>NC_084500.1:20000-4958184 GCF_030035675.1 Rhineura floridana | reverse complement strand
TTTGCCCTCCTTTTCAATTTCTAGCCCCTGCAGAGAGGTAAGACTTGCAGCTTAGGGTTGCCAGGTTCAGGGCCTGAGACTGATCCTGTATCTTTAGGAGAAGAGAAACTCAGCCACTGTAACGGGAAAAGGTGGAATTCTCCCTTCCCCCTGCACAACTTTTAAAGATACAGGAGACCTCTTGGTTGCCAGACACTGCTGTAGCTGGCAGCCTAAGGACGCCGGCCATGTGGACCTTGCCTCTTGATACAAGAGAGATACGCAAGCCATGGGACCAAATCAACCCTCCAAAAAGTGGGTGGGCAGTAGTAGCCAGTTCCCTTCTAATTGCCAACTCCTCCCCCACCTCACTACTCTGCAAAGCTGAAGGGAGACCCCAAAGATACTGAACAGGTAGTGTGGTATAATGGTTAAAGTATTGGACTATGACCTGAGAAAGACCAGGGATCAAATCCTCACTAGGCCAGGAAGCTCAGTGGCCCAGTCACTGCCTCTCAACCAACCTCATAAGGTTGTTGTGAAGAAGAAATGGAGAGGGAGAGAGTCACTTACACCACGTTGAGCTCCTTGAAGGAAAGGTGGGATATTAATATAATAAATAAATCAAGTAAACCAGAAAAGTGGTTTGGGAATATCACCTTTGCCTCTCCAGTTTTCCCTCACACCATTTCAGGAAGCAAAATGGACACTCTATATTATGATTTTGTCCATTTTGGCTGTTTTTTTAAATAATTCGGTTGATTTTCAAAAACCAAAAATATAAAAATCAACAATGCCAAACTTACTTACAAGAGAGGGTGAGAGACAAAACCAAATATTGAATGGGTGATTAG
The DNA here is from genome assembly GCF_030035675.1 of Rhineura floridana. Classification (NCBI taxonomy): domain Eukaryota; kingdom Metazoa; phylum Chordata; class Lepidosauria; order Squamata; family Rhineuridae; genus Rhineura; species Rhineura floridana. The sequence continues at coordinate 4,957,351 of NC_084500.1, read as the reverse complement.
ATATCATATTGTCTATCATTCATGTTGTTAATAATAACTATTTTAATTTTATTTTCCAGATGTTTCAGTCATTTCAAAAACAGTTCAGCCCAATGCATCTGTCCATAGGAGATTGCAATCCAATATACAGTTACCTGGGGGTAAGTCCCATTGAATGCAATGGAACTTACCTCTGAGTAGACATGGATTGGATTGCAGCCCAACTGTGTTTGGAGGTTTTCAATCATGCTCCTTACATGAAATGAAATTACATACTATGTGTTTAATAAAGAAAAACCAAGTTACACTTTAGTTGTTTGAAAGTTGTATGGTCGTTGCAAGCTTGTGATGCGCTGCCTTTTTTTTGATAATCTTAGGGTTGTAGCCAGCTAAATCCTACTCAAAGTAGACCCATTGAAAGTAATGAACCGAAGCTAGTCATGTCTATTAACTTCAACGGGTCTACTCTGAGTAGGATTAGACTGGATACAACCCTTAGTAACATAAAATAAAAAGGTTGACACATTCAGTGCTTGAATGGGGGGGGAGAATGGGGGGGCCTTAATGAAATCCATAAGCACCACCCCAATGCCCCCCAAATTTAGCTAAATGCCTCCCTAATAGCCTTCTTAAAACAGCATTTAAAGGGGATGAGTCTATCTGCCTCTCCCTGAAATTCAACACTGGACTCTGTGGATATTTGTTTGAAAATGGGAGGTGGCACCTCCACCACAGGAAATACACATATTGATTTTTAATTGTATTTGTATTGCTTCTTTGATTTTTTATATTGTCTGTTACTGTATTACAATCTGGGTTTCAAACTGTTACACGACAAAATACAATATTTAAGAAATAAAAGGAGCAACAGAAATATAACTTCAAATCACACAGCATCTAGCCCAGCACACTGCAGTGGCTAAACCAGGCAGAAAAACCATTAAGTGGTGCAGTGATTCTCAAACGGTGCGCCCAGGCACACTGGTGCGCCCTAAGAGGTGCCTAGTTGTGCCTCAAATATTATGAAAGTATATTTTAAAAATGAGAAGAAACCCATTTATATAGGGTAAGTAATAGTTTTCTATAGTTTAAGTTGCTTTTATTCATAGTTTAAAATATATTATTTTTAAGTTTGTACACGAAGTGCGCCAGAAATCTTTTACATGTTTTACAGTGCGCCGCGAACCAACAACGTTTGAGAACCACTGCAGTGGTGTCTGCCAAGACCCCCAGCAATTTTTAAGTGGTCTGCAGGGGGAAAAGTTTGGAAACCACTGTTTAGAGATATTTAATTGTATTACTTAAAATGTGGAATTATGATAAGCAAGTAGCAGGATTGTTTGGTCTTGAGTGTGCAATCTGTATCGTATTTCTTACATTGATTTGTTCTGGTTGGGACTTGTAAACCGCTTAGAGATTTCGGTTGAAATATGAAGTATAAATTAACAAACACAAACAATCCTGCTGAAAGAAAGGAGAACTATGTACTGGATGTCACCCACCACTACCACTGGGTAGCATCAATATCAGGGCAATGCAGGGGATAGATAGCAAATCCCCTGGGCCTAGACTGGGCCCCTCCAGTTACCTATCTCTGTTACAGAACACCAGCTCTGGTCTGGCTTGCACGGAAAGCCTCTCTGTATCGGGCGCTACAAGCCTGACCTCACCGCTTCTTCCGGCGCTTGGCCGTCTGTTCCTCTGCAAGAATCTTGTTCTTTTCAAGCCTCTTCTGATATTCGTCATCTAGTTTTTGCTGCAATGAATCACAGGGAACATTCCATTACAATCCCAGGGTGGGGAAATCATGAGACGACTCCCCACTGTGCCAAAGCCCCCAGGTGTAAGCATAGGTTTGATGACGCGGGTGCGGTGGGGGAAAGAAGATGGAGGGAACCAGGGGTGGAGGTGGAATTGACCAGCCCTGCGACAGGCAGCCGCCAGCCAGTTCCCTCCACCTATGCTCTTTGCTCCCAGCAGGCAGCAAGAAGAGAAAAGCCTTCTTTACCTGCACATCGTTCATTTGTGGAATGATGTGGCGACAGCCACTAGTGAAGAGAGCTTTAAAAGGAGGTGGCAGAAGTTCATAGAAAGGAAGAAAGGTCTATACATGGCTTTTAATCATGGTAATAAAATGGAACATCCATGTTCAGAGGCAATATACTATACCTCTGAATACCAGTTGCTGGGGGCAACAGTGGAGAGGACTTGCTGCCTGGGTGGTGAAACGTAGCCAGTCATAAGTAAGCTTTTTGTGGGGAGGGTTGGCATACTCCTAAAATGAACTAGGTATGCAGAAACAGATAGTTTAAGGGGGGAAAGTTTTAAAACTGGGGAAAGAAAGGCCCAACACAGACCAGTAACACTGAGGACCAGTAACACTGAGGACCAGTAACACTGAGGACTAGTAACATTGAGGGTGTCAGGTGTTGAAAAACAACAACACAAGGAAAATAGAGGGAGAAGAAAGGAAATCACTCTGACTGAGCACCTTATAGCAGCTTTTCCCAACCAGGTGCCCTCCAGATAATGTTGGGCTATAACCTCTGACATCCTTGCCCGCTGGCTGGGACTGAAGGGAGTTTGTTTACATAGAAAAGGATTTTTACCTTGCCCTTCATTGTGTGATCCCAGGGCAGGTTACAATACAATAAAATAGTAAAAAAGCAATACAATAATACCAAATCAGCAGAACTTTTTTTAATAAAAACAGATCAAACGACAACATAGCCTTAAAAACAACCCAGGAGCCACAACATGGGCTCCTCACGTCCAGGAGCAACAACATTCCTAATAACCCCCCAAAAGCCCAGTCAAACAAATGAGTTTTATTTTGGTGCTGAATTAACAAAAGTGCAGGGGCCAGTTATGTCTTTAGGGCAGGGGTCGGGAACCTCTGTCCAGTGGATCTGATTTGGCCCGCCAGGCATTTTGGCCAAGCCACACCCACCTGCCCTACAATGTGACATCATATATGATGTCAGGTGTGAAGAAGGTAAATTTGCAGCTGGGCTAAAAAGGGGATTTGGGTGCTGCTGATTGGCACCATCTGCAAAGACTTTTGCAAGGAGCTTTGAAGCCCCAACTATCAGTAGATTGTTGGGGCTTCAAAGTGTGGCACACGACTCTCTGAAAGGCCCAACAGTCAGCTGGGATCGGCTGCACCAGGAAGTTACCGCTCAAGAATTTGCTGCCCATATGCTACCGGGCGAAGTTCAAGGTTCTAGTTTTGGTGTACAAAGCCCTATACAGCTCGGGACCAGGATACCTGAAAGACCGTCTGATGCCTTATATACCCAGTTGATCACTGCACTTTGCAGGTGAGGGCCTCCTGCAGATACCACCTTATCAGGAGGTCCATTCTACACAACGTAGGAAATGGACCTTTAGTGTGGCGGCACCTACCCTGTGGAACTCCCTCCCCTTAATTATTAGACAGGCGCCATCTCTGTTATCTTTTTGGAGCCTACTGAAGACCTTCCTCTTTCAACAACCCTTTTAAGTTGAGACCTTATCCCAGTCTGCTTCTGTGCTGGAATTGCTTTTTAATGTGTTTTTAAGCTTTTTTAAAAAAAACCAACAATATGTTTTTTAACCTTTTTTTAAAGATGTCTTCAAAGCTTTTAAAAAAATGTTTTTAAAGTTGTTTTGTTCTAATGTATTTTAAAGTCTGTTTTTATGATGTTTTAAAGTGTTTTTAGTGCTTTTGTTTGCTGCCCTGGGCTCCTGCTGGGAGGAAGGGCGGGATATAAATCAAAGAATAAATGGATAAAAGATTCCTTAGTGCAGCTGAGTGTGTGTGTGTGTGTGGGGGGTCTGGCTCATGTTAAAGTCGGCCTGTGCAGGGGGGAGACAAGGATCTAGCAGGAGGGCATTCCATAGGTGGGGCATTGGGAGTTGTAGCCCCAAACATCTGGAGGGCAGCAGGATGGAGAAGGCCAACTGACAGAGAAGGAGGGGCAGGAAGATGTGTGTTGAGGTTAAAAGTTTCTCACTGCAAAAAGATGTTTTGGGAGGAGGGAGAAAGGGAAAAAAAGAAAAGCCTTTGTCTTTCCCACTTTCCAGAAACCTTTCCCTTCTGTGCTATATAATAATAAAGCACTCTGGCAGCCAGCCTTGAACCAGAGATTCTCAACATGAGGAACTTTCCCAAACTCCTGAAATCTTTCCTCCTGCAAGCAGCCCTCCCCCGCAAAAAAACACCCCAATGTGATTCCCCAGCCATATCTAGGAAAAGAGGAAGCGACCTTTTACCGAGTCAGACCACTTGCCCATCTAGCTCAGTATTGTTGACACTGGCCGGCAGCAACTCTCCAGAGTTTCAGGCAAGGGTCTCTCCCAGCCGCACCTGGAGATGCTGTTGGCAATTGAACCTGGAACCTTCTGCATGCAAGGCAGCTGCCAATGAACAAGGACTGTTCCCCAAGCTGTGTTACAAGGCCCCGAAGAACACCACAGGCTGTAGCATCTGTTGCAGGACCCCACCTGTGTGCATATATTATAAAAAGGCCTTGACTCCCAGAATCCTCTGCTTCTCTCTGTGTGTTTCTGTAATGCTGCTTGGCAGACTATTTGGGGTCCCAATTGCGCAGAGGAGCCTATTTGCATTCAAGGGAACATGAAGGTCCCTGCAGAGCTCCCCCGCTCGGTACGGGCAGAGTCAGAGTCTTGGGGGCATCTGGCTTTGCGTCTGCAGGTGAACTTCGGTGTGCTTGGCGCCGACATTGTTATCTTTTCGGCGCCAAGTTAAAACCTTCCTCTTTTCCAAGGCATTTTAATCTAATTTTAATTTGGTTCTTAAGTTTGCTGTAATTGATTCTGATGTATTATTTTTATTTATGTTTTTGTTGTATTATATTATGGAATTTTATTGTTATATATTTGTATTCTTGTTGTACACCGCCCAGAGAGCTATGCTAGTGGGGCGGTATAAAAATTTAACAAATAAATAAATAAACTAACGGTGCTGAAATGCTTGCTGCCAAGTCCAGCAAAAACAAAAAAAGCCACACGGCAAGCACAAGAAGTCTGGCCCTCCCCTTTCTCCACGGACACCTGGCAGCAGCGATTCCATCAGGCTGCCTCAGTAGGAGGGAAGAAAAGCAGGGCTCGTCTCATCAGCTGGGCCAAACAGACCAGCTCCACCAGGCACCTCCTGCCCCTGAACTGTTCCTATGCCAGCTGGTCACAATAAGAGAGACTACTATTAAGGGCTTATTTATTTGCTACATTTACATCCCACCTTTCCTCCAAGGAGCTCAAACACGGATCTCCCCCGTCCCGATTTCATGCTCTCAACAACCCTGTGAGGCAGGTTAAACTGAGAGACAATGACAGACCCAAGGTTGCCCAGTGAGCTTCACGGCCAAGCAGGATTTGAACCCCGGTCTCCCAAGTCTAACACTCTAACCACTACACCACACTGTCTCTATGTAATAAATAAATAAATAAATAAGAATTGGTGATTGAGTTTGCTTCCCCCCCCCTCTTCCTTCCTTGTCCCTTTTTCCTTGTGTGTCTTTTTTTACGATTGTAAGCCTGCAGGCAGGGACTGTCTTGTCTGAAGTGACTGTATGCAAGCCACTCTGGGAGCCTTTTTATAAAGAAAGGAACAGAGAGGCTGCCAACCAAAGGGTATTGATAAAGAGTCACCTGACCTTCTCAGCCATGGCATCCATAAAATCTTGCCTCTGGTATTCTCGCCGCCGAAGGTGTCGGTAGACGTGGAACTCCCCACTGCCAGCCCCAGCGCTGGAACCTGCCAAGGAAGGGGCCACAACTTAGCGACAGAGGACAACGGGCATGATAAGTGCAGGATGCAACCCTGACCTCTCCACTACAAGGCCCTGTAGCAGGTGAGGGAGAGACCTTGGACAGAGGCTGCCAGTCAGAGGAGACAATACAGCTGTGGCCCCCCATCTCTGGAATGGGAGATCCTCAGAGAGGTTCACCTGGTGACATCTTTTCGGCGCCAGGTAAAGGCTCCTCTTCCCCCCCCCCAGGCATTTGATAGTGTGAGATGATGTTGCATGCAGCAGTGGACTGCCAGAGCTTTCTGTGGCTGTATGCTTTTACTGTTATGTTTTTATGGTGCGGTATAAAAAACGATAATGCTGGGAAAAACAGAAGGGAGTAGAAAAAGAGGAAGACCAAACAAGAGATGGATTGACTCCATCAAGGAAGCCTCAGACCTGAACTTACAAGATCTGAACAGGGTGGTTCACGACAGATGCTCTTGGAGGTCACTGATTCATAGGGTCGCCATAAGTCCTAATCGACTTGAAGGCACATAACAACAAAACATTAGAAGCTTAAATGATGAAACTGAGGTTATCATACTTTGGACACATAATAAGAAGACATGATTCACTAGAAAATACAACAATGCTGGGAAAAACAGGAGTAGAAAAAGAGGAAGGCCAAACAAGAGATGGACTGATTCCATAAAGGAAGCCACAGACCTGAACTTACAAGATCTGAACAGGGCGGTTCACGACAGATGCTCTTGGAGGTCACTGATTCATAGGGACGCCATAAGTCATAATCGACTTGAAGGTACATAACAACAACATGTAGTTTGATGCTTGTTTTGTTCCTTATTATAATATTTAGATGCTTTCAGACCATTGGTCCACTTATTTAGCTCAGTAAACATCATGAGAAGTCGTGATTCACTAGAAAAGACAATAATGCTGGGAAAAACAGAAGGGAGTAGAAAAAGAGGAAGGCCAAACAAGCGATGGATTGATTCCATAAAGGAAGCCACAGACCTGAACTTACAAGATCTGAACAGGGCGGTTCACGACAGATGCTCTTGGAGGTCACTGATTCATAGGGACGCCATAAGTCATAATCGACTTGAAGGTACATAACAACAACATGTAGTTTGATGCTTGTTTTGTTCCTTATTATAATATTTAGATGCTTTCAGACCATTGGTCCACTTATTTAGCTCAGTAAACATCATGAGAAGTCGTGATTCACTAGAAAAGACAATACTGCTGGGAAAAACAGAAGGGAGTAGAAAAAGAGGAAGGCCAAACAAGAGATGGATTGATTCCATAAAGGAAGCCACAGACCTGAACTTACAAGATCTGAACAGTGTGGTTCATGACAGATGCTCTTGGAGGTCACTGATTCATAGGGATGCCATAAGTCGAAATCGACTTGAAGGCACATAACAACAAAATATTTTTGTTTTTAACAATGTTGCTAGACCTTTGGGTAGCAAGCGATGAATAAATGCAATAATAAATTAATACTGTAAATAAATAAATAATACTAGGTTAGATGAAACAGGACCAGCCTGACTCAACGCAAGGCAGCCAGGGGCAGTGCCAGGCATGGCTGGACCTTGGGCACCAGCCTGCCCTTGGGCCACAGGGCCTGCCCGCACCTCCCTCTCCCGCTGCGGTAAATGCTGGCTGCGCTGTGTGCACATGCCTGCTATCAACCAAGATGGCGGCAGGGGCACTGGCCCCTTCAGGAAGCCTCAGCCACTCTCTTGGTTGATGGCAGGCATGCACGCAGGGTGGCCATCATTCACCACAACGGTAGGTGGGGCGTACAGGCAAGCGTCACGGGCCTGCAAGGTTGTGTGTGTGTGGATGCCTGGGAGCTCCCTCTCTGCGATCCGTGGCAGGGTCAGGAGCCAATGCCTCCGCAGATTGTGGAATGGGAGAACTACCCAGGCACCCTAAGGAGAGGCCCTTCAGGGGCCCTCGGCCAGGACCCAACCTGGCCGCCCTCTGGTGCCAGCCCTGAAGGCAGCTTTGCAAGTGGCTTGGCTACCTTTCATACAAGGTGGACATGAGCTTGGGCCTGAGAAGAAGTTCTGAAGCCTCCTCTAATCTATGGACTGCCTTCAAGTCGATTCTGACTTGTAGCGACCCTATGAATAGGGTTTTCATGGTAAGCAGTATTCAGAGGGGGTTTACCATTGCCTTCCTCTGCAGCTGAGAGACAGTGACTGGCCCAAGGTCACCCAGTGAGCTTCATGGCTTTTTTGGCCCATGGGCAAGCTCAGCAGCTATATTAGCAGAATAGCTGCCAGTAGGCAAGGGGGGCTTGTATCCCCCCCCCGCCTTAGTTCTTGTTAGTTTAGCATTCAGCATTTAAGCATGCAGGGAGATGGGTCAAGGACAGCCAATGAGCCCAGAGCCACCTGGAGTCTAATCTGGGGTTCCTAACAAGCAGTTGGTGTGATGCTATGCCAAGAGTGTCTGTGTGATGCTGGGAAGGTGCCTCGTTAAGCAGATAGTGTAGATTTTAGAGTAATTAATGTCCTGCCAGGCAATTGGGGCATGCAGCTTATCAGTTGTTGTTATGCTGTATGATGTAGCCTTTTCTAGTAATTAATAACTCTTTGAAGTTATCCTGTTAAATCAGAGATCAGTGGAATATTATTCTGAGAGGCAATGATTTAATGCGTTGCAGTAATCAATCATTTATGTAACGTCATCATTGACATGTATGTTATAAAAGTGTCTCTGGTGCCCAGTGTGAGTGTTCAGTCCGACACCAGCTTCTGCAGGGCTGTGTCACTGATCCACTTTTATTGAGGGCACCCTGCTGTGTGCTTTGTAAGTAAACTCAATACATTTTAACTCTTTGTAAGCAAACCTCGTGTCTGCATCTCATCTCTGGTACCATTTGACAACCTGAAGTGTTACAACGGCTGTGTGGGGATTCGAACTCTGGTCTCCCAGATCATAGTCCAACACCTTAACCACTACACCACACTGGCTCTCACACACCACACTATCTACTATAAAGCATCTTCCCTCTTTGGGGACCAAATGCACACAGAAAGTGTGCTTTTTTCAGGGGATACCTAGAAACCTTGCACCCTCCCTTTTCCTTTGATCTCTCTGCCCTGACCTTCTGTGGCTGGAACAGAGCAAATGCTATCCCCACTTTGCCATTTGTTCAGTCATAATGGTGACAGGAGATCAAATGCACTTTGTCTTAATACAGGCCCATAAAGTTCCCTTCCCCTAGCACTGTGGGGGAAGAAAGCTTATGATTTGGGGAAGGGCCAAAGCTCAGTGGTAGAGCGTCTGCTTTACGTGCAGAAGGACCCAGGTTCAATCCCCGGCATCTCCAAGTAAGACTGGGAGACAGTCCTGTCTGAAACGCTGGATAGCCGCTGCCAGTCAGTGTAAGCAATACTGAGCAAGATGGGCCATTGGTCTGATTCAGTGCAAGGCAGCCTCCTATGTTCCTATTTGCCTTTTGTCCTGCAGAACTCATTTTCAGCCTTCTGAAAACTCATTCCGCAACTCCTCTGGTGTCTTAGATTTCAACAGACTTTCCCCAATGACTTCTCAGCCATAAGGACTAGAAACTTCCTTTTGTTCTAAAGTGAAGAGCAGCTACGTAGAATCATGGCAAGCGCACAGAGCTTTGGTTATGGAAAACCCAGATTTGGAACCTCATTTGTCTTTCGAGTTCCTCACTATCTCCCAGTGCCAATGTGCATGTTAGTGGGGTTTTTTGTGAAGAGTGAATCATTCACTCTTCTGATTGTCTGCACTTAGAGTCACAAATTCACACATCGTTTCAAATTGCAGGTATTCAGAAGTGTAAATGACTCATAGCAATAATCACCCAAAGACCAGTGAAAAATAGACGTTAATTGTATATTGTAATGGCAAAGTGCTAAATGGTAGCAAGAGCCCCCCTGCTCCCCATCACCTACAAAGTTTCAAGCCCCTACCACCCTCCCCATCTATTCCCCTCCCATTAAACACATTCCTCTATAAACATAGCACATAAGCCAAGATGCCACTTAAAAACAACAACTTACCCATAACATCTCTGACAAATTCTGGAGGTGGCCGGGGCGCCCATTCATTGAGCTTTTCAGGAATTGGAACTGTCTTATCCTGCAACAAGAAATGAGCAACACGCTGATGCTTTTCCTCTAGAAAGAGAGAGCAATTCTTCAGAGCTATTAAAACCTGGATCTAAAGAACAGTAGAAAGGTTCAGGAAAAGAGGACTGATCTTTTTACACACATCCTTATTGGGCATCTGGCTGCATGCAGTAAAGTGGTCACACCACCTATACCAGGGGTCACTAATCTTCTTTTGACCCAAGAGCTATTCTTACTTTTGGGGTGTCACATGACAAGGTAGATGTGGCCTCTTCACACGCTTGGTCTTGCTCCTTCTCACACACATGCATGCACGAGTGTCCACACACACACACACAGACACAGAACACAAACAGAAGTCACACAGAGTTCCCCCCTCAACTGATCCATGAAGACCAGCTGAAGAGGTGTGTTGTTATACTCCTGCCCACTCATGGAATGATCCATCTGATGACTGGTGGAAGGGCCAATTTGCATCCTTCTCAGGTGCTGGTCTGGGCAGACAGAGAAGTTTACACCTCTTTGCCTGCCCCAGCACTGTGTTTATTTTATTTTATTTTTTGGTCCTTCTACTGCTGCCATCACCAAGATCACTTAAGTCTTCGATCAGGCCCCTGGAGGTAAGGATTAACCACCCTAACTATATTCGTGTGTGTGTAAACATGATGAAATACCAGGCTGAATCTGATCCCATGCTACATACATACATAATCGCTCAGAGAAAGGGAGAGACAGACATAAGAACATCGGATGGCTTTAGAAGAGGTTTAGACAAATTCATGGAGGATAAGGCTATCAATGGTTACTAGCCATAATGGCTATGCTCTGCCACCATGGTTGGAGGTAGTATGCTACTGCATGGTAGTTGCTGGAAAACACAGGATGGGAGAGTACTCTTGCACTCAGGTCCTGATTGTGGGCTTCCCAGAAGAGGCATCTGGTTGGCCACTGTGAGGACAGGATGCTGGACTAGATGGGCCACCTGGCCTGATCCAGCAGGCTTTTCTTATGTTCTTATGATGGAATTGATGAGATCCCAGCCATAGGAACTCTGTGGCATGTGCCAAGAAGTGTAAGGTGAGGTAGGTGGCCCTGCACATATGGATATAAGCTTTCTCAGTGGAACTACAGGCATTCATGAGTACAAAATGGGGTGCGAAGAGGATAATGCATTTATGAATCAGAGAGAGAGAGAGAGAGAGAGAGCGCAGGGCAATGCACAATTAAAACCACGTTGTACTCAGGGACTGCAGTTTCCTACCTGGGAGTAAGTCCCATTAAACACAGTGGAGATTCATTTCTAGATGACCTGTTTAATGAGCATTCTGCCTGATTTGTTTGCAGAGAGTTTAGACGGTGCCAGCTATGTAATGACTAGTCAGCCTGATTTGTTTTGGGGGGAGACTAGACGACACTGCACCAAATCAAGGGTTATCCCACACTTTCAATTGCATTTGCCGATCGCTTTTTGTATTGGAAGAAGCCCAGTCTTTTGGAGAAGCAGGTTTGTTGCTCAAGAGCTTCAAATTAGTTTTCACTGTGCTGCCAGAATTTGCCAGGATGTGATTAAATCCCACTCGAAAATAGTGACTGGAAGCACCCCTTACTTCAGAGTCAACATGCGTGAGATGGCACTGTTGCTTTTAAAATCTGTTTCAGAGGCTCTCTTGGTGTGTCCACTCCCTAAGTCGGGAAGGTGGGTGGTCTCTTTGGTGGCCCCACAAGTAGGGAATTCCCTTCTATTGGACCCGTGTCAAATTTCTACATTGCAGGGTTTTTTTTGGAAGGCCCTGAAGACATATCTTTTTCAATTGGCTTTCCAATTAGCTGGGTGATGGCCTGGCTGAATATTTTTTTATACAGCTCTGAAACAGAAAATTATGTGGCATATAGCTGAGTTGTCATTTTAAAATTTTGTATTATGTTCTTTTTATGTTGGTTTTGCTTGCAAGCTGTTTTGGACAGATGCTTGAGTAGAGAAGTGACCTAAAAACATTTTTTTTAAATTAGATTATAAGCTAATGACCATTTAAATATACGCCTTCAGCTTCTCTCTTTAAATTAATAGGGATGAGAGTCAGGATGTCAGATGGTCCCCAGAGTAGAGGCTCCTCTCAAGATCTGAGGCCAGAAAAGGCTGTGTGATCCAGTTATTTTGCTCCTCTCAGAACAAGGACATAAATTCCATCAAGCTCCCTTCTGCGAGGATTCAAACAGCTATCAAGCAGCTACCTGTTGGTACAGCTGCATGACAGGAGCAGTCCAGTCTGGATAGGTTTGAGGAGCAGGTGCTTCAGGTGAGGGGGCTTGCTCTTTGGCCTGCTCCCACTACTGAGGCATCACTGGAGCCAGAGGGTGCTGTTTGGCTCTCCAGAGTAGACAAAAGGCACAGCATAACAGGAGACTGGGGGACTGCTCTAGGGCAGGTCTACATGGGGATGCCCACTCCCACCGAGGACGAAACCAATGCTATTCACACTACGTTTGGAATTTGCCTTGAAGACCAAAACGGGGGGTGGGGAGGTGGAAGTAACATATAAATCTGATCAATAAATGCATACATGGAAGTCAAGGAACAGAAAGGTAGAAAGATAAGCATCTTAAGTCCCATTATCATATAAACCTCCCAGACAGTAAGCTCATCTGCAGATGCACACTTTCAAGTGCCCTCCCCAGAAGAGGCAATAACAGCAGACTAGGGAGAATTCATATTGTGTTGACAACCCATCTAAGAACAGTGGAAAAGAGGGGATAAATGGGGGGTGGTGGTGAAGACAGGGCACCTCCCTCTTCATTGAAGAAAACTGAACAGGGAGATGGTTCTGATGGGGGGTCGGGGTGGGAGAACTCGCCTCGCCTAGCGCCAACTAGAAGACCAGGTGTGGGGAAGCCCTGTGCCCCCCCCAGATGCTGCCGAACTACAACTCCCATCATCCCTGGCTGTTGGCCATGCCTGCTGGGGCTGATGGGAGTTGAAGTCCAGCAAACTTTGGAAGGCCAAAGTTTCCCCACGGCTGAACTAGAGAGGCTGAGGTGAGAGGAGGCCGTGGGGCCCACACTCCAAGTGGGGTGGGTGGGTGGGATGAGAGATAGCCACGCCCACCGACGCGTATGCCCCGCCCCTCACCGGATTCCTCATGAGCCTCTCCAGCTTCAGACGCTGCTCCTCCGCTGCGCTCCGGGGAATGACCAGCGGCTGCGGCTCCTTACGGGGCCGAGGGGGCCGCGTCGACCCCGCCGCCATCCTGCCCCCCCCTCTCTTTTTCTCTCCCCCTTTCTCCTGCGCAAAAGGCCGCGGCCCCGACCGATGACGTCACTGAGGGCGACGGTCACGGAGCCATCTTTCGAGGCAGGGTGGAGTGGGTTGGCTCTGTTGCCCCGCCCCTTTCCTTTCTACTCGCCAAGATTCATAACGACTGCTTAATATTAATGAGGGCGCGAAAACCGGCGAGAACTCGCAGTTTGGTTAGTTATTTTTAATCGGTTCGTGCCGCTCCTGCGGCGATCGTGAGAATTCCCAGAATCCCTCGCGGGTTTGCTTGTGTTCATATAGGGGCCCGTTATTACAGTATGAGGGCTCAATAATTCCTGACAGTGTTTTGTTTTTAAACACATAAATTGGATTTGTGGAGAAGGGAGAGCCAAACAATACCATTGTGTTTGTTAAGCTTTCACTGTGTGAAATTATTATCGAGGTGACGTGAAAATAGGTGACATTTTAAAAATGGGAGCTGAACACCAAATGCATGTTGAAAGGCAGTTTATAAATGCTGTCAATCAACGACTCCCCCCCCCAAAAATCCTGGTAAGTGTAGTTTGTGAAGGGTGCAGAGAATTGTTAGGAGTCTCCTCCTCACAGAGCTACAATTCTCATGAGTGGTTTGATTCCTCTTTCCAGGGAATTCTGAAATTGTAGCTCTATGAGGGGAACAAGGATCTGCCAGCAACTCTCAGCACCCTTCTTCACAAACTACACTTCCCAGGATTCTTTGGGGGAAGACATGACTGTTTAAAGAGGAATAAATATCTGGTGCAAATGTCATCATAATGGCCAACAAGAGCTCCACTTGTAAATTGCTCCATACAGAGCAAACTGAACAGCCATGCCCCACACCCCTGGGGGTACTGCACTGCATGGATGAAGTCATGTTTGACCAGTCATCAGCACAGCAGCAACCATTGCTTGATCACAGCTGAAAAATGCAACACCATGTGCACGCAAACCGCTGTCAGGAAGTGGCAGATGGACCATATAGTGCTCAGACTAGATGTTGCTTCCTCCACACAGCTGTGTCCTTTTCACCACTTCATATGGAACCAATCGATGAAATGTTTTGACTCAGCCTTGAGAGCAGAGGTCAATTCTCACATTGCTTTTGCCTAATGTTGTGCATGGATTGACCACTTATCATGCACCAGCAAAAAAGAGGAAAAGATTTCCTGAAAATATATATGTGCTAATGTACATCAATAGGTGCATATTTTTGGAGGAAAAATACTATTATTTATTTATTTATTTATTAAATTTATATACCGCCCGACTAGCAATAGCTCTCTGGGCGGTGAACATAAAACAGCATAAAAATACAATAAATAACAAAACAATATTAAAATACAAGCAACAATCCAACACAATAAACATTTTTAAAATTAAATCAGTGTAACTTAAAATGCTTCAGAGAATAGGAAGGTTTTGACCTGGCGCTGGAAGGAGAGCAGAGTTGGCGCCAGGCGTACTTCCTCAGGGAGACTGTTCCATAGTTCGGGGGCCACCACTGAGAAGGCCCTAGATCTTGTCATCACCCTCCGGGCCTCCCTGTGAGTTGGAACCCGGAGGAGGGCCTTCGTAGCAGAACGTAGTGCACGGGCCGGTTCATATCGGAAGAGGCGTTCCGCAAGGTATCGTGGTCCCACACCGTATAAGGCTTTATAGGTTAATACCAACACTTTGAATCTAGCCCGGAAACATATTGGCAACCAGTGCAAGCTGGCCAGAACCGGTGTTATATGCTCGGACCGCTTGGTCCTTGTCAGCAATCTGGCCGCCGCATTTTGCACTAGTTGTAGCTTCCGAACTGTCTTCAAAGGTAGCCCTACGTAAAGCGCATTACAGTAATCCAAACGTGAGGTTACCAGAGCATGTACCACTGATGTAAGGTTCTCTTTACTCAAATAGGGACGTAGCTGGGCTACCAACCGAAGTTGGTAAAACGCATTCCTAACCACCGAGGCTACTTGAGCCTCAAGTGAGAGGGAAGAGTCTAAAAAGACTCCCAGACTACGAACCCGGTCCTTTAGGGGGAGTGTAACCCCGTCCAGGACAGGGTATATATCCACCATCCGATCAGAGAACCCGTCCACCAACAGCATCTCAGTCTTGTCTGGATTGAGCTTCAGTTTGTTAACTCTCATCCAGTCCATTGTCGAGGCCAGGCAACGGTTCAGCAAATCGACAGCCTCACCTGAAAAAGATGAAAAGGAGAAGTAGAGCTGCGTGTCATCAGCATACTGATGACAACGCACTCCAAAACTCCTGATGACCTCTCCCAACGGCTTCATGTAGATATTAAAAAGCAGGGGGGACAAAACTGACCCCTGCGGGACCCCATATTGGAGAGCCCGCGGTGTCGAGCAATGTTCCCCAAGCACTACCTTCTGGAGATGACCCGCCAAGTAGGAGCGGAACCACTGCCAAGCAGTACCTCCAACTCCCAACTCCGCGAGCCTCTCCAGAAGGATACCATGGTCGATGGTATCAAAAGCCGCTGAGAGATCAAGGAGAATCAACAGAGTATATTCTATAAATAGAAATGCAATCCATCTCACCATTGTGGGCTACTTCCAGGTGTCTCCTGTCTTAAGGTTCTTTACCTTGAAAAAGGACAGCCCTTCAGATAGATCAGCGATCCCCAATTTTTCTGAAAATTGCTGAGGGTCTTAGAGGACCACTTAACAGTTTTTCTGCCTGCTGTAGCAATTGTGATGGGCTGTGCTAGATGCTGTATAATTTTAATTGCATTTTTATTGCTCTTTTTCTTATAGATTTGTATTACAACTTGAATTCAAATTGTAATAAAATAAAATAAATAAAAATGAACATTTAATGTGGACATGCTGCAGACCACCTACATGAAGCTCGTGGACCACTGGTGATCCACAGACCAGTTTGGGAACCCATGGTCTTGAACTCCTTGTAAGTCACCTAGACACTGCTTAGTATTAAGTGACTAACAAATTAATTAATTAATTAAATTGAACCTCTGCAGAACCCTCCCTGGGACTGGCAGACCAGGTGATGTGGAATTTGCAGAAGGCAAAAAGTATGAAAACTTGTGTATTACAGCATAGACCCAGGAATGCAGGAAGCCACTGTTACGTCTGTCTGAGCTTGCCATGTTCTTGTAAAGGGCCCTATTCCTTCACTAATCACTGCAATTTCAGGAAGGGCAGGGTATATTGTGTGTACAACCTCCTGCCCCCAGGGCAATGCCAACTTTGTACTCTTAAAATTATGTAGATTAAATGTTTGCCTTAGTTCTGCTTAATTTATTTTGCTTTCAATTTTCAGGGTTTCATAATCCAAACATGTTTTGGCAAGGAATCCTCCAAAATGTTTGATATCTTTGAATGAATAGTCGGGAAAGGAAATTCCACACATTTTCTGCCAAAGGAGACGCAAAAAGTTTTTCTCTATTGTAAACTGAATAGCAAACACTTGAACAATCCTGTCTTTGGCCATCAGAGGGCACTAACATACTCCTTAAAATATTATTTACTAGATTTAAAAGCTTTTAAAACAATTTGCATATTTTTAAGGGATGCCCCTTTATTTCCAAACATTTTAGAGCTGTGTAACATGATGGCTGTCCATGTTTCCCCCCCCCCCAAACAACACACTATTGGACAGAGCTTGGAAAAGTTAATTTTTTGAACTACAACTCCCATCAGCCCCAGCCAGCATGGCCACTGGATTGGGCTGATGTAATTCAAAAAAGTAACTTTTCCAAATTCTGCTATTTGACATAAAACTCTCCCTTTTCAAAGGCAGTAGATTCCCTTAATCCGTGTTAGAGAGCAGGATATAGCTATTACATCCTTCTGAGCACAGGGAGAAAACAGAGGAATACTTACACGTTTAATTCCCCTTGAAATCCCTTGGCTTCGTAGCCATCTTGTTAAAGCTCTGAATGTATGCAGTCTCTCCACCTGATCTTTAAATCAATTAACAGTATGGTTCTTTCTCCCCTCCACCATCACAGAACTAAAAGTCCCAGAGTTGCCTGAAAGAAGAGAATGACTGCAAAACCATAGTAGACATAACTTCAAAGATGTCCATTGGCACGAGCAACAACAGACCTCTTGACAAAATTTGGGCAACACCAAGCACTTCCAGCACACTAGCTAGTTCAAGGCTTGTTTTATTACCTGCTCCCCTCCAAAACAGAAGAAAGCCGGAACACCATTATTCTTCCAGTTCTCATACAAGTTTTGTAAATAAAATTAATTTATTCTACAGCACATTAAAACTTTTTCACATTTTTTTTTAAAAACCGTATTTACAGATTAACATTTCATTTCGCAATTGCAGTTCCTTCATTCTTCATTTTCTCCACCCTGCTTCATTTTGGTTGGCACAGAAAAAATCAATATGGGTAAGGGTGAAATTCTGCACCCTAACTGACCAGTCCTACCAGCCTGGTGATTCTCCATTGAGAAGGGGCCCAATAGTAAAGGTGACTTCTGAAAACTATGAATCCATTGGGGGGGGGAATGAAAAGTAGATCTGAACGTCTCTATAAAGGCTCTCTCGTTTGGGCTCACATTGTAGTTGGTGTCCACGTTGCAAAGGTTGTCAAGTATATTACATCTCCATACAATAAGGCTGTAATGCCTCCACTGATGGAAAAAAAGTCAGTTCCTTGGCTTTGAAAAGGAAATTAACCACATACAATGGCAGTTTATTTCAATGACTCACTGCTCTAAAAGGTACTGCTGAATCAAATGCCACTAATTCAGAAGAGGTACAATGAGCCGGTTGCCCATGCGGAGCTTCTGGTGAGCAACTGAGAGACATCACTTTCTTCTAAGTTATCCAGAAACTTGGAAAAGAAATGGGGAAGGGGGCAAATGGTATGGCTACAACTGAGAGCTGGTCCCAAGGAGCAAAACAAATTTGGCTTATTTTGTGTCAGGCAGGGCAGTTTTGCATTCAGAATTGTAAGCTCTCAGAGTTGTGTTGACCTACAAAACAATCATGAGACGGGTAGTCAGTTGTTCAGCCTGGGACAAGTGTATGATGGAAAAGCCATAACCTGGAAATTAAGAACAACTTTGGCCAAATTAACACAAATCATTTGTGTTGATTTGGGAACTTCTTTTGATGCAACATCTTCATTGCAACAGCTAATATAACATTGATAGGAATGGTCTAGGTTTAGATTTAAGCTAGTGTTAGTATTTTAAGTTCATATTCTAATTTGATCCCATTATATCTATGTCTTCCTCCCTTACCTTAATAGAAACTTTATTTTGTCTTCAGAATGAATTTCTGACATCTGAATTTATTGCTTTTGTACAGGATTATCTGACATTTAATTTCACTGCAGGTCTTGGAACCACAGCAGTAGCATTGTACAATTGCGAAGTTGAGCTGATAGGTGATTGACATTGTGACAGGATAATGAAGTAAGCATTTCTGGAAGAGTGCCTGCTTTGTGATTAGTTCTAGAAATCTCAAACCACATCTCTTGACTCTCTCTGGCTTAGACACCAATCCTAAACAGACTGCATGGAAGTAAGGGCCGCTGAACACAGGACTTCCTTTACAGGAAAGATGCACAAGGTTGCCCTAGTAGTGTTGCAAATCCATTACCGTTCTGTAATTTCAGCACAGTTTCAGTATTACGCACATAGGTGCTACAACGCTGCAGGGATTCCCCCATCCCTTATATCCAACCTCCCGTTTCGTTTTGATTCCCACCTGTTCTGGGTTTATGTGTAGTTTAGCTTTTCAGTTTAGAAAAAAAAAGGGAAAGTAAGAGGAGACGCAACAGACGTGTATAAAATTATGCATGGCGAGACAGAGGACAGTTTGAACCCAGCGTCATCCATGAAGCTGAAGGGTGGAGATTCAGGACAGACAAAAGGAAGGACGCCTTAGTGCACAGTTAAAACTGTGGAATTTGCTACTGCAAGATGTAGGAATCACCAATAACTTGGATTGCTGGCTATATTATCTCCAGTATCAGAGGTAGTATGCCTCAGTACCAATTACTTGGGAAGGACAAGCGGGGAGAGTGCGACTGCGCTTGGGTTCTGCTTGCCGGCTTCCCACAGGCATCCAGTTAGCCACTGTGAGAAGAGGACGCTGGACTAGATGAGCCTTTAGCCTTTACGTTCTTATAAAACAGTTAATGAGCATTAAATTTCTTATGCTCTTAATTTGAGCTTTGAGGCTGCTTGGTTAAAGTTGCTTGCTTTATGCATATTAATACTGAAGGGAAATTTCTGCAAGCTAGGTTTATTAAGCCGAACTTGCATCTTCCTGTCTCGGCTACAAGCAGGTTTCATTCTCTTAAAGACAGTACACAGTGGATCAGAAACCTGAGAGATTCCTTGAAGGTCAAGTAGAAATCTGCTATGGCACACAGTTCACAGGGTTTTAGTGGCTCTACACCACCACAAACATGTATTAAAACAGAGGTGGACAGTAGGCAGATTTGAATATACTCATAGTGTGCTAGATGATTTAAAGTAGATCAGCATAGGTTTGAGGCCCTGTGTTGCAGTTCCTCCCTACATGCGGCAGCTGATGTTAAGGCTTGGGAGGAAACCAAGAATGGATTTTTAGATGAAAAGGACTGTCTACTGCTCCATAGTAATGCAGGTGTAGATTTGTACTTGTATATGCAGGTCACCCTAATGTGTGACTCATGGAGTACATGCATACAAACCACAGCATCACTTTGCACTCTGATCCAGTCAGTGGACCCCTTGGAGTTTTAGCAAAAATAATTTTAAAAATACATCTGAAGTCTGCCCACACCTCTATCACAAGATATGTTCTACAGAGAAATGGGAGTTTTGCACCTGAATTGAGGTTTTCTCCAATTCAAAGGATGTCTGGGGTTTCTCTTTGGCGGTAATAAGACCGTTTCACTGAGGGGTAAGTTGCGAACGCAACACTGAACGGCAGCATCCTGCACCTACTAGCATCATATTATTTCAACATATTCATTTCTTTTTTGGGTGGTGGTGGGAAGAATGACATTCAATAATACAATAGTGAAAGGCTGATGGAATGAAGATGCAATGAATGCTTTCAGGCCACAACAGGTTAACTCATGAAAAGTTAAATGATGCTGTGAGTAAGACGCAGTGACATAATTGGATATGGAATGCAGCTGCTATCAGCCAACTGAAACCTATATAAAAACTAGGGATAGGAAACCTGTAGCCCTTTAGCTGCTGTTGGACTACAGCTCCCATCATCCCTGACCATTGATTATGCTGGCTGGGGCTGATGGGAGCTGTCATGTAACAAGATTAGGAGGGCCACAGGTCCCCTGCCCCTTGCTATAAACCAGCTTTCAGTAATATGTGGCTTTTGTTGCGCCATCCCCCAATACTGATCACTGGCTACCCAGATACAACATTTGAGCTGGGAGTTTTAGAACCTGGCTGGAGCTCGTTTGGCATGTGGGGCGGGAAGACTTGTGCAAAATGCGGAGACAGAACTGTGGTTTGTCTGGAGTACAGTTAGGCAAATTAAGAATATATGAAGATGCCCGACTTGGGGTATTTCCAGGCCATGGACAATTTAGCAGCACCTAATCATTGTTGTTCTGCTTTAAATTAGAATAGCAACTCTGCTTTCAGACTCCTAGAATCTAATGAAAATGACTTAGCAGACAGTAGAACAGCAGGCACCACGGACAGGTCCTTTTTGTAGTGGACCTGCATTTGTGGAATCTTCTCCCCCAGCAAATAAGTACAGCCCCATCTAAAGGTGTTTATTTCAATCTCCATTTGATCCACTGTTGGGCTTTCAGTAACCGTCCATGCTCATTCTTAGGAGGGTGTACAGTGATTTTTAACTTTTATATATTATGTTATGGAATTTCTTGTGTCCACCTTGGGAGGGCAATGTACCCTGAAAGGTAGTTTTAAAATATTTTTTAAAATAATGACAATAAGACATTTTATAGCCAAGTGGGCAGTCCTTTCTCCACTCCGACGTTTGGAGCTAGGGCAAGAAATTTTCATTAGGACCATTTTGTGGGGGAAAGGGTTAAATACCACCTCCCCACTCTCACTGCACTCCCAATTCTTCCCCCTGCTACAATTTAAGGCGGTGGGGGGGGGGAGAGAGAGAGAGAGAGAAAAGAAACAAATATAAACGCAATGCTTTTTGGAAAAGGAAGAGTTACAAATGATTGAGTTGATTCCTAGAGAACAGAGATGGACTATAGAGAAGAACAATCTATACAGGCCATATCCACCCAGGGAAGCTACTGAATAGCAGCCCAGTAGGCCAGCAACACCTGGGGAAACTGCACAGCTGTTCCAGTGCACACGCGTGTGTGTGTTCTGTTGTGCAAAAAAAACAACAGTTGGATTATCTGAATTCTGCACGCAAAAATGGAAGGTGAACAGGGAAAAAACCATGGGAAGATCATGTCATCATGCAGATACATCATAAGAAGTGAGTGAATAAAGGGTGGCTGCTCCATAGTAAAAGCTCAGTGTCAAAAGCTGTCAAGGGGTAGGATCTTTGGTCCATGTCGCTCAAGGTCTATGCTGAAAGAAAGCAACTGGTGCCAGTCCATGGACAGTTTTGCCTTTGATTTGAGTCCATGTCAGGCAGCATCATACATCATTTACACACAACTGTACTCCAGTACCACATGTGGAGACCTTCAGGAGGAGCAGATGCAGTGACTGAAAGCCCTACCTATTGACAGTGAAGATGAAGAGGATCACAGAACCTAATGCAGACAGCAGCAATACAAGAAACCATTCCTTTGTTAGCCTTCCCAGCTTCTCTAAAATCCTGGTGAACATTTGGGTCCTTAGCAACCAGTAGCTACTAGAGGGCTTAGTCCCAAATGCATTTAAGGTTTATAAACTCTTCCTGTTTCCAACTGAATGGGACCATTAGGGTGGAGACAAATACCAGGCCTCATAGGGATGCAGGACCAGAGCATCCCCGTTCCAATGGCCCAGACAGGAATAGGAAGAGGCACCTCTGGTTTGTAGTGGAGAGCAGAAGAAAGGGAGGGAAACTCTTTATAAGCCAAAGCTACGGACGTGCCCCACACATGCGCACAGGCCAGGAGAATGCCAATTAACTGTTGCAATATGCAGGCAGTTAAACCTGTTGATGTCTCCGC
Source organism: Rhineura floridana (assembly GCF_030035675.1). Classification (NCBI taxonomy): domain Eukaryota; kingdom Metazoa; phylum Chordata; class Lepidosauria; order Squamata; family Rhineuridae; genus Rhineura; species Rhineura floridana. The sequence goes on along the minus strand of NC_084500.1, from coordinate 4,935,103 downwards.
CTCTTTGTTATCAGCTCTGCCCACCCAGCAGCAACCACTCCAGGGGGAGACAACAGACCCCTGAAAACCATGCCATCCGCCGGATCAGTAGAATGAATATTGGTTCTCCACTGCTCTGGTTCTGTTGCGTGAGCCTTCGCTTTCGTGGTAATCCTCCGCCCCGATGGCAGCAGAATCGAACAGGCGCTCAGTGCTGTTGCTTCGGCTTCGGGCACTGAGGGTCCCCTCCATCCGATGGTAGAGCGAATGGCTGGCCGAGGAGGAAGAGGAAGAGGTGGTGCCCTCTGAAGGGGAGGCTGGCTGAAAGGTGACGGGGACAAAACCGGAAAAGTAGTGCTGGGACTGGAGGTCATTTCTGCAAGTGGGCTGCTGGGAGGCCACTGCTGGCGACAGGCTGACCTCTGAAACGGAAGGAAAAGATGTCACCGGAACCAGCAGCCACAGCAGCATGCAGTCTATGGAAATCCCAGGCTTAGGATACTTTTCCAAGATTTGCTATCTGATGTGTTTTAAGTGGGGTTTTTGTTTTTAATCTCATGCTGTTTTCCCTTGGTTTAAACCAGGTGTAGGGAGCCTTGGCCCTCCAGATGTTGCTGAACGACAACTCCCATCATCCCTGGTCACTGGCCATGTTTGCTGGGGCTGATGGGAGTTCTAGTTCAGTAAGATATGGAGGGACAAGGCTCCCTACACCCGGTATCTTTAGTGTGGTGGGACCTGCCCTGTGTACCAGTAGAGTACGGCAGGAACTGTCCCTGCCTTCTTTTAGAGGTCTTCTGAAGACTGTATTGTTCAGACAGGCCTTTGAAATATGAATTTTCTCTTTTAAGCAATCTGTATTTATTGATGTTTTATGGATACTTTTACTGGTTTTATTATATGCTGAAGACTGCTTAGATATATTTTATGAACGAAAGCCAGTGTGGCGAAGTGATTAAAGTGGTGGACTACAACCTGGGAGACCAGGGTTCGAATCCCCACACAGCCATGAAGCTCACTGGGTGACCTTGAGCCAGTCACTGCCTCTCAGCCTCAGAGGAAGGCAATGGTAAACCACCTCTGAATACCACTTACCATAAAAACCCTATTCACAGGGTTGCCATAAGTTGGGATTGACTTGAAGGCAGTCCATTTCCATTTTCAACTAGCACATGATGGAGCCAGCCAAGGAGGTTTTCCCCTTAAGTTGGTCTGTTTGAATTATGACTGAGCTTGTTAAGGTGCTGGACTACAGCCTGGGAGACCAGGATTCGAATCCCCACACAGCCATGAAGCTCACTGGGTGACCTTGGGCCAGTCACTGCCTCTCAGCCTCAGAGGAAGGCAATGGTAAACCACCTCTGAATACCACTTACCCTGAACACTCTATTCATAGGGTCGCCATAAGTTGAAATTGACTTGAAGGCAGTCCATTTCCATATTTTATGAACGCGCAGATTATAAATATTTAAATAAATACATAAAATACTGAGAAACTCTTTGTAGCTTTCATTCTTTGCTCAGACAGGCCATAGGTGAGGGCAGACAGCGAGAACAGGGACTTGACCTACCAGGCAAGGGACTCTGTGCCAACACGTAGCTGCGGAGCGTTATGTCAGCAGAACCGCCTGACTCCAGGGGGATGGGGTGCATGTGAAAATGCCTCAGCATATCAAAGATCGTCTGGAACCAGAGATGCTGGACGTGGCACTGGCCATTTTCATTCAAGGACAGGCGCAGGTGCTATAAAAGGTTAGCAGGGGAATGAATTAATGATTTTTATTGACTAGCTACCACTACAATCTCAACATAACGCATGTAAGATAAAAGCCGTGCACAGGGGAATTGAAAAGATGATGCATACCGCTTGCACCATGTTACTGTGCTTTTTATTTATTTATTTCTAAGCGGCGTACATAAAAACAAACATAAAAACAATAGTACAATAAAATCATTAATACCAGACATAAAAAATGTGTGCTAAGCGTGCAAATGAACTCAAATAGTACAAAATACCACAGGCCTCCTTCCAAAGGAGATGAAACCCAGGTAAGCACTGCACCCCTGGAACTTCTCACCACTCAGAGAAACAGGGTGAATGTAGCTGTCGATTTGAATTTCAGTGAACTAAATCCCAGATGGCACCAACAGGAAAGGATGGGAGAAAATGGTGCTTGCATTGATCTGCTCAGGCCACATTTCGAGTGCAAACATGCAAAAGCTGCCAGCATTGTATCTGCTTGCGTGCATGGCAAATACACATCCCTCACCCAACCACCCCAAGACGTGGCAGAGGATCAAACTCAGCTCAGCCCGCAAGACAACGTGCAACATCCCTACTGCCTCTCTCCTACAACTGGGAGCAGGCAAGCCAGCAGGTCTTAAGATCTTGGCTGCTTTCCACCTCCACCTGCCACACATAATGCTTTCCGCGTGCCAGGCCCCAATCTATTAACAAGCCAAAGGAGAGACCGGGGTTTTAGTGGGTGGCTTTTAAGCCTTTGGCTGTTTTACTATTTTATGCTTCTATACAGGCCTGTGGCCAGGTTCTAGTGGAACCTTCCAACTGAAAGACTGATCCCCCCCCCAACTGCTCTCTCTCTCACTCACTCTCACACACAACTACATTTGCAACCAAAACCCGTCAGCAGCAATGCAGCTCGACTTGAAGTCTATGGGAAGAAATGAAGTGGTGCAGATAATTGTAGCATGGTGACTTAAGTGGTCAGGGGAAAGGTTTATTTATTTATTTATTTATGTTATTTAATTTATAAACCGCCCTTAGCCAAAGGCTCCCTGGGCGGTGTACAACATAAAATGATACAATAAATCAACAATCACAAAATATAAAATACAAATATATAACAACAATAAAATAAATTAGAAAGACCAAAACATTAAAACGTATTTAAAATACATTAAAATGCCTGGGAGAATAGGAAGGTTTTAACCTGGCGCCGAAAGGATATCAACGTAGGCGCCAGGCGTACCTCCTCGGGGAGACTATTCCACAATTCGGGGGCCACCACCGAAAAGGCCCTGGATCTTGTCACTACCCTCCGAGCTTCTCGATGGGTCGGTACTCGGAGGAGGGCCTTAGATGACGAACGAAGTGCACGGGTAGGTTCATAGCGGGAGAGGCGTTCCATCAGGTATTGCGGACCCACACCGTGTAAGGCTTTATAGGTCAATACCAGCACCTTGAATCTGGCCCGGAAACAAATCGGCAACCAGTGCAAACGGGCCAGAACGGGTGTAATATGTGAGGACCGAGCGGTCCTCGTCAACAGTCTGGCTGCTGCGTTTTGCACTAGTTGCAGCTTCCGAACCGTCTTCAAGGGCAGCCCCACATAGAGTGCATTACAGTAGTCCAATCTAGAGGTCACCAGAGCATGAACAACTGAAGCGAGGTCGTCACCGTCCAGATAGGGGCGTAGTTGGGCTACCAGCCGAAGGTGGTAGAACGCATTCCGAGCCACCGAGGCTACCTGAGCCTCAAGTGACAAGGATCGAAAAGAACCCCCAAACTACGAACCTGTTCCTTCAGGGGGAGTGTAACCCCATCCAGAACAGGATGAACATCCTCCATCTGTGCAGAAAAGGCACTCACTAACAGTGTCTCAGTCTTGTCTGGATTGAGTTTCAGTTTATTAGCTCCCATCCAGTCCATTATCGCGGCCAGGCAACGGTTCAGCACATCAACAGCCTCACCTGAAGAAGATGAAAAGGAGAAATAGAGCTGCGTGTCATCAGCATACTGATGACAACGCACTCCAAAACTCCGGATGACCGCACCCAGAGGCTTCATGTAGATGTTAAAAAGCATGGGGGACAGTACCGATCCCTGAGGGACTCCACAATGGTGGTTGCAGCTCAGTGGAAGGGCATCTGTGGTCTATGCAGAATGTCCCAGATTCTGTCGCATCTAAGGTAAAGCTGACTTGTCCCTTGCATGAAACCCTGGGAAGATGCTGCCAGTCAGTGTAGACAGTACTGAGCTAGATGGGCCGATAGGAACATAGTAAAAGGCAGGTTCCCAACTGTGAACTATGTATATATGTGTAAATAAACCATATATCATAAAGACACTACAGTCTCCAGTCATGTTCATTTCAAGGAAACCAAACCCTGGGTAACCCCCTGGAGTCTCTCACTGCTTGGAGATTGGGATGCATGCAACATTTTTTTAAAAAAATCCTGTTTTCAACTCTTTTATGAACAATTTTAATGTTGTTGTTGTCTTTGTAAACTGCTTAGAGTGGGGATTGCCAATTCTTTGGTGTCCCCAAACTCAGAGCTTTCATTAAAGAAAAATTAAGTCTCCAGCCCTCCTAGAGAGAAATGAAGCAAAATATGCAGGATATGTAGGCATCCTTTTAAGCAATTCACTGCAGAGTTACAGTCCAATGGTACTACTTCAGAAGCAAGTCTCTCCTGTGTTTAATGGGGCTTACTTCCAGGTGTTGACCTGGTGTTCGACAGGGTGAAATTGCCCCTGAAGGACCAGGTCCGCAGCCTTGGGGTTGTTCTTGATTCCAAGCTGTCCATGGAGGCTCAGATTTCGGCAGTGAGCCGGGCAGCCTGGTATCAATTACACCTCATTCGTAGACTGCAGCCCTACCTTCCTGCTCATCAGCTCCCACTGGTGGTACATGCCCTGGTCACCTCTCGGTTGGATTACTGTAATGCGCTCTACGTGGGGTTACCCTTGAAAACGGTCCGGAAATTACAACTTATACAAAATGCTGCCGCTCGACTACTTACAAACTGTCACCGCCGGGAACACATCACTCCAGTGTTGTTCGACCTATACTGGCTTCCAGTTATTTTCCGGGCCCAATTCAAGGTGTTGGTATTAACCTTTAAATCCCTATACGGTCTCGGCCCAGTTTACCTGATGGAGCGCCTCCAGCGCCACCAACCATGCCGCCCAACAAGATCAGCCACACAGGACGTTCTCTCAATCCCGCCAACTAAAACAGCTAGGTTGGCGGGGACAAGAGAGAGGGCATTTTCAGTGGCGGCCCCCACTCTCTGGAACTCCCTCCCGTATGACCTTCGGCATGCCCCTTCCCTGAATGTATTCCGCCAAGCTTTGAAGACCTGGCTCTTCAGACAGGCCTTTGGGACTTCCGGGGAGGGTTAAATTTTTACGACGAATAGCCTACTACTCTGTACTGGAATTGTTTTATTGTTTTATTGTTATATTGTATTTTATGATGTATTTTATTATGATGTAATGTATTGTTGTTAAATTGTACGTCGCCTAGAGTGGCCATTGGCCAGATAGGTGACCCACAAATTAAATTATTATTATTATTAAGTGGGTGGCACTGGGGAAAATAGGGTTCCTGTGCTTTAACAGCTATATCTCCACAATCAGGAGGGCATAGCTGACTTCCCAAGGTAAAAATGAGGCAGTCATTTATGTTATGCCACACCACCGCAGCAGCCATTTTGTAACTGGTGCCCTCAGCATTTGCTCAATATTTGAAATGTGCCCCCTGGTCCAAAAAGGTTGGCAACCACAGCTTAGAGGTTTTATGTGCAATCAAGTGATATATAGTGTACATTTTGTTAAACAAACAATCCAAGATCCATCCATTCATTAGGAATGGTCACTTGCCTTGGCTTTCCCCTGGAAGTTAAAGGTCAGCACATATTCGCCCGGCCGTGTTTCACTCTGCCGAATGACAAACAGCCCATGGCTTCTTGCTCCACCAAACAGAACCAGCTGAGCAGCTCTGACCCGTGATAGCGTCCCATGGAACCAAGGAAAGTCCAAGAGGTTGAGCTCCATTTCTGTTTCGCTTTCCTCCCCTGTCCCAGACGGGAAGAAGAAAAAGAAAAGTCAGAAAATAAGAGAGGCTTTGCTCCAAATTCAGCAAGGACTACAGCGAGGAAAGCTAGCTGAGGGCCCCTCCAGACTGATGTGTAATTGCAGATGTATTCCGCAACATTTATTCTGCGTTATTAGTTGTTCTGCAATGGTTCCCCAATGCTAAGACATTCTTGCTGTCCGAAGGTGCTACAGCACAACAAAAACAGGACTAAACCCCCCCCCAAACAATATTTGTGGCATGAAAAGTCATGGGATTTCAGCAGAATGTTACAGGATATGCACTGAAAGGAAATGAAGCAGTGACTGCCCCAACATTTGTGAAGGCGCAAATAATATCGGGTGGCATTCAATGCTAGTCCTACTCAGAGTACACCAATTGAAATTAATGGGCATGAGTAACTTAGGTTTGTTAATTTCAATGGGTCTACAACCCATTCAGAGAGCCAGTGTGGCGTAGTGGTTAGAGTGTTTGACTACGGCCCGGGTTCAAATTCTCACACAGCCATGAAGCTCACTGGGTGACCTTGGGCCAGTCACTGCCTCTCAGCCTCAGAGGAAGGCAATGTTAAACTCCCTCTGAATACCGCTTACCACGAAAACTCTATTCATGGGGTTGCCATAAGTTGGGATTGACTTGAAGGCAGTCCCACAACCCATTCAAAGTCAGAGAATGCATGCCCACCCCGATACCATCGTGAGCACCCATCGTCATGAATGTGCAATAAAAAGGGGGGTCTGGAGGGGCCCTTACAAGAAAAACACAACAAGGAGGACAGCGGGCCTTTCCACACACTCAGCAATACTAATGCAAGTATGGACTGAGTGTACATTCATAGAATCATAGAATTGCAGTTGGAAGGGGCCTATAAGGCCATTGAGTTCAACCCTCTGCTCAATGCAGGAATCCAAAGTAAAGCATAACAGGCAGCTGTCAATAATGCCAGCTCTCCAGTGAGGCAAGCCGTATCCGTACAGGTTTTGCAAATTTACAGATCACATTTTTAGGTGGATATTTAAAAGAAATTAATGCATGGAGCACTGTAAGTCTCTTGGGGAGGACCTTGGGTTTGACAATCAACTCAACTAATAAAATACTACAGTGTGGAATATAAGTTACAAATACTGGCCAGCAGAATATATAGGAATACACAAGGGGCTACCACCCCTGTACGCTTTGGGTGCCAACCTCATCACCTAACCCCAGGAATGGGAACCCCAGGCACACACCCCAATGCCCCCAGTGCCTATCGGCGTTAGTGTGTGGCAGCCATCATCAGCCTACTCGCATGCCTTTGGCACTCACCTAACCTCACGCACCTGCCTTGCCTGTTCCTCCGCAGCTCACCCCAGCTGCCCGCCTCCCCGGCCATTTGCTGGCCTGCCTCCCTCCATCGCCTGCTTGGTGGCCTGCCTTGCCTGCCATTTCCATGACCCTGTAGCATTTAGAAGGTTGTCATCACATGATTACAATGCAACAGCACCCTAGGAAAAGTTGTATATATATGGATATCATTCTGTGTCACTAGCAAACCATCTGAATTGTTTGAAGTATGTATGCTGTTGTGCATAACTGTAAACTTTGTGCAACTGGTCTGGAGACTGTGTACACACACTCTTATCTCGCTCCAAAATTTGATCTGACTGGACAAAGGAAGCTGTTACAACCAGGTCAGACTGTTTGACTGCCTAGCCTAGTATTTTAGGCCTGCCTCACTTACCTGCCCCTCTAGATCTCTCTTATTCAGCAAGAGTGGAGGCCATACTGAAATTGCCATGGCTGGGGGGTTGGGGGAGATGCTAACAAAGCCAAAGACGAAATTAACGAAATGGAAAATTAGCAAAACTGAATCACCTGGGTCAACAATGGGCCAACTGTTTTAAACGACAGGAAAAAAGTGTGATGGGGTTACAAAGAAGGAAACGAGTGTGAACAACTGAGCCGCTTAAGTTGTGAAGCAGAGAAACCAATATTATTCCCCCTCTCCCCCTCCAGATCCTCAGAAGTGCAACACATTTCTTTAAGAAGATACAGTACCTGCAGTATGGCTTCCAGTAGCTGGTGACTCCAGTGTCTGTAGAAAATTCTCCAATGGCACATGAGCTCTGTATTCTCCTACAGAGTCCCTGACCCTGCTGTGTGGTGCTGTGACAATGGTGGCAGGATTTGGCACAGTGTCCGGGGCAGCAGAGCCCGCACACCTATCCTGAAACCGGGACATATCTGGAAAATAATTCTGCTGTTAAAAAAAATAAATCTCAAAGCTCCCAACAGCTTCTCTTTTTTTCTGCAAAGTGATTCACACATGGTTTTCTCCTGCTCGTCAGCCAAAAAAGGCTCCCAGAGTGGCTTGCAAATATCAGTGATAAACAGGCTCAGCTTTCAGGCTCACATTCCAAGAGACACAGCAAAAAAGGAAAAGGGGTTGGGAGGGAAAAGGAAAACAGCAAGCTGAGGCACTACTTCTTAGTTTCAGATATTAGTTACATGCTGTCACATCATCAGTAGGCATACACCAGACGTGGGGAACCTCTGGCCCTCCAGATGTTGCTTAATTGCAACTTCCATCATCCCTGCCCATTGGCCATGCTTGCCAGGGCTGATGGGAGTTGTAGTTCAGCAACATCTGGAGGGCCAAAGGTTCTTCACACCTAGGTCTACAACAGTAGTGTCATGACAAATGTGGACGTGTAGGGTCCTTTCATGATAGTCACAGCCACACCACCTTCCCCCTTTTTTGCTGCTGGGTTGAGAATTAGGTCATTAATGCCTTCTCCCACAACAACAGACATCCCTAGGAACCAATAAGCATGAAAGGGGGAGAATGTTAGCTACCGAGAAGAGTCTTCTCAGTGGCTGACTCACCTCCTGTCACTCTGATTGGCTCCAATCAGCAAAAAAGGACATGGAAGCAAGTTAGAAGACTCTTCTCAGTGGCTAGCACACTCCCCTTTCATGCTGATTGTCTCATAGGATGCTGGAGACATAGGGACCTGGCTGGGACCCTGCTCCCCAAAAAGTAAGGGGTCTGACCCCCTGAACGACTACACCTCTGGTCTACACTATTTTATTCATTTATTTGTTTAATAATGCTTCAAAATCCTGATATATTTGACTGGAGATTATAGCAGGACAAAAGAAATGGGTGTATGTACCCCAAGCAACAATGGCTCAATCACAGTAGTTCAACTCCCCCCCCCAATGGACCACTTGAAAAATGCTGAGGGTCTTGGTGGCCCACTTAATGATTTTTCTGCCTGTTGTAGAGATTGTAGATCCAGATTGTAGATAGTTGTAGATCCAGGCTATCTGTCAGACCGTATCTCCCTATACGAGCCTGCCCGGGCCCTGAGATCTTCAGGAGAGGCCCTTCTCTCAGTCCCAACACCCTCGCAAGTGTGATTGGTGGGGATGCAAGATAGGGACTTCTCGGTGGCTGCTCCTAAGTTCTGGAACTCCCTTCCTAGGGAGGCACGAATGGCCCCCTCCTTGCCATCCTTCCGTCGGCAAGTGAAGACTTTTTTATTCCGACAGGCTTTTGGGATAGAAGGTGTTTAGGATTGGGCTTTACAAAGCTTGTTTTATTGTTTTATATTATTATCTGTATTATTTTAAATTGTTTTTAGATTTTTAAGTGCCTTTTATGGTTTTAAGGTTGTGCATAGTTTAATTGCATTTTAATTGTATGTTTTTCTATGTTTTTAACTACACGTAGTTTTATTTGTAAGCCGCCCTGAGTTCCAGTTTGGAAAAAGGGCGGGGTAAAAATACAGTTTCAATTCAATTTCAATTTCAATTGTAATACATTGTGCTATATTTTTTAAATTGCATTTTGATTGCTTCTTTTATTTTATATATATTGCATTTTATCCTAATCCACAGAATTCAAACTGTAATTCAATAAAATACAATACTAGAAGGAAAAGAAGCAATAACAATCAAATACGAATATTTAATACGAAGGATGTGCTGTCTCCCACTTCAACCACAAATCCACAGACACACTGCGGACCACCTGAATGAAGCTCATGGACCTCTGTCGGTATGCAGACCACCGTTTGGGAACCCCTGTTCTAGCATATCACCGTCAATTCTGCCAAAAAACCCTAATGTTCCTTCCCAACCACAGGCAAGCCATAACGTCGTTTGCGTGCACAGGTTATCTGGGACCAGAGAGTGTATGCATTTTTAAAGAATAAACAAATCCAGTTTTAAAATCTGATTTTAAAAAGTCTTATTACCATCAGCCAGGAACTCACAGCTGCAAGAGGACACTCTGCTTGGCAGGCAGGCCCCTTGGGTGCAAGAGGCGAGCTCAATGTCATCATCACTGTCCCTGGAGGAAAGAAAAGATCAGTCAGACCCAGAATTTTGCACCAGTGACTGTGCAGGTACATGCAGCCCCCCCCCTTTTTAAGTGTCAACAATCTGGATTCAGTGATCTCACAGCTCTCTGAAATGGAAGAGCGATACTTTTGGAGGATGAGATGGGCTGCCCCATGAACCACGAACACATTGCAGACTGCACCCATCTCTCCTGCGGTCACAGGCGAATGGAGACAGACACCCTGTTACCCTACACTGTATTTGGCCTTTCCATAACACTTTCCCCAAAAGTACCTTATGGCCCTGAAGCAATGATTTTTCAGTCCATTTACATAAAATCTCCTTTCCCTACAGGACATTCAGATGCAGCTATTGACTACTTCCAAATGGTCTTTTCCTTCTAACCAATAACCCAAGACACAACTGAGACTATGTGCAGTTCTTGGGAAATCAATCTCTTTTCCCAGGAAACTCTGGGAACTGGAGCTCTTAGGAGACCCCTATTCCCCTCACAACATCTCTCAGCATGCTTAAACTACAGGTCCCAGGATTCTTTGTGGGGAAGCCATGGCTGTTTAAAGTGATACAATACTGCTTTAAATGCATACATAGTCCACAACATCTGGAAGGCACCACTTTGGCTATTTTGGCTCATGCCATAAAGCATAAAAGCATTTAATAATTAGTGAAAGAACATATATTATACTGTACACACCACAGGATTTAGCTTTCTAAAAAGGGGGGGGGGGAGAGCACTTAAATGCAACACCACAAAAAAAACCCAGCAAAGGTAAAGGGTGGTATATATTAAACTTGCCAATAACAAAAACTCCTTGTTGCACATTAACACACCACACCAACTAATGGGTAGGAACCGAAAGGAAGTAGATTTCAGCTGAAGAGAAGGAGGTGGTGGGCAGCGGTGGCTGGTGACTCCATGAGGCAGTGGAATCCACTCCGGGTTTTAGTCCCAACTTTCAAGATCCTTGAAACCCAGAGCAGATTGCACTGCCCCACTGATATCGAGCCACTAGCCACCACTGGTGGCAGACTGGCTCTTAGCTGAAATTTAATTTATGTATTTTAATGTTTTTGTGATTTTACTGTTTACAATTTTATTATGTATATGTTTGATTTGATTTTTGTAAGCCGCCTTGAGTGCCCTATTATAGGGTAGAAGGGCGGGATAGAAATATTTTAAATAAATAAATAAAAAGTATTTAAGGAAAGGATGGACAGCCGTCCGTCAGGGAAGCGTCAGTTGTATCCTGCATTGTGGATCTCACACTGAGCAGGGTCTTGGATTAGATCAGGGATCAGGCTACTGCTCCCATCATTCCACCCTTGACACACGAACACAGGAAGCCAACTAGGACCAAGTCTGAGCATTGGTCCATCAAGTTCAGCATCGTCTACACCAAGGATTCTTAAACTTTTACCTCCGCAGACCATTTGAAAATCACTGAGGGTCTTGGCGGACCACTTCATGGTTTTTTCTGCCTGTTGTAGCAACCGCAGTGTGCTCCACTGGCTGGTGTATGATTTCTGAATTGTATTTTTATTCCTTCTTTTGTTTCTTATGTTGAATTTTGTTGTATTGCAACTCGCATTCCAGAGAATTCAAACTGCAATCTAATAAAACGCGGTGCAAGTAATAAAATAAGCAGCAAAAATACAATTCAAAATCAACATGTATATTTAACATGGACATGGTGCGGGCCACGTGAATGATGTTCGTGGACCACTGGTGGTCCATGGACCACGGTTTGGGAACCTCTTGTCTACACTGACTGACAATGGCTCTCCAGGATTTCAAATGGGGTCTGCCCCAGCACTACCTGGAGATGCCAGGGTGAACTGAGCCTAGGAATTTTTCCATGCAAAGCGTGAGCTCCACCACTGAACTATGGCTTTTTACCATTGGCAATGCTGGCTGGAGCTGATGGGAACTGGAGTCTAACAACATTTAGAAGGTGACAAGTTCCCTATCCCAGAGTTACATGATTTCATAGTCACATCCAACTCTATAATTTTATGATTCCATGTAAAGCCCACTGAAATCAAAATATCTTTAATTTCTGGTGAAAGGGACACAAAGAAGGAACCTGACAAATTTCATTTGAGAGACCATTCTGGAGTCACGGCACCATCACATAAAAGACCTTGTTTCTCATACCTGACAGAATTCCTGAGATGGGATCAAGAAAAAAGGCCTGTTTAAACCAATCTTAATTCCTTGGCAGGTATTTATAGGAGCAAGCAGTCCCTAAGGAAATCTGGCCCCTGCGAAGTAGAATGAGCCCCTGGTTTGCTAGATGGAAGATTTATGCAACAAGCTTTTCTGAGGCTGAAGGGCACTCGCTCCACACACCCAGTCTCCACTTTCCCCTGCCATCTTACCCAGGATCGATGCAGTCTTGTATATCTGCCACCCAGGAGTGTTTCTGCAACGAATCAATCGTTTCCAAGATATACTCAGCACCATTTTCTACCTATATTGAAAAAAATACAAGAGCGAAAAAAAGCCATTCTTTATGGTATCTTTAAAAGGCATTCTTCCTCTCTCCAAACACCCACAGCCCAGTACACACAGTGTACCAGTGGATCCACGTTTCACCACCTAGAAGCAGTACATTAATTCCACAGATCAAAGCCACAATTCATTTCTTCTACCTGGAGTCACACATATCCTTCACAGTGGAGGTGTGTGTCTGCATCATGTAATTTTCACATGCAATTTTATCATACATGTTTGCTTAAAAATTGCTGATTTCATTAACATATTGACCAATTTTATGTCCATTTGTTTTAAACGTTTGATTTCAATCAGTATTTTTAATGACTATTTTATATTGTTTTGCATAAACTGCTTAGAGATTTTTTTCCTTGTCAATTTTAGTAGTATATAAATCTTGTTAAATAAATAAATGCAAACACATCACGGCATACACCATCTTGGAAGATGCATTTCCTTCCGTGTGTGAAAGAAGAAATAATATCTCTTAAGAGGACATTTGCCAATTGTAGTTTTCAGAGCTACTTATGTTAAAATAATAAGTATTTTTTTAAATATTGCCCAATTAATCAGGAGCACCTTTTCAACAGATCAAAAGGTACCTTAACGCAAACAAATGTCATCAACTAAAATCAATCAACATTCTTAAATTTATTTATTTATTGCATTTGTATACTGCCCCATAGCCGAAGCTCTCTGGGTGGCTTACAACAATTAAAAACATTAAAAACAAATATACAAATTTAAAAACATTTTAAAAAGCAGTTTAAAAACACATGCTAAAATGCCTCGGAGAGAGGAAAGTTAAATAAATTAACATGGTCAATCAAATCAGCTATAAGTTACAGCACTTTGAAAGGCCTCATCTGCACTATGTATTTAAAGCAGTGTCATACCACTTTAGATACTTATGGCCAATGAGAGTTCTAGTTTTGTCCCCATCCTCTTTCCTCCTGAGTTCTACACGGGGCAACACGGAGATGAAGGGGGAGGAAGCTGGGAGTCCGTGCCAACCGCCTGGTTATAGGTTTGCCCCAAATTTCAACAGATGCAAAGACAAAAACACCAGTGATCGAGAGGAGGAAGAGAGAAAACACATGCCCAATTTCATCTTTCTGCTCTGGGCCTTTCTACTTCCTCCCTCCCCAATCACACAGGTACCCTCTATAAATTCAGAAAGCTGGAAAAATGACTGGGGAGGGGGAAGCACAACTCCAAAAAAAATAAAAAATAAAATAAAATAAATCCATTTCCCAGAGACTTGCAAACACAAAACTAACGTCAAGGGTTTTTTTGTTCCTGTCAAAAATGCCTTTTATCCTCCCTGTTAGGGAGCTTGGATGGAAGTTTGCTTAAGTCTGATCCTCTCAAGGAACTGCTTATGCAGCAGCTAGGCCAGTTGCCATGACAACCCAGCCTGCCATAGGGCAGCATGTCACCCCAGAGTTGGCTCTTCAAACAGGGAGTGCAGTGCTTACAGGGAAGCGCTGCAATCTTAACAAAAGGGTAAGGGGGGGGGAAGGAGTGCTCATTAAACACAAAAGTTAGATGGGCAAAAGCTGGAACATGCTTTGAAATAATGCATCATCCTCTCCCTTTTACAACAGGAGTTCAAAACTGGAGAAGTAGCTCTGCCACCCTAGTCAGAGGCAGCATGCTTCTGAAAACCAGTTCCCGGAAGCCTCAGGAGGGGAGAGTGTTCTTGCACTCGGGGCCTGCTTGCGGGCTTCCCCCAGGCACCTGGTTGGCCACTGTGAGAACAGGATGCTGGACTAGATGGGCCACTGGCCTGATCCAGCAGGCTCTTCTTATGTTCTTATGTTCTTATGTGACACAGACTTGGAGATCTGGGTTTGAATCCTGGATCACCCACAAAGCTCACATCTTGGGATAGGTCACACACACTCCATCTACTCTACCTCCAAGGGTTGCTGCAAGACTAAAATGCGATGCCCAGCCCCTCCAAAATATTTGCTGCCTCAGGTTTCTTGGAGGAAATGTAGGATACAAAATGTAAGAAATATTTTTTTTAAAAAAAGGTAAGCGGGGGAAGAGGAAAATTAAAAAGGACAGCAGATATAGGCCAAGGATATGACAAGCTTCATAAACCTAAAGACTGTGTGTGTGTGTGTGTTCATTCTGCAATTCTGGGCAAGTGCAAAACAAACACACCACTGAATTTGGCTGTAAAACTCCATCAACTTGAGAATCTCATCTTTCTTGTAAAAATGTAAGATTCTAGTCCTTATGGCTGAGAAGACAGGCTTCCACCAGTTATTCTCCAAACACTTTCACAGCAATATTTCATACATACAATCTCAAGAGCGAATGAAATAAATGTTCATATTTTAATTCTGACCAGTGGTGGCTGGTCGCTCCATGTCAATGGGGCAGTGGAATACGTTCCACCTTGGACAGCTCCTTGAAAGCTCGGACTAAAACTCGGAGTGGACCTCTGCCCCACTGACATGGAGCCACCAGCAACAGCTGATTCCAACTGTACTTCTACATTTGTGGGGTAGTACACTGGCCTAAACAGGCTTTTCTGTCATCTAACAACCAACCCCTTCCTTCTTTTGTTATTTTTGTTTAATGTGATGTACAGCTCAAGGAAGAGAATCCTACAATACAAGCTGACTATTTTGTCTTCTTCACACAGCACATAAGGGATAGAATTCGCTCCACAGGGGGAGCAATGGCCACCAGCTGGGATGGCTTTAAAAGAGGATTAGACAAATACATGGAAGATAAAGGCAATCAATGGTTCCTCGTCTGGATGGCTCTGCTCTTCCTCCAGTGTTGGAGGCAGGATGCTTCTGAATACCAGTTGCTAGAAACCGCAGGAGGGGAGAGTTGCTCTTGCACTCAGGTCCTGCTCGCAGGCTTCCCATAAGGGGCACCTGGTTGGCCACTGTGAGAACAGGATGCTAGACTAGATGGGCCACTGGCCTGATCCAACAGGCTCTTCTTATGTTCTTATTTTTATGGCATTTTTTCCCATTGAAAAATCACGATCTCTTTGCACTCAATTTCTCTTGCAAATTCACATGCAATACACAAAATTGCTGGGTGGTTTAACTGTTCTTGTCCCACATGAGTGTGAACTAGACATTTATTCATACAGTATATATTTTAGGTTTGTAAATCCTACTGACTACACTGGACCCCACTGTCGCCAAGATCAATTCCCGCGATTGTGACAGTATATATTTTAGGTGTGTAAATCTTACTGACTGCATTGGTCCCCACTGTCCCCAAGATCAATTTCCACGATCGGGACAGTATATATTTTAGGTGTGTAAATCCTACTGACTACACTGGACCCCACTGTCCCCAAGATCAATTCCCGCAATTGTGACAGTATATATTTTAGGTGTGTAAATCCTACTGACTACACTGGTCCCCACTGTCCCCAAGATCAATTCCCGCGATTGTGACAGTATATATTTTAGGTGTGTAAATCCTATTGACTACACTGGTCCCCGCTGTCCCCAAGGTCAATTCCCGCGATTGTGACAGTATATATTTTAGGTGTGTAAATCCTACTGACTACACTGGTCCCCACTGTCCCCAAGATCAATTCCCGCAATTGTGACAGCACATTCACTCCCACCAGATGTCCATCTCTACTAGGAAGGAACTCTGTGACTGGTACTTCTTGAAACAGCACGTCACATAGGGAAAACACAAAGATTCTCTGTCATTCAAACTACAAATCCTAATTTTCCACATTTTGGAAAAGCAAAACCCAGTGAAATAGTAATACACATTGCCATTTAAAGAGAGGGCTCCCATAAGACCATTAAAGTTCATACTTTATAAATTACCTAACAGCATCAGTTGCTGTTGGGGCACAAGATTTGGAAAATTGTGTGGCACCTACCCTTTGGAATTCTCTCCTCCTAAATGTTAGACAGCCACCATCTCTGTTATCTTTTTGCAGCCTACTGAAGAACTTCCTCTTTCAACAAGCCTTTTAAGTAGAGACCTTATCCCAGTCTGCTACTGAAGAACGTCCTCTTTCAACAAGCCTTGGAAGGGGAGACCTTATCCCAGTCTGTGTCTGTTTTGGAACTGCTTTTTAAGATGTGTTTAAAGATGTTCTTAAAATATGTTTTTAGGATGTTTAAATTTTAAAACGTTGCAATATATTTTTAGTGTTTTGTCCTTTGTTTACCACCCTAGGCTCCTTCTGGGAGGAAGAAGGGTGGGGTAGAAGTTAAATAAATAAATATAAGCAAACAATAAAATGTGGGGATATCGCAGGCTGCTTCCCTACCTTAGCCTCCTTACCTTCAGAACAAAGGTGTTATCCTTGTCTGGCATCTCCAATGGCATAGTCGTGCGCACCTCGATAATGGCTGAGAGAGGGATGCTGACCTTCGCTTTGGAAGCCTGAAGGCCAAAAAAGAGAAAGCAATGGAGTAAAAAGAGAGAGAGAGTAGAAGACAGTAACGTTAGAAATAATGCGTAGTCCCAGGAGCCAGGTGAGGCAGTTCACAGGAACGCAGCCTTCACTGTTGTTAAAAATACAATTTCCCTCAACTTCTCCAGTAATACCAAAATCTTTTAATTAAAAGCACAGCATCCAGTGGGAAATCTGAGAGCTTGGTACATTTCCCTATTTCCACACACATTTGCCTTCCAGCTCAAGCAAGAATATTAAGTTTCTTCCCTTTTCTAAGCTTAAAAAAAAGTCTTTAAACAGATAAAATATAACTTTGAAAAGCATCTACAAAAAGCTAAGGAAAGACAAAAGACATTGGGTTATAGTCAGCTATGTGCCACTCAGAGTAGACCCGCTGAAATTAATAAACCTAATTTAATTGTTCATTCACTTTAATGGGTCTACTCTGAGTAGGACTAGTGTTGAGCAAGACAGAGATGAGCAATCTCCAGCTCATGAGCCAATCTGGGAGATCCAAGTTGGCCTATAAAGCCATTTTCCCCAAACCAAACCCACCTGTTCATCACCTGACATCAGCTGGTGGGCAGGGGCCAGGGTTCAATCCTGCTGGGGTCTGCTTTGCTAAAATGCTTCCAGCAGGGAATGCACTGGCACAGCAGATCTTGGCAGCCAGCAGTATTGAACTCTCTGCTCGTCAGCTGGTGAGCGGAGGCTTCAATCCAGCCGGGGGCTCCTTAATCAGCACATTCCCTGTGTCAGTCACCTGATGTCAACATGATACCAGATGACTGGCAGGTGGAGGCCACCACAGAGTCCAAGCAGTGGTCCAGGGCTTGCATGGCCTCTCCCAATTCAGATATTACAGAGAAATAGAGCTGGGTATTGTCAGCATACTACTGACACCTCACCCCAAATCTCCTGATGACTTCTCCTAAGGGCTACATATAGATGTTAAACAGCATGGGGACAAGATGGTACCCTGCGGCACCCCACAGCACAACTGCCAGGGGGCCGAAAGACAATCACCCAATGCTATTCTCTGAAAACGACCATGAAGATACAGAAAGGCAAGGTTTGAGAGGACACGTTGCTGGTCGCATTGTTGCAAGCACCTTGTCCATGTCTTCAGGTTGCATTAACCATTTCCAAGAAGTTGCAGCAGACACTGCAATAGACACCTCACTGGAGACCACCGTAGATGTGGTTGAAGCATCAAGATTGCTATGGAGACGAGCAAGTTTACCCTTAAAGTGCCTTGCAAACTATACAAGGTGGGCTTTCTTCACTGTCCTCACCGCCACACGGTAGACACGGTTATGATGTTTTACTTGTGTCTGATCAGCCTCACAGCATGTCTTTTGCCACTTGTGCTCTAGCCGTCATCCAGCCTGTTTCATTGTCCTTAGCTCACTGGTGTACCAGGGTGCAAAGTGGGCTCCACAATGCCAGACAGGGAGCTCGGGGCCAACTGTGTCAAGACCCCGATGCGCCTCGCTGTTCCACAGTATGACAAGGACTTCAACAGGGTCACCTGCTCTATCTACTGGGAACTCCCCCAGGGCATTCAGGAATCCAGTGAATTCCATTCGTCTCCAGGGATGGACCATCTTAATCTGTCCATCACTCCTGCAGGGGAGGATAAGAGCCATAAATCTAAACTTCATCAGGAAGTGGTCTGACCATGACAATGGGGTGACATCCACACACCCCAACTCCAGAACACCCTGTCCTCCATCTGGAGCAAAAACCAAGTTCAGGGTGTGCCCTGCCCTGTGCATCAGGCTGGTGACAACTTGAAACAGCCCCATGGTCGTCATGGAGGCCATGAAGACACACTAGAGGCAGCCTCAGCATGGACATTGAAATCACCCAGGACTATCCTGGTGCGATCCTTTATTCCTCCCCCCTATAAATCTGGGCTGACGGGGGATGGGCGGGTTTGGACAACAGGATTCAGAAATTCCCTAAACATAAGGACACGCTAAAGCAAGCCACAGCCCCCCAAACTGTCAAGAAAAACCCAAAGCAAAAACCCCAAAGCCCCTCATTTAACAAAAAATTGGGAAGAAAAGGGGACAATAGTGGTCCCCAAGGGGGTGCCTGAGGGCTCTGTGGCACCCACAGCGGGCTCACTATAGTGATAGTCTATCATAAGGGAGCCCTTATATTAAAAATAATGATCTATTAGTAAGGAAAAGTTTCTATCCCTGCAATCCATTAGAAAATCTTCACTCGCTTGGTCAGAAGAAATCTTTTATTAGTGGTCTACAGTAGGGCCCCGCTTCACAGCACTTCGCTTTACGGTGCTTCGCTAATGCGGCGGGCTCAATTAGATGCAATTAGACTAAAGCCCCACTCATACGGCGCTTGTTCTGCTTTTACGGCGGTTTTCAGGCGTTGTGCGCCATTCTGTTCAATGAGTTCCGCTTTTCAGCGGTTTTTGCTTTTCGGCAGGGGTCCGGAACGTAACCAGCTGTATAAGTGGGGCCCTACGGTATTATGAAACTGTTCTGAAATGTCCTGTACTTTGCTCGATGTATTTATACTATGGTTGTTCCCCCTGCCCCCCCCTTTTCTTGTGAACTGCTTGAGCAGAGCCCAGGGGTCCCCAAACTCCCCCCTCAACAACTTGAAAATTGCCGAGGGTCTTGGTGGACCACTTCAGGATTTTCCTGCCTGCTGCAGCAATTGTAATGCACCGTGCTAGACGACGTATCATTTTCTACTGTATTTTTATCACATCTTTTATTTCCTGCATCTTATTTTGTTGCATTACAGTTTGCATTCCATAGAATCCAAACTGTAATACAGAAACATACAATGTAAGAAATCAAAGAAGCAATAAAAATCAATACAAGTATTTAAGTGAACATGCCACGGACCACCTGAATGAAGCTTACAGACCATAGCTTGGTAACTACTGGTGTAGTGTACATAGCAAAGCAATGTACAAATAAAAGTAATTGATCAGTGTGTGAAGAGGCAGGTGTATTCATGTATATATATGAGAGAGAGAGAGAGAGAGAGAGAATGTGTGTGTGCGTGCATGCATGCCTGAGTGAATAGGAATGTCAATCTCAGCTTTTTCCCCCAGGGATAAATTAAGCACTGGCTCAGAGCTGCTTGAAGCAACCTGTCCCCAATCTTCTCCTTGAGGATGGCAGAAAGGTTGGAAGTGAATGGAAAGAAGATCCCTTTGCCTGCTTGGCGACACTCAGAGAGCAGGCACCATAAAAGGATCTCACCAGAATGGGATTTTCCATGGGGCTTCGTCCGGTACGCGTACAATGGCAAATTCCCTTTGGCTCAATTTACAGAGATCGCCATGATGCTAGAGGGAAGGTTTCATCTCAGACGATGTTTAAACCCAACACACACACACACAGGCTGCAAGAATGAAACCGTTTATGGCTGCTGTACAAGTCACACCCAGCTGTCACAGCAGCTGGCCTTGCGAGAGCTTCCTCGACAAATCCAGAGTCGACAAAAAGGAGATACGCTCCACAAAACAGCAGCAACTGAGCCCCGGTTCGCAGTGCAGTTCCTCTGCACCAGGGGTGCTGAGTACATCACAGAAAAAAGCGCTGGAACATAAGAGGAAGCTTTCTTATACAGAAATAGATCAAAGGTTTCTCAGGCTCAACATCATTTACCCTGGTAGTTCCCCAACCCTGCTCTATATCAACTAGGGATGGGGGAGGAATCTGATTTGGTTCGAATTTGAAGCCGAATATCAAATTCACCTTTCTGAAGCAATATGAGAACCGAAACACAGCCATTCTTTGGAATTCACACTTACTCGAATTTTGCAATGCAGTTCACTAACCTTTACAAAAAATGCATGCATATGGGGAAAGGGTACATAAAAATGAATATACGAGCACAAATAACATGTGAAAATGCGTTATGAGGCATGGCTTGCAAACTATGTATATTAGTCAAAACTGCCTACAACAATGTGTTTATCAGGAGAAATTCACACTTAAATGCTGGGTTTTTCATGAGGGTTTTTTTTTAAATCACAAATGCTGCAGAAATGTAGAAAACTGAATTTAAGATTGGAAAAATGACAAATTTTTGAGGGAACCAAAACAGATCTTTCCATTCCTAATACTAGCTGGAAGCAGCTCTTCAAGGTTTCTAGACAGGGTTTTCCCCCAGCTCTACCTGGGAGATGTTGCAGGAGTTGAACTTGGACCCTTTTCTCACGCAAAGGATACACTCTTATTACAGAGTTATGCCTCTTCCTCAACAATAACTGGTGGAGAATTCAGCTTCCTGAAAATCCCAACTTATTTTCTTTTTTAAGAAAGCAAGCTTCTACTCCCCTGTGTTTCTATTAGTTTATTAATTCCAGGATTTACCTCCTACACGTTGAAAGCCACACTGGTATTCCCAGGGCACCTCAGTCTCAATGGCTATAAATATATGCTTGAACATGTGGGTCACAGATGCCTGCTGAAATTACAGAAGCCAGAGGGATTGGTCAAACAAAATTTCCAGTGTTTGGGGAAGGGGGGGAGAAGAGGTTTCAGTGTCCTGTGTAGATGCATCTATCACTGGCGAAATCAGGTTAAGAATGAAAGAGAGGAGGCGGCAGCTTACTGGGTAGTGTGCATGTAGAAGGACAGGTTCAAATCCTCACCATCTCCATTTGAAAAGGAGCATTATTGGGACTTGGTAATAATGGAGAAACTAACATGCCACCTTAAGTCACTAAAAAATCCAAAAGGCAACAGATTTATTTTCAACATCCTCGGTACAGTAGGGCCCCACTCATACAGCAGGTTAGGTTCCAGACCCCCGCTGGAAAGTGAAAACCGCCAAAAAGCGGATCAGCTGTAGTGCGGGGCTCTGGAACCTAACCCGCTGATCGCACCAGAGGATCTTCCCCTCCTCGGGCGTGATCAGCTCCAGTGGGAGTCTGATCGCACCAGAAGAGGAGATCAGCTGTAGCACGCTACAGCTGAAGAGCTTCCCCTCCTCCATCGCGATCAGCTGGAGTGCGTGAGTCTGACCGCCCCTGAGGAACAGAAGATCTTCCCGTCCTCCAGTGCATTCAGATCGAGCGGGCGAGTCTGATCGCACCAGAAGAGGAGCTCCAGCCCCCTCTCCAGCTGATCACCCCCGCAGGAGTCGTATTAGCGGAATGCCAAGAAGCGGGGCTCTACTGTATTTTGAATGTTGACAAACAGTATTAATTTCATTCATTGGCGATCACTCGTGGCTAAGATTGTCTTCCAAGGTAAAGTCTTTAACGGTGGGTCTGTAAGTGCCTGTAGAGGCCAGTTCTGGATCCACACAGCCTCCCACAGTGAGGACATAAGTTTCCAGATGGAAGATGGTTGCAATGAGGATTTGTTTGACATGCCTTCCACTTAGCTTGTTTGTCCCGTTCACCCTGCATCCGTGCTTCTTCAAAGTCAACAGCACCTTTGATAATAGCTGACGTCCATTTGGGACGTTCATGGGCCAAGACTTCCCAGTTCTTGATGCTCATGTTACATTTTTTTTAGATTCACTTTAAGAACGTCTTTAAACCTCTTTTGCTGTCCACCAATATTCCATTTTCCATCCTTAAGTTGGGAGTAAAGTAGCTGCTTTGGAAGACGGTATATGACAGCCTTGTCAAATCATTCCTTAGGATTAAATGTCCCCCCAGTAATGAATGTGCCCTTTATTTAAACGAACTTCCTGTGCCAAAGTGCAGGAGAGCATTTTTGCTCTTGCTAGGGTCAATGCCATGCCCTATATGACAATGGAAGGACACTTTCAAGGTATACCATTTGTCTCATGTGCTTCAGGTGCTATTGAGACTATAGCACACATGCTTCTGGACTGTAATTTTTATAAGGGTGTGAGGGACAGATTGTTGCATCCCATTTTAGAATGGTTTCCTGGTAGATCCGATGCAGTTCTTTTGAAAGGAAGTGTAAATGGGAATAGTCCTTTTGTTACTTTAAATGTTATCACACGTTTAAATATTGTGACTGATATTAGGGAAAGAATTCTTGAAGATCAACAGATCATAAAGAAACTGGCTTTGTTAATCTTGCTTATCAGTAGTGGTCGATGGATCAATAAACATTTTTGTGTGTATATTTTCAACAATGGAGTGGCTTTATCTGTTTTGTTAATTAGGAAGTCAGTGAGACCCAGCCAGATATATACAAATGCGGGACTCATAAAAGATTCATTCAAATTTGGTAATAGAAGTCCAGAGTTGGGAGGTGCCACTTTTAAGGACAGTCCCCAAGATGACCTAACTGTCAGAGAATTGCAAAAATATAATATAGAAATCTTTCCCCTACATCTGGCATTTGATGTTACTATGCATTGTTATGTGCCTTCAAATCAATTTCGACTTATGGCAACCCTACAAATCAGCGACCTCCAATAGCATCTGACGTAAACAACCCTGTTCAGATCTTGTAAGTTCAGGTCTGTGGCTTCTTTTATGGAATCAATCCATCTCTTGTTTGGCCTTCCTCTTTTTCTACTCCCTTCTGTTTTTCCCAGCATTATTGTCTTTTCTAGTGAATCAGGTCTTCTCATTATGTGTCCAAAGTATGATAATTTCATCATTTTAGCTTCTAGTGACAGTTCTGGTTTAATTTGTTCTAACACCCAATTATTTGTCTTTTTCATGGTCCATGGTATGCAAAGCTCTCCTCCACCACCTCATTTCAAATGAGTTGATTTTTCTCTTATCTGCTTTTTTCACTGTCCAACTTTCACATCCATACATAGAGATTAGGAATACCATGTTCTGAATGATCCTGACTTTGGTGTTCAATGACACATCTTTGCATTTGAGGACTTTTTTCTAGTTCTCTCATAGCTACTCTCCCCAGTCCTAGCCTTATTCTAATTTCTTGACTATTGTCTTCATTGTTATTTTGGAAAAATATTTGTTTTTTATAATAAAAGCTTTTCTAAAAAAAAAAGAGCATTATTGAGCATTCATTTTGACTTGTTTATGAGGCAATGACAATGAACATCCATCCCAACTTGATTGTGGGGCAGTTACATGCCTTCTTACACCTTTCAATACATTTCTCCATCACTTGCCACAATGCATGTGGGCAATATTTTCTTTCCTTGTTTTTAGATACTAGCCCATCCAGAGAACCATCAACCCCCTATCTTGAGCCATTCACTTGCAATTTCCCGAACAAAACTGTGTGGTGTAGTGGTTAAGAGTGTCAGGGACATTGGGACCTTGGAGACCAGGGTTCAAATCTCCACTCAGCCATGAAGTTCACTGGGTGACCTTGGGCCAGACACAAACTCTCAGCCTAACCTCTACCTCACAGGGTTGTTGTGAGGATAAAATCAGTAGGGGAAGGAGCATGTACATCACCTGAACTCCCTGGATGTAGCAGCAGTAGTAGTAATAATATGTTTGCTACCCGGGACTCCTTCTGGAAAGAAGGGCAGGATATAAATTTAATAAAGAAATAAGTACTTTTTTTTTAGTAGTGGTTCAACATAATCAATGGACTAAGTCCCTGCTAAACAAAATCAATTATAACATGGCAATGGGGTTAAATCTTCTGCCTCTGTTTGCAGGAGCTCAAGGGTTCCCATGCCCTGGTTCTCAGGCAGCCTCCCACACAGGCATTCACTAGATCCAGGCCTGCTCAGCTTGTTACAAGTGGTGGCTGGCGCCCATTGGGTCTGGAGGAGTGGTAAGCAGGAAGCCCAAATAGTAGGTGCAGCCAAGGCCAGGCAGAGCCAACTCCTTCCTGCTGAGTTCTACAAGGTCGCCATCCCCTGGACTGGTTAGAAGTCAGAAGGGAGGCAGGTGCGGGCCGGCAGCCTCCGCTGTAAACAGGACTCCTTTCCCAAGCTACCGTGTAGCCCAGCTGTCCAGGCTGGGTGCTGACAGGAGTTGTAGTACAAAACAACTGGAAGGCACCAGGCCGGCAAAGGCAGGTGCAGACAATCAGGGAAAGGGGCATTTTTAGCTACACTGAAGTGAACAAACGTGAAGCTTCAAGAAAGGGGGGCATTAACCAGCTGCTTATGTATCGCCACTTCCCAGGCTTTTCAAGGACAGACAATCGACTAAAGAGGGGGGAGGAAAGAAACACAAGATACAGAAGAATAAGATAGGAAAGGAGTCAACGCACACAAGCCTCCAGGTTGGCTGGCAATAATTCATTTTGCTTTTACATGCAGCCTTTTAGGGGAAGACAAAGGAAGGAAACGGGCCCTGCGCACCCAAGGGAACAACAGCTCAATGGGAGCACCCTTTTTCTTTGCATGCACAAGGTCCCAGGTCCCATCCTCCTGCAGGCATCTCTAGTAAAAGGATCTCAGGGAGGGCCGGAAGAGACTTCTACTTAAGACCCTGGAAAGCCACAAATACAGGGCTGCAGAGACCAAAGGTCTAACTCAGTATATTTTTAGTTGTTAATTATTAGATTTCTGTCCTGCCCTTCCTCCCAAGAAAGGAGCCTGCGGAGGCAAACAGCAAGGCATCAAAGCAATACAATCAAAAGAAAACAAAACAACAGATTCAGAACCTGTAAATAAATCAAGAACAGCTAAAAACAGTCACATATCCTCACATCTAATAATACCACGATTGTCAGGTATGGTATATTTCAGTCATCAAATGCCTGGGTAAACAGGAATATTTTTAAAATTCCTCCTGAATGTTAATAATGAGGGAGACCGACACAGCTCGCCAGGGAGGTCATTCCACGTAATGGAGGGCCATCACTGAGAAAGCCCTGTCATAAATCCGTACCAACCAGGCAGCATCTAGTGGAATCAACATCAACAGGAACGGCAACATTTGGTAGGCATCCTCACCTTTGGCGTATAGGCATCTCTTGAAGCCCTTTTTGTGCCACAAGGCCTAATGCAGCTGTTTAAAATGTGTTCTGAGTAGTTAGTCATTTTAACAATTGTTTTAAAATGTTTTTATGTTGCTGCACACCACCCTGACGTTTTGCGAGAGGGTGGTATACAAATACTTCTATAAATACATGTAAAATAAGCTCAGACCCCCAGGTATATCACTTTTGAACAACATCTTATTTTTGTTAGTCAGTTCCCTTCCCCCAGATTGTTTCCCCCTCTTTCATTTAGCGGTAGTATCTCAATTTCCCCCAAATTTTCAGTCACAGTATCTACCACATTTCTGCAATATTACATTCAGAAATTTTGACTTTTTTTTTGGAGCAAAAGCAACGTGATGCAAGAGTACGCACACCAACATTACAACTCATGTTTTAGTCATTGGGGTTTTTGCGACATCCAGATCAGACTACGGGCCAACATGCTCTATGCGTGGCTGCCTTTGGAAGAGTTCTCTTCCAGACAGAAGACAGCTGCCATGCGTACATATATGTCTTTACACATGCATACATGCGTGCATTTACCCCAGAGGCATTCTGTGAGATGGGGCCTTTTATCACAGCCTTAGCAAAATGCTCATTATTACACTGCACAGGGTGCACGGGGGGAAGTCCTGTATATATCGAAATAGTGTGATGTCATTTAGCTCACATAGAAACAGAAAAAAATCTCAAAATGCTGAAAAGAAATACCAGAGGCTGAAACATGTTTGGTTTTCATAAGAAATAAATTTCTTCTCAGCATTTTGGGATTTTTTCCTTCTTTCTTTGTGGTTCTTTGTGGATGCTGACCACTTTTTGTTTCCAGATGTCATATAGCTCACCTGCTTAATGACCAACATCTGCAGATGCTGAAAAGCAAAAAGGGGCAAGTGGGGGTCCTACAACAAACTGTTGAAGCGTGGAGTGCTTCGGGTCAGGATGTCAACTATTCCATCTCTTCCTCTGATTTTCCATTTCTATCTCAGCATCCTGTCCTCATTTTGGGGTGGGGGGATGTCTTGGTTTCCTCCCCCCTTCTATTTTGGCAATGGTACTCAAATAATTGGGTTTTATGTAATGTTAATGCTACTCAGAGTAGACCCATTAAATTAATGGGCATGACTAACCTAGGTCCATTAATTTCAATGGGTCTACTCCAAGGAGAACCAGGTTGGATACAACCCATGTAATTAATGGGAATGAGATTACAGGATGAGGATTCCTGAACTGATTTCTCGAGGGGGAAAGTTCACTGACAGCGCCGAGAAACATTTGGTTCCCCACTGGTCTCTGCCCGTTGGTCAGCTGGTTTCTCCACAGCTATAATTAGAAGCTCACCCCAATTCAAACAAAAAAGCCAAGAAATACATATACAAGGGAAGCTTTAGCTATGAAAATCCTTACTTTGGGAGGAACGTAAAACTCTAGAAGGAACCTTTCCCCTCCCATCTTCACGGCTTTCCTTAGCATCAATCGGCACTTTTGCCACTGAGAGGTCCCCACACAGTTCGTATCATCGGCAACCATGTATCGGAGGGTTCCTTCTCTCTGAATATCCACCAGATCCACTTTGGAGGACTGCCCCTTTGAAAGGCGGAGCTTGTGGGTCCATTTCTCCCTGGAATCGCCGTGGTCCTTGTTTCCGGGAGGACAGTGTTCCCTCTCGGACCGTCTGCTCTGTGTGGCTTCTGCGCCAGGCTCTGGGGAAGACCTCCTGTGCCACATCTCCTTCATGCCATCCACCACGCACAAGCTCATGTTCCTCAAAGAGAAGCCTTTCTTAAACTTTGGCTTAGAGGTAGCATGGACAGAGACATCCTCCGAGCTCCGGGACTGGCCGTAGGAGGAGACCTTTCGGGCCTGGACCTGCTGTGATTGACTTAGATACCTGCCGGAGGAGACAGGGTTGTCCATGCTGTCCAGAGATTCCGTGGAGGTCTGCTCTTTCCTCGGCAAGAGGTCTTGCCCATAAGGCATGTGGCAGTTTTGAAGCCCCACAAATGGCACAATGTTGTATCTGGTGGGGGAATCTGATACAAACACCCGGTTGACTTCCAGGCTGAAGATGTCCAAGAAGTTGGCAGCAAAATGGTGGGAGAAGGAGGTCTCTGCCCCAGGAGTGTCGTAGTGGGGATTCTCCTTCAGGAACTGGCAGAACTTTTGAGCAAAGTCCACGGCGGCAGCCTGGGCGTGCAGCTCACAAAATTCCCTCCAGTCAGGAAGCTGGGAAGGAGGGTCTTGACAAAAGGCATGACCATTCATGACTGCTCCATTCCACCAACCGGCGAACTGCCAAAAGTCAAGAGAGAAAAAGACACAGTGAGAGACGATGACAATCCTGTTCAACAAGGATTGAACACCCACATAGAGCTACAGCAAGGGCTGCAGAACCTTTTCCGGCCTGAGGGCCACATTCTGTGGTGGGCTCTGTGATGTTCCTATATTAATGTATATATGGTAAGTGTTGTTGTTTTAGAAGATACATGGTAAGTGGAGTGAAAGAGGAGGGGGAGTGAATGGGCAGTAGAATGCGAGATGATTGGCTGAGTGTTTAAAATGGCTGAATGTATAAAAGGAAGAGTGAGAGTGGAATGGGGGGGAGAAGAGAACTGAGTGGGTTGCTTGGTGGGGTTGGAGAGAGTGTTTTACCAGGAGAGAGTGGAGAAGGAGGGAGGTGGAGTTCGGATTAGTATTGAGTAAAACCATATGCTTATGTGCCTTAAGAAGAAATCTTGTTAATCTTGTTAATCTTGTTAATCTTGTTAGCTGTAATAAATACTTAATTTGGTTTACCAAAGGCCTGATCCTTGGCTGGGGTTTCACAGACCAGAAGGGAGGGTAAGGTAATGACCAAGGCTGAAGGGGAACTGTAACAAATGGTGGCAGCGGTGAAGAGAATAACAATACCAGTATTCAGAGTCTCTGGGAATACTAGTATTGGGACGTTACTGGTGGTTGCCTAGCAGGGGGATCTGTTGAGATCTGTGCTAGAGCGGGGAGAGAAACCATAAGAGAGAGCGGTCCGGACTGGTGGAGTCCCTGGTGGTGCCTAGTGACAGGCAGTAGCCACGCGCAGGTAGGAACCTGACAGGGAGAGCCAGGGAAGGATGCCTCACAGGCTCATCCAAGATCAGGTAGTCACTATGTGTTGTTTTCTACAAGTACTGCTACACAATAATTGTGCGTGGATGAGAAAGACTATTTTCTTTTTGTTTATCATAGTTGGCAAAATAGCTTTTGTTTGTTTGTGGGTTTTGCTAAGAATTGTGAAACTCCACAGGCTCATATTTTTTTCTGCAGTTCGCAAAGCCTTAAGCCATAATAAATGTGTTAAGCTCCTGGGCTCCTGCTGGGAGGAAGGGCAGGATATCAATCAATAAATCAATAAATCAAATAAGCCTTTAAAATACTGCAAGACGTATTTTGTAGTACTTTATTGCAGATCTTCCTTTTTTGGGGGGGAGAAGGGGGCCCTATTTTGGGAACTGTACCATGGCCCCCAACCACCTTAATCTGACCTTGACTCACACTAGGCGGGCACAACACTTTTATACAGCAAGCAGACTACTCTATTCACACAGTTGGGTTTTTCCCCCCTCCTCCTGTTTTGGCTGATCATCAGAACCGACAATGAAAAATTCAAAAGGAGAGTTCAGATTTACCTAGCCATTGCGACTTTTGAAGTAGCTTTCGAAGAGTAAAAAATGAAAAATAAGTAAGTATTGCAAACCCTGCTCTCCTCGAGGCAG
Organism: Rhineura floridana; assembly: GCF_030035675.1. Lineage (NCBI taxonomy): Eukaryota > Metazoa > Chordata > Lepidosauria > Squamata > Rhineuridae > Rhineura > Rhineura floridana. The sequence continues at coordinate 4,905,434 of NC_084500.1, read as the reverse complement.
CTTGGCTGACTCTGTAACAAATCATTTGTGGGCACCTTTGCTATGGGCCGTGGAAGAGGGAGAATCTTCCTAGCAACCTCTTGGCAACCATCAGGAAAGCTGTTGGTTGGGATAGGTTTATGTGCTATAAAACAACAGTGAAACCCCAAACTTTTTTATTATGGCTTGGGGGGCCATTGGAGTCATGAAGCATTACAGGTTAGGGAGAGATTTGACTCATTTCCCATTTAAAGCCAAATCTACCAAATTCACACTTTCCAAAACAGGGAGAACCGAAACACAGCCATACGTCGAAATTCACACTTATCTGAATTTTAAGATGCAGTTCTCCAACCAAACAACATTTCCAAAAATGCATGTTGTAGGGGAAATGTGAATAAAAAATGAAACTACTAGCAAAAAATCACATACAAAAATGCATTATATCAGGAGAAATTCCTTGCAAAAAAAGTGTACTGCATACCAAGTTGTGGATTGTCATTTTTATTTTAAGAGAAATTCAGGCTAAAATGTCAATCAACCCCTCTCCCCAGGGACCTCTGGGAATTGTAGCTCCATGAGGAAAATAGGGGGTTCCGAACAACTCCGCACCCCTATCAAATTAAAGTGCCTAGGATTCTTCGGGGGGGGGGGAGGCCATACCTGTTTAAGGTGGTATGAAACTGCTTCAAATGCATAGTGGAGGTGGGGTTTATCGTACTCCCAAGCATACATTGCAGCCAGCCAAGGAAGGCATGGTAGGATGTAGATCCGGGCAGCTACTAGGGAGAGGGGGTGTGGCCTACTAGGGGAGGTGCCAGGAGGAGTCCCAAGAGCTGCATTTGGCCCCGAGGTTTCTCACTGCTGTTCTATATAATACTTCTTGCACAATGGTACATTCTGACCAGTTTAAATTGGGGTTCTTTTTTATTTGTCAGCTCCTCGATTTGTTCAGGGACAAGCTGCAGTCTGAGTATTTAAAAACACAAACCAACAAAAGCATTATGATGGAGGATCTCATGCGGCGCACAGACCCTGCTGGAGAGGGGGCAACCTTGCAGCTTGTTACACTTGCGAGAAACAACTAATCATGTCAAAAGAAGCTTTTTTTTTTAAATACAGCCTTTTGAGTTTCACAGGTTTAATAAAAACAGGGCAGGCTTTCTCCTACAGTGAGTTGTCTTTGCCATAAACCATGTTAATAACGAGGCTCCTGAGCATCCCAGGATGTGGCATGGATAAATAATGCAAAGAGCACAACTTCGAGGTCATACCGTGTCAGACTCAAGAGCTAGCCAAGAGGAGAGTCTCTGGAAAGTCAGGCGCGGAGGAGGCATCCGAGAGCGGGTCTGGATGGCCCCGACCACACGCAGTTCCACAGTTCTCTCTGGGGTTAACTTCTGCCCTTTGTGTGCGTGTGCTGTATTATTTACGCAGCACCACTGAAGTGTATGATGCTCGACCACCTTTCATATGCACCGTCCCTGCCCTCAAAGAGCTTGCATGCAAAATCTGGATTTAATAGGGGGAAAGAACAATTTACCTCTACACATGTGGGTAAGGCTATATTTATACTACATTTCTATCCCACCCTTCCTTCGAGGAGCTCAAGGTGGCATACAAGCATGGTTTCCACCCCTCCCAATTTTATCCTCACAACAGCCCTGTGAGGTAGGTTAGGCTGAGAGACTGTGACAGTGAGCTTCATGGCCGAGTGGGGATTTGAACCCTGGTCCTAGTCTGACACTCTAACTACTACACCACACTGGCTCTCAGAACACACAGACATGCTCCTTCTTCCAGTGGTCAATGCTCACTGAAGCGTTAGAACCAAAGTGCTTTCCAATGTCATCTTCAATAACACACTTGGTTCTCCAGAAATGCAAGGGTAGCAGATCATCAGTGGATGGGGAGAGATAACACACTTCTGTATTGACCGGGGATAACCTTTTGAGCTGACAGGACAAAAAACAACCACCGAAGCCCACGAGACAAAAATCTAGGCAAAAGAGTGTAGCAAGAGGAGGAAGAGGTCCACTTCAGGTTGAGCTAACCAGTTTACAAAGAGCCCAGAGAAAACAGAAATTCACAACCGGCATGTTGTGGAACCAGCATCCAAGGAGTTATTGCTTTTCTACCTGGCTCCATCATCATACAGATGCGGACATGTTTTGGCAAGTGACCCAAGATGACACATTTTTGCAGCTTATGATAGGAGATGGAAGCCCACCTCCTCCTGCCCCTCTCCCCCGTCAACCCGAGGAATCTTGGCAAAATGCAGTTTTCCAGGATGTAGCCACACATTTCTCTGCATTCAGTCTTTGAACTTACAGCTTGTTCCAACAGCAGCACTGCCAGTTATATATTCTTAAGCTGTGGTGTTCAGACATATATTGCAGAACGTGGCAACTCCGCTGAGCAATTATCGGCAAGGGCCATGGATTTTTCCTCCATCATTTTCTCTGTAAGTGTACAGTGAACCTTTGGCCCTCCTGATGTTGGCTGAACTACAACTCCATCAGCCCCCACAAGAATGGCCAATGATGCTGGGAACTGTGGTTCAGTAACATCTGGAGAGCCAAGGTTCCCCACACCTGGGGTCAGCTCCAACGACGTCGTACTCAGAGCAGATTAGGGATGGGGGAGAAATTTGATTCAGTACGCATTTAAAGCAGAATTTACCAAATCCACACTTTCCAAAATAATACAAGAACCATAATCCTTCGAGAGGCACACTTATCCAAATGTTGCAATGCAGTTCGCCAACCAAGGAATGTTCACAAAATACACTGGTGAAAATACCATGCAAAAATATGTGGATAAATTGCTTGCAAACATGTGTACATTAGTCAAAACTGGATACAAAAAGGCATTTATTAGGAGAAATTTGCACTAAAATGCTGAAGAATTCTCATGGGAATTTTATTTTTAAAAAAATGCAAATTGCTGCACAGATTTGGAGAACCAAAGATTAGAGAAACTGAGAAACTGAGAGAACCAAAATTGACAGATCATTTCATCCCTACAGGAGACCCATTGAAAGTAATGAACCTAGGTTTGTACTACTGTGATACCAAAAGTTTGAGCCCCCATCAAATATTTTAATTATTTTTGAAAAAAATATTGACCCACAGATTCCCTGCTGCGATGTCAAAAGGTATTTGTGATCCCTCCAAACCCCCCACAAAATAATGTCCTTTAAAAAAAATTAAATGAAGTGGGCTGCACTCACTCTTACATGTTGGCCATGCCTACTTTGACATGTGGCTCTCAAGAGGCTTGACTACACGTCAATGAAGCCATCAGCCCAATAAAGGTAAACTACAGTAGCCAAAGGAGAGTAACAACAGCAATGGGTTTCAGCTCAGCATATTCCCACCCACCCCCACTCAATCTTCCCCCCACTTTCTGCTCCTGGAACTCAATGGGAGTGGCAGCTGGACTCTTCCTTGTCAAATAGATCCTCCCTCACACAAGACACAGCCAGCCAACCAGGTCACAACGCTCTGGAAATCAGCTCTTCTTCCTGCACTAACACACAGGATGACTTCCATCCTTTGCCAATTCCTCCCCTCTCATATTGCCGGGGTGACAGGTCTCCTTGATGGATGGATTCATTCACCCATTCACAGCCTGTTGCTCAGGTGACTGACCTTGGAGCAATAGAGAGGGATGCTGAACAATCACCACCACCACTACCACCCAAAAAAGAAAACCTTTACTGATGCTTCTAGTGAATTAAGAAACTTTCAGATGTATTTTAAACCAAGGCTCTGCCTTCGGGGTGAAAACATCAGAAAAAGTGAACACAAGCACCTTTGTAACCTCAATATGCCTCACACAGGGCTGCCCTGAGGACTGCTTGCTAGAGATAAAGGGTGTGACTCGACTCTTGTCCCCCGTTCCAGCCTGGAGAGGTACACTCATGTGGGGTGGCCATACGCTAGGGAAAGGATCTATTGGCTGGTGCTGGTTTGAAAGCATTCGACCGACTTAACAGGCCAGTATCAATTCAAGTCCGTCCTTTGTCCGTTAGCCACTGCTTTTACCAATCCGTAAAACAATGTACATCAATACTGATGGATCCTCTTGCATTTCAGCAGGGAGGGCACTCCACAACGCTGGTGCCACCAGTGAAAAAGCCAGCCTCTGTGTTGCTCCATCAATACAGGCATTTTGCTGGCTCCTGAAGACCTACCTGCTTAGGAAAGTATTCCTCTGCACTTAAACTTCTGATTTTATTAACTGGGTAGTTTGGTTTTTTAACCGTTTTAATTATCAGGCTTTCAACTGGGTTGTTTTAGTGTACATTTCAATTTAGGATGTTTTAATGTTCCAGCTGAATTGTAATTGGGTATTTTAATTATGTATGTATTTTATAATTGATTTTATAATGTAAAGCCCTTAGAAGCCATTTTGGCATATAAGGGGTATATAGATAAATCAATTAATAAATCTGAAGGGCTATCCAGGAGAAGCTCATTTCAAAAGACAGCAAATCCTAAGGAGAGAGAACTTGAAGCTGCATATTAACCAGCAGCATCTGGACAGCCAACTGAGCAAGCACAAAGGTCACAGTCTTCACCCCCAGAGTGAGATACACTGCCTTTCCAATTAAATTAATTATTTCTACATTTGCATCCATACATAAAGTTGCCCTATTGTAAATTCCCTCCTGGGAAGAGGGATAGATTGTTAAACCACACTGGGAACTGTAGGTCTGTGCGGGAATTTGAGTCTCCTAACAACTCACAGCACCCTCAACAAACTACAGCTCCCAGGATGCTTTTGGGGAAGCTATGACTGTTTAAAATGGCAAGACACCACTTTAAATGTGCGGTGCAGATAGGGCCTATGTGTCTTCCTGTTCATCATTCATTTGTACCACATTTTTCCCGGTACATTTTTCCTTCACTTTCCTAACTACCAAAAATTGTCCTTTTTAAAAAAAGTAGAATTCTAGTGCTAGGGCGACAGAGCGCTTCCAATTCCATAAACCTAAAATTCCAAAAAGCAGTGCAATCCTCCTGCAAATACTGACAGTCTGGAAACATCCACAGAGAATGGAGACGGATAACCCATCTTCGGCATGTGGAAAGGGGGAAACTCACATCAGATCACAACACACACAGAGATCCTTTTCATAACCATCACAACTGTTCAAAGGCCCTCCTAGGAATCAAGCCGTGGAAGGGACCCTTGGAGATCTTGATCATTAGCAAAAGGTCTGCATTTCCACGTGAAAGCACTCTTTCATCAGCCTCCGACATAAAAGCACCAAGGGGGATGGGTAGGTGCAGGCAGCCCTTTGGGGGCAAAAGGGAGAGAGAGAGAAGCTGTGACTGCTTGGAGAAAAAGGGTTGCTGCTGCCCCAAAGAACAACAATGGCAATTAGGACTGCACCACTTAATGGCCAGGGAAAGAGGGTGGTGGCAGCTGAAACGATCTCTTTTCCCAATGAAATGAGATGCAACTTTTACAAAGAGATGGTTAACGAAGCAGAAGGAGAGATAATCACGGGGCGTAATTAAGCCCCACCCCACCATGAACCTCTTCAGATCAAGACAGGACTGCTTTCCAGAAAACGAAAAGAGAGAGAGAGAAGGAACTAAATGTAAATGTACTGCCTTCAAGTCGGTTCTGACTTATGGCGACCCTACGAATAGGGTTTTCATGAGGCTGAGAGGCAGTGACTGGCCCAAGGCCACCCAGTGAGCTTCATGGCTATGTGGGGATTCGAACCCTGGTCTCCCAGGTCGTAGTCCAACACCTTAACCCCTACACCACATGGGCTTAAATTAAAATAAAAGGGGAGTGAGCGACGCTCAAAGTTTGCTTTTGATACTGCACTGCCTGAACTGTAAGCGCCACAGCCCAAATCCTGGAAGCACAGGGGAAGGCTGTGCTTGCTCAGAAATGACTGAAAAGGCTGTCTGAACATGCTCAGAGGCCATTACCACACACCAAGCTGAACAAGGTTTCACTCTGGCTTAAGTCCCAGAAGGAACGCAATTATTGTTGGAGTGGAAATGATCCGAGAATGATCTACAGAAAGATGGGGAATAAAATGGCTAACAAGAGAATACCAGAGGAGTCACCCTTGAAAGAAGACACAGCTGGTTCTGAACATCCATGTCCCCAGATCAGGTCTTAAGAGGAGCAAGCAGAAAACCAGGTTGCTGAAGTTTTTCAATCTCATGAAGACAACCACAATATGGGGGAAGCATTCCCCCCTGCACTGCAATGGCTCCCAGAGCACTTTACAGAAGATCAGTAACAAACAACACAACCCTGTGCCCCAGGCTTACAATCTAAAAGACATGACACAAAAGGAAAAAGGGAGTAAGGAGGAGGGAAGAGGAAAACAAGCAAGTTTAAGAACCTATTCTGAGAAGTTACAAACCAGTTTTTACGATGTGACCAGATGGAACGGAAACAGGTCAGGGAGCGTAGGAACCAAACGGAACTAGTCTTTCAGCAAAGCCGATGGGTGGGCCCAGCTTTCCATCTCTCCTTTTGCTGCAGGCACACAGGCACTTTTTTTCGCTTTCGTCTTCCCTGCCTACACACAATAGATACGGCTGCTCCAGGCATCCTCCCCCAATGCATACACCTTCCGCCCCCCTCTGCTCCCAACAATTGCCTGTGCACACACAATTTCCCCTCCTACTTTCGCCTCCCTTTATAACTAAATTATTAGATAACTATCATAATTAGGGATGGGATCTGTTGTCTTGTGCCAGTTCGAAAGTATTTCGAGTTCGTTCTTTGTCCACTAGATGATGCTTTTGCCTATCCATTCCCCCCCCTCGCAAATATTGGTATTTTGAAAGGAAGGAAATGTTGATAAAATGTTCGTTCTTAATATTGACATTTTGAAGGTGGATTTCAAACATAGCTTCAGAAAATTGCTACATAAAAATCCGATCTATAGATAATTAATGGACAATTTGGTACCACATCCAAATTGGGTGGAATTCTAGCACAGCCCTAATCATAATGCTTCACACTTGCATAGGGCTTTCAAGTGCTTACCATATGCTATCTAGCTGTCATTCTTACAACTCACAAGCGGAGAGTGCTCTTGAGCTCGGGTCCTGCTTGCAGCTTTCCCTTAAGGCAGCGTTTCTCAATTAGTGGGCCACCAGATGTTGTTGGACCACAATTCCCATCTTTTCTGACCATTGGCAATGCTGGCTGAGGCTGATGGGAGTTGTGGTCCAACAACATCTGGTGGCCAACTAGTTGGGAAACGCTGCCTTAAGGGAAACGCTGTCATAGTGCAGGCATGAGGAACTTTTGGCTCTCAAGTTGAACTACAACTCCCATAATCTCTGGGCATTGGAACATGCTTGTTAGGGCTGATGGGAGTTGTAGTTCAACAGCATGTATGTGTATGGCACCTACCCTGTGGAATTCCCGCCCCTTAAATATCACACAGGCACCATCTCTGTTATCTTTTTGGCACCTATTGAAGACCTTCCTCTTTCAACAAGCCTTTTAAGTAGAGACCTCATCCCAGTCTGTGTTTTAAAAAACGTTTTTAATCTTTTTTTTTTGAAGATGTTTTGAATGCTTTTTAAAATAACATTTTTGGAAATGTTTTGTTTTAATGTATTTTAAGGTCTGTTCTTATGATGTTTTGGAGTGTTTTTGGTGCTTTCGTTTGCCACACTGGGCTCCTGCTGGGAGGAAGGGCAAGATATAAATCAAATAATAAATAACAGTAATCAAACCCAGTCAGGGCGGTTCATGACAGATGCTCTTGGAGGTCACCGATTCATAGGGTCGCCGTAAGCCGTAGTCGACATGGAGGCACATAACAACAACAACAACAAATATAACCTCGTTTGTTGCTTGTTGTACCCTGTGTTACTATGTAGTCTGATTTTGTAACTCCCAGTATTATGCTTTATATTTGTGGTCAGTTGACTGTAAATAAAGATTGATGATGAAATAACAAACAAACAAACAAACAAACAAACAAATAAATAAATAAGGGGTGCTGGGAGGAAGGGCGGGATATAAATCAAATCATATCAATCAATCAATCAATCAAGGGGGTGACGTTTTCCCACACCTGTCCTAGGGGATCTGGACCAGACTCCTGATCATTCTGGAGTTCCTTTTCCTACCCATTTTCCATTTCCCTCTTGCCAAGTCAAATAAGAACAGTGTGAAGAACAGGTCAAAAAGAAAAGAAAAGTTTTAAAAGTGGGGGGGGGGGGAGAGAAACAGAGAGAGAAAAGAGATTGTAAGCCAAGAAAGCCTTTTTGAGAAGCCACTTTGCTGAAGCAAGTCCCCAGCATAATGACCCCGTTGCCATAGTTCTTGGGGCCCTCAGCTGAAACTCGCAGGGCTGCCTTTTCCCACTGCTATCTGCAATCTGTTTCCAGTCGAACAGACAGTAGTTTCTCTGTCTTGTACCAAAGCTGGCCAGGCTTGTGCATCTCACGTTCCAATCGGGAACAACTCTGCACTTTAAGAAGCCAGCCTTACAAGCTCCCTGCCTCAAAACAGCTTCCTAAACAGAGATGGGGGATTTTTTGGAAACCAACACCACAACACTGGCTGCTGTAGCACCCTCACAAGAGGGCACGGAAACTGTCATTTTATTTTGCAGAAAATGCCAGCTGCTCACAAGAGTCATCTCTCTCAGCAGCAGGGGGGTGGAGAAACTTTCCAGCCCAAGGGCCGCATTTCCTTCTGGGCAACTTTCCAAGGGCCACATGCCAGTGGTAGGTGGGTCACTGCAATTCCTGATAATATATATTAATTGCTGAGATAATGTATTAACTGCTAGCATAGATCAAAGGTCCTGGCTGCCATCAGCAGTGTCTTCTCCTCTTGCCCCGCCCCCAAAGCCAGAAGCATCCTAAGAATTTAGATCAGGGTTGATCAGAAAATAGATTGGGGTCTGCTAGTAGATCTCTGGTTCGCAGTTGGTTTAACAACAGCAACAGCAAAAAGGCTATTTCCCAGATAAGCAAGAGGCATAATTAGAGTTCAAGGATGCATTCTAGCCAGGCAAAAACACAGGGTGTCAAACAAGGCAGTGAGGAGTATGGGGAGAGTTCTGAGGGCCAGATATAGAGCCCTCGAGGGCCGCATCTAGCCCCCAAGGCATGAGATTCTCAACCCTTGTTCTCCAGCAGGTGTGAGGAACCTTTAGCCCTCCAGATGTTGCTGAACTACAATTCCCATGATCCCCAGAAAGCGTGTCCAATGGCCAGATATGATGGCAGTTGCTGTTCAGCAACATCTGGAGGCCAAAGGTCCCCCCCCCACCGGCTCTACTGCATCAATACGGCAAGCATCCCCTTTGGGGACAAACGGGACGCACAGCCAAAGTGTTATTAGCAACCAGAGTTATAGTGCACTTGCTGTCTTTTAGTCCGGTCAGTTATAGATCATCCAGGCAGTTCCTGCTGTGACCCAGGGCAGGGCGAGGGAGAGAGAAATGAGCTGCTCACATCTACCACTCATTGGGCTTAATGCAGCAGCAGTATATAATCATGGTCATCTACTGATGTTTTCATTAGCGAGCATGGAGGTGGAGGAAAAAGAGAGAACCCCAGTGGCTAAATGGTCATTATTGCCTTACAGTTATAGAAAAGTGTAGCCAGCTGGTGGGCTGGCTACACTCCCAAAGCAATTTTACCAGCAGCCTCCAGCAGCCCTGGCCAAATTTTATGCAAAGTACAAATAGACACATCCCAAGAGTCTCACGTGGTCACTCCAAAGGAAAGAAAAAAGTGCTCAAACAGCTACAATTCTACATTCTCATACTATATATCTCTCATTTTTGTTTTGTCTGCTAAACATAGCAGTGGCTCCGTGTCAGTGGGGCAGCGGAATCTGCTCTGAACTTGCAAGGAGCTATCCCTGACAGAGCAGCCTTCTTGGCAAAAGCTGCGGCAGAGGATATCAAATGCAACAGTGGTGCTTGGAAAGACCCGTCAATGCCAGTTTTCTCAGTTTCTAGTTTTTCCAGTCTTAAATTCAGTTCTCCTTGTTTCTGCAGCAATTTGCATTTTTTTAAAAAAAAAATCCTCATGAAAATTCTCCAGCATTTTAGTGTGAATTTCTTCTAATAAACAATTTTAGGCAGTTTTGATTAAAGTACGCATTTTTGCAAGCAATTATTTCCAATATAATGCACTTCTGCATGTTCTTTTCACTCATATATTCATTTTTATGCTTTCCCTTAACATATGCATTTTTGTAAACACTGTTTGGTTGGTGAACTGCACTGCAGAATTTGAACAGGTGCACATTTCATGCCCTAGACTAGCTAGACTTCCGGTCTGATCCAGCAGGGCTCCTCCTACGTTATCTAATAGCCCAACTTATCTCACAGGGTTGTTGTGAGATTGTAACTGGGGAAGAAAGAAACCTTTATGCTATCCTGGGCTCCTTGGAGGTGAAAAAAGTGGGGTGTAAATGTAGCGAAATAACAAAATAAATCAAGTCTGCCTGCAACGTACAAACAAGCCTGGGGGGGGGGAGAAGAGAATTGAGGCCAGGCATAAATTTATCGCAAATATTTATAGCTTGCCCCTTGAAACCTCCTGGCAGGGAACAATAAAAATATATAAAAACAAAGCCCATTTACAACAAATAAAATTAACCAAACTGGACACTGCAGATCAGCTGAAGATTACATCTGAATGTTAAAAATTATCAGAATTATGTTATTAGGTGTCTTAGTTGCTCGATGCCCAAAGGTCTCCAAGCTACTTACAACGTTAAAAATAAAAGCAAATATACTATAAAAACAAAACCATAAAACAACAACACGCCCCCCACCCCCCCGCAGCCACAGAAAGCTTTGCAGCATACTAATAATGGTAGCAACGAGCAACCTGTCTCTCTTCCATCACCCTACCCCTGCTAAACAAAATGCACAACAGGATATTGCAGCACTGAGAGAGCTTCCACCCCACTCCAACTTTGCTCCATTGGTGGTGGAGGGAGAGGAAATTGAAGCAAGGTGACACTTTTGTTGTTGTTATGTGCCTTCAGGTCGATTACGACTTATAGTGACCCCATGAATCAGTGACCTCCAAGAGCATCTGTCATGAACCACACTGTTCAGATCTTGTAAGTTCAGGTCTGTGGCTTCCTTTATGGAATCAGTCCATCTCTTGTTTGGCCTTCCTCTTTTTCTACTCCCTTCTGTTTTTCCAAGCATTGTTGTCTTTTCTACCGAATCACGTCTTTTCATTATGTGTCCAAAGTAGGATAACCTCAGTTTCATCATTTTAGATTCTAGTGACAGTTCTGGCTTAATTTGTTCTAACACCCAATTATTTGTCTTTTTCGCTTTCCATGGTATGCGCAAAGCTTTCCTCCAACACCACATTTCAAATGAGTTGATTTTTCTCTTATCCCTTTTTTTCCTGTCCAACTTTCACATCCATACATAGAGATCGGGAATACCATGGTCTGAATGATCCTGACTTTGGTGTTCAGTGATACGTCTTTGCATTTGAGGACCTTTTCCAGATCTCTCGTAGCTGCCCTCCCCCAGTCCTAGCCTTCTTCTGATTTCTTGACTATTGTCTCCATTTTGGTTAATGAATATGCCAAGGTATTGATAATCCTTGACAAGTTCAATGTCCTCACTGTCGACTTTAAAGTTACAGAAATCTTCTGTTGTCATTACTTTAATCTTTTTGACATTCAGCTGTAGTCCGGCTTTTGTGCTTGCCACTTTAACTTTCATCAGCATTCGTTTCAAATCATTACTGGTTTCTGCTAGTAGTATGGTATCGTCTGCATATCTTAAATTATTGATATTTCTCCCTCCAATTTTCACACCTCCTTCATCTTGGTCCAATCCCGCTTTCCGTATGATATGTTCTGCGTACAGATTAAACAAATAGGGTGATAAAGTACACCCCTGTCTCACATCCTTTTCTATTGGGAACCAATCGGTTTCTCCATATTCTGTCCTTACAGTAGCCTCTTGTGCAGAGTATAGGTTGCGCATCAGGACAATCAGATGCTGTGGCACCCCCATTTCTTTTAAAGCATTCCATAGTTTGTCATGGTCTACACAGTCAAAGGCTTTGCTGTAATCTATAAAGCACAGGGTGATTTTCTTCTGAAATTCCTTGCTCCGTTCCATTATCCAACCTATGTTTGTGATATGATCTCTGGGGCCTCTTCCCCTTCTAAATCCAGCTTGGACGTCTGGCATTTCTCGCTCCATATATGGTATGAGCCTTTGTTGTAGAATCTTGAGCATTACTTTACTTACATGGGATATTAAGGCAATAGTTCAATAATTACTGCATTCCCTGGGATCCCCTTTCTTTGGAATTGGGATTTGTATTGAATGCTTCCAGTCTGTGGGCCATTGTTCAGTTTTCCATATTTCTTGACAATTTTTTGTCAAAATTTGGACAGATTCAGTCTCAGTAGTTTGTAGCAACTCTATTGGTATGCCACCTGTTCCTGGTGATTTTTTCTTCCAAGTATTTTAAGAGCAGCTTTTACCTCACATTCTAAAATTTCTGGTTCTTCATCATATGGTTCCTCCGTGAATGAATCTGTTAGCCTTGCATCTCTTTTATAAAGTTCTTCAGTGTATTGCTTCCATCTTCCTTTTATTTCATCTCAGTCAGTCAGTGTGTTCCCCTGTTGATTATTCAACATCCCTACTCGTGGTTTAAATTTCCCTTTCATTTCTCTAATCTTTTGGAATAGGGCTCTGGTTCTACCCTTTTTGTTGTCCTATTTCTATACAATAACTATTGTAATAGTTCTCTTTGTCCCTATGTACTAGTTGCTGTATTGTTGCATTTATTTATTGATTTATTACATTTATATCCCACCTTTCCTCCAAGGAGCTGAAGGTGTGGTGCATATGGTTCTCCTCTCTCTCCATTTAATCCTCACAACAACCCTGTGAGGTAGGTTAGGCTGAGAGGCTGTGACTGGCCCAAGGTCACCCAGCAAACTTCATGGCAGAGTGAGGATTTGAACCCTGGTCTCCCAGGTCCTAGTCCAGCACTCTGACCACTTGCTTTTGCTTTCCTTCTCTCTTTAACCAGACACTTTTTTACCTCTTATAAACTAGACTCAGGCCCCTTCCACACTATCCATTTCATACCACTTTAAGCAGTCACGGCTTCCGCCAAAAAATCATGGGAACTGTAGTTTGTGAAGGGCGCTGAGAGTTGTCAGGAGACCCCCTCTATCCCCCTCCCAGAGTGGTTTAACAATCAATCCCTCTTCCTAGGGAACTCTAGGGATTGCAGCCAAATGGAACAGCCTCCGTTGCCTTGAACACAGATCTGCTGGTGACGGCAAGTTTTATTTCCAAAAGCATGTCTGCTTAAGGTGGGTGAAATGCCAGCAATGTTTTGTCTCCGGCAAAGGACCGTTTGCTCCTTCCCTCCCTGTGATGGGAACAGAACCTTTTTTATTTGAGTATACAGGAAACCTATAGGATATAATATAAATAGAACATCAGACTGACTGTCTCTGGCCACTCCTGTCCAAGCCAGTCGTGAAGCTTCTGGGTTTGTTTGTTTTTAAATGCCAACTAAATAGCGGTATTACGCCTCCCCCCTTGAACAGTCAAAGCCGCCTCCCCTGAATCTACCAGCCCACTAAATGCAAGCGTTGACTTCCTGCCCAGGCTGGCTGAAGGCTCCGTTTGTCATTTGAGGCTTAGAAAACATTTGTCCAGAGAGGCAATAAAACCTTCTCGGATTCTTTATTCGCTGCCCTATTAGGAATTCGTCCAGCTATGGAAGAAGCAACTGTAGTCTTTACAATGGTGGCTCAAGAGCCATTCAGTTTCCTTCCCCTGCTAACAGCAAGAAAACAAAGCAGAACAGAAACTTGTACTCACTGCAGACTACAAAGCCTGCAGCACCCATGTTTGCACGAGCTTGTGCGAATCATCTAGACTTGCTGGTGGATTTCAACATGACCTAGATCAGGGGCAGGCAGACTTCAGGCTTGTGGGATCGGCTTTGGGTTTGTATTCCTACAGGGGTACGGTTTTCTCCTAAAGCTCCCCCCCCTTGCGGAGTTTATCTGGCCCTCAGAACTCTCTCCAGACTCACTGCCTTACTTCACACCCCAAGTATTTTTGCTTGTCTGAAACGGGTCCTTGAACTCTGATAATGCTTCTTGGTTTATTGCCTGGAGGACAGAGAGGGGTGTGCGAGTGTGGGTAGAAACTGGACTGCTGTGCAAAGGAAGAGTTTACATTTGTCGCTCTGCTCACTTTTGCCTCTGGCCTCCCCCTTGTCTGCGATATGCGGCCCTCAGAAACTTTCCAGAAGAGAATGCGGCCCTCTGGCTGAAAAACATCCCCCCCCCCTGAAATCCAACAACTGGAGCCTGGTCCAAACTGGGGTGGGAAACAGCCTTAGAATTCAGGATGCCTCCAAGCATATGCCCAGTCCATGAATTTCTTCTCAACAGCAAAACTCACAGTCCTGCCAGCACAAAAATCCACGTCTGGTTTTCCCTCCATCTCCACTGTCCAGTTTAGAAGGGGAAACAGCCTTTTTGTTGTTGCTATTGTTAAACCAATTGGGAGCCAGAGGTCTACCCTGATCTAAATTCTTAGGATATTTCTGGTTTCAGTCTGGGGTGAGAGAGGGAGACTCTTCCGATAGCAGCCAGGAACATTGATCCATGCTAGCAATTAATGCATTATCTGAGCAATGCATATATATCTTACCAACAATCACAGTGCCACTGTACTGGGTTTTTAAAACAGGTCTACCATGCGTTGTAGTGGTTAAGGTGTTGGACTACGACCTGGGAGACCAGGGTTCGAATCCCCACACAGCCACAAAGCTCACTGGGTGACCTTGGGCCAGTCACTGCCTCTCAGCCTCAGAGGAAGGCAATGGTAAACCCCCTCTGAATAGTGAATACCGATTACCATGAAAACCCTATTCATAGGGTGGCCATAAGTCGGAATTGACTTGAAGGCAGTACATGTTTTTAAGACCCGTAAGTCTTATCCATATTCTCATTGATGCAAGGAAACAAAGTAAGAGAATACAAATTCTGATTAACGTCTGTGCATATCAGACATATTGTCAAGAGATATAGCAGTTTAAATACAAGACAGTATCTTAGAATTATAACTCTGGGGTTTTTTGGCTGGCGTGTGGGGTGGGGAATATATCTTTAAATACAACAGATGCATATACCCATAGGCTTCCCATAAGGGGCATCTGGTTGGCCACTGGGAGAACAGGATGCTGGACTAGATGGGCCACTGGCCTGATCCAACAGGCTCTTCTTATGCTCTACCCTGTAATACACCCAGCATAGTATAGTGGTTAGCATGTCACACTAGGATCTGGGAAACCTACATTCAAATCCCCACTCAGCTCACTGGGTGACCTTGGACTAGTCAGTGTTTCTTAACCTAACCTATCTCATGGGGTTGTTGTGAGGATAAAATAATTATTCCACAAGAGCACAGAAAAGTCTGTGGAATGTACTACATGGCATAGAATTCAGCTTGCTGAGCAAGAACCCCAGCTTTCATTTAAGAAAGGAAGTAAGCAAGTTTCTAGGCCATAAGGCAGTCTTGAAAGTTTGTGAGCAATGCTCAGAGAACAGGTGGCTAAGTAATAATAATAATTTGTTATTATTAATTAAATTTATATCTCACCCTTCCACCCAGTAGACAACTCCCAAATGAGAGGTCTTCCAAAGGTGGGGCTTCAATATAGCTTATTCCCCTGCCCACCCTACCCATGACTGGCAGCTATAAGCTATATTAGGAGAGCCAGTGTGGTATAGTGGTTAGAGTGTTGGACTACAACCTGGGAGACCAGGGTTCGAATCCCCACACAGCCATGAAGCTCACTAGGTGACCTTGAGCCAGTCACTGCCTCACAGCCTCAGAGGAACGCAATGGGAAACCACCTCTGAATACCGCTTACCATAAAAACCCTATTCACAGGGTTGCCATAAGTTGGGATTGACTTGAAGGCAGTCCATTTCCATTTATAAGCTATATTACTCTAAACAGAGGTGGGGGGAATCCTTGCAAACTCCGGACAGACTGCATCTCACGGTGCAAATGGCTGATTTTGATATCATCCCCCTGATAACTTTCACTTTCCATTCCAACTCTAGCAGGTCTTCCTACCCTGCAAGGGAGTTTCCAGAAACATCCAGCTGATCACGGCATGCAACAATTTGCTACTGTTTTCTTACCAAGCAGAAACCAAGAACCACAGAACTATGGCTCTTTACGCAGATCTGTTTTCATTGACAGTTTGGAGGCTTCAGCTGGTGTGAGATGTTGCATTCATTACTCAAGGCATTACCATGAGCTGTAAAGCCCTGAACATCCTGGGCTCATCACTCATCTCCATCCTTATTTATTTAGAGCATTTGTACTCTTCTTTTCAGCCAAAAAGATTCCCAGAGTGGCTTACATACAATCAATTACAACAAGGCAGTCCCTGCCCTCAGGATTACAATTTAAATAACACGACACACAAGGAAAAACGGACAAGGAGGGAAGGGGGGGGGGAAAGCAAACTCAGGCACCCATTCTTAAACAGAAGATCTCACAATAATGATCTGGCATAGAAACAGTTCAGGGGTAGGTGGTGTCTGATGGTCTTTCAGCAAAATGGTTGGAATGAGACCAGCTTCTCACCTCTCTTGCTGAGGCAGCCTGATGCAATGGCTACTGCCAAGCAACAACTGAGGGTCAGGAGGCCTGATTTCCAATGCAACCTTTTAAGATCAACTAGGGCTGTTCACTTTAAATCTGTCATTTGTACACAAAATCCGGTCTGCAAGCAAGGGTGTACAGAGGTGCACTTTCAGCGGCTAGTCCTCAGTTTGGGAATTCTCTTCCCGAGAATATTATCCGAAGTCAGAACCTATACACCTTCCACAATCAGGGCAATACAGTTGTATGCAAATCGGCTTTTGAGGGCCAGGGATAAGGAAAAGTAATTGGGACTCACCTCCTTGGATAGGATACAAGTCTATCCAACAAATCACTTGGTGTTGTACTGTTGTGTTGTACACATCCCACACTGTTCAGAAAACGGCATCTAGAATCTCACATCAAGTTCCCGTGATGGACAGAGGAACAAGTCAGGAGCGTTGGGAGAGTTGGTGGGGAACCATTTTCAGCTCAAGGGCCACATCCCCTCCTGGGCAACCTTCGGAGGGCCACATGCCTGTGGTGGGCAAGGCCAGAGGCAAATGAAAGCAGAGCAATGAATGTAATTTTTTACGTTTCTACAGTAGGCTACTTTCTGCGCTTACTCTGTCCTCCATCAAACCAAACCAAACCAGAAGCAGGATCGGAGTTCAAGGACTCATCTCTGCCAGGCAAAATCTCTCAGCAAGAGTGCGCAGGCTGGTGAGGGGCATGGCACTGGGAGAGTCTCGAGCAATGGAGAGCAGCGGCTCCTATGTCAGCAGGACAATGAGTCTGCTCCGGGTTTTAGTCAGAGCCTTTCAGCACCTTGAAAGTTCTGAATAAAACCCAGAGTGGATTCACTGCCCCACTGACACTGGAGCCACCACTGGTCCCAAGGGCCGGACAAACATGCTTGGTGGGCCGCATTTTAAAACCAACGCCGAGTGTGCTAGAATGCTAGAGAGATTCTGGGAAATACAAATCGGCTTTTAAATCATACTACAGTGCTGCCATCAAACATGACCTGAGCTGGGAAATTCAATTACATGTAGCACGTTAGCCGCAGGATTGCCCCGCTCATGGCTAATTACTTTAAACGGTACAAATAAGACCAGACATCTTGTAGGAATCCCCAGGATGTCCAGTATATGTTCTCAGAGATTCCTTCCTGTATGAAGGAATAATCTTTAGCCAAGGTTCCCCATCCCATCCTTCTGTTACACATCTGTAACTCTCTCTTTAATAAGCAACCGCAGCCAACCCAGCAGAAAGGCTTCCCAGCTGACATGCCTTCAACCTACTCTATGCTGGACAGTAGTTACTTGTTTAGCTTACTGGGTGAGCTTCCTCCTCCAAACATTAACCCACTGCCAAAATGAAAGAGTTCTGATTTGCAGTCAACCATTTCCATTTCCAGTCTTAGTCATATTTGGAGGAACGGCCACAGCTCCATGGTAGAGAATCTGCATTGCATGCAAAAAGGTCCCAGGTTCAACGCCACCTCCAAGTAGTAAATTTATTACGGTCAAAGACCAGCATATAAATACACAACATTAAAACAACAGGATATAATTAAAACTCAAACATCCACTAAACAAAACAAATTCTGATAAAAAGCCAGTTACACAGCCTATGTGTGCTATTGATTTATCATTGCTCTCCGACATATAACGGCTGCTGCACACAAACTGGCCACTTTAACTGTGAGCTGAGGATTCCAATCAGACAGAAGATACTCCAGATAAAATGCATGCAGGTAGAGCTGGGACAAGACTCCTGCCCGAAATCCTAGGGAGCTG
This sequence comes from Rhineura floridana, assembly GCF_030035675.1. Classification (NCBI taxonomy): domain Eukaryota; kingdom Metazoa; phylum Chordata; class Lepidosauria; order Squamata; family Rhineuridae; genus Rhineura; species Rhineura floridana. The sequence goes on along the minus strand of NC_084500.1, from coordinate 4,886,993 downwards.
CGGCCAATCAGTGCAGACGAGGGGTTCCCAAAGTTTTTTTACCCCAATGGACCACTTGAGAATTGTCCCGGGTCTTGGTGGATCACCGAGTGATTTTTCTGCCTGTTGCTGCAGCTGCAATCTGTTGTGCTAGATGCTGCATGACTTTTAATTGTATTTTTGTCACTTCCTTTACTTCTAACATATTGAATCCTGTTGCACTACAACTGGAATACCATCTGTAACGCAACAGGAAATAACAGAAGCAACGAAAGCCAAAAATCAATATGGATATTTGATGGAATGGATGTGCCGTCTCCTGCCTTCAACCACAAATCCGGAGACGCGCCATGCACCACTGGTGGACCAAGGATAACAGTTTGGGTTCCCCTGGTGTACACAATACTGAACTAGTAGCAGTAAAGTTTAATACGGTCACAGACCAAACAGACAATACTGAACTAGATGGGCAATGGCCTCACTCAGTATAAGGCGGCTTCCTATGCTCCTATTCTGTTCAGCAAAAAAAGTCTTCCGGCTTCTTATCAAAGACATTGTGGCATGAAGAGAGACGGACTCCAAGCCCCATCATTTCTCACAGCCATATTGACTAGGGCTGGTAAGACCTTTTGTTGGGTGGGTGGGGGAGTCCAACAACATTGTGCGGGGCCCCAGATTAGCCACCCCTGGCGCCAGCTTTCATGGTCCACTTCGATAGATGCATCAGGGTATCAGGCATTATGGCCTGAAGGCACGTGAGGCCATCACCTTAGTGAATCTAAGCAAGTCAGGGTCTGGCCATCTCCTGGATGGGAGACCACTTGGGAACCACTTGTATGCCGCCTTGACTTCCTTCATGGAAGAAAGGTGGGGTATAAATGTAAGAAAATAAATTAATAATAATAGAATTTAAACCCCGTCCTTCTTCCCAAAGGAGCCCCGGATATCAATTGTTACACTGAGGTATATAGGATATAATTAACAGTGGCCACAGTTAAAATTAAACCAGAACTATCACTAGAAGCTAAAATGATGAAACTGAGATTATCATACTTTGGACACATGATCATTGGATCATGAGAAGACGTGATTCACTAGAAAAGACAATAATGTTGGGAAAAACAGAAGGGAGTAGAAAAAGAGGAAGGCGAAACAAGTGATGGATTGATTCCATAAAGGAAGCAGCAGGTCTGAACTTACAAGATCTGAACAGGGTAGTTTATAACAAACACTATTGGAAGTCGTCGATTCATAGGGTCGCCATAAGTCGTAATCGACCTGAAGGCACATAATACACAGAAACACACAGTTAAAATTAACAGTCAGGAAACCAGTTGTTGGTGATAAACAGATATCCTGGCCCTTGGTAAGCCAATTATCACATGTAGTGTAAAAATTTTTGGGGGGGGGGGCGGGAGAACAGAACTTTATCCCTGTTGAAGCCACCAGTGACAGAACTGAACTTATTGATGAATTGGGTTTCAATTGTATGGAATGGTTGCCCAGATACGAAGGCTGTGTGCACCACCAGATACTGAAAGCACATCACTTCCCCCAAAGAATCTTGGGAACTGTAGTTAGTTACGGTGTTGGGAACTATAGCTCTGTGAGGGATAGAGATGTAAAATTTCTGGAAATTTTGAAGCCATGGAAAAAATACAGAAAAAACCCAGAAATTTTCAGAAAAAAAATGAAAAAAATCAATATCAGCACTTTTTACACATTGAAAGTCATTTTGTTACTTCAGGAATATCAAATGTAATTATGTACAAGTTGGTTTGGCATACAATTATCACATTTGGTATATTAAAACTACATTTTATTCAAACAATTATTACAAATTGAATTTACTTTTTTAAATGTTTACTTTTGTTTGTAACAAATGGATCTACAAGATCCTGAACTGTAAGGAACCTCTTTCATTTTGCCAGTTTATGAGGGGCAGGCAAAAAACAATTAAAAAAACACACAGAAGAAACCATCAACATTAGTAACAAAGAAAATTATTTATGTCTCCACTAGTCCTCCTCAGTGTCAAGTTGACATAAAGCATCTATTCCCATAAAAAGAACTGAGGAAAAAAAAAAGGGGGGGGACCAAGATTCACTGAAACATATTATTCATCATGCTAAATTAAAACATCCCATAATCCATTTTTCTTCATTTTTTTTCAATTTTTCAGAAAAAAACAAAAAAGGCTTCAGAATAAACCTGTTTCCCCCCCGAATTTTTCCATTTTTTTCCCAGGCCTTCACATCTTTAGTGAAGGATAAACTACAGTTCCCAGGTTTTGTCAGAGGAAGCCATGTGCTTAAAACGTGCTTTAAATGTATAGTGTGCATGCAGCCCAGATAACATTATTTACTAGCAATAACAGCTGTCCACATGCCAGTGGTCCCTGTTCCCTGGTCCCAATCTCTGGCAAACTGTTGCCCAATATTTGCCTGGTGTGTGTGTACACGTGTGTATATGAAGAAATACTTTGTTAAAATGACCATCATTCTTCAGGATTTAATTTCCTCCCAAGGGGTTCTAATACATAAGCCTCTAAGTGGGAGTAACACAAATCATACATTACAGCAGAATTTCCCAAATTGTGGTCTGTGAACTTAATTCAGGTGGTCCATGCCATATCCACATTAAATATACATACTGATTCTTACACTGTATCTTTATTGCTTATTTTATTTCTTGCACTTGTGTTTTATTAGATTACAGTTTGAATTCTCTGGAATGCGAGTTGTAATACAACAAAATTCAATATAAGAAATAAAAGCAGGAATAAAAATAGAATTCAAGAATCGTACAGCACCTAGCGCACCATGCTGCAATTGCTGAAAACAGGCAGAAAAACAATGAAGTGTTCTGCCGACACTCTCAGCAATTTTCAAATGGTCTGTGGGGTTAAAAGTTTGAGAACCCCTGCCCTAGAGACAAAATGCACCCAGAACACACGTGCACAACCTGTTATTTCACAAGCTGCAACTACTGAGGTATTATTTCGAATTCTCGACAACATGTGCTTTTCAATTATTTAAGTTACATTTTTGTCCTGCCTCGCGTCAAAGGAGCTCAGGTCAGCATACATGGTCTGCCCTCCTCCCCCATTTTATCCTCGCAAACAACCCTCTAAGGTAGGTTAGGCTGTCTCAGCGCTACTCTGCAAGTCCATCCGCTGGGCCACATCCACACCGGACATTTATTCCAGATTAAACAGCCATTTCCCCCAAAGAATCCTGGGAAGTGTAGTTTGTGAAGGCTGCTGAGAGTTGCTAGGAGACACCCTATTCCCCTCACAGAGTTCCAGTTGCCAGAATTCGTTGGGAAGAGAAGCTGACTGTTAAACCACTCTGGCTGCTGGAGCTTTGTCAGGGGAATAGGGCATCTCCTGACAACACTCAGCACCCATCACAAACCACATTTCCCAGGATTCTTTGAGGGAAGCCATGACTGTTTAAAGTGGAATAAATTGTCTGGTGCGGATGTGGCCCAGGTCTCCTTGGTCCTAGTCCAACACTCTACCCACTATGCCACACTGAAGAAAACAAGAATGAACCCCCTTTAGCTTTTAAATCAAGAGAGGAGAGAGCTATTGGTCTCTCCTAAGCCTACCATTAGCACACCTAAAAGCACGAAAATAAATAGCAGACCAGAGTACCTGCTGCTTTGGAGTAGCACTTGCACAAGGAATTAAAAAAGCCATCCAGTGCTGTGGACCAATTTCACAGTACATCACCTTACCCAGTGCCTACTCCAGGTCTGGACAGCAGGGGGGGGGGAGGAGCTCACAGGCCAGATGCCCTCACTGGGACCCGCTCTGTCCACTTACCTGCCCTGAGTCTGTACAACTGTCCAGAGGGGAGACAGCAAAGTAAATGGCAGATGCTGACGCTCCATCATTTCCTCACACGTTGCCTGCTGCTTGGAGGGGGCTAGCAAACAGGCAGCAGCAAGGCAGTAAGGTCTGGGAATTGGCAGTGCCCCCCTTGCAAAGATACAGTTTTTCTTGAAAGGACAAATCTGACCATGTTTGGTCCACATTTTCGTCTTACGTGAATAGATCTATTTCAATGAGGTCCCCACCAATTTTTGCTTTCGAGGGGCTATTTATCCCTGTCTTCTGAAATGGTTCAATCTGTTTCTTATGCTTACCTATTGTCATCCAAATAGGGGCACACAGAAAAGTTTGAATATACTTGGTATCTTGTTTTTTCTTTCTGTCCACATTACTGTATGTATTCTCCATTAGTCTTGCTTAATGTTTATATATTTTATTAGAAATTAAATAGAGCTGATAAAAAAGCAAATGAAATTTTTATACTATTTTAGGTAAACAGCGTGAGATATATATACATTTTTATCAAGCGGTATATAAATTCAGTGAAATAAAAAATAAAATGAAAAATGAAGCCTAATCAGGGGCCAGTCACCATCCCTCAGCCACAACCTGCCCCACAGGGTGGTTGATAGGGATAAAAATGGTATGTGCATGTATGGGGAGAGTTAAGAGAACTACATGCATAATTCTGAGCTCCTTGGAAGAAGGACTGCAAATGCATGCGTGTGTCCGTCCATCCTTCAGCTGCTTATCCAACCCACCTTCCCAAATCTTGGCCCCTTTGCTAAATTATTATAGTGCTATAATGGTGGCTGGGCCACCATTCAGGAATTCCTTTTTGAGATCAACCAGCACACAGACATATATAAGCTCCTCTGACAGGAGCAATACATTCTCAACACTGGGGAGGGTGGGTAGTGATGGCGCAAGGTGGATTATGCATCCATTCACAGCTAGCAGCCAAGATCAGTCTCGAAGACCGGTCTTCCTTTTCACCAGGCAACTGCTCCACTTAAAGCTTGGAAAGAAGAGGCAACCCCCCCTCCCCGGTTCTCTGTTTCCCCTTGGCTAAAGCAGGGTTTCCCAAACGGTGGTCTGTGAGCTTCATCCAGGTGATCCACGGCAGGCACGCATTAAATATTCATCTTGATCATTTACTGTATTTTTATTGCTTCTTTTATTTCCTATATTGCATTTTACTGTATTACAAGTTGAATTCTATGGATACAGTATAAGAAATTAAACAAGCAATTGCAGTTCAAAAACCATACAGCATCTAGCACAGAGCATTACAATGGCTGCAACAGGCAGAAAAATCATGAAGTGGTCCTCCAAGACCCTCGGTGATTTTCGAATGTTCAGATGGGGGAGAACAAAGTCGAGGAACCACTGGCCTAGACTACCATCTCTCCACACTTGAAGGATATATCCAAGAGCGTACATACAATCAACATAGGAAACTGTCTTACACTAAGTCAGACCATTGGTCCATCTAACTCAATACTGTCTACACTGATTGGCAGCAGAGGCTCTCCAGAGCTTCAGGCAGGGAGCCTCTCCCAGCCCTACCTAGAGATGCCCTTGGGGACTGAACTTGGGACCTTCTGCATGCAGGACAGATGTTCTGCCACTGAGCTATGGTCACCCGCAACACCCACCCACGCAGATGTACAAGGGCCCAAACCAGAAACACATTATTAAACTAGACCGTAGCATCTGCCTCAGAGGTTCCCAAACTGTGGTCCACAGACCACCAGCGGTTCACGAGCTCCATTGAGGTGGCCCGCGGCATGTTCACATTAAATATTCATATTGATTTTTAATTGTATTTTTATTGCTTCTTTGATTTCTTATATTGTATTTCATTGCAAGTTGCATTTTATGGAATGGAAATGGTAATACAAATACAGGAAAAAAAAGAAGCAATGCAAATGTAATTAAAAATCATACAGCACCTAGCAGAGGACATTACAATTGCTGCAACAGGCAGAAAAATCATGAAGTGGTCTACCAAAGCCATCAGCAATTTTGAAGAGGTCTGTGGGAAATAAAGTTTAGGAGCCACTGATCTATTCGTACTAAAGCTAGCTCCTGACTAGGGCGACCAAGAAACACAGCCTAGAGAATCTTAAAGGAAAATTTCAGTGTCGTCCCCCCCCCCCAATATCCCACCAGCGTTTCCAAACACACCTTTTCCATATAGGTGAATGGCTGCCATAAGTCATTAACTCCTCAGTGAAAGCACTAAATATTTGTGTCACTGTTGCAGCAAAGCCAACAGTGTCTCCCACCTTTGACACTGCTCCTGTAGCAGATGCAAAGATGTTTTACATGCAGAGCACACACGCTTCTCGCAATACACCTACCCCTCTGCATATTCCACCCACCACAATGGCAGGCATGAATGCAGCGAGGTGTAGATTGAAAACAAGGAGGCGGTGGGCAAAGGCGAAGCAAAGGGTAATTGAGATGCTATTGCATCCAGCTAAAGGATCTTCCTTGCCCTAGAAATAAAATGCATATGGCCCAGTGGAATACCTTAATCACTTGGCTCCTGTGAGTCATTTATAAGGGGGGGGGGAAACCATTGATGAAGAAGGCGGCAAGAGGCAGCCTTACAACCGCTCTGGTTCAATCCACATGCCACATGTGGGCAAACCGTTCATGTGCGGATAGGGCAGTCCCAGATATGGATCAGGCCATGGCCTCCCTGGTGCACGGCACCTGATGTTTGCCTATACAGGTGTAGGTGCAAGAAAGGGGGAAAGCAGGCCTTCTTCATGCGTCTGCTTGCAAAATAAATGCAAGGGGCGGCAGCACTCCATCTCCAAGATCTCATTAAGGAAGGAAGGAAGGAAGGAAGGAAGGAAGGATTGACAGATTCATAGAATATGGAGTATTTCCAGAAGAGCGCCATCCTCGCTTCACGCGGACAGAAGCGTTGTTCTAGCCAAGCGGGTGTGTAAATGGCATTGTAATGTGTGAGGGAAGGGAGTGGGTGTGAATCTCTCTCTCTACATACACACACACAAGCACATAGAGCTAAACAGACATGGGGAAAAGAGGGGGAAGAGGACTAGAAATAGCAAGCCTCCTTTTCCCAAAATGCTTCACCGACACATGCACACACATGTACACGTGCAAAAATACACACCAGCAGCAACGCATGATCCTCTAAGAGGAAGTGCAAATCCACAAGCCAAAAAAGGGGGGGAGGAAGAGGGAGAATAGCCCCCCTCTTTAAATAGCTCTCTCGCACATGCAAAAACACACAGAGGAACCGACTGGGGATCTTCAACGCAAATGTGCACGCCCGAAGGGGGACGTGTGTTCGCGTGCATGCGTGCGTGTAACGTGGGGGGAGTTAGAAGGACGAGTCCCCGCAGAGCTTCACAAGCCATCACCCCCCCCATGTCTTTTTAAGGTGGCAATGTTTAAACACAGTTAAGAGGAAGCAAGCCCCGTTACTCCCGAGCGCATCTGGGCTGGCACACCAACTGCACGAGAAAACCAAACAGGTCAGGACGGGGTGGGGGGAGGTGAGTGTCCCCGCAGAGTCGCCCCCCCCACACACGTGTGATTCTTAAGGGAAGACAATAAACATCGCACAATAAAAATATCGGGGCAAACGGGGGGGGGGAGAGAAATGCACCATTTCTTAAAATAGCGGCACTCCTTCGGTCCCCCCCCGAAACCCTCCCTGGCTGTACTGCGCGTGCAAAAAGCAAAAGACTGGGAATTACGAGGAGGAGAAGGAGGAGGGGGCTTTGCAAGGCGGATTCTGCAGCTCCCGTGGGAAGAAAAATCCCACCGAGCAGGAGGAGAAGAAAGGGCAGCGAGGGGGCCGGAGACAGCGTAGCGCTTACCGGGCTTGGAGAGGCATGGAAGGGGGCGGCGGGTCGCTTGGTCTTTCCTCGCCCGGCGGCCTCCGGATCTGAAGGGTGGAAGGCGGGGAGGCAAGCCGCGCCCGGCGCGCAGCAGTTGCGAGGAAGGGGCGCCCCGCCGGTGCCTTGCAGCTGGCCGCGGTCTCCTCCCCTTCCCTCGGCGCAAAAGGGTTTAAAGGGCCCGGCAGGCGGAGAAGGAGGGGGTCATGTGACCAGCCAGCCCCTTTCTTTCTCCCCCCCCCGCTAGGGAGGGCTTTGCTTTCCTTTTTTTTCAAGATGACCCTGAGCATGTGCAGAGCGCCCCCCTTCCCCGCTAGACAGAACCACCGCTGGTCCATGTGAAGTATTATTTCAACTTTTTTTAATGGCTTCAAGCTTGCACAGGGGGCGTGCCTTCCCGAGTGAAAAGCCAGCTCTGATTGTTGTTGTTGTTAGATGGTTATACTTAATTATAATTAAAAACTATTTATTGTAAATTTTACCGACATAAATAAATTAAAATATTATTAATTAATAATAATATAACTTAAAATAAATATGTGAATTTAGAGAAATAGAGAAACACCTTCAGTTCACATTACAGATACAATAATCAGCAGCATGTTCATCTTATTACCTCAGTTTTATTATTTTATTGTCTTATTACCACAATCTTAATACCCCAGTTTTACAGAAAAGCCCTGGCAGATTTGACAAGTTGTATGCATCATAGCTTTTGTCTGATCAGAATTCCCAGATTTCAGTTTAAAGCGGATAATTTTGGCACAGCCACTATTGCTTGCCCATACACTGTTAATAAAATAATATTTATAATTTATTATTTTATTTATTAACATTTATACCTCCAACACTGGAGGCATTCAAGAGGCAGCCATCTGTTGGGAATGCTTTGATATGGATTCCTGCATTGAGCAGGGGGTTGGACTTGATGGCCTTATAGGCCCCTTCCAACTCTACTATTCTATGATTCTATACCCCGTCTTTCTTTTGATGATAGAAACCCAAGGTGGCTTACATATGGTTCCCAAGCGGTTTCCCATCCAGGCACTGACCAGACCTGACCCTGCTTAGCTTCAGCAGGGTGCTTATTAGGTGTTTTTATATGGGGTCTGAGTATTTTGTACTATCATATTGCTGTGTTTTAATTATTTTATTTTGTTCTGGTTTTTGTATTTTATAAGTGCTGCTCTATGACCAAAATAAATAAATCTAACAAATCCATCTTAAACATATAAATTAATATAAGCCCTCCAGATGGTTATACTTTTTAAAAAGTACACAAAGACAACTGTGAACTTGAGCATGGACAGAGAGCTTTCCTATGTTAAGTATAGCCAGAACCTGCTCTGATATATCTGGTTCTACTGTTAGGAATCAGTTGACTGGTAAGCCGTCCCTCCTCTAGCTCAGAGCCAACACTGATATACAGGAAGTTATACCTTTTGTAAAAAAGTGGGTTTAGCAGATGTGAGCATGTGCGGAGTGCATACTGAGTGAACACAGTAACAGCCAGCCCCAACACAAAAGTAGCCATAATTTAAATAAAGAAAAATGGACTTGAATTGGGCCAGTGCATTCCAGCCTCAATTCGGAGCCACCATCTGCTCTGATATATATTATAGATGAAGTAATTTTTAAAAGTTGATGTGGGGGATGTCTTTGCCTATGCAGAGAGTGCCTTCCCGTTCTGCTAAGTAAGCACAGCAAATCCTTCCCCTAGTGGAGGACAAGAAATAATTTAAAGTAAGGATGCATAGGGTGTCATTGAGACTGTGCAGAGTGCCTTCCTATGTCAAGGACATAGGCACAGCCAATCCTGGTGCTAAGTCATGGAATTAAAAAGGGGGGGGAGTGAGTGTCTTTTAATCAGGGCTGGTCCAAGACATTTTGCTGGCAAGGTAGGGTAGAGCCTGGCTGCCTGCCATTTTTTCTGCTCACCCAATTAGATGCTCAGTAACTCTATCATTGGATTAGTTAAACACGCACAGTATATTTGCAAAAGAGGAGGATGGGGAGAAAATCTCTGGCAGCCGCCTTGGCCGCTCCAACAGGTCCAGTGGCCATTAGTTGCCACTACTGAGGCAAAGGACGAGATGGTGCCAGCTCATCCCATTACATGTGCAGAAGCCAACAGGTCTGGCAGGTGAATCTCAACTTCAGCATTATTTATTTATTTATTCCATCTATTATTTGATTTATATCCCGCCCTTCCTCCCAGCAGAAGCCCACGGCGGCAAACAAAGCACTAAAAACACTTTAAAAATCATAAAAACAAACTTTAAAATACATTAAAACAAAACATCTTTAAAAACATTTTTTTAAAAAAGCTTTGAAGACATCTTAAAAAAAAGGTTAAAAACATATTTGATTTGGATTCCTGCATTGAGCAGGGGGTTGGACTTGATGGCCTTATAGGCCCCTTCCAACTCTACTATTCTATGTTTCCATTATTATTATTTTTAAAAAAGGTCTAAAAACATATTAAAAAGCAATTCCAACACAGACGCAGACTGGGATAAGGTCTCAACTTAAAAGGCTTGTTGAAAGAGGAAGGTCTTCAATAGGCGCCGAAAAGATAACAGAGATGGTGCCTGTCTAATATTTAAGAACATAAGAAGAGCCTGCTGGATCCGGCCAGTGGCCCATCTAGTCCAGCATCCTGTTCTCCCATGGGAAGCCTGCAAGCAGGACCTGAGTGCAGCAACACTCTCCCCTCCTGCAGTTTCCAGCAACTGTCATTCAGATCCATACGGCCTCCAGCAGCCATGGAGGAAGAGTATAGCCATTGTGGCTAGAAGCCACTGATAGCCTTATCCTCCATGAGACTGGAGCCAAAACTAGAGGGAAGCGTCAACATGCTTGGGAGAAACCCTGAGGTGTGCAGATGTGCACATTATCTTAAATAACAAACACACACCAACCTAAGGTGTTTTTTTTAAAAGCCCCAAACGCCAGCTGCAACAGAAGCACTCCTGCATTTTGCTGCAGGCCCTGCTGGTTGCGATTCCGCATGCACGAACAGAGAGGGGGCCTCTCTGTCCTTATATTTCTATTTAGCTCTGCCTCTACCTACAAGCCTTGCCTCGGCAATTAAGAGAGTATGTGGCAACGACGACTTAAGAAGAGCGCTGCCGGATCCGGCCAGTGGCCCATCTAGTCCAGCATCCTGTTCTCACAGTGGCCAGCCAGATGCCCCGATGGGAAGCTCACAAGCAGGACCCGAGTGCGAGAGCGCTCTCGCTGCTTGTGGTTTCCAACAACTGGTATTCGGAAGAATGCTGCCTCCAACTGTGGGGACAGAGCATAGCCATAATGGATTTGTCTAATCCTCCTTTAAAGCCCTCCAAGTTGGTGGCCATCGCTGCTTCTTGTGGGAGCCAATTCCATAGTTTAACAACGCGCTGCGTGAAAAAGTCCTTTCTTTTATCTGTCCTGAATCTTCCAACGTTCAGCTTAGGGGTGGCCCATCCATATGTGGTCGCCTAGGCCGTCAAGTTAAGGGGGGTGCCAAATTTGAGGGGGGGGATGAAAGTTAAAGAAATACAAATGAAATAACGAAGATATCATTAACTAAATTCTATGTAGCACTAATGAGCTTGTTCTGTCAGTGGTGCAAGCATTTCTGCCCTAATGGGGCAGTCTCCCTTCTGCTCCCTCCATGCGCTATGGGGCCAATTTAGGAGGCCCAAGGGGAGGAGAGGGGGAAAGAAGCCATGGTCCTCTAGCGGGAATCCTTGCAATGGCTCTTGCTAGCGGGACGGTTACTTGACTCTGCCATTATTTCAATTCCCATGCACGTACAGACAGAAAATGAATTGTAATTATAATAAATAAGTTGGTCCATAAGTAACAGGGTTTACCAGGGCCTTTTTAAAGGGGGGGGCACAGGGGCCAACTGTCCCAGGCCTCACATATGAGGGGGGGCTCACACACGAGGTAGGCCTCACACACAGAGGGGGCCACATGAACGTTGGCATTGCTGCATTGTTGCCAACTTTTTTTTCAGAATCCCCCTAACCTGAGAACCATAAACGTAATGGAAAAACACAAAACAAAACTCTACTGGTGGTCGTGTCCTTTTATCATGACAGCATGAGCAAGGCAGGGCTCATAGTAGCAACCAAGCCCAACCATAGTCAGACATTTTTTGATAATTATTATGTTTATACCTCACCTTTTTTCCTCCAAGGAACCCAAGGCAGCTCACACGGTTCTCCTCCTCCTCTCCATTTGATTCTCACAACAATCTGTGAGGTAGGTTGCGCAGGGTGAGAGTCAGTGGCTGGCCCAAAGTCACCCGGTGAGCTTCATGGCCGAACTGGGACTCAAACCTGGATTTCCCCAGTCCAGCACTCTAACCACTACACCACGCCGCCCCCACAGACACTATACGCCCAGGGTCCTCAGTGCAGAGCGTGAAGGCACCAGTGTGCTCACAGAGGCCTACCTGAATGGAGAACTCCAGGGCTCAATTATGTATTTTGATGGTTTTTATATTATTTGCTTTGTGGCCCTTAGTTGTTTACTTATGCATATTGTTTGAGATTTATGTAAGTTATTTAAATGTGGAAATTAATAGTAATAGTATTGCTTGGTTTTGAATGTATATTTGTATTGCATTTTTGGTATTGATTCTTCTGTTGGTGAATGTAAACCGCTTAGAGATTTCTGTTGGAATATAAGCGGTCTATAAATAAATTAATAAAAAATATAAATTATAATGGCCACCAGCTCTCACCGGCACGGTTTTCTTAGGCCCCTCTGCTATTGTAATCGGCTACAGAACCACAAATGGACACTATCAGCAGTGGAGAGAAGAGAGAGTCACGTTAAAACAGTTCCCTTTCCTCTCCAATGAGAACACTCATTAGAACTGAGAGAAACGGTTCTTATTGGACAGGACCAGAGAGAGGAGAGAGAGAATAGTTCTAATTGGAGACTATCCCGAGGAGATCATGTGGATGTGGAGATTAGCAAGGGGAGCAGCAGCTGGCCTTGTGCCTCTGTGGAAAAAGGAAAGGTAGATGCTGTGGGAGAAGGAAAAAATGGAGAGTCTGGCCCAGGGGCTGGGGGGAGGAAGAAAATGGGGGGGGGCAGGGCCTGTGTGGGAGGGAAAGGGTGTGCACGTGGGTGCATGGGAGGTGTATTTTATTTGGAGGTGAATTGGGGAAACGACTTGCCTTCTACGAAATGGGTGTTATGTTGAAGCATTAGACTGTGGGGATTCAAAGGGGTGGCTTTATGTTTGGGGGCTGATATTATTGTTATTGTTAATAATAATAATATTTTATATCCTGCCTTTCCTCCAAGTAGGAGCCCAGGATAACAAACAAAAACACTATAAACCATCATAAGAACAGACATTAAAATATATTAAAACAAAACATCTTTAAAAAAAAGCTTTAAAAACATCATTAAAAGCAGTTCCAACACAGACTGATACGCCCCACCTCAGCTTTTTCCTCAGGTTCTTGGGCAAGTTACCCGCCTTTAGGCCTTCTGTGAAACGAATGTTTTGTTTGCAGTGGTAAATATTAGGGTTGTTCACACACCCATGGCAGACATTTTGTGACTGGCCCTGTCCTGCCTGTGGTGGCCCTTTGGTGACAGGGTCTGTGGCTCTTCCTCAAAATTCTGCATGTGCCCATGGGACCCCAAAAGGTGGAGACCCCATAATAGTTGTTAACTTAATTATTGCTTTAACTGTTTTAAAGGCATACGTAAAATTCAGCTAGCCACACACCTGGCTAAATGAGTGTCTTTAAGAGAGATGGTTGATGAATACTGAAGAAGTAATGAAGTTCGTTTGTGAAAATAAACCCTAGACAGTTTTCCAAACGTTTTTATAGCTATTTTAACTTTGCCAGTTAAACTTTGCTAGTGGGCAACATAGCATCTCAAAGTTAAAATTGATTAAAACATCTGCGTTCAACAATGGTGCAAGAGAGATGTTGGACTTGCCACAACGTGAGTAGAACATGAAACAGCTGGAAAACTGCATCTAAGAGAACTAGTGACTGAATTTTCAAAACTTAAAGCAAGAAAAGTCATGTTTTAAGAGCACATTGTTTTTGATTCAGAGTATTTTGTAATTACAGGTTAAAGTTCATTGAAATTTTCTTAGTTCTTTCTATATTGGATGTCGTGGTAAGGGCAGTTAGTGTTACAGCAAGACAGCGTAATCGATGATTTTCGATTTGTAATCATGGAGATGGACTGCCTTCAAGTCGATCCCAACTTATCACGACCCTATGAATAGGGTGTTCATGGTAAGCGGTATTCAGAGGGGGGTTACCATTGCCTCTCTCTGAGGCTAGTCCTCCCCAGCTGGCTAGGGCCTGCTCAGCTTGCCACAGCTGCACAAGCTAGCCCCTTCCTTGTCTGCAACTGCCAGCTCGGGGGCAACTGGGCTCCTCAGGACTCTGCAGCTTGCCCACGGCTGCACAGGTGGCAGGTCACATAACCCCTGAGCCACTCACTGTGGGGTGATCTTTAGCTGGCCCTTGACACCCAGGAGACACGAGCGGGGATTTGAACTCGCAGACTCTGGACTCCCAGCCAGGCTCTCCTCCCCATTGTGCTATACCAACTGTCCATTTGTAACAATACAAATTATAATTAACATTTTTAATTTATTTTTGTTTGAAATTGGACTGAAATAACACCTAGCTGTTGTGTACCAATCCATTCTGAAAATTCTGTGTCTTTTTTAAAAATCTGATCTCAGAAACATTGGGTGGATAGATGGGTGGATTGACAAACTGAATAATTATGCCACTATTTAAATTAAACAAAATTTTTTTAAATGGAATTTAGGGGCAAAATGTTTTCCAGTTTACAAAAAAAATCTCAACCTAGATCTGCGTTTGGGGGTGGGGGCACCAATTTCCTGGTTCGTCTAGGGTGCCAATTGCTGGCTGCTAATCTAGAACTGCCCCTGAATTCAGCTTCACTGGATGTCTGCAAGTTCTAGTGTTGTGAGAGAGGGAGAAAAACTTCTTCTGCCATTGACTCAGAGAAGGCTCCAATATTCACTCACGCTTCCCGCCAGTGTTTCCATTTCATATTGATTGTCGTTTCTGATGGTTCCATGCTGTGCCCTTGCTGACAAGTCAAGGCAACCCCATCGACTGCTCTTGTCTGTGAAAGAAAATCTTGCACAGCAATTTCCCTCCCACTGTGCAAATATTCTTGCCACACAAGGGTCCAGTGACATCCTGAGGCTGGCGCTTATTCTTCCAACACAGTTAATGTCACAGGACCCAGATTGCACAGGAGGGTCTGCCGCTTTACATATTATGCAGGCATCACCGTCCAAGAAACTGGGTAACACTGATTTTGGGGGAAATGAAATTTCTCCCACGTGTTCCAGGGCGGCCTGGTGACAGGAAAATATCTGAGGAATTTCTCAGATGACATCAGAAGAATAACAACCAAGTAAATACATTCTGCACAGCCTGATCTTAAGAAAAATTAAATAGCCCATTGATATTATCATTGAGTAAATAATTGATTTAATCACTGTAGACATCATTGATTTAATCAGGTTAGGGCCATATAGCACCACATCAACCTGAGCTGCAAGTGGAAAGCGACTGTGTGGGTCTCTGCACAAATGCAATTAATCATACACACCTCTTGTTATGCAGATAGCAGCCCTTGGGAAACCTGAGCAGCCTTGGAACCGTGAGGAAATTTAACCTTTTCTATCCCTTGCCATAGCCCAACAAAAAGTCACGTAACAGAAGCTGCTATTTGCATTTCAAGGGATGTTTCCAAAGGCACTGATGGAAGCTTCCTTTGAAATAGAAATAGGAAGCCAAGGGGACTTATTAATCAGGACCACAACTAGCAGCTCCTACCTGGCTTTACTCAGGAATTCTAAGAAACCAAAAAAAAAAAAAAATCAGTGCTGAAATAAATGGTTAAAATCTTATGAAAGGTTCAGCCCGCCATCTTGATTCAAAATGGTACCCAGTTGTAGCCAAACAGACCAAAACCTGCTCCTTGGTTTCAAGAACCATCATGCCAGATCTGGTGCACTAGATTTATCTTTATATCATTCACCTAAGGATAGATTCCTTTCTTCTTTCCAGAATGTTCCAGAACAGGGCTAGGGACACTGCAGCACCTCCAGATGATGCTGAACTCCACCTTCCATCAGTCCCAGCCAGCATGGCCAATAGTCAGGGATGATGGGCGCTGTAGTTCAACCATATCATATAGTTTCCCCACCCCTGCTCTAGAAAGTCGATCAGACAATTTAAAAATTAAGATGGTTGCCAGCCAGTATAGAGAAGCGCATTACCTTTAGGGTAGCTTTATATATGCTGGCAGCAAGAGAGTTACAGGCGCCTTTTTTGACCCAAAACAGTGTTGCGTGCCACGCCTCAGCTCCCACCCTCCTGCCCCTGAGCAGCAGCCTCAGGACTATGATGACAGTTAATTTTAAATTAAGCTCAGTTCAGTTCAGATCATTGCACCGCAGCCAACCACCTCTCTCTCTCTCACACACACACATGCAGATTAGAACACAGAGATTAAAAAAGAAGATTAACCTAAAAACATATTAAAATAGTACAAACATTTAAACTGATAGCTTCATTACAATGGCTATAGGAACATATATTATCACTAGAGGGAATAGCAACTTTCCTCCTATCTAGGGCTAGTTTAGCATATTTAGCAACCGTGATGTCACACAGAAATATGTTCCTGCCAATAAAAACACAATTTTATTTAAAAAGAAAGTGAGCCGTGTCCTCTCTGACATCTAGCAGGACCACATCTGCTCATCCTGCATTGACCAGTAGGTCATCTCTTGACCACCTGAAGGGACTTTGGGCATTTATCAATCCTGGATCATCAGCTAAATGAAAGTGGCAAACTACGGAGCCTTTTGCCAATCTAGGCCTTCTGTGGCTGCCATCTCTACGACGACGAGATTGCTGGCTTTCCACAGCAATCAACCATGGCAGCAGCAAGTAACAGACTTCCTCAGACAGCAGAGAGATCCGAGTACAGTAAATCACATAGGGCCAGGTGCAAGCATGTGTGGCGTTCCACACTTCTGAAGCTCAGGCTGGGCACTGTCAATCTTCTACGGAGCTTAGACAAGGTTCCGGTCTTCATTTCTTGATAAAAGTGCCATGGGTGCTAGCATGAGCGAAACAATAAGAGAGAGTAGTCTGCTCCGGAGAGTGCCATCACACACAGAGCACGGGGTATATACTGGTTTGTAAGAATGGATGAATCTTGTCAATTTGGGGTTCTCACAGTTTCTCCTTTTTCCATCCTGTGTGTGTGTGTGTTATGCATATGCAAAAAAAACAAAAATAACAAATGGAAAACATACAAACAAACCTGGAACAAAACAACACCCAATTATATGTATATAATTTTGTTCCGTGGGACATAAATCAGAAGTAATATATATTACATTTTATTCATGCATGCCAATTTTCTAAGAATACCACACACTGCTTTTGGGGAAGGTTTGCAATGTTATCATGCACAATTCCAGCACATTTTTCATACTTAAGTTTCATTCTCCACATTTCCACATCAGTCTGTGCATTTTTTTTAAAGAAAAAGGTCCTTATGAAAGTTCATTAGCATTTTAGTGCTCTTTTCTCCTAATGCATACACGTCTGTATGCACTTTTGTCTCATGTACAAATTTTTGCACAGCAATTTCCCCTAATATAATGCATTTTGCATGTTATTTCACTAACACGTGCATTTTTATCCATACTATATTCCAGTCTGTGCATTTCTGTATGCGTTACTGGGCTGGAGAAGTGCATTGCAAAATTCAGAGAATTGCAACTTTTGAAGGATGGCTGTGTTTTGGTGGTTGTATTGTTTTGGAAAGTGCAAATCAAATCCCCCCCCCCCCCCGTCGGCCTGACCTTTGTATTCACAACATGTTCACAGCTGATCTATACACACCTGTCCAAACAGCAAGCAAACAACAGATATAAAAGCATTTTTCTTGCATTTATCAGAATGCAGCAAACCTGCCTTTGGCATCACTCGAGCAGCTCGATCAATGCCTGAGTTGCAGAGAAAACCTTAATGAAATCTCAGGCTAAGAGCCTATTGATTGTTCAACTCTTTTCTTTAAAAATGTATATGAATGGGAAAGGAACTCTGGTCTGTGCGTGGGCGAGGAGGGGAAGACGTGATCAATGGCCAAGCAGAAAGCAAGTACAGGTTGCACTTCGCCCAAAGTACATGCCCTTTGTGGCTAAGTAAAATCAAACTCTAGGATAAAATAAAAGAAATCTTAGTCAATTGATTCTATGAATTTTAGTTAATACATTGATTACAAGTTAATTTGAGAAAAACAACACATGGGCCCTGTAATAAAATGTTGCAGCGTATCCTCCTCCTTAATAGGAATGCTCCTGTTCAGGGTTCCAGCCAGCCATTCCCTCCCACCTGCACTGCCCGTTAGGGGGCGGAGAAATTCAGTTCACATGGGAAGCCAAATCTATTAAATTATTTTAAAGTTTTAAGTTAAAGTATCTACAATATTAACGATATACATTGTTAGACACATCTTGCAGGAAAAACGATGAGACCGTTCAAAAAGAGCATTAATGAAAATCTAAGTAACATCCGGAACAACAGAGTGGGTGCTCCTTCTGGGGCACACTTCTAAGATCATGAACATATTACTAGGGACTAGGATTGCCAGGTCTCTGGTTTTCACCTGGGGACTCCGGTTTTTGGGGGTCCTCTCTGGGTCTCTGGGTGAGTCACTTTAATAATCTCTGAACTCTTAGCTTTCATTTTTTTAAAATAACAAGTTTCTAGGTGGTCTGGTTCAAATATAACCCAAAATGTCAGCCAGCCACCCCTGCAACTTCTGTTAGTACCCGCTGCTCTAATCCCTGCCCTTTCAGTTTTTAGCCAATAAGTGAAGTCAGGGTTGTGATTGACAAGATTTGTTGACCTCCAGACAACACCTAAACCCACAATTTCCTTTTCCTGCTTGTCTCGCATCAGGAATTCAGTAATATACAGCTTTCAGCAGCATAAAGAATACTTTCTCTGTGGACTTCCGGGAAGGGTGACTTCGCTTGTGCCTCCTTTTGAGACGGGCTCCCGCCTCAAAAGAAGCTTATTCAGATATAAATCAGTCAGAACATTTTTTTTTTGACTGATGAAATTTCTCCCGGGCAGGGAGAAACGTAGAGATCAACCTCAAAAGCCTGTTTTTGTTGGGAGGACTGGATTTCATTAATTTATGAGAAAAGGTCCAGCCAGCAATGCCGGACGGACTTCCGAACAAGCTCTATCTGATTAATGCGATACGTTTATCTTTTCTTCAAAGAGAAAACGGACTAACAGGCAAGCAGCCTTCTTTCTATTCTTTTTTTTACTTGGTTTAAATTGTTGCAGCAAAAAGAGATTTGTCAAATGAATCAGCTTTAAAGAACTTCTGGGTGAGCTATAACTCTTCTCTGTTATTCACGAAATTAACAGCTTATCTCTGTTTCTATTGCAAAAAGCTGTCCTGGAAGTGCATTCTAAAGATATAAACAGAAGAGGGATTTCTATTCCGAGGAACATTATATTGTCTGGGACTATTCTCTTTTTGGTCTATTTTATTTTGACGAATCTGCTTCTTCACGACGCCACTAACTGTTTTGATGCTGGGAACTAAATTTGTTTTGTATTCTTGAACATAGAGAGATAAGGCAGGCTGCTCTGTTTATACTGTGATGTCATCAAGCCTGGAATATTAACCCAATTGTTGCTGAAATAAGAAGTGGTTCTTCTTTATTTTTGTTTTGTTTTGTTTTCGTGGTTTTAAAAATGGCAATCAAGAAAGTGGCTGAGAATCTGGAAGTAATTATGTTTCAGAAAATAATGGATGAGATTGAGATAACGAAACAAACCCTGCGACAGGGCAGTAAGGAGCTGAAAATGGAACTGAGCAAAATGACGCAGGAGCTTAAAGAAATAGGGGATCCTGTGAGAGAGGAGAATGAGATCAGAGATGAGAAAAGAAAAAATAAAGGGAAGATACAAGCCCTGGAGATTGGAACAAATGTGGAATTGGAAAAAGATCTGGAGTTTATGGATATTAGAAATAAAATCTACTGTTTGGAATTTAACGTTATCTCTGAAGAAATTAATGAAGATATTAGACATAAAGTTATCAATGGCTTGGATAATCTTCTGGACTGGAATGACGTGATGGAGCTTGATATAGAGAAAATATATGGAATTAACTGCAGCCATATGACAATGGAAAAACTCTCAAGAGATGAGCCAGTGCATTTTGTAAAAAAGAAGAACAGAGATATGACTTTACAACAATATTTCAGCAACTTATTCAGAATTGATGGCAAGAAAATATTTGGGATAGAGGAAATTCCCATCAGACTCTTATTATATGACTATGGTTATGACAGCAAGATTATTATGGAATACTGATAATGGAAGATTGGACACTGAAATTACTGGACTTAACAGGACTATTGAAGATGGAAGATGGAATTAATATGGATAATGGAATAATGGCTATTGAAATTATTGGACCTAACAGATTTTGATGAGATGGATTAATCGATATGTTTATTTGGACTATGGTTATGACAATAAGATTATTATTATTAACGAGATGGATTAATCGACATGTTTATTAGGAGAAAAATTGATAGATATATTTCTTAAAGAATTGAAACCTCTCTTTGACTTTTTGTGGAAAGAATAAAGTAATGTTTATGAGATTTGATGATTAATTAAGATAACTACTGGAGGAAAGTGATTTTATAATATAATTTAAGAGACAGGATTGTTATATATTGTAGACCTATAACTGATTTGATCTGCGACAAATGGGAAGTCAACATTTTATTTTTTTGTTTAATCATTTTTGTTTTGTTTTGTTTTTTGTCTTTGAATGTTTTATGATTTTGTTTTGTATGTTTTATGAAAATTTGAATAAAAATTATTGTAAAAAAAGAAAAGAATACTTTCTCTGTACAGGATTGGGACTTGCTTCTGAGTAAACATGCATAGGATTGCACTACAACAGAAGATCACAGCAGCATCTTGGTAGGCATAAAAGTTCACATGCAGGTTTTTTTAGTTACTTGCAAAAATGGCATATTATACATTTTATTTTTCAAATAATTTTTAAACAGAAATTTTAAAAAGCGTACATGCTGTAGTGTTATACTTATCTAACTAAGGAGTCAAACAAGTTTAAATTTTACTGGACTGTTGAAGAGGGCAGTTTATTTTTCTTATTCATAACCTGTTTTGAAAACCTTGCCAATATGAAGCTTTTCTGGGAGTAAAGCTGCAATGCTGATTCCACATACCTGGAGTTAACCCCATTGAATTCAGTAGGACTTACTTTTGAGTAGACATGGTTAGGATTGTGCTGAAAATCAATGGGACTTTTGAGTGAACATAGTAAAGGATTGGGCTGTTAAATCTTTCTCTCCCCATCCAATCCTTTTTTTTTAAAGCAGTTAGGCATGGCTTACTTAGGTGTCACTGCTTTTATTTGGCAGGAAACTAATACTTGTTTCAAACGTAAAGTTCTGCAATGGCCAACAGGTTTTGACAATAAACTATTATATGGGGTGTATGTATTTTTACATCTCCAGTGTGTGTATATGAAATATTTCCTACAACCTTATGAGGTGGGGTTGGAAACCAAGGCAACTCACAACAAGAAATGAAGCCATTTAAAATCCAATAACCATAAAACCGTAAAATAGTTGCAAAACAGCTTAAAGTAGCACGATTCTAAATTTTGGATTGGGTGAGTAACGTTCCTTATCACTGAACTGCAGTCCACATGCTTCTCTGTTTGAGTAAACCCCATTGAATATATTGGGATTTGCTTGTGAGTAAACATGCATAGGATTGCACGATAAATATCTTTACAGGTTATGTACATAATAGACATCTTTGACATTCATGCTTATATAAATATTTCTTCTTACTATGTCTTGATGTGTATCTGATTTCACACTATGGTTGTTAATTATTATTTACAAATTATTAATTCCTCTACATTTTAAGTGTGCCCTTCTTCATTGAGGTGGTCATGGTCCCCCTCTGTTGTTTTAACCCTGAGGGGCAGATTAGGCTGAGAGATGGTGCGTAGACCATGGTCATCCAGTCAACTTTGTACCTTATTCCCATTTTAAAATTTAATTAAAATGATTTATATATAGGCAAAGTTTATGAAATAATGCAGTTCCACATGATACATTTAAAACACATCCAACTCACATGACTTCCCCAAAAAAATTCTGGGACGTTTACTTTCCCCCTCACAGTTACTGTTCTCACCACCCTTAACAAACTACAGTTCCCAGGATTCTGTGGTGGGATTCATGTGCTTCAAATGTATGTTGAATGTGCTTTAAATGCTTGGCGTGGATCTGCCCTAGCATGCTGTGCGTTCATTAGTGAATTGAAAAGAACATTTTTAAAAGATACCTTTTTAAACAGGGAAAGGGCTATAGCTCAGTGGTAGGGCATATGCTTTGCATGCAAAGGTCCAAAATTCATATCTGGGAAAGACTATTGTCTGGAATCCTGGAGAGCAAATGCTAGTGCATGTCATCAATATTGAGCTAGATGGTACCAAATGGCCTGAGTTGGTATAAGGTAGATTCCTTTGTTCCTAAAAGTGGAAAGAAAGTGGAGATGCACTGGAACTGTCAGAACACTGAGTGTGCTTCTACCCTAACTCACACTATCAAAATTATAAGAAGCTCTCCCCCCCACCCCCCGGCCAAAGGGGAAGTTACTCAGCAGGGACCAGAAAATCAGGGCGGCTCCTTATAAATAAGCCCAGCTGCATATATTGTTGTTGTTACGTGCCTTCAAGTCAATTACAACTTATGGCGACCCTATGAATCATATACAGACCAAATTGAAGAAGGCAGCTGCCCTTCTGTTTTGTTACGAACAAGAGGAGCTGAGTTGATGCTTCCAATCAGTGGCAAAACTTTTACGGGTTTAGTCTGTGGCATTACCAGGCTGGGGGGAAAGTAGCTTCTGTCAGCGTCAAGAGGGCTCCAGGCTGTTTCCAGACCACCGGACTTACCCACAGGCAGAAAGAAGGCAGCCACACAAGTGCATGAGAGAGAGGAGGGGTGTGTGTTTGTGTTACGTAATCTTCCTTTCCGCTTACAGCATAAACAGTTCAGCATCCTTGTCCTCTTACCTCCCTAACATTTTCTTTGTTCTTTTTGCGAACAAATAACATTTGTATTCCTGCTGCTGGGTCGCTGGTTCTCACAGAATCAGTTAGTTTAAGGCAGCGTGTGCCAACCAGCTGTTTTGGACTACAACTCCCATCAGGCCCAGCCAGGCCTTCACCAACCTGTGCAGGCTGGAGATGATGGGAGTTTTAGTCCAGTGGTTCCCAAAATTATTTCTTCCCCCACGGACCAGCTGAAAATTGCAGAGCCATCTTGGTTTTTTTCATCAGTTTTAGCAACTGCGATGTGCTGTGCTAGATGTTGTGTAGTTTTGGTTTTTAATTGCTTAGTTTATTTCTTATATGCTATATTTTACTGTATACCTATAGGATTAAAATTGTAATACAATCATATGCAATATAATAATCAAAAGAAGCAATTAAAATCCAATTAATCATCAATATGAATACTGAATACGATGGATTGTATTCAGCCACAACCTGCCTTCAACCACAAATCCACAGATGTGCCACGGACTGCCTGAATGAAGCTTGCAAACACAGTTTAGGAACCCGTTTTAGTGCAAAACATCTGCAGGACACCAGGTTGGCAAAGCTGGGTTTAGCACTGCAATAGGCTGACCTTACAGTGCAAAATCCAGCTGCCATTTTTTAAAAACTAAGATGGTAACGGGCTTAGGCAGAGAATCTGATCACTGAGAGTGCCAGCTCCTTACTCCCCCTCTCTCTCCCCCTCCCTGGGATCCTTTCAGTAAAGGCTGAAATGTGCACCAGGTATGTTCACCTTCTAGTTCTCCCAGGTTTGGGTTATGTAGAGGATGAGTAGGGATGGAAGGATCTGGCCATTTCAGTTTTCCCAGTTTCTCATAATTTCCAATCTTAAATTGAGTTCTACACGTTCTGCAGTAATTTGTTGTTTTTTAAATTTCTCATGACAGCCAATTTCTCTTTGACAGCCAAGACGTATATTTTTAGGACCCACTCTATTTTGTGATGTTTAGAGTTTGTTTTTAATGCTGTATTTTAAAATTGTTGTAACCCGCCCTGGTACCTTTGGGTGAAGGACGGGTAATAAATGTTGATGATGATAATAATTTTTTTTGGGTGGGGGGGAAGTGCGACATTTATTTATATATTTATTGACAATACTGAACTAGATGGGCAATGGCCTCACTCAGTATAAGGCGGCTTCCTATGTTCCTATTCCGTTCAGCAAAAATAGTCTTGCGGCTTCTTATCAAAGACATTGTGTCATGAAGACAGATGGACTCCAAGCCCCATCATTTCTCACAGCCATATTGACTAGGGCTGGTAAGACCTTTTGTTGGGTGGGTGGGGGAGTCCAACAACATTGTGCGGGGCCCCAGATTAGCCACCCCTGGCGCCAGCTTTCATGGTCCACTTCGATAGATGCATCAGGGTATCAGGCATTATGGCCTGAAGGCACGCGAGGCCATCACCTTAGTGAATCTAAGCAAGTCAGGGTCTGGCCATCTCCTGGACGGGAGACCACTTGGGAACCACTTGTATGCCGCCTTGACTTCCTTCATAGAAGAAAGGTGGGGTATAAATGTAAGAAAATAAATTAATAATAATAGAATTTAAACCCCGTCCTTCTTCCCAAAGGAGCCCCGGATATCAATTGTTACACTGAGGTATATAGGATATAATTAACAGTGGCCACAGTTAAAATTAAACCAGAACTATCACTAGAAGCTAAAATGATGAAACTGAGGTTATCATACTTTGGATACATAATAAGAAGACATGATTCACTAGAAAATACAACAATGCTGGGAAAAACAGGAGTAGAAAAAGAGGAAGGCCAAACAAGAGATGGATTGATTCCATAAAGGAAGCCACAGACCTGAACTTACAAGATCTGAACAGGGCGGTTCACGACAGATGCTCTTGGAGGTCACTGATTCATAGGGATGCCATAAGTCGTAGTCGACTTGAAGACACATAACACCACCAACATTTATTTATCCATTGCATTTATATACAGCCTCATAGCCAAAGTTCTCTGGGCGGTTTGGATAAGTGAGAATTTCAAAGGACGGATGTGTTTCAGTTCTCATATTGTTTTGGAAAGTGTGAATTTTATCAGTTTGGCTTTAAATGCGAACTGAATAAAATTCCTCCCCTGTCTCTAATCTCGGTGTTGCCCTCCAGCAGCCAGGAGGATTGGGACAAAGCTAGAATGAGTTGGCTCTGCCTCTCATTTACTCTTCCTCCTGCCCCACCAATCCCAGTGGGTGTAAGCTGCCTCTGGCCTCACTCTGCCTAACGGCAGGACCAGCCCCTAGCGCAGCTGATGGTGCTCCTGTCCATACCATGAAAAAGGCCACTTGCCGATTTCTGCAGATCAAGCTGCTGTGCATTTTTTTATTCTGCCCCCGCAGGCAGCAGCCAAGGAGAATAAAACAATATAAAAAAAGACTAAAGCCAATCGCGGCCCTGTCATGGTACCAAAGCAGGCGGTGAAAACTCCGCAGAGAATTATTCGCTGAGCAAACTTGGATGTGTTCCCTTAATTAAAAGCGTCGCTCACAAGCACCAGTCGCAGAATCACCTAGCAGGTCTAATGGAACACTGGGGAAGTAGCCACACAGTGAGAAAAATGAGAGCGGGGGGAGAGAGAATTCATAACAGTCCCCAGCGGGGAAACATCAGCCACCATAAGACTTTACAAATCAATAGTTGTGTAGTCTCCACCCCAATTTCAATAGATAATTTTGTTTCGTGGAGGTGTCCTCCTTCAACAGTAAAATAACCAGAGCAGGTTCCTGATTCACAAGGACTGTGATCGCGTGAGTGAGTTGAGCACACAACACCCTGCTAGTGTAGGCCACAAAAGGCATAGCGGGACACAAATTTGCAGATGCTAATTTATATGTACAAATGCACATTTAAGGAAGTAGGAGCTGTATCCAACTGACTTTAACTCAGCATAGATCCACTGAAATTAACGGAATTAATTAATTTAATTAACTGAAATTAATGGCCATGACTAACTCAGGCTCATTGATTCCAATGGGTCTACTCTGAGTAAAAGTTCATTTTCAGCAGTTCTGACCTTTTATTACGTTTATATTCTGCCCTTCTCCCAGTAGGAGCCCAGGGCAGCAAACAAGAGCACTAAAACACTCTAAAAGGAGACTTCCAAGCATGCTCAACTGAAGATATTTAGAAGCGCCTTTGAGGCATTCTGTCTCAACGCAGGAAGGCTGGGGTGAAGTGCTTTTAAAAGAGCGTGGAAGCCAGTAGCTTACACTATTTATGATGTGCTGTATGGAAAAAGTCCTTTCTCTTTTGAATCTACTGTTCCTTTTCCATTTTACTGGAAGATCCTGACTTCTCACGTTACAGAAATTACAAAATTATGATAAGTACCATGCAAACATTTGTGCAACGCAGAGCTTGGAAAGATACCTAAAATACAGCTTGCAAAATCTCTTACATACTCAGATCTCTGTCATGCAATCCTTTGTATGTTTTGCACAGTGGAATTAAGTTCCACTGTGTTCAATGATGAATTTGATGAATGTGATGGAATTTGTTGTGTTGGTATATTTATTTGTTAATAATTTGTATTATGTGTGATTAATTTGTATTATGGCTTTATTGTGTACTTTTTGTAATACTGCTTGTGGTTTTTCCTTTTTTGTACACCGCTTAGAGATATTGTTATATATTAAGCAATATAGAAATAGACCAAATAAATAAATAATGTGGGGGGCTTGCTCCATAGTAATTATGTTTCGAATATTCAGTGGTTACAGGACTAAAATAACTGCAGAAATCAATCCCCTCTGCACGCTAGCGTGGCAGTCAGCTCAATTGAATACAATTGGGACATGCATCAAAAATGTGCAATAATAGATTAACATTAAAGCCTTTCAGATGTACTAATTTGGCTAGGAGAGGGACAGACAAATATACTCCTTTATAGTACAAAGTGCACTATCATTTGTCACAAGGAACCTGGACCAGTGGTGAGTGGGTGGGGGGCAACTGACAGAAAGGCAAACTTTTCTTCCCTTGCTGGTTCCCTCTCTAGTAACTACTTGTGTACTTCCTCCTTTTCTCTCCCTTTCTAGTTAGTCAGAGGGAGCGCAGGCTTTATGGCTCTATAATGGCCACATGTATGTCTGTAGTCAGGATGACTTTATTTCCCAGTAGTAATAAACACTGCAATATATACCAAATCCCAATGCACAGATGCATCACTTTGGTTAGAGGAAACAAAATTTGATGGCTGTCATACAAGCGCTAAGTCCCCTTTCGCCGGTGTTTTGTACCTCCTTTATCTTGACAATAGCTATGTGAACTAGGCTAGACTAAGAGTTGGTGGCTGGCCCAAGGAAGTAAAGCGAGCAAAAATAACAAGGATATTTAAAATGTGAAACTGCTTAGAGTATTTTCTTTTTGTTTAAGAAGGTTTGCAAAAGAAAATGTCTGTGTTTTTCCCGAGAGCTGTGAAACTCCACAGGCTCATAGTATTTTTTGTAGGCCACGTAAGTTTATACCATAATCGTATTTTCTTTTAGTGTCTAAGATATCACTAGACTTACTCTGTGGCACCTTATTTCATGGTGTTCTTTTGGAGGGGGATTGCTCAAGGGCCTGCAACTACTTTAATCTAGCCATGACTCTGGCATGGCCATATGGGTTGGACCACTGAATACTACAGCTCTGTATATTACAGCTCTACACCTCTCTCAGGGAGAGTAGGGAGGCTCATGGGGTGGACATACATCCTGGTTTACAGAGGACCCTCCTTTATTGAAGGGGCTGCCCAGTCCATGGGATGCATCCAACTAAACCCTATTCAGAATTAGGGATGGTAGTGGTAGGAGGAAGTATACAGAAAAATAGAATCATGGAATCATAGAATCACAGAGTTGGAAGGGGCCTACAAGGCCATCTAGTCCAACCCCCTGCCTCACAGGTGGCTGTCCAGCTGCCTCTTGAAGGCCTCCAGTGTTTCACTAAATACATTAGTGAAAACAGCATACAGAAATGTATATGAGGAGAAATTGGTTGCAAAAAGTGTCCATTAGTCAAAACTGCAGACCAAAATGTGTTTATTAGAAGAAATTCACACTAAAACATTGAAGAATTCCCTTGAGGAATTTTTGTAAATAAATAAATAGCAGATTGCTGCAGAAATGTGGAGAGCTGAATTTCAGACTGGAAAAATGAGGAAGTAGGGGAACCAAAACTGAGACAGTCTTTAATTCCTGCTTAGAGTTAGGACCCCTGAAATTAATCATAGAATCATAAAGTAGTAGAGTTGGAAGGGACCTATAAGGCTGTGGAGTCCAGCCCCCTGCTCAATACAGGAATCCAACTTATGGACATGGTTACTTCAAGCCCATTACGTCCAGTGGGCCCACTCTTAGTATGGTTTAGCCAGGATACAAGCTAGAAAACTAAAGAAGGGAGAGCACTTTCTGCAAGCAGAGATTTGGCCCCCTCTTATCCACAACAAAGCTTTCTTGGCAGGCCATGGGGGCTCAGCTCCTCGCCATCTAGACCTCCTTTGCCACAGCTGCTCAGACCTCCCCGCTTTGTCACACAGCCATCTCTCTGCGGCCTGTGCCTGGTTTCCCTGAGCGGCCACAGGAGTGTGTTTATGCGAACGAAAGAGCTCCTGTTTCCACATGATGTGGTTCGTTTTCTCTTAACCGCCTTAATGAGAACAGCTTTGTATGTGCGTGTGGGGGCGTGTGTGGGGGAGGCGAGTAAATATTTCAGTGTTTCCTCTCCGAGCTGAAAAAGCCTACAAGGCCCATCTCCCGGGAAACGTGGCAAGCAATTCGGCGCAGACAGGTTTTTCCATATGGCCTTGGCAGCTTTTTTTTTCTGCCCACAGGCCGATGTCAAACCTCACAGGGAGCAACTCAGTTTTTAGGCAGGGAACTGCAGACCGGTAACTGTTCAAGATAGTAGCCCCAATCCCTTGTTGTAAGCCCCATTTCCTTGGCCAAATACCATTTGTGGGTGGTGGAATGGTTCCATGCATGTTTTTGCCAACAGATTCCCAAAGGGAATGTCCTGCCGTCCCTTCCCAGCTCTGGACTGTCTGTGCATCCACAGATCATTCTGTTCAGAGCAACCGGCCACCATTTTGAACTTTTCACTGTCAAGTGCAGAAAAGTCTCTGAGCTGCCAAATATGTTATATATCACACATTCACACACATATCTTGAAACTCAATGAACTGACATATTTTGCAAGCCACCGTTTCATTTATTTATAACAAATAATTGTTGTATACCGCTATTCATAAAACAATCGAAAGCGGTTTACAACAACCATACATACAGACGATAAAAACCATGTAAAAAATTAAAGCCAGAAATCATTGACTAACTTGTATGAGCAACATAGAACGGAGGTTGAATCCTTTTCTGTGAAATTGCCTTCTTTTGTTCACTTACTTTTTGCAGAGTATCCACATGACGCTGATGTTAGCCTGTTACAGTAGAGCGTTTTCTGTGTAGTAATTCCTCCCATGTTTTTTCCTGGCTCCTACAGGGAGGAAGAGTGGGAAACTAACAAATAAATGTATGTGACTTGTGGCGATAATGCAGTTGCAATGCCAGCCTGTCTGGTGGGGAGACAGCAAAATGCTACTAAGTCTTTTGGGGGCTACAATACCTTTAATTGAACATTCCCTATTTGCAGGTTCAGCCTGTTTTATTGCTTCCCATTAGTCTGGGCTGAAGGAATAGAGATGGGTAGCCTCTGAATTGTCCCATAGATAACCTTTCGAAATTGCCCAGTGCCAATGGTGCTAGCGTAGGGTTTGGTGTTTTTGTGTGCGAGTGAGGATTTATTAAGTGATAGCATCTATTAAAATAAAAGTGAAAATTTCACATTTTTAAAAAAAAAGGAAAAATAATGAGAATAAGTAATTAATCGACCCCCCCCCAAAGGGAAGAGGAACTGACATTGGGGTGATTTAAGAGAAGGCTGTTCAAGGGGAAAATTAGGGCGAACCCCATGCCCTGATCAAAATGGGAAGCTGAAAGAGGATGATCCTAAAAACAGCATCCTGTTGATCAGTATTAGAAAAGAATGTGACTGAATGGAACTCACTTGTACGTAAATATTATAGCGTGGAGTTGTATGTCTGCGATTTCCCCTCGTGTGGTGAAGAGAAACATACGTATGGATCCTTCACAGTGATGCTGAATGCGTGGCTAGCAGTGTGTAACTGGCATGTGTAAATGCACGAGACCCCCCCCCCCAGCATAATACAGATCTGCATGTTCTTGGGGAGGGCTGGGCCCATTTGTCAGTGGGAGAATACTTGCTTTGCATTTAGAAGGTCCCAGGTTCAATCCTCAGTATCTTCCGTTGTTGTTACATTTATCTACCACCTTTCCTCCAAGGAGCTCAAGGTGGCATACAAACATGGTTCTCCTCATCCCAAATTCCATACTCACAACAACCCTGTGAGGTAGGTTAGGCTGAGAGACAGTGAGCTTCACGGCTAAGCAGCGATTTGAACCCTGGTTTCCTGGGTCCCAGTCCAACACACTAACCGCCAAGCCACACTGGCTTAAAGCAGAGTTTGGGAACCTGTTTTTCCCAGTTCTGTCCACTTCTCATCCCACAGAACCTACTGCCTGAGGCAGCCACCTCGCTCTACCTAATAGCAGGGCTGGCCTTGGTGCTAATCTCATCTACCAACTGAGGAGCGATCAGGTGACAAAAGGAGCCAGTAGGGCTTCAGCTGGACCTCTAAACGCTCTGAACAACCCATTGGTCAGATACAGAGGGAGGCCCAACTGCCTCCACAACATCAGCTCTGCATATGCGAATGCACAATACTAGACGTATCGCTCTGCACAGGACTTCTGCACGGAATGCCTTCTACCGATGGCGGCTGGTGGCACCCATGTCGGTGGGGTTGGAATCCGCTCCGGGATTTATTTTATTTATTTATTTAAAATATTTCTATCCCGCCCTTCTACCCTGCAATAGGGCACTCAAGGCAGCTGCAATAAAATTGCACACATATACAATAAAAACAATTTGGATTTAGTCCAAACTGAAAATTCAGACTACAACGTGGAGCGGATTCCACTACCCTACTGACATGGGAGCCGCCATCGCCTTCTACATAGAAAGCCCGTAATTTATTAAGCAGTTCTTAGTATAAAAGCCAAGTGTCACTAATTCCACACACACACCCTTTCTGGCTAATGCCGGAGAGTTTCCAGCTCTTTTCTGTGATGCATCAGACGGGAGCCAGCAGATTAGAAGAGAGGGGTGACTGAAATAGCATTCTCCTTCTCTCTTGTCTGCTACGTAATTTGTTGATACCTATTACAAACTCAACTATAATCAAATTGAGAAAGGCTGAAGCATAGAATAGACGTACCCTTTTGAGACACTCTCTGGTGATGACAGGCTTCCCCCCCCCCCGCCAATACAATCAGCAAAATTAATTCTTTCCAGGCTGCCGCTGCACAATCCCCACCAGTGCTGTTCCTCAACTAGCCGTGGCTTGAGTTGCCACCAAGGAATAATTTATTTTCTTGGAGGTCAATGGTTCAGTGGTCAGAACAGTGGAAGCTGCTGCATTAGGTCTACTAAGGTGCTGCCCTGCCAAGGAGAATTGCAAGCAAAAACATTCCCCCCCCAAAAAAAATCTGAAGACCACATTCTTTTGGTGTCCCCCTTTCACATTTTTCCATTTGAACTTAGGCCCCATCTGGACTGGACGTTTATCGTAGTACCATGCCACTTTGAACAGTCATGGCTTCCCATAAAGGATCTTGGGAACTGTAGTTTGTTAACGGTGCCGAGAGTTGTTAGGAAACCCTTCTATTCCCCTGACAAAGCTACAATTCCCAGATTAGTTTAATAATTGACCCCTCTTCCCAGGGAACGTCCAGCGAATAAGTGAATAATCTTTTCCCATAGGCCTGGAAACTTACAGGGACCCTTGTCCTATGTGGTACCTTTGAGACTAACCAATTCAGGCTGCAGTCTTGTGCATGCTTGCCAGGGAGCAATCCCCATGGAGTTCCTCGGGGCTTACTTCTGAGTAATGTACCATTGCTTTGGCATGACCCCACCCTAGAAACTGCAACAGCAATTCAGAACCAAGGTGAGGCACTTAGATGCTAAGTGTTTATACAACTGCAGTCTTTAAGCGTCAACTGTTTCTTTGCAAAGGTGAAGGACAGCGAGAGAACCAGAACAGGTGGACGCCGCACAACATTTATCCCAGGAGAAAAGCAACTGTGACAGCGGGGACCCCTTCTGAACCAAGGTAAGACATTTCGGTGCCTAAGCATTTATACAACTGCAATGCTTGAGTGTTCATAACATCTTTGCAAGGGAGGAGGGTAGGGTGAGAACCAGAACAACCTGGCAACGCCTTTGTGACCTCCAGCTCAGTGTTGTGAGTGCTGACTTGCAGTGTCTCTCCAGAGTTCCAGCCAGGCTTACCTGGAGAAGCCAGGTAGGAAGCTTTAGCGTGCAAAGCGTGTGTTCAACCGCTGAGGTACATCCCTGTGCGGCCACAAACCGTACACTGGGTGATCTTGGGCCATTTACTTTTTCAGCTTAGCCTACCCCACAGGGTTGTTGTTGTATATAAAGTGTGAGGGAGTCATGGCTGCTGCCCTGAGGATAAATTCCTGTTCCTGGTTTTGCCTGGTCGTCTCACCTAGCATTCCAATCCCCAGTGCTGCTCCCAGGATTGAAAAATTGCAATATGCACAGCGGCGCATGTGTCGAGCTGTGCTATCTACGCTTCACTCACGGAAAGCATGAAACAAACAGCTTGCAGCCATTTCAGCAGAAATCATGAGCCTGGACAGGAAAAGAGGGAAAGGAATGTTCATTCATCCAAAGCGGCTCTTATAAAAGATACACTCTCCCTTTCCTGCGCCCCGCATCCATCACCACCACAGAAGGTGTGTGTGCGGACGCGCGCACATGCACATGCACCGTGATTAAAATAAACTGGCTGTGCAAGCAAGGTGCCTGCCTGCCTCCGTTGCTCCCCCCGCCCGCCCGCCCACCCTGTTCTGCTGTTACTGCTCAGTCCGTTCAGAGTTTTCTAAAAGGGTTCCCATAGCCACAAATGGATGCTTCTGCCAGGCCTGGGGAACTGAACCGATCGATGGTGGAGTTCAAATATAGCTGAATGAAACCACCACAGCACTTATGAGAGGAGGGAAAGTCACTTCCAGAGCAACGGCATACCGGAAAGGCACTTAGGACGATACGTCAACAGAGGCAGCGCGGATGCCAAGGGGAAGCTGATCCTCTAGCCAGTTGCGGGTTTATTTTGTGTGGAGGAAACGGAG
This sequence comes from Rhineura floridana, assembly GCF_030035675.1. Classification (NCBI taxonomy): domain Eukaryota; kingdom Metazoa; phylum Chordata; class Lepidosauria; order Squamata; family Rhineuridae; genus Rhineura; species Rhineura floridana. The sequence goes on along the minus strand of NC_084500.1, from coordinate 4,853,742 downwards.
GAAACACAACAAGGTTGGCTGAGGACGTCGGGCACGATGTGTGCGACTCGGCTCTGTGCGCATGGAAGTAAAGCGTTTGAGGAGTTGCTTTTTACCCTGCATCCTTGGAAAGAGAAGCCCGGGGGTTGATTCCTGAGTGTGGGGATGGAATAGGGGACTGGGACTAGAAAAATGAGGCTTGGATGGTTTAAGGGCAGCCTTCGCCAACCTGGTGCCCTCCAGATGTTTTGGACTATAATTCCCATCATCCCTAGCCAGGTAGTTTAAAATAGCTGGAGGGTGCCAGGTTGGCAGAAACTGGTTTAAGGAAAGGTTTGGCCTTGAAAGCAGACCTTTTATTTATTTTATTATTGAAAAAATATTCAATTATCTGTTAGAGCAGCAGGACAGTGGAACCAATGGCTTAGGAAGGTGGTGGGCTGTCCAACACTGGAGGCCTTCAAGAGGGAGCTGGATGTCAGATGTGCTTTAAGATGGATTCCTGCATTGAGCAGGGGGCTGGACTAGATGGCCTTAGAGGCCCCTTCCAACTCCACTATTCTGATTCCTTCCTCCACGGAGCTCAAGGTGGCGTACATGGCTCTCTCTCCATGTTATCCTCACAACAACCCTGTGCGGTACGTTAGGCTGAGAGGCAGTGACTGGCCCATGGTGAACCAGTGAGCTTGATGACCAAGTGGGGATTTGAACCCTGGTCTTTCTCAGGTCCTAGTCCGACACTGACCACTTTGCCACACTCACACTTGACAGGGAGGGTGGCATGATTGCTTTGACAAAACCAATTTATGCGTTTGCATCATTCAGGAGGGTAAGTGGGTCCTGCAAACTTTTTTTGCATGGTATCTGCAGACCCACAGCTCTTCTCAGGGCTGTACTCAACCTGGATCAGGAGCCTTGCAGTGTGGGTCTGGCCTTCAAGGAGGGCTTTCAAGAGGAGGGAGGGAAGGAAAAAATGTATCCTTGGCCCAAAGCCTTTCCCAAAGTATACTTGCTGAAACCCTTCATTTGTAGAACTTAAGAGATGGGGGGAAATTTGATTCAGTTTGCATTTAAAGCCAAACTTATCAAATGCGCATTATCCAGAACAATAAGAGAACACAGCCGTCCTTCAACATTTGCACTTACCTGAATTTTGCGATGCAATTCTCCAACCAAGCAACGTTCACAAAAATGCATATATTAGGGGAAAGTGTAAAAATGAATATACCGTATATTCCGGCGTATAAGACGACTGGGTGTATAAGACGACCCCCAACTTTTCCAGTTAAAATATAGAGTTTGGGATATACTCGCTGTATAAGACTACCCCTGCTTATGACATGCAGGTACTTAGCAGGAAAACTGTCACTTATAAACTTATAAATATTAATATTTGGATTGTCCAGTTGTTTTGTTTTTGTGCCTAGGAATTACCACCAAAAACTGGGGAAAGATGTGAGAAATCTTTTTTTTAAAAGCAACATTAAATGCCTAGACTCTAGTTTCCAACACTATGGAGTATTTATTGATTGATTAAGAGAATTTATATCCTGCCCTTTTGCTGTTAAAAACAGAGCTCAGCACAGCTTACAAATATAGTAAAAACAATAAAAATACACAATCAGAGAAAAACAAGCCAAAATGTTAGGAAAAGGAGTCTTTCACACCACATGCTCAGTTCTAAATACTGTTGCAGCAAGTTTTACAAGTTCCTCCAGTATTCCACTGGTGCAGGCACTCAGACATTCAAAGTACTGTATGTTTCTTAGGTTTTATAAAAGCAGAGCTTTGCTTAACTCAAAATTTCTTCTCCCTTTGATAACCACATCTACACAGGTTCCACCTCCATACTCAAAATGAAACTGAGCCTGGAAGAGTACAACAACCCCACACATACCTTGCTAATTAGATTACCAATGCCAGGATGTCTGTCTTATCGACTACTCTCCTGCTCCCCCCCCCCCCCACACACACCGGGCATCATGAAAGACCCAGTCCTGGGCTCAGAAAGAAAATAAATATCTGGTCCTCTTCAAAGTATTGATAAGCCTCTTGTTTTAATTGAAATAATAATTATAAATTCTTGCTCTTATCACTAATGGGAGTTAATTATCTTGCATATGCTGCTGTTGCTTCTATGGCTGTAACGGAGTGAGGTTAAAGATAAGAGAAATGCAAATAGGAAAAAAAAATACAGAAGGCAGTAACACTTTCCTAAATGTAATACCATACCAACCACAACAAGATTCCTATAAGGCAAAAAACTAAGCATCTCACAACCAGTCAGGATTCCTAACCAAAAACCAAAAATATGATAAATGAAGAAATATTTATATAAGCATAACTATCAAATATATTTATTATTTACACAAACTGTAAAGATATTTATAGTGCAATCCTAAATTTATTTATTCAGAAGCAAGTCCCAGCATATTCAATGGGGCTTACTCAAACAGGGACAGAAATGCAACCTCAAGTGATAAGCAACTTCATTCACACAACCCAAAATTCCGAATCATGCCACTTTACACTGTTTTGCAACTGTTTATACTTGTTTTTATGGTTATTGGATTTTAAATGGCTTTATTTCTTGTTGTGAGCTACCTTGGTTTCCAACCCTACCTCACAGGGGTGTTGGAAAGACTCCATACACACACGCACACACTGCAGATGTATAAATACATACAGCCCATATAATAGTTTATTGTCAAACCAATTGGTCATTGCAGAAAAATCAGTATTAGTTTTTTAAAAATCAGTATTAGTTTCCTACAGAATAAAAACTGCAATACCTAAGTAAGCCCTGCCTACTTGCTTTAAAATAGGACGGGGGGGGGGCAGAAAGAGAACACAAACACAATTCTTTTTTACATTCACTCCAAAGTCCCATTGATTTTCAGCACATTCATAATCATGTCTACTCAAAAGTAATTCCTACTGAATTCAATAGGATTTACTCTGGACATAAGGGATTAGCACTGTTTTTACCCCCAAAAGCAACTATTGGGAAGGTTTTCAAAACACTGCCCAGGATCTGACTCCTACACACAACAGGGGGAAAAACTGAAATGTATATACCTACCCAATTTATGAGGTTTTCAGATAAACAGGAGGGGAAACCACCATTTTCTGGCCTCGCAATGAGGTTTTGCAGACACTGCCACCAAACAAACCACTGATTGGCTGAAATCCTGAACGGGCGGGGTTAAAGCTACGAAGTGCTATACAGTAGTTTAAAAAAAGATTTAACCGGGGGGGGGGGTGCCTGACGTTTTTATATATATCTCGAGAACCACACCACCTAGAAACTTAATTTTTTTAAAAAATGAAAGCTGAGAATCCAGGCCACCTAAGGGGCTAGCCGGGCGCCGGGTGGCATGCTTAGAATCCGGGTAAAACCCGGCTATCCGGGCAATATGGCAACCCTAATAAGACGACACCCGGCGTATAAGACGACCCCCGACTTTGGAGAAGATTTTCCAGGGTTAAAAAGTCGTCTTATACGCCGGAATATACGGTATTAGTGAAAGTAACATTAGAAAAAAAAAAGTTTGGTGCACCAGTTCTGGATATTCAGCCCTCAAGCGAATTTCCAGTGCTCTGCAATAATCAAGTGTGCTTCTGCAAGCACAACCCTAATCAAGTCCTTAAAAAGTGTTTCCACATTATCACCAGAAAATATGGATAACAAGCATAGGCTGGGGCCTTTAACCGTGGGGTAGTAGAGAATGAATCTTATCTCAGCAGTAACATCATCCCAAAACACATCTACCGAAGGCCACAGTGTACTAGGAATGTCCCATTTGAAACTCTGGAGAGCTGCTGCCCGTCAGTGTAGATAGAGAAAGATGAACCAATGGTCTGATTCGGAATAAGGCAGTTGTCCCACAAACAATGCCTTCTGGATGAGCCCCCTCGCTCTGACAGATCTCTCACTACAATGAGAGGCAATTATCACTCCAGCTTCCTTTCTGTGGGTGGGGCAGTGAGACTTCGCTTCTGACAACAGCTCAGGGGCTCATACCATTACAAATCAGCCCATGGAAAAGACGGCTAAAATTAGCTTCCCATCTCATCCTCTCGTAATAGCTGCGACTTCAGTGGGCCACTCCCTGATAGTCTCAAAAAGAATCCCCTGCAAAGGCAACTGATTTCCCCTTGCTATTTTTATGATCATGCATTAATTTAAAGACAAACGGAGAACAATCTAGTCATGCAAGATTTGTAGCAAAGGCTGATTTTGCAATTCTGACTTCTCCAAATAGATTGTGGACTCAGCATATTATTGATGGCTTCCCCAGGGAAACATTTAACTGGACGTTAGCGTTCCTGCAAAATAATCACATTTCATCTGATATGGGCAGGGAGAAACCATTCCTCGCCCCTCTCCAAATAGCACAACTAGCTAGCTTTTAGCCTTGGGTGGCTTCTGCTCTAGTCTTCTCGGAATTGCCATCTTTCACTCTCACACTGTCTCACCCATCCCTAGGAAAACAAGGCCACACTGCAACATTTTCTCCAAATACTGGCCATCCCATGTAAAACTAAAAATGGTGGCCAGTATTTGGAGAAAATGTTGCACTGTGTGGCCCGTTTTTCTAGGGATGGGCTAGGTAACACATGTGCATTGTGATAAAGCCCCCCCCCCAGTTAATTCATAAGAACATAGGAAGAGCCCTACAGCTGGACCATGCCAGTGGCCCATCTAGTTCAGCATTCTGTATTCACAGTGGCCAGCCAGATGCCCCAATGAAAACCAGGACCTGAGCACAGGAGCACTCCCACTACCTGTGGTTTCCAACAGCTGGGATTCAGAAGCATACTATCTCCCACCGTGATGCTACGGGCCTGGTTTTGCTTAGCAATGCCCATGTGCCATGATACTCCATATGAATGCAGAAAGCTGTCTAGCACTGCGTCAGACCGTTGGTCCATATAACTCAGTATTGTCTACAGTACGCTGACTGGCACCGCCTGATAAGGATTTCAGACAGGGTTCTCCTACCTGGAGATGCCAGGGGTTGAACTTGGGACCTTCTGCATGCAAGGGGGGATTTCTGCATGCAGTTCTACCACTAAGACACAGCCCTCCCAGCAGCGTAGGTCTAAGATTGGCAACGGCTTGCTAAGGAAAAACAGGCTTTGTTGACGCCAACCATCTCGGAGCAGAGCCTCTTGTTGCAAAGTTATTTGGAAAGAGGAAATAGGACGCTGAAGCTAAGAGGAAGATAGATCCTGCCAAGTAAATGGGCACATTCTGCTCCTTCATCTGAACAGTTTCCATTCCTGTGGAGGTCGGCTGATGCCAATCTCGGGGGCTGCTTTGTGTCAGTCCAGCTGCAGGAACATGCAAAACCTTCCCAAGAGCAGATTTCCTGAATTGCATCATCAGCCTCGAGTTTGCGTCTGCAAGGCACACGGGAAGACAGACCGAACAAACAAATAAATAAGGAACCCCCTCCCTGAGGCTGACTCTGCTGGAAGAGTCTGTGTATTCTGTCTACTCCTGTGGTTTCCATAAGCATTGCTTATAGGTGGGGAGAGGGAAGGATGGTGAAAATAGGAAAGTGGAGGTGAGCGAGGAGAGGGTTGAGCATTCCTGTCACTTCTCTGTGCTGTATCCCATCCCTGGGAGAAAGCGTCCCTTGGGAGGTTTGTTCCGTTCAGCTTCACGTAAAGTGGGTTGGGCTCCTAGCTCCTGACCCAGTTCACCGGCTTACCAGTCTCCTCTAGACCTCCAACCCCAACAGCCGCAGGGCTCCAGCTGTTAATAATGTACACGGAAAGTCCAATTCATCTTTCAAGCATTTATTTCTACTGGAATGCATTTTCAGTCTGGGGGGAAAAGACCAACTTTACACACAGCAGCAGTGATTTAAATAATCATAGGAAGAGGCGAGAGAGTAATAATAATTCTGTTTCCCATCTGTATCACCCACCCTCAGAATGAAATCCTTAAATTAAATTACCACAAAATTACATTGTTGTCATTAAAGCTCCTAATTTTTGTGATTTTCAAACGCATATGACAACATTTGAATGAGGAGCACCTGTCAAAGAAGCTTTTAAAAGCCGCAATCCACCCCCTCCTCCTCCATTGCATTGCTAGATTAAACAACAGGACTGAACAATCTCTTAATTCAATTAAAAAAACAAAACAGGAAGGGAATTCTGCAACAGAAATTTCCTGCTCGCCACACAAAAGGAAGAATATTTACTGTAGCCATTTCAAAGCAGATAAGCCATATTTCCCTTATGTATATGTTTTCCAAGTTTGCTAAAGCCTTAAACTATTCTTAAATATCTCTGTTTTCTGTGATTTGGGCCCCTTTCTTGCAGTAAGATTGTACAAAGCTTTTTGCATGAAACCTGCTGATAGATACAATTCTAGCATTGGTTGTGGCTCCCCAGTTGTGGCGCACTTCAGGAATATATAAAACAAGCAAGTACAGGATCAGCAAACCATCTCTGTGTGGTTGGCTGCACACTCTTCCAAGCAGGATTCATGTTTTTGTCACATATGAAACATACCCATTACTGTTTGGGTTCCTTTTCTTGCAAAAGGGCCCCCATACTTAGAAATTCAACCAATGCAACTTTTTCTATCCCAGAGTTGTTGAATTTTTCTGTCAAAAAGCACAGGAGAAGCTTCTGACACAGAATAAGCTGGCAAGTATCTTGAAGCTGATTAAGACACACTGGCTCCATTCAGACATCATGTGCTTCCAGCCTTCAAACCCCTCCTTTCCTCATGTGCCCGGCTTAATATAGCATTTCCTGCTTTGTCAAAATCACACTTCACTGTAGTATAAGAACCAGGCACTATGGTTTGTGCAATCCCACAAACTAGGATGCAAACTAAGACTAGACTGGCTTGTAAGCCTGGTTTGGAGCCATCAGTTAAAGCACATTCTGCCAGTTTGGATGTCACAGCAAACTGTGGTTTGGAGAAACCAGAGAATGTTCTATTAAGCCAGGCGCGCATGCACACGCAACTTACTCCCAAATATTCCAAATAACAGTTTGAAGGATCAGAGAACATGACATCTGAATACAGCCACTGGATAGCTGCTTGCTTAAAGGGTTGTACAAAAATCCCTCTGTGACTTATCTGTCAGTTCTAAAACAGACTTAAATGTAAAACGCTTGGGAGCCTGGTTCAGATGTTCAAAACCACACCCATGAGCTATAGCCCAGCCAGATGAATGCACAAAGAGAACATTAACAGGTGCCTCTGACTACTCATAGATGGAACTGCAACTTCCAAGAAGTAATTCTCAGAACGGAGTGCCTGCAGCTGTTTCTATGGGCAGTCTATCACATCTATAATTTCTGTGTGAATTAATGTGTCCCCAAGAACAGGCAAGGCATATCCTATTGAGATGAGGAATGTCTGAAGCAGCCTTAAATTTGCTGGAATTTATGCTGGCTTTTGACAGATAGTTACCACTGGAGACAATCAAGAATTCAAGTGCATCAGCTCAAGTTAGCTTTGTGAAACTGTCATATACCTCAAGCCTGAGTTTATGAACCATGTTCTCCTGAGGGGAGAAGGAAGGAAAGAAAGAAGCAGCCTGAAAACAGAGCAGCACTGTGATTACACCCCTCTGGCATCGGGTCCAGTTGGGTGGGGGATAGCATCAGCCATGGCCCTCATTGCCACATGTCCCCATTCTCGTGAAACTTGTGCAAGTGGTCAGCATATCTGAAAAGAAAGCAGATTAAAACAACTGGATGAGCACATCTCAGTGTTACCTGTACTGCGCCACAAATATCCATGCTATATTCTGTACTATACTACTATAATATATTTGCCTAAGGATATAATCATGTCTTAGTTTGCTTTGCTGCCAACAGGTGGCGCTGTGAACTATAGCGTGATGAGACTTCTGAGACCTACTGGGTCAGAGAAGGAGGGAGATGGAGGCAGGCAGGTGTAAAGGGAAGAGGGGTTTGGCTTGGTGACCTGTAAAGGGAGGGGGGTGGCGAGGAGGGCTGGTGTGGGTGGGCAAGGTTGGTGAGCAAAGCTAGCAGGGGCACAGCCCCTAGTAGAGTGAGAAACAGCTAAGCTCCTGTCATGATGAGAGGCTTGCCATTGAAGATGCAACAAAAGGAGAGGGAAGACAAAGGTAAAGGAATAAGAGGCTTAAAAGCAGCGATAGGGAAGCTGTAGCCTTCCAGGGGCTGCTGGACTACAGCTTCCCGCATCCCAGACGGAATAGGGTAGGATTTGAAGGAAATGCGGTGGGGGGAAGAGGCACAACGGCATCACAGGTGTTCAGGGTGGAAATTCTAGGCCCCAGGGCCAGAAGAGAGAATGGTGGAGGTGTTGAAGACAGTAAAGGGTGGGCGGACAAGAGTTAGGAGGTAACAGGAAGGCTTGTCTTGTACCAAGTCAGACATTTGGTCTTCCTGGCTCAGTTTGCCTACAAGTGACTGGCGATGGCTGTATGGGCTTTAGGCAAGGATCTTGCCCACCCCTCCCTGGGAGATGCTGGGGATTGAAGCGGGGCCCTTTGGCATGCAATGTTTCTGCATGGTCTCACCTGCACTATACACTGAAAGCAGCGTCATGCCACTTTAAATAGTCACGGCTTCCCCCAAAGGGAACTGTAGTTTTTGAAGAGTGCTGCGAGCTGCGAGGACACTCCTATTCTCCTCCTCACAGAGCTACAATTTCCAAGGTGTTTAACCATCAGTCCCTTCTCCCAGGGAACTCTGGAAACTGTAGGAGGAGGGGATAGGGGTTTCCTCTCAGTTCTCAGCACCCTTCACAAATGACAGTTCTCGGGATCCTCTGGGGGAAGCCATGACTGTTTAAAGTGGCATGACGCTTGCTTTCAATGTCTAGCAGAGACGGGGCCTGTGTCCTACCATTGGGCTATGGCCTCTCCTCCCATCTGTAGGGATGGGTCTAAAAATAAGGGGCTGAGAAAGGAGGGGTTGGAGGGAGCTTTAAATCTGCTAGCTGCGGGATGCAGGTGGGAAGACACAGAAGAGATTTGAGGAGGGGTGTCCAAATGGTGGGAGAGGAGGAAGGTTTGGACAGCCGACCTTTGGAGAGAGGAGAAAAGGGCAGGGAAGTGAAGACTGGTGTGAGTCAAAGCTAGGCCGGAGGGGTTCTTTTTAGCCAAAGGGGTGACGAGTGAAGGGCAAGTACCGGGAATACTTGACAGAAAGCTCTGCAGCAACTTCTGCCTGTAAACCTCCCCACAAAGCAGGTGACTGAACTTGCCCCTGTAGATGGAAAGCTCTGCCTTTAATCTTCTGCAAACCTCTGGCCCCCCAGTTGTTGCTGGACTCCAACTCCCCTCATTCTTGACCATTTGGCCATGCAGGCTGGGGCTGATGGGAGTTAAGAGTCCAACAGCATCTGGGAGGGCCGCTGGTTACCTATCCCTGATCTAGTGGGCTGGTTCAGACATGGTAAGTTGGTAATATTACTTGATGGTTACAACACCAATCAGCGGCCAGCATGTGTGAATGAACCACCACTGACCGAGCAGCGACGAAAGGATTTTGCTATCAACCTCAGACCACCCCAAGCACAGTGCTCAGGTTTTTAGCAGGGTTGACGCTGGACATCAATAGCCTGAGTTCGAATGAGCTACTCAATTCAATCTGTATGATTTAAAACAAGCATTTTGAAGAGAAAAAGTGTACTTTGTTTCTTGATGGTGCACTGATGCGCCAGGGTGAGAGTCATCTTAGACAAAGCATTCTCTCCTGTGTGACAAGGGAAGGAGAGATGCCTCCCTCTAAGAGGGCACCTGTTCCCCACGCTAAGAAGTTGCTAAATTTAGATCATCATCATCAGCTGCCGCCGCTCCATTAAATGGTGGGGATCAAAAGGTTTTTTAAAGTAGGGATGGGCAAATACGTCAATTTTGGTTTCTCTCAGTTTCCCATATTTCCAATCTTAAGTTCAGTTCCCCACATTTCCAGATCAAAGAATTTGCGTAGAGTTTGTGAATAACTTTTTTCCTCATGAAAACTTCTTCAGCATTCTTGTCCAAATTCCTCCTAATATACACATTTCTGCATGTAATTTTGCCTAATGTACACACTTTTGCAATTTCTCCTAATATAATGCATGCTTGCATGTTATGTTCATTAATATATGCATTTATATGCACATTTTATCTTAGCGTATGCATTTTTGTGCTTGCATTACTTTGCTGGAGAACCACATTGCAAAATTTGGGGAAGTGTGAACTTTGAAGGATGGGTGTGTTTTGGCTCTCCTATTGTTTTGGAAAATGCAGATTATGTAAGTCCACCTTTAAATGCAAACAAATCGAATATTTCTCCCCCATCCGTAGAGTGATTCATCTGATCAACTCAAGTCCTATTCACCTGTTACTCGCATGTAGGCACTCACAGTGTGAAACAGAAGCAAGGCAGATAATGGACTGTCTTCACCCTGCTTGTAACCGGGGTTCCTTTGCAGATAACCAAACTCAATGTGGGGACATTGGAGGATAGGGTGGGGCGGGGAGTGTGGCCCCACACACCAGAAGTACCAAAGGCCATAGATTAGTGGTAGAGATTCTGCCTTGCATGCAGAGGGCCCTAGATTCAATCCCTGGTATCCGCCACAGGTCAGTGGCTTGACTTACCAGGTAGAGCCAAGAGAGGCTCCCTGCCTGAAACGTGGAGAGCCACTGTCAGTCAATGTAAACAATACTGAGCTGGATGGGCCAGTGGGTCTGGCTCAGTATAAGGCTGCTTCCTATGCAACGACGACTAACGGATGAACAGGGGCTTCGCTGACTCAGCTTTGCAGCCCTGATTTTTCACATTGCGGAACAGAAGACGGTCTGCAGAAGCTGTAGGGATATATACAAGGCAGACTCAAGGCCGATTGGGAAGGGCGCTTCTGGTACCTACTTCTTTGCACAGAAGGCAGCACAGTCTCTCCCCACGCTCTCGCTCCAAGCTGTTTTGTAGAGGACCTGAGAAAGCAAAGGCAGTCGTTTAACTGCTCCGCTGTAAACAGAAGTCCACCCAAGGCATTGGCCCTCTTCACTGATGAGCCATTGTGGCACCTTCCTCACGTAACTTGAGATTCAGACTTTGGACTCCACTCGAGGGGATGCCTGGAAGAGGTTTTGGGTTCCTTTAGAGAGCCAATGTGGTGTAGGAGGATCAGGGTTCAAATACAACCCCAGCCATGAAGTTAACTGGGCCGGTCGCTCTCTTGTACCCTAACCTACCTCACAGGATTGTTATGGGGGGACAGGACAGAAAGTTGGCCTTATCATGAAGTGTCCTGGTCAGCGGGGAGTGGAGCATACAGGAACAGGTGAACTCCTCCTGGAGGCAGAGTCAAACTTTTGAAAAAAAAGTGACAGATGGTGGCCAGCCAGAAGGGGAGAGAACCACCCTCTAACCGCCAGTCGTAACAAAGCTGACCCGGTGAGGCCAGCCACCAAAATATCATCAAGCCCCCAAAACACATGAACGGTGGATAGTCAAAGAACAGAAGAAGACAGTAGAGAAGGTTGTCATGGGAGGCCCTCCCTGCACTGTCTGGACTACCGCATGAACCCAAACCGCCTAGGGGCCTCGGAGAGGAGGCCTTTCCCACCCTTTGGCCTAGGCACCCCTGCCGGGTGGGACTTTGTGCTCCACTCACCGCTGACCAGAAGGACACTTCACGGTAATGCCAACTTTCCATTTTCGGTCAGCGGGGCAGTGCAACATACAGGAATGGAATTACTGGGAGAGATGCAGGCCTAGGTCACTACCCTTTGAAGAATCCTCCTGCCGAAAGCTGCGTTGGTGGAGGTGAGCTTATCCACCTTGTAGTGTCTAATGAAAGTGGAAGGATGTGCCCATTTGGCTGCCTTACAAATTTCCTCCAACAGGGCCTCCATGTGGAGTGCCGTCATGGCTGAATGAGCAGGAATGGCCATTTTGGCCCCTAAGTGGGATACTGGTCCATCATTGAAGTAGGAAAACTGTATAGCTTCCTAGACAACACATGAGGTTACTTTAATTTGGCTGGTTGTTCCCATTCCTCTTTGACAATGTCCTTGAAGAATTTAGGGAAAGGAATGTTGGTGAGATTTCCCTCTGTCCTGGGGAATATGTCTGAAGATCCTTGTTGCCCCTCCTCTACAACCTCTGTTTGGGGAGAGACCTCCGTGGGTAGCTCCAACTAAGATATGCCATGGACTTGGTGGCCAGGACAGGGTAGATATCAGGCAAATATAGCCTCTTGTGGGTAGAAGGAGGAAGTGGGGTGCCATCCCCTGACAACTCCCCTTCTTCCCTTTTTGAATTCTCTGCTGCTGATGACTGCAGATGGTCTGCCCCTAGGGGATCAGGGCTAAGGGAGGGGAATCTGGAGGGACCCAGGGTCCTGGAAGTGCATCTTTTGGTCTTCGCAGTGGACTTGCGAGAGCCCTTGCGTTTGTTCTTTCCCGGCTCTCTAAATGGGCTAGAAGAAATGGAGTGGGAGACCAAGCTGGAGGAAGACGAGGATGAGCGTGCCCTGCCCAGCTTGGTCCACTTCTTCTTGTGAGAATGGGCTAAACGTTTGGCCAAGAAAGCCCCTGCCTCTCTCATCATTGCTTTACTGAGCCATGCCATCACATGTGATGATGTCATGTCTCCTGAATGATGGGCATGATGTCTGACTTTCCTGGAGGACCTAGGGGCTGTCGCCTCATACTCCTGCTCACCCCCCTCCCTGCTGTTGGAGGGAACCTGCGACGGAGGCGTCCTCTCAAGCAGAGAAGGCTTTAAACCTGCTTCTGCTAGCTGTGGGATGCAGGTGGGAAGACACGGAAGAGATTTGAGGAGGGGCGTCCAAATGGTGGGAGAGGAGGAAGGTTTGGACAGCCGACCTTTGGAGAGGAGAAAAGGACAGGTGCTGAGAAGCTCTCTTCACTTTGTCCCCACCACTGCCTTTAAGGATCTCAGGGGAGCAGGTGGTCAGCTGAGCCAGACTGATGTTTGGAAGGGGGACTCAGGCATGGTTGGAGATGGAAATGAGGCAGCCAGACCTTAAATGCTCTGCTGAGAAGAGCAGAAAGGCCTGGTTATTTATACCAAGCCTGGCCCATCCAGAGCCTCAATACAGCCTCACAGGGGTCCAGCACCAGGTACTTTACAAGGTGAAGCATCAGCATCAGGCCTTTCCCCTTCTGAAATCCTCGAGTCCCCCTCCAGCAACAACAACAGTAACTACAGCATTCATCTCCAACCTGGTGCCCTCCAGATGTTTTGGACCATGGTTGTGCTGGGCAGGGCTGATGGAAGTTGTAGACCAAAACACGCAGAGGAAGCCAGGTTAGGGAAGGCTGAATTAGAGCTTCATTATTTCCCACGGCAGGAATATTAGACACAGAGAGACAGAGACTCACCAGGAAAACGAGGCAATGTAGGAAGAGAGTGTAGAAGAAGGCAATTGTGCGGGCAGTCTTGTTGGAAAGGATGACTCTCCCCTGCGGGTGCACCAAAAGAAGACAGTGAATCTTAGGCAGGGTTATGCAGACTCTTTCCATTAAAGACCCCCCCCCAATCTGCAGAATGAAAAACCAAATTTATGCCACCATGCATCATGTTAGGCTGCATAAACTCTTTTGGTTTTGCATAATACAGCCAGAGGGAGGAGATGTGAGGTTTGCAGGGCACTGAATTCATACTCCCAGGCTCTGGAAGGAATTACGTTCTTGTCCCCTTTCCGAGATTACTTTCTGTGAGCATTGTGTTCAAATGCACGAGGGTGAGACATTTCTTTCACAAATGAAAGCTAAAATGTCTCATGCTGTGAAATCCTTTGCCTGATGCTACTTTTTGTGACTTTCCCATCTTTCCATGGAATGGTCTCTCTCTCTGACATACACAGAGTCCTGGCTCTTAAGGTTCCATTCACACAACAACTCAGTCACTGTATTTGTTCAAAAAGGGCCAGCCTAGTTGAGCTGAAACCCCCTCAGGAAGCAAAGCGAACTAATCATCATCATCATCAATAGTTTATTGCATTACAGCCTTAGGCCATTGCAATGGCATGCAAGTAAGATAAAACCATAAAATACATAAAACACAGATTATTAAAAAATACACAGGATAACACGATATAAGGCCCCTAACTCTTTCCAAAGTTAACTCGAGATGGACTTAACATGTGCGGCTCTTAGTTTCCTAGCCGCGTAGGCAAAGTTGGCTACGGCCAAAGTGATGTATCTATCCGTGTCTCCCAAGAGGATACGCACCAGGTTCACGGGGGACCTTCCCCCATTTGAGTTTATGATTTGCGCTAAAAATTTCCTTCTTGGGTCGTCATATAATGGACAGAATAATAAATAATGCATTATGTCCTCAACCACCCCACAGCCTAAAATACAAAGCCGCTGTGAGTGGGGTATTTTCCTATATCTCCCTTCCAGGTAGGCTGACTACAGTGTTTGGAACCGAAGTTCCGTGAAGGCTTTCCGGAGTGGAGCTCGCATAATTGTCTCAAAATAGTGGGAAACAGCATGGTTAGGCTTAAGGTGTGGAAACCATGGGGAAAAAGGGGAGACGGCAATTGTGGCTCTGTCTTGATTCGCATCAAAATCAAAGACTCGATTCCGAAGTGCAGTAGGGGGGAGGGTTAAAAGGTCGTCCCAAGTGAGTTCGTATGTAGCCAATAAAGCTGGGCAGCGTTGGGCTAGTCTCTCTACGCTGGACTGATCCTGCCAACAGAGCCTGGCTATGGAAGTATCGTCCATTTGTAGAGTTTTACGCCAGAATCTCAAAGTGGCCAGGTCGACTTTGGCTGCCAAGGAAGGGAGGCCTAACTCGGCTCTCAGGTGGGCCGAGGGCACTCCAGGGGGGAGACCAGTTAGCTGCCTCATTAAGGAATTTTGGATTACCTCAAGCTTCGGCTTAACCGCCTGACCCCATAGCTCTGCACCATATAGGATCTTCGGAAGAACCTTGGCCTGGTAAATTTTCAACATGGGTTTGACCAACTGTCCCCCACAAGAGTAAAAGAATCTGCGGATTTGGGCGCAGGTTCTGGCACTCAGGAGTTTGGTTTCGTCGAGGTGCTTCTTCCAGGAGGTGTTATGGCTGAGGTGGAGGCCGAGGTATTTAAAAGAGTGGACTTGCTCTAGTCGCTGATCATTTATTAGCCATCTGGGGGTAGACCTCCTATTCTTCCCACATATCATAACTTTAGTTTTAGAGTAATTTATCACAAGGGAATGTTCCTTGCAATACTCAGCCAACCTCATTAATGATCTTTTCATGCCTATTTCTGTTATGGACAATAATACGAGGTCGTCAGCGTATAACAGGATAGAAATTTTCCTGGTACCAATGGCAGGAGCGAAGTAGGCTGGGGAAGATAGAGCAGGAACTAACCCATTCAGGTAAAAATTAAATAAGAAAGGGGCCAATATACAGCCCTGTTTTACTCCCCTGGCCACAGGAATCGGGTGTGACAGCGCTCCATTCAGTCCTAAACGTACTTGGAGGAAATTGTCCTGATGCAATGACCTAATAAGCCATAGAAGCCTCTTGTCCAAATTAGTTTGACCTAACTTGGTCCAAAGGAGGTTTCTGTCTATTGAGTCAAACGCCATTGAAAAATCCACAAAGGCCATATATAGGGAATTCGGTGGGGCCAATGCTGACTTGCTAATTAGGTGGTATAAAGTATAGACTTGGTCTATTGTGCTTCTTCCTGGCCTAAAACCTGCTTGTTCTTCCTGGATTACATTATTGCAGGTGTCCTATGACCTTAGTTTATTCAATAGGTAACGGGCGTATAATTTAGAAGATACATCAAGAAGGCTAATCGGCCTATAATTCCGAGGGTCGGTTGGATTGCCCTTTTTGTATATTGGGACTACGATACTAGTACGCCACCCTTTCGGGATGTTAGCAGTGGAATTAATTGCAGAGAAAAGGGTAGCTAAGATGGGAGTCCACCAAGAGGGATCTACTGTAAAAATCTCCGGGGGGAGCATGTCCTCCCCTGGGGCCTTGCCTGGGCGAAGAGTTGCAATTAACTCTTCGATCTCAAGGCAGGTGACCGGGGGCCAAATTGGGAGAGGATCGAGTGGTATATCATCAATGGGACTGTGATGAGAGGGAGCAAGGGAGTCAAAGATGGCATGAAAGTGTGTCACCCAGACATCCGGGAGGATAGGAGGAATGTTGACATAGGAGTTTTGATGTAGCCCCTCTTGAATTATTTTCCAAAAATCTACATCATTGTTCTGGAAAAGAGCGAGGGCAAGGGCACGCCAATTATCGGCGATGAAAGCTTGTTTCTTATCCCGGAGCATAGCTTTATATTGTTTTTTTGTTTGTATCAGGGACTCTACCGTCCCAGGTGAAGGGTCATGTCGTACTATTCTAATGTGGGCGTGGATTTCTTTTTTCTTTGTTCTGCATTCGGCATCATACCATGATCTTGGTTTGGCTTGCTTTTTTTTTTGGCCGTAGGTGGTTACATGAGTTTTTAAATCTCCTGCAATCTGACCATATATTTCATGTATGTTCAGTGCGCTAGCCACTGCTGACTGGCGCAAATCTAACATTGGGTGGGACCGCAGGTGTTGGATTACATTAGATCCTATAGAAATAGACCATTTAAGGCGGGTAGAACCAAAGAGACAGCCCACCTGGGGATTTGGAGGCGCATGCGTGAGGGAGTGATTGTTAAAGAGAGGTAGCTAATTAGAGAACTAATCAAGGCTTTGACTCTCCACCCCACCAACACCCAAATCTCCTTGACATTTTTCACAAGATTTACAATAGCCACAAAAATACTCAATGGTATGTGTCGAGGAGAAGCATGGCTGTTTCCCCACCCTCAGCCAAACAGTTGAAAGGGCTTGTATTAGTGGTCCCAATGTCAGTGGGGCAGTGAATCCGCTCCGGGTTTTAGTCCAAACTTTCATGGAGCTGTTCAAGGTTTGGAAAAACATTCCGAAACACAATTACAATTAAAAACACTCTAAAATACAGTTAAAAATATTGTAAAACACAGTTAAAATATTCTAAAATATTTCAGCTCGAGGAAGTGGACAAGGTGCTTGGAATGGTTCGGGCGACCACGTCTGTTCTGGATCCTTGCCCATCTTGGCTAGTGAAAGCTGGCAGGGCTGGAACCACCGGTTGGGCCAAGGAGGTGGTTAATGCCTCCTTGAGGGAGGGAGTGGTCCCTGGTAGCCTCAAAGAGGCAGTAGTGAGACCTCTTTTAAAGAAACCCTCCTTGGACCCAGATAATTTAAACAACTATAGACCGGTGGCGAATGTCCCTTTTTTGGGCAAGGTTTTGGAGCGGGTGGTTGCCAGCCAACTCCAGGCGCTCTTGGATGAAACCGATTATCTAGATCCGTTTCAATCTGGTTTCAGGCCCGGTTTTGGCACCGAAACAGCCTTGGTCGCCCTGTATGATGACCTGTGTCGGGAGAGGGACAGGGGGAGTGTGACTCTGTTGATTCTCCTTGATCTCTCAGCGGCGTTTGATACCATCGACCATGGTATCCTTCTGAGGAGACTCGCGGAGTTGGGTGTCGGGGGCACTGCTTGGCAGTGGTTCCGCTCCTACTTCGCGGATCGTCACCAGAAGGTAGTGCTTGGGGAACATCACTCGACACCATGGACTCTCCATTGCGGAGTCCCTCAGGGGTCGGTTTTGTCCCCCATGCTTTTCAACATCTACATGCAGCCGCTGGGTGCAGTCATCAGGAGTTTTGGAGTGCGTTGCCATCAGTATGCTGATGACACGCAGCTCTATTTCTCCTTTTCATCTTCTTCAGGTGAGTCTGTTGATGTGCTGAACCGTTGCCTGACCGCGATAATGGACTGGATGAGAGCTAATAAACTGAGACTCAATCCAGACAAGACCGAGACATTGTTGGTGAATGCCTTCCCTGCTCAGATGGTGGATGTTAACCCTGTTCTGGATGGGGTTACACTCCCCCTGAAGGAACAGGTTCGTAGTTTGGGGGTTCTTCTCAACTCTTCCCTGTCTCTCGAGGCCCAAGTGGCCTCGGTGGCATGGAATGCGTTTTACCATCTTCGTCTGGTAGCCCAACTACGCCCCTATCTGGACAGGGACGACCTCGCCTCCGTTGTTCACGCTCTGGTAACTTCAAGATTGGATTACTGTAATGCGCTCTACGTAGGGCTGCCCTTGAAGACAATTCGGAAGCTTCAGCTGGTGCAGAACGCAGCTGCCAGACTACTGACGAGGACCAGTCGGTCTTCGCATATAACACCTGTCTTGGCGCGTCTGCACTGGCTTCCTATTTGCTTCCGGGCGAGATTCAAGGTGCTGGTTCTTACCTATAAAGCCTTACACGGCGTGGGACCTCAATACCTTGTGGAACGCCTCTCTCGATATGAACCTACCCGTTCACTTCGTTCAGAATCTAAGGCCCTCCTCCGGGTACCAACCCATTGGGAAGCCCGGAGGGTGGTTACTAGATCTAGGGCCTTTTCTGTGGTGGCCCCTGAGTTGTGGAACAGCCTCCCCGAAGAGGTACGCCTGGCGCCTACACTTCTATCTTTCCGGCGCCAGGTAAAGACCTTTTTATGCTCCCAGGCATTTTAATTTTCTTAACCATTTTAAGCTTTTAATCCGTGTTTTTTAATTTTTGTCGTATTGTGTTTTTGTAGTGTTTTTGTTGTTGTTTGTTTGTATATGTTTTTGTGATTTTTTACTATGATATATTGTATTTTATCTTGTTTGTTCACCGCGCTGAGAGCTATTCTGCTAAGGGCGGTCTATAAGTTGAAATAATAATAATAATAATAATATAAAACAGCTTAAAAATACCCTTTCATTTTCAGGCTGTCAGGAACAGTACCCTTCAGCCTGTGTAAACAGGAATGTTTTCACATTCCTCCTGAAAGTTAATAGTGATGGAGACAGACACACCTCACTGAGAGGGGCATTCCACAAATGGGGAGCCATCACTGGAGAAGGCCCTGTCACGGGTCAGTGCCAACCGGGCAGAGGGAGTTAAGCAGAGTTCCTCAGCAAGTTCCTATAGGACAACCTGTGGATGCAACTCATTTGGCCCTCATTTATCTAGATATTTCCCAGGGATTCTGGGACAAACTACACATTACCTGCACGTTTGTATCGTTGTAACAACTGACTATATTTCTAGTATATCAGGAAGTGTTAAATGCTTAGCTCTGATTTTTCTTTATGTAGTGAAGGTATTTTATGCTTATGGTTCTTGAGAGGGGTTTTCTCTCTTTATATAAAAGGTAAATCAATGTATCTATACAAGTTCCCTCCCTTTTCTTTTTAAACACACATATATTGTACTTTTAAAAATACCTTTTTATGCTTTTATGTATTCTTTTGGTATATGTGCTAGAAATGTATGTTTATTCATAGAATCATAGAATAGTAGAGTTGGAAGGGGCCCATAAGGCCATCTAGTCCAACCCCCTGCTCAATGCAGGGATCCAAATCAAAGCATTCCCGTAGATGGCTGTCCAGCTGCCTCTTGAATGCCTCCAATGTCGGAGAGCCCACTACCTCTCTAGGTCATTGGCTCCATTGTCGTATGGCTCTAACAGTTAGGAAGTTTTTCCTGATGTTCAGCTGAAATCTGGTTCCCTGCAGCTTGAGCCCATTATTCCATGTCCT
Organism: Rhineura floridana; assembly: GCF_030035675.1. Classification (NCBI taxonomy): domain Eukaryota; kingdom Metazoa; phylum Chordata; class Lepidosauria; order Squamata; family Rhineuridae; genus Rhineura; species Rhineura floridana. The sequence continues at coordinate 4,834,142 of NC_084500.1, read as the reverse complement.
GCACTCTGGGATGATTGAGAAAAGATCCCGGCCCTCCTCTGTGTGACAACCTTTCATGTACTTGAAGAGTGCTATCATATCTTGATTAACAAAACAAAATATATATAGAAAGGTTCCCCACCCATGTTGTCAGGGGGGAAATGTAGGCACAGGAGATAAAACATTGCAGAAGCGACTTAGGTGAGACTCCCTCTGCATCAGGGAGGGAGAAGGGCAGGTCATCATTTCATGCCAGCAACAGGCCAGAGGTTTGACTTACCATGCTAAGGGTGGCCTTATCCCAGGGGCTGAGACTCAGATACTTCCTCTGGCGTTCCTGAATTTGAAATATCACAAGGTGGAAATGGAGCAATGCTGGTTCTCAAGAATCAAAAAGACAAACTGAAATTGGCCCTGTATTGCCCATGATTTGAAGCCCATGATCAGCCACACAAGACCTTCTCTCGGTCCCACCAGTTAAAACAGCGAGACTGGTGCGGACCAGAGAGAGGGCATTTTCGATTGTGGCCCCCACCCTCTGGAACTCCCTTCCTTTCGATCTTCGCCATGCCCCATCCTTGATAGATTTCCGCCGAGCCTTGAAGACCTGGCTGTTCAGGCAGGTCTACAGGAGCCCTGGGGTGGGTTAGCTTTTAATGTTGTTGATTAAATATAAGAGTGGTGGTTGGTTTAATTATTGAGTGTGTTGTATTGGTTTTATATTGTATTTTATCCTGTTGGTGTACGTCGCCTAGAGTGGCCGTTAATTCGGCCAGATAGGCGACTCAAAAATAAAATATTATTATTATTATTATTATTATTATTATTATTCCACTTAAATCTACCCAGTGCTTAAATGTGGAGAGAGTGACTCAAGGTCAAGGCACACTCCGTCAGCCTCTGTAAAGACTACCAATGCCTGCCTGACCTCACAGGGTCGTAGCCAAAGTGGCTGAGGTTGTTACTGTAAAAACACTGCATGCCCCAAGAAGTACCCTTAAGTAATTAAATCTAAATGAGACGTAACGAAAAGTCCTAATAATTTTTAAACGGAGTTTAGGCTCACTCAAAGTCTTGCTCTCTCATCCTAGACTGATGGAGTGCTGGTTGTAGAATTTGAAGACAACCGATTGCAATCATTATCACTAAGTAAATTCAATATTTCAAAGCACTTATTTCTCTCCCCCCTGCCCCCCATGAAAACCACCAGGTATCTGTACCTTCCGGCCGAAAGAGGCAAAGGGGTCCAAGCGCTCTTCGTATTGGGAGGAGTAACGGAGTTCTGTGTCATCGCTGCTTCCGGCCTAGAAGAAACCCCAAGAGGGAAGATAGGGTGAGTTTGCGGATGTGTGTACACCCCTTGATTTGTGGGAATGGCTGTTTCCTCATTTCAAACATCATTGTTCTCAGAGGTCTGGAGCTCAATGGCAGAGCATCTGCTGTGGAGGCCGAAGGTCCCAGGTTCAACCCCCAATGGCATCTCCAGGTAGGGCTGGGATACGTCCCCTGCCTGAAACCCTGGAGAGCTGCTGCCAATCTGTGCCTGCAATACTGAGCTAGATGGACTGATGGATCTCACTCAGTGTAAGGCAGCTCCCTACGTTCCTATACGAAAATATACGGCTGCTGCTGTTTTCATCTCTCTCCTGTTACACTGAATTCTGGGTCACCCAAGGAAATGAGAAGAACAAAATTCTATTATAACAATGGAATGTTAGAGTTGGAAGGCACCTTAGAGGTCATCTATTCCAACCCCTGCTCCATTCAGTCTGTACAAAGGAAGATGCAAATACAGCACCCCTGACAGTTCTGCCTCGGCTTAAAGCAAAAGGAGAGCCTCCGCACCTTCTGAGGTGGTCTGTTCTTACTAGTCAACTCTTACCATTTATTTATTTGTTAAATTTGTATTCTGCCCTTTCTCTGGTACAGAATGCGGCGGCTCGTCTGATTAAAGGCAGCTGCCGGCAAGATCACATCACTCCAGTGCTGAAGGAGTTGCACTGACTACCGGTTGTTTACCGGGCCCAATTCAAGGTGTTGGTTTTGACCTTTAAAACCTTATACGGTTTTAGCCCAGTCTATCTGAAGGAGCGCCTCCAGCATCGTCAGGGATGCCGCTCAACAAGATCAGCCTCAGAAGACCTTCTCTCGATCCCACCGGTTAAAACAGCTAGACTGGTGAGGACTAGAGAGAGGGCTTTTTCAATAGTGGCCCCCACCCTGTGGAACTCTCTCCCAAATGATCTCCGCCATGCCCCTTCTATGATGAGCTTCCGCCGGGCCTTGAAGACCTGGCTCTTCAGGCAGGCTTTTGGGGTGGGTTAGGTTTTTATTGTTATGGTTTTAAATGTTAACGTTTTAATGTATTGTTTTTATCTTGTACGTCGCCCAGAGTGGCTGGACATCCAGCCAGATGGACGACTAATACATTTAATATTATTATCATTCTCCCAAAGGAGTCCAGGGTGGCAAACATCAAAATGTTAAACACAATACAGTTTCAGAGAAAAGAAAACATATTTGAAACAATTAAAACCATATAAAAACAATCACATATCCTCGAAGTTACTAATTTCGAGGTTGTCATGGGCCATAGCTATCAGCCATCGAATGCCTGGGTAACAGGAATGTCTTTAAATTTCTCCTTAAAGTCCATGGTGAGGAAGACAGATGTACCTCCCCAGGGAGGGCATTCCACAAATGGGGAGCCACCACTGAGAAGTCCCTCTCATGGGTCAACACCAATTAGGCAGCAGCTAGAGGTGGCACCACTACCACCACGGACTCCCCCGCCGATCGGCCCAAGAGAGTGGATATTGGGGGAAGTTGCTTCTGAAGGTACTTGGGTCCCAAGCCATTTAGGGCTTTGTACGCTGGCACTAACACCTTGAATTTGGCTCAGTCGCTCACTGGCATTGGGAAGTTTCTTCTAATGTTTAGTCAAAATCTCCTTCGGAGAGATGCGTGGTATAGAAATATATGGCATACAGCAGTGTTAGATAATGTTACACATGATCTTTGGTACCTGCAAGGTAAAGGCTTTTGATGCCATTTGGTGGAAATTCATGACATACACAAATGAAAACTATCAGTTGCTGCCAGAATCGTTTGGTTTTCATAATGAATTTAAGGTAACTTGATGTAAAATATTTTGATTTATAATTGCTGTCTGTCATTTTGATTGTAATGTGGGTAATAATTAAAATGTGTGTGTGTGTGTGTGTAGTCGTGGCCCTCCGAAGCGACAAAGAACAGGTTTGTTCTGTCTTCTGTGTGACAACCCTTGACAGACAAAACTTCTTCGCACAACTCATAATTAACTTATTCATAGCCACAAGATGTGTTTTATGTTCATCCTCTTGGATGGCTTAATTGCGCAGACAAGTCCACAGAGGAGGAGGAGTCTCACTGAGCTTCAGATACCTAGGACATAGCCTAGCTGTCTGTTTCCAGGTCCAGAGCAATGCCAAAAAATGGACTATTGCAATGCATTATGTGGGGCTGCCTTTGAAAGGGGTTTGGAAGCTTCAGTCTAGGGCAGGACAGAGCTGCCTGACTGTTGACAGATTCAAGGCAAACAGATCATATATCATCAATTCTGTTCCAGCTTCACTGGGTGCCTGCATGCTTCCAAGCCCATTTCAGAGTGCTGGCTTTGACCTTTGCAGCTCCGGACCTTAATATCTCCTGGAATGCTTCTCCCGATGTGAACCTATCTGGACCCTTAGAGCATCATCTGAGGCCTCTGAAGGAGGCTTGAAGGGTAATGACAAGGGAGAGGGCCTTTTCAGTTATGGCTCCATATCTGTGGAAGGCGCTCCCCAGCGAGATCTGCCTGGCACCTTCATATCTTTTCGGTGGCAGGTAAAGACTTGCCTTTTTTCCCAGGCCTTTGATGGACTGAGTTGATTCTGTTTTTATTGTTACTGTGCTGCCACAGCTTCCTTTGGCTGTTATTGGGTGGAGGGTGGGGCCCCTGATTTTTGTTATTTTGTGTGAAAAGGTTAATGTATTGCATGAATTTTCTTTTTTTCCCTATGGGGTTTTGAAGATAAATCACTTGGAGATTTTAGATAACAAATGACTAATACATTTAATAATAACAATCTGTTTAAATTACAGTCAAATCCACATTTGTCCATACCAATTAGCCTATTTTATGCAAATCTTTGTCCTTTATTTTTGATGATGCATTTCCTCTTTTGTGGGGTGGGGTGATGAGGTGAGTTTTGGGTAGGGACGGACATGTCTGTCAATTTTGGTTCTCTTAGTTTGTCATTCTTCCAGTCTTAAATTCAGTGCTCCACATTCTCCACAGCAATTTGCATTTTTTTTTAAAAAAAATCTTCATGAAAATTCTTCAGCATTTTAGTGTGAATTTCTTCTAATATACCCAGTTTTAAATGCAGTTTTGACTAATATACACATTTTTGCAAGCAGTTGCTCCTAATATAATGCATGTTTGTATGTTATTTTCATTATTCATCTTACGCACGCTTTCCCTAACGTACGTATTTTTGTAAACATTCTTTGGTTGGCGAACTGCATTACAAAATTCGGATACGTGCATATTTCAAAGGATGACTGTGTTTTGGTTGTCGTACTGTTTCGGAAAGTGAGAATTTGATAGATTTGGCTAAGTGCAAACTGAATAGAATTTCTCCCCCCATTCCTAGTTTTGGGCCACTCTACTTTTGTCCAGTGAGCTTCTGAGAAGCACACTTGTAGTAGAATCTTTTGCGACATCATTGGTGAGAGACCTCAGTCAACCAACCTTGCAGAAAGCAGAATGAACAGGGGAGCAACGGAACGCTGAAGCATGAAGCCAGATTCCAGGGGGAAGCAAAATGGTTTGGCTCTGCCCTTCTCTTCTTAAGCTGGCATTCGCTCTCTTTCTGAGAGTCCCTCCACTGGGAGGAGCCTCAGATTCCTAGAGCCCCCCACTCGGGAAGAGGAAAGAGCTCTCCCTCCTGGACGCACGGAGGACCCCAGCGCAGAGTGGAAGAGCTTTGCAGATGGCAAAATGTCAGACTGTCAGTTGTGGAAATGGATTGATTGACCTGATTTTAATCTGAGATTAACATCCTTTCTCAGAGCTTCAGAAGACAACAGATGGGGTGGGGAGAGGGAGAGAAAGACCCCAACAACACAGTAAAAGAAACCGAAACCAAAAGAAGATGCCCGTACCTGTCTTCTTCACCGAGTGCAGTTCAGGCTGATCTAGAGAATGAAAGGCAGCCAGAGGAGTGACCAGAGGGGGGCAGAAAAGCAGTTCTTCTGGTCCAACATCCCATGTTCCACACTGGCCAACCCACAGACAGGACTTGAAGGCCAGAGCTCCCCAACATGGTTGTTTCCTGGTAACTGTTACATAGAACTACACTGACTGCAGAGGCTTCTAGGACCTCTGGTGCAATTGAGGCATTTCTGGCAGTGGCTCTCCAGGGCTGTAGATGGTGGTCTCTCCCCCCAGCCCTTCCTGGAGATGCCACGGATCGGACCTGGGACCTTTGGCATGCAAGGCAGATGGTCTGCCACAAGCCTGTTGTTTCATCTGAACAAAATGGCTCAGTGAAAACCCATCACTGGATGGATCCTGCTATTCCCAGTTTGGCCGCTGGCTCCTTCGACACACAGTGACATTGCCAGCCAAGGCATGTTGAACCAGTGCTCAAGGACAGGCCCTGTGCAAATTGCTACATTGAAGCCAGCTATCAAAATAATTGCATGGAACCAACTTTGCATCTTTGCAGACCACCAGAGTGACAACATCTCACCCCTGGAACCTTTCCCCGGATGATCCAGGGTGGCCACTTATGCATTAACCCTCCCCAAAGGATGTCACAGATGTACATTAAATTTGCATATGTAGAAACAGTCCCATTAATTTAAATAGTGCGAAAGACTGTGAGAAGGTGACCTGTGTGCCTGCTCAGCAGGGATGAACAGACCCTTTTAAGATAGGTACAGGGAACCTTTGGTCCTCCAGATGTTTCTGAACTACAACTCCCATCAGCCCCAGCAAGCACGGCCAATGGCCAGGGATGATGGGAGTTATCATTCAGCAACATCTGAGCGGGGCAAAGGTTCCCCACACCTGCTCTAAAAGACTCTGCTATTCTGGTCTCCTTTGCAAAGTGCTTCCTATTGACCTGCGTATTTCCTTAGACCTCCAGGGAGATTTTCGCGGAACTTTAGTGCTCAAGACTTTTGCCCACCAAGATGGGCACAGGCACTCCATATGCCTGCATTTAGAGGCCTCCATTTTGCTTTGCTAAGTCAGCTTTACTGGTAGAGCATCTGCCTTGCAGGCAGAGTTCAATCCCAGGTTCAATCCCCAACGGAAATCCCCAATTCTGCCTGGAACCTTGGAGAGCTGCTGCCAGCCAGTGTGGACAAGCCTGAGCTAGATGGACCAATGGTCTGACCTGGCATAGGGCAGCTTCTTACATTCCTTAAAGGAGGACACACTGCGATTCCTCTTCCCCCTTGCTGTTCTCGAGACAGCAGCGCACTCACCCGGCCGGGATAGCTTTGCAGAAATTTAATCTTTTCGTACAGCTTGATGTTGTCGGCTCTCAGGTTGTCCAGCTCGCTCTGCAGGGCCTGCATTGTGTGCTGCATCATGCGATTCTCCTGCCATAAAGACAGGGAAAAGGGTCAAAGATCAAACCCGGATGCTTCAAGAGCATCTCAAGGGCTGAGTTCCTGATCAAAGACACACGCTTTGCATGGAGAAGGACGTTTCCAGCTTCCAGGCAGGAAAACCCAGCTGTGCTGACTCCTACTCAGCCCAACAGCCAGCAAGGCCCAGGGCCATTTCAAGCAGCATAAGAGTCTAGACCCCAGAAGACCCTTACCGCTTCTAACTCATTGTTCCGAGCTCGGAAGCGTTCCCTCTGGCTGGAGATGATGGACAGAAGGGAGTCCATCTGATTCTCAGGAATCGGGGTGGTTGGTGATGGGGGGTAGCCTACGAAATAGAAGATATGACAGAATAATACAATACCATCCATACTGACAGAGTGCAGGACACGGAATAATGGGCTCAAGTTACGAGAAGCCAGATTTCAGCTGAACATCAGGAAAAATGTCCTAACTGTTAGCGCAGTACGACAGTGGAACCAATGACCTAGGGAGGTGGTGGGCTCTCCAACACTGGAGGCCTTCAGGAGGCAGCTGGACAGCCACCTGTCGGGAATGCTTTTATTTGAATTCCAGCATTAAGCAGGGGGCTGGACTTGATGGCCTTAGAAGCCTCTTCCAACTCTACTATTCTGTGACTTATAGCAAGGCCGTTCATTAAATGGTTATAAACAAGTCTTAAACGCTTTCCTTTCCTCTTCCCTTCCCACTGTCATACATCCTCAGTTAGGCCCCCATCTGCCCTATATGTTTAAAGCAGCATTAAACCACTTTAAACAGTCATGGCCTTCCCCCAAAGAATCCTTGGAACTGTAGTTTGTTAAGAGTGCTGAGAGCTGTTGTTTTGTGCCTTCCGGTCAATTACGACTTATGGCAACCCTATGGATTAGTGACCTCCAATAACATCTCCCACCGCCAGTCAATGTAGACCACTGTTCTTAAACCTTGCTGGACTACAACCCCCATCATCTCCGACCATTGGCTAAGCTGAAAGTGGATGATGGGAACTGTAGTCCAACAACTTCTGGGGACCCAAGGTTGAAGACCACTGGTGTAGACAGCAGTTTGATTCAGTATAAGGCAGTTTTCTATGTTCCTAATTGAAATAAGTACAGTAGGGCCCCACTCATACGCCGGGTTACGTTCTAGGCTCCCGCCGGAAAGCGAAACCCGCCGGAAAGTGGGACCAGAGCTTGGAAAAGTTACTTTTTAAAACTACAACTCCCATCAGTCCCAGCCAGCATGGTCACTGCATTGGGCTGATGGGAGTTGTAGTTCAAAAAAGTAACTTTTCCAAGCTCTGAATGGGACATAGCGCGTGATCAGCTATACAGTACAGCCGATTGCGCGCCACAGCTGATCTCTGTCAGCTGGAGCGCGGTGGCTGGAGCTCCCCACGCTACAGCTGATTGCCCTGCTGGTGACATATTAGTGGGGCACCGAAAAGCGGGGCACCGAAAAGCAGGGCCCTACTGTATATTGGGAGGGTTTTTTTAATTAAAACCGAGCTTGTGTGTGACGCCTCTCTCAAAAGTTTGCTATAGCTAAATATCAGTCTTGCACAAGACTTGTATATTAATGTTTGTTTGTTTTTAATTACCAAATGGAAATGGATGTTGCTTCTCCCAAAAGGCACAGGCTTCCTTTATGCCCATTGAAAAACAAGACAACTAAGGGCAGGCACTGTTCGCCCTTGAGCACTTCCAGTGATTTCTTTTTTTAAAAGATGTGCATGGACAGTGACAGAAATATTTCTGCATATGCCAAGAATGGGAAACGGCAGTGAAGGGCGTGGGGATGGTGACTGAGGGGAGGGGCCAGAAAATCTAGAAACATTCAAGGACCACTAGCGATGGAAGGATCTGTCAGTTTTGATTCTCTCATTTTGTCATTTTTCCAATCTTAAACTAGCAGAGCTCCACATTTCTGCAACAATTTATGATTGCTTTTAAATCCTCATGAAAATTCTTGTAACTATGCATTTTTATATGCAGTTTTGACTAATGTACACATATTGTCAAGCAACGTCTAATATAATGCATGCTTGTATGTTATTTTCACTAAGATATTCATTTTTATGCCCGCTTTCCCCTAATACATGCACTTTCGTAAACCCTGGTTGGTTGGATAACTGCATCGCAAAAGTCGAAACGAAGTGCAAATTTCAAAGGATGGCTGTGTTTCAGTTCTCATGTTTTGGAAAGTGCAGATTTGATAGATTCAGCTTGAAATGCAAATGAATCACGTTTCTCCCACCACCACCCCCATCCCTACTCCTGTCTCACCTGATTGGCTGCGGTCATCCAAAGGGTGGGAGTGGGAGGTGGACCCAGGCAGCACAATGCTCCATATACAAGGGCAATCCCATTCACAGCCTGGGCCAAACAGACTCCCCCTACCCCGCGAGTCGCTTACCGTAGAAACGTGCTGTTGCTTCTTTAATGGGCTCGGGAATGTTCTCCAGATTTTGAACGGTGGCGCCCTTTGGGGAGGAAACAGGAGGAGACTATGGATGTGTGAGCACATAGAGGGTTTGTCCTTCCCATTTACAGTTACGAGAAATTCGTAGGAGCTGAGATGCTATTGCTGATACTACAATACCCCAGCCAAAGGCAGAGCGGAATCTCCTGGTGGATTATTTAGAGTAGATCAGCGTGGGCTTCTCCCTCCTGATTTAACAACAAAAAAACTTTCCCACTCTAAACCCCCCTCTGCACTATATAGGTAAAGCAGTATCAAACCATTTTAAAATGTGATGGCTTCCCTAAAGAATCCTGGGAACTGTAGTTTGTTGAGAGCACTGAGAGTTGTTAAGAGACCCTTGTTCCCCCCTCAGAGCTAGTTGCCAAAGTGGTTTAACAATCAGTCCCTCTTCCTAGGGAATATATACCTCTCCCTCTCTCTCTCTAAGATGTTATATATCTGCTTATTTATATCTATCTATCTATCTATCTATATAAAAGCAGATCTTATATTTCTGCTCTATGTAAATGTGAACTGAATCAACCCCCCCCCTTCCTACGAATTCCAACCGCTGGTATTTAGAGGCCTCCAGCCTCCAACAGTGGAGTACAACATAGCCATCATGGCTAGTAGCCACTGAAAGCCCTATCCTCCATGAATAGCTCCAAAGGCTAACAGCATGAATGGCACCTCGTTTGGAACATAAGAAACTCCCTGGCTCCATCTAGCTCAGTATTGTCTACACTGACTGGCAGTGACTCTCCAGGTTCCAAGCAGGAGTCTTTCCCAGCCCGACTGGAGATGCTGGGGACTGAACGTGGGACTTCTGCATCCAAAGCAGTTGCTCTGCCACTGAACCATGGCTCTAGGTGGCCATCTGCTGCATACCAGTTGCTGGAAACAACAGGACGAGTGCTCTTGCGCTCGGGTCCTGCTTGCGGGCTTCCCAAAAGAGGCACCTGGCTGGCCACAGTGAGAGCTGGATGCTGGTCTAGATGGGCCATCAGCCTGTTCCAGCAGGCTCTTCTTATGTTGTGTTAACTGGGTGGCAACAGCTCTGAGGGGACTCACCTCTGCATCTGGGCGGTGCATTGCAGACAGAGACTGGATGGTGCTGAGGTCATGCTCCAGTTGCGCAATCAGTTCTTTCTGGTCGGCAGCCGTGGAGACGGCCTCGGTGAACTGGAGCTGCAGGTTGGCACAGCGACCTGTGGGGTGGGGGACAAAGCGTGGTGCATTTAATAGGGACCAGGAATTATGGGAAAAAATATTTTGGATCTCTCACACCGCAAGTGCATTTTAAACTAAATAAAAAGATTACATACACCCACGCCAAGGAAGAGAGGAAGGGTAAGATTTCATAAATACATAACAGGTATGGGTGCAAAGTAACTAGGTGTGATCAAACAGACTTCTTGGGATTTCAGCAGATAGATGATAATGGCTTTCAGGCAGATTTGGGATGCAGCATACCCCCCTCTTAATGAAACAGCTAGGGACAAAAAGATCTGTCCGTTTCGGTTCTCTCATTTGTCATTTCTCATATCTTAAATTCAGTTCTCCGTTTTCTGCAGCAATTTGCAATTTTTTGGGGGGGAGGAATCAAGAAAGTTCTCCAGCATTTTAGTGCAAATTTCTCCTAATAAAACACATTTTTGCAATCAATTTCTCATCATAGAATGCATTCTTGTACGCTGTTTTCACTCATACATTCATTTTTGTAAACATTGGTGGGATGGTAAACTGCATTGCAAAATTCAAATAAGTGTGAATGTTGAAGGATGGCTGAGTTTTGGAAAGTGCAAATTTGATAGATTTGGCTTGAAATGCGAACTAAATCCAATTTCTCACCCATCTCTAGTTTACACGCAGGTGCACATTGAGCTATACTCAGAAAACTAAAGCACCATTCTTGGAAAAAAGTCCCCCAAAGAACAGAGCGCTAATCTTTCAGGACCAGGACTCCTCCTCTCCTGGCTCCAAGGCACAAAGAATCCCCCAGATCCATAGATATTTTTTTGGGAGGGGGGAGGGCAACAATCAACCTTATAAATAGAATTGTCTGGTACAGAACCAAGCCACTAGAGGTCACCATTTCATAAGAAATATACCAGTACAATCTTTGGTCCATAGTGGCTTTATTTATTTATTTATTTCATTTTTAAACCGCCCATAGCGAAAAGCTTTCAGATTTTCTTCAACAAAACTCTTTCCCCATCGACTCAGTTGCCACGAGCCCCCTGCGTGCTGCTGTAGTATACATGTGCTGACTACAGGTGGGGCACAGGCCATGCCCTTTGCCCCTCCCTGTCACACTGAGTGGAAATCCGTGGCTGAGCACTGGAGAAGCAAACTGGTAACTCTGGGCAATCTGGAGAAGCTGGCTTGCCACTACTGAGGATGAGAACTGGCACCAGTAGTCGGCATTGTCAGAGACTAGCTGAGGCCCACATTCCTGCACAGGGGCCCACTGCTGACCCTGGGCACTGCTCCTCTGCCTCCTTGCTGCTGCACATTCACTTGTCCTTTCTGGGCTCATGAGCTGGGACAAGAATGAGACGGAGCAGCACCACCCACTTGCCTTGCGCTCTCCCCTCTTAGCGGTTGTGTGGACTGGGACAAGAGGGTGAAGCCAAGCAAAGGGCAAGGAAACAGGCCCATCTGGAGAAACGGGGCCCAACAGAGGGCACCTTACTTAATGCCCACCCAAAAAATCTGGAGCCTTCATCTTCCCCCCCACGCAATTGGGTCACCCCATTTTCAGGTGGTGAAATAGAGGAGTATTTTGGTGATGTGTATAGGGCAATTTAATGGCAGCGGCCACTGTCTCAGGAACCCCCTCGAAGTGACACCAGGGCATGATGAATCCCCCCCCCAAGAAGCCTTAAATAAGTTTAGAGGAACATTTGGGCCAGTTATATTTTTTGGCACCAAGTTCAAGTGGTTTTGTTTCAGGGCTATCACAGAGACTTGAATTGTCTCTAGGCGATTCTGTTCTCATAGGCTGCTAAGTTGTGTTTTGGTTGGTCTTTTACAGCCCTCACTTCCACCAGCTGACTGTATGTGTTTCGGGTTTGGTTTAATTATTGCTTGCACATTTTATGCATTTTAAACGTTGGTCATGTTAGTTGCTGCGGGGAGAAACATGGGATATACACATTTTGGACAAACAAAGATATATAGAATAAATAGCCGTGATTGTTTCCTTAAAAAAAAAAAGCCTCTGTACAAAAGCAACAGGATGTGGCACTGGAAATTCATTTGGAGTGTCACTGAAAGGAGACCGAGCGGAGTGGGGTGATGAGGCAACCGCAGCTCGTGTGCCACTTAAAAATGTGTTTAGCAGAGCAATCCTGTGCAAGTTTACTCAGGAGAAAGTCCCATTATATTCAGTGGGTCTTACTCCTGGGTAAGCATGCATAGGGTTACAGCCTTCTCTCCAAAGGGCTTAGGGTGGCATATGATGTGACCCTCTTTAATTCTGGCCCTTGCTTAGATCAGTATTACCTGTAAACTACAATGCTCATCAGCCCTAGCAAGCATGGCCAATGACACATTTGGAGGGCCCAAGGTTCCCCACACCTTGTCGGGTAGACTGGCCGTGGCTCTCCGGGGTTTCCGGCAGGGGAACCCTCAGCCCTACCTGGAGATAAACCTGGGACCATCTGCAGATGCTCTAACCACTGAGCTATAGCCATTACCTAAGGAAGCTGCCGTAATGTGGAGTCAGACTTGACCCATCTAGCTTACTAATTGTCTTCACCAGGGGCGGCTAACCTGCTGCCCTCCAGATGTAGCTGGACTCCAACTTCCATTTCCCCCAGCCGCCAAGATGACCCACGGTCATGGACGGTGGGGGTTGGAGTCCAACATCTGGAGGACCACAGCATCCCTGTCTCAGGTCACCACTGACTGGGAGCAGCTCTCCAGGGTATCAGACAGGGACCCTTCCCAGCCCTACCTAGAGACGCCAGGGATTGAATGGGGGACGTTCTGCACACAAAAAAGGTGCTCTACCACTGCGCTACAGCCCATTCTTGTTCTCTGCCCCCAATCTCACAGCACAGGCTCCTTCTCTAGCAGCCTCCAAGATGATGCCAGGCCGACACATGAGACTCAAGACTTTCTAGATCAGTTGCTCCAAGGTGGCACCATTCCGGATGGGAAGGAGGAGCCCTAGAGGAGCCCATCTTACATGGACATGCTCAGCCAGCATCATGACGGAGGCTGAGCTGGAAAAAAGTGCAGGGATGGGCTGCCCCCATGAGGGTTGTGGTGTTAGTATCTTTTGTAGCCCTTGCGTCGTGTTTCTGCAGGGGAGCCCGGTGAGAACAGGCCACAATGGCACCACACCAGAAGGTGGCACAGTTCAAGACTTCTTGTTGTTAGGTGCCTTCAAGTCGATTACGACTTCTAGTGACCCTATGAATCAGTGACCTCCAGGAGAATCTCTCATGAATCACCCTGTTCAGATCTTGTAAGTTCAGGTCTGTGGCTTCCTTTATGGAATCAGTCCATCTCTTGTTTGGCCTTCCTCTTTTTCTACTCCCTTCCGTTTTCCCCAGCATTTTCTAGTGAATCACGTCTTCTCATTATGTGTCCAAAGTATGATAACCTCAGTTTCATCATTTTAGCTTCTAGTGACAGTTCTGGTTTAATTTGTTCTAACACGCAATTATTTGTCTTTTTCACAGTCCATGGTATGCGCAAAGCTCTCCTCCAACACCACATTTCAAAAGAGTTGATTTTTCTCTTATCCCCTTTTTTCATTGTCCAGCTTTCACATCCATACATAGAGATTGGGAATACCATGGTCTGAATGATCCTGACTTTGGTGTTCAGTGATACATCTTTGCATTTGAGGGCCTTTTCTAGTTCTCTCCTAGTTGCCCTCCCCAGTCCTAGCCTTCTTCTGATTTCTTGACTATTGTCTCCAGTTTGGTTAATGACTATGCCAAAGTATTGATAATCCTTGACAAGTTCAATGTCCTCATTGTCAACTTTAAAGTTACAGAAATCTTCTGTTGTCATTACTTTAGTCTTTTTGACGTTCAGCTGTAGTCCTGCTTTTGCACTTTCCTCTTTAACTTTCATCAGCATTCGTTTCAAATCACTACTGGTTTCTGCTAGTAGTATGGTATCATCTGCACATCTTAAATTATTGGTATTTCTCTCTCCAATTTTCACACCTCCATCTTGGTCCAATCCCGCTTTCCGTATGATATGTTCTGCGTACAGATTAAACATATAGGGTGATAAAATACACCCGTCTCACACCCTTTCCGATTGGGAACCAATTGGCTTCTCCAGCATTTCAAGACGGTGGCGATTAAAAGCAGCTTCAGCCTGTGGGCTCACCACCCCTTGTGACAGAGGTTTATACAATTAATTATGGTGTGGAGAAAGAAGAAAAAGCAGTGCCCCCCCTTCTATTAAGAACACAAACACAGCCCTGAATTATATAAAAATCTATCTTATCGTATTGTGCTGAAAATGTTGCAGTTCTCTTTACAATAAGTACGCTACACATCATGCAACGCCCATATTCAACATATTATTCAGACAACTGGAGTGCAATATAAACAGACCTGACAAAATATTTGCTGCTTTTGAGTTCGGTCTGCCTGAAGAAAGACAACCTACACATCGTTATGTTTGTATAAAAGATATTTACTTCAATTATCACACCTAGGGTGCTAGTGAATTATAATAATACACATCATGTGAGTTTCGTACAGTGATATTGCTTCTCCATATCATATAGGGACTGTTGTACAGTGCTGAGAACATAACATCACATGGCTGACCCAAGACAGGGCGGAAATGCCCCCCACGGAAGGAGACCTCCCCCCACTCCGTCACCGCCAGCCATATAAAACTTTTTTAATAATAAACTTCTGAACAAGAAAGAAAATGTTACAAAAGATGAAATCACAGCAACACAGCGTGGGGCTTCTCAAAGCTACTTGTACAAAAAAAAATGACACTTTTTTGGTCAATTGTGAGGGTATTTCATTAAAATCTGTGATTGTGAATATAAGAAATGAGCTTCTAAAAACATCTAAGACTTAGTGCGTTACAGGAAAATAATAATAATAATAATATAATATATTTATATATATATATAAAATACTGCTAAAAATGTCGGACACCACAAGTACACAGGGGGTAAAATGGAGCTTATCAATTTTTTTTTTTAAAAAAAGAAAATATTCTCAGGAAAAAAAATACACCTTTTTTGTTTCGAGTTCATTTTGTGCTGTGTTAGTAGTCAGGGCAAGTCCAAAGGTTAGCCCGATAAAATGGCAAGTAGTTATTGCACAAATGCAAAATAAAATAAAATAAAATAAAAAATAAATTCTTCAGAGCACGCCCCCCCCCCCCGGAGAGGTCTCGCGTGCAAGCCCAGATTTCAATGGTATTTGCACACAAGACTTTCGAGGTGGATTGTGGCCTTGACTTAAAATTACATATATATGGAGAAAGGGATTTCAGGGAAGCAAACAAAAATATCAGGTTGCCATTTACTTTGGATTTAAAACGTCCAAATTTGCACACGTGACATTCTCAAGAGTGTTGTTCAGAGAGCAGAACGCAGTGCCTGCTTGGCCAGGGGGTTGAGGAGGAGAATGGCAGAAAACGGATTTCAACACTGGAAATGCATAGACTATTTGGAGAAGAAATTAAGAAAACAAAAAGAAACCACCAAACCTTTACCAAAATCTTTTAAAATAAGTAGACCTTCCTCACCTCCCTCCTGTTCCATCACCAAACTAGCCCAAGAAAACAAAGGAGGGAAAGTGGTTGGGGAAGATTGGGCACGCTCCACTGAGGACTCTTCTTTGCTCTCCAGAAACTAATGGATGCCCTGTTGCTCACGCCTGTTTTCACTTCCCATCATGCAGCAGGGTGCTTGTGGGCCATGCCTAAGGAATCTGTAAGCAGGCCATTCCCAAGAGACAAGGCGCCAGTTTGCTCTGGGCAGAGCAATCCAACTCACGGGATGCCGACAGGAGGGGTGCCGGTGGAGGAGGAGCCGGCCGGAAGCTCCGCAGCATTCATTTGCCATTCAGGAGCCCCCAGGACAGCTCACAAATAGCCCTACTGGCGAGTAAGCACTCCTCATTGACTTCCAGTAGAGTTATTTTCTTAGACTACCTACCCTTTTTCTTGGTGTAACTTTGGCCTAGATTGGGACCCACAGGAGCACTCCATACGGAGATGGATGTCATCGAAGTAGCTCCCCAGCCCCTCCTCCGACACGCCCCAAAGAACACCCCTTTCCAGGCCTTCTGCCGGCATCCCTTCCACCAGGCTGGGCTTCCTCAGTGGACCCCTGGCTGATCTGGCAGGGTCCCAGCTCTGCCGTGGCTGAGCCAGGATGAGGATCTTCTGCCGGCAGAGCCCAGCAGAGCTAGGTCCCATCATATCCAACTCCCCTCAGCCCAGCATAAATATGAGTTGGACTGCGCCCTAAGGCTCAGAAGAAGGCCAGGACCCCCTGCGACCTATTGGTTTGCCTCTCAGAGGGTCAAGCCTTCTTTTACAGTAATGGGGCTTTTTTTTAAAACAGCAACTCTTTCATTTACTTTGTCTTTGCTTAAGCTGCTAGCCTCGCTTAAGGATTAGCTCCTTGCAAAATATTTCCATACCATACCAGTCCAATGTACTTTATTACGAGAAACACCCCGCCACTGTTTTGTTTTAAAAAGTACAGGGTCACCTTCCACCCGCTCACCGTTGCAAATGTGCAAAGCAAGAACTTCAAAGGAGACACTGCCGGCCTTGCCATTAGGCAGCGTGTGTGAAGCAACACCATTCAACGGTCAGTTATTTAGTGTCTTCTTGTACTCTCCCCACCGCTGTCTGAGTCCTGTTATCTCCCTGCCTCAACAGTCCAGAGGTTTGCGGAAGCAGTTTCTACAGAAATCCAAAAGCAGGTTGAAGACATGCATTATGACGGCATGCAGCTGCAGAGATCGCTTCACCCTGAACTCAAGTTTTGAATGTTTTCAAACTGGGTGCATGCTTTTCTACAATCAACCCCATTTCACTTCAACCAGCATTTCAGCCCACTTCTAGAGAGCTACTATGGGTTGTATCCAACTTAAGTTTTACTCAGAGTAGACCCACTGAAATTAATGGGTCTAAGTTAGTCATGTCTATTCATTTTAATGGGTCTACCCTGAGTCGAATCAACACTGGCTACAACCCTATGGCACGTGGGGCCTGGTGCAGAACCAGTGGAGGGAAGGTGAAGGACATTCGTTGTTTAAAAAAACCCATAAACAAGTGGGACATCACTCATGACATTACCAAAGCAACATGCTCTACGCTGCCCAGATGTGAGTATCCCATAGGTATTCTCACGGGCCATACCAAAAACAGACCTTGCCATTTTGATTGGGAAAACACACAAGTTAAAGAAGAACCTTCTTGAGGAAAGTCTCTTCCAGTTTAAAATACTTTACAAGAAATTGCAATGGACTTTGGGAACATAGAAAATGCCTCTTCATGGACCCATTCCACAGACTCAAGGAGGCTCAGAGCACCTTCATTCATTCACTTTTATCTCCCCCCCCCAAAAAAAGCTCTCACATCTGTGTCCCTCTAAACTCTCAAGGCAGAAGATTTTAAATAAAACCATTTTATACACATTTACAAAGAATTCAAAATATACAACGGAATGATATGGATCTTGAGTGACCAACTTACATACACATCAAGCCGTGCAACCATCAGTTTGGTGCAATGTTCCACAGGTGGCTTGCGTAACTGTGTGCGTGGCCATTGCACACAGAACAGATATGCATGCACGGCCATTGCAATTTTATACAGGAAGCTCTGGAAAGCACTTTGGGAAATAACTGTAATAATCTCATTACAAATAGGAAAGGCTCAAAGTCTGTGCAAGTTTTCAGGGTGAAACAAAGATAGATACGCTTCTGGTTCAGTTGATTATAAGTGCTGATGATGACTGAAGAGGCAGAAGAACAGGTGATTTCAATTTGTTTTTAACAACTTCCAGTTAAACTGGAATGAATTTATCATAAGCCCCTTTTCGAAGAGACCAAGAATGAGATGCTTCAGTGCCTATTAAGGCTGCATAAGAAAAATCAGCTATAAAAGGGTCCTTTTCGGGAGGGGATGTTTGAGCCATTAAGCACCTGATAGACAATTTGCACGATTGTGTTTATCAAGTAGCAACTTCATCCGTCATGTCATAGCTAGGTTGTGCAAAAGAGCAGTCACAGAATCGCTATCTGACATAGAATGTCTGCAACATGCGTGTACAGGACCCCAAAAGAGGGGCAAGGTTATGAAATTATAATTTGGTAATCACCACTTCAGCTGGCTGTAGCTGGCCTTCATATCCATTAACATGTAGCATTTGTGGTCACAAGTGCCAGAGGATGAGTGAATACAGATGACTCTTTACAAGATGACTCTTTACAATTCCTCTGTATTGCAGTGCCAAGGGGCAAGGGGAATCTTACCGCACTTCTACAACTAACGTTCCTAATACTGGATTACAGATGCCACAATTCCACCTAGGTCACAGACAGAAACCTCAAAAGACTGACAAGCTTACATTTGCTAACTTGAAATGTTCCGTATAGGCAATCTCCCTGCAAACAAAAGATTTCTTATTGCACAAAGATTTAATGCATGCTATTAAGCGCTTTAGAAAGGTCAACGGCGCACCACCAACTCAGATGTTTGTTTTCTTTTTCTGGGAGACCTTGATGGACCTGAGGTTGAGCAGATAAAGTTATTGTCTCATATATGCTGAAATCAAGATCTCTGGTCCTTATCCCTTAAGGAAAAGTGGCTCCATTACTTTCAGGTTAGAAAAAGGTTACAAGTAAAGCTTATGGAAGATGTAAATGACAACGGCCAACATAAGGCGCTGAATTTTTACTCTGGACAAAGGAAAACAAAGAATAAAGCAACAACAGAAACCACCCCAAAGTTTCATCTAAAGCTCCAAAATAAAGCCCAGCATGTCTGAGAATCAGTGGAGACTCGTGGCTCTGATGTCACTGGGCAGTGAATTACCACCACCATCTTAAATGGCTTGTTAAATGCAGGTTTCAGTATTCTTCATCAGAGCATGCTCCTCCTCCCCCCCTCCAAATTTCTGGGGAGCAGAAATGCCTCTCACTAGTTTTCCTCCACTGAAGAGCCAGCTGGTTGATGCATGACTTCTGGGTGCGCCCAAGTGTGCAAAGGAATCCTTTACAGGAAAGAATCCTTGGCGTGTGCAACTGTGAGGAATAACTGGATTGGGGCAACGGGGTGTTAAAATGGTGTGGAAAAGAGTGCTATCCTGCACAAAGTTACAAGCAGCGCTATGGCATGCTAAGGTATGGAATGAGATGTCAACTATAACAATCTAGGCCCTGACCAGGCCTTAAAACAAGCAACATTTTCCCTCCATGGTTATAAGATGCACATAGATGCTGCTTGCAGACTTATTCCAGAAGGAATTAGTACTGTAAGAGGTCAAATGCCCACAGTGACATTTTAAAGCCTGGCCTATCTCTGTTCTGGATTTATCTGGTGGAATGCTGCCAATGAGTGCCAGAGGTATAAATGTCCTACATACACAATGATTTCTGCAGAATGCAGGAAAAAAAACACATCATAATGCTTATTCCATGTGTATGTCTAGAAAAAAAGCAGTTAGCAGGCAAATACAATTGCATCTTTATTGAATCATTCCTAATGCAGCAAAACCACTAGGACATCAAGCTTTAATCATTGTTATTGAATGGTACACTTCTGTGCAAGTCTACTCATAAGTTACATCCTGCTGACTTTCACAGGACTTACTCACAAGTCAACGTGGATAGGATTGCAGCCTAAGACAGACTTACCTGGAAGAACGCCTCATTGGTTTATTTCTGAGTAAGTATGCATAGGATCGCACTGAAGATCTTTTTTAGTGATTAACTACTGATGGGGTAAATTTTGATCCGTGGTATGGACATCCTTTATTTGGGGCAAGTCAGATGGGGATTGCAATTCTGGTTCATTACTATAATCTGGGATGAAAAGACCTATTAAAAATTGCCTTTCTTTCTAACAGTGAGTGGTAGCTTTTGTTTAATAATGTTATCTCCAAAAGGCACCTATACTGAGGTTTTGGTAACATGCAACTGTAATTGAATAAAACAGGCAGGCAATTAATCTAGTCTACAGGTGTGGAACCTCCAACTCCCATCAGCCCCTGGAGAAACCCAGCATGGGATCTAGCAAGATCTGGTAGTCTACAGGTTTCCCACCCCTTTCCCAATAGGGGGACAGCCTTCAAAATTGCACAGCAACTGCCAAGGACGTGGCATCTTAAAATATTGTGGCACCAGAATGGTTGGTCCAAGCTTCAGGGACTCATCTAAGAAAGCTTGTGCAAGCATACCATACGCTTCTTCATCTTTAAGGTGACCCTGAGCTCTTTGTGGTTTATACCTATTTTGCAAAGAAAAGGTGGGCAAGTTTGCAAGATGCACAACAGCGAGAGCCCTGAGGGGAAATGCTTTGGGAAGGACCAGATACAACTCTGTTCTCCACATTCAGCCATGTACATTTTCAAGCCATCTAAAGGTTCATCTTGAGGGTTAAGTGTTGTGGGCTAAAGAGATGGAGCAAGTTTGTGCATGCCTGAGTTTCACCTTTAGCCACCCTGACTGTTCCAAGAGCAAAGAGCGATGGTTTGGGTAAGACTCATTTGGAGTTGCCTGAGGAAGCAAGTGGCATCTTTTTAAAATGATTATTATTCAAATAGAAGGACAGTGCAACAGTGTCTGAATTAGGAAACGAATTCTATATTCTTTCAAACATGAAAGTAAGATCTATGCAACCCAATATATTAGATTTCATTTCACCAGCGTGACGACAGCCGATATATGGGTTGAGGGTCAACGAATAAACTTGCATTTAACCAATTCAGTTTCAATTTAGATGTTTGAGAATTTCAGTAGAAATAATTGTCTAAAAAGCCAGCGTTGTCTGACTAAAATATAAGGCATTACTTCTTTAAAGCTATCAGAAGCATGCTTGCTCCCAGTCTAGGCCTCCATGTACGATCCTAGAGGTACTGCTTTTGCAGAACTCCTACTACACAAATGAACTCAGATGCTCTTGACCGTATGGTTCCCAAACTTTTTTCCCCATGGACCACTCAAAAATCGCTGAAGGCCTCAGTGGACCACTTAATGCTTTTTCTGCCTTTGGTAGCTATTGTAATGTGCTGTGCTACACGTTGTACGATTTTTAAATGTATCCTCTATTGCTTCTTTTATTTCCTTTATTTTATTGTATTACAGTTTGCATTCCACAGAATTCAAATGGTAATACAATAAAATACAGCATAAGCAACACAGGAAACAATAAAAATACTATTAAAATCAATACTGGTAGTTAATGCAGACATGATGCAGACCACCTGAATGAAGCCTGTGGACTGCGAGTGGTCCATGGATCAGTTTAGGAACCCCCAAATTACAGCAATTTATCATTTTATCACTTTCAGCCATAGGTGTTAGCCATTTTAAGTGTGCTTCTGCAATACTTATCCAAGATGTGAAGATCCCACAATTAAATAAAATGTTTAGTTTGCCAGTGTCACTTATTGGGCTCACAGAAAGCCCTGCTGTTCTCTTTTCTGGTGTGCCAATCAGATCACATCAGCAAAAGAAAGGCCTCGTTGGATCAGACTTGCAGCGCAATCCTGTATTTTTCTGTTCAGAAATCAGCACATCCGGGTTCAAAGGGGCTTACTCCCAGGTAAGTGAGTACAGGATTGCAGTGCCCAAGTGCCCTGGCTCCCAGGGATATAGACCTTATATAGACCTGCAAGTGGAGTCTACTTATGGTGCAGTATCCACCTTGTTACTGCAGCAAGGACAAGAATGAAAAGCAAATTTGCAATGAGCAAATATTGTGAAAAAAACTGTCCATCATACGTGTAAATCCACCTAAAGTTATTCACTCTATTCTAATGGTGGCTGGTGGCTCCATGTCAGTGGGGTGATGGAATCTGCTCCGTGTTAGTCTGAACTTTCAAGGGGCTACCCTGAAGCAACTTGGCCAGTTCCTCGAAAGTTTGGACTAAAACCTAGAATGCATTCCACTGCCACAGAGCCGCCAGTGGTCTATTCTGTATAACATTTGACCACATCTATCTACATCCACTGAGCAAGGCTTGGTATTAAGTGTTGGTGCACACCTGTCAATCAAAATCTGATGTTATCCCTCAACTTTTGTAGATTCCCTAACATGATAAGGAAGTATATACAAAAGGTGGCAAGGAACGTATTTGGCATTCTGCACAAGATGGGAAGAATTTGGGTTTCACTAAATGGTGGCAAACCTCCACTAGTTCAATGTAAGATTGAGTTAATTGCTTTAAAAAGTCACAATAACGTGCCTGAAACATGAAGCACCAACGATCAAGAAGCAGAGAGTGAAGAATTTAGAAAGGATAAAAATGAACAAGATAAATTTGTCCTCTGCTAGTACAGTGGAGGAAACTGAGAGGTAACTTCTTCCATTGGTGTTAGGTTTCTCTCATAACTAAGCCTTGGAGAGAGAAAGGAACAGGACTAACCTCTCAGATGTACCCACAGGAACCAGTCCTAGTCTGAATGAGGTGGGCTCCTACCTGACTAGGACAGCCGCTCAATTAAGCACAGGCCTGGCTGGTGTTCCCAATGTAGCTGGTCTAGGAGCATTCAGCGCCACCCAGGGGACAATGGGTTGGGTCCACAGAACCCTGAGCAGGAGGAAGACAACAACTAGCATTGGTCCACAGATGCAAGTCCTGCAATAGTTGCCATGGCAGTTCCCAGCCCCCGGGCCACTTGTGTACGAAGCTGGTTCTCCAAGCAGAACTACTTTGGGCTTGGCTTTTACTTGTCTAATGCAATACTCTAATCATTCCATTCCCGTCATTCCATGAAGGAGACACCTTTCTACGCAGGGCAAGGAACCCTTTGGAGCCAACCCAGTAGGGTTGGCTGTGCCATCTTGCAACTCCCCGCCGCCTTCAAGGCTGCAACCGTGAAAGGGCTGGGGAGGCCGAGCTGCTCATGGAAATAAAAGGCCCTCTTAATAATGACAAAAAAGGCGTCGTTAAAAGTTAATTGTTTCTTGCATTTGCTCAACAAGTGTTCCAACACTCAGTGATTCTGCTCAAGTCAAAGCCTTGACTAAGCAAATGTGTGTCTGGGAAAGAGGCGAGTATGAAAATATTTTGGTCCTGAGCAGTTGTGCGGCATCAGCTCACCAACCCATTGGGGTCCGAGGGCATCTCAGTGGCGGAGGTGAGCCAGAAGCTGTCCTTCAGCATCAATGAGGTGTGGACACCATTTCACCCACCTGATGCTCAGAGTGACTCTCAACTGCAGCCCAAGGTCATTTCTGAATGACAAAAAAATTGTCTGCATTTTGGGCTTTTGAAATGGGGCGTGAGTGATGAGTGTCCTTTGACAGCCACAATGCTAGAAGAGAATGCATTTTTTTTAAAAAGCTCTCTGTGCTGAGTTTTTTTGGGGGGGCTTTATTTAACGTTTAAACTATTCCCCTTCAAACTTGCTTTAGAAAGAATGAAGATTCTTTCTTGTTTAATTTTTCTTTCAGAATCTGTACAAAAGGAGGGGAGCAGGATAATCCTTTTAAAACACAGGGGCATCTATTGCATAGCTTTCTGGAAGTAGGCTTGTTTTCACAATAAGCCGCACACACACAAATGAGTGAAGCTTTCTTGTTTTAGAGCTCAGTGGCTTATGATGGAAAATGGAGCACCTCAATCTAGAGGTAGAGCGTAGCTTTTAACTAAGTTGTACACACAAAATTTAACTGGAACGGAGGTTCAAAGTACATTGTTCTACAACTGTTTCTCATGTGGTTTGCTCTGTCCTTCTTCACCAGCTGCATACTGATGAATTAACTTAAACGAACCAACCAACCAACAGGTATGTTTAAACTGCATTTTAGTATCACCCATCAAAACCATTGCCTCATTTAAATGGCAGCTGCATGTTGAAATTTGATGCATCAACTCAAAACTAACTAGTTTACTGCTGACCAGCTACAAAGGGATTTGAGAAGGATTTGTAGAAACAATTTCCTGCACCAACTGGTTCTTTCAGCCCCCGTTGCAGGAAAATATGGAACTGGATCATCCTGCACCTCATCCAAGGTGGTGTTAGGGATTAGGGGTCCAACTATGTTTCTTTTTTAAAAAAAATGTTGTTTAGTACCAAAGAGGTGCTAAATTTTGCACAAGATTCCTTGTGATACCCACATACAAAATGTGTAGAACATACAAGTTTGCTCCCTATCCGCAAGAAGGAAAGTCAGGACTGCAACTCATCTTCCGAGATAAATGTATTGGCAATTAGCGCTAGCTTGGAAACCTGGGTTAAGATGGGAGCTGAAGAACAACTCCAAGCACTGTGAGGGGCTCTGGTGTAGAGTCAGTTCCCTTTTGATCATGTGATTAAGGCTGCAATCCTATGCACACTTCTTTGGGAGCAAGTCCAGGGCTGGACAAAGACATTTTGTTGTGTGAGGTGAAGGACAAGATGGCAGCCCCCTCCCCATTCCAAGCACAGAAACTGAACAGACTGTCAGCTGAATCTTACCTCAACGTTGGCAATGGGACACCATCCTCTACCATACCTAAGGACAGCAGGCTAGCTTAGGAGATGCATGTCAGGTTGCAGGGCACACGAAACTCACTGCTCTCCAATCTCCCAGCATCTGCTACCTGAGATGGCCGCCACATTCTGTCTAATGAAGTCAGAGATGCTTGCTTTTGATAAAACGTGTAGGATTGGGCTGTCAACAGAAGTACTTATTTCCACAGAACCCACACCTGTTGCTATCTCTAACCAGGAGTGGTCAGCGCTCCACCACGAGAATGCTATTAATGCAGTCTGTGCAAGGAAGAGAGTCACTTGTAAACACAGCATCTGGCAGCCAATTAAGTTACTTCCTAAGCCGCTGCTTTTTTGCAAATGCCAAAAGGATTGTAGCTCCAGTAATCAACTTTTTTAGTAAAGCTGTGCATAACTGTCCTCTTGAAATTCTTCACTGTATTTGTGAGCAAAGTAATTGGGGATGGGGGGGGGAATCATTTCACCAAATTCTCCAGGGGGAGGAAACATTCTCCAACAGTTTATTGTGGGTGGGGCTCCCCATCCGCTGCAACAGAAGGCACTGCTTTCATTTTTCACAGCAAATGCGACAGCACAACTGTGCGGGCAGCTTGGAATGCCATCTGGCATCTTTCCCAATGCCCTGGACCTCGTGTCACTCTGTGGCATTTTTTTGGGGGGGGGAGGTCACACACAAAGGTGGAGAATGTTTGGAGCAATTTCTGCAAAGTGCCCCCTTTTTTTTCTACAGGGGATGAGAGAAAGAAAAATCTCGAGGTATTTTCTCAGAAAAATAAATCTTCAGAGAAATTTTCTCAGCTCTAGTTTAAAGACTGAAAGGCAGTGAAGAAAGCCTTCGTTTAGTTAAATCTGAATCACACTCTTGGAAGAAGAAAGGACAGTTGGGGTCTATCCTCCCCTGCTGAAGTCTTCTAGGACTTGCCAAAGCCTTGGTGGTTAAGCTAGAAGGATTCTAAGTCGTGCTGTAGGGTTAACGCTAAGCTCCAGAAGGGCGGCCAGTGAGCAAAACCCAAAATGAGGATGCTGTGAGCAGCAGGTTTCAAAGTCTCTGCATGTTCAGAGACCCCTCTTTGCACAGATGGACCCTGCGGTGTCAGCATGGTGCAGAAGGTTTAGGGTATCTTCTAGGCACAGCCTCAGTTCGTGTGGGCCTGGATGGCCTTGCCACTGGCTCACATGAAGAGAGAGCAGGCTTGGCTTGGAGAACGCAGCAGTGCTGCCTTTCCAGAGAAACTTGCCAACATCTAGGATATAGCCTTTCCATTGCGGGCGGTGGTGGCAGGGAGCTACAGTGAATAAACCCCTCAAATCTCCAGTAGGATCCCATGAAGTCCATCCTTCCAGAAAACAGTCTTCAGCCATTTTAAAAAAAATGGTGTTGGTAGTTCGCCACAAAAGTAAACATAAGGGAAAAGACTTGTGCTTAGGTGTGTTAATGCTGTATAATATAGAACCACGCTTATTGAAATGTGACCTTCTCCAGAATGATCAACAACTACAGTCGTTAACCACTGTACTGCAAAGCATTTTGTGCTGGTGAGGAGTAGGGTTGTTTTGCTGGATTTCCCAATATTGAAAACTAGGGCCTACATCCAACACAACCTAGTGAAGACCAAACTGGAAAAGCCAGCCACAAGTTTCCTTGCCAAAGACACAAGACATGGGTTGTAGATGGAAAAGGAGCTAGCTCAAAGGGTTCTTGCAGAGGAAGTTCCCCTAGGCCATCCCAGCCTTTCCCTTCAAAGCCAAAACAGAAGTGACAACCAAAAACCACAATAAAGTGCCAAAATCTCAAGAGCTTTCCTGATTTCAGTTTGCAGCTGCAGAGGCAGAGCAGCGCCATCTTTGATTTGGTCTAACAGTGCGTTAGTCCTGTGAATAAGAGTTCTCGCAGCGAGTCACGTCTTCCAAAACAAATTTTGCTCCTAGGGGTTTAACATAATAGAGATCGGCTTTGGCAGGTAGGTAAAGCCTACCTTGGAAGAAAAAGAGAAGACAAAAAACGGAAAAAGATTATGTGATTTGTACAATATGTTCCACATGCACCAGGGGTGGGGGAGGAGGGCACAGAAGACAAGTAGAATTCTACTATTTCAAGGCACTTCAATATTGCTTATCGGACAGGTGGCAGAACTAGGGCCTGCTCTAAATCACATGAGTGGCAACTCTCAGCGAGTGATGGAAAGCAGGCATCCATGGACACAGACAGTAAGTCATGGGGTCTCGAGTGCACCAAACATTCTCCTATATTTTGGGGAGGCGCAGACATCATATGGGAGATATATTGCTGTAAGGAAACATACAAACATTTATTTGAAGGCAAGAAAGACTTATTTCGTCTACTCTGAAGCTTGGCCCAGACAGAAGCGAAGTGTGGCAAGTTCTGCCGAGTGTGGCCACAACATGAAGTTCTTGTTTTGAGAATGGACTGGGGATTTCTGACTCTCAGTCATAAGCCCCACCCTGACACACTCACGTAAACTTTCATCCGTATGTCAGAGCCACTGGATGTTGGCCTTGGTGTATGTACTCACAACACCAGGTAGGAAAGGGGAGATTATGCCTAGATCAAGATTAAATTGAGGTACTGCTTATTTAATTCCATAGATTTTCTGCAGGAAAAGCCTGACTTTCTTTGCTGCCCAGATTCTCAAATTAGGGTTGCAACATTTTTATTTTTGTGCAAATATGCCTCCTCAGGTCATCATGGAACAAGCTAAGAGCTGTCAGTGCACCTCAACTTCTAACATTCAGATCCTCAAAGTGGTCACGAAACTGTAAAATTAACAACAAGAAGTGGTAAAAGCAGGCCTGCCTTCCAGCCTCCTAGAGCCTTTGTACTGGGCCATGAAAGGGCATTTTTATTTTAAAGCTACTGAATGTTTAACTTTGTGAAGATCTGAACTACGTGTTGCTGTTACTCCTTGAAAAGAGACTGCATAATTGTCTTTTAAAACAAAAAGTAAATGTGTAAGGAAGGTGGTTTCACATCTTACAGCCCCCCCCATTAATTACTAATTAATACAAGCATGTTGAGGTGTAATGTTGGGAACATACCTTTAAATCAGAACGTCTCTACCTCTGCCCCCTCTTAATGTCATAAAGAAAATATTAATCAGAACTTAAGAAGTAATGAATGCACCATTAAAGTGTCATCAAAAGATGTTGACCTAAGACAAAGTTTTCCATGATACACAATACAGTCCAAAAAAAGAAAAGGAAAAAGAAAAGTCTGTCAATAATATACAGTATGACAACTACATCTTGTAAATTATACCCAATACTGCCGGCAGTCTATCCCTCTAAAGAATATTTGCCCCCGTTTCATCCCTAACAATCAGATAATAAAATACAGCACCTATAAATAAGCAAAAAAATAATATATATACCGAAATCATCTATCGTTAGTTTTAAAGATATGGCAATAAAGGAGTCTAAATCAGCAAACTTGTAGAAGCCGTAACTGATAAAACAGCTTATTGAAAAAAGGTGGCAGTAATGCACTCTGCGTGTGCACAAGTACGTAAGAAAATACAGACGTATAAAATTGCACACACACACCCCCACGCGCACACACTCAACCCTCCACACACCTCTATGCTCACGCATATACACATAGACAACAGGAGGCATTAGAGACAATTTGGAAATTTGATTTTGTACTTTGATCGGCCTTACAGTTGACACAAAATAACAGGAAGAGCTGGTGGGTGCAATGCTTTTGTGTGTGTTTCGATGAGGAGTTCTGTTGCTCACGTTGTGATAACCAAATGCCGTGGACTCTTCCCCCAAGCCTTTCTTCTTTTGAGATAGAGGACCCCCCCCCCAAATCTCCACAACTGAAACCTATTGAAATCAGTGCTTGCTGTGGGACCACAGGCAGTATTAACTAATTAGTTAGGGGTGTTGAAAAGTGTATGGCTGAAGCAGGCCCTCTTTCTAAGTGGCAGGTGAGCGGAAGGGAGTGCACGGCAATTGATCTCAGGGCCTGCTATCAAGGCAGTTCCTGGCAAGTCAGGGGTGGGGAAACCCATCACCTTTCATATGGTGCTGGACTCCATCCTCCCCAGCCAGCATGGCTAACGGACAGGGATAATGGGAGCCACAGTCCAGCAGCACGCAGAGGGCCACAGGTTCCCCACTCATGTTCTAAGTGCCTCATTCCAAGATGCCCCCCACTCTTTCCACAGTGACACCAGCCAGACAGTGCCATCTTCCCTGTCACCCCCCCTCGCAAAAAAAAAAAGGCGGTACTACGTATAACGTAGGCTCATTATGCCACCCACCTGTTTCCAACCAAGTGAGTTATTTTCCTTCAAAGGCTGATTGTTCTTTTCTCATGGGGCACAAATGTCTAATGTAGGCATGTGCAGTGAGGTGGACTGAGGACTTGTTACTTGTATGGACTAATTTGCAAGGCTGGCGTGATCCAATTAAAACAGAGCCGATCCAAGTACATCTCCATTCCAAGCTGTCTCCCATACCTCCTAGAAATGAGGTCTGATCTGCGTGCTCTGTGGTTAGAGGTTAAAAAG
This sequence comes from Rhineura floridana, assembly GCF_030035675.1. Classification (NCBI taxonomy): domain Eukaryota; kingdom Metazoa; phylum Chordata; class Lepidosauria; order Squamata; family Rhineuridae; genus Rhineura; species Rhineura floridana. The sequence continues at coordinate 4,804,834 of NC_084500.1, read as the reverse complement.
CAGATTATAAAATACCTAGATTTCAGAATTTTTTCCTTCTTTTTCTGTCCTGATTTGGCCTAAAATGGAGTGTATTAAACAAATCCCAGCCCATAAAGAGACCAGAATCAGTTAAAGCTATGAACGATGTGCACTACAAGTCAATTTTCTATTCCACTTTACAAGAAAAACACTGAAGTCAGCTACCACAAATTAAGATATTTTCCTGATGTGACTTTTTTGTTTGTTTAAAAAATACGTGGAGTAAATGTGTATTTTTTTTTTAAAACCCCAAGTTTCAAACAATATTCTTTTCTTGAAAATATTTAGGAATTCAAACTAGTGTGTTTAGAGTCGGGTTGACTGTGCAATCTCTTAGTGGCAACTGAACAGCTACAAAAAACGTTTTCTCAAAAAAAAACCTCCTTCCACCTTTTTTTTGTTTGTTTTGTTTTCCTGCTTAAAGAAGATAATAGTGTACTATTATCGCTCTGTTTAGCCATTAGATGGCGGATAAAAAGCCCCCCTTTTAAATATGTGGGTTTATTTTATTTTTCTTGTTTGTATATAACTTTTCGTTTTAAAGCCCACACCAAAGAGGAGGGCAGAAGGCAAAAGCTGTGTGAGTTCTTTTTTTTCTTCCCCAGAAACTGTGGAAAAATCACTTTAGGGCAATTAATAGAAACACTTCGGGGTACAAAAAAGCTTGACTACACATTTCAGTTTTCTTCCTTGAAAACACAAACATAAAACTGGGCTTAAACGCTCCTTTCCGTTCTCTATATGCACCTTGGCCTATGGCGTTTTTGCCCCGTGGCCTGCAGGGCGCTAAGTGCGGGACACAATTAAAACCAGCAGAGGTCCAAGTTTTTCCATCCCCAGCTCCTCAGAGTTGGGTGAGCTTAATCTCAAAACTCCCATTCCACCGGCTCCTCTCGACTTGCGGCCTTCTCTAAGCGGTGGATGATGCTGTTCAAATTCGCTGCCTTCTTTTTCCTCAAGGTGTTGTCCCGCGTGTTCTTCGAACGCACCGCCTCAGAAAAGCCGAACAAACTCTCGAGGGATTTGGTCCTCTGAGAGCTAGTGGCTGGCGTGGAACTGGTACTTGGCACAATGGGAATTTTCTTCACACTTTCCTCTGTGGACTTGCAGGAGCTCTGCCCTGTGAGGACGGAGGCGGCTGAGGTAGAGGCATCCTCTTCCGGAGCACAGTTTGGCGTCGTCTCCAGAGTTTCTCCTGAATGCAGAGAGCCCGGCGGAGAACTCTGACGCGGCGCTTTGAGCCTCCCCTCATCATCCGTGTCTTCGAGGCTCTCCATTCCCAACTGGAATGTCTCTGTTTTCTCCGAAGATCCGGCGTCTCGCAGTGCCTCTTCCCCCGCATCGAAAGCTGACGCTGGTCGCCCTCCCTGAGACTTTGTCGTTGCATTGCTGTACTCGTCGGCTTCCAGGCTGCCCGGCTTCGCATCGGCCAGGCCTTCCATGTCCACCCCATCGCAACTGTCTCCTTCGGAACTGTGAACTGCCCGGCTGCTTCGAGCTGAAGGAGAGTCGCTTGACCCAGCTTGGCTCTGGCCTCCTGCTTGGATTTCTTCGATAAATAGCTCTCGTCGAATGCGAGATCTTAAAAAAAGGAAAAAAGGCCAAGAGGGAAAAAAAAGAGAGACATGGTCAAGAGCATCACCAATATGCCAGCATTATCCCTGTAATAGTTGCATCCTGCCACTCCTCCCAGGAATTCTAGTTGGCACATTTCCAACAACATTCACAGCCACCCTGAGAGGTAGGTTAACAGATAGTGAGTGGGAGGAGACAAGTCAGGCTCATGCCTCAGCAGGGATTTGAAATAAAATTTGATTATAGAAATCTTAGCAATTAATCGTATGCATTTATTCAATTAAATCTGCATAAATTGCATAAGAAAAACAATAGTCCTTTTTTATTTTATTTTTATTTATTTATTTATTAAATTTTTATACCGCCCCATAGCCGAAGCTCTCTGGGCAGTTCACAACATCAAAATATCAACATACAATTTAAAACCACACATTAATCAATTTAAAACATAACTCATTAAATTTCCAAATAAACCTATACTAAACTAAAATACTAAAATACTAAAAATACTAAAATACTAAATGCTACAATACTAAAATGCTAGAATGCCTGGGAGAAGAGGTAGGTCTTAACCTGGCACTGAAAAGACAACAATGTTGGCGCCAGGCGTACCTCATCAGGGAGACTGTTCCATAATTCGGGGGCCACCACTGAGAAGGCCCTTTTCCTTGTTACCATCCTCCGGGCTTCCCTCTGCGTAGGCACCCGGAGAAGGGCCTTCGATGTTGAGCACAGTGTACGGGTAGGTTCATATCGGGAGAGGCGTTCCATCAAGTATCGTGGTCCCAAGCCGTGTAAGGCTTTATAGGTTAAAACCAGCACCTTGAATCGAGCCCGGAAACATATAGGCAGCCAATGCAAGTGGGCCAGAACCAGTGTTATATGTTCAGACCGCCCAGTCCGTGTTAACAATCTGGCCACTGCATTTTGCACAAGCTGCAGTTTCCGAACAGTCTTCAAAGGCAGCCCCATGTAGAGCGCATTGCAGTAATCTAGTCTAGAGGTTACCAGAGCGTGGACAACTGAAGCAAGGTCATCCCTGTCCAGATAGGGGCATAGCTGGGCCACCAACCGAAGTTGGTAGAAAGCACTCCGTGCCACTGAGGCTACTTGAGCCTCAAGTGACAGGGATGGTTCCAAAAGTACTCCCAAGCTACGAACCTGTTCCTTCAGGGGGAGTGCAACCCCATCCAGGACAGGTTGAGCATCCACCATCTGGTCAGAAGAACCACCCACTAACAGCATCTCAGTCTTGTCTGGATTGAGCCTCAGTTTGTTAGCTCTCATCCAGTCCATTGTCGCAGCCAGGCATCGGTTCAGCACATTGACAGCCTCACCTGAAAAAGATGAAAAGGAGAAGTAGAGCTGCGTGTCATCAGCATACTGGTGGCAACGCACTCCAAAACTCCTGATGACCGCACCCAGCGGCTTCATGTAGATGTTAACGAGCATGGGGGACAGAACTGACCCCTGCGGAACTCCATACTGGAGGGTATGCCAGCATGGTTAACGAGCAAAGTCAAGGAAGCTCTTAGAGGCAAAAAGTCTTCCTTCAGAAAATGGAAGTCTTGTCCGAATGAAGAAAATAAAAAAGAACACAAACTCTGGCAAAAGAAATGCAAGAAGACAATAAGGGATGCTAAAAAAGAATTTGAGGAGCACATTGCTAAGAACATAAAAACCAACAACAAAAAATTCTATAAATACATTCAAAGCAGGAGACCATCTAGGGAGACAATTGGACCCTTGGATGATAAGGGAGTCAAAGGTGTACTAAAGAACGATAAGGAGATTGCAGAGAAGCTAAATGAATTCTTTGCATCTGTCTTCACAGTGGAAGATATAGGGCAGATCCCTGAACCTGAACTAACATTTGCAGGAAGGGATTCTGAGGAACTGAGACAAATAGTGGTAACGAGAGAGGAAGTTCTAAGCTTAATGGACAATATAAAAACTGACAAATCACCGGGCCCGGATGGCATCCACCCGAGAGTTCTGAAAGAACTCAAAGGTGAAATTGCTGATCTGCTAACTAAAATATGTAACTTGTCCCTCGGGTCCTCCTCCGTGCCTGAGGACTGGAAAGTGGCAAATGTAACGCCAATCTTCAAAAAGGGATCCAGAGGGGATCCCGGAAATTACAGGCCGGTTAGCTTAACTTCTGTCCCTGGAAAACTGGTAGAAAGTATAATTAAAGCTAGATTAACTAAGCACATAGAAGAACAAGCCTTGCTGAAGCAGAGCCAGCATGGCTTCTGCAAGGGAAAGTCCTGTCTCAGTAACCTATTAGAATTCTTTGAGAGTGTCAACAAGCATATAGATAGAGGTGATCCAGTGGACATAGTGTACTTAGACTTTCAAAAAGCGTTTGACAAGGTACCTCACCAAAGGCTTCTGAGGAAGCTTAGCAGTCATGGAATAAGAGGAGAGGTCCTCTTGTGGATAAGGAATTGGTTAAGAAGCAGAAAGCAGAGAGTAGGAATAAACGGACAGTTCTCCCAATGGAGGGCTGTAGAAAGTGGAGTCCCTCAAGGATCGGTATTGGGACCTGTACCTTTCAACTTGTTCATTAATGACCTAGAATTAGGAGTGAGCAGTGAAGTGGCCAAGTTTGCTGACGACACTAAATTGTTCAGGGTTGTTAAAACAAAAAGGGATTGCGAAGAGCTCCAAAAAGACCTCTCCAAACTGAGTGAATGGGCGGAAAAATGGCAAATGCAATTCAATATAAACAAGTGTAAAATTATGCATATTGGAGCAAAAAATCTGAATTTCACATATACGCTCATGGGGTCTGAAGTGGCGGTGACCGACCAGGAGAGAGACCTCGGGGTTGTAGTGGACAGCACGATGAAAATGTCGACCCAGTGTGCGGCAACTGTGAAAAAGGCAAATTCCATGCTAGCAATAATTAGGAAAGGTATTGAAAATAAAACAGCCGATATCATCATGCCGTTGTATAAATCTATGGTGCGGCCGCATTTGGAATACTGTGTACAGTTCTGGTCGCCTCATCTCAGAAAGGATATTCTAGAGTTGGAAAAGGTTCAGAAGAGGGCAACCAGAATGATCAAGGGGATGGAGCGACTCCCTTACGAGGAAAGGTTGCAGCATTTGGGGCTTTTTAGTTTAGAGAAAAGGCGGGTCAGAGGAGACATGATAGAAGTGTATAAAATTATGCATGGCATTGAGAAAGTGGATAGAGAAAAGTTCTTCTCCCTCTCTCATAATACTAGAACTCGTGGACATTCAAAGAAGCTGAATGTTGGAAGATTCAGGACAGACAAAAGGAAGTACTTCTTTACTCAGCGCATAGTTAAACTATGGAATTTGCTCCCACAAGATGCAGTAATGGCCACCAGCTTGGATGGCTTTAAAAGAAGATTAGACAAATTCATGGAGGACAGGGCTATCAATGGCTACTAGCCATGATGGCTGTGCTGTGCCACCCTAGTCAGAGGCAGCATGCTTCTGAAAACCAGTTGCCGGAAGCCTCAGGAGGGGAGAGTGTTCTTGCACTCGGGTCCTGCTTGCGGGCTTCCCCCAGGCACCTGGTTGGCCACTGTGAGAACAGGATGCTGGACTAGATGAGCCACTGGCCTGATCCAGCAGGCTCTTCTTATGTTCTTATGTTCTTAGGGTCCAGGGTATCGAGCAATGCTCCCCAAGCACTACCTTCTGGAGTGCTTAGGAGGAAAACCACTGCCATGCAGTACCTCCAACTCCCAGCTCAGCGAGCCTCCCCAGGAGGATACCATGGTCGATGGTATCAAAAGCCGCTGAGAGATCAAGGAGAATCAACAGAGTTACACTCCCCCTGTCTCTCTCCCGACAAAGCTCATCGTACAGGGCGACCAAGGCTGTCTCCGTGTTAAAACCAGGCCTGAAACCCGATTGAAATGGATCCAGATAATCAGTTTCATCCAAGAGTGTCTGGAGCTGGTCCGCAACCACTCGTTCTAGGACCTTGCCCAGAAATGGAACATTTGCTACCGGCCTATAGTTATTAACAATTTCTGGGTCCAGGGAAGATTTCTTCAGAAGCGGTCTCACTACCGCCTCTTTAACGCAATGAGGCGTTAATCACTTCCCTGGCCCAGCCGGCAGTTCCATCCCTGCTAGCTTTTATTAGCCAAGAGGGGCAAGGATCCAACACAGAAGTGGTTGCACGCACCTGTCCAAGCACCTTGTCAACATCCTCGAGCTGCACCAACTGAAACTCATCCAAAAAATCAGGACAAGGCTGTGTTCTGGAGACCTCATATGATTCAACTGCTGTAATATTGGAGTCCAAGTCCTGGTGGATGCAAAAGATTTTATCTTGGAAGTGCCTAGCAAATTCATTACAGCGAGCCTTAGTTGGTTCTACCATGTCCCTAGGGCCAGAATGTAATAGCCCTCGGACAATTTTAAAGAGCTCCGCTGGGCGGCAGATAGATGCTTTAATAGAGGTAGCAAAGTAACACTTTTTTGCCACCCTCACTGCCCCTAGATACAACTTGGTATAGGCACTTACCAGTGCATGATTGCATCCATCAGGAGTCCGTCTCCATCTGCACTCAAGCCGTCTCCTATATTGTTTCATCGCTCTCAGCTCTGGAGTGTACCATGGAGCCGTATGAGCTCTACACAGGAGAGGGCGCACAGGAGAGGGCGCGCAGGAGCGATCATGTCAACTGCCCGGGTCGTTTCTGTATTCCACAGTTCAACCAGGGTTTCGACAGGAGCGCCAGCCCTACCAGCCGGAAAACTCCCCAGAGCCCTTTGAAAACCATCCGGATTCATTAGTCTCCGAGGGCGGACCATCTTAATGAGTCCCCCACCCTTGCAGAGGGGAGAAGCCGTTATACGTCTAAACTTCAGCAAGCGGTGATCTGTCCATGACAAAGGGACTGATGTAAGATTCCCCACATTCAGATCACCATCTCCATGTCCAGTTGTGAAAACCAAGTCTAGAGTATGCCCTGCTACATGTGTTGGGCCAATAGCATGTTGGGACAGCCCCATAGTTGTCATGGCGGCCATGAAGTCCTGAGCCGCCCCAGATAAGGTGGCCTCAGCATGAACGTTGACATCCCCTAGCACCAACAGTCTAGGGGATCCCAACAATATATCCGAGACCACCTCCGTCAGCTCAGTTAGGGAGTCTGTTTGGCAGCGGGGTGGGCGGTACACCAACAGAATCCCCAATCTGTCCCCTTGACCCAACACGAGGTGCAAACACTCTAGACCAGTAGTCACATGGACAGGGTGCTTGGAGAGGGAGATAGAACTCCTATAGACTACAGCGACTCCCTGATGCTGAACCAAGTATCCAGGCGGGCACAGTTGGGAGAGACTGATTCCTCCCTGCTCACCCACCCAGGTCTCAGTTATACATGCCAGATCGGCCGCCTCATCCACAATTATATTGTGGATGAGGGACATCTTGTTATGTACCGATCTGGCATTTAAAAGCAGCATCCAGAGATCTGAGAGCTGGCTGATAGGACAACCAGCATACTTGTGGATGCGGGGAGGACCGGAACAAGACACAGTCGTTAGCTGCCTGGGTCGAGTTCCCCTCGCCTGGCAAGTCCTCCGCACAACGTCATATCTCCCTCTACCCGTCACTACACCAATTGGGGCCCCCTCAAATCTTCCCACACAAACCTGAATCCTCTCTCCCAGGCACATAATGCAGATCCACACACACACACACCACATGCACATACACTCACACCACACACCCCCACCCCTTACAAACATATCTTTCTGGGGAGACTGGCTGAGTTGGGAGTGGGAGGTACTGCATTGCAGTGGTTCCGCTCTTACTTGGCAGGTCGCCTCCAGAAGGTGGTGCTTGGGGAGCGTTGCTCGGGACCCTGGACTCTCCAGTATGGGGTTCTGCAGGGGTCAGTTCTGTCCCCCATGCTCTTTAACATCTACATGAAGCCGCTGGGTGCGGTCATCAGGAGTTTTGGAGTGCATTGCCACCAGTATGCTGATGACACACAGCTCTACTTCTCCTTTTCATCTGCTTCAGGTGAGGCTGTCAATGTGCTGAACCGGTGCCTGGCTACGACAATGGGCTGGATGAAGACTAATAAACTGAGCCTCAATCCAGACAAGACTGAGATGCTGCTAGTGGCTGGTTCTTCTGACCGGATGGTGGATGTCCAACCTGTCCTGGATGGGGTTGCACTCCCCCTGAAGGAGCAGGTTCGTAGCTTGGGCGTTCTCCTAGAATCATCTCTGTCACTTGAGGCTCAGGTAGCCTCAGTGGCACGGAGTGCTTTCTACCAACTTCGGTTGCTGGCCCAACTACGTCCCTATCTGGACAGGGATAACCTGGCTTCAGTTGTCCATGCTCTGGTAACCTTTAAATTAGATTACTGCAATGCACTCTATGTGGGGCTGCCTTTGAAGATGGTTCGGAAACTGCAACTTGTGCAAAATGCAGCGGCCAGATTGGTAACAGGGACCAGACAGTCCGAACATATAAAACCGATTCGGGCCCGCTTGCATTGGCTGCCTGTATGTTTCTGAGCTCAATTCAAGGTGCTGGTTTTGACATATAAAGCCTTGCACAGCTTAGGACCACAATACCTGATGGAACGCCTCTCCCAATACGAACCCACCCATACACTACGTTCAAGATCAAAGGCCCTCCTCCGGATGCCTACTCCAGGGAAGCTCGGAGGCTGGCAACAAGGGAGAGGTCCTTCTCAGTGGTGGCCCCCAAATTATGGAATGATCTTCCTGATGAGGTGCGCCTGGCACCAACACTGTTGTCTTCTCGGTGCCAGGTCAAGACTTTCCTCTTCTCCCAGGCATTGTTTTAAATTTTTAAATTGTGTTTTAAATTGTTTTTTAAAAAGATGTATTTTAAATTGTATTTGTTTTAGTTACTGTAAACCGCCCAGAGAGCTTTGGCTATGGGGCGGTATACAAGTATAATAAATAAATAAATAAATTATGCATGCATGAATTGTGGCTGGGATCATCACAGAGCAGGCATCCCTCCTTCTCGTAAGAGAGCACTTGACATTTGTAAGTACTTATATTAAAAATAAGTGTGTCAGGGATTAAAACCTGCAGCCTACAAAACTGGGGGCACCTTTTCAGAGGATAAAGCAAACAAAACAAAACCCTAAGTGTCTGAACCCAGGGCTCCTTGTCCCAAAGGCTCCATCTTCTATTCCACCAAAGACAACCTTGCGAGCTGGACACATAAAACGGGTGGGAAGCTGTTGACGCTTCAGATGTCGCTGAATTACAATTCCGATCAGCCCTAGCAAGCATGGCCAAGGACCACGGGAATTGTCGTTCAGCAACATTCTTGGAGGGCCGAAGGTTTCCCACACCTCACTTAAAAGAACATATTTATTTCTGCTGACGGCCTCACTTGCAAGGGTGCAGTTCCAGTAGTGCTGAGCTGAAAATCCCCACACACACACCTTTGTAGCCCCATTCACAAGCTGTGAAAGTGGGACCGGGGACATTTTTTTCAGGATGAGGAGAGTGGAGAAAAGTGCAACATTTTCCAGGTCAGGCAGCTTATGATGAAAAGCAGTATTGACAGAGGCCTCCCCCTCTTTTAATGTCATTTTTGGCAGTGATGCTCTCGCCTGTCATTTCTTAAGGGTGTTGAGAGTTGCCAGGAGACCCCTGTCCCCTTTCACAGAGCTCCAATTCCCAGAGTGGTTTAACAGTCAGTCCCTCTTCCCAGAGAACTCTGGGAATTGTAACTCTGTGAAGGGAATAGGGCTCTGCTAACAACTTGCAACACCCTTCACAGACTACAGTTCCCAGGATTCTTTGGGGGAAGCTATGACTGTTTAAAGTGGTATCATACTGCTTTAAATGTAGGGTGCAGAGGGGGCCTCAGGGACCCTATCTCTGTGAGTCTGTCTTAACTCTTCCTACAGCTGTCTAAAGAAACGGTTGTTGCCACATCTTGGGGCAGTGAATTCAGTGAGAATGATGCATTGTGTGTTGGCAAACATATACGCTCTCTGGTCTGTCCTGAATCTACTGCCAACCAATTTCATTGGATGGACTTCATGTTATAGTACAATGAGAGAGATTTTATAAAACTCTAAACCAAGGGGTCCCAAACTCCTCCCCACCCGGACCACTTGATGAGGGTCTTGGCGAACTACTTAGTGGTTTTCCTGCCTGTTGTAGCAACTGTAATGCACTGTGCTAGATGCTGTACAATTGTGTTTTTTTTAAAAAGATTTTTTATTGCTTCTTGGATTTTATTGTATTACAATTTGAATTCCACAGCATTCAAATGGCATTACAATAAAAATACAATATAATAAAAGAAGCAATAAAATTAGAATTAGAAATAAATTAGAAAATTGTATGAACATTTGAGGCAACAGATGCGCCATCTCCCATCTTCAACCACAAATCCAAAGACACGCTGTGGATCACCTGAATGAAGTTTGTGGACCACTGGTGGTCCGCAGACCATAGTTTGGGAACCCCAAACCAACCAACCCTCTAAACTAACGTCCCTGCCCCTCACCCTTTATCCTTTCCTTACAGGGAGGGGGGCTCCAGCACTCTATAATTTTGGTTGCCCCTTCCTGCACCGTTCCCAGCACAGCAATATCCTTTCTGAGATGGGAAGATCCAACCGGGGGAGTTCTTATGAATGATTTTGGACACCTTTATTCCCTAGCAATGCCTCAAATCCTAACACAGGCTTATGCTCTTGTCCAAGGCTGGTTCTACAGGGAGAAACAGCAGATTTTACGGCACGTCTTGCTATAGAGCTGTGCACTATACCTATAATTGTGGAACCAATTAATGACGGTGCTGGTCTTCAAGTTGAGCTGTGTGGCGAGTTCCTCGATAGTTTTTGGTGATGGGTATGGCTTTTGCTGATAAGCTCGCTTCAGAGCTTCCTTCTCTTCGGGGGCCAATACGACGCGCGGTTTCTTTAGCTGATGCTGTGGTTGCGGACTGGCCCCCTGACTGTAATCTATTCCAGCTGAAGAAGACTCTGAAGGTTGGCTGTCACTCACTGAGCTGTGCCTTCGTTTCATGTATGCTGAAAGACAAAGGAAGCCGCAGGGTCATTCGAGAAGCAAAGCCAATGAACTGTGAAAGCTGGCATGTAGGTAAGGACAGTTCCGTTAGTGCATGACAGTGTGGTGTAGTGGCTAGAGTACTGGTCTAGGACTTGGAAGGCTGGGATTCAAATCCCCACTCGGCCATGAAGGACACTGGGTGATCTTGGACAGTGGCTGTCTCTCAGCCTGTAGCAGCGTCGACCATCAGCTTTGCTCTCGCTTGCTGCCTGCCTCCCGGCTACTCAGCCAGGGCAGGAAAGAGAGGGAGGGCTTGCCGTCAATGACAACAATCTCCCAAAGTGAAAAACGGGCAGGGCAGCAGGGAGGGAAAAGAGCGGAGCTGTGGCAGGGGCTGGAAGGCACCTGGTCCAGCCCCCCCTCAAAACAGGCAGTGCCCCTGCACCTAACTAACTATGGCTTGTCTGTGGCCAAAAAACCACAATATGAAACCACGGTTGAAGTTGGCTTATGAATCTTGCCTTGTGCTAACTGTGCTTGCTAATTATGTCCAAATCTACTCCCTTGGCTCAATCCTCACTTGTTTTGGCACTCTACCTGAGGCACCTGCTGAGCGACAGAGACACAAGGTAACAGCCACTAGGAAACGAAACCGACATCAGGCGAAACACGCTATGGCTACTCTGCTTCTCCATGAGATTGATTGTGGGTGGTTCCATGAATCAAGAGGCTTAGGGCTGCACACAAACGCAGCCATGGTCTACCCTGATTGGTCACCACAGTCCCTGAACAGGGTCTTTCCCAGCCATCCTGAAAGGCACCGATGAGCATCTCAAACTGGCGCGTCCGTCTTACCATCTGCTCCACCAGCACTCTAAATCCACAGGAGACCAAGCCAGGCTAGGCCTTAGGGAAAAAGGGGCCAGTCAGGAGACACCAGGCCCTATAAAGCGCTTGCAGTGAAGTCAGCTTGTCTGGAGCACAAGGGCTTGGTCTACTCTCTGGCTTCCTTTTCCTGACTGATGCCTCTAAATGGCGACACTTGTGTCTGCCTTCGACTTCATACCTGCTTTGGGCCTCTTCAATCCTCAGCTGATGCCTTGGAACTCAACCTTCTACACTTGCCTCTGGCTCCTTCCTCCTCAGCTGTCAGATCCAGAGCCTCACCTACAGCAAATCTACGCCTGCACCTATTTCCCTTTTGATCCTCATCTGTCTGCACCTGAACTGAGCCTTGGCCACAGCCTGTCCTCGAGAGAGGCCAAGGCCTGAGGATCCACACTGGAGACGCTTTAAACGGAGGCGCTGGAGACTCAACCTGGGACTTCCTGCAGGCAAAACATGTGCTCTCTCCCAACAGCTGCCCTTCCCATAAGCACGAGTGCCCCAGCAGATACGGAAACCGTGCTGCTGGTCCATCCTGAATTGCCATTTATGCCACACCCCAGAGTTTAAATAAGCCCTAAGTAGTAAATGAGGCACCTCCCCTCTCCTGATGGGTGGCAGTCAGCGACCGTGCCTTCCTGCCAACTCTCCATTTGTATGTATTGCTTCAAAGTCCTTTACAATGGAAATCTGATTTGTCATAGAATCATGGAGTTGGAAAGGGGGTCTAAGGTCCTGCTAGTGCAAGAAACCAGAGCTGTGGAGTTGGTATGTCAAACCTTCGACTCCAACTCCTCTATTTTTCTACTGTCCGTCTCTGACTCTTTCATAAATGGCAAATGTATATTAATGTATTAATATTGATAAATTAATATTAAAATATTAATTTTATTTTGTAGTCGGAGTCAGTACATTTCTACCGACTCCACCCAAAACTGACTCCAACTCCACCCAAATTGCTTCCGACTCCGACTCCACAGCCCTGCAAGAAACCCACATCTACAGCACCGCTGATAGGTGGCCATCCACCCTCTGCTTAGAACCCTCCACTGCCGAACAGCCCGTGCCATCAGGAATTCCTTCCTGAGGTTCAGTTGAAATTCTTTCGCTTGTGATTTGGACCCACTGGTTCAGTTCCTACCCTTTTGAGCCACAGAAAACAGATCTGTCCTCGTCCTACTTCACCAGCTTGGTAAAGCCCCAGGTTTAGCTTCAGAACAATGCCACAGAAGCTGACATGCTTGGAACAAACCGCAGCATGGGAGGAATAGAAGGACTGGGCAGGGAAAGAAAGAGACAGAGGATTGTGGTGCTGGAGGCCATGGTGTGTATGTGTCTCCAGCCAGGGACCCCAGGAGTGGGATCTAAGAGTCTTACTTCCTGCACCCCTGTGTTGGTTTGATGGAGGAGGGAGTTGCTGGCCCACTCTCCGCTGCATCACGCTGCAGAAGGTGGCATGGTCATCAGCAGGATTGCACCTGGATCTGTAAAGCTGCTGGATACGGCCCAAATCCCCAGGTTGGAACAACTCCTTGTTTGGGTGCAAACCTAGCAGCTTTTCAACTACCCACTCTCTGTTTGACAGCCTGCACAAGCTTTATACTGGCAGATTAGTCAGCTAACGTTGATCAGCTGAGGGCTTGATTTCAAGTCAGGAGGGCAGGGGGCAATTGTTTATTATGTCAGGTTTCTTTAGTTCTGCCATTTGTGTTAACAGGGAACAAAAAGGGGAAAATATTGAAATGGCCACTCCTTCTGCCTATGCACTGTAGCTTAGTCTAATAAATTAGTAAGTAACAACAACAAATAAGTAGTGTTCAGTGTTCAAAGACCTTCACATACATTTTCTTGCAATCCTTACAGCAACACAGCAAGTATTATTAGCTTTGTGTTAGAGGTGGGTGTGGGGAACGGTGAGGCTCTGTGTTAGGGCCACTGCAATGCCAGGGAATCCTGTCCGCCACCTGGCAAGGTCTTGATGCAGGTTCAGTTTCACTCCACAGGCCTCTGGAGTCCCCGCCTGGGCTCCTCTTAGCCCCTTTGCCACCCCTGTTCTCCATTCTTGGTCAAGGGCTATCAGGTGGCAGAGAGCTAGGTGGGCCTGATGCCAGTCAGGGTAGACAGCCCTGTGCTAGATGGGCTAGTGGCCTTAGTGAGAAGGCAGCAACTCATTATATCCATTGTACAGATGAGTTGAGGCTTGAAGGTGGGAAACCAATTGCAGAAAAGGCCAGACCTGGAGGGTTGGGGTAGGTTCTCAGGCAACCAATCGGGAGAATCACAGCACCAGCCCATGTGAAATTTCTCCCCCCCCCAATAATGCATGCTATAGCTTATTCCAGAGGCAGCCAACTCAGTGCCCTCCAGATGTTACGGACCATGTTGGCTATCCCAGGCTTATTCTCATGTCCTGATGTTCACGGCAAAGGCAAAGCACAAACAAGCAGCTTTGTATTTCCCAGTTCAGTCTCTTAAGTCACTACAGTCTGTATTTTAATCTTTTGGTAGATTGGGATAAGCGTTCCCAACTAATGATTCATCCACCAGGTTAAAATTCTGAATGGGCAGCTTAAAGAGTTATCAGTGTTTAGGTCACAAGATGGCGCATGGAGACTATGGAATCTCAGGATCTGCCCCTGAATCCCAAGCAGGAGACGTCTGCTGCAGTGGCCTTTTAAACGACCAACAGCTCACAAACTGAGGCAAATGCCCCTTCCAAGCAACCCAACCTTTTAAAAGGGCATTATTATTTAAATTTATTGCCCGCCCTTCACCCAGAGGTCTTAGGGCGGGTCACAACAGGTGTAAAATACATCATTAGAAATAGTTAAAAACAACCTAAAATCACATGACAAAAAATAGGGTGGGTCCTGAAAATATACATCTCAGGTGTCAAAGGCCACGGTAAAGAGGTGTGTCTTCAGCACGATGACTGGGCCAGCCTAACTCATTCTTCTTCCACAGTGTGTGTGGGGCTAAATTCAGCGCGTCCCATCCCCAAAAGTCATCTGGGCATCTTGCACTCGGCCCATGTGGATCATCCACTCCCAGTGGTTGGTGGAAATTCTAGTGCTCTGTGATCAGTGCAGGTGAATGTTCCAAGTCTCTTTGACAATTCATAATAGAATGTGAAATCAAGCTGGCTTGAAATATTGCTCCAAATCAGAGAGAATTGGGGGGAGGTGGAAGTTTGGAACACTGCAGGAATTGAGAAACTGTATGTCAGATGAACTACCGAAAAAAGTGGGCCCGTCACTACTTAGCGGGCTTTGCCAGTAATTAGGAACAGAGGATGCTACTTCATACCAGGGTCAGGCTATCTGCCCGCCAAGCCCATACAGTCTGCTCTGACTGACAGCGTTCTCCAGCAGTCTTCCATAAAACATTATATTACATCCCCCGCTGTCTGATCACTGGAGTGAACCTGGGACTGTCTCCAGACCAAGCGTGTGCTCATGGCTGAACTATGGTCCCTGAAAGGGCGCAGTCCTTTGACAAAGCAGGAGATCTTGTTTTTAAGGTGTATTTTGCAGGTTGTAAATGACTGGACATGCATACTATCATTTCTGATGTTTAATATACAAAGTGTTGGCTTTGTGTTTAATAAAAAATCAACAACGGTGAAGCTAAATGAACTGAAGAGAGACATTAGCCCTATCTAGGTATGGTAGTCACGAGTAAGTAGAACTCCTGAGTGGAAATTGCCCACCTGTCTCCACGACTGTCACTCCTGGTCAACTCCCTGCATGAGTTGGAAGGTGACATTCTGCACCCAAGAGCTTTCTGCAATGGTGGAGGCTCCTCGAGTGACGCAGAATCCCCAGGTTCTACACCAGCGCAAGGATGCTCCCAGCTGCAAACAGTCGCCCTCCAACAGGTGGAGGGAGACGTGGAGCTAGTGCGCGTGTCCCTACTCCTGTGTTTTGCTCACATGCGAGTACAACGTCTGGCAAGGGCTACTGCAAGAGCCATTCCGACTGCACTCTATAGATGGCTAAAGCTCTCTGTGACTGGCCAGCATCAGAAAGCCCTTTCTGTCGGGCGAGAGAGATGCTGTGCATAACGACAGGAGTGACGGGCATTACCTTTTTTCTCCATGCGTTTCATGTCCATCAGCTTCTCCACGTTGTTGGGATCATTGAGCCACAGCTGCATGCGGACGAACGGCTCCCGGCCCTTCAAGCTCAGCTTGTGCCAGGGCTTGGGACGAGCCAAGAGGTCCGAGACGGAACCTTGCGTTAGTCCCAGGATTGTCTCCCCAAACAGACGCTGGCCTGCAAAGAAGCCAAACATCACGTTGGATTTGGGCAGAGGAGAGGCAAGGCAAAGAGACAGGAGAAGGAAAACATACCCACACCCACACGAGGAAAAAGGGGCCCAATGTCATTAAAGAACAGAACACCCTGCCAGTTAAAACTGTCGTGGCTTATCTTGAAGTGGCACAGCCCCCCCTCTAATGAGGTGGAGGCAGCTCGTAGGGGAGACACACAACTCCTTCAACCCAACGAAAACTGGTCTACAAATAAAAAGAAAAATCCCAACTGCACTATGTCACACTGATGGTAGGAGCCGGTCACATTCTAGGATGCCCTCCCACATAAAAGTCCTCAAATTTAGCAAACCAGCACATCAGGGAGATGTCTTCCCTTGGTGTGCTAGTTTTCTACATGAAGGGAGAGTTCCCCCCCCCCCCAAGTCATGATACAGGAATAGAAAGAATTGAATCGAGAACCCTCAATCCTTGCCAGAGACTTCTGTTAGTCTTTCAACTCATTTCAGATTGATTCACTTCTTGAACACGTAAAACAAAAAGCAAAGAGTCCAGTGAATTCAGGGGCTGATAGCACAGGATAAGGCACCACTGCATTAGGTGGTGCCTGATATCCTTTCTGCCCTTAAGAGTTCTGAATCTGGCTGCATTTGAGATTTTGTCTATTGATCTAACATCAAACACCCCTGATTGAATCGTATACAGATCACTTACAGGCCCCATTCACATGTAACACTAAGCCAAACTATAGTTTATTTTATTTTAATTGCATTTATTAGCTTAGGGAGAATCAGCAAGCTTGCAGGTACCCAAAATGAAAACCACTGCTTTATTTGGCTTAGCATTATGTGTGAACTGGGCCAATGTTACCATTATTTTGTTAGTCGTGTTCTTTGCATGGTGCTTTACAAGTGACCTCTGCTACATAAATGCATGTCTCCTCCCCATGCTTTACCCATCTACATTCCCCCCTTATCCATAGAGAATGACATTGTCTTTCACTCAGGCGATTCTGTGAAGCAATCCCACAAGTGTGGAAGAGGGTCAAGGCCTGGCCATGGCACGCCAAAATCCACACCTGGGGTACTGGAAAAATTATAATTTGTGTTGTGAGCCGCTAGGAGGACTCCAGCTGAAAAGCTGGATAGAAATCCACCAAGTGGCCAGGCTCTAAATATTTATACCAGGCCTGGACAATCCAGATGTTTAATCCTGCCTGACACTGCACACATCTTGATTTCTTTCTGCACCTGAATGGGGCTCTGAGGCATCAAACCTCTAGGGCGAAGACTCAGTCTCAGCGCCCTGAGCTTGCTGTTTCAAACTTCAGGGTCTCCGGTGAAAACGCTATCCAAAAGAATTGCATCCAAACCTATCTTCCAACCCCACATGCAGATGTCAAAGAACAAGCCAATGTCCACGACTTCCTAACTAATCTCGGTGACTCCGGCTTCCCCTTCAGTGCTTTCCAAGCTGTTGAGTTTCAGTTTTCAGCTGGGAAAATTAAGAGATTGATTCCCTCAGCTGGGAGCATTTCCTGCCATTCCAAGGCGAGGTTCTTACAATGGAGACAATAGAAAGACCAGTGCCAGATTGAAATGATTTCCAACCTGTGTTTCCATCGCTGCCTGCTGCCACTCAGAACACAGCAGATGCTCAAACTGTGTTGAGGTTGGGCCCCATAACAGCTCCACGCCATTAAACTGATCAAAACCATTCAATCAGTGACAGTGTTTTAACCTGTTAGTGCAGGTGGACTTTTGCTATTGGTAATCAGGAATTTGATATGGCTTTTTTCTTAAGGGATTCTTCCCGATAACCCCGATTTAAGTCCAAAGCTTCGTTCCAATGCGCGGGCACGATGGGAAGCCCCAACCTCACCCCTTTTTGCGACATACTAATCAGAAAGGCTGGTTTCTGGGATGCTCCCATCGACCTCTGTTGTAATCCCTGCCCCGTAAACCGCCAGGCAGGACAGTCCAAAGTGGGCAGAACTCATTAGGCTCAGTAGAGATAGCTATAGCTTCCTCCCCACTTACCCACCTCTTCTCGTAAATGCCATTTGCAAAGCAACCCTTTTTTACATGAGGAAAAAGGACTGTTACATTCCCACTCAGAATACGTATCCCTGGCTAGTTGTGTTTCAGCAACCTATGCCTTATTGACTGCAAGGCTTGTTATTCAAACTCAATGGCAACTATGCAGAGCCCTGGTGGACCAGACCAATGGCCTGTCTAGACCAGCATCCTCTTTCTCACAGTGGCCAACCAGATGCCTCTGAGGAGGACACAGGCAGCGCATGAGGGTAAGCGTCCTCTCCTGCTATCGTTCCTCGGCAACTGGTATTTACTGACACTCTGCCCTTGAACATGGAAGCTCAATTTATCCATCATGGTTAATATGTGAGGCTGCCCTTGAAGACGACTCGGAAACTTCAACAGGTCCAAAATGCAGTGGCCAGATTATTGGCTGAGGTTCCATTTATATCTCATATAACCTATGCTTTACAACAGCTGGATTGGCTGCCAGTTCATTTCCAGGCCCAATTCAAGGTGCTCACACTTGTGTTTAAAGCCCTAAATGTCATAGGCCCCAAATATCTGAAAGACTGCCTAAATCCTTACAGACCCTCTCAGGTGTTAAGATCAGCTGAGGGAGTCCTCTCGGTAGTTCCACCACCCTCAGAAGCCTGGGGGGTGGCTGCCCAGGACAGGGCCTTCTCCGTGGCAGCCCCTAAGTTGTGAAATTCCCTCCCCACAGAGGTGTATCTGGCACCTTCACTGTACAGCTTTCGGTGTATGCTGAAGACACACCTTTTCACCCTGGCTTGTGATGAGGGATGTATATATATTTTAGGACTCTCTCTAGTTATGAATGTGATTTGTTTTCAACTGTTTTTAGTCATGTATTTTATATTGTTGTGACCCACCCTTGGACCTACTGGGTAATAAATTTAATGCTGATAGTGATGATAGCAACAGCAGCAGCTGTAACTAGGCCTATCCTCCTAGGAAGTTGTCATATATTGTCAGACCACTGGGTCCATCTGACTCGATCCCTGCATGGACTGAAGCAGCTCTCTTTGGGGTCTAAGATCGGAGTCTTGCCTAGCTCTACCTGGAGATGCCAAGGATCAAACATGGGGCTTTCTGCATGAAAAGCATGCGCTCTACCAAAGAGCTATGAGGTCCTTTCCCTTATCCATCCTTTTTTTGGTTAAGCGGTTTATAAAATTTATTAAACAAACCCCGTTCAACATTTTTTTTAAGACAGAAGTCATCACTGTGCCAGCGACATCCAAAAGATAATTATATGCTATGTGAAGTACTTCCTTTAGACTGTTCTCAATCTCCTGCCAACCAATTGCACTAAGCGACCCCCAATGTCTACTCTGGGGCCAAATTCACACATATTAGGATGTGCATGAGCCATAGTGGTCATAAGCCTCATGCGCTCCCTTGCCTCCATCTCAGACAGACAGGAACGTGACTTTGAAAGCTTTCAGTTTAGGAAACTAGGGCTTTCTGTTTCATCTGAACTGGGGATCATGGTACAACCCTAACTATGGTCAGTTTTAGTTTCAGGACTAATTAACTTCAAACCACAGGGCTTGCTTGTTTAAACAAACCATAGCTAGTGCAGTCCCCTACCCCTGGTCTGGATAAAACAGGAAGCTGTGGTTTATTAAAATTGAAAGGAAAACCTTCTGAAGTCCACATCCCAGCCATGCAAGAGCCTGAGGCTCACTGCAGCTTGTGCACATCACAATAAACCATTGTTCATCAACCTTGGGTCCCCAGATGTTGAACTCCCATCATCCCGAGATAGCATGGTCAACAGTCAGGGATGACAGGAGTTGCAGTCCATCAACATGTGGGGACCCACGGTTGAAGAACACTGCAATAAACCATAGTTTACTGTGCAAATGCAGTCTATATGGGTATTTACTAGTGCATCGCCATTGCTTATAGGTGGGGCTGTGTGTCTGTTAATTCTGCGAGACTGTTCAAAGTAATACTTAGTGCGTAATTCATCTTGCTGAGAATCTTACATGTTCATTAAAAGGGGGTAGGTGGATTCTAGAGTTTATGGCTGCAAAGAGATAAACGCTGGCTCTACATAGCAGTGACTCAGAATGTGACATCACAGCTGCTTAACGATGCACGAATGGCCACAAGATGCCTACCCTGCGGGTTGTCCCCCATATCTCCAGCTTCTTTGTCAAGCAGCTGAATGACTGAAGTTGAGACAGCACTTCTAGCTGAAGACTGTCAAATGATAGAGCTCCTATGATAGAGAAATGTTTTTGGATTCTTGCCCAGGAGGCGCTCTGAGTCCTGCCACCATGCCTTTAAGCAGCGGCAGACTGGCCCTTAGTTGCTCATCCCCAGCATCTCTTCTTTTCTCCCTCTAGCCCAGGAGTGGGGATGCTGTAGCCCTCCAGATGTTGCTGGGCTACAACTATTGATCATGCTGGCTGCTGAGAGATGGAGGCCAACAATATCTGGAGGGGCACACAGGTTCCTTCCCTCCTCTCTCTCTTCAAACACACACTTCGTACCACAGGGACTCTGAGAAATATACGGTTGCTTTCACTCAGTGCATCTTTTGGCTTTCCACATATATTTGTGCCTCCCCTGCTGTTTTTTTTTTTTTAAAATTCATAGTTTTATATTATTGTTTTCCTGGAGTGTACCCTAAATGTCAACAGTGGGAGTGTGCTCTATATAGATAACTTAACTAGTTATTAAATATGTTTAAAAGGACATATTGCTTAGATATAGCGAATCCTGCTGGTGGAGATTCACATGGTGCCTGCTAACTAAGTCTTTGCTGGCACCCGCAGTTATAACGCAACACGATTTTGGTCCTCAAAAAAGCTCTAAATCAGGGGTGGGGAACCTATGACTCTCCAGATGTTGCTGGACTTTGTAAGAACATTAAGAGTCTGCTGGCTCAGGCCAGTGGCCCATCTAGTTCAGCATCCTGTTCACGAAGTGGCCAACCAGATGCCAGTGGGAAGCCCGCAAGCAGGACCTGGGTGAAAGAGCACTCTCCCCTCCTGAGGTTTCCAGCAACTGGTACACGGAAGCATCCTGACTCTGACCATGGTGGCAGAGCACAGCCATCAAGGCTAATAGCCACTGATAGCTTCTCTTCCATGAATTTGTCTGTCCTGAGTCTTCCAACATTACAACTACAACTCCCATAAGATCATGCCACTGGCCAGGCTGGCTGGGGCTGATGGGAACTGGAGTGCATCAACATCTGGAGGGTTTCCTACCCCTGACCTAAATGGGCTGGTTCTACAGCAGAGGTCTTCAACCTGTGGGGTCAGGACTCACAGCCATATTGCTCCCTGACGAGTACCACATATGGAAAACAGTAGATCCCATACTGCATTTTTTAAATTAAAAATTAATACATGTTTGGGCTAAAAGTCTGCCCTGAATTTGAGACGGTTGAGGGCTTCTGGTATAGAGTCTCTTGGAGAGTGCCATTTTTTTTTCAAGGTGCACTGATACATGTATGTGGTCATCTGGTGAGATCCCGCTCCAGGTCTCTTGGCCACCTGAAGAGATGCCTGGGCCAATAAAGAGTGGGGCTTGCACTCACTCTTCACTCCTGCACCTAAGATCTCCCACTGAGGGCCTGCTCCAAATTGATCTTGGCTGGGTGCTCATTTTGGCCTTCCCCATGAGCAGGCCCTTCTTGGGAAAAGCCCTGGAGTCCTCTTCCAACAGAAAGCCATGCAGCAAGGGGAGGGCCTCACCTGTGGCCTTCCAGATGTGACTGGACTACAACATTCATTCAGCTCAGCCAGCCTGGCCTATGGTCCAGGATAGTTGTTGTCGTAACATCTGGCAGGGCCACAGGTTAGCTACCCCAGCCACAGCCTCCCCTCTGTAGCCTCTCAGAAAACGGGTCGAAGCTTCAAATAAATAAGTAAGTCCAGCAGCCTTTGGACATTTCTGGTTAGGATTTTGGCTGGCTGCTACTGTGTCCTATTGCATTACTGGCTTTTTTAAAAGCAAACAGACTTTGTGATGCTGTTCAACTGTACAACTGTCTGGTTTATTTATTTATTTACTGTTTCTTCATATTATTGTTTTATTGATGTTTTTCCTTAATTGCTTGTTTTAAGAGGTGAACTTTGGTGGTGTTTTACAAATGTAAATAGACTGGGTTGGATCCAGAGAAAACGTGCCTGTCGCAGGGCTGGCAGAAACTGACTTCCCCCTCCCTCCCCCTCCTAATCACAGTCTTGCTTACTGAAGCCACGGGATTGCAATCATCTTAAACTAAATAAAAAATAAAGGACAGCGGCCTTTAGTGACATTGGCTGAGACAGATACAGACAACCAGGGGCCCCAAAACAGAGGTGTCTCCGCCCCTAGCAAATCTAGGCAAACAGAGGGCAAAAAGGAAACAGTGAAATATTGTTCCACACCTAATGCAAGGTTTGGGGTACATTTCTTGCCTCTTCTGCTGCGTTTTAGGCTTGTCAGCCACGCTGTAGAAAAACAAAAATCATGGAGGGGGGGAAAAAGATTTATGTAAAAGTGACATCAGAACAAGAGTTAATAAAAGCACTTTTCCATGTTCCTCCTGGAGCACAAGAGGACATAGAATCAGGGACCCTGGTTTTCTGCACACTCTGAAACACGCTGAGAAATTTGGCTTCCAGTGTGGAATCCAGAGTAGCCAACAGACTCTGGGGAAGCCCAGGTTTAAATTTTTTTATTTCTATTTAAAAATGAGCAAGTTCCTCTCTCTCTTGGACAGGGGGGAAAATTGGGGGAAAAAAATGAAGCTAGTATCTTTTAAAGTTCCTGAGACTAGAAGGGGTCTGGGTGGGTGGAAGGGGAAACGGATGATTTTACAGCTCCCTGGTCCTACCTGCAGCTCACCAACGCACCCAGAGTACCCAAGCACTTCCTTTCCATTGCCAACTTTGTTGCTCTACTAGTTTGCAATTTAGAGTCCCTCTTCTAGTGCAGGTGGCACTGCCTTCATCTGGTAATGATCCACCTTACGCTGTACTGAGTTTGCATCCAGAATCTGTGCATCCATAGTCAATGGTGTATTTCTGCACAATTTATTCTGCTCGTAGTAAACCGCCTGCTTTTGGCTTTCCTGGTTGCAGAATGACTTACAGTAAACCAGCGTCCCTGCATATATAGCATGCAACGACAACGCACACAACAACCTATGAGCCCTTGTCTGCACCACCCATTCGGACCGGCACAATATGACTTCACCCCAGCAGAATGAGAAACCCAATCATGTTCAGTTCTGCCAACTTGGTTGGTTTCAGCTACAGGCCCTGGCATAGCTGGAGAACAGCTCTACATTTTTAAGAGCATCAAATAGATAGATGGTACATTTTAATCTAAGGTGGCAGCCATGTTATTCTGCAACTGACTAAGAAAATACTGAAGGCTGTCATCAAGCTTCTGAAAGAGTCATATTAACTAACAGAGGGAAACCACACCTAAAGGTTCCATTTCTACATCCAGAACTGCATAATTTCTGACATGTACTCAATGGACCTAATTCAAACCTGGTTTTGGCACCATGATAACTGCACTGTGTCATCAGAATTTTTATTAATCAATATAGCTTGGTTGAGTAGAGATTGATATTTATACACAATTTGTACAATTTCTGAGAAAAATATAAATATTTTTCAGGATGTGCATGGCTATTGATACCACATCTGTTTCTATATCCCCCCATCTCATGAATCATAAGAAATATATCAGAGACAAATTGTCTCTGCCTCATTCAACATGTGGGAAACTGACATACAGTACTTGAGTACAGTTTCTTTCCACTCTCCTCAAGATATATGCTTTCCCCTTTGACCGAGCCAAGGAAAAATAACTTCCTGACATCTTAATTTTACAAAGTTTCCAGTTTTCCCCCTGTACCGTGACATCACCATTACAGATGCAGATCTACAAGATGAGGATCTCATTCTAAGGAATAGCTGCCATGGAGTATCGCAGATTTCATCTTATCACCTAAGACGGTGTGAACTGGGACCTTGATGGTTGCCAGCCTGCAATCCAACCAATTGTAGACTGCCATGTAAACCTCTGGGGTTCGGCAAATCTAGAGCGTCAAGATTTCATACCAGTCACTTCCTGATTCTGCACAGCAGCGTGATCTCCTGCTGGTCCCGGTACTATGTGGATGACTAAATCAGTTGAGATTGCTAGAACCAAGTGGGCACGGCCATGCGCAGACACACACTCCACCAACTGACACTACTGAGGCTGGAATGGCCAGCCCCTGCGTGATCCTACCTAACCCTCTAAATTAAACCATCCAAGTATTACCCTAGTGGTGTGGGATCCAGCCCTGGGGAACAGCAATCATGCAATTTCATGGAGCAATCGAGACTGAGCCACAACTAAAAGGAACGGTATCTGTGGGGAGGGCTCCACCCACATCTTCCTAAAAATCTGCCCCAAGCCACAACCAATGAATAAACCCTCTGTTTCTGTGCCACAGTATGAACGACCTCTGATAATGGATTTTGAACACCTCCACATACTCTGTGCATATCCAAGAGAGGTGCCGTTGGGAGCAACACAGTTTACAACATGCTCCATGCTCCACATGGGTCCATGCCACCATCTTGCATGGAGGTAAAACACACCTTCCTTGGCTTCTACCTCCAGGGAATTTCCTTCTCCCAACAAGTGAAGTAGCAATCAATTCGACCCTTTCAATTCACCATAAACTACAACAATGGAGCCACTTTTAAATGTTTACTTGTCCACTCCCTCCCCATTTTTCCTCCTTTCTCTCTCTTTTTTAAAACGTAAAACAAAATGTGACAATCGTGATGCTGGTGGAACTCACATGAAGTTGGAGCATGAGTCACAAAGAGCCATAATCTAAAACTTTTTTCTTTCTTTCAAGAGAGATGTAGGATAATTGGGTGCTTTTGATTTGCTTTTCTCTAATCTTGGAATTAGTGACCACAGCAACAAAGGCACCCATCGTATCAAGAATGCTGAGATATGTGCCGTTTGGCCTAGGGTAACGAGCAAATTTTGCATGAACCGTATTAATTATCCTTCAGCTAGATTCACAACTTGGTCCTGAACTAGTTGCCTGAGCTTGCTTTAAACATGTTCCTGTTCCCAACATAGCAAAAAAACAATTAAAAAAAAACCTGTTCTCCTAGGATATTCAGAAACAGTAAAAAAGATATTTACCCAGGTTGTTGTCTGTGAGCACTTCTTTGACCCGCTTTGTGATGCCATAGGTATCCAGTTCTGGTGACATCGCAACCAATTCTTGAATGCTAAGCGATGAATGGCCAGAGAGGGGCAATGGTGTTGTAGACTGGGACTCTGAAGCAGACGGCTCACTCGACTCCTGCAGCTTGCCCTCCTTACTTGTCTCTATGGCTGGACAGGGCTGCTGGACCAGTTCCGTCAGGCTCTTCACAGATTCGCTGGAACTCATAGGGGACTCGGGAGCAGGGCTGCAACTGGCAGATGTCTTTGGGGTGCTTTCTGCATAATCAGCGGGGGAGACAAATTGGAAAAACTTCGCTTAAGCAAAACGCTTCTTCATCAAAGTCTCGCTTCCAGACTTTTTTGTGCTTATAATAAAGCCAAACTATTGCACATGCTCTAGTTCACTCTTAAGCCTCTCATTTCCCACTTTCAGAAATAGATTCCCAAAATGTTTGCTCACATCCAACCTGGCACCCTACACCCAATGGTGCCTTATTTTATGATCAGATGGAAGTTCTATCCTTCTATGTACATCAATGCAATAAGTAAATAAACCAATGTTTCAATGCTATAAAAAGACACACAGAACAATTTACGCATGAAGCTATTTTATTCCAAGACAAACTGTGGGACTGTCTTGCCAAGTCCTGTCTAACTCCGCCTGGCAGCAGCTCTCAACAGTTTCAGCAGAGACTGAACCTGGAACCTTTTGCAGGCAAAGCAGGTCCCCACCACAGAGTCGAGTGTGTTTTCATACGAAAGCAAGAGGTCCTACAGAATACATCAGGAGCTGGGGCAGAGAAAGAATGTGCCCTTACCATCTTTCATATCATCTACACACCAGCAGCTTTTCAACTGTTTACATTTAATTTCAATATTTACAAAATTCTAAACACAACAAAAGAACAATACAAAGGAAATGCACCCTTTGTATGATGTGTTTCGTCTTCATAAAGTTGATGTAAGGACACCAAGGCATTCAAAAAGATGCCATATTTTCCCTGCTCCTGTTGATTGTAAATATTTAGTTGGTCCTTGACATTCCTACTGTTTTTCAAGATTTAGCTAAGTTTTAACACAAGGAACTAAAAAAAAATACATATTTAATTTGAGAAAATTATTATTGCTTCATTTACTAGCTATAAATAGCCTTACAAACATCAACGAGATCCAGATAATTTCATGATGCCAAAATAGGAAGTAGCGCATTCATTGAGCCAGCAGGACAAACAGAGGGGATTTAATGGTAGCACAGACATACACAACCGCTTGTTTGATTGCACAGAATCTTTTCCCCCAGAAAAATAAAAACAGACCAGGGCCACCCTATGTGGAAAAGGTGAGTAGTCACTGCCATTTTGCTTCTTACTCTTACAATGTCCTCAAGTCAGAAAAATGTGCATGTCTCATTTTGTTGGTGGGGCCACTGTTGGGTGCTGCCTGGTGGGCACTGACCCATGACAGGGCCTTCTCGGTGGTGTTTCCTCATTTGTGGAACATTCTCCCTGGTGAGATGCATCTGACTCCCTTGTTAACTTTCAGGAGGAACTTAAAAACATTCCTGTTTACCCAGGCATTTGATGGCTGAAAGGTACCATTCCTAGCAACCTGGATATTACCAGCCATGAGAGCATGTGATTGTTTGAAATATGCTTTTAGATGTTTTTAATGTTTTCAAAAAGTCTTTATAAATGTTTTGTTTTGAATTGCATTATTTCATCACTTGGTATCTACTCCCCTGGGCTCTTTTGGGAGGAAAGGCTGGACAGAAATGTAGTAAAAAACCAGAAAGCCCTTCAGTGCTACATGCAGACTCCAGGTTGCCCACGTGGGCTGTACACCAAAACCAACTTGATGTAACTCCTAGAATTTTTTGCTTCTGTTCCCCCGCACTGGTCTGACTGTATTTTTTAAAATAATATCATTGTATGGTAGGTGGTTTTTGACCTTACGTAGATCAAGGTCAGGCCTAAGACAAAACTCTTTATTGCTCATTAATGAATGAACTTCTGTCAATAAATAAAAAGATGAGTTGATCTAATAACTTCTGACAGCTTAGCAGGAAAAATGGTGTAGGAGATGGGAAAGTAATTGTAAAAGGAATTTCTCATTAAGCAGTACTGAGAAACAATCTTGGTTTTGTTTTGTTTGCCTGTATGGTATACAAAAAGTCAATGGGTCATTACTATTTCTTTCAAGAATACAGAGCTCCCAGGACATACAGTCTGTCTGGTTCTTCAGAAAACCTACACAGTCCTAAGCAAGTTTTTGCCTGTTGGGCAATCTCTTCTAGAACTGTAACACTAATAAACTTGTAATATTACACATTTAAAAAACACATTTGGGTACTTTTTTGAGCTGAGAACTGCATCAGAAAATCTGAAGAAGTGTGAAACTCAAAGGCAATTATGTTCCAATCTGCACAATAGTCTGGGAGGTTGCGTCAGATTTCACAGAACCATATTCCTCAAGAATTCATATATTAGAGCACATGATATTGAGTATTTTATCACTATTTTCAATTCCCCCCCGCCATTTTGCATCTCGGACCAAGTTGGTCTGGCCCACCTAAAGTGGCCATTAATGTCCAACGACTGCTGCATTCTGTCTTGCAAGATGGTTTAGTCACCCACGCATTCCTCTTTTCCCATGTAAATAGTGTTCCCCTAAAATGGTTTAGGTTCCCCTAAGATGATGGGGGAAAGGAAAGGGACACAGAGTATCCCCAGTCTAGTTCTGCCTGCATCTTCACTGGACAAGGAGATGCAAGTGCCCGCCCACTCCTCTTCCAGCCATCGGCCCGACTATGGATTGAGGCAACAATTCTGAGAACCGACAAGGCTGCATTTTCAACGGCCTTCAGTGTTCTCTTACGGGAGGGGAGACAAGGGGCTATGACCTCCCTCCTACCCCTTATGTTTCTTTTCGCTTTGTCTCCCCTGGATAGGAATGAATGAGATCTGTCAGCAGAGGTGTTGCTATGTCTGCCTATTCCCAGCTGCATGTTATGGGCTCAGGGTAAGTAACAAAGTATATAATACCCCAAAATAATTTACTAAAATAGCCTCCGTTTGTCCCTAGGCAAATGTTTGCTCAAATAAGAACTTCTTGCAACTTTGCCAGAAGACACGGAGGGCCACTTTGCTAACTTCTTTTTCCCCAACACGAGCATCAATATTTGCTTTGGGGAAAAGGAATGAGAACGGCGGCACAGCAACGCCGGAGGCACCCAACAGGAAATTGCTACACGTGCCCACTAAAGTATGGGTAATACGTGCTGACATGTTTGCTTTGACCAAATGCTGGAGTTCAAAAGGAAAAAGGCAACATTCATGTTCCATTTACAAGATCTGAGGATTCAGGGCCCCAAAATGGCAACAGACATATCCGCCTTGAGGCCACTGGCCTGCGAATGGCAAGTTCCATCCCTACCATTCAACAGGGCTTGGCTTGTTGTGTGTTGTCATTCTAGCTGCTGTTACTGAGAGCATACAACCAGTGCATGCAACTGGGAGCATGCAACCTCTGTTACAGGAAGCCTTGTGAAATAGTATATTTAACAGGGACCACATAAAGTGGCCCTTAAGAGCTGTTAGGAAGGTCCTTAAGAAAATGGCATGTGTGTGATGAATATGCTACTTTGAATATTTTAT
Organism: Rhineura floridana; assembly: GCF_030035675.1. Taxonomy (NCBI): domain Eukaryota; kingdom Metazoa; phylum Chordata; class Lepidosauria; order Squamata; family Rhineuridae; genus Rhineura; species Rhineura floridana. The sequence goes on along the minus strand of NC_084500.1, from coordinate 4,776,144 downwards.
AGACAGGCAAAATAAAGCCTTTTGATAACTAACAAAAACAAATTTAAATTAAAGGACAGGGGGTGCTACAAGTAATCCTTTCCCCACCCCCTTTTCTGAAGACGCTCACCCCTGTGGAGCTAAACCCTACGGGGCTTTCAAACTATCTGCCCTTGGGAACCCTTTCTACTGAAAATTTGTCTGCTGAGGAATGTCTGCACACTTTCTCCAGCCTAGAGAATCTGGCACAACCTTCCCTGAACATCTTGTTCCTAGGAGGTGCAAGGTCCTTTCCAAATATTATGACACTGTTAGATAAAGGTAGTAGCGCTGTAATAAATCAAAGCTATATTCACTAACTTGCAAAAAACCGTGCGGTTTAAGAACGCACCTATAGCCCACAGGTATTTCTATCAAACTTAAACATCCCCTGGAACGTGAATTGGACTGTGAAAGACCAACCCAAATGGTGTTTGCCTTTTGACCAATTTGTAGAGCAGTACAGTATCTCAGAGAGGAGGTCAGGTCTCCTGCTCCCCTGGTGCATTCACTACAGCTGCCCAATTTCCCTGCTTTTTAAAGTTTGGTAGAAATATCTGTGAGCTATAGGTACATTCTTAAACTGCAAGGTTTTTTGCCTATGAGTGAATTTCTCTGCTTTTTAATCTAGGAGGTAAGAAATGGGATCCTGGGCAAGTTTGCTGAAAATGGATTGATCATTTGCATGCTTATTGAGTTCAGTGGGATTTACTCCTCTGCATTCATGCTTAGAACAGGTGAAACTGACCACAGGGGATGGGGAGGAGAAAGGGCTGATGGGAATGGGCAGTCAGAAGGGGGAGGAGAGGAGAAGGACAGGTTTGATTATTTGCATGTTTATTGAGTTCAGTGGGATTTACTCCCATGCAATCATGCTTAGGATAGGGAAAACTGACTGGGAAGGAGGGAGGGCTGGGGTGGGCAGGGAAGGAGGAAAAAGGAAGAGGGGAGGAAGGGAGAAGAGAGTGGGAGGAAGGGAGAAGAGAGTGGGAGGAAGGGAGAAGCAGGTATAATCATTTGCATGCTTATTGAGTTCAATGGGATTTACTCCTATACAATCATGGTTAGGATAGGTAAAACTGACCATGGGGGAGGAGAAGGGGGAGGACAAGGAGATTGGAAGGGGAGGGGCAAATGAAGGGGGGGAGGGCAAAAGGGAGGTGATGGGAAGGAGGAGGGGGCAGGTTTGATCATTTGCATGCTTATTGAGTTCAATGAGATTTACTCATGTGCAATCATGCTTAGGATAGGTGGAACTGACCTAGGGGAGGGGGGAAGGCAGGGAACAAAATTGGGTGGGTGGGCACTGGCCAGAGGGGAAGCTCCTTTCCTTTCCAAAAGGAAAAACACTGTGAACAGTATCATTGCTTTTCAGTGTTTTCCCCACCTCTTTATTCTACAGCAGGCACATGTAGCCTCCCACCTAAATTGAAACCAAAGCTGTCCCTGGCCACATCCACACCATACCTTTTACTTTAGACAGCCATGGCTTCACCCAAAGAATCCTGGGAAGTGCAGTTAGTGAAGGGTGCTGAGAGTTGCTAGTAGATGTCCTGTTCCCCTCACAGACCTTCAATCAGAGTGGCTGACTGTTCAACCCCTCTGGCCACTGGAGCTCTGTCAGGGGAATAGGAGTCTCCTCTCAGCACCCTTCACAAACTAGACTTCCCAGGGTGCTTTGGGGGAAGCCATGACTGTCTCAAGTGGAATAAAGGTCTGGCATGGGTGTGGACCCCTCATTAGCCAAGCCAAACAGCTGTGAATCTGGCTTTAGAATACAGACGGTTGTTCCTGAGCATGCCCGGCCTTATCATTGAGTTCAATGTAAAATTTCTTAAATTAATTAAAAATCAGCCAGACATTTTTTAAACGTTTAAACTGCAGAAGATGAAGGTCAATGTATGGGGCAAGGTCAGTAACAGAATTACAGGTATTCTGTGAACATGGCTGATCTTTAATTAAAGTCAATGTATATAAGAACTCTGACAGAAAAAAATGCAAAAGGAGTCTTTTTCTCCCTCTTTTTACACTTTGAACTCTTAATTCTCTCTGACTGTTTTGTGTATTGCCATGAAAATTTAGAGGGTTGTGATGTGAAGCAAGTGTTTCTGAGTTCAGGACTGTAAGTTTTGTAAAATTTTGTTTTGAAATGAGCTTACTGGAAGTATCAGAATGGCATGGGGGTATTTTCAACGTAACATTGCGGACTGTGAAAAATCCATGCTGCCTATAGTATACAGCTACTCTTGCAGCTGTATTTTATATATTTGCATTTTGGAGATATATTTGCACTTAGAAAAAGTTGCCTTGACATTCCTATAAAGGTCCTTCTCAGCTCAGTAACTGGATTTCTTTCTTTTTTAAAACAACAAAAACAACTTATGAAAGATGCAAAGGAGACACCCCTCTTTCCCTGTAAGCTACCACAGTCTGAATGTAATCTTTAAGGCAATAAGAAAGGTACAGATCTAATTTTTTTCTCTGCTTTGCCTCAGGTTGCTATGCAGCTGCATCCAAAGCTGAACAAATGTTATTTTTGTATTGGAAGCCGTGAACAAACGGCAGTGTAAATTTGCCGTGATTCACCCATGCGAGGGACCAATTTGGCAGATCATCCATCTTGTTCACTGTACGCTGACAGGGATGGCACGAATTCTGTACATGATAAACAGATTTCTCCTCAGATCTGTGTCCTTTAACCCGCAGCAAGGTCAAAATGACGGCTGCCTGCTTAATAAAATGGCAGGTTGCTGGTTCAAGTCCCTCCCCCCTCTCTAATTTTGTCCCCTGTGCTAGCTTAAAGAAATCTCAAACTAGAGCAGCTGTGAATTTTTCATGCAAGTCTTGGACCGTGCAATGCAAAACCCACACAGAAATAACACTGGCAATGGTGGGGAATAAAGGGACAATGACAAAGAATACCGGGGGGGGGGCGGGGGGGAGGGAGTGGGAGACAGGTCAGGACAAAATAAAACCCTTCACCATAACTGCTACTTTTTCAACCCAAATTTGTCGTCAGCTCAGTAATTTGGATATTGGTGAAACATTTATACTGCCTGCATATATTCCACAATTTCCATGAATTCGAAACAAGCACCTCTTTGCCCTGGTATTTGACACCTGAGATGTGTAATTTTTAGGATCCACCCTATTTTGTGATTTTAGCTTGTTTTTAATTGTTTTGAAATCCTGTATTTTAAAATTGTTGTAACCTGCGCTGGGAACCTTTGGGTGAAGGACAGGTAATAAATGCTAATGCCAATAATAATAAAAATAATCATAACGTCTCTCCCCCCACCCCGCCAGAAGAACATGTGACATGTTCAGAGACAAGATTTACACTCTGTGCTCCAGGCAGCGAGCCAGGGAAGCGAAAGTGGGGGGGGGGGGAGAGAGAAAGACATATAATTTTGCCTCAAAAAACCAAGCTCTTCGAAGGTGGTCAGGCTCCACCGTAGAGGTGGTGCCATCTAGCAGTTCAACACTGCTCATCCCTCCTTTCCATTTAAAAATATTAACACCCACTTCTTGTGGTTCCCCCACATGGCCCCTGGGGTTCGATTGCCCTTCACTAGGGACGAAGAACTTTAGTGTGGCAGGCCCCACCCTGTGGAACTCCCTGCCACTAGAGGTTCAGCAGGAACCGCCCTGGCCTTCTTTTAGACATCACTTTGAAATGTGGATTTTCTTTGAACCAACCAGTATTTATGGATTTTTTTTCTCCCAATGTTTTTATTTTTGTATGTGTGCACTGCTGTATTTTTTTTAACAAAGTACAGTTTATAAATATTTAAATAAATAAAACAAGGAAAAACATTTAGAAGCCAACCAACCAACCGTAACAAATTAAGAACAGAGAGGAGCAGTGGGTTTAAAAAATCGCAAGAGTAAAACGGCGACGCATAATGCACCCCAGCCAGGCTAAACACCTGCCAGAATGAAACCCATCTTCAACCTCAAGCAAGGAGCCTGGTGGATCTCACAGGGGTAGGATATTCTTGCAATTGACGCAATACAGAGATTCAGGTACGGCCTACAACTGCACAAGTATTACATACCTATTACAGACAAAAATTAAAAAGTGATGTTAACATTAAATCTCAAAATATTTTTCCTTCTGCGTGGCAATGTGATGGTACGAGGGCCATACCTGGTATAAACATAAATGAAAAAGAAGGTTTTCTCTGGGCTTTCTTTGGTTCGAACAGAAGGAAAAGAAGTTGCTCTGAATGGGCAAATGTGAATCAGGCAGCCTGCCCTCTTAGCAGGTTCATAAATAAAGTTGCTTGATAACAAGATCAATCAATATTTGTTTGTTTAGGTGAAAGGCTGTAACAAAGAAGACAGTACATGAAACAAACTATAAATCAGACAAAATTACCAAGAGTGCACACACTGTAAATTAAAGATTTGACTGGTTAATTTGATTCGATAAGTGAAATCTGCCCTTACTGCCCCTCTGTCCTACAAGAGTGCACATGTTTACTGGGCCCTGTGACATATTTCCCCACATCTTGGCTCCCTGGCTCATGGATACATAGCTTCCTCAGCTTACTGAAGCAAGACCTCCTGAACTTTGGTCGTGTATTAGTGTATTAGCGTCTTCATTTTCTGTCGTTAGCTGAATTAACTTTCTACTTCTAAGTGCATCCCAACCTTTCCCCATCCTACTCAAGATCACGGCGACATTCACACCATAACGTTTATCCCACTATTATTCTACTTTAAACAGTCATGGCTTCCCCCCAAAGAATCCTTGGAAGTGTCGCTTGTGAAGGGTGATGAGAGCTGTTAGGTTCTCCTCACAGAGCCAAAATTTGCAGAGTGGTCTCTTCCCACAGAACTTATACTGAATCAGACTATTGGCCCATCTAGCTCAGGACTGGCTACTGACTGGCACCAGCAGGAGTCCCTCCTAGCCCTATCTGGAGACGCCGGGGATTGAACCTGGGACCTTCGGCCTCCACAGCAGATGCTCTGCCACTGAGTTACGGCGAATAGGGGTCTCCTAAGAACTCTCAGCACCTTTCGCAAACTACCCTTTCCTGGGATTCTTTGGGGGAAGCAATGGCTGTTTAAAGTGGAATAATAGTGCAATATATGTATGGTGTGGATGCGGTCCATGCCAGGAGCCTCTGGGTGAACTAGCAAGGCAACTGCCTGTGCTCTCAAGCATTTTTGTTCTATACTAGAATTCCCTTACAGAATGCATTTTCAACATTCGATGACTGGTTCTTCCCCTCAGCAGACACCACTCTGTGTTCTGTGACGGCAGGCAATGGCTCAGGGGGCTGCACAGCACCTTCTCACTGTATTAGATAAGGTTCTTATTTCCATGACAATGAGGGGACCTTCTAGACAAGCTAAAAAGGCAACGCCTTCTTTGCTTTTGGAGTCTCTATGGTTAAAAAAAGAGGAATGCTCTCCACTACCCGTTTGAAAGCAAAACTGTTCTCCAATATATTTTTATTGAATTTCGTAACAGGGGTACTTACAAATGACCTAAAAATTATCTAGGAAACAATTTTAGATTTGTCACCTGGAAGGGGTCTGATGGAAGCAACAGATTCTTGTTAACATTTTGGATTTCACTGGGCTCTGGATTTGGAAATTCCTCATGGCTGGCACTGCCTGTAAGCTTGCAACTGTACCCTTGTGATATGTGTTCAGTCAATACTCATGTAAACAATGTACTATGAGGATACCAGAAGCCTTTCCCCCCAAAAGGGACTGACCCTATAAAAAGCTACTCTGGACTTCCCACAAAGTGGGGAAGGGGAAGAGTGGAGTAATATGCGAGATAACAAGGAAGTGGAACAAATGCACATACATTCATTCCTTCATTGCTCCTCAAATCACAGACACAAATACCCACTTGCCACATGCACAAAAATACCACAACCCCTGGTCCAAAATTTGAAAAGGGAAGCTGAACAATCTACAGCATTTGTGAATGAACAGAAGACGTTTTCAGCAGGGCTTGGTGGATTGATTCTACAGTGCGCAAGCATGATGCAGACTTTGCATGATACATTTGCTCAGCACTCATATCACTCAGCTCTCTGGCAGGACAAAGAGGCAAACCCAGGGGTGGTGGCTGGAAACGAGCAGGCAGCAGCATGAGGGAGGTCCAGTCTGTGGTTCCTTGGCTGCAGCTTCCCAGAGCCAAGCCTCTCGTGAGAAGCTGCATAGCATTAAAGTGACATTTTTCTGCCTACGATAAACATGAGCTTCACAGGTTTGTGATTAGAAGTAGTGAGAAAACACTTTCAGGCAGACAAATATTGTAAGATGTGAAAAATAGGACAATACTTGGATGAGGCCATGTGAAAAGGATTTGCTCGGGTAGGTCTTCCATGTGGCGGATGTGTCATTTAAAAGGTCGTATCTCATGCGCAGGGCCATCCACAGGAGCAGGAAGCCACAACCAATGCTTATGCAAGGGCATTTCTGGCTTTCTAAAGCATTTTCACCCTGCTTTCTATGCAGCTAGAGAAATGGGGCAATATCTTATTTGATGAAAAGGAACTGGACTGCCTTTAAGTCAATCCGGACTTATGGCGACCCTATGAACAGGGTGTTCATGGTAAGAGGCATTCAGAGGAGGTTTACCATTGCCTCCCTCTGAGGATGAGAGGCAGTGACCGGCCCAAGATCACTCAGTGAGCTTCATGGCTGGGTGGGGATTCGAATCCTGGTCTCCCAGGTTGTAGTCCAACACTCTAACCACTACTCCACACCGGCTTATTTGATAAAAAAAGTATGTATTTGGGAGGGGGGTTGGGTGAAAGATTTTGTTTACTAGTTGTATGGCTTGGGGGAAACAAGTTCCCCCTCCAGCTGTATGACAACAAATTGGAAGGCTTCTACTGTGGTTGTGCATGGAGAACAGCTGCTGTTTGGGTTTGTTGTGCTTTTCTCTCAAAAAAACAAAACCCCAAATCCTCTGTATATTGATTTGATAGTAATCTCATCAAAGACAGTGGGGCAGAACTGCACAGACGGTGCCACTCAGCAAAGCTGACAGCAGCCTCACCACGAGACCTCTAAAGGAGAAACGTAGCAAGATGCGGAAGATGAAAGCACAGTTGCCGCTGCCTGTGAGACACTGAGACGTTGGCCCAATGTTCATGCAACGTGAAAACAAATGCTTTGCTTTGGATGGAGAGGCATATAAACACTATATCTAGGGGTGGGGAATATCTGCGGCCCTCCAGGTATTGGTGGACTCCAATTCCCATCACCCCCAGCCAGCATGGTCAATGGTCAGGGATGACAGGAGTCCAACAACATCTGGCAGGCCACAGGTTCCCCATCTCAGCTCTCGACCAACCAACCTACCAGCCAGCCACATAAGAATAGTAAGCTACTGTGGTGGGCTCCCCAACACTGGAGGCATTCAAGAGGCAGCTGGACAGCCACCTATCAGGTATGCTTTAAGTTGGATTCCTGCACTTAGCAAGGGGTTGGACTCAATGGCCTTAGAGGCCCCTTCCAACTCTACGATGCTATGGACTGGCTGCATGGTCAGGCCTCAGAGCCCTCTTCAGGACTGGGAGGGAAGACTAGCAGGGAGCATGAGGCCAATAGATTGCCCAGGCCCAGTGTAAATCCTTAAGAGCCTGGGGGTTGTATCCAACGTTAGTCCTACTCAGAACAGACCCATTGAAAATAATGGACATGATTGACTTGGGTCCATTAATTTCAATGGGTTTACCCTGGCTTTCTACTTTTGCCTGGTCAACAGATCTGCTGCACTCCAGGATGCCCCACATGCAGATTAAGGACCTTAGCCTTCGGGGTTCTCAAACTGGAGAGTGGATCCCTTCCAGGTCAGGACCTGGCATAGCAACTCACACTGACAATCTCACTCTGGCAGGGGGAAGCTTTCTCCCAAGTAGGGGCATTAAACTTAATGGCTCACACATAAAGTCGTAGGAACAAGGGATCCAGCGCAGCCCTCCGACAGGCAAGGCCATGGGAAGAAAGAAAAAAACCGCACAGACACATCCACAAAACTCTATGTGAGCGCATTTGTGACTGTGTGAAATCTCTAAGGACAAGAAGGGGAAAATACTATATTCGCTACCATTTGCCAAGAAATGTCTACCATTGATCTGATCAACTAGTTAAATCCCAGCGCACAGCCCTTGATCTCCAGTAATAATAGCCCAAATTCCATTTAGTGTTCATTTGAGCAGTCAGGATAAAGTCATTTCTTATTATCTCCCCACTGTGTAAAAAACAGCTTGAAGGTAGGAAGCCAGCAAGCATTTTCACCAAAAAGTAATTATCGGGAGTGACATTTTTACTGCCGGCATGCCATAAGGCGAATGGCGCAGTTGGAAGGACAAGTTGCTGAAGCAAAATGACAGGCCACGCTGTGACATTCCAGCAAAATCCAGACATTATTTTCCTGGTGGTTGGGTCTGATGTACCACTTCTCATTAAGTCCAGGGCCTGGACTTCAGGTTCATGTTAAAGGAGTCAAGTCCAAAAGTTATGCTATTAATACCGGGGGGGGGGGCAGAAAAGGACCAACTGGAGAGGGCAGGCAGCTGCTCTGAACTATACATGCTCCATGCTCTGGCCATGGCTCCAAACAGAAATCAAAGGCAAGCTGCAAGGGCATTACCAGAGTCTGTTTTTATTTATATACTTTCAGGGGGTGGTGAAGAAATCTGAGAAGAATGCCACAGGAGTGGTTTTCAATAATGCAGGCTGGACTGTCAAGGGACCCCTGCATGGCTGCCATGCAACTGATGTGTTGCAAAGGATTCTGAGGGCACACTCAGGCCACAGGCCAGGCCCATCGTCACCCTGCGTGAACAGAGAATATACTCAGCAGGGAAAGATCAGGAGTGGTGAGCAAGATTCTCTGCCTGAAGAACCTCCAGGGTTCCCCAAAACTGGGCGAGAAGGATATGCCATGCTCCAAGTGGCCAGTGATCAGGAGGTGACAGGCGGCTAGACACAACAGTAGCATCCAGGCAGGGGACCTTGCCTTGCTTTGTTAAGTCAGGATTCTCAGACACACCATCCCCAAATCTACTCCCTCAAGTGCAAAGGCTCTGCAATACGACACTAGCGGAACCAGTAACATCCTGATGAGCCAAGATATATTTGGATAGGGCGTGTGTGAATCCTGACGTGGGGAGCCGAAATGGTACAGCCCCCTTTGCCACCTTAGGTTTTCAAGTGTCACTTGATGTACAGAGTCAAGGTGCTATAAAGCACAACTAAGGACAAGGGTCGGGCCTCCACCAGCAGCTACATCTACCCCTCCCCTTGCAAGCAGGTCTTCAAAATATGAGTACTTTCCAAAAAGGATGCTCTGTTTTAATATTATTGTGACCTGACCCGAACCCCGAGGGATAAGGTGGGACAAAAGAACAGTATGCAGTGAAACAGAGTCAAAAATTTGCTCTTGATATCCTAATTCTGCTCTACAGTAACTTAAACCCAACTGGGCTTTTAGTGACGCAGCTCCAGCTCTCTGAAATCAATCCATTGTTGACTTCCGGGAAGGGTGACTTCGCTTGTGCCTGCTTTTGAGACGGGCTCCCGCCTCAAAAGAAGCTTATTCAGATATAAATCAGTCAGAACATTTTTTTTTTGACTGATGAAATTTCTCCCGGGCAGGGAGAAACGTAGAGATCAACCTCAAAAGCCTGTTTTTGTTGGGAGGACTGGATTTCATTAATTTATGAGAAAAGGTCCAGCCAGCAATGCCGGACGGACTTCCGAACAAGCTCTATCTGATTAATGCGATACGTTTATCTTTTCTTCAAAGAGAAAACGGACTAACAGGCAAGCACCCTTCTTTCTATTATTTCTTTTACTTGGTTTAAATTGTTGCAGCAAAAAAGAGATTTGTCAAATGAATCAGCTTTAAAGAACTTTTGGGTGAGCTATAACTCTTCTCTGTTATTCACGAAATTAACATCTTATCTCTGTTTCTATTGCAAAAAGCTGTCCTGGAAGTGCATTCTAAAGATATAAACAGAAGAGGGATTTCTATTCCGAGGAACATTATATTGTCTGGGACTATTCTCTTTTTGGTCTATTTTATTTTGACGAATCTGCTTCTTCACGACGCCACTAACTGTTTTGATGCTGGGAACTAAATTTGTTTTGTATTCTTGAACATAGAGAGATAAGGCAGGCTGCTCTGTTTATACTGTGATGTCATTAAGCCTGGAATATTAACCCAATTGTTGCTGAAATAAGAAGTGGTTCTTCTTTATTTTTGTTTTGTTTTGTTTTCGTGGTTTTAAAAATGGCAATCAAGAAAGTGGCTGAGAATCTGGAAGTAATTATGTTTCAGAAAATAATGGATGAGATTGAGATAACGAAACAAACCCTGCGACAGGGCAGTAAGGAGCTGAAAATGGAACTGAGCAAAATGACGCAGGAGCTTAAAGAAATAGGGGATCCTGTGAGAGAGGAGAATGAGATCAGAGATGAGAAAAGAAAAAATAAAGGGAAGATACAAGCCCTGGAGATTGGAACAAATGTGGAATTGGAAAAAGATCTGGAGTTTATGGATATTAGAAATAAAATCTACTGTTTGGAATTTAACGTTATCTCTGAAAAAATTAATGAAGATATTAGAGATAAAGTTATCAATGGCTTGGATAATCTTCTGGACTGGAATGACGTGATGGAGCTTGATATAGAGAAAATCTATGGAATTAACTGCAGCCATGTGACAATGGAAAAACTCTCAAGAGATGAGCCAGTGCATTTTGTAAAAAAGAAGAACAGAGATATGACTTTACAACAATATTTCAGCAACTTATTCAGAATTGATGGCAAGAAAATATTTGGGATAGAGGAAATTCCCATCAGACTCTTATTATATGACTATGGTTATGACAGCAAGATTATTATGGAATACTGATAATGGAAGATTGGACACTGAAATTACTGGACTTAACAGGACTATTGAAGATGGAAGATGGAATTAATATGGATAATGGAATAATGGCTATTGAAATTATTGGACCTAACAGATTTTGATGAGATGGATTAATCGATATGTTCATTTGGACTATGGTTATGACAATAAGATTATTATTATTATTAACGAGATGGATTAATCGACATGTTTATTAGGAGAAAAATTGATAGATATATTTCTTAAAGAATTGAAACCTCTCTGACTTTTTGTGGAAAGAATAAAGTAATGTTTATGAGATTTGATGATTAATTAAGATAACTACTGGAGGAAAGTGATTTTATAATATAATTTAAGAGACAGGATTGTTATATATTGTAGACCTATAACTGATTTGATCTGCGACAAATGGGAAGTCAACATTTTATTTTATTTTTTGTTTAATCATTTTTGTTTTGTTTTGTTTTTTGTCTTTGAATGTTTTATGATTTTGTTTTGTATGTTTTATGAAAATTTGAATTAAAATTATTGTAAAAAAAAAATGAAATCAATCCATTGTCTAGCGTGATGATGTTTTGGCGCCTTCTCAAGACATTTTTGTTTTTACCTTGTACACCACTTTGACAGCTGTTAATGCTATCAATTTGTAACATCATCATCTAGTCCAGCACCCAAGTTCCCACAGCAGCCAACTAGATGCCTTTGGAAAGCCCACAAGCAGAGGAGGAAGGAAGTTTGCCTCCTGCATCTCATGTTCAGCATTTTGTGTTTAGAGGCACATTGTTTGCAACTTGGAGATTGCTCATAGTCTTCATGGCTAGCACAGAGAGACCTGTTCGCCAGGATTTTGTCTAATCCTTTTAAAATCATAAACCCAGTAGCCTGTACCACATCTTGTGACACTAAACCATCTAGCAAGTCAAGAAGACTCCATTTTCTTTCTTAAGTCAAGCTGCTGTGGCTCCTTGAAGTGCAATAAGACTAAAACTAGTACAGTAGGGCCCCACTTTACAGCGATTCGCTAATGCGGCAGTCCCAATTAGATGCAATTAGACTAAAGCCCCACTCACACGGCGCTTGTTCCGCTTTTACGGCAGTTTTCGGGCATCGTGAGCCATTCTTTCAATGGGTTCCGCTTTTCAGCGGTTTTCGCTTTACAGCGGGGGTCTGGAACATAACCCGCCGTATGAGTGGGGCCCTACTGTATTCCGGATTACTATTATAATTACGAGCCTGTTAATTTTTAGCTTTGTCCCTGTTATGTATTAAGTTTAGATTTTTTATTGTAATATTGGATTTATCTTACGTCTATTGAATTGTTGTCTTATTTGAATTTTAGATATGCTTTGTAACAGATTCTCTCTCCCCTCCTGTACACAAAATTTATGCATTTTTGGTAAGTTGTGAGTGCCACTGTGATGTAAGCACAATGAATGTTAAACTTGCCGAAGTTCACTGGTGACCTTGTACCAGTCACCTACCTGATGGGATTGTTGTGAGAATACACTGGGGGAGACCGTGCACAATGAATGGGGTATAATAAAAATGTAAATAACACACTTTCTAGTGGCCATCAATTTCACTGGGAGATTCTGAGTTCCAACATTATTCCTTCCAGAAGTACAACTGCTGACTACACTTTAACATTCTGAGAGCCAGTGTGGTGTAGTGGTTGACTGCTGGACTGGGACTTGGGAGAGACCAGGGTTCAAATCCCCACACAGCCATGGAGCTCGCCAAGTGAGCTTGGGCCAGTCACTGTCTCTCAGCCTAACCTATCCTCAGCCTAACCTACCTCATAGGGTTGTTGCGAGGATAAAATGGAGAGGAAGGAGAACCACGTATGCCACTCTGAACACCTTGGAGGAATGGTGGGATACAAATGTCATAATAAATAAAAATAAACATAAAAATAATTATCACAGCATAAACATGCACAGACCTGGTCACACACCACACTAAAACAGAACAAACGCTCATTAGACAGGGAGATGCTACTTGGAGCGACGAAGGAATCCGAGCTGCAAAGGCATCTTGTAGGCCGTCAAGCCCAACCCTTTGTTCAATGTAGGAAACCCAGAACTGCAGCATCCCCCAACAGATGGCCACCCAGTTTCTTCTTGCAGACCCTGAGCAAGGAGAGCCCATGGGTCATCGGTCCCATTCTTGAACTTATTGTTAGGACATTTCTCCTAAATAAATCTCCAACCATAATCTACCCTCCTGTAACTGAAGCCCATTACTTCTGCTCTCTGGGGTAGCTGCAGACAATAAGTCTATGGGCAGGGGAAAACAAACCAACAAAAACAAGACAAGTCTATGGGCAGTATTCAGCAACACAGCTGTGCTGGCAAAAGGGTTAGCGGTAGGGCAATGGGATTTCCCTCCTGCTCCTCCGTCCTTTGTATGCCAAGCATCACCCCCAAATCTGTCCCGGAGGGTTGGGGGAACCTCCAGAACAGATTTTTAGGGGGTTTGGGGGAGCAGAGAAGAGGCAGCCCTTCAAGTACTTAAGAACATAAGAAGAGCCTGCTGGCTCAGGCCAGTGGCCCATCTAGTCCAGCATCCTGTTCTCACAGTGGCCAACCAGGTGCCTGGGGGAAGCCCGCAAGTAGGACCCGAGTGCAAGAACACTCTCCCCTCCTGAGGCTTCCGCCAACTGGTTTTCAGAAGCATGCTGCCTCTGACTAGGCTGGCAGAGCACAGCCATCATGGCTAGTAGCCATTGATAGCCCTGTCCTCCATGAATTTGTCTAATCTTCTTTTAAAGCCGTCCAAGCTGGTGGCCATTACTGCATCTTGTGGGAGCAAATTCCATAGTTTAACTATGCGCTGAGTAAAGAAGTACTTCCTTTTGTCTGTCCTGAATCTTCCAACATTCAGCTTCTTTGAATGTCCACGAGTTCTAGTATTATGAGAGAGGGAGAAGAACTTTTCTCTATCCACTTTCTCAATGCCATGCATAATTTTATACACTTCTATCATGTCTCCTCTGACCCGCCTTTTCTCTAAACTAAAAAGCCCCAAATGCTGCAACCTTTCCTCGTAAGGGAGTCGCTACTTCAAGAGGGCGATCTTGCCCTCTGCCCTGCAATCTTCTCTAGGCTAAACAGACCCGAGTTTCTTCAACCTTTCTTATTGCTTCCACCACCATTTTCATCACCATCCTCTGAACCCATTCCTATTTGTCTGGAGTCTTCAGACAGTATGGCACCCCGAACGTGACACAGTCCTTCAGGGGACAGGGCTCCTTCTAGCAAAAGCTACTTATGGAACTGCCTTGTACGTGGTCAGAATACACCTCCACCTGGTCTCGTGTGGTCTCTTCTAACTGGGTTCAGCTTTCCAAGGCTTGAAGTCCAGGCAGAGGATTTCCCCAGTCCTGCAACCCAAGATCCTTCAACTAGAGATGCTGCGGACTGAACACACACACACCCTGGCCCCATTTTTGAGGGAAGAGCTGTCCTTTACCATTCGAGACTGCTTTCTGCCTAAGAGCCCAGCCTGGCCCATTCTCATTCTGTGAATATTTGCATTCCTGCTTCCAAAATCGAACGTTTCTGCAAACCGCCCCAAAGATATAATAAAAACTATTAAGGTACATGATTTTACACATCCTCACATTTGCGCCATCCTGCTTTGCTTAATTTGTGATAAAAAAACTGTTGAGAGAGGGTACTTTAATGTAGGACAGTCAGTAAAAAGTAATTTATCATCTTCCCGCTTCGGTGGACGCGCTATCAGCCAGCTCATTTTCCGCATTCATCATGCAATCAGCCTATTATTTGCATATTAATCAGGCAGTGGACCATGAACGAGCCGCATCCCAGCCAAATGCTGCACTCTCTCAGGAGGAAGACTCAGTAATTATCATACATCAGTGTTATGATGTGGTAATTGATTACAACATCTTCCTGTTGCCCCTAGGGAGCAACACTGCTAACCCAGTTGTGGGCCCAAATCTCTGCATAGATTTTCTCTCTCTTCTTGCTCAGTGTTTTCCTTTCTCCTCTACTCTCTCCCCTCAAATTGCAATTAGTGCACTTTCAGGTTACTTTTCTCATTTTAAATAATCGTGGGTTGAGGGGGTGGGCAGGAAATCAATTCTCTCAGGACAAATGACAAAAATACAAAGAGAAGCTCCCTGGTTCTCCTGCGCAAATATCGCTGAATCAAAAGGGAGGCTTACGCAGGAGAACTTCCCGAGGAGTTGTCGCTGCTACTGTTATTTATAAAGTGCTGGAATTTTTGCTGGGTACTGTATAACAACGAGCAAACAAACAAATGGTCCCTGTCTAATTATTATGTGTCTAATTACAAACATGAAAGAAAAGGAAAGAGGCAACCGTAAAGAATGGCAAGGGGAGCCCTGCCAAATGAGACCAAAGGTCCCTCTACATCCAGCATCCGCTCTTCCACAGCGAGCAGCCAAAAGCCTCGAGAGCCTTCCTGGCAGAGCTGCAAAGGCCTTCCATGGTGGTCAGGCAGATGCTTCAGGGAAGCTCACAAGCGAGGCATGAAAGGCAACTGGCATTCAGCAGCGTGCTGCCCTGGAAGGTGGAGGCTCCACTTGGCCACTGTGATCATGGCCAAGCCTTCTCCTCTTATGATTCTGTCTAACCTTCTTTGAAAGCCCATAGGCCAGTGACCACCACGGTGTCTTGTGGCAGTCGATTCCATAAACCGATCACGCGTTAAGGGTGGAGGATCAGATACAACCTCCATCTAACCCAGCTTCTTCTTTCTAACAATGGCCAACCAAGATGCCTCTGGGAAACCCATAAGCAAGACATGAACACAACAGACCTTCTCCTGCCATCCCCCACCCCCTGCTCCCAGCCATGCTGCCTCTGACCCTGGAGGCAGCCTGCAGCTACCATGGCCAGTAGCCCTTTGAGAGCCTTAGCTTCCCCAAATGTGTCTAATGCCCTGTTAAAGCCATCCAAGTTGGTGTTCATTGCTACTTAGGCTCCAAATATGTGAAAGGCCGCCTCCGAGATCAGCAGACGGGGTCCTCTTGGTAGTTCTGCCACCCTCAGAAGCTAGAAGGGTGGCTGCCTGGGAAAAGGCTTTCTTTGTAGCGGCCCCTAAGTTGTGGAACTCCCTCCCCACCGAGATGCGCCTGGCACCTTCACTGTACAGCTTTCGGCACATGCTGAAGACGCACCTCTTTACATCATGGCCTTTGACACTCGAGAGACATATTTTTAGGGCCTTCTCTGGTTGTGATCACAATTTGTTTTAAACTGTTTTTAATGTTATATTTTACATTGTTGTGACCCGTCCTAGGACCCTGCGGGGAAGGGGCGGGAATAGAAAGCATAACAGTATTTGTGGTAGCGAATTCTGTGTGCTGTGGGGAAAAGTCCTTCATTTTGTCCATCCTGAACCTCCCACCTTTCCAAAGAGAGAGAAACTTGTCATGCAGTGTTGCACTTTTGAATCCCTATGACAATGAATTTCAAGTTCTAGCGTTGGAAAAAGAACTCCCTATTCTCTCTCCACTTTCCCTGCATCATAAATATAACCCTCTATTTTGCCCCACTAGTGTGGTGTAGTGGTTAGAGTGTTGGACTACGACCTGGGAGACCAGGGTTCGAATCCCCACATAGCCATGAAGCTCACTGGGTGGCCTTGGGCCAGTCACTGCCTCTCAGCCTCACGAAAGCCCTCTTCGTAGGGTCGCCCTAAGTCGGAATCGACTTGAAGGCAGTCCATTTACATTTAGTTGTCTGTTTCCTAAACGAAAAAGCCTCCAACGATTTAACAGCTACTCACAGAGGGGGTGCTCCAGATATCTGACTCCCCCCACCAACCTTTGCATCTTTTCTAGCTCTACAGTGTCGTTTTTGAGAAGGGCAGGCTGGAATTGGGCACAGAATTCCAAGCCCAGCTGCGCTGCAAGGTTTATAGTAAGACACTGGGATTCTGGCCCTTCTCAAGTGGCTAATTTGGGGCACAATCCAGCCTGATGTTGTCCTGCACAAGCCGCACTGAAATGAAGAGGGGCTCATGGGAGAGAGGTCTTGCCGTCGCTGGACTGTGCTGAGATGTCGGCAGGCGGCCAGCCCTTCTCCTGCCTATGCTTCAGGCTATGGCTTGCACAACTCTCTCTCCCCGCATCACACAGCACAAAACACCACAACCTCTGAAGATGGCAATTGCAAAGTTTTTGTACAAAAGGCAGTTTTAGCTGCTTTATTTAGGTACCAACTGACAGGCTAGTTCTGCTCCCTTCTGCAAAAGGGCACACGAAACATCTGCCAGCTGAAATTGGCACTATTTTAGGATCTAAGTTCCCAAGTGAGACGTTTAGGGATGTGGGAAAGAAAGGGAAGCTAAAAAATGGAACCAAAGTAAAAGAAATACATGGATGGTGGTTTGCATCAGGGAAAGATACGGACAGGGACAGAGGGAGAGGAGAGGTGAGGCCTGCCACCTGTTCTTAGCACAACTTATCGTTGAACACATGTGACAAAAGTCTAGTGACGAAAATCATCTGGTATTTTGAGGAATTATGGTACTTTGTCCTGTCAGAATGCGAGGTAGGAAGACTGTGGCTTAAACTGTCGCTGAGGTGCTTACCCTCAGTCTTGGCTGCACCACTGCAGATCACAGGCCTGAGCCCACATGACTGAGCATGGCCTGCACACAGAGAACAAGAGCGTAAAAGACAGAGCTAGGCTAGGGCCTTTCCTAACTGGCATGTCTGCTCTCTACTTGGAGGGAGCTGGTTTGTATGGAAGAGCAGCCAATCCTGTGAGCCCTTACAAAAATCCTTAGCTCAAATGCAGGTCAGCTGCTTCAGAGACCTACTTTATGTGGTCAGCCTATGTTCCACTTCAGGCATGCATGTCTTTGGGGGTGGGGGTGGTTGTCTTAATGCTCCCCTAGAAACAGACCTGCATGCAGGTCAAAGAGAAGGGTTAAGGTGAATCTCTCCCTCCAATATGCAGTTTCCCTATGTGGGAGGAGACATTTTTCGTAGGAAACTTTCAAAGGACGTATGCCTAAACTTGCTACTTGAAGTGGTTCAATCCAGATTTACTGCTTGAATATATAAACTGGGCCCAAGTTATGCAGAATGAGGTTCTAGACTCAACCGCTTCAGAATGTGGGGGAAATGTCATATTTCTGAAGCCCTTCCCAAGTCGCTGCATGTCATGAACAAGAAAAGTTTAGTACAGCCATTTGCTACAGGCAGAGCTTTTTACACATGTGGGGAGAGACATTCGGATGTCGGCCACTTCCCATATTTTGCATTTCATCAGTGTTTTAGGCTTACGCACAACAACGGAGCCAATGACTTAGGGAGGCGGTGGGCTCTCCAACCCTGGAGGAGTTCAAGAAGGAGCTGGACAGCCACTTGTCAAGTATACTTTAAGCTAGATTCCTGCACTGAACAGGGGTCGGACTCGATAGCTTTATAGGCACTATAAACTCTACTATTGTCTGAGTCTACATCTGAAAGTAAAATCCTTTCAACCCAATGGATTTATTTCTGAATATAGGATTGTGCTGTAACTCGGGTGGGGCACTTGTGGCGATCCCAGGTGTTGTCGGGACTCGAATCAGCCCCAGCCAGCATGGCCAAATAGCCAGCAATGATGGGAGCTAGAGTCCAGCAGCGTCTGAGAGAGCCAGGGAGTTCTTAGCCCCACTGCACATCATCCTGCATACACAGGACATGCTGTGTTAAGAACAGAAAGCTCCAATCTCTGGTGGTGGCACAGTTCCGGATTCTACCACCTCTCGCTCGTAACACATGGAGGACCTTTAAAGGGCCCTATTCTGAGATGCTTCCTGAGGCTTTCTAGCTGTCAGTATGGCTCACTCTGTCCGTAAGTCGTTTCATTTGCCTGCTTTGATGGACTGCTTTGATAACTGAGCTGGGAGCTCTGCACAGTTCAGCCCCAGCATTTGTACTAATCTAGGAAGTAGCCCTACAATTGCTTTGTGGAGAGGGACCCAAACAATATTGGAAAGAAAACCAATTTCCTGACCGCAGAACACATCAGCAACCTCAAAGCAGCAAGTTTTAAATGGATATTCTTCTTTTTAATTCATATACCAGTTGAAGGGACCTGACATTAATATTATTCAGACTGTCACCTGACCAGGCCTGGCATCAGGGATCAGCAACGTTGGGCAGATCCTGATGGTCTGAGCCCTCATCCTGCCACTGGCCCAAAATCTTGGCTGCAGCCACCAGCCCTGATGCTCTTCGCAACATGGGAGCCTGGACGGTTGTGGCTGGTGACTGCCTTTTGTATTCCCCCACAATGCTTCTGGGCCCTCAACATAGCATAGCTCCAGAGAAATGCTATGTCAGGACCCCAGAGGCATTGTGGGGAACAGAAATGGCAGTCACCAGCAGGAGCGCCTGCTGGTTATACCAGCCTTTTTTTGTGTACCTCTGCGCCTTCCTGTCACTCCCAAATTAAGGGGAGGGGAAGGTGCTGCTGCTGCTGAGGAACTGAACTGGGGGGGGGGAGATTGCCACTGAGAGGTCCACACAGAGGGGTACAGAAGACCCTGCCAAACCTGCATCCAGTTAAAGAAACCTTAACTAAATAATCCTGTGAGCGTTAGCCGATTAAATCTGCATAAACTGCATTTGGGAAATGAAACAGTTCTAAAATAAAAGTGACTTGACTTGTTTTTGTTGATGCACACCAAGTTTCATCTTGGAAGACGCCTTCCCGTCTCTCAAATGCTGCTTGCTATCTGCAGCTTTTTCAAGCATTTGCCTTAAAAACAACCAGGGCTGGCGCCAGGCATGAATGGGCTCTTGGGCACCACACCAGCCTGCCCCGGGCCCGTGGCACCGTAACCCAACCCCGCCTCCATCTTGGTTGATGACAGGCACGTGCGTAGAGTGCAAACGTCATTCACAGGGATGGGAGAGGTGGATGGGAGAGGTAGATGAAACATGCATGCAGGCTTATTGAAGCCCAAACTGACTGTATGGGGGTGGGGTGTGCCTGGGAGCTCCCTCTCCATGACCTGCAACAGGGTCAGGAGCCGATGCTGCCGTGGATCACAGAACGTGAGAGCTATCCTCCCATCCTAAGGAGGAGCTCTTCAGGGCCCCCTCTGGGTTGCCAGGGCACTCAGCCAAGGCCCTACCTGGCCTCCCTCTGGTGCCGGCCCTGAAAACAACTGACGGGGGAAAATAATGCTGGGGGTAGAGTAAAGCTTTAGAGAGTTAAAACAAAAAAAGTTCAAAGATGTTTTTGTCACTTAAAATGCTTTTAAACTAAACAATTTAACAAATTAGTTGACTAAATGTTTCAGCCCTCATTATTAGTAATAATCGCCTATCTCCAGTATACATGTGATAGTCTCATCCAGTCCTTACAACTGTCCTGTTAGGGTGGACCAAGAGGCAGTGACTTGGCTCAAGGCCACTAAGTGAGACTCATGGCTGAATGGGAATTGGAACCTAGTTCTCTTAGCACAAGTGTGTCAGTTTGCACTTTAATCCAGTTTTATTACTACTATATTTAAGGGTTTTAAATATACTGTTATCCACAAACAAAAATCACAAAAGGCTCATGGCAGAGTACATGCTTTGCAGGAAGAAGAACCCAAGTTCAGACCCAGGCTGTGCTGGCTGATGCTGATGGGAGTTGCAATTCAAAACATCTGGAGGGCCCAAGGTTGGGAAAGGCTGTTTTAACTGGATGCCAGACAGCAGGCTGGGAATGGCCTCAGATTCTGAAGAGTCACTGCTGATTTGGGGGCAATACTGGGCTAGATGGCCCAAGGGCATTGGCTGCTTCTTATTGGAGCCCCTGATTGGCATGTTGGAAGGGCCAGCCTCAACCCCTGAACTCTCCACTTAAGAACATAAGAAGAGTCTACTAGATCAGGCCATCTGCTCTACCACTTTGCTACCAGGCCAGGTTCAAGATAATTGTGTTGATTCACAAAGCCCTAAACAATCTGGGCCTAAAGTACCGCCTGACTCCCTACGTTCCATCTCGATCACCAACATCTGCTGGCCCCTGATCACCAACATGGCCCCTGAGGTTCGGTTGGCCTCCGCCAGGGACCGACCTTTAGAGTGGCAGGCCCTGCCCTGCAGAACTCCCTGCCAACTGAGGATCGGCAGAAACTAGTCCTTCTTTCTTTCAGGAGCCTCCTGAAAACGGAACTTTTTAGACAGCCTTTTTAACATGTATTTTCCCCCCAACTTCTGCACCATTGATGCTTTCACTGTTGCTTTTAATTACATTTTTAAAATTTTATTATGCCTTTGTATGTTCAAGCCACCTTGATGTATTCTATGAAAAGTGCATCTTATAAATACTTTTAATAAATTAATAACTAATCCAGCCTTCTGTTCTCAAAACAGCCAGCCAGATACCTGTGGGAAGCCCACAAGCAAGACCCGAGTGCCAGATCACTCTCCTCTCCTGCCGTTTCCAGCCACTGGTATTCAGAAGCAGATTGCCTCCTGCTGTGGAGGCAGGGCACAGCCATTGTGGCTAGTAGCCTTTGACAGCTTTATCCTCCAGTTAAAAGGTCTCAGGCGGCGGCTCTAAGAAACAGCCTCTTGCAGAGAAACCAATGGCAGCTTCATTTTGCAAACAGACGGGCCTGTGGCCAATCCCCAGTACCTCCGGGGAAAGGATCTCAGGTTGGGGGGCACCTTGGTGGCCACAGTCAGAGGAGACTGTATGGGCTCATGGTCTGACCCAACATCAGGCAGCTTTGTATGTTCATGGAAGTGGACACAAATGCTGTTTGTGCCGGCTGGCAAGGAGGAGAGAGATGGAAGAGGCCAGCAAATGCACCTGCATGTCCCTCTGTAGCAGCCTTACTGACTCTGAGGCCTGCTGAGTTTTGCCAGGACTAGGAAGCAGAGGGGGGCACCAGCTGTGGCTTATTGGCACTTGCTTTTTCTTTTGCACTGTGCTTATTTTTTTGGCTCTGTTGCTGCTATGGACAAGGGGTGGGAGGTTCTTGCTGTGGATGCTTGTGGGCACTGATTCATACCGCTCAGGGCAAGAGCCTGGAGGGACTGGAGGGGGGGGGGAGGTGTTAAGCTGCTCAAAAGCCACAGCGTCTGCTGGTACAGAGTGGGGCCCTCTTTGGGAGGGAGGCATAGCGGGAGGGAGGGGGCTGCCACAGCTGAAACCCAACACTAATGTGACCATGGGCCAGTTCCGTGGGAAATGCCACCTGGCTGTCACGAGCCCTTCCTAGCTTCCTCTACCAGCTGCTGAGGAAGTGCAGAGTGCCTGATGCTGTTCCCCCAACTCTGACCCTATCGGTGACCCCTCGCTGTGGATGCAACTAGCCGCCCCTCCAGCAAGAGGAGGACAGGTGCCAAGCCCACCCCGCAGCAAAGTGCCATCCTCTTCAGAAACACCAAAGCCATCAGCCTGAAAGACCTGATGGCAAAGATTCCAGAGAGGCTCTAGGAGGGGCAAGTGAGGGGCAGAAAATGCAGAGCATGGCGAGGAAGTTATGGGTGGGAAAGGAACTTGGCAGCAGACTGGCTTTAGCCTTCAAAGCCCCCAAATGGTTTGAGGGACGGCCTGCTCTAACACAGATCTGTCTGGTGACTAAGGTCTGCCTCAGAGGTCCTTCTCACTGTCCCCCCCTTCAGAGGTGACCCATCATGGGGCTTCCTCTGCTGGGCCACATTGACTCCGGAATGCTTTCTCTATGGAGGCTTGACTGGTTTCGATTTAGATTTCTTTTCTGCACCAGATGAAGACCTTTTTTATTTGCCCAGGCCTTTCAAACCTTTCAGTGTTGTATGCTATTATTTTCACCTGGCCATTATGTTAGCTCCTCTAAGGGTAGAGGCTGAAGAGAGTGGAATGCATTCTTAAAATAAGGGCAACTAGCAAGAGATATGCTTGACCATCCAAAAACTATTAAGCAGTGAAGGATGACAAATGGAAGGACCTTAAAAGGACAGGAAAGCAG
Source organism: Rhineura floridana (assembly GCF_030035675.1). Lineage (NCBI taxonomy): Eukaryota > Metazoa > Chordata > Lepidosauria > Squamata > Rhineuridae > Rhineura > Rhineura floridana. Next base: position 4,753,280 of record NC_084500.1, on the reverse strand, counting down.
CCAATAAACCAGGGACAGGCAGAAGGTAGATTGGGGTCAACTGGAAAATCTCTGGGTGATCTGCAGTTGGTTGGCAAGGGTTTCTGACTCCCAAGTGTTCAACAACAGCGGGCCCCTTACTTTCCCCTCCTACATTACACTGTTGAAATGAAAGGAAACAGGGAGCAAACCTTTATACAAAAGGACTGTGAACTCAATTCTGTTCTGGACTGGAAACAAACTCTGATTCAGAATGTGCTCAGAGGCATCCTGATTTTTAATTCTAACTGCATGTCTTCTGCGCCTAGCTCTGGCTGGCAGATCTTGGGGTTCTAGTAAAAACAAACAGAGTAAATCTGATAAACCTGAAGTCAGCCCACCCCTACTATAAATTACAAGAGCCAGCCACAGATTTATAGTCCACTACCCATTCTCAATGTCAACCCCTCCCCTGGCAGAAGCGGGGTGACCGTGGGCCAGTCACAGTCTCTCAGCCTAACCTATCTCACAGGGCTGTTGTGGGGATAAAATGGAGAGGACGAGGAAGACTGTGTACGCCACCTTGACCTCCTTGGAGGAAAGGCGGGATTTAAATGTAATAAACATATAAGAGATCTCCCAGTTCTCTGGGACCAGTCCTCACACCTTCTCTCCATGCACCCCACGCCCATCTTAGAACTACCACGTTAACTGCAAAGACAGCCCAATTATCAATAGAAAACTATAAGCGGGACCCAATTCCATGTTGTCACACCTATTATTTTTTAAATCCAAGTTCCGCAAAAAACTCTCTGGAAGTCTGCTCCAGCTTTTACTTCCTCCCTCTCTCCCCAAGGAGCCTTAAAACAGACACCAGTTCACATTATCATGGCCAAGGGCTTCTATCATCTTCATTTGTCCTCAAAAGAGTATGATGGTGAGATTGCGGATGCAGAACCAGGAGACGTGGAGAGAGAAGCTTGCCTAAGGGCTGTGGGGAAATGGGAAGACAGGACCCCCTTGGCTCCAAGGTTAACAAGAACTGTGGGACGCACCACAGTTTCCCAAAGAAATGCTTTCTTTGGAGTAAGAGTGCTTCTTTGCAAGATGTGTGGCTTTAAAGTACTATATAAGCAACTACAGGCCTGCAGCCAATAATCTGGCTGGTTGCTTGGTGATAGGTTGGGCCTCTGATTACACATCCTCCCTAAAGCTGGGCAGACAACTGCCACTCATGGCCTCCTTGCAACAACCAAATGTTAACCTGTGAAGATCCCACAATTCCCTGCTACACAACCATCTTGGATGCAGGTTTCCATGACACTTGCCATGGGGTCCGCCATCTCTTTGCCCTGCTGCCCTTCCCCTCCGTCCTGCTCTCCCTTTTCTCCACTCCCTCTTCTAAGCCTCAACACTCTTCCCTAATCTCCACACCTCCCTTGAGATACAGCCGGGGTGGGAAACCTGTGGACTGCACCTCCCATCACCCCTGGCGACACCGGCCATGCTGGCTGGGGCTGATGGCAACTGCAGCCCAACCGGCTCTTCCTTCCCTTCATCCTATCCTTTCCTGCCTCCCAGATCTGAGCCGCTCAGCCTGGTAGCCAGTGAGTCTTCTGTCTGCAACACCTCCCTGTGACATCAGAGGAGCCCAGCTCATCATCGCCAAAGGTTTCAAGAAAATGGCTTAGTAGAGCATTTCACAATACAAATCATCTCAGGCTTTTCATGAAATAAAAAAGACTCTTTCATTAGAACCTCAACCTCTTTCCCTGTCCCATGACAACTTCATGCCCCTAACCAGCATGAAGCCAGGAATGATGAACGATAGTCAAAAAGAAGGACAAACAAAAAGAGAAATCTGCAAGTCTCCGAGGATGACCGGGTCTGTATCAGCAAAAGTAGAGTTGTAGTTTCGAACACAAAGGGGCCCCCACAGCAATGCACACACCACGAAGATGTACATACACACAGACACACACTCTACAGGTGCAAAAAGCAATTTTATAAAGACACAATTTTATAAAGTCAGAAACGGCACATATGAAAAGATGCCTTATGAAGGACCTGAGACCTCTGTCACACCTTGGGCCTGTGATGGGCTATGCTGCCTTCAGACAGCTCCCCAAATACAGTGCCAACTTGCTTGGGAATATTAAGGTCAACCAGACCAGTCCTCTCTCAGTACAGGTATTCAGCAGGGGTGAATATTCTTGGAGATGGATTCACAACATACACCCTGTCTACAAGCAGCATTATTCAGTGAAACTGGGGCCTGGTTTGGCCTGTCACCTTCCAGCACACTCTTCTGGGGACCCACTACAGGGAGAGTGTCCTCAGGTGTCATGTCGCCTTGCAATAAGAAGTACAATTGCACAGTATTCTAATGAGACGCGATGGTTGGAACTGGGGTGCCCCAGGCCCCAGGAGCAGCAGGGAAAGTGTGATAGCGCCCATTAAGGTGGACTAGTGAAATATCCCTTTATTTCAAATAATGGAGAGGCTGCATGCTTGACTAAGGTCATCTATGAAGTTCACTGCAGAGGCTAGACCTGAACAAGGGACTTCCTGGCTTACAGCAGACCCTTCTCAAGCTGCTATAATCCTATAGCACTTAATGTGGGCCACACTGCCACCTTCAAGTTTTGAACTGTGATGCAATACAAAATCAGGGAGGCTTCCCCCAGCACAATGAACAGAATCCACTACACACCTCTGCTGTCCCAGGGGCAACACACACACACATTTCTTCCATGTACTCTCGGCGCCAGAAATGCTGTGGGAGGTGACTTGGGACAAGGCCTTCTCAATGGTAACATTGACGCTTTGCCACTCCCTTGAGGTGCCTGAGAAGCCGGTTGGGCTTCTTGTGTTAAGCTGTGCTTGCCACTGTACTGTTGATGGTGGCCTGGTGCTGCTCAATCGGTTAGATTTTAGTTGCTGCATTGTGGTTTTTAATCACACTGCAATTCCTGAGACAAAAGGCAGGCTGTGCACATTCTAATCAAGAACAACCAGAAACCAAACACAGAGCAACTGGAAACAAATGGTAGGTGCAACTCCAGTATGTCGGAAGGGAATCAAGCAAAGGTTGCCCCCTGCCTGCCCCCTGTTGAAGCCAAAACGCAACACAGCAAAGCAAAAGGTTTTGTAACAAAGTAGCCGATTACCTGAGCTTGCGCATCCCTGCTGAAGGGAATCTTGCAGTGATGACACAGAGTGAAGGACTGGAGGAAGAAAAGGAGGACTATGAGAAAGAGATAGGAGAACACAGCCTACAACTTGCCAGCAAAACAAGGGCTGGCAAGGCCTGACAAAGGAAAGCAACACAATATCAGAGCAGTGCAACTCCCCTTCCTTTATGCCAGGAAAGGGGAACTTGCAGCCCTCCGGATGTTGCTGAACAACAACTCCCATCATTCCTGACCTGTGCAGGCTGGGGCTGATGGGAAGTGTAGTGCAGTGCCTGGGGTTTAAACCTGTAACTCTGCAGGCGTTGTTGAACTCCCAAGCTCCCATCACCCGCAGCCAACGATCAGGGATGACGGGATTTGTAGTCATCCCACAGCATACAGGGGGCCACAGATTCTCCATCTCTGATTAGGGCAGAACTGGGGAACCTTTACCCTGCCAGATGCCACTGGACTTTAGTTTCCATCATACCCAGCCAGCATGGCCAATGATGGGAGCTGCAGACCAGCAACACATGGAGGGCCCTGGAGTAGGGGATGGTCTGTAGCAGACTCTATGGCCACGTGCAGAGGAGACCCAACCTTACCTGCTCTCTACAGTATGGTAGAGGAGCAAGTTCTTGCCTTCCTGCCCCACTCATGGGCATACCTGCACTGCCGCCAACACCCCAAAACATCACATCTGTAAAGGGTACAACATCTGTAAAAACCCACCCAGTGCCTGTATATTCAAATTGTGTGGTGGATTCATTTCTACCCCCAACTAAGGAAAAGGCTGTGTGATTTGGGCATACACCCCATTAACACGTGACACTCGTGCAGGGATGCCCGAGGGTGTGGAAGGAGCGGCAGGCAAGCCTGGTTGGGGGGGGGCAAGAAGAGCTCTCTCAGCGCCCCCACCCCATACACGCATACAGAGAGGCAAGAGCTGGGATCTGCACAGTTAAGTACCTCATGACACTTCTGCTCTTGCGGTCCAGAACGTCTATGTAGAGTCGACACTCACAAGGGAAAGGGGACAATTCTATACAATCTGGTGAAGGTGAAAAGCCCAGAGGAAGGCCAGTGGATGCCGACAGTTTATCAAATTGCCCTTGGTCAACTTTCTCCATGGTTTCAGGGGTTCAGCAGATGTGCAAATACCAGTAACCATGGGACTGCAGACCTTCCCTTGTGATGGTTGACAGTCTCTGCATCATATTTAAGTTTCATGCAGAGAATTTAGGAATATCTGCTCTACAAGCTATAGCCAAGCCTTTTAAACGGATGATATCACTTAGTGTCTTTCTTCCACACCCACTTAATGCTTTAAACCACAAATAAAAATGACCCAATGTTAAGTAAGCTAGAAATTCAGCCAAAATACACCAACTTTGATCTACCACTTGTGCCGTATTGCTCACCCTGAAAGGCGTTTAATGTTCTCTCTGCATAAAAATAAGGCCCGTGAATTGCCTTAATGAGTTTGGACACTGAGTATCCTTGGTGACAGGGAGGAGTCTTAAAATGGAGGACCATGGTATTGGATTTCTTGCATCTGCATTCTGGATTCATTTCAAATTGGATCCAAGACCCTTCCAGAGTTTGCGGTGATTTGAAATAGATCTGTTTTTAATTGGTAAACTTCTCAAATCAGGTGGAGGTGGCAGGGAGGTCCCCTGGGAAGCACCATGGAAATCCCTCAGCCCCTGGATAATGCCTTATGTCCAAGGGCACTAGGGAGTCACAGGGCACGTAGTTCCCATGGCTCCATGGATTGCCGGAAATATTCCTGGCTGCCTCTAAAAAAGTAGCTACCTCTTGCCACTCCCCTCATCTTTGTAAGTTAGAATAGGGGAAGTGCAGGCTGCAGGCTTGTCTCAAGCCCCATCACACTCTCAATGATGTCACAGAGAGAGAATGACAGAGGATTAGTGGCTTTGCCGATTCAGAATGGATCCAATTTAATTTCAAAATAACTTTGGACACTTGGCAAACGTCCTCCAAATTAATTGGATTCATATGGACCATTCTAAATGGGATGGTGGAGGACGGGTGGACCAATTCACTTGTAGCTCCGGTCACCCTTTAACTCTAAAGGCAAGGCCTCCAGGCAAAGGAAGGAGTTGCTCAAGCCTCCCACAAACATAAGTCAAGAGTTAATAAGACCGAACGGCCACTTTGGAACGGCTTGCCTGCACCCTCAATCCAGAGGCAAGGAGGTTGGAAGGAAGAAGAGTGGAAAGCAGGTGCAACTTGAGCCCCTGAAGCCCCAGCACTCCACGAAGGGATGCAGGGACCCTGCCTCTAGCACTCAGATTGCGGCATATAGACTGCGGGGGGAGTGTTATTCAAAAAGAGTGCAGAGCTTTACCTTCTCTTGGAATTGCTCAACTCCCCCTTAGGGAAGCCTGACTTTTTTTGGGGGGGGGGACTTTTAATGGTAGGACGACCACTCACTCACTGGGGAGCCTATCAGTTCAAAGGGAATGGTGGTCGCTGCAGCCCACCCTAACACCTGATGCAAAACCAAGACTGGAGCAGGTGGTTCTGCTGAAAGAAGAGTTGTGCTCACATCTCCCCTTTTCACATAGTGCCCAGGAGCCTGAAAGGCCCCAAGCAGCAGCTGCCTTCTCGACACCAGCGAGTCGAGAGCTCTGGAGGCACTCAAAAAAGCACGGATCCCTTATCTGAAGTTTGGAGACAACACCACCGATGGAACACATAAGACCCGGGACGCTGTGTGCACGCATGCTCACACATATGAGAGGGAGAGAGAATGAATGAATGAATGGAACAAGGTTTATGCTTGTGTGTTGATGTACATGAATAGTGTATGCATGGATGGATGAGTGTGATTAGGGTGTGTTTGTGGCTTTGGCCCAACTCACTGCTTCCCACAGTGTTATCTACAAGGAAATGCAACTACTCAGGCTGAAAAAGGTTTCCCACCGCTGCCTAAGCAAAAAGTTACCAAACCAAGGAGGGCATGGTATGAGCTGAGCCTTTTAAAAGCCCAATGCAGCCAACTGTTCCCTTACCTTGGCCTTGGGGCTGCCCTTGGGATGGCAAGACTCCCTGCCCCAGTTCACCGTTTAGCCACAGCTGCATCCGGATGAACGGTTCCCGGCCCTTCTGCGTCAGCTTGCTCCATGGCTTGGGCCGGGACAGCATGTCGCTGACGCTCCCCTGGGAGAGACCCAACACCTGGAGGGAAGCAACCACAGAGGGACACAGAATTAAAAGAGCACTGGGACGGTCAAAGTGGTGGCCTGCAAGGCCACATTCCTCAAGAGGGTGATCTGCAAGGGTGGTGAAGAGGAGAGGCCACACACTGTCTTCTTTACCTGCTGAGAGGAGGAGTGGTGGGTGCCACAAGAGAAGCACACATCACTCACTGCTAACCCTTCTGGGAAATGGGAGTTTTCCTGTCGTTTCTGGAGGAGAACAGCGCCATGCAACTCTTCTGTACCTACCAACCCTCCCCACGCACCACCCACCATTGCCAGGTCAGGAGGGCAAACACCAGATAACCAGAGATGGGGTCTGGAGACATCCATAACAAAAGGACACTTAAAAAAAAACCCTCAACTACCTACACTATATTTGGGAGGAGGGGTCAGGAAGGAGAAAAAGAACTCCTTTTCTTCTTCCTGTACTCCAGAAATCTCTCCGCATAACAAACAGCAATGCTCAGGGGTCCAGCCCTGAACCCTTTACGGCACAATGTGAAAAGTTTTGAGAACGTGGGAAAAGGCACCTATTTTCCATCTCATCACTTCCCCAAAAGCTCCTAAGAGTCCTACAAGGCTCATGTTCCAGGCAGGCTAGGGCTCTGAACAGAAACGCTCCTATAAGGGGCTGGGGACACATTGCAATATCTCATCACAGTTTTGTCCGAATGGTTTTCAGTGCAACAGTTCCAGACTCTCCTGAGAAGACAGCCAAAGGTGTGCAGGAGGCCTTGCCACAGCTCATACACTATCTGCGGTCTGGGGAACCTTTGGCCCTCCAGGTGTTGTTGGACTCCAACTCCCATCAGCCCCTGGGATGATAGGAATTGTAGTCCCAACAACATCTGGAGGGCCAAAGGTTCCCCACCCCAAGTCTCTCTCCGGTCCTGGTATCTCTCATTTATCACCCGGAGCACCGAAGAGCACAACTGATGGAATCCGCCCAAAGAACTTGAGGTGATGAGGAATACAAACAGCTATGACACAAACAGGGGATAAAAGACAGATTTTTTTGGTCTCACCATAAAACCAACATTTCCACACACACCCCTTGCAGCTAACTGACATTTAAAACATTATCATACCACTTTAAACAGTCGTGGCATGAATCCTAGGAACTGTAGTTTGTTACGGGTTGCTGAGAGTTGTTAGGAGACCCCCAATTTCCCTCACAGAGATGGACTGCCTTCAAGTCGATTCCAACTTATGGCGACCCTCTGAACAGGGTTTTCATGGTATTCAGAGGGATTTTATCATTGCCTTCTTCTGAGGCTGAGAGGCAGTGACTGGCCCAAGGTCACCCAGCAAGCTTCATGGCTGTGTGGGGATTCGAACCCTGGTCTCCCAGGTCATACTTGCTGCTTTTCCTTTTTTTAATGTTTTAAAATAACATTCTACCCTGAAGAATATATTGAAAAAGCTTTGAGAATGAATGGCAGGATTGGGTAACGTCCAAGCAACTTCGTATTTTGAGCACTGGGCAAAAGCAAACAGAAGGAGAACATGGAAGGAAAAAAATGGATTCTCCACCAAAGAAAAGTCGCTGGATTTTTATTTGTTTACTTACCTGATTTATATCCCGCCCTTCCTCTCAGTAGTAGCCAAGGGCTTTTACTGCAGGGGTGGGGAACCTTGCGCCCTCCAGATGCAGCTGAACGACAACTCCCATCAGCCCCTGCAGCAAGTATGGCCAATGGCCAGGGATGATGGGAGCTGTCGTTCAGCCACAGCTGGAGGGCAAAAGGTTCCACGCCCAATTTAGTGCACAGGTTCCAGGTGTTCGGTCGTTGCGAGACCTGGCTGGAATAGGCTGAGCAGGCCCTTTCGCCCCTCAGCAGGCAGATAAACGAGATCGATGGCCGGGGTCATTCCCTTCCTTCTCCACCCCCAGGCTCTTGCTCCTAACAAGCCTGTTGGGAGAGAGTCTCCCGTCCTTTTCCTCTCCCTCGTTTCTTTTCCCCCAAACCCCAATTCTTTGAAAAGTACAGACTCTAAAGAGGACGACGAATGAAGCATGCAAATGAAACAGTAACAGGTACATTTGCCCTTCCTTCCCTCCTCTTTCTGCAAATCACGCGGCGTGCTGTCATAAGTCAGCCACCACCCTTGCGCAAACAAGCAAAAGCTCCAGCTGCGTTATTACCTTTTCCCCAAATATCCTTTGGCAGATCCCGTTCTTTGCTAGCTTCTCTTTGACCTGACGGGTTAGATCTATCGTATCCACTTCCTGGTACATGTAAATCTCATACTGCTCGGGGGTCAAGGGAGGAACGGAAGGCTTCGATGGCTTTGACAAAGGGACGATGGGGGAGGACGGAAGAGGGCTGTTTTGCGGTGTCTCACTACGACTCGCCCCCGTCACACTCAGTTCAGAGCTCTGGGAATAAGGTGACTCTGCCTTGGGCCACTCTTTCCAATAGTCCGAAGAGGAAGGCCCTTGGAGCGGCTGGCTCCGGGGGTCCGACCGGGACTGGCTGCTGGCCTTCTCCTTCCCGCCGCTGGTTTCCTCCACTTTGGGGTCTTCTGGAGGGGCAGCATTCCTTCTGTCGGGCGGCTGCACAGTGTTCCACCAGTGGTCCTTCCACACCCCACTGCGCCCCAGTTCGTTTTTAACATGCCTCAGCACGCCTTGCGTTGAATCCGATATCCCATGGAGGTCTACCACAGGGGCCTCTGGGGACTCCTTCTTGAGACCAGACAGAGCCTGCAGGGAGGAGATGCTGGAATCCACAGACGACGAGTGCTTCTTTAAGGACATGGCCAGGGGAGAATAGCTGGAGACAGAAGCAATGGACGGCGCGGGGATCAGTTTTGGGGACAAGATGGAGATTTCAGCTTGGGACAGAGGGGTTGCTTTTAAGGCAGGTTCGAGGGCGGCCTGCTGAGCTTCCATCTCTCGCCGGGCTTGCTGCAGAATGGAGCGAATGGCTTCGTCGGACCCACCGCTGCTGGAGGTGGAAGGTGGCTGAGCCGGCTCAGCTGTGGAGATAAACAAACATGGTCTGATGAGACACTGTGGCCCACACCACTCATTTCTCCAAAGCACTGGATTCAAGCTCTTGCTGCCCAACCCAGTGCACCAAACTAGAGAGAAGGGATGGAGCCCAGGACCAGAGGAAATGTCATTTACGGGATTTTCTCAGAAGAGTTGCTTCTGACATTTGCAAGCCAGCCATCGTGAAAGTCATCTACTAGAAACTGATGAAATAAGGATGAGAGCCAATCCTTTCCCAAAGTCACTTGGCTGGACCCCCGAGGTTTACCAGTATGTGAAAGAGTTCTCTTTACATTTTCATGCCCCTCAAAATATCAAGAATTATAGGTGCCTTTTTGCCTTTTCAACATTCTACGATTATAGAAACACCTTACTTATCAATGATTTATTCATTCCAGTTTAATACAAAGAGCAACACATTCCTTGACTTTCAAAGAATTTGCCATTGGCATACAGACATCAGACTTATGCCTGGATACCGATTGTGATGTCACCAATGTCACAAGCAATATCAAAAGAGCAGGAGGACACAATTCAGTCTGAACTACTGGACCATTAATGTAGCGTGGCACACCTTGGAGCACATGAAGACAGCAAAACCGTGACAACTTGTGACCAAGCAGGCACAGCACTTAGCACTCCTCCCACCAAAACTCCCCTTGGACTTAGATTTTGTCTATTCTACTCCATCTCTCCTGCCCACTGCACCCATCTCCTGAATATTTTCTGTCCCACTTCACTTAATTGGCCTGGTCTATACACCATGCTAAGCCAAACCATGGCCTAGTGCAAATGCATTAGCATACGGACTCCTGGAAAGGAGATTGTGGCTGCTTTACTCCTCCCTACTTTTTCTGTTGCTATGCCGCATCGAGCAATGCCATGGTCTGGCTTAGTGTGGCATCTGAACTTGGGCTTGTAGTTTAACTCTTCCAGACAAGCCATATGCCACAAACCATAGAACAAATCTTTGTTACAGCTTATGGGTAGTCTGGAAAGAGAGAGAAACCATGAGCCTGGGGTTTGGACAACAGGCTACGCCAAGCCACATGACTAAACTTGGCGCAACAGAATGAGCAGCAAGGAACAGAGTGGGTGAGATCACCTCTTCAGGAGCCCACACACTTGCACATCTGTGCTAAGCCATAGTTTGGCTTAGCGTGATGTGCAAACAAGGTCATTGTGTTCCTAGGCCTCTCTTAATCACTCACCCCGGCATTCTGCTTTCTGCATGATGTAATCTCTCTCACACACAAAACATGCACTCATTTCCTCTGTGACCACATTGAAGAGAATGCAAAATAATGCTGAAGATTAATTTGGGAAAGTGTAAAAATGTTAACTACACAGACAGACACACACACCAGTTTAACTGATGTAGTTTCTTGCAAAGTTTCCTGGGAATTGTGGCCTGGTTAGGTTTTGAAAAATTGTCCCTGACCAGAGTCCTCCCTTGCAGAATGACAGTTCCAAGTAATGTCTGTTAAACCAGTTTGCACTTGTGGGGTAGATGTGTCCTCTACACCTTTGGTGATAAGAGACATTCCCTAGGGCAAAATGGGGTTGTAGCAATTAAAGGTACGTACAGGGGACATCATTTTAGAGAAGGGACTTAAAATACTATCATCATTATTATGATTATCAATTATCATCATCATTATGTAATTTATTACCTGCCCTTCACAACGAGGTCCCAGGGCAGGTTACAACCATTTAAAAATACATCCTTAAAAACAATTTAAAACAACTTATAATCATGTGACCCCTGATGACAACGGAACGGGGCTTAAAAAGTTTCTTAAAAGTGTTAACACTTTAGTGACAGTCCATTAGCAAAACAATACTTCAGGGTTTTTGGCACACTCTCAGGCTCTTGCCAACAGCTTTTCTGAGTTTCAAAAGTCACTGCAGCTGTGAGCTCTTACCTGTTTTCTGGACCTGCAGCTCCCTTTTTGCTTGCTCTAGGATGGATTTGATAGCTTCATCAGAGCCTGCCTCTGTGGCTCGGATTCTTGTGGTGATGTTACCTGAAAAAAAGGGAGAAATTATAAGTTGTGAAGCAACTTTCTGAGAATTGGCATTTCGTTTAGCGGGCCACTTTGAGAGAACTATAGGAACATAACAAACAAAAGCAATAGCCACAGACACATTTGGCAACTTCTGTGATTAGGCAAAATGCTCTACTTTCTTTGCAACTTTTATTTCCGAGTTCAGAATTTTACGATTCTGCTTTTTAATCTTGCCCCCCCTTTTCTCCCTCCCCCATCCCAAATCCTGTATTTTCCTTAGCAATCTAAATTTGTAAATAGAACAATGTAGTGTATGAATGTGTTATGAGCTGCTTTAGGGACTAGTTAAAACTATGGAATTTGCTCCCGCAGGAGACAGTGACGACCAGCAACTGGGATGGCTTTAAAAGTGGATCAGACAAATTCATGGAAGAAGAAAAACCTATCAATGGCTACTGGCCATGATGGCTGTCCTCTGTCTCCACAGTTGGAGGCAGCGTGCTTCTGAACCCCGCTTGCTGGAAACTGCACGAGGGGAGAGTGTTTCTGTGCTCAGGTCCTGCTTAAGTGCTTCCCAGAAGAGGCATGTGGCTGGCCACTGACAGGACAACGCACGGAGGGGCCGCTGGCCTGACAGAGCAGGCTCTTCTTATGTATATTACATCCAGGATCAGGTTCAGAATGCCTACAATACAAGTTACTGCATAACACAAGTGAGGATAGTACTGTACTTCTCCTGTCTGGCTTGCGGGCTTCCCAAAAGAGGCCTCTAGTTGGCCACTGTGAGAACAGGATGCTGGACTGGACAGGTGCCTGTTGGCTGATCCAGCTGAAGGCCTCTTCTTATGGGATGCACACCTAATGAACATACTGGTTCCTGCTACCCAGCCAATTACTCTCTCTTCCAGACGGCAGCAGCTCTGCTGGATCTCTGGTGGACAAAAGGCTTGCCCATCACCTCCTACCTGAGATCCTTCAGAGGGTGCCAGAGACTGGATCGGAAACTTTCCGCATGCAAAGTACATGCCCCACACCACTGTTCTCCAGCCTCTCAAACTCACTCTGAAGCAGAGACAATTTGGCAAAGTTTGCTCGCACTTGAATCTTAGAAGAAGGATTTACATGACAATATGTCGGCAGCCTATTTGAAAACTTCCACCCACCAGCAATGTGAAAAATTCTTGAAAAGCACAAATTGCAAATGTCTTCCTCACATTTCTTAAAAGAAAAGAAAACCTGCTAGGTTTTCAAAATACGGTTCTGAACACAGCACACTACTACAGACTGGAGTAGGAAACGGATGTACAGGGGGAGGGAACACCTCAATTATCTTGATCATACTCCAAGTTGGCATTATGACAAAATGCCATTCTAATTTTTCCTTAAGCAAGACAAAGCCAAAGTCCCATTTTTAAAAAAACTAAAGGCATTAAAATCTTAGCAGTTCTGAAAGCTGCTTTGTACCATCACCCTCAGTTAAAAAGCATCTCAAAGCATCCCCTTTTAGGAGATACAGGAACATACTTGCCTGCACCTCAGCTCTATCTGGACATTGTGAGGGTACCAAAGGCAGGATGAAGTGCTCTTCCTCCCCATATCTCCAGGTCAAGAGAGCCTGCTGCTAGAGATGGGGTGGGGGGTGGCATTGACTTATGCCAGCCCGAGATATTTTGCCACCGGTGGAGGAAAAGCCCAACAGGCATCCCTTCCCTGTGTAACACGGGGAGCCATGGACCAGGACCCCTTGTTCAAACAAATGGGAGCTACATGTGAGTACCTTAACGGCCAGATCTGTATTGTTTTCCTTTTTTCTCTGTCGCTCTTGATGGCACCCCATCAGCTGCCTGCCTCTTGCCTCACAGCAGAGGGACCTCCGCTTGCACCCCTGTCCCTGGTTTGTATTAATTCTGTTTTTATTCTATTCCAATACCTATATTTGTATATCTTTGTAGGTAAGCAGCATGAAAGTAATAAACTGAACTAAAGCAGAAAAAGTTCCCCTAGGAGTGAGGACTCTATGAATGGGGTCTGCTCAGCGTCACCAGATCTAGGATGGGGAACAAATGCATGGCATGGCATGGCTTGGCTCACTTGAGCCATCTGCAGCCACATGTTTGCTGTTTTGTGGGGTACACAGAGGCCCTATTCAGGGGCTCACAATCACGCAAAAATCCCACAGGGGAGCAGGGCTGCGCAGGTGTGCCCTTCCCCTGTGCAGGCTCAAGGGTCCAGTTGGCTGCTCTGCAACAGACGTGCCCCCCCAGCACATGGACAGCTCTGGGGAGGGGTCAGCACAGGGTGTGACAGCAGGGGGCAGGGTGAGCATGTGCAGCCCCCGCTCTCCTCCCTCCCGCAGCTTTCATTCTGAACACCCAAAATCAGGCTACTGTTGCCTGGGTCGGGGAGGTTGACTGGTGTGATCAATGACAGTCAGAGCAGCTGGTGGGTGAATGGTCCTTTGGAGCTTTCCAAGTTCCTGTCAGAGACTAAAGACCGGTGTCTGACCATTACCACTTCCACATCACCCCTTCAAAGATGACGCAGGAAGCCGCTCCCCCGCCGGCTCTGGGATGTGTACATGAAAGGAGCCATGGTACCAACTACAAAGTTGTTCCTGAGACACTGGCAGAAAAGCAGACAGAGCTGGGCTAGATCAGCCTTCCCCAATCTGGAGCTTTCCAGATTATTTTGGACTAAAATTCCCATCCGCCCTGGTCGGGAAGGCTGTGCCGTGTAGAGCTGATGGGAGCTGCAGCCTGTAACATCTGAAAGGAACCAGACTGGAGAAAGCTGATCTCAATAGACCAAACGGTGGTGTAAGATGGATTCCCATGCTCACTGAAGCGCTCCTTCCGCTGCAAGGGCAGCAGAGGGAACTGTCGCCTGTGCTGCTTTGCGCACCTGCACAACTCCTCAGGGCATCCTCTCCAGTTAGTGGAACTTGTCTGCTCACTGTGCTGCAATAGCTTCCCTTTGAGGGCAGAGGAAGGGGAGATCAGGGCAAGCCTAACGCTGCCTGCCCTCGTCAGAGGAAATGGATTTTCTTCTAGAAGTCAGACAGCCACATTGCTGTAGTATTTCTGAATTATAATCCTTGTTTCGTTAAAACAAAACACTGGGTATTAAAATTCAGAATGCATTTAATCAGAATTGGAAAAACATTCCAAATTCCTAGATGCCTCCCAATCCCCCCCCCCTTTAAAAAAAAATATTTAGTCACTAGCCTAGGCTGGCATTGGCATATATGATTTAGCTTTCATACAATAATAATCTTTACTGCTCAAAGGGCTACACAAATTTCATCTCAATAACCCTTAAAAGCACCCCCCTCTAAAGTAGGCCACAACAGTATAATTCCCCTAATAGATGCTATTTTTACATTCTACTTTTTTGTAGAAGTAAAAAACCTTCCTCTCCTTTTAAGTAGAAACCTTATCCCAGGCTGCATCTGTGTTGAATTGTTTTAAAGATTTTTAAAATATGTTTTGTTTTAAAGATTTTTTGGGAAAGATGTTTTATAGATGTCTTTAGTATTTTTCTGTTTGCCACCCTGGGCTCCTTCTGGGATGAAGGTTGGGATATAAATCAAAATAAACAAACAAACAATATATCTAAAGTCCTTATAGAAATAAAATCTATCTTTTGTGCAAAAATTCTAGATTAACAAACTGATTATGGCATCAACATTCATGTACTGCAGTCCACTTCATCAGATCATGACATTTTATGCAGTTCAAAAAAGCTTATGCCATAATAAATTTGTTAGCCTTTAAGGTGTTACAAGACTCTTGTTTTTACTGAAAATAAAGCATTCAACAGTATAACAGAAATCAGAGCCAGAAAGGCAGTAAGAAAACAAAACACAGTACAAATAGCAGCATTATGCTGTTAAGGGCAGAGCTTAAACGTAGCTGACCATTACACATCTAAAAACAGAAAGGGAAAGCAAGGGTCCCATTCAAGTCTCTCCAGGGAAGGAATTCCCAACTTGTGATGCCAATGCTAAAAAGGCTATCCCTATTTATATACTTTATTTAGATATTCTCTATCACCTTTTAGGGCCAAAATAGCCCTCTCAAGGCGATTCACAAAATTAAACCATCATAGAACAGGTCAAATACAAAATTCACATCAAAATCATTCATCTATTGTGCTTGCTCGCCTAATCTCTTGCAAAGACAGGGCAGACAGCCCATCCTCTGATTGATATGGGAGAAGGCACCGGTGTGTGTATGTCTGTGGGGGGCACACTACAAGAATCCCAAGACTCAGGAGGCAGCCCCAAAGAGATGCATCAACGTTAATCTCTTGAGAAAGGCCTTGTGGCCAATAATGCTGCTGTTAGTCTGTTCCAGCTCCACTCATTTGAAACAGCATTTTACAGGTCAATCTGAAACAGGCTTGCTCAGAAGTAAGTCTCACTGGGCTCACAATGTAAATGTGCTTACGACTGCAGTCTTAGTTCAATTTATTTAAAAAACAGCCAAGTAAAAACATGCATTGCTTTGTAAGCTTCCTTAAGTATAGGAAGAAGTATAGATATAAAATAATAACAAGTTGCTTAAGGCCACTGCTGAAGGTTGATTTGAACTCAGGACTTCCTGGGTCCAAGCTGACGTCTTCACCCCCCACCACACCATTTTAGCCCTTTGCCAGCTTTGGACTGAGGATGGCTGGAGAAGTCTTTCAGGTTAAAACAAGGGGTTTCAAGTAGGGAAGTGGGTTTAGGTGAGAGCTGTATGGAGCTGTCTCTATGTCTTACTAAAGCAGCTCACCAACACCCTTCCCTGCTGTCCAACGTGCGATGCTTCTGACAGCATGTCAGCACTGTATTTCCTGTCAAGGAGTCTGCTCCCAGCAGGAGACAAAGGCTTCACAATCTCTGAATCTCTCCATAGTTGGTATAAGGATTCCTTGTCACCTGCCAAGCTCTTCTTTTTTTTTTTGGCTTTGCAACATACCCTGCAGATCTACTCTTTCTGAGAACTGCATGCAACATCCTTGTTGTCCGTTCAAGACCACAGAAGGAAACATGGCTTGGATCACACGTTTCATAGAAGAATCAGTCTATATACACAACATACCTTTCATACCAGTACTGCTGACAACTGTGATAAATAAGTGTCCGGTAGCCCTCCAGTGGTTGCCTTAATAGCTAAACAGTCAGCAAGGTATACTGGGCCAAGCATCAGGCTTGAACCCAGGTTCAAATCCCTGCGCAGGCATGAAAACCCATTGGGCGAGCTCATCCCGGTCATTCGCTCGCAGCCTTATGAAGACAAAATGGGACCGTTCCCAAGGGGCTCCTTGGACAAAGGGCAGAATACCAACACCAATATGATCGTCATTGATGACAATAAGGTCTAGATTTTGTCTGAGTGAGGCAAGAGTTCCATGTGAAGAAGTCTGATTAGTATAGCAGTAGAATTAGAGGGAAAGGTGGGAGGAAGCAAGTGCTCTTGATGCTAACCCATGGGTTGTTTTATACTTACTGGCCCAGTGCAGATGAAACATTAGCTCTCTGCAAACCATTGTTTACAAATAAGGAGGCAGCCTTAGGAATGCAACTCACTCTCTCTCTCTCTCTCCGCCATTTAGCTGAGAATTCCTCCCTCCCATGCTCAGCATTTCCATGATTTCATATTGGATGTGCAGACTCCAAACGCGTTGATGCTAACCAGGATTATCCCTGTGAATGAGGGCTTGCAAATCTGGTTTTAAGTCCAATTATGAGCGCGCTGTTGAATATCAAACAAGGTTTGGTCCACATGCAACAGGAAACCATGTTAATGCTGGAAAAGGAAGGGGGGGGAAGAGAGAACCGCTCTGGAGAGAGAAGAAGGGGAAAGCACATTTGCAAGGGCTAGTTCTGGCTGTGCACGCCATGGCCTGCAGGGAGCCAGGGTTACGTCTGCACGAGGCCACGGTCTGTTTTTCTCTCAGATTCCAGGCCAGAATCAAACTGCACCCTTTGTTTGTGTGTGTGTTTTAGCAACGACAATGAAGATGAGACACAGCTAAGCACACTTCGATTCCCAGAGACTGACCACGAAGAGAAAGACCTGCCTGTGACGTACCTTCCGACCCACTTCTTCGTTTCGGAACTTCCTGAAATAGCCTGTTCAGGTTCTGGCCTGGATTCTCTGTTGAAAAACAAGTTGGGTAAGAACAAAACAATCAGGGGATGGTGGTTCTGACAATCGTGGGCAGGGAAATGAAACAAGAACTGCCTGGTGCTAACCGGGGTGGGGCGAGGGAAGGCTCAAGAAGGAGGGGATGGGGAGTGAGGGCAGGAGTGAAATCAAGCAGCTCATAAACCTTCCAGGTCTGGCTGGAGCAGCCGGAAAGGAAGCAAGGCAGGCTGGTGGGTTAATAAAAATGTCAGCTACACTCAGAAAGGAGATTACGGCGATAAAAACAAACATCTAAAAAGGTACTAAAAAGGAGAGAGACGGGTCAGTAATCCTTGCAAGAGCCCCAACGAGGAGAACATGGTACAAGGTGCCACTCTTGGCAACCAAGGGAAGTTCAGAGTGGTCTCAAGATTTCTTTTGGAATTGACGGTGGTTCACCCCAGCCATCGCCGGCAACTTTCCTTTAAAACCTCTCTTTCAGATGAAATCACACCAATCAGAAAAACATGCAGGCTCGTTTTAGGAAACACCTCCTTTGGCAACAATATTGTGCAGTGAGGTGCTCTACCACTGATGCTCTGAGGCAGGGGTGGGGCTGTCCAGACTAGCCTACGATGCGAAGAAGGGGCACATCAGATGCACCATAAGCAACATATGAGAAAACAGGCACTGACAGACTAGAATGGTAGAACATCCTGGTCTTTATTCTTTGTTTGTAACAAGCCATTCGCAGGAGCACACATATTTAGGTTATTGACTTATTAAATAAACAAGTTTCTGATTTAAAAATTGGGACTGGGCATTTTTAGGTACCCTGAGGGTACACAGTTCAGGAGGAGGAAACCTTGAGCTACTGGCAACACTAGGAGCAGATTTGCCTCCCCCTCCACACACACTCTTGGTGTCTTTTTTATTACCCCGTGTGTCATCAGATCTGTTTTGCAAGGTTTTCCACACAAGCACTGTCACATGAGCTGGCCCATTTGCTATCAGTGGCTAATAGTCATGATGACAGTGTATGACCTCCAGGGACAGAGGCACCAAGCCCCTGAATGCCAGCTGCTGGCAAACGGCACTGGGAGAGGGGAACTGCCCTCATGTCCTGCCTGTGGTTTCCGATAAGCATCTGGTGGTAAACAGGATGCTAGACCAGAGAGCCTTTTGGTCTGATCTGATCCAGCACTTGGGCTATTCTGATCTTCTTACCTCCTGGATTGCACCTGCCCGGGTGTACTGCTAACACTCAGTGGACTGAAACAGGACTGGGCGCGCATGCAAAGCACAGGATGAGGAAGTTTTACGAGACAATTGATTTCACTCAGGTCCTTCAACGCAACTGACCGGCCCCGTGCACAAAGCTTGCACGGGTGAGGGCTTTCCCGTTTTAGGCTCCTTTGTTCTGGGTAAAAGCAAAGTGCTGCAGTTGGGATGACGTTGCAAGGGGGGTGGGAACCTCCCCTCCCTTCCCAAACATCACTCAGCCACCATTGCCAGGGAATCCCTTTATGGGAAGCAGTGTCCCTTTTCTCTCCCCAGAAGGAAATTGGCTTCCACCACTCTCATTTCCCTGAAACCAAGAGCCAGTTTTGGGACAGGGAAGGGTCTTCAACCCTTCCCATCCAGCCAAATTTAGCTAGCACAGAACGACAGGATGTTTCATCATTCTTATTACCACAGCTGTTTTTGTGCAAGGAGTACCCAACTCAGCACCCTTGTATTAGACTTGGGAAGGGGTCATGGTTCAGTGGGGCAGCACATGTTTTGCATGCGGTAGGTAGCAGGTTCAGCCTCTTCCATCTCTGGCTAGGGCTAGGAAGGATCTGCTGCCAGTTTGCGAAGACTAAGAGTGGGGAACCTTTGCCCCTCCAGAGGTTGCTGAACTACAACTTCCATTAGCTCTAGCAAGCACGACCAACGGCCAGAGATTATGGGAGTTGTAGTTCAGCAGCATCTGGAGGGCCAACAGTCCATCTCCCCTTAATCCTGGTTTAGGCAATACTGAGCTAAATGGACCAACAGTCTGACTTGGGAAAAGGCAGCTTCCTACCTTCCTATGATTTTTACCTCCAGCCTTAATGCTCTTGTAGCTTTTCAAGGTTTGACGTCAGAAAATGCTTCCTTAAGTTTAGCCCAGTGAAGGCATGATGCTGCTTTAGATCGCAGCCGAAGCTCTGCTCACGGCCAGAGTTCGATTCCAACGGAAGGAGGAAGTCGAATCTCCGGTAAAAGGGGTCAAGGTCCACTCAGCCTTCCATCCATCCGTGGTCGGTAAAATGAGTACCCGGCATATGCTGGGGGGTAAAGAAAGGCCGGGGAAGGAACTGGCAATCCCACCCCATATATACGGTCTGCCTTGTAAACGTCGCAAGACGTCACCCTAAGAGTCGGAAACGACTCGCACTACAAGTGTGGGGACACCTTTACCTTTAGGTAAGGACAGTCTACTAAAAGAATTAAGACGTGGATCCCATAATGCATATTTGGGTTTGGGCTAGGCTGGATTAACTACACGCATTAGTATTGGCAGGAGAGTCTCCTCTCCTTGTTCCAAGGGCAGGCAAAGCACACGGTACGGCAAGGCCCGTAAAGGCCTTTGTCATGGTGGCGCTCCGTCTTTAGGATGCTCTTCTCACTGAGGTGAGCCTGGCACCAATGCTGTTTACTTCCCAGCGCTAGGTAAAGATGCACCTTTTTTTGCCCAAGCTTTTAGGGAGCGTTGAACAGCACCAGCTGCTATCTGAGTTTGTTGTCTGTTGAATAATTATTATGTCTGCCTTAGTAATTTTTATTGGATGTTTAAAACTGTTTTTATGGTAATTGGTGTATGTGGCTTGCATAGTGCGATTCGTTTTATGTTTGTTTTATGGTATAATTCACTCTGGGATCATTTACAATGAGGGCTTATAAATCAAAGGAGAATGAATGAATGAATGAATGAATGAATGAATGAATGAATGAATGAATGAGCAAGGAAGCAAGCTTTAAGCCCTTATATTTTTAGGTCCCCAATTTCTCAGCCCTGAAGCTCACTGGGGGACCATGGGCCAGTCTTTTTGTCTTAGAGAAGAGTTGTTGTAATTATTGTGGGGGGGAAAAAGAGAAATCCATGTATGTGCACTATTTCAACCCCCTTAGAAGAATGACATTATTCACAACTGTTTTGCAGCTAAAGCCAGGAAGAATTTTCGCTTGAAGAAATTAGTGAATGATTTATCTTTGAAGATGTTATGTTTCACTGGAATACAGTTGGTTTATTTTTATTTTATTACATTCATATCCCGCCTTTCTTTCACCATACATGGGGTTCTCAGGTAGTCTCGCATCCAGGCACTGACCAGACCCAAACCTGCTTAGCTTCAGCAAGGTGGTAGCCTCATATGCCTTCAGAATACGCCCTGGGCCTTCAGACCACACTCTGTTCATTTTAGATCATTAGTTTGATGACTGTCATGTAGAGCAGGTGTGGGGAACCTTTGGCCAAATCCCATCAGCCCCAGTAAGCACGGCCACCAGTCAGGTGTGATGTGGGGAGTAATTCAGCAACATGAAGAGGGCCAAAGGCTGGCAGCCACTCTCCAGAGTCTTTCCCAGCCCTGCTCTCAAAGATCCCTTTAGCTGGAGAATCTAAGGCCTTAGCCATGCCTTATAGGGAGCCAGGCCACTGGTCCATCTAGCTCACTACTGTCTCCTTGGACTGGTAGCACTTCTCCAGGGTCACAGGCTTTTTAGCAAGGTGAGGACTGAACCTGGGACCTCCTGCCTGGCACAGCCTGTGGCCCCTCCCACACAGGACATGAAGCAACGATGTCACACGGTGCATTTTCCCAGCCCTCCTGCTGATAGCCAGTGATGTGAGGCAGGGGAGGAGAATGTTCAGCATCGTATTGTCACATATCATCAGGCACTGCAGTATAGGAAACAGGGAGGAGAGGGGCAAGAAGCAGTTCTCTCTCAACTCTGCCTCTCTCAACAATGTCTAGTTCCATCTTATGAAGGAGGACATGTAGCAAAGATGTCCTGTTAGTAAATTTTACAGGGGATGGGGGTGGGGACAGTTGCCACCAACGCCTCCGTGAATGAAGGCGAACTGCCATCCTCTCCCCATCCACAACACCCACCCCAAGGCTTTCCTTTGTGTTTTCACATCTTAAAATATGTTATGTAATTCTGATGATTTTGCTTTATATGGATCTGTTTGGCCCTGAAGCAGCAGACAAGACTTGATAGTTGCGAGTCAATTTCACCATTAGGCCTGTATTTTGGGGTGGGGGAGGTGATGGATAATTGCGTGCCTGATTTGGGATCTGTTTGAAGCCAATCAGATGTTGCAGAGTGGGTTGGACCAGATTATCCAATTCTGATTGGAATGCACCTACAAAACTTCTTGCTCGCATTCATTTCAGGTTTGTTGAATGAATGCAGAGACATGGTTGGAGTCGCTACAATGAAATGGAATTACTTTGGTGCATAAGCACTCAAGGATGGTACAGCGAAGGACAGCAGTTTCTGCCATGCTGGGAACACAATTACCAACCCAGGTGAGGTCGGTCTGGTGAAAGGGATGACTCCTCCCCCTGGAGAGGAGGCAAAAGGGCTTTAGTGGGCCCTGCCCATTCCTTCAAGCAGGAGATGCCATCCCTAGTAGGAATGTCATCCATCATCCTCAGATAAACACCATGTTTTCCAAGTTCCACGCAGTTAAAATACTTTAAAAACCCTGTTTTGTAGCTGCCCAGAGAATCAGAGCAGGTCCAAGACGTTTGGGGGCCCAAGCTGGACATCAAAATGGCACCACCCCGGCACTCACACACACAGGGCACAATCCGCAGGAATGCTCTCCTGCATCGGCCCACGGAAATGGAAGGGAATGGGAACCACATCTAGCGTGGGGCCAGCACACGTAAACACCCCTCTGGATTGTGCTGTCCATCTTCCACTCTGCCATTTCACCTTGACTCCCAGCAAGACCCTCTCCAGCCACTCGAAGAATAATTGGCATCCAAGGTGAACACCAAATGGACCTCATCAACCGCCTGGTGCCGGAAGCCCTTTTGACGGAGCCTCACATCTACCAAGAAACAGACACTGAAAGGAAAGCTGGCGGCTAGTGCCTCACTCACCTCTTTGCCTGCCCTGGATGCTGCGCAGCGCCAAGATATTCTGCTCGTCGGACAGGAACTGCTTCATCTTATGGAACGGCTCCTTGCCTCTCACAGTGAGCTTGTTCCACGGCTTGGGCCGAGCCAGTATCTCGCTTACGGACCCTTGCGAGAGTCCCAAGACATAGTGTCCGAAGATCCGCTGCCCGATGTTGTGCTTGATCAACTGCTCTTTGACCTGACGTGCAATTTCGGCCGTGTCAATCTCCTCGCCTTCCGAGGCGCTGCCAGTGCTTTCTGACTGGCTGGGGGATGGGGCCATGCCGTTGACATCCGGGCTTTGTTGCAAGGGGCTTTGGGAAGAGATGGAGTTTGTGCTGTAGGGACCTGCTGAAAAAATCATGGTTGTGCTTCCCGCATCCTGCATTGCCTTGGAGTAGAAGGACTGCATAAGCTGGCGCTGGAGGAGAGAGTTTAGTGCAAATTTTCCCGTAGAAGCCAGGGGTAAGCCGGAGCTTGCCAAGGACGAGCTGAAAAAGTCTTGACTTAAACCCGTTGGTGAGAACTGGTGTGTACCATTAGTATTGGAAGCCTGCTCCCCTGCATTGCGGGGCAACTGAGGAGGAGGAGGAGGGGAGGAGGCCGGCAAAGTTGCATGACGCTGACTCTCAGGCTGGTCTTTCCCTTTTCTCCTGGCTGACCCTACAAGGAAGGTCAAACATAATGCATTATGGGGGATCAAAAGGGGGGGAAAAACCAAGACCAAAATGCAGAGTTTGCCCCACAAAAGGGAAAAAAGTGCAGGTTGTGTTTTGCTTTTTTCATGTTTTTTTTTTTTAAAATAAGGGCCAATGAAGAAGGTGGTTTGGGTTTTTGTTTTTGTTGTGTTCTTTAAATTTTAATAAGCCAAACAAGGCCCCCAAGACAAACAACATGCATTTCATGTTTGCACCTTTCTTGTATGTTGCAGCCTGGAGAATCCCCCCTTCAAACATTAAAGTAGAACAATGACATGAAGTGCAGTTATACAGTTTTTTAAAAATCATAATAATAGTCTTTCATTGAACACAGAAAAAAAGTATTCCCTTTGGTACCCCCTCTCCCATTCAAGTCATTTCATCCCCACAACAGACCTTGGTTGAACTCAAATGCAGCAAACATTTATAAATTCTAGATGAAAGTCAAATTAGAGAAAACAAATAATGCCAAAGAGTAGCTCAGACACTATTGGGAAAATGGGCTCACCACCCGCGTGCGTGATTTACACATTTGTCACCAGCTCCAGAAACCCAAACCGGGAAAGCACATCGAAATTCCACAAATGCACGGAGTCCACCCATGTATTTTTTTAAAAAAAGTGAGACACACCCCAACCCCCACCCCTGAAAGAAATAAACATCAGAAACTGAGATGCACCACCTACGGAAGTAAGATAGCAGGGATTCAGACTGACATACTCGCTAAGTATACGAGACAACCTACTTTTGTAATCCGCTTTAATCTATGTTCTGGGAAAGGGCTGATGGTGGAGAAATTAGTACCACTGTCAGGTTTGCTACTGACATGGAAGGCAGAATCCATCACTGCTCATCACAATATTTGGAAACATTTCTCCTGCCCAACCTTCAGACTCTCTCTGAGGTCTCCAAGTCTTATTCTATTATATACAGTATAAAGGGTGCAGGGTGAGGGGAGGAATGAAACACGATTCAAGGTCCTTGCTCTCCATTACTCGCTCTGTCACGCACTAGCGTTGGGCTCAGGTCTCCCTTTCCTCTCCCCGTTCTCGCCTTCAGATGAGCAAACAAAGGCTCACAGCCAAAGGAATACATTTCTTTTCCCTCATGCCCACACCACCACCACCTCCTCCCGCCCCCCAATCCACTTACCACTGAGGTCACTGTTTGTGATCCGGAGCGTGGCGTTCTCTGACTGCAGCAGACGGTTCTTCTCCAGCAGCAAGACCTCCAGCGGTTTGGAAGCAGCATCCTACGGAGAGACAGAACAAGGGGCTGGTCCAGGGTTAACCGCCAAAGAGCCAAGGGTCTGAGCAGTGCCCCACAGGGTAGAATCTAGGAGGGTGCAAGTGTTGTGCGACCGGCATCCTAGAATTTGCCACCCATATTTTGGTATGATTGCCACCACACTCTCTATAATCTACAGCAGCGTGCTGCTTTGTTTTCTGGTGCAGGGTGCTTATCAGCTCTGGAGATGTATTTTAAGTGCTCCATTAATCATTTTTCTTTACACCTGTTTGCCTTTAGACACAGCGCTATCGCAGCGCATCTTCCTTGAAAACACTGTGTTTCAGTGCTATGGAGAAAATGGACAAATTAAATCAGTCACAAAAGCTGACCCTTCCCCTTTCCCAGCGCACAGCTCTCCATCATCGAAACCCACTGGAAATAATAAAATGCCTGGTACACAGAGAAGCAGCTTCAACTTGCAGTAAAGATGCCAGAATCCAATTTGTAACCTTTGATCTGGCAAGATTAATATGTGACAACATCACAAGTTTCAGATACTTACCCTCCCTCCTCGCCGGTGCCCCACAAAGGTTTCTTTGTTCAATTGTGTGTTTAAGGAGGTTTGAAATTTTGGGGGCTGGTTACAAGTTCAACACATAATACATGTAAAGAGCCAGTGTAATGTAGTGGGGAAAGTGTTGGTCTTGGACCAGGGAGAGCTGGGTTCAAATCCTCACTCAGTGATTAAGCTCTCTGGCAGTGTACACACTCTCTCTCTCAAACTGAACCTACCTCATAGGGTTGATAAAATGGAATCATGCACCACCACCCCACAACGCTGGAAAACTGTGGGATAACATTGCAACAGACTTAGTTTTGTTAATTATTGTTCACTAAAGGGTCCACACACTCACATGGGTGGAGAGAGGTGTGTGTGAGTTGCAGCCTTGGTAGATTTTACTGACTAAATACAGACAGCTTCCAGATTTTTCATCTGTATTTCATGGTAGCAGTTCTCCATACTGAACAGGATCATCTTTGTTCATTTCTCCTTCCTGAACTAGTAAATGTGTGCAATGTTGGATATTGTTGTATAAATTATTGGCTACTATTTGTAGCTCCCTTTAATATATGATAATATCCACAGGCCTCGCTCAGGAATCTTTGCAATCCCTGCACAAGGCAGGGGCTCACCTGAGGGCCGTGAAGGGAGCTTGTGGCTGAGGAAAGACTTGAACTCCTAGGGACCTTCTGCTTCACTCACGCATTCATTTTACAATCTTTCCATGCCGCTTTTCTATCACCATATCAAAAGCGGTTTAGAATCGAAATAACAACAGAATTAAAACAGCCACCGCCACAAGAAGATCAGATACAAAGCGGAGCAAACAATCCAGTTAAAGGAATAAGCAAAACCAGAACATCAGCCACAAATTGCTCAATAACCCCCCCCGGGAGGGGGGGGGAGAAGGTCTTAACTTTTCCTCTGAATGACAGAATAGTTGGTGTCAAATATTTTCTTTAGCTTGTTCTGTTATTTCATTTTTCCTTACCATAACCATGCAAGATATAGGTTTGTGTGTTGGAAATGAAAACTGACAAGGCACTCTCAAGATCACACAGTTAACTCCCTGGTTGAGCAAAGATTTGAACCCAGGCCTTCCAAGTCAAAGCCCTTTACTCAAAAAACCTCAGACTCTTAACATGTTTAAAAGTACAGGCACAGCCTTTCTCAGTCCAAGATGACATTCAGAAATGACCTCCTGGCCCCCAGGAAACCAAAATCAACTCCCATTACCTGCATGCTGGAGCCATCAGATGGTGCAAACTCCATGGATTTCAAGATGCTGCAAAAAGGCAGAAGAAAGTTATTTCCCCCTACGTCCTTTCATAACAGCTCTTCTAATAAGCATTAACATTGTAATTTTCAGCTCTCCAGGAACACCCTGATACCTTTAACAACTGTTATTTGGAATAATATAATCTGATAATGAATATAGAATAACTATTCACACTAGTTATCAGGTAAGAACATTTTCTCAAATGTCCTCTAAATCACTGCATAACGCAGTCCCCACTAGGCCCATTTTGAGCATAATTTAAAGGCTAATAAGGATATAACATTTTAAACTGTCAGAAACAATCTAAATGTATGTGCGACACTTGAAGGGAAATATGGGAAGCAGAAAACAAACTGTAACAAACCAACAAAAACAAGGAATTGCCATCGTGGTCATAATAATGCCTATGAAATGTGAAAAATAAAAACATGCAAAATATCTCAGCTAACAGCCTTGGGCCCCTACTGAGAGGAAGGGAGAGATATACATCTAATAAATAAACAATGTTGCAGGCAGCCCTGGGCAGGGATGCAGGCAGGTATCATTCCGTCTGCATATTTTTTTGTCTTTACAAATTTATAAACTGCTTCACAGCCTGAAGACATCTAAGTTAGCGTGCAGCAAGATAAAATACAAGTTCTAAAAACAATGTCACCATTTCTACAGATATACAATTAATATTTCACAAATAACTGGTCACACCTCAGGAAAAGCCTTCTTAAATAAACGTCATGACATTAGTCGCCTGGTCTGATTTCAACTAGTAAGTAATTCCAGAGGGCTGGAGCTGCAACACTAAAAGCCTGTTCCAGCACAAACCAAGCGCACCACTGGCTCATTTGGTAGTCTCTGCAGCATTCAAGCAAACCAAGCTGGTTTTCACTTCCCAAACTAATAAATGACCAAAAGGTAGTTAATCCTTTGATTTTGGAACTCTGAATTACTGCAATCTCATCTCAAAAAGGGAAGCCCACGTATATTACATTGCAAACTTTAGGGTTAAAGTGCATTCAAAAATGCCTATTTTGAAAACAAAAATATGGTAAGAATGTGACTTTCAGGAGGTTTTTTAAAAAACAAAAAGCACACAATGATGCGGAAATTTAATTTATGAATGAATGAATGCAGGAGGAAGAGACCATGGGGCTGGAAATAGCCTGATCTGTCCAGCCTTTGTCTTGGGGCATGTTCTAGGGTGTCCCCTCAGTTTACGATGGGTGTCTGGGAGGCTTACTGAGCCTAGCCATCCATCTAAAAACAGCTGCCATAATGCTCAATGCCATGCTCCTAACAGCTCCTACAGCTTGCAGACTTTTGAGGAGGTAAAGCCTTTCCTAGAATAGAGTCAAAGGTGCAGGAGGAAGCTCCACCTACTTAAACTTCTGTCCATCAGTGATAGTCAACAGGATACTAACCTAGGTGGAACGCTGGTATAGCTCAGCAGGACTTTTCTTATGGAAACTATTATTTCACAATGAAACTGAAGTTCCTGAACATTAGTTCAGGGCACTCACAACTCTCAGATTCCTTAGATGGTGGTGAAGTGACAGTGAAAACCGTTTAAAACCACAGACGTGTCCATAACTCACTAGGTAAAAGATACGTTTTTCCCTTGGCTGCCACGATTTAGTTCCCGGTTCAAAATCATCAGAAAAGCAATGGCTAATCTCAACCATCAAGGTATACTTACTTTAATTCTTTCTTAACCTCATCATAGTCGGCTTGCACCTTCAGTTTTTCTTCCAGTTGCTTAAAAACAATAGAAAAGGCAAAACATTATTTTGATTAGATTAAAACGCTGTTGTCTGGCCTTCACATGGTCCACCACCCACCCATCCACCCAGCTCCAATCCCATAGCTGCACAAGCTATGTCCGTTGATCAGTCAACGTGTAGAATATCTATTGATTTAAATCATTATTTGTCCTGTCTGTATCAGAAAGGTAGAAAAAATAAGAAGAATGGTAAAGCGTTCTTATATTGGCTCAGTCTTCAGTGCTTTGGTTATCTTAACTCAGTAGTCCTTATAACAACCCTGCAAGGTAGGCTGAAAAAGCGTGTGCCTGTGGGCAGGGGGAGGTGGCAAAGCTGAGGGGAGGGTCCTTGCTTAAGGTCACCTAATGGCTGAGATGAAATTTGAACAGGGGACTTGCAACTTGTATCTCTCCACCACTATACTACTCTAGCTCTTATCTCTACATATAGAGATATGCTGGGAGGAAGGGCGGGATATAAATCAAATAATGAATGAATGAATGAATAACGATTCCTTTTCTTTATATTTCTAGTGGGCTACTGTGGAAGATAAGTAGCTGCCTCTTCCTCTGAGTCAGACAATTGGTCCATTCAGTCAATTCCCGTGTACCTTTATTTATTACAATTGTATCTCCACTGAGCTCAAGCCAGGATATCCGGTTCTTTCCTCGCTTTGATCCTTACAACAGCCCTGTGAAGTAGGTTATGCTGAGAGACAGCCCAAGATCACCCCTCTGTCATGGCTGGAAAGAAGCTGCGTGATGCTGAGCCAGTCCATGGGTCCACCTAGCTCAGTACTGTCTTCACTGACTGGCAGCGGCTCCTGCAGGGTTGCAGGCAGGGAGCCTCTCCCACTCCTGTCTGGAGATGCCATCGGGGGTTGAACTGTGATCTTCTGCATGCCAGGCAGGCGCTCCCCCCCCCACTGAGCTCCAGCCCTTCCCAGGTTTGAACCTGGGTCTCTGCAGTCCCAAGCCTTCCCCAACCCGGTGCCTTCCAGATGTTGTTGGCCTACAATTCCCACCATCCCTAACCACTGGCGACACTGCTGAGGCTGGTGAGGGTTGATCTACATCTGGAGGGCACCAAGCTGGGGAAGGATGCTTGAACCACAGCGCCACTGGGACTTTCAAGGTCTCGTGTGTGCGTGTGTGCGCGCGTACTCACACACGGTAATAAAGGTTGGTGCCGAAACGCCATGGGGAGATTCAGTCCCCAGCATCTTGAGTTGAAGGATCTATGGGTGTTGGGAAAGACCTCTGCCCTGAATCCACTAGACCAGGGGTGTGAAACCCTTTTTTTGTTGAGGTCCTCAGTTCCTAGGTGGTAATCTCTAGGTGGGGCCACATTCTGGCAGTGGCTGGAGACGAAGACAAACGTGTTTTGAATTAAAGATTGCCTTGCTTCAATTTATACCACACCTCCATTAGATTAGAATTCCCCTTTAAACAAGACAACAATGCTCCAGTACTCCTGTTGTAAATGCAAATGGACTGCCTTCAAGTCAATTCCGACTTATGGCGACCCTATGAATAGGGTTTTAATGAGGCTGAGAGGCAGTGACTGGCCCAAGGTCACCCAGTGAGCTTCGTGGCTGTGTGGGGATTCGAACCCTGGTCTCCCAGGTCGTAGTCCAACACCTTAACCACTACACCACAATTTAGTTACAATCTAAAGGCATGCCATAGAGTCTGAGGAGGAACGTGGCAGCGGCCAGAGGAAGGGTGGGATCAAAAATTAAAAAATAAAGGAAATAGGCCATTATTTCCTCATATCTCTCTGACCTGCTACCTCACCTCTCCCACCCATTCTCAGCCTCACAGACCATCTCCCCAAACATCTTTGGCCCATTCCCGAGACGGAAGCATTTTGCATTCAAACAAATATGATGCCCACCAACGCAGAAAAAGGGGAAACCTACAAACTGATGCATAGAGGGAGGGACTTCTCCTCCAAAAAGGCCTCTGAGAGGGACAATGGTGCCTTCCCACTCTGTGTGCGATCTGTCCTTTTATGTACCCGAATGCCTCCCCCTGACTGCAACAGTTGTGGAAAGAGATTAGCATAGTAATTGTCTGGAAGAACCCAGCAAAATGCAAAGTGGAACAAAAGGTTCAAGCTGTGAGACAATCTGGAGGAACTAATATCTGGCTCTAAGGATCGACTCAGTTAGTTTTCAGACAAAATAAAAGGCATGTTTCTAATGTCACGCAAGGTCTAAAAATACACCCTCTGGGAGCTTTGGAAATGATGCAGTAGCTGGAGTGGGCTTGGGGAAGCCGATCTCATGCAGCAGCTCAGAAAAAGCCACCTGATCAAGAAGCAATCTAAGTTTACTAGCCTACTTAAAAGGTATAAAGACTGAAGGAGATAAGGCAACCAAGGTCCGAAAATGTGTCCTCTCCCAGGTTCTGTTTTTAAGGCCTGCATCAAATAATTACATAATATTTTTGGATGGCCCGCATTCAAAAGGGAAAGTGGCATCCCTTTGTGTTTAACCCCTTTCCTCATAATAAATGTAGCGGCTTTGATTCTTGCTGTCGAACCAGGAGATCCACGTTAACAGCGGACAACCAATGTTATGCTGACAGTAAAAGCTCCGACTGTCTTTCTCACCCATAATCCAATGATGCTGCCAGACAGGGCAGGCAAGACTGGCCAAAATTATAAAGGCAGCTTCCTCTGGTACATGACCCAGAGGTCAGGGGTAGTGAATGTGTTTAGCTTGCAGAAGATTCCAGAAGCAGCAATGGCAATTATCGTAACAGACCTGTTTCAAATCACAAGATGGGCTTTGTAAAGCATACTGTTGCTCATAACCTCTGTTTCCTAATCAACAACCAGTGAGCAGCATGAGCTCCTTGAGGGCTAGGAACATTTATTTGTTGAGCAAAGCAGGATTCTAACCTGCAGGAGGGGCCCAAATTGCTGGATTGGGGAGGCAATGGAATCCATATGAACCGGTATGGTGAAGTGGTGATCAGGAGTGGACCAGGACCAGAGAGACCCAGTTTCAAATCCCTGGTAGGCCATGAAGCTTCCTGGGTTACTTTAGGTCAGTCAGGATCTCTCAGCCTACATCACAGGGTTGTTGTGAGGATAAAATGGGAGGTGGGAGCACACTGCTTTGAGCTCAATGGAGGAGAGAGGAGGAATATAAATGTCGTAAGTACAAACACCCTTATGCCCTTTCCCTTGCTTTAGCAATATTTCCAACAAAATGGATCTGCGTCTTAAATGTGATTCCCTAGAAACCACTGCAATAAGTCCAACGAGAAAGTGTCACTTACATTGGGAGGATAATTAAGGTTAAAAATAAATTAACTTGCAGAGCTGGAAGGAGCTCGATAATGCTGCACCAGGAACAAAGAAAGCAAGAGCACTGCAGGCATAAATGGCTGCTTGTCACTATGCCTCTATCCTACACATACGGATCAGAGTCACCGGGGAAAGGAAGTGGGAGAGGGCTATTGTGGTGAAGCCCTGCTGGAGGGCTTCCCAGAGACACTTGGTTGGTCACTGTGGGAAACAGGAGGCCAGATCAGACAGGCCTTGGGCCTGATCCACCAGGGCCCTTCTGATGTTCTCGTCTGCGCCTCAGTCCCACCCCAAAAGAAAGGCAGCGCAAAGTGAGCAGAGCACCGTGCATGGGGGTAACACCTTACTTTGAGGGTGCTGTTCTTGGCGGTCAGCTGCTGCTCAAGCTGGGAGATCTGGCTGGTGGAATTTTCCCGGAGCTTGGTGAGGCTGCCTTGGAGTCTCTGCACATCTTCCACCAGCTGAGCTATTTCGCGCTCTTTTGCAGCCAGTTCTACTTCCAAGCTGGATCTGGTCAGCACCTCGATGGCCTGCTCCTAACAGACAAGGGGGTGGGACGGAGGGAGAAAGAGGAACAGAGAGGAATCCACACACTGACAAAGTGGCATGGCAAAGAATACCTGTGATGCATTCAAAATTATGGTCGAGGCAAGAGGTTAACGGACATAGCAGAGAGAGGCAACTCAAGCCTCAAGAGAATCTATTCCCCTCTCTTGTTTATTTTGGTTGCTTCTGAAAGGCATGAAAAACTGTTGGTTGAAAAGGGTGGCCAAAATATTTCAAGCTTAATAGGTTACATTACTGAAATGCTCTCTACGAGGGGCTGCCCTTGAAGCCAGGCTGAAAACTTCCATGGATCCAAAAGCAATGGCCAGGGCCTGGAGAACAGGGCATGTATTTCCAGTCCTTTTCTGTTTCTGTTGGCTATCTATTTGCTTCTGGGCTTCAACTCAAGAGCTAGCCATCATCTTTAAAGCCCTAAACATTCTAGGAGCAAGGAATTTTAAGAACTGCCTTCTCCTGTATGAATCTGTCCAAGCGTTGGCTTTGCAGGCCTTTCCCCTTGTATCTTATCATTGATGGACATCTGCTGGGTGAGCACAAGAGACAGAAACTGCGGTGGTGTCTAGACTCTGAAATGCCCTCTATGAGGTGCTCTTCCAGAATATCTCTTTATCTATGAATAAGCATGCAACTTCTTGTTCTGTTTAATTTGACTTGTACGCTTTAATTTGCGGCAGGATCATACAGTTAAAGACATCTCAGCCGACTGATCGTTTGAGTTCTAGTTGATTAAGCGATCAATTATATTTGCACATATTTCCTGAATCAAGAAGCATACTTTCTTTGTAGAAGATGCATGCTTATGGTGGAGAAGGCTTTGTCTCGGATGGGGCATTCCCTCCCAAGAGGAGAAAATGCCTTTTAAAGATTGGGCGTGCCATCTGTGTTGTTTTGTTTTGGTTTAGGTTATATTAAATATCTTTTTTGAAAATCTACTTCCTCTTTCCTCGGGGGCACCTTTTGAGTTTATTGATTTTGTTAATAAGAGGAAAGGGGCTACATAGAGCTGATTTTCACGTATTATTACTCAATAGCCAGCCATGTTTTGGACTATAGACTCTTAGCAAATTTGCCTGACGGGCCAAATAAGGTACTGTGATGGAAAGTGGGATTCCTCCAGATCCTGCTGTTTCCGAGCAGGCCACAGCGGGCACCGCATCAACAGGTCATTAATGCAGTTCTGGGGGCGAGTGCTGGGGCTGCTCCACCCTGCAGGCACCTCCCTTTGCACCCGAGATCGTTGGTAATAGCTTCTGTTTAGTCCTTTTCATTCAAAGCTTGTACCCAGTTTCATGGTGGCTACCTCCAGCCTCAGCATCTCAGGAACAAGCTGCCAGAGTTGCTCAGCTCTCTCCTGTATGTGCCCAAAGAGCTTTTATCCTTTAGGCAGAATATATGTGGAAAACACAGGGCATCAGGATTGCCGCCCTCCCAATACCGCAGGTTTACAGGGCTGAAAGGAACCTGAAGGCCACTTTGTTCTGCTTGGCAGCAGCCAGAAGATCATTCCAGGCAGGCAGGCAGACAGCCACCCCCTTAACAGAAATATCTAGGCTGAACTACATTAGTCTACCCAACCCCAACAAAAGGAGAAGCACAGCGACAGGAAGTGGGGGCACTCACCCCTCTAGGACATTCCTGCCATTTCCCTTGAATCTTCAGCTCTTTAAAAGCACAAGGAAGTATCAAGTCTCTAGAGCAGCCTTTCCCAACCAGTGTGCCTCCAGATGTTGTGGGACCACAATTCCCATCTTTCCTGACCATTGGCAATGCTGGCTGAGGCTGATGGGAGTTGTGGTCCAACAACATCTGGAGGCACACTGGTTGGGAAAGGCTGCTCTAGAGTCTGTATTTACAGAACTATAATTAAAAACATGCAGACTATATTCCACCTAGTAACATGTAAACCAGTCCATACTTTGCTCTGAACTTGCACGAATGAGTAAAGAACAATAACAACCACAGAGTGCTCCAACACAATGGCAGCTAGAGTGCTCCACAACCATGAGGTCTAGGAATTTACTTTTTAAAAAAATGAAAATGATGCCGCTTCAGCTTTCGCGTGGATTCTTACAATTCCTGACTCAGCTCTACCACCTCTCCATATATCACCTGGCACAGTGTTGAAACGCACGTAACCCTATAGATAAATGCACTAAAGCAGCTTCCAGGGTGTAGCACGCTCCTGGGTTTTTCCCCCTCTGCAATCTATTACAAGACAAAGCACGAGGAGGGTCAGTTCCAAATGAATGATCCTTACCTTACAGTTCCCCTATGAAAAAAGGCAAGGCTGTTCACGCCTGTCCTGCCCCCCACCATCAATGCCCCTGCTGCAGAGCTCAACACAATGAGCAGCTGTACTTGAAGCCGGCATAAGGGGACGGGCGATTAAAAGGAACAGGGCTCTGGCTGCAGCTGAAAATAGCAGCTCTGTCCCAAACCAAAGCTCAAGAAAGCTCAGCGGCAAACATTTGGGAAATGGGCGCGACTTGACTCAGCGTTGCGGCCTCTTACCACGTCGGGTGCTTTCTGGATCTGGGTAGCCAGCTGGAGAGATTTGTTAGCGGAGGAGAGTTGCTCCCTCAAGGATTCGGCTTCTCTTTGAGCTGCCTCTGCCCTCTGAAGGAAATGAAAAGGGTACATTTTTAAAGGTTTGGGGTTTTTTGGAAGAAGAGGGAGAGAATGTATATTTGATTTAACAACTGGCAATTATTGCACGAACATTCATCAATTCATGCCTGACTGAGTATAATTGATTTTCCTAAACACTCAACCTAATAAGTGATGCGGGGGGGGGGGAGCCTCAGAATGCGATGGATTTTTATTTTAAACAGTACAAGGAAGAAATAATTGAGCGATTATGACAGTAATTTAACGCTAGGAGCAAGGAATCCCCCGCTGACACAAACGCTGCGGCCCACTGAATTTCCCAGGCTGGATGAATGCAAGTGGAAATGGAACCCTTTGATTCAATTGCCTTTCTGTACTCCCAGCCAAAGCAGGCTGTGCTGCAAGATTCCTCATGGGAATAATTCTCACGAGTAAATGCTGAATTAAGAGAGCCTCAGCCTGCTTTGCCCAAAACAAGCACCATGTGTGTGTGTGTGGGTGGTTTTTTTGGTCAAGTCTCCTTCCTCCACAGCTGTTTTTCTCTCTCTATATCTCTTGCACACACATATATCATGTGAAGCGTGCAAGCTAGACAGCAGACAAGACTGGCTGTGTTTACTCCATGGGTAGCCAATGGGGTGCTCTCCCGATCAGTCTGTGGGACTGCACACCGCATCAGCCCCAGCCAGCATGGCCAATGGTTAGGGGTGATGTGAGGAGCAGTTTGACATCTGGAGGACTACCCCCCTTTTTTTAATCAATGCAGCATGACCATTCATCATTATCATCATCATCATTTATTATTAACCAAATGTTACAAAATAGCAATGTAAGAAGGGCCCTGCTGGGTCAGGCCAGTGGCCTATCTAGTCCAGCGTCCTGTTCTGACAGTGGCCAACCAGATGCTCTGATAGCGCAAGTGCACTCCCCCGCACCCGGGTTTCCAGAAACTGGAATTCAGAAGGATACAGCCTCCAATTGTGGAGGCAGAGCACAGCCATCGTGGCTAGCAGCTTTTGGTTTGTATAACAGCATTATGAGATCAGCAGCTTTATTTTCAATACCTTTCCTAATGATCCCTAGCGTGGAATTTGCCTTTTTCACAGCCGCTGCACTCTGGGCCGACATCGTCACTGAGCTATCCACTGCGACGCCAGGGTCTCGTTCCTGGTCAGTACCCACCAGTTCAGACCCCATGAACATATATGTGAAGTTAAGATATCTTGTTTGCCCCAACATGCATCACTTTACACTTGCTCACATTAAATTACATTTGCTATTTTACCACCCATTCATCCATCACTACTATCTGCCTCAGTTCCTCATACTCCCTTCCTTCAAAAGTTAGTGCAGGCACAGGGATCTGCCCTATATCCTCCACTGTGAAGACAGATTTAAAAATT
The DNA here is from genome assembly GCF_030035675.1 of Rhineura floridana. Lineage (NCBI taxonomy): Eukaryota > Metazoa > Chordata > Lepidosauria > Squamata > Rhineuridae > Rhineura > Rhineura floridana. Next base: position 4,717,225 of record NC_084500.1, on the reverse strand, counting down.
CATTTAACTTCTCTGCAATCTCCTTGTCCTGCTTCAGCACACCTTCAATATATAGGTGTCCCATAATATAAGTTCTCTGGGCAGCTCACAAAACAAATGCAACAATTAAAATTCAATACAAACAATAAAAACTATTGTGTTTTTTTTTTAAAGAACACAATAACACTTTTATCCTGCCCTTATTCCCAGGAAGCTCATGCCATTTTGTAATAAAAAGCTTATTGAAAGTTAAATCTCAAGCTGCAAAACACGTTTCCCTTTCCACCCTCCAAGGAATCCACTGTGGCATAATTTATCCTGAGAAAAGCACTGAGGCATAGGTTAGGCTGAGGCTAAGGAGAGATGCTCACAAGAAACATCCGCAGTGAGACTGGTGAGTGGGATTCTGCCTGCTAGGCCCTGACCCCTCTGGAGGTTGCATGGTGTTTAAATCTGAAAGGGCCCTACATGGAACCCTAGCCAATCACAGCTCCCCACTGGAAGGACACCAAATGTGTGTTTGTGTGTGTGGCCTTATTTTATCAACAGTTCTAGGGACTGGCCCAATACTTGCATTAATTCACAAAGCGTAAACAACTTGGACATACCATACGGAAAGTGGAATTGGACAAAGATGAAGGAGGTGTGAAAATTGGAGGGAAAAATATCAATAAGTTAAGATATGCAGATGATACCATACTACTGGCAGAAACCAGTAGTGATTTGAAACAAATGCTGATGAAAGTTAAAGAGGAAACACAAAAGCAGGACTACAGTTGAATGTCAAAAAGACTAAAGTAACGTCAACAGAAGATTTATGTAACTTTAAAGCTGACAACGAGGACATTGAACTTGTCAAGGATTATCAATACCTTGGCACAGTCATTAACCAAAATGGAGACAATAGTCAAAAAATCAGAAGAAGGCTATGACTGGGGAGGGCAGCTGTGAGAGAACTAGAAAAGGTCCTCAAATGCAAAGATGTATCACTGAACACCAAAGTCAGGATCATTCAGACCATGGTATTTCCGATCTCTATGTATGGATGAGAAAGTTGGACAGTGAAAAAAGCTGATAAGAGAAAAATCAACTCCTTTGAAATGTGGTGTTCAAGGAGTGCTTTGTGCATACCATGGACTGCAGAAAAGACAAATAATTGGGTGTCAGAACAAATTAAACATAACTGTCACTAGAAGCTAAAATGATGAAACTGAGGTTATCATACTTTGGACACATAATGAGAGGACACGATTCATTAGAAAAGACAATAATGCTTGGAAAAACAGAAGGGAGTAGAAAAAGAGGAAGGCCAAACAAGAGATGGATTGATTCCCTAAAGAAAGCCACAGACCTGAACTTACAAGATCTGAACAGGATGGTTCATGAGAGATGCTCTTGGAGGTCGCTGATTCACAGGGTTGCCATAACTCATAATTGACTTGAAGGCACAGAACAACAACAAACAACTTGGGCCTGACTCCTTATTTTCCATCTCCATCAGTAAGATCTTCTGACAGGGCACTCTTAGTGGTTCCTCATGCCCCTGAGTTTTGGTTGGCAGGCCAGGCCCTGTGGAATTCCCTACCAATGGAGGATCAGCAGGAACCATCCCTTCTTTCTTTCAAGCGTCTCCTGAAAGCTGAACTTTTTAGACAGGCCTTTTAATATGATTTTTCCCCCCAACCAATGCTGTGCTGATGGATGCTCTTATCATTGCTTTTAACAATGTTTTTATTGGTTTTTAATTCTATCATGTTTTTGTATGTTGCAATGCCACCTTGATATACTTTTATGAAAAATGTGGCAAATAAATAAATAAATACGACACAGTCCGCTCTGTGGCAGAGCCAAGGATTTCTCAAGTCCAAGCCTGATACATAAACCAAGGGGTGGGGAATCTGCACTCCTCTAGATGTGCCGGACTACAACTCACATCAGCCCTAACCACTGATTGACCAAGCTGGCTGTGGCTGAGGTGAGCTGGTTTCCCCATACCTGTGCAGAAGGCTCGCTCCTGCATGCTGTTCTTAGCTGTCAGCAAGGGTGGGGTCATGCACTATCCTTGCTGCTCACGAATTTGGAAAGGAGGGAGCAAAGGCTTTTCATAAAAAAAATTAAAAATCCCTGCTGCCCTCTCTCTGGGGACACAGTCTGACCTCTCTCCTCCTGTTTATGTTCCAGAATGTCCACACACGGGACACCCACTTCACTGAGAAAGGGAGATGCTCTATCAACATACGAATTCCAGCATGTTTCAAGGTGGATTAAGAGGCCTTGATTTAAGTCAGCAATCAGCCGTGCTCTTATTCAAGAGCTCTGAATGAAACCCCAGACACGTCTCAAGCCTCAGGCTAGGCTTCAACAGTGCCTTCATGTTTTAAGCACATGAATTGACTGTTAAAATGAGGCCACTAAACAAACATGGTTTGCAGGTTCTCTCTCCTGCTTTGCAGAGGAGAAAGCTTCCTTTGCTGGGGGTTTGTTGACTTGGTCCTTCAATTCGTAGAGAAAATGGGGATGAGGGTGGCTGAAGACATTTTGGGGAGGTGCCTGTGGTGGGAAATCCAGAAGCGCCTGGCCAACGCTTATCCTTTCTGTGGCCCGGATTCCTGCCACTGTTTTTTTTAAACTGCAATTAAGAACAGATTTGGGTGTTTGCTATCAGTCAGAATTCGCAGTAGAGGCTGAGATGGACCAATGATCCAACTTCAGTTGCATCTGCTATATTGGCAGGGACATCAAGCGTGATTGAGGCAAACCCACATAACCAGGATTTGAAGCACGGGCTTCAGCCTCTTGATTTCGCTCACGGTAGGAACTGACGCACCAGGAGGAAGTGGCCACAGGGTGGGGGCAGTTGAGCGTGATCCCCTGGCCCGCAGCCAATTGCATTCAGCAATCAGAACTGTTAACATTTGCACCAGTCCCAAACTTAGGACGCTGAGATTTGCTGTGGAGATGGGACAGAATACTGTGGCTAAAACCAGAAAGGGCCCATCCGATAAAACAAGAATGGGGAACCTGCGCGACCCTCCAGATGTTGCAGGACTGCAACTCCCATCATCCTTGACTGTTGGCCATGCAGGCTAGGGCTGATGGGAGTTGTAGTCCCATGATAAAAGTGACACTTCAAGGCTGCCTTTACAATCCAACAGACAATTTGGCTTAAAAAAAATCCTACCTGATTTGCTCTTTCAAGGTCCGTCATGATCATCTCAATTTCATCAGACCTGGGAGAAGACAAGAAACAGGATGTGTTAATAATCTATGATTGTGTCAAAACGCTGATCAACTATAGATTGCAAAACTCAGTGTTTCGTTTCTAATACTTTCCCCTCACACACAGTTTGCCACATCTCTGCAGAATAACATTTGTAACAAAGTAAGTTTAAGAACAAATAACCTGATTTCAAACAGAAATATACTTTTTAAAAGTTACAATTTTCATGGTTATTATAAGAACGTCTGAGTCACACCAATGAAACTGTGAGAGCAAATGGCCTCACATTGACGGTGTGCTTTTCTGAACATTACATTTTGAGTACCTGCTGTGAGATCAAAGTGGGACTGCAGCTAGCGCAACATTATAATCTGAGGCCAGAACAGCCTCACGCCAGTTCTCAATGGTTCCCAGGGGCTGAACAGACCGATACTACACAGCGGCCAACCTGCAGCATGTTACCACAAGGCTTGTGGCATCACTGGGCAGACCGCACCAAACAGAGGCAGACCCACTCAACAACAGCTTGGGTTATCCTATTATTCATCTCTATACAGTAGGGGCCCGCTTCTCGGTGCCCCGCTTTTCAGCGTTCCACTAATACGGTGCCAGCATGGCAATCAGCTGGAGCTGGGGCTGGAGCTCCCCGCTCTCCAGCTGTTCTCGCCGGAGGAGAAGATCAGCTGTAGCATGCTACAGCTGAGCTTCTCCTCCTTCGGTGCGATCAGCAGGTTAGGTTCCAGACCCCTGTGCTACAGCTGATTCGCTTTTCGGCAGGGGTCAGGAGCCTAACCTGTTGGCATGTGAGCGTTGTTGCGTGAAACAGCATACATTACGTTGGAGTTAAGTTGAGCAAGAAACTTCTTCAGAGCATTAGAGCATGTTAAGAGTCTTTTATTAAGACATTATGGCTTAAGGCTTAAGAGTAAATACATGTAGAGTTTCTTCAGTCATCCCCCCCTCTGGTACATCTCTCTCCAAAGGTAAACACAAAAGACAACCTCTCAGTTCAGAGGCAATATTCAGAAGACACAACTTACAGACTCTGTTAGAACTTTCCCAGTCTATCAGATGGTTACCATAGCAACGACCTTGGCAGCCCGTTCCCAGACTGGGCTACGACATAACTCCCCCTAGTTACAGTTTTGCAGACTTGATGGAAAACTACTAGGCCTCATGCCAACAAGCCCCCCTTTTTCCCATCATGTCTGTCAATTACAAAAAAAATCTCAACAATACATCTCCACAATACATAGTCATACAGTAATACATTTCTACAATACCTCTACAATACCTCTTGCAATACATTTCAGTACATTGCATCATACATTTTCAGTTCAGTACAGTTCAAAATTACATCTCAGTACAGTTCAAAACTTTATTCACTCAAACTTTGGTTGAACACATGTCAAATAAAGTGTCTCAGGATCCATTTCTACAACTTTATTCATTCCAGGACTTGTTATTAATCCCACAGTAAATCTTTCAGGCGGTCTGCCTAAATTTGCTCTTGTAGAGCGTCTTAAAGGAACCAGAGCTTCGGCTCTGTCTGCCCCCCCATTTGTGCTTGTACTTGTGCTTGTGCTTGGCACCGCATGCCCAGGATCTTCCATTTCCTCAGCTTTTTGTTTCTTTGATCTTCGTTTCCCACAAATGAGCTCATTCAAAGCATCTCTGAGAGGTATTTGTGTGCCTTCCACTTTAATGTCAAGATTTGGCTTAAATGTCTGTGCTTGTGTTCGTGTTTGTGTGTCATCTGTTCCTGTAAGAATAACTGTTTCCCTTTGATCCCAAGGTTTTTCTGAGACTTTAATGCTTCTGCTCAGAATTAACTGCTGTGTTTCTGGACACCAAACTCTGAAATACGCATTCTGAAATCCCAAAACAAAACCTTGCCGTGCTCTGGGCGCAAGCTTGCCCCTCCTTTTCCCCTGTGGAATGTGGATCCAGCACCTTGCCCCGAATTTTTGAATGTGTTCTATTTTAGGCTTTCTGCCAGTAAGTTTCTCATAAGGAGACATTCCAAGTGCACTGTGTAAACACCCTGTTGTGAATATAATTCGCATAAAGAATTGCTTCTGCCCAGAAAGAATTCCCTAAACTGCAATCCATCAGCATGGCTCTCATTGCTTCCTGCAGCACCCTATTTTTTCTCTCAGCAGTTCCATTGGAAAACGGGCTAAATGGAGCAGTGAAATTCTGGTTTATTCCCTTACTCTCCAGAAAGTCACTCAATGCCTTATTCGTGAATTCCCCACCTTGGTCCGAGCGTATAGCCCCCACCGTGACGCCGTGTTGAGTTTCGATTCTCTTAATGAACAGTTTCAGCTTCTGCTCAGCTTCACTTTTATGCTTTAACAGAAAAACATGACAAAATCTTGAAAAATCATCTACCAGTACCATGAAGAATTTCGCACCTCCTCGTGAAGCATTTATTGGCCCTGATAAATCAACATGAACTAGCTGGTAGGGAGCTGTTGTGGTTCTCTCAGCCTCCCAGTTTATTGGTGCAATAGTTATTTTAGCTTTATTACATGCATCACAATCCATTAACTGTCCACAATCCTTTAAACGCATGTTTTCACTGTGCAAAGGGGTTTTCTTTATCGTGTCAAGGTTTGCATGCCCCAGCCTTTGATGCCATTCATGGACGCAGCCCTGATGTACCTGTGCCTCAGCATTTAACACAGCACACCCTGCTTGACTGCTCTTTATTACGAACTGTGAATCATTCAGGCTTCCCTGCATGCACACTTGATCTCCCCTCATTACAAAACATTGGTCTTTGTGAAACAAAATTGAATAATTACAACTCACCAGTTTTCTAACTGATAAAATATTATGAGCCAATTCCGGAACAAACAAACATTCTGACATTATTCCAAGCTTGTCAAACTTCACCAGACCTTTAGCTTCCACAGATTTCCGTGATCCATCTGCCAGGTGCACAAAGTCCTGCTCATCTGTAGACGTGTAAAACAAACTTCTGTCTTTGATTAATATATGGCTTGCCCCGCTGTCAAGCAGCCAGTCAATAGGTCGTAAATCTTGAGACTTCTGTTTACAAACAAAGTTCACACTTCCCTGCTTCAAGCCTCCGTCCCTGGAGTTTCGCTGGACTGGACATTCCCGCTGTAGATGCCGTCGATCTCCGCAAATAAAACAAGCCTTCAGCCTCTGTTGCTGCTCCTGTTTATTATCCTTCGGCACAGCATTTTTCACCTCTTGCCTCCTGACAGCTTCCATCGACTCGGCTCTTTTCGCCTCCTGTCTCCGCTGCCATTCTTGGGTCAGCTTTTCCTTAATAAACGCAACATTCAAACCTCCGTCAGGCATGGCTTCGAAAGCCATGACCATATTATTCCAAGTCCCATCGAGCGAAGCCAGGATCAGATAGGTCTTCTGAAGTTCAGAGTGTTCGATGCCTCGGTCTGTCAGCTCAGCAAACAGGCGTCCGAATTCCGTGAGATGCTCACTCATGTCGCACTCACCCGTGAAGCGCATTTGATAAAGCTTCCGTGCCAAACACAATCTAGATCCCGCAGTCTGTTGCACATGAATGCCTTCCAACCGGTCCCACATCTGTTTGGCGTTTGTAACATCCCTCACGTGTAGCAGTTGAGAGTCTGATAGAGCCAGAAGTATAAAAGCTTGAGCTCGCTCATCGTTCCTAGTCTAAGCCGCTGAAAGGGGTGCAGGGGGTGTACCTTCAATAGCTTCCCATAAATCTTCTTTTACTAGCAAAGCCCGCATTCTCAGCTTCCAGCTGCCATAATTCTTTTCATTAAGTCGTTCCATCGGCAAGCCTCCCCCAGACAGGTTTACAGCCATGTTGCTCACCTCCGTCTGGTTCAATCAATCAAGCTGCCCTCTCTGGAACTCCGTCTGCTGTTCAGACCAGCAACTTACTCCTGTGTAATGCGCTGTGGATCTGGGCCCATAACCCCTGTTGGCATGTGAGCGTTGTTGCGTGAAACAGCATACATTACGTTGGAGTTAAGTTGAGCAAGAAACTTCTTCAGAGCATTAGAGCATGTTAAGAGTCTTTTATTAAGACATTATGGCTTAAGGCTTAAGAGTAAATACATGTAGAGTTTCTTCAGTCATCCCCCCCTCTGGTACATCTCTCTCCAAAGGTAAACACAAAAGACAACCTCTCAGTTCAGAGGCAATATTCAGAAGACACAACTTACAGACTCTGTTAGAACTTTCCCAGTCTATCAGATGGTTACCATAGCAACGACCTTGGCAGCCCGTTCCCAGACTGGGCTACGACATAACTCCCCCTAGTTACAGTTTTGCAGACTTGATGGAAAACTACTAGGCCTCATGCCAACATAACCTGCCGTATGAGTGGGGCCCTACTGTAATGTATAGCCCGTCTTTCTACATCAGTGATATTCAAGGGCACTTGCAATGCCAGTGCATCACAAGATAAAACGATCTATGCAATCCTCACAATAAAGAAATTAAACCATCCTAACGAGAAGACAAGGCCGTGCAAATGTTAAAAGTTGGCAAATCAAAAGCACCAGCAAATAAGATACAGATTAAGAGGAATGGAATCTTGAAAAGAAGGGCCGTAGCTCAGTGGTAGAGCATCTGCCTTGCCTGCAGAAGGTCACAGGTTCAATCCCCAATGGTATCTAGAAGTAGGGCTGTTAGAGACTCCTGCCTGAAACCCTGGAGAGCTGCTACCAGTCAGTGTAGACAGTACTGAGCTAGATGAGCCAGTGGTCTGACTCTGTATACAGCAGCTTCCTACGTTCCTATGAGTCTGCCTGCTGGAATATATGTGTGTTCAAAGACTGCTTAAATCAGGCCACCAAAGGGGCTCAGGTTAACTTCTCCTGGGAGGTGCTTCTTCATCCTGGGTGTCACCATGAAAGCATCCCTGCCCATCTAAAATCTGCCAGTTGGGGGAGGCAGGGAACATAAAGAAGAGCCTCAGAAAACCAGCAACGGTCCCCGGAAGGCTCTCGTGGGAAGCAGTGGCTCCTTAATGCATTAATGTGCAAAGCTACCTTTGAAAAGCATTCCAAAATGTCAGAATTTGGCAGCACGGTAGTTAACATTGATTAGCATGTCTTTCCTCCAAAAGATAGCTAACAACAGTCAATTAAAAACAGGAACAAAACAAAACAAAAAAAGCCTACAAAATTTAAGAATAGCAGAGGTCAGAGAGAAATTGAAAAGTGCCCAGTAACTGCCAGCAGAGATGAAACACTTACTCCAAAGCCTTCCTGAAAGGATCAGATTTAATCTGAGTAGCAGGCGCATGCCTTGGGCAGCTGCTTTCCAGCAGTCTGGGCACACTGTAGCTACTGAAAAGGCCTTGCATCAACCAACGCATCTGCCTGAGTGAGTAGAAACCTCTGCTCCAGCTACCAGTTTGTTTCTGGCCACAGTTCAAAGGTTGGGTTTTGACCCTTAAAGCTCTAAATGACTTGGAACCAACACACGAAAAAGACATCTTTCCCTTTGCCACTATCCCAGTCTTTGGGTGCTAGACAGGGTCCAAATGGAGATAGAGCCTTTTCCCAACAATGGCTTCTCATATTTGAAAACCTGTCCCAGAGAACTCCGCCTAGTGCCTTCCTTATTACCACTGAGGTGTCAGGTAAATACTATTTTATTCTCCTGTGCTTTTGTCTGATTGGGTATTATCATCTTTTCCTTATTTTACTGCTGCCGTTTCTGTTGCTACTTTTTACATTTTATTCAGGTAGTTTTTCTGCTCAGTCTATTATTGTTTTTTCATTATTTTCTTTTGTAAATTTTCAAAGTACAAACGTCAAACACAAACCTACACTCACATTTGGATCTAGTAACAGCCACAAATCAATTCACAAAAGAGGTTTACAGAAAGGATTCAATGCAATAAACCCGATAGTTCTCCTTTTGCTGTAAGCTATCTTGAACACATGATAGAAGTGTGGAGTAATTTTCTTTTAAAGAATAAAATTAATAAATGAACAGGGCTCCTTTAAAAGGAACTAAGGGGAGAAGTCCAGGTGTACAAAATTGTAAGTTCTTCGGCTCAATGCATTATTTGTCATCAGGGGCGGCGGGAGCGGGAAGGAAAGCAGGAGGGCTGCTGCACAGACTCCAGTCTCTACAACTGAATCCCTGGCCCGCTGGCGCTCTCTTGCTACCGATACCCTCGCTTACAAGACTCAAAAGCAACATCACTATGTGGCTTGGGATGGCATCCTGCTTGACACCAGAGTATGACGCTCTTCATGCAGTGCACTTTACTGCAGGCACCCTTGCCAAGAAAAAGGAAATAGAACACAACCCAGAACAGCCACAGGAAATGCTATCTCCATCTCTGCTGGTGCTCCACGACCCACCCAGCCCCGGCTATCTACAACAACAGAGAACAGGCTCTCAGGTTTACAATCCAGGCACTGAATTTGGGCATGTTCTTGGTGGCCGTTCTTCGCCTGTGAAAATTTCCAAAGGGGTAGCCGTGTTAGTCTGTTACAGCAAAACACACACACAAAAGGGTCTTCTTTAAGGTGCCACAAGACTCTTTAATGTTTTCACCTGAGAATTTTCCCTTTTCCTAGGTCCCTTTCCAAAGCCTGGTTGAGCCACTTCTGTAACTGACTTACTTAAAAAAAGAGAGCGGGAGAGAGCTGGCACAAAGGTGGAGTTTTAATACTTCCTCAATTTTTATTTCATTCATTTGTTAACTAGCTGGATCTACAATACATTTTTAATACGGTCAGCAAGAACCGCGCACAACGTATAACACTATCCACACCAGCTCTCAGAAGGATCATCAAATGTGTATGGGGGCTAGCCTGCTTTTTTCCTCCTCTTATCCTGACACACCTTCTCTCCTGGGCACCTCATAAAGCAACACGGACTTGTCAGGAGCTTCAAAGACAACTTTACGGTTTAGCAAGCCAGACACCCATTGAGATATCAACATCTCAGCCATAATTTTTTTCAAAAAAAATGTTTAAGGAGAGTAATGAATCAAACTGCTGTAATGTTCTGTCCTCAGGCAGGCTTGAACACAATTCAGGAGGATCTTCAAAAGGATTCATTCTTTTCTTTCCAAAAACTGAAACGCTGAATCAGGAGCTGGCACTCGGAAGCCCAAAATCAATTCTTTCACGGTCCCTAATAGCTACATTTGTTGTCTGAAAGAGCTTCTTATAAAGCCAATCCTAACACGTCAGTTTTCAATGATAACTAACAGACAAGACCAGCTTGTTTTCCTCAGGATTCAGACCTTTAATAAATTCCGCCTCATTTGGTACTTGCCAATATCAAGTCCTTTGTACGGCAGCGCGTTCATGACACAGTCCCCTCCACAGGATTTAAACTGCTCCCATGTAACTGGGTGGGTCAAGTAGAGTTGAACATAACCAGCGTATTAGGAATTCCCATTCAGAAACTGTAGACTCTTTCAAATGAGAGTCTATGGAAACAAATACTTTCTTACTGCCTTTTCAAATTGCAAGAGTAACTCTTCATTATGTGTTAATTTATAGTCTGTGGCATGGCTAGCTATATTATCTCAAAAAAAAAAAAAAAGAATAAAGGCGGGGGAGAGGCTACACCAAAAAGTCAAGGCCAAAAAGGTGCAAAGCCCAGTCGTTTTGCATTGATTGCTAAGACTTTCCTCAGATGTTGTTGGATTACAACTTCCCAAATGTTATTGGATTACAACTCCCATCAGCGCCTGCAGCCAGCATGGCCAATGGTCAGGAATTATGGGAATTGTAGTCAAGCAACATCTGGGGGATCCAACGGTTGGGAAAGGCTGGCTCAGCATGTTATTTGAAAGAGCTAAATCAGCCTGGGTTTGGATGACTTGCTAAGCCAGGTGTGGGGAGCCTTTGGCCTTCCAGATGCTGCTGAACTACAGCTCCCACCATCCCTGGCCACTGTGGATGCTTGTTGGGGCTGATGCGAGTTGTAGTTCAGCAACATCTGGAAGTCCAATGGCTCCCCACGCCTGTGCAGCGCTGAAACGTGGATTAGTTCAGCACAGCACAGTGGCAGAACAACTGGGAAGGAGCAAAGTGGTTGCAATCTCTTTTCCAGGAGCCCACATGCTCACAAGGTCGCACTAAGCCAGGTTTGGTTTAGCAGGGTACCCATTATGCACTACCAGATCTGAAATACTTTAATAGGCTTCATCAGCCATGGGGATCAAAGAAATCTGGATTGATCCTTAATGCTTTTCCATAAATGTCAACATCTGGTGGTCCATAACACCTTGGTAAGAATTTCTTGATTTCTTCTCTTCTATACAAATGATTTAGAAATTTGGTATAGGCAGACACAGTCAAGTAAATACCACAAATATTCAAGTTGCTTGTGCACATGTGTACAAAAATTTCAAATATTGTGTGTGTGGAGGAGGGGGCAAATATTGTTTTATTTATTCATTTAATTTATATCCCACGCTTCCTCCCAAAAGGAGCCCAGCACAGCAAAATACTAAAAACATATTTAAAAACATCTTAAAAACAATTCCAACACAGATGCAGACTGGGATAAGGTCTCTACTTAAGTGGTTTGTTGAAAGAGGAACGTCTTCCGTAGGTGTAAAAAGACAACAGAGACGGCCTGTCTAATATTCACAAAGTGTTGGTGCCACAACACTAAAGGTCTGCTTCCTATGTTGTATGGAACTGACCCCCTGATGAGTTGGTATCTGCAGAAGGCCCTCACCTGCACAGTACAGGGATCAATTGGGTATATAAGGGATAAGACAATCCATCCCCCGGAGAAGAGGCAGCTGTAGGACACCTCTCCCCGCCACTTGGTGCCAACTACAGTAGGGGCCCGCTAATAAGGCAGGTTCCGTTCCGGACCGCCGCTGTAAAGCAAAATCCACCATAAAGCAGAATGCATTGACTAACATTGTCTAAAATGGCGCCCGACGCCCAAAAAACGTCATAAAAGTGGAACAAGCGGTGTAGGAGCAGGGCCTTTCTGCAACTGACAACCGCTGTATCAGTGGAACGCTGCAAAGCAGAGCACCGCAAAGCGGGGCCCTACTGTGCTAATTACCTTGGGAAAGGAGAGCAGATGGGAAGTATACTCTGGTCCCATCTATTGGATAGAGAGTTGTATTCAAGTAAGTCCTACTCAGAGTAGATCCATTGAAACAAATGACCCTAAGTTAGTCCCGTCTAACTTCAATGGGATTTATTCTGAGGAGGACCAACACTGAGTACCACCCTAAGGACTGCTGAGGTGTGTGGGTTTAGGGATGGTGTACAAGGGTGTTATTAGAATCCACTGCTAACTGAATTGAATATCACTCAAATGGTGAAATATAAGTCTTCCAAATAAATGCAGACCTCAGGCCAGTAAGAAACAAGTCCCCTAGATTAACCTGCTGATGGGCCTTTACTGCTAAAGAGTAAACATGAAAACCTGCTTTTAAAGACAAACACAGGACAGAAAGTCTGGACCACTGATGACAGACTACGCATTAGAAACATGCTGATCCATGTCTTTGGGGTATTCTGATTCTAGTAAATTCTGCCAGATTTTTCATCCGCTGACAGATGGGAAAATGCCAGTCCATGGACTGCTGACCAAAGATCAACCAGAAAGGTGCCAACAGTATCTCAGCCATGGCACCAAGCTCTCCTCTTCTCCATCAGTAATGAAGACCCCTTGCCTCTCAACAAAGATAAGCTAAGATGTCCTTCCAATGAAGCCCCCAGCAACGTGGGAGAGCCTCATGGAAAAACAGTCCCCACATGGCCGAGGCCTGTCCCTGAAGACCGATGGCCTAACGGCCAGTCTGTCAAGCTGTGAGTTGAAAAATCAGGATGCATGCAGGTTTGCCTGCCCACTCTCCTCCCTACAGCAAGTTTCCCTTGAGGAAAATGTCAGCACTATTGTTAACCTGATTATCCGCTTCATTGGGATTTGAAGCCGACAAAGAATCCTGTTTCAGCAGGAAACCTGACTTCCTTCACATACTCTGCAGGATGCATGGGAGCCCGTTCTCCACAGGCTACGTCGTGGCCAGATACATGGTGTATGAATGTGAATTCTGAGGATATGGGCAGAACAGATCGTCATGGTCTTTACCACCCAATCAGGGCCATCCCTTCTGTTGGGATCCTGGGTGAAGGAGAAAGAACTATGTGATTGTACCCACGATGGGGTCACAGCATATACACACGCACCAGTCGTGTGGAATAGCACCATGGAGAACTGACTTCTAGGCAGCACATGCCAAGGGAGACCTCTTAATCCTAACCGATACTAATGCCAGTGCCACCATCGTGATAAAAGCAAGAGCAGGGGAGGAAGCGTGTGGAGAAGGCGTGAAATATTGCAGCCTGCTCCTGTTCCCTTAACGGCCGCTGAGAGATGGGCTCCATTATGTCTGCTCCAGCCCCTAGCAACAACTGGACTGCCAGAGGAATCCTCACTGTTTTTATGATTTGCAATAAACCTGCTGAAATAACATATGTTGTTCCTGTAATAAGCAGTGACCTTTCATGCAAAATTTAGAAGCTGCTGATCTAATGCTTTGTTAACCCAAGAACTGGTCACTCTTTGGAAACCATTCCTCAAGCGTTCCCCTTGCCAATGATTCACCTGCAGTGCAGAGAGCTATGCTCTGTAAAGGAAAAGGCTGTCTCCTACCGAAAGGGGGAAACAGAGATTTGCCTCCTTGCTAACATTTGCAGAAACAAGAGACGTCTATAAATTGCATGAACTTTTGGCGTGTTGTTGTTATGTGCCTTCAAGTCAATTACGACTTATGGTGACCCTATGAATCAGCGGTTAGGGAGAGCTTCTTTATTGCAGTCATCCTTTGCTGCACCCTCCTGGACACTTCGGCACTCGGCAGGGGGGTAAATAATGTGTAGTCACACTTTGCTGGATGGCTTTTGTACACCCTTAAAACAACAACATCACCTATAAGGCTGCAATAAAATACTTGAGAGTGTGCTGGCAATAGCCAGCAAAATGTCAGAAAACAGAACACTTGTGTGATCTGCTCACTAAATCAGTGTTGTTATGAATAATTCTGTATACCTATGTTTTAGGAAAGTACGCCAAAGGAACAGCACCAAAACAAGGAAGTATTTAGAGAGCCTGCGTGAGAATTTCCACATGTAACATTAAGCAAAGCTGTGTTTCCGCTATGATATGCATACACTGGGTATTAGTGCTCACAGTGCGAGCAATTCTGCTCCGCTCCTCCCGTAGTTAGTGGGGAAAACAAACCATGGAGTGGCTGGCTTAGCATCAAGTGTAAAGCAACACTCGTGGTTTGTTTCTCCCAAACCCTCCACGAGATGGAAGCCAAGAACAAACCTTAGCTTCAGATTGTGCTTGGAGAGAATCGAGCTATGAATCCTGGTTCAGATGTAATGCTAAGCCAGCCGCTCTGAGATGTGTCTCTCCGCTCCAAGGGAGGAGCAAGGAAGGATTGCTCAAGAAATGTGTACCAGCACATAGTATATGATAGTCTCTCCCCATCCCTCCTTCCCTCAAGCCAAGCTTGGCTTAGTTATGTGCAAACACAACCAGTCTGTTTGATCTGAATTGATGGCATCTGGGTGGCCACTGATGGAAGGAAGATGCTGGACTAAGATGGACTTTTGTCTAATCTAGCAGCTCCTCTCTTGTCACGCATACGCACCCCCTGAACACAAAAGTATTGTGCTAGGCTGCAAAGAATCTAGCCAACACCACCAAACTACAGCCTCTGCTTGCAATCAAATCAAAGAAGGCCAATCGGCTGTGTCCTCCAAGCACCATTTACTATAATATGATGCAGCTGTGAGGTATAAGGACACTCTTTTGTCAATTTGATGGCAGGATTGGGACTCCTCAGATGTTTCTAAAGCCAGAGAAGGTCTCCCTTATAACCATCTCCAGGGCTTTGCTAGCATGCGCTTAAAAAGAAACTTTTAATAATAGTACCTTTAGTGCTCAAAAGTAATTGGGCCAAATGACGATGTCATAATACAAAGGCTTTGTTATCTCCAAGCTCCCTTCAAGCAGTAAAAAAAGTGCTTACTTCACCCCAGGGGGAAATATGATTCTATTATGCAGGACCAATCCACGGACCAATGTTTGTTCACTCAGATTCCCTTTTCTCTACTATTGTATTTTGGTTCCAGATCTGGTAACATTCAGTGTGCGGTACAGCTACAGCTTTCGCCTGCATTCACCACAGGAGGCCACTCCAAGAGTTAACACTTGTACCCCACTTGCAGAGGAATCAGTGCAACCTTTTAAGTTGCAAAGTGCAGATTTCCCTCCATGCCAACCTCCTTTTTATGGGGCTAAGTCATAAACTGAAGTGTTATGCAAATATGGGGCCAGGCAATCCAGCCCTTCAAAGGTACAGTGCTGTGAAAAAGTATTTGCCCCAGCTGATTTTCTGCGTTGTTGCATATTTTTGGCACTGAATGTTGTCAGATCTTGAACCAAAACCTAACATTAGAGAAAAGGGAACCTGAGTGAACAAACACAAAATCTTGATATTTATTTATTAAAGAAAATTAAGCAACACCCAAAGTAATTGCTCCCTTAGACTCAAACCTGGTTATGCCACCTTTAGCAGCAATGACTGCAACCAAATCTTCCTGTAGGTCCTGATCAGTCTCTCACAGCACTGTGGTGGAATTTTGGCCCATTCCTTCATGCAGAACTGCTTTAACTCAGTGACATTTGTGGGTTTTCGAGCATGAACTGCTCCTTGCAGGTTCTGCCACAACATCTCAATGGGGTTTAGGTCTGGACTTTGCTAGGCCATTCCAAAACTTTAAATTTCTTCTTCCTCAACTATTCTGATGTAGACTTGCTTGTGTGTTTCGGATCATTGTCTTGCTACATGACCCAGCTGAGCTTCAGCTTCAGCTGATGGACAGATGGCCTGACATTTGCTTGTAGAATTCTCTGAGACAAAGCAGAATTCATGGTTCCTTCAATGATGGCAAGTCGTCCAGGTCCTGATGAAGCAAAGCATCCCCAAACCATGACTCTGCCACCAGCAGAAGACAGATTTCAACTGGACATCAGGAGAAACTTCCTAACTGTTAGAGCCATACGACAATGGAGCCAATGACCTCGAGAGGTAGTGGGCTCTCCGACACTGGAGGCATTCAAGAGGCAGCTGGACAGCCATCTGTCAGGAATGCTTTGACTTGGATTCCTGCATTGAGCAGGAGGTTGGACTCGATGGCCTTGTAGGCCCCTTCCAACTCTACTATTCTATGAACTCTTGAGGATCATCCAGGTGTTTTGGCAAACTCTAGACGAGCATCCATGTTCTTCTTAGGGAGCAGTGGTTTCCGCCTTGCTACTCTGCCATGAATCCCATGTTTCCCAGTGTCTTTCTGATGGTGGAGTCGTGAACACTGACCTTGGCTGAGGAGAGAGAGGCCTGCAGATCTCTGGATATTGTTCTGGGGTCCTTCGTGACTTCCTGGATGATTTTACGCAGATTTTGGCAGGAAGGCCACTCCTGCTGTCTCAAACTTTCTCCATTTGGTCAATATGGCTCTGACTGTGGTTCGGTGGAGCCCCAGAGCCTTAGAAATGGCTTTGTAACCCTTTCCAGACTGATATGCATCAACATCTATATTCCAGAGTGTTGGAATTTCTTTTGATAGTTGCATGATGTGGCTTTGGAACCTGTGTGCTGGCAACTTCAATCTGACGGCAAGGGTCAAAGTTAGTCAGATCTATACTGGGCAGGGCTGGCCCAAACCAGGCCTCATTGTTTACCAAGGTATTCAAACACCTGGCCCTAATAATCCCTTTCATTGGGTTGTTAATAGGGGGGCAATTACTTTTTCACACAGGGGTACTGGACGTTGCCTAACTTTCTTTAATAAATAAATGAAATAAGTATCAACACTTTGTGTCGTTTGTTCACTCAGATTCCCTTTTCTCTACTATTCTATTTTGGTTCAAGATCTGGTAACATTCAGTGTCAAAAATATGCAACAATGCTGAAAATCACACAGGGGGCAAATACTGTTTTACGGCACTGTATGCCCATTGTCCCTCAGAAAGTCTTGCTTTTCACTTTTGCATCAGCACAGCTGGCAGGCCGAATCAAAGAATGCTGCCAGCCCAGCATGCCATGGGGCAATACCAGACAGAGAGAGTGTGTAATTCCAGGGGTCACCAACCCAGTGCCCACAGAGGCCTTCTGTGGTGCCCCCAGAATGAACCATAATCCCCAGCTTTCATTTCTTTATATAAAAAGTAAGTTTCTAGCATTTTTAGAACCTGAGAGATGAGGCAAAACATATAGACACAATTCTCTTTTCGTGTGTGAGAAATCAGCCTGCTCTATCCTTGAGGTGTTTTACTTCACCTCCCCCGCAAAAAATGCCCCAGGAGAAGTATGTGTGGGGGGTGTGTGTGAGAAAGAGGGGGGAGCATACGTGCGGTCTGTGATGTGCATGTGTGTAAGACAGTGAGGGGGCATGTACTGTCTGTGTAAGAAAGAAATGTATATGTGGTGTGTGTGTGTGAATGAGTGACAGACAGCATATGTGTATGTGGTCTGCATGTGTGCCCATGAGAGAGTGAATGTGATGTTGCCGCTTTGTATACTAGGGAATCCTCCCTGTTGTTGAACAGGGTGGGGGAGGGAGGGAGAGAGAGGGAGACAGAAATACTGTGGAAGAACCTTAATCAGGGCCACCATCACACACCATGAGTCTGAGGTCCGGGCTAGGGAAGCATCAACAACTGTATTCTCTCTCTGACTGGGGGTTATGCCACACACACACCCAAAGCAGTCATGCTGTGACTGATACCCACAGCACTTTCTCAAAATGGTCTGTTGGCAACCCCAACTGGTGTAATCTATGAAGACTATGCATACAATTCAGATTACCGCTCTCTTGACCCAATCTGGCGTCACCAAGAAACAGAATCCAGAGTGGGGCTATGTATGAGGGGCAGTGCTATGTAGACAGGGGGTCCAAGGCAGGGGTCCCCACAGGCAAACTCACCCCAATACTTATCTTCAAATGCACTGCTTTACGTCCTGCCTCTGATAGAAGGGGATGGCTCCGTACTGGAAATGGCTTGACCCTGGGTCAGAATACTGGTCCATCCAGGTCGGTATTGTTGATGCTGACCCACAGCAGCTCTCCAGGATTTCAGGCAGGAATGTTTCCCTGCCCTACCTGGAGATGCCATTGGGGACTGAACCTGGGACCTTCTGCACGCAAAGCAGGCACTCTACCACTGACCTATGGCTTTTCACCATTTGGGGTGTGTGTGTGTGGAGAGAGGAAACGATGGAAGGGAACTGCCCCCTCCCCTCCCAATCCCTAGTGCTGGATAATCCCAACCTTCATTCACAAGGATGTGCAGGGTGGAAACTCAACTTCTTATGAGTTCGCATCGTGAGACAGTAGCATATACTAGCCATAGGGACTGGTGCTGATGGGAGCCATAGTCCAAAGCATCTGGAGGATAGCAGATCAGTCGAATGTGCCGTGGCCACGACATTAAACTTACTTACACAGTTGCATGAGCCAAGAGGGCACCAACTCCTGCCTTTTTAAAGTGTCCTGCCGCAAACTGCATCCTCCTTAATCGTCCTCACGCTCAGGGCCAAAACAAGACCCTTAAAAGCAGCTAAGCCTCAGTTTCTGATCAGACTGAAGGCCAGGGTGGTGGTGCTTCAACCTTTCCCCCTCCTTCCTATCTCCTGGTTCGAAATTGCACCCCCACGCCTGTCCCGGATGCCCACCCCTTTCCAAAGCTGATGTTAAACTTCATTTTCTCCACTGAGGTTAAATATACCACATCTTTTCCCCCTGCAAGGCAAATAGCAGCTGTGTGTGACTTCAGGCAGGGAAATGGAACAGCAAGACAGGACTGAATACATGATCCCCCCCCGACACACACACACACATACACTCCTTCGTATGTCACTGCTGCAAACATCAGAACACCCCTCCCTCCCCGACCAGCTGCTTTTTAAAAAATGTTTTACTAAAACATTGTGCTTTGTCACATCTGTTTTGGCCCTCAGTGGAAACAGTGCTGGTTGGGGGAGACAATCAGGAACAACAAAACTATACTGAGGTTTTTTTTAAAATAAAAGGGGGAAAAAAGAATGGATTTTCATACTATGGATTCCTGTTCTCAGTCGGGTCAGGAAGGAATCTGTGGCCCAAGTTGGAAGCAGCTGCTCTCGGGGACGGGAAACAGAGCTCCTCTGCTTTTCTTTGACAACTCTCTTTACAGGAAAAGTCCCCCATCTCAATCCTCCCCCCACCCCCAAGAGCCAGGATGTGGGGCTTACTCGAGCTTTGGTAAGTCTTTCCCTTCCTCTGCCCGGCTGGTATTTTCTCTCTGCCCTCCTGATGCCACAGGAAATTTGGGGCTGGGGGAGAGCCTGCCCGTGATTTTTTAAAAAGCATAAATGTATTTCTGCAGTGTCACTTTAAAGCCAAACTGTGCATGTGATTCAGAAGGGCTCGAGGCAAACACTTCAAACACTGCTTGAGTGTAAATCCTTTGCTGAGTGCCATTAACACCTCTGCCTGGTTTGTATCCAGCCTGACTCTCCGCAGCTAACATCACCCTCTATCACATTTTAAACACGCAAGACTCCTTTTCACATCCTGGATGGTAACTCTACAGATTAAGTTCTCTCTAATGCCATTGTTAACACATTAGCCAGGCAACAGAAGAGGCACGCCCAGGCTTATTTCTGGAGAAACTTTGCAGTACCCCGGAGCCTTCATGACCTACGCTGACAGAGACGTGTGGCCGAGCCGGGAGTGGAGTCTGTGGCTAGGAAAATATTGAATGGCACAAATCAGTCTGCAACATCTAATGAGACTGGGGTGGGGGGTGCTGAACACCACAGGTTGATTTCTCAGATCCGAGGTGCTGAAGCCTGCCTGGAGATCACACCTGAGTTGGTATACCTCCAATTTATTGCTGACACTTGATGGTGAGAGGAAGGAATGTGGCACACACTCAGAATTATTAACTGGATATATAAGCCATCCTTCCCCCTCAGGGAACTCAGGGCAGTGTACCCAACAACCCTGTAAGGTAGGTCTGAGAAACAGAGAGGGAGGGAAGCAACTGGCCGAGAGGGGTCCCCAGGTCTTGGCCAAACTCTAGTCCAACCATCGTAACACAGTGGCTCACAGCGATCTCTATGTGGTAGTATAGCATAGTCATTAGAGTGTTGGACTGGGACCCGGGAGACCCGGGTTCAAACCCCCACTCAGCCATGAAGCTCACTGGGTGACCTTGGGCCAGCTGCTGTCTCCCAGCCTAACCTACCTCACAGACTTGTTGTGAGGATAAAATCAGGAGTGGGAGAACCACCTTGAGCTTCTTGGAGGAAAGATGGGATAGGAAGGTAATAAAAAATAAACACATACAATTGAGAAGGTCCACCTCATTATTGACCTATTGGGTTCTGGATTAAGCCCTGGGCCTGTTTAAGATTAAGATTAAGATGGCCCACCCCTGGAGACTAATATAATCCACTGGATTCCTCAATGTCCTGGGGAGTTCCCAGCAGATAGAGCAGTTGACCCTGTTAAAGCCCTTGTCACATTGTGGAACAGCAAGGCGAGTCAGGCTCTTGACACAGTTGCCCCCAAGTGCCTTCTCTGGCATTGTGGAGCCCACTTTGCACCCTGGTACACCAGTGAGCTAAGGGCAATGAAACAGGCTGGACGATGGCTAGAGTGCAAGTGGCAAAAGACGTGCTGTGAGGCTGATTGGGCACAAGTAAAACATCATAACCGTGCCTGCTATGCGGTGGTGAGGGCGGCCCTCATGGTCCCGCCAGAGGGGCCATACATAACTCAGTGGCAGAAGTCCTACTTTGCTTGCAGAAAGTCCCTAGTTTCAGTTCCCGGGCATCGTCATGTGACAGGGCTGCAAAAGACCCCTGACTGTGGAAAGCTGCTGCCAGTCAATGTAGACAGCCTGGAACTAGATGGTCTGCTTCAGTGGAAGGCAGTTGCATGTGTTCAACCCCACATTAACACTGTATTTCTTAAAATGGGGGAGGGATCAAGCCAGCTCTTGTGAAGAGTTAAACAGAAATAAGGAACAGTAAAAGACATTAAGAGACTGCAGGGATCAGAATCTGAAGAAGACTAATAATAAGGCATCATTGCCCGACAATAGTAAGCAGATAAGGAAAACAAAAGCTTTTCATCACCTCTCTGCCTTGCTCTACGGGGAAATTAACTGCTCCATGCTAGGCAGCGCAGGGGTTAACGCCAGCTGATGTCAACTGCCCTGAGCCTGTGCTTTGTTCAGCAGAGCGTCAAATCTGAAAGCTCCAGAGAGGACCGTGCAGCAAGGGCCAGGGGATGAAGGTCTGCATTAAAAATGCATGTCGCAGGCTTGCCACAGTCCTCCACTCTGGCTGAAAGGAGTCTTGGCAGGGAAGTATTACGACACCCCACCATCTCCCTGGCAGTTGGAGACATTCCTCAACAAACAGCACCTCGGGAAAGGAATGAAAGGGCAAACAAACCATTAGACAAATCAAAGGGTTCTATTATCTCCCTCCTTTTCTCCTGGAAAGGAAACTTTTCCATTTTTAAGCCAGCCAGCTGTTCGGTGAGGTATTCAGTTTGCTTTACGGGAGGCTACAGGAGAGATTTCCAAGAGGGAAGGAGGAAGAGGAGAGCAGAGCAGAGGTGGGGAATCCTTCAGTGGAGCCACTTGTATTCCCCTTATATTACTCCCCCCCTTGCCCCCACTCTTGCTTTTGCTCTCATATAAAGACCAAAAACCATCATCCTGCAATTGTAGCGGTCAAGCTGCATCTAGAGGCACAAAGCAGGCACAACCATATGGAGGGCTGGCGAGAGGTTTGCTGATTATCAGAGCCACACACCTACTTGTCTACATTTCTATGCGAACAACAAAGCAATAGCAGACAGCCTGTTTGGGAAGGAGGGTATCTGGGAAGAGACAAGGCTGGGCTGGGACACTGTTAGTGCCCATAACATGGCCTTAGATCATCCATGTCCAGCATACAAAAAAATGGTGGGCCTGAGGGCTCAGGATTTATGCTTTATGACAGACTTGCTTTCGATACTGCGTTCCTCAAAGCAGAACACAAGAGACAGCACTGAAATCCACACACTATCCAAAATAGGCCCTGAAAAAAGCTGGGTTTTTCAGACTTTTGACATCTTAAAGAAACACTGCCACAGTGTTTCAGATTTTCATAGTGAGGGAACACATATCTAATTAGGCACAATGAGATTGGGAGTGGGATGGAATTAGAAACATCTCAGGAGCAAAGAATTTGACTACAGTCTGGAAACGCGAAGCCTGCTCTTAAACGGAACCTCGATCTGGAATCCCCTCTGGCTGAATCCTGGGGGAAACTCGTTAAAATCCACTGTGCCGCGTGGCTACAGGCCTTCAGAAAGAGCCTTCCTTGCCACCCCTGCCAAACAACCGTGGGCAGAGCAGAAGCAGCAAAGGGGTCTGGCTGCAAGGCATCCTTCAGTTCAGTTGTTTCCCAGGATCATGACCTGCAAATGGGTTGTGAAACCTGTGCAAGTGGGGCATGGGCTTTATAAGTAAATGCAAAACTCTTATTGCTTGTAATCCCTAACTGATATGATGAACACCTCTGACAACAAAACAAAAAAGTGTGAATAACTTTGCAAGTACTATAAATACTTCAACCAATTCCACATTACAAGGGGTGTTAGGTAAACATTGGCTTGGATGCCTCGCTGTGGTTGTAAAACAGGCAAACCTGCAGTTAAAATGCATGAAACTGACAGCTGCTGAAGAGCCAAAGGTCCAAAATGCATGTGACAGTAAATCGATGGCTCACCACACCCACTGCATTTGGACTTGTGGGTCGCCTTACCAAAAAGGTTGGGGAGCACTGCTTTAGGTGCCACAGAATTCTGCACTGGGGCCTAAAAGCCTCTAGTTTGCTCGCTAAGCTGACACAAACTAAAATATCAAACCTATTTCAAGAATATTTATTTATATTCCATCTTTTCACTAAGCCAGAGAGCACTCAAGCTGGTAACAACATTCAAAATATAATAAAACAATCACGTTAAATATAAAGCCCAATTCATGGCAGAAGCTGAAAATACGGGGGTGGGGTCAAATGAGCTGCCCACAAGATCAACCTCATCAACTGGGAGGCCCCCTCAGGCCTCGAGACCAATAGCAACTACCCATGTTAGGACAAAGAAAAGGGCCTGTTCTGTCAGATTTTCATGTGCAGGCAGGATAATATGGGGAGGACTACTAAACCCCCCGCACATCCATCCCAACAATAGCAACCCCCCCCAAGTTCATAAATGACCAAATACAAATCCCAGTATTAAACTAACAAGGAAAAAGCATTACCACTATTTAACCCAATACAACTACTTGCAATCTCTCGTATCTGAAGCCGAGCCAGCAACAGATTAAGGGGGGGGGGAACCCACTAACATGCCCCTCCTCAACAAATCAAAAGCAGAGCAGAAAAACAGAAAAGTTCACTCCCACAAGAGGCAGTGACGGCCCCAACTTGGATGGCTTTGAAAGAGGATTAGACAAATATATGGAGGAGAAGGCTATCAATGGCTCCTAGCCACAACGGCTATGCGAAGCAGTATGCGGTATCAGGTCCTGCTTGTGGGCTTCCCATGGGCATCTGGTTGCCCCCGTGAGAAGAGGATGATGGACTAGATGGGCCACTGGCCTGATCCAGCAGGTTTTTCATACTTAAAATACCCCCAAGCCAACTAAGAGCCCCATATCCCATTGTTTAAAAAGTCCAAGAGACCGATCTGAAAACTTAAACCGAAATCTGTCCTACTTGATGGGGAGGGAGGGTGGGTGGAACTCCCAGGGAAGACATTTACCCCCACACACACCCTTATATAGCAAAATTCTGTTCTGCCCCTAGCTGTCCAGTGCATTTCCAAGACACTGCAACTGCGCTGATCATAACTTTGAACTGCCACTGCATTAAAAGCCTAGGACCACAACGGTAAGACGATAGGAAGAGATTACAGGAAGCCTTTAAAAGCTACTCCATTCCTGGCTAGAAGTTTTAGCCTCTCTTACATTAGAAGACACACCCGTAATGTGTCATCCGCTGCTTGCATCGCACTCGCGGTGGGCAGAGTGGCCAGTGAGAAAGGAGCATGGTCAGGACCTCGGGCCCATGGGATGAATACAGCCCTCCAGGCTACTTGGAACTCTTCCCAAGGCACGCACACTCTCCCCAGACACACCTCTTGCTGACCTTGCTCCGCATCCTCCTCAAGTGCCCTTCGCCTTGTGCCCTCAAAATTTTGTGTGGCTGAAATGTAGCCCTATCACTAAAAGAGAAGATCCACAACTTTTACTCTGCCCGCTTCTGCCTCCGCTTCTACCCTGCTTTTGACTGAAAAAGTTCCCTGCTCCTGTGTGAGATGGTCCACTGGAAAAGGGATGGTGGACCACCACCGGACCATGATTCATCTACTTTATGTAAGCCCCTGGGCCTGTAGCACCTACATTTTAAAGGTCATTTCTAGATTCATAAGGGCAAATACGGGCAAAAAAGGGGGAGTGGTTAAAATGAGCAGAATCCCACTGGACAAAAGGAAAAGGCACATGTCGGTCAAAGGGCTCCCCAAGCATGCCCTCTTGAAACACCACTGTCAGATTCCCTGGGCAACTTGCTCCACCATTTCTAATGCACTGGAAGTTTCCCACTGCTGCTCCTAAGCATGATTCTCTGCAACCTGGACCCAATGCTTCTCATTCAGCAGGAGAATGAATGTTTGGCCCACTGTCAGTAGAATTCATCCTTTGCAGGCCTCAGAAACGTCCTTGCCCCACTGCTGCCGGACAACTGCAACACGGCTCATACACAACGGCATCGCTGCGGGGGTGAAAGGCCATCTTCTCAGGCCCTGAATCCTGTGCATGCAGGGCTGTGTCACCAACATGCATGTCTGAACTGTCCCGCAAGGGAACAAAGGAAGCTGCCCTCTACCAGGCCAGACTATTGGTCTATCCAGCCTAATATTGACTACTCTGACTGGCAGAATCTTTCCAGGGTCTCAGACAGAGACAGAGGCCTTTTTCCAGCAGCTGGGACCTGATACTTTCCCTTAACTGGAGATGCTGGGTCTGGACCCAGGACTTTCTGCACGCTAAGCAGGTGCTCTGCCCCTTAGCGGTGGTCCCTCCCCTCACCCATCTGGGTTAAACAACCACGTCTCTCCCTGTTCTGTCTCCTCCCCCCCCTCAATGCACTACCAAGCGTCCCCTCCCCTTGCACGGTTCCTTCAAGTGTCCCCCGCTTCTGCTGCCTGTCCAGCCCCTTGAAGGGAAGCAGGCAGAGCCACTGTCCACTTATTTAACCCGGGAGCAGCCGCAATCTGAAAACCTTGAAATCTTCTTACACAACTGCTTTGGCAAAGCCCCTCCATGTCCCAACAAACATTAAACTGTGCTTGCAGTTTGTCTCAGGAATCCTGCATTAATAAATATGAAGAGGAGCACTTTTTACCTCCCACACTCACTGACAGATGAAAACAAAGACCAGCTGTAGCCATCAATGGATCCTTGTTCTGCATATAAAGGCCTAATTGCATTTTATTTCAAGCCTACACATGGAAAACTTTACTGATGGCGTCTTGTCAGTTCCAGCTTCTGGTATCCTGGCTGACATGCTGTAAAAGCCATTTTTACTTTGGGCCATTAACATCTTCGCTGCCCCAGATACAGGGAATGGTCTCTAGGGTTATACCTTCCTCATTGGACAAACAGTATACAACTGGAACAGGAACAAGGGCTGCAGGAAATAAATCTTCAAGGCCCAGCCCCTGCAACTGTTTGTGCTCCATTTTCTGTTTCTCTTGCACAAAGCCACAACCTTCACTAAGAGCAGGGGAAGGAGGGCAGAGCTAATTGCCACCCGCACCCCATCAGCCATACATTGGGATAACCTGCATGTACAAGTTCAAATCTACATCTGAGTTAGGAAAGATCAGAGATCCTAAGAAGCTGTTTTTGTGAGGTTGTTGTTGGTGGGGAGACTTTTATTGTTGCTTTTGTTAACTGGGCACCAGGAACCTTGCCAGTTTACTGCAAATCATCCAGCAATCTACTAGTACAGGGAAAGAGGGAACCTGTGGCCCACCAAATGATGCTAGACTACAACTCCCCCATCACCCCTAACTGTTGGGCATGCTGGCTGAGCCCAATGGGCACTGGGAGTCCAATGAGAGGACTGTGGGAGGGCCACCGGTTCTCCATGCCTATACTAGTAGATCCAAATGTACCATCTGCCTTTTACCCCCCTCCCTGCTTCTGCCGTCAAATACTTGTGTTTTGCAGAGGATTCTGCGAAGTGTCCCATGCTCAGTTACCTTCTTTGGCCTGACTATAAACATAAACTGAGGGTGCACCCAAGAAGGCAGCCAATGCTCTGATGCCAGTGGTGACCAAAGAGTCTTGCAGATAGAAGCTCATCTGTCATGACTCATTTTCCGACTGAAAAACCTGCTTGCGCGATTCCTGGAATGCCACATGAAGGCACGGACACACTTTGTGGCAACATTTTCCTGATTCTCGTCCATGAACGGAACGCTCCGCTCACTTCAGCCCAGATGTTACACATTCAAAGGCTACGACGAAAGGATGAAACCCCAGGATCACCTCTTCTCGTACTGCATGGCTTGCAGAAGAACAGACAAAGCGGCCTCTCAGTGGCCTCCAACAGCCAGCAAGTATGAAAGAAGTCCCAGGTTGACATTTTGGGGTGGGGGGAGGAAACCCCTCCCAAAAAACGGCTCACCAGCTTACCCATTTTTCACTGCCATTTGTTTTGAAGTACTGGCAGATATATTTATTTATTTATTACATTTATATACCACCCCATAGCGGTATTTCTCTCAGGCGATTCTTGCCGGGCGAACATGGGAGCCCCCATCACAACACTTTATGTCATGACAACAGGTTAGGCCTCATCTTGAATACTGCGTCCAGTTCTGGTCTCCGCACTTCAAGAAGGATGCAAACAAACTGGAACGGGTTCAGCGGAGGGCAACAAAGATGATCAGGGGACTGGAAACACAGCCCTATGAGGAGAGACTGAAAGAACTGGGCATGGTTAGCCTGGAGAAGAGAAGACTCTGGGGAGATATAATAGCCCTCTTCAAGTACATGAAAGGTTGTCACATGGAGAAGGGCTGGGATCTCTTCTCGATCGTGCCAGAGTGCAGGACACGGAAGAATGGGCTCAAGTTGCAGGAAGCCAGATTTTAACTGGACATCAGGAAAAACTTCCTCACTGTTAGATCCATACAACAATGGAACCAATTACCTAGAGAGGTAGTGGGCTCTCTAACACTGGAGGCATTCGAGAGGCAGGTGGTCAGCCATCTGTTGGGAATGCTTTGATTTGGATTCCTGCATTGAGCAGAGGGTTGGACCTGATTACCTTATAGGACCCTTCCAACTCTACTATTCTATGATTCTAACATCGTGCCGCTGGAAGAGGGTTTATGGGGCAAACTGGAAGAGGGGCACTTTAGCTCTGGGGGTTCTCTTTCATTCCCGGCATTTGGCTGGCCACTGTGAGAACAGGATGCTGAGCTACATGGGCCACTGGCTTGATCCAGCAGACTCTTCCTGTGCTGTTATATTTTATATTATACAGCTGTTAGCCACTTTGGAAGTTAATTGTGAGTAGTAAATATCAAGGAAAAAATAATAATGTCTCCAGCTGTTATGACAGGATAACAACCTTGATATAACCACCGGCTCTTCATTGTGAATATAAGCCACGGCAAGAACATGTCCCCTTTTAGTTTGTGGATGCAGAGAACGGGCCCTCTTCATAACACCTAGCAGAGCTACAGATTGAAATAGCGGAGCTGAACAGGACAACTGAAAAAGGGTGGCAGCAAATCACGGCGCACAGGAATGTATACATTCTGTCTTATGACGTCGGCCAATTTTCTGTCATGGGAGTTGCAGTGCAGTTTCTGTTCCCTGTGGCTCCATCCCACATCCTTCCCATCAAGAATGTGGATTAAATCATGGGGTGAGGCAATCGCTCAGCGTTAGGACACAAGCAGCTTCGTATGCTGACATCAAGATCACCTCAGCTACTTCCATGCCAGTGGGGAGTGAGGTTACAGGTAACAGCAACCATGGCGCTCTCGTAATGTTAAGACCCTTCCCTAGATACCTGTGCTGCCCGCCCCCCAAATGCTAATCCAGGAATACATAAAGCTTTATGCCTATATGGCAGAAGCCACCACCTTTTTGGAGGAAGAAGGAGGGGGGACCCCAAGATGCCAAAAAAGGAGAATTACTTGATTAAGAAATCGGTTTATTAAAAAGAGGAAAGAAGCCCAATGCATTTCGGCCATGGTATTACATTGTATGATATGAGATGATATGGACAAGTTACTAAACAGATCATTATATGTTTTAATTTTTAGCCCCTGATGAAGGCCAAGTCCAGAGTGGTTTCCTTCCTCTTTTTAATAAACCGATTTGGATTTCTTAATCAAGTAACTCTCCTTTTTTGATATCTTGGGGTCCCCCTCCTTCTTCCTCCTGCGGTCTTGGATGCCATCCACTTTTGCTGTTTACCATCTTTTTGGACCAGTGGGCACATTTCAAATGTTGAGAGAGTTCTGAGGGCACTAGTCACAAAATGGTTGCCAGGAGGGGCGCGCGGCACGGGACAATACAACAAGACTGCCATAACACAAAATGAGAAAGAGCGCTGCCATTGCTGCTTCTCTCTCCCCCCCCCCGGACAACCTCGCATCTACCACAGGACGTCAGCTATGTCCTGCTGGTCCTGATTGTGGAGGATACAGCTGTTAAAGTCACAGGTGCCCTGTTTTCCCCAATGCCAATCCTCAGCCAAAGCCTAGGCTGCCAACTTGTACCCTCTGTACCCGCTCAATGGCTAAAAAAAATGACAGCCTGGAGCAGCCACGCCAGTTTACTTCTCATATAAGTTACTTTGGAAGGGTGCCTGTACATTTTGCTTCGTAACTTTCTTTCTAGGAGGGCTAGACTTAATTTTTTCAAAAGGAATGAAAGCTCAGAGTCTGGGATGCCCATGGGCATCAGGTTGGTGACCCCGCTGTACGGTTTTAGTGCTTCTGCAAGACGTATGTCCCTTGTGGTGGCATTGCCACTTATATCAAGAAAAGTTATGTGGCCAAAGTCTTCATGTGTACAGTGGTGGGCCTCAGAATCAGGCCCAATTGTCTTAAATTTCTATTTTCCCCTGCCCAATGAGATGAAGATGGCAGAGTACTGAACACATATCTGAAGAGTCTATATATAAAGAGGGCTGAGAAATCTTACTTTGCTGTTGTTTCCTCATCATATTTTGTCTTCATGTCAAATAATTCCGTCCGTGTCTTTTCCAAGGCTGAAGGGTAGAGAGGAAAAAAGCAACACGCCGAGGCATTACTGACATGGTAAGAGCTACATAACGTAAAAAGAAAAGGGGGGAAAAGGCTACTCAATTACTATTGAACTATAAACTGTTCTATGTTGGACAAGTCATCTTGCATTAAGCTTTCTTCCTGACCAAACAAAATCACAGTGTAGAAAAACAAGGCTTAAAAGCTTCTCAAAATTCTTTCCTTTAGAAAATGCATATATACACACACAAACACTCTTTCAGGAACAGTGAAAGTTTCCAGATCCTGTCCTGCTTAATCTAGCTAAGCGCGCAGTATTCCGTTTATAGATCTGCTTTTGTGAGGCGACCATTTGCACCAGTTTAAACTGGCGACCTCATCTGGCTTCAGAAGGGAAAGTAACCCAGGCAGGCTGAAGCTCAGGCAAGCAAGCATGAGCAGGTAAGTAAAAAACAAGCCACTGACAGGGAGGGAGAAACAGCAGCGGCAGCAGAAGCGAGAGAGACAACTTCAACTGACTGCTACTGTCTATTCCATGTTGGGGTCAGACAGAGGGAGTGTGCCCCCCGCTTACTCAGAGTGCTTTACCACCCAGATCTCTAGCTCCCTCTGGGAACATCAGACACTGAGAAATTCAGACATACTGTAGCTGGGTCATAGGCAGCAGATGGATTGATATGGGATGCTACCTGTACTGCAGGTATAAAAAGCCCATCCATGAGAGGCCACTGGTGGTCACAAAGGTCCCTGCCTAGAGCTGCAGGGTTCAGTTATTCTCCCTGCCCATCATCACAGAACAAAAAAGTCTGCAAATGTTGTTGAATAGCTGTATTCACACGCTATATTTCTGGCAGATGTGAAAACTGTCTCCTCATGTTGCATAGTTTCCAGAGATATGATGAAGTAATCACAGATCCACGTTTTGGTCCCCAAGTGATCAGAGGTCAGCCTGATGATCTTGGGGATGCAGAAGAAAGGAAGACTTCCAGCATCTGCAAAAATGCAGCCAATGCGCTGGCACCACACTCTTCTTAGGGCCTTTCTGCACTAGACACTTAAACCACTTTCAAACCTGCTTAAGGCTCATTCCACCAGCAGATTGTCTGAAGCAGCTGCACTTTGCTCCTTGGCCACAGGAAACCCTCCTCCTGAGCTAGCATAAACAATGAGGGTGTATTAACATCTGCATTATTTTTACCTTTGACAGGGGTTTGCCAGAAGCCTCTAAGCCTGGTTTAAAAGTTAATAATGGTTCCCATCGTGCCAGCGCAGATGTTATGGCAAAACAAAGTTCATCCTCATCAGAAATCCACGCAGGAAACAGGGGTGAGTGGGAACAAGCTCATCCACGGCAGGCTTGCTATGTTATAGCAAGAGTTCAGAAACTGCTACGGTTGGATCTGCTCTGGGCCAAAAAGAACAGGCAGCAATGGCTTCATCGAGCCTGAAGTCCCTCCCCTTTACTGCTTGTATCAATCAAAGGGCAAACCTGTTTGTAACCCTTGCACTTTGTGTTCAGCCTCCTCCAGCTTTGATGCCGTCGACACCTGTGTTTCTTGCAACATTCTGTAAGAAGAGAAAAGGCAACTTAAGAAACATATTCACCCCCATGTAACATAAGATGGAGAAAATTAAAAATATACACAAACACCAGTCTCTTACACCTTGGAGTCCTTCCATTCAAAGAAGGAACTTCTGGATCAAACCCATTGTGTATTCTTTACACAACGGTTTCCCAGGTTCATCTAGAAGCAAGTTCCTCTGAGTGTTTCTGCTAAAACAGGGGTGCCCCCCCAGGGCTCCATAACGTGATGGGTGTGACCAAAAGGGATTGTGGAGACCCCATACTCTTACATGCACACACAGCCCCAGCTGATCTGTGCAGATCAGTTGGGGGGGATGTTATCACCTCCCCCCACTCATCAGCTGATCAATCCGATATCCAGAGAGGGAGCTATTTGCATCACCATCAAGGTGCTGGGCAGAGAGGTTTAAACCTCGCCATGAACCCCAGCACTGTATCTACCTTCTTAAAACAAACAAACAAACACACGCACACCTTTTTGTTGCCTCTGCCAAAATCAGTGAGCCAAGGCTTAGCCGCCCTTGCCTCCAGAATCCTCCATGGCAGACAAACCAATGTGGAAAAAGTGCCCCGAAGAGGCGGAACATTTAAAAACTATTGCACGCCTGGAATTAGGTTGCCCTTTCCCTTTTCAAAACAGACCCCTGTATTTCATAGTATCATAGAATAGCAGAGTTGGAAGGGGCCTTTAAGGCCATCAAGTCCAACCCCCTGCTCAATGCAGGAATCCAAATCAAAGCATTCCCGACAGAGGGCTGTCCAGCTGCCTCTTGAATGCCTCCAGTGTCGGAGAGCCCACTGCCTCTCTAGGTCATTGGTTCCGTTGTCATATGGTCTTTGTAAATAAATCCACTCTTCAGGGGGGAAAAGCAGTCAATACTGAGGCTGATCCTTTAAAAAACAGTGTCACTTGGGCCAACAGACAGTAGTGTTTGTTGCTTATGGTCCATAAACAGGAGTGTGGTGCTCACACTTCAACTCAATCTTGAAAATGCGCTGTGGCATCCAATGTATTGAAATGCCGTGAGATTTCGTATTTGTGAAGCAATCTCAGGAATGCTCCCAATCTCTCACAAGAGTGCAAAGTGAAACATCAGTAGCAAATCCATTAACTGGAGTGACTAGAAGAGGCTGGCTGCATGGATGCAATAAGAGACTGCATTACACACGTTAAAAAAGACATTACAATGTTCTGTTTGTCCACACTGTAGGGTACCAGAGATCATTTTACAGACAATTATGCCATATCATCAAGCAACAAGTCAGCTGCCTCAGGAAAGGGCAGAGTGGAAATCAGCTGTGTCCTCTTGGCCCGGACAATGTCACTTGCTCTGCTCCAGGTGTGATGGGGTGGAGGGAGAAGAGGATTTCTGGATAGGTGGCTCTCCTAGTCAGCCAGAATCTGCGCAGACAGAGCTGCCGCATATGACTGTGTTATAAGAAATACAGCAAGAACTGGCATCCGAGCGGGCTTTCCCCCCCTCTCCTTCCTCGTGTGTCGTGCCTTTCTGCACGTCTTATTACTGAGTTTTGTAAGCCACTGTGGAAACCTTTTGCTTTAAATAGATACATCCATAAGTACATACATACATACAACTGATTTACATATTTCTAGCACAGAAAAGATGAACGCAGAGGAGAATTTTGCTCCTTTCCAAAAATGATGCTTCCCCAACAGTGGACAGAAGCTACATTTCCTTGTTTTTCTGCGCATGCTCTCTAGGATTGAAGGAGCAGCAGAGCACAGGGCGGTGTAAAAAACACAAATCGCTAGACTGGGCTTTATAGATAATATCCATGCTTCACATTTATGGAAAACTTGTAAAAATGTTCTAACTGCTTCACATACATGATCTCAGTAACCCTTCTACTTCTTCCCCAATCTTTTAAGACTCAATTTTTATTTTTTCCTGGCTGTTTTTATGCTGCCCAAGACCTCATTGCCTTCTTAGTTTTTATGATTTATGTGTATTTGTAACTGTTTTGTTGTAGTTTTTAATGTAATCTGCCCATCACTGGTGTGCCCAAGGTTAGTCTGTGAAGATGAGAACTAGGGACATCCCTGGTCCCCACGCTTATGCTTTTTAATGCTTGAGGTGCTAAAATCAGACGCAGACTTTTGTTTTTAAGAAGAAAAAGATGAGGGGAGAGGTTCCCACTCCACTATTAACTAATGCCCCCAACAGTACGCTTGCACCAGTATGTTTGCATGTACCTCTTCCCCTAGCACACACATTAACTCAGTGGCCCCCATATAGATAGATAGATGATAGATAGATGATAGACAGATGATAGATAGATGACAGATGATAGATAGATGACAGATGATAGATAGATGACAGATGATAGATAGATGATAGATAGATGATAGATGATAGATAGATGATAGATAAAAAATAGATAGATGATAGATAGATAGATAGATAGATAGATAGATAGATAGATAGATAGATAGATAGATAGATAGATAGATAGATAGATAGATAGATAGATAGATCTCTCGTGCACTCTCTCTCTCGCGCTCTCTCTCTCTCTCTCCACCACCCCCTTGAAAATGGCTGACGGTCTTGGCAGACCACTTAATTATTTTTTCTGCCTGTTGTAGCAACTATAATAAGCTGTTTTAGGAGCTGTATGATTTTAAATTGTATTTTGACAGACACGCCATGGACCAGCTGAATGAAGTTTAGGAACCCCTGCATTACCTTACCTTTCTTTCTCAGCAAAGTCATTTTGCAACTTTTGTTCCTTCTCAAGAGCGATGTTCTCTGCTTGGTTCTTCAGGGTCTGCTCATATTCCCGGATTTTCTCTTTAAGTGCTTTTATTGTCACCTCTGTGAGAGGGCAGGGGAGAAATGAGAGAGAAAGCCAATGGGCAAGAGAAAATGAGTGGTAAACAACTCCACGTGGTGGCAGAGCACCGCACTCTCTCCTTTCTTGTAGGTGCAGAGGCACCGCTTAAATTTTAGCTCTTCAACCCTGACACAAAATCAATGGCTACAAGTCCCTTTGGAGACCCTTTACTCCCTAAATGCGAAATTGAACTTTAAATGTTTAAGGTTGAGAAGGATCAATGGATGCTGCTGGGAAGCCGAGGAAAGGTTTCTCTAACCTGCCTGCAGAGCAGAAGCACCTGCAAGATACCTTATCACCTTAAATTAGGCTCTGCGCTGAGCAAAGATGAATAACAGGAAGTTGTCTGAAACAGAATCAGGCCATGTACTGTCTGCAGTGGCTCTCCAGGGTTTCAGCGAGGAATTTCCCCCAGCCCTAGCTGCAGATTCTGGGGATACAGCTTTCTCCATGCAAAGCAGGGGCTTACCTGCTGAACGACAGTCCCTTCCCCACCCACAGCCCGATACCTGGGTGTCTGAGTCAAGACAATTCAGAATTGAGCTCCCTCCCAAGAGTGCTCAGAAATGTAAAGAATTAAAAGTTTGAAAGGTTTATCATTGGGATCATAGGATGCTGCCTCATACCGAGTCAGACCATTAGTACATCTAGCTCAGTATTGCCTACACTGACTGGCAGGGTCTCCCCAGGATTTCAGGCAGGGAGTCCCTCCCAGCCCTACCTGGAGATACCATTGGGAATTGAACCTGGGACTTTTTTTGCAGGGCCTCCTCTGTATTGGCACCTCTGATGTACAGCTCCATTGAAAAGGCAACATAATCCTCCCCACTCCTCACGTTATTTTTTTTACCATTAGGTAAAGTCTCCTCTGTTCAGGCTGCCATTAACAGACAAACGCTGTTTGACGTATGCCATTTGTTTTTTTAGCTAAATGCTACTTAATTCCTGTTTTATACAAACACGCGCACACACTTATTGTGGGTGGCCCTGCTTTTTATTGTTCTAAGTTGCAGTGAGCATTCTTTGTCAGCAAAAACTGCAGTACGGAAATGCTACAAAACACCTTATTCACACTTGACATTTGGTATGCAGATCAAATGGTTGAACCCTGCTGGCCACCTTGGCAAGTGACAGCTTTCAAGCTTGCAGATGCTGGAGTAAATTTTGTTTGTGCTGTAATGCCCAGAACTGTCAGGACAACCACAGGTCTTGTGTAAAAAGGAAAACAGTGTTAGAGCGAACAACGTCTCTTTCCCAGTTCCGGAGACAGATTGCTGCAAAGGCCAACCACACACACACACATATATATAAAACCTGGAGTGCTTGGAGAAAGCAACACTTGCTGGTTGAGATAATTGCGTTTCCATGTACAATGGACACCTTCAACATTTTGCCCATCCACTTAAATAACTAACCTGCATTACTTCAATATCCTCACTCTGCCCTAGGGATAAACAAATTCTAAGTACAGTGAAAGCTGCAAATACCTAGGTAGGCTCACATATTAATCTGGACAGAAAATGGCATAGTACAAAGCATCCCCTGCAAATAGATATCCAGCACTGGCAATCGCTGGAACAGAGTCACATCCAAATTAATATACTGAGCTGGACCTTAGTCAAACACTGAAAAAGGCAACCACAAGCAGTTAAAAACAGGCCAGTGAAATCATTAAAGGCAAAGTTGTAAACAAGAGAGACTTGATCAAGGTAGGGCTGCTATTTGAGGTTGATGGCTCTCAAGAAGATTCTAGTTGAGAAGATAACCCAAAGCAAAATGGGTAGGCTTGCAGGGGTGTGGAAAAAACAATGGTGGGGTAGAATCTTAACCTGCCCTTGGTAATCCTGGTGACCCCAGAGGCTGAAAATAAAGCCTGTGGCTACTTTAGCCCTTCATTTATACATTCCTAAGGTGTTGGACTACGACCTGGGAGACCAGGGTTCGAATCCCCACATAGCCATGAAGCTCACTGGGTGACCTTGGGCCAGTCACTGCCTCTCAGCCTCATGAAAACCCTATTCATAGGGTCGCCCTAAGTTGGAATCGACTAGAAGGCAGTACATTTACATTTTTACATCCTAGGTTCTGTTTCTTGGTCATGCTATAGCACTAGACTGTCAGGAACTGGCTTTCAGAGACTGTCTTCCTTCACTAAACACCATTAAATTTCCTTATCTAAATCCCTGCCCCAAACATTTATGTTCACACATAAATAGGAAGAGCATTCCTCACCCTTCCCAGTTTACCTTGATTTTTCACTTCGGCAAACTCTTTGTTGTACTCCTCAAGCGTTTCTCTAAGTTTCTGGTTCTCAGTTTCAATATCGTGCATGCGCTGGACTTTCAGCTGGAGCTGCTGCCCCAGATCCAGAGCTGGTACAGGATCTGAACAATACAAAGACAAGGACAGAATTATAAAGAGCCTATTGCAATTGCTTGGCGTGCACACACATGCACACACACACAATTTACATACTTGGTGTAAGAGCATGCCCTTTCCAACAAATCAAATTCTCTTGGGGTGTCTCACTGGAAGGTTCTATATTTCACAGCTGAAAACTTGTCCTCTTTTGGAACAAACATGGGGAGATAGCAGGCTTCTCCAAGTCGATACATAATATACCCACCACAATTAATTCTCCTCTACTCCACTTAGCTGCTCAACAGAGTAGTGTTTATTAGAGTACTGAACTCTAGGGAAACCCAGATTTAAATCCCTGCTCACTTGGAAAGCTAGTTACTATTCTTCTAGCATAGCCTACCTCATAGGATTGTTGCCAAGAGAAAATGGGGTGGAGAAAATGATGGATCTCTCTCTCACACACACACACATCTAATTTCTATCCTGCCCCTCCTCCGAGGACATTATTGTCTTTTCTAGTGAATCTTGTCTTTTTGTTATGTGTCCAAAGTATGATAACCTCAGTTTCATTGTTACATATAAAAATACAACATATAAAAATAAAATCAGCAAGACATCCATAAAACATCACTGTAAACCTTAATAAATACAGATTGGTAAAAAAGAGAAAATGCATATTGCCAAGGCCTGTATAAACAATATAGTTTTCAAAATATGCCCAAAAAAAGGCAGGGAGGATCCCTGCACAATCTCTACCACCTCTACAGAGCAGGGCCTGCCACATTAAAGCCTCAGTGTTTAGTGTAGGCCAACTGAACCTCAGGGGTGCAAGGAACCACTAGAAATGCCCCATTAGAAGATCTCAATGATTGAGGTGGGGCATAAGAGATCAGATACAGTAGGGCCCTGCTTATAAGGCGGGTTAGGAACCAGGCCCCTGCCATAAAGCAGAACCCATTGACTATAATGGGTCACGCCGCGCAAAAATGCCGCAAAATGCTGCAAAAGCGCAAAATCGGCTTTAAAACAGGGAATTTCCCCTAATTGAAAGCCGCCGCATCAGCGGAATGCCGGAAGACGGAATGCCGTAAAGTGGGGCCCTACTGTAGTCCTTAAGATAGAAATATCATGGGGGGGCTTGTAACTTCACAGATCTAGACCTTTCTTTGTTTGAAGAAACAGGACAACTGGCATGGAGGCTGGACAGAATTAGACTGTTTGAACATTCAAGGTGAACACAAAAGCAGCTCAGTTGATTTTGGGTCTGATGAAATTGTTATTTATTTATAAAAGCATTAATATACCACCCTGCTGCAAAATATCAGGGTGGTGTGCAGCAACATAAAAATATTTAAAAGCAATACATATG
Organism: Rhineura floridana; assembly: GCF_030035675.1. Classification (NCBI taxonomy): domain Eukaryota; kingdom Metazoa; phylum Chordata; class Lepidosauria; order Squamata; family Rhineuridae; genus Rhineura; species Rhineura floridana. Next base: position 4,679,453 of record NC_084500.1, on the reverse strand, counting down.
GGCCCTACTTAGCCAGCACATCCAGGCAACCCGACATGTGCGAAGCATCCCTAGGAAGTCACCAATGACGCACCTGCCACACACGTGGCCAGACAAGCACATTTCACCGAGTTGCTGGGCCTGGCATGAGCTTGCCAGCCGCAGCAACAGAATCCTGGAATCCAAAAAGGTCCCATAAAACAATGCTGCATACATTTTGCCGGTGGGCGCCAGCATCACTTGTGAAATGGCTACAAAGATTTAGTCTCCCGCTGAGGAATGTTAAACACACCAATCTCAGAGGATCAACAACAGTACATATTAGGGAGCTCGCTTAATTTGCAGCCGCCACAATCATTAATTTTACAGACCACCCTCAGTTGCTGGAAAAGCATAATAAGCCCATTGTACCTCTCTTAACGCATTAAGTGCAAGCCCGGGCACTTTGCAACGCGTCAATCCAGCACCAGAGTTTATAAAAGAACAGCACTGGGTTATGTTGAGGAAAGAAAGGCAGGGTGTGCTGCGTTGTGTTACTTCGCTCAGAGAGGGCTTCTTATCGCGTGCCCTCACAGCGCATGCATAGTTTATAACTACATCACTTTCTCATATGTGGTTTTTAGGCTAGGATGGTTGGGCTTTCTTGTTCTTTATTAGCACTGTTAAAATATTCACATCGCTTTAGATATTTTTTAAAAAATGTTATTTAACATTGAGAGCAATTCTACATTTTAAGTTCAGTGGCAGCTCAAGGAGGGAAAGCCCCAAAAGGACTGTCCAGCGAACTAGCACGCCAACGTTCGGGTTTGCCCAAACAGACACACCACGCCGTGATTTCCCACCCTCTGCTGGGCTGGGCCAGAGCTGAGGATGAGGCACCTGGCTCTCCAAACCAAGGCTCTTGCTGTCTGTTGTCAGATCTGGGGCCTTAAAGTCAAGGCTCATCGCCTGGAATTTGACCCTGAAGGGTAGCAGGCTTGCATCCATGGGGGTAGGAAGCTAGAGGCACTGATGCTCCAAGTGGCAGAGACTGGCAGAGACTGGAGGAGTCTGTGGCTCAAAAAGCAGGAAACAGTAGGACTCTGACTCATAAACAGGGAAGGCCATAGCTCAGCAGTGCAGCCTCTGCCTTGCATGCAGAAGGTCCCAAGTACAATCTCCAAAGGCACCTCCAGGGAGGGCTGGGAGACCATCTCTGCCTGAAATCCCGGAGAGGCGCTGCCGGTCAGTGTAGACAATGCCAAGCTACATGGACCCAGCAATTTCTTATGCTCCTAACCCAGCCTTTCCCAACTAGTGGGCCACCAGATGTTGTTGGACCACAATTCCCATCTTTCCTGACCATTGGCAATGCTGGCTGAGGCTGATGGGAGTTGTGGTCCAACAACACCTGGTGGCCCACTAGTTGGGAAAGGCTGTCCCAACCAAACGGAGGGAAAAAACAAAAACAGAAGAAAATTCAACCTGCCAAACAAGATGACTGCAAACAAACTGGGATCTGGATATCCAAATGACACAAAATGAAATCCTATAAACGAGTGTTATATAAAACTACTTTATGTCATAAATGTTAAATTATATTTATGACATATGAACAAACGCAAACAAACACACCCTTAAAATGCTCATTCCCCAATAAATAACCCAAACGCATTTTGACATGCGGTCTTCTTCATAGAATTGCAGAAACGTAGAGTTGGAAGGGGCCTAATAAAGCCATTGAGCCCAAACCCCTGCTCCATGCAGGAATCCAAATGAGAGCATACAGTCATCTCTGGTAAACATATGTACAGTATATAACACACACGCACACACAAATTCAAAATACTTCATACAATTTGAAACGAACAGAAGAAAATATGTACGTAAACTCAACTAACACCACCAGTTAGGGCTTGCGGTTGCAGTCCTAACCAGCCCATGGAACGCTACAAGCATATGTTTATGAACAAACCATAGCCCTCAGACAAGAGCCACAAGCTGCCGTCCAGACGGGGACCTTTGAGGCAGAACAAAAAAGTAACTAGAATCGTCCAAGTGACAAACCAACAGAAAACATTGCTCTTTCCAAAGTCAGTGCCAGCTACTGATCGCTAGACATGCCGGCTGAGGCTGATGGAAGCTATACTCCAAAACCCTTGGTAAAGGGCACCAAGTTGGAAAAGGCTGGCCTAGAGCACCATCTAGTCTTGGTTATGGGGCAGATTTCGGAAACTGTGGTCTGAGGATGTGGGGCAACTACTTGAAGGAGTGACAGCTAAGCGCATCTTTGCTTAAACCCTGCTCATCTCATCTAATTATGGGTATCAAAAGGGAATTGTCTCACCAAGCTGGGTCCAGGAGGTAACAAATGGCTCTTCATGAGAGGGAGCAGTCCCAGCTGAACCCAAAGAAATGTTCTTTGTACCCCAACAACTGCAATATTTCTTGGCTAGTTGCAAATATACCTTGCTTTGGTAAGGTGCTTGAGATCTCCAGGAGTTCTTGGGTGAGACAGATAATCTGGATCCTCTGGTTTCAAGCCTGGTTTTGACACAGAAATGGCTTTGGTTGTTCTGATGGATGATTTACATTGGGAGAACAACAGAGAGTGCAACCCTGCTAATTCTCTTGGATCTCTCAGCAGCTTTTGATATTATTGCCTGCTGACTCTTTCCGGATTAGCTTCTCTGATCTGGGAGTTGGGAGCACAATGTTTTGATGGGTTTGCTCTTATCAGGGCTGCTGAACCTCATAACATGCACACTACTGGGGACTTGCAGGATTCCATCTTATTCCCTCTGTGCTTTTAAACTCAATTTACAGTAGGGCCCCGCTTTCCGGCGCTTCGCTAATGCAGTGGTCTCAATTAGACGCAATTAGACTAAAGCCCCACTCATAAAGTGCTTCTTCCGCTTTTACGGCGGTTTTTGGACATCACGCGCCATTCTATTAAATGAGTTCCGCTTTTCAGTGGGGATCCGGAACGTAACCCACCGTATGAGTGGGGCCCTACTGTAGTGAGGTCATCTGGGGCTGGGTATCATTCAGCTGATGCAGTGAAGTGCTGGCTCATTGACAGAGCAAAGGCCAAAAAACCCAATGCTCAACCTGAAAAGACAGAGGTGGGTGGTTCATCCAGCCTGGGAAGTAGGAGGTCTTCAACCTGTATAGCTGCCCTTGAAAACCTCTCAAAAAGATCTGTTAGTACAAAAGAGGGAACGTCTCATGCTAGTCTTGAAACAGCGGCCCTTCAACATGCACAGTGCTTTACAAAATACAAGAGGTCTCTGCTGCCCTGACATTACAATCCCAAATTTTGAATAGGGGATGGAAATGGAGGTGGGGGGAAAACAGGGGAAACACTGTGTTTCTTTCTGTTTCATGTACTTAGGCTTAGTTACGGTGCCGCACACGCTATTCCAAAGGCTTCACAGAAAAGGGAGAAATTTTAAGGAAGGATTTGAAGAAAGAGAGGTGGCTGTTGCAGGCATAAGGAGCAGTAACGGAGACAGGATAGCTTTCTTTAAGAGAACAGAGACTTTTGGGAAGCTAGAGCGGTGGAGCTGGAGGAGAAGAGTTTAGACGCTGCGATGCCCGGAGGTGATGGAGGACTTTGAAGGTAAGGAGCTTACATCGGACTCATCCAAACCTTATTGCTACAACCAATGGGTCATATTCAACCAAGTCCTACTTAGAGGAAACTCACTGAAATTAATGAACCTAAGTTAATCATGAGGGGAGAGAGACTCTGTTGCCATCAGGGGAGGCTGCTTCCACCTGCCTTGCCCCACCCTCCAGCCTTCAAAAGGGAGCTGCCTCAAGAGAAGGACTATGAGAGGAGAGAGACTCTGTTGCCATCAGGGGAGGCTGCTTCCACCTGCCTTGCCCCACCCTCCAGCCTTCAAAAGGGAGCTTCTTTAGGAGGACTTTCTGATCTTTGGGTTGGGCTGTGTGGGTTGGGGGATAGCTTCTACTTTGTTGTTTAGTTTTATTGCTTCTTTTTTGATGTTTATATACTTTTATGTCTGATGTTTATATGCCTTTATTTTGTACGTCGCTCAGAGTGGCTGGGTTTCCAGCCAGATGAGCGACTAATAAATCGAATAAAATAAATAAATAAAATAAAATAAATGTCTATTAACTTAAATGGTGCTACTCTGAGTAGGGCAGCAATGTATACCACCCAATATGTGTACACACACACACAGGCCTGTGCACACTTTAAAATATATCCAGGCTGTCCATTTTGAGGACCCACAGGACATGCACATGAGCAAGGCTTCCCTACACTAAAATTAGTCAGGCATTTATATTAACTACCACCCACCCTTAACATTATAAAATGAATAATGACTAAACCTTAAGTCAATAAATTCCCAAATCCCTGGAAAGCATTATATCATAAATGAAAATGTTGGCACTCATAATTATTCATAAGGATATGTATATTTAATTTAGCTCTATTAAAGGTTTATGTCAAAGAAGCAAAACAGTCGCAGAATAAAGTATGAACAGAATGTTAAACCATCTCTTTGCATTAAACTCCAAACTTTGCTTAAGCCAAGATGAATGATTAAGATGTTAGCAGCTTTTGAATATTGTTTTGAGATATGTTAAAGAGGCCACGGTGAACAGACGTCTCCACTTTAATTTGTATGGCTTCTATTAAAGAAAACTATTTATATAATCAGTGTTACAACATGGCCACAATTCAGGTCGACAACTGCTGCTCTCCAAATCTCAGAATGCAAAAAGGTTTTGAAAGGGATGCATTTTGGGTACTCATAATTATTCCCAAGGAGGGGCATTTTAAGTGTTATTGTATAAACCCTGCTATGCTGTAAGGACTGGAGTATTTGTAAGGACTGCAAAACAAGAAAAATGATTTCACTTAAGCCTATGAAAACCTACCCAAAAACTACACCTTGGTTATTAACCCCCCAAGAAAATGTATAAAATGCAATGTTAAAGAGTAGGTTTGAAGTGGTGCATCGAAACGTCCAATACTCTGCCCAAGACCAGAAATTTGCATTTCATATCTCTCTACAGGGGATGAAAACATTCCACGTTGCTGGGTGGCTATGGAGAGATGAATATCCCAGCCACTCTCAGAGTAAAACAAGGAAGCTGCTCGGGGGGGGGGGGGAGATGAAGAGGAACAACCATTCACTGTGCTGATACCTAGGTTCAATCTGCATCCAGAGATGTGAATGTAGTCCTTTCCTTTCACCTCTAATATGGGAGGAGTGTCCAGAGGCCTACCTCACAGGGCTGTTGGCAATTTTATAATTGCTGAACAAGAACTTGAGCAGTATGAAGTCCTATAGAAATTATCATACGTTCTACAGAACATCATCCCATGTAAACTTGCAGCTCAATCTTTGGGCCAATCATTGTGCACCCTGAAAGCTTTTGCCTTTAAAAGTAAACAGAAGGACCTCTGGTTTTAGCAGTAGCAAATTCTGCATCTGAACGGCGAGGCTCGTCAACTGATGCTTTAGAGCCATGCTTCTTAGACTCCGCAGCAATGCAAACCGTCGCACCTTGAAACAAGCCACCATATTGGAGGCATCCACCGTTCTCTACCTAAAGTACAAGGTAAGGAACCATCAGAAGGGGCAACCCTCTCAACAGCTAGCACCTGGAGAGCAGACCGAGTTGGCACACAGTCACCGGGTCCAGCCTTCTCCATGACAATGACATCTTTGTAATTCTATTGAAATTATAGCCATTTCAAAATATGAACCTATGAAATGGAAATGGACTGCCTTCAAGTTGATCCGACTTATGGCGACCCTATGAATAGGGTTTTCATGGTAAGCAGTACTCAGAGGGGGTTTCCCATTGCTTTCCTCTGAGGCTGAGAGGCAGTGACTGGCCCAAGGTCACCCAGTGAGCTTCATGGCTGTGTGGGGATTCGAACCCTGGTCTCCCAGGTCGTAGTCCAACACTCTAACCACTACGCCACACTGACTCTCAACATTATTAGCAATATTATTGTGGAGGGTGCTGAGTGTTATTGAAATGGAAATGGACTGCCTTCAAGTCGATCTCGACTTATGGCGACCCTATGAAGAGGCTTTTCATGGTAAGTGGTATTCAGAGGGGGTTTCCCATTGCTTTCCTCTGAGGCTGAGAGGCAGTGACTGGCTGAAGGTCACCCAGTGAGCTTCATGGCTGTGTGGGGATTCGAACCCTGGTCTCCCAGGTCATAGTCCAGCACCTTAACCACTACACCACACTGGCTCTCAATATGTGAACCTATACTGTACATATTATTTATTTGTTTGTTACATTCATACCCCGCCTTTCTTTCATCATGGAACCCAAGGCGGCATCCATCTGGTTCCCAGGTGGTCTCCCATCCAGGCACTGACCAGACCCAGACCTGCTTAGCTTCAGCAAGGTGGTGGCCTCATGTGCCTTCAGGCCATAGCCTGGGACATATACATATAAATTAGCATGTGCAAATGTTATGTAAATATGTGTCTTCCCCCAACAATGCTTTTCCAATATTTTGGGCAATGCATAAGCAGCTGCATACTTATTCGTCTGCAGGAAAACTCCAGAGGAATGCAACTGAATACTAGTAAGTGCTCATTATCGAGCCTACTCAGAAGCAGTAAAGACATACCTTGCTGCTTCCATTACACCCTCACGGTGTCACCCAGCAGAGCTTTTCCAGGGAACGCAGGGCCTTTTACACTCTGGCCTAAAGGAGGTGGTTGAACTGATGGCGGCTCACTGTGACTTGTTTGCAAAGTATTTTGAGGAAAACATTGCTTGCATCCACCAAGACTTTGACTCCATGTTATAGCAGATGACTCTCAAGAGCTGTCCAGAACACTGTCTAGTCCAGTTGTGTTGGGTGAGTTTCAGTTAGTAGGGCTTGAGGGCATGGAGAAGGTGCTCGGCTCAGTCCGGGCAACCCCCTGAGCTCTTGCCCCTCATGGCTGATAAAAAGTAGCAAGGAGGGGACTGTCAGCTGGGTCAGGGAGATGATTAATGCCTCCTTGAGAAAGGGGGTGGTCCCTGCCTGCTTAAATGAAGCAGTGATAAGACCACTCCTTAAGAAACCCTCCCTAGATTCAGAAAATCTAAATAATTACCGACTGATTGCTAATATCCCCTTTTTTGGCAAAGCCCTCGAGTGAGTGGTTGTGGGCCAGACTGTCCCGTCCAGAGCCGAAAGAATGAGGCTGGAGTGTGTGTGCAAGTAAATCTCGTTTTATTAGAGTAATGGATACATCAAAGGCATTGCGCTTCATAGGAAACCCTACGCTAACTCACTAGAGTCCCTAACTATACTCTAGACATGCTCTGCAGCGAGTGAAGGAAGTTGACTCAACGACCCCCCACTGGGAGCAGCAGGCTTATATAAGAAATGCTTTCGAATGTAATCTCTGACTCCTTCGTAATTCCTGTCTTTGCCCTGTCCGTTTCTTGCAGCGACGGGAACGAGGAGACGGGACGCACATCCAACAGCTCATCTGAAGACACCTGCTCCCGAGCAACGGGCTCGAGGTCAGGGGGCAGTGCCACACTGGAATCCTCCTGGGAACTGCTTGGCAAGGGAGGAGCTGGCACTGACTCTGAAGCTTCCCCCCACAAGTCCTCTGCATCAACTGGGGGCGGTGCGCTCGGCTCCTCGGAAAGGGTGTTACTCGTGGGAACTGGCTGGAGAGCAGGCTGCCCCCCTCTCGCACGATCCTGCTCAGACACAACAATCCCCAACTCTGCTTCTTCTGACTGCGGAGGTGCCTGAAACTCATGCCTCCCCCCTTCCTGTCCCTTCTGAGTTGGCTGCAGCGCAACACAGATGCAGGCTCTCTTGGATGAAATGGATCTTCCAGATCCATTTTAATTGGGGTTTCAGCATGGAAACTGCTGTGGTCGTCCTGTTTGATAACTTTTGTCAGAAAAGAGACGGGCGAGTGAGTGCCTCTTAAATCCTCCTTGATCTCTCAGTGGCTTTCGATACCATTGGCCAAGGTATTTTTCTGAAGTGGCTGCCCAGATTGGGGGTGGGTGGCACCACTTTGTGGTGGTTCCAGTCCTATTTAGATGATCATTTTTCAGAGGGTGGTATGTGGGGACTATTGTTTAGCCCCTTGGAGCCTTCAGTGCGGGGTTCCACAGGGTTCAATTTTATACCCTACGTTTTTTAACATCTACATGAAACCGCTCAGTGGAATCATCCAGAGCTTTGAAGTTCGTTGTCAGCAATATGAACAGCAATACTACTCCTTTACGACTACAGGTGTGGCAGTGGATGTGCTAGATCAGTGGTTCTCAAACTTTTTTGGTTCACGGCGCACTGTAAAACATATAAAATTTTCTGGCACACTTTGTGTACAAAATTAATATATATATATATATATATATATATATTGATCATGGATGTAATAAATCTCTATACAAATGGGTTTCTTCTAATTTTTAAAATATACTTTCATAATATTCGCGGCACACCTAGTTACCTCTTGCAGCGCACCATTTGAGAATCACTGTCCTAGATCAATGCCTTGCCTCAGTAATAGACTGGATGAGAGCCAACAAACTGAAGCTTAATCCAGACAACACTGAGGCACTGCTGGTAGGTGGTGCCCTAGATCAGATGGGTAGGGCATGGCCTGCTCTGGTGGGGTTACACTCCCTCTGCAGGAGCAGGTATGCAGCTTGGGGCTACTTCTGGATCTATGACCGTTGCTTGAGGCTCAAATGGCCTTGGTGGTGCAGAGTGCCTTTCATCAGCTTCAACTGGTGGCCCAGCTGTGCCCCTATCTGGACAGGGATAGCCTAACATCAGTTATCTACACTCTGGAAACCTTTAGATTGGATTACTGCAGTGTGTTATACATGGGGCTGCCTTTGAAGATGGTTTGGAAACTGCAGCTGGTGCAGAATTTTGCAGCCAGATTGCTGACCAGGGCAGGATGGTCGTAACACCTATTCCGGCACGACTGCACTGGCTACCAATTAGTTTCTGGGCTCAATTCAAAGTGCTGGTTTTGACCTATAAAGTCTTATGAGGGTCAGTACCCCAATAGCTCAAGGACCGCCTCTCCCAATGTGAACCAACCCGAACCCTGCATTCCTCACCTGAGGCCCTTATCCATGCGCCCCCTCTGAGGGAGGTGCAGAGTGTGGTGACATAAAAATGGGGCCTTTTCAGTGGGGGCTCTATTTGTGGAATGCTCTCCCCAGGGAGGTATGCCTCGCACCTTTATTATCTACTTTTAGGTACCAGGCAAAAACCTTCCTTTTTACCCAGGCTTTTAGCCCTTAATTTGAAGGGCTTCATGGCTCAATGGCCTCTTTTAATGTGGCAGGTCTTGAAAGACCTGTGTACCGATGTGTTTTCAGGTTGTTTGGGGGGGGGGGTTTATGGTCTGTTGTTATAATTGGTTTTAGTGTTTATTGTTTTAAGTCACTTTGGGTTGCTTTGCAAGGAAAGAGACTAATAAATATAAACAGTAATACATACACACATGCTTTACCATCGAGGGAGTTAGTGAGGATGACCTGGGATTCTTCAATGTAGGCGAGGCTAAAGAAGATGCACTGGGGGAATCCCAGAAGAATCAATGTTGCCCACAAAACAAAGGCCCATTCCCAAGCCCTGAAGGAGCGGTCGACAGAGGTCAAAATACCAAAAATGTGTCATTAACTGGGCTACCTACCACTACAAAGAGGATGCCTGACCATTATTCTGGAAGGTATTTTGCGCTGTTTTCACTTTTTTTTAAAAAAAAAGGTCTATAATGTTCTTTTTGTTTCTAAAAGGACAGCCATGTTAGTCGGCAAAACCAGCAATGAATCTTGTGGACCTTTAAAGACTAAGAAATTAATTATGGCATAAGCTGTCACAGACTAGAGTACACTTCATCATATACATGAGGTGCAATTTACAGTTGAAGACATATACATACTTGGGGATGGAGTTATGTTGCAAAGTCAGAAGAAAATGCAATGACATAGTTCCAGACTGTGACTGTTACAACAAGCAGTCATAGATGGAAAAAAAACAACCTCACTGGCAATGCTGAGCTAATGAACACTGGTAGTTGGACAGGAAACTATTGTCTCGGTTCAGACCCACATGAACAGAACCAAACACCTAGATGGACTGCAACTTACTGTTTTATTGACAGCTTTTATTGTTTGCACTTTTATGTATGAGGAAGCACAGTGTTCAAATATTTTGAAATGATAATAAATAAAACATATATATGCATTTTTCTTTTTCATGTGAGGCTGATGTATGCCACCAATATTAATCCAGAAAACCAAGACCAAAAACAACACCATACGGGCTGGACAGTAAGGCGCTGGGAAAAGCTCGCTTGACACTAAAGGCAAGCCCTGTTCCCAAGAAAGCGATAGGATAGTAGACTAATCAAATAACAGATGCATTTTAGAGAAATGCTCTCCGCCCATAGTACACACCCTTTATACTCACATGTAACCGCTTACAAAGGGAACATTGAGGCTGCCCCTACCCTCCTCCCCCGCTCACTTCATCATTAGGTGATTTGCTCAATGTGCCCCTTGTGAGCCTTGCTTCCACAATGACATCACACCCCCACGTGGATTGCTTTGCGCTGGGGCACTCTAGGCTAATATAATCATATGATTACATAATTAACCCAGCTGTCTCATTAAAAAATCAACTGGAATTCAGGGCATAATTAGTCATACAGCAATTAGTATGCTGATGAGCAAAAATGATGAAAATCCCTCTAGATGGGGAGTGTGCTGGGACCACCCATGCCATTTCCAAAAACAATGTAAGCCCATCACAGCTGAAGGGGAAGATCTACAAAGCCATTTCTCCTTGGAATGAATGAATGAATATAAAATAAATAACATCTGAAAGGAGGAAGAGCCCTGTGAGAGAATCCAAGAGCAAGCATCCGTAATACATCAAAGGAGCTGCCCCCCATTTTTAGTTCAGTAAGGCACATAAACAGGATGGGGGCAACAGAAAGACCAAATCTGGAGCCAGACCGCCAGACCACGTTTTACAGATTGGCAATCTTGCTCAAAGAGTCAACTTGAGCCTGTGCACGCAATGGAAATAAAATCCCCGTAATGAGTGCGGGAAGGAAAGCGTGTTATGAGCTAGAGACGTTCTGTGCTCTCCTTGCAGGGTTGGACTGTGGGGGGGGGGGAGCGTGCAAAACAAAAGGGTAAAGCAAGACTGATTGTCAAAGAGGCAAGTGGAGGCCAGTTCTCAGAGAGATGAGTCAAGGGTCAGAGAAGTAGAAGGTGAAGAAGGAGCAGAGGAAAATGGGGGGGGGCTCTATTTTTGGTGGGAGGGTAGAACCAGGCCCTTTCCCCCTCCATTTTCCCCTGGGCCTTCAAATCTCTATCTGCATGTAACACACGATTCTCACACAGGAACCTGTTTCTGACTGAATCATACCACTAGTTTGTCCATAGCGCCTGCTGTTCTGACTGTCAAGAGACTCTGCACAGGTTTCTGGCAGAGTAGGGTCTTCCCTCTTATCTGCTTCCTGACCACACCGCTGGAGATGCCATGGACTGAACCCGGGGGAGGGGGGGTCTGCACGCAAAGCAGATGGTTTACCACTGAACTATGGTTCTTCCCCTCACTGAGGGGACCAAACAAGTACCTGGAGTGCCCCACTTCAGACTACCTGTGGGTGCTCATGCAGCTGAACATGCCTCCATTCCAAACAATCCTCTGTGCATACCCACACACACCAGAGCTTGGCAAAGTTACTTTTTTGAACTAGAACTCCCATCAGCCCAATCCAGTGGCCATGCTAGCATGGGCTGATGGGAGTTATAGTTTAAAAGAAGTAACTTTTCCAAGCTCTGATACACACAAGCATGCCATGGAGATGGGCTCTCACTTAAACTGTGCCTTTTCATGCCTAGTGTAAGTTTCTTCAACTATGTACAAGTATGAACTGCTGTTTGCGGTCTGAAGTGGTTCAGTCCAGAAACAGTTTTACATAGTGAACATCAGGAAAAACTCCTAACTGTTAGAGCCATACGACAATGGAACCAATGACCTAAGGAGGTGGTGGGCTCTCCAACACCGGAGGCCTTCAAGAGGCAGCTGGACAGGCACCTGTCAGGGATGCTTTAAGCTGGATTCCTGCCTTGAGCAGGGGGTTGGATTCAATGGTCCCTTCCAACTCTCCTATGATCTCTGGTTTGTTGGAAACTAGGCTAAGATCCATTCACATGAAGGAAACAGGAACCAATCTCAGCAGAGGGATGGAGTAAGGCAAGCAACCTGCAAAACCCAAAGAGACCTGTAGTTCTGCAAAAGAGGTCCAGCGTCTCCAGGCGCAGGGTGAGATCTGCCCCTGAACCTTCAATGTCATGTTTGAGGAGTGTATGAACTGAGCCAATCTTACTAAGTGGTAGCTGGACTTCGCAAGCTACTTTGAGTACAGGACGGTGACTGACTCCATAGCCCAAAGGAACTGTTACCTGGCTCGAGGGACAGCATCCTCATACCACCTGCCCAGATGTGCAGCTCCCTCCCTATGGCAGCATGGATGCCCACAACACTGATGAGCTTCCATTGCATGGTGAAGATTTATGTCAGGTGGGGGGAAATTTCTGCCCTCCAGATGTTGCTGAACTACATTTTCCATCTTCCCTGGCCACTGCAGACATTTGCTAGGGTTCATGGGAGTTGTAGTTCTATAACATCTGGAGGCTAAAACGTCCCTCACACCTGACTTATTTGTTCTCCGAAGTGTTTGCAGACCTTTTCCCATTTTACTAGTCCAGTTTGATATTAATTTGTTATTTTAAGGGTGGTTTTCAACTGTATTCTTACTTGTTTTTGTGATTCCTATTGTTCTGTTTTGTTGTAAACTGCTTTGAAGAAAGCGGTATACAGTAATACCTCAATTAAAGAATCCTCCAGGAAGGAAGCTCCTTTTAACTGAGCCTTTTTTAAAAGGTGAAAGTGACCAGCTTGGCTTTACTATGGAGAAACTTCCAAGCCTGTGCCTTTGCTTCAAGGTGAAACTGACCAGCCTGTGTGTTTCCTTCGCTATCATTAAAACTCTATGTCTGCGCCTTTCCTTTGCTAGGGTTAAATTGATAAGCCTGTGTATTTGCTCTGCATTAAAGAGATCTCTTGTCTTCTTTGAGGGTTGGGGAGGGAAGGATCCAATATAATTCAGAGGAGGAAGGAGTGGATGCCGTGTAGGCATCCTTTAGAGCCCTTGTTGAAGCTGACCCCACCATCTATGAGCGGGTGTAGGAACCTATCCCTCTTCTTTCCAAGTTATTCCTACCTCTGGTAGGAAAGATTCTGTTAAAACAATGTCCATGAACGCATCTACTTTGTTAACTGAGGTACTTCTGTACAAGAAGATAAAAACGAACAATACAACCAACATCCCCACAGCCCTGCTGCCTCTTGCTCTGCCCTCTCTTCAGAGGGTGGCTTGTTGAAAGGAGCGAGAAGGTGGACTAGCAGCTCCCAACTGCTTTGCCCTCTGGGAGGTGGTGCAGATTTGGGCAAGGGCAGGAGGGTTAGCATTTTACCCAAAGTCCCCCAAAAGCTGAACCTGACACTACCATCCGGAGTGAGGGTGCGGCTACCTGCACAACGGCTCTAGTGCGCCTTACAGAGCTCTGCAGAACATGAAGCTTCTACAGGGGACAACACACCTGACTTTGGGATGATACCTGACATACGACGTGTACGCTCCATCCCTAGCCCTCTCCTGGAAGAGAGCTGTGCCGCTTTTGGCAGGGAAAGCATTTCCTACACAGAGGTTTTGGAGCGGCCGATTGGAATTGTTGAAAACGGGAACTCCAAACCACATCAAGAGTTAGAAAGTGCTGCCTGGACTCCACCAAAGGGACCATCTCCTACTTTGCAGAGGAAAGAGAGGGCATGCTGGAAAGTTTGGAGTGGAGTTTTTTCAACAGGATCAGGAGGTACATCTAATGCAAAGTCTCTGCAAAGGGAGGCTTAAAGGTCAGCTGCTATGTGTTTTTTTAAAAGGCACCACGTGTAAAATATTCATCTGCACTAGCGCCTCTCTAGGCTTCAGATGTGTCCATGTCGGACCCTGGAGCTGCAGTTAGGCCAAAAGGGTAAATAAATATTGTTAGCAAACCTATAATCAACAGTGCAGTGTCTGCATAGAGCTGAAACACATGCTACGTAGAGACACAACTCTAATGCAACAAAGCTGGCCATCTCTAGTTATCCCATTAAATTCCCACTGGCCAAACAGTAACTCATTCATCTTCTGGTGCTGGAAGGGGCTGCGGCAAGGGTGGGGTGGGGGCAAAATACTAAAACAAAAGAACTTTGTTACAGGCCCACAACGCTGACAACACCCAGACAGCAAGTTATGAAACATGAGCAGAACCACAGCAATTAATTTTTTTTATACAGCTGGTAATGCGCTTCCGAAGGTTTGGCTCTAAAAATAATTCATTCCTGACGCTTCAGCTGCTTTCAGAGAGGCTGTGTCTGCTTTTGCAAAACCGGGTCTCCAAGCAAAAGCGCTCAGAGAGGGCCTTTCTTTCGAGAAAACTCCCACAGAGAACAACAGTTTGAGATGGAGAATAGAGTGTCCTCTGGCAAATCCTTTTTAAATAATGCACTGTTTGGCTTTAAAGGCCATGGACACCATCGGCAGCACCACAAAGCAAAAGGGAGTTTTCAAGTGTCCCTTTATTTTGCCCCCAGGAAGCTCTGAACAGCAGAGAAAATCCTGAAAGATGGACGGACACAGACACTCTCTCTCTCTCATTGATGCCAGATCCGAGCAATGCCTGAACTGGCATGGCTTGAAGCAGCGGGCAGAGGAGAGGACAGAGTACTAGCCTTGGGCATGAGACACCTGACCCCAAGTGGTGGCCAGCTCCAGCCAAGTTACTATCCCTCCCTTGCAGGATCATTGGAAAAGCAGAACTCTAACAGCAACTTGCACGCCAAGAAAGCAGCGTGAAGAAACCGTCCTAAGAATCCCTTGCACATCCGTTCACGAATGAAAATGCATCACAGACCAAACAAGAATAATTATACTGTGGCTTCTGAATATTCAAACGCCTTCCGTTATAATTAATTCATTAATTATTCCCCAGAAAATTTAATAAATCCACATTGCCTAGAGGGTTTCTTGCAAAGAAGCAGTACCTCACCGCCTGATGCTGCCAGCCCAGTGACAGAAGAATTATGGCCTTAAAGCCCATCTCCCCCAATACCTCCTAGGAAGCACAATACAGGGCATGCTTTAAAACACCTCACACACTGGCTGCAGCTGGCTCTCCTCTAAATCAAACCAAAAGCTATCCAAGCCTCCTTTAATATACTGATTTCGATTTTAAAATGAGACTCACCCTAGAGACTATATGCTTACCAAGTGTTCATCTCTTGCTGCTGGCTGCTAGGGAGGAGCGAGCTGGGTGATTATTAGTTTTTGAATGTTTTAAAATACATTTTAACTGTCTGTTATTGATAATTTTATGTTGTATTATTGTAAGCTGCATCAAGGTTTTATTACAATTGAGTGGTATGTGCATGTTGTTCAATTTTTAAAAACCCAAGCTTTTGTGGACTCAAATCCACTTCATTAGATTCTTGAAGGGAAATCTGAGTTGGCAGATATATACGACGAGAAAATTGGAAGGTGGGAATTGAACAGCAATGAAATGCAAAAATTACAGTGATAACTAGACTGTAATCCTGACCTCACTTACCTGGGAGTAAGCCCCACTGAATTCAATAGGCCTTATTTCTGAGGAGACATGGCTAGGACTGTGCTGTAAATGTCTGTTAAATAGGCAGATTGGTGGATCTGACACTCCCACAAGGCCAGTCCAACCATCTGGCAGGGTGAAATTTTGGAAATATAATTTTATTTTTTATGGACTGCCTTCAAGTCGATCCCGACTTATGGCGACCCTACAAATAAGGTTTTTGTTCTTGGGCCACTCCAATGTTGCTTTGGCCTTGTGCTTGGGATCATTGTCCTGTGAATCTCCTCCCAAGCTTCAGTTTTTTAGTGGACTGAAGCAGGTTCTCTTGCAGTATCTCCCTGTATTTTGCTCCATCCATTCTTCCTTCGATTTTAACAAGATGCCCAGTCCCTGCTGATGAGAAGCATCCCCACCGCATGATGCTGCCACCACCACACTTCACTGTAGGGATGGGGTGTCTTGAGGCATGGGCAGTGTTAGGTTTGGCCAAAAAGCTCTATCTTGGTCTCATCTGACCACAAAACATTTTCCCACCTGCAGCTGGGGCACTGTCATGCTTTCTGGCAAATTCCAGACGTCCTTTCAGATGGTCCTTTTTGAGTAATGGCTTCTTTCTTGCCACCCTCCCATACAGGCCAGTGTTATGCAGAGCTCTTGATTTGGTTGACTGGTGCACCATTACTCCACTCCCAGCCACTGAACTCTGTAGCTCCTTCAAGGTGAGCCTCTCTGTGGCTTCTCTCACAAGTCTCCTTGTTTGAGCGCTGAGCTTTTCTTGGCAGTGCCTGGGTGGTGTGATGCAGCTTCCACTTCCTGATCTTTGGTCCAACTGTGCTATTGACCCACTGGGATATCCAAGCACTGGGATATTAGTTTGTACCCTTTTCCTAATCTATGAATATGTATTACATTATCTCTCACTTCTGTAGAATGCTCTTTGGTCTTCATTTTCCTTGAGATCCACAGCCTGACCAATAATCCTTCAACAGTGGAGGCTTTATCCTGACCGTGTGACAGCAACTTGAATGGTCCACAGGGGGAGGCCAACGGTAAGGTAATTGTCTCCTCGATAGGGCAGTTTCTTTCATCTGTGTAAACTGGGAGCTTCCAAAGCACAGAGATTGAATACTTATGCAAGCAACATGTTTCAGTTTTTTATGTTTCTTACAAACATTTTCCAACATAAAACCAATGTCGCCTTCAATAATTGATTTTGAGTTTCAGTGTTTCAAAATAAAATATCATACAGAACAAAATTACAATGTACCATTTGTAATTCAGTAATATGAGAGCACTGATCAGGGATCTGCTCACTTTTGCAAGGCACTGTAGATTAATTATAAGGAGGATAACGAAACAAGAAAAAGAAGGGCCTAGAAATTAGAGTGCTACGAATAAAGGCCAAACACAGAAACACACTCACAGGAAAGAAAATTCTTGCTTTATAATTATAGACAACCATGTAATAGAATCAACACTCATTACTCAAGATGCATTTCCTAACCACATCAATTTCTGAGATTGGAGAGCAAGCCCCAAAGAGGCACATGGCCTGCTTGTTGCAATGTACGTTCTGTGTGGATCCCTTTTGGCAAAGTTTCCAACCTGCCTAATGTTTGACCAGGCTTTCCCTGACCCATTAAGCTGGATCCTGTTTTACGTGTTTGAATCCTCTGAGTTTGTTTTATTTACTTTTATGTGTTTTGATATTGCTATTTTACTAATTTTAGGTTGTTTTTGTTTTAATGATATATTGTTTGTACACCACTTTGAGATTTTTGAAACATCAAGTGGTATATAAAAGTTTTTAAATAAATAAATATCTCAAAAGGCAACGTAACTAAACAATCAGACCATCTACATTCAAAGCATATATGAAATGGACCTCACTTACAAATTTCTCCCCATTAGAAAGTACTGCAACACAGCTATTGGAGAGCAGACACGTTTCTCAAACACGCAGCCAACTGACAGGCAAAGAACAAAAACACCCACTAGGACATGAGACTACAGACATCATTTGCTTTTCAGAACAGGACAATAAGTCTCATACCTGGAACATCAATTAATCTCTTGTAGACATTCAGGAACGCTGCCTCCGCTTCTTTGCTTCTTTTGCCCAAAGCATCAATCTAAAAATGAAAAGGGAGGGAGAGGAATCTCAGATCAGTTCTAGCAGGGGGAAAAAGTATCCATACGTACACAAGCAAGGATGAATTTATGGCTTCATAAACGTTTCTGGGGATACTGGTTCATTTCTCGTTTAAAGTGGGAAGGTCAGATCCCCACTTACAAATAGCAGGATTGGAAAAATGTTTCCAGTTCCTCAGGGTAGGCATCAGATTTTTTTTTTTTAACTACCAGCCTTTTACAGCCAGATCTGGTTCCTATTAAGGAGGATAAAGCAAGAAAGGTGGCAACGAGAGGCAGGAAGGAGCAGTGACTCCTAGTAGCTCAGACCCTCCAGCAAGCCCAACTCAGAAGCCCATTAGAGCTGCCTGTTTTCCTCTAGCCTATGGCTGTTGTGCTTCGCCTCCTACCATCCCCCTCCTTGGTCAGAGCAGTCCTCCAGCCTAACATCCCTTGTACTCCCAGTTCAAGACCCACTTTAGACTCAAGACTATCCACAGCCTGAATGCACTTCTTAGATTTAGTGGTGCATGCAAACTCCACACGTGTGCAATTTTAAATTCAAAGATGACTGGGGCACAGACATGTCCTCCTGGAAACAATGAGCTTCTCTGCCTGCTTATGCCTGCTTCCTGGTTTACAAAAAAGATTGTGAATCTGCCATTCAAATAAAGTTTGTGAATCTGCCATTCAAAGAAGAATTAAAAAATAATAATCCCACAAACAACTCGCAAGATTATAAAGCACCAGGCACAGTGATGGCAAAACAGTGACAGAAGTTCCACCACAAATGCCTCATTATTCTTCCGCTAGAAAGGTTGGTGTGACAAATATTGCATTTCTAGAGCTGAACTGAAGGAAGTCCTTGGTTACAGGGCTCTGAAGCTTCCCAAGCAACTGGACAGCCTATGGCAGCTCTCCCCAAATTCTGTCCTCCGTACGTTTCAGACTACAACTCCCATCAGCTCCAGCCAACATGGCCAGACTGGCTAGGGCTCCTAGGAATTATAATCCAAAACACCTGAAGGGCACCAGGTTAGCACCTCTAAAACCACCTCACCATGCTGGGTAGGTGTAGTAGTTGTTAACAACTGCGGCCATAACAGCTCCAAGACATCAACGGCCACCCCTGCATTCCCAAGCACCACTCCCTGGCAACTGTCCCATGCCCAAAAGCATGGTCTTGCAAACACTGCACGGAAAATGCTGGGAAAGCTATCTTGAGAGAGAGGTAAAAAGACGCTAGTGTGCTACCAGCCCATCTTCCTCCAAAGCTCGAAAATGCTACTGGAGCAACCGAAGGTAAGCACAAAAGTGAGGGCCCTTCCTCAAAAGCCCATCTTATTTTCTAAGGTGAGGCTCTTTTGTGAGTTATGATTGACACATAGCTCAAAGGGTCATTCCCCCAAACACACCAACCCACTATGCTTAAGTAGCCACCTCAACAAACCGCTGTGCCCCCTTCTTCAGGAAGATCTCTTCCATCTATACCCCACCCTCCGTAGCCAAGTTCTCAACAGCCAAAGCAGATTTTTCTTTCTTGAAATGACTCTTTCTCCAAGAAACGTCCCTCTCTCGCATGGTGGTGGGGTGGAATAGAGAGACCAAAAAGCTTGATGAATGAAAGAAGGCAGAGGAAGAAGAAAAACAGAGGAATGAAAAAAATTGGGGGGGGGGAGATGAGATTGCCCCTTCCTTCCTCCAGACTTTGCCTTTCAAAGCCTATCTTGCTGGACCCAAAACAGAGGCCTCACTTACATGAAAGCAACAAAGGGGCTTGTGGCACCTTAAAGACTAACAAAAGTTATTATGGCATAAGTCTTCATGGAATAAGGTCCACTTCATCAGATGCATGAAGTGTTACATATATGCCCCCTAGGTGTGGAACTGTAAACAATGGGGTCAGAGGGAAATGGAATGCTGAAAAATGAAGACAGGGATAATGACATAACAGTGGCAATTCACAAAACAGTTACTGATAATACAGACATCCTGGCATTAGTAAGCCAACACACGTAACGTGCGCACACACACACAATTCTTTCGTCTGTCTTGTCCACAACTGATAGCATTGACTCAGCGACTCCGCTTTGCAGTTTCCATTTCAAATTCCTTTGCTCTAGGATGACGGCCACTCTAAGGTCATGTACAGAATGTCCTGGGTACAGTAGGGCCCTGCTTTGCGGCGCTCCGCTTTGCAGCATTCCACCAATACAGCGGCTGTCAATTGCAGAAAGGCTCCGCTCCTACGGCGCTTGTTCCACTTTTACGGCATTTCTTGGGTGTCAGGCACCATTTTAGACAATGTTAGTGAATGCTTTACGTGGATTTCACTTTATGGCGGCGGTCCAGAACGAAACCTGCCGTATGAGCAGGGCCCTACTGTAGCTGAAATATTCCCGCACTGGCTTCCTTACATGGACTTCCCACCAGCCTTCAGAAGGAGAAAAAGGATACTTATTCACAAGTCTCATATTTATACCCAGCTGACTTGTTCCCATCCTAGGCCACTGATTGCCACGGACACAGTTTGGGGGGTGACATGTGGAATGCCCACGCTACACATGACTGATCCTCATGGAAAAGTGTCTGCATCTGAGGAGCATCTTGGCCAAAGTGATCTGATGGAGGGGCTTATTTAGAACAGCCCTGTGCTGAGCTGAACAGTTTCTTCCGCAGGTTATTTGCACAGAATATACTTATGTTGCTTTATCTCAGACTGAAAAAGAGCAGATATTAATCTCTTCAAAGGGAACGCTAACAAACTGGCCTCCTAACACGGAAAGCCATTTCTCATTTCCCTTTGCTTTCTAAATCAATGCTGCCTCCACATATTCCTACTGTTCTTCCAAACACCACAAGGGACACAATACTCAGGATGCGAATGAAAACCAACAGATCTCTAATTCCACTATAACGCCACAGCAATTCACCTTTTAAGTGTTTCATTGGGCCACTCTCTTCTCTAGGCAGGTGTGGGGAACTTTGGCCCTCCAGATATTGCTGAACCACACCTCCCATCAGCCCTAGCAGGAATGGCCAACAGCAGGGATGATGGGAATTGTAGTTCAGCAACATCTGGAGGGCCAAAGGTTTTGCACATCTGTTCTAGGGGGCTGGATCCAATGTTAGTCCTACCCATTAAATCCACTGACATAATTAAGGCCCGGTTTGCACTATACAGTTAAAGCAGCATCTTACCACTTGAAACAGTCATGGCTTCCCCCAAAGAATCCTGGGAACTGTGGTTTGTTAAGGCTGCTTAGAGTTGTTAGGAACTCTTTATTCCCTTCACAGAGCTACAATTCCAAGCTCCAAGCTCAATGCAGAGCGCTTTAAACAGGATTCTTGGGTGAGGGACTTAATCAAAAGATTTTTGAGAGTCTAAGTACGCAATACTGACAGGATTACCCTTTCTACATGCTTGTGGACACTCTCAAAGAACTCTAAACAGCTGGTGAGAAAGGAGAAGGGCTGTAACTCAGTGGTATAACACATGCTTTGCATGCAAGAAGCCCTACATTCAAACCCTCATGTCTCCAGGCAGGGCTAGGAAAAACTCCTGTCTGAAATACTGAAGAGATGATCCCCGCCAGTGTCAACAATACTAAACAAAACGTGTGGTCTGACTTGACATAAGGCACCTTCCTCTGTTCCTGTGATTTATCCTTGCAGAAGCCATGATGGCACTTCTTTAGCAAGGTTTGTCCTTCTATATGCTTGGTAATTGTATCTTTAATCATGCTTTCCACCAGTCTTCCCAAAGCAGATGTTAAACTCCCTGGCCTGCAGTTTCCCAGATCCCTCCTGGGTCTCTTGATATTATACTAGCCACTTTGCAGTTCTTGAGCATCAAGGCTGATTTTAGGGACAGGTTGTGTATTTTTGTTACAAAGATCAGCAGTTACTCTACCAGTAAAGCACTAATTATCATTGGCTTAGGCCAGGGAGGGGGAACCTGTAGCCCTCCAGAAGTTGTTGGACTACAACTCCTGCCGTCTCTCACTGTTGGCCATGCTGGCTGGGGCTGATAAGAGCTGGAGTCCAATGACAAATGGAGGGCCACTGGTCCTCCATCCCTGGGACAGCACACACAAAAAGCATTCTGGAAAGAATTTGCCAACAATGCCCTAAGGAGCTCAAAATGTTGGGCCGGATGGGCAAATAGACTGAGCTAGTATAAGCAGTTTCATAGGTGCACAACTTAGAGCAGGAACACACTATATTCTTAGACATGGTGGAAATGGTACACTGAAAGTGCCCTCATGGGCAGCAACTTTCCAGGGCCTCAGGAAAAGGTGGGGGTCCTTCCCATCAACTGCTCCCTGATCCTTGTTAACCGCCAAGGATTGAACCTGGGATGTTCTGAATGCAAAGCAGGGTGTTTGTACTGTGGCCATGCAGCTCAGTGAGTGACCTTGGGCCAGTCATTGTCTCGCAGCCCAATCTACTGTAGGGTTTGTACACCACCTTGAGCGCCTTGGAGAAAAGGTGGGATATAAATTTTTTAAAAGCAGAAACTCTACCACTGAGTTACAGCCCCTTCCCAAAGGGGTGCCATTTCCAACACATATAGATTTCTCCCCTACATACCGTGTCAGGGGCGTACGGAGCACTCTTGGTAGCTGCTACCCAATCTAGAATCCCCTTCCCTTGGAGCCTACTCTGGCCATATTCCAGAAGTGGCAGGAGGAGTTTATAAAAACAAACCAGCTTTGGGGTGGTTAGCGATAGGGTACGGTGAGAGTTTAAGTAAGTGAAATAAATTAAAACGTATCACCCACGCTTAGCTGCAAATCAGCTGGGAAATTGTTCTGAAGGGTCCTAAAAAGCTCCAACTGGACCGCTTTCCTCATCTTTTTCAACCTGCACCACCATGTGCAAACAAACAAGTGAAACCCAGCAAGCTATAGTGAGCCGTGGCCCAGCAAGCACTAGGGAGCCCCGAGGAAGGGCCATAGCTCAGTGGTAGAGCACCTGTCTTGCATGCAGAAGGTCCCAGGTGCAGGCCCTGGCATCTCCAGGTTGGGCTGGGAGAGAACCTGGCCTGAAATCCTGGAGAGCAGCTGCCAGTTAATCTAGAGCAGCCTTTCCCAACCAGTGTGCCTCCAGATGTTGTGGGACCACAATGCCCATCTTTCCTGACCATTGGCAACGCTGGCTGAGGCTGGTGGGAGTTGTGGTCCAGCAACATCTGGAGGCACACTGGCTGGGAAAGGCTGCTCTAGGTAACACTGAGCTGGACTGACCAATGGTGTGACTCAGTGTAAGGCAGCTTTCCAAGAAGCACAATTAATAGCGAGCAGCTATAGGGCTGTCGCTTCAGAGTCAGGTCTGCCTATCCAAGCCATTAACACGTCAGCTTGGGAAGTGATACCTCCTAACAGCCCTGTGATAAGCAACACATGCGCTAAGCCATTATGTAGCACTTACTGGACAGGTACAATATTGGCTGTGCCAAGATCAATAAATGTACCTTGTTTGCTTTTAATGCCAACAGCGAAACCTACATCATGAACTAACAGGCTACAGCATTTGCTTTATTTCAGAAAAAAAGGGAAAAGACAGAAACTTTCTACTGATTTGTCTTCTCTGAATGCATTAAACGTTAACACACAAGGAGTATGGCTAATTTTCAAGCAGTTCCCTTGCTTAAAGAACCTGGGGTGCAAGCTACCAGTTGGGCCCACTCTTGAAACCCCCTCAACTGAACCTCTGAGTTTGTGGGAATGAAACAGGGCCTCCCACAATGACCTGAGTAGGTAGGATGGAAGAGTCCTTTAAGTATCCTGGTTTTAAACAATGTAAGGCTTTAAAGACAATGACCAGTGTTTTGAACTGGGTTTGGAAATGGACCAGAAATCCAGTGAAACTGGCATCAAACTGGAGTAACTAGTCCAAAACCAGGCCCCAATCAGAACTCTTAGCTGCGGTATTTAGTACCAGCTGAAACTTCCCATTTGCAAGGCACCTTTCATTCCCCCCCCCACAGCGGTGAGGGGAACGGAGCTTCTTTCTCTGCTTTGTTCTTGCCACTGCCTGTAAGATGCAGGCTTCTTCCCCTTTAATATGCTGGCTGTATGACTGCCACTTCCCAAAGCTCTGTGCTGGGTTCCCAAAGCACCCTCCAACCAGCCACCTGTCGGATGCTTGGGAACCCCGCACAAGGGATTTTGACAGCTGGGTGGGACAACTCATGTCAATCATGTGATGTCAACGATACCATGTGATTGACAGATGGGCAGCCTCACCCACCTGTCAAATCTGTCCCATAGGGCTGATCCTGATACGGATCTGGCCTGTGGATCCAAAAAGTTCCCCACTCACCCCACTTGTATAAGAGCCCCAGTCTTCTTAAAGATTCAACTGCTGGCAAAATTCCTCGGCTGAGAGGCTATAAACAGTTTAACGCAGGAGCTATATAAAAGATCCAGTTTAAGGAAATTGTTTTTATTCATTTTTAAGGAGTTACTATTGTTATCACACCCTATATTCTGGAAGCCCCCATCTCTCATTTCAAAACCCAGGGGCTGGAAGGGCGGCATGCTGCTACCTGCTGGCACATCACAATGTGCAGAGGTTGTCTGAACCACTTGGCACGTGACTGCTCCATTTCCCAAAGACCACGTTCCAGAGGAGAGCCAGGATGGCAGAGGCGGGATGCCTCTTCCCTGTTATGGAAAGGAGAAGCATGCCATTCTTCTGCCTCTAGGAAAGCCAAGCCCTCTTTGGCACTCCACCGCCAAACTTCCAAGTTTTTCACACTTACTGACTCTACTCCCAACTGCCCAGCTGCCCTCTTTTTCGGGATATGAGGAAATTCCATCAGTTTCACCTTAGAGTTGCTCACAGCCTTCAAAGGGGAATCACACGGCCCTCAATGCTTGGGTTGGCATGACACAAGCTCATTGCTACACCACCTTTGCTGGCTTGGGTGAAGCAGCTCTCTGGCCCCATCCACTCTTGACAGGCCAATTCTACAACAAAGGTGCAGAGGGGATCTTCCCCCCCCCCCGCACCCTGTTTACAGCACCAGTCTGATATAATTTCAAGAGGAAGTATTTCAGGCCAGCTGGATACTGCCGGCCCCTCCTCATAAGGGTAAGGGTTCATTCACAGAGAGGTTTGGGGGGTGGAAATCCCCAAACACAGTAAGATCACTAATCACAAGGAAAACAAGTTCTTTTCAGGACACAGCAACCTGCAAAGTGACATTGGGTCCCTTTGAAAATGAGAAAAGGGGGCGGGATATCAGCTTGTGGCAACCCTTTTACCTAAACAAGAGTCACGTGCATTGACTCTTCATGCATCAAGCCCATCCCCACCCAAACTAGAATGACCCAGACTGCCTTTTCTTACCCCATGCCCAAGATGCCCTCCTACTCTTCTCCCACCTCTAATTCCCCACATCGAATCTTCTGCAGCCCAAGCCCATCATCACAGTTACCCTAAAGTCCTTAGCCTCTTTCCTCCATTCCTTACTCCACAATCTCATCAAGGCACATGCATCTCTCATATCTTCCAGCATGTTCTCTTTGTCTCTCTCCTTGGAGCTAAGCACTTGCAACCTAAAATTGAACCAATGCCGGGGGGGGGGTACACCCTCTCCCTGTAGTTACCCACAACACATAGTTACTGCTGTCGCTGAGAAGGCATTAAAAGGTATCAATTATCCCGGTGGACATATTAGATTTGCTTCAGATTGTTTGCATTTGATCGCAATGGCTGAATAAGGCCTTTTAATCAAAAGGCTGCAACTCTCTGAGCCCAAATCGATGAAACAAAAAGCTGCGGATTTCACCGTGTGCCACTGATTTCCACAATCGGGAGCAATTTGTAATAGCTTTGCTCAACTGCGTTTCTTGGAGCTGTCCGGCATTGCTTCCCAAACACACACACACACACACACTACATTGTTTCTGACGACAACGCTGCATTTATTCGACAACAAAGCAGCTCTGGGTGTTGAAGAGGTTAACTCCTGGAGTGCTTGGCTGTTCTCCAGCCACTCTCCTCGAAATCGGCGCTAATGCAACAGCACGAGAAGCGCCCAGACTGGCCATGATTAATAGACTGCCGAAGACATTGCTTTCCACAGAACACACACTTTTCATTCCCCTACTCCCATAGATCATGGACTTATCCTCAGAATATCTGACTGAAATTGAATTTGGCTTCTCTCTCAACCGTTCATTTCCTATGTTATGCAAGGTTATATCCTTTTTCTGCATGAGCAGAACCAAACCAGCTGCAGCTCCTCAGAAGGAAAATGTGGTTCCAATTACAAAAGCTGGCCTGGATACTGAACCACAGTTCAAATGCTGTTCTAATTGAGCCATCATGGAGCAAGTCTAAAGTAAAGAAATTGGATTAATTAGGTTTGTAAAGTTCAACATAAGGGATCTTGGCAGCGGGGGGGGGGGGAAGAGAAATAAAGGAAGTAGTACCATGAAACAAAGCAGAAGAGGCGATGCCTTTATTGGAACATTTAACATTCAACATGCTTTCAGGTTTCACAGAACTCCTCTATAGACACAGATTTCCAAAGCAACATTCCACTATAAAAAAAGGTAAAGGTGTCCCCGCACTTATAGTGCGAGTCGTTTCCGACTCTTAGGGTGATGTCTTGCGACGTTTACTAGGCAGACCGTATATATGGGGTGGGATTGCCAGTTCCGTCCCCGGCCTTTCTTTACCCCCCAGCATATGCCGGGTACCCATTTCACCGACCACGGATGGATGGAAGGCTGAGTGGACCTCGACCCCTTTTACCGGAGATTCGACTTCCTCCTTCCGTTGGAATCGAACTCCGGCCATGAGCAGAGCTTCGGGAAAAGGGCTTAAACTAGGGAGCTTGGTTCGTTTAACACTCGGTAACTGGGACTATGCTAGATTGTGGGCTTTCAGTAACTGTAAGAAGGGCTGGAGAGAGGAAAGGCAAGAACACACCCCATTACGCCTTCCTCCATCTGCTGATCAAATATATCAGGGGTGGCTCCTTTCTCCATCTCCACCACCACCACCATTTAAGAATTGGCACACGTAAAATTTAGCAAGCCTTGTGTGTTTCTAGGCCCGTATTTTAATAACTGTTTGTCACGGAAGGGAACTAGGCGTGCATCCATGAGCACCTATGGCTTCTGGTGTGCCTCACTGGCTAGTTTGGCACTGTGGAAGCCAGACTGAGAAAAGTATACTGAAATTCAGTTCACAGAACCCCCCACTAAATTCATGTGTAGGTACCACTCACCCTGATATGTTCACTCTGTGCCTCCCCATTAAAAGGGACTGAATGAGTTTACCCTTAAAATCCCCTGGCCTTAATTAAACAAGAACTTCAAGAATAGTCAGCACAGAACTGACCAGCACACAACTGGTCATGTTCTTTCAGACTGCCTGCCCTTCGGCAAGGCTCTGGGATTAGGAACTCCTCTGTTGCTCTTGGACAGGCCCACAATGCCACATTAAAAGAATATGGATGACAGCAGGAAATCCTCACCCAGTCTTAAAAATAGCTGCTTAGTGACATCACAGAAACAGGTTCAGACACTCCATTTCCTAATATTCACATTTCTCTCGCAGAACAGTCAGGGGATCTGAGAAAACTTCAGAAAGAAGTCATCATTTCTTTGAATGTTTGTTGTAAGCTGCTTTGGGCACAGCTCACTGTGGAAAGGCAGCGTATAAATAAACACAATCAATCAATCACGGCCTTGTATAAAGGTCCAACCCTTTCTGAATTGCATCCCAACTGTGATCCTTTTGAGCAGTGAAATTCAGTGGCAGGCATGGAGGGACAAGCTCTCTCTCCTCTTGTTTGCTTTTTTAACCAGCTCAGAAATATGTGTGTGGGGGGGGGAAGAGTACAGAGCTAAATGTACTGAACTGCAAGGGGATAATATCCAAAGAGTGCCTTCGTTCAGTATTAGGCAATGGACCTCAGGTCCTCAGGTCAGAGGGGTGTGGTTCGAGTGTTGAACCAGGACGTCCCGTGTTCAAATCCCTACACAGCCATGAAGTTCACTGGCTGCCCTCGAGTAAGTCGTAAGGAGAGCTGAGCTCAGTCAGACCTAAGGCCCAGCCAGTGCAGCACCCTGTCTCCTGCAGCGCAAACCAGACACCTCTGGGAAGACCCCATGCAAGACAGGAGGGCAGCAGCCTTCTCCTGCACTTTCCCCCTTGCGACTGACATTCAGAGGCAATGTTGCCTCTGATCTTGGGAACAGTGTACAGCCAATACAATCTGTGGGCATCCCCCTATGCCCAAGGCTAACGTACCTCACAGGGCTGTTGTGAGGATAACATGGATGGGGGCAGGGGGCATGGTGCCCTGAGTTCCTTGGAGGAATAGTAGAATTTGGGAAAGGGCTGTAGCTCAGTGGTAAAGCTTGTGCTCTGCATGCAGAAGAGCCCAAGTTCAATACCCCATGGCACCTCCAGGTGGGACTGGGGGAGTCTCCTGCCTGAAACCCTTGAGATCCGCTGCCAGTCAGTATACACAATATTGGGATAGACGGACCCACGGTCTGACTCAACAGAAGGCAGTTTCTTATATATGTATGATTACTGAAAGCAAGCCAGCCAGCCAGCCAATAAATAACTAGGGTTGGTTGTAATCAACACCAACTTTTTAAAAAAAAAATAGACCTCAACATCCAGCTAATCCAAATTCTGAGCCAAAAAAGAGACTAATTCTCCAAGGTGTACACAAATATGCACATTTTTGCTTAATTTGCATAATTTATTCTGCCACAATATATTCTGGGGGAGAGAGAGAGAGAGAGAGAGAGAGAGAGAGAGAGAGAGAGAGAGAGAGAGAGAGAGAGAGAGCGAGCCACCTTCAACCCTAGCAAACCTTATTTAATCACCTCTCTGGCTCCCTGTAATGCAAACAAGGCATTGTCCATACACTTTCAAGCATATCTGTAGCCACAAGGGACTGGATTCTGCATCCTGTTTCACATCCTGTACTTTTATTGTGCTCTTGAAGATTCACAGCACGTTAGAGATCTGTTACGAATTATTTCTAGGTTCATTCAAATCAAATCCTCAGAGGCATCCCTGGGCTGAATGCCTACACTTTCTGAAGTTAGGCAGGTGGCTGCAAGAAACAGGGCTCTCTTAGTGGTGGCCCCTGTTTGAGGAACTTGCTTCCCAAGGTGTGCGTGCTCACTCTCCTAGGAGAACCTTGGCAATGCAGTTGTAATAAACGTTTTTTTCTGGGTGTGCACTCTTACACTGCTTTCATATTGTATGTATTTAACATTCTGTAAGTCAACTTGAAGGCCAGTTTCTGGGTGATACAACAGGATGTGTATACATACCCCTCACAGAGCTTTAATTTTCTCTACAAAAAAATCAGAATGCAAGCAGTATGAGTCAAAGGGATCGCAAGATTTAGAGTGTAAACTGGAATCTTGTCTTGAATCACCATCAGTTGTTGCAGAAGTATGTGCCAAGAAGTACCCGAAAGTTTTATTTAAACAAGAACATGAAGCCAGAGGCGTTTCAAACATGAGCTCTCCTTCAGGGGAAAGGGGTGGTGAGCATAATGGACCTGTGAAGAGTTTCACAATTTTCTAAATGCCTCTTTGAAGAAAAATTACTACACTTGTTTCCCCACATTTTTAAGCCCAAACCCGGGGGGGGGGGAATACACACAATCCCCCAAACATTGCCTTACAAGAGACCATAAGTGGACCCCTTAGCCCCCTTGAACAGCAAACCCTCTTGGTCTCTGTAGTTTCATTGGTAAGGGAGGTCAGAATTGCCAAGCGCTGTTGTGGGTTTGGCTACCATTCCCTTTTGAGAAAAGCTCATCCGTTCTGCAACCCTGGCTCTTTTAAAAGAGCAGTATAATTTTTAAAAAAAGTAAAATAAAATGGCCTAGACAGTTTAAATATTTTTTGTTCAGGCTGCAAATATTTTACTGTCTCCTCTTTTTTATGCACTTTGCGTTTTCCCTGCTGATTTGGTTTACTCAGTTTGGGAGTGGGAGGGCTCTTTTTTTAAAAAAAAAAAATGGTATTTCAGTTTGGGAACTGTGAAGTTGAAAAGTAGACCCTTAAGAGAATAAATGGAAATTCTTACTGTGAATTTCTCTTCCCAGGGGTTCCTGGAGGGCACTCTACAGCTTAGAATGGAGCTTCCCCCCTGCACGGTAGGCAGGGTCCAATCTTCAGATAACGTCACCCAGGGGAGGGGCCGTTCCACTCTCCAGATTTACTAAAACAAACCCCAGAAACGGTCCATCTATGGAGCTGGACTTTTGGCCAGACTGGCCCACCCCCTCCATCGAAATACATACCAACTTGCAGAAGCTAAGGTGTAAACTAACCGTCCCATAGAAAGCGAAAGAACCAGGCGGAATTAAAGGAAAGCCACAAACCATGAAATCCCTAGGGAAGCTCTAATTACCTTCCCCTAGTGTATGACACTGGCAGAAGCCACTAAGATCCAGCATGACCTAGACCCTCAGCACCAGAATGAAGAGGTGGAGAATGCCCTCCAGGAACTACAGGGAAGTGAAATTCATGGTAAGAATTTCCATTTATTCCCCAATGGTTCCTGGAGGACATTCTACGGCTTGGGATATAACAGAGCATTAACAACCTCCTGGGTGGGATTTCGATTGAGGGAAGGTCATGCATGACTAACCCCTTGCAAAACCCTCCTCCTGAAGGCAGCATCTGCAGAAAGAGTGGGATGGGGGAAATGCTTAAAGAAGACCCACTGGCTAATCCATCACCAAGGCATCCAACCCCTGGGCGTCCAGGTGATGAAAATGGGAGAAAAACCTGCTGAGCTGCACATTTTGGTGTTTTGCAAAGGGGTCCACCTGTGGGACTCCGAAGATCTGGATGATTTGCTGGAAGACCTGGGGGTGAAGAAGCTACTCTGTATCTGAAAGAGATGCTCTGCTCAGCCAGCCCACAGTTACATTCTGGACTCCTGCATGTGTTCTGCCCTCAACACAGGAGATGAGCTTCTGCCCGTTGCAGCAGCAATTGCACCTCCTTTGCCAGAGAGGCTGATCTCGTCCCTCCTTGACGACTGATGTATGCTTTGGTCACAGTATTGTTGGTCCTCACCAGAATGTGAGCCCTCATGATCTGTGCAGTGAGCTTCTGGAGTGCCAATTGTGCTGCCTGGAGCTCCAGCCAGTTGATACTTCGTAGCCGCTCACTTTCCTTCCATACTCTCTGTGTCACATGAGAATCTAAATGTGCTCCCCATCCGTACAGGCTGGCATCCATGGTCAGGATCTTCCTCACAGGTGTCTCTAGGCTTACCCTGGCCAGAAGTCTTTGAGGCTTCCCAGTTCCACACGCAGGTCTGGACTGATCAGAATCCTCAACTTGCGCGTCTCTGCAATCTGGTCCTGGAAAGGCAGTAGCACTTGAAGGACAGAATGAGTGCAATACCGAGCCTGGTTCACAAGATCTTGGCAGGAAACCAGCATTCCCTGCAATTTGGCCAGACTGATTCTGACAAAATCAATTTTGCTGTAAGATCCTGGACCTTGTTCACCCACTCCTGAGTAAGCCTCACTCTGAAGTGGACCGAGTTTATCTGAACTCTGAGATGCGTGATATACTGTGTGGGCTCCGGGGCATTCTTCTTGTACTTCACCACAAAGCCGTGACTGGTGAGACAATCCAAGGTGGTCTGTACATCTGTGGCACACTGGTCCCTTGAGGGCACCCTGACCAAGGTGACGTCAAGGTAGGAATGAACCCTCACCTCGAAAGACCTCAGATGAGCTACCAGGACCTTGATGAATACTCTGGGAGCGGAAGTAAGCCCAAAGGGTAGTGCCTTGTACTGATAGTGGTGGTTGGCGTAACAGAAACAAAGGTATTTCCTGTGCTGCTGGTGGATTAGAATTGATTGACTGATTGATTGATTGATTGCATTTGTATACCACCCCATAGCCGAAGCTCTCTGGGCGGAATATGGAGATAAGCCTCGGAAGGTCTATTGAAACCATCCAATCGTCTCGGTTGATGGCCTCTGAGATGGACTTCAGGGTCTCCATTTTGAACTTCTTGTAAGTCATCCTCTGGTTCAACTGTTTGAGGTCTAGGATGGCCCGGATGTTCCCATTTTTCTTTTGGACAGAAACAAAATTGAGTAAGTGCCCCGGGCCCGCCACCGGGCAGGCACTGGCTCTACTGCATAGGTGACCTATGGCCTTGCAGTAAGCCTGGTCTGGTCTTCTGGACTTTGGGCTTACAATGAACTTTTCCTTGGGAAGCCTGGATAGTCTACAAGGAGTAACCAGAGGAAACCGTGGAGGGAACCTAATGGTCTGATGTAGTGGTGCCCCATGTACCTGCCAAGTTGAGTAGTCAGCCCCCTATGGCTTCATGATATGCTACTGACCTGGCGTCAGGAGGCTTCATCCTTCTTTGACCCCTTCTGGAACTTGGAAGTGAAGGGGTAAGAAGAGGTGGATTGCAATATGGGTTTATTGGAACTAGGGGTCCTATCTGACTTCCCCCACAAGAGACTTGTACTCTGCCGAGGTATTCTGGTGATGGAAGTGTCTGATGAAAAGGCTGCTGCTCCTTGCTCTTGCACTCATCCTTCTTAGCCATGGGGAGGGCCTTCTGTTTATCCCTTGTCTCGTGGTTCCCCAAATAGCTTAGCCTCCTACAACAGGGAAGTTGGAAAGGCGACTTTGTGAGACAGGGTTCACTTCCCAGTGTCTGAGCCCGAGGCTGAGTCTTGCCACTGTGCTGGAGGCCATTGCCCTGGCATTAAACATCATCACATCCCTTGTAGCATCTGCTTGGATGCCTCCTCCTTGACCACAATCGCCCTTATCCATGACAGAAATTTGGGGAAATCCTCCTACCCTGGGAGAGGGACAGAGGAGGGGTCTGCCAAGTGGCCTCTACTCACCCCCTCCATGTGGTGCTCCAGCACCCCTCCTGACTGCTGGGAGCAAGGTGAGATCTGCTGCTGCATCAGATCGCTCTGCTCCTCTTCCAAGAGTGTAGCCATCCTTCCACTTGCCATTGCAGGAGGGAACAAACACAGGACCCAGCTGACTCTAAGGTGGGGGTGGGGAGGGCCCTCATAGCACGCCGAGGCCTAGCACCGCCTTTTCATGCCTTTCTGCATTGTGCGCGAGTGAGCAAAGGCTGCGCCTTGCACCTCGCTGCCACCACTGCGGATTCACGTCTCTGCCGCTGAACAGACGGGCGCCAAAACACCCAAGGAAAAAGCAGCTACTACGGGCTGAAACGCGGTTGCGCCTCTCCTTCAAACAAGAAGGCGAGAACTGCTACCCACAGATGGTCCTCTAAGTGTTTACCCCACCCTATGCTGGGAAGCCAGGTGGGGAGAGGAAGAACACTGGAAAAGAAAAAAAGAAAAAGGAACAGAGAGAGGGAGGGGGAGGGGGGAGAGGGAGAAGTGTTGAAAGAGGAATAAGGTGACGTTTTAAGGAAAAACAAGAGATAGATGATGGCTGGCTCTGCGGGAGCATAGCTGGATCCCGACCGTCGACAGCAGTAGGTAGGTCAGGTCTGGAGAGTGGGATGGCCCCTCCCTCCTGGGTGAGGTGATCTGAAGATTGGACCCTGCCTTCTGAGCCGTGCGGAGGCACCATCCCAAGCAGTAGAATGTCCTCCAGGAACCATTGGAGAATAAATGAATTATAAATAGGTAGGTGAAACTGGCCTGGATCCAAAGAGCGAAGGACCACACGTGGAAGGAGAAAATGTATTTTGTACATTCTGCAAACTCTTGCACAAGAACTCTCAAGAGTAAGGGGGGGTATAATATAGAAGAGACTGGTTAAGGAAAAATCATGATGCAGAAAATAATGCTATAAGGCCATTTAAAAACATCTTGTGCAATCTGAAGAAATGCACTGAATCTGGGGTCATTTTCTTCTTTCACTAAGTCAGAAAAAAGCTCTTTTGTGAGTAGGGCAGAGGTAGCTAACCTGTGGCTCTCCAGATATTACTGGACTACAACTCCCATCATCCCCAGCCAACATGGCCAATAGTGAGGGATATTGGGACTTTTAGTCCAACAACATGTGGAGGACCACAGGTTAGCCTACCCCTGCTCTAGTGGAACAGCACCTCTGGGTACAACCCGTAGTGTGTAGTGGTGCAGGCAAGAACAATCTGTTTAGAACATGAGGTGCATGATATTTCTTCAAGCCGTTGTCAGAAATGAGGAGAGGCATCCTGTTACAGTGAAAGTGGGAAAAGGAGAAATGCCTCATTGGGTACATCCAAGCAAGAGGCCAGTCCCCCCAGAGAAATAACACCACTTGCCTCTCTCTGGTCTCTCAATTGCCAAGACAGTGATGGAGAGGGCAAGCCAGGGATCGTGTGTCTGACAGCAAGTGGCTCTGCCCACCTCAGCTGTACAACCAGGGCTGTGGAGTCGGAGTCGTGGAGTTGGAAGCAATTTTGGGTGGAGTCGGAGTAGGTAGAAATGTACATTACATTAATATACATTTGCCATTTATGAAGGAGTCGGAGTCGGACAGTAGAAAAATAGAGGAGTCGGAGTTGAAGGTTTGACATACCGACTCCACAGCCCTGTGTACAACGGTAGCCAGCTGTGACCAATGACCTTCGTTTGGTTTCAAAAGTAGTTTGCAAAACAGGTGAAAAGGGACTGCGGCTCAGTGGCAGAGCACATGCCATGCAGAAAATGGGCAAGGCCTTTCCCTGCCTGAGAGCCTGGGGGGCCACTGCCAAGTCAATGAGGCATCACTGGGCTGGACGGTCAAGGTAGTCTGACCTGGTACAAGGCAGCTGCCTATATTCTTCTGTCCAGGGAGGGGGCTGTTTTCTCCCCTCTTTCTACAGAGTTTCAGAACACATGGAATGGGCAGTACTTCATTTGACAAAAATAAATGGATGCTTTTGGTTTTTCTACTTTTTCTCCCGGCTGCATGGCTTGGGTAAAAGAAAGGTTCCCACCACCCCCAGCTGTCTAAGGACCAGCTGATAGGCTTCTGCTCTTATGTGGTGTATAGATAAGTAATCAGCAAGAAATTGCTTTCACTTGCTTTCCAGAAATGTAGACGTATTGGTCTGTTGTACTTAAAAAAACCTCTGTAAGCATATTTGACAGCAACCCCAACAAACACAGCGGGGCTTCCTTCTGAGTAGAGGGAGGGAATTGTAATCTGAGGTAGCCGTGGTGCAAATGGAAGCAGGAGGCCAGTCTGTATTCTGGATTACTTCATTCAGACCACTTTTATCTCTGGCTCTGTCCATCAGGAGCAGCAGCTCTGGCTCCTCCCACTGGCTGCGGCCAGGCTCTGACAAGATACCCACCCTCCCCAAGGAATGCAGCTTTCAACAAGAAAACAAAGGCTGCTCCCCTCTGATTTGGACCACTTCCATCATAGTTTTTAGAGTGCTATTTTCATGGATACGAAGAGAAAACATGATTGTACATAAGGTAATCCTAATAAATGTAATACCAATTAAATCATGCTCTCCTAATGGGGAATCCCAGTCCTTGAAGAACTCTTGCTGAAAACCACACATGCTTATCTTTAAAAGATCCAGAAATAAAAAACACAAGTACTTACCTCGCCCTGGAAACTTTTCAGTAGTGGAGCTACCTGTTTGCGCAGGTCCTGGAAGATAAAAGCAAATACACACATCAAGAAATGGATCATTAAAAAAAAAAACAGCTGAAAATGAAACTGAATACATTTGAAGTATTTCCATCAGTTATTCTTGCAGCACTTTTTTATCATACTAGCTGAAGGCTGATTACATTTTTAATCGAAACACTGCTATGAGCAAGGAGTTCAGCAAAAATCCATTTTTAACTGGCTTATGAATTCAGTCTGATACACAATTACGATTGTCCCAAGGGAGGAGAATTAGTTAACAAAGGCCTGTAGTAATGTTGGATAATCAGTGAACTCCTTCAGTCTAACAACTCAACTGAAACAGTGCAATGAATGACTAATGGGATGTAAAACATGTGTAGCCACATGGAAAGGGATCACGCTAGACCCGCATTTGAAGCACAGCCTCCAACTGAAGGGTAGGAATGGGGCATCATTTATTTAGATTTATGGCCTTGTCTGCTCCATGGGATTTACAGCAGACCTGCTTATATAGAGGGAGCACACATCATTAGCAGCCCACTTGCTATGCTCCAAAATCCCCACCTCGAAGGTGAGACAGACAATCATTAAGCTTTGTGCAAGGCTTTTTAATACCCAATCCCCAAAGTTAACATTATCATTATAATTAAGAGAATTCATAACTTCTCTATCAATAATTCTTAAGGCAGAGAACAAAAAAGACCCACAAAAACAATAAAAATCATCAAAAAGAATGATGAGAAAGAGATCGAATGGCAGCCAATAAAACAAAATAAAATTGATTAGGTGCCTAAAACCCAGCCACCTTGAATGTACTGTATACAGAAAAGTGGGTTGTAAATTACACAAATGAACAAGAGCGCTGTGTAACAGAGGCCCGACCAGCCTCAGCCAGAAGCCGGGCCTTCAACGTTGCCAGTCCCATGCTGTGGAACTCTCTTCCAGCAGAGATTAGGCAGGCATCCTCGCTTCTGACTTTTAAGTATCTCTTAAAGGCTTTTTATGCCAACATGTTTATGCAGTGCTTAAAAACGTTCTTGAGTAGCCAGTCATTGAAACGATTGTTCCGTATTGCATTTAAAGGTTTTTTTTTAAGTTGCTGTACACAAACTTGACATTTTGTGAGAGGGATGTATATCTGTATTTTTCTATATATATAAAAAGGCAAGCCCCCACGCCGTTATGACATTGCAGCATGATGCATGAGAAATCTGTAATGCTGGGGAACAAAGAAGGGTCTCTGATGATCTGGTGCCCTTTGCTCCGAGCCAACATCAAAAACTGGAGAAGAAACCGAAAAGCAACCTTCACCTGGTGCTCAGCAGCAAGTCAACAATCACGCCTTGGAGCTCGAAAAGCGAATGTGCCATCAAACACTTGAACAAACAAGTATTTGTTAATACCAACGATTGAAACTTTCCAAGCATTTTTTTTCTCAGATTAAATTAGTAACATCATTCCTCAAAAATATCTCTTGCTACTTGCCAGAAAGAAGCAAGAATCCAACATGGTCTAAAGAAGGATGGCTTGCTCATAACAGTGACTTGAAGCCTCTCTTTTTTGGAACACAGCAAGCACTAACACATACTCCCCTCCTGACCAAAACAAAACAAAACCCTAGAATATATGGAGATGTTTGAGGACCGGCATGGAGAGTCTGTGGCCCTCAGCACGTCGTAGGGACACCTCTGCAGATTCATTCCAGTGACAGAATTTTGGCTACAGAAAGCTAGCCCCTCTGATCAAATATCACTGTTGCCTTCAATGCTGAATGGTTGCAATGCCCAGAGTGAAAACCCAATTCTTCAGGGCAATAACAATCCTCATTAACAAAAAACATGCCTCTTAAAAGGGGGCCGGGGAGGGAAAATTAGGATTACATTCTTCCTGACAATGAATAACAGAGAATAAAACAACCTTGGGAGGGAGGGATAACATGTGCACACACACCAGGGTAGAAGAGAGAGGAAAATAAACTCATAGAGAAGTGGAATGGCAAAGTATTGCTACAAGTATTTTAGAAGCCTAAAGGATCCCACTGCCCACAACCATAGGTAGGGCTGGACTGGAGGGCGGGGCAATTGCCCTGGAGAGGAGGTAAAGGATTCTAGTCCTTGCCTGTCAGTCCAATGAGAGGTGTCATCCCAACAAGAGAACTTTCTCCACTGCCAACAGGAAATATCAGAATTGTTGGTGCCTGCCTATAGCGTCCCAAACTACCAATATTACTACACTAAAGGCTTTGGGTACACAGAAACTAAAAAAATCTGAAAACTGTGGGACAGTCAGGAGGGCTTCAACAAACGGTCACAGTGATCATGCTGGCGTATAACGGGCAAAGTTGTCCTACAGATAACCTTGCCCTCTGCTGTTTAGTGCTTTATACATTAACAGTAATACCTTGAAACTCAACTGAGTATTGTGTACTAGCAGCCAGCGCAGAACTTTCAGCCCTGGTGTAATATGCTGATCCGGAGCTGTTCCAGCCAAAAGCCAGGCTGTTGCATTCTGCAGTAGTTGCAATTTCCAAACTTCAAGGGTAGCCGCATATAGAGGGTACTGCAACAGTCTAGTCTAGAGGTTACCAAGGCCTGCACAACTGTGGCCAAGTTTTCCTTGTCCAGGAACAGCCATAGCTAGAACAAAAAGCACTCTTAGCCACTGACGACACTCGTGCCTCCAGTGATGGTGATGGATCTAAGAGTACTCCGCAGTTATATACCTGCTCCTTCAGGGAGAGTGAAACTCCATCAAGAACAGGTAGCCTGCCAATTT
Organism: Rhineura floridana; assembly: GCF_030035675.1. Taxonomy (NCBI): domain Eukaryota; kingdom Metazoa; phylum Chordata; class Lepidosauria; order Squamata; family Rhineuridae; genus Rhineura; species Rhineura floridana. The sequence continues at coordinate 4,641,262 of NC_084500.1, read as the reverse complement.
CCCGAACTCATGGGGCTTCTGTCTTACCAGGGTTCACCTGGTTTATTGTCCCTTCAGTTTATTGGCCCTCATCCAGTCAATCATGAACTTCAGACGCTGGTCCATCACTTGCGCAGCTTCACCCAATTCTGATGTTACCAAGAGCATACTGATGACCTCTTGCTCCAAACCTCCTAAGGCCACTCCCAATGGCTTCAAGTAGATGTTTAAAAACATTGGGGACAAGATGGTACCCTGAGAGACCCCAAATGCCAGGGGACCAAGAGACAATCACTCAAAGCCACTTTCTATGAATGGTCCTGCAGGTAAAAGCAGAACCACTGGACTATGGTGTCACCAATTCCCTCAACCCCAAGGTTGTTTTTAATTTGTTTTTAATGTCGTATCTTAAAATTTAAATTTAAAACTTTTGTAACTGATCCTGGGACCGATGATGCTGATATGTTTTGCAAATAGTTACAGTGGGCAACTGAAGGATCTTGTTCTTCCTTGATTAAAGCAGATGTCAAGAAACCCTGGACAATCTTAAAAAGCTCAGCTGGACGACTATTGAAGGATATGGTAGCTAAAGGTACCTTCATCAATGTCCACAGTGCAATGCAGTAGGCACAGTTATATGTACATATTCATGGTCAGCTTCACTCTGAGACTGATGCCATTTGCTCTCTGGCCGCCATCCGACCTGTTTCATAGCCCTTGGTTCCCTGGAACACCAGGATGCTGAATGGGCTCTACAGCATTGGAGAGGGCACTCAACAATCATGTTGGTACCCGTCTCATCTTGCCATTCCATAGTGAGACTAGACCTTCAACAGGATCAACCAGCTCTATCTCCTGGAAAGCTCCCCCAAGAAACGAATGGTTTCCATCAGTCTCTGAGAGTGGATTATCTAAATGGGTCCCTTACACCTGGGGGTCTTGGAAACCATGAAGTCCTGAGATGGCAGCCTCAGCATGACTGTTGAATGTTCATCCAACACCAGAGTCGAGACTACCTCACCTAGCTTGGCTAGGGAAGCTGCTGGGCGGCCGGGTAGGTGGTACACCAACAGGATCCCCAGTCTGTCTCCATGTTCCAGCACAAGATGCAAGACAGCACAAGATCCCAAGACAAAGGGGCTTCCTGATGAGAGAGATGGCCACAGCAACTCCTCCTCCCTGGCCCCTCAGTCTACGTTGATACTGCACAGGGTACCCAGGTGGGCAAATCTGGGTCAGATCTACTTCACCCAGCTTGCCCACCCAGGTCTCCATAACGAATGCCAGGTCATCTACCTCATCCACAATTAAATCATGGATAAGTGAGGTATTATTATGGACTGAGCTGACATTAAACAACACCACCTTAAGGTTGAGAGGCAAAATGGAAGAGCAACCAGGAACCTGCAGACACAGGAAGGGTTTGCTTCAAGGCAACCTGATCTACCAAGATGACTCACCCTTCTCATTTTGCCAGCTCTCCTATTATCTATGATCACTGGCATGGGGTGCTCTTCATCCTGTTCCCCAACAGAAGGATCATCTAGGCATATATTAACAACCAGTAACAGTTCAAGCACAGCATCTGGGTACAACAGTCAGCTATAAAATCCAAAATCATCTAACTACACAGCACATGGGTAGAACATCCCTACTGAGGCTCAGTTGTAAGACAACCAGGAGCCCCATCCCATCTCTCACCTGAGGCAGTACAGGCACTCCCACCCTGACTCCCACCCAGAGGGACCTTCTGTTCACCATTATCTCACCCCCACACAGTGTCCAATAACTTCCTTCCACCCACCACAGTCAGCATCATTCATCCAGGTTGGAACTATAAGCAAAATGTCAAGGGGATAGCACCTTGGCCCTCGCGAGCCCCTGAAAGGGAGTTTACCGTCGTATCACCCCTTTGAGGTTGGCTCCACATGGACACAGCATGCCTGTTAAATTGTTGCAGGCCAGGGAGTCTTTCATCAGTCCAGCCCCGGCCTCTGCTGCCCGGCTGAGGCTCATCACTGCAGGCAGGCAGATGTTCAACATAAGTAGCTGAGGGCTCACAAAGACTATGGGCCAGGTATAAGAAATAAAGATAACACCTTTTTTTCCTCCCATCTCCTCCACCTTCCAAACTCATCAAGCAATACTTCTTTGTTTAACAATTCACCTAGTAGCCATAGGTGACCAGAATTCCACGCTGGCAAGAAAGTGAGCAGGCACTCACTTCCACTTAATAGCCTGCTATGAGATAAACAGCCTGCATGCTCAGGCTGGCTGTAGAGGAGGACATACATACTGCAGGGGTGTTGTAATAATAGGGCCTCCTGTTGGGAGGTGAGGAGGGAGGGACTGACAAAGTGATCCAATGCCTTGATTCCGTGCAGCTGATTCTGTGCAAAATCACTCTAACAATATAGAATTAGCACCTTTCTATTTCATTTTCACTGCCAGCCACAGGTCGGGCAGACAAGACAACTTCACCTTTTCACTTTCAATCAACAGCTATGGAGAACCCTTTGATCCCTCAGTGGCCTCGCTCTCCTCCCAGCATGTGTGCACACACCGTTTATCTTCCAGAATTCTCCAGCTATCTGCAGCCCTACCTGAACAAAATGACCCACCAGGGATCCTACGACCTAGACAGAATTCTCATCCGTAAAGTATTGTATCCGTAAGCAAAATGGATTTGGAAGGAGGAGCGCCTGGATTCCTCGATTCTGCTGTGGTGTGTTCTCTCTCTCTCTTTCTCTCTCTCCCCCCCCAACTCCAATGCAACCTTCCTGCACAGAGTCGCGGTAAAGATGGGGGGAGGAGCAGCAGCCCATCACATCAGCGTCAGTGACATCATTAGTTCAGCTGTCGCATCCAATTGTGCAGCCAGCTCATCACGCAGGAGAAAAGTTCCAGTTTTCTGACCGTCTACCCCTTTTGCATTTCCTCCCTTGTTAGGAGACGTTTAATAAGGAACTAGCAAGTGACCCTACACGGAAAATTGGCCAAGGCTGAACACTATGATTCCAGATGCTTTCTGACAAGAACTTGAGAGTAACTTATCGAGAGGGAAAGTATTTTGCTAGCTTGAGCCACACGAAGAGAAGAACCAGGATGCTCTCAGGGAGGAGGGGAGAGAGGAGGAAAGGAATGAACAGTTTCTTTGAGACAAAATGCATATAAAATGTTCCCCATAGTTCTGACAGCCAAGATAGAGGCACATGCTCCCCAAGGCAGTTAAATCACGGACAAAACAGTAATTGCCTGCAGAGGAGTGGGTCTCTGCACAAGTCACTGTTTTGGCTGTGCCTCGGTGAAAGGAGGCAAGCGCAGAGCAGTGACTCACGCAGAGCAGTGATGGGCACCTCTTCTCAGGGTCCATAATTCTGCTGTGCCCTTGCATCAGAGGAGACTGAATTTACGGAGCTCAAGTCAAAGCAGCTAATCATGTAGCGAGATGGGTCTCTGTAAGGATGGACATTTGGACTCTCAGAAGTCTGTCAAAGTTTCATTTTATCTTGTGATGGGCTTGTCACTCTATAGCGGAGCACATAGTTTATTCACTAATAGTGTAGGTTCTTTTGAAAGACAGGGAAAAACTTCCTGCACATAAACCCATAGCAGAAGGAAAGGCAAAGGTGGGACACTGTCAGGCATCACCAGGGTCAGGTTCTGTGACAAAGAGGTTCTAAGAGCTGGCTGGCTGTCCCAGTGGACCAGAAGCAGGTGCATGATGAAAGTTGAGCAGAACCCATGGCCCAGAGGGATCAAAGGCTGCTGGGGGGTCAAAGGCAGACAGAGGTCAAGATCATCTGTAGGAACCAGGAAAAAGGAAGCAGGAGCTGAGTAAAAGGGCTTCCACTGGAAACAAGTTTCACGAAGTGAGGGGCTAGCTCTGAGGCCTGGGATTTATAGGACCGCAACGCCTGGCACTGGCCCTTGAGGTCAGCCGACTGGTCCTTCAGGCAGCCTGGCCAGCCAGCCATAAAGTCCAGAGCTCAATCTACCAGGCTTGTAGAAGGAACAGAGCACTGGTGAGGCATGAGGTACGGGCACTGGAGCCTGACTGCTGAGTAGGTGATTAACAACTCTGAGGACCCAGCTTTTACTTTAAAACAAAAACAAATGGGACTCAGGCAATCATAAAGGACTATCTTTCCCCTTAAGAACATGCCCATTTACTGCAATAATCATTGAGAGAACCTGCTCCGAGCGCCTCTGGTTTTGGCTCATCTACTGCCACCACAGCTATCCTTCAGGTGCTAAGCTAAAAATATATTGTCACCTGGGCTTTGAATGGTTAAAAACATTTCTCTACTTTTTAAATGTAATTACTGTTTCCATCTACTGTTTTGTGCTCTACCACTTAGCTACTGTGATATGTTATTTTATTTTAAACGGGGGTACTGACTGCAGTGAAAACAAGGGATAGAATGTTTGAAAAATAACCGAAATCACAGGAAAGATAGGACAGCAATCCTAACCATTGCCCCCAATAATATTTTCCCTTTTTTATAGGAGATGAAGTGAAATCCCAGCACTTAACCACCAAGTATTTAATGGCAACTAGTCCCCATTAATATAAAATCACATGCTAAAATGATCTGCTTGCTCAATAAATATATATTGTTTTGCTGCTCATAAATGGGCCAGGACTTTGTGAAGAGTGTGTCTTGGGAGAATTATATGGGTCTTTCTGAACATCTATTTGCATATTTTGCAAGTCAAGAAGAGAAGAGTAAGAAAAAAGCAGGAAGCAGCACTACCCCCAGGGCAGAATGAACTACTAGGCCGTTTATTAAGTGCCTGACCAGTCAAGGATCAATTCATTTACTGCAAGACTCGATTCCACCAATAAGTATATGCACCCCATCTATTCTGTGCTACAACAAAATAAAATCACATTATTTTTCATCTACATTGCTAGCTACCTCTTCTGATAACCGCCCCTTAACTTTTACATTAGCAGAAAAAGAGCACACTAGTGCGTTAAGGATTTAGCTCACATATCTCGTGAAAATTCCATTAGCTTTAATTATTTATCAGATTTAGATTACTGTTCCTGACCTATTTTTTCCCAGCATATAGGCCCGCCCAGTAAAGAAAACAAAGAGAATGGCATTTGCAAAGAACTTACTGAGGTTGAACAAGTCTGGTTTTATCAGAACCAGAAATCAAACAAGAAACATGTGTCAAGATGCTACACACTTGCTTGTGAAACAGCTGGATGGTGTTAGTGTTCCAACCTCCTATTTTGACATCAAAACTGTATTCTCCAAGTTTGCTCAGACACATCTGGGCACTCCTCTGCTTTGTGCCTGGTCCAAAATTTTTCATTTTTAGTGTTCTGAATCAGAATGTTTCAGATCTCCGTTACACATTGAGGGAAATGTAGTTTCTTTAAGAATTATTGGAAGGGCATTTTGCAATGTACTGACGATACTGTAGGATACGAAACACAGTTAAATCTTCTTAACTGTACTGCCAGGAGCTCCAAATATAATCTGATGGTATAGGAAGTGAAAAAATTGGAGCATTATGCTGATGAACAAATAGTGGGCAGAGGAAAAGTCCATACAAGAGAGAGATTTATGCACAATTGGACCCTTTTACCCAAGCTGTCTTAGCTATGGTTTGAAATTAATGGTAGAATTTAATTAAACTATGCAGAGACTTGGAAGAATGGATATTGTTCATTTTCTTCTCCATTGTTATGTTTTTGTGGGTTTTTTTGTTTAAAAAGGAACAACCTTGGCTACCCATCAAATATTCACACTCATGCTTACACACAAGGGGAGGTAGGTCAGGGCACGCATTTGTCTGGCATCAGAATTACAGTTGCTTCCATTCCTCAGCTGCCAACATGGTGCTAAGGATGTACAAAAGTGACCTGACCTCTGGTCCAGGGGAGAGTTACAAGTTGAGGCAGAAAAGACAACTGCAGGTTGTAGTGCGTGTAAAAGGGGAGGTGATCTGGGAAACAATTTGCAAAAATCAGCCTGTTCCAACAGCCTGAGAGGGAGAAGGGTACAAACAGCACTGATTGAAATTACTTTAAAACGGCGTTTTCATCCCACTTTTCCACCCTCATCAACATCAACATGTGCCCCATCCTCAAGCTTGTAAGACATGGAAGGGAAGGGCTGACATAATTTTTTATCTCCAAAAGTAGTAAGTTTTAGGCTGGCAAATGGGGCCAGGCTGACACCCTTGGTGGACAGACAGTTAGTGCAACTGACCCAGCAGACCTTTGTCTATTGGCCCACAGATGGGGCCAAAATATGCTTCCCTTCTCTCCTATAGTCCTCAGGGCAACTATAGCAGAATGTTCCGTTAGAGAGAGGGGAAGCAAGATCCCTGCATGTGCCCTAACGCTGGCCATAGCCAGGTCTTCCCCTTGCAGTCATGTTTTTCCTGGGAGGCAAGGGGTAGTAGTGGCCCTCAGACCTCTGTATGGTGCCAGAATGCACTTCTCTTCAGTTCCGCAGTCCAAGGGCAACTCAAATACAACATTACAAAAAACATCATCAGTAGAGAACCTGCAGGGCTGCTTAGCATTTTACACAGGTGTGCGTAGGGGGGAATTACCCATACTTGCAAAGGTAAGTCTACATTTCTTCCAGTAAAATGATGTGATTGCTAACTTCACTGAATTATCAGGGCCGTTACTAAAGTCTTACTGTTCACTATGGCAGACTTTTTTTAAAAAAAACCCCACAACTATGCAACTTTATGCAAACGCTGATGGACTGCCTTCGAAATTGTTTACAGGACAAGCTTCACCTGGAAAATGCAGTTGCATTCACAAACATCAGAATCAATTCATATGTTGTTGTTATTGTTATTGTTATTATTATTATTATATCCAGCCCTTTCTCCCAGTAGGAGCCCAGGGCGGCCAACAAAAGCACTTTAACACATCGTAAAAAAAGACTTTAAAATATATTGAAACAAAACCACCATTAAAAACATATTAAAACAAAACATCTTTAACAACATTTTAATAGCTTTAAAACATCTTTAAAAAAAAAGGTTAAAAAACATATTAAAAAGCAATTGCAACACAGACACAGACTGGAATAAGGACTCTACTTAAAAGGCTTGTTGAAAGAGGAAGGTCTCTGATAGGCACTGGAAAGATAGCAGAGATGGTGCCTAATCTAATATTTAATGGGAGGGAATAACAAAGGGTAGGTGCCACTACACTAAAGGTTCATTTCCTATGTTGTGCGGAACGGACCTCTTGATAGGATGGTATCCACAGGAGGCCCTCATTGCAGAGCGTAGTGATCTGCTGGGTATATAAGGAGTAAGACAGTCTTTCAGGTATTCTGGTCCTGAGCTGTACAGGGCTTTGTACACCAAAGCTAGGACCTTGAATTTACCCAGTAGGTAATAGGTAGTCAGTGCAATTTTTTCAACAGTGGGGTGCCACTGCAGTTTGCACCAGCTGCAGCTTCCAGACCAACCTCAAGGGCAGCCCCACATACAGCGCATTACAGTCATCCAGCCTGGTCAGGCTATCCCGGTCCAGAAACAGCCGCAGCTGTCTTACCAGCTGAAGCTGGTAAAAGCCACTCCTAGCCACTGAGGTCACCTGGGCCTCTAGCGACAAAGATGGATCCAGGAACACCCCCAGACTACGGACCTGCTCTTTCAGAAGGAGTACAACGCCATCCAAAGCAGGCAACTGACCGATTATCCGAACTCAGGAACCACCAACCCACAGCGTCTCCGTCTTGCTAGGATTCAGACTCAGTTTATTGGTCCTCATCCAGCGCCCCACAGAGTTCAAGCACTGGTCCAGGGCTTGCACGGCCTCTCTCAATTCAGATGTTACAGAGAAAAAGAGCTGGGTATCATCAGCATACTGCTGACACCTCGCCCCAAATCTCCTGATGACCACTCCCAAGGGTCCCATATAGATGTTAAACAGCATGGGGGACAAGATGATACCCTGCGGCACCCCACAGCACAACTGCCAGGGGCCCAAAATACAATCACCCAATGCTATTCTCTGAAAATGACCCTGGAGATAGGATCGGAACCACTGTAAAACAGTGCCTTCAATATCCATCTCACCAAATCGGCCAGAAGGATACCATTGGTCAATGGTATCAAAAGCTGCTGAGAGATCAAGTAAGAATAACAGGGTCACACTCCCCTGTCCTTCTCCCAATAAAGGTCATCCATCAGGGTGACCAAGGCCAATTCAGTCCCATAAGCAGGCCTGAACCCAGACTGGGATGGGTCAAGATAATTTGTTTCATCCAAGAGTATTTGCAATTGCTGTGCCACAACCCTCTCAATCATCTTCCCTGAGAAGGGCGTATTTGTGACCACGCAGTAGTTGTCACAAACCAGTGGGTCCAGGGTGGGTTCTTTCAGGAGCCATCAGATCACCACTCTTTCAGGATAGTTGGGACCACTCCCTCCTGCAATTCATAGCTTTATGAGTCAATTTCATAAACTGCACATATTTCAGAACAGGCTAATATTATGCCATCAGTTATGAAACAGTAAGTTGTCCAGAAATGACAAAATGGGAAACCATTTCCCCCTCCATCACTTACTGAAAATGTCAGGGGACAGATTGCTTTTAAGACAGACTACTCAAACCTGATCAATAAACACACTTTCTTCCACTGAGTAAGTCATAGAATTCTTCATCCCCACACTGCAACCTTTAATACCTTTTTAAAAAAATCATACAGATGGGCAAACTAGGCATTACACACAAAAGGCCAAGTAGCTTGTTCTCTTTTCAAGGAAAAGCAGTCTTGGGAGGCTGCAATTTTTTATGGAAGAGCAGCGTGGAATAGAAAGGGAGGAGCAGGATGCATAGCCCTTTTCCTGCCAGCTATTTTTGATCTCAAAATTCATTCTCCACCACCCACAACTTTTCTACCTGTGTTGCTCCAAGTGTCTATTTCCCCTTGTAAACACACTTCTGGAACCTGGCAGGGGGAAAACAGCTGGGAGAGGTTTAACAGTGGAAGAGAATGCAGCAACCTGAGGCTATTTTTCACTGAACTGCAAGAACCTGAGCTTTTCAATTTAAATTTTCATTTGCATGTAAAATGTAATTTGCTACTTAGGAAGCTGCTTGCCATACCGTTTTACATTTCCCGAGATGTTTCAAAGAAGCAACAACCACAATAGCAATAGTGGTTGTTATTATTAACATCATTGTTAGGGTTTGGATTTGGGTCAGGGTCGGGCATAGGCAGCCATCATGCGGGCTTGTCAGGATAGGAGTAATTATTGACCATGCCCTCTAAGACCGAGCCAATGACCTGAACATCAAATAGTGATATGGCTCCCGATACCAAGGTTGGCAGCGGAAACACTCATGTAGCCTGTCCAGTATGATTTGAGAAGAGGAAACTGGTGGTCATTGGCCAAGATGGCTGAGGCTCATGGAAGTTGGAGTCCAACATCACCTAGAGAGATACAGGGAGACAGACATCAGTATGGCTTGTGTAGCGATTGTGGAGGATGCAGGTGGCAGGAGCAACACGATGGGGCATTGAACTCATAGGGGAAAGTCTGTGCAGTGCTAGGCTCCGAGAGGGCCAAGAAAACCAGCAAGGAGAACATGGTGGAAGGTGGATCCCTTATTATGGGGTTCTTGTGAGGGGATATCCCCACAAGAGCCCCCTTCATCCTTATGACCAATGTACTTAGAGCCTTTGGAACCAGCACACTCCTGAGACTATTACTCTCTGGTAGCAAACATATTAGATACAACTATAGTCACTGTTGTAGACACACAAATAATAGGGGTAAGCAAAGCTGGAAGTGACAGGGCTGAGGACATTAGGGTGCAAGCCACAGAAAATGATGCACACATGGGGATATCAGATATACATTTGGACACCATGAGGGCAGCTCCCACAAAGGAGCTCCACGGCGGACAGAGTGGATGCAACAATCTATCAATCCTGCCTTAGGGATGGGGAGCCTGGGACCTTCCAGATGTTGCTGGACTACAACCCACCTTTGGTGGCCATTGGCCAAGATGACTGAGGCTCATGGAAGATGGAGTTCAACATCACCTAGAGGGATACAGGTGCTCAAAGCACTGTTCTTCACCTTTGGGAGCCCAGATGCTGTCAGACTACAACTCCCATCTACCCCAGTCAGCTTAGTCAATGGCCAAGGATGGTGAGAATTGCAGTCCAGCAACATCTGTGGACCCATGGTTGAGCAACAGTGCATCTAAAGGAAATGGAGAAGAAACAGAAGCAGCCTGTAAGTTGCCACCATCCAGGTCCCAGAGGTCGCCCCTCTCTCCCCCAACAACAATCACAGGGATTCTGAGGCATCACCTTACCCTGAGGGAGAGCAAAAAGGAAACAGAAACAGCCCCTTCTTCTGTTTTACTGTATCATTTTCAGTGATGCTTATTCTTGTAAATGTAGTATAAACTGCTTTGTAAGGTCCACCTGAGAACTGGTATATGACCACCTTAAATGAAACATACAAACATGTCTGCTTGTGAATGCTTGGCAATTATTTTATTATTTTTACTTTGCGCAATGGGCAAAAGGGTCCAGTACATGCTTTCCCCCTGAGCAGAATAAGGCGCTAGAGTGGCCATCTGCAGCCAGCAACGTATTTCCACACCTCTAGCCCTCCAGGGTAGACATGTTATCGTTCCTATATCATAGACCTAGAGGAGGAGGGATTAGACACAGTGCTTTTCATAATGGTACCAAATTAGTCCACAGAGAAGGCAACATTTTAACCAAATTCTGCTCACGCCCGTAGGTCCCATCTGCACTGTACATTTAAACCAGAATCATGCCACTTTAGTCATGATGCCCACCAACCCAAAAAAAATCCTGAGAACTTTAGTTTGCTAAGGGTGCTGAGAGTTATTAGGAGACACCACCATCACAGAGCTAAAATTCCTGGAGTTCCCTGGGAAGGAGGATTGATGATTAAACCATTCTGGGAAGGGAATAGGGGTCTCCTAAAAACTCAAAGCAACCTTAGCAAACTACAGTTCCCAGTATCCTTTGGGAGAATCCATGACTGTTTAAAGTGGCACGATATTGCTTTCTATGCATAAGTGCAGATGATGCCTTAGTCACTCACCTCCACAGATTCACTAGCCAATAGGAAGCACCAACCTTTTGCTAGGCCATCTATATTCAGATTAGGCCCTAGCCCATTTATCTCACTCCTTCCTATCACCACTGTCCTCAGCACTCAAGAGGGGCTACCAGCACCCCAACCCTGTCTGCCATGTTTCTTAGTGACTTACACAAGTACACAGAAATAGTTGGTTGTAGAAGAACTTCTGAAGTCTAAGAACCCTTGTAAGTTTTGAGTGGGGTTAGGTAGGTAATGTGGCTTGAGTTATAGATTCCTTCTCTTTATCTACCATCCATTCAGAGCTGCAGGAAACAGGCTGATTTGGAGTGGCCAGAGAGTGAGCTGAGCAACAGACCAACCAAGGTCTGCAACGCTTGTCAGAGTTTGCCCAACTGACTTACTGGCTTAGAATTGCCTCCAGAGTCACAGGCTCCTGAAGGATGTCCTTTCTTCTTTGCTATTTTTCCTCGAACCCAGTCCCCAATAATTTCTTTGATGTTGTTTGCTTTAATTAAAAACCTCTGGCAAAAGTCCAACCCTGTCCAGCAAGCAGAACTCCAAAGAATCCAAGTTGGAAAGAAAGGTCAAGATTATCCTCGTCTTAGCACTCTTCTGGCTTTGGTTTGTGCCTGGTGACTCTGAGACACACTAACCTACATCACCACACACACCCTATGGTGCCAGGTCAAATGCACAATTTTAGCTGGAGACTTCCCAGTGCTGAGCAAAGAATGCCTGCTCTTATTTAACTACAGAACTTTTGAAAACTCGCAGTATGGAAACACACACAGGCACCACCACTAGATTTGCTTACATGCAGCAGAATGTTCATGTTTTATAGAAAACACAGTGCATAGGACTAAGGAACCACAAGAAAGTACAAGGACCAGGGAATAGTGAAATTACTAGGGATTATTGGGAAAGCATGGCAGGGACCAGAGCTGGCCCACCAAGTGAGATGTCTAATGTCACAGGCCTAGGGCTGGGCTTATGCCCACACTGTTTACATGCTCTCCCCACCCCTTTCTGTAATATGGATCTTCCAACTGAGGATAGCTTCTTAATGCACCTGAAGAAGTGGGCTCTAGTTCACAAAATATTTAGCCACAGTCAGTTATTTTGAAGGAGCCACTAGGCACTTACTTTAAGCAAATAAAGGTTACTTTGACATAAACAATTTAACCATTCAGCTCTCAGGATAAAAGAAACTTGCCCCAGGAATTGTTTCCAAAGTCAGTTTACTTTTTGCCAATTCAGACTTTTGAAATGAAATGGAAATGGACTGCCTTCAAGTCAATCTTGACATATAGCGACCCTATGAACAGGGCTTTCATGGTAAGCGGTATTCAGAGGGGGGTTACCATTGCCTCCCTCTGAGGCCGAGAGCCAGTGACTGGCACAAGGTCACCCAGTGAGCTTCGTGGCTGTGTGGTGATTCGAACCCGGATCTCCCAGGTCGTAGTCCAACACTCTAACCACTATACCACACTTTTGAAGAACCCTAATAATCCAACAGAACGCATCATACAGTTTCTTTCCATCCAACTTCTTAAAAGATACTACAACCAAAGAGTACAATTAGTCACTGAAACAGGCACTTTAAAAGTCCAAACTGTGATCATGTGGATCTACAGTCTGATGCAGTATTTCTCGTTGCAGATAAAAAGTTGCATGGTACATCAGTGGAAGCTGATGCAGTGGACCAATTGGGACACTGCCCCACCAACTTCAATCTGTCCTCTGCCAGTTATGACTTACAACCAGCCCAGGGGATGACACCCTGCCGGCTTCCTTCTCTTAAGTCTCAGTGTTGCCCTTGTAGAACTTAGCAGGGAGGAGGATGGGAACAAAACTAGAATGCGTTGGCTCTGCCTGCCATTGGCCCTGGCTCTACTTGTTGGGCTCCCTGCTTTCTGGCCCACCATTCCCAATCAGCACCAGGCCCCATGGGGTGCACAGAATCACAAAAGAGTAGAGTTGGAAGGGGGCTATAAAGCCTTCGAGTCTAACCCCCTGCTCAGTGCAGGAATCCATACACACATGCTTTTCAATGTTCCTGTTGACAACATGATGCACTAAAGTCTTCCATGGAAACTGTTGCAGCTTGTGATGTTCCTGTATTAGTGTAAATAGGGTAAGTGCTGTTTGTATAGGAGATACATGGTAAGTAGAATGAAAGAGGAAGGGGGAGTGAATGGGCAGTAGAATGCTGGATGATTGGCTGAATGTTTAAAATGGCTGACAGTATAAAAGGAAGAATGACAGGTAAATCGGTGTGGACGTTGGTGGACTTGAGAGGGTTGTTTTGGTGGGTTTTGAGAGGAGATTGTGTGGAGAGTTGGTGGATGTGAGGAGAGGGGGGAGTTCGGATTAATACTAAGACCAGTACCTCAGGAATAGATGAAACCATATGCTTAAGTGCCTTTTAAAGAAATCTTGTTATCTTTGTTATATTTAATAAATACTTTTGGTTTACCAAAGGCCTGATCCTTGGGTGGGGTTTCACAGACCAGAAGGGAGGGTAAGGTAAATACCAAGGCTGAACTGTAGCAAATGGTGGCAACGGGTGAAGGGAAGAATATAACACCACAAGTATTCAGAGCAAACCAGAATTATAAGCAGTCTGAGTAAATCAAAGGGATTGGGACAGTTTAAGCACGCAGTCACACAGGTAACCTAATTGAGGGAGACTCAGGCAGAGTCTCTGGGAGTATTGGTTATAGGACGTGACTGGTGGTGCTGCCTAGCAGGGGGATCTGTTGAGATCTATGCTAGAGCGGGGAGAGAAACCATATAAAGGACAGTCCGGACTGGTGGAGTCCCTGGTGGTGCCTAGAGACAGGCAGTAACCACGAGCAGGTAGGAACCTGACAGGGAGAGCCAGGGAAGGGCGTCACACAGCTCAATTAGCAAAGCGAGTTTGAACAATAATGGTATCTGTGAAATTTATAAAGAAAAAAAGAAGTGGAGATAATGGTGGCCAGGTTTCTCTACAGCACGAGAGGGGAAACTGTGACCCTCCAGATGTTGCTAGACTCTCATCTCCCATCAGCCTGGCTGGAGCTGTGAGTCCAACAGGTTCCCTAGTACTGCTCTACAGAAAAAGCCTTTAAACAAATACTTGGATACATACTGTTTACTTTTTTAAAAAGTGTAAATAGTATGGGGGGACTGATGTGTTTTTCCAAACGTGTGTTTTATGTATATGTACTCGTTAAGGAGCAAGGCCTGTCTCTGGCTCCCACTAAAAAACATTGGGTTTGCCTTTCTGTAACATGTGCAGGAGCCCTAGGGATACTGTGATTAGAAAAGTATTGTTCTGCAGTTCAAGAAGTACTGTTAGCAGGCTGTTAGCAGAGGAAATCAGTGGACTTCAAAGAGATAAAACAATGAGAAGTCTAGAACTCAGGTCACATTAATGCCCAATTCTAAATTCACAAGTCATCCAAGTAGACTGTAGAAGAAAGACCAAAAAAGGAAACTCTCAAGTCTTGAGCTCCCTCTTTTCCTGTCACTTCAAGGCATGCTTGCTGAACAATCAATCACACCATTTTCCAGTGGAAATTTAATACAGAGGTTGTGATTGCCTATCCCAACAGAATGCATAAAAACATATCTTTGGTAGTTTTTTTTTTTTTAAGTGCATATTTTATTATTATTTTACAAAATGGGCTTATTGCCACTAAAGAACATTCTGTTCCCAATAGTCATCAATGCCTGTCAGGATAGAGCTCAAAGCTTTGACCTATAATGGCATCCGTATATCTAAAGCCCTTAGCAGCTTGCTCAGTTTTCAAGGTTCAATGAGCTATTTTTTGCAACCACAATAATACTGCAAAAACCCTCCCTCCTTCTTGGCTCTACGGCAGTTCAGAAACTTAACACAGTCAAACAAACACTCTGTCTTGGCCACAGCTCTTGGCTCAAGCGCATGAATCAGCAAAGTCCATAAATGTCTAGCCAACTTGGACAGATGTTCATAAGGCAGCCATATACGGAGAGCAGAGATACCAATATCAGCAATCTTAAACATACTATGCTTCTCAGTTAAAAATGCTGCTGAGCAGTCCCATTTTTTGTATTCTGTTGATACCAGGGGCAGTTCCTTTTTCTAAGTGCCCAAAGGTTACTGTCCTAACAAACAAATCCCAGCAACAACAGCCATATTACCATGGATGTGCTTTACTGCACATGTGCAAGGCTTCTGAATGCCTTTTCCAGGCCAGTGATTTTCCATGTTTTTCAGAGCGCAATTCAAAGGGCTGGTGCCGGTTTTTAT
Source organism: Rhineura floridana (assembly GCF_030035675.1). Classification (NCBI taxonomy): domain Eukaryota; kingdom Metazoa; phylum Chordata; class Lepidosauria; order Squamata; family Rhineuridae; genus Rhineura; species Rhineura floridana. Next base: position 4,625,910 of record NC_084500.1, on the reverse strand, counting down.
AAAGATGCACATGGACTTAGGACCAAAGAGTCACTTGAGGACTGGCTGCTCCCAAATGAACCTGCCCACTCACCAGATTGCCTGGTGTAGCCCTTCCACGGGTTCCCCAACTGCTTAGATGTAATGAGTGGAGACAGAAAATGGGCCTTCTCTATGGTGGCACCCCCATTATGGAACACACACCTAGTTTTTCATGCCTGGTATCAACTTTTACTTCTTGACATATAAACAAACAACACTTGTTCATGCATTCAGAATGCTTAACAGTGAATAGACACTTTACAATCGCCCTCCATTTTTCAAAAACAGGAACCTACATGTGATGCCCCGTGTCTCATATCAACTATCACCCACCAAACTCTTACCTCCTTGAAAAATCGCTAAAGGCTCTTCTCTTGTCTGCTGCGTGCTAGGGCTGGCCATATGACCAATTAAGAAATATATCCTCAATTTAACAAATCAAATACTATTTGTTAAATTTGAATCCCACCCTTCATCCCAGATGGAGTCCAGAGCAGTAAACAAAAATACTAAAAATGCTTTAAAACATATTAAAGCAAAAGGTCTTTAAAAATATCTTTTAAAACTGTTTATAATGATAGTAGACGGTCCCTCGATCCTTTTCAAGCATTTAACTCCATAAACTGAAACTTTCCAGTTGGAAGAAAGCATCACCTTCTGTCTACAAGCAAGAGCCCTTGAGATCTGCAAATGACTGAAGTCATTTAACTGAAGTCATGGTGGCAGAGCAATCAAGGCAGACGATACTGCTTTAAGATGAAGCTCTAACAATTTCAGCACCCAAATCTGAAACAGGTTGCCTTGTAAAGCTTGCATGCACTAAATGGAAAACATGATTCAGAGCTACTTAATAAATAAATGCCAACTATAATCTGAATGGACAAAATATAAATTTAGCTACAGCCAACGTACTTCTTGATAAGCCTGGAGAACTTACAAAGCAGACTACATGTCAAGGGAAGGGAGAGATAAGTACAAAGGAAATCAATCAATTGCTTCGAAGCTCCAGAGCATCCTATTTTTTAAGCAGATTAGCGTACCACACTGTAAACTGAATTACCAAAAGGCAACAAATGTTCCTTCAACTTGACAGAAGAATGTAAGAATTTACCAGAGCCCTCCCACCTTTCAAATAAATGTTAAAACCAAACAGACTCTCAACGTGCACATGATAGGGAAAAGAAGTGATTCCAGATATAGAAATGTCATGCACACTTGTGTATTGTTTTGTGCGTGTGTAACCACAGATAAAACACTGCCTTACGCAATACTATATCCCACTTTCCCATAAAAGTTATGTCATAGTCAGTGTGGACCCACTGAAATCAATGGACTTCAATTAGCAATGACTAACTGGAGTCCACTGATAGCTCTACATCAAAGCATTGATACTATAAGCACCACATGTCAAGGACCAGGAGTCAGATTCCTGTTCATCAGATGATGGAGGAGAGGACTCTGGACCTGAAGGGGCCAGGCATGTGGGGCCAGCCCTAGAGGCGCAGCTCCCTAATGAACCTGTGGGGCCAGTGGCCTTGCCCAAGGATGTGACACTGCTGTCCTCCAACTCCACTGTAGAGAACTGTGGAAAACCTGAGCCCTCCGCTGCTCTGTCACAGGAGGACTAGAGAAGACTGTGTCCTTTAAGTCAAGCAGCACCTTGCAGCACAGGTGGTGCTAACATTTAGGCTGGACCTGGTTGCTACTGCTGTAAGGTGACTCAGGTTCAGCTTGGTCGTTCAGATCTCTGTGTTCCCCAGAGCAGTGCCTTCAACATGTTCTGGCCAACAGGACAGTGAAGAGTATGGCCAGGTATTCATAGGGAAGAACAGAAAAGCACTTGCATGCTATATAGAGTCTGCTGGTTCACAGTGCGGAATGCAAAGATGAAAAATGTTGAGGACCATTATTATTAATTTTGTTTCTTACCTGCCCTACACCCTAAGGTGCCAGGGCAGGTTATAACAATTTAAAATTCAATATTAAAACCAGTTTAAAATAAATTACAGTCACAGGAATAGGGTGGGTCCTAAAAACATTATTTCAGGCATCAAAAGCTGGGAGAAACAGGTGAGTAGCGTAGTTTGTCCGAATACACACTCAAGGTGTTGCTGTTGAGTGTGACATACAATAGCAATTAAACAGCTCTTGGTGAAATGTCTGGGTCAGAACTGTTCGCATACACCAAAGGTGTATTAAGTATTCAGAAGATGGAACTGTATATTTAGAACCTGAGAAGTTGATGGAAACTTTAACAGTGAGGTGAGAAGCTCAGAGTGGGTATCAATATTCATGGTATCTCAAAACAATTGGGAGTGAATGTTTGGCACTTATTTTGCACCTAATGCACTTGGAAAGCTCAAGACTATTTCATATTTTTAATTGACGTCTAAATCAAAATTTAATTCTAAAAAAGATCTATGAATTATCAATGGCCCGTTTCCACGTCATTGGCTCTAAAAACACAAATGCCTCTTGTCAAAACACAAAGAGACACAACCAGCAAATAGAGCCTCCATGCCAGGTGCAGTATGCTCCTGAATGCTGGTTGCTGGGGAGGGGGAAACAGTGGGAGAGGGCAACAGTGGAAGAGGGCAGTTGCCTTCAGGCCTTGCCTGTGGCATTTGGCTCGCTAGGAAAGGAAAGAGGATGCTAGACTAGCTGATAGTCCTTTGGTTGGATCCAAGAGGGCTCTTCTGGCGCCAACCGCCACGCAACTCCTCCTCTTCCGTCAACTATAAGCAGGCATTCCAACAGGCTGCCACAGAGGGATGACAGTGGGGATCCACTCCACTGGCACAGTTGAGGGGCCAAGTGCCGCCTGGCTCTTCTCTTTCCCGGAAAGGTTCCTTTGCAGAAAGAACTATTCTGTAAGATTAAGAACTAGTGCCGGAGTTTGCTTGTTGCCCTGTTTCCCTCTTGGGTTTGTCTGTTAGACTGCACAGCCTGCATGGCAGGGGCTGTCTTTGCACAGTGTTTAGTAAATTTTAAGCACTTTATACATTAGCAATAGCCATCTTATTAAAGCAGTATCGACAGCTGTTGTAACTAGTGAGATTAGTAACTATGTGTTCATTCATTAAGGCCAACATGGAAAGAAAAGCCCACCTTGCCATCTATGTCCCAGACATGGGAGAGAAATAATCAAATGGTGGACGTGAGTCTGGATACAGCAGGGATAGCCAACATGGTGCCCTCCAGATATTGTGGGACTACCAACTCCCATCAGCCCCAGCCAGCATAAACCATTGTCAGTCATGGTAGGATCTGTACAACCTCTGTAGGGTACCACATTGGCTACCTCTGGAATACAGACTACCAGTCCACATTTTAATAAGCAGCCATGTCATGATGGAAGGAATTGTGTAGGGACTAGGCCCTCACCTGCACCACCAGTGCTTTCATGACCTTTTCATGTTTTTGCTAACCTGCCTATAACAGGGAAAACTTTAGATTTCTCAGGATCTTCTCAGCCAGAAAGACAAATCCTTGCAAGCTCTCTGGGGCTGAAAATGCTGTACCTTCCTTGTCCTAGGAAGAGACTATCAGGACTTGAACTCACAGCGACTCTTGGACTGGTAAACCTAAGAGATGTCAGGCGCACGCACGCACCAACCCAATCTTGATTCAGATATTCAGTAGAAGCAGGCATTTGCAACATGCTTCTAAAACAAGCAACAGATTTCTGTAATAATAATTTAAAAATCTCAAAAATCTAGCAGCTTACTCTGAAGACGCTTGTTCCCAATACCAACCTAGCCCTGTTCACACACAAACATGAACTCCTGTTTCAAAAGGAGGCAAAATGACACCAGATGCTAAGTTGTTTAACTGAGCCCACTTGAGACGAGGCCAAAACCACCCCAGAAATTTGCACACGGGGACACTGAAGCAAACTGAAAACAGCTTCAGCTTAGGAAAAGCCTGGTTTTTTGAAGCAATTGCAGCAACCAGTGCTCCTGCTCCAGATGAATACATCATAAACTGTCAGCCAGTCTCTGAGCACCATTTATCAGCCAATGATGATATAGAAGGGGCCTCCTCTTTTTATGCAGGTCTCTGTCTGGCTGCTGCACCACGTCCTGTTTTCTGGATATCGCACACATAAATCAAAAAGGAGAAACCTGCTCCGTTATGAAGTGTACTTGCTCCCAGAGTATTGGGATTATAAGTAATCTTCTGTAACAGAGAGTCAATAAAGTTCACAAGCACTTTGGACAAGGATGAGTCAAGCTGCCAGAGGCAATGTTGCAACTGTACACAGAGGCAGGAAGCAAGGCTGCATTTCAATGCAAAGGCAGGGATGCATAGACAGAGTGGAGCCTCTTTGGCACACTCAGTGGCCAGGGCCCTCCCTGCCTCACCCAAGTCCAGCTCGCACCATTGCAGGGAGAAGGGAGATTCTGGGACACAGAGGAGAAGCTGGAGGTTAACACGAGCTGCTGAGCTGAGAACCAGGAACTCTCAGCCACAGGGCTACAGTTTGGAGCATCTCTCTGGGCAGAAAAGAGTTCGTAGGCTCAAGAGCAACTCCATTCATCAAGCTGGCCACTGGATCTTCTCAGGAAGGCCTACAAAGGCTGAGACTTGGCCTGTGCAATGATTATCTTTATGGTATTGTCCCCTGGCCTGACTCTTGGCTCCAGGTTCCTGGCTCCCACTAACAGTTTCCTACCTCTGCGTTCTGACATTTATCACAACAGTACCATCAATATTGGCAGTGCAACGTTAATTTCCCCCCTCTAGTTCAATTTACTCCATGCGCCAATATCATTCGTGTGCAGTTCCCCACTCCTGCATCCAGCTATGTGGAACAGGGATAGAAAAGCATGTATCATAATGACCTCAGAACATGGTGCTACATTGAACTTGATATTATGGAGAAGGGCAGCACAGTCAACACACTTTCAACAGCATCCCTGTAATACTTGTAAGGCTAACTCAGAAACGGAGCTCACTGCAGCCCATTTAAGAAGCCAGGGAGCATTTCGGGAGGGACCCAGGCAGCACTGAGATTCCTGCAGTGAGTGGCCATCTCTTTGCTTCCCAACAATATCTGCTCTGGCTGGTGCAGCTCTGAAACTCCTGCTGCTTATTCAGATGGCTCCTTGCACCATGGCCTCAACCTCAACAACCTCTAGCCCAAAGGACAGTCCTAAACCCTGAGGGAACTTGCCCTAGTCCCAGTCCAGGACACAAACTCCATCATGTACTACAGCATTTAACTGTGATTAGAGGGAAGAAACTAAGGCAGAACCGCCATGAAAGGCCCATCTAGTCCAGGATTGTGTTCTCACAGTGGCCCATCAGGCCACTCTCCCCACCTGTGGCTCTCTTCAACTAATAGCCACTGACAGCCTTATCCTCAAGGAATCTGTCCAATCCACCATTAAAGCCATCCAAGTTGGTAGCCCTCACTACATCTTGTAGGCTTGGAAGGAGAGGAAGACGAGGCTTGATGATGCATGAAGGAAGGCATGGAGGGAAAGGCCACAGATCAGTGGCAGAGTATGCACTTGGCATCAGAAGGCCCAGGTTCAATCCCCAATGGCATCTCCAGGTAGGGCTGGGAAAGACTCCCTGCCTGGAACCCTGGAGAGTCTCTGCCAGTCAGTGTAGACAATACTGAGCTAGATGGACCAATGGTCTGACCTCCTTTGTTTCCTATGAAAGTAAGCTTTCAGGGATCATTTCCATACAGGGAAAAGTGTCCTGAATACGTGGTGGGCTTCTTGCAAACTGCAGGCCACAGGAATTCATCCCCAAAGGGAGCCTCTTAATCTCCCCTTTCCTCAAAGTCTGGATTATAATCAGGGGCATGCCATTTTTTGCTTCTATCAAAGTACCATATACATTGGAAGCACTGATGACTGACATATGAAGCAGCCTCATATCAACTCAGACCATCCGTTTTGTCAGGCTCAGTACTGTTTGTTCTGACTGACAGCAGCTCTCCAAGATCTCAGACAAATGCCTTCAGCAAGAGATGCCAGGGGTTGAACACGGGACCTCCCACATCTAAAGCATGTGTTCTGACAATGACACTGCTACACATACTGTGACAACACTGTTCTGTCTAGCCCAGCGTTGTCTGTTCTGGTTGGCAGTGACTCTCCAAGGATTCAGGCAGCCCTGTTACCAATCCTTCACTGGAGACTGAACCTGGGATCTTCTGCATAGAACACAAATGCTTTGCTACTGAGATACAGCCCTGCCCAATAAATTACGACGACGACAATGACTATGGGCTTGTAATGAGCCAATCATCTGGCCATATACATTATGTGAAAAATAATTTGCAGCTGGCTATGCAGGGATGCCCTCATCGGGTAAAAGAGAATGAATCCCTCTCCCATCAAGCACTCTGCGCTCGGCAAAGCTGTCAGCGTGCGACACGTATCAAAGTGAGGCCTGGGAAGACCCTTTTAGCCATTTTTGTGAACTGTCCTGGCCCTGCCACCCCTGCCAATCCTACTTCCTTTCACCCTCTGAACTGCTCTCAGTAAACTTGTATTGTCTTCTTTTCCTGTCATATTGAGGGCTATCAAGTTCTGCATAGCTCCAAACAGAAGAGGAACAACACACACACAAGCTAAAGCAAATGCTTTAAAACCAAGACCAGAATCGGGTTTCCTGCCTTATGGTGCACCCAAGCATGGGTTTGGATTTTTGCCAGTCAAAACTACCTCCTCTCTCTTGTCTGTTCATTAATGTTGCAAAACAACCACATAAGAAACAAGCCTACATCCACAGTTCAGGGTAAAACAGGAATTTGTTCCACTGGTGAGACAAATGGATGTCCTCTTCCAGTGCCCTGTAAAATACCAGGAAGCGCTTTGAACATAGCAGCGAAAAAGGAGAGGGGGGAGGAAGCCTAATGAAGTTAGACAGCTGCTAGCAAACATCCTACATACAAGCCCTCTGAACTCCAGGCGTATTGGGTTCTTTTATCAGACTACAAGCGAGCAGCCGAAGCTGACTCCTTTTGTGTAGGAATGCAGAGCCTGGAAAGTGGAAGACCTAGACTGGCTGCTAGGAGATGAAAAGGGAAGTGCAGCTCAATTCAAGAGACCTTGATGACCAAGAGACAGTATGCTCATTGTAATCCAGCAATTACAATTTGTTGCAATGGCCTTTAAAATAAACTAGTTTAGCCAGTTTAAATGACCATAGCTGGGCCCATGGCCATCTTTTCGCCCAGTATGTCCAAGGGTTAGAAAGTTGGAAGACATGGAACAAATTGCTAAATTCAGCTAAAATAGAGATAGCAAAACAAAATTAGGAATTGTCTCAAAACTTCCATCTGTAGATGTAGGATTTAGGACATAGATGTAGGACCTCTGTAAGATGTGGAAAATGATGAGAGGGGACTCACAGCTAGGGAGGGTTGCTGTTCAACTCAAGTCCTGCTTGCAGGCTTCTTGTGGGCATCTACTTAGCCACTGGGAGAACAGGATGCTGGACTAGGTGTGCTTTTATCCTGATCCTGATCCAGCAGGGCTTTACTTATGTTCTTAAACTGACAAATCTTGTTGAGATTCGGAAAGGTCAAATGAGATCAGATAGGCAAAGTTTGTCACATTTGGAATAGCTCTTTTGGAGCTAATGGAAATCTGAATTTAGTCCCCCCCCCCAGTTGTTTGTTCTTTGTGTTATTCCTTTTACTTTCTCTGTGCCTTGCTGTAGAAGTGCCAGTTCAAAAGAAGGATAAGGAACGCGAGCTGTAGCTTTTTGTCTTTTTTTGTTATTACAAACTAAGGTGGCTGCTCTTCAGGAATTTGCCTCTATGCAAGACTAAATAAAGCCATTAGATTGCCAGGACTCCAGCGCAAGTATAGATTGTTATTTTTTTAATTTGGAAATGAAGAGTGAGTGCTAAATAAGAATTTTTCAAATTATTCACCAATTTGCTGAGTAAAGAGAATTTTGCAAGACCAGAAACAAACTGGACCTGACTCAAAACAGAACTGGCTCTGCACATTATCTTTTTGCAGAATGTGTCTTTGGCACGCTGGAAGTCTGAACAGTCAATTTCCTGTTCTCATCAAAGCAACCAGATAAACTCTCTGCAGGGAAAGATCTGCATGAGTGTAAAAGTGCCTTTTTGGGCACAAGGAACAGGCAGAGTTCATTATTTGAGACCCAGAGTTAAGTAATTACAAAAACCAATTCAGCAAGAGACTATTATCAGCTGAGAGGCGAAGTAGAAGAGGGGTTGCTGCTGGCTGAGAACCCTTCCAACAACATAGCAAAAGGTGACAGTAAGAGTGCTGAAGCTGCTCTGCTCAGAGTGCAACAGACCTTGCACTTTTAGTCATCTCCATTTCCTATCCAAATAGGCAGAAAATGGCTAACAAAAATCCATTGTAAAAAGCACATATAATCATATTATAATAGCCTGTATACAGATATGACGAGGCCTAAAATATGTCAATCTCCCTAGGATTACCAAAAATATGTATTGTCCTATTATATTTTAACCAATTGCGGCTTTGTGTGTATGTGAGAAAAAACGTGTGTTGTTCTGTCATATTTTAACCAATTGTGTGTGTGTGTGCATCCGTCCCTAAATCCAGCACTGGTAGCCTTACAAAACTGCCTGTATAAATATTTTATTTGAGTTCTCTATTTGAGGATATATACCCTGGTTCCTAGGTGGTCAGAGTATTTGTCCATCTGTTTATTTAAATAAATATCCCATACATTCAACATAGATTTCTGTTCCTAGGATGTCAAACAGAAACAAAAAATACAATTTGAAACAACGATGACGATAAAGCAAATTAAAACGAACTGAAGCAGCAACAATTTAAATAAACTGTAAAAATGTCCTAAATTAAGGAATGCTTACCAAACTGTTCTTAAAAGCCTGGGGAAACAAATGTTTTTGCCTGGCACGTACATTATAAGTAGTGAGATCTCTAGGCAGCCCTCTTTCTATTGTCTACTCTGACCGGCAGCGGCTCTCCAAGGTCTCAGCCAGAGGTCCTTTCCCCATCACCTGCTATCCAAAATCCTCTTTCTACCTGCCAGGGACTGAACCTGGCATCTTCCACACGCAAAGCACGTGCCCTATCATTCAGCTACAGTGCCTTGTATGAAACCCCATAAAGACAACAACCCTCCTCTCCCCCTCCAGGATTTCATATAAAGTAAGCAATGAAATGTAGTCATCTCAAACTGAACAACTATTAAAAACAAAACGCCTACCCTTCAAGCCTTTTTTCTTGCAGTTTCCAAACTCCTTTCATGTCCTGGGGCTCCTCTCTACACTGAACTTGCTTGTAATGGTGTCATGCCAGCCCTGAGGAATCAGGGCAGGCTCCAATAGCAGAGTTCCTACCTGTGCCTCAAGTAAGATATCACCCATAAAACGGCTTGCAAGATAGCTATGTTGCTGACACACTCTTGCTCGAGTTGGATAGTATGCAGTCCAGTTCATCACACATGAAGTAATGGGCAACAGACGTCAAAAAGTCTGTTTGACTTCACTGGTGCCAGTCAGAGAGATGCTTTTGGCAAAATGAAGGCAAAGTGGCCCACAATGCAAACCGAACACAAAATCAGGTCACTCTTATTGACCATCACAGCAAAACACTGAGACCACCTAATAATGCCAGAAAAACCTGAGTACAATGCATGTGAAACATTGGATCAAGTCACCTCATTTCCTCAGTCTGTCTCCTCCTTCTATTTCCTTTCATTCTTCCACACCACCATGTGTGGTGTATCTGATAAAAAGGCTGCAGATAATATCAGTTATAGACCAGGAAAAAGGATGGGGTAAAAAAAAAAACTGCCTTGTTGCTGGAAGAATATGGACTCCCACTGAACTCTTCAGTCAATGTGGATTACCAGTCTTGTTGAACAGTGGCTGAATTCTGCAATGGACAGAAGTTTCTGTGCCTAGTTTTAGGAAGCACTTTCCCCAACACATATCCATCCCGCATGCAATGCGATAATCCGGATAGGCCTTGTTCCGCACATCCCTGCTTTCACTGTGCTTGGACTAGGGCTTGAGAAGGAATTCTTTCAGTTTGCTTTTCACAACAGACTGACCTGATCAAGCATTCCTTGAACCTGCTTGTGGATTGGCGCCACCAGCTGCCACTGATTCCAAGTCAGTGGGGTAGTGGAATCCACACCGGGTTTTAGTCTGAAATTTCAAGGAGCTGTGTGCCCCAATGACATGCAGCCAAAAGCCGCCACTGATTGGAATTCAACTCCCAGTCAGATTATGTGCTTACTTAGATTTTGCAATGCAATTTAAGGTGCAAAAAGTACACACAAAAGTGGCATTTTTTGTTAAAAAACACACAACCAAGATGCGTATTTACAGAAAAATGCAATGAAAATCATTGAAAATTTTGAATTTTATGTGAAACGTGCATCAAAGTGAGTAAAAACGTGTACGTGAATTCTTTTTTAAAATCACATGAAATGAACCTGTGACTGAACATTAGTAAAAGTGACACAGGAAGGAATCTGGCTGTTCAATCCTTTCCTAGTTTGGACTGAGAGGGTCCTTCCCTTTCAAAGAAACCACCTCCCTTGAGAGATTAGGCTGGACCCCTTTTAGCAGAATTTTCACCACCAGTTGGAAAATATCTAGCTGGCCACTGAAAGGAGAGCAGGTGGCTCCCTCTTGGCTCCTAAGCCGTGTGTGAGACACTGATGTTGGTGCTTCTTCATATTTTTTACAGTTTCAGAGCTTAATTTCAAATGTGGCGAATTTTAAGGTTGACTGCTCAACATTTTTATTGGAAGATGGGTGTTTTTATATATATCTTGGCTTTTTGTGGTATTAAACATTTACGTCTTAGAAGGCCTTTTACTTGTTTTCATCTCAAATATAACAGTAAAGACAATCAAATCCTGCTAAATTCTTAGAAAGTCTTTTTAAAAAAGAAACCAACTGGTCTTAGGTTTGTTCTTTTATTATAAAAACTCCAACAAGATTTTGAACAAACAGTTCTAAAATAGGATCCATCCACAAGGTCATTTTGGTCCTGTTTTAACTTTTCACAGCCTAGCACACTTTCAGTGTAAACTGTTCTGTGAAGCCCTGGGAAGTAGGATTATAAACATACTTTGATTTAAAGAGATATTTCACTAAATGCACTTAGTGTACATTCAAAACATGATTTAATGTTGGCACCTTCAGATTACCCCACATTTATACAGAACAGCAATCAAACTCATTAATACATGAAAGGAGCCAAGGTGGAAGCACCTCAATCAAACAACATGAGCCAAGTTAACATTAATAGCTGTTAAGATTTACAAAAATCAAGATGAACAGCTTTTATGATTCCATGTCCAAAGCTTTTAGAGAATGGGTTCAGATGTTCACCTAGCGCAGGGGTGGCTAAAGCAGCACTTCTGAGCACCAGCAAGTCTCCCAATGCTTTTGCTAGTGTCCACACAAGGTCCCCAGAAGGTCCTTTTGAAACTCACCCATCTTTGCTGGGCCTCTGGTAGCCCGAGCACGCTCCCTTTTATCCATTTAATTCTGATTGGATGTCAGCATCTCCTCCCTTCTGACCTAGACCGGGGGGGGGGGCCACTGGAATCAGCAGGGCATGTGCTACTCAGTCACCCACCTCGTGCTTGTAGTGATGGCGAGCTCTCTGGTTACAGAGGCCTTTTTGCTTTCTCTCTCCCTTTATTTTGCTGGATGGGTGTGGGCATCGAAACTGGGGTTGGAGACTTTGGGGCAGGTTTGTCCATTTTTTTTTTTAGAGAAATAATCAAGCTTAGCAGGATAGATAGAACTTGACATATGCTTCTCACCAAATTTGGTTGCTGGTTTGTTTCCAGGCCCAATTAAAAGGGCTCACATTATTGTTTAAAGGCCCAAATATCTGAAAGGCTGCCTCCCTCCCTCGGTCCTAGGCTGTGGAATTCCCTGCCCACAGTGTTACGTCTGCCACCTTCATTACAGAGTTTCTGTCATATGTTGAAGATGCATCTCTACCCTGGCCTTTGACACCTGATATACATGTTTTCAGGACCCACCCTATTCCAGTCACTGTCATTTATTTAACTTTTTAAAATATTAAATTTCAAAACATTTTAAACTGTCCTGGGGTGAAAGGCAGGTAATAAATCAGGGGGGGATTATGTGTTTTCCCTCTAGTGTCTTTATCAATGTAAGTGACTGCCTAAGCCAAAATTCCCAGTGAAGTTCATAGCTAAGTGGGGCTTGAACCTGGGTTTCTCAGGTCAGCTGGTAATTCTGGGCCTATACATGGTGGGTGGCTGGATCAAAGTCAGATCCAGTCGAATTAAAATGGATCCTCTTGCATTTGCCTTATTTTTACATGGGATCCACCAAACCCACTATCAAATCACATATCCCTCCATGGACTGCACTGTAAAAATCATAAAACACTTTCCAGTGCCACCTTGCACAAAAATATGGCTCCAAGGCAGTGCTTGAAAGCACCAGATCTGTGGTTTTTACTGTTCAGCCAAAAGACACCAATGGAGTCTTTAACTGATAGTGGTTTTGTAAAAACCATGTAAATTCAAGAAGATCTGTTTTGATTCGACTTGATCCAATTTCTACCCAGACCCCATGGAAAACCAGGGGATACGCAACTTGTGGACAGGGGTTGTGTTGGTCCCCATGGCACTGTTGCAGAATTCCAGAGGTACACGTGGGCCAAAAAAGTTGTTGGACTTAACCACTTGCGGAAAAAAAATTGTGCTCTTTTTTTATTTACAGTATTTATATGCCAACCAGTAAACATATTCTCTGGGTGGCTTATAATAAAAGGAAAGCAATTACATAACAAATGTAAAACCCTGAACTCAAAAAGCATATAAAATCACCAGCAGAGGATAAAATATAATAAAACTATAGATGTCTGTTAGCATATGCTGCACACATCAAATGCATCAATATGTACTGGACTTTGTTATTGTCAATTATATTATTTATATATAACATTTATTAATCGGTTAAAAATAAATCAAAGGTGATTGACCATCAAGCAACAATATCAAGTGAAAAGCAACAGCACACAAAAATTAAAAACCTCTAAGAGACACAGGAGAACAAAAAAGATTCAGCTTTGTACCTAAGTATTAGTAATGGCGAGACTTGGCTAGCCTCTCTGGAGAGCAGATTCCAATGTCGCAGAATCAACACTGAGAATGCCCAATATTAGGCCACTAGAAAGCAGCCCCATTTTTAGTCAATGTCCTATCTGCCCCAAGCAGCTGAATTTGAAGTTGGGGACCTATTGATTCTACCCGTAGACTCAATTCAGGTACAAACTTATTAAGCAACCTTAACTACGGTTTGGCATGTTGTGACAACTGACCAAGCACAGTTGGCAACTGGCCAGCAAATGAGAATCAGAAACCTTGGTCTGGAGCGAGTTTACAAAGCATGGCAAGATGATTTAATTCAAGTGAAATGTAACTGTTGCAAGCCACCTTAGAGGATGGGGTCCCCCATTTGGGACTGAACGACAGGGTATAAATAAAAGTGTTAACAAACAACACAAACATCTGGAAGTATCTGAAGAAGTGGAAGGCAACGTATCTGTGTCAATATATTCATCTGGTAGAACATGGGCAGCAATCCACAGGGTGTGTTATAGTGAATGGACCATTTTCCCAAACACATAATTACAGTAAATGCTCAGAACTAAACAACACAAAACATTTTTAAGAAGTTATTTTTTAAAGCTACTAGTCCTCAAGGTTATACAGAAAGCTCTGAAAATATGTGGTTAGAAGTAGTACCGTCAGGGAGTCTGGTTTGTTCTGAGGTTCCATACTCTCCCCACAAAACACCTCCAGTTCCTGACTTCCCCCTCCTTTTCAGGCATCCATTCTGTCAGTTAAAGCTTTCTTTTCCAAGTCTTTGACAAACAGAACCCAAGGAACAGTACCACTGGCAGCATTAGCAGCAACCCACCACCCACAAAAGCCTAAGTTATGCAAACTGAAACTGAATTTGCAAATTCAGGGTTATGTGGTGCAGGGCTTAAAAGTGCTGTGGCTTTTCTCCAGAATCATGAGGATCGGTACAATGGTTTAGTCTTCAATGCATTTCAGTGGAATGCATTGTGCAAGCAGCAACAACTGGAGTTTCTTGCTGGAGGATTTGCAGACCCCAGGATCCTTGGAACATAGGAAGAAATCCACGTTAAAACCTCCCTCTGTCTCCCCACAAGCCGGGACCCTGTCAGTGAACAAAGTTTCTGACATTTCCTAGCATAAAATTCTGACGTCTCCCAGTCAAACTGGTGAACCAATTCCAAAGACAGAATTGGAAAAGCAATTCAAAAGGAAATGGGGAGGGTGTAAAGTTTAGGGATGGGGAAGAAGCACACCCTTGTCAATGCCTGTTGGGTGCCTTTTCTTCCCAGGCATATATTGCAAGCACAAGACACTGTTCCTAAGTTTCAGCAGAACATTTTAGTTCAATGCAACTGTGGTGCCCTTGCCTCACCTTAATTTATTTTTTTCCCCAAAAATGAGACCATGCTTCCTTCTGCACTGATTTATCTTTTGGCAATTTACCTTCAGAGCAACGACACTTCCTTTACTCTTCTCTGCTTTTCTCTGTGGTTTGATTCAAAGCTGCTCTGCATGGAAGGCAAAAGGCTCTGAAAGCCAGCTCTATACACACTGTACACACGGCAATTTGTTACTGTGAAAAACCATCTGTTTCTCGGTATTACAATCCTCAGAGGGCAAATTATAGCTAGCGTTCAACATAAAACATCAATTTAAACCATCAACTATTCATAATTTCAATTCTTTATTGGAAACCAAGGACATAAATGTCAGGGAATAAAGCAATATTTCTTTTATTAACTGTTCCATTCATCTGGCTATTAAATAAAACCAGAGCCCTAATAAATAGCATTACCCTGTGTACTGACAGCCACACCAACCAATCCTGCAATATCTCAAGATTTCCTGCTCCCTGCCCAACTTTCATATAACTAAAATCCATTATTTTCTTTACAAAACTACATCAGGCAAAGAAAAGAAAAGAATGCTAGGGCTAAAAACATCTTAAATATTTATAACATATTTGCAATTTCATTGTACCTCAACAACTCAACGTTTTACCAAGCTCAATGCTGAGTAAATGTGTTTTAAACAAAGAACAAAATCCAACATGCTTAATGTCAAAGTCTTCCATCAGCCAACGAACACCAGAGGTGTAATACATCATTTATAACACGCAAGAACACAAGATCTCGGCATACTTAATTAGTGCTAAATGGGACAATTCTGGCAAATTGAGTCAACGGCCTGAGCTGCCATCTTGAAGGCTTCCATCCACCTCATGTACCTGTTGGTCATGGAGGAGAAGGTGCCCGGGACGCTTCTCTTTTCAGAAAAGTGCCCATATGCTGTTTGTTCTGTAGGAAGTTTGCTTATGATGCACCTGCTTTGCATGCAATACTTGGAGGTCAACTGGAAAGGGGGGTGGGTGGACAAATGTTCCTACTATGCAGCCGCTGGGGGAGATTAGAAGGCCTTGTGGGGGATTTTTCCTTTCAAGTGGATGAGTAAAAAAGAACTGCCTGCATTTACCACCCGTTACAGGATGTCTACATAGTTGGGGGAACTAGGTGGATGTACCTGCTTCCTGGGCACATACTTTGTGTGTCATTGCCACCGCCACCAGGTGCCCCATCGTGCCCCGTTGCCCATCTAAAGATTGTTCCAAAAGTCTCAGGGCGAGGAGAGTTTATAGAGAAAGCACGAGGCTGCTGGCAGATGAATGGCAACCAACATATGTACCTTTATATTCAGGCGGACAGAGCAACAAACAGTACAGCCCACCACCACCAAGTACTCTTGGACAATGTAGTAATGGTGACCAGGTCCCCTTTGCTCTGTGCCTCACTACTGGAGTGTGAGGAAGTTCAGACCATCCAAGGCGCCCAATTACCCTACATGCACAAGACAATCCACGTTCTGCAATGGAGTAGGTGAATAAAGAATAGTAACACAAGTATTTCTATACTGCTTGGAGAGGTTTCAAATCAGCATACAGCCATTATCTCAAGGCCTCTTACAAATCCCCCACCCCACAAGCAACAAGATAGAGGTAATATTATTTGTGACTGAAGCAGGATCTGGAGGTGGCAGATGACATTTCACCAGGGAGTGGACACAAGGAACATGACAGGGGTCCACAACTGAGAGGGGGCGCTCTACGGCAACGTTTTCTGTTGGTACCCTTGCTTTCAGAACCTGACACAAATACGTCATTTTTGAGGCCCTTGCCACAAAATCAGCTGGGAGGGGTATGTGTGCTGATACAAAGTAAAGCCCCAGAAAAAGATCAGCAGCTAGATGCATAAATAAGACTCATGAGAGCTTATGCACACACGTTAAGAAACTACAATACCACCCCTCTTTACATCTTGTTTGCTAGAGACTAACAAAGGTATTCCTACAACCTTGCAGATAATACTCTGTTCTGGGGGGAAGGGAGAGAACAAGTCCTATATCTTTGGCTGCCTTTACATTTACCAACACGGGGTCTTTAAGATCGTCACTATGAAGCCCCCCCCCCGCTCCAGCCAATTTCCATCATATCCCTTTAATTACAGAAAGAGAAGTGAATTTAAGTCACTGCAGAGCATAAATTAATCTTCCCTGTGGAGATTAAGAAACCCTAACTTCTAATTCTAGAATTACAGAAGAATTTATACATCTCTTTCCCACCCACCCCCCGGCACCCCCAGGGTTGGAACACACATTCCAACTGGCTTTCCACATTTAAATTAATGCATCAGTAATCACTGTTTTGATTACGAATGCACTTCCTTCCACCCGTAACAGCGCTCTTACAGACCCCATGCTGGAACATTTCAAAGGAAGAGAAAGTATTATTTAGGAGAAGATGACGGACAGAGTGTATGTGGCATAAGAAAGATAGGACATCTCATGTATTATTTACTTCTTACATTTATATCCCACTTTCTTTCATCATACAACTGGTCTCCCATCCAGGCACTGGCTAGACCCAGATCTGCTTAGCTTCAGCAATGTGGTGGCCTCATGGGCCTTCAGACCATGTTCTGGGATGTAGTTATAGCAACATTCACCTTTCTGAAAGTGAACCTTTAGGGCAGTGGTTCTCAAACTTTTTTGGTTCGCGGCACAATGTAAACCGTAAAAACTTTCTGGCGCACTTCATGTACAAAATTAAAAATATATTAATATATTTTAAACTATGAATGAAAATAAGTTAAACTATAGAAAACTATTACTTACCCTATACAAATGGGTTTCTTCTCATTTTTAAAATATACTTTCATAATATTTGAGGCACAACTAGCCACCTCTTAGGGCGCACCAGTGTGCCTGGGCACACCGTTTGAGAAACACTGCTTTAGGGAGTCAATCTCATTGAGTCCATGGTGGAGCCAAATCTGCATCAAACTCCCACAAAGCATGAATCTAGATCAGGTTCCAAAAATGCATGAGGCCTGGAAAAAGTATGACCTTTCCACAAAAGGACAATTAAAAAAAAAAAACAGGGCAATTATCAGAACAGCTGACGGATTCATGTAATAATGCCCCTTACAAAAGGAACATGCAACCATCAAAAGGCTTGAGTGGGTCTTTGTTCCCACACATTCTAGCACCTCAGGGAGTCTTGGGAGCTTTAAGGTGTGGGAGAGACACAATCTTCTGCTCTAATTGTTCTAGGGAGGTGCCTTTGCTACCCTTTCCTGCCCACGCAAGAGCTGCTTTGATTTATCACTCTCAGGGAATTGTGTCCACAGGTAGGAACTTTACCACGGAGGGAAAACAAGCTTGATTCTTGCTGCGATCATCCAATGACTTTTGAAAAACAGCTGGACTTTCAGAGCTTGAACAGACGGCGGCTGAGCACAGATAAAAAGCCTAATGGAGTCTTGAAGGTGATGTGATAGAGCCATCACATTCAGTGGTAGAAATGCTCCATCTTACTACCGTCTCTGGACAAATTGGTTTGGAAGTCTTCAGGTGAAGGAAATGAGCCATTGTACCACACAGAATCTACCATATCCCCATCATGTCTTTGAAAGGCTATCAGCTCTACAACAAGAACAGAAAACAATCTTCCCCACATCTTTCTTCCATCCTCTCTTGTCCCCACAGCCAAGCAATGAGCACTGCTGTTCCTCAGACAGAAGTACCATGGCTGCTTGTCCCTTCTCCTACATGTTGCTGCCTCTTAGTAAACTCACCTCCTCTCACGCCTATCTGGAATGGTTCCCAATCAGGGTCAACAGAGAAGAAATCTAGAGCCACAGCGAATTTAACACACAAATTTAACACTCAAAACAAATAATGCACCTGGGACTGCTCAATGGAAATGGACTGCCTTCAAGTCGATCCCGACTTACGGCAACCCTATGAAGAGGGTTTTCATGGTAAGTGGTATTCAGAGGGGGTGTACCATTGCCTTCCTCTAAGGCTGGGAGGCAGTCACTGGCCCAAGGTCACCCAGTGAGCTCCATGGCTATGTGGGGATTCGAACCCTGGTCTCCCAGGTCCTAGTCCAACACCTTAACCACTACACCACACTGGCTCTCGCCTATTTAGTGGTGGCACCTAAATTGTAGAACTCTCTGTCCAGATGTCTTGTAAAAGAGTTTGAGGAATATGGGAAGGAACAGGCATTTATGCCACAAACTCCCCCATCTTGGAACAGTTAGGGTTAGGGCAAAACTACCTGCATGTTTTCAGATGCAGTTTTGCAACCTTAAGACCTAGAAACTTGTCAGTTTAAAAAAAAGAATGCATGATTCACAGAAACCAAGAACTGGCTCGCCTTGAGTATCTCAGAAATGCACGTACATTAACCACAGAAGCCAGAAAGAAACTCAGCAATTACTTCATAGAGCAAATGGGGTGGTGGTGGAGAGGAGTGTCAAGCTGGTTCCTTTTTCTGGTACACTCGCTGAGTTCTGGCTGCTGTCCCTGAAGAAACTAGCAAGGTTTTTGATATCATTCTAAACAGATAATCGGCTAGGGAACATCTCCCTGAAAGTTGGGGAGCAAGAAAATTCAATCTTTATTCTACGATCCTCCTTCTGGTAACCAGTTGTGGCTTCAAAATCCCTTTAATGCTGCCAGTCTGGCTCCTTATCACACACCCTGCTGCCTGCACCTTTTGCTACAGGCACAGGGAATAGGAATAATGAACTAAAGAAACAGCTTGCCATTGGCCAAGAGCGATACGATTGTAGTCAAGGTATACAAAGCCTACACAGCGGCTGTTGCAAGGGATGAGATTCTTCTGACCAACTCGACTGCCAAAAGACTGCCTTGCCCAACAACTACCACCAACCAGCATTCTGAGGAGAATCTGAATAAATGAGTTCAGAGGCACCCAGGTCCAACATTGACAAAAACTCCCCGCTCCTTTTCATCTCAAAGGGGCTTGCCCAAAAGCAACATTGGGAAGGCTCTGCTTGTTAAAACTTGTGATCTGCCATGATTTTCTCTGCCACACCCCATCTTTCCCAACTGATTTAGAACTGCAAAAAATGTCAGGTTTTCATAGCTCTGGTGAGATCTAGTTTACTCTTTCAACCTGGAACCAGGATATTTGAAGGACCGCCCCCTCCTGCATGAACCTACCTGTCAACTGCAGGTATCTTTGGAGGCCCAGATCCATGTTCAGCCATGAACTAAGGTATAACTGGCAGGGGTATAGAACAAGGCCTTTTCAATGGTGGCACAACAAATGTTCTAATGCTAGAGACCAACGGGGCCATCCAATGAAGATGAAAGTTGGAAGGTTCAGGAGAGACAAAAAAAAACTTACATGGAGGATCAGGCTATGAACGGCTACAGGCCATGATGGCTACACTCTGCCTCCACAGTCTGAGCCAATATGCCTCTGAATGCCAGTTGCTGGGAATCACGTGGATAGAGTGCAGCTGTGCTCAAGTCCTGCTTTGGGGGCTCTTGTAGGCATCTGGCCTGATCCAGCAGGACTCTTCTTACGCTCATCCTATTTTAATGAGAAGTAACCAGGGTTCGAATCCCCACACACCCATGAAGCTCACTGGGTGACCTTGGGACAGTTATTGCCTCTCAGCCTCAGAGGAAGGCAAAGGTAAACCCCCTTTGAACACCGCTTACCATGAAAACCCTATTCATAGGGTTGCCGTAAGTCGGGATTGACTTGAAGGCGATCCATTTCCATTTTCATATAAATATTTTAAAGTTAAATTGTTAATACTTGTGTGTTGCAAAGCAGCACTGGGGAGACTGGAGAATTCCTTGACATTCTTAATACTGTATTAGATAAATTTGCTAACTAAGCCTTGTTACTTCTGCCTTCTCAATTCCAGATCTTTCCTTTGCAGAGCGTATTGTGTATCTCATGGGACTACGACAGGCAGCACGTCTGTTTATTTGATGTCTGCTTTGCTGTTTTCGTCTCCCTGAAATGCAGCTTGACCTCAAATGCTGCAAACTTCAACTTGGGAGATCCAAGTACCAGGTTGGTTTAAACCCCAAAAGGAACACATTGTAATTCATGTGCATGGTGGAATGAATAATTCAGGACATGTCCATTTCCTGAAAAATTAAATCCAAGTGGTCATAATCATTGACTCATGCAATTGTGCAACAAACTACAGAAACCTTGTAGACAAACTAACAATGAACAAATCACCTTGTTCAGATGCCATCTACCCAACAGTTGTTCAAGGCCTCAAAACAAGTTGTCCTTTAGACTGGCCTCTGTACCAGAGGGCTGGAAAGCAGCCAATGCAATGCCAGTTTTTAAAAAGGGATGCAGGGAAGACTTGAGGAAATTTCAGGACTTGTTATTTTCTAGGAAAACTGGTGGAAAGTATTAGCAAAGATAAAATTAAAAAAAAGAAGAACCAGGCTTGCTGAAGAAGAATCAACATGGCTTCTGTAAAACTAAGTCCTGTCTCACTAACGTTTTAGACTGCCAATGAGCATGTAGATAGGGATGATCTAGTATGCACCATTTACTTGGGCTTTCAAAAAGCTTTTGACAAAGTCTTTCATCAAAGCCTCTTGAGTAAACCTAGCAGTCCTAGATTTATTAGAAACCTAAATAAGAGGATATGTCCACTTATAGGCCAGTAACTCAATAAAAAGTAGGAAAGAGAGAGCAGGAATAAATATGCCTTTTTCACAGTTGTCACACACTGGATCAGTGTGTCAACTGAGTTAACCCCAAGATCTCTTTTCTGGGAAATCATGCCAGCTCAGATCCTATTAGTGTATATATGAAATGAGGTTTTGCCCCAACGTGCATCACTTTTACACTGAACCACTCTAGTCATTTTATTATCTATTTGCCTATTTGGGAGAGATCCTATTGGAGCTCTTCACAATTCCTATCCCCTTTTTTACCACCTTGAATAATTCTATGTTGTCAGCAAACTTGGCTCCCCCCCCCCCCCATGTTCATGTACGAACAAATGAAAAAGTACCGGTCCCAATTCTCTTGGGGGAAACCCATTTCTTACATCCTTCCATTGTGAAAAGCAATGGATTCATGAGGAAAGGTGTTGCTGTTTTATTGCTTTGTTTTTAAAGTATGATATACAGTAAGGCCCTGCTTTTTGGCCTTTCGTTAATAAGGAGGCTTTCAATTAGAGTAAGGCCCCACTCATACGGTGCTTGTTCTGCTTTTCCAGTATTTTGCACCATTTTATTGATGGAGTTCCACTTTTCAGTGGGTTTCGCTTTTAGGTGGGGGTCTGGAACGTAACCCGCCATATGAGTGGGGCCCTACTGTATTTGTTTTTGTTTTTAATGTTGTAAGTTGCTTGGAGACCTTCAGGTAACAAATAAAAGGCAACAAATTAATAAATAACAGTAATTATCACCATCACCCAAAACTATGGCACAGCCAGATTTGGAAATACTGTATACAGTTCGGGCAATCTCACCACAAAAAGGAGATCTGTAGTGGTGGAAAAGATTCAGAAAGAGAGCAGCCAAAATGATCAAGGGATTGAAGCAGCTCTCCTATGAGGAAAGGTTACAACATTTGGGGGCTTCTTAGAGAAAAGGCATAGGGAGGGGCGCATGATTATGCACGAGAAAGTGACTAAGGAGAAGCTTTTCTCCCTGCTTTGTAACACAAGAACTCATGGTCATCCAATGAAGCTAAGCGGTGGGAAATTTAAAAGCCCACCAGTGAGCAATGAAAAAAGCTAATTATTATATTTATATCCCCACCTTTCCTCCAAGGAGCTCAAAGGGGCATACACGGTGCTCCCCCCCTCCATTTTATCCTCACAAGAACCCTGTGAGGTAGGTTATGCTGGAAGGCTATCCCTGGTCCAAGATTACCCAGTGAGCTTCATAGCTGAGTGGGGATTTGAACTCTGGTCTCCCTGGTCCTAGTCTAGCACTCATGGTTCCCGATCTATAAGATCAAAATTTAATTGGAATGAATTTGGAGGGGCTGCTGTGAGGGTGGACAAACAATTGTGGCACACTGATTCCACAGACTAAGATCAGCAACTGAGGGAAATCCAAACATGAGAAAGGCCATCTGTGCACATCAGGAAGGCATCGTTGCATATGTAGCCCCAGTTAAAATCAGGGGAAACATCCATGTAGATGTTGCAGCAGCGTCTGCGTCTAACGCTGGTCAATCTGGATAACTGTCCACTCAGATTCTCAAATCACACTTCCTTCAAATTGGTTTTGACCTCTGGAAATACCAGCTGATATATTGGCCAGTGAAACAAAAATATTATCTTACCTCAGACTAGGAATTAGCAGTATATAAAGATGAGTCATACTATGACGTTCTATCTAAATAATAGTCCCTTGCATGCTAAAACTGGAACAGATGATAGTTGACTAATTACTTCAATACTAATAAAGCAACGGCCTATCTCCCTAATTTTGGAGAACCTCTCAATCCTGAAAGAAACCCTAACATTTTACAGTTATTAATTTTTAAACATGAAAACCACACTTTACGATGCCTATGATTAGAACAACCGCAGTAATCCTCCAGCCCTAAGCATACCGCATTACTAACATTTTATTCGTGGTTTTATTCCCCGGGTTAACAGAGTTAGTCAAACATATCCCTTCTGAAAAGGCTCTTTTCTAGGGGCATGATTACTGCTTTGGGTGCAAGAGGATGACTTCATATCCTGCACCAAAAAAAAAAGAGGGAGGGAAAGGACATGCTTTGTTGTATCCATCACAACACTGCTGATTCAATCTTCACCAACCCCAGTTCAATTTTCTCAGGGTAGTAGGGCAGATGAAAGGCCCCTGACAGTCAGGGTAGGTAGTGCTGGGCTCAACTGATCAGGGGTTAGATTCAGTATATAATAGAGTATACAAGCCCAGCTTCACATATTCCTGTTTTTAAAATTTATTTCTCAGCTCCCTGCATAATGGTGGTTTCAGCGAAATTATTCTCCTCCATAAGATGCCTCTTGCCTACGTAGAGTGTGAGGCAAATCCCAATATTGCGCCATTTCATGGGAACTATGTATCTCTGCAAAAACATTTTAGAGGAAATCGCTCCCTAGAGGTTGGGTGAAAGTGTTGCCTGCAACATTTCCTGCCCAGTTTTTTGGGGGTAGGGGGTTAGATACATTTAAAGGAACAACTCTAAAACTGGATTTTGTGCCGGGTCAGTGCAAGTGTTAGGGTCACACCTTTGCCCAATTTGAGCCCCAGGGAAGCTCAAAACTGACTGGAAAAGATCCACAACTTATTAAAATAGTTTGTGGGAGCATCATGGAAAACATGCAGAAAAGACACTGCAAAATGTGTATAACATAAGTGGAAGATGAAATTCTTCAGATTTCTCTTACAGCAATGTTAGCTCCTACAGTCCTGAGGTCTAGTGTTCCAACTTATTATAAACCAAAATTTTCTCCATGGTGAGAGTCACATGAAAGTGAGCTTGTAGATGGAACTCCCATCCACACTCCATTGTTGTAATACCAAAACTGGCCTAATGAAAACATTCTTACAGCCCAGCACATGCAGACCCTGATTTATAAGACCACATGCATTCCAAGGCAAATCTGCAAAATTGCATTGTGAGGGAGAAAAATGTGTCATGCCAAATTATCTGCTAATCAAGTTATGGCCCTAAAAATAGTCATGGCTATGCTAAAAATGGCCCATAAGTTACATCTGGCTAGAACATCAAATTTGCATGTGTTAAAATGCCAAAGATGACAACTTCTTCCCCTACTATTAAATAAATAGCAGAAACAGGAGCCTCCCCGCAAAATAATCAAGCAGAAACAAAGGAAGGGCAATCCACATCTGAAAAAAGAAAACAATGATATCAACTGTACTGGACTCCACCCTTTCTTATATACTCTGATTCAGAAGAAATAACTAGGCAGCCTTCCTATCTATATGGCTTACATAACTGAATAGTCAGTGCCCCATGCCACCATCTGGGTCAAGTTCGCTACTGAACCGAGAAGAGGTCAGCACACCTTCTCTGGCAGCGCAGCCTGACTCGTTGGCATCATCTCATCTGGGGCTGTTTGATCTGCAGACATCTTCATGAAGTGCAACCAAACTGCTGACCACAGAAATGACAGAGGCAGAACTGTGGGCAGAGCCCCAGTAAATGTGGGGGGGGTGAGGGGGCTGTAAAGAGCAGCACAAGTGGAAGAGTAACTAAGAAGATATAAATAGTCCTTAAGGTACCACTCAGTTGTGCACATGATCAGGTGGGTAGGATACAGGTGGCGCTGGAAGAGAGGAGGAATGTGGCAGCGCACCAGGAGCACAATGAACGCATCAGCTCTCTCTCAGGGAACTTTGGGGTCAGTTTTAAATGTATTGATAGCTTGGGTAACAAAAATGGGGGTCTCCATCACAGTTCTATTCCTCTTAAAGGTGTCCAGTGTAATAGTCGAGGACCCAGGAGCAATACAAAGGGGGGTAGAGGAGGAGGAAGATGAAGATTAGCATCTGTGGAGGGACTTAGTAGTAGAGGACCTGGCTTTGGACACAGAAGGTCCCAGGTTCAGTCCCCAGCATCTCCAGAGTTGGGAAAGACCTCTGCCTAAGATCCTGGAGGGCCACTGCCTGCCAGTGTAGGCAATATTGAGCTAGATGGATCAATGGTTTGACTCAGGATACGGCAGCTTCCTATGTTCCTAAACTCTCCAGTCCTTACCTAACACTGCCAAATTATTTGAAGGCTTGAATACTGGAGGACCACACCCATTACACAAGGTTAAACCTATGCAAATGCTCTTGCTTTGCATGATCTATTTTGAATGTGAAAGTGGCAGAGAACATAATGACTGCTAATGAGCCATGTCTGCTACTGTGTGGTGAATGTTGCACTATAATACTTCTCGTCCAAGCAATTTAGCAAGCTGATCTAAGTCAGAAGAGGAGTGTGATGGAACAATGAACTTTAACTGTATTAATAAAGCATGCTTAAAACTAGCCAGGTCACATTATCATTAGGCAAGACAATTAGGGACTCAGTATATAGAAATGAAGAAAATCTAAGCTGATGCAGTTGTGTCGCTTCTTGAATAGCGAAGGGCAAACGTTAATCATGACCAGCTTGGCAGAATCTTAAAGGTCCTTGGACAACAAAAGTAACTACCTTGGCAAGCAACTTGCCTGATTAATCTCCCAGACACGCAGAAGAAATTATCTGACCACATTCTGAAGCCTCTCAGAAAACAGTGCAGCGCTCATGCTTAAAACTGGCTAAGGAATCTCAAAAGCTTCTTTGAAAAACTGGGGTTCACAAGTAAACCCTAAAACATGGAAATTTAAAAACAGAACTGAGAATCACACCCAATTCTGCATCTCACGTTATCAACTCTCTCTGCTTGTGTCTGAATCCGGCTCAAGATGACCAGACATAAAGGGAACTTCTTTATCAACGGGATTAAACCATTTGTGTGCATTTTATCAAACTCATTTTCCCATTTCTTGCATGTCACAGTATATGTCAAAGAATGGGCTCTGAACTGGTTAGCAGGGTGCACAATCAATGTATGCACACCCTGATCCCCATTCAAATCTCAGCTCATCTAGGAGCTCAATAGACTGTCATAGTCAAGCCACTCTTTGTTTTGGCCCTGAACACTCCAACCCTGCGCTCCTTGGGGACGAAGGGTGGGATATAAATTTAATAAATAAATAACAACCCCCACCTGCAACACAGGGATAACAACATTGGTCTATCTTGTATTGTCATTATAAGGGCAGCTAAAACAGTGTGGTGCAATAGCATGTTCAAGTCCAGTTGGTCCCAAGAGGTAAGATTTAAGTTTATGCTCAACTCTTCCACTGAAGAGCTTAACTTTGGTTAGATCACACCCTGTTTTAAGCTGTATAGTGAAAACCACTTTTATGAACAGGAATTATTATTAGTATTCACATGTCCAAACCTCTGCTTGGGAGCAATTTGCTGTTTCTGTACATGCCTCTCAGTAACTAGCTTTTCCAGTTTCCAGAGGAGTAGCCCTATTAGTTTGTTGAAGCAAAAATAACAAGTATTTCCAGAGGATCATCCGACAGTGTGGGAGCTGGCAGGCCAAAGGCCCAGGTCCCTTCACTACTACCTGCCGCTAAGTGCTTTTGCCACGGGTGCTGCACACTAAAGTCTTTGGCCGCTGGGCGTTGAGAATTGGGGGTGAGGTGGAGATGGCGTCACTTACAGGGCCAGATTGAGTACCGAACAAGCCGCCAGGTATTGACCCCTAATGTACAGTGCTTCACAGAACTCAGGGAAGAGTGACTGAGGAGTGAATCCTTGTTTTCTCGGTTTCCTGCTACGCATATTCACCATACAAACAAAACTGGAGGAAGTCTCATCACAGGACACTTGGGCAGGGAGGAGGAGCAAATCAGACTGGTTCTGCATCTTGACCACAAGGAATTTTCAGGAGTAGATCTAAAACTATCACATGAGTCATGGTATGTGGAAACAAACTGCTTTGAGACTCAAACATAATGCATGGAAAGAAATTAAATCTGTGAATTCTACGTCACAGGAAAAACAAAAACTTTGGAAGGTTCTTCCAACACTCATCAGTACCACAACACAAATTCTCATGCTGACCACCACACACACACACACACCCCTCTACACGTTTTTAGAAGCATCTACTACACCTCTGTCCAGAGTTCTGCAGCCAAAAATCATTCACCTGTCACCGCTCAGACCACTGAGAGGCCTCCTCAAAAACCCCCATTGTCTTCCCACCCCTTTCCTTGCCAAGGATAAGCTCCTTGTCCTTACCATCAAAGGTATCCACAGCCTGGCCTCACCCTCTTGCCCCGCGTAGTTATAGTTTTCCCAGTGTTCCAGCTCTATCACCTTCAGTCATGCTAAAGTCTCCTGCATTCTTACAATCAGTCTACGCTTTTTTCCATTGCCTTTCCTTTCCCCCCCCCAAAAAAAACCCCTGGAACATCCTCCCACAGCATGAACACAATTCCACCCCTCTTTCTTCCTTCAACATCTTCCCACAATAATCATGTTTCCCATAAGCTCTATAGCTTAGCCCCTTGGTCCTTATCCCCAACCAAAACAAAAGCAGGAGTCCATGACAGGACACTTATTAACTATTTGCTTCTTCCTTCCCTTCTATTTCTGCACCATCTCCTCCACTGTCAGCATTCAGATGGCAGCCTCCTCGGGCCAGTGACCTGATTGACTGTTTTTCATGTTACACGCAAAGGGCCATGAATATAATTATGCAATAGTAACACTCTGTTGACCTAAATCTAAATACCCTTTCAGCTACTGCAATACCAGAAGCAGTAATAAGAGAGCGCACAGCATTTGTGTCATCTAAAAATTAGAGAGGAAAAACGAACAGCATAACCTTGGGGTCTCTTGCGCTTCCCTCCGAATCGTTACAATTACCAACCATTTTCAGAAAATTCTCATCAACCAATTTCATGCAGCCAAAATAATGGGAGCAAATATCACAAATAGAATAGGACACAAATGATAATTTTACTTATGGGACGCTGGGACGTGCCATTTCAAATTAGCAGGAACTGTGAAGTGGGCATTACTGACAATGCGAATATAGTAATTGGGGTTGATTTCATGGCGCCTGGCCAAATCTGGCTGACTAGCGCCTTGGTGAGTTAATTATAGCTCTTGTAAGAGAGCGGGGACACTTTGCAGAGACATAATTGAGCAGCAAAGAACTCTAACAAAGCAACCTTGGTGTCTCATGGTTTGCAAAGAGGAAGATTTGTATATGCTTATTTTGTTCATAAGCCTTCAAAAGGAAGAACAGTGATAAAACTTGCCAGTGTTACATGCAGCAAGATGCAAGCTTTCTTGAATGTAGTTTGACATAAACAAAATCAAAGCGATGAAAGCAAGAAGACAGCACTTCAGTTGGAGTCCGTCATTAGCACCATTTAGGTTCAGCTGACCAAAATAAAAATACTTGATACTGCTTCTGAACAAATCAAATATAATTCGCTTACAAGCACCTTGCACATTCCACAGTCTATATTTGCAAACTAAAAGCCAGCTTTGGATAAATGTTAAGGGTACTTACTGAAGTCATTTTTTTAAAAAAGAACGATCCTATTGCAGCGCATAACGTGCAGAATTTCAGGAGAAACAGTGGTGTGCTCATGTATACTGACGCACACCCGTTCAGTATAAGCAAAGAAACTAAACATGGTGTAGTTTCAGCTTCAGCATACCAGAATGAGATGTCTCACTAGCCACTGAACTCAGTGCTCAGGTGTTGGGGAGTATTTACAAGCATTTCCATTTCACAGCACTATAGACGAAATTGCCATGGCTTGTTTTGTGTTCTGCTATCTCTCTTGGCAAGATTTTTAAAAGAAATCCCTCAAGCATTTTCACGTGCTCTTGAGGGGATGGTAAAACCAAGCGGACTAGGTAACAACACTCCCCCTCCTGAAGGATGCATCGAAGTGCCGGTATTAGCCATTAAACTGCACGGAGAACAAAGCAAGGTTTTAACACAAGTCACTCTGAGTCACTTCTGCAAGGAAGCAAAGCGACTAACCAATATAATCAATCAATCCGTCCTCCATTTTAGACTGAGGCACATCACCGGCCTAAAAGGTTGCCCACTGAATTCATGGGGAGGCACAACCTGATCAGTTTCCCCATGTTCTAGCCAACACAGTCTACCCACTTTCTCAGGACTGGCGATGTACACTCTGTACTTGGCCCCCATTCCTCTTTCCCGCCCCCATGTTACCTTGTGACGCCAGTACAAGAGTCATTCAAAAGGAAAGGGGGGGAGAGAAAGGGTTTTTCACAGAGAAGGTCTAGGGAGACTAAACACCGTCAACAGCTACCCTTGGCTTTTCCCTGCTGTTTCAATTCCTTTATTAGAGTCGCTCACTATTTTACTTAAGGTTGCAAACCTAGACACATTTACTTAGGAGTAAGTCACATTAAATGCAGTGGTACTTTCTTCTGAGTAACCATGCTTAGGCTCCATAACTCAACATGCTTCTCAAAGCAAAAGCCCCCCTGCCCCAATTTTGCTGATCTAAATTGGTTAGACGTGGAATCCTATTCATGTCTGTTCAGAGGTTCAACTGAATTCAGCTGAGCTTACTCCCAGGTTAGTGGGAGTAACATTTTTTTTCTTCTGAGAGAAAGAGACATTGGGGGGTAAGATGTAATACCTAGTTCTGCAAATGTTAAATATGCCACCTAATACAAGAAGCAAGGTTACTGAGACTGTTGTAAAACTATTTATGGCCTCAAAACAGACCTTTTGGTTTAAGCCTCCAAGATCTTGTCAGATGATGACTGCATTTATCAAGCACCTAAAACTGAAATAGGCACAAGAAGCTCACACACATTTCATAACGCGTCCGAGCCTCACAAGAGCACTAGAAAGAAGAAGATACATTTGCAAAAACAGCGCTCTTACTGGGAATATTTTATGGCAATATTAACTGCTTTGTTCCCTTCTCTTCAGTGGTACAGAAGCAGTATAAATTTTGTGCTGAACATTATCCCGGGTGGATTATGCCACCTACATGATTGGGCTGACTTTTGGCCACTGGGAGTTATGGCAGGATGGAGCGTGCCCATGCTCTCTTACTTCTGACCCTTCCTGCCTGCAAGCTGGTAAGACTATGGCTGATGGAGTCCAACAACGTCTGAAGGACACAAGGTTCCTCATCCCTGCTTTAGAGGAAGGGTATGGTATGTGCGATTTTAAAAAAATGTAATTATGTCTTGGTGTGGTTAATTTCAGTCACGATTATGGTATACAATCCTAACATCCATGAGAAAGGGCAGTCCAGATACATTTTAAAAATAATAATAAACAGTAATAGCAACGATGGTGTGGGCTCTTTCTTCCCCACCACTCTGCCCCTTGGCTAGGGGACAGCAGAAGCTTCGGCTGAGCAGGTAAAGTGCCAACCCTGGTGGAAAGCCAAGACTGAACTCTCCTTCTCTCGTCTAGGCACTTGCTTCCAACACCAGCCTTAAAAACATAATTTGGGATGATTCTCAGAAATACAGGGATGCTTTTTTATTTATATACATTTATATTCACACAGGTCAGGAAATTCAGATGAAGGAAAAGCAGTTTTCACTTCTGGGAATTTCGTGGTACCAGCCTGAGTACTCCACCCTTGTACTTTGGGGGGATGCCTCTTTCAAGTCCTTCCTTAGTTATAATGATCTTGGATAGACTCCAGCCAAAGATCTAGGCCCACCAGACCCGCTTTTGAAGAAGATAGTGTCCTGTTTTTACATTCTGAACTTCTCTCTCCCCCACTTCCTATACTGATAAGAATTTCCCTTCCCAAGAAGAGCAAGTGCAGACAATTCCAAGAGCAAAAACTATATTCATAAATTGTAACTTTATTATGGCCAAAAAAGGTTAGGTCTTCTTCCATCTAGATCCAGAAATCCTTTTACCCTTTTGCAAAGATACTAAAGATACTAAACAGAAGCCCAAACATCACTGGCACTCAATTTGGCCCTTAGTAATAATAATTGCAAGTACTCTTGGATGAAACAGATTATCTTGACCCATCCCAGTCTGGGTTCAGGCCTGCTTATGGGACTGAATCAGCCTTGGTCACCCTGATGGATGACCTTTATCGGGAGAAGGACAGGAGGAGTGCGACCCTGGTATTCTTACTTGATCTCTCAGTGGCTTTTGATACCCTTGATGGTATCCTGGTGAGATCACTTGGTCAGCACTATTTTACAGTGGTTCCAATCCTACCTCTAGGGTCATTTCCAGAGAATAGCATTGGGCAGTTGTTTTTCAGCTCTTTGGCAGTTGTGCTATGGGGTGCCGCAGGATACCATCTTGTCCCCAATGGTGTTGAGAGCAGTCATCAGAAGATTCGGGGGAAGGTGTCAGCAGTATGCTGATGATACCCAGCTCTATTTCTCTGCAACATCTGAATCGGGAGAGGCCGTGCAAACCCTGGACTGGTGCCTGGACTCGGTGGTGGGCTGGATGAGGGCCAATAAACTGAGTCTGAATCCTAGCAAGACAGAGGCACTGTGGGTTGGTGGTTCCTGAGTTCAGATAATTGGTCAGTTGCCTGCTTTGGATGGGATCGTACTCCCTCTGAAAGAGGAGGCCTGTAGTCTGGGGGTGTTCCTGGATCCATCTTTGTCACTAGAGGCCCGGGCGACCTCAGCAGCTAGGAGTGCCTTTTACCAGCTTCAGCTGGTAAGACAGCTGCAGCCATTTCTGGACTGGGATAGCCTGGCCACTGTTGTCCATGCACTGGTAACATCCAGGTTGGATCACTGTAAGGCACTCTATTTAGGGCTGCCCTTGAGGTTGGTCTGGAAGCTGCAGCTGATGCAAAATGAGGTGGCGCGCCTGCTTACTGGGGCTGGGTATCGCTAACATGTTACCCTGCTGCAGAAAGAATTGCACTGGCTACACATTAGTTACTGGGCCAAGTTCAAGGTTCTGGTTTTAGTGTACAAAGCCCTATACGCTTGGGACCAGGATACCTGAAAGATCATCTTACCCCTTATATACCCAGTCGATCACTGAACTGTGCAGGTGAGGGCCTCCTGCAGATACATCTTATCAGGAGGTCTTATTTATTTATTTATTTATTTAATTTCATTTATAAACCGCCCTTAGCCAATGGCTCCCTGGGCGGTGTACAACATACAATAATAACAATAATCAACAAAAATCGCAAGATATAAAATACAGATACATAATAGGACTACCTAATGTTAAGGTAATTAAAACATTAAAATACATACAAATGAATTAAAATGCCTGGGAGAATAGGAAGGTTTTGGCCTGGAGCCGAAAGGATAACAGCGTAGGCGACAGGCGTACCTCCTCGGGGAGACTATTCCATAATTCGGGGGCCACCACCGAAAAGGCCCTAGATCTTGTCATTACCCTCCGAGCTTCTCGATGAGTCGGTACTCGGAGGAGGGCCTTAGATGTCGAACGAAGTGCACGGGTAGGTTCATAGCGGGAGAGGCGTTCCATCAGGTATTGCGGACCCACACTGTGTAAGGCTTTATAGGTCAATACCAGCACCTTGAATCTGGCCCGGAAACAAATCGGCAACCAGTGCAAACGGGCCAGAACAGGTGTAATATGTGAGGACCGATTGGTCCTCGTCAACAGTCTGGCTGCTGCGTTTTGCACTAGTTGGAGTTTCCGAACCGTCTTCAAGGGCAGCCCCACGTAGAGTGCATTACAGTAATCCAATCTAGAGGTCACTAGAGCATGAACAACTGAGGCGAGGTCGTCACCGCAGAGATAGGGGCGTAGTTGGGCTACCAATCGAAGATGGTAGAACGCATTCCGAGCCACCGAGGCTACCTGAGCCTCAAGTGAGAAGGATCGAAAAGAACCCCCAAACTACGAACCTGTTCCTTCAGGGGGAGTGTAACCCCATCCAGAACAGGATGAACATCCTCCATCTGTGCAGAAAAGGCACTCACTAACAGCGTCTCAGTCTTGTCTGGATTGAGTTTCAGTTTATTAGCTCCCATCCAGTCCATTATCGCGGCCAGGCAATGGTTCAGCACATCAACAGCCTCACCTGAAGAAGATGAAAAGGAGTAATAGAGCTGCGTGTCATCAGCATACTGATGGCAATGCACTCCAAAACTCCGGATGACCGCACCCAGAGGCTTCATGTAGATGTTGAAAAGCATGGGGGACAGAACCGATCCCTGAGGGACTCCACAATGGAGAGTCCAGGGTATCGAGCAATGCTCCCCAAGCACTACCTTCTGGAGACGATCCGCCAAGTAGGAGCGGAGCCACTGCCAAGAAGTACCCCCAACTCCGCGAGTCTCTCCAGGAGGATACCATGGTCGATGGTATCAAAAGCAGCTGAGAGATCAAGGAGAATCAACAGAGTTACACTCCCCCTGTCCCTCTCCCGACAAAGGTCATCATACAGGGCGACCAAGGCTGTTTCTGTGCCAAAACCGGGTCTAAAACCGGATTGAAACGGATCTAGATCATCGGTTTCATCCAAGAACGCCTGGAGCTGGCTGGCAACCACCCGTTCCAAGACCTTGCCCAGAAATGGAACATTCGCTACCGGTCGATAGTTGTTCAAATTATCTGGGTCCAAGGACGACCTCTTCAAGAGAGGTCTCACTACAGCCTCCTTGAGACAGCGAGGGACAACTCCCTCTCTCAAGGAGGCATTGATCACTTCCTTGGCCCAGCCGGCAGTTCCAGCCCGGCTAGCTTTTACTAGCCAAGAGGGGCAAGGGTCCAGTACCGACGTGGTTGCACGCACCAGTCCAAGCATCTTGTCAACTTCCTCAAGCTGCACCAACTGAAACTCATCCAATAATTGAGGACAAGACCGTGATCTAGGTACCTCAATGGATTCAACTGTCCTAACATTAGAGTCGAGGTCCCTACGGATGCATGCGATTTTATTTTGGAAGTGCCCCGCAAAGTCGTTGCAGCGGGCTTCAGATGACTCTGTGATATCCTGAGGGCAAGAGTGTAAAAGCCCTCGTACTATCTTAAAAAGCTCCGCTGGGCGGCATAAAGATGATCTAATAGTGGCAGCAAAATAACACTTTTTTGCTGCCCTTACCGCTTCTACATACAACTTAGTGGAGGCACTTACCAAGGCATAATTGCATCCGTCAGGAGTTCACCTCCATCTGCACTCAAGCCTCCTCCTCTCTTGTTTCATCACTCTCAGCTCCGTGGTATACCACGGAGCTGTATGAGCTCTACATGGAAGGGGGCACGCAGGAGCGATCGTGTCAACAGCCCGGGTCATTTCCGTATTCCACAGTTCGACCAGGGCCTCGACAGGAGCACTAGTCTTATCAGCCGGAAAGTCTCCCAGAGCCTTCTAAAAACCCAGAGGATCCATTAGTCTCCGGGAGCGGACCAACTTAATAGGTCCCCCACCTTTGCAGAGGGAAAGGGACGCCATAAGCCTAAATCTCAGCAGGCGGTGATCTGTCCATGACAATGGGGTAGATGAAAAACATCCCACCTGCAGATCACCATCTCCATGTCCAGTGGCGAAGATCAAATCAAGAGTATGTCCCGACACATGCGTTGGGCCAGTAGAAAATTGAGACAGCCCCATTGTTGTCATGGCGGCAATGCTGCCCCAGATAAGACAGCCTCGGCATGTATGTTGAAATCCCCCAGCACCAAAAGTCTAGGGGATCCCAACAACAACTCCGAGACTATCTCAGTCAGCTCAGCTAGGGAAGCTGTTGGGCAAGGTGGGCGGTACACCAACAGAATTCCCAATCTGTCTCGCTGGCCCAACACAAGGTGGAGACACTCCGGACCAGTCACCGCCTGGACAGGGTGCCTGGTGAGAAGAAAAGAGCTCTTATAGACCATGGCAACCCCCCCTCCCCGGCCCTCGGATCTACCACAATGCTGAACCGTATACCCGGGTGGGCAAAGCTGGGAAAGAGCAACTCCTCCCTGCTCCCCCACCCAGGTCTCGGTTATGCATGCCGGGTCGGCGCCCTCATCCACAATTATATCATGGACTAACGAGGTTTTATTATATACCGACCTGGCATTTAAAAGCAGCACTTGGAGATCCGAGAGCTGGCTGACAGGACAACCCGAAATCCTGTGGATATGAGGAGAACCGGAACAGGGCACAGACACGACTTGTCTGTTCTGCACAACATAACAAGCGGACCTTTAATGTAGTGGCACCAACCCTTTGGAATTCCCTCACCTTAATTGTTAGACAGGTGCCATCTCTGTTATCTTTTCAGCGCCTACTGAAGATGTTCCTCTTTCAACAAACCTTTTAAGTAGATACCTTATCCCAGTCTGCGTCTGTGTTGGAATTGTACTAAGCCTAAGGCACGTTGCTCCTCCCCCTCCCGCAAGAACAAATCTTGGCTATAGCTAACGGTTAAGGAGGAGAGAGCTTAACCACAAGCCAGGGTTCAGACAACATGCTAACTCCTACCAGCCCCAGCCAGCATGGCCAATGGTCAGGAATGATGGGAATTGTAGTCCAGCAACATCTGGGGACTCAAAGGTTGGGAGAGGCTGTGCTAAGCCAAACCTTGTTTGGCTGCCACATTGCACTGACCTAAAAAGGGCCTGGGAGAAGGAAAGCGGGTGCAAACTCCTCTCTGGAAGTCAAGACATTTGCCTGGTCCTGATAAGTTATAGGATTTTGTCACTACAAATGTAAGAACATGTACAATTGGTTGGCACTTTATACTTAACTGTCTGCAAATGTTAAAAATGTGTGAATCAAGAACCAGAATATTTTAAAAGACTGAACTTGTTGCCAGGTTAAGATAATAAAGTCCCAACGTTATCACTTCATAATGAGTCAACACATCTAGTCTTTGAAGTCTTCTGGGTTTTAACGTTAAAACTCTGATCCCTGGAATGAAACTAAAAAGACCAGATTCAGAAATATCAAAGACAGTCACATTATGGTACATAAATGCCTCACTCTGAACAATGACTGAACTAAGCAAAATCTACCCTGAACATTGGATTATCCAAATACATTTTGACTATTTGCATCCTTAGCAAGCTCGGAAGAAAACAGCACATTCATGAAAAAATCACCAAAACGCTAGTGAGCTCTCTGACATTTTGTCCTGCAAAAACTTGATATGGCAATACCCAAAGGGCCGTTTAATGGCACTCCAGGCCCTCTCCCTCATTTTTTAAAAGAAAAATGGGGTTGAAATCCACTCCAGCGGCACTTTTCACTGCAGCATTTACATTTACAGCAGGCATATAATATAGTTATGCCAGTTATTGTCTCCTGCATGGTAGAACACAATGTCTCCAAATTTCAGCCATTTACGTAAAGAGAAAAACACCTAGGACAAAAAGCATCCCACAAAATCCATTGATTTTTGCCACTGGAGTACTTTTTGTCCCAGCCAATGCTAACATACCAGTGTAAAAAAGTGTCCCATGTGGGCTTTCAAGCAAAAAAACAAACCAGAGAAGCAGATAAGCACCCTTCTTGTGACATACCACACATGGCTTTATTCTGGGACATTTTTACCACCTCAAGGCAGGCTTGAATTCTTCTTGGGGTACAAAAATACCCCCCCAAACTATGTTGGTTTCTTAAGTTCTGTTTAAGAATTAGCATATTGGGGTAAAAGAGTGTTCCACATGGTTTTCCTCAAGCAAAAACTGATTCAAGGAAGCAACCTGACATAATAACAATAATAATAAACTTTATTTCTACCCCGCCCTTTTTCCAATAGGACTCAGAGCGGCTTACAACTAAAAACAACACCATTAAAACATACAGAGTATATTATTAAAAAAGAATTAAACTATGAGAAAAATTAAAACCATAAAATATAGGTTAAAAACAGCGGACAATTTAAAATAATAAAATCATATAATGTAGTCACCATATAACACTTATAGCTTTGCCTGGGAAATTCGACTGGCCCAAAATTCATTGGAAGTCAGCTTGGGATAGAAAACTGCCCCACAGAATTATCTATATCAGTTCAGAATGAAACCACAGTCAACTGTAGCAAAAGCTGCTGAGAGATTAAGGAAGATCAACAGTCACACTTGCCCCTTCTGTCCTAGTAAAGGTCATCTGTAAGGGCGACAAAGGCAGATTCAGTCTCAAACTCAGGCCTGAACCCAGAGCGATACTGTTACTAGAAAATCTGTTTCTTCAAAAAGCATCTGAAGTTAAGTGGCCATGAGCTTCCCCCAAAACGAGACAGTAGTGACCTGGTGGACATCCAGGTCCAGTGTGGATTTCTTAATAATTTATAATAATAATAATTTAATTTATATGCCGCCTATCTGGCCGATGGCCACTCTAGGCGACGTACAATTTAGTTGCAATAAATGCATCATAATAAAATACACATAAAATACATATAACAATAAAACTATGAATAAAAAACAGTAACTTAAGTGAGGGAACACTAAGGCCTCTTTTCAAGGCATCAGACGCCTACCCCTCCTGCAAATACATGTTCACCGCTGGATCCACCTGGTCAATCCCTTCCCCCAGCTTCCTTAAATAGGCTGCACCACCTCAAGCATCTACTGTATATCCGAAGGTCCGGACTGAAAACCCACACAGTTCAAGGACATATTCCAGCCAGACAAAAGCACTTGAGGAGGATGTGGAGCAGGGCCATTGAGGGGTGTGGGCTGGGGGAGTCCTGAGGGCCATATTTGGCCCACGGGCCTGAGGTTTCACACCCCTGCAATAACACCTCCATTCAGCCCTATATTTTACAGAAATTTCTTTCTCCCCCCCCCATATTATTCAA
The DNA here is from genome assembly GCF_030035675.1 of Rhineura floridana. NCBI lineage: Eukaryota > Metazoa > Chordata > Lepidosauria > Squamata > Rhineuridae > Rhineura > Rhineura floridana. Next base: position 4,588,130 of record NC_084500.1, on the reverse strand, counting down.
CAAAAAATGCACTGGTGTCATAAGCCCCCTCCTTGGGAGTGTGAGATTGTTTAACGCTGTTAGCTGAGAGAAGCTCCGTTAAGCACACGTCCTTACAGTTGCAGCGCTGTGTTCTTTTCTCTTAATAGCATTGATAAATCCAGGGTGCTCCAGGCACCTCTATCCTGTTTACAATAAGGTGGGAAATTTTAGAATTTGTTACATTCAGAAAGGGATTTGCTGGAGGGCTGTGGTGTACCAATGTGTGCCTCTGACTGTCAAATAGGTCATATTTTCACATACCCGATGTAGTTACTAATTCATCGTAATACTTGAACCTCCTCTTGTTGTCTCCCCACCCCCCAACACACAGACAGACAGACAGACAGACAGACAGACAGACAGACAGACAGACAGACAGACAGACAGACAGACAGACAGACAGACAGACAGACAGACAGACAGACAGACAGACAGACAGACAGACAGACAGGAGAGAGTTCTTCTGCATTGCCAACCTAGAAAGCAAGGAGGATCTCATTTCTCCAGCAGGATTATATGGTTTCAAGCAATAAAGTTTCATGGATCTCTGCTAATGCTCTAAGGCACTTTTTCCTCTTTTCCATAAAAAATGAAAAGCATCCATGAAGCTGTTCTGGAACACTGGCTAGATACATTTCAATGCAGCTTACCTGCCTACTTAAAAATGGCTTATTAGGTAGCTATTCAGTTAGCAGAACTTGAAGAAAGTCACAAGAGCCTTGTCACACAGGTACTCCAAAAATGCGATGCTGACACTTAAGCACTTGTGTTCCCACACAAATGGACACACCAAAGGCCTGGCTTCTATGAGTGCTGTTAAACCACCCCAGTACACATTCATGGGAAGCACATAGCTTCCCTCCATTCAACTGAATAAGTTCCATCTATTTTAAGCAATCTAAATGAGTGTTTACAAGAGGAAGCACAGCCAATCTTCCTTTAATTGGTTTCAAAATCAACTAAATAAAACCTTAGTGTTTTTTTTGTAGGTATAATTATTTGCTCTGCAGGAACACTGAGTATTCCAAACACACCCAGAGGGGAAAACTGCACAACCCACAACGATGATGTGCTTCTGCACCAGCCAACCTAATGTTGCATGCAGATTTGTTCATTTGCAGCACAGCTATGCCAGGGGTGTTCAAACAGTTTCAACAGAACCCCTCAAAGCATATCAAAGGCTCTTTAATAAAAATAGCAGCAGCGGCAGACTTCGCTTCCCTGAAGGACAACTTAGCCACTACCAGTGATCTACCTCAGCAAACCTCAACGGCAGTGGATTTCAGGCTGTATTTTAGGATGTGCAAACCATGCACAAAGGGTAACAGCGCAGGCCAACAGATCTTGCCAGTGCTTCTCATGAAACTGAGCGTGCACTCCAAAATCTTCTTCAACACACCAGAGTCAACATAGTGCAATCAATAGAAAGACTAGGAGTGAGGATCCAGGTTCAAAGCCCTGTTCAGTCACAGAATTCATTGGGTAATCTTGGGCCAATCAGGGAAGGGTCACAGTTCAGTGATACTTACTCCGCATTCAAAAAGTGTCAGGTTCAGTCCCCAGCATCTCCAAATAGGGCTACAAAAGACTGCTGCCTAAATCCCTGGAGAGCGTCTGCCAGCTGGCATAGACCAGGCATAGCCAATGTGATGCCCTCCACATGTTGTTGGACTGTAACTGCAGTCACTTCTATGGTAGCTGGGGCTGATGGAAGTTGTAGTCCAACAAATCCAGGAGGCACCACAGTACTGTGGTGAACTAAATGGACCAAAGATTTGACTCAGTACAAGACAGGTTCCTATGTTTCTACACTGAACTTTTGAGACAGACACTGACAGGTTTATCAGCAGAAAAATCACAAGGAAAGGACACCTTGAAGACAGAACATCTGAACATCACTGAGTAAAGAAATGAGACAACTTGTGCATCAGCATCAACAACTGAGCTAAATGAAATCACTAGTGAAGTTGTTACATATGTCTCACATGCAAGCTGGCTAATTCAATACTGTGCATTAAAGCTGATCTCATCTCATCGCCTGGAGGGATTGGGAATTGGAGGCACTGTATTACAGTGGTTCCGTTCCTTTCTCTCCGATAGGTACCAACAAGTAGCATTGGGGGAGGAGGGTCAGACCCTTGGCCTCTCAATTGTGGTGTGTCACAGGGCTCTATCCTCTCTCCCATGCTATTTAATATTTATATGAAGCCGCTGGGGACAATCATCAGGAGATTTGGGCTGCAGTGTCACCAATATGCAGATGACACTCAGCTCTATCTTTCGTTTAAATCTTCACCAGAGTTGGCTGTGGAGACCTTGTCCAAGTGCCTGGAATCCGTGAGTGGATGGATGGGAAGGAACAAGCTGAAGCTGAACCCCGATAAGACCGAGGTGCTACTTGTGGGGGACAAAAGAAGGTTGGGAGATGTTGACCTGAAGTTCAATGGGGTGAGTTTACCCCTGAAGGACCAGGTCCGCAGCCTTGGGGTTGTACTTGACTCCAGGCTGTCCATGGAGGCTCAGATTTCGGCGGTGAGCCGGGCAGCCTGGTATCAACTACACCTCATACGAAGGCTGCAACCCTACCTTCCTGCTCATCAGCTCCCCCTGGTAGTACACACCCTGGTCACCTCTCGTTTGGACTACTGTAATGCGCTCTACGTGGGGTTACCCTTGAAAACGGTCCGGAAATTACAACTTATACAAAATGCGGCGGCTCGACTACTTACGAATAGTCGCCGCCGGGATCACATCACACCAGTGTTGTTCGATCTACACTGGCTTCCAGTTGTTTTCCGGGCCCAATTCAAGGTGTTGGTATTAACCTTTAAATCCCTATACGGTCTCAGCCCAGTTTATCTTACGGAGTGCCTTCAACGCCACCAATTATGCCGCCCGACAAGATCAGCCACTCAAGGCCTTCTCTCAATCCCGCCGACAAAAACAGCTAGATTGGCGGGTACAAGAGAGAGGGCATTCTCAGTGGCGGCCCCCACTCTCTGGAACTCCCTCCCACAAGATCTCCGGCACACCTTTTCCCTAAATGTATTCCGTAAAGCCTTAAAGACCTGGCTCTTTCAACAGGCCTTTGGGATCTCCGGGGAGGGTTAATTACTGTGACTGAAATGCCTCCTACCCTGTTTTAATATTGTTGCTGCTGTATTATTCTCATACTGTTTTTTATTGTATTATTGTATTTTATCTCATTGTGTTTTAACTGTTTTGTACGTCGCCTAGAGTGGCCTTTGGCCAGATAGGCGACACAGAAATTAAATTTATTATTATTATTATTTCAGATGAAGAGGACGATAACAAGAGGACTGGCTCCAGAAACAGGAGAGTTCCGCAGGATTGAGAGATCAAGAAGGAATCTCTTGTTGTTTTTAACATTTGTATCCTTCGTTTCCTCCAGAAATCTCAAATAAGCATTTCATACTCACAACCACCCTGGAAAGCAACTTAACATACATCTATCCATCCTTACCAAAAGGCTCAAGGCAATCAGAGCCAAAACAAAACAATGAAACTCTCTAGATAGCAGTAATACAGCTGTTTTGCCACCTCTCTCTCTCAAAATAGTACAGATGCTACTGGTAAGGCCCAACTCCTGACTTCACATAAGCACAACTATTGAGGGAACACAGACCAGGCCCCTCACTAGCTGAGCAAACATAAGAGGCACTCAAAGGTCTATTCAGCATGTCCATCAACACATGATGTTAGGCTGGGAGATGGAGACTTGCTAAAGACCTTCTCATGAGCTTCACTGCTGGACAGAATTTGAATCTGGGTTGCCCATCTCCAAGTTCACTAGCCTCTAGCCTAGCCCTATACTACAGTGAAAAAAGTAACTAATAAATCTAATACTGGTGGTGGTGGAACAGAGCTGGGGAGTAAGGGAATTCTTACCCAGGAATAAACACATAGGGAAAAGGTATAAGGTACTATGAGTCTATAAAGCCAGATGGGTGTATTTAATGTGTACTTTAAAAAAAAAACACAAGGATAAGGAAGCAACACTGAATAATGCCTGGTTAAAGGAAAACTTATTTTGGTTAAAAGGGCATAAAATAGCTTGGAGGCTGAAGAGGAGGGAAAGAAAACGCCGAAAGCCTCTCATTATGTATCATTCTAGGACAAGCGCACACACACACACACACACACACACGTTGCCTCTGTTGCAGCGACTGCATACTTATCACCCCTTGGAGCAGAAGACCAACGCCAGAATGAATGGCAGGGCTGCCTCCAGGCTCCTAAGAGAACAATCCTTCTTCTCTGACAAAATGCCCAACTGGTTACAAATAAGTATTTTAAAGGCTCTTTCAATTCATGTGAATTTTTAACTCCATCTTTCAATAAAGATTTCCCAAGGAGAGAAAAGCAAATGTTTTAATATGAATGGCCGCCTGCCCAGCCTCCATCCTAGAAATCACATTTCTACTTCTCCACAAGACTCTTAAGGACATAAGAAGAAAGGCCCATCTCATCCAGCATCCCATTTCCCACAATGGCCAACCAGATGCCCATGAGAAAGACACAGGCAGGGCAAAAGGACAACAGCCCTTTCCTGTTGCCGTTTCCCAGCAACACATACTCGGAGGCATCCTGCCGCTGATCCTGGAGTAATGTACATGCATCATTAGTGACCACTGATAACCTTATCCTCCATGATTTTTTCTAATCCTCTTTTAAAGCTGTCTAAGCACTATGGTATAGCTGGTATAGCACAGTGGGGAGGAGAGCCTGGCTGGGAGGCCAGAGTCTGTGAGTTCAAATCGCCGCTCGTGTCTCCTGGGTGTCAAGGGCCAGCTAAAGATCACCCCCACAGGGAGTGGCTCAGGGGTGACGTGCCCTGCCACCTGTGGGCAAGCTGCATAGTCCCAAGGAGCCCAGTTGCCCCCCAGCTGGCAGTTGCGGACAAGGAAGGGGCCGGCTTGTGCAGCTGTGGCAAGGTGAGCAGGGCCTGGCCAGCTGAGGAGGACGAGCCTCAGAGGGAAGCAATGGTAAACCTCCTCTGAATACCACTTACCATGAAAACCCTATTCATAGGGTAGCCATAAGTCGGGATCAACTTGAAGGCAGTCCATTTCCATTTTTCCAAGCACTATGTTGGCAAAGCACTATGTTGGCAAGCCGTCTAAGCACTATGTTGGCAAAAAACTAGATCTTGCTTAACTAGGGTTTTAAACCATGTGACCAAGCTGAGTTCAAGTCCTGATTGGCTGGAAACATTGGCTACCCTTAACCACTCTCAATGTCACTGCTGACATAAGTGTTGGCCACCATTAAGGCTAGCACAGAAGCAGCAGAAGTAATCTGCTCTTCAGACAAGAGGGGGGAAAGGGGAGGAGTTGCACAATCCTGCAACCTGCTCCAGATTGGTTAGCAAATGAGGAGCATTGCATCTGCCCTGGTCCTGACAGCCTTAGAATAAGAACATTCTGTAGGAGCAGTTTCCTCCAACCTGAAAAACTTTCCTCACTTTGATGAGTTTGCCAAGGAAGCCCCTGTGTGTTGCTGATGCTTCTGAGGTGCCACCTCACTCTACGTGGGCCACGATCAGGCCTGTTAAGCTTTGCCATTGCCCTTGGAAAGCTTGAGACAGGGTCATAAAACATGCCCGATACAATCCTGCAACTGCACATGGCAAGGTAAGATCAGCAATCAGTCGATCAGTCCAGCCATCTTTCATGTGGAAACTTCCACCATCTCCAGAGGAAGGAGGTTTGCTGCTGTCTCTTATCTGCAGGACACGCGGGACTGAGGACAGGCTCTGCCTCTTTCTGCGATTTCCAGAAGGCCTTCCTGTGCTGCTACTGCCGCTAATTGGTTGATGTTTTTTTAATTTAGCTTTTGTTATTATGAAACTGTTTATTGAATTGTTCTTACATGGAGATATTAATGACAGCAGTTGATTTTCTTTGTTGCTGTTCACGCTTTTGTGTATACTACTCTTTACCTTGTATATTCAAAAGCAGTACACAAATACAGTGACTAAACTTGTCTGCTATTACTGATCATCTAATGCCTGGAACAGAGTTGGAAAAACAGTGCTTAACAGTCTGTTCAATGTATCGATTGATAATCGTTTGACATTTTCTACAGTCATGTAAACGATTCACAATTTATGGCAACTGCTTCCAACAAAGACTTGCAAATTTGCTTCTGGCAAATTTCTTCTCATTCCAGAGACCGCCCAACCCATTCTAGACGTACAAAGCACATATTAGTGGCACATCTGGGGAAGAGATTCCAGATATTAATGCCCCAAATTTTTAAAAAGTGATAATCACATACATTTTTCACTATCACAGAAAGCAGGTCTTGCTTTTAAAGCTTTGCTGGTTAACAGAACAGTACAGTCAACCGTCTACCAAATCAAAGCCACAAGGATTACTTAAAATGGACTGGGTGCAAACATTTCTTTAAAAGAAAACAGAAACAAGCCAGTTTTCACAATTAACAAAAGTATACGTTTTTCCACATTTAATTTTGGCCAAGAACAAAAGCACAGTATTATTTTTTTTAAAAAAAGAAGTCTATAAAATCCCTGGAATGACTCTTGCCAACTAAAACACCTACTACGAATTTAGTAATGGCCTAAGCAAACATAAATTACAGGGCCAGACATTTTAAAAGGGAAAAAAATGATTTATCATCACACTGGAGCCACGGCAGGAAAACAGCGTAATTTCATTTTTCCATATATTCATCAACACTGAAAATGCATTAATTCAACAAAGATCCAACAATAAAAAAATCACTCTCCATTTCTCTACATTTCACATGGCCTTTAATTTGCTTATAAGGAACTCTCAAAAGGTGAGTTATCTATTACACAGACACACACAAAGGAATGGCAGCTTTGGGGTGGAGGCTCTCTCCTTGGGATGGCTGGACTGGATTTGATGGTCTTCAGGTTCCTCCAAGTCTTTGGGAATCTTTTTGATCAAAGAGAAGCTTTTCTACAATTACTTTCCAAACACAAGAACTGCCAAAGATTTAGCATACAAAACAAAGAAGAAGCAGTCACCACGGAGTCACAGTACCTGAAAAAAAATTGTCCTGGTGACTGGGTCACTGAAAGGGGAGAAAAGCTCTTCATTTTACAAGATGCTCTTCACCTCCACAGTAAATTGATTCTGTGACATTCAGGTATTATTATCCCCAGTCAAAAATTCAGACTAGGGCCTTGCTCTTTAAAGAAGTTGCCCAAGAGGAGATCCCACATTTTAGAAAACCATGAGATTTCCTGGTCTGACAATTTGTTTCTCTGTGCTGCAGTGAAGGAAAGGAAGGAGTACACAAAATTAAGGGCTGCTCCCAATCTCTCCCCTGGGACTATCTAGGGCTTTCTAAACTTTATAGACACTGCATTTGTGTACTGCATTAGGCCAGAGAGACTCAGGTCCAAATGCCCACTCAGTCTCAAAGCTTTATGAATGATCTTGAGACAGTCACTATCTCTCAATCTGACCTATCTCACAGGATATTTTGAGGATAAAGGGGAACGGACTACATATGCTATCTGGAGCTCTTCAAAGGAGGGATGGAGAAAAATGTTAATATCTATCCTGCACCTCCTCCTTCAGCAACCATATTGCACAAGCCACATTGTGGCAAGATCTTCGAAAGACCATGGCCCAGCAATTGATTCACATGAGCCATCATCCTTCATCTATTTCTACTCCAATATAATAGCAATCAATGGCGATGTCACAACCCAACCCTGGCCTTTGCTGGACATTGATTCTAATTGCCTGGAATAATATTCTTTTTTGCATGTAATGCTGTACCACAAATGAGCACATGTGCGGGCTCCTGGAGAGAAGACTCCAACCGCTTTGTTCTCCCTGGTCATTTTGTTGCTATGCTACACTGAGCTAAGCCATGGTTTGGCTTAGCATGCATTCCAAACCTGGGTCTCATGGTTGAGGTCTCTCCAAACTATCAACAAGCTACAAGCAAGTTTTGTCCAGGTCTGTTTTGGCCTAATGTTGGCTGCTATTTGGTCCGTAAGTTTTAATGTAATTTTAATGTATTTTGGTACACCACTTTGTAATGGACTGCCTTCAAGTCGATCCCGACTTATGGCGACCCTATGAATGGGGTTTTCATGGTAAGCGGTATTCAGAGGGGGTTCACCATTGCCATTCTCTGAGGCTGAGAGACAGTGACTGGCCCAAGGTCACCCAGTGAGCTTCATCGCTGTGTGGGGATTCGAACCCTGGTCTCCCAGGTCATAGTCCAGCACCTTAACCACTACACCAAGTGGTATAGAAATAATTTTCTACGCACATAGCTGGCCAGCTCCTAAACTCCTCCTACAGTTTCATTGCTTCTCACACAACTTCCAGTCTTCAGCCTGAGCAACTTAGGACCAAATTACCTAATGCCCCATCTCTTCCCATACAAACTGCCCATGCACTGAGCTCTCTTTCGGGGGGCCTTGCTGCATGTCCCACCAGCTTCTGAAGTTGCAGCTCGGAGGAAAGCATGAAGGGGTCTTTTCAGTTGTGGCACCAAGAATGCTGGACTTCTTGCCCTAAGAGATCTGCTTAGGGCCTCTGTTTCAATGTTGTGTCACCACCTGAAGGCTATGCAAGCTTCTGTCTTGTTTGCTGCTTGCACTCAAATTTCTTATTCAGCTTCTATGGTTTTAACTGTTTCTTAGACTGCTTTTATGGCTTAATATATTACGGATTGATTATTCTTGTTTTATGGTTTTATTATTGCAGTTAGTTGCTTTAAGCACATCTTGGAGCTTTGAGAGGCAGGGGAGACATCTGTTAATAAATAATAAATGTGCAAACCCTCTCCCTTTTCCACTATCCTGACTGGAAAAAAACCCAGACCCTTGGCGCAGAGGCCTGTAAGAAAGGTAGGCAACCATTACTTTTCAGTTCTCCCAGTATGAAGATTACAGATCAGTTAGTGTTTACAACCACAGACAATTTATGTTATTTTTATTGACCAAAGATCATTTGAAGATTTTAGATCACCAGGTACCAGCGCATTCAACTTGGCATTCACTCCTTACAGTTAGCTTCATATCAAACCATTTTTACACTTCTATTTACAATCAATCACTTTTATTACAGTTTACAAACCTTCTACCCAATCAGTAAATCAATCAAGTTTTAGGATATACAGAATAAGAGTGAAATGTACAATATATATATGTTATTGCCCTGCTACACTTCCTAGAATAACTATTTAATCTTACACGAACATTTACCTAACACTCGTGATAGTTGCTAGAAATCGCAGGTTTTTCTGTCACCCTGGGTTGTATCCAATGTTAGTCCTACTCAGAGCAGACCCACTGAAGTTAATGGGCACGATTAATTTAGGTCCATTAATTTCAATTAGTCTACTAGAAGGAGGACTTAGTTGGCTACCACCCCTCGTTACCTACTAACCACAAAAAAAGGGATAACCAGGCAGAAAAAAATCCAGCTGCTAGGGAGGAAAAGTATGTCAGGTCCAACACGTTTCAGGAAAAAAAATCTTTTTGGGGGACATGTTTCTAGCACCCATTCTTAAATGCAAGGTATATATGCATGGTAATGATATATAGAATGCCGAAGAGCGACTCCAACGAGCAGTTAAGGAGGAGAATATCAAGAAGTGCCATAGTCGTCAGAATAACGGAATAAAGTGCAGTGTGAAAGCACCCTTCCTCTGATCAGGAATGATCATGGAAGATTAGATCATGATGAACAATGCAATAATTTTCTCAAAATACTACATGAGTTGCTGGAAGGTTTAGGTGTTCAGTAGTACCCTAGTCTTGTATCTCTGCCATCCAAAGAAAGAAACCAGACACTCTCCATTTAAAACACATCTGCTTATCACTGTATTAACTCACAGCCTTTCATAGTCTATATCGGGGTAGCCAACAAGGTGCCCTGCAGATGTTAATTACAACTCCCATCATCCCTGACTGTTGGCCATGATGGCTGTGGCTAGTGGAAGCTAGAGCCCAACAAGACCTGGAACTACATTGGGATTAAAGTATTCCAAGTCAAGTCTAAGAACATAAGCAAAACCCGGCTGGATCAGGCCAATGGCCCATCTAGTCCAGCATCCTGTTCTCACAATGGCCAACCAGTTGCCATGGGAAACCTGCAAACAGGATCTGAGTGCAAAGAGCACTCTCCCCTCCTGCGGTTTCCAGCAACTGGTATTTGGAAGCAGACTGCCTCTGCCTATGGAGGCAGAGCAAAGCCATCATGGCACGTCTATCCATCATATTGCCAGAAAATTAATGTCTTCTCCCTAAAAATAGCCTTAACCCCCTTCAAATAATGGACACTTCTCTTATCAGGCTGTGATTTCCTGCCCCTAAAACCACCACCAATTAGTATCCCAAGAGGTGACAATGGATTTTGTTTTCTATGGAAAATTATTCCTCTATAAAAGCTCTGCTTACCTCCTTGGCACTCTGTTCTAGATATATATAATCTGCTCAAGACCCTAATTTTAAAGCTGGTGTTCAAATGAATTCTCTCTGCAGACTAATACATGGCTCAACTTAAATGTTTATAAATCAAACATTAAGCTGTTTTATATAGATGACAAACACACATTTGTCTGTGTCCACATAATGCAGTGTTTGTACAATTGCTCACTGTTCTCACAGCAAGCTCTAGGGTTAAAAACAAACTCATACGTAGTAGATGTGAACCCTCACACCACATGGTATCGGATTACAAATTTATACTTAGGGGCTGCCCCTCTTCTGTAGAAAAGGAAGAGCATCCTGTAGTTACATGGGATCTGTTTCAAAAGTATGACTGAAGGCAGGACAGGGTGCCTGAACTGTAAGTGCCTTTCCAATCTCACTGCACATAAATGCATGGGGTAAAGCGATGTCTGAACAGACACCCAGGGTTATATGGGTGAATACGGACTTCTAAGTACAGATTTTGCACTGCAAAACAAACGTACTAAAACACACACACACGTACACCAGTCTGCCAGTGTGAATAAGCACTTTCTGATGGTGTTAGCTGGGACATGCCCACAGCTGTAACAATCACAGGCCCAAAACTAGCAAAGAATTGATGCTCGTGCCTGGGAATTAAGTGTGTGTTTGTGTCTGTTACAGCTGGCACCTAAAGATGAGGTGTCGGCACCAGCATATGTGAAACTTTTCTCCAGCTAAATATATAGCCCAGGCCCCTCCCTGCCTGTTTTCTATAAGAGAGCACCACAGCTTTGATTAATATGCAATTGATCTTTTTTCTCTCTTAAAAAAATCAAATCCATTAAGATAGATCTCAATTCCTATAGATAATTTTATCTCCATATCCTACAGAAGAAAAGCAAACAGACTCTTTGTTTATGTTTTGTAATGTATTTAAAACATTGTATTTCGCTTCTGAAAAAAAATCCCATTTGACTAGCAAGCACCACAGAAAAAAAAGTCTAATTAAGTAGACAGTAACTGAAATAAGCCACTGCCACTGCATCAAATATTTCAGGACAAGCTTAGAAAGCCAAAAAAAAACACCTCACCAGCCAAGCCCATCGTGCAATTAACCAGTTGCCTCTCAGGCAGCTCTAGGACCCTGGAAGTGAGATCATATGCTTTCTGGGAGAAAACTTCCCCATGGTTCAAAATTTCAATTTAATTAGGAGAGAGTTTGGAGGTCAGCAAGGAGCCATCACAATTCTGTAGGTGTTAAGGTGCTCTGTTTTAGAGCTCAATTAGTCAGTTTTCTGCCAACTTGCAACTCTTTTTCGAGACTAGAAGTTGTTTATACTCAGAAGGCATCTACTGCCAGTTACGCTCAAAAACTCCCATGCGTGATTTCAGATTCCAACTGCATTTGTCCATCAGTGTTTAGAAAACAGATGTCAGGTGGGCAGTAAATGGCCATTCTCTCACTTTCCCACATCACCAATGAACACATAAACAGGTTGGATAGAGGAAATGATAACGAGACCAGCAATCAAACTTTCAACGGTATGGGAATTACTGGCCCCTCCTCCTTATTTATTATTATTAAATTTACATCCCGCCCTTCCTCCAGAAGGTGTCCAGGGCGGCCCACAAAAACACTTTAAAACATTTTAAGAACAAAAATTTTAATACATTTTAAACAAAACATCTTAAAAACATATTTAAAAAACAACTTCAAAAATATCTTAAAAAGCAATTCCAGCACAGACTGGGATACGGTCTCTACTTAAAAAGCTTGCTGAAAGAGGAAGGTAGGCGCCAAAAAGATAGAGATGGTGCCTGTCTAATATTTAAGGATGGGTAGGTGTCACCACACTAAAGGTCCACTTCCTATGTTTTGAGGAACGGGCCTCCTAATAAGATGGTATCTGCAGGAGGCCCTCACTTGCAGAGCGCACTGATCCACTGGGTATGTAAAGGGTAAGACGATCTTTCTGGAATAGCCAGAAAGGGAGCAGAGATTATTTCTGCATGATCCCTTAGGTAGGGGGATTTCTGACATCATTAGAAAAGGCAGGAAACAGCAGAAATCACTTCGGCTTTTGAATTAGTATTAAAACTATAACATCTTAAAGGTATGACACACAGATTACACTCAGTTATAATGAAAAACTCCACCACTCATTTTAACACAATGATCTGACCAGTGCCAAGATCTGCAGGTCAGCACTTCAGAACGTTACATTCCTAATGGGGGTTTGAGCATGCTAGGGATGAACACCCACATGCCCGACAGCTGAGCCACCCTTATTTTCTGAACGGAGGTACATTTCACTCCTGTGGCTGAGACATTTTGGAGTTGGCAATAACAACTATTACCTGCCCTCAGAGAAGCTTCCCTCCTTCATGTATTCATGTGAGTCACTGCCTAGAATTGAGGTGGACCTTTGCCCATCCAGATGTTAGTGAACTACAACACCCATCATCCCTAGCCCTTGGCCATGCATCAACCCCAGCAAGCATGGCCAATGGCCAGGGATGATGGGAGTTGCAGTTCACCAAACTCTGGAGGGCCAAATATTCCCCACAGCATTGACTCTGGCAGAGAATCAGTAGGCAGCCACTTCGAGTGGGGATAATTCTGCTGCGTCCCTACATTGCCTCATTGAAATTGCCCCAAATGAAAAGGCACAGCCACAGTTACCCACCCCTACAGGCGGCAGATTAGGAGGTGGTATACCAAGAATAGCTAGTCACACAGACACAGGGGGTTCTTCGTTATTTAACTAATTTCTCACATTGAAGATAGTTTTCTTTGAGAACAGAGTCTGAAAATTACCACACCAGAGGGCCTCCTATCTGAATCTTGCATCCAGTCAGACTTTTAAACAGGTGCAGCTGCAAAAAACTATTAAAAAGCCAACTTCTTCAACCACCATTTGTGTCTACGTAAAACTGGGCAGGAGCCCACTTAGTTTCCATCTTTGATACTCCCAGTTCTAAGCCTGAACAAATCAAAAAAAGCCGTTAGCTTTTTCGGTCCACGTTATCTCCCCAAACTCTCACTCCTGATGTTTTCCCTGGCACCCAGAACAAAGCCATGTGTAGCCATTTGTAAAAGAAGCCTTTCTGCTACAGCAATTCTGTGGCTAATTCCAGCTCTTGAGTGGCTCAGGAGATTCTAAATTATCAAGATCAGCCACAGGCTCAAAAATTAAAAAGGAGCACTTAGATGAATATCTATCAGACTTTTAAGAAGCTGCACAGCTGGCAAAACAAAACGGCTGTTTTTAATTAAAGCCTCTTCTCCTCCCCCCCCCCCAATTTTAACACAGTATCCATTTCAGACAGCCTTAATCTGAACATGGCCAAAATGCCCTGTAATTAACTATTATATTAAAGTGACTAAATGCAGAAAATTAAAAAACATATCACCATGATGTAACAGAACTTAATGTACAGTCCTAGCATATCACCTTTTGTCAGTTGCGCTCAAACTCTCACAGCGAGGTGAACTCATAAATTTCCCCTCCAAGCATTCCATGCTTATTTGCAATGAGAGAAAAAGTCCCCAGAGGGCCCCCATTGCTTTAGTAATGTGGCAAAGCTCTCTTCCTGAGCTTCCTAAAAATCTAGCTGCTTTTTTCTTGACACGGATATAAAAGGGAACACTATGAAAGAGGTAGTCACCCAAGTTCTGCAGCCAACTTTCATGAGAACCAAACAAATGGAACATTAGCAGGCCTTTAACAAGGGTGAAAGAACCAGGGCCCAGGCCAAGTGATAACACACTCCCTTCCCATCCAGACCCTTCCCTCTCATGTACAAACCCTGCCCGCCCTGGGAGGGTGGCACACTGATGTTAACACAGGCTAACACAAAGTTCAAGGGCTGGATTCTAAAACCTAGTTTTGGAGCAACTCCTAGTTTGGGTCAGCTAGGGCTAAGGCCAAGCAAATGTAATCCAGAAATGAGATGGGGGGGGGGGGGTTCACATGCAAAAGGAGACCGAGCACAAACAATCCATTATATATGTATTGCTCCTTCACCATTTCCATCTACTTGTATTCTTATTTATGTAGTGAACAAACCGTATATATCGCTTGATTGTAATAGAACCTCAAAGTGGTTTACAAGAAAAATGAAAACTTTACACTGATCAATAAAAGACAGTTAAAAACAGGTATTTAAAAACATTAAAAAATTAACTAAACTCAACACTAAGCTACAAACAGCTTGAAAAAACGTGTAACTACTACATGCCTGGATAAACTTGCCTAAACAAAAATGTTTTAAGCAGGCGAGGGACAGAGTACAACGAAGGTGCCTGCCTGATGTCAATAAGCAGAGTGTTCTTGGCTAACTCCCATTCAATTTAGCGAGGCACACAAAGGAAAACTGATCAAAGTGCCGAGTTGCACTCTCAGTGGATAAATCAGCTACTGATAACGGGCTGGTTATTACAGAAGTGATGGGGGCATTTTTGCATGCACCCTACAGGCTTCTCGGCATGGCACAAGATATCCACGTTATTCACATGACAAAATCTGGAAACAAAGCAAGATTCCTGTTAGCTGAAGCACTTTGCATACAAGAAATTTCATAATAGACTGATTTAAATATTCTGAATGCCCTGAAACACTCCTTTTGCATATCTGCCAAAAAGATTTTAACAGAGCTAGGATGCCAAGCCATTGAATGTTCCTTTGACTGGCTCTACTTAACCAAGACGTAGGCTTCGGTAGCAACTCCTGTCAAACCTTTGCTTCAAGTTGTTAAGGGAGGTAGCCTCTGGCTATTGCTACCAAATGCTAGGCTACATTAGCCCTAACACAGACATATGGCACCAGAGGTTTTCCCAGATAATGCGATGAGACCCGGAGGGGGAGGAGGATCCGCTGAAGCAATCTTTCAATTGAAAAGTTTCGAAAACTTGTTTCTAACTTCAGTGGCAACAGTACTTGCACCAGCTTCCTATGTCACAAACACATCTATCTCTAAAAGTCAAAATGCTGAAGTCAGTCCGTCACCAGGATAGGAAATGCACAGAACGTCTGCAGCAGGAGTGTAGTTTCAACAGATGCTGCGTTTCCACCTGCTAAGGCAGCTGGTCCAATTGCAAAGCCTCAAAGGTGGCAATGCTGACTCTGTTCCTGAGGACACCTCATCTCTATGCATTTGGAAATTATGCCGCCCAGAACATCGCTAGATGGGCATTTGCTAAGAGCGCGGCAAAAAAGAGCTGACTTGACTGAGTTTTTTATCTTCTCAGCTCCAGAGCATCCTAACAGCCCAGTCCACAGAGATTTCAGAGCTGCAACTGTCACTGACAGTTCAGCAGAGTGGGGGCTCTGCTCCAGGCCTCCTCTAAACACCAATTTACTTGAAACAGATTTTTGAGAAAGCTGCTTGGGCATCTTGGAGAGCAGCTGGAAGCCAAGAGACATTTCAACTACTAACGTGTGGCAAGACCCTGCCATGGAAAAAGGTGAGAGGAAAACAATCCCAAGGAGCTCATCCAAACAGCTCATCCAAACTTCCAACACTGGCTGTCTAGTGCACACAGATCAAAAAGGGAAGGCCAATTAAACTCAAGCTCTGGCATGGCCTCGTGTGAACAGGCCCTTCCGCCTTCACCCCCAACCCCCAAGAGACATGCAGGACAAATTGGGATTGCTCAATGATAAGAGACTTGAATGCAGCATTGTCAGCTCTATAAAATAACCTACCTGTAAGACTATGTTCATTGCAAACATGGTTTACATCAATAAATATTTTGAGATGAGGGATTTTACTGACTAGTAGGGCCAGCAAGCTGCCCCAGGCCACCTACATTGCCTAATTATTCCCCAGACAATTCAAGGAACTGAACTAATCTGCACAATGGTGCCAAAACTGTGAAATGACTTCATTGTTTAATTAAATGTTATTATTGGTTTATTCCAGGGGCTCCAGTGGTCCACAACCTTCATTCATTCCACAGCATGTCCACATTAAATATTCAGATTGATCTTAATTGTATTTTTATTGCTTCCTTTATTACTTATATTGTAATTGTGATCGTATTGTGTTACAATCTGAATTCTATGGAATGCAAATTGTAAATAATAAAATACAATATAAGAAATAAAACAACCAATAAAAATACAATTAAAAATCATACAGCATCTAGCACAATGCATTACAATTGCTACAACAGGCAGAAACATCATTAAGTGGTATTCACCAAGACCCACAGCAATTTTCAAGTGATCTCCAGGGGGAAAAATTTGGGAACCACTGTAGTGTTGATCTACTGAGTCAAGAATTGTCAACTGACTGCCCATCCCTGGTGCAAACCCAGCAGCATAGATGTAACTACAAGTATATACAAACAGGAACACAAACTATCATCAGTGTCAATGGCTACTGCACCAGAAGTACTACCTGCTTGTAAATCTGCCCATTTTTAAATAGTTGTTGCTACTTTCCTTTATTTGATTTCAATCTTTAAATAAAAAAAAAAGTCTTGTAACTGTAGGCTGACCCTGGCGTGCCAAGGTAAAATCCAAAGGTTAGAATTTTTCAGTGTACTGGAGAAACGTTATCTACAATTGTTGAAATTATCTCCCTTATATGAACTGTTCAAATCTTTTTTGACCATCCAAATTTTTTTGGTGCCATTTGTTTTTAGTCCATTGTAATGTTTTGTTTATGTTTATCCTGTGCTTTAAATAAAAAAAAAAGATTGCGTTTTTCCCCATAATATGCCCAATTTGCACAGTGACACATTGGCCAGGTATTTTAAGGCTGGAATCATACATTCTTTTACAAGGGTATAATCTTCATCGAGCACAGTGGGACTTACTTCCTAAAATGCCTAGGATTACGCTGTAAAAGCATTAACTATATTGAATATGGTTTTGTAAAAAAGCAGGACAAAAATCTTTTGAAGAAAAAGGCAATTCTTCTCTGTGGTTCACTGAATGTATGAATTCAGTTTGTAGTGAAACTAATTTAATTTGGAACACCCAAAGTTTGCAATGCCATCTGTTACGATGACAGCCAAAGGCCAGGCCTTGTGAATGCTCCTGTTTATCACAGGAGTTCCTCCGATACCTTCCTTGGTTGTGCTGCTGACAGCTGTTACCCACTGATGCCTGTAATCACCTGAGAGAGCACAAGGTGGCCCTGTCGATTCTTGCTGCCTGAGTCAAGTCCTCTGTCTTTGCATGCAGTAACTAAGCATGCTGCAGCTGACATCAGCATCTTCTCATTCTTTAATTGGTTCCACTTTAATGTTTAGCTCTTGAAAGGAGGGGGCACAACACAGAAGATAGATCAAGCCAAAAGGGTGAACCTCTCCAAATGTTACCACAGAGGGAGAGACAGGAAACAGGACTCATCCCATCAGCTCTGCTGCAAGACCAACTCCTTCAAGCCCTCCTCTACCTCCACTGTTACCTAGCAGCAATGATACCATCAGGCTACCTCAGTGGGAGAGATGAGAAGCAGTGCTGCTGGAAGGCCAGCTCCATCCGACATCTCCTACCCCTGAATTGCTTCCATGACAGCAGGTCATTATAAGATCTATTTTAAAAATTGGTACCCGAGTTTGCTTCCCCCCCTCTTCTTTCCCTATTCCCTTTCCCTTCTGTGTCATGTTTTTTTAGATTGCAAGTCTGCAGGCAGGGAGTGCCTTGTTTTAATTGCCTGTATGTAACCCACTCTGGGAGCCTTTTTGACTGATGAGTGGGGCACAAATGCTCTAAATAAAAACATACATGTGGAAAGATTCCCTTTCAGAGTGACCAAATGATCGGCAAACAGGTTCCTTACCTGAACTGCAAATAATTCCGTATCAAAAACAAAAAACACTAAAATATGGCATTGTTTGGGGCCTTCCAAATCTTAACATGCAGCAGACTCGTTTAAGGAACCACAGACAGGTTTGCAAAGTTGTAATATACAAAGGTATTTTTAAAAATCACAAGAGGGCACACTACATACAAACTCCTAACATAGGACTTCTTACAATCCTTCTGCATTGCTGAACAACATACCTAGGTAACTCATACATATTCTTATGTCAGAGGCTGGATATCCCAACAGCCCAACCAAAGAATGGAGTTGTACTGCCAAAGAGCCCCAAATATTTAGGAGCCCCAAGCCTCAGATACTGAAAACAGAATTAAATTCTTGGGTGGCAACATCACTTTAAAACACATGCACAAAACCAGTTACGTGAGATTTTTCTTCCAGTCTTTCTGTCATGTTCCACAGACCGCTTGTGGTCCACGAATTATGTTCAGATGGTTGGTGGCATGTCTGTGGATTTGTTGGTGAAGGAAGGAGGTGGCACATCCATTACATTAAATATTCATACTGGTTTTATTTGTATTTGTATTGCTTTTAAATTTCTTATATTTTATTTTTGGTGCTACAATTTGAACTCTATGGAGGCGTGGCATTGATGTGGTGAATAAAGAAATGGGGCACTAACAGCAAAAAAGGGGCTAATGGGCCAATTACATATTCATTTGGTATTCCCCCATTAAAAATAAAAGGAAATACATTCTTCTACCTTATTGCATCCAGCATTCTCCGGTTAACACTGTCTCTCTCGTCATTCTATGTGGAAATTCATCACAAACACACTAGCTGTGAATTGTTCATTTTTTGTTGTTGTTTTTATGGAAGAGGTGGGGAGCTTGTAGTCTTCCAGTTGATGTTTGTCCAACTCTCCTCAGCCAAGCCAGCCTAGCCAATGGTCAGGGATAATGGGAGTTGCAGTCTGGCCACATCTGGAGTAGCTACCCTGTGTTAGAGATTAATGTCCAGTACCAAAGGTGCCTTACTCTTCGTCACCAAAGCTGTCTTCTACAAACCCTGTTCCCTCAACGTTCTGCACTACTTTTAACTGCGGATAAATCAAGTGCTCTGTCTCACAACTCACAACACTCATCCCCAAATCAGCTTTTTGAAACCAAGCAATTCTAAAACTTACATCCTGAAAACAAAGCACCCTGCTAGGCAAACAGACCTTTGAACACTTCTTACTGACTGACTGACTGACTGACTGACTGACTGACTGACTGACTGACTGACTGACTGACTGACTGACTGACTGACTGACTGACTGACTGACTGACTGACTGACTGACTGACTGACTGACTGACTGACTGACTGACTGACTTACATCCCACCCTTCCTCCCAGTAGGAGCCCAGGGCGGCAAGGTGTCATGCAGATGTCTTATAATGAAGACGTGAAGATGTCTTATGCTGAACCTTAGCATCAGTCCGTCTAGTCCAATATTAGCAACTCAGACTAGCAGCAGCTCTCCAAAGATTCAAGGCAGGGGTTTCCCAGCCCACCACATGAGTTGCTTTTAAATAGAAATGCAGGGAACCGAACCGGGGTCCAACATGCAAAATGCATGGTCTTCCACTAATGCATTTCCGGCTCACCTACTTTCTGAAAGGCACCAAAATGAAAGATGGGATATAGGTGGACAGCGCACGTGTTTGCACCACTCATGTACTCAACCATCTCTATAGCCACAACACCAAAACAATTCCCATTCTATAGTTGTTGATTTTTGTAATCTCAACACCACTACCTGGAAAAGCCTATCAACTGAGGCTTCCGTCCATGAAGACAAGAAAGTAATCTATAACGATAATAAAAGGGGCTACTTTTACCACGCTATTGATCGTCCACATTTGCAATTAGTCACAGGTAAAATGCACTTTGGTAAGATTCACTTTAGCAAACCAGGAAGCTGCTAGACGGCCATGACTTACCATGGCTAGCTGCCCCACAGGACACATAATCATTACATACATTTGTGGAGTAAAAACATCTCCAAAGCATTTAACACTAAGCATCTCCAAAAAAATATTCACAGCTGGATTCTTAATAGCCAATGATGAAACAGTCAACTTCAAGTGGATGCAGAAAGCAAGAAATACGGCAAGGTCCTCTGGACAAAAAGCAGGCAGAAGGAAATCTGCCAACTGTGTGATTTCAGTGATGTGAGTTTTCTGAATAAATTTTATTTGGATTTTTTTTTCCTGACATCCTCAATGGATTGAGCTCCGATTTAGCATTCTATGTAACCTATTTTTTTATGAGCATAACTTTTAAAATGTTGGTTTTATGTGCTGTATAACCATATCAAAGCTTTTCCAACAGCCAAAAGCATTTCAACTGAAATTGTGTTATGGGAGGGGGGGTCACTAAAACACACTTGCTGTAGCTTAAATTATACCTTCAAACAAATACAAAGATACACACACACACCTCAATAGCAAACCTCTCCCTTACATCATTTACTATTGTATATAAAGCCCCTTAGCAGCTTAGAACCAGTTGACTTGTGGGACCACCTTACTCCACAAGTGTCCACTGGAGCACTTCTATCTGCGGAATTGGCCCTGTTACAAGTGCTGCATAATATTTGTTCTACACTTGCAAGAAATTGTTCTTTTAGTGTGGCAGCAGCTACTCTTTGGAACTCCATACCTACTGACATCAAGACAAGCACCTTCACTGTATTCATTTCAGCCCCTGCTTAAAATGTTTTTGTTTAGGCAAGCCTGTTGCCTACATAGATATTGTTGATGTGTTTTGATCTTTTTAGTCTGTTTTAATTGTTTTTAAAATGTTTAAATTACTTGTTCTTTAACTGTTTTATTGATAATTTTAATGCTTTTTGTAAACCACTTAGAGGTTTGTTTTTTTTATAATCAACTGGTATATAAATTTTGTTAAACAAAAAAAATATGGGGGTATGAAGGCTAATTTTAGTATGCCCAAAGAGATATCAATTAATATACTCATAATTCCTAGGTATAATAAGTTCATTACAACTCTGAAGCTGTTCAATTTGAGTAGCATTCTATCTATTCATTATATTACTAATTAAGTTTATGACTGTTTGCTGCAGAAAAATAAAAGCAGTAGAAATTTTTCCGCCCCATGTCAGCAAAGATTGCACAGTCTGAATCTGAACACACAGTGTTACACTTTAGACTGCACCAAGTCAGAAACACTCTTAACAAAACAAGTTATATATACCCCAATATTAAAACAGGAGTTCAAGGAATAACCTGCAAGTACAAGACACTCAACTTTGTTTCAGTAGGGGAAAAAACTTCAGGTCTGTTGATATGCTGGGAAGTTAGAGACTTGTGAAATTAGCATTGCAGCTCACCTCTGGAGTGTTTTTCTTGAACTCGCGGCTTTGTTCAATAAGCTTCTTTCTTGATTGTTCACTTTCATCTTGTCGGTTAGCCAACACTGTCGCCGTGGCATCAAGCTCCCTCTATAAAGAAAAAAAAAAGAAGGTCTGTAATTTCAAGCATGCCCAGATTCTTCCCCTGACTGCCCCCCCCCCAAAAGTTAAATTTAAAAACACAGGTAGTGAAAAGAAATAGACATCATTATCAAAGCATGTTTAAATCCCTTATTTGAATCATTATGTCCTTGAAATGGCCGTTAGCCACCCCTCATGCAACGTTACTACTAGCCTCTTCAGGAAGCCCCGTGTCAATACAAGCCCACACAGATGAGACTCCTCCATTTCCTTTGATAAGGACAATTTAAGGCTGCCAGTCTACCCTAGTATTGCATTGCACTGGATCTACTTTTTTGGCTTGACTTTTGACATCACAAATAAGTACTGAACATCACATCTATTATGTTCTTTGCCCTTTCAGGTTTTTCAGGATCTAGAGGTAAGACTCAATGTGTGTTCATTTTATTTCCCTCACCCTTTCCGTGTATAAGAACTCGTTCCCTTGAACCTGATTTTGTTGGCCAATTTCTTGTTTTTCATCTAATCAGAAGGACACACAGTTGCTTTCCCTTTCTTATGATCAACTTCAACCAAGTCCACATCAAAAATAAATCATAAGCCTCTTGGGCCAGCCCAGCATTTGCCAACCTGGTGCCCTCCAGATGCAGGCTAAAGCTCGTGGGAGAGGTAGTTTAAATTGCCTGGAAAGCCCCAAGTTGGGCAAAGGCTGGGCTAGTCAATCGTCCTTATAATACATCTACTACAGGAATGTAGAATATAAACTATTTACAAGTTGGCCCCACCAGAAGAAACAATACAGGTGTTTTCTAAGTGGCCTCCACCTGCATTTATATAGATGGGTTGCTTTTCACAACAAAACTAATTTCAGTACTTGGTCTGAAAAGCTGATTCCTTTGAAACCACAAAAATAGCCAAATGTTTATCAAGCTTTAGCTGCAATGGTTTTTACATTACCAGCCATGGCCATTAACCAGGAAGAGATCTCTGAGAATATGATGCCAGATCCATGGAGGGTGAAGCTTCTAGATTAGCTGGAGCCCCAACACCTTTCTTTTTAGAACACCTCATGCATCACATGAACGTACAGTGTAGCTTTATAACAAGTTTGCTCCATCTAGCCCAGCTTGGGGTGGCTTTCCTGGTGAGTAGGGTTAGCCAGACACTTGAGATCCTTTAACTGGAGATGCTGGGAATGGAAGCCTGGACCTTCTGCATAAAATGCATATGCTCTATGTCTGAGCTATGGACACCCCCCTTCCCAAACAAGTCCGTGCTGCCATGATCACAAAACCGGACAAGAGCTTGCCAAATGTAAGAAGCATTCTTGCATCTCGCTTAGGAAGCGCTTGGCCATAAGATCACTGGACAGAGGCTGCCCAAGTTCTCAGATTAATTCATCCACTCTTTTGTTCCACATCTGCTGGTTTTATGCACCACAAAAATAAGTCCAAGAAGCCTCACTCCACCAGGATTTATGCACCAGTCACCTCATCACATCTTCCACCTATACCCAATAGATTCCTTGACTTTTTATATACTCTGAATGGCACAGGACGTGTATTGGCATAAATGCTCCAGCTGTGCAACAATCTATTTCTGCATCACACTACAATGCTTCCCCGGTATCTTTGTTCATTCTATTTACGCACTTAATTCAAGTATATGCACCACATCCCCATTAAGTCAATAGAAGTTGTGTTATGTACCTTTGGGGAGGATTTGCCTCTAGATTTGTCTTTACTTCTAATCGATTTTCTTTCATTCCGAATAAATCTGATGTTCATGAGAAGTGAGAAAACAGTTCACTAGCGAGGCAAGATGCAAGAGAGGGACCCCACAACAAAATGTGGTTTTTTGGGAGGGAAAGCCTTCAGTCACTAAGTCTGTCCAGGGTAGAAAAGTCTCCCTGCATGAGAAGGGGGAGATTCGATGGCATGGATTGGGCTGGCTCACAGCTGATCTAAGCCAAGCCTTCCATACTCTTTGGCACTAGACAGTCTCCCACTTCAAAAGGGAGACTTTTGGAGGTGTGGCTTGGGCTCACTGAAGCAGACATAACTGATCAGGGCAGCCTTTCCCAACCAGTGGGCCTCCAGATGTTGTTGGACCACAACTCCCATCAGCCTCAGCCAGCACTGCCAATGGTCAGGAAGATGGGAGTTGTGGTCCAACAACATCCGGAGGCACACCGGAGGGGAAAGGCTGGATCAGGGATTGTGTATATTTTTCCCAGAGCAAATCCCTCCCCTTCCACTGCTAAATAACTATGACAGGGATTGTCATCCTTTTTGAACTATTGGGCACATTTCACATTTTCAGAGTGCTGTGGATGCCAGTCACAAAAGGGCACCATACTAGATAGTACAGCCATGGTGAAGCTTTTCCCATAACTGTATTTCCATTCTAGAAAATGCTTAACCAGTTGTATTTCTGCCTGTCATCTAAGGCACAAGAACCTGATTTTCCCCCCATGCCAAGCCTAAACCAAAGCCTATGCTGCCCCAAGAAGTACAAATAGACTTACTTCTGAGTACTTATGTATACCGTTGTATTAGAATTCACTGCATAGTCGACTTGCATTATTTATTAACAACAAATTTAATAAGAAGAGAAAAGGGCCTCTCCTTCTTCACCGGCCCCTGTCAAGCCTTCAGAGTTATACAGTAAATTCTTAATGAGTGCCGGGTCTTCTCCTCTTTCCAGTTTTCACATCTGGCTTTTGAGGGGAGGGGGGATTCTTTAATATCCACCCACACTTATTGCATCGTACTACTTGCAGAAAATAGGGGGTGCTTGATTCAGACTAACCCACCACAGGGAAGATGTATCCTGTTTGCTAGGGAAAAAGGAAAGCAAACCATGGAGAATCCAAGGCCTAGAAAATAAGACAGAAGCAGGAAATGTGCCCTAAAAGGGAGGGAAAAAGAGAAACTCTTTAGGATCTCAGGATCCACATCGCCTGGTGTCTAAATACCGTACTTATCAACCATAGCTCTGACTGCTGTGAGAAACAGGTGGGAGGAACCAGGCTGGCTCATTTCATAGAAATCGTTTAGAAGAGTACCTGCACACTTTACGTCAGAAATGAACGCTCAGAGTTTGCGGGTCCTGCCTGGGGATGCCAATGAAGGCCTCTGTGGCCACCATGGCACCCTCAGGCACTGGGATGGCAACCCCTGAGCTAATGGATATATTTGCAACAACATTAACTGCAGTCTAAGCTAAGCAGGTCCCCTTGTGTACCTGGGATCCTTAACCAGCTTCAAAACATTAGTAAGAAATGTGGCTATGCAAGGAACCTGCCTGGCTTCAACCATTGTTGACGTGCTTATGTGTCCCTTAACCACATTTTAGGCAAGAGGGAGGATTCTGCTCCAGAATAACTTGGATTCCCCCAAGCCTACTGATAGCTTCCTCTTGTGAATGGATAGTGTCATTTTGGATACAAAATAACTCAAGAATTAAGATCAAAATTACTTAGAATAAAACACAATCTTTGGATAAAGTTGTTAATAAGACACAACCACACTAACGCCATATTTCTAGGACTCTGGGGGCACTTGTGCTTAGTTTCAATTCAATCAATTTAGTTATTCTAAAAGAAACTGGATTCATAAGTTTTGGAGAGTTGCAGGGAACAGAACATCAATGCTAGTGGGTCAAACACAGAGGATTCATTCATTCAAACAGGATTCTTGTGGTTTTACCCTGTGCCACATGTGGTGGCAGTCTGTAGCCTCCACCCATCTAAGTGAAGCCCAACATTCCTGCCCCTTTGCAGCCTCTTGAAAACCCAGGGAAGAGGCAATATAATGTTGGGCTCAGCTGTAAGGTCACACCCTACATATAACTGCTTCCTGACACTAGTACAGGTGGGTGTTGTAAGGTAAACCTTTACTAAGTGGGTGCCACGTGGCTCCCAGACATTGAAACCCATCCAGGAGAGATTAACACACGGATGGGCTGCCCATGGAAAAACGGGGGGGGGCACATGTGGGACACACCAAGTGTAACAGCATCCTATTTTAGCTGCAAGTAAGTAGCATGATTTGTGTATTGCTTTATGAACTACACAGGTGCCAGACAAAAGTCAAGTGGATGTCCAACGCGTGTTCTATAATATCATTTCTAAGTAGAACAACTTGATTCAAAATCTCCCAATACTGCTGGGGTGAGGGACCACAGGGCCACATTCCCTTCTGCACAGCCTTTCAGGGGCCACATGACAAGTAGTGGGTGGGGCCAACAGTAAAGTTGACAGAGCAACCAACGTAAATGTTATCTTCGTATAGTAGGTAAGTTTCGACACACACTCAACAGACGTCCATCTCTATGCTCCATCCGGGTGAGCAAAAGGCATTATCTGAGTTCGGGGATGCATTTCAGCCAGGTAGAAACACCCAAGGAAGGTGCAAACAGGATGAGAGAGTGTGTGGCTTGGGGGGGGTCCCAAGAGCCAGATACAGCAGCTTGGAGGACCACATTTGGCCCCCATGCCCGAGGTTCCCCCCTTGCAATGCAAATTTTACTAATTTTTTTAATCACCGTACAAGCTCTGGAGCAATGAAGGCTAGGAACCTTGAAAAAAAAGAACCTCTAGAGCAGCCTTTCCCAACCAGTGTGCCTCCAGATGTTGTTGGACCACATTTCCCATCTTTCCTGACCATTGGCAATGCTGGCTGAGGCTGATGGGAGTTGTGGTCCAACAACGTCTGGAGGCACACTGGAAGGCTGCTCTAGAATCTACCAAGAACCTGCAAGCTATATAACAAGGTGCCATGAGGGGGGATACATACTTCCCGCCCCAGGATCACAGAGATTCAAGTTTAAAACACTCTTCTCACCATAAAGAAGGTGTGCCCACATTTTTATTTCATTCCATTTTGCTAGCCGAAGGCTCTAATTCTATATACAGCTACTTGAGGGTAAACCCTATTAGACAAAGTGGGATTTACTTCCTAGAGCAGCCTTTCTCAACTAGTGGGCCACCAGATGTTGTTGGACCACAATTCCCATCTTTCCTGACCATTGGCAATGCTGGCTGAGGCTGACGGGAGTTGTGGTCCAACAACATCTGGTGGCCCACTAGTTGGAAAAGGCTGCCCTAGAGGGTCACCTGTGCATCCTCTAAGAAACTATGCAAAATGGTATCTCCAAATGCCACAAATACTCAGAAAGACCCTCTGTTCTGCCAAATATAAAAAGGGGAAGTAAGGCAGCATATGTCAACAGATTTTGATGAAATTTTGTAACATATGGAGAAATACTATAAAAAGAAGGAAACCCTTAACAGTTGTAGAAACCAGTCTTGGATGAATTTCAGAGTAAAGAACCCAAAAGGAATGTGTGTGCCATGTGTACATGCACATATCAGAAACCAATGTGTCTAATAGCTTAGCAGAAGGCCATTTTAAAAAAAGTATTAACAATCTGTTAAAAAGCAAGAGACTAAAATATACCCCCTCCCACCCAAAAAGGAGGATTATTCAGGAAGGGAACCAGTTTCTGGGAAAGGCAGTAATTAATACTTTTTTAAAAAGAAAAAGTACACATCTTAGAGATAACAAACTAAAAAACAAACAGGCAAACTGCAAATTAAAAAAAAAAAGAATTTAGGAGAGGATTTCATTTCCAATTCAGCCGTATTGGTGTTTTGGGTTTTTTTAAGGGCACTTTTTTGCTGCACAAAAAGGAGGGCTAAGCATCACAATCTTGTACTGCAGCAAAGATATTATGAGTAGTTCTGAACCAGGGACAGAGAAGGGCTGTACCTCAGCGGCAAAGCATTTGCTTTGCAGGCAAAAGGCCTCAGGTTCAATCCTCAACATCTTCAGCAATGCTGGGAAAGACGTCATCTGAAAACCTCTGCAGCCACTGCCAGTCAGCATACTGAGCTGGATGGATCAGCATATGCAGCAACTTCCTACACTCCTCAGTAACTGCACAATCCATTTCCTGAATTTTCTGTGGATTAAATCAGGCTTACACCCAATAGATTTTATGTACACAGGACTGATGGAACCATCTGACAACAGCACACTTTTATCAAGTGGGCCTAGAAGTGGGGCAAAGACCATCCTGATTCCTGGAAGTTGCACAAGATACCTTGAGCCAGTTGTTGGAAATAGCTACTGCCCACAGCAAGACTCACACAGCGAACCAGAAGATGAGCAACTGCCAGAGGCAGCCTACATGAGACAAGATCAAGCAGATGCTTCAGACAGTGGATTTTTGGAGCCATTAAGGGCGGCAGAGTGGAAACAGGCAGATCAGCAAATCAAAGTATCTGATTATCATGTCAATCTAGCACTAACATCAAAGTAGAGAGAGAATCTACATCATTGCCAAGACCAACTTCCTGTAAATGTGGCAACAGGATACATGTTCCACATTTAAGCACAATTCTGCATGGCTCAGATTCACTGCAATGGGGCTTCTGCAGAAGACTCTCCCAAGAGAATCTTGTCTGCCAACACTCTCAGGAGATGAAGGTAAGGCGCTCCTCAATTACCCTGACTTTGGCTTGGGCCCAAGTATTCAAAGAATCACCTTCTCCCAGACGAACCTGCCCAAATGCTGTTATAATCAGGCCTGTCTTTATGCCTCACCCTCCCTACTGAAGTCACGGAGGTGATGATTGCAGGGAGAGGACTTTCTGCTACAGCATCCACACTTTGAATTTTCTTCCCAGGATTGTTTGCCTAGTGCCAAATTTGATATTTAATATATTTTCCAGCCCTTCCAGCATTTTACTGATCTGGTGGCCTTTTTCAACAGTAGGACCAAGTGTGCTGGCTGGGGCTAATGAGACCTGTAAAATATGTTGCAGAGTGAAATGATCCTATGCAGGGCTCCAGCCAGACTGCCATGCCCTCTTCATTCCATTTTCACTTCCCACAAATTTCTCTCTCTCTCACTCTCACACACACGATCAACCAGCACGTTCAGTCTTTAGCACACAGATTTTGAAGCTGATCTCCTCCCCCTTAGGCTTCTTCTACCTTAACAATTCTTTTTTACATCTGCAAAACCTTGGGTTTGCCTGCCAATACCTCTCTCTTGCATGTAGCCTGCACTGTTTTGGGTGCATAAGAATCCACAGATCTAGAGTTTGCTATTAGGATATTCTGCTGCCATTACTGGCCTAATCACTCGTAACAGTAACAGAGCACTGAGACAATTTAGACCAATTCATAAAGGGGTTGATGGACCAGGCTTGTAAACAACCACCCTTCCAATTACTTGTGGTAAGAAAAAATAATCTCTACATCAAATTGAATGAAGCTCACGGACCACTGGTGGTCCACAGACCACAATTTGGAAACCCCTGCTCTACGTGACTGGAAAAGAAATGTACTTATACTAAAGATGCTGGTTTCCTCCTGATGATGATGCTCCACTTTCAATAATCCACAAATTACCAACATAGCTACACCACCACTGGACTGAGCTTGTATTCTCTACTAAGTCCCAAGGCATCTCCTAAAGCAAGGGTGGAGAATCTGTGGCCCTCTAGATGTTGTGAGACTCCAATGCCCATCAACCTCAGCCAACATGGCCAATAGTGGGACCTGCAACCCAACAACATCTGGAGGGCAACAGAGTCCCCATCCTTGATCTGAAGGTACCTGATACAGCAACCTCTGCTCCGCGCCTAGATGGTGATGATGGTTAATACTGTCATTAAATAAACTTATTAGTCGCTTGTTACCTAAAAGTGCTCCAAATGACTTATGTTTAAAAACAAATACAGTGTACCATAGAAAAAAATCATATAAAATGTTAACATTTTCATAATACACACACACAAAACATAGATGGGAAACTGCTGGGCAACTCTTTCGAGAGAGCTTTGACTGTGGGGCAGCATACAAATGTAATAAATAAATTTTGAGTTTCACAATGACAGAAAGGCAGGATATTGATGTCACAGAGGCAGATACTCCAGACAAGTGGGTCACATTAATCCCTAAGCCAGCCTTTCAGAATTCTTTAGGAAAACTGCTTACTACGACTACTGGCTGAGCCACAGACAATGGAGTGGCTCAGAGAGAACAGGCTAGACTTCTTTCACAGCCAGTACATTTTGGTACTTATATGTGAGGATGGATAACATTCTGTCCGGATCCAATGCCTCTGCCATAATAAAATGGCGGAAAATGTAAAAGGGATCTAGGAGCAGAAGCTTCAGAGAAATACTGCTAAAGCCCACAGCTGCGAAGCAGCTGCTCCCAAGCCCACGGATTTCATTCATTTCCATCATTTCCAAGCGTACCAAACATACCCTGTGAATGGCATACAGTTAGCTTCACATTTGCTGCAGTAGCATCAATACCAAGCAAAAAACCCCAAAATGAGAAATATCCATTTCTGCTGGAATCATTACATTTTTTAAATCCTTAAAAAAATACTTTTTAAAAAAAGTTGTAATTAACTCGAAACCCTGCCACCTCCGCAAATTTGTTTCGTTCCTCTTTAAGAGATCGTGCCACCAAAATTGAATCCCCAGCATTAATACCATATTGTCAGCATACATATTAATTAAATGCTCTTCTCCCTCTCCCCGGTATCCTATTACACTGACATTATTATGTAAATGCGCAGCTAAAGGTTCCAGAGAGAGGACAAAGGGAAAGGGGGGCAGCCTTGTTTTGTCCCCCGCTCAACTGTAATTGGGGTTGAACTGAGCTTACCAGTCCAGATCAGAGCTCTGGTAGGTACATATAAGCGTGACACCATTGATATGAAAGTCTCTCCCAATTTATAGTTTGCTAAGACTTTCAGTAAGTAATCCCAACTTAAACAGTTGAACGCTTTGAAAATGTCTAACGAGAGAACTGTTGTTATAGGTGAGTTATAGGTGAGTTAAGCTTTCGTATCTGATCATCCATCAGGGCCTGTGGCTGGAAGTCTCGAAGGTAAGTTACAATGAAATTCTCCTCCCTAAATGCAAATCTATATAAGTCTTGATAATATTCAGCAAAGGTGGAATTTATTTCTTTAGGATCATGTGTGAGCTTTTCTCCTTGCGTGTAAATTACAGGTATATGTGTGGATAGGCGTTGAGATCTTAAGGTACGTGCCAGTAA
The DNA here is from genome assembly GCF_030035675.1 of Rhineura floridana. Taxonomy (NCBI): domain Eukaryota; kingdom Metazoa; phylum Chordata; class Lepidosauria; order Squamata; family Rhineuridae; genus Rhineura; species Rhineura floridana. Next base: position 4,557,304 of record NC_084500.1, on the reverse strand, counting down.
TTTGGAGCATTTATTCCCGGATTCGTAATGTTTTTGTTTTATGAACCATAAGGATTTGGCTATTTTGGTGGAATTCAATGCTTCTAATTCTTTACATGTATTTGCCTAGAGCTCGCAATTTTATGCTGATGTTCCAAAAGTTTAATATCTTCCAATAGTTGTAATTTAATCGGGTCAAATCTTTTTTTTGCATCTCACAAAACGGGAGCCCCCATAAAAAGATGGAGGGTCTCTGAGAATGAATAAAATTGGGAGACCCTCCATCGTTTGATCACATCCCCCAAGCCTCTCACATTAAGAGTCAAAACACAAATATCCATCATTATGGACTAACAAACTTAATAACATAAGGAATGTAAATACTTATGTTCCTAGCAATACAGTATGTTCCTAGCAATAGAGCGCTATCAAAAAAGCTATTGATATGTTCACTGATCAAACAAAGGAATTTGTTCAGATGGTCAAACTAATTTACCCTTCTATTATAGGACAATCCACACTGACTTCTTAGCACTGGGGGAGGGAGGGCAGTTAACATTCCAGCACCTGTTTACATTGCCTCTGACATTCATTTCATATGTGAACTCTCAAGACAGGAATAATTTCCTGTTCTAGATCTAGCTCTAGCAACCCAAAAGGCATAAATCCTGGAGAGCAGCAACCAACAGCTTTGCAAAGATGGCGTGCGTATGTGTGTGTGTTCCCAATGGCTCCCCAGAGCATGCAGCTGTCTCAATCAATGTTGAGTGTCTGTTAATTAGTTCGGTTTTACAAGCTGATGGAACAGATGACTTCATTCCCTCCCCTCCCCACCCCACAGACTAATTCCTCCTACCAAATGCAGTCACCTACCATATGCGGAGGGCTGGACTGCAGCAGAAGCAGTAGAGGCAAACTGTCTCTCCACAAAAGACTCTCTTTCACTGCAGCCCCTCGGGGCACAGGAGGGTCACATTCTCAGAAAATGCTGCAACTCCCAAGGGCCAATTTGCCATGAAAGACTCACACATGCTTTTACGTTCTGGGTTAAAGGTTGTGTGAACGACTCTGTGCGGCCAGAATTAAGCAACATCTTTATTTTAAAAGATTAGTTCAAAAAAACCACGACACATTATCACATTTAGCTCCTAGCTGCAGATCTGTGGCTTCAAATATTCCCCATTCAGTAGAAAAACACTACACCTAGGACAGTTCTTCACTGTTACACCCCAAAAAGATATACTTTTAACCTACATTCAGAGGAGCTCACCCTCTGATGCTTTTGCGTGAGTCACTGTCCTGGGAATATTGCCTGACTGGAAGCAGACCTGGTCAAAGCTGCGATTAGTGCAGAGATGCGACAGGTAGCCCTCCTCTGTGGATGGGCGGTTTTGGTTCACAGGATCCTTTTCTGAGTTTTATTTCTTGTGATACACAGTTCTTTCACATCACATCAATGTGTCTTGGGTACAACTTGTGAACTCTTGACTGGGGGGACACAGACCAAAGAGGGGGGATGTTTCCCCTCTTCCAAAGCACACACATCGAGGTAGCTTTGTCAGCACCCCAGACCCAGATAAGGAATAAGCCTCAGAAATGCACAGAGCATAGGCTGTCTGCTAAGTGCGCGTGGGGTAACCCCTCCCCAAGTTGCAGCTGCTGATCAGTGCCATAGCGACACACACCTTGCCACATTAAATATGTGCTTTCTTGAAATCTTTATTTTTTGTTAGATCCACATCCTGCTTTTTGATTGGAGTCCTCAGAGCTGTTCACAACTTTCATAATACATAACCAGTCTCATTTTTAAAAAAAACTTACACTTTAAAATTAAAACATGGAAGTAATGGATCCATGAAGAAAGATACTGGCAGGCCAAAGAAAGGAAAACAAGTTGAACGTCGGAATATTCAAAATCTAAACTGGTTTTGGAAATGTCACTTTTGGGGACGCACCCCACAATACATCTGACAACAAATATTTGAAATACCAACTCTGTTCAAATCCGAGTACAGTAGGGCCCCACTCATACGGCAGGTTACGTTCCGGACCCCCACTGTAAAGCGAAAACTGCTGTAAAGTGGAAATCACTGTCATTGATTTTGAATATAGCAGCTAAATTTCAAACTTCTTAATCCAGCTGAACATCATCTGAAGAGGCATGGACGGTAGTCACAGGAAAGGTGTGAACAAGTGCCATACTAAAGAGATGCTTGCCTTGTCAAAGAAGAGCACCTAAAAGTGAAGCATTCATCAGGAATCAAGGCCACACATTTTAAAACATCACATCAAGTTAATGCTCTGTACTAGGTCTATGTAATGCAAAATCAAGCTCATTATTTATTTATTTATTATTTCAACTTATAGACCGCCCTTAGCAGAATAGCTCTCAGGGCGGTGAACAAACAAGATAAAATACAATATATCATAGTAAAAAATCACAAAAACATGTACAAACAAACAACAGAAAGCACAACAAAAACGAAATACAACACAAATTAAGAAGGATACGTGTTAAAAGTAGAAAGATTAAGAAAATTAAAAGATTAAAATGCCTGGGAGCATAAAAAGGTCTTTACCTGGCGCCGGAAAGATAGAAGTGTAGGCGCCAGGCGTACCTCTTCGGGGAGGCTGTTCCACAACTCAGGGGCCACCACAAAAAAGGCCCTAGATCTAGTAACCACCCTCCGGGCTTCCCGATGAGCTGGTACCCGGAGGAGGGCCTTAGATTCTGAACGAAGTGAACGGGTAGGTTCATAGCGAGAGAGGCGTTCCACAAGGTATTGAGGTCCCACGCCGTGTAAGGCTTTATAGGTCAAAACCAGCACCTTGAATCTCGCCCGGAAGCAAACAGGGAGCCAGTGCAGACGCGCCAGAATAGGTGTTATATGCGAAGACCGACTGGTCCTCGTCAATAGTCTGGCAGCCGCGTTCTGCACCAGCTGAAGCTTCCGAACTGTCTTCAAGGGCAGCCCTACATAGAGTGCATTACAGTAATCCAATCTTGAAGTTACCAGAGCATGAACATTCATCCGTAGTGAACTCTGCCAAACTTTTCTTTTGTACTCTGTCCAGGCTTAAAGGAAGAATCAAATTGTTTCTGTTTTTTTCATGCCCCCGTCTCTCTCTCTCTCGCTCACTCTCTACAAAATAGAAAACTACTCTCATTTCACAGCTCCTACGTTATACATCAGAGTTTATATTACACCTTATATTTGGGACTCCTGAACAGCAGCCACACTATCAAGTGTTCCTAGAAATGGGTGCAGCAAAATTGCTCCACCCACCTCTCACCCCACCCTGGCCAAGCAAAAAAAAAAAAAAAAAAGTGGAGTGAAAAGCTTCAATGAAATTAACAAGCTCAAAGTGAAATTAGCTTCCTGGCAGAGGCTTTGGAGCCAGTGTTTCATTTCACAAATTTTTAAGACAGAATGAAACAATCTAAAAATGCTGCTTTGCCTGGGCCTTCATGAATGCACTCCACACACGTGGGACGGACAGTGCAGAGAACGGCCATCTCAATGTAAATGGCTCTCCCAATCCTAATCATGTTTCTGTCAAATTCATGTTTCAATCCAACTGATTTCTAAATGAGCATGCTTAAGACTGCAACAAATTAAAATTTCTTTTGTTTTAATATTGAATTTTTAACTGTTGCAACCCGCCCTGAAACTTGTTGGTGAAGGGTGGATAAATATGTTCAGCATTATCAGCATCACAGGAACAAACAGATTAGCACAATTTCCCAGAGCAGCCAGCAATACAAAATACAACATAACATCTAAACATCTAAACTTAAAAAGCAACAATCTCAGTAGCACCTCATAGCCTCCTTTCTACTGCTTGAACAGTAAAAAGTTCAATGATGATCAAATCACTAAATGTATTAAAATGCATGGGCATATATTTAGATTGCTGCCTAGCATCTAAATGACACTGAAGTCAGGATGTGTTTAAAAGGCAGAGAACCACCCCCCTAACATGGCCTATCTAACCCTATTAGATGCCCACCCAGCCTCTGCTCACAAAACCTTAACAAATGGAGAGTCCATCCCCTTTTGAGGCAGTCTGCTCCATTGTCAGCCAGCTTATATAACCAAGAAGTTCAGCCAAAATCCCTCTTCTTAAAATTTGAACCTATTGGTTCAGATGCTTTCCTCTGGTGCAACAGAAAACAAATTTCCTTCATTATCTATGTAATAGCCCCTCAAATATTTGAAGACGGCTACCATGAAATTGGAAATGGACTGCCTTCAAGTAGATCCCAACTTATGGCGACCCTATGAATAGGCCTTTCATGGTAAGCGGTATCCAGAGGGGGTTTACCATTGCCTCCCTCTGAGGCTAGTCCTCCCCAGCTGGCTAGGGCTGGCTCAGCTTGCCACAGCTGCACAAGCCAGCCTCTTCCTTGTCCGCAACTGCCAGCTGGGGGGAACTGGGCTCCTTGGGACAATGCAGCTTGCCCACGGCTGCACAGGTGGCAGGGCACGTCACCCCTGAGCCACTCCCTGTGGGGGTGATCTTTAGCTGGCCCTTGACACCCAGGAGACAAGAGCAGGGATTTGTACTCACAGACTCTGGACTCCCCGCCAGGCTCTCCTCCCCATTTCTTCTAAAAACATACCCAACTCCTTCAACCTTTCCTCATAGAACTTGGGACTTCTAAAGTTAAAAAAAAAACCCAATCAGTGACATGCACATCTTAGAAGAGACACTCCCCCTCTTCTCTCACACAGGAGTGAATCCCTCATAGGCTCTAGCCTTCTGTTGTTTTTGTAAATACCTGCATCCAAATCAATTTTAAAAAGTTACATCTGCTGCTTCATTAGTCAAGGGCATCTTTCCAGTCATTCAAAACATTTCAGTCAAAATATTTTAATCGACTAGACACAGCAGTGCTACTACCTAGATCTTGTGGCCATGGGCTATTTATTTTTTCAGAATGTTCATACACTGCCTACTAACCTAAGGTGAGTCAATGTAGCATGCCAACGGTCTGAAAGAACCAACTTCCATTCATCCCTAATGGCTACAGTTAAGAACAGTCTATTTCTAGACCATATCAAATTTTGAATGTTGATGAAGAAGTCTGTTCTGTCCCATTGCTGCATTAATTTGCATGAAGATTCATCTTTAAATATGCATTTGTTTTACAAAATTACATATATTTTATCTGAATGCACACATTTCTAAACATATTTCAGTCTAAGACATACTTTTGTACTTTTTTAGCCAAGAACTCTATTGCAAGATTTGGAGAACTGCAACATGTAAAGATAACTGCTTTCAAGCCTCCACTATAATCCAGGAGGTGCGGATCAGGTCAGCACAGAAATCGAAACCATCCCCACTAGTCATATTAAAAAGATTCTCACATGATGCAGCAGACCATACATAGAGTTTAACAGCAGCCATTTGACTGATTGACTTATATCCTGCCCTTCCTTCCAGTAGGAGCCCATTTCCATTATTTGCTTCTTTGCCAGACAGCTACAGCCGTTTCTGGACCAGGATATCCTGACCACTGTCGTCCATGCACTGGTAACTTCCAGTCTGGATTACTCTAATGCTGCCTACGTGGGGCTGCCATTGAGGTCGGTCCAGAAGCTGCAGCTGGTGCAAAATGTGGTGGTGCGGTTGCTCAGTGCACCAGAGTATCACCAACATGTTGCCCTGCTGCTGAAAGAATTGCACTGGCTGCCCATTAGCCACTGGATCAAGTTCAAGGTTCTAGTTTTGGTGTGTGCAAATACTATCATTATCATATACACTCACTGGGCTGGTTCAGATGAAATGAAAATGAGCTTTTAATGAGCCTTTGTCTTCTCTACACAAACTGCGCATTCCCTCCTCCCCTCACACACAGCAATTTGCTCCCTCCTTTTCTGATTTACCAGTCACTGCCTTTCAGCCTCAGAGGAAGGCAATGGTGAACCCTCTCTGAATACCGCTTACCCTGAAAACTCTATTCATAGGGTCGCCATAAGTCGGAATTGACTTGAAGAAAGTCCATTTCCATTTTTCTGATTTAAGGCCAACTATAGGTTCCTGGTTATCAAGAAACCCATACTTATTTGCCACAAACAAGTAAAGGAGATAGAGAATCACCATGTGCAGGTGGAGGGGAAGGAGCACATGAGCTCAAAGATCCTTGATGGTTTGGCATTGCATCTCAGCAAACTCACTGAGTTGTCTTAGCAGCCATATGTCCTACATAAAATGGGAACTTGACTCACCCGCCTCACATTATTTGCTGTGACAGCAACAAAAAAAATATTTTGTTGTTTCTTTTTAAAGTTGGTGACAGGGCCATATAAATATTACAAATACAAGCGTGGCCGATCCCCTTAACCAAAAAACAAGTAAGGGCATTTCTGGGTGTGGCTGGTTTTTATAGGAAGTTTGTGAGAAATTTTGGGGAAATAGCAACCCCCTTGCATGAATTGACCAAGAAGAAGTGTTCTGAGCGTGTGGTATGGACGGATGAATGTCAGAAGGCTTTTGATCTGCTGAAGCAAGCCTTGTGCCAAGGACCCATATTAATAGCACCAGACTATGAGCAACCATTCATCGTGGCTACAGATGCGTCAGACCTCGCGCTGGGAGTCGTCTTGCTGCAGGAGAGAGAAGGCACCAGACATCCAGTGGCGTACCTGAGTTGCAAGCTGACGCCGAGGGAGAAAAACTATTCGTCGGTCCAGAAGGAGTGCCTAGCGGTCATGTGGGGACTGAACAAGTTGCGCCCATACGTGTGGGGACGAAGATTCACAGTGACTACGGATCATCGGGCCTTGTTATGGTTGCAGACTATGAAAAACCATAACACTATGCTGCAGAGGTGGTCCTGGGCCCTACAGGACTATCAAGTGGACTTCCAGTTCATCAAAGGCAAGGACAATGTACTGGCCGATGGACTTTCCAGGCAAGTGGCTGGGACTGCAGTGACGTGACCAGACAGAGGAACAAAGAAAGACATTTTCCCCATAGAGACTTTTATTTGTTAACGCGACGTATAAATCCTGGAACAGGAATAATACTGTGCAGTTGTTTAAGGGGGGGGGGGAAATGTGATGTTCCTATATATTAGTGTATATATGGTAAGTGCTGGTTGTTTAGAGTATACATGGTAAGTAGTGAAAGAGGAGGGGGAGTGAATGGGCAATAGAATGCTTGATGATTGGCTGAATGTTTAAAATGGCTGACAGTATAAATGAAAGGATGACAGGTAAATCTGGGGGAATGTGAGGTGGTGAATTGTGGAATCTGGGGGGAGAAGAGAAAGAGTGGATTGCTTGGTGGGGTTTAGAGAGTTGTTTACCAGGAGGGAGGTGGAGTTCGGATTAGTATTGAGTAAAACCATATGCTTATGTGCCTTAAGAAGAAATCTTGTTAATCTTGTTAGCTTTGTTATCTGTAATAAATACTTAATTTGGTTTACCAAAGGCCTGATCCTTGGCTGGGGTTTCACAGACCAGAAAGGAGGGTAAGGTAATGACCAAGGCTGAAGGGGAACTGTAACAAATGGTGACAGCGGTGAAGAGAATAACAATACCAGTATTCAGAGTCTCTGGGAATACTAGTATTGGGACGTTACTGGTGGTTGCCTAGCAGGGGGATCTGTTGAGATCTGTGCTAGAGCAGGGAGAGAAATCATAAGAGAGAGCGGTCCGGACTGGTGGAGTCCCTGGTGGTGCCTAGAGACAGGCAGTAACCACGAGCAGGTAGGAACCTGACAGGGAGAGCCAGGGAAGGACGCATCACAGCACTCTCCCCTCCTGTGGTTTCTAGCAACTAGTATTCAGAAGCATCCTGCCTCCAACCATGGAGGCAGAGTTCCCAAGACTGTCACTTCTCAAGTAACAAAGAAATACCTCAGGATGGGACAATGCAGAATGAGTGTGAAGGCTCCTGTTAAGTTCCAATACATAACCCACCCTTGGAGATATAGAATGCATATTTAGGAGTTGTCAGGTCTCTCGGGAATCACACCATGGGCAGAGAACAAATTTAGCCCCATTCCAAGGGTGCCCCCAAGTACTACTTGAATTTTCCCATTCAAGGAATGGTTGCCATTCAATCCTACATGAGGAAAAGAAAAATGTGCACTTATAGCAAGGACAAAACCTCATATATAATCATGGCAGTTCTAACTATACTAGAACTGAGGACAATTCTTTCAGGTTCCACAGGGCATACAGCTTATGTTCATGCACAGAACAGAGACACGCAGCAGGCCCCTCCCACCCCTGAAAACCTTATAGTATGCATCCCCAAGCTGCCATCACCACCACACACATGCCAGCCATCATGACAACTAGCATTGTATTAATAAACAATCACCTTTATAAGTGATGTGGACAAACCTTACAATCTCCTGGAGAAGTGGAATATTTTCACTTGTAACTTTATCATAGCACCTTCATGAATATAATGACCTCAGGCTTGCTTAACTCAAGATACCATCCCTCACTAGGTTCATTTAAAATGATCCCACACCATTTGTTCTCCCTAATTCCCATCACCCACCCCCAAAGATAGTCATCCCCAAAGATAGTCATATCCGACCTGCCAAACTCTCAAGTCTGTATCTTCTGGGCAGGAGAATCCAAGGTAACAATATCCTGCCATTTATTTACTACATAGCATTTCAGGCATCTACAGTAAGTTGAGCATATAATTCAAACAACACCAAAACCTTTGAATATCCATGGGAAGATTTCATTTTTATAGGCAATAAACATTAAATCTAAAGGACTGGAACGTAAAAAGTGCTTTAATACCACACAAATCACTTTCCCCAGGCAGAGTAAACCTCTGACGGTTTTAAGAACTGCGATATAAATTTTTATGGCAAATTATCTGAATAGAAATTATCTGTCCAAGATGCACTTTTTAGTACCTATGTCTCATTTCCACAATGCTACCAATCTTTGCAATCGCCAGCTCCAATCCACACTGAAAACCAAAGGCATCAACACTCTGGTTAAATTGGGTTGCTCTTTCCCTTTCGGGATTTCTTTTTCACCACTGCTAGAACTTTAGCCATTTCCTTTCACTTTTGCTGGTGCAGTAGCAGAAGTCACCAACTGTCCTTCTTAAAAACATCCTGGTTTTGCTTCCCTAGTGGGATCCACTGCTAGTCCCAACAATACATTTCTTATTTTATGCCGTTAGATAGTTTCCAACAAAACTTTTCATTTTCAGCTCAGAAAGTCTCTTCTTCAGAGAAAAAACAGCTAATGTTATATGTGCACCGATCTGGTTTTTTACACTGGGCGATAGCCTCTTAGACCATAGATAGAAAACATGTGGATCCCTATGCTATACATCAGATGGTGGTTGATTGTCCATTGTCGGGGCAGAAAGCATCCCATCTCTGGAAACACTTTCTATAGCCTGCCACAAAATGCTTAATTTCAAATATAAGGGGGATGGCCTGACCTTTGACTCAAAGACATTGGCTACATTCAGATGATATCCACAATTCTGGGCTCACACACTCCCTCTTCTCCTTCCTCCATGAAGGCAAGGGAAGGAAGGCAAGGGAAAGAGGTACTGCGTCTAGTTAGGGGAAAACTGCAGTTTGCCATTTTGTCCACGTGTGACAAACTATGATTTACACCCTTAGTATTTCCTCAAACAAGCATTCCAAACAACCATTTAATCCTGGTTTAGAATATTGGCTGAAGTGCAAGCCATAATTTGCATGAACTATAGTTAGCCTCGTGGAGACAAAATGGCAAATTATAGTTTGCTACTATCTAGGAGGAGACGTTTCTATCCCCCCTCGTGTGCATTAGGAGAGAGTGCGGAAGCTCAAAGCAAATCATTCCTCATTCTTCTAACTAAATTGAGCCACTGATCGCAGGATCAATTGCAATATAAAACAAAACAAAACAAATTATACAACTATTTTGTATAAATAAGCACCTTCCTTCTACAATCTAAGGAATCAACACGTTAATAGCAACACATCATCACAATTCATGAATATAAGTATTTAAAAGCCTGATATCTACTTGCCACAAATAGCCTCGTCATCTTCAAGCAGATTATCTTCCTTTCACATTGAAATACCAACTTTTGTCCTCACTTGGTCCTCAGAAACCATTATTGGGGGCATTAATTACTCAAACATTAAGAGCATACATTATCACCGTGCCAAGAAATGTTATAATGAGACTGAGGAGGAAAGGAAGGAAGTGCTACTTAAGACTGATTAAAATCTATGCAGATATGTGCATTAGCCATGATGAGAGAATGAATGGTGACTGAGAAGCAGCACTGCTCTCAAAACATAACCACAATGCTGAAAGGTGAACCGACATTGGAAAAACATGTCAGTTTTATACTAGTTTACCCATCATTTCTCCCCCCCCCCCAAAAAAAAAGAATTCTGGAAAGTGTAGTTTTGTGAAGATACAGGGAGTTCTCCAAGATGCCTAGTTTCCCCACCCCTCCTCTCACAGCTCCCAGAATTCTGTGGGAAAGGGAATGTCCATTAAGCCCATCTAAGCCATCCATGCAGATGTGCCCCAAGACTTCCCAAAACAGAGGACCAACAAGCCTAACGAAAGGGCCGGTGGCCTAGCAGGAGAATGGCACACAACTTCAAAGCATAACCCTAGCCTCACTTTAGGATACGCATAGAATCATAGAATAGTAGAGTTGGAAGGGGCCTATAAGGCCATCAAGTCCAACCCCCTGCTCAATGCAGGAATCCAAATCAAATCATTCCCGACAGACGGCTGTCCAGTTCAATACTCTTGCACTATTTATTTTTCCCATAGGAAAGCACCTATGAATTCCGAGGATGCATATCAGAGGTCCCGCTCTGTGGCTTGTCATCACCAAAGATCGCCTTGGTAGGCTCTGCAGCTGTGGCACTCCCTTCCCATCAAGCCTCCTCCCCCCCTCCCCCCCATCCTTGCAGGGGTTCTGAAGTCCTTTCTAGGAGTCCATTTATGCTAGCTCTTATGTATTCCATTGTGGATTTTAATGGATACTGCTATTACCCCTGGATAAATTTCGTTTTTAAAAGGTGGGATATGAATTCAGAGGAAGGAAGAGACTCTTCTACTTTATCCTCACAGTAACCCTGTAAAGTAGGTTAAAACTGAGAAAAGGTGCCAATGCCCACAGACAGCTAAAAGTCACCTTCTATATTCTGAATGTCCTGATGATGCCAAAATAAATCTTACAGAAGCAGAAATAATTTCTAGTCACAGAAACAATCAAAACAGCAAAAATGAACATAATTAACACATTTATACTCCATCTTTCCCCTAAATAGCTCAAAATGGTGTATGGGTCTTCCCTTCTCCGTTTTATCCTCCCAACAACCCTATGAGGTAGGTTAGGCTGAAAGACAGTGACTGGCCTAAAGTTACCCGGTGAGCTATATGGCTGAGGGGGGATTTGAACTTTGGTCTCCCAAGTCCTAGTCCAACACTCCAACTGCTACACCGCACTGGTGCTCATTCTTGGCTAGTACCACCTTGGATGGAGTGGGTACGTCTTTACAGGCTTCTGTGCCATTCATGAAAACATCTTCTGCACACAGGCAGAAAGCAAAGCTAGGACCTTTCTCCTTGGTATGCAGGGAAAGAAGGGCTTTTCGGAGAGGAACGGGAGAGGTTGTGAAGAAACATTCAAACACACAACTCCTTCCTCCTACAGGGTTAACACAAGCCAGTCAAGAAGAAGCTTTTCTACTCGATTCTGCTGATTATGTAAAGTGATCCCACTAACTGCCCAGTTCCATGACAAAAAAAAATCCTGAATCCATAAGTGTCACATTCTTGTATTTACAACTAGTTCTCCGTGCATTTTGCCCTCATGGAATGTATTTTACTCAGTTGAAGATGCTGAAAGTAGAAGGGGGAGTGGGAGGAATGCAGAATTGTTGCTTCTCTAAAAAATACTAGCGGCTTCAGGACATCATGGCCTGACAAAGATGACCTCATCCAACTCACCCAAGCACGATCTGCTGAACGAGGTAAAGGGGGAGCAGGGAACATGTGCTAAGATTTTCGGTTGCCAAGTATTACAATGAGACTCCCAACTGCCTGAGTAGAGATAAAATGATGCTATTTCTCAAGACAGATCGCTAACAAAATATTGAACTCGTCCATCAGAAAAGCCCGACAATGCATCTCTTTGCAATGCATTTTTATGAATCAACAATTTGCAAAATGAATGCTCTGAACTCAGAAGTTAGCCAGACAGCCAAACAGCTTCCTGTTATTTTGAAGCCTTTAAATGCATCTTTCCCAAGCACCCATTCAAGTGGCTCACAAAAAAAGGGGGGGGAATCAAATCAAATGATTAGTAAAGCAAAATAAACAGCTTAGGAATACAGAACTACCAGCCCATAATAATCCATCCAATAAGAGATCCCAAAAGCCAAAAATGACAAAGTAAGGTTTTGCAACTTTTTCTAAATGACAGCACAAAGGAGGAATTCCTCAACTCCACAAACAAATCACTTTGTCACCTTGGAACAATAACTATTAAAGCCCTCATTCTGTTTGCACATTGTAAACATATATATGCATTACCACTTTCTGAAGTGGAGCTTGGCTTGAGAATTAGAGATGGTATGGGGTTGATAAAGGAAGAGATCGTCTCTTAGGTATTAGAACCCAGACCATGATTTTTATAGGTCAAAACCAGCACCTTGTTGTCAGGTCAAATGAGGAAGTATAGTTAATTAAGTGGAAACAAGTCCCATCTGCCAACAGACTAGCATGACTGACATGAACCCCACACAAGCAGCCCTTGTGGGGTAAATAGCTCTTCCTAGAAGCAAGAAAGCAAGACTGCTCATTTGCACGAAGCAGGATCAGAGCGCACTGCCCCCCAAAATTAGCTTGTCTCAGGCCAGGAACACAATATGCTCCGTAAATCTGATCACTAGCATTGTGGGCAAATTCACTCAGACTTCCCCATCACCACCAACTTGACACCCACTGCTAATCACCCTCCAATCAAAGTGGTGCAAGCAAAGCACTATCTAATTGTTCCATAGGGTGCAAACACACCGCAATTAGCCAACTTTATAAAGCAAACCAATGTCTCTCTCTCTCTCTCACACACACACACACAGTGTAATCGAGGAACCAAGCATATGTACCCATGGCAGCAGCACACCCATATATCTTCTATCCTGGTGCCCTCTGATTCCCCCTGTAAGGCCAGAAGTTAGGACAAGCAAGCAATACACTATACAGCTAACAAAACCAGGGCCTTTCAAGTACCCTGCCATACGCCATGATCAAATTTACGCAACACAAGCAGAGGTGCTGATATCCGCCCTGCCCATTTCAGGCTATAATCCCAAACCCATTGCAGAAGTTTCTCTACTCACATTATGCCACAGTGCAGCCTCTGGCTTAGCTTTTAGTCCTTTGTGGATAAAGCGATCATTTTTCTGAGGAAGAAACTTAAGGCAATGATAAATGGCTATTGGTTTTGGTTGGAATTTGCTGGTATTTGCATTTGTAGAGCACTAAAGGAGTACAACTTTAACCCTAGATGGCACTACAGATCATCAGCACCATATTATGTCTGTTTAACCAGCCTCCATTTATAAATGCAATTATGCTTCAGTGTTTCATGTTTTCACCTCTAGGAACTGGAAGCCCATCAAATTAAAAGAACGTCCTCCGTGTCCCTGCTTGTTTATTTCAAAAGAGATAAGAAAACTATCTGAATCTCTCTCCCCTCTCTAGCAGCACCCTTCTTGGATTAACTCTTTCCACAGACATCTTTTAACCAGAAGTCATTTTCAGGAGACGTTTGCATTTACACCCTGATAACAGGTTAGAAAAATGAGGAGTCAACTTTGGAAACATATGCTTCATCAGTGCAGCCTTTCACTCCTGGAGGAAATGCCAACCCCCACAAAAGTTACGTAGTTCCTCTGTACTACTTGCCATGGTCAAGATCTTGAGCATTTCCTACATCAGAAAGGTGGTCTACAAAAACAAAAGTTAAAATTTAAATTAAAAAGCTAACCAGAGTTTTATGTAAAACAGAAAATCGGTATCTAAAGTTGTTGTTTGAAATGGATTTTAGATCCTTAGCTAACAGTGTTTAAAGCTGGTGCCAATTTTACTGACTGATTGATTTAGAACACTTCCATCTCCCTTTAAGAGGCTCTCAGAAGCAGTTTACCAAACATTTATTTATTTATTTGTTGAATTTCTATACCGCCCGACTAGCATAGCTCTCTGGGCAGTGTACAACAGAGGAATATAAATATACACAGTAAAATCCAATAATTCAGTGCAAGGAACATGTATGTAGGCATCCGCAAATCTAAAATCAGTTAAACATATTTAAAAGACTAAAATAGACTAAAATGCCTGAGAAAAGAGGAAGGTTTTAACTTGGCGCCGAAAAGATAGCAACGTCGGCGCCAAGCACACCTCATCGGGAAAACTATTCCACAGTTCGGGGGCCACCACTGAGAAGGCCCTAGTTCTTGTTATCATCCTCCCAGCTTCCCAGTGAGTCGGAACTCGGAGGAGGGCCTTCGACGTGGAAATGAACTCACGCTCAAGTTTAGCACAGGAACAAAAGTGACTTGGAGCAGTATTCGACTACGACGTCCCATCATTGCAAGGGTTACTGATCGCACAACAGGACTTTCTGCTCTGGAGGATTGGGGGAACCCCCAGAACAGGTTTAAGAGGCATGGGAAGGGAGACTCCTGTTGAGCTAGTGGTAATTCTTGCATTGACGGGATGCTTATTTAGCACTCCACTGGATACAACCCACAGCTGCCCAGTATGGTGCTAGGATTATTATTTGCTGCCCTAGACCATGTTCTTCCCTTGAGCCATACCAGGAAGCAGCTCCCACCAAAGTCCTGAGACACAAGGAACTGGGGCTGAGCAGCTAAATCTCACTCAGACTGCGATGGAAACAGTCTTCCCTTGAAGGCGGTTTGCCGTTCGTAAGTGTGTGGGGTGAGGACAGGGGGTGCATTCCTGAGACTAGCTCCAGATTAGCTAGCTTCAGTTAGCAAGGGAGTTGTCCTTTTGTCTGCACCCGCAAGCTGCGCCTTCCAAGCTTGGACCAAAATCTTCATGTGCGATCCCAAAGTAACCTTGTGCGCCTGAGAAATGCAGGCAATTCAGATTATCTTCTCACTGAGATTTTGGGGCCTCTGCAGTAAACGTGCAACTTTTTGGAATAACTCTTAAGATGATCATTGTGAACACACTGCTGCTTAAGGATAAAGGAGATCCAAAATGACGGAACACTCACAAAATGCATTTCCACGTGTCCCTCATTGCTCAACTTGGCTTTGGGGAGGTATATACGTGGCACAGCTCCACATCAAAGATCGCAAAAGGAACAACCTCTTTAAGTATGCCCCACACTACACAACATGCTTCAAGCCGCCACAACTAAACTTTTGATTGATAAGAACTTGTTCCTGAATGCACAGCCCTGCCTGCACTTATTCCTCTTTCCTATTTACAGAGAATCTTTAAAAAAAAAAAAACCCAGACAAAGACAAACCTGCTAGTATTTTTGCTTTTTCAAAAGCATGCACATTAGCAGGCCAGTAGTAGTAATGAAAACAATTCACTGCCAACAAGAACCTGCCAGCAACGGGGGGGGGGGGGAGACTAGATGGGAAGCCAAGGATTCGCTTTTGATGCTGGAAAGGTTCCAGTAAAAACTGGTTTGTACATGGGAACATGGTGTCAGACTAAAAGAATCAGCTTGTCTGACTTGTGGTTTTCTTGACAACATTCATCTTCTCTTGGCCTGATACAGAGCAATTAGTGCTCGTCAGTTGAATCATGTGTTATTAAGATCATCCAGGCATTTTTTAATTATGGTTAGCTAAACAAAGCAAACGAAAGCTTGGGCAACTTAACGTTACACTTCCTTTTCCAGGAGAGCTCCCAACTCCCTCCTAGTTTTTTGTTGTTGTTGTTGTTGTTGTTGTTTGTTACTGTAGTTTCCACAAGCAGATACTTGTACCTTAGTAGCATTTTCCCTTCCCCAACCTTGGGCTGTCTCACATCTTAGGCCAATCTCTTTATGCAACCCTGTTGGAATAATGACAGTTAAGGAAAACTCCTTCAACCTTTCTTATATAAACAGATCTGATAAAGCCAGGCCCCTCAGGGTTGTATAAAGTATTCCAAATTCTCCCAAGGATCTGTCAAGCAGCACTCAATGGTGCCATGTTTGCAGGGCTCTCTTGCATGCACTTAAATAAATAAATATATACATGCAGGATGCATTTATTAAACTTATACCCCACCCTTCCTCCCAGAAGGAGCCCAGGGCAGAAAACAAAAACAGTAAAAGCACTTTAAAACATTTTAAAATAGAACATCTTAAAAACATATTTAAAAGGTCCAAGACCCACCTCCATTGCTTTTAAAATTAACCTATGTTCTTGCCATTAGCTTGTGGAACTCACTGCGACGAATGTGCAGGTATTATTTATTACATTTATATCCCACCATGCCTGAAAGGACCTCAAAATGGTGTACATGGCTCTCCCCCTCACCATTTCATCCGCACAACAACCCTGTGAAGTAGGTTAGGCAGAGAGACAGTGAATGGCCCAAGGTCACCCAGTGAGTTTCAAGGATGAGTAGGAATTTGAACCCTGATCTTCCAGGTTATAGTCCAACATTCTAACCATTATACCACACTGGCTTGCTAACCTAGATGGCTTTCTGAAAGAATTAAGACAAATTCTTGGAAACGTTTATTATCAATAAACATTGACTCCAATAGTTTTGTACCAGAATTTCTATGTTCAAAGGCTGTATGCTACAGAATAACTGGGGGGGGGAGGGTTCAACAGCAAAAGAGACCAGTTGCCTTCATGCCCAGGCTTCCCAGAGGCATCTGATTGGCCACTGTGGGTAGCACAATGCTAGAGTACAACTCCTATCAGCCCCAGCCAGCATGGCCAATAGTCAGAAATTATGGGAACTGTAGTGCAACAACGTCTGGAAGACACTAATGTTGTACCCTGGGATAGACTATTAGCCTTATCTAGCCAGAACACCCTTGGAATTGTTTCCAACAGGGAGAGTTTTAAGTAGCTTATGATGGAAACGATCAGCTTCTGAGAGAAAACTATAGGGAGGAATGCATAATGCTTGGATCCTAGCTGGAATTTCTATATAAGCTAGATTTAAAATCAAACGCAAAGGTAAGAATGTGTTCCTAAAGCCTTCATTTATGTTTCTTTGCCTCTTCTCTCCTTTTCCATTTTCACCCCATAAAAATGTCCTCATCCAAATCTCTGTGCCCACTGAACCCTAAAAAAGTCAGGCTAAGCATTTGTGAGCATTTCCTTCATAAGGACAGCAAGAGAACATTAATAAGGGGATGTTCTCTTTTACTCCAAAGATCAGAAGATATTCCCAGCAAAGGTTTGCATGGGTAAGTTACAAATCCTGAAATATTCCTCCAAAGGATTTAGGAATTTCAAAGCAGTACAAGGAACAAATCAGAAGTCTTAACAAGCACATCCATTTGGACGCAAATCATATTTACGCACTCTCCGGGTTGTATCCAACATTAGATGCACTTGGAGTAGACCCAATGAAATTAAGGGACATGAATGACTTAGGTCCATTAATTTCTACAGCTCTATCTCAAGGAGAATGTAGTGGACTACAACAATCTCCCTACAGCCTCTCCACCAACCCACCTGGCTGAGACTAAAATACATTCCAAGACTTATGATGGATTCCCATGAGTGTATCTGGCAGAGAAAGCTCAAAGATCTTTGCCTTCCAAGTGCCACTGGAACAGGAGACAAAGCATTTGACTTGTGTCTGTGCATCCAAGCCCAGTAACAATGAGGGAAACCAGGAAACATTTCAGAATGTGGCCTATGCCCAGGAACTGGCTTTGCTCTGACGAACGTGGGGAGTGATTCACCAAGTGCGACCGAGAGGCAAGCATTATGAGCAGCCAGTTCTGTCATAGGTGATGCACTAACTAATCACACTGGTGCAGCAGACTGTAGCTTAATTCAACAGGACTATCCAAAACTAAAATAAAAGACAGTGAATTTCTTCTTGGACTGCATCCAGATAAATTGAAATGGGGGGGGTAATTTATAAGTCAATGGATATTTGCACACACTTTAGGTACACAACCTACAACCCATCATGCTCTGAGCCTACAGCAGCTCCTGAACTGAAGGATATCTACTGTGGAATTTGACCTATGCAACAGCACCCCCTCTTCGGTGGCAGAAGGAGGAACTACAGAGAAACCCACTTCCTGAAAAGCAACAGATTAGAACAGACTGTGTGATGCTCTCCAACCACTTCCAGGTCAGTCATGGTCACTGCTTTGTATAATAATGGGATTAACTCTAGTGTTCCAGCTCAGGACTTCATGGCCTCCATGATGTCCACGGGGCTGTCTCAAGTTGTTATTGGCCTGACACATAGGACAGGGCATACCCTCGGCTTGGTTTTTGCTCCATCTGGAGGAAGGGGGAGTCTGGAGATAGGGGGGTGGATGTCACCCCATTGTCATGGTCAGACCACTTCCTGTTGAAGTTTGGACTTATAGCTCCAATCCTTCCCTGCAGGGGAAGTGGACAGATTAAGATGGTCCACCACCAGAGCCTAATGGAATCCACAGGATTCCTGAATGCCCTGAGGAAGTTCCCAGTAGATAGAGCAGGTGACCCTGTTGAAGCCCTTGTCACGCTGTGGAACAGCGAGGCGTGTCGGGCTTTTGACACGGTTACCCCCGAGCGCCCTCTCCAGCATTGTAGAGCCCACTTTGCACCTTGGTACACCAGTGAGCTAAGGGCAATGAAACAGGCTGGACGATGGCTAGAGCGCAAGTGGCGAAAGACGTGCTGTAAGGCTGATCGGGCACAAGTAAAACATCATAAGCGTGCCTACTGTGTGGTGGTGAGGGCGGCAAAGAAAGCCCACTTCTCTGCCTCCATCGCATCCTCAGGTAGCCATCCAGTGGAGCTCTTCCATATTGTCAGGAATCTGTTGACATCAACTCCAGGAAATGGAGTTTTAGACCCTTCAGAGGCCCACTATGAACTGTTTGCAAGGCACTTTGAGGGTAAAGTTGCTCGCCTCCATAGCAGTCGCGATGCCCCACCCACATCTACTGTAGTCCCCAATGAGGTGTCCAGTGCAACGTCTGCTGCAACTTGGGAACTGTTTCAGCTGATGCGGCCTGATGACGTAGATAAGGTGCTTGCGATGATTCCGCCAGCAATGTGTCCTCTCGACCCTTGTCCTTCTTGGCTTATTAAAGCTTGCCGAAGAGGTTTGACCGAGTGGATCCAGGGAGTGGTCAATGCATCACTGCAGGACGAAGTGGTTCCAGCCGCCTTGAAAGAGGTGGTGATCCGATGGCTCCTGAAAAAGCCCACCCTGGACTGATAGGTTTGTGACAACTACCGACCGGTTGCAAATACCCCCTTTTTAGGGAAGGTGATTGAGAGGGTTGTGGCGCAGCAGTTGCAAGTACTCTTGGATGAAACAGATTGTCTTGACCCATTCCAGTTTGGGTTCAGGCCTGGTTATGGGACTGAATCGGCCTTGGTCGCCCTGATGGATGACCTTTATTGGGAGAAGGACAGGGGGAGTGCGACCTTTTTATTCTTACTTGATCTCTCAGTGGCTTTTGATACCATTGACCATGGTATCCTTCTGGCCAACATGGTGAGATGGATATTGGAGGCACTGTTTTACAGTGGTTCCGATCCTATCTCCAGGGTCGCTCTCACAGAATAGCATTGGGTGATTGTTTTTTGGCTCCCTGGCAGTTGTGCTGTGGGGTGCTGTAGAATACCATCTTGTCCCCCATGCTGTTTAACATCTATATGAAGCCCTTGGGAGCGGTCTTCAGGAGATTTGGGGCGAGGTGTCAGCAGTATGCTGACAATACCCAGCTCTATTTCTCCATAACATCTGAATTGGGAGAGGCCATGCAAGCCCTGGACCACTGCCTGGACTCGGTGGTGGGCTAGATGAGGGCCAATAAACTGAGTCTGAATCCTAGCAAGATGGAGGCACTGTGGGTTGGTGGTTCCTGAGTTCAGATAATTGGTCAGTTGCCTGCTTTGGATGGGGTCATACTCCCTCTGAAAGAGCAGGTCCGTAGTCTGGGGGTGCTCCTGGATCTTGGATCTTTGTCACTAGAGGCCCAGGTGACCTCAGTGGCTAGGAGTGCCTTTTACCAGCTTTGGCTGGTAAGACAGCTGCAGCCATTTCTGGACCGGGATAGCCTGACCACTGTTGTCCACGCACTGGTAACCTCCAGGCTGGATTACTGTAATGCGCTCTATGTGGGGCTGCCCTTGAGGTTGGGCCGGAAGCTGCAACTGGTGCAAAATGCGGTGGCGAGACTGCTCATTGGGGCTGGGTATCGCTAACATGTCACCCCACTGCTGAAAGAATTGCACTGGCTGCCCATTTGCTACGGGGCCAAGTTCAAGGTTCTAGTTTTGGTGTACAAAGCCCTATATAGCTTGGGACCAGGATACTTGAAAGACCGTCTTATCCCTTATATACCCAGTTGATCACTGCGCTCTGCAGGTGAGGGCCTCCTGCAGATACCATCTTATCAGGAGGTCCATTCTGCACAACACAGGAAATGGACTTTTAGTGTGGCGGCACTTACCCTGTGGAATTCCCTCCCCTTAAATCTTAGGCAGGTGCCATCTCTATTATCTTTTTGGCGCCTTTTGAAGACTTTCCTCTTTCAACAAGCCTTTTAAGTTGAGACCTATCCCAGTCTGCGTCTCTGTTGGAATTGCTTTTTAAAATATATATTTTTAAAACAATATGTTTTTTAACCCTATTTTAAAGATGTTTTTAAAGTTTTTAAAAAATGTTTTTCAAGTTGTTTTGTTTTGGTGTATTTTAAGGTCTGTTTTTATGATGTTCTGATGTGTTTTTAGAGCTTCTGTTTGCTGCCCTGGGCTCCAGCTGGGACGAATGGCGAGATATAATTCAAATAACAAACGAACTCAGCAGTGGGAGACACCACTGTCTTTGTCTTGTATCACCCCTCAATCTTAACATGGCCCAATGTTCAGGGAAGTCACATGGGGATACTCCAGAGTTCTCCACTTTTGTGTTACCTGCCATTATCCTTGATGATCTAATGGCATGTCTACAGTGCAAGCAACTGCTATAGGAAGTCGGTGTGCATAGGAGGAAGGAAATCATCACCTCTATGATGGATATTGATGGGAAGGAATGGGAGGATTCTACACTGGTAACTTTGTCAAGCATCCAGAAGCAAAGAGCAGTACATGCTCTGCGATCCTGCTCTTGTTAACTCCACTCTTGAAGAAACCAGGATTGAAAGTTAAAATGTTAACAATTGTTAAGCTGAAGTTACTGTTTGTTTGAACGTGGCATTCGCTAGAACATTTGAAGTATACCACCACATCACAAAAAAATAGCTAAGTCTGTGGCTGCAAGGGGGAAACTGTAGATCTGTGAGAATTCTCAACATCTTCACACAACTACAATTCACATCCAGGTTGTGGGTTTCCCAGAGACCTCTGGTTGGACACCAGGGAAAACAGAACACAGAACAGACTACTGTTTAATCCAGCTGGGTTATGATGTTCTGATGCTGCCTTGAAGACTATATAAAGGAAATGCAGGGTATATATATGTATAGTCACTACACACTGTTAGAACCAGACACAGGTTTGCTTACCATCTCACCCTACAAAACTCACTGCTCAGTCCATCATTACAGGTATGTACAGACACCTTATATAAATAACTTTTGATTGTTTTAGAAATTAGCATTACTTGGAGTTTGTCTGCATGAGAAATTTTGCCAAGGTGCACAACAAATCACAGGATAAAAACTGTGGGTACTCCAGTGATACTCTGTATCAGCCAAATTTGGGGGCTCAATTCAATTCGATTTAGAAAATGGCAGAATGGCGTTTCCTTTACACTACAATATTACATACTTGCAGCACTTCTACTGCTTGCAAGAGAGACAGGAAGTTCTCACAACGCCAGCATCTGCACTGTGTTGGCACAGCAGTCGGTATCTCCTTTCCAAGCATGCTTGCTTGCTGAAACAGCAGTTTAACAATTGCCCATTAGACCTAGACCATAACTACAATGCAAACACAGTTCATTTGTAACATTAAAGGAAAAACCTACAGCAACTGCACTGCTATCAGATTCAGCTGTCTTGCAGAAGAACTAGCCTTCAGAAACTGCAAAACTGCATTCAGCTGCCCTCAAAGTGGCTTCCTGTAGGAGGTAAAAGAGAGTTGTTGGCTTTTCTGCAAGCCTGTTTGGATTTTCCAACCTCAGGATCTCTACTCATACCACCTTTCCAACCATTTCGTGATAGATATGCTGGAATCTCTCCTTTACCATAAATGGAGGATGGGTTGTGATAGCTAGGAGAAAGGAATATGATTGGAGAGGATGTAGGAAAGTTTAGGGAGGGCTGAAAAAATCCCAGGCATCTGATCAGAAATATTTCTTTCACAGCAAGACAGGCAGTTTGGTTTGAAAGCCTCAAATGTTTTTCCCGTTGAATCCAAGGGACAACTCTATCATTCAGAGCTGCACCATACAAAGTGTTTTCCCTATGCAGAGGGGAAACTGGGCACGCAAGGCTCATTGTGTTTTTTTTAAAGGCCTTTCACCTAATCACTTGTGACAAGTAAAACATTGCTTCCAGGTGAACAAACAAGAAAGGTTTTTCAATTATTTAATTTTCTACTGTCGTCCTGCAGGGGAATTCAGTGTGGCTTAACACAGAAGTTAAACACACCACAGCACAAATACACAATATAAAACTAAAACCACCTCTACACGCAGTAAGGTAGAAAATCTGTGGCCCTCCAGATATTGTTAGACAACCCGCATAAGCCCCAGCCAGCACAGCCAATGATCAGGGCTGATAAGAGTTTAAATCCAACATCTGGAGGACCGCAGGTTCCCCATGACTGCACTAACATAGATTATAACAGATTAGGAACTAGACGAGAATTTCCTGTGAGGCTGATGAATCACAATCAATCACCATAGATATGTGTAGCCTAGTTAATACCAACTAAATTTTACTTATTTACCTGACTTACATACACCACTTTTTAAAAACAGCTGCCCCTCCAAAGTGGTATATAAAATTTCAAAAAATAATATTGATAAAGAAAAATCACCATCCAGTTAAAACCACTTCACACCCCCTAAAGCTGGAACAACGGACGGTAGAGTGTCAGCATCAATTAATAAAAAAGCCCAATTGACAAAATGTTTCAAAGCTCTTTCTGCAAAAATAGAGGCAAGCCTATCTAGAGCACTTCTTATCCAACCTGACAGGTTGGAACACTCCCAGTTCTCAAACAGAGGCCTTTCCCAGCTGGGCAGAACCTGGGACTTCCTATGTGCAAAGCTCTGCCCCTGAGCTCTGCCCCTCCTGTTAGAGCAGCCTTTCCCAACCAGTATGTCTCCAGATGCTGTTGGACCACAATGCCCATCTTTCCTGACCATTGGCAATGCTGGCTGAGGCTGATGGGAGTTGTGGTCCAACAACATCTGGAGGCACACTGGTTGGGAAAGGCTGCATTAGAGGAACGCAGGAAAGTGCCGTATACTGAGTCGGACCCACTGGCTGCTCAAGTCTTGACACTGACTGGCAGCTGCTCTCCAGGGTTTCAGGCAGGGGCCTCTCCCAGCCAGGGCTGTGGAGTCAGTACATCAAACCTTCAACTCCGACTCCAACTCCTCTATTTTTCTACTGTCCGACTCCAACTCCTTCATAAATGGCAAATGTATACTGATTTATATTAAAATGTTAATTTTATTTTGAAGCCGGAGTCGGTACATTTCTTCCGACTCAAAATTGCTTCCAACTCCGACTCCACACCCCTGCTCCCAGCCCTACCCGGAAACCAGAGATTGAACGTGGGACCTTTTTGCATGCAAAGCAGATGTTCTATCGCTAAGCTATGGGCCCTTAAGGCAGCTATAAATGGATTGTCCCAACACAAGAGGATTGGGCATTCATCCAGAAAATCACTGTATCAGCTCCTGTTAGCCACTGTTACTTAAATGAAAGCCCCTTGTTCAGTGGCAATGTACCTTTTGGTATAAGTTACAAAGCAGTAGAGCTATACCCCTTCTCTAGAGTGCCCCCCTCCCCGCAACATGAGGATGGGCCACCACACCAGATCACATTCACAGGATCAAAACTATGGGTTTCAAAATTGTCTGGAAAGGCCAACTCAGAATCTTGCACTTGCCATAATGGGGCTCAGAGACAAGCCATGGACCAAGCTGGCAAGCCAAGCAGCTGTCAGTAAAATTATGAGTACAACTGCTTTGTAACTGTCTCGGTTCTGTTTCAACTGGGCAAGTGCCAAGTTGGGATACAGTTTTCTAAACTTCTGATAGCTGAGGCCTATTTCACTCTTCCACTCAATTGGAAGAACTACCCACAATTCCTGCACGTCTATGTGAGTTCTGTGTGCACCCTCCAGAATAGAAGAAGGTCGGCAGAGTCATGACTCATGCAGGCACCACACAAGCAGCCTTGTCTGAGGGAAGACAAATCAGTGCTAGGAACAACTGAAAAGTCCAGTCACAGCATTGATTAATTTATAGGCATTTATAGCCTGCCCTTCACCATGCAGTCTCAGTGCATCAATACAATTAAATCCTGTAATATCTTCCACCCACAACGATCTGTTACAAGAAGGTGTGCCTTGTCCAGCCACCAAAATGTATAAAATGTATACACTTCAGAGGGGAGGGCATCCTACAGTCTGAGGGCCACCACAGAAAAGGCCCTCTAATGCACTGCTGCTACATGAATTCCACATGGCAGCAGAACTGCAAACAGGGCCTCCCTGCAGATCTCAACAATAGGCATGCGTATATATGGGAGAAGGCACTCACTCAGCAGAGGCTGATAAGAATGAACCATGTGCAGAGCAGCAGATCAGGAAGAGACATAGTGGGCTGCCTCTTCTGCACCTTAGGGTCGCATGAGCCCTTAACTCAGTTTACATCTTGTAGCACATAGAGAATTCTCTCAGAGCACACAGCTGGGAAACTGCGGAGGAAGACAGATGCTAGCGCATGCCTCCTCTCCATTTCCTTTTGAGCTGCCTCAGGGGGCAAAAGCTTTCAATTGACAGGTTTCTTAACGCCTCCCTAATCACAATCTGTTGCCCAATGTGGATACACAAGTCCTTCGACATCACAGCTCCAAACTGACTGGACAGGTCTGTCATCAACCATGTATAAAGCCCCTCACCTCAAAAGGCTCCAAAGTCAACTTTTTAACTCTACGGTTAAAAAAAAAGGAAGTAAAAAGTAGAAATTAAAAAGGGCAGCTTTCATGAGGGAAGGAAGAAATAGTAGGGTCCACTCGCAAGAGACTGTACAAGAACGAATACTGCTTTACAGAAAATAATTCTTTGGCAAAGAGATGCTGTTCCTTAGCATCAGTCAGCCTCCAAGCCCACAGGCAACCCCCTACCACCCGCTCCCTCGGGAAACCCGGCACGTGCACTTTGTCAGGGACCAAATGAGACTGCTTGGAACACCTCCACGTAGTCTTAATATATTGTGCCTTCTCATGGAGTTTAATTATAGATCACTTTGGGAGCTAATCTTGTTCACAAAGAGGAGCATAAATTAAAAATAATAATTAAAAAAAACAAATTGTGCAGAACTGAAGAGAGGATTCATAGCTCCATGGCAAAGCTTTGCATGCAGACAGTCCCAGGTTCAATTCCTGGTATCCAACGTTAAAGAGAGGATGTCTGGTACCTCTGCCTTAGGCCCCAAAGGAGGGGTAGCCACCAAGTGCGCTCCAGATGTTGTTGGACTCCAATCATTCTTGACCATTGGTCCCACTGACAGGCTGATAGGAACTGGAGTCCAACAACATCTGGAGGGCATCCATGTTGGCTGCTCCTGCCAGTCAGAGTACACAGTACTGAGCTAGATGTGTCAATGGTCTGGGTCAGTCTAAGGCAGCTTCATCTGTTGTTCATCCCTGCAGGATGGGTCACAGAACAGCAGATGGGATTTTTAAAACATTCCCCAGCTTCAAATGGCAGTGTAGTGGGGTCTACACTGACACAGACCAAACTGGATGTAATTTAACCTAGGAAAGAGATCTCGGGTTGATTTGTTTTAGTTATAATTTGCAGTTCACTGTGAATATCAACATAGTGATATGGAATAAACAGAAAAAATCACATTAGGAATTTTTAGGAAAGGGACTGAAAACATGAAGTCTCCTAATACCCTACTTCAGGGATTGGAAATCTGTGGCCCTCCAGAGGTTGCTGGAGTCCAACTCACCATCAGCCCATCATTGGGGTAATGGTCAGGAATAAAGGGAGCTGAAACCCAACAACATCTGGAGGGCCACAGGTTACCCGTCCTGGCACTACAGAATTCTTGGATGTATCCACTTGTGGGCCACTACATAAAGTTCTGGTAAGCCAACCTCAATGGAAGGAGGATCAGAGAGCAGAGCATCATTGATCAAGAAAGGCTCAAGAAGTTCTGGCTTTTTAACTTAGAAAAGGGGTGACTGTGGGAGGCCGAGACACTACAGACATAAGAAGGGGTAAACAATGTATTTTAAAATAATTGTTTTCTTTCCTAAGTCCAAGCTCATCCAATAACAGTGACAGACAGTAGGTTCATGATAAGCAACAGTGGTACTCCTTCATACAACTAAAAATCAACATATACAACTCATTGCCTCACGCAGAAGGCATGAAAAGGTTTATTCAGATGATTGACCGTGAACCTGTCTATCAACTGGCCAGAGCCATTATACTTCCATGCTGAGGGGCAGTATACTTTTAAATTCCAAACTTAACATGGAGAAGGGATGATGGCTATCTCCATCGGATCATCCAGATTGGCCAAAGTAGGATACAGCAAGGTAATTCTTCCGTTCAAGATTCCTTTAAAAATTGGAATCACCTAATCCAGCCTTGGAAATAAGCCCAGAGAAATAACTAGCCTGCTGGGTGGGGAGGTGGCAGAGGAGGGACGGCGAGTCGTATGGAGACTCAGTATGGGGGAAGCAGTGTCCCTCCTTTAGAAGCCCACTTGGGTTTCCTATGCCGGGCACAGAGAAGCGACAACCCGCTCCATACTTCCTCCATTAGCCCACTCATTTGTCTAGCCATGATGGCTAGGTTCTACTCCACTGTTACTGGCAGTATGCCTCCAAATACCAGCTGCTGAGAAACATAAATGGGGTGAAGATGATTGTGTTCCTGTCCTGCTTCTGGGTGCCCCATGTCTCTTGGGATGGGCACTGTGAGAACAGAATGGTAGACTAGATGGGCCTTTGACTTGATCCAGCTGGGTTCTTCTTCTGTTCCATTCTACAGCTGACTTAAACAACACAGATTAGCCTTCAAACATATGATACATCTGAGTTCCTAGGATACCTAGAGAGCAACCCATTAAATTCAAAGAAGCTTTGTGAGTAACTCTTCACCACCTGATTACTTCAGATTCTTCCCTCAAGCATCTCCCACAGGGTGGCAAGTAGCTCTCAAGACATCTCAACTAAGTTTGCAGGCTTTTAATGTTTGGGAAAGTGCAACAGCCAATCGATCCTTGAATCCCAAAGAGACACCCTCCGGTGTGATATTCTGTCAAGTGCTTCCCTTCTGACAACTTCGGACAGGGCTCCAGGTCACAGTTTGGAAGTGACAGCACGCAGTCAGGGGGACAGGAAGCTGGTATTGTGCAAAAACAAGAGTGGAACAGGCAGAAGGCTTGCTGATGTCACAAAGCAGCTGAATGCAGAATTCAAAGCTGGAAATTGCACTAATATTACATGTGGGGGGAGGGGAAAACCTCTGCATATCTTCCAAGCACAGCATAGTCCTTGGTGCCAACTCGTGACTGGCCCAGGGATTCCTCCTCTGCAGATGACACAGCAGACAAGAGGCCTGGTCCACAATCAGTGTGGGGCGGTTTCACTGGTCAACCAATAAAACACCCTGGGCACAACAGCTATTATGTACACACCTTTTTGTATGCACTTTACGCTTGCGCACGAAAACATACACAGCACAGTAAATCTTAAAGAGCAGGGGATGTGCAAATCAAAAGTGCAAATATATCCTAACCAGGATCACAACTGTAGCCAGATGGAACACCGGGGGGGGGCAGTGGGAGAAAGATTCATAGCAAGGTCAATACAGAGCCTATTACAACATGGAGTCCGAACCAACGATTCGATGCAGAATGAAGTAGGAAGGTTAGGCCTCTGTGGTAGGGCAAATGCTGTGCATGCAGATCTTCATATAAAAGACCCTCTGTGACAGGGCTGCAAAAGATTCCTGTCTGTCAAAGTAGACAGCCGTGGGCTAGATGGACTAACAGCCTCACTGCATGCAAGGCAGTTTTATGTGTGGGGTATCAAGACAGACAAGCAGCTGACAGGCCAACAGGGAAGGAGACATACAAGGGAGCAGACAGACAAACCTGGAGCAAGATCAGAGCCCGACTGCTGTCCAAGCATAGGCCTTTATCTGATATGGAAGCACTGATAAAGAAGCCAGGTCAGGTGCTACAGAGGTGGGTGAAACCATGGTAGCATCTTGGAACTACAGTACTCTCCCCTTCTTTCTTCATTCTGCATTTGGTGAGCCACGAGGGACACCAAATCCCAGAGAACTCTGACATGAAGCTAGCCTCATCCCCACATCTCCATCCTACATCCAAAAAGTGCTCATCCCAGTCTACAAATGTCAGAAGAGTTGCATGGGATATTAGGGGTCTCCTTTTGATAAGATCCTTCCCACAGAGCAAAAGCAATATAACGTTTATTGCCAAGGAGCACCTATAAGATATTTCTAATACCATTAAGCCAAGAGCCCAAAACATAAATCATTTTAAGTACATATCTATTGTTAGTCACGAAAGTACTATGTGGACAATTACCACAGATTTCTCCAGGATCTTTTTTAAAAGACCTTCTTTCTAAAACAGAGATTCTGCTATGTTTACAGAATCATAGACGTCCCTCTCAGGAAACCCAAATATCTTTCAAAAATGGATGAAGACTTCTCTGGATTCCTACATTAAAACAGGTTTGGGGGGAGGGTTTAAGTATTTTTATTGTTTAAGCTTTTAAAACTGGTTTTTGATAGAATGGTAGCCTGCTGACCAAAGCTGAAGAGTCACGTGCACTCAGTTTTGTCCTCTGGCCGCACCCACCACAGGCAAGTGGCCCCTGGAAGGCTGCCCATGAGGGAATGTGGCTCCTGGACTGCACACAGTCCTCCACCCCTGATATAAGCATTTCAGATGCATAGGGTCTTTCAGAACTAGAGATGTCTTTCAATGTGGGCCTATCCTTTAAGCGTCTCAAAGCCAACATAAAGTGCAACTATACTGTCAGACATATACTCCAATTATAAATGCCCACTTTACTAAACATACTTTATGACCACACAGCAAGAAATGCCATTTCATAGAGAGCAGCTGCATTGAGCCCTATGAGCTCCCTCCTCCTCTCTCACATCCAACTTTAATACATTGCTTCCTGGTTTCGGCAAGCCATTGCATCTGAACTAGCAAACCATGGTTTGGGCGAGCCCTTCAAACCACAACTGAAACAGTGACGCCTACGCCAATGTGCATAGCTCCATTTTGGATTTTGTTTCTTGGTGAGCTTGTTAGATCTTGCAAAGTGGCCATATATAACAGGTTCCCACAACTCCAGGGTGAAAACACAGCAATCCTAGCCACGTATTCTATCGCTACCCACAGTACATGCCTCTATGTTTTATGCTATGTTTAATACTTATATTTACAAGACTTCAGTTGAAATTAATGTGCTTATTACAGATAATTGACTTTTATGCTTCTGTTTGCTGTTAAGAGCAGGGTGGGGGAAGGAACACACATTTTCAGAATGATGAATAATGTATTCAATTTGAATACACCCTCAATCCTAACCCTAAGGCTGAGTGCGCTTGTTTTACAGCAGCACATCAGTGTGGCTGCATAGGGTGAATATTTAATTAGGGATCTTCAGTACAACAAGGGAGATTACTAAATTTTTCTTTTCTGTCATTCTTGGCTCTCAGGTCCCTTCATCGAGATTTGAAATAAGAATTTTGGACCCAGAGGAGCGTTAAATCTGAAACATGTAAAAATAAAAGATATATACATTTGTTTACCGTATATTCCGGCGTATAAGACGACTTTTTAACCCAAAAAAATCCTCTCAAAAGTTGGGGGTCGTCTTATACGCCCAGTCGTCTTATACGCCGGAATATTTCTCCTGCTCGCAGCCTGGCCCGGCGTCCCCTCCACTGAGGGGAATCCCCATTGCTCCTCCGTCCCCGCCATCTCCGCCTCCTCCAGCGCGGCAAAGGTGGCGCCCTGCGCGGCCTCCTCCGCCTCCTCCTCCGTCGCAAAATGGCGGCCGGGGTGGGGAGCAGCAGCAGCAGCAGCCTCCCCGCGTCCTTCTCCTCCGTGGCGGCCTCGCCTGCGCCGCCTCCCGCCGCCGCCGCCGCCGCCCCTCCACCCGCGGCTGCTCAGGCGAGCGACATGGCCGCGGCGGCTGCTCGTCCTCGGGCGGCCAATGGCGGGCCGCTTTTGTTGCTCTCGCCGCCGCACGCCGCGCCAGCGCCTCCACTGACGCACAACCACCGGGCAGCGGCAGCAGCAGCAGCAGCGGGAGGCGGCGGAGGCGGGAACCCGCTGCCGACAGCTGCCCCTGCGGCCTCCTCCTCAGCGCCCTCCGCCGCCGCCTCCGGCCCGCTGGCGCCGCGGGAACCGGCCTACAACTGGCAGGTGACAAAGCCGACGGTGCAGGAGCGCTTCGCCTTCCTCTTCAACAACGAGGTGCTCAGCGACGTCCACTTCTTGGTGGGCAAAGGCCGCGCCGGGGCGCAGCGCATCCCCGCCCACAGGTCGGTGCGGGCTATGGGGCGAGGGGGCACTGGCCACACAGGGAAGAAAGGGGAGAGGGACGCTGGCTTTTTAAACGGGGATCAGGGTCAAAAGTTGGGGGTCGTCTTATATGCCCAGTCGTCTTATACGCCGGAATATACGGTGCTTATTTTTAGAACTGCAACACTGAATCAGTTGATTGGTTGGAGCAGCTGAATTTAAAAACAACTTTTGAGCAACTAAAAGGTACCTAAGATTAAGTAGGAAGGTTAATTATTTAGTTCTTATAAAGCTGCAGATGATAGGTCCCATCTTAAAAAAGAGGTGTGCCCTCTAGGTACAGGAGGAAATGCCTCTACGAACAAATAAGGTATCATTTCGCTTCAGAACTAGCCTTCTACTCATCAGCAACATTTTTATAGTATTAATCAACTAATGAATGTTTCTTTAACTAACCTGCTTAAGTGGCATCATTCTGGATCTGCAAGAGGGCAAGAAGTGACGCTAGGCACAAAAGCAATGTCCTCCCTGGGAATCCCACTTAGCCCACTCTGACATCTGGGATTTCACCAAATATTGGTCACTTTCTCTCCTGTCGATAAACTTGCATTTTCTTGTAGAGCTAAACCTGAGTGTCTCATAATTCAATATCCAATGTCAAATTCTTAACTTTCACTGACTGCAGAATGCCAAAATTCCATTTATGGTTCCAGAAGCTGATCGCCTTTTACACTGCAAGCAAAGAATGGCAGATGTGTTTATAGAGAGCTTCATATATATAAAATAGGGAAGCGGTGTTAACCTGCCTGATTCTCAGAGGTCATTTTGGAGGGGCTTGCTGTGATAACCGGAGGGAGAGAAGCGTGATCTTTGTTTCATGATGTCTGTACTTGATGACAACAACTCCTGGGGTCAAGTGGGTGTTTATTGTCATGTTAAAAATTTACAATAAAAATATTTTTAAAAGAATGGCAGAACTGGGGGAAGTAGCTCGCCGAAGCAGATGAGGGATTGTTCAGCTTGGTGGAGATAGTTAATACTGGCATGTAAAGCCCAAAATGGCTTGAGACCCCAAGTACCTAAAAGATGGCTTCCCGGTATTGTCCTGCCTGAATTTGAGAGACTCAGACTCAACTGTGGTGTTTTCTCTTTTTATTAAAGTAATAGAGAGCTGCAGTGCAGAGGGCCTCATGTATCTAGCTATTCTTTCTAGGAACTCAGCATCTCTCTACCACTAGCTAAGCATGATTGCAACTCTTAAGAGGTTGACTCGGCAACTGTGATCCCCCCCGAGTCTGCTTAAGTAGGTTGGGAACGTGTGCATAAACAAAGGCTCCTCCTCAGCTGGGTCTGTTGAACTTCCAGCCTCAAGCGTCTTTGAGTGAAGGGCAAAGGTGGAGCTTCGGCCAGTCTCTCATCTTCCACCTCTGATGGAGGGGCGCTGCTAATTTGCATTTCAGGCATGGGAAGGGGAGGTGCGCCCACCTGGGAAGCATCTAATGGGTCAGGTTGAGCTCCCACAGGGGGGCCTGGAGTTGCAGGAGCTGTGGTGACAAAGACTGGGGTCAGGGCACCCTCTAAGTCCGTTCTGCTGCTTGACCCCTTCCCAAGTGATTAGTCCCAGTCCACATCCTCTTCCTCTGACTCACCCCTGCCTGTCCACTCCCACCCAGCAGGGCTCACAAGTTAACCATCTTTGACCCAACAACTGACAGGTGAGGCCTTATAGGTGGTGCTGTCTACAGGGACTGGCCAATTGGCTTTGACCCATGACATGGCCTTTTCAGTGGTGGCTCCCCATTTGTGGACTGCCCTCCCTGGTAAGGTGCATCTAACTCCATCATTATTTATTTTTAAGAGGAATCTGAAAACATTCCTGTTCACCCAGGCATTTGATGGCTGAAGGAGACTGGCAGCCTGGAGATCACTGGATGAAATAATATTTTTATTGTAATTGCTTTTAGAATGTTTTAATTGTGTTTTTAGAACATTGTTGTTAAATTGTTTAGTTGATGTGTTTGCTGCCCTGGTCTCATTTAGGAGGAAAGGGAGGATATTAAATAAAGAAATAAATAAATAGCTCCATTCACAGCTTATGCTGCTATCATGTCATGCTAGACTCAGCCCTTCAAAAATACTTTTAATATATGAATTTAGAACACTTAAAAGCACCACTACTACTTTGTCTGTAGTTGCTTCCTAATCATTTTTTGTCCATTTTCCAAAATGTTTTCTGATACCCTGAGGTCTACAAACGTTGACCTTAAAAAAAAATTATAGAAAAGGGGGGCATTGAAGATTCTTACAACAGCCCATGAACGGCACAAAAACGTGTTTGGGGCAACAGGCATATGGTAACACACCTTCAGTATGGAATCCATTTGTTTATTTAAAATGTATATACCGCTTAATCATCTGCTTTTCTAAGTGGTGTACATAAAAACAACTTAAAGTGATGTTTAGATTATTGAATGCGAAAACGCATCCCTCAGCTGATGTGTTGTCAATTACATGACTGAACCTCTAAAACAGCTCTGAGTTTACTACATGGTATAATCAGGAAACAGGAAGAAGACTACATTTAAAGGAGGGTTTTTGTTTTTTGTTTCTGGGTGTCCAGCCAAGTGTCCTGCAGCTATTCAAAAATGTACAATCTGCACTTGCATTTAAAATGTGATTGACAAGATCCACTGGGGCACTGAACTGTTCCCTCTACTGCTACATTAATTGCATGGCATCGTGAAATTAATTGCAATTGCATTGCTTTCATTTCATTAAATCCACTGAAGTGACCATGAATATGAAAGGGAACATTTCTATTGAACCGGAGAAACAGCATTCCTCCTCCCCGCCCCATTTTAGTTGTGTACCCACAAAGGTACAATTCTGCAACAAGCATATATTATGTCAGGGTGAACCCATTTAAAATCAAACAAATATAAAACAGTACTTTAAATTATTATTTAAATCACCAAGAGAAAAGGCCAATTTAAATTATGAATTTACTTTTGAAGAAAAATAGTATGTAAATCCCTCCCCCCACACAAAAAAGAAATGTTCGCTCTAATTATAAGAACACATTGCTTTAAAACAGAATAAAGCTTTTATTACAGCCTCAAAAGGGTACACCGTGTTCCATTAATAGTCAACTTAGTATTTTTTTCCAATTTAGAAAAATACTATACAATACATTGCATCTTGCTCATGATCACGTCAAATTATATTAGAATTACAGTCACTCACATCACACATACATCACCAGAAGTGCATTTATATAACTGGTCTCCTGCCCCACCTTCTGCAAAATAAACAAACTCAGGCATAAGCAAGGGCTGAAGTAATTATTGGGCAGATCCGCATTCTCCATGCTCTTTGACTGGTAGGTAGAGTGAGAAACATTTACAATTATAGCACTGACTGAGCCAACTGCAGAGATCAAGTCATTACTAACCATAACCTAGGAGCAAAAGGTCACCCACATGAATCCACGGGCCACGTCTATTGTGACTTTATTTAATTATTTGTTATTTGATTTCTATCCTGCCCTTCCTCCCAGCAGGAGCCCAGGAACTGCCAGTACCTGGCACCTAACCCATAATGTAAGTACATGAATGGTCATGCTGGCTGATGATGAAGTAAGGTATTTTCCCTATAGTTCTTCCTTGACAAAGAAAAGCACCCTTTCATAGGTTCAAAATCATATAAGCTGTTATATGTTTCATTCAGTTCATTTTAAACCAGTTATTTTTACAACATTGAAAGCTAAAGATTTCAATTGGAATTTTTAAAAATCAAGTTATTAAAACAGATTTTTATCCATACTGGAATTTGCAAATGAAGCAGTGCACATATATTTGCTTATTTAGCATAACATCCACTCTTTCTCCCAGTCCCGAGGAAGACGAAGGAGCTACACTTGGCATTGAAACAGAGGAAAAGGTCACACATCTAGCCAGGCTCACATGCTCTGGTTAGCTACTGCAACCTCATTCTTTCTTCTTAGTGAGTTACCTTTATGCAACAGCACAGTGTAGAAGCTACAACTTTTAACTTCAATGTGAGAAAAGCAGGCCCACATCCCTGCTCAGGCACAATGCTTACTGGATGGCCCTGATGGTCACTATCTCTCATCCTAACCTACTTTGCAGGGTTGCTGTGAAGATAAAGTAAGATAACCCTATAAGCGTGGCCTTGAGCTCCATGGAGGATGTAACATGGATGCACTTGGCAAGATAGTTTCATTTGTTCTTTGGACCAAACAGCTGGCAATGCTAGCACTGCATGATGGGAATCGGCCTCTCCGGGAACCCTTACTCTTGCTTGTGATGTAGAATTTAAGACCAAACTTCCTCACTCCAGGATTGCAATGAGGCAAGTATTGATAACAATTGGCAATACAGCTGAATGGGTGAGAAACCCCCGTCAACGTTCCTGCCTCTAAGGCAACAGGTTTCCTCCAATAAGATACAGCTATCATTTTGAAGTGCAATTGATGACACTTTACTCAAACTGCAGGAGTTTACATCAACCACATCACTAAGGCAGGATGATAATCTCGAAGCCCATCTTGAAGGAAAATTCCAAACTTTTATGTTAAAGATCCTCTTTCCGCTTTTCATGTCGTTATACCCCTCCTTCTTCCCATACACACCCATTAGAAAACTTAGAAAGGGATAGATCATTCACTCAGTCTGTCCTCATCATTAGCATTACAAGCAGAGCCAAACAGAGTGAGAAGCCTTGAGGTATGGGATTTCTGTTGCTGAGTTTTCTTCCCTGTCTGCAATCTCAAGCTTAAAGCAACTGCACTGGGCAGAGATTTGAGCGTCCTAAGAGCTGTCCCTCCTGTAAAGTTTGGACTAAAATCCAGTGTGGATTCACTGCCCTACTGACACCAGTGCCACCAGTCATCCACTGCGTTGGACACATTCGCAGGGCAGCACATTATCGTCTCCATGCAAAAGAGCTCACCTCTCTAGGAAATGTGTCTTAACAGGGTCACATTGGCATGCATGCACACGCGTGTTCCAAGATACACATGTAACAGGAAGCATGAACTAAAAGCAGGATAAGCTTTTCAGCAAGAGCTCAAGATACAGTCCTTCTTGGACTGCATTCTCTTTGGACTGTAGAATGAGGAAGCCCATTTTTTAAAATCCCTCCGTATACAAATCCTCCCTAGTTGTGGAAAAGAAACTATGAAGGAAGAGATTGACGGGATAAGGTTAGGGTCCAGCCCAACCTGTTAAATTTACAGGGAGGAACGTTCAAAAACATCACCCCCTCCCCACACCTGTAATCCAAGTGTTTGAAGTGCTGCAATCCATAAAAAGAATTCTATCGTGTGATTTTGATGAATGTTTTACTCAGCCGTTAGTCATCCACTAGAACCAGACATGCACGTATGAACTCTCCCAACTGAAATAACAGCACTAAAACCAAGCTTAAAGCTTAGTGTGTATGCACTTAGTAAGGGCACATAAAAGCACACTGCTAGTAGAAGACAATTCATAAGGACTAGCTTTTATCTACATAACATACCTTGATGAGCTGTTGGAAAAGAGTATCTTATCTGCAGCAGGGCAGGGCATGTGTACATACAAGTTTGTACAACACAGCCAGTCAGTCCCAGCTTCAGGGAAATTAATCCTGCTTGGGTTGGAGGGGGCCTTAAACATGTATGCAACTAGGCTTAAGATGCTGGAAGCTGACCTCTGGGCATTTTTTTTTAACCTTGCCACAGCAAACAGGAAAATTATGAGGTAACAGCTTTCACTTGCTAGAGATTGCCCTTTGTCTCAAGAACAAAAGCACAGGACAGAGAAGGAATCCAAAAGGACTTGCATGACAGGGAGAAGAACAGGAATCGATGCAGAAAGCACAAACCCTTTCCTCAGTTATTGCAAACTCTGCCGAGAAGACCCTACCATTTCTAAACCTTTTACTGATGCTGCCCACACATTCCCCCCCCATAGCCTGGGGCCCTGAAACTTGGTTTGTTTTGCCCTCAGATGCAAGCTAGAACTCAATGGAAGTTAAATCCTGCCCTAGATACACAGAATGCAAGCCATTCCACATTTGCTCCCTGGACTGCTAACAAGCAACTGATATCGCAGCCTGGATGCAGCAGGAGAAACAAATCCACCACCTATTAATTTCTGCTGGCAACAAATCAACAGGCTGTGATGAATGCGGCACAAAGTACCTGGCCTCAAGTCAAGCCACTCCTCAACCCCCCAAAGTAAGGCAGTCACCAGATCCTTTATGAAGAGAAAGAAAGCTATTTCACATAGGATTCTATTACTGACAGCTGCAGTAGTCATTACAGTTCCAGCCTGCGGGTGCAATCCAGTGCAGTTAAGTCCTGCTCCTTTCAGCGGCATTCAGTGTGATTAACTCTGTTCTGGGATTTCAGTATCTATAACCTCAGCAGTATTTGGGTCTGGGAAAAGTTTGGGTATATTCTAAGCCAACAATCTTCAGCCTTTTGAGATCCAGGACCTTAACCCCAAACGGCAACGTGGGACTCACTATTGATTACACATTACTCCGTATCTTCGTTTTTTCCTCCTCTCTCTGCCACTCCATCCATTTCTTCTCTCTCTCTTCTGCACAAACACACACACACCAATGTCGTTTTTGCCCACCCCCACCCAGTGCAATTAACTTTCCCAGTTAATCAAGTTGTGGCCACTTGGTTGAAGACCAGTGCTGTAAAGCAGCTGAGACAAAAAGCAGAAAAAAGCATTGTGCTGGGGTGAAAATCTAGTTTATTCTTTGCCAACCAACAAATCCTAGGGCACAGGTGAACACCAGAAAATGTTCCAAACTAAGAATCACTGGAAACCTTTTGGAATTTCTGTACTAAATGCACAGGGTGGTGTTGCTAGGCAATGCAAGGTTTCTGCACATGCTCCATATCAACAAGGTATTTGTTACTCAAGACACTAGCACCACTTTCCAGAATAAGAAGTGTTGCACCAAGGCCTCCAACATTTTATTTATTATTTCATTTATATCCCACCCTTCCTCCCAGCAGGAGCCCATTTGCCTATTACTTTCCTGTGGACTAGCCTTGCGTACCATGAAGACAAAATGATTTGCAGATTACAGTTTAACAATCAATACTATAGAAGAAATCCAATCACCTCTTATAGCTGGCACTTATTCGTATCCCACCTTACTTCCATCATGGAACTCAAGGTGGCATACATAAGGTTCCCAGGTGGCCTCATCAGACACTGGCCTCCTTACTTTCATCAAGTCTGAAACCATACGGTGCAGCAACCTTGCTGAAGCGAAGCAGGTCACATCTGGTCAACGCCTGCAGTAAATCAAAAACTGAAGCAAAAGTTTCCAAATTCCTCCTCATAGCCATGCCAGATGAGAAGGGGGAATCTGGAAGGAAGCTAAGACTTGTTCCCCTCATAAATGAACCAGTTTATTCTGACATCCAAAACACAACTTGTGTGTCTAACTGGATTGACATAGGAGGATAAAAAACTATGAGTGCAGCCCCTGAGCAGCTGCTGGATTGAGAGAGGCTGGTCCCCCAAATCCACACAAGTTCAACATCCCTTGTGCAAACTTATGGATAGATTATCGAAAGGGAGCTTCAGTACCTTGACTAAGCTACCTGGTCCTAAACCAGGGGTGCCTCCATTACCACTGACCACGCTAGCTGAATCTAATATAAGTTGTTCAGTATGTGGAGGGCACAAACGTCGGCTACCCCTGTACTAACCAATCAGAAAGCACTTCTCTTCACTCAGACCTTCCGGGGTATTCAGCAGGTTTGTTAACTTTACTTTCCGGTCCAAGATGAGTATATCCTTAATATTAAAGAATGTTACTTTATTGCTACCTTATATAGTATTCTTGTTGGAAGCTGCCCCAAGCTTTCTAGAACTGGGAAACAAATAAATGAAGTAGAAAAATTGCCATCACTTTCATTTAAAGAAAAAAAGCTTTAGAAACACTGCCTTATACCCAGTCCATCTAGTCCAATGCTGTCTATTCTGGCTGGCAGCTGCTTTCCAAGACCTAACTCATGGGTTGTGAACTGCCCAGAGAACTTTGGCTATGGGGCGGTATATAAATGTAATAAATAAATAAATAAACCGTTCAGGACAGGACAGGACAGGACAGGACAGATCTATATCTGCCCTCCCCCTTGCGTGCCATATTTCACAGGTAGGTGGAGCCACCCACCTGTCAGTCACCTGATGTCACACTGACCTCATGTGACTACTCTCTTTGAGGGTGTGCTGGGAGCCCACCTTCAAAGAGGCTTGCTCCAGGATCACTAAAGGGGGGGGGCTTGTTCCATTTTAACAGAGGGTTTCAGTGTAAGTGACCAGTGTTCACAGATTGTGCATGGCCCAAGAAAACAAAATGCAGCTCATAACAAGACAAGAACTTTATGTGAGGTATATGAGGCTCCTAAAAATTCAAGCAGTTCACCATATTTTATCGTCTTTTACAAATTTAATTTAGGAAAGGGGTGGGGGCATAGCTCAGTGGCTTCACTCACCTCAGCATGTCCAGTTAAAATGATCAGATGAGCAGGTGCAAGGAAAGTCCTCACATGGCCTGAGCTCCTGGTGGGCTGCTGCCAGCCAAAATAGACAATACTGTACTGGACTGAAGGGTTCAATGGCCTGACTGAGCAATAGCTGGCAGCCTGGCATCTCAGATGTAGGGGATATGTCAGACATACGTAAATTTCCAGCTTCAATCGCAGATTGTATCAGCACAGGTAAAGAAAGGCAAAGTTAATTAGCTAAACTCTCAGGCGTCTTTCATTATCAAGTCTTCCAGAAAACAGAATTCGGATGACAAGGTTTGGCATAAAATACCATTTTTCCATCTGCATACAAGTATCTGTTAATATTATACCTCTTATTAGTGTTACTCAATTGTCTATGGAGCAATGTACCAGACAGATTACCCATGCCACCACGATTTATCAGCCATATGACTATCATATGACAGGTCAGTCTACATAGTATTATTTTTTTCCATGGGAAAGGATAGGGGTATCTTTCCATGTGCTTTGAGCAGGAGTAGTGCCTGGACTGAAATCTTATATACACGCTGTACATACAGAGATAATACTGGTCTACCTTACAAGGTCATTGTAAGCATTAGCAAAATTGTGGAGCTTTTTAAACACAAAGGTAAAAATTATACAGGATTTACATTTTTTCATAATCTCATCCTAAGCAGATTTATTTATCCAATTTACATCCTCCCTTTCTTGCAAAGGAGCCAAGATGTGTTTAATATATGCTCCCTTTCCCTTTAAAAAAATAAAAGCATCCCTCTGCCTAAAACAAATATGCTCAGGATGATCAGCGTTAAGACTGAAATCCTAAGACACACTTTGTGCTAAGTGCTAACAAACTCAGTGCAACTTACGTTTGAGTAGACATGCGTTATGATTTTGCTGTCTGGCAGCAAAAATATCTACAGCTGTGTGCACACCATACATTGAAAGACCACTATCTCCCCCCAAAGAATCGTGAGAACTGTAGTTTGTTAAGGGTGCTGACAGCTCAGTGAGGGGTAAACTACAGCTCCCAGGATTCTTTGGAGGAAATAATATGATTTATATGTACATGGCCCAAGTTATGAAAATAGCTAAATCCACACCCACAATGAGGAATAAAACAGACGGCATTCAAAATTCGAGACTACAATTATATAGCCCAATCCATCC
Organism: Rhineura floridana; assembly: GCF_030035675.1. NCBI lineage: Eukaryota > Metazoa > Chordata > Lepidosauria > Squamata > Rhineuridae > Rhineura > Rhineura floridana. The sequence goes on along the minus strand of NC_084500.1, from coordinate 4,516,666 downwards.
AACCCAGATTCTGCATGAATTCCCGCTAATCGTAACAGGAATTGGGAGGGAGGGTGGTAGGCACACCAGGGCCCAATTTCCATACGGCTCTTTGACTTTAAGTAATCAGAGGTTACAATTAAGGGGGAAGCGTGCTTACCAGTACAGCACGTAATGTTTCAAAATACTTGCCTCTTATCATTCTTATATGCCAACAGGCAACAGTAACCAGAAATACAACCGCCTGCTCTTCTAACACACAACCCCAAAAGTATCCTTCGTAATCTCTCAGACAAAGGCCTTGGAGCTACGGGAGCTCAGCCAGGGACACAAGAAACCAGAAGAACGTGAACATGTAGTAACCTCAATGTACATGTTCTCTTCTTACCACATATTCCACACACAAACACACACCCGTCTCACCTTTTACTTGTCTCCTGCTTTAGGTTTTTTTTCATCCAACCCTGTCTCCAGAATAATTTTTCTCTGCCTGTGAGATGTCTCTGCTCTTTCCCTTCAATCCACATTCTGCCAACTCCGAGCCAAACATCCACATTCCTTAGAACAGCCTTCGCTAACCCGATGCCAGCTAGATGTTTTGGACTACAGCCCCAGGCAGCAGAGCCTTGCTGGGCAGGGGCTGATGGGAGCTGTAGCCCAAAATTTCTGGAGGGCACCAGGTGGGCAAAGCTGCCTTAGAACCTTAATTGGTCTCATTTATTTACAGTTACCTGCTCAGCTTTATTCTTAAAGGGGGCGGGGTAGAGTGTCCGAATGGGACCTGGGAGGCCAAGATTTAAATCTCCATTCAGCCTGAAGTTCTCTGGGTGACCTTGGGCCAGCCACCAATTTTCAGCCTAGCCTACCTCACAGGCTAGTTGAGATGATAAAACATGGTGGGAGAGAACCACATGTGCCACCTTGAGTCCCTTGGAGGAAAGGTGGGATATACATGCAATCCTAAATAAAAAAATAAAAGTAGATGGATGTTTGAGGAGCTGAAGAAGCAATATAGTGGTCTGTAGGAGGGGAGGGGAGAGAGACTCACTGAAATATTCTGCAATTATTTGCAGAATAAATATTAGGCAGGCATCATCTCTGCTATCTTTTCGGCGCCTTCTGAAGACTTTCCTCTTTCAACAAGCCTTTTAAGTAGAGATCTATCCCAGTCTGCATCTGTGTTAGAATTGCTTTTAATATGTTTTCTTTAATAATATGTTTTTAAACCTTTTTTTAAAAAAAATGTTGTTGTTAAAGCTTTTTTTTAATGTTTTAACGTTGTTTTGTTTTAATGCATTTTAGGGTTTTTTATGATGTTTTAAACTGTTTTTAGCATTTCTGTTTGCCGCCCTGGGCTCTTGCTGGGAGGAAGGGCGGGATATAAATCAAATAATAAATAAATAAAATTATGACATTCCTCCTTAGCCCCGCTGCCTTGGGTACACCTATCACTCACATGCCATGACTATGGCCTCAAGGCACATGATGTAGTCACAGTGCTGAAGCCAAGCAAGTCCCACTCCAGTCAGTGCCTCGATGGAAAACCACCTGTGAACCCCATGAGTTAAATCAAGGAAGAAAGATGGAATTATCAATGTAAAAGTTACATGAACAGATGTTTGTTTGTTTATTTATTTGATTTATATCCCGCCCCTTCTCCCGGTAGGTGCCCAGGGCGGAAGATGTAGTCACACACACGTATCGGTAACCAAGGGGTGAGGAAGCTGTAGCCCTCCAGGTATTGCTGGACTCAAACTCCCATCAGGCATGACCCACACGGCCAGGGATGATAAAGAGCTGGAGTCCAGCAACATCTGGAAGACCACAGCTTTCCCAACCCTGCTCTAACCTTTTCAAGCACCTTCTGCAATACAGGAACAGGAATGGTGGGAAGCACAAGCCATGCCTAGAAGTGCCTACATTCTTTACATACACAAAGCAGCTCACAATGTAGCAGGGAAAGGTATTAAGTAAGTCAGATCAGGCAGATGAAACAAAAATCAACCATAGTAATATTTGCTGTGGGGGTGGGGGATAAAAAAAGTTAATAGTCTTTTAGGGTTCAGTGCCAGGATCACTGCTGACTGATGCACATATTCCAGTGTATTCAGAAAGCGGAATCGCATGCAGGCTGCCTTTTTCTAGAAGCTGTTAAAGCTGCTTTTTATATATATACAAAAAGCTGCTTTATTGTTAGGTTTTTATATATATATTTCTGGACTGCTTTCTCTTTTTAGGCTCCCTTTCAGCCATCGTTTGGCCACCTGGGGAGTTAAATCACTAGCAGACCACTAATGAGATGAACATACATAATGGAGGCCAATTCTCACCCTCGACATGGCAACTCCTTTCTGCAAAGAAAGCATCCCTGCTAGTAGACTAGGATATACACTCCAGGCTTGCATGCAAAAATTACTAGCCGCTGAAGTGTCAAATCTGCCCACTTAGGCCTCTGTTAAAGACATCTGGGGCCCCACTGATACAAGAAAAGAGCCAAACTCCTTTCCAACATACAACAGCTAGCATATGATACAAATCTGCTGCAATCTCTCCCTACAATAAAGATTTCATGTGATACACACTGGAATCTGCCCCTGTAGGGGGTGAGTGAATAGTAGGCATGCCCCATCTGAGAGGAGAGGTAGTGGATGAGGGAAGAAAAAGCAGCTATGAAATGGCGAGGAACAGATCAAGAAGGGCTCTGAGTGCTAACAAAAGAAGCACCATACTAATGTGCAGTCACCTGTGCATTTGCTAAGGGCACCTGGTGCAGTGTTCGAGGAGGGCTTGCACACACACCCCGCAGCCTCCCAATACAGGGGGGTCTTAGCTGTGCAAATTCTCTGTCGGACATTTCACAAAGCACTGCCAGCCAAATGCAGAAGGGACTCTGAATCTGGCTGGCAGCACTTTTTCAGTAACGTAGAAGTAAACTCGTTTTTAATAACAATATGGAAAAGCAGGTTGCTTTTGTAAGTGTAAGATAGTGAAAAATGCCAGTTCAGTTTGGGTTCTAGTGCAGCAGAGGAAGAAGGCATTAATTTAGATGGCTATTTTTATTTTAAACTTTGTCCACATCCAATTATTAACCACTCAATTTTGTTTTCAATACAGCCGTAATTTTTGTGTAAGACTCCGCAAGTCTAAGGAGGAGGTAGATGTTGTATTACCACAACTTTTTTAAAAAAAATATTTTATGATTATGACCAATCTATTACACCTCTCAGCTTTGCTCAGTTTACACAGGTCTCTAATATATTTAATTCGAACCCAAATGATCCAGTTGCTCAGCATCTTCTAGCACAAACTAAGGACATCTGTTTCAGTAATTGGCAAAGGGGCTAGTGAAATGCACACACAAGGCAGATCTCTGCCTAACCAGAGCTCTTTAAAGTCATCTTCCCCTGAATGGCTTTCACCTCACTTGTCCCTCTTCCGCAGTTAAGATTCTCCGTTCCGTTACACTCAAGGCCTTTCCACATCAGACTAGCTACAGTCTCCACAGGCTTGTGAACGGCCACTTGTCACATCCCCTATGGTGATTAAGAACTGCCTCGTGACAACCAGAGCAGGAAGCATTATAAAACAATTCATTTCATTCAGGTCATAAATGATCGGCATAGATATGCCTGGACAGGCAGACTAGTGAACAGACTGTAAACTGGTTTTAAAATATTTTAAGTATTTGTTTCCTTATACAGGGGAGAACTTGTCGGTGGTGCCACTGCTGGCTCCTACTCATTCAGCATTGACCCACGACAGGGCCTTCTCAGTGGTGGTTCCCATTTGTGGAATTCCCTTCCTGCTAAGGTGTGTCTGTCTCCCTCATTATTAACTTTCAGGAGGAAAACAAAAGCTTTTCTGTTTACTCAAGCATTTGATGGCTGAAATACACTGTTCCTGGCAACCATGACACTATCAGTGGTGAGTTACTGTTCTTAAATGTCTTAATTTTAATGGTACTGCTTTATTACTTTTCTATTTGCTGCCTTGGGCTCCTTTTGGGAGGAAGAGTGGGATATAAATTTTAATAACAGTAATATCATCATCATCATACTTATTAAACCTAGACCTTGCATCATGGCTAACATGAGCAACATTAAGAATACATAAAATGAGCAAACTATTTAGACAACATCCATTTCAGAGGGCATGCTTTGGATTGTGAACGTAATTTTGGACACAGAGGATTCAAACCTTAGTATACAATTCCATTATTTTGGGAGAATCTGTGAGCTTGTAAAACAGCATCCTCTGTTGCATTAGACCACTTGATTCCTTTATTATCCCCTCTGACACAAAACATTTTAGGTAGTAAATGCTGCAAACTTAATCTTGATTCCTTTGACAAGCCCAGAGACAACTTGAGGGGCAAGTGGTTGCTGTCAGTTTGCTTTCCTATGTCAAAATTTAGAACAAGGTCTCTTAATCCTTTGGAAAGAATATGGTCTACTACACTATACGCAGAAATATATGTAAATTCATGCCACTTATCTCCCATCCCTGAACTATTTAGAACATATAATCCATTTTGATTAGCAGACTGCAGCCATCAGTTGTGAGTGAAATTAGTATGAGTATTTTTGGAATGTTGACAATACCCAGCTAGCTCCTCTTTATTGTCTGTTATAAGCCTGGTACAACATTCACGGCTTTGGGGGGCTCAAATACCAGCCGTAGCATTCAGACTGTCTACAAAAATTGGAAATGCTAAGGGATACTTGGCTCCCACCTTATTTAATGTATACTTGACTGGGCTTCCCACAAATTTGGGAGCAGTATCTTCTCATCCACCTAAACTATACACCACTAAAGTTTACATCTGATTATATGCAGATGATGTCACCTTAATCTTGCAAACCTGCTAAGAACTTGGATGACTACTCACTGGATTTGCAGGTTACTGTAGGAAAGAATGGTTAACTATTGGCTATGCAAAAAAAATGTTACTGTGTTTTCTAAAAAGAAAGCCAAGTACTCCTGGTTCATGGGTGTCCACAGATTAGAACAGAAGTCACCAACATTTTGGGGGCAGAGAGTACAGTTCAAATTTTGAGAGAGTGCTGAGAGTGCCAGTCAGAAAATGGGTGCCAAGGGCCATGGCCTAAAACAAAATTAGAGAGTTGCTGCTTCTCTCTCCCTACCCCAAAAACCTCATATCTGCCATGGGAAATCAGCTATATCCTTCTGATCCTGATTGTGGGGAGACAGCTGTTAATGGCACAAGAGCCTTGTTTTCCCCAATCCTAAACAAAGCCTACGCTGCCACTCTGTAGACACATACCTGGGAATATACAGTGCATGGCATGCCTGAGCTTCTTTGCAAAGTTTTCACATTTTGCCTTTGCCATTTGAGGAGGGGGTTCTTTAACATTCATCTGCACTTATTGTGTAGCCGTATTTGGAGAAAATAGCCTATTAGAAGTACCTGATCTCAGATTAAACAACCACAGGAAAGATGCATCCTGGTTGCTAAGGGGAAAGGAAGGACAAACTACGGGGATTCTAAGGACTACTAGAAAGTAAGCAAGAAAAGTACACTAAAGCAGAGGGGAAAACAAAAGCTCTTTAGGACCCCAGAGCTTCCTATTGGCTGGTGACCAAAAAACCCTCTTTCCAATCACAGCTGTAACTTCACTCACTGGCTAAAATTACTGACAAATGGGAGCAGCCTGGCTGCTTCATTTCACAGAAATCACTTAGAAGTATACCTGCACATTTTGCCTCATAACCTTCTTTCTAAGAGGGCTTAGAGACTTACTTTTGGTGCCCATGGGCATTGGTTGGCAACCCCTGGATTAGAAAAAATTGATTCCTAGAAATACTTCGGGATCTCATTTCTTGACTCTACAAATGGACTGTGGGAGCCAAACTAGTAAAGGCCAATAAAGGCCAAAACAAAGCACACAGTTGAAGTGTTACTTAGTTTTATAAAAAGTAGTAAATTAGTTCCAGCAACCATACAAGTGTACATTGCAAATGTTGTGAACCAGAGTTTATACAGAGTCTTAATCTGGTTCCCTGGGCTTATAATTTCCCAATTTTGTTAAGAAGCTATTCAGTCCTTTTTAGGCCTCTACTGTGTAGAACTAAATGTGATGCTAGTGCTGCTCTTAATCTGAAAGTTGGACTTAGTTCATTTAGCATGAACATGCCTCCAAATCTGCTCCTCTGCCTCTTTAAATGTCTGTGGCATGTCTCAATTCCCAATTCTTTTATATCTATGTGTAAAAAGGGAGTTAATGGGAAATATTTATGTTGCTGGTTTGTCCCATTCATATCTGCTTTCCTTGGACCCATGCAAGCTATTGTTAAACAGCCAATAAAAGATCTAGATGTTCAAGCGTTACATGCATCAGCTAATAGGCCACATACAGCAAGCTCACTGGGCCTGATTTGATCTGCCTATAACACATGTATGCTACAGCTATATTTTCTAACTACAGTAATACCTCGCATTAACATACTCAATGGGACCAGAGCGAGTACGTAAACCGAAAGTGTCCCTAAAGTGAAGCACTACCTTTAAAAAAAATTTTTTTACCTCTCCTTCATGCGGAGCCTCAAAACCTCTGCTGCTGCGCTGCCACGCCTCTCAGCTGATCGCGATTGCGCCTCCCAGCTGATTTGCAGTGGCACAATCGCATCTATTTCCACCCCCACGCTCTAAAGCCTCTGCTGCTGCGCTGCGTTTCGGGAGAAATACAGGCATATGGAGCATGTACGTTATAGCGAGGCAACGTTCAGTGAAGCGACGTTAAGCGGGGTATGCCTGTATACCTAAGTACCAAAGAGCAGTTTGCTGGCATGTTTTAACATTTTGGCCTCCAAAATCTTAGATGGAAGATTTGCTGAAGTTCCTTTATAAGATTGGTGCTGCGCTTTAAACACTTTAAAACATCATAAAAACAGACTTTAAAATACATTAGAACAAAACAACTTTAAGAACATTTTTAAAAGTTTTCAAGACATCTTAAAAAAGTTTAAAAGACTTTTAAAAAAAAGGTTTAAAAACATATTAAAAAGCAATTCCAACACAGAAGCAGAGTTTGGATAATTGGTTAGTTGCCTGCTTTGGATGGGATCGTACTCCCTCTGAAAGAGCAGGTCCGTAATCTGGGGGTAGGCCCCTTCCAACTCTACTATTCTATGATTCTATGAATAGGGAGGTCACTTTTTAATCCTGTCATTTGCCTCTCTGAAACAATCACATCATTCCAGAAAGGTTGCATTTAACAATAAAGAGTTTGGATGAAACACTACCAAGACTCAGGACACCACTGTATAAATGCCTAAGCTGGCCTTCCACAAAGCTGGAAAAATTTTAATTAAATTAAATTTAAAAATGAAGTGCCAGTATCAAGGACCACGCACCTGCTGTTTTTTCAACTACAGAAGAAGTTGCTAACTTCCAAACATTTTAGCATGTTATAACAGCACAGATTTCACTACAAGCTGAACACGAAGTTTATACACCGCTTTAGAGTAAGGCTGAAACATTAATTCATCTATTAATCAATTTAAAACATTTTGACTAAAAATTGCTCCTTGATTCATCTAGCAGCAGAATTGTAAAAATAATTTTAATACAAATACTTTTTCAAAAGCATACCCCATCCTTCAGCAGGGTGGGTGGCAATCAGAAGAAAACAATTAAGACAGCACTTCATAAATGTTCTGATGCCATAGAGCAGCTGTCGGGAACTTGTGGCCCTTCAGATGGTGTCAGACTACAGTTGCTATCATTCTTGATGACTTGCCATGTAGGTTAGGCCTGATGGGAGTTGCATCCAGCAACATCTGGAGGGCCACAGGTTCCCCATCCCATCCCTAGAGAGTGATCTAATTTAACAAGTTTCCTTTACTTGTCTTTAGTAAATAGAGCTAAAACTTTCAAAACTCAAAAGAATGTCCAATATTGTATTTGCAGTTGTCATCCATTCATTGTTACCAATGATCATATGAAATGAAATATTTTCCATGGAAATTTTTTTTTGGATTTTTTTTCTGCAAAATTTCCCACTTCACATTGCCAAGATAAACATGAACCCTATGGCTATGTACTTTTTCCTCAAATCACTGTTTCAAGATCTTGGAAACCATAGTTTCCTGGTTTTGACACAACAGAAAACTAAAATTGAAGACTTCCTGAGTTAATCACAGCATAAAGGAAGAGGAAGGGATGACAGGAGGCCAGAGCATAAAGGCTCAAGGCCCACAGATATCTCAGTTTATTAATCCAAAGTTATCACCAAGCAAGCCTTCCTGGGGAGAACTTTCTATACCTGCGGCACAATAAGAAAGAATACGATGTTCCCAGTCAGCACGCCACACTTCAAGAGGTGGAGGATTCATAGAAGGTTTCCAAGGAGGATTTTAACATTTGGGCAGGCTCATGCAAGAGAACAGCTCTTATTCCCATACTGCAAAAGAGCTGAGGCTCAGACACAGGTTGTGTTTGCACATTAATGGTAAGCCAAGAATCTGGGTTAAATAAACCATGCTAGGCACAAGCCACATGGTAATGCACGCAGCCCAACTGCTACTGCGCAATTCCTCCCCGGCACAAAATTGGTTCAACAAACCAGGAAGTGCAAACCTTAGCCTTACACCTGAACCTAGGGTCATAGTTTCTTTCTCCCCAAGAAATCTGGACTGCTAGCCAGCCCTAAACCACGGTTTGTTATTGGCTTACGAATCCTAGCTTGTTGGGATAAACCAACCATGATCCAGGTTCAAAAGTACCCTTCCTGGTTTGTTAACCACTCACACCAAAAGAGAAGTGATGCAGGAATGATGAAGCCGCATGCCTGCTCGTGCACAGTACAGTTTATTTACCCAAGGTTCTTGGCTTACCATTATGTGTGAACTCAGCCTAAACTGTGTCTTGCCAAATTCCACAAATGTTAAGCTTCACAGGTCTGTTACAGCACTTCACTACACAAGAAATCTGAAAGTCACCAGGGCACTTTTCCTGCTAGCTCTAGATCTGTGCTAAACTGGTAAGCTGAACACGTCAGTATGAAGTTGTCACTTCACAGGGCAAGAGGGAATTGAAAAGTGATCCAGACGCCTGTATTGAAAGAAAAACTGCTATTAGTCCTGTGACGTTGGACATCCCAGCCATGGCAATCCATACCATAGTACTCCACACAATTGGCATAGCCTATCACCCCCTGAAATCAATAGAAACTGCACAAGAGATCTGGTGCTACTGGACTCTTACAAATCATTCTTATAAAAAGGCAAGTGCCCACAACCAACGTCTCCAAAGATCTCCACTGCTAAACCACACACACACAGTACATAGAGTGAAGAAAAAGGGCATCACTATTGCTTGCGACAGATGCCCCTGAGCCTCATTTACAAATAGATACCACCCACTCCTAACACCCATTTAGAACACCATACTAAAAGCTGTCCTATTGTCTGCCGCAGGCTGTATTGGCTAATTAGAGTTGAATAGGCTTGTGATAATGCTCAGCTCCTGATAAGAATTTCTCAAAGCTTCCTAGGTCAATTCATCTGGCTCCAAGCCATAGTGTGATTACATAATCATTCCTCTACAGAGCAGTGAGGCACCACAAAGAAGATCAAGCAACCTTGCCTGATCCAGAAAAACCCAGATTGTTCCTCCATCATCCCCCTGCAAAGACGAACCATCTCAGTTCAAATATTTTTAATCGCAGGAGCAATCCTTGGTCAGAAAGTCTTTGCCTTGGGCTTGGCTGTCTGCCAGGATGATATGATCATTCTACATCCTGAGGGCTAAACAAAAAAGGAAGGTGCCTCAAACACAAGAAGCTGTTAGGGTGACTTTTACACTGGAGACCACAGCCAACTTTGATCTCACTACCTTGAAACCTCAATGGATTGTTCCTGATGAAGGGGGTCTGTTGCATCGACAGTTCTAAGAAAACTCAAGACACTAAAAAGGACCAGGATTTTCCCTCTACTGTAAAGATTTGCTTTTCATCTGTCTCCACGTTTGGTTAATAGGCAGATGGATGTCAGCAAGAACCACCTGCTGAAAACGATGAATTATAGCAATGTTATCTTCACAAAAGATAGTTCTGTGGCAGAGAATGTGAGCTGGAAAGCTCCCAGTTCAAATCTCATCTTGGCCATGATCTCAGTCATGAACTCATTAAGTTTCTGTGCGCATATAGTGTTGCCAAATCAACTAACTATAGATGACAGTGAACACTCTGGGCCAATAATGCCATGGTTTGGCACTATGTGAACAAACCTGTACTTGTACACCATATGTTCTCCCTCAGGCATTCAGATTTCCCCTGTTACTTCTGCTTCATTGGCAGACCATTGTTTGCCATTACATCCAAACTGGGCAAATGATGGTTTGCCGATAAACCAAAGTAAGACAAGCCAAAGTGCATGAGGGAAAAGGAAGGAGGTACAGGGCTTCTTCAGTTAGGGCCAAACCATGGTTGGGCATTACATGTGAAATTACTCCCAATAGAGCCATTCATTCTTCCTTCTTTCTTGCGCAGGCACTCTGTTGAGTAACCACAGCACAGGCCAGTTTGTAACTATGGTCAAAAACAGTTTTGCAAGATGTTGTTTGCACTGTGGGTAGCAAAACCTTCAGTGCAGATATCCTGATAACCAGAGTTATATTTGCAATGTTTCTGATGTAGTGATCTGCTGGCCTGAACATTGTTTTAAAGTAACAATCTCAATTTTAAATGGTATGTATTGAATGAATGGTTTTAACTGTATTTTGTAAACTGCCCTGGGACCTTAACTGATCTACAAAATAAAAATTGAATGAATTAATTGATGAATAGGAGGGGATATTTGCATGAGGAGGGAGGAAACTTTCAGGGCAGCAAACCCAGGCACCACACTGGCGCACTGAGCCTAAAATGGATTTCCACAAATTCCATTACATAGATGATACCACTGACCTCCCTTATTGCACTATGGCATGGATTACTAAGATGATGCATGTGAACCACTTTAAAACCCTTTAAGTGTGCTAAATAATGCTAAGTACTGTTGATATTGTTTAACAGAGGCTTGTTAAAGGGCAATCCCTTCATTGTACAGGCACTCCCTAAATCTCCAGCAGGGCTGTGGGAGAGAAATCTAACCAGCAGCAACATAAAGACTCCATGGCACTTTTGGAAGACTAGAGCAACAGCAATATCTGAACCTCAGGAGAGAACATCTGCCATCATCACCCTTCCAAAAGAACCAGATGATGCAGACTTTCCACCTGCCCTTGTGAGGAGATGTCCTGTCCTCCTAGGGACTAAAACATCTGGTGGTAGCTAGTTAGGTAAGACCCACTGGAGTGGGGGGAGTCTATTCTCCCATTTAGTCTCCATGGAACCATCAAAACCCAGCACTGGAAACAGCCACACCAACAGCAGCAACATCTTGTCACCTGACTGAACACTGTCCATCTCATCCCCTCCCTACCCACTCCCACAGCCTTCATAAGCCACCACTGCCTTTAAAAGAAACTCATTACTGTGTTATATATTCAGTTTTCACTTACTGTCAGCCTAAGCAAGTAATTTTATTTATTTATTTATTTATTGTTTCAATTTATATACCGCCCTTAGCAGAATAGCTCTCAGGGCGGTGAACAAACAAGATAAAATACAATATATCATAGTAAAAAATCACAAAAACATGTACAAACAACAGAAAGCACAACAAAAATGAAATAGAACACAAATTAAGAAGGATACATGTTAAAAGTAGAAAGATTAAGAAAATTAAAAGATTAAAATGCCTGGGAGCATAAAAAGGTCTTTACCTGGCGCCGGAAAGATAGAAGTGTAGGCGCCAGGCGTACCTCTTCGGGGAGGCTGTTCCACAACTCAGGGGCCACCACAAAAAAGGCCCTAGATCTAGTAACCACCCTCCGGGCTTCCCGATGAGCTGGTACCCGGAGGAGGGCCTTAGATTCTGAACGAAGTGAACGGGTAGGTTCATAGCGAGAGAGGCGTTCCACAAGGTATTGAGGTCCCACGCCATGTAAGGCTTTATAGGTCAAAACCAGCACCTTGAATCTCGCCCGGAAGCAAATAGGAAGCCAGTGCAGACGCGCCAGAATAGGTGTTATATGCGAAGACCGACTGGTCCTCGTCAATAGTCTGGCAGCCGCGTTCTGCACCAGCTGAAGCTTCCGAACTGTCTTCAAGGGCAGCCCTACGTACAGCGCATTACAGTAATCCAATCTTGAAGTTACCAGAGCATGAACAACGGAGGCGAGGTCGTCCCTGTCCAGATAGGGGCGTAGTTGGGCTACCAGACGAAGATGGTAAAATGCATTCCGTGCCACCGAGGCCACTTGGGCCTCGAGAGACAAGGAAGAATCGAAAAGAACCCCCAAACTACGTACCTGTTCTTTCAGGGGGAGTGTAACCCCATCCAGAACAGGGTGAACATCCACCATCTGAGCAGGGAAGGCGTTCACCAGCAGTGTCTCGGTCTTGTCTGGATTGAGTCTCAGTTTATTAGCTCTCATCCAGTCCATTATCGCGGTCAGGCAACGGTTCAGCACATCAACAGACTCACCTGAAGAAGATGAAAAGGAGAAATAGAGCTAATAAGTAAGGAGTCACTCCCTGGGAAAAGGCCTTGTTTGCAAAAAGGATTTGACCTATATGAAGGATCAGCAACTGGCATCCCCTGGGCCAAATCCATCCCTCTGCATGGTGCCATCTGACCTCACAATTTCAAACACAGAGGCAGAAGAATGACAGAGATTAGTAGCATCTTGCAGGCAGTTGGAATGGGCACCAAGCCATTTGGTCAGCAAGATAACAGGGCCTTGGTCCACCACTGCCGCCGCCACCACCCTCTTCCTTTGACAATATATCCTACAAAATGCCTTCCTGACCAAGTCTCTACATCTATTTATTTATTTACTATTAAATTTATATCCCTTCCTTCCTCCCAAAAGGAGGCCAGGGCAGCAAAATGAAATGAAATGGACTGCCTTCAAGTCGATCCTGACTTAAGACAACTTTATGAATAGGGTTTTCATGGTAAGTGGTATTCAGAGGGGGGTTTCCCACTGCCTCCCACTGAGGCTGAGGCAGTGACTGGCCCAAGGTCACCTAGTGAGCTTCATGGCTGTGTAGGGATTCAAACCCTGGTCACCCATCTTTAAAACATAGCATCTTAAAAAACATCATAGAAACAATTCCAACACAGATGCAGACTCACTGAAATCAATGGGATTTAATGTTAGTCATGACTAACTTAAATTTCAGTAGATCCACTCTAAGCATGACCATGGGAGCAATCCAATCCGCCCCCTCAGCCTGGCAGGCCTTCACAGGGTGCCAGGGCAATTGCCGCATCCAAAGCCCTGCCACTCATGGTTGCCAGAACGGAAGGTGATGTGGCAGGCAGGCCTGGAGCTGGCCCAGCATTCAGTTCATCATTTACTTTAACAGATCTACTCCAACATCAACATCCTGTTTTAACTAAGCAGATCATTTAAAGGAAAGGGCACTGTAGTCACCCCTAAGAGTACCCGCACTGCTCTGCTAAACTAAGCACAAGCCTGACACAAAAGAGAACCAGATGTTTGCATCAGATGGCATGCAATCGGAAGAAGACTCTGAGGCAAGACTATAGTGGCATCAGAGGAAAAGAGTACACAAAAAAAAAAAGAGGATGCTCAATCCTGTCTGCACCAGTTCCAACCCTTGGGCTCCAACAACAGATTGTGGGCCATCCAGAAACTTTTCCAATTCCCATGGCTATCTACAGAGCTCCAATGATCAGAGAATTACTGCTCCCAAGCAGTACCTTTTGCAAAAGGCCACAACAAAAACCTGTTTCTCACATTTTTATCTGCAAAGTTACAAGAGAAGAGGTCCCCCTTAACAGTCTCTCCAGGACACTGCCCTGTCAAGGGTGCAAACAGCTCTCCAAGTCTCAGAGCAAATAGCTCCCAATTCCAGACAGGCACTTGCAATAATCCCAGTGGCATGGAGGTGTAGCTGGGGTTGGAGAAGAGAAAGAGCCATAGGACAGGGAATGGGCAGCAGGTATTTCCAAAGCTGGACAAAAACATATTCACATCAAATCTCACCAGGCTACAGGTATCACCGCACACATTAAGGACAGGTCCATTTTGCTGCGAAAAATCCCTGAATGAATACATGCTATGAAAAAATGCTCTAACACAACAGAAGCAATTTTCTTCTGAGATATGCTTGCTATCTCACCAGCTTCAGTTTAATATAGACATAAAATAAGCACTGCTCACAAATGCAATGAAAAACGAGCATAATAAAAAAGTTGCTTATAATCACAGCCCCAAAAGACATGTGCTTGGAAAGGCTCTTGCACTATTTCTCACTCCAATGGATCCCCATTTGAGGCAGAACTATTACTAAAGTAGTGCAGGCTGAAGGACCATAAAGGGGAGTCCAGGGTAGGGAATGTCTAGAAGAATTCAATGCTCCATGTTTATACAGGTGCTTTAGAGAGTTCAATGTGCTACACATATATTACAACAGCTCAGTAAGGAAGTAGTTTGTTGAAAGTTGCCTTATAGCATATCTATATCTAGCTCGGTTACTGTCTACACACTGTTGGTGGGGGAAGGGGTCTTTCCCAGCCCTAGTGGGAGGTACCAGAAACTATCCACCTGCCCTTCTGAGATGGACCCTCTGCTTGCAAAAGATGTGCTCTACCACTAAAGTTATTGCCCTTCTCCTTTAAAAGATCTGAAGAACCTGCCTTCTCCACACTATATGCCTTGAACCCACAGCCTTGGCCTAACTAGCACTCCACTCTAACTTGCTGAGCTACCTACCAGTACTAGTATCCACATACTGCAAGCAGGATCTGAGGCGGAGAGAGAATAACTCACCTAAGGCCATCTAGTGAGTTCATGGCTAAGCTGAGATTGGAATCTGGGGATATCTGACTGATAGCTCACTCCTAGGCCTTGTACCATATCAGTTCCAAATTTGTAGTCATACTCTCAAAAGATTCCCCACCCTGGCATTAGGGCAAAACTAACCCTTCCAAAGGTATTCCAGTATTTCTCTTAAATGGGTAATGGATAGTAAGACACTCCCTGGACACTGACAAACTGCACTGTGCTGTGAAATTCTAATCCTTCAATTGCATACACAATATACTGCCTCAATTTGGTCCCAGGCTATGGTCTGAAGGCACATGAGGCCAGCTCCCTGCTGAAGCTAAGCAGGGTCAGGTCTGGTCAGGGCCTGGACAGGAGAGTGCCTGGGAACCATACATAAGCTGCCTTGGGTTTCATGAAAAAGAAAGGCAGGGTATAAATGAAATAAATAAATACTTTCTACTCTCCCCTACCCCCTGTGGGAGGGGGGAACAGGAAAACCATCAGCTTAAACATAGTTTATACAGCAAGTATACACAAAAATGGTAGGATCTTATATAGAAAGGCGACGAGGCTCAGATTCATTTCAAGCCAATTAAGGAACAGAAATATGGAACTTGATGTCAAGAGTTATTCCTAATTACAGAACTCACAAAAGCACTGCCTGTACTTCTTCTAGAACCAAGAGTGCCATGTTTATATTAGTGTTCTAACCCAAAAACCCATTCTTAGGACCAAAACAGAGCATAATGTACAGTGGAAGAGACTCTGTAGAGTTCACAATAGCAAGAAAACAACTCACAAATTACTGGCATACTAATTGTTTGCCAAGTCTACTGACTGCCAGGTTGCTGGCTTTTTTTAAAAATAATGCTATCAAATATTCCATTAAGTCAAGAATACTTTTGTATAGATGGGAGTGGGGTAATAGCAATGTCCTCTGATGCCCTAAAGGCTTACTGCGATATTAAGATTGTGGGCTACAGCACTTCTCTCACATGTACTTATTTTATTGATTAGATTTATATCCCGCCCTTTCTCCCAGTAGGAGCCCAGGGCAACATCTGATGAAGAGTCCCTATGATGAGTCTAATGTTATAGCACAGTAAGGTACAATCTTTAAGCTATTACAAGATAGGCCTTTTTGCTACAACAGACTAACACAGTTATCCCCCTGGAATTTGCTACTTTGCCGGATCATTGTGTGGCCCTTTTTATTGGCTCCTTTCCAGCCTTGATGCCCAATTTCTTATGGCCTGTGAAATCATGTTCCACAGCATTCCAAGTAACTTGCCCTTTGATATTTGCTACAGAAAGTGCAGACAAGAAAATATTAGCATGAAACACTGCCATCCCGTCTTCAGGAAAGGACTTGCTCATTGAATCCGGTGAGATTTCCCTCTTAGTTATGTAGTGTGTGCAACAAAATGCACACCTCAGCAAGTGAGAAAACACATCAAGCATGGTAAATATGTGATGTTAAAAGACATTCTGTTGTTACCAGAGCATCATCAGCTGTCAGAAAAACAGAAAGCTTGTATGCTGTCTGACTTTTGAGTTATTCCTAAGCCACATTCTGTAGCAACTGAGTGCCCTTTCCACCTTTTTTTTAAAAAACCATGGGAGCGCTTGCAAGAATTGGCTGCGATTCCGAAGAAATGAACAAACATAGAAAAGGAACACTGGCTTCATGTGGATGACAGATGCACATGTTCTGAAAATTCTTTCAAAACCTTGCCCGGCACAAATCTTCTCTCAAAAATAGCTGTAGACATTGTTATTCCAACTATATTATTTGTGTGCCACATGACACCCAGTATAACTCCCAAAACAATCAGTGCAAGGCTTCCAATAAACACAAACTGAATGTTTGATCCCATGGATGAAAACAGTTGCAAAACCAACACTTGACTCCTACCTTTCTTCCATAAAAGCTACAAGAGTCTCCTGAATTAGCACCTCCATTATTAATTCAAAATTTATTGAATTAGCACCTCCATTATTAATCTCCTCTGACCTCAAGTTTAATAAAATTCTAAACCATGCCGTCTACTATAGCAGCAATGACAACCAATTACCTGACTATAGCAAACGCACAGACAACTGAGCCTCACCCGCAAGCACTCAGTCGTAAGAATTAAGAAGACAAGATGGTAGAAACAGGGCTGGGAAAATCACAGGTTATCTTAGTATCTCAAGCACCTAAAATCCAAGCACTACATGCATAATGAAACTATTCTTTGACTGTGAAGCTTTTAGCACACAGTCCCTCAAGCCTTTGTAGAACAGATGGGTTAAAAATTAAAATAGACAAATAAGACAAACTACCGGTGGTAGCTTCCTCAGGGCAGGGACCTGTTTTGGGGAAGCATTGGCTTATACTGTTCTGTGATGCATCATGTGCACTGACTCCTGCCTGAAACCCTGGAGAGTCATTACCAGTAGTGCAAACAATACTAAACTAAATGGACCAATGGTCTGACTCCGTATTAGGCATTGCTCTAAGTCCCTATGGGGCTATATTAATTTTCTTTTTTTAAAAAAAAAACTGTTAGCATATTCAAATTTGTTAGCCTACAACCTACTTCAACACTCACTGGGTATATTTTCTACAAGACGCACAATATTTCTGTTTGGTCTAGGCCAGGGTTCCTAAACTGTGGTCTGCGGACCACATGCAGTCCACAAACTTCATTCGTGTCTGTGGATTTGTGGTTGAAGACAGGAGATGGCCTATCTATTAAAGCAATTGTTCATATTGAATTCCATGGAAATCAAATTGTAATACAATAAACTATAATGTGTAAGAAATAAAAGAAGCAATAAAAATAAAAATCAGACAGTATCTAACAGTGCATTATAATTGCTACAACAGGCAGAAGCACCATTAAGTGGTCTGCCAAGACCCTCAGCAATTTTCAAGTGGTCCGTGAGGGAAAATAGTTAGGGAACCCTTTTGCAGTTATTCAAAGAGGTCAAGCAACATTACCAGATATACCAACTGTAAAACTGTATTCTCTAGGATAGGAACGGTAGCTATGGCTGTTTAAGTTATCTGGAGGAGGAGGAAGAGTTCTCTGCTTTACATCCTGTAGGATGGCCCCTCAGCTTAGGGTGCAACTAGAAGATCCCAGATTAGAATCTCCTACGTTTCTTTGTTTAAATTAATAGCAGCAGTCCGCCCTTGCAAATTAGAATCATGACTACCGTCCTGGAAGTGAAAGGTAAATCCTGTGCATTGTACCATTTTTCCATTTAAAATCATACGACATCTGTAAGATTTCCCCAGAGGGGTATCTTACAAGAGGTGTTATGGTCCAGAGGGAAACCCCCCCTCCAATGACACAGTCTTAATCAGATGTTATTTAAATTTAAGGGAGGTTCTAACTGTAGATCACCCAAATCACATTTAGGTTAGCCCTTTAGAAGTTGCCCTATTCACATTAACCATTCTGCATACTTGACTGGCAGTTTTGATAATAAGGGTGGGCAAAGGATTCATTTGCAACATTAGACATTGTGCCCTTAAGTGTTATTCTAGCCTTAAATAGTTGTACATGCTGATTATTACAATACTGGGAGTGGGAAAGGGAGGAATCAAAAGAAAAGAAGCTTCTCACACTGTCCTCTGAAACAGCAAACTCTACCATCACCTGATTTTTAGTCATAATGCTTCAGTGTCAACACTGATAACAAGTTGCTTGCAACATTTTCTAAACAGCCATTTGTTAGCAACATGGAAACTACTTGCAGAAATTACAAAGACGTCCTTTTCCCCTTCTATTCTCCCCCTTTCCCCCCTTTCTATTCTCCCTTCCCACGCTTCCTCTGAATTGCTAGAGGTAGCCAAACATCACTCCAGGCCAGCTGTGGAACCTGGTGCTAAGAGGACATGGAAGAAATCCATCTCTTGAAGCTCAGATCGATGGGCCAATTCAATAAGCTTACAGTGCAATCCTATGCACCTCTAGTGTTCAGTTAGACTTACTCCCAAGGAAGTATGTATAGGATTGTAGCCACCTTTTTAAGCACCATACTAAGAGAAGATATAACCAATACTGAATCTTGATTTTAGAAACAAGCCCTAGGAATGAATCTTAAATAATCTTGGATGAAACACCAATATTACAATACAATAGTATTGTACTATATGACTTATTAATAAGGTATTAACTTTAGACTTTAACAGAACACACCCGTTCTTCTGCAGAGTTTAAAACTCAAAACACTGCAACTGGTTTTGCTCATAAGAGCTAATGCAGTGCAACAGGTGAATGCACCACATATGGACCAAGGTTCAAACCCCCCTCTGGGTTAACATTCACTTGGTACCTTGAGCCAGCCCCTATTATGGTAAGAATAAAATGGGAGGATTTCATGTAGGGCACCTTGAGCTCTTTGGAAGAAGGGTGGGACACAATGACATCAATTAAATACAAAACAAGAACATAAGAAACATCAGACTGACAGTCCATCTAGGAATCCAATATCCCATTTTGCATGGTGGCCAACGAGACACTTCTGGGAAGCTCAGAAATACAATGTGAAGACACATAAGAACCTTGAAACCATAGAAGCAAGCCAGTAAAGAAGATAAAGCTGCACTCACATTATCTTACTCCGGAAATAGTCACAGAATACCATGGAGGAATAACTACAAGCATATCACACTTCACAAATTTCCTGCGAAACTGAACTAAAAGCGTACTTTTAGTGTTATGTTCGGCTGGTTCATAATTTCCTTTTTTTCCCTATCACACAAGCTTGGACATACAGCTGCATGGAGCATCACAGTGTGTGAACTGGTTAATAGGCCAGCAGCAATCCCCATGATCACAACTGCTTCAAAAAAATGTTGCAGAAAAAAAAGCTGTCACTGGCTGGTTGGCTGTCTCTGTGGACTTCATCACACTTTGAATTTCTCCAGGCAAGTAGAGGCACACTTGTGGCCAAGGACAAGTCAAGATTGCTCACATGTAGGTGACAAATACTGCTGCGCATCAACCTTTTAAAATTTGTGAGATGTAGGTGCAATTATTTGGTTACAATCTCAATTAGCATTACTGGTCATGGGAACAGGCTCTAAGGCTGAACACTACAGCATATGCTCAGGACACAGCTACACTGTAAACCAATTTGGATTTAAAACACTGGATATAAAACATGCCTCTCACCTAAGAATCCTGGGGACTATGTTCTGACAAGGGTGCTAAGAATTCAGTTAGCAATCTATCAAGTCACTCACTGAATTACAGCTGTCTGGTGTTCCCTGTGGAGAGCAAATTGCTATTAGACCAGTTTAAGACTCTTGTGTAGATATGCCCTCATTGCTTAACTCAAGGAAGTCGTCAAACAGCATAAATTGGGAAAGTGAAAAGATATTCTCTTTCACACCTAATAAATATTCATTCTGCATTTTAATAAGTTACGATGCTTTTCAGTGTGCAGGTAAAGTTGTCAGCCTGCTTTTCTGCTCTCTTGACAATTTCAAGTATCTCACTTTTGGGTTTTGACAGTACTTTTTACCTACAACATCCCTCATCCCGTCTCTTCAGATGAGCCTCTCCCTTTGGATTTGTTTTTCAACTAGCTAGCTTCTACTAGATGCAGCAATCTTTACTAAGTCCACTTAATTTCCAGTAATGAGTAAAGCAGCTACTCCTTCAGGCAGATATACCAGGCAAAAAAATAAGTATACCAAAGTAGTTAAGGTGGAAATGGTTGTGTGAACAAGGGCCAACATTCTTATGTGCCAGATGTCTCTCCATTCCACAGTCCCATAAAGCTTTTTAATGAGTATTTACAACTGAAGGTATTAATTTGTTAAAAATGGAACACAGAGGAACAAAAAAACATGCATCGCATGAAGTTAATATCTGACTACCTAAAAGGAATTGAGAATTTCCTGTTTTAGAAAGCAAGTTCACTGGGAGGAGAAACACTACTGCTTTCAAACTCTTGACACCTAATACCAACATTTAAGCATCAATACCAAAAAGTCTACAAGGATTCCAGCAACAAAAGAGGTTGTATATCTATGCAAAGAGAGAGCTGGCATAACTCAATGGCCCCAGGCAACTCCACCTATTAGATTGCTGGGGAAAACAGGGCAAGGCCATGCATCTGTGCACACGCACCTTTAAACACTCATGCACGTGTTTCTGGTAAACCTTCCCAGACAGATATATAAAAATACATACCTGTTATGAGTTTGCTAGGGGGGAAAAATAACTGGGGTTTCCCACAGCAAATCTCCCTAAGAGGTGGGATGCCCTTGGTTCCGTTCTCATCTCAGGTAGGAACTTAACTATAAACACCCTTAAGCAAACCACGATTCTCTCAGCCCCGTGATGCTTTAAGGATTACTGAGATAATCTACAGACAGCACTTTTAACATGCTTGGAATGCATTCTATAAATGCTACGTATTAATGATATCCAATTCTGGGCAAACAGTCCACAAAATATTCTAGGAAAAAATACAAAAGGATGCCATGTTTCTCTGCAGAAGGAACACTTGTGTCAGGACAGATAGTTTTATTATAACAAAAGAACAAGCAGAATCTGTGGCCTCCAAGACACCTTCTTCCTGCTGACAATCCCCATTAACAATGTTCCAAGAGAACTGTGCCCCACTTTAGCTCTCACAAAACAGATACTCCATGTTCTCAAGATATTGTGGGGACCTTAGCCTTAGGAAGTGGCCCAAAGGAAACTGGCATTTGCTTCTTTTATTCTGATAAAATGCTAAGAATCCCACCTGCTTCCAATAAGATAGAAATGTTTTAAAAAATTGCATCTGCCAGTTGAGAAGTTGTCCACAGTTCTTTACCTCTATTTTTTATAATGTGCAGAAGCACAAGAGACTGTAAATTTTAGCTCTAGCTCACAGCTCATTCGCAGAGCACATGATGTGCATGCAGACTGTCCCAGGTTCAATCTCTGGCATTTCCAGTTAAAAGGATCTCCGATAGCAAGGTCTCAAAGGAAAAAACAAATTATACTAGAATCTGGGTGAGCGACTTACACTGGCTAGACAGACTGATAGACCAACAGCATGGCTTAATGGAACTCATAAGGCCTCACAATCACAACCTTAGCAAACAAAAAAAAAGAGCTGAGATAGTTGGTCCCTTACTCCATTTACCACTGACTATGGAAACCTTAAGGTCCCAGGCAAGCAACTTGCAGACCAAATAAGCAATGGGAAGCCACTCTAGAGAAAGGCTTTAAATAAAATCTTGTATCTCCATAAGAGCAAAAACAGGTGGGCTGATCCCCTGTGAAAGCCACAAGGAAGTTGTGCCATGGAGTGGCAAATCAAGGTAGATGACTGCTATCCTTTACAATGCAAGGATGAAGAGTTTCCATGTGCTCCGTAGAACCAGAGTGGTGGTATTTATATACATTACACAAATCCCTACATAGATCTATGACCAGACAGAAATGGTTCCTGTTGGATTCCCACACAGCTGACAAAGCACATTAAAAAGCCCTAACCGGGAACTGGAGATATCTTTTAGTGCTATGACCCAGTATTTTAACTGTCCACTTAAGTATTTAAAAGCCAAACTCATCACCATGGCATTCAAGTGCCTCTAGGGTTCTGCCCGCACTACAAAGTTTATTATTAATCCAATGACTACCCCCTTCAGCCATTATTAAACACAATTTGGCAACCGGTTACCGTGTCAGGAATGTTCAATACCTAATTTAGAAAGTGCAATTGTCATACAGCAGAGATGGCCATTGCTCACTCATTGGCTCTTGTTTCCAAGAGAAGGGGAGCTCCATATCCCATTCTGAAAGATATGGTGTAGGTTAAAAACAAGGCCACAACTCAGGCTTTTTCCATGAACTCTGAAGTTCATACGTTTTAATATGTACCTCATCCTTGGCCCTTCAACTTTCATTTCCACCCAACAGAAAATGCCTGTACAGAAAGGAGGATACTATGCTGAAGGCCTAGGAAATGTCTAGTACAACAGGACCATATGAATTAACTGGAGAATGTTGACCAGGCAAAGTTGGAAGGCTATCACCATGCACAGGGTCATCTGTAACCCACAAACTCAAGGGAACAAAGACAAACTGAGCAAGCAGTAACTAATTCCCCTTTTCTACACCAATCTTTACCAGCTCCCATCCTGAGAATAGAAATAAAATGGAAAAAGCTGTATCTGAAGAAATTCTAAGCACAGCAGTTGAACTCCAGGGCAGACCAACTGTACTGAAATAGAAAGTGTGCTTTATTTGGACCCAGGTTCAAATGCCCACTCAGCCATGAAGCTCACAGGACAGCTACTGGCAAGTGACTCTCTCAGCCAAGTCTACCTTACTGCATTGTGGAAAAGCATAGAAGTTGTAAAGCTATTTATGTACATAGAACACTGTTCTATTAACCACACAGTCCCCAGAGAAGCCATGGTTCTGCCCTGAATCAAGCACACAATTCACAAGTTCCAGTTTCAGTTTATTGCAGGGCCATAGGCTAACACAAGATATACAAAATATACAGTACACAACGAAAATTAGTTTAAAATTTAAAAGAGATTCTAAGTTTTAAAATAAAGTAAGGTCGTATGTATTCGTCCGAACTTCCAATCATATATCAGGCTTCTATAGAACTTCATTCAAAAATACAGATAGATAAAAGAGTAAAAAAAAGTTAATGGGAGAGCCGCCTCCCCACTAAAACCAGTTAAGACTTCTATTTCGGTTGGGATTCTAAAATGAATCTAGCTCTTAGTTTCTGGGCTGCTAACACAAATAGGGCTACCTCCGGGTTTGAATCAGACATTAAAAGAACTATTTTATCAGCATCCGTAGTCATCCCATAAGTGTCTAGCCACTTCTGCAGAAGCTTCGTTCTAAGCTTCTGATAAATTGGACAATATATCAAAATTCACAAGTAATATAAGCATGTAGCTCACCAGATGCCTTGCATGTGTTGGGACAACCAGAGCTCAACATATGCAAGAATTTACATCAGGTTAAGAGGAAGATTACATACTATGAAGCAGCACCTCACAATCAGGAAGAGGCTGCTTCAGAGCGAGATAACCTATCCATGCAAAGGGGTTGCCTGGAGGTAGCACTGAATGAATCCATAGATGTCACGAATGACAAAAGAGGTGCTTGTGTACCCATGCAGTGTTAGGATCTATTCTATATGACGGATGGGCAGCCTATGGTCCTGCAGATGTTACTGGCCTCCAAGTCTCATCATTCCCAGGAAGCATAGCCAATGGTCAGGCATGATGAGAGCCATAGTCTAGCAGTGTCTGGAGAACCACAGGATGCTCGCTTTTGCTTTAGAGGATCATCTCTGCAAAAAGGGTAAGGTATCCAGGCAAGTAGCCTCCTTAAGTGTGGCCCCAAAGGTGACACCCAAGCTAAGTTGGGAGGAGCCCATTCTGAGACCGCCGATATGGCCAAGTGCAAGATGAGGGTCCATAATACTGAGGACCATTCTGTAACAAAGAGAAGGGAATACAGGAGTCAAAAAAAGGGGGGAACATAAGAATCTGCCTTACATCGAGTCAGACCACTGGTCCATCTCGCTCAGTGTTGTCTACACTGACTGGCAGCAGGTCCCCAGGATTTCAGACAAGATTCTCTCCTATAGTCTTACTTGGAGAAGCCAGGAATTGAACCTGGAACCTTCTGCATGGTGGAAGGTGGATGCTCTACCACTGAGCTACAGCCCTTCCCCAAGATTCAGATCCAGGTAACGCCGAGAGGGCAATCCAAAGTTGATGACAGCAGGTTATGCATGAAACAACCATGCCCGAGGCTAATCCAGCCCTGTCCACCATGTAGGACTGTTTACCAAGGGTTTAGTAAGTCTCCTGTTTTTCTTGGCAATCTAGGGCAGCAAAAATGAGGAACGAGAGGCATGTGGAAGAGCCTGGCTGGTGAGCTCTGTTTGGTTTGGTGGGTCATGACTTACACAGGCCTGGTTAACCTGACTCAGGAGATGCCAGAGCTCAACAGATCCAGGGAGCAACAAGGGAAGAAACCATTGAAAGCTGCTTATCTACATTGACTGGCGCTTCTGCCGCTACACCCACAGAGTTTACACACCAGTTCCACAGAGGAGCATCTGACAACAGCCTAAAACATTTGAAAAGTACTGGTCTGGAATAGGTGTCTCATGAGTAAGCCTTTGCAGTTTTATAGCCCTGGCCAGGCTGACTCTCCCATAACAACTGTGAGCTCATGAAACAGAGAGCAAACAAGGATGTGTCAGTCCCACACTGTATTCTTGGCTTTTTAAAAATTCACACTGATACGATCTCAAGTGTAGGACTAAGGAGCCTGGAGCTGTATATTACGATGCAGAAGAAGCGGAAGAGACACAAACCTTCCTCTCACTGTCAGGTATCTGAAGGGGCAGTTACCAGTAGGCAGCCTGCATACCTGTTCAAGTCTCTTATCTCCCAGAAGCAGAAACGTTTAATCTGAACTCCTTACAGGTTTTCCCAGGGAAAGAAAAAGGGTGGAGCGGTGACTTGGAACCGACAGAGTCTTATCCTTAGTTTCAAACTGGCGCTACAGCCTCAGGAAAATTTCTACCTGACAGAGCACAAGCAGCAGTCAGTTACTTATAAACTACACAATCTTCTGCAAATGGGGCAGAGAAGCAGGATGGGGGGGGGAAGGGGACCAACAGCAGATACGGCTGCAGATTACCTATTGCAACCAGAAGAAAACTTCAGTTGTTTAAAATGATCCCAGCTTGGAATCAGATCCTCCAATAACCAGATCCCAACCAGATATTGCTTTTCTGATCAAGTTCTTTAAGCCCATAAAAGGAAATCTGATGCCAATCCAGAAGGCTCGATAACTCAAGCCACTTAACCGACAATGAATTTTTACTTCAGTGGGATTCCTGAATAAGAATAGCAAACTCAGGACGGCGTCCCACACTAGACTTTAAATGAGGCACCACATGTACAAAGTCTGCCATATGCCTTGGTAGAAGTAGCTACCAATTCTAACCACTACTGCAAATGCCTGCAACTAAAGAAGCCCCCCCATTGCAACCATCTTCTTTCCTTATATTCCAAAGAAGGACACAGTTACCGCCCTGCTGCTGAGGGGCAAGAGTAGAAGGGAGTAAGGAAGATCAGAAAGAAACGTGCCTGGCAGCACTTTTTTTTCCCTTGAGCAGCTGGAGAACAAGAACAAAATAAGAAGTGCTGGCAGAAGGATGTGTTGAGGGGCAAGCACAGGGCAACGAAAGGGTTGGAAGACAACTTGCAGGGAGCAGCACTGTAAGCGTTTATCAGAACCAACAGCCAGTACAAGCTCAAGGAGGCTTCTGTGAATGCCATGCACCCCAGACGGAGGGCGGCAACTGTGTTCTACGTCTGTCTTTTGTATAGGTGGGAGAACAGATAGGAAAACAGTGGCATACCGTCCTCCATAAGACAGCCAATTAACAATGAGCTTAGATATGGAGAACAGACAGAAATCTGAAACATTTTGCGTATAAATTTAATAATCAAACAGAACTCTCTGCCAGTTTCGCCAGAAGGTTTCAACAAGAAATCCAGCACTACTGAGAACAGGGTCACATTTAGTTTGACAAAAACAAGATTGAAGTTTACACAAATGTGCCAAACCAAGTTTTACAGTAGGCACAGGAATTAAGTTGAGCTATTTTTGCAAAGCAAGAACAAAAACAATCTATCAATCTGCCATTTGGCTGCATTCTTTTCTATTCTAGAATTTAATTTACATATGCTTACACTCTGAGGTGATAATTTTAATCAATAAATAGTTGTTCAAGCTTCTTATTTTTTCTCCTCCATGAAAGCCATATTTCTATAACTACCTCTGCAGTAGCAAACAAAACATTTTAGGGTAATCTCACGGGATTTGCAAAGTTTTCCATTCAGAGCAATTACAACATACATAGGCAAAAGAGAGCTCAGCTTCAATTAAAGTTGTCAGACCGTGTTTAACTACATCTTAATCTAATCCATTTTATTCTTTACAAACCTGCATCTGGATCTCATTTCCTGAATTCCTGTAGGTATTCTGGGTCACTTTTACAAACCTTTTCAAGTAAAGAAAGTTCAGCCAAGTCTACCTTATCTAAAACCTCTAAAGAAAAAACCTTGGAAGAAGGAGCAGAGCAAGGAGATATTTTACCCTACATCCTAATCCTTCTGGAAATCAAAGAGCACTAGTTTTTTCCATCAGACAAGGGATAGTCGTTAAACAGCACTTCACATTAGTCATTCCCAAAGTACTTTTCAAAGGTTAAGCACTTCAGTTCTTATGGGGCAGTACAACCATCATCCCCACAGCTGCCCAAAGTTTTACTGTCCCTTTTCACAAGGATACACGCCTCAATCCAGCACCCTGTCCACATTGCCCACACACAGAGAGACAGATGCACACACCACCTTTAACTCCGCTTCAGCTGTGCCAAACATCTATGTAAGCATTACTTCCGACTCCTTCAGCTCTCGGCTCCAACGTGGGCATTGGCTGAACAGATTACTCAGCAGGAGTGAGGAAAGGAGGGAGAAGACCAGCTTTCCAGCCAAATTAATTTCCATGTCAGGCATTTAAAGAGGCTGGACACAATTTCCCTGGTACAGATCAACCAATCTATACCGCAAGAACACTGATTAACATGATATGCCCCTATTCATTTTGCACTCTTCTCTTGCTTGCTCATATTTATTAACATACACACACACACACACACCTGAGCTGTTTTATTGAGTAGTACATCTGCAATCTCATCACAGAAACACCCAAACAAGGCAAGCAATTCACCCCCTCCCAATATTACTCTTTTATAAAACAGGCTGATGGTCTTGAGGTGAAAGGGTGAGGATGCATATTGTTGTGGAAATGGCCTTCTCACGACCAGTCAGTGAGGCCTTGTCACCACCAATAAGGCGTGCTCCAAGAGAAGGAGGTAATATCCGCATTTAGCCCCCAAAGCACATCAGCATGGAGCAAATTCCATGCAGGGTGCCAGCAAAGTAGGAACTACGATACATGTGAGGCTACTTGGATTCACGGCAAATGGCCAGGACTCCCCACCACATGTAACCAAACAAACAAAAAAGTCATATCCCCAAGCAAACCCAAAGGCAGAAAAATCGGAACTTTGCATAAGGCCCCTACACAAACTCCCCAAAACACTGTCCCCAAAGGCAGGCTGGTCTTCTGAAGGATAAAGAACAGCCTGACATACCCACCAGTGCCATCAACGATACTGAAAGCAGGTCTCCCACCTACCCCAACGAAGCCTTAAAGAAGCACCTCCCATGTACAGGTTCAAATCCACAGAAAAAGGGAAAAGAGGGGCAGAGTGCAAGCAAAGCGGAGGAAAAGACAGGCAGACACACATGCTTACAGATGTGAAATGTATGGGGGGGAAGGAGAAACAGTAGACCACGTCTGCCCAGATGCAAAGTGGCACACAGCCCCTTTCTCCAAATTGTGAAAGGGAACACCACCAGAGCACAATCCGCGTAAGAAATGGAAAGGGGCAAACTATGCGAGACTCCAGAAATGCACATGAACACACTATTTTACAGGGGATACACACACCGTCCTACATTTGAGGAAAATGCAAATGAAAAAAGGGCAGACGCCCTCAAAAAAAAAGTTGGAGAACTAAACGGGAAGTTTATGGGACTAATAAACTCTCATGACGACAAAGAGCATCTCCCCACAAAACTGTACATGACACAGACACCAAACATGGGGCTTTCAGGTCAAGCCTGAAGGCCTTGGCTAACAACAGGGGTTGGACAACAGATGGTGACACCCCTATCCCCAAAGACAACCTATGCAAGAAAAGGGGTTCCTCTGAGAAGGACCGAAAGGATCCCCACTTCTTTGCCTTGAGGATGGTTGTGGTGGGATGCAGTGAGGTGAGTTCAGTGGGATAAGAGATCCTTCTCCTCCAATTCAAACCCCCACCAGCATCGCCTCAGCAGAGCAAGAGGCCAAGATCCTAAGCACACCAAGGAGGAAGCAAGCCTCTGAATCCAATGGGATTTACTTGAGAATAAACACAGAATGGTGCAGTTTCTTCTTTTGCCGCCTGATACCAAAAACATGAGGGTTTTCACAGGAAGGAAAGCAGAAATTGGGGTAGACAGTCTTGCCCTCCCACACTACTGAATCCACCACCAGGTGTGAAAGAAACAGGCAAAGGATCCCACCCCCCCCATAAGAAAGTTACAGGATTAAGCAAGTCTTACCCTGACCTTGCATGCTCTCCCTTCCCTCACACATTAAGATTTCTACCATCCAAAAAAAGCTTCCCCAACTCTGCAGATGCGAGTAAATAAGGAGACCAGGCATTCTTTCCCTACGACTCACCCCAATCCTTTTTTTTATAAAACTGGGGGGATAAAACTGAAAAGAGGGCCACATACACAATTAGTACCAAGCAACCCTCCTCTTTAAAAAAAAAACTCCATAATTTATAAGAAGTAGGCCCAGTTTCTTCAAAGAGGAAGCCAATAATTCATAGCCTCATATCATCCTCCTAGAAGAATTTTGATTTTTTTGGGGGGGGGGGGACATGAAATCCTGAAGCCCCATTGGACTTTGGGGGGGGGAGCGGAGAAGAGAGAAAAAGACTGACTGAAGAGGCAAAATCTATTAGATAAATCTCCCTCCTTTCTAGTCATACCCAGTAGCCTAAACATAATCAGAAAATGATGGGGGTGAGTCGGTGATCAAATCCTCAGTTATGGAGACAAGTTAGAAATGGGGTTCCCACCTCCTTCCTACAATCCCAAGCTACTGATATGTTGTGGGGGAGACAGGAAAGGAAAACGGCTCTTTTGCCTTTTCGGTGTTAGCATCTGAAGTCCTGCAAAGTTTCCCAGGAGCTTCAAATTTAGTGTGCGGGGGGGGGGGGAAGGACAAAGCAAAATTAAGAACAGAAGCAGAGATATTTTGTTATTGCGGGGGGTGGAAGGAAAAAGATACAAACCACACATACATACATGCACGGTCTTTTCCTGCAACATTCTCACTCCTTGCATTAAAATGGGTGACTGTTAAGAAGTGAGGGGGTTGTTGGGGGAGGGAAAAAAGAGGGGAGGAATGGGGGGATGGAAAGAGGAGAGAGAAACACAGGAGACACTCCCCATTTGGGGGTTATTTTTACATCCCTCCTTTACAGAATGGGGGGTTCTCCAAAAAAGAAGGGGGTTTACTGGTGCTGCTGCAGGGTTTGGAGGTTCACAAAAAGAGAGGAAGAACTCTGGACACACATACACACTATCCAGCTATTTCTCCATTTTTCTTGCATTTCTCAGCCCCTCTGTATAAAACTGGGGGGGCTGTTAGAAGGGGCATATTACAGAATGTGGGTAGGGTTTGGGGGGATAGGGAAAGCAAGATTGTAAAAAAAAAGATAAAACAGCAGAGATCCACATGCCCAAGCATACATATTTCTTCTCCTTTCTTTAGTCTCTGTATAAAACGGTTAAAGGGGTAGAGGAAGCACATGGGGGGTTGGAAAGATAGAGGTGGTAAAAAGAAAACAAGAGACCCACAAACACACAAATCTAATTTGCTAACATTCCCCCTTTTACTCTTTCTTTCTAAAATTGAGACACCATTCAGAGAGATTAGTGGAGGGGCCGAGGGAGAGTGTCGTTAGAGGGGGGAGTTTACGGGGGGGGGGGCAGATTGCAAAAACAGTCAAAGAGGAGGAAGACTGGTGCACATGCACCAGTTATGACAATTTCCCCTCCTTACTTTCTAAAATTAGGAGACTGCTCAAAGAGACTAATGGGGGTGCTGTTAAAAAGTGTCGCTAGAGGACAACGGCTGGGGGGGGCGCGCAAAATAATAAAAGACTCGAGAAGGGCACGCACATACACCCCCGAGTTGTTATAATTATTCCTGACTCCTCCAAAACTGGAAGACTTGTCCAAGAGAGACTTCTGGGTGGCGGAAAGGGGCTGTTTGGTTTTGTGAGCCTTTTTTTTTTTTTTTAAAGAAGTGTTAGGATGTGGATTTTTATTTTTAAGGGGGGGTTGCAAAAAAAGAGTCAGGAAGGGAGCACAAACACACAGTGATCAATACCTCGTTACTCTAAAAACTGGGAGACTGCTCCAAGAGAGACTTGCTGGTGTTAAGTGTGGGGGGAGATGGGTTTTATTTTTTTTAATTAAAAACACAAAGGGATCCTACTCAGAGTAGACACAGTCATAACCCATTCACTTCAAGGGGGTTCTACTCTGAAGAAGGCTAGCGCTGAATACCCCCCCCCCAAAAACACACACACAAGTGTTAAGAGGCAGGAGGGTGTAACAAAACAACAACTAAGAATCAGCCCACAACCCCCTCCCGCAATTATTAACATTATCATCACTCTGTTTATGAAACTGAAGGGGGGGAGGAAACTGGGAGGGGGGTGCGAGGGGATCCTAAAAAAGGAGGGCATGGGGAGGGGGCTCTGTTTTGGGGAGGGGGCTTGGCCGGCGTGCCTGGCGGGCGGGCGGGCGGTTTTTTGGCGGGGGACGTCTCGTGGCGAAGCGGCTCCCTCCATCCCGGGACAAGCCACCTCAGAGGAGGAGGAGGAGGCGGCGACGCCATCTTGTTGGGATCGATGAATTGAACAAAGAGGATCAATTTCTGATCGCGGCGGCGGCTTGATCGATGGGAGGGAGGGCGGCAGCGGAAAGGGGCGAGCGGGGCCGCCGGGCTCGGAGGGAGGGAAGAAGCGGCGGCGGCGGGGACCCACACGCATAAGAGACTTAGGGGGCAATGCTGCTCCTATTGGGACATAAACAGACAGATATCTCGCGGGGGGGGGGAGTTGCAAAGGGGGGGAGGGGGAGAAGGGGGCCGCCCTAGAAACACCTCAGAAGAGCGTCCATAGGAGGGGGAGGGGAAAGCAGTTGAGGGGGGAGTTGAGGAGGGGGGAAGTGGGGCGAGCGAGGGGGAGTCGGGGGTGAGGTGTGGGGGCGGGCGGCGAGGAGGAGGAGGAGACGGGAGACCCACCCGCGAGCGGACCCCCGGAGCCTGACCTGCAGCTGCTGTAAATCAAAGCGCTTCCAATATTGAAACATCGATCCCACATTGGCCGCCATCTTGAGACATATTGAGACAGAAGTGAGCGGCGGATCGAGCGAGGGAGAGAGAGCGAGCGAGCGAGCGAGAGAGGGGGCTGGAGAGTGCACGAGGAGGAGGAGGAGGAGAGGAGGAGGGAAGAGGGAGGGAGGGAGCGACACACACGGAGAGGAATTTGAAGAGAGAGAAAGGAGGCAGGGCGGCCGGCGGCGGCGGCGGCAAAGCGGTGAGGGAGGCGAGGGCGGCGCGGAAAACCCGGACGGGAGCGGCGGGACGCGGCTTCCCTTGGAATGGCGGGCCCGGCTGCCAAGGGGACACATGCACATATGCATACAAATATTGTATCTGTATATCAATAGATATATCTTCAATATGGGATAGGGGTGTGTGTGTGTATATATAAACACATACATATATATACAAATATACACACACAGCCCTATCTCATGTTAAAGATATAACTATATATATTCCTAATTTTTCATATATATAACCTTTAATTTCATAGTTTATCATTTTAATTTTTAATACGTGTTTATATATAATTTTAACCTTTCACACATTTATTATTTGATTTATATTCCTCCCAGCAGGAGCCCAGGGCGACAAACAGAGGTGCTGAAAACACTTTAAAACATCATAAAAACAGACCTTAAAATACATTAAAACAAAACAATGTTAAAAACATTTTTAAAGGCTTTAAAAATATATCTTTATATATAAATTTTAATTTCATCGTTTCTCATTTTAATTTTCCATATATATAATCTTAACTGCTTATACAATTGTAATTTTTCATATATATTATTTTCATGTTTATATTATATGTATAATTTTAATTATTCATATATAACATTAATTTTCATACTTTTACTTTTTCATATATATTTATATGTATGTTTAATTTATATATAATGTTGGATTTTTATTTGCTTAAATTGTTTCCCCTGTTTTTCTTTGTAAAACAAAGTAACAGTTTAGCACGCTCTGTATATTTACTTTTTTGAATTTATAGCCTCCCTTTTTCTCCAAGGAGCTCAAGATGGCACCCATAATTCTCCCCCTCCTCATTTAATCCCAACACCATCCCTGTGAGGTACGTCAGGCTGAGAGGCCCCAAGGCCACCCAGTGAGTGGTGATTTGAACCCTGGGCATGCAGGTCGCTGCCATCAACCAAGATGGCGGCGGAGGCTTTTCTAAGGGTCTGATACCCCTGCCGCCATATTCATTGATGGCACACATGCATGCTACGCTGCATGCGTGCACATGCCTACCATCAATGTAGATGGCGGTAAGGGGCATCAACCTTAGAGAAGCCTCTGCTGCCATCTTGGTTGATGACACCTGAGCACGCAGCACACAGCATTCACTTAAAGGGAGAAGAGGTAGGTGCAGTGCGCAGGCACCGCAGTTCCACACAGCCTGTAGAGGTGGGGGCTGGGAGCTCTGTCTCTGCAATCTGCGGCAGGGTCGGGAGTTGTCCCTGCCAAGGATCGTGGAAGAGGAGCGCTGCCCCCACATCCTAAGGAGGGGTCCTTCAGGGGCCCCTCTGAGCCACAGGGGCTGTTGGCCTGGGCCTGACCTGGCCACCCTTTGGCGCCAGCCCTGATCCTAACCACTACAACACACTGGATCTCAGGTATGGGGTAGGGAGAATTATTTATATTTGTTTTCTTACATTTATATCCCACCTTTCCTCCAAGGAGCTCAAGTGGTGCACACAACCCTTTGAGGTAGGTTAGGCTGAGAAGCAGTGACTGGCCCAAAGTCACGCCAGTGACCTTCATTGCCGAGTGGAGAGAGACCAGAGTCTGAATCCCAGGGTTCATACTTCTAATACCTTAGCCATTACACCAGAGGTTCCCAAACTGGCCCATGGTCCATCTGGTCTGCGAGTTGCACTCAGGTGGTCCGTGGCAAGTCTGTATTAAATATTCATATTGAATATTTTTAATCCTTCTTTTATATCTATGGAATGCAAAAATATACAAGAAATGGGTTAGGTTTTAGTCTTATTGTTGGAATTTTGAGGTTTTAATGTGAATTATGTGTTTTTATGTTGTACGTCGCCCAGAGTGGCTGGTAAACCAGCCAGATGGGCGACTAATAAATTTAATAAATAATAACATAATAATAAAAGATGCAGTGAAAATACCTTTAAAAATCATACAGCATCTAGCACAGGCAAAAAAATAAGTCACCTGCCAAGGCCATCAGCAAGTGGTGGTGGTGGGGGAGTTGCGAACCACTGCTCTATAGAAACACAAGAATGTGCCTTGAACTGAGTCAGACCCATTCATTAATCTAGGTCAGTTTTAGCCAGGAGTCTCTCCCAGCCCTACATGGAGATGCCTTTGGGGATTAACCCTATGGCCTTCCACATGCAAAGCTGATGCTCTGCCCACTGAGCTATGGCCCTGCCCCATAGAGACTTTTTTCACTCCTCCTCCCTGGTTGCATATTATTATTTGTGTGTTACACAGAGATTTGTGTGCAATACTTCTTTATTCATTCATTAAAAATATTTGTATACCACTATTTATAAAAAAAAAAGCAGTTTGCAACATACATATGCTAAAAACCATGTTGAAAAAAAATAAAATCTGAGAACGTCCACTGTTACAGAAATATATTTCCTTAATTGCCTGCATTTTCTTGGCAGCATAGAAAAGTTTTCAGCAGACGCTTAAAGGTTAAAACAGAAGGCGCCCTCAATAATAAGCAAATAGAAAAAAATACATGTTATGCAAGTATTATCTAATTCAATCAATCAAGTTTGTCAGGCAACCAAATAGAAGTTATAGCCAAAGTAATATGTAATGCTTTATCAGTGCAATCCTATGCAGGCCTCCTCGGATTTGCACCCCATTCAATTCAATGGGATTTGCTCCCAGGTAGATATGCATAAGCATATGTGTGTGTATATACGTATCACATGTCTTATATCTAATATGCATCAGATGAGAGGTACAAATACCTTTAGTCAGGTGTAGGGAACCTATGACCCACCCCCATGTTGCTGAATTACAACTCCCATCAGCAAGCATTGCCAATGGCCAGTCATTATAGGAGATTCAGTTCAGCAACATTGGGAGGACCAAAGGTTCCCCACACCTGCCTTAAATTGTGCAGTCCCATACTCACTTACCCGGGAACAGGCCTCATTGCATTCAATAATAAAATAAATAAAATAGCATAAGAAGAATAAAATGCAATGCTGAAGTGAAATAACATTTTAGAAAAGTTTATATCTCTGATTTTCTTTGTAATTATATATATAGCACATAATTTTATTTGAAACTTTCTGTATAGACTGAATTTTTTTTTCTACCTATGTGCTATGTATATTTTTTAAATGGGGAGCTCCAATAAATCTTTGGTAATTATATGTCCCTGGCCTTTCAGGGGACAAATGCTTATATAGCAGCATACAACAGAATAATCAACAACAATAAAATCCACACTTCCCAACCATATATCACAAAAGAGAAAAAATAAAATGCAGAAATCAAATATGCGACTGTAAGACTAACACCAGTCCCACAATAATAGTTACTAAGGAGTCATCCATCAAGGGTTTTGTTTTTCGTTTGGTTCTTTACTCTGCAATCCTATACCTACATCCCAGAGAGCACATCCCATTAAACTCAATGAGATTTACTTCTGAGTAGACATGTACAGGATGCACAGCATGTCAAGATGGGCACGTATTAGGTCCACTCGGTGCCTTCCTAGCTTATGATTGTACACCCTTATATTGGGGAAACCTCCCATAGAAGATAATATGATTTACATCTGAGTAAACATGCCCAGGATTATGCTATAAGGTTTCTTGGGGACTGGACTAGGGTTGCCAGGTTCATGGCCTGAGACTGATCCTGTATCTTTAGGAGAAGAGAAAGTCAGCCAAGTGCAGGTGTTCTTGCAACTCTGTAATGGGGAAAACCACAAGGTGGAATTCTCCCTTCCCCCTGCTCAACTTTTAAAGATACAGAAGGCCTCTTGGTTGCCAAGCCCAGCCTCCAAGAGGTCTTCTGTATCTTTAAAAGTTGTGCATTGAGAAGGGAGAATTCCACCTTGTGGTTTTTTCCATTACAGAGTTGCAAGAACACCTGCACTTGGCTGACCTTCTCTTCTCCTAAAGTTACAGGATCAATCTCTCAGGCCATGAACCTGGCAACCCTAGACTGGACAAAAGTCCAGGTCACTGTTGAGTTAAAGTGGTGGTTCATAAAAACAATTTTGAAAAGCAGAATGGGAATCCCCCCCCATCAAGCCTATGTCACATACATGCAACATGCTTTCTCCTCCATGGCCAGTGCCAGAGGTTGCCAACATCAGGCAAGTTGCCAGGGTTCAGACTGGCAATGGTGCTCACCAGGAAAAAACGCACCTCATGGGCTCATGTAGGGCTCAGCCTGGTCAAAGGTAACTTGAACTGTCTTTGGCCTTGTCAAGCCTGATCTGAAGCAAGAATGTGTCCCAGCAACAACATTGGGGCTCTCTCTTAATCCGCATGTTCCCATTTCACATGCGGTTCCCAGGCTTGGAGTTGCCCAGAGCACACACCTCTCTTCAGAACTGAAGCCAACTCCGTTTCTCTACCGCCATCACCAAAGTTATGTGAATGGACAGGAAAAGGGCCATAGTGTTGGAAGTGGGGCAAGAGCAACTCATGTTTTGTTCTTTTGTTTGTGTTCCAGAAGGGAGAGAGAGTCCGGGTCCTCCAGATGGATAGACTTGCCTACCTTTACCTGTGGTACTCTGACTTCATTCCGTCCAGACTTATATGCTTAGGGAAGCTTATCTGCCCCTCCTCTGTCCGCCCTTTCTCTTCTTCGACTGTCCGAGAGAGAAGAGACATCTTTGTCTCTCCTCTCTCCCTCCTGAGCCATGAGGGCAACTCCCAAACCTGGCTGTTGCACCTCCAACTTAGTCAGAACCAGGTATTCTTTTCCTATCTACTCTGTATTTCTATAAATAAAGTAGCTTTTCTTATTTTACTAAGTCTTAAGTCTCCGTGATCTCAATGCAGGGTAAAAACCTGCTTTCTTAGGTAAATGCACACCCTGGCACACACACAGCTCAGGCCATTGACGATCTCTGCTAATATCTATACAAATTCACACAACACATAGCTCAATGGGTGGAGCATCTGCCTTGCATGCAGAAGGTCCCAGGTTCAATTCCCCACTGGCATTGCCAGGTAGAGCGAGGCGAGACTCCTGCCTGTGAAGACAATACTGAGCAAGATGGACCACTGGCCTGACTCAGTATAAGGCTGCTTCCTATCTATAGTGGCCATTCTGAAAACAAAACAGTCTTTGCCAACACAGACATCCTAGCGTTGGTAAGCCAATACACATATATAGTGTGATTAAAAGGGGTGGGGGTAGAGAAAAGAAAAGTTTGCAACATGTGGGGCTTTTTAGTTTACA
Source organism: Rhineura floridana (assembly GCF_030035675.1). Lineage (NCBI taxonomy): Eukaryota > Metazoa > Chordata > Lepidosauria > Squamata > Rhineuridae > Rhineura > Rhineura floridana. Next base: position 4,479,307 of record NC_084500.1, on the reverse strand, counting down.
GAAAAAGTGAGTAAATGGTGACATGACAGAGGTGTGTACAGCTCTGCATGGTGTGGAGAAACTGGATAAAGTTTTTCTGCCTCTCTCATAACATTAGAACGTGGGGACATCCAATGAAGTTGAACGTTGGAAGATTCAGGTCAGACAAAAGGAAGGACCTTTTCCACACACCGCATAGTTAAGCCAGAGCTTGGAAAATTTACTTTTTTTGAACTACAACTTCCATCAGTCCCAGCCAGCATGGCCACTGGATTGGGTTGATGGGAGTTGTAGTTCAAAAAAGTAAATTTTCCAAGCTCTGAGTTAAGCTATGGAATTCACTCCTACAAGAGGCAGTGATAGCTATAGCATGGATGGTTTAAAAAGAGAATTAGGCAAATCCATGGAGGAGAAGGCTTTCAATAGCTACCAGCCATGACAGCTATGTTCTACCTCTGCTGTCAGAGGCAGCATGCTGGCCGGATAGGCCTGATCCAGCAGGCTCTTCTGATGTTCTTAACCATTCTGCCAATTCAGTCCACAAGTAGTAGCATGGAACTTCTAATGGCAAAGCATCCATTAAAACTCCCAAGTTCAGTCCCCGGCGGCATCTCCAGGGAGAAACCCTGATCTGAAACTTTGGAGAGCAGCTGCCAGTCAGTGTAGACAATCCTGAGCTAGAGGGAGTAATGGCTCAGGATAAGGCAGCTTCCTGTATCCGTAAAGCTAAGCTCAAACACTGACATGCCAGTTCTCCTTTGGCAGAGTGTTCTTGACACTGGGAAGCAACCCTTCATGCAATTGCTCAGCAGCTTCCAGGAGTGGTAAAGGTGGGCTACCCCACAAGATTCTTCAGCCTTAAGATTCCGCAGCATAGATCCATGACCAATACTGGGAAATGCTTTGGGGCTTTAAGAGACCTTAAATGAGCAATGGAACACAGCCAGGGAAAAAACACACAAAGGATCTCTCCCTGGAGGCTTTTAAGATGAGAAAGCATGATCTATTCATCAGATATTACTAAATTCTAGGAATTCTCTAATTGCAAAGGGGTTGGACTGAAGGAGCAGTGAGATCTCTTTCAATATCATTCCATGATTCAGACATGAAAGGAACAAAAACTTAAGAATGGAACCAGCTACAGACAGAAGTAAGAAGTCATGATCTGATTGTAACCTTGTGAAAAATACCCCGGCATCATTTTTTATGCTAAACAATGTGAACATATGCACGTTTTCATAAGTTACTCCATGGATTTTCTTACAAACAATAGTGCACAGAATCAGGTTGCAAATCAATTTTAAAGCCATTCCGTTATTGTGCATTAACAGGTTGTTGTTTTTTAAAAAAATAAAATCTATGTAGCAAAGAAACACTTTTTTGCAATTGCTTTGGGATGGAGAACCTGTAACAATATATATCTGTGATATAAAGGAGGCACCACGTAGCAGTTACCTATCATGTGTAAGACTGACTAGGGTTAGTTCAATAAACCCACAAGAACTCCAGCATCACTTTAATTTTCTCAGAACCAAGAAATGGATATTTTCCTGGAAATTTGGAGTTTACAGCAACATTAACTGGATAATGTGTACAGGCCCCAGAAGTCTTTTGCACCTCCATACTTTATATGCACATTGTGCAAATTTAAAAGGTTTGGGAAACTTCACAATTTTAAATTTTGATAATATACAGTTCTGAAAATTGATAGGTTTTATAAGTGTAGCCAGTGTAGCACAGTGGTTAAAGTTTTAGCCTGGGACAGTAGGGTTCAAATCCCACTCAGCCATTAAGGTCACTGGGATGACCTTGGGCCAGTCACTGTCTCTCAGTCTAACATACCTTACAGGGTTGTTGTGAGGATAAAATGGAGGGGAGTCATGTATGCCATCCTGAGCTCCTTGGAGGAAAGGAGGAATATAAATGTAATGATTATAAATAAATATAACTTCCTTTGTACTATTTCATTTGTTTTTAAAATTTATATTGTAATGGCCATTGGCTACAAACAATAAACATCTGACTGAATTAGAAAAAAAATCAGAGCTCGGAAGTAATTAGTTACAAAAAAACAAATTACTTGTAATTCATTACTTTTTTGAGTATCGAGTAGGTAATATTTTGATTCAGAAATATATATACACACACACAATTCTGAAATAGTCTGATAACAAATTGCAACCCATAAAACAGTATTTTTTAAACACTCAAATATGCTTGCAATCTCTCATTTACAGTCTCTAATTTTGCAAAACATCTTTACTTTCATAAAGTAAGTGCTTACAGTCCTAAGCATTTTTAGATTTTTTTAAATTCCTTCTCTGCCTCTTGTCTTGGGGCTAACACACAAACAAGCACTAACCACTTGGATAGCTGTTCCTTCTCTCCCTGCTGCCCCCCTCCTTCCCAGGGAAATAGACTCAATACAACAAACAGGTCACATTGAAGCTTTACTGTGGCTTCACTGCTATAAACCCTTGAAACTAGCTGAACAGCTATGATAGAGTTTTCAGTTCTCCTCCCCCCCATAATGCAGGGACAAAGGAGAGTTTTTGATTTGGTGTGGCAGTGTATTTTAGATTTATATGTCTGTGAGTTTGTGGCAGAGATGAACACCCAAATAATCTCTCCCTTCCACCCAAAACCAGAGTAATGTTCCACCATATACAACAAGTTACACATGATCCAAAGTGCTTAAGAGTAAGCACTTTGGCAAAATCGAATGGCTTTCTCTCCTTGGTTACATTTGGAGGGTTCAGCGTTCATCCCCTAGAGCAGAGGTGGCCAGAGGTCATTGGACTACAACACCCAGCTGGTGTCTGCATGGACAATCTGCAGTGGAACACTGGTTTGCATGTCGTGCTAAACCAAACCATGGCTTAGCATGTACGCTCAAGCATGTGGGCTCTGCGTCTTTTTTGCTGCCACCCTACGCTGAGCCAAGCCGAACCAGGGCTTGTGGGTTTAGCTCTGTCCAGGCTAACCACGAGCTGCAAATAGGGATGGGTGAGAATTTATATTCCGTTCACATTTAAAGCCAAATCTATCAAATTTGTACTTTCCAAAACAATATGAGCACCGAAACACAGCCCTCCTTCGAAATCCGCATGTGTCTGAATTTTGCAATGCAGTTCTGCAACCAAACAATGTTTACAAAAATGCACATACAGTAATACCTCAGTTAACAAATCCTCCAGGAAAGAAGCTCCTTTTAACAAAGCTTTTTTCGGGGGTGCAGGGGGTATGAAGGGTGCACACTCTGATAGTCAGAAAGTGGCTCCTTGTCTGTTGGATTGCGGTTGCCGCAGGCAGCTCTCATGCATGGCTGCAATGGTGCTAGGTGGCGCAGGCACTTCCACAGTAAACAGTGCTTTGGGTGCCCTGGAAGCACTGTTTACTACAGGCATGTCTGCTTGAGTGTAGGGGACGGTGGCACAGAGGGGAGGACAAGCACAGAGTGGTGGCAGTGGCTGCCCCTCGTCTGCCTGATAGAGTGTATGGAGAGGAGAATTATGCTCAGAATTTTAGATTGCTATAACAAGATGCTGCATGATAAAAGAAAAAAGGCAAGGCAGGCATCCCTGGATGCATTTTGGAAGAACCCTTCAAGTGGTCTGTATGCAAGGCTTACCTGACCTGGTTGTTTCATTGCAGACATGCGTATTGTTAGTTTTGAATAAAAAGTTTGCTGAAATATTTTGAACTGCTCTGTAGGAAACTATCTCACTTCTTTCCCTGTTATTTCTACCTCAGTGCCAACGTTTCTGTTAAAGTAGTAATGCCCAGGAACGCACATGCTTTGGTAACGGAGGTATTAGGGAAAGAGTGCTTAGAAACAGATTAGGGCAAATAATCATCAAAATGCGTTACGTTTGGATAAATTGCTTGCAAAAATGTGCACCTTAGTCAATACTGCATCCAAAAATATGTTCAGCAGGAGAAATGCGCACTAAAACAGCGAAGAATTTAATGAGGATTTTTTTTAAAAAATGCAAATTGCTGCAGAAATGTGGAGAATTGAATTTAAGACTGAAAAAATGAGAAGCTAAGAGAATAAAAACTGACATCTTTCTATCCTTAGTCAGGGATGATGAGGGAAATAATCCACCCGGGGGGGTGTCAATGGTGAGCTACCCTTGACGTTCAAGGATGTGGCACCATAAGTAAAATAAATATCTATCATGAGTTCTTCAAACTGGGTGGGTTAAATAACAAATGAATATATAAGAGAAAGGCACACAGCAGTTCATTGACTTCAGAAGGACAAACACTGTAGGATTATATTTTGAAAACTGTACCCAGAAGAATGTATTTACTTACTTGTGTAAAGGAAGCTCCAGGGAAGTGAGCACTGAGCAGTGACGTCTGTTTTATGGATGAAATATCCTCACCCGGCCTTTACTTTAAACCACACCTCAAAGAAAATATATCAATAGGCATTCCAACAAAGTCAAGCCCTTAGCTTTTTATTTATGCAACTTCAAAAAGAGATTATTCATATCCATTGCTTGTGAAATCAATACCAACCTTTCCACCGAATCTGGGCATTTAAAATCACGGCAAAGGTCTCTGTGGTTGTATTTCAAACTCTATTACTGTGGCATCAACTTGAGTTTCCATCGCTGGTTCCCTTTGTGCTAAATCTGCTCAGTGTTTTTTATCTACAGCAGAGATGGGGAACCTGTGGCCCGCCAGATGTTGTTGGACTACAACTCCCATCAGCCCCAACCAGCATGGCCAATAGTCTGGGATGATATTTATATCCTAACAACTTCTGGATGGCCACAGGTTAGCCACCCCCTGAACTAGAACAATACAGTATATTTGTTGGGTGCAGGTTGTATATGTGCTTTCTCTCCAGTAGTCCTTATTTATCTGGGATAGTACCATTTCCCTGGAAAATGACTGTCCTGGGCATCATGCACAACAGCAAACTAGTGGTGGCTGGTGATCATTGGGATTGGTGGAGGGGGAAGGGGGGAGCTCATGGTATGCAGAGCCAGAGCCAGTGATAGGTGGAGCCCAGTGATACCTGCCCCCCTTTGGGGCTGCTGCCAACAGGACATAAGACCATAAGAAGAGCCTGCTGGATCAGGCCAGTGGCCCATCTAGTCCAGCATCCTGTTCTCACAGTGGCCAACCAGGTGCCTGGGGGAAGCCCGCAAGCAGGACCCGAGTGCAAGGACACTCTCCCCTCCTGAGGCTTCCGGCAACTGGTTTTCAGAAGCATGCTGCCTCTGACTAGGGTGACAGAGCACAGCCATCATGGCTAGTAGCCATTGATAGCCCTGTCCTCCATGAATTTGTCTAATCTTCTTTTAAAGCCGTCCAAGCTGGTGGCCATTACTGCATCTTGTGGGAGCAAATTCCATAGTTTAACTATGCGCTGAGTAAAGAAGTACTTCCTTTTGTCTGTCCTGAATCTTCCAACATTCAGCTTCTTTGAATGCCCACGAGTTCTAGTATTATGAGAGAGGGAGAAGAACTTTTCTCTATCCACTTTCTCAATGCCATGCATAATTTTATACACTTCTATCATGTCTCCTCTGACCCGCCTTTTCTCTAAACTAAAAAGCCCCAAATGCTGCAACCTTTCCTCGTAAGGGAGTCGCTCCATCCCCTTGATCATTCTGGTTGCCCTCTTCTGAACCTTTTCCAACTCTGCAATATCCTTTTTGAGAGGAGGCGACCAGAGGTAGGTAGAGGCAGAACCAGGACAGTCCTCTGTTTGAAATGCTGTTTGAGGACAGCTATTACTTTTCAGGTTATCCTGTATTACAGGGGGAGGAGGGAAGATCTTTTTGGCTGCATGGGCAGATTTTTTTTTTTAAAGCCGGCCACACATGCATCCTTTTCAGAGGTTGAAGGAATCAGAGCAGGGCAGGCTTTCCAAGAAGGACCCACCCATTCAATGATGTCACCAGTGATGTCGGCTAAAGGGTGTGGTTTGGGGGGAAATGACCACAGGGACCCCCTGAAGGACTCCAATTGGCCTGGAGGCTGGAGAACCCTAACCCTGTTCCATTTGATATCTAAGCCCGGTTTAAGGATAAAGTAAAATCAGAAGGGAGAGCAGGAGGGACCTTGAAGTTGCCCATCAACAGTGAGCACCTGAATAGCAGATTGAGCAGGTACACAGTTCAGCTGGGTGACAATCTTCCCCAAAAGGGGATTATTGCCACTATTTCTAAATTTGCATCTACACAGAGCTGAGCATATGCACATTTTATGTGTCCCTTTTATTGTCCTCTTGTTTTGGTGATGCATTTCCTTTTTGGGGCAGTTTGAAAGTGGCTACCCTATCCGAGGATGCAAAATTAACCATTTGGAAAACCCTACCCTTTACCCAAAATTACATGAAAGAGCTTGGGGCTACTTTTTCAGTGAGGCAGAAATATCAGGGAAGGTACTTCCCTAGTTGATAGGCATTCTCCAGTCCCAACAACTCCAGTTAGTGCCGCTCTGGGCTCCTGCTGGGAGGAAGGGCAGGATATAAATCAAGTAATAAATTAATAAATAAAATAAATAGTGCCAAATTCGGCTGCCAGATTGCTGACCAGGATAAGCTGGTCGGTGCATATAACATCAATTCCGGCACAACTGCACTGGCTACCAATTAGTTTCTGGGCTCAATTCAAAGTGCTGGTTTTGACCTATAAAGCCTTACGCAGCTCAAGGACCAGCTTTCTCCGTATGAACTGACCTGGACCCTGTGCTCGCCATCACAGGCCCTTCTTCATGGGAGGCTTGGAAGATGGCAACACAACAACGAGCCTTTTCAGTGGCATCCCCCTGGCTGTGGAATGCTCTTCCAAGGAAGGCATGCCTGGCACCTTCCTTAGGTGCCAGGCAAAGACCTTCCATTTCACTCACCCCTTTGGCCCTTAAGGTATGCTATCTTAGTTTTGTTTGTTTAGGTTTTAAGCTTTTATATTGTATGTTTTCAAATCTGTTCTGTATTCTGTTGGAAGTGCAAGACCATTGGGCATGAGGCAACTAACAAATGAAATCAATCAATCAGTCAATTTAGTGCACCAGTCTGGACACATGATAGGTATACTAGGAGAGCTGGCAAATCACTGGAGTACCCTGGATGGTTTCCTCTCCCAGTTTCCCCCCTTGCCCTGCTAGCCTGATGGATCCGGGTTGTTAAGAATGGGATCATGCAATCTTATGTTTAATACACAATGTGGCATTGTTCCAATTTTAACAGCAGAGAACAAGAGGAGGAGGCGGGGGGGAAGGGCAAAAAAGATGTCTGTCTAGCCTGAGCCAACCTGCTAGAAACACATCTGGTTAAAATTCAGGGTTTTAAATCTGCAGTAATATTTTAGAAATACATTTGGTAAGTATTAAATTGCTATGTTGTAGCTGGTAATATTTACGATCGCAATGTGTTAAGCAGAGGTTTAGACCTGTCAAGGGAGAGGAATGATTGTCATATGGCCTAACAAATGGGGTGAGGATGTAAATTACATTTTATTGTATTTTTAAAAACTTTATTGTAATCCTGTTAAAAAAGAGCTATGTCTTTGTCAAGTCGTTGCCTGTGCAGAATAAAAGAAGGGTTTTTTAATGTGCCTCTGAACAGCAGCCTCAAGTGCTACCTTCAGCATGGGAAGGAAATGGAAAGGCCTCATTGTAGTAAGCACCCAGCAATTTAATCTCAAACGGAAGATGGATCGCACGTTCTTAGGAGCAGACGAGCAATGATGCATTCCTGGAGAATAGCTCTATTGATGGCTATTAGCTGCGATACGAAAACAGAGCCCCTGCTTGGTCTCTGAATACCAGGGCCGGCCCTATTATTATTTTATTTATTTATTTATTTATTAAATTTCTATACCACCCCATAGCCGAAGCTCTCTGGGCGGTTCACAACAATAAATAAACATCAGTATACAATAAACCACAAAGAAAACAAATTAAACATACTAAACTACAAAATACTAATATACTAAAATACTAAAATGTGAAAATATTAAAATGTTAAAAGTTGAAATTAACTGTTAAAATGTTAAAATGCCTGGGAGAAGGGGAAGGTTTTAACCTGGCGCCGAAAAGATAGTAATGTTGGCGCCAGGCGTACCTCAACAGGAAGATCATTCCACAGTTCGGGGGCCACCACTGAGAAGGCCCTTTTTCTTGCTGCCATCCTCCGAGCTTCCCTCTGAGTAGGCACCCGGAGGAGGACCTTCGATGTTGAACGAAGTGTACGGATAGGTTCATATCGGGAGAGGCGTTCCACCAAGTATTGAGGTCCCAAGCCGTGTAAGGCTTTAGAGGTTAAGACCAGCACCTTGAATCGACCCCGGAAACATATAGGCAGCCAGTGCAAGCGGGCCAGAATCGGTGTTATATGTTCGGACCGCCTGGTCCCTGTTAACAATCTGGCCGCTGCGTTTTGCGCAAGCTGCAGTTTCCGAACCGTCTTCAAAGGCAGCCCCACGTAGAGCGCATTACAGTAATCTAATTTAGACATTACAGTAATCTAATTTAATATTAGGCAGAGTGAGTCAGTTTCCTCAGGAGGCAAATGTCGAACAGTGGTAGGGAGATGTTGGTGGACAGATCTGTGTCTCATGTGCCTTGCCCTACACCCCATTTATTTATTTATTTATTTATTTAACTTGTATACCGCCCCATAGCCGAAGCTCTCTGTGCAGTTTACAGCAATCAAAAACATTAAGACAAATATACAATTTAAAACACATATTTTAAAAACAATTTAAAACACAATTTTAAAATTTAAAACACATGCTAAAATGCCTGGGAGAAGAGGAAAGTCTTGACCTGGCGCCGAAAAGATAACAGTGTTGGCGCCAGGCGCACCTCATCAGGGTAATTCCATAATTTGGGGGCCACCACTGAGAAGGCCCTCTCCCTTGTTGCCACCCTCTGAGCTTCCCTCGGAGGAGGCACCCGGAGGAGGGCCTTTGATCTTGACCGTAGTGTACGGGTGGGTTCGTATTGGAAGAGGCGTTCCATCAGGTATTGTAGTCCCAAGCCATGTAAGGCTTTATAGGTCAAAACCAGCACCTTGAATTGAGCTCCGAAACATAAAGGCAGCCGGTGCAAGCGGGCCAGAATCGGTTAACCCCATTAAGCTAGCCTACTGCCTTCTGGTGGGACAGAAACCCACTGCCAGTGCTGAAGCAATTCAGCTGCCAGAACAGTTGGCTTTTGTTAGGGAGAGGAGAGAAATTAAATTCGTTTCACATTTAAAGCCAAATCACATTTGCACTTCCTAAAACAACGTGAGAACCAAAACTGAGCCATCTTTCCAAATGCAGTTGCGCAGTGCAGTTCTCCAACCAACCAACGTTTACAAAAATGCATAGAATCATAGAATAGTAGAGTTGGAAGGGGCCTATAAGGCCATCAAGTCCGACCCCCTGCTCAATGCATGTGTTAGGGGAAAGTGTAATAATGAATATACAAGTGAAAATAACATGCATAAATGCATTGTCGGGTGAGAGATGGCTTGCAGAAGTGTGCACGTTAATCAAAACGGCCTACAACAATGCATTTGTTCGGAGAAATTCACATGAGGGCGTTGAAGAATTTTCATGAAGATTTTTAATTTAAAGATTCGCAGATTGCTACGGAAGTGTGGAGAACTGAATTTAAGATTGGCTAAAAATGAGAAACAGAACAGAAAGAGACGGATCCTTCTCTTCCGAGGTTTCGTACACGGAATTGGGGAAGCGAGCGAGTCGTCTGGTCCTACACCTCGGGCAGCAGAACACTTCAAGTCAGCTCTGCAGACACCAGGGGGCAGACAGATGGGAGAGAGCGCCGCAATTTAAAGACATGACAGCCCTGAGTTACCTTCCTCACCTACCTCTCGTAATGAGTAGCACAATTTGCTCCACGCCATAAAGTCATGGCTCTGTTTGTTACGCTGGGTGCTTCCATGTCGAAGCTTTGATGCTGCTCATGCATGCATCCACATGACACCATCTTCGTCAAAATGCCATCCCGTATTCCTTATTGGATTTGAGTTTTCTTTCTGGAGTTGGAGTTTTCTGTCTAAAGGGAGACTCCTGCATTGAGCAGGGAGTTGAATTAAAAATCAGGTGCAAGGAACATTCCAGGGGTGAGGGGAGGCCCTCAGGGACACAGATCTCAGGCCCAGAAATATCAGCTTCTCACCAAAATACTTACCAGCACAAACCAAGAAGGCTTCTGGTGCAGCACAGTCCAAGGCCCAACACAGGGAATCCATCTAGATCAAAACATGGTCCATAACCAAACTCAAGAGACAGTCCAAGGTCAGTCTCACAAGATACAACACAGCAAGGAGACCTAACAAGAGCCAGGATCCAGAAACTTGCATATTTTCAACAACTGGAAGGGTCATGAAGGGAGCCTTATACACTCTAGCTTCCTGAACCACACCCTAACTACAGCTGCTGAGAATGAAGGAGTATCAGGGATTACTTACTCATGAGTAGACCCCTTACTCACTAGTAGACTGCCAACTCTGGGTCCACAGACGCCTACTGGACTGCGATAGCCTGGCTTCGGTTGTCCATATGGACTACTGTAATGTGCTGAATGTGGGCTGCCCTTGAAGACGGTCTGGAGGCTGCCGCGAGTGTAGAATGTGGCTACTAGGCTTGTAAGTGGTGGGACCATGTGTCACCGGTCCTGAAAGCACTGCCAGTGAGCTATCGGGCACAATTCAAGGTAGTAGTAGTAGCATATAAAGCCCTACATGGCTTGGGACCCTAAAAGAGTGCCTTCCCCAGTATCAACCATCTTTGACCCTATGATCAGCAGGGGAGGCCTTGTTGGTGGCACCACTACTGAGCACTACCCAGTTTGCACTGACTTGTGACAGGGCCTTTTCAGTGGTGGCTTCCCAGTGAGGTGCACCCGTCTCCATCACTATTAACTTTCAAGAGGAATTTGATGTTCCAGGCATTTGATGGCTGAAGGGGCCTGTTTCTGGCAACCTGAAGATCACGGCTGAAATAATGTCTTCAAGCTGTGGTTTAGAATGTTTTCGCTGTGTTTTTCCTATATTTTTCAATGTGTTTTAATTTTTCTTTTTAATTAATTGTGTTTTGCAATGCTTTAAACTGTTTTTTTAGTGTGTTTTCCTTTTTGTTAAATTGTTTTGGGTGTTTCCTGCCCGGGGCTCCTTGGGGAGGCAGGGCAGGATATCAGTTCAAAATATAAAAATAAAATGCTTTGCCCCTGCTCTTTGGCTTCTGCCACCCGTGCTCTCGAGGACTTGGGGGGGCAGCTCCACCTCCTCCTCTGACCTTTCCAACCATTCTTCCTCAGGTATGAACCCGGAGGGCCCCTCAAGGGGACCCTCGGCGTTGGATTCAGGGGGCCCTGCCTGCTCTTCAAGGTCCCTGACCTGTGGGTTGTCTTGTTAGTCCTCTGAGGACTCAGAGTCTGGCACCAGGTTGGGGCAAGGCATGACCAATCCTCCAGTTGTGGTTAAGCTCCATCAGCACCAGCCCACATGGCCGACGCTCAGGGATGGTGGGAGTGGCAGACCAGTCACGTCTGAGTGTTGGGAAAGCTTCCCTTTAAAGCATGCTATAGGGTTGTATCCAGTGGTGTCCTTGCATTCCAAGATCATTCTTTGATCCAGAGGTGGCTTCCATGCACAGAAGGAGGGGGGAGGGAGGGTGTGGTTTTTTGTGGCTGATTCCCCCTTCCCTCTGAAGTCGCCTGTTACCCTGGAAAGGCTAGGGGGAACTCTCCCAAACAGTGTAGGAGGTGGTGCAGGGGGCTGGGGGGAAAAGGGGGAATTTGCAGCAGCAACAACAAAAGCTTCCCTTGTCCTTCTGTGCACAGAAGCCTCCACTGGACCAAAGAACCTTTCATGAATGGGAAGAATCACACTAGGTACAACCCATGATAAGAATATATAGTGTTCAGCCTCATTGCTCTTTTCTCCGTCTTGGAGGTTACTACATCTGGAATGCCACTCAGTTAAAAAAATATTAGTCAATCGCCTGAATTTCATTAATCCATAATTTTGCACATGAATAACGCAATATTCCTAAAGAGGAAAACTTACTTAGTTTTCGACTCACGTACGCACAATGTGTTTCTGTGCATCGCAGCTGACCTGAGTGCATGCCACGGTGTGCACTATAGCCAATTACGTCCAGCCAGGGTCTCTGCAACGTGTAGGCTTTGTCTTTGTCCTTACCCCACCTGTCATAACAATGGCATTTATTAAGTACTGGTAGGACTGGCATCCAATTAAACAAATCTTAGTGATTAAATGTATGAATTCCCATCAGTCAGCTGAATAATCCATTAATTAAATGTGCAAATGAATGCATACTTTGTTTTGGGAAGATGCGCTCTTGTGTCATAGTTAGGCATGGGGGACAAATTTGATTCAGTTCACATGAACAGCCGAATCTATCGAATTTGCAGCCATCCTTCCAAATCTGCACTTATCCAAATTTTGCGATGCAGTTCTCCAACCAACCAGTGTTTACAAAAATGCATATGTTAGGGGCAGAGCTTGGGAAAGTTACTTTTTTTGAACTACAACTCCCATCAGCCCAATCCAGTGGCCATGCTGCTGGGGCTGATGGGAGTTGTAGTTTAAAAAAATAACTTTTCCAAGCTCTGGTTAGGGAAAAGTGTGCATAAAAATAAATATATTGGTGAAAATAGCGTACAAAGATGCATTATATTAGGAGAAATTGCTGGCAAAAATGTGTAAAAGTCAAAACTGCATACAAAAATGTAGTTTTAAGGAGAAATTCACACTAAAATGCTGAAGAATTTTCATGAGGATTTTAAAAAACGGCATAGTGAACTGTTGCAGAAATGTCCAGAACCTATTTTAAGGCTGGAAAAATGAGAAACTAAGACAACCGAAACTGACAGATCCTTCTATTCCTAGTCATAGTAGGTGCCATTTTAGAAGAAGCCTCCTAACTCTTTCAGAGAAGACTAATGCCTCTTCTAAGGGAGCACTTGCTGACTACAATTTCTAGAAGCGATATTAGAAATTATAAATAAACTAAGGGGACTCTGCCCCTGCTCACTCCGCTCACCAACCCCCCTGCCAACCCCAGGCAATCTCACTCTCCTCACCAACCCCTCACTGCTTCAGACACCCCACTCCCCTCACCAACCCACTTCCCTGGCTTGTGCCTTCTCCTCCTTCGCTGCCCTGGAAAAACACTGCCACCATGCAGCACATCTAGGCTGCCCCAACTCCCCCGCCCACCTGCCCAGGCTGCCACTGCTGACCCTACACCACTGCCTCCCCTGGACAAATGGTGCCACTGCACAGTGTGCCTAGGCTGCCCACCCCTCACTCCGCCTGGCCCCTGGTCAGACTGCTGCTGCTGCTGCCACTAGGTAGCCTCCACTGCTCCTAGGCCAGCTGCTCACTTGCCAAAGCTGCCTTGCCTGCTTGCCAAGACAGGTGATGGCGGGCAGTGCAAGCGATGTGCAGGTGGGGGGCAGAAGCGTTCGTGCAACAGTACGCAGTGTCACCTGTCTGTGGTGCTACAAACTGCAGTGTGACACTCACTTTTTTGAAGATAGATATGACCTAATTCATAAGATATTGTCATAAGATAATATATCAATAGTAAAGATTTGCTGCATGGCAGATGGTTTCTGACCTTAGTTGCAGGATCAACAAGAAGTATTGTTTAGCTACTCATGCTCATTTATCAGTAGAGAAAAGATTTTTAAGTAACAGATTTGCCAATGAATAAGTGATTAAAAAATTAACCACTCACCTTTTTAGTTGATCGAGATGTTTTTAAATTGATTTATATAACCGATATTAATCAACTAATGCTAAACTTCTCTACACAGTCCGTGTTCCTTACCTCTGACCTTTAAATATGTTTTAATAACTTGTTTTAATGGTTTTATTGATAATTGTAATGTTTTTTGGAAACAGCTTAGAGGTCTTTACATTCAAGTGGTCTATACATTTTGTTAAATAAAAAATTCACATATTTCATTAAAAAAAATTATGTGTGAATTTTATATGAACCTTTTTCTAATTTAAACACTTGTGTGATCCCTGAGTTCAGCGATATAAAACAGGGTGCAGGGCAACTATGAACAAGTTTATTTAACCCCCTTGAGCTTCTTATTAACATCAGTAAGCATACATTCCTAGTTTGCCTTGGTTGACTTGCCCCTATATTATCAGGACACTTATGGTAGCTATCCTTTAGTTGCTGTGGCTGCATTTGCACGTCACTGCAAGGGAGACCATATACTACCCAGCACCATCATCAGGAGGAGATGTATAGCTTGGGGGTATTCCTGAATACACTAGAATCATAGAATAGTAGAGTTGGAAGGGGCCTATAAGGCCATCAAGTCTAACCCCCTGCTCAATGCAGGAATAGAGGTTCAAGCGTCCGGTGTGCCTAGGAGCGCCTTTCACCATCTTTGTCTGGTTCTGCAGCTGCAGCAGTTCCTGGACAGGGATAGCCTGACCACTGTAGTCCATGCATTGGTAACCTTGCGGCTGGATTACTGCAATGCTCTCTATGTGGGGCTGCCCTTAGGCCTGGTTCGAAAGCTCTAGCTGGTGCACAATGCAGCAGCCAGACTGCTGATGGGAGCATATGGCTGACAACATGTGACACCATTGTTAAAACATCTGCACTGGCTGCCCATCCACAACTGAGCCAGGGTCAAAGTTCTTGTATCAATTTACAAAGCCATGAACAACTCAGGTCCAGGGTACCTTAGGGACCACCTGAAACCTTATATCCCAGCTTGGACACTGAGATCATCTGCCGGAATATCATTGGTCATTCCCCAAGTTAGCGAGGCTCATCTGACAACAAGAAATTGCTCCTTTAGTACCATAGCCCCAGTCCTGTGGAGCAGGCACCTTCTGTTCTAACTTCTAAACGCCTGCTGAAAACTTTTCTATGTCACCAGGCATATGCAGGCACTTTTGCAATAGTTAATGATTTCTGATTTTCATATGGTTTTATTGTGTATTTATATATGTCGTAAACTGCTTTTAAAAAATTTTTATAAGCAAACAAACAAATTCCCAGGATTCTATCGAGCCAGCCCCAGCAGTTAAAGTGATATGAAACCGATCTACGCCCGATCTCGTCTGATCTTGGAAGCTAAGCAGGGTCAGATTAGTACTTGGATGGGAGACCACCTGGGAATATTGGGTGCCGTAGGCTTAGAGGAAGGTGACAGTAAACCACCTCTGCAAACCTCTTACCCTGAAAACCCTATGAATATATCCAAAAAAGATCCATCATCATTCATTGGCGATCACTCGTCAAGATTGTCTTCCAAGATAAGGTCTTTGCTTGGAAGGCACCTGTGCGTGAATTTGTTTTATGTGGGGAGATCGGTGCATGACGATCAACACACAATCTTGACAGAAAAAGGCTTTGATCCAATGGCATGGGTACCACAATGATTGGAAGTCCTTTATCTGCTGCAGCCTTCATCCGCCTTCACAGCCGTTGTAACGTACACATTGTTATCCTCTGCTTGTTCTGCCGTTGAGGACTTTCTTGGATCATTCTTTGTCTGGTTCCTCTCCCTTGACCTTACCGCCATGGGTGACCCTGCTGGGAGTGCATGACTCCCGACGGCATCATTCACAGGGTTCATTGGAACACTCAAGCCCACTCACCACTGCAAGGTGACGGCGTAATCGACTTGAAGGCATAACTAATCTAAGGTACTTAGATGATTATTTCTTATATTTCTTTGTTTTCTTTATTACATGTGTATACCACCTTTCCTCTGAGGAGCTCAGTGGGCTATTAGTGATGTCGGGGCCATAGCTCAGTAGCAGAGCACTTTGCTTTGCATGCAGAAGATCCCCAATGGCATCTCCAAGTAGGGCTTAGAGAGACTCCCTGCCTAAAACTCTGGAGAGCTCCTCCCACTCAGTGTAGACAGTTCTGAGCTGGATGGACCAGTGGTCAGACTTTTACGGCATTTTTTGTCATGACGCGCTCAGCAGCAGAGCGTCAGGGGCCATTTTATTGATGGAGTTCCATTTTTCGGCGCTTTTTGGCGCTTTTTGCTTTTCGGAGGCGGTCTGGAATGTAACCCGCCGTATGAGTGGGGCCCTACTGTATTGTGGTTTATATGAATGTCACATTACGAAGGATCCAAAGGAGCATAAATCATCAAATTAAATTTAAGGGCTGGTAAGAAAACTGATCACAGGATGGAGATGAACGTGACACCCTGTTAATTGTTCATCCACCAGCAATGACTAATTTGGGTTTTGAATCAAGAATGGCAACTACTGCACCCTACCCATAAATCTCTCATCTCTGGGTTTCTCTGTCATATCTTCACAATTTACAGCTTCGCCCCACATTTCGTCATAGGATCATGCCACACTGGGATGAATTCCTTTCATGCTCCAGGGGCTGCATAGAAAGATGAAGTCACAATGCAAGGATTGATCAGAGTCGACAGACTTCTGCATCACTCCTTTTGCCTCTGACGAAACTAGCCTTCAACAACTTGGGGCACTCCAGATATTTTAGACTGCAGTCAGGGAGGAAAGGAGGGATATAAATTTAATAAATAAATAAATAAACAAATAAGTCAGCACTGTCTTGCTAGCTGGGGCTGATAGGAGCCCCCGTCTAAAACAACTGGAGGGCACCGGGTTGGCCTACACACTTTGCGTCCTGGCACAGCTATTCACAAGAACTCTAAATTTCTATCCTGATCTTCCTCCCAAAGGAGACCAGGGCAGCAAACAAACAAAAAAGTAAAACAATGCAATTAAAAGAATTTTTTAAAAAACACCATATTTAAAACATTTTAAAACATTAAGAACATATAAAAAGATTTCTTTTTTTTAAAATGCATGCATTTTTATGCAGGCTTTCTCCTAATATATGCATTTTTGTATTCATTATTTTGATGGAGGACTGCACCCCAAAATTTAGAGAACGGAGGCTTTCAAAGGACAGCTGCGTTTCAGTTGGTGAATTGTTTGGGGAAGTGCAGATTAGGTGAGTTCACATTCAAACGCAAACCAACCCAAATCTCATACTTCATCCCTGGCCTTACGTGGCAGATGCTGTTTCTCCTAAGCTTCCTGACAATTCCAAGAAAATTGAATTGGCCCAGCCTTATGGTGTAGTGGTTAGAGTGTCGGACTATGACCTGGGAGACCAGGGTATGAATCCCCACACAGCCATGAAGCTCACTGGGTGGCCTTGGGCCAGTCATTGCCTCTCAGCCTCTATTCATAGGGTCGCCATAAGTCAGAATTGACTTGAAGGCAGTTCATTTCCATTTTAGATTGCTGCAGGCAGGCATGCTTGTGGGGGAGAAGGCAGTCATTCAAATATGATGGTCCCAACCTATACAGGGCTTTATCTACAATTAGGGCTTTGCTAGAATTTTGCCAAATTCAGATTTGGTACCAAAGTTTCCATTAATTCACTTATTTTCTGTCATTGCAAATCGGATTTTTATGTACCAATTTGCTGCAGCTATCTAATATTAAGAGCAATAATTTTATTGATGTTTCTTTTGAAAAATCAATATTTCCTTTCAAATATTGGTATTAATATCAATTTTTTGCAAGATAAGTAAAAGCAGGGGCCAGCAGACAAAGACCAAACTCAAATCGATAGCAGCCTGTTAGGTCGACTGGCACTCAAACTGGCACCGGCCAACGGATCCCATCCTTATCTACAATCTATATATTTTGAAAAGTTGTTGGCCAGTCTGTGCTCTGTGTGTTTGGACACAAGATATCATAAGCAAATTTTGCATGAAAATTCCTGAGACCAAAGTTTGTGTCTGAGTCTGAATACAATTGGACACTACGTTGAATCAAGTTGGCAGACTGAACTTTTCAAAACAGCACTGATTTTAACCAGTGATTTCAGAACTACACTGATTTTTTTTGTTTTCTTAGAATTCCTGAGCAAGGGTGGATACGAGGCTGCTCGTAGCATGGGTAATATCCAGCACTTCGCCCTGGTAGCCAACGTATATTGAACAACACTGTGAGTACATGCTCCAGAAAGCTGGTCCCAGACAAAACTCTTGCAGAAGCATTTTGCAGCAGCTGAAGTTTCCAAACAGAGGCCATCTCTTGTCTTGTGTGCGACAATAATCGAATCTAGATAGAACCCTACGGTGTACCCAAAGGTAAGAGAAACCGTGGCTAGTTCCACCTTTCCCAGAAAAGAATTCAGCTGGCGCACAACAGCTGAAGCCGAGCAAAGGCACCCCTGGGTGCCATGGCCACCTGCTTTTTTAAGAGCATCCTGGTTCAATTGCAAACCACCTTCAAAGGCCTACCCAAAATAAGCTGTGTACTGGATCCCAGATTGGCTTCTGTACCGAGCAATAACGCCTTGTCATATTGTTTACATTCAGATTAAAGTTTGTTAGCCTGCATCCAATCTGCTGCCGCATTCAAGTACCGGCTCAGGTCCCCTATAGCCAATCCTATGCCAGCTGGTAACCTTCAGATGTTTTATTTATTATTTGATTTATATCCTGCCCTTCCAGCAGGAGCCCAGGGCGGCAAACAAAAGCACTAAAAACGCATCAAAACATCATAAAAACAGACTTTAAAATACATTAAAACAAAACAACTTTAAACACTTTTTTACAAAAAGCTTTGAAGACATCTTTTAAAAAAAGGTTAAAAAACATATTGTTTTAAAAAAAAGGTTTAAGAACATATTAAAAAGCAATTCCATCACAGAAGCAGACTACAACAGACTATGATTTAGACTACAGCCCAGGAGTTGCAGTCGAGACTGGTGGTCCTGATGTCAGTGGGACAGTGGATCCGCACCTTGGATAGCTCCTTGAAAGTTCAGACTAAAACCCAGAATGGATTCACTGCCCCACTGACATCAAAGCCAGCAGTCTCCACTGAGGAGTTGTAGTCCAAATGTTCTGGAGGGCACCAAGTCAGTGAAGGCTGCCATAGCTGCTCCCTTAAAGCAGCGGGGTAGGGGTGGGGATGACCTTTTTTAGGTTTCATTGCCTTCTGGAGAACCTTCCAGGGGCCACATGCCAGTGGCGGCCAGGACCAGAGTGGGCAAAGCAACACATGTGAAATTTACCTTTGTACAGTAGGCCACATTTTATTGAAAAATCAGTTTTAAAAGATTGAAGAATAAGGAAGTGGACGGCCTTCAAGTCAATCCCGACTTATGGTGACCCTATGAAGAGGGTTTTCATGGTAAGCAGTATTCAGAGGGGGTTTACCATTGCCTTCCTCTGAGGCTGAGAGGCAGTGACTGGCCCAAGGTCACCCAGTGAGCTTCATGGCTGTGTGGGGATTCGAACCCGGGTCTCCCAGGTCGCAGTCCAACACCTTAACCACTACACCACACTGGCTCTCATATTTATATTGGAAGTTTTATGTTCAACACCTTTCCTAATGATCCCTAGCATGGGATCTCTGTTTTTCATAGCTGCCACACAGAGTTCACTGGAAGCAACCCCTCAAAAATGGAAATGGACTGCCTTCAAGTCAATCCCAACTTATGGCAACCCTATGAATAGGGTTTTCATGGTAAGTGGAATTCAGAGGGGGTTTACCATTGCCTTCCTCTGAGGCTGAAAGGTAGTGACTGGCCCAAGGTCACCCAGTAAGCTTCACAGCTGCGTGGGGATTCAAACCCAGGTCTCCCGGGTCGCAGTCCAACACCCTGAAGCTGGATTCAAGGATTCTAGCTAGGCAAAAAACACTCAAGGAAGGAGCAAAGCCAGGCTAGTGAGAGGAAAGTGGGGCTTAGGAGGATGTGGGCGGGGGAGTGCCCCAAGGGCCATAGAGGGGGGTCTGGAGGGCCACATTTGCCGCCTCCAGCCCTGCGGCTCCCCACTCCTGCCTTAAAGAAAGGATGGAGGAACATCAGTAATGCCAATCCTGCAGTTGCTGTAAGGGAAAAAAAGACAGAAAGATGAATTTTAGTCAATTGATTTTTTTAAACATACATTTTACCTTGCCTTATCAATTACACTAATGCCAAAGGGATGGATGGCTTGATACAGAGATGCTATGAATCTGAAAGACTGCTGCTCACTTATGAATCTGCCCGTGTTAATCATGAGGCCTTTCTTAGCCTCAATATATATTCCTGATTTCCTGGTCCCTGGCACCGATGGTTTCTCTAAAGCACCTGTCTCCCACCTTCTCCAGGTGTAATGGCTCCCAGAGCAGCTTCCCGTATCAATAAACACCAAGGAGTTCCCTGCCCTCAGGCTTACAGTCTAAAAGACTCAACAACAACAGCCAAGGAATAAGGGATGGGGAGGGAGAAGGCAAAAAGCAAATTCATGGACCAGTTCTAGCTCTCAAAACAACCAGCTGAAATGGAAACAGTTTGGGTAATTATTTATTTATTTATTTAATTTATTAGATTTATTAGTCGCCCATCTAGCTGGTTGTCCAGCCACTCCGGGCGATGTACAGAATAAAAACATACAAATACATTAAAACATTAAAATCTCAACAATATAAAAAACCGAATCTGAAGGAATGGCTGCCGCTAGGTGACAGCTGAGGGAGGGCTGGATGTTTGTCAGCAGAGGCGATGGAATAGGCCTGCGTGTGTGTCTGGGCTGCAGGCCAGGTGCTCCCTGTTGATGAGCAATTTCAGGGGCCCTCCTGCACTCCCTTTTTAGGGTCCTTTATCTTTAAACCAGATTTGGCTAAATCAGATAGTCCTTAAAATAGAGGGCTGCCTTCAAATAGAGGCCTGCCATCAGTAAAGCAGGGCACAGAGTCACACCATACTTTTAAAGCACGTTCAAAACACCTCCCCAAAGAATCCTGGGAGCTGTAGTTTGCCCCTCACAACTCTACAATTCCCAGCACCCTTAACAAGCGACAGTTCCCAGGATCCTTTGGGGAGGAAAATGTGCTTTGAATCTGCTTTAAAGGTATGTCCACAGCCCCTATATGGAACAGCAGCAATCACATGTTATGACGTTCTTTTTTAATCCAAGCTTCGGCTTAGATATATTCAGCAGCATCTTTTTTCCCCCCAGCAGTAAATCATTCTGTAAATGGTGACTCTCCAAATATAACACGTTCAAAATAGGCCCCTTTCCCCTGAACCTCTAGCAATGGACAAGCAGAAATTATTATTACCATTCCGTTTGCTTTCTTTCCAAACACGCTGGTGGATTTGTAAGCAAACTGCAAGGCAGCCAAAATGTAGCTTTGAGCAGGGACACCTGCCACTTGAAGAGGGGAAAAAAAGCCTATTGATTGTTATTAATGGTTCAGCATTTAGCTGCTCAGGGCCACAGACAGTGGAGACAAGCTGTCTGGGACTCCTTGTGATGTTGTAAAATGACAGCGAGGCAAACCGCCCGAAGAAAAGGTGTAACCAGGATTTTAAACTTCATCCCCGCCTCAAATGTTCCTATTTGGCATATCACAACAAAATGCTTGGGAACGATGTCAACTGGCGAGGGGGAGGAAGGATCCAAAAAGGGTGGCTCGCTACTTTGTTGAGCTTCATGAGCGGCCACACACACACACACACACACACACACACACACACACACACACACACACAATGCCCCCCCTCCCCAAAACCCATCAAAAGATCTGCACTTGGCAAATGCACACAATCCTATGCATGCAATTTGTGTTGGCTCCAGGTACACAGGGCCCGTGGGCAGGACGCTGTCGGTGGCCCTGTCTCCCTCCTTCTCACCAGCGTTACCTACTCGCTTGCCTCCCCATTTGGGCCCACCACCTTCCAGCGGAAGACCCCATCAGCATGATACCTTTAAAGCAGTATCACAACAACCTGATAGAGCCAAGTCGCTTGGGAAGAGGGATTGATTGTTAAACCACTCTGGGAATGGTCTCCTAAGAACTCCCAGCGCCCTTCACAAATGACAGGTCCCAGGATGATTTGGGGGAAGGCATGACTGTTTAAAGGGGTATGATGCTGCTTTAAGTGTAAAGTGTAGATAGAGCCAAAGAGAAAGCGCCTTAGCGCAGTGGTACAGAGCATCTGCTTTGCAATCAGAAGGTCCAAGGTTCAGTTCCTGGTATCTCCAGGTTGGGGTGGGATAAGCCCCTGCCTGAAAGCCTAGAGAGCCGCTGCCAGTCAGTGTTGGCAATACTGAGCCAGATGGAACGATGGCCTGGCTCAGTATATACTCAGGCAGCTTAGACCACATCCACACCAGAGATTTATTCCACTATTATTCCACTTCAAACAGTTATGGCTTCCCCAAAGAATCTTGGGAAGTGTAGTTTGTGAAAGGTGCTGAGAGTTGTTAGGGGACCTCTCTTCCCCTCACAGACCTGCAGTTCCCACAGTTCCCTGGGAAGAGAGATAGATTGTTAAGCCACCCTGGGAATTGTAGCTCTGTGCTTAGATTGAACTCATAAAGTACACTGGATTGGTTCAAAAATCTCTGAACTACATCTGAGAGTAGTTCCTAATTGTCAGGTGAACTGAATGTGAAATAAGTTCATTTTGGGGTAGAACCATTTCTAGTTCATCCAGAGTTTGGAAGTAATTAGTTACAAAAAACAGATTACTTGTAATTTATTACTTTTTTGAGGAACGAGTGGGGAATTCCTTTACATTTTGATTGGAATAGAACGAGGAGTAATTTTATTACTTTTGTGGAGTAATTGTAATGTTACCAGCGTTACTTTTGGGCGTGGGAAGTCTTCTGCTCCTCTGATATGTGGATGAAAATCATGTGGGCTTCTCTGCAGCGTCACTCTTCCCTCATGCTCTGAGTGTGGGGAGGAGGTGACGAGGGAGGAGGTAGAGAGTGAGACGGGGTGGAGTGGAGAAAACAATTGTTTTAAAAAATGGACGGTGGTGGAGGAGAATGGAGTGGAGGAAGGAAGGAGCTGGAGGACAAGAACATGGATAAAGGAGGAGGAGGCAGCAGCAGAATGGAGATAAAGGATCGTGGCGGGGAAAGATGACAGTGTGTGTGTGTGTGTGTGTGTGTGTGTGTGTGTGTGTGTGTGAATAATAATAATAATAATAATAATAATAATAATAATAATAATAATGGTGTAATTTTTAGGCCGCCTATCTGGCCGAAGCCACTCTAGGCGGCGTACATAACAAATTCAATAAAATACAATTACAGTAATTACAGTAAATACAATACTGTGTTTGCACTTGGCACGCAAAGTGGCCTCCTCCACCTTCTCTGGCTGCTGTGCTGCATTTGCTGTGTTTTAACTTTTTTGCATGTCAGGGGAAAATGTTTGCTTGGGTGGGCGTCCCTTAGTTGGAGGCAGGGCAGGGTCCGGGAGGTGGTTGAGTGAGAGGTTATGTTTACTGGCTGAGAATGTGTGTGTGTGGGGGGGGGGTTGCACTTGGTTTGACACTTGATGCAAAGATCAGAGTAGTGGCCTCTGTCTCCCTTTCTGCCTCCCTTCCACTACTATCCACCACCACTACTATCTTATGGATAAAAATAATTATTCTACTCCCTCTGTGTGTATGTTTATTTTTAATGTTGTTTTAGGCTACTTAGGAGTGCAGTAGACAAGGTCAGCTCCTTGTAGGCACTCCAGGTTTTAAAAAAGAGTAACGTAAGAGTAACTGCAGTGAGTAACGGCAAAGTAATCAATTCCTTTCAGAGCAATTGTAATTGTAATGGTAATTTATTTCTTTTTGGGGCCATGTAACAGTAATTGTAATTTATTCCATTTTAAAGGTAATCTTCCAAGCTCTGAGTTCATCTTCACATTCATTCTCTTACATGTCCTTTTGACTCTTTAGCCCTTTAAGATTAACGTTCATAATTGTTGGGAAAATTAAATTACACAATTCACATTCCACTGTCTATGTGTTTTGATGCTTTCCTAGTCTTCTTAAGAATATTTTATATGTCAGCACAGCAGCTTACAACATTCTCAACACTGAAAAAAAATGCTGAGATCATTGGGATGAGCTTGAATTGATTCAAGAACTGGTCGTGAACCAAGTAAGTTCATTTTGTTAAGGCACAAATGTGAGTTAGTTTCTTCGGAGACTTGGTTGAACTTGGACTGGAACTAACGCCTTTTCAAAATCAACTTTCCAAGCTCTGGTCTTAAGTCAACCACCATTCCTTCTGTTTCCATTCTTCAGGTGGTAGAGCCAAAGTGGCACAGAAAGGAAGCATCAGTTTCAGGGAAGTCCAAAGTTTTGGGGAAATAAAAAAAAAATCTTTAGGGAAAAATCCTAAAAAAGGTGGGCACCAGAAAATGGGGGGGGGGAGGAATAGAGCAGAGTGGAGCAGTTGGAATCCTGCACAGCTGCACTCCACATTGCAACAGTATGTTGTGGGCAGTGGTGGCTGGGGGCTCCATGTCAGTGGGGCAGTGGAATCCGCTCCAGGTGTTAGTCTGAACTTTCAAGGAATTGTCCAAGGTACTAACATGGAGCCACCCAGCCACAACTAGTTGCAGGTCTGATTTGTTTATTTATTTACTGCAATTATATACTGCCTTTCTGCCAAGGCACCCAACGTTTACAGTGTTAAAACATTTAAATTTCACTTGCGGCCCCAGAACCACAAGTTTTGACCTTAGCAACTCACAAATCATAAAAAAATTAGTGGAAGAATTAGAATTCCCTCACCTTCTCTTTTCCACCCAGGTCCCCTTAAGCCCTGATTAGCTCCCCATCTAGCCTTCCGATTAGTTGGGAGTTCTATATAAACCTTTATTGCAACAAGCCAGGCCTACTTCAGCCGGTAGTCAGGCATATTAAGCCCCTTTTTGCCCAGACCTGTTGACTTTATCCTCCACCCCCGGGAAGTCTTTAGTTCCTGAGCCCTCCTCCTCCTTGCTTACTACTAGTTTTTGGAAGCAGATTTCTTCCTCGGCTATGATAGCTCCGTGCTACTCAAGACGATCCAGTAACTGCCTCATCCCCAAAACTGATTTGGAAGAAGAATCTCCATTGGCACCACGTAACCGCGATTTGCAAGCCCATAGCAGTTGGGGTACAACAACCTGTTGGCCAGGATCCTGACAGAGGGCGAGGAAACAGGCTTAAACGTTGTTTGACTACAGTTATGCACACTGTCTGATTCTCCTGCTTGAACTGGGGTAATATGTATGAACTTAGCACAGTAGCTAACTGAGAAACCACCTGCTTTTCCTGCCTGCCTGGAGCTAAAAAATAAAATGAGGAGATTTGCTAAGCACCAGGCAAGGCCTTTTACATGCCTGGTGACTGGGGCTTAGGGTTGGGGGAGAAATTCAATTCAGTTCACATTTAGAATGAAAGAATCATAGAGTTGGAAGGGGCCTCTAAGGCCATCTAATCCACCTCTGCTTAACGCAGGAATCCAAATTAAAGCATCTCCAACAGGTGGTTGTCCAGCTGCCTCTTGAAGGCCTCCAGTGCTGGAGAGCCCACCACCTCCCTAGGTCATTGGTTCCATTGTCGTATGGCTCTAACAGTTAGGAAGTTTTTAGGAAGTTTTAAAGTTGAATCTACCAAATTTGCACTTTCAGAAACAATATGAGAACTGAAACATGGCCATCCTTTGAAATTTGCATGTACCCAAATTTTGCAATGCAGTTCTCCAACCAAATAATGTTTACAAAAACGCATACATTAGGGGCAAGTGTGCATAAAAATTAGCATCTTACTGATATATTATTTGGAGGAATTGCTTGCAAGATTTTGTACATTTTGTCAAAACTGCATAAAAACATGTTTATTAGGAGAAATCTACTGAAATGCTGATGAATTTTCATGAGGATATATATGTGTGTGTGTGTGTGTGTGTGTATATATATATATATATATATATATATATATATATATATATATATATATATATATATAAAACAGCAAATTGGTGCAGCAATGTGGAGAACTGAATTTAAGTGTGGAGGAATGAGAAACCAAGAGGACCAAAATGGACAGAGCCTTCTCGTCCAATTTGGGCTGGCCGAGTTGGGCAAATGGGCACCGCAGCTTACTCAGACATCAAACCGGGAAATATCCAGACATAAATCTGTACAAAGTTCTGGGAAAAGGGATTGTCTCAGTTTTTTCTCTTCGTCTCGGTTTTGGTGCTGACGCCTTGCGAACTCTTGACTTCCCTCATATCCCTTCTCCATCAAGCCTCACAGCTTTCAGAAAGGCCTTCTAGGAAAGACAGAGCTGAGCTACCAATAATTTCGTAGCATTGGGAAACTGCCCGCATTCCCAGATGAGGCTTCACGTGCATGAGATCCTACATGTCTGAATCTGTTCATCACAACTTCCGTGCACATTATTTTTAACACACACACAGAAAGAAACAAACAAATAAAAGGGAATCTTTCATATATGAATATGAAATTAATGAATATATATTCATTCTCAGGAGGATTAGGAAATAAATTGTCCTTTGAGAAGGCATATATTCTCAGGACAGCAAAGGGTGCGAAAAGATATATATCCCAAATATCTGATTTCCTCTAGGAGATTTCTCTCTCTTTCTCTCTCTGTATAATTATTGTCTATAATTATAGGGTGATAATTATATAATTCACAGAATATATATATCATTTGTGAAAGACTGAGCAATCTGGCAAGGAGGAAGGGTGTAACCTGTACCATAAGCTAATAAAAAAAAGAAAGAAAGAAAATGCAATTAGAGTTCTTTCTGATGTAACTCTGATCTTCCCAGTCATGGCAGTTCACACTGGGCGGGATAAATCTCCATTCAGGATTCTCTGGATGGGCAGCTAAAGTTTATCTGAGCTCGTTCAGGGCAAGAAACCTGTCAGTTCTACAAGAACAAAGATTTCTTTTAGGAAACTAACCTATAGGATGTAAAATGCCAGGATATTCCTGGTCATGGAGAGACAAGAGTGCAATCCTAAGCATGTCGGCTCAGAAATAAAATAGAAAAATAGATATGCGGTAGAATGCCAGCAGGGGTGGGGTAGGGGGCTTCCCAGAGCATTCCACAGTTTGTCACACGTACAACTACATGCCTACAGGACAAAAGTCCTGGGTGAGCACCTGGCTCTCAGAGGAATGTGTTCTTTCCTTTGAGACCAAGGTGGCTGGCTTGGAAGAAACAGAGAAAGAGGCAAAGAGGTTGGTGGAGAATGCCTTTAAGGATATGGGTCCTGTATCTCACCCCTCCCAAGATGATAGCTCTCCTGCTGTCATAAAGAAGGAAGGTCCTTGGGAGGGAGGGCATCACTCAGAGGAAGAGGGAAATGATCCCTGAGAAGTAGGGATGAGCGAGAATTTTGATTCAGTTCACATTTATCATAGAATCATAGAATAGTAGAGTTGGAAGGGGCCTCTAAGGCCATCAAGTCCAACCTCCTGCTCAATGCAGGAATCCAAATCAAAGCATTCCCAACAGATGGCTGTCCAGCTGCCTCTTGAATGCCACCAGTGTCGGAGAGCCCACTACCTCTCTAGGTCATTGGTACCATTGTTGTATGGCTCTAATAGTTAGGAAGTTTTTCCTGACTTTCAGTTGAAATCTGGCTTCCTGCAACTTGAGCCCATTATTCCGTGTCCTGCACTCTGGGACGATCGAGAAGAGATCCCGGCCCTCCTCTGTGTGACAACCTTACATGTACTTGAAGAGTGCTATCATATCTCCCCTCAGTCTTCTCTTCTCCAGGCTAAACATGCCCAGTTCTTTGAAGCTGAATCTATCTATTCACAATTTCCAAAACAATATGAGAACCAAAACGGAGCCATTCTTCAAAATTTGGACTTATTTGCATGTTGCAATGCAGCTCTCCAACCAACCAATGTTTACAAAAATGTGTATGGGAGGGAAAAGTGAGCATAAAATGAATATATTGAAAATAACGTACAAAAATGCATGATTTGATGAAAAATGGCATTCATAAATGTATGTATTAGTCAAAACTGCCTGCAAAAATGTGTTTATTAAGAGAAATTTGCACTAAAGTGCTGGATAACTTTTTATTTAAAAAATCGCAGATTGCCACAGGAATGTGGAGAACTGAAATTAAGACTAGAAAAATGAGAAACGGACAAAACCGAAAGTGACAAATATGTCCATCCCTATGGAGGAGGGACCCATTCATTGGGGGGTGAGCAGTTACCTTCTCGTGCCAAGGATAGTCCTCTGGGGGGGTGCGTGGAGGGATCCTGGTAGTGTGTGGTTTGGTCATTAGGAACATAGATAGGTGGGTGGGTGATGGGCATGCAGACTGCAGGGTGAATTGCCTGCCTGGCGCAAAGGTGGAAGATGTCGTCTACATAGCCTGGTAGATAGTGCTGAGGAGGAGCCAGTGGTTGTGATGCACGCTTGCACCAGTGATGGAGAAATGCAGCCATGAGGTCCTGGAAGCAAAATTTAGGTTGCTAGTTAGGATCTCGAAAGCCAGGACCTCCAAGGTAGTTTTCTCTGAAATGTTACCAATTCCCCATGCAAAGCCAGCGAGACAGGCGCAGCTTTATAGTCTCAATGGGTGTTTGAGATGTTGGAGGGGCACGGATAAGTTAGGCAATGGGGCATGTTTTTCAGCAAGCCGGGCCTGTGCAAAAGGGATGGGCACCACTTGAACCAGAACAGAACCAGACTGCTGGCGCTTAAAATAAAAAAAGGTGGCAGAGCAGTTTGTAAAATGATTGCAGAGTGGGGGTGGGAAGCCAACAGGAGCTGAGGAAGATCCCGTTCAGAACAATTATCCCCCCCGGATGAAGATGAAAGTGAAGAAAAATATACGACCGTTTAAATGGGAGTGAGATAGAACTTGGCATTAAGAGTGCAGAGCCACATGATCACAATGCAGAGCAGCCAAAGCGCAAAAGGCTGAATGCAAGTGCCAAAGACAGAAACATGTAGAGGTGTTTAGATGCCAATGCTAGAAACCTCTGAGCCAAGTTGGGTGAGCTGGAGGGCCTGGTCAGCATAGACACAGTGAGAACGACAGAATTCTGGGGGAATGGAGAACACCAGTGGGACACGGTTATATCCAGATACGAATTCTGTACCTGATAACTAGAAAGTGGCCAGTGTAACACCAATTTTTAAAAAGTGATCCGAGACGAATCCTGGAAACTATAGGCTGGTTATGTCTGTTCCAGGAAAATTGATGGAAAGCACTGATAAAGATAGAATTACCAAGCACATAAAAGAACGAGTCTTGCTGAAGCCAAACCAGCATGGCTTCTGCAAGGACAAGCCCTGTCTCCTTGACCTATTAGAATCCTTTGAGAGCATCAACAAGCATATACCTAGGTCCCACCCTGGGACTTTATGGTGAAAGACAGGCAAGAAATAAAATACTCCTCCTCCTAACAACAACAATATAATAAAGGCGACCAAGTTGACACAGTGTACTTGGTCTTTCAAAAAGCTTTTGACAAAGTACCGCACCACAGATTCCTGAGTAAGCTTAGCAGTCCTGGAATAAGAGGAGAGGTCCTCTTGTGGATCAGGAACTGATTACACAATAGGAAGCAGAAAGTAGGAACAAATGGACAGTTCTCCCAGTGGAGGGCTGTAGAAAATGGAGTCCCCCAAGGATCGGTATTGGGATCTGTGCTTTTTACCTGGTTCATAAATGAACTACAGTTAGGGGTAAGCAATGAGGTAGTCACACCCTTCACCGGCCTTGCTTCACATACTACTGGATGGAATGTGTCCGTGAACTTTGATAATGCCTCTGGCTTGCTTGGGTGTATGTGTGTGTGTTTGCACGAGTGAAATGTAGCTGCATCCATTGCACTCCCCGTTTCTGCCTCTGGCCTTGCCCACCACTGGGATGCAGCCCCTGAAATGTTGCCCATGAGGGAACTGGGCCCTCGGGCTGAAAAGGATTTCCCACCCTTGTTTTAAGGGATGCTTTAAATAAGTGTGCGAAATTTGTAGTTGTATAACATTGCATCCTAGCTGCCAATTATAATCTGGCAATTGAAACCAGCCAAGCAAAAGAACCAAACAAAGCCATGCTTCAACTGAGGAGGAGAGCGCTCCACTATTCTTTTCTTTCTGCCAGTTGGAGAGGTTCCCCACCAAAGATGACAGCATGCAGACAGAAGGTACAGGGTTCAAGTCCTATCAACTCCAAGAGGAGTATTTTTACTGCTAAAAGTAGAAGGTCAGTCACAGAATGTTGGCAATCGACACAATTGCTATGAGGAAAGTGTTTTTTTTTAATAGCAAGGGGGAAAGTACACAGGGCATAAGGAGGGGTGGTTTGCTATTGGCAAAAAAAAGGGGTGTGTGGAGGCAACAATGTTAAGGGCACAGGAGGCAAATGAGCCCGCAGGACATAGGAGAGGCTCAAACTGATTCAAAGTAATCACCTAAATCTTTGGTACAGATCTTTAGTGCACATTATTATGTGGAGGGAGCCATATCCTCAGTTTTCCCTGGAGGGATAGGTGGGCATTGCCTTGAATGCTGCTCTGCATAATAATAAAGGAGCTTTTTGAGATGCCTGGGAGGAGGAGGTGTGCCAAACTGTCAAGGGCTAATTCCTGTAAACAAAGTTTCTGAAAGAAGCACATAAGCAGTTCAATTTCTGTCGAGGTGAGATGACTGATAAGGAGGGTTACTAAGTTAGGAAAGCCTTAGGTCTGACCCCTTCAATTTAGCATGCTGAAAGGGAGCTGGATTAGGCAAATTTAATCCATAGACAGAGGGAGTATGCTTCCGCATACCTGTTGCTGGAAACCACAGGTGGGGTGACTGCTCTTGCTTTTGGGCTTCCCATGGACAACCGGTTGGCTGCCGTGGGAACAGGATGCTGGACTAGATGGGCCATTGGCCTGATCCAGCAGGCTTTTCTTATAGTTAGGCCTCATCTCGAATACTGCTTCCAGTTCTGGATACCACACTTTATGAAGGATGTAAACAAACTGGAACGGGTTCAGAGGAGGGCAACAAGCATGATCAGGGGACTACAAACAAAGCCCTATGAGGAGAGACTGAAAGAACTGGGCATGTTTAGCCTTGAGAATAGAAGACTGAGGGGAGATATGACAGCACTGTTCAAGTCCTTGAAAAGTTGCCACACAGGAGGGACAGGATCTCCTCTCAATCACCCCAAAGTGCAGGACACAGAAGAATGGGCTCAAGTTACAGGAAGCCAGATTTCAACTGAATATCAGGAAAAACTTCCTAACTGTTAGAGAGGTATGGCAATGGAACCAATGACCTAGGGAGGTGGTGGGCTCTCCAGCGCTGGAGGCCTTTAAGAGGCAGCTGGACAGCCACCTGTCAGGGATGTTTTAATTTGGGTTCCTGTGTTGAGCAGGGGGTTGGACTTGATGGCCTTATAGGCCCTTTCCAACTCTATGATTCTAATGTTCTTATGATTTTCCATGGAAAGGCCAGCAGTTTAGGGTGCACGTGACCTACTTTAGAGAGGCCAGTAATCTATTTGAAGGACTGCCTGGTCCAGTTTTTTTTAAAAAAGAGAACCTTAAGAAGTGGGAGGGGTCTTGAGGTTGTCCAACCACAGTGAGCACCTGGACAACAGAC
Organism: Rhineura floridana; assembly: GCF_030035675.1. Taxonomy (NCBI): domain Eukaryota; kingdom Metazoa; phylum Chordata; class Lepidosauria; order Squamata; family Rhineuridae; genus Rhineura; species Rhineura floridana. The sequence continues at coordinate 4,447,885 of NC_084500.1, read as the reverse complement.
AACACAGGCAGGCACACAACTTACCCGGCCACAGTGTATTGCATTTCTGTTTAAATCACAGCAATTACCTGGATTCATAAATATAAATCAGCACGTGCAAATCTGGGGTTGAAATTCGTGGACCTATGTTAGGTTCACGGCCATTAATTTACGTGGGGCTACTCTGAGTGTGGCTAATGTGGGATACAACCCTTTGTGGAAATTGTTGCCCTTTTTTTTGGTGATACGCTTTGTCCCTTAGGGAAGGGGGACCTATGTACACTGTTGATGTCTGGGAAATGGAGCCAGGGGTTTAATTTCAGGGGAGGCCCAGGTTGGCTGAGCCTACGGCTTTAATCAATGCTGCCCCCTCCCCAAGGGGAGGAGGAAAGGGAAAATACATACCGAGTATCAATAGAAGGAACCAATATTTATCTCATTTTCCTTCCTCTGTGCTTTCTGTTTTTATCAAGACCCTTCTTCTGCGCTGACAGAGGTAGCCCCAGGATAAGTCATTTTGGAACCTGCTCTGCAAAGGAGCAGAACTTGGAAAGTTCATTTATAACAAAGGAACTAGTTCTAGTTCAAGTGCAACATGTCCAGCAAAGAACTCATTCCAGTTCACGTTCATCCCTTTACAAATGGAACTAGTTCAGTTCGCTGTTCAGCTCAAGCTCATCCCAGTGATCCCTGGCAACTGTTTTTCAGCATTCAGAAATGTCACAAGCTGCTGTGCTGAAGTATGGAATATACTTAAGGAGACTTAAGAAAGCATGAAAACACAGAGATGGTCGAATGTAAATGGTTTAATTGACCTTTCCCAACAATCTTATATGGCCAAGCAGGTCTGGGACTAGTCAACGCCTGGAAGCGAGACCACCTGGAAACTACATGTCTGATGAAAGAAAGGTGGGATATAAATGTAAGAAAATAAAATTAAAAAACTGAAAGCTCCAAAGAATCTGGTAACTTCCAGACTAGATTATTGCAATGTGCTGTTTGTGGGGCTGCCCTTGAAGATGATTCGGAAACTTCAACTGGTCCAAAATGCAGCAGCCAGATTACCGACAGGGGTTCCTTTTAGAACTCATATAACCCCTGTTTTCAAACCTCTGCGTTGGTTGCCAGTTCATTTCCAGGTCCAGTTCAAGGTTAGTATTTAAAGCCCTAAACGACTTAGGTTCCAAACATCTGAAAGACCGCCTCTTTCCCCACAGACCTTCTCAGGTGTTATCAGCAGAGGGCGGCCCCTTTTGGTAGTTCCACCACACTCGTAAGTTTGGGATAGCGATGGCCTGGGAGAAAGGCTTCTCTGTGGCAGCCCCGAAGCTGTGCAATTCCCTCTCCACCGAGGTGCATCTGGCAACTTCACTGTCCAACTTTCGGTGAATGTTGAAGACACTTCTTTACCTTGGCCTTTGACACCTAAGCTGTATATTTTTAGGACCTATCCTATTTTCTGTGATGTTGTTTAGGTTGTGTTTAACTGTTTTAATTAAGTGTTTTAAAATTGTTGTAACCTGCCCTGGGCGAAGGGAGGGTAGTAGTAGTAGTAGTAGTAGTAGTAGTAGTAGTGGTAGTAGTAGTAGTAGTAGTAGTAGTAGTAGTGGTAGTGGTAGTGGTAGTGGTAGTAGTAGTAGTAGTAGTGGTAGTAGTAGTAGTAGTAGTAGTAGTAGTAGTAGTAATAAGAATGATGATGATGATGTAAGAGAGTGAACTTGATGAAGAACAGGAAATTATTCAAAGGTCTACCCCAAAATGTACTTAATTCATATTCAGTGCACCTGGCAATTATGGGAACTACTTTCAGGTGTAGTTCTAAGATTTTTGAACTAATTCAGTGAACTTCATTAAACCCAGAGCTTGGAAGTAACTAGTTACAAGTAACGAATTACTTGTAATTCATTACGTTTTTGAGTAACGAGTGGGTAATTCCTTTACATTTTGATTGTAATAGAACTAGGAGTAATTTTACTACTTTTGTGGAGTAATTGTAACGTTTCCAGAATTACTTTTGGGCATTACTTGGGGGGGGAGCAGGGGAAGTCTTCTGCTCCTCTGATTTGTGGATGAAAATCATGTTCCTCAAACTGGGCTTCTGTGCAGCATCGCTCTTTCCTCATGCTCTGTGGATGGGCAGGAGGTGACGAGGGAGGAGGCAGAGAGTGAGACGGGGTGGAGTGGAGAAAACAATTATTTTAAAAAACGGATAGTGGTGGTGAAGAATGGAGTGGAGGGGAAAAGGATCCAGAGGTCAAGAACATGGATAAAGGAGGAGAAGGAGGCAGCAGCAGAATGGAGATAAGAACTGTGGAGGTGAAAGATGACAACGTGTGTGTGTGTGTGTGTGAATACTGTGTTTGCACTTGGCACACAAAGTGGCCTCCACCACCCTCTCTGGCTACTGTGCTGCATTTGCAGTATTTTAACTTTTTTGCATCTCAGGGGAAAATGTTTGCTTGAGTGAGTGTCCCTTAGTTGGTGGCAGGGCAGGGTCTGGGAGGTGGTTAAGTGAGAGAGATTTTGCTGGCTGGCTGAGTGGGGGGGGTTGCACTTGGTTTGGCATGCAAAGATCTGAGTAGTGGCCTCAGCCTCCCTCTCCACCACCCTTACCAGCAGAGAGACCACCATTGCTATCTTACGAATAAAAATAATTACTCTACTACCTCTGTATGTGTTTGTTTATTTTTAATGTTGTTTTAGGCTACTTAGATGTGCAGAAGTAACTGAAATGTAATTGTAGTGATTACTTTGGAGGAAAAGTAAAGTAATCAGTTACTTTCAGAGCAATTGTAACTGTAATGGTAATTACTACTTTTTCGGGCCATGTAACTGTAACTGTAATTTATTACTTTTAAAAAGTAATCTTCCAAGCTCTGATTAAACCAAACTAGTTTATTCCAAGCACTGGGTAGGAAGAGATTTCGGATGTCAAGATGGAGATTTGCCAACCAGTTGTGTTCAACTGTGTATCACAGTGTTGAAGCATTCAGATCTAACAGTCTGAATACATCCCACATGCATTTTCTTGGGTACAGTTAATCGTTTTTGCCAAATACAGCTTTTTGCTCCATTTATGCATTGTTTTATTGTGTTATAATTATCACTTTAAAAAAAGGTAGTAAATGATGTGTTCATCATTCCTGACAGTATACAACTGGTAGGTACACCCCTGCCATTACAGGTTTTTGTAAGGAAGCTCAGCTTTTACATTTTCAGATTCATTTTGCATACTGTCACTCTTCCGGTGCTGTGAGCTGAAAAGTCAGATCTAGCTGCACCATTGGCCATGTTGCCAGAGTCTGATGGGAGTTAAAGTCCACAACATCCAGAGGCACCGTCTTGGCTACCCCTCAGCTATACAGTGTTCCCCACAGCCGGAGACTGCTAGCACCTTCCCTCCCCCCCAAGAAACCTCTGATTATACACCCTCCATAGGCTGAGGGTTCACAGTTGATGGGCAGCTTCACCCCCATCCCCTGCTTTCTTATTTAAATGAGGCCGTCAAACAGAGGACTGTCCTCTGCAAAGGAAGAGACAAGGTCACCTTAAATGTGACATAAGCAATAAAAGGTTTGTGTCCCTCACAGCAAGCTGCATCATACAGAGTCAGACCGAGCACATTATTGTCTGCTTTGAATGGCAATAGCGCCCCAAGGTTTTAAACAGGGGATGTTGCCAGCCCCTACCTAGAGATGCCATTGAGTACTGAACCGAAGGCCTTCTGCATGCAAGACAGATGCTTTACCTGCTGAGTGACAGCTCTCCAAAGGCACCAAAGGGAGTGAGGGAAGAACATAAGAAGAGCCTGCTGGATCACACCAGTGGCCCATCTAGTCCAGCATCCTGTTCTCCCAGTGGCCAGAGAAGTGCCTCTGGGAAGCCCACAAGCAAGCCTTGAGTGCAAAAACACTCTTCCCTCCAGCGGTTTCCAGCAACTGGTACTCAGAAGAGTAGCGCCTCTGACTATGGAGGCAGAGCATAGCCATCCTGGCTAGTAGCCATTGATAGCCTTCTCCTCTATGTCTTTGTCTAATCCTCTTTTAAAGCCATCCAAGTTGGTGGTCATCCCTGCCACTTGTGGGAGCCAATTCCATAGTTTGACTATGCGCTGCTTGAAGAAGGACTTTCTTTTGTCTGACCTGAACCTTCCAAGAAAAGAGTCATGGGTAATAAGCAGCAGAGATTGGTGAGGAATGACAGAGGCAAAGGAAGGAATTGGGGGGGGGAGCTGCCCACTGTTAGGGGGAAGCATGAGACTTGTCCACATGTTACACTGAACACAGGCACAAGCTGTCTGTACACATGCACAAACAGCAGAGGCTGGTGGCTTCCATGTCAGTGGGGCAGTGAATCCGCTCCGGGTTTTAGTCCGAATTTTCAAGGAGCTGGACAGCGGATTCACTGCCCAATGGCATGGGAGCCCCCAGCCTCGTTTGTGCGAAAGAGTGTACGCCTGTCGTTTGTCACAGGTACACACATGGTACGTTCATTGAATCTCACCTGCGAATAGCTGTGCAAGTGAACAGCTCAACACAGACTGTACACTTGTCGAACGTAACATGTGAAGACCCCTATGGAAAATTAGGCAATCAGGCTAGGGAAGGATCCTAAACCCCCTCACTCTATCAGTCTCCTTTGCCGTACAGATGCCTGGAAGGGGATCTAGCAATTGGGACATGGCGCTTTTGTGTAGACGCGCTTTCGATATCCCTTCTGTAGCCATTGAACTGACTGCCGATTGAGCTGTCTGACCAAAATGCCAGCTCTGGGCCACTTCCATCTGTCCCGACAGCCTCTTTTGGCCAAACTGGCAACTCAATCCGGAGCGCATTTCTGCCTGGCTTTCACAACAGAGGGGGAAACGTATAGCAATGCTGGCATCAAACGTTTGAAGATTTGCCAAAATGTTAAACGTTGCAAAATTTGATTTTAATCTTAAAATTACTTGGGGGCACCTGCTATGCACATTTAAGTTGAACACCAAGAAGCAGAAGAGAGCCCCGCAAAGCCCAATTGGGAAGGCTCCCTTTTTTTCTTGATTAATTAATAAGGTTTGACGAGGTGTTCGAAATTACCTTTAATCACGGTGCTTAACAGGGCGGGGCAGGCGTTTTGTGCTGAGGGAGATCATGTCTTTTCAAACTGTTTGCTTAGTGCCAAAGGTTACAAAACGAAAGGAGAGCATCTTCATTTGAAATTCAGCCTCCTCTGGATAAGCTGGAGAGAGTTGAGCAGATAACAAAGGGGCGAAATGCAACAAAGATAGTGTGATGGTGGCGACATGTAGGAAAAGATAAATCAAATGCAAGAAAGATAAAAAGGAAGGAATCGCTATAGACCGGATAGGGGAGTCAAAGCATTTATTAAGAAATTAGTAGGTGCCAGTCTGGAAGGAGGAAGTGAGTAGTGCCTGAGATAGGTACATCCTTTTAATTTTATTTGTTATTACATTTCTATCCCTCCTTTCCTCTAAAGAGCTCAAGGTAGCATATGTGGTTCTCCCCCTCTCCATTTGAGCCTCACAACAACCTTGCCAGGTAGGCTGAGCTGAGAGACAGCAACTGGCCCAACAGCGCCCAGTAGGGATTCGAATCCTGGTCTCTCTAGTCTTCCTAATCCAACATTCTAACCACTGCACCACACTTGCTTTAATCTTGTTCATGCAACCATCCCTGTCATTCATTCCAGGCTGGCTCTGGAGAGCGGCACAGTCAGGCCATTTTTAGGGCTATTGCAGTTTTAGACCCAAGAGATTATGAGTGACAGGGTAGATCCGTTGATATCAATGAATTTAAGCCCTTTAATTTCAGTGGGTCTACTCTGAGTCTGACTTAGTTGGACAACACCCTGGATCAAGTGCGGGGAACCTTTGGGCCCTCCGGATGTTGCTGAACTACAACTCCCATCATTCCCAGCAAGCACGGTCAATGGTCAGAGATGACGGGAGTTGTAGTTCAGCAGCATCTTGTGGGCCAGAGGTTCCGCAGAGAAGGGCAAGAGTATTTCAGGCTGCAACCCTGAAACACACATGCTTGGGATTACATCCTATTCGTGGTGACCTCTTAAGCTTTGCCCCCCCCAAAAAACAAGGATACAGATTTACATACGCTAACTTGCAAATAGTAATTTAGAAATAATTACTATAATTTAAATAGAAATATAGGGCTGTATTCAATGTAAATCATACTCAAAGTGGACCTATAATAGACATGACTAACTAGGTCCATGAATTTCAATGGTATATTCTGACCATGAGTTATATTAGAATTACTATTAGAATGGTAGAGTTGGAAGGGGTCTATAAGGCCATCTAGTCCAACCCCCTGCTCAATGCAGGAATTCAAATTAAAGCATCCCTGACAGCTCCCTCTCCAGCTGCCTCTTGAAGGCCTCCAGTGATGGAGAGCCCATCACCTCCCTAGGTCATTGGCTCCATTGTTCTACTGCTCTAACAGTTAGAAAGTTTTTCCTGATGTTCAGCTGAAATCTGGCTTCCTGTAACTTGAGCCCATTATTCCGTGTCCTGCACTCTGGGAGGATCAAGCAACGATACAATACATCATCCCACCATAGCAGGGAGACCTGTGACCAGGTGAGCTGTGTGCCAAGGTGCTCCCTGTGATGGCAGCCTCAAGGCTCCCTCCTGCATCCCCTTCCTGGGTTCTTGTTCCTAATCTACCCAGAAACCTGAAAAGTGAGCATAACATTTATTATAAACTTACGTTAGCAGAAAGGAAAAGAGAGGCAGCGGATGTACTTGATCCTAAAGAAGTCAAGACTCAATGTCTGGATAAAGATTTCTATGCCTGGTGAGAAATCCTCTCCCCTTTGAATATTGCCAGCTGTCAGGCATAGAGAAGTCACCCTTTCCTTGGTGTGATGTCCAGCAAAGCTTGTTAATGATCCTGAGGAGAGGTGTGGAATCTCAGGAGGATCATTGGAGCCACGAGAGCTGATTTAACCAGGGCAAAACCACCTTAAATGTGATTTTGGGTCTCATAGACTGATGTGTAAACTGGGAGAAGGAGTGTGTACAAGACAGAGGAGACATGCAAGGTTTCCTTCAAAAGGTAATTTTGGGGTCTATTTCTACCAGATGGATTTTGAGATAACCTTTACTCGGTCTGGTGAGGTGCACGATGTAAATTTCTGTTTTATCTATTTATTTATAAACATATTTGTATGCCATATTATACAGCCACGATAGTGGCTGTATACTCTAGGCAGGATGGATTTTTCACATTCTGCAATGTTAAATTGAAAATACCCCCCTGCCACTCTGATGTTTCCCATAAGCTCATTTCAAAACAAGACCTTACAAAACGTATAGTCCTGAACTCAGAAACGCTTGCTTAACAACTGTCTACCTTTTCATGGCCATACACAAAACAGTCAGAGAGAATTGAGAATTCAAAGTCTAAAAAGAGAGAAAAAACAACAGACCACTATTGGGACATTTTTCTGTCAGTGTTCTCATAATTTGTTGAAACCCAAATTGTGTTTGCAGTTTTACAAATTTGTAGGGCAGTCCAATATCTCAGAGAGGAGGTCAGGTCTCCTGCTCCCCTGGTGCATTCACTACAGCTGCCCAATTTCCCTGCTTTGAAAAGTTTGATAGAAATATCTGTTGGCTACAGGTACATTCTTAAACTGCAAGGTTTTTTTTTTGCCTATTAGTGAATTTCATTAAAAATATCAAATTTAAAAAACCCAACAACCATATAGTACAATAAGAACATTAAAAATACAGTAAAAACAAAGGCCAACTATTGCAAAAAGACAGCTTCTTAATTGTTTGCATCACCCTGGCAGAAAAGAAAGGTTTTCAGCAGGCATTTAGAAGTTAAAACAGAAGGCGCCTGCCAAATCTCTGTTGGTGGAGCATTCCAGAGAACTGGGCTGATGACACTGAAGGCTCGAGTTTGTGTCGATGTTAAAAGAGCCTCGCCAACTAGGGGAATGAATTTTGGGGGAAGACAAGTCTTATTTATTTATTTAGTCCATTTATATTCCGCTTATATTTAAATAAAACTCAAAGCGCTGTACAACAAATCCAAACATCTTAAAACAACTACCAAAAAAAAAAAAAAAATACAGTTAGCTGAACAAAACATCCTCTTTAGTATCAACGTAATATAAACATTTCATATTGAACTAAGTACAAGAAATACAAGAAAAAATCATAATATCTATTAAATGTCCTGATTGTCAGAGGTGTTTCTAGGGTTTATGGATTCAATTGTTTTTTATTGATTATGTAAGTCACTTTTCTGGTCACTTGGTGAGAAAAGCGACCCAATAATAATAATAATAATAAATTTCAAGGTGTCGTAAATAAAGCTGCAGCTGGCACCATTGTTCAGTGACAAGTATGAAATTCAGAGTTCTTCCTTATTGCCTCATTGTTTATCAATGCCTACCTTCTTTCAGGGTCTGGGGTCAAGAAGTCTGTTTTTGTATTTGTGAGTCACAAACAAGTTGGAAGTCACGAAGGGACTGATTACCAAAATACAATGCAAACAGGACAGTTTGCCCTGGTCCATTGAGATGAACCAAAGAAAAAGTCAGTTCTTATACTCAGTAGTCAGAGTGTTGGCCCATCTAGCTCAGTATTGTCTACACTGACTGGCAGCGGCTCTTCAGGATTTCAGGCAGGAGTCTCTCCCAGCTCTATCTGGAGATGTTGGGATTGAACCTGGGCCCTTCTGCGTGCAAACTAGATGCTCTACCGCTGAGCTACAGCCCATCCCCATGACCATAAGAGGCATCCTAAAAGATTTGCCTTTGCAAAGCAATTGAGAAAACTTTCTGTTTAAAAATGTACATGGTACAAATGGCAGGTCCCTGTTACAAGTAGTTTACAGGCTGAAATTTGATAGTGAGAGGGAGGGGAAACAGATTAAGATAGGGAGGAAAAGGTGATAGAATGAGAGAAACAAATAAAAGAGATTATTAGGAGTTGGTCCTAATGAGGATGTTGTGTTTTTGTTGCTTAAGGCAAAACTGAGCAGACATCATGTTTGCATGATCTACCTGCAACAGCCCAGAGGTCCACCAGCTGGGTGCAAGACAATGCCTTGGGAGACGGGAGTAGCATACTCTTAGATGGTGTCTGTCCAGGAATTTTGTTTTCAGTATGAGAACAGAGTTCATAATCCCAAGGCATAAAAATCCACTCCTGGTTTTCCCTGCAAGCTTTAATCATCTGAGCAGCTCAATTTAGAAACCAGTGGGGAGTCTCTGGCAGAAATTTAATAGATTTGCATAGAACTAGAGTTGATTCATTGACTACTGGAACAGCAACTGCATCCAACAGATGATCACAAGTACCTACTTGATACTCAGATAAGACAAATATTTGATGTAATAGCATGATTGTCAAGCAAAATAGGTTTTATTTATTTAATTTCTTTTTAATCTTCATATCTCACATGTTGAACATTGTGTAACATCAGTTTATTTAAAAACAAAAACAAATAAAATGTAAATTTAAAAAGGCCTTTTGATTTCCAGTTGTTTAATGACTCCTTGCTAATCTATTGAAAATCAGAAACCTCCCAGTACGTTCTGATCTGCCTTCTGCCTATCCCTAACGTGCAGTTAGAGCTAAGGAAGAAATTCATTTCAGTTTGCATTTAAAGGTGACTACATCAAATTTGCACTTTTCTGTAGAAAAAAAAGTCTGAGAACTGAGCCATAGCCATCCTTCAAAATTCACACTTATCTGAATTTTGAGAAGCAGTTCTCCAACCAAGCAATATTTTTAAAATGTGCATATTAGAGGAAAGTACCCATAAATATGAATATGCTAGTGAAAATAACATACAACAATGCATTATTGTAGGAGGGGGAAATAGAGAGACAGTGTGGTGTAGTGCTGGACTACAACCTGGGAGACCAGAGTTCAAATCCTCACACAGCCATGAAGCTCACTGGGTGACCTTGGGCCAGTCACTGCCTCTCAGCCTCAGAGGAAGGCAATGGTAAACCCCCTCTGAATACCGCTTACCATGAAAACCCTATTCGTAGGGTCACCATAAGTCGGGATTGACTTGAAGGCAGTCCATTTCCATTTTCAGGAGAAATTGCTTGCAAATATGTGTACGTTAGTCAAAACTACATACAAACATAGGTTTATTAGGAGAAATTTGCATCAAAGTGCTGTTGAATTTTCATGAGGATTAAAAAAAAAAAGTGGCTAGGAAAATGTTTTCCCCCTCTCATAATTCTAGAGCTCAGGGCCATTCAATAAAGATGAATGTTGAAAGTTTCAAGGCAGACAAAAATAAAAAAAAAGTACTTCACACAGTGCAAAATTAAACTGCGGAATTCACTCCCATAAGAAGCAGTTACGGCCACCAACTTGGATGGCTTCAAAAGGAGGAGGAGAAGGCTATCAATGGCTAGTAGCCACAATGGCTATGTGCTGCCTCCACTGTCGGAGGCATTTTTCAAGTTGCTGGGAGTTGCAGGTGAACAGAGGGCTGTGGCACTCAGGTCATAAAAAGAGCCTGCTGGATGAGGCCAGTGGCCCATCTAGTCCAGCATCCTGTTCTCACAGTGGCCGACCAGATGCCTCTTCTGGGAAGCCCGCAAGCAGGACCTAAGTGCATCAGCAACTCTCCCCTCCTGCGGTTTCCAGCAGCTGGTATTCGGAAGCATCCTGCCTCCCGCCGAGGAGGTAGAGCATAGCCATCATGGCTAGTAGCCACTGATAGCCTTGTCTTCTGTGCATTTGAGAACTCTCCTCTCCTGTGGTTTCCAGCAAACAGTATTCAGGGCCACACTGCCTCCAGCCATGGAGATAGTGGAGGTCCTGTTTTGGGGCTGACCCACTGGCCAAGGTCTTCTTCTGCTGTTATGTATGGCAGTGCTGAATTCTGACTTTTGTACTGTGTTTATGTATATGTTTATGTATATGTCTGTCTCTGTGTCAGATTTGCTTAATATGTTTTTAATAATGTTTTTAACCTTTTAAAAAAGTTTCCAAAACGTTTTTAAACGCTGTTTTGTCTTAATGTATTTTAAGATTTGTTTTTATGATGTTTTAAAGTGTTTTTAGTGCCTTGTTTGCCGCCCTGGGCTCCTGCTGGGAGGAAGGGCGGGATACAAATTAAATAATTAAATAAATAAATGATAAATAAATATGGATATTGTTTATGTATTTTGCTTTGTAAATTAATTTGATATGTTTTTATTGTACCTTGTGTATTCTATTGTAAACCACTTTGAGATCTTTCAGATAGTAAGCGGTCTATAAATGGAAATAATAATAATAATAATAATAATAATAATAATAATAATAATAATAATAATAATAATAATAAAAGGTCCTCTTTCCTCTTCTGCATGTATGTATGCAAACAGCTTTGATGCAAAAGAGAGAAATGGACAAAGGCACTCTTATAATGATGGGTGTGGCCAAGGGTGTGGAGTCCCAAAGCGGGAGCCAAGCATCTGTGGGCTTTCATCATGGCGCTGGCAGCTCCCAGCCTCAGGCAAAGCAAAACTGCTTTGGGCTGTGCTTGTGTTGTACCCTTGTGATAGAAAAATTATGAGAGATAGCACAGCCTTTCCATCGCTCACTCTTCTTCCAGGGAGGAATACAAAGCAAGAGTTCTCTGGCCTTATCCAGAACCAAGATTGATGCTCTTCACAGATGACATAGGTAAACTATGGAACTCCCTTACACAAGGTACGGTGATGGTTCAATGGAGGCTGGTGCCCACTGAGACTGGTAGGGTGCATGGCGGGGAGGCCAACACTAGGGGGAGCCAGAGCCAATGGGTGGTGGAGCTAGAGCCAATGACAGACAGAGCCAACTAATTCTAGTTTTGTCCCCTCCCTCCTCTCTGCTGCAAATACAACACTGAGACTGAGGACGACACAGAGGCAGGCACTGCCAACTCCAGGATTGGATGTAAGAGGGGATAGTTTCCAAATCATGTGAAGTATTGGTTCCCCTCTATTCGGCGCTGGTTAGGCCTCATCTTGAGTACAGCTCGCTGTAACGACATTGCAGGGCACTTCCAAAATAAAATCACATGCATCCGTAGGGACCTAGACTCTGATGTTACGACAGATGAATCCATTGAAGTGTCCAGAACACAGTCTTGTCTTTCATTATTGGATGAGTTTCAGTTGGTGCAGCTTGAGGAAGTGGACAAGGTGCTTGGAATGGTGCGGGCGACCACGTCTGCTCTAGATCCTTGTCCATCTTGGCTGGTCAAGGCTAGCAGGACTGGTACCACCGGCTGGGCCAAGGAAGTGATAAATGCCTCCTTGAGTGAGGGAGTAGTCCCTAGTAGCCTCAAGGAGGCAGTAGTGAGACCTCTTTTGAAGAAACCTTCCTTAGACCCAGATAACTTGAACAATTATAGACCGGTGGCAAATATCCCCTTTTTGGGCAAGGTTCTGGAGCGGGTGGTTGCCAATCAGCTCCAGGTGGTCTTGGATGAGACCGATTATCTGGATCCGTTTCAATCCGGTTTTAGGCCTGGTTTTGGCACTGAAACAGCCTTGGTCGCCCTGTACGATGACCTCTGTCGGGAGAGGGACAGAGGGAGTGTGACTCTGTTGATTCTCCTTGATTTCTCAGCGGCGTTTGATACCATCGACCATGGTATCCTTCTGGGGAGACTCGCGGAGTTGGGAGTTGGAGGCACTGCTTGGCAGTGGTTCCGCTCCTACTTGGCGGATCGTCGCCAGAAGGTAGTACTTGGGGAACATTGCTCGACACCTTGGACTCTCCATTGTGGAGTCCCTCAGGGGTCGATTTTGTCCCCCATGCTTTTTAACATCTACACGCAGCCTCTGGGTGCCGTCATCAGGAGTTTTGGAGTGCGTTGCCACCAGTACGCTGATGACACACAGCTCTATTTCTCCTTTTCATCTTCTACAGGTGAGTCTGTGGATGTTCTGAATCATTGCCTGACTGTGATAATGGACTGGATGAGAGCTAATAAACTGAGACTCAATCCAGACAAGACTGAGACACTGTTGGTGAGTGCCCAGATGGTGGATGTTCACCCTGTTCTAGATGGGGTCACACTCCCCTTGAAGGAACAGGTTCGTAGTCTGGGAGTTCTTTTCGATCCTTCCTTGTCTCTTGAGGTGCAAGTGGCCTCGGTGGCAAGGAATGCGTTCTACCACCTTCGGTTGGTAGCCCAGCTACGCCCCTATCTGGACAGGGATGACCTCGCCTCAGTTGTTCATGCTCTGGTAACTTCTAGGCTGGATTACTGTAATGCGCTCTACGTAGGGCTGCCCTTGAAGACAGTTCGGAAGCTTCAGCTAGTGCAAAACGCAGCAGCCAGACTGCTGACGAGGACCAGCCGGTCAGCACATATAACACCTGTTCTGGCCCGTTTGCACTGGCTACCTATTTGTTTCCGAGCCAGATTCAAGGTGCTGGTTTTGACCTATAAAGCCTTACACGGCGTGGGACCGCAATATCTTGTGGAACGCCTCTCCCGCTATGAACCTACCCGGTCACTTCGCTCAGCATCTAAGGCCCTCCTCTGGGTACCAACCCATCGAGATAGCACTCTTCAAGTACATGAAAGGTTGTCACACAGAGGAGGGCTGGGATCTCTTCTCAATTGTCCCAGAGTGCAGGACACGGAATAATGGGCTCAAGATACAGGAAGCCAGATTTCGGCTGAACACCAGGAAACATTTCCTCACTGTTAGAGCCATACGACAATGGAACCAATGACCTAGGGAGGTGCTGGGCTATCCAACACTGGAGGCCTTCAAGAGGCAGCTGGACAGCCACCTGTCGGGGATGCTTGAAGTTTGATTCCTGCTTTGAGCAGGTGGTTGGACTTGATGGGCTTGTATGCCCCTTCCAACTCTATGATTCTATGATCCTAGATAGGCCAGTAGACTGACTGGCTGAGGACACACTTAGCTTGGTGGGACAGTGCTCCACTTGCCCTGAGGGACTAGCTTGCATTGTGATGCTCTTTAAGTTCAAAGAGAGCTAGTGTGCTGTAATGGTTAGATGGCTGGGAGACCCAGGTTCAAATCCCTACTCAGCCATGAAGCTCACTGGATTACATTGAGCCCGTCACTCTCTCTCAGCCTAACCTACCTCATTGGGTTGGTGTGAGGATAAATGAAATGGGGGAGAAACATGTAGGTCACCTTGAGCTCCTTAGAGGAAATCATGGTATATAAATTTATTATTACTATTACTATTACTATTATTATTATTCTCCTCCCAGTAGGATCCCAGGGTGGCAAACAAAAACACTAAAACACTCTAAAACATTATGAAAACAGACATTAAAATATATTAAAACAAAACAGCTTTAAAAACATCTTTTTAAAAAAGCTTTAAAAACATCCTAAAAAGCAATTCCAACACAGACACAGACTAGGATAAGGTTTCTATTTAAAAGGCTTGTTGAAAGAGGAATATCCCTCCCTTCCTCCCAGAAGGAGCCCTTGGCGGCAAACAAAACGCTAAAAGCAAGCTAAAACATCTTTTAAAAAGACTGTAAAACATACTAAAACAAAACATCTTTAAAAACATATTAAAACAAAACATATTAGACGTTTAAAAAAGTTTGAAAACATCTTAAAAAACAATTCCAGCTCAGACGTGGAGTGGGATAAGGTCTCTACTTAAAAGGCTTGTTGAAAGAGGAAGATCTTCAATAGGTGCTGAAAAGACAACAGAGATGGTGCCTGTCTAATATTTAAGGGGAAGGAATTCCAAAGGATAAGTGCCACAGCACTAAAAGTCTGCTTACTATGTTTTGTGGAACGTACCTCCTGATAAGATGGTACCCTGCCCCAGTGAACAATCACACCGTCTCATTTTGCACCAGCTGCAGTTTCAGACCAACTTCAAGGGCAGCCCCACATAGAGTGCATTACAGTATTCCAGCCTGGAGGTTACCACTGCATGGTGAACAGTAGTCAGACTATCCCGGTCCAGTAACGGCTGCAGCTGTCTTACCAATCAAAGCTGGAAAAAGGCACTCCAAGCCGCTGCGGTCACCTGAGCCTCTAGCGACAAAGATTGATTCAGGAGCACCCCCAGACTATGAAGCTGCTCTTTCAGAGGAAGTACGACCCCATCCAAAGCAGGCAATTGAACAGTTATCCAAACTCAGGAGCCACCAACCCACCAACAGCGCCTCTGCCTTGCTAGGAATCAGATTCAGTTTATTGGCCCTCATTTGGCCCACCACCAAGTCCAGGCACTAGTCTAGGGCTTGCACAGCCTCTCCCAATCAGAAGCTTTTGACCATGGTTTGCAACAAACTGCAGTTTCCCAATTTATGTAAACATAGGAAGGGTTTCTTCACACACCAGGAAGACCTTGTGCTTGCTTGTTCCTAGCCATCCAAATTCAGCCACTGACTGATATTCTCAAAACGTTTCTTTTTATTGACCCAAAACGATTAGGACTAGCAACTTGTCCATTTAGCACAACAACACAAATCTGAGGGACCTGGAATTCTAACAAAGGCATCCGTTTTGTCTTTTATGGCTTAATCTCCTCAAGGCCGCCTAGATTTATAGGCTGTTCCTGCCCTGCCAGGGACAAAGCAGAGACAGTATTCTCCTGTACTTATATTTCCCAAGGATCAGTGCTGAGAGGGCATCCCTTTGCCTGTTACCATGCAGTGTTGGATATCTCATGCTCGTAAAATACTTTGAAGATTAAAGGCCTCCGTGCTCCAGTCGTTGCCAACTGTTTTATATGGCAATGATTATCAAAGCGCTTGGAACACATTGACAAAGATTCAGCATTTGTAAGTCACAATTACTTGTGTTAGGGTTTAATATGAACTGAGGGATTAGCCATTTCTCGTGGAAAGAAAGAAAGAAAGCCCTCTGCTGCGTACCTATTAAGTTATTGATTTGACCCTGAGGAGAGTTTCACATGAACCCTCCCAAATCCTCTCGGGCAGCTGAAACAGGGCCGAGCTGTCACTAAGAGTGTCCTCAGCTTGGTTACACAACTCTGCTGTGTGACACAGCTGCTCACCGATATGTGCACGAATAAATGAGGCTGAAAGCTTCCGTGCATAGATTAATCAACAAGTGCTTCAGTTGATTAATCAGTGCACACCTGTCAACATTCCAGAGATGAACATGGGGATACCCTTGTAACACCCTGATGGGCATAGCAATGATTACAGTCAGGGCCGGATTAAGATATGCTGAGACCCCAAGCTAGGTCAAGATTCTGAGTCCCCACACCATAAAAAAATGAGAAAAAAGTGTATTACATTATAATAGGAAGGGTAATTAAAAAAAGCTAAATCATTATATTTGCATATATACTTATTTATTTATTTATTTAATTAAGCTTATATACCGCCCAACTAGCAACAGCTCTCTGGGCGGTGAACATTAAAAATACAATAAAAATAACACAATACGGTATATCACAATACAAAACTGTACACAAAACTGTACAGTCTAAAATCAAAATATAATAATTTAGAATTAACAGGAATTAAAATGCCTCAGAGAAGAGAAAGGTTTTAACCTGGCGCCGAAAAGATGATGGTGTCGGCGCCAGGCGCACCTCCTCGGGAAGATCATTCCATAGTTCAGGGGCCACCACTGAGAAGGCCCTAGATCTTGTCACCACTCTCCGGGCTTCCCTATGAGTCGGAACCCGGAGGAGGGCCTTCGTAGTAGACCGTAGTGTACGGGCCGGTTCATATCGGGAGAGGCGTTCCGACAGATATCGTGGTCCCGCGCCGTATAAGGCTTTATAGGTAAGTACCAACACTTTGAATCTGGCCCGGAAGCATATTGGAAGCCAGTGCAAACGGGCTAGCACAGGTGTTATATGCTCAGACCGCTTAGTTCTTGTTAGCAGTCTGGCCACCGCATTTTGCACTAGCTGTAGCTTCCGAATCGTCTTCAAAGGTAGCCCTATGTAAAGCGCATTGCAGTAGTCCAGACGCGAGGTTACCATAGCATGTACCACTGATGTGAGGTCCTCCTTACTCAGATAGTGTCGGAAGGCAGAGCTGGGGTCCCAATCCCGGGGAGCTGGATCCCGGAGAGTTGGGAGAAGAGCCAGCCAGCCGTTGGTCTGGTTCCTGAGTCACATCCTGGGCCTGACAGATAGGGACGTAGCTGGGCTACCAACCGAAGTTGGTAGAACGCATTCCGGGCCACCGAGGCTACATGAGCCTCAAGTGTGAGGGAAGAGTCTAAGATGACTCCCAGACTACACACCTGTTCCTTTAGGGGGAGTGTAACCCCATCCAGGACAGGGTATATATCCACCATCCAATCAGAGAAACCATCCACCAACAGCATCTCAGTCTTGTCAAGATTGAGTCTCAGTTTGTTAGTTCTCATCCAGTCCATTGTCGCAGCCAGGCAACGGTTCAGCACGTCGACTGCCTCACCTGAAGAAGATGTAAAGGAGAAGTAGAGCTGCGTGTCATCAGCATACTGATGACAACGCACTCCAAAACTCCTGATGACCGCCCCCAGCGGCTTCATATAAATGTTAAAAAGCATGGGAGACAGAACCGAACCCTGCGGGACCCCACATTGGAGAATCCACGGTGTCGAGCAATGTTCCCCAAGCACTATCTTCTGGAGACGACCCGCTAAGTAGGAGCGGAACCACTGCCAAGCAGTGCCTCCAACTCCCAACTCCGCAAGCCTCTCCAGAAGGATACCATGGTCGATGGTATCAAAAGCCGCTGAGAGGTCAAGGAGAATCAACAGAGTTACACTCCCTCTGTCTCTCTCCCGACATAGGTCATCAAACAGGGTGACCAAGGCAGTCTCAGTGCCAAAACCAGGCCTGAACCCCGATTGAAATGGATCTAGATAATCGGTTTCATCCAATAGCGCCTGGATATATACATAGGCAAAGATGCAATGAAAGGCTTGTGTCACCATATATGGAGGGGTGTGGGTGGGAAAGGGGCAGGGAGGGATTAGCGGAGACAATGCCTGGTGTGGAACGGGGCTTTAGAAAGTCTTGGTAGGCTGGCTCCCATTGTCTCCTCTTGAGGTCTGAGGTGAGGTTGGGCAACCAGTGGGCGATGCCTTAGAAGGGAAGTTGATGGTATTGGGTGTAGATTAGGATGTGGAGGTCAGGGTTCAGAATTTGGGTGGTGAATTTGAAATCAAAAGTTATTTAAATCAAAGCAATTTCAGTTATAATAAATCTTCTTAGTTATCTCCAACATATTTAGAGGCCCCTCATAATGTAAGGCCCTAAGCCATGCTTACTTGGCTGGTTCCTAAATCCGTCATTGATCACAGTCTGTCACCCATTAGGCATTATAGAAAGGTTAACTCTGTTTTCTGTAAGCTATAGTTGTGGTACTAGTATTTCATTATTATTTCTTTTATATCCTGCACCTTCCCCTAAAGGAGCTTAGATGTCAATACTAGTCAATGAGTCATTTTCTTTTCAATCCAAACCCTACTTACCTGGGAGTAGCAATGGGGGAGAAATTCAATTCGTATTTAAAACTGAGTTTATCAAACTCTGACTTTCTGAAACAAAGCCAGAACCAAAACACAGCCATCCTTCAAAATTCACACTTATCCAAATCAGTCTCCAACCAATGTTTACAAAAAGGCATATATCAGTGGAAAGTGTGCATAAAAATGAATATATTAATGAAAATAACCTACCAAAAGGCCTGATATTAGGATAAATTGCTTGCAAAAATGTGTACCTTAATCAAAATTGCATACAAAGAATGTCACCTGGGAGGAAGAGAGGGATCTAATAAATCTAATAAAATAAATAAATAAAATATTTATTAGGAGAAATTCACACTAAAATGCTGAAGAATTTTCATGAGGATCCCCCCAAACCATGTGCAAATTTATTTATTTATTTAATTAATTAATTAAATTTTTATACCGCCCATAGCCTGGGCTCTCAGGGCGGTGTACAACAGAGAAAGCATTTCATATACCATTTAAAATCTAGTCATCATAATCAACAATATAGATATACATCAGTAAAAAAGTTAAAAACATAATTAAACCCATAGAGAAATGCAAGTTAATAGATAATTACAAAAAAAGTGTGGCATACAAACTGTGTTTTATTTTATTTTATTATTAAAATACCAATACTAAAAATACTAAAATGCCTGGGAAAAGAGGAAGGTTTTCACCTGGCGCCGAAAAGATAGTAAGGTAGGCGCCAGGCGTGCCTCGTCAGGAAGGGTGTTCCATAGTTACTCCAGAAATGTGGAGAACTGAATTCAAGACTGGAAAAATGAAAATGAAGAGAAGTGAAATTGACAGATCTTTCCCTCCCTATCTGGGAGTAAGCCCCACTGGAATCAGCAGGACTTACTTCTGAGTAGACATGGTTAGAATTGCACTGTTGGTCTGCAATTATCTATCCTTTAAAGACCAAGGTAGCATTTGTGCTTTGGGTGAAATAATAATGCAGGGGTGGTGGTGGTGGAGAGACTGCCTGAGCTTTCACAGGTGTGTTAGAGAGATAAGGGACCCAATAAAAAGACGCAGCAACCACCTGAGCAAGCCATGCTGACAAATTTTAACAATGCATCTCACAAAAACAAAACAAAAGGCCAAAATTGAAAGCCAGCTTGCTGTAGTGATGAAAGCAGCCTTTGCCAACCTAGTGCTCTCCAGATGTTTATTTATTATTACATTTATATCCCACCTTTCCTCCAAAGAGCTCAAGATGGCATGCAAACATGGCTCTTCCCCTCCTGATTTGATCCTTGCAACCACCCTGTGAGGTAGGTCACCCAGCGAGCTTTGTTACCTAGCAGGGATTTGAACCCTGGTCTCCCCCAGGTCCCAGCCTGATGCTCTAACCACTACACCACACTGGCTCACACTCCAGAAGTTGACTGGGATTTATAATTGTAGTCAAAAACACATGGAGGGCACCAGGTCGGCGAAGGCTGGATTAAAGTGTTGGACTTGGACTTGAGTGCCATCTGTTTAAATCCCTACTTGGCCATGAAGTGCACTGGGCTGATCTCTCTATCTCTCTGCTTAATCTACCTTATAGGGTTATTGTGAGGACAAAAATCATGAGCAGAATCATGGGGGGAGCTCCTTGGGAGGAAAAGCGAGATAAAAATGGGGTAATGTTTTTTAAAATAGGGACAGCAATCTGTCAGGGACAGGGCCCCGAAATAGGGACTGCTGGATCACTTGTCATCAGGGGCCAGTTTGAACTGGTGCAATGAAAGTTAAAAAGGAAGTTCAGGTTGTGTTTTGTTTTGTAAGCTGTTTTGGTTCTGGTGTGGCAGCGGCGGGTCTTAAGGAATAGCCACCTCCAACTCTACAGCCTTGCCGTTTGCACCAGCCAGAGCAGAAAGTGGGATCTGTGTAGGAAAAAGATACCTCTTTGCTACACCAGCTCCCAGGGTGGCACAGCAAAGAGGGCCAGATGAAGCCAGTTGCTGCCATATGGCAGGAGGAGCAGCTCAGTATCCAGCAGATCCTATGCACCCGTTCGCTTCCATTTTCTATTTGGGCAGGTGCACTGGGACTCCTCCACCACAAGTGGTTCCAGGCTGGCAGGTCTGGCGCCAGTGGGCGGCCAGTACGGGCATTGGCCAAAGGCCCTGCGACTGGCTGAGGGCCCCTGCGGCTGCAGTTGGGTGGGTGGAGCTCCCACTGTGCAATCCCTGCCAGCATCGGGTCACAGGCTGAAGTGTGCACCCAAGATGGCGGCATGTGCTGATACCTGCGATGCCCCTGTATTTATAATACTGTAAATATGGTAAGTGTGGATTTATTAGAGTAAATGAGGTAAGTGGACTGAATGAGAGGGGGGGGAGTACATGGGTTGGAATGTTGATGCGTGTTGTATTATGATTGGCTGAGCGCTTGAGGGTCTGAAGGTATAAATGAGAGGATGACAGTTGAGAGAGGGTTGGTTTGAGTTCGGTTGGTTGGTTTTAGTTGGTGGGTTTAGGAGTTTGTTGGTTGGTTCTGGGTTTTGGAGGTTGGTTTTGGTTCTGGGAATTAGGCGGGTAGTGAGGCAGGTTATTGATGACTAGAAACATAAAGAGTAACGCATCTTGTGAAACCACACGCTTGTTGACTATACCTTTAACTAATCTTGTTATTCCCTGTGTATATAAAGAAATATTTCTTGGTTTACCTAAATGCCTGATCCTTGGCTGGGCTTACACAGACCAAAAGGGTGGGCAAGGTTGGGAAACAGTATCAATGGTGGCAGCAGTGAAGAGATAGGGTAACGTCATCAGGTATCCAGAGCAATCCAGGTTTGTATTCTTTATAGCCACAAAGATACAGGGGGGTTGTGCCGTGCAAGTGCACCCAAACACAAAGTAGCAATAAGCCAGGAGGAGACTAAGGCACAGTCTCAAGGCAATACTGTTTTACAGGGAGTGTCTGGTGCTGCTGTCTAGCAGTGGGATCTTGACAGATCTTTGCTAGAGCTGGTGAGAGAACTGTTTAAAGACCAGGACCCTGAGGTGGGACCGTGACAAGGCGGTGACCACAGGCGGGATCCTAGCAGGTGACGCCTGAGGTGAGATCCTGACAGGAAGGGTCCTGACAATACCCTCCTGTGGCAATGCAAGAAACGGCGCGACTGGGCATATTTAACTGTGTGTGCACATGCATGTGGGGGGAGGGGGGTCAGGGGTGGTCTGATGCCCAAGGGCCTGCAGCAGGCTGGTGCTAGCTCTGCAGGCTCGGCAGAGGGACATCTCAGTCTCCTGAGAATGAAAAACAAAATTAATCACATGAGTACAGCCTTGGCCTGGCATCAGTGGAGACCGGCGGCTCTGATATCAGTGGGGCAGTGAATCCACTCTGGGTTTTTGTCCAAAATGTATGCAGGTGCTCAGCACCTTGGACAGCTCCTTTAAAGTTTGGACTAAAACCCGGAGCAGGTTCACTGCCCCACTGACATTGGAGCCTTCACCCTCTACTGTTTCTAATACTTTTTAAAAGCCATCTAAGTCGGGGGCCACCACTACTTTTTGTGGGAGTGAATTCCATAGCTGAAATACTTCCCCCCCTTTAGACTCACCATAGTGGAGAAAAACAGGCAATTCGTCTTTCAATTCCTTTGTGGGGTTCTCTGCCGAATATGCTCTTGCAGGTCTCTCTGTTTGGTAGAGCCTACAATTTTGGCTAATGAGCAGTGTCATCTCTTCGCACTTGGGGAAGTGACTTCATTTCCTTGGCAACCACTTGCAGTTAAAAATTTCCATCTGTAGTTTTCTTGGCTTAATGCAAGTGGCCTTCTCCTCCATAGTTTCTCCTCGATTTCAATGACTTCCATGCTTGGTATGGTTCTTCCCGTCTCATTGAGTGTTTGCGATTCTTAATACGAACACAGACAAAATCTGTTTCCGAAGGATTTGAATTTGGAGGCTGGTTTCCATTTTGTCACTGTCGCTCTCTAACTTGAATATTAGGGCGTAGACACGACAGACCATCTCTTTGATGTGGCTGATGGCGATATCAAAGGAGCAGAAAAATTAGGATCATTTGAAACAGGAGAAAAACACTGAAGCATGTTCTCCATAAAGAAATAAAGCAGTTGCTCCTACTATCACAAAATGCAGGGCTATATCTGCTCTTGTAGCCCTGTAAATTACTTCAGGTTCATTCACATCCCGTTGTGTGTTCAATGAATGCATGGCAGGTGTCACATGGAAGTGCTTGACCAGACTTTTTCTTGGTTCATATGCTGGACCTAAGTGGCTGCAAGTACAGTGTTGAATGATGGGGCCAGCCCCTCTGTGACCTTTACACTTGTTAGTGGCATGAAATTTAAGGCCAGATTTCCTGACTCCAGGAGTGCAAAAAGGCAACTACTATATTGATAACCATTAGCAAAACAGAGGTTGGCCAACAGAAAATCCCCAACTGTTTATTTTGCCCCCTAGGTTTCCTAGGATCAGATTCGGGATGGAAGGCTCTGTCCATTTTGATACTCTCATTTTCTCATTTTTCCAATCTTAAATTCAGTTCTCCATATTTCTGCAGTGATCACAAAAATCTTTTGAGATGTTTTTTAAAAAATACAATTCTCCTGAAAATTCTCCAGCATTTTGGCAAGAATTTCTCCTATTAAATGCATTTTGTATGCAGTTTCGATTAATGCACACAGCCCTGTCAGGGTTGCAGATATACGCCAAATTTTCTGTGATTAAGGATGGCCAGGAAATTTGATTCAGTTCACATTTCAAGCCAAATCTATCAAATTCGCACTTTCTGAAATAATACGAGAAGCAAAACAGCCATCCAATGAAATGTGCACTTCTCGGAATTTTGCAATGCACTTATTTATTTATTTATTTGATTTATATCCCACCCTTCCTCCCAGCAGGAGCCCAGGGCGGCAAGTTGGCAGTTGTGCAACCAAAGAATGCTTATGGAAATGTATATATTAAGGGAAAGGAAACTGCATAACAATGAAAGTATTAGTGAAAATAATACCATACAAACATTGTATTGGGAAAAACTGCTTGCAAAAATGTATACATTAGTCAAAACTGCATATAAAAATGTGCTTTTTCAGAGAGATTTCCATTAGGATTTTTTTTAATTGCCAGTTGCTGCAGAAATGTGGAGAACTGCATTTAAGATTGGAAAGTGAGAAACCAAGAGAACTGAAATTGACTGACCTTTCCACCCCAAGCTGTGACCCCTTGCTTGTGGCTTCTGTGATGAAGAGAAGAGAGCGTTGTCTTTACCATGCGGAGGGAGGAAAGTTTTATACGGAATGGATGGAGATACCTAATAAACCTCTTATTTTTGCAAGAAAATAGTGTGCATTCTGATCCATCCAAGGATGCATTTTAAGCTGGTACTGCCACAGCCAAATAATTTAAATGGGCAAGAATGATTATGGATGGCGAAGGTGGCCAGGAGAGACAGACAATAAAATCCAAAGGCCGGGCAATTGCCCTTCTCTCTATAGCAGGATGACACCTATCTGTTAGACTCTCTTTGATCTTAATGCAATACAATGAGCCCTGCCATGGAATATTCAGACTCAGATTGGCAGTTAGATCCTGACAAGGAGTGGGCAGAGGAGGGAATTGAAAAAACACCCTCATGAGACCCTTTAGAATGACAAACATGTCAGGATGCTTTCCCCTTCCCCCCCGCCGCCTTTTGAACAGTTCATGAACTACAATCCACCCTTCATTCTAGAGTGGCAGTTCTCATACAAAAATGTGTAACTCCACAGTGAGGAACAGAAAACAGTCTAAATGGAAAATCAAGGATCAAGAAAGAAGCTGAAAACAAGGAACGCGGCAAGGAAGTTAAAACAGTTAACATTGGAAGGAAACTGAATGTTGTGCAGTGTCAAATGGCGAGAGAACCCATTTCTCAGCTTTTTGGTCAGCTAGCAGCGGAAGATCTTTCTTTTAAATGGGCACCAATAGTTAGAAGGTGAATGCTGAAATGAGCATTGATGGCTGGTGGCTACTAGGTACCGCTACTGGCACCTAGTAGCAGATTGGATGGGGCCAGTGAAAGAAACAGGTGTTTCTTTCTAGCTAGCTGGGGGGCTCCAAATACTTGCTCTAGGAAGCAAATGGATGTTGTTTCAAAGAACTGCACTGTAAACTGGAGTGCTTGCCAGCTCCCACACACTCAGCTTGTTTGTAACTATAAAAACAACAAAAAACCCTAAGGGGGTCCCCCTTCCCAAAGCAGTGCATTGAAGTCTGAGAGTTGAAGTCAGTGGCTACAGAATTCTGAGTGTCTGTTGGGAGGTGGAAACCAGAAATCTAGGCAGGGAAAATGGAATGGCATACCCTGGAAAAGGGTATGGTTGGTTGACTGGCTGGCAGGAGACCTGAATAACAGCACAGTTCACATTACATATTATTTACACATTTATTTATTTATGTGTTTTTATGAACTGATCTCCCGTCTTTTGTCCATCATGGAAGCCAAGACAGTGTGTGTCTTCTCAGGTGGTTACACATCCAGGCCCTGGCCAGACCTGGATCTGCTTAGCTTCACCAAGGTAGGGGACTCAAGTACTTTCAGAGATGGGGGAGAAATTTGATTGTTCCCCAAATTTGCACTTTCTGAAACAATATGCGAACCGAAACTCAGCCATCCTTTGCCATTGGCACTTCTCTAAATTTTGCTGTGCCGTTCTCCAGCCAAGCAGTGTGTATAGAAACATGTTGACTGGGAGAAAGTGTGCGTATAAATGCATATATTAGGGAAAAAACATACAAAAACACAATCTGTTAGGGAAAACTGCTTGCAGAAAATGTGTACATTTGTCAAATGCTGCATACAAAAAGGTGTGTTTATTAGGAGAAATCCAGAGTTAAATGCTAAAGAATTTCTATGAGGAAAATGGCAAATTGCTGCAGAAATGTGGACTACTGAAGTTAAGACTGTAAGAACTGAAGTTGAAAAAATGGAAAAGGACTGCCTTCAAGTTGATCCCAACTTATGGCGACCCTATGAATAGGGATTTCATGGTAAGCGGTATCCAGAGGGGGTTTACCATTGCCTCCCTCTGAGGCTAGTCCTCCCCAGCTGGCTAGGGCCTGCTCAGTTTGCCACAGCTGCACAAGCCAGCCCCTTCCTTGTCTGCAACTGTCAGCTGGGGGGCAACTGGGCTCCTTGGGACTCTGCAGCTTGCCCACGGCTGCACAGGTGGCAGGACACGTAACCCCTGAGCCACTCACTGTGGGGGTGATCTTTAGCTGGCCCTTGACACCCAGGAGACACGAGCGGGGATTTGTACTCACAGACTCTGGACTCCCAGCCAGGCTCTCCTCCCCACTGTGCTATACAGCTGTAGCAACTGAAGTTAAGATTGTAAAAATAAGAAACTGAGAGAACCTAAATTGACAGATCTTTCCATCCCTTCGTCATATCATACACTGGGACCTTTGTGATGCTGCACCTTGTAAGATGCTATGCCCTGGGAAAAGATCCTCTCCTTTTGACAATGAATGAATGAAAGCTTTGCCCTCAGTGATGTGTGCGTGGGGGGAAAGCCAATTAACTCATTTCTCTGCCTTTCACATTTTTTTTTTTCCCAATAATTTTTATTCAGATTTTCATAAAACATACAAGACAAAATCATAAAACATTCAAAGACAAAAAACAAAATCAAAAATAGTTAAACAAAAAGAAAAAAAGAAAAGAAGAAAAAAAAAAAACAAAAATAAAAAATAAAGAGTAAAATATTGACTTCCCATTTGTCAAAGATCAAATCAGTTATAAGTCTATAATATATAGCAATCCTGTCTCTTAAGTCATATTATAAAATCACTTTCCTCCAGTAGTTATCTTACTTAATCATCAAATCTCATAAACATTACTTTATTCTTTCCACAAAAAGTCAAAGAGAGGTTTCAATTCTTTAAGAAATATATCTATCAATTTTTTTTTCCAGATAAGCATATCGATTAATCCATCTCATTACTAATTATGATAATCTTATTGTCATAACCATAGTCAAAATAAACATTTCAATTAATCCATCACATCAGAATCTGTTAGGTTCAGTAATTTCAGTAGCCATTGTTCTATTATCTGTATTAGTTCCATTTTCCATCTTCCATCTTCAGTAGTCTTGTTAAGTCCAGTAATTTCAATATCCAATCTTCCATTATCAGTATTCCATAATAATCTTGCTGTCAAAGCCATAGTCATATAATAAGAGTCTGATGGGAATTACCTCTATCCCAAATATTTTCTTGCCATCCATTCTGAATAAGTTGCTGAAATACTGCTGTAAAATCATATCTCTGTTCTTTTTTTCAAAATACACTGGGTCATCTCTTAAAAGTTTTTCCATTGTCACATGGCTGCAGTTAATTCCATAGATTTTCTCTATATTGGGCTCCATCACATCATTCCAGTCCAGAAGATAATCCATGCCATTGATAATTTTATCTCTAGAATCTTCATTAATTTCTTCAGAGATAACATTAAGTTCCAAACAATAGATTTTATTTCTAAAGTCCATAGACTCCAAATCTTGTTCCTGTTCCACGTTTGTTCCAATCTCCGGGATCTCCTCTCTCACAGGGACCCCTATTCCAGTCTCCAGGGTCTCCTCTCTCACAGGGACCCCTATTCCAATCTCCGGGGTCTCCTCTCTCACAGGGACCCCTTCCAGGGTCACCTCTCTCACAGGGACCCTTATATCTTTAATCTCCTGCTTCATTTTACTCAATTCAATTTTCGTTATCTCAATCTCATTCATTATTCTCTGAAACATAGTTATTTCCAGATTCTCAGCCACTTTCTTAATTGCCATTTTAAAAGAAAAATATAGGAAAACCACTTCTTATTTCAGCAACAATTGGGTTAATACTCCAAACTTGGTGACATCACAGTATAAACAGAGCAGACAGCCTTATCTCTCCAATAGTTAAGTAAACAAAATGCAGTTCCCAGGATCGAAGCAATTAATGGCAATCGTCAAGAAACAGATTCGTCAAAATAAAATAGACCAAAAAGAGAGTAGTCTCAAAACAGTATAATATTTTTCAAAATAAAAATCTGGAATAGAAATCCCTCTTCTGTGTGTATCTTTAGAATGCAAATCCAGGACAGCTTTTTGCAACAAAAACAGAGATAAGCTATTAATTAGTGCGTAGCAGAGAGAAGTTACGGCTCCCCAGTGAGATGTCAAAAACCGATCAATCTGGCAAATCTCTTTTAAACAGCAACAATTTAAGTCAAGTAAAAGAAAAATATAGAAAGAAGGGTGCTTGCCTGTTAGTGCGTTCTCTCTTAGAAGATAAGATGAACTTTCGCTTTAACAGATAGAGCTTGCTGTTAAAAATCCGTCCCACCTTCGTCGGCTGGACCTCGTCCCATAAATTAATGAGATCTGGTCGTCCCAACAAAAATAGGCTTTGAGGTTAATCTCTTCGTTTCTCCCTACCCGGGAGAAGTTTAATCAGTCAAAAAAAAAAGAAAAAACTGACTGATATATCTGAATAAGCTTCTTTTGAGGCAGGAGCCCGTCTCAAAAGCAGGCACAGGCTAAGTCACCCTTCCCGGAAGTCCCTCTGCCTTTCACATTTTAAGTTCTCCTGAATCCTTATGCCTCAACCCCTTCCTAACTGGGTCAAGAAGTCCTGGACACCTCCATTTTAATCGGTTGGGCTGCGTGTGAACCTTTCCCACTTCAGAGGAAACAGAGATCATGTGCTGTGGGCAGATTGCGATCTACATACCTTTCCTCATGGAGATGCATATCCCTCCTCCCCTCTACAAACACACTTGAAAAGAGAAGGCAATTTGATGCTGTTACTGTTGCCCATGATGTGACCCCAGGAAAGCACTTGCCCCTTACTTTATTTATTATTTATTTATTTATTTATTTATTTTAAAAACTTATATACCGCCCGACTAGCAATAGCTCTCTGGGCGGTGAACATAAATACAATAAAATACAGGAAAATACAAAAGCATCACAATCTAAAATCAAATTTCACAATCTAAAAACTGCATAACTAAGATCAAATTACAAACATTACCATCATTAACAAAAAATTAAAATGCCTCGGAGAAGAGAAAGGTTTTAACTTGGCACCGAAAGGATGATATGGTCGGCGCCAAGCGCACCTCCTCGGGGAGACTATTCCATAGTTCGGGGGCCACCACTGAGAAGGCCCTAAATCCTAAACCGTCCCTGATGTATCAAAGGTGGCCAGCATGGTGCCCTCCACAGGTTGCACTACCATCAGCCCCAGTCAACACAACCAACGATCAAGGATGATGGCAGTTGTAGTCCAGCAATCTCTGCAGGACACAACAGACTCTTAGAATAGTAGAGTTGGAAGGGGTCTCTAAGGCCATCGAGTCCAACTCCCTGCTTAATGCAGGAATCCATCTTAAAGCATCCCCAACAGGTGGCTGCCCAGCTGCCTCTTGAAGGCCTCCAGCGTCGGAGAACCCACCACCTCCCTAGATCATTGTTGCCATTGTTGTATTGCTTTGTTAGGAAGTTTTTCCTGATGTTCAGCTGAAATCTGGCTTCCTGTAACTGAATCCATTATTCCATGTCCTGCAATGAAGTACCCACTCACGTTGGGTACTTACATATTGAGAGAGAGAGAGAGAGAGAGAGAGACTTATCTGCATAAAATTTGCTTATTTGAATTTATTTGTACAGACACACATTTAGAAATAATTACTATAATTGGAAGAGAAATATCCATCACCATTGTTGGGAAAGAAAGTGGCCAGGTGGCCTGGACGCCTATTCCCTGATCTCATTGAAGGCATGGCTAGGAGAGCTCTCACGATGAATTCCTGTACTTCAAAATGTACTTTCCCTCTACTGGTTCTCACATCACAGGAAGCAAAAGTGAAATGCCAGATCCTGGCTCATTCTGTTACCTGTTGAGTGCACCCCTGGATTCTTTGAGCCAAGAGTTTTGGCCTAGTGTGATGTGTGAACACAGCCACTGGAAGGCACTACACCAGAGCTGGAGAACCTGAGTACCTCCAGATATTGCTGGACGACAACTCCCATCATCCCTGCCTATCAGTTGAGGCTGATGGGAGATGGAGTCCGACAACATCGGGAGGGGCGTAGGTTGCCCATCCCAGCACCAGCAGCCATCTTATCTACTGAGGCAAAACTGCTTTAAAACCCTGCTTGACCAGAGATTATGTTGAAACCAAAGGGATGAGTGTTACGCTACAGGAAATGTCATCTCTCTCTTGCTGCTTTCAACCTCTTAAAAACCCCCCACAAAGTCTGAAAAAACCCTGAAAGTCATGTGGTTGTGGGCTCAGTTCAGTTTGCTTCTTTCACAGAGACCAAGATCAAGATTAAAAACACCCTCCCCCCCATTAGACCCACTGGGAAATCCAAGTTGCCTACTTTTTGTTGAGAGGCCCAACTCTAACCAAGAGAATATACAACCTCCCCATCCGAGTGCAATGTCTGGGTCAGTCTGGGTCCTTTCAGTTGTGCTTCAACCACACCTCATAGATCCAGTTATCCTTGGCCGCTGTTATCACGTATTTATCTCGCTTTAATTTATTAACTGCGGAGCTGCCAAATTATGAACACCATGGCCCAAGGAATAATTATTAATGGTTGAGAGATTCATCTCACACTTAAACACTTTGCCCTCTTTCCAAAAATTTATCAAGGCCCACTCGTTTGGGAAGGTGGGGGAGGAAACAAAGGGATCTCAGATTTTGTGCAATTAGCGTTAAATAGATAAAGGACAATGCGAAGTACCCTGCCAAGCCTTTCTTGGACTCTTTGTGGATGGGTGAGAAATTCAATCTGGTGCACATTTAAAGCCACATCTATTAAATCTGCACTTTCTGAAACCATATGAGAACTGAAATCGATCCACCCTTCAACATTTGCACGTATCTGAATTTTGCGACGCAGTTCGCCAACCAAGCAATGTTTACAAAAATGCATCCATTAGGGGAAAGTGTGGCTAAAAATTGAGTATATTAGAGAACATTTCACCATATTCTATTGGCTTCACAACAAGCCCAGGGCCTCTGCTCATCAAACAGGAAAACAGCATAATAGATGCTTTGTGTGTAAAGAGATATGAAAGTATCCTCTTGTTGTTGTTATATGCCTTCAAGTTGATTACGACTTATAGTGACCTTATGAATCAGTGACCTCCAAGAGCATCTTTTATAAACCACCCTGTTCAGATCTTGTAAGTTCAAGTCTGTGGCTTCCTTTACGGAATCGATCCATCTCTTGTTTGGCCTTCCTCTTTTTCTACTCCCTTCTGTTTTTCCCAGAATTATTGTCTTCTCTAGTGAATCAGGTCTTCTCATGATGTGTCCAAAGTATGATAACCTCAGTATCCTCTAGATCAGCGTTTCCCAACTTGTGGGCCACCAGATGTTGTTGGACCACAACTCCCTCTTCCTGACCATTGGCAATGCTGACTGAGGCTGATGGGAGTTGTGGTCCAACAACATCTGGTGGCCCACTGGTTGGGAAAGGCAGCTCTAGATATACATATATGGGAGGAAGCATGAGCTCTCCAGTATCCAGTAAATCCAACAAGGCCATTCCTGACTTCAGATTGTGCTATGTCCTTTCAGCTGGCAAAGGAACATTGATAGACCAGGCAGTATGGCTCTCGCTCCCAAGAAGGGAAATGGTTTGTCTGTGTGCTGACGTGTGAGGGACATAAATGACAACAGGGTGAAGCAAGAAAGTGATTGTCCACAAAGAGAAAGTTAGTCGATATTTATAGGTTGGTAGCAGGCATCCACTAGCAGAGTGTTTCGTGGCTTTACAGCAGTAGAAGGAACATAGCAGGCTGCCTTATCCTGAGTCAAACCATTTAGTCCGTATAGCTTAATATTGTCCACACTGGCAGCAGCTGTCGAGGGTTTCAGAAAGAGTTCTCTCTCACCTCTATCTGAGATCGACCCCAGGATGTTCTGCATTGAAAGCAGATGCTCTAACCACTAAGCTATGGCCCTTCCCAGTAGTAGTAAATAACAATGGTTTTTTTAGACTTTAAAAGGGGGGGGAGGAATGGTCTATTCTGAAATAGTAGAATGCTATGTAATGAGATTGCCCAGAAGAAAATTCATGAAAAAACAGGGGGAGGGGGAAAGGAATGGAATATCCCAGAAGAGGGCATGATTGGGTGGCTGGCACTCTGTACAGGGGAACTCTGTGCAGCAACATTTTGTTGCAGGTTTGCTTGTACTTTTTAAAAACAGTAAACTTTTGGGGGAGCGAGAGTGAAACATGCCTTGACATATATTTATTTCTTTTAAGTGTGAGAAACCGTGGCCTAAGTTCACACAAGGGTAGGGATGGGAAGATGTGCCAATTTCAGTTCTCTCTCCTTTTCCTAGTCTTAAATTCAGTTCTCCATTTTTTTGCTGTAGCTTGCAATTTTTTTAAAAAAAAATCCTCAAGGAATTTCCTCAGCATTTTAGTGCAATTTTCTCCTAATAAACACTTTTTTGCAAGTATTTTCTCCTAATATAATGCCTTTTGTATCTTATGTTCACCAACATATTCATTCGATGTATGCTTTCCCCCAATATGTGCATTGTTGTAATCACCCTTTGGTTGGAGAACTGCACCACAAAATTCAGAGAAGAGTGAATTCCAAAGGAGGGCTGTCTTTCTGTCCTCACATTGTTTCAGAAAGTGTGAATTTTATAAATTCAGCTTTCAAGTGGGGGGGACAATAGTCAGACACAGCAGGACCCCGCTAGAGAAGGCGCCTAATCTGCCTCCGCCAACAAATGTCTCTGTCCCCCCAAGACCCCACTGGTCATCAGATGGATCATAGCCCCCCTCCTTAGCTGATCCACACAGACTAGCTGAGGAGGGGGGCTGTGTGCGTTTGCCTCTGTGTGTGTGTGTATGTGGCACACATGAGAGTGTGTGGAATGGCCACACTCTCAGCCGCTTTGCGGCCCCCAGAGGGTTGGCCAAAAAAGTGTTAGGCACCTCTGCTCTAGATCAGGTGTGGGGAACTTTTGGCCCACCAGATGTTGCTGAAGGACAACTCCCCTCCACCCCAGCAAGCATGGTCAATGGCCAGAGATAATGGGAGTTGTAGTTCTTCATACATGCTCTCGAGTAAGAGAGAACCTAACTTCAGGGGGGCAAAGAGTTCCACGTCCTGTGCGGCAAAGACCATGGAATAAGTCCTCTTTGAACGTTTTCAAATGCAACGTCTTTTCCCATTTGTTTCTGGATAATAGTTGAAAAAAATGCAGGAGAAATGTTCAGTGGCAGTGCAAGATATACAAGATGCAATCTGAAAGCTCTTTGACAGTACATTTAGGACTCTCCCCAGACCTCTCCACATGGCCTTTGAAACTCTCCTTAGCCCCACCCACTCTCCTCAGGCCACGCCCCTCTCTGGGCCTGCTTCACATCCTGAATATTTGTGCATTGCTGGAACGAGCCCTTGAACTCCAATAATGAATCTTCCTTGCCTGGATGCAGAGGGGTGGGGAGTGTGGATAGAAACTAGCCTAGTGTACAAAGGTGACATTTACATTCGTGGCTCCGCCCATTTCTGCCTCTGGACCTGCCCACCACTGTGGCCCTCAGAAGGTTGCCCAGAATGGAATGTGGCCCTTAGGCTGCAAAGTGTTGCTCACCCCTGGTCTACTGGGACAAAAAACCCCAGCACCTTTCCCTTCATTTTTATTTTTGGAAAAATGTAAAATCGGGCAGTTTCTCACTTCACTCTCCAGCTTTAAGTGCAATAGAGAAGGCCCTTGTGAGACGTAGACTCGGTAGTCTTCGTATTAGCAAAAGTGGAGAATGATTCTAGGACAGCTTTTGTGGCAGATCAGCAGACCGGAATTGAGAAAGCCAGTTGTGAGCAATGGCATTGTCAGTGCCAGCTGATATATAATGAGGCTGGTGAGAGGACCCTTCCACTCTGAACTGTATTCAAGACAGGCTGCTGAGGCTCCTTCAAGTGCAGCAAGAGGAGCACCTGAAGCTCTATTGCCTGTTAGCTTTCTTTCTGCTTTCTACTTATGTTTTAAAGTCTAGATTATTTCTTTTGTAATACTGAATGTTTGCTAAATTGTTTTTGTCCTTTTTGGATGCATTGGTTGCTTTGTAAACTGACTTCTTTCCCCGACCTCAATGTTTTGTATTTTGATGTTTTGAATGTTTGTTGTAAGCTGCTTTGGGCACAGAACACTGTGGAAAGGCGGCGCATGAATAAACTCAATCAATCAAGTAAGGAAAAAAAATACCAACCCTCACAGTAGAAAAGGAGGCCTCCCTAGAAGATTGCAGCAACTGGAGGCCTGGTAATAAAAGGCAAGCGCCATATGGAGTCTTCATATAACAACAGCAGCCATCAGTGGAGACTAGAGTGACAAAAAAATGCTTTCTTATGCTTTTGTATTGGAATGTTATGTTATTATTATTGAAATGTTATATTTATTAATTTGATATTTTTAATTGATTGATAGCTTGCTTTATGATGTTTTTATGATGACTTTAAATGTGATAATGTTTAGGTAATCAGATGGAGTTATTGTTGGATTGTTATGTTTTGAAATGATTTGAAACTGTTGTTATGTTTTTGAGTTGATTGCTATTGATGTCATCATTTGCATTTTTGTGTTATTGAAAGCCGCTCTGGGCATATTTATATGGGAAAGTGGCATATAAATTCAAGTAATAAATAAATAATAAATAAGTAATAATACTGGAACCCTACCCACTTCTGGCATATAACCCTTAGGCTGAAAAAATATTTCCCACACCTGACCCAGCTCATGCACTAGGCAGAGTTAATACCTGAAACATTGTCTTACCCGTTATACACCAAGTCGATCATTGTGCTCTGCAGGTAAGGGCCCCCTACAGATACCATCTTATCTGGAAGTCTGTTCCACACAACATAAGAAGCAGGCCTTTATTTATTTATTTATTTGATTTATATCCCAGAAGGAGCCCAGGTCGTGTGGTGGCACCGACCCTTTGGAATTCCCTCCCCTTAAATATTAAACAGGTGCCATCTCTTATATTTATTTATTTATTTATTATACTTGTATACCGCCCCATAGCCGAAGCTCTCTGGGCAGTTTACAGATACCTTTTTGGCACCTACTGAAGACCTTGTACTTTCAACAAGCCTTTTAAGCAGAGACCTTATCCCAGTCTGCTACTGAAGACCTTCCTCTCCCAACAAGCCTTTCAAGGAGAGACCTTATCCCAGTCTGCTACTGAAACCTTCCTCCTTCAACAAACCTTTTCAGCAGAGACCTTCACCCAGCCTGCGTCTGTTTTGGAATTGCTTTTTAAGATGTTTTAAAATATTTTTAAAAAAAGATGTTTAAGTGTTTTATTTTTAAGAGATGTTTTGTTCTTTAGATATTTTTAGAAGATTTAAAGATATTTTTAGTGTTTAATCTTTTGTTTGCAGCCCTGGGCTCCTTCTGGGAGGAAAGGCAGGATAGAAAATTTAAAAATAAATAAATAAAGCCCAATCTGGTAGTATTACCTAGTAGTTGGAAGGAATTTTTCACTCCCACTTCCTCCTTAGGCTAAGCACCACCCTTAGATGATAGCTGGTTGTCTCATCTTACTTTGGTTTTGGGATTCGTCTCCTGGATGGCTAAATCCAATGTTCTCAAGAAATAGGTGAAACCACAACGTTTATCGCTGTTCATGCATAAACACAGGTATATTCTCTCGGGCATCTTTTTTAAAATCCCCAGACATAATTCAATTCGTGATATTAGCCACACCAGCCCCTAAAGAAAATCAAGTAAAATTGCAATTCTTTTTTTTACAAGGTACGGAGGTAGGCTGTATTTTTGTGAATAGCCCATTTGTTTTCTTAGCATTGCATTTATTTTCCCAGCTGTGCCACATGGGAGGTGTTAATTTGTGAAGCAAGGCTCAGCTGGGAAAAAAGGGAACAGATGTATTCTCCCAATGCCCCTCCACCTCTGCCAATTATTTTCCAGAATTTGGCACTCCCAAGGTCCTTGCACAACCAAGGTCTAGCAGCTATGAAGGCCCCAGAGAGTCCAGTGAAAGGCAAAATCAGAGTTTCCAGAATGGTGATGCTGTGCCCCCTTCCAAGATGACAGCAAAGGATGGATTAGAAATTCAGCTGGGTTCACATTTTTAATGCAAACCTATCTAATTCACACTTCCCCAAACAATACATGAACCAAAACATAGCTATTCTTCACAAAATCTGCAGTTCTCTGAATTTTGTGGGGGCTGTTGTCCAACCCCAAGATATATTTTAAATCACTTAACTGTAATCAGTGACTGTAATTAATAGCTGCTGTGAAGCAGATAGTTTGTGCATGGTTCATATTTCCGGACCTTCTCCCCCCTTTCGCCCCCAGTAATCAGTTTACAATTGTGTAGGTTAATTGTTCTTACTTTGGTGTGATACCTGAACGATCATCTTATCCCTTATATACCCAGTCAATCACTGCGCTCTGCAGGTGAGGGCCTTCTGCAGATATCATCATCAGGAGGTCCGTTCCACACAACACAGAAAATGGACCTTTAGTGTAGTAGCGCCTACCCTTTGTAATTCTCTCCCCTTAAATATTAGGCAGGCACCATCCCTGTTATTTTTTCGGCACCTATTGAAGACCTTCCTCTTTCAACAAGCCTTTTAAGTAGAGACCTTATCCCAGTCTGCTTCTGTGTTGGAATTTTTTAATATATATTTTAAACCGTATTTTAAAAAATGTTTTTAAATACATTTTGTTTTAATATGTTTTTAATGGTTGTTATGTTTTAATATGTTTTGAAGTCTGTTTTTGTGATGTTTTAAAGTGTTTTTAAAGTGTTTTTAGTGCTTTTGTTTGCTGCCCTGGGCTCCTACTGGGATAAAGGGCGGGATATAAATCAAATAAATAAATAACATTTTAGCATATGTTTTTAAATTGTTTTTTTAAAAAGTGTTTTTAAATTTGTATATTTGTTTTTAATGTTTTTAATTGTTGTAAACTGCCCAGACAGCTTCGGCTATGGGGCAGTATACAAATGTAAATAACCATCACCCTAATCCTACCCCTACCCCTACCCCTAATAATAATAATAATAATAATAATAATAGATATCCTGCCCTTCCTCCCAAAAGGAGCTCAGGGCAGCAAGCAACAAGTGCTAAAATAATCTTAAAAACAAAACATCCTGAAAACATCTTTAAAATAATTCCAGTACACTTGGCTGTGACTTCTCCCATCCTCCTTAGTGCCATTGTTGCCCTTGGGGTGGTCAGCAGGGAGGAGGATGGGGGCAAAACTAGAATTCGTTGCCCCTTTTTGACATTGGCTCCAGCTGCACCTATTTACTGTCTGGGCTCCCCGCTTTCCGCCCTACCGGTCGCAATGGGCCACAGCTGCCTCTGCCCTTGCCGGCCCAGCCGCCAACCGCAGGCACTTGAAGCACATGGGAAGCTCCTGTGGTTGGACACAGGTTTTCTCAGGAGCTGCTGAGGCGTGAATGGGAAGCCTTTTGAGTCTGTGCTCTTCCCGCCGTCTGGCTTACTCCTTTCAAACCATCGTCTCTTTCAGTACAGACTCGCCTGCTAGCTTCATCCAGTGGCTCCTGGTCCCAGGTTTCTGGCTCACCAGTGTGCTGTTGGGGCTGGTGGAGCAGAAGGTAGGAAGCCCAACAGGGAGGTGGGGCCAGAGCCAATGACAGGCAGAGCCAAATAATCCCAGCTTTCTCCTCATCCTCTTCCCTGCTGAGTCCTGCAAAGGCAACACTGAGAGTAAAGAGGAAGCTGGCAGGCAGGGACACCACCTGAACAGGTTGCAAGTAAGAAGGCAGGTGTGTATGTGGGGTGGTGGTTGAAGGCAGACTGAGGTTGGTAGGGCAGCACCCCAGTTGCCCAGATGGACCAGTCTCCACTGTGGCTCACCTCAGACTGCAACCCGTGTCCCAGCCTTGACAGATCTTGAGATTCAGGAGGTGGAACCTTGAGGTTAGAGGGTGGAGTGGACCTTAGTAGGAACTGGAGGGAACATCACTTATTAGATCAGTAATATTAATATTCTAATAATACTCTAATAAGTAATTTAATACTTATTATAGCATCACTTATTAGATCAGGGGGCAGCCTGGAGGGTTTGAGATGGATGCTGCAGCACCAATAGCCAAAGCAACTTAAGTTAGCAAGGGGGGAAGAAAAGCCTTCTGCTTTGTTTTTGGCCTTTCACCCAGAGGTTGAACTTCTTTCCATGGAGATTCTGGACAAGGAAGCAAAAACTTTGAAAATTCAGGTCAGATCCCGAGTCTTGGCGGTCCTACAAATAGTCATCTTGACTTCAGAAGCAACCGTCCCATTTGCATGGGGGAGGGCTGGGTTCTGATCCTATTCATGCTCCAACCTCTCCAGCATCTTTTGAGTTAAATAAATACCAGCAACGTCTTGTTTCCATGTCAGGGCTGTCAATGTGCAGCCCAAGGAGCAACATCCTTGCGGAGCAGGCCGTGTCAGGCTTGGCACATCAACCCAAGAACCCTTGTTGGAAAGATCTCTCCCTCCATGGTGTGAGCACAAGACCAATTTAAAGAAGGGGGGTTGCTCTTTTATTCCTGTTTTAAAATGGCAAAGGGAACAGACGTTGTCTTTTATCCATCCCTGCCGCCACCCTCCGCCTGTCATCAGTCCGATGAGTGTCTCATAAAACAAATTGAGAGGTTTAAATCTCAGAGACAAAAATCAATACGGGAGATAAGTAAAGAACAGGAAGAAGTCAGGCAGCCAAGATTTATTTCCCTGGAAATGTTTTTTCAATGGATTTACTAATAAATCTAAAGTGGCCATCGCTCAGGCCTTTGATATGCAATCTCTCCCTTTACTTAGATGAAAGGCTCACATGAAAAAAGGAAGTCTCACTTATTGATTTTAACAAGGGCATAAATCAAGGAAGGCCCACATACTATCACTGTCCGCATGTGCGCCAGCTCAGAGTTCAGAGAGGGATTCCCAACACACACACACACACGGACACGGGCAACTGTTGTTGCCGCCTCCTCCCCTCCAATTTATCACAACAGAAAATTACAGATATAAACTCGCTGTTCAGACTGATGCTACCATATGCGCTGGCTCAGAATGTTACCCCCTCTTTAAAAGGAAACCCAAAACCAGGGACAGTCCTGATTTTCTGAGTTTCCCAGTCCAGTGCTGATTGTAATTGTAAATCAAATTGTTTTTAATGATGTATTTTAAGCCGCTGCAACCAGCTCCCTGGGACCTCAGGGGGGAGGGTGGGTAAGAAATTAAAATAATATTGCCTGACACGGAGCCAGACTATTGGTGTGACTAGCTCAGCGTTGTCGACACTGACCGGCAGTGGTTCTCCAGGCTTCCAGGCAGGAGATATTCCCAGCCCTCCCTGGAGATGTTATTGGGGATTCAGCCTGGGACCTACAGCATGCAAAGCACGTGTCCTGCCAGTGAGCCACCATCCTTCCCCGTGCACGGCCCAATCGGTCAATGCACCAATAAAATGAATCGAGAACAACAATAATAATTCCCTGTTTCTCTGGGGTCTTTTTGGTGTCAAGGGTCAGCAGGGCCACCCAAACATCCATCTATCCCTATTCCTTAATGAAAGCATCAGTAATGGTCAAACTTCCTGAAAGATGCTACTACAGACAGCCACAGGGAAATGTTGGGTGTGTCCATCATCATGATGCCACATGATTGACAGGTGGCTTGGCACACCTACCAGTCACAATCCCTTGCCCCGGGGGAGCCACCCCTTCTCCTTGCCATCCCTGATGTAAGAGGTGGAAAGGAGCAGTGCTTCAACGAGCAGTGCTGGGGGGGGGAATGGGTTGCATTCCCATGGAAACCGCTTCCCCCCCATCTCCAAACCTTCTGGCCCTGCTCTCCCTCAAGGGTTGCCTCCTGCTCCACCTTCGAGATAGGAAGAGTTGGAGGCACAGCTGGAGAAGAAATGGCTGAGGCGACTCCTCCCCATCACCAAGGATGTGCTGCCGGCTGAGCAGGTGCAAGCAGACAGAGCCTGCTCTCCAGCCTATCTGTAGGAGTGCCCGTTTGCTGGTCCAGTCCCAATCCGGGAGACAGTTCCCTCACAAGGAGTGAGCCTGCCCCAACTCTACTTAAATGGTCTCAGGGGCATGTCAGATTGTTGTGACAAAGGCTTTGTTTGAGTAGCCATGCCATGCAGAGACCAGTGTAATCTGTAACCTGATGTACAGTATGTCCCA
This sequence comes from Rhineura floridana, assembly GCF_030035675.1. Classification (NCBI taxonomy): domain Eukaryota; kingdom Metazoa; phylum Chordata; class Lepidosauria; order Squamata; family Rhineuridae; genus Rhineura; species Rhineura floridana. The sequence continues at coordinate 4,408,224 of NC_084500.1, read as the reverse complement.
CTCTAAAGTTAAGTGTCGCATTAAAAATAATGGAGAAAAGCGCATCAGTGATCTCCAGTCTGATTCTGAGGAGTTGAGCTAGGACACAGGCTGCAATCCGGCACATGCCTACTCAGAAGTAAGCTCTATTGGGTTCAGTGGGACTTACTCCCAGGTAAGTGTGCACTGGATTGCAGCCTAAGCAAGCACACAGGTCACCTGGTCAGCATTTCTCCCATTATGGTAAGATGGGCTGTATTTGCATACAACATAGCACATGTAAATCTGTGTCCTCTTTTATGGGGAGTGTAACTGGGCCCCCTAACGTCTGTCTCTAATGCAGTGATGGGGGAGAAATTAGATTCAGCTGAATCTATCAAATTCACTCTTTACAAAACAATGTGAACCAAAGCACAACCATCCTTCGAAATTTGCACTTATCTGAATTTTGCAATGCAGTACCTCAACCAAACCACGGTTACAAACAGGTATGAATTTGAATATATTAGTGAAAACAATATACAAAAGATTAGGAGAAACTGCTTGCAAAAATTTGTACATCATTAAGAAGTTTCTGTTAAAATAGTAATGCCCAGGAACTCACGTGCTTTGTTAACGGAGGTATTACTGTATTAGGGAAAGTGTGCTTGGAAACAGATTAGGGCAAATAATCATCAAAATGCGTTATATTTGGATAAATTACTTGCAACAATGTGCACCTTAGTCAAAACTGCATCGAAAAATGTGTTTTATTAGGCGAAATTTATACTAAAATGCTGAAGAATTTTCATGAGGGTTTTTTTTTAAAAAAATCACAGCTCACTGCAGAAATGTGGAGAGCTGAATTTCAGATTGGATAAATGACAAACTGGGAGAACCCAGCTTGACAGAACTTTCCTACTTAAGTTAAACAGCAAATAAACAAGTTCATTTAAAGAAAGCTAAATGGAAAATTTAAAAATAAAAGCATAGCATGAATTTTCAAAACACAGCAAACCTCTTTTTCAGGCAGTCATAAATCTGACTTAATATCCTTAAAGCAATTTCTCCAACAGCATCTCAAGCTCTTGCACAAATCGTCTGGACCGGGTCTTCCCTCCCTTAATTGTATCATATAAATCAAGGTTAACATTCTTTTGGGAGCCGACATTTTTAGATAGCCAAAGTTCAATAATAGGACAGATGCTATGAACAATAAGCATTTGGATCAGAGCAAAGGGATTATGGCCAACTCCTTTGGCACACCACCAGGACCTTCCTAGCTGCCTACAGGAGTCTCCTATCATGACTTTCCATGGCTTGGCAGAGAGGGTTGGAAACGGCTTCTGCTTGAGTCACATCATTAATCCATCCGGCTCAGTACTGTCTACACTGACTGGTAGCAGCTCTTCAGGGCTTCAGGCAGGAGACTTTCTAAAACCTGACGTGGAGAAAATAATCCTTGACCAAAGACCAAATAAAGAAAAGCAAACAAAGTCAAGGTCTAATGAGACATGATACGATTCTAAAGAATATATAGAAATGAATAGTGGAAAAAATAGTCTTGGCTAATAGCCAGCAGACAATAATGCCCAGTTGCAAATGCACATGCGCTACAAGGTGTGACGTAAATTGTTAGCTCCATGGACAAAACATACACACACTCTCAACGACAACACAGCAATAAAATGCAGAGGTGTACAAATGCAGAAATATAAAATGCAAAGATAAAAAGCACAACAAATCTCAAATACCATGCCAAATATGCCGCGGGGGAGTTAATGTACATTTTGTCCATAGAGCTAACAATTCACATCACACCCTTTGTTTAGGGCCGAATTCAAATTAGGGCCGAGGGCTGAATTCAAATGTGACCAACTTTCTGAGGGCCACATTCCAGTGGGCGTGGCTAAAGTGAGCGTGTCCAAGGACAAATCAAATAACAAAATAAAAATGAAATACAATCTCCACTGGTGTGATCAATTAAAATAAAAGTTAAAGAAAAAACAATGCCTTGCAGTGAAATAAAATAATAAAAAAGAACACCACAATCCCTTCTGAACATTTGACTTTTCACCTCGCCCCCTGCTTTTGTGATTAACCCCCCCACCCGGTCAGGGGATCATACCTCCGCCCCCACTGGATCTCACTTGCTTAATATGTGATCTTCAACACTGACAGGCAGCTGGTAATTGAGAACTCTTTGCCTCCCAGATACAAGGAATGGAGCAGCCAGAGAACAGAGAAATTCAATTCAATTTGTATTTAAAGCTGAATCTCTCAAATTCACAGTTTCTGAAGCGACACGAGAACTAAAACACAGCCATCCTTCAGAATCCACCCATATCCAAATTTTGTGATGCCATTTTCTAACCATCCAATGTTTACAAAAATGCATATATTAAGGTAAAGTGTGCATAAAAATGAATATATCAGTGAAAATAAAATACAAAAATGCATTATTTTAGGAGAAATTGCATGCAACAAGGTGTACATTAGTCAAAACTGAAGACAAAATGTGTTTATTATTAAAATGTGTTTATTCTCACTAAAAGGCCAAAGAATTTTTATGTGGATTTCAAAAAAATAATCTCAAACTGCTGCAGAAATACGGAGAACTGAATTTAAGATCAGGAAAATGAACAACCAAGAGAGAACCGAAATTGACAGATCTTCCCAACATTACTCAGGACAATTCCTCTGCTTCTAGCTGATACAGGAGACCCCAGGACCGGACTCAGAGGATTGCTCCCGTTAGAGCAATTAGGGCAGAAAAAGTGCAAAATTCAAATTGTGCCTCTGTTTCACTCTAAACCTAGCTACAGTATGAAATGTCAAGCTGCAGCTCCATTACAAGGAGAAAGCCCCATTCCTAACCTTTTCCATTTGTTGTGTTTGCTGTGAGTTCAGGTTACACAGACGAGAGAGGGGCAGTGAAGGCTAGCGGCACCAATGTCAGCAGGGCAGTGATTCCGCTCCAGATGTTAGTCTGAACTTCAAGGAGCTGTCCAAGGTGCTTTCATGTATTTCAAATACTTTGGGAATAGGTTTTGAGACCTTCGACAGCTCCTTGAAAGTTTGGACTAAAACCTGGAGCAGACTCACTGCCCCGCTGACATTGGAGCCACCAGCCTTCACTGGAGAGAGGGGAACCTGATTCAGCAATAAGGAGAGGCCTGCCACTGTTAGCTGATGTTAGCTGAGCTCAAGTTATAACATCTACAATTGGAAGTCATTTAAATGTAAATTCCTCCTTAATCACTGCAGTTTCAATCACTACTGAGCTTTGCTTAGCAAAGTCTGACTAAAGGCGAGGAAAGGCAGCATGATCACAGGACTCTTTCTGAGAGCCTGCGAACAGCAGCGGACCTCTCCAAACAGCGCCAGATTCCAAGGCATGTTTGCATATCAAAGAGATTGCAGCTGCAGTGGCATGTTTCAAGCCATGCCTGCAAAATGAAGCCACAGAAATAACGGGCTTGGAGAAAAATAACTCCAGATTTTCCGTGGTAAGTGCACCAGATGTCAAGTGATTGGCAGGCAGGGATGGGACCCACTGGCCATTGCCAGTTCAAAAGCATTCCATCGACCTGACAGGCCACTATCAATTTGAGTTTGTTCTTTGCCCACTAGCTGCTGCTTATATTCTGCTTTTTTCCACTTGCAAAACATATTAATATCAATATTTTTAAAGGAAATATTTGTTCTTCACTTTTTTCTTTTAAATCAGTTTTAAAAAACAGCCACTGAAAATCGCTACATAAAAATTGAATCTGCAACAATAGAGAATAAGTGAATTTGTGGAAAATCTGGTACCCATTGGGTGGAATTCTAGCACATCCCCATTGGCAGGTGGATGTAGTTGGTCAGAAATGGCCTCATAGGGAAATGGAGAGGCCTCAACGACCAAATCAGGCCTGCGAGGACCAGAGAGTCCCTCCTTTAAAAGCATTTGTACCCCACTCTTTAGCGAAAAAGACATCCTGAGTAGCTTTTAAATAAAAAAGAAGACAGTCCTTACCCTCTGACTTGCCATCTAAACAACATCTCCACCATCATCACTTGATCAGTATGCACTATGCAGCCTTTTCTCAACAAAAGTTATGCTCAAAGCAGTGTACAACAACGAGAACACCAACACAAGATCAACAGCATCACAAAATCAACAACCACCAGAACCATCTCATAATACCAGCAATAATAAAATAGCAACACATAACAACATACAACATCTCAATACTAGAAATAGTGCCACTGTGGGCTCCTTTTGACAGGAAGGATAGGGTATTAATTAATTAATTAATTAATTAATTATTAATAGCCCCATTACACCTCCCCACAGTAGCAAAAACAACAAGGGAGCTTGAATGGCTTCACTTTGGTCTTGGAAGTTCTGGCCACTGTTACTAGCTGTGACACCAAAGGAAAAAAGGGATGCGGAGGGAAGAGAAAAAGCAAGCAAGCTCAGCCAGTAATTCTTACTATGAAGAAGTCATTCTTACAACAACCAGCCGAGATGGACACAGTCCAGAAGAGAGGAGGAGCTAAGGGCAGCTAGTCTCTCTCAACAAAGGAAATAGTCCCAGACTGGTTGAACAATCAATCCCTCTTTCCAGGAAACTCTGGGAATGTTAGGTCTGTGATGGAAACAGGGGTCTCCTAATAATTCTTAGCACCCTTCACAAACTACAGTTCCCAGGATTCTTTGGGGGAAGCCGTGACTGTTTAAAGTTGCATAATCTTTAAATGTGTGAGTGCAGATGGGCAGGGCCAGCACTAGGGGGCGGACAGGTCGGGCCCTGGCCAAGGGTCCCTGAGGGACCCCCTCTTAGGGTGGGAGGGTAGTGCTCCCAGCAGCATCAGCTCCCGACCCTGCTGTGGATCGCAGAGAGGGAGCTCCCAGGCACCTACCCCCATACAGTCAGTGTGGGCTTCAATAAGCCCACCCACACACCCCAACTACCTCTCTCATCCCTGTGAATGCAGTGCGAATGCCTGCCAATCAACCAAGATGGCAGTGGAGGCCTCCCTAAGGGGCTGATGCGCCCGCTGCCATCTTGGTTGATGGCAGGCATGTGTGCAGAGCACGCATGACATTTACAGGGATGATAATGGTAGGTGGGACATGCAGGCGGGTTTATTAGCCCCGCACCCTCTTGTATGGAGGGGTTGGGTATGGCACTGTGGGCCCGCTGGTGCCGGCCCTGCAGATGGGGGGTTTGGCACTGCCAAATGGATCATTCTCCTCTGCCCTTAACGTACAAAATGTAATGTATTAGAAGAAAGCCTGAAATTAGACTGAGGCTGTACACCCTGATCTACACAGATTTGCTCTGGGATTGAACAATCTGCTCTCAGTTTGTGTGAAAGAATTTCCTGGAACTTAAAAAAAAAGACATACCAAATGTATAGCTCTTTTCATACCTGATAATAGATGGTAAAAGCAAACATTAATTATTGTTTTTAATTGCTGTTTATTATGATCAGAATCTTACTTTTATCTAACTGTGTTTGCTCCTCCCAACTTAATAATAGCAATCTGCATTTCAACAGAGCTGGCATCCCAGGATCATGATGTACTTTGCAACCAGACAGTCTCCCAATAGCCCTGGAAGGTAGGAAAACCAGTTCTTATTTTTCCCTGCGAGATATATGGGAGCCGCCTCCCCCCCCATCCCCACCCCTGCTATCTTGAATTGAGACGACGGGGAAAAGTTTCAAAATCTCTCATCAATTAGATCTCTCGCTTTCAACAACTGGAGGTTTTACTTTTCTACACGTATACTGGGAAAACTGAAGATACCTTTATCAACAAGAAGAACTAATGGTGCCCCCAAATCAGGAATGGGGACACCTAAGTCTCTCCAGATGTTGTTGGACTCCAACTTCCAACAGCACCAGCCAGCATGGCCAATGGTCAGGGACAATGGGAGCCGGGAGCCCAATGACATCTGAGGGGAGACAGGTCCCCCTCTCCCTGGTCTAAGCATTTCCACCTGTCCATAGGTGAGTTCCAACCCCGTTTTCCAGAGAGGAAACTGAAGCAAAGAATGTGAACTGGGAAAATATCGAATTCAGGGGTTCTATGCCAAATGCATACAAAGTTTTTTTTGTGTGTGTGCACAAAATTCTTGATGCTTTTCATTGCCACCTTTGCAAAATTAATCACCATCTTTGCAAATAAAAGAACTACCACATTTTCTTTATTTTTCTTCTGTGCCTTACAAACAGGGGTGCAGTCATCTGGGATCTCGGTGGGGGTCTTAGACCCCCTACTTTTTAGGGAGCTGGATCCTAGCAGGGTCCCTATGGCTTCAGCATCCTGAAAGCCAATCAGGATGAAAGGGGAGTGTGTTAGCCACTGAGAAGAGTCTTACAACACTCTTCCTTGTCCTTTCCTGCTGATTGGAGCCAATCAGAGCAAAAGGAGGTGCGTCAGCCACTGAGAAGACTCTTCTTAGTAGCTAACACTCTTTCATGCCGGTTGGCTCCTAGGGATGTCTGTTGTTGTGGGAGATGGCATTAACAAGGATCTATTTCTCAACCCAGCAGCAAATCAAGGGGGGGCGTGGCTGTGGCTATCATGAAGGGACCCTGCACTTCTGAATTTGCTGCTAGGATTACCATCATTTTGTCATTTCAAAAAGAGTACATTTGGCTTTGAAAAGTGAAAAGTAAGAGTATGCTGTTGCACCATTTCAAAAAGAGTACATGTACTCTTAAAAGAGTACGGTTGGTAATCCTATTTGCCACTACAAATAAGGTTGCAAACTATCCCTTCTCCCAAACACCTATGCTTTTTGAAAAAGCAGCTTGATCTACAGATCTATGTCAACAGGGAATGATATTTATCTCAGGGATAGGGTATTTCCAGATTCTCCAAATGTTGTTTGACTCCAGCTGCCATAATTACTGACCATCATCAGCCATGGTGTCTGAAGCCTGATGGGAGTCCAACAGTATCCAGAGGACCACAGGTTCCTCTTGGTTTTGAATAAATTAAGTTATAGGAAACCCCAACAAACTCAGTATTGTATATACGGACAGGCAGTGGCTCTCCAGGGTGTCAGAGAAGGCCAGAATCTTCCCAAGAGATGGCCAGGGATGACTTTCTGCATGCAGATCATGTGCATCTAACACACAGCTTCTTGCTAAGGATGTTGCCATTTACCTTCAGACCATGATTTAATTTGTGTTTAATATGTGTAGATTGCCATTCCAACTTTCTGATGCGCCCAGGGCATTATAGGAAGTAGGGGAAAATAACACACCAAAGCATCCATAAAAAATAATGAGGGAGCTAAAAGCCTGGTTTTTAAAAAAAGAGCTTTAAAAAAACAAAATTGGAAAATTGGAATAAGACGCCCTTGTTAAAATTGATGGATGCGGTTATTCAACTACCTGGCTTCACTTTAAGGATGGGTTGTGGGAGCAGCCAAGATCTATTTTCTTTGGATTTACAAACGTTGGCAAATGTGCCCGATAATAGCATTTTCCCAGGTTATCACAGAAGACAACTTAATTGCAGAAGGACAGACAATCTGTCTCCACTGTTCAACCGCCTAGGGATCCGCTAGGGCTCCCTTCCTTGGGCCTCCCCATTTGGTCTCGTTTTTTTCTAGAAATTCCCCTTGAGTCCCTTCTGTTGAGTTCCTCCTTAGCCACTGGGATTATTAAAGGCTCCTGTGGCATCTTGCAGGCAGCTTCCATGTTGTTGAGGCTGAAGCAGGCTTGCTGCAGGAAGATGAGGGTGGTCTTTTTCTGTAAAGCGTAACTGCTTTTGAAAAAAGTACAGTCATGAGTGTGAATAGCAATTAAAAGATCCATCAGTTTCAGTTCTCTGTTCCTCATTTTTCTGCCTCTCAGCCTCAGAGGAAGGCAATGAGAAACCCCCTCTGAATACCGCTTACCATGAAAACCCCGTTCATAGGGTCGCCATAAGTCGGAATCGACTTGAAGGCAGTCCATTTCCATTTTCACACATTTTTGCAAGCAATTTCTCATCATATAATGGATTTTTGTCTGTTGTTTTCACTCATATATTCATTTTATGCACATTTCCCCTAACATGCATTTTTGTAAACATTGGTTGTTTGGCGAACTGCATTGCAAAATTCAAATGAATTTTGAAGGATGGCTGTGTTTGAATTCTCATGTTGTTTCAGAAAATGCAAATTGTGATAAAATGTGGCTTGAAATGTGAACTGAATTGAACTTGCTCAGTTCTCAGATGTTTTTTGGGGGCCATGTCTCCCTTTAGTGCATTTAATTTTTGTGTTGTTTTGTAATTCTGTAGGTCTCAGGTTTTCTCCAATGATGCTGATACCTCTTGTTTCTTGTTTCTAGGTCAGATTCAAGCCATGAATGTCTCAATTCACAGTTCAGTCTCTCAGCCACATCAGCCACCAGTTCAGGAGGGCTTTGCTCTACAGAAGTTGTTGCTTCAGCAGCAAAGTAGCTCAGGCAACAGCTAGAAAAGGAGCTCAAGGTGGCATACATGGTTCTCCTCCATCTCCATTTTATCCCCGCAACAACCCTGTGAAGTAGGTTAGGCTGAGAGACTGTAGTGACTGGCCCAAAGTCACCCAGCAAGTTTCATGACTGAGTGGGGATTTGAACTCTGGTCTCCCAGGTCCTAGTCCAACCATTACACCACACTGGCTCTGTCCCTGCCTGGCTCTCAGCCAGACACTGACCTGGCAGGTATTTACACATGCTTCAACTCCTCTTGAGTAACGTCATGTGCAGCTAGCCAGGCACTTCTCTGGCTGCTGGCTGCCTTGCTGTCTCCTCTGGACCTGTGGCAGGTGAGTAATCCTCAACGGTCACAGGGGGTCACAGACCCCCTTACTATTTTGGGAGCAGGGTCCCAGTTAAGTCCGCTATGTATGAGCTAATCAGCATGAAATGGGAGTGTGTTAGGCACTAAGAAGAGTCCTTGTCCTTTCATGCTGATTATTTTATTTGTATACTGCCCGTTTGTTAGAAATATCAAAGCATCTTATAGCAAGTTGAAAACAAAACAACCATACAATCAAAACATTAATAATACAATAAAATCAAAGGTTAACTATTGCAAAAGTACACCTTCTCAATTGCCTGCATAAGCCTGATGAAACAGAAAGGTTTAAAGTTAAAACAGGTGCCTGCTGAATCTCTGCTGGCAGATTGGAGCCAATCAGAGTGATGCTGTCATCAGGAGTTTTGGAGTGCGTTCTCATCAGTATGCTGATGATACACAACTCTACTTCTCCTTTTCATCTTCTTCAGGTGAGGCTGTCAAGGTCCTAAACCGATGCTTGGCCGCGAAAATGGACTGGATGAGAGCGAACAAATTGAAGCTCAATCCAGACAAGACTGAGATGCTGTTAGTAAATGGATCCCTTGACCAGTTGGATGTTCTACCTGTTCTGGATGAGGTTACACTCCCCCTGAAGGAGCAGGTGTGCAGCTTGGGAGTCCTTCTGGACCCGTCCTTGTCACTTGAGGCGCAGGTGGCCTCGGTGGCACGGAGTGCTTTTTACCAACTTAGGCTGGTAGCCCAGCTATGCCTGTATCTGGACAGGGAACATCTTGCTTCAGTTGTTCATGCTCTGGTAACCTCAAGATTGGACTACTGCAATGCACTTTATGTGGGGCTGCCCTTGAAGACAATTCAGAAACTGCAGCTTGTGCAGAATGCGGCGGCCAGATTAATAACCAGGACCAAGCAGACGGAACATGTGACACCTATTCTGGCCCGCTTGCACTGGCTGCCTATATGTTTCCGGGCCCGATTCAAGGTGCTGGTTTTAACCTATAAAGCCTTACACAGCACGGGCCCACAATACCTGATGGAGCGTCTCTCCCGATATGAACCTACCCATACACTACGCTCAACATCGAAGGCCCTCCTCCGGGTGCCTACTCAGAAAGACGCCCGGAAGGCAACTACAAGAAAGAGGGCCTTCTCCATAGTGGCCCCAGAACTATGGAACACCCTTCCTGACGAGGTACGCCTGGAGCCTACTTTACTATCTTTTCGGCGCCAGGTGAAAACCTTCCTCTTTGCCCAGGCATTTTAATATTTTAATATTTCTATCTTTTAGTATTTTAGTATTTGTATTATTGTTGTAAAGATAGTTATGTTTTTTTTTCTCTGAATTTTCTTACTTTTGATTTGTATTTAATATGGGTTTTTATGTTAATTTTGTCTTTGTTGTATGTATAAACTGTTGTCTTGATGATTAGGTGGTTTTAAAATTGACTGTTTACATATTTATATCTGATGTACACCGCCCAGAGAGCCTCGCTATGGGCGGTATAAAAATTAAATTAAATAAATAAATGAAGGAAGTGAGTCAGCTACTGAGAAGACTCTTCTTAGTAGCTAACACACAACCTCCCTTCATGCTGATTGGCTCCTAGGGATGTCTGTTGTAGTGAAGCGCGGACTTGGAGACAACAAGGAGAGCAAGGATGCCAAGGGAAAGTGTGTGGCCGTGAGGAAGCGTGGGGTGACTATTGTGAAGGGTCCCTGCGCTTCTGAATTTGCTACTACACTACTGCCCTTGGGGTGATGAGAGGGGATCCAAGTGCTGGCTAGGAACTGGTGATGGAGACCTCTAGAGGAGTGATTTGGAGCTCTCTGGTCTTGGGGTGGGGATGAGTGGATTTGACAGCTCCTCTGGGTTGCAGAGAGCAATAGGAGAGAAATTCAGTTCAGTTCACATTTAAAGAAGAACCTTCCTAATTTACACATCCCAAAACAATACACAAACCAAACCACAGCCAATCCTTAGGAACTTGCCATTCTACAAATTTTGCCATGTAGTTCTCAAGCCAAGTAAAGTGTACAAAAATGTATACACTAGGGTAAAGTGTGCAGAAAAATGCATATATATCTTATGATAACTTTGTATGTTGTATCCCACCTTGATAACTCTTACGAAAGTGCAGAATATAAATATTCCAACGCATAAAAATAATATATTAGTAAAAGTAACATACAAAATGCATTATGCTGCAGAAAACTGATTTGCAAAAATGCATCTATTAAGCAAAATTGCATGCAGACGTGGATGTCAGGAGAAATTCTCACTAATATGCTGATGAATCTCATGAGGACTTTTGTTTTTTTAAATGCAAATCGACGTGGAAATGTCAAGAATGGAATTTAAGACTAGAAAAATGAAAGAAACCAAAATGGACAGATTCATCCTTCCCTATTTGCTGGTGGTACAGAGATCCGCTGGGCGGAGGTCCAGCCTCCATCTGGTCCTTCTCTGAGAAAAACCCAAGATCTACTTCCAGACAGGGCTGAACCCTGACACATACATGCTGATAATGCTGGTATTGAGGGCTGGTCTCAAACTAACCAAAAACCAAAATCATGTTTGTTATCAAAAACATCAGCTGTAGCATGCAAGAAGGCACGTTTGGCGTTGGGGACCCCTTAGCATTCATGTGCATGCTTGTTCAGAGCTTGGAAAAGTTACTTTTTTGAGCTACAACTCCCATCAGCCCCAGCCAGCATGGCCACTGGATTGGGCTGATGGGAGTTGTAGTTCAAAAAAGTAACTTTTCCAAGCTCTGATGCTTTTATGCGCATGTGTGCCAGAGACAAGGCGTTCCCACCCATTTTGGGCATTTGACTTCCAGAGATCCAGGAAATGGACCACAGAAACTTGACAGCACAAGCGACTGAGACTACCAAAATGTTAACACAGTATCCTTAAAGGGTAAAAATAGAGCCAATGACTTAAGAAAAGGGTTAATACAGGATTAATAACCACTTTGATTAGAGCAATATTGCCTTGAAGCAACAGTGGATGCTATAACTAAGCACTCTGACTCCTTGCCCAATGGGCACATTATTTATTTGATTTATATTCCACCCTTCCTCCTGGTAGGAGCCCAGGGCAGCAAACAAAAGCACTAGCAACACTCTAAAACATTATAAAAACAGACTTTAAAATATATTAAAACATCTTTAAAAACATTTTTTTAAAAGCTTTAGAAAGATCTTTATTTTAAAGCTTTAAAAACATTGAAAAGTCCCTCCCATCCATAGAGGTGAGAGGATCCTTCTAGCAGAACCCTCTACTCAGGTCAATTAGTTGAAGGTGTCAGGTAAAGGCAGCTTTTCTAAAGATGCAGCAGTAGGACTGCCATATCATTTCCAGAGTGCTTTTAGGGGTTCAAAGCAGACCATGGAAGGGATGTTTCCAATTTCTCCACTGTCCCCTGCATTTGACAGCCTTATAAGAAGTTGCTACCAGACTGGGATTCTGAGCAACATCATGGGATTCCTAGTGGGTTACTAGGAGCCAAGTGAAACTGTCAAAATTCTGTTCTTTTTTTTTTGATATTGCCAGAAAGTGTAATGTTGCCTGCCAAGAGATATAATGTTGCTGTGTACATGATATTGAAAAAGTTGTTGCTGTTTGCTGTTATATTACTGTTTTCTTATTTTTTTGGTGTTAGGAAATTGTTTTTGCAATTGTTGTTTCTGAGATGTTTCTGTTCACCTCGTTGTAAGCCACTTTGAGCACACTTTTCTTGTGGAAAGGTGGCATACAAATAAAATGATGAATGAATGCTGATAAATGAATGAAGAACTCAAGTGCCCCAAACAGGTGGCAGCCCAGCTTCTGAACAAAGCCTCCAGAGAGAGAGTCTACCACCTCTCTGTTGACAGTAAAACACCAACAGTAAAACACCAACACATGTTAGAAATAACCTGAACCAGTGCCTTTCTATCTAACTATTCTTCCTTCTGCTGTTTTCTCCTCTAAATGGTATGTTGCTTTTGTAGGCTTTGTTCCTCCCTTCTCTTCCTGCCTTTGTTCTCAGTTGGTCATGGCTTCCTGAGTGCAGGCCACATGGCTGCTTCAGCATGTATGGCTTTACTGCCTTGTAGTAATAAATTTGTATATTTCTTTATTCTCTCAGCTTCCAGTCTTACCTGTTATTTCCGCACTCCGCTGCAATACATATCTACAAAAAACTCTTAACACTCTCTAGGTCCGTTAGCGAACTGCTCTTTCTGTCAAGACGTTTCTAATATTCAGCCAAAATCTACCCACCTGTAACTTAGGCCCATTAGATCTTGTCCTGGCCTTCTGGGACTGCAGAAGCCTTTGGCCCTTTCCGCATGACAGCCGTCCTCGCAGGGTGTGAAGAAAGGGGAGAAAGAAAAGTTTTTCTCCCTTTTGCCTAACACTAGAACTCTGGCGTATGCCTCTGAATTGCAGTTGATGGGAATCCCAAGTGAGGAGAGCGTCTGTTGCACTCAGGTCCTGGTTGTGGGCTTCCCTTTCGCTGGCCACTGTTAAAACAGGACGCTGGACTAAATGGGCCACTGGCCTGATCCAGCCAGACTCTTCTTAACGCTCAGGGATTTGAAAAGCGTTACCCTATACCCCATCAGTCTCCAGGCAAGGCCTCCCCTCGTTCTAATCTCTTGTTTCTGCTTTACCGGATGACAACAGAAGGCTGGGTTTGCCTCCACAGAGGCCTACGGCTGTCAACAACAGAGGCCTACAGCTTCACAGAGGCCTACGGCTGTCAACAACAGAGGCCTACGGCTTCACAGAGAGGCCTACGGCTTCACAGAGGCCTATGGCCGTCAACAACAGAGGCCTACGGCTTCACAGAGGCCTTCGGCTGTCAACAACAGAGGCCTACGGCTTCACAGAGAGGCCTACGGCTTCACAGAGGCCTATGGCCGTCAACAACAGAGGCCTACGGCTTCACAGAGGCCTTCGGCTGTCAACAACAGAGGCCTACGGCTTCACAGAGAGGCCTACGGCTTCACAGAGAGGCCTACGGCCGTCAACAACAGAGGCCTACGGCTTCACAGAGGCCTATGGCCGTCAACAACAGAGGCCTACGGCTTCACAGAGGCCTTCGGCTGTCAACAATGGGCTGACAGAGTTTAATTCTTAGCAGTCTCTTCCGTCTCAATGGACCAGGAATGGGAAACCTGGCCTGTTCTCACTGGGCTCTTCAGCAAACAGAGGACTTGCCAGCAGCAATGCTGCCGTGGTATCCAGGGCCAGGCCAAGCAAGTGGAATCCATAACAAAGGGTCAGATGAGAGGCCAAGTCAGACCAGGCCAAAGCCAGGTCTCAATTGATGCAAACACTGAGGTTTTTGAGCTGTGGCAAGAACCACACCCAGCGTCAGCTGACTCCAATCGACGCCCTTAACCCAGAAGTCTCCTTGAGAGGAGGGTCTTACTCTTGAGGAGTCCTTGCCTGTAGTCAGGCACTTCTCCGGATGGGTCGAGTTTCCATCTGGTGTTTGAGGTGCTGCTGCTCCCTTGGTCTTGGGGCCTGTTCTGCCTTGATGTCAGAGGCTGAACTCAGCCTGGGTGTGGACAGCTCCTCCTCACCCTCGTCGCAGGACTGTGGCTCCTGGCCCCTGGCCCCTGGATGGAGCCTGACCCAGGGCTTGGTGTAAGGCCGAAGCCTCCTGGTCGTCCTCTGATGAGGACATCCCTGGCTGAGATGTGACAAAATCTGTGGGCCTCCAGATGTTGCTAAACCCAACCTTCCATCAGCCCAAGCCAGCATCCCTAACTGTCTCTTACCATTGCCTTCCTCTGAAAGGCAGTGACTGGCCCAAGGTCATCCAGTGAGCTTCGTGGCTGTGTGGGGATTCAAATCCTGGTTTCCCAGGTTGCAGTCCGACACTCTAACCACTATGCTGCACTGGCTCTCCATTTTATTTATACTCTCCATTTTATTTATACTTGATGCTGCTGTTATAGATACAGTACAGCCCCACTCATCCGGCGGGTTACGTTCCGGACCCCTGCTGAAAAGTGAAAACCGCTGAAAAGTGGAACTCATTGAATAGATTGTTGCGCAACGACCAAAAACCGCCGTAAAAGCGGAACAAGTGCTGTATGAGTGGGGCTTTAGTCTAATTGCATCTAATTGAGACTGCTGCATTAGTGAAGCGCTGTAAAGCGAAGCGCCTTAAAGCAGGGCCCGACTGTAATGAAAACTCCCTCCTGGATGGCGCTCCGGAGACTTTTGAAAACCGTGTTGTTCCGGAGGGCCTTTAGGAGGGACTGAAGATTGAGCCTGAAACTGATCTTATTTTCCCCCACCTTTTAGTTTTATCTCTTCAGTTCCCTTGTAATATCACTCCCCTAGGTTTCTTAACTGTATTTTATGTATTTTTATCTATTTTAATGTTTTTTAAAATTGTGTATGATTTTATTGCAAGCTGCCGTGAGTGCCCCATTGTAGGGTAGAAGGGCGGGACAGAGGTATATTTAAATAAATAAATCATAAATAAATGATAAAACCTTAATCAATTACTGACTTAAAAAAACAACTTTTAATTGCAACAATGCTATCCCTGCCTGGGTGGTGCTGGACAGAGCTGGAACAGAACTGTCCTTTATAGGGGCAATGTCTCTGGATAGAAACTTATGAGTCAGGATCCACCGCAGGGCACAATCCTAGAACTGGGCAGAACCTTACTGAATGTTCAGGTTCTGGAAATGGTTGAAAGACAGAAGACACATTTATTTCCTGGATCAGTAAAATATTGTTTGGTTGCGAATTCTGGCCAATCATGAAGAGAGGGGGCTTGTCCCATCCACAGTCCCTGGGTTTATTGTTTATAAAAATAAAACTCCTACCTTCAAGGAACATCAGGTGACATACAGTCTGAGTGATGGTCACTGGGTTTAGCTCCTTAGCAAATGGACAGGGATTTGAATCTGGTCTCCCTGAGTGATTTTGAGAACATTAAGACACTGATTCTTGATTTTTAATATCCAACATGAATATAGCATATTTAGTAGCACACATTCCACCAAGAGGGAGGTTCCAGAATGCTCAGGTGAACCCCAAAGTTTGTGAAGAAAAAAAAATCAATAGAAAAAAATCTTAAGGAGAGATACCCCTCCATTAAAAATAACAACTGCCTGGTGAGGACTGAGCATACTAAATGCTACAAAATGCCAAGTGTCTGTTGCTCTCTCTGTGTGTGTGTTGTAAAATCAGGGAGAATGGAATCGAGCAACCTAGAAGAAGATGTGGCTGGCTAGAATCCTCTATGCTGCAACATTTTGTTGCAGGTCCCACTTGCTATATTTTTGTATAACGCAAGCATTGAGAAGGAGAAAAAAAATAAAAGGAAGAAAATTTCCCCTCTAAACTCCCTCTCCCCTACCGCTGCGTTGAGATGCATATGTAATTTAGAGGCCAGTTGAAAACATCTTGGCTTCTCTTGTTCAGAAGAGGAACGTGTGTCTGTCACAGCTTAATTGATGGAGTGTACCTAAGCTGGCTGTCTTTGCATTCTTCCACTGAAGGAATGATGGAACTTGTTTCAGGGGAATGAGAAAGTTCCTCTGTTCAAACAGCAAGTCCTGGGATGTCTGAGAAACTAATATATTATCCACCCGACAAATCATGAGCAAATCTATTTATCATCAGGGCAGGACAAAGACAGAATGTATCTAAAATGAAAAGAGGAAGATTTAGGTTTCACCAGGGTTGCTCTTTGGGTTGCTAACTTGTGTTGCCCAAAATATGCCCCTCCTCCGACTGGGTCAGGAGCCCGAACCAGGGCAAGATCTGGTGATCTGCGGGCAGACCAAAGGTTTTATGGGTGGGGCTTGTTAGACTATGGTGCCTCACAAGTGGAAATTTTCAGCAGGCTCTTGAGTTCGGCAGCTCATTAGACCACAATACTTCCTGCCTGACAAGACCATGGTTTTACTGACTGTATAAGTAAGGGCTCCTTCAGGCAACCTGTCTATTGAGCATTCATCCTAATTTGTTTGCACAAAGTGGAAGTTAGATTATATCTGGTCTTTGTTGAGCATTTGTTCTTTTCTGTTTGTTGGAGGTAGGGATGGAAGAATGTCTCAGTTTTGATTCTCTCAGTTTCCCATTTTTCAATCTTGAATTCAGTTCTCCACGTTTTTGTCACAATATGTTTTTTTAAAAATCCTCATGAAAACTCTTCAGCATTTTAGTGCAAATTTCACACATATATTTTTGTAGACAGTCTTGACTAATGTGCACATTTTTGCAAGCAGTTTCTGTAATGCACTTTTATATGTTATTTTCATGAATACATTCATTTTCATAGACATTTTTATGCATTTTTGAAAACATTCTTTGGTTGGAAAACTGCATTGCAAAATTTGGAAAAGTGCGACTGAATTAAGGATGGTTGCGTTTCGGTTTTCATCTTGTTTCAGAAAATGCACGTTTGATAAATTTGGCTTTAAAGGTGAACTGTATCAAATTTCTCCGATTTCTAAGTCAGGAGGTTATCCAACAATGAGCATTCCTCTTGCATTCCTATTTGCTTGTGGGGTGTTTCTATGTCTTCCCATTCACCATTAATTCATTCTACACTTTTCAATGCATTTTGTCATTAATTTCCTAACTGCTTTCTATTTTTCTTTTTCTTTTTAAAGTGGATTTGTTCTGCTAGGGTGGCAGAGTGCTTTAATTCACTTTAAACTGCACAAATCTAAACTTCCGGTATGCACTTGAATCCTTCTGATAAAATGCTGATAGTCTAGAGGTGGCCTAAAATTCTCAAAGGGTGACAAATCCAAAGGGAAGACTGAGGAATGAAGACACTCCAGATGTTACAGGACTCCGTCTCCTATCAGCCCCCAGGCAACATGGCCATTGGTCCCCCAGACCCACATTGTAAGCAGGGGTGGAAAGATCTGTCAGTTTTGGTCCTCTCAGTTTCTAATTTTTCCAATCTTAAATTCAGAGAAAAGTGAATGGAAAGATACCTAAAAAGTAATCTTACTCCCCAGTTGATCCCTGCGCTCTGCAGGGGAGAGCTTCCTGCAGATACCATCTTATGAGGAGTTCCGTTCTGCACAACATAGGAAGCGGACCTTTATTGTTGTCGCACCGACCCTTTGGAATCCCCTCCCCCTTAATATTAGACAGGCGTCATCTCTGATATCTTTTCGGTGCCTGCTGAAGAACTTCCTCTTTCAAGAAGCTTTTTAAGTACAGACCATATCCCAGTCTGTGCTGGAATTGCTTTTCAAGACAATTTTAAAACTTTTGTTTAAAGATGTTTTAATATGTTTTAAAGTCTATTTTAAGACCATTTTAAGACACCCTGTTTTTAGGGTTTCATTTGCTGCCCTGGGCTCCTACTGAGAGGGAGGGCAGGATATAAGCAACAACAACACTACCAACAATATCATAATACTTGCCCCCTACTAGGTTGTGGGTCAGGCAGAGGGCATTCCCAGCCCTCCCTGCAGGTGCCAGAGATTGAACCTGGGGTCTTCCTAGGATGAGGAATCTCCTAAAACTGTGGAAAGCCAACCAGATGGGGTAGCCGTGCACTGGGTTGCTAGAATGGGGCTCAGAGTTGGAGGCTGGAACAAGTTGACAGAAGCTGAATTGTGACAGAATCCCTGTTGGAGGTCACTGATTCATAGGGTCGCCATAAGTCGTAATCGACTTGAAGGCACATAACAACAACAAAACGTCTCTTGAGATGCAGGAACAAGCATCCCTTGTTGCATCTCCACCTTAGATCGCTAGAACTAGGGATCTTTACTATAAAGCATGAATTTCCTTTAATGCATGCCAGTTTCTTGTTTTCCTAAAGCCAAAGTCCCAGTGTGATTTTATCTAGGGACAAATGCTCCAAGAGCATCTGCACAACTCCGGACTCTCCTTTCGCATCTGTGCGCATCAGTCTCTGGGCTTCCTTTCAGCTTTGACCCAGCTGTGTCATTAGTCACAGCGCTACTTGTCCTTGTCCTTTGTTCTTCCCCAGTAGCTCAATGAGTGCCTTCTGACCTGGGGGTGTCATCTTCCAGCACTATCTCGTGTTGCATTTTGGATGCTCTGTTCATAGGGTTTTCACGGTCAAGAGAAGAGGGATCCAAAAAGGTCTCCTCTCCAAGGGAGGAGCACCAGCAGAAGAGAGGAAACAGGAAGTGAGGTCAGCAACCCTAAGAGTATTAGTCTAGCACCGGAAGGAAGATCAACACTGGTTAGAAGGGAAAGGACAGTCTAGGAAGCTTGGAGTTTCCTCTCTTTGCCTACTCTTTTCCATATCAGCCTTTGGTGCAAGCCAAGTTGCACCTCAACCCTTCCAACAGAAATGGCATGGAACTGATTTCAGAGATAGAGAAAAAGCAAAAGTTCTTTAGAACTAGAGCTAACAATCCTGTGTACAATGACAGTAAGGGGACATCATCATCATCATCATCATCATCATTATTATTATTAACAATAATAATAATAATAATAATAATAATAATAATATAATAAATTTAATTTTTGTGTCGCCTATCTGGCCAGAGCCACTCTAGGCGACGTACACATTAAAATTCAATAAAATACAATATAATACAAAATAGAATACAATGCAGTCAACACTAATGCAGCAGTATAAAATCATTTAGGGCAATCAATGAATAATTATAAAGCAATCACAGAAAAATTAGCCCACCCCGGAAATCCCGAAGGCCCGTCCAAAGAGCCAAGTTTTTAAGGCTCGGCGAAATGTATCCAGGGAAGGGGCATGGCGAAGATCGAACGGGAGGGAGTTCCAGAGAGTGGGGGCCGCCACTGAAAATGCCCTCTCTCTAGTCCCCACCAGCCTAGCTGTTTTCGTTGGTGGGACTGAGAGAAGGCCCTGCGTGGCTGATCTGGTCGGGCGGCTTAATTTGTGGTACTGGAGGCGCTCCTTCAGGTAAACTGGGCCGAGACTGTATAGGGATTTAAAGGTTAACACCAACACCTTGAATTGGGCCCGGAAAACAATTGGAAGCCAATGTAGATGAAATAATACTGGTGTGATGTGATCACGGCGGCGGCTGTTTGTAAGCAGACGAGCCGCCGCATTCTGCACCAATTGTAGTTTCCGGACCGTTTTCAAGGGTAACCCCACGTAGAGCACATTGCAGTAGTCTAATCGAGAGGTGACCAGGGCATGTACTACTAGTGGGAGCTGATGAATAGGGAGGTAGGGTTGCAGCCTCCATATGAGGTGTAGTTGATACCAAGCTGCCCGGCTCACTGCCGAAATCTGAGACTCCATGGACAGCTTGGAATCAAGAACCACCCCGAGACTGCGGACCTGATCCTTCAGGGGTAAACTTACCCCATTAAGCTGCAGGTCAACAATACCCAACCTTCCCCTGTCACCCACAAGCAGCACCTCGGTCTTATCAGGATTGAGCTTCAGCCTGTTCCTTCCCATCCACCCACTCACGGATTCCAGGCACTTGGACAAGGTCTCCACAGCCAACTCTGGTGAAGATTTAAAAGAGAGATAGAGCTGTGTGTCATCAGCATATTGGTGACACCGCAGCCCAAAACTGATGATAGCTCCCAGTGGTTTTATATAGATGTTAAATAGCATGGGAGAGAGGATAGAACCCTGTGGCACTCCACAAGTGAGGGGCCAAAGGTCTGAAACCTCATCCCCCAATGCTACCTGTTGATGCCTGTCAGAGAGAAAGGAACGGAACCACTGCAAAACAGTGCCTCCTATTCCCAATCCTTCCAGGCGATCTAACAAGATACTGTGGTCGACGGTATCAAAAGCCGCTGAGAGATCCAGGAGGACAAGAAAGGTGAATTCTCCCCTGTCTAATGCCCTCCTCATATCATCCACCAGAGTGACCAAGGCTGTTTCAGTACCATGTCCAGTTCTGAAACCTGATTGGTATGGATCCAAATAATCCGTTTCATCCAAGTGTGCTGACAGCTGGCTAGCCACCACTCGCTCAATGATTTTGCCCAACAACAACAATAAATACTTTGATTCAATAGGTTTGCTGATTCTGTAAAAGCTCACAGGCATGATCTCAGGGCATGGATGATTCATGAATAAAAATTATAGATTTATGCAAGTGTGTGCAAGCCCTTGGGAGGGGTTCCATGAAACAAAGAAGTCTAGTGTGGCAACAGAGATTTGGCATGTGGTGTTAAAAAAGTTTAACAAGACAAGAGGCGGCCTCTATCCGATAAGGGCCAAGTGGATACAGGGCTGGTGCCTTTTCTGTAAAAAGACACCCTCTGATTCAGCAAGGGTGCGCCAGGCACTCTGGGGCTGGATCGAGGGACCCCAAAGCTCAAACCTGGAACTTAAGCCAAGTGAGATGGGTGAAGCCCTCTTCAGGCCGGGCAGAGTACAGGCCACACTCTGTGCCTCTTACGATCTCATTCAGGGACAGCCGAGCCCCCTTATCTACCGTGTGGCTCCGATCTGGGGGGCATCAGGCCAATCTGCCTTGTGTTGACCAGGGGACCACCCCGCACCCTACCATCAGTAAGTTCAGGGGTGAAGCTAATGGTTATGTAGGTTTTTAACCCCTAGTCAATTATATAGCTGGGAGAGGGTTGTCTCCATCCCCCTTCCTGATTGAGATGGGTCAATTTTTCAGAGTGGTGTGAAGCCTGCTCCCCACCCAGGATCAATGCCTCAGTGGAGGCATTGTTTGGGGGCAGGGAGGCATTGCAAAATCCTGCAGAATCGACCGTTCTGCTGAACAGCTGTTGAGGGGAGCAGGCGATCCTGAGCAGGCGATGCTCAGCAATCAGCCTTCCTTTAGGAAAGCCACCTGATGAACATCACCCACACCCTGTGAAATCGCCAGGGGATTGATTGTTGTGGTGCTGGTGGTGGTGATGGGAGGTGCCAGGAGGGCAGGGAATTGGGCTTGCCTTCTCCCGGAAGACACAGCTGGGGATCTGAGGTAGGTTTTGGCCTTTCATGGGGCTTTCCCACTCTGCCCGGCTCTCGGTCTTGCCCAGTCAGCCACGGAGCGCTCTGGGTCATCCAGTCCAACCCGTAGTGATCCGTGTCTGAACCTGACTCATCTGACACCCGGGTACCTCCGAAGAGGCCGATTTGGCTTTGGACTCGGACAAATCTGGTGCATAGCCCTACTTTGGACTTTATGTGGCTCAAGAAAAGGGTGAGGAAGGGAGGACAGGATAGAAGTGTACAAAATAATGCAGAGAAAGTGGCCAGAGAGGTTTTTCTCCTCTCATAATCCTGGAAACCAGTGGGCCCATCCAGTGCCTCTGACTGTTGGGAGAGACAGGACAGACAGCACATAGCAACGACCTGGAATTTGAAGTCCACATCTAGTGGAGCCATTGCAGAAGCACTTCTGTATTTTAATCTGCGGAAGGCTGCAGGCTATGAAGTGTGTGCATTGCCTCTGAGAATGTACAGATTTAGAAGACAGGGTTCGAACCCACAGCTCCAGGGCCAAAACGCCACACCTAGCGCCAGGGACAGAAGGATCTGTCCACTTTGGTTTTCTGTGTTTCTCATTTTTCCAAATTTTGAAATTAGAAAAATGAAGGCCTGAAAGAACCAAAGCTGCCTTATCGACAGAGGAGAGACATGAAAGGGCAGTGAGATGAGGAGGAAGGCAAGTGTACCAAGCGAGACCAAGGTGTTGCATATTCTGGGCAGGGTTTGCTCTACTCCCCGTTGACTTTTTTTGTTTCTTGCTCAGAGGTGAGCAAGATTTTTCTTGCTCCCATTTTTCCAAACTTAAATTCCGGTCTCTGCATTTCCACAGCAATTTGCATTTTTTAAAAAAAATGTGAAAATTTGTCAGCATTCTAGTGCCCATTCCTCAGAATAAAACACTTATTTTGTTTGCAATTTTGCCTTATCTACACAGAGTTCCTTTTGCCAAAAGCAATTTTCCCCAGTAGAATGCATTTTTGTATGTTGTTTTCACAGATATATTCATTTGTATGCACATTTCCCATGAGTATATGCATTTTTGTAAACACTGCTTGGCCAAAGGCACTGCACTTTGCAATGTGCCTGTAAGCAAAGTAAAATATTTGTTTTAAAAAAGTGTTTTTTCTTAGGAAGAAAAAGAAGCAGAGCCCATCTTAAAAGACCTCCCCTAAGAATGTTGATGATACCAGGCCACGTTTGGGTGGATATAAAATCCTTCCTTTCTAGGGTAAGTTCATTTGCCTCTTCCAGCCTGGTGACATTCTGTCCTTGGGATGACGTAGCGTTTCTCAGAAAAAGGTTTACAGGCTCTGGATGAGTTTGATTAATTGTATATGTGTGCAACTATTAGTAAAAGGGCGAAGCTGGGTGTGGATCCCTTTAAATACCTGAGAGAAAACAGAGGAAACTGAAGCTGCCGTAGGGAGAGTGCCAGGGTAATGGGGCTCTAAGATCCTGGGAGGGACAGATGGAATCAGAGCGGGGAGACTTGTGTGCCGAGTGAACCACCTGCCAGCTGACTTAAAAGAAGGGAAGAAGCAAAAAACACAGAGGGAAATTTATTCTACCCTTTAGCACTTGGAGCTGTGATCAAAGTAAGGCTGTGATGAAAGCCTACATATCTATGCCAGCTCTGGGGGGTTCTGTCACATTCTAGAGCGGGGATGGGGAACCCCAAATTCTGTCGGGGGCTACTAGCCATGATGGCTATGCTGTGCATCCACTGTCGGAAGCAGCATGCTTCTGAATACCAGTTGCTGGAAACCACAGGACGGGAGCGTGCTCTTGCGCTCAGGTCCTGCTTGTGGGCTTCCCATTGGGTCATCTGGTTGGCCACTGTGCGAACAGGATGCTGGACTAGATGGGCCACTGGCCTGATCCAGTAGGCCTTTTCTTAGGTTCTTAGGTTCTCAGGCCCTGAGACCGAATGCAGCTCTCTAGGTGTCCGGATAAGGCCCAGAGACTCTCCCCAGCTACGGCCCTCACTAGCCCTGCTTTGCCATCTTCTTGAGTGTTTTTGCCTGGCTAGAATGTGTCTTTCAAAAACATCATCATCGTTAGATTTATATCCTGCTCTTCCTCTCAAAAGGAACCTAGGGAGAGGGAGCCCCAGCTGACGGAGAGGGAGCCCCAGCTGATGAAGCGTCAAGGCCCCAGCTGACAAAGCATCAAGGCGAGTTAAGCAGCAGAGCGAAAAGAGGGTAAGTAGCTCCCATTTATTCCATTATTAAATTGAAGTAAAACAGCTCAGAGCAATAAGTAATAAGGGCAGCCCAAGGTCACCCTGAGCTAGGAGCCAAATCCTGAAAGAACCTATATCTTAGGAGACAGATCCTAGGAGAACGAAGCCCATAGAAAGCTAGTTTTCAACACCACCCTAGCAGGAAAGCTTCAGGGGACACTGTAAACGAGGCTAAATTCCAGTTGGAGAGAAGGGGGAAAAGGAAACTCCACCGACACATACAGGGAGAGAGTCAGCTCAGTCCTTGCTAAAAAGGGCAGCTTCAGCCTTCCTGAAACACAACCACAAGCTCTGTTTCCCTAGGTTAAAGAAAGGTCAGGCTGTTCTAGGTGGGAAAACAACAAACACAAAAGACTTGCCTGGAAGGCGCAGCCCCTTGATTAGATTAAAAGCAGCCAAAAGCTTAAACAGCCCCGCCCCTCGCTCAGGAAGGAAGGAAGCCTGAGAGAATACTAAAGAGTTAAGCCCCAGCTGATAGCCATCAGCCTCAAGTAACACATCATTGGCTGGCAGCAGTAGCTGGGAGGAACCAGCCACACATATAAAGTCAGAGCACCCTAGCGAGGGAGCCTGCTCCACGAGCTAGAGGGAGCCCCAGCTGAGGAAGCGTCAAGGCCCCAGCTGACAAAGCGTCAAGGTGAGTTAAGCAGCAGAGCGAGTTTGGCAGCAGGGCGAGGAGGCCAGGGCCCCCCACTCTGCCCGTCTGTTCCCTGACCTCAACTAAACCGCAGTCTCCAACCCATTGACGTAATAAACCTTAAACAAAACTATGCAGGTAAGAAGCCAGCAGGGGTGTGGGGGCTTTCCAGTGTTTTGCACCGCCTGCAGCATGTACGACTATCTGCCTGTTGGACAGAAGTCGTGGGTGTGCTCTCGGTGCAATGAGCTCCTGGCTCTCCGGGAACGACTTTATTTCCTTGAGGCCAAGGTGGCAGACCTGGAAAAGCTGAGAGAGGCAGAGAGGTGTGTGGAGGAGGCCTTCAGGGACATTATAGCTGTGTCCCACTCCAACGATGATAGCTCTCCTGCTATCATGGACAACGATGGTCTCGGGGAAGGAGAGCATCCAGCTGAGGAAGAGGGAAATGATCCCTTAGAAGGGACCCATTCCTTGGGGGTTGAGCAGCTATCCTCTCGTGCTGACGATATATCACCAGGGGGTGGAGGGATCCTTGTAGTGGGTGATTCGATCATTAGGAACATAGACAGTGGGGTGTGTGATGGGCGTGTAGACCGCAAGGTGTTTTGCCTGCCTGGTGCGAAGGTTGCGGATTTCGCCCGTCGTTTAGATAGTTTGGTAGACAGTGCTGGGAAGGAGTCAGTGGTCGTGGTGCACGTTGGCACCAACGACATGGGGAAATGCAGCCGTGAGGTCCTGGAAGCAAAATTTAGGTTGCTAGGTAGGATGCTGAAAGCCAGGACCTCCAAGGTGGCTTTCTCTGAAATGCTACCAGTTCCACGCGCAGGAGCAGCCAGACAGGCCCAGCTTCGCAGTCTCAATGCATGGATGAGACGATGGTGTCGGGTGGAAGGGTTGGATTTGTTAGGCACTGGGGAACATTTTGGGACAAGCCGGGCCTGTACAAAAGGGAGGGGCTCCACTTGAACCAGAATGGAACCAGACTGCTGGCACTTAAAATTAAAAAGGTAGCAGAGCAGCTTTTAAACTGACTGAGGGGGGAAACCCGACAGGAGCTGAGAAAGGTCCGGTTCGGAATAAACCTCCCCCCTGGGATAAAAACCAAAGAAATGATGAAATTTTAAAAGGGGTAGGCCTAGAAGTAGGCATTGTGAGAGCAGGGGCACAGGATATAAATTCAGAAGAGCAAAATTACCACAGGCCAAACCACAAGTGCCAAAGACACTTGAAGAGAGACACTGCTTACAAGTGCCTGTACACTAATGCTAGGAGCCTCCGAACCAAGATGGGAGAACTGGAGTGCTTGGTCTTAGAGAAGAGCATTGATATAGTGAGCATAACCGAGACCTGGTGGAATGGAGAAAACCAGTGGGATACGGTTATCCCTGGATATAAACTATATCGGAAGGACAGGGAAGGACGTATTGGTGGCGGAGTCGCTCTGTACGTGAAAGAAGGCATTGAATCCAGCAAGCTCAAAACCCCAAAAGAGGCAGACTCCTCCACAGAATCGTTGTGGGTGGTGATACCGTGCCCCAGGAGGGACTTAATACTGGGAACGATCTATCGTCCCCCTGATCAAAATGCTCAGGGAGACCTTGAGATGAGATATGAAATTGAGGAAGCATCCAAACTAGGAAATGTGGTAGTAATGGGTGACTTCAACTACCCGGACATAGACTGGCTGCATATGTGTTCCAGTCATGACAAAGAAGCAAAGTTTCTAGATATTCTAAATGACTATTCCCTAGACCAGTTGGTCATGGAACCGACCAGAGGGATGGCAACCCTGGACTTAATCCTCAGTGGGGACCGGGACCTGGTGCGAGATGTAAGTGTTGTTGAACCGATTGGGAGCAGTGACCACAGTGCTATTAAATTAAACATACATGTAACTGGCCAATTGCCAAGAAAATCCAACACGGTCACATTTGACTTCAAAAGAGGAAACTTCACAAAAATGAGGGGATTGGTAAAAAGAAAGCTGAAAAACAAAGTCCAGAGGGTCACATCACTCGAAAATGCTTGGAAGTTGTTTAAAAACACTATATTAGAAGCTCAACTGGAGTGCATACCACAGATCAGAAAAGGTACCGCCAGGGCCAAGAAGATGCCAGCATGGTTAACGAGCAAAGTCAAGGAAGCTCTTAGAGGCAAAAAGTCTTCCTTCAGAAAATGGAAGTCTTGTCCGAATGAAGAAAATAAAAAAGAACACAAACTCTGGCAAAAGAAATGCAAGAAGACAATAAGGGATGCTAAAAAAGAATTTGAGGAGCACATTGCTAAGAACATAAAAACCAACAACAAAAAATTCTATAAATACATTCAAAGCAGGAGACCATCTAGGGAGACCATTGGACCCTTGGATGATAAGGGAGTCAAAGGTGTCCTAAAGAACGATAAGGAGATTGCAGAGAAGCTAAATGAATTCTTTGCATCTGTCTTCACAGTGGAAGATATAGGGCAGATCCCTGAACCTGAACTAACATTTGCAGGAAGGGATTCTGAGGAACTGAGACAAATAGTGGTAACGAGAGAGGAAGTTCTAAGCTTAATGGACAATATAAAAACTGACAAATCACCGGGCCCGGATGGCATCCACCCGAGAGTTCTCAAAGAACTCAAAGGTGAAATTGCTGATCTGCTAACTAAAATATGTAACTTGTCCCTCGGGTCCTCCTCCGTGCCTGAGGACTGGAAAGTGGCAAATGTAACGCCAATCTTCAAAAAGGGATCCAGAGGGGATCCCGGAAATTACAGGCCAGTTAGCTTAACTTCTGTCCCTGGAAAACTGGTAGAAAGTATGATTAAAGCTAGATTAACTAAGCACATAGAAGAACAAGCCTTGCTGAAGCAGAGCCAGCATGGCTTCTGCAAGGGAAAGTCCTGTTTCAGTAACCTATTAGAATTCTTTGCGAGTGTCAACAAGCATATAGATAGAGGTGATCCAGTGGACATAGTGTACTTAGACTTTCAAAAAGCGTTTGACAAGGTACCTCACCAAAGGCTTCTGAGGAAGCTTAGCAGTCATGGAATAAGAGGAGAGGTCCTCTTGTGGATAAGGAATTGGTTAAGAAGCAGAAAGCAGAGAGTAGGAATAAACGGACAGTTCTCCCAATGGAGGGCTGTAGAAAGTGGAGTCCCTCAAGGATCGGTATTGGGACCTGTACTTTTCAACTTGTTCATTAATGACCTAGAATTAGGAGTGAGCAGTGAAGTAGCCAAGTTTGCTGATGACACTAAATTGTTCAGGGTTGTTAAAACAAAAAGGGATTGTGAAGAGCTCCAAAAAGACCTCTCCAAACTGAGTGAATGGGCGGAAAAATGGCAAATGCAATTCAATATAAACAAGTGTAAAATTATGCATATTGGAGCAAAAAATCTGAATTTCACATATACGCTCATGGCGTCTGAACTGGCGGTGACCGACCAGGAGAGAGACCTCGGGGTTGTAGTGGACAGCACGATGAAAATGTCGACCCAGTGTGCGGCAGCTGTGAAAAAGGCAAATTCCATGCTAGCAATAATTAGGAAAGGTATTGAAAATAAAACAGCCGATATCATAATGCCGTTGTATAAATCTATGGTGCGGCCGCATTTGGAATACTGTGTACAGTTCTGGTCGCCTCATCTCAAAAAGGATATTCTAGAGTTGGAAAAGGTTCAGAAGAGGGCAACCAGAATGATCAAGGGGATGGAGCGACTCCCTTACGAGGAAAGGTTGCAGCATTTGGGGCTTTTTAGTTTAGAGAAAAGGCGGGTCAGAGGAGACATGATAGAAGTGTATAAAATTATGCATGGCATTGAGAAAGTGGATAGAGAAAAGTTCTTCTCCCTCTCTCATAATACTAGAACTCGTGGACATTCAAAGAAGGTGAATGTTGGAAGATTCAGGACAGACAAAAGGAAGTACTTCTTTACTCAGCGCATAGTTAAACTATGGAATTTGCTCCCACAAGATGCAGTAATGGCCACCAGGTTGGATGGCTTTAAAAGAAGATTAGACAAATTCATGGAGGACAGGGCTATCAATGGCTACTAGCCATGATGGCTGTGCTGTGCCACCCTAGTCAGAGGCAGCATGCTTCTGAAAACCAGTTGCCGGAAGCCTCAGGAGGGGAGAGTGTCCTTGCACTCGGGTCCTGCTTGCGGGCTTCCCCCAGGCACCTGGTTGGCCACTGTGAGAACAGGATGCTGGACTAGATGGGCCACTGGCCTGATCCAGCAGGCTCTTCTTATGTTCTTATGTTCTTAGGGCAGCAAACTGCAAGGGGCAAAACAATCGAAACATCTTCTCATATAAACAATTCCAACACAGATGCAGACTGGGATGAAGGTCTCTTCTTAACAGGCTTGCTGGAAAAGAAAGGCCTTCAGTGGGTGCTGGAAAGATAACAGAAATGGCGCCAGTTTGATATTTAAGGGAATTCCAATGGGCCGCTGCCACTACACTAAAGGCTCGCTTCATATGTTGTGCGGAATTCCCCTCTGATGAGATGGCATCTGCAAGAGGCCCTCACCTGCAAAGCCTCTTTCAGGTATTCTGGTCCCAAGCTGTGTTTTAGAGGACTTTTATAGCAAATATTTGAAAAGCAAAATATATTTTAAAAGAATGAGATCCAACAAGATCAGTTCAGGAGTCCAGACATGGGAGTCAAGTAATATCAAATGGAGGTTCTATAATATTTGAATTACATCAATGAAGGTGTCCTGAATGATGATGATGATGATGATGTAATCATCATCATCATCATCATCATCATCAACAAAATAACAACAATAACGTTCATTAATTATTAATAAAGGGTCATCACCCCAGCACATTTCTCCATAGAAGTCCATGCTTTCAGCACCTTGGACACCTCCCTGAACAGTCTGACTAAAACCTGGAGTGGATTTACTGCTCCACTGAGAAAGTTTGGACTAAAACCTGAAGCAGACTCGCTGCCCCACTGACATCGGAGCCACCAGTCTCCCCTGCCTCCCTGTGATCCCAAATTGCCAAGGTTGCATCAATATTAGCCAGGAAAGGCATCCAGACCTAAGAAGCAGTGTGGCAATTTTAAAAGCACCGAGGGAAACACACAAGAAAGGAGCACAGCGCCCCAGGGGGAGAAAGCCATCATTGTATTAAGTCAGTAATTTTTTGTGGTTTTCTCTGAAGTAGGGTGAAAAAACTGTGAGATTTATCCCCTCCCCCACCCCACCCTGCCCTGTCCAGCCACCTTCTAATTTATTGGAGTTTTCTGCTGACTCTCTTCCTTTTGCCTTTCTTTTCTTGTTGGCCTTAGCAAACACCAAACACTTCTCACATCCACACCACACATTTTTTCCACTTTAAACAATCATGGCTTCCCCCAAAGGATCCTGGGAAGCATAGTTTGCGAAGGGTGCTGAGACTTGTCAGGGGATCCCCATTCCGCTCACAGAGCTCCAATTCCCGGAATTCTCTGGGAAGAGGGGCTGACTGTTAAACCACTCTGGGAATTGTAGCTCTGCGAGGGGAAATAGGGCCCCCTAACAACTCTTGGGAAAGTAACAAACTACAACTTCCCAGAATTCTTTGGGGGTAGTCATGACTGTTTAAAGTGGAAGAAATGCCTGGTGTGGATGTTGCCTGAGAGAATGTTGAAGTTCTGCTTCTTCTCTTATCCAGGAAAGGAGGGGGAAATATACATATAATGGCAGAGTGCAGGGTTATTGCCGTGGATTACAGAGAATGTCAGTGGAAGAAGAAAAGTGTGGGTTGGCACATTCATCACTTGATGGTACCATCATCATATGAACATAGGAAGCTGCTTTAGACCATTGGTCCACTTAGCTCAGTACTGAAGTGTTCTTCAACCGTGGGTCGCCAGATGTTGTCGGACTACAGCTCCCATCAACCCCAGACAGCTTAGCTAATTGCCAAGGATGATGAGGGCTGTAGTCCAACAACATCTGGGGACCCAAGGTTGAAGAAGAGTGATCTACCCTGGCTGGCATCGGTTCTCCCAAATTTCAGGCAAGGAGTCTCACCCAGCCTTGTCTGGAGCAGAGCTTGGAAAATTTACTTTTTTGAACTACAACTCCCATCAGCCCAATCCAGTGGCCATGCTAGCTGGGGCTGATGGGAGTTGTAGTTTTTAAAAAGTAAATTTTCCAAGCTCTGGTCTGGAGCTGCTGGGATTGAGTTTGGGACTCTTTGCACACAAGGCAGGTGTTGTGCCATGGAGCTCTGGCCTCTCCTCTTATCATCATCATTTGGTTAGAGCATTTATACCCTGCTCTCTGGCCAAAAACGTTCCCAGAGCAGCTTCCATACCATCATTTAAAATAAGACAGTCCTGACCTGCAGCCTTAAACTAAAAAACACGACGCGCAAGGCGAAAAGAACTCACAGAGGGACAGAGTTCTATTTACTTCTTAAATAGACGTTCTTATCATGACCGGCTGTTGTAGGAGGTGCCTGATGGTGCTGGTCTTTTTGGCAGAGCTGATGGAAGGAACCCTGTATCCCATCTCTACCATTGAAGCAGCAGCATCTAGGGGTGAGTTGCATTTGTGAATGAATATCGCAGAGACACCGTCTGTATTACTTGACAGGCAGTGCTTTTTAATGGAGTTCATGAGCGTATTTTTTAAGGCGTTGTTACTGGGTGTCCCCTTTTTTTCATTCATATGCCTTGCATGTGGAAGTGTCTCTATCATGTTCATGCCCTGACATTTGCACTGAGGTCAACGTGGTTCAAACTAAAAGAAAAAGAAAAAGGGAGGGGTGAATAGGGCCTTGCAAATGCGTTTACGCAAGTTACTAGCCTAGCAAAATGCTTCCTAGCCTGCCCATCCACCAGTAAATACATGAATTAAAAAGCAAAGGGAAATTGAAAGCTGCTGCTTATGATCCACGCCTTGCTGTAGCAGAAATCATAAAAAAAAGCATGAAGATACAGCGAACCAGACATCACAGAGAGATTTTGCTAAGAGGTTTTTCAGAAGGACTGGTGGTTTGTAAGAACCCTCAGAATTATTCTGTGGTGTGCCCCTCTGTTCTGCTGTTTCTATTCAATTTTGCTAAAATGTCATACCATGTTTCAGTGGCTTCCAATCTGAATTTGTGTGCTTGGTTCACTGCTTACATTTTATGTGTCCATTTGTGTCTACTGGGCGTCCAAAAGCTAGGACCGGATGTCCGTTTGGACACACAACTATTACTTAACCAATGCGCTGGAGTTCATTGATATTGTTCAACTGCCAGTCAGTAAGTGTACACAGTGGGGAGGAGAGCCTGGCTGGGAGTCCAGAGTCTGTGAGTTCAAATCCCCGCTCGTGTCTCCTGGGTGTCAAGGGCCAGCTGAAGATCACCCCCACAGGGAGTGGCTCAGGGGTTACGTGTCCTGCCATCTGTGCAGCCGTGGGCAAGCTGCATAGTCCCAAGGAGCCCAGTTGCCCCCCAGCTGGCAGTTGCAGACAAGGAAGGGGCTGGCTTGTGCAGCTGTGGCAAGCTGAGCCGGCCCTAGCCAGCTGGGGAGGACTAGCCTCAGAGGGAGGCAATGGTAAACCCCCTCTGGATACCGCTTACCATGAAAGGCCTATTCATAGGGTCGCCATAAGTCGGGATCTACTTGAAGGCAGTCCATTTCCAATTTCATGATAGCCGTCTTCAAATATTTGAGGGGCTATTACATAGATAATGAAGGAAATTTGTTTTCTGTTGCACCAGAGGAAAGCATCTGAACCAATAGGTTCAAATTTTAAGAAGAGGGATTTTGGCTGAACTTCTTGGTTATATAAGCTGGCTGACAATGGAGCAGACTGCCTCAAAAGGGGATCGACTTGAAGGCAGTCCATTTCCATAAGAAGATGGGAAGCTACCTTATACGGAGTCAGGCCATTGGTCCATCTGATTTAGTACCAGAGCTTGGAAAAGTTACTTTTTTTGAACTATAACTCCCATCAGCCCAATGAACTGGCCATGCTGGCTGGGGCTGATGGGAGTTGTAGTTCAAAAAAAGTAACTTTTCCAAGCTCTGTTTAGTACTACCTACACTGCCAGCGGCTCCCCATAGTTTTAGCTTTTGATTGAACCTGGGAGCTTCTGCATGCAAGGCAGACGCTCTGCCGCTGAGCTAGGGCCCTTCCCCAGGCCAGCTATATATCGGCATTGATAGTCATGTAGAATCATCTCTTCTGTTAGGCTGAAGGCGGAACTCTGGGCCACTGAATCAGCTCTTGCTGAGAGATGCCCTCCAGCAAGTCCCTCCTTTCCTTGAAATGGATCCATGCGAGACGGTTGTTATATCAAGCCGTGTTCAAGGTCTCCTTGTTGGCATTCAACACCCTAAACAACTTGGGAGCAGGATACCTAGTGGGCCACCTTCTTTTATACATTCCTGGCTGATTGCTAAGACTGGGGTGGGGTGGGGGAGGGGAACCTTCTTCAGCCTGAGGGCTACATGCTGGTAGTGGGTGGAGGCAACAAATGTAAATTTTACCTTTCTATAGTAGGCGACTTTCTAGATACAGACGCACCCCTTTCCGTGCTCCATCCTGACAAGCAAGAGGCATTATCGGAGTCCAAGTGCACATTCCATCCAGGCCAAAACATGCAAGAAGGGTGCCAAGCAGGTCCAGGAGAGGGTTTTGGAGGACCACATTCAACCACTGGGCCTAAGCGTCCTTGCCCCTAGCTAAGATCTTCAGAGGAAGTCTTTCTGGCTTCATCACAATCAATGGCATGCCACTTTATGACATCTAGGAAGCAGGTCTTCTTGGTGGTGGCACCCACCTTCTGGAACACACTTCCACGTGCAATTCAGGAGGTGGAAACAGAAGCTAGTTTTTTTTTATTTTAAAAATGCACCTTTTAACACTGGCTGTCCCTGAATTGTAACGTTTTACCACACTGTTCTTTTATCATTATTATTATATTTTATTATTATTATTGCTGATATATGTATTGACTATCAGACTGATTGATTTTTGTGATAGATATTTATATTTTGGTTTTTAAATTTTATGAAAACAGCTTAGAGATTGCATCTATTAAGCGTTATAAAAATATTATTAATAAATAATAAACAAACTCTTTCAAATCCTATTGTCTCCCTAAATATAGCTCCATCTTACCCTCAGGACTAACAACCTTGGCTCCCAGCAATGGGTATGAGATTGCTGTGGCTGCACAAAGAGACAAAAATGCACTCTGCTCATGTTCAAGGGCATTCTTTTCTTCATTCTTCTAATATCTCAAGCCAGAGGCACTGCTTTCAAAGCAATGGAGCAGATGCCCGACTTAAATTACACTTGGCTTATTTTACCCTTCTAGCTTAAGAGATGGAGTGATGAGGATCTTCTCCCCATGCCAACCCAGCAGTTTTGGCATCTGTTGGCACAGAAGGGCACAGCAACCTAGACGGGTGTAAAAGTACCACAGGGGGTTCCCTATTTGTATATCAAGGACTTTTTTTCTTTGTTTGATTCAGTGTTTACATTTATCTCCCTGTGAAACATGTCAAACTTTGAGGGGTTTCAAGCATTTCAGGAGAAAATCACCAATACAAACTTTGTAGAAAGTGCTTCTTCACTCATTATGTAGTTAAGTTACAGAATGGGCTCCCACAATAGTGTAGTGATGGTCACCAATGTGGATGGTTTTTTTAAAAAAAACCATTGAGGATAAGGCTATCAATGGCCTCTAGCCAAAACATCCGTAAACTCTCAGTATACCAAATGGGTGATGCTATCCTCAACGCCTTGGTGGTCTGGAAGCCTTTGAGCATGTGCAGTAAGGCCTAGTCAAGCTAGAGTGGATGCTCAGAGTGGATTGCTGAATCTAGATTTAGGGATGGGGAGAGATTTGATTCAGTTTGCATTTAAAGCCGAATCTTTCCAATCCATGCTCTCTGAAACAGTATGAGAAACAAATCATAGCTATCCTTCGAAATTTGCACTTACCCAAATTTTGCGATGTGGTTCTCTAACCAAACAATGTTTACAAAAATGCATGTGTTAGGGGAAAGTGTGCCTAAAAATGAATACATTCGTAAAAATGACATACAAAAAATGTATCATGTTAGGGGGAAACTTCTTGCAAAAATGTGTACATTCATCAAAACTGCATACAAAGAGATGTTTATAAGGAGAAGTTTGCACTAAAATGGAATAATTTTCAGGAGGATATTTGAAGAAAGATTTCTCAAATTGCCCCAGAAATGTGGAGAATTGAGGTCACTGAGATCATCTGTAGGAGCAGTTTTGGCTGTCCCCCAGGTTGGTGAGGCTCATTTGACATCGACACAAAATTGAACCTTCAGCGTCATCAGCCTAGTTCTCTGGAATGCTCTGCCAACAGAGATTTAGCAGGCGCCTTCTGTTTTAACTTTTTAAACATCTGCTGAAAACCTTTCTGTTCTGCCAGGCTGATGCAGTCAGTTAAGATGTCTTTTTGCAATAGTTGACCTCTGTTTTTACTGTATTTTTAAATGTTTTTACTATACATGTTGTTTTTAATTGTTGTTAAACCTCTTTGATGTTTTTAAACGAAATAGTATACAAATATATTTATAAATAAATAAGCAAACAATTTAAGATTAGAAAAATGAGAGATTGAGGCAACCGAAATTGACACAGCCTTCCACCCCTATTTAGATGCTGCAATCTATTCTGGAGTTGCAGTGGAGTGGAATGTGTTAGTTTCCTTTTCTGCCAAAGCTTTTTGGAACAGGGTGTGGAAGAATTGTTTTACAAGATTAAAAACATGATTGTGCACATAGAGAAGTCAGAGATACCACGCGCATCAATCAACTGCAGTAAATGAGATGTAACCCACGAGGTCCATAAACCCTTAGATCTGTTTGGGTTCAGGCACACCCAAACCTTACAGGCTAGAGATCAATTTGCATGTCTTCATAGGTTAAATAATCCGTACTGTTCAACCTAGCCAGGAGACAATTGCATCAGATCGTCGGATTATAGAATCATAGAATAGTAGAGTTGGAAGGGGCCTATAAG
Organism: Rhineura floridana; assembly: GCF_030035675.1. Lineage (NCBI taxonomy): Eukaryota > Metazoa > Chordata > Lepidosauria > Squamata > Rhineuridae > Rhineura > Rhineura floridana. Next base: position 4,372,663 of record NC_084500.1, on the reverse strand, counting down.
GCCATTGAGTCTATGTTCAGAACTTTGATGTACCTGTTGGGAGGTTGCTGCGCACAGGTCTTCAGTATGCATGAGAAGATTCTCAAGGCTTAGAAAAGGGGCAACCCTAGTTCCTGGTTGCATGCTACAGGTGAGCAATATCTTAGCACTCTGACCTTAGGAGACACTGACAGCCTCGTAACACATTTTATTGTTCAGACGTGCACTTAAGATTTTTAAAAGAGTACACCTAGAAATGGTCACCCAGTGAGCTTCATGGCTGTGTGGGGATTTGAACCCTGGTCTCCTAGGTTGTAGTCCAACACCTTAACCACTACACCACACTGGTTCTCTCCAGAAATGTAAAAGTTCAAGGTTCTGGTTTTGGTGTACAAAGGCCTACGCAGCTTGGGACCAGGATACCGGAAAGATCGTCTTACCCCTTTATATACCCAATCTATCACTGCGCTCTGCAAATGAGGGCCTCCTGCAGACACCATCTTATCAGGAAGTCCGTTCCTCACAACATAGGAAGTGGACATTTAGTGTTGTGGCACTGACATTTTGGAATTCCTTCCCCTTAAATATTAGGCAGGCACCATTTCTGTTATCTTTTCAGCACCTACTGAAGACCTTCCTCTTTCAACAAGCGTTTTAAGCAGAAACCTTATCCCAGTCTGCGTATGTGTTGGAATTGCTTTTTCAGATGTTTTTAAAGCTTTTTTAAAAAAGACATTTTGTTTTAATCTGTTGCTAAAAGATGCTTTGTTTTAATATGTTTTTTAAAGATGTTTTGTTTCAATATGTTTTAAAGTCTTTTGTTTTTAAGATGTTTTAGGGTGTTTTTGTTTGCCGCCCCAGGCCCCTTACAGAAGGAAGAGCGGGATATAAATGTAATAAATAAAATATAAATAAAATTGTGAATGTCACAGTTTAAGTAATGGAAACTGCATAGCTATAGGAAGGAAGATTTTTCTTTCAAGTTGAGTGTCATTTGTGGACTTCCCTATCACCTGCTATCTGATCCTTCTAACCAGAGATACCAGAGATTGCGGCTGTCCACATGCCAAGCAGATGCTCTGCCGCTGACTGAGGGTCTGCCCTTGTTTTTGCCTTCCCAGCTCCATGGTCACACTTCAACATTTGATATAAAAGATGTTGCCTTTAAAAAAAAAATTCATCCTGGAAAAGTGTGACCAAGCTTCTTGTCTTCTGTATCTTTAGCCTTCTCTTGTTTTCAGCTGCAGAGGCAGCAACCGGAGAAAGGCAACTGAGAGTAACAGAACATTAAAAGAAACATTACCAGCACACAAAAAGAACATCTAGTGAAGTCCAGCTGATAAGGAGAGCAGGAACTGTTCCCACTAGGCTGTGTGATGTTTTGCAGTACGAGGTGTCCTCGGGTTACTGTAAAAGACGTTCTGCGGCAGCATGCAGGGAAGGTATCCATTTTTATTGGTAAACTCTAGGTGTTTAAATTGCTGGATGTGTTCCCATGCTGGGAGATTGTTTCAAGTCTGATTGCAGATGTTAGGTTCTCCAAACTCCGCCAAGCAGTTTCTTTGTCAGAGAGGTGCCACCTACTGTTGGACTGGGGTACTGCTGTGGGATGCAAGGTATTAATATTCAGCAAAGACGCTTCTGAGAAACTAGCAAAACAAACGTACAACAGATGCCTTAAGAATGGTGGAAATGGAGTAGGTGACTAGTAGATTACATCAGATGCAAAAACGAGGTTTTTGTCTTGGAGATATATAAACACTGTTGACATCCGCCCTGGGCTCCTTCTGGGAGGAAGGGTAGGAGGTAATGATGATGATGACGATGACAACAGCAGCAGCAGAAACAACAATAAAGGATACTGGTTAAAATTCTGTTGCTCCCGACAGCTCTCTATATTTCCTGAACTTTCATTGCAATGGTCTGGATCTCTCCAAACATCCATTGCTGTTTTAATATTTATTTTGTCAATCATTATACAAGACGCAGCCCTCAGAGTAGACTCTTCTCTTATAGGTTAGTATACTTTGAGAAAGAAGTCTGTACCACCACCCACCATCCCTCGGCCAATTCTTATCGCTTTGGAATGAGCCACTATCTGGATTAAGGTGACCAAAAATGGTTTACAAAAAGGGTTTCCAATGAATTTTTAGGTCCTGAGTCCTACTCAGAGGAGACCCACTGAAGTTAATAGTCATAGCTAACTTAGGTTCATTAACTTCAATGAGTCTACTCTGAGTAGGACTTAATTAAATGCAACTTTTACATTCAGTTTCCTGCAGCAATTTGAGTTTTTTTAAAAGCCTCATGAAAATTCGTCAACGTCTTAGTGTGAATATCTTCTAATAAATATTTTTTGTTCACCATTTTGACTAATGTACACAGTTTTGTAAGCAGTTTTCCCTAATATGATGCTTTTTTGTATGTTACTTTTGCTAATATTTTCATTTTTATGGACACCGCCCCCCATATATACATTTTTGTAAACATTGTTTGGATAGAGAACTGCATCGCAAAATTTGGATAAGTTCTGAAGGATGGCTGTGTTTCAGTTATATTGTTTCGGAAAGTACACATTTGATAAATTCAGCTTTAAATGTGAACTGGATCAAATTTCCGCTCTGGTCAGGAGCACCTTCTCATTAGGTTCCTTTTTTTTTTAAAAAAAGTGCCTGTTGGGGGAAAGCCACTCTCAACATGCTCAGAAGCATTTACCCAGAGATCATAGAATCATCAAGTTGGAAGAGGCCTATAAGGCCATAGAGTCCACCCCTTGCTCAGTGCAGGAATCCAATGCAGGAATCCTGGAATTTCTTTTGAAAGCAAAAGCTTAGGACTCTAAATCCGAAGGTTCACTCTGGAAGGCATGAAATGACCAGGCCATTTTAGGGTTGTAAATGCAGAGTGCAACCCTGGCTACTCCTCCTTGATAAAAAAAAAGGATCCCAATTTCTGCTGCCCTCAGTGAGAAGCCTTGATTGTCAGCTGCTCCTACCTGCTTCCCCAGGAAGTCTGTTCTATTTTTCTCTGGTTGTTGAGCCAATCTGCTGATGTTAAATTGATGTGTCCAGTCATCTGTGTGGTAATAACTAGCAGCTGGGTATATGAGTCACTAGACAGACTAATGGACTGTCCTGTGCGTGTGTGTGTGGGAGATGACATATGCTTCTCTATTGAGGCCTACATTGTAGATGAACTCTTAATACAGTAGGGCCCCACTTTACAGCGATTCGCTAGTACAGCAGTCTCAATTAGACACAATTAGACTAAAGCCCCACTCATACGGCGCTTGTTCCGCTTTTACGGAGGTTTTCGGGCATCGTGTGCCATTCCATTCAATGGGTTCCGCTTTACAGCGGTTTTCGCTTTACAGCGGGGGTCTGGAACGTAACCCGCCGTATGAGTTAGATTTTAGATTTTATCTTCATTGTTTTTAGATTTTTTTAATGTCTAGGTATTGTATGCCTATGTTGTACATCGCCCAGAGTGGCTGGACAGCCAGCCAGTTGGGCGACTAATAAATTCAATAAATAAATAAAATAAATAAATAAATGAGTGGGGCCCTATTGTATATAATTCAGAGCTGCTGAGCTGAGCTCCTATTGCCCACGAAACAACTCACTGATCTTTAGGGCTGTGCACACTCCCCCCCCGACCTGTGGCTCCAATCCAGAGGGGGGCATCCGGCTGACCCACCCTAGGTGGATCCAGGGAGCACCTGCCCTGGGTTTGAAGCCACTCTCGAATATGTTCGGGGGATGGGACTCGCGTTTAATTGGGATAAAAAACCTCAAATCAAACATATAGAGGGCAGGGGGTGGGGGAAAGAGACATTGCATCGCCCCAAGAGTGGGGTCAATCTATCATATGCTATGCTGTTTTGCAAGACAGCAAACCCCTTGCACGATGCACTTGTGCAAAAGGCTTTCCTGTGTCTTCTTCTTGCTTGATGCCCCACCCCATGACAGCCCTGGGTCACTCTAGGATGGTCATTGAATCTGACTCACAGCAATCTGTGCAGGGCCAGCACCAGCCTGCAGCGGGTCTTTGGGCACCAGACTGCAGGACCCTCTGTGGTGGTGGCAGTACTATTGCAGCCACCGCAGATGGGGGCTTAAATAAGCCCAGCTGTGTCACAGATTAGTGTGCTGCACATGCACCCCTACTCCAAGGTAATGGTCGGGCCTGTTGATGTCCCTGCTGCCATTTTGGGTGATGGAAAGCATGTGTGCAAAGTGCACTGATGTGTTGCCGTAGGAAGTTGTGTGGCTCTGCAATCCATTGCATGACATATGCTCTACGGCCCGAAGCTAGTGCAGATTACGGAACAGGAACTACACTGGCCCAGCTCCAGGGGCCCCTGTCTGTGCCAGGAGCCCTTGGCCAGTGCCCAACCTGTCTACCCGCTGGTCCCCAGGCCATGATTCATGTCTGTCAGAACCCAACTTGGCAGAGGCCCCAAAACGTCTGAATGGGCCCAATTCGGCTTGGGCCCCAGCTGAATCTAGTACACAGACCTACTGATCACCAATGTATACTACCTGTGTATACATCCATATCAGTCCCTCTAAATAGTGAACACAAATGGTGAATGTCAACAGAAATCGACTCAAAATGAAAAAAACAAGAGGGAAATATTGTGCAGAAGCACAATATATACAGCTTAGGCTATTTATTGTTATTGTTTTGATTTATTACCTGTCCTTCACCCTATGGCCCCAACAATTTAAAACAGAACATTAAAAAAAAAGTTTAAGACAAATTTCAATGACAAGAAAAGGGTGCATCCTAAAAGTGTACATTTCAACAGTTGAAGGCCAGGGAAAAGAGGTGTGCCTTCAGCATTAAATTAAAAATGTATAGTGAAAGCTAGGGAAGGGGGGAGAATTTAGATTCAGTTTGCATTTAAAGCTGAATCTATCATATTAGCACTTTCCGAATCACTATGAGAACCAAAAAACAGCCAGCCTTTGAAATTTGCACTTATCTAGCTTTTGTGATGCAGTTCTCCAATTCAAAGAATATTTACCAAAAATGCATATATTAGGGCAAAGTGTGCATCAGAATGAGTACGTCAGAATAACATACAAAAATGCATGATATTAGGACAAATTCCTTGCAAACGTGTAGATTAGTCAATATGTACAAAGTTGTGTTTATTAGGAGAAATTTACCCTATAACGCTGAAAATGTTTCATGAGGATTAAAAATAACAAAACACAAGCTGCTGCAGGAATGTCCAGAACTGAATTTAAGATTTGGAGATGTGCACATTTTAGATAGCTGCATTTCAGTTCTCAGATTGTTTTGGAAAGTGCACATTTGATAGATTTGGCTTTAAATTTATTTATTTATTATTTGATTTATATCCCACCCTTCCTCCCAGCAGGAGCCCAGCTAATGATAACTGAATCAAATTTCTCCCCCATGCAGGGGTGTAGCTGTCCAGGATCTTGGGGCATCCCAGCTGTCCATGGAGGCTCAGGTTTCGGCAGTGAGCCGGGCAGCGTGGTATCAATTATATCTGATACGGAGGCTACAGCCCTACCTTCCTGTTCATCTGCTCCCAGGGGTGATACATGCCCTGGTCTCCTCCCACTTAGACTACTGTAATGCGCTCTACGTGGGGTTGCCCTTGAAAACGGTCTGGAAATTACAGCTGATACAGAACGCGGCGGCACGTTTGATTAAGAACGGCCGTCGCCGTGATCATATCACCCCGGTGTTAGTAGATCTACACTGGTTACCAGTTGTTTACCGGGCCCAATTCAAGGTGCTGGTGTTGACCTTTAAAGCCCTATACGGTTTTGGCCCAGTTTATCTGAAGGAGCGCCTCCAGCATCACCAATTATGCCGCCTGACAAGATCAGCCACACAAGACCTTCTCTCAGTCCCACCAGTTAAAACAGCTAGACTGGTTTGGACTAGAGAGAGGGCATTTTCGATTGTGGCCCCCACCCTCTGGAATTCCCTTCCTTTCGATCTTCGTCATGCCCCCTCCCTGATAAGTTTCCGCCGAGCCCTGAAGACCTGGCTGTTTAGACAGGCCTACGGGATCTCTGGGGTGGGTTAGTTTTAATGCTGTTGATTGACTGATTGATTAACTGGTAGAGTGGTGTTTGGTTAATTATTGATTGTGGTTTTACTGGTTTTATATTGTATTTTATTGTATCAATGTACGTCGCCTAGAGTGGCTGTTAATTCGGCCAGATAGGCGACTCATAAATAAAATTTTATTATTATTATTATTATTATTATTATTATTATTATTATTATTATTATTAGACCCCTTACCATTTAGGACCCAGGGTCCCAGCTGGGTCCCTATGTCTCCAGCATCCTACGAAGCAATCAGCATGAAAAGGGAGTGTGTTAGCCACTGAGAAGAATCTTCTAACATGTTTCCTTGTCCTTCCCTGCTGATTGGAGCCAATCAGAGTGAAAGGAGTCAGCCACTGTCAGTCAGTCAGTCAGTTTTATTGCCTAGCCGTAGGCCATTGCAACATACAGAATCGCTGATCATTATATAAAACTACAGTTAAAACATTCTTTGGTAAGACTCTTCACAGTAGCTAACACTCCTCTTTCATGCTGATTGGCTCCTAGGGACGTCTGTTGTTATGGGAGAAGGCACGCATGGGAAGGACTGAGGAGGGTGGAGATTATGATGGAGAGCAGGCAAGTGAGGGCATGTGAATGTGAGGGGCCATGGCATGGCTGCCACGAAGGGACCCTGCACTTCTGAATTTGCCACTATGCTACTGCCCCCATTCCCAGTTTCATATAATAGCTATACCTTGAAAGCTGTTCAGTGCCACGTCCTTGTCGATTCTTCAGCATGGCTCATTGACTTTAAACTCCGCACATGTTCATTTCCCTCTTTCTCCATCCTCTCTGCGCTGTTTGTTTCTTCGCACACCACTCTGTTTCTCCAGCTGGAACAAGCGTGCCATTTGATATATCTAATGGAAAGCCTAAAACACGTTCTGAAGAATAAGAAAAGGGTGGTGGAATAGGACAAGAGCAGAGGAAAGATTTAGAAGCTGACTGTGAGGTTTTGACTAGAGTCGTTTGTCATTTTCCTTTACAGATTACAGCAGGGAAGGTTTTATGGCGTCGGGCTGTGGAGCGGTAAAGCTGAAGGTGATTTGACACCACCGGGCCCTGGTTTCCTTTACAGACTCTTTCTGCCCTTCCTCTTTTGCTTCTCCTTGATTTGCCTTCTGCACCTGATTCAGAACAAGTTATGGAAGGGGGGTGTCGTGGAACTGCATGGAGCAGTCATGGAATGACTAGAGTCCTGGCCTATTTTTTTATTTGCACCCCTCTCTTCAGCCAAAAAAGCTCCCAGAGTGGCTGACATACAATCAAGAAAGTCCCTGCCCATTATTATTGTTGTTGTTAGAATTTATTACCTGCCCTTCACCCAAAGGTCCTGGGTAGGCTTGCCAGGTGTCCGGATTTCACCTGGAGATTCCAGATTTTTGGGACCCTCTCCAGATCTCCAGATGAGTCAGCTTAATCTCCAGACTCTCAGCTTTCATTTAAAAAAAAGTTTCTAGGTGGTCTGATTCACAAGATATACACCGAAATGTCAGCCGCCAAAACTTCTGTGAAATGATCTCTTGGGGTCTACTCTAACCCCGCCCTTTCATGTTTGTAGCCAATAGTGATGTCAGGGTTGTGATTGACAAGGGATTACTGGGGCCCCAGGCAGTACCTAGACTCCATTGCAAAGGTAGAGAAACTGTTGTTTTTTTCCTGTTTATCTGAAAATCTCATAAATTGAGTAAGTCTACAGCTTTCAGCAGTACAAAAAGTCTTTTTCTCTCTCTTGTGTGCAGGAATCAAACACGTTTAAAATTTCTTGGGCTCTTGAAGACAGCAGTATTTTGAAAACCTTCCCAATATGAAGCTTTAATCCAATACTAGCTTTTCTGGGAGTAAAGCTGCAATGCTAATTCCACATACCCAGAGTAAACCCCATTGAATTCAATAGGACTTACTTTTGAGTAGACATTGTTAAGATTGTGTTGTAAATTAATGGGACTTTTGAGTGATCATATCAAAGAATTGTGTTTGTGTTCTAAATCTTTCTCTTCCTCTCTAATCCTATTGTTAAAGCAATTAGACAAGGCTTAGTTAGGTATCACTGCTTTTATTATGTAGGAAACGAATACTGATTTTTAAAAAAATGTTCTGCAATGATCAATTGGTTTTGAGAATAAACTATTGTATGGGGTGTATGTATTTTTACATCTCCAGTTTGTGTGCATATATGGAGTCTTCCCTACAACCCTGTGAGGTAGGATTGCTGATTGGCAACCAAGGCAACTCACAACAAGAAATAAATCTCTTTAAAATCCAATAACCATAAAAAGTATAAACAGCTGCAAAACAGCTTAGTGGCATGATTCTGAATTTTGGGTTGGGTGAGTGTTCCTTATCACTTGAGGCTGCAGTTCTGTGCACACTTCCCTGTTTGAGTAAGCCCCACTGAATACATTGGGACTTGATTCTGAGTAAACAATTATAGGGTTGCACTACAAATACCTTTACAGGTTGTGTAAATAATAAACATCTTTGACAGTCATGCTTATATAAATATTTTTTCATACTATGTCCTGATAAGTATTTGATTTCACACAATGGTTTTACATTATTACTTCCTCTGCGTTTTAAGTGTGATCTTCATGGTTCCCCTCTGTTATTTTCACTGTGAGGGGCAGATTAGGCTGAAAGATGGTGAGTAGCCCATGGTCACCCAATAAACTTTATAGCTTATTTCCATTTTGAAAAATTAATTAAAATAATTTACATGCAGGCAAAGTTTATTAGGTAAATCCACACAATACATTTAAAGCACATCCAAATTGCATTTAAAGCACATGACGTCCCCTAAAGAATCCTAGGAAGGGTAGTTTCCCCCTCATAGTTATAGTTCCCACCACCCTTAACAAACTACAGTTCCCATGATTCTGTGGTGGGATTCATGTGCTTCAAATGTGTGTTTAATGTGCTTTAAATGAATGATGTGCATCTGCCCTAGGTATGCTGTGTATTCATTAGTGAATTGGAAATAACACTTTTAAAAGATACCTTTTTAAACAGGGAAAGGGCTGTAGCTCAGTGGTAGGACACTTGCTTTGCATGAAAAGGTCCAGAATTCAATATCCGGAAGAGACTATTGCCTGGAATCCTGGAGAGCAAATGTCTGTCCATGTCATGAATACTGAGCTAGATGGTATCAAATGGCCAGACTTGGTTTAAGGCAGATTGCTTTATGCCTAAAAGTGGAAAGAGACCCAAGGACCACAGTGACTCCGAAATTTATGTATTTTATTTACAACATTTATATACCGCTTTATTGTAAAAAACCTCAAAGTAGTTTATAGAAGGAATTAAAACAATAAAATTATTGGCAGAAACAGAGTCAGGCATTTAAAAACATTCAAAACCATAAAACCAACAATGTGTTAAAAACAGATAAAAAACACAATGGCTTCTAACTGCCTGGGTAGGCTTGCCTAAACAAAAATGTTTTTAGCAGGTACTGAAAAGAGTACAAGGAAGGTGTCTGCCTAATGTCAATAGGCAGGGAGTTCCAAAGCATAGGTGTTGGCACACTAAAGCACTGATTTCTTACAAGATCAGAACAAGTACTATGTGGCACCGGTAACATGGAAAACACACCTTGAAGTTGGCCTGGTAACAAATCAGCAACCAGTTCAGATTTCAGAGCAGAGATATTATGTGCTGATAGGGTCTCACTCATGTCAACAATCGTGCCACAGCATTCTGTACTAACTGCAGCCCCTGGGTCAGGTTGTACAGCATAGGGATTTCTGTGACCTTGGCTGACTGGCTGCCAGGATTTTTTTAGTTTTGGTTTTTGGTTAGGAATCCTGACTGGTTGTGTGATGTGGAGTTTTCTGTCTTACTCATAGGAATCTTGTCATGGTTGGTATGGTATTGTATTTAGGAAATCATCACTGTCTTTTGTTTTTCTTTTCTATTTGCATTTCATTTACCTTCAACCTCATTCCCTTACATCCATAAAAGCAACAACAGTGGTTTCGTGTGCTCAGCTCAACCCCCTAAACCTACTGATGATGCACCTTGTTATTTGCATGATGGTTTGTTTCTTGCCCGATAGTGGTAAAAGAGAATTCACATACTGGGAAGTGTGGCTTCAATTGCTGTTGTTCCCAGTGTACTGCCTGTGAAGGTAGACCAAACCACGTGTGTTTTCTCTCTGTCAATTATTACTCACTGGAATTGGGTTGGCTGTCAAAGTGAGTTTGTAGCAGCCCACAGAGTGGGGCAGGAAAGAGAGTCTTCTTAACTGTTACTCATTTCTCAAACCTCTCCCTGCAATGAAGGATCAAGTCTTTAAACAAGTTTGGAGCAGCCATGTTAAAAGGTATGGGTAGGGCATTCTAGGGAAGGGGTTGTCAACCCTGCTTGGATATAGATATCTTTGCAAAGGATCCCTAGTCAAGCTTTACCAACAGCACAGTCCAAACCATATCTACTCAGAAGTAAGTCCTATTGAGTTCCATGGGGCTTAGTAAGTGTGTTTAAAATTGCAGCCTTCAGGGACATCCGTCTTTACTCCTGAGTGCTCCCATCTAATATCTCCACAACACTAGGCTCCTTTCTTCCTACAATGGCCTTCTGGTGACTGGCCTGGCCCGAGGGCACTTAAAGCCTTTTTGCCAGAAGCAAGTACACTTGATTAAATGTTCCTTACCCAGACTGTCTAAGCAGGTGAGAAGGGATGATCCCGTCACTTCCGCTGGACCTGGAAACACGCTCATTTAGCTAAGATTTCTGTCTTAATTTCCAATCTTTGTTTGTTTGAGTGGTATGCTCCAAACAATGGTGGTTGATGCTTAATGTATCATGCTTAATTACATTATTAGGGCCCATCCTCGATGACATCACTAGGGCACGTCCCATGACATCACTAGGGCCTGCCCCTGAAATTTCATGGTTTGGGACGCTTCTGACCTGGCAACCCTATCAGGAATATTCCGATTTTCTATTACCAAATGTTATGCCAAGTGTTCTGTGTGTCATTTCTAGAGGTTTCGAGAGTGGGCAAATAGTCTCCCAGAGGTAGGGGTGGTGAATGCCCTGATGTGAAAATCTACTTACAGCCATGAGACATTCCAAGGGCTTTTAAAATAATATTTATCCCTATTTAAAAGAAACATTTCTCAAGCTGCTAGGGAGCTGTGCACTCCAGATCGGCACAGATGCCCCTCAATGCCTCTGAACATGGCGTGGCACTGAAAGGGTGCCCTCCTACTGGATGCATCACCCGAAGAAGAAATCCAAGGGGAAGACAGGGATTAGCATAAAATCGGATTGTGCTGATTTATAAGCTTAGAGGCAAAAGCGGCTTTGAGCAGGTGAACTGGGAACAACTCACTCTGCTGCCCAGGAACTCACTGTGGTTGGGCACCTGCTTCAAGGCAGTGACTGCTGGTGCCCATTTGGGACTGGCTGGGTGGAAGGCAGGGAGCCCAACAGTAGATGGAGCCACAGCCAATGACAGCCAAGGGCAAAAGCCAGGCAGACCAATGGTAGGTGGAGCAACAGCCAATCACAGGCAGAGGCAATTCATGCTGGTTTTGTCTCCCCCATCCTACACCCCTGCTGAGTTCTATAATGGCAACCCTGAAACCAAGGAGGAAGAAGCTGAAATCGAGCGCCACCTCCCTAGACTGGATGTAAGGAAGAAAGTTGGCAGGTGGGGGCTGGCTGAGGGCAGATGGGGGCTGGTGAAGCAGCTCCCCATTCACCTTAACAGAGCAGCCTACCTTGCTTCAAAGCCCTTGAAGGCCTCCCTCCTTAGGGTTCTTTATCTTTAAATCACGCTTGGACCTTCAAAGAGAGGACATCCAGGGCCGGCCCCACCATTAGGTGGAGTGGGGCGGCTGTGGCAGCTGGAAGGCGCTGAGAGGCAGGGAGTGGACTGAGCTGTGGGAGCAATGTGGCCTGTCCTGTGCCCCCAAATCTAGCTTGTTGCCCTCAGGTATGATGGGTGATTTTGCTGTTGTCAGAAATGAGAATCAGCCAGCGCAAGCTAAGTTGAACCAAGCAACCGAGCTAAGTTCAAGGTGCTGGTGGTGGTATACAAAGCCCTATACAGCTTGGGACCAGGAGACCTGAAAGATTGTCTCGTCCCTTATATGCCCAACACATCTCTGGGTTTTGCTGGAGAGGGCCTCCTGCAGATACCGTCTCATCAGAAGGCCTTTTCCATACTCTGTAAGAATTGGGCCTTCAGTGGGTGGCACCTACCCTTCCGAATTCCATCCCATGACAGAGGTAACATGATAGAAGTGTATAAAATTATGCACAGCGTGAAAAGAGTGGACAGAGAAAAGTTGTTCTCCAGCTCTCATAACGCTGGAGCTCAGGTCCTGCTTACCGGCTTCCCTTAGGCATCCATTTGGCCACTGCAAGAACAGGTCACAGCAGAACTCTGAGTAGGAAGCGCGGCTGCAAACCTTTTCTGGTTGTATCTTGCATGAAACGATCACTACACTGTTAGCTCCGCCAATTTCATAGGCAGCCTTCAGCTGTTATATGCATGGAGCCGCATCAAGGCAACACAATTTAAGAGAAGTCCATGGGAGCCCACGCCAGAGGCCACCCAGGGACTCGGGTAATTCTGCTGAACCGTTGGCTTAATTGGGTTTCATTTGCTTATCTTCATGCCCTTACCAGGCAGTAGTAAATATGCAAGCATTTTTTTTAACATAAAAGAACACAAGATCCAGAGCTGAGGCTGGCACAAATATAGGCTACGAAGATTGGCTTTTAACATGGAGCTGAACGACTGCACAGAACTGAAGATAAAAGATTGGGCTGTAGGGAGGCATTTGTTATGGGGGGAACTCTTTGAATGCATGGGGGATCTGCATGATTGAACCTCTGTACCCTAGGTGCCATTCATCTTAATTGAAGGTGGGGATAGCCACTATTAGGACTGTGCGAAAATGACGTAGCTCAGTGGTAGAGCATCTGCCTTGCATGCAGAAGGTCCGAAGTTCAACCCCCAATGGCAGCTCCAGTAGGGCTGGGAGAAGCTCCCTGTCTGAAATCCTGTAGAGCCGCTGCCAGGCAGTGTAGACACTACTGAGTTAGATGGACCCAATGGTCTGATTTGTTCCTTTGTTCCTATGTACTCATTAGGGATGGAAGGATTGGTCAGTTTTGCTTCTCTTAAGTTCCTCATTTTTCCGGTCTTAAATTTGGTTCTCGATATTTCTGCAGTAATTTGCAATTTTGTTTAAAAAATCCTCATGAGAATTTTAGTGAGAATTTCTGCTAGAAAACACACTTTCGTATGCAGTTTTGGCTAATGCACACATTTTTTGCATTTTTTAAAAATACGTTGTATGAAATGTTTGTGTTTTATATTAATTCTCCACACTGTGTTACAGTGTATTTGTGTATACGTTGTAAAACGTAAGTAGCTTGGAGACATTTTAGGTAAAAAGAAGAGATGGAAAGGTCTGTCCGTTTTTGGTTCTCCCACTTTCTCAATCCAAAATTTACTTCTGCAGCAATTTGCCATTTTCAAAAAAACTCCTCCTGAAAAATTCTTCAACATCATAATGTGAATTTCTCCGAGTAAACACGTATCTGTATAGTTTTGACGAATGTACACATTTTTGCAAGCAATTTCTCCGAATATCATGTCGTTTGGTGTGTCATTGTTCACTCATATATTCATTTCTATGCACAGTTTCCACCTGTATACGCATTTTTGTAAACAATGCTTGGTTGGAGGGCTGCATGGCCAAATCTGGATAAGTGCGAATTTCAAAGGATGGCTGTGTTTTGGTTCCCACGTGGTTTCAGAAAGCGCGAATTTGATAGATTTGGCTTTAAAGGTGAACGGAATCGAATTTCTCCCCCTTGCCTAATACTGTTGAAAACCAACGGCGTGTGGACCTGGAATACAAGTTTCTCAAAGGCCAGGCCTACGCAGGCCTCGTCACCATTCACTCACCAAATCTACAAGAAACTCACAGCTTGTAAAAGTTACTTTTTTTGAACTACAACTCCCATCAGCCCCAGCCAGCATGGCCACTGGATTGGGCTGATGGGAGTTGTAGTTCAAAAAAGTAACTTTTCCAAGCTCTGAAGAAACTGCAGACCTGTTATCTGATGCTAGTTCTGTATGTTTATGTATTTATGTGGAATATACATTCCATGCCCCCTGCCCCCCCTGAAGAATTCCTCTGCCTTTTCTGCTCTTGCTTAATTCAAAACATGGCTCCCTTTAAAAATTAATTCCTGAGTAGGCCATAACAGGCAGTGGGGCAGGGTGGAGCTCTGGCATCGGGTCAGCAACATCACTGTTGCATACTGAGATGGGGTCAAGCAGCAGGGAGGATATAACTCCGCTTCTTTCATACCCCCCTCAACACAATGAAAATAACAGCGACCTGCTAGCCATTTCCAGTCACAGAATAGAGAAATCGGTTCTTTCCAGGCAACTCTGGCTTACCAGAGCTCATGTACTTGTTGAATCATGGATGGTAGGTGAGACCATGAAGCTGTCAGTGGTCTCCAAACCTTTCTTGCAAAGATCAGTTGCCTGACATTGGGAGGGCTCCAAATGTGAAAGGTCAGTGCCTTATAGATCAATGTTTAATTGAACTGCAGGCCCACCATTTGGCTGTCCATTGCTCTGCATTAAGATTCTTTTCCTGATCTGTATTTGTCACCAGGGCTAATTTATCTTTCTGGGCTCCTCATCAATTTTCCCCGTGACAGCTGCAACCTTCTGTCTTAGCAAGTAGGCTTAAGGGTATGACATGATAGTTTGATTTTGTGTACACACAAACACACACACATTTTGGCAGCCTATTCAAAAGGGCATCGGCTTTAGATTGCATTCTGAACAGATGGCGGAAGAAAAACAATGGACCGAGGACATTTTAACAGTGCAAAATCTTAAAGATTATTTATTTATTTATTTATTTAATTCCATTTCTATACCGCCCATAGCAAGCTCTCTGGGCGGTGTACATCAAATAAAAACACAACAAATACAATTTAAAACGATCTGGTCATCCGATTACAATTTAACTGTCTGTTAGAACATTAAGTACAAAATACTAAAATATTAAAAATGTTAAAAAAATGTTAAAATGTTAAAATGCCTGGGCAAAGAGGAAGGTTTTCACCTGGCGCCGAAAGGATAGTAGTGTAGGCACCAGGCGAACCTCATCAGGAAGGGTGTTCCAAAGTTCGGGGGCCACCACCGAGAAGGCCCTCTTTCTTGTAATCGCCTTCCAGGCGTCTCTATGAGTAGGCACCCGGAGGAGGGCCTTCGCTGTTGAGCGCAGTGTATGGGTAGGTTCATATCGGGAGAGACGTTTCATCAGGTAACATTCTCATGAGGAGGTCTCCAAGTTCTGAACCAAAGTGGTGGACAATGTGGGGGTTGAGGAGCACTTTTTTGTACCATTTTGTGGTTAAGAAAGTTGGGATTGCAGTTAAACAACGTCCCCTGCTACAAAATAACAGGATACCAGAGGAAGATGGATCCAGTTGTCTTTCTGTTCTGCCCTTTGAAAGGATGCCAGCAGTGTCAAACTCGGACCAGGGAGAGCTGAGTTCAAATCCCCACTTAGCTATGAAGCTCACTGGGTGACTGAAACGTCTCTTAGTCTAACCTACCTTGCAGGGTTGCTGCAGGGAAAGAAATGAAAGCAGGGATCTTACAGATATATTCCTATTGCAGGGATGCACTTTACAAAACAATATGTAATACAAAGTGCAGCTTTCCTTTGAAATGCACAATTGTCCAATGCAGTGCAGTTCTCCAAACAAAAAATGTATACAAAATGACTATTAAGAAAAGTTGCTTGCAAAATTGTGAGTATTAGGGGAAATTACATATAAACATTCAAAAACGGATTTTGATGTAGAGGTGTTTTTTGTTTTGCTTAGTCCACCCTGTGTTACAATGTATTTATGTATATGTTTTAAAATGTAAGTAGCTTGGAGACATTTTAGGTAACAAGAAGAGATGGAAAGGTCTGTCAATTTTGTCCTCTCAGTTTCTCAATCTTAAATTCAGTTCTCCACATTTCTGTAGCAATCTGCCATTTTCAAAAAATCCTCATGAAAATCCTTCGACATCTTAGTGCAAATATCTCAGAGTAAACACATTTCTATATGCAGTTTTGACTAATGCACAATCCTTGCAAACAATTTCTCCTAATAGCATGCATTTCTATACATAATTTTTCACTCATATACTCATTTCTCCCTGTATATGCATTTTTGTAAACACTGCTTGGTTGAGCAACTGCATCACAAAATTCAGCTTAAGAGCGAATTCCGAAGGATGGCTGTGTTTCAGTTCTCCTATTGTTTCAGAAAATGAGGATTTGACAGAATTGGCTTTAAATGTGAACTGAATCGGATTTCTCTTCCCTATCCTTAACTTGGAGTAAAACTTTTTTGGATGCAATCCTCAGTGATTTCTTCTATCAACTGGATTTCAGATGACATGAGGGCGTCCATTGGCAGGCATGCCAAAACAATTTCTCCCTCATTCCTAGTAACAAGCAACTAATACATTTAATTATTATTAATAATAATATTTGACATTGGACACATGAGATACTGAGAAAATCTGAAATGGACAGATTTGTCTATTCCTATCCTATTGTTGTCCCTGAATTGCTGGAAACAATTCATCTATCCCAAACACTTGCCAGATCTTGTTGTCTTGTTGTTCTTATATGCCTTCAATTTTGACTTACGGCGACCCTATGAATCAGCGACCTCCAAGAGCATCTGTCGTGAACCACCTTGTTCAGGTCTTGTAAGTTCAGGTCTGTGGCTTCCTTTATGGAATCAATCCATCTCTTGTTTGGTCTTCCTCTTTTTCTACTCCTTCTGCTTTTCCCAGCATTATTGTGTTTTCTGGTGGATCATGTCTTCTCATCATGTGTTCAAAGTAGGATAACCTCAGTTTCATCATTTAAGCTTTTAATGATAGTTCTGGTTTCATTTGTTGTAACACCTGATTCCTACACCTGATTGTAGGAAGAGAGCTTCCAGGCCACCCACCCGTTTGCTCGCTTCACCTACCTCTCTCCTGTGTCCTGTTGCTGCATGCACTGTGCACACAGGGCTACCGTCAACCAAAGATGGCGGGGGAGGCTTCTGTAAGGGGTTGATGCACCTCCTGCTATCTTGGTTGATTGCAGGCATGTGTGCGCATGTGCGCATAGGATACCGCACATGAGTGCCATCAACTAAGTTGGCGGCAAGGGTACCATCATCTTGGTTGATGGCAGCCCTATGTGAGCAGTGCATGGAGCAGAAGGACGCAGGAGAGAGGTAGGTGGAACAGGCTGGAGCCGTGCGCCTGTGGCAGACTGGTGCCCAAAGGCCCAGTCATGCCTGGTGCCGGCCCTGATCCCATCACTAATCTCCACTGAAAGCATGGTAAGTCTTTCTTGTTCTGAGATTTGTATGGCAGTTTGCTTGTATCGCTATCCTCAAAGCCGTGTGACCATATTAGGTGTTATGTTAAGGTGTCCTTCACAACAGACAGCTGCCTTTTAAGTCAAAATGGCTAAAGAGCTTTATATCGGTGAAGAACAATAGAGACCAAGCAGCTGTCACATAGTTGCTTTACTGTCTCAGATGGTGGTCTGGCAATAAAAAACTAAAATAAAAATGGGATCAGTTTTCATGGTTTCCTGCTACACTTTTAAAAAGTAGGCTGGCAATTATTTCAGCCATATTAAAGACTGGCATCCTGTTATGTGTGGTTGCCTGGAACATTTTTTTCCAGCATCAAAGCTGCAGCACAGGAACTTCCCTGAAGATTAGCAGAGGCAGGAGAAGGCGATATTCTGGTTTCGGCAAGGGCATGTGCATCCCTGCCAATGTGTGCCTTCACGTCATCTCAAAATACAGTTGATTAGAAGAAACTACTAAGGGTTGTATCCAGCAGAGTTTTCCTCAGGCATGGGGGAGAAATTCAATTCAGTTTACAATTCAAGCCAAATCAACCCACTTCCTATGCTGTGCAGAACGGACCTTCTGATAAGATGGCATCTGCAGGAGGCCCTCACCTGCAGAGCATGATGATCAACTGGGTATATAAGGGGTAAGATGATCTTTCAGGTATCCTGGTCCCAAACATAGGGCTTTGTACATGAAAACCAGCAACTTGAACTTGGCCCAGTAGCTAATGGTCAGCCAGTGCAATTCTTTCAGCAGCAGGGTGACATGTTGGCAATACCCTGCCCCAGTGTGCAGTCTTGCCGCATTTTGCACCAGCTGCAGCTTCTGGACTAACCTCAAGGGCAGCCCCATGCAGAATGCATAAATAGAGTGCCTAGAGCATAAATTTTACTTCTACATAAACAAGCCACTTGGCATTTTCCGCAACCAGGTTTTGATCTGGACAGCCATCTGTCGGGAATACTTTGATTTGGATTCCTGCATTGAGCAGGGGGTTGGACTTGATGGCCTTTTAGGCCCCTTCCAATGCTACGATTATATGATTCTATCCTGAAAAGGCAATGGGGTTGTCTCCCTGAGTCTGGCCCAAATTAAGTTCTACATCACTTTTGCTTCTGGAAATTTACTTTAGTGGTAGAGCCAGGGTGCCCACTTTTGCGTTGCCCAAACAGAGGCAATGCATAGTAATAAAAAAGAGGTCACAAATTTGCACAGGGTAATTTTTGTGTACCGACTGAAATGTATTTATTTATGATTTATTTACTGAATTTATATCCTGCCTTTCCTCAAGAAGGAGCCCAGGGCAGCAAACACATCAACAAAACAATTTAACAACAACAACAAGCATCTAAAAACAGTTAAAGGCATTCTAAAACACAGTTACAGTTAAAAAATTCTAAAACACAGTTACAGTTAAAAAACATTATTTCATCCAGTCATCTCTGGGTTAGCCAGGAACAGTCTCCTTCAGCCATCAAATGCCTGAGTGAACTGGACTCTTTTCAATTTTTTAAAAAAAATTCATTTAGAAATAATGACTACAATTTAAATAGAAATACAATCTGTCTCACCATTGTGCGCCCAGGTGATCCATGTGCCTGCTCAGTCTGCTGCCCAGGTGCTAAGCGCTGGTGGGCAACAAGGCCCCTTCTGCCATCCTTTCTCAGGATTCTTTATTTTTAAACTGGGCTGGGACCAGGAAGCCCTTAAACAGAGGATGCCTTCAAACAGAGGATTGTTAAAAGTAGGACAAATGGCACCCTAGGTAGAGCATATGCTTTGTGAGCAAAAGGACTGAGATTGAGTCCTTGGTCATCTCCAGGTACAGCAGGGAAAGACCTCTGCCTGAAAGCCTGCAGAGTCATTAAAGACAATATTGAGCTAGATGGTCCAATGTCTCAGTACCCTGGTTTGCCCATAACACTAAGCCATGGTTTGTTTAGCAAAATGTAAGTTAACTACAGGTTGTCCCACAGGCAATCAAACAAACCATGGTTTGTTTCTCCAAAATTTGGCTTGTTTTCCAGCTGCCCTTGCCTTGTGCCTGTCGCTTGTTAAACATCAGGTGGGGTGGCCAAACAAACCATGGTTAAGAAAGGGTGTTGGGGTCACAAGTAACATCAAGCTATAGCTAAAACAAACCATGTTTCACAAGACCACAACAAACCATAGTTTCAGATTATGTGTGTGGGGGTTGGCAGTAAACAAAAACAGGATTCACACATAACACTAAGCCATAGTTTAATAAACCATGTGCACCAGGCCTGTATAAGGCTGCTTTCTTGTGAGAGAATTTTCTATAGGTATTTTTCTGCAGAGGAAAAGATTGTTATGGTGGATGTCTTGGCCCATCACCGCATTGGACCCCCAAAACAAATCCATCCTGTTATACTACATCAAATAGGTAAATGACGGGCAAGCCAGAAATGGTTTGCCATAGGGACTAGGCGCACTGAGACGTTCCTCTGCAGTGACCATGGTGTTCATGAATGGAAACAAGAAAGGAATCAGACTGAAGGTAGGCAGGGGGACAAACCATCCCTCTATGGTTAGAGCATGCGCTATGCATGCAGAAGGCCCCAAGGTCATTCCCAGGCATCTCCGGGTAGGGCTGGGAATGTCCCCTGTCTGAAACCCTGGGGATCTCCTGCCAGTCAGTGTAGACAATACTGAGCTGGATGGGCCACTAGGTCTGACCTATGTTCCCAATGGATGCTCCCCGTGTAGCTAACTATTGTAGTAAACTGGATATCAAATGGGGAATGTACAACATTGACACAGCGAGGCTTTCTCCTACGGCCACATTGGATTATGTCCTCTCCCCCCCAACCCCTGCTTGTTTAGATAAGTCTGCTTTTCATTCAAGACAAGATTATCCCTCTTGACACAGTGCAACAGGCTGTAAGTAACAGAACGTGACCTTGAAGGATGAAAGTGAGCACCCTATTTGTCAGCTTAGATACTGACTCTACATTCTCGGCAAAAGGGACAGGCACAAGGCTGCGTTCCATTGCTGAGCAATTGCAATTCACGACCAAAAAGTCACGACAGCAGTTGTCAGGGCAGCATCCAGGATCTGCACCAACAGCGGTGTTCTTAAGTCATTTTAAACCCTGGACCCAATGGTCTTCTGGGGGCTCTTTAGACAGAGAGGTGCATTGCTCATCTTACTTGAACAATGTTGTAAGCCAGCCCTGATGCTGCTGTTGGGGGCCCTTCTGTTCATTCTGCTGAGTGGGGCCCTGGACATATGCCCCAAAGTCCTGCCCTGGGGGTGCTACTGCTCTGGCTTAATGCAATTGGAAAAGTGGGTTTCAAACTTTTGGGAGCAAAGCACCAGCAAATGTTACAAGTGACCTGAACCAGCGAGAGGGCAACAAACAGAGAGGAAATCTGTTCGTCCCTCTGCTGATTCCTCCTCTAAAGAGTTTGTTGTTTTTGCAGGCTTTACTCCTCCCCTTTCTCCCATCTCTTCCTGCCTTTGTTCTAAGTTAGTTAGTGATAGCTCCCTGAGAACAAGCCACATGGCTGCTTCAGCATGCAAGAGAAATCCCAAATCCATATTACGGCAATATCTTTAGTTGGCCAGACAAACTTCCAAATAGCTTGCAAACTGTTATGTTCTCCAGAACTCTTTTTTTGGGCTGCATGGCAAACAAAGCAAAGGGGAATCAACCACTGTGAGTTTCTCCTTCCCAGGAGGCCTTGGTGCAACCTGAAACCTGCATCCACCCCCACCCACATCAGAGCCTCATTTGAATGCCTGCTATCTTCCTCTCCTTTTGCAATCCTGTATTCCCAGGACAATCTGATCCCTTGCGAACGAAGTTCTCCAAAGCGACCTGCTTGACCCAGTCTTTGCAGAAAACACCAAAGACCGAAAATACTCTGTCTTATTGTGTTTCCTTGTATGAAAAACCATATCTTTAAAAAGTCTCATTCTCACTTGGTGTACATTGTTCCTTAAACTTGTTAACTACAATATCATATTTTGACTTTCTCTGAGTTGTGGCTGGTGCCCATTGGGACCGGTGGGGCAGAAGGCAGGGAGTCCAACAGTAGGTGGAGCCAGAGCCAATGACAGACTGAGCCAACTTACTGTAGTTTGCTCCCCATCTTTCTCCCTGCTGAGTTCTACAAGAACCAACAATGACACCAAAGAGGAGGAATCTGATAGGCAGTGCTATCCCTTGGACTGGTTGCAAGTAAGAAGGCAAATGAGGGCTGGCTGATGGCAGACTGAGGTTGGTGGGGCGATGCCCCACTCGCCCAACGGACCAGCCTCTGCTGTTTTCTTCTATAGTTATGTCACACCCTTACCACACATTTAAAGCATATTTCAGGCACATGGCTTCCCCTGAAGAATCATGGGAACAATCCTATGTTAAGGGTGCTGGGAAGTGTAGTTCTGTGGGGGATGAACCACAGTTCCCAGGACTCTTTGGGGCGGGGGAAGCCAGGTGCTTTAAATGTATGGTGTGGGTATGACCTTCATGAAAAGATATTGAAACAAAGCAACCAATTGGGGTCCTACAAAATTCAATGAAAGAGCTAGCTTTCTTTCATCTCAGTCCCATCTAGAGGCAATGGGGACTGAACCATGGCTACTAGCCATGATGGCTGTGCTCTGCCACCCTAGTCAGAGGCAGCATGCTTCTGAAAACCAGTTGCCGGAAGCCTCAGGAGGGGAGAGTGTCCTTGCACTCGGGTCCTGCTTGCGGGCTTCCCCCAGGCAGCTGGTTGGCCACTGTGAGAACAGGATGCTGGACTAGATGGGCCACTGGCCTGATCCAGCAGGCTCTGCTTATGTTCTTATGTTCTTATGGAGGACAGGGCTATCAATGGCTACTAGCCATGATGGCTGTGCTCTGCCACCCTAGCCAGAGGCAGCATGCTTCTGAAAACCAGTTGCCGGAAGCCTCAGGAGGGGAGAGTGTCCTTGCACTCGGGTCCTGCTTGCGGGCTTCCCCCAGGCACCTGGTTGGCCACTGTGAGAACAGGATGCTGGACTAGATGGGCCTCTGGCCTCATCCAGATATATTCTTATGCTCTTGGATCCTTTCCTACCGTCACGAGTTCTTATGTTCTTATGGACAGGGCTATCAATGGCTACTAGCCGTGATGGCTGTGCTCTGCCACCCTAGTCAGAGGCAGCATGCTTCTGAAAACCAGTTGCCGGAAGCCTCAGGAGGGGAGAGTGTTCTTGCACTCGGGTCCTGCTTGCGGGCTTCCCCCAGGCACCTGGTTGGCCACTGTGAGAACAGGATGCTGGACTAGATGGGCCACTGGCCTGACCCAGCAGGCTCTTCTTATGTTCTTATGTTCTCAACCTGTGCCCTTCTGCTCTGCCACTAAACGAGAGCCCTCCCGAAGCTACCTTATGTTGAGCCCAACCATTGGTCCATTTAGTTCAGTATTGCCCACACAGATTAGCAGCAGCTCTCCAGGGCTTCAGGCAGGAGTCTCTCCTAGCCCAAAGCTGGAGATGCCTTTGAGGATTGAAGCTGGGACCTTCTGAAGCTGGGATGCTCTGCCACGGAGCTGTGGCCTCTTCCCCTCTACAGCTAATTAATTCCAAGTTAGAGAACAGCTCTAGATCAGAGCTTGGAAGATTACTTTTAAAAAGTAATAAATTACAGTTACAATTACTTGGCCAAAAAAAAGCAGTAATTACAGTTACAATTACAATTGCTTTGAAAGTAACTGATTACTTTACTTTTTCTCAAAAGTAATCACTACAATTACATTTCAGTTACTTTTTTTTTAAAAAATGCCTACAAGGTGCTGGCCTTGGCTGCTTCACATCTAAGTAGCCTAAAACAATATTAAAACTAAACACACACACACAGGGGGTAGTAGAAGGGTTTGAATACCCACGTAGCCATGAAGCTCACTGGGTGACCTTGGGCCAGTCACTGCCTCCCATGAAAACCCTATTCATAGGGTCACCATAAGTCGGAATCAACTTGAAGGCAGTACATTTATTTTTTTTATTTTGAAGAAGATGATTATGATAATGCAGCATTTCAAATTAATTCTGTATGACAAGTATTCCATG
The DNA here is from genome assembly GCF_030035675.1 of Rhineura floridana. Classification (NCBI taxonomy): domain Eukaryota; kingdom Metazoa; phylum Chordata; class Lepidosauria; order Squamata; family Rhineuridae; genus Rhineura; species Rhineura floridana. The sequence goes on along the minus strand of NC_084500.1, from coordinate 4,349,103 downwards.
CCAAGCTTGGAAAACCAAGGAGGAGGTATAAAATGTAGGCAAAAATACTTTTGACAAAATGCCATTTATCCTTTATATCTATATCTATAATTAACAATACAGCTGAATGATGTATGTAAAGTATTTTTTCTCTTTCCCTTTTTTATTAGTATTTTAGTACTACTGCTAAAGTTCTGATGAAAAAATAAAGCATTCATTAGCCACATTCAAATGGTTAGAACACATCACATAAATTCCACTGAAGTTGGAGTTTTTGCCATAGAAAAGGCAAAAAATACATACCCTATGATAGCCCAATAGACAATCAGAACTAATATAAAACCCTATTGCTTCTCATTTGCAAATGTTGCAAGATCTAAGGTAACTCTAGATCATGTGAGTTCAGGTGATGCATGTTATGTAAATTTGTATAGATATTAGCAGAGATTGTCAACAGTCTGAGATGTGTGTGTGCCAATGTGTGCGTTTACCTAAGTGGCAGGCTTTTACCCTGCACTGAGATCACTGAGACTTAAGACTTAGTAAAATAAGAAAAGCTATTTTATTTATAGAAATACATAGTAGATAAGAAAGTCATACCTAGTTCTAACTAACTTGGAGGCGCAACACTCAGGTTTGGGAGTTGCCCTCCTGGCTCAGGAGGGAGAGAGCAGAGACAAAGGTGTCTCCTCTCTCTTGGATTACTTTATTGCTTAACTGCATTCTGTGTTTGCCTCTGTAATTCTCACTTTTTTTTACCCACTGTTTGAATGTCTTTTGGGAATGCCTACTGATTATTTGTTATCATTTTGGGCTGATTACCTTCAGCTATTATCTCACCAAAGTTGCATACACATGACAGATTTAAAGCACATTTCCACCACCACCCCAAAAAAGAATCATGGGAACTGTAGATTGTTACAGGTGCTGGGAATTGTAGCTCTGTGAGGAGTAAACTACAGTCCCCAAGATTCTTGGGGAAAAGCCATGTGCTTACATGTATGGTGTCTACTGGGAGACTCTTACGGATTGATTCTATACTCCCAGAAGTAAATCCTATTTACTGCTATGGGAATTACTTCCAAGTAAGTATGCTTGGAATTGCAGCTTTTAGGTCATGCTTAATAGCCACCTTGTGTCAAACTGAACAGTTTCCAATCAGATTTAAATACTAACCACTTAAACTGGTCAGAGTGTCATTCCCTCTATTTCTGAAGCTCAGGCTGGAAGTGTTGTTGCTTATGTAGCCATGGTATCACCATACATACCACACATAATAAGGAGTATTAGTGGGCAAGAGGGAACCCCGTGTTGCAGAATACAAAAAAGTGAGAGAGAAAACAGAAAGGGGATGACTGTCATGGCCCCGTCAAAGCACTCCTCAGATGAGGACGACTCAGGAGTAACAGCAGCAGACCCAGGAGCAGCAGGAGACACGGAGGAGCCTCCTGAGAATCCAGCTCCTTCTGCCCCTCAGCTGCAGAGCACCCCAGGGACAGCAGAGGCCCTGCAGCCAGACACAGACAGTGAACAGGATACTCCCCCCTCACCTGCAGAACGTAGACAGCAGAAGGTCAGGCAGAAGAGAGGCAGGCCTGTTTCCTTAAGGCCCAAACGCTGAGGGCTCACACCTGCTGTCCATCCTGCTCTTTATAAGGCACACCTTGGCTGCAGCTTGTTGCTGACTGCAACGTCAGGCGTGGCTTGTGGAGACCTAGTTTCCCTGCAGCATCTCTTTGACTGACCTCATTTGCAATTGATCCCGGACCTCCACTGACCTTGCTTCTGGACTTCTGACTCTGCAAGTACGCTTCGGATAGGCCTGGCAGATTTACAACCCGACTGCTGGCTAAGGACTTTCCTTCCCTGCCAAAGACCCAGGAATTTCCAGCCCCCCCGACACTGCTGAGGCAGTGTAGAGCTGACAATGACTCCCAAAACAGCCCAAATGAGTACTGAGCATGCTGTGTTGTGAAATGCTCAGTGGCTGTGTGAGTGAGTGAGTGAGTGAGTGTGTGTGTGTGTGAGAGAGAGAGATGTCTCAGCTAACAGAAAATTATAGAATAGTAGAGTTGGAAGGAACCTTTAAGGTCATTGAGTCCACACCCCTGCTCAATGCAGGAATCCAAGTTAAAGCACACCTGACAGGCCAATTCCCCCCACAGAACTCCAGCCACAGAATTGTCTGAGAAGAGGGGCTGACTGTTAAACCACTCTGGACATTGGAGCTCTGTCGGGAGAATAGGAGTCTCCTAATAACACTCAGCACCTGTCACAAACTACACTTGCCAGGATTCTTTGGGGGAAGTCATGACTGTTTAAAGTGGCATAAATGTCTGGCGTGGGTGTGGCCAGAAGGTCATCCAGCGAGTTCATGGCTGTGGTAAGATATGAACTCAGAATGTCCCAGCTGCACCCAGCATGGAACTACGCTTTCAGCAGCAAATACCAGAAAACCAACTAAATGTGTGCTGTCAATGTGCAAAGCATTTGCTGGGGTGCATTTGGGTAGGTGAAGCAGGAGATAGATGGAAGGGGCTGTTTTCCATGCTTGCCACTTTACCAGTGCAATGCCCCATGTTTTTCCTTATTGACCTCCATCAGCTAGGGAAAAGTGGCCAGGGAAGGGGTTGCAGATAAAAAGTTTCAGCAGCAAATTACCCCCTCTCATCACTTCTCCCTAACAAAATGCCCCCCACATCAGTAGCAGACACCAGCAGGGAAGTTCTTTTTTGAGTTGTAATTCAGCTCTCGTTCTGTTAATTCCCGAACTACACCAGTTGTCATTTTGACCTACATGCATAGGGAGAAAGACAGTGTAAAGGGTGTGCACAAGGGGGAGGGGATGACAAAGGATTTAGGACTTAAAGATTTAATATTCCATGAGTAGAAAAAAATACCCTATGCAAATGTCTATATTATTGCAGAAAAGTTCAGTTCTACATAAGTTTGCCATATTTTCCTCAAGCACAACTGTTTTTGAGATAACAGTCTTATTCTCTCTTGCCCTTCACCAAAAAGCCATGTTAGTTGTCCAGTATGTGAAATGACTGCAAGCAGGTGTAGCCCAAGACACTTTGCTACTTGAAGCAGGAGAGCAAATGGTGCCCTTCCCCCAAGTCAAGGTCATAGTACCATAGCTTGAAAAGTTATGGTGGCATTTGAGGCAGAAAATCTCACAAGTACCTCTTCCTGACAGTAAATATACAACAACCAAAAATTAAAATAGCTAATAATTTGTTGCATGGTGCCCCAAATTAGTTGCTTGGGGTAGTCATCTCTTGCTGCCTAGTGACAGTCGCTCTATGAGAGGCACATAACTGAAGCAAAACACACAAACAGAAGTATGAGACTGCACCTACCTCCTAGTCTCTTGCCAGTTCCCAATTTTCACCCTCTCTGGAGGGGTGCAAGGACAAGCGGAGGGGATGCAAAGAGGGTGCAAGGACAAGCGGAGGGGATGCAAAGAGGGTGCAAGGACAAGCGGCGGGGATGCAAAGAGGGTGCAAGGACAAGCGGCGGGGATGCAAAGAGGGTGCAAGGACAAGCGGTGGGGATGCAAAGAGGGTGCAAGGACAAGCGGCGGAGATGCAAAGAGGGTGCAAGGACAAGCGGCGGAGATGCAAAGAGGGTGCAAGGACAAGCGGCGGGGATGCAAAGAGGGTGCAAGGACAAGCGGAGGGGATGCAAAGAGGATGCAAGGACAAGCGGAGGGGATGCAAGGACAAGTGGAGGGGATGCAAGGACAAGCAGGGGGTGCCAGGAAGAGCAGAAGGTGCGGGCAAGTAGGCTGAGGGAGGCAGGACGAGCGGGGGGGCAGGGAGAGTAGGCTGGAAAGGGTAACACATACACTCACCTCCACAGCTCTTCACTTCCATTCTGCTGCTTCTGCCTTCTACTCCTCCTTGCCCTCCAGCTCTGTCTGACTCTCCACTTCCTCCCTCGTGCCTCCATAGAGCACGAGGGAAGAGGTAAACAGTGCAGAAGCCCAGTTTGAGGCACATATCTTTCCTCCACCATTCCACCAATCACAGCAGCAGATGATTTCCCCTGCTTTCCCCCCCAGTAACGTCCAAATGTAACGCAAAAAAGTTACATTTGCAGCTCAAAAGTAATGAAATTACCACTCGTTCTGCTACATACAAAATGTAACTAAGTTACCCACTTGTTATGCAAAATTGTAACAAATTACAAGTAACTCATTATTTCTAACGAGTTACTTCCAAGCTCTGCTCTAGATGGGGAAGGAAAGAGGGTGGGGAAAAGGCCTGAAAGGGTCAGGGGAAGGAAGGGTTTTTATTTAATCTGTCAGTCATTTGGATAATTCGAAGGAGCCCATATTCTCTATCTTTGCAGAGGGATCCAGTTTGCTCTGAACTTCAGTGACTTTCCATGACAACAGATTTCCCCCCCTTGGATATTCTCTTGAATATATTGTTCTTTTATTAATTTTACTCGCACCACAGTACAGCTCACAGTACAGTACAGCTCTCGCTCAAACACAGAATAATCCAAGCTCCAAGTGGGGAGGAAGCAAGCCAAGCCTATAATTGCCTAATATAGTGGGGGTGGGGGTGGAGGAGATCAAACCCCTTTCCCTTCAAAATATTGATAATTCTTTTCAAACTATTTATAGTTTCTGTCAAAATATCAATAATTTCCTTTGAAATACTAATAATTTCTTACAAAATATTGATAACTCCTTTCAAAATATCAATCATTTCTTTCAAAATATTGATATTAATATTGATATTTGGGGGGAGGAAAAAAATTGGACCAGTATAAGTAATGAATAACAGACAAAGAACAAACTCAAATTGATACTGCCTGGTAGGTCAATGGAATGCTTTTGAAGCGGCACTGGCCAGTGGATCCTATCCATAGTACACTGAAGACCTGAAGTGGCCTACTGTCTCATTCAGTGTCAGGTGTCAAAATACTCCCCATCTTTCTGTCTTGTTGATGTGGAATTTCATTTTCACAACTCCTCTGAACAGAGTCGGTGTTCTTGGGAAGGTACTAATCCTATGGAAGTGAAGTTACCAATGGCGATGAAATGTCTGGAATGGCACTGAGGTCCAGTTGCTGCCTTTCTCCAATCTCACTCCTGTGGTCTAAATTTGGAGCGAGCATATTTTTATTCCCAAATGATGCTATATATAGAGGAACAATAGGCATTGTATCGGTTGGCGGACGGATTGAGAGCGACGGTGAAGAACTTCAGCATGGCAGGTTTCTTGCTTTCTTTCCTAGGAGACAAAGTGAGTTTATCTTTACATTTAAGTTTCCATGACCCAGGGGTTCCCAAATGCCCCCCCCGACCACTCAAAAATTGCTGACAGTCTTGGCAGACCTCTTAATGATTTTCCTGCCTGATGCAGCCATTGTAACATCCTGTGCTAGGTGCTGTATGATTTTGAATTGCATGTTTCTTTTATTTATTGTCTTGCATTTTATTGTATAACACTTTGCATTCCATAAAATTCAACTGGCATTACAACAAAAGGCAGTTTTGAGGATACAAGAAGTAATGCAAACACAGTTACAAATCAATATGAATATTTAATGCAGACATGCCATGGACCACCTAAGTGAAACCCATGAACCAAAATTTGGGGACCCCTGGCATCACCTTTATTTTCTTTTCACAAGAATTCCTTTGAGCGTCCCTTCTTAGGGCTGTGCCAAAAATGTCTCCTCCAGTTGTTTAATTATTCTCCGGCAACTACCGAGAAAAGAAATGACATTTGAATCAAAGGGAAGAGAAAAATTAGGTGAAGTTCTTGGGGTGGAGCGTAAGGATTTTTGTTGGTTGTTGTTGCACTTAACTTACTTTCAAGGGCCAAGGAGTGCTTGTGAGTAAGAATGGATGAGGAATTCGATTCAGTTCGCATTTAAAGACAAACATTTGCACTTTCCAAAACAAAGTGGGAACTGAAACAATATGAGCCATCCGTCCATATTTGCACTTCTGCAAACTTCTGCGATGCAGTCCTCCAGACACGTAAGGTGTACAAAATGCATATACTAGTGGAAAGCATACACATAGATACATATATTAGTGGAAAATAATATACAAATATGCATTGTATTCACAGAAATTGTTTTGCAGAAATGTGTACGTTAGGCAAAATAGCATATCAAATGTGTATATTTGCACAATAAATGCTGATTAATTTTCATGAGCCCTTTCTTAAAAAATCAATAAAATGCAGACTTATATGGAGATGCAGAGAGTGGAAATAGGAGAAATCGAGAAAAACCAAAATGGACAAATTCACCCACCCCTACTTGTGAGTCTTTCCATTCATTCTGCAAATCATCGTGGTCTGCACTCTGTAGCCTTGTCAGGTGCCAGCATTTCCTTAAAGTTCCCTGTCTTACCATTTGTATCATTTATTTATATCCTACTTTTCCTCCAACAGGCTCAAGTCATACATATTCTCCCTCCCCAATGCTTTTAACTGTGACTGCGTTTAGCATGTTTCTAACTGTGACTGTGTTTAGCATGTTTCTAACTGTGACTGTGTTTAGCATGTTTCTAACTGTGACTGTGTTTAGCATGTTTCTAACTGTGACTGTGTTTAGCATGTTTCTAACTGTGACTGTGTTTTAGAACGCTTTAACAGTTTTTAGAATGCTTTTCTTTTTCTTGTTCATTTTTATTATGTTTGCCGGCCTGGGCTCCTTTGGGAGAAAGGATTGGATATAAATTCAAGAAATAACAACAACAATAATTTTAAAAATCAACCCTGTGAGGTATGTTAGGCTGACAGAAAGTGACTGGCTCAAGTTTGCTCACTGAGCTTCATGTTTGAGGGTGTGTTTGCACCTGGGTTGCCCTGGTCCTGGTATGGGACTGCAACCACTAGACACCACTGACTCATTTTTAGACTACTGCTGAAAATCTCTGGAAAACTTCCGCAAAGCATTTACTGTGTGATCTGCTGCTTTTAAGGATTGATTAGGGTCAGATGCTTTACAGAGCAATCCTGATTATAGGAAGCTGGCATAATTTATGCTGATGTAACTTATGCCAGCCTACCAAACTCTTACTGTGGGAGGGGCCAATTCCAGCTGAGCCGGCAGGTGAGTGTGGGCCTGAGTTTTGAGGACTAGGTCACATGACCAAACAGAACAGGGTTTGGAACAGATGTACGTCTGTCCTTGCCCTGTCCCGCCCCTGCAACACACCCTGAGTACCCCTGTTTTGGGGGCTCATGCTAGTGTTAATTATGCCAGTTTAAGGTCTGTCGGCTGAGCCCTGGCTGAGCCAGAATAGCTCTGGCTGAGTTGCAGAGAGGAACTTACCCTGGTGTAAGCCTGGGAAAGCCTAAGATCTGCTGAATCCAAATGCTGTAATCACAGCAGATCCTGGTTTTGGATTGTGCTGCTAAACAGTTAAAATATTATTTTTGAATGCGTGTTTTAGTGCTGCCTTTTAAAGGTTTTACTCACGTTGACTGCTTTAAATTTGCATTTTTTAAAATCTTGGGTAGTTGTTTTGCTTTGTAAGACGCTTTTGTTGTTTTTAAATGGAAAAGGGGGATAAAATGTACTAATAGTAATAGTAATAAAAAAATAAGAATATTTTGTTCTTTAGAAAATATTTCCTGAAGCACACGCAGTCGCAGGGAATCATCGGACACGTTTAAAATGGCAAAAAGTAGGGGGAAGATCCACCTCACCCCATATAATGAAAGCAACCTGAGGACGTCTATACACATAAGGAAATGATAGTTCTTTATTAATCAGAGAGAAGTGTATATGTAATTATGCAAAATTAACTCTGCAGGGAGGCTTTCCATCCCCCTAGCTCCCCGCTGCCTCTCACACTTTACGATGTCTTAAAGGATTTACAAATATTACTGAGGTTTTATAGCATGGTGACTTCAGCTCTTTCTGTAGTGCTACTTTCAAGGGATGACTAGAGACAAAGCTCTATTGTCAGACAATAATAGTTGCAAAGCAGGGAACTGCGGCAGCCCTGAATGCTGAGGAGAAGGAAGAGAGAGAAATTTGCACAACCCACAAACACCACTAGAAACACAATCACTAGCAAAAGGCAGGCCTTCAGACTCCCCGGCTCTTGGGGAGGAGTCAAAACTTCTCCGCTCTGGAAAGTTGTGGAAGAAGCTGGAATGAATCTCTTCTGCTCCAATACATCAATAAAGTCAAGGTCTAAAATGAACATAATGTATTTCTATCACGTAGGTATACAAACATTTAAACATGTTACCAAAAAATAGGCCTATGGCTGAAATATCTGGCTGTGCCGACAGAAAACGTCTTATAAATATTAATTACAGCACAGCAAAGGAATCCAAAGGTGTGATAGTCCGAAACCTTGAAATCCAGAAAGGGGTTACAAAAGATGTGTTTCAAGTAATCTGCCAAAAGTCTTCATCAGTGGCCTCTAGTTGAAGGGCACCTCCTTGTGCGTGGGGTCAAAGAATGAATTCTTTAAAATATGTTTTTAAAAATGCCGTTTAAGAACATAAAAGACCAATCCCTAATATTTCAAAATTATTGCAATAAAACTTGGGCTTACCCTCCAGTTTATTATGCTGCTGCATTTTAAAAGTCTGAGAAAAATGATCTGATACTCTTCTGCAACATGCAAGCTCTTGTGGGAGATATTCTTTCCAAGTTACTGTAATTCAACTTATTTAAACATTGAATTCAACTTACATAATTTTAAAAACAGTACAAAAGGGGTTATTCAGCAAGCAGAAATTTAAAGGCATGAGCGTGGGGGACAGAAGGGAGGTTTAGCTATGGGATTTGTGTGTGTGTGTGATTTTGATCATTTTTGGGGGGGGGAGCCACCCAGGAGTGCTGTGCCCCCAGTTCTAATTAAGAATGTGCAGTTGGATGGTCCCCTGAGTCATAGTGGAGCCATGCAGGATTTATAAAGGGCTGTTGGAAAGGATAACCTATAGAACTTATAGTTTCAGAGGTGTCATGCCAATGAAGTTTGCAATACGGTTATCTAACCAAAAAATGCTTACCAAAATGCAAGTATTAAGGGAAAGTGTGCATCCAAATAAATATATTCATGAACGTAACATACAAAAAGTGCACCATATTAGGGACAAATCACCTGCAAAAATGTGCACATTAGTCAAAATTGCATACAAAGAACTGCGTTTATTAGGAGAAATTTGCACCCAACCACAGGTGGGTTTTCATGATTTGCTGCAGAAATTGCTGCACAAATGTGAGGAACTCAATTTGAGATTGGAAAAATGAGAAGTGGCGAGAACTGAAATTAACAAATCTGTCCATCCCTAGTTATGAGACAGGGAGAAAAGGTCTCTCTGTTCACATTCTCTACAGCATGCCCAATTTCTACGCTTGGGTTATGTCCCCCCCCCCATTCCTCAGCTTTTTTCCAAATGGAAATGACTCAAAATGGTATACATTATTAATTTTATTTATTGCATTTATATACCACCCCATAGCTGAAGCTCTCTGGGCAGTTTACAATGGGTAAGAACCTTAAAAACAAGTACACAAATTTAAACCATTAAAACCCATAAAAACCGATAAGCAAGTTAAAAACACATGCTATTCAAATGCTGTTCAAATGCCTGGGAGAAGAGGAAAGCCTTGACCTGGCGCCAAAAAGATAACAGGGTTGGCGCCAGGTGCACCTCATCAGAGAGATCATTCCAGAATTTGGGGGCCACCACTGAGAAGGCCCTCTCCCTTGTTGCCATGTGTAACCCTTCCTAATCGTGTATAACCCTTCCTAATCGGTGATGTTAATGGGGAAGCAGCCATAGCTCAGGGGTAGAGCATCTGCCTTGCGTGCAGAAGGTCCCAGGTTCAATCTTCCCAATGGCATCTCCACTTAGGACTGGGAGAGAGCCCCTGTCTGAAAGCCTGGAGAGCTGTTGCCAGTCAGTGTAGACAATACTGATCTCGATGGACCAGTGGGTCTGATTCAGTACTGTATAAGGCAGCCTCCTATGTTAGGGCTCCAGCTTATCTTTTTCTGCCAGTGCCCGCACGACAGATGATGAGCTTCCATCCTGGTGGACAGTGGCCTGCTCCCTGACAGTGAGCACAGTCCCTCTCCCAAATGGGTGCAGTGAACTCCCCTCCCACCTCCCAAGAAATCAAAGAGCTCTGTGCTGCAAAGAACCCAAACGCAAAACCCTTTCCTGCTCTTGAATCCCCCAAGCGTCATTCCATTGGCATCTGCCATGACATCATAAACTGAGACATAAGCTTGGATTAATCATCTAATTATAGCAGAACTGGAAAAGGGAGATTTTTTTTTTTTTAACAAAAAAACCGATCAGAGGTATGGAATGCCGTCCATAAAAGGAGAGGATGAAAAGACTGCAGCACACCGGATTCAAGTGGAATCCTGTGGGAGGGAAGAGCAGAGATGTCAGTGGGTCTGTCCGTCGAGGCGGCTGCCTAGGGGCCGCTCTTTTTAAGGAGTGGCCCTTTGGTGCATGGCTTGAGATACAGAGGGCCAGAGGGGGGCTGGGCCTCTTATACCCAACTTGGATGGCTTTCATCTCTTGATTGGCTGCTGTAGGAACTGAAAATACCAAAACAGTGCCCTTTCCCCCCCCCCCCCACATTTCTTGTTGTCTGGATATGCATGTAACGTATGGATGTCTGCAAGTGAAAATATTACTTATTTATCTAGTATTTATTATTTGATTTATATCCCGCCCTTCCTCCCAGCAGGAGCCCATGACGGCAAACAAAAGTACTGAAAACACTTTGTTGTTGTTATGTGCCTCCAAGTCGATTACAACTTATGGCGACCCTATGAATCAGTGACCTCCAATAGCATCTGCCATGAACCACCCTGTTCAGATCTTGTCAGTTCAGGCTTCCTTTATGGAATCAACCCATCTCTTGTTTGGCCTTCCTCTTTTTCTACTCCCTTCTGTTTTTCCCAGCATTATTGTCTTTTCTAGTGAATCACGTCTTCTCATGATGTGTCCAAAGTATGATAGTCTCAGTTTCATCATTTTAGCTTCTAGTGACAGTTCTGGCTGAATTTGTTCTAACACCCAATTATTAAAACAAAACATCTTTAAAAACATTTTTTTAAAAAGCTTAGAAGACATCTTAAAAAAAGGTTAAAAACACATATTTTTTTAAAGGCTTAGAAACATATTAAAAAGCAATTCCAACACAGACGCAGACTGGGATAAGGTCTTGTTGAAAGAGGAAGGTCTTCAATAGGTGCTGAAAAGATAACAGAGATGGCGCCTATCTAATATTTAAGGGGAGGGAATTCCACAAGGTAGGTGCTGCCACACTAAAGGTCCGTTTCCTATGTTATGCAGAATAGACCTCCCGATAAGATGGTATCTGCAGGAGGCCCTCACCTGCAGAGCGCAGTGATCGACTGGGTATATAAGGGATAAGGTGGTCTTTCAGGTATCCTGGTCCCAAGCTGTATAGGGCTCTGTACACCAAAACTAAAACCTTGAACTTGGCCAGGTAGCAAATGGGCCATATAATTACATCTGAATTGGTCATAAACCTTAGTCACAGATAATTCTCTGAACCACATTCTTCCAGAAATGTGACCTTAACTCATGGGATCACACCTGAAGAAGTTGCTTAGATGAAAGAGCAGATCCTTAATCCGGGGGTGCTGCTGGATCAATCTTTGTCACTAGAGGCCCAGGTGACCTCAGCAACCAGGAGTGCCTTTTACCAATTTCAGCTGGTAAGACAGATGCGGCCGTTCCTGGACCGGGATAGCCTGACCACTGTTATCCACGCACTGGTAACCTCCAGGCTGGATTTAAACTTGGATCGCTTTAAAGAGGATTAGACGTGTTCATGGAGGAGATGGCTATCCAAGGCTACTCCTCACAATGTCTATGTTCTACCTCCACGGTCAAAGGCTGAATGCCTCAGAATACCAGCTTCTGGAGACCACAAGAAGGGAGGGTGCTGTTGCGCTCAAACTCTAGTTCTGCCTTTTCAGAAGCGTCTGGACACTGAGAATGTCCCTTGCAGATCCTGCTTTTGCATTTCTTGCAAACACACACACACACACACACCCTCAGATCTTACCTTGCCCTGGATGGCGATGCTGATTCATGCTCAGTTCACTCCCCTCATTTTTATGCTGACCTCCTCACTCTGGCTGCCAAGAGAAATGTAAAGAATCCTTGCAGAGAAAACAACAAACAAAACCCTTAGCTAGGATGACGCATCTTCGGGCCAGCTTTTCGTTTCATCTTCGCACGCTGATTTATTTATTTTTAAGTGTGGGTTTTTATTTTTTTTAAAATGCAACTTTCAAAATGAACAGCCTTGCAGAACCCTTTAAAAAAATTTCAGGTCAGTTGCAATGAAGGGAGACAGAATTCTGGGTCCGTTAAGGGTTTCCTGTGGTTTGCATGTGGATGTTGTCTTGCTAAGAGTAGAGTGGGCACCCTGAGACTCTTGTCATGTCAGGTAAGGAGGGGGAATCAGGAGGTGGAAAAGAGGATGACAGAAAGAGAGAGAGAGAGGGAGGGAGAGAGATAGAGAGAGATGTGGGCCTGGTGCCAGTGGGTGGCCAGGTTGGGCCCGGGCCCGAGGGCCCCTAAGGCTCAGAAAGGCCCTTGCTTAAATCCATACGATGGGGCTGGGAGGGTGGAATGCCGCGATCCGCGCCAGCATTGTGATTTGTAGCCTGGGATAAGGGGTTGACATGCGCCACAAATCGCAGCCTATGACAAAATGCTGCTGTGGATCAGGAGCTCCACCCTTCCAGAGAACCCCTCCCCCAATGCAGCTGGCATGGGCTGAAATCGGCCCGGCTGCCCCATCTCCCACGTTGCCACATCAGTGCGGGCACACACAGCATGCTAGCTTGATGTTGTGGCAACACGGGAGGCTGAATGGCCAGGCCTAATTAAGCTTGTGCCAGCTGCATGGGGTGCGTGGGTTGGTGCCCGAGGGCCCACTCATGCCTAGCTCTGGCCCTGGGGATGTCAGAAAGAATGAGAGAGAAAGGAGAGGGAGGGAGGGGGAGAGAGAGAGGGTGGTAGAAAGAGAGAGAGGAAAGGGAGTGGGAGTGTCCAACTTTAGGTCTAACTCTGTCCACTTTTGACTCTGGCCCGAGTCACTACTGGCATGTACCCCCTGACAGAGTACTGAGGGAATGCAACAAGGGGGGAAAAGGTGTCTGTCCCTGGCTTAGAGGACCCACCAGTCAGAAAGTTAGATAAGAACTTCATTGTGTCTCTCAAACAGCAACAAGAAAACTCCACCCAGGTATAATCAGGTCCAGTGCCACCTAGTGCTGAAGCTATATAATGACACTATCCACACAGAGGTCTGTTGCAGACTCGGCTGTAAGGTTTTAAACAGGTTCTTTTACTTTAACAACATGAACCATTTCTTGTTACAGCAGACGGCAAACAGGAAAGGGGAAAAGAGAAACTGAACTCACAACTCAGGAAGGCTATTTCACTTCCTAGATACATTAACTCTTTAGTGGCTCTTTTCCTCTCTCAGTACAGTGAGTATTAATTAAAGACTGTTGCTTCTTCCAACAAGGTGCTTCTAGAGTGTTGTTGGTTGTTGTTGTTATCCTTCTGGGAGGAAGGGCGGGATATAAATACAGGGCCTTCTTGGTAGTGGTGGCTAAACTTTGGAATGCTCTTCAGAAGGCCCGTTTGGCTTCTTCTCTTCACACTTTCCAGTGGATAGTAAAGTCCTGGCATTTTCAGAGCATGCATTGGGCTTAACTATGGCTGATCATATGCTGCTGTGTTTGGCTGCTTAACTGTAATATATGGTGTTTTTAAAAAAAAAAAAAAGTAATAAGTAATATGAGTATTGGTGTACAGGGTTGTATCAAACGAAGGTCTACTCAGAGTGAAGCCACCAAAATTAATGGAGCTAAGTCATGTCCACTAATTTCAATGGGTCTACTCTGAAGTATCCCTGACCTTGGATATACCATTGCTTCTTCATTCTTAGCTACCTTGGGAGTGTTATTAGACCAACCAGCACAGTCTTGTACAGCAGGAATGAGGAACTGGTGTTCCTCTGGATGTTGTTGGACTCCAACTCCCATCAGTCCAAGCAGCTAGCATGGCCAGTGGTCAAAGACTATGGGAGCAGAAGTCTAGCAACGTCTGGAGGGCCACCACGTCCTCCCCCACTGGTATATATACCTACTAATATACCTACCCCCTGTTGTCCTTTCATTGGCAGGTGAAGTCTTTTCTAACCCAATGGGCTTTAACTGACTGCAAGGGCTATTAACAGGGTGCTGTTTTACTGAATTTTATTTTTGTGTGTGTGTGTGTGTTTAATTGTTGTTTTAAATTGTTTTAATTCTACAGATAGTTTGATTTCATTTTAATTATAACTTATTATAGCTTAATTAATAACTTAACTTTAATTAACTTAAAGTTAACTTATAACTTAATTAAGTTAAATTAACTTAAAGTTTAATTATAACTTTCTGTATGTTTTACTTATATGGTTTCAGCTGTATTTGTTGTAGTTTTTGTAAGCCGCCTTGAGTCCCAGTTCTGGGGAAAAGGTGGGATAATAATAATAATAATAATAATAATAATAATAATAAAGATGATGATGATGATAATAAAAGTAAGCCCCGTTAAATTCAACAGGGCTTAACCCCAGGTTAAGTGGATTGAAGTCTGAAAGATGGGGTAAAAACAGTTTAATAAACACCTATGTAAATAGTATATTGTAAATCTGTAGTTATATTTATTTATTCATTTGTTTATTTACGTTAGCGTTTTCATTATATATATATTGCAGTGGATTGCAGAAATAACTGTTCTGTTTAGTTGAAAGAATAAAGAAACACAAAGTTTATTAAAGAGTCACATGTGCAGCCCCACAGCTTCCATTCAGAGAGCCATTTCTAACTGAGGACAATGGCAGGAAGGGAGGAAGGGGAGGAGCAAAGCCTGCAAAAACAGGAAGCACTTTAGAGGAACCTTTCTGTCTATTCCCCCCCCCCCAGTTCAGGCACTTGTAACATGTGTTGGTGCTTTACTCCCAACAATTTAGAACATTTATACCATGCTTTACAGTCCTCATGAAGCTCTCAAAGCAGCTTACAAAACATTCCCTAAATAAAATCAAACGCAGGTCTAATACAGGAACAGAAGTTACCCAGTGCCAGGCTTATTCAGGCAATACTTCTTGGCCTCATCCTTGGTCTTTCCTGGCAACAGTTCCTCTGAAACAGGCTCTCTGAGGCTAGAGTGTGGGGCTGAATAGCTGCACTTGCTCAGCCCATGATGGAGGCAAGTCCTGGAATCTGCATTGGATGCTAGGTGCTATATAGGTTAAGGGTCATAATCGTGTCCCCTAATACCTGCGCCCTTCAACAAAACTTCCTTATTATCCTACTCAAGTTACCTTGACTTCATCCCTGAGATGTGTCTTAGGACGGCATTGGTGTCATTTCATCAGCAGGTGAAGATGTACTGCTTTGCCCAAGCTTATGGGGACGGGTGGGGAGTGTTGGTCATTGGAATTTCTGTTGCTGCTGCTGGTTTTATTTGTATTTTGTTGAATCTATATCTGAAACGTATTAACATATGACAGGGACCAGGGGAGGATCTCAAGGGTAGCATTGTGCCCGTGGGCACCACGTCAGCAACCCTTGAATTAAACATGACGTTTTTCCTCCTCCAATGTGGCTTTTTAAAAATGCGGTAGAGGATTTCAGTCTAACTTTGCTTCTCACCATTATATCAGTTCAGATCTACGGCGTTTTGCACCATTCAGACCAGCCACTCTTGACGGTGAAGGTGGCGGAATATAAATGGTCTTCCTCGTATGATTATTCTTGTTTTTTAATCTGTAGGCCCCCAAAATGGCAAGACACAAGAAGGAAGGGGGTGGCTCCAATGTAGTCTCTATGTTTGATCAAAACCAGATCCAGGAAATGAAGGAGGTGAGTTCTCTCTAATGCTGTGGAGGGTGCCTGACCTAGGGGTGTGTGAGGATTTCATTTGGTTTGCATTTTTAAGCAAGCCAACATGATTTGCACTTCCTGGAATAATATGTGGAATAGAGCGTAGCTATTCTTTGGGTTTTGCATTTCTTCAGATTTTATGATATTGCTCTTGGCTGAAAAAAAAATGTACCCAAATGTGTATACAAATGCACATTTTTGCTTAAAATGCATGTATAAAATATGCAATTTTGCACACATTTTATCTGTTTTGTATAAATGCATACAACAATGCATATTTTGTGGAAAAAATATGTGCAAAAAGAATGTGTGAGTATTTAAATTACTGGTTGATACAGAAACAGGAGGAAATAAAATTATGAAAAAGACACATGCAAAAGACTGGAAATAGACTGACCCGTTCACTCTTTCCTTGACCAAATCCATTTTTTAGACATTCAGGAAAGCTCAGGCAGAAATTCATACAGACAAGCTCTCAGAAACAGGGTTCCAGTTTGTTTCTTATCCAAATACAAAGGATGAAACGTTTCATCGAGCTGCTACCCTACTCTCATTTTGGAGTGACTCCTTTTCCCGTTTTGGAATCTCATACTGCTGGTTTTCATCTCCTGTATTTTGAAGCTGATGACTTTCTCCGCATTTTTATTGAGCTTTGACGCTACAATGGTTCTGTGTTGTTTTGCGATTCTTCCTGTTGTTATAAAATCAATATCTATACACTTAAATGTTTTTTTAATGATTTGGCTTGTAAATTAATTTATTATTATTACTATTATTAAATTTTATTTATACCCTGCCTTTCAGCCAAAGGCCCTCAAGGCGGCTTACAAAGAAAAATAAACACAGGTATAAAATACAATAAAAATACAATAAAACAATATAATTTACAAAAATTAAATTAAATAAATTAAATAACAAATAACATTATCATAATATTGTTAATTAAAAGCAGGGAGAGCCCAGGGTTCCAATCTGAAGAAGTTATTACTTAAATTGAAAGTACTGGGGAGCCCCAGGTTCAAGTCCCCGCTCAGCTCCCTAGATGACCGTGGGACCATCATCTTCCCTCCAACTAACCGACACTGCAGGGCTGCTTTCTTGCGGGGCGCTTCGTGCTGCGGAGGCTGGAGATTAATCTTAAGAATTGGACAGTGTCACAGCGGTGTGCATTCACTGTTTTTTTTTAAAAAGAAAATCAGTGAGCCTGTTCATTAATCTGTTCATTAATATATATATATATAATGTACATAATGTAATATAATATGTCTATATAATGCATATATATATATAATATGATGTATATTTTTAGGACCCAGCCTATTTTCTGTTATGTTATGTAGGTTGTTTTTAACTATTAATTATGTGTTTTAAAACCTACCCTGGGACCTCTGGGTGAAGGGAGGGTAATGAATTCCATTATTATTATTATTATTAGTGTTTGTAGTAGTAGTAGTAATAAAATGGACTGCTTTCAAGTCGATTCCGACTTATGGCGACCCTACGAAGAGGGTTTTCATGAGGCTGAGAGGCAGTGACTGGCCCAAGGTCACCCAGTGAGCTTCATGGCTGTGTGGGGATTCGAACCCTGGTCTCCCAGGTCGTAGTCCAGCACCTTAAGCCACTACACCATACTGGCTCTTAGAATATAGTAAAATATACATAAACGAAATTAAAATGTGTTCATTTATTTGGTTTTTCAAAATCCTTCTTGGGACAGATTACTCCTTTCAGACTCCGCCCCCTTCCTGCAGGTTGGCAAGCCTTGAAGGGATACCTACGGCCTGGATCCTAGCACTCAGTTATCACTCATACCTTATGCATTGCTTGTACTAAGAAGCGGGAGCTAGTCATCCCTGGCAGGGCCGGCTCCAGGAATGCCGGGGCCCTCGGGCATCAGCTGGCATCTCCGCCTGCCCGCGCTCCCCCCACACCCACACCTACCTGTCTACTGTCTTTTACCATTGCCCTTAACGAAGATGGCGGCCGTGGTTTCCCTAAGGGGATGACGTCTCCACCGCCATCTTTGTTGATGGCACGCATGCGTGCTACGCGCTCGCATCTCTGCCATCTACTAAGATGGCGGCAGGGGCTTCAGTACCTTAGGGAAACCACGGCCGCCATCTTCGTTAAGGGCAATGGTAAAAGACAGCAGGTAAGTGAGGGGTCCACGGATCACAGAAGGGGAGCAGAGGGGTGGCTGAGGGGCCCCCTGTAGCTCCAGGGGCCGTCGGGCCAGCGACCCACCTGGCCTCCCTTTAGAACCGGCCCTCATCCCTGGCATAAAGGAGGGGGCAGTTCCTCATGGAAACCTGGCAAAGGCAGGACTGTCTCTTAGGAGCCTCAGTTGAGGAGTTTCTGTCACAAGGGGCTCCTGGCTCTGCTCCCCCGCCACACAGATAGGACCACCAGTTTTGTAAAGGTGGCAAAGTGTGTGCACAGTTTCATGTCCTCTGTGGCACACCCTGATGCCTCACAAAAGGGGATTGAAATCTGTGATGCAGGAATTTGCTGAGGCTGTGACGCAATCCAGGCCCTGGCAGAAAACCCAGCAAAAACCATCCAGGAGGTGGTTGGACTGAGCTCAGCTCTGATCCGAGCTTCCGTGAGTTAAAAGTTGGAACGGTTTGGAGAGAGCATTGGCTCCAACCCAAATGTGCTGTGCGCCGAGTGCTAATTCAGTCAGGAGGCATTGGGGTGGGTTTAAGGAAACTTCTTGCCAAGAGAGATTTATGTGTTGGGAGTTCATAATGCACAATAGTCTGGTATGGATTCACGAAGGCAATAAAAAGATTTGCTCATCAGAGTGTTCATGTGGTCCAACTGTGCCTGCTTACCAAGGATATCCTCATTAGAGAACACAAGTGGGACTGCAACAAAATCTTGCAAAATCTTTCCCCACCTCCTAAGAGGAGTGGCTTCTGCTCAGGGCTGCAGCCAGCATAGGACAAGAACTTTGTAGTACCGTTCAAGTCTAGGGTGGGGAGTCAGGATGGGGAAGAAATTTGATTCAGTTCACATTTAAAGCGGAATCTATCAAATTCACACTTTCCAAAACAATATGGAAACCAAAACACAGCCAACCTTTCAAAATTCACATGTATCTGAATTTGGCGATGCAGTTCTTCAACCAAGCAGTGTTTACGAAAATGCATCTGTCAGGAGAAAGTGTGCATAAAAATTAATATGTTAGTGAACAATAACATGCAACAATAATTATATTATTCAGTGAAATTGCTTGCAAACATGTATACGCCAGTCAAAACTGTTATACAAAAATGTGTGTGTTAGAAAAAGTTCGCACTAAAATGCAGAAGAATTTCCAGGAGAATCTTTTTTAAAGAAAAATTCGCAAATTGCTGCAGAAATGTGGAGAACTGCATTGAAGGTTGGAAAAATGGGTAAGGGAGAGAACAAATTGACAGATCCTTTTATTCCCTAGTGGGGAGTGGCATTTCTCATGCCCTTGAAGCTCACAGGTCCTTGCTAGGCCATTTCTGGGGTTGTTCAAGAAAACTTTTTTTAAAAAAAACCTTTCTCTTGACAGACTTGTCCATGCAGCCTAGTATTGCCTTACCTACTCTGAATGGTAGTGGCTTCTTCAGGGTGTCAAGCAGAGAAAGATCTCAGCTAGGCATGGGGGGAGTATGTCAATTTCAATTTCCCTCACTGTTTCAGTTCCCCAGTTTTAAGTTTAGTTCGCCACATTTCCACAGCAGTTGGTGATCTTTTCCCCCTGAAAAAGTCCTCATGAAAATTCATCAGCACAAATTTCTCCTAATATACACATTTTTGTATGCAAGTTTGCCTAATATACACATCTGTGCAAAGCACTTTTCACTAACGCACTGCAGCTTTGGATGTTATTTCTACTAATGTCACTGTTGTTGATATTCATTTGCTTATCGTTTCAAATACTTATGCCATGTTTCATTGCAAAGCTCTCCAACTCACTGCACTTTTAATAGGATAGCAGTCTGAAACAAACAAGTTTTAAAGTTCCATTTAAAAATGAGCAGAGTTTCAAAAATGTGGGGATACTAGGCCCCATCTCTAATGTTTGTCAGTCCAATGATTTTGCCATAGGACCCACAAGCAGAGCTCCAGAGGCTCTGTATAACTTTACCATGGATGAACACTCCTTTGGGATTTGAACTAGTGGAAGACAGGTGATTGCAGATTTAAATGAAAATAGGTGGAGTGCAGACTTCAGGAAGGTGAAATAGTCTATTTCTGGTCCGTGTTCTGTTTAGCATGTGCCCATTCATAAATTAATTCTGTCCCATTTGCAAACAGCCTGCAACATTGCAAACATTTGCAAACAGTCTGCAAATCAGTCTGCATACTGGGACAACAGGGTGCAAGAACAAATCAATCTGCAATCCCTGTTGACATATAGAAATTAAAGAAACTGTTATACTTTTTATTACAGATTAAGTACTTTATTCTGTTTTAAATAAGCTAGTAATGTGTAATATACAGCAAATATTTGCATTTTTGTTTTTATATACATTATATTTATTAAATCAGTATTGATCTATCTTTTAAAAATCTGCATTATTTTTGTATGTATTTTCCCCCACAAAGTATGTATTTTGTATGCATTTTACATTAAAATATGCATTTTTGCCTGCAGTTTACTCTAAAAAACACATTTTATTATATGCATTGTAGTATGTTTTTTGAGCCAAAAACTGTATAGCAAAATTTGGGGAAAGTGTGAAAAATGGAGGGGTTTCCAACCCATCTATTAATCTGGGGCATGATGTGATTCAAGCCAGTTTCCTTGAAAATACAGACCAAACAAAACCGCAACATGGGAAGCCACCTTATACAGAGTTAGGCCACATTCTTTTCCAGCTCTACCTCGAGAACCTGGAACCTTCTGTAGATATTCTACCACTCAGCTACGTTTGTTGTTCATAGGAAATGTTTTTGTACACCGCCCAGAGAGCCTTCGGGCTTAGGGCGGTATATAAATTAAATTAAATAAATAAATAAATAAATGTTGTAGGCTATGAAGGCTTTTCTGCCTCACTAGATTCAACACAGTTATATTCCACAACCCCCAAAACTTCCCAATCTGCTTTTTGTTTCTCAATAGGCATTCACAATCATGGATCAGAACAGAGATGGCTTCATTGATAAGGCCGACTTGAGAGACACCTTTGCTGCACTGGGTAATAAAACCCCATAAACACATTCTCTACTGACACGTTGCTATGTGTGTTGAAAAGTTGTTTGTTTGCTATGCCTATGGATGCCTCTTAAGATATTGTTACCAAATTTTGCACAATGGTTCCTGAGAGCCAGGAGCAGGTTTTCATCTGTGGTTGGGTACCGTAGGACACCATTTTGAATCAAGACAGCACTGATTTTAACCAAATTTTGCATTACAGTTCTTTCTGTATTGATTTTTATTGAATCATAGAATCGTAGATTTGGAAGGGGCCTACAAGGCCATCTAGTCCAACCCCCTGCTCAACACAGGAATCCAAATTAAAGCATCCCCGACAGGTGGCTGTCCAGCTGCCTCTTGAAGGCCTCCACTGTTAGAGAGCCCACCACCTTCTTAGGTAATTGGTTCCATTGTCGTACCGCTCTAACAGGAGGTTTTTCCTGCCTGGCTGTGACAATGGACTGGATGAGGGCTAATAAATTGAGGCTCAATCCAGACAAGACTGAGATGCTGCTAGTGGGTGGTTCTTCTGACCAGATGGTGGATGTCCAACCTGTCCTGGATGGGGTTGCACTCCCCCTGAAGGAACAGGTTCGTCGCTTGGGCGTTCTCCTAGAACCATCTCTGTCACTTGAGGCTCAGGTAGCCTCGGTGGCATGGAGTGCCTTCTACTAACTTCGGTTGGTGGCCCAGCTATGCTCCTATCTGGACAGGGATAACCTGGCTTCAGTTGTCCATGCTCTGGTAACCTCCAAGTTAAAGTACTGCAATGCACTCAACGTGGGGCTGCCTTTGAAGACAGTTCGGAAACTGCAGCTTGTAAATGCAACGGCCAGATTGGTAGCTGGGACCAGATGGTCCAAACATATAAAACCAATTCTGGCCCTCTTGCGTTGGCTGCCTGCATGTTTCCGAGCTCAATTCAAGGTGCTGATTTTAACCTATAAAGCCTTACACAGCTTGGGACCAAAATACCTGATGAAACGCCTCCCCCAACACGAACACACCCGTACACTATGCTCAACATCAAAGGCCCTCCTCCAGGTGCCTCCTCCGAGGGAAGCTCAGAGGATGGCAACAAGGGAGAGAGCCATCTCAGTGGTGGCCCCCAAATTATGGAATGATGTCCTGACAAGGTGTGCCTGGTGCCAATACTGTTATGTTTTCAGCGCCAGGTCAAGACTTTCCTCTTCTCCCAGGCCTTTTAGCATGTGTTTTTCAATTGCTTTTTAAAAATGTGTTTTTAAAATGTGTATATTTGTTTTTAATGTTTAATTGTTGTATACTGCCCAGAGAGCTTCAGCTATGGGGTGGTATATAAATGCAATAAATAAATAATAAATAGGTGGCGCCAAAGTCAATAACAGACAGAGCCACTCCCGACTGGTTTTAAGGAAGAAGACAGGCAGGTTGGAGACTGGCTGGGGCAGAGTGATGTTGGAGGGCCAGTGCAGCCTCCACCACATAATCGCTGTATGACAGTTGAACAGACTGCTTTGGGAGGTGCCCCAGAATGGCATCCTGCATTGCAGTTCCTGCACTGAACAGCGGGTTAGACTAGGTGACCTCCAAGGTCCCTTCGCCCCCTTCAAGGCTGAATTGTGCCATTTCCATTGTCTATCATGGAAGCAGAAACAACACTGTTCTTTCATAGGCCGCATGAACGTCAAGATGGAAGAGTTAGAAGAGATGATCAAGGAAGCTCCGGGGGCCATTAACTTCACAGTCTTCCTTACTATGTTTGGTGAGAAGCTCAAAGGTAAGAGGAAACTAGGGGTACAGTGGGGTGTCTGTGTGTGAAGCATAAATCTCTCTTTCTTAGAATAGCTGTCTTTTAGGTCGCACCCACCTCACACCTTTCAAGCACATTTAAAGCTCGTGGGCTTTCCCTAAAGAATCCTGAGAACTGTAGTTTACCCTCAGAGACCTACAATTCCCAGCGCTCTTAACATTTGATTTTTTTTAAAAACTGAGTGATCACTTTTCTCTCCCCCTCCCTTATGTATACAATTCTAATTTAATAGTGACAGTAACCATGAAAAGAGAAAAGCTGGTATATGTTGGACAACAGAACCAATCAGATAATTGCATTGATGTTTATTTTATTGTTTGTCAATCTTTTATTATTATGCATACGGACCTGCCCTATATCTGTGACTGTGATTTATTCTAACTATTTTTAACATTGCAGAGAGCTGGATAAAGGCCAGTTCCTCCCCCTTGGGCTGTTACAGAGAACTGCATTCCACTATCAGGGCCCTACTTACCATAGTGAGGAATCCACCTCAGCTAGTGCATGCTGGGAGAGGGCAGCCCCCCCCCCAGTCATTCTCCATGAGCCCCCCCCGCCAGAGGTTCACATCCTTTTGAGCCTGCACCCTAGAGATGAAAAGATCTGTCAGTTTTGGTTGCCTCAGTTTCTCATTTTTCCAATCTTCAATTCAGCTCCCCACAGTGCTGCAACAATTTGCATTTGCTTTTTAAAAAATAATTTCCTTATGAAAATTCTCCATCGTTTTAGTGTGAATTTCTCCTAATAAACAGATTTTTTGTAGACAGTTATGACTATAGAACACATTTTTGCAAGCCATTTCTTGTAATTTTTGTATGTTATTTTCGCTCACATATTTTATGCACCCTTTCCCCAACAGATGCATTTTTGTAAATAGTTTGCAGGGCTGGCGCCAGAAGGTGGCCGGCTTGGACCCTGGCCAAGGGCCCCTGAAGGGCCCCTCCTTTGGGTGTGAGGGTGGTGCTCCTGTTCCACGATCTGTGTCAATGTCTGTCCTGCAACCTGACCCTGCCACGGATTGCAGAGAGGAAGCTCCCAGGCACCCCGCAACGCAGACAATGTGGGCTTCAATAAGCCTGCCTGCACACCCTACCTACCTGTCCTGTCAGCGTGAATGCCGTGTGTGGTGTGCACATGCATGTTTGCCATCACCCAAGACGGTGGCAGGGGCTTCCCTAAGGGGCTGATGCCCCCACTGCCATCTTGGTTGATGGCAGACACGCACGCTTTATGCGCGCACTTAATTCACATGACACGAGAGGTAGGTGAGGCGCGTGGGTGGGCGGACGGGCTTGCTAGCCCCACACCACCTAGGTGCTGCAGGGTTGGGGCAGGATGGTACCCGAGGGCCTAGTCATGCATAACGCTGGCACTGATTGTTTGATTGGCGAACTGCATTGCAAAATTCAAGCAAGGGCACATTTCAAAGAATGGCTGTGTCGTGGTTCTCCTGTTGTTTTGAATGTGGTTTGGATAGATACACACACACACACACACACACAGTAGGACTCACTGGCTGTGTTGCAGCATTTGTCTGAGAGGGCAGCCAGCAGATGCCAGTCGGGGGAGAAATTTGATTCAGTTCTCATTTAAAGCCAAATGAATCAAAGGCACACTTTCTGAAAGAACAGGAGAACCGTATCTCAGCCATTCTTCAACATGTGCACTTGTCCAAATTTTGTGATGCAGTTGTCCAACGTTCACAAAAATGCAGACATTGAGGGAAAATGTATACAGGAATGACTATACTAGTGAAAAACAACATACAAAAACGCATTATATTAGGAGAAATGGCTTGAAAACTGGGTACGTTAATGCAAACGGCCTACAAAATGTGTTTATTAGGAGGAATTTGCACTGAAATGATAGTTTTCATTAGGATTTTTTTTTTTAAAAAACTGCAAATTGCTGTAGAAATCTACAGAACTGGAAAAAATAACAAACGGAGAGTGCCAAAACTGACAGATCTTTCAGTCCCTAATGAAGGCCCATCTAGTCTAGCATCCTGTCTTCCATGGTGTTCAGCCAGATGTCTATGGGAAAGCAGATGAAGACGAAAGCGATCTCCTGCTCATGATCCCAAGCCACTGGCATTCTGGGACATACTGCCTCTGATACTGGTGGCAGCACACAACCGTCACTGGCTGTTGGAGGATGGCACTGTGCATACCACAGGCCTTGCACCTCAGTGGCAGAGCTGTGAGTGCAGAAGGTCCCAGGTTCAATCCCCAGCGTCTCCAGGAAAGACTTGGAAAGATCCCGGTCTAAAGCCCTGGAGAGCCCTTGTCAGTCAGCGTAGCCAGTGGTTCTCAAACTCCTCTCGCCCCGACCACTTGAAAATTGCTGAGAGCCTTGGATGACCACTTCATGATTTTTCTGCATGATGTAGCAACTGTAGTGCGCTGTGCATGATTTTGAATGGCATTTTGATGGCTATTCCTTAGAGATTGTATTTGATTGCACTCCGTAGAATTCAAATGGGAACGCAGTCAGATGCAATGTAAGAAATAAAAGGGGCAATTAAAACGCAATGAAAAACCAATATGAACATTTCATGGGATGGATGTGGCAGTTCCCATCATCAACCAGAAATCCACAGACATTCTGTGGACCACCTGAATGAAGCTCATGGACCACCAGTGGTCTGCGGACCACAGTTTGGGAACCCCTGGTGTCAATGATCTGAAACGAACGCTGATGAAAGTTAAAGAGGAAAGCACAAAAGCAGGACTACAGCTGAACATCAAAAAGACTAAAGCAATGTCAACAGAAGATTTATGCAACTTTACAGTTGACAATGAGGACATTGAACTTGTCAAGGATTGTCAATACCTCAGCACAGTCATTAACCCAAATGGAGACAATAGTCAGGAAATTAGAAGAAGGCTAGGACTGGGGAGGGCAGCTATGGAAAAGCTAGACCTCAAATGCAAAGATGTATCACTGAACACTAAATAACAATGGCATTCCCAATTTCTATGCATGGATGTGAAAGTTGGATAGCAAAAAAAGTGGATAAGAGAAACATCAACTCATTTGAAATGCGGTGTTGGAGGAGAGCTTTGCAGATACCATGGACCGCAAAAAAGACAAATAATTGGGTGTTAGAACAAATTAAACCAGAACGATCACTAGAAGCTAAATGGATGAAACTGAGGTTATCAGAGGAAGGTCAAACAAGAGATGGATTGATTCCATAAAAGAAGCCACAGACCTGAACTTACAAGATCTGAAAGGTTCATGAGAGATTCTCCTGGAGGTCACTGATTCATAGGGTTGCCATAGGTCGAAATCGGCTTGAAGGCACATAACAACAACGATTTGGACTGAATATATGGATTTGTATGAACACTTGACCCTAGTACAGCCTTTCCCAAACATTGGGTCCCCAGATGTTGTTGGACTACAACTCCCATCAGCCCCAGCCAGCATGGCCAATGGTCAGGAATGGTTGGGAATTGGAGTGCAGCAACATTTCTGGACCTAAAGGTTGGGAAAGGCTGCCCTAGTATAGGGATTTTTATACACATTACTTGGCTGGAGAGCTGCATTGCAAAATTCAGAAAAGAACGGATTTCGAGCGATGGCTCTGTTTTGGTTCACGTATTGCTTTGAAAAGTGCAGATTCCATAAGTTTGCCTTTCAAGGGAAACGGAATCAAAATTCTCTGCCATCCATAGTTCCTATATTGCTCCGCCTAGCCAGTTTGTATTTCCAAAAGATTTGCAGAGTGGGGTGGGGTGCTTTTCCTTCCACCCCCACACCCTGTTTGGGTGAAAAATATAAATATAAATAAGACGTGCATTTGGTAGCCTGTTGTTCTGCTGGACTCCAAGCTTTGAAGTGGAACTCTGCGGCAAGCATTCCTTATTGATTAGCTAGCGCAGAAAGTGGTCTCTTTGATGAGGGCACGGCATCTCTGTGTAGTATACAAATTGCATTGCTTCCAACTCTTTGTAGAATGGAGACCCATGTGGTTGGCATTAACACAAAATGCTTTCGGAGGGGCGGAGGGGTGTGTGTTAACTGCTCATTCGGCATTGGAATATATATATATATATATTGCTATCCAAAAGTTTCCAGCTTGTCTCAAGAATTGCAGCCCTTTTCCCTTGCTCCTCCCTTGACCAACCTTTGGTGACTTTAATCGATTTCTAGCACAGCTAATTTTGCTACACATAGGGAAAATGGCCTTTGAACTCATGCCGTGGTGCTTGCTGGGAATTGTTGGGAAAGGATCCCAAACCTGCCCCCGCAGTCTCCTTTGCAGGACTATTTTTCCTTGTATAATTGTGCTACAACATTGCTTAAGATTAGTTTCTTGGTGACGCTTCAAGCCAATTAAAGGACCAGGCAAGGTTCTTTCAAAACTGGGTTTGTTTTACTCAGCAAATCCTGTGAAAATGCCATGAGAAAGCAGAAACTCGTTTCCTCCCTTAATCAAATAGAGGGAAAGGGAGAGAGGAGCCATATTTTAGGTGTGTGCATGGGCCAGTTCACCTTGTATCTGAATTTTTAAAATTCCAATCTATTTCTGAGTCACTTTGAGCTCTTTCTGAGCCGCTCTGCATAAAAACAAGCTCTGTGTTCCCCGTTCATTGTGATGGGGAAATCTAAAAATGGTGATAACTTCCCCCCTTTTAGCCAAACGGATGAAATTTACAGGCACAGGAGCACCTTAACAGTTAGGTTTACCAAACTGCAGACAAATAGACCCAGGGGCTTTTTGTGAGAGGAAATAAAAGTTATTCACTCCCTTCCATAATTCATATTGGGACAATACCTTTGTTAGGCTAACTAAAATGCCAACAACCATAAGCTTTATATATTTGAGAGGAGGTGTCTCTTGGTCTTCTTAATTTAAAATAATTAAGAGGAGGCCCAGTGGTGTGTATTCTTGTGTGTTCATTTTTTATGTGTTGCATCCAACTAAGTTTTACTCAGAGTAGACCCACTGGAATTAATAAACTTTATTTAGCCATCTCTATTCACTTCAGTGGGTCTGCTCTGAGTAGGACCAGCATTAGACCCCACTCTGCAGCTTTACACACTGGCATTTCCACTGCTTGTTTACATCCCGCAATAGGCCACAGGTTCTCCTGCCTGATACTAGGGGCTGTCACTGGTAGGTCTATGCCAATCTGCTTGGATTTCAGCCTGGAAATGGCGCTGTTTTGGTGGCTGAAGGGGCCTCCAAAATGGGGGGAACTCTTGTGAGGGAGGGGAGAATTGGCAAATAGTCACTTAATCATCCCTTCATTTTTTTTTAATTCCAAGCTTGCTCTTTTACATCCCATGGGCTGCCACACACCATTTTTAACCCAGAAGGTGGCAGGAGATGGCAACCATACAAACTGGACCAGTTGAAATTCCCCATTCTCCACAATGATGACTACAGCCATCTGCCCCCAGAGCCCAGTCCCTCTGCCACCATCTTAGGGCCCAGAGGTTAGGGCCGGCCTATTTCTCCAAGAATTTTAATGATAAACATTTATTTCATGAAGCAGTAAAGGCATAATTGGCCTTTTCCCTTTAAAACAAAGGAATATCAAAAATGTAACTGTGTTTCCTAAGGAATGTGCTGTACAAAAGTGAAAAAGAGTATCTGAGGAAACAGTCTTATTATATTTTCCCAAACCGCCAATTCCTTCAGAAAATTCTTCCTGTGTTCTGCAAGGCACGCAGCAGTTTGCAGTTATTATTGTTAACACCTGGACACCAGCTTGTTCACCTTTTATTGTTTTTATCCTTAAGGATGGTTATTTTGTCCTCAGGGAGGGTATAATTCCATCTCCTGATATTCAGAGGTGTCTGCTGTTGCGTCTTTAGCAGTAGTGTAGTGGCAAATTCAGAAGTGCAGGGTCCCTTCATGATAGTCACAGCTATGCCCCTTTCTAAGATTATACAACTTTCTAAAATTATAATCTGGCCAGGCTTAAATACTGCTTTCTGCTTCTCTATCAATGCCACCATTTCACTGTCCTTTCTCACTGTCAGAGATATAGCTTGAATTACTGGATTCAGAGTCTACAAGTTTATCTCCTGCTGCTACCAAACTTGATGATGTAGATGGGATGCTATAATCAGGATTCACTGTCTGTTATTCTGCAGTTACAGAATTCTCACTCTCCACAGCTTGACTTTTTGAAATAGGAACTAATAGAATCTTGCTTGCTATTGACACTCATTCGGACTCTTCTCAGTGGCTAACACACTCCCCTTACATGCTGATTGGCTCGTAGGACCCTGGAGACATAGGGACCCTGCTGGGACCTGGCTCCTCAAAAAGTGAGAGGTCTAAGACCACCTGGGACCCCGGACGACTACACCACTATAACCTTTAGCACAGAGCTTGGAAAAGTTACTTTTTTGAACTACAACTCCCATCAGCCCCAGCCAGCATGGCCACTGGATTGGGCTGATGGGAGTTGTAGTTCAAAAAAGTAACTTTTCCAAGCTCTGCTTTAGCACAATCCCCACACAAAAGGGAGAGATCTGCAGGCTGGAGGGAATCGCAAGATGTGCAGAAGTACAAAAACTCGTTAGGAAAAAAACCCCTAAGAGGGGAACCCCAAATGGGGACTGATCATAACCAATGACTTGGAAATGCTGACATACTGGGTTGGGGGGGACGACAGAGAAATGGATGGGAAGGAGAATGGAAGGAAGAACTGTGGAATACACAGCATGACTGATTGATCGGAAAGGTTAACAGCAGCATTCCATGTCTCTTCATATCTCAGACAGCTGTCTCTGTTTACTAATAAAATGTGCATTCCCTCCAAGTAGCTCATAAATGGCAAAACATAGCTGGTCAACATGTTCAAGGGATTAATGTGGCCAGCTCTGGAAGGTGGTCCTGTGGATGACAAGGGGCCTATGGATGAGTTCAGAGGAAGCGAAAGATAAAACTGGCTCATCAATAAAACTCAGCATCTAAATATCAGGCTCAGCTCTAGGCAATCCTTCCTGGGTAAGAAGGTTCCACATTTCGGGTGCCACAACCAAAAAGGACCTATTATGGATCCAGTGGTGGCTGGTGTCCATCGAGATTGGTAGGGCGGAAGACAGGGAGCCCCAAAAGTAGGTGGAGCCTGAGCCAATGATGGGTGGAGCCAACTTATTCTAATTTTGTCCCCATCCTCTTCCCTGGCAAGATTAAGGAGGAAAGAGCTGATAGGCAATGCCACCACCCCTGAACTGGTTTAGATAAGAAGGCTGACAGGTGGGAGCTAAATGAGGGCAGATTGAGGTGGATGGCCCATTTTGGTTCTGTAAGTTTCTCATTTTCCCCATTTTAAATTCAGTTCACCACATTTCCTTAGCAATTCCCCTAACACAAGCATTTTTGTAAACACTATTTGGCCAAAGAACTGCTTGCAAAATTCATATAAGTTCAGATTTCAAAGGTTGGATGTGTTTCAGTTCTCATATTGTTTCGGACACTGTGAATTTGATAGATTTGGCTACAAATTTGAACTAAATTGAATTTCTTCCCCATCCGTACACATGACACAAGCTGCCACCAGTAAAAAGGCCCTCTCCCTTGTCACCACCCTCCCAGCCTGCCTCACACAGGGACCTGGAGAAGGGCCTCGGAAGGGTCCATGCGTGTGTGATGTGGATCAGCTGATGCATGCATGTACATCGTTATTTAAATGGAATTTAAATATCAACACCTGCTTGTTTTTCTTTTAGGCACAGATCCAGAAGAGATCATTCTGAATGCTTTTAGAGTTTTCGACAGAGGAGGAAAAGGTTATGTAAAAGCAGACTAGTAAGTTTTGTTTTGTTTTGAAGCTCCCTCCCCATGTTAATGTCACTTTTGTAAAGCTTGCGTCTTATTGCCAGTCTATTGTATTGCACTTGTGACAGCACAACTTGCAATGTTGATTGGTTGGACTTGGCGTGATGGCATGGAATGCTGAGTTGTTCAGGGAACAAATCAGCATGCAGTCCAGCTTCTGTGAGGGAAAGGAAAATTGTTAGTGTGCCTGGGATTAAAACCAGCAGAGAAGGCACCAAAGATAGGAACGAAAGGGGAAGAGACCTCAAAAATGCATGGATCATTTATTGCCTAACACATTTGGAGTATTATCACTCTTTTTCAAGGGTGATCCTGATATAGGATCCCCCCCAAATCAAAACTGTTTCCCTTACCATCTCAAAATAACCTCACGCAGGGACAGGCTGAGGAATGGGATCTCATAGAAGCTAAGGGGCAGGATACTCAGAGGCAAGAAGATGGATGGTACAGAATGGGAGACTGAAATGAGCAAGAGGAAGTGAAAGGTCAGGCTGGTGGCTTAAAAAAAGGGCAGAGAACGCAAGGAATGGAGGCAAGAAGGGACTAATGAGAGAGGGGACTCGAAAGAAACTTCACTGCACTTTAGGTCAGGAGGGGCTGTACACTATGTGATGAGGAGGAAGTAAAGATAAGTGCCAAGGAGGCTGGATCAGGAATACCCAACATGGTGTCCTTCAGCTGTTGTGGATTACAATTCCCATCATCCCTGACCCTTGGCCATTGTGGCAGGGGCCGATGGGAGCTTGAGTCCCACAGTATCTGGAGAACTCTTTATTGGCTCTCTCTGCTGTGGACCATGACAGATGCAATTCTGCCAGCTGTGGCTTCTACGGCCATTGCAGGGCCGTGGCTCAGGGGAGAGTCCCAGGTTCATTTCCCAGGTAGGACGGGGAATGTCTCCCATCTGAAACTTTAGTACTTAGCTGGCTAGATCAATGGTCTAGCTTGGTATTAGGCGTCACCCTATGGTGCCACGCGATGACCTGGCAATCCTAGCAGGTGTTACAATGGAAGTGCTGATCTTCATCTGGGGTGAGGGCTATAGCAGAGCAATGCTCTGAGGTTGCTTCAGCAACAGTCAACTTTAGATTCAGCCTTATATAGGAGCAGCAGTTCTATCTCAATCAGCCTGTTCTATCAGCCTTTGGTGGAGCTTTTATTGACTGATTGATTGATTGATTGATTGATTGATTGATTGATTGAATTTGTATACCGCCCCATAGCCGAAGCTCTCTGGGAGGTTTACAGCAACTAAAAACATTAAAAACAAACATACAAATTTAAAACATATCTTTTAAAAACAATTTAAAACACAATTTAAAAAATTTAACACAATTTAAAAAACACATGCTAAAATGCTTGGGAGAAGAGGAAAGTCTTGACCTGGCTCCGAAAAGATAACAGTGACGGCGCCAGGCGCACCTCGCCAGCAAGATCATTCCATAATTTGGGGGCCACCACTGAGAAGGCCCTCTTCCTTGTTGCCACCCTCTGAGCTTCCCTTGGAGTAGGCACCTGGAGGAGGGCCTTAGATGTTGAGCGTAGTGTACGGGTGGGTTCGTGTCGGGAGAGGCGTTCCATCAGGTATTGTGGTCCCAAGCCGTGTAAGGCTTTATAGGTTAAAATCAGCACCTTGAATCAAGCTTGGAAACATACAGGCAGCCAGTGCAGGCTGGCCAGAATCGGTTTTATATGTTTGGACCGTCTGGTCCCTGTTACCAATCTGGCCGCTGCATTTTGCACAAGCTGCAGTTTCTGAACCGTCTTCAAAGGCAGCCCCATATAGAGTGCATTGCAGTAATCTAACTTGGAGGTTACCAGAGCATGGACAACTGAAGCCAGCAGCTGGGCCACCAACCAAAGTTGGTAGAAGGCACTCCGTGCCACCGAGGCTACCTGAGCCTCAAGTGACAGAGATGGTTCTAGGAGAACCCCCAAGCTATGAACCTGCTCCTTCAGGGGGAGTGTAACCCCATCCAGGACAGGTTGGACATCCACCATTTGGTCAAAATAACCATTTTTGCAACGGGGCCCTCTTTCTCTGACATGACAGCTTCAGAACAGAGTGGCACTGGTACCATGGGCTCTGCTGGGGATGGAAAGATCTCCCAATTTCTGATTTTCCAATCTGAAATTTGGTTCTGCAGCAGCGTGCTTGTCTCATGAAAATCCTTCCGCATTTTAGTGTGACGTTCTCCTATTAAACCCATTTTCTATGCCGTTTTGACCAATGTGCACATTTTGCAAGCCATTTCTCCTAATAGAATGCATTTTTGTATGTTATTTTCACTACGGTATTCATTTTTATGTACCCTTGCCCCTAATACATTTATTTTTTGTTAACATTGGTTGGAGAACTGTATTGCAAATTTGGATAGGTGTGAATTTTGAAGGATTGCCTGTGTTTCGGTCCTCATATTGTTTTGGAAAGTGCAAATTTGATAAATTGGGCATTAAATGTGAATTGAAGCAAATTCCATCCCCATTCCTAGTGTGTTCACTTAGTTGAATACAACCCATAATGTTTTGCAGGGAGAGAAGGTGTTAAACTTCCCCTCTTTACCTGCAATGGTTGCCATGGATATTTACATCACAAAATGATAGTCACATTAATTGCATTCACACAATTAATGCCGTGTCTAGTCTAGCCATGAGAGAGATGGATCAGGTGCCCCACATTGGCAGAGTAGAAAGTGGAATATAAATATATAACATATTCAGTTTATTTTATTTTATTTATTTGTTAAATTTTTATACCGCCCCACTAGCATAGCTCTCTGGGCGGTGTACAACAAGAATACAAATATATAACAATAAAATTCCATAATATAATACAACAAAAACATAAATAAAAATAATAAATCAAAATCAATTGCAGCAAACTTAAGAACTAAATTAAAATTAGATTAAAATGCCTTGGAAAAGAGGAAGGTTTTAACTTGGCGCCGAAAAGATAGCAATGTCGGCGCCAACGCACCTCATCGGGAAGACTATTCCACAGTTCGGGGGCCACCACTGAGAAGGCCCTGGTTCTTGTTGACACCCTCCGAGCTTCTCTATGAGTCGGAACTCGGAGGAGGGCCTTCGATGTAGAACGCAGTGTACAGGCAGGTTCATATCGGGAGAGGCGTTCTGTTAAGCTCAGAATAGACTAGGGATGGAAAGATCTAACATTTCCAGTTCTCATTTTTCCAGTCGTAAATTCAATTATCCACATTTCTGCAACAATGTGCTTTTGCAGGCAGTTTTGACTAATGTACACATTTTTGCAAGCCATTTCTCATCATACAATGCATTTTTGCACTCAGGTATTCATTTTCATGCTTGCTTTCCCCTAACATATGCATTTTTGCAAACATTGTTCCATTGGTGAACTGCATTGCAACATTCAAATAAATGTGAATTTTGAAGGATGGCTGTGTTTCGATTCTCATATTGTTTCGGAACATGCGGATTTAAAAGCGGATTTAAAATGCAAACTGAATCAAAATTTTCACCCATACCTAGAATAGACCTATTGAAATTATTGAACTTTAGTTGATTAAGATGTCTGTTAACTTCAGTGGGTCTACTCTGAACAGGACTAGCATTGAATACCACTTATAAAACAAGTGCAGTACTTTCCTTGCTGGAAAAGGTCACCCGTTACACCCCACCCAACTAGACAATTTCATTAGTTCATCACGACACAACAGAACATGATATTTGTTTATTAGATCCAAGGGGTGATGTTGATCATAACACAGCAAACCATTAAATCAGTGCCATGACTGTATATTGATGCTCAACTTCAATTCATATACTTCTAACATTTAGACATTTGACTGTAATATTTTTTTTAGAGTGGCTCATCCACCCCTTTGAAAGTCTTTTCCCTTTCAAGTTGCTATTCATTAATAGTATTCCTCCATATATGTTTTTTTTAAAAAAACAATATTCATGAGAGACAACCATAGAATCCCTCCTCCACAACTGCTTGACCTTTTAATAAGAACCTTCATCTAATTAACATTTTTGTGGGCATTTCATTTTTTCCACTGCGTATTTTCATCTCTTGTTTGGAAACTCATGACTCATTTGTGAGTTTTGGAACTGATTTTGCAACGACAAAGTTTTCTATATATGTTATCTATCTCACCTTGAACACCATACTCTACCATGTAGAAAGATGAGAAAACGAGGCACCCTGTCCTCTGGGATGTCGAAGTTGACCAAGAAATCAGACAACAGCATCTTTACATGTTGGTAAACAATGCCAAAAACCTGGCACAACTTTTGGAAAAGGTTGGAGATGCAGGTTGCAAAGTTCCACTGACATTTATGAGGTTTACTCACAAGCAATGGTGTCAAGGATAGAGTTGCAATTATGTTCCTCACAGTTGCCCAACAGCAACAGGCTTGTTGATATCAACAGAGTTCCACCAGTTTGTAGCAACTGGGCTGTGATGGAAATGAGCAGCATGCAAAGGTTTGGCCAACCAGCTTGTCCAAATACCATGTTTTCCAAGGCCTGGAAAATCACATTTCCCTCTCTGTCTGTTTGTGAGGAATGTGCATGTGTGATGTCCTGTTTGCTGAAGTCATGCCCAGATTCCTGCCTAACACAGTAAGTCAATGTGGATTCATCCTCATATCCACAGGTGAGCTCATGTATGAGCATAGAAGCAGGGGCGTCACTAGGGTGGTGCGGCAGGTGCGGGCCGCACCGGGTGACACCACCAGACAGGGGTGACACCCAGAGCTGCCCCCCCCAGGCACTGCCTAGGCACCAACGAGAGCCTTCGCATGCCGCGCCGGCTGCCTTCCTCGGCTGTTAGAAGATGGAAGCGGCGGCAGCGAGGCGGCAGCGTGCTCCCGGGCCCTGTCATTTGGCTGCGCGCTCCTAGAGGCCATGTGCACGCTGTGCACACGCGATCACTCACATCCTCAGAGAGGAGGCACTGCGGGCCGCACCGGGTGACACCAACCCTAGTGACGCCACTGCATGGAAGACAGTCACCTCTAATTGCACCTGCTTGTCTTGTCCTCAGCCAATGATTAAAGGAGTTTTCTGTCTTGTGGGAAAAGTTGAATTAAGGAAGTTTCTCCAGTATTTTGACAGGCCAGTCAGATGAGTTTACTTTTGTGCTGCAGTAGCAACTCAAAGTTTTCAATAGGGATGGAAGGACCTGTCAGTTTAGATTCCCTCCGTTTCTTATTCTTTCCCCATCTTAAATTCAGTTCTGCAACAAATTGCAATTAAAAAAAAAAAACCCTCATGAAAATTATTCTGGATTTTAGTGCGAATTTCTTCTAATAGGCTTTTGTATGCAGTTTTGACTAACGAGCATATTTTTGCAAGCTGTTTCTCCTAATGCATTTTTAATGTCATTTTCACTAACATACTCATTTTTATGCTCCCTTTCTCCAAATATATGCATTTTTGTAACGTCTGGTTGGTTGGAGAATGGCATCACAAAATTCAGAGAGGTGCGAATTCAAAATGTGTTTCAGCTCTCACATTGTTTTGGAAAGTGCACATTTGATAGATTTAGCTTTAAATGTGAACTGAATTGAATTTCTCCCCCATTCCTGGTCTTCTTTGTATCCTTTGTCCGAAAGAGAGGTTTCTGTTCCCCCCTTTCCCAATGGAATGAACTGTTCTCAGCAACTCGAGAGCCCACCTGCTTAGAAAGATCAGAATTAGGCCCATAAGGAATTTGCACTTTCACAAATAATTAGAACAAATTAAACCAGAACAATCACTAGAAGCTAAAACGATGAAACTGAGGTTATCATACTTTGGACACATAATGAGAAGACACAATTCACTAGAAAAGACAGTAATGCTGGGGAAAACGGAAGGGAGTAGAAAAAGAGGAAGGCCAAACAAGAGATGGATTGATTCCATAAGGAAGCCACAGACCTGAATTTACAAGATCTGAACAGGGTGGCTCACGACAGATGCTATTGGAGGTCTCCGATTCATAGGGTTGCCGTAAGTCGTCATCGACATGAAGGCACATAACAACAACAACAAGAACAAATTAAACCAGAACTGTCACTAGAAGCTAAAACGATGAAACTGAGGTTATCATACTTTGGACACATAATGAGAAGACGTGATTCGCTAGAAAAGACCATAATGCTGGGAAAAACAGAAGGAAGTAGAAAAAGAGGAAGGCCAAACAAGAGATGGATTTATTCCATCAAGGAAGCCACAGACCTGAACTTACAAGATCTGAACAGGGTGGTTCACGACAGATGCTCTCGCTGATTCATGGGGTCGCCATAAGTCGTAATCGACTTGAAGGCACAGAACAACAACAATAACAGCAAAGCTAAAACTGGCCACGATTGATACCATCGTCCCTCAATGACAAGAGCCATGGGCAGGCACTCTTTGTGTAAATGCAGTTTGTGTCTGTGAGTTTGGGTTGTTGTTCCCCATCTCCCCACCCTGAAGAAACAAGGAATATGGAAAACAACAACTTCTTAGTGTGGAAAATCTGAGTCTTTGTTTCTTGATAAAATAAATAATGGAAACAGCTGGGTTCTTCTGTGTAATGATGCCAGAGGCTACCGTGCTAGGCTTCTGAAGCTCAACATTGCATTTGATCCTCCTCCACCACCACCCCCCTAAACCCCTCCAACCCTTGCCTCAAATTCTTTCCAAAAACACTTGTATGCATGTGAATGGACGATGCCAAGCAACCTGAAAAGAGAGAAGGGCTGGATTGTGAGCCTGTTTGGAAGCAAGATCAATCAATGTTTTAAATGTTTTAAAGTATGTTTTAAATTGTTTTTAAAAGATGTGTTTTAAACTGGTATATTTGTTTTTAATGTTTTTAGTTACTGTAAACCACCCAGAGAGCTTCGGCTATGGGGCGGTATACAAATACAATGAATGAATGAATGAATGAGCTTTGTGGCACCTTAGGCTGCGGCACGCTATACATTTCAAGTGCATGGCTTCTCCCAAAGAAACCTGAGAACTCTAGTTTATCCCTCACAGAGCTGCAGTTCCCATCACCTTACCAAATGACAGTTCCCAGGATTCTTTGGGGGAAGCCCTGTGCTTTAAAAGTGCTTTAAATGTATGATATGCACGCAGCAGAAGTGTAGTGGCAAATTCAGAAGTGCAGGGTCCCTTCATGATAATCAAAGCCACACCCATTTCCACTTTCTCTCGACTCCTTTGCTCTCCGTGTCATCTTGCAAATCCAAACTCCACTACAACTGACATCCCTAGGAGCAGAGGTTGGAAAAGTTACTTTTTTGAACTGCAACTCCCATCAGCCCAATCCAGTGGCCATGCTGGCTGGGGCTGATGGGAGTTGTAGTTTAAAAAAGTAACTTTTCCAAGCTCTGCCTAGGAGCCAATCAGCATGAAAGGGGAGGCTGTGTGTTAGCTGCTGAGAAGAGTCTTCTCAGTGGCTGGCTCACCTTTCATTCTGATTGGCTCCAGTCAGCATGAAAAGAAAAGGACCCTTCTCAGTGGCTAACGTGCTCCCATTTCATGTTGTTTGGCTTATATGTGGGGACCTAGCTGGGACCCTACTCCCAAAACTGTAATGGGTCTATGACCACC
Organism: Rhineura floridana; assembly: GCF_030035675.1. Taxonomy (NCBI): domain Eukaryota; kingdom Metazoa; phylum Chordata; class Lepidosauria; order Squamata; family Rhineuridae; genus Rhineura; species Rhineura floridana. The sequence continues at coordinate 4,310,830 of NC_084500.1, read as the reverse complement.
ACCACCCCACATCCCCGGGCAACTAAACCAGTGGAGGCCAGTATATTGGGGCAAGTGGGGCACTGCCCTACTAATTTCTGTTGGCCTTCAGCCAACACCTCAGTTTTAGTGTTGTCTTTGTAGAACTCAGCAGGGAGGAGGATGGGGGCCACTGGCTCTTCCTCCATGTACAACTGGAGCTGATGAATTGCCAGTGCATTTTAAAAAGGGATTCGTTCAAGCTCAAGTTTGCCCCCTCCAAAAAGGAACTAATTCCTTTCCAGTTCAAGTCACAGTTCATCCATGTTCTCAGCATGTTTCTTTTCCAGCCTCCAGAATTTTACAAACTGCTGTACTAAAGTACAGAATATACTCAAGAAGGCTCCAAAAACATCAGTATGCACACACCGCATAATATGAACAATCTGTTTACTTTTCCCAACCATTATTATCTTCGAGCTTAAATACCAGCATCCCTTTTCATGCAGGTAAAACTGCTCCGTGCAGCAGACCCAATCGGACACAGAGTTAAGTGCAAGGAAATCAAAAGCACCCAAAGGCCCACCGTAACAGGAACTCAGTTCATGCTTCAGGTGTAATTCAGAGATTATTTAGTTAATTCAGAGAGTTAGTTCATCTGAATTAGTTCATTCCAAGTGCTGCCAATTGTGCCCTCAGAAGGCAGGTGTCAGCTCTGCACTGAGACAACAGTGCCGGTGGGGGCTGGAAATTCCTGGGGAGTTATCAGGGCGGGAAAGTCCTTAGCTGGCAGTCTGGTCGTAAATCTGCCAGGCTAACGAGGATGACGCATGATAAGGGCAAGGCCCGTCCTAAGCTTACGTGCCAAGCCAGAAGTCCAGAAGCGAGGTCAGTAGAGGTCCGGGTTCAATTGCCAAGGGGTCAGTCCAAGATAAGATTCAGAGAAACTAGAAACACACGAAGCCACGCCTGACGTTGTAGTCAGCAACAAGCTGAACCCAAGGTTTGACTTTTAAGGAGCAGGTTTGTCAGCAGGTGTGAGCCATCAGCATTTTGGCCTTAAGTGGACAGGCCTGCCCATCTTCTGCCTGACCTTCTGCTGTCTACGTTCTGCAGGTGAGGGGGGAGTATCCCGTTCACTGTCTGTGTCTGGCTGAAGGGCTTCAGCTGTGTCTGGGGTGCTCTGCAGCTGAGGGGGAGAAGGAGCTGAGTTCTCAGGAGTTTCCTCCGTTTCTCCCTCTGGGTCTGCTGCTTCTGGGTCCGCTGCGTCTGGGTCCGCTGCTGTTACTCCCGAGTCATCCTCGTCTGATGAGTCCTCTGACGGGGCCATGACAGCAGGTCTTGTTCTAGCTGTGGTCACATGTTGTCACTCTCTAACAATAAGTATGGCGATGCAATAGAAGGTTGTGGACATGGACACGCCGACACTTTCAGCGATAACGGAATCAGCACTGCATTCACACAACTATGTACCCCGTTAACTTTCAGCACTCTGCAAATCGCTAATGTAGCCTCATCCATGAGCTTTAAACCGTTTCCTCCCCTTTTCTTTTAAACAGCATGAAAGAGATGCTCATGACACAGGCAGACCGGTTCAGTGAAGAAGAGGTAAGAGTTCTTACAACGATGCACTCCCCCCCCCTTTTCTCTGTGAAGGTTTTCTGTTTTGATAAGAATGATTTCCACTTTTTATTTTGTTTTGTTTGTTTGGAATTTGATGGTTGAAATGGGAGTCTGGTAACTCAGGGCAACTATGAAAAAAAGCTTTTCTGGGTGAAACTAGTGGTCCAGGGGCTGCTCTTGCACTGAATGGGGAACATCTGGCCATCCAGATCTTGAGGGACTCCAACTCCCAAGCAGCCCAAGCTAGCGGCCCTGGCTGATAGCTATTGATAATATATCTTCCATGAATCTGTGGAATGCAAGGATGGAGCATGTCAGCTCTTACTTCTTACAGCTCCCACTTCTGGCCCCAGAAGTTCTCAGAACCCCAAGGTGGTCTCTTGTGCTCAGAGAGCCCCCTGGTGGATAAGGTACTCAAAGAGTTCCATCGTCACCCAACTCCTCTGTATTTATTTTTGTTCTATATACACAGTGTTCTCTCCAGTCTGCGTGTTCAGCCTTCTTCCTCTTTCTGGCTCGCCTCTAAGCGGGGACAACCTTAGGCACTTCTGTCCCATCACTCTTTCTCCTCTTCATTCCCCTTGCTGAGGCAGCCCAAATTCCTTTGGTAGCTCACCCCTTTCCCTAACACCTCCTTCTCCTCCTTTCCGGATTAATCTCTCTCCTGGGACTCTGAACCATCCTGGTTTCTAGGTCAGCATTTGTTGCTCTGGTTCCACTCCTCCTCCTTTCTGGGATTCTCCCCAACTCTTCTCAGATGTTGGCCTTTTATCCCTTGAAGGATGCTCCCAGTGACCTTGTCTACCAACACTTGCGGCTTCCTCTTGGCTATATGTCAGCTCAGCTGTTGAGTTACATGGGAAGTGCCGGTATCACAAGGAACTTCCAGCTCTCCGGACGTTGCTGGACTCCAACACCTGATAGCCCCAGTTATCATTGGCAATAGGGAGGAACAACAACATATGGAAGGCCCCAGATCGTCATCAGCTTTGAATGGAGTGTAATCCATTGGTGGACTTTGAATTGCAGTCAGCACCCCGAGAAAGAGGAATCCTTCACAGTCACAGCAGGCTTTCTTCAGTGGTGTTAATGTACCTGGTTAGAGCAGGACTACCCAACGTGGTGCTTCCCAGATGTTTTTGGACCACTACTGTCATCAGCCAGCAAATTCTTCCCCTACATTAAGGCTTAGGAATCTTTGGCCCTCCAGATATTGCTGGACTACCGCTCCCATCATCTCTGAACATTGGTGGTGCTGGCTGCGGCTGATGGGAATGGGAGTCCAGCAACATCTGGAGGGCCAAAGCTTCCCCAGCCCTCCCTACGTCCTGTGCTTTCCAGTGCTCATTTCTTCCTTCTGTTTCTCAGGTCAAGCAGACGTTTAGTGCTTTCCCTCCAGATCCCTCTGGTTACCTCGACTACAAGAACCTTGTTTACGTTATTACACACGGGGAAGAGACGGACTAAACAGAAGTTGGTTCATCAGGAGCATGTGCTTTGCTGTTGCCTCTTTGGAAGATCCAGTTCTATGTGCTACAGGGCAGGAATCTGAAAAAGAAACCAAAGGAGATTAAAACCATGATGCTTAATCAGCCTTCACCAATCTGGTGAGGTCCAGGTGCTTTGGCCCACCACTCTCATCAGACATGGAGCTGTACTGCAAAACATCTGGAGGGCACGAGGTTGGCGAAGGCTGCACTAAATGATCCTGGGTTTTAAATATATATATATAAATAAAAACGGACGATACCGTTGTGTATCAATTCCCTTGCTCCCGCGTAATCTCATGTTCTGTTGTTGTTCTTGACAGCGATATATAAATGGAAAGTTCTTGAGGAACTGTTTCTTTCATGACTTGTGGACACCCTCTAATGATCACCAGATGCACAGTGTGATGTTGCTCAACCTCTTCCCTTTATTTAAAAAGTCGGGATGGGTGGAATCCTTGTGAAACAGGCATGAATTCTATTTATAAACCTGCAGCCAGGCTTAATTTGATCCAAAGCTGAGTACTGGAGCCTATTTTAAATTTGAAGACCCACCTGCGAACCCTCTTCCTTGGGGGAATATGTATTTTCACAAAGGTATCTCTGATTCCCTGCTCAAAATGGCCACCCTGACCATAAAGGTTCTTGGAGAAAGCTAGTAAAATGCTGCTTGCTTTAGAGATGAGCTCCTGGCGCCTGCTGGAGAACTCTCCCCAGCCAGATCTGAACACTGCTTAAACATGCAAAAGGGAGATGTCTCATTCGTGTGTCTCATTTTTGGAATTATGTTCCTGGTGGGCATAAGAAATACTCTGCTCCTGAATCTGAGAGTCATTTTTTAGTCCATGTCACAATCCAGTCAGACTATGGAGAGATGTCTTCAGAGCAGGAGGCTTGTGATTCCGTGGAGGATCCCCACTCCAGTTAGGGGAGAGGTGGGGAACCTGATGCCATGGGGCTAAATGGGGCCCCTGGGGACTCTTCCCAGGTGACACATACCTCCATAGTCATGCCCTCCTTCCCTCCAGGCCACACCCTATCACTGGTCTTGCTTCATGCCCTCCTTGCCTAGCTGGGATGTCCTTTAACTCTGATAATACCTCTTACTTGTGTGTTTGTATGTGTGTGTGTGTGTGTGTGTTGGGGGTAGGATGTGGGAGAAATTTGATTCAGTTCCCATTTCGAGATGAATCTATTGAATTCACACTTTCTGAACCAGCACGAGAACTGAAACATAGCCATCCTTGGGAATTCGCACTTATCTAAATTTTGCGATGCAGTTGCTCAACCCAACAATGTTTACAAAAATGCATACATTTGGGGAAAGTAAGCATTAAAAAAAACTAACATATTGGTGAAAATAGCATTCAAATGCACAATATATTAGGAGAAACTGCTTGCAAATATGTGTGCCTTAGTTACAACGGCCCACGAAAATGTGTTTTCTAGGAAAAATTCGCACTAAAATGCTGATGAATTTTCATGAGGATTTTTTTTTTTTTTAAATCGCATATTGCTGCAGAAATGTGGAGATTGGAATTTAGGACTGGAAAAATAAGAGAAGTGAACTTGACAGATCCTTCTGTCTGTAGTGTATATAGAAATGGGAAGCCCAGAGTCAGGCTTAGGGTTGCCAGGTTCAGGCCTGAGACTGATCCTGTATCTTTCGGAGAAGAGAAAGCCAGCCAAGTGCAGGTGTTCTTGCAACACTGTAATGGGAAAAACCAAGTGGTCTTCTGTACCTTTAAAAGTTGTGCAGGGGGAAGGGAGAATTCCACCTTGTGGTTTTTCCCATTACAGGGTTGCAAGAACACCTGCACTTGGCTGACTTTCTCTTCTCCGAAAGATACAGGCTCAGGCCACGAACCTGGCAACCCTAATCAGACTGTCCAGCACTCAGAAGCTTCCAGACCAGTCTGAAGGGTAGTCCCACATATAGGCCATTGCACTAATCCATAAGAACATAAGAACATAAGAAGAGCCTGCTGGCCCATCTAGTCCAGCATCCTGTTCTCACAGTGGCCAACCAGGTGCCTGGGGGAAGCCCGCAAGCAGGACCCGAGTGCAAGAACACTCTCCCCTCCTGAGGCTTCCGGCAACTGGTTTTCAGAAGCATGCTGCCTCTGACTAGGGTGGCAGAGCACAGCCATCATGGCTAGTAGCCATTGATAGCCCTGTCCTCCATGAATTTGTCTAATCTTCTTTTAAAGCCGTCCAAGCTGGTGGCCATTACTGCATCTTGTGGGAGCAAATTCCATAGTTTAACTATGCGCTGAGTAAAGAAGTACTTCCTTTTGTCTGTCCTGAATCTTCCAACATTCAGCTTCTTTGAATGTCCACGAGTTCTAGTATTATGAGAGAGGGAGAAGAACATTTCTCTATCCACTTTCTCAAGGCCATGCATAATTTTATACACTTCTATCATGTCTCCTCTGACCCGCCTTTTCTCTAAACTAAAAAGCCCCAAATGCTGCAACCTTTCCTCGTAAGGGAGTCGCTCCATCCCCTTGATCATTCTGGTTGCCCTCTTCTGAACCTTTTCCAACTCTATAATATCCTTTCTGAGATGAGGCGACCAGAACCGTACACAGTATTCCAAATGCGGCCGCACCATAGATTTATACAACGGCATTATGATATCGGCTGTTTTATTTTCAATACCTTTCCTAATTATCGCTAGCATGGAATTTGCCTTTTTCACAGCTGCCGCACACTGGGTCGACATTTTCATCGTGCTGTCCACTACAACCCCGAGGTCTCTCTCCTGGTCGGTCACCGCCAGTTCAGACCCCATGAGCGTATATGTGAAATTAAGATTTTTTGCTCCAATATGCATAATTTTACACTTGTTATATATTGAATTGCATTTGCCATTTTTCTGCCCATTCACTCAGTTTGGAGAGATCTTTTTGGAGCTCTTCGCAATCCCTTTTTGTTTTAACAACCCTGAACAATTTAGTGTCATCAGCAAACTTGGCCACTTCACTGCTCACTCCTAATTCCAGGTCATTAATGAACAAGTTGAAAAGTACAGGTCCCAATACCGATCCAGTCGTGACATTACCGATTCATTACCGATTCATAGACGACAATTACCAAGTTATCCCGATCCAGATATGGGCATAGCAGCTGGCATAACAGGTGAAGCTGGTAAAAGGCACTCCTAACACCGAGGTCTAAGCAATGTTCAAATAAGAGAACATCAGCAATTTCCACTCCCATTTCTGTCAGAATTCTCTAACATTCCTATTGACCACCAAGGGGTTACATTGGCTTCTCACCTTACCCTCCAAAGCCAACAACGGTCTGCTGCTAATTCCCCCACCCCTTTTCAGATTCTGCCCTTGCTTCACCCTATCCCAGGTGGGATTTAATTGAGAATCAGAAAATACCACCCTTGTTGATGAACCAGCCCCGAGAACAGGCTGTTCACACTCAGTAAAAGTTTGCAAGGTGCAGTGCAAAATTATACTCTTTACAGCTGATGAATGCAATTTAAGATGGCCACCTGCAGTTAGATTTTTTTAAAAAAAACAAACATTAAAATACATTAAAAAAAATATGAACAGATGGGAAATAGCCATTGCTCATAAATTGCAGATTTCTGCCATTCCAAAATAGAAAATCTTGGCCAACATAAATATTGTTCCAAAAGTCTTTTTACTGACTTGATTATTTATGGTATTTCTCAACCATCAATTCACATTTCATCATTGGTGTAAGGTAGAAATAAATACACCCTATGCTTGCATGCAGTTCCAGAGAACACTAGATTCAATGAGTGGATCCTACAGGTCCTGTTTGGCTCTCTAGATGTTACCGAACTACAATTCTGATCATCCCTGACCAATAGCCACGCTTGCTGGGATTGATGAGAGTTGTTGTTCAGCAGTATCAAGAGGGCCAAAGGTTCCCCACACACTAGACCTATAGGCTGTATCTACACTTGTTGCTGTTGTTATGTGCCTTCAAGTCGATTTTCACTTATGGCGACCCTATGAATCAGCGACCTCCAATAGCATCTCTTGTTTGGCCTTCCTCTTTTTCTACTCCCTTCTGTTTTCCCCAGCATTATTGTCTTTTCTAGTGAATCATGTCTTCTCACTAAGGTCCAAAGTATGATAACCTCAGTTTCATCATTTGAGCTTCTAGTGATAGTTCTGGTTTAATTTGATCTAACACCCAATTATTTGTCTTTTTCGCAGTCCATGGTATCCGCAAAGCTCTCCTCCAACACCACATTTCAAATGAGTTGATCTTTCTCTTTTTTCACTGTCCAACCTTCACATCCATACATAGAGATCGGGAATACCATGGTCTGAATGATCCTGTCTTTGGTGTTCAGTGATACATCTTTGCATCTGAGGACCTTTTCTAGTTCTCTCATAGCTGCCCTCCCCAGTCCTAGCCTTCTTCTAATTTCTTGACTATTGTTCTAACACCCAATTATTTGTGAAAGTGCAAATTTCTTATAGGCCTAATTCTGATCTTTCTAAGCTGGTGGGCTCTCCACTTGCTGAGAACAATTCATTTGGAAAGGGGGGGGGACAGAAACCTCCCTTTCGGACAAAGGATACTTGTAGACCAGGAATGGGGGAGAAATTAAATTCAGTTCACATTTAAAGCTGAATCTATCAAATGTGCACTTTCTGAAACAATGTGAGAGCTGAGACACATTTTGAATTCGCACCTCTCTGAATTTTGTGATGCAATTCTTCAACCAACCAGAGGTTACAAAAATGCATATATTCAGGGAAAGGGTGCATAAAAATGAATATGTTAGTGAAAATGACATTATAATGCATTATATTAGGAACAACGGCTTGCAAAAACGTGCTCATTAGTCAAAACTGCATACAAAAATCTATTAGAAGAAATTCGCACTAAAATCATTTAATTCATTAGCTTCTAATGATAGTTCTCTGGATCCTTGCCCCTCCTGGCTGATAAAAACTAGCAGGAATGGAACAGGTAGCTGGGCCAAGGAAGTGATAAATGCCTCTTTACGAGAGGGAGTGGTCCCGGGCTGTCTGAAAGAGGCAGTGGTGAGATCACTCCTGAAAAAGCCTTCCTTGGACCCAGACAATTTTAACAGCTACAGGCCAGTGGCGAATGTTCCATTCCTGGGCAAGGTCTTGGAATGGGTGGTTGCTGGCCAGCTCCAGGCGCTATTGGATGAAACTGATTATCTAGATCCATTTCAATCGGGTTTTAGGCCCGGTTTTGGCACTGAGACAGCCTTGGTCGCCCTGTACGATGACCTATGTCGGGAAAGAGACAGAGGGAGTGTAACTCTGTTGATTCTCCTTGATCTCTCAGTGGCTTTTGATACCATCGACCATGGTATCCTTCTGGGGAGGCTCGCGGAGTTGGGAGTTGGAGGTACTGCTTGGCAGTGGTTCCGCTCCTACTTGGCGGGTCGTCTCCAGAAGGTAGTGCTTGGGGAACATTGCTCGACACCACGGGCTCTCCAATATGGGGTCCCGCAGGGGTCAGTTTTGTCCCCCCTGCTTTTTAATATCTACATGAAGCCGTTGGGAGAGGTCATCAGGAGTTTTGGAGTGCGTTGTCATCAGTATGCTGATGACACGCAGCTCTACTTCTCCTTTTCATCTTCTTCAGGTGAGGCTGTCGATTTTCTGAACCGTTGCCTGGCCTCGACAATGGACTGGATGAGAGTTAACAAACTGAAGCTCAATCCAGACAAGACTGAGATGCTGTTGGTGGACGGGTTCTCTGATCGGATGGTGGATATATACCCTGTCCTGGATGGGGTTACACTCCCCCTAAAGGACCGGGTTCGTAGTCTGGGAGTCTTTTTAGACTCTTCCCTCTCACTTGAGGCTCAAGTAGCCTCGGTGGTTAGGAATGCGTTTTACCAACTTCGGTTGGTAGCCCAGCTACGTCCCTATTTGAGTAAAGAGGACCTTACATCAGTGGTACATGCTCTGGTAACCTCACGTTTGGATTACTGTAATGCGCTTTACGTAGGGCTACCTTTGAAGACAGTTCGGAAGCTACAACTAGTGCAAAATGCGGCAGCCAGATTGCTGACAAGGACCAAGCGGTCCGAGCATATAACACCTGTTCTGGCCAGCTTGCACTGGTTGCCAATATGTTTCCGGGCTAGATTCAAAGTGTTGGTATTAACCTATAAAGCCTTATACGGTGCGGGACCACGATACCTTGCGGAACGCCTCTTCCGATATGAACCGGCCCGTGCACTACGTTCTGCTACGAAGGCCCTCCTCCGGGTTCCAACTCACAGGGAGGCCCGGAGGGTGATGACAAGATCTAGGGCCTTCTCAGTGGTGGCCCCCGAACTATGGAACAGTCTCCCTGAGGAAGTACGCCTGGCGCCGACTCTGCTCTCCTTCCGGCGCCAGGTCAAAACCTTCCTATTCTCTGAAGCATTTTAAGTTACACTGATTTACTTTTTAAAATGTTTATTGTATTGGATTGATGATTGTATTTTAGTATTATTTTGTTATTCATTGTATTTTTATGCTATTTTATGTTCACCGCCCAGAGAGCTATTGCTAGTCGGGCGGTATATAAATTTAATAAATAAATAAATAAATAAATTTGTTCTGGGGGAAAAATGTAAATGTACTGCCTTCAAGTCGATTCCGACTTATGGCGACCCTATGAATAAGGTTTTCATGGTAAGCGGTATTCAGAGGTGGTTTACCATTGCCTCCCTCTGAGGCTGAGAGGCAGTGACTTGGCCCAAGGCCACCCAGTGAGCTTCATAGCTGTGTGGGGATTTGAACCCTGGTCTCCCAGGTCGTAGGGCAACACTCTAACCATTACGCCACACTTATTTGTCTTTTTCGCGGTCCATGGTATCCGCACAGCTCTCCTCCAACACCGCATTTCAAAGGAGTATTTACACTACAATTCTATATTCATCGTATTGGCTTCTCCCCCAAAGAATCTTGGGAACTGTACCGAATCTGTAGGGAAGCATTATAATTCCCAGGATTGCCCTGGGTGAAGGAACAGCTGATGGCTGGGAAGAGCCATAGCTCACTGGCAGAGCACACACTTAGCACGCAAAAGGTTCCAGGTTTAATCTCCTGCATCAATCAATCAATAATGAAATAGTGGTACACGAATATATTCAGCAATAAATAAAATTGTTGCTCCAACCTTGCCAGTCCCTGCCAGCATGGCCAATGATGGGACTTGCAGCCCAACAATATCTAGATGGCCACTGGTTCCCCCCATCCTTGTTAGAAAGATGTTCTCTACAGGAGGTTTCCTTTGGGAAAGGGCCATAGATCAGTGGGTGCAGCATCTGCCTCGCATGCGGGAGGCCCTAGGTTCAATCCCCAATGGCATCTCCAGGTAGGGCTGGGAGCGACTCCCTGTCTGAAAATCCTAGATAGTCTCTGCCAGTCAGTGTAGACAGTACTAACCTAAATGGATCCATAGTCTGATTCAATATAGGCAGCTTCCTATATCTTTTTATTCCTAAACATCAGAAGAGCTCCTGTCTGAAAAAGCTGGAGAGCCGCTGCGATACTGACCTAGAGGGACCAATGGCCTGATGGCATCTAAGGACACTTCGTACATTCCCATTTTCTTCCTGCCAGAAGGAAAGCAGTCAAAGATTGGGATAAACCAGCGGAGCAAACCCAGGCAAACCTCCTTTGCCTCTACAGATACAGGATGCCTTCAAATAGAGGCCTGTACCCTGATAGCACTTCAAATGGGGGACTGTCCTCTGCGGCGTCTGACACGTGGCCACCATATTTGAACACAATAGGCCAGAGAGGGTCATATGATCAGTTAGCTTCCAGGCCCAAATCAAAGTGCTGGTTTTGACCTATAACACCTTATGTGGCTCAGGACCCCAATACCTCAAGGACTGCCTCTCCCCACATGAACCAACCCAAACCCCGCGTTCATCATCTGAGGCCCTTCAAGGGACGTGCGGAGGGTGGTGACCCATGAACAGGCCTTCTCAGTGGAATGCTTTCCCCAGGGAGGCCCGCCTGGCACCATATCTGTTTTCAAGTGGAGGGCAAAAACATTTCTGTTCTCCCAGGCATTTTGACCTTTTCTGGTTGAGTTGTCATTTATGTTTTTACACTTGTTTTTAATGCTTGCTTTTGCTTTGAGTATTTGGAAAGAAAAACAACATAACAACAATTCCCGGGTCAGACTTGCTCATTCCTCTGAAGAATAGGAGGACTGTTTCTTCATTGCCCATGTTCTCCATTTCATTCACATCTGGAAAGCACTAAATCCATTCCAGGTGTAAGGATGGTGGAGGGGGAATTAGACTAAGTTCACATTTGAAGACAAATCTATCAAATTTGCTCTTTCTGAAATAATATGAGAACCGTAACCCAGCCATCCTTTGAAATTCACACTTCTCTGAATTTTGTGATGCAGTTCTCCAACCAACCATGTTTACAAAACAAATGCATAGATTAGGGGAAAGTGTGCATAAACATGAATATATTAGTGAAATATGAGCTTGTTAGTTAAAACACAAATCTGTGTACATTAGTTATGTTATGGTTTATTTCTAGGCCACCTTTTGGCCAAAAAGGCCCCCACGGCTGCTTACACTAGTCAAAACTGCAAAGAAAAATGTGTGTGTTAAGAGAGATTCACACATACTGAAGAATTTTCATGAGTTTTTTTTAAAAAAAATAGCAAATTTCTGCACAAATGTGGAGAACTGAATTTAAGATTGGAAAAAAATGAGCAATGAAGAGAACCCAGATGCTTTCATCCTTATCCAGGGTAGGGATGGAATCTGCTTCCTGCTGCCACGGTGAAAGGATTCTGCTGACTTAACAGGCAGGATCGATTCAAGTTCATTCTTTGTCCCCTATCCATTGCTTCTACCAGTCCTATTTTCCCTCCCCCCAAAATATTAATATTAATAGCAATATTTTGAAAGAAAATATGGATATTTTGAAAGGAATTATCAATATTTTGAAAGAAAATATGAATATTTTGAAAGGAATTATCAATATTTTGAAAGAAAATATCAATATTTTGAAAGGTCTATATTTTGAAAGGAAAGTGACTTTGTGTTTTCCTTCTCCTTGCTACTGTAGGCTACTTTCTTTGGAACGCTAAATGTTATAAACTGCTGAGGTTTAATTGGCTAGCTGAAGTGTCCACCTGGCAGGCTTTCCAGAATTTCAAGCCATGTGGTTGAGGTGTGTGAGAGTGTTATGGAAGTGGTATGGATTCTGTCCGCCTGTCACATCTTGCAGTCAGCCACCCTGATCCATCTAAGTATTTGGCATTCTGTGCTGCTACAACAAAGGGGCATAATGGCTGGCCTAGTCCTTCCACTTGCAAGCAAAGAACATTTCCTCAGTCAGTGCACATTCAGATTTGTTTAATTGCATCTAGTCATCCGGCTATCACACACAAAAAAGAGTTTAATAAAGGTATCTATATGTCCATGTGAAACCAGGGTGAGTAGCCCTTTTCAATCTGAGGACCATATTCCCTTCTTGGAAATCTTCTGAGGGGCCTACGTCAGTGATGGGCGGGGCCAGAGTCAAAAATGGGTGGAGCAAAAATGTAGATTTTACCTTTGTACAATAGGCTTGTTGTTTCTACACACAGGCCCCATCTGCATTATATATTTAAAGCAGTGTCATGCCACCTTAAACAGGGTGCCGACAGTTGTTAGGACTACAGCAGTTTAACAGTCGATCCCTCTTCCCAGAGAACTCTGGGAATTGTAGCTCTGTGGGGGGAGTAGGGGTCCCCTAACAACGCTCAGCACCATTCACAAACTACACTTCCCAGGATTCTTTGGGGGAAGCCATGGCTGTTTACACCCACCTGCCCACCCTCCATTCAAGGAATCAAGAGGCACTATTAGAGTTCAAGGAGACAAAAACAAATGTTGACCAAAGTAGGGCCTGTGAAGGGTATGGCCTGGGGAGAGATCCAAGGACCAAATAGAGAGGCCCAGAGGCAGGGTCGGCTCCAGGCATGCGGGGGCCCTTGGGTGGGTGGGTGGGTGGGTGTGCGTGCATAAAGTAAAACAAGATGGTATCAACAGAAATTAACTCAGACCCAGTAAAACAGCACAAACAAAGGTAACATTCTGATTTTCTCTAGTAGATCACCGTATTCCTTTTCAGAAATCTTGTCCCTATTTTAACATATGTCAAAATATAATAAAATGAGTACGATGAACTTACACAAACCTGAAAACAAACTTAAAATCCTCAATCTCCCTGACAAGACAGCATTCTCTCTTAAGAATGTTCTCCTCTCTCCAGTTATCGCAGATTAGGGGTGGATAGATCTGTCCATTTGGGTCTTCTCAGTTTCTCATTTTTCCAGTTTTAAATTCAGTTCTCCACATTCCTGCAGCAGTTTGCGATTTTTTTTTTTTAAAAAACCCATCATGAACATTTTCCAGCATTTTTGTGCGAATTTCTCTGAATAAAAAGATTTTTGTAGACCTTTTTGACTGTGTGCAGTTTTGTCCAATGTACACATTTTTGCAAGCCATTTCTCATCATATAATGAACTTTTGGAGATCCTTTCCCCTCATATATTCATTTTTATATACACTTTCCCCTAATATATGCATTTCTGCAAACATTGCTTGGTTGGCAAACTGCACTGCGAAATGAGAATTTTGAAGGATGGCTATGTTTCGGTTCTCATATTCCAATCTTCAGTGGACGATAAACAGTTCAGTCGGAAGAGGGCACATTATCTTACAAAGTTTTTTTGTTGTTGCTGTAGCTTTTAAAACAGAACTCTACAAAAAAGGCAAATGCTCCAATTAAAACGAAACAGGAAATTTCCAAAGAGACACTTTTTTTTTGCAGTCAAAGCACTGTACATCTGGAATCAGTTGCCAAGTGTTTTAAAAACCATCAAAGCAAATGGCATTAATAAATGCAAGGAGACATTAGTAGACAGGCAAGGAGGAGAGACGTACAAAGGACAGAGGAGGGGCTGACATGAACCCTCAACACACGCAGACTCATTAGCCTAAAAGGAGTTTGTTTCTTGTCTTCACAGCTCCGGATTCCTTTTCATCATGTCGCTGCACTTACTTAAAAAAAAAAAATTGGCATCAAGACTGCTTTAGGTAGGAGCCAGACAGTAAATCCAGACGGCACCTCCCATATGCTCTGCTGTTCACAAAAGAAATCAATGGAACCAGAAAATGCATTGCCAATTATTAGGAAAGAGCTTGGGGAGCTAAGATCGAGGGTTTCTGTTCATTTATAGCATAGGCCAGGGGAATCCAAAGTGGAGTTCTCCTTGGTGGTGGACTACAGTTGCCATCAGCCCCAGCCAGCATGTTTGCGCTGTGTGTTCACACCAAACATTTATCCCACTATTATTCCACTTCAAACAGTCATGGCTTCCCTCAAAGAACCCTGGGAAGTGTAGTTTGTGAAGGATGCTGAAAGCTGTTACAAGACTCTTCTTCCTCTCACAGACCTACGATTCTCGAGTTTTCTGAAAAGATGAAATGGCTGTTAAACCACTATGGCAAATTGTAGTTCTGTGAGGAGAATAGGGGGTCTCTCCTAACAATTCTCAGCACCCTTCCCAAACTACACTTCCCATGACTCTTTGGGGGAAGCCTTGACTGTTTAAAGTGAAATAATAGGGGAATAAAGTCTGGTGTGAGTATGATTTCATAGGTTTGGTGATTTGGGGCTTACAGACTTGTTGGTGGAGGACAAGAATCTCTGGGGCACGGTGTTGGAGATTTCATGGCAATTTCTGAACCCTACAAGGCTTCAGGAAAGGCTGTGAGGGATGAGTGAGAATCCTATTGCTAGTAGGTTGCCATAATAGGACCTTTCCTTACCCTTGATTTGCCATTTTACCCAGAGCTTGAAACAGTTACTTTTTAAAACTACAACTCCCATCAGCCCCAGCCAGCATGGCCACTGATGGGAGTTGTAGTTCAAAAAAGTAACTTTTCCAAGCTCTGATTTTACCCAAGGAGGTGAAGAAACGGTCGGAGTGATGGGCATTGGGACTCTGGAGGAACACACCTTCTTCATCCCTTCCAGAGTGACCCGAAGCAGTTTTTTTTGGGGGGGGGGAACAGCCACATCCGTGAAAGTATCTTGCAGAAAGGGACAGGGGTTTGTTCACTTCTGTGTCATGTACCCCTGCCTCTGTTTAACAGGGTAATTTAATTAACTTCTCAAGTTCGGTATCATTTGCTTCATTGAAATGTGGGTCCCCACTGCCCCAGCTATGTCTTAAACTTGAAAAACAAACAAACCTGAGAATCCACACACATAAGGGTTCCTCTAGAAACCGCCTTATACTAAGACCAGGAATAAGGTTGATTCAGTTCACATTGAAAGCCGAAACGATCAATTGCGCACTTCCCAGAACAACCAAAACACAGACATCCTTCGCCATCTGCAGTTATTCAAATGCTGAGATGCCATTCTCTAACCAAAGAATGCTTACAAAAATGCATCCGTGCAGACAATAATGTACCAAAAGATGCGTTATAGTGGGAGAAATTGCATGCCAAAATGTGCACTGTGTACAAAAATGTGTTCATTAGGAGAAATTCACACTAAAATGGTGAGGTGTTTTTTTTTTAAAAAAAATCACAAATTGCTGCAAGAAATACGCAGGACTGAACTGAAGAATGTAAAAATGGGAAAGCAAGAGAAGCCCCCCTCCCCACCCCCTTAAAAACAAACAAACAAACAAAACCCATCACTAAGAAGGTGGGGAGAAACTACCCCCCCAAATGGGCCACTAGTAACTGAGCATGCCAAGTAACCATGGATTGTTGCCGCTCAGTTGGAAAAAACAAAACTGGGAAGAGGAGAGGATGGAATGGCATGCTAGAGAAGGGCATGGCTGGCTCACACCCTGAACAGGAGCACTTGCCCATTAGGGAGCAAGGGTACACTGTATTTGCTTTGTTGGAGGAACCTCTTGTAAATACTTAAAAGTAATTAAAAATCTGCTGCTCGCCCTTCTGGATAGTTCACTAAGTTTTTAATCAATCAATCTAAGGCCACATTCACATCAATTATTCCACTATTATTCCACTTTAAACAGGCATGGCTTCCCCCAAAGAATCATGGGAAGGGTAGTTTGCAAAGGGTGGTGAGAGTTGTTAGGAGACCCCTATTCCCTTCAGAGAAATGTAATTCTCAGAGTGCTCTGGGAACAAGGACTATTAAACCACTCTGAGAATTGTAGCTCTGGAAGGGGAATAGGGGTCTCTTCTTGACACCCTTCACAAGCTACACTTCCCAGGATTCTTTTGGGGAAGCCATGACTGTTTAAAGTGGAATAATAGTGGGATAAATGGATGGTGTGAAGGTGGCTTAACTGTTTAATGGTATAAACTTTGCACCCTTAATCCGTCCATCCGTCCATCCGTCTGTCTGTCCGTCTATCTGTCTGTCTATCTACTTCTTTGTACCCCTCCATCCATCCGTCCGTCCATCCGTCCGTCTGTCTGTCTGTCTCAGTCTGTCTATCTTTCTATCTACTTCTTTGTACCCCTCCATCCATCCGTCCATCCGTCCGTCCATCCGTCTGTCTATCTACTTCTTTGTACCCCTCCCTCCCTCCCTCCCTCCCTCCCTCCCTCCCTCCCTCCCTCCCTCCCTCTCTCCCTCCCTCCCTCTATCTATCTATCTATCTATCTATCTATCTATCTATCTATCTATCTATCTATCTATCTATCTATCTATCTATCTATCTATCTATCTATCTATCTATCTATCTATCTATCTATCTATCTATCTATCCATCCATCCATCCATCCATCCATCCATCCATCCATCCATCCATCCATCCATCCATCCATCCATCCATCCATCCATCCATCCATCCATCCATCCATCCATCCATCCATCCATCCATCCATCCATCCATCTATTAGGGGAGCAATTTATTTATTTATTTATTCATTTATTGCACTTGTATACCACCCCATAGTCCAAGCTCTCTGGGCAGTTTACAGCGATCAAAAACATTAAAACAAATATACAATTTAAAAGACATATTTTAAAAACAATTTAAAACAAAAATTTAAAATTTAAAACAATATAAAAACAATTTAAAACACATGCTAAATTGTGTTTTTGTGATTGACAGTTTGCATTTAAAGCTGAATGTATCAAATTCACACCTTCTGAAACAATATGAGAAGCGAAACTCAGCCACCCTTCGAAATTAGCACTCATCCAAATTTTGCAATGCAGTTCTGCAACCAAACAATGTTTACCAAACTGCATATGTTGAGGGAACGGGTGCATAAAATGACTATCTTAGTGAAAATAACATAACAATTGTATTATATTAGGAGAAATTGCTTGCAGAAATTAGTTCAACAGTCAAAACGGCACACAAAATGTATTTATTTGAAGAAGTTTGCACCAAAACGCTGAAGAATTTTCATGGAGATTAAGAAATAAAACAGCTGGCAAATTGCTGCGGAAATGTGGAGAATTGAATTTAAGATTGGAAAAATGAGAAGCACAACTGACAGATCTTTCCATCCCTATGATCTACCCATCTGTCCACTCACCGTCCCCTCCTTGCTTGCTGTTCCGCCCAGAAGCCGTTTCTGACATACATCGAAAGATACATGGTTTTATTTATCTATTTATTTTTTGATGGAACTGGCAAGGTCTGCATTTCTAACTTAAGCCATCTCCGTGTGATTTACAGTCAAGCCGTTTCTGTAGGTGTGGCTAATCCTCTTTTGGCATTGCTACACTAGACTGTCATGGCTGAGTGGAAAGTTATGCATGAACCTGGGTTAATGGTGGGTCAACAGGACGGTGGGAAGAATCTGTTTTCGAGGCAACTTTCCCAGACACCAAAAAGGGCAGGTGGTTCAGCTTCTTCTGTTGATGCTTTCTCTATGCCCATTAGAGCCCCACAACTATAGGCTGCGCTCAACCAACTTTTGACCAGCTTTGCAACATGGGCCTCACTTTAATGTTTATAGTAAATCTGCCCATCTTTCTCATTCTCCCCTCCTATTTCTTTTGTTTGGAGTAAACCACCAACGGATATTAACAAGTCACTTGAACCAGCAGGTGGCAATAGACTGAAAGGCCATCTATTCTTCTCTCTGCTGATTCCTCCTCTAAAGTCTTTGTTGCTTTTGCAGGGTTCATTCCTCCCCTTCCTCCCTTCCCTTCACTTCTTGGTCCTCAGTTAGTGAGTAATGGCTCCCTGAGTGCAGGCCAGATGGCTGCTTCAGCATGTATGGCTTTTCCTCTTTGTAGTAATTAACCTTATGTTTCTTTATTCTTTCTACCAGTCTTAACAGACCAGTTATTTCTGCATCCCGCTGTAACATATATCACCAAAAATTCTTTTTCTGTTTTTTCTATTCTTTCTCTTTCTCTTTATCTCACTCTCTCCCCATCCCATCTTTCTCTCCCCCCCAACTTTTTTTTGTAAAGAAGCACCCTAATTCTACAAAAAGCTTCTGGTTAACAACCCCAAAATGTATGCCCTGGTTTTTTTTCTTAGATAGAGAGCTGAGATTATAAAAATAGTTAATCTTGTTTTTACTGTATTTTTAATGGGTTTTATTATATGGTTTTTATTTGTTGTAAACCACACTGATGGTTTTTGAAATGAAATAGCGGTAAACAAATATGTTTATAAATGAATGACATAGGAAGAGGCCCACTGGATCATGCCAAAGGCCCATCTAGCTTTCCCACTGCGGCCAAGAAGATGCCTCTAGGAAGTCATAGAATCATAGAATAGTAGAGTTGGAAGGGGCCTATAAGGCCATCGTCCAACCCCCTGCTCAATGCAGGAATCCAAATCAAAGCAAGTCCACACATTCCTACTGTTTGTTCCCACAATTTGGTAGTTGAAATCTAGATACACTGCCTCTGAACGTGGATGTTTCATTCTTAATTTTCATGGCTAATAAGGATTGTAAAATAATAATAATAATAATATTTAATTTGTTTGTCGCCTATCTGGCAATTAGCCACTCTAGGCGACGTACATTAAAATGAGATAAAATACAAAAATTTCAAATGCTATCACATAATAACAATAAATAAAATATTGGACAGTCATCGATACATATAAAAACAGTTATATTAGCAGCATACGACAGATGACAAAATCATGGAGATTTACCCGTCCCAAGGACCTCATAGGCCTGTTGAAATAGCCACGTCTTCAGGGCCTTGCGGAATACGTCTAGGGAAGGGGCATGTCGAAGATCACATGGGAGGGAGTTCCAGAGAGTGGGGGCCACCACAGAAAAGGCTCTCTCCCTAGTACCCACCCACCTAACTGTTTTGGTTGGCGGGATTGAGAGAAGGCCTTGTGTGGCTGATCTAGTTGGGCGGCATAGTTGGTGGCGGTGGAGGCGCTCTTTCAGGTAAGCAGGGCCGAAACCGTTTAGGGTTTTAAAGGTTAACACCAACACCTTGAATCGGGCCCGGAAGACAACCGGCAGCCAGTGTAGATCAAGTAATACTGGCGTGATGTGGTCCCGGCGGCGGCTGTTGGTAAGTAAGCGCGCCGCTGCATTCTGTATAAGTTGTAATTTCCGGGTCGTTTTCAAGGGTAACCCCACGTAAAACGCATTACAGTAGTCTAATCGAGAGGTGACCAGGGCATGTACCACGAGCGGAAGCTGTTGAACAGGGAGGTAGGGTTGCAGCTTACGTATAAGATGTAATTGATACCAAGCTGCCCGGCTCACAGCCGAAATCTGAGCCTCCATGGACAGCCTGGAATCAAGAACAACTCCGAGGGTGCGGACCTGGTCCTGTAGGGGCAACTTCACCCCATCAAACACCAGGTCAACATCTCCTAACCCTCCCTTGTCTCCCACAAGCAGTACCTCGGTCTTATCAGGGTTCAACTTCAACCTGTTCCTGCCCATCCATCCACTCACGGATTCCAGGCACTTGGACATGGTCTCCATAGCCCTCTCCGGTGAAGATTTAAATGAGAGATAGAGCTGAGTGTCAGCCGCATATTGGTGACACTGCAGCCCAAATCTCCTGATGATCTCTCCCAACGGCTTTACATAGATGTTAAATAGCATGGGAGAGAGGATAGAGCCCTGTGGCACACCACAACTGAGAGGCCAAGGGTCTGAAACCTTCTCACCCAATGCTACCTGTTGGCGCCTATCAGAGAGAAAGGAGTGGAACCACTGTAAGACCGTGCCTCCCAATCCCAAACTCTCCAGGCGATCTAAAAGGATACCGTGGTCTACGGTATCAAAAGCCGCTGAGAGATTCAGGAGGACAAGGAAGGTGAATTCTCCCCTATCCAATGCCCTCCTCATATCATCAACCAGAGTGACCAAGGCTGTTTCAGTTCCATGACCAGTCCTGAAACCCGACTGGTATGGATCAAGATAATCCGTTTCATCCAAGTGTGTCGGCAACTGATTTGCCACCACTCTCTCAATGACCTTGCCCAAGAATGGTAAGTTTGAAATTGGGCGGAAGTTGTTTAAGATCTGGGGATCCAAGGAGGACTTCTTTAAGATGGGTTTTATAATAGCCTCCTTGAAGGCTAGTGGCATAACACCCTCTTGCAAGGATGCATTAACCATTGCCTTGATCCCCTGACCCAATTTCTCTTTACAGCTCATAAGGAGCCATGATGGGCAAGGGTCAAGTAGACAAGTGGTAGGCCTTACAGATGAGAGCACCTTGTCCACATCCTCAGAAGAAAGAGGCCGAAATCGATCCCATTTGACCGGTTTGCAACTGGCCAACTCTAGCTCACTCACTGTATCCACGGCGTACGGAATCGAGCTCCTCAGGTGCTTGATTTTATCAGCAAAGTGCTTTGCCAATTTGTCACAGGAGGCCTTAGACTGTTCCAAGGGTTCCTGAGCAACTGGACCGACCAGGCTTCGGACCACTTGGAACAACCTCCTGGGACAGCACTCTGCGGACGCAATAGAGGCAGCAAAGAATTCCCTCTTTGCTGCCCTTACCGCCACCTGGTAGGCAGCTATTGCTGCTCTAACCTGTGTTCGGGCATCCTTGGAGTGCGACTTCCGCCACCGGCGCTCTAGTCGTCTCACCTCCTGTCTCAAAGTACGCAACCGTGGTGTGTACCATGGTGCTACTTGAGTTCTGTTCAGGGGGAGAGGACGTTTCGGAGCCACTCGGTCCAAGGCCCCGGCGATCCTCTCGTTCCACTCCATCACCAGGGCTTCGACCGAGCGACCTTCAGCAGGTTCCAATTCCCCAAGCGCTGTCAGGAAACCATCTGGATCCATCAGGCGCCTGGGGCGGACCATTCTAATAGGACCTTTTCCCCTGCAGAGGGTGTGCGGCATCGAGAGATCCATCCTTACCAGATAGTGGTCTGACCATGACACAGGGGTAAAAGAATTAGCCCCCAACTTCAGCACACTACCCTCCCCCCCTGGGACAAATACAAGGTCGAGAGCATGACCGGCTACATGGGTGGGCTCAGTATTACTAAGGCGCAGTTCCCAGGAAGCCATGGTTTCCAGGAAATCCCGAGGAGCTCCCATGAGAGTGGTCTCCGTGTGTACGTTAAAGTCACCCAGAACTAACAGCTCCGGGGACAACATTCGCAGCTTGACTGGAAGACATCAAAGGTTCCCCTACTCCAGCATCCTGATTCCCAGTATGGCCAACCACTATGCCAGGAGTGAAGAACCAGACACCCTCCAGAGGTTGGTGGGCTACAACTCCCATCTTCCGTGGGAGTTGGAATCGAACAACATCTGGAGGGTCGCAAGTTCTCCATCCCTGCACTCTTTGGGTCTTCTGGGAAGCTTTCAGGTAGAGCATACTAGGGCCGGCAGCAGGCATGACTGGGTCCTTGGGTACCACTTGCCCCAGGCCCACAACATTGTAAATTTGAACATTCCCTGCCTGATTACAGGTGGTGCGGGGCTTAAATAAGCCTGCCTGTCCCACCTTCCTGTCACCTCAGCGCATCAGCATACATGCCTTGCGTGCTGCACGTGCGCGCCCGCCATCACCCCAAATGGCAGCGGGGTGTCAACCCCTTAAGGATGCCCCCACTGCCATCTTGAGTGATGGCAGGCATGTGCACACAGCATGTGGGATGTGTGTGCTGACTGATGGGTAGGTGGGGTGGGCGGGCTTATTTAAGCCCTCCCCCAACTGTATTGGGGGTGACAGTCCCTGGGGTGCCTGGGAGCTCCCGTGAGCTCCCACTCTGTCATTCGTGGCAGCATCAGGTCGCAACCTGATGCTGCCACAGATCGCCGAATGGGATCTTTACTCTCCCATCCTACAGGAAGGGTCCCTCAGGGGCCCCCCTGAGCTGCAGGTGCCTTGGCCAGAGCCCTGCCTGGCTGCCCACTGGTGCTGAGTCTGGAGCATACAAGCAATATCCATCCGTTCTAATTCTCCTCTTCCAACATCTGGCATTCACGGCTACATTGCTTCTGAACATGGAGGTTTCATATAGCCATTGTGGCTAATAGCCATTTACATATTCATCCTCCTTGCAGGCATCTTACACTTCATATTGTTCAATTCCCGAATGTTGTCAATAATTTCTTATTTGTTTATGTTGCCTTATATTGTTAGCCCTGGTATATTTTTTTGGTCATCCTTCTTTGCGACAATGCAGGCAGCAAATTACCCACATTGAGCTCATCTTTTTTCAATTTTTCCTCTGAATTATTTCTTTAAACACTTTTGCTTTGTTTTCACATCTCGAGGGCCATTGTTGTCTTGCATTTCTGAAAAACAAATACTTCTTAAAAGAAATAGGTTTCTTTTAATGAAAAAAAGAAGTCCTAAAGAACTGGAACCTCAAAGGAAAAGTTGACGGTGACTCAGTTTAGAGTGATCTTATTGTGGAGTCTTGAACTACAGCCAATACTCCTAGAGGTAGTACTTCTCCACAACCCCAGTAATTCTCCTTGGTGGCACAGATGTATCTGATAGAGCAGGGCTATGCCATATGGTGCTCTCCAGATGTCATTGGACTAAGAACATAAGAACTTTGATTTGCAGGGGGTTGGACTTGATGGCCTTACAGGCCCCTTCCAACTCTACTATTCTATGATTCTATAAGACAAGTCTGCTGGGTCAGGCCAATAGCCCATCTAGGGCTGTGGAGTTGGAGTCGTGGAGTTGGAGTCGGAAGCAATTTTGGGTGGAGTCGAAGTCGGAGTCAGTAGAAATGTACCAACTCTGGCTTCAAAATAAATTTTGATTGACAATTTTTTAAAAATATAAATTCAAAATGTCAAAGAAGCTTCCCGTGAAGTCAGCTGTAGTTGAGCATTTCACCATAACTCAAGATGGAAAACATTTTGTGTGTCAGTGTATGACACAGGACCCAGATGAAGACAAATGCTGTGATGCCAAGATCAGCGCATGTTCAGGCAGCGATAAAAATGCTCCTACGAGAGCTTCCAATTTAAAAAGACATTTACAGTGCTTTCCAGGGCTGTGGAGTCGGAAGCAATTTTGGGTGGAGTTTGAGTTTGAGTCGGACAGTAGAAAAATAGAGGAGTCGGAGTTGAAGGTTTGGCATACAAACTCCACAGCCCTGGGCCCATAAAGTCCAGCATTCTCTTCTCACAGTGGCTACTCTTCTCAGTAGCTAACACTCTCCCCTTTCATTTTTGTTGGCTCCCAGGGATGTCTGTTAATCTTTTGTCTTTCAACATGCTTTCACCTTTTAACGTGCTTCCTTATTCTTTCCTATTGATTGGAGCCAGTCAGAGTGAAAGGAGATGAGTCAGCCACCGGGAAGACTCTTCTCAGTTGCTGACACTCTCCCCTTTCATGCTTATTGGCTCCTAGGGATGCCTGTTGTTGTGGGAGAAGACATTAACAAGGAAGCCAAAATTCTCAACCCGGAAGCCAAAAAGGGGACGTGGCTGTGACTATCATGAAGGGTACCTGTAAATTCAAATTTGCCACTACACTACTGACTGAGACTAAGGAGGTGGAAGCTGACAGCCAAGGCCACCTCATGGACTGATTGTAAGTAAGGAGGCAGGCAGGCAGGCAGAGGTTGGCTGAGGGCAGACTGAGGTTGCTGGGGCAATGCCACATGCAAGGATGATGAGTGTCACACCTGCAACATCTGGAGGCCACAGATTACCCATCCCTGATCAATCTATCGATCTATTGATCTTCTTTGTACCCCTCCATCCATCCATCCATCCTACTGGGTCTGGTCAATGTGTAAAATGACACCTTAGTAATCATGGGCATACATTTAAATCCATCCATCCATCCATCCATCCGTCCGTCCGTCCGTCCGTCCGTCCGTCCGTCCGTCCGTCCGTCTGTCTGTCTGTCTATCTATCTATCTATCTATCTATCTATCTATCTATCTATCTATCTATCTATCTATCTATCTATCTATCTATCTATCTATCTATCTATCTATCTATCTATCTATCTATCTATCTATCTATCTATCTATCTATCTATCTATCTATCTAATCTCAGGGAGAAATATGATCCCCATGCAGCTACCCCTACCAGAGACAACAGTGCCCTATCCAGAAGTGCAGGGTCTCTTTATGTTAGTCATAGCCGTGTCCCCTCCCTTACCTTTTTTTTGCTGCTGGGTTGACAATGAGGTCCTTGTTAATGTGTTCTCCCACATCAATAATAATAATAATAATAAATTTTATTTGTTAGTCGCCTATCTGTTCGACCGAATGAACACTCTAGGCGACTTACATAACATTTTAAAATGCAATATAAAACAACATATTCATCAATCAATCTAACATCATAAAAACAGCAATTTATAGATACAAAAAACAACTCCACCCCAATATTCTTATAGGCCTGCCTGAATAGCCAGGTCTTTAAGGCTCGGTGAAAACTCAACAGGGAGGAGGCATGTCGGAGATCGTAGGGGAGAGAATTCCAGAGGGTGGGGGCCACCACCGAGAACGCTCTCTCTCTGGTCCGCACCAGCCTAGCTGCTTTGACTGGTGGGACCGAGAGAAAATCCTGCGTGGCTGATCTTGTAAGGCGGCCTATTTGGTGATACTGGAGGCGGTCCTTCAGATAAACTGGACCGGAACTGTATAGGGTTTTAAAGGTCAACACCAACACCTTGAATTGGGCTCGATAGGCCACTGGTAACCAGTGTAGATCTAACAACACCGGAGTGATGTGATCCCGGCGGCGGCTATGCTTAGTCAAGCGTGCTGCCGCATTCTGTACCAGTTGTAGCTTCCGGACCGTTTTCAAGGGTAACCCCACATAGAGCGCATTACAATAGTCCAAGCGAGAGGAGACCAGGGCATGTATCACTCGTGGGAGAAGATGTATAGGAAGGTAGGGCCGCAGCCGTTGTATCAGATGTAATTGATACCAAGCTGCCCGACTCACTGCCGAAACCTGAGCCTCCATGGACAGCTGGGAGTCAAGAATGACCCCTAGGCTGCAGACCTGGTCTTTTAGGGGTAATTTCACCCCATTAAGCACCACGTCGATGTCTCCCAACCTTCCCTTATCACCCACAAGTAGCACCTCAGTCTTATCAGGGTTTAGCTTCAGCCTATTCTCGCCCATCCATCCACGTACGGACTCCAGGCACTTGGACATGGTTTTCACAGCCAACTCTGGTGAAGATTTGAATGAGAGATAGAGCTGAGTGTCATCCGCATATTGGTGACACTGCAGCCCAAAACTCCTGATGATAGCTCCCAGCGGCTTCATATAGATGTTAAATAGCATGGGGGAGAGGATAGAACCCTGTGGCACACCACAGTGAAGAGGCCAAGGGTCTGAAACCTCATCCCCCAATGCCACCCGTTGGTATCTACCTGAGAGATAGGAATGGAACCACCGTAAAACAGTGCCCCCTATTCCCAATCCCTTCAGGCGATTTAACAAGATACCGTGGTCAACGGTATCAAAAGCTGCTGAGAGGTCGAGGAGAACAAGGAAGGTATATTCACCCTTATCCAATGCCCTCCTCATATCATCCACCAGAGCGACCAAGGCTGTTTCAGTTCCATGTCCAGTCCTGAAGCCCGATTGGAATGGATCTAAATAATCTGCTTCATCCAAGTGTGTCTGTAATTGCTTGGCCACCACTCGCTCTATCACCTTGCCCAAGAATGGTAAATTAGAGACTGGGCGGAAGTTGTTCAACTCTTGGGGATCCAAGGAGGGTTTTTTCAGGATAGGTTTTATTACCGCCTCCTTGAGGGCTAATGGCACTGCACCCTCTTCCAAGGATGCATTGACCACTGCCTTGTCCCCTTCACCCAGTCTTTCTTTACAGCTCATAATGAGCCAAGAAGGGCAAGGATCCAGCAGACAGGTGGTTGGCTTCACAGTAGAGAGCACCTTGTCCACGTCCTCAGCGAGGAGAGGCTGAAACCGATCCCATTGGACCGGAATGCAACAGACTCCCCTAGGATCCAACAAGCACGAAAGGGGAGACTGATATCTACTGATTGGCTGGAGACATAGGGACCCTGCTGGGACCCTGCTCCCAAAAAAGTAAAGGGTCTAAGACCCCTGAGACCCTGGACAACTACAGTCCAGCCCTATCCACAGACCTAGGGTCGCCAACATGGTGCCCGTGAATGCTAAAGCACCCTTAGATACCCCCCTTTGCACCCACCAAATGTGTGTCTTATACCTATAAATTAGTATATGCAAATGTTATGTAGACCTGTGATCCATTTTGCCTGCTCTTTTGACAATGCATAATTGGGCATCTTACCCTCAACTAAGAATAGGGGGCAGTTTCCAGTCCATATGTAAAGGCAAATCTATCACACTTTCCAAAACAACTCACAAACAAAAACACAGCCATCCTTTCCACTTCTCTGAATTTTGCAATGCCATTTCCCAAGAAACACCTATACCATGGTAAAGAGTGCATAAAATAGCACACAAAAATGCATTACAGTAGATAAATTTGCTCACAAAAATGCACACATTTGGCAAAAGTCCAGACAAAAATGTGTTTGTGCACTAAAATGCTGATGACTTTTCAAAACGAAAAGTGAAAAAAAGTTCTTTTTTTTTTTTAAAGAAAGTCGCAAATCGCTGCAGGAATGGAGATGAATTTAAGGTGAGATGTGAGAGAACAGAGTTTGACAGATATGTCCATCCCTGCCCTCATCACATAGAATTAAAACATTTGTCACCCCAGAAGAGATTTCTCATTTCCCTGACACATTTTTTTTACTGAAACAATTGTATCCCACCTCTCAATCACACTGATTCTTGAGATGGCTAAATATGAAACCAGCACACAGTTAGATGAAAACAGTCAGGAGATTCAGTTCAGCAGAAGTAGCAAACATCAAATTCCAGGCACTAGTGGGGAACCAATGATTCTCCAGATGTGGCCAGACTCTCATTCTCCCTGACCCAGCCAGCCTCAAAAGGTGAGAACAGCTGTTTTCAGTCCCCAAATTAAAATGACAATATTGAAGGTGATCGTAGATAAATGAATGAATGTCGTCAAGGTCAATCAGTTTTGCTCCATATCGCTGGAGTGGGAAGCACGTATCATCATGTTACCTGCATAAGACTTTTGGCTTTTGACAAAACTCTGGGATAAGTTGTAAGCTCCTGCTGGGAGGAAGGGTGGGATATAAATCAAATAATAAAGACATAAATAAAGACATAAATAAATAAAAAATGGAAATGGACTGCCTCCAAGTCGATTCCAACTTATGGCAACCCTATGAGTAGAGTTTTCGTGGTAAGCCATATTCAGAGGGGGTTTCCCATTGCCCCCCTCTGAGGCTGAGAGGCAGTGACTGGCCCAAGGTCACCCAGTGAGCTTCATGGCTGTGTGGGGATTCGAACCCTCGTCTCCCAGGCCATAGTCCAACACTCGTACCACTACACCACACTAAATAAATAAATAAAAAGTCACCCTCTCCCTTAACCCTGTTCAAGAGTTGGTTTGCACATGCAAAGCAGGGTGGCGGCGGTCAATGTCTTTGGATGCAGGGTGTGGGGTGCTCAGCCGCTGTTGCTTGGAGGATTCGACCCTGCATGGTGCAAGGTGCTCATTCGTAAGAGGCTTCCCTGCAGGGGAACCGCTTGCCAGGCAGCATCCCACAGGACCGATGCCTCTGCTTGACAACTGTTGACAGAAGCCGCTTGCAAAGTACCCAACAGAACTGAACCCTCCCCCCTGCTCTTGATTGGGAGGGAGGGGAAGAGATGCAACAGCTCTTCCCCCCTCCCAACTATAAGTTGTTAGGGTTGTTTTAAAAAGCCTAATTAAAGATTAGCCCTGCTCCCGAACTCATTCAGGAACAGATCTGGGCCAGGTGGTCCCTGCATTGGCCCAGGGCAGATGGGCCTGACCTGGGGGGCCTGACCCAGCGCAAGGAAGCTTCGAGAAGTGCTGGGGAGGGATACTTTCATCAAGACCCCACTGTGGCAAAGACCGTAGACAGAGCGTTTGCTTGCAAGCAGAAGGTACCGGGTTCAACCCCTGGCATCTCCAAGAAGAACATAATAAGAGCCTGCAGGATCAGCCCAATGGCCCCTCCGGTCCAGCATCCTGTTTTCACAGTGGCCAACCAGATGCTTCAATGGGAAGCCCGCGATCAGGACCTGAGTGCAAAGAGCACTCTCCCCTCCTGTGGCTTCCAGCAAGGGGTATTTGGGAGCGTGCTGCCTCTGACTGTGGGGGGAGATCATAGCCATCATGGCTAGCGGTAATTGATAGCCTTATCCTCCATGAATTGGTCCAATCCTTGTTTAAAGGCATCCAACTTGGTGGCCATCACTGCCTCTCGTGGAAGCGAGTTCCACAGGTAATCTATGCGCTATGTGAAGCAGTCCTTTCTTTTATCAGTCCAGGATCTTCCAGCGTTCAGCTTCATTGAATGTCCATGAATTCTAATGTTATGGAAGAGGGAGAAAGACTTTTCTCTATCCACTTTTTCTCCATGCCGTGCATAATTTTATGCACCCTTTCTGGGAGCCACTGCCAGCCAGTGTAGATGATACTGACCTAGATGGACCAATGGTCCGATCTAGTAGAAGGCAACATCCTATTTTCCAATGTTTGGGAGAAAGGAGTAAGCCCAACGTAAATTATTATTATTATTATTATTATTATTAAATTTTATTTATACCCCGCCTTTCAGCCAAAGGCCCTCAAGGCGGCTTACAAAGAAAAATAAACATAGGTATAAAAATACAATATAAAAATACAATAAAAGCAATACAATTTACAAAAATTAAATTAAATAACAAATAACATTATAATAACAAATAAAAGTAAATAACAAATAACATTATCATTATTGGCACCACCAAGAAAGAGGAGGTGGTGTTAGCGGGGTCGGCAGCTCCCAAGAGGCAGAAGGGCAACAGGCATTTGTTACAGCAAAGCTGTGCAAGAAGAGTTTGTCCTTTCCTAAGGTGATCAGATGGTGACATTCCAGCTATCGGGGAATTAATTACCTTCCATCTGAAAATGCCCGGATTGGCGACTCGCTGCTACTGCCATGTAATTGTCGAAAATGTTTTGAAATATCTCTCGCAAGAAGAGACATTTTGTGCCATAATTAATAGTTTGTCTCTTGGAATCGCCTGCAGAAACGTAACTAACACATTTGACAGCAAACAAGAAGGAGCTTGTAAAAATTCAGGGGGAATAATTAGGCCTGTTGGAACTTGATCGGCTCAAGACGAACCGCAGGAAGGGAAGGGTTGGCTCCTGCATGGCATAACAAAGAGTCCCAATGTACAGAAAGGTACATTCTCCAGGTGCCGTTTATTCCAATTATCCAGGCAGGCTCAGAGCATCCGAATCTGGTGATAAAATCCCAAATGGTTGCAGAGTGGGCTTTACCACTCAGATTACAGATGAAGTATGCCATTTTTCTATGGGTGGGTGGGAATCACTGCAATATTTTTTAAAGGAAAGCACATCTCTCCCTCCTGTGTTAATGTTATACCTGCTTCTTTGCTGCTTTTTTAAAAAAAATCTAGCAGCAGATGTAGAGAAGTCCTTGGCTCAGTGATACAGCATCTGCCTTCTACGCCGAGAGTTCCATGTTCAATCTCCAGTAGGGCTGGGAAAGTCCTCTGTTTGAAAACTTGGAGAGCTGTTGCCAGTTAGTGTAGAAAATACTGAGTTAGGTGGACCAATAATTCAACTTCCTATTATGTATTTATTCATATCCCACCTTAATATCCCGTGCAAGTAAAGTAATGCTCAAGATTCCACAACAAAGACTCTTACCATATATGGAGCGAGAAATGCCAGACATCCAAGCTGGATTCAGAAAGGGAAGAGGCACCAGAGATCATATTGCAAACATACTTTGGATAATGGAACGGAGCAAGGAATTTCAGAAGAAAATCACCCTGTGCTTTATAGATTACAGCAAAGCCTTTGACTGTGTAGATCATGAAAAACTATGGAATGCTTTAAAAGAAATGGGGTGCCACAGCATCTGTTTGTCCTGATGCGCAGCCTATACTCTGCACAAGAGGCTACTGTAAGGACAGAATATGGAGAAACTGATTGGTTCCCCATTGGACAGGGTGTGAGACAGGGGTGTATTTTATCCCCCTATTTCGTTAATCTATACGCAGAACATATCATACTGAAAGTGGGATTGGACCAAGATGAAGGAGGTGTGAAAACTGGAGGGAGAAATATCAATAATTTAAGATATGCAGACGATACCATACTACTAGCAGAAACCAGTAATGATTTGAAACAAATGCTGTTGAAAGTTAAAGAGGAAAGCACAAAAGCAGGACTACAGCTGAACATCAAGAAGGCTAAAATAATGACAACAGAAGATTTATGTAACTTTAAAGTAGACAGTGAGGACATTGAACTTGTCAAGGATATTGGCACAGTCATTAACCAAAATGGAGACAATAGTTAAGAAATTGGAAGAAGGCTAGGACTGGGGAGGGCAGCTATGAGAAAACTAGAAAAGGTCTTAAATGCAAAGCTGTATCACTGAACACTGAAGTCAGGACCAAATGTTCCAAACGTAGCTGCAAAGCAGGATGTAAGTACCAAATCAGTCACATCAATAAAATTCACTTTCAGCAATCAGCCGTTGTTCAGGAGTTGTGGGAGACCAAACAGTCCCAGGATAGTTGCAAAACCCTGCAAGGTTCTGATCGTTTTTTCCATTGGACGAATGCCAACAACATCACAGTAATTATGCACCAGCAATTAAGAGGAGACTCACACATGTAAGGTGTGAATAGCGAAAGATGAGATCTCCCCCTCCAGTTAACTCTTCTCAGAAGCAATAACCAATTCTCTTTGCTTCCTTTGATTTTTAATTAAGATTGCTCAGGATTCAATCATGACGCAAAGTCCTATGCTCTGCATTTTCTTTTCCATGGGAGCGTGCAGCACTCAACATGGATCTCTTGGTATGTGCAACAGCTAAAGTTGCATGGAATGTGTGTTTCTAACACATACATAATGTATGGCATTCACTGACACCACCTGTGAAGATAGCTACCATGGTAGACAAACAGATTCATGGATCTCTCAAGAGGCCGTGGTAGAACAATGCATCCACCCTACTCCAGGGGCTCCCAAACTGTGGTCTGTGGACCACCAGTGGTCCATGAGCTTCGTCCAGGTGGTCCACAGCATGTCCCCATTAGAAATTCATATTAATTTATAGTTGAATTTTTATTGATGCTTTATTTCCTTTATATTTTATTGTATATAAAGGGAAACATTACAGATGCAACTGGGAAAAAAAACCCATGCAGCATCAAGCATGGTGCATTACTATTGCTACAACATGCAAAAAAATGTTGTCCATTAGCCACCAGGCCAAGTTCAAGGTGATGGTTTTGGTGTACAAAGCCCTATACAGATTGGGACCAGGATACCTGAAAGATCGTCTTACCCCTTATGTAGTACATCACTGCACTCTGTAGGTGAGGGCCTCCTGCAGATACAATTTTATCAGGAAGTCCGTTCTGCACAACATAGGAAGCGGAACTTTAGTATAGTGGGACCGACCCTGCAGAATTTCCTCCCCTTAAATATTAGACAGGTGCCATCTCTGTTATCTTTTCTGTGTCTAGTGAAGACCCTCCTCTTTCAACAAGCCTTTTCAGTAGAGACCTTCTCCCACTTTGTGTTGGAATTACTTTTAAAGATGTTTTTAAAGATGTTTCGCTTTAATAAATTTGAAAGTCTGTTTCTAAGGTGTTTTAGATTATTTCTAGTCTTGTTTGCTGCCCTGGGCTCCTACTGGGAGGAAGGGCGGGATATAAATTTAATAAATAATAATAATAATTCAGTGGCCGGCTGGGATCATCAGCAACTTATTACAAAGAAGAGTAATGGGGTGGTTCTGGGGTCTTAATTCAAGTGGCAAGCCAGAAAGAGGGAGAGGGAAGGAAAGGCAGACCAGAGAAGAGACTGTACAAAAGGAGAAGGAAATGAACCAGCAATGAAAACAGTTTGTGTAAAACCAGAGTAATGTTCTGCCTTTAAAGGGAGTAACCGAACTCTTGGGATAAGGTCTCCACTTGAGGGGGTTCTCTATTAACAAGAGACCACCCTGGGTTTTGAGAACTCCTGAGGCAGGGACAGGCCTGACATATATATGATAAATATAATTAATTAACTTTCGTGGTGGATTGGCGTTTGGCGGCCTGTTGAGAAACCACCCTAGACAAAATGTATAATTCATATCTATCGCATCTCAAAGCTGCAGTTATTGGGTCCCCCCTCCTGACCCCCCTCCCGCTAACCCTGCAGACAGAAATGCTGTCTTATCTCATGGCATAGTCTCCAGTGACGCCAGGGAACCTGAAAAAACCTGTCTGGCTCTTGTCGGAGACAGGGATGTTGGAGCTCATTTTGCCTTAAGTTACCTGCCTGCTAGCGAATGGGCGTCGAGGGAAGTGAGGCTTTAATCATTTTTAAGCACCCGGCAGATCAGCCAACTACCAAACCACAACTCTGGAAAACCTGTTTGCCTCTCATCGAGCTCTCCGTCTCCACACCCCTCACTGGATCCCTCCTTTGCCCCCCTTTTTTTCACACAGCCCCCCTCCCCTCCTGGCCATTATATGCCGTCGTCTCGTATTCCATCGCTGTGCGGAAACCGCCTTGTTCCGAGTCAAAGCATGAGTCAGTCTAGTCAGTATTGTCCACGCTGACTGGCACCAGCTGTCAAGGGCTTCAGACAGGAGCCGTTCCCAGCTCTCATTGATGATCCCGGGGATTGAACTTGGGAACTTCTGCATGCCAAGCAAGTGCTCTGCCGCTGAGCCATGTCCTTTGTTCAAGATCGGGTGCAGAATTTGGTACAGTCAGCTTTCGTTTGCTTTATTAAGAACAGCAGAAGAGCCTGCTGGGCCAGGCCAATGGCCCGTCTAGTCACAGTGGCCAACCAGGTGCTATGGGAAGTCCCCCAATGCAAGAGCACTCTTTCCTCCTGCAGTTACCAGCAACTGGTGTCCACAAGCATGCTGTCTCTGACCATGGAGGCATGGTATCACCATCTTGGCTAGTAGCCATTTAAGACACACGTACACACAGAAAGAAGTTTCTGGATGCTGTGCTGATGAGGATAGGCTTGAAAATATGACGATGACCGTGGGTGAAATGCCAGGGGGTCGAAGATCAAGGTTTCTGTGCCCCGAAGAAACTCTTTGCCATTTTCCGATGACTACTCAAAGCAGAATGGGAGATACCGACCAAAGAGATGGCTCTGTAGCTGCAGCCATCATCTTTCCAATGTAGTTCCTCCAATTCTCTCTGTTCTTTCTCGCCCTTTGCTTTTTTCCTTCTTCTCCCACTGTGGTCTCATGCACTGTTGAAATGTAGAATGTAAGCAGTCTGGGGCAGAGACCTCTCCCTTTTTAAAAAGTCCACATAAAACACAATGTATGCTGCTATCCTATAGTAATGTAGGCTTGCACAATTAACACAGGTTTCAGAAATGACCTTCTCTTGATGCTGTGTCTGGGATACCTCTAGGCAGGGTGCCATCATTGTCAAAAGGCATCCACAGCACCCAAATCCAGCCTCGGAGATTTGTGCCTTCACTGGATTATTTAGTCCATGCACAGATTTATTGCCTACAATACCCGGAAGTTTGATTGTGCAGCTTAGGTAAAAAAGGAGGGAGTCTCATTTGGAAGCCCACAGCCTCCCAAGGCAGCCGATTCTTGTGTAGTGGGACTGCCTTCAAGTCCATCCTGACTTATGGCAACCCTATAAATAGGGATTTCATGGTAAGCGGTATTCAGAGGGGGTTTACCATTGCCTCCCTCTGAGGCTAGTCCTCCCCAGCTGGCTAGGGCCTGCTCAGCTTTCCACAGCTGCACAAGCCAGCCCCTTCCTTGTCCGCAATGGCCAGCTGGGGGGCAACTGGGCTCCTTGGGACTCTGCAGCTTGCCCATGGCTGCACATGTGGCAGGGCACGTAACCCCTGAGCCGCTCGTTGTGGGGGTGATCTTTAGCTGGCCCTTGACACCCAGGAGACACAAGCGGGGATTTGAACTCACAGGCTCTGGACTCCCAGCCAGTCTCTCCTCCCCACTGTGCTTACCATTAGGAAGTTTCTTGTGAACGTCATCCTAACATTGGGCTAAAATCTGCTTCCTTGCCATTTTTGCCCATTAGTTTGAGTCCTGTTTTCTGGAGCCACAGAAAAGAAGCTTGCCCCACAGGGCAGTACAGATTTGGCCAAAGCCCGAGTCCCAAAATGAATCAGCTTGATCCAGGGGGATCCAGGCTTCAACCAAATTGGGTGGAGACAGCCCTGGCTTGCCTTGGGTCAGTTTGGGACATGCCTCTTCCCAGCAGGGGAACGCACATGCGGGAATCACACTGAGCAGGATTGAACCCTCCACTCAGCAGCTAGCTTTGGGGGTTTGCCTTGCCAGTGCATATGCAGAACCCAGCAGGATTGCATCCTCTGCTCACCAACTGGTCAACAGAGGGTTCAATCCTGGCTGCAGGGTGCTCCTTTGCAAGCACTCCCACACACACACAAGGAAGGTGCTCGTGAAGCACCAGCTGGTGAGCGGAAAGCACAATCCTGCTGGCTGTAGGGATCTGCTTTGGCAGTGGATTCCCCACAAGGGAAGCAGCATGGACAACCCATCATCTGCACGACAGCCCTTCAGAGACATAAAAACAGGATTCTGGAGAGACAAAAGGAAGGGGCTTCTCACAAGGCATAGCTCATTTTATGGGATCCATTTTATAATAATAATAAAATTTAATTTGTTAGTCGCCTATCTGTCCAATTTTTGGACACTCTTTTTTTTTTTTTTGGTGAACTTTCCTCCCAAAAGGTGTGGAGATGGCCAGCAGCGGAGATGGCCACCACCGCAAAAGATTAGAGACCATTCATAGACGACAAAAGAGTTGGAGGTGTTAGGAGGCAACTCAACTTTGGTGGGTTTGCATGGGTTAAAGTAGATAGAGGGGGACTTCCATGCTTTCTAGACTGTCTTTCTGACCTAAGCTGTGGCTGACCTTCCTCCAGGTGTAAGCTTTTAGGGTTGCTGACCTCATTTTCTGCTTCCTCCTTCTCCGTCTGATCTTGGACAAGGAGTCATCATCTCTTTGTCTCCCTCTCCAGCAGCAGAGCTCAAAGGCCAAGCGTGGGTCTTTGCATCTCCAACTTAGCTAGTTCTGTCAAGTATGTATTTCCTGTAATAAGCAAAGCTTTCTTATTTTCCAAAGTTGAGAGTGTCAGTGCTTACATCCAGGGAAAGTGCGCTGCTTCAGATAAGGTTCACACACACATAGCTCAGCTACCGGTGCTGGATTGCTGCTTTCCCAAGCAAAAGACTTATTCTTTTATTACATTTATACCCCACCTTTCTTTTCATGACAGAAACCTAAGGCAGCTTCCATATGGTTCCCAGGCGGTCTCCCATCCAGGCACTGACCAGACTTGACCCAGG
This sequence comes from Rhineura floridana, assembly GCF_030035675.1. Lineage (NCBI taxonomy): Eukaryota > Metazoa > Chordata > Lepidosauria > Squamata > Rhineuridae > Rhineura > Rhineura floridana. The sequence continues at coordinate 4,274,868 of NC_084500.1, read as the reverse complement.
AGTTGGCCTCATGTGTCTTCAGACCATAGCCTGGGACCGGATGGCTTAGTGATGGTCATTAGTGATGACAGCTTCCAGGTTCAAAAGGAGCCTATCTTTGAATATCAAATGCTATGGACAAACAACAGAGTGATGCCTCTTGCGCCTATTATTAATATTGTTGTTTTTGTTGTTGTTTCACCCTTCCTCTCGAAGGAGCCCAGGGTAGCAAACATGAGCAAAACAATTTTGCAAGAGAAACACACACGAACAAACATTAAATGTTCCAAAACACAATTACAATGTAAATCATTCTCAAACAAAATTAAAAATGTTGGAAAACACAATTAAAAATATTCCATCATCCCCCTTACAAATATTCTTCATCAGTAACCTTCAGGTTGTCAGGAACAGTCCTCATCAGCCACCAAACCTCTGAGTAAACAGGAATGCTTTCAAATTCCTCCTGAAAGTGATGGAAACAGACACACTTCACTGGGGAGGGCATGTCACAAATGGGGAGCCATTGCTGAAAAGGCCCTGTCACAGGTCAGCACCAACCAGGCGTTTGTGGGCTTCCCGAGAGCATCTAGTTCATCACTATGGGAAGCAGGAAGCTGGATACTAGAGATGGACCTTTATCTTACCCAGCGGTTTCTTATTAAAAGGTTAGACAAATTTGTGAAGGTCTATCCATGGGTACCACTCCTGGAAATCAGACAGAACATCCATTTTCAGAGGCATGTACTTCAGAACATCTGCTGCTCAACAATAATCAGGCTGTGGTCCTCTTGACCTTTGGGGTTTTTCCCCAAGGTCAACTGTTTGGCCCCTTTCAAAAACAGGATGCTGAACAATTTGGTTTCTGTGCATTCTGATGCACCTGGACTTGGCTAATGTCTAGACCGGGACCTAAACCATCTTCTCTGAATTTTGTGATGCAGTCCTCTGCTCAAAGAAATCTACCAAAATGTAGTAAATGTGTGTTTTATGATGAAATAGGTTTAGTGTGCACATTGAGATAAAATGCATGTTTAAATATGTATTTTGTGATTAAAATGGATATTTGAATATGTACTTTTGAGCAGGATTTCTTTTTTTAAAAAATCACAGATTTTCAAAAATGGGACCGAATACATTATTTGTTTGTTGGCTTGCTTGCTTGTTTATTTGTGAGCCATTTATATACTGCTTAAGTATTTGCATTTCTACGCAGTGTACTCAGAACTGAGGAGGACAGAAAATGAAACAGCAAAACAATACAATCATTGTTAAGCCAATCACTACCTTAAAATGCCTGCCTGTATTAGGCATGCACCTGAAGTTCAACAAAGGGGGTGCCTGTCTCATCAGCTGGGGGGGAGTTCTACAGCCTTAGGCCCAGTACACTGAATGTGTGGCTTCTAATTATGAGCCATTCATCTGAGCCATGGAAAACCACCAGTTGAGACTCCCCCAAAGATCTCTGTGATCAGGCCGGGATATAAGGGAGCAGGTGGTCCTTAAGATATTCTGGACCCATGTTGTTAAGGGCCTTCCCCCCCCCCAAGGATTTGGACAATACCTAGGAACAGGGCTGGAGCCAGAGAGTGGCCTAGTTGGGCCCTGGCTGAGGGCCCCTGGGTCCCAAGGGGCTCCTCCTTAGGATGGGTGGGTAGCACTCCCTTCCGTGATCAGCGGCAATGTCACTTCCCAACCCTGCTGTGGATCATGAGAGGGAGCTCTCAGGCACCCTCTACTGCCGTACAGGCCTGTGACGCCCACCTGCATGCCCCACCTACCTCTCCCTTGATATAAATGCTGGTTGCGCTGCAGGTGCAAGCCTGCCATCAACCAAGATGGTGGCCGAGGTTTCCCTAAGGGGCCGATGCCCCTCCCGCCATCTTGGTTGATGGCAGGGATGTGTGCCCATAGCACGCATGCGTGTCATCAGTGGAGGCATCAGCCCCTTGGGGAAGCCTCGGCCACCATCTTGGTTAATGGCAGGCATGCGCTCACAGTGCGGGGAGCATTCACCAAGGGAAAGATAGGTAGGTGGAGCGTGTGTGTGTATGTGCGTGTGCCGGGGCCCGGCAGGCTGTTGCCCAAGGGTCCTGGCATGCCTGGCGCCAGCCCTGCCTAGGAATGAATACATGTGAAACTAGTATGAAGATTTGCCATTCCTTTCGTCTGATTCAGCAGGGCTTTTCTTGTTTCTTTGACAGCTGGCATATTTAAGGCTATGCATCACTTTATTTTTTAAACTGGTGGAACAGAACAACCATGGAGCAAACAAATCCATGGAGGACAGAGGTACAGAAAAAACGATTAGCCACAATACTTAATCAGAACTTCCATGTTCAAACGCAGTGCGCGTCTTGTTATCACAAGCAACGGGGAATGGTTGTCTCTGTCCCATTGTAACTGACAAGTTTCATAGGGGAATTTGGCTGTTTACTTCTGGAAAAAAGGATGTTGGAGTAGATGGCCCATTGGCTTGATCCAGCAGGGCTCTTCCTACAATGGATTGCATGCATTACGGATTTACTTATGCTTTCTTCCAACAGCTTCACATCTCCACCAACCCTCTCTGAGCATTGGACTAAAACGTCACTGACAATGATTTGCACATCCACACATCTACTCATCAAAGGGCTTTCACAAGGCTCTGCTTTGGCAACAGCCCTGTTTTTCCATGCGGGTAATGCCTGGAAAAGACTCAAGCGGGAATGGCACAAGTCTTGAATAGCTCCCCTTGTCCTCTGGCTTGTCACGGAGTTGCAAGTGATGGCAGCACCATAAAATACATCTGACAGCAACTGTAAAACCAAGTTGTGGCGCAACCTTGTTGAGATGATCCGGCTGTCAGGTAAAAGATGTACATGTGCTGGAAAGGATTTTGCATCTTGCTCAGTAGAATGATAAAACATTTGAAGGGAGAAGAGATTTAGTCCTCCCCTCGGCTCAGTGCAGGGATCGCTCAGCTATAGCGGAGGCTGGTGCCCATATTGGGACTGGTAGGGCAGAAGGCAGGGAGCCCAAACTGTAGGCAGAGCCAGAGGAAATGGCTGGTCAAGCCAAGTAGCTCTGCTGTTGCCCGCATCCTCCTTCCTGTCAAGCTCTAGGAAGGCGACACTGAGGCTAAGGAGGTAGAGGATTATTAAACTGAACGGGACAAATTCAACTGAATTGAATCAATAGTGCCACTCCCTAGACTGGGAGGTAGGCAGGTGGATCTGGCTGAAGGAAGGTTGATCTTGGTGGGGCAGTGCGCCACTTGCCCTAATCGACCAGCCTCCACTGTACAGCCTCCCCAGCAGATGGCTGTCCAGCCTGTGCTTAAGATGCCTCCAGCAACAGCAGAGCCCCACAACTCCTGAGGCAGCCTGTTCCACTATCGGACAGCTATTCCTACAATGAAGTGTCTCCTGATGTTTAGCTGAAATCTGCTCCCCGGCAATTTCCGACTCATTGATTCTGGTCATGCCATCTGGAGCAATAAGTCTGCTCCATCTTCTGTAAGACAGCTCTTCTGGTATTTGAAGGCCGTGATCATGTATCCTGTTCATATAGTCCACTAAGCAGAACACAGGGGGAGCCTCTATCGGTGATCGGAACCCATAACACCAATTCTGGAATGACTGCACTGGTCGCCAGTTCAAAGGCCTGGTTTCAGCAGTGCATGCCTTGGGACTAGGGAGGTGCTAGAATTCTGAACAATTTGGATTTGGCACCAAATTTTCAAGTAAGTTGTTTATTCTCTGTCGGTGCAGATCGGATGTTTATGTGGCAATTTACCACAACTATTTTTTAAAATATTTTTTTAATTGCCTAAAATATCAATACTGATAGTTTTGTCAATAGTTCCTTCCATTTATCAATCTTTCCTTCCATTTATCCACAGTTGCTTTAAAAATATCAACATTTCCTTTCAAAGTATCGATATTAATATTAATATTTTAGAGGTGGAAAAAATGGGTCAGCAAAAGCAGCGGGTAGTAGACAAAGAACAAACTTTAATTGATACAGGCCTGTTAGGTCGATTGAATGCTTTGAAGCAGTTCCGGCCTACAGATCCCATCCCTACTTGGGATGCCAATGCCTCGTGGATTGCCTTTTCCCGTACCCAGACCCAAAAGACAGTGGCAGTGACCCTCCAGCTCATGGCCCTAATGAGGTATGCCAGAAGTTGGCCTGCTAGTCACGCCCACTGTGCATGATGCGTAAGTTCAAGTTGAGGCCTGCTATAAAGAAATATCAGGAGCACACTTCATTCTGCTCCGATTTGTCCTTTGTGGGCAAAAATTGGTGCTTTTGGGGTGTCTTGTTCAGTCACCCTGCATGGAGATAGGAAACTCACCGATGGACCCTTATCCAACAAATCTTATTAAGTGTAGGAACCACCAACAGCACTTCCCCTACAGATAGGGAGGTGGCAGAAATTCAACTCAATCCGCATTTAAAGGCGAACCTATCAAATTTGCACTTTCAGAAACAGTATAAGGACCAAAACACAACCATCCTTTGAAATTTGCACTTACCTGAATTTTTGATGCAGTTCTCCAACCAATGTTTACAAAAATGCATATATTAGGGGAAAGCATGCTTAAAAGTTAATATATTTGTGAAAATAACATACAAAAATGCATTATGTGAGATGAAACTGCTTTCAGAAATGTGTACATCACTCAAAACTGTATACAGAAATGTTTTTCGTAGGATAAATTCACACTAAAGTGCTGAAGAATTTTCATGAGAATATTTTGTAAAAAAAAGCCAAATTGCTGCAGAAATGTGGAGAGCTGAATTTATGATTGGAAAAACGAGAAACGCCGAGAACTGAAATTAATAGATCATTCCAGCTCTACCTGCAGATCTCAAAACCTGGGGAGGTTTGCACAGGGGGAGAAATAATTTCAGATGTTTGGGCCCTAGGTTGTTTAGAGCCCTAAACCTTTACACTTTCAATTGACTTCAGTTTATGCTCATAATGCCAGTTAATAGCTTAGCTGACATATTCTGCACTACCTGCTGTTTCTCTAGAGCAAGTGTGGGGAGCCTATGAGCCTCCAAATGTTGCTGAACTATGACTTCCATCGTCCCTGCCTATTGGCCAAACTTTTTGTGGCTGATGGGAGTTGTAGTCCAGCAAAATCTGGAGGGCCAAAGGTTTTCTACCCCTGCTCTAGAGTCTTCAAAGGCAGGTCCATGCAAATCATATTACAGTGGCATAGTGTGGAGGTTTACCAGAGTATGGATTAGTAACTATCACCCTGTGACCACTTGCCCCCTAACAGAGGTTGCATACCCAGCAAGTGTTGTTTAAATACGACAGCCATCTTTAAACGTGCCTATTGGTCCAGTGTTTAGAGTGCAGCTTCCACATGCACAGCGTCATAAGCTGGTGGTCACTGGAAACAACAGCTGTTGGGTATGACAGCCATAGGTCAAACAGCAAGGCCATCCTATCTGGTGGAAGAAACATTGGATTAAAGCCTTTCCTTTCGCCAAAGGATGAACCGCTGCTGCCTCCTGCTGGTAGCAGACTGAATTGCACTGAGGGATTGAATTGAACGCAGTTGCACCAAGGAATTAATTCAAGCGAGAGTGGCAGAAGTACCAATTGGGTATAGGAGGACTAGAGCTTGTAGACCGAGTGCAAAGACCTCAGGTGGACACCAGTTTTCGCTGGCTAGCTTGTGTGCAGTCCCCAAACAATGCACAAACTGAAACATAGCTGTCCTTTGAAATTCACACACTGATTTCTGCAATGCAGTTCTCCTGCCAAGGAATGTGTACCAAGAATGTGTATACTGTCAAAGAATTGTCCCCCTGGGGTCCCTTGCCCTCAGCGCCCCAAGGGGGGTTCTTTGCTTCTGAGAAATGTGCACAGAAAGAGAAAACACATATTAGGGGGGACCATAATGCAAAAATGTGTAGATTAGGCAAAATTGTCAGCCAAAATGTGTTCATTAGGAGAAATTTGTACTAAAATGCTCGCAAATTTTCATGAGGATTTTTTTAAAAAACAACGATGACAATGCAAATTGCTGTTGGAATGCGGAGAACTGAATTGAAGACTGGAAAAATGAGAAAGTGAGAGGCCTGAAATGGGCAGCCCCTAATGATGAGGTTTGATGCAATCTGATGTATTCCAGAATGCTCTGGGAGATTTTCCAGTAGACAAAGCTGATGATCCTGTCGAAGCCCTGGTCTCGCTATGGAATGACAAGATGAAATGGGCAGTTTATATTCCTTTATTTAACAAAATTTATATACCACTTGAATGCAAAGACCTCTAAGCGGTTTACAAAAAATATTAAAATGATCACTTTTTGTTGTGATGTGCCTTCAAGTCGATTACGACTTATGGCGACCCTATGAATCAGCAACATCCAATAGCATCTGTTGTAAGCCACCCTGTTTAGATCTTGTAACTTCAGGCCTGTGGCTTCCTTTATGGAATCAATCCATCTCTTGTTTGGCCTTCCTCTTTTTCTACTCCCTTCTGTTTTCCCCAGCATTATTGTCTTTTCTAGTGAATCATCTCTTCTCATTATGTGTCCAAAGTACGATAACCTCAGTTTCATCATTTAGCTTCTAGTGATAGTTCTGGTTTAATTTGTTCTAACATCCAATTATTTGTCTTTTTCGCAGTCCATGGTATGTGCAAAGCTCTCCTCCAACACCACATTTCAAATGAGTTAATTTTTCTCTTATCTGCTTTTTTCACTGTCCAACTTCCACATCCATACACAGAGATTAGGAATACCATGTTCTGAATGATCCTGACTTTGGTGTTCAGTGATACATCTTTGCATTTGAGGACCTTTTCTGGTTCTCTCATAGCTGCCCTCCCCTGTCCATCTTCTGATTTCCTGACTATTGTTAAAAACAAGTAATTACAATTAAATATGTCGACTAACTAAAAAGATTAAAACAAACATGATCACTCCAGAGAGTCCCTTCTGGCATTGTGGAGCCCAGTGGCTCGTTGGTATTCTGGGGAGCTTTGGTCTATGAAGCAAGTCAAATAAAGATTACGACGCAAGTGGTGCCAAGCTGCGAGCACACTGGTCACCTACAGCAAAGTGTTTCCATTGGCCACACCTGGAGGGAGAATGGGTTGATCTTCCAATCAGCTGCCGTATCTCTTTGAAGCGAATTTTTACAATAATGCACTCAAACTGATCCCACTATGTTTCACAGTAAAATGGAGTGGGGTTTGAGACATGTCATGTGCCCTTCTTTTCAGAAAAAAAGGTGGAGCCACACTGGAACCTGCAAGTGTGTCTTTATCCCAAGTCTAGCTCTGAAGTCAACCGAACACTGGTTGGTGTGCACAACTGTGCCTACCATGCAGGGGCGGAGCCAGGCATGACTGGGCCCTTGGGCACCAGCCTGCCCCAGGTCTGCGGCACCCACATGCACACCCCACCTACCTCTCCTGTAACTTCATGTGAATGCCCTGTGTTATGCTACATGTGCACATGCCTGCCATTCACCAAGATGGTGTCAGGGGTGCCAACTCTAAGCCTCTGCCGCCATCTTGGTTGATGATGGGTATGCATGCAGTGTGTACAACATTCATGGCAACGGGAGAGGCAGGACGTGTGGATGGGCATCGCAGGTCTGCACTGTCTGTATGGGGGACCCTGGGAGCTCCCTCTCTGCGATCTGCAGTAGGATCGGGAGTCTACACTGCCACAGATCACAGAATGGGAGTGCTACCCTCCCACCCTAAGGAGGGGCCCCTATGGGCAGCAGGGCCCCTCAGCCAGGGCCCGACCTGGGCACCCTCTGGTGCTGGCCCTGCTACCATGTGGCAGTGTGGGCTGCAAAGAAGGCTTATTTTTCAGCTTGCATTGCATCCTCTAGTAGCTGGCTAGCGGGGTTATTTTGGATAGTTTGGAAGTTACTGACTCCCACTGTGGGGAAGGGGCCTCTGGAGATTTGAGGACCTGCTTGGACCACCTGGCTACACAGTTCGAGGATAAAGTTGCTTGACTTTGATGTGACTTTGTGCAGTTGTTGATGAGGCACCTATCCGATGTGTTGAGGGATCGGTTTCAGCTTATGCAGTCAGCTGATGTGCTTGCAGCTGCATGTGCGGTCACGTGCCCTCTTGACCTCTTGTCCCTCTTGCTTATTAAGTCTAGCAGAAGAAGTCTAACTGGCTGGGTCCAGCATGTGGTGAAAATTTCATTGCATGAGGGGTAGTGGTCCCTGCAGCCTTGAAAGGACACGCTGGTGCAACTACACTGAAAGAAATTATCCCTGGACCTCTTGGATTGGAATACCTATCAGCTAGTTGCAGATACCCACTTCTTGGGGAAGGTGTGGAAAAGAGCAGTTGTGGGGCACCTGCAGGTGTTCTTCATGACATGGATGATTTAGATGGGCTCCAATCTGGGTTCAGGCCTGGCCGTGGGACTGAGTCAGCCTTGGTTGCCCTAATAGATGAAAGATGCTATGGGGTGCCTCAAGGCACTATTTTATCTCCAACTATTTCATATCTACATGAAGCCTCTGGGAGTGGTCATTAGGTGTTTGGGGCAAGGTGCCATCAGTAAGCTGATGACATTCAGCTCTAGTTCTCCTTAACATCTAAATCAGGAGAAACTGTGCCGGCTCTGGACGAGCGTCTACACACAGTGGTGGGATGGATGAGGGAAAATAAGCTGAGCTTGAATCCTGGCAAGATGGTGGCACTCTGTGTGGTTCCCATGTCCCAGAAATCAGTCAATTGCCTGGATGGGGTTGGCTGCAGGTGTGCAGTCTTGTAGTGTTTCTGGACCCAAGGCTGTGCACAGTAGGGCCAGGGCAGAAGAGGAGCAAGCAGATTGCTCTGTCACAGTGGAGACTGGCTGCTTTGATGCCAGTGAGGCAGTGAATCCACTCTGGGTTTTAGCCCGAACTTTCAAGGAGCTGTCCAAGGTGGTGAAACCTAGGTTTTGAAACCAAGATTGAAACCCGGAATGGATTCGCTGACCCACTGGCATCAGAGCCACCAGCCTCCACTGCATGGCCACCTGGAGTTGACACAGCAATCAGGCCTGGATCAAGCCCACTTGTCATACAGTGGCAGCAAAGTGGGTACCGGGCCAGCTCAGCCCCACTTAGGGACATGGGAGACATTTGATTCAATTCGCATTTAAGGCAAACCTATCAAACGTGCATTTTGCAAAACAATATTAGAACTGAAACGCAGCCATCCTCTGAAATTCACACTTCTCCAAATTTTGTGATGCAGTTTGCAAAAATGCATACATTGGGGAAAACTGTTCATGAAAATCAATCTATTCGTGAAAATAACATGCACTGTGTTAGTAGAAATTGCTTGCAAATACAGATGCAACAATGGCCCCCACCGCTCTGTACAGTCCCACCAGTGGGGGGAGATCTGGACTATCCAATGGGACAGGTTTATTCACTGTCAGGTGACTGTGTTACCCAAATCGGCATTACTCATCTTGAGGGCACCGCCTTTGTTAGCTACGTAGATCCAGATCAAAACTTTGTTCTTTAACAGATTTTATTGAATTATAAAGAATATAACATAGTAGGGGATATAAATCAAATATTTGCCTTCAGTGTCACACTGTGGAGCTACCACTCTACTATCAACAGTTGAATGAGGTCAATAGAGAAACATGATTTTTATAAATCACAGTTATGAGGTCCAAACTTCATGCTCTGGGACAGGCAATGAACTTTGTAGATCATTTTTTGTTGCATAAGTGATAAACTACCACCAAATGGTATAGAAATGTTTGGACACAACAAACTTATGCCCTTTAATTTCAGTCCTTCTCTTACTGCCATAGTTTTAACATTGTTCATTTGATTTTTCTAAAATTACATGTATAACTGTTTTACCTACCATGTTGGGGACATTTAAAACTGAAAAATGTGTGTGTGTGTGTTTAATCACTTCAATGAAGCTAACATACCAACAAATATAATGTCCCAGACCATTTCCGCCCCGCAGGATTCTTTCAGCAGAGGGATTTTGTCACATCTAAAGGGACCCACACAAAGGGGTGATTCTTTGCTATTTTCAAGAAGCAACAGGCTTTGAGCCAGAGCGCATGTTACACAAGCACAGTTTGGGGAGACAACTGTTCAAGCCAGCATATTCAGTAGATGATTCCCTCTCCTCAACGGCGCCTCTACCCCCCGCGAAAAATGCGCCTTGAAACCCTCAACCTAGTTAAAGAAGCAGAAGTTACTTAAAGTATTTTGGCATTCACTGAGTAACACACCTATATTACCAGCTAATGATCTGATCAATCATTAGACCTGTCAGATCTGTTCTTAAATAAGGATGGCTGCCTGCCAGGTACTGAATCCAGGATGACTGATGTTATCGTACTACAATTAGGTTACAAGCATTGCTTTGCGATGTAGGCCAAGGGAAATACATGGATGCCTGCTTTACCTTTTTTTGTTTTTATCACATAACATCTTGCTGTAGCAATCTAAAGCTTTGAGCACACATCTCCTCTCCGGACACTTGAGCAGGCAGACAAGGGGCAGGCCATCACTACCACCCTGTGCTCGGTCTCCCTCTCTCTGTGCCATCCTCCCCTACACTCGAGCAGATGTGTCTGCAGTAAGCAGTGCTTGCAGGCAGCCAAAGTACTGTTTACTGCGGAAGTGTCTGAGCCACCTGACAAGGAGTGCCATTCCACCCACGCATGAGAGAGCTGCCTGCAGCAGCCGCAGTCCAATAGACAAGGAGCCACGTTCTGACTATATCAGAGTGTGCAGACCCCCCATGCCCCCAGCACCCAAAAAAAGACTTTGTTAATAGGAACTTACTTCCTGGAGGATTTGTTAACTGAGGTATTACTCTCTCTCTGTGTGTGTATGTGTGTGTGTCTGTCTATCTCTCAATCTCTCTCTCTATACATACTGGGAGGAAGGTTTATTTTATTTATTTATTTATTTATTAAATTTATATACCGCCCGACTAGCAATAGCTCTCTGGGCGGTGAACATAAAACAGCATAAAAATACAATGAATAACAAAATAATACTAAAATACAATCATCAATCCAATACAATAAACATTTTAAAAAGTAAATCAGTGTAACTTAAAATGCTTCAGAGAATAGGAAGGTTTTGACCTGGCGCCGGAAGGAGAGCAGAGTCGGCGCCAGGCGTACTTCCTCAGGGAGACTGTTCCATAGTTCGGGGGCCACCACTGAGAAGGCCCTAGATCTTGTCATCACCCTCCGGGCCTCCCTGTGAGTTGGAACCCGGAGGAGGGCCTTCGTAGCGGAACGTAGTGCACGGGCCGGTTCATATCGGAAGAGGCGTTCCGCAAGGTATCGTGGTCCCGCACCGTATAAGGTTGGGATATAACTAACTAAAACGAGCAGTCTGGTAAGATAAAGAAGGTTCTTTACACTTGGGAAATAAAGCCATTCTGAGTACAGGGATACATGTGCCCATTATAGAGCCAATATCTAACTAGTAAAGTCTGAGAAAAGCAATTTACATATCAACAAGTGGTTTACTAAAGAAGCAATCAGCAAGGGAAGAATAGGTTGCCTTTCTGCCTATCAGCACATCCATTGCCCCCTGGTTTGTTACAAAATTTTCACTAGTACAAATTGGTATCGTTGCTATTTTCAAGAGTTGGGTGAACGAGCACACGTCTTGTGTCGAATGTGCATGCACATGTAAATTATTAATTAATTGAATACATTGATATCCCGCCCCCTTCTTTTCAAAAGAGCCCTGGGCAGCAAATAACAAGCAATAAAAGGATAAAAAAAATCTTTAAAACAATTCCAGTACAGATGCAGACTAAAAAGATTAGTATCCCAGGGCCAGTCACAACAGTTTTAAAATCCACCATTCAAAACAACCTAAAAATCACACACACACAAAATAGGGTGAGTCCTAAATATCTCAAGGATCAAAGGCCAGGATCCAGTGTATGTCTTCTCTGCTTTGTCCCACACCACCATGCCTCCAGAAGACACTTCTTTTGGGACTGACGCCAGCCTTGGCCCAGTCGAGATGAGGGACTTAGAGTGGCATTTCCCATGGGCGACTGGTTGGCCACAGTGCAAACAGGTTGCTGGACTAGATGGGCCATTGGTCTGATCTGGCAGACTCCTCTTATGTTTGTATGTTCTTACTTCTGACTTTGAAAAAGACAAATAATTGGGTGTCAGAACAAATTAAACCAGAACTGTCACTAAAATGATGAAACTGAGGTTATCCTACTTTGGACACATAATGAGAAGACATGATTCACTAGAAAAGACAATAATGCTGGGGAAAACAGAAGGGAGTAGAAAAAGAGGAAGACAAAGCATGAGATGGATTGATTCCATAAAGGAAGCCACAGACCTGAACTATTAAGATCCTAATAAGGATGGTTCATGACAGATGCTCCTGGAGGTCGCTGATTCATAGGGTCGCAATAAGTCGTAACCGAGTTGGAGGCACCTAATAACAACAACAAACTTCTGACCAGACACAGTCATGGTAGGATTGCGCTGCCAGTCCTAAGAGTGGACCTGCTGACATCTTGGTTAATGCTGGATATCACCCCAGGTGTAAATCCACACACCCTTGCAGAGTTAGGCCCGTCTGACAAAGACGTCTGTGCCGACAGTGCCACAGTGTATGTGGGTGGGATATTTTTTTACGCATGGAGAAGAAAACAGAGCAGTTGGCCACCGTGTATGCAGTGGAGGGCTGGATCATTAGGGCACATGGAGCACTGCTCCACCAAGCTCAGCCTGCCTTTCAGCACCTCCCACCTCCTTGCTTAACAACCAGTCCAAGGGGGTGGCCCTGCCTTCAGCTACTTTTTCCCTTAGCCTCAGAGTTGCCCCTTGTAGAACTCAGCAGAGAGGAGGAGAGGGGCAAACCAAGAGTTAGTTGGCTCTCCCTGTCATCGGTTGTGGCGTTACCTAAAGTTGACCCTGTGGCAGATCGTGCATCGTTCAATGATGGAATGCGCTCCCAGAGAGTGTGGCAATGAGCACCAACTTTGATGGCTTTTAAAAGGAGATTTATTGTCATTTGGTTTATATCCCACCCTTCCTCCCAGCAGGAGCCCAGGGCTGCAAACGAAAGCGCTAAAAAGCCTTTAAAACATCATAAAAACAGACTTTAAAATACAATTAAAACAAAACTTTAAAAACAGTTTTTTAAAAAGCTTTGAAAACATCTTTAAAAAAAGGTTAAAAAACAGATTGTTTAAAAAAAAAACAAAAAAAGGTTTAAAAGCATATCGAAAAGCAATTCCAACAGAGAAGCAGACTGGGATAAGGTCTCAACTTAAAAGGCTTGTTGATTTGACAAATTCATGAAGGGCAGGGCTATCAGTGGCAACTAGCCTGCAAATGCCTGCTCAGGTCATGCTTGTGGGCCATTTTTATGACCTTAACTCTAATATGATGAAATGACCAGTCAATTGTGGTTCTCTTGTCTTTCTCCTTTTTGAGTCAGCTCTCCACATTTCTGCAGCAATTTGAGGTTTTTTTAAAAAAAAGCTAATGAAAATCATCAGCGTTTTAATGAGACTTTCCTGTAATACACACTATTGAATGGAGTTTTGACTCACGTACATACTTTTGCAAGCAGTTTCTCCTAATATATTGCATTTTTGTAAACATTGTTTGGCTGAAGAACTTCATATAATAGATAGAAATATTTCAAATAAATAAACAAATAATAAATATAACACATTTTTGTATGCCATTTTCACTCACTTGGTGCACATATGCATTTTTGCAAATGTTCAGTCCCAACGTAGCTTAGAGAATGTTTCATGTCGTATATCCCATAACAATATCTAAGATTAAATAAGAAGACATCTTAACAATGCCAACTTTTTATTGTATTCTGGCAACAATTGTATTCTGATCGACTCTTATAGAAATCTTATAGAAGCCTTACACGGCATAGGACCACAATACCTGTTGGAACGCCTCCCCCGTTATGAACCTGCCCGTACACTACATTCATCATCAAAGACCCTCCTCCGAGTTCCTACTCACAGGGAAGCTCGGAGGATGGCAACACGGAAAAGGGCCTTTTCTGTGGTGGCCCCCAAACTGTGGAACGATCTCCCAGAGGAAATACGCCTGGCGCCATTGTTAATATCTTTTCGGCGCCAGGTTAAAACTTTTCTTTTCACCCAGGCTTTTTAATTAATTATGTTTAGTATACGCTGACATTGTTTTAATTTTTAATAATGTTTAACTTTTTTTATATGTTTTATATTGATACATGTCTTGTACTTTGCTATTTCTTATCTTGTGAACCGCCCAGAGAGCTTCGGCTATGGGGCGGTCTATAAGCTTAATGAAATAAATATAAATAAATAAATAAATCCCTTTCCTGGAGATGTAGTTGAATTTCTCTAGGGGTGGTATGTGTGCTGGGATGGATGGATCAGTCTCTTTCTCATCTGTGGTAATTTTGCATGCGTTTGGTTGCATTGTTTGGCTGGCTCTCTCATAACACTAGCACTGAATGGGGAACCATCTAGTGAAGTTGATTCTTGGAAGGTGCAGCACATCTTCCTACTGTGCATAGCTCCAACCTGGAATTGGCTTGCGCGAGACAACTACACTGCAAAATTCAGATGTGTGAATTCCAAAGGATGGCTGAGTTTCGCTTCTCATATTGTTTCAGAAAGTGCAAATTTTATAAATTCAGCTTTAAATGCAAACTGAGTAATAATAATAATAAATGATAAATGTAATTTCTTCGTCGCCTATCTGGCCAACGGCCGCTCTAGGCGACTTACAAAATTGTTAAAATACAATTGATAAAATACAGTAATACAATAAAAACAATAGATCTACAACAACAATATTAAAACTGGGTAGGAGGCATTACAGTTATATCGATTAACCCTCCCCGGATACCCCGAATAGAATTTCTCCCCCACCCTTACCTGAATATGAACTCTGGACATAAATTTTTGATAGGAATTTAACCAACCTTTTTTTTTCTGTATCTCTTGAATTGTGTAGTTAAAACAACAAATAGTGTCCCTCTCGATTAGACTACTGTAATGCGCTCTACGTGGGGTTACCCTTGAAAACGGTCCGGAAACTACAATTGGTGCAGAATGCGGCGGCTCGTCTGCTTACAAACAGCCGCCGCCGTGATCACATCACACCAGTATTATTTCATCTACATTGGCTTCCAATTGTTTTCCGGGCCCAATTCAAGGTGTTGGTGTTAACCTTTAAATCCCTATATGGTCTCGGCCCAGTTTACCTGAAGGAGCACCTCCAGTACCACCAATTAAGCTGCCCGACTAGATCAGCCACGCAGGGCCTTCTCTCAGTCCCACCAACGAAAACAGCTAGGTTGGTGGGGACTAGAGAGAGGGCATTCTCAGTGGTGGCCCCCACTCTCTGGAACTCCCTCCCGTCTGATCTTCGCCATGCCCCTTCCCTGGATACATTCCGACGAGCCTTAAAAACTTGGCTCTTTGGACAGGCCTTCGGGACCCCCGGGGTGGGCTAATTTTTCCATTATTGTTTAAAATTATTATTGATTGTCCTATATTACTGCTATTTAGAATGGTTACTGTTGACTGCATTGTATTTTACTCTGTATTCTATTGTATTTTATCAAATTTCAATATGTACGTCGCCTAGAGTGGCTTCGGCCAGAGGCAACACAAAAATTAAATTTTACTTTACTTTACTTATTTTTGTCAGTTTGGGGTGGGGCTTTCCCCACTAGCAGTTAGATAAGAGAGAAAATGCAGATGCAGTTTCAGATCTCAGCCCTCGGGGGCTTATTTTGGGATGTACAAAGCGAAAGAAAGTGTTATTCTATAGCTGAATAAAATACCAGATGTAACATCCAACAAATTATACAACACCGGTTTTTACAGCAGGGATTTTACAAGGGTTTTTTTTTTCGGGAAAAGTGGGGGAGAGGGAGAAATCAAAGGGTAAAGATTGAAAAACACATACGAGAAGGTATAAAACAAGATTATATCTACATAATTTCCTCTAATTGCTGATAGAAGAAGTTAATATTCCTTTTGATGCTCTGCTTAACGCCTGGGGCCTTTGGCGTTAACTACCAGGAAAGGCAGGGTGTCAAAGGGGGATTAGCTCAGATGTTCCTTGGTGCAGAAGCTGGCATAAAATAACTTCAGCTACGAGGGGAAAGGTCGGAGTGGAAGTAAGAGAACTTTAGCTCAAAGTGGAAGTCGGATTGGGTCCTCATTCCCCCTTCTAATTCCCTGCCAAATCTACTAAAAGTGGGCAGAGTCAGGAAGGCTAAAAGAAGAAGACCTGGGTAGAAAAGAACAGAGGACTGTATGCAATCTGCAAATCATAGGTGCAAGGCGAGTACAAGGCGAGTAAAAGGTGCTGATAGGCGTGTATAAAACCATGCATGGTGAAGATGGCTAGAGAAAAGCTTTTCTCCCTCTATCATCATACTAGAACTTGCGGACATCCAGCAAAGCTGAACATTGGAAGATTTCAGGACAGACAAAAGAAAGGGCTTCTTCACACAACACATAGTTAGACTATGGAACTCGCTCCCACCAGAGGCAGCGATGGCCCCCTGCTTGAATGGATTTAAAAGAGGCTCAGACAAATCCATGACGAATAAGCCTATGCAATGGCTTTGCTCTGCCTCCACGGTCTGATGCTTTTGAACACCAGTTGCTGGAAACCACAGGAAAGGAAAGAGCTCTTGCCGTCAAGTCCTGCTTGTGGGCTTCCCAGAAGAGGATGCTCTGAGAAGAGGCTGCTGGGGTGATGGGCCCCCATTGGCCTGATCCAGCAGGATCTTCTCACGTCCTTATAAATAAATAAAATAAATCGAATCAAATCAGATTTTATTATGCGGTCAGAGACCCAATATACAAATTGATTAGACAGACTTGCTGAAAGACATATAGACTATGCAATAAAATATAAATAACAGTATGTCTTTAAAATAAAGCATTAATATCTAAAAGGAGGACCTTCTTACGTATGCTTTGGATTGGCTACTGTCTCTGTGATTGACTTATCTGTATCGGCCAACAGGTATTTCAGAAACCATATAAAATAAATGCATATAAAGGTACGCCCATGAACACCAAGGCGGTGAGAGCACCGAGCCTGCCATTTTATGCATTGGAATGATTGACAATGCATAGCAGTAGCTCGTTATTGGAGTGCATCTTTAACAAAGCCACCTTCTTGGCTTTTAAATCGGCAGAGGAAAGCTCTGGCTTGCAGGAAGCAGAGCAGCGGCTTCAGCAATATTATATCATGGGGAAGGGCTTGGGACATGTATCAAATGATGCATGATGCTCACTGATAATACTATCACTGAATGGGGAGCTATCTAGGGAAGCTGATTGTTGGAAGTTCCAGCAGGCCTTCCTACCATGCCTAGGCTCCAGTCTGGAATTGGCTTGCACAAGATATAGTAATGGCTACCAAAATGAATGAATGCACCTTTAAACGGGGTTTAGGTACATCCATGGAGGATTAGCTTATCAAGGGCTTCTAGCCACAATTGCCACGTTCTTCCACCGCTGTCAGAGGCGGTATCCCTCTGAATAACACTTGCTAGGAACCACCAGTGGGGAGAATGCTCATGGCCTGCTCTGGGGGCTTCCCTTAGTCATCAGTCTGGCCACTGTGAGAATAGGATGCTGGGCTAGGCGGCCTTTGGGCTGATCAAGCAGGACTCTTCTTATGGCTCAGACCTTGATATCGGAACTGGGGTGCTATAAAGCACGGTGAAGCACCTCAGGCAGCTCGTTGAAAGTTCAAACTAAAACCTGGGGCGGGTTCCGCTGCCCCACTGACATGGAGCCACCAGTCCCCACTGCCCTGTTGTCATCAGCGGGACTGGCGCCAGCTCCTGGCTACCTAGGGCAGTGTTTGGGGCCTCACTGCACCAGCAGGACCCACTGACACCTATCTGGGTCCTCTGTGCTGGGTAACTAGGTCTGCGAGCCTCCATTTTAATGCCCCAGAGTGACACTTTGCTGCGTGTTCTGGGACATTAAGGTAAATTTATGTATGTATGTATGTATTTATATCCCGCCCTTCCTCCCAGAAGGAGCCAAAATGAAGATGGAAGCTCTCAGCAAGCCCTAGAGCACTGCTGGGCCACGCAGGAAAGCCAAACATGGCCCATCAGAAGTAACCCCATCCCCACGGGCATTTTAGCAGGGCCACCTCAGTCCTGGAGCCTCGATCATCTGCAAACGGTTTAAACATCAGATTTTGATGTCAGGAGATAAGGAGATACATGCAGGTGTGGTCCAGAGCTGCAAGCTATCTGAACACCTTCAAGAAGTCTTGGTTTTCTTTGCCAGTTAATGCTGACATGAAGGTGAAAAAGCTGACCGCAAGCCAGATGCTTCAAAGGCAGGACGTGATTTTGGGAAACCCCTGCGGTGTTTGGCAGAGAGAACGTTAAAGATCTACCACTTTGCCTGTTGGGCACCAAATGAATTGGATCTCATCAGCAATGCTTGTTTAACGTGGATTCAGAGCAATATGTCTGGAGCTGAGAATGCAGACCCTCTTAATTCAGTTGCAAAAACTCCATTTTAGAATGGCTTTTTACACATGTGCACACACCCCTTTGCCAAGTAGGATGGCTGTGTATCCTACAGCACAGGGGTGTCTCTGACCCAAATCGAGATTAAAGTTTAAGAACCCTAAGAAGGCAGAGCAGGTGTAGTCGTCCAGGATCTCAGAGGGTCTTAGACCTCTTACTTTTTTGGGAACAGGGTCCCAGCAGTCCTTGTTTCAGCATCCTGTGACCCAATCAGCATGACAGCCACAGAGAAGAGTCTCCTAATATGTTTCCTTCTCCTTCTAACATGCTTCCTTTCCTGCTGATTGTAGCCAATCAGGGTGAATGGAAGTGACTCTTCTCAGCAGCTAACACTCCCCCCTTTCATGCTGATTGGCTTCTAGGGATGCCTGTTGTTGTGGGAGAAGGTGTTAACAATGATCTTATTTATTATGTTTTGGAACAACAGGAACCAAGATAATATTTATACATACTCTTTTATTATTATAAAGGGGAAAGGAAATATGAAAAGGGGAAATTATCTTTATTTATTAAAAAATTGTATTATTTTTCTCTCCTTTAAAATGCACAGAAATCTGTATAATTTCTCCCTTTCTGTTTACTGACTGTATTTTTAATTATGACTATGTTATAGAAAGATCCTCCGTGGTGCAGAGTGGTAAACGGCGGTAACGCAGCCAAAGCTCTGCTCACGGCCGGAGTTCGATTCCAACGGAAGGAGGAAGTTGAATCTCCGGTAAAAGGGGTTGAGGTCCACTCAGCCTTCCATCCATCTGTGGTTGGTAAAATGAGTACCTGGCATATGCTGGGGGTAAAGAAAGGCCGGGGACGGAACTGGCAATCCCACCCCATATAAACGGTCTGCCTAGTAAATGTCGCAAGACGTCACCCTAAGAGTCGGAAACGACTCACACTACAAGTGCGGGGACACCTTTACCTTTTTTATGTTATGGAACATTTTTATTCTGTTAATAAATCTTATAAATCTAAAAAAAATAATTCATTCTCAACTCAACAGTAAAAAAAGGGTAGTGGTGATTGTGACCATCATGAAGAGACCCTGCACTTCTGAATTTGCCACTACGCTGCTGGCCAGAAGGCACTTCAAGTGGCCCATTCAGAGTGAGCACCTGGACAGCAGACTGAGTAGGCACTCGGCTCACCTGGTTATTGCATTGTTCCCTAGTGTGAGATGCATTTCTCTTTATGTATTTAAAGTATTTATGAACCTCCTCTCGTCAAAATAATATCCAAGGTGGTGTCCATTAAAACAATCCCATGCATGCCACTTTGAATTCCTTGGAGGAAAGGTGGGATATTGCTGTGGTGCTGTTCTTAACAAAAAGACTGCATGCAGCAATCAAAACAGGAACAAATTGCTGTTTTCCCTCACATAATCCTGCACCATTCCACCAGATACCTTGTTTCGTCCAGAGTGGAAACCGCTTTCTTCGCCTCGCTACTAGACACTTGTTTTTTCATGTCTTCTACGGAAATGTCTAAACAGCAGAGAAGCTGTTTCCTAGTGGAACATCTTCACATGAGAGGTAGATGCATCTCTGCCATGGAGCAGCATAATTTGCCACCAGGCCTTTAATGTGAGAAAAAGTAGGTCCTCGGTAGACAAAAAATCCTGTTTTAATTTGTGAAGTATTAGGGCAGCCTCCGCCAACCTGGTGCCCTCCCGATGTTCTCCCACGGCTATGCTGGCTGGGGCGAAGGGTTCAAATCTCACATCATGCATTGTGAAGTGTAAACACAATTGATTGTTTTTTCGCAGCCTCAGCCCCCCTCCATCTGTAATAGATATAGGAATAACAATGCTATCCTGTTAAAAGGGCTATTGTAACTGCTGCTATTGGGAATATGTATGTGCATTGTGTTGCTACTGGAAATGCACTTTACAAGTGGGATTTCAGACAAATGTTGCAGTGTTGCATGCTCCTCATCACTGTACCAGCCAGCTAGACTGCTGTGCCCTCATCCAGGATACACCATTCCATTTCATTCTCCTACTTTTTCATTCCCCCAACAAGTCAGTCAGCATGTTCAGGTCTCATTTGATTGGTGGAGGGAGTTGTCCCCTTAGTATTGTTTTCCACAGATGTTTGTTTTGTATGTTTGGAATTGCTTTTAATATGTTTTTTATTTTAAACAATATGTTTTTAACCCTTTTTAAAAGATGTTTTTAAAACTTTTTTTAACAAAAATGGTTTTAAAGTTGCTTTGTTTTAATGTATTTTAAGGTAAGTTTTTATGATGTTTTGATGTGTTTTTAGTGCTCTTGTTTGTCGCCCTGGGCTCCTGCTGGAAGGAAGGGTGGGATATAAATCAAATAATAAATAAATAAAATGTTTGCGAACCTTTGGATTCTTCCAAGCCTGCTGAGACCTT
Organism: Rhineura floridana; assembly: GCF_030035675.1. Classification (NCBI taxonomy): domain Eukaryota; kingdom Metazoa; phylum Chordata; class Lepidosauria; order Squamata; family Rhineuridae; genus Rhineura; species Rhineura floridana. The sequence goes on along the minus strand of NC_084500.1, from coordinate 4,253,952 downwards.
CATCTTACACAAGATGGTGTCATTTTGGGTGCACAAGGATGGGCACTCAGGGAATTGTGACCACTATCTGTATATATCAAGTGTGGCCCTCCAGGTGTTGCTGAACTACAACTCCCATCAACCCCAGTAAGCATGGCCAATGGGCAGGGGTGGTGGGAGTTGTTATCTTTATTTATAAAAGTATTTATACATGGCCCCTTTATAAGACATCAGGGCAGTGTACAGCAACATAAAAAGTAAAACATTCATTCATATGACAGGCTACTAAAAAAAGATTTTTCAACAGCTGCTTAGGCCTTTTGGCACAAAAAAAAAAAGTCTTCAAAAGACTCCTGAAAGTCAAAAGTGAGAATTCCTGCTGAATCTCTGCTGGAAGAGAGTTCCACAGCATGGGACTGACAATAATAAATGCTTGAATTCTGGTTGAGGCCAACTGGGCCTCTGTAACATGTGGAACAACTAAGAGTGCTCCTCTGGATGATCTATGTTTGTCATGTTCATTAAATGCAAGGTATCTACTCTGAATATTACTAACATTGGAGATGATGATGATGATGATGATGATGATGATGATGATGATAGAGTTAACAAGGTAGCAATGTCGACAACTGAACAAATAGCCAACAACTCCCCCAAATCATTGATTCTCTGCCAATGCAAAATCACAGTGTGAAGCCTTCTAGGAGCAGGACTTGTGCTATGCTGATGACTAAGCTGCAACAGCCACCTACACAAATTGCCAGCCATAAAGTAAAGCCCAGCCACAATGATTGCCTTACATGTTTAGGATGATGAAGTATAGGTGTGAATCATTGGGGGTGGGGAGAATGAGAGAAGCTCATGGATAGAAAAGATGAACAGTTGCGATTGCACAGAGTGGTGATGGGGAATAAATTAGCTTCACTTTCTGAAACAATACAAGACCTGGAACACAGCTGTCCTTCGGAATGCAAATTTTGCAATGCAGTTCCCCAGTTTTGTAATGTGTACAAAATGGATATCTGGTGGGAAGTGTGCATCAAAAGACATATATTGGTGGCAAGAAATGGAAATGGACTGCCTTCAAGTCGATCCCCAATATATTGCATTAGGGGAAAGTGATTTGCAAGGACGTGCATGATTTTAAGGCAGCATTCGATCTTATCTCAAGAGATAAACTTTGGACCAAACTCGAATCCATCAATATTGACAGACGCTTATTAGCACTGATTCATGGCCTATACCAGAACACCCAGGTCCGTATAAGATGTAACGGTGCTGGTAACCTATCTAGGCCCATTTCCACCCTCAAGAGAGTTAAAAGGGCTGCATTTTAGCCCCCACATTGTTCAATCTATATATTAACTCCCTAATTAAAAGCCTGATGCAATGCCCTACGCACCACCCTACTCTGTCAAATAGACCTCTTTCTATTCTTCTACATGCAGACGATGCAGTACTTTTGTGTCTCACAAGTACTGGTCTTCGTCGCTTACTAAGAGCCCTTGCCAGTTATTGCAATAATGAACTGCTGGTAATTAATCATAGTAAGTCTAAGGTTGTAGTATGTACTAGGAAGAGGGTGAAACATCGGTGGCGAGTAAATGGCACCCCCCTAGAACAAGTACTATCGTACAGGTATCTGGGAATAACCCTTCATTCCTCCGGATTATGGCACCTGCAGGCAGAAAATGCCAGGGCAAACACCATGAGGAGCACTAAGGGTGGGCAATTTGTTCCATCAGCGTTGCAGGTATTTTCTGCTAAAGTCATCTCGCAATTACTATATGGTGCCCAGATAAGTGTCTATGGCAGCCATACCTCCTTTGAAACTATTCAAACCAAGTTTCTAAGGAACATATTGGGTACCCCCCCATGTGTCCCGAACGCCAAATTACGCCTTGAAGCTGGTCTGCCTACCATCGAGGCTCGCATATGGGTGCTCAAATTTAGGTACTGGCTAAAACTGATTTTTGCACCAGTCGGTTTGGCTCCCCTTGTGCTATCGGATAACTATAAGTCAAAATGGAAGAAATCCTTACTTATTAAACTCGCCGTTCTAGGTTTCTCCCCCTCTACCATCCTAGCTTTAGGCTCCTCCCAAGCGAAGTCAGTTATTATGCAGAGAATACTTGATATGGAATCCCAAAACCTCCTGTCCCTCGCTGGTCTTAGCCCTGATCTTAACCTTTATCCTAAGGTTTTTACCCTGGCACATTATCTGGACCTCCTCCATATACCCAGACTCAGGAAAGCATTCACACTGGCCAAACATAATGTCCTACCATCTGCACTTTTAGAGGGAAGGTATCAAAAAATCCCATTTGCTGAATGTCACTGTCCATGCGATACTGGTGCTGTAGAGACTGTAAGTCACTTTTTATTAGAATGTTCTTTTTATCACGACCTTCGTAGTTGGTTTATTACCCCTATCCTACAGAAGTTTCCGGGTAGGGATGCTGCTTCTTATGTACAATGCCGTTTAGCTGATAAAAAAACCCTAGTAACATCCAAGGTCGCGAGCTTCTGTGATGCAGCGATTAAACTCTGAAAAGAGTTAATCAGATTGCCTGCTTGGGGAGCAGGACTGAGCAGGAGGAAGTGGTCATTAGAGGAAGCATTCAAGAACTCCCTAATGCCCACTGCCTTTCTGCATAATATGACTAGCGCTGCCAAGAACATTTTTGGGGTTCCTGAAAAATCCTTCAAATGCCTTCCTCTTTCACCCCAGTTTAGAGTACCTTTGCAGCAGATTCATCATCTGCTGTGGTGCCCTTGCTTGCAAATAGTCTCCCGCCACCCACAGAAAGACGTGAAATATTTCAAGGGGGTTAATGTAGGGTTAATGAGATCCAGTGTGGCCTAGTGGTTAAGGTGCTGGACTACGACCTGGGAGACCCGGGTTCGAATCCCCACACAGCCATGAAGCTCACTGGGTGACCTTGGGCCAGTCACTGCCTCTCAGCCTCAGAGGGAGGCAATGGGAAACCCCCTCTGAACACCGCTTACCATAAAAACCCTGTTCATAAAGTCGTCTTAAGTTGGGATTGACTTGAAGGCAGTCCATTTCCATTTTCAAGGTAAAGTAGTAGTGTAGAAGAATATGGCAAGTGGGAGAATTAACTCAAAATGTACAGTGGTTTATGCAATAAAAAAGCCTAGAGGGCAAATCTTTGCCTTTTATTGTGTAGTTTACACATGAGTAGACCTATAGGGTCATCCTTCTAGGACAGTATCACTGTCATATGTGCAAAGGTCTCCAGATTTCAGCCAATCACCACACCTGGGAGCAAAAAAAACCCCTCACTGTGGTCCCAAAATACCCCGGTTTACTCAATATGCATGGAGAAGGAGCCATCATATACTGCTCAGAGAAATCCTGCTGCCTCTGAATAAGTGGTAGTGGGGTTTCTTTGGGCTCAAGGTGCTTTTCTAGTGTTAAGCACACTTGTGGTGATCAAAAGAAAAAAGGGGGCTCCTTTGGATGGGAAGTGAACCCATCCTTCCATTGGAAAACTGCAATGCCAAGGTCCAAGCCAGGTGTGATTTTTTTTTTAACAGTCTGGATGAAGCTTAATATCGTGGATCAAGGCTAAACTCCGCTGACAGCCCTAGTTTGTCTCTGAATGAATTTTGTTTCTTCTTTTGAAACCTTGGATGTACATAGTATGTAAGATCTGTACTGGAAATGTAAAACATTATTTTCAGATTTTGAGATTGGATTTTCAGTTTTGTAAATATTGGCTCTGTATTGTGACTGCTGTACTTGATGAAAAATGTACTTTCACTGTTGGGGTGAAATTTTGAATGTTTAAGATGTAATATTATTTGTGGAGAAATCTTAATAAAAAAGTTAATTCTAAAAAAAAAGAAAATGGAAATGGCCGGCTTTCAAGTCGATTTTGACTTATGGCGACCCTATGAATAGAGTTTTCATGGTAAGCTGTATTCAGAGAGGGTTTACCAATGCCTCCCTCTGAGGCTAGTCCTCCCCAGCTGGCTAGAGCCTGCTCAGCTTGCCACAGCTGCACAAGCCAGCCCCTTTATTGTCCACAACTGCCAGCTGGGGGGCAATTGGGCTCCTTGGGACTCTGCAGCTTGACCATGGCTACACAGGTGGCAGGGCACGTAACCCCTGAGCCACTCGCTGTGGGGTGGTCTTTAGCTGGTCCTTGACACCCAGGAGGCACTAGTGGGGATTTGAACTCACAGACTCTGGACAAATTAGACCTTGCTCTTTAGACAAAAAGGTTCACAGAGCGACTTACAAAAAAGCCCCAGTTGTTGCCAGTGTGATATCACTAAGCTGAGAACAACTGAAGTTAATTCAGGGTGACAGTTGCTCTCACTCTGAAATGGCTTGGTTTGCTCTCTGTGATGCTATAAAGTAGGAATCACTTGTTTGTAAAGAACAGAAATATATTTGTTAGGAAGTGACACCACAGCAGCAGCTGATTTGGGCTACCAAGGTGCTCACACTGCCACCAGTGGGCAAGGGAGTCAGAATATATTTGGGGTGTGTGTAGCTGCATAGCCATACAGTGAACATTTTGTCTCTCTTGAGTGCACTGAAGAATTGCCAGGAGATATTTAGTGTCTTGAGAAAGCTTTAACAAATAGCACCGCCCGTTTTTTGGTTCTGTCCTAGAAATCCCACCCCCCAACGGTGCTTTAATGTTTTTTTTTCTAAAAATGCTTCCTAATCACACTTTATTGGTCGAGTCCTAGACCTACCTCCTAATCTGGTTTACTGTTTCAACCATAGAAATTCCCCGCAATCTTGCTTTACTGGTTCAGTCTTAGAACTGCCATCCAATTTTACTTTACTGGTTGCAACCCGATGTGTGGTATAGCAGCTAGAGCGTTAGACTAGGACCTGAGAGACCAGGGTTCGAATCCACACTCACCTGTGAAGCTCACTGGGTGACCTTGGGCCAGTCACTGCCTCTCAGCCTAACCTACATCACAGGGTTGTTTGTGGAGATTAAACAAGGAGAGAGAGGACCATGTGCTCCAACTTGAGCTCATTGGAGAAAAGGTGGAATATTTTATTTTATTTATTTATTATTCCATTTATATCCCACCCTTCCTCCCAGCAGGAGCCCAGGAGCAATCAGTAATAATAATAATAATAATAATAATAATAAAATTCACCTATGTGTGAAGAGATTGGGTTTCTGCCATCCCTTATGGCTTCACCCAGGGTGTTTTCTTGTTTTCAACAGACCCAGTGCGCAGGGATACAAAAATCTTGTGAAATCATTTGTGGCCACCTTGAATTTAAAAATGATCCTCCCCCCTCCCCCCTACAAAGCCTCAAAGATTCGGCTGCCTGTGTTGTATTTCACTTGTATTAGGCCTGTCTTTTAATGTGGGAAGCAGGGGGAGGGAACTCTCCATATATCTGAGCCACAGAAGCCACCCAACATCTCTGACCTGAAAAGCCATTGGGTCACACTGGAAACTCTGTTTTTATCTGGAGTAGCAATTAGCAGCAGCCCTTTAAATATATCATAGCATCACCTTGTCATTAGTTGGGATTATGATCTCTTAATGAGTTCTCTGTTTGATGACCTGCTAATTGTCCAGAATGTTAACAAGGAACATGGAGCCTTAGGGCAGGGAGTCATCGACAAAAACTCTCACCCGGATAACACCTGGTGCTATTCTCCAGTGGGGAAGACGTGGAAAGAGACAGCCACAAGATCAGGTGGTGGCTTTGGGGAAAGTTTCCCAAAGTAAGTCTCTTACAGGTCTCGCTGAGTCTGTTTTTCAGGAACCCAAAGGGGCCATCCAATGGAGATCAATTTTGGGAGATTCAGGAAATTCAAAAAGAAGGACTCTTCACACAGTGCATAGCTAAACTGTCCCATAAGATGTTGTGATTTATTTATTTATAAAAAATATTTATGTACTGCTGTTCATAAAAAATATCAAGGCTGTTTACAATATAAATACATTTTTTTTATTTATATTTTTTAGACCATTTATATACTGCTTATATTTAAATAAAACTTTAAGCGGTGTACAACAAAAAACACCTTGGAGCAGCAGCTACAAAAAAAATCAATAAAATACAATTAACTGAACAAAACATCCTGTTTAGTATCAACATAATATAAACATTGCATATAAAATTAAGTACAAAAATACAAGGGAAAAATCATAATATACATAATAGACTAAATAGAATATTGCCTAAGTTTCAAGGGAAAAAAACAAGTTAAAACAAGCTTATTTTTTAAACATAATAGATTAAACAAATCAGCTCATTTCTTAATCACAGTATAATAAAAAGCAAAACAATTAAAACGGCCGGACCCCTTTATAACAGTATTTTGTCCAACTACAGTTGAACAAAAAGATATTGTTGAGGTTACTCAAACACACCCTTACAAGATCAGCACATTCGTATTTAAACATATCAATGTTCTAAACTGACACACTCACACTGACCTCACACATGATAAAGCCTTATAGATTTTTTTAAAATCAGAACTCGTTAACTATTCCAGAAAGATATCTTCTCAGTTGCCTGCCTAAACCTGGGGACATAGAGAAGTTTTCAGCAGGCGTTTAGAAATCAGAACAGATAGGGCCCTCTGAATCTTTCTTGCCAGAAAATTCCACAGACTGGGCCAATGTCACAGAAAGCTCAATTTCTTGGTGTTGCCAAACGAGCCTTGTCAACTCAGGAGAGGAGTTCTGCAGATGATCTCAGCAATCGAGCTGTGATATAATGGGGTCAGACCAGAGCTTGGAAAAGTTACTTTTTTGAACTACAACTCCCATCAGCCCAATCCAGTGGCCAAGCTGGCTGGGGCTGATGGGAGTTGTAGTTCAAAAAAGTAACTTTTCCAAGCTCTGGGTCAGACACCCTGGATCTAAGTGGTCCAGACTTTGTAAATCAATACAAGGACCTTGAAGCTGGCTCAGTAGTAGATGGGCAGCCAGTGCAGATGTTTGATGACCACCATCTTGGATGGCTTTAAAAGGGATTTAGATGATCTCATGGAGGATAAGGCTATCAGTGGCCACTAGCCATGATGGCTGTGTTCTCTTCTGCTTGGTGATCACTCGTGACTGAGTAAGATTGTCTTCCAAAATATAGTCTTTAACAATGGATCCGTCTGAATCTGTATCCACCGCCCATGTACCAGACCATGACTTGGGGCTTCTGGATTAGAATCACAGTCCTGCCCCTGTCGCCATTTGCCAATCGCCATGGGACTTTTGTTATGGAAGACCTCTGTGCGTGAATTTGTTTTATGTGGGGAGATCAGTGCACTATGATCAACACACAATCTTGACAGAAAAAGGCTTTGATCCAATGGCATGGGTACCATGACAATTGGAAGTCCTTTATCTGCTGCAGCCTTCATCCGCCTTCCCAGCCGTTGTAACGTACACATTGTTATCCTCCGCCTGTTCTGCCCTTGAGGACTTTCTTGGATCGTTCTTTGTCTGGCTCCTCTCCCTTGACCTTACCGCCATGGGTGGGTCTGCTGGGAGTACATGACTCCCGACGGCATCGCTCACAGGGTTCATTGGAACACGCAAGCCCACTCACCACTACAAGGTGACGATCCAGCGAGGGGGGCTGTGTTCTACTCAGCCTATGAATACCTGTTGCTGGGCATGATGTGGGAAGAGTGCTGTTGTACTCATTTCCAGCTTGCGGGCTTCCCAGAAGAGGCACTGTTACTAGGGCATAGGGTGCTAGAAAAGGCAGGCCTTTAATTGGATCCAGAAGGGTCCTTCTTACATTGTGTTGTCATGAGAATCTCATTCAATGGGCCTCGTTCACCTATCATGATTCTTCTAATACCACTGTTTCAAGCAGAGTGGTGGGGGCCACATGGCTACGCCACCCCTTTTACCCACTGAGAGGCAGGTATAGCCCTGAGGTTTCGTTTTCAAAAAAAGTCTCTAGCCCACCTAGAAAGAATGTTACAAAGTCCCTTCTAAACAATATCTGGGATATGAGCCAGTCTGGCTGCTCCAGTCTTTCAATGTTTTCAGTCAAGACTTGAAGTCAGCGCTGTAACTGATGTGAGTTGTTTGGACACCATGTGATAGGAATCTCTGGAGTCCTAAAGAGCTTTCTTCCCCTCCCCTTTAGTACACTTCTCTTGCTTCTGTCTCATTTTCTCGTCCAGGGTTGGTGAACCTTTGGCACTCCAGATGTTGCTGAGCCACAACTCCCATCATCCCTGCCCATGGGCCATGCTTGCTGGGGATGATGGGAATTGTAGTTCAGCAACATCTGGAGTGCCAAAGGTTCGCCACCCTGTTTGGAATCTCTGTAGTTTGCAGGGATTCTATAGTGAGGAAGGAAAGCAATTTCATCCTCAGTGCACTTTGGAACCCTCTACGAAATTTGACACTACTTTTATATTTTTGCAATCAAGATTCTTGGTTCAGGGTCTCTGGAGAGAGAGAGAGAGAGGAAGAGAGAGAGACCGAGAGAACCTTAATTGTAGCTAGGGATGGAAGAGCAATTCTTCAGTTCTCATTTAAAGCCAGCTCTGTCAATTTTTTTAAAAAAATGAGATTCACAACACAGTCATCCTTTAAAATTCAACTTAACCGAATTTAGTGATGCAATTCTCCAACCGAACAATGTTTACAAAAGTGCATATATTAGAGGAAAGTGTGCTTAGAGATGAATACCTTGATGAAAATAACATAAAAATGCATTACATCAGGAGAAATTGCCAAAATATGTACAGGAGGAGAAATCTGCACTAAAATGATGAATTTTCATGATTTTTTAAAAAAAAAATGCCACAGAGATGTGGAGAAATGAACAAGGGTAGACAAATCACAGATAGATCCAAAAGTGACAGATCCTTCCAACCATAACTATAACTGTATAAAAGCAGAGCAATTTTTTTGAAAGGGTTAGTTATTCAGGTGAGAATGTTTGAGTGAATGTAGAGTGGCCACAGAACCAGTTGCTTGCCGGGCCCAATTCAAGGTGTTGGTTTTGACCTTTAAATCCCTACACGGTTTTGGCCCAGTCTATCTGAAGGAGCGCCTCCAGCATCATCAGCTATGCTGCCTAACAAGATCGGCCTCAAAAGACCTTCTCTCTATCCCACCAGTCAAAACAGCTAAAGTGGTGAGGACTAGAGAGAGGGCTTTTTCAATTGTGGCCCCACCCTATGGAACTCCCTTCCAAATGATCTCCGCCAGGCCCCCTCTCCAATGAGTTTCCGCCGGGCCGTGAAGACTTGGCTCTTCAGGCAGGCCTTTGGGGTGGGTTAGATTTTATCATTATCGCTTTTAGATTTTAATGTTATTGTATTGGTGTGTCATTTTGTGTCATTGTGTTCATTTTGTACGTCGCCCAGAGTGGCTGGATGGCCAGCCAGATGGGCGACTAAGAAATCCAATAAATTAAATTAAATTAAAAGTTGGCCAAGGGTGAACCTTAGTTGTTGTTTTTTAAAAAAATAGCCACTCCTGATTACGTCCCTCTGCTGGATATCAAAGTGTGAAATAGTCTTTCTTTCCTTCCCTTCTCTAGTTTTGAACAGTAGCTGTCATTAAGGGAGCAAAGTAGATATAATTAGAGGGAGTTGGCATTTGGACTGAGTTGGAGCCTGCCTGGGTGGGGAGAAAGTCACATTGTTGAATCCAGTCACAGGAATTGTTCCCAGAGATTAGAGCTGATGCTTCCTGTACCACCCATCTTGAAAAATTAGCAGGTGGGCAAGTTTAGCATTGTTGTAGTATGAATCGCTGCAGAATGCCTCATAGTCAGCCCGCCTCCCCTCAAAGTGTATGATACAGCTGAAGAACAGATGCCCGCAGGAATGTGTCACAAGGGAAGCCACACCTATATTTTCCACTACAGGTACCAATTTGGCCAAAATATTGGATCACACCCATCAAAGTGTGTTTTGGGGCAGGCAATCATGTATCACCAAATACGGACATTTCAAAGCAAACATGTGACCTTCCACTTGGAGAGCAAAGTGATTGTTCCCTCTCGGAAGACTGGATCCTTTTTTTTTTTTAAGTTACAAAATGCATTTCATTACATGATAAAACCAGGAGTGAAATTATATAGTAAACAAAAGAGGTGCAATGAATCATCTAACACTGGGGGGGAGGGGAAAGTTGTACAATGCAGCATCCATCTTTCTTTAAAAAGCAAAGCCACAGACTCTCAGATGCCTTTGCTGATTGTTTGCCTGTCGTACAGCCATTGCTTTAAAGTGTTGGGTTTGGATTGAGGTTTTTTTTTCTGTACTACATGTTTGCACTGATGTTTTTTTAAAAAAAAATAAATCTATTGTAATGCAATGAATATACAGAGAATAAAACCAAAGATCTGTACACCTGTTGGGTATACTTTGTCAGATTTCTACACTGAGCAGCAGGTTGGACTCAATGTCTTTATAGGCCCCTTCCAACTCTACTAATCTGTGATTCTATGAAACCAACAAAGCTAATAAACAGGGCCAGTTCCAAAGGGCAGCCAGGTGGGGCACTGGCCCAAGGGCCCCTGGGGCTAGAGAGGCCCCTGAGGGGCCCCACTGCTCCCCTTCCACGATTCGTGGCCGGATCGCTGCCGCGGATAGCACGGTGAGAGTTTCGGGGCTCTGCCATTCCCTTGCTTCCTACCTTGTCCTGCGGTTGTGCACGCAGTGGTGCTATTAACAAAGATGGCGGCTGAGGTTTCCCTAAGAAGCTGAAGCCTCTGTGGAAGGGGAGCGCTGGGGCCTGGGGCAGGCTTGTGCCCAAGGGCCCCAGCATGTCTGGTGCTGGCCCTGCTAATAAATATGGGGTTATTCACATATCAAGTCAAAGGAAGATGTCTATTTAGGACCTAAGAAAAATATACAAAAATTGCTTTACGAATAATCCCAAACAAAAGCATAATGTTTCGGGATATGGGATTTATAAGGTTCACTTACCGTATGATGAATGAATGGCCACCATACTGCAGAAACAGCTTCTGGTTCAGCTTTGTTTCTCTATACTTTCAGGTGGTGTGTCAATTTTTCCACAACGGCTATAAATAAAAGTGTGTTATACAAAACATCCAGATGCAAATTTTATGCTGCCTTCCAATTCTGAGATATAACAACTAGGGGATAGAAAGGTCTGCCCATTTCTGTTCTCTCAATCTCATTTTTCCAATCTTAAATTCAGCTCTCCACATTTCTGCAGCAATTTGCAATTTTTTTAAAAAAATCCTCATGAAAATTCTGCGGCATTTTAGTGCAAATGCGTCCTAATAAACAGATTTCTGTAGACAGTTTTGACTAATTTGACCATTTTTGCAAGCCATTTCTCATCACAATGCATTTTTGTGTGTTGGTTGCACGCATACATTAAATACATGAATGCAAATACCATACCTGTATTAGAAGAAATTCCTGGCATAAATGGGTAACATTAATGAAAACTGCATACAAAAATGTGTTTGCTGGAGAAATTGGCGCTAAAATGCTGACCATTTTTCGTCAGGATTTTTCTTTTAAAAATAATGGCAAATTGTGGAGGTCTGAATATAAGATGAGAAACCCAAACTGGCAAATCTTTCCATCCTTACTGGCCTACTCAAGAAAATTAACTGCATAGGCCTGTTGGTATAAAAAAATCTTAAAGGAAGTGCCAGAAATCAAAAGCAAGGATGCACGCCAAATTGTCTGTTGCCTCGCACATTACATTATTTTGAACTGTAGAGACAGCAATGTATTGTTTAAAGTGCAATAATCGTGGAATAAATGTATGGTATGAATATGGTCTTTGATGTGTTGCCTCTGGTGCTACAATGCCCTACGGTATAGTTAGATTTAGACTCCATTTCTGAGTTTTTAAATCTTTTCAGTTATAACACTTCATGCACTGAGAATCTTTATTGTCTTCCCTTTATGCTTTGCTTGTCCTGGCGTATGAAGTCACATTTTTTTTTTGCCCTATTGTCAAATTTGGCTGGTTAGAACACCCATAAATGTTTATTTATTTATTTATTAATTAAACTTGTATACCGCCCCATAGCCGAAGCTCTCTGGGCGGTTTACAATAACTAAAAACAAATACAATTTAAAATACATCTTTAAAAAACAATTTTAAAACACAATTTAAAAATTTAAAACAATAAATGTTCCTTTTAGAAAGCAGTTATCTCAAGTTTGTTAAATGCCCATTTAAGTTTATAGGCCATATTAAGATTTATTCATCACCGAGGAGATAAATCTCATTGGAATTCAATTCATTGGAATTCAATTCACCGAGGAGATAAATCTCATTGGAATTCAATTCATTGGAATTCAATTCACCGAGGAGATAAATCTCATTGGAATTCAATTCATTGGAATTCAATTCACCGAGGAGATAAATCTCATTGGAATTCAATTCATTGGAATTCAATTCACCGAGGAGATAAATCTCATTGGAATTCAATTCATTGGAATTCAATTCACCGAGGAGATAAATCTCATTGGAATTCAATTCATTGGAATTCAATTCATTGGAATTCAATTCACTGAAAAATCACGTAAAAATACATGTGCATTTTTATTCTAATATTCCATTAAAATGTGCATATTATTAATAAAACATTCTCTGGTAAATTGACATGGTATGTAATGGTCAACAAAAAGGAATTGATATAGTCGTCTTGCAAGGTTTTAAGAAAACTAAGCTTCGAGCTTTGGCAAATGTATTTGAAAGTCACTATCATGCTAAATCAATAGTATGAAAAAGATACTATCATCATCATCATCATTATAAAACAAAGAAGGCAGTTCTATTTAGAACCCCATGTTTTAATCTTGCTTTTTAATATTATTTTAACCTACCAAACTGTATGTCCACATGGAAATTTGTCCGTCTTTGGTGTTCATTTCTCCTCCCATATACATTTTGGTGGTTATATACACATTTTGCAAGCTATTTCCCTTAGTAAAATGCACTGTGTGTGTTATTTTCACTAACAAATGCATTTTATGGACACCTTCCCCTAATATTTCTGTACATATTTCTGGGGTTGGTTGGTTAAAGAACTGCATCACAAAATTTATTCAGAAAATGCAAATGAGGTAGGTTTGCATTAAAAAATGCGATCTGAACCAAATTATTCCCCAACCCTAATGGAATCACTTCTCAAATGAATCGGGGTTGTACGTCTCTCGCTTTCGCAGCTTTTCACTCCTCTAGTTGTCAGGGATATTAGCATTAAATACTTACTGCTTGACTTAACTAAGGGGTAGAGTCTGGATTTAATTTGTATGGATGAAATCCAATTATACAATTGAGCCCCTGGGGGGTGGGAGCAGTTATACTTGCTGAATCTTTACACTCAATAATTACATTCAAAGACACTTCTCTTTTGAGGAGATGAAGTAGACATTTTTCTGTGTTACATAACAAGGTTCAAAGGAGAGAAGAACCCTGTAATGCAAGAGAATTATAAGGGGGACAAGGTTTGACATGGTATTATTCAGATTAGCAATCAAATATGTAACATCATATCAAATAATATCTAACAGGATATCTAATATATACATAAAATATATATTAGTAAAGCTAAAGGAAGGACAAAAATATATGTATTGACACGGGGGATTGACCTAATGTTTCCCCAAAATGCTGCTTGGGTTCAGAATCATGAATAATTTCTGGAGTTGTACCCAAAACAAAAAGGGTGCACGCTTTCCATTCTGGCTTGCAGTCTTACAGAGGCAACTTGGAAAGGAAAAGGAACGCCAAGGAAGAAACAGAAGGAATGTAGGAGGAGTCTGGCTGCTTGGATCAGGCCAAAAGGGGTCCAGCTACTTTACCATCCAGTTCGCATGATGGCCAGCCAGATGCCTGTGGGTAGCCTGCAAGGGAAACCTGAGTGCAAGAGCTCCCTCCCAGTAACTGGGAATGAGGCTGCCTCTGACATTGGAGGGGGAACATAGCCATTGTGGCTAGTGGTCACTGATAGCCTTTACCCTCCATAACTCTGAGATCTGGCAGAGAATCTCAAAGGGGTAGTCCTATTAGACTGCACTCTTATTTTTCATACTTGGAAGCAAGCCCCACTGAACTCAATGGGGCTAATGTCTGAGTAGATCTGTATATGGTTGCACTTAGAGAGCAATCCTATGAGAGGGGTGTGTGTGTGAGAGAGTGAGAGAGTGAGAGAGACAAAGACAGACAGACAGACACACACACATACACACACACACACAGAGAGAGGGTAGCCCACCCCACTTTTGAAACATGGCCCTTGACAGGTTCCCTGTGGGCAAGTTTTTCCTCTCACTGCCCCACATTAAACATTTTCCTTCTCAGTGGAGTACCACGGCTTTCGGTCCTTTTGAAAGACATCCTGGGAGACTTTGAACCTGCAGAGCCATGGCTGCTCCTCAAAGACTAGGAAAATGCCCCATTTCAAGCCCCAGTAACAGAAGCAGGCCAGTGTTAGTTCTCCACTTGTAGACAGTTGAGAGGTAGGTTGACCACATCACGTGCCCCTTCAGTGGCCTGCTCAGGGATCGCAGGTGTGCTTCTCAGCGGTGGCTGGGGGCTCCATGTCAGTAGGGCAGTGAAATCTGCTTTGGGTTTTAGTCTCAACTTCCAAGGAGCTGTCCAAGGTGCTAAAACTGAAACTGAACAGACATGGTGCCACCTGCTGTCAGTGTCGCTCCTTTAGTCTGTTCAGCAAGTATCAACCAAGCTGTGGCACTTGGAGGTTTACTGTGGCAAAATTTTCATGAGCCAGTCAGTAGTGAACCTGTTAATTGCCCCTTGGATAGTCTCTCTGAATCGTCCCAAGTGTCAACTTCTGTTCTTGCAACAGGGGAGGTTTCTCTTAATGGTATTTCAAGATGTTATTATCATTGCTGATTGTCTTTTTCTTTTCCTTTGAAACAGTGAAACAGCGCTGTTTTACTACCAAAAATGAAAGGAGGTGAAGTAATCCATGGGGAATAATTATAATGCACACCCACCCACCTGTGGGAGCAGAAATTGACACTGGGGCAATTGAGACAATTCATGAGACACTTAAGCATTAATCCACCAGCCACGATTGTCAGGGAGATGCCAGCCGTTTATACTACGGGAAGATGCTTGTGGTATGGTTCTTGGCAGGAATTGTAACGCACCTACAAGCAGTTCTCTATTTTCATTTATGAAAAGGCTGGAGGGCTGCAGAGTTTCCTACTGTTCTAGTATACTTTTTGTGCCATCTAGTGGTTCCCTCCCACTTTTCTTTGACAGCACGAAGCAAAATTCCTAACGATCTGTTTGGGAATGTTCAGCAACATGCCGGAGGCTGCACTTTTCCTTCCTTCATAAACTTCGCAAAAAGCGTCTATATTTCAATAGCAAACAGTTAGCAAAGTGGAACTCTTTTGCAATGTCAAACCAGCCGAGTAGAATGTTTAGAACCAGCAAGCCAACAAAAAATTCACCAGCCTTCTCCGTTCCTGGCTAGCCCACAAACAAGATTTGCTCATTGGAAGGGCTCTGCTTGTTTGTGCATTAATCATTATTTATAGAGTGAGGATAAGATAGACAGAGACTCAGATATCTCAGCCTTTGTCTCATGGCCTGGACCAAGCAATTGTCGTTCCTGGAGAGCAAACAAGAGCAAAATCGGGCAAATTCCACTCCCAAGAACTAGACATCCTAATTGCTCAGCATCACGTTAGAAGGTTGAGAGAGCAGTGAGGGGTAAAAAGGACACTTTGGACAGACCAAAAAGAAAAGAAGCGCACAATGTGTGACAACAGGACCATCTCAACCCTGTTGACCGTTACGAAATGGATCGGGCAGGGTTGGAAGTAGGGATGGAAATTTTGATTCTCCCAGTTTCTCATTTTTACAGTCTTAAATTCGGTTCTCCACATTTCTGCCGACATTTATTTTTTTTAAATCATCATGAAAATCCTTTAGAATTTAGGGTGAATTTCTCCTCATAAGCATATTTTGTAGGTGATTTTGACTAATATGCACATTTGCAAGCAATTTCTCCTAATATAATGCATTTGTATGTTATTTTAAATATATTCATTTTATGCACACTTTCCCTCACTGTGTGTGTTTTTCTAAAAAATGTTTGGTTGGCAGACTGCATGGCAAAATTCGAGCAAGTTCAAGTTTCAACCTATGGTTGTGTTTCAGTTCTCAGGTTATTTGGAAAGTGTGGATTTGATAGATTCAGCTTGAAATGTGGACTGAATCGAAATTCTCACCCACCCTTAGCTGGAAGTGGTGGGTCAGAGACTCTGCAGAAATGTAAGATTGTGATTGCTTCTTTTTCTAAGATTCTGGAATTGCACCAGTTCGTGAATTCTCACTGACCCTCCCAAAGCTTGCTTGTTGCCATGACGTGAGTTGCTTTTCAAAACAATGACAGATCATGGAAGGCGTGTGGATCAGAATGGGCTTGTCGGAGGGCATCTTGGCAGAGGCAATCTCTGAGGGGTCCGAGTTTGACAGACTCTTTTTTTTCTTATCGGTTGGCAAAATGTTAGTGCTAACTCCTGTGCCCATCACCCTGACCGGGGATGAATCTAGTGTTGTCAGTGTCAGACCTCCATGATGAAAATTAAATGCAATTAGCCAACAGGCAGAGCCAACCACAAGCCAATCAGCATGAAAGGGGAGTTGTTCGCCAAGTATTCCCAATGAGTGTCCGTTGCAAGCAAGCCTCTATTAGTTCCTACTTCAAAATGCCAAAACAAGTTGTGGAGAGGGAGACTCCTGTAACTGCAGAAGAAGAGACAATGAATCCGGAGGACAGCATCCCACCTACATCAACAGAGCAGTTTGGTAGCAGCAGGAGAGAAACACATAATCCAGAGCTTGGAAAAGTTACTTTTTTGAACTACAACTCCCATCAGTGGCCATGCTGGCTGGGGCTGATGGGAGTTGTAGTTCAAAAAAAGTAACTTTTCCAAGTTCTGATTTATCACTGAATCCAGTAATTCCAGCGGTATCTCTTGACAGTGAGAAAGGACTGACAAACAGCAACAGCAACAGAGAAGCAGAAAGTAGTATTCAAACCTGGCCAGATTATTCTATCATTTGATAAGGTTGTATAATCTTAGAAGCGGGTGTGGCTGTAGCTATCATGAAGGGACCCTGCCGTTCTGATTTTGCCACCACTCTACTGAATGCAATACTGAGCTAGCTGGTCCAAGGTCTAGATCAGCATAAAGCAACTCACTATGTTCCATTAGGCCTTTGGCTTGATCTAGCTGGGCTCTAAGTGCTACAAGGCAAAAAAACCCACCTGCCCACCCTTGTATCTGCATTTATATATTGGTATCCAACGAACAAAGGCAAGAAGGCTTCAGACTCTGTTTTCACTTACAGTATGTTTTATTTCTCAGTGCATTAAATAAGAAAAGTCTTTGGTAACTATGGGTTCTTTAGTATTGTCTCCAATAGTACGAAACATTCCATATACAGTAACAAAACCCATAGCAGAGAGGGGGTGGGTGGGAATCAATACAATGAGCAGTAATACCTAGAGAACCTGAACGGTAACAATGCATGATCTGTAGGTAGGGACTAGGGATGGGTGAGGATTCTGCTGAATTTGGATGCAGCGCTGGATTTTTCAATGGTCCACATATTCTCCATCGTTATGGAGCGATCCTGTTTGCTCCGAACTTCAGCAGCTTTTCCCCGGCACCAGATTTATTTCCCCTCAAATATTCCCTTGAATATATTGTTATTTTATTGATTTTACTCACAACAGAGTACATCCCCCCCCTTTCTCTCTCCCACACCCCTCCACTCAAACAATCTAAGCTCCAAGCCGGGAAGAAGCAAGTCAAACTTATAATAGCCTATTATAGCAGAGGGAGAGGGCGCAAAGCTACTTTCCTGACAAAATATTGATAGTTTCTTTCAAAGTATTGATAGTTTCAGAATATTGACCATTCCTATCAAAATATTGATAGTTTCTCCCCCCAAAAATATCGATATTACTATTGATATGTTTTGGGAGGAGAAAAAGGCTGGTAAAAGCCAGGATAGAGGACAAAGAACAGACCTTGAATCTACTTGTAAGGTTGGTGGAATGCTTTTGAAGCAGCACCAGCCAACAGATCCCATCCCTAGTAGGGATGGAAGGATCTGAGCATTTCAGTTCTCTCAATTTATCTCTTTTCCAATCTTAAATTCAGTTCTTCACATTCCTGCAGCCATTTGCAGGTTTTCCCCCCTTCAGCATTTAAGTAAGAATTGCTCCTACTAAACATATTTTTGTATGTGGTTTTAACTAATGTACACATTTTTGCAAGCAATTTCTAATGTGGTGCATTTTGGTGTGTTGTTTTCATTAATATATTCATTTTATGCACACTTCCCCCTTGCATATGCATTTTTGTAAACCTTGTTTGGTTGGAGGGCTGCATCGCAAAAGTCAGACACTTGCGAATTTCGAAGGATGGCTGTTTCAGTTCTCACAATGTTTCAGAAAGTGAAAATTTGATAGATCCAGCTTTAAATAACAGAACTGATTTTCTCTCCCAACCCTGTCTGTAGGCAAAAGGTTTATTTTCTCTTAAGGGAAACTTGTCTTTTGGAGTCAGCAACTAGAAGCCTCCAGGCCAAATCAGGTCTCAAAGTTACTGTCCCCTTCCCCCAGGTTTCCGATCTAAGGCCCAAAGCAAAGTCGGTAGCAAGTTGCAAAATGTGGACTTTGGAGTGAAGCCACTTTAGGATGGGGAGCTCCAAGCTGGCCACCCATTTTTGCGACCTGCCTGAAATCTACCTGCCAACCAGGGCTCAGAGCTCTGTAGCCTGAGAAACCAACAGAGCTCACCAATCCAGACAAAAACTTGATTAACACTGGTACTTGAAACATCAGCATGAGACCGCACAACCAGATGTAAAGGCAAGGAGTTTATAATATTTGACACAAGCCGAGACATTTGCAAGTGTTCAAAACACATGGGTATAAATTAACACATACACACACACACACATATATACTGTCTTAACTAACATGAGCTCAAGCGTCTGCCCAAAATGTGCATTGCGGACATGAGTAGCACCTTTTTGCATTGTTTGATTCCACAGCAATTGCAAAAGCACTTAGGGTCATCCCTGTTCAGGAGAAAACAAAGCAGGAATGATTGCCACACCCCAAAAAGGATATTGTCGAGGTGGAAAAGGTTCATAAAAGGGCAAGAAAAATGATCAAGCAACTCCCCTATGAGGAAAGCAGAGCCTGGAAAAGTTACTTTTTTGAACTACATCTCCCATCAGCCCCATTTGGGAGCTTTTAGTTTAGGGGGGGAAAAGGTGTGAAGAAAGTGGTTAGCGAGGTTTTTCTCCCTCTCTCATAACACTAGAACAATGACACTGAATGTTGGAAGATTCAGGATAGACAAAAGAAACCACTTCTACGTACAACATCTCATTGAGATGGAATCTGCTCTCACAAGAGGCAGCGATGACCATCATCCTGGATGGTTTTAAAAGAGGAATAGACAAATTCATGCGGGATAAGGCTATCAGTGGCTGCTAGCCATGATGATTATACAACAGCCCTCACAAACTTACTAATGCAGATCTTCTGTGTGTCTGTCTTTTAGTTCTAGTTTTTACTTTCCATGCTCTACCATACGAGGGCGAGGAACCTTTGGCCCTCCATATGTTGCTGAACGACAACATCCATCAGCTCCAGCAAGCATGGCCAACGGCCAGGGATGATGGGAGTTGTAGTCCAGCAACTTCTGGAGGAACATAGGCTCCCCTCATTTGATATCAGGCGTTGCCTGTCTATTCAGGATCACATTTCACCACATTTCCCATCCTTTGAATTATTAACTCAAACTCAAACAAATGAGAGACAAAACAAAGGACTTGAACACCTCTTAACAATGAGGTGATGACTGTCAGTCACCTGTAATAGCACCAGGGGATTATTCTGCCCCAAGACAGTTTGTTGTTCCCATCTGGGGAACCATTGTCCTTTCAGATATTGCTGAACTACATCTTCCATCAAGTAGGGATAATGGGAGTTGTTATGAGAAGATGTGATTCACTAGAAAACACAATGCTGCTGGGAAAAACAGAAGGGAGTAGAAAAAGAGGAAGGCCAAACAAGAGATGGATTGATTCCATGAAGGAAACCACAGACCTGAACTTACAAGATCTGAACAGGGCAGTTTATAACAGATGCTACTGGAGGTCGCTGATTCAGAGGATCGCCATGAGGTGTAGTTGACTTGAAGGCATATAACATATTCAGCAACATCTGGTGGGCCAAAGGTTCCCCACACCTGATCTAAACAATTATTAATCACTGTATCATGCAGTTTTCCTGATCACCTTTCCTTTGGAGGTCACTTTCTCCATGCTTGTAGATGAGCAATAAGCCATAGGTGGTGACTGGACTTGGACATCTATTGAAGTTACAGGATTTTGACAAGCTAGCTCTGTTCCTGAAGTCTCTGTTGATTGTACAATTGGGCAAAATGGTGATATAAGTTGCAGGTGTTTTCTGTTCCTTCTAAATGTGCCACTGTTAGCCATTACAACACAGGATCTTGGTGTTAAACACAGTCTCTACACAATTGCTGGCTCTGACGATCCCTTCTAATTGTTACATTTTATTCTCACCTGGAAACCAGGATGTAGTTCTGGTAATGCTTTTACACTGTGATGTTTGGCAAAATGTAACTTATCCATTATTATTTTTGCCTTTTCATCTGCAACATGGACTTCCTTCAGTTCAGGCCACCAGGTTCATTTCCAGGGTTGGAACTGATGATCTTACTTGTAAACATTTTGTAAGGACACCCACACCTGGCAAATCTATTCTTTAAACAACTGTTGGTGGTAGATCTTGTAAGATCAGTCGTGTGTGCTCTTTCCAGATGCCTGGAAAAATAGTCTAAGCAACTAGGTACTTATGCCTGTGTAATTCACAAATCTCTGCTGTTTTGGAACAGTTGAAATGTCTCTTTTGTTTCTCCTTGCATGGATCTATTTCATTTCCCCTTTTAAAGCTTGTGTGAAGCTCTGTGCATGTCTTTCAAATAAAGTTTTATGTTATTACTTTATCACTTGTTCTGATTGGACTGTAAGTCCAGCAGGGAACCCAAAACTCCGACAAGCCAGTGAGAGTGGCATGGATATTTTTGTTTCCAGATCAAACTTCCGGTACCTAATTTGTTTAAAAAAAATCCTCCTAAAATTAGATTTCTAGCACAGCCCATGTCTGGCACTCAGCATGAATTGAGTGTACCCCAGAATATTCTAGAATGCAGGCAGGTTCCACAGCAGACACAAAAGGACCCCTCAGCAATGAGTGGAGGTAGAAAGGTTGGAGGTGTGGGTGATTCTTTTTAGTGGCACCCTCTCAAATATGCCTTCGTCACACTTGACTTTTGGGGTTTCTGGACAGGATTGTGATCTTCTGAGATGGACAAGGACACAAGGACAGGGACAGGATGTGTACTAAGTGTAAGGTATACATTTTAAAGACTGAGGAGAGTTCAAGGACTGTATTCCTATTCCGACATGTGTTCCATCCGCCTGAACCTGCAGGGACCTCCGGTGCCTAAATGTCTGGAAGATCTTCAGCCTTCACTGTTGGACCTATGAATAAAAGTACCTGTTTATAGCATGATGTCTTTAGCTGGGGGGAAATATGCAAATCATGAGTGGGATCTGCAACAAAATGTTGCAGTGTACCTTCCCTCTGAACAGGAGCACTTCTGTCCAGTGTTCTGACCAGACATCCCCTCCAAGTAATGAATTAAATATTATTATCATCATCATCATCATCATCATCATCATCATCATCTTGGTTTTCAGTTTATTTTTAATGTGTACTTCTGCAAACCGTGGGATCTTCCCAAGTACGCTGATAATCTCCCTATCCTCTCTCACTATAGGATAGCAGTGTATACTGTCTTTTATATATAAGACCAGGGCTATAGTAATCTGAGGTCTCAGGGGGTTCTTAGACCCCTTGCTTTTTTGGAAGCCAGGTCCCAGCAGGGTCCCTATGTCTCCAGCACCCTACAAGCCAACCAGCATGAAAGGGGAGTGTGTTAGCCACCAAGAAGAGTCTTCTCAGTAGCCAACACCCTCCCCTTTCGTGCTGATTGTCTCTGTGATGTTCCTATATTAGTGTAAATAGGGTAAGTGCTGTTTGTTTAGAAGATACGTGGTAAGTAGAATGGAAGAGGAGGGGGGAGTGAATGGGCAGTAGAATGCTGGATGATTGGCTGAATGTTTAAAATGGCTGACAGTATAAAAGGAAGAATGACAGGTAAATCTGGGTGGATGTGGGGTGGACATGTGTGGACGTTGGTGGACGTTGGTGGACTTGAGAGGGTTGTTTTGGTGCGTTTTGAGAGGAGAGGGTGGAGTTCGGATTAATACTAAGACCAGTACCTCAGGAATAGATGAAACCATATGCTTAAGTGCCTTTTAAAGAAATCTTGTTTATTTATTTATTTATTTATTTATTAAATTGTTATCTTTGTTATATTTAATAAATACTTTTGGTTTACCAAAGGCCTGATCCTTGGCTGGGGTTTCACAGACCAGAAGGGAGGGTAAGGTAAATACCAAGGCTGAACTGTAGCAAATGGTGGCAACGGGTGAAGGGAAGAATATAACACCACAAGTATTCAGAGCAAACCAGAATGATAAGCAGTCTGAGTAAATCAAAGGGATTGGGACAGTTTAAGCACGCAGTCACAGAGGTAACCTAATTGAGGGAGACTCAGGCAGAGTCTCTGGGAATACTGGTTATAGGACGTGACTGGTGGTGCTGCCTAGCAGGGGGATCTGTTGAGATCTATGCTAGAGCGGGGAGAGAAACCATATAAAGGACAGTCCGGACTGGTGGAGTCCCTGGTGGTGCCTAGTGACAGGCAGTAACCACGAGCAGGTAGGAACCTGACAGGGAGAGCCAGGGAAGGACGTCACAGTCTCCTAGGGATATCTGTTGTTGTGGGAGAAGGCATTAACAAGGACCTCATTCTCAGCCCAGCAGCAAAAAAAGCAGGAAGGAGGGGGAACGGCCACGACGATCATGAAGGGACCCTGCACTTCTGAATTTGCCACCACACTACTGGCTGCAGGATTCATGAGAAGGGGCAATAGGAAGCTGTTTTATACCAGGTCAGATCGTTGGTCTCTCCAGCTCAGTATTTATTAATTATTATTATTATTATTAATTAGATTTATATACTGCCCCATAGCCGAAGCTCTCTGGGCGGTTCACAACATAAACATCCAATATACAATTAAAATATATATTAAACAACTTAAAAATAAAGTAATTATACCAGAAACCTAAACATAATTAAACACATAAGCAGCTACAAAACTCAACACTAAAATATTAAATATTAAAAAAGTATTAAATTGGTTAAATATTAAATATTAACATATTAAAATGCCTGGGAGAAGAGGAAGGTTTTTACCTGGCGCCGAAAAGATAACAATATTGGCGCCAGGCGTACCTCATCAGGGAGAGAATTCCATAATTCGGGAGCCACCACTGAGAAAGCCCGTTTTCTCGTTGTCACCTTCTGGGCTTCTCTCTGAGTACTGTCTACTGTCTACACTGACTGGCAGTAGCCCTCCTTCTATGTTCAACGTTCAGAGGCAATCATACCAGTGGCAACAGAGCAAATTGCCTTACATTGAGTCAGACTAACGGCGACTCTCCAGGATTTGAGATGATGATGTCATCCCCAGGATTCCTTGCAGGAAACCATTCACAGCTGAAGTGGAATGAAACCAGCATCAGTCTGCAGGGCGGACTGTGCCCCTGAGGATTGTGGGCAGGGGTGTAGCCATCTGATGATGCTACCTGGTGATGCCATCTGGGAATGAACCTGGGACCTTCTGCACACAAGACCGATGTTTGGCCGCTGAGCTATGGTCCTTCCCCTGCGACTACTCGGCATGCAATTTTGATATTCTGGTTAGCTGGAAGAGGGGGGGTGGCTTACTGGTGTCCTATTTCCTTTGGTTTCTTGTCCCTTTGGTCTCGCTGTCATCCAGCAGTGAAGAAAGAATCTGGTTGGAGTGGTGCCGCTTGGTTTTCACGTTCGCTCGGAGTGGGGCGCCCAGGATCACATCTTGTCCTGAGCCTGGTTCAACGGAAGACAAAGAATCTGAAAACAAAGGAAAACCAGGGACGGGTGTGTTGTTTCAAAGAGAGGCTGGGGGGATGGGGATTCAATGAGCAAGCTGTACAAAAGAGGCCCTGAAAGACAGAATCGTAGAGTTGGAAGGGGCCTGTAAGGCCATCGAGTCCAACCCCCTGCTCAATGCAGAAATCCAAGTTAAAGCATACCCGGCAGGTGGCTGTCCAGCTGCCTCTTGAAGGCCTCCAGTGTTGGAGAGCCCACCGCCTCCCTAGGATATTGGCTCTATTGCCATACTGCTCCAACTGTTAGGAAGTTTTGCCTCCAGTGTTGGAGAGACCACTACCTCTCTAGGTCATTGGTTCCATTGTCGTATGGCTCTTACACTTAGGAAGTTTTTCCTGATGTCCAGTCGAAATCTGGCTTCCTGCAACTTGAGCCCATTATTCCATGTCCTGTACTCTGGGACGATCGAGAAGAGATCCTGGCCCTCCTCTATGTGGCAACCTTTGAAGAGTGCTATCAGTTGCCAGTTGTGTACCGGGCCCAATTCAAGGTGTTGGTACTAACCTTTAAAACCCTATATGGTTCCGGCCCAGTCTATCTGAAGGAACGCCTCCAGTATCACCAAATATGCCGCCAAACAAGATCAGCCTCACAAGACCTTCTCTCGGTCCCACCGGTGAAAACAGCTAGACTGGTGCGGACCAGAGAGAGGGCCTTTTCGATCGTGGCCCCCACCCTCTGGAACTTGCTTCCTTTTGACCTTTGACACGCCTCCTCCCTGATGGCTTTTCGCCAAGCTTTAAAGACCTGGCTGTTCAGGCAGGCCTATGGGATTTCTGGGGTGGGTTAGGTTTTTATATTGTATTACTGAAGGATGGTTAGATGAATTGCTGTTAATATTGTAATTTGCTGTATGTATATGTTTTTATATTGTATTTATATTATGTACGTCGCCCAGAGTGTCTGTTTAGTCGGACAGATGGGCGACTAATTAAATAAATTTTATTATTATTATTATTATTATTATTATTATTATTATTATTATTATTATTATTATTATTATTATTATTATTATTATTATCATAACATCTCTTCTCAAGGCTAAACATGCCCAGTTCTTTCAGTCTCTCCTCATAGGGCTTTATTTCCCTGATCATCCTTCTTGCTCTCCTCTGAACTTGTTCCAGTTTGTCTGCATCCTGCTTAAAGTGGGGTGTCCAGAAATGGACGCAGTACTCAAGATGAGGCCTAACCAGTGCCAAATAGAGGCGAAGCAATACTTCACGCGATTTGGAAACTATACTTCTGTTGAAAATGGACTGCCTTCAAGTCAATCCCGACTTATGGTGACCCTATGAACAGGGTTTTCATGGTAAGCGGTATTCAGAGGGGGTTTACCATTGCCTTCCTCTGAGGCTGAGAGGCAGTGACTGGCCCAAGGTCACCCAGTGAGCTTCATGGCTGTGTGGGGATTTGAACCCTTGTCTTCCAAGTCATAGTCCAACACTCTAACCACTACACCACACTGGCTCTATAGTGAAATGGATCGCCTTCAAGTCGATTCCGACTTATTTAATGCAGCCTAAAAAGAGATACACCAGGACGTTTGCTCTTTGAGGCAGACAAAACCAATGGCAGTAAAATAGCGCTTGGTTACCTCTAAAGCCTGGGGCCGAATGTAGACCTCTAGGTCTCTCAATCTGGCCTCCAGGATTCTCTCAAGGCCATGTGGATGTGGGGTGAGTTGGATGTATATAGTGAGAAACCTCTTTTGCATCCCTGTAGTGTAGCTTACTGTATAAAAGGTGAGTGTCACATGCACTGCTCCACCCACTTTTCCTTCTGGCCCTGTCCACCACTGGCCTGCAGCCCCACCCTTGAAGGTTGCCCACAATGGAATGTAGCCCTCGGGCCAAGAAAGATTCCCCACGTCTGCCCTAAATCATTTGGGACCATTGACCAATCTCACAATTTAGCCCACCCTTGCTAATAGTAAGCAAGTCAGTAAATTTAATGTTGTAACCACAGGTCATCATAACCCAGCAAATCAAAAGTTGCACAAGAACATGAGTGCATCATACATCCAAGTGCATTACAACACCATGCATCCAAAAATTAATGAAATGAAAATAAAACTGAATTGAAGTGGTCCTGATTCTAGGGAAGGTCCTAAAATGACAACTTTAGCCAGACATCTAGTAGGATTGGCAAATGCAGATCTCTTTCTGGTTTTAAAAGAAAAAAGAGTAAAAACGGCCACTTGCTAGCTAATATAAGGTAAATGCATTCGCCAACAAGTAGGTGATGCATTCCGGGTCTGAGTGGGAGAATTTGGCAGTAATCCTGCCTCTCATTGCTTCATAAAAAGTGCAGTATAGGAGATAATGTTTAATATCCTCCACTTGACCCCGGCCACAGATACGTGGAGGGATCCTTTTAAGCATTTTAAGCATTCTACAAGAGGTACTCAGACCCACAGAGGTGAGTCTCCACTCATATTCCTGGCTCCGCTTTTCGATTCATTAGCCTGTTCTGTTCCATTTTGGCTTCAGTCTATCATTATTTTTTAATCCTTACAAAAATGCATATTTAAATATGCACTTTATCTCAGCGTACACATTTCTAAAAGTCTTTTATCATAAAACAGCAGTGTGAAATTGAAAATATTATTTAGGTTCTGATCTGGAGGTGTGAATTAGATTCAGTCACTTAAAAAGTGAACTGAACTAAACACTCCTCTGCCACTACAAGTTTTTCATCTTTTGCCTTCAGAGGAGAGACAGAACCTTCATTCCCTGTTATGTCCTTGATGATTCAGGCCTCATCTGTACAATACATTGATAGCAGTATCATACCACTTTAAGCAGTCATCCTGAGAACTGTGGCTGGTTAAGTTGCTAGGAGACCCCTATTCCCTTCACAGAGTGACAGGTTCCAGAGTCTCCTGGGAAGAGGGACTGACCATTAAACCACTCTGGGAGCTGTAGCTCTGTGAGGGGAAGAGAGGTCTCCTAACAACTTGCAGCACCCGGAACAAACCAAACATGAATCCAGTTCCCAGGATTCTCTGGGGGAAGCCACGACTGTTTAAAGTGGTATGACACTGCTTTAAAAGTACAGTGCGGATAGGGCCCTAGTCTTAGTTGGTTTCCCCAGCTGCCATTTTTAGTGAGCCTTCCCATGCAGATCTCTTAACACATGCAGATGTGTTCCTGTCATGCTCATTCAATGGAAAAGAATCGTGACCTTCTAAGACCACTCTCCCATTATGCTCACTGTGTCTGGCAATCTATGCCATCTGGATATGAGATAATTTAGGCTGGCATTTTTGTGTATTTGTGACATGGGGATGCACTTTGGTTGGGTTTGCAAAGCCCCTACTGATTCTGGCCCACAGCAGGGTGAGCCTTTCAGTCTTGCACAAGAAGACGCAATCCAAGTGGTTACGCTAGATAATAAGAAGGAATCCAATCACAGAGTTGGAAACGACCTTGGAGGTCATCTATTGGACACCCTGCTCCCCTGCTCACTGCTGGATCTACAATGAAGGAAAACGATTTGTGCTTGCCAAAGAAATGCTTTCTAGAACAACGGCAAACTCCAACCCAAAGCTGCTGGGTAAATTCTGTTAAACCTACCCTGTCTGCTTATGGGATCAACACGGACGTTTTACCTACCTTCTCTTCTGCTAGAGTTACACAGCTGTTCAAAGACAGAACCCATCTTTATCCTAAACAGTGGGACCTCTGTTCAGTTACCCAAATGTCATATTCTATTTGGTACCCACTATATAAAACAAGGGTCGGCATGGAGCAATACGTCACATTTCTGACTGCGGCACCCCTGAGAAAATCTTTCACAGCTTTATGGCTCCAGACTATGCCCTCTGCTTTTCTGGATGGGAGGTTTTCTAACATTCCAATCCAACAAAAAGTTTGTATCTGTCAATTTGGTGAAGTTGAAGACATTATACATTATTTACTAAGCTGCCCCAAGGTTAAAATTTCCCCAAGGTTAAAATTTCCCACGTCCCTAAGGTTAAAATTTATTTCCTACATCCTTCGCTCCTTGCCAAACAGACCTCCTCTGGAACAGATATGAGTTCTGCTAGCAGGCAATGATATATTTGTAACTACTCAGGTGGTAAAATTTGCTCTAGCTGTGGGAAAAGTAAGAGTTAGATCCTAAAAACACCTTGTGGGGTGAGTGGGATGTGCCCCAGAGCTATTACGACTGTAATATTTATACACTAAGACTTGGGGTGGGTGAGGGTATCTTTCACTCGGGAGAGGAAATTTTATTCGAAACATATTGTTGTTCTTTTACTGTATGTTGGTGAACTGTGTTTTGTTGAAATATGACTTGTATTTTAATATGTATTTTGTAATTTTCATTTTACATGTTTAATTGTGGTAACATATGGCTCTGAGCAATAAAGATTCATGTCATAAAGATTTATTTCATTGCATTTCAATGCAGGAGGCAGCAAAACTGTGCCTGACAGATGTCCATCAAATCTCTGCTTAAATATCACCAGCTACGGGGGAGCCCAGCACCTCCCAAGGTGGTCCGTACCACTGCTTTCGGAAGTTTCTCACCACGCTTAGCCAAAATCTGCTTCCTTGTCACAAACTGGTTTTAGTCCTGCTCTCTGGAGCAACGGAAATCCTGAAATTCCCCTCATCTAGAATAGTGGAAGGAGTTGTCTGAATGAAACAGCTTCCATTGTACCTGGCCACTGGGCCTGTTGCCTCAGACTGATGGGTATTATGGTCTGGCAGCATCTAGAGGGCCACAGATTCCCCATCCCCGCCACAGAGATGACTGCACGTTTTATTCACTATTCCTGAAGATGTGCCTTGAAACCTCTTGTGAAACAGCAGGAAGGTCTTGTCACTAAGAACTGGCACCTAAGCTCGCTTATTTCCTTCTCCCTCCTAATCAATTTTCAATCTGCGCCATTTCTTTTTACATTGTAGGCCCGAGGGCATGCCTGTCTTGTAAGCTGCTCTTGGAGCCTTTTTTGGCTGAAGAGCTGCAGAAAAATTATTTAACACATAAGCCTGCCTCTCCACTCTCCATAAAGGCAAAGCTTAGCCCAGCACTCACCGTGGATTCCGATCATGTGTTCTAAAATTAACACTCTCTCGGCTAAAATCTTCAGGGCCTCTCGAAGTTGCTGGACACCTTCACCCTACGAAGGAGAGAAAGTCTGGATTTGGGGAGGCAAGATGTTTGTACATGCACTCCAACCACACCCATTATTTAAGCAAATTATAGCCACCATCACCCATCCTGCCTATGGCTCCTTCTACGCACTAAAATAGTCGTGGCTGGGCTGTACGACTGCAGACTGAGCAAGGGGTTGGATTCAATGGCCTTATAGGCCCCTTCCAAACTGTACTATTCTATGATCCTGTGACAGGGGATGGGGACAGAATGCTTCTCCACCCTGCTGAGAAAACTAGAGGGAAGGTAAGACTAACTTCATCACTGGTCTTCTAAGATTCCTTTGTTCCTAGACTGCCTTTATTAGCAACCGACAGCCTTGTACCCAATGTTGCTTGGGACATACTAAGAAGCCTAACAATCCATGCAGTTGTCAAGGTTCAGTCTGCCATCTTGATTCAAAATGGTGTGCGACTGTATCAAAATACAGATGAAAAACTGCTCCTTGAGCGCAGGAACCATCACACAAAATTTGGTCAAAACGGACGCAGTTTTGAAAGGTTTGGTCTGCCATCTTGATCCAAAAGGGTGTCCAACAGTGTCCAAACGAAAACACACCCCTTAACCTCCGGAACCATCGTGCAAAATTTGGTTATGATAAGAGGGGATCAAAGGCATAGAGAACAAACAACTTCCCCCCCCCCACACACAAAAATGCTGTCAATATCTGTACGCTTCAGTACTTCTTTACAATTCTGGTTTCTTATATTTTCTCCCATTCAAATGCGTCTCAGCTGGGATCTCTTTTAGCTGAAGGCCACCTCGTGAGGGCTATGAGTACCCAATAAAGTGCTGCAAGCCAATTCTTATGACCTTGAGCAGCAGTTGCCACCCTGGTGCCCTCCAGATGTTTTGGGCTTATAGCTCCTAGCTCTCTGGGGCTGGTGGGAGCTTTAGTCCAAAACAATTGAAGAGCACCAGGTTGGCAATGGCTGCTCTTAAATATCCATTGGAAAGGGAAGGGGGAGAGAGTGTGGAAGCAATGAAGAACTGGTTGTATTCTTACATCTGCACCTTTGTCTCCTTCGTCACCTTTCTTACCAGGTTCCCCCTAAAAAAAAAAAAGGCAACATTTTGGTGGGGAAACCTCAAATTTTTGTCTGCCCAAATTTAGTTCTAACTCACTTCTCACTGGAAATAACGGGGAATTAACATAATTTTATAGATCTCAGTAGTTAGCTATGGGCACTTCCAGATCATCTATTTGTTGGGCAATCATCTTGATTTGTTTGCAGGGAGATTAGATGAGGGTTGTGGTACAACAATTGCAAACACTTTTGGATGCATCAGATTATTTTGACCCATTATAATCTGGTTTCAGGTCTGAGTATGGGATTGAATTAGCCTTGGTCACCCTGATGGATGGCCTTTATCAGAAGAAGGACAGGGTAAGTGTGACCCTGTTATTCTTATTTGATCTTGGCGGCTTTTGGTGCAATTGGCCATGGCATCCTTCTGAGCCGACTTAGTGGGATGGGTATCAGCGGCACTGTTTTGCAGTGGTTCCAATCCTATCTCTGGGGTCATTCTCAGAGAAAAGCATTAGGCAGTAGTGCTCTGAGGTGCTGCAGGGTACGATCTTCTCCTCAGCGTTGTGAAGCCATTGGGAGCAGTCATTAGGAGATTTGGGGTGACTGTGAATCCTGGTAAGATGGAGAGCCTGTAGGTGGCTAGTTCCTGAGTCCAGCTAATTAGTCAATTGCCTGCTTTGGATGGGGTTGCACTTCTGCTAAAAGAACAGGTTTGTAGTCTGAGGGTGCTCCTGGGTCCATCTCTTTCACTAGCACAGGCCCAAGTTCAAGGTTCTGGTTTTAGTGTATAAAGCCCTATACAGCTTGGGACTAGGATACCTGAAAGATTGTCTTACCCCTTATATACCGTCGATCACTGCGCTCTGCAGGCAAGACTCCCCTCTTATCAGGAGGTTCGTTCCGCACAACATAGGAAGTGGACCTTTAGTGTAGTGGCATCAAACCTTTGGAATTCCCTCTCCTTAACTATTAGACAGGCACCATCTCTGTTAACCTTTTGGCACTTACTGAAGCCCTTCCTCTTTCAAAAAGCCTCTTTAGAGATCTTCTCCCAGTCTGTGTCTGTGCTGGAATTGCTTCTTAAGATGTCTTTAAAGTTGTTTTTTAAATATGTTTTTAAGATTTTTGTTTTGTTTTAATGTTTTTAAAGATGTTTTGTTTAAAGTGTTTTTAGTCTTTTTGTTTGCCTCTCTGGGCTCCTTATGGGAGGAAGGATAGGATATAATTCATTATTGTTGTTGTTGTTCCTAGGTGACTTCAGTGGCTAGGAGTGCATTTTATCAGCTCTGGCTGGTAAGATAGCTATAGCCAATTGTGGACTGGGATAGCCTGACCATTGTCATCCATGCACTGGTAACATCCAGCCTGGATTACTGTAATGCATTTTATGTGGGGCTTCCCTTGAGGTTGGTCCAGAAGATGCAGCTGGTGCAAAAAGTGGTGACTTGACTGCTCACTGGGGCAGGATATTGCCAACATCGTACCCTGCTGCTGAAAAAATTGCACTGGCTACCCATTAGCTACCTGGCTATGTTCAAGATGCTAACTTCAGTGCATAAAGCCCTATACTGCTTGGGACCAGAATACCTGAAAGATCATCTCACCCCTTATATACCCAGTTGATCACTGTGCTCTGCAGGTGAGGGCCTCCTGCAGATGTCATCTCTTCAGGGGGTCCATTCCTCACAATGTAGGATTGTGGTGCCTACCCTTTGGAATTCCATCCACTTAAATGTTAAGGCACCAGCTCTGTTGTCTTTTCCCCAGAGCACAGTCACAGCCCTGCATCCAAACCTCGCTCTGCCCTGCCCTGACACCAGCCAGCCTTGAACCCGGCCTTGCCTTGCGTCCAGCCTAAACCTCCACTTGTCCTACACCTCGGCTGAGCCTTGCCGCACCACAGAGCAGGACCCCTCCTTTCCTAGTCTTCACTTTGCCCCACGTCTGCACGGAAACCGTGTCAGAATTTTCATGTACATTTCTTCTCACAACCCCATTCTTGTATGCACCATTTTCCTTACTGCGTGCATTTTTTTGCAAGCACATTGTATACACAGTAATATAGTGTGTGATGGCACATTCTTTTCACTAACACACACATTGGCGTGGGGGCATTTTTACCTGTGTGGTTGAGGAACTGCAGTGAAAAATTCAGAAAAGTGTGCATTGCAGAGGACAGCTACACTCCAGCGCCTACATTCGGCCCAAGAAGCATGAATTAGGCATTACAATGCAAACCAAAGGCATGGTGTCCCCTGTTTCCTACTTCTGGGTCGCTGAAGGACAGCCCCCAGGGTTTCTTAGACTCCACCCCAAGGATTGTAACACTGATCAGCCAGTCCCATACAATCCCCTTCTTTTAGATGAGGTGTGCCATCAGGGGATAGCTAGGACAGCTTGGAAAAGTTAATTTTTGAACTACAATTCCCACCAGCCCCAGCCAGCATGGCCACTGGATTGGGCTGATGGGAGTTGTAGTTCAAAAAAGTAACTTTTCCAAGCTCTAATAGCTAGCTATGCCACTCAACTGTCCCTTGGATGATACGACGTTCTGGATCAAGCTGGTGCCGTGACTCCTTCTGAATATGCTGACTCAGACCGGGAATGGCAGGCACCAGAGGAAGAGGACAGTGAATAGAAGGGAGAAGGGGATGACGGAACACAGCGGAGCCTGGTTGATAGAGCAGCCCCCTGCCTCTGCCGACGTCTGGCTCTGCCGTCGAAGCAGGAGTCCCAGAGGCTTCCTCTCCTCCACCTGTTGCTCTTCTGCTTTTAAGACGTTTTAAAGATGTTTTTAGCTTTTCATTGCTTGTTTGCCACCCAAGGAGTTGGAAGGAACGGCGGGATATAAATGTAATAAATCAAATAATGATAAGTTTAAAAAAAGACAAACCTTGACCCTGAAGGGTTTAACTCACCCTTTCTCCTTGGTTCCCTTTGGAGCCTTTTGATCCCGGCTGTCCAGGAGAACCAGGAATGCCCTGGGGAGAATAAACAGAAGGGGGAGAAATTGACTATAAGAAAGTTACATCCCCATATAATATTTTGCACATAGAACATGACCTTAAGTTGGGATGGGGGCATAACTTTACAAAAGGCGGGGCTCTGTTGGAAGGTTTGAAAATTGTAACAGACCAGTTAATTCTGCACTCTGCTGCAATAGATAGATAGATGGATAGATAGATAGATTAGATAGATTAGATAGATGGATGGATGGATGGATGGATGGATGGATGGATGGATGGATGGATGGATGGGTATAAAGAGGTAGAGAGAGAGAGAGAGAGAGAGAGACAGACAGACAGACAGACAGACAGACAGACAGACGGACGTATGGACGTATGGACGGACGTATGGACGGACAGTTTTGAAAGCAACAGACAGAACTTCACTCAAGCTTGCTCTGGATCCCTATAAGAATTCCGTTAATCACCTAATATATATATAATGTGTGTGTGTGTGAAAACTCTTAACACGTCTGAAGTCACATATGGCATCAGGTGTGGGGCAGGTGGGCATGGTTTAGGGGAAATGGCCTCATCCACGGGGTTTGGCCCATGGGATGGAGCTCCCAACTGTGAGAGATGGCAGAGCCTTGGGCCATTCAAAACGGGGCAGGCAGAGGCAGCAAAAATAAGGGAGTGAGAACATTGCCAGCCATTTTCATCTGTGAGATAGCTGGAGGATAGCAGATAGCTGCTTTGCGTACCTGTAGCCCAGGTGCTCCAATAGGTCCCGGTGCCCCTTTGGGGCCTGAAGATCCAGGTGGGCCTAGTTGGGAAATATAGATATATCTATATCATCAACTGAGAACATTAGAAAAAGGGGTGGATTACACACAGGGAAAGAGACAGGCAGATAGTTGTCCATAGGATGCAATGATCTATACTGGGGTGGGGAACCTTTTTCAGTCTGAGGGCCGCATTCCCTTCTAGGCAGCCACCCAGGGGCCACATGCCAGTAGTGGGCAGGGCCAGGGGCAACAGCGAACAGAGCAACAAATGTAATTGTAACTTTGTACAGGAGGCTCATTTCTATGTACGCTCACAAGCCCTCCTCCCCATCCAAGGAAGCAAGAGGCGTGACCAGAAAGGGCAACTCCCAGCCAGGCAAATGCACTCAACAGGTGTGTCCAGCAGGGCCAGGAGGGAGGGCGGTTGGAGAGAGGGTGTGGCTGGAGAGAGTCTCAAGGGCCAACCAGAGAGGCCAGGAGGACTGCATTCACCCACCCCAGGCCTGAGCATCCCCAAGCCAATCTATATTGTAATTCAATATAGGGTCAAGATTAGGGATGGAAGGATCTGTCAATTTTGGTCCTCTGCGCTTCTCATTTTCCCAGCCTTACATTCCGTTCTCCACATTTCTGCATTCTTTATCTTTTTAAATCCTGATGGAAATTTTTCAGCACCTGACTGCAAATTTCTCCCAACAAACCCATTTTTGTACGCAGTTTTGACTGGGGTGCACCTTCTCGCAAGCCATTTCTCCCAATGTGATGCATTTTTGTATGTTATTTTCATGAATGTTTGCACTTCATGAACATTTCCCCTGAATATAGGCATTTTTAAAAACATTGTTTGGTTGGAGAACTGCACTGCAAAATTGGTACAAGTGCAAATTTCGAAGGATGGCTGCGTTGAGGTTCTATTGTTTCGGGAAGTGCAGATTTGATAGCTTCGGCTTTAAAGAATAACTGGATCAAATTTCTTCCCCCAGCCCAAGTCAAGATGTATGGGAATGGCTGCTAGGATAGTCGGTAGGGTGTCCATGTGTCCTATATACAGAGGATAGTCCTCTGTTCGTAGGTGTCCTCGGTCCAGTGGACGCTGTGGGCTCCAACACCAGTGGGGCAGTGAATCCTCTCCAGGTTTTAGTCCAAACTTTCAATGAGCTGTCCAAGGTGTTGAAATCTAGCTTTAATTGTTTCAGATGAAACCCCCCCCCCAAAGCATCAGACGCCCACCAGGGCAATTGAACCAGCGTCAATAATTGTTTCATAAGTTTTGAAATATATGAAAGCACTTTGGACAGTTCCTTGGAAGTTCAGACTAAAATCCGGAGTGGATTCGCTGTCCCACTGACACCACAGCCACCAACCCCCACTGGCTCTGTCTGAAGGGCTGTTGGTTCCAAAAAACCAAGCAGGGGGCCTCGAAGTTGCACATCAACTGGTAATACCTGGAGAGCAGGCTGAACAGGCATGCAGGTTACCTGCTCACAGCCAGACCCAGAGAGCAGCACAAAGAGCCACTTTGTTTTCGCTTTTGACTTCCTCCAGCTTCTGAATGCAGACGTTGGCAGCTCTAGACTAGATATTTGCAGCGTCTCTTTTCTGACAAAGTGCTTAATTTTTTTAAAAAATGGTTTCCTGGCATGGAACATCTTGGTACTTGGCAGAATGAGAACACTCATTCG
This sequence comes from Rhineura floridana, assembly GCF_030035675.1. Classification (NCBI taxonomy): domain Eukaryota; kingdom Metazoa; phylum Chordata; class Lepidosauria; order Squamata; family Rhineuridae; genus Rhineura; species Rhineura floridana. The sequence continues at coordinate 4,218,197 of NC_084500.1, read as the reverse complement.
AGCAGATCCACTTGTTATGCCACCTCCTAATGGCTTTATCCCACTTGAGGAGCAGTGGGGGGGGATATACTTTCTTCCAGATGCCGACTATTAATTTTCCTTGCAGTTCTTTGGAGAGAGGGGGGCAGATGTCAGCTCCTTCCAAATGTAGCTTTAATTGTTTCAGATGAAACTCCCCCCCTCAAGCATCAGATGCCAACCAGGACAATTGACTCAGCTTCGATAACTAATGCAGCCTTCATATATCAAAGTGGGGGTGAAAAGACCTGAAGGCTACATGGAGGAATGTGGTCATAAGAGGAAGAGGACCTCTTGCGTTCTTGATGGGCGGTCATTTCTGAGCTCCTCTCATGCCAAACCAGTTAAGACATTTTTTTTGGGGGGGGGGGAAATCAACATCAAAAATGGGAAGTGTATATTCAAGTCTAAGGGAACAGAATCTAGTTTGGACTTCCAGGCTGAGAGAAATGCCACTGCCCCCCCCAATTCAATTCATTGGTGGTGTCTAGTTCTGTCCTCAGCCTAATTTCAGCAGCAAATGATCAGTCCAGATGTCTGGCAAGGGTAAAATGTTTCTCTCACAGCAGCCTGTTGGGCAGGAGCCGGGGGGGTGGGAAGAAGGGGGTGACAGAGAGAGGGGAAAGAAGTTTTTGTTCCAAAAACACCCAAAATGAAGAAAAGGGACCACTCCTTCTTCAACCAGAACTATCACCAGAAGCTAAAATGATGAAACTGAGGTTATCCTACTTTGGACACATCATGAGAAGACATGATTCATTAGAAAAGACAATAATGCTTGGAAAAACAGAAGGGAGTAGAAAAAGGGGAAGGCCAAACAAGAGATGGACTGATTCCATCAGGGAAGCCACCGACCTGAACTTACAAGATCTGGACAGGGTGGTTTATAACAGATGCTATTGGAGGTCACTGATTCATAGGGTCGCCGTAAGTCATAATCTACTTGGAGGCACATAACAACACCTTCTCTAGCAGCTATGTTCTTGGACATGCCCTCAAACACTGCCCATTCAGATGGTTCAGTGAGTTGTAGGACCAACACCAGGTATGAAGGATGCAGCTATGGGGATCTTCAAGAACATGGCTGCTATAGAAGGAGCGGTCTCGATTCCATCTAACAACATAGGTAAGAGACCGATTAATGGTTTTGTGCCAACCTCGTTGGCTTCGACCAATAATGAACGTGCCAGTTGGGGTGATGCTGTGGCAGCACTCGATTTGAAAGGGCACAGGCACACCGCAGCCTCGAACCTATTTTGGCCAATGTAGCAAAAACAGAGGAATCATTTGGGAATGTGCCTGGCCCCAGGAGCCAATGCCACCATACACAGCATAGTGACAAGTTTTTTGAAAGGCCGAGTGTTGACGTTGGTTGTGCATATAGCCTTGGCAGTTCTGCACCCGAGTGGAATAATTTGAGATTGTGTTAGCCCGGGGACATAAGAACATAAGAACATAAGAAGAGCCTGCTGGATCAGGCCAGTGGCCCATCTAGTCCAGCATCCTGTTCTCACAGTGGCCAACCAGGTGCCTGGGGGAAGCCCGCAAGCAGGACCCGAGTGCAAGAACACTCTCCCCTCCTGAGGCTTCCGGCAACTGGTTTTCAGAAGCATGCTGCCTCTGACTAGGGTGGCAGAGCACAGCCATCACGGCTAGTAGCCATTGATAGCCCTGTCCTCCATGAATTTGTCTAATCTTCTTTTAAAGCCATCCAAGCTGGTGGCCATTACTGCATCTTGTGGGAGCAAATTCCATAGTTTAACTATGCGCTGAGTAAAGAAGTACTTCCTTTTGTCTGTCCTGAATCTTCCAACATTCAGCTTCTTTGAATGTCCACGAGTTCTAGTATTATGAGAGAGGGAGAAGAACTTTTGTCTATCCACTTTCTCAAGGCCATGCATAATTTTATACACTTCTATCATGTCTCCTCTGACCCGCCTTTTCTCTAAACTAAAAAGCCCCAATGCTGCAACCTTTCCTCGTAAGGGAGTCGCTCCATCCCCTTGATCATTCTGGTTGCCCTCTTCTGAACCTTTTCCAACTCTAGAATATCCTTTCTGAGATGAGGCGACCAGAACTGTACACAGTATTCCAAATGCGGCCGCACCATAGATTTATACAACGGTATTATAATATCGGCTGTTTTATTTTCAATACCTTTCCTAATTATCGCTAGCATGGAATTTGCCTTTTTCACAGCTGCCTCACACTGGGTCGACATTTTCATCGTGCTGTCCACTACAACCCCGAGGTCTCTCTCCTGGTCGGTCACCGCCAGTTCAGACCCCATGAGCGTATATGTGAAATTCAGATTTTTTGCTCCAATATGCATCATTTTACACTTGTTTATATTGAATTGCATTTGCCATTTTTCTGCCCATTCACTCAGTTTGGAGAGGTCTTTTTGGAGGTCTTCGCAATCCCTTTTTGTTTTAACAACCCTGAACAATTTAGTGTCGTCAGCAAACTTGGCCACTTCACTGCTCACTCCTAATTCTAGGTCATTAATGAACAAGTTGAAAAGTACAGGTCCCTTGAGGGACTCCACTTTCTACAGCCCTCCATTGGGAGAACTGTCCATTTATTCCTACTCTCTGCTTTCTGCTTCTTAACCAATTCCTTATCCACAAGAGGACCTCTCCTCTTATTCCATGACTGCTAAGCTTCCTCAGAAGCCTTTGGTGAGGTACCTTGTCAAACGCTTTTTGAAAGTCTAAGTACACTATGTCCACTGGATCACCTCTATCTATATGCTTGTTGACACTCTCAAAGAATTCTAATAGGTTACTGAGACAGGACTTTCCCTTGCAGAAGAAGGAACTGCTGAAGAAGTGGAAAGACCCAATCCTGTGGAGGAGGTAGAAGGAGAGCCCAGTCCCTATAGGTACGGGCTAGGCAAAGTACACAAGAACCCTCAGCCCAGTGCAGACCCAAGAAAGAGGTCATTCCGGCCATTTCAGGCTGCTCTAAAAGGGCAAGTGGGGCAGTGCCCCACCAAGCTCAGCCTGCCCTCGGGCAGGACCAACTCACCGGTCTTCATCCTTAAAAGCAGTCCAGAGGGTAGAGGAAGTGCTTATCAACTTCCTCCTCCGCCTCAGGCTGCATTCACACTGTGCATTTATTCCACTATTATTCCACTTTAAACAGTCATGGCTTCCCTCAAAGAATCCTGGGAAGTGTCGTTTGTGAAGGGTGCTGAGAGTTGTCAGGAGACTCCTAATCTCCTCACAGAGCTACAATTCCCAGAGTCCCCTGGGAAGAGGGATTGACTGTTAAACCACTCAGGGAATTGTAGCTCTCGGAGGAAAATAGGAGCCTCCTAACAACTCTCAGCCCTCTTCACAAACCACACTTCCCAGGATTCTTTGGGGGAAGCCATGAGTATTTAAAGTGGAATGATAGTGGAATAAATGTTTTGTGTGAATGTGTCGCCTCAGCAGGAAGGAGGAAGCCAAAACTAGAATGAATTGGCTCTGGCTGCATCTACTGTTGGCTGGTCTGCCTTCTTCCTTCGTTGGCTTCAGACTCAAAGCTTTTTTTTTAAAGTAAGTCTCTAGTCCTCCTAGCAAGTAAGTCATGAAGCAAAATGTGCAGGTCCCCTTCGAAGCCATTTCAGTGAAATGAGCCAGCCTGGCTGCTTCCATCTGTCAGTGGATTCATTTTATTTTTATTTATTTATTATTTGATTAATCTCCCGCCCTTCCTCCCAGCAGGAGCCCAGGGCCCATTTAGCCAGGGATGTAGTCATCCAGAGTCTCACCGGGTCATAGTCCCCTGACTTTTTGGGGAGCCAGGTCCCATCAGGGTCCCTATGTCTCAAGCATCCTATGAGCCAATCAGCATGAAAGGGGAGAGTGTTAGCCACCGAAAAGAGTCTTCTAAAGCAGTATTCCAGCCTGGCCAGATTACTCTATATTCTTAGAAGGTTGCACAATCTTCGAAAGGGGTGTGGCTGTGAGGGACCATGGCTGTGACTATTGTGAAGGGACCCTGCACTTCTGAATTTGCCACCACGCTACTGGATTTAGCCAATGAGTGAAGTCAGAGCTGTGATTGATAAGTGACTTGTTTGGACACCAGACAAGAGGAATCCCTGAGGTCCTAAAGAGCTGCTGTTTTGCCCTTCCTTTTAGTGCAGTTTTCCTGTTTCTGTCTTATTTCCGAGTACAGTCGGGCCCCGCTTTACAGCTCTTCGCTTTACGGCACTTCGCTAATGCGTCAGTCTCAATTAGACACAATTAGACTAAAGCCCCACTCATACGGCACTTGTTCCGCTTTTACGGCGGTTTTCGGGCATCGTGCGCCATTCTATTCAATGGGTTCCGCTTTCTGGCAGTTTTCGCTTTTCGGCGGGGGTCCGGAACGTAACCCGCCATATGAGTGGGGCCCTACTGTAGTTCCAGGACTCTCAGTAGTTTGCCAAGCAACCAGGACGCATCTTTCGTGTTCTGGGCTCATATCATGTTACTGTATGCGATGTTCCCCATAACAGCCATATTGTGTTAAACCATGCCCCTCCATGGCAGCCATTTTGTAACTGTTGCCCTCAACACTCTCTCAGAATTCAAAATGGGCTCCCTGGTCCAAAAAGGTTGGCAACCCCTGACCAACACGATCCCCTCCATGCTGCCCAATGTGAAAGTTTCGCCTGCTGCAACAGGGACTGAAGAGCCAAGCTATTCTACTCGGTCACTGTGCACAGGATCAATTGCTTCTCCAAGCAGATGTTGGCCAGTTAGTAGACTCCCATGCTTCTCCAAGCAGGCTGGATTCCTCTGCTTACACAACCACGTTTTCCCTATTGCTTTACCTCCCACTCTGCCTTATGCCAACAGTTTGATTACCTGGTGGCCCAATGGGCCCAGGTGCACCACGAGGTCCAGGCAAACCGGCCAGGATACTATCAATCACCGTAGATGCCAGCTGCGGCTCTCCATCTGCATCAGAGAGAAATAAGGAGAGGAAGTCAGTGTAACGGAGGAGCCCTGAAATCTGACCAACAGTTCCCATCATTTCGTGCCTTGTGGCGATTTTGTTAGCTGTCTGGGACATGCCAGTGATCAAGTGGAACTTAATCTAATTGCAAGGTCTAATTCATAGGGTTGCCATAAGTCGTAATTGACTTGAAGGCACATAACAACAGCAACAAATGAGTGCATTTCCCTTGTGCCATTCATTTATCGTTCTAATAATTCTCTCTGCCCTATTCCTGCTATTCCTCAAATCTTTCTGAAGTGGAGGAACAATGTCCCACTCCAACGATGATAGCTCTCCTGCTATCATGGAGAACGATGGTCTCAGGGAAGGAGAGCATCCAGCTGAGGAAGAGGGAAACGATCCCTTAGAAGGGACCCATTCCTTGGGGGATGAGCAGCTATCCTCTCGTGCCGAGGATATATCTCCAGGGGGTGGAGGGATCCTTGTAGTGGGTGATTCGATCATTAGGAACATAGACAGTGGGGTGTGTGATGGGCATGTAGACCGCAAGGTGTTTTGCCTGCCTGGTGCGAAGGTTGTGGATATCGCCCGTTGTTTAGATAGTTTGGTAGACAGTGCTGGGGAGGAGTCAGTGGTCGTGGTGCACGTTGGCACCAACGACATGGGGAAATGCAGCCATGAGGTCCTGGAAGCAAAATTTAGGTTGCTAGGTAGGATGCTGAAAGCCAGGACCTCCAAGGTGGCTTTCTCTGAAATGCTACCGGTTCCACGCGCAGGACCAGCCAGACAGGCCCAGCTTTGCAGTCTCAATGCGTGGATGAGACGATGGTGTCGGGTGGAAGGGTTTGGATTTGTTAGGCACTGGGGAACATTTTGGGACAAGCCGGGCCTGTACAAAAGGGAGGGGCTCCACTTGAACCAGAATGGAACCAGACTGCTGGCACTTAAAATTAACAAGGTAACAGAACAGCTTTTAAACTGACTGAGGGGGGAAACCCGACAGGAGCTGAGGAAGGTCCGGTTCGGAATAAACCTCCCCCCTGGGATAAAAACCAAAGAAATGATGAAATTTTAAAAGGGGTAGGCCTAGAAGTAGGCATTGTGAGAGCAGGGGCACAGGATATAAATTCAGAAGAGCAAAATTACCACAGGCCAAACCACAAGTGCCAAAGACACTTGAAGAGAGACACTGCTTACAAGTGCCTGTACGCTAATGCTAGGAGCCTCCGAACCAAGATGGGAGAACTGGAGTGCTTGGTCTTGAAGGAGAGCATTGATATAGTGAGCATAACGGAGACCTGGTGGAATGGAGAAAACCAGTGGGATACGGTTATCCCTGGATATAAACTATATCGGAAGGACAGGGAAGGTCGTATTGGTGGCGGAGTCGCTCTATACGTGAAAGAAGGCATTGAATCCAGCAAGCTCGAAACCCCAAAAGAGGCAGACTCCTCCACAGAATCGTTGTGGGTGGTGATACCATGCCCCAGGAGGGACTTAATACTGGGAACGATCTATCGTCCCCCTGATCAAAATGCTCAGGGAGACCTTGAGATGAGATATGAAATTGAGGAAGCATCCAAACTAGGAAATGTGGTAGTAATGGGTGACTTCAACTACCCGGACATAGACTGGCCGCATATGTGTTCCAGTCATGACAAAGAAGCAAAGTTTCTAGATATTCTAAATGACTATTCCCTAGACCAGTTGGTCATGGAACCGACCAGAGGGACGGCAACCCTGGACTTAATCCTCAGTGGGGACCGGGACCTGGTGCGAGATGTAAGTGTTGTTGAACCGATTGGGAGCAGTGACCACAGTGCTATTAAATTAAACATACATGTCAATGGCCAATTGCCAAGAAAATCCAACACGGTCACATTTGACTTCAAAAGAGGAAACTTCACAAAAATGAGGGGATTGGTAAAAAGAAAGCTGAAAAACAAAGTCCAGAGGGTCACATCACTCGAAAATGCTTGGAAGTTGTTTAAAAACACTATATTAGAAGCTCAACTGGAGTGCATACCGCAGATCAGAAAAGGTACCGCCAGGGCCAAGAAGATGCCAGCATGGTTAATGAGCAAAGTCAAGGAAGCTCTTAGAGGCAAAAAGTCTTCCTTCAGAAAATGGAAGTCTTGTCCGAATGAAGAAAATAAAAAGGAACACAAACTCTGGCAAAAGAAATGCAAGAAGACAATAAGGGATGCTAAAAAAGAATTTGAGGAGCACATTGCTAAGAACATAAAAACCAACAACAAAAAATTCTATAAATACATTCAAAGCAGGAGACCATCTAGGGAGGCGATTGGACCCTTGGATGATAAGGGAGTCAAAGGTGTACTAAAGAACGATAAGGAGATTGCAGAGAAGCTAAATGAATTCTTTGCATCTGTCTTCACAGTGGAAGATATAGGGCAGATCCCTGAACCTGAACTAACATTTGCAGGAAGGCATTCTGAGGAACTGAGACAAATAGTGGTAACGAGAGAGGAAGTTCTAGGCTTAATGGACAATATAAAAACTGACAAATCACCGGGCCCGGATGGCATCCACCCGTGAATTCTCAAAGAACTCAAATGTGAAATTGCTGATCTGCTAACTAAAATATGTAACTTGTCCCTTGGGTCCTCCTCCGTGCCTGAGGACTGGAAAGTGGCAAATGTAACGCCAATCTTCAAAAAGGGATCCAGAGGGGATCCCGGAAATTGCAGGCCAGTTAGCTTAACTTCTGTCCCTGGAAAACTGGTAGAAAGTATGATTAAAGCTAGATTAACTAAGCACATAGAAGAACAAGCCTTGCTGAAGCAGAGCCAGCATGGCTTCTGGAAAGGAAAGTCCTGTCTCAGTAACCTATTAGAATTCTTTGAGAGTGTCAACAAGCATATAGATAGAGGTGATCCAGTGGACATAGTGTACTTAGACTTTCAAAAAGCGTTTGACAAGGTACCTCACCAAAGACTTCTGAGGAAGCTTAGCAGTCATGGAATAATAGGAGCGGTCCTCTTGTGGATAAGGAATTGGTTAAGAAGCAGAAAGCAGAGAGTAAGAATAAACGGACAGTTCTCCCAATGGAGGGCTGTAGAAAGTGGAGTCTCTCAAGGATCGGTATTGGGACCTGTACTTTTCAACTTGTTCATTAATGACCTAGAATTAGGAGTGAGCAGTGAAGTGGCCAAGTTTGCTGACGACACTAAATTGTTCAGGGTTGTTAAAACAAAAAGGGATTGCGAAGAGCTCCAAAAAGACCTCTCCAAACTGAGTGAATGGGCGGAAAAATGGCAAATGCAATTCAATATAAATAAGTGTAAAATTATGCATATTGGAGCAAAAAATCTTAATTTCACATATACGCTCATGGGGTCTGAACTGGCGGTGACCGACCAGGAGAGAGACCTCGGGGTTGTAGTGGACAGCACAATGAAAATGTCAACCCAGTGTGCGGCAGCTGTGAAAAAGGCAAATTCCATGCTAGGGATAATTAGGAAAGGTATTGAAAATAAAACAGCCGATATCATAATGCCGTTCTATAAATCTGTGTTGCGGCCGCATTTGGAATACTGTGTACGGTTCTGGTCGCCTCATCTCAGAAAGGATATTATAGAGTTGGAAAAGGTTCAGAAGAGGGCAACCAGAATGATCAAGGGGATGGAGCGACTCCCTTACGAGGAAAGGTTGCCGCATTTGGGGCTGTTTAGTTTAGAGAAAAGGCGGGTCAGAGGAGACATGATAGAAGTGTATAAAATTATGCATGGCATTGAGAAAGTGGATAGAGAAAAGTTCTTCTCCCTCTCTCATAATACTAGAACTCGTGGACATTCAAAGAAGCTGAATGTTGGAAGATTCAGGAGAGACAAAAGGAAGTACTTCTTTACTCAGCGCACAGTTAAACTATGGAATTTGCTCCCACAAAACACAGTGATGGCCACCAGCTTGGATGGCTTTAAAAGAAGATTAGACAAATTCATGGAGGACAAGGGCTATCAATGGCTACTAGCCATGATGGCTGTGCTCTGCCACCCTAGTCAGAGGCAGCATGCTTGCCGGAAGCCTCAGGAGGGGAGAGTGTTCTTGCATTCGGGTCCTGCTTGCGGGCTTCCCCCAGGCACCTGGTTGGCCACTGTGAGAACAGGATGCTGGACTAGATGGGCCACTGGCCTGATCCAGCAGGCTCTTCTTATGTTCTTATGTTCTTATGTTCATGCATTTGACCCCAGCATGTAGGCATTTGTGGCTGGAGAAGGGTGAATTTCAAAGGATGCCTGTGTTTTGGTGTCAGTTTCAGAAAGTGCAAGGTAGGGTAGCCTTTAAATGTGAACTGAATGGAATTTCTCCAATATCTTGGAGAATATATATTGCCACCTTGGGCTCCTGCTGGGAGGAAGGGTGAAATATAAATCAGACAAGAATAAATAAATAATATCTGCAGTTACGCCTGCCCTAGGGATAAAAAGAATCATAGGCAGTATGCTTCCGAATTGTTGGAAGCTGCAGGAGATGGAAACACAAGGGGGGAGAGTTGCTATTGTACTCAAGCCCTGCTTGTGGGCTTCCCAGAAGAGGCCCCTGGTTGGCCACTGTGAGATCAGGATGCTGGACTAGATGGGCCACTGGCCGGATCCGACGGGCTCTTCCTATGTTCTTATGAATTGTACCAATCTAGATTGCAGTACATGACTCTGGTCATTTTAGATTATTGACTTTATGGTCTGACAGCCCTACTCTACACCTAAGGCTAAATCCACAGATGACTGAAAAAACGTCTTGCAAATGCTGCTATCAGAATGTTGTTCAGATTAGGCGGAATGCTGGATATAAACTCCTTAGCAGGTCAGTTCTTCCACGTGGCTGTTTTTAGGAGTGCGTGGTGTCCATTCACTGGGCTCTGCTTCCCTCTACTGTTGGGAAAAAATGGAAATGGCCTGCCTTCAAGTCAATCCTGACTTCACCCACTCAATGGGTATATGCACTCTTGAAAATGAAATGGACTGCCTTCAAGTTGATCCCAACTTATGGCGACCTATGAATAGGGTTTCATGATAAGCGGTATTCAGAGAGGGTTTACCATTGCCTTTCTCTGAGGCTAGTCCTCCCCAGCTGGCCAGGGCCTGCTCAGCTTGCCACAGCTGCACAAGCCAGCCCCTTCCTTGTCCGCAGCTGCCAGCTGGGGGGCAACTGGGCTCCTTGGGACTATGCAGCTTGCCCACAGCTGCACAGGAGCAGGGCACGTCACCCCTGAGCCACTCACTGTGGGGGTGATCTTTAGCTGGCCCTTGACACCCAGGAGACAAGAGCGGGGATTTTAACTCACAGACTCTGGATTCCCAGCCAGGCTCTCCTCCCCACTGTGCTATACCAGCTTCTAACAGCTTGGAATTCCATGTCCTTGTTGTGCTTAAATATGCAAAGGAACGCTTTATTCCGCTATTATTCCACTTTAAATAGTTGTGGTTCTCCCACAGTATCCTGAAAAATGTAGTTTTGTGAAGGGTGCAGAGAGCTGTTAGGAGTGACACCTATTCCACTCGCAGAACTGTAATTCCCAGAGTTCTCTGAGAAGAGGGACTGACTGTTAAACCATGCGGGGAATTGTTAATCCGTGTTCAAGAAATCAGGCTCCCTTGGGCAGAAACTGACCAACCCCGAAATTGACAGATTCACCCATCCCGACTAATCAGTTGCTCTGTGTCAGCACTAGAAAGCTTTGCAGCCAGGATTCTTGATAGAGCGGATGTGACCCCCGGCGTCAGTCCTCCGAACCCTGCACAAACCACTCTGGAGAGTGCAGTGCCCCGTCAAGCCTCTGGACAGACTAGCCTGTCTCTATACGCCCTTCCAGTTTAAAGGTTTGAAAACCCTCCAATAAGGAAGCCACCGTGAAAGGCGGGTGGAAAGACAGCCATATCTCTCCCCCCTCCAACCCACTGGGGGAGTAAAGCTATTTTGAGTGATAAAACAATCCAAACGCCTGGCTCCTTCTTTATCCATCTTTAGACACCTCGACGTGTGCTGTTCTAGTGACTCTTTTATGTTATTTGATGGGTTTTTAAGTTTTTATTGGCTAGTTTGCATGACTTTGCCTTGCTTTTAATGCCTTGACGAGTTTTAGACTTCACTGATGGTGTATATTTTTATCTACGATTCGCTTTTTAAATCTGAGTACATTTTAAAATCGACTGCAAGTCACCTAGAGGCTGTTTGATATTGGGTGACTAACAAATGAGATGAAATCATCATCGTCGTCAGTGGTGGCTGCTGGCTGCATGTCAGTGGGGGAGTGGAATCCACTCCTGGTTTTAGTTCAAACTTTCAAGTCTCCCGTGGCCCCTCTTCAAAACATAAGGAGACCTACTTTCTTTCTCAGCGTTGGGCTGCAGTGAGTACAGAACTCCTTGTTGGAATGTTAACGGGAGTCCTGGAGATGCTGGTGGCCCTGGAGGTCCTGGAGGTCCAGGGATGCCAGTTTCACCTGGATATCCCCTGGGTCCTGGAGGTCCATGCAGCCCTGGAATTCAGCATAAAGAGCCATTAGAGATTTCACAAGGATGTGAGACAGGGGTGTATTTTATCACCCTATTTGTTTAATCTCTACGCAGAACATATCATACGGAAAGCAGGATTGGATCAAGATGAAGGAGGTGTGAACGTTGTAGGAAGAAATATCAATAATTTAAGATATGCAGACGATACCAGACTACGAGTGGAAACTAGTAATGACTTGAAACGAATGCTGGTGAAAGTTAAAGAGGAAAGCACAAAAGCAGGACTACAGCTGAACGTCAAAAAGACTAAAGTAATGACAACAGAAAATTTATGTAGCTTTAAAGTTGACAATGAGGACATTGAACTTGTCAAGGATTATCAATACCTCGACACAGTCATTAACCAAAATGGAGACAATAGTCAAGAAATCAGAAGAAGGCTAGGACTGGGGAGGGCAGCCATGAGAGAACTAGAAAAGGTCCTCAAATGCAAAGTCCAGCAACATCTGGAAAGTGGCAGGTTCCCCACCCCACTGTTTTTCTGGGCCCAAAATCACATGGTGTTATACCCAGAATCTAATCCAAACATATATATTTTTTAAACAACAAAAACATGCAATATGGGATGCACTGCTTGATTGCTTACAATATGTATGTTAGTACTGTTACCCTGGCCTCCTGTAGGTCTGTCAGCAACCTGTGGGGTTGTGGCTGAAGACCCTGTTCCAGACCCAGACCATTTCTGTCAGGGGTGGACAACCTGGGCCCTCCAATATTGCTGGACTTCTACTCCCATTAGCCTCATGCAGAATGGCCAATGGTCAGAGATAATGGGAGTTGTAGTTCACCAACATCTGGAGGGCCATAGGTCTCCCATCCCTGACATAATAAATATGTCAAGTAGCTGTCTGTTTTGATCCCTCATCACTTCAGCTACTTCTTCCTGAGACTCACCTGGTGGTCCAGATGGCCCCCTCTCACCAGTCTCACCCTTTTCACCTTTCGGGCCTTGCGGTCCTGATTTCCCAGCTGGTCCTCGTAACCCTGAAAATATTGAAGCACCAACATTTGGCACAAAGGGTGAGTTGATGTGCCAGTTGCAGAGAAAATGCACATGTGAAGTTAAGGGGAAAATAATAACATGGAAGACAGCACCTGGAACATAAGCAGAGTGCAATTTCCTCCCCTCTGCCAAGCAATCACAGCCAAGCAATGAGGTTGGCAATAAGAGTTTCCAGTACAAAGGTAGTAGTCTTTGTCAATCTTCAGCCCCGGTATAGTAGAAGGGGACCCATTGAGCCCAAAGGAAACTGCCAAGACCTGTCTTGGAGACTGAGAAGGGCATTGATAGAACTGAAGCTAAGTGGAAAAAGTTATGGTTCTCTAAACCACGGGTTCCCAAACTGTGAATCTGTGGACCACCAATGGTCCATGAACTTCGTTCAGGTGGTCCACGGCATGCCCACAATAAACATTCATACTGATTTTTAATTGTTTTTATTGCTTCTTTTATTGCTTATATTTTATTGTCCATACATATAATATTTTTCTTAGGCTTCTATCATGTTGTAATCGTGATGAGAGCCTTCTAAATGCTGCAGGGTCATGGCAGTGGCAGGGCGGCAGGTGGGGTCAGGGGGGTGGCAGCCTGGGTGAGCTGTGGAGGAACAAGCAAGGGGAAGCAAGGGCTCAAGGAGTTCAAGTGAGCTGATGATGGCCACTGGGCACCAATGCCTGGAGGCACTGGGGGGTTGGCAAGGGGGACTGGCGAGGTGGGTGGTGGGCCACTGGGATTCCCATTACTGGGGTTAGGTGGCAGGATTGGCATGCAAAATGTGCAGGGGTAGAAGCCCCTAGTATTACAACCTGTAAAAACGTGACACAACAAAATACAATATAAGAAGTAACATAAACAGAAATAACACACTTAAAAACCATTCAGCATCCAGCATAGCAAATTACAATTCTTACGACAGGCAGGAAACAGCTAGGTGGTTTGCCAAGGCCATCAGCAATTTCATGTCCATGGGGGAGAAGGTTTGGGTACCACTGCTCTGAACCACGCAAATCAGTGTCTGCTTATGTGAAGGAAAGCTCCGCATGGTACCACATGCCGGTACAATTATCTCAGATGACTTCAAGGTTGGCACCACATTGTTGGTGCAGCTTTGATGCCAGGGACACATACTTTCATTTGTGGTGGGAGTGCCCACTTGCTCATAAAGTCTGAACTGAGGTATATCAGGAGATTGCTATGATTATTAAGATCAATATTCAACTGACTCCACAATTATTATTGCTAAACATGCTGGATGATCAGGCTGTACATATTCATTGAAAGGAATCATTAATGTGGCTGTTGGTAGCTGCTCAAATTTCCACTGCTCAAAAATAGAAGACATTAGATGATTTATAACTGTCTTTGTGGAATGTTTGGAATCTGGCGATATCTGAGAAAATAACATGCAATCTGAACTTTCAAGGAGCTGTCAAAGGTGCTGAACTTATTTTGGGATCAAGGTTCAGCACTTTGGACAGCTCCTTGAAAGTTCAGACTAAAAACTGGAGCATATTCCACTGCCCCACTGACATGGACCCACCAGCTGAAATGGATCTGAACACCCAGAATAGTTTGACGCAGTTTGGGGGAATTTATCATTGAGGCTACCCCAAATGATTCGCAAGGTTCCTTGCCTGTACCAGTTTGTGAAATTTGGACCTCATAACTGTGATTTATAAAAATTGATCTCATTTAACTGTTAATACTAGATGAGTGGCTCTGTAACAGGAAAACAAAAACAATTTTAATGTATAACCCCTAGCTGTATTTGAATTGCATCTGAGTCGTTATCAAACAATAATCGTAATTTTAAAAAGAGCTGTCTATGCTAGATCCAGGAAATGATGCCGCTTTCAAAGCGTCTCCATCTGGTGAGCCATCAAGGTTGCAAGTAGGGAGGATTCTCAGTTGCCTGAGTGACTCTACTTTCCCTGAGCGACTCTACCTTCCCTGAGCTGTTCAGTGCATATGTCATTTGCATCAAACACACAAGGCAACTGGGAAGTTGTTCGTTGTTATTGTGCTTCAAAGACCTGACCAAAAAACATAATCTTAAAGTGCCTTGTGTGTGGTGGGAGGCATTAGGTCTTAATACGGCCTAGGTCCAGGCTATTTGTCAGACCGTATCTCCCTATATGAGCCTGCCCGGGCCCTGATATCCTCAGGAGAGGCCCTTCTCTCAGTCCCAACACCTTCACAAGCACAATTGGTGGGGACGCGGGATAGGGCCTTTTTGGTGGCTGCTCCCAGGCTTTGGAACTCCCTTCCGAGGGAGGTAAGAATGGCCCCCTCCCTACTGTCCTTTCATCGGCAGGTAAAGACCTTTTTATTCCGACAGGCCTTTGGAATAGAAGATGTTTAAGGATAGCGTTTAAGAGGTGTGCGATATTGTTTTACTGCCTTAATTGCACTATCTTGAAACTGTTTTTAACCATTTTAAGTGTGTGTTTAAATGTTTTAATGTCGTATATAGTTTAATTCAATTTTAAAAGCAGGTTTTTGTATGTTTTTATTATATGAATTCGTTTTTATTTGTAAGCCGCCCGGAGTTCCAGCTTTGGGAAAAGGGCGGGGTAAAAATAAAGATATAATAATAATAATAATAATAATAATAATAATTAAATGCAAAGAGGGAACAGATAAGCAATCAGGAGAGATGAGCCAGTAGGATTCAACAATGAATACACAAATGCAAACCCCAGCAGAGTCAGCAAGAAACTGCCTTCTGCAATTTCAAAATACCATCAATCGCCATCAAAAGTGGAAGGAGGGAGAGCCCGCCTCTGAAGAAAGAAGGTGATTGCCAAAATGAGTCATACTCAGAGCAGACCCATTGAAATCAATGGACTTGAATAAACTTAGTCAATTGATTTCATCGGGTCGACTCAGAGTATGACCAGTCTTGGAGATCACCCAGAATTCTGTCACTGTGGTGACACCACTGAGGAGGCCCTGTGATACCCATTCATCAGAATTTAGCTACTAATGGGCCAAAGATCAAGACCTCTGTTGCTGATATTCTGGCAGATTTATACGGGCAAAAAGGTTCACAGGTGGGATATTGCTGAATACCAGTTGCTGGAATACCAGAACCTTTGCCTTTATAACTTGCTGCCTGGCCGCTGTAGGAAACTTAATACTGGATTAGGTGGTCCTTTTCTGTGATCTAGCATAGCTTCTTTCATGATCTGACTTGGGCTGCAACCCAAGTGAAGGAATGTTAACTGTTTCAAGCAGTGGTTCCCAAAATTTTTAATTTCCCATGGACCACTTGAAAACTGCTGATGGTCTCGGTGGACCACTTCAAGATTTTTCTGCCTGCTATAGCAAGCGCAACACACTATGTCAGACGCTGCATGACTTTTAATTGGATTTTGATTGCTTCGTTTATTCCTGATATTGTATTCTATTGCATTACAATTTGCATTCCATTGAATTCAGACTGCAATACAATAAAAGACAATATAGGAAATAAAATATGCAACCAAAAAGCAATTGAAATCAATGTGAATATTTAATGTGGACAGCTTGAAGGAAGCTTGGATCACAGTTTGGGGACTTAAATTAATCTTACAACCATCTGAGGAGCCATCTGAGAGTCTTGTTGTGTGTGTTTTTGGTTGGGGTATAAACTCTGCAAATAAATAAATATAACAAAATATTGCATTGTATTGCAATGCAGAAGTGGAATTGAATGGACGGATGGGTTATCAAGGACAAATGTGACAGAGACCATTGTAGATGGACATGCCCATCCCTAATACAGCACGATGGATGGGGGGGGCGAATGCTCTGAAGTTTGCTCACCCATGGGTCCCATTGGTTTCCTCAGGACAGTCCCTGGGTTGGCTAGCGGAATGGCATCGGGCACCAAGCCATCGTACCACGTGGGGGGTGTCGTCTTGGCCATTGGCAGGTCATTCTCTGAAGACGAGAGCTGCTCTGCAGCCTCAAGGAGAAGGATCTGGATGGAAGCCACAACCATCAATGCTCAGCGCAGGCAAACCCGGAATCACACAATCACTGAGTTTGGTCCTGAGCCTGACTTCTGACTTCCCCCTCTTATCCCTGGGAAAGATCTTTCAGCCAGTCACCTTCCCATCCCGTGCCTTGATCCTGGGTCCCAATCCTGGCCTTGATCCTGTGTTGCCACACAGCTGTGCCAGGGGGCAACCTACAACTTGTATCATGATGGTTTGTTCCTGTTGGGAGTAAAGAGCCAATGCATGTTTCAAGTGACCTGAACCAGAAAGGCCATCTATTCTTCCCTCTGCTGATTCCTTCTCTAAAGCGTTTGTTGTTTTTGCAGGCTTTGCTCCTCTCTTTCCTCCCTTTGCTTCCTTTGTTCTCAGTTACCAATGGCTCCCTACGTGGCAGGTGGCATGACTGCTTCAGCATGCATGACTTGATCTTTTTGTAGCAATAAACCTTCAGTTTCTTCATTCTTTCAACTACCAGTCTTAACAGACCAGTTATTTCTGCACTCTGCTGCAATATATATCTACCAAAAACTCTGTTATAACAAAAAATGGAAATGGACTGCCTTCAAGTCGATCCCAACTTATGGCAACCTTATGAAGAGGGTGTTCCTGGTAAGCAGTATTCAGAGAGGGTTTACCATTGCCTCCCTCTGAGGCTAGTCCTCCCCAGCTGGCTAGGGCCTGCTCAGCTTGCCACAGCTGCACAAGCCAGCCCCTTCCTTGTCTGCAACTGCCAGCTGGGGGGCAACTGGGCTCCTTGGGACTCTGCAGCTTGCCCACGGCTGCACAGGTGGCAGGTCACATAACCCCTGAGCCACTCACTGTGGGGGGTGATCTTTGGCTATTCTTTCCTCTGCTGATCTCTCCTCTAAAGGATTTGTTGTTTTTGCAGGCTTTGCCCCTGTCTTTGTATATGGGGGACCCCTAGCAGCAGCTGGGTGAGTCAGATTTGTGTTGGCGATTGCGTGTGTAGGTCATACGTGGTTTGAATTCAAGTGCCGTATAGAACAGGAATAAGACAGGCCAGGCAAGTTTCTTGTAAGAGTCTTTACTAGGCAAAGACATTAGACACAGCTCTCTCCATCGACATTTCTTCCCCCACACTTAGTTCCTGCAAGTTTCCCACCTTATCACACTCCCAGCCAGCCACTGACCTTGATAGTCTGGCACTCTGTTCTCACAGCTTAACCCTTCTGCTTCAGGTTTCTCTCTCTCTGCTAAAAACCTTGTCTGTGAGTCTCACAGCCTGCGTCACTGACCAACAATTTGGCCCACAGGCTGCTGCAGTAGAGGTATGCAACTGAGGGACTGGGACACAGGCCTCAGGGGGAAATGAGGGTTTGGATGGGGGATATGAATGAGGCAAGAGAGATGGCATCGCCCAGGTACTCCGAGAGGAACTTCCAAAGATAATTTGGAGGCGAGAGTGCTTTTGCGCTCAAGTCCTGCTTGAGGGCTTCCGATGGGCAACTGGTTGGCCACTGTGAGAGAGCGATGCTGGACTCAATGGGCACTGGCCTGATCTAGCGGGGCTCTTCTTAAGTTCTTAAAAGAACATCAGAAAAAGCGGAGTCGACCGAGGGAGCTGGAGGCCTTTGGATGTCTGAGAGAGAGCGGGGGGGGGCATGGGCAAAGAAATGCCATAGGCAGAGATGTATCAGGGCATCAGAGCCCTTAAGAATCCAAGCTCTCGCCTGGAACACGACTTTACCTTTGCTTCAAGGGTGTTCAGCCTCTCAGTCATATCTGTGAGTCTTGTGCAATTCATACATTCTAGAAGAAGGGAGGGGAGAGAGAGAGAGAGAGAGAGAGAGAGAGTCAAAACAAATTTAACAATCTTTGGAACTATTTGCCATGAAAACATAGGGTTGTAGTTCACTAAGTCCCACTCAGAGTAGACCCACTGGAATGAGTGGACCTAAGTTAGACATTTCCATTAACTTCTGCATAGGACTAGTGCTGAACACTATGCATCCATACATTTCCTGGGCTAAACTGGCAGCATACCTACCAACTGAATCTTTTACCTGACCCTAATGTATTGATCTAATACAGGGGTCCCAAACTGTGGTCCACGGACCACCAGTGGTTGGTGAGCTTCATTCAGGTGGTCTGTAGCATGTCTGTAGATCCGTGGTTAAAGATGGGAGACGCACATACATTGCATCAAATATTCATATTGATTTATAATTCAACTTTATTGGGTCTTTGATTTCTTCTGTTGCATTGTACCGTACTGCCATTTAAATTCTATGCATATAAAAATTAAAAGAAGCAATCAAAATACAATGAAGAATCATACAGCATCTGCACTGCAACTGCTACAACGGGCAGAAAGATCATTAATGCAATAAAATACAATATAAGAAATAAAGGAAGCAAGAAAAATCCAAAAAAATTGCTTACAGCATCTAGCACAGTTGCTATAACAGTGGAAAAATCTTTAAGTTGTCTGCCAAGACCCTTGGCAATTTTCAAGTGGTTCGTGGGGGAAAAAGAAGCTGGCAAATAATACAGACCAGGGGTTCCCAAACTGTGGTCTGTAGGCCACCAGTGGTTTGTGAGGTCCACACAGGTGGTCCCCGGCATGATCTGCGGATTTGTGGTTGAAGATGCAAGGCAGCACACCCATCGCATCACATGCCCATATTTATTTATTTATTTTATTTTATTTTTTAAAACTTATATACCGCCCGACTAGCAATAGCTCTCTGGGCGGTGAACATAGATACAATAAAATACAATATAATACAAAAACATCAGTCTAAAATCAAATTTCACAATCTAAAAACAGCAAAGGCTAAAATCAAATTACAAACATTACCATCATTAACAAAAAATTAAAATGCCTCGGAGTAGAGAAAGGTTTTAACCTGGCGCCGAAAGGATGATAGTGTCGGCGCCAGGCGAACCTCCTCGGGGAGACTATTCCATAGTTCGGGGGCCACCACTGAGAAGGCCCTTGATCTTGTCACTGCCCTCCGGGCCTCCCTATGAGTCGGGACCCGGAGGAGGGCCTTCGTAGCAGACCGTAGTGTATGAGCCGGTTCATAGCGGGAGAGGCGTTCCGACAGATATTGAGGTCCCGCGCCGTATAAGGCTTTATAGGTTAATACCAACACTTTGAATTTGGCCCAGAAGCGTATTGGAAGCCAGTGCAAGCGGGCCAAAACAGGTGTTATATGGTCAGACCGCTTCGTTCTTGTTAGCAGTCTGGCCGCCGCATTTTGCACCAGCTGTAGCTTCCGAACCGTCTTCAGAGGTAGCCCTACGTAGAGCGCATTACAGTAATCCAAACGTGAGGTTACCAGAGCATGTACTACTGATGTAAGATCCTCCTTACTCAGGTAGGGACGTAGCTGGGCTACCAATCGAAGTTGGTAGAACGCATTCCGTGCCACCGAGGCTACATGAGCCTCAAGTGACAGGGAAGAGTCTAGAACGACTCCCAGACTACGAACCTGTTCCTTTAGGGGGAGTGTAACCCCATCCAGGACAGGATATGTATCCACCATCTGATTGGAAAAACCATCCACCAACAGCATCTCAGTCTTATCAGGATTGAGTCTCAGTTTGTTAGTTCTCATCCAGTCCATTGTCGCGTCCAGGCAACGGTTCAGCACATTGACCGCCTCACCTGAGGAAGATGAAAAGGAGAAGTAGAGCTGCGTGTCATCAGCGTACTGGTGACAACGCACTCCAAAACTCCTGATGACCGCACCCAACGGCTTCATATAGATGTTAAAAAGCATGGGAGACAAAACCGAACCCTGCGGGACCCCACATTGGAGTACCCACGGTGTCGAGCAATGATTGATATTGATATTTAGTTGTAGTTTTGTTGCTGATTTTATTTCTTGTGTTGCATTTTATTGTGTTGTATTGTATAAGGGGTTTTGGACAGGGATCTCACCCATCTCTGCCCGCAGATGCCAAGGACTGAACTGGGTCTATGTGCTTGGAAGGCAGATGCAATAAAGGCACTAAAAATGCAATAGATAAGAAAAAAAGAAGAAATAAAGATTCCATGAAAAATCAATCAGCATCTAGCACAGCACATTACAACTGCTACAACAGGCGGGGTGGGTGGGGGAAATGATTAAAGTGTTCCACAAAGACCTTTAGCCATTTTCAAGTGATACGTGGGGTTGGGGCAAGGGAGTTTGGGAACTGCTGCTATAGATCAAGCCACTAGATGGCAGCATTGGCAAAGCGTTGTCCTAGCCTAGACCATCCTCTCCCAACCTGCCATCCTTCAGATGGTTTGGGTGACAATTCCCATCAGCCTGATGGAAGCTCGGATGGACGTTGCAGTCCAAAACATCCAGAGGGCAACAAGTTCAGGAAAGATGGTATATAAGGGCTGAGGGGGGAGGCAGGGAGGAGTGAGGTGAGCCTCCGAAGATGGTGGGGTCTTGAGCAACAACATTCTAAACAACAGTGCCAATTCCCAAAATGGGGTTGCAGATAAGGGATCAATGCCAGGGTGACAAAAGCAGGGGTGTAGTCGACCAGGGTCTCGGGAGGTCTTAGTCCCCTTACTTTTTGGGGAGCAGGGTCCCAGCAGGATCTCTATGTCTCCAGCATCCTGGAAGCCAATTGACATGAAAGGTTAGTCACTGAGAGGAGTCTTCTAAAAAGCTTCCTAGTCTTTTCCTGCTGACTAGAGCTAATCAGAGTGAAAGGAGGTAAGTCAGCCAGCGAGAAGACTTTTAAGTAGCTAACACTCCCTCCTTTCATGCGTACAGGCTCCTAGGGAAGTCTGTTGTTGTGGGAGAAGGCATTAACAAGAATCTCGTTCTCAACCCAGCAGCAAAAAAAAAGAAAGAGTGCGTGTGGCTGTGACTATAATGCTCCTGCACAAAGGGCTTTAATGCAGTAATGTGGGTGGGAACATAGGAACATGGGAAACTGGCTTAAGCAGAATCAGACCATTGGCCCCTCTAGTTCAGTACTGCCTACACTGACAGGCAGCAGCTGTCCAGAGTTTCAGACAGGGATCTCTCTCATGTCTACCTACATGTGGCAAAACGGCGATCGACCTGTGGCGCATTGTTTTACTTCTGCAACCTATCTTTTCAATCCAATGTTAATAAAATCCTTTTATATGCATACCAGTTCAAAAAAGTCTCCCCCCTCTGCCCTTAAGAATCAAAAACTGCAAAATGTAGTTTCAACACCTACAGTTCTCAACTGTCTCAAGAGCTCATGAGGCTTGCTCCTTTGGAGAGCCCCTTTTTTGAGACCGATGTGACTTCAAAGCACTCAGTATTTGAAAGATGACTCAATTGTTATACTGCAGACTCATATTTTGAATCAAAATGAGTTCATGGTTGTAAATACAGTAATTCCAAAACTGTTTTCAATTTTGGATTCAGTGTGGCTTCAATGTTTTCTGCAGTAAGAATGGTGAAATATATGTCACAGATATTGGACAAAAGTTTTTCTTTATTAAATTTATATCCTGGCCTTCCTCCAAGAGGAAGCCCAGGGTGGCAAACAAAAACACTAAAAACACTCTAAAACACCATAAAAACAGATTTTAAAATATATTAAAACATCTTTAAAAAACGTATTTTTTCAAAAAGCTTTGAACACATCTTAAAAAGCAGTTCCAAAACAGATGCAGACTAGGATAAGGTCTCTACTTAAAAGGCTTGTTGAAAGAGGAAGGTCTTCAGTAGGCGCCGAAAAGATAACAGAGATGGCACCTCTCTACTACTTAATGGGAGGGAATTCCAACGGGTCGGTGCAATACTAAAGATCCATTTCCTATGTTGTGCAGAACAGACCTCCTGATAAGATGGCATCTGCAGGAGGCCCTCACCTGCACAACGCAGCAATCAACTGGGTATATAAGGGGTAGGACGATCTTTCAGGTATCCTGGTCCCAAGCTGCATAGGGCTTTGTACCTCGAACCAGAATCCTGAACTTGGCCCAGTAGCTGAGGAAGGCCTGATTTCCTTGCACTACTTAATGAAAAGGTATTTCTGATTTCTCACTAATTCTATTACTATATAATTCACAACATTATTGTGGTGGTGGTGGTGGTGATTCCTACCCCGCCTTCTGGCCAAAAGGCCCTCAAGGCGGCTTACAAAAAACACAAATATAAAATACATCAATAAAAACAATACAATTTACAATAAGCAATACATAAATGAATAAATGTGGGCGAGAAGGATGGGCACAGGAGAAGTCCAAAGGAATGGAACTTGAGGGGAAAGACCTGGAGGAGAGATCCTTTTTCCATGATGACTGAGATGATGAATTAGCGAAGCCATGGTACTCAGAGTGGATTTTAGTCTAGACACCACCAACTGCCCCACAGTCATTGTGTCTTTTTCTACCCTCAAAAAGAGTTAAAGTTTTGGTTATGTGGGTGACAATGTTAACACATTTGCCACATTTTTGGCAAATATGGAAAAACAACAACAGGTAGACAAGAGAAAATGCTCCCAGGAGGGCTGGCTGTGAATTCACCCCGCAGGACCGAAACACCCGGGCGTTAACTGTGAGGTGGGAAAATGGGCCATTCGTTGGGACGAGGGGATCTAAAGGATGGCTGTCTCCCATGTGATCCTGCCCAGCTGCTCAGAAGATGGATCTTCAGACCCCCTGCTCTGCGTCCCACCTCCACTAGAGGTGCCACTGGTGGGAAAGTGAATCAGGGCCTTGTTTGTGGCCAGCATATAGTGTTGGGGGCAGAAGCGTCCCTATTGTCAACATTTCCTCTTCCTGGTCACCTAAGGCAAGGCTGGGGAACCTCAGGCCCAGGGATGAAATGCAACCCTCTAACCTTCTCCCACTGGCTCACAGGACTCTTCCCTGGGCCCATATCCTCTGAGCCACACACAAGCCCTTACTGCCTGTCCTTTTGTTTGGCTGCAGTGTGGCCTTGTACCCTGATAGTGCCTCTTGCTTTCCTGGGTGGAGGATAGGATGGCATGTGCATGCGCAGAAACTAGGTACACAGGGAAAATTGACATTCATTGCTCCGCCCAATTTTGCCTCTGGCCCCGCCCACCAGTGGCATGTGGGCCCCGGAATGCTGTCCGGAAGGCAATACGGCCCTAATAAAGGTTCCCTGCACCTGACCTAATGGGTCAATGCTCACAGCTGAATCTTCTCTGACTTCTCCTGAGCAACCCCTACCTGGCAAGAGAGCATCCTGGGCAGGCAAACGAGGGCTCTGACACCAGTTGCAGAGTTCACACTGGGTCTGCTGCCACCTTTGCTCTTGAGGTCAGCTGGGCAAAACAGGAGAATTGGGGAGGGGGTTCAAGGCTTGGGATGTGGCTGGAGTGATTATTGGGGGGTAAGCAACTTGTCTATGAGACAAGCACTGACTCTCGTGGACAACTTGCTTCTCCCCGCTGCCTCAAAAAAGCTGCCGTAGCCGTGTCCCAACCCCTGTCTTACAGCTAGGGATGTTGTAGAATTTTATCAGCAATGCAAGTAGGAGCAGAATTGCCACAATTTGCATGTCGGAACAGAAATGATACAAGCAAACACAAGTGGTATTCAACACTGTCGGGTTTTTTGGTCCACAATCGTTGCAGAAATAATGAAGTTATTTTCTGCATTGTTTTTGACATTCCCCTTCCATTGACCCAGGAATGTCGAAAAGCCAGGGGTGCAATTAAGAAGGATAAGTTTTCAGCTGTATGGTTTCAGTTCACAACGTATGCTAACTCAGTTGATGGAACACTTCATCCACCAGCCATTCAGTTCTCTTTTCGGCAGAACTCATTATCTATGGATAAAGGTTTTCATAGTGGGAGTTTCCAAATCTAAGTTTGTGCACTTTTCCCTATGATATGTTTAGTACTCTTTCGTGGCTGTGACATTGTGTATGTTTTATTATATTGTTATTGCTATAAATTTCAATAAAAATCCCATTAGAAAAAAGAAATTAATTACATAATTAATCACATTAGTTTCGGCCATAGCAGATCACAAGACGAATAATGTAGGACCATCCTTGTTACCATTTCCACATGGTGCCATATGCCTGATTTTGGAGAGGCAGCTTGAGCTTACCATATATCTACTTTGCTGCACCAAATCTATCCCAAAAGGTTCAACCCCTGAACTTCCACTTTTCTAAAGCATCATGTCCCATCTGCAGCTATGGGATGACCCTGGAGTAAATGTCATGTGACAGGTGCCATCTCTATTATCCTTTCGGCACCTACTTTCAACAAATTTAAGTACAGGCCTTATCCCAACCTGCGTCTGTGATAGAATTGCTTTTAAAGATTTTTTTAAAAAAGATGTTTTGTTTTAACATGTTTTAGTGTTTTCGTTGGCCGCCCTGGGCTCCTTCTGGGAGGAAGGGTGGGATATTAATTAATTAATTAATTAATTAATCCTAATTAATTAATTAATTAATTAGATAGATAGATAGATAGATAGATAGATAGATAGATAGATAGATAGATAGATAGATAGATAGATAGATAGATAGATAGATAAAGTGCACTGCAGCCGAAGGAATGCTTTTTTCCTTCCTTCCCCCCCTCCTTTTTTTTTGCAAGGTTGGTAAAAGGCAGACATCCAAGTCCAAGCCTCTGTATCCCCAGATGTGCTGTTGCTGCTTTCACAAAAGCCCTGCTTGTGTCTTTTGGGGTAGCTCATCTGCTTAGCAGATGTGCGGCTCCAATGGCTCCCAAGGTTTTCACTTACAACAAATCCACAGATGTTCATCGAGGTACAAAGCCTCTTCTGAAGGAAACTTTTACCTCTTCTGGAAATCCCCAGAGCTTTCTGATTAGTCCTCGCAGGAGAGCTGAAATCTATTTTCATATCTGAACTTGGATTTTAATCTCTCTCTCTCTCTTTTGAGTGCATGCACATTGAAGTAATTTCAAACTGCATGCACTGCCAGCCTGGGAAAGGCAAGAGTTTCACCGTCAGAGGGAAGGAAAACAGAACCGTGTGGCTTTGGTGTACTTAAAAGGAGGCTAGGCAGTGGCATAGAGGGAAACGTTGAAGTGCAGGAGTTCATTGTAACAGCCCTTGTAATTGGCGATGCCAGAGCAAAAGCAGGCGAAGTAACTCATGTAAATTTTACCTTTGTACAGTGGACTAGGTTCTACACACACTCGCACACAGTCGTCTCTATCCCCCATCCAGGCCATCAAGAGGCATTTATCAGAGGTCAAGGAGGATTCCAGCCATTTGAGAGCACTTGAAGACAGTGTGAACCTGCGCCTGTGAGGGGTATAGCCTGGGGAGAGTTTATAGGGTCAGATAAGGAGGCTTGGAGGGCCAGATTTGGCCCCTGAGATTCTTCATCCCTAC
This sequence comes from Rhineura floridana, assembly GCF_030035675.1. NCBI lineage: Eukaryota > Metazoa > Chordata > Lepidosauria > Squamata > Rhineuridae > Rhineura > Rhineura floridana. The sequence continues at coordinate 4,192,415 of NC_084500.1, read as the reverse complement.
GTCATTCTCTCTCACACACATCCATTCACACACACACCAAAGAGCAGGCAGTACATAGTGTGATATCCAATTTATTAGGGATCCACGCAACCACAATCCTTTGCCCAGTTTCTTGGGAGTAAGCTCTACCGAGCTCAGTCTCACTGACGAGGTTCAACATATGTTATACATTGAGCTTTAACTCAAGTACTTCAGACAGCTGAAATGCAGCCTTCAGCTTTTAGTGAGAAATGCAAGCCATCTTGCAAAAGAAGTCTTCCCATTTAAACTGCTGGCATGGAGTAGGGGCCCCATCCAAAGAAAGCAAAGAAGTACCCAACCTCTGCTGGAATATTTTCCTCATTCTCTGGCTTTCTCTATGTGAATCCGTCAGACAACGTTGGAAACCTCATAATCACCTTGTTCACTTGCCAAAGCAAGGAGCTCCATCAGTCATGCTTACATTCTGGCAGATGATATAATCGCGCCTGCTCTTTATAAAAAAAAAAAAAAGTCCCAGAGCTGCACTCCCTTTCACTATCCTGCTGACATCAGGTTGGAAGTATAGGGAAACCTTGGTATAACGCATCTCAATATACCATGGAATTGGATATATTGCACTCATGGCCAAGCCCCCCAAGTAAAATAAGTACAGCAGTTCACACATCTTTTAACTCACAAAATAAAAAAGTGGTAGGCTCCCATCTTTCCAAACAACTTTCCTTCCTTCCTTTCTTTCTTTCTTTCTTTCTTTCTTTCTTTCTTTCTTTCTTTCTTTCTTTCTTTCTTTCTTTCTTTCTTTCTTTCTTTCTTTCTTTCTTTTTCTTTCTTTCTTGTATTTGTATACCGCCCCATAGCCGAAGCTCTCTGGGAGGTTTACAGCAACTAAAAACACCAAACACAGATTTACAAATTTAAAACACAATTAATTTTTTTAAAAACAATTTTAAAAACACATGCTAAAATGCCTGAGAGAAGAGGAAAGTCTTGACCTGGTGCCAAAAAAATAACAGTGATGGCGCCACGCGTACCTCGTCAGGCAGATCATTCCATAATTTGGGGGCCACCACTGAGAAGGCCCTCTCCCTTGTGGCCAGCCTCCGAGCTTCCCTCGGAGGAGGCACCCGGAGGAGGGCCTTTGATGTTGAGCGTAGTGTACGGGTTGGTTCGTATCGGGAGAGGCGTTCCATCAGGTATTGTGGTCCCAAGCCGTGTAAGGCTTTATAGGTTAAAACCAGCACCTTGAATCAAGCTCGGAAGCATACAGGCAGCCAATGCAAGCGGGCCAGAATCGGTTTTATATGTTCGGACCGTCTGGTCCCTGTTACCAATCTGGCCACTGCATTTTACACAAGCTGCAGTTTCCGAACCATCTTCAAAGGCAGCCCCACATAGAGTGCATTGCAGTAATCTAACCTGGAGGTTACCAGAGCATGGGCAACTGAAGCCAGGTTATCCCTGTCCAGATAGGGGTGCAGATGGGCCACCAACTGAAGTTGGTAGAAGGCACTCCATGCCACCGAGGCTACCTGAGCCTCAAGTGACAGAGATGGTTCTAGGAGAACCCCCAAGCTACGAACCTGTTCCTTCAGGGGGAGTGCAACCCCATCCAGGACAGGTTGGACATCCAGCATCCGGTCAGAAGAACCACCCACTAGCAGCATCTCAGTCTTGTCTGGATTGAGCCTCAGTTTATTAGCCCTCATCCAGTCCATTGTCGCAGCCAGGCACCGGTTCAGCACATTGACAGCCTCACCTGAAGCAGATGAAAAGGAGAAGTAGAGCTGCGTGTCATCAGCATACTGGTGGCAACGCACTTCAAAGTTTCATGTAAATGTTGAACAGCATGGGGGACAGAACTGACCCCTGTGGAACCCCATAGCAACAAGTACTCACTCTTTTAACTCTTAAGGGTGAGCCTGAGCTGAAGTGCAACAGGGGAAGGTTTCTCCTTCACCCTTATATCAGTCTTGATTTCTAGGTTTTCTTTCCCTGTTTGTTCTACCTTGTCCATCCTCAGTGTTCCTTTCCCTGCTGAGTCCTTCTGTTTCCTTCCCTGGGTTGTTTTTGAACTGCCCCCCCCCTCTGTTAGCATTCTTTTAATTTTTCTCCTGACATTCTCCCCCAAACCGCCATTTCCTGCCCTTTTCCCTTCCTGGCGGCTTTTTCCTAGGGGTCTATCCCTCCAGTCCTCTCAGTCTGGGTTAATTTTCAAGCCCTTTTGTTATTGTTTATTGTTGCAGAGTTTAATTTGTGAACTTATCCTTCCCTCAGCATTACCCGTCCTGCTTCTTCCCTTCCCGTTCAGTCCCACAGCTGCAGGAACAGCATTTTTTGCCTTTTTAAAGAGTTTTTCTCTCCTTTTTCCCCCTCTGCCACCCTATATCTGTTCCCAGTTACTGGTCTTTTTTAATTTGTTTTGGTTGCGTCTTCTGCTTCTGCCCTAACCCTCTCATCGGTTTTTAAAAAATCATTTTAAGTGCCTTTCAGTGCAGTTTTCATTGTAACATGGAAGCCCTATAAGGCAGGTGAATCGTTTGTTCCCTGACCCTTGCAGTACAAGAAGGTTTTACTGTTCTGGGACAATAATCAGTGACAATTTGGCAATCCACATTATATTGGATGGGTGATGCTCTTGTTGCCTAGCCCACAGCTGAGGAATATGGGGACCTATACTGAGTCAGACCATTGGTCCATCTAGCTCAGTATTGTCTACACTGACTGACAGCAGCTCTGTAGGGTCTCTCCCAGCCCTACCTGGAGATGCTGGGGACTGAACCTGGAACCTTCTGCAGAGAAAGCAGAGCTATGGCCCAGACATAGAAAGCTGTTCTATTCACAGTCAGAAGGTTGGCCCATCTAGGCCAGTATTGTCTACACTGACTGGCAACAGCCCTCCAGCATTTCAGGCCAGGAGTCTCTTTCAGCCCTTTCTGAAGATGGTGGGGACTGAAGCTGGGACTTTCTGCATGCAAAGCAGCGGCGTCACTAGTGGGAGTGTGGCGGGGTGCGGACCTCTGGTGCGTGCCCTCCCAGGGGCATGGACGAGGTGGCTGGGCTTGCATGCACGCACACATGCAAAGCAGTTGCTCTGCCACTGAGAAATACAACCCTCATCACTCCAACTTTAGGCCTGGGGACTACATGTGGCCCTTACAGGCCTCTCTATCCGGCCTTCAGGACTCTCATGTGGCCACACCCCTCCCTAGGCCACACCCCTCACTGGCCCTGCTCTCAGCCCTCCTTGAGCACTTTTCTCATGTGTCCTTGACTATGATAAATGTGGTTTTGACTTATAAAGCTCTTTACAGCTCAGGACCCCAAGATCTTCTGGAATGCCTCTCCTGATATGACCCTCTGCTTGGCATCAGAGGCTCTTCCTCATGTGCCTCCTCTGAAGGAGGTGCAGAGGGTGGCAAACACAAGAATGGGCCTTCTCAGTGGTGGCCCCGTTTGTGGAACACTCTCTCCAGGGAGGTATACCTGGTGCCATCATGATCCATCCTTAAGCACCAAGCAAAAACAATTCTCTTCTCCCAGGCATTTGGTTCTTAACTTTGGAAGACATTTGTTCGGCTTCTGTTGTGTAGCCTTCCTAAGAAGGGTTGCTCCACCGTGTGATGCACTGTTTTGTTTTTAACGTTTTATATTTTTTTCTTTTTAATTTCAATTTTTTATTAAATGCAAGTTGCTTTGAGTGCACATATTTGCGGAGAAAAGCGACTAATAAATTTAACAACAACAACATCTTACTTGGACAGATCTTCTCAGACCTTTCTCCAAGTCCCCCCTCTAAGGGAAGCTTGGAGGACAGCGACAAGAGAGAGGACCTTTCCAGTTGTGGCCCCCCATTTGTAGTGAGGCTGGCCTGGTTCCTTCACTGACATGTTCTCAGCACCATGTAAAGTCTTATCTTTTCCCCCAGGCATTTGATAGACTGAGATGATGTCTGTATTAGTGAGCTGCTAAAGCTTTCTGCAGCTATACGGGGTGGGGGTGGTTGTTTTGTTTGTATGATATGGTATATTTTGTTTTTAACAGTATTGTCAGGTGCTTGGAGACCGTTGGGTAACAAGTGACTAATAAATGCTGTTGCTGTTGCTGCTGCTGTTGTTGTTGTTGTTGTTGCTGCTGCTGCTGCTGCTGCTGCTGTTGTTATGCCTATCGCTTGTCTGGATGGATGGATGGTTTGTGCCCCTGAATTTTGCGTGGCTGTGGAATGCTGGAATTTTGCCCACAGGACAAAGACAGCAGTAGCATTGGTCATCCAGAGAGATGGGTGAATCTGTTCATCTCATTTTCTCCCTGCTTCTGATTCTTCCCAATCTGAAGTTCAGATCTCCATATTTCCACAGCAGGTTGTAAACACTTGATTTCTTTTTGTTTTAATCGCCATGACGTTTCATCAGCATGTTAGTGCTCACTTCATTTTTAATGCAATCTTGCCTAATTTACAAAGCTGCTTTTGCTAAAACATTCCCCATAATATAATGTGTTCGCATATGCCATTTTCACCAATATAGGCATTTGGATGCCCCCTTCATTCTAGTATACACATTTTTGCACACGTTGTGTAAAGCTGGAGAACTGCATTGCAAAATGTGGAGAAGTGCTTCTTTTGAAGGACGGCTGCATTTTGGTCTACATATTAAGAATGTAAGAGGAGCTGTGACGGATGAGGCCAATGGCCCACCTTGTCCAACATGCTGTTCTCAGAGGGATCGTGGGAGTTGTAGTCCAACAATAAGGCTGAAGGACAGTACCCTAGAGCGAGGTTCATACCACATACAAACGAGAGTGAGACCCTGATACCTTGCCACAGCCTTTAACAGTCTCATATATTTCTAATTTTTTTTGTTAAAGCCCCCATGCACATGCTGCAAGATGTCTGCTTCAAATCCCCTATTTATCATTCTCATGTTCCTTCTAAATGCACAGCTCAGCACAAGTAAACAGGACCTTTGGCTGCTGTGGGAAAGTTGGATTTCATTTCTTGAAAGTAATCGTTTGCAGAAACAGAAACCTGACCCACGGCTCTGAGTAGAATGACCCAATCATGAACTGGTTCAGGACAGAGACGGTCAACGAGGAGTCCACAAGCCACGGGTTGCATTCAGTGTTAGTTCTACTCAGAGTAGGCCCACTGAAATAAATGAACATGACTAACTTGGGTTCATTAACTTCAATGGGTCTCCTCCAAAGCAACTTTATCTGGCCCAGGATCCAGGTGGTTCACCAATATCAGAACCAAGGAGTACAAAGGTAAAATTCATATGAAGCTGCCTTACATTGAGTCTGGCCATGGGCTCATCTAGCTCCATACCACTGGCAGGGCTGGAGCCAGGTATGTTGGGGCCCTTGGGCACCAGCCTGCCCCGGGCCCTGGCACCCGCACACACCCATGCCCCACCTTACCTACCTTTCCTTTGGTGAATGCTGTTCGCACTGTGCATGCATGCCTGCCATCAACCAAGATGGCAGCCGAGGCTTCCCTAAGGGGCGGATGCCTCCACCACCATCTTGGTTGATGGAAGGCTTTCACCCACAGCTCAACCAGCATTTACGTCAAGGGAGAGGTAGGTGGGGCCTGCGCGGCAGTAGGGGGTGCCTGGGAGCTCCCTCTCGTGAGCCGCAGCAGGGTTGGGAGCTGACACTGCTGCGGATTGCGGAAGGGAGTGCTACCCACCCACCCTAAGGAGGGGCCCTTCAGGGGGCCCTTGGGACCCAAGGGCCCAACCTGGCCACCCTCTGGCGCCGCCCCTGACCACTGGTCTTCAACTTTGGGTCCCATTATCCCCAGACAGGATGGTCAATGGTCAGGGATGAGGGGAGTTGTAGTCCACCAACATCTGGGGATCCAAAGTTGAAGACCAGTGGTCTACACTGACTGGCAGCAGCTGTCCAGGATTTCAGTCAGGAGTCTCTCCCAGCCCTACCTGGAGATGCCATAGGGGACTGAACCTGGGCCCTTCTGCATGCAAGGCAGATGCTCTAACCACTGATCTTCTTGGCCCACTTTTGCCACTGGCCTCGCCCACTCTTGGCGTGTGGCCCCTGGAAGGCTGCCCAGAAAGGCCCGTGGCCTCCAGCCCGGAAAAGACCAGCACGGGTTTTATTCTCACCAATGTGCTGGAATGAAGGCGACACATCTCAGAATCTGCAAAGGTTTCTGAAAAAGAAAAAAGAACTCCTCTACATCCAGCTTCCGATAACGGCTCATAGAAAACTACCCTTGGCGAGGAATCTAGAAGGCTGGTTTGAAAGAAGGCCTCAAGTTTTATGTGTTTCACAAATATTTTCATTTTTTTTACAAAAGCAGAAAATGAGAGAACCTGGTGGAATGAATGCCAAAGTAGGAATATGGTTTTGCTTGGAAACAGAGGTTCCACCTGCTCGGGACGACGTCTTGATTTATGTTACGTTTGGGGCCAACCGCAATGTTTTTAGAGGCTGACAATTAACACAAGTTGTTTTAATCTAACCTAAAGGATTCATGCAGGGCAGCTTCAGATGAGTATACCTCTGGGAAGGCAGAGAGCGGGGGGGGGGGAGAGATAGCTATATTCATTCATTTATCATTTTTGTATCTGTCCACATTGCTGAGGTGTCATCCCTTTGCAATACAACAACTCTGCTGACCTTCCAAGGAGCTCAAGGAGTGGTGTTTGTGGCTCCACTCCCATTGATTCTCACAACAACCCTGTGAGGTAGGCCAGGCTGAGAGTTGGTAACTGGCTTAGCATCACCCAATGAGCTTCGTGTTAAGAGCAGGGATTTGAACCTGGGTCTCCCAGTCCTAGTCCGGCCCTCTAACCGCTACAGCACGTATGGATGAAAATAACATAAAAATATTCATTTTATTACGGGAAACTACTGGCAAAAATGTGTACAGTAGAATATTATTAGTATATTTGTCAAAACGGCATTCAAAAGGTGCGTTTATCCTAATAAATCCAGACTAAAACGATGCATTTTTCATATTTTTTTAACAACACACAAATTGCTGCACAAATGAAAAGAACTGGATTTAAGATTAGAAAAATGACCAATGAAGATAAACCAAAACTGAAAGATTTGTCTGTCCCTATGTGATCCCAGAAAAGGTTCAGAAAAGGACCACCGGAATGATCAAGGGGATTGAGCAACTCCCCTATGAGGAATGGTTACAGCACTTGCGGCTGTTTAACTTAGAAAAAAGTAAGGTGGCACTCAACTTACAAGCTCTGAACAGGGCGGTTCACGACAGATGCTATTGGAGGTTGCTGATTCATGGGGTCGCCATAAGTCGTGATCGACTTGCAGGCACATAACAACAGCAAGGCAGCACATGACAGAAATGTATAAAATTATACATGGTGTGGAAATAGTGGACAGAAAGAAATTTTCCACCCTCTTTCACAATAGAATCATAGAATAGTAGCATTGCAAGGGGCCTATAAGGCCATCAAGTCCAGCCTCCTGCTCAATGGAGGACTCAAAATTACAGCATACCCAACAGGTGGCTGTCCAGCTGCCTCTTGAAGGCCTCCAGGGTTGGAGAGCCCACAACCTCCCAAGGTCATTGGTACCATTGTTGTATGGCTCTAATAGTTAGGAAGTTTTTCCTGACTTTCAGTTGAAATCTGGCTTCCTGCAACTTGAGCCCATTATTCCGTGTCCTGCACCCTGGGACGATCGAGAAGAGATCCTGGCCCTCCTCTATGTGACAACCTTTCATGTACTTGAAGAGTGCTATCCTATCTCCCGTCAGTCTTCTCTTCTCGAGGCTGAACATGCCCAGATCTTTCAGTCTCTGAAAGGGCTTTGTTTCTACTGGAACGTGGAGTCATCCAAAAAGTTGAATGTTGGAAGATTCAAGACAGACAAAAGAAAGGAGTTATTCACAGAACGCATACTGAAACGATGGCATTCGCTCCCACAAGATGCAGGGATGGCCATCAACTTTAAACAAAATGTGTTTTCATTAGCAAGAACTGACTATTATGTGTCATATCGGGCTGCCAATATGTTCAATTAGCTTTAGTGAGGAGAAAGGCTTCCGTTCCTTCAGACAATAATTCCCAGAGTTACAGTTTTTTTACGATCATTATTAATTATCAATATTTGCAGTACTGTTTAAACTCCTGAATTATTTTTTTCCCTTTTTTGGTAATCATCGTTTAATGCTTTTTCCTGTGCCTCTTTCTTTCGATGTGCATGGAAGAAGCCAGGTTGATTGTTGCATAATAAACTGAACTGAACTGGATGACGGTAAAAGACAAATGATGGCTTTCAGCTGCTACAAGCCAGGATGCCTATGTTCTCCCTCTGCTGTCGAAGAGAGTATGCCTCTGAAGACCACTCTCTGGGGAGCACAAAAGGGAAACAGCACATTCTTCTTCCAGGGTTCCCATAAGCAATTGGCTGGCCACACCGAAAGCAGGATGCTGGGCTTAGACAAGCCTTTGCCCTGATTCAGCCCTTCACATGTTCTTATCAGGAGGAGCCGCTTCCGTTCACATTTCCCCTCTGCCCCAGGCAGCCGTGTGGATTCTAACATTTTAAAGACAGACGCACTTTTTCAAACACCGTAGGTTATCCACTGTTGGAAACAGCATACTGGGGTGGATGGCCAAGACTAGATATTTGGTTTGATCCAGCAAGGCAGTTCTTCTTGGTGCCCCTCCCACCCACACATTACACAGGAGGTGAGGTATGAAGTGCCAAGTCCTTGCATCAAAGCTAGCACCAGTTGTTTTGCTTTTCTAAAAAAGAATATATCCTTTCTTTTCTCCCCTTTAATCATCTGGTGCAGCCTCGTATTCATCACTCAGGCAGTCGATTTCTCTCCCCTTTTGCTTTTACGTTGCTGCCAATCCAGATCCCGCTGTCAGCTTGCATCTTTCTTAGCAAGCTAACACGCTTGCAAGACGCAGCTAGAGAAACCTGTAGCCGAGAGGTTTAAAAGAGATGGACAAAAGTGGGCTCAAATCCATCCCACCACACTATAATGTGAAAGAACGCTAAAGAATATCATCTTCCATTGCCAGAATCTCTTCTTAAGCCATGGGGTGAAATATTTTTATTAATCAGAATCTCCCCCAAATAAACCATTGCTTGTTTGTTCGAAAGACTCGTGGGCTTGTTCCATAAACTGCTGTGCTTTTTAAGTCACACTGATCCACATAAGTGCCTGTTCCAGATATCTATCTGCTCCCAATGAAGTATTATTTGCTTGCTATCATCCTCCAATCTTACAGGAAGCCATGTTCAAGAAGACGTATCGTCTGCATTCAGTTTTTTATATATATTTAAATCAAAACCATATGAGCACAGAGCCTCAGGTCCTGGTCTACAGCCAAAGCACATCAGCAGAAAATTACAAGAGTGTAAAATGGTGCAGTGAGTGAGAGGAGAAAAAGTTACCTTTCAATAGGAGCACAGAATCATAGAACTGGAGACTTGGGAGGGGCCTGCACAATGTAGTTTGCAGTGCCACCTGTCTGCGGTGCTGCAAATTGCAGTGTGAATGCTCCCTCGCCCACCTGTGCACCACTCGTACCACCCACCTTGGCAAGCAGGCAAGGTGGAGATGGTGGCAAGCCTGGTAGGCAGGTGGCCTGCATGACGCAGCAGTGGCAGCCTGGGTGGGTGGGAGGCCAGTTTGCAGCCTTCATGGTTGCTGAGTTTTTCCAGGGGAGGGAGCGGTGCGGGGCAGTGACAGGGCAGCAGCAGCTTGGGCAGGGGGGTGGCAGTCCAGTGGGAGGCCACATTCCGCCCCCAGACCCGAGGTTCTCCACCTCTGCAGTCAAGTGATTCCAGATTCTGCCTGGCCCTACGTATATCACCCATCAGGTTTCCTCCTGGCCAGCCGTATTGAACAGAGCAAGTTGCCTTACAGTTACAGTAAGTGGTCCATTTAGCCCAGTGTCATCTGCTTTGACTGGTAGCTGCTGCCCAAGGTCTCAGGGAGCCGGTTTCCAACGGTTCTTCTGCAATCGCAGTTGGCACCTGTGCTGGAGACTGAGATGAGTCGCCACTTGCTCAACAGCGCAACTGGGGAGAGTTGCTCCTGTGGCCAGGTCCTGCTTTCAGGCTTCCCCTGTTAGCATCTGGTTGGCCACTGTGAGAACAGGATGCTGGACTAGATGGACCACTGGCCGGATCCAGGAGGCTCTTATGTTATGGTTACAGTCTTCCCCACTAGGATGAAATACATTGTGTTTCTATTTAAATTTTAACAATTATTTCTCAATTTGCATCTATGGATATTCATAAGCACGTGAAAAACAAAAACCCTCTTTTTGGTGATGCATAAGTGACCACATTCTGCAGAAAGGAGGAGGGGAAATCTCAAAATGGGGGAGGGGGGCATCTAAAGGGAATTTACTTGTGGGATCACCTTACCTCATATTTGGCCACTAGCACTGTGATAGGTACCACATAATACTCGTTCCACACTTGTACACTGTTGTTCAGCGCCTACACTTTGGAATTCCCTGGCTACTGACATCAGGCAGGTGCCTTCGCCAGGCCCGGCACAAGTGGGCGGTCAGGTCGGGCATTGGCCAAGGGCAACTGGGGCTGGGAAGGTAGATCTCCCACTCCAAGATCCTCGCTGGCATCAGGTTGTGGGATGCAACCAGACAATGGCACAGATCGCAGAGCAAGCGCTCCACTCTCCCAGGCGGCACCACTCCCACATGCACGCACAGCTGTTACACACTTAAATATTCCAGTTGCACCACCTCTTGCATCGCCTGCCATCACCCAAGAGGTGGTGCAAACAGGTGTATTAAAGCGTGTGCAGAAGGAGCGCCTGCATTTGCTGTAATATTTTCAGCACCTGTATCTAGACATGCAGATGTGGATGTGTTTTAATTATTTGGGTTTTTTTGGTATACTGCTGTTTTAATGGTCTTTTAAATGTTTTTAATTACTTTTTATCTGCTCTTATTGATGCTGTTAATGCTGATTGCAAACAGCTAGGTGGTTCTCTTACAATCAAGCAGTATATAAATGTTGTTAAATAAAATAAAGGGAAAGAGAGGAGAATGGACAACGGTCAATCGGTCTGAAGAAAACAATCTCTCACTCCAAGAGGGAAACTAAACTCACAACCAAGGAAAGCCATTTTCTGTTTCTAGATCCATTAACCCTTTCGTGGGGCTTTCATCTCAATACAGTGGATATTGATTAAAGGCCACTGCTTATTCCAACAACTCTGGGGTTTCAGATTCCCCCCACGAGAAAAGCAGCAAAGTTTCCTTTACAAAAAATATAATGAAAAGATAGCCTAGGGCTACCACAGTGCAACCCCGTGGTTTCCTTTAACGTTTTACTTGATGCCTCAGTTACCAATTTCCCTTCCCAGGACCTATAATTTTTTTTATGTCTAAGCTAGAATTACTGAAGTGTTTTGCACTTAAGCATGTCATCAGAAGGACCTGGCAGCCCTTAGCTCAAAAGTACACACTGCCACATTCTCTCAGGATGTGCCAGTTCTTTGCAACGACAACAACAAAAAAGGGAAAGAGAAAAAGTGTACTCAAGAGGAACATGTTGCATAGCAGATCTTCAGTAGGCAAACTGTGAGCAGAGGGGGTGCCTTGACGTTGAGTGACTAAGATAAATTACAATCTCCATGTTATTGCTCAGCCTTCAAACAGGAAACGCCAAAGTCAGTGAACCCAAAGAAAGAACAACACATACAAGATGTGCTCTGTGATTTACTGTAGACTTTGACCCTCTCCTATCCAGACTTCCTTCTCCCATTACTTTTGGCAGGACTTCATTTCTACCCACGTTTAACTCTTCTCTCCAATATGGAGACCGGCCCTCGGATGCTCAAGAAATACTTTGCAACAACTGGAAAAGGTTGTGGGCCCAGGGGTAGAGCACATGCTTTGCTCTGTGGCTGCAAAAAAGGCAAATGCTATTTTAAGCTGCATTAACAGATGTATAGTTTCCAAGTCGAGTGAAGCACTAGTTCCCCTCTACTCAGCACTTGTTAGGCCTCTTCTTGAGTACTGTGTCCAATTCTGGACACCGCCCTTCAAGAAGGATGCAGACATGGTGGTTCAGAGGAGGGCAATGAGGATGATCAGGGGACTGGAAACAAAGCCCTATGAAGAGAGACTGAAAGAACTGGGCATGGTTAGCCTGGAGAAGACAAGACTGAGGGGAGATATGATAGCACTGTTCAAGTACATGAAAGGTTGTCACATAGAGGAGGGCCAGGATCTCTTCTCGATCATCCCAAGTGCAGGACATGGAATAATGAGTTCAAGTTACAAGAAGCCAAATTTTGGCTGAACATCAGGAAAACCTTCTTAACTGTTAGAGCGGTATGACAATATAACCAATGACCTAGGGAGGCGGTGGGCTCTCCAACACTGGAGGCCTTCAAGAGGCAGCTGGACAGCCACCTGTTGGAGATGCTTTATGTCAGATTCCTGCATCGAGCAAGGGGTTGGACTTGATGGCCTTACAGGCCCCTTCCAACTCTCCTCTTCTGTGATTCTATGTAGAAGGTCTCACATTCAACCCACTGGGCTGGTGGAAAACCCTGCCCTGAAACCCTGAAAAGCCACTGCTGGTCAGCTAAACAATAACGTGATAGATCAGGGCATAGGGATGGGCGAGAATTTCAGTTCAGATGACATTTCAAGCCGAATCTATCAATTCTGCACTTTCCGAAACAATATAAGAACTGAAACGCAGCCATCCTTCGAAATTCGCACTTATTCCAATTTTGCGACACAGTTCGCCAACCAAAGAATGTGTACAAAAATGCAGATGTGTGGGGAAAGTGTGCATAAAAATGAATATGTGAGTGAAAGTAACATGCAAGAATGCATTATATGGTAAGAAACAGCTTGCAAAAATGGGCACATTCGTCAAAGTTGCCTACAAAACTGTGTTAACAGAAGAAAATCACATTAAAATGCTGGAGAATTTTCATGAGGATTTTCAAAAAAATCACAGATTGCTGCAGAAATGTGGAGAACTGAATTTCAGACTGGAACAATGAGAAACGGAGAGAACCAAAGTTGACAGATCCTTCTGCCCCTAGGCTCAGCGGTAGAGCACATCCTTTAAACCACCAGGCTGGGGAAAACCCTTGCCCCAAACCTGGGACACTGCCAGTCAGTGTAAACAATAATGAACTAGATCAGTGGTCGGGGACCTCCAGCCCATGGGGCCAATCGTAGCCCGCCAGGGGTCCGATTTGGCCCGCAATGCCATTTCCCCCAAAGGCATGCCCACCTGTCAATCAGCTGATGTCACTCAAGTGGGCAGGTAACATCGCCTGAGGACAGGGGTTTAATTCTGCATAGTTAGCGCTCGCCAGTTTCCCGCAGGAATTGGGTCATGTGGTCAAAGCAGCAGGATTTAACCCACCCGTACTCATCAGCTGAAGAGCAGGCGGGCGGGTGGTTCACTCCTGCTGAATGCTGCTGGAAGAGAACCCTCTCTGAAACCCTGGAGGGTCTTTCATGTATATTTGATGGTAGCTCTCATACTGTAGAAAGGAGATGGCACCTGTGTTTTTAAGATAAACATAAGTGATAAAGCTCCTATACTGTATTGAAACAGAATGTCTTGTCCTGACATTGGTAGCAGCTCTGTGGCAGTCGATGGGAAATGTCTGCCTTTTGACAGACAGACAGACAGACAGACAGAAAAGGATAGAGAGAAGGAAGATTAGAGAGAGAGAGAGAGAGAGAGGAGATTAGATTGACAGACGGGCGGACAGATGGACGGACAGACGGACGGACGGACGGACAGACAGACAGATAGATTCTGAACTCCTTCCTTGCTGTGCTGTGCTGCCCCAAGCAAAAAAAATTCCTGCCCTTGCAGGAGCGATGCCTCATTATTCCACATAAACTTTTCATACCTTTCTCTCTCCCCCACCTTAAGAAATAGATTTCTGGAAGGCCATGCACTCCTTCCCTCCACCAGTGCAAAGATTGTGCCTGCTCAATATGCATTTAAAAAAGGAGATTCTGTGCATGTTTCACTCCCCTGGTTTGGACGGGGTCGACCTGACTCAGTTCCACAACAATATACATCCTATCCCATCAGGGTTGCTCAACATGCTGATTGGGGCTAGGATTACTTCAATCTGAGGCTGAGAAGCACATGACATGGTTGTCTGGATAAGCCGTTAAAACATCATCATTCTCTTCTGGACCGTGAGTCTGGGATCGAGGCTGGACCTCCTGCTTCCAAGCTTGCTCAAAGAAGAAATGCTTTCTCAACAAAATATTGCTAAGTAAGCATACGCAGCAAGGAATCAATTTACCTTACAAGTGAACTTTGATATCTTCATCTATATGTGAGAGCTTCTACCCTTCCATTACTGCAAGGTTTATTCTGTGCCTTTTTTCCTACTGCAGATGCAGCCTGCACACTGCCCGCCCCCAAACTAGTGAAGTCATTTGTCCCATAACACACCGTTAGCAGGTATTTTACGACTACTGGCATCTCAATGTTTTTACCAAAAAAGCACTAAGGGTGGCTAAGAAACAAATTGGATGATGATGATAATGATAATAATAATATATTATTATTATTATTTCTTGGTCAGAGAGATTGTGTCAACCAGGGAGATGGAGATCCAGTTGGACTCTGTTTCCCTGACGATTAGTATATGAAGCTGTGAAAGGAACCAGCATTTATCTTCCTTTTCTATTTCTTCTGATCTTTTCTCATATTTTTTTTATAAACGACCAAGCTCCTTATTAAATCCGATACGCTCAACTGCACAGATTTTTTTTTGACACTGCACATTTTTTTTGACACGCATAGAATGTGTCTAGCTGCAGGTTAGAATAAACCTGTTCCAAGTGTCTTCAGAGCCCAAGGGGTTCTCTTGCCTTTACAGAAAGCCTGGGGATCTCTTCACTCAGATGAGCTTAGAGTCCTTCTGAGATCTGTTCAAGCAGCCTTCCCTCTATCATCAGGTGTGTAAATAGCCTCTCCCTTCATTTAACCTTCCTTGACTTGCCACTGGAGTGGATAGCCCCAGAATCTGAAACCTTTTCCTTCCCCCCATCCCATGTCGGAATCCACTGTGGCAAGGCTTGCCCATGGGAATGATATAGCATTTTATGTCTGCCTATTTTCCCCTAATCCAAATACAGCTACTTCTCTCAGTGTAGCTGAATTCTGTGCTGCAGCATGTAAACTCCACCAAGGATTCCCTTTGAGCCATCCTATAACCTTCCTTTTTGGAGTTTGTGATTTTAACAAAATTTCTGTAATATTTCCGCAAATACCTATATCTTACTTTCCTCTATGACGTGCTATCTTATTCTAGTTTACGTATTTTGACAATACGCTTTAGGCTGCTTCTGAATGCTTTCCATGCTGGCCACTGAGTGTAATAAGGAAAGGTTGAGATTGGAATGCAGCATCAAATGATAATTGAAGGTTAACAGCACACAACTAGAACCCACCAGCCCAAATGGAGTTACTGAATCTTCCAAGATGAATGTAGAGTTAGTCTTCTTTCTAAATATGTAAAGTCAATTTCCTTTATACCTTCAGGACTCCCTCCCTCACACACCCCCGCCCGCTTGCATCTGAAAGAACATTCCATCTTTCTCATCCAGCAAATGAGAATTCAAATTCTCTTGAATTCCCAGCGGACATCCCCGAAAGGCTGGTAATTCCTTAAGCGGAGCAAATTGTTATACATTTCCCCTTCCAGTCCTCAGCGGCAGCCCTGGAGCTCTCACCCCCCCCCCCGCGATCAATTTTCATCAGGAACTGTTTTAACTCAAACTTTGAATGTCAGCCAGAAGTGACCACCTCTGCTGATGTCTTTACTTGTCAAAACCTTTTGTTAGGCTGCCAACTACAAAAAGCTCCAACAACGCCAAGCACAGTATGTCAGTGTTGCACGCCTCAATGTCATCTTTAACACAAGGGGTGGGGAAATCCTTTCTAAGCTTTGTGAATGTGACAATCGCACCACAAAAGCTAGGGCACTTTAAACAGATGAATTTTTATTAGAAATTGAGCTCGTCCACCCATAATGGTGATTCAGCACTGGTTAGGCCTCATCTTGAGTACTGCGTCCAGTTCTGGTCTCCGAAGGATATAGACAAACTGGAACAGGTTCAGAGGAGGGCAACAAGGATGATCAGGGGACTGGAAACAAAGCCCTATGAGGAGAGACTGAAAGAACAGAGCATGTTTATCCTGGAGAAGAGAAGACTGAGGGGAGATATGATAGCACTCTTCAAGTACACGAAAGGTTGTCACATAGAGGAGGGCTGGGATCTCTTCTCGGTCGTCCCAGAGTGCAGGACATGGAATAATGGGCTCAAGTTGCAGTAAGCCAGATTTCGACTGGATATCAGGAAAAACTTCCTAACTGTAAGAGCCATACAACAATGGAACCAATGACCTAGAGAGGTAGTGGGCTCTCCAACACTGGAGGCATTCAAGAGGCAGCTGGACAGCCATTTGTCGGGAAAGCTTTGATTTGGATTCCTGCATTGAGCAGGGGGTTGGACTCGATGGCCTTGTAGGCCCCTTCCTATTCTACGATTCTATTATTCTATAATGAAGGCTGGCAGGCATTAACGCAGAGAAGTTGCTTCACCCTTTTAAAACAGGGATCGGAAAGCTGTGGCCTTCCAGATGGAAGGATTTTTCCAACCTTAAATTCGGCTCTCCACATTTCTGCAGGAATTTGTTTGGGGAAAAAATCATGAAAATTCATCACCACCTTTATGCTAATTTCTCCCAATAAACTAATAGAATACTTTTTTTGTATGTTATTTTTGCTAATACTTTCCCTAACATATGCATTTTGTAACCATTCTTTGGTTGCAGAACTACAAAATTTGCAAAATTTGGATAAGTGCAAATTTGTAAGGATGGCTGTGTTTCAGTTCTCATATCATTTTGAAAAGTGTTGATTTGATAAATTCAGCTTTAAATGCAAACTTTAAATGCAAATCCAGCTTTAAATACCATACCTTTTCCAGAGGCTGTTGGATTACAGGTGTCATGCTTAGCCCTGTCCTCATATCAGATGCAGAGTCCTCAGAGGACAAACCAGACTTTCCACAAGTTGAGGACCTTGAGGAGCAAGCAGGATCCCCTGAAACCCTGAGAAGCCCCATGGTTGAGACATGCTGAAGAGGTGGAACCACCCACTAGTCCTCGAGAATTCCATTGCAAAAACATCCAGGTCCAGGCTGAAGAGTCATGACATAGTATGTATCTACCAGGCCAAGTTTAAGGTTCTAGCTTGGGAACAGGATACCTGAAAGACTGCCTTACCCTTTATATACCTAGTCGATCATTGTGCTCTGAAGGTGAGGGCCTCCTTTAGACACAATCTTATCAGAAAGTCCATTCTGCACAACATAGGAAACGGACCTTTAGTGTTGTGGCACTGACACTTTGGAATTCCCTCCCCTTAAATATTACACAGGCGCCATCTCTGTTAGACTACTGTAACGCGCTCTACGTGGGGCTGCCTTTGAAGACTGTTTGGAAACTTAAACTGGTACAAAGAGCTGCAGCCAGAGTATTAACAGGGGCTGGTTACAGGGACCATACAACTCCCTTGTTACAACAGCTCCACTGGCTGCCAGTTTGTTTCCGGTCACAATTCAAAGTGCTGGTTTTGACCTTTAAAGCCCTATACGGCCCAGGTCCAGGCTATTTGTCAGACCGTATCTCTCTGTATGAACCTGCCTGGGCCCTGAGAACTTCAGGAGAGGCCCTTCTCTCAGTCCCAACACTCCTGCAAGTGCGATTGGTGGGGACACGAGATAGGGCCTTCTCGGTGACTGCTCCTAGGTTCTGGAACTCCCTTCCTAGGGAGGCACGAATGGAAGGTGGGCCTATAAAGCCCTATACGGCCCAGGTCCAGGCTATTTGTCAGACCGTATCTCTCTGTATGAACCTGCCCGGGCCCTGAGATCTTCAGGAGAGGCCCTTCTCTCAGTCTCAACACTCTTGCAAGTGCGATTGGTGGGGACGCGAGATAGGGCCTTTTCGGTGGCTGCTCCTAGGTTTTGGAACTCCCTTCCTAGGGAGGCATGAATGGCCCCCTCCTCGCCATCCTTCCGTCGGCAAATAAAGACTTTTTTATTCCAACAGGCTTTTGGGATAGGAGGTGTTTAGGATTGGGCTTTACAAGGCTTGTTTTATTGTTTTACATTATTATCTGTATTATTTTAAATTGTTTTTAGATTTTTAAGTGCCTTTTACGGTTTTAAGGTTGTGCATAGTTTAATTGTATTTTAATTGTATGTTTTTCCATGTTTTTAACTACATGCAGCTTTATTTGTAAGCCACCCTGAGTTCCAGTTTGGAAAAAGGGTGGGGTAAAAATAAAGTTTCCATTTCAATTTCAATTTATCTTTTCCGCGCTACTGAAGACCTCTTTCAACAAGCCTTTTAAGTAGAGACCTCATCCCATTCCGCATCTGTGTTGGAATTGCTTTTTAAGATGTTTTTAAACCTTTTTTTAAAAAAAATTAAAGATGTTTTGTTTTAGTATGTGATGTTTTGTTTTAATATTTTTAAGTCTATTTTTAAGTTGTTTTAGAGTATTTTTAGTATTTTGTTTGCCACCCTGGGCTCCTTCTGGGAGGAAGAATGGGACATACATTTAATAAATCATCATCATCATCATCTATGGACCCAGAGTCATCCTACTACTCATTAATATGGTATCCACTCATGAGTAAGCAATCCCTGAAGCTTCTTCACTACCAGCAGCTATGCTTAGGGTGTGGTTTAGGAGGCCAGAGTATATAAGGTCTCCCTCTTGAGTAGGGATCTCTTAATCTTAAATTCTGTTTGCTGCATTTGTTTGTGATTTTTTTTTAAAAAAAATCCTCATGAAATTTCCTCAGCATCTTAATGTAAATTTTTCCTAATAAATACATTTTTGTAGGCAGCTTTGATCAGTGGATACACTGCTGCAAGCCGTTTATCCTGATAGAATGCTTTTTTGTATGCTCTTTTCAGATATTCATTTTTACGCACACTTTCCCCTAATATATGCAATAATTTTTTTTTGAAACCCTGCAAATTGCTGCAAAACTGTGGAGAACTGAATTTAAGATTGGAAAAATGAGCAACGGTGAGAATCGACACTGACAGAACTTCCCAAACATAATGGAAAGTGCTTTTTTCACAGCTGCCACACAGTGGATCAACATCTTCATCGAGCTATCCACTATGATCCCAAGGTCCTATTTCTAGTCAGTCACTGCCAGTTCAGAGCATATATGTAAAATTCAGAATTTTTGCCCTGATGTGCAGCACTTGTTTACATTGAATTGCATTTGCCATTTTACTACCCATTTAATCAGTTCGGAGAGGTCCTTTTGGAGCTCTTTGCAATCTCTTTTTGTTTCGATGACCTTGAACAATCATCAGCAAACTTGGCCACCTCAGCATTCACCCCTAACTCTAGATTGTTTATGAACAATTTAGAAAACATAGGTCCCACTTTCTGCATTCCTCTCTTGCAAGAACTGTGCATTTATTCTTACTCTCTGCTTCCTGTTATGTAACCAGCTCCTCATTCACAAGAGGACCTCTCCGCTTATTCCATGACTGCTAAGCTTACTCAGGAGTCCTTAGTGAGATACTTTGTTGAAGGCTTTTTGAAAGTACACAACGTCAACTGGATCACCTCTATTTATATGCTTGTTGGCACACTCAAAGAACCCTCATTCACTGGCGATCACTCGTGACCGAGTAAGATTGTCTTCCAGGGTAAGGTCTTTAAAAGTGAGTCTGTAAGTGACTGTGGAGGCCAATCCTAGATCCACACATCCTCCCACAGTGAGGACATAGGTTGCGATGAGGATTTGTTTGATGTGCCTTCCACTTGGCTCGTTTGTCCTTTTTGCTCTGCATCCGTGCTTCTTTGAAGTCCATAGCACCTTTGATAATAGCCAACCTCCATTTGGGACGCTCATGGGCCGAGACTTCCCAGTTCTCAATGCTCATGTTACATTTTTTTGTTATTTTTACGAACCTCTTTAAACCTCTTTTGCTGTCCACCAATATTCCATTTTCCATCCTTAAGTTGGGAGTGGAGTAGCTGCTTTGGAAGGCGGTGATCAGGCATTCGAACTACATGGCCTGTCCAGCAAAGATGATGTTGGAGGATCATTGTTTCAACACTGGTGGTCTTTACTTCTTCCAATATGTTAACATTAGTCCGTCTATCTTCCAAAGTAATTTGCAGAATTTTCCAGAGGCAGCCTTGGTGGACTCTTTCAAGAAGTTGGGAGTGGTGTTTACAGATGGTCTATGTTTCACAGGCGTACAGTAAGGTTGGTAGTACAATGGCTTTGTAAATAAGCATTTGGGTCTCCCTGCAAATATCCCGATCCTCGAACACTCTACGCTTCATTCGGGAGAATGTGGCACTCACAGAGATCAGACGAAGTTGAATTTCAGCATCGATGTCAGCTTTTACAGAGAGATGGCTGGCAAGATAAGAAAAGTGATCAACATTCTCCAGCGTCACACCATTAAGCTGGATTGATGGTGCTACAGAGGGACTAGTTCGCACTTGCTGATGAAGCACTTTGGGTTTTTTTATATTAAGCGAGAGGCCAAGCTTTCCATATGCTTCTGCAAAGACATTTAGGATAGTTTGAAGATCTTCCTCTGAATGTGCGGAGACTACATTATCATCGGCATATTGAAGTTCTACAACAGAGGTTGTAATTACCTTACTTTTTGCATTCAGCCTTCTGAGATTAAAAAGCTTTCCATCTGTTCGATACGTGATTTCCACACCAGTGGGACATTTCCCTTCAACAAGGTGTAGAATCATGGCAATGAAAATGGCAAATAAGGTTGGAGCAATGACACATCCCTGTTTTACTCTTGATATGACTCTGAATGGATTGCTTTGAGAGCCATTGTTATCCAAAATTGTCGCTGTCATGTTGCCATGGAGGAGTCGCAAAATATTCACAAATTTATCAGGGCATCCAGGTTTCAGAAGGATGGTCCAGAGAGCAGTTCGATTCACAGTATCAAAGGCCTTACTCAGATCAATAAACACCATATATAGAGGTCAGTTTTGCTCCCGGCATTTTTCTTGAAGCTGTCGTGCAGTGAAGATCATGTCCGCTGTCCCCCTGGAAGGGCGGAAACCATTTTGAAATTTGGGGAGGATGCCTTCTGAGATAGGTAGGAGGCAATTTGCAAGGATCCTTGCAAGGATTTTACCTGCAGTAGGAAGAAGAGAGATACCTTGGTAGTTCCCACAATCTGTTCTATCACTCTTCTTAAAAAGAGTGATAATTATGGCATCCCTAAGGTCCTCCCTCATCCAGATCTTTTCAATGAGCTTATGAAGTTGTTGTGTAAGTTCAGGCCCACCTTCTTTAAAGACTTCAGCAGGAATCCCATCAGGTCCACTAGCTTTGTTATTCTTCATTTGTTTGATGGCTTTACTGACTTCATCCAGATTTGGGGATACTGCAAGCTAATTTCTGGTTTGTTGTTGAGGAATTTGTGAGAAGACCTCACCAGCCACGATAGAGTTACAATTAAGGAGGTCATGGTAATGCTCTTTCCAACTCAATAGACTCTTTATCCTTAAGAAATGTGGTACCATCCTTTGAGCATAAGGGATTCATACCATGATTTCTTGGTCCATAAATGGCCTTTGTGGCATTAAAAAAGCACTGTATATCATGAGCACCTGCAAAATGCTGCATTTCTTGAGCTTTCTTTGTCCACCAGGTGTTCTTAAGATCTCTAGTACTTCGTTGGACCTCAGCCTTTGCACTGGCATAGATTTTCTTCTTGGCAGTACAGTCAATGTTGTTCTGCCATATCTGGAAGGCTTTCCTTTTCTTGTCGATGATACATTCAATCTCAGTATCATTCTCATCAAACGAGTCCTGATGTTTCTTAGTTTGGTATCCAATAGTTTGTTCACATAATGGAAGTCTTCAGTTTAATCCAGTGTTCCTCGACGTTTTCAGGGATTTCTGTAGGTAGAAGTCTTTTATCTGCTGCAGCCTTCATCTGCCTTCACAGTCATTGTAACATACATATTATTATCCTCTGCCTGTTCTTTCATTAAGGACATTCTTGGATTGTTCTTTGTCTGGTTCCTCTCCCTTGACCTTACTGCCATGGGTGACCCTGCTGGGAGTACATGACTCCCGACGGCATCGCTCACAGAGTTCATTGGAACACTCAAGTCCGCTCACCACTACAAGGTGACGATCAAGTGGGTGAGTCAAAGAACCCTAATAAGTTAGTGAGACAGGACTTCACCTTTGCAGAAGTCATGCTGGTTACGCTTCAGCAAGGCTTGTTCTTCTATACTCTTGGTTATTTTATCTAACCATCCTTTCCACCAATTTTCCCAGGACAGATATTACGCTAACCAACCTGTTAGTTCCAGTATCCCTCCTGGGTCCCTTTTTTAAAAATGGTGTTACATTGGCACTTGGGTATGGAGGCTGATCTTAGGGAACAAGTTACATATTTTTGTTAGAAGATCAGCAATTTCACATTTGAGTTCTCTTTTAACTCTCAGGTGGATGCCAACCAGATCTAGCAATCTGTCAGTTTTTATTTTCTCTATTAGGCCTAGAACTTTCTCATCACCACCATCTGCCTCAGTTCCTTCCTGCAAAAGTTAGTTCAGACACAGGGATCTGCCGTATATCTTCCACTATGAAGACAGATGCAAAGAATTCACTCCGCTTCTATGCAGTCTCTTTATCCTTCTTTAACACACCTTTGACTCACTTATCATCCAAGCATCCAGCTCCCTCACTAAATGGTTTCCTGCTGTATTTAAAGTTTGTTGTTGGTGGTGGTCGTTATGTTTTTAGCAATGT
Source organism: Rhineura floridana (assembly GCF_030035675.1). NCBI lineage: Eukaryota > Metazoa > Chordata > Lepidosauria > Squamata > Rhineuridae > Rhineura > Rhineura floridana. The sequence continues at coordinate 4,169,580 of NC_084500.1, read as the reverse complement.
GCTCCCCAAATTCTTTGTTATCATCCCTTATACAATGTGCTATATGCTGTACAGTATTCGTATTTCAGTTTGAATCCCAAACATTCAAATTGTAATATAATAAAATACAATGAATAGAATGAAGATATCTCTGAGCATGTACAGAGTGTCTTTCTTTAATCACTGAGCAGCACCATTGTTCCATCTCCTCACCCACATAGTAAGTTGCCTCCAAGCATTTTGCTTAGCCTAGGTTTTTCACCAGCGTGGGCAACATACTTTCCCACTGTTTAATCTATTGAGTATGCCTCATTTTTGTTTTTGTTCTAAAATTGCTTTTCCAGCCAAGTGCAGAAGTTAAAAAAAATGTCTGTTCCCACCTCCCTTATACTGAACAGGGCATCATTATGCACCTTGAAGCCATATTGATGTGCTTGATTTTCCAGAGGGAAGCCATGGATTGTGCCCTGTGTGTCAAAAAGCAAAACATGTTTTCTGTTTTGACATTTGGAAAGAAAAGAAAAAACCACATTCCATTTTTCCCACCCCCTGGACCCCAGGCACACAAAATCATATTCTAGCCAGCAACTGCAAGGGGTAATATTTTGCCTGATGTATTGGATTTCCAGCTGACAAACATATAAGCATGAAAGAGGAAGTGGAGATTTAATTCCCTTTTTTGTGCTCTCCATGGTAGAACATTATTTTAAGCAGATGTTTATGGTTTGGCCCATGAACTAGACTTTATGAACTATCTGGGTATATCTGTTTTGTCTCAGTGAATGCCCCCCTCAATTTTTTATCCCGACACATTCGAACTATAATGTGGGGAGGAGAGAAAATGGGAAGAGGGAAACTCATCAAGCAACATTAACCATGCCACCTCTCACTCCACTGAGAACATAATAAGATGCACCATGTTTTGGGGACAGACAGGTCAGTCTATTTCCAAAGTGTGTCAATTTCATCTGTGTTCATTCACAAATCCATTCTATCCACATTAAACTGTGATTTGTTTTAGAAAATCTGCACAAAATGTGTAGTTAATGTGCATTTTATCACTAACTACACATGTAGAAGTGTAATCGCTTAATAGAAGCCCTTCTGAACATATTTTATCCTGAAATACACATTTGAAAGACATTTTAGTACTCTTTTGCACCGTACTGAAAAATCTGAAGAAGAGCAATATCAGAACGATAATAATGTGCCAATCCACACATTAGTCTGGGAGGTACAGATCAGGTTAGCTTGCATTGGTATCCATAGAAATCATCCCTACTGTGAATTAAGGCCTCTCCTGGGGCATGCCAGCTAAACGCCAACTCTCATTATGACAGACAAATGTTTCTCAAAGTCACTTGTTGTTGTTGTTGTTATGTGCCTTCAAGTAGACTATGACTTATGGCAACCCTATGACTCAGCGACCTCCAAGAGCATCTGTCGTGAACCACCCTGTTCAGATCTTGTAATTCAGGTCTGTGGCTTCCTTTAGGGAATCGATCCATCTCTTGTTTGGCCTTCCTCTTTTTCTACTCCCTTCTGTTTTCCCCAGCATTATTATCTTTTCTAGTGAATCGGGTCTTCTCATGATGTGTCCAAAGTATGATAACCTCAGTTATCAGACAATAATGCTTGGAAAAACAGAAGGCAGTAGAAAAAGAGGAAAGCCAAACAAGAGATGGATTGATTCCATAAAGGAAGCCACAGACCTGAATTTACAAGACCTGAACAGGGTGGTTCACGACAGATGCTATTGGAGGTCTCTGATTCATAAGGTTGCCATAAGTTGTAGTCAACTTGAAGGCAAATAACAACAACAAATTGTTTGCAAACTGCCATGGGAATATTTATTGATGGACACTCATCGTCGTTCTTTGAGAACTCCTGTATTAAGGGAAAATGTGACAAAAATGCTTATTTTTGTGAAAATAACCAGAGCTTGGAAAAGTTACTTTTTTGAATTACAATTCCCATCAGCCCCAGCCAGCATGGCCACTGGATTGGACTGATGGGAGTTGTAGTTCAAAAAAGTAACTTTTCCAAGCTCTGAAAATAACATACCCTCGGCATGCAAGGGAAATTACTTGCAACTAGATTAGGTAAACCTGCATACAAAATAATAAGTAAGGAAAACTGCATTCCAAAAAAGTGTACTTTAGAAGAAATGCACATTAAAATGCGGATTAATTTTGGGGAGTGCCTTTTCTTTTTAAAAAAATCTGCAAATTGTTGGAGAACTGAATTTAAGATTGGAAAAATAAGACACAGAGAGAAAGCCAAACTAACAGATTTGTCCATCCCTAGGTGCGGATGCATCTGTCCACACAGCTGGGATGGTCATTCAAAAGCAACTCCCTTCCCGAAGCCACTGAGATTGGAACGTTATAGCTTCTTCCCTCTGAACCAGACAAAGGTCAAAGATTCATCTCAAACACGCTGAGTCAATGTCAAACCTGAACCTGGGTTTGATATACTGTCATCTGGGGTGATAGGCTGTCCAGAGTTCCTTGTCTTGAAAGCATTAAGAAACGACAAAGCAGCAAGACTTGTACAAAGCCTGTCTTCCTTTCAGACACCTGGATTCAGGGCTCTACAATCTGGAGACATGTCAAGAGCACTCAGAGGAGGGAAAGGCAAGGGAATTGAAAGAAAGGCCTGACTCACACCAGCACAGAGAGGCGACTGGATGTTCTCCAAGTATATTCAGAATTGAATGAAGATCTGTCCCTCTAGGGCAGCCTTTCCCAACCAGTGTGCCTCCAGATGTTGTTGGACCACAACTCCCATCTTCCTGACCATTGGCAATGCTGGCTGAGGCTGATGGGAGTTGTGGTCCAGCAACATCTGGAGGCACACTGGTTGGGAAAGGCTGCTCTAGGGTTTCATGGAGCAGGGCTGGTCCAAGACATTTTGCTGCCTGGGATTTAGGACAAGGTGGCATCCTCATTCCATGTCCAGCAGCCAACTGCACAGGAAGTTTAATCTTATTTCAACGCTTCCTGTTGTTACCATTATTACTTATAAAATGTATATATCCCACCTTGTTCATGTTATTTCCATTTATTTATTTCCATTTATTACATTTCTGCCCCACCTGTCCTCTCTAAGGAGTCTCAAGGTGGCAATCAAACATTGCACTCCCCCCCAAGTGTATCCTCACAACAATCCTGTGAGGTAGGTTAGGCTGAGAGACTGACTGGCCCAAGGTCACCCGGTGAGCTTCACAGCCAAGCGGGGATTTGAACCCTGGTCTCTCCCAGATCCCAGTCTGACACTCTAACCACTACACCACACTGGCTCTCAGTTCACCCTGTTCATGGAGGATAAGGGTCTCACGGGCTACAATCCAGGATGACTATGCTCTGTCTCCACAGTTGGATGCAGGATGCTTCTGAATACCAGTTGCTGCAAACCGCAGGAGGGGTGAGTGCTCTTGCACTCAGGTACTTCTTTTGGGCTTCCCAGAAGAGGCATCTGGTTGGCCACTGTGAGCACAGGATGCTGGACCAGGTGGGCTGCTGGTAAACCGTGCTTGGAGAGCTGCGCTGCAACAAGGGAGAGGGCCTTCTCAGTGGTGGCCCCCAAATTATGGAATGATCTCTTTGATGAGGTGCACCTGGCACCAACACTGTTATCTTCTCGGCACCAGGTCAAGACTTTCCTCTTCTCCCAGGCGTTTTAGCATGTGTTTTTAAATTGTTTTTTTAAAAAAATATATATGTGTTTTTAAAATTGTATATTTGTTTTTAATGTTTTAATTGTTGTAAACTGCCCAGAGAGCTTCGGCTATGGAGTGGTATACAAATGTAATAGATAAATAAATAAAATTAGCGTAAGTGCACATTTCAAAGGATGGTTGTATTTCAGCTCTCATATTGTTTCAGAAAGTGTGGATTTGATGGATTCAGCTTTAAAAGTGAACTGAATCGAATTTCTCCCCCACCCCCAGCTCGAAGCCTCTGAGCTACGATGAGTGAGCTGGAGTGCTTGGTCTTTTTATTTATTTATTTATTTATTATTTGGTTTCTATCCCACCCCTCCTCCCAGCAGGAGCCCAGGGAGGCAAACAAAAGCACTAAAAACTTCAAAGCACCATAAAAAGAACCTTGAAAACACATTCTTTAAAAACGTTTCTTTTAAAAAAAGCTTTCAAAACATCTTCTACAATTAAGAACATTTTAAAAAAGAAGGTTTAAGGACATATTAAAAAGCACTTCCAACACAGATGCAGACTTTGAGGAGAGCGTAGATATAGTGGGCACAGTAGTAGATATGGTAGAACACAGAGAGGACCACAAGCCCAGGAGGAAACCAGCAGCTTGAGAATTGCGATAGCTACTACTCTATATGATCGCATATTTAAATGCCACCTATGGCTACCCTCATAGTCTAAATGAGAAGGCAATTTCCCCATGTCATTTCAGTTCCTTCACAGCTTCTATGGTGCTAGTTAGGGTGCTGTCCTTCAACCTTGGGTTAGGGTGCCCAGTTGTTCTTGGACCACAATTTCCATCGTGCCCAGCCAGCTTGGCCAATGGCCAAGGGAATCCTATGAGCTGTAATGCAACAACATCTGGGGACCCAAAGTTGAAGGACACCAATGTGGATGTAGCTCCATGGCAGAGTGTCTACTTTGCATGCGGAAGGTCCCAGCTTCAATCCCTGGTCTCTCCAGGTAAGCCTGGGAGACAGCCCTGCTTAAAATCCTGGAGATCTCTGCCAGTCAGTTTTCTATGTTCTTAGATCACATTTCATTGCTTTAGGGGTGCTGGAAAAAAATTACACATTTCTGTTTTAAAATGCCAGCTCTCTCGACTTCCAGCCAGGATGCCTTCATCCATCTCCTTAAACAAAGCAACAAAGCTCTGAACCATTAGCAAAATTTCCACCCCCCTATCATTTTCTAATGTGGTTTTCAACATTAGGTTTCATAGCTATGCATGGTGGGATTTGGACTTTAAAACAAACAAACAAACAAATCCCCCATGCCAAGAGCATATGCTTGCAATATTTCAGGCCTCAAAAGTATACCATGCCCGCTGCAAACCAAAAAGAACAAGACCAAGAAAGGAAATAGACCAAAAAAGGAAATAGACCAAAAAAGGAAATAGCCCCATGGGTGCCGTCAGCCAGGGCATTCAACCCCACAAGTACATAAGAACCTGCTGATGTTGGCAGGGCTGTCCCAGAGCACTTTGGCAGGACAAGGTGGTGTTGCAGAGTGAAGGACAAAGCAATGGTGTAGCAAAGGGCAAAGCAGTGGTGTTGCTAAGCGAGTACTTGCCGTAAGAAAGAAAGACAGACACGCCTGTAAAGTTTAAGCAAGATACTTTGCTTAGAATCATCAGCCGTTGCTTGTTGCAGCAGAAGAAGGGAAGGAAGGGGAAAAGAGAAACGAAACTCACAACTCAGGAAGCCACTTTGTGTTCCTCGGCCTAGGTAGATTAACCCTTTAAGTGGCTTTCTCTCTCTTCACTGTGGGTATTAATTAGGGAAGAAATTCTTTTTAGTTCACATTTAAAACCAAATTGATCAAATTCACATTTTCCAAAGTAATAGGAGAATTCACTGGGAAGAAGGATTGGCTGTTAAAACCACTCTGGGAATTGTAGCTCTGTGAGGGGACTTAGGGTCTCAAGTACAGTTGCCAGGTCAGAAGCATCCCAAACCCTAAGACTTTAGGGGCGTGCCCTAGTAATGTCATGGGGGCGTGCCCTAGTGATGTCATTAAGCAAATACATTAAGCATCAACCACAGTTGCTTGGAGCATACCACTTAAAGATTAAGAGAGAAATCTTGCTAAATGAGGATGTTTCCAGATCCAGCTGAAGTGATGGGATCATTCCTTCTCACATGCTGGGTAAGGAATTTAGCCTACTTGCTTCTGGAAATAAGGGTGTAAGTACCCTCAGGCCAGGCCAGTCACCAGAAGGCCGTTGTAGGAAGAAAGCCTAGTGTTGTGGAGATGTTAGATGGGAGCCACCAGGAGTAAAGATGGATGCCCCTGAAGGCTGCAATTCTAAACACACTTATTAAGGGACTAAGCCCCATAGAACTCAACAGGACTTATTTCTGAGTAGATATTGTTAGGATTGTGCAGTTGATAAGGCTTGACTAGGGATCCTCTGCAATGATATCCATATCAAAGAGGATTGGCAACCCCCTGTCTGGAATGCCCTGCCTGCCTTTTAACATGGCTGCTCCAAACTTCTTTACACACTTGACCCTTCATTTCAGAGAGAAGTTTGAGAAATGAGTAACAGTTAAGAAGATTCTCTACTCTTTCTTGCCTGCTCTGTGGGCTGCTATAAACTCACGTTGACAGCCTACCCAATTCCAGTGAGTAATAATTGACAGAGGGAAAACACACATGGTTTGGTCTATCTTCACAGGCTTTACATTGGGAACAACAGCAATTGAAGTCACACTTCCCAGTATTTGTATTATTTATAATCAATTTATCTAACAATTTAACTAACCATTTAATCAATTTGTATTTGTAATCAAGGGATGGATAAGAAATTGATAATGGGCAACATGGATTTCTACTCGCATGTCTGGATACGAGACAAATTTGCGTCAAGTAGATATTTGTTTTAAGTACATAGAGCCATTGCATTTGCTTTGTGTAGTAACAGTTGAAAATCTGTTTAACCTCTCTCTAACCTTTTTCGTTTGTTTGTTATAAAGAGTGAGCATTTTGGAGCATCCTTTTGGGGTAATTATTTAGAATATAAATGCAGAAAGAGGAGAGAATTCAGCATGTGATCTTAATCTAGATCTATATGACTTGCACGCAAGGAATTCCTTGGGCCAAGGGTTAAACAGGGGCCAGCAACCAAGGTGCTGTGATAAGGATAGCATCAAGGGATTTGACCGCTTCACATGGTGAAGGATAAGCCTCATGAAAATGGAGTAAGGCTGGCTTTCGCCTGAAGGGGGGATAAAGGAAGGCCCACCATAAATAATGCAAGGGAAAATATATGCCAGGATAGAATTGAAGACCTGGGCAGCCTGTGGAGTGATAAATCAGACAGGGATCACCCAGATAAGAAATGCCACAGATAGTGAAGCATCAGCAGCCGGCAATGAAATGCACATGTGTTGGATTAAGAGGCTTAAGAGGCTGGGATGGAGAGCCAATGAGGCATGGTCTCTTAGATGATATTTGGGGAGCCGTAGGTTGGACTCCCCCTCTAGTCATGAAGCTGAGAAGCAAAGACGAAGGGAGAGCAGTTGCCTTCATGTCCGTCCTGTGGGCTTCCCAGAAGTGTTTGGCTGACCATTGTTGGAAGCAGGGGACTGGGTCAGGTGGATGCTTGGTTAGATCCAGTTGGGTGTTTGCAACAATGGAATGTCCAGGAACAATCCAATACTTCTTGGAGTATTAGATCAGGGCTGGGGAATCTCAGGGACGGGGGTCCAATGCAACCCTCCAGGCTTCTTGATATGGCCGTTAGGACTCTCCCTGGGCTGCACCCTTCACTGGCCTCGCTTTCCCCCTCTCCTTGAGTGTTTGGGCCTGGCTGGAATGAACTCTGAACATGCCTCTTGCTTGCCTGGATGGAGGATGGAAGAGGAGTGTGTGAGCATCTGTAGACACTACTGTACAGATAAGTTGTTCCACCCACTTTTGCCTCTAGCCCCTCCCACCACTGGCATGTGGCCCTCAGAAGGTTGCCCAGAAGGGAAGATGGCCCTCAAGCCCAAAAAGGTTCCCTGTGTGAAAACCTGGCGACATGTGTTACAGCATGCTCAGTGTGCGTTGGCCTTTTTGGGGGGGCAGTCTCCCCATTAGGGTTTCCCCCCCTAACATTTATTGTACTTCTGCAAACTTTGGGGTTCCCCCAAGCCTGATGAAACTGTCCTTTCTTGTGTGTAGGTGATGTCGTTCTGGCTACGTAAGCGAGCTTGTTCTTAGAATATAAAGCTACAGCTAGAGCATAAAAGGGGGCAAACAGGATTTACAGTCCAGCAGATCCACTAGCCTGCATCAGATTAGGGATGGGAGGGAGGAATTTGTTGGATTGCATTTTAATGCACACCTCCTTGCTTCCCTCTTCCCAAACCGATGCACAAACTAAAACGCAGCTAGCCTTTGGTGTTCACATTTCTCTGAATGTTACAATGGAGTCCTCCAGCCAAGAAATACATACAAAGGTGTGCAGAGAAATGGATGTCATCAGTGAAAATGACATACAAAAATTGCATTATATATTCATTCATTCATTACATTCGTATCCCATCCTTCTTCCTAGTGTGTGCCCAGGGAGCCAAACAAAAATGCTAAAATAAAACCCTATTATATATAGGGTATTTGCTTGCAAAGATACACACATTTGCCAAAACTGCATATAAAATGTATGCATTAGGAGTTTGGGATATGCTAGAATTCCGCTCAGTTTGGTTCTGGTATAGAATTTTCCATTAATTTGCTTATTTTCTATCGTTGTGGATCGGATTTTTATGTAGCAATTTTCCATGGCCCCCCCCCCAAAAAAACAGCCCCCCCCCAAAAAATTCCACCTCTAAAATATCAATATTAAGAATAATTTTATCAATATTTCATTTCATTTATTGATACTTAAAATATCAGTATTAATATCAATTTGTTTTTGCGAGGGGAAAATGGATTGGTAAAGGCAACGTCAAGTGGACAACAAAAAAAACTCAAATCAATATCAGCTTGTTCGTTCGACAAATTCTTTCACACACATATTTATCCTCTCTCCTTAGTGAGGGAGGCTGTCATTTCCCCCAACCTCTGGAGGCTTTTCCATTCAAACACATTCAAGAGATATACGATAATCCCCCAACCATAAGTTCCCATTAAGGAAATATCTATATCTAAAAACCTTGAAACATGGAGATAGATAGGTAGGTAGGTAGGTAGGTAGGTAGGTAGATAGATAGATAGATAGATAGATAGATAGATAGATAGATAGATAGATAGATAGATAGATAGATAGATAGATAGATAGATAGATAGATAGATAGATAGATAGATAGATAGATAGATAGAATTTACTACGTGCAACATATATAAGACTAGTGAACATCGTACTGCAACCACAAGCTTTCAAAACCAACATATTAAGTAATCTTGATATATTTCTTCCATCTGTTTCATAACTAAATTCTATTTATTTTAACACACAGCTGATTCTTGGCCTACCTACAATAGAAAACAAGAAGGTTGGCCAAAGGTGAATATAAGTAGATACAGTTATTTATGGTGGCTGCAAAGCATCCAATGGCGTGGAACAGTTGTTGGTTTCAGAGAAGCAACCCTTAGCTGGGGTCTTTAGTGGCAATAAAGTATCCAGAGAGGTTGGGGCTTTCTGTTGCCAGGGCAATCTATAAGCAAGAGCTGGGGGAATAAACAAGGTCCTAGTAAGAGCTTTTCTTAACCCTTAGTGTGTGCATGATAAAAATATATCTACCAGGCAGTGTATTGGCACAGGAAAAATGACAGCTTACGCTACTTAAGCCTATTGATTCCAATGGATCTACTCTGAGAGTGAACAACTTTGGCTAACACGCATAGCTACTTGTTCCCTGTCTCTCCACCTCCAACATGAAGGCACGCAAAGTGACTTAACAGGAGCCAAAAAATATATATCCCCAATTAAACCTTAATAAACAGCATTAATTTAAAATACATAAATGAATAAAATATAAAAAGCAGCCATAACAATAAACCTAATAATCCTAAACCTATTAATAGTATCAACCATAATAATAATTAATAGTAATAGTAAGGGGTGGAGGAGAAAATCAGTTCACTTTTAAAGCCAAATCTGTCAAATTTGTACTTTCTAAAACCATATGAGAACTGAAACACAGCCATCCTTCGAAATTTGCACTTTTCTGAATTTTGCGTTGTAGTCCTCCAACCAACCCATGTTTACAAAAAATGTATATGTTGTGATAATAACATATTCTGTATTATATTGGGAGAAATTGCTTGCTAAAATATGTAGTTTAGTAAAAATGTGTTTATTAGGGAAAATTCACACTAAAACACTGAAGAATTTTCAAGAGGATTTTTTTTTTTAAATCGCAAATTGCAGAAATGTGGAAAACTGAATTGCAGATTGGAAAAATGAAAGAAGTGAAATTGTCCTACCCTTTCATCCATAAAAATAAAAGATGCCAGGGTTAAACAGAAAACAAGCCAAGGGCCCCAGGTTCAATTCCTGGCATGTCCACGTGGATAGCAGATGGTGGGAATGAGCTCTTTCTCTGCCCAAGGCTTGGAGCTCTGCTCCAGACAGAGCAGAAATGTTTATTTACATTCTTCTAAGCCGCACTTTCCATGAAAGTATATCGAAGCAGCATTACGTAGACCCTCTATTTCAGGTAGGGACGGGGAGATCTTCCAGTTTCGATAATCTCCATCTCTCCTTTAAATGCAATTCTCCACATTTGTTCATTTACTTTAACACACCTGATGAAAAGCCATCAGCATTTTAGTGGGAATTCCTTCGACTAAAACACATTTTTGTGTGGTTTTCAAATGAGCACAGTTTTGGCAAGCAATTTCTCCTAATGCAAGGCATTCTTTTTGTATATTACTTGAACTAATCTATTCATTTTTATGCACACTTTCCCCTCGTGCGCATTTTTGTAAACTTTGGCTAGAGAACTGCATCACCAAATTTGGATAAGCACAAGTTTCGAAGGATGGCTGCATTTTGGTGCTCATATCATTCCAGACCGGACGGATTTGACAGATTTGCCTTTAAATGTAAATGTGTACCTTTGTCAAAATTGCCTACAAAAATGAGTTTCATGAGGATATTTTTTTTAAAAAAATCACAGATTGCTGCAGGAATGTAGAGAACTGAATATAATATTAGAAAAGTAAGAAACAGAGAAGTGAAACTGACAGATCTTTCCATCCCTAGCAGACACATATATATTGCTCATCTTAATAGTTAAGCTGTTAAGATTCTGGCTTTTCTAGCTTGCAAATCCTCCCAAAAAAACTAGCCAGATGAACCCACATTGATTGAGTAGAAGCCTTTTATTACAGCAATCTGGCTCCATTATCTGCCTCAACTAAAAACAAAAGTATTTCTCTCTCAGACAGGGCCAATTCACCAGAGACGGCCAAACACAAGGAAAAAAAGAAAAGAAATATAACATTATGTCAAACCTAATAATTCACTAGTCTGGGTTATCCAGCCTAACTGAGTCAGCAGTTTATTTGATTAGGGCTATTCCCAGATGTTTAACATCATAGTAACCGTTGGCAACCAGTTTATGAACTCCATCAAGAGATCAAATGTAAAAAGTTTTTAGATTGCCGGCTGAAGTTGCGACTTTAAAGAGGAGGGATGGAAAAAGGGGTGGGCGCTGAGACTTTGAAGTCTGATTAACAAATAAAAAGCGTACAAAGGGAGGGACGCTTAAAGTCCAACATAATTTTTCCATCAGCTCTTCTCTCTCTCTTCTCTCACTATCCCCCAATGCCTTGAACCCATTCGCAGCAGGGGGAGATTGAAATAATAACAGTATGAGGGAAATTAAGTTGCATCCCTTACCCTTGCAGCTCCCTTCAAGATGAAAAGGCATGCAAAGGAAAAAGAACGAAGCAGGCAGTTTACGAAGAAGAAATAGGCAAGATTGTGTAAATGCATCAGATGTTTCTTGAACAGAATCGACAACCTGTTTGGGCCACTGCACACATTATATTTTTAAGATGTTGTTGGACTGCAACTCCCATCAGCCCCAGCTAGCCAATGGGCAGGGAAAAGGATGGGCACGAAATTCGATTCAGTTCGCATTTAAAGGCGAATTTCTCAAATTCACACTTTCCAAAACATAAGAATCAAAAGCCAGCCATCATTTGAAATTTGCACATCCGAATTGGGTGTCCTTACACCCTCTCCCTCAATGCGCCCTCCATTCTGCTTCATTCCCCCAAACTTGGAAGCCTTCCTCCACCTGGTAACCTCCAGATACTTTGGATTGCTCATTTTATTTTATATCCCACCTCTCCTCCAAGGAGCTCAAGGTGGCATACATTGTTCTTCACCCCTCCCCATTTGATCCTCACAACCATCCTATGAGGTAGGTGGAAGGACACCAGGTTGGGAAAGGCTGCCCTAGAAGTAGAACCACAATGGAGGAGGGGAAAGGGTGGAGAGGGAGGGAACTGAATATATCAAATTCTTGTCTGTAACAGCAATGCAGTTGTTTTAGATTAACACATAAATAGACATGAGGGTAATACATCTGTTGTTCATCCACATCTTGGTGGGAGAAAGATGCCAAGCAATTCATTTATTAGACCCATCGATCCTAGAATGCCTTTCCCTCTGTTCCTTTTGCCGTTTTCTCGCAGAGCGTAATAAGTTCCAGGATGTCTTTTATTTCGCTATACAAACCGCGTTTCCGCCTGTCGAACAAGAGCAAGACATAATGGATTCCACAATGTAATTTATGCTGGGAGGAGGTTGGAATTGGACACTACCCCATTAATTCTAAAACGTTCTGACACTGAGCTGAAGCTCTTGCGCAGCTCTTACTTGTTAGCCCTGAAGCACAAGGGATGTTGCATGGGGGGTAGAGGGGAATTAGGGGAGGGGGAAGCAATCCAGTTCAAGATTGCAGTCCAACGCATTTTGCCCGTCTGTCCCCCATTTTGGTCCTCCCCAGAAAGCAAGAACAGCAAAACCACTTCCCAGTTTCTGCAGCAACCAGAAGAAGCGCCCCAAGAGATCTGAGCAAAGGTCCATCTCTCCAGCAACCTGTTCCCACTGGGGCCAGACACATTGTCCCGAGGAAGCCCACAAGCAAGGCTTGAAGCCACAGATGGGAGGGACTGTGAGCCTCCAGTCGTTGCTGGTCTACTAGCCCCCATCAACCTTGGCCATTGCTCACATTGGCTGGGGCTGATGCTGGCTGGGGCTGAACAAAACCCGAAGGGCTGTGGATTCCCCGTCCTCATGCAAAGCAGATTTCCCCCCCCCTTGGACCACTTGACAATTGGCAAAGGTCTTCATGGTTTTCTCCTCTTGGAGCAACTCAAAGTGCCGTGCTAGATGCTGTAAGATTTTCAAATGCATTTTCATTGCTTCATTTGTTTCTTGCATTCTAATTTTCGTTCTATCAATTTCAAAATGTAACACAATAAAACACAATATTGGGAAGAAAAACATCAATACAAACACAATTAACCATCAATATGGATATTTAAGGTGGATGTGCCATGGGCCGGCTGAGCAAAGCTTGTGGGCCACTGGTGGTCCATGGACTACAGATTAGGAATCCCTGGTTCTACACACACACACATCCCCCTCGCTATCTTCCATCCAGGCAGATAATGATGATGATTTAATTAAAATTTATCTCACCCTTCTTTCCAGAAGTAGCCCAGGATGGCCAACAAAAACACTAAAAAGGTCTTTAAACATCTTAAAAACAAAACACCTTTAAGAACACCTTTACAAATATATCTTTAAAACATCTCCTTTAAAAAAAATTCTAAAAACAATGCCAAAACCGATGCAGATTGGGATAAGGTCTCTACTTAAAAGGCTTATTTTCCTGACTCAATCAGATGTTTCCAGTCATGATGGACAGACTTGCGTTAAGCTGCACATCTCCAAGCACCTTGTCACTCCACAATCCAAGAGCCAATGGTACTCTGGACCAAAAATGTAGGGGAGAAATGCAGACTAATCAATCAGATTTATTCATTTTATTATTTGATTTATATCCCACCCTTCCTCCCAGCAGGAGTCTAGGGCACCAAACAAACACAATTTAAAACATCACAAAAACAGATTTTAAAATACATTAAAAACACAACATTTTTAAAAGCATTTTTTTAAAAAAAAAAGCTTTCAAAACACCTTTTTTTAAAAAAAAAAGCTTTCAAAACACCTTTTTTTAAAAAAAAAAGGTTAAAAAAGTTTTTTTAAAAAAGGTTTAAAAACAAATTAAAAAGCAATTCCAACACAGACGCAGTTTGCCCTTTCCAACACGATATGAAAATCGCCACACAGCCATCCTTCAAAATGCAGCTCAGCAACCAATGTTTACAAAAATGCATGTATTAGGGGAACGTGTGCAAAAAAAGTATACTTTTGTGGAAAAGACATATTTTGTCCTAAATCTCAGGGTGGGGGAGCTGACGCACTTTTAGTGCGCATGCCTGCAGACACCTGTGCGTGAACGCCAAAGCACCACCACCGGCACAAAGCTTGGAAAAGTTACTTTTTTGAACTACAACTCCCATCAGCCCAATCCAGTGGCCATGCTGGCTGGGGCTGATGGGAATTGTAGTTTTTAAAAAAGTAACTTTTCCAAGTTCTGCACCTGCATAGCCAATGGATATACTGCAACTGATGAGGTGTGTTTTGTACTGTTGACAACCTACTTCAGGGCAATCATGCTTTGCTCGTAGATGTTTAACAAGGACAAAGAACGCTTCTGGCTTTAAAACCAATCTGAACATGGAGTTTTTGGAACATCCCAGTTTTCCCACACTGGGAAGGTGCCCCAACTCTTTGCTCAATTCCATTGCCTCATTCTGTGTCTTTTCCAACTCCTTTTTGAGATGGGGCATATTCAGGACATTAGCAGAATCCTGGACACAGACCTGGACACAGTATTACTAGGCAAATTATACATGCCAGAGCTTGGAAAAGTTACTTTTTTAAACTACAACTCCCATCAGCCCCAGCCAGCATGGCCACTGGAGTGGGTTGATGGGAGTTGTAGTTCAAAAAAGTAACTTTTCCAAGCTCTGAATGTGCACTCTCCAAACATCACACTCCAAACAACTGTTGCCCTTTAAACTCTCTGCTACAGGTAACCAATTGATTTCAGAAACAGCCAGCACTTATTTTTGCATCTGGAAACAGAAGCATTGGTCCAGAAAGCTCTTTAGAACAATGGATTTTTAAAAAATGGAGGGGAAAGGTGTTGAATTCCTTCTCGGGGGCCAATGCTGTATCTTGCAATGCAATTGTCCTTTTCCCTTCCAGTTTCTTTCTTTTTCTCGGCGTTATCCTGGACAGATATCTGCATGAAACTAAAAAATGTAACAGGGAGGAGATGTGTGCGGGGGTGGAACTGACCGGATCCCTTTTGCGGCAAGGGTATTTTTTAAAAAATCAC
The DNA here is from genome assembly GCF_030035675.1 of Rhineura floridana. Classification (NCBI taxonomy): domain Eukaryota; kingdom Metazoa; phylum Chordata; class Lepidosauria; order Squamata; family Rhineuridae; genus Rhineura; species Rhineura floridana. Next base: position 4,154,463 of record NC_084500.1, on the reverse strand, counting down.
GCTGCCCGAGTATGAGCAGCAATGGAAGGTTTTGGGTCTAGCTGGCAAGAACCAGCTTGATAGGAGGCAGGGTGGAGGCTTCAAGGGCGCTGCTGTTGCTTCTGTGGGACTGATGCTTCTGTAAAGACAGGCACCGTCGGCTTGGCTGCCTGTCGACAACCCTCTGCTCAACCAGAAGCTTTATAAATATACAGATGTTCCAAGAGCAACACGGTTCTCCAAGGCTCAAGTTTCAAAAGCTGTCTGTTTAAAGCAGTGGTGGAGAGCCAAATGTGGCCCCCGGGCCTCTCTAGTTGGCCCTCAGGACTCCCCAAACCACACCCCCTCTGTCCAGGACACACCCCGCTTTGCATCCTCCTGGAGTGCTTTTACGTCTGGTTGGACTTGAACTCTGATACAGGATAGAGAGGGGTGTGTGAATGCATGAAGAAACTAGCCCGCTGTGCAAAGGTAATATTTACATGTGTCGCTCTGCCCACTTGTGCCTCTGGCTCCGCCCAACACTGGCTCATAGCCCCCAGAAAATTGCCCAGAAAGAAATGAGGCCCTCAGGCCGACAACTTTTCCCTCCTTTGCTCTAAAGCTGACCTAGAAGTTGGGATGGAGGTCACATTCAGTTCAGTTTGCATTTCAAGGTGAACCCACTTCCCGAAACGATAAACAGACTGAAACACAAACTTTGCTCTGCTCTGAATTTTGCAGCGCAGTTCTCCGGCCAATAATGTATTCAAAAATCCGTATACTAGGGCTAAGTGTACACAACAATGCATATGTTGGTGAAAATTACACTCAAACATGCATTAGTGTATTTAGTAATAGCAATAGCAACAGCAACTAAGCAGAGCAGCCCTATTGTCATGAGATCCAATTGGAAATTGTATCAGTCAAGAGGGAAATGTTATCATGGTACCCAGCCTTAAAGGGACTTTGTTTCTAGCTGGAAGGTTCAGGAGAAGAGGACAATCAAGAAGAGGAGGAAGTGGTCAGATGGAAGTGGGACTCATTTCCCCAGAATGCTCAACAAGGACAAGATCATTGATCAAGATCAAGACAACAAGGACAAAAGCAGCAACTGCTGAAAGGGCGAGGAGCCATCTTGCTACTAGACCTGCAAGACCTGCTGCTCAGGATGTCTATAGGCTACTGGGGATAAATTTTTAAGGAGTTCTTTTGGGGGTCAAGATTTAATTTTAGAGGTGCACTTTTGCTGTTTTAGGGAGTATAGCTTTGTATTTTTATTGTTAGACATTATTACGAAGTATGTGGAGATTGCTTAATTTTATTATATATTTGTAGAGATGTTTTCATTCGTTTATTGTTTATGACTGTGGTTTGACTATATTTTGTTTTATTTTTGTGACAGAATGAATCATGTACTTTTTCGAAAAGCGGGGCCCTACTGTAGTAGAACATTGGTCCTCCTTTGTTGCAGTATTATTTATTTTCTAATTTTAATGTCATGTATAGCCTGAAACTGATTTTATTTATTCTCCCTTTTTCAGTTTTACCTCTTTAGTCCAGTTTTAAAATTACTCCCTTTGAAGTGTTAACTGTGTTTTATGTATTTTTATCAATTTTATTTTGTGTTATTTCCTGTGTATAATGTCATTGTGAGCCGCCCTGAGTGCCCTACTGTAGGGTAGAAGGGCGGGATAGAAATACTTTAAATAAATAATTCTTGTGAGGCCATGAGACTAGTTTCAAGGGGGCAGGACAGGCTCTATGGCACACATCCCTCTATCCGCCTGTACGTTATCAAGGCTCCCTGCCACTCCCAACATCTGCCACCTGAACCAGCTGCCTCACTCGATTATAGAGTAAGCCCTGCACGCACGCATGCACGCACACATACACACAGGTGTCTCACACCCTCCCCTGCCTGCATTTGGGAAACAGCAGAGAATAGGAAATTAAATAGTTTTTTGGGAGCGGGGGGAAGAATAGTGGAGGATCTCAAGTTCCCAAAGTCAACTGCCACGTCAAGCCAAGAGTCAACCGAGAATTCTCCCAGTCAAAGGCACAGGGCCACATTTGAGAGACGACACACAAGAGGAACAGGAGGAAAAAAACAATACCTTGTTAAATTATTTGTACAGTTCTAACCACTGAACAAGCTTCTCTCCATAATTTATACCTGAATGGCGTGTCTAGACATGACATCATTTTGAGGCATGCTGGGCGTTCTGCGGTCCGTTTACAATAACCAGGATGCATAATTGCCTTCGCTCAGGTCAGCAAAAAGGGCGATTAGTGGGCTGGGAAGCCGAGGGCGGGGCGGAGAGCAAGAATATCAAAAACGATTCTCCCTCAGCAGCTGTTCTAGGGGATGGTTTTTATAGCCTGCTGCTTTCTGCCAAGGAGACGGACCCTGAACAATGCTCAAATCCACACTGAACCCACATCCCTTGCAGAAAAAGAATGGGGGAGTGACAAATACCATAATCTCCAATTTGCAAATGGTTTCATTGTGTATGGTTCGTATTAAAGCCATGAAGGAGAGCTGACTAAGGATCTACTTGCTTGGGTGCGGACTGGAGAATGGGATCCATGATTCATTTTGTAAAACCAGATATTGTGGCAATAGGGTAGGTTGAGCAAAGGACCCTCCCTATTAAAAATGACAGACCTGGGTGTTTTGGTCCTCAACTCCCAGTAAACCATCCATAATGGAATGGCTTCCTGTAACTTGAGCCCATTATTCCATGTCCTGCACTCTGGGATGATCGAGAAGAGATCCTGCCCTCCTCTGTGGGACAACCTTTCAAGGACTTGAAGATATTTCAGACTTTTAAAATGGGAGCCATCAGAGTTGATATCCTTCAGGGCTTAGCTCCTGCCCCAGAAAATCTGCAGAAGTTAAATCTCAGGGGTGAACTCCAAGTTACATTAACTATACGTTCAGGGCAGAGCTTGGAAAAGTTACTTTTTTTAACTACAACTCCCATCAGCCCAATCTGGTGGCCATGCTGGCTGGGGCTGATTGGAGTTGTAGTTCAAAAAAGTAACTTTTCCAAGCTCTGGTTCAGGGGGATGTGAGTGGTTCATGTGTATAACTACTGGCCATTAGGCACATTCACCAAGCCTCATGGAGAATGTCTGCATGATCCATCCATGAAGAAAGAATTGTGCACATTTTCCAGTCAGTACACGTAATCTCCAACAGACCTTGGGAAATGTCCATATATCAACTGAATTTTGTACATTCCCTGGCCAATATCCATGATCTCCAACAAGCCTTGGGGAATGTGCACAGCTCAACTTTGTGTACATTCTCCAGTCATTATGCATCTTCTCCAACAGGCTTGGGGGAAGGTGCATATCTCAACTGCATTGTACAGTCTGTGGTCAGTATGCATAGTCTCCGAGAAACATGACTTTCTGAGATAGTCAACCTGTGCCTGGACTATACCACTTCACACTGAGGGAGGGGGAAAGTGCAGATGGTCCCAGGTTCGGTCCTCAGCATCTCCAGATCGGGTCAGGAGAGACTACCTGCCTGAGGCCCGCAGCCAGTCCATGTACTGAGCCGACTCATTATAAGACAGCATTCTAGGTTCCTATGTATGTTGGAATGGTCCTGGCTAGCAGAACATTCCTCCACACACAAAAACAAATTTATTTTTTAATAAATAATGCTAGGTTTACTTCCTACTAGCTCACAAAGGTCACATCCACACCATACATGTGAAGCGCAGGGCTTCCCCCAAAGAATCCTGGGAAGGGCGCTGGGAAATGTAGCTCTGTGAGGGATAAACTACAGTTCCCAGGATTCTTTGCAGAGCAGAAGCTGTGTGCTTTAAATTATGATGAGGATGTGACAGTAAATTTATCCTGGAGTGGAAGATACCTTGATGAAGCTAGGAAGTGGTGGCATTTCTTAAAGATTTCACCCCATAAATGTTTTTCTTTTAAAAAACTTTCGTTCACTCCTCCAGCCCCTCCCGACTTTGCTAGCCTCTTTGTATTCCCAAGTGGAGAGCAACTGTATTTTTTTGGCTAAAACACAGCATGCAAGAAACCAGATCTTGCTCCGACGTAAAGGGTAAACTCCTGGATCATTTTTGGAAGTCATACAAAGGCAGCCCAGCTCTTGGGGAGCTGGCTTACCAAATGCATTCAGGGCCTCTTCTAGAAACAAATCTGGTGTTGTTCAACAGAGCCTTCCCAAGTGGGTTGCTCGTTGTAGGTCTGGGGAGGGGGGCAGAATGGCAAGGCTTGTTCGCAGATGTAAATAGTTTGAAGAATTTTTTTTAAAAGCAGATTTGATGGAAGACTTATCTAAGGACCAATAAAAGGGAACATTAAAAGAACACACAGTTACAGTGAAGTTGGACACGCATTTTGAAGAGAATTAAAAGTGGTGTTTCAGATGCACTGATACCTCTGATCAAATGGGCTCTGCCGGTTTCTGAAACACCACAAAACCCTGCAACCCTGTTTGACCTTGTCCATTTCAAACAAACTAAATCCATGCTGAATGAATGCACAGTGGTGAAACAGGATCATGCCCAATCAGAGTGAAAGGAGTTCCTATTTGTTCCTACTTCAAAGAGCCAAGTTGTGGAGAGGGAGAATTCTGTAACTGCAGAAGAAGAGACAGTGAATCCCGATGATAGCATCCCATCTACAACATTGAGCAGTTTGGTAGCAGCAGGAGATAAATGTGTAGACACTGTATTCTGTAATTCAAGCAATATCTCTGGCAGTGAGAAAGGACCGTCAAATGGTGACGCAGAAAGCAGAAAGACGCAGAAAGCAGTATTCAAGCCTGGCCAGATCATTCTATAATCTTAGAAGGGGGTGGCTGTGACTATCATGAAGGGACCCTATACTTCTGAATTTGCCACTACAGCGAGAGAAGCAGAACTCTGCATACGCCCAGGGGTACTTTAGTCTCCTGCATGCATGCTTGACAGTAGAAGCAAAGCTTATCTTTGGTTCAAATTTATTTGGACCTGAAATGAGAAGAGGAGGGTTACAGCTAGGGATGGGCAAATCTGTTGATTTTGGTATATCTCCATGTCTCATTTTTCCAATCTTCAGTTTTCCACATTAGTTTCCGAATCTGTTTGGGGTTTTTTTAAGTCCTCAAGAAAATATCATTTTCGGAGAATTTCCCCTAATAGACACATTTTGTATGCAATTCAACCTAATATTTTCATGAAACAATTTCTCCGATATAATGCATGTTTTCACTAATATATGCATTTTTGTGCAAACTTTACCCTAGTGCATGTATTCCTGTCCATATTACTTGGCTGCGGAACTGCACTGCAAAATTCAGCACAGTGCAAAATTTGACGGACGGCTCCCTTTCAGTTTGTGCATTGTTTTGAAAAGCGCAAATTCGGTACATTCACCTATAAATGTGAAAGGAATCAAATTTCTCCCCGTCTCTTGTTAGAACTGCCTGGATATGATGGAGCATCAAATCAATTAGCCTTGTCAACAGCAAATTTCACTCATTTCTCTAGGTTCTGGGGTTTAAACCTCTTTGAGCACTGTGCCTCTTTAATACTTTAGCTCACTAATCCCAGAGGTTAATTAGGGAAGGTGAGGAGCAGGGATTAGCAGTGGTTATCAACTGGTGAGAAAAACACACTGCACATGCTCCGAGGACAGTCCTTGTTTTGAGGGCATCCTCTATTTGCGTGCTGTCTGGTCGAAGTCAAGTTTAAAGACAACCCTAAGAAGGGAAAAGAGGAAGGGCCTTATGGTTGCCCATCAACAGCATTCTGGATGCCCACCGTCATTGATGGATTGTATTGCTATTTAAATTATAGTCACCCTTGTTTCCCTAGATTTGCATCTATAAATAAACATAAGTAGATTAGTAGATTTGAAAACTGTACAAATCTGGGGCCTCAACAACTCAGGCTGATTGTTGTTTTAATTCTTTATTATCTATAGCATTGTATTGTTTTTATTGTGATATAAACCTGCCATGGCATATCTGGTGAAGGACTGGTCATAAATATGCAAAACAGAACAAATACATATAAAATCAAAGTGGCTGCTTTTACTCCTGAGGAAACATCTCTCTGGTTGCAAACAAAGGAGTGTTTGTAAGCCACTCTCCGAGTGTTTTTGGCTAAAGGGCAACAGAGAAATGCCTTAAATAAGCGAAGGGGGAACAAGACAAAACTAATGTAAATCTTGATGGGATTCCCCCGCCTCCTTCCCCCCCCAAAAGAACACACTCAATTAAACAAAGACAAATAAAGAAGGCAGGAAAGTGAGAGTGAGCACAGTCAGCAAGGGGTTAATTGATTCTGGACTGGAATCAGCTGCCCTCCCCCTTGCAAAGCAACTGAAGATCATAGGGCTTGCACACTTTGACTCGTATCTCCGTTTTGTTTTTTACAGGCATTCTAAAAAAAAAAGAAGAGTGAAACATCGGAGAGAAGAACTACTATTAAGTAGCTAGGAGCCCGTTCTCAGCTTCCTTGAAGAAGAAAAAACTACAGTTCCCAGAATTCTTTGGGAGAAGCCACTACGGCAGTTGAAACTGTTTGTGTAACCAAGGAAAGAGACAAATCCTTAACTGCAGAGAGCCGGAGAGAGAAAATGAACCAGGCACAAAGCCTCCTGATAGATGGCCTCACCAGGACCAAACACGTCACCAATGCCGCTCTCATCAAAACAGCCGATGGAGCCATCCTGGCAACAACCCCTGGCTTTAATATCCAAAGCCAGGTGCCAGTTTTCATCCAAGCTTTCTTGAAAAATTTACTCCAAGTTCGGAAAGATGGGCTTTACTTCAAGGACCGCTATTACAAATGCGTCCGGGCGGATGACAATTCCATCTACCTTAAAGGGAAAGACAATGGGGTGATCTTGGCAAAAACCGAGGCCTTCATTCTGGTCGGCACATACTCCCAAGGCATGTACCCCAGCGTGTGCGTGGAAGCGGTGGAGAAGCTGGCAGACTACTTCAGAGAAAAGGGGAACTGAAGGTGGCAAGGAAGGACAGAGAGATGGAGATGTTTCCCTCAAAGACCCTGCGTGGCAGAGCCGAGCGAGAAACAGAGTGCCGTCCGCAAAAAGAGGAAAGCTGCTTCTCGGCCCACTCAAGCACCACGTGACATTCTGGATCCTTTCCACCAGCATCATCCTTGTGGGGTTAGGGGGGAACAAATTAAAACACATGCAAACTCAAAATATTTTTGGTCTCTCATTGAAATAAGTTGCAGTTCAGGTACTCCTTGGCCCAAAGTATTGATTAGCGATGGAAAGATCTGTCCATTTCAGTTCTCGCAGCTTCTCATTTCCCCGATCTTAAATTTGGTTCTCCACATTTCTGCAGCAACTTGCAATTTTTTGGGGAGGGGGGAACTGCCATTTTTTTAAAAGTTTTCTTTTGTTAAAAAATCCACATGAAAATTTCACCAGCATTTTAGTGCGAGTTTCACCTTCTAAACACATTTTTGTACGCCGTTTTAACTAATGTAGATATTTTTGCAAGCGATTTCTCCTACTATTAATGCATTTTGTACGTTAGTTTCACTAATATATTCATTTTTATTGCACACTTTACCCTAATATATGCATTTTTGCAAACACCGCATCGCAAAATTTGGGTAAGTGCAAATTTCGAGGATGGTTGCGTTTCAATGTTTATGTTGTTTCAGAAAGGGTGGATATGATAAATTTAGCTTTAAATGTGAACCGAATCAAATTACTCGCCAACCCCACGTCTTTATTCAACAAGACAGGCTGCCTGCAGTTCCCTGCTTCTAAAACAGGGTTGGAGAAGCTAAGCGCCAGGGGGCCAAATGTCGCCCTCTAGGTCTCCCTTTTTGGCCTTAGGAACCTCCCGAAGACCACAGCTCTGGGCCTTCCTCAAGTGCTGTACAGCTGCCTTCTGCTTGCCCAGACAGAGAATGGAAAGATGTGGGTGGAGGCAGAAACCTCTGAATTTTGTGTGACTGAAATGTGCCCCACTGGATGTAAGAGACACATCTATCACTTCACCAGCGTTTACCTCTGACCCCACCCACGCTTGCCTGGCCATCAATTTCAGTTCAAAAATAGTCATAAGAATTCATCGGCGTATTAGTGCAAATTTATCCTAATGTACCTGCTTTTCTGTGCAATTTTGCCTAATCAACACATTGCTGCAAAGCAATCTCCCCTAATACAATGCATTTTATGTTATGTTTACTAACCTGTGGGCTTTTATTCACATTCCCCCCTAACATATGCATTATTTATCTATTTATTATTTGATTTATATCCCGCCCTTCCTCCCCGCAGGAGCCCAGGGCAGCAAACAAAAGCACTAAAAACTTTCAAACATCATAAAAACAAACTTTAAAACACATTGAAACAAAAAACATATTTAAAAACGTTTCTTAAAAAAGCTTTCAAAACATCTTCTACGATTAAAAACATTTTTAAAAAGGTTGAAGAACATATTAAAAAGCAATTCCAACACAGGTTTTTGTACATATCGTTTGGTCAGGGAACTGCAGAGACGTGCAAATTTCAAAGGCTGGCTGTGCTTTGGGTCGCAAATTAAGTCGGTTCTCATTTATTTATTTATGATTATGTTTATATCCCACCTTTCCTCCAAGGTGGCATACATGGTTCTCTTCCCTCTCCATTCTATCATCACACAACAACCCTGTGAGGTAGAGGTTAGGCTGAGAGACTGTTACTGGCCCAAGGTTGCTCAACGAGCTTCATGGCTGAGTCAAGATTTGAACCCTGGTCTCCCAGGTACTAATCCGACACTCTAACCACTGCACTACTGGATCAAATTTCTCCCCACCCCTATGGAAGAAAAAAGGCTGGGATGTTGATGCAATGCTGTCAATTGCCATAGCAATGAAGACACAACGACCAAGGTGTTGTCGCAGGAAGAGGAAGCCTGGGGTTTTTTTTGAAGGGGGTGTTTGTATTGTTAACTATACTGCATCTCTATATCACAAGAGTTTTCTGCACAGCTCGTAGAGCAAAAGCAAAAAAAATCAGTTTTTTTAAAAAAATAAAATATATTAACAAGAGGCACGTTTGGATTTCTGAGCAAGTGCCATGGGTGCCACCCTCTTTGGTGAAGTCACTTTCCACCCCCAACAGTAAAAGAAAGAGAGAGAGGAGCACACACACTTTGCTTTTCCAAGCGAAAAGAGCATCTGATTCACATTTCACTGAGGGAACGATTGGCTTAGTGCTGTGCTCAGACCTGCAGGGCAGGCTAAACACAGCCCTCCAGGCTTCTTTATCTGGCCCTTGGGACTCAACTCAACCACACCCCTTCTCCGTAGGCCACCCCCCCACTGACCTTGTTTCACAGTCTTCTTGAACATTTTTGCCTCCTTGAACAGTGACAATGGCCACAGCTTGTCCATCCAGAGGATGGAGAGGGGCGTGTTGAAACTAGCCAACCAAACAAAGGGTAATATTTTTGCTCCTGTCCCCCTCTTTCAGCTCTCAGAAGGTTGTCCACCTGCATAGATTCAACAGAGCAAGGCTGGCCCAAGACGTTTTACTGCCCGAGGCAAAGATGATGCCGAGATTCTGGTTGCTTTGCCCCGAGACGGCAAAGGGATTTTCAATTAGAAGCTTTGTCTAAGGCTTGAAAAAGGGCCGTTGAGACTCAAAACATGTTGGGCTTCAATAAACAGTTCCTATTTGACACCAAAAAAACCTCTTCACTTTGTTTCAACTGACCTTGGCATTCTTTAGGAAGTAGTTTCCTCTTTTGTCCCCCCCCCCATTTTTGGTGCCTCCCTTCTGTGTTTGCTGAACTGCAACTTGCATCATCCCTGGCCAATGGCCATGCTTGCTGGGACTCAGGAGAGTTGTAGCTCAGCAATGTCTTGGAAGGCCAAAGGTTCCCCACAGCTCTAAACTCCAACAGATGGGAATGGTCCACAGGAGAGGGGGTGGCTTAGGAGGAACAGCCAAGGGGCAGCCACGGCTGCTCTCCAAAGGCAGGAACCTCATTACGCCTAATGGTAGGGCCGGCTCCTGGCTTGGGAGGGAAAGGTCAAGGCAGAGGACCCTGAGGGCTGAGAAAGAAGGGAGACCACAGGTTATGGGTCCAGGCACTTCAAATCCAATCAGCCCCAGCCAGTGGATACGGGTGATGGGAGCTGAAGTCCAACAACATCTGGATGGCACCAGAGCCACGTTCACCCCATACAATTATTCCACTGTGATTCTACAGTCACGGCTTCCCCCAGAGAACACCTGCGAAGGGTGCCCAGAGTGGTGAGGGGACCCCTGTTCCCCCACACAGCTACAGTTCCCAGAGTTCTTTGTGAAGAGGAACTGATTGTTGAAATACCCTTTCCAGGGTTCTTTAGGGGGAAGCCATGACAGTTTCAAGTGGAATCACAGTGGAATAAATGTATGGGGTGAATGTGGCCTTAGTGACAAGGCATTACAGTGGAACACTGCACACTAAAAAAAGACAAAGTGTGATGGGGCTGGCCTTGTTGCAAGGTCTTCAGCCTTCCAGATGTTGGTGGAGAACAACTCCCATAATCTCTAACCATTTGGGCCATGCTGGCTGGGTCGGATGGCAGTTGCCTCACCCAGGGTCCAAATGAGGCCCTCCAATCCTCTCCATCTGGCCCTAGGGACTCTGCTTAAGCCACACCCACTCCTCAAGGCCACACCCCTCACTGGCCTGCTCTGCACCTTCCTCAAGCATTTGTGGCTGGCTAAAACGTATCCTTGAACTGTCATGATGCCTCTTCCTTCCTGGATGGTGAAGACTATGCCTAGGTGGACATGGAGAAACTTCTGACATGGGTGGAATATAGCCTGGTGTACAAAGGTAAACATCACACCCATTCTTCCACCCCCTTTGGCCTCTGGCCCCACTCACCCCTAACATGCGGTCCCTGCAGTTTGCCCATGAAGGGGCGCAGCCTTTGGGCTGAAAACGCTTCCCCGTCCATGTCTTAAGCAAACAGAAATGACCTTCCCTCCACATCTCTCCTCCCTTTCTGGTTGAATCTGGCCATGAGGTTAAGACGCCATTTGCACTGCAGCCTGAATCAGCGAAGGAAACTAAGCTGTGGACCTTGATCTCTTGGATGCAACCCCCCCCCCTGAAAGCTCCCCTTTCCAAGTGAGTGAATGAAGAGAGAACGCTAATCAGATTCCTGTGCGATAAGAAAGCTATGTTACACTGGGAATATTTAGCAGGCAAGGAATTAAAAACACCACCGAATCTTGATTAAAATAGGGACGTGGGCAGAAATCCATACCAGAAGATTCCAAAATAAATAATGTGAAGAATTGCTTGTTCACTGGGGGGGGGGGAGTTCAAGGGCAATGAAGGAAATACGCACATAAAGCAATAGTGGTCAAGATGGGTGCTGTGTATGGGTGAGGGAGCTTGATTCACAGATTGTCATGGGCCCGGCAGAACAGGGGTGGAGCAGCGAGATGGTGGCGGAGGAGGAGGACTTTGAATGGACTGACGCTTCCCATGTCGAGCCGTTGGGCGCACCGAGCTATGAGAACTCTCTCGCTCTGGGCAGTGACAGTTCCGCCCCTGAAGCTCCGGTTACCCACAAGGAGGCCCCACCCAGTCAGGGTGTTGCCATCCCACCTGAAGTGCCTCCTCTACCCACACCTGCTCTGCCGCCTCCCCAGTGCGTTGCGCCTCCCTCTGATGAGGAAGGTTCTGCTGAGGCAGAACAGCCACCCTCACCTCGCTCACAGAGGCACCAGCGCCAGCAAGAACACACGCCAACAGCTTCCCTGAGGCGGAGGTCTCAGATGCGCGTGCGCTCCCAGCACTGACCCTCAGTTCATGTAAGTAGGGTGCTCGCCCAACCTTACTTAAGCCGGGTGAGGGGGTGAGACTAGTTGCTGCGACAACTTCTTAATGCAATATAGTCATGTCGAGACAAGCCTAGTGATGATGCTGAACTCTGTGTGACCTGTAAGCTGATTCACGAAGCGCTCTGAACTGAAATCTCTCAATAAACCTATTAAAGAAAAGCACAGCTCTTTGTTCGTGACTGACTTGAGGGTGTTTGGGCAGGACACAGATGATGCAGGCTGCATTCAGACATGGGGTTCATTGTGTTAGTTTTAGTGATTGTCATGGTAGTGGCTTCTGTCCTGATTTCTAACGTTCCTTTCACACTGCAATACCTGGTGTCTTTATAGCGGCTGGTGGTCCGTGCCAGTGGGGCAGTGGAATCCGCTCCGGGTTTTAGTCTTAGCTTGAAAGTTCAGACTAAAACCTGGAGCGGATTCCACTGCCCCACTGGCATGGAGCCACCAGCCACCTGTGTGTTGCCTGTGTGGTGTGGTGTGACACAACAGTGAACACCATTGGTCATGTTGCTACTCCTCCACCCTTTCCGCAACTGTGCACTTCTGCTCCCCCATGAAAATGGCGGGGGGAAATGGCGGTATACCGTCACAAATTTTGTTATTTTACTCCTGTGTTTTTCTGGATCTATGGGGTTGCAAAGTGATTTTTTTGTGGAAGCAATTAACACAAAAAATGAGTGCTAAACTTCCACTGATTTTTTTTGCTAGACTTCTAGAAGTGGCTTTTATGTCGTGTGAAAGATTAAAAAATGGGGAAATTATCCAGTAAGGAAACATCACAAAAACCAAATAAACTGGTCTTTGAATGCAGCCCAAAACTGTGTGAACTTGGGGGGGAAATGAAGCCACTATTATGTTACTGGAAAGTCCATCGCTCAGTGGGTAGAGACTCTGGGTTGCATGCAGAAGGTCCCAGGTTCAGTCTCCAGCATCTGGAGGTTAGGGCTGAAATCCTGAATAGCCATTGCCAGTCAAGGACAATACAGAGTTAGATGGACCAGAAGTGTGACTTGGTCTAAGGAAGCTTCCCGTGTGTTTTTATGTTCTGATCAATCGTCACACAACCATAAGGACTAGAGCCACACTTTTTTTGATACAAAAAAAAAGTGCAGGGTGCAAGTCACAGGAAGATTGTTTCTAAACTGCCAAGGAATCACAGCATTCAAACTGCCCCTCCCACAGTAGTCGGGCTGAACGAGTCATTTTAACGTAAGAACCTGCTGGATCTGGCCAGTGGCCCATCTAGTCCAGCATCCTGTTCTCACAGTGGCCAACCAGTTGCCCATGGAAAACCTGCAAACAGGACCTGAGCACCAGAACGCTCTCCTCTCCTGTGGTTTCCAGCAACTGGTATTTGGAAGCATACAGCCTCTGCACATGGGGGCAGAGCATAGCCATCCTGGCTAGTAGCCACTGATAGCCTGATCATGAACTTGTCTATTCCTCTTTTAAAGCCATCTAAGTTGGTGGCTGTCGCTGCCTCCTGTGGGAGCCAATCCCATCGTTTCCCTATTCGCTGTGTGAAGTCCTTTCTTTCGTCTGCCCTGAATCCTCCCACATAAAGAGGGGAGAAGGGAGAGTTGACTCCGAGGAGCAAAAAGTAAAGGAAAGTAATCGTTTGATGGCTGCCATCAAATTGGTGCCAAAGGGCGCGGGGGACATTTTTGCCTCTCAAGAGAGCGGTCCTTGGGCTTTGAACCTGGAAGCGTAGGGCAGGAGGGAAACAGACTAACTTGAGGTGTCAGCATTATCTTGGACCAAAATCAATCAAATTGATGCATGATTGCAATAACTAGCCTACATCACCTCTGTGCTGCCCCCGTCCACATGGTCTTTGTATCAGGATTCAGCAGGCTGGGTGGCTCATTTCCTGTTGAAACTTAAAATTCCCCCTTGTTCCAAAAACAGAAGGGGGAGAGGGACAAAATAAGGCTTATTATCCAGCTGAATTGTTTGAATAAAGTCTCTCCAAAGCTGATGCAACAAGTCTGCATTGCTTTACCAGCTTGGGAATTAACTTAACACTCACTGCAAATGTTGGTGTCCCTCGCACGTTCCATCACAAGGCGTTGACCTGGAACTTCCTTGCACCACAAAAGATGTAATTTTTAAATTGCTTTTTAAAAATGTGTTTTTAAAATTTGCATATTTGTTTTTAATGTTTTAAATTGTTGTAAACCGCCCAGAGAGCTTCGGCTATGGGGCGGTATATAAATGCAATAAATAATAAATAAATAAATGTAAGGCCAAAACCATAAGGCACTAGAGGTCTTAAAACAGGGACTCAAGTAGCCAGACTCAAACAGGGAGAAATTGGATTCAGTTTGCATTTGAAGGCGAACTTACCACTTTCCAAAATATGCAAACCAAAACACAGCCATCCTTCAAAATTCACAACACAATGCATTTTTGTATGTTATTTTTACTAATACCTTCATGTTTTATACAGTAGGGTCCCGCTTTACGGTGTTCCGTTTTCTGGCGTTCCGCTGATGCGGTGGCTTTCAATTCGGGGAAATCCCCCGTTTTAAAGCCAATTTTGCACCTTTGCGGCATTTTCGCGCGACGTGACCCATTATAGTCAATGGGTTCCGCTTTACGGTGATTTCTGCTTTACGGCGGGGGCCTGGTCCCTAACCCGCCATATAAGCAGGGCCCTACTGTACACACTTTCCCCTAATATATGCATTTTTTTTAAAACCGTGGTTGGTTGGAGAACTGCAAAAATCGGTTAAGTGCAAATTCCGAAGGATGGCCATGTTTTGGTTCCCATACTGTTTCTGAAAGCGTGGATTTGATAGATTCAGCTTGAAATGCAGACAGAATCAAATTTCTCACACATCCCTAAATACACCCCAACAAGTTGGGAAAATGAATATTCCAAGGCTGTGAGTTTAGCATTGGGGCAATGTCACCAGCTGAATCTCTGCCTCATATCCGTCAGGTCACCAGTTCAAGACCCACTGCAGGATGAATCCCAATAACCACAAAGCCTTCCTTGCCCCCATTTTATACCCTCATCAGTAGTATGTGACCCATATCCTTTAGATATATCTTCAACGTATAGCCTGCCCCACCCTGAAGGCAACAGATGAGTAACCAAAAAGCAACAAGCAACTCCAGCAAAATAAAAGAAAATTCAATCAACCTACAGCAGAGGTTGGGAAAACTTTTTTTCAGGCCAAGGGCCACATTCCCTTCTAAGGCAACATTCCAGGGGCCGCATACCAGCAATGGGCGGGGCTAGAGGCAAAAGTGGGCAGGGCAAGGACTGTAAAGTTTGCCTTTGCACAGTATTATTTATTTATTTATTTATTTATTACATTTATATACCACCCCATAGCCGAAGCTCTCTGGGCAGTTTACAGCAATTACAGTAGGATAGTTTCTAAACACACACATGACGGGGAATTTTGTAGTTTGTTGGACTAGGGGTCCTTGAGTAAAACTGAAGAACATAGGCTTGCAACAAAAAAGGTAGGCCTTTATTAGATGACAAGTGTATGCTTGGCCAGTCTCCCTCTGAGTGAGTGGAGAACTGCAACATGGCACTGGTTGCCTGGGGTTTTTATTCATTTCAGGACAAAGACCTTAGCATCTACCAATCAGGAGGTTACACAGCAGTATGACATAGGCATTACAGTATTACACACACATTTGCACCGCTATTGCATAGGCACTGTACTTTCTGCTTTATGTTCTGGTGAATTTGGCAACATTCAGTACTTCACATGAAAGTACATTTTCACACTGAGCTTAGCACTCCAGCTAATGAGGTAAGCATTTTAGCTACTGCAATTCTTTCTACGTCTTAGAGATACCGAGATGTTCAGCACAGTGTTCTATGTTATCTTATCTATTAGAGTTTGAGGCTGTGCCAAACAGACCAGCGCAGAGAGAAAAAGGCAGCTCTAAAGAGAAAAGGATTCTGGCTGGCTACTAAACTTATTAAAATATTATAAACCTGTATAGCTTTAGAAAACAATGTTTTTTGCTTATTGTATGTATAATTTCTCCATCACGCACATCCCTCTCTATTTTCCAACCAGGCACAAAAACAGTCAAGAAAGCTGTGGACCAGGGCCTTTAAGGGGTGTGGCCTGAAGAGAGTTCTGAGGGCCATACAAAGAGGCCTGAAGGGCCACATCCGTCCCCTAGGCATGAGATTTCCCACACCAAATGGACACTTCTGCCACCTTGTTTGCTGACCAGCAGGGATGTAGAGGAAAAACTCAATCCTGTTTGCATTTGAAGCTGAATCTATCAAATCTGCCCTTTCTGACACAATATGAGGACTGAAATCCAGTGGTCCTTTGAAATTCGACTTATCCAAATTTTGTGATGCAGTCCTCGAACCCAAGAGTATTTATTTTAAAATGCATATATTAAGGCAAAGTGTGCAGAAAAATGACTACATTGGTGACAATAACAAAAATGCATTAGAATGGGAGAAACTGCTTGCAAAAATGGGAAAGTGAGTCACAGCTGCATTCCACGGTTTCATTCATTAAGAGAAATTCACACTGAACCGCTGAAGAATTTTCATGAGGATTTTTTAAATAATAATAATAATAATAAACTTTAATTTATAGGCCGCCTATCGGGCCAATGGCCACTCTAGGCGGCGTACAATAAAGCACGATAAAATACATGGTAAAATATGATACAATAAAAACAATATAACCAGTACAGCACAATGCAAAATTACAATATTTAGTAAAGTTGTCAGTAGTACAATTCTGAAGCTAGTTCATCTTAGAAATCTCAAGTTCATAAAGGCCTGATGGAAAAGCCAAGTCTTCAGGCCTCGGCGAAATATATATAAGGAAGGGGCATGTCGAAGATCTATTGGGAGGGAGTTCCAAATCGGGGGGGCCGCCGCAGAGAAGGCCCTCTCCCGAGTCCTCACCAACCCAATCACTTTGATTTTTTTAAAAAAGGAAACTCGCAAATTGCTGCAGATATGTGGAGAACTGAATTTAAGATGGGAAAACTGAGAAACTGAAAGGCCGAAACTGGCATTCCATTCCTAGCGACCGGCTCTGATGCAAATTCACTAAGAACAAAATAGAAATGGACTGCCTTCAAGTTGATCCCAACTTATGAGCGGGTTTTCATGGTAAGCGGTATTCAGAGGGGATTTACCATTGCCTCCCTCTGAGGCGGAGAGGCAGTGACTGGCCCAAGGTCACCCAGTGAGCTTCATGGCTGTGTGGGGATTCGAACCCGGGTCTCCCAGGTCATAGTCCAACACTCTAACCACTATGCCACTCCTTGAAAGCCCATCTGTCCTGCCAACTCTTCCTCACCTTTTCTCAAAAGAGTCCCAAACGCTGCGACTTTTCATCATAAGGGAGTTGCTCCAACCTCTTGCTGGGTTCTCAGCAGAGCCGATAGAGTGGCTCTGGTTCTTTCCTCTCACTTGCTATGCTAATAGCTGTTGCTAATATGTGCCTTCAAGCTGACTACGACTTATGGCGACCCTATGAATCAGCAACCTCCAAGAGCATCTGTCGTGAACCACCCTGTTCAGATCTGTGGCTTCCTTTATGGAATCAATCCATCTCTTGTTTGGCCTTCCTATTTTTCTACTTCCACCTCTGAATATCTCTTACCATGAAAACCCTATGAACAAAATGCTAGTAGTACACCCTTATATGTCTGAGTAATGGCTGAAAGCACCTTAGAAACAATTCCTTCCCTCCTGTGCACCTCCTTATTGTCAGCTTATCTCCTATGAAAATGACATGGACTGCCTTCAAGTCAGTTCTGACTTATGGCGACCCTATGAATAGGGCTTTCATGGTAAGTGGTATTCAGAGGGGGTTTACCACTGCCTCCCTCTGAGGCCGAGAGGCAGTGACAGGCCTAAGGTCACCCAGTGAGCTTCATGGCTGTGTGGGGATTCGAACCCTGGTCTCCCAGGTCGTAGTCCAACCACTATGCCACATTAAGAACATAAGAACATAAGGAGCCTGCTGGATCAGGCCAGTGGCCCATCTAGTCCAGCATCCTGTTCTCACAGTGGCCAACCAGGTGCCTGGGGGAAGCCCACAAGCAGGACCCGAGTGCAAGGACACTCTCCCCTCCTGAGGCTTCCGGCAACTAGTTTTCAGAAGCATGCTGCCTCTGACTAGGGTGGCAGAGCACAGCCATCATGGCTAGTAGCCATTGATAGCCCTGTCCCCCATGAATTTGTCTAATCTTCTTTTAAAGCCGTCCAAGCTGGTGGCCATTACTGCATCTTGCGGGAGCAAATTCCATAGTTTAACTATGCGCTGAGTAAAGAAGTACTTCCTTTTGTCTGTCCTGAATCTTCCAACATTCAGCTTCTTTGAATGTCCACGAGTTCTAGTATTATGAGAGAGGGAGAAGAACTTTTCTCTATCCACTTTCTCAATGCCATGCATAATTTTATACACTTCTATCATGCCTCCTCTGACCCGCCTTTTCTCTAAACTAAAAAGCCCAAAATGCGGCAACCTTTCCTCGTAAGGGAGTCGCTCCATCCCCTTGATCATTCTGGTTGCCCTCTTCTGAACCTTTTCCAACTCTATAATATCCTTTTTGAGATGAGGCGACCAGAACTGTACACAGTATTCCAAATGCGGCCGCACCATAGATTTATACAACGGCATTATGATATCGGCTGTTTTATTTTCAATACCTTTCCTAATTATCGCTAGCATGGAATTTGCCTTTTTCACAGCTGCTGCACACTGGGTCGACATTTTCATCGTGCTGTCCACTACAACCCCGAGGTCTCTCTCCTGGTCGGTCACCGCCAGTTCAGACCCCATGAGCGTATATGTGAAATTCAGATTTTTTGCTCCAATATGCATAATTTTACACTTGTTTATATTGAATTGCATTTGCCATTTTTCTGCCCATTCACTCAGTTTGGAGAGGTCTTTTTGGAGCTCTTCGCAATCCCTTTTTGTTTTAACAACCCTGAACAATTTAGTGTCATCAGCAAACTTGGCCACTTCACTGCTCACTCCTAATTCTAGGTCATTGATGAACAAGTTGAAAAGTACAGGTCCCAATACCGATCCTTGAGGGACTCCACTTTCTACAGCCCTCCATTGGGAGAACTGTCCGTTTATTCCTACTCTCTGCTTTCTGCTTCTTAACCAATTTCTTATCCACAAGAGGACCTCTCCTCTTATTCCATGACTGCTAAGCTTCCTCAGAAGCCTTTGGTGAGGTACCTTGTCAAATGCTTTTTGAAAGTCTAAGTACACTATGTCCACTGGATCACCTCTATCTATATGCTTGTTGACACTCTCAAAGAATTCTAATAGGTTACTGAGACAGGACTTTCCTTTGCAGAAGCCATGCTGGCTCTGCTTCAGCAAGGCTTGTTCTTCTATGTGCTTAGTTAATCTAGCTTTAATCATACTTTCTACCAGTTTTCCAGGGACAGAAGTTAAGCTAACTGGCCTGTAATTTCCGGGATCGCCTCTGGATCCCTTTTTGAAGATTGGCGTTACATTTGCCACTTTCCAGTCCTCAGGCACGGAGGAGGACCTGAGGGACAAGTTACATATTTTAGTTAGTAGATCAGCAATTTCACCTTTGAGTTCTTTGAGAACTCTCGGGTGGATGCCATCCGGGCCCGGTGATTTGTCAGTTTTTATATTGTCCATTAAGCTTAGAACTTCCTCTCTCATTACCACTATTTGTCTCAGTTCCTCAGAATCCCTTCCTGCAAATGTTAGTTCAGGTTCAGGGATCTGCCCTATATCTTCCACTGTGAAGACAGATGCAAAGAATTCATTTAGCTTCTCTGCAATCTCCTTATCGTTCTTTAGTACACCTTTGACTCCCTTATCATCCAAGGGTCAGAGCTAAAAAGACTTCTGCAGTTGTTCTGCAAGGATCCCAACGGTGCTTCCCAGTGAGCCCAAAGGGTCTCAAAAATGTCCCGTGTAAACAGAGGCATGGCGCACATCATATGACATCCTGAAAAGATGACAGACCATTTCCCTCAAAAAGATAAAATCTAAAGTGAAGATTTCAAGCCCAGAATTACGACACAGCAGAGTGGAGTGAAGTGCCAGGAAGAGGGCCTCACAAGCTAGAGCCCTTCATTGTCTGGTTAAGAGTTAAAATTCCTCAGATCTAAACAATCTGTAGCCATCTGTGTGAAGGAGGTGCCCACCAGCCAGTGACGGCAAATTGGTTCCTTTTCTCCGCAAACCTGAACCTCTTAGCATCCTGAGTGCTGAGAGCTGTGAGGAGACCGCTCTTCCCCTCACGGAGCTCCAATTCCCAGAGTTCTCTGGGAAGAGGGACTGACTGTTAAACCCCTCTGGGAATTGTAGTTCTGTGAGGGGAATAAGGGTCCCTTAACAAAGCTCAACACCCTTCACAAACTACACTTCCCAGGATTCTTTGGGGGAAGCCATGACAGTTTAATGTGGAATAATAGCAGAATCAATGTCTGGTGTGAATGTGGCTCAGGTTTGTATGGGTCTCATGGTGCAGATATGCAAGCGGGTTGTTGATGGATGTGAAATTGGATTATGGCAATGGTTGCAGAGTGTTTATGCGTTTGATTGATGCAAATACGTTCATCATGTAAGGCTATGCGTGAGTGAAACGGAACAGAAAGCATTTTTAGCTGTAGTTAGATTAAGTTTATGGTTATTGCTGTGTAAGGGCCCAGGAATTTAATTGGATTGGTTTGTTTAATTTTAGGATTGATTTGACATATGGCGGTTGGGAAGAGTGAGTTGGTTTTTCTTTTCTCCAGCTGCCAATTGTGTTATTTAAAAATGTGGAATTCATACTTTTTAGTTTATTTTCATTTGAAATCTTTTCTTTCCCAATGTGTAGAGGATATTTTGTTTAGCAGTTTACTAGGTTTTGCAATGTGGAATTTTCCTTGTATTTTTGTAGCTGACTTTTATAAGTAATGTTTATTTTGATGCTAAAGAGGATGCTCTGTTTCAAAGGTTCCCAAACCTCTCCCCCCCCCCCCGCAAGACCACTTGAAAACTGCTGAGGGTCTTGGTAGACTACTTAATGATCTTTCTGCCTCTGGTAGCAATAGTAACGTGCTGTGAATAGATGCTGCATGATTTTTAATTGTCTTTTTATTGTCTTTTACTTCTTACAATATTTTATTGTATTCCATGGAATTCACACTGCAATACAACAAAATGCAATGTAATAAAAGACGCAATTACATTACAATTAAAAATCAATATTAATCTTTACTGCGATGGATGTACTGTCTCCAACCACAAATCCACAGATGCCACAGACCATCTGAATGAAGCTGACGGATCGCTGGTGGCTCACGGACCATAGTTTGGGAATCCCTGCTCTATTCAGCTGTTAGTTGTACCTGTAGGATGGAGAAAGTTTCTGGCTTGTTTTTAAAAAGTCATTTAAGAAGTTTTGTCGCGTGCTGTAAACTGCTTAGAGATTTATTTATAAAAGTATTTATATACCACCATCTGCAGAACTCCATCAACTTAAAAACATTTAAAAGCAATACAAAACCATCACTCAAACGAGAGCCTACTAAAGAGACATTTATGCCTGCCGACATAAAAAAAAGTCTTCCCGAGACGCCTGAAAGTCAAAAGCAAGGATGCGTGCCGCATCTCTGCCAGAAGAGTGTTCCATAGCATGGGACCAGCAACATTAAATACCCAACATCTGGTTGAGGTCAGTTAGGCCTCTGTAAGACAGGGACAACTTGCAGCACTCCTCCAGATCATCTCAGTGATCAATCTGGGCTCAAGCAGTCCTTAAAGTATCCTGAACTCAAGTTGTTCAGGGCTTTGTTCAAGATCCTTGAACCTGGCCCAGTCACATACAGGCAGAAAGTGCAGATGTTTTAGCTGAGGTGTCTCACGCTGTTGGCCATTTTGCACCAGCTGAGCTTCCACATACAGCACAATACAATAATCCAGCCTTGATGTTACCTATGCATGGACTACACTGGCTAAGTTATCCTGATCCAGATCTGGCCATAGTTGGCATACTAGACGATGCTGATCAAAGGCACTCCTAGGCACCGAGATCACTTGGGGCTTTAAATATAAGCAGTATGCTCACCTGTTTCATCCACCATTGTTTTACCCCTTTGTTTCCCCCTTTCTGTTTCCCCTCCCCCCCTTTCCCCCCACATCCCCTTATTCCTTAAGTAATGCCACCTGGTTGGGGAGGGGGGTTTGTTTGAGGGACTTGCATTTAGTTGTATTAACGTTGACATTTGTGTAAAAGACGCATGTTCTCAATTAACTACAATGTGTGTATTACCCTCTTAGAAGAAACAACACAAACTTTTGTTACATTGTAAATTTGATCTGGAAAATCAGTAAAACATTACATACAAATAAATAAATAAATATAAGCGGCATACAAATTGTCCAAACATAGTAACAACCCAAGTTTAAAAGTATAACACCGACGAACAACATAGCGACACAGTCCTGCGTTTCCAACTTAAAATGTAATGGAAGGTAATGCAAACTCAGAAAAATCCTTGGCACACTCTGACCCACATCCGGACCATCCTTAGCAGGGTCCCAGTGAACTTACCTTCCTCGCAGTTCCTTCCCGTGAAACCAGGACAGCATCGCCATTCAAGGGCGGTCACCGTTCTATAGGAGATCTTGTACATGGGCCTGATGAGGGTCCTGTAACTAACACAAACAAGACATCACACAGGCTGCACAACCCCAAACTTGCCAACCAATTAAACTTCAAAAGCTGCACTGGTATAAATTGCTTTTGTTGTTGGAGACCTTTGGTTAACAAGTGGCTTACAAAACATAAATATAAATAAATATAAACAACCCCCATAACAGCCACAGGAAGTTTGGGCAGCAGCCTAGCAACAAAACCAACATCATCCCAGTCGATCAACGGCCTGGGGCAAAAGATAAATCTTTGCCTGGCGCCGAAAAGACATCAAAGAAGGTGCCAGGCAGGTCTCGCTGGTGGGGAGCCACAGCGGAAAAGGCCGTCATGAACAACCTCAACTATGCTGTTATGCAAGATCAACAGCACAGCTCAGTGTCTACTCAGAAGTAAGTCCCATCAAAATTCAATGGCACTTATTCCCAGTTAAGTGGGTAAGAGGGAGCTCTGAGTCTTGCAGCTTTGAGATTTAGGCACATAAGAGCCTGCTTCAAAAGTCCCATGACCCATTCAGTCAAGCATCCTGTTTTCATAGTGGCCAAACAGGTACCCATGCATATGTGTGTGCACATTTGGATAGGTGTAAATGTGTTCCTGTATGTGTATGTACAAATGTGAGACAGTGACCCCACCCACCAACAGCCCAGGTCCCACCCACTGTTGGCTCTCCCCACGCCCACTGGCACGTGGCTCCTGCCTGTCACATGTGGCCCTCAAGGGCAAAAAGGTCGCCTGTCACTCCTGATCACACTGACTCACACTAACAAAAGTTTTAACAAGGCATTCTCATAAGTCAAAGACAAAGGGCAGGGATTTACCAGGCACTTAGAAATTGGAACAGTCCCTGGTAAGCAATCACAACTGGAGTGTTTGAATTTGGAGGCTTGGGGGGTTGTTGTTTGTTGGCTTGTTTTAAGAAATATCTAACATGCACAGGTTAACATCAATAAACCAATTCCACATTTGGCGTTATTTTTCAGAAACATGGACACTTTCAAGACTGGAAGCAGATCAAGAAAAGAGGTGGAGGGCGGGGAGTTGTAGAGATACAGGTTGTAGGAGGCCAAGGGAAAAGAGCCGCCTGGGACTCAAATGGACAACACAGGAAATGTCTCCTTCCTGTGTGTTTAAAACATTTGCCCTTCATCATTCAGAGGTTTTTGCAAACAAGCAATTTGAGCACAACAGCTACCTTGCAAGTTGGGATCAAACCCGCATGCACACTACAATGAAAGAATCTGGCCTTAATCCTCCTCTTTCTTCCGGATCACGTCAACCAGAAAGGTTACAGTCTTTTGGGCACTTTCAAGTCCATTTATAGGTTGGACTAGATGACCTTTGAAATCCCTTCTAACTCATGATTCTGTGAAAAGAAATTCACTTCCACAGCTGGTGGTGATGGCCACCAACTAGGGATGCGTAAGAAATCTGATTCAGTTAACCGAGTCTATCAAATTTGCACTTTCTGAAACAATATGAGAATCAAAACACAGCCATCCTTCAAAATTCGCACTTACCTGAATTTTGCAATGCAGTTTGCCAACCAACCAATGTTTACAAAAATGCACATAACATGCAATAATGCATTATATTATGAGAAATTGCTTGCAAAAATATGTACATTCATCAAAACTGCCCACAAATGTAGGAAAAAATGCACACAAGAATGCTGGAGAATTTTCATGAGAATTTTTTAAAAAAAGAAAAATCACAAATTGCTGTGGAAATGTGGAGAACTGAATTTAAGACTGGAAAAATGAGAAACAGAGAAAACTGAAATTAACATATCTTTTCATCCCTGCCACCAACCTGGGTGAATTAAAAGGGAATTAGACATGGAGGATAATGCTATCAATGACTGCTAGTCTGTATGATGGTAATATGCTACCTCCAGGATCAGAGGCAGTATGCTGGGGAAGAACAGTGGGAGAAGGCACTGTTTCTATGTCCTGCTTGTGGCCTTTCCAGGAAGAGGCATCTGGTTGGTCACTGTAGGTAACAGGATACTGGACTAGAAAGGCTAAGAGTGGAGGCCCTCATGCCTGAGAGCCAAATGCAGCCCTCCAGTCTGCTTTATCTGGGCCTGGGAACCCTCCACATCCCCACAAAGCCCTGCTTTGCACTGTAAGTGTTTTTGTGTGACGAATGTGTCCCTCAACTCAGATAATGCCTCTTGCTTGAGTGGATGAAGGACACAGAGGTATGTGTAGAAACTACCTGACTGTAAAAATGTAAAATTTGCATTTGTTGTCCCATGCATAAGAACATAAGAACATCAGAAGAGCCTGCTGGATCAGGCCAGTGGCCCATCTAGTCCAGCATCCTGTTCTCACAGTGGCCAACCAGGTGCCTGGGGGAAGCCCGCAAGCAGGACCCGAGTGCAAGAACACTCTCCCCTCCTGAGGCTTCCGGCAACTGGTTTTCAGAAGCATGCTGCCTCTGACTAGGGTGGCACAGCACAGCCATCATGGCTAGTAGCCATTGATAGCCCTGTCCTCCATGAATTTGTCTAAACTTCTTTTAAAGCCGTCCAAGCTGGTGGCCATTACTGCATCTTGTGGGAGCAAATTCCATAGTTTAACTATGTGCTGAGTAAAGAAGTACTTCCTTTTGTCTGTCCTGAATCTTCCAACATTCAGCTTCTTTGAATGTCCACGAGTTCTAGTATTATGAGAGAGGGAGAAGAACTTTTCTCTATCCACTTTCTCAATGCCATGCATAATTTTATACACTTCTATCATGTCTCCTCTGACCCGCCTTTTCTCTAAACTAAAAAGCCCCAAATGCTGCAACCTTTCCTCGTAAGGGAGTCGCTCCATCCCCTTGATCATTCTGGTTGCCCTCTTCTGAACCTTTTCCAACTCTATAATATCCTTTTTGAGATGAGGCGACCAGAACTGTACACAGTATTCCAAATGCGGCCGCACCATAGATTTATACAATGGCATTATGATATCGGCTGTTTTATTTTCAATACCTTTCCTAATTATCGCTAGCATGGAATTTGCCTTTTTCACAGCTGCCGCACACTGGGTCGACATTTTCATCGTGTTGTCCACTACAACCCCGAGGTCTCTCTCCTGGTCGGTCACCGCCAGTTCAGACCCCATGAGCGTATATGTGAAATTAAGATTTTTTGCTCCAATATGCATCATTTTACACTTGTTTATATTGAATTGCATTTGCCATTTTTCTGCCCATTCACTCAGTTTGGAGAGGTCTTTTTGGAGCTCTTCGCAATCCCTTTTTGTTTCAACAACCCTGAACAATTTAGTGTCATCAGCAAACTTGGCCACTTCACTGCTCACTCCTAATTCTAGGTCATTAATGAACAAGTAGAAAAGTACAGGTCCCAATACCGATGCTTGAGGGACTCCACTTTCTACAGCCCTCCATTGGGAGAACTGTCCGTTTATTCCTACTCTCTGCTTTCTGCTTCTTAACCAATTTCTTATCCACAAGAGGACCTCTCCTCTTATTCCATGACTGCTAAGCTTCCTCAGAAGCCTTTGGTGAGGTACCTTGTCAAATGCTTTTTGAAAGTCTAAGTACACTATGTCCACTGGATCACCTCTATCTATATGCTTGTTGACACTCTCAAAGAATTCTAATAGGTTACTGAGACAGGACTTTCCCTTGCAGAAGCCATGCTGGCTCTGCTTCAGCAAGGCTTGTTCTTCTATGTGCTTGTTTGTCTCTAGTCCCACCCACCACTAGCATGTGGCCTTCAGAAGGTTGCCCAGAAGGGAATGTGGCCCTCAAGTTGATAAAGGATCCCCACCTCTGAGACAGGCTTTTATTCTGATCCAGCAGGCTCTTCATGCATTCTGATTAGTGATCAGTCATAAAGTGATCTGGTATGAGACCGAGTGTGTTACACTCGTGAGTGAGTTGCCATTTTTGTCTATGACATGTTAAAGGGCAAGGAGAAAAGACACTCCCTACCCCCCCAAAAAAATCATAATCTGATACATAAGCCTGCACCTATTGTGAAAAATGTGTACTGTTCTGGTCGCCTTACCTCTAAAAGGATATTGTAGAGTTGGAAAAGGTTCAGAAAAGGGCAACCAAAACGATCAAGGGGACGGAGCGACTCCCCTATGAGGAAAGGTGGCAGCATTTGGGGCTTTTTAGTTTAGAGAAGAGGTGAGTAAGAGGAGACATGGCAGGAGTGTATACAATTATGCATGGCATGGAGAAAATGGATAGAGAAAAGTTTTTCTCCCTCTCTCGTAACGCTAGAACTCGTGGACATCCAATGAAGCTGAATGTTGGAAGATTCAGGACAGACACAAGAAAGGAATTTTTCGCACAGTGCATAGTTGAATTATGGAATTCACACCCAGAAGAGGCAGTGATAGCCAGGAATATGGATAGCTTTAAAGAGGATTAGACCAATTCATGGAGAATAAGGCTATCAGTGGCTCCAAGCCATGATGGCTGTGATCTGCCGCCATAATCAGAGGCAGCTTGCTTCTGAAAACCAGTTGCTGGAAACCACAGGAGGGGAGAGTGCTCTTGCGCTCGGGTCCTGCTTGTGGGCACCTGGTCGGCCACTGTGAAAAGAGGATGTGAGAAGAGGTGGGCCACTGGCCTGATCCAGTGGGCTTTTCTGTTGTTCTTGTGTTCTTAAGCAGGCTTAGCATAACATCAGCTGTGGACTATCCTCAACCACTATCTTGGCACACGGCAAAACCAGGAAGTTGATCCAGAGACAAAGATTTGTCTGCTCTTTTCAAAGCCATCTAAGGCAGTCACCGCCACATCCTGCGGCAGTAACATTCCCAAAGATAATTATCTGTTGCCTGAAGGAGTACTTCCTTCTGTCAGTCCTATGGACTGACTGCTAAACAGTTCAATTGGGTAAAACAGAGTTTATAACTGCTCCCTTCCTTTTCCCCTTTCCCTTTTGTTTCTGAACTAAAAAAGCCCCACATGTTTCAGATGAAGAATAGAGCTGGAACAGACCTCAAAGGTCATCTAGTCCAACCCTAGACAACAAAGGAGGGCCCATCATCTTCCGAGTCATCTTGTGTCACTGCCAAACGCTTTAACCATTTATATAATGCGTAAACATTAGCATTTCTTGGAGGGGGCACGTACAAAGCTACAATGCCGCCCTGGGCTCCTGCTGGGAAGAAGGGCGGGATAGAAATCAAATAATAAATAAATAAATAAATCCCCCAAGTTCCCTGGAAAAAGGGATTGACTGTTGAACTACTCTGGGAGTTGTTGTTATTATTAATAATTAGATGTATTAATCCCTTGATATCCGAAGGCCTCCAAGTAACTTACAGCAATGTTAAAAACAAAAACAAATATATCCTGCTATGAAAACAAAACAATAAAACAGCAACACCCCCATGCAGCCAAAGGAAGCTTCGGCAGCATACTAATAACAGACAACATCATCTTAGTCTATC
Source organism: Rhineura floridana (assembly GCF_030035675.1). Taxonomy (NCBI): domain Eukaryota; kingdom Metazoa; phylum Chordata; class Lepidosauria; order Squamata; family Rhineuridae; genus Rhineura; species Rhineura floridana. The sequence goes on along the minus strand of NC_084500.1, from coordinate 4,126,570 downwards.
AAATGCCTGGGGAGAAAGGTACATCTTTACCTAGTGTCAAAAAGATGTCAGTAAAGGTGCCAGGTGGACATCTCTGGGGAGCATATTCCACAAATGGGGAGCCACAACTGAAAAGCCCTCTCCCTTGTCACCACCCTCCGAGCCTCCCTCAGAGGGTGGACCTGGAGAAGGGCCTCAGAGTTGTAGCTCTGTGAAGGGAAGAGGGGTCTCCGAGCAACTCTCAGCACCCTTCACAAACCCAGAATTCTTTGGGGGAAGCCATACCTCTTTAAAGTCGTATGATACTGTTTTAAATGGAAAGTGCAGATGGGGCCTTAGGCTGCAATCCACTACATGTCTACTCAGAAGTAAGCTCCGTTGGGTTCAGTGGACTTACTCCCAGGTAAGTGCATATTGGATTGCAGCCTTAGTCTCTAAGGGCCCACAAGACTCTTCTATTGTTGCTGTATTGACACAGCACGGGAAAAACCAGGACCCACTTCAGCAGGCCCTCCAAACACACATGGGGTGCTGGCCTTGCCAAGGGTTGGTATTTATGGAATTGGTATTCACAATGAAAAACAATGTGAGTAAGGGGGGGGGAAACCAACTCATTTGAAATGTGGTGTTGGAGGAGAGCTTTGTGCATACCATGGACTGTGAAAAAGACAAATAATTGGGTGTTAGAACAAATTATGCTGGGAAAAACAGGAGTAGAAAAAGAGGAAGGCCAAACAAGAGATGGATTGATTCCATCAAGGAAGCCACAGACCTGAACTTACAAGATCTAAACAGGGTGGTTTATAGCAGATGCTCTTGGAGGTCACTGATTCATAGAGTTGCCATAAGTCGTAATTGACTAGAAGGCATATAACAACAACAACAAATTAAACCAGAACTCTCACTAGAAGCTAAAATGATGAAACTGAGGTTATTCTACTTTGGACACATAATGAGAAGACAGGATTCACTAGAAAAGACAATAATGCTGGAAAAAACAGAAGGGAGTAGAAAAAGAGGAAGGCCAAACAAGCGATTGATTGATTCCATCAAGGAAGCCACCGACCTGAACTTACAAGCTCTGAACAGGGTGGTTCATGACAGATGCTCTTGGAGGTCACTGATTCATAGGGTCACCAGAAGTCGTAACCGACTTGAAGGCGCATAACAACAACAAGGGGGAACATGATAGAAATGTGTAACATTATGCCTAGTGTGGAAAAATCTCCTCTCTTTCTCATGATACTAGAGCTCCAACGAAGCAGAATGTTGGAAGATTCAGGGCAGACAAACGAAAGGACTTCTTCACACAGAGCAGTTTAAACGGTGGAACTCACTCCCACAAGATGCGGTGAGGGCCATCAACTTGGGACGCCTTGAAAAGATGACACAAATTCATGCTACTGGCAAGGACTGCTATGTCCTACCTCCTCTGTCAAAAACTGTATGCCTCTGAAGACCAGCTGGGGCCTGGATTTGGGGAAGGTCTGCAGTGCCCAAGCCCTTCATGGAGGCTTCTCAGAGGCATCGGGTTGGCCGCTGTGAGGACAGGGTGCTGGACTAGATAGGCCATTGGCCTCATCCATCTGCAGGACTCTTAATCTCCTTATCACTAGGTGGATTCCTCTTTCTGACCGTAAGCATGGTGCCTCTACCCTCTAAGGAGAGAACCCAACAATTCTGATCAAAGCAGAAGAAGTGATTAAGATGGCTGTTACCTCACTAAGTTGGCACAAGGCCCTGGCCATCGGCAGCTTTGATAAACCCTCTGGATCACCGTCTCAGAGCCGTTCTGCACTTGGCAGGAAACCATCCGGGTGACTGTGTATTGACACCAGTGCCTGCGGAGAGGAACGGGAGACAAACACATTGCCATGAAAGCGGAATCGCTGACCACTGCAAATCCAAGGACAAAACAGAGAAAGGCGCTAAATACAAACATACATTCAAACAGAGCAAATCATCAGCTTGCCACCAAATGAGGGTGGGGTGGAGAACGTGTGGCCATCTAGATGTTCTTGGACTCCAACCCCCATCAGCCCCACCCAACATGACCAATGGTCAGGGACGATGGGAGTTGTAGGCCAGCAACATCTGGAGGGTGAATTAGGGGAAAACATTTTTTAATTCCTTCTTTGTCAGTTCCCAGTTTCCCGTTATATTTGCAACTTCCTTCTTTTTCCCTAATAGTTCTTGCAGTTTGAAACTCTTTACCAGTTGATATTCATTCCATTTTATTCTCTTCCACATTTTTAAAGACATTTGGGTGTGGGTGTGTGTCTTATTTCAGACAGCCTATAGCTCAGAGCTTGGAAAAGTTACTTTTTTTGGACTACAACTCCCATCAGCCCCAGCCAGCATGGCCACTGGATTGGGCTGATGGGAGTTGTAGTTCAAAAAAGTAACTTTTCCAAGCTCTGCTATAGCTGCATTCAAACAATCCCCCAAACCACAGATGTGGAGGATTGTGAACAAGCACTCTGCTTAGGCTGAACCTCCCTGCTCTCGTCTGAGTCCCTAAATTTGTGACGTCCTGTTGCTTTAACTAAACCGTAGTTTGCAAAGGCATCACAAGGAGCTAACTGCAGTTTTGAGCAATCCCTTTGAGTCAGGATTGCCGAGTGCTGTTTGGTTTGTAGGAACTGATTGAACCATAACAGCAGCATAACAACAAACTACATGGAATGGAGAGTCCGGATTCAAAGGCAAGTGCACCACTAGGAATAAAATCCTACACACAGTCCCAGGCTATGGTCTGAAGGCATATGAGGCCACCACCTTGCTGAAGCTAAACAGATTTGGGTCTGGTCAGTGCCTGGATGGGAGACTGCCTGGGAACATGTATGCTGCCTTGGGTTCCATGGTGAAAGAAAGGCGGGGTATAAATGTAATAAATAAATACATTTTATCTGAATATTTTGAATCATCTGTATCCTGCTCTTTCTTCCTTAAGGAGGTCAGAGCAGAGGGCACTAAAAACAGTCAATTAATTTTTTTATTTACATCCCATCTTTTCTCCAGAGCCCAGGATGGCACACATGGTTCCCCCCTCCCCATGTTATCCTCACAACAACCCTGTGAGGTAGGTTAGCCTGAGAGGCAGTGACTGGCCCAAGGTGTCTACAGCCATACTACCCTGAACACGCCCGATCTCGTCTGATCTCGGAAGCTAAGCAGGGTCAGGCCTGGTTAGTACTTGGATGGGAGACTGGCCCAAGGTCACCTAGGGAGCTTCATGGCTGAATGGGAATTTGAACCCTGGTCTCCCAGGTTCCGGTCTGATACTGATACTATGCCACACTGGCTCTCAATTTATTTTTATGCCACGGTGGCTCGTTTTTATTTAGAAATATTTAAAAACTGCTTAATCACAGAGTTCTCACAGAGTGTACATTTATTTACTTATTTATCAAATTTATATCCCGCCCTTTCTCCCAGAAGGAGCCCAGGGCGGCAAACAAAAACACTAAAAACACTCTAAAACTTCTTAAAAACAGACTTTAACATATATTCAAACAAAACATCTTGCAAAACTTATTAAAACAAAACATCTTTAAAAAATAAAAAGCTTTAAAAATGTATTAAAAAGCAATTCCAACACAGACACAGACTGGGATAAGGTCTCTACTTAAAAGGCTTGTTGAAAGAGGAAGGTCTTCAGCTGGCACCAAAAAGATAACAGAGACAGCGCCTGTTTAATATTTAAGGGGAGGAAATTCTAAACGGTCAGTGTCACAACACTAAAGGTCTGCTTCCTATGTTGTGCAGAACAGACAATAATAAATAATAATATAATAAAATGTATTATAAATAATAAAATTATAGGTAAAACCAGGGCTGTGGAGTACGTACGCCAGACCTTCAACTCTGACTCTGACTCTTTTATTTTTCTACTGTCCAACTCCGACTCCTTCATAAATGGCAAATGTATATTAACTAGTAATAACACATTTACTGTAGTAAAATGGTAGCACAAGGCATTTCATCACCACCACGTGAATCCAGAGCTTGGAAAAGTTACTTTTTTGAACTACAACTGCCACGAGCCCAATCCATGCTTTCTTGCCTATTGTACTTTGACCTTGCCTTGCTGGAACCGACCCTACGCTGGCCCTGACTTTACTTTCCAGATCTGACACTGGTGCTAGCAGGGTCATGTGATCTGGTGTCCCTGGACTCTGTGCTCAGCAAAAGCCCCTCTTGGCTAGCATTCTGCCTGCCCCCAGGATGCTGGATAAGATGCGGCCTTTGGTTTGATCTGGCAAAGGCTCTTCTTATGTTCTCACGATGCTAAACATGCCTTACGGATTACTCTGTGAACATTCAACAAACGGTCGACACGGATGCTCACTGTGGAGATTTTAGGGAAACAAATTTGTTTCTGCTCTCCCCGGGGACAGGATAGGAAGAGCATCCAAACAAATGCACTGTTAGCTCTAGATTCGGGAGACTGCATGGCATTACCGAGAGGGAACCAGAGAAATGATGTCCGACATCAGCTCTACTGCGAGGGCAGCTCACATTTTTGCACATTTTTAACCTGGAGAAAAGACGATGGGGTAGAACGTAGAATGAGAACATAAGAAAACCCTGCTGGCCAGTGGCCCATGTGGTCGAGCATCCGGTTCTCCCAGTGGCCAACCAGATGCCCCAATGGGAAGCCCACAACCAGGACCTGGGTGCAGGAGCACTTTCCCCTCCTGAGGTTTCCAGCAACTGGTATTCAGAAGCATACTGCTTCCAACGGTGGAAGCAGCACATAGCCATCATGGCTAATAGCCACCGATAGCCTTACCTTCCGTGAATCTATCTAATCTTCTTTTAAAACCTTCCATGTTGGTGGCCATCATCATAGCCTCTTGCGGGACCAAATTCCAACTATGGATAGAATAAAGCTCTATAAAGTAAGCAGGATGAAACTCTATATAAAGGTTTACCACAGGGCACACTGGTGCCCTTCTCATTGCCCAGCGCAGCTCAAACCCTGTATCCCAGAATAAAAGAATCTCTTAGAAATAAAACAAGCAACCTAATTAAAAGGCTTTTCCTCCTTCTGTCAAATGCACCCTGTCATCTTTATGGGAGTGACACGGCTTTGACCAGAGGGAGCTGTAATTTTAAGTCTAAGAGAAGGGCGTTTAAAAATTCTTTCAAGTCAATAATGGCATCTGCTGAATATTTGCAATGCATAAGGAAGAAACATCCTGCATGAAAGATGTTTGTGTGATTCAGAGATTCTGGGGTGATTCTGAGAGCCCTGTCTATGCACATTTGCTAACTATAAGTCAGGAACAATGGTGGCTTCAGCACCTGGAAAGTTTGGACTAAAACCTGGAGGGGATTCACTGGCCCACTGACATTGGACAGCAAAAGGTGGCAAGCATCCAAAGGCAAAAAGAGAGAGAAAAGGGGGGGAAGCCCAAAATGCTTGAAAAAATATGTGTATTATGACAAACGCCCAACATGTTTCGGCCACTCTGTGGTTTGGCCCAGAGCTTGGAAAAGTTACTTTTTTGAACTACAGCTCCCATCAGCCCAATCCAGTGGCCATGCTGGCTGGGGCTGATGGGAGTTGTAGTTCAAAAAAGTAACTTTCCCAAGCTCTGGGCCTTTGTCAGGGGATAAATGGGATAATGGGGATAATGATGGTCATTATTAGTGTCAGTTTTGCTGGAGAAGAATATTTTAGACCCATTTATCTCCTGACAAAGGCCAAACCACAGAATGGCCAAAACGTGTTGGGCGTTTGTCATAATACACATTTTTTTCAAGCATTTTGGGATTGCCCCCTTTTTTCTTTCTCTTTCCACTGACTTGGGAGCCAACAGCCTCCAATGGACCACCTTCGAACAGAGGGCTGTCCTCTGTACAGTAGGACACATGGACACCCTACCCACTATCCTAGCAGCCATTCCCATACATCTTGACTTGGGCTGGGGGAAGAAATTTGATCCAGTTAGCCTTTAAAGCCGAAGCTATCAAATCTGCACTTTCCAAAATGACAGAACCTCAACGCAGCCATCCTTCGAAATCCACACTTGTGCCAATTTTGCAATGCAATTCTCCAACCAAACAATGTTTTTAAAAACAGTCAGAGATTCCGGGGTGATTCTGAGAGTCCTGTCTATGCACATTTGCTAATTATAACTTCAGCAAAAGTGAAGTTAGGAACAGTGGTGGCTTCAGCACCTTGGACAGCTCCTTGAAAGTTTGGACTAAAACCCAGAGCAGATTCTCTGCCCCACTGATTATGGAGCCACAGTCTCCACTGGTTAGGAAGCTGCTGTTGTGACCCAGGATAAGGGGGGGGTCTTAGTGGAGGGGGACTCGGACTCGGAGGACTGGGGCAAAGACTTGAGGGAGGAGAGCAAACCGTTCGCTCAGTCCCCTGCCTCCCCGAGGGCTTGCAGAGTGAACTGTCAGAGACTGGTGGGATGGGCGCACCCCGTTTGACCGCGCCAGAGGAACTGCCTTGCCAGGTTGAAGATACCCACCCGGGCACGCAGCAGGTTCCCACGCTTCCCCGACCCGTTAGCCTTTCCGACTCAGAGGAGGAACCTGAGATCCAACCCCCCTCGCCTCGCTCTCGAAGAATTCAGAGGCGTGAAGAGGGGTTAAGGAGGATCCAAAGACTTCACGCAAAAGTCAAACCCTCTTGAGGCACACAATGGGGGATTTACTTAGCTGCATCAACCTCTGTAGCTTGGAGACGCGCATAGCCAGGGAAATTCGTTCTTAGAAAGCATAGGCAGTTGGATGAGTCGGAAGGCTTTTGATGCTGCTGTAACTTTAATAAAAAGAGAAAAACTCACAGAACCGAGTGCGCCTGGAATTTCTGGCTTCGGGCAGGGCAGCTACCTTAGTATGCTCTGCACCAGTGGTTCTCAGATTGTGGTCCGTGGCATGGCTGTGGATTTGTGGTTGAAGACGGGAGATGAAAAATTTGTTGCGTTAAATATTCCTATTGATTTTTTAAATTGCATTTTGATTGCTTCTTTTATTTCTGATATCATCTTTTATTGTATTGCCATTTTGAACTCGATGCATATAAGAAAAAAAGCAGCATCCAGAACGACAATTAAAAACCAAGCGGCATCTAGCACAGGCAGGAAGCTCATCATGTAGCCCACTAAGACTGTAAGCAATTTGCATGCGGTCCAGCAGGGGGTGGGGAGTTTGGAAACCTTGATCTACGCTCACTGGCAGCCGCTCTCCAGGGCTTCAGGCAGGGTTCTCTTCCAGCCCTACCTGGAGATGCCAAGAATCGAACCTGGGACCTTCTGCATGCACAACAGGTGTTCTATCACCGAGAGGGTTTTTGGCGGGAGAGTGCAAATTTGATAGATTTGGCTTCACATGTGAATTGAATTTATCCTCCGTCCTTACGTGCAGGGATTTTTTGGGGGAGGGGGAATCCTGGAGCTCACTATCACATGGGCCCCCACCTGCAGTTTGGGGTAGTACAGCCAAATACTCGTTGACCACCTCTGTGAGCATTAGGACACAGCGGAAGCCCTTTTCTCTTCCCTTGTAAGCCAATATCTTAAAGAGTTCCCATGATGCACGAAAGTGTTCCAAAGCCGTCGACTAAACGGTAATGAAAAGACCTTCATCTTAGGTTTCAGAGCCTATAAATGCCCACCCACCCCTCCCCGTCAACTCTATTACATACAGATGTACTGGTGCAAGGAAGGAATGCATTTGGCACAAGCCCGGGCTAGCAACAGATACAGAATTGCCTCTGCTGCATGGAGCAAAATGTAACAGCTCAGATTTCAACTCCCCAACGCGTGAGGCTGCTGCGTCTTTTAAAATGGCATCCATCGGCAACTGGTTTAGCAAATGCTTCACAAAAAAGTCTGACAAAGTTCAATCTCCACTGATTTAGTTTAGGGTTTTCATTCATCGTTGTTTATATTTATGGCCTGGCCTCCTTCAGTGTAGACCACGGTGCTGGCAGGTTTGGGGCACCTCAGTATCCTGGCCCCCCAAGGGTTCACCCGGGCCACTCTGTAGAAATGGGGGTAAGAATTCTATTCAGTTCACATTGAAAGGCAACTCGACCTAATATACAGGTCCCCAAATAATTTGCAAATCGAACACAGGCATCCTTCAAACTATGCACGTCTCTCAATTTTACAATGCAAGTCTTATACCAATGTGTAGAGAAATGTATGTGCTAGGGTAAAGTGTTGATAACAACAAGGTATATAATTGTAATCATTATATACCTTGTTTTTATTATTATAATTATAGTTGCATTCTCTTGTAAATAATTGGTAAAGTGCATTTGTATGATAAGCAAATATGAACTCCTTCCCACAACAAAAAGTCCCGAAGCGATTCGCAACAAATATAAGGCCCCATCTGCATTCTATATTTAAAGCAGTATTATACCACTTTAAACAGTCCTGGCCTCCCCCAAAGAATCCTGGGAACTATAGTTTGTGAAAGGTGCTGAGAATTGTTAGGAGACCCTCTATTCCCCTCACAGAGCTACAATCCCAGGTTTAACAACCAATCCCTCTTCCCAGGGAACTCTGGGAATTGTAGCTCTGTGAGGGGAATATATGCCTTCTCAGCACCCTTAAGAAACTACGCTTCCCAGGATTCTTTGGGGAAGCCGGGACTGTTTGAAGTGGTATGATATTGCTTTAAATGTGGACTTTTTGTGGTGGGAAGTGGTTCATATTTGTTTATCATACAAAGGCACTTTACCAATGATTTACAACGGAATGCAACTATAATAGCTATAGTTATGATAATAAAAACAAGGTATATAATTAACACTTTACCCTAGCCCGTGCATTTCTCTACACATTGGTATGAAACCTGCCTTGTAAAATTGAGAGACGTGCATAGCTTGAAGGGTGTCTGTGTTTGCTTTGCAAATTATTTGGGGGCGTGTGTATTAGGTAGATTTGCCTTTAGATGTGAACTGAACTGAATTCTTTCATACTAAAAATATAATCAAATAATTAAAAAGTCCAATCATTGGAGCCTCCCAAGTGCCTAGGAAAATAAAAACACCTTTGCCTGGCATTGAACCAATGACAAAGCTGGACACAGAGGAGGGCCTCAGAGGATGATCTCAGGGTCCATGCAGGTTTACAAGGCGGTCCTTTAGGTATAGGGGTCCCAAGGCGTATAAGGTCAAAACTATGGACAGAAGGTTACATGGGCCTGCAAGGTCACTCCATCAAGCCCCTCGCCCTCAGCTGCCTCCATTCCAGCTGGTCCTTACAAGAACTTTGTAATTTTAAAAACTGGCACCTGAGCTTGCTTGCTTTTCTCTTCCCTCCTCTTCCCTTTTTTCCTTTTGTGCCATGCCTTTTGGATTGTAAGCATGCAGCCAGGGACCGTCAGGTTTGTTATTAATCTCACATAAGGCACTCTGGAAGTCTTTTTCGGCTGAAGAGTGGGGTACAAATCCTTCAAACAGATAAGACAGGTGGCTTGGTAGATAAAGAATATCAGGATCTGGTCTTCAAAGCAGGTCAGGTCTGTGACTCTGCATAGCTGGAATGGAATCTCAGGGCTGCGGGCTGCCTTAAAAGCATGTTATCAGCACAAACAACTGCACTGAATTATCTTCTTGTTTGTCTATGGAGGAAAGGTCACTCTCTATGTTATACTTAAAGCAGATCCACACGGAGGGTGCAGAGACTAGTGGGAGTGTTTTGATAAGGAGAAGGCCTTTCCAGCCACCCTCATCCCTGTGCCCAAGTTTCCCTGTAGTGTTGCATTCTGGGGAGATCCCATTTCTCTTTAAGAGGGGAGAGGAATTTCAATAAAAACTCAAAGGTCATTGCTTCTGAGAGGGAAAGGGAGCTGGCTGGGTTCAACAAAAAACATTTGGAACTTTTGCTTGAAGTAAAAACTGGGGGGGGGGATTCAGCCAGCAAAATGCACTTCAAGTGATGGCTGGCCCTATTATGGATTTTTGGTAGATCCATCTTGCAGTGGAGTGTGGAAATAACTGGTCTGTTAAGGCTGGGAGTTGAAAGAACAAAGAAATATAAGGTTGATTGCTACAAAGAGGGAAAGCTATACATGCTGAAGCGGCCATGGGACTTCCACTAACTAACCATGGCTAACTAACCAGCTTCGGCTGGTGAGACAGCTGTAGCCGTTTCTGGACCGGGATAGCCTGACCACGGTTGCCCATGCGCTGGCAACCTGCAGGCTGGATTACTGCAATGCGCTCGATGTGGGGCTGCCCTTGAGGTTGGGCCGGAAGCTGCAGCTGGTGCAAAATGCAGTGGCGAGCCTGCTCACTGGGGCAGGGTATCGCCAACATGTCATCCTGCTGCTGAAAGAATTGCACTGGCTGCCCATTAGCTACTGAGCCAAATTCAAGGTTCTAGTTTTGGTGTACAAAGCCCTATACAGCTTGGGACCAGGATATCTGAAAGACCGTCTTACCCTTATATATCCAGTCGATCACTGCGTTCTGCAGGTGAGGGCCTCCTGCAGATCCCATCTTATCAGGAGGTCCGTTCCACACAATATGGGAAGTGGGCCTTTAGTGTTGTATATCATGGAGACGGGGCCTAACCTGCTGTCATGGGGAACATGATTATCCAGTATATTATACCAACATCCACCTTGATATAATCTTACAACAGGGCAGATTATAAATCCTCTTTTCAAGCCATCCAAGTTGGTGGCCAGCACTGCCTCTTGTGAGAGCGAGTCCCATAGTTTAACTATGCCCTGTGTCTTTTAGATTGCAAGCCTGAAGGCAGGGACTGTTGTACCATGAATGTTTGTGTAAGCTGCACTGGGAGACTTTTTTTGGCTGAAGGGCAGACTCTTTTTAAAAAAAAAAAAACTTCTAATAAATAAACAAATCATCTCAGCCGCTGTCCATTGCTAACCCGCTGAAGCAACAGAGTGAGCCCCTGATTTTTCAAATGCCTGGTCATAAGAGAAAGTAACGGTCCCCCCCCACACTCAAGATAGGAACAATGTTGAATGGAAAGACTGCATTGAAACACATGACTCTTGCCAAAAAGCAGCAAACCTTGCCAGAGTGCGGATGGATGGCAGGCCCCGCAATTATTTCAAGCAATATCTGAGACACACCAGGGAGCAGATGATTTGTACTAAAAGCAAGTGTTTTATTTCAAACATCAGGTGCTAGAGAGCAAAGGAGGAGGGAGCTACATTGTCTCCCGGAGAAGCTAGAGAAAAGGGGGCAACCGCAACCGTCAGGGTGCTGGAACACCTTCCCTATCTATTTTAGCTTGGGTAGCAAAATCAGCTGAGTTGTACCGACCTACCCCGTTTGATTCAGACTCAAGCTCACTGGTACGTTTTTCTCCGTTAGGTTTAATGCAAAATGTAAGCATTCCATAGGTCAGCTTCCAGACCGCACAGGTCTCTGCGGCTCAACGAGGCATGGCTACTCAAGCAAAGACATTGTCACAGCAACTTGACCCACCCATTCAGACCACTTCAGTAGGCTCAGGGCAGGCTCGCTACTTGTGTGGGAATCGTCTCCCGGATTGGGACTGGGCGGCAACCAGACGGGCACTCCTTCGCAAAGGCTGGGGAGACGGCTCAGTCGGTTCGGGCCTGCCCATCCACCGTGCATCCTCGGCGACAGACATGGTGACAACTCCAACACCCCCTCCTCTAGTCACGCCTCTGGCTCCGCCCTCCCAGGAGGCAGCGCTGGAGGCAGCTCGGAAGGAGGTCAGGAAGCAGTGGAAGGTTCACACCATTTATTTCACTGTAAACAGTCGCAGCTTCCCCCAAAGTCTCTTGGGAAGTGTCGTTTGCGAAGGGTGCCGAGAGTTGTCAAGAGACCCCTCTTCCCCTCACAGAGCTACAGTTTGCCAGAGGGGCTTCACGGTCATTTCCTCTTCCCAGGAAATCCTGGAAATCATAGCTCTCTGAGGGGAACCGGAGTCTAACAGCTTTCAGCATCTTTCACAAACAACACATCAGACGTTTATTCTGATGGCTGTATTTTATGGGAGGTTTCCCCCTACCCCCGTATTTTATAATCCATGGTGCGCTCTGCTGTGGTCTTTGTTCTTTCATGACTGAGCAAGATATAGAAATACCAAAACACAAAAACCAATAAAAAGGATGTAGTCTAGCACGTGGGGCCTTAGCCCCAGACGGGGCACTTCAGCCCCGGAGACCAAATGTGGCCCTCGAGGTCTCATCATCTGGCCCTTGGAGCTCTCTTCAGGCCACACCCCCTCACTGGCCTTGCTTCACACCCTTTGCCTGCTGGGAATTATGACCCTGAAGTCTGATCACGCCACTTGCTCGTCCGGATGAAGGGCACGGAGAGGGGCGTGCGAGTGTGTGGAGAAACTAGTCTACTCTACAAACAGCAACATTTACACTTCTTGCCCCATCCACTTTGGCCTCTAGCCCCGCCCACCCCCACCATGTGGCCCTCAGGAGGCTGCCCTGATTGGAATGCGGCCCTCAGGCTGGGAAAATGTTCCCCACCCCTGGCCGAAACAAATCTGATGAGACACGAATGGTTGCCAGATGGGACCAATGACTTGGGCGGGATGCAGGAGAATCAACTGATACTCCAGTGCCTTAATCAGGTAAACTCTCCGTTGCCCAGGAGGGGAAGCCTTGCAGCCCATCTGGTTTGAACATCCATGGCCCCTTCAGACAAAGCCTTCCCCCAAGCAGGCAGCTCCGGACTTTTCCCCTCTCTGACTCTTCCCCCTGCATGAGCGAGACACAGAACCTCCCTCTCCATCCTCTGGCATGCTCAGCTTGCCCTACTAACTAAAGCCTTCTGTGGAAAGGTCATGCGCAAAGACTGACTCCCAGAAGGATAAACCACATCAAGGAACTGAAAAGGAAAGAGAAACAGCAAGACACCCCCCACCCCACCCCACCCCACCCAAGTCTTCAAGTCTGCCAGGGGCAAAGGGAGGGAAGGAAAGGGTGTGCATTTTCTGATCATTTATTCTGGAGCCAGACCTGAAATGAAGCCAAGCGGTGTTATATCAGCATATCATGAAAGCTCTGAAATGAGTAGGTGGGTCTCTCTCCCTCTCCCTCACACACACTTTGTCAAAATGCATCAAGTTTCTAGACCTTTAGGTTCTCACATTTCAGGCACGGCCCATTTGCCTGGTGGCTAGTCAAGGAGCACTTTTAAGTTTGTGTCATTTAAGGACCTTTTCAGATGATTAAAAAAACCACAAAAGGTTTCTTGAGGCCCTGACAGCTACCCAAGGATGCCAGGGGCTGACGCCAGGCCAGGCCAATCCACAGGCTCCAAACTGCTTGCCACTCACAAGGGTCGATGTTGTACATGTTGGGAGTAAAGCACCAATGCCTGTTACAAGAGATCTGAACCAGCGTGAGGCGAGGGGAGTTGATAGACAGAAAGGCAACCCCTTTGCCGACTCCTCCTCTAACGTGTTGGTTGTTTTTGCAGGCTTTGCTCCTCCCCTTCCTCCCTTCTCTTCCTGTCTTTGTTCTCAATCAGTTAGTCATGGCTCAGTCTGCGTACAGATATGCATGGCTTTACCTCTTTGTAGTAATCAACCTTAAGTTCCTTTATTCTTTCAACTACTAAGCCTTAACAAATCAATTATTCCTGCACTCCACTGCAATATGTATAGATACGCACACAACATGAAAACTCTAGCAGTGCAAACATTATTTCCCTGTCATGCTTGGAGAGGACAAGTTGTTCAAAATGGGATGTTCTGTATCATTGTTAAGCATAAGAGCTTTGCTGGATCCTATCTATTCCAGGGTCCTGTTCCTCACTGTGGTCAGTCAGATGCCCTTCAGAAGCCCACAAATGGGAAGGGGTGTGTGCAGGTAATAGCCCTTTTCTGCTACTCCCAACTCACCACCCCAGAAACTGGTATTCAGAGCTACACACCTACCTATTAATCATCTGACAGCATGATGACCCAGTGGTGTCAGCTGATGGACAGGCGATCATGGCTTGTGGGAAATGACCTCGCAGGCCAACGTGGGCCTCCTTGCAGGCCAAGCTTGGCCAATGGACACCCCTGATGTAAATGAAAACTTTCTTAAAATAAAGTGGAATTATTTCCCCAGCCACTCAAAATAGACGTTTGAAGAGCTGCTGCAGTGTATATCTCCCAACACATCACAAATGAAAATAAGGACCCTCTGACCATCCTGCAGTCATCCACAGCTTCCCTGCCCCCCCCCTGCAAAAAACCTGACTATGGAGTTATCCTGAGTCCCAGGGGGTGGAGGCTGGGAGCTCAAGGACAGCACCTCTTAGAGGAAGGGGTGTGCAGGCAGTGTGGCAGAGTGCTTAGAGTGTCAAAGAGTGCTTACCAATGGTTCCTTCTCAAACTGGGTGGAAGTAACAAGTGGGGTACCGCAGGACTCGGTCCTGGGCACGGTGCTCTTTAACATTTTTATTAATGACTTGGATGAGGAGGTACAAAGTATGCTCATCAAATTTGCAGATGATACAAAATTGGGGGGCACAGCTAATACGGTGGAAGACAGAAACAAAATTCAAAGGGGCCTTGATAGGCTGGAGCATTGGGCTGAAAACAACAGAATGAAATTCAACAGGGATAAATGTAAAGTTCTACACTTAGGAAAAAGAAACCAAATGCAGAGTTATAAGATGGGGGATACTTGGCTAGCAGTACAACATGTGAGAAGGATCTTGGAATTGTCATTGATCACAAGCTGAATATGAGCCAACAGGCTCGGGACCACAATACCTGATGGAACACCTCTCCCGATATGAACCTACCCGTACACTACGCTCAACATCGAAGACCCTCCTCCGGGTGCCTACTCATAGGGAAGCTCGGAGGGTATCAACAAGAAAAAGGGCCTTTTCAGTGGTGGCCCCCGAATTATGGAACAATCTTCCTGATGAGGTATTTTAAAGTTGTTTTAAATTGTCTAAATATGTGGTTTATTGTATTTGATGTATGACTGTTGTGAACCGCCCAGAGAGCTTCGGCTATGGGGCGGTATATAAATTTAATAAAATAAATAAATAAATAAACAGTGTGATGTGGCTGCAAAAAAGGCAAATGCTATATTAGGCTGCATTAACAGAAGTATAGTTTCCAAATCGCATGAAGTACTAATTCCCCTCTATTCAGCACTGGTTAGGCCTCATCTCTGGTCTCCGCACTTCAAGAAGGATGCAGACAAACTGGAACAGGTTCAGAGGAGGGCAACAAAGATGATCAGGGGACTGGAAACAAAGCCCTATGAGGAGAGACTGAAAGAAATGGGCATGTTTAGCCTAGAGAAGAGAAGACTGAGGGGAGATAGGATAGCACTCTTCAAGTACATGAAAGGTTGCCACATAGAGGAGGGCCGGGATCTCTTCTCGATCATCCCACAGTGCAGGACATGGAATAATGGGCTCAAGTTGAAGGAAGCCAGATTTCGACTGGACATCAGGAAAAACTTCCTAACTGTTGGAGCCATATGACAATGGAACCAATGACCTAGAGAGGTAGTGGGCTCTCCGACACTGGAGGCATTCAAGAGGCAGCTGGACAGCCATCTGTCGGGAATGCTTTGATTTGGATTCCTGCATTGAGCAGGGGGTTGGACTCAATGGCCTTGTAGGCCCCTTCGAACTCTACTATTCTATGATTCTATGATACTTGGAGGAAAAATGGGATATAAAGTCCATAATAAAGAAAGGAATAAATAAAATGCAAAAGAAAGGTCAGCCATGCCTGATATTTAGCACCTTCCCCTGGGCACCCTGAGAAGGCAGCTTTTAAAAAAATCCTATGAATATGAGAACCTGCCTTATACAGTGCCTAGCAGCGCCATCAGGTCGCGACTTAATTACAGTTTACCCCCTTCCCATTTCCTTCTTGTACTTTGACACAACGCCCTCTGTGAACTTCTCAAAACGTAGCAAATTCATCTGCAATCACTTCTTGTGCACCCGGTCATTTTGATCCTTCTTTTCTGCCCTGTGGTACCACCAGGACAGGACTTTAGGGCAGATGCCCAGGCCCCCATTAGTAGAAGGGGCAGGAGGGCCCCTTCAAACAAAGCAAAGCTGGCTTACCACACTTGGAAGTATAATAATAACAATAATAATAACAACAACAACAATAATAATAACAATAACAACAACAACAACAATTTCCTTTGTTAGCTGCCTCATACCCAATGGTCTCTAGTCAACTTACAAGAGATTTCAAAACATATAATATGAAACAGATTTAAAAGCATGCAGTATAAAACAAATTTTAAAATATGCAATATAAAATTTTAAAAGGAAGACAAAACCTAAGGCAGGGCCAAAGGCCTGAGTAAAAATGAAGGTCTTTACCTGCTGCCTGAAGATGCACCAGGTGTGCCTCTCTGGGGAGAGTATTCCATAGGTGCGGGGACCACAACCCAAAAGGCCCCTTCTCGTGTTGCCACCCTCCAAGCTTCTTGCAGAGAGGGCACAGAAAGAAGGCCTCTGATGGTGACCTTGTTGCACTGTGTGTAGTTGTGTTGCTTAATTTCATTTAAAAGCAGCACCACAGTAGCAGAGAGCAATAGCAGATGTTGAAATGCGAGTGTGCCAGTGTGTGCGTTCGTTTGCCTAAGAAAGCAGGCTTTTACCCTGCAACAGCATCACTGAGACTGGAGACTTAGTAAAATAAGAAAAGCTACTTTATTTAGAGAAATACATAGTAGATAGAAAAGCAAACCTAGTTCTAACTAACTAGCTAAGTTGGAGGCATAACGCCCAGGTGTGGGAGTCAGCCCATGCTCGGAGAGAGAGAGAGACAAAGGGATGTCTCCTCGCTCCTGGACAGCCGGAGGACAAAGGAATGGGAAGGGCGGAAGGAGGAGGGGCAGGTAAGCTTCCCTAAAGGCGTCACAGTCTAGTGACAGAAGGAGGTCAGTCAGAGCATCACAGGTAAAAGTAAACAAAGCCTATCCATCTGGAGGACCCTAGCCCTATCTTCCTTCTGGAGCTTAAACAAAGTAACAAAACAGGAGTTGCTCTTGCCCCACTTCCAACAGACCACAGGGCCCAGGTCGGTTCATATGGGGAGAGGTGGTCCTTGAGATGTTAAAGTCCTGAGCCGCGTTATAGGTCAAAACCAGCAAAACCAGTAGAACCACTGTATTCATTTATTTGTTATTTGATTTATATCCTGCCCTTCCTCCCAGCAGGAGCCCAGGGCGGCAGTAGACACAGAAGGGATCTCAAAAGGCCATCAAGTCCAACCTCCTGCCAGTGCAGGATACACACAGAGACGGGACTGGTAAAGCCATTCCACATGCCATCTAAAATGAACTCTAGCTGCGCCACTGCCTGTGTCCATCCAGCCTACTGTTTATTCCAACTAGCTGCGGCTAACAATGCTAGAATTATCATGAGGGGTGCTCGTTGTTCACATCAAATTTACCATGAAGAGAGAGACCTTCTATCTAATCATTTCTTGCAGTTCTAGCTTAACAGTATCCATCTGCACGCCATGGCCTCTGCAGAGCGTTCCTGAAGTGAGCCAGACTGGCCTGACCTGTCTCCGCCTCCATCTCCAAGGATGCACCGGCAGATGCACAGACAGGCACAATTAGCACCCACTCCTTGCCCCGCTCGTAGCAGCGCCTGCTTGCTAACCTGGTCCCATTCAGAGACACCTTCCCCATGTGAAGGGAGGGCCTGTCCTGAGCCTTCTGAAAGAGCCTCTAGCGGCTGCAACAACATCTTAGCTTGAGGTGTCACGCTCAGTATTGCTGTGCAGAGACGCAGAATCCTGTGTAACCTGTAAGCTGATGGATGACACACTCCAAGCTGAAATTCTGCATTAAACAGAACAGAGAAAACACAGCAGTGACTCTGAGTCTGAATCCAACAGGGTTGGCCAGGACACTGTAGGCCTTAGAACTTGACCAGTGGTGGATTTTGTTGTTGCTTCCAGCTACAAACTCGATGGGGAACTAACACGTCTTTAAATATATACTTTCAGTTCTCATATTTTCCTTCCAAAGGGGTCAGCCTTAGGACTGATTTCTACAAAACTGCATCAGCTCCAGGTCATTAACAATTTTAGGTCTGTTAATTCAGAAACTGAAAATTCTGGAATCACAGTCTGGAGGCCAATCCCACAGCTGTTCTCCCAAACATTGCTGCTAGAAATTAGAAGTGTTCCCTCTACTGGTGGAAAGGACATTTCATGCTTGTGGCTTTCATAACAGGGATTCCCATTTTCTACCTTCGAGGAAAACCTTCCAACTCCAATCAGGGCCAGGGCCAAGGTCAGCACCTAGAACCCCTGGACAGTTCCTGAGCCCATGCACCCAATCAGGGCCCACCAGTGTTGAAACCGGCCCTGTCCCCCCCCCCACGCACACACTGCATGCCTATGAGCCAGGTAGCCCAGGGAATATGGGAAATGATAAATGGTGGCCACCCAGCATAAATCAGGAATTCTGCTGGATACACTCATCAGGGGAGACCACTGGTGAATCAGGAGCTATTCAGTAGTGTAGTGGCAAATTCAGATGCGCAGGGTCCATTCATATTAGTCACAGCCATGCCCCTCCCCCCTGTCTTACAGCAACAGATATCCTCCAGGAGCCAATCAGCATGAAAGGGGAGAATGTTAGCTACTCAGTGGCTGACAGACCTCCTTTTACTCCGATTGGTTCCAATCAGCAGGAAAGGACAAGGAAGTATGTTAAAAGACTCTTCTCAGTGGCTAACACACTCCCCTTTCATGCTGATTGGCTCATAGAATGCTGAAAACAGAGGGAATCTGCTGGGACCCTGTTCCAAAACAAGGAAGAGTCCCCCTGAGACCCCGGATGACTACACCCCGGGCTATGCTAAGGACCATCTCAATGCTGGACCTAGCCCTGGGTCAACGTCTCTTGAGGAACCCCTGAGGATTCTGGGACATGTCCTAAGATACAGAGAGAGAGAGCGCACATCCCAGGGCACTGGCTGGCCCACTGAATCTCACCATTGTCATTCACCTCTGAATGGATAATAAATTCCTGAGTGAGTGAGTGAGTAGCCAGGAGGGAAGGGGGAGAAATTCAATTCAGTCCACATCTGAAGCCAAATCTGTCAAATTTGCACTTTCCAAAGCAATTTGCACCCCTCTGAATTTTGCAATGCAGCTCTCTAACCAACGTTGACAAGAATGCAACATATTAGGAGAATCCTCTTGCAAAAAGGCACACCTTGGTCACAACTTGCAAAAAGGCGCACCTTGGTCAAAAAACGAGTTGATGAATTCACACTGAAATGATGGAGAATTTTTGTGAGGATTTTTTTAAAAAGAAACTTCCTTATTGCTGCAGAAACAGAGAACTGAATTTAAGAACTGGGAAAATGAGAAGCTAACAGAACTGACACGGCCAGACCCTGCCATCCCTAGTGGGCAATATATAAATGGGCTAAAACTTAAACAACACAGTATTGGCCGGCTTGCTACCTTCCAGCTGTTTCAGAGTGGAACTCGCAGCAGCCCATAACAAACCTGGAAGGCTCCAAGTTGGTGATGGCTACTCTAAGAGAGTGAAAGCTACTGACCTAAAGCAAAGATTCCTTTTACAACACTGAAATTTGGGGTCTGGCTGATTAATGTATCACATCCCCCCCCCCGAGTTCCAAAGAGAGAAAATGCAAGATGTGTATGTTCATTTTGCAAATATACTTGCTTTTAGAGCTTACTGTATATGACAAGGAATTGATTTTTTAAAAAAATGGTGGATAGCTTCACTCATAGCCAAAAATATAACAATTAGGTTGCATACCAATTCACATACTTAAGTTTGAAACGTATTATTTATTTATTACATTTATACCCCTCCTTTCTTTTTTCATGAAACCCAAGGCAGCTTACATATGGTTCCCAGGCGGCCTCCCATCCAGGCACTGACCAGACCTGACGCTACTTAGCTTCAGCGGGGTGCTGGCCTCATGTGCCTTTAGACCATAGCCTGGGACCATAGGAAGGTGCCTTAAACCCGAGTCAGACGATTCATCCATCTAGCTCAGTATTGTCTACACTGACTGGCAGTGGGTCTTCAGTTTTTCAGATATTACCTGGAGATGCCAAGGACAGAACCTGGGGCCTTCCTGCATGCAAAACAGATGCCCTACTATTGAGCTACAGCCCATCCCCAAAGTTGACTGGTGTGCCCATTGCAGAAGCATGTCATTTAGGCCTGCAATGTTCTCTCCTCAAGTCAGCTCATAATAAATTAAACCAGTGTGTTTTAAAACCGAAACTCCTTGATGCATAGCACTGATAGGCCGGGAACAATGCCGTTACTAACCCAATTCCCCCCTCCTATCCAAGAGTTTTTAAGATGCTTTCAGATTTTTATTCTTCTCTTTAAAAATGCTCTGCCACTGAGCTACGGCCCTTCCCATGAAAGATACAAGGCTACAAACGTACAAAAGTTTAGAAAGTCCAACCTTGCCCAGAACCTGTAGAATTCAACGACGACTGAATCCATGAACCCTAAGATAGTAATAACAGTCCTGTGTCAGCAACATGTATAAAACCATGAAAAGCTCAGCGCAATCAAGAATATAATCAATATTCTTCCGTGAAGTGCTATGAACCCCTCGAATGTCCAATGCATTTCGGCTTGGTCAACCTTCCCCAATGGCACATGTATGCTTTGGACAAAAGTTCCTTATGCATGAGTTCAGTGTCACAGCATATCCCTCTTGCTGATGGCAAGATGAATGGTCAATATCGTCACTCAGTATTTAAATGTGGGCCCTAGTCATCATATGTGGCTTGTTGCACAATCCCTGGTTTAGACGCTCAACCCTCCAGGTATGGATGCTCAACCTTCCAGGTCTTCTTCTTTTTTTGCTTTCACCAGGGTAGAAGCAAGCAGAGGTGCTTGGACAGCCTGCACTTGAATGCTCCTCGTTCACAATAAAACACCATCTAAGTCTATATAACTATATCCTGGCAAGTCATCGGACTGGTACTTGAAATATTTTTTGGCTGATATCAGCTAAAAGCTAAGCTAAAAACAGAGCCAGTGGCCAAGTTTCCCTTCCCTGCCCAAAGGAGTCGCAAGAGAGTTCTTTTTTCTTAACTGTAATTTCTTTCACATCTTAGCTTCTGTATTACTGGGTTTTAACTATTTTGATGTTCTATCGGTGATGTTATTTTATTTATTTTAACAGGTCTGTGACCGTACAACAATAAACTAAACTCTAAACTATATCTATATCTAGCTCCATGAAGGAGCACCCTGGAAATAGTTATGATCAGAGCCGGAAAAGAAATGAAAGGATTGGAGGAAGTAGCGGCTGTAGAAAGGGGAGGAGCAGAATGTGACAATGGATCCACCCACCCCATCATCCACCAAACCAAATTGTCGGCAACCCTGAGTGGAGCTGTTTGGAGTCTGATTTCCCTCAATTTATCGGATTATTCCTGTATCGGATAGAGCCGAATTAAAAGGATGAAAATTGGTGTTGTTTGAAGGTAATGTCACAAATTCAAAGGGAATGCAACTGGCTGCAAACACACAGTTAACTCCAGTGTGGATAAGCTCTCAGTTTCCTCTTTGGACAGGCACAGGGTGTCCTCTCTCCACCTTGCTCCAAAAGTCTCTTTTCAAAAGGCACCTTTGGCTTCTGTCCTCCATCTTCATCCCCAAACAACATTTGACTATCTTCTGCCCTCCCTTTTCGCTCTTTTGGTCCTCCTGTTTCCTCGCTGCTTGTTTTATATGGCAAGATCTACGGAAGCAGAGAGCTCTCTCCGTTGCCTTTGAAAATTGGTAAAGTGTGCCACGCACATTGAAGATGCTGCACAGACGAACTGATAAAACATGGTCACCCATATTCCACAGAAGCATCTTACAAACTAGCTAGGTATAAAACCCATCACATCTGAAACAGACCATTTAAGTCCCTGAGGGCAGAGCCACACGTTATGGAGCTGCGCACCTGAATGTGTGGACCAACTCCACTACCCATGCATCCATACATTCATCGGGGAGGAGAGTGGCACTCATACAGCATGGAAAACTCCCTTCTGTTATAGCACAGTGGGGAGGATAGCCTGGCTGGGAGTCCAGAGTCTGTGAGTTCAGATCCCCACTCACGTCTCCTGTGTGTCAAGGGCCAGCTAAAGATCACCCCCACAGGGAGTGGCTCAGGGGTTACGTGCCCTGCCACCTGTGCAGCCGTGGGCAAGCTGCACAGTCCCAAGGAGCCCAGATGCCCCCCCAGCTGGCAGTTGCGGACAAGGAAGGGGTTGGCTTGTGCAGCTGTGGCAAGCTGAGCCGGCCCTAGCCAGCTGGGGAGGACTAGCCTCAGAGGGAGGCAATGGTAAACCCCCTCTGGATACCGCTTACCATGAACACCCTCTTCATAGGGTCGCCATAAGTCAGGATCGACTCGAAGGCAGTCCATTTCCATTTTTCTGTTTTCCCCAGCATTATTGTCTTTTCTAGTGAATCATGTCTTCTCATTATGTGTCCAAAGTATGATAACCTCAGTTTTGTCATTTTAGCTTCTAGTGATAGTTCTGGTTTAATTCGTTCTAACACCCAATTATTTGTCTTTTTTGCAGTCCATGGTATGTGCAAAGCTCTCCTCCAACACCACATTTCAAATGACTATGCTACCATAGTCAGAGGCAATATGCTTCTGAAAAGCAGTCGCTGGAAGCCACAGGAGGAGAGAGTGCTCTTGCACCAAGTCCTGTTTGTGGGCTTCCCATGGGCATCTGGTTGGCCACTGAAAGAACAGGATGCTGGACTAGGTGGGCCACTGGCCTGATTCAGCAGGCTCCTGTGTGGGTTTCCAGAGATTGGCAAAGTTACTTTTTTGAACTACAACTCCCATCAGCCCAATCCAGTGACCATGCTGGCTGGGGCTGATGGGAGTTGTAGTTCAAAAAACGTAACTTTTCCAAGCTCTGGGTTTGACCCAATAGTGTCAAGATCTGCAGTGGCCCATTCACACACGCAAGTCATCATTTGACGTACCATTCCACAAGGCTTGTAGCTCAGTAGAAGAGCACACAGAAGGTCCCAGCTTCCATCAGCAGCACCTGCAAGTCTGGTTTGGAAGGACTCCTGCCTGAAACCCTGGAGAGCTGCTGCCAGTCAGTGTAGACAACACTTGTCTACTTAGCATTTTGGAAGAAGCAAAGACCACCAGTGTTGAAACAATGATCCCCCAACATCAACTTCGCTGGACCGGCCATGTTGTTCCAATGCCTGATCACCGTCTTCCAAAGCAGCTACTTTACTCCCAGCTTAAGGATGGAAAACGGAACATCGGTGGACAGCAAAAGAGGTTTTAAGACGTTCTTAAAAAAATGTAACATGAACATCGAGAACTGGGAAGTCTTGGCCCATGAACGTCCCAAATGGAGGTCGGCTATTATCAAAGGCGCTATGGACTTTGAAGAAGCACGGATGCAGGGCGAACGGGACAAAAGAGCCAAGCGGAAGGCACGTCAAGCAAATCCTCATTGCGACCATCTTCCATCTGGAAACCTATGTCCTCACTGTGGGAGGCTGTGTGGGTCCAGAATTGGCCTCCACAGTCACTTATGGACCCACCGTTAAAGACCTTATCTTGGAAGACAATCTTACTCGGCCACGAGTGATCGCCAATGAATGAATGAAGATGGATCAATGGTCCACCTCAGTGTAAGACACTTTCCCAGGTTCCTGATTTCCTAAGTGTGACTGTCTGACCCAACCCATGTGTCACCACAACAAAGGGAAGGGTATTTACAAACATGCAATGAGCATCACCTGCCTGAAGCTGAAGGTGAAGAAGAGGAGGTTCCAGCCCCAAAGAACAACATGGTTTGGGCCATTTCTTTTAGGTATGGAAACCAAGCACATTATGCCATTCTATAACTTGTCTGCAGGAACAAATACACTTAACACAGTGGTTCCCAAGCATCTCCTTGCCATAGCCCACTTGAAAATTGCCCAGAGTCTTGGCAGATCACTTAATGATGTTTTCACCCATTGTCGCAATTGCAATGTGCTAGACGCTGTAAGATTTTAAATGGTATTCTTATTGCTTCCCCCCCTTATGTATCGCATTTTTATTGCATTTATTGGATCTGCCTTGCAAGCACAAGGACCCAGTTCAGTCCCTGGCATCTGCGGGTAGAGATGGGTGAGATCCCTGTCCAAAACCCCTTATACAATACAACACAATAAAATGCAACACAAGAAATAAAATCAGCAACAAAAATACAATTAAAAATCAATATGGGCATGTGATGCGATGGGTGTGCTGCCTCGCATCTTCAACCACAAATCTGCAGATCATGCCGGGGACCACCTGTGTGAAGCTCACAAACCACTGGTGGCCTACAGACCACAGTTTGGGAACCCCTGGTCTGTATTATTTGCCAGCTTCTCCCCCCCCCCCATGAACCGCTTGAAAATTGCCAAGGGTCTTGGCAGACAACTTAAAAGATTTTTCCACCCATTACAGCAATTGTAATGTCCTGTGCCAAAGATGTATCACTGAACACTACCATCAGGATCATTCAGACCATGCTATTCCCGATCTCTATGTATGGATGTGAAAGTTGGACAGTGAAAAAAGTGGATAAGAGAAAAATCAGCTCATTTGAAATGTGGTGTTGAAGGAGAGCTTTGTGCATACCATGGACCACGAAAAAGACAAATAAATGGGTGTTAGAACAAATTAAACCAGAACTATCAGTAGAAGCTAAAATGATGAAACTGAGGTTATCATACTTTGGACACATAATGAGAAGACATGATTCACTAGAAAAGACAATAATGCTGGGAAAAACAGAAGGGAGTAGAAAAAGAGGAAGACCAAACAAGAGATGGATTGATTCCATAAAGGAAGCCACAGACCTGAACTTACAAGATCTGAACAGGGTGGTTCATGACAGATGCTTTTGGAGGTCACCGATTCATAGGGTCGTTATAACTCGTAATCGACTTGAAGGCACATAACAACAACAAATGTCCTGTGCTAGATGCTGTAAGATTTTTTTGGGGAATTTTTCTTGCTTTATTTCTGATATTGTATTTTATTGTGTTACATGGAATTCAAATCGTAATACAACAAGACACAGTATGGTACAAGAAGCAAGAAAATACAATTAAAAATCAAAATGCATATTGAATGTGGACTTCTCACAGACCATAGTTTGGGAACCACTGGTTTAGATTTTTTTTTTTTTTAGGCCACCAGCTATAGGTGACAAAAAAGAAGCCCTCCCACCAGGAGTTACATAAAAATAAGAAACTATTAAGTTGTGCTATGTTTGGCACCCTTCCTGACCAACAACAGGCCACTGCGAGCCCCATTATTACTTCCATTTAGTATTACATTTATATTACATTTTAAAACTCACAACAACCCTGTGAGGTAGGGTTAGGCTGAGAAACAGCAAATGCCCCAAGGTCACCCAGTGAGGTTCACGGCCAAGTGAGGATTTGAACCCTGGTCTCCAAGGGCCAGGGTGTTTGCACTGCGCCAACTTCCCGCCACCTTGTACCTTCCCCTCTACCTCCTGGTAAGAAGTAGCAAAGGAACTGACCAGAGGTCAGGTGAGCAGTGACACCCCAATATGCCACCCATTACCAAGTGCTACAAAGTGAAAACACTCCCATCCTCACCCACCAACTGGGCAGCCTAGGAGCAACACCATCTTTATCATCTATTTCAGGAGTTCCCAAGCTGTGATCCGTGGAGCTTCATTCAGGTGGCCCGTGGCACACCTGCGGATTTGTGGTTGATTTTTTCACTGTGTTTCGATTGCTTCTTCGATTTCTTATATTGTATTTTATGGTATTCCAATGCGAATTCTATAGATGTAAGAAATCAAAGCAACAACCAAAACACAATGAAAAATCATACAGCATAATTTTCAAATGGTCCATAGCAGGGAAAAAGTTGGGGAACACTGACCTATTTGAAACAAGAATAGATTCACAGCACAACCTTCTGTGCGTTTACTAAGAAACAGCATGATGTAGTGGCTAGCGTGTCCTACTAGGACCCAGGAGACCAGGGTTCCAATCCCCGCTCTGCCATGAAGGTCACTGGGTGTCCTTGGGCCAATCATGGTGTCTCAGCCTAACCTACCTCACAGGGCAGTTGTGATGATTAAAATGAGGAGGGGGAAACCAGGTGCACCACTTTGAGCTCCTTGGAGGAAAGGTGGTATAGAAACGTAATCATCAGCATCATCATCACGCCTCACTTCCCAGCATTTCTAGGATTGCAGACTGGTCCAACCGAGTATATAGATATTCTTTCTAGAAAAATATCCTTACAGCTTTGCTTCTTTCAGAAATCATCCCCGCCCTGCCCCAAGGCTGTTGGTTTTCCCCCACCACAAGAAAAGTCTCAATAAAGCAGTTAGTGCAGTCTTATACATGTTTACTCAGAAATAAGTCCCACTCAGTTTCAATGGGGCTTATTCCCCGGTAAATGAGCGTGGAGCTGCAGCCTGCATCGGTGCCACTGAGCTTAGCCTTTGCTCGCTGCTACAAACCCTCCCTGGCATTTGCCGGGAGGGAGGCTTGAGTCACTCACCGGCGATTGGCGAAGCCGTTGCCTGACGCCCCTCCGGGACTCTGCTCGGGGTAGTTGTGCTGCAAGGCCGATGCTGGGTACTGATAGAGGAATCCTGTCTCGAAGGTACATCCCCAAAAGCCGCAGAAGCAGCAGCACCACCAAAAGAAAGTCAGGGGCATCTTGGCTTGGAAAGCGTCGGACGGCACCAGTCTGGACGCGCAAAAGTGCCCGGGAGGCGGGGAGGTCTCCCAAAACTTTGGGATTCAGAGACTCATCCTCCCAGGCTGCGGAGAGCCCCGCGGAGGACGGGGCTCAGAGAGAGAAAAAGAGAGAGCGAGAGGCAGCAGAAGGACCCACCGCCGGGCTCGGGCTCGGTGAAGGAGAAGGCGGTTGCCAAGTGGCCAAGTGTGAGCTCCGTGCGCCCTGGGCGCACAAGCAGCCTACGGAGGACCTTTTCAAATCCGAGCGAAGTCGCTTCAGCTGTTTACTCCGAAAGGGGGCGGGAGGTAGGTGGGGGAGGCTTCGGGTTAACCCTTCGAGGGCGGTGTCGTCTCCGAAGCTAATTTAGGACTGGCGAGGCTGCGCCCCGGCTCTGGGAAAAGGTTTCAAGTGAACCTTGCCGGAAGGCGCAGGTCAGTCTCTTACTCCTTCTGGTGGGGGCTGTAGGGGGTGCATTTATGCGCTGCTCTTCTGCCACTCAGTGACTTCCAGTCAATCGTCAAACGGGGTGTAGTCGTCCAGGGGCTCGGGGGTCTTAGACCCTTAACTTTTTTGGCAGCAGGGTCCCAGGCAGGTCCCTATGTCTCCAGAGCCTATGAGCTGATCAAGATGAAAGGGGGATGTGTTAGTCATTGATAAGAGTCTTCTAGCAGAGGTTGTAGAGGGCAGAGGGAGATACGGAATGGGGAGGCAGTTATGTTATCAGGGGAGAGGGGAATGCAACAGGGTGTTGCTTGCCCCCAAACTGTCTCCCCTTGCAAATAGCCTGGATAGCCTTGGTGACAGTCCCCCTGGGTTGAAATTGCTGCTTGTGAATGCCAGGTCGGCGAATGGTAAAACAACGGCCATTCAAGACTTGATCCTGGATGAGCATGCCAACCTGGCTTGTATTACAGAGACCTGGTTGGATGAAGCTGGGGGGGTTAATCTCTCTCAGCTGTGCCCGCCAGGTTTCTCTGTGCAGCAGCAAGCGAGACCTGGGGGGCGGGGAGGTGGAGTTGCAGTGGTCTATCGTGATACCATTTCCCTGACCAGGTGCCCTATCCCACAGTATCCAGGGTTCGAGTGTGTGTATCTGAAGTTGAGTGGTCGGGACAGAATAGGGATTCTGTTGGTGTACCGCCCACCCCACTGCTCAACAGTCTCCCTTCCTGAGCTAGCTGGGGTGGTCTCATAAGAACATAAGAACATAAGAAGAGCCTGCTGGATCAGGCCAGTGGCCCATCTAGTCCAGCATCCTGTTCTCACAGTGGCCAACCAGGTGCCTGGGGGAAGCCCGCAAGCAGGACCCGAGTGCAAGGACACTCTCCCCTCCTGAGGCTTCCGGCAACTGGTTTTCAGAAGCATGCTGCCTCTGACTAGGGTGGCAGAGCACAGCCATCATGGCTAGTAGCCATTGATAGCCCTGTCCTCCATGAATTTGTCTAATCTTCTTTTAAAGCCGTCCAAGCTGGTGGCCATTACTGCATCTTGTGGGAGCAAATTCCATAGTTTAACTATGCGCTGAGTAAAGAAGTACTTCCTTTTGTCTGTCCTGAATCTTCCAACATTCAGCTTCTTTGAATGTCCACGAGTTCTAGTATTATGAGAGAGGGAGAAGAACTTTTCTCTATCCACTTTCTCAATGCCATGCATAATTTTATACACTTCTATCATGTCTCCTCTGACCCGCCTTTTCTCTAAACTAAAAAGCCCCAAATGCTGCAACCTTTCCTCGTAAGGGAGTCGCTCCATCCCCTTGATCATTCTGGTTGCCCTCTTCTGAACCTTTTCCAACTCTATAATATCCTTTTTGAGATGAGGCGACCAGAACTGTACACAGTATTCCAAATGCGGCCGCACCATAGATTTATACAACGGCATTATGATATCGGCTGTTTTATTTTCAATACCTTTCCTAATTATCGCTAGCATGGAATTTGCCTTTTTCACAGCTGCCGCACACTGGGTCGACATTTTCATCGTGCTATCCACTACAACCCCGAGGTCTCTCTCCTGGTCGGTCACTGCCAGTTCAGACCCCATGAGCGTATATGTGAAATTCAGATTTTTTGCTCCAATATGCATAATTTTACACTTGTTTATATTGAATTGCATTTGCCATTTTTCTGCCCATTCACTCAGTTTGGAGAGGTCTTTTTGGAGCTCTTCGCAATCCCTTTTTGTTTTAACAACCCTGAACAATTTAGTGTCGTCAGCAAACTTGGCCACTTCACTGCTCACTCCTAATTCTAGGTCATTAATGAACAAGTTGAAAAGTACAGGTCCCAATACCGATCCTTGAGGGACTCCACTTTCTACAGCCCTCCATTGGGAGAACTGTCCGTTTATTCCTACTCTCTGCTTTCTGCTTCTTAACCAATTCCTTATCCACAAGAGGACCTCTCCTCTTATTCCATGACTGCTAAGCTTCCTCAGAAGCCTTTGGTGAGGTACCTTGTCAAACGCTTTTTGAAAGTCTAAGTACACTATGTCCACTGGATCACCTCTATCTATATGCTTGTTGACACTCTCAAAGAATTCTAATAGGTTACTGAGACAGGACTTTCCTTTGCAGAAGCCATGCTGGCTCTGCTTCAGCAAGGCTTGTTCTTCTATGTGCTTAGTTAATCTAGCTTTAATCATACTTTCTACCAGTTTTCCAGGGACAGAAGTTAAGCTAACTGGCCTGTAATTTCCGGGATCCCCTCTGGATCCCTTTTTGAAGATTGGCGTTACATTTGCCACTTTCCAGTCCTCAGGCACGGAGGAGGACCCGAGGGACAAGTTACATATTTTAGTTAGCAGATCAGCAATTTCACCTTTGAGTTCTTTGAGAACTCTCGGGTGGATGCCATCCGGGCCCGGTGATTTGTCAGTTTTTATATTGTCCATTAAGCCTAGAACTTCTGTTGGATGTTGTATCTGGCGCAAGCAGATGCCCAGGATGCAGAACAGTATAGTGACAGGCTAGATGCCAGTTGAAGCAATGAGCCGGACAAGCAATAAGTTTTAAGAGTCACTTTACTGACAATATATCACAAGCTCTTTCTGTACAAACTCCTCGACCCCCACACTCATAAGTGTCTGCAGGCCCTCTATATAGATAAGGCCAGCTGCCCGAGCCTAGGTTTCTTAGCAACGTGTCCTTGAAGATGGCTCGAGCTCTGCCAACTTTCGCTGCTAAGTCACGTAGCTCACTTGTGGAAATTTAACCTCTGCTTTCTCGGTTTAATAGCCAACAATCCCCCACCTTAAATTTCCACATTCAGCCAGTTACATTTCTCTTCCATTTACATGTGTTACATTTTACATGTCAGTACATTTACATCATTTGGTTTTATTCTTCTGATACATTTCCTTTTATTCCAGTTTACATCACTTTTATTTGTAATACAGTTACTCCATTGCAATCTCAGCATCATTTTCATTACATTTCATTGCTCTTCATGATTTCCATCATCCCACTTTTTCCAGTCACTGAAGTCGATATGTTTAATGGAATTTATTTTAAATCTAACAGGTGGAATCCCTTTGGTTGTTCTCTCTGATCTGCGTGGTTGTATTTCTGCCTTAGTGTCTGTGTCTGTGTCAGGCGATTCCTCTGTTTCTCTCTCAGAGCTAGAACTTGATTCAC
Source organism: Rhineura floridana (assembly GCF_030035675.1). Taxonomy (NCBI): domain Eukaryota; kingdom Metazoa; phylum Chordata; class Lepidosauria; order Squamata; family Rhineuridae; genus Rhineura; species Rhineura floridana. Next base: position 4,096,241 of record NC_084500.1, on the reverse strand, counting down.
TACTGCTGCCTGTTTCTTCTTGTTTTATTGGTACTGTATCTGCCTGTTCTTGTTCATTACTAACTTCAGTGTTTCCCAACTCCACATATGTTTTCTCTTCCCAATCCTGCTCTATTGCTTGCACGCTTCTGCTTAACACCACAGACCTTTGTTTTGGCATCCAAATTCTGTAATACGTGTTTTCAAATCCCAGCATGTACCCTTTGTCTGCTCTCCTTTGCAGCTTCCCTGTCCTTTTATTTTTGGGAACATGTACCCAGCATTCTGCTCCAAACCGAATCAAATGGTTTAATCTGGGTTTTCTGTCATACAATTTCTGATAAGGAGACATTCCAGTGGCCTTATGGAATATTCTGTTTTGAATGTAAGCTGAATACAGAACACACTCTCCCCAGAAACCTTGCGTTAAAGAGGAGTCACATAGCATTGATCTTAATGAATCCTGAAGCAACCTGTTCCAGCGTTCAGCTAACCCGTTCTGATGAGGACTATAAGGGGCTGTTAACTCCTGTTTTATTCCTCTTTTATCCAAGTATTCAGTAAAAGAGTGTCCTAAGAACTCTCCTCCTCGATCTGATCTTATTCTCTGTATTTTGACACCAAACTGCACTTCAATTTTTGTAATAAATCTTTTCAGTTTCTCTGCAGCTTCACTTTTAGCTTTTAGTAAATAAACAGTGCAGAATTTTGAAAAATCATCAACTATTGTCAGGAAATATCTTGCACCCCCCTGAGTAGGTTGAAATGGCCCCACTAAGTCCACGTGTATTAATTGATAAGGTGCATTTGTACTGGGCATGGCTTCTTTGTTCTTTGCAGCCACAACTGCCCTAGTTTGTTTACACACGTGGCAGTCTACATATTTTTCACAGTTTCTCAATGTCACATCATTACTGTTCTCTGTTGTTTTCACCACATTTTCATATCCTATATGGCCTAGTTTTCTGTGCCATAAATGAACACAATTATTATGGGGTTTCTTATTAGCACACATGAGTACATGATTTGTTTGTTTCACGTGTAAGAAGAACAATGAGTCCCTCACTATTCCTTTCATGAATATTTTTTCTCCTCTCATTACATGCACTGAACCCCTTTTGAACATTACAATGAACCCCATTTCATTGAGTTTCGACACAGCCATAATGTTGACTTCAATGTCAGGAACAAACAGCACATCTGTCATAATGGTATTGAAACCTGCTAATTTCACTGTTCCTCTACTTTTGATAAGTTTCTTAGATCCATCAGCCATTATCACATGATCCTCTACATCACAAAATGTATGAAACATGGATTTATCTTTGATTATACTATTTGTTGCCCCACTGTCAATTGCCCATAAATCTTTACAGTTATTTCCCTGCTCATTGTTCATACATTGCTTATTCTTACTAGCATAGATCACCTGTACACATGGTTTTCTTCCTCTTTCTCTTCTTCTTGCTTCACAATTCCTTTGAAGATGTTGCCTGGAACCACAAAAATAACACGCTTTTTGTCCATACAGTCTCTCTTGTGCAGCTTTGTTGTTCAGTTTTTCCACGTTGTGTTTAGACTCAGTCTTTTCCTGCTTTGCCATTTCCTGCCTCCTTTGGAATTCTTGTAAAAGTTTGCCTTCTATATAATCCATATTGAGATTTGCATCGTCCATTGCTTCCAAAGAGCTCACCAGACTATCATAACTTGAATCTAGTGAAGCTAATGTGATATACACTTTTTGCGTTTGAGAATGTTCAATTTCACGTTCTGACAACTCAGTAAACAGTCTGTTTATTTCCAACAAATGCTCTGACATGGTTGTATCTCCAGATAAGCGCATCTGATACAATCTTCTGGCAAGATATATTTTAGAACTGGCAGTCTTTCTCACATGAATATTTCTTAAAGTTTCCCAGGTTTCTTTTGCCGTTGTTGCATCATGCACGTGCAGTAATTGAGAATCATCAATAGCAAGAACAATTAACGCCTTTGCCCTCTCATCCAGCCTTCTCCAATCTGCTGGAATTGGCACTACGGCGGGTGGGTCTTCTGCGATAGCTTTCCACAGGTCTTCTTTCACTAGAAAAGCCTGCATTCTCTGTTTCCAAGTGCCATAATTTTTCCCTGTCAGCCTTTCCAAGGGAATCCCGGCCGATAACGTAACAGACATATTTTTGCTTTTCACAGTTCACCGCCTTTGTAATTAGAGCTTCTCACCTCTGTCCAGTCAGTCAGTTATTCCCACGGCTCTCTCACAGCTTTCAGCTTAGCTTTCGGTTTCTCCGTCTTTCTGCTGTTTTACTCGCTGGTCTGCAGTTCTGGCTTTTCTCTGCCGCTTTTCTGCAATCCTCAGCGCCAGGTAACCATCAGCACCAGGTAACCATCCTCTGCTACCACTTGTTGGATGTTGTATCTGGCGCAAGCAGATGCCCAGGATGCAGAACAGTATAGTGACAGGCTAGATGCCAGTTGAAGCAATGAGCCGGACAAGCAATAAGTTTTAAGAGTCACTTTACTGACAATATATCACAAGCTCTCTCTGTACAAACTCCTCGACCCCCACACTCATAAGTGTCTGCTGGCCCTCTATATAGATAAGGCCAGCTGCCCGAGCCTAGGTTTCTTAGCAACGTGTCCTTGAAGATGGCTCGAGCTCTGCCAACTTTCACTGCTAAGTCACGTAGCTCACTTGTGGAAATTTAACCTCTGCTTTCTCGGTTTAATAGCCAACAACTTCCTCTCTCGTTACCACTATTTGTCTCAGTTCCTCAGAATCCCTTCCTGCAAATGTTAGTTCAGGTTCAGGGATCTGCCCTATATCTTCCACTGTGAAGACAGATGCAAAGAATTCATTTAGCTTCTCTGCAATCTCCTTATCATTCTTTAGGACACCTTTGACTCCCTTATCATCCAAGGGTCCAATTGTCTCCCTAGATGGTCTCCTGCTTTGAATGTATTTATAGAATTTTTTGTTGTTGGTTTTTATGTTCTTAGCAATGTGCTCCTCAAATTCTTTTTTAGCATCCCTTATTGTCTTCTTGCATTTCTTTTGCCAGAGTTTGTGTTCTTTTTTATTTTCTTCATTCGGACAAGACTTCCATTTTCTGAAGGAAGACTTTTTGCCTCTAAGAGCTTCCTTGACTTTGCTCATTAACCATGCTGGCATCTTCTTGGCCCTGGCGGTACCTTTTCTGATCTGCGGTATGCACTCCAGTTGAGCTTCTAATATAGTGTTTTTAAACAACTTCCAAGCATTTTCGAGTGATGTGACCCTCTGGACTTTGTTTTTCAGCTTTCTTTTTTACCAATCCCCTCATTTTTGTGAAGTTTCCTCTTTTGAAGTCAAATGTGACCATGTTGGATTTTCTTGGCAATTGGCCAGTTACATGTATGTTTAATTTAATAGCACTGTGGTCACTGCTCCCAATCGGTTCAACAACACTTACATCTCGCACCAGGTCCCGGTCCCCACTGAGGATTAAGTCCAGGGTTGCCGTCCCTCTGGTCAGTTCCATGAGCAACTGGTCTAGGGAATAGTCATTTAGAATATCTAGAAACTTTGCTTCTTTGTCATGACTGGAACACATATGCAGCCAGTCTATGTCCGGGTAGTTGAAGTCATCCATTACTACCACATTTCCTAGTTTGGATGCTTCCTCAATTTCATATCTCATCTCAAGGTCTCCCTGAGCATTTTGATCAGGGGGACGATAGATCGTTCCCAGTATTAAGTCCCTCCTGGGGCATGGTATCACCACCCACAACGATTCTGTGGAGGAGTCTGCCTCTTTTGGGGTTTCGAGCTTGCTGGATTCAATGCCTTCTTTCACGTATAGAGCGACTCCGCCACCAATATGTCCTTCCCTGTCCTTCCGATATAGTTTATATCCAGGGATAACCGTATCCCACTGGTTTTCTCCATTCCACCAGGTCTCGGTTATGCTCACTATATCAATGCTCTTCTCTAAGACCAAGCACTCCAGTTCTCCCATCTTGGTTCAGAGGCTCCTAGCATTAGCGTACAGGCACTTGTAAGCAGTGTCTCTCTTCAAGTGTCTTTGGCACTTGTGGTTAGGCCTGTGGTAATTTTGCTCTTCTGAATTTATATCCTGTGCCCCTGCTCTCACAATGCCTACTTCTAGGCCTACCCCTTTTAAAATCTCGGGGTTGATGTTGCAGTCCCCTCGGCTTGTGGTGCTGGGGGACTTCAACATCCATGCCGAGGCCACCCTGTCTGGAGTAGCTCAGGACTTTATGGCCTCCATGACAGCCATGGGTCTGTCCCAAGTAATATCTGGCCCCACTCATGCTGCTGGCCACACCCTGGACCTTGTTTTCTGTGTGGAGGGGGATTATGGTGATCATGGTGTGGAGGAACTTTCTGTAGTTCCGTTGTCATGGACAGACCACTACCTGGTTGGGTTTAGACTCACTGGGACTCAGAACCTCTGCAGGGGTGGGGGACTGATTAGGATGGTCCACCCCAGAAGGCTGATGGATCCGGATGGTTTCCTGATGGCTCTTGGGGATTTTCCTGTCACCTCGGCAGGCGATTCTGTCGAAGCTCTGGTTGACCTCTGGAATGGGGAAATGGCCAGGGCGGTGGACACGATCGCTCCTGAGCGTCCCCTCTCAAGAAGTGGAGCCAGACCAGCCCCCTGGTTTACCAAGGAGCTGGCGGTGATGAAACGAATGAGACGGAGACTAGAGCGATGTTGGCGGAAGACTCAGAGCGAGATCTGATCGAACACAGGCTAGAGCCTATTTGAAGGCCTACTCCGTGGCAGTACGGGCAGCAAAGAAAGCATTCTTTTCTGCCACTATTGTGTCTGCAGGGAGCCGTCCAGCGGAGCTGTTTCGAGTGGTCAGAGGCCTTTTACATCTTGGCCCCCGTAGGGATAATGTAGACCATTCAACAGACCGCTGTCAAGAATTTGCACGGCACTTTGCAGATAAAATCACTCAGATTCGTTCCAACTTGGATGCTATAGTTGATACAGTCTCAGTGGATGTAACTTTGGCTTCTGCCTGTCCAATAATAATGGATTCTTTTCAATTTGTACAGCCTGAGGATGTGGGCAGGATCCTTGGAGAGGTGAGAGCCACCACATGTCTTCTAGACCCCTGCCCTTCCTGGGTCATTAAATGCGCCAGAGAGGGACTGGCTGAGTGGGTGAAGGGAGTGATCAATGCCTCCTTACAACAAGGCAGAGTTCCAGTGTGCCTAAAGGAGGCAGTTGTAAGGCCTTTGTTGAAAAAGCCCTCCCTGGATCCCTCCATAATGGACAATTATCGGCCAGTGTCCATGTTGGCGTGTGCGTGTTGGTACAGTCCAGAGAAGCGACTCTGGAGCTGTGCAGAACCAGAAATAATCCAGGCCAAGCAAAGTTCTTTGTAAGAGTCTTTTACTGTTAATAAGTTTCAAACGCAGTCCTCTCTCCATACAACTTTCCCCCACACTAGAGCTGCTGCGAGTCCAGCTCTTATCAGAGCCGTTGCCCTTGCCAACCATCTGCTGGCCTTGAGGAACCTGGCAACCCCTCTTGCTCTGTTTAACCCGTTTATTGCAGGTTTCATTCTCCTCCGAAAAAACCTCTGTCTGTGAGTCTCATAGATATCACTACTGGCCAACAGTCCAATATCCCATTTTTGGGCAAGGTAATAGAGCGTGTGGTGGCCTCCCAGCTCCAGGGATTCCTGGATGAAACGGAATATCTAGATCCATTTCAGTCTGGTTTCAGGCCTGGTTATGGGATGGAGACGGCTTTGGTCGCCTTGGTGGACGACCTACGCAGAGAACTGGACAGGGGGAGTGCGTCCTTGTTGGTTCTGCTGGACCTCTCAGCGGCTTTCGATACCATCGACCATGGTATCCTTCTGGGCCGCCTTGCTGGGATGGGACTTGGGGGCACTGTTTTACAGTGGCTCCGTTCCTTCCTGGAGGGACGAACCCAGAAAGTGGTGCTGGGGGATTCCTGTTCGACTCCTTGGCTGTTGCCCTATGGGGTCCCTCAGGGGTCAGTTTTGTCCCCCATGTTATTTAACATTTACATGAAACTGCTGGGAGAGGTTGTCCGGGGGTTTGGGGTCCGGTGCCATCAGTATGCTGATGACACCCAACTCTACTTCTCCTTTCCACCTAACTCCAAGGAAGCTGTCTTGGTTTTAAACCGGTGTCTGTCAGCAGTGGTGGACTGGATGAGGGCGAACAAATTGAAGCTTAATCCAGAGAAGACAGAGGTGCTCCTGGTCAGTCGAAAGGCAAATCAGGGAATAGGGATTCAGCCTGTGCTGGATGGGGTTACACTCCCCCTGAAGACGCAGGTTCGCAGTTTGGGTGTGCTCCTGGACTCAGCTTTAAATTTGGAGGCCCAGGTTTCTGCGGTGGCCAGGAGTGCTTTTGCACAATTAAGATTAGTGCGCCAACTGCGCCTGTTCCTTGAGCCGTCTGATCTGGCCACGGTGACACATGCCTTAGTTACATCCCACTTAGATTACTGTAACGTGCTCTACGTGGGGCTGCCTCTGAAGACTGTTCGGAAACTTCAGTTGGTGCATCGTGCTGCAGCCAGAATGTTAACTGGGGCTGGTTACAGGGACCATACGACTCCCCTGTTACAAAAGCTCCACTGGTTGCCAGTCTGTTTCCGGACACAATTCAAAGTGCTGGTGATGACCTATAAAGCCCTATATGGCTTAGGTCCAGGCTATCTGTCAGACCGTATCTCCTTATATGAGCCTGCCCGGGCCCTGAGATCCTCAGGAGAGGCCCTTCTCTCGATACCTACGTCCTCACAAGCACGACTAGTGGGGACGCGAGATAGGGCCTTTTCGGTGGCTGCCCCAAGGCTTTGGAACTCCCTTCCTAGGGAAGCAAGAATGGCCCCCTCCTTGCAGTCCTTCCGTCGGCAAGCAAAGACTTTTTTATTCCAACAAGACTTTGGAAGTGAAAGCTGTTAAGGACAGGTCTTGAAGGTGCTGCATTGCTGTTGCCTAACTGTATTATTTTAAACTGACTTTGAATTATTTTAACTGTATGTATGAATGGTTTTAATACTGTAAATTGTTTAATTTGATTTTAATCTAGACTTTTGTATGTTTTTAATTATATGTGTGCTTTTATCTGGAAGCCGCCGTGAGTTCCAGTTTTGGAAAAAGGGCGGGGTAAAAATAATGATAATAAATAAATAAAATAAATAGCATGCTTCCTTGTGCTTTCCTGCTAATGGGATCAGAGTTAAAGGAGTTGAGAAGACTCTTCTCAGTAGCCAACACACTCCCCTTTTGTGCTGATTAGCTCCTAGGGACGTGTGGTGGGAGAAGGCGGGTGTGGGAAGTACTGAGGAGTGTGGATATGGCAATGGAGAGCAAGTGAAGGGGCAAAACTCTAGAAGACAAGACATTTTCTTGGCAAGGAGTTACAAGGAGTTATGAGGCCTTTTCAAGGCAAGTCATGGATTCACAAAGTAAGGATCCCAGATGCTTCCCAGAGATCCTTGGGAAGAGGGATTGGTTGTTTTTTTAAAACAACACTGGGACTTGTAGCTCTGTGGGGGGAAATAGGGATCTCCTAACAACTCTCAGAACCCTTCACAAAGCAATTTCCCCTTATATAATGCCTTTTGTTTGTTATTTTCATTTCTGCACACTGTCTCCTAACATATGTATTTTTCTGCCTGCCATGATTCATGTGTTGGTAACCTCAAGACTTGATTGCTGCAGTGTGCTCTACATGGGGCTACCCTTGTGCCTGGTCCTGAAACACCAGCTGGTGCAAAATACTGTGGGCTAGACTGTTGATGGGGACAGTCTACTGCCAGCACATGACTCCTCCAGTGCTTAAAAGCTTGCATTGGCTGCCCATAAGTTACCAAGCCAGGTTCAAGGTTCGGTGTTGTGGGCCAAAGCCTGTGGAACTCCCTCCCACATGAGATGAGACAGGCACCCTCCTTGCTGAACTTCAGGTGCATGACATGACTAAGACTTTCTAGTTCCAACCAGCATTTTAAGGTAGCCGCTGGTTTTAGGAAGATTTCATCATTTCATCTTACATATGGCCTGTTTTTTATGTACGGCACTTAGAAGTGCAAATGATGAAGCGGCATATCAATAAATAAATACATTATGCCATAAGAATTCATGGACTAGTGCCCAGTTCATCAGGTAACATTCCCACTCCATGCTGTCAATGGTGGACTCGAGTCCACAAATGCTTATGCTGCCTTTGCCGGTCTGTCGTCCTGCGACGACAAACCAAAGAATCCTGAGAATGGTAGTTTAGTGAGAATTCAGGGTTAGATTTCCTTTGGCCAGCCTTCCCCAACCAGATGCTGTTGGACTACACCTCCCATCATTCCTGGCCGCTGGCTGAAGCTGATGGGTGATGTAGTCTAATAAGTCTGGAAGGCACCAGGTTTGACAAAGGCTGGCTTATGCTTCCTGCCTGTGGGAATAGCCAATGGCTTAGATGACTTTGAAGAGGGATTAGGCAGGTTTACGGAGGATAGGTCTCTCCGCAGCTATTTGCTGTGAACCTGTGATGGGTGTGGTAAATGTAAATGTACTGCCTTCAAGTCGATTCCGACTTATGGCGACCCTATGAATAGGGTTTTCATGAGGCTGAGAGGCAGTGACTGGCCCAAGGCCACCTAGTGAGCTTCATGGCTATGTGGGGATTCGAACTCTGGTCTCCCAGGTCGTAGTCCAACACTTTAACCACTACACCACACTGGCTCTCCTCTAAAATCAAAGATACAGTATTATGCTTCTGAGCACCAATGCAGTGGAGGCTATTCTACTGAGGGCAAATGGGGCAGTGCCTGCCAGCCTCAACCTGCCTGCCTTTTTTTACTTAAAACCATCCCAGAAGGGCAGCACCGTCTGCCACTTTATCAGAGGCTAGGGACAGCTTCTGTTCTGCTGGTTCCAGTGCGTCTCCGCCTCTCCTTTCTGAAAATGGGGGCACATACCACCAATGACCTAGAATTAGGAGTGAGCAGTGAAGTGGCCAAGTTTGCTGATGACACTAAATTGTTCAGGGTTGTTAAAACAAAAAGGGATTGCGAAGAGCTCCAAAAAGACCTCTCCAAACTGAGTGAATGGGCAGAAAAATGGCAAATGCAATTCAATATAAACAAGTGTAAAATTATGCATATTGGAGCAAAAAATCTTAATTTCACATATGCGCTCATGGGGTCTGAACTGGCGGTGACCGACCAGGAGAGAGACCTCGGGGTTGTAGTGGACAGCACGATGAAAATGTCGACCCAGTGTGCGGCAGCTGTGAAAAAGGCAAATTCCATGCTAGGGATAATTAGGAAAGGTATTGAAAATAAAACAGCCAATATAATAATGCTGTTGTATAAATCTATGGTGCGGCCACATTTGGAATACTGTGTACAGTTCTGGCCACCTCATCTCGAAAAGGATATTATAGAGTTGGAGAAGGTTCAGAAGAGGGCAACCAGAATGATCAAGGGGATGGAGCGACTCCCTTACGAGGAAAGGTTGCAGCATTTGGGGCTTTTTAGTTTAGAGAAAAGGCAGGTCAGAGGAGACATGACAGAAGTGTATAAAATTATGCATGGCCTTGAGAAAGTGGATAGAGAAAAGTTCTTCTCCCTCTCTCACAATACTAGAACTCGTGGACATTCAAAGAAGCTGAATGTTGGAAGATTCAGGACAGACAAAAGGAAGTACTTCTTTACTCAGCGCATAGTTAAACTATGGAATTTGCTCCCACAAGATGCAGTCATGGCCACCAGCTTGGATGGCTTTAAAAGAAGATTAGACAAATTCATGGGGGACAGGGCTATCAATGGCTACTAGCCATGATGGCTGTGCTGTGCCACCCTAGTCAGAGGCAGCATGCTTCTGAAAACCAGTTGCCAGAAGCCTCAGGAGGGGAGAGTGTTCTTGCACTCAGGTCCTGCTTGCGGGCTTCCCCCAGCCACCTGGTTAGCCACTGTGAGAACAGGATGCTGGACTAGATGGGCCACTGGCCTGATCCAGCAGGCTCTTCTTATGTTCTTAATCTGCGTCTGTGTTGGAATTGCTTTTTAACATGTTTACAAAGCTTTTCTTTTAAAGATGTTTTTGAAAATGTTTTGTTTTAATAGGTTTTTGAGGATGTTTCGTTGTAACATATTTTCAAGTCTGTTTTTATTTTTTTATTTATTAAATGTATCGATACCCCGCCTTTCGGCCAAAGGCCCTCAAGGCGGCTTACAAAGAGAAATAAACACAAGTATAAAAATACATAAATGAAAGCAATACAATTTACAAAAATGAAACTAAGTAACAAATAACATTATTAAGAAAAAAAAATGGCCAAGAGTGAAGTTTGTTGTGGCTGGAGACTGTGCCCGGCAGCCCGCTCTCTCGTTACCTCTCTTCCCAATCTCCGAACGCAGTAAGGCCTCCATGTTGTCAGCCCTGACGATGTCCAATGGCACGTCCCCGTCACTGTTCCCTGCAGCGATGCTGGCACCGTGGTCCAAGAGGCATTGTGCAATCTCAATGTAGCCGCTGGAAGCAGCAACGTGCAACTTGTTCTCTAATAAGTCAGTGTAGTCCACTGTACACACTGCAGGGACTAATCACCTATGGAACTTGAGATGAAGTCCCACCTTTTATGATGTTTTAGAGTATTTTTAGTGACACCCTGGGCTCCTCCTGGGAGGAAGGGCGGGAGTGTGGTGTACACAGTGTGGTATAGTGGTTAGAGTGTCGGACTGGGACCCAGGAGACCAGGGTTCAAATCCCCGCTTGGCCATGAAGCTCACTGGGTGACCTTGGGCCAGTCACTGTCTCTCAGCCTAGCCTAGCATTGGTAGTAAACAGTGCTTCCTGGGTACCAAAAGCACTGTTTACTGCAGAGGAGCATGCCTCACAACCAGTGCCATTCCAGCCACATGTGAGAGAGCAGCCTGCTGCAGCCACAATCCAGTAGACAAGGTGCCACATTCTGGCTATGTCAGAGTGTGCCCCCCCCCAAAGACTTTGTTAAAAGAAGCTTCTTTGTTGGAGGATTTGTTAACTACGGTATTACTGTCTACATGAAGCTCAGAATTGATGCTAATGGTACAGTTGCTTCCAGTGCTGGACCACTTCAGAATGCGAGGGAGGTCACCTGTGAACGCTTCTCATCCATATGTTCTGATCTGCCCACCATTGGCTGCTGAAGCTAGGCTTGGTGTCCGTTGCGCTTGTTCCAGAGACTGCAGATAGTGCAGAATACTGCAGTCAGATTGCTGACTGGAGTGAGACCCCACCAACACACAACACCTCTGCTTAGGGAACTGCACCGGTTGCTGATTTGTTACCGGGCCACGTTCAAGGTGTTACTGGTGGTATAATAAAGTCCCTGACAGCTTGGGACCAATTTCCTTGCGAGAGGGCCTTGCCCCATATATCCCCACTCAAGCACTTTGATCTGCGGAACAGGCCCTGTTACTGGTATTGCATAATACTAGTTCTGCACTTGTAAGCAAACATTTTTTTAGTGTGGCAGCACCTACTCTTTGGAACTCCTTGCCTATTGACATCAAGTAGGCGCCTTCACTGTATTCTTTTTGGCACCTGCTTAAAATATTTTTGTTTAGGCAAGCCTATCCATACCAAGAGATGGCCAGGTGTTTTAATCATTTTAGTCTGTTGCAATTGTTTTTAAATGTTTTATTTACTTGTTTTTAACCGTTTTCATTGATAATTGTCATGTTTTTGTAAACCGTTTAGAGTTTGGGGTGGGGTTTTTTTTGCAATCAAGCGGTATTTAAATGTTGTGAAATAAATCAAAATAAATAAGCTGTGGGAGGAACTGTTCTCTCTTTGGCTTTGATGCGAGGGGGATATTGGGCAGCACAGGAAGTGCAAGGCTCACACTTCCAGTGCCACGCATGTGAAATGGAACTTTACCACCTGTTCCCACTACCTGTTCTGCAATTCATTTATTGATACCCACACACATTGGGAGTTTGCACACCTCAACCATGGATATATGCAAGCGTGGGTAAGATTTTGTTCCATTCTGCATGTGACAGTCCAGCATGGAAACAGGGACCTATAAGACACGCAGAGTTTATGTTTCTTGTGCATTTCTGTCACACCTTTGAAGGCGTTCTCTGCATTGACACTTTCTCACAACCATGACTTTTGCACCCCTGTTTGAAATATCAAGAGCTTGCCACTTTTGGCAACAGAATTCTGGACCGCACAAAAGAGACTGGAGTAAAGAATTGGTAAATTCCTGGATTCTCATGCTCTGGAGATAACCTCGTGAAAGCATTCTCCTCATAACATTCCAGGACTATTCAATGTAACAACCCCATAGTCCTCTGTTTCTAATTAATGAGATTAATTGTACCTCTGGATATAAGCTTCGACATGAATTTGGTGATCGTTTCCCGCCCCCCACGCGTTTCACTAAACCTTGGTGCTGACAGAAATCAAACCTCTGCTCAGTGTATTCCACTGACATCTTCCGAGAGGGAATGTGATTGTGCCCCACACATTTATCAGGGGTGCTAATGGAGTAAAAAGGAGGTGAAAGATGCAGGAAGAGTTGTTCGGGGGAAAGAAAAATGTAAGCATCGTTATCTAGATATAAATTCAGTCCAGATGCTGCGGTCAGTTCTGGAACTTTATGAGGAACATAGTGGCAGCTCTTGGCTCTATGTCAGTGGGGCAGTGGCATCTTGGACAGCTCCTTGCAAGTCCAGACTAAAACCCGGAGCGGATTCCACTGCCCCACTGACACGGAGTGCCAACCACCACTGGTAGGAATCTGCCTTATGCCGAGTCAGACCATTTGGTCTATCTAGCTCAGAATCGTCTTCCCAGGCCGGCAGCAGCTTTCCAGTGTTCCAGGCAGGGAGTCTTTCCCAGCCCTGTTGGGGATTGAACCTGGGACCTTCTGCATGCAAGGCATGTGTTCCACCCACTGATCGAAGGCCCTTCCCTTTGGCCTGAAGACACAAATGAACGGAGCATCCTTCAGGGTGTTTTGAGACAGAGAAGGAAAGGGCAACTTTTTCTGCTGGAAGAAGAAAACTAAAGACGACATTCCTTCGGAGTCCTTTTAGAGATGTGTCATGCAACGGCCTGCATTAACAGTAATAAATAGACTGTCTCTTTCCCCCCCAAGGTGCCTATCAGCGCTGCCAATTCTGAACACTTTCTCGAAGCTACATTGATAAATTGGAACCAGCGGAGTTTGGAAGCAGAGGCAGCCAACACAAATATCTATTCGTTCAATTTATCTGGGAGATTTTCTTCTTTTTTTGAGAAGGGTAACCCAGAAATATGAACAGGCCAGTTTTTATAAACCAGACATGCTACTAGTGAGTAATAGAGACTTTCCTAAACATTTTTTTAAGCATTAAACATATTGATTAAATGCTTGCCTGAGAAACAAAGGCTACAGACATAAATGAGGAAGATGGAGTCGGTTCACAGCAACTTTTTACAGGATGATTTTTTTTAAATGACATTTTCTATCTCATCTTTCCTCCAAGCAGTTCAAGGTGGCTATTCATAGTTCTTCCACTCTCCATTTTTATACTCACAACAACCCTGTGAGGTAGGTTGGGCTGAGGGATGGTGAATGGCCCAACATCACCCAACGAGCTTCACGGCTGAGTGGGGATTTGAACCTTGGTCCTAGTCTAACACTCATATCTCATAACCTCATATCCAGGAGTTGAGTGTGGTCCTATAGGCCTCGAGTGTCCATTTCTGCACTCTGTAGAGAGAGAGTTCAGAAATAATAACTATATATATAGAGAGAAAGAGAGTTGAGAAACAACTGGTCTGTTAAGACTGGTAGAAACAATATTTATTACTACAAAGTTTATTACTACATAGAGGTAAAGTCACATATGCTGAAGCAGCCAGGTGGCTTCCACCCAGGAAACCATGACTAACTAACTGAGAACAAAGACAGGAAGAGAAGGGAGGAAGGGGAGGAGCAAAGCCTGCAAAAACAACCAACGAGTTAGAGGATGGATCAGCAGAGGGAAGACTAGATGGCCTTTCAGTCACCTCCCCACTTGTTCAGGGCACTTGTAACATGTGCTGGTGCTTTACTCCCAACACGTTGGACTCTGCCCATGCCACATCCTCTCTTCCTAAGCCACACCCCTCACCAGCCCTGCTCTAAGCCCTGCCCCATTGCTTTTCCTGGCTGGAACATGTCCTTGAAGGGCAATAAAGCCTCTTGCTTACTGCTGATATGAATGAACAATAAAATAATAATAAAAAATAACTAATAACATTGAAAAGGCGATTACAGATAGCACTGACAAAACAAAGATTCTGGATAAATCATATGTTTCCCCCCTCATTCACTCCAGCCCCATTACTGATGTATTGCCCCTACGTTTCCTACAATAGGGGTTCCCAAACTGTGGTCAACAGACCACCAGTGATCGAGGAGCTTCACTTAGGTGGTCTGTGGCAAATGTCTGCAGATTTTGGCTTGACAACGGGAGACGGCACCTCCATTGCATTAAATATCCATGTTGATTTTTAATTGTATTTTGATTGCTTCTTTCATTTCTTACATTGCATTTTACTGAGGTTATCATATTTTGGACACATCATGAGAAGACATAATTCACTAGAAAAGACAATGATGGTGGGAAAAACAGAAGGAAGTAGAAAAAGTGGAAGACCAAACAAGAGATGGATTGATTCCATAAAGGAAGCCACAGACTTACAAGATCTTAACAGGGTGGTTTACAACAGATGCTGTTGGAGGTCGCTGATTCATAGGGTCGCCATAAGTCGTAATCGACTTGAAGGCATCGAACAACAACAAAATATAGCATTTGATTGAATTACCATTGGCATTATGTGGATATAAGAAATAAAAGGAGCCATCAAAGTGCAGTTGAAAAATCACGCAGCATCTAGCATGGCGCTTTGCAATGGCTGCAACAGGCAAAAAAATTATAAAGTGTTCCGCCAATTTTCAAGTTTCTTCAATGGGGGTGAGTAGGCCTGAAGCCTTCAGCTGGGCAAAGCATGCGGAAGCGGGGCAGAGCAGAGCAAATAGCGGCAGGAAAAGAAGCAAAAGTAATCCAAAGACAATTCCTCCCCCCGCACCCCGAGAAGAACTAACCTAAACACTCGAGTACTCCTTTTATATCGATTAGCAACTAGACCAGGAGGTGATGGACTTTCCCATTACGTTTTGCATGACATGAGGGTTAGGGTGGATCCTCCTCCAATGTAGACTATGAATTACCAGCATCCATCGGTGCAGTGGCAAATTTAAAAGTGCAGGGTCTCTTCATGCATGCCCCCTTGGGCAGCCATGCCCCTGCAGCCTCCCCTTCCTCACACACACACCATGGATTCACTGACCCTGCCGATCCACCACCCCCACCACCCCGAAGAAGGAGGCAGGAAAGGAGTCCCCCCCCCCCAGGCCAAATGCACTGCTCCCTCCCTGCTGGTTTTCCGGAGACTTCTGAAAAAGATCTTGTTCTGGAGAGCCTTTGGGAGGGACTGAAGGTAGAGCCTGACACTGATTTTATGCCTTCTACGTTAAAATTTACCATTGTAGTCCCCTTTAGTACCACTCTCTCTACATATGTGTATATGTGGGTATTTTATGTATTTTAATTTATTTTAATGTTTCTGTGATTTTATTACGTACACGTTTGATTTTATTTTTGTAAGCCGCCCTGCGTGCCCTATTACAGGGTAGAAGGGCAGGATAGAAATATTTTAAGTAAATAAATAATAAATAAATAACAAGAACCGAGGCCATGGCATCAACCTCCCCAGCAGCATCAGACCGCAGGGGAGGAACAGGAAAAAGAGGTGTCACACTGCGGAGGGAGAGACAGGCTGTAGGCTGGGGTGGGCAAATATCTGCTTAATTCCAACCCCACAAGGCCAGAATTAAGCAGATTTTTCACCAGTCCCAGATTGCAGCCTGTCTCTTGCCCCGTGGTGCTTGGAGAGGCTGTTGCAGAGGCCTCCACTGTATCTTTTGGCCTGGGGGGGGGGTCCTCTCCTGCCTCCTCCTTCTTCGTGGTGGAGGGTGAATTGGCTGGGTCCAGGCTGGGGCCACTTGCAGAAACAGTAATGGGACAGTGTCCCGCCAGGAAAACACCCCTGACATCATCCTGCTGGAAGGAAGGGCGGGGTATAAATAAAATAATAAATAAATAAATAATCATATCTTTGGGAGGGGGAAGAAAAGAGTACCTGAGACCCTTGTTTCACCAGTGATTTTCCAAGCGGGTCACTTTGACACACTTCAGCACTGACTTGCAAAACCACGTTATGCTTTCACTTTTGTTTTGTCTCCATGCGGCTGCTCACATAGGAAATGAACCTTTAGTGTAGTGGCACCTACCCTTTGGAATTCCCTCCCTTAAATATTAGACAGGCGTCTGTTATCGTTTCGGCGCCTATTGAAGACCTTCCTCTTTCAACAAGCCTTTTAAGTAGAGACCTTATCCCAGTCTGCATCTGTGTTGGAACTTCTTTTTAAGATGTTTTTAAAGCTGGGTTGTTTTTTTTTAAAAAAAAGATGTTTAGATGTTTTGTTTTAACTTGTTTTTAACAATGTTTTTTTTAAAATATGTTTTTAACATTTTGTTTTCATATGTTTTAAAGCCTTTTGTTTTTAAGATGTTTTAGGGAGCTTTTAGTATTCTTGCTTGCCACCCTGGGCTCCTTCTGGGAGGAAGGGCAGGACAGAAATGTAATAAATATATAAATAAGAAGCAGAGAGAAGCTGAAATGAACAGATTCGCCCATTGCTCCCTATGGCCAATTGATACACAGATTGGAGGCCAACCTTCAGCTAACACCATCCACAAATGGTTTGAGCTGGAGAGAACACCCTGAGGCTGCAGTTCCTAACCACATCCTGCTGGGAGGAAGGGCGGGATACAAATTAAATCAATCAATCAATCAATCAATCAGTCTACTCAGAAGTGAGTCCAGCTGATTTCAGTGGGGTTTATTTCCAGATAATTGGGGTTAGGGTGACAGCCTGAAACAAAGAAGGAGAAGCCTAGATGGTGTAGGACTCCAACTCCCATCGTTCCCAACCAGTAAGACTGATGGCCAGGGATGCTGGGAGTGTTATAACCAAGACATCTAATGCGATAAACTCCCCATGTCCACTACTGTGGATGGCAAACAGCAAGACTGAGTTCAGCAGCTGGGCTCATGTGCTGATGAACAAGCATAAAAGCACACCTGGAAAACCAGATCTTTGTGACCCCCCCCATGGACGCATTCACACTCTGGTGTGCACACAGCCTTTGTGACCTGCATGGCTGCTGTCCAGGTGTTAATAGTTCATGGGCAACTTCAAGCTCTTCCTTCTGATCGCTCTGGATTTTTAAACCAGCCTGACAGGGCAGCCTTTCAAACCAGGGATGGAAAGGTCTGTCAATTTCAGTTATCGCAGTGGCTCATTTTCCCAGCCTTAAATTCAGTTCTTCACATTTCTGTAGCAATTTGCAAGCCATCTCTGGCTTTTTGCAAGTCATCTCATTTAATGCATTGTTGCATGCTACTTTCACTCATGCATTCATTGTCTCATGCGCACTTTCCCCTAAAATATGCATTTTTGTCGATATTGTTTGGTTGGCAAACTGCATTGCAAAATTCGAGTAAGTGCGGATTTTGAAGGATGGCTGCGTTTCAGTTCTTGCAGCATTTCGGAAAGCGCAAATTGGATTAATTTGGCTTGAAATGAATTGAAATTCTTACCCATCCCTATCTGAAACAGAAGTCTGTCCTCTGTAAAGTAGGCCACTTGGCCACCCTAATTTTACAGATGGGGAATCCAGGTGCAAAGAGTGGAACCTCCCTAAAACTGTGCAATGACTTCCCAACAAAGGTGAGCATTGAATCCAGGACGGTCTCTTTAAACATTGGACTTTAGCTGCGGGTGGCGCTGCTTTGCTCATAATTACAACTCAAGAGTCTCTCAAAGCCAGTCTGACCCATTGCCAACTTTCTTTCCCCTGCCCATCTGCCATCACTTCATTTCCAGGCATCCAACTTGGCTGGATTCTCAGGACCCCCCTCTGGTAACTTATTCCACATGGAGGCTGAGAAAGTTTTGCCAGATCAGCTCTCTCTCGCTCCCTAGTCACTCACACACCCCCAAACACACATACCACTTTCGCCCTCTTTGCATTTCTTTCTCATGCTCGTTTTCACGGACTTTTGTCTGAATCAATTTGACGAATCCTCTTCGCCATTGTAAGAGGCATCTTGCCTGAGCCACAAGGGAAATCTTTCTGCAAATGCAAATGAGACGCCAGATTGCCTTTCTTCCTAACTTCTAACAGTTGAAATACAATCTGGTATTATCCCCCTGGCCCAAAGTTTATCTCGCCATCACAGCCCCATCTTTTCATAGGCAATGATTCGCTCTCACAGATACTATTCAGAGTTCCCTCGTGTGATCTTACTCAAACAAAACTACCACTTTCCCCCCTAGAAATATGATCTGGCACCGTGTTCTCTATTTTCCTTCCTCTGCACATCACTCAAATATTTTGCTATATTAAAGGGATTTTTTTAAAAAAGTGAATTGGGTTTAGCAATCATAGGCACAGTTGTGGCACAGAGTGACAGAACAGGGCTTCCTTCAACACAAAATTCAGTGGGACTCTGGTTATTTTGAGAGTGACTTTATGCAGCCACATGGAAAGATCACCATGGGGTTGGACCAATGAAGGTTGGTGGCTCCATGTCAAATCCACTCAAGATTTTAGTCTAAACTTTCAAGAAGCTGTCCCAAGTTCAGACTAAAACCTGGAGTGGATTTTACTGCCCCACTGACATGGAACCACCAGCCACTACTGGGGTGGACAATTCCTGTCATTCTTTTGGGGTTGTTGTTGTTGTTATGTGCCTTCAAGTGAATTACGACTTATGGCGATCCTATGAATCAGCAACCTCCAAGAGCATCTGTCATGAACCACCCTGTTTAGATCTTGTAAGTTCAGGTCTTGTGGCTTCCTTGATGGAATCAATCCATCTCTTGTTTGGCCTTCCTCTTTTTCTACTCCCTTCTGTTTTTCCCAACATTATTGTCTTTTCTAGGGAATCATGTCTTCTCATTATGTGTCCAAAATATAACCTCAGTTTCATCATTTTAGCTTCTAGTGATTGTCCTGGTTTAATTTGTTCTGACACCCAATTATTTGTCTTTTTCGCAGTCCATGGTATGCGCAAAGCCCTCCTCCAACACCACATTTCAAATGAGTTGATTTTTCTCTTAATCCACTGTTTTCACTGTCCAACTTTCACATCCATACAGAGATCAGGAATACCATGGTCTGAATGATCCTGACTTTGGTGTTCAGTGATACATCTTTGCATTTGAAGACCTTTTCTAGTTCTCTCATAGCTGCCCTCCCCAGTCCTAGCCTTCTTCTGATTTCTTGCCTATTGTCTCCATTTTCGTTAATGACTGTGCCAAAATATTGATAATCCTTGACAAGTTATCACTATACCTTTCATCAAGCAAAACAGAAATCATAAGACATATTTCATTTTTATTTTAGGATTACATTTATATCCTTTTTCTCCAGGGAACTCAAGGTGGCGTACATGAAACTTTCCCCTCCCCATTTTATTCTCACAACAACTCTGTGAGGTAGGCTAGGTTGAGAGACTGTGATTGGCCCAAGGTCTCCCAGCAAGCTTCATGGCTTAGGGGGAGTCTGAAATCTGGTCTACCAAATCCTAGTCAAACACTCTTAAACCTTAGATCAAACGTGGAGCCCTTCCAGGAAATTAACGGTGCCTTTCTGAAAACAATACTGTTTTTCTGACAGGTGAAAGCATTAGGCATCTTTAGATGTTGGTTTGTTATGCTCACTGATGACGTAGGTATTTGGATGTTATGGTGGTTTCCCTCTCCCTAGCTAGAGGGGTTCCCCCCCCTAAAAATAGAAAATAAAAAGTGCTTCTGCAAATCTTGGGGTTCCCCTAGGCCTGTTGCTATAAACTGAGATGGAGATGTCAAGACCCAGGAAAAAAACTGGAAAAATTAGGGGGGGAAACCCTCCCCCCATTTCCTCCCAATTTTTCCAGTTTTCTCTGGTGGAGGGGGGTGCTTCTGGGCCTTCACATCTCTAAACTGAGATCTCTAAGGACAGATCCACCCATACATTTAAAGCACACCCAATGCACATTTAAAACACGGGATTTCCCCAAAGAATCATGGGATGTGGAGTCTGCAAAGGGTGCTGGGAATCTGTAGCTCTGTGCAGGGGAAAACCAGTTTCCAGGATTCTTTGGGGGAAGTCATGTGCTTTAAATGCGCGCTGGAAGTGTGTTAAGTGTATGGTGTGGATCTGTGCTTAGTCCTGCCCCAACACAGCAATTAGATTTGTTTACTTCTTTTAAAAAGATCTTCAATTGGAGCCAAATTGTCATTTAAAAAAAAAGCGGCAGTTTTTTGGGGGGCTGCAGCTGGAGGAGGAAAGGGTTAACCAATGCTACGCATGACAACGATAATAATATTCTTGGTGAGGATTTGATTTTTTTTTTGCAGATGAGTTGACACTGGAGGTCCTCCTGTTCTGCCATCTCTGTCGCCCCCCACCAATGTGAGTGCACCAAGGGAGTCTGGTTGATGGATGAGGGGCTCCGGAAGTAAATAACGACGCAGACCGCTTTGGAGCTGAACTTTACACAACTTTTCTTTCTCAGGCTGTATCGAGTTCCACAGGCAAGCTCTGTCAGGTTATCAAATCCAGTGAGGTCACTGCCCGTCGCCAGACAGCCGACTCACTCCTATTAAAAGAAAAAAAGAGATAAGTGTATCCTGGGAGTTTGAACGCAACAGACCAGGAAGTGTGCAGCCCACCCAGACTGGGATAGACGGCAACCAATCTTGCATCCTGCGCACTGCGCCAGAAAATGTGGTGGGAGGAAGGAAGGGGGAAAGTGGTTTCAGATTTCATTTTAACAGAAAACAGAACACAGAAGGGGACTGGTAGCGGTCCCCAGAGAGGATAGAGTGAAAACCTGTCAGTCATATAAAGTTACAGGCAAGAGAGAAAGAGGAAATGAAATTTCAGTCTGTTCCGCCACTAGGTGCTACTGTTGGGCCGTGAATTTGATATCGGCAATTGCTGTACCAAACCCACACACAATATGCTATTGCACTCAGGTCCTGCTTTTGGGCTTCCCCTGGGCATCTGGTTGGCCACTGGCGTGATCCAGCAGGCTCTTCTTACGTTCTGTCGGATGCCATCCAAATCAGGGGTAGGCAGACTTGAGATCTGGATAGCCTGTGTGTACCAACCTTCCTCAGTCTGGGACTGTAACCAATCATAGATATTCAATGTAGATATTACATTAGATATTAACCATAGATATTAGATTGCTGCCCTGGGCTCCTGCTGGGAGGAAGAGCGGGATATAAATCAAATAATAAATAAATAAATAAATGTATTCAACTTGTGAATTGCATCACCCAAAAGGAGTCCCTGGTGTGCTATACAGGGATGAGGCCCATTCTCGCCAACCCCGTCTCTTGGGATGGGGCACAAACAGAAAAAACGCTCAGACGCTGACTTTATCTGGTGATATGTATTAATTTATATACCACACCAAATGAAAATACACAACAAAGCAATTTCATCAAGACATGATGCAGCTTTGCTGTACCCCTCTTGTGCTCCCAGGAGAGGTTTACTCCTGTTCCGAGGTGAGAGGCGGGAAAAGGTGTCAGTACAAGTGGGACTGTAAACATTCTCAGGCTTGAGTTTTAGAAGAGTGCAATCTGTCTGGGAGTAAACCACACTGAACACAATGGGGCTTACTTGCGAGTAAACATTTTCAGGATGGGCTTTAAGATGATGTGATCTTACTATGCACGCTTGCCTGGGAGTAAACCCCACTGAATGCAGTGGGGCTTACTTGTGAGTAAACATTTTCAGGATTGGGCTTTAAGATGATGTGATCTTACTATGCACGCTTGCCTGGGAGTAAACCCCACTGAATGCAGTGGGGCTTACTTGTGAGTAAACATTTTCAGGATTGGGCTTTAAAATGATATGATCCTACTATGCATGCTTGCCTGGGAGTAAACCCCACTGAAGCCAGTGGGGCTTACTCTTGTGAGTAAATACACACAAGGTGTAACTTTAAGGTTGGAATTCTCTTCCCACTTACCTGGAAATAAGCCCGATTGAACACAGTGCGGCTTGTGGATCGGTAAACCCGTAAAGGATGTGGGGCTTTTAGAGGACGCGATCCTATTATGCACATCTGGAGGAAATGTCCGGCTGTGATAGGGCAGATCCTTCTCTCTTTCATACGCAGCTCAGTTGGGGAGAATCCCCTTCTCTCCGCCCTTAGCAACCGCGCCTAGCAACGTCACATAGCTCGCTTGGGCGGACTCGGTCGCATCATTCGGGGCGCCCTTTCGGTCCTTGTGTGGGGTTGGCTTTCTACGCGAGGCCGAGGCTTTTACGGCCTCGCCCGAAAGGGGGATGTTGAAAGTGAAGATCCTCTTCGTCGGCCCCATCGAGGTGAGTGAGCCTGGGAGGAGGGGAGACCCCTCTCTCCACGGTTTCCCAATCGTCTCCACCAAACGTTAAAGTGCCGTTAGCCGAAACCACCCGGCAAATATACTCACGCAAAACTTCGACCTAATTTTTTTTCCAGATTAGGGCAAACCAGGAAGGATAGGGATCTAGCATTTTACTCCCAGCAGAATGCCTTTGGGAACCTTATATGACCAGGAGATGATGGAAACACCCATTCCCTGAGGGTTGCCTAAAACATTGGGTACTTGGGTACACTGCCTTTGACCATGGAGGCTCTGCTAAACTCCTGGCTAATAACTATTAGTTAGACCTTCACCTACAGCGTGGTTATTAGGGGCTGGAGGCACACTGTGGTATATATTGTTGCCTATCTTAGGTTGTTCTGATTAATGTGTATTATTATTATTATTATTGGGGAAGAATCGTCGCTCAGTGGTTAGAGGGCATGCTTTGCATGCTCAGGAGCAGGACACAAGACCAGTCCTGCTTTGTTTTAACAGATGAAAGTGCATATCCAAAGCCAGAAAAAAGAAAAAAAGGGAATTTTATTCAAGAGTCCAATGCGTTTCAGCCACTATATACAGGCCTTCATCAGGGGTTGTAAATATAATAAAACAGCAGGGATAAACTGCATTAATAAACATATACATTAAAACCATACATAATGAATCTGTCTATATATTTTTTTTAACTCACAATAGCTGGCGTATAATAACTTTCTGTGCTCAGTTATTAAAGCAGTTTGTCCCTGCTATTTGATTACATTTACAGCCCCTGATGAAGGCCTGTATATAGTAGCTGAAACGCGTTGGGCTCTTGAATAAAATATTTTTCTAGTATCTTGGGGTTCTCCCCTTTTTTTCTCTTTTTCCTGCTTTGCTTTAAACCGGGGTTTTAAATCAGTGGTAGAGCACCTGCTTTGTGTGCAAAAAGTCTCAGGTTCAGCCCCAAGCAGGGCTGGGAAAGACCCCTGTCAGAGAGCCTGAGCCACTGCCAGGCAGTGCAGACAACATTGAGCTAGGTGGACCAACGACCTGAATAGGTAGAAGGTCGCTTCCTACATTTTTAGCTATTTATTTATCCTTGTGTTTATATCGCACCTTTCTTTCACCAAGGAGCCCAAGGTGGCATATATGCTGTGGTCTCCCGTCCAGGCAGTGAGTAGACCCAGACTTGCTGAGCAGCAAGGTGGTGACCTCCTGTGCCCTCAGACCATACCCTGAGGCCAGCGTGTTCCTGACGGTGGTAATCTTGTTTCTTGTCATCTTCCTTCTGTGTTCGTTTGTGACAGGCTGGAAAGTCGGTCTTGGCAAACTTCTTGTCCGAGAGCACTGAGGGCATTGGCAGCTATCTCCCGACACACGGAGTAAGGTGAGTCTGGATGGAATTGCTCTGCCGAGATCTGGATCTCTTATTTATTTATTATTATTTGATTTATATCCCGCCCTTCCTCCCAGTAGGAGCCCAGGGCGGCAAACAGAAACGCTAAAAACACTTTAAAACATCATAAAAAGACCTTAAAATACATTAAAACAAAACAGCATTAAAAACATTTTAAAAAACAACCTTAAAAAGGGTTAAAAACATTATTAAAAAACATATTAAACAATTCTGACACAGATGCAGACTGGGATAGGTCTCTACTTAAAAGGCTTGTTGAAAGAGGAAAGTCTTCAAAAGGCGCTGAAAAAATAGCAGAGATGGCGCCTGCCTAATATTAAAGGGAGGTTTTCAGAGGAGTCTTCTCCTTTGTACAGCAGGGGTGACAGACCTGTGGTTCTCTGGCTGTTGCTGGACTATAGATGCAAAAAAGCAAGGAGGGAAGGACCCAAAAACGTTCCAGCCAAAGAGAGGGAGATCGCCAAGGTGCCTAACCAGCAAACAGCAGAGAGGTGAAAATGAGAAGATTTTATTGTGTTTTGGGTGTTGGTACAACCCTTTGTCAAGGGCAATCTTGTGTAAATAACAATCTGGTATCTCATAAATGGTAACCAGTTACATTGGGCTGCAGTAAAAAGTTCTCATTTTCAACTCTCTGCTGTTTGCTGCTTTCGCACTTTGGAGGCCTCCCTCACTTTGGCTGGAGTGTTGCTGGACTATAGCTCCCATCATCCCTGACCATTGGCCATGCTGGCTGATGGGAGTGGGAGTCCATTGACAGCTGGAGGTCCACAAGAAGTTGAATAATAGATAAATAAATCGTAGCTCTGTGAGAGGAATAGGGGTATGTTAACAACTCTCAGCCCCCCCCTTTACGAATTACAGTTCCTATAATGCTTTGGAGGAAGCCATGGTTGTTTAAAGTGGTATAATCCAGTTTTAAATGTATAGTGCAGATGGACCCTAAGCCAATGCACTGGTGGGATGGAATTGTGGGCTGTGAGAGTTTTAAACCAGCCACTGACTAGGAGGGTTGATTTTATTTATTCATTTTAAAGTTGTTTTTTATGTGCCTTTCAGGGCACGCCGCTTACAAGACTAACAGCACAGTCTTAACTGTGTCTACTCATTAGTAAGTCCTACTGAATTCAATGGGGCTTGTTCCCAGTTAGTGACATTAAGATGACAGCCTTAAATGCATGAACATGCAATCACAAAATATACACACAGAAACTATTAACCAACTGAGAATAGGCATCTGAAGATGAGTTCCATCCTTCAAGTAGGGCTACAGAATGCCGGCTGTATTTATTTCTATAAAATACGTATTTTAAAATTTTAGGATCCTAGAATATGAGAAGCCACACATCGGTGGGAATGGAAAAGGAGTAGGGTGTCGGTTTGAACTGTGGGATTGTGGAGGGGATCAAAAGTAAGTGGATTTCTTGTCTGTCTTGCCAGCTTTCTCAACATTATGTCAGCTCAGTTTCAGATACTGCACCAAATCATGGTTAAGGAAGCTTAAGTGTGGTTG
The DNA here is from genome assembly GCF_030035675.1 of Rhineura floridana. Lineage (NCBI taxonomy): Eukaryota > Metazoa > Chordata > Lepidosauria > Squamata > Rhineuridae > Rhineura > Rhineura floridana. The sequence goes on along the minus strand of NC_084500.1, from coordinate 4,070,792 downwards.
GGCATGATGGCTGAGTTAACAAACGATGGTTTGCAATCAGCTGGCAAGCCACAATTACAAACTGTAGTATGAACGTGTGGTTCATTTGTGCTAATAGTGGTTTGATGTGATGTCTGAATTGAAATAACCAGAGATAACTATTGCTGTGTCTCCGGAGACTTCTACACCATGGAGACGGGAGTCAATTTATGAAGCTGAGAAGAAAATATGCTCTAAATACTCTGTGGGCCAAGATTTAAAATGGTTTAATGGCAACCACCTGGGATGAATAAACAAGGTAGTCTTTTTTATTGCTGATGGCTCTTGTAAAACTATGAACAATTTTCCCCATAAGTAAAATCTAAAAATATTGCCCCCTTCACATTATTGAATGATTCTGCAACCTTTCCATGATGCTTCCAAAATTTATTTCAATACATTATTGATCTTTTCTTGGTTTTGAAATAATCTGGCTGTGCTGACTGAAAATGACCTACAAATGTTAATTACACCACAGCAAAAGAATCCAAAGGTATGACAGCCTGAACCCTTGAAGTCCAGAAGATGGTTACAAAAGGTATATTTTGAGTAACCTGCCAAACATGTTTTGACTTTACAAAGTCTTCAGCAGTGGCCTCTAGTTGAAGGGCATCTCCTTGTGCATGGACTCAGTCAACTGCTATGATGTTCTGTTGTAGATTAACAGTATGAGAAAAAGGATCTGAAGCTCTTCTGCAACACAACACTATGCAAGTCCCAGAGACTCTCAATCTTCACTTCTGTCAAACATATATGTTCTGTATACCACTAAATACTTGGTATTGGGAAACATCAACAAGAACAGGGAAGGACGTAATTGTTTCTAGACTGAGATAGCCTGACCACGGTTGTTCATGCACTGGTAACCTCCAGGCTGGATTATTGTAATACGCCCTGTGTGGAGCTGCCCTTAAGGTTGGTCCGGAAGCTGCAGCTGGTGCAAAATGTGGTGACTGCTCACTGGGGCAGGGTATCACCGACTTGTCACCCTGCTGCTGAAAGGATTGCACTGGCTGCCTATTGGCTACCGGGCTAAGTTCTAGTTTTGGTGTACAAAGCCCTGTACAGCTTGGGACCAGTTACCGGAAAGATCGTCTTACCCCTTACATACCCAGTCGATCACTATGCTCTGCAGGAGAGGGTCCCCTGCAGATACCATCTTATCAGGAGGTCCGTTTTGCCCAACATAGGAAACAGACCTTTAGTATAGTGGCACCTACCCTTTGGAATTCCCTCCCCTTAAATATTAGACAGGTGCCATCTTTATTATCTTATTGGTGCCCACTGAAGACCTTCCTCTTTCAACAAGCCTTTTAAGTAAGAGACTGTGTCCCAGTCTGCATCTGTGTTGGAATTACTTTTTAAGATGTTTTAAAGCTTTTTAAAAAAGATTTTTTAAAAGATGTTTTGTTTTAGTATATTTTAAAGTCTATTTTTATGTTGTTTTAGAGTGTTTTTAGTGTTTTTGTTTGCTGACCTGGGCTCCTACTGTGAGGAAGGGCGGGATATAAATTTAATAAATAAATAAATGGGAATCAGGCAGAACCACCACACAGTGGCTTCAGCTGAGGATCACTTTATTATCTTTGCTCTGGGCAAGGCTGATGTTCTGCCCAAGGGAGCAGGAATAGAGTGTTCATCCTTTTCTGTTCAGTACAGAAAGAACCTCTAAATTTCCAGGTACGAAGGCATAACTTAAATGCCATTTTTGCACAAAGAAATCTTGAGACGGTTCTTGAACAAATGCATGCAGAGCCTTGTTTGTGGTGACCACTTGAGCTAGTAATTATCCTGTGCTGAGCGATTCAAGAAAGTCTGATTACTGCGGAGCAGTTTGGGTATGCTTTGAATCCCAAAGGGATAGATGATTGTGCTTAGGGAAGTGCCTACTTTGCTCTGTGAGTTGAGGGGACTGTGATGGTTTGCTCTCCAGAGGGACCATGCTCACAGCAGAGTAGAGATGTGAAGGCCCAGTGGGATGATGGAAGATATGGGGGGGGGGGGACACGCCATTTTTTCCTGAAGCAAAGTTTTCTTGCGTTTTCTCTGAAAATTGGGGGGTAGGGAAATAGGGGAAACCCATTTCCCCCTAATTTTTCCATTTTTTTTCTGGCTCTTCACATGTCTAGGGCAGAGAATACTTCTGGCCATCGGCTCCAGTTCAGAATGAGTTATATTGGCATTAGACAGGAGCCCTCGCTATATTGATTCAGTAGTCTGCTGAAAACCTTTTTGTTTTGGCAGGCTTAGGGATATACTTTTGGGGTGTGTGTGTATATATATATATGCTTTACAGATTTTACTGATTATTTTTATCCGTGTTTCAGTGGTCATGGTTTTGTCTATATTTGTTTTTTTATTGCTTTGTGATCTACAGTTTCTTTTGTAGGTTGCTTAGAGGGCTCTTTGATTAAGTGTGTTATGAATTTTCTAGATGGATAGATAAATACAACGGTCTGGCCGCTGCATTCTGCACTAGTAGCAACCTCAGGACCAGATACAAGGGCAGCCCCGCATAACATGCGTTACAGTAATTGAGTCTTGAGGTTATCAATGCGTGGACCACTGATGTTTAAATACCTGCTGAAAACTTTTCTGTGTTATCAGGCTTATGCAGGCAATTGAGACAATTTCTTTCTGCGATAATTAATGATTTCTGATTTTTAAATGTTTGTATATGGTTTTATTTTGTGCTTATGTGTTGTAGACTGCTTTGATTTTTTTAATGAATAGTTGTATATAAATATTTTTATAAATGATGTAACGTGGGGGTTTTTTAAGCAAAAAAAAAAAGTTAGGGTGTTTCCAGCCATGCTGTTTCTCTGTTGTGCTTCCAGATTTGAGACTTGCTGGCCAGCACTGATGAAAGATTCCCATGGGGTTGTCATCATCTTCAATCCAGACTTGCCCAGTCATGTGAAGGAAATCGAAATGTGGTACTCCTGTTTTGTCCAACAGCAGCAGTTGCTTGAAAGCCAGTGCCTGCTCATTGCGCATCAAAAGCCAGGCTGCACGACAGACCCGGAGAATTTCACCTTGCGTAAGACCCTTAGGCCTTGCATCCAAACTCTTATCAGAAAGTATATTGGGTGTTTGTCGACAAACAGCAAAAATTTTAATGCTTTGCCTCTTAAACTTCAAAGCTCCACCACTGAACAGGCTGCAGTTGGTACACTCCAGCCTTGAAGAAGACCCTGAAGATGTCCGGATGGAATTTGTGAAGTACCTCAAGGGCGTTACCAACTTGGTGAATGAGAACCAAGAGAGAGAGGAGATGTTGCTTATTGCTTAGAAGCATGACAAATCTTGTAGTGATGAAATTAAAAGAATTGCCCATTGAAACACACAAAGATATATCTGGTCTTTCTCTTTCAACCTTACCTGTTTTTTTTGTTTTTTTTAAAAAAGGCTTGACTCCTCATGGCCATACCTAAACATGCAATTGTACAGATTTTTTTTAATGTAGAAATAACTGGATTTATTTGTGGTATCTGTGGAATATATGGTATGCATGAAAGGTTCTTGGCTTAATCAGAGGTAGGATACTTTTTTCAGCACAACAGCTATGTTCCTTCTGGGGCCCACATACCAGTGGTGGGCAGCAGGCTTTTTTTTTTAAGTGTGCAATTTCAGGATGGAAGAATACATCAGTTTTGGTGCTCTCAGTTTCTCATTTCCCCAGTTTTAAATTCAGTTCTTCAGGTTTCTCCAGCAATTTGTGAATTTAAAAAAAAACATAATCCTCGTGAAAATTCTTCAGCATTTTAATGTGAATTTCTCCTACTAAACATATTTTGCATGTGGTTTTTGCAAGCAATTTTATTTGAATATAAAGCGTTTTTGATGTCATTCCCACTTGTATGTTCATTTCTGTGTACCTTTTCCCCTCGCATATGCATTCTCGTAGACGTAGTTTGGTTGCATAGCATTGCAAAATTTGAGTAAGTGCGGATTTTGAAGAATGGCTGTGTTTTGGTTTTCACCTTGTTTTGGAAAATGTGAATTTGATGGATTCTGCTTTTAAATTTTATGAATGCTGTGGACTGAATTGAATTTCTCTGTCATCCCTACCCTACAGTGAGGGACATCCATAGCTAGGGTGTTGCTACTGAGAAGGCCTGTCTCTTGTCAGGGCCAGTTCTAAAGGGCGGCCAGGTGGGGCACTGGCCCGGGGGCCCTCTGCTCCCCTTCCGCGATCCGTGGCAGGAGCTGCTTATCGCAGGACAGGAGGAGTTTCTGAGCCGCCTGCTATCCCCCCTGCTTCACCTACCTTTCTCTGCTGTTCTTTGTGGCTGTGCGCACTGCGCACGCAGGGTTGCCATCAATCAAGATGGCGGCCGAGGTTTCTGTAAGGGACTGAAGCCTCTGCCGCCATCTTGGTTGAGAGACATCCATAGCTAGGGTGTTGCTACGGAGAAAGCCCTGTCCCTTGTGATAAGCCCCTATCCCCACCCCAAGCAATGTTTCCTGAGGGCACCACAAGTTGTGTTTCCTCTGCAACACAGCTGCAGCAAAGGCCCATTGTCAGAACATCAGGACATAGGAAGAGCCCTGATGGATCAGGCCAGCAGCCCATCTAGTCTAGCATCCTGTTCTCACAGTGGCCGACCGGATGCCTCAATGGGAAGCCCACAAGCGGGACCTGAGTGCAAGAGCACTCTTCCCTCCAGACATTTTTAAGCAACTGAAAATCTCTGCAAGAACCATTGGAAAACAATGCTATTTCTTTCCTCTTATCGGAATTATTTATTTATAAATACATTTGTATACCACTGTTTTGTTAGACACCAAAGTGGTTTGCCACAAGTTAAGTAACTACAACCATATTTAATTGTTGTAAACCGCCCAGAGAGCTTCGGCTATGGGGCGGTATGCAAATGTAAAAAATAATAACAATAATACAATAAAAACATTAAAAATACGGTAAAAACAAAGGTCAACTTTTGCAAAAAGAGATCTTCTTTATGGCCTGTATAAGCCTAGAAGGTTTTCAGAAGGCGTTTAAAAGTTAAAACAGAAGACAACAGAGTAGATGGAAAGCATACAGATGTGTGTATACAAACACTGGTAGTGCCCCCCACACCAAGTATGCTGCTTGTATTGACAACAAATTGAAACAGACACACATACTCAAGATCTCATTTGAAAGCTGCCTGTGTTAAGATTCTCAGTTTTGTTTTTCATACTGTTGTGAGATGCCTCTACCGAAGCCTGTGATATACCGTGAAGGTAAAGGACATTTTCTTGTGTTAAAAACATTGATAGAATCTGAAATATGCTATGGAGAAAGCATGCAGTTCTCCAACCAATGTTTAGAAAAATGCTTATGTTCAGGGAAAATGTGCTTAAAAATGAATGTCTTCATGAAAATAACATACAAAAATGCATTAGGAGAAACTGCTTGCAAAAATGTGTACATTAGTCAAAAATAGAATTTTCAGGAGGATTTTTTAAAAAAACCTGGAGAACTGAATTTACAATTGGACAAATAAGAACCTGAGACAATTGAAATTGTCAGATCCTTCTGTCCCTAGTCTTCATTCACAAGCAGTCATCCCCCTTTCAGACTGCCTGCAACTCTTCTCTAAAAGAAAAACATACATCTTTTGAAATGTGAATTTAGTGGCCTGCGTAGAAACCATCTTTTGCAGAAGAAGAAATGGGTTTGGAAGACAGGAAAACACCCTGAAGAAAGAGCACTGAAGATGAAAAAGTGGCAGGCTAGTTTAATCTGGTGTGAAAATAATTACCGAGGAGATGTGGCAATATTTTTATTTGCACCTTTATTCCATTCCATCCAAAGTTACTCTATTGACACAACAAGAAGCCATGTTTTGCCAAACGTTTTGTTGATGTCAATGGGCCTACGTGAGCCTAACTGCGTGTTTTGGATTGTGGCCAGTGTGTTGGAAAAAGAGATCAGAGTTATTTTTGTTAAGTGCCTTCAAGTCGACTATGATTTATGGCAACCCTATGAATCAGCGACCTCCAAGAGCATCTGTCGTGAACCACCCTGTTCAGATCTTGTAAGTTCAGGTCTGTGGCTTCCTTTATGGAATCAATCCATCTCTTGTTTGGCCTTCCTCTTTTTCTAGCCCTTCTGTTATTCTGTTCTGAGTTATTTTTAAGAGTTAATAAATGGGGAAAAGTTTGCTTTAAAACAGAGGGGGAGCCTTGGCCCTCCAGGTGTTGCTCCCATCAGCCCCAGCCAGCATGGCCAATGGTCAGGGATGACGGCAACTGTAATCCAACAACATCTAGAGGGCTACAGGTACCCATCACTGCTGTAAGATGTTTCCGTTAAATTCAGATTCCATTTTTAAAATGAGCTTCAAAAAGAGGGGGAGAGAGACAGATCCATTTCGGTCTTGTGCACTTCCTCTCCCCTCCCCACCTCTGCAGATTTTATTTCCCTCTCTTCCTTGTTTGGACAAACCATAGATTGCTGTGGTGCCCAAATTGGAAAGATTATGGTTTTCGTAAACCAAAATTTGCCTCCAAACCAGAAGTGGAAGCCTTAGTCTCCATACACGTTTTACTCTAGAATCAATGGAGACTGAGTACTTGGTTTTTCTATGTAGCCCACACACTTTAGATCTATTACATATTTTTCGCCCCTGAAAAGCGCTTCTTGACATTGTGGATGGGCATATACCAAGACAGCAATTGCCATTTCTTTCTTTATTCACCTGAGGTAGAGGTGGGGAGGAAAAGACAGGGCTAACCTAATCAGAGGGAGGGCTTTCAAAGACATATCAAGTAACCATATCCACCCTAGTGGAAAGCAGGATGTAGAATCAATCCAGACTGAAAGCTTATTGCAGATTTATTATGAGTTACACCGCAGTATGTCCATTTGAAAATAGATGTACCCCCTGCCCACCACGTTGCAACGCCCAGCATCATCTGTTTTGAAATGGACACTGTAGGCTATGCGTTGATAACACAACTCTAATTATTGTGATGGTGTAGTGGTTAGAGTGTTGGACTACGACCTGGGAGACCAGGGTTCGAATCCCCGACACTACCACGAAGCTCACTGGGTGGCCTTAGGCCTGTCACTGCCTCTCAGCCTCAGAGGGAGGCAATGGTAAACCCCCTCTGAATACCACTTACCATGAAAACCCTATTCATAGGGTCGCCATAAGTCAGGATCGACTTGAAGGCAGTGCAAACAAACAAAAATCCATGCAAAAAGAGAAATCAGAAACCAGGTGGTCTTCGAATACAGTTTCTGTTTGAATGCAGTTGAACTTTCAATGTATTCAAGACTAACATGTGAACACCCTTCACTTTTTTGTGCATCCACACTTAGAGTTTTGATTTCCCTGCCACATATAATGTGTGTGAACACCCCTCAGGAATTTTTTGCCCATCTATACTTGGGGATTTCCCTGCCATGTTTAACGTGTGTAAACACCCCTCAGCTTTCTTTGCCCATCGACAGCCGGGGTTTTGATTTCCTTGTCATGTATAACGTGAGTGAACACTCCTCAACAGTTTTTTTTTTGTCCATCTACACTTGGGGGTTTCCCTGCCATGCACAACGTGCGTAAACACGCCTCTGTCTTTTTGTTCTCCATCTATCTACACTTCGGCTTTTGATTTCTCTGCCACGTATAACGTGTGAACACACCTCAACCGTTTTTTCCCTTTGGTCCATCTGCACCTGGGTTTTGATTTGCCTGCCGTGCGTGTAAGTGCGTATAACACGCGAACACCCCGAGCTCTTGGCGACCGACCTCACAGCTTCCGCCCAGCGCGGGCTCCTGGCGGCGCCCCTGACGCGTTTCCGCGCGAGGCGGCCTCCCCTCAGTCGGCCCGCTCGCTCGCTCGCTCTCTCGTGCGCATGCGCGGCGGAGCTGTCCCTCACGCCCCGCCCCTTCGCCTGTCACGATGAGGCGGCCGAGGCAGCCCAGGGCCGGCAGCGGCGGCGGCTCCTCCTGCTGCTGCTGCGCTTGCCTCGCTTTCCTCGCCTGACGTAGCGGGCCCGGCCTCGGCGTGAGCTGGCTCAGTCATCCTCATGGCCCAGCCTGGGGCGACCCCGGCAGAGTCGTCGACCGACGGTGAGGAAGGAAAAAAAAAGGGAGGGGGTGGAAGTCCCGGCGGGCTCGGCCTGCGGAGGTTAGCTCGGCCGTGGGGGTGTGCGTGGGGAGATGGCCGGGCGGAGGGCGTGCAGGGCAGGGAGGTTGCGAGGCTGGCTTTGGCGGGAGGGGGGGAAGGGGAAGGACCCCCCTTCCCCCTGGGAGGGCCCCCTTCCCCCTTTCTCTCTTTCACCTCCTCCTTTCCCTCCCCCTCCTTTCTTGGAGGAGGGACCCCCTCTCTCCCCCCCCTCTCTCTTGGGGCCCCCGACTTGGTCCTGGCCCCCTGCAGACCCGCTCCCCACAGTGGCTTCTTCCCCCAATGTCCCTCCCTCTCCAGCGTTAAGTTCTTACCTCTGTCACTGCCCTGTCTTTTTAATTGCCACTTATTTATTTAAAGTATTTCTATCCCGCCCCTCTCCCCTATAATAAGGCGCTCAGGGCGGCTTACAATAAAATAGAACACGTACCTAATAAAGTTGTACACAATGAAGACCACCAAAACATTAAAATAAATGTTCCCTTCTTCCCAGTGCCCTCCCCCCCAGTGGTTTCTCCTTATTGGCCTTTCTCCCCCCCCCAACTCAGTACTCTCCTTTTTTTACTTTGCTTGACTGTATGACTCTTGCCTTATTCCCCCCCCCCGCGCATAATTTATCCTTCTCTGTCTTCACTACTTTCAGGCATTATCTTGTAATTCTGTTGCTCTGCTCCCTCCCTCCCTCCTCTTCCCTCCCTCCCTCCTCTTCCCTTTACAGCAGCAGGCTTGCCTTCTCCCCATCCCCAATACCACCCTGATGTCTTGTGAGAGGGTGGGCTAGAAATAATTTTGCCTAAATGAATAAGGGCCAATTATAACGTCTAAGCCGAATTTCTAATTTGTGGAAGGGCTGTAAAGCATCTGCTTGGCTTGCAGAAGGTTCCAGGTTCAATCTCTGACATTTCCAGGTCTGGCTGGGAGGGGACCCCAGCCTGAAACCCTGGAGAGCAGCTGCCAGTCAGTGCAGTACTAAGCTAGATGGACTGCTGAGATAGCTTTCCTGTCTTCTGTTTTTTCCTCCTTACCACCCTATAGATCATCTCTCTCTCTCTCTCCCTTCCATGGCCCACATCTAATTTATCTCAAGACACAAGTGAGTTCTCCCCATTTCCCACCTTATTCCCTGCTTCTTCCCCATTTCTCCCCATAGCTTCTCACCCTCTTCCCTTCCAGGAGCCTCACCTATCAAGTCCCCAGTGGATTATGTTTCTACCCTTCCATGTAGTCTTTCCCCCTCCCTTATTCCTTCTTTCTTTCTACCCCATCATTTTTCTCCCCCCCTTATATCCCTTCCAACTTCCTGCCTTGTAAAATGTAAATGTACTGCCTTCAAGTCGATTCCGACTTATGGCGACCCTATGAATAGGGTTTTCATGAGGCGTGAGAGGCAGTGACTGGCCCAAGGTCACCCAGTAAGTTTCATGGCTGTGTGGGGATTTGAACCCTGGTCTCCCAGGTCCTAATCAGACACTCTTACCACTGCACCATGCTGGCTGTCTGGTTCAGGGGTTCCCACACTGTGATACGTGGACTACTAGTGGTCTGCAAGCTGTATTCAGGTGGTCTGTGGCGTATTAGTGAACAATTCAAGTTGCAATGCAATGCAATAAAATACCATTTATAAAAAATAAGAGAAGCAACAAAAATACAATTAAAAATCATAGAGCATCTAACACAGTGCATTACAATTACTACAACTGGCAGAAAAACCATTAAGTGGTCTGCCAAGACCCTCAGTCATTTTAACGTGATCCGTGGGGAGAAAATGTTTGGGGACCACTGCTTTCATTTCTTTCAGGCTGTCTTTACTCCAGTAGGGTCTCTTCACCCTAGTAGCTTCACTTGAATATTCTTTGCCATTCATCATGCTGCACCCAATATGACATCCTTCCCTTTTAATGACTCCCCCTCTCCAATATACTTTTGCTCCGTGTCTCATCACAGCCCCCTGCACCCTAGCATAAGTCGAATTGCCCACTCCTTCCTACCTTGTGATATCCTCTTCCATCTGTCCATCCTTCCTGCCACAGCCCATCCCACCCCAATATTCTTGTCCTCTGCTTGCAATTCCCACCTCCCAGTGGCAACAGTTCTGCTTTCCTGCTCACATGACCCTCACCCCAGTAGCCAATTTTCTCTCTTCATAATTGTCTCCTTAGTAGCTTCTCCTTTTCTTCAACTCTCACCCAAAGAGCTCCATGTTTCTGTAGCCCACTTACCTCCACGGTAAACCTCCTGAGTCTTGTAGCACCTTAAAAGACTAAACTTTATTGTGGCATTAGTCAATGTTACTAAATGCATAAACTGATCATGTTATGGAACAGGTTCAGAGGAGGGCAACAAGGATGATTTGGGGACTGGAAACAAAGCCCTTTGAGGAGAGACTGAAAGAATTGTGTATAGTTAGCCTTGAGAAGATTGAGGGGAGATATGATAGTACTTTTCAAGTACTTGAAAGGTTGTCCACAGAGGAGGGCCAGATTATCGCAGAGTGCAGGACATGAAATAATGGGCTCAAGTTACAGGAAGCCAGATTTCAACTGAACATCAGGAAAAACTTCCTAACTGTTAGCGGTAGGACAATGGATCCAGTGACCTAGAGAGGCCTTCAAGAGGCAGCTGGATAGCCACCTGTTGGGTGTGCTTTCAGCTGGATTCCTGCATTGAGCACAGGGTTGGACTTGATGGCCTTAGAACCCCCCTCCAAATCTACCATTCTGTGATTCTATGTACTAGCTATGTATCTGCCCATTAAGGTGACCAAAATAATTAAATAAATCCAGTGTTCAAATTACAGTTGGCCATTGGCAATGCACCTTACAACCACTGCTCTAAAAATGTCCCCCCCCTTGCAGCTATATGCAGCCCATTCCTTGAGCCTGCTATGTCCTGTGCAAAGATGAGCCTTATGTTCCATACAATAGACACTTCCAGTTTCCCCCCTTTCACACAATGGGCAGCCTCAGATCACTTTTTTGTTCCGCCTCCTGCTGTTGGTGGTTGCACATTTGCGACCCTGTGTTACCCTTTTGTTTTTGAAGCTGTGGTTGATCTGTAAGCCTTTGGTGAAATTAATAGAGAGATCCTGTGGGTGACGTCTTCTTGGAGAGTAACAGGAGTCCCAAGGAAAGACTCTGTAGAGTTGGGTCATGAGTGGAATTTTGAGGGAGAAGTGTATGTGAAGGAGGAGAGCATATGTGCATACAGTCATGTTCCATGTAGTAGCAGAAAAGCTCATTCTGTAAAATGAAGTGACAGTTAAATTGAGCTGGGTGTGACAGAGTGCAGAAATTTCCTAATTTAATGAGATTTACCCTGGTGAGGACGTGTCCAACTTTTGAAAATCAGATTTTTATGTATTGTAATCATAGCCCATATCAGTTATAAATTTTATTTTAATGTAAAAATATGTGTCAGGTTACAGCATTTGGGACTTTTTAGTTTAGAAAAAAGGTAAGCAAGAAGGGTCATGATAGAGATGAATAAGATTCGTTATAGTGTGGAGAAAGTGGATAGGGAGACATTTTTTCTCCCCCTCTCATACTGGAATTTGGGGCCACCCAGTGAAACTGAATGTTGGAAGATTCAGGATAAATGAGGTGCTTCGTCACACAGTGCAAAATTAAACTCTGGAATTCTCTCCCAGAAGATATTAGTGGTGGCCACCAACTTGGATGGCTTCAACAGAGGGTTGGAAATGGAAATGGGCTGCCTTCCAGGCGATTCTGACTTATGGTGACCCTATGAATAGGGTTTTCATGGTAAGGGGTATTCAGAGGTGGTTTACCATTGCCTTCCTCTGAGGCTGTGAGGCAGTGACTGACCCAAGGTCATCCAGTGAGATTCATGGCTGTGTGGGGATTTGAACCCTGGTCTCCCAGGTTGTAGTCCAACACTCTAACCACTACACCACACTGGAGGTGTGGCTAATGGAGGATAAGGCTATCAGTGGCTACTAGCCATGATGGCTGTGCTCTTCACTGTTGGAGGCAGTAAATACCAGTTGCTGGAAATCACAAGTGGGCTTGTGGGTTTCCCATAGGCATCTGGTTGACCACTGTGAGAATAGGATACTAAACAAATGGGCCTTTGACTGGATCCAGCAGGGCTCTTATAGTCTTATCCTGCCTAACTGCTACTGTTAGGCTCTCAAAGAAGTATACAATAATTAACAGTACAATAAAACAACTCTAAAACAATAGATTATAAAACCAACAAATCAGACCAAACACACAATGCAATAAAAGTTTGAAACAGGTGTTATAAAACTGGGAGTGAGTTGGGGAGTTTTTCTTCTAGGAAAATGTTTTTTTTTTTTAAGTGTGGTGATGCCTGCTTGAGTTGTGGGAATTTTGTGTGTAAATGGTAGTAGAAAAAAATGTTATAGATTAAAAAGCTGGTCATAGATTTATTCAAGAACTGTTCCTTTACCTCTAGTGCAGTCATTGAAAGTTCGTGGAAGATCTACCTATATATAGAAGGAGTAGTGGTCAGAAAAGCTGTGAAGAAATTAGTTGACAAGTTTATGTAAGAGAATTATCAGTCCTGGAAAAATTTATTATGATGGCAGGGAATTTACTTGGGGTAGGCAATTGTGATTATTTGTGTTTGGGAGGCAGTTATAACAATTTCTGTAACTGAATTCTTTTCTTGAAGGTTGATAGGATTGACATAGGATATTTTGTAGAAAAGTTAGTATAGTAGGGTTGACTATCAACATATTTAATGGGGAAAATAAATGAAAACTGGATAATTCTTTTGGGGGGGATGGATGGTGATGAGCAGATATTGTTTGAAAAGTATTGCACTTTACTTGTAGTGTATTCAGAGTTGCCAAATTATATTTTCAGCAGAGCATAAAACCCAATCTGAACTGTGGGGAAAAGGTTTGGGAGCATTTAACGTTTGACATTTTAAAAAGTAGATGGAATAGTGTTTTCAGTGGCTCCAACTGGAATGGCTCATGAGACCACAAAATCATATTTTGTTTGTTGTATAATATACACTACTTTCCTTCAGTAAACTCAATACAGCATATGTAGTCTTGCTTCACCTTTTATCCTTACAACAACTCTATGAGGTAGTTTGGGCAGAGAGATGGTGACTGGCACAAAGTCATCCCAGTGAGCTTCATGGCTGAGTCTGGATTTGAACCTAGGTCTCCCTGTGACCCTTTATATGTTGTTGGACTCCCCCTCCGGCCGACAGGGCCCATAGTCGGGGATGATGGGAGTTGTAGTCCAACAATATCTGGATAGCTACTGATTCCCATCCCTTCTCTAACGTCTACACCACACTGACAAATACATTTTGGTTGTGTTATGATTTTCAAGGACTAAGAAGGAGCAAGCCAGACAGGGGCTGAAAACCACTGGATTTGACTGCATAAAGAGAATTACTTGGTGAAGGAAGGCAGAAAATGGAAATGGACTGCCTTCAAGTCGATCCTGACTTATGGCTACCCTATGAATAGGGATTTCATGGTAAGCAGTATTCAGAGGGGGTTTACCATTGCCTCCCTCTGAGGCTAGTCCTCCCCATCTGGCTAGGGCCGTGGCTGCACAAGCCAGCCTCTTCCTTGTCCTCAAGTGCCACCTGGGGGGCAACTGGGCTCCTTGGGACGATGCAGCTTGCCCACGGCTGCACAGGTGGCAGGGCACGTCACCCCTGAGACACTCCCTGTGGAGGTGATCTTTAGCAGAGAAACAGCATTTCCGTGTATTGCAGAAAACCTCTTCCATACTGTAGTACTCTGCCATCTGTGTAGCTATGCAGCTTACACTCGGAATATTTTCTTTCTAATCTTAGAACCATCATGCGCGTACCTACTTTTAAAAGCAAGTTTCTTTTTAGGCAGAATGCATCTATAGTAGTTGAGCCTGCAGACTTTACAGAAGTGTAGCAGCCTGGTAGAACCAGTTCAGACATAACAGCAAACTGTGAATTGTTGTTACGTGAGTGTATCCTCCTGGGGTTTTTCTTTCGCAGCAGGTCATAGTTAACTTGACAGTTAGGACGTAACAGTAATGTGGTTTATTTTATTTATTTATTTATTGGTTGTATCCAGTGCTGTTCCTACTCAGAGTAGACTCATTGGAAATAATGGGCATGACTAACTTGGGTCTATTAACTTCAGTGGGTCTGCTCTGAGTAAAATACAATCCATGGTTTGTGCTTGCCCTTCAAACCAGGATTGCACCATAATCAAACTGTGGGTTTGCAATTCAGATTTGATATGGGGTGTTTAAACCAGAGTTTGCCAGTTCAGATATAATGGCAGATCACGGTATGCCATGCAGGGAACTGAACTGGAGCATGTGAAGCGAGGAGGGAATCATGATTTCAAGGCTCACTCATGTGAACCAAGCCCCAGGGTATAAGATTCATTTATTTATGTAGAGAACTTGCATACTGTCCTTCACAAAAGCATATCCCAGGCCTGTCTGAGAGAAGCTTGTCCAAAAAACCTCTCAGGTTTTACTGCTCAAACCCCAATTGCCTATTTGTGAAGAGGCAGCTATTATATTTCCCCAAATACAAACAAAGCAAATGCAGCTAGAAAAATGTAATGCCAAAGCTAGCTATCAGTACAATATCTGACTTGCAGGAAAGAGAAGAGATACATGAATTTTCAGTAGCTTTCTGGCTACCTGCTTGTGTCTACCTGTCCAGAGTCCAGGTCCTCTGATGCTGATGGCTTGAGGCATGGCAGCCCATCCACATCTGGTGGTAGCAGGCCCGGGTGGTTGCCGTGGCAACGGAGTTTGGGAAATGGGCCATGAGGAGGCCTGGCAGGAGGGAGCTGGGGTTCTGTGGGGAAGGGGCTTGCAAAGGAGCACCTGAACCCCACAGATTTGAAAACATGCTGGGGAAGCAGACCGCAGCAGCCTTCCTGCCCCTCCCCCCAACAGACCCAGATTTCTCCAAGCAGCCTGACCCAGGGGGATCTAGGGCTGTCTTGACCTGACTGGGCCCAAGCCTGGATCCCCTGAATTGGCTCAATTCGATTTGGGATTTGGCCGAATCCAGTACATGGCAGTACGACTTACAGGCCTGGTATACTGCGTTATACTGTGTTGGATGGAAATGGTGGCCACTTACAGGCCACCTTGCAATGTGAATTACTTATTTACTTATTTTAAAAATGTATTTTTGCTGCCTTTCATTCCACTTAGCATTTTGGGGCATTATGCAATATGTTTCAAGGTGGTAAATGTAACCCAGACTTTCAAATTAGGCTTACGAGAGGTTCTGTTATGTTCACGCATCTTTCATATATCACTGCTGTTGCTTGCCTTGGATAAGTGCAAGTTCATGGGGAACTGGACCTCAAGCATAATTTCTGCCAGAATGTCAGTTGATGATGAGATGGGGGGTATCCTGCTGCCATTTGCATCGAACTTGGTAGCTCCTCATTCTGAGGCAAGTGATAACTCTCTGGTGTGCTTCTCTTTAATAGAGACAAGTGTTCACAGAATTGTTCCTTGACACTACCAGCACCTGCCTTGGGACAGTTTCTGAAGCATGTAATAGTGATCCTGGCTTCGAGTGTACTCGTTTTCTCCTCAAGGTGATTGTGGGAAAGCTGTGCATGTAAAACTATAGCATCATGTTGGCTGCACCGCTTGCCTGTTATCAAACTGAAAGGAAGTGTTTCATTTGAATGAATTGTATAGGATTTAATATCTATATTCATTCTGGTGAAGAAATTAAGTGGAAAATGTTCAGTGAATGCATTTTATGTGAAGCTGCTTGTTATGGCTGATTTGTCGCTTCATAGGATAGATTGTGCCTGGGGTTCAGAAATTTTGGTTGGCCTTGGAGGCCAACCAAAAATTTATGATCATAAGGAATCTATTTCTCCTCCAAAACACAGGATTGCATCTTTGACTTTGTTCTGTGCCTCCAAATGCAATGTGATATTAGTGGCAATCTCCTATTCCCCTTCTCAACTTCAAGCTTGGAGAGGGAGATGAGGTAGGAATTGCTCCTAGAGTTGAATTCTTCTTCTAAGGCACTCAGAAAAGCAGCAGGAAAATAAGCCACTGCTCCCTTCTTCAGAGAGCAACACTGGGCTAAGTCCGTTTGCTGCTTCACTTCCAGGGTGCTTGGCGTGCTTTTGAAGTGCAGTGCCAAAATTGTCTCCTAGTCCTTTTCTCATCCTTGAGTTGAGGAGAGGAGGAGGAATCATTCTCACAGTTGCACTGGGCATCTGAGGACTGTTGAAGTTGTAGTGACTATCTTCTGCCTTTTTTCTAGCTCTGAGGTTGGGAGAAAGGCTGTGGGGCTTGATAGAGGGTGGTGATAGTGGTGGAACACTCACCATGTGGACCAAACTGTGAACCCCGTTGGTGTTTCATTTTCTGAAATCTACTTCTGACGTTCAGAGGTGAGTGCGTGTCTTTATGTAGCCAAAATGTCACCACCTGTGTGCAAGAGAGAGGCATTAGCAGATTTGCGGGAACCTCCCAAAGTTTTCCGAAGTACTATAAATGTGGGGGGTTTTGTTGTTGTTGCCAAAAACAGTTTAGTAAGGGCTGTGTGTGCTCACTGGGCATGGAATGCCGACTGACTGTTAGAACAGAAAACCAGGTGGGAAGGAAGAGGGAATGAAGTATCATGGACGAGGGCACGGCTGGCTGGCTGAAATACTAAACGCGAGCATTACACGCTGGAACATTTTGTTGCAGGTCTCACTAGTTTTCTGAAATTTTGAATACTTACAAGGATTTTTGCAGTCCTAGAAAGCAATAGTCAAATAATAAAAGTGATGTATGCAGCAAAACATTTTGTTTTAAAATTGCTTTCAAAGCAAAAGCAACTTGTTTACCTAAAAATGTGGATGTCTTTTTTTTAAAAAAAGAACACAAAGGTAGAGGCTTGTGTTACTTTTGTATCATCTCCTGAAGAGGAAGAACAACATTTTTGTCCAACAACCTGTTCAGCTACTAGCTTTGTATGTTCCTTGCTTGCTTCAGGATGTCTTCATGGTGGTGGGAGGATGCAACAGCAAGCACTGCATTGCCCTTAGCATATTGCAGCCTTTATGTAAGAGCTTTATCAGTTCACTATAATTATTAGGGGGAAAATAATGCCTTCCATATTATTATGAGCTGGCAATCTTCTGTTTTTTTAAGACCCACCCTCACAAGTTCTGTAGTTATCTCTTCCCGCTGTTACTGCTGCCCAATTATTTGGAATGCAACTGGGCGTTAAGAGAGAAAGCTTCAGATCTTCCACCCCCTCAACCACTCTGCTCTGCTTGTTCTCCAAGATACCCCCATAAAAAAAGTTGGGCAGGGAGCCATTAGAGGTGGCTGTCATTAGCGCTGCACTGTGTTTACTCATCAATTGCTGCTCTTCCCCCATCAAATGAGAGTGCAGGGTTCTAAGCTTAGGAGGGAGAAAAGCAGCAGGAACTTGGACTAATTCCTGCTGTCCACCCTTCCCCACTTCTGCCAGTGAGATAAAGTTGCCAGTGGGCTGTGCTGCGTACCCTGAGCCTTTTTCCTAGTTAAGGGTTCCTGGGCAGAAGTGCATACTCTCTCTTCCCTGCTTTTCACTCACACCACCCTCAGAGAAAGTGCAGCCAGATGTTGTCTGGAGGTAATTCCTACTACAGGTGACCTGGCAAATGGCTTCTTGTTAAGCCTGTAGGAGAGGCAAATGTGTGGTTCCTGTGGAATATTCCAGTTCATATGAGAGAGGGAGGTTCTTTACAACCTTCCATCATGGCTTTGTCTTTCCTTCTGACAATCTTTCTGTTCGGCATCTGGAGATGTGGGGTGGAAAGGAGTGTGCTCTTTTGGCGGCTGTCTGTCAAGTGGTGTGATGTGTACTTGTGAGCAGCAAACTGAATATCTTAATAGCAAAGTGTGCCCATGTGGATGGAACTGGTGCCGAAACAGCTATTGAGAAACAAGAGCAATGTGTTGGTGCGCTCAAGAAACCCAAGATGGACCATACCCCCCCTCCCCCAAACAGCCCAATTGGGATAAACCGTGCTCAGTAGTCACCAGCAACCGTGGAATGTTGAGTGTCAGTTGCTGGGGGCGGGGAGCAGGGAGAGCGAATCGGATCCCTGGCAGCTGATAGCAGGGATGGCGAACCTCTGGCTTGGAGGCCAAATGTGGTCCTGTCGGCTTCTCTGTATCCCTCATTACCTTTGCTTTGCATTCTCCTTGAATGTGTTTGCCTGGCTGGAGTGTCCTTGCACTCTGATATGCTTCTTGCTTGACTGGATGGATGAGAGATTGGGGGTTGTAAGTGAGCTTATAGCAGCAGTCTACTGTGCAAAGGTTGTCTCTCCCACTTTTGCCCCTGGCCCTGCCCACCAATTAGCATGTGGCCCTTGAAAGGCTGCCCAGAAGGGAATGCCACCCTTGGGATGAAAAAGGTTCTCCACACCTGGCTTATAGGAAGGCATGGCCAACTGGATATCTGGAACCCTGAACAGGAGCATTCCTTTTAGGGGGTTGTGGATATACTACAATATGCTTGTTGGCAGGTCCATTTGTCATTTCTAGTGCAATATCTTCTTGCATACATGTCAGACATTCATTCATTCATTACATTTATACCCTGCCTTTCTTTTCATGATAGAAGCTCAAAGCAGCTTACATAGGTTCCCAGGCAGTCTCCCATACAGGCACTGACCAGACCTGACCCTGCTTAGCTTCAGCAGGGTGCTGGCCTCATGTGCCTTCAGACCATCGCCTGGGACCTTAAGAGCCTAGCCTGGGACCACATTCAGAGGTGACTCTTAGGAAATTTAGCTCATGCATTTTAATATGCTAAAGTGCCAAAGGGGACAAGATGCATGCAACCCATCCAATCTGGGGCAGGTGGGTGAAGCAAAGCCAATGCAGAAAGGCACAGAATAAGTGCCGGGTTGCTGGGGCAATGTCCCAATGCTGCCTCTAGACTGAGCTACAAAGTGGCACACCATTCTCCTTGTCACTTTAGGTGGGAGTTGGATTAAAAAGAAGCAGTGATGGCTAGCCAAGGGGAGTTTCCACATGGCTTGCAGGATGCAGCTAAATAGAACAAGAAGCAGAAGGATTATATATAAGATTCTTGGATTTAATTTAGAAGGCCATTAACTTAGCTCTAGGATACCATAAGGACTGCCTGACCCCTTGAATATCTCCCTGATCACTGAGGTATTGAAAGAAGTCACTGTTAGTGGTTCCCCCATGGCTTGGATACACAGTTTGTATCCACCAGGAGCTGTGTACTCAGCGTGGGCCCAATGTTCTGAAACTCCCTTTCAGTTTTGGTCAGACACGTCCTCTCCCTGTTGAACTACCAGTGCATACTGAAGACTTACTTTATTTTAGCAGGCATTTTAACTGAATTCTGATTTTATAGCTTTAACAATTTTTTATCTTTATTGTATTGAGTTGTGCATTCCCTAGAAACTATTACAATTCAGCAGTATATAAATTGTCAAAATAAAAATAAAATCCCCCTTCCTCTACTCTGAAGTTCCTACTGTTGAGTGCTGGATAGGCTCTGTTTTTTTGTTTGGGATCCATGTTAAAAAACAACAACAACCCGTCTCTTCTTCTATCTGATGAAGAACTTCCCTTGCTGGTCCTGAAGGGCTGATATTAAAGCAGGGGTTGGGGCCCCTCTGGCCTGTGAGCCAGAGTTGGCCCAGCACAGGTACCAATTTGGCCTGTGAGGATGTTTTCTGAAAATGTGGTAGAGACATAGCTGGATTGGGTGCTTAACCAAGTTCCTTGTGGGAAGTGCGATCACGCAGCGGACCTGTGCAGAAAGCAAAGTTGAAGCCAACACCCATGGGTGGTGAGTTCAACCCTGCCAGATCAGCCTATGTGACTGAGTTCCCTATGGGGAGCATAGCAGCACAGCTGAACGCTGCAGAAAGCAGCTTTGCCAGCCCTGTGCTCAGTGCTTTGCTGAGCACAGGGCTGGCAAAGCCCTTTGTGCTGCAGTTCCCAAGTGCCCAGTTGGGTGCTTAGGAAGTGCTGTGCAGAGTACTTTGACAGGTAGGTGAGACAACCCACTTGTCAGTCACCTGATGTCATAATGATGGCAGGTGATTGACAGGTGGGTTGCTCTGCGCAGCTGTCAGTGTTGGCCTGTGGGGGTGGGGACTGATAATGATGTGGCCCACCAGGCCAAAAAGGTTCCCCACCCCTGTATTAAAGAGTTAGTTTCGGGAATATATTTCTCTAAAATCCGGAGAAAATTGTCTTCCTGTTTACCCACATGTAGTGTTTCTGGTGGAAATTTTTTCTGTGCCATTTGTGCAATTGCCTATACATTCTGTGTGATGATTGCTGGGGCTAAAGTGCAGAACAGGAAAACCATGCAAACCTTCACACTTTTGCCAGGAAAAAATAGACGAAGATCACAGGCCTGATGGTGGATTCACAGGATTTCCAGCCAAAGATTTTCTTTGCAGTGAGGGAAGTGAAATAAGGAACCTTGACTGTCTCTAGTTGAGTGCAATTTTCCATCATGCATATGTGAATGATTACTGTATGTGGGTAGTGTGATTAGTACTAACCAACTGCATGGCAGATGTCTGTAACAACGATATAGATATGATGACTTCAGCCCGGAGAAGAGTGCAGGATGATTCTTGCGTGTGTCAGGGCTTTCAGCAGGGAACAGCAGCTTCACTGAATTGCACTGGGAGCTATCGAAGAAACTCCAGGGATTTCAGAAGCAGCTCTTGATGTGATGCAGTGGAGCTGCTGTTCACAATGCAGAATTTCAAATGTAAGTTCGCTTGTTCTGGGGTTTATTGGATTGGGGCTGAAAAATTGGGTGAGTGAGAACAGTTTGGTCATCTCATTGGGAGGCCGCTTGGGCAAGACCCTGTCCCACTGTCTTAACCTACCTTGCCAGGCTGGTGTGAGAATAAAATGCTGGGCTGATCTTTGGATGTTAAATGTGGGCTGTGCTAACAATAACATGGTGAGCATCTAAATGCAAATAAATATCCTGGATTGTGTACAACTAAGTTTTACTCGGAATAGACCCATTGAAATGGATAGATCTGAGTTAGTCATGCCCATTAATTAATTTGAATGGATCTATTCTGAGTTGGGCTAACATTTGATGCACACACCCCACCCCACCCCCAGTAATGGAAAAATCTTCATATAAGGGAGCGCATGAGAGAAAGCGTGATAAATATTGTTGAACCCTTGTTTTAGCTGAGTTGCTTCTTTTTCTTCCTGTATTGGTGTCTCTGCAGCTGGGGTATGCATTTTTCTTTTTTGTCTTAAAGAAAGGGACTATTCACAGTGAGAAGCATCTTGTATTTATTCACTCCTGCAGTATAGGCATACCCCGCTTTAACGTACGCAATGGGACCGGAGAGTGTACTTTAAGTGAAAATGTACTTAAAGTGAAGCAATTATCTTCACTTGTACTGCACACAATCACCACTAGATGGCAGCGGTGTCATGCCAATAAAGTGTCCGTTATTGCGAAGCGCTCGTACTTTAAGCGGGGTGTGGTGGAGTATGGAGCATGTACTTTATAGCGAGGCTACTTTAAGTGAAGCTACTTTAAGCGGGGTATGCCTGTGTTAATCTATAACCCACCAGTTATAGATGATATATTTTTTATTCATTTATTATTGCATTTATATCCCACCTTTCCTCCAAGGAACTCAGAGTGGTGTACATAGTTCTCCCCCCCTCCATTTTATCCTTACAACAACCCTGTGTGGTAGGTTAGGCTGAGAGGCAGTCACTGGCCCAAGGTCACCCAGTGAGCTTCATGGCTGAGTGGGGATTTGAATTCTAGTCTCCCAGGCCCAACACTCTTAACCGCTTCACGACACAGATATGTCATGATATGTTGCTTTAAGTATACGTTGCTTATATCAGCCAGTGATATGTTTTGGGCAGACTTGCAAACAACAAGCCATGTTCAACCCATACAATGGCAGTTAGGCAACTGGGAAGTTTGGGCTGTAATTTGAAAGTTTTTAGACAAGTTTCTTTCAAAGAAATGGGGGCTCACAAGTGGGGCTGCTCATATAAATCCTTAGATTCCAATAACTCGTGGAAATCCTTATCTCTGAGGAGTTGCATTTGTTCCAGAGATAACAGGTTTTCCAGGAGGACAGCAACAATATTCTCTTAAAATTAATGAAATCAGATCTGATGCTCACAGGATTCCAAACTGAAAGAAATGGCTATTGGTTTTTAAAGTGCAAGGATCTGATCTGTTGATTTCTGTGTCAAGGAAATATAATATCTGTGCATGGAATGAATAATTTCAATTAAGTACATCAGTATGGTGTAATTTCTAAGATCCACCATTACATTTTTATTTGACGAAGGCAGGAAGGAAGGGCTTAGCAATTGGAAACAGGTTAGCTGTAGGGCAGATGTGAGGAACCTTTGGCCCTCCAAATGTTGCTGAACTACAACTTCCCGTCGTCCTTGGCCATTGACCATGTTTTCTGGGGCTGATGGAAGTTGTAGTTCAGCAACCTCTGGAGGGCCAAAGGTTCTCCATACTTGCTGTAGGGGTAGGAAAGAAATGCAAGACAGCTGAAAACCCAGCCCAATTAAGGGCCAAAATCCTTGTTTTCTTAGGATGCCCAGCAAATCCGTGACTATTGAATATACACCAGATACTGCTTGTGGTTTTCAGTTCATGATTTTCAGTTCAGATTGCTATACACGAACATTAAAACATTCATTCCCCCCCCCCGAATGAGTTAGCCTTTCCTCCAATTAGAACACAGGGATGCTACAGAGAAAGTTTTGAGGTTTCTCTTTGCTTGTTCTTGAACACTTTCTTTGAGAAAATAATGTGCAAAGAACCCTTTGTTTGTCTTGTGACTGGATCCAGTTGACCAGCCTTCCTTTAGAGAAAACACATTGAATAACCAGATTGTTGATCCATAGATGAGAAGTTTGGCCTTTTCCTTGAACTGATTTTACTTGTTTTTTTTTTACCATATTATTGCTCATAAAAGTTCCTCCCCCGGCTAGTCAGCTCTTTGTAATTCAAGTTAAAGATAATTGTGATAACAGTTGTTTGGTGCTTGGTCCTCTAAAACCAGTATCCTAAACATGTATTTTTCTTCAGTAGAACTCATAAATACACTTCCCAAGGCAGTTCAACTCCTGTTTTTTGCGTATCTATAATTAGTTTGTTTAATGACCCGGGACAGCATAATACAGTTTGTACTGAAACACATGAACCAAAGCATTCCTGTACTTAAACAAAAAACAAACATTTTCATATGTTTCAGTTGCTGCTTGTGACAATTTGTAACCTCCAGTCCCTGGGTGAATTGACTGTTCCTTGTTCTCTAGATCCTTTACACCAGTGGTTCCTAAACGTTTCCCCCCATGGACCACTTGAAAATTACTGAGGGTCTTGGCAGAAAACTTAATTATTGTTCTGCCTGTTGTATCAGTTGTAGTTCTGTATAATTCGAACTGTAATTCAATAAAATACAATGTAAGAAATGAAATAAATACAATTAAAAATCAATATGAATATTCAGTGCAACGGTTGTGCTGTTTCCCATCTTCAATCATAAATCTGCAGACATGCCATGGACCACCTGAATGAAGCTCGTGGACCATTGGTGGTCCGTGAACCACAGTTTGGGAAGCCCAGCCTTATACAATACCAGGTAGCTGCAGCAGTGCCATGTAGCTTGATCAGGAAATGTAGGCAGAAGATAGGCACCATGATGAGGGTTTGCCTCAAAGTCTTGCCAGGCTCTTTTGGACGCCCCCTTCCCTTCACCTGTTGATAGTACAGTGCAGGTGAGTTTTTGAAGATCTGTAATTGGAGCTGAACACTTGACGTGTGTGTGTGTGTGTGTGTGTGTGTGTGTGTGTGTGTGTGTGTGTGTGTGTGTGTGTGTGTGTGTGTGTGTGTGTGTGTGTGTGTGTGTGTGTGTGTGTGTGTGTGTGTGTGTGTGTGTGTGTGTGTGTGTGTGTAACACACACACACACACACACATGGCCAATTGAAAACTCAGAAGACCAAGCTGAGTAAGAAAAACAAAAGTGAAATGTTTCTAAATATTATAGGAAAATGAAGTAAAACTTTAATCCAGTGTTAAAATATATTACAAATGTGGTCAAAATAGGTAAAATTGCAAAGATAAATAACAAATTGACATGTGTGCACTTAGCATCGCACTTGGAGTCATCTTGGGGTCTGGAATCCATTGCCCGCCAAGAAAAATCCAGCTGCAAGTGCTGGAGAGAGAAGGCAAACCAACAACTTGTTGTGATTGAAAGCCTGCCCTTCTTTAGGGTGAATATCTGAGATTGGAATGGTTTTGTTCCTCAGTTGAGAGTTGAAGGAAGTGGCATTGCCTACGATGTTGGAAAAAATGGTTTCTGTACCCCCAGGGTGAGAGCTTGGTGGGTATAGTTTCTGCCCCCTTGAGTGAAGAGACAAGGGGGAGAGTTTGGTATGAATGTTGTACTTAGAATATATGTGTGCATTATTTGGCTGTATGTAGATTTGAGTGGTTGTCATGGTGATGTTATGGTATGTACATGTGAGTATGCTGTTTTTAGAATGTGAGGTTGAATTATGTGAGTGCTTGTAGAGTGTGATTTGAGGTTAAGTGTGAGTGTTGGTATAGAATGTTGATATATTTAAATATGAATGTGCTGATTTTGTAAGGGTGTGTTTGAGTAAACTAAACAATTATTTTTCTTTTCCCAACGGTAGTAAGACAAAATTCTGTTATAATGGGAGATGGCTGTTTTAATTATTTTGCTTTTTATTATACAGTAGGGCCCCGGTTTACGGTGTCCAGCTTTGTGGCGTTTCGTTCATGCGGCGGTTTTCCATTAGGGAAAGGCTCCGCTCTTACAGCGCTTGTTCCACTAATACGGCGGATTTTTTCCGTCATGCGCCATTTTGACGTCATTTTCACGTGACGCAGCCCATTATAGTCTATGGGGTCCCGCTTTACGGCGATTTCCGCTTTATGGTGGGGGCCTGGTCCCTAACCCGCCGTATTACTGGGGCCCTACTGTACTGTGATTAAGAAATCTGATTTGTTTAATCTATTATGTTTAAAAATAAGCTTGTTTTAACATGTTTGTTTTTCCTTGAAACGTAGGGAATATTCTGTTTAGTCTATTATGTATATTATGATTTTTCTTGTATTTCTTGTACTTAATTTTATATATAATTATATTACATTGATACTAAAGAGGATGTTTTGTTCAGTTAACTGTATTTTATTGATTGTTTTTTGTAGTTGTTGTTTTGAGATGTTTTGACGTGTACACCGCTTAGCGTTTTATTTAAATATAAGCGGTATATAAATGGACTAAATAAACAAGAAATAATGTCTAGATGATGACCAAATTTGTCAAAGACCAGATGCAACTTTGACAGTTCAATATCTAAGATTTAGAAGATCACTGAAAGGTATAGTAGATTGGGCACAATTGTCAGAATACAGTTTCCGATATTAACTGGTATCACTTGTGCATAGTAATCTCATGACCATGAGTTATATAGTCCAGCACACCACATCATTTAGATAGACTAACCTGGTGGACCAATTCTCTGTGACCAAGTTGTCACACTGACCACTGAAGAAGACCAATTGGCCTGGTCTTTGACAAATTTGATTGCCGACTATTGGTCCATTTCGTCTAGAGAATTGAATTTGTCATTTCATCTTTTCAATTTTATTTATTTTGACCACATATATATGTGTGTGTGTGTGTTATATATATATATATATATATATATATATATAGGTTTTTATTGTATTAATACAATAAAAACCTCTGTTTTGTTAATCACAATTATGTTCATATACTTTTATGTGATTAACGGAATCCTTATAGGGATCCAGAGCAAGCTTGAGTGAAGTTCTGTTCGTTGCTTTCAAAAAACTCTCTCTCTCTCTCTCTCTCTCTCTCTCTCTCTCTCTCTCTCTCTGTCTGTCTCTCTCTCTCTAGGTATTACATTGGATTAAAGTTGTACTCCACTTTCCTATTTCAAATTTTATCTTTGAGTTTAGTTTTGTGGGTTAGGAGTAGTATATCCTTTCTTGTATCGTGCAAGTGCTTTTAAAAACATTAACCTTACAAGAACAACAAAGTAGATACTTCAGTCATCAATATATTTGATAGCTACAGCCATTTAAAAAAGAAATTAGTTGTGTCTACAGAACCATGAATTAACTTTTTAAAATGTTTCTGAACTAGAGTCTTGTCCTTCTCAGAAACTTTACAGAGCAGACAGTCAGGTCATTTGAGCTACTTGTAGGTTCCTGTAACAAGAAAGAGAGAATTATGGATAGTTGGGCAGTTGGGCAGTGACTGTTACTGTGTTCCTTTTGGGGAAACTTTACTCTGCTGGTAGGGTTGCCCATGACTAATTGCAGGTCTGAGGGCAAGTAACCCTCACTCATGCCTTTGGGGATCTATGAATAGCACCAGAACAAAATAAAAATGGGGAAGCTGCCAACTCCACAGAGGCATTCATGACTTCATGGAACATTGGACAGTATTTGATTGTGATCAAAGAGGCAGTCAATTGATGGGCACGTTAGCCCTAGCCTGTAGGGATGGAGAGAGGTGTGCTTGCTAATTGCAAGTTGGGAAAAGTTGAAAAAGCATCGATAAGGGCTTTCTGGCTGCTGACAACAGCCAGAGGAACGAGGGTTTCTGGGAGGTTTCACCCCTTCTCTCCCAGGAAAAGCACCAAGGCAGGAGATCAGCCCCCCCCCCTCCTCGCTGGATATTTGAACTGGATATTTTTCTTTTTAAAAATTCCTGTACCCTAAATTGATTAGGATTTCATTTCATATGTATCTGGTTTGGTATTTAGTAAATACAACTAAAGAGGGCCAAGTTAATGTTGTGTATTGTGTCATTTCAATTTTTCCCCAATAGCCAAAAACATTTGAAGTGAAAGATTTTATTACAGCAAATGTATGCCATATCTAAATTTTCTTACCGTATTTAAATATAGAAGAGCAGTTTTGTTGGCCTGCTTTAATATTTTATACTTTAAGATCTTAGATGGCCGATTTGCTGAAGTTCCCTTGGAGGAGGGCTGTAGAGGGCAGAGCGTCTGCCTTGAATGCAGAAAGCCTCAGGTCCAGTCCCCAGCACCTCCCGATAAGGTGGGGAGATACTTCCTGTCTGAAACTCTGCAGAGCTGCTGCTGCTGCTAGTCAGTGTAGACAATACTGAGTATATGGACCAGCTCTGACTTTGTATCAGGTGGCTTCCTGTGTCCCCTTCAAGGATAGATGCTGCCCTTGTAACTGTTTCAGAGACTCAGACAGGCTTATCAAGTGTTTTACTACACATTTTATCAATGGTTACAGAACCCGTAATCCTCTTAGGCAGGGGTTTCCTGGTCAATTCTTAGAGACCCTTTTGAGTATCTTCCTTGAGGGAACTAATCTTTTACTGGACTGGTGGGAAAATATCTGAATTTTTCCATGAGACCTACTGTGACTGTTACTTCCTAGCTTGCCCTTGTTAATAATAAATAATTGGTTCTACCGAGGTTGCAATTGTGTATTTTATAGTTTGCACTGTGTAATCATATGATTTGACCAATAAACACTTGATTGATTTTGATTTTTTTTAATTGGGGGACAGAAAAATCAATACAACACACAATGTGGTTTAAGATGTGGCAGCTCAATATTATGCACTTTGCGTTCTATTATTGTTATTATTATCATCAAGTTGATTCCAACTTATGGCGACCTTATGAATAGGGTTTTCATGGCAAGCGGTATTCAGAGTTGGTTTATCATTTCCTTCCTCTGAGACTGAGAGGCAGTGACTGGCCCAAGATCACCCAGTAAAGTAAATGCTATTTTGCTAAATTTATCAGAGGGGTAAAAAAGGGCTGCAATGCTTAAACAATTTGAATTGATTTTTTAAAAATTGTGCAACTAAAAAGAGACCTCTGATTAATGTCAAAACTTAAAATTTATTTGGTTGTATTATTCGCATTCATAGTAGACCCACTGAAATTAATGGGGCACAGCTAACTTATTAATTTAACTGGGTCTACTTGGAGCAGTTGAATATAATAAAAAAACCCACTAAGGATGGCAAGTATCATTTACTTCCTGTGTTAGAAAGCAGGGGAGATGCCTCTTCTAAGGTAATGCCACATCTCAAAAAAATATATTGTAGAGCTGGAAAAGGTGCCGAAAGTGGAACCAAAGTGATCAAGAGGGCTGGTGTGTCTCCCCTTGCAACGTTTGGGTCTTTTTAGCTTAGAAATAAAGTGACTAAAGGTGGGAGTACAAAATTATGCATGGTATGGCAAAAGAACAGGGTCCTGGACTTGACAAACCTCTGATCTGATTCAGCAGTGGTGAGTGGGCGTGCGTGTTCCAATGAACCCTGTGAGTGATGCCGTCGGGAGTCATGTACTCCCAGCAGGGTCACCCATGGCGGTAAGATCAAGGGAGAGGAACCAGACAAAGAACGATCCAAGAAAGCCCTCAACGGCAGAACAGGCAGAGAAAAGCATGTATGTTACAACGGCTGTGATGAAGGCGGATGAAGGCAGCAGCAGATAAAGGACTTTCAATTGTCATGGTACCCATGCCATTGGATCAAAGCCTTTTTCTGTCAAGATTGTGTGTTGATCGTAGTGCACCGATCTCCCCACAAAAAACAAATTCATGCACAGGTGTCTTCCAAACCCTGGAAGACAATCTTACTCGGCCATGAGTGATCGCCAATGAATGACTAAATAAAAATCAGCCACTCGGGCTAAAGATGTGAGGTTTGTGTAGTTTGGTCCTCTTAATCTTAATTTTCTGAGATTCTCCAAATTTAATGGGGAAGGCTGAGCAAAGGCAATGACTTGAGTATCAGCTTGAGTGTAATATGGCCCATAGATAAATACCTCTGGGATGTTGTGTTTGATTCCTGATTTCAAAGCCACTATTGACCTCATTAAAATTTTCCTTTCATGGTGAGGGCTCAAAACATTTTGTATGTGATGCCTTGAGACCATCTGTGTCTGCCAGGCCACAGTACCTCAGAATATCAGCCCTCAGAGGTGGCACAGAACTCTTTGTTTTGTAGCCAGCACAGCTACTCCTCTGGAATTTTGTTTCAATAGATAGGTTTTGCAATCTTCAGAATTGAATTGAAATTGAGTTGAAACGTTATTTTTACCCCACCCTTTTTCCAAACTGGAACTCAGGGCGGCTTACAAATATAACTACATGTAGTTAAAAACATAGAAAAACATACAATTAAAATACAGTTAAACTATGCACAACCTTAAAACCGTAAAAGGCACTTAAAAATCTAAAAACAATTTAAAATAATACAAATAATAATATAAAACAATAAAATAAGCCTTGTAAAGCCCAATCCTAAACACCTTCTATCCCAAAAACCTGTCGGAATAAAAAAGTCTTTACTTGCCGACGGAAGGTTGGCAAGGAGGGGGCCATTCGTGCCTCCCTAGGAAGGGAGTTCCAGAACCTAGGAGCAGCCACCGAGAAGGCCCCCATCATATGTACTTGCGAAGGTGTGGGGAGCACAAGAAGGGCCTCACCTGAAGATCTCAGGGCCCGGGCAGGTTCATACAGAGAGATACGGTCTGACAAATAGCCTGGACCTGGGCCGTATAGGGCTTTATAGGCCAACCTTCCATTCGTGCCTCCCTAGGAAGGGAGTTCCAGAACCTAGGAGCAGTCACCGAGAAGGCCCTATCTCGCGTCCCCACCAATCGCACTTGCAGGAGTGTTGGGACTGAGAGAAGGGCCTCTCCTGAAGATCTCAGGGCCCGGGCAGGTTCATACAGAGAGATACGGTCTGACAAATAGCCTGGACCTGGGCCGTATAGGGCTTTAAAGGTCAAAACCAGCACTTTGAATTGTGACCGGAAACAAACTGGCAGCCAGTGGAGCTGTTGTAACAAGGGAGTTGTATGGTCCCTGTAACCAGCCCCTGTTAATACTCTGGCTGCAGCTGTTTGTACCAGTTTCAGTTTCCAAACAGTCTTCAAAGGCAGCCCCACGTAGAGCGTGTTACTGTAGTCTAAACAGGATGTAACTAAGGCATGCATCACCATAGTCAAATCAGGCATTTCCAGGAATGGGCGCAGCTGACGCACTAGTCTTAACTGGGCAAAGGCACTCCTGGCCACGGCCGAGACCTGGGCCTCCAAGTTCAGAGCTGAGTCCAGGAGCACACCCAAACTGTGAACCTGTGTCTTCAGGGGGAATGTAATCCCATCCAGCACAGGCTGAATCCCTATTCCGTGATCTGCCCTTCGACTGACCAGGAGCACCTCTGTCTTGTCTGGATTTAGTTTCAGTTTGTTCGCCCTCATCCAGTCCACCACTGATGCCAGGCACTGGTTCAGGACCAGGACAGCTTCCTTGGCTTTAGGTGGAAAGGAGAAATAGAGTTGGGTGGCATCCGCATACATTTGCTGCAGCTACCCTCGTGTTGGTCCGAACTCGTGATGGTTTGCTTTCTGCTTAATGCATTCAGGAAAAGCTTCTGTACTATTAATTTATAAATAGACTGTGCTCAAAAATATTGTTACTGATCATCAGTATTGCCTTAGTTCTGGAGCGACCATTGTGTACTTTGCAAAACTGGAAACTTTGGCATAGTTATCATTGAAATCTGGCCTGTTGGACAATCTTAAGGTGGAAAATATATGGGGTATAACTGACATTATCTACTTATAACACCTTTCTCAGTTTTTTGTATATGTGAAAGGCTTTTAAGTTCACAGGCAGAGCAATCCAAATAGGGCAAAGGAGGAAGAACCTGGGGGTGGGAGGGGACCACAAAATCCAAACGCCTGCTGGGCTCGTGCCAGCAGGGTGGGCGGTGGGGAAGGGGCAGTGTTTCACTTTTTTTCTTTCCATTTTTTTTAAAGGTGTGATTTTCTTCCTCGCTAGTCTTAGTCAGAAGGATAATCTGCTGTGCCCACTGGTCTGTGTGTGTTGTTGTTTAACACCAGATCGGTACACAATAAGACCACTCTCATCCATGATTTGATTGTGGATGAATGTTCCGATTAGGTGTGCATTACTGAGACCTGGGTGGGTGAGCTTGGAGGAGTTGATCTGACCCAACTTTGCCCACCTGGATACTTGGTGCAACATCAGCACAGGCTGCAGGTATGGGGGGGGGAGGAGTTGCTGTGGTCTACAGAACTTCTATCTCTGTCACCAGGAAACCACTCTGTCTTGGAGCTGGCTGTGAGGGCCTGCACCTGGTGTCGGGCCGAGGAGACAGTAAACTAGGGTTGCTGCTGGTGTATCGTCAACCCTGCTGCCCGGCAGCTTCTCTGACTGAGTTGGAGGAGGCCATCTCGGCTGTGGTGTTGGAGGAGCCCAGAACAATAGTGCTGGGTGATTTCAATGTCCATGCTGAGGCTGCCTCTAGTGTTCCGGCTCGGGACTTCATGGCCTCCATGATGACCATGGGGTTGTCTCAAGTTGTCACTGGCCCAACGCATAGGGCAGGACATACCCTCGACTTGGTTTTTGCTCCAGATGGAGGAAGGTGTGGTCTGGAGATAGGGGGGTGGATGTCACCCAATTGTCATGGTCAGATCACTTCCTGGTGAAGTGTAGACTTATGGCTTCAATCCTTCCCTGCAGGGGTGGTGGACAAATTAAGATGGTCTGCCCCCGGAGCCTAATGGAATCCACTGGATTCCTGAATGCCCTGGGGGAGTTCCCAGTGTGGATAGAGCAGGTGACCCTGTTGAAGTCCTTGTCACGCTGTGGAACAGTGAGGCTCGTCGGGCTCTTGACACAGTTGCTCTGGCATTGTGGAGCCTGGCTTGCACCTTTTTACACCCGTGAGCTAAGGGCAGTGAAACAGGCTGGATGACGGCTAGAGCGTGAGTGGCGAAAGACGTGCTGTGGGACTGATCGGGCACGAGTAAAACATAAGCGTGCCTACTGTGTGGCGGTGAAAGCAGCGAAGGCGGCCCACTTTTCTGCCTCCATCGCATCCTCAAGCAGCCGTCCGGTGGAGCTTTCCATATTGTTAGGGGTCTGTTGACATCAACACCAGGAAATGCAGTTTTAGACATTTTGGAGGCCCACTGTGAATTGTTTGCAAGGCACTTTGGGGGTAAAGCTGCTCTCCTCTGTAGCAGTCTTGATGCCCCCTCCACATCTACTGTAGTCCCCAATGAGGTATCTAGTGCAACACGTGCTGCAACTTCTTGGGAACGGCTTCAGTTGATGCGGCCTGATGA
This sequence comes from Rhineura floridana, assembly GCF_030035675.1. NCBI lineage: Eukaryota > Metazoa > Chordata > Lepidosauria > Squamata > Rhineuridae > Rhineura > Rhineura floridana. Next base: position 4,038,419 of record NC_084500.1, on the reverse strand, counting down.
CGTAGACAAGGTGCTTGCGATGATGTGGCCAGCAACATGTCCTCTCGACCCTTGCTCTTCTTGGCTTATTAAAGCTTGCCGAGGGGGTCTGGCTGAGTGGATCCAGGGTGTGGTCAATGCATCATTGCAGGAGGGAGTGGTTCCAGCCGCCTTGAAAGAGACAGTGATCTGACCACTCCTGAAAAAGCCCACCCTGGACCCATTGGTTTGTGACAACTACTGACCGGTTGCAAATACCCCCTTTTTAGGGAAGGTAATTGAGAGGGTTGTGGCACAGCAATTGCAAGTACTCTTGGAGGAAACAGATTATCTTGACCCATCCCAGTCTGGGTTCAGGCCTGGTTATGGGACTGAATCAGCCTTGATGGATGACCTTTATCGGAAGAAGGACAGGGAGAGTGTGACCCTGTTATTCTTACTTGATCTCTCAGCGGCTTTTGATACCATTGACCAATGGTATCCTTCTGGGCCGACTTGGTGAGATGGGTATTGGAGGCACTGTTTTACAGTGGTTCCGATCCTATCTCCAGGGTCGCTCTCAGAGAATAGCTTTGGGTGACTTTTTTGTGGGAGGAAGGGCGGGATATAAATCAAAGGATGGATGGATGGACGGGCGGGCGGGCGGGCGGGCACTTCCGTGTTCTGCCCTGACATGCTCCCGGAAAAGAACTGCAAGATTGTGTTGAGCTAAGGACCTTTTCAACCTGACTTCTAATTTATCTTTCTGATTAGACCCAAATGCACAGTGTACTTAAACTGTGAAATTCTGTCTAGCGCTGATATCCCTGAACTAAATCTAGCTTGCAAAAAAAGCATTTTGTTTGTTTCTTTCACAAACACTTTCTGAACTGCAAAATCAGTTGCAAAGCATCACTTCGAACTTGTGGGAGGAACGAAGACTGTTCTGGCTTCTCATAGCATGATTTAGAAGGTGTTGAAACCAGCTTCATTGTATGTTTGAAGAACTTACAGGGGGACTGCTACTTGAAAAGAGTGCGTCTCTAAGTAAGGACAGTGTGCGGATTTTGGTTTGGGGTGGGCGCCAGTTCTCCCATTTGCTGTTCATCTTGGTGCTGGCACAAATCTTTAAGACAGGGCAGAGTCAAAACTGGTTCTTGTGTTGGCTAATTGAGGGCAAAGTTACTAAGAAAGGAAGTCATTATGTGTGTATGTCAGTGGTTCCCGAACCTTTCCCTTGTGGGTCACTTAAAAATTGCTAAGGATCTTGCAGACCTCTTAATGATTTTTCCTTCTGTTGGAGCAATTGCAGTGTGCTGTGCTAGACACTGTATGGCCTTTAAAATTGTAGTTTTACAGACATGCCACAGGCCACCTGAATGAAGTTCGCAGACCACATTTTGGGAACCTTTGGTGTATGTGTTTCAAACCAATACTTGCCAAAGGCTAGACCAGGGATGGAGAACCTCTGGCTCTCCAAATGTTGTTGGACCAGCACAGCCAATGGTTGGGGACAATGGGAGTTGTAGTCCACCAACAACAGGTGTGCCATAGGTTCTCCATCCCTGGCTGAAAGGGACTGCTTGGCTCCTGAATAGCTGTGGGGAGATAAGAGAGAGTGAGTTGAATACCACAAAATGACCTTCCCTTTGTACCCACTCTCATTTCTTTAGCCTTTCCACAACTTCCTTCCTTCCTTAGAATCCAATTGTCCTCTCAATTCCATGTTAAGAGGGCTCAAGTAGAATTTAAACCTTTGGGTGATCAGAGGTGGAATCCTAGGAATTAAGCGTTGCTGTGTAGCATGAATTTTTCTGCCTTAGCAATCTCAAACTATCAGCCCTAGGGATTGGGCTCATGGGAGTTGTAGTTCAAAAAAGTAACTTTTCCAAGCTCTGGATTCACGTGGTGGTGATGAAATGCCTTGTGCTACCATTTTACTACAGTAAATTTGTTATTACTAGTTAATATACATTTGCCATTTATGAAGGAGTCAAAGTCAGAGTCGGTACATTTCTATCGACTCCGACTCCACCGAAAATTGCTTCCGACTCCACAGCCCTGTCTGCAACAAAACCATGTTAGAGATGGCATGGCACTCTGATATGGCCAACTTTACTTCTATACTTGCAAAATGGTTTCCTGGAAATGAATAAAATGCCAGTGAAAAAATGTTTCCAAATTGTGTGTCAGATAAATCACTGCTTTAGAGTAGCTGTTGTTTTACTTTAAAGGTGGAAATTAGACCACATTTCTACAGTACAGTAGGGCCCCGCTTACTGGCGTTCTGCTAATGCAGCGGCTTTCCTCCCCTCTTTTAAAGCTGCTTTTGTGGCATTTTTGCACGACGCGCCCCATTAAAGTCAATGGGGTTACGCTTTACGGCAGGGGTCCGGAATGGAACGCGCTGTATAAGTGGGCCCCTACTGTAGAAACTGAAGGGAGGCAAGGGAATGGCTTTTTACAATATAATGTAGGGCTCCAGGTATAAGACATGAGGCACAGAGTGTTGGTATCAGTCATTATGATTCTGTAGATGAAATATTAAAATTGTAATTGGAAGAGATATTGGGGGAGATTGAAGGAGTGCTGTAGAAAGGCAGTCAGTCTTATTTATTTATTTTATTAAATTTATATCCTGCCATTCCTCCCAGAAGGAGCCCAGGGCAGCAAACAAAAACACTAAAAGCGCTCTAAAACATATTAAAAACAAGATACTTTAAAGCATATTAAAACAAAACATCTTAAAAAATCTTAAACATCTTTTTGAAAAAAATGTTACAAACATCTTAAAAAGCAATTCCAACACAGACGCAGACTGGGATAAGGTCTCTACTTAAAAGGCTTGTTGAAAGAGGAAGGTCTTCAGTAGGTGCTGAAAAGATCACGGAGATGGCGCCGGTCAAATATTTAAGGGGACGGAATTCCAAAGGACAAGTGCACAGTACTGAAAGTCAGTTTCCTATGTTGTGTGGAATGGACCTCCTGATAAGATGGTATCTGCAGGAGGCCCTCGCCTGCAGAGCGCAGTGATCGACTGGGTATATAGGGGGTCAGATGATCTTTCAGGTATCCTGATTCCAAACTGCATAGGGCTTTGTACACCAAAACCAGCCCCTTGAACCCGGCCCGGTAGCTAATGGGCAACCAGTGCAGTTTTTTCAGCAGCAGAGTAACATGTTGGTGGTACCCTGCCCCAGTGAGCAGTCACACCACCGCATTTTTCAAAGCTGCAGCTTTCGGACCAACTTCAAGGACTGCCCCACATAGAGCACATTATAGTAATCCAGCCTGGACTACTGGATGGACAATAGTGGTCAGGTTATCCCGGTCCAGAAACAGCCGCAGCTGTCTTACCAGATGAAGTTGGTAAAAGGCACTCCTAGCCACTGAGGTCACCTGGGCCTCTAGCAACAAAGATGGACCCAAGAGCACCCCCAGACTACGGACCTGCTCTTTCAGAAGGAGTACGACGTCATCCAAAGCAGGCAGTTGACCAAAATTCCAGTTCAGGAACCACCAGCCCACAGCATCTCAGTCTTGCAAGGATTCAGACTCAGTTTGATAACATTTGGTTGCAATTGCGGCATGGGGAGTAGATTGTTGTGTGCTACTGTTAGTCCTCAAATGTATGTTCTCTGCAAATCTGCTCTAGGACAGTGCAGCAAAACTGAACATGGGAGCACTTAGTCAGATTTATAATACCAGTGGTATTTGTCTGACCTCTAAGTCTGTTGGTTCACATACTAAACCATGTTAGTGACTGTAAATATGGAACTGTGAGGTTTAGTTGATTCCAGATTGGTTGATGCAGTGTGGAAGGGTTTCACTGTGCACATGCATAGTGCATGTGTGCAAGGACGTTCTGCTACTGAATTTGAGGCTGAAATAACTTTTGTGCCGTTTTAAATTTTTACCGTACTGATTCTTAGAGTAACAGTAATGTTCCTGAGACTTCAGAAAGAGGGATAGCAACTTGTTCTATAATGCAGTGCTTTACAGAGTAGTATACTTGTCTGATACGCTCTTGTGGAGGATTGTACCAAAGAAAACATCTCCCTACTTGCTTTAGAGCATCAGCCTTTCTAAATGGCAGTGACATCTGCAAGACAGACAAAAATACCTGGTCAAACTAAGATGGCTTCGTAGGCTTCTATACGTCTAAGTCACAGCTGTAAAGTGAGCTTTTGGCTGGTTTTCCTTCCTATTTGCAGCCAAATCTTGGAGCTCCAAGCCACTGATTGATAGTTCTTGAGGAGGAATTGATGGAGGGAACCAAAACAGTGGAAGAGGTAGGAAGCTGGTAGGTTTTGCAAAACAATGGGACCTCTGACCTTCCCCTCTGCCCACTTTTGCCCCTGGCCCACCACTAGCATGTGACCCCCAGAAGAGTGCACCCAAGGCATTATGCCCCAGGGCAAAAAGGTTCCCCACTCAAAAAGAAAACTGAGAGCATAACGCTTACCAGTTAGTCAGTTAACAGTATCCCAAAGTACAGCAGGGCCTCGCTTTACGGCGCTTCGCTAATGCCGTGGTCTCAATTAGACGCAATTAGACTAAAGCCCCACTCATACGGTGCTTGTTCCGCTTTTATGGTGGTTTTTGGGCGTCGTGCACCATTCTATTCAATGAGTTCCGCTTTTCAGCGGTTTTCGCTTTTCGGCGGGGCTCCGGAATGTAACCCGCCGTATGAGTGGGACTCTACTGTAGTCCCAAAGCAGATGGCAATAGTACCTAGCAACCCTTCCCCCCAACTTTAATACCTAAACTTACAAGACCAGAAAGAGTGTGGTGTAGTGGTTAGAGTGTTGGACTACAACCTGGGAAACCAGGGTTCGAATCCCCACACAGCCATGAAGCTCCCTGGGTGACCTTGGGCCAGTCACTGCCTCTCAGCCTCAGAGGAAGGCAATGGTAAAACCCCTCTGAATGCCGCTTACTTTTTTTTTTTTTTCAATAATTTTTATTCAGATTTTCATAAAACATACAAGACAAAATCATAAAACATTCAAAGACAAAAAACAAAATCAAAAATAGTTAAACAAAAAGAAAAAAAGAAAAAAAAAACAAAAATAAAAAATAAAGAGTAAAATATTGACTTCCCATTTGTCAAAGATCAAATCAGTTATAAGTCTATAATATATAACAATCCTGTCTCTTAAGTCATATTATAAAATCACTTTCCTCCAGTAGTTATCTTACTTAATCATCAAATCTCATAAACATTACTTTATTCTTTCCACAAAAAGTCAAAGAGAGGTTTCAATTCTTTAAGAAATATATCTATCAATTTTTTTTTCCAGATAAGCATATCGATTAATCCATCTCATTACTAATTATGATAATCTTATTGTCATAACCATAGTCAAAATAAACATTTCAATTAATCCATCACATCAGAATCTGTTAGGTTCAGTAATTTCAATAGCCATTGTTCTATTATCTCTAGTAATTCCATTTTCCATCTTCCATCTTCAGTAGTCTTGTTAAGTCCAGTAATTTCAATATCCAATCTTCCATTATCAGTATTCCATAATAATCTTGCTGTCAAAGCCATAGTCATATAGTAAGAGTCTGATGGGAATTACCTCTATCCCAAATATTTTCTTGCCATCCATTCTGAATAGGTTGCTGAAATACTGCTGTAAAATCATATCTCTGTTCTTTTTTTCAAAATACACTGGGTCATCTCTTAAAAGTTTTTCCATTGTCACATGGCTGCAGTTAATTCCATAGATTTTCTCTATATTGGGCTCCATCACATCATTCCAGTCCAGAAGATAGTCCATGCCATTGATAACTTTATCTCTAGAATCTTCATTAATTTCTTCAGAGATAACATTGAGTTCCAAACAATAGATTTTATTTCTAAAGTCCATAGACTCCAAATCTTGTTCCTGTTCCACGTTTGTTCCAATCTCCGGGATCTCCTCTCTCACAGGGACCCCTATTCCAGTCTCCAGGGTCTCCTCTCTCACAGGGACCCCTGTTCCAATCTCCGGGGTCTCCCCTCTCACAGGGACCCCTTCCAGGGTCACCTCTCTCACAGGGACCCTTATATCTTTAATCTCCTGCTTCATTTTACTCAATTCAATTTTCATTATCTCAATCTCATCCATTATTTTCTGAAACATAGTTATTTCCAGATTCTCAGCCACTTTCTTAATTGCCATTTTAAAAGAAAAATATAGGAAAACCACTTCTTATTTCAGCAACAATTGGGTTAATACTCCAAACTTGGTGACATCACAGTATAAACAGAGCAGACAGCCTTATCTCTCCAATAGTTAAGTAAACAAAATGCAGTTCCCAGGATCGAAACAATTAATGGCAATCGTCAAGAAACAGATTCGTCAAAATAAAATAGACCAAAAAGAGAGTAGTCTCAAAACAGTATAATATTTTTCAAAATAAAAATCTGGAATAGAAATCCCTCTTCTGTGTATATCTTTAGAATGCAAATCCAGGACAGCTTTTTGCAACAAAAACAGAGATAAGCTATTAATTAGTGCGTAGCAGAGAGAAGTTACGGCTCCCCAGTGAGATGTCAAAAACCGATCAATCTGGCAAATCTCTTTTAAACAGCAACAATTTAAGTCAAGTAAAAGAAAAATATAGAAAGAAGGGTGCTTGCCTGTTAGTGCGTTCTCTCTTAGAAGATAAGATGAACGTTCGCTTTAACAGATAGAGCTTGCTGTTGAAAATCCGTCCCACCTTCGTCGGCTGGACCTCGTCCCATAAATTAATGAGATCTGGTCGTCCCAACAAAAATAGGCTTTGAGGTTAATCTCTTCGTTTCTCCCTACCCGGGAGAAGTTTAATCAGTCAAAAAAAAAAGAAAAAACTGACTGATATATCTGAATAAGCTTCTTTTGAGGCAGGAGCCCGTCTCAAAAGCAGGCACAGGCTAAGTCACCCTTCCCGGAAGTCTGAATGCCGCTTACCATGAAAACTCTATTCGTAGGGTCGCTGTAAGTCAGAATCGACTTGAAGGCAGTCCAAGTGAGTACAGGATTGCAGCCTAGGCTTTGGTTAGCCACTGATATCAGTAGCCACTGATAGCCTTATCCTCCATTAGCCACACCTCCAGTGTGGTGTAGTGGTTAGAGTGTTGGACTACAACCTGGGAGACCAGGGTTCAAATCCCCACACAGCCATGAATCTCACTGGATGACCTTGGGTCAGTCACTGCCTCTCAGCCTCAGAGGAAGGCAATGGTAAAACCCCTCTGAATACCACTTACCATGAAAACCCTGTTCGTACGGTCGCCATAAATTGGAATCGACTTGAAGGCAGTCCATTTCCATTTTACCCTTAAAATGAAGGCTTCGAGGACAGGAGAGAGGGACATGGCAGGTAGAAGCAACCTTCTCTTGATGAAACCCACATTCTCTGTGGTTGGTAGAGGCACCATAGAGGGTATACGGAGAGCTGCAAGGGTCAGATGAGTGACTAGAACAGGGGTAGGGGTGACTCTATTGTTAAAGAGCATGCTTGCTTACTGTATGACCTCACCTTATTGCCCCCCCCCACCCGCAGTTGTATATAAAATGCGTATGAATACACCTTAAAGCATTAAAAGTGCATTTGTTAAATTGACACAGCTTTGCTGCAGGGTCTAGCAAAAGTGGTGCTCAGAATAGAAACAGGATACAAGTTGGTTAATTTTTGTGGTTAATCCAGTTGCCTGGTGTGACTTAAAACCATTAATGTTAGCTGCAGATGTATGTTCTTAAGCATGAAGAGCAAAGTGAGGAGTGGGGGGCTAATGAACATTGCTTTCCGGTGGCCCTTTGCAACAAGAAGGTGTAATCTTCACTGTGTAATGTTTAAAGCCAAAGTTCATGTTTCATCACTTTTTGATTCTCCTGCCCCCGCCCCCCAGCCTTTTGCCGCAGAATGTATGTGCCATTAATGTCCTGAGCAGTGAGCCTGTGACTGTAGATCAGATGCAGGCAGCTTTGCCATGAGCACATGGGAATGGTTGCAGCACTCCCCAGTGCCACTGATCAAGGGTCAGTCCACGCATTTCAGGTTGCCCTCTGCGAAAGCACTTCCAGACTGTGACGGTGCTCCCATGGGAAGAGGGAAGTGTGAATTTAGCAGTATTGAATACGGCTGCAATAATTCTGTTAACAATGCCAGAAAGCATGCTGCTGCAGTTGTGACAATATGTTTTGTTCTCTGTTTATGAACTAACTCTTAACCCAGGGCTGCCTACTACTGTGGTAGCAGTTTCGCATAGTCTCAGGGTCTTTCCTGTCACTTGTAAGACCTTTTTAAATGGAGATGCAGTGGATTGAACCTGGGATCTTCTGCATGCCAAGTGTGTGCTCCACCACTGAGTTATGGCTCCTCTGTAGCATAATCGAAGAGGCACGGGAGGCTGAGCAGGGCACGTTGCAGCTTCCATTTTCAGGAATCCCACCTTTCAGGTTTTGCCCTGTGTGTGCTTCCAAGTGAAGCCTTCGCAGGGTACCATGAAATCAGCCAGGGTCCGTATTAATCTGTGCTGATCTCTCCCAGTCCAGATGGGAAAATGGGAGGTCTGGGGTTGATGGTCCTATCCATAAGAGCAACTGTTGCTCAAAAAAACCCCCTAAACTAGTAGAGCCAGCCCTACCATTAGGCAGAGTGAGGCTGCTGCAACAGCAGCAGATGTTGGGGGTGTGGGGAGTGATAGCAAGATGTTGGAGAATGGAGCTTGTGTATCCTGTGGCCTGCCCTGCACCTGCTAAGGTAACCCTAACCCTCTGATGTGGTGGAGGATGCTGTTGAAACTTTGGCATTCTACACACTAACCCATTTGTGGCACAAAAATGCCATTTTTCTTAATCCAGAATTGTTTAAGCTCATCTTCAACATGCTGTTTTCGATCCAGATTTATTCTAGATCCTGTCATTCACAAGGCTGGGTGTGGTTACTCAATACCATTTGAAGCCCCTCATGTTGGTTAGGTTATCTGTGTCTTTTCTTCCCTGCACCCGTCCCAGGTGAATGAAGAAGGAAATGGTGATTGCGATCTTGCTATACGCCGATGCACAACATTATTGTGCAGGTGTGGATGTGTCCCCCTCCATTGGTGGCACCACCTACATCTGTTTTCAAAAGGACACACTGTTGGGTAAATGCAGAATCAATTAGCAATGAGATTTCATTTTTGGACTGAAACTAGTCTCTCAAGAAGAACTTTTTATGGGCCAAAAAAATTGCAACAGGTCTAGATTATGTGTGAACTACATAAAAAAAAACCCCAAAGTACTCAGTTCCTCTTGGTTCTATAATAAAATCCCTTGTGTATGTAGATTCACTTGCCAGCCCAGTCTTTCTGGATGTGGAATAGGGAGGGTGCATTTTGTCTTTTGCCTCAGGAGCAAATTGTCTTGTGCCAGCCCTGCCTAACTAGTTAATATCTTGCCTAAAATGTTAAAACGGCCAGAGACAAAGCTGTCATTCTAGGCAAACTCCTTATACTTTTTTCTGTGTTCTCCTCTGAAGAAAGTTACAGCATAATTGCCTTAGTGCTTAAATGATGATACGGAACTCTTTTTGATTGCTGAGGTCATGCGCCTTTCCTCCCCCCCCCCCCTTGGCCTGTTTTTTTAGCTCTCCGTCAACGAGTAGCAGAACTGGAAAAAGTCAATGCTGAATTTCTACGCACGAAGCAGCGCCTTGAACAAGAATTTAATCAAAAGAGGGCAAAATTTAAAGAGCTGTATCTGGCTAAAGAAGGTAAAACTTAAATTTGCTAAATGTAGACATTTCAGTTTAGTCTTTAGAGCAAGTGAACAATAAGCTATTTTAATCTGGTGTGAGAAAAAATTTCTGGAGACGTTTTTACCACATTGTGACTTTGGGGTTCAAATGGCCTGAGATAGTGCCTTGCAGTATGCCACAACTGTCAGGTTCCAAAATGAGTCACTAACAGAATGTGGGATGACACACAGCATCACACTTCATAATGGGGGTATATAGTGTTAGTATTCAATGCTTCTAGTCTTTTGATGTGTGCAGGCAACCAAACACCTGTGGATCAGGTTGATGTATCTAGTTACACGTGCATCTATATTTAGTTTGGCTTCTTTGTGAGTAACTTTAGAGAACACCTTGGGAAACAGCAACTGATTGGAAATAGTGGTGTCATCCTGAAGCTTCTACAGGGAGCAGATGATCCCATTTGTTTGGACAGAAGTGTCGTGTCTACTAAGGAATGTATTCATTGTTTTTGAGTTGACTGTATTACCACACACTTCAAGAGAGAAGACAAAGAATGTCCTTGTTTTGTAGTAAAAAGAGAGCTGGTACCTAAAAGATCTGAGACCAGACTTGAACTTTGTTGCCTTTATCAGTAAAATCCATTCAAGGCTCATCAACAGAAGATTGTCAAGCTCTGGGACACAGTACTGAGATGAATCGGGCCTTGGCCAGATTAAAGAGGCTACTACTTAAATTCCGTAGGCTCCTAAATGTGTGCCCTTATAAATTGTGAAGAAATCTGAACTACCACGTTAATTCGGCCAGATAGGCGGCTTAGAAATAAAATTTTATTATTATTATTATTATTATTATTGATGATGGTGATGATGATCATCCTGACGTTTGGTGTGTCTTAAGACTTGACCCTTTTATATTACTTTATATTCCATTTTCTGAGCAACTGGCAAGTTCAGGAAAGCATTTACACCAGGGATAGAGGAAGCTGTCCCGCCCCCATGAGTGCCAAATGCCCTCGGGGAAAGTGCTGGGGGGAACATGTGCCCAAAAAGGAGAAGGGCCAACAGTCACACACACATTCATACTCACCTCACTGCCCTTTCTCAGTTTGACTCCCTTGCTGTGTGCTGAGGAATGGGGAGCCTTTTCTTAGCACAGAGATAAAATGCTGCCGTCTATCCATATATAAAGAGAGAACTTTGTGCATGTTAAGTTTGAGCATAAATAGGGCAAGTGGAGTGGGGGAACATACTTATTTACTATATTTATACCCCGCCTTTTTTCCAAGTGGAACTAAGGGCAGCTTACAACAAACATAAATACATATGATTAAAACATTCAAAATTCTACATTAAAATAAGATTAAACCATGAGCAAGGTTAAAACATTTAACATCCACTTCAAATAAATAAAACAAATTAAAATAGTGCAATTAAGCAGTAGACAATGCAGCAACCTCTCAACGAACTGTCCTAACCACCTTTTATTCTAAAAGCCTGTTGGAATAAAAAAGTCTTTGCCTGCCAATGGAAGGACAATAAAGAGGAGGCCATCCTTGCCTCCTTAGGAAGGGAGTTCCAAAGCCTAGGGGCAGCCACTGAAAAGGCCCTCTCTCGCGTCCCCACCAATCGTGCTTGTGAGGGCGTTGGGACTGAGAGAAAGGCCTCTCCTGAAGATCTAAGGCCCCTAGCAGGATCATATAGGGAGAACATGGCCTGTAGGGCAGGGTGGGTAGACTACAGGCTTGTTGGATCTACTTTTTTTTTTACTAGAATCCTAACCGGAGCCAAACACAAAAGACATAATAGTTAGAATTAACTATTGTGAGACTAGGAATTTATTTCCAGTATCGGAACTGAACTGAACTCAATCTTTTCTCATCAGTGTCTACTCCTGATTAACTTACTTCATTTCAGCAACCTAAATTAGGTGGCCGATTTGCTGCTGCTAAATAATTGGTAGTCAGAAATCCTTGCCCATCTACTGCAAATCACCCAGGGATCCACCAGTCGATCTTGATCTGTCTTCTGCCCAAGGGAGAGACTGCTGGGGACAGATTAAGAGGCCTGGCCAGCCAGATTAGGCCCATGAGCCAGAGGCTCCCCATAACTGCTTTACATCGGGTATGGGGACCCTTTGGGCCTCCAGATGTTGCTAAATTACGGCTCCCATCAGCCCCAGGAAGCATGGTTGGAGTTCAGGAACATCTGAACGTCCAAAGGTTCCCCACACCTGCTTTATTTGGTCAGTCTCTTTAGGAAACGGGAGGCCTACATGGCAGTGATATAATGGAAAAGCTCTCGTATTTGGAAGTTTTGTTTCATAGCCATGAGAATAATTATAATTTTTCTAATTATATGTCTCAATAGTTAGGTGAGACGTAAGGTAAATCTTCCCACCCCTGGCGTGGTGGAAGCATAGATGAGATGCCAGTGATCCTCTTGGTTAGATGAAGCAGAGTTAGACTCATTTATGGCTGAAAGGAAGAATAGTATAGAGTTCTGTTCCCATGGCTTCCCTTGATCTCCTGCGTTAATGTAGGGACTACGGTGTATAGTCGCCCCGAGTGCCCTACCGTGGGGCAGAAATATTTTAAGTAAACAAATAAATGAAACTATTTTTTTTTATCTCAGTGGATCTGAAGAGGCAAAATGCAGTCCTGCAGGCGGCTCAGGATGATCTGGAGCAGCTGCGGACGCAGCTCAAGGAAGCCCAGGCTGAAATGGAGAACATTAAAGCCATTGCTACAGTGTGTGAAAATACCAAGCAGGAAGCCATTGACGAGGTGAAGAGGCAGTGGCAGGAAGAGGTTGCTTCTCTGCAGGCTATAATGAAAGGTAGGACTGACAGAAATTGACAAATTGCTAACAGAAAGTTTTGTATTTGGTGACATTGCTGATCATTAATATGTGGTGTGCTGTTCCAAAACCACTGCTTAGTAGCACTGAAACGGCATACTTCCAATATCTCTTGTAGAAATGAGTATGTATTAAGTAAAGCTGGAGGGTTCACTTTGATATTCGAGGTCATTCTTCAGCATCTTTTGTGGCTTTCTTTAATTTTGCAGCCCTAAATTTCATTTTTCATTTCATTTTATTTGGCACATTTTTATCCTGTTTTTCTTAAAAGTTAATTCAAAGCAGCCAAATACCAATACCAAGTAACAATTGAAAAATTCAAAAGCATTGTAATCACAAGAAAATTAGAAACAGCAGAAAAGAGAGAGCCCTACAAATTTAACAGAATTATGGGACAATCAGCAGAAGTGGGGAGAGGGCGGGGGAGGGAAGCAACACAGTCCAGGAAAAAAAATACAGCAGAAGTTAAAAACAAGCAACCATTAGCTTCCCCCTAAACACTTCCTGAAATTGCCAGGGGTTGCCAAGTTGTCAAAAGAAATGCGGATTGTAGGGTCTGAGATGGTTGATATTGCAGAAGGCGCTCTTTTTAGGTACTTGGGTCCCAAGCCATTTAGTACTTGATGTGCCAGTACTAACAATTGGAATTGGGTCGGTAGTTCACTGGCAGCCAGTCCATCACTTTCAGGACCAGAGACACATGGTTCCATTGGGCTGCCCAACTTACCAGCCTAGCTGCCACATTTGGACTTCTTCTCCATCTTCTGTTGCTGGGGTAGATGGGTGCTAACTGACTAGGGCTCAAGGCAGCGTCCCTTATAAGCTCCTGTGGAGCGGCTGGTAATGGCAGACACAGGTGTCTGCAAGCAGGAACTGCTGATTTAGGGCTGGCTGGTACCTCTAGGGTCCCATAGCTGTGGGCTGCGCACAGATGAGGAGGCAGTACTCTGATACAAAAGCGTAAAGTTTCGCAACTTCTTGTTCCATGGATGCAGAAACACCTTTTTTTGTGATTTCAAGCGGATCTTTGTGGAATGATGCGCAGCTGGCTGTCTTTTCAGAGTGTTGTCTCTGAATTTAAGAGTGGGATAGATTAACTGGTGTCACTTCATACTGCACATTCTCTATGCCCTCACTCCCCAGGCCATGTACATGGAAAACTAACCTGTTGGGAAGACGGTTAGTCTAGAACTGTTCTTCCTGACATAGTAGTTTTCGATTTACAGGAATGTTTGCGAGGGGAAGGGAAGCAAGCAATGCGAGTCATCCGCCCCGATCCAAACCACCACCTGAAATGGTACATCTTTGAAACAGGTTCACCATCTTGTATGGAATTAAGCATTGGACTTTGAGCATGTATAGTTAGGAAGAATTCTTCCTAACTATACATGTGTTACAAGGGTGAACAGTATATGTGACACATTTGCTAGAAGGTAGCTGCTTTTGTCTGATAATCTGTTCCTTCATTTTATACACTGAAAAACATTCCAGAAATAATCAAGTAACATATGAAGCAGCTGTGTGTGGTGTGGATTTCAGCAGTACATCAAATAAGTATGCTTAAGTATCTCAGTCTGAGACATCTGGCAGCCTTTTAATGAGCTTGTCGCCTAAAGAAGGTGTGGGGGGATTAAAGAAGTGACTAGCAACTTGTTATCATTGTTAAACAGAAACTGTCCGTGACTATGAAATCCAGTTTCATCACAGGCTGGAGCAAGAGCGAGCTCAGTGGAACCAATACCGGGAGAACGTGGAAAGGGAAATAGCAGAGCTGAGGAGACGTCTTTTGGAAGGCCAAGAAGAAGAGAACCTGGAAAATGACATGAAGAAGGTAGATCACACCTTAGGTCAAAACATACCTTCAACATACAGCAATGCCAGATTTGTCTGGAACTTGTCAAGTACATCTTTCTTCCTAAGAACTGGGAGAAAAGGAACATAACTAGGAGTATATCCTGCTTCTGTCATGATCACACAGCATGTTCAATGCTAGAAAACAAAAGTAGGGACCAAAAGCTGGTCTGAACTAGCAGCATATTTTCCTGGTTTGAAGCACGAAATGGTGCGTCTGTGTTGAATTATTCCCATAGTATTTTGGTTTTTGGAGAGCCAGTGTGGCTTAGTGGTTAGAGTGTTGGACTCTGACCTGGGAGACGAGGGTTTGAATCCCCACACAGCCACAAAGCTCACTGGGTGACCTTGGGCTAGTCACTCCCTCTCAGCCTCACGAAAACCCTATATATCTCAAGGACTGCCTCTCCCCACATGAACCAACCCGGACCCTGCGTTCATCATCTGAGGCCCTTTAAGGGATGTGTGGAGGGTGGTGACCCAAGAACAGGCCTTCTCAGTGGTGGCTCCACATCTGTGGAATGCTCTCCCCAGGGAGTCTTGCCTGGCACCATATCTGTTTTTAAGTGCAGGGCAAAAACATTTCTGTTCTCCCAGGCATTTTGACCTTTTCTGGTTGAGTTGGATCTGTCCTTTTATGTATGTGTTATTTATGTATGCTGAGAGCCAATGTAGTGTAGTGGTTAAGGTGTTGGACTACGACCTGGGAGACCAGGGTTCGAATCCCCACACAGCCATGAAGCTCACTAGGTGACCTTAGGCCAGTCACTGCCTCTCAGTCTCATGAAAACCCTCTTTGTAGGGTCGCCGTAAGTCGGAATCGACTTGAAGGCCGTGCATTTACATTTTTTAGAGCAAACGCTGTTTTAAATGCTGTTCCTCTCTTTATCTCCATCCTCCCCTGGCATAAAATCCAGTCTTGCTATTCCCTTTTTCCCATGGCAACATTCCCTACTTGGCCACCCAGAGGCGAGTAAGGGGTAGGGGGACATGATAGGGATCTATCGATTGTGTATGGTGTGGAGAAACTGGATACTAAAACCTATTGTCCCCCAGAGAAGATTCAGGACAGATAAATGAAGTCCTTCTTCACACAATGCATAGCTAACCTACTGTTTGCTACCACAAGATGTGGTGATCACTGCAAACTTAGGGCTGATCCACACCATACAATTAAAGCACCTTGAACACACATTTAAGCATGTGACTTCCCCCAAAGAATCCTCGGAACTGTCCCCCCGAGCTACACATTCCCTGCACCCTTAACAAACTACACTTCTCTTGAAGTCACATGCTTTAAACGTGCAGTGGATGTGTTTTAAAAGGGGCTTAGACAAATTCATTAATACTCAGTGGCCACTAATCATGGTGGCTATATATCACCTTCAGTATCAGAGATCGCATTCCTTGGCTTTCCACGCGGTGGGGGGAAGATGGGGATCTGGCTCGTTGGCTGAATCTAGTTCTCCACCCCATGGGATGGACCTTGGGTAGACCTCTTCTTATGCTGAGTTTTTCTTCAGCACCAGGGGTGTAGCGGTTTGAGCGTTGAACTTTAGACTAGGCCTATGGCTGAGTGGGGTTCAAATCCCCTCTCAGCCATGAAGTGGTCCATAGGGGTGACGTTTGACTAGTCGCTATTTCTCAGCCTATCCTAACTCACAGGATTGCTGGGATAAAAGGAGTTGGAGAGAAGCTGCTCTGATTTCCTTCTAGGAAGGGTGGTCAATAAATAACTCTTCCCCCTTCTGGTATTTTGGGTCCTAGCTCTAAGTGGAGACAGAACCTTGGGAGCCCATGGCTGGGCATCAGATCTTCACAGAAAGCAGCATACAAAGCAAGGGCTTCTGATCCGTAAAAGCATATGGAAGATAGCCTGAGCAACCATTGCCAAGTCTGATAGCCAGTCATATAGCCCCTGCATTCAGAGGCCGTGAGCATTTGACAGTGGGGGGAAGGTATCGTTCTCCTGAGCCATCTGGTTGGCTGTTGCTGTTGTTGTTGTTATTATCATTTGATTTATATCCCGCCCTTCCTCCCAACAGGAGCCCGGGACGGCAAACAAAAGCGCCAAAAACACATAAAAACAGACCTTAAAATACATTTAAACAGAACAACTTGAAAAACATTTTTAAAAAGCTTTAAAAACATCTTTTAAAAAAGGGTTAAAAACATATATTTTTTTAAAAAAATATTAAAAGCAATTCCAACACAGATGCAGACTGGGATAGGTCTCAACTTAAAAGGCTTGTTGCTGACAGGTGACAATCACTGAGCAGGGGGTTGGACTTGATGGCCTTAGGGGCCCTGTCTAACTCTACTGTTCTGTGATTCCATGATCCTCTAGTGCATAGTATCAAAAAGCAGGAAAACGAAGCAGCTTGGTTATCCCACACCAAAATGTCATCTTCTTGGTGCCTGTCTTGATCAGAAGCAGCCGTACTGTGAGATATGGCACATTTTGGGGTGCCATTAAAGAGTGGGAGATAGGAAAATCTTAACGAGGTGTATCCCACCGGGAAATTCTCCTCTGAGAATTTCTCCTCAGTCAAGCTGGACCCTGTGCAGCTCCCATTCATTTAAATGGGGCTTGCACCGGACAAGTCCCTAATGGATTGTTCTTTCTGCAAATGCTTTTTCCTGATCTTGCATGTGCACGCATCTCCTGTTGATGTAATTTGAAAAGGTGTGCGTGTGTGTGTTTTATAGAGCTATTATTTTGAGATGCATGTGAAATTTTATGTAAGGTACCAATGTAAATGCAGTTGTTTTTAAATAACTGTTACAGTCTTTGTCTCTGGGAATTGGTGCTTTTGTAAAATGCTTGCTTCTGAAGTCTGCTTTTCTTAAGCCATCTTTCTAATTTTACACTCTTAAGTGTGGTTATAGTAAAGCATGCTTAGTTTTTGGACGGAGTGAGAGGCTTGATGCTTGGGCTGCTCTGTGGACTAAAAATGATGGCATTGATCGAGGCACTTAGGGAGCTGGAAGCAATTTTCCGGAATACATCATCTACTTAAAAGGCAATAAAATCTTCACTGTATTTAGCAAAATATTTCTGCTGTTCTTTACATTTTTTGTTTTTACAATTGTGCAGTTCTGGCTACCGTGTGCAGTTATGTTCCTGACACGTCATAAATATTGGTAGATACTGGCTGACTCAATTGGCTGCTTTTTGGCTATGTAAAACTAACTGGCAGGCGGGTGATGCGTTCCAGTGTCTCCCTTCTTGATGTTACTGCTTTAAGGGCATGTTTTCCTGAGAATGTCTCTCTTCATTCTCAGTTGAGTGCTGTAATATTAAAGCAGGGGTGGGCAACTAGTAACCCTCCTATTGTTGTTGGATTACAATTCCCCCCAGCCAATCCCGGACCACTGGCTGGAGCTGATGAGAACTGGAGTCCAACAACATCTGGAGGGCCACATGTTGCCCACTCCTGCACAAAAGCAATAGAAAGATGGGTGTCCCACCCACCCCTAACCTGAAATAAGTGCAGGAAGATGCAGGAAACCCCTGTAACTGATGGCATACATTGGATTGTGTAGAACGCAGGGCGCATGCAGAGCTTTTGCGTGTTTTTAATTCTGTTGGTGGATGCCTCCCTGACTCTTAAGAGAGGAGTGTTTAAAAATTAAAATAAAAAAAAATTCCTCTGGGCCGTCACTGTTATCAGAGGACACATTTTATTTGTTTATTTTTATTTACCGAATTATCCTGCACTTTTCCCCACTGAGGATGAACGCAGAAGCCTTGTTTGATCAAAATAGGTCTGGTATGGTCAGTGTCTTTTGGGGCAGTCTGAGATGGGCTATAAATGTAATTAACTGCTGGTCACTATGAATGTGTGAAAGTATTTTATTGCATTTTTACATTGATTTGACGTTATATGCTCATGGGTTTTCATATTCTTTTACACCACTTTGGTATTTTTTTAATGTTTATGAATCTCTGTAAATAAGAAGAAAAATAGGTTTCTTTAAACTCCAGGTGATACTTGCAGTGTGAAACCTGAAGATCTCTGTGTATGTGGCTCAAGTGAGTCGTTTTTGTATTCTTGAATTCTTGAACTTTGCAAACTCTGGCTATTTGATTCTGTAAGGGCTGTTCATTCGATGACCGCAGTCTATGCCTGCTAACAATTCCTGCTGTGAGTTTTGGTTCCCAGAAGCCACTGCAACATACAGTCATCCTGTAGCAAACTTGTTAATCATTGAAAAGCCAGAAAAGTTGAAAACCACTGGGCTGCGGGGCCCATCTGAATAAGAATCAACAGCTGGGGATGTGAGTTGCATAGGAGTGTTTAGATCTGAGGCTGGGCTTCTGGTTTACATTTCAGACAATAGACCGATATGTGAACTCAGGCCATTGTTGGTTTATTTCCTTGATTAATGTCCCCAGGCCCAAGAAGACGCAGAGAAGCTTCGTTCAGTTGTGATGCCTATGGAGAAGGAGATCGCAACTTTGAAAGAGAAATTGACAGAGGCTGAAGAAAGGATAAAGGAGCTAGAGGCGTCAAAGGTGAGTGCAGTGGAATTACCACCTGCCTTGTGTTTGGCTAGGGTGGACATTATGATTCTACTGGGGCCATCTGCCTTGGGACAGGAAACCAATATTTTGCATAGACTGGTGCTTCTCAAACATTTTGAAGTGGGACCCATCTGAAAGTTTTAATATTTCAAGCCCTGTTTTCCCTCTCCATGACAGAAACCATAAGAATATCACATTAGCACGAATGGAATTTAAGTGTGATATATATAAGAATGGACTAAGTGAAGTTGCTTAGCTCTTAAAGGGGCCACACAACAGCCATGGTGTGTGGTGAGATGGGTGAAAAGGGGGCAGGGGAAGGCATTCATTGTGTAAACCCGTCAAGGAACATATAGGACCCATTTGTGGGTTGCAAGCCACAAGTTGTTTGTTTGTTAGCCTCCTTCCACATACATCCCAAGGCAATGTACAACATAAGTTGGGAATCATTAGCTTAGAGAATGAGATGTGACCTATGACATCCAAGAGGCCGGGTTTGCACCATGATTTAATGTGAATGAGCAGTGTGCCGGTGCGCACTGCTCAGAAATTCCAGACTGCTCCTTCCCCACACCTGCCGCCGCCACAGAAACGAGCTAGAGTTTTGGCCAGAGATGTGAAGGCATGGGAGACAAAAAAGCACACACAGAAAAATTAGGAGGGGAGAGAATAGTGGTGCTTCCCCCCCCCCCCATTTTTTCAGTTTTCCCCCCACGCCTTTGCATCTCTTAGTTTTGGCTTGCATGTCATCTGGACCTGGGCTTCCTTGGTTCGTTTCCTCCAGATAAACCACAAGTAGTGAGCCAGGAACAAACTAATAAGCCTAGTTACTGCTTGCGGTTTGCTTTGGAGGAAACAAATAACATAGCTGGGTTCGGAAAACATGACAAGCCAGGCTCTGGTTTACTGGCTGTGTTGTGGCATGCCGCAATTCAGGGTTGCTGGCGTATTGGACATGAGCAGGGTGCTGGGGCATGCTCCCAGTCTCCCCTGCTCTGGTCCTCCCCTGGCGTGTAAGTGGGAGAACCAAAGTCTGTTGTGGAGAGCCTATTCCTTGACCAATAACCAAAGACAAATGAGCACATAAAGTTGAGGTCTAATAAAACATGATATATTCTGAAAAATATGCAGAAATAAATAGTGGAAAATATGGTCTATGGCTGATAGCCAAAGGAATGCACAATAATGACCAATTTGTAACGTACGTGCAATTTGCTTCCACAAATTGTGACGTAAACTGCTTGCTGTGCTGACAAGATGTGCATGCACTCCCAATGACGACACAGTAAGGAATTGCAAAGGTATTCTAGTACAGAAATATAAAATGCAAAGATAAAATGCACCTCATGTCTCAGATAATTTGCCAGACTTGAGACAAGTCTTCTTCAGTGGTATCTATTTGGAAAGTTTCTCTTTGAGCGTGGATTTAGATACCTAAAAATATAAAAAATATGAAAAACTATTTATTAACATGTAAGAATATACCAATTCATATTAAAAATATACTTAAAAATTAAAAAATGGTTACCAAGTGAACTGTTGTTGCTGTAGATATCATATATGAAAGATACCTTACAGTCCTTCCATAATGCAGGAAGATAGACGCCTATGTGAACATAACCACTCAGGATTATATTCCAGTTCAAACAAAAATTTAAAATAAAATTTATCTCAATAATACATGAAAAGTTTACTCACTCAAATGTTCTACTTCCTTCTCTTGTTGTCGTTCCTGTCCACACTCAAAATTAAGCTGATTTATCTATTTATTTTTATATTTTCCACTATTTATTTCTGCATATTTTTAGAATATAACATATTTTATTAGACCTTGACTTTATGTGTAAGTGGGAGAAACAAATTGGGATGCAATTGGCCACAATTTCAGCTTGGCTTGGCTTTCCGTGACCTCCGGACTGGAATTGTGTTTTGTTTCTCCCTAATAAGCCAGGATCTCTAGCCAGCCCTTAAAACCATAGTTCAAGGATTCCCGAACTGTGGTCCTCAGACTTCATTCAGGAGGTCTGTGGCATGTCTGTAAAAGTAAAATTAAAAATCATACAGCATCTAGCACAGCAGATTACAATTGCTACAGCAGGCAGAAAAATCATTAAGTGGTCTGCTAAAACCTTTGGCGATTTTCAAGTAGTCCATGGGGAAAAAAGAAATTTGGGAACCACTGCCATGGTTTGTTGTTGGCTTACAAATCTCTGCTCATCTTGATGTAAGAAAGTGGCAATATTCTCTCTATTTCAGCCTAAACTTTTGCTGAAAAGGGCTACAGAAAGATCTTAGCTGATCTTGTAAAAGAATATAAATAATAGTTGAATGATGGATTACATCTTCAGACACTTAACATACGAGGAAAAAGTGCAAGGTGTAAATAAATAAACATGTTTTTTGTTTTTAAATAATGCACACATGTTGCAGGAGGAATTGTCTTTTAAAAAGTACTTTTTTTTACTGCTGGGTTAGGGAAATGTTTTTAATTGATTTAACCTAACCAGTTAATTGGTTAATAATATAAAATGCATCCACACAGTTCATATATTAATTGGTATTGTTACTTTTCTCAGACCAGTGTTTTCACTGCACGCTAACTCTGCAAGGTAGGCCAGGTCAAGAGAGAGTATCTCTGTCAAGGCTCACTAATGAGCTTTAAAACTTAATGTAGATTTGGGCCTCAGTATCCCAAATTCAAGCTTGATATTCTACCTATTGTGTCACACAGACTGGGTGTGTGTTCAAGTTGTGTCTGTTACTGTATGTATGTATTAATTTATTAATTAATTAGATATATATCCCGCCCTTCCTCCCAGTAGGAGCCCAGGGCGTCAATACCCTCTTTTTGTTGGGGGTATTACAGATACTCTATCTGGAAACCCTTTTCACCTACTATTTGTTAACCATATAGGTGCTGCATCTCCCTGGCCATTAGTATCTGAAAAGGGAGGCGGGTGGGTAGAAGAATCGATCTCCTGAAAGTGGTGTTTTGTTTGCAGCTTTTATTTCTAATGGCATTTCTCACTTCACAGAACTGATAGCAGAAATGTTATCTAATCTCCAGGCTAGTCAGCTGCTGCATCAGTTTTTGGTTTCGGGGTTTGCTGTATGCCTTTAGCAGAAGAGTGTAGAAAATCTTGCGTAGCAGGCAGATCTTGAAAGAGAAGCAAGCAGCTGAAAGCTTCAGGCTCTACCTTTCCACAAGGCACTGTGGTGGAGTGTATTGTAGAGATGCCAAGTTGAACAGGGCTGAAAAGCTTCAAGTTCACTTAAGGCCCTGCATGAATCATATCCTTTGAACTGCCTGCTTTTTAAGAGGCAGTGGCACGTACACACTCTGCTTCTTTACCCAGCACCTCTGTTCCATTCCAAAGATGTTAGCTAATTTTCATTGATGTCCACGTGAGAATTTCATTTCCCATATTGAGAGAACCTGTTCCTGTTATTTGCATGTCGCAACAGTACGGAACTCTTGGAACAGAACTACTTGTGGTCTGTTGTAGCCTGGCCTTCACCACCCTAGTGCTGTACAGATGGCTGTGCTGGCTGGAGCTAGTGGGGACAAAGTCCAAAACTTCTGGAGATCACCAGGATGGCCACTGTAGCCCCCCTCTCTAGTTTCACTGTGTTGCCTTTTCAGAAGGATTCTAGCTTAGGCCAAGTAACTTTGAATCACTCATGAAATGCCTACCGGCTTCCTTTTCCACTGTGACATGAATAGAATGCTTTTGCAGGCCAATAGCATGTTATGTACGTGTGTATTTTTCTTTGGGGCATGTTGGGTGCTGATTATCAGGTCCATTTTGGAAAAATCTGTAACAAACATTGTCTGCTTATGATCTTTAATATTTGTAACCCACATTGTTTACATAATAATGTCAGTCCACTAGCATTTATACAGCATGTTGAGTGTTCAAAGAGCTGCACCTATAACGCTGATAATTCTTACAATCACCCTGGAAAAACAGGCTTTGGAAATTACCGTTATGATGTTCATTGCCATCAAGTATGCTACTAGATTTATGTGTACAGCACCATAAAAACACAATTGTGACTGTAGAACTGGAGTAAAGGACTCTTCCTGGAATTTGTCATTCTTAGAAATGTGCTTGAATTCGTTCAGGGGATATAACCCCAAGTCTTTGCTACAGAGCAACTGAAACTGTGCATTAACCACAAGCTTTCTCTGATTCTGTGCATCCTTTTGTTCAGGTTAAAGAACTGAATCATTATTTAGAAGCTGAGAAATCTTGTAGGACTGATCTAGAAATGTACGTGGCTGTTTTGAACACTCAGAAATCAGTACTGCAAGAAGATGCAGAGAAATTGCGGAAAGAACTTCATGAAGGTGTGGATTTCCCCCTCTTTGTTCAAACCATGGGAGGTAGCAACAGTACACAGACATTCTAGATGAGGGGTGGGGAGCCACATGCTTGGGCTGTGCTGTCTGCCCTCAAGGACTTCCACAATGCTCTGCCTACTTCCTGTATGATAGTATCGTCCCATGTACGGAGCAGACCTTAGAGCTGGGAATCGTCACAGGTTTCATCACAGGGCAGCAAAAAAGGAAGATGGGGATCTGCAGGCAGGTCTTGTCCCAGTCTTAAATTTTGCAGTTAGCATTAGAATCCATGTTTCTCAGAACCTTTTATTTTAAAATTAAAACATACAGTGTAAACATGTGGTGCATTTGATTTGGTGGAATTCTCTTCTCCTCTCTCCACCCCTCCCCTTTCAGCAGTTCATTTGGAATCTATCCTTTGCTGGGGAGTGGTCTGCAGGAGAGGATGGGGTGGATGTGAGAAGCATTGGCACAGCCTTGTATATTGAGTATTTGCCATAGACAAGGAAAAAATTCCATGCAAGTCAGTCAGCAGGCGGACAGAGTAGGGACAGAGAGCGCTCCATCCCTCCTCCGTGCCTGCCCAGCATAGAAATGCCGGGCGTTGCTCCTCGGCCAGCCCCCAGCAGGCTAGTAACGTTTGTGACCTTATTTGCAAGGCTGCATTAACACAAGAGGAGTGAACTGTAACCAATAAAAAAAAATCCAATTCATTACCCGTGTCTGTTTCTGCATAGTCTGCCATCTATTGGAGCAGGAACGGCAACAGCACAACCAGCTGAAACACACTTGGCAAAAGGCCAACGACCAGTTCTTAGAGTCCCAGCGTTTGCTGATGAGGGATATGCAATGGATGGAGACGGTGCTGACGTCTGAGCAGCTTCGGCAAGTTGAAGAACTGAAGAAGAAAGATCAGGTGAGAGAGTGTGTGTGTGGAAACAGGCTGTAGCCAAATTTTGTTGACTTTATGGAAACAATGGCTTGAGGAGGGAGGAAGGTTGGAGTGCCAGGATAGAGGAACATTTTTTCCTGGGTCTCTAAATGTTTTTTGACATGTATCCTTAAGGCGACGATTACTTCAAGGAGGCTAGTGTGCATTGTCGTGAGTGTGTGCACATGCTTAAGAAAGGATGCTGTGTGTATGGCATGTTTTCAATGTGCTATGGTTGTGTGTGTGTGTGTATCGTCACCTTGTAGTGGTGAGTGGGTGTGCGTGTTCCAATGAAACCTGTGAGCGATGCCGTCGGGAGTCATGTACTCCCAGCAGGGTCACCCACGGCGGTAAGGTCAAGGGAGAGGAACCAGACAAAGAACGAGCCAAGAAAGTCCTAAACGGCAGAACAGGTGGAGAAAAGCATGTATGTTGCAACGGCTGTGAAGGTGGATGAAGGCAGCAGCAGATAAAGGACATCCAATCGTCATGGTACCCATGCCATTGGATCAAAGCCTTTTTCTGTCAAGATTGTGTGTTGATCGTGGTGCGCCGATCTCCCCACGTAAAACAAAACCACGCACAGGCGTCTTCCACAACAAAAGTCCCATGGCGATTGGCAAATGGCGATGGGGGCAGGACTGTGAAATCCAGAAGCCCCTAGTCATGGTCTGGTACATCGGCGGTGGATACAGATTCAGACGGATCCATTGTTAAAGACTATATTTTGGAAGACAATCTGACTTGGTCACAAGTGATCGCCAAGAAGTGTGTGATGTATGAATGTGTACATGTGAGAGAGGTGGGGTTCTGTGCTTTTCTTGCATCTGCCTGGATGTGAGACTGCTTATGCGTGACAAGACCTGCTCTGCAATGCATGTATTAGATTTCTCCTTGAAGGGATCACTTGTGGCCACTAGGGGACGCTGAGGCTGAGTACAGTCCCGTCTGTCAAAACAGTAAACGTTTTTACATGGTTAATGTCTTCGTATTTGTGAGATGCATGTGACTTGATGTGTGGTTTGTAGCTGGGCTCACTTGCTCTAGTTGCTTGCTCTGCTCCACTCTTGAGCTCTTGCCTTGTCCGTGTGACAAGGGATTCATGAACTTTCCCATGCTCAGCTCTTAAATGAGCTAGTATTTGCAAACACTGAATTTCCCTTGCAGCAATTTGAGTAAGGGGGCTTGCGTAGTTGAACAGCCCTACTTCCAATTCTAGCCTCATTCCAGCTGGTCGGTGCAGTTGCAGTGTGGACTGTGTTAGCATATGTGAATGCTGTGAATTGGTGGCAGGGGACTAGGTCAGGAATGAGGAACCTGTGGCCCTCCAAATGGTTACTGGACTCCAACTCCCATCAGCCCCAGCCAGCATGGTCAATGGTCAGGGATGATGGGAGTCGGACTCCAGCAACAGCCAGAGGGCTGAAAGTTCCCTGTCCCTGATCTAGATAACTAGAGGTTTTTTTTAATGGGGTCCACTGCCCCCAGCCGCCATTTTGTGACTAGTTTCAGTTGGTAGACCCTGTAACTGTGGATTAAAAATGAAGTAATCAGTCAGCCCAGAACTTAAGTCATTCTGACCGCTAATGCTCCATTCCTTTCTGGTTTGCAATATTTTCCTTTGGAACCTCCCAAAACATTCCTTC
Source organism: Rhineura floridana (assembly GCF_030035675.1). NCBI lineage: Eukaryota > Metazoa > Chordata > Lepidosauria > Squamata > Rhineuridae > Rhineura > Rhineura floridana. The sequence goes on along the minus strand of NC_084500.1, from coordinate 4,012,588 downwards.
CCCATGGAGCAAGATGGTTGCCCAGGTGTTGTCTACCATGTTGATATTTATAACAGGATAGATGACGCCAGAAAGCACATAAAAAATGCTTCATTATTTTTAGGAAGATGAAGAGCAGCGAAGACTACATAAAAAGAAGGAATACAAAAAGAAAGGCCCTGATGACGAATCGAAAGTAAGCTCCATCGCTCCTGACAAATCCCTTCCGCAGTTCCCTGGTGAAGAGGTAAAGCTGATTGTTTGAAGTGTTTTTCCCAATACATGATTGATTAGTATTTAATTTCAGTAGATGCTGCTGTTGGCAAAAATCACTCGAGACTTCCCTGGTAGTCATCTGGGCCTATTCGGACCAAGACTACAGCTCCTTGAGAACAAACTGCCCATCCTGTCATGAGTTCCTTTTAGAATAACTTGTAAGGTGTTTGACAGGGCTCGGAGGGCAGGGGACAGTTTGCATTTCACTCTTTGAATGAGGAAGGAACACAGGGATGCCACTGAAAACTGATACCCCCTGTGGCAAGATCTTAGCTCATGGCAGTAGCATTAAGGAATATTTTCTATGTGATACAGTAGGGCCCCGCTTTACGGCACTTTGCTAATGTGGCAGTCTCAATTAGACACAATTAGACTAAAGCCCCACTCATACGGCGCTTGTTCCGCTTTTATGGTGGTTTTCGGGCATCGTGCGCCATTCTATTCAATGAGTTTCGCTTGACAGCGGGGGTCCGGAACGGAACCCACAGTATGGCCCTACTGTACTGTGTTTCCACATGGTTGTACTCATCCACCGCTGACTTACCATACTTTGCCTGACTTGATGTTTTAGAATGTTGAATGGTATTTCTTTAGAAACCTTGGGGCAATATCTGCCTTTAAGATTTAAGGTAAATCTGAAATAAAAGTTGATGGAGAAAATTAAGGCTTTAAAGGAAGGCGCAGAAGGTAATTTTGCATGGTTTTGCATGAGATTCTGGCAAGAGATGCCAGCCCTCTTAGAAACAGGTCTACAATTGATAGTTGGTGACTATATACTCAAAATACTGCTCCAAGTCAGCCTAAAATGGGATACAGATGTTTCTTCTCCCCCCAGTTAATTCCTACAGAATCTGCTGTTCTGTTTCCCCCCCCCCTTTCAAAATATTTCTCTTAACCTTTGGAACCTCCCCACGCCCAGTTTCCCCTTCTTAGGAGCAAAACATGAGGCATCAGTTAACCAGCAGCTTTCTAAAGCCTTAATATTACAAAATTAAAACCTCGTCTCAAAATCTAGTAACAGGCATAGTATAGATTTGGGTTAAGCACAAACCTTGAATTGTGAAGATGATTAAATCTAGCCTAAGGCTGCAAGGGATTATGTATGAATATCTGGTTTCTTCACTCAGCCACTGCCAACCTGGTGCCTTCCAGATGTTTTGGCTCCGCTGGCTGGGGACCAATTGGAGTTTTTGTCCAACAACATCTGGAGGGCACCAGGCTGGCGAAGAGTGGCCTCACCTTAAACGTCACAGTTTATGAGGTGCCTACCTTGCATATTTCCTCTACCCTTTTTCCTTCTGAGTCATGTCTATTAAGATTGTAAGCCTAAGGGCAGGAGCTGCCTTCTGTTTTATCCATTTGTAAGCATCCCAAAGTCTGGAAACCACAACCCTGTCCCGTTTATTAATTTTATTATTTATTTATTACATTGAGACCCGGCCTTTCGTTCCATGATAGAGACCCAAGGTGGTTCCCAGGAGGTCTCCCATCCAGGCACTGACCAGACCTGACCCTGCTTAGCTTCAGCAGGGAGCTGGCTTCATGTACCTTCAGACCATAGGTCAACATGGCCCACACAGGGTTTTTTAAGGCCTTGGCCACTTCCGCCATAGCTCAGTGGCAGAGCACCTGAGGTCTCAGGTTCAATCCCCAATGGCATCTCCAGGTAGGGCAGGGAGAGACTCCCTACCTGGAACCCTGGAGAGTCGCTGCCGGTCTGTGTAGGCCAGTGATTCTCAAACGGTGTGCCCAGGCACACCGGTGCGCCCTAAGAGGTGCCTAGTTGTGCCTCAAATATTATGAAAGTATATTTTAAAAATGAGAAGAAACCCATTTGTATAGGGTAAGTAATAGTTTTCTATAGTTTATTTTTATTCATAGTTTATAAAATATGTTTTAATTTTGTACACGAAGTGCGCCAGAAATTTTTTACATGTTTTACAGTGCTCCGCGAACCAAAAAAGTTTGAGAACCACTGGTGTAGGCAGTACTGAGCTAGATGGGCCAATGGTCTGGTTCAGTACAGTAGGGCCCCGCTTACCGGCGCTTTGCATTCCGGCGTTCCGCTAATGCGGCGGCGGGAAATTCCCCTTTTTAAAGCCGATTTTGCGACATTGTTGCGACATTTTCGCGCGACGGCCCCATTATAGTCTATGGGTTCCGCTTTACGGCGATTTCCACTTTATGGCGGGGGCCTGGTCCCTAACCTGCCGTATAAATGGGGCCCTACTGTATAAGGCAGCTTCCCATGTTCCTGTAAGGTACCAGTGTTCAGTCTACGCTTGTTCTTGCCCCTTCTTGTCCTCCTTCAAGTGGCACCTCCTTTTTGGCACAAAAACAAGGTGCGTGGCGACCTTGTGGGCTGCCGGTCCCAAGGTGGTTTTTTTTTTAATTTCAGAATTCATGAGCGTTTGGGGGTCTTCTTTTTATATAGTGGACTTATCGTGAAACCAAGCGGTAACTAACGTTTTGGTTGGTTGATGGAAGCTCTAGGCTTCCAAGTCTTGTTGGCTGAGAGTATTTGAAATCCCCCATGTTGCAAATGGATTGTGGGCTTGTACGTATGCTGGCGTGTTCTTTTGTTTTGCCTAAAGGGTGCAGCAAGTGTTCCCAGAGGGCGTGGGCAGTGGTTACGTGAGGCGCCTCTTGTTTCTGATACTTCCTAGGCCATTTTTTAAAAAAGGTTCCATGACTGGACCAGAAGGCAGAATGTCAGCCTGCCCCAGATTGGGCCTAGTGAATCCACTAGCCATTGGTGCAGTACAGTGTTTTCACTTTGACTGACAGTGTTGGGGGCCATAATCCCCTGTATTGTCCCCCACATTCCCCACCCCTGCAGCCAAAAATTGAGTTTCTAATTGTCTGGGCTCTTCCATCTAAGAATCTTAAAGCATGCAATGATTCTGTGTAGAATTCTCCTCCTTTTCCCTTCATATCAACCTTTTCTGTGGGCATCTAAGAATAAGCATCAGCTATAATGCCACCATACCTTTTCCCTTTGCTACACTTGTTTATGCTAAATAACATTTTCCCCCTGAGCTTGGTAAAACTTGTTACTATCTATACCTGTATATCTATATATAAAATATAATGCATTTATTTATTATTGCTTTCATATCCCGCCTTTCCTCCAAGGACCTCAAGGTGACGTACATGGTTCTCTCCCATATCCGTTTTACCCTCACAACAACCCTGTGAGGTAGGCTAGGCAGAGAGGCAGTGGCTGGCCCAAGGTCACCCATTGAGCTTCATGGCAGAGTGAACCCTGGTAACAGTCCAACACTCTAACCCAGCCTTTCCCAACCAGTGTGCCTCCAGATGTTGGACCACAACTCCCATCTTCCTGACCATTGGCAATGCTGGCTGAGGCTGATGGGAGTTGTGGTCCAACAACATCTGGAGGCACACTGGTTGGGAAAGGCTGCCGGTCTAACCACTACGCCACACTGGCTCTCTTGTGGGTGGTATTCAGTGCTAGTTGTACACAGAGTTAGACCTCCTGAAGTTAAGAGCCATGACTAACTTAAGTTTATTAATTTCACTGGGTCTGCTCTGAATAGGACTTAGTTGAATCCCATCCTGTATAATTTTTGTGCTGGTAAATCTGAAATCTGCTCTTGTGAGAGGGATTGGCTTCAAACTTTAAAGCTGCACCGATAGACCCCAGTGTTATTTATGTGTTCAAATAGGTTATCTAGTACAAACTACTAGCTTTGGCTTGAATGTAACTATTGTTCTATGTTTATCGCCTGGACATACTTGCTGTGCCAGTTCTTTTATTTCCTTCTCCTTTTAAAGCTGTCTGTCTTTAACATCAGTGACCGTGCTCAATGGAGCACAGTGAGTATTTCTCTTTATTGAAAAGGACATTTTGCTTGGGTGTATTTTCAGGACTGCCTGCCTCTTCCTTGACACCTGGTTCCTAGGGCTATAAAAAACATCTTTTGTAATTGTTCAAATTGAGTTGCCTGTAAGCCAGTTTTTCATGACCTGTTTTAATAGGATTTACATCGTCACAGGTTCTTTAAATGAGATCCTATCATTATTGGCTCCCAGTAGCCTAATTGCCTTCTCAGTGTCTTGGTGAACTTCAGTAAGCCACACAAGATAATTGTGCCTGAGGCTCAGCGCATAAGCCCTTAACACTTTTTTTTCCTGTTGCTTCAGTCGGTATGTCATGTAACGTTGCTTTCTGCTAAGGCTGGTATTGTGCAGATGGCTTTAAGCAGCATAAAAAGAAAACACATATCCACATTCATTATTAATAAGGAAACATACTGCTATAGGCACACTTAAAAAGGCTATTCCTTTAGATTAAGTCTTGTGCTATCTGAGCAAAGCAGGCATCTGTATACTGGCTGCCCAGCTAGAGACCACTGCATGAAGAGGTGGTGGTGGGCCCCCATAGCTCAGCAGTGAGGTATATATTTTATATGCACAAGGTTCCATGGCTTAGTTCCCAGCATCGCCTGGGTAACAAGCCTTGGAAAGAACTCTGGACTGGAGAGAGAACTGGACTGGACACATCAATGGTGTAAGAGAACCTCTTACGTTCTAGGCTGCAAGCATTGCCTAAGTGTTTTCTCTCTCTTTTTAAATTATAGGTGCATATAAACAGCACTCATGGCTCAGTCCATTCCCTTGACACAGATGCTATGCTGTCTTCAGGAGAATCCCTCAAGTCGGACAGTGACATGTTTAAAGAGGGGCTGCGGAGAGCACAGTCGACGGACAGTTTGGGGACATCAGGATCCTTACCGGCCAAAACTCTGGGCTACAACAACAAAGCCAAATCGGCCGGGAATCTTGATGAGTCTGACTTTGGGCCATTAGTTGGGGCGGACTCTATGTTGGAGAACTTTGACACGGCTTCCCTTGGCTCTCTGCAAATGCCCAGTGGTTTCATGCTAACCAAAGACCAGGAAAAAGCAATCACAGCCATGACGCCGGAGCAAGAGGAGACAGCATCCCTTCTCTCCAGCATTACCCAGAGCGCTGAAAACGCTTACCTATCTCCTAGCGGCTACAGATTAGTTAGTGAAACTGAGTGGAATCTCCTTCAGAAAGAGGTACGTTTTGTGCCCACTATCTTCCTCCCACCTGCAGATTGCGGCTGTGGAGGATGGTTCATCTGCCACGTACAGAAAGCTGCTTTGCCCTGCCCAGAGTCCTTAAACCTCCCTCAGCAGTCGCTGCAGCTGCCATCACAGTGCAGTCTGTATTGACGCTTGTTGGTGTTCTTTTTGTAGCTTCCCTGGCAAGTAATGACTTTTACGTTCTCCAGGTGCAAAATGCCGGGAACAAGCTGGGACGGCGCTGTGATATGTGTTCCAACTATGAAAAGCAGTTGCAAGGAATCCAGATCCAGGAGGCGGAGACGAGAGATCAGGTGAGCGCAGCCTGATCTCTCTAGTGCAAAAGAGCTTTGCCACTTCAAAGTTACTACCCATCCAATGAGTATTTACTGAGCAGCAAAGCTCTGGGCTCCGTAGCCGTCCTCAGAAGCAAAACCAGCCAGCCCACCAACCTTTAAGACGAGAAATGAAATGATTCCTGTAGTGGCAGACATTTTTTTCATGTAGGGCTATATTGAACAATGGCGGTGCTTCAGTATAAAGGGGAAGAAGTATTGAGACTTGTGGAGTTGGATCTCTTTGACCTGCAGAATTGCTTCTTCTCTCTTTCCTGTATTACCTGCATCATTTTCCTTTTGAGGGCCTCACCCCATGTGGAAGTAATGGTCTGCCAGGGGCCTCATGCCAGTGGTGTGCAGGGCCAGATACAAAAGCAGGAGGGGCCGGCCTCTTTTCATTTTCTGCGGCCCCCTTTTCTTACCCTCTTCTTCGCATCCAGTGGGCTGCTGGGGGGGAGGGACAGGTCATTTTTTGCTGGAGGTCTGAACAGATTGCTGAGTGTATTTCTCTCTGCCTCCTCCTCCTATTGTCTCTCCACCTGCTTTGCTTTTCGCCCTCCTCTTCCTCCACAATCCCCCCATAAATTAGGCCAAGAAATTTAGGAGGTGGTCCTTTACCACCCCTGATCTTCTGCATCCGTTGTTCTCAAACTCCCCCCCCCCCACAAACCTTGGTGGACCGTTTAATTACTTTTTTCCCGTCTGTTGTAGCCGTTGTAGTGTGCTAGATGCTGTATGGATTTTTAGTGGCATTTCTGTTGCTTCTCTTATTTCTTATGTTCAACAAATGCAATGTAAGGAAGAAAAGAAGCAATGGAAATACAATTGAAAACCAGTCTGCACATTTAATGTGGTGGACTCCTATTGCCAACAGACACACCACAGACCACCTGAACGAAGCTCACAGACCACTGGTGGTCCACAGACCACACTTTAGGGAGCCCTGGGCTGCATCATTGAGTGCATCTGCTTCAACTTCATTAGATCTAACTGGGTGTTTCCCAGACTTGTTTTCCCATGGACCATTTGAAAATTACTGAGGGTCTTAGTGGACCACTTCGTGATTTTTCTGCCTGTTGTAGCAATTATAATTAGAAGGAACTTCTTGACAGTAAGGGCAGTTCGGCAATGGAACCGAAAGAAAGATATAGACAAGTTAGAGCGGGTCCAGAAGAGGGCGACGAGGATGATAGCCGGTATGGAGAACAAGTCTTCTGAGGAAAGGTTGAAGGAACTTGGCAAGATATTTGATTACAGGCCCAGCATGTGTTTGTGGATGACTGAGAGTTGTAGCTAATGGCCCTTGTAAGGACAATGTTGCTTTCAAGTGTTGTTGTTGTTGTTGTGTGTGAGAAGGACCTTGGAATTGTAGTGGACCGCAAGTTGAACATGACCCAGCAGTGTGATGCTGCGGCAAAAAAGGCAAACACGGTTTTGGGCTGCATAAACAGAGCTATAGTTTCCAGGCCGAGGGAAGTAATAGTCCCACTATATTCTGCATTAGTCAGGCCTCATCTGGAATACTGCGTTCAGTTCTGGGCGCCTCATTTTAAGAAAGATATAGACAAGTTAGAGCGGGTCCAGAAGAGGGCGATGAGGATGATAGCCAGTATGGAGAACAAGTCTTATAAGGAAAGGTTGAAGGAACTTGGCATGTTCAGTCTGGTGAAGAGAAGGCTGAGGGGTGACATGATTGCACGCTTTAAGTACCTGAAGGGCTGTCACATAGAGGAGGGTACAGATTTGTTCTCTGCTGCCCCAGAGGGTAGGACTAGGTCTAATGGTTTTAAGTTGTAGGAGCGTAGATTGAGATTGGACATTAGAAGGAACTTCTTGACAGTAAGGGCGGTTCGGCAATGGAACGGACTGCCTAGGGAGGTGGTGGGATCCCCTTCGCTGGATGTCTTCAAGCAGAGGCTGGACAGCTATCTGCGGGAGATGCTCTAGCTGTGGATTTCCTGCTGTGAGCAGGGGGTTGGACTTGATGGCCTCCAAGGCCCCTTCCAACTCTATGATTCTATGTTAATGCACCGTGTAAGTTTCTGAATGATTTTTAATTGTATTTCTATTGCTCCTTTTATTTCTCATATTGTATTACAATCTGCATTCATTAGAATTCAAACTGTAATATAATAAAATAGCAATAGAAATAAAATTAAAAGATCAATATGAGTATTTAATGCAGACATACCGTGGACCACCTGAATGAAACTTCTGGACTGCTGCTGGTCCATGGGCCACAGTTTGGGAACCTCTGATCTAACAGGACTAAAAGCTCCCTAACTCAGCAGAGCATATAGTCAGTAATTTTCGCTTTCTAATCAACTGGCGTTTTAAAGAGGAAAACCCATCTGTAAGGAGCTTTTTTCCTTATCTAGTCTTTGGGTTAAAAGTGCAATTTTTCTTCTTCAGAGGATAATTTGAAGATGGATCTGATATGATTGTAACTTTCTGTTCACTAGAAGTCATCTCTGGACATATTCTAAATGTCTCACAGTCTAGTTCAAAATGTGACCAGTGTATCTCTTGGACCACGAGTGTTTGTTGAGTTGCAGTTTCTTATCTGAAAAGTGGGAATCAATAGATATCTTTATCTGATTTTCAGCCCACCCAGCCTAGATCATAGAATCCTACTGACTAAACCAACCTGGTGTCTTCCAGATGTTTCATATCAGCCCCAGTCAGCATGGCTATGGTGTCTGGGGCTGATGGGAGTTGTAGTCCAACAACATCTGGGGGGCACAGGGTAGGGAAGGCTGCATTAAATTAATGGTCAGGCAGCTGGTTTCCTGAGGGCTCATTCTGGGCCTAGCAGAGTCCCCAACCCCAAGGACCTCTTCTATGATTCTTCCTGCGTATCCCACATATGATAAAGGTCACATGGAAAAGGCCTTTAGCCACCTTCTCTTCTGGGCCAAGCAACAGAGCCTTGGAGCTGTTCCTTTTATGCTTCTCTCAGCTGCTGCCTCCCCATGCGCAAGTCAAGAATAGACAAATGAGAATGAGCAGCTGAAGTGTGTAAGGGGAAAAGGCTTCCAAATCCTCTGTTGCTTCTGATGCCAGGGAGAAAGAGGGTAAATGAGGCCTTTGGCTGCATCTAGACTCAGACAGGCATGAGCCAGTGGGTGGCATTGGTATTGCCAGCCCTTGCTCAGTTCAGAAGCTGCCCCTGCTTAAGAAGTGTTGCGGAAGAAGGACTTCTTTATCACTGCATTATTAAAATGTCCATGCACAAGTGCCATCAATTCTGCTATTTTGGCACTGTCTCAGCACACCCTGGGGTCGGGGTGGAAGGAGATTCTTTCTTCCTGTTGCAGATTTGCTGCTGTCAAGACAAGTTGCAATAAAAACTCTTTGCTGTTTGTACAGAATAATTTAGATAGCCTAAACAACGCCCAAATGAATCCTGACTCACCCTATGCCTTGAGCCAATATTCTTGAGAGATTCACATTTCCAGAGGTGGGGAACCTGTAACCCTCCAGATATTATTGGGCTATAGTTGCCACTGTCCCTGACCGTTGGCCATGTTGGCTGGTGTAATGGGAGTTAGGAGTCCAGCAATGCTTGGCGTTTTTGTAATAGAATAACGTACTATGTTCACAGACCAATAAACAATATCTGCAGGGCTGCAGGTTGCCCATTTCTCATTGAGAGATTAGGGGCTTGTTTACAAGACCGGAGTTAGCTGAGGTTGGGTTTTAGATATTTTTGTTTTTCAAACTCAGAGTTGGTTTCCTGCATTGACAATCCCTTCTCTATGAACAGGGAGTTCTAGAGCGCACCCAAATCACAATGCAATGCTCACTTTCTCGTATAATTCACAGGTCACCTGTGGCTGCAGGAAACTGCACTTCCCTCAACTCTGCTATTGTTTACGTGAGAGGTGAGTCAAGAGCCCCTGGTTTTGTGCAGGGGCTCCTTTCCTCTCTTTCAACTCACTTCAGCCTCCGATTCCCCCTTGGAGCAATGTAAACACATTGGAGGTTGAAGAGAGTTTGGGGGTTGTTACCCTAAGGTAGCCTCTGACAACCTGGTGCCCTCCAGATGTTTTGGACTGCTGCTTTCATCAGCCCCAAACCTCTGGAGGTCAGTCCATCTGGATGGCACCAGTTTGATGAAGGCTCCCCTCGGATCATTAATCATGTAAACAAGCCCCTCTGGCAGACGGACTAACTGCTACAAATTTCTTATTCATGGTGTGTGTTTTTTTTTTAAAAAAGTTTTAAGTACACACTTTAAATTCTTTAAATTTAAAATATGTTATGCTTCAGCCGATTTGTGCATAGCTACACCTACATCTTAGCAAATTTGGCATACTTCATTTCGCAAGCTGTACATAAGCTTTTCATATATTTTTTTCCAGAGAGGAAAAGGCAAGTTGTAAAATATTTCCATTAAAGTTGCAGGAGGAAGTGGCATGTTTTGCATATATAACAATTAAAATAATATTAATAATAAAACCCAATGCAGCAGAGGATCTCCCCCCCCCCCCAAACAAAAGCCCCTAACCTTTTCAGTAGGGAGAGAATTCAGAATTCTGTCCTGGCATTTTGTCGAATGATTCAGATGCTATGGGGTGAGAAAAGGATGCTTCCATACGGGCAGGGTTTTGGTCATAGCCAGTCTCTTATAAAAAGTGTCATCATTAATTTATTTCGTGTGTGTGTTTAAATCTACCACAGTCTTTGCTAATCTGTTGCTGTCTGGATGTTTTGAACTACAATTCCCAACAGCCACGACTGATGTAGTTCATAACCTTTGAAGGGCACCAGGTTGGTGAATGCTGAATACTGTTATTTGACAGAGCATCCCTCCCTTTTTTTTTTTAAAGAAGAAGGGTCATTTATGTACTCTGTCCTAACCACACAGGTGAAGAAGCTTCAGATGATGTTGAGGCAGGCCAACGACCAACTAGAAAAAACAATGCGAGAGAAGCAGGAACTGGACGAGTATCTGAAGCAAAGCACAGAAGATTCAGGAAATCAGGTACAGAAAACCTGGAGGGGGAAGGAAAATCCTAACGTAAGAGTGGCAGTCTGCGGAAGTGTGACTTAGGCTCGAGCCTTTGTCTAATACACAAGCTGTTTTTTGCCTCGTATCTGAGGCAGAGCAGTCGGAGTGCAAAAATCTCTTAAAAGCAGTGGGTTTTTTGGCATCTGTTCTTGAGAATTCTTCCCACATCAGTCTATGTGCTGTGGATCCTCTGCATTGTGGATTATTTCCTGACATGCTCTAGATCTTCCAGGTAGTCTTGCCCTCCACTCCTTATTTTTTCATTGTGACACCCCAGATTTCCCTAAAACACAGTTTAAAAACAGTTCTGCTAAAAGCTGAGAGTGAGTGAGTGTGTAATAGAACTGGTGGCCACTACTAAAAAATGATTATTAGTGTTGAAGAGCTTTGATTTATTCTCAGTTGCAATTAACTGCTATGTACATTGGTCTGCAAGATCCTCCGTGGCGCAGAGTGGTAAGCGGCGGTAACGCAGCCGAAGCTCTGCTCACGGCCAGAGTTCGATTCCAACAGAAGGAGGAAGTTGAATCTCCGGGAAAAGGGGTCGAGGTCCACTCAGCCTTCCATCCATCCGAAAAATGAGTACCCGGCATATGCTGGGGGGTAAAGAAAGGCCAGGGAAGGAACTGGCAATCCCACCCCATATATACGGTCTGCCTAGTAAACGTCGCAAGACGTCACCCTAAGAGTCGGAAACGACTCGCACTACGTGTGGGGACACCTTTACCTTTTACATTGGTCTGCAGATTCCTAGTATGCCCTAGTGGTGTGGAATGTGTGGCCCTCCCAATATTGTTGACAAATTCATGGAGGACAGGGCTATCAATGGCTACTAGCCGTGATGGCTGTGCTCTGCCACCCTAGTCAGAGGCAGCATGCTTCTGAAAACCAGTTGCCGGAAGCCTCAGGAGGGGAGAGTGTTCTTGCACTCGGGTCCTGCTTGCGGGCTTCCCCCAGGCACCTGATTGGCCACTGTGAGAACAGGATGCTGGACTAGATGGGCCACTGGCCTGATCCAGCAGGCTCTTCTTATGTTCTTATGTTCTTATGTTGGACTGCCAGTTCCCGCTGGCCCCAGCCAGCTTGATCAGTGGTCAGGGATGATGTAGGCCAGTAATCCTGAGAGGAGTAGGAGTGTGCACTACAAATCAGTTTGAATGGGGTAAATGTGAGGTTGCCATATATACCTCTCATTAACTTAATTATGTGGCTGCGCAGATAAGCCCACAGAAGGGTTGTTGGTTGTTTTACTATCCTGGGAAGAGGCTAGCAGCCTGTGTTTCTGCACCAGCTGTGCAGGAGAAGCCAGGGGCGGCAGCAGCAGCAGCAGCATGCTAGCCTCTTAGCGGGCTAGTAAACTTTTTTCCATTCTGCCAGAACAGGCTGTTGAAGGAAGGGCCTTAAGGACAGGCTTCTCTCCCCTGCCAGCCCAGTCCTCGCTGGCAAGGCATTCCTTGTTGCCTGTGGCTGCCAAGAGAGTTTGACACAAGGCTGAATTATGTCATGCTTTTCTGCTGAGATTAGCTTCAAAACTGGCTTGCAGTTAAAACCCAAAGAGGCCCAACACGATCATAGTCCACTCTGTACTGCTATGATAGGTCCCCCACTTCGCTCCTAGTCCTCCTCACCAATCCCAGTTGGTGTTCTCTAATAGTTTGCTGCTGTTGCTTTAAAGCATTTTTACGACACTTTTCAGCTGAATAGGCCCAGAGAGCAGCTTACATACTATTAGTTAAAACAAGACAGTCCCTGTCTGCAAGTTTACAAGCTAAAAAGACATGACACAAAAGGAAAAAGGATTGGATAGGGAAGAGGAAAGAAGTAGCATCATCTCATCTAGCTCCATACTGTGTAAGTGAAAGGTTAAGCACATAGATCCAGCTAAACCCCATCTGGCATGAGAGAATAAATCAGCCAACAAGAGGTTATGCCCCTGCTCCAGCCCTAAACTGACTCCAAAGGCATGACCCTCCCAATGTAAACGCCTTCTCTTAAGTGCAGTGTTTTTTTTTAAGCATGGCATTTCATTTTTATTTATTGTGGGTAAGCTTGTTGGTGCCTTTAAAGTGAAACAGCCTAAAGATTTTCAGAGGAGTAACCATGTTAGTGTGCTTGCAGCAAACACAACAAAGTTCCGCCACCACCATGTACATAACTTGGGATAACATTTCATGCATCAGATGAACTAGTAATGAATGAAGGCCACAGAAGCGTATGCCACAAGAAAGCTATTAGCCTTTTAAGGTGCCCCAAGAGTTGTTTCTTACAGCCTAAGGAGAAGCTCACTAACTAGCGAGAGCATTTGGATGTGTAAGTTCTGTAGCCAAATCATAGCTAGGCAAGTACATAGATATGCATCTGTACATGATTGGAATGCGATGAGAAGCTTGAAGGACTTCCTCATAGAACACAAATAGAAACCATGGGATGTATAATATATATGTTTCTTTTTAAAAAATGGGATTCTTTGCTTGTTGCACTTTCTGAGTAAGTTTGTCCATAATCATGATCTCCCAGACGTTTATCAGCTCTCTGTTGTTCAGGAAGCTGCTTGGGTGACTTCAGTTACACACTATAAAAAGAGACCAGGTTCCAGAACTCTTGGGTGTTCCCACCAAAGTTTAAAGTGTGAAACCAGTTTGTCCACACCCCTGCCAACAATACTGACTATAATTTGGATGTCTTGGGTGAAGCCTTGCAGGAGCAACATACCCCCTGCTGAGAACTTTGTATTAATGCTTCCTTTATATTTATGTTGGTTGATAAGGTCCTCTTTTCCCCCTCCTTCCCTTTGACAGATCTTGTCACTCATTGTCAGAGTTCAGGAGTCTGAGACCCAGCTTAGTGAACTACAGCATGCATTTTCTCAAGCTAGGAGAGATGTCCAGGATCAAATGGTAAAGAAATGCTGACTTTATGGATCTTGGGGATTTATATAAATAAAGTCGTTGCATGTTTTTTGCTCATACAGCCTTGTAATTATCCACTTGCCTGCCCTTTTCAGGGCAAACAATGATTTATTGTTGAATTCTTGCACTGAGTAAGGGGTTGGACTCAATGGCCTTTCCAACTCTACTGCGCTTTGATTCTTGGCAGTTCACAAGTTTGGGTGCTGTCCGTCCCCACCTATGTATGGTGAGAGGTAAAGAGGTTGTAGTTAGCTGACTCCTGCCAGCAAAGCTGTGTGTGCATCTATTTCCTTGTTCCCGCTGCTTGCCTAGCTGTTGGAGGAGCGCAGATGTGCACATGGGGTGGGGGACTCAATGAGATGCAGCTCTGTAAGTAAGGGGGGAGCTGATAACACTGCAGAAATGAGACAGATAATAACATCTCGGTTGGCAATGGCCTGAGAGACAAGGAGGAATCCAGCAAGGTGGACATAGCCACGGGCAGGTAGTGTTGAGCCTCCGCTTCCCCACGAGGGCCAGGGAGGGGGGAGACATGAGTTCCAGGTTTCCCAGCCGTCAGAAGGCACGGAAGACCAAGGAATTGTTGAGTCTGAGCAAGACCTTGGGAGGGGGAGTGAGTTTGACTCCGGGCCAGTTCCCACGGATGGCACGGTCTCGGAAGCGGAGAGCGTGCTGCCCCCCGACAGGTTGGAGGAGCCGTTGGAAGATGTTCCAGAGGGGGCGTTGACTCCCCCTTTACCAAGCGGTTCTCGGGATGCCTCAAGCACGTCACCGCCCCCTGACCTTGAGCCGGTTGCTAAGGAGATGGTTCTTTCAGATGAGCCGTTGGAGGCACCCTCCCCCATCACCCCGCTCTCTACGTTGCGAGAAGCGGACAGGACAGAGGCAGGACTTGCGAAGGAGCCAGAGATTATGATCTAAAACTTTCCCTACTTAAGACTGCAGCTCTCTGGGTTGAGTTGCTGAGTCAACTTTCTTCACGCGTTGCAGAGCATGTCTAGAGTGCAGTTAGGGAATTCTAGAGAGCTAGCTTAGAGATTTCTATGAAGCGTACCACTTTTGATGAATCCATTAGTTTAACAAAACAAGATTTAATTGCACCTGCGTCTCAGCCTCGTGAATCCCGCTCTGAACAGGGCAGGTAGTGCCTTCTCACTGTACACCATGTGGTTTGCCTAAGGAAGAGAGGTGAGGGACGTTTGCTTCTGCTTCCTGTACAGTGTAAATGCTACAAAGGCTGTCAAGCCAGGAGGTGGACTGCAGGCCCCACTTCAGGTGGTAAATGTTCAGCCCATAAGGTTCTTAGGGAAGTTTGACAGCAGCGGCTTTGGGTCTTCCATGCCTTGTGCGACCTTTCCTTAAGAGTGATTGCTCTGGGGCAGCTCCATCTTGTCCCATGGCTTTTAATCCACCCTGGCTTCATGCTCGGACAGTGGGGAAAGTGGATTAGGGGTTGCATTGGGTGGGCTAGAAGCCCCCGTGAGCCCCCAAGCACCTGGCTGACTGTGACCGAACAGATTCATAACGATAGGAATAGACTCTAGACGAGACATTTTTGCTAGTTTCTTGACCAGTAGATTTGTCTTCCTGTTGCATTCAGGAGATAGGCATGTGCCTGGCATAAACTGGTTCTGGCTTCCTTATTTTCTGCATACCTAGTTGCATATTTCATTGTAATTGCAAATTGTGTAATAACTTTTATTGATTGGCAGTATACATCTTTGTGGTGTGACCCACCCTGAGTTTATTTATTTTTTAATGATGAAGGGTGGATATGTAGTTTATAAATAATAAATTTGCACACTCAGTTGTATGCACTAATACACATTTGTTGTTGCTGCCATCCTAGTACCGTGTATTGTGACTTTCCTTCACTTCATGTAATAGATTCCTTTTAGTCTATTCACCTTTGAAATTATGCCGGTATGAGTTACTGTTAAATTGTGTCTGCTGCACTTGAAATGTACTTTCAGTGCTAAGCCCTTTTAAGGCTATTAAATGGCAAAGGTGTTTGAGATAATTGAGAACTTTGACCTTGCAATGGAGGAAGGGCAAAACAGGTCTTTGGAGAAAGGGCCATAGCTCAGTGGTAGGGTATCTTGCCTGGCATTCAGAAGGTCCCAGATGCAGTCACCAATGGCATACCCTTAACTCTTCTCCTGGTAATATGCCACCTGTTGAATTGAGAATCTGACCTTTGGATGGTTCACTGTAAGGTGTCTTGCTGCAACAGTTCATTTCCCTGACTCCTAAATGACTTGAAACCTCCTGCTATTCCCAGTCTAGTGTAGGAGGTGACACAAATTCAGAGAGGTAGCAGGGTTGGCGTTTTACCTTCTGTGTGCATAGAAAATGCTGGAGAATGAAATGTGACTTTATTAGAGAAGGTAGTTTTAAAACAGTGACCTTAAAATGTTTTGTGCGTGTGTGTGTTTTTTCCCACCGGAAAAAGGCTGTCCTGACACAGTCGAGGGAGCACATCTCGGAGGAGTTGATGAGACTCCAGAAAGACAATGAAAGCCTTCAAGGAAAACATTGCCTGCATGTCTCTTTGCAGCAGGCCGAGGACTTTATCCTGCCAGAAACCGAAGAGGTAGGATACCTTTTTGTTAATTATACAGAGGAGTTGTGTGGTAATTAAGAGGAAGTCATTATTAACACAAAGGCTCAGGGAGATAGTTGAGGTTAGTTGACATGTCAAGTTTGTTTCAGGTGCCTGTGTGCACACAAGATTCTAATCCCTCAGTGAAGGGTTAGATTGGCAAAAAAGTACCTGTTAGCCTTACTTCTTGGGCACACACTCTAACACGGATGGGTGTGCCGTGCAGAAAACCTGACACTGAAATGCTTTAAAAACCCAGTGTACCTGGCATGGCGGTTTAGCTTCCCCATTGCATAGCAACCCTGCCTGCCACATGTCAAGCAACCTCCATGCACAAAGGCTGGAATTCCTCCCCAATGGGTCTCTCTCTCTCTCTCTCTCTCTCTCTCTCTCCCTCTCTCCCTCTCTCCCTCTCTCTCTCTCTCTCTCTCTCTCCCTCCCTCTCTCCCTCTCTCTCTCCCTCTCTCTCTCCCTCTCTCCCTCTCTCCCCCTTCTCCTTCTCCCTCTCCCTCAGGGGAGAGTGCTCTTTGCACTCAGCTCCTACTTGCGGGCTTCCCACAAGCATCCAGTTGGCCACTGCGATAACAGGGGTGCTGGACTAGAAGGGCCACTGCCCTGATTCAGCAGCCAGACTCTTCTTATTTTCTTAAAACTGGGCCCCTAGAGGTGAGCCCAAGCCTACATGCTCATCCCTGATTGGTGAATCCCCTCATGAATTCCCTCCCCTGACTCCACAGGGTTAAAAAAAGTGAGATTTCCTAGAAAATGTGTTATCTACTAAATATCATAAATGATCCTCACACCTCACAAATAAGTTGCAGAAAACCAGGGAGCTGGTGCAAATACCCTATGAGGACTTTTCAAAGTTTTTATTTAAAAAAGAAAAGACAGGTAAAGGGGGAATGATGGAGGAGTATAAAACTACGCAGGGAGTGAAGAAAGTAGACAGAGAGGGTTTTTCTCCCTCTCTCATAATAAGTATATCCCAGTGGAGTCATCCAGTGAAGGAATGCTGGGAGATTTTATGGCAGACAAAAGGAAGGACTTCTTCACAGAGCACGTAGTTAAAACTGTGGAATTTGCTAGCCGAAGAGACAGTAATGACCACCATCTTGGATGCCTCTTGAAAGGGGATGAGAGCAATCCATGGAGGAAAATGCTATCAGCGACTAGTAGTCGTGATGGCTGTATGTTACCTCCCAGTGTCGGAAGTAAAGTTATCAGCTGTTGGGGATCATGAGCATGGAAGGACAAATGTATTCTTGTCCTCCATGCAGGCTTCCCATAGGCCACTGAGTGTGTTCCAGTCATACTCTGGGAATCTCACACTGGGGACATCACCCATTATTATTATTATTATTATTATTTATTAAATTTATATACCGCCCGACTAGCAATAGCTCTCTGGGCGGTGAACACAAGAAATACGATAAAATCACATAGTATAATACAACCAAAAACATATAAAAATAAAACAATCTAAAATCAATCACAGCAGATTTTAAAATTACGTTAACTTAAATTAGTATGCCTCGGAAAAGAGGAAGGTTTTAACTTGGCGCCGAAAGGATAACAATGTTGGTGCCAAGCACACCTCCTCGGGGAGACTATTCCACAGTTCGGGGGCCACCACTGAGAAGGCCCTAGATCTTGTCACCACCTTCCGGGCTTCCCTATGAGTCGGAACCCGGAGGAGGGCCTTCATTGCTTGAGGATCCTGCCTTTATGCCTTTTAGACTGGCAATGGGGCCTTGCTGTAGGGTGCCCCACACTGTGAAACTCTTCATCCTCAAGATGCTCAGCTTTATTTCCTGCAAAACCATCTACTCCCTGGCAACATTTAAAAAAAAGATTCTCTAGAATTTGGACACACAACTTTGTAGAGATGAATCCAATGCTGATTTCTCTCTTTAGCGTATCCGTTCCTCTTCTACTTTTGAAACCAGTTCCAACGGGGCCAAAGTGAGAAATATTTTATTATGCAAACGCCTCTGGCCATTAGGGCTGTATGTGTGTATATATGAGAAGGAGAGAGAGACAAAAAAAAGAGTGCTTTGTTCTAGAACCTTGTAAACCTTCCTTTCAGGAACTCCGTGAACTGGTCCTTAAATACCGTGAAGACATCATTAGTGTGCGGACAGCAGCAGACCACCTGGAAGAAAAACTGAAGGCAGAAATTTTATTCTTGAAAGAACAGATTCAAGCTGAACAGTGTTTAAAAGAGAACATAGAAGAGACGTTGCAGCTTGAAATAGAGAACTGCAAAGAGGAAATAGGTGAGGAGGGGGGGCGGAAGGCAGGGAACCCCAACCTTAAGTGGAGCCACAGTCAATGACAGGCAGAGCCAACTCATTCTAGTTTTGTCTCCCTCCTCGTCTCTGCTGAGTTCCATGAGGGCAACATACTGACATGGGGAGGAGGAGGAACCCGACAGGGACGGCCACCCCCTGAACTAGCTGAAGTGGGAAGGCAGGCCAGTGGAGGCTAGCTGATGGCACTCCGAGCATGGTGGGGCATTCCCCACCCACCCAAATGGACCAGTCTCCACTGGTTTGTGCAGGGCTAAGCACCGGGACAGAAAGGTACCTTGACTTGGAAGGGGACCTGCTAGTTTAGTTGCATGGAAGGATTGTTGTCATTCATTGCATTTATATAACCCTTTTTGGGTCTCCCAGGGGCTTCATATTATCTTAATAATCCTTACAACAGTCCTGTAAGGTGGTTTGTCATTCCCTGTCCCCCATATATCGAGGGCAACATCCCAAGAAACCTCTTCAGGGTTGTGTCGATGAGCTTAACGAAACCACTTGAAATAAGTCTGATGTTTGAAATAGGAGCCTGCAACCAAAGAAGTGTTGGGTTAGTTGAAATCAATATGGGAATTTCAGTACTTACTTACTTACTTACTTACTTACTTGATTGATTGATTGATTGATTGATTGATTGTATTTGTATACCGCCCCATAGCCGAAGCTCTCTGGGTGGTTTACAGTACCTAAAAACACTAAAAACACATATACAAATTTAAAACACATCTTTTAAAAACAATTTAAAACACAATTTAAAAAGTTAAAACAATTTAAAAAACACATGCTAAAATGCCTGGAAGAAAAGGAAAGTGTTGACCTGGCGCCGAAAAGATAACAGTGATGGTGCGAGACGCACCTCGTCAGGGAGATCATTCTATAATTGGGGCCACCACTGAGAAGGCCCTCTCCCTTGTTGCCAGACTCCCAGCTTCCCTCAGAGGAGGCACCCGGAGGAGGGCCTTAGATGTTGAGCGTAGTGTACAGGTTGGTTCGTATCGGGAGAGGCGTTCCATCAGGTATTGTGGTCCCAAGCCGTGTAAGGCTTTATAGGTTAAAACCAGCACCTTGAATCAAGCTCGGAAACATACAGGCAGCCAATGCAAGCGGGCCAGAATCGGTTTTATATGTTCGGACCGTCTGGTCCCTGTTACCAATCTGGCCGCTGCATTTTGCACAAGCTGCAGTTTCCAAACTGTCTTCAAAGGCAGCCCCACGTAGAGTGCATTGCAGTAATCTAATTTAGAGGTTACCAGAGCATGGACAACTGAAGCCAGGTTATCCCTGTCCAGATAGGGACATAGTTGGGCCACCAGCCGAAGTTGGTAGAAAGCACTCCGTGCCACTGAGGCTACCTGAGCCTCAAGTGACAGAGATGGTTCTAGGAGAACCCCCAAGCTACGAACCTGCTCCTTCAGGGGGAGTGCAACCCCATCCAGGACAGGTTGGACATCCAGCATCCGGTCAGAAGAACCACCCACTAGCAGCATCTCAGTGTTGTCTGGATTGAGCCTCAGTTTATTAGCCCTCATCCAGTCCATTGTCGCAGCCAGGCACCGGTTCAGCACATTGACAGCCTCACCTGAAGCAGATGAAAAGGAGAAAAGGAGAAATAGAGCTGTGTGCTCCAAATAGAGCTCCAAAGCTCCGGATGACCGAACCCAACGGTTTCATATAGATGTTGTTCCCTCATTCTTCCTCTAGCATCACTTCTCAACCCTCGTTGCCTTCTTAAGGTTGCCAGTTACAATCCTGTAGTGACAGTAGACATAGTGTATAGCCTTTCTTGACCTTAGGCACTTTTTCCTTACCTCTTTGCCCCCTTCTTCCCTCTATTCCTTTGCCTTTTTCTTCAGTCCATTTTCTCCATGTTTACCCTTTCCCTGGGTTCTTCCTCTGTCTATTGCATCCCTCCTCCAGCCACCTTAATTCTGGAATTCCCTGCCCTTCCAGCTTCTGCCTACAAAGCTACTTCTGCCCCTCAGGTCTGTGCGAGACTACAGTTACAGCCAGACTGACAACTTCTCCTTGCCTCACAGAAGCTGCTGCTTCAGCTTCAACTTCAGCTTCAGCTTCAATTTCAACTTCAACTTCAACTTCAAAAAATAAATAAATCTGTCTTTGCTGGTCTCAGAGAGATGGTGCAAGCTTCATGTCACAGGCTAAGATCCACAGGGCAAGACAAGTTCTCATCCTTCAGCTCTTGTCTCTCTTATTTTTATGTTACCTGAAGTGGAAGGGAGATAAACAGCCCCTGTGGGGAGCCACAAGCGGTAACAGGCAGTTCGTCTTCCTGGCAGACTCCACCTGTCTTTTTGACAAATTGGAATGTTGGTGATTATTCCACAATAACTGCCTCAGCCGTTGCTTATCAGAGGCTTCACCACTGCTGTGGAAATACAATGTAGATATTCACAGGGTCACTTTGCATGTTCCCCACTGACCTCTTACCGTGGTAATAGTCGGGACATGTATAGAAATGTTGAATGGCTGGAGTCAGCAAATCATTTCATTTTATTTATTATTACATTTATATCCCTCCTTTCCTCCAAGGAACTCAAGGTGGCATGCAGACATGGCTCCCTCCCTCCCAATTTTATCCTCACGTCAACCCTGTGAGGTGGTTTAGGCTGAGAGACAGTTGCTGGCCGAAGGCCACCCAATGAGCTTCATGGCCAAGCGGGGATTTGAACGCTGGTCTCCCAGGTCCCAGTCCAACATTCTGACCACTACACCATAGTGGCTGTTCCTGGTGTGGAATCATCCCAGTGTGGCGTGACGCCTTCCCAGTGCATTTTTCTCCCACCTGTCCTCATACCCTTCAGGCAAACAAGAGATGATTTATATGCTGGGGAAATCTGGAGACTTGCCTTCTGCATTTGATATGAAAAGCTGCCCCAGTGTCGAGTGCTTCACATTCATGACCAAGAGCTGGCATGTTCCAGGGAAGAGAGCGCAGGCGTGCCCTGAGAAGAGCCAGGTGCCTGTGCTCAGCCTCCGTTTCTTCCCATAGTTAGGGGAAACAGGCCACTCATATTCCTTACCAAGACAGTTGTGAGGAGGAAGTCGCTGGCTGGAGACATAGAGATACAGAAGAACCTACCTTTTAATTAAGAAATAGTTAAGATGAACTATATTTTGGAGAATTCTGCCGGTGAGAACGGAGTGGAGGCCGCCTTGGCCCCACCTTGCTACCCTGAATCGATTGTGAGGCTCGTTGGCTGAGAAAGTGATATTAAAGCTCCTTAATGGACCTTCTCTTTTGCAGCTGCTGCTTCCAGCCTGAAGACAGAGCTGGAGAGAATCAGAGTGGGAAAGGAGCAGGTAAGGCTTCCCCCTGGATGCTTTAGGGCGGGGCAAGCCGGCATGGTGCCTCCCGGAGGATGTTGGACTCCCAGCTCCCATCAGCCTCAGCCAGGTCGGTTTGGGACTGAAGGGAGGTGGAGAATGTTTGGAGGGCGTTACGTTGACTAGCCCTGTTTTAGGAAATGCTTGGCATGCCGTGCTGAAAAGCTGCTTGCTTGCCTGCCTTGCTGGTGGCGCCATGTCAGTGGGGCAGTGGAAGCCACTCCGGGTTTTAGTCCGGACTTTCAGGGAGCTGCCCAAGGTGCCTCAGCATTTTGGAGAGCTCCTGAAAGTTAAGACTAAAACCCGGAGTGGATTCCCTTGACACGGAGCCTCCACCCACTGCTGCTTTCTGTTCACCTTGTAACCTGGCGAAGGGATTCCTGTGGAGCGGGTGGCGATCGCTGCAGCTGACCCAGTTTCTTTTTTTGGGGGGGTTCACACATCTCCCCACCTTGTCCTTCCACTTGCTCCTGGACACCAGAGACTTTTTCTCCCTATAACACATGGGGTGACTCGTAGTGTGTGTGTGTTGTAGGGAGTTGGCCCAAAGAGAGAAGAAAGAAATTGGGAAGCAAGCACAGAGCGAGAATTTGGTACTTCAAGTGTATGTGTGAGATGACACTAACTGTAACTGCCCCTCCCCTCGCCAATGCTGATGTCCCAGAATAAAACACAGCATTTTATTCAGATCTGCCTGCCGTTTTGCAGACCCGTCTCTGGAACAGGCATCATCATCATAATAATAATACTGAAATTTTATTTTTAGACCGCCTATCTGGCCGAATGAACGGCCACTCTTGGCGGCATACATAAAATTAAATACATATAAAAATACAGTTATAACATCAGTCTTTAATTATCCACCCACCCACATCTGTACACTATAGAACTAAAATTATCCAGGAGTTCTATATGCCCACTGAAACAGCCAAGTTTTCAATCTAAAAGTCCCTCCACTTTATACATCCTTGCAAAGGAGAAGAGGGGCAGCTGTCAGCTCATCAGTGTGCCAGTCAAAGTGAACTGCTAAGATTGGGGAGTCCCTTCTGATCCTCAGTTGTCATCTGGTGGCTCTTTAGGACCTTTTGGACTTTGGGGATGTAAAGAAGGGCCCTTTAGGCCTCTTGCGGCCTCTGCCGGCTTAGAGCAACAGGAGAATACAATTGAGCGGAATGGACTTGATGCCCGTGATGCAGCAGGGGTGCTTTATGAAGCTTGTGATTGCTGCTTATGATGATAGGCACCTAGGGAGCAGCTTTGTGTTGAGTCTGTCCATTGGTCTAGCTCAGTATTGCCTACACTGACTGGCAGCAGTTCTCTCCAGGGCTTCAGGCAGGAGTCTCTCCCAGCCCTGCCTGGAGATGCCACCGGGGATTGAACCCGGGACCTTCTGCATGCTAAACTACAGCCCTTCTCCAAGTGGTGGTGATGGCGATAGTGGGCAGCCACGGCCACTTCTGCCATTGTGTCTGCTTTTGTATAAAGTGAATGCAGTTTCTGGATCCAATAAGGGAGAGGCTTTATTAACTGCAGGTTTTCCCATTGAGCGTTATTAAAGAAAAAGAAACTGGATACGGTCTGGTGAACCTGCAGCGTCATTTCATGCAAGCAGGCATCAGGGAGTTTGGGCCCATTAGTTTCTTGTTCTTGGTTTCTCAGTTGGAGTCCACCTTGAAGGAAAAAATGCAGCAGTTGGAAAGCTTTCAGGAGAGGAGAAGTGGTCTTGAAGAGCAGCTGAGGAGGGAGTTGGTGGCAAAAGTAAGTATTAATGAAAGTTGTGCACACACTTGTAATAATAATAATAAAATTTCCTTTGTGAGTCGCCTATCTGGCCGACCAAACGGCCACTCTAGGCGACGTACATTGCCACAACAGAATACAATATCAAATCCCAATTACAAAAATTAAAAAGCAACATTACGCTAAACAACGTTAAAAACTGACTTGCCCCCCGGCGACCCCATAGGCCTGCCTGAACAGCCAGGTCTTCAAGGCCCGGCGGAAACCTGTCAGGGAGGGGGCATGGTGAAGATCGAAAGGAAGGGAGTTCCAGAGGGCGGGGGCCACCATCGAAAAGGCCCTCTCTCTGGTCGGCACCAGCCTAGCTGTTTTAACTGGTGGGACCGAGAGAAGGTCTTGTGTGGCTGATCTCGTCGGGCGGCATAGTTGGTGATGCTGGAGGCGCTCCTTCAGATAAACTGGGCCGGAACCGTATAGGGCTTTAAAGGTTAATACCAACACCTTGAATTGGGCCCGGTAAACAACTGGTAGCCAGTGTAGATCTATTAACACCGGGGTGATATGATTGCGGCGGCGGCTGTTCTTAATCAAGCGTGCCGCCGCATTCTGTATCAGCTGTAATTTCCGGACCGTCTTCAAGGGTAACCCCACGTAGAGCGCATTACAGTAGTCTAAGCGAGAGGAGACCAGGGCATGTATCAGCCGTGGGAGCAGATGGACAGGAAGGTAGGGTCGCAGCCTCTGTATAAGATGTAATTGATACCAAGCCGCCCGGCTCACTGCTGAAACCTGAGCCTCCATGGACAGCTGGGAGTCAAGAATGACCCCAAGGCTGCGGACCTGGTCTTTCAGGGGCAGTTTTACCCCATTGAACACCAGGTCTATATCTCCCAACCTTCTCTTATCCCCCACGAGCAACACCTCGGTCTTGTCGGGGTTCAGCTTCAGCCTATTCCTTCCCATCCATTCACTAACGGAATCCAGGCACTTGGACACGGTCTCCACAGCCAACTCTGGTGAGGACTTGAACGAGAGATAGAGCTGAGTGTCATCCGCATATTGGTGACACTGCAGCCCAAATCTCCTGATGATGGCTCCCAGCGGCTTTACATAGATGTTGAATAGCATGGGGGAGAGGATAGATCCCTGTGGCACTCCACAATTGAGAGGCCAAGGGTCTGAAACCTCATTCCCCAATGCCACCCGTTGATGTCTGTCTGAGAGATAGGAACGGAGCCACTGTAAAACAGTGCCCCCTATTCCCAATCTTCCCAGGCGGGCTAAAAGGATACCGTGGTCGACGGTATCAAAAGCCGCTGAGACATCCAGGAGGACGAGGAAGGTATATTCTCCTCTATCCAACGCCCTCCTCAAATCATGTATTGCATTGCCCACGTTTGTGTATTTAAGCGCAAAAAAGACCCTTTATTCAATAAAGTGTGTCGTGACAGAGCTCAAGATTGGTAACTAGTTCAAGAGGCAGAAGGGAGGAAGGGTCCCTTCTCAGGGTGGACAGAAGTAATCCAGTGGGATTCCCCCAAGGATCAGGACTGGGGGCAGCGCTTTTTTTGCAGGGACCAATGAGGCATCCCAAGTTTTGTGTTTTTTTAAATTGGTAAAATCCAACACTCGATTGTGAAGGATCTCTCCAAATGGGCGAGAAAACAGCGATGAGCCCGAGCGCACAGTTTGAGGCAGGCTGGGGACGACACCCCTCCCCTGCCTTCGCATGTGCATAGATGGAGTTTGAACATGAGGAGGGGGTCAAAGAAGTGAGGCCACCTGCCTCCTGTGAAGGGAATATTGTGGCCCTGAGAAGCAGCTTGGGTGTATAGACCAGGGATGGGGAACCTCCAACCTGCAGCCCACCAGGCCGTTTTGGGGAAGCCACACCTGCCCTGCCCCACACCTCATACGTGACGTCAGGTGTGGGGCTTCAAAGGAAAAATTGGAAGCTTAAGGTGGGCTCCCAGTTGTTCCTTTGCTGGAGCAAGGTTTACTGATGGGCAGTAGGAGGTGCCCCTTCCTCAATGAGGGGGGATGGAAACCACATTCCCTTCCCAGTGCCGCTCTTGGAAGTCTCTGATACCCCCCCCCGGCTCCTTTCCAACTTGGATGTAGGACATGAACAGGAGCTACACAGATTGAAACAGGAAAGGGCCAGAAAGAGCTTTGCAGTCCTTCCTGTGCTGATCATTTCAACCACTGATGTTGGATGTTGAAAGGGTCAGTGCAGGGCTGCTTGCAAAGCATGGAGCTAGCAATGCCCCATGCATTATGGTTCCCAAGCTTGAGGACAAGGGATTTTGACAGGTGGGTGGGGCAGCATGCCTGTCAGTCTTGTGACATCATAATGTCATGTGACTGACTTGTGGATTGCCCCGCATACCTGTCAAAGTTGGCCCGCTGGATTGGCCTGAGACGGTTCCCCTCCCATGATGTAGACAAAAGGCCACACTGTTCCTGAGCAGGTATTTACCATCCCAATGTCCCCTGACAGTCAGGGCCATCTTGCGGTGTCAGTGTGAGCCCTTTGGTGCAAACCCAAGCTTGTTTCTCTGTCTAGGCTCACCTGGAGCAGCTGATGTTTGAAGAGAAGGACAAAGCTCAGCGGCTGCAGACAGAACTGGACGTCAGTGAGCAAGTGCAGAGGGATTTCGTAAAGCTTTCTCAGACCCTTCAGGTAAGGCTGTTGGCTCGTCCTCTTGAGGCACTGCACAAACCAAAGGGGCTTCAGAAAAACTTTGTCAGGCTACGTCTAGGAAAGGGCTTCTGTGCCTCCAGAGGGTGGCCGGCAACTACATGTTTATGGAAGCCCAAAGCATCAGGAATTGGACCAAGATGAAGGAGGTGTGAAAAATTGAGGGAGAAATATGAATAATTTAAGATATGCAGACGATACCATATTACTAGCAGAAACCAGTAATGATTTGAAACAAATGCTGTTGAAAGTTAGAGGAAAGCAGAAAGGCAGGACTACAGCTGACTGTCAAGAAGACTAAAGTGATGACAACAGGTGATTTATGTAACTTTAAAGTTACATAACCCTCTGTGGTGCAGAGTGGTAAGCGGCGGTAACGCAGCCGAAGCTCTGCTCATGACCGGAGTTCAGTTCCAACGGAAGGAGGAAATCGAATCTCTGGTAAAAGGGGTCGAGGTCCACTCGGCCTTCTATCCATCCGTGGTCGGTAAAATGAGTACCCGGCATATGCTGGGGGGTAAAGAAAGGCCAGGGACGGAACTGGCAATCCCACCCCATATATACGGTCTGCCTAGTAAATGTCGCAAGACGTCACCCTAAGAGTTGGAAACGATTCGCACTACAAGTGCGGGGACACCTTTACCTTTAAAGTTGACAATGAGGACATTGAACTTGTCCAGGATTATCAATACCTTGGCACAGTCATTAACCAGTAGTCAAGAAATTAGAAGAAGGCTAAGACTGGGGAGGGCAACTATGAAAGAACTAGAAAAGGTCCTCAAATGCAAAGATGTGTCACTGAACACTAAATAACAATGGCATTCCCGATCTCTGTGTATGGATGTGAAAGTTGGAGAGTGAAAAAAGTGGATAAGAGAAAAATCAACTCATTTAAAATGTGGTGTTGGAGGAGAGCTTTGCGCATACCATGGACTGCGAAAAAGACAAATAATTGGGTGTTAGAACCAATTAAACCAGAACTATCACTAGAAGCTAAAATGGTGAAACTGAGGTTATCCTACCTTGGACACATCATGAGAAGTCGTGATTCGCTAGAAAAAACAATAATGCTGGGGAAAACAGCAGGGAGTAGAAAAAGAGGAAGGCCAAACAAGAGATGGATTGAGTCCATAAAGGAAACCACAGACCTGAACTTACAAGATCTGAACAGGGTGGTTCATGACAGATGCTGTTGGAGGTCACTGATTCATAGGGTTGCCATAGGTCATAAAAGATTTGGAGGCACATAACAACAACAACAGCAGCAAATGCAATAAATAATAAAAAGAATGGATAATAATGATACTTTAAAAATAGTTTTGTCTGAGGGTAGTGGGAAACAGATATTTCTGCTATTTGTTGTGTTGAGAGCAGGTGGCATCCAAATATACTTTGCTTGGTTGCTCCTTCTGTACGAGCTGCTGCCTCCCCGCACCCTCCCTGCAAGGCAGTTTAACTGCCTCAGCCTGTTGGCCACCTCAACTCCTCACATATTGCCTGGGCTGTCCTTTTGAACTGCAGCAATCACCAAAACCTGGAGTGCATTTCTCAGGAAAGAGATTCTCGCTTCAGGATGGTCTGCTTGACGTCTGCCTCCTTTTTAAGGCAGAAGCGAAGATGCCCATTCTGAATGTCACCCCACTTCACCCTTTGGCCCTCTTAAATGTTCCTGGAGTCCCCAGCTTGCATCAGCCAGCAGATCCAATAATCTGGAATGATTGGAGCTAAAATCTAACAACCTTTGGAAGACCACAGGTTTTCCACCTGTCCCTGCCTTAAAGAGACAAAAGGTTTGTCCCAGATGGCAACCCTGGTTCTGAAGGGAATTGGCGTCATCGATGGTTTCCCTACTGGGATTGGTGCCGCTTAGCAGTGAGTGAGAAGCACCTGCATGCTGACATACAGTTCAGCTGATGCTGCTCCTGTTAGGAAAGAGCCCTTGGTTTACATGTAGCATTGCAAAAGAGCAGTCTTCTTACCCAGATCTGGTCGTTCTTAAAAGGGTGTCTGAAAACATAGGGCTAGTTGATTTAATCAGGTAACTTTATTGATTCCTTGAAGGAAGTGTGAAATAACCTAATACTAGTTTATGTTTGTTAAACCACATCGGAAAGAAAGTCCATCTTTAATATCATCTCATCACAGCAAACACCCTTGGAACCAAAAGAGCTGTAAAAACCGTGTGCCTTTTAAATTTCTTTCTCTCTGATTAAAACTTGTTTCCATTCCTTAAAAACGCACCTCACCTATTAATCAGGGTTAGCTTTAGTGGCCCAACAGAAAACAACCCCCCTTTTGGGCTGATTGCTTTTTTCATCACTGTTTTCAGTACTTTTGTGATCTAACTCTGGAAACCCTAATGTACTGAACACACATGCAACTCACTTTCTCCGCTGCTTATTTTTCCTTAGGTCCAATTGGAACGGATCCGGCAGGCAGATTCCCTGGAGAGAATCCGTGCAATCCTCAACGACACAAAACTGACAGACATTAATCAGCTGCCTGAAACATGACACACTCCATAGCAGGGCTCTAAGGCTGCATTTTTTGGTTGTTTTTTTAAACCCTCATCTTTATAGCAGAACATTTAATTATTATTATTATTATTTAACTCTTAACTGAAAGAAGCAGGAGAGGGGAGCAGTCATCCAGGCTGTGCCTCTGGAAAGGGAGAGAAGGCTTTGCATGGGGGCAGGAAAGGGTCAGATTGAGAAATAGGCGAGATGCTCTGGAGGGTTTTAGTGGAGTCGGACTTGTCTTGAATAACCATCCTCTCCTCCCGTACACTTTTAAAAAAAAATCTGACTCTCTTTTCTCCCCCATTTAAAAAAAAAATGCTGTGATGAAAGTCGTTCTGGAAATCAGATCTCCTTTTCTCCTCGCCACCCGCCTCCTTCAATTCTGGAGTGAAGCTGTTGAACTCCATCCTGCCAGTGACTGAAGACTACCGGTGATGTTTAGTTGAGGGAGCAAGCTAGGCAGAAGGTGGTCTAGTATGCTGTACGAATATTTTTTTTTATTATGAAAATACGGATTTATTTTCAGGACACTAGGTTTTGGGGATTTTTTTTGAACTCTTTCTGTCTCACATCTTATGCTAGAAGAGCCCACTTGATGTGGAAAAGTGGGGGCGGAACAGTACAGGGGGAAGAGAGTGTGGGTGAGAAGGCTCAAGCTGTCAAGAGAAAATTTCATCTTCAGGGGGAGAAAGTGATCAGATGAAGAGCCTTGCCATCCAACTTCTTGGGGCGAGGACATGAATAGTAAACACACCCTTAAACAACTGCAGATGCAGTTTGAGAAACTTAAGACTTTTGTGTTGCCTTTGTTTCAGAGATGGCAGGCAGTGATGATCCTGCTCTAGCTGAGCTGACGTTTAGGATCTTTCTGCACTCCTTTAAGGAGGGGAGGGGATTAGTGTGTTCTGTGCCCCTCCCCAGAAAATGTGTGTGTGGTATTTAATCTTAACACAATGAACAGGATGGAAGTAGGTTTTTTTTAACTCTAACTAATAAAATAAAACACTCAGTTGCAAGGCAGTACCAAAGTAGAATGGAGCAGGTTGCTTTGCAGCCTTTACACAGATTTGTAGGAGCTCTAAATGTGATGCCATTCTTAAAAAGGATTCTTCACCCTTTGGGTCTAGAGTTACCCATTTAAATAACTTTGCAGTCCTGAAGCGGAGCTGTTTGTGAAATGCCAGTTAAGCTTCGAAGGGATCTTCCTTGGATTATGCCACTTTAGGAGCAGGCTGCTTTTGGTGTGGCTTTGGAAAACCTTGTTCTGGACTCTGGGTTGAATCCAGAGAAAGTGGATCATGCGTAAGCCCCATTTTAATCAGCGGGGACCTACATGCACCTAATTTACTCTCTGGATCGATCCATTGGATGGGAAGGGAAGCAACTCGCATGGAGGCTGGCTGTAACGTACTACAGCAGATGTGGGGAACCTTTGGCCTTCCATATGCTGGTGAAACACAACTCCCATCATCCCTGGCCGTTGGCCCTATTTTCTGGGGCTGATGGGAGTTGTAGTTCAGCAACATCATCTGGGCTGAAGGTTCCCTATGCCTGCACTACAGAATTTGGAAGGTGTTTGCTTTGAGGAAGAGCTACCACGTAACAAACCCTGTGACCACATCCATCCTTCTTTGTAGAACTGAAATAATTTTTGATTCCCCTCAAGCAGGAGGCTGCATCCTCTTGAACCCACAGTTCCTTGTGCTTTCCAGTAGGAGTGTATAACTTCCTAGGAAGCACACCTTAAAAAATTAAGGCTTGTATGAAATAGGCAGGGCACACTTTATCCCCCTTCTGCTGCTGCTACCCAAAGCCCAGCCATTAATCCATAAAACTGATTTTGCTATAAAGACTGGAGTGAGCCTGGTATGGCCCTCCTTAATTTAATCATGTTCGCCATTAATTAATTCTTGCCCAAACTACTAGTGCTCCAAGTTCCACTTCATTTTTATCAGTGTAAATGGAAGAATTGGCATAATTCCTCCACACTTCTGCAATGGGAGCCAGTCCAGCCTTACCTTTTTGGGCGAGTCGTAGTCAGTCAGTCTGACTGTTCTGTAGGTTTCTTTTGCACTGGAAGGTATCTCCCGTGGGAGCCTTTTGTGCTGTGTAGTTCCATCCGCATTAATTGCTAATTGCAGAGTCAGAAAACACTTGCCGGAATGCAGTCTGTTTAGATCACCGGGGTGGGTGGGAAGATATGGCAGCAGCTAGTACAACAATGGCAAGGTTGGGAAGCCACTAGCAGTGACAAACACTCGAAGTGAAGAACTTGTTCTTGCAGTCTGTACTGGCAAGTTTCTTTGAATCCCTCATTTGGTAGTAGGGGCTAGAGGGGAGGGCTTTTTCTCTCTCTCTCTTCAAACATGCCTGAGAGCTTGGAAAAGTTACTTTTTTGAACTACAACTCCCATCATCCCAATCCAGTGGCCATGCTGGCTGGGGCTGATGGGAGTTGTAGTTCAAAAAAGTAACTTTTCCAAGCTCTGCTCCCCCCCACCTGTTGCTTGTGCCATTTTGACACTGCTAGATCATCTTGAGTATGAGCAAGGATGGATTCAATGACTGTCCTGTTGCTTTTCTCTAGGCAATGCATCTTTGGAAAAGCAACCACAACATGGGTCAGTTTTATTTAACCATTTGTCTTTAGAGCGGTTTAAAACTGTGCTGCTTGAGTCTTGGTTAAATAGGGAGATAAATTTAGGTAGCGTAAGATCATTATTGTACGCTCGCCACAGCTTATGCGTTAAAGAGTGATACTGGGTGGGATCGGGTGCTTAATTAACTGTTTTAGCAACCAAGTTCTGCTCTATTGTCCATCCAGATGCCTGATACTGCTTCCAAGACAACTTGGGAAGAATGTTTTCCAACTACTGAAGGTGTTGGTGGAGAATAGATCAGCAGCACAAGATTAAAAACCTTTGTAGTTGTAAGTAAATTAACAGAAGACTGACAGTTTAATGCAGAAATTCTCAAACCTAAAACCCAAGATACACACAGGATGAATTATAAGAGACACCCTCCCTACTCCACCAAATCTTTTAGAAAAGGGAAGGCATTTTTGTTTAATGTCAGGAAATCCTCTGTGAAGTGTCGGTCAGTTTAAAGTGCAAGCAAGCTAATTGTGGACTTAGTAGCATTTCTTCCATAATTAAGCTTTGTGTGTTTTTTAAAAGGGAAGGTTGTGCCCATCTCATCTTAGGTCCTGGTTCTCTTGCTGTAAAGGACTGCTTAATTTGTACTACCGATTTTCAGGGCCAAACAGGGAATGCAATACAGTGACTTGTAAGAAGAGAGGCTGGGTGCAAAATGGAAGAGGGGAAAGCCTGCAAGTTTTAGCCCTGTTCTGTATATTTGTACAGTCTTAATACGTGCAAAATAAGTTCTTGCAGCATGTCTAACGGTTAACTGTAACACCTTCTTTACTTTGGCTCCTGTTGCCATCACTCTACATCTTCTCAAAGCATAGTTTGGCTAAAGATAAGAGTGGGAGATGGGGAAGTCATCTATAAATATAGTCCCTTTTTAAAAAAAAATGGTTAGTCTTTAAATTCCAAATGTGTTTGGAATTAATACTGCATTCCAATGAACCAAGCCACTGATGTCCTGTGATACTGTGGATGTAGAATTCTCCCGTCTACTGAATTTGGAAATGTAACCATTTGTTAACTGTATTTGAAGGTGTATCCTTGAGAAGTGTTCCAAATTAAAGGAGGAAAAAAGTCTTATGTGATCCTTCTCATACTTCCTTTCTGCTCACATGAAAGTTGTCCCGTGAGGCTAGAAATGGGTTTGTAATGCTTTCCTCAAATTGGTCATAGGGTTCTGTCGTTTGAGGCCGAAGACTTCATTTTCCATGATTACCCAGGGTTAAATCTCCCTTATGGACTCATGTCAGGTTCTGACTTTATTTTACACTCAGGGCTGAAGTGCATGTTGCAATGGGGGCAAGAGAGAAGTAGACTTATGGTTACTTAGAGCACATTTGTTCTAGCAAGCAGGATATACATTTTGTTAAATAAAATAAATGCCAGCGAGGACTTAATTTGCAAATGAGTAATTGGCAACTTTTTAAATACTTAACTGGATTTCCCCCAGAAAGGCTAGATCTGGATTGAATGAGAAAAAAATACAGGCTGGAATTCTCTTGCCGACGTTTGTCAAAAAAGTGACATGTGAGGAGCACAGATCCTATAACCTCCCCCCCCCCCCGAAGGTACCAGGCTTTCTCCTGTGGTGTGTGGAATTATCACTTCTGTAGGCAAAGTGATTTTCAGAATACCTTCTTGGGTTGTGATGGTTGAAGCCTCTTGCTTCAAATAGCTAAATATAATTAGTTGTAGCAGAAAGGGAACCCTAATAACAGGAGAAATGCATATTGTTGGTAACCAAGCTCCCATTTGAGTTGCCATCAGCAAGGGACGTGTGCCCATGAAAGCAAACGGGCCAATGAGCAGCTTCCTTTCTGGTTTTTACCAAACCGCTAGCTCTAAGCCATATGTACCGCTTGAATAAATTTCCTTTTCATTAGCAATATCACTCCCAATAATAAACATGGAGCAGTCTGCTGGGAAGTTCTCCTGCACAACCCCTCACTGCAAAAACCAGAAGCTGCACGAGCGCTACACTTGCTGATGGTTATGCCCAAGATCCATTGCTTGGCTTCTTCCTGGCTTGTGCCTTCTGGAGAAGGATGGATAGCCCAAGCCCAGATTTAGAAAGAATCAGAAGAGCTTTTTTAAAAAAGGGTATTTATTCAACAAAAGAGACATTTTCTCTATAAAAAAATCACACATGCAACCTCTCTGTAACTCAGTTTATAAAGCAAAAGGAGAAAGGCTGCTTTTGTTCCCTTAATGCGTGACACCAGTCATGACTGCACTAAAAGGTCACATGGTTTCTGATGTCATTTATCTGTTTCACCATCTCCTGGATGTGTTCTCCCCTGCAGAAGAGAGTGAGCGAGAAAGCACTTTAGGACCGTCAGCAATTCTGAGCAAACGAGGCAGAAAAAATAGTTTGCAAATAGAGACTTTTTTGCCTGGATCTATTGCCAATTTATAATATACACATCCTTTGCGTATGAATGTAATAGGGTGGGGCTTACTGCCACTACCACAAAAAAGTATTAATTATTTACTAATTTATATACCGCTTAATTGCTAAGGTAGCTTCCAAGCAGTTTACAAGTGTAAAACCAATTATAAAAAAATAGTTAAAATACATTAAAACAAACATCCATAATGAAAAGGTGTAATAAAACAAGCTCGTTAAACAGCACAACAATTAAGAGTTAAAGCACGAGATCCAAGTCAAGAGATCAGGATTTGTCTCTTCAAGAGCCAGCAGCATGCCAGTACCGGCAGGGCAGCCACGTACTTCAGCAGGAAGAGCATTTAGGACTTGTACAGCCCCTTGACATCGCACATTACTTTTACAAACAGCAGCAGCGTTACAATTCCACGACGACAGTATGAGCCTCTATCTAATGTTCCTGCCATTCATTCATCCACCAAAGTGTTCTAAAGTGTAAGAAGCAGGCGGCTACACATGCACTTACTCCTCTTTCAGAACTGCCTGGATGCATTTCCTCTGGTAGGTGTTAAGGTTGATGCTGGGCTTCCGTGGACTCATCCCCTTCTTCATTTTTCTCTGTTGATAATCCTTTTTCATTTTAACCTAAAGGCAAGCAACAGCACAAGGGACAGACATTTCAAAACTCCTTGGGAAGGTGCTTTGAGCACTTGACTTCCAGTTCCAAGCAGGGAGCTTTGCACACGGTGCCTCCAGCCCCCCTTGTGTTTGAGATGAATTTCTAAACTGCTTAATATTAATCCCGAAGCATTAGGAAAAAACAACACACACCCAGCTTACCTGCCTGATAGCATTTCCCAAGTGCCGCAGTCGTTCTTGTACTGTTTGTAGCTCCTTCTTCATGTCCTTTTCACTATCTGACAGGACAGGCAGCTGAGAGTGGCAGCTACGCAACACCTTCTTCATCCTTTAGCCAGAAAGACAATGTCATCCCGAAAGGGGCCATGTAGCAGGGGGAAGGGTTACTTAAACCCACATTTACTGGCCACGTATTCATATCGCTCAAGTGTCCTGCTCGATAGGCTTTTTCGCATGTTACACTGAACACAGTGTACAAGCGGTCTCTACGGATAGTGGGAAAGTGTGAGAAAGCATAGCCTTGCTCATTTGTACAGCTCAGCTAGTGTGCATGGGCTGTACGCTTGTTAACATACGACTGTCCCTAGCTTGCAGAGTTCGCACACGCCACTCTTAGAACTGAGACAAACTTACGTCTCGGTGCTAATCAAGCAGCAGCAAAACTGGGATGCAATTTGGCAAATGGGAGTTGTCTCACTAAAAGAATAATTTCCTGAAAACAAATTGAGTCCTTAGTCCATCAAAGGTAGGTATCGGTTGATGATGATGGTGGTGATTCTTCCCCAGCGCCCACTTTGTATTCGTTATGCAAAATGAGGCATATCAGTTGTGACTCTCTGCCTTGCAAAGCATTCCTATCGGATACTGAACAAGCTGCCCCCTCCCCTTTACTCTGCTAGCTTCTGTCAGCTGCTTTTCAGACAGAATGAGATCAATTAACTTCACACAGGATTCCGAATATATTGAGACCGCCCAGCAGACCTCAGGCGGTGGAGGTTTGGCTAGATAATGGCAACTCCAAACAGCTTTGCCACTCTAAAAGCAACAGCGTTGTTTGGGAACATGCCTGTGTTTTAAACGCTAGTTTGAAGGATTTAGTCAGTGAATAACCTTGCATGAAGCTGTTGGCAGAAGCTGAAATTACAGGTTTAAATTCAGTCTGCTGTCAAGCTGCTGATTCTCTGCCTGAAAGGCCTTCCCACAACCCGGCTTTCTTTATCATTAATGCAAACAACTCCAGACGGGTGCGCAACGTCACGGCTAGCATGAGCCCCGGGCGTTCTCCGTAGACAGATGTGGGTCCTTTGTTACTCCAGCCCCCAGGAAGACCGCCTGTAAAGGGTGGGCCCTTACCTGTTCACAATGTCTTCCTGCTTCTCTTTGGCTTCTTCGTACTTGTCAGCCAGGCGCTCTGCCATCTCCCGCAAGCTTTTCCTTTCGGTGAAGAAGAAATGTTATTCTGAGATAGTGACGGGCACTACAACAACCCTAAACCACATGGAAAATAGGAGTAACCAAATCAACAAACTCCAGAAGCTTTCTTAATGAGCCACATTTTAACCCATTGTAAAAAAATGACCATGTATAGTTTTGGAGCTTGGTGGACCTCCCTGGAAAAAGGACATTCTAAAAGGAAAGTGCCTTACACTACCAGGTCAGATCATCTAGCTCGCTGAGGTCTAGTCTGGCTGTCAGCAGCTCTTGTACAGAAGGGCTTTCCCAGCCCTAAACCTCACAATCTGTTTTAGCCGAGACTTTCTACACACAAAGCCTTTTCTCCACTACCTGACTGCTCCCATGGAAAAACCCAGGTCTTCACACCATGAAGCCAGTACTAATTCATTCCACGGTTGGGCTTTAAAGACACAGAGCCAGGCATGTGCTCGAGTGGACTGGCCTCACCTTTCCTCGCGACAGTAGCCAAGATCTTCCAGCTGCTTCTTTTTCTGTTCACGAAGCAATTTCACTCTGAGGAGTAAGGAGGGAAGGAGGGCCAAAATGTTAGGTTTTGAAAAGATGTGCCTGTGTGTGCTGTCTTCCTGCTCTCCCCTACACCTCTACCCATATTTGATGGCAAAAATGAACCCCAAAGGATGAGACTGTTAACCGAGAAGGTTCCACTGCATGGGGAGGAATTTAAATACATACTACACGGTAACCAGCAGCAGAAATTGGCTTATTAACTGCTCGGCCCCAAAAAGGAGAACAAGGTAACTGTCCAAACAGGGTGGGCATCCTTTTTCCCACCAAGGGCCACATTCCCTCAGGGACAGTCTATTTTGGGGCTGCATGCCTATGCTGGGCAGGGCCACCCTTCCCGTCCCAGCCAGAGGGCTGCTTGAGGAGGGACAGATCTCTCTTGCAGAGGCCTGAACTGATTGCTTCCAGAGGAGCTAAATGCTGCTGCAAGTTGCCCACCCCTTCTGTCAGAAGAAAGATAAATAAGAGGTTTGGGCCACAGAGGGGCTTCCATCCATTTCTGCCACTCTGTGAATTAAGCTTATGGCAAAGCAAAACGGAGGTGCTGAATGCAGACCATTACTAAGGCCAGAAAAGCTGTGCTAGAGACTCTCATCTGTATGACTCCTCATGGAGTGAGCAGATGCCAGGTCACAACTTCAAGATGAGGAAATGGAGGCAGAAGAGCAGGCCAACAGGATTTAGGAGTCAAGGACTGGCGTTACCTTCGCTGGATCTCCTCTCGGGCCAAGTCCTGTTTCAGAATATATTCTTCCCTGAACACTTGTGTGGCTCTGCTGAGGAGCTGAAGGCATTCTTCAGGGGGAGGGGAAGATTCTTTGTCCGCAGACCTGAAACACAAACAACACGATACTGTTCCTAGCCTAGCCATTAACAGAGCGTGCGTAATGGCCAATTCACATTCCATGAGCCTAGCAGCCCAGTCAGAACGACAGAGCACCTGTGCCATGACAGATTTATGGTGGCACCGGTGAAGCCGCAAGAGCTGCCAAGGAGTTTAGATCAGCCAGAACAGAAGGACTGGGGCTGGGCATAAGTCCACCCTGAAGATGGAGTGCAAGTGGTGAGCCAGCAAAAGCAGGCCTCACGAAGGATCACAGTCGTGGGAAATAGCAGCCCAGGCAGGCAACAGTTGAACTCTACCAGAGGAGAAGGCAAGGGGTTGGGAATACCAAATGACGGCAGCCCCGAGCCACACAACACCGAGGCGCAAGACATGGCTGGGTCATTTGGGGGCGCTGGTGCAATGGGGCAGAAACATGGGAAATGCCTCTTCCCCAGCAGAGATTTCATACTTTAACAGCAGCGGGTTAGCAGAGCTGCGATCCAGGATATTCCGGATGTGTCTCTCAAAGGAGTCCTGTGATTCGGCGAGGAGGCGGAGAGGCGAGACTGTGACCTGCGGATCTTCTTTGGTGCACAGAAGCGGAGGGCTTAATGGGTGGACTGCGGAACTGTCAAAACAATGTCAGGCATCGGTTAGCCGTTGCCAAGGATCCCCATGCACACTTGGCTTTCAAAGAGTTCTTCAGGTGTTTTAAACTCTTTCATCCTCTATCTACAGGCCATGAAGTTTGCAGACCTTTCCAAAGAGCGGGCATGAAATGCCGGATAGGAAACTTCAGAGACATGTTAACACAAGCCTAGTTAGGAACCAGGGAAAGGCAAGCGTGTTGATCAAGGCAACAAAGGGGTGGGTCAGGGAACACTAGAAGAATCGACACAGTTATGAAATCAAGGTCACTGGAACCTGGTGCCACCCCAGCTAGGAATCCTAAAGGCTCTACCTGGGGAAATAGGTGTGTTTCCAGGACACGATATAACACATTTAAAAATACTCTAGAAGACTCAAACCCTATCACTTTGATTTTTGTATGGCTAAAGGACATAGTATGGATGCCTGCACCGTGTATATTGCTATTGATAGCCCACCCAGCTTGACAGATCGCAGGAGGGGTAGGAAATGGAAAATACGTAACATCACATAGACCATGAAGAAATATAAAAACCCATTTATAACAACAGAAGCAAACTAGAACCCCAGCTAAACTACAAAGCAGGCAATCGACAGCAACGGTACCTGCAAAACCCTAAAAATACCTAAGCAAATAAGGACGTTTTCACCTGGCACAAGAAGGATCAATGTGCTGTGGAAGGGGCCACCGCTCAGTGGCAGAGCACCTGCTTCGTATCCCAGGTTGAATCACCAGCATCTCCCGGTAGGGCTGGGAGAAACTCTCTCCCTGAAAACCCTGGAGAGCTGCTGCCAGTCAGTGTAGACAATATTGCGCTAGAGGGGCCTGTGGTCTGACTCCTTATATGGTAGTTCCCTGTGTTGCTATGCGTTGGCACCAGGCACGCGTCTAAAGGTTGGGGCATTCCACTGCAGAGAAGGCTCTCCTTCAGATCGCATCACTGCATAATACATCTCCCATAAGGGTAGTAAACAGAGAAGAGCCCCCTCCAAAGATCTTAAGAGTGCAGGCAAGATGACAGCAATTTGTAACTAAAGCTCAGTTGAGAGATCATGTTGAACTACTATAAAGGAAGCATAGTTATAGTTTGGTGCAATTTTCTGAATAAAAAAACAGGGCTGGTGATCAACTCGCAAACTAGAATCAGGGATCAGGATTTGCAAACGTGGTTTGTGGCAACTGTGGTTCAAAATGATTTCTGAACTGACAAACTGTGGTCATGGCTGTTCATCTGCCTCCACAGGCTGCAGCAGCTAGGCACTGGGGAGAAAATTAAAGCTAGCATGGTGCAATGGTTAGTATTGAACTAGGACTGAGAAGACTCAGTCACACAGTCTCTTGGGACAGGATGGAGAAGCAGCCCGGAGCTCCTTGGAGGACCAGGCTAAAAAAATTGCAGACAAGCCACTATAAGCCACAGTTTCTATGTTTGGAACTCATAGTTTAGCTTCTGAACTACAGCAGTCCAAATCATGGTTTGGCATCATGTATCCAGATGTAACAATTAACTATGGTTTATCATTATGTGAATGAGCTGCACTGGCCTTGTACACTTCCCACACCTCTTCTGGCACGACCACAAGGAGGAGATCATAAGCTTTTGCTTCTGTTTTTTTTAATTAACTGCAGTTCAGTGTATCACCCAAACTCTATGCCACAGATGATCCTAACTATGGTTTACTGAAACAAGACAGCTTCATAACCCAATGTTTCTGATGCGTTTCAACAAACTGTAGTTAAATTAAACTACAGTTTGTCTGGGGCTGGACCTGAAAACAATCTGAATCAAAAAGTGAAGGTTTTTGATCTCTTTGGGGCTGCACGTGAGACAGCACACAAAGCCAGTGCTTCCTGCAACTTGATGCAGTATGATAAAACCATAGTTTATGGCTGCATTTGGACAAAATGATCATGTCAGAAGAGAGTCTAAACTTCTAAGAGGGATGATCCTATCACAACGCTGAACAAGCCTGCTCTGGCAGAGGATTTTAAGTTCCCATGAAGGGCAAAGGGGGAGCCTGACAGGTTATTTGACCCACGGGAAGGTCTCCTGGATTAAGCACCACCAAAATGAACAAGAGCTGGACAAGGACTCTGAAGTGGGTGCTTGGTGCTGCTAACTAACATAAGGATTTGTCGCCTTGGAGCCAGTGTCTTGCAGCAGCCCTGCTGAAAGGATGAAAAAGGAGGAGAAGTCACAAGTGGAGGGCAGTGGTTGCTAGCAGACTCTATGAAAAACAGACCACGCCAGGACACACTTGTTTTCTCCTTTGTTCAAGCAACTGACTTGAGTATCAGAACACAACACAGTGGGCAGGATGCGTTTGAATTCCAGCAAGGCTACGGCAGAGCAGCTCACTGGGTCACAATCTGGAGCCCTGCTCATATGCCACCAACACTTTCCGCTGGTCAGACAATTCAAGGCAAGAGGACAATAAATAAATGTGAAAGCACCTCAGTACATACAGAAGAGGTTTGGTGATGCATTCATAGCTCCCGGTGATACAGACCATTGTGGGACCCAGAATGTCAGAGACGATCCAAAACCCTCTAATTGTGGCAGGTTGCCTGAAGGGACAGAACAAAAGCATGTGACAAATCCACCTGGAAAGCTTTGGCAGCCTTAGCTGCAGAAGAAGAGCCTCTGCTTGTTGTCTTCAGACTAACGTAACAAAGAATCCACAAGGGAATCTTAAAAAGATACAAAATGCGGCGGCTCGACTACTTACGAATAGTCGCCGCCGAGATCACATCACACCAGTGTTGTTCGACCTACACTGGCTACCAGTTGTTTTCCGAGCCCAATTCAAGGTGTTGGTATTGACCTTTAAATCCCTACACGGTTCCGGCCCAGTTTATCTTACGGAGCGCCTTCAACGCCACCAATTATGCCGCCCGACAAGATCGGCCACACAGGGCCTTCTCTCAATCCCGCCAACAAAAACAGCCAGATTGGCGGGTACAAGAGAGAGGGCGTTCTTAGTGGCGGCCCCCGCTCTTTGGAACTCCCTCCCACAAGATCTCCGGCACGCCTCTTCCCTAAATGTGTTTCGGAAAGCCTTAAAGACCTGGCTCTTTCAGCAGGCCTTCGGGGTATCCGGGGAGGGTTAATTGTTATAACTGAAATGCCTCCTGCCCAGTTTTAATATTGTTGCTGCAGATGTGTTGTTTTTTATGTTGTATTACTGTAT
Source organism: Rhineura floridana (assembly GCF_030035675.1). Classification (NCBI taxonomy): domain Eukaryota; kingdom Metazoa; phylum Chordata; class Lepidosauria; order Squamata; family Rhineuridae; genus Rhineura; species Rhineura floridana. Next base: position 3,971,463 of record NC_084500.1, on the reverse strand, counting down.
TTTATCAATTGTATTTTAACAATTTTGTAAGTCGCCTAGAGTGGCCATTGGCCAGATAAGCGATGAAGAAATTAAATTTATTATTATTATTAGTGCTTCTTGCGCCTACCGGATTCATAGAATCATAGAATAGTAGAGTTGGAAGGGGCCTCTAAGGCCATCTAGTCCAACCCCCTGCTCAGCGCAGGAATCCAAATCAAAGCATTCCCGACAAATGGCTGTCCAGCTGCCTCTTGAAGGCCTTCAGTGTCGGAGAGCCCACTACCTCCCTAGGTCATTGGTTCCATTGTCGTATGGCTGTTAACAGTTAGGAAGTTTGTCCTGATGTTCAGCTGAAATCTGGCTTCCTGTAACTTGAGCCCTTTATTCCATGTCCTACACTCTGGGAAGAAGAGATCCTGGCCCTCCTCTGTGTGACAACCTTTCATGTACTTGAAAAGTACTATCATGTCTCCCCTCAGTCTTCTCAAGGCTAACCATGCCCAGTTCTTTCAGTCTCTCCTCATAGGGCTTTGTTTCCAGTCCCCTGATCATCCTTGTTGCCCTCCTCTGAATCTGTTCTTCCTTAATAGTGGTGATGATGCAAAATATGGAAAATCTCTCTCCCAGGGATAAGTAGCTACATGACAAACGTGAATTTGGGAAGAAGTGGCGACCAGGCAGGCTCTTACCTGCATGGCAGAGGCTTTGTGCAAAGGATGTGCTCTACGAAGCACTTCTGTTCTGCTCCAAGTTCTTGCAAACTGTCTTTGTCTTCCTCATCTGAAAAAGCATGCAAATATGCAGGTCAGTAGGGAGCCACACCCATCACCCCATAAACCAGAGGTGAGGAAATTAGAACCCCTGGCTGAATTTCATGGGGTGGGAGGAATCCAGAGGGGGAGGGAAAGAGGCTGGAGCAGAAGCCAAATCAGACTGAATAATAAAGGCAGAAAGGTGGGAGAGGAAGGACCCTCTGCATGTGATCAGTTCCGATCTCTGAGAAAAGTTATCTGTCTCTCCCCTGGCAGCCCGTTGGTTGCGGGGTGAGAGAGAGAGAGAAAAGGAGGTGGTCCTCTTCACCAGTAGAACACAGACCCTGACAAATGTCCATTCCTGATCTTGTGGAACTCCAGCGTACAGGAGCGCCTGTATTACTTGCACAAATTTGTAGATCCCGTTTAGACTACTGTAACGCGCTCTAAGTGGGGCTGCCTTTGAAGACTGTTTGGAAACTGAAACTGGTACAAAGAGCTGCAGCCAGAGTATTAACAGGGGCTGGTTACAGGGACCATACAACTCCCTTGTTACAACAGCTCCACTGGCTGCCAGTTTGTTTCCGGTCACAATTCAAAGTGCTGGTTTTGACCTTTAAAGCCCTATACGGCCCAGGTCCAGGCTATTTGTCAGACCGTATCTCTCTGTATGAACCTGCCCGGGCCCTGAGATCTTCAGGAGAGGCCCTTCTCTCAGTCCCAACACTCTTGCAAGTGCGATTGGTGGGGACGCGAGATAGGGCCTTCTCGGTGGCTGCTCCTAGGTTCTGGAACTCCCTTCCTAGGGAGGCACGAATGGCCCCCTCCTTGCCAACCTTCCGTCGGCAAGTAAAGACTTTTTTATTCCGACAGGTTTTTGGGATAGAAGGTGTTTAGGATTGGGCTTTACAAGGCTTATTTTATTGTTTTATATTATTATTTGTATTATTTTAAATTGTTTTTAGATTTTTAAGTGCCTTTTACGGTTTTAAGGTTGTGCATAGTTTAATTGTATTTTAATTGTATGTTTTTCTATGTTTTTAACTACATGTAGTTCTATTTGTAAGCCGCCCTGAGTTCCAGTTTGGAAAAAGGGCAGGGTAAAAATAAAGTTTCAATTCAATTCAAGAAAACTTTGTCTGCTGATTAATACTCTGATCCTACCATGAGTGTCAGATTCAGTACAGCCCAGGACTCCAGGGGCTCTTACTACTGGACATAAAGGAACCTCTCAGTTTCTCCCAACTTGCTGCTGCAGTGCTGGACAAGATGCATATGGCAAATGTCTCCCTTTTACAGAGCTCTTAAAAAGCCACATTCCTTAATCGCTCTGCCTTCTCACCAGAGCGGTGAAAACGGCTTGACTATGGAGGACAAAGGGATGAAGTTTTACTCAGAGCAGAAGCATTGACATTAATGGAACCATGTCCCTTATTTTCAGTGGGTCTAGCCTGAGTAGGGCCAGCATTGGAAATGACACACAATGCTCCTTGATGATGTTTCTAGGTAGAGGACTGGAAACCAAAAGTTAGACAAAGAGTGAACGTGCTACCAGTTTTATAACATGTTTTTGAACTGCTTGGACTAACATTAAAAGGTCTCAATTCGCACATAATGGCCAAAGTTCATAGTTCACACATAAGGTTCTTTGCTGAGAACTATGGTTCTTGCACTCTCCACTCCCTGCACCTGTTCCAACCCCCCCTGTTATTTCTGGTTCAGACAAGTCTCAGTTTGCCTCCAAATCAGAACTGGAAACCATAGTTTGTAGTAGGTTTTCAGTTCTAGTTTGGAGGCAAACTATGGTTTGACAATGTCAACTTCATACGTATACCATATCAGATCTCTCTTTTTCTTTCTAGGGTCCATTTGCACCTGTGGAAAACAGGTTTAGGAAAACAAAATTCCAAGCTAGGAAGATTTCGTTATTACCCGAGGCAAGGAACTTGTGCAGTTTGTTGATCCAGCTGAGTCCAATGCTGTGCACTCCAGCGTCGTGTGTGCAGTGGTATCGAGAAGGACATTTGGGATCTGAAAATGCAAGAAAGAGGTTTACACATTGGTGGACAGGAAAGACACGGGGAAGGCTTAGTCTACATATGCTAGCGGCAGCATGAAACTGCTTGACAATGGAACTGTGCTGATCCTGTTTATGCGAAGTAGCTCCATGATCTCCCAACAATTATCCCCATGCTGTTACAACTCTATCATTTGCTGATGGACAACACTTGTAGGCTACCTCGAGACAACTCAGGCCACCAGCTGCTACAGAGAGAAAGAGAGTGTGTGAGTGTCAACAGCTTGCCAGAAGCGATATGCAAGTAGATGAATAAGTAGTCTGGCATTTAATTTTGTTCAAATTTCCCTGCAAGGTGGCTTATGCCAAATGAGCAGAGCAAGATGACAGCAAGAGAAGCAGCCCCTACCTCTGTGCAATTTAATTGGGCAGGAGAAGTCCGACTCCAAGGGGTCCTCCCCCTCTCTCGATGCCAGTCTCAAAGCAAGCTCCAGTTCGACACATTCAAACACATAGAGCGACGGGATGAGGTCAGTTCTCGAATCCCAAGATTTGACAGACTGCAGGGAAGATTTGAACGATACAGTCAACACTTCTAAATTTGTGCTCCTTTGGGATAGCACTAGGAATTAAATGCACTTAGGAAGCACCTCCCCAGAAAACCCATTTTTGGGGGGGGGGTATTTTATAATTTTAACTGTACATTGTATGAATTGTACATTCAAATTTTCAGAACTCTTCAGTTTCACATTTGTAAACTAAATGAGAGGTGTGCTGTGTCCCTCCTGGGGATCGCCCTGGTAGCACCAACTGGCCTCCCCAGCCATGGCAAGGCATGCAGGAATTTCTGGGGCTGACACCTTTCTGTATGGCTGCTACTTATTTTAATTGTGATATTTGTGTAATCCAGCATTTGATGAAAGGTGGGCTGTAAGTACGAATAACTGATAAATAAAATAAAGGATCCCCCAATTACCTCCCCCATGGGGAGCTGGGGTGGGAGGCCCAACATCTACCTCGTCATGAATGTGCGTTTGCACTTTTAAAAACTTAATAAGGATTGAGATTGTGCATTTCTGATATGCGCAGGGTTAATTTTTTAACAGCTCCTCAATAAGAGACAAAGATTAAATATAAAGATCATTTGTATGCCATGCACAAGATAACTTCCCAAGGAGAGCATAAAGTTGTCGGAATATGGCGGGTGGGGTGGGAAGAAAAAACACAATGACTGCACTCTCTAATTTTGTGTTATACCCGCCGCCCCCCCCCCCAGTTGTGACTGGTGCCCACAGCCCTCTCTCAAAAAATCAAGATGTGCCCACTCCTCCAAAAAGGTCAGTGACCCCGATTTAGAGTTACAAGAATGAGCCTACCCACTCATTGTGTGCCCTGCCCTCTGTGTCCAGCACAGCTGCAAGGAGAAGTTCGGAAGCTTCTGCTTCCATTTCAGTTTAACAGCAGCTTGCCAGGAAGTCTTCGAACTGGGCAAACTGTGATCAATCTTAACTGCAGTTCGGGGAATCAACTAGGAAGTGAAGCAGCTTCCTTTGGGCTGGAGAGGGAAAGGCAATGCCAACTTCAAGCCGTGGTTTATGAAGCTGGTTTGCTGTCACTAACCATAGTTAAGATTAACCACGGTTTAGGAACTGACCATCAGTTGGCCATAGAGGGCCAACCCATTTCTATGGGGACAATTTTTGGAGGCAGCCAGTCGTAGCTGGTGGCTCCATGTCAGTGGGACAGTGGACAGCTCCTTGAAAGTTTGGACTAAAACCCAGAGCAGATTCCACTGAAATGGGGCCACCAGCCACTACTGGCAGACAGCTGAACAGAGAAGCATCATATCTATAAAGGGGTAAGAGTGGGCAACAGCAGTACGCTACTGGTTACATGCTCAAGGTAGCACACAATGTCATCATAATATGAAGGAAACGTTTTGACAAAAGAATGTTGGAAAGGTGGCAAACTAAAATTAAAAACCTAGGATGGAGAGATTCCTGAAAGCACAGATGTGCGTATGAAGTAACCTTACACCGAGTCAGGCCACTGGTCCATCTTGCTCAATACTGCCTACTCAGACTGGCAGCAGCTCTCTGGGGCCTATCCTATCAATCGTTACCCAATCCTTTTAAACAGAGGAGCCAGCAATTGAGCCTGGGGGCTTTTGTGTGCAAAGCAAGGCCTCTAGTCCCCTCCTCATATATGGGGAACTTCCCTGAAAACCCCCAAGTAGGAACAGCCAGACATACCACCTGTTCGTCGTCTTCCTCTCCCTCCAGCACCACGCAGTGATAAAGCATCCCCGACTCAGTGGCAATCACCAAGATGTTGGGAATGCACGGGAGGCAGAGAACTGCACAAGCGTCGTACCCATAGTTGTCTTCAGCTGCGGGATGCATCGGCAGCGGGCCCAACAACTTGCCAAGGTTTCCAGCGCTACAAAAAGAAAAGGAAGGGTAAGATCCCAAATGTTTGTTGACAAGTTTGCCACCACCTCGCAAAAAACTCCAAGCCAGCCAAGGCCAAATAACTAGAACAACCGAGCTTCTTTTCTTACTCTTGGTTATTTATATTATTATTTATTGCATTTCTATACCGCCCCATAGCTGGGGAAACTGAGTTACCTGAACCGCTAAGGTAGCCTTCTCCAACTTGGTGTCCTCTTTATGTTTTGGACTACAATTCCCAGCATGGTCACGGTGACTGGGGCTGATAGACGTTGTAGTTCAAAACATCTGGAGGGCACACCAGGTTATGGGAAGCTGCACTGAAGTCTCTCCCAAGGGAAAGTTCCATGTATTAAATACTTTGCATGTTTGTCCCTGGATAAAACACTCTTATGATGCCATAAAAGCTAAAATGGCTACTCCTCCGGAATAATCTCTGGAGCTTTCCCCCATGGTCGATTTGCACTTATTGGGAGAGATTTAGCTCTTAGACAGTGCTAGAGGCATAATGGAGATGGCTTAAGAAACAAACAATGGCAGATGGTGGCTCCATGTCAGTGGGGCAGTGCATTCCACTTCGGGTTGTAGTCCAAATTCAAGGAGCTGTCCAGGGAGCTTCACAGCTCCTTGAAAGTTCAGACTAAAACCTGGAGCGTATTCCACTGCCCCACTGATATGAAGCCAGTAGCTGCCACTGGAGACCGACACATTTTGCCTCCCAAAATGCAGCAGCCAGTTTATCTTGCCAGAAAGCCAGGCACCAGTGACAGCCAGAGCACAGAGGAAGAGACTAAGCATCAACCCCCCCCTTCTGTTGTTGCTGGAGCCTTTAAGAGCTGCAGCAGAATATCAGAGGGAGGGGGGCGGGAGAGAGAGATGCATGTGAAATACGCATCTGCTGCAAGTTCCAAGAAATCTGGCTGCTAGTTATGTTGTTCATCAGTACCAAACTGCCCTGAAAAGTTAGCCTATCCGACTCCGGTTTATAGATTCTAATAAATACTATCAGCTGATACGTGTTTTAATGCTCGATATTGCTTATTTCATAATGAATTTAAAATGTAACAATATTAGTATTATAAAAATGAATTGTCTTGTCATATTATGTTTTAAAAATGAATTGGTATTAGACTGTTTGTTGTGCTGAGGTATTAATAAGCATTTTGCTATTTTGTTGTGAGCTGTTTTGAGCATATTCCTGTGGAAAAGTAGCATACAAATTAAATTATTATTACTAGTGCTACTGCACCAACATCCCACAGATTTCTGCCCACAAAGTTTCCTCCATGTCTATAAGAAAACCTATTGCTGAATCAGTCCCATTTCTCATAGTGGCCAACCAGATGCAACCCAGCAGACCATGTTGGCAATAGCTCTCTCCCATCCTCACTCTGCTGGCATTCAGAGGTACAGTAGGGCCCCGCTTATACAGCGGGTTCCGTTCCAGACCCCCGCCGTAAAGCGGAAAATGCTGTAAAGCGGAACCCCATTGATTTTAATGGGGTGCGTCGTGCGAAAATGCTGCAAAATGCTGCAAAAGCGGCTTTAAAATTGAAAACGAAAGCCGCCACATTAGCAGAACGCCGGGAAGCGGGGCCCTACTGTACACTGCCTTTGAACATGGAGGTTCCAAGGCTTGCAGCCACAAATACAATGTTCTTCTTCCATGAATTTGTCTAACCCCTTTTAAAGGCATCTAAGCCAAGTGGCCATTGCCACATTATTATTATTATTATTATTATTATTATTATTAGTTTAGTTTATTTATACCCCGCCTTTTGGTCAAAGGCCCTCAAGGCGGCTTACAAAAACCACCAGATTGTGCAGCACACAAGAATTGCTTTATTTCGTCTGTCTTGACTTTCAAATTTCATTTGGATGGCCCCAAATGCTAGTATTATGGGAGAACGGCTCTGTAACTAAGGCCATGCAAGCCACTGCAGCCATCAAATTGACCTTGACAGTCCCAGGGCAGAAAACTAGGGAGTGCTAATCTGACAGCCCACCAAGCCACCGTAACGATGCAAGGAGGTGAAATAGGCAAACATTTTGGAAACAGGTGATTTCCTAAACCCTGAATTTCCATGCCGAGTTGAATTAACAGCAATGGTTTTGTTCAAATCAGTGCCCTCTTAAGACCCAGCCTTCTGTGATATCTGATCAAGCGCTGCCCAGTACAAAGAATGAAAAGGAGAAAGGGGGATCGCCAATCCGGTTTAAGGTCTTTACCTGTGCAGAAGACTAATGTAGGTTAGGAAAGTCTCCCCATTTTCATACAAGATGTAGAGAGGATATGCCAACACCTCCTCTTTCTCTCGCTGTCCAGCAATGTTCTTGGTGACGGCTGTCAGGGGCCCGAAGTCAAATGCCACTGCCGTTTCTCCTATCAGTGCGGTATAGGCTCTCCTGAGGGAGGGAGGGAGGGAGGGAGGGAGGAGGCAGTTGCGTTTGTAGCAACTCTCTGCACACACGTGTTAGGAAATATTTTATTTCCTAGGCCCCAAGAGTTGTCAAGAGTTGTCAAGAAACGCTACATTATTGCCAGAGTTAGTGCCGCAATGAATCATGGAACTTAGAGAGGGTGGGGGACATAAGACTCTACGTTTCGCTTCTTCTCTCATGAGAGAAGAACACCCAGAGGCGCCTGTAAGGCTGTAACATCTTGGAAAAAGAGATAAAGTGTATCCCCTCTGAGTTGTTGCTATTTCTCTCTGTCTTGCTACACTATACACATCCTGCACATTGTAGCTAATTCAGCACAAAGCGAGAAGTATTCTCAAAATAACTTAGTAGAATTGTATCTATAAGATTTACGTCACACTGCTGAGTGAGTAACTTTCCCAGGCATACTAGCAACATCTTTATCTCTTTTTCTGTGTCAATCCAATTCTTTTCCTCACCTTTTCTTAGTTCTTATCTCAAAATAAGTTTTCTTAGATTGACAAGTGTATGAATTCTTTATCAATCTCTCGCTTTTTAGAATTATGAGAAAATGTAACAAGGATAAACAGATGCGCTTGCTTATCTCTGTAATACTGTATTCCCTTTGTTATGATTTTAGAAACATTATATCTTGTTTTTACTTATGAAACCTATAAAAATGATGCTTCGATTAATAAACGATGCTCTCTATCCTGTCAGACTGCTGTCTGTGCAGTTTAGAGACCCCTTCTTGATCAAGCAGTTTTGTGTGTTGCTTTATGTTTGGTATCTGGCTGGACCACTAACAGGTAAATTAAATTGCTAAAGCTTGCACTACTATTCAGGGCTGAGGGGTGCGTTAGCTCGCCCTTTCTGGGGAGGGGAGGGCGCTTAGATTTGGACCCAACACACGCAGTTTGCTCAATAGGAAGCAGCAATGGCAGCCGGGCTGAGCCCGTAGACAATAACTTAGAGGGACGCTTCAACCCCTTACCCCTTATTGAGTCTCAGAGCCTCTTCATCAGCATCTGAAAGAGCAATCACTTTCACGGGTGTCTGGGGTGAACTCAGGCTGTAAATCCTAAAAGGCAAAATAACGACTTCTTAAAAAAGAAAAATCACACCCCATTAATAGTTCAATCTCTATTTGCTGGATACCTCAACCACGTTCAGTATCACGCCTAATATCCTTTCAGCAGCAGAAGCTGGTTCAATATCAGTTCCGATGGAGAGCTGCTTGGGTATCAGACTGAGACCAGGGAGACCCATTTCAAAGCCCTGCTCAGCCAAGAAGCTTGCGGGATGGCCCTAGGCTAGTTGTGCCCTCTGACATACCTCACAGGGTTGCTGGGAGGATAAAAAGGAGAGAGACCATATCTGCAACCCTGAGCTCTTAGGAGGAAGGTGGGATAAAACCATAACAATCATTGCTCAAGAAAATTGCTTCCTCAGTCTCTAAACATGTGATCCCACCAAATAAATGTTTTTAGAAGCTGCATTAGCCAGTGTTACTCTGCTCCTTAGCCAGAAAAGTCCCCAGAGTTACCTTATTGTGTTGTCAGATGTTAAGAGCACAATGTAGGGGTCCAGTGTCTCACTGGGGTACCAGGCGGCATGCTTCAGGGTCAGGGATGGTGAACTAGTGAAGAACCTTTCAGCGATAGGGACGGTGCTGGAAGAAGACAGGTTCCCATCATGCATTTCAGTCACAAAAAGGGCGGCCAACTGTTTGACTGTTGCTGTGCCTTTTACCAACAGCTTGGGGGTACAGACATTAACGTCTGTGTCACCTGCCAATTTCTGCAGATCAAGCTGGTGTTAATGGCACAGGAACACCCCCCCCATCAGTTGGCAGCCATATCAGAAGACAGATGGAACCAATTCTTAACAGCCCTGTTTCCACAAATGACCCTGCCTGTTCTCCTTTGTTGTTCCCCTTAAGCCCAGAACTGCCTCCCAAGAATACTTTTACGAGGCCATCTCTCTTCAAAACCCACTTTCTCAGGGAAGCCTTTTGCACAACGCCCGAGCCTCCATACCCGAGAGCAGCCTTTCCCAACCAGTGTGCCTCCAGATGTTGCTGGACTACAATTCCCATCTTTCCTGACCATTGGCAATGCTGGCTGAGGCTGATGGGAGTTGTGGTCCAACAACATCTGGAGGCACACTGGTTGGGAAAGGCTGCCCTAGAGTGCAGGGCAAGGAACGTTTGGTCCTCCAGATGTTGCTGAACCACAACTCCCATCAGCCAAGAGGGACAGAGATCCTTCACCCCTGCCCTACTAAGCACATTTCAGAAATAACCATGTATTCTTTCCTGTTCACCATTGCCTCCTTCTCCCTCCCATTGTCTCCCTTGTGTTGTTTCATAAACTGTAAGCTCCTTGAGGCAGAGGCCTGTCTTCTCATGTTTTGTAAAGTACACATGGAGGTCACCGATACAAATAAATAATAAGAGATTATTTCCAGGCTGTGGCGACTGATGATTGCACAGTGTCTTCTGCCATTCCTTCCACAACGGGGAGAAAATCATGCCTGTTTTACAGGAATACCCCGCTATATGGACCTTCACTTTACGGACACTCGCAAGTACAGACATATTTACAGTAGCAGCATTCCTGTTTATGTACGCTTGCTTCGCAAGAACGGACACTTAACGGCATGATGCCACCGCCCGATCAGTTTCCAACTACAAACTTTTCCTTAAAATAAGGCCTACTGTGTTTATTTTAGTTATAAATGCCTTATTGACATCAGTTATGCCTGTATATGACGACTGCAGTGCAGTATATGCATCGATAAGTGAAAAAAGGGTAGTGTTTCACTTTAAGTACATTTTCAGTTTACGTACTCGTTCTGGACCCATTGTGTATGTTAATGCGGGGTATTCCTGTACTCAAGTCTCCCAGCAATCTGTCAAATACAAACTCGGGGTGATTTGACTAAAGCATGGTGCTACTTAAATGGCAGATTTGCTCCCACTTCCAAAGAAAAGTTGCTCATCCTCCGCCAGTCCAGAGGTTGGAAAAGTTACTTTTTAAAACTACAATTCCCATCAGCCCCAGCCAACATGGCCACTGGATTGGGCTGATGGGAGTTATAGTTCAAAAAAGTAACTTTTCCAAGCTCTGTGCCAGACACAGCAAAGCCACAGCAGCATCCACAAAATGGATTGCTACAGAGGTTTGCGCAAAAGCAATCCCTTTAGCTGGAGAAGCCAGGAATTGAACCTAGAACCTTAGGCCTACAAAGCATATATTGAGCTATGTAGCATCTCAGCCACTCTTAAAGTGGTTTGAAAGAGACTGCCTCTCTATAGTGGAATGTACACACCTGAAACAGAATCCCTCCAAATATAAAGCCTGAGAACCTTAGTAAAAGTGGCCATCAAATGAGATCAACACGCTGGGAGAGAATCACAAGGAATTCAAAACTGCTTTCCTTACAGACCCAGAATAAATGGACAAAGGTAATGCTTTGTCGGGAATGCTTTCATCTGTCAGGAATGCTTTCATTTGGATTCCTGCATTGAGCAGGGGGTTGGACTGGATGGCCTTAGCGGCCCCTTTCAACTCTACTATTCTATGATTCTATTCGGTCAGGTAGCAATCTCCTCTAGTTCTAGAGCTGCCAATCAAGATGAAAAACAGAGATCCCACATACCTACAATTAACCGTTGACTTTCCACCTTCAAACTCGGAGTTCTTTCCCCAACGTTTAGGTAACTCCAGCACCATCAGCCCTTTTGTTCCTATAAGAGCAACATGCTGTTGTGTAGGGCTCAGCGCAGTCTGATACACCTCAAAAAAGGGCGCATTTATGCAGAGCAGGGTCTGGGAAAACAAAGTGGACATTAGTTAACTCCGAAATATTTCAACTTTCTGCAGAACGCAAGCTAAAAACTAGTTCAAAAGGCATGCACGCCACCCAATGACACATTTTACCATGTGTTTTAACTGGCTTTTAAATAATGTGTTTTTGAAATCTGCATCTTTGTTTTTAATGTTTTAATCGTTGTGAACCGCCCAGAGAGCTTCGGCTATGGGGCGGTATACAAATGCAATAAATAAATACATAAAATAAATTCGGCTGCAAGCAAATTGCCCTCGTTTCGAGGCGGGCCCTGCGCGGAGAAGCGCCGCACCTGGTACCGGCCGAGGCTGTCGGGCTCGTCGCCCAGGCTCCTCAGGCTGAGGGCGTAGAAGGCGGCGCGCTCGCCGTCCCACAGGAAGAGCTCCCCGCCGAGGCCGAAGAGCAGGTCCCGCGGGAGGGCCGGCCAGGCTTGCTCGGCCTCGCCCCGGGCCTCGGCGGCCTGGTCCCGCAGGCGGCACAGCACGGCGTGGTGAGGCAGCTCCGCCCACCAGCGCTCCCCCAAGCCAGGCGCCACGGCCGCCGCCATCGCTGCCTCCCAACCCCGGTGAGCGGGAAGGAAAAGCCGCTTCGACAGTTGCCAGTGAAGCCGGGTGGGCCTCGATGCCTCCGGGACTACAGGCCCCAGAGTGCACCGCGCGGGCGGGCGTCAGCGTCTCGGGACTGTAGACTGGTGAAATGTGTAGACGTAGAAACTACTGGGCACTTTAGGGTTTCGAGGGAACCTTTCCTCTTAATAGGGAGGTTAACCCCCTGTGGGGATTCGGCTGCAGCCCCATCGCCATCGAAGGAAGCGTTGCCAGGGAAAGAGAGGAGCCCTTTGCTCCTTTCTGATTCGGGTCTTTCCTCCCTCGTTTAGTTTTTGAGTTTTTCAGCATATAAAAGCACTGGCTGCATGTAAGTCAATGCAGCTTGTATTTTTTTTTTAAGTGACGATTGCTGTCTGGTTCAACCCATTTGGTGTTTTATTATTTGAGTTGTGTTTTTCACTTTTTTAATATATAGTCTGTCCTTTCTCGTTTTAAAATACAAACATAACACGGTTAGGATGGGGGGGAAACTAAATAAAAATAGTTTTACGTGCCACCCCAGTCTTCAAGCGGTGCCAGCACTTAGCCGGGGTTTGGTTTCCTTGGAAAGAAGGTCGGCGGAGACTGTAGGGTCTTTTAAGATATGTGGTTTATTTTACACATATTCACAACCTTGAGCATAATATGGAGTGTGGTTCACATCATAAACAGTCCAATAGATCTTTAATAATAATAATAATAATAATAATAATAATAATAATAAAATTTAAATTAAGAATTGATATGTCCTCCGTTATTCCTTCATCAATCTAACTTTCTTAACTATGCCCTAAAAGGCTTTCTCTCCCTTTTTCCTCCTCCGGATGGAGGAAAACCCTTCTCGCCGGACTTCAATTCCCATCATGCACCAAACCAAAGCGCTTTTTCCCTCGCCGCGTAAGCGCCTTAAGAGAAAGACAGCTGGCATAGAGCCGGAGAGGCGTTTCCCAGCATGCACCGGTTGCCGGACTCCTTCTCCGGACTCGGTTTCCCAGCGTGCCTCGGGAGGGGGAACGGAAGTGGGTCCAGCCCGTCGTGTGAACGCCTCTCCCTGCTTGGCTTGGGCTTGGCTTGGCCGCCTTCGGGAAAGGAGAGGATGGAGGGGCTGGCTCGGCGGCGCCGGCGGGCTCTGTACAAGGGCGTCAAGGCGCAGCCCTGGAAGGAGACCTTCAGGCAGGTAGGCAGCAGTAGCGTAGTGGCAAATTCAGACGTGCAGGGTTCCTTCACGGTAGCCACAGCCACACGCGTCCCCCCCCATCTTTGAGATGGGAATGAAATCCTTGTTAACGCCTTCTCCTGCAACAACAAATGGCCCCAGGAGCCAATCAGCATGAAAGGGGAGAGTGTTAGCTACTGAGACGAGTCTTCTCTGTGGATGACTCACCTGCTTTCACTCTGATTGACTCCAATCAACAGGAAAGGACCAGGAAGCAAGTTAGAAGACTCTTCCCAGTGGCGAACACACACCCCTTTCATGCTGATTGGCTCATAGGATGCTGGGGGCCCAGCTCCCCAAAAAAGTAAGGTTGCTAAGACCCCACTCTCCAAGACCCTGTACACCCCTGCTATGGAGTCTTTCTTTGTTTCATACTCTGCTCTCTAGCGCTGCATGGAGAGGCTGAAGAACAGCCGGGCCCGGCTCTTGGACACATACCGCCAGGTGGGCGGGGACTCCGCTCATGGAGCAAGCAAAGCCCTCCTGGTGCAGGAGGTGATGGAAGTGGAGTGGCAGGCCCTGAACTCCGAGGACCTCCGGCACTCCTCCCTCAGGAGTCAGGACACTTTTCCTCAGGCTGCTGTGGTAAGAAGTTGCTGCTTTGAGAAGGCAAGAGGAAGGGAGGGAGCTGCCTTGATCCCATGGTGGGGAGTCCATGGCTGTCCAAGTGTCCCTGGACTCCAATCCCCATCCACCCCAGGCAGTGTGGGCATCGAGTTGTGGTCCGACAACACGTGGAGGGCCACAGGTTCCCCATCCCTGAGACCTTCTTCAGAAGCCCTTCTCCAGATCCCCCCTCTGAGGGAGGCTCAGAGAGTGGTGACAAGCGGGAGGGCCTTTTCAGTCGTGGCTCCCATCTTGGAATGCACTCCCCAGCGAGCTCTGCCTGGTGCCTTCCTTGACATCTTTCTGGCGCCAGGTAAAGCCTTACCTTTTCCCTTGGCGTTTGACAGACGGAGATGATGTTTGCATTAGCGTCCTGCCGAAGCTTTCTGGGACTGTGTGGTTTGTTTTATTGTTTGGCCTTACGATATTTATTCTGGTTTTTAACAACGTGATCAGTTGCTTGGAGAGCTCTGGGTAACAAGCCACGAATACATCTAATAACAGTAGTCGCTTGTTATCCAGAGACCTCCAATCAGCGTAACATGGTTAAAACCCCAAATAACTATAATAAGTAATATTTATAATAATGATAAAAGCTCTTGCTTTATATTGAGTCAGACCATTGGTCCGTTTAGCACAGCTGGCAGCAGCCCTTTGGGGTTTCCAGCAGAGGTCCTGCCCAGCCCTCCCTGAACTGAAATGAACTGGGGATTTATTTATTTATTATTTGATTTATGTCCCGCCCTTCCTCCCAGAAGGAGCCCAGGGTAGCAGTTGAACCTGGGACCTTCTGCATGCCAAGCAGGTGCACTGCCACTGAGCTACCGCCCTTCCCCAGGCCAAGGGGATCTCTCTTGTACTGAGTCAGACAATTCATCCTGTCTACACTGACTGGCAGCCGCTCTCCTGGGTTTCAGGCAGGGGCTGTCTCTCGCCCCTACCTGGAGACGTCTTTGGGGATTGAACTTAGGACCTTCGTCATGCCAAGCAGCTGCCCGTCCCTGCAGTGAGCTAGCGCTGGCTGACTTTCTGGTTTTCTTTAGATCCTGGAAGACTCTGAGCTGGCGGAGTGGGAGGAAATCCAGCAAGAGCTGATCTTGCAAGGTACTTGGCTTTATTTGATTATCACAACGGTGGCTTTAATCAGAGAGGCAGTGGCGTGTGGTGGTTAGAGTGCTGGGCTGGGGCCCGGGTTCAAATCCCCCTTGGCCATGAAAGCTCTCTGGGTGACCTTGGGTCAGTTGCTGTCTCTTAGCCTAACCCAGTGGTTCCTAGACTCCCCCACAAACCACTTGGAAATTGTGGAGGGTCTTGGCGGACTACTTTTGTTCCGCCTGCTGTAGCAGTTGTAATGCGCTGTGCTAAATGCTGTATGATTGATTGCATTTTTATTTCTTACATGTTGCATTTTGTTGTATAGTATTACAATTTGGGTTCTACAGATGCAGTGTAGGAAATAAAATACTGGCTGCTGGGAGTTAGAACCCGGCAATAAAATGGAATAAGGGAAACGAAGGAAGCCCATGCAATCCCTTGTACGGAATGTGATGGATGTATCATCTCCCATCTCCAATCCCAAATCCACAGCCATGCTGCAGACCACCTGGATGAAGCTCGTGGGCTACTGGTGGTCGACGGACCACAGTTTGGGAAGCCCCTGGCCTAACCTACCTCACAATGTTGTTGTGAGGACAAAAATCGGGAGGGTGAGAACCAGGGCCGGCGGCAAGGTCAGGCCCTGGCGGAGAGCCCCTGTGGCCCAGAGGGGTCCCTGATGGGCCCCTTGTTAGGGTGGGAGAGTAATGCTCCCCTGCCGCGAATCGCAGGGAGGGAGCTTCCAGGCCTCCCGCCCATTTGCTAGCTCCACCTACCTCTCTCCTGTCTTCGCTGCTCTGCACGCTGCACGCCCAGAGCTGCCATCAACTAAGATGGCAGAAGAAGCTTCTTTAAGGGGCTGCTGCCTCTACCGCCACCTTGGTTGATGGCAGGCATGTGCGCACATGTCAATCAAGATGGCGTCAGGGGCATCAGCCCCTTAGAGAAGCCTCCGCCACCATCTTAGTTGATGGCAGCCCTGCGCATGCAGCCGCAAAGACAGGAGAGAGGTAGGTGGAACAGGCAGGAGCCGCGTGCCCAAGGGCCCAGTCATGCCTGGCGCCAGCCTTGACGGAAGCCATGTTTGTATGCCACCTTGAGCTCCTCGGAGGAGGAAAGCGGGGATATAAATGCCAATTAATAATAATAATAGTAGCAGTAATTCCCATTGGTGTAGCCGGTGACGCTGGGGGTTTTCTCCCTTGCAGAACAGCTGGTCGTTGAGGAGTACGAGCGAAGACTGTGGTTCGAAGAGGAGTGCCTCAACGCGATGCTCGACGGCTTGGATGCGGAGAGCAAGGTGGTCTGCCCCGTTTGCCGAAGGTGAGGCGATGGGCTCAAGCAGTCGCCGCACTGGCCACCTCCCAGGCAGCTCGGTGTGTGTGTGTGGAGGTGCCACTTGCATGCCCCCCCCGAGTAAAGCAGAATCTCCCTACCAAAAGGAGGACAGGGGAACGGGCCGTGGCGCAGTGTTAGAGCGTCTGCTTTGCATACCGAGTCTCTCTGGTCATGGAGCAGGTATGGGGAGCCTGTGGCCCTCCCAGTGTTGGTGGACTACAACTCCCATCATTCCTGACTATTGGCTGTGCTGGCTGCCGGGAGTTAGAACCCGACAGCATCTGGAGGGGCACAGGTGTTCCTTGTCTGTGTCGCACAGTCCTTTTTCCGGATCACCCTTCGCCCGTGCCTCCCTCGCTATCCTTCGTCATTCCTCCCTGCCTCCTCGATGCTATTGTAGGTCAGATCTGGAGGGGTCTTGTTCCATTTTCACTGCTGGGTTCTGTCTGTTCCCAGGAACAACCTCTGCGTGAGGAACCGCTTGGTGGTGTGTCCGTGCGGCCTGCGCATCTGCACCCAGGTGAGCAAAGGCACGCATGCGCGTGCACACGCACAGAATCATTATGGTTGTTATGGGGCAAGGGGTCATAGTTCAGTGGCGACACACGCCTACTTTGTATGCAGAAGGTCCCAGGCTCCATTCCTGGCAGGCCCAGCTGAAAGATCGGATAGCACAAAGTGGGGAACTCCACAGATCTATGTTTTTAATTACTGACGGCTTTTTTTTAATTGACTGCTCCCATGGGTACCCAGCTGTTATACTGGGATGGCGAAAGGGTTTTGTGGCCACCAAGCTCCCGCCCCCACTTAACCATTTTCTAAATTAAAAAAAACACACACCAACAATTAACAGCTCCCCTGGGTTCCGTTTTGGAGCACACCCTTGAGAATAGCAGTGTTTTAGCCACACCCACTTATAATACATTATAACACTTTGGCCCCACCCACTTTAAAATGTGCCACTCAGCATTGGCCTTGGGTCAGTTTTTGTTTTATTTATGACATTTAGATCCTGCTTTTCCCCTTCCAAGGAGCTTAAGGGAGCGTACGGACTTGGCTTTCCCGCTCCTCTTCATTTTATCCTCATAACCTCCTCTTCATTTTATCCTCATAACCTCCTGTGAGGGAGGTTAGGCTGAGAGACAGTGACTGGCCCCCAAGGTCACCCAGTGAGCTTCACGGCCAAGCGGCAATTTAAACCTTGGTTGCCCAGGTGCCAGTCTGACACTTAACCACTGCACTCCACTGTCTCTTGGTGTGGACCTTGGACCACAAACGGTTCACCTTCCTTGCTCTGGATGTTGGGCTCCACATCAGCCAACTTTCAGGCAGGATGGGGGTTGTGGCCCAGAAACATCTCGAGGGCCAATGCTTTCCCATCCCTGGCACAACTGGTGATGGAGAGGACCCTTCTTCTCTCCAAGACCAATCAAAGAAGACCATAGCTGGTTTAGATGGACAGATATTCTGACCTGGTAGAAAATCCTGTGTGCTTGTTTCCATCAGGGGCTGAACGAGTTCAACCCTTTACCCTTGCCTTGGAGATCCCTGGTACAACAATAATCCTGAATAATTCTGGCATTGTACTGTCACTGTTTAACAACTATTCTTGTCCGTGGGTTCCCAAGCTGTCCGTGGACCACCAGTTGTATGTGAGCTTCATTCATAGGGCCCATGGCATGCCTGTGTTAAATGTTCCTATTGATTTTTCATGGCGTTCTTATTGCTGCTTGTATTGGATTACAGGTTGAATTCTATGGAATGCAAATTGCCATATAATAACATATAATCTAAGAAATAAAATAATCAATTTAAAAACATTAAGAATCATAGAGCCTCCAGCACAGCGCATTGCAGAAAAATAATTGCGTGATCTGCCAAGACCATCAGCAGTTTTCACATGGTTCACGTGTGTGTCTGAGTTTGGGATCCACTGTTCTTGTTGATTTTCAGTGTCTTTTATTTTGAGAAGCTGGTTTGTCAAGCTGGTTTGAGAGCCTCTTCTGGATATAAAGCAGGATATAAACTTTCTCTTTTAAAAACAGTATTTTTATTCAGTTTTCAGGATATAAACTTTTTTAAAGGTTGTAGTCAGCTAACTTTTACTCATAGTAGGCCCATTGAAATTAAAGGACCCAAGTTAGTCATGGTAATTAATTTCAATAGGTTTGCTGTTAAGTAAAAGTTGCTTGAATACAATCCTAAGTCAATAATAAAGAAATGTTCAAACACATTAATACTCTAACGGTATTAATTCATGCTGGGACATTCACCCACTCCCTGCCTGCCCCGGTTGCTTTCACTCTTCTTTCAAAAGCTCTCAGGGCCTCCGGCTGATGGCTTTTTAACATCCAGCAAAGTAAACTGAACATTGCATTAAACAATTTTGCAGGCTGATCTTTTTTTATTATTATTATTTAAATAATTTTGTATTAAAAAAAATAATTAAATAAAATGTTCACAATCAAATAAAAACAATTTTTATTTGCAAATTTAACAATGAAAGGAAAGAAAAAGAAATGACAAAATAGACAAAAATGCTGAAGATACAGAAAATAAATTAGAAAAAAATGTGCGTACTAATAACAACAATAAAGTACGATTAGTTTACATTACGGGTACTGTAGTCACCAGTACATGCATCTTGAGTTAAGCATGTCCATTTATAGAAGCTCTCGGGAGGTCCGGATAGGTATCCACTCGAAATTGACGTCCCCATGAAATCCATGCACGTGTAGCCAGGGCAGTGAGGTCGAGTCGCTCTCGCTGAACTTCGCTTTGTGGCTGGCAAACCAGATGGATGTCTGCTCGGTGGGGAGATGGCTGCCTGCCCCACCAAACCGGGCTGATTGCCTTCTCTTTCTAAGGGGATGACCGAGGAGGAGCTCAGCTCGCGGCTTGAAGACAGCGTGATGGACCACAGCCAGCATTGCCATTGCAGTCCTGAGTTTGCTGTGACAAGTGGGATGGACGGAGAAGCAACTCTCCTTATGAGCTGTCAGGTAGAGCTGGAGGGGTTTTTTTGTGTTAAAATACTGGGAAGGGGGGGTTGTCTGCGCCACTTGAAGCAAGATCTTCCTTTGATGACTTGGTCTAGGATAGCCTTTCTGAACCAGAATCACAGAGCTGGAAGGAGACTTGGAGGCAGGGGTGTAGTTGCACAGGGTCTTGGAGGGGGGCGTCTTAGACCCCTTACTTTTGTGGGAGCAGGGTCTGTATGTCTCCAGCATCCTGTGAGCCAATCAGCATGAAATGTGGATTCCTGCATTGCGCAGGGGGTTGGACTTGATGGCCTTATAGGACCCTTCCAACTCTACTATTCTATGATTCTACGAAATGGGAGTGTGTTAGCCACTGAGAAGAACCTTCTAAGTTGGCCCCTGGTCCTTTCGTGCTGATTGGAGCGAATCAGAGTGACAGGAGGTGAGTCAGCCACTGAGAAGACTCTTCTCAGTAGCTAACACTCCCTGTTCCTGCATATTGGCTCCTAGAGACATCTGTTGTTGTGGAAGAAGGCGTTAACAAGAATCACGTTCTCAACCTAGCAGCAAAAGGGGGAGAGGAGGGGGCTTGGCTGTGACTATCATGAAGGGACCCTGCACTTCTGAATTTGCCACTACTGCTTGGAGGTGACCTAGGCAGGGAACGTTCTGCAGCCTGATGGCTATGTGCCAGTAGTGGGTGGGGGAGAGCCAGCAGCAAACGTGGGTAGAGCAACGGATGTGAATGTTCCTTTTGCACACCAGGCTTCTTTCTGCACACACTTACATACACCCCTGTGCGTCCATCTAGCCAGGTGAATTCTCTCTTCCCGTTTTGCTCTCTAATAATTACAAGTGCGTACCAGACAAGTCACGGAGAACTTCCAGCCCGTGGGCCAAATTAGGACCAGCAGGGGTCCTAATTTGGGCCATTTTTCCCTAGCCACGCCCATCCATCCCTCACCTGTGGTCATGTGACCACGGGCCCAGGGGCCAAGTACGTCCCTCCTCTGATGTCATGAGACGTGAGAGGCAAGTAAAGCCGTGGCTGCAGACGGTCAGTCTGGAGCTTTAAAAGTGCATTCCTGACTGTTCCTCTGCAAGCAGGGCTTGTCTTTGGCGCCAAAAGCAAGCCCTGCTGGGAGTCGCTCCAGTCACAGCCTGTGCAAAGCTCTTCCTTTGCCTGAAGAGTTTATTTACGTCTGTATGAAGTTTTTTCAAACCAGCGTGAATTCAAGCTGGTCTGCAAAGGAAAATGCTTCACCCGACGAAAGGAGGAGGTGAAATAGGTGACTTGGCAGTTGGATGGCCCTGCCCATCTCTCAAAATGGCCCGCAGGAAGTAGGGGATATCAGGATCCAGTTCCCCACTGCTGTACTAGCAGTTAATGACATACACAATGGAAAGCGGATAGAGGAGTTTTTAGTGGGAGGATGGGGAACATTTGTACCTCTAGATCAGCGGTGGTGAACCTCCAGCCCACGGGCACCTTGCTTTTCACCTGACGTGATCTGGTGGGATCCCCTGCTCTATACATTTTTGGGTTCTAACTCCCATCATGCCCATGAGAAGGTGCTTGTCCTTGTATGGGACCAGCAGAAGGGATGTACCTGGCTGTAGACCCCATATTGCTGCCTCGGGTTTAAAGATAGGAAACTAAAAGCAGTCTCCATAGTGCTGCACAAGTATAAAATGGGTGGAAGTATTAAAACCCCCACCCACCAGGCAATTATTTGTACGTGACTACCACTTTATTTCTTTTGTGTTTCTAGGTTTGTGATTCTTGGGCGGTCATTTTATAACCTTGACAGCACTGCAGAACTTTCCGAGAAAGTTGATGCCCTTATGAGTCTTTTTTTTCCTCTTCTTTGAAACATCTTATCTGCATGTGGGTTTAATACACACAATATATATAACTGCAAAAAGTGTCCTTTATTGATTATTTCTTTTTAATTTAAATGGATCTGTGCTATTTTGTAGCCTGCTTTCTTGAATAAAATGCCATTTTAATTTGAGACGTTAAGTTTCTGTGGACATGGCATAAATAGGATACTTTTTCTTCCATTCTGTAGCACTCTTAGTAGAGCATCTTTGGGCAAGCTGTACAATTAAAAAAAGGTTCAGGCTGTGGCTGGAGGAAGTGTGTGGTACAAGAGGGACGTAAAAACAGTTGGTCATGTGCCAAAAGTCAGTCGATAATGGACGTGGATATGGGTAACCAGAATGATCAAGGGGATAGAAAGTTTGCAGCATTGGGGCTTTTTTAGTTTAGAGGAAAGGCAAGTTAGAGGTGACATGAGAGAAGTGTACAAAATTATGCATGGCATGTGCACATTAAGAGGAACTGAGGGAACAGCTCTAATGGGGCCCAGTAATAGTCTTTGTAAACATATAGGAAGGAAGCCAGGCCGTAAATCACATGGTCTTCGATGTCTGTGTACTAATGCCCAGAGTACGGGAAACAAACAGGATGAACTTGAACTCTTAAGAGAGTAAATACCACCATGACTGGAACACAGCGATTGATCACTTTTTAGAGAACTGGAACGTTTTTCTACACAAACGCAACATTTTGCAATGCAATTGACGCTAGTCTGAAATGCAAAGTGTTGTCTCCAGTGCCAGTCCTACTCATAGTAGACCCATTGAAATGAATAGATTTGACTAACTTCCATTCATTAATTTCAACGGGCCTAACCCTGGATAGAACTTAGTTGGCTACAACCCACAATATTCTCAGAGAACCCGCATCACCGAAGGTGCCTTGTCCATAGATACACTTCAGAAGCGAAAGGCCTTGCGGAGGAGGCAATTTAAAGTATCTGTAGCTGGCATTTTAACCAAAGAAACTCCCAGAATGGGTTTACCAAAAGGAGCAGCCGCCCGGGGCTGCTTTAAAAGGCATGAGGCACTCAAGAAAAAGCACCGGTACTTAAACGTTTTGGAGTTTTTATAATGCAGTTACATAGCTTTGCGCACAGATTCTGGTGGCCTTAGAGCGGTCCCCTACTAAAATGAGATCTTGGGCGTTGAGCAGTTCACAGCGTCCAGGGCGAGAGGCTCTCTCTTGTCCACGAAAAGCTACTTTCTTCTTTAAGACAGAAGAGCAGAGAAGATCCAATGGAACCAACCATTGTTGGGTTTCCCAGTGGATCTGTTCCCAGTCTTTGAGAATGAACTATTAAAAAACAGCTCCAAGGGGAAAGTTTAATTTTTATTTTAATATGATTTTGCTGCCCTTTCACTGGGGATGGGGAACCTGTGGCCCTCCACATGTTGGACCACAAGTCCCATCGTCCCCAACCATAGGCTGTGCTGGCTGGGGCTGATGGGATAGGTAGTGCAGCAACCTGTGGAGAGCTGTGCACATTCTCCGTCCCAAGCTTACACAGTCATTTCCCCCAGCTTGTTCATTTTCTCTTCCACCTCCCGCATGATGCTCTGCAGCTCGACAGCCGTTTTCAACGAGGCGGAAAGACTTTCTTTGAGGTTGCTGGCCCCCTCTTCTCTGCCTATGTTGTTGAGGCTGTCAAACCACTGGAGGATCCCTTCCAGGTGCGCCTGGACACCTTTTTGCTCCTCTAATTCGGCATGAAGAGCCCGTTCGGCCGATGCTTCAGCCTTGAGTCGTCGTTCCAGCTGGTTGATCTCGTTCTGGAGCCTCTGGAACTCTTCCACAGTGTAGCAGAACTCCTCTTGAGCTTTGTCTTCCGGCAGCAAAACGTTCTTGGGGATGCGCAACACTGCGTTCAGAAGTGTGTCTTGCATTTTGCCAAAGAGGCTGTTGAAACGGTTCTTCATTAAAGAGAGGAACTGCTCAGTGCTCCTCCGAATTAGGGAAGGCGTGAGCTTATTAGGACGGATGCTCTCTAATTTATTCAGTATGGCATCCTCTACGAGTAGCATCATGTGAGCAAGATGGTCCTGGAAGGCTACATGTATCCGCAACATGAACGTTTCAGGGGTGAAGCCGAAGAACTGGGTCTCGTATACCATTGGATTTACTGACATTTTGAGGAATGATCTATACAAACACAATGTAGAAGTCTGCAAAACAGGGAAAAAAATTACAGAGATAAAAAAAAATACTGGCTGTCCCCATTGCCAACACCTAGTGGTGCCTGTACGCCCCCATTGGCCAAGCTACTGTGATGTCATGGAATTTCCTAACGTTCTAACATGACACAACATTCTAAACCTAGGGGGAAACAGAGCTAGGAATATAAATTGGTTTAAAAAATCCTAATGAAGCTTCTGTGAGGGAAGAGGGAGGGTTGAAAAAACGTAGTGGCTTGTGGACAATAGTAGATAGAAAAAAAGGTGGGTTTTTTTGCTTTTACTGTATTTTTGTTGTGTTACAATTTGAACGCCATGTAGCGCAATTAAATACAATATAATAAATAAGAGAAGCAAGAAAAATACAATTAAAAATCATACAACAGGTGTAGAATCGTTAATGTTCCACCAAGATCCTTGGCGATTTCCAAGTGATCTGTGGGGGTAAAGGTTTGGGGACCATTGAAATAGGGTCTGGCTATATTTACAACATTTTAATACAATGCTTCCATCTAATTATTTCCCATGTTTTTTTAATCTTTATTGCTTTATTTCTCCATTTATTTCTTTTTGGGTGTCCTAGTTTGCTTAACCCTTACTCGAGCGTTCTTGTATGGATTGCTGTGCTGCAATAAGCCCTTAAAACACGCACAGACACACTTGAATGCCTATCTTGAGTTT
The DNA here is from genome assembly GCF_030035675.1 of Rhineura floridana. Taxonomy (NCBI): domain Eukaryota; kingdom Metazoa; phylum Chordata; class Lepidosauria; order Squamata; family Rhineuridae; genus Rhineura; species Rhineura floridana. The sequence continues at coordinate 3,947,429 of NC_084500.1, read as the reverse complement.
GTGGTCTTCCTAGTTTAGGCTTACCCACCAAGGTGTAACTTCAAATTAGCCATCACTTTATGATGTTTTCTCTTAGCATTTGCAAAACAATCAAGGGCCAAAGATAAGAGGAAGGTGGGAGCAAAATTTCAGTCCCCACTAGGAAGATGGTGCTTACCTATGTCTAGATCAAGGGTTCCCAAACTGTGGCCCGTGGAGCATCAGTGGCCCGCAAGCTTCATCCATGCCCATGGCATGTCCACATTAAATCTTCATATTGATTTTTAATTGCATTTTTATTGCACATATTATTTGATTTGAAACGAATGCTGATGAAACTTAGAGAGGAAAGCACAAAAGCAGGACTACAGCTGAATGTCAAGAAGACTAAAGTAATGACAACAGATTTATGTAACTTTACAGTTGACAATGAGGACATTGAACTTGTCAAAGATTATCAATACCTCAGCACAGTCATTAACCAAAATGGAGACAATAGTCAGGAAATCAGAAGAAGGCTAGGACTGGGTAGGGCAGCTGTGAAAGAACTAGAAAAGGTCCTCAAATGCAAAGATGTATCACTGAACACTAAAGTCAGGATCATTCAGACCATGGTATTCCCGATCTCTATGTACGGATGTGAAAGTTGGACAGTGAAAAAAGCCGGTAAGAGAAAAATCAACGCATTTGTAATGTGGTGTTGGAGAAGAGCTTTGCGGATACCATGGACTGCAAAAAAGACAAATAACTGGGTGTCAGAACAAATTAAACCAGAACTATCACTAGAAGCTAAAATAATGAAACTCAGGTTATCATACTTTGGACACATAACAAGAAGACATGATTCATTAGAAAAGATAGTAATGCTGGGAAGAACAGAAGGGAGTAGAAAAAGAGGAAGGCCAAACAAGAGATGGATTGACTCCATAAAGGAAGCCACAGACCTGAACTTACAAGATCTGAACAGGGCGGTTCACGACAGATGCTCTTGGAGGTCGCTGATTCATAGGGTCGCCATAAGTCGTAGTCGACTTGGAGGCACATAACAATAAACAAACAAAGACAAGCTTTTCAAGACCTGCCACATTAAAAGCAGCTGCTGATACCAAAAGCCTTTCAAATTAAGTGGCAAAAGCACAGGGGAAAGGCAGGTATTCGGCGCATAAAAATAGATGATGGCACCAGGCGTATCTCCCTGGGGAGAGCATTCCACAAAGGGGGGCCACCACTGAAAAGGCCCATTACTTCTTATATTGTATTTTATTGCATTACAGTTTGGATTCTATGGAACACAAATTGTGATACAGTAAAACACAGTCTATAAGAAACCAAAGGAGCCATAAAATTACATTTTTTAAAAATCAATATTGATTTCTGTCCATTATTTTTCTAGCACAGGCAGGGAAATTGCTACAACAGGCAAAAAATAAACAAATCATTAAGTGCTCCACTAAGACCCTCAATAATTTTCAAATTGAAAACAAAAAAGGCTTGGGAATCCCGGTCTACACTGAACCCGTAATTATTTCCAATGTAAAGGTTATTTATGTATTTGTTTAAGTCATTTCTATACCGCTTTATATTATTTGGGAAACAAATGTCAAAGCGGCTTACAACTTAGATTAAAACACTGCACAAAACATCACAAAATATTAAAAGGAAACTACAAATTCAGGCCAAATATAGAAGCCACATTCAAAACAGCATAATTAACAGAAAAATAAAAATACTCTCTTAAACATACACATTATGAGCTAAGAATCAAATACAAAATACAAACTCCCAAAACAGCATCATTAGTTAGTTAATAAGGGGATGCCTGGCTCCCCCTCACTATTCCCTCCTGCGTTGGGAAAAATTTAATTTGGAGGTCTGGAGCCCCTCACCTCACCTCAGGCCTCTCTTCTCCGGACGGGATTCGAACCCGAGACTTCCGCCCGCAGCGCAGCAGGAGCAACCGGGAATCCTTTCCTTTCCCGCCACTTCTAAACGTTTCCCTTCCGCGGCCCCGCCCACAGCTTCTGCGGTATGACTCTATAATTTTTATCATCTCTATAGGTTGTAGGCGTCTGTCCAACCGAACAGAAGCAGTTCCGATTGGTCTTGCAAAAGGGAGGCAGGGAGATAGACGGCCGCTGATTGCCCGAGAAGAGGCAGAGGGCGGGCAAAGGAAGAGAAGGGAGGCGCTGATTGGTCGATACCTCCCCTCCAGAACCGTATCTCGGGCGCTGATTGGCCAAGGTGACGCTGCGGGACGAGGGAGGGGCTTAGGCGGGGCCGCCGCCAAGATGGCGTACCAGACCTTCCGCCAGGAATACCTGCAGGTGCCTCCCGTTACCCGGGCCTACACCACCGCCTGCGTCCTCACCACCGCGGCTGTGGTGAGTAGGGGAGGAAGGGGAGAGCCTTTCGTCCTCGCCCTTGCCTTTGGAGGGGGAGCGCAAAGGGCCGGCGGCTCATTTGCATAGGCCCAGCCCAGGACACGCCCCCTTTCCAAGCAATGGCCCCGCCCACTCCCGCTGCATACAGGGGGCCACGTGGCGCCCTCTGACTCCCTCATACTCCAGCACGAGATTGACTGATGCCCTGCATTGAATTGCTAATTAAGCCATTTGAATTGCTAATAGGCTGCAACTCTCATCATCATCCCTAGCCATTGGACATGCTGGCTGCAGGGGCTGATGGGAATTGTAGTTCAGCAACATCTGGAGGGCCCAAAGGTTCCCCCCACACCTGGCTCAGGTGGTAGGATGGAAATGCTGGAAAAGCCTCAGTCCAAGCCCGCAGAAGGTAGTTTGGGTCTTAAGGGCAGGGATGGGCAGCCTGTGGCCCTCCAGATGTTCGACTACGACTTAGGGACATGGGAAGTTGCCTTTTATGGAGTCAGACCCTTGGTCTATCTTGCTCAATATTGTCTACGCTGACTGGCAGTGACATCCCAGGATTTCAGCCAGGGTCTCAGTAGTAGAGTTGGAAGCAGTCTGTGCTGCCTGGGGGCAGATGGTGTTGTAGGCCCACAACGTTAGGAGGGCAGCAGGTTGGGAAGTCACAGTTTACGAGATGCCTAACTTGCTTATTTCCTCCACCTGCTTCCCTTCTGAGTTGCGTCCATTAAGATTGTAAACCTGTTTTATCTGTCTGTAAGCATTCCAGAGTCAGGAAGGTACGTAAGGAGGTGCTTCTTCAGGTATTTGGGTCTGAAGGCAGTATGACTAGTTGCCATGAACAGGCCTATCCTCCATGGATTTGTTTAATCCGCCTTTAAAACTGCCTTTGAGCCAGTGGCCGTTGCTGTATCTTTCAGCACCCTTCCGTTATGTGGAATTCTGACGACGGAAGAACAGGCCCACTGAGATGGTTTGGTCCCCAACCTCATTGAGTCTTGATGGAGAGATCTGTTTGGTTGCTTGGGTGGTTGTGCTTGCACAGACCTCAGTGGTCTCAACAGATGACAGTTTTGGCCATGGATGAAGGTTTTGCAAGAGGAAGGATCTGAGAAGTGGGCTGTGAGGGTGGGATACATTAGTTTACCGAAGATTCTTTTGGATAGCATTAACTCAGCCTTCCCAAACCTGGCGCCCTCCAAATGTTTTGGACTACAACTCACATCATCCCCAGCCAGTACAGCCACATTGGTGGGATACAGTGGGAGTTGTAGTACAACGTCTGGAGGGAGCCAAGTTGGCGAAGGCTGCGTGAGCTCTTAATGGCGCCTTTGTAAATTGCATGGCTCCACGGAAATCCTTCTAAGCTCCTTTATATGCTTGTTTGTTTCAGCAATTAGAATTAATCACACCATTTCAGCTGTACTTCAACCCTGAACTAATATTTAAACAGTTTCAAGTAAGTAGCTTTGGGTTTTTTGCTGTTGTTGTTGTTGCATGTCAGTAACATTTAAAGACTGGTCACCTCCTGTTTTCATCCAGTGGAATGAAACAAACAAGCACACTCCAATTTCGAGGTTGTTTCGGAGAGCCAGTGTGGCATAGTGGTTTGAGTGTTGGACTATGACCTGGGACACCAGGGTTTGAATCCCCACACAGCCATGAAGCTCCCTGGGTGACCTTGGGCCAGTCACTGCCTCTCAGCCTCAGAGGAAGGCAATGGTAAACCCCCTCTGGATATCACTTACCATGAAAAACCTATTCATAGGGTTGCCATAAGTCGGGATCGACTTGAAGGCAGTCCATTTCCATTTTTGAGGGGTTGCTTCCAGTGAATGCTGAAATTTCATGAGGAAGAATGACAAGAGCTTCAGGGATGACTGCAGGCAGTGGTTCTATCCATGTTACATGCTGTGATTTTGTTATTGAGCAACAGTGAAATGATATTGTTTATTTATTTAAGTTTATATCCCACCCTTCTTCCCAGAAGGAGCCGGGCAGCAAACAAAAATACTAAAAGTATTTTAAATCATTTTAAAAATAAAAAACTTTAAAACATATTAAAACAAAGCATCTTTAAAAATAAATCTTTAAAACATCTTTTTTTTAAAAAATCTAAAAACAATTCCAAGACAGATGCAGACTGGGAGAAGGTCTCTACTTAAAAGGCTTGTTGAAAGAGGAAGGTCTTCAATAGGCACCATAAAGATAACAGAGATGGCGCCTGTCTAATAATTAAGGGGAGGGAGTTCCACAGGGTAGGTGCCGCCACACTAAAGGTCCGTTTCCTATGTTGTGCAGAACGGACCTCCTGATAACATGGCATCTGCAGGAGGCCCTCACCTGCAAAGTGCAGTGATAGACTGGGTATATAAGGAGTAAGACAATCTTATTAAATTTCTATCCTGCCCATCCTCTCAAAGAAGCCAAGGGCAGCAAAGACTTCCGTAATAAAAATAAAATTAAAATTAAAAAAAATATAAAATATTTAAAAACCTCCAAAAACAATAAAACATCCTCTTTTGTGCAGAAGAGCGCACTCTGTCATGTTACCTGATTACACCATACTGTGGTGGAGCAGAAACTACAGCTCGGGTTGACCTGATGATCTGTGTTGACCTGACAATTTTGCTTTCATCTTGTATTCAAGTCGCAAATAATGAAAAGGGGGGGTAAAAGGCAGAAGACCCTGTTGACCATTGAACTGCACTGTCACTGAGTTTGTTTTCCATCAAGTCTGAAAAACTGTAACTAGGGGAAGTTATGTCTTTGCCCAGTCTGGAAACGGACTGCGAAGGCCGTTGCTATGGTAGCCATCACGATAAACTGGGAAAAGTTCTAGCAGCTATCTGTGTTAAGCTGAGTCTTCTGTGTATTGCCTCTGAACTGAGAGGTTCTCTTCTGTGTTTACCTTTGGAGAGAGATGTACCAGAAGGGGGGTGACTGAAGAAACTCTACATGTATTTACTCTTAAGCCTTTGGCCATAATGTCTTAATAAAGACTCTTAACATGCTCTAATGCTCTGAAGAAGTTTCTTGCTCAACTTAACTCCAACGTAATGTATGCTGTTTCACGCAACAACGCACACACGTCAACAGACCCCCCATCTTGTAGTTCAGGAGATTTGAGTCCATCTGCTTAAACGTTCCTTCTCTGGCCACTTCTGTTCCTTCCTCCTTTGTGTTGTATGTTATGAGAAAACATCAGAGCTGGCCCTAACCCTGCGTTGCCCAGAACGGCAATTTTTTAACAACAGAAATGGAAAAATTCATTTCTCCATTTCCCCCCCAAATTCCTGCATATATCTTGTGTAACAGTTTGGGGTTGCATCCAACTAAATTCTGCTCAGTTGACTCATTGAAATAAACAGACCTATGTGAGTCATGTGGTGTGCTCTGAATGTGACTAACGTTAACGCCCATTGTTCTTCAAGCAACTAAGGCAGCTTTCACAAATACTCCCAATGTTCTTATATATTTATATTGGATTAAGATACCTTGCAAACATGAAACCAAGTGTTGAAACCAGTTTTCCCTTGTAACCTGCCCACCTTAAAAGTATTTGTTGTTAATCAGACTCTTTTTCTCATAATACTGTCCAGAGAATTGGAGCTATGTTAAATTTTAAAAAGATAGGGGCTAGAGTGGAAATCTGTGGCAGCTACCTTGGAAGGAGCCGTAGTCCTAAACTGAAGACTGGCTTTTGCTCGTAAGGATGACAAGGTACTCTGTACGTACTCGGAGGTACTCTTAATTATTTGTATCTGCTCAATTAAAAAAGGGGAGAAACAATATATTTCTGTATGATGTGGCCTTGGCTTGGACCTTTAACCTGTAGGCCAAGAGTCTGATCTGCCCCACTCCACCAAGATCCCACAGATTTTTTGGTGGCAGCAACAAAGATGAAGAAAAAAAATAGACAGAGTGCTGAAGCATGGCTAGTGCCTTTGAGGGGATACAAATCTCTTCTCCCTTCATGTCGATCATTTGATATTTGATAAGCAGGGAGTGAGTGATAAACTCCCCCCCCACAGTTGAACTGTATAGATCAGCTGGGGAGGGACAAGCCTCTGCGTACCAAACATGTGCTTGTTCACATGTGCATATATGCAAGAGTGTAGGATGGCCGTGCCTGCTCGCTGCTGTTACCACGGGCCCCTCCCCCCCCCCAGAAGGTTGGCCAAAAGTGAGTGAATGAGGCCCTCATTTGAACCAAGCTGAGATTTCTTCTCGTTAAGGCAAATACTTGCTTAAGCACGCATGTGTTGACCTCTGCTCTCCATCTTTTGCAGGTATGGAGGCTAATTACAAACTACCTTTTCTTTGGACCAGTTGGATTTAATTTTTTATTTAATATGATCTTTTTGTATCTTTTTATTGCTCGCTGGCACAGTCTAAAAATCTTCAGAGTGCAAAATAATTCTTGGATGGATTGTAAGAGCTTCTCTGGGCAGCTGCTTTTTCCACGTTCAGCCTTTGACAGTGAACAATTCATTTGATTGTGGGCGCAGTTGAGACACTCATTTGTCCCTAGCCCTCCCTGTGGATTTTCAGGAGCTGGCTGGTCTTTGGCTTACATTTCCCAAGTGTGTAAAGATTTGTGCCGGCTCCCCAATTCAAGGGGCTGTTTTTGACTTACACAGCCCACCCTGTCTAGGACTGAGCTATCATAAGGACTATCTCCTTCCAAGATCGTTTCTTAAAATAATTTTTGGAGGCAGTGTTTCAGGTACCCCCATTTTGGGGGGGGTTGAGTTGGGGGGCTACGAGGGGATAAGACTTTGTGTGTGTGTTGGCACCCAACCTTTGAACACCCTCCAGTACAGGCAGGCACTTAGCACCAGGTTCAGCCAAACTGTTTCACTTCTGGCTACCAGCTGCATATTGCAGGAGGAGGTTGTACGCATAGAGAAGCTTATAGAAATGCATGTATAAGTTTGCATATACAAATTTGCCGGTCACCTGCGAGAAGTTTTCTCACACAGAGTCATCTTCCGTGAGGAGGGAGGGCGATTAGAATCTGAGCCAGAGCAGGATTTGGCCATCGCCGTTATGTTCACTTTTTTTTTTTAACTTTGAGATAAGCATCACAAGCCCCCTGAGACTCATATTTCCATGCCCGGAGATAGGAGTCTCAGCAACCATGACTATCAAAATCACTGCTCTGAAATTGGATGGGTAGTTACGGGAAGCAGGATCTTTCCATGGAAGAAGTGCCACAAATTGTAGGAAGGCTCAGTCTTTATTCTCTTTGTAGGAACAGATGAAAACATTTTTATATTTATTTATTTATTAGATTTATATCCCACCCTTCCTCCCAGTAGGAGCCCAGGGTGGTATATAGGCCTTTTAAGTTTGCCTCTTCTTTTTGCTGGACTTTTGAACCCATCCCTGGTCTAAAGGCACATGATCATGGCTGCCACCTTGCTGAAGCTAAGCCGGTCTGGGCCCGATCAGTCGATGTATAGGTGACTGCTGGGTACTATCATCCAATGTACCTTGGGTTGCATGGCAGAAGAAATGTGGAATATACATATAAGGAAAAATAAAATAAAAATGTGCTGCCACAATTTGTGGTCATTTTATGGTATTTACAGCTTGAGCTTACCTGTCTCTGAAAACCAAGACTAATGAATGCAGCTAATACATCTAATAAGTAATGCTTGAAGATAAAGCCATCAGCGATGGGCTTTATCCAGCTCGTGCAGCCAAGATTCTTTGAATATCTAATGGATCGTTTACAATAAAGATCCAGTTCTGGAAATTTGCTCGTATGCAGTCCCATTCATTGCCGTAGGACTTACCTGCTCCGTTAGAGCTATGTGGGAGCATGTCTCTCAAGTGATTTGCAGATTTCGACAGGTGTATACCTTCCTTCTGTAATTTGCAGCTGGTGGCCAGAAGGGAGATATTTTTGTAACCTTCAGCATGTACTGGGAGTGAGATTTTTATTTACAGTAAGCTCCTGCACTATCCCCAGAACAACTGATCAGGTACCAGCACTGTGAGCTTTTAGGCACCAGTCTAAAATGTTGCTTCCCACCCTCCCCAAGTACATTTAATGGGATCTATTGCACGGATAGACTCCTAAACTGTAGATTATTTGTTAGTAATATTTCCAATGGTTTATTTTGTAAGCTGCACTGGGGACATGGAGTGAGAGAGAACAATTTTTTCCGTACATGTAATGTCATGTCAGCTGTCATGCTGTAGTCATGTGATGATAGCCTTCTAAATGGTGCAGGATTATGGCAGTGGCAGGCTGGCAAGTGGGCAAGAGAGGGAAGGCTGGCACCCAAGTGAGGCTAGGCGACTCAGCCCAGCAGGTGGGCGAGGGTTTGAGACAAGCCAGCAGGCGGGGGAGGAACTGGCAGCAGAGGTGCCTGGGATTCCCATTCCCGGGGTTAAGAGGTGGGGTTGGTGTGCAATGCACTCAGGGCAGAAGCCCCTAGTAAATACACATTTTTGTACTCCTTCAAAGGGGAATAAAAGTGAAGCCTTGAGCGGGGACAACAGCTTGGTAAAAGAACCCCATTGCGAAATGTAAATACAATTTCCTTTGAAAGCCCTGTGCTTTCCCACAGCTACGAAAACATATGGTAAATATCTGCATAAAGGTAAGGATTCCTTTACTGCAAGGCTCATGTTGAGACCAGCTGGTTTTTATTGAGTTTGCCCTTGTTCGTGGCTTTGAATATGTTTCCGCAGCAAAGCAAACTTGTGAATTCCTCAGCGGAATAAATCTTGTTGGCTGAAATGCAGCCGTTTGGGGCAGGCAACTCCCTCTCCCCACTCCATGCTGCTGCTGGTGGTTCTTGAATTGCAGGAAAAGTGAGGCGGAACTTGCCACAAAAGTTGGCAAAGTTACAGGGTATCACCCGCAACCGCATCACTTAGCTAGATGGGAAATGAGGCAGGCAGGTGAAAGACTGACCCTGGCTGAGTTTTCCTAGTTATTTTAACCTTAGTTCCTGCTTAAAAGTATGAGACAAGTTTCTGGAGCCTCATCTGTCTACTTTTCTTCCATTAAAGATGCAGTCATATTTTGTGGTCACTTGAGATTCAATTGGAATTGAATATTCCTGTATTGAGCAGTGGGTTGGACTTGATGGCCTTATAGGACCCTTCCAACTCTACTATTCTATGATTCTATGGACTGGAGATGCTCCTGCCTACTGGCTTATAATCTTTCTGTCTTCCCCTCCTGCGTTTTTGAAACCCAAAGATTGGTTTTGGGATGTCTTTCAAACCAAGACGCTGGATGTGCTTAATGCATGCCTGTTATCTAGCATTTTCCTGACCTCATAACTTCAGATATCGCTACTGCCGAATGCTTGAGGAAGGATCGTTCCGGGGCCGGACAGCAGACTTTGTATTCATGTTCCTTTTTGGTGGACTGCTAATGACTGTATCCTTTTGATGTTGGGTTAAAGATACCATGACTTTGGAAGAGCTGAAGAAATCATTACAGCAATGTGGTTTTGTAACTTGGTTCCAGGTGGATCCATAATGAATGACTGGTTTACCTGGAAAATGGGCTGGATAGTGGCTAACATCCTTCCCTTGTAGGGTGCAGCTGTACAGGAATTTTAGGTGGTCTCTTGGGATAATTACTCAGTTCACGTAGGGCTGCTCAGTGTCCTCATTGATTGGGGTGTTTTTCATTAAGTAGTACAGGGAAATCAAGCATAAAGCCAATCAGGCTCTGTCTCCTAATTTTTGTTCAGTATCTGCAATCTATATTTTGATTTCACCATTTTTACCACAGACTTTGCAGAGCCATGTTGAACCAAAAACTAAAAACAGTTTTGGAGTTACTGTATTTAGAACCGCAAACTCTGTGATTGTTAAGAGTGGAGGGTGGATAGTTCTTTGAAGTGGTATTGTATAAAAGAATTTTATTTAATTTTTAATTTTTAATAAATAGGTGGTAGAAGTGTGCTCTACTGAGGAGTGTCTCAGTTTGCAGTGCACAAGATAAAACAATGGGAGGTGTAATATATTCTAGCAAAATTCTAGGTGTGCTCTATGTTTTTAATTGACCATGCCCACTTACTTTAAGTGATTTGGTTTAAGCATAGCAGGCTGAAAACATGCATCTTGGGCAGGCCAACTTTGTTTTTTTCCAACAGCTGGATTCATTGCTGAAGTAGCAACATGTTGTAATCCATCTGATTTTACATTAAACTGCAGTTTCAGATTCAACTGATTCCAAGAAATCTAGAGAGAACTAGATTGGAGAAGGCTGTCCTAATCAAATGCTCTAGTCAGAATGAGAGCAGTAGCTCTAAACTGAATGAATGAATGAATGAATTTATTTTGGTCCATGACCAGCAAAGTAGCTCTAAACTGTGGTTTGCCCATTGTAGGCTTGGAAGCTCAATCAGTGGTTAAGATTCTAAACGATGGTTAGCAGAAACCACAGCTTGCCATGATTCAGATTAGACAAAAGAAAGCGCATAGTTAAACTATGGAATTCGGTCCTAGAGGAGGCAGCGATTGCCACCAACTGGGATGGCTTTAAAAGAAGATTAGACAAACACATGGAGGGTAAAGCTATCAGTGGCTACTAGCCATGATGTCGATATTCTGCCTCTACAGTTGGAGTCAGTATGCTTCTGAATGACAGTTGCTGGAAACCACAGGAGGGGAGAGTTGCTCTTGCACTCAGGTCCTGCACGTGGGCTTCCCATTGCGGCATCTGATTGGCCACTGTGGGACCAGGATGCTGGAGTAGGTGGGCCCCCATTGGCTTGATCCAGGAGGCTCTTCTTAGCTTCTTATCTGCATTGCGCTCTCAACTTTTCGACTGGGATTTTGCGATGGGGAAAGGGCAGCAAAGGAAGACTTTGGGTTGGTATTATAAATCTTGTTCTTTCATTGGCTTATCTCTTTGGGTAAAGATTTGGGGGGGTTGTTTTAAAAGGGGGGAAGGGCTATAGCTCATTGGCAGAGCATCTGCCTTGCATGCAGAAAGTCCCAAATTCAATCCCAAATGGCATCTCCAGGTAGGACCCCTGCCTGAAACCCTGGGGAGCCACTGCCAGTCAGTGTAGACAATATTGAGCTAAATGGAGCAATGGTCTGACTCGGTAGAAGGCAACTTCCTATGTTCCTAAATTGCATCATATTGCACAGTTGGGCTCCCCCCATTTTTAAATAGGCAGCAGAAACGGCTCCACCGGTTCCCTCCTCTCTGCTCTCTGTTTTTCAGTGGTTACACTTTCTTGACACGGATGCAGCCGCTCTTTCTTTAACCGTCCCTCCACCAGCTTTTTGGCTTGTTTGTCAACTTGGTTTTCTTGGGGCAGGCGTTTACCATCATGCTGGTCTACATCTGGAGCCGCAGGAACCCTTTTGTCCGCATGAACTTCTTTGGGCTCCTTGTCTTCCAGGCCCCGTTTCTCCCGTGGGTCCTCATGGGATTTTCACTCTTGCTGGGAAACTCCATCATTGTTGACCTCCTCGGTGAGACCAGCGAGCTATGGCCATTGAGCTTCAGTGGGATCTTTGCCTTTTTGAAGTGTCTAGGTCAGAGGTTCCCAAACTCTGGTCTGTGGACCACCAGCGGTCTGCAGGCTGCATCCAGGCGGTCTATGGATTTATGGTTGAAGATGGGAGATGACACATCCATCATGCTGAATATTGATAATTGATTTTTAATTGTATTTATTGCTTCTTCTTTTTTATTCGTGTTGCAACTTGAGTTCTGTGGAATTACAATTGCTACCACAGGGGGCATTATCATTAAGTGATCTACCAAGACCCTCAGCTGTTTTCAAGTGGTCCATGGACAAAAATGTTTGGGAACCACTGGTCCAGGTGATGGAAACATGGTCTTGTTTTAGTGCTACACTTGTGTTTACACACACACCCTAATCAGTGGAGACTGGTGGTTCCAATGTCAGCAGGGCAGTTAGCGTGCGCCAGGCTTTAGTCCCTTGGCTTTCAGCACCTTGGACGGTTCCTTGAAGGTTCAGACTAAAACATAGAGTGGATTCACTGCCTTGCTGACATTGGAGCAATCCCTGCCCTAAATCCAGTCATCGACACAACACTATTAGTACCGGAGCTACTAATTGTGGATTACAGCCTTTGTAGTTCACATCTGCCTGTGCAGCCGTGCACAATCATGGAAACTGATGCAACTGAATTAATAGTTAGTATTTATAGTTTCCTTTAGCGCCAAAGAAGGTGCTGCATAGAACCAATAACAAGACCCTGCCTGCTGGCTTATAATCTAATAAACAGACACACAAGAACAGGGAGAGAGAGAGATGCATACTTAAAATCTTTCTGATTGGGTGGTGGTGTAATTCTGCCAATCGCTTAAGCACGGCTGAGACTGGAAGAGTGCCAGATTTGTGTCCTTCTTTTCTAACGATTCCCTGCTTGATAGGTGACCCAAGTGTCTACTGAATGCTCTTGCAAAACTGGACTGATATTTTTATTTAAAACATTTCTATTCTGCCCTTTCGTCAATAATTCCAGGGCAGTTCACAATAATGCAACATAATCCCAATAAAAACAGCACATTGAAAAAACAATAAAATGCATCAAAACCCACAGTAGACCAGCCTGATGCCACCCAGGCTCAGTATTAACAAGCGACAATGCCTGCGTTGGATGGGTGCTTAGCAAATGTTAAAAGCGCATCAAAAGTCAGTGCTTGCTCTGTTTCAGAGGGGAGGCAGTTCCATAAACTGGATGACGCAACAGAAAAGACCGTGCTCTGGGTTGTCACAAGGTGGGCCTCAGCAGGCTGCGTTTGGGTATTGGGTGCAGCATTTGTTTTACAGAGAAATTATAGTGCTGTGTTTGCAGAGACAGCATTGCATAAAGGGGCCTAACTGTTTTCCCTTTTGACTCTAGGTATTGCTGTTGGTCACATATATTTTTTCTTAGAAGATGTCTTTCCAAATCAGCCTGGGGGAGGAAGGCTTCTGAAAACCCCGTTGATTCTGTAAGTGTCTTCCTGGGTGGCAATGATGTGATTGTTTAGAGCGGGCGGGGAAACTGTCCAAAGGTCAGTTCAGAGGTATCGTGTGCAGGGAGGAAGTTCTAAAACTAGGGGGTCATTGGGAGAGAGAAAATAGAGCTGGGCTTTAATCTTCAGGGATGCCTTGAGTTACCTATGATGTTTTAGTATTGTTGCCCTCGTTCCTGTGACCATGAAGGCGAAATGCTTGTTTTTGAAAAAAGCTGAAATTCTCTCAAAGACTATTTGACTATGCCAAAGAGCTATATAATAAAATGGATCCTCCCACGTTGGAGGCAGTATACCTCACTGGAAGAACAGATGGCAGTGCCATGCAGACATGTTCAGGCTCAGTCTCCCAGCTCAAAGGACCAGTTAGCAGGTGCCGAGAAAAAGTCTGCCTGAGATCCAGGAGTGGCGCTGCCAGCCAGAGTAGACAATATTGGGCCAAATGGACCAGTGGTCTAACGCAGGATAAGGCAGCTGCATACGTAATTTTGCAAAGCTACCTCTCGGTTCGAGATGCTAAGGGCTGCTAGCTTCGTGTCTGGCATCTGGCCAGCCACTCACGGAAATAGGCTGTTGGGTTAGGTGGACCTTTGTATTCAAGAGGCCCATGTCATTTGCCCATACCAATTTGCATTGCCAGTGGGCAAGGTTCTTTACGGATCTGGAGACAATAACTACACATGTGGAATGAAAGTTATGGGTTTTATTAACTGTTGAAGAGAGGATACAAAGACAGAAAGAAAAAGCAATCGGTCTCACGTTCCTTCTGCTGCCTGGGAACCTCAGAACGACAGCAAACGGACCTCTGAAGTAGCTTGGATGTGCAGCACCCCATACTGGGATCTTGGGTCTGCACTGGGTTGAGTTTAGAAGGTTTATTGCGGGCATTATATACCATTTGACGCTAATTGCTAAGACCTGGTATTTGGGTTAACCATCCATCCTTGTGACGAGCGTTCTCCAGGCTGAAACAACACTTGTGACAAGTAGCTAAGATTTATAGCTGACTAGTGATCCTCCCTGTGTCTTGGTACCAGGTGTGGAAGACCGTGGGATGGGAATGTAGTGAGCTTATCTCTTGTGAAGGAGTCAAATGATCAACATTCCCTTGCGCTGGCTGGCACACACTAGTCAGAGAATATTTCACAAATTAGTAAGTATTATAAATGTAAATGTACTGCCTTCAAGTCGATTCTGACTTATGGCAACCCTATGAACAGGGTTTTCATGGTAAGCGGTATTCAGAGGGGGTTTACCATTGCCTCCCTCTGAGGCTGAGAGGCAGTGACTGGCCCAAGGCCACCCAGTGAGCTTCATGGCTGTGTGGGGATTTGAACCCTGGTCTCCCAGGTCGTAGTCTAGCACCTTAACCACTACACCACACTGGCTCTCAATAAGTATTATAGGCAGGCGTTAACTTTGGCCCGAGGGTCCCAAGGCATGCAAGGAGCAAGTTTGGTGCACCAATAACTTAAACCTTCTGAAACTACAGACCCATCTTGTAGATATGCTGATACAGTCAGCTACTGCACCAGGCTGGATTTCTTGCTTTTGAATGTGAAATGCCATTGAATCCAATAGGGTTTGGGAGGAAGCAAGTTGTGTCCCCCCCCCCAAAGGGATCACCCAGTTCAAAAGAAAGAAACAGAAAAATAAGCTGGGCTAATCAAAAGTTCTTTTCAACTAGGGATTTTAAATGAGCATTCAATGTTCATGCAATGTTTTCACACAAGAAAACTGCACTAGATGTGGTGCGTAACATACAGCAGGTCCTGCTTGCGGGGTTTCCCATGGGCACCTGGTTGGTCACTGTGAGAGCACGACGCTGAACTAGCTGGGCCACTGGCCTGATTCAGCACACTCTTCTTATGCATAACACCATACAGCAGTAAAGTTCAAGTGAAGCAGCGGCAGCACATAAACATTAGTTCTATAATAATATCCCAACAAATAATACTTGTAACAATTGAACACCCTTAAGACAAGTAGAATGCCGGGAGTCGTATTCCTAATAATCTGGCCTGCAAGTGGATAGCTCTTTTTTAGGCCATACTTGCCAACCCAGAGGGAAGAGAGATGGGTAGATGTGGCCAGTAGGCTTCTGCGGAGATCATGGGGCTTCCCTCCTTTCTCAGAGAAGCCCGCCTGGCAAAAAGTACTTGCCAGTCGGGTACGTAGAACACCTGGACTTGATGACAGGAGCAATTTTTTAAAAAAAAAATTTGCTTAACAGGAAAGCAATATTTGACACACCGGAAGAGGATCCCAATTACAACCCACTGCCTGAAGAACGTCCTGGAGGTTTTGCCTGGGGTGAAGGCCAGCGCCTGGGAGGCTGAACAGAAGACTGCGTGGCAGATGCCCTGCAAGTCAATAGAGACTGGCCGAGAGAATCATCCTGGAGATTATTTGCTCTCTTGGGGATAAAAGGAAGTTTTATAGCTTTACTCGTCTGAACGTATGTTGCACTTTTTTTAAGAAAAAAAGGAGGGGGGAGGTGTTCTAAGTAAAAGACCTTTTCCAGAAAATTGAGGGTAACTTCAGACACTCATTGGGGCTTTAATTGCATTGATGGGTTCAGGAATGAATTACCTTATCCTAACCAAGAAAAACTGGAAGTGAACTTTCTCAACTTCTTTAACGAGATCAATGGTTACTGTGTAAAAAAAAGATATTTCTAAGGCATCCCCCCATTTTTTTATTTGATACAGACACTGGAGAAATTCTAAAGATGAATAAAACCTTTTGATTTTAGCTTTCCATTTTTATTAGATACATTTAAAACAGCTGTTATGCCTGTGGTTTAAACCTTACTCTGGGCAGGGATTGGGGGCATTTCAATAACGAACGTTGGATGTATGAGCTGTCTACATCGTGAAATTGCGACATACAGCCCAGCGGTCATATACATTCTGCTTTCAATCTGTCTCTAAAGATAAAATGTCTAGCTTGATGTGTGGGATAGGAGGAGGAACAGGTATGTGGCTGCTATACACTGATGTGCTGACTGAACCAGGTATATTTCTGGAGGTGAGTGGTGTTACCACAGGTGTGATTATTCACATCTGACTTTTAGCAGGATCAGGACCACAGCCTAGTGCAGAAACTGACACTGTCCATGATTAACAGTGCAGTCCTTACCATATCTACTCAGAAGTCCCACTGAATTCAGTGGAGCTTAGTTCCAGGTAAATGGAGTTATAATTACAGCTCAAGACTACAAGCTTAAACACCAGAGCTGTGGAACCAAACCGTCAACTCCGACTCCTCTATTTTTCTACTCTCCGACTCCCCCCAAAATTGCTTCCAACTCCACAGCCCTGGAAAGGGCTGTAAATGTCTTTTTAAATCGGAAGCTCTCGTAGGAGCATTTTTATCACTGCCTGAATATGCGCTGATCTTGGCATCACAGCATTTGTCTTCATCTGGGTCCTGTGTCATGCACTGACACACAAAATGTTTTCCATCCTGAGTTATGGTGAAATGCTCAACTACAGCTGACTTCATGGGAAGCTTCTTTGACATTTTGAATTTATATTTTAAAAAATTTGTCAATCAACATTTATTTTGAAGCCGGAGTTGGTACATTTCTACCAACTCCACCCAAAATTGCTTCTGACTCCAACTCCACGGCTCCAACTCCACAGCCCTGTTAAAACACGCTTACTAGAGAGTTAGAAGTAAACCAAAAGAGACAGAGTTCAAAAGGTTCCACTGTTAGGTCCAACTAAAGTCAGTGGAACTATGAGGCAGAACTTGAGACCTACTACTTTCAGTGGGATTTTGACAAGAGTTGCTTTAGCTGGGTTGGGTGCCCACAGCTGAGCCCAGCATTGCAGGAAAAGCTTTTTTTGTGGGGGGTGCGGGAGGCTGAGGCATACAGAACTTTCAGTCTGTTATAGGCCCTAATTGATTATAGGCCAGCTTTTCCCACCTGGTGGCCTCCAAATGCTGTTGGACTACAACTCCTGTAAGCCCCAGCCAGCATGGCCAAGTCTAAGAAATTATGGGAGCTGTAGTCCACCATCAACTGGAGGTCACCGGGTTGGGGAAGGTTGTTCTCTTACTTAAATTCCAAGTGTCACTTTAAAAAACAAACACACACATATAAGGACCTAACGGACAGGATTATTGACAAGGATCATAGTACAAATTTTCAAAATGATTATATCTATATCTACATACACACACGTAATTGTGATTAACAAACCGAGGTTTTTATTGTATTAACAAAACGTTTCAGCTTCCGCCTTCATCAGCTGCCAACATACAAATGCTGTTACTAAGGTGGCAGTTATAGAGCTTTGAGGATGGAATGCTCAGAGGGGCTTCCTTTGCAGAAGCTTAAGTGATGTTTGTACTGTCCTCCAGGTTCAGGCCATGAGGTGCCAATGTGTCCAGTGAGTATATCCAAAAGTTCTCCCTTTTAGTCAGCTACATAAACACACACATACCCAACTTGATCCTTGGTTAATTTGGTTCCTGTTAAGTAAGCATTTGGCCTAGAAGTCCACAGAATTCATTAATGACCAAACTGAATGTTGGGTATTGTTTCACTCTCCATAACTACATTATCCTGTGCATTAAGGGGCCCTTCTATACTATATACATTTGGATGTTTAATTTTGTAACTCTTCAGTACAGTACTTAATTCCATTTCTGTCGCTGGTATTTTTCACCTTCTTAGGCTTCTCTCCTTAGGAGGCAATCCAGAATTCCTGCTTCATGCATGGTTTGTCTGCCTTCATTGCAATTTCAAAAGGAAAGGTTAAAAGTCTATCCAAGCACATTGAAATCTACACAGTCCTGCTGATATGGTGCGCTTGAGGAATGGGAATCCAGGCTCCTAGGCTGCAACTTGCTCAAACCTGTCAATTCTCCGTATTATTTCAATTCTCCAATATGCTTCCGGGCCAGATTCAAAGTGTTGGTATTAACCTATAAAGCCTTATACGGCGTGGGACCACGATACCTGTCGGATCGCCTCTCCCGATATGAGCCAGCCCGTACACTACCGTCTACTACAAAGGCCCTCCTCCGGGTTCCGACTCATAGGGAGGCCCAGAGGGTGGTGACAAGATCTAGGGCCTTCTCAGTGGTGGCCCCCGAACTGTGGAATAGTCTCCCCGAGGAGGTGCGCTTGGCGCCGACATTATTATCTTTTCGGTGCCAAGTTAAAACCTTCCTCTTCTCCGAGGCATTTTAATTTTAAGTTAACTTAATTTTAAATGTGTTGTAACCTGATTTTAGACTTTGTAGTTTTTATATGCTTTGTTGTATTACTGTGTAATTTTATTGTACATTTTTTGTGTTCACCGCCCAGAGAGCTATTGCTAGTCGGGTGGTATAAAAGTTTAATAAATAATAATAATAAATAATAATTATTTTTTAAAAAAATCTCTTTAGGGAATTGTAGTGTCTGTCTAGATCAGCAATGGCCAGCAGCCCCAGCAACATGCTTTATTTGGATCCTCGCGTGGCAAGAAATTTGCCCCCAATTTCACCCCTAAAGAAAAGAAAATAGCTTTCAACAAATGTGCCACTGATTCCCTTAAGCTACATTTCTCAGGGAGGAAATACCCACGTGCTTTAAGTCTATGGGGGATGTGACCGTCCAAGGATATGCAATTGCAGTTTCGTTCCTGTAGGTGGCGCAGCCCTTAGAACTCTCCGAAGCTCGGCCCCCCTGGGAGATTCTCAAGAGCGCATGCTTGGCTCCAAGATCCCCCCACTAACACTACAATGCCCAGCAGGCACCGGGCGTATTCCGGGGCGGGCGCCGCCGCGAAGCCTACTGGGCAATGTTCTGAGGCGAGCGGCCTTGACTCTCCGAAGCTCCGCCCCTCCCATCAACATCACAACTCTCAGCAGGCACCAGGGACGCTTCAGCGCGGGCGCCTCACTAAGAGCCCGCGCGGGGCGTGCTGGGGAACGTAGTCCCGCAGCTCTGAGGCGGGGCCTGCCGAAGCGTGTTACCTGGCGCCGGCATCGTTGCCCTCGCCGCCGCTGGGAGGTGAGGAGGATGCCTCAGGGGGCCGGCCAGTTGCCCCCGCCCAAGAGACCGAAGCTGCCGTCCTCCGCCACGGCGCCTCTCGGCTCGGCCCCGCGCAGAGCGATGTTTTTGGCGACGCCCGGAGGGAAGCGCCACACGACGACGACGCCCTCCGCCTCAGCCGCCGGGTCCCCCGCAGGGCTCAACAGCCAGCGCCGGAGCCTGCCCATCTTCCAAGCTCGGGGGACTCTGCTCGGGCAGCTCCGCGGGTTAGACTGCGCCGTCCTCATCGGTGAGGGGAAAAAGGCTGCCGCTCCTCCCCCCGTGCAGCAGGGAGGTAGGGGAGGGGCCTGCGGACGCCACGCCCCCTCCCCGCCCCAGGCGTGCGTGCGTGCGTTTGATTGAGGGGGAGCTGCAGAGGAAGGGGAATCTTCGTTGCTTGTTTGCTCGAGGGGCGGGACTAGAGGCAGCCCCGCCCCTTGCAGCCCCACGGAATTGGCTGGGACAAACCAGTGTAAGAGGGGAGGGGCTTGGGGAATCCTCTGAGCTGAGTATGCTGATGCCACGCCCCCTCCCTTAGCCAGAGAGCATTTGATTGAAGAGATGCAGGGAAAGTGGGTGGGACATCTTCATTTCTTGTTTGATTGGGGTGGGGCTAAAGGTAGCCCCGCCCTTTGGAATTGGTTGAGACAGGCTAGGGGGCGGAGCTTGTGGAATCCGGCCTCCTCTTAGTGGTGTAGTGGTTACAGTGTCAGACTGGGAAGTAGGAGAAAGTAGGGTGCAGGCCCCTGCTTGGCCATGAAGCTTGCTGCATCGCCTTGGCCAAGTCATCGCCTCTCAGCCTAAACTACCCTCACAGGGTTGTTGTGAGGATAAAATGAAGAGAACTATGTATGCCACCTTGAGCTCCTTGGAGGAAAGGCGGGATATAAATATAATAAATACAAATGAAATAAATAAGTATCTCTAAAGTGGTCCAGATGATGCTGTACTATCTCCCATCATTCCTGGTTGTTGGGCCGTTGCTCGCTAGGGCTGGTGGGAGTTGTAGTTCAGCAGTATCTGGAGGGCCCAAAGGTTCGCCACATCTCCTGTATGGCAAGGATGGGAAAACTGGTGTGCCCTTCCCCCGCCCACCCCAGCCATGGTTGTTGGACTCCTCCTCCCATCAGCTCAGCAAGCCAACAGTCAGCGATGATGT
Source organism: Rhineura floridana (assembly GCF_030035675.1). Taxonomy (NCBI): domain Eukaryota; kingdom Metazoa; phylum Chordata; class Lepidosauria; order Squamata; family Rhineuridae; genus Rhineura; species Rhineura floridana. The sequence goes on along the minus strand of NC_084500.1, from coordinate 3,926,886 downwards.
GGCCGTCTGTAGTCCAGCAACGTCGGGAAGTGACCTTGATGTATCTTAACCTTCATGATGGTTTTTGTTAGAGACCACAGGCGATAATTTAATTTACATTTAATTTATTAATTTGCAAAGCTCTGCAACTTGGGGCCAGGGTGTCTTAGGGACCGCCTGAACCAGCTCGTTCCCCGAGATCATCTGCAGGAGCGTCTTTAGTTCTCCCCCAAGTTGAGCCTTCATCTTACAGCAACAAGAAACTGAGCCTTAAGTGTCATCGACCCAGCCCTGTGGATTGCTCTGCTAATAGACACCAGCAGGCACCTTCTGTTGAGACTTTTAAACGCCTGCTGAAAACCTTTCTATGTCACCAGGCTTATGAAGGCAATTGAGACGATATCTTTTTCAGCAATAGTCAGTTGATTGAGTTCTGGTTTTAAATTTGTATCTGGTTTTCCTCTGTGTTATACGCGTTGTCAGGTAAACCGCTTTGTGAGATCCACCTGAAAAGCAGTAAACAAATGCCTTAAATAGGTAAAGAAGTGAATGATAAATAATGATGCCCAAATGCTGTATGTTTAATGCCCTGCAGGGGAAACTGGCTCTGGAAAGACCACTCAAATACCGCAGTACCTCTACGAAGGAGGGGTCGGGCGCCAAGGCATAATTGCTGTGACCCAGCCTCGCCGCGTAGCTGCTATGTCTTTGGCCACCCGGGTATCGGATGAAAAAAAAACAGAGCTGGGAAAACTGGTATGTTGCTGGAGGGCCAAGTGAGATGGTCCTACTGTAGTCATAGTTATTTAGTTAGCTGGTTATTTTTATTAAAATATTTCTGTACCACCTTGTTATGTATATTTCTTCTTCCATTCATAGCCCACTCTTCCAAGTAAGCGCAAGGTGGCATACTTGGTCTCCCACCCCCCATTCATTAAGTTATCCTCACAACAACCCTGCGAGGTAGGCTAGGCTGAGAGAACTGACTGGCTTCTTGGCTGAGCGAGGATTCACACCCTGGCTGTGAATGAAAGGCAGCCTGGAAATGTTTTAATAAAGTAATTAAAATAAATACTCCTATCCCATTGGCTAGCTTCAGGACTTGCATGCTCCATTCCCTAACTGGAAAGAATTCCCATCTCCCTTCCTTCCTCAGCATCCACTGTGATTTAGCATTAGATGTTCAAGGATGCCACCTGTGGTTGACTTTAACCGGGCTCACTTACAGCCAAATCAAGAGTATTCCTACGAATCGTAAGTTGGAAGGGGCCTCTAAGGCCATCGAGCTCAACCCCCTGCTCAATGCAGGAATCCAGCTTAAAGCATCCCTGACAGGTGGCTGTACAGCTGTCTCTTGAATGCCTCCAATGTTGGAGAGTCCGCCACCTCCTTCGGTCATTGGTTCCATTGTCAGGCTCCATTCAGACAGCCGTTTATTTAGTTTTCCTGATGTTTCCTTACCTGATAATTTCTGCATTTTATTTGATTTTTCACACAACATAAAAGCCACTTCTGGACATCTAGCAGAATTTAGTGGAAGTTTAGTGCTCGTTTTCATGTTTTATTATTATTATTATGTTAATTGCTTCCAGAAAAAACCCGTTTGCAGTCCCATTAATCCAGAAAATTGTGGGGGTAAAGTGAAGAAATTTGGGGTGTTATACCGGCATACAGTTCTTTCCCGCCATTTTTATGGGGGAATTCGGGGAGGGGGACAGAGGTACGCATGAGTGGAAAGGGTGGGGAAGTAGCGACATGTCCAATGACGTTCACTGTTGTGTCACGCCATGGCCCCTCACGCGAATGACATTTAGTGCAACCTGACGGTATATCCGTCAAAAAGCCACAAGTGCCAAAAGGCAACAGGTACTACAGCATGAAAGGAATGAAGCTGAACCCCGATAAGACCGAGGTGCTACTTGTGGGGGACAAAAGAAGGTTGGGAGATGTTGACCTGAAGTTCAATGGGGTGAGTTTACCCCTGAAGGACCAGGTCCGCAGCCTTGGGGTTGTACTTGACTCCAGGCTGTCCATGGAGGCTCAGATTTCGGCGGTGAGCCGGGCAGCCTGGTATCAACTACACCTCATACGAAGGCTGCAACCCTACCTTCCTGCTCATCAGCTCCCCCTGGTAGTACACACCCTGGTCACCTCTCGTTTGGACTACTGTAATGCGCTCTACATGGGGTTACCCTTGAAAACGGTCCGGAAATTACAACTTATACAAAATGCGGCGGCTCGACTACTTACGAATAGTCGCCGCCGGGATCACATCACACCAGTGTTGTTCGATCTACACTGGCTTCCAGTTGTTTTCTGGGCCCAATTCAAGGTGTTGGTATTAACCTTTAAATCCCTATACGGTCTCGGCCCAGTTTACCTTATGGAGCGCCTTCAACGCCACCAATTATGCCGCCCGACAAGATCAGCCACTCAAGGCCTTCTCTCAATCCCGCCGACAAAAACAGCTAGATTGGCGGGTACAAGAGAGAGGGCATTCTCAGTGGCGGCCCCCACTCTCTGGAACTCCCTCCCACAAGATCTCCGGCACGCCTCTTCCCTAAATGTATTCCGTAAAGCCTTAAAGACCTGGCTCTTTCAACAGGCCTTTGGGATCTCCGGGGAGGGTTAATTACTGTGACTGAAATGCCTCCTACCCTGTTTTAATATTGTTGCTGCTGTATTATTCTCATACTGTTTTTTATTGTATTATTGTATTTTATCTCATTGTGTTTTAACTGTTTTGTACGTCGCCTAGAGTGGCCTTTGGCCAGATAGGCGACACAGAAATTAAATTTATTATTATTATTATGTTAGAAATCAGAACAGAGGCGCTGTCATTATAATCAATAAAACACACACAAGAAACCCCATGTCTCGATGGAGCCACTCTCTCCTCTGGACCAAATTCCCTCTTTTCTCGGCAATGAGCATGGTTTAACATGACGTGCACACCCTTGTTCAGTGTGGCTAATGGTGACTAAGTAACCATGGCGCAAACCAAGCGTTGTATTCAACTAAATCCTACTCAGAGCAGACCCATTGAAATTAAAGGACCTGTGTTTATTCGCCTCAGTAGGTCTGCTCTGAGTAAAACATAGCTGGGTACAACCCTCAGATTTTAAGTGGGTTTGTAAGCCATGGTTACAACAGAACCCGGTTAGCATTAACCATGCTTGCCTTCAGTGCGTAGGTAGTACGGTGTGGTTAATGCCAATCAGGAATACCAGTCGCTGGAAATCGCAGGAGGGGAGAGTGCTCTTGCTTGCGGGCTTCCCGTAATGAATATCTGGTTGGCCACTGTGAAGACAGGATGCTGGACTAGATGGTCCCCTATTATTATTATTATTATTATTATTATTATTATTATATTTGTATCCCACCCTTCCTCCCAGTAGGAGCCCAGGGCAGCAAACAAAAACATAAAGACATCAAAATGTATTAAAATAAAACATATTTTGACCTGATCCAGCAAGCGGTTCTTACGGAAAGGACATGGAAATTCACTCCACTGTGGAGATTACTGTGTTCTCAATAGTAACAATAATGCTTAGCATTTATCTCATCAATTTTTTTTAATCCTTACAACAATTCTGTAAGGTGGCCCAGTACCTGAGGATTTCCATTAAAGTAGAGAAATGTCTATAATAAATGAATACCTAGTACTGATATTGGGGGTGGATGCATTGAGGCTGAGTGACTTGCCTAAGACCATCAAGCAAACTCATGGCAGAGGCAAGATTTGAACCCAGGACTTCTTGATTCCTACCTCAGTTTCGTGGGTGCTATGCTAGCTTCCGTCTCCCCCACCCCTTAGGTTCATAATTTACATGCTTCCCTCTTAACAACTACACTGTGGTTGCTCACTTCAGCAGTAGTTCAAGAGGGCCACTTTATTTGAAATACAGCTGGCCGGGAACAGGTGCCATCTTCTTCTTCTTTGTTTCAACCATTGTGATGCTCAGGTTGGCTACACGGTACGCTTCGAGGACCTCACTTCTGAGGAGACCAAGATCAAATTCCTGACAGACGGAATGCTGCTTCGAGAAGCCATTGGGGACCCCTTCATGCACAAGTACAGCATCGTCGTTTTGGACGAAGCCCACGAGAGGACAATCCACACGGACGTGCTCTTCGGCGTGGTGAAAGCGGCACAAAAGAGACGGAAGGAGCTGGGGAAATTGCCGCTAAAAGTGAGTGCTGAAGGGGGTGTGTGGTGCAGACTGGAAACGGCGTATTCCTAAGTTTCGTGATGTTTTCTTTTTCTTCCCTAGATCCGGCACTTGTTATGCTGGGGGGAAAAGCATCCACAAGGCCTCCCTCTCTTCCTTTCCAGTCCTGGCAATACCTTCGAAAAGGGAGGATACCCATTGCTCCCTCTTGGCCTTGGCGGATGCCCCCCTTTAAAAAAAATCTTCATTTTCTACTTTGTCTAGTAATGACTTCGGAATCTGTTCTGCTGCCAACAAGGACTTTCTCTTCAAAGCACAATTCTCAGTAACAAGGTGGTTTTGGTTTCTTGTAACAGGTGATCGTTATGTCAGCTACCATGGACGTAGACCTGTTCTCCCGATACTTCAATGGCGCTCCTGTCCTCTACCTGGAAGGCAGGCAGCATCCCATCCAGATCTTCTACACTAAGCAATCTCAGAGCGATTACCTCCAAGCGGCACTAGTGACAATCTTCCAAATCCATCAGGTACCGTATGAGTTTTCAATATTGTTGCGTATCTGCAGTTTATTTGCCTACAGCCATACTACCCAATCTTGTCTGATCTCAGAAGCTAAGCAGGATCAGGCCCGGTCAGTACTTGGATGGGAGACCGCCTGGGAATACAGCATGCCGTAGGCTTAGACTGAGGAAGGGAATGGTAAACCACCTCTGAATACCTCTTACCATGAAAACCCTATGAATATACCCGCCAAAAATTCATCGGGTTGCCATGAGTCATAATTGACTTGAAGGCATATAACAACAGCAGTTTATTTATTTATTTGTGAAGCACATTTTTACCCTTCCCTTTCTCTGAGGAGCTCAGGGTGCTGTAGTGTGCAAGCTGCCTACCCATCACCTGTGGGGGCTGTGGCACCTGTGTAAGGGTAGTGATTGAAGAGGGTGCTGTATGTGATTGTTTTACTTTTATGCTCCTAAACTGGGTTGCAGTATTTTAAGTGTATATCTAATTGGTTTTAACACCTTAATAGTTTAATCCTGTTTTAATGCCGATTTTTATATGTTTATATGTTCTTAATGATATGTACTTATTTTTATCTGGAAGCCGCCTTGAGTTCCAGTTTGGAAAAAGGGGGGGGTATAAATAAAGATAGTAATAATAATAATAATAATAATAATAGGCCTTCAGTGGCACCCCCAGTGGGTAGCCCAGAATCTGAGCTTTCATTAAAAAAAAATAAAGTCACGTGGTGACATGTAGTCCCGTTGGGCTGCCCCACTGGTTAGTTATATCTATATCTATCTATATATATATATATGATTTCTTTAAAGGAAGCTGCTCCTTCTCAGGATATCCTGGTGTTTCTGACAGGCCAGGAAGAGATTGAAGCGATGACCAAAACCTGTCGGGACATTGCGAAACATCTTCCCGACGGTTGTCCTCAGATGGTGGTGATGCCGCTCTATGCTTCCCTGCCTTACTTGCAACAGCTCCGCGTCTTCCAGGCTGCACCCAAAGTAAGTCATAGATGGCAAGAGCAGCTCTCTCTTGCTCTCTGTTTGAAAAAAAAAAAATCTGCTAAACTGCTCAGTTTGCCCTGTGGCATCCAAAAGAGATAAAGGCCTGGTTCGTAAGAAGAGTCCTGCTGGATCAGGTCCAAGGTCTGTCTAGTCCAGCATCCGGATCTCACCGTGGCCATGCCGATTCCTCTGGAAAGCCCACAAAGCAGAACCTGAGCGCTTTCCCCATCTGTGATTCCCAGCGACTGGCATTCATTGCCTCCAGCAGCGGTGGAGGTAGAACGCAGCCATCGTGGCTAGTGGCCATTGATTGCCATATCCTCCATGAATTTGCCTAATCCTTCCATGTTGGTGGCCGTGGCTGCCTCTTGTGGGAGCAAATTCCGTAATTTAACTGTGTGCTGAGCAGAGTGCTTTGTTTTGTCTGCTCTGAATCTTATTTTATTTATTTATTTATTTAATTCAATTTTTATACCGCCCATAGCAAGGGTCTCTGGGCAGTGTACATCAAGTAAAAATATATTTACATTCAATTTAAAACCACCTAATCACCAAATCAACAATTTAAACATATAACAAAAGCAAGATTAACATAATAAACCCATATTAAATACAAATCAAAAGTAATTCAAAGAAAAAGATGGAACATATAACTATCTTTACAACATTAAATACAAAAGCTAAAATTATTAAAAATTATTAAAGAAAGATATTAAAATAATAAAGTATTAATGACCTCATGTTGTCATATTATGTTGGGGAGTCACCAACCTGGTGCCTGTGGGCGCCATGGCAGCTGTGAAGCCTTCATTGGCACCCCAGGGAAGGGCCCCAGATTCTGAGCTTTCCTAAAAAGTAAGCCTCTAGCCTTCCTAGAAAGTTATGAAGCAAAACAAGGGAGAGGGTCTTCTCAGTGGTGGCCCCCAAATTATGGAATGATGTTTCTGACGAGGTGCGCCTGGCGCCAACCCTGCTATCTTCTCGGCGCCAGCTCAAGACTTTCCTCTTCTCCCTGGCATTTTAACAGCATTTGAATAGCACGTGTTTTTAACTCGCTTCTCGGTTTTTATGGGTTTTAATGGTTTCAATTTGTATACTTGTTTTTAATGTTCTTAATTGTTGTAAACCCCCCAGAGAGCTTCGGCGATGGGGCGGTATATAAATGCAATAAATAAATAAATAACAAACAAAATGTGCCATTACCCTTCTAAGCAATTTCTGTGAAATCAACCGGCGTGTCTGCTCCAGCCAGTCAGTGTTTTAGCCGATGAGTGTGTACAGTGGGTTCAAGATGGCAGCCTAGGCTTGGTTTGAGGATCAGCATTGGGGAAAGCTGGGTTCTTGTGCCGTTAACAGCTGCATCTCCCCAGTCAGGACCAGCAGGACATAGCTGATTTCCCATGGTAAACATAAGGTGGTCTGAGAAGGCAACAGCAGTGGCTGTCCTCTTATTTTGTGTCATGCCATGCTCCCATGGCATGTTGTGGTTGAACCATTGGTTAGCTGTCAGGCCAGTACCTTGAGCTCAAGTGCCTGTTTGCATCACACATATTGAAGACCCTCCTGAGTATCAAAAACATTCTGAAAGGGCACGCTGAGATGTCTACACTGCTCCTCTCAAAACAGGTCATGATTGGGCTAAGTGTACTTTTCTCGGAAGGCTGTTCCAGATCTTGCGCTCCACAATGGAGATGGTCCTCTCCAGGTTATCCACTCACCACCCATCCAGCAACAGGGCATCCCAAAGAAGGCCCTCTTACTGCTGCTTTGCCGTTCCTGATGCCTTCTTTTATCGTTTGCCCTTAGTGTTTTCATCCGTTTTTCTCTTTAATTCATGAGGAGTCCCCTTGAACGTTTCTGAAAAAGGTTAAGGCAAAGTACAAACTTTTAGAATGAGCAAGAAGATTCCTCCCCTTCCTTTCCCAGGGTTATCGCAAAGTGATCCTCTCGACCAACATTGCTGAGACGTCCATCACCATTGCAGGCATTAAATACGTTGTGGACACAGGCATGGTTAAAGCAAAGAAGTATAGCCCCGGTAAGTGTATATCGGACAGAGCCATGCCAGGAAGTAGAGCGGTGTGACTCGCTCAGGCAGTGGATTGTGGCCATATAGGAACATACTGAGTTACACCATTGGTCCATCAAGCTCAATATTGTCTACACGGGCTTGCAGCTAGGGAAGGGGTGTAGCTCAGTGGTTAGAGCATCTGCCTTGCGTGCAGCAGGCCCCAGGTTCAATCCCCAGTGGCATCTCCAGGTAGAGCTGGGAGAGGTTCCTGTCTGAAAACCTGGAGAGCCACTGCCAGTCAGTGTAGGCAATATGGAGCTAGATGGGCCAGTAGCCTGACTCAGTAGAAGGCAGCTTTCTGTGTCTGGCAACAGCGCTCCAACGGCACATTCAGAGGGCAGTTTTCCAACCCTTCTCCCTGAGATTGTTAAACTTCAGACGTTAGGGGCTGAACCCAAAGCCTTCTGCGTGCAAAGCAGAGCGACGTGGACCTTTGGAACGTAGGAAGATCCCTCACGCCAAGTCAGATCGTTGGTCCATCTAGGTCAGTGTAATCGCATGTAATCATGTACCACATATATAAAAACAAACACCTGCAGGTAAAAATCTAGTATTTGGGAAGAATTGCTCTAGCCCAGAGATGGAGAACCTTTTTTGGCCTGTGGGTCAACTTTGACAGGCAGGTGGGGCCACCTACATGTCTATCATCTGACATCGTAATGACATCAGGCGATGGAGAGGTGGGTGGTTCTGCCCACCTGTCAAAGCTGGCTGGAGGGGGTGGGGGAAGGTAACCAGCGAGCAGGGTTTGAGCCTGCACCCATCAGTTGATGGTCAGGAGTTCAGTCCTCTGTTCCATAGGGATGACTGCATGCTAGAGTTCCCCTCAGGGCATCAAGCAAGATTGAGTCCTGCCCATCAGCTGTCATCACCTGCCCATCAGGGTGACATCACCTGATTGACAGGTATGTGTGGCTTTGAACAAAATGGTCTTGCAGGCCAAACTGGAACCCCTGTCAGGCCAAGACTGGCCCACAGGCTGGAGGTTCCTCACCTCCGTTCTAGCCCATTTTCCACTTGCATGGTACTTTCTGCCTGCAGCGTGAAGTGGTATAATCACCTGCAGCACTCTACCATGTTATTGTCACCTCGTTCTGCTGCATGCGTACACTAGGCCAGATTTCAAATCTGAGCACCAAAACTTTGGAAAGTTGTGGAGTGCTCCCACGGGGACGTAAGTCTAGTTAGATCCTTGGGGCCATATCCACTCAGTAGTGGCTGCCATCTCTTTCCATTTCATAGCAACATAGAGTTAGGAAGGAAGTCCAGCTCCAAAGCCGCAAGTCCCTGCCAATGTAAGCAGTCTACAACATCCCTGCGGGGTGGCCAACGCCTCTCATGGAGAAGAGTCCACCACCTTCCAAGGCAGCCTCTGTCCTACTGCCAAACAGCTGGTGTTCCATCAGGGAAAGTTCTTCCTCGTGTTTAGTCAAAAATCCCCTTTCTTGCTATTTGAACCTGCTGGTTTGCTTCCTGCCCTCTGGAGCCATAGAAAACGCAGTTGCCCTGTCAGAGGGCTTTGTTTAACGGCGGGCATTTTCTACCCTTCTTAGAGAGTGGCCTGGAAGTGCTGGCAGTCCAGAGGGTGTCGAAGGCCCAGGCCTGGCAGCGGGCGGGCCGGGCTGGAAGAGAAGACAGCGGGTTCTGCTACCGCCTCTACACGGAAGACGAGTTTGAGAAGTTTGATAAAATGACGGTACCCGAGATCCAGAGGTGAGGCTGCACTCCCCGTTGAGAACTGTTCACTGCTTCGTGAACTAAACTGCATGTCAAGTGCAGAAGTCTCTCTCTGTTTTCTGGCCTGTCCTGAATCTTGTGCCAGTCAGTTTCATTGCATGACCCCTGGTTTATAAAAGAGGAAGACGGTGGGAAACCTTCAGCTCGCGAGCCAACCTTGGCCCACCAGTGGTTCAGTTTGGCCCATGAGGCCATTTCCCAATGCCACCTGTCAATCAGCTGGCATCACAGTGGAGGACCTACGGGAGCCATTAGTTAAAACATACACACATACTTGGGGGAGGCACAAATAACCTCTTGGCATCAAAGCAGAGGACCAGTAAGAGCAGTCAAAATATCCTTTCTTTTTTTAAAAAAAAAAATGACAAATTTGGGGGGCCATATATGGGCTACAGGTTAGCCACTCTGGTCATAGGTAGTGAGATCTCAGTTGTGTGCAGCTTTGGGGAGGTTGGGTTTGCTTGGTTGAGGAAAACGCCGGCTGTTGCTGTCACGCCTCTCCTTCTGCAGATGTAACCTAGCCAGCGTGATGCTTCACCTCCTGGCTCTGAGAATCCCGAACGTCCTCACTTTTGACTTCATGTCTAAACCATCTCCGGGTAAGGCGGCTATTCAGTCCAGTTCAATTTTATTCTGTCTGTATACAGGCAACAGGCCAGTTATGCAAAGTCTGTAGAGTTAACCTTAGTACCGTATAAGCTTCAGATAGTTCTGGTGTTTTCTGTTGGCCCAGAGCGATTATATACAGTATATTCTGCTGTCCGTTATGCATTTTACTAGTAGCAGCCAAAAATTTAGTTGGTTGGGGTTTTTTTCGTCCTGTAATAAATAATCTGGTGTCTACTAATAAGAAAATTGTCAATTCCCAGAGTGGTTTAACAGACCATCCCTCTTCCCTGGGAACTATAGCTCTGTGAGGGGAAGAGGGATCTCCTAAGAAGTCTCAGCCCCCTTAACAAAATGACAGTCCCCAGGATTCTTTGGAAGAAAGCCGTGCCTATTTAAAGTGGTATGATGCTGCTTGAAATGTATAATGCAGCTGGGCCTCTGGTTGTGCTGGGCTAACCTGACACTCCTGCCTTGCTGCTGTGGGAAAGGCTGGCAGTGTGAGCCTCTCTCTCACACACGCTCGTTTCTCTTCCCAGAGGCACTTCAAGCTGCCATTGAGCAACTGGCCCTCCTTGGCGCGGTGGACAGGAAGGACGACCAGCTGTTCCTCACCCCACTGGGGAGGAAAATGGCTGCATTTCCTCTGGAGCCCAAGTTCTCCAAAGTAAGAGACGCCCTCTGTCCTGTTCCCCGGAAGACCAACGAGACCCTTCTCCTTGCTTCTGTTTTCTTGCTCCTTTAGCAATGTAGAAGAAAAGCGGAAGCCCTTCATCCCGCTCGAGTTCCCCTCCATGTTGCCTTTGGGGCCGCCTCTTTGATTGAGAAAGGGGTGTGTCACTGACTTCGATGTCCCACACTCCTGGTGAGCCCAGTAAGATGTGGAAGGGGAAAGAGCTGGCTTCAGACAGGATTCCCAGCACGTTAAAAAATGGCATATCGTGAAGTCAGCCTTCTCTCTGAAATCCTTAGAAGATAAGGATTTTTTTTAAAAAAAAGTCTGTCATGCAAGTCCAATCAAGCCACGTTTTCTTTCTTCCATGGTGCGGCCCTTCCTGTACCTGACCTATAAAAACCTGTCCAGTTTGGGGGGCTAGTCCGCTCCCCTTCCTCCAGGTCCCTTTATCTTTCTCCGTGTGTTCGGCAGACCATCCTGACGGCCCCCAAGTTCCGCTGCACAGAGGAGATCCTCACCATTGTGTCGCTCCTGTCTGTGGACAGCGTCCTTTACAACCCCCCTTCACGGCGGGATGAAGTTCAGAGCGTCCGGAAGAAGTTCATCTCCAGCGAAGGGGACCACATCACGTTGCTCAATATCTACCGAGCCTTCAAAAACATCAGTGGAAATCGAGTGAGTGCTCACAGCTCATCTGACTGGGCAGGTGTAAAATCCCATAATCTAGCACTTTTAGCATGCCAAGCGCTTTCTAGTCTCCGCTCTGTTGATGACCCTCATTATTTCCTCTGTGCTAGAGCAGTCCACATACTCTTATCTCAGGAATCCTCCCGCGCGGGTAAGGACTCCTTAAAGGATATCAGGATTATTGCCTGCGTATTGGAGATGGGCCAACTCAAAGATGAGGAACCTGCGGCCCTCTAGATGTGGTTGGACTCCAATACCCATCAGCCCTAAGCCAGCATCTGGAGGGTCACAGGGTCCCCACCTGTAGGCGGAGATAACTACTCAGTGAAATGGAACATAGACACTGGGACTGGAGCGGCGGATTCCCAGTCCAGCGTTTGTGCTCGTACCCACCAACTCTTGCACAACCTGTCTGTCTGGTAAAGTACTAATTCCCATCGTTGCTGGCTGGGGACTGGGACTGAAAGTCAAGGACAGTTGGTCGATGGATTACCGATTTGAAACAAGAGTTCCTGGGAACTAGCCTAACATTAAGGATGACTTCAGGACAGAGAGCCAGTGTGGTGTAGCGGTTAAGGTGTTGGACTACAACCTGGGAGACCAGGGTTCGAATCCCCACACAGCCACGAAGCTCACTGGGTGACCTTGGGCCAGTCACTGCCTCATGAAAACCCTATTCGTAGGGTCGCCGTAAGTCGGAATCGACTTGAAGGCAGTACATTTACGTTTAAGGACACTGACTCTTAATTCCTTCCTTTATAAGTGTAATGATGGATAGGAAGCTGCCTTATACTGAGTCAGACCATTGGTCTATCTAGTCCAGTGTTGTCTACACTGACTGGCAGCAACTCTCTAGGGTTTCATGCAGTGGGATCTCCCAGCCCTACCCAGAGATGCCACTGGGGATTGAACCTGGGACCTTCTGCACCCAAGGCAGATGCTCTCCCTCTAGGCTACGACCCTTCCCCAAGACACCATTGAGCGATTGTTCTCGTTTTTAAACCCTTAACGGTGCCTAGAATTTTCTAGGTGCTGTGCAGATATGAAAGGACGATAGATTGTGAGCCTGCAGTTAGGGAGTGACAGACACAACACAAAAAGAAGTGGGGAGGGAAGAGGAGAGCAAGCAGGTTCAAGAAGTCCGAGCAGAGTGGTCTCTTCCTTGCAAGGACCCTGGAACTATGTTTCTCAACAAAAACATCAACACCTACTGCAAGGCAGGATGTGATTTATATGGGGCATATAAAATAATGATCCATCTGAGCGGGGCTTTAATATCAGGTAAAATTCAGTCTTCGGTATCTGTGACTAGGTGTTAGTTATAGACTGACTTCCAGGCAAAACTGACTTTCTGAATCTATTTTAATGATTCCACTGTGGCTCCTTACTGGATTTCCTCACTGAGGAAGCATCACTTCAGGTTCTTTAATATTACAACCATTGCATGCATGTCTGTCTATAGATAGATAGATACAGTGTTTGTTTGTGTATGAAAATGTCAACATGATGTATAATCCGAAACAGCTGTAGTGTGGTGCAGTGGTTAGAGTGTTGGACTAGGCCCTGGGAGGCCAGGGTTCAAATCCCCACTTGGCCACGAAGCTCACTGGGAGACCTCAGGGGCCAGTCACTGCCTCTCAGCCTAACCTACCTCACAGGGTTGTTGTGAGGAGAAAATGGGGAGGGGGAGAACCGGGTACACCCCTTTGAGCTCCTTGGAGGAAAGGTGGGACATCAGTGTTGTTGGAATGTATGAGGTTCAACAACTTGGTGGGTTGAGGCTGCATGGGGTTAAAAAAGGGTAGCTAGGGAGGAGACCTCATGGTTGCTAGGCTATACCTGTCCTTTGATCCTTGCCGTCTCTCCCCCTCCTGCTAGACTGATATGCAAAGGATGTTGATCCCAATTCCTTCCCGCCTTTCCATTCCTCCTTCTCTCGCGAGAGGGGAGCAGACATCTTTCCTTTGTCTCTCCCTCTCAACCAGCATGAGAGCTGCACTGGGACCAGTGCTCGCTGCTCCAGCATAGCCAGTTAAGCTAGATATAGAACTCTTTCCTATCAAGCATGTACTTCCAGAATAAAGTAGTTCTTTCTTATTTTACAGATTAAAGTCTCTGTCTGACTAATTTGCAGGGAAGGTAGAATCTTAGCAAAGATTCAAACACACACACACGTAAGCTTGCTCAATACTCTCCGCTCCGCAACTCAATAGAATTCCGACAAGTGCAACAACAAATAAGATACGATTCCAGGCCTGAGCAAATGTCTCGTTTCCCTTCTTCAGGCATGGTGCAAAGAAAACTTTGTGAACAGCAGGAATATGATGCTGGTCTCAGACGTCAGAGCTCAGCTCAGGGACATTTGTGTGAAGGTAATTATCGGGAAGCTTCAAAGTGGATCTGTATAGATACCGTTTTCATAGAGACCAAGCAGTTGTTGTTGTTAGGGATGTCAAGAGAAGGCAGCACCAAAAGAGCAAAGGGAACAAATGAGGAGGCACTGCATCCAATTGGCAATGAAATATAAACCTTAATCAACAATAATAGTCCTTGACAGCCTTCGCCAACCTGGCGCCCTCCAGAGGTTTCAGACTACAACTCCCATGAGGAGGGAATTGTAGTCCAAAACCTCTGGAGGCTCTTGTAAAACAATGACGCGCCCAGCACATCTTGGGCAACACGGAAAGAACAGCCGCGTCCGTCAACCATAATTCAGACCAGTGCTCCCCAAACTTTTTTTCCCTCTTGCACGGACCACTTGACAATTGCTTGGTCTTAGCAGACAACCTAATTCTTATTTTTCCTGCCTGTTGTAGCAATTGTAATGTGCTGTGCTAGATGCCGCATGACTTAATTGTATTTTATTCCTAATATTGTATTTCATGGTACTGTACTTTGCATTCCGTAGAATTCAAACTGAGAATTCCTACTATGGAGAATTCCATAGAGTTGCTACTCTGAGTAGGACTCAGTTGAATACAGCCCATAGTTTTGCTTTTAGTAGACGCTTGTCTGCAGAGGTGTTTTTTTTTTATGTCTGGATTGCCGAAGCGCTTCAGGGACCCTTGAATTGCAGGGGTGGGGGTGGTTGATTGCCGCTTGAAGCATGCTGTCCTCAAAAGCCCTCATCATTTTGTTTATTTATGACTGTGTGTGTTGCTCTTTCCCATCCTAGCTTTCAATACCGCTGGAGTCCTCCCGCTCTGACACGGGGAACATCCGCCGCTGCCTGGCCTACAGCCTCTTCATGAACACAGCCGAGCTGCAGCTGGACAGCACGTACGCCACAACAGACACTCACCAGCCGGTGGCCATCCACCCTTCCTCGGTCCTCTTCCACTGCAAGCCCGCCTGCGTAATGTACAACGAGCTGCTCCACACCAACAAGTGCTATATGAGGGACCTGTGTGTGGTGGATGCCGACTGGCTGTACGATGCCGCGCCGGAATACTTCCGCCGAAAGCTCAGAGCAGCCAAGAACTGACCCAGGCCCCCTGAAAACCGTTTGCCTAAAGCAGGGGGTAGGCTAACCTTTTGTGGGCCGGAGGGCCACATTCGCACTTGGCCAGACCACTCTCCCATGTGCACACTCACATGGGGCGTGTGGACGCACAGCTCTCCCTCACCAGCTGAGTCTTGCAGATCAGCGTAGTCTCTCACCCCCTCCCTGCTCATCAAATAATCTGGTTTTTTTAAATTTATCTTTTTTAAGTGCTACATTGAATAAAGAAAAAGGGAGACCACCAGCAATAAAACCCAGTAACAGTAAGCACCGTCAGCTCACGTTGAGAACGCAATAGCCGCCAGTATTTCCATCTAAAGTTAAGCATCTAAGGCTGCAATCCAATACATGTCTACTCAGAAGTAAGCTCCATTGCCTTCAATGGGACTTACTCCGAGATATTGGACTGCATCCTAAGGTGATCTAAGCCCCCCAGCAGCCCAAGAGGTAGCCACAGGACATTGGCATTTCGAGAAGATACTTTCAAATCCAGGGTGGTGAGGTTCTCAGGCCATTGCGTGATAGACAGTTTATCTTTCCAGTCTCTTAGTGACCACAAGGGCTCGGAAAATCCACTGTGGTTAGCTGCTGATACTTCCCACGCTACGGGAATGTAGTTTAGAACATCTGCAAATATCAAGGATTGTACCAGTACAAAACTGATAACGGGCTGCAACTTCACACCGAAAAGAATTCATCACCAGACACGCTCGCACCATATGCCTCCACGAGGCCTTTTCAGCATCGCTCCTGCTGCATCTGTCTGTACTAGACAGTGCCTTCTTACACAGACATTGTGGAGTCCAAGGAGGAGTGACCTTGCTCAGAGGTTGAGGAAAGATGATCTGCCGGGGGAGCAGGGGAATGGAATGGCATACCCCAGAAGAGGGCAGGGCTGGCTAGAACCCTGAATAAACAGCACCATGCTGCAACATGTTAGTGCTTAAATATTGTATGCTATGTGGCACATCAGGGTTCACGAAGGTAACATTTGCCTGCATTCAAGGTGTATCTATCTCCCACACAGGGTATTTCTTCAGAAGGACAGAGGTGAAGCATGCAAAATGGCAACTCTGGTATAGATCTGTATGCACAACAACATTACTTTAAGAAGACATCTCCCCCCCACACACACACAAAGGGTGAGAAAATTCACCAGGGAGAAGAAAATCAAGCAGGTCCCTACTACATTGGACCAGTGGGACTGTTCAGTGTCAATAAATGATGTCAATAACCACAGCTACTTTTTAATTTTAGGCCAGCTTGCATTTTGCACACCGATTTCCTGTGATTGTTATGTCTTTGTCGCTTTTACACTTTGTAAGCTGTCTTGACCGTTTCCGGTAAAGCGGTGGAATTGAAATGAAATAAATAATACTGGAGCGTCAACAGTGTGGTTGTTACGTCTGTCGCCTTGAAAGTGAGCGCTGGTGTGTTCGGAGTGGCTTACTCCTCACACTAGTGGGCCTAGGCTTGCAGGCGTTAACAATAAAAGTGCTTTGTGCAGCGCTTGCAATTCTAGCCAATCAATTTGAGTCGCAGTAGCAGGACATTCCTGGGTAGCTGTGCCAAATCTGTTGCAGAAAGAACACTACATTGCACAGGGGTGGGGGGGAAGCGAGAGATCATGATCAGAAGTGTGATGTAGCAGTTAGAGTGTTGGACTAGAACTCAGGAGAGATGCGTATCTTCCCATATGAGCTCGCCCTAGCCCTGAGATCGTCGGAGGAGGCCCCTCTCTTAGTCCCACCACCCTCACAGGCATGTTTTGTGGAAAGACTGGAAAGGGCCTTCTCGGTGGTTGCCTCCAGGCTCTGGAACTCCCTAGGGAGGTCAGACTGGCTCCCTCCCTGCGGTCCTTCCATTGGAAGGTGAAGACATTTCTGTTCCAACAGGCTTTTGGGAATTGACTGCAAGGGCTATTAAATAGGATGCTGTTTTTACTGATTTGTATTTCGTGGTGTTTAATTGCTGTTTTAATCGGTTTTTATAGTTAGTTCAACTACATTTTAATTATCACCTGCACATTTTGTTTATATGTTTTAAACTGTATTTGTTTTAATCTTTGTAAGCCTCCTCGAATCTCAGCTCTGGGGAAAAAGTGGAATATAAACCCAGTTTATCTAAAGGAGCGCCTCCAGCATCATCAAATATGCTGCCTGACGAGATCAGCCTCACAAGACCTTCTCTCGGTCCCACCAGTTAAAACAGCTAGGCTGGTGCCGACCATAGAGAGGGCATTTTCGATTGTGGCCCCCGCCCTCTGGAATTCCCTTCCTTTCGATCTTCGTCATGCCTCCTCCCTGATAGGTTTCTGCCGGGCCTTGAAGACCTGGCTGTTCAGGCAGGCCTATGGGATTTCTGGGATGGGTTAGCTTTTAATGCTGTTTAGTTTAATTATTGAATGTGGTTTTCTGGTTTATATTGTATTTTATTGTGTCAGTGTACGTTGCCTAGAGTGACCGTTAATTCGGCCAGATAGGTGACTCATAAATAATATTATTATTATTATTATTATTATTATTATATGAATGAATAAAATAAAATAATAATTCCCTGCTGTCATCCATGAAGCTCGCTGGGTGACCTTGGGCCTGTCGCCTCCTGTCAGCCTAACCTACCTTACAAGGTTGTTGTGAGGACAAAATGGGGAGAGAAGGGCCATAGCTCAGTGGGTAGAGCATCTGCCTTGTGTGCAGAAGGTCCCGGGTTCAATCCTCCCAATGGCATCTCCACAGAGGGCTGGGAGAGACTCCCTGTCTGGAACCCTAGAGAGCCGCTGCCAGTCAGTGTAAACAGTACTGAGCTAGATGGCCCCAATGGTCTGATTCAGTATAAGCTTCCCTTGTTCCTGAGAACTACTTGAGCTCCTTGAAGGAAAGGTGTGGTTTAATAACAGGGGTGTAGGCATCTGGGGTCTTGGAGTTTAGACCTTTTACTTTTTTGGGAGCGGGGTCCCTGTCTCCAGCAAGCCAATCATCATGAAAGGGGAGTGTGTTTGCCACTGAGAAGAGTCTTATAACATGCTTCCTTGTCCTTTCCTGCTGACTGGAGACAGAGTAAAAGGAAGTGAGCCAGCCGCTGAGAAGACTCTTCTCAGCAGCTAACACTCTCCCCTTTCCTGCTGTTTGGCTCTTAGGGACGTCTGTTGTGTGAGAAGGTATTAGCAAGGATCTCATTCTCAACCCAGAAGAAAAAAAAGGGAGAGGGGTTGTGGCTGTTCCTAACAAGGAGGGACCCTGCAGATGTGAATTTGTCGCTACACCACTGTTTAATAATCAAACAAACGGGGGGGAAAGGCGTATTGCGCCCCCTCTCCTTCCCCTTTGCGCTGGAGAGACGCGCTCTGCGTGCAGCGGTGCCTTTAAAAGAAGGGGGAAGAGGCGGGTCGCGTTTTATCCGGTCTGCCCGCTTACATCCGGCCTTCCTCCCCCCACGTGTGTCCGCCTCCCTCGATCCTCCATCGCCGCCACCATGCTGCTGGCTCGGGCTCTGCGCTCCGCCGCCCGCCTCTCCGCCGTGGCGCGCCGCCCTCTCCAGCCCCTGGCAGCGCCTCGCCCGCCCCTGGCCGCCGCCGCCGCCCGGCCCTTCACCCGCTCGCTCTGGCTCCTGCGCGGCGCTGCCCAAGGCCCCGGCGGCCTCCTGCGGCCGGGCTCGCCCTCCGTCTCCTGCGCCTGCGGCGGCCTCCACACCGACGGTGAGCCCCGCGATGACCCGCACGAGGCGCCCTTGCTCCCGAGGAAACCCGGGCTGGGAGGGGAGAAGCCTTGTACCGGGGGTGGGAAAGCCCGTTGCGACCGAGAAGCTTTGCTCCTTCGGAAAAGCGCACTGGGTTAGGGGCTGCGCTGCGCTCCGAGGCGACTTTGGTCGCCCTCCTCGCTCCGGAGGAAACGCGCCTGCGACCCTGGAGGCTTGCATGGGTGAGGGAAGCCCGTTGGGACTAGGAGGCTCGCTTCCAGGGGAAATTGCATGGTGCTGCGCTGCGATCCGAGGCGCCCTTACTCCGGAGGAGGCGTCCTTGTCTTCCGCGGGGATTGCTTCCCGGGAAACGCGTGGCTGCGATCCCGAGGCGGGCTTGCGCCAGGCAGGAAGCCCTATTGGCGAAAGTGGGGCTTACTTTTCTGTAAAGGTGCACGGGGTCATCCGAGCCTCCAGAAAGGGCAAGTGGCCTGTAGAGATCCAGTTTCTCCGCAAGCGTTTAAACTGTCTGATTTCATAAAAGGCTCAGGTCTTGGGAAGGGGGTTGAGCGTACAGACGTATCCTGCATCAGACAGGAAATGGGGAAAAAAACCCACGTGTTTCCTGCCTCCTAACATTCTGGCATTGTAGTCCACCCCACCCGCTTCTGCTCAAGAGGTCAATGGGACCCACTGAGTTCCATGGAACTTACTCCCAGGTAAACGTGCAAAGGATTGCAGCGTCAGTACATAGGCTGGCATTGTTAAAAGTGCCTATGGCAGGGGGTTGAGTGACAACCCATGTTAGTCGTATTCAGAGCAGACCCATTGAAACTGGTGGACTTGTGTTAATCGGGTCCATTCATTTCAATGGGTCTGCGCGGAGTAAGAGTAGCATTGCATGCAACCTAGGCCACACTCGCACCATTAACATTTATTCTGCTACGATTCTGATTTAAACAGTCCTGGCTTCCCCCAAAGAATCCTGGGAATTATAGTTTATGGATGGTGCCGAGAGTGGTTAGGAGATCCCCTTATTCCTTTTACAGAGCTACAGTTTCCCAAATGGTTTAACAGTTTCTGGGAATGGTAAGTCTCCTAACAAACTCTCAGCACCCTTCACAAACTACAGTTCCCAGAGTTCTTTGGGGGAATCTGTGACTGATGACAGTGGAATCACTGCCATAAATGTCTGGTGTGAATGTGAACCCAATACCCATGGAAGTAAATCCCATTGAATAAAATGAGGCTTCTGAGTAAAATAGGCACAGGAGAGTACAGAAATGGGAAAGCTTTGAGCAAGGCATATTTTTTAACTGTGGGGTTACTAGCTAGATGGAATAAAAATGCTTTCAAAAAGATTCAAATAGTGTGTGCATACAGCCTGCTTAAGAGTGTTGTGAGGTACAATGGTGACAGCCTCCCCAAAACTCCCCTTTACCCCCCTAGAGCATTGGGTTAAAACCTCTTTTTATCTTATCCTCAACAGCGTAAGAAGATGGTCCAGCATTTTAAAAAATTTACTTATTTATTTTATTAAAATATTTGTAAGCTACACTTTTCATCATGATGGCATTAAGCATATAAAAATATGATAGAATTAAAAACCAATAAAAACATAGTTAAAAACAATAATAAAAGCAACCGTAACTGCTGCATTGGACAGAAAAGAGGACTCCTGTTAAAAGGTCTGTTTAAAAAAATCAGTTTGCAGGACACCCCTGAAAGAATGGATGGTTCCTGCCGGACCTCTACTTGTAGGGAGTTCCACAGGGCAGGGCCTGCCACGCTAAAGGCTCAGTCCCTGCTGGAGGCCAACTGGGCCTCAGGGGCATGAGGAACCACTATGAGTGCCCCATCAGATGATCCCACATTCATGCCCAGGGTATAGTCGTTTGGGGTCCAAGCCAGGTCTCCAGCATCTTGTGAGCCAATCAGCATGAAAGGGGAGTGTGTTAGCCACTGAGAATACTATTCTAGCATGCTTCCTTGTCCTTCCATGCTGATTAAAGCCAATCAGAGTGAAAGGAGGTGAGTCAGCCATTGAGACGACTCTTCTTAGCAGCTAAACGCTCCCCTTTCATGCTGATTGACTCTTAGGGACTTTTGTGGCTATGGAAGAAGACACGCAGAGGAAGGACTGAGGTGTATGGAAATGACAATGGAGAGCGAGTGAGGGGTTGCTGTGTGACTATCATGAAGGGACCCTGCACTTCTGAATTTGTCATTACGCTACTCTTTATGCCTGCTGTCAAAATGTTACACTGTAAGCGCCTTGAGGCACAGACCTGATGGCACTGCAGAAATGAACAACAATCTTGCAAATCCCTTTTGATGACTTTGGAATGGCATTTTCTGTATCAGGCAGAGTTTGGGTACTTGGGGTGTGTGTGCATGTGGTTTTGTTTTTTTAAAAGGTGCCGTTGTTCCCAACCTGCAGGTGACAAAGCGTTTGCAGAGTTCCTGACAGATGAAATCAAGGAGGAGAAGAAAATCCAGAAACACAAATCCCTTCCCAAGATGTCCGGAGGATGGGAACTGGACATACATGGCACGGAGGCCAAGCTAGTGCGGAAAGTAGCTGGTGAAACGTAAGCGTGCAAGGGATTTGCACGGGAGGCCTAAAGTGACAAGGGGGAGGGACTGCAGAAGTTGCGGCTAGAATGAAGTTTACCAAAACTTCACCTTCTTGATTTTAAGATTGGGACCTTTCTCATCCCAATTTTTGGTCACGGTCTAGGGAAGGAGGATCATGTCTTGAGCTGTGGCTCTTAATCCTGGGCGTGGACTGCCTGGGGTGAAGTTCAAGGCAGACAATGTCTTCTAGTAAAGTGGAGATCCAAGTCAGTTTTGGGAGAAAATCTCCTTAGAGCATCTTTTTCCAATGGAGGCTTTGGGGATATCCAGACATGCTGCTAGTCCTTAATATTGTGATTTTCTTTTGTTTACTACAAGACTTCTCGTTTCTGTTTTTTCTTCCTACTTCCCAACGGTAAAAAACAAAGATGCATGTACTTAGGCAACATAAGGCAAAGCCATTGACCAGTGGCTACATTCACAGTCTTTCTTGCGCTAAGCTAGTACACTAAGGCGCTTACACTTTCATTGACCCCACCGTCTTGTGCATACTTACCAGGTCCATGAAACAGAATGGCCTGGTTCACACACAACACAAAGGAGTGGTTTATTAAACTGTGGTTTATTTGATTGTCTGAACCCTGCCCAGTGGCTTAACGATGGTTTGTGTACGACCAAGAAAACAAAGTTGAAGCCTTGGTTTGTTGTTGGCAGATGAACCTTACTTATTTATTAAAATTACATCTTGCCCTTCCTCCCAGAAGGAGCCCAGGGCGGCAGACTTTGGTTTGCTTTAACTATGGTTTACCGTTGTGTGAATCCGCCACCTTTCCTTAGCCATAGTTTGCTTGGCCACCCCATCCCAGACAGTTAGCAAGCTGCAAAGGCCATCTGGAAAGCAAAACCATGGTTTGTTCGATTGTCTGTGGGACAACCTGTGGATTATGAAAACAAACCATGGCTTAATGTTATGTGCAAACTAGGCCAGTAGCCTCTTAATTCATGAGAGAACATGCATAGGATTGCTCTGAACATTTAATGAAAATGTTACAATTTTAAATATTAAGTTATGATGTATTTTATTTTTTTTAAAATATATTTATATACCTCTGTTCATAAAACAGTATCAAATCAATTTACAATATATAGATATGTGATAAAACCACAGAAAACCTTAAAATTAGAAAATCATGAACAATCTATTGCAGAAAGATACCTTTTCAATTTCCTGCATCAGCCTGGTGACAGCAACGTTTTCAGAGGCAGTAAAATAAGTTTAGGTGTGATAAGAAAGAGTGTGTCTTTTGTGTACATTGCCACCGTCTGGAGGGCCAAAGGTTCCCCACAACTGCAATGAAACGTTGGGCTGGCGATTTCTGCTTGCTAACCGCTGGTTTGTTGTCCCGCAGGATCACCGTTTCGTTCAACATTAACAACAGCATTCCGCCGAGCTTTGACGAGCCCCAAGAAGGCCAGAAACCTGATCAGCAAGAGGTAAGCACCACTTCGCTCGGTGCGTGGTTAGACTACGGAACTCGCTCCCACAAGAGGCAGGGACGGCCACCAACCTGGATGGCTTTAAAAGAGGATTCGACAAATTCATGGAGGGTTAGGCTATCAACGGCTACTAGCCAAGATGGCTCTGCTCTGTCTCTACAGTCAGAGCAGCATGCTTCTGAATACCAGTTGCAGGAGGGGAGTGTGCTCTTTGCGCCCAGGTCCTGCTTGTGGGCTTCCCATGGTCATCTGGTTGGCCACTGTGAGAACAGGATGGTGGAGTAGATGGGCCACTGGCTTCATCCAGCCAGCTCTTCTTCTCTTCTCACTCAGTGGTTTTGCATATAGACTGCCCCATTTCAACCCCTGACATTTCCAGTGTCAAAAGTAAATAAATTGCGTAGTGGGTGATGGGGGAAGCCTCTTCTTTGCTGGAGACCCTGAAGAACAGCTGCAGGCCAGAGTTGTTAATATTGGGCTCTGCTTGGGAGTTCTAAGAAACCAAAAAGATCGGTGCAGTTTTGAAATCGGTGGTTAAGATTCTTGCCGTTTTGAAAGCTTTGGTCTGCCATCTTGATTCAAAATGGCATCCAAGTATATCCAATCAGATGAAAACATGCTCAATTTCAGGAGACATCATTGCAACATTTAGTTGCAATATCCTAAGGGGTGTCTGTGACGCCCTCCCCTGGTTCTCCCTGTCAGGTTCCCACCTGCTTGTGGCTACTGCCTTTCACTAGGCACCACCAGGGATACCACCAGTCCGGACCGTCCTTTATATGGTTTCTCACTCCGCTCTAGCACAGATCTCACTAGATCCCCCTGCTAGGCAGCAACACCAGTCACGTCCTATAACCAATACTCCCAGAGACTTTGCCTGAGTCTCTCTCTAGCTGGTTACTTTTGTGACTGCGTGCTTATGCTGTTCCCAACCCCCTTGTATCTTTATAGATAACGCATACAACTCTGGGTTGCTCTGGATACTTGAATTGTTATTATTCCTCCCTTCACCGCTGCCACCATTAGATACTGTTTCTCTTCAGCCTTGGTAATTACCTTGCCCTCCCTTCTGGTCTGTGAAAACCCCAGCCAAGGATCAGGCCTTTGGTAAACCAAATAAATATTTATTAAATATCAGAAATAACAAGATTAGTTTTAGAATGTTTCACAAGTGTATGGTTTCATCTATTCCTGTTTTGTACTTGACTTATTATTAATCAGAACTCCAATTCCCTCTTTCTCCACACTCCCAACATCCACCCAGATTCAACTGTCATTCTTCCATTTATACTCCCAGCCATTCAAACGCTCAGCCAATCATCCAGCATTCTATTGCTCATGTACTCCCCCCTCCTCTTTAACTCCACTTACCATATGTCTTCTATATAAACAGCACTTACCATATTTACACTATAAGCAGGAACATCACAGTGTCCAAATGCATGGTGAATGGACAAACGCATTTCCAAAATATATAGTAGATGCTTATCATTTATGAAATACTTAACACTTATAAGGTGTCTTAACACAGTCTAAACACTGCACGTATATTAACAGAAGACTGACCCTGCCCACAGGCTCACAATCTAACAGACACGACACAAAAGGAAAGGAATGGGGAGGGAGAAGGAAAATAAGCACTGGAGCAGCTGCTCTTTCTCTGGCCTGTAGATGGCAGCCAGGTTGGTCTTCTC
This sequence comes from Rhineura floridana, assembly GCF_030035675.1. Lineage (NCBI taxonomy): Eukaryota > Metazoa > Chordata > Lepidosauria > Squamata > Rhineuridae > Rhineura > Rhineura floridana. Next base: position 3,902,487 of record NC_084500.1, on the reverse strand, counting down.
CATGCCACGATGGGCAGCCAGGGAGGGCAGCCTTCCTTGGGTGCCTTGGTGCCCTGGCTGGTGGTAGAGGCCACAGGCCTAGGGTTGCCAAACTTTTTAGGCCCGTGGGCACATTGGGATTTTTGAGCAAGTGCTGTGGTTGCCATCCCTTCTGGTCACTTCCCTGTTCCCCTGGATTAGTCCCCACCCTCCAAAAAGACAGAGAATGCAGGACCACACACTTCACTTTTTCACAGGATTTGGGGAAAAGCGGGATCCCATGCAATTAATCCAAGCCTTGAAAAAGATCATAGAGCTGGCCAAAGAAAGAGGAGGACTGGGATTACCAAATCTGAGACTTTATTTTGCTGCCTGCTGTCTAGTCTGGATAAAGGAATAGATTTTATTGAGGAATAAAAGACTATTGGATTTGGAGGGCCATAACCTGAAGTGGGGATGGCATGGATATCTATGGTATGACAAAGTAAAAATAAATGTAGACTTTAACAATCATTTTATAAGACGTCCTCTGTTGAAAATATGGAATAAATATAAACCAAGGTTTTATTCGAAAATATCATTATGTGTCTCAAGTCAAGAAGCGTTTTACAGAAGAGAAATGGCTGGAAAAGAGAAATGGTTAACTTATCAAGAACTATTAGAAAATGTACATGGAGAATATATAATGAAAGAGAGAGAACAACTGATAAAGGAAGGATATAGTTCTCAATGGTTTGCCTATTTACAATTGTTAGAAAGATATAAAATGGACAAGGAAATGTATGGGTTTGAAATAAGTAAATCTGATTTTGAAATAGGTTTGTGTACAAATGATGAAAATACAATTGCGAAAATGTATAAACTCTTACTGAAAATGGATATGGAGGAAGCACAAGTAAAAGAGTGTATGGTAAAGTGGGCAAAAAATTTTGGTTATAACATACAAATGGATCAATGGGAAAATATGTGGAAAAAAGGCTTGAGATTTACACTATGCTATAATCTTAAAGAAAATTTCTATAAAATGATGTACCGTTGGTACATGACTCCAGAAAAGTTGTCAAAAATGTATAGTAATGTTTCTAATGTTTGTTGGAAATGTAAACAACAAGAAGGATCATTTTATCATATGTGGTGGCTGTGTAAAAAGGCAAAATCATTTTGGGCACAGATAGGTAGGATGATGCAAAAAATTCTAAAGATAAATATTCAGTCAAAACCAGAATTTTTTTTATTGGGTTTTATGGATAAACAAATAGAAAAGAAATATGGAAGAATAATATTATATATGATTACGGCAGCAAGATTATTATATGCACAAAAGTGGAAAATGGAATCAACACCAACAACGGAAGAATGGCTATTGAAATTAATGGACTTAGTAGAGATGGATAAATTGACATGTCTACTTAGAGAAAAATCGACAGATGCATTTCTTAAGGAATGGAACCCTCTCTTAGACTTTTTGTTGAAAGATCAAAATAAAATGATGATATTGGGATTTGACAATTAACTAAGACAGCCTATGGAGAAAAGTGATCCTGTATGTATACATTAAGGGACAGGTTTGATGTATATTATATACTTATAGCTGATCTGCGACAAATCGGAAGTCAACTATTTTATTTTTATTTTTTTTGTTGTATTGTTATGTTTTTTGACTTTGTTTTGTTTGTCTTTTGAAAAATTTGAATAAAAATTATTAAAAAAAAGAAAGAAAAAGATCATAGAGCTGGAAGAGGAAGTGGGAAAGAGTGTCACTCTGTCAGCTTCCTCTTTCAGCTCCAGAATAACCACCCACGCCACCTCATGACCAAGGGGGCTGGGAGGAGTGCTCAGAGACTTTGTGGGTGCCGGGGGAAGGCCTCAAGGGAGTTGTGGGAGTTGTAGGGGACTAGTTTGGGGAAGGTTGCTGTGGGGCCTGTGGTGATTCCCTCAGCATTGAGGGGTCTGCGCCCCCTGCCACCAGAAATGGAACTTCAACATAGACTTCAGATGTTGCCTCCAGGGAGGCTGTGAGCTCTGTTCTGGTCCTCAAAGCAAACTCTGGGCTGGGAATCGTTCAATTCTAAGGCTAAATCAGTTGTGTCAGGCTCTGACTGGTGGGTTGGGAGCTCTGGTATACAAAGTAGATCTTGCAAGCCTGAAGTTTGAGGGAAGGCATGATTTGGCCAAAGCTGAGAAGGTTCAAGTATTCATTCATTTAAATCCTTGTATTTGGCTGGATCGCATCCAGGGTGCATCTGTAGTAGGACGGTGCTCTCTCTTGGACCACATCCACACCATACTTTTATTCCGCTTTAAACCGTTACGGCTTCCCCCAAAGAATCCTGGAAAGTGTAGTTTGTGAAGCGTCCTGACATTTGCTGAGAGACTCCTTTTCTCCTCGCAGAACTACAATTCCCAGAGTGATTTAACAGTCAGTCCCTCTTCTCAGAAGAGAACTCTGGGAACTGTAGCCCTATGTTAGGGTCTCCTAACAATTCCCAGCACCCTTCTAAAGTGGAATAATAGTGGAATAAATGTCTGGTGCGAATGTGGCCTTGGACGTAAAAGCCTTCTTTGGTCAGTGTCACTTCAGACACCTCCCTGAAACCTCTGTCTGTCTTTTACAGCCCGAGCTCACGTCAACCCCAAACTTCGTTGTGGAAGTCACGAAAGATGACACAAAGCAGACTCTCGTGCTGGACTGCCACTACCCTGAGGATGAGGTGAGTGTCCTTTGTTTTAGAAAAGGCGGTGAGGAACCTCGGGCCTAGCAGCTGAATGCAGCCCTTCACGGGCTTCTTTCCGGCCCTTGGGAGCCTCTCTGGGCCACACCCCTCACTGGCCCTGCTGCATATCCCCTAGAGTGTTCTTTGCGCTTGGCTGGAGTGTGTTCTCGAACTCTAAAAATGCCTCTTCTGTGCCTGGGTGAAAGACGGAGAGGCGTTCGGGAGTATATCGCCTACCGTACAGAGGTAAAATGTAACACGTGTCGCTCGGCCCACTCTTGCCTCTGGACTTGCCCACTGGCCTATGGCCCCTGGAAGGTTGCCCAGGAGGGAATGTGGCCCTCAGGATGATAAAAGGACCCCCACCTCTGTGTTACATCAAACCAGCCTTTCTCAATCTGGCACCTTCTAGATGCTATTGGATGCCAAGTCCGCGTTATAGAATCATAGAGTAGTAGAATTGGAAGGGGCCTGTAAGGCCCCCTGCTCAATGCCAGAATCCAAATCCAAGACGAGAGAAACAATTCCTAGTCCAGGCACACGTCTCTCTCCATCCAGGCAAACGAGGTATTCTTATGATTGGAGGACACATTCCAGCCACTCAGAAGCACGCAAGGAGGTAGTGGGGCAGAGCCACGGAGGGATGCAGCTTGGGGAAGGCTTGTGGCCTGGGCAGCCCAGAGGGCCTGATGGAGAGATCTGGAGGGCTGCATTCAGCTCCAAGGCTATCCAAACCATCTGGAGGGCACTAGGAGGCTGGGGAAAGCTGAATTAATTAGTGCGGGCAATGGGGAGTCCGTGGACCTCAGATGTTGTTGGACTCCGACGCCTATCAGCCCCTGCCGATGTGGCCGCTAGGAGTTGGGAGTTGTAGTCTAGCCAATTTCAGGAGGGTCACAAGTTTCCCGCCTGTTTTATTGACACGGAGCTGCAGCTGTGGGTGGCGGTGATGGGATCAGGATCCGGCCCGTGGACGGAGGAGATTTAACCCTTTTTTCCCCTCCCACGTTACGCATTTGATGGAAAAAAATCCTTCCCAGCTGTTGACCGGCATGCAAGAGATGACTTACGCCATGTTCCAAATGGCATCTTTTGGGAGCAATTGCGGTGTGTGTGTCAAGACTAAAGGGGGTGGAGGAGGGAAGGGTTTAAGACCACATGCGCACCATAGATTTATTCCACTTTACAACAGTCATGGCTTCCCCCAAAGAATCCTGGGAAGTGTAGTTTCTGGAGGATGCTGAGAGTTTGTTAGGAGACCCCTGTTCCCCCTCACACAGAGGCAATTGCCAGAGTTCCCTGGGAAGAGGGGTTGATTGTTCGACGCCTCTGCGGATTGTAGCTCTGTGAGGGGAATAGGGAACCTCCTAACTACTCTCAGCACCCTTCACAAATAATCCTTCCCAGGATTCTTTGGGGGAAGCCATGACTGTTGCAAAGTGGAATTAAACGTACGGTGGGAATGTGGCCAAAGACAAAAGCGGGCATGTTGTGGGACTTGGGATCCCAAGATTATTCCCTTCATTCAGCCGCTCTGTATGCCTTATCGACACCCCCTTGAGGACCTCATCCAGAGCCGTTTTCCAAACACCCCCTGCTCAATTTTCATCCGTGCCAGTTGGGCTGTTCTTAACACTGTCCCCCCTCCCCGCCCCAAAAACCCAGGTTGGTCAGGGCGATGACGAAGAGAATGACATCTTCTCCATCCGGGAGATCAGCTTCCAGCCTGTGGGAGAGCCGGAATGGCAGGAGAATAACTACACCCTCAACACGGACTCTCTTGATTGGGTAGGTGCATCTGTAACCCGGGTGCATTTGAGGTGGCAGGCGGGAAGACTTGCTTTGCCCTACTGCATTTTTCCGTTGGAAGGAAATGCAGTACCCTTGGGCTGTGAGCCGCCTCACGTATAGGTAAAGCTAGCAAACCTAGCATGTGTGTAAATGTAAAGAAAGCTTGTGTGTTGCAGGGGGGAGTGGCTGTGAAAAACGCAGAGCCGTAGCGCAGTGCAAGGGCCATGGTTCAACGGCGGAGCATCTGCCTTGCGTGCAGAAGGTTTCGCGTTCAGTCCCTGATGCCTCCAGCTAGGGGTAAGGAAGACCCTTGCCCAAAATCCAGGACGGCTGCTGCCGGTCAGTGTGGACAGGACTGCGTTAGGTGGCCCAATGGTCTGACCCAGTATAGGCTGTAGCTCAGTGGTTGAACATCTGCCTTGCATGCAGAAGGTCCCAGGTTCAATCCCTGGCATCTCCAGGTGGGGCTGAAAGAGACCCCCTGCCTGGAACCGTGGTGAGCTGCTGCCAGTCAGTGTAGACAGTACTGAGCTAGATGGACTGATGGTCTGGCTCAGGCAGATTCCCATTGTCCCTGTTCCCGTACTTGTAAAAATGTAAAGACAACTAAGTTCTGCTCGGGTCCGCTAATTGCAGTGGGTCAGTTCTAAGTCACTCATGTGCCTTAATTGCAATGGGTCTCCTCTGAGCAGCACTAGCATTGGGTGAAACTCAGCGCCAGCGTTTATGGCAACTTTGAAACTTGCGTAATATTGTCTTGGAATGGGCATTTATTTATTTTATTATTTATTTATTTAAAAGTTTTCTTATCCCGCTCCTCCAGTGAAGGTCAGAAAAACAGTAAATTACATAAAATACAATTAAAATACATATTCGTTCACTGTTGGTAATGGAACTTAGGAAAAGGAAAACGTTCAGTGGACAAGTAGGCACTGGAAGCATTTTCTGCCTAGGAATGCATCTTCTGGGATGCTATGTTGTGCAGGAACTATGATGTTAAAACTCAAGGCTTTTTTGGGGTGGGGAGACCTGTGGCCTTACAGATATTTGCTGGACTACAGCTCCTGTCATCCCTGACCACTGGCCGTGCTGGCTAGGAGCTGGAGTCCAGCAACAAGTTTCAACAAGCCTTTAAAGTAGAGACCTTATCCCAGTCCACAGCTGTATCGGAACTGCTGTTAAAAAATGGTTTTTATGATGCTTTCGAAGATGTAGATTTTTAAAAAAAGTATTTTGACATTTGTTTGCCGCCCTGCTCCCCTGGGAGGAAGGGTGAGATAGAAATTTACTTAATTAATAGCCATGGGTCAGTCACCAAGTTGCACGATTCATCAGGAGTACCTTTTCAAAGTCAAAAAGAAAAATCAGTTAACCCAGTTGCAGCCCAGCCTAAGAATGTTGTGCAGATGTGAAACTCTCCTGCTGGAGGAAGGGCGGGATGTAAATCAAATAATAAATAAATACATAAATGTATCTCACAGGTACGCTTAGTTGGGGGCTACACTGGGCTCCAACTCCTTGTCCAGGTTATATACAGTGTATAATTAATTCTAAATATTTACATTTTTGTCCCACCTTTCCTCCAAGGCACTCAGTGATTCTTCTCCCCGTCTCATCCTCACAACAACCCTGTGACGTTTACAGCAAAGCCTGTGTGGTGTAGCGCTTAGAGTGCTGGGTTCAAATCCCCACTCAGCCATGAAGCTCGCTGGGCGACCTTGGGCTAGTCACAATTTAGCAGCCTAACCTACCTCGCAGGGTTGTTGTGAGGACAGAATGGAGAGGGAGGAGAATCACATACTCTGCTTTGAGCTCCTTGGAGGAAAGGGGGGATGGAATTGTGGTAATAAAAACCCAGGTTTGCGTTGCATTCTTGTGACGCTCTCTCCCCATCTAATTACTATTTCCCCAGGCTCTGTATGACCACCTAATGGACTTCTTGGCTGACCGAGGGGTGGACAACACGTTTGCAGATGAGCTTGTTGACCTCAGCACAGCGCTGGAGCACAAGGAATACATTAGGTTCTTGGAAGACCTTAAACTCTTTGTCAAATGTCAGTAGCTTAAGAGAGCAGTGTTAGGGTAGGGCCTGTCAAGGGCGCAATTTCACGTGCTTTTTGCCATTGGCTGTGGAACAAGAGAGCAAGAGAGAAAAGCTTCACAGTGGGGCTTAAGCATGCATCGGGACTCTTTCAGAACCTGGTAGCAATCTTGTTACAGGCCTGACTGCTGTCGTGCGGCCCCACAAACCACAGTCACCCCTGCTACCCTTGGAAGTGTGGCTTTTTCCCCCCTTGTACAATTTCAGAAGGAAGGAAAATAATGTCAAAATAAATCCAGGTGAACCTTTCGTCTCTGTCAAGTGAACAGTGTTTGTAGTTTTTTTTCACCCTCGCCTCCGCTTAGATCAGGTGTGGGGAACCTTTGGCCCTCTGGATGGTGCCTGGATCGCAGCACTTTTAATCATCCCTGGCCATTGGCTTTGCCGAGTTGGGAGTCCAGCAACACAGAGCAGGCCAAAGGTTCCCCACTCCTGGATCAGCAGAGGAGGAGTGCGTGCGCATGCGTACATGCCCATGCTCTGGTGCGTTTCTGTGTGGGTGCCTGTGACAGCCAAGGGTCACATTTTGGCCTTGCCCCTGGTGCCACCCAGCCCCTAGAGCAGTTGTGGTGGGGGTCATGCAGCCCTCAGACCTCCAAAGGTCAGCCACTCTTGTTTGATACTATGGATAATTTTCCTTAAGAAACGACCACCTATTTTATCTCTGAGTCAGTGGTTTCCCCCCCCCCCCCAGTCTTCCCCTTTGAGCTCTGGTTTTGTGTTCGTTGGGTGGAGATCCTCAGGCCTGTCAAAGAAGTAAAACAATGTTGGCGCTGGACTGGCTGATAGAGGTACTTCAAGCACAAAAACAGTGCATGGAAAGCGTTTGTATCTGTACAATATTCCTTGGGGGGGGGGAATATTTGGGGGAGGGCCCTAGTTCAGCGGGAGGATGCTGGATTTCCCAGGTTCAATCCTCAATTGCATCTCCATGTTAGGACTGGGAGAGGCTCCTGGCCTGAAATTGTGGTGAGCCTCAGCTACTCAGTGCGCACAAGAGTGAGCTAAGTGGACAAGGAGTCTTAGATGGTAAAAGGCAGCTTCTTGTGGTTCTAAGTGGGGCTGTCCAGACCCCTCTGTCTGGTCCTTGGGAATCTTGGCAGCCATATGTTTATGCCTCTTGCTCGCTTAGATGGAGGTTGCAAGGATGGGATGCATGTGTGGCAACCTCTTCTTGCAGACCTGTTGCTCTGACTAGTCTTGCACGAATGGCTAGGACATCTGTGGGCAATCTCCGCTTCTCTCTCCACGTGGCCTGCTGAGCCCCATGGGGCCTAGTTCACTATCTGTGATAGTGGGGGGAAGACTGCTATGCCCACACTGCTCTTGTGGCCTCAGATGTTGTTGGTGTTATGTGCCTTCAAGTTGATTTTGACTTACGGCGACCTTTTGAATCGGCGACCTCCAATTGCATCTGTCATGAACCACCCTGTTCAGATTTCGTAAGTTCAAGTCTGTGACTTCCTTGATGGAATCAATCCACCTCTTGTTTGGCCTTCCTCTTTTTCTACTCCCTTCTGTTTTTCCCAGCATGATTGTCTTTTCTAGGGAATCAGGTCTTCTCGTTATGGACATATGATAACCTCAGTTTCATCATTTTGGCTTCTAGTGATAGTTCTGGTTTAATTGGTTCTAACACCCAATTATTTGTCTTTTTCGCGGTCCATGGTATGCGCAAAGCTCTCCTCCAACACCACATTTCAAATGAATTGATTTTTCTCTTATCCACTGTTTTCACTGTCCAACTTTCACATCCATAGATAGAGATCGGGAATACCATGGTCTGAATGATCCTGACTTTAGTGTTCAGTGATCCATCTTTGCATCTGAGAACCTTTTCCGGTCCTAGTCTTCTTCTGATTTCTTGACTATTGTCTCCATTTTGGTTAATGACTGTGCTGAGGTAAGAGAAGCAAACAGTCAGTACAAAATGGCTTGATAGAAGATCGTTTCCACCCAGCCCTCTGTCAAGCCAGAACGTTGTAAGAACATCAGAAGAGCCTGCTGGATCAGGCCAGTGGGCCATCTTGTCCAGCATATCCTATTCTCACAGTGGCCAACCGGATGCCGCAATGGGAAGCAGCCCACAAGCAGGATCAGTGCGCAAGAGCGCTCTCCCCTCCTGTGGCTTCCAGCAACTGGGATTCAGAAGCGTGCTGCTGATGTAGACTACTTTCAACTGTGGAAGAAGAGCATAGCCGTTGTGGGTAGTAGCCATGATAGCCTTATTATCCTCCTTGAATTTGTATAATCCTCTTTTAAAGCCATCCAAGTTGGGGCCATCAGTGCCTCTTCTGGGGGCATCCATAGTTTTAACTGCGTGCCGTGTGAAGGACCTCCATCGGAGTTATTCCACTCAAGGCCAAGCTGCCCAGATGAACAACAGCCATTCGAGGCCAAATTACCAGGACGGCGAGCTCAATTCTATGCTAAATATTTGCTGGGAGATAAAATCCCATGGGTGCCATTGATAGCGACCAAATTTCTATTGGTGGCAGTGAGAATACAAATGGAGTCAACCACTTGAAACTGGAAGAATTCTTTCCAGGACCTTACGTCAGGTAACGTCTTGTTGTGTATGTAACTGAGCTGCTGTTAACCTATGTTGGTACACTGTTTAAAATTTTGTTCTATATTTAAGACTAGCAGTTGTAAAGATTGGCATTGCTTGAGAATTCCAAGAAACCAAAACTATCAGTGCAGTTTTGAAAGGTTCATTCCTCCATCTTGATTCAAAATGGTGTCCAGACATAGATGAAAACCTGCTGTCTGATCTCAGGATCCCTTGTGCAAAATGCATATTCAATATCTTAAGAATGCATAGCACACAGTTAAAACGTCTTTTCAAAATATGTGCTAGACGTTGGTGTGCTGTCCTGAACACCATAAGCTGATGATGAATGTTCCCAGGATAATTGTGTTCCCATTATTTCCTCAGTTCTGCAGTCTCAGAAATAGAAAGTCCTTCTCTGATTATTGCCACTTTCAGGAACTTGCTGGGAAAGGGGCCAGGAATCAGAGGCCTATTGCAAAGACGCAATGGCCCAGGTATTTGTGGTGAGTGAGGTGCACCCAGCGGGGAGTTAGGCGGCCTGGGGCTGAGATTTGTGGCAAGTTCTGTGGATATTAAGTTTATGCTTATGGCAGAAAGGAAGAGTCTGGGACTGGAGCAGCCCTCCTGAAGGGCACAGGGAACTGACTTAACATTTTGGTCTCATCATGGAAAACGATAGAATTTTCCAGAACAACCCCCACCCCACCCCAATTGTTGGGAGTTTTGTATAGCATAGTCTAGGTAGATGTGTGTCTGTGTATTAGGGCTGGACAGATCCTGAACTCCTGCTATTTATATAGATCTGTCCATTCTGATTTTCTCAGCTCATTCTTCCAGTCTTAAATTTAGTTCTCTACATTTCTGCAAGAATTTTCTTTCTTAGAAAAAACCCACATGGAAATTCTCTGGCATTTCAGTATGAATTTCTCCCAATAAACACATTTTGTAGGTAGCGTTGAGGAATGTACACATATTTTGCAAGCCGTTTCTCATGATATAATGCATTTTTCATGCATTTTTCCTCTTAACGTATGTATATTTTTAAACACTGTGTGGCTGGCAAACTGCATTGCAAAATTTGGAGATGTGCAAATTGTGAAGGATAGCAGTGTGGTGGTTCTCATCTTGTTTCAGAACGTGCAAATTTGATAGACTTAGCTTTCATTGCAAAAAAACTGAGTGGAATTTTTCACCCATCTCTAGTGTGTATACACATTCATTCATTCATTCATATTCTCTCTCTCTCTCCCCCTCCCTCCTACATGCTTTGCGTGCCAACCTGTGTGCCTAATCCAAGGAATGAGCCTTCACCTTTGAAGCCGAGCACACCTTGTGCTTAAAATGGCTGCTTTGGGGGGCCTGTTGGTCAGTCTGTCTCCTTAGGTTCATATGCTGCAAGGCTTTGCTTTTACCTGGAAGAAATGGGCTCCTCCAACAGTCTGTGGTGCCCAGATATTTGCCGTAATAAGATCACTCAATGCAACTGCCTAACTGTAAGACATTTTAACCCTGGGAGTCACCCACTGGGCATCTCTGGGTGGCAATGTGCCTGCCAGTAGCCTCAAATAATGCCTGTGAAAGGTCTTAGTAAATATCCCCTCAATGCATCATTTGCTGTTTCTGCTGAGTTCCGTTTTGCAGCGGCCCAGACTGTCCTACATTAGACATGCCCACATTTCCTTGGATGCCAGGATTGGATACCCGCTGTCCATTTTGTTCTGAACAGAGGAGAGGTGCAGATGCTGGTTTTGATGCCTTTTCTGCCCCATTCATGGGGGAGGCATGCCTGTGCTATTTTATGGCCCTGTAGCTGTGGCAAGCATTTTGGATTATGCCACATCTCCCGTGCAACCATTTTATGTGTAACCTGACCTCCCAGCAGCCACCGCTTCAAAATTCTTGACTGGTCACCAGAGGTTGGCTACACTTGGCTTAATTTGTGGGATTACTAACGACACTCTTTACCAACACCCTCAGCTGTTGTTCAGAGATTTAAATCTCACAGACAAAATGAACAGCCTAGTTGCTTAAATCGCAGAGCTGCTTAGTTACAATACAGTTTTCATAGAAGCTTTACATGCCGTTTAAATTTGTGAAACTGATCTTGGGTTGACTCTGTCCTGGGATCATATGGTGAAGGGGGGGTTAACCAAGTTTTGTGGTTAAGAGTCCACATCATTCAATGCATAAAGTGCTGTGCACCAGAAATCTACTGAACATTTAGCCCAGTAGAGGGTGCCAAGTGACTTCCAAAGATGCTTCTACTCAGATATGTATTGAGTGCTTTTTTGGTTTAAAAAAAAAAAAAAAAAGAGGTGTGGCTACTGTCACACACGAAAAAAGCCATGTATATAATGGTAAATATAAACTTAATACTCTTTTTATGCCGATGAGAAAAAGTTGCTAAGATCCTTGGCGGCTCAGGCCATTGGTCTATCTAGTCCAGCATCTGGTTCTCACAGCAGACAGGCAGATGCCCAAATGGGAAGCCCACAAGCAGGACCTGAGTGCTGAGTCCAGCACCTTAACCACTACACCACACTGCCTCTCATAAAAATAAGTTAAAACAATCAAAACCAAAATCCAGTTAAAATGCCCGCTGGATTTTTTAAAAAAAGTCTTCAGTAGTGTTGGGAGTAAAACACCAGCGTATGAATCCACGTGTGCTTCCGCATCACTCAATCAGTCAAATGCGTTTATTCCAAGTACTTTATTGACATTTCCACCCCTACTCCCTGCCCTTTCATTCTCTAGAGTACAAAAACATGCAACCCCCACCCCACCCCAAAATAGGCACTCTATTCATGGTACATATTTACAGTGCAATAGCTTCTGAAGCCATCACTGTGAATGACTGCGCTTTCATGCTCTCAGTTTCCAGCGGGAAAATATATTACATATATATGTCCATACAGATAGTTGATTTTCACAATGAACATAGACACCTACCGACACACAACAGGCCTGCAGCTGGGGTACAGAGCAACAAAAATAACTGTGCAGCCTGGAGGATTCAAACCATCTCCCCTAGGTTCTCAGCATCGTGGTGGCTGTTTTTTAAAAACTCTTTAATTAATTAAGGCACCATTACAACGTCAAGAATATAACTAGCTGCAAAGCAGATGACTAAGAAGTGGATGAATAGGTCCATTTCAGCTTCTCATTTTTCTAGTTTTTTTAATTGCCCACATTTCCACTTTCATGATTTAAAAAAAAAAAAAAAACTCATGGAAATTGACAAGCATTTTCGTGCAAATTTCTCCCAACATACACCATTTTTCTACGCAATTCTTCCTGACATACAAGTTTTGGCAAAGCAATGCTCCCTGATATACTTATATGTGATTTTCACTCATACACATTTTTATGCATGTAACTTGCCCTGGTATATGCATCTTTGCATATATCACTGGGCTGGAGACCTGCATTGCAAAATTCAGAACCGTACAAACTTCAAAGGGTGGCTGTGTTTTGGCTTGCGTATTTTGGCAAAGGCTATTTTGGTAGGCTCACCTTTAAATGTGAACTGAATCAAATTTATCCCCCATCCCTTGCTGACGCTGGAAAAAAGCAGGTGAAATTACGATCTTCTGTTAGTAATGCAATTAGCTTTTCGTCTGTCGATGTTTGCACCATTTTTGTGATGCACTACTGCTTTGTTTATCCCCCGCCCCCCGAATCTAGGGTAGCCAGGGGTGCTGTTAGGGGTTGACCCTTTTGCACCAGGCCTGGATTTGCTACACACAGACACCACTTTTTAAAAAAGTTTTTAAAAACTTTGCTTATAGAACAGCTTTCCCTCTGAAAGTGAGCCTAAATTTGCAACTGCACATGTAAATTGACAGCTGCAACTTGCATGCACATTTGTGTCACCCATGTGCGCGCCCACAAGCTGGCTCAATTCCCGACACTTATCACTGTAAAAAATCAGCGGCAGCTACAGCTTGTTGGGATTGCAGAATGGAAAGAGATTCAGTCGGGTTTTATTCAGGGGTGAGAAAATTTGGTGCCGAATCTGAATTGGGCGGAATTGTAGCACACCCTTGAATAGGACTTAGTTGAACACACCCTGGTTTGCTTCAGTTTGTGCTTCGTCTGCTGACGGCTGCCACTCTTCGACACCTAAGTATCGACCATTGAAGCTCAGGCTCTCTTCCTGATCTGTGTGGCCAACATTCCTCAAGCCTCCAGCCGCTCTAGCTGAATGCATTTATCTCTTGTTCAATTTTTTAAATTGGCTTTTGTGGTCAGCTACTATAAAACTGGCTCCTTTAAAAAAAAAAGACATTTGACTTGTTATCCTCTTAAAACTTACATAGCTTGGTTTGGGAGAATGTGGTCTGAGGCCTTGTTATTCATCTAATGCCTAAGTGCCGTACCAATCTACCTGATATTGGGAGGAGGTTGGGCCAACTCAAGTCCAAAAGGTAAAACGGGTGCTTAGTGGAGCAGCTCAGAGGGGGTGGGATGAGTTTGCTTCCCTCCACGCCTTTCCTACAGTGCAGACTACAGCCCTTTCCAACCCTGCAGATACTTATTGGGCAATTGCCAACATCGGGCTTGAGCAAGCAACTGGACGACTAAATATCTTGCCTTTTAGAATAAAATAAAATTGGAAGGCAGAATGTACACAAACGGGTTGGAACCAAGCCCTCCCTAGCAGAGAACATTTGGCTCTATTTACAAAACAGGTGCACATTCATCGGTCAGATTTCCATGTGTCGCAGACTATGTGTACCACAACGAGAAACGCAACTGAATGAGACATAGGCCCAGTATACAACACCCAAATATCTTACCATGTAAACAAATATGCGGAAGAGCCAAGTGTTCCATCCTCGTTGCGCCAGCTGGGATTTCACCACTTTATCCCTTTGGTTTTATGTGTCTGTTTCCGTCTCTCGTTCTTCGCAAGTCACAAACGTTGGTTGATGAAAACGGCATGGCGTGCAAGACAACACCGCTGGTTACAACGGCTATAGTAGCAGCCGCTGAACGATCTGTCTGCAGCATGCTTGGGGCGCTTCAGGAAGCCGTCTCATCTTCATTTACATCAGGCAGATCGGGGTCCTTCATCCTATCGCGGCTTCCTTGCTTTCTGCATGCATGCAAAAGATAGAGATAGATTTCGTACACAAGACAAAAAAAAGCCAAGTATGATAGTCCCTATTGGAAAAGGCCGTAGCTCACTGGCAGAGCATCTGTGTTGCATGTAGAAGGCCCCAGGTTCAATCCCCAGCATCTCCTGGTAGAGATGGAAACACCCTTGTCTGAAACAGCTTGGAAAAGATAACGAACTACAACTCCCATCAGCCCCAGTAAGCATGGTCAATGGCCAGGGATTATGGGAGTTGGAGTCCAGCAACATCTGGAGGGGCAAAGGTTCCCCCACACCCGTGTTACAATTTAAGCCCCAAAGAACTCCAATTGTAATGCAATAAAATGCAAGGTAAGAAAGAAAAGAAGCAATCAAAATACAATGAAAAAATCAATTATGAATATACGCTGCAATAGATGTGCCATCTCCCGTCTCCAACCTGTTGGAAGTGGGGCAAGAGCGGCCCCTATTTGGGTTCTTTTGTTTGTATTCCAGAAGGAAGATAGAGTTGGGGTCCTCCAGCTGGCTACCTGTGCTCTTCTCTACCTAACTTCTGTTGTAAACTGATATGCTCAGGGAAGCTGACCCTCCCCTCCTTTGTCTTTCTTCTTCGGCCGTCTGAGGAAAGAGGAGACATCTTTGCCTTTGCTCTCTCTCCTGAGCCATGAGCAAGACCCAAGTCTGGGCACTGCGCCTCCAACTTAGTTAGAACTAGGTATGCCTTTCCTACCTGCTATGTATTTCTATAAATACAGTAGCTTTTCTTATTTTACTAACTCTCGGTGATCTAAATGCAGGGTAAAAGCCTGCTTCTAAGGTAAATACACACACGCAGCTCAGACCGCTGAATATCTCTGCATATTTCCGTAACACAACCGCTAATCCGTAGACACAGCGGCCTAACTGAACGAAGCTCGCAGACCTCTGGTGGTCCACGGACCACAGTTCAGGAACCACTGGTCTACACTTACTGGAAGTGGCTCTCAGGCAGAGGATGTTCCCGGCCCCATCTGAAGATACCAAGGACTGAACCTCGATTGTTTTACATGCAAAGCAGATGCTCTAATGACGGCCTTTTCCCTACCTGGGATATCCATTTGTTAAAAGCGTGATCTGTTTGGGAAACTCCAAGTTAGTGTGTGGGTTTGCCTTGGGCGGTGTTTCCGGGGCAAATTCTGGCCCACAGCTCCAGGACTGAGTCCTGCAAGTCCCACAATCTGCAAGCGGCATCAGTAAGTTTTTAAAAACAGTACAGAAAGTACAGAAGAAGAGGAAGACGTTTCATGAGTCAACATTTGGAACGACAGAGTGGAACAAGCTCACTCTTCTCGGAGGATGAGAAACAAATTCTAATGCACGCACAGGCGCTCCAAACAACAGACCAGGAGAACAGGCGATCCTACAGCAGAAGACTCTTGAGTTACCTTAAAGATGGTTGCAAATATACAGATGGGCTTCGTTGGAGAACCGCATCGCAAAATTTGGACACGGGCAAATTTCGAAGGATGGCTGTGTCTCGGTTTTCATGTCGCTTCAGAAAGTGCAGATTTCATCAATTGAACTTCAAAAGCAAAGTGAATTGATTTTCTCCCCCATCCATAGCTGTATGTCAACTTAATTGCAGTATTGGTAATATTTAGCTATTGTAGTATGCCTTGTATAGAATCAGGTCCACTACAACACTATATCAGTTCCTATTTTCGGTTACAAAATTAGTTACTATTTTCCTTTCACTTCTGCATATCCAGTGGAGAAACCCATACGGAGGACAAGATTAGCATCAACCCAAGAACCATGGATAATTGGTTCTGCGTTATCATTTCAGTATTCTCTACTTTCTTTGCACATAAATAAAAGCAAAAAAAAAAACCCAACAACCCTTAATTGCAAGAATATGCAAATGAAACTAGAAAACCTCTTGATTCCCTCCTAAAGAGAAAGAATGCAAATTGTTTTGCTATTTCCAGCTTTCTGAAAATGAGAAATCCATTTTCGGGAAATGACGATTTGCCACAGGGTGTCGAAAAGCAACTCCATCTGTCCATAGTTGTAATGTGAAATGAGAAAACATGAATCCTGACAGGCACAGAACCAACATACAATTCTGTTTGGGGATAAGGAGGAGGGAAGATGCCAATTACTTTCTCTAAGGTAACTAATTGAACAAATTGATGGTGAAATTGGAAAGGTTTCCTAATTGCCTTTCCTTCTTCATTTTCTTTTAGAGAAACACGAACCCTATTCTCTTTCCTCCAACTGGAAAGCGAACACTAAATTACAGTTGCTCATTCCCCAAACTTCAAAGTCTGTGCAGCCAAAGCTTAGAGCCAAGAGTGGCGACTGGGGGCGCAGCTGGCTGTTTAAACATTATTTTATTTGAAGTGCATCGCCATTAGGACACAGTTTTCTGCTTGCTAAAATGAGACTTTTCAAAGCTTTTCCGTCCAGCTTTGAATATTCAGGCACATTCAGGCAAATCAGCGTGACGAACAACATGGTTGCAGTGTTGTTGATGTTCCATTTCCCCGGCCTTCAGGAGGTCTCCCACCTTCAAAGAACTCTTCCCCTATTCCCTTGTTGCTCCTTAGCTTGGAAGGTCCACCTGGAGCTCCACAGATCTCAGGGGCGGGGAACCCATCCTCTTTCCCTCTCTCTCGGACACCCCCCTCTCCCATCCTCTTTCCCTCTCTCTCTCGGACACCCCCCTCTCCCATCCTCTTTCCCTCTCAGATACCCCCCTCTCCCATCCTCTTTCCCCCCCCTCTCTCGGACAGCCCCTCTCTCCCATCCTCTTTCCCTCTCTGTCTCTCGGACACCCCCTCTCTCCCATCCTTTTTCACTCTCTGTCTCTCGGACACCCCCTCTCTCCCATCCTCTTTCTCCCTCTCTCACAGACACCCCTTCTCCCCCATCCTCTTCCCCCCCTCTTTCAGACACCCCTCTCTCCTATCCTCTTTCCTTCTCTCTCTCGGACACCCCCTCTCTCCCATCCTCTTTTCCCCCCTCTCTATCAGACACCCCCTCTCTCCCATTCTCTTTCCCCCCTCTCTCGGACACCCCCTCTCTCCCATCCTCTTTCCCTCTGTCTCTCAGACACCCCTTCTCCCATCCTCTTTCCCTCTCTGTCTCTCGGACACCCCATCTCTCCCATCCTCTTTCCCTCTCTGTCTCTCGGACACCCCATCTCTCCCATCCTCTTTCCCTCTCTCTCTCGGACACCCCCCTCCCATCCTCTTCCCCCCCCTCTCTCTCTCGGACATGCCCTCTCTCCCATCTTCCCCCCCCTCTCTCGGACACCCCCTCTCTCCCTCTTTCTCTTTCGGACACCCCTCAACTCTCTTTCCCCCCCTCTCTCTCCTTTCCTCACTCAGGCTGCCAGGGAAGGCACAGAATGCTGTTAGGCACAAGTCAAACTAATCGCTTGCAGGGGTCTTTTGAAATTAGGCCAAGGGCCACAGGTTGCCCACACGTGTCCTAGAGGCAAGGACCTGCTTTCTCACTTAGTGACCCTTTGTCAAGCTCCATCGCCACAGATGGGAGTTACATAAATAAATTACAAAACAAATAATTTAACCATCCCTCTTCCCAGGGAACTCTGGGCATTGTAGCTCTGTGAGGGAACAGGAGTCTCCTAACAATGCTCAGCGCCCTTAAACTACAGTCCCCAGGATTCTTTGGCGGAAGCCATGACTGTTTCAAGTGCTATAATACTGCTTTACATGTATAGTGCGGGTGTGGCCTTATAGAAACAAACATTACACTTCTTTAAGCATAAAAACAAGAGTAAAAAAACACCTGCAATGCTCACAACCCACCCCACTAAAAAGATAAGCAGCAGAAAGGGATGCAAACATACTTAATACCCTCCAAATGAAGCCCAAAAGCCAGACTGAGTAAGGGTTTCCCCTGGCACTTAAAAACCGATAGCGATGATGTCAGACGTGCATCCCTGGGAAGAGCATTCCACAAACGGGAAGCCACCACTAAGAAGGCCTGTTCTCATGTCACCACCCTCTGCACCTCCCTCAGAGGGGGAACACAGAGAAGGGCCTCACGACGAACGCAGGGTTCACGTGGAAAGAGGTGATCCTTGAGATATTGAGGCCCTGGGCCACAGAAGGCTTAAACCAGCACTTTGAATCTGGCCCAGAAACCAACTGGTAAACTATGAAGTTGTGACAGAATTGGTGTGATGTACTCAGACTGTCTTGCCGTAGTCAGCAATCCAAATTCAGCAACCAGCTGCAGTTTCCAAACCATCTTCAAGGGCCGCCCCACATGTAACACATAGCAGTAATCTAACCTTGAGGTTACCACAGCGCAGACAACAGAAGTCAGGCTACCCCTCTCCCAGTACATGTAGAAACCTTGGACATTTGTGCAACTGGAGTGTAGCCTCTTGTACAAAGAGTCACATCTGCTGCCCTTAGTCAGCACCAGCATGCAGCTCCCAGAAGGTTGCAGAATACAGCCCTCAAGACTGGAAAAGGTTCTCCACCTTTGTCACAGACGCAAAGGCTAGAAACGGGCATAAAAGTACATACATTAATAAGTCTCCTGGAGCTGACACAGGTCTTTCCTCTCGCCGGCCCTGGGTTTCAAATGGGTTGCTAAAGGATCGTTTCCTCAACATGGCTTTCACTAAAATCTTTGGAGAACAGGGAAAAAGGAACAAAACAGAAATACAAATGGATTGCAGAGAAGAACATGAAGAAGAAGAACACGCACCTCTCGTCTATTTTTAGGCAGCCTTCCCAAGCACCAGATCTCACTGTTGTGATTGCAGCCTTGTTTTTTTTTTTACAAAAATAAAGGATGAATTAACTTGAAGCGCCTAAAATCGCAACGAAGGTTGTCTAGATTTCACAGTGGAAACGAGGGCATGCTTGGAGTCCAAGCTAAGCCCAGACAACTGCCAAACTATAAAGCTCAATGAGGGGATTTGTTGGGGGTGCCAAACTTTCAGGAGCATTTCCCTTCAGCTGATGACTGCTCTTTTCCCAGTCAGTTCCTCATCTTCCCACTCTTGTTATTTATTTATTACATTTATACACCACCTTTCCCCCAAGGAGCTCGAGGTGGCGTACGTGGCTCTCCCCCTCTCCATTTTATCCTCGCAATGATCCTGTGAGGTAGGCTGAGAGGCCGTGACTGGCCCAAGGTCACCCAGTGAGCTCCATGGCTGAGTGAGGATCTGAACCCTGGTCTCCCAGGTCCCAGTCCAACTCTCCAACCACTACACCACACTTCTCCACATTTCCAAGTCCTCAGGAAAATTAACCCGCATTTAGTGTGAATTAGGCTACTCTGGATGGCTACCTCCCTATTCCTCTCGTTCATGAAGGCTGCAGGCTCATGGCAAGAGGGATACTCACCACAGCAGGCAAACTAGGGATGGTCTTGATAGAGTTCTTCACTTCCTCTTCAGTGACTTCCACTATCGTGCAGTGCTGCTCCTCTAAAGGCAAAGGATCCTCTCCAAACTTGGTCACCCACGGGTGTAACTACGTGGAAAACACAACCAGAGGATATCAGGACTGGGACCAGCTCTACCGTCAGACAAAGTGAGGCAACTGCCTCAGGCAGCTTATGCTGAGGGGCTGCAGCGCTGTGTTGGGGGACAGAGCAGTGTGTGTGCCAGGTGGCTTATCCTGCACCCCCAAAGCTAGAGCTAGCCTAGAAGTAACTGCCTTTTGTACATGGAATGAGGGGGGCAGGCATCATCTTATATAGCCTTTCAAAACTGCACAATGATCAAATCTGCATGGTGGTCCTGAGATTTTTGTCTCTGTTTGGCTACATTTGGATGCCATTTTTGTTAAGACTTTTTGGTAGATATGTATTGCAGAGGAGTGCAAGAATAACTGGTCTGTTAAGACTGGTAGTTGGCAGAATAAAGAAACTGAAGGTTTATTGCTACGGGCAGGTAAAGTCATACATGCTGAAGCAACTATGCGGCTTCTAGTCAGGGAGCCATGACTAACTGAGAACAAAGACAGGAAGAGAAGGGGAGGAGCAAAGCCTACAAAAGCAACAAACACTTTAGAGCTGGAATCAGCTGAGAAATTAATAGATTGCTTTTTAGTCTATCATCCCTGCGCGCACACGTGCACACGCACACAGAGGTTCAGGTCACTTGTAACAATTGTTGGTGCTTTACTTCCAACAATTTCTGTATCAAGATGCCAGACTGAAGCTTTCAAAACTTCACTGATTTTTTGGGTTTCTTAGATTTCAAGAAATGGGTCCTGCACTCTCCGACGATTGAGAAGAGATCCTGGCCCTCCTCTGTGTGACAAGCTTTGAAGCGCTTGAAGAGTGCTATCATATCTCTCCTCAGTCTTCTCCAGGCTAAACATGCCCAGTTCTTTCACTCTCTCCTCATAGGATTTTGTTTCCAGTCCCTTGATCATCCTTAACAGGATGTTTATCAAAACTCAAATACAGTGATACCCAACCTGGGGGCTGTGACCCCCAGGGGGGCCAAGAAGAAATCCAGAGGGGTCCGTGAACAGTAAAGAAATGAATTTTTTTTTTAAAGTCTTCACTCCCTCGACACTGTCTGCTCCCCACTGCCGCTGCAGATGACACCTCCCCCTTGCTCCAAACGAGAGGGGAGGCCTTTCAGGAGCACTAAGGGCAGGCATCTGCCTATAAAATACATGGCAGATGCCAAAGGAGGCTGAGGATGGAGCTACCAGGAAGAAGAGGGGATTACTATCACAGATTCCCGTCTCCTCGCATTGCCGCTGCTGCTGACACTCTTACTCAGAACGAGAGAAGAGGGCTTTTTGTGAAGCAGAAAGAAGCAAGGCTGCAAGGAGAGGCTGTTTCCCCCCTTCCTTCCTGGCAGCCAGCCTGCCTCCCTGGGAGGAGGGAGTCACAAAACCTTTTGAGCTTATAAAGGGGGTCCCGTACTCATAAAGGTTGGGAACCACTGCTCTAACAAATCCTTTAAACTTGATGAGTACTGAGCCTTAATAGCTCAGAGGTAGCAAAATTCTGAGCAAACTAAGGAGTGGCTGCAGCTCAGTGGTCGAGCATCAGTCTGGCACGTACAAGGACCCAGGTTCAGTCCTCAGCATCTCCAGGTAGGACTTATTGAGGCTCCTGCCTGAGACCCTGGAGAGCTGCTGCCAGTCAGTGCAAACAATCTGGAGCTAGATGGGTCAATGGTCTGATCTGGTATGAGGCAACATCCTACGAATGTTCCGCGTCCCACTTACCTTAATTTCAGGGACTGTTATCCTGGTTTCAGGGTGTTTCCCCAGCATCTTCAGGATCAGACCTTTTAACTCCTCACTGACGCAAGGCCTGGTGGAAAGGAAACATAACATACTTGTTGGGACAGAAAAACACAAAAACATTTGGCAACCCTTCTTATTGAGCCACCATCTTAAAGAGTTGCAGCTCTCAGAGTGGCTCCTCTGTCACTCAGGACACATCCCTAAATATGGGGGGAGTCTGACTCCAGGGTTATGGCAGGCACAACCCTCCAGCATTGGGCCACGCGTCTCCAGTACTCGCTCTTGATTTTTTAAAAGGCTGCCACCAGGAACTTCCTGCCACTTGGGGACCCAGGCTGGTGAAACACTTCTTAAAATCCCCAGATAGTTGTAAATGGGTGGGGAAAACCTAAACCAGGGGTTCCCATACTATGGTCCGCGAGCTGCATTCACACTGGCCGCGGCATGTCTGCAAGGAACGGAGCAAGCGGCAGCTGTGAACAGCGGGCACAGCGGGTGCTCGGTCGTTCTTAGAAGCCGGCCGTTTGCCCAGAAGGTGAGTGGCAATGGACTGGAGTGACTGAGGGGTGGGGGGAGGAAGGCACTTGAAAGAAGCGGAGAGGATTTGCAGCAGAGTTAATGGGAGGCTAGAATTAAGATGTTTAATCGGGTGTAGCTGTCCAGGGTCCCAGGGGATCTTAGACCCCTTACTTTTTTGGGAGCAGGGTCCTAGCAGGGTTCCTGGGTCTCCAGCATCCTACAAGCATAACGGGGGAATGTGTTAGCCACAGAGAAGAGTCTTCTAACGTGCTTCCTTGTCCTTCCCTGCTGACTGAAGCCAATCAGAGCGAAAGGTGGAGAGTCAGCCACTGAGAAGACTCTTCTCAATAGCTAACACTCTCCCCTTTCATGCTTATTGGCTCCTAGGGACATCTGTTGTTGTGGCAGAAGGCAAAAACAAGGATCACATTCTCAGCCTACTAGCCAAAAAAAAAAAGGGGGGGAGGGGGATGTGACTGTGAATTTGCTGCTACGCTACTGCGTTTAATCTTGATTCAATTAAAAACCATACAGTATCTAGCACAGTGTATCACGATTGCTC
This sequence comes from Rhineura floridana, assembly GCF_030035675.1. Taxonomy (NCBI): domain Eukaryota; kingdom Metazoa; phylum Chordata; class Lepidosauria; order Squamata; family Rhineuridae; genus Rhineura; species Rhineura floridana. Next base: position 3,879,922 of record NC_084500.1, on the reverse strand, counting down.
CAACAGGCGGAAAAACCGTTCCGTGCTCCCTCAGCAACTTTCAAGTAGCCCGTGGAGAGGAAAACAGTTTAGGAACCACTGCCCTAAATGGTCCATATTGCAGCAGCTCTTTTAGAGCGTAAAAAAAACCTCGAGGGTTCTTCATCTATGAACTTCAAGGGGGGGGGGAACTAAGTGATGGTGCAGAACAAACAGTTTGCGACCGACTCGTTCCCCGACACCCTTGAGGAAAGAAGCCAGCAAGAGCATCTTAAGAAACAGAAGCGCCTTGGCCTTCACAGCCAGGGCAGAGTTATGTTCAGTGAACAAACAATCCTGCATAACAGCCGTGCGCCGAGGCTCTGGGAGGTCTGAAGTGGAGCCAGGACTAATTTAAGGACATCTCCCTCCCCGCTCTCACCCCCTTGCTGCTTGTCTTCCTGGCTTTATCAAATTAATGGACTTCGGCGTAAACATTGAGTCAACACGCCACCCTCATTGCCTCTGCCTCTCCGCGCACGCTAATGAGGAGCCGAGGCCTTTTGAGATGGAAAGAACAGGTCACCAGGATGTCAAAACAAGCCCGGCAGCAAGAGTTATTGCCGCAGGAGATATTAGAAGGAAAGTGGTTCTTCAGCCCAGCGCAGCCAGCCCCACTAAAAGCTAATCCCTCGCAGATGTGAAGGCTCTCTCGGAAAGCTGACGAATAAAACCCCCAAATATGGTGCTTTGGAGAAGGCGGGGGAAAGAGGATCATGGGAAATGATGACATCGGCTGCCAAAGAAACTTGATCTGTTTCCTCACGCAGCCCCCCCCAGAAAAGTGCAAATATGTCTGGTCCCCCTGCTGTTACGTGGGTCTGTGCTGCCCTTAGGGATGTGAGATGGCAGCAATTTCCGCTCCAACCGGTATTCCTCACAATCGGTGCTGTTTCCTTTTTGCTGCAGTTCGCTGCCCGCCAAATATTAGCTTGTTAGTCTCGCTGCTTGCTGTTTAACATAACTTACATAAAGATAAAGGTAACTTACATTCATTTCAATGCAAAGGAGGGAAAGTCATTGATTTAAGATCCTCAAGCTAGTGGTTAAAGCCCTAAACGACTTAGGTCCCAGATCTCTGATAGGCCACCTCCTTCCCTACAGATCCTCTTGGGTGTTGAGATCAGCAGAGGGGGCCCTTTTGATAGTTCTCCCACCTTCAGAAGCTTGGGAGGTGGCCCAGGAGAGGGCCTTCTCTGTGGCAGCCCATAAGATGAACTCCCTCCCTACCGAGGTGCATTTGGCATCTTCACCACACAGCTTTCAGCGAATGCTGAAGATGCACCTTTTTACCCTGGCCTTTGACCCCCGAGACGTATATTTTTTAAGACCCATCCTATTTTTTGTGGTGGTTGTGCTTTTCAGTTGCTTAAAATGTTTTAATGATGTGTTTTAGAATGGTTGTAACCTGCCCTGGGACCTCTGGGTGAAGGGCAAGTAATAAATTTAAATAATAATAATGATAATCATAATTGCGGATCATTTGCGGACCTAAAACGACAACGGTGTGATCGAATATGTAGTCGCTTGGCTGGTTTCTGTTCCTGACTGCAGACAAACATTCAAACTGTTTCCATTTTCACTGGACTTCACAGGACGGCTACGTTTCAAGTCTCATATTGTTTCGGAAAGTGCGAATTTGACAGATTCAGCTTGAAATGCAAATGGAATTGAATTCCTCCCCCGTCCCTATTTATAACACCACACAGTAAGAAGCCCACGGTAGAGGGAAGAGGGGCCTTAGTGAAGACACACTGCTTTCCTTGGGAGCATCTCTCCCCAAAAAATGTTCTCCACCCACCAAGCAGTGCTATATCATCTTTTCATTTCAATCAGAAATGAAGGATTCATTCATGTAAGTAGGTCAGGCATTCTTTGCCTTGGTTCAAGGGCCGAGCTGGGAGAATCGCAGCTTCAAGCATCTCATCAAAATGCAGTTTGCGGATAGGTTAGCCAGGGGACAATGACTCTTTCTGTGAAAGCTGCCAGATGGGGATAGGCAACCTTTTTGTCCTGCTGGGGGCTGCAATCGGGGTGGAGCCACCCCTTTCCTCTCTCTTTCTGCCAGCCTGAGTCTCTCCCTCCAACTCTGTCTCTATCACCCCCTATTTTACCTCCTCTGTCCTCCTCCCCTCCCAGAAGGCTGCTGGGAGAGGGACCAGATCACTCTTGGTAGAGGTCTGAGCTGGCCGCCTGCAGAGGGTTTCCCACCCCTCCTTCCATTGCTCCATCCGGCTTTTCTCAGTCGTTGAAAGAATAAAGAAACTCAAGGTTTATTACTATAAAGACGCCCTACATGCTGAAGCAGTCATGCGGCTTCCATTTCAGGAGCCGTCACTAACTAACTGAGAACGAAACCAGGAAGAGAAGGGAAGGAGCAAAGCCTGCAAAAACAACAAACCCTTTTAGAGGAGGAATCAGCAGAGGGACGAATAAATTGCCTTTTCTGTCTATTGCCCCCCCCACTGGTGGTTCAGTTCACATGTAACATGTGTTGGAGCTTTATGCCCAATCTGCCCCTCCTGTCCTCCTTCTCTCCCTCTTGAGAGCACATGTCTGCATGAAATTAGGTCAAGGGCCACATGAAATAATGAAAACCTTGAGCTGCGGTTTACTCACCCGTGCTCTATGTAAAGTTTTAGAGATGCCAGCCACAGATGACAGTGTGTGTCTGTGAGCATATGCAGATATACATGTTTGCAGGTTGCATCCAGTGCTAGTTCTACTCTGAGTAGACCCACTGAAGTTGATAGCCATGATTAACTGTGGTTTATTGCTTTTAGTAGCTCCAGTCTGAGTAGAACTATATAACCCAATGAATATGTTCCCTCTCTTTTTGTAATTAAAAGAAAAGGGGGGGAACATACACACATTCCTGGCTGCCACCAAAAATCCCTTCTCACCCACTCTGAGGAATGCAAAAGAGTTTGGAAGACTGTATCTCAAGCTTAAAAGACTAGCACTCGATGGACCAATGGTTTCATTTGGCATAAAGTAGGTGCCAATATTCCTATTTAAATTAGTCTTTTATTCGGAACAGTGTGGACTAAACTCTTATTTTTTTAGGCAGGGGCATATCCAGAGTCTTAGGGGGTCTTAGACGCCTTCCTTTTTTGGGAGACAGGTCCCAGCAGGGTCCCTATGCGTCCTGTGAGCCAATCAGCATGAAAGGGGAATGTGTCAGCCACTGAGAAGAGTCTTCTAACTTCCTTCCTTGTCGCTTCCTGCTGATTGGAACCAGTCACAGTAAAAGGAGTTCCTAATAGTCCCCACTTCAAAAAGCCAAGTTGTGGCAAGTGAGAATTCTGTAACTGCAGAATAAGAGACAGTGAATCCTGGTGGCAGCATCCCTTCTACATCATCAGGCAGTTTGGTAGCAAGAGATAAACTGAAGCCACTAGGTCATAGTCCCATTCCGCCCAGGGCCTCAGAAGACGCTACAGTTAGAGATCTTAAATACTCCTGAGAGGCCAAAGAGAGGCATCCTCTGGGTCAGAGTGAGGGGAGGTGACTGAGCAGGCTGCAATGGCAAGGGGGAGAGGCAGGTTCAGGGGAGCTGTTGTCAGTAGGTCCCCTGCTGGGGTGGGGTGTACAACCATGCCAACCCTTGACACCCACCCTGCCCTTGAGGAACAAAGTCTGCACCAAGTGATGGAAGGTGAGAATGCAACCTTCTTGGTGAAGAACCGCAGAAGAGCCCAGCCGCTGCGTCAGGCCAAAGGTGGCCCACCTAGTCCAGCATCCTGTTCTCGCAAGACCAACCAGATGCCCCAATGGGAAGCCTGCAAGCAGGTCCTGAGCGCAACGGCAACACCCTCCCCAGCGCCTGAGACTCTGAAGCGTTCCAGAGTCATCCGTAGCAAACTGCGATCTGTAAAGTTTACTTACTCTTCTGGAAATTCCACCGGCTTGTTCTTGATCTTGTTGTGAAGCACCAGGATAAATTCATCAATGAAAGGACACTGCAAATAAACCAAAGGTGTTTGTGCCTTTGGGAATCCTCTGCTGGAGGGAGCATTCAAAGCTTGAGGCTCTGTTTACCCTACAAACTTCAAAGCTCCTCTAACCATCTTGACGTCCCCGCCACAAAAAGGCTAGAGAATTCCTACAGAGGGAAACTCTTCCTGCATTATGCTTTTCCATTGTACACGTAAATGCTGCCTTACTTCTCTATTATGAGTCTGACTGAGATTGGCTTCAGATCCCCTACTCAACATCCCATCATTGTTTGAAGCACAGCCAGAGAGCCTTAGGAACAGGGCCTTTTCTGCACTGGTGCCTACAAAGTGAAATGAGAGATCTCCTACACCTCTTCTAGTGTTTAGAGGGGCTTTTAAGATCATTCTGTTTCAGCAGGTTTTTGCTGCTTGATTTCCACTGCATCTGAACTTTTAATTTTAACTGTTCCCGTGTGTCTGGGACAATAGCCGTCCGCACACAATTTTAACAGCTTACCCTCCTCCCCACAACAACAAAACCTGTTGCCATTCTACAGACATCTTACCTTTCCATACACAAAGCAAAAGAGAGTGATCCCCATGGCCCAGACGTCTAGTGCCTGAAAAGAAGCAAGCACATTTTAAAAATTAGATACCCAAGGGGAGGGCCCTGCAACAAAATATTGCTGCGTGGAGTGCTCCTCTGCAGGACACTCCATTCCATCAGCTCCCATCCCCCTGGTTACAGCCAGTCAGCATTCTGTGACTCACCCACTGTGATGTTTTCCCCCCTAATTTCTTTTTGTACTTCTCCAAACCTTGAGGTTTCCCGAGGCTTTACCACCCACTCTCTCTTGTGCACCAATGGTGCCATTTTGACTGCATTGCCAACGGCACTCTCCTCTGAACACTGGAACTAGAAGGAGAGCCACTGCCCATCTGTGTAGACAATGTTAAGCTAGATGAACCAATGGTCTCAGTTGAAGGCAGTTTCCCATGTTCCTGTGGGGTTAGGGAGGTGTGCATGCAGGTATGGGTTGCATTCAATGCAGAGTATCCCAACTGAAATGAATGAACCTAAATCAGTCATCTATTAACTTCAATGGATCTACTCTGAGTAGGACTAGTGTTGAATACCACCCTGTATATCTTCACATAGCTTCAGGGGTCCAAACACGTCATACTTTTTTTTGGTAATATGTTTTATAATATTTTGTTCAGCACTTTGGAGGCCTTTTGGCCAAAAAATTGTATATAAATAAACTATAATAATAATAATAATAATAATAATAATACCACCAGTGGAAGCTGGTGGTTCCAGTGTCAGTAAATCCACTCCGAGTTTTCGTCCAAACTTTCAAGGAGCTATCCAAGGTGCTGAACCTATTTTGAGGGCAGCTTCTCCAAAGTCCAGACTAAAACCGGGAGCGGATAAACTGCCTCACGAGCATCGGAGCCACCAGTCTCCACCAGTTCATACGTTTCTTATTCCTTTTGCCGCCTTCCGCTTACTCCTCCTGGGCTGTTAGCTCCCTCCACTGCACAAATGGGGTCCATGCCACATAAACAGAGCCCTACCTTCCCACTGAAGCTCTTCCCGGAATCAGAGAGAGCCTCAGGGGCCATGAAGGCAGGCGTGCCGGCGGTGCTGGAGAGCTGGGCGTCGTTGCCCTCAAACTGATTGCTCACTCCAAAATCGGCTATCTTGACGTGCCCGTCGTCCCCCAGGAGCAAGTTGGATGGTTTGATGTCTCGGTGGATGATCTTCTGGTAATGCACTGAGGAGCCGAGAGAAACACCCCGATCACCGAGAGGGATCCAACAGATGGCATACTTCAGGAATTCTCCTGATCTGATCCTTTCAGCCGCAGGTTCAATTCCTGGCATCTCCAGGTAGGTCCGGGAGAGGCCTTTGCCGGAACCCCCAGAGAACCACTGCTAGTATGGATGGAAGGATCTGTCAATTGGGGTTCTCTCAGTTTCACATTTTAGTGCTCCCCATTTCTGCAGCAATTTGTAATTTTTTTTAAAAAAAAATCCTCATGAACATCCTTCAGCATTTTAGTGTGAATTTCTCCTGAAAAACACATTTTTGACTAAGGTACATTTGCAAGCAATTTGGTATGATGAATTTTCATGCAGACTTTTCTCATTTTCACGCACGCTTTTCCCTAGTACAAGGACAGAGAACTTTTAGCCCTCCAGATGTTGCTGAACTACAACTTCCCAGTGGCCAGGGATGATGGAAGTTGTAGTGCAGCAACATCTGGAGGGCCAAAAATTCCCCACACCTGACCTAACATTATGCATTTTTGTAAGCATTCTTTGGTTGCAGAATCGCATTGCAGAATTTGGAGAAGGGCGAATTCCAAAGGATCGCTGTGTTTTGGTTCTCATACTGTTTCAGAAAGCAGGACTCAGCTGAAAGTCAAGAAGACTAAAGTAATGACAACAGAAGATTGATGTAACTTAAAAGTTGACAACGAGGACTTTGAACTTGTCAAGGATTATCAATATCTTGGCACAGTCATTAACCAAAATGGAGATAACAGTCAAGAAATCAGAAGAAGGCTAGGACTGGGGAGGACAGCTGTGAGAGAACTAGAAAAGGTCCTCAAATGCAAAGATGTATCACTGAACACTAAAGTCAGGATCATTCAGATCATGGTATTCCCGATCTCTATGTATGGATGTGAAAGCTGGACAGTGAAAAAAGCGGGTAAGAGAAAAATCAAATCATTTGAAATGTGGTGCTGGAGGAGAGCTTTGCACACACCATGGACTGCGAAAAAGACAAATAATTAGGAGTGTTAGAACAAATTAAACCAGAACTATCACTAGAAGTTAAAGTAATGAAACTGAGGTTATCATACTTTGGACACATAATGAGAAGACGTGATTCACTAGAAAAGACATAATGCTGGGAAAAACAGAAGGCCAAAGAAGAGATGGATTGATTCCATAAAGGAAGCCACAGACCTGAATTTACAAGATCTGATCAGGGTGGTTTATAAACAGATGCTATTGGAGATTGCTGATTCATACGGTCGCCACAAGTCGTAATTGACTTGAAGACACAACAACATTGTTTCAGAAAGTGCACATTTGATTGATTCGGCTTTAAATGTGAACTGAATTGAATGTCTCCCCAACCCCTAGCAGATCCACTTCCTCCACATTTAACTTTATACACTTTACTTGCCCTTTTTTCCAAACTAAAAAGCCCAGATGGAACGTTTCCTCCTTTGCTCATCGCTCATGTTAATAAAAAACGTAAGAGCCATGCTCAATCAGACCAGAGGCCCATCTAGTCCAGCATCCTATAGTCACAGAGGCCAACCAGATGCCTCTTGGGAAGCCTGTAAGCAGGACCTGAGTGCAACAGCACTCTTTCCACTTGTGAGTCACGGCAACCAGCTCTTTTCTGAACCTTTATCCAGCTCTACAATACCCTTTCTGAGATGCTACAACCAGAACTGAGCACAGTACTCCAAGTGCGGTCGTGCCACAAGTTAAGATAATATCAGCTTCAAACTAAGACTCTGAGCTTTTTGACATAGCAGATATAAAGAGTTTGAACTCCCAAGTCAAGCTGTTTTGCATGCCTATTTTCTTGCAGCAAAAAAAGATTCAGCACACGGATGTGATCTACATCTCTAATGCGCCAGGAGAGCCGATGCAGTGACTGGTCCAACAGTCCATTTGCACAGGCAGAGAGATTGAGGAAAGGAGTGCGCAAATTGCCAGCCAGCACACGGAGGCTGTTAACAGGGCGATGTGAGCAGACGGGAGGGGCACATCAAAGGAAGAAATAAATCTAATAATTAAAGGCTCCTATCTGTGGCGTAGAGTGGTAAGCGGCGGTAACGCAGCTGAAGCTCTGCTCACGGCCGGAATTTGATTCCAACGGAAGAAGGAAGTCGAATCTCCGGTAAAAGGGTTCGAGGTCCACTCAGCCTTCCATCCATCCGAAAAATGAGTACCCGGCATATGCTGGGGGGTAAAGAAAGGCCGGGGATGGAACTGGCAATCCCACCCCATATATATGGTCTGCCTAGTAAATGTCGCAAGACGTCACCCTAAGAGTCGGAAACGACTCGCACTACAAGTGCGGGACACCTTTACTTGAAGGAACTTTGCATGTTCAGTCTGGTGAAGAGAAGGCTGAGGGGTGACATGATTGCACTCTTTAAGTACCTGACGGGCTGTCACACAGAGGAGGGTACAGATTTGTTCGCTGCTGCCCCAGAGGGTAGGACTAGGTCTAATGGTTTTAAGTTGCAGGAGCGTAGATTCAGATTGGACATTAGAAGGAACTTCTTGACAGTAAGGGCAGTTTGGCAATGGAACCGACTGCCTAGGGAGGTGGTGGGATCCCCTTTGCTGGATGTCTTCAAGCAGAGGCTGGACAGCTATCTGCGGGAGATGCTCTAGCTGTGGATTTCCTGCTGTGAGCAGGGGGTTGGACTCGATGGCCTACAAGGCCCCTTCCAACTCTATGATTCTACCTTTTTTTATCATGTCATCAATGAAAACAATTCATTTAGGGACACTTGAGAAATCCCATCTTTGTGGATTCCTCCACGGAATGACTTGATTCGTACCTCTCAGTTTCTTGTGTGTAGCTCAGACCCACTTAGCGGCCCACGGGATTTTGCACTCCTCCGAATGAAGCAGGTTAAGCGTTATCAAAACATGTATTTAAAGACGTATTTTGGGAGAAGACAACATTGAAATGGGGCTTTCAAATAAACATCTCAAACGTGTTGAGAGGATTTTTGAAAACTGACACAGAAACTGAACTGTGAGAAAACGGCACAGACCAGAGACAGATTCACCTGTTCATAAATTCAGCTTCCAAATGGCCCAGAATGCCTTGGGGCTGGAGTGACGCTACATCACCTTGCTCCCAAGGCATTCTGGGAAGTATGCCTGGCACAAAGGGGTAGGAGGCTCTCTCCTAGGGATGGAAGGGTCAGTCCCTTTCGGTTCTCAGTTTTCCAATTTGAAATTCTGTTCCACAGCAATTTGCAAATTTAAAAAAACACAAATCCTCATGAAAATTCTTTAGCATTTTGGTGCTAAGCTCTCCTAATAAAACATAACAAGAACTAGGGCTTCTCGGTGGTGGCCCCTGAATTGTGGAATAGTCTCCCCGATGAGGTGCGCTTGGCGCCAACTTTGCTATCTTTTCGGCGCCAAGTTAAAACCTTCCTCTTTTCTAAGGCATTTTAATCTAGCTTTAATTTTAATTTAGTTTTTAAATTTGCTATAACTGATTTTAGATTTTTCATTTTCTTATATGTGTTCTTGTTGTATTATTATGGGTTTTTATTGTATGTATCTGTATTTTTGCTGTACACCGCCCAGAGAGCTATGCTAGTCGGGCGGTATAAAAATCTAACAAATAAATAAAAATAAATAAATTTACATAAAGCTTTTTTTAAAAAAAGATGTTATGTTTTACTATGCTTTAAAAGAAGTTCCAATATATTTTAATGTCTGTTTTTAAGATGTTTTAGTGTTTTTGCTTGCCGTTCTGGGCAGAAGGATGGGATATAAATTTAATAAATAATAAATTTTTATATGCAGTTTTGACTAATGAACACACTTTGGCAAGCAATGCCTCCTAATATAATGCTCAGAGGATGATAACAAGAACTAGAGCCTTCTCAGTGGTGGCCCCCGAACTGTGGAATAGTCTTCCCGACGAGGTGTGCTTGGCGCCGACGTTGCTATCTTTTCGGCACCAAGTTAAAACCTTCCTCTTTTCTCAGGCATTTTAGTCTATTTTAGTCTTTTAAATATGTTTAACTGATTTTAGATTTGTGGATGCCTACATACATGTTCCTTGCACTGAATTATTGGATTTTACTGTGTATATTTATATTCCTCTGTTGTACACCGCCCAGAGAGCTATGCTAGTCGGGCGGTATAGAAATTCAACAAATAAATAAATAAATGCATTTTTGAAAGTTATTTTCCACCATGCATTCATATGTATACACAATTTCCCCTTACACATGCATTTTTGTAAACACTTGTTGGAGAACCGCATCACAAAATTTGGATAAGTGTGAGTTTCGAAGGATGGCTGAATTTCGGCTCTTGTCTTGTTTCGGAACGTGCCAATTCGAGAGATTCCCCTTTAAATGCGAACTGAATCAAATTTCTCCTGCACTCCTACTCTCTTCACCATTTCCCATCAGCCTCCCTGAAGGTAAGAGGCAACCCCAGCCCACCAAAAGAGATTTTACTCCCCTTCAAGGCAGTAGTGGAAAATCAGCCCTCGGTTTTTGCAGGCGGTGTGAGTGAGGCTGGAAGAACATTGTCAGGAAACTGGGAAGGGGGACGTTTGGCCCAGCCTTCATTTGGATTTGCATTGGTCAGGTTCCCAATGAGCAGACACCGAAGACAGGATGAGTCAGGGCTTCTGCTGGGAGCCAATTCAAAGAGCTGCTGTTGCAGAAGGATCTGCTAACAAATGGGCTCCCTAGTTGGTTATGACAGGTAATCATTACAAGCGTGACAGAGAGTTCAGCTCCTCGCTTCAGACACAGTCCCGGTACGTGCGATGGTTCCCTGATGTGGCTGCTATCAAAGTTTCCCAGGGGGAAAAAAAAATCAACATATTTTCCCATCATAATGAAAACATGTAGAGTTATTATTTACTATGGGACCTCTTTTCCCCCTCTCTTCCCATCGTCTGGGCTATGAGTGGGTTGGGATGGAAGGATCTGTCAATTTCAGTTCTCTCAATTTCTCCTTTTTCCAATCTTAAAGTCAGTTCTCCACATTTCTGCAGCAATTTGCTTTTTAAAAAAAAAAAATCCTCATGAAAATTCTTCAGCACTTTAGCGGGAATTTCACCAAAGAAACACATTTCCGTATGCGGTTGTGACGAATGGATACATTTTTGCAAGCCTCCTAATATAATGCATTTGTGTCCAGTACGTTATTTTTACGAAGATATTCATTTTTATGCACACTTGGAGGCGCAGTTTTGTAAACCTTGTTTGGTTGGAGAACTGCATCACAAAAAGTGTGAATTGCTGTGTTTCGGTCCGATCAAATCCTATGTGTGGAAATACTTTTCAAAACATGCAGAGGATAAGTACGTAGTGGTGTGTTCTAAATGCCTAATGAAAGTTAGGCTTAGGAGGCAAGGAACTCATGTTGGCACCTTGGCAATGTGCAGACATTTCAAGATCCATCATCCACTGCTTGTCCCTGGCACTGAAAGCAACACAGGTCGAAAGAAAGGGGGTCTCCAAAGTCAAATGGAGTGTTATAAAAAAGGGACTGTTGGCCATGTGGAGAAACAGAGCAAGGCATCCTCCATAAGCAACCTCAGCCAAGGTGAGAAAACCACTCCACAACATGCACAGAATCACACACAAATTTCACTGGATACATGCTTTTCAAATTTCACAAAGCTGTCTGGAAAATCAGCAATGGTTGCAAGATGTAACAGAGCTCTCTCAGAGTTCATTGCTAGAGCCATGCTGCCTTTTCCCATTGTTGAAAATGAGGCATTTATTGATTTCGTAAATGTTGTGTGTCCAAGGTGGAATGTGCCATGTAGACAGCACTTTTCAAATGTTGCAGTTCCCGCTCTGCAACATGACATTGCACAGGAAATACATGCATCATTGAAAACTGCCAAGGCTGGTGTTGTACACTTCACCAGTGACTCATGGACTAGTAACCAGATTCTGTCCTACCTTTCTGTTACTGTGCAGTGGGTACAGGGGCGTCACTAGGGCGGTGCGGCAGGTGCGGGCCACACCGGGTGACACCACCAGACGGGGGTGACACCCAGAGCCGCCCCCCCAGGCACCGCCTAGGCACCAACGACAGCCTTCGCGTGCCGCGCCAGCTGCCTTCCTCGGCTGTTAGAAGGTGGAAGCGGTGGCAACGAGGCAGCGACGCGCTCCCGGGCCCTATCGTTCGGCCGCACTGTCCTAGAGGACGCGCATGCACACGATTGCTCACGGTCTCAGAGATCGGTTCTCAACGATGGAGTTGATTGGGAGCAATTCATTTTCCTCCCGGGGGAGAGCCTGAGGCTTCCTCCCCAATCAGAAATGAGCTCAAGGAAACATCAATTGCTGGAGCCGCACAGCGGGAAAGAGGAATAAGGCTAAAATGGAGGCCAGGGAAAGCAAGAAAGGAGACCAGCCTGGAGCAGAGCATTACTGGCAACGAATGAGCTTGAGGGGAGGAAAGAGGCAAAAAACAGGGGAGGACTTTTTGAGTGCCTTTTTTTTAAAGTCTACTCAGAAGTAAGTCCCATCGAGTTCAGTGGGACTTACTCCCAGGTAAGTGGAGTTGTTGTTGGTGTTATGTGCCTCCAAGTTGACTACGATTTATGGCGACCCTATGAATCAGCGACCTCCAAGAGCATCTGTCATGAACCACCCTGTTCAGATCTTGTAAGTTCAGGTCTGTGGCTCCCTTTATGGAATCAATCCATTTCTTGTTTGGCCTTCCTCTTTTCCAATTTCCTTCTCTTTTTCCAAGCATTATTATCTTTTCTAATGAATCATGTCTTCTCGTTATGTGTCCAAAGTAGGATAACCTCAGTTTCGTCATTTAAGCTTCTAGTGATAGTTCTGGTTTGAAGTGGAGTTAGGAGCGCCTAAAAACATGTGAGACTCTGTCAGGGAAGCTAGAGTGAGAAACGGACTGTCTAAATGGTTAATTCTAAAAAATTAAGCTTGTTTCACAAACTTAAATGGAGGTTAAGCCTCTTGCAATCTCAGACAAGGGAAAATTGCTGTTCGGAGAGAGGGCCAAAGGTGGCAGGGAAGGAGAAACGTTGTGAGGGGAGATAAGGGAGCGAGGAACCGCTTTTTCTGCTTCTTTTTCCAGCCTGGAACTGCAGTGCAAAATGTGAAAGCTGCGTGATGACTGCATTTCCATATTCATCTGAGAAATGTGAATCAGGCTGGTTCCCTTAAAGATGCAGACTGAATTATTATATTAATATTTAGCCGTTGCTTTCTTCGCAAACGCAATGCAAAGTGACTTACAATAATGAAAAACACTAACACCAATTGTAACAAATTTAACAATAACAATGATAATATTAAACGCCCCCCCCCCTAAGAACACATCAGAGCTGACAAGAGACAAAACCTTCCACACTAAACCGGTCACCTATCGCCTGAAGCAGAGCTTGGAAAAGTTACTTTTTTGAACTACAACTCCCATCAGCCCAATCCAGTGGCCATGCTGTCTGGGGCTGATGGGAATTATAGTTCAAAAAAGTAACTTTCCCAAGCTCTAGCCCTTCAAATTAAGGGCCAAAAGTTTTTGTCTGGTGCCTAAAAGTAGATAATGATGGTGCCAGGCATGTTCTGTGAGAGGAATAGGGGTCTCCTAAAAGCCCTGGGCCCCCTTTCCAGGATTCTTTGGGGGAAGCCGTGACTGTTCCAAGTGGAATCACTGGAATAAATGTATGGTGTGAATGTGGCCCTAGTGAATTTGAGGCAGAGGTGAGATTCGAACTGGGGACCTTCTGATTGACAGCTCAGTCTGATCACCATAATGTTACAGCTGCTCTTGACACGAGTGCGCACAGAGAATAACCCTGGGTTACTGATGTCAGAGCCGAGAAAAAGGCCGGCCGGCCATTGGAAGATATCTAAAACAAGTCCTCCTAGCATGTTTCCTTTTACAAACATCTTCAGAGCCAGCAGCCTGGGAACCACACACACACACAAGGGGAAGGAAAATGAACAAGCGAATGCACTTGAAACACATTAGCACATCATGCTGGCTGCTGAGAAGGTTCGCCGCATTATATTTGATCAGCGGAGTTGTCTGACGCAGTTCAAGGACAATGGGCATCGCATTGGAGACTCGCCTAACTATTAGCTTTGCATCAGAGCATCTGAAGTGGAGAAATGATTTAACGCCAGTGCTGCCTGAAGATGCTTCTAGGAACTGAAACGGACGCCTTCTGCATTTGAAATGTGTGCTGTGTCGCTAGGGGTGAAAGGCTCTGTCACCTTTGGTTATCTCATTTCTCCAGTCTTAAATTCAGCTCTCCTCATTTCCGCAGCAATTTGTGATTTTTTTTAAATGCTCACGAAAAATCTTACGCATTTTTGTGCAAATGTCTCCTAACACGCACATTTTTGTATGCAGATTTTTTTTTTGCAAGCAATCTCCCTTAACATGATGCAGTTTTGCCAGGTATTTTCACTCGTGTGTTCACTTTCATGCACACTTTCCTCTAACCTGTGCCTTTTTAAAACATTGGTTGGAGAGGCGCATCGCAAAAATTGGGTAAGTACAAATTTCAGATGCCTGTGCTCTGGCTCTCACACTGTTTTGGAAAGCGCAAATTTGATCAATCGCCGTTAAATGAGAACTGAATCCAATCGCTTTCCTCACCATATCCAGCACTGAGCTATGATATCTTTCCCAAGGGATGCTCTTATCTGTAGAGTTGCAAGACCTTTGAGTAACAAGCAACTACAATACCTGACAAAACACCTCTTCCGACACGAACCCACCCATACACTACGCTCAACATCTAAGGTCCTCCTCTGGGTGCCTACTCCGAGGGAAGCTTGGAGTATGGCAACAAGGGAGATGCCTTCTCAGTGGTGGCCCCCACATTATGGAATGATCGCCTAGATGAAGTTCGCCTGGCGCCAACATTGTTATCTTTCTGGCGCCAGATTAAGACTTTCCTTTTCTCCCAGGCATTCTAACATCATGTGCTGAGCTCTGACCTCAGGTCTTTCACCTTGTTTATCTGTGCTATATGGTTTTAAAACTGTATATTTGTTTTTAATGTTCAGTGTTCTTAATTTTTTTGTAAATCGCCCAGAGAACTTTGGCTACGCGGTGGAAAAAGTAGACAGAGGTTCCATCTGCACATACACATTTAAAGCAATATCATACCACTTTAAACCGTCATGGTTTTCCCCAAAGAATCCTGGGAACTGTAATGTGTTAAGAGCACTGAGAGTTGTTATGAGACCCCTATTCCCCACACAGAGCCACAATTCCCAGAGTTTCTGGAGAAAAGGGATTGTACCACCCTGGGAATTGTAGCTCTGTGAGGGGAATCGGGTCTCCTGACAACTCTCAGCACCCTTCACAAACTACAGTTCCCAGGATTCTTTGGAAGAAGCCATGCTGGTTTAGAATGGTATTAATACTGCTTTTAACGTATAAGTGCAGATGGGACCTGTCTACTTTTTCCACCCTGTGCACTGTTACACACAAGGCAAGAGGAACTGCTGACAGTCAGCACAGACAATTCTGAGTTAAACAGACCAAATCAACCAAAACTGGCTTCACAAGTTCACTGGTAATGTACAGCCTCATTCTCAGTACCCTAAAAAATACATGAACCAAAACATGGCCATACTTTGAAATTTGCACTTCCTTCTCTGGCCAAGCAACGTATACAAAAAAATGCATACATTAGCGGAAAGCATGAATAAAAATGAACACAGAAATGAAGCATACACAAATGCATTATTCTAGGGGAAACTCTGTTGCAAAAATGCGTACATGCGTCGGAATTGCACATGTGTACAACCAGGAGAAGTCTGCACTCAAACGCTGATGAATTGTCATGACAGCTCCTTTTTTTAAAAAATTGCAAACTGATGCAGAGAACGGAATTTTAGATTGGAAAAGAGAGAAACCAAAATTGACAGATGTGGCTCTCCCTAGGCAGAGCCCCCCTGCTAAGTAAACCAGATTGGAGCGTTAACCTTTAGACTGTGGCTGGATTCATCAAGGTGTTTTCCTTTAACGCTGAAGTTGGGGTGCAGCTAAGACTGGACTGTGACTGAAGGCAAACGCTTGCGATCGTAGCATTTGTAACCTGCCTGCGATTTAACCGCCTCCCCCGTTGCTCTTTCTAAACCCTCTTGTTGCACCAATAGATGAAAATGGCTCCCTAGAGGACGCTGCAAGCTCATCTCCACATTAACCACCATAGGTTTTCCTGGACGGAATCAATAAAGTTGTTAGAATTTGTAGTAAGGAAGCAGAGAAGGGAAAATCAATTCCTCTCCCTCCATCTCATCCTTGTCACATCAGCAAGAACGGTTTGAGCCTAGCAGGGTTTGGTTTTTTTATTCGCTGGTTTTAAAGCAGAGGTTCCCAAACTGTGGTCCACGGACCAGCAGCAGGCCGCGAGCTTTATTTCGGTGGTTCGCGGCATGCCCACGTTAAATCTTCCGATTGACTTTAACTGCATTTTACCGCTTCTTTAATTTCTAACACTGTATTTCATTGCATTACAGTTCCGAGTTTTGTGGAATGCACGTTGTAATGCAATAAAATACAACGTAAGAAATAAAAACAGCAGAAAAATAACAGTGAAAAATCATACAGCACCTGGCACAGATCCTAGTCTGCATCTATGTTGGAATTGTTTTTAAGATGCTTTTTAAAGATTTTTTTTTACAAAAAGGACTTTTTAAAAAATGATTTGTTTTTATGATGTCTTTGAAGATGTTTTGTTGATGCATTGTTTCTTTGCTGCCCTGGGCAACTTCTGGGAGGAAGGGCGGGAGAGAAATGTCGTCGTCATCATCATCATCAAGATCGTCAGCAATTTGTGTGTGTGTGTGTGAGTTTGGGAAAGGTAGTTTCTTAAGGGCACTGAGAGTTGTACAAAGACCCCAATTCCCCTTACAGAGCGACAATTCCCAGAGTGGTTTAACTATCGATCCCTCTTCCCAGAGAATTCTGGGAACTTTAGTTCTCCGAGGAAGGCTCGGAGGGTGGTGACAAGGGAGGGGGGCTTTTCAGTTGTGGCTCCCTATCTGTGGAATACGTTCCCCAGTAAGCTCTGCCTGGCGCCTTCACTGACATCTTGTCGGTGCCAGGTAAAGACTTACCTTTTCCCCCAGGTATTTGATAGACTGAGATGATGTTGTTTGTATTAGTGGGCTGCCAACACTTTCTGTGGCTGTGTTGGGGTGGCTGTTGTTTTATTGTTTTGTTTTTATGGTATGGCATATTTACTTTTGTTTTTAACAAAGCTGTATGTCACTTGGAGTCCTTAAGGTAACAAGCAACTAAATAATACTAATACCAAAGCTAAGTTCAAGGTTCTAGTTTTGGTGTGCAGAGCCCTATATGGCCGGGCACCAGGATACCTGAAAGACCATCTTGCCCCTTATATACCCAGCCGATCACTGCACTCTGCAGGTGAGGGCCTCCTGCAGATACCATCTTATCAGGAGGTCAGTTCTGCACAACAAGGAAAATGGACCTTTGGTGTGGTGGCACCTACCCTGTGGAATTCCCTCCCCTTAAATATTAGGCAGGAGCCATCTCTGTTATCTTTTCGGCGCCTATTGAAGACTTTCCTCTTTCAACAAGCCTTTTAAGGAGAGACCTTATCCCAGTCTGCTACTGAAGACCTTCCTCTTTCAACAAGCCTTTTAAGTTGAGATCTATCCCAGTCTGGGTCTGTGTTGGAATTGCTTTTTAATATGTTTTTTTAAAAAAACAACATTTTTTTAACCCTTTTAAAAAGATGATTTTAAAAAAAAAATGTTTTTAACGTTGTTTTGTTTTAATGTATTTTAAGGTCTTTTTATGATGTTTTAAAGCGTTTTTAGCGTTTCTGTTTGCCACCCTGGGCTCCTGCTGGGAGGAAGGGCAGGATATAAATCAAATAATAAATAAATAAATAAATAATGCTAATGCTAATACTATTATATTAATACTAATACTAATAGATCAACAGTCAGCTCTTGGTTTAAGATAGCTTCCTATGTCCCAGAGACCGTATGGAGGTGGGTGCATGGTTAGAGGCCACCAGAATTATGCTACAGCAACCTCACATATGTAGTGGTTAAGGTGTTGGACTATGACCTGGAAGACCAGGGTTCGAATCCCCACATAGCCATGAAGCTCACTGGGTGACCTTGGGCCAGTCACTGCCTCTCAGCCTCATGAAAACCCTCTTCGTAGGGTCGCCGTAAGTCGGAATCGACTTGAGGGCAGTACACATTACATTTCTGGAAGGGCCCAGAACATGTTCTGGGCTCCTTTAATAATAAATAAAATAATACTAAAGGAAATAAGCTGGCGAGCAGGTGCCTAGGCCTGCTCCAGAAGCACTTCTGGAGCTCCAGAACTCTGGCCATCCTGACCTGTTCTTGGTTGCAGTTCAGCAGGAAAGTTGTGTTTTGCTACTCACGGTATTCAATGCCCAGGACAATGTCCCTGAAGTAAAGCCGGGCCTGCTCTTCAGTGAAAGGCGTGTCGCACGGGACGTCCATGACAGGCCTAAAAACGGGAGAGAAAAAGCACAACGGAAGGCCTTTTCATAGACCACACAGGACAAATTTGGGCTTCGCAACAGAAGGACACGTTCAACGGAGTGGCGGAAGAGGGGCTCCTTTTCTGTGGTAAACATAGGAATCTGCCTTATACAGAGTCAGACCACTGGTACATCTAGCTCAATATCATCTACACTAACTGGCAGCAGCTCTCTGGGATTTCAGGCAGGAAGTCTCTCCCAGCCCTACCCAGAGATGCTGGGAAGTGAACCTGGGACCTTCTGCATGCAAGGCAAGTGCTCTTCCACTGAGCTATGGACCTTCCTCTATAAACCACCCAGACGATGGGATTCTCTCCCGAAGAAAGCTTGCCTGGTGCCTACACTGTTGCCCTTTCGGTGCTAAGCTGTGCCTTTTCTGTCCTTCAAAGGTTGATAAGAGCTTGTTATTTCAGTCCTTGCGGAGGGGCTGGTAGGTTCAGAACCCGAATCTGCTAGTTGATTTTAAGCTGCTATGATTTGTTTTGTATTTTATCAGGTCAGAACTTTTGCCTTCGGCTTTTAGGCTGGGTTGGATGTTGAAGATTCATCATGGGTTTTTTTATATTGTCATGTTTTCTTTTTATTTTGTACAACACCCAGAGAACTTGTTTTCTAAGGCACCTAACGCAGAGCCGCCCCTAGGCACCAGGAAGCGGGGCAGTTGCCCCGGGCCCTGTGCTTTGGGGGCCCACCGCGCTTGGCGATCTGCATATAAAAGCAGCAGCCGCGTCCTCCTCACGGCCGCAGTAGCGAGCTGAGGGGAGCGTAGAAACGAGCCGGGAGGAAAAGGTGCAGCAGCGGTTTGTTGACGGCCGCAGCAGCAAGCCGGGAAGGAGAAAACCTCACAGAGCGAAACGCTAAGCGAGTCTACAACAAAGGCTGCAAAAAAGGGACCTGCAGCTGAAAAATACAAAGCCGCCGGCGCCGCCAATAAAGGCTGCAAAAAAGGGAGCTACAGCCGCAAGCTCCTAGCAGCTGAAATACAAAGCCTCCGCCGCTGCCTGGAGGAAAGGATATATATAGAGAGAAAGAATGTGGGTGGCCCCCAACCATGCTTTTGCCCCGGGCCCCACACATACTAAGGGAGAGCCTGACCTAACGGATATAATAATAAACTGAATAGTGTCCTTCACACTAGCAGAAAAATAAATTTTATACCCAGTTAGTCCACATTCTGTGCCAAGCAAAGCTGGATTCTGCAGCCAGAACACATTCTGCAATGGGCGTAATTTTCGTTGAAATTTTGCGTAATTTAAACTGCATACCCCCCCCCCACACTCACACACATTCAGTTAGGTTCTGCAAGTCTAACTTGGACCAAGGACCAAGTGTTTAGTGTGAATAAACACATTTTTGTATGGTGTTTTGACTACTGTATAGTTTTCAGAGCAATTTCCCCCAATATCATGCATTTTTGCATGCTATTTATGAACACATTTTTACACACATTTCCCCCTAATATATGTAATTTTGTAAACATTGTATTGTAAACAATGTTTTGTAAACACTGTTTGGTTGGAGGGCTGCATTGCAAAATTCTGAGGAGTGCAAATTTCAAAGGGTGGCTGGTTTCTGTTCTTATCTTGTTTCAGAAAGTACAAATTTGATAGATTCGACTTTAAATGTGAACTGAATCAAATTTCTCTCCTGTCCCTAGCCACTATGTCTCCAATATCGGAGACAGTTTGCAGCTGAATACCAGCTGCTAGCAATCACAAGTGGGGAGAGTTGCTCTCGCACTCAGGTCCTGCTTGTGGGCTTCCCATCACAGCATCTGGTTGGCTACTGGGAGAACAGGATACTGGAATAGGTGGGCCACTGGCCGGATCCGGCAGCCAGGCTCTTCCTATGCCTACACAAACCACTTACCCTTTCCGCAGGAGGTCAAACACTGGAAGAGACAAAAAGGGGAGAAGAATTAGGTCTGCTGCCTGATTAAATATCTTACTTAATTAATCATCTGCCTTTTAGCTAATCGAGGCTTGCGATGCCGTGCAGACAATGACATTGAACTCAGTGCAAGGTAGTCCTAAGTAAAACATGTGCAGGATTGTGCGGTGACTAAATTTAAAGACATTTACATATCGCCTAATCGCCATATAGGTTCCTTTTTTTAAAAAAAAATCATCCATCTGTCAAATTTTATAGTCTAGCTTACTCTCACACAACACAGTTGCACAGATATAAAACAAATTACCAATATCATCTAATATTAACACCAAAACGCAGTTACAGTATATCCAAAATCCTAACAGAGGTCATTAATTCTGGAATTAAAAAAAAAAACTCTGAAGAGAACAACCCACTAAAAGAAATTATTGCTATCTCTTTCTCTATGTGATGTGAAGCATTATCTGATAAGAACACATTGTTTTACTAGGAAGCACACATTTGTAGTACCAGATACAGGCATGTACTCTTCGGAAAGTCATCACGGAAGGAACAGTTGCATGTATATCATCCTGATACCAAATGACAACAATGTATGTGTTGCCAGTTAAATTTCTGGACAGAGAGAAGATGGTAATAACTGAGACACAGTGAACTCAGATACTGAATACCTAAGGATATAGGTGGCTTTCTGAGATGCTGGAGAAAAGTAAGGTAATTTAAATCTGAACAGAAAAAAACCACCATCATTTTAGAACCACCACCATCGTTAACAGTTACTTTAGTTGTTGTTCCTTTTTGCAGTAATGCTGCAGAATCGAAAGAGCTCCGGAACCACTAAACCAAATGAAAATGGAGCATGCTTAATTTATTGTTTTATTTATGACTGTTCTTAAATTTACATCCCATTCTTCCTCCCAGAAGGAGACAAGGTGGCACGGAAAGCCGGCTGACTGTTCCGGGGGTGGGGTGAAAATGGAAAACTGGGAGTGGGGATTGGAACGGAGCATCCTGGGAAAAGACGTCGTTGCTGGCTGGAACCCTGAATAGCAGCACTCTGCAATGCAACATCTTGTTGCCAATCCTGCTTCTATAAAACTACCAGCAAGCTAAGATGCGGAGTTGTGACAGCGACTGAGAAACCAAGTGGAGGTTTCAGCACGCTTGGGGGGAGCACCAAGGTTTGTAGAAGTAAAAGAAAAAATCTTTAGGAGGTAAAAACCCTGAGGGAGTGACCTCTACCTGGCCTCTCCTCCCCTCCCCCCCCCCCAAAAAAAGCAGAATGTGGATTAAGCATGAAGAATGTGACTGTCTGCTGAGGGAGGAATCAGAAAATGGGAGGAGTTACCTGAAAGGAGGCATGGCTGTCTGGCTAGGGCAAATGAGCAGGGCTACTCTACGCTGCAACATTTTGTTGCAGGTCCCACTTGTGCTAACGAAGTTGGAGCTGATTTGCCTCACCTGATCACACATTTCGTTTTGCATTTTGCTCTTCTGCTTTCAGAACACATGCAAAAGTTTGCTCACAAATAACTAGCACCAAATAACTACATTTTTTTAAACAGAGAATTGCTTACCCATGTACAGATTGTCTTCTGTGGGGTCATCTAGTACCTGGAAAGAAAAGAGATTTAATCCAACCTTAGGGCATCCTTTCTCTGCTGCCTGAGAAGGAGCACAGGCTGAGATTCAGCCACATAAACACAGATCTGCTCTAAAAAAGGTAAAGGCAAAGGTGTCCCCGCACTTGTAGTACGAGTCGCTTCCGACTCTTAGGGTGACGTCTTGCAACGTTTACTAGGCAGACCTTATATATGGGGTGGGTTTGCCAGTTCCTTCCCCGGCCTTTCTTTACCCCCCAGCGTGTGCCGGGTACTCATTTTACCGACCACGGATGGATGGAAGGCTGAGTGGACCTCGACCCCTTTTACCGGAGATTCGACTTTCTCCTTCCGCTGGAATCGAACTCCGGCCGTGAGCAGAGCTTTGGCTGCGTTACCGCCACTTACCACTCTGTGCCACGGAGGATTCTAAATCTAGTGCTGGAAGGCTGAATGCTACGGATTGATTAGTGAGGGCAAATCCCTCTAAAATCACATAGTTCTCTGAGCAGATACATATATAAGGTAAAAGTGTCCCCGCACTTATAGTGCGAGTCATTTCCGACTCTTAGGGTGATGTCTTGCGACGTTTACTAGGCAGACCGTATATATGGGATGGGATTGCCAGTTCCTTCCCCAGCCTTTCTTTACCCCCCAGCGTATGCCGGGTACTCATTTTACCGACCACAGATGGATGGAAGGCTGAGTGGACCTCGACCCCTTTTACGAGAGATTCGACTTCCTCCTTCCATTGGAATCAAACTTAAATGTCCTCAGAGGAGCCCGGGAATCATCTGATGAAGGTGTTGAAAGCTATTGCCAAATGCATTTTTAAGCAACTCTTATTTTGTGGTGTGGTACCGAATAAACTATCTAGGCTATATTCACACACCAATTTGTTGAAAAAGGAACTGGTCACCAGATTCGGCATCATAAAAACGTATCGGTGATAACTGAAAGGTCACCACCTATTTTCAACTACAGATCTTGCAAAAAAATCACATTCAACCTTATGCAACGCCCTGAGTACTAATTTCAGTCCTGGCTCATGTAGTAGTGAGTTGCATTCAACTAAATTCTACTCAGAGTAGACCTATGTTAGTCATGTCCAGTAGTTTATCACACTGGAGAGCCAGCGTGGTATAGTGGTTAGCATACTGAACTTGAACCTGGGGAGACCAGGGTTCGAATCCCCGCTCGGCCATGATGCTCATTGGGTGACCTTGGGTCACTCATGGCCTCTCACCCTAACCTACCTCACAGGGTTGTTGTGAGGATAAAAGGGAGAGGGGGAGGATCACTTGGTACACCACCTTGAGCTCCTTGGAGGAAAAGTGGGATAGAAATGCAATAATTAAATAAATAGATAAGTAATAAAATTTAAAACGTTTGCAAAAATGTTCAAGGGGCGTTAAAAACAGGGTATTTAACCCTTCCCTCTTTAGATAGCATTGCCTTTCAATCCTTTTCTTTTCTTCCCCACACAAAATGGCAAAGGATGTGGGAGAGAGAGAGAGATCATGATCAGAAGTGTGGTGTAGTGGTTAGAGCACTGGTCTGGGACCTGGGAGACCAGGGTTCAAATCCCCACTCAAATCCCACCCAACAGAGTAGACCTACTTTAGCCATGTCCATTCATTTATCATACTAGAGAACCAGTGTGGTGTAGCGGTTACCATGTTGGACTAGAACCTGGGAGACCAGGGTTCGAAAGCCCGCATGGCCACAAAGCCCAGGGTAACTTTCAGCCCGCCTAACCTACCTCACAGGGTTGTTGTGAGGATGAAATCAGGAGGGGGAGAACCATGTGTGCACGCCACCTTGAGCTCCTGAGAGGAAAGGGGGGATATCAACGTAACAAACGCACAAACCTCAATCAGCTTGACAATGTTGATGTGGTCTAGTTTCTTTAAGATGGCTATTTCCTGGTAAATCCGATCAAGCGGGGCCATTGGCTTTGGCTGCCCACCAGCAGCAGCCGCTTTTGACCCTCGAGGTGGAGGCCGGCCTTTGGCAAGGAGACAAGAAGGTACAAGAAGGACCAGTTCATGTGTTAATTAGGAGTAGCGTCCACACATAGCTGTCCTCACAAAGCAAAGACTCAGCGTTTCGCATCTATGAAATGACATTGCAGAAACGGCCACAGCAGAGAGGTATGAGCCACGCTTCCACTCCTCTTGCTGTGCCCGTGCATACTCTCCCAGTGTGCGAAGGATGCAGGTGAGGGCATGCACTCCTCCGCCCTCCACAGACAGGCAACCTCTGGAAGGGCTGCCGAGAAGGGAACGCAGCTCTTGGGCTGCATAATGTTCCCCACCCGTGATTTATGCATAGAAAATTAATGACACCTTTTTTTTTTTTACATATAGACACACACATAGATAAACTCTGGATATGCATTTGTCGACTACTCCCCATCTGTGCTATACTCTGCTTTACTAAATCAATAAAGATTTCCCTTTTTTAAAAAAAGGATCAAGTAGCAAGTAAGCCTGAGATGTTGAAGACCAGCTGCCTGTCAGAGCAGGCAATATGGGGCCCAAATGACACGTTGGCTGACCTGGATTGGCTGATCCGGAAAAAAAGCACCGATACTTACGTGGAAATCCGTATTGTTTCAATAGCTTCTTTTTGGAGAGGACTTTCATGGCCTGTGGAAATGCGATGTTATAAAAATCAAGTAGGTTTCAGGACTTGCATTTTAAAATAACGAAGTTTGCATGAAAATTTCATTTTTGCATGCCGTTTTGCCTAATGTGTGCATTTTCCCAAGGAATTTCGCTAATACAGTGCAGTTTTGTACATTTTCATGAACACGGACACTTTTTGTATCCCCTTTACCTTAAAACAAGCCCTTCTGTATTCATTTTTTTCCTGGCAGGAAACATCAGAGGAGTGACAATTCTGAAGGATGCCTGCATATTGGTTCCTGAAGTGCAGATTAGGCAAAACTGAATGAAATTTCTCCCCAAACCTTACCTGAGTTTCAGAACAGCCAGGGAAAGAAGAGTTGCCTTCATCACTGGCTGAGCAAGCTGTGACTACTGAGTCTCACTCCCTTGCTCAAGAGGACCTCAATGGGAGCCTGCTACATGGTTTGACACCACAGAAGACAAAGAACAGAGCATTTGCCAACAGAAGTGTAGCCCCTTACAAGGATTGGTGAAGAGGCGTTTTATTTATTGAGCACATAATATGTAAACTCTTTATACACTTTATAGTATGGGTTTATTAAATGTGATATGTTTGTTATTTAATTATTATGCATGTAAACCTCATATATCTTTGTCTGAGGCGCTTCTGCAGGCTTCCACCCCCAAGGAGGCTCGGAGGGTGGCAACAAGGGAGAAGCCCCTTTCAGTTGTGGTTCCCATCTGTGGAATGCTCATCCCAGTGAGGTCCGCCTGGCGCCTTCCTTGAAATCTCTTTGGCCCCTCCTAGACTTAACTTTCCCTCCAGGCTTTTGATAGATCGAAATGATGTTGGGCTGTTATTACTGTGCTACCAAAACTTGGCTCGGTTGTTTGTTCATATTTACATTTACATATTTACATTTACGTTTTTAACGTGTTGTAAGTTGCTTGGAGACCTGTGGGTAACAAATGACTGACAAATCTATTTATTTATTTATTACTAGCATGTATTAGTCGCTTTTTTTCAACAATAGAACTCAAAGCGACTTACAAAAAGGAAGCAAGAACGCAAGAACTGAAATAGCTTGCAACAAAAGCAAACAGTTGCAAAACAATTTCAAGCCTAATAAGTCTAATAATACTATATAATATAGATTCAAGTTGCTAGGAACTGTGTTCAGTTAAACTTTTTACCCTCGATGAACATTTTTATACACTTTGCTAATTTTTGTACCGCATGCGGTATAGTACTGCCAGGCAGAGGTTGCTACAGTTCACACGCGATGGCATTGGAGTGTTTATTACGTTGGTCATTAATTGATGTTTTAATGACTGGTACTTTGTTTTATGACGACTTTGAAAGGTTATAATGTTCATATAATCAAAAAGTTATTAGCTGGATTTTTGTGTTATGTCTTGCAATGATTTAGTATTTGATTGGTATCGTCATGATGGATTGATTTGCACATTTGTTCTGTTGTGAGCTGCGTTGAGCATATTTATATGCAAAAGTGGCATACAAATTTTAACCATTATCATCACTGGAGATTCTGCCTGAATTAGTATTCCTGATGCTACATTTGAGTGTTATTGATCTCTTGGTATCTCCCGCCCCTAAAAAGATCTTATGTTATATTTATTTTTATTTATTATTTGATTTATACC
This sequence comes from Rhineura floridana, assembly GCF_030035675.1. Taxonomy (NCBI): domain Eukaryota; kingdom Metazoa; phylum Chordata; class Lepidosauria; order Squamata; family Rhineuridae; genus Rhineura; species Rhineura floridana. Next base: position 3,853,860 of record NC_084500.1, on the reverse strand, counting down.
CCATCCTTCCTCCCAGTAGGAGCTCAGGGCAGCATTTCACTTAGTATACACATCTTCATATGTTTACATGTTTTAGTATGTTTATATCACTGAGTTATTCTTTTCAATATCTGTTTTTAATTTGTCTTTTTTTTTGTATACAAACAGTGCTTTTGAGGTGTATATGAATCTGGAAAACAAAGCAAACTGCATACATTTTCTAAGGCAGTGGTTCCTAAAATGTTTTTTTCCCCATTCGAAAATTGCTCAAGGTCTTGATGGACCACTTCACGATTTGTTTTGCCTGTTGTAGCCATTGCAAAGCACTGTGCTAGATGCCGTACGATTTTAACTGCATTTTAATTGCCTCCTTTATTTCTTACATATTGTATTTTATTGTACTCCGGAAAATTCCAATTGCAATACCAAGAAAGAAAAGAAGCAATCAAAATTAAAAATCACTATGAATATTTAATGCGATGAATGTGCCTTCTGCATCTTCAACCACAAGTCCACAAAGATGGCACCACGTGACTTAAGCCTGCAGACCACTGGTAGGCCACAAACCACAGTTTGGGAACCCTTGACCTAATGATGATTGCATTTCTCTCTAGCTCATTTCCCAAGTTGTTCAGGGCATGCCCCCCCTCCATTATCTTTGATCATCGCTACAACCCTGTAAGGTAGGTTTAGCGGAGAGATTAGGACCTGCCCAAGGTCACCCAGTGAGCTTCATGAGCAAGCCTTGGGCTCCTGCTGGGAGGAAGGACGGGATACAAATTAAATAATAAATAAATAAGCTTGAATTTGTGCGTACACCCCCAAAGTCCAATTATGATGCTATATATACTGGCCCTGTTCATAACGCATATATGGTATTCTGCTCTTGTTAATCAAGGGCCGGAGCTCAGGAGTTAAGCATCTGATAAAATAAAGCCTGTCACTTCACTTGTAACCATTTCCTCCTCTTATTCTGGAAGCAGCAAAGAACATGATAGGCAGGGGCAAGCGAAAAATAAAGACCCAGCATATTGTCTGGCGGAGGAGACGTGAACTGTTCCCAGTTGTCAGGATTTTAGAAGGGTTCTGGGTAATTGGTGGTACGCATTGCATTTCCATGAAATGTCCCCATCGCCCACTTGACAGCTCTCATCAAGGTGCATTGTCATTGCACCGTTCCGCGAAGCAGCAATGCACAGAACGTGTAATCTATTTCAGTTTGAAAAGCTGCCTGTCAATCAAGAAGCGCACGGGAGAGCTACCCAGCCATTAGCTCATTATGCAATTTGAAGCCATTTCTCATACAGAGCCTTATGAATTACCCATCCCCTCCTTCCCTTCCCCTTTCTCCTGCAGGAAATCTGGACGGTTCCATGTTGTTGACGTTCACCAGTGTGCTAGCTCAGAAAAATAAAAAAGCAAGAGGCAATTCTTCTAAGATGTTCGGACAAGGTCCAGGGCCAAGCACAGGAGTGATGCAGTCGAGAGCCATGAAGCGTTCTTCCAACTTTCTTTTTTAATTGAAAAGCAGCAGAGGAGTAAGAGTGGATCAGAGCAGTAGGCATTAGAGGACAGGAAGATCACAGAAACACAGGGCTGTATCCAATTGAGTGTTACTCAGAGGAGACCCATTGAAATTAATGGGTCCAAGTTAGTCATGTTCATTGTTTTCACAGGGTTTACTCTGAGTAGGGCTAGCATGGAATACAACCCTTAGAGTTGGAGGGTGCCTCGTAGGTAGGGATGGGAAAATATGTCATTTTCTGGTTTCATCTCTCATTTGTGCAGTCTCCACATTACTACAATTTCTACAGGCCCCCTCTCCAATGAGTTTCCGCCGGGCCGTGAAGACCTGGCTCTTCAGGCAGGCCTTTGGGGTGGGTTAGATTTTATCATTATCGCTTTTAGATTTTAATGTTATTGTATTGGTGTTGTCATTTTGTGTCATTGTGTTCATTTTGTACGTCGCCCAGAGTGGCTGGATGGCCAGTCAGATGGGCGACTAAGAAATCCAATAAATTAAATTAAATTAAATTCTACATCAGTTTGTGGTGTGTTTTTTTTTTTAAGTCCTCATGAAAATTCTTCAGCATTTGAATGCAAATGTCTCCTAATAAACACTTTTTTTGTGCGCAGGTTTGACTGACGTACACGTTTTTTGCAAGCAATTTTCCCTAATACAATGCATTTTTATATAATAAATAAATAACGCATTCATTTTTATGCACCTCCTACCTCTATGCACCTTGTTTGGTCAGAGAAGTCTGCATTGCAAAATTCAGATAAGTGTAAATTTCAAACGATGGCTGTGTTCCTGTCGTCGGACTGTTTCGGAAAGTGCAAATTTGATCAATTCGGTTTGAAATGCTAATGGACTGAATTTCTCCTCCAACAGTAGCCGCCGCCAGTGAAAATGTGATTGTGCACACCGTGCGTATGTTGGCTCTTGTAGGCTTGTTTAAATGTTCAACAGGTGCTGAAGGCTACACACGCACCCACTTGCATTTTGAGGTGCTCTACTTCACCTCTAGGAAATGCATGGTAACGTAGCCCAGCACCAAAGAGGCTAGGAGATCCTTACGGTGTCTATGTTTCTGGGCCAAATGGGGCCCTTCTGCCCATGGGAGGGGATGGCAAATTTGTATCCCTGAGAAATGAACGAAACCAAGACACACAAAGATGCCATGGGAGATGAAAGACAGCTGACTTGTGATGACAGAAGAGGTCAGAGGGACTACGCACCAGCTGAGTCACGTGCCTGGGAGACCAGGGCTCAAATACCCGCTCAGCCATGAAGCTTGCTGGGTGATCTCAGGCCAGTCATTCCCTCTCAACTTAACCTACCTCACAGGATTGTTGTGAGGATAAAATGGAGAGGGAGGAGAGCCATGCAGGCTACCTTGAGCTCCTGGAGGAAAGGTGGGATACAAATGAAATTAATGCATTTATTATGTCGCTTTGAGGCTCTTACATTGTATAAAGCCGCTGAAATGCAAAATAAAGAAATACGGCACTTACATAATATTGGTCGTCGTTTTCGTTGTAGGCTAGTTTCACGACGCCATAGGAGCCCTAGGAACGAACACACAGATCAGGCGAGAGATGGAAGAAACAGTCCACCTTGGTTTCTCATTTTTTCCATCTTAAGTTGAGTTCAACTGATTTCTGATCCACAACATTTGCAAGCCTCCTTCTACACGTTTTTCCTAATATAGACAATTTTGTACACAGTTTTGCCGAACGTACGCATTGCTGCAAGCCATTTCTCCTAAACAGTGTGCTAAACGCAAGAATATAGGAAGATGCCTTAGACCGAGTCAGGCCATTGGTCTGTCTAGCTCAGTAATGTCTACACTGACTGGCAGCAGCTCTCCAGCGTTTCAGACGGAACATTGCCAGCCCTATCTGGAGACGCTCAGGACTGAACCTGGGACCTTCTGCATGCAAGACAGCTGCTCTGTCACTGAGCGATGGACCTTCCCCTATAAACCACCCCCAACGATAGGATTCTCTCCCTAAGAAAGCTTGCTTGGCGCCTACATTGTTGCCCTTTCAGGGCCAAGCTATGACTTTTTCATTCTTCTTTTTCTTTTAAAGAACTTATTATTTCAGTCCCTGTGGTGTGCCTGGTAGTTTCAGATCCTGAATTTGCTGGTAGTTTTTCAGCTGCTATAATCTGTTTTGTATTTCATTCATTCGGCACTTTTGCCTACCTAAGCCTTTCCCCTCGATTCTGAGCTGGCCTCTGCAGAGAACAAGATGTTGGATTAGGTAGACCTTTGCTTTGATCCACCAAGGCTTCTCTGATGGTCTGTCCAGCAATGGCTGGCAGATTTTGGTTTCTTAAAGCTTCTCAAAAAAGGAAAATATGCAAAAATGTGCTTAAAATAAAGCAGCTAACAGGGTTCAAAGGCAGAAGATCAACCAACGAAAACTCTTTCATCAGTTGAAAGAAATCCTCGGATTGTATCCTTTTTGATCCAGCAGAGGCTTTCGATGTTGGAACAGAGAGGGAAGCATTTTTTCTGGCCAATTCCTTTGGCCCCCGGAGAAACCCAGACCTCTGGACATACTTTAGGGGCTAAAGAGGGGATGGGAATTGTCAAGAAAAGAAATCACCATTCCACTGAGCTAACTAAATTAGGAAGCAGCCAAAAATATACAGCGACAGACTATTATTATTATTTATTAATTTTTTTTATTATTTATAATTATTATTTTATTATTTATTATTTGTTACATTTATACCTTGCCTTTCTTTCCGTTATAGAGCTCAGTACTGTCTACACCAGCCTTTCCCAACTAGTGGACCACCAGATGTTGTTGGACCGCAATTCCCATCTTTCCTGACCATTGGCAATGCTGGCTGAGGCTGATGGGAGTTGTGGTCCAACAACATCTGGTGGCCCACTAGTTGGGAAAGGCTGGTCTACACTGACTGGGAGCAGCTCTCTGGGGTTTCAAACAGGGCACATTCCCAGCCCCAGCCTTGCCTGGAGATACTGTTGGGAGCAAAGCACAAGTACAGCACAAATGACCTGTACTGGGGAGGGAGGTAGACAGAAGGCACTCTATTCTTCCCTCTGCTGATTCCTCCTCTGAAGTGCTGGTCACTTTTGCAGGCTTTGCTCCTCCCCTTCCTGTCTTTGTTCTCAGTTAATAATGGCTCCCTGGGTGCTGGCCGCCTTGCTGCTTCAGCATGTATGATTTTACCACTTTATAGCAATAAACTTTGTAGTAACAAAGTAGTAATTTGCAGTAACTACTTTGTAGTAATAAAGTTTCTTTATTCTTTCAACTACCAGTCTTGACAGGCCAGACATTTCTGCACTCTGTCGCAGTATAAACACTCTAACAATACTGAGGACCAAAGCTAGGATCTTCCATAAGATCTGCCATAAGAGGTATATCCCTTCCCATTCTGGAAAAGCCTTTTCTCAGCTCGAAGGACGACTCTGTTCGCTTGCACTTGCTGGCAACAGAACTGGCGGTGGAGCAGTGAATCTGCTCTGGGTTTTAGTCTGAACGTTCAAGGAGCTGTCCAAGGTGCTGAACCTGTTTTGGGCATAAGTTCCAGCACCTTGGACAGCCCCTTGAAAGTTTAAACTAAAACCCAGGGCAGATTCACTGCCCCACTGACACCATCTGCCATTGGCGCTCTCCGGCAAGCTTGTGTTTGAGGGCAGATGTTTGTCCACATCCATGTGAACAGCAAAGGAAGGGGATTGCTTGGTTTCTTGTCACGCACAGCCCTGATGCTACAGCCCTGGGAAAGTTGCCATGTGCATGTTTTGATATACACCGTAATTATCTCCATAGCAAGAGGCTGGCCGCAGCACAGGCTCCCCGCAGGCAGGCTGAATGCCAGCTGCTCCTTCGCTCACCGTCTACCTGATCCCTGCAGTAGCAGGAAGCAGCTCAGGTCACAACAAATCAACAACCTTAGTCAGAGGCAGCATGCTTCTGAAAACCAGTTGCCGGAAGCCTCAGGAGGGGAGAGTGTTCTTGCACTTGGGTCCTGCTTGCGGGCTTCCCCCAGGCACCTGGTTGGCCACTGTGAGAACAGGATGCTGGACTAGATGGGCCACTGGCCTGACCCAGCAGGCTCTTCTTATGTTCTTATGTTCTTAACCTTGGAACAATATTACCTGTTGTTGGAATTTAAATAGCTAGGGTCATTCAGTCTGTGACTTAAGGGTTAATTCTGTTAGCGGTAAAGTCAATGAGCCAAGACGGGTGGAGGTGTTGCTTAACAACCAGACGGAGTGGCAGGATCTTTGCTGAGGTAGCGCATGCTCTGATTGGCTGCCCACCCAGTCAGCTGCCAGGTGCTCACTGTTGATGGGCATGTTTAAGCCCCTCACTCTGTTCTCCCTCCCAATTTTTTTTTAATTCTTTAAACAGGACTTAACCTGTTGTAGCCCTTCAAAGAGAGGATGCACTCAAGTGAAGGGCTGTCCTCCAACAGGTCTTCAAATAGAGAACTTGCCCTGTGTAGGAGGACACATGGCCACCCGCGAGCTGCTTGGAGTTTTATTGGGGTGCTGCTGTTGCTGCCACCCTTAGGGCCCCCCACTAAGGTCTCCCTCAAACCTAGAGCTGGTCTTTCTTTCAAGGAACCTGCTCCTCTTACGATCGTGGCAAAAAAAATAAAGCAAATATTTATGAAACTTCTCTTGCAACACGTGAGTGATTCCTCTTGATTTCATCTGAATGCAGTATTATTTCTGGAACTCCTGTTGCTCTTTAAAAAAAAAAAAAAAACCCTAACTGAAATCTTTTCCTCCTTACAGAAAAATAAGGTTGTCCTTTGAGAAGAGATCAACTTTTTAAAATTTCTTTTTTTTTACAACATCACTTGCTCCACACATAAAGCATCATCAGATTTGTTCCGAAGTTCCAAGATAAAATGAACATAGGAACACAGGAAGGTGCCTTGTACTGAGTCAGACCATTGCCTACTACACTGCCTGGTAGCAGCTCTCCATGATTTCAAACAGGGAACGTTCCCAGCTCCAGCCTTACTGGGGATACTGTTGGGAGTAAAGCACAAGTAAAGCACAAATGACCTGTACTGGGGAGAGAGATAGACAGAAGGCACTCTATTCTTCCCTGTGCTGATTCCTCCTCTGAAGTGCTTGTTGCTTTTGCAGGCTTTGCTCCTCCCCTTCCTCCTTCTCTTCCTGTCTTTGTTCTCAGTTAATAATGGCTCCCATTATTATGCCAGGGATTGAACCAGGGATTATGCAAGGCAGATGCTCTACCGCTGCGATAGGGCCCTTCCCTTTAAAGGAGCCCAGATCACGGTCTGAAGCATGGATAGGGACCCCACCCCTCCAGATATTGTTGGGTATCGTTAGCTGGGGCTGATGGGATTTGAAGTCCAACAACATCTAGAGGGCCACCTCTGGTAAGAAGGCGCCTGAGGCCGCCACCTCACTGAAGCTAAGCAGGACTTGGTGTGGTCTGCGTCAGGACGAGAGGCTGCCTGGAAACTATATACGTTGCCCTTTTGCTTAGTAATGGAAGAAATCAACTTGGTGAAATCCTTCCCTTCATTTTTTTAATGTTATGTTAACGCTGAAGATGGTTTCTTTTAAATGTTTTGTATTTTAAATGTGTAGTTTTGTTTGATTTTTTACAACACTGTGAACCGCTCAGAGGCTTCTTTTCAAGTATGAAGCGGTATTCAAATTAATTAAATAAAGACACCTAGAGAGCATTCGAGCCATTGCAAACCTTCCTCTCCTGAAAGCTGTCTCTTTTTCTCCCAAGGACCTGCAACCATACATTTTATGATTATGTCGTCTACTTTCCATTTGCTGGTCTTTGACCGAAATAAACTTATTTACATTTATTTGCAACCAAGGTCGTAGCATGTGGAAAGTCCCCGATTCAATCTCCAGCGCCTCTTAAGTTGGGCTGGGAAAGGGCTCCTGCCTGAAAAACTGGACAGCTGCTGCCAGTTGGTGTAAACAATACTGAGCTAGATGGACCAATGGTCTGATTTGGGAGAGGACACCTTCCTGTGTCCCCACCAGCCTGAATGAGCCTGCCTGACCTTGAAAACCAACCTGCTCTTTTCAACTGAGTGGCCATCATTACTCTTAACTAAGGTCCTGGCTATATACTCCTAGAATGCTCAGATAACTTGCATTTGCCCTTCCCCTCTGTTATGGAAATGTGTATATATATATATGCAGAGATCCTCAGCGGTCTGAGCCACGTGTGTGCCAGAGTGTGTATCTACCTAAGCAGCAGGCTTTTACCCTGCATTGAGATCACTGTGACGTAAGACTTAGTAAAATAAGAAAAGTTACTTTATTTATAGAAATACATAGTAGATAGGAAAGGCATACCAAGTTCTAACTAAGCTGGAGGCACAATACCCAGACTTGGGTATTGCCCTCATGGCTCAGGAGAGAGAGCAAAGACAAAGATGTCTCCTCTCTCCTCAGATAGTCAAAGAAAAAAAACGAAGGAAGGAGGGGCAGGCCAGCTTCCCTGAGCATATCGGTTTACAAGGAAAGGAATTTAGGTAGAGAACAGCACAGGTACAGGTAGGCAAGTCTAGCCAGTTGGAGGACCCTAACTCTATCTCCCTTCTGGAATGCAAACAAAAGAACCCAAACAAGAGTTGCTCTTGCCCCACTTCCAACACCCTCCCTGTGTTGGATTTTAGAGTGTAAGCTCTGCGGGGCAGGGACCTGTCCTCTACAAAGCACCTACCACACCAACAGCGCTCTATAAATAATGGGTTGTGTACAACTAAGTTAGCCACAAAGTAGATCCCCTGAAGTTAACGGACCAAAGTGAGCCAGGACTATTAATTTCAATGGGTCCACTCCAAGTAGGGCCAACTTTGGATGCAACCTAATAATAATAATAATATTTCCTCTCAGTGAGAATACCCTCTCTTAGGACACCATCTGCAGCCATGGCAGCATTCCAAGCTCGCAGGCGTTGGAGCAATTCTACCTACTCTGAATGCCTTTCAGCAACACACAGGAAAGGCTTTTGATGCCAAAAAGCAATTAAAACCTCATTGCATTTGTATGGAAATAAGAGCTTAACTAGGCCAGACAGAAAAGGCTGGCCTTTCTTCATTCTCTACAATTGGTTGAATTCAAGGCCTTTTAGAAAGCTTCCATGTTACATTTGGGCAACAGACGTCCCAAGCAGAGAGGCAGGCCAAGTACTCACAGGGAAAAGAGAGATGTAGCAATGATGCTAATCATCATTATCCTAGAAGGACAGGTGATAAATAACGACATCTCTTGGTATGAAAATGCTTGCTCACTCAGGGTTGAAAAAGACCCCATCTGCACTATACATTTAAAGCGGTATCATACCACTTTAAACAGTCCTAGCTCCCTCTCCCCCAAAGAATCCTGGGAACTGTATGACTGTTTAAAGTGGCATGGTACACTTTACATGTGTGGCGTAGGTTGGGCCTAAGTCAGCTTTGCTCAACCTGGAACCCACTCTAGGTTGCCAGACTCCAACTCCCATCATCCCCCCAGCTAGTATGGGCAGCAGCCAGGAATGATGGGAGTTGTAGTTTGGAGGGCGGCAGGCTGGCAAAGTGCTACTGTGACAGATAGAAACAGTACAATAAAATTACCAAAATATAGATAAAAATCAACAGGGTTTTTTTAAAAAAAAAAACGAAACAAAATTGCATACAGCGCCAAAAGTCTGAGATGAGGTCACATACCTTGCCTATTTCACTTTTCAACTGGTATTGGTTCAACTGCACACAATCCTGGAAGCAGAAATGGAGAGATATAGGATGGTTATTAATAATAATAATAATAATTATTATTATTATTGAATTTATATCACCCCTCCTGATGATGATGATGATCATCATCTGCCCTTCACCCTGAGGTCCCAGAGCGGGTTACAACAGTTCAAAATACATCCTTAAAAACAACTTAAGTTCACAAACACTGCAAAAGTAGGATGGGACCTAAAAATATACATGACAGGTGTCAAAGGCCCCGGTAAAGAGGCGCGTCTTTCGCTGAAAACTGTCCAGTGAGGTTGTCAGACGCATCTCCGTGGGGAAGGAGCCCCCCAAGTTAGGAAATGCATTTGGGTTAGGGTTGTGCAAACCTGTCAATTTCAGCGTCTCCTTTTTCTTAAATTCAGTTCTCGACCTTTCCACATTAATCTGTGATTTTCTTTAAAAAAAAAAGTCTCCATGAAAATTCGTCATTTTACTGCAAATACACATCCTTGTGTGCAATTGTGCCTAACGTACACATTTTTCCAAATCACATTTTCCCTAATATAATGTATCTTCGTATGTTACGTTCACGAAAAGATGCATTTTAATGCACACTTTGCCTCAATATATGCAACGGCCCCTTCAGGAGGAAGGACAGGATATAAATTGAATAAATAAATAAAATGTTTGTATGCAATTACTTCGCTGGAGAACTGCACTGCAAAATTTGGGAAAGGATGGCTTTGGTTCCCGTTTGCATTCTGTTTTGGAAAGTGCAAATTAGGTATCTTCACCTTTGAACAGAAACTGCATCAAATTTCTGCCCCCTTCCTAATTTGGGGACAAAAACAAAAGCTAACAGTATCTGACCATTTATCTGTATAAATCTGCCTGGTCTTCACTTATTGATGGAATACGGCAGGCCAGGGGAAGGAGCAAGTATTTTTGGAACTGGCAGAACCTCCAAAACTTCTTTGACTCCAACTCTGTGCCCAGATTTGTGCCATGCTGAGTGGGGGGCAGTGGCAGTAGCACAGCTGGCCAGTGGAGGCAAGTGTGCAGCAGGCGGGGAGACAATTCACAATTGCTTCAGTTTGCCTAATGGAAGAGCCGGCCCTGCTGAAACTCTTGGCTTGGAAAGAGACGGCAGAGTGGTCCCCAGGATCAGTCTGTGGAATATGCTCCCCAGTAAGGTCCGACTGGCTCCTTCATTGACATCTTTGCAGCGCCAGGTAGCCATATACACCAGACATTTATTCCAGTATTATTCCACTTTAAACAGCCATGGCTTTCCCCCCCAAAATCATGGGAAATGTAGTTTGTGAAGGGTGCAGAGAGTTGTTAGGAGACCCCTCCCATTCCTCTCCCCGAGCAATAATTCCCAGAGTTCCCTGGAACGAGGGGTTGGTTTTTAAATCACTCGGAGAATTGTGACTCTGTGAAGGGAATAGGGATCTCCTAACAACTGTCAGGATCCTTCATAAACTACACTTCCCAGGATGCTTTAGAGGAAGCCATGCCTGTTTAAAGTGGAATACATGTCTGGTGCGAATGTGGCCAAAGTCTTAACTTTTTCCCCAGGCATTTGATAGACTATAATGATGTTGTTTTGTGATTAGGGTGCTGCCAAAGCTGTCTGTGGCTGTATGGGGTGGTTGGTTATTGTTTTATGATTTTGTTTTTATGGTACTGTATATTTACTTTTGTTTTTAACTGTGCTGCAAGTCGCTTGGAGACCTTTGGGTAACAAGCGACTGATTTGATTGATTGATTGATTTGATTTGTTAGATGCCAATCTGGCAGAGGTTAATCTGCCACTCTGGGTGACGCACAACAAAATACAATACAATCCATGTAAAAACAATTCAAAAAGCAAACAGCATAAAATTTAAAAACTGAATAAACCCCCAAGGAACTACCCTCTGCCACCCTAACCCCCTTCCCAAGCCTAATAAACCATCATGACCAAAGAGGGGGATTTGCTCATCCTGCTTTGCAACAGATAGAAAACTGAAATGGGGTCCAAAAAGGTCCCAGATTCCTTGATACGTCCATGACGTCTGGTCAGAAGTTCTCAGGTACCCATCCCATCCAATCCTCACTCCAAATATTGACTCAGAAATGTCATCCTCGCTTCATCCCAAAGCACAGAGGAAGGATCCCTCTAAGCATTTTGCTTTCTGCAGATATGAGGTTTGTTCCAGAAGGCAAGCCAGCGTGCATTTTGTTCCCTCTGCCTATTTCCCCTCATTTTCCCACTGCATGGAGCCGAGTGCATTAAGCAAATCCTTCCGTTTCAGAAAGAACAACAGTTGCGATGTGCAGGGGCTGTCAAATGTGATAGCACTCTGAAGGCAGCTGGCTCCCAAGATTTTTCACCGCCTTAGGGCAAGTTTGGTGTAAATGTCTCCACTCTGTTGTAGACCGAACAACACAGTCGGTGTGACATGCCAAATCATCCAGTGTTGGCTGCAATTTGCTATGGACGACACGGGAACAAAGCTGATTGATCAGGTGCATTTCAGCTGATTAATCAATTGATCGATGAAAGCAGCAACCCTCAACACACTTACTAGGACAGCTTTTGCCAACCTGGCGCTCTCCCGACATTTTGGACTACAGCTCCCATCAGCCATTAAGTTAAGTTCTCCAGATTTCCACATCAGATTGCAATTAAAAAAAAATACAATTTTCCAAAAAAAGCCAAGCATACAATGCACTCTCTGGATTCCCAAGTAACTTGAGAAACAGTAACAAGAACTCATTAACACTCCCCCTTCCCACCTAAACAATTTCAGGTATTATATCAAATTTTGTTGTTTTCCATTCCATGTCACCTTAGAAGGTCAAACCAGAAGCGGCCACGTGCAGATGGCGGATTCAGTGGGTTGTCTTGGTTACATATGGACTGAATGAAGCAATACCAAGTATTAATAAATTTGCCCGAGTCTGCTTGTTTGCAAACTTGTCAAATTTGAAAATCAGATCGCAAATTTTTAAAAAACAAGTCCTCATGAAAATTCATCAGCACTGAAGTGCAAATTTTTCCTGATATGTACATTTTTATGCAGTCTTGCCTAATATGCATAGTTTTGCAAAGCAATTTCCCCTAATATAATGCATTTGCATTGTAGTGCCAATTTCACTTAATATACACATCCCTATATGCAATTTTCCCTAATATGCAAATCCGTTTTCCGTAATATAATGCATCTTTGCATGTTGTTTTCACTAGCATCTGCGTTCTTACCCCAACAGCTGCATTTTTTGTAACATGTTACATGGCTGGAGAAATGCCTTGCAAAATTCAGACACGTGCAAATTTCAACGGTTCTCATATTGAAAAGTGAAAATTTGATAGATTTGGCTTTAACTGTGAACTGAATCAAATTTCTCCCCCATCCCTAAGGTGGATTCTAAGGTCCAGATAGTGAGACCAGAAGGGACTGCATTCAAGCCTTAAAAATATGCTGCTGTCTAGGGATGAGGTGCCTGTTCCTACTGGTCCTGACGTTAACACAGCCTCGGTTATGTAGTACGGCGGACAACCGCCCATTCATCTTATAAATTATATATATATATTAAAACTTTTCTTTTTATATCATAGTATCCGCCAACGCAGGACAGCACTTTATGCATCACTTTATGGCCTTCAGGGACTTCTAACCAAACACAGAATTAAAACCCTGCAGCTGATGGAAGTTAAAAGACGATATAACGGCCAGTGCAGTGTAAGTAAATATCGCCCCGCTGGATGTCGGAAGGAGAGGACACAGCTCACGTTCTCTTAAAACATCCCTTATATTCAAGAAGTGGATATCTTGCCTCCCTCGCTGCTGGTTTCAGACATGCTACCTTTTTAAATTTAAAAAAATGTATTTTTATTGGCAGGAAGAGATTTCTATGTGACTTATTGGGTTGCTAAATATGTTAAAACTAACTTTAGAGAGGAGGAACGGTGCTATTCCTCTGGTGGTAACATATATTCCTAGAGCCATCTTAATTAATCTACTAATCTCTCTATCCCACCAGTTAAAACAGCTAGACTGGTGAGGACTAGGGAGAGGGCTTTTTCAACTGTGGCCCCCACTTTGTGGAATTCCCTCCCAAATGATCTCCGCCAGGGCCCCTCTATGATGAGCTTCTGCCGGGCCTTGAAAATCTGGCTCTTCAGGCAGGCTTTTGGGGTGGGTTAGGTTTTATTATGGTTGTTGAGATTTTTAATGTTTTAATGTATTTGTATGTTTTTATTTTGTACGTCGCCCAGAGTGGCTGGACAACCAGCCAGATGGGCGACTAATAAATCTAATAAATAAATAAATATTTATTTATTTGATTTATCTCTTGCCCTTCCTCCCACTAGGAGCCCAGGGCAGCATTACACTTAATATATTCATCTCTATATGTTTTAATATGTTTATATAACTGAATTATTCTTTTTTAATCTCTGTTTTTGTCTTTTTTTGGTATATATTTTTTGATGCTTGGTAGGCTATTGTGCAATACATTGAACCAACTGAGCATTACTCAAAGAGGGCTCCGCGTCCCAAAAGTTGCTACTGCAATCAATCAGTTAAGTCTTTGTGGTCCCACAAGACCCTGATGTTCGGGGCCTAAATAAAAGAGAGACGGACTTCTTTGGCAATGTTAAAAAAAAGGTTTTTTCCCCAACGCAGCTGCCAAGAATCTAGCACCAGCCCGCCCACCATGTGCCCACATTAATATCTCAAGCTGCGTCCGTTCTGCTCTGTGTGCAGCGCACTGAGAAGCACCACGGACGTCAGCCGATAAAATAATCATGAGCCAGCCGCTGCGGCAAGTTGAATTCCCTGAGGGTATCCGCCAAACCAGAGGCATGCAGAGCCAACAGAAAAATGTGGAGGGTAAAAATTGAGTTCCTGACACCTAGCCGAGCAAGGAGAGTGCAGCCTGGATTGTTTCAGGCTCAGATGAAGGGTGGGGAACCCCTTGCGGCCTGAGGGCCGCATTCCTTTCTGGGCAATCTTCCAAGGGCCACCTGCAAGTGGTGGGTGGGGCCAGAGGCAAAACTGGGCGGAGCCATGAATGTACACCTTTGTATTAACAGGCTAGTGTCTACACCCATTCACACACCCCTCTAAATGTTCCACCTACGCATGCAAGAGTTCATATTGCTTAGCTGTGTAACATTATGCCTGGCATGGAGAAAGTGGAGAGAGAAAACTTTTTCTTCCATTCTCATAATGCTACAACTCATGGCCATCCAAGGGAGCTGAACGGTGGACGGTTCAGGACAGACAAAAGAAAGCTCTTCTTCATGCAGGGCAAATGATGGGATTTGCTCCCACAGGAGGCAATGGTGGCCACCAATTTGGATGGCTTTCAGACTAGCCACGATGGCTATGATCTGCCTCCATAAATCGGTAGTGGTTCCGGGTTCGAGTTACTCCAAACCACAGGAGGGGAAGAGTGCTCTTGCGCTCAGTTCTTATGTTATTATTACATCACAGCGGTCTTCAAAATGACTGAAGGGCTGCCATGCAGAAGATGGAGCAGACTCATCCTCTGTTGCTCCAGAGGGCGGGACCCAAACCAATGTCTGGAAATTACATGGAAGGAGGTTTTGGATAAAACATTCGGAGAAGCTTCCTAAGGATAAACGCTGTTTGACAATGGAACAGTCTGCCTCAGACTTCTGTCTCCTCCTTGGGAGTATTTACGCAGAGCCCAGGTGGCCATCTGCCAGGAATGCTGTAGCTGCCTCTTGCTCTGCAGATCCGAGCAAGGGGTTGGGCTAGATGACCTCTGAGATCCCTTTCAATGCTATGATGTCTTCTGCATGCAAGTCATGAGCTCCACCGCAGAGCTGCAGGTTCTCCCCATCTGGTGCAGTGGCTGAGGGGGAGGGCTTAGCCATAGTTAAACCTTCTTTCAATCGCGTGAGGTCAAACCAACCCTGGGTGCTGTTTCTGTCGCAAACATTACACAGAAGCAGATCTCCAACATGCTCCCTCAACGATATTGTCACCCACACTGTCATTTAGAATGGGTTTACCTGTAATTGTTTCATGAGAATGTTTTTAACTGTTTTAAGTGCGTTTTGCTTTTTCTTGTTAAATTGTTTCATTTATGTTTGTCCTGGATCCTTCGGCAGGACAGGCAGGATATTAATTAAAAGTAGTAATAATAATAATAATAATAATAATAATAGTTAACAATGTCCTCAAATTTCAGCTGCTTACCATTTACAGCAGGTAGGGACCCTTCGGCCGGCCAGATGTTGCTGAACTACAACTCCCATCAGCCCCAGCAAGAATGGCCAACGGCCAGGGATAATGGGCATTCTAGTTCTGCAACATCTGGAGGGCCACAGGTTCCCCACATCTGATTTTTCCCCTCTACACACAAAAAACATACGGGATGAAATAAATTCCGCCCAAATCCCAACTGAGTCTTGAATCTGGGCTGTTCTTTGTCCTTGTCACTGTGATGAGTTGCAGGAAAAAGAAATTCAACGAAAAATGACACAGGGAACCAGAATGCAAGTGCTCATCTTTTGACACAACAGCACATGGCTTCGTTCGGGGATAATGCACTATCCCAAATACACTGGAAGTTGCGTTGTGGTAATAAAATGTTCCAGAAAACAATCCACATAAAGCTTCGTCTTCTGGACTATACACTGACAGCAGTACTATAGCACTTTAAGCAGCCATGGCTTGACCCCAAAGAATCCTGGGAACTCTAGTTTGTTAAGGGTGCTAAGAGTTGTTTCAATTCCCAGAGTGGTTTAACAATCAATCTGTCTTCCCAGGGAACTTTGGGAACCGCAGCTCTGCGAGGGCGATGGGGGCTCAACACCTCTCTACTGCTAATAAATAAAATGTGCAATAACAATTTGCTGCCCTGTCACAGAACCCCAAATTAGCTGCCTGAGGCCGTTGTCTCACTCTGTCTAACGGCAGGGCTGGCCCCATCTCCTTTATTTATTAATTGATCAAAAAGTATTTTTCGAAGCACCCTTCATTAACAGCAACCCCATTCCCCCTATCCAAAATAGAGAGTGAACCCACCGCTGCATCCGAGATGGAGACTCGATGGGACTCTATCGTTGGCCTCCGGAAGATCCGTGGCAAGATGTGCGTGGAAGGGCCTGTGGCGTATGGGCCAAAGCCCAGGGAGTCGGCCGAAGCCAAATAGTTTCCAGCAGGCTTTTCTTGAAGCGAGTATTTCCGGCCAGAGAGGAAAGCCTTCTTTGGGACACACAACTCATGAGCTCCGTCGAGTTCTTCAGACGTCCCCGAATCAACGTTGACCCTATTTCTTTGGTTGCTGGCCGCAGTATTAGAGAACACGACGTTGTTCAGTTCAGCTGGCCCCTGACCGTTTTGGTTAGCAGTGTCAGGGCTGACAGCAACGTGGATAGCCGCGACCCTTTTGGCGAGCTCCGCCTGTGTGTCTTTGCAACAGACCTGGGTGACTTGGCCAGCAGTCTCAGCTGGAGAATCTCCCATCCTCGATTCCAGGCTTTACACCTTCTTAGATCATGATGATGGAAGCTGCTGGGGTCGGACAGCTCATGGGAAGCATCTGAGATGGAGACGCTGCAACATGGACGTCTGGAAAGAATCAGAACAAGGAAGGATTAAGCAAAGCGGTAGCTAGGGATGGGGGAGAAATTCGATTCGGTTCTCATTTCAAGCCGAAACTATCAAATTCGTACTTTCCAAAACAAGAAACGGAGACATCTTTTGACATTCGCAAGGATCTGAATTTTGCAATGCAGTTCTCCCGCCAAAGAATGTTAGGAAGAATGCGTGCATTTTACTAGTGAACGTAACGTACAAAAATGTATTCTATTGGGGGAAATCACGTGTTTCCGTTAGTCAAAACTACATGCAAAAAATGTGTGTATTAGGAAAAAATAATAAATTTTGCCTAATAATTTTCAAGAGGATTAACTTTGTGTGATGCCACGACCCTCCGCTGTGTCGGCACAGGGGCACATCTGGACGCCTTTGTGCAGAGAGCCTCACACCTCTCCAAGTGAACACTCAAGGGGTTCCCATTAGGGTTTAAAGCTTTAAACAATTTAGATGTAGATGTACTGCCCTCAAGTCGATTCCGACTTATGGCGACCTTACGAAGAGGGTTTTCATGAGGCTGAGAGGCAGTGACTGGCCCAAGGTCACCCAGGGAGCTTCGTGGCTATGTGGGGATTTGAACCCTGGTCTCCCAGGTCGTAGTCCAACACCTTAACCACTACACCACACTGGCTCTCTTAGGCCGCATATATCTGAAAGACCACCTTCTTCCCCACAGACCCACTTGGGTATTAAGAATGGCAGATGGGTTCCACCATCCTCAGGAGGTTTGGGGTGGTGGTGGGAGAATAAACTCTTTGTGGCAGCTCTCCCAGCAAAGACCCGCCTGGTCCATCCCTTGTATAAATTTCATCACATGCTTTTCCCTGGCTGTTGACACTTAAGAGACATAATTTTAGGATTAGCAGACTATTCTTCTGCTTGGAAATTGTTTAAACTAATTTTAATCTTGTATTTTTTATATATTGCTGTTACCCACCCTGGGACAACAATAATAATAAATCGGAGCACAAGATCCCTCTCCCATTGCTTGCCTTCCATTGTCATCTCCACACTCCTCGGTCCTTCCCCCGCACACCTTCCCTCACAACAACAGACATCCCTAGGAGCCAATCAGCCAAAAAGGGGAGAGTGTTAGCTACTGAGAAGAGTCTTCTCAGTGGGTGACTCACCTCCTTTCACTCTGATTGGCTCCAATCAGCTGGAAAGGACAAGGAAGCATGTTAGAAGATTCTTCACACCCCTTTCATGCTGATTGGCTCATAGGAGGCTGGAGACATAGGGACATGGCTGGGAACCTGCTCCCAAAACAGTAAGGGGTCTAAGACCCTCCCCCAAGACCCAAGACCACTACAAATGTGAGACCCCAGACCACTACATCTGTGGGCACAAATGTGAGATCTTTGGTTGGGGCAGTCTTAGTGGTTCCTCACACCCCTGAGGTTCAGTTGGCCTCCACCAGGGACCAACCTTTAGTATGGCAGGCCCTGCCCTGTGGAACTCTCTATCACTAGAGATTCGGCAGGAACCATTCCATCATTCTTTCAGAGGTCTCCTGAAAGCTGAACTTTTTAAACAGGCCTTTTAATACGAATTCTCATTTCCATCCAGTGCAGAACTTATAGATGCTTTTATTAGTGATTTTAACAATGTTTTTATTGGTTTTTAATTCCATCATATTTTTGTACGTTGTTATGCCGCCTTGATAATCTTGTATGAAAAGGGCAGCATATAAGGAGGCTATCACTACTGCACCTCACAACAATGTATTTCACAGGAGGACGGGGAGACTGAGACCCTGCTCCCAAACAAGTAAGGGGTCTAAGACCCCCCCAAGACCCCAGATGACTACACCCCTGGGGGGAATACAAGAATCTAAGCACAGGGGCTTAGAGTTCTAGATGGGGCGGCAGGTCTCCCCAAAAGTCACCATGCCCATTCCGCAAAGCTTTGAAACAACAACTCACTGGCACAACTCTTACCTTTGTACAGCAGGCTCCATCCGGCCATGAAAACAGCCAAGATATTTCTACACACACCTCTATATCCTTCATCTAGGCAAGCCACCGTTCAAGGAGATATTTCAGACAAGCAACGGAATGAAGAGAAAGCACGGGGCAGAGGGCAGCCCGGGGAGAGACTCAGGGGGCTGGCAGAAGAGGCCTGGGGGTCCACAGTCAGACCCCAGGGCGGAGGTTCTCTGCCCCAGCCGCAGAAGTACAAAGGGTAACATTCCGACAGGCTTGGCAAAATGGCACTTCTGCTTTACATATCGGAATCAAGAGGCAGTGCTATTTTTAAATCAAATGAGAAGGAAATCAGCGGAGGAGGAAATTCAGGAGTACAGTGGAGTTTGGGTGCTGGTGGCGTGTACGTGTGGATCTTTTCTGTTTGGGCTTACAGGCCATCCTAAGAACATAACAGCAGCCCTGATGGATCTGGCCAGCATCCTCTTCTTACCATGGCCAACCAGAGCCCCCCCCCCAACAGGAAGCTGAAATGCAGGAGCTGAATGCAAAGAGCAAAGCTGACCAAACAGTCCTTTGCTCTTGTCCTGCCGCAACCTTTTCGCCCCTTGCCTCATTTTCTTTCTGCATAGTTCCACATTATTGCACAACCAGTGGGTTTTGATTTTGGTCTACTTTCACGCTGACATCTGTGCTGGTCTGTGCACTGACGGTCTTCCGTTGTAGCCGTATCAAAAGTTTTTCCATTGGTGAACCCTCCAGAGTGCATGGTTATAATTAGGCATAGAGACAGAGGAAGAATTCAGTCGTCATTTAAAAGGTGAGCCTACTTAACCCACAATTCCCGAAACGATATGTGAAGCAAAGAGCAACCACCCTTCAAAATTCACACAAATCTGAATTTTGCAATGCAGCTCTAACCAAGCAGTTTGTTCAGAAATTCATATACTTGGGTAAAGAATGCGTATCTCAGTGAAAATGACATACAAAAATGCATTACGATAAGGAAAATTGCTTTGCAAAAATACGTGTGTTCGGGAAAATTGCATTCAAATGTACATTTTGGGAGAAATTTGCAATTGAATGCTACTGAATTTTTATGAGGACTTTAAAAAAACACAGCTGAGGGGGAAATGTGTAGAACTGAACATGAGACTGTAGCAAATAAGAAACAGAGAGACAGTGATTTTGACAGATTCGCCCCTCCCTAATTGGGAGACATATAAATGCTATTAAGAGCTCTCAGGGAAGCAGGCAGCTTGTCACAGTACTGGTTAAGGGAAGGGTTGTTAAAACCCACGCCCCCTGGGTCATGCCCCTGATGCAAATAGTGCCGATTCAAATTTTCCCCACCTGGAGATCCTGACAGCCACGGAGGGTAAAACATTTAGGTGTTTGCTTACTCTAATAAATATGTACAATAGCAAAAAGGGACAAGGGAAACAATGCAAAAGGAAATCCGGAATGCTGCATGAGACAGTTTTGGAAGAGGAAGAATCTAAGAGCAGTTATAACATTGCAGGCAAGGCTTTGCCTCTCCCTCTGGTACAACCATTTTGCTTTTTATTCATTTATTCCCTGTTCGAGACAACCCCCATCAACCAGTCCTCTGGGACTTGATTTAAAAAAATCTCCAATAAAAATCAACTCAATAAAATGAGATTGAAACTCTAAATCCGGCATAAACAACACCCAAACAAGGATAAAACAGGACAACATAAAATGAATATAAATACCAGCCTAAAACACTGGTAAAGGGGAAGTGATTTCACCTCCTCTGCTTCGCTTTTCAAACAACGTTGTTGCTTTTGCTATCGCCTACAGTCTAAACAAAGCTAGGTATGACGTATCTTTGTAAATACTGGTGGATTTTTATTTTGCACTGATATTTTTGTACTGATACAATGGAAATACTTGCATCAGGGAAAAAGCAACACTAGCCATTTTCTTCCTGAGAAGCTACTGCTCTACATGCAGAGAGTTCTGGATATGAGAAGGGAATCAGACATCAAGGGTTGTATCTAGGGATGTGGAAGAAAATCAATTTGTTTGCATTTAAAGATGAATGTATCAAATGCACACTTTCCAAAACAATTTGAAAACTGATACACAGCCACTCCTCAAACTTTGCAGGATCCAAATTTTGCGATGCAGTCCTCCAACCAAGGAATGCTTACAAAAATGCATATATTAGGGGAAAGTGTGCATAAAAATTAATATATCGGTGAAACCAACCGACAAAAGGCATAAAATTAGGAAGAACTGCTTGCAAAAATGTATTTATTAGGAGAAATTCGCAGTGCAATGCTGGAGAATTTTCAGGAGGATTTTTTTTAAACCCACAAACTACGAAAGAAATGTGGAAAACTGAATTTAAGATCGGATAAATGAGAAACTGAGCAAACCTTCCATCCTTATTGTATGCAAGGTTAGTCCTACTCAAAGTAGACCCATTTACATTAATGGATGTGGTTAATTTAGGCCTTACCATTTTAATGCATCCACTCTGAGTAGACCTTAGTCGTATCCAACCCCAAGACTAGAATCCTATACCCGCTAGCCTGCCAAAGAAGCCCCAGGGAACTCAGTTCCTTGACTTCTATTGCCTTTAATCATTTGTTATATATTTGTGACATTCAGCAGAAGTCAGCAAAACCAACAAGGAGATTTGGCTAGCTCCACAGAAGGCAAAAATGCACTCAAAATGCGGCTGGCTTCCACCCAGCTATCAGCAGCTATGTTGTATAAAATCCTAAAACAGTTTGTATAAACTGAGCTCTAGCTGGGAGGAAGGGCGGGATATAAATCAAATAATATATAAATAAATAACCCCCCCCCAAAAAATAAAGCAGAAGTGCTTGCTGGTCTGGTTCTGCTGTTTATCGCAGTTCAATAAATATTTATTATTTATTTTTATTTATTTATTATACTTGTATACCACCCCATAGCCGAAGCTCTCTGGGCGGTTTACAGTAACTAAAAACAAATACAATTTAAACTACATCTTTTTTAAAAAAACAATTTAAAACACAATTAAAAAATTTAAAACAATATAAAGCACATGCTAAAATGCCTGGGAGAAGAGGAAAGTCTTGACCTGGCACTGAAAAGATAACAGTGTTGGCGCCAGGCGCACCTTGTCAGAAATATCATTCCATAATTTGGAGGCCACCTCTAAGAAGGCCTTCTTCCTTGTTGCCATTCTCCGAGCTTCCCTTGGAGTAGGCACCCAGAGGAATATCACGAATTTGGAACAGTTAAGACAACTGGGGCTGTAAAAAACTAAATCATCCTGTGAAGCTCAGGACGAAACAACCTTGCACATCACCATCTCTTCAACTCAGTGGGTCTTACTTCTAAGTAAACACATACAGGATCATGCTGCCAATCTCCCACCTGCAGTCAAAAGCAGAGCGGTCCAGCAAGAGCTTCACTGCAGGCTTCTGCTATTTGTGCAGCTCAGTTTAATGTTGTCTCAGAAGAAACGTTTTCTCAGGAAGTTGTGGAAGAGAACGGCAAAAGAATGCGAGATCTATTTTCCAACTCTAGCAGCTGTGGGGTGCGTTTGCATTTTATTGCCTTTTCCAAGACAAAAAAAAAACAACCCACCAAAACCCTGACAATACACTTCCCTTTCACACACAGAAGAAGCAGTCTTCTGACATTTGGGCACCTCGCCAAAAGGAAATGAAATTGTTTCAAATAAAATTCACGCCCCCTTGGAGATTTTTGCCCATAACTGTTTACAATTCATCTCCATCCCTGTGGAGCACCTGCTGAAGGAATGCCCCAGTGCAACAGTAAAAACCCACCCCATGCTATTTCGGGGAATAGATGTTTATTTACTTTTTTTGCAATGCCATGCTGTGCACCAGGAACTTTAAACGATATACTATACACACAACTGAACGGAAAATGGAAGGGGCTTCCATCTGTACAGAACTGGCTCAACAGGAGATTATTTAATTTAATTTTAATTTAATTTATATCCCACCCTCCCACCGAGAAGGAGCCCAGGCCGGCAAACAAAAACATTAAAGGCACTCTAAAAGATCTTTAAAACAGACTTTAAAATATATTAAAATGAAACAACTTTAAAAAGTATTAAAAGAAAGCATCTTTTAAAAAATGTTTTTGTTTTTTTTAAAAGGCTTTGAAAACTTGGGCTCCTACTGGGAGAAAGGCGGAGATATAAATCTAATAAATAAATAAATAAATAATCTTAACCAGAAATTCCAACACAGTTGCAGAATGGGATAAGGTCTCTATTGAAAGGCTTATTGAAAGGGAAAGGTCTTCAGTAGGCACCAATAAGGTAACAGAGATGGTGCCTGTCTAATATTTAAGGGGAGAGAATTCCAAAGGGCAGGCACCACTACACTAAAGGTCCGCTTCCTATGTTGTGCGGAACGGACCTCCTGATAAGATGGTGTCTGAAGGAGGCCCTCACCTGCAGAGCGCAGTGATCAACTGGGTATATAAGGGATAAGACGGTCTTTCAGGTATCCTGGTCCCAAGCTGTATAGGGCTTGGTACACCAAAACTAGAACCTTGAACTTGGCCCGCTAGCTAATGGGCAGCCACTTTCATCAACATTGCGCATTCTCGAGATATGGGATAACAACAGCCCTAAGAGAGAAGCATAAAAGGCAAAAGAGCCCACTTCTTATCTAATAACTGGTGACCGAATGACTTATGCTGCTTGACATCCCAAAGTCCGCTCCACTCCATTCCTTCCAAAAAGCTGTGGAAACCTAGAAGAATATCCTAAGAGCCCTAAAGCTGGCTCAGGCCAGTGGCCCATCTAGTCCAGCATCCTGTTCTCACAGTGGCCAACCGGCTGCCCATAGGAAGCCCACAAGCAAGAGCGCTCTCCCCTTCTGTGGTTGCCAGCAACGGGAATTCAGAAGAATGCTGCCTCCAAGAGTGGAGGTAGAACATAGTCGTCACTCGTAACTGTTTCGGGTAGCTTTAAGTGAGGCACCATTATTCAGCTGTAGGGCTCTTTTACTACCGTGAGACAGTCACACAGACAAACATCTCAGTGGTGGCTGCTCCATTAGGGCAAGTGGGCTACTGCCCTCAGCCGCTACCCCCCCTGCCTGCTTTCTTACTTGCAGCCAATTCAGTGGGTGGTACTGACTGTCACCTTCCTCCTCCTAAGTCTTGCCATTGCTGCCCTTGTAGAACTCAGCAGGAAGGATGATACGAGCAAAACTAGAATACGTTGACTCTGCCATTGGCTGTTGGGCTCCCTGCCTTCCACCCCACCAGTCCCAGTGGGCACCAGCCACCTCTGATATTATATACCATATTTTTTTTATAGAATTTGCTATTTCATTTGTTCTTCGGAAGGTTTTTTTTTGGGGGGGGACTATTTTATTCCGTTACAGTTGCTGTATTCCTAGTTTCCAATATAAGCTGCCTTGGAGGGATTTTTATTTGGAAATATAAATGCATATAAATGTGTGGGGTTTTTTTGCAGCACATATTTTTTTTAAAAGAAAAATCAGAGTAAATGAATGCAGCCTAAGCCAGTGCGGGAAAGGCTTCAGCAGCGTATGATACAGGAAGGAGGCTTGCTAAATAGCCTGTGGTATCAGAATTGGGATGTTTCAAGGGGTGTTTCAAGCGTGCCCCCATTTTTCTCTCTGGAATGTTTGGGGTTACTTTGTAGCTCCCGAAACCAGTGATGAAATTTTCACCCTGTCTCCCTCAGGGATGGGTGAATCTGTCAGTTTGGGTTTTCCCTTTTTCTCATTATCCAGTCTCAAATTCAGTTCCCCAATTTCTATAGCAGTTTGCAATTTGTTTTTTAATAAGTCCACACGAAAATTTGTCAGCACCTTACAGTGCTTTTCTTCCAATGTTCAAAATTTGCCATGCAATTTTGCCTAATGCATACTTTTTTCTAAGACCTTTCCTGAATAGGCATTTTTAGGCATGCTTTCCTCTAATATACACATTTTGCACACTTTTAAAAATTGGAGAACTACATTGTAAACTTCGGAACACAGGAAGCGGACCTTTAGTGTTGTGGCACCTACCCTTTAGAATTCCCTCCCCTTAAATATTAGACAGGCGCCATCTCTGTTATCTTTTCGGCGCCTGCTAAAGACCTTCCCCTTCCAACAAGACTTTTAATTAGAGATCTTATCCCAGTCTGCGTATGTGCTGGAACTGCTTTTTAAGATGTTTTTAAAGTTTTTTTTTTTAACGATGTTTTGTTTTACTATATATTTTTAAGATGTTTTGTTTTAATATATTTTAAAGTCTGTTTTAAAGATGTTTTAGAGTGCTTTTGTTTGCCGCCCTGAGCTCCTACTGGGAGAAAGGGTGGGATATAAATTTAATAAATAATAAGTGACCTGCGTTCGTTGTTTCAAACAGTGCAAGCCTAACCCAGTCTGCTCCAAAGCAAGTTCTATTGAATTCAACAGAGGGTTTACTCCCAGGAAGTTGGACCAGGATGCTGCTTCTCAAGGCAGAACGACTGCCGGATCAGGACCTGTATGCACATGGGCTTCCAGTGTGAAATCTTTCCTGAACCTCCCTACTAGTAGTGTTCAAACAGCTGAAGCAAGCCCACGTTGCCCAGTCACATTGGGCCAAACAACCACCTTTGCATTTGAAATCTGTTCTCAAGTCCTCTGGAGTTCCAAAAGGACCGGCTTCTCCGAAAGCCGAGAGTGAACATGATCACCCGCTTTTCACATTACGACAGCCAGTTTAGGAAGTTTAAACTTTGTAAAAGTGAGAGACAGCATAAATGTATTATACTTTATCGTTCCATGTTCTAATTACACAGTGTTACCAATTTGCATAATCAGATGCAATTACCCTAATTGCATGCATAAGCAATAATCAGCCAAAAATTACTCAAGGAAAGAAAAAAAAAGGGAGGGGCATCTCCAAAAAGCCAATTTAAAACAAACAACAAAATGTATTCAGGAAAAATGAAAGTTGAGGGTCTGACAGAGAAGAAAGATTTTTGGCCAAGAGACAATCATGGTCTGACCCACAAGATCAGCTCTCTGCTACTGGTTAAGCCGGAGGTCTGAAATGGCACTAGTCCTCATGAAAATGGCACACTAGATGCTACCCACAAATTATTGCCCAGGAAAAGGGGGTGGGGGGAAGTTAGGAGACAAAATTAATTTGACTATCTACAGTTGCCAGAAGAATGCCCCTCTATTTCCCTGGGAGAGGACATTAGAAAAAAAAACAGCAGGGCCCCACACAGCAGAATGAGCAGAAGGGCCCTCAACCCCCCAAAAGCTGGCTTGCCATGTTGTGAAGTAAGTTATAAAAAAGAACCTGGAACAGCTTTATAGCGCAACTGCATTATTAAAACCGTTCAATATGACAGTAATACCTCAGTTAACAAATCCTCCAGGAATGAAGCTCCTTTGAACAAAGGCTTTTTTAAAAAGGTGAAACTGACCAGCTTAGCTTTGCTATGGAGAAACCTTCAAGCCTGTGCCTTTGCTTTACTAAGGTGAAACTGACCATCCTGTGTCTTTGCTTTGCTAGGGGGAAACTGGCCATCCTGTGTCTTTGCTTTGCTGCGGAGAAACTGATAAGCCTGTGCCTTTGCTTTGCCAGGGTGAAATTTGCTTTGTATTAAAGAGATCTCCTGCTTTCTCCCAGGGCTGGGGGAGGGGAAGATCCAATACGATTCAGAACAGGAGGAGGGGGAGGGGGAAGGAGGGCAGTGGGTGAGTGCCGGGTAGGCACCCTTTAAGGCCCCTGTTGAAGCTGCCCCCACCGTCTATGAGCAGGTGTAAGACCCGATCCCTGCTCTTTCCATGTAATTCTTACATCTGGCACCAAAGTTTCTGTTAAACAGGTAATGTCCAGGAACTTACTGTATGCTGCACTGTTAGTGTTTGCTATGGGATGTGGAGTTTTAATGCTGAAACAGCCACTGGCAGCTGGTAACATTTTGGTAGGGCTGTATTATTACTACTACTACTACTACTACTACTACTACTACTACTACTACTACTACTACTACTACTATTATACCCCGCCCTTCCTCCCAGCAGGAGCCCAGGGCGGCAAAACCTTGCTGTTTGCATCAGCATAAGATGTACAGTACTTACTTGGGCAG
Organism: Rhineura floridana; assembly: GCF_030035675.1. Taxonomy (NCBI): domain Eukaryota; kingdom Metazoa; phylum Chordata; class Lepidosauria; order Squamata; family Rhineuridae; genus Rhineura; species Rhineura floridana. The sequence continues at coordinate 3,826,986 of NC_084500.1, read as the reverse complement.
AGCACCCCTATCTTTTCACAAAATAAAGTAAAAAAATTCTCTGCACATCTATAGACAGGGGAAGAGTTTCCATGATAAGAGGGCCCAGGTATGATATTCAGACAAGACTAAGGATAAATTGCTGGGGAAAATGTGTACATGAGTCAAAACGCCATATAAAAATGTGATTATTAATAGAAATTTGCATTAAAATGCTGAAGAACTTGTTTAAAAAAAATGCAGACTGCTGCAGAAATGTGGAGAACTGAATTTCAGGTTGGAAGAATGAGAAAGTGAGACGACCGAAATTAACTGTGTTAATTGTGTTCGATCTCTAGAAGTTCAGTCTTACGGTTGGAAGTAGGGGGTGGAAGGATCTGTTAATTTCACAGTGTAGCCCCCAAGGGCTTGCAGGCCCCAGGTGCTTCTGGGGGAAAGGTAAGAAGATTCTCCCTCATTTTATTAATGCTTTCAAAAACCCACCGAAGACTGGGAAGACGCCAAACGGAGAAAGACACCGCACGGACATTGATAACGCTCGCTGCTGACAGAAGCCAGGCGCATGAAGTGTTCATGTGCTCCCGGGTGATAGCAGAGTTGTCGTCACTATGGCAACAGATTGCTTACAGTCATCCCCAGGAAGGACATACATATAAATAAAATAAAATGAGTGGCAGAGGATGGAAGCGATGGTTTGCCAGAGGGTATTATCCAAAGAGCACGAAAGGCATCTGAGAAAAAGCGGAGGCCCATCACGCTGGGCTTCTTGGAGGCCAAGGTGAGAGAAGGAGGGGAAGGGTTTAATTCCCATTGCATCTCCAGGTAGGGCTGGGAGAGACTCTTGCCTGGAACCCGGGAGAGCCACTGCCAGCCAGTGTAGACAGTATTGAGCTAGATGGACCCTATGAGAGGTAGAGGACTGTTGCTCCAGGACCACAAGGCCCTAAAGCAGGGCTGGGAGGACCTTTGGCCGTGCCGATCTTGCTGAACTACAACTCCCATCAGCCCCCGCCAGCATGGCCAATGGCCAGGGACGATGGGGGTTGTAGTGCAGCAAGATCAGCAGGGCCAAAGGTTCTCCACACCTGCCCTAAAGAAAGGCTAAGGAACCTATGACCCTTCAGATGTGGCTGGAATCCAACTCCCACCGTCCCGGACCATTAGCCATGCTGGCAGGGGTGGATGGGAGTTGTAGTTCAGCAACACCTGGAGGCTCACAGGTCAGCCACCCCTCCTGTCAATACAGCCCAGCTTGAACTCGACCAAGCTACGGCCCAGCACACTCAATGGAAGGGTGGGGATCCATTCCTAAATACTCTTGCATCTGCCTCTTCCCTCTATTTAGTTCAAGGATGAGGAACCCAGTGGCGCTCCAGATGTTGCTGGACTAAAACTCCCACCACCGTTGACCATTTCCTGCGTTGACTGGGGATGAGTGGAGTTGGGACGCCAACAGCATCTGGCAAGTCACAACTTCCCCATCTGTGCCCTGAACCAACACTGAACAAGGCTTGATCCTAGACCAGGGGTCCCCAAACGGTGGCCCGTGGACCACCAGTGGTCCACCAGCTTCATTCTGGCGGTCTGCAGCGTGTCTGTGGATCTGTGGCTGGAGACGGCACATCCATCGCACTGAATATGCATATGGATTTTTAATTGCACCCCGTTGTGGCTTTTCTTTCTTACATTGCGTTTTAGTCTATGGGATGCAAGCTGTAACACAATAAAATAAAAGAAGCAATAAAGTCTAACTCAAAATCATAAAGCATCTCGCCCAGCGCGTGCCAATTGCTACAACAGGTAGAATTATCGTTCAATGGTCTGCCACAACCCTCAGCAATTTACAAGTGGCCTGCGGCATGAAAACATAGGGACCAAGTCAGACCCCGGGTCCATCTAGCTCAGTATTGTCCACACTGACTGGCAGCAGATCCCTAGGGTTTCAGGCAGGGTTCTCTCCCAACCCTACCTGGAGATGGCATCGGGGTTTGAACCTAGAACTTTCTGCCTTCAAAGCAGATGTTCTACCATTGAGTGACAGCCCTTCACGAAAGGTTTGGGAACCACTCTAGATCATACCATGAACCACTTGGAGTGCCCGTTTACCCAGAAAGGCAGTACACAAGATGGGAATTATAAATAAAATTACTGGCACCAATATACTCTTAACGCCTTTATATTTTATTTATTTATTTGATTTATATCCCGCCCTTCCTCCCCGCAGGAGCCCAGGACGGCAAACAAAAGCACTAAAAACACTTTAAAACATCATAAAAACAAACTTTAAAACACATTCAAAAACGTTTCTTTTAAAAAGCTTTAAAAGCATCTTCTGTTGGCAAAGAAAGAGTGCCTGAAGAGTATTTTTCCATGGCAGAGTTACAAGGCCAAGTAGCTCACAAGGCTGGAGTGGACGTGCACTCCTCAAGGACACATTGCCAGGACAACCAGCTGTCTTATCAGTATATAGCTGGAAACTGAAACTGGCAGAGTGTGGGGGTCGAGGAGTTTGTCCAGAGAGAGCTTGTGATATATTGTCAGTAAAGTAACTCTTAAAACTTATTACTTGTCTGGCTCATTGCTTCAACTGGCATCTAGCCTGTCACTATACTGTTCTGCATCCTGGGCATCTGCTTGCGCCAGATACAACATCCAACATCTTCTAAGATTAAAAACATTTTTTTAAAAAGGTTTCAGAATATATTAAAAAGCAATTCCAACACAGATGCAGACTGGGATAAGGTCTCTACTTAAAAGGCTTGTTGAAAGAGGAAGGTCTTCAACAGGCGCCAAAAAGGTAACAGAGATGGCACCTGTCTAATATTTAAGGGGAGGGAGTTCCACAGGGTAGGTGCCGCCACACTAAAGGTCCGTTTCCTATGTTGTGCAGAACGGACCTCCTGATAAAATAGTGTCTGCAGGAGGCCCTCACCTGCACAGCGGAGTGATCGGCTGGGTATATAAGGGGTAAGACAGTCTTTCAGGTATCCTGGTCCCAACCTGTATAGGGCTTTGTACACCAAAACTAGAACCTTGAACTTGGACCCGTAGCAAACGGGCAGCCAGTGCAATGCTTTCAGCAGCGGGGTGACATGTTGACGTTACCATGCCCCAGTGAGCAGTCTCGCCACCGCATTTTATATGCTCTATTAGAAGTGGAGGTTGGTCCATTAGGGCAAACCAGGGCATTGCCCTAGAATCATAGATTCATAGAATGATAGAGTTGGAAGGGGCCTATAAGGCCATTGAGTCTAAACCCCTGCTCAATGCAGGAATCCAAATTAAAGTATAAGTGAAATACTAAGTGAAATATCAGACGTTTTCCACCTCAAAACCCACTTGTGCCCTACCATTCCAACTTAGGGGGGCTCCTGGAGATGTTTCTGTCAATCTCGTGTTCTCTGGCCAATCAGCTCTCCGCCCCACTCAGCCAATCCCAATCCAAAAGAACTGCTACGGCCAGGAGGCCCAGCCCATATGTCTCCAGGCAGGGGGGGGGGAAGATACACAAAGCCTGCAAGCTGATCAGCCTCAGTTGTACAGATTCCCTCTCCCTCCAGGAGAAATGGCATCCATTGACCAACACCACTCTGAAAGCATTCCACCAGCCTAACAGGGAGTATTGATTTGAGTTTGTTCTTTGTTCGCAATCCATTGCTTTTACTGATTTGATTTTTCCCCTCAAAAATATTAATATCAATATTTTGAAAGGAATTATCAATATTTTGAAAGAAATAAAAAGGAATTATTGATATTTTGGAACAAACTACCAATATTTCCAAAGCTTTGCACCCTCCTCTTCTGCTATTAAAGGCTATTATAGGCTTAAATTGCTTCCTCCCTGCTTGGAGCTTGGATTATTCAAGTGGAGGGGAGGTGGCACAGAGAGAGAGAGAGAGAGAGAGAGAGAGAGAGAGAGAGAAACCCGCACTGCTGTGCTGTGTGTAAAATCAATAAAAGAACTATATTTGAGGGAATAAAGGGGGGGGAATCTGGTGTCAGGGAAAAGCAGCTGAAGTTCAGAGCAAATAGAATCACTCTGAAAAAATGGAGAATATGCAGACTATTGAAAAATCTGGTGCTAAATCCAAATTCAGAGGAATTCTTGCCCATCCCTACCCTCCTGTTGTCACGATGGCATTCCAGCCATATTATATAACATCAGGAGGGCTGCTGCAATGGCAGACCTACCAGCACTTCTGAGTGTGCTCCCCACGGGTGTCTTGAAGGCCACACTACCTGCAGTTTATATAACGTTCTTGGTAGCTAATAGGCAGCATTGTTACTGAGCTGTTGCCAGAGAGAGAGGGAGCAAGAGAGCACAGCACAAGTCTCTTTCTATAGCAAATATCTATTTTATAGTTAATCATTTGCATTTACTTTTGTGAAGAGGGAAGGAGGGTTGGGAGGATAAATGGTGGACGGCTTGTGTATGTGGCAAGTTCAATTTGCTGCATTGGAAGATCTTTTTTTCCCCTCTATGCAATTTGCAAGTGCAAGGTCCCTGATGAGGAGGGATGCATTGCAGGGCAAAGGGTTAAATCCTTCCCCCCCACCTGAATTAGCCCCCACCCCAATAAGGAATGGGCAAGATTCAGTTTGCATTTCAAGCCCAATCTCTCAAATTTGCACTTTCCAAAACAGGAAACTGATACAAACCCATCCTTCAACATTCACATTGATCTGAATTTTGCAATGCCGTTGGCCAACCGTTTTTGTGCAACGCAAAAAAACGACAATAAATTTTGCCGTGCAGTTTTGTTTACAAAAAATGTGTACGTTAGGGAAAAGTGTGCATTAAATTGAACATATGAGTGAAAATAACATACAAAAATATGTATCACATGATGAGAAATTTGTTGCAAAAATGTTTTTATTAGGAGAAATTTGCACTAAAATGTTGGAGAATTTTCATGAGAATGTTTTTTTTAAAAAAAAAATCTCAAATTGCTGCAGAAATGTGGAGAACTGAATTTAAGTTTGGAAAAAGGAGAAACTGAGAGGACTGAAATGGACAGATCTTTCCATCTGTACTGGCAATTACTGTGGTGTTTTTAAAAATAAAAACTTTCAACTAAGGGTGCATCTGTTTATTTACTTTACTTATAAAAATATTTATATACCACTATTTCGTTCAAAACATCAAAGTGGTTTACAACATGTTAAAAACAACCACTACCACCCTAGAATAAAAACATTAAAAACATGATCAAAACAAAGGTCAACTGTTATGAAAAAAGCATCTTCTTAGTTTCCTGCATAAGCCTGGCGGAACAGAAGGTTTTTCAGCAGGTGCTTAAAAGTTAAACATAATGTGTCAGCTCACATAATGTGTAGCCTGCCTTTGCCCATTTTTTAGTTTTCAACAAAATGGATAGAGGCTAAGAACATAAGAAAAGCCATGATGGATCAGGCCACAGGCCTATCTAGTCCCGCACCCTACTTCCCACCGTGGCCAATCAGAAGCCTACAGGCAGGGCGTGAAGTCCACAGCCCTCCCTCTCTGTTACCCATCAGAACATAAAGCAGAGCCCTGATCAGGCCAAAGGCGCATCTAGTCCAACATCCTGTTCCACAATGCCTCTTCTGGGAAGCTCGCAGGCAGGCTACACATTCAAAGCAGCACAGATATAAACATCTGGGATAAATACATTTTGTAAAATAAATAAATACATAAGGGTTTTGGGAAAGTTACTTTCTGATTTAGAAATGATTCACAACAGTTTGCAGCTTCCAGCCGAGTCTAGCAGGTGGAGGGAGCTGGGGAGCATGAAAAACAAACACGCACACCAGGCTCTGGTTAACTGAATTTCGCATGCTTCTACATGAAGGATGCACAGGAATTATCCAGCTCCATCTGGAGCCCTCCAGCCCCTTTGTGGAAATGGGGGTGTTCATTCAGGTGTGCCGTCAGCTTGTCAGAGCAACATAAACCAGGCCTACAGAGCGAGTGGCAAAACATCTGCTCCCCGCCATGCTAATTTTTATAGATTTAACATTTATCTGCCATTTTATTTCAGTGGCACAACAGGAGCAAGCTCTCCCTGCCATCACATTCTTCTTTCTCTCTCCCTTAATCTTTCCAACTGCAAAATAACCGGAGAATGGGAGCAAAACCCGGAGCGGATCCCACCGCCCCACTGACACGGAGCCACCAGCTTCACATCGATTACCTGCTTGCTTTGGATGCAATCCAAAGGCCAAGTCCAGAGGCAGTGGGACTTACTGGAGCAGCATAGCCACCACTGCACCCACAGCCCTTTGTGCTGGTCAGGGCAGAGGGAGGAAAAAAGTATCTTCGCTTCACCAGCTTAGAAGTCCGGATCATAGAATCACAGAATAGTAGAGCTGGAAGGGGCCTATAAGGCCATGGAGTCCAACTCCCTGCTCAATGCAGGATCATGCCCATTGCCATCAAGTGATTTTGGCTGAACATCAGGAAAAACTTCCTGTTAAAGTGGTGCGACAATGGAACCAATAACCTAGGGAGGTGGTGGGCTCTGCAACATTCAAGAGGCAGCTGGACAGCTACCTGTCAGGTTTGCTTTAACTTGGATTCCTGCATTAAGGAGGGGGTTGGATTTGATGGCCTCACAGTCCCCTTCCAACTCCACTATGCTTTGATTCTATGATTCCCGCCACCACGGCAACCAAATGAGGTGGCGGAACGCTGTAGGCGGAGAGTGGACTGTACCAAGTGGGACTGCAAGTGGGGGAGGAAGGAGGGAAGTCCATCTCCGCATGCTTTCCCAAAACAAGAGATTGTACAGAAGGGGAGGGCAACAGCACACCAGAGAGAAAGGCCCCACCCATTCTGTCATGCTCATTTTCAGCTTCAAGGGATTGGCCCACGGATGCTTTCAATGCAAAAGGACAGAGAGCTGTCCAGTAGGAACAGAGGAATCTTTCAGTCGTGGTTTCTCTTGGCTTCTCATAACGTTCAGTTAAGGTCTCCCCATTGTTACATCAGATCGCAGATTTTTCTCTTTGAATGCCCTCATGACAATCTACTTCAGTGCTCATTCCTCCTGATAACACACCTTCTTGCAAACCGCAATCTCCCCCTCATTCCAGCCACTGCACCATTGGTGGCTGATGTGCCTCAGGACCGGAGGGGCAGGAGGCAGGGAGCTCAATGGGAGGCGGAGCCAGCGAGAGACAGAGCCAACTCATTCTAGCTTTGTCCCCACCCTCCTCCTCCCTGAAGAGTTCTACAAGAGGCAACACAGAGATTCAGGAGGAGGAGGAGGCGGGTGGGACGTGCAAGCCCCTGGCCTGGCTTGAAGTAGGAAGGCAAAGCAAGTGCGGGCTGGCTGAGGGCAGAGAGAGGTCGGTGGGCAGTCCCCCTCGTGCTCTAATGGATCAGGCTCCCCTGCACTACACCACACTGCATGAAACTGCTGGAATTAAAGCTTACCATGCAGTCAAGGAGGATCCAGTTGGCAAGACACTTTAGACACTGCAAAGTAGTGTGGAATTCCCTCCCCTTAAATATTAGGCAGGCGCCATCTCTGCTATCTTTTTGGCGCCTTTTGAAGACTTCCCTCTTCCAACAAGCCTTTTAAGTTGAGGCCTATCCCAGTCTGTGTCTGTGTTAGAATTGCTTTTAATATGTCTTTTAATATCTTGAACCCTTTTTTAAAAGATGTTTTCAAAGTTTTCTTTAAATGTTTTTAAGGTCGTTTTGTTTTAATGTATTTTAAGGTCTTTTTATGATGTTTTAAAGTGTTTTTGGTGTTTCTGTTTGCCGCCCTGGGCTCCTGCTGGGAGGAAGGGAGGGGTATAAATAAAATAATAAATAAATAAATAAAATAAGTAGGGGCTGATTCCAAGGGAGACGCTAACTATCCTTGGATACTGTACATCCCGAACGCCGCATCCAGTTAGGTCTCCATGAGGGAGCCAAACCTCCTCGCCCTCTTTTGGCGACGGCCTCCGCCGTCCACTGCTCTTGCACAAGAGAATGAAAAGGCACATCGTAGGATTACAGCTACTGGGCTGAGAAACCTCTGAAAACTTGAGAAACCTCTGAAAACTTGAGAAACCTCTGAAAACTTGAGAAACCTCTGAAAACTTGGGTGCAGGCAGCCCAGGGAATTGCACTGTGCAAGTACATGAAAGGTTGCCACACAGAGGAGGGCCGGGATCTCTTCTCGATCGTCCCAGAATGCAGGAGATGGAATAATGGGCTCAAGTTGCAGGAAGCCAGATTTCGACTGGACATCAGGAAAAACTTCCTAACTGTTAGAGCCATACGACAATGGAACCAATGACCTAGAGAGGTAGTGGGCTCTCTGACACTGGAGGCATTCAAGAGGCAGCTGGACAGCCATCTGTTGGGAAAGCTTTGATTTGGATTCTTGCATTGAACAGGGGGTTGGACTCGATGGCCTTATAGGCCCCTTCCAACTCTACTATTCTATGATTCTATGATTCTTGGGATCACACTGCCACCACTCCCATAACGAAATTTGGGACGGTATTCTGGGATACAGAAGCACCCATGCACATATAGGGTGGAGGGGATGACATGTCCAATGATGCCCGCTGTTGTTGTGTCATACCCCACCAACTGGTGTGAATGAAATTTTGCATGACATGGCAGAATATTGATGGGCGGGAAACAGTTCCATAACACAACAGGAATATTAGAATCCAGATATAAGTGCTAGCATTATAATCAGGAAACAATAACCCAATAAACCCCACATCTGAATGCACCCCCTGTGGCCTTTTTAGCTCTGTGGTGTATATAGCATTTCATTGTACAGTGGGTTTTAAAAAACCCAACGTGCTGGTTTTGTATTTCAGCTTTTATGCTGGTTGTTCCTTAAGCACATTGCAGTTTTATTGTAGCATGCTTTCTGGTGCGGATATACTCTTTTTTATTTATACAGATTATTGTCCTTTTGTTTTGCAACTTGTATGCTGGGATCTGGCAGCATATGACTGGCCAATTTTATGTTACATATTTCTAATGGAAGACAAAACACCAAGGGTGTCACTGGCAGTGGCTAAATCTCTGTCAGTAATAGTGAGAACAATTTATCACCTGAATCTGCAAGGCCCATTTTGAGGACAAACCCCAGATTTTAGTAGCTCTATGTAACCGTTATTATATTGTGTTAATGTTTTGATTGAGACTGCAGAGCACTATATCTGTTTATTGCATTTTATTCTATATTTTATTTTGGTATTTATCCATTGCATAAATCAAATCAATGCATTGGCCTGATTTATTCTGATTGCAGATTTCCCACCCACTCTTAGCCACAGAATTTGCACTGCATCTTTCCCCATTTGAGCTGCATGCAAACAGATCCAAGCCTTTTCTCTAGGCAGAGTGACTGCTGAATTCACCCACCACTTAACGCCAACAGAACTCTCCCCACCCCCAAAAATTGTTTAATTCCACAAGCTGCATCCACAGCTCTTGATTCCTTGGACTATGTAAACACTTCTCGTCTCTTGAAAATGTTCTAATCATTTAGAAGCACAAAGAACAGACTCCTCTTGAAAATAAATCACTTTCTCCATGAGACTTCAGAACAGGAGGAGGATAGCTGGCCAAAAATATCTCCATTTTGGAAAGAAATATCTGCAAGTGCCACATTTACCTCCCACGCTGTATTTTCCAGGTTCTGCTACTTCAGTCCTACAGATTTAACTTTTAGTTCTCTGAAAACATACTGGGAAATCCTGCAACAACAAAAAAGTCCTTTGCCTTTCCCAGGAGGGCAGATTAACACCACTATAAACGCAGAGTTGAATGGTATCTCTGCAATTACACATCGAATGCCCACAGATTTTCAAGGCTGATCCCAGAAGACTTGTCCCAATTTAAAGATGACCACAGAATCAGAAAGCTAATTGGTTGATTTCAGTTCTCTCCGTTTCTCTTATTTCCAATCCGAAATTCAGTTCTCCCCATTTCTGTGGCAATTTGCAATTTTCTAATATAAAAAATCCCCACCAAAAAATTGAGTGTGTTAGTGCGAATTTCTCCTAACACATTGTTTGCAGTTTTGACGAATGTACACATTCTTGCAAGCAATCGTCTCACATTATACATGTTTGTACGTTAATACATCATGCACACTTACCCCTAATATCTGCATTTTCGTAAACCTTGTTTGGTTGGAGAATTGCATCACAAAATTCAGAAAATTTCGGAGGATGGCCATGTTTCAGTTCTCTTTGTTTCGGCATGTGTGAATTTGAAAGATTCAGCTTTAAATGCAAACTAAATTGAATTTCTCCCCCATTCCTATTAGAGAGGCTGATTTGGCTCCTTTGTTGTCAAGCCTCTGCGTGTCCCGAGTCAAGCACTGCATGCTAGCAAGCGTGTCTACATGTGTAGTCACGGGGGCATGATACTTTGAGATCTTTCATCCAGACTCATGATGCACCACGAGAAGTTGTAATGAACTCAATTCCTCCGATTCCTTCAGAGAGTCAGTGAAAACCACTAAGTCGTAGAATGGGAAAAATGAGAAGCCAAAAGAACCAAATTTGACAGATCCTTCCATCCCTGCTCTCCTGGGAGGAAGTTCCACAGTTTGGGCACCACAACCAACAAGGCCACTCTCACGTCCCAGCCAATGACACTTCAAAAGGTAGAGAACCATGGAACAGAGCCTCCGTTGATTGACTGATTATTTGTTTGCTTGTTTGTTAAATGGATAGCCCACCCTTCCTCCCACTCTAAAACATCTTAAAAACAGACTTTAAAATATATTAAAGCAAAACATCTTCAAAAACATCTTTTTTTAAAAAAAAGGTTTAAAAAACATCTTTAAAAGCAATTCCAACACAGACGCAGACTGGGATAAGGGATCTGCTGAAAAGGCTTGTTGAAAGAGGAAGGTCTTCAGTAAGCACCGAAAAGATAACAGAGGTGGCGCCTGTCTAATATTTAAGGGGAGGGAATTCCACAGGGTAGGTGCCGCCACACTAAAGGCCCGCTTCCCGTGTTGTGCGGAATGGACCTCCTGATAAGAGGGCATCTGGAGGAAGCCCTCAAGTGCAGAGCATGATGATTGACTGGGTATATAAGGAGTAAGATGATCTTTCAGGTATCCTGGTCCCAAGCTGTATAGGGCTTTGTACACCAAAACCAGAACCTTGAACTTGGCCCAGTAGGTAATGGGCAGCCAGTGTAATTCTTTCAGCAGCAGGGTGACATGTTGGCGTTACCCTGCATAGTAAGCAGTCGTGCCGCCACATTTTGCACCAGCTGCAGCCTCCGGACCAACCTCAAGGGCAGCCCCACATAGAGCACATTGCAGTAATCCGGCCTGGAGGTTACCCGTGCATGGGCAACAGTGGTCAGGCTATCCCGGTCCAGAAAAGGCTGCAGCTGTCTTACCAGCCGAAGCTGGTAAAAGGCACTCATAGCCACGGAGGTCACCTGGGCCTCTAGCCACAAAGATGGGTCCAAAGATGGATGAACACAGAGTGTGGGGAGGGTCTAGCATGAGAATACCTAAAACGTTTAGGAAGACTCACCAAACCCCACAAGGCTTTTCAGCTATTTGCAACGCATACTTCAAAACCCAGATGTGTTTTTGAGGGCCCACTTTATTTATTTGCCAAAACTTAATGGGAATGGAGGGAAAGAGACAAAAACCCAATGTCAATTTTTGAGTGGTTGCATGATCTCAATAAGGTTTCTTTTTTAAAACCGTCTGCAAAAATGTTGTTTGTTAGCAACGGGCAGTGGCTGTTCAAATCAAAAGAACCAAATCTGCTTTTCATCTCGCAGGGCCCAGGTGACTCCACCGAGATTAGCCGTTACTGCATTTAGTCCTGTAAAGGGTTTATCTGAGCCCTGTTAATCAAGGCCGTATGGAGGCTCTCCCAGGCAGAACAATGGAGCCCGCTGCAAAGAGAGCTATCAAAATGCTAATTTGCCCGGACTAGGCCTGCCACAATCTCAATGGTGAATGCTCCATGAAGGAGATTCACTGCCCCAGCCAGCTCTAGATTACCATGAATCTCCCCAAATCTAGTTGAAATCTTACAGTGATATATTTATCTACCATGGTATTAACCAAAGATACACAAAGCTGCTAACATTAAAATCACACATTGCAATCTCATAAAAAAAACACTAAACAAGGCACTAAAACTCCATAACATAAAAAACTAATAGTCATTTTAAAAAAAAACATACAAAAACCTTCAGCTCAGCTATCACACCAGCATGAGAATTCCCTATGCATTCTTTAAGCCAATCTCTCTCTGTGTAAACCTCAATTTTCCCCTTATGTGAAAATGGACTGCCTTCAAGTCGATCCTGACTTATGGCTACCCTATGGAGCGACTTCCTTATGAGGTTGCAGCATTTGGGGCTTTTTAGTTTAGAGAAAAGGCGGGTCAGAGGAGACATGATAGAAGTGTATAAAATTATCCATGGCACTGAGAAAGTGGATAGAGAAAAGTTTTTCTCCCTCTCTCATAATACTAGAACTCGTGGACATTCAAAGAAGCTGAATGTTGGACGATTCAGGACAGACAAAAGGAAGTACTTCTTTACTCAGCGCATAGTTAAACTATGGAATTTGCTCCCACAAGACGCATTGATAGCCACCAGCTTGGATGGCTTTAAAAGAAGATTAGACAAATTCATGGAGGACAGGGCTATCAATGGCTACTAGCCATGATGGCTGTGCTCTGCCACCCTAGTCAGAGGCAGTATGCTTCTGAAAACCAGTTGCTAGAAGCCTCAGGAGGGGGACAGTGTTCTTGCACTGAGGTCCTGCTTGCGGGCTTCCCCCAGGCACCTGGTTGGCCACTGTGAGAACAGGATGCTGGACCAGATGGGCCACTGGCCTGATCCAGCAGGCTCTTCTTATGTTCTTATGTTCTATGAATAGGGATTTCATGGTAAGCGGTATCCAGAGGAGGTTTACCATTGCCTCCCTCTGAGGCTAGTCCTCCCCAGCTGTCTAGGGCCTGCTCAGCTTGCCACAGCTGCACAAGCCAACCCCTTCCTTGTCCGCAACTGCCAGATGGGGGACAACTGGGCTCCTTGGGACTCTGCAGCTTGCCCGCGGCTGCACAGGTGGCAGGGCACGTCACCCGTGAGCCACTCACTGTGGGGGTGATCTTTAGCTGGCCCTTGACACCCAGGAGACGCAAGCGGGGATTTGAACTCACCGACTCTGGACTCCCAGCCAGGCTCTCCTCCCCACTGTGCTATGCCAGCTGACGTTCCCCTTATGTAAGAAGGCAGAAGTGATAAAGTATGTTTCACACCATGTACCATTAACATGCAGAGCATGAGGATTTTGCTGTGGCAGCCAGGAAGGTATGTTTGAAATGGGACAACCCTCATATGCAATGGGATCTACCCTTTCACATCTTTAACAATCATCAAATGGGGATAAACACAGCAAGCTACACAATACTAAGTCATAAAGCCGTTGGTCCATCTAGTACAATACTGTTGACACTACCTAGCAGCGGTCCCCTAAGGTTAGATACCCAGTCAGTCATTGCCTTCTGCAGGTGAGGGCCTCTAGAAGATAACATCTCATCAGGTCGTCCATTCCACACAAGGTAAGAATCAGGCCATTAGTGGTGCCACCGACCCTTTGGAATTCCCTCCACTTAAATGCTTATTTATTTATTATTTAGACAATTTATATACTGCTTACACTCCAATGAAACTCTAAAGAGGTGTACAACGTACGTTAAACATCTTAAACAGCAAATGCAACAAAAACACAATCTATAAAATACAATTGATACCTGATCAGAACATCCTCTTCAGTATCAAGATTTAGTTTAAACACTGCATATAAGAAAGAATTACCAAAAAAAATCATTTTTATTAATTTTTTATTGAAGGGTAGGGTAAACATAGTAAACTGGACAAAAAATCCCCTAGGCTTCAATAAAAAATTAATAAAAATCAGGTTAAAAAACATCAACCTTCTTTCTAAAGATGGTAAATTGGACAAAAGGAAATCAACTCATTTCTTAATCAATATATAATAACAAAGCAAAGCAATTAAAACAGCCAGCCCTCTTTATAATAGCAAACAGAATTTCCTCAAACGACACTTTATTCACTCAACTTACTCAAGCACACCCTTACAAGATCAACACTCAGATTAATCAAAGATATCAAGCACAAAAACATTCTAAACGAATGCACTCAAGCTCACTATTTTAGCACACCTTAAACCATACTCTACAAGCACACACATAAATTCAGTCTCACATTCCAAACACACATTCACACGTCCACTCCATGCAAATCTAAATACATACAAATAAACAGGAATACACACACACTCTAAAGAAAACATTCCTACCAAGCACTCCCCCTCGTCTCTCACTCGAGGGGGCAGAAACTATCCCCGCTAGGCAGGTTCTCTGTTACCTTTTCAGTGCCTACTGAAGCCCTTCCTCTTCCATCAAGCCTTTTAAGTAGAGACCTTATCCCAGTCTGTGTCTGTGTAGGAATTGTTTTTTAAGATGTTTTCCAAGATGTTTTTTGAAGATCCTTTGTTTTTAAGATGTTTGTTGTGTTTTATTGCTTGTTTGCCACCTTGGGTTCCTTCTGGGAGGGCGGGCGGGATATAAGTTAAATAAATAAATAAACAAGGTTGCAGATGGAGGGCACTCCCAGCCTTACCCGATAGAATCATAGAGTTGGAAGAGGACTAATCAAGGCATCGAGTCCAAACTCTTGCTCAATGCAGGAATCCAATTTAAAGCATCCCCAACTGGTGGCTGTCCAGCTGCCTCTTAAATGCCTCCAGTGTTGGAGAGCTCACCGCCTCCCTAGGTCATCGGTCCCATTGTCGTACCGGAGACCTTTTTGCATGCAAAGCAAGAACTGAGCTACGACCTTTGCCCAAAGAGTGGGCGCGTCTTTATTTCAAACACCAACTGAGAGCCTTATCTATATATCTCCAGAACACATGCCGCGTTTACAATTTATTATTAGCAACAAGATACTAATTGTACGGCAAGGACGCATCTGCCTTACATGCAGAAGTCCCAAGTTCAACCCCTGGCATCTCCAAGTAGGCCTGGGAGAGATTCCTGGCCCAAACCTTCGACAGCCACTGCCAGCCAGTGTAGACAATAGTGAGCTACATAGACCAATGGTCTGACTTTAAGTAAGTCAGTAACTTTCTATGTTTCTAATTCTTACCCAGTTTTTTTATTCCATTAATTGCACTGCAGGGGTTGGGGTTCAACTGATGCAGCATTTTCCCTGCCTGGGGCTGTTAATAATAGGAAATCCATCCCTTTTGACCCTGCCACACAGATGCTAAATGTCTAAATTTATGTTAATTTTATTTATTTAGCAAGAGTTACATACTGCTTGGGGAGGGGGGGCACCAACACTTCTAAGAGGTTTACATAAAATGAGAAAACATCCATAAAATCAACAGACTTCAAAAATGTGTAGACATAAGAAAATTATCCGAATATAAATATAAATCAGTCATTTAAAGATATATACACACACAATCCTCCAATCTGGCAACAAGGAGACATTCTGAGAGTTCAAGGACACATTTCAGCCAGGCAAATTTTTTTAAAAGCTCGGGGTGTGAAGCAGGGTCAGTGAGGGGTGTGGCCAGAGAGAGTCCTGAGGGCCAGATGAGGGTTTCCTTTGGCCCCCGGGTCAGTGGTTCCCCATTCCTGTTGCATATCGATAGCCGGTGACGACACAACACAATTATTAAAAAATTACTCTGATACAACCATGACAAGAGGACATTGCTCACACATTAAGATAAAAGCAATACAGCTAAATCAACCATTAAACGGGCAAATTGATGAATAGATCTGCCATTTGCTAATAACTGAGAACTATGGTTCATTCTTTGCTCTTACCGGTCCTCGCAATCATGACTGAAGACTCACAGTTACCCCCTGAGATTTTTTTTAAAAAAGTGCTTCTGGAGCAAAACACACTAGATTCCCTCTCCCCTCTCTTCTAAAGGGTTTTGTTTTTGAAAGTTTGCCAACATCCAGTTAGCTTCTTGTTAGTCCACTTTTATTTATTTATCACATTTCCTTTTAGGAACAGTTCCCAGGATGCTTTTCTGCATCTAAGCGGAGTGGGGGGAGTGCAGAGAAAGAGGTCATGTTTTAAAACGGATCCGTTTTGGAAGATCAGCGAAAGGACAGGCGGTGAAATCCCAGGGATGGGAGGCTCATTCATATCTTTTTAAAAAATAATGCATGCAAATAAAAATAGGCTAAAAGGTCACATGACTATACAACCATAATTAGATTTGGTAGTTCTGTCACCCTCAGACATGCAAGGGAGAAGGAAAGGGGGAGAAAGTCCATTCAGTTCACATTTGAAGGGGAACTATCAAATTCACACTTTCCGAAACACAAGAACCAAACGCAGCCATCCTTTGAAAGTCACGCTGCTCCGAATTTTGCAGTGCAGTTCGCCAACCAAAGAGTTTTTACAAAATTTCACAGAATCATAGAATACTAGAGTTGGAAGGGGCCTACAAGGCCATCTAGTCCAACCCGCTGCTCAATGCAGGAATCCAAATCAAAGCTTTCCCAACAGATGGCTGTCCAGCTGCCTCTTGAAGGCCTCCAGTGTCGGAGAGTCCACTACCTCTCTAGGTCATTGGTTCCATTGTCGTATGGCTCTAACAGTTAGGAAGTTTTTCCTGATGTCCAGTCGAAATCTGGCTTCCTGCAACTTGAGCCCATTATTCCGTGTCCTGCACTCTGGGACGATCGAGAAGAGATTTATTTATTTATAATTTATTTATTTATTATTTGATTAATATCCCGCCCTTCCTCCCAGCACGAGCCCAGGGCGGCAAATGCAAAATTGCATTTGTCAGGAGAAAGCATGCATAAAAGAATCAAAACTGACACAAGGTCTCCATCCCGAATTTCAGGATTTGGCCCATTCCTTTCTAACAGACAGAGCTGCAACTAGGAAGCTGGCTAGAAACAGGCGACACTGCCTGAGATCGAGGCAGACCACTGGTCAGCACTGCCCTCCTGGAGACATCAAGGTTTGAACTTGGGTCTTTCTACATGCAAGGCAGATGCTCTACCACTGAGCCATAGCCCTTCCCCACTAGATCAAATATGATCCTTTCAAAACTGCATTGATTTTTTTGTTTCTCAGAATTCCTGAGCAACGCCGGGTGCAAGGCTAGGATCATAGAATCGTAGAGTTGGAAGGGGCCTATAAGGCCATCAAGTCCAATCTCCTGCTCAGCGCAGGAATCCAAATTAAAGCAGACTCGACAGGTGGCTCTCTAGCTGCCTCTTGAATCATATAAACCAGGTGTGGGGAGCCTTTAGTCGTCCTGATGCTGCTGAACTACAGGTCCCATCAGCCCCAGCAATCATGGCCCATGGGATGATGGGAACACTGGGAGGGCCAAAAGCTCCCCATGAACAACAGCCAGTTAAGGGCACAATTTACAAAATGAAGCAGATTTTTTTAAAAAAAATCCTTGATGGTTCAACACCCATCATCCTTCATGCAAGGGTCCTGTGAGGCCATCTAGTCCAACCCTCAGCTCAATGCAGGAATCCAACTTAAAGCATCCCTGAGAGATGACTGTCCAGCTGCCTCTTGAATGCCACCAGCGTTGGAGAGCCCAACACCTCCCTAGGTCTTGGGTTCCACTGTTGTACGGCTCTAACAGGAGGTTTTTCCTGATGTGCAGACGAAATCTGGTTCCCCTCAAAGGCCTAGACAAGGGAAAGCATCCTGTCTTGATGTCAAAGTGACGCTGATGGGGGGAACAGACGTAGTTCCATGGAGAGTGAATTCCACAATCTGACAGGGCCTCTATTTGCATTGTTGTATAATGGGACATGCCTCTAGTTTGCATAAAATTTACAGCAAAAATTTATTTGCTGCATCTTGGATCGCTCTGGCTGGTGGGGGTTGGATGGGAACAGTGCCTTAATGCAAATTTCCCACCTGCCGCCCACCTGCGGCAGTGTCATCAAGCCAGACGAATGCCAGCTTGCCGAAACGCAAACAGTGTTTGCAGCATAGCCAGATCTAGTAGGCTGATGTTTTGTTAACTCACGGACTTTATAGCAACAGCGAAGTTAAAGCACAACACTCGCGGGGGGAAGGGAGTATATATATTTTTTAAAAAATGTGCAAACGCGAGTTCTTATCCTGGAAACCAGTTTCTCAAAACAATCTACAAAGGCAAAGTTCACTTGCCAAACAAGGACTTGTAATTAATAAAGCGGAAAGAGGCCCCTTCCCCCTATCTGCTTGCGGAGAACCCATAAATCAAGAAGGGGGAAATGCAGCTGGGTTCTCATTACGAAGAGCTCGCCCCAGGCAACGGGCCTACAGTCGCCTCAAAAGCAGGCAAGGTTTGATTTATGACTCAGCAACAAACGCGGAAAAGAGCGGCCACCCAGGAGAAGGAAACAGCCGGCCACGCAGCCTTGCTAAAGTCAATGGGATGGGGTTGCACAGCCAGCCACCTCTGGTGCAAAGCTGAAGAGAGGATTCACATGTAGCCTGTTGAGACAGGGATGAGGAACCTTTTTGGGTGGAAGGATGCATAGTTCCTGCAGAAAGCAGCTGGGCGGGGTTGCTTTCCCAAAGTGGGTGGGTCAGACCCACAAAGTTAAGACGTCAATGGACAAAACGTAGAAGCTCCAGAATTATGCAGGAGAAAACCTGGGACTGGAGTTTGCTTTCTTGCATCACACCAAACCATGGTTTATATTATCCACCAGTTTGAAGCTAATTATGACAGGCAATTGACAGTTTAGAGCAGCCTTTCCCAACTAGTGGACCACCAGATGTTGTTGGACCACAACTCCCATCAGCCTCAGCGAGCATTGCCAATGGTCAGGAAAGATGGGAATTGTGGTCCAACAACATCTGGTGGCCCGCTAGTTGGGAAAGGCTGGTTTAGAGGCTCCTTATCTGCTTTCATTTTCTGGCCTCTTCCACAGCTCACTTCCCATCTCTGTGGGGCAAGGAGTGATGGCGGTTACTCTGGTTTGTCAAGTCAGGCATCGCAACAAACCATGGTTTGCAAGCCCACATACAGCTGTAGTTCCAGACTGTGGTTTCTCAGATCATTCTAGCTCCCTCTCCCTTCAAATTCAGAGGTCACATCAAACCATAGTTAAGCTTCCTTTACTGTAGGTCAGCATAATGAAGACTTTGCTTCAGGGGTTGGCAACATCCCCCTGCCCGCCCACGCACCCGCTGAACTCTCTCAGGGGGCACTGATTGGCAACCGCATGTTCAACATGGGCAGGACCAAAGCTCCAATTGGGTGGGCACATGTACACATGCCCCTTTCTCAGTTTGGCTTCTTCACTGTGCACTGAGAAAGTGGCTCCCTTTTCCCAGCACAACAAGGCAGCCTCATAGTCAACATTCCTCAGGCATTCTAAGAAACCAAAAATCTGTGCCGTTTTGAACGGTTCAGTCCAACATCAATACACATTGGTAGTGCAAAATACGGTGGCACGACTGCTCACTGGGGCAAGGCATTGCCAACATGTTATCCTGCTGCTGAAAGAATTGCAGTGGCTTCCCATTAGCTACTGGGCTGAGTTCAAGGTTCTAGTTTTGGTGTACAAATCCTACACAGCTTGGGACCAGGATACCTGAAGGATTGTCTTACCTTTTAAATATCCAGTCAGTCTGCACTCTGCAGCTGAGGGCTTCCTGCAGATGCCATCTTATCAGGAGGTCTGTTCCGCACAACATTGGAAGTGGACATTCAGTGTTGTGGCACCGACCCTTTGGAATCCCCTCCCCTTAAATATTAGACAGGTGTCATCTCTGTTATCTTTTCAGAACCTACTGAAGACCTTCCTCTTTCAACAAGCCTTTTAAGTAGAGACCTTATCCCTGTCTGCCTCTGTGTTGGAATTGCTATATATACGTATCCAACACCAAATCTGGGATATAGAATTGCAAAATAATTTAAGTATGCCTGCAATATTCCCTGATAACAGGAAGACACTTGTGCCTGCAAATTATTTAGTGAACTTGACTGTCCCAAAATTCAGAAAAGTGTTTACATTAGCTCGATAAAACATTCTGCCATCGGCACTTTTGGAAGGAAGATTTAGGAGGGTTATTTATCATGAGCAAATATGTCCTTGTGAGGTGGGAGAAGTAAAAACAGACATGTTGCTCCACCTCTTGTTATATCCGTCGTAGTTTTATCACCCCAATGTTACAGAAAATTAATTTTCCCTATCCGATCTTCTGTCAGATCCCCAGGTTATAGCTAAAGTGGCTAGTTTCTATCCAGCCGCCATTGCCTGTCATAGATTGATAATGAAATAACTTTTAATATTTTACCAAGGCTTTTAACACTGGAATCTGAGTGCTTCTATATTACACTATTTTATACTGTACTTCATATTGCACTATATTGTACTGTATTTTATATTGTTCTGGATGTTTTGTATTCTACATGTGCTCAGGAACCATCATGCCAAACTGGGCAACAATATCTTAAGAGGCATCCAAAGGCACAGCAAGCAGGCAAACAACTTTCCAAAATATACAGGAGATCTTTGCCACAGCTGTTTCCTATCCACCAAGGAGGAAGGCAGACTTCAAGGAAGGCTAGGGCCTTTTCATCTTCCTGCTGTCCCTTTTATGATGTCAATTTCCCTAGGAGGAAACCTACTAGAGATTTATTACAAAGGCTTCCTCTCTGCGGTCTGCCTGAAAAGCGGTATATAAATACTTTAAACTAACAAACAAACAAATGGCAAATCCACCATGGTAAGCAGATTAACACAGACAATACGCCAAAGAAGGCATTTGTAAGTTACTAGGGGCTGCTGCCCCTACTTGCTTTGCTTGCCAACCCCACCTACCATCACCAAAACTCCCCCTTCCCCCCATGGGCCACCAAAGCCAACTTTCAGCATCCCTAGCCAGCATGGCCAATGGCCCAAGGATGATACGAGCTTTTGTTCAGCTAGAAAACACAGCTGGCCAGCAGTACTCATTCCACAAACAAGACTCTCTAGTTGCCAAAGTAAGCCCAGAGAGGTGGTCATCTTCACTTTGCCTGGCCCTCACTCCTGAACAGGACAGCCCGTGTCACTTAGGACAGGAGATTCTGGACGTTCCAAAAGAGACCGTGGCTGAGTGGCAGAGCACATGCTTTGCCTCCAGAAGGTTTCAGGCTTAACCTCCGGCGCTTCCAATTTAAGAGGATCGGGTAGAAGACGACGGACGAGACTTTTCTTCGCCTCGGACCCTGGAGAGCTGCTGCCAGCCAGAGCAGACAATAATGGCCCGGAGAGACAGACGATCCAAGTCAGAATAAAACAGCATGGTACACCTTTGACCGAAGTTTTTCTGGGGAACTCTGTGGTTCTTCAGACACTATCATGGTCACGCAAAGCTGATTCTCATTTTTCCAATCTTAGGTTCACACAGGGAAGTGAGAGGTGTTACCTGGGGAGAGGGTGGGGGACTGGAGATAGTCCTGAGTGTCGGGGGTAAAGCACCAACGCATGTAACAAGTAACTTGAACCAGTGGGGAGCGATAGACAGAAAGGCAACTTACCTTCCCTCCCTGATTCCTGCTTAGTAACTACTTGTTGGTTTTTCCCCCTCAGGCTTTACTTCCTTCCTCTTCCTTTCTAAGTCAGCGGTAGTGTCTGTAAGTGCGAGCCTTGTGGCTCTACAGCAGCCACACGTATGCCTGTAGCCAGAATGACTATTTCCCAGCAGTAATACGTTCCTTTATTCTGTCAACCAACAGTCTTACCAGACTATTTGCTTATTTATTATTTTATTTATACCCCACCCTTCCTTCCAGCAGGAGCCCAGGGCAGCAAACAGAAACACCAAAAACACTTTAAAACATCATAAAAAGACCTTAAAATACATTCAAACAAAAAGTTAAAAACATTAAAAAAAACATTAAAAACATCTTTTTAAAAAAGGGTTACAGATATTAAAAGACATATTAAAAGCAATTCTAACACAGACGCAGAAGTGGAGGACTTCCGCACTCCACTGCAATATATACCAAGCCCCGAGCCTGAGGGATGGATGGAGAGGCGTGGCGGAGTGCGCGCAACGGCATCCGACTTTGTCCGTCTCTTCTGACATTATGAACCTCTCCTTTCGTTTCCCTTTTTAGAAAACCCATCAGCTAAAGCGTGGGCTAATTGTCCCGGTGCGTATTTGGTTACTTGAAAGCATTCGTAAACCAGCTCGTATATCAAATACTTCAAATATTTACAATGTAAAAAGCTGCAATGTCGTTCAAACGGCAACACAACCGAAAAGCGACAAGACAGCACTATACAAACATGTAAAACCAACCAAAACGTCAGGGCATTCAACACAGAGGAACACAGGAAGCTGCCTCATACCAAATAAGACCGTGGGTCCATCTAGCTCAGTATTGTTTACACTGACTGGCAGCAGCTATCCAGGGTTTCAGGCAGGAGTCTCTCCCAGCCCTACCTGGAGATGCCATTGGGGCTTGAACCTGGGACCTTTTGCATGCAAGGCAGAGGCTTCCCCCACTAAGCTCCAGCCCATCCCCAGTCAGGGCCCAATCTTACGGGCCCGGGAAAGCCTGGGGGAAAAGATAAGTCTTTCGCAAGATATCTGAAGCATCCAATGGTTGCTGCTTCATGAATGGCAGAGGGTATGGCATCCCATAATACAGGGGCAATAGCAGATTTCCTCAGATGACCCAAGTCAGGTGCAAGGGAGCCTCTGGCCCTCCAGAGGTTGCTGGAGTACAACTCCCATCAGCCCCTGCGAGCATGACGATGGGAGTTTATTCATTTATTTAATTTATTTAATTTGTATCCCGCCCTTCCTCCCAGCAGGAGCCCAGAGTGGCAAACAAAGCGCTGAAAACACTGTAAAACATCATAAAAACAGATCTTAAAATACATTAAAACAAAACAGCATTAAAAACCTTTTTAAAAAACAGCTTTAAAAAAGGGTTAAAAAACATTATTAAGCAATTCCAACACAGACACAGACTGGGATAGGTCTCAACCTAAGAGGCTTGTTGAAAGAGGAAAGTCTTCAAAAGGCACCAAAAAGATAGCAGGGATGGGAGTTGTAGTTCAGCCACCTCTGGAGGGCCAAAGGTTCCCTTGCACCTGATCGAACTGATCTTACAAGTCTGCACAAGGGCAGGTGGCCTTTCAGGTATCCTGGCCCCGAGCTATTTGGGACTTATAGAACAATTCCAAAAGCACACACATAATTCTTTTTAAAAGTAACCTGATAAGTTCTGGATCTTGGACCACTCTTTAAACTTAAATTCCTTGTACATGTATTTTATATTTAGAACTTTAGCCCATCCACTCTGAAGCTTCTTTTAAAACAAAATCTATACAAGAGGAACCTACAACTGGCCCCTGTCAGGAGTAACATACTGGGGATGATGGGCCTTTTGGCAGAATTCAGCAGGCCTCTTCTTATCTTGATATGGAGGGTGGAAAAACAACGGGAGAGGATAGGGTTGATCAGCCCCTCCTTCCGCCACCTTTCCACTCTCGAGCGCCGCCTGCGACAGTGCTTTTCAGTATAAACAACACATTTCAGGAAGCTGTTCATACGTATCATCCAGCCTGGCCTTTCCGGAACCTTAAAAGCATCTTGGGCTAGGTTGCTGCTGCAGCTTTGACGGCTCTGGATTGTGCCCAACAGAAGGAAACCAATTTCTTTCACTCTCCACACCTTGTTGCATTGGAAGCAATTTCAAGGACCCTTGAGGTACACGGACAAGCAGTAGAGGCTGGGACGAAGGGGGCCCTGCGCTACAGGGCCGGTGCCAGGCATGACTTGGCCCTCGGACACCAGCCTGTGCTCCTGCCTGTTCCACCTACCTCTCTCCTGTGTTCTGATGCTGCGCACACAGGGCTGCCATCAACCAAGATCGCAGCAGGGGCTTCCCTAAGGGGCTGATGCCCCCACTGCCATCTTGGTTGTTGGCACACATGCGCAGTACGCTACATGCCTGCCATCAACCAAGATGGCGGTAGGGGCATTAGCACCTTAAAGAAGCCTCTGCCGCCATCTTGGTTGGTGGCAGCCCTGCACGCACAGTAGCAGAACACAGGAGAGTGGTGGGTGGAGTGAGCAAATGGGAGAGTGGCCTGGAAGCTCCATCTGTGCAATCCACGGCAGGTACCCTGCTGCGGATCACGGAAGGGGAGCGCTACTCTCCCACCCTAACGAGGGGCCCTCAGCCACAGCCCGACCTGGCCGCCCTTTGGCGCCAACCCTGCTGCCCCACCAACCTGTCTGCTCTCAGCCAGCCCTCACCAGCCTGTCTTCTTTCTTACAACCAATCAGGTGGCTCTGTCTGTCATTAGCTCCAACTTTACCCACTGCTGGTCTCCCTACCGTCCACCCCACCAGTCCCAATGAGCACCAGCCACCATGACCGGCAAGCAATTTCTTTCCTATGGCTTTCCGACAATTTGTTTTTGTGCAAGCACACTTAATCATAGCATAAACCCTACAATTTTTTTTAAAGCCATTTCCAAAAAAGAAAAAGAAAAAAATTGGACTCATTAGTTTGTACGCTTGGAAAATTTTGCGTGCAGCTGAGAGTATTGTTCAACAGCAAGAAATTAGGGAGGAAAACCACCCACATCAACGTTCCCCCTTGCGGCTGCCAGCTTTAAAGCCATTTTCTTGAAGGCTATAACTCCCGGTTGCAGTGACAGAAGATTATTCCCTGCACTGGCAATTATAATTTTTTGAGATTAAGCTGAAGGCTTCCTAAAGATCCTGTTCAAGGCTTTACATGTCCTAAGCGTGCTCATATACACTCAAAACTCTTTCTATTTACCAGGGACGCTCCCTACTTTTGTGGTGCCTGGCCACTGTAACTCACTGGCCTTGTTATCTGGGTGCCTTCTTATAAAATCTGTTTGGCGTTAGTTGTTATTTGTCAAGGGTCAGACACTTCCCTAAAGTTTCTAGAAGTTACATGGCAGAGAAGTGGGCGGGCATATCTTGTCGCTAGCACGCATGTTTGTTAAAGCCACGTGCATGAATTCTAAGGCTTTGGACCATCATAATTCAAGGACCACTTGTCCCTACATGAACCTGCGCAGACCCCGAAATCATCTACAGAGGCTCTTCTAACATTTCCACTACCGTCTAAGGCGCAGGTGGGCAACCCGTGGCCATCAGACTCCATACAGCCATCCACTTCCTTTGGAGAGAGAATAAAGGAAAGAGGAGGAATGGAGGGGTGCAAGGGGATGCGTGGCAGCGAGTGCGTACAAGTGTGTGTGTGTGTGTACATATTGTGAGTAGGGAAGGAAGGCTCTGTCCATTTCGGTCCTTTCAGTTCCTAATTTTTCCTTCTGAAATTCAGTTCTCCACACGCCTGCAACAATTGGCAATTAAAAAAAAATCCTCATGAAAATTCTTCAGCCTTTTAGCGTGAATTTCTCCCCATAAACACATTTTTGTCTGAAGTTTTGACTAACGGGTGTGCGTTTGCCAGCAATTTCTCCAATTATAATGCACGGTTGCATGCTATTTTTGCGAAGGTATTCCATTTATACCACGCGTTCCCCTAAAATAAGCGTTTTTGTACATATTGCTTGGCTTGAGAGCTGCGTCGCAACATTCAGAGAAGTGCCAATGTGGAAGGACGGCTGTGTTTTGGTTCTCAAATTGTTTCAGAAAGTGCAAATTTGACACCTTCACCTGTAAGCGCAAACTGCATCAGATTTCTCCCGAATATCCCTAGTTTTGAGAGAGAGAGAGAATGAACAGGTGACGGAAGATAAAAGAAGAGAAAGATAAAGGGGGAGAGAATGGAGTCCCATCCACCGCTTTGCTTTGGCCCCAACCACTGTCAATGGTATGTGACCCCCAACCACTCCCCCCCAAGTAATGAGGCACTGAACTCTGAAAAGATTTGTCCACCTCTGATCCTAGGCAACATAGGTGGTAACTCAAGGCTGGGCCTTTTCAGTGGTAGCACCCCATCTTTGGAATCCCCTTTCCAGAAAGGCCCCTCTAGTGCCAACTTTGTCATCTTGTTTTTAGCACCATAGGAAGACTGTTTTAAACTATTGTTGGCCCAGGCCTGTTATGTATTCCAATCAGCAACGCAGCAGCAAATTCAGGAGTGCAGGGTCCCTTCATCATAATCACAGCCATGCCCGCCCTTTTGCTGCTGGGATGAGATCCTTGTTAACGTCTTCCCCAACAACATCAGACGTCCCTAGGAGCCAATCAGCATGAAACAGGAGAGTGTTAGCTACTCAGAAGAGTCTTCTCAGTGTCTGGTTCATCTTCTTTTACTCTGATTGGCTCAAGTCAGAAGGAAAAGACAAGGAAGCAGGTTAGAAGACTCAGCAACTATGTGGAATCCAGGAGTAACCCTAAAATCTGAAGTACATGAAGTTTCCAGACCATTTTCAAAGACAAGACTCCCCTATCTTGCATTACTTTTTTTTTCTTTTTGGCCTTGCAGACCCCCCATCCTAATGAATATGCTTGACTGCATGCCTATCTTCTTCCAAGTTTGCCCCCAAACTGCCAGTCCTGATAAGTAAGATGACTTGCTGGATATGCTTTAAGTTGGATGTCTGCATTGAGCAGGGTGTTGGACTCGATGACCTTATAGGCCCCTTCCAACTCTACGATTCTATGATTCTCAGTAGCTAACACACTCCCCTTTCATGCCGATTGGCTCGTAGGACACTGGGGACAGAGGGACCCTGCTCCCAAAAAAACTACAGCCTTGATTCCAACATTGTTTTAACTTACAGGAATGGATATTTTTTAATGGTTTCTACATCACCCCTGCAGCTCATGTTGTGCAAACCTTCTGTTGCTTTTAATAAGATGATCGTTGGTTTTAAGCGTTCGCTCTTCCGGAAGCCCTTTTCCCCAGGGCAGGGGGTGGGATACCGCTTTGCAAATGAACAAAGGCACAGTGTATTGCACAGCCTGCCATCTCCCAGAGGCTTGCAGCAGCTGGTGTGGGATGTGTTGAACGGCTGAAACCCAACTATAGGACTTGGAGATTTTTCTACTGTATCTTTAAATGAGGGGAGAATAAGCAACTGGGGAGTAAAGGGTACAGGGGCAAGGCTGTGCTGGGGCAATCAAGGGGCACACTTTTCCCACCTGTCTTGCCTACTGCTCCAGGTACGCAGAACATTGGATATCACCATTGTAATTGTTGCTGTTATGTGCCTTCAAGTCGATTACGACTTATGGCGACAAATGAAAAACAGAAGGGAGTAGAAAAAGAGGAAGGCCAAACAAGAGATGGATTGATTCCATAAAGGAAGCCACAGACCTGAACTTACAAGATCTGAACAGGGTGGTTCATGACAGATGCTCTTGGAGGTCACTGATTCATAGGGTCGCTATAAGTCACAGTCGACTTGGAGGCACATAACAACACCAACAATGAATCAGTGACCTCCAAGAGCATCTGTGCTGCATTTTTGATACTCTGTTCATAGGGTTTCCGTGGTAAGAGGTATTCAGAAGTGGTTTACCACTGCCTTCCTCTGAGTTTGGATGCATCTTAGTCTGGTGACCATTCTGCCTTGGGTGCCCCTGCTAGCAGCCTAGCCTCTTGGTCTAGACTCCTGACGGCATTGCCCTCAGCTTCTTCAATGCTCTCAACCCCCCTCACCACGTTAAGGTGTGCATCCTAAAAGGGGTCACCATTGTAAGCATGCCAGTTAAATAAATAAATGTGGCAGGCGACACAGAAATCCAATTAGCTACATTTCTCGTAGAGTTTTCCAACCGGGGATTTGCAGTGGGGGGGAGGACCACATCTCTGTCACCAAAATGCTTCCGAGAAAATAAATGTGAAGCGCTAACAAGAGACCAGCTCTGTCGCAATCAGGAGATGGTGCTAATGTGCAGCCGGGCCAGACAGGCTGCAGCAGAGACATCTCTCCTTGTCCGGTTATCTCATTAAGGAAGCTGCGCCACCCACATGAAGGCCATTTGTCATTTTGTACACCGTTTGTGCCAGAACAGCCGGCGCACAAAGCGAGACCCTTCCTGGGATTTATATTGGGATACAGCATGATTTTTTAAAATATTTACTCTGGTTTATGAAGAGGAGAGGCTACATCCTCTTTCCTAACAGAAAAATATTTCACGGGAAAATAGGAAGCTACTTTATACCGAGTCAGACAGTCGGTCTGTCTAGCTCAGTATTGCCCACAGTCACTGGCAGAGTCTTTTCCAGCCACATCTTGAGATGCTGGGATTGAACTTGGGCCCTCCTGGGTGCAAAGCAGGTGGTCATACCACTGAGCTATGACGCAGTTTACATTCGAAACGCATGAATTGTATTCAACAGTCTCGCTTAGGTATCTATGTGGACTGCTTATATTCACCTTTGTGTTATGTGCCTTCAGGTCGGTTACAACTTACGGCGACCCTATGAATCACCAACCTCCAAGAGCATCGGTTGTGAACCACCCTGTCCAGATCTTGTAAGTTCAGGTCTGTGGCCTCCTTGATGGAATCAATCCATCTCTTCTTTGGCCTTCCTCTTTTTCTACTCCCTTCCGTTTTCCCCAGCATTTCCTAGTGAATCACGTCTTCTCATGATGTGTCCAAAGTATGATAACCTCAGTTTCATCATTTGAGCTTCTAGTGACAGTTCTGGTTTAATTTGTCCCAACCCCCAATTATTTGTCTTTTTCGCAGTCCATGGTATGTGCAAAGCTCTCCTCCAACACCACATTTCAAAGGAGTTGATTTTCTCTTATCCCCTTTTTTCACTGTCCAACTTTCACATCCATACATACAGATCAGAAATACCATGGTCTGAATTTAGTGTTCAGTGATATATTCATTTATGTATTTAAATTAGAATTGATAGAATATTCTTGTTAATGGTTTTATCTTTTTAAAAATCGTTTGTTATATTTGCAAATAAAAGATTTTTAAAAAGCCCTAAACATGCTCCTAATGAACACAGAGTTAGACCATTGGCCCATCTAACCCAACAGAGTCCACACTGACCAGCAACAACTCTTCAAGGTTCCAGGCAAAGGTCTCTCGCAGCCCTAACTAGAGATGTCTGGGACTTTCAGCATGCAAAGTGTGTGCTTTACCACTAGGCTATCCCACCTCTAAAGCCCATGTATTTTCGTGCAAATGTTGCATCAGACCAGTCTACTATCAGGATCCATTTCCAAGACCAGGTACAGAATTATTATATGGGATGTGAATGTGCCAGTCCTTGATCCAGAACAGCACAGCGTGAAGATTAAGAGTCATTCATGAGTTTTTTAAAAAAGTTTTTGGAGGGGATATTGTTTTTTAAAGTATATGTTTTTAAATAAGTTGAATTATAACAACCTGGAGAAAATATTTCCGACAGGGGCTTGCATGTTATTGTACTGCAGAAGAGCTTTTGAGGGTTTTTTCCTCAAACTTTGAATCTGTAGCAGCATAATACATTATTAGGTAGATTTTACTCAAGTATATTCGAAATATTAGAGATTCATGTTTTACATTATCAATTTTTTTTACATATTTTTAATAACTATGTAAGCACACGCACAAGGAGATCTCCTTCACCTGGATGCCACTGACGAAGAATGTTTAAATCGAAACAGGTTTGGCAGGTTATTCATAATACAATGAGTGGTATTCCATGCTAGTCTTACTCAGAGTAGACCTAGTCAAGTTAACAAACATGACTAACTTAGGTTCATTAATTTCAAAGGGGGTACCAGTGGTGGCCGGTGGCTCCATGTCACCACTGTGGAATCCACGGGGCCTGTCTGAGGTGCTGAATCTCATTTTTTGGGAATATATCAATTTTGGGAATAGATTGCAGAACCTTGGACAGCTCCTTGAAAGTCTGGACTGAAACCCAGAGTGGATTCCACTGCGCCACTGATATGGGGCCCCCAACCACTACTGGGGACTACTCTAAGCATTTTTCACCTTCTGGATTCCAAGGATCTGGGGCTAACAAACCTTTGTGTTCCATTGCTTGCAGTGGAATTAGTATTTGAAAGACATTTAGTCAGCACAGCCAGATATTTTAGAACACATTTATGTTCAGTGCAGTGACGTATGTGATATTACACACTGTTGTAAAATACGTATTGTTGTTCCTTATTGCACATTCTGTTGGCTACCAGCCAGAGACCTATTTTTTGTAGCATCTTAAAATTCTTACATACCTACGTGATAGAAATATATTATGCTCATTTAGACCTTGACTCTGTTCATTCATTTGTATCCACCTCTGCTAAGTGCCACATTGCAGATGCTTAACAATGCATAAAAACACCATTTTCATGCAGTTGAGTTGATGTATTATTATAATCATCATCATCATAATCAAATGTTACATAGAGATGAGCTCTTTTTGCTCAAGGCCATTTCACAACCAAACAAGTATTTGCAAGCAAATGACAAGAATATGAATAGAAATCTAAGACAGCGAGCCTGATCCAGATGTAACGGGAAAGTCTGAGGCTCAAACGCTTCCCCACTTCCCCCTTCTCTTTCGTAACCATGAGGACATCAGAAGATTTCCTTTCCTCTTTTAGACAAGCCAGTTTCCTTGCTACAGCCAAACGCAGGAAAGTGTGGTTTGTTTAAACTCTACGTAATGAGAACCAGCCAGGATCCAAGTATCGTTTCAGCTCCTAGCTCATTTACTAACTAGACCTTCAACAAACCACAGTTCTCAAGGTTTGGATGCAAACATGAACTGTGGTTTGTTTAAAAGTGGGGACTTAGGGAAGGTCACCTTTAAATGTGAACTGAATCAAAATTTCATCCCCATTCCTAATTTCATCCCTCTTGTGCACCAGTTCCCTCTTCCAGGCTGCTCTAAATATAGTTCATAATAGTATCCAAATTGGGTGAATGAAGCTTTACCTCTAAACTGCAATTTGCAAATCTGCCTGTAAGTGCCTCGGTCTCTCCGATCCAGGCTAAATGATGCTTTAATGTGATATAGGACCTTGTATTTCCTCCCCCCTCCCCCC
This sequence comes from Rhineura floridana, assembly GCF_030035675.1. Classification (NCBI taxonomy): domain Eukaryota; kingdom Metazoa; phylum Chordata; class Lepidosauria; order Squamata; family Rhineuridae; genus Rhineura; species Rhineura floridana. The sequence goes on along the minus strand of NC_084500.1, from coordinate 3,796,008 downwards.
GCATGGAGAAGAAGATGCAAGGTCCTATAGCACATTCCAAATTCTCCAAATCATCATTGATATAGTCATCCATAGGACTAGCCCTAACCTGAGACATAGAGGCAGGACATTGGCGGAGCTGTGACTGACACTGCCTGCCCAGAACCTCTTAAACCAATGTTCTTCAACCTTGGGTCCCCAGATGTTGATGGACTACAACTCCCATCAACCCCAGCCAGCTCAGCCAGTGGCCAAGGATAATGGGACTTGTACTCCAACAACATCTGGAGATCCAGGGTTGAAGAACAGTGTTTTAAACCAATCTGCTGGGCTCAAATGCAATTGAGGAAGAGCTAGAGAAAGATTCAACTGTCAGCAGGGTCAGTTTTTGTACACGGAATTGAGGGAGGCCCTATCTTGTCCTTCAGCTCAGTCAGGAAAAGTGTTTTTAGCTGACCTTGGCTGTCCAGTATTTGCCAAGGTAGGGACCCCCAATTTCCCATCTTCCAAAAGGTGTACAACAACTTTCCATTTCCTTATTAAAATATCAACAGCCTCCCTGTCAACGAAAAGTCTGCAGCACAGCTAACACAGTTTCCTAAAATCTACACCACAAGTTAAAACAATTATAATCAATCTCTCTTTTTTTCAGCGCAACACTATATTTACTCATGAAAATCTTTATACATAGCCCTCTTGTAAAGCATCAGGGCAGTGTACAGCAACATAAAAGCTTTTAAAAACAACGCAAAACAATCAGTAAAATAACTGGCTGTTAAACAAAAATTAAACAACTGCATAGGCCTGACAGCACAAAACAGCCTTCCAGAGATGCCTGAAAATCAACAGTGAGGATGCCTGTCAAATCTCTGCTGGAAAAATGTTCCGTAGAATGGGACTAGGGCCACTAGATGTTCAACTGCTGGTCGATGCCAGTTGGCCCTCTGCAACGGAGGAGACAACTAACAGTGTTCCTCCAGATGACCTCAATGATCAGGCTCAGATATAAAGATTCAGATGGTCCTTTCCAAAAACAACGGCTTCCACAACATAGCCATTCCGCCAAATCCCAAGCAAACAGGAAGAGAAATTAGGGACAGGGGAGAAATTTGATTCCGTTTGCATTTTAAAGCAGACCTACCCAACATGCAGTTTCTAAAACAATATGCAAAGAAAAAAACAGCCATCCTTCAAAACGTTCACTCATCCGAAGTTTGCAATGTAGTTCTCTGGCCAAGTACAAAAGCACATAAACTAGGGTGAAGTGCGCATTAAAAGGCATGTATTAACAAAAACAAGTTACCTTAAGAAAAATTGCTTTGCAATCATGTGTCTTTTGGAAGAAAGTTGCACTCAATTTTGTTTTGTCATTTTTTCTGTTATGGTTGTATTGTTTTGCTTGAAATTGTTTTGTGTCATTGCTTTTGTTGCAAGCTATTTCAATTATTGTGCTTTTGCTTCCTTCTTGTAAGTCGCTTTGAGTTCTATTGTAGAAAAAAAGCGACTAATACTAGTAATAAATAGTAATAAATAAATTTTGCACCAATCAATTTTCATGAGGACTTTTTCTTTTAATTGCAAACTGATACGGAAGAGTGAAAAGCTGAAGCGTGGAAAAACGAGAAACCAAAACTGAGAAGGTTTCCCCATCCCTTAAATCTAATACATGCAGTGCACAGAATTATTGCTTCCAATTTCAATTTAATCTGACTGGTGCATCTTTTGATGTTCAAGGAGCAACTCATCAGAGCTCAGACACAATTTTCTTGGCTTTCTCCATTAGTAAGAGAGGTTAAACTGTGCTCCTTTTTCATACCCCAGCCAGAAAGCCTGATGTGCTGCAATGGTCTGTCCTCCCCCCCCCCAAAAAAAAAAATCCTGAAAGGTGGGGGAGGCAGCTGGAACACCTCCAAAGCTTTCAAAACCTTCCTGGTCTGAAGAAAGGCACTGCAGCATTTACCACGGCTGGATGTGCTGTTCTGCTACAGGGAGGGATGCAAAGTTCTGTCAACGTTCTCTCAGTTTCTCCAGTCTTAAATTCAGTACTCCACATTTCTACAGCAATCTGCAATTTTTTTTAATCCTCCTGAAAATTCTCCACCATTTCAGCGCGAGTTCCTCTGAGCAAACACATTCTTGTAGGCAGTTTTGACTCATGTACACATTCTTGCAAGCCATCTCTCATCATATTTAGGCATTTTTCTATGTTAGTTTCACTCCTATATTCATTTTTATGCACATTCCCCCCCCCAAAAAATATAATGCATTTTTATAACCCCTGGTCGGTCGGCGAACTGCATTGCACAATTCCTGCACGTGCAAATTTCGAAGGGTGGCTGGAGTTTCGTTTCTCCTCCTGTTTCGGAAAGTGCAAGTTCAATAGATTCAGCTTGAAATGCAAGCTGAATCGAATTCCTCGCCCATCCCTAGCGATGGGAGACAGCGCTTGCAGGCATTAGTGTCCTACGGTACCTTTACCCCCGGGACAAGAGAGACACCTCATGGAGGCTAGCTCAACCACGCCGCCAAACCATGCAGGGCCAAGAGCGCTGCCCTTTCCATCCCAATTCAAGCAAAGGGTGTCGCAGTGGCACGCAATAAAGAATGGATACTCCTCGGGGCCTCTGCAGAGGAAGTCAATGTAGTATCCTGTCAGCTTTGTAAACTTCAATTCCCGTCAGCAAAGCAGACAGTCCTCACAGGCGATGGAAGCTGGCATCAAGCCGCATCTGGAGGGCACCATTCTGGCTACTCATAAGACAGAGTGTCAGTGTGGTCTGCTGTTCTCTCCAGCTAAGTGACTCCCAGATGTTGTGGAATTCCAACGCTTGGGGCCCATCTGCACCAGACATTTGAAGCAGTATTATACCACTTTCAACAGCCATGGCATACCCCAAGGCATCCTGGAAAGCGTACAGAGTCACAGAGTCATAGAACAGTAGAGTTGGAAGGGGCCTATAAGACCATCGAGTCAACTGAGTGTTGTTTGTAAAGGGTGCCGAGAGTTGTAAGGAGACCCCTATTCCCCTCATAGAGCTACAATTCCTGGCGTACACACTGCATGTATTAGATTTAATGGATCATCAAACCACGCTGAGAACTGTAGCTTGGGGGGATGGAATAGGGGGTCGCCTAGAAACTTCCAGCACCCTTCATAAACTACAGTTCCCAGGATTCTTTGAGAGAAGCCATGACTGTTTCCAGTGGCATGGCACCGCTTTCAATGTATCCTGCAGCTGAGACCACAGCCAGCATGGCCAGTGGTCAGCGGTGAGGAGAGCTGCAGCCCATCAACCTTTGCAGGATAGCAGGTGAAAGAACATCAGAAGAACCTGGCCTCTGGATCAGTGGCCCATCTAGTCCAGCCTCTGAGTAGCCAACCAGATGCTTCTTCTTGGAAGCCCACAAGCCACTCATGATTTCCAGCAACGCACAGCCTCCGACAGCGGGGACAGGATAAGGCTATCAGTGGCTAGCAGCCATGATGGCTATGCTCTGCCACCACAGTCGGAGGCCGTATGCTTCTGAAAACCAGTTGCCGGTAGCCACAAGAGGGGAGAGTTGTTGTTGCGCTCAGGTCCGGCTTGTTGGCTTCCCCAAAGAGGCATCTGGCTGGCCACTGTGAGAACAGGATGCTGGACTAGATGGGCCACTGGCCTGAGCCAGCAGGCTCTTCTTAAGTTCTTATGAGAGAACCTAGCCATTGTGGCTAGTAGCCACTGAAATCCTCACCCCGTATGAATTTGTCCAGTCCTTTTATAAAGCCATCCGATTTGGTGGCTGCCTCTACATTTTGCGAGAGCAAATTCCTCACTTTTAACTACGTGCTGGGCAACAAAGTACTTTCATTTGTCTGTCCTGAATCTGCCGACCTTCTGCTTCACTGGATGGCCCGTTGGGCTTGTGTTGTGATAGCTACCGCGATGAGAGAGGTTGGGGCGGAATATCAAGAGCAGATAAAATCCCCACCCAACCATACAGTTAGCTGGACATCAAGTCTCGGGGTCAATGGTACTCTCCTCTCTCAATTGAGACTACCTCATAGGGTTGTTATAATAACAAAAGATAAGGACAGAATCATGTTACCTTGAGCTTGTCAGAGGAAAGAAAGGCTGTGCAGAATAAAAAACAGCTTAGTGGTGAGTTCGGTTCAGATGGTCTGCAAAAGGTTTGCAGAGCAGTTGAGAATATCTGTACTAGGCCCAGCACTTGGTTTTATTTTATTTTTCTGCTAATGGAAATACAGGTCATTCCGACCAGGGCTAGATTATGGACTAACAAGGCTGTGACCTGGAGCCCACGATTTTCAGAAGCACAGCTCTGGTGCAATCTAATTTTCCCCTTAAAAATATATCGGTTTTTAAAAAGGGCCCTGTTGTGCAGCCTGATCTTGGGCCCATGATTTTCATAATACACAGCTGGTTTGAAAGTGATAGCAGCGATGAAGGTTTTTAAAAATAAAAAAGTCTATTAAGTGTGTTGCCAAAAACCCCAGCAGTGAGAAAAAAAATTGACAACTGCTGCTTTTGAGGTAACTTCCAAAGAAGCTGCCTGTTGCATGAATCACTGCTCTGGGCTTGCCTTTTTCCCAAATCAGGAGGCACACCCAGATCGCTGACTCATTCGAAAGCACTACGGTGGGCTTCTTGGACAGTTCCTCCAGGAATCAGAGAGACACACTCAATTTTATTGTCTTTTATTTTAAAATAAGAATAGGGCTGAGAGGGGAACGTGCTTCCCATTTTTCTTTCAGGGACCAGGGAATTATTTTATTTGTTTGTTTGTTCAATTTATATCCCACCCTTCCTCCCAGAAGGAGTCCAGGGCAACAGCAAAATGCTAAAAGCATCTGTAAAACAAGAAAACTTAAAAACATATTTTAAAAAAATCTTTAAGAAAAAAAAAACTTTAACAAACATAGCTCTGGACTGGGATACGGTTTTGTGGCTACGACATGCTTGTGTAATATAGGTAGGCAAACCACAAGCCCTTACACCAGGAGACAGAAAAAACACAGTAAAACAAGAAGCATTAACCCGGCAGAAGGAGGGAAGGAAGATTTTGAGACCTTTCCTGCCTCTTAAGTACTAAATGATTCCACTCCCAAAAACACCAATGCATCTGCAACTTGCCCTCAAACCCAGCAATCCTGTTTTATATTCCATCAAGCACTGGAGAAACCAGTTTCTGCAGGTAAAAGGGAACAGGTGGAAAATGCCAGAGGCTTGCCAAATCATCACGAAAACAAAACTGAGCCACACCAGCACTCAGAACCTCAGGAGTGCTGCAAACCGACGGCGTGCCAAAAACGAAAGGCATCTATGACAAGCAAAGGGGATCCAATCTATCCTGGAAGAGAGTCAAAAATAGGAGGCATCCTTGGAAGTTGAACCGAAAGCAAAAAGGAAAGGGAAAAAAGGTTGAGGTCCTCCCACTATGACTCCCCTCCACACACAAAAGGAGATAATGGAATCATCTCCAGGAGGTGCTGTCTGGACAGGAGGATTGGGGCAGGGGGGTGCGATACTGGAGATTTTTCCTTCCCCCCTACAAAAAAATCACAAGCTGGAGAAAATGTATCAGGGAGGAGACCGAGGCATTAATTGGTGCCCCCTCACACCGACCAGGGCTGTGGAGTCGGTATGTCGAACCTTCGACTTCAACTCCTCTATTTTTCTACTGTCCGACTCCAACTCCTTCATAAATGGCAAATGTATATTAATGTATTATATTAAAATATTAATTTTATTTTGAAGTCAGAGTCAGTACATTTTTACCAACTCCAACTCCACCCAAAATTGCTTCCGACTCCGACTCCACCCAAAATTGCTTCTGACTCCACGACTCCGACTCCACAGCCCTGACACAGACAGTGAGCCACTCACCCAAATCGGCAGTCCAAAAGGACTCAGAAAAGCATGCGTTTTAATGTTTTTTAAGGATGTTTTGTTGTGATATATTTTAAAGTCTGTTTTTACAATGTCTCAGAGTGTCTTCAGTGTCTTTGTTTGCTGCCCAGGGCTCCTACTGGGAGGAAGGGGGGGATATCAATCTAATATATAATAACAAGAAAGTGTGACTGGCTCAGTAAGACGCCTCATCAGCTTATCGCAAACAGTTGTCCCAGAAGACAAGACAGAGAGAGAAGATTCGCGACACCGTGAAGCAAAGGTGGCTAACTCTCAGTTTCTCTCCTCCACCTCGCCCATTTTGGCAGTAATAAATAAATAAATAAATAAATTGAGGAGGACGCATCACTGAGGCGGTCAGAGGGGGATGCAAATCACCCTCTTCCCCATCATCAGACAGATTCTTCACTCAGAGGGGAGGTGACAATAGCCCACAGAGGCTGGCCCATTGGGGTACTGGGCCCTGACCCCCCACCTCAGTCTACCCTCAGCAAGCCCCCGCCTGCCTTCATATTTACAACCAGTCCAGGAGGGTGGCCCTGACTGTCAGCCCCCCCCCCAGTATCAAAACTGCCCCTTGTAGAACTCAACAGGGGAAGGACAAAGGCAAAATTAGAACGAGTTGGCTTCGACTGTCATTGGCTCTGGATGCACCTCAGCTGGGCATTTTGCTTTCCGCCCCACCAATTCCAATGGGAACCAGGCACCACTGCATAACCCCCTCCTTAGCTGATCTACCTAGATCCAATGAGAAGGGGAGGCTGCGTGTATGTGGTGACCACACCAACTACTGGCTTACAACCCCTGGAGGGTTAGCCAAGGGAGACGGCGGTCCACAGGCCAAAACAGGTTGGCCTTCAAAACTTGAGATTGGCGGAAGCTTTTCGCAGAATGCAGCCCACTTCATCGCTTGCATGAAGTCAGCAAGTAGACAGACAAGGTGGGTCAAAGGACAACCCCATGGGGCAGGTGAATCTGAAGGACGGCGACTGGCTCAAGGTCACCCAGGAAGCAAGTGGGGCGGGGATGTGTACTGGCCCACTTCCGCAGTTCAATGCTTCAATTGCTACACCACACAGACTCTTAGTAAGACGTTTGGTTCTGTCTACGTAGGACTCAACTGAAACCAGGGTTTTCTTTCCAATTAAACTAGCAGAGCAAAACTGGAGGGATTAATCACGGTTTTCCGGCTCTACTGTTTTACTATTTTGCTTTTTATATCCCTGGATATATCTGTAAACAGAGGATAAAACTTCATGAAGCTGATTCCAGTGAGAGCCAGGCCACATACGACAAAAACAACAGATCAGCAGGGCTCAATTAGTGTCTCACTCTAACCTCCAAAGAGCTCAGACCTAATCTTCATAAGAACCCTGCAAGGTAGGCTAGTCTGAAAGTTGATACGGGGGGGGGAATTCAATTCAGTTTGCATTTAAAGCTGCATCTAGCAAATTCACACTTTCCGAAACAAAATAAGAACCAAAACCCAGCCATCCTTTGAAATTTGTACTTATCTGAATTTTGCAATGCGCCAACCAACCAACGTTTACAAACATGTGTATGTTGGGGGAAAGTGTGCATAAAAATGAATATATGAATGAAAAAAACATACAAAATACATTACATTAGGAGAAATAGCATAAACAAACGTATACATTAGCTAAAACCGCATACACAAATGTAGTCCAACGACATCTGGGGACCCAAGGTTGCAGGACAGCGCTTCAAACAGCTGAATGTGTGCAGTTAGTTCTTGGAGTACAACTCCCATCACCCCCGCTCATGCCAGTCACAGCTCAGTGGGAGAGCACCTGAAGGTCCCAGGTCCAATCCCCAGCACCTCCAGGTAGGGCTGACAAAAGACTCCCTCCCTGAAACCCGACAGCTACTACCGGTCATTACAGACCAAGGAAAGGCAGAGACGTCCCCAGGCTACAGCTCCCACCCACCAGCCCTGACCATCGCCTATGCTGGCCTGGGCTGAAGGGAGTTGGGAGTCCCAACGTCTAGGGAGCACCACGCTGGCGATCCCTGCAGTAGTCAATCCTGAGCGAAGTAGCCCAAGAGCCCAATTCAGCACAAGGCAGCTTTCTACGTTCTTAGGATCCCAACAACATCTGAAAGACCACCCCTGGGTTAGGGAGAACAGACCCCCCCCAGCGCAATCTCCCAACCCCAGGGGCGGCGGCTGGTGCCCAGCTGAGACTGACGGGATGGGAGCCCGCCAGCCCCAAAAGGAGACGGAGCCATGAGCCAACTCATTCTGTTCTGGTCCCCACCCTCCTCCCCCTCCCTGCTGCGTTGAACAAGGGGCAACGCTGAGACTGGACTGGCTACCTTTAAGAAGGCAGGCAGGTGTGGACTGGCAGAGGGCAGGCTGAGGGCGGCTGCCCCACTAGTCCGAATGGCTCAGCCTCCACTGGCCCAGCCCTCATCTCCCCCCCCCTCGCGGCCAAGAGCACCCCCGCGCTCGCTGGCGGTGGGCTGCGTGGGGAAAGCGCTCCACGCGCGCTCAGAGGCACTCTGCCCCCAACCTTCCCCAGCTCGAAGCCTCTGCCCAAGGCCACCTGGTTTGGGGCGTGCCACCCCCACCCAGCCCTCCCCCTCCTGCAAAGGCGTCGCCGCCAGAGAAGGCAGCCCGCAGCCGCCCTGCCTGTGCCGGACTCTGGCTCCCAGGCTCCCAGCTGTTGCAACGGACCGGGGCGGAGGGCGCCTCCGACGCCAAGGCACCCACCTCTCCTGGCCGAGGATCTCCGCCAGGAAGCTGCCGCTCCTGCCTGCTCAGTCAGCCAGCTGCCGCTCTCCTCTCGGGGTCCAGCAATTCACCAGGTGAAGCTCCTCACCGGGCGCCTCCCTTCCAGCAGCTGCTGCGGCATCCCTTCCTCTCCGGCGGCTTTTTTCTCCCTCTTTTTTTGGGCGAAATTGCCGCTGCCGCAACAGCTGCAGCGACGGTGCCAACGTGCCGCTTGTTTGCGGAGAGCCCTGAAACAAAGTAACCCGCCCGCCCTCCAATCCGCGGCCTCGTACCGCCCCGGCTCCCTCCGCCTCCGGGCGGGAGGCTTTGTCTCGGGCGCCCCGATTGGCGGAGGCGCCCCTCCCTCCTCGGCTTCTCATTGGCCCTGTATAATTGGCCGGCCCGGCGCTCGCCTCGCCGTTGGGCGCCGCTGCTGCTCTGCTCTGCTCTGCTCTGGGGCGCCTGCAAGACAGAGAAAGAGCGGTGGTCGTGGTCTGCCCCGCCTTGCCAGCTGGGGGGGGGCGAGTGTGCCTCTTGTTCCTAAAATCAGAGGAATGTGCCTTATTGGGAGTCAGCGCTGTTTTAGAGCATCGAGCTCAATATTGTCGACACTGGCTGGCAGCAGCGCTGGGGGATTTCAAGCAGGGGCGCCTGGGGACTGCACCTGGGGTCTTCCACATGCAAAGCAGATGCGCTACCACGGAGAGATGGACCTCCCCTTGGGCAAAGAGGAAACTGCCTTGTACACGAGTCAAGAGGGCTGGGCTGGTTAGCGCAATACCATTGACACTGACTGGCAGCAGCGCTGGGGGATGTCAGCAGGGGATGAGCTCAGCCCTGCCTGGAGACTGAACCTGGGCTCTTCTGCATGCAAAACTAGGTGGCCCTTCTGGTGTGATTTGGTCAGACTGGCTGCCAGTTAGCTACCAGGCTAGGTGCAAGGTGCTGGTATTGGGGTACAGCCTGGGACAAGGATGCCTAAAAGATCGCCTCCTCCCCCATGTACCCAGCCAAGTGAAGTCAAACCCCCCTGATTCTATGCTTCATTTGTTTACACAGTTATTATTTTTTACAGTGAAAATAGAGGGAGCTATATCACCGTGTGCCTGACTCATTTTAGTAAGGTAGAATATGGGGTGGGCTCAGCATCCCTGCAACTTAGATGACTTGCAAAAATAAAATGAGCAATTAACAGCACAAAAGGACCTCTGCCAAAGGAAATTGGAGTTTGCCAGAGAAAATAATTAGGGCTATCATGACACAATTAAGACGCAGCTAGCAACAAAGGAGAGAAAACCTTGAAAGCCACACTCTCTGGTTCACTGTTCCTGGTGGCAGATTGCCTCCTTCTGCATTTCCTTGAAGAGAGGCTTCCTCCCACAACAGAGCGAAAAGGCATTTCTCGCCAGGAGCCACAAATGTGACCTCTTAGGCCGCAGTCCCATGGACTCTTCTCAGGGACTAGGGATGGGCAAGGATTTTGATTCAGTTCACATTTCAAGCCAAATCTTATCAAGCGTGCACTTTCCAAAACAACAAGAGAACCAGAAGACACACTTGTTTGAATTTTGCAACGCAGTTTGCCAACCAATGTTTACGAAAATGCATATATTAGGGGAAAGTGTGCATAATAATGAATATGAGTGAAAATAAGCAGTTTTGACTCAGGCACACATTTTTGAGGCCTAACCCACCTCACAGGGTTGTTGTGAGGACAAAATTGGGAGGGGGAGAGCCATGTCTGAATGCCACCCTGAGCTCCCTGGAGGAAAGGTGGCATATAGATGTAATAATAATAATAATAAACCATTTTTGCAAGCCATTTGACGTCTTTTCATGCATGCTTTTCCCTGAGAGATGCATTTTTGGAAACACTGCTGAGCTGGAGACCGCCAAATTCGGATAAGAATGAATTTTGAAGGATGGCTGTGTTTGAGTTCTCATGCTGTTTCAGAAAGGGCAGATTTGATAAATTTGGCTTTAAGTGTGGACTGAATCAAATTCCCCCACCCCCATCATGCCGAAGCGTGAGCAAGCCAGGAAAAGTTAAGATAAAATGAACCGGGAGGGCACAACTCTAATGGGATGGAAGCAGCTTCAGGTCCAGGGCCGCAGGTTGCCCACCTGTGATAAAGGCAATTATTCAGTATTTGTAGCCTTCCTTTTCCTTTGTAGGTCCCGGAGGCATAAGGAGAGCTCAGTCCAGCCGCTGGGATCTTCCTCAGCCTGTTCATTCATATTTTCCACACGGCTCTTTCCACAGCCTCTGACTCATTTGCAGGCTGCCTTTCACTTTTCGCAGACGAAATATCTGGAAAGTGATGGGGTCCCATGGGGAGAAGATGAATCTATGAGAGCCTCTGGAACAGCTTGAAACACACACCCCAGAAAAAGAGAGAGGAGGTCTTAGGGGGAGAACGAGAGCCGCCGCAACAAGGATGCTTGTACCCATACAGGGATAGCCCAACAGCAGGGCCAACCCAAGACTGTTTGGGGCCTTAGGCGAAAAAGCACCCAACATTCCACAGATGAAAACCGGGTCAATGCTGTGATGTCCCAAATTCTCCTACCAAGGAACACTATTGCCCTAAGCACTTTTAAAAACAATTACATATATCTTCCACCTTCTGCTTGCTGTATTTAAGTTGGATTCCTTATAGGCCCTTTCCAACTCTCCTATTATTATATTTATTTTATGGCGCAGGGCCACAGCTCAGTGGCCCAGCATCGGCTTTACATCCTCAAGGTCCCAGGATCAGTCCGCCACATCTCCAGGTAGGGCAGGGAACGACTCCCTGCCTGAAACTCTGGAGAGCTGCTGCCAGTCAGTGTAGACAATACTGAGCTAGATGGACCCACGGTCTTATTCGGTATCATAGATCACAGAATAGTAGAGTTGGAAGGGGTCTACAAGGCCATCTAGTCCAACCCCCTGCTCGATGCAGGAATCCAAATCAAAGCATTCCCCACAGACGGCTGTCCAGCTGCCCCTTGAAGGCCTCCAGTGTCGGAGAGCCCACTACCTCTCTAGGTCATTGGTTCCATTGTCGTATGGCTCTAACGGTTAGGAAGTTTTTCCTGATGTCCAGTCGAAATCTGGCTTCCTGCAACTTGAGCCCAATATTGAGGCAGCTTCCTATTTTCCTATGTGTTGAACGCCCTGGCATTTTGTTTTGGTTGGTTTTACATGTTGTTATAGTGCTGTCTTGCCAGTTTTCAGCTGCGTCGTTGTTTTAACAACATTGTTAGCTTTTTACATTGTAAATATTTGAGGTATTTGGTATACGAAGTGGGTTTTTTTGTTGTTATGTGCCTTCAAGTCAATTTCGGCTTACGGTGACCCTATGAATCAGCTATCTCCAATAGCATCTGTTTATAAACCACCCTGTTCAGATCTTGTAAGTTCAGGCCTCTGGCTTCCTTTATGGAATCAATCCATCTCTTATTTGGCCTTCCTCTTTTTCTACTCCCTTCTGTTTTCCCCAGCATTATTTCTAGTGAATCATGTCTTCTCATTACGTGTCCAAAGCATGATAACCTCAATTTCCTTATTTTAGCTTCTAGTGACAGTTATGCTTTAATTTGTTCTAACACCCAATCGTTTGTCTTTTTCGCAGTCCATGGTATCTGCAAAACTCTCCTCCAACACCACATTTCAAATGAGTTGATTTTTCTCTTATCCACCTTTTTCACTGTCCAACTTTCACATCCATACACAGAGATTAGGAATGCCATGGTCTGAATGATCCTGACTTTAGTGTTCAGTGATACATCTTTGCATTTGAGGACCTTTTCTAGTTCTCTCACAGCTGCCCTCCCCAGTCCTAGCCTCCTGATTTTTTGACTATTGTCTCCATTTTGGTTAATGACTGTGCCAAGGTAATCCTTGGCAAGTTCAATGTCCTCTTTGTCAACTTTAAAGTTACATCAATCTTCTGTTGGTTTACAAATGCTTTTAAGTAAACAAATATGCACCTGGATAATTAGTCCACACTTTAGCTAATGGGTTTTTTAAAAAGTGAAATAAAAGGAGAGGTTAGATGTTAGAAAAGATTTTAAAAGTTGAATGCTGCCACTCCTGCCAGGCCTCTCACTGGAATTAATGGACATGACTGATTTAGGCCTATTAATTTCAATGGGTCTACTCTCAGTAAAACTAACTTGAATGCCCAATATATTTCAGTATTATTTGTCAATCTCATTTAAACATCATGGGCAGGTCCACACACCATACATTTAAAGCACATGACTTCCCCCAAAGAATCCTGGGAACTGGAGTTTGAAAAGGGTGCTGGGAATGTGTAGCTCTTTGCAGGGGAAATCCACAGTTCCTCCAGATTCTTTGGGGGAAGTCATGTGCTTTAAATGGTATTGGGATGTGCTTTAAATGAATGGTGTGGATCAATAGTCTTCCCAGCTTGCTGGCAAAGGAGCCAGGGTTTAGGAAGCAGATGATGTTGCTTGCAAAACTTTAGATCTGAGCTATCTACCTGGTCTCCCAGCTGTGGCAAAATTAACTCAGAGATCAACAGAGATCTTGCAGAGATGACCTAGGAAGACTTGTAGGCTGTAGTCCCATAAGCACCACATCATGGTGCATTGAAACAGGTAGCCTCAAGATACCACAAGGCTCTTTGTTGACTTTGCCTCAATTAAAATGCGGTTGTGGCCGTGCACTGTCCCACACCTTTCAGAACCATGCCTGCAGGTCCATCTTGAGAAAAGCTCAAATTCTTGGCTTGAAAATGGGGTGCGGTGGAGGGGTGCAGGTGGGACACTCACTCACTGGAAGCAAAAATGTGATGCTAAGCATCTCTGTGTGAGAGTTTTGCAGTGGCGCTATTGCAAATGCTCTCACCCCCCTCTGCTGGCCATTTTCTGATACTACAAGGATGAGTCCTCCGTTGCCGCATTTTATGAAGGTGTTCCTTTGCAGAGCAGAGATTCTTTGGAGCAGTCCTTGTCCCTACTTAAAAAAAAAAAGTTGTGAAGGTAATAGCCTTCTCTCAGTGTTGCTTCCTGGCAACTGATATTCAGAGGTATACAGTCTCCGAACATGGAGGTTTTGTTTGAGCTGTTTGCTAGAATGCTTTCCAGCTGTGTTTTAGAATGTTTTTTTTAATTGAAAATGTTGTTTTGGATTTGTTTACAACTGTTTTTAGTATGCTTTTCTTGTTAAATTGTTTTGTTTGCTGCCCTGGGCTCCTTCAGGATGAAGGGCGGGATATAAATTAAATTCATCACAATCATCATCACCTTTGGTAGAACTCTCCTTTGTGGATTTGCCTCATTCCCTTATAAAGCCATCTAAGCCACCGCCATCTCATGGGGTGGAGAATTTTTTTTTTGTCCAGCCTGAGGGCCATATTCCTTTCCGAGCAACCTTCCAAGGGCCACATGTCAGCAGTGGGAAGGGCTAGAGGCAAAAGTCGCTCAAATGGGGAATGGTCGTTTAACCTTTGTCCAGTCGGCTCATTTCTACACGCATGCATACATCCCTCTCTATCCTCCGTTCAGCCAAGCAAGACGCATGATCGGCGTTCAATAGCACATTCCAGCCAACCAAACCTGTGAAGACAGGGGCAGTGAGAGGCATGGCCTGGGAAGCCTTGAGGGCCGGAAAGAGAGGCTTAGAGGGCCGCCTTTGGCCCCAGGCCTGAGGTTTGCCGCCCTTGACATATTGGATGGCAGATAATTTCAATAAATTAACGATGGGCCAACCAAGTCCTGCACAGAATAGACCCATTGAAATTGACTTCATGAGTGCACTGGCAAATTCAGAAGTGCAGGGTCCCTTCGTGACAGTCACAGCCATGCCCCCTGCTCCCTTGTTTTGCTGCTGGGTTGAGAATGAGAACCTTGTTAACGCCTTGTCTCACAACAACAGATGTCCGTAGGAGCCAATAAGCAGGAATGGGGAAAGCGTTAGCTACTGAGAAGATGGCTTCTTAATGGCTGACTCATCTCCTTTCACTCTGAGTCCAGTCAGCAGGAAAGAACAAGGAAGCAAGTTAGAAGACTCTTCTCAGTGGCTAATACACTCCCCTCTCATGGTGATTGGGTCATAAGATGCTGGAGACTTAGGGACCCTGTTCCTAAAAAAGCAAGGGATCTAACCCCCCCCAAGACCCTGTATGTCTACACCCCTGAACTTAAAAGACCTAAGTTAGTCGTGGTCATTAATTTTAAATGATCTACTCTGGGTAGAACTAACACAGGATGCAACCCTGTGTGATCAATCAAGAAATTCTTTCTTTAGGATCATATCTCATATCTAGTCCTAATTAGAGTAAATCTAATATAATGCATGTGTGTGTGTGTGTGTGATTCTCACCAATGCATTCATTTTTATGCACACTATCGCTTAAATCTGTTTCTTTTTGTAAACCTTGTTTGGTTGGTGAACTGCATTGCAAAATCTGGATAAGTGTGAATTTGCCCCCGGAGCACTGACATTTGTGCTTGCCTTTTTCTGACAACAGCAGACTTGGGGAGCCTTTCCCAAGAGAAGAGATGTCTCCTAGGAGGGTCTTTTTGTCCGTTATTGGAGGATTTTTGGATTTTTAAACAAAGTGCAGGCAGAGGTAGGTTAGTCTGCCCAGAGTCTTCATGGGGGCACTGAGCTTTCCAGAGTGGGTTGGGAAGGGCTGGGAGGATTGACTCAGGCTGGGCTGTAAGATTTGTGGGATGGAAGAAATTGTGGTTATGTTCTATGGGGTTGCTTGAGGAATGTGGGACACTGAGAGCCTCTAGGTGTAGTGAGTTGGGGCTGGCAGATTTGTCCGTGGGGTCTGTCCTTCCGAACAAGAATCTCTGGGTTGTGGTGTTGATCTGCTACCGTGTTCACCAAGCAGTCAGGAACTGCTACTACGGTATTGGCACCACCATTCCTTCATTCAAGGCAGGGAAAGGTGAGGCATGGCAGTAGGGCAGGCTTGGGGTGTGCCCACCAATGCTGAGAAGACGTTGCTTCTTCTGGGGCTGACCAAGATCATTCAGGGCAACAAACGTCATGAAGGAAATCAGAGGTACCGACAGCACTTGGGCGAGATCGTCTCCCACGGATTGGAGGCCTCTGGGCTACTCTGATGCTTGCCCCGTGGCCAGTGCCTCATCCTTTCCCAGCTCTTGGCTCTTCATCTTCATTTTTGGAAGGAGCATTGGTGGTGGTGCTGCTGGTGGGAATGTCAGGTCCCAGCCAGGGGCGTCTCCAACAGAAGAAGACCAGGAAGCTCCAGTCTTGGACCCAGCTATGGCTCAGGCTCCATCTGAGGGTGAGGGGCCAAGGTCCTATGATGAGGTCCAGGACAGGCCATCTGCACCTGGGGCAAGTCCTGGCCTTTGGCATTGAGGCTGAGCAGCCCCCGAGTCCAAGAGAGAGGTGTCACCTCCAACACCAGATGGAGACCTGGCCATCCAGAGGAGCACCTGACTACAAGCACAGACTCTTCAGGCCTGGTTGCAGGTGGTCTGTGGAAGTCAGCTGAGGTTTAGGGTGTGGTTCCAGCCGCTCCAGCATAAAACCCCCAGTACTGGACAGGAAAGGCTGCTGTAACAACTTCTAGATACCAGCTCTGTACTGGACCTGTCTGCTGATTGCCTGTTGACTCCAGACCTGGCCATGGCCTACTCTGGACATGCCTCTTGCCTTGCCCTTGACCTGCATTGTGCACTGGCTGCTTGGTTCCTGACCTTCGACTGCTGCTCTGACCTTGCTTCTGGCTTGACCCCTTTGTTGTTGCGGACTCTGACTTGGGACTGCCCCTCGATTCTGCCTTGGCGTTGCCCTCAACTGTATTAGGAAAAGGCAAGATGGAGGAAGAGGCAGTGAGTGCTCCTGTAATGTGTGAGGAAATATTGGGAAAGCAGGAAGAGCTGAGGAAAGCAGAGGAGAGCAAGAGGAGTGGATGAGCAGGCCTGCAAGAGGACTTGTACCTACATATGCACATGCGTGGTTGGTAGGTATATATATGTCTGTGTGGTGATCACGTGTGGGCAGCCACACCTGCTTTAGCCCTGTCCACCCCTGCTTCTGGCGTTGCGGTCCTTGGAGGGTTGGCTGATGAGGAATCCTTGGGCCTCCTGTGTTAGGCTTGTCTCCCTCCTTTATTGGAGGTCCTTACAGAGAGGGATGGTGGAGTTGCAGATTCCTACCCTGAGCAAGGGGTTGGGCTAAATGACCTCCAAGGCACTTCTCAGCTCTATCCTCACATTTGGTCCCAGGAGATCTCCGAAACCCACGCGGTCTCTTATACCCAGAGCACCCCCTGAGGGGCAACTTACTCAAAGGGTTCCATCGCCCCTTTTTCTCACCGCTATATTTATTTTGGATCTAAATTGTGTTCTCTTCTGTCTCCCCTTATCCAGCTCTTCTCCTGGCTTCCCTTGGATGAGGTCCAATCCTGCTCGCTTTTTCACCTCCTCCTTTCCGGCTCGACACTAGGGGATAACCACCCTAGACACTTCTTTCCTATCGCTCTGCCTCTTCATTGGCCTTGCTGAGGCAGCCCAAATTCCTTTTGTAGCTCACCTCTTTTCTCTCTACCACTGTTGCTTATTAATTTCTGTCTTGGGTCTCTAAGCCATCCCAGCTTCTTTGTCAGAATTTGTTGCTCCAGTCCTCCTCCTCCTTCCCCCTTCTAGGACTCCTCTCAGATGCTGACCTTTTATCTCTTGAAGAACACTCTCAGCGTCCACAAACACTTCTGGCTCCCGCTGGGCTGTGTGTTGGCTCAGCTGCAGAGTTAAACTGGGAGTGCCAGCATCCCAGTTGGAGTCCTTCCACAGTCCCCTCCAACCCTAGAATTCTGCGATTATGGCCTGCCATATGCACATAAGTGAAATCACTGAGCAAAGCAAGTGGAGGTAGTACCAAAACTAAAGGTTTTATTTTCTCTCTCTCTCTCTCTCTTTAAAAATAAAAAATGTATTATTTCAAAACAGGACTCCCCAACCTTCCTTTCCACAGATTCATGCAACAGAAACAGTAGTTGGTGATGTTGACTGAAAAGCACGGTGTGGAGGTGTGGGAGTGAAGGAGAGTTTCTCATTTTTCCAATCTCAAATTCAGCTCTCCATATTTCTGCAGCAATTTGCAGATTTTAAAAAAAATATCCTCGTGAAAACTCTCCAGCCTTTTAGTGCAATTTTTTCTCATAAATAGATTTTTGTGTACAGTTTTGACCAATGTAGACATTTTTGCAAGCGTGTTTGTATATTATTTTCACTCATATTTTTAATGCACACTTTCCCCTAACATATGCATTTTTGTAAACATTGTTTGGTAGGCAAGCTGAGTTGCAAAATTCAATTTAAGCGTGAATTTCGAAGGATGGCTCTGTTTCGGTTCCCACACTGTTTCAGAAACAGTGTCAAGCCAAACCGTCCAATTTGCACTTTCAGAAATTGGACGGATTTGGCTTGACATGTGAACTGAATCAAATTTCTCACCAATCCCTCGTGTAGTGTGTATCCAAACCGCTGAGTTGCACCATTAAGCAAGGGACCCATTCGGACTAGCAGACAGAACATTTGGGGCCACCAGCAAGCATTGTGCTCGGGGTGCTTGGAGCCTTGCATAGAATCACCATCTCTGTAGACTTAAGCTGTCCACCTGAGAATGGCCTGTTAGTCCACAGACAAGGTTCAGAACAGGACTGGCACAACGGCAGGTCACTGTAACAGCATTTTGCTGCCAGAGGTAAAGGCAAAGATGGGAACCTCTTCCATTTCACATACAGGATCTGACCGGAATAGCAGTTGAATCTTACATCATCGCTGCCAATGGAAAAACAGCATCCATCATACATAACAGCAGGCTAGCTTAGACAGAAAGGCACAGAGCTGCAACTCAGGCAGCTGCCTCGCTGTACCTAAGGCTAGGGGTGGCCCTGGGCTAGTTCAGAGATGGGCAAATCTAACCGTTTCATTTTCTTTGTTTCTCATTTGCCAGTCTTCCGTTCCATTCCCACATCAGTTTGAGAATGATTGGCAAGTCCTCACGGAAAACCCCGAAATACAAGTTTCTCCAAGTGTACACACTCGGGCATGCCGTTTGGCCTAGCATATACACGCTTGCAAAGCAGTTTCCCCTAATATAATGCATTTGGTATATGTGGCTGGAGAACTAGTCTGCAAAATCCAGGGAAGTGCAGATGCCAAGGGAGAGATGCGTTTCTGTTCAGGCAATGTGCAAATTAGGTAGGCTCGCCTTTAAATGCCAACTGAACCAAATTTCCCTCTCATTCCTTGGCTCGTGTGACGTTACTGGTTCCTATCTTCTGAAACGAACGAGGCACAATTTGGCTGGATCCAGAGGGCACCTCTAAGAACATGGAAAGCGGCCTTATACTGAATCAGTCCATCTAGCTCAGTATTGTCCACACTGACTGTCAGGGGCTCTCCAAATTTTCAGGCAGGAGCCTCTCCCGGCCCCACCTGGAGATGCCACTGGGGATTGGGACCTTCAGTACGCAAGGGAGATGCTCTGCCGCTGAGCTATGGCCCTTCCCAAAGGACCATCACTGCTTTTGGCAATGTCATTAGCACACATCTTTTGCTTTTGCACGGTCCATGTCTGGGACTCCTGACGCCTGTCCCCGCTGTGTCCGAGACAGCACCCATCTTCTGGTTTATATGGAAGTAACAAATTCCTGTGCTCCCTTGGAGTGACTCTTAAAAACACATGTCCGCTGTGTTGTTCCCACTGTTAAGCGCTGAAAAAAAATTAGAGCAGGGGGTCTGAAACTCCCCCCCCCGCAAACCACTTGAAAATTGCCAAGGGTCTTGGGGGACCCCTTAAGGATTTTTCTCCCTGTTGTAACAATTGCAACGCACTGTGATGGATGATACATTGTATTGCTGCTGCTCCTTCTTATATATTGCGTTTTGTTGTGTTACAATTTGAATTCCACAGAATAAAATATAAGAAAGAAAAGAAGCAATAAAAGGCCATTAAAAATCAATATGTATATTTAGTGTGATGGATGTGTCATCTCCCACCTTCAAGTGCAAATCCACAGGTGTGCCACAGACCGCCTGAATAATGCTTACGGACCACTGATGGTTCAACAAACCACGGTTTAGGGACTCTTGCATTAGAGGATTCTAGAAAATGCCTTCCCCCTTCCCTGGAAGGGCTGCAAGCCCAGTGCTTCAGAAGTTCAGCAGGTGTGTGCTCGGGAACAAATAGGTGGATAAATCTCTAGGGTCGCTGGCAATGCATTCAAGGAAGAGGAGATGGGGCTTGTGTTTGACATGCAAATCCTGCAATAAATGAAAAAATAAATATAAAAAAGAATGAGATTTGCTAACACAAAAAGATGCCATGCCTGGATGCTATTTTCCAGGGCTGTATGTACCCTAACTCAGTTCTACTCAGAGTAGACCCATTGAAATGAATGGACCCAACTTAGTCATGTCCATTT
Organism: Rhineura floridana; assembly: GCF_030035675.1. Classification (NCBI taxonomy): domain Eukaryota; kingdom Metazoa; phylum Chordata; class Lepidosauria; order Squamata; family Rhineuridae; genus Rhineura; species Rhineura floridana. The sequence goes on along the minus strand of NC_084500.1, from coordinate 3,775,960 downwards.
CAAGAAGCCTACTCCCAAGTATGACTAACATTGGATGCATCTACGTAAAGCCGCTGGGAGCTATCATCAGGAGATGTGGGCTGCAATGCCATCAGTATGCAGATGACATCCAGCTCTATCTCTCATTTAAGTCTTCTCCGGGGTTGGCTGTGGAAACCCTGTCCAAGTGCCTGGAGTCGGTGAGTGGCTGGATGGGAAGGAATAAGCTGAAGCTGAACCCTGACAAAACCGAGGTACTGTTCGTGGGAGACAAGAGAAGGTTGGGGGATGTTAAGTTGGTGCTTAATGGGGTACAATTGCCCCTGAAAGACCAAGTCCGCAGCCTGGGGTCATTCTTGACTCCCAGCTGTCCATGGAGGCTCAGGTCTCGGCTGTGAGCCGGGCGGCGCTGTATCAACTCCATCTAATACCATCTGCTCCCATTGGTGGTACATGCCCTGGTCTCCTCTTGCCTAGACTACTGTAATGCACTCTGCGTGGGGCTACCCTTGAAAACGGTCCGGGAGCTGCAACTGGTACAGAATGTGGCGGCTCACCTGATTAAGGGTAGCCGCCGGCGAGATCACATCACTCCAGTGCTGAAGGAGTTGCACTGGTTACCAGTTGCTTTCCGGGCCCAATTCAAGGTGTTGGTTTTGACCTTTAAAACCCTGCACGGTTTCGGCCCAGTCTATCTGAAGGAGCACCTCCAACATCATCAACGTTGCTGCCCAACAAGATCCGCCCCAAAAGACCTTCTCTCCATCCCACCAGTTAAAACAGCTAGACTGGTGAGAACTAGGGAGAGGGCTTTTTCAATCGTGGCACCCACTCTGTGGAACTCTCTCCCAGATGATCTCTGCCAGGCCCCCTCCATGATGAGCTTCTGCTGGATCTTGAAAACCTGGCTCTTCCGGCAGGCTTTTGGGGTGGGTTAGGTTTTAATGTTACTGTTGGAATTTTAAGGTTTTAATGTGAATTATATGTTTTATGTTGTACATCGCCCAGAGTGGCTGGTAAACCAGCCAGATGGGCAACTAATAAATTTAATAAATAAATAAATAAATAAATTTTGTGTGTGTGTGTGTTTTAGTATGTTGCTGTTTTAACTACTTGTTTTTATCTGTTGTATTGATAATTTTTGAGAGCCAGTGTAGTGTAGTGGTTAAGGTGTTGGACTATGACCTGGGAGACCAGGGTTCGAATCCCCACACAGCCATGAAGCTCTCTGGGTGACCTTCAGCCAGTCACTGCCTCTCAGCCTCAGAGGAAAGCAATGGGAAACCCCCTCTGAATACCACTTACCATGAAAAGCCTCTTCATAGGGTCGCCATAAGTCGAGATCGACTTGAAGGCAGTCCATTTCCATTTCAATAACACTCAGCACCCTCCACAATAATATTGCTAATAATGTTGAGAGTCAGTGTGGCGTAGTGGTTAGAGTGTTGGACTACGACCTGGGAGACCAGGGTTCGAATCCCCACACAGCCATGAAGCTCACTGGGTGACCTTGGGCCAGTCACTGCCTGTCAGCCTCAGAGGGAGGAAATGGTAAACCACCTCTGCATACCGCTTACCATGAAAACCTTGTTCATAGGGTCGCCATAAGTCGGAATTGATCTGAAGGCAGTCCATTTCCATTTCATTTTTCATTGATAATTTTAATGTCTTTTGTAAACCTCCTGGAGGTTGTCTTGATTTTTACAATCAAGCAATATATAAGTTTTTAAAACAAGTCAATTAAATAAATAACCTACACACACACACACACACACACACACAGACAGACAGACAGACAGACAGACAAACACAGAGAGAGAGAGAGAGAGAGAGAGGAAACACTAGCCTAACGGCCAAGATCTGTGATTGGATACCCTGGCTATATTTTTAACTCAAAGGCTGCTACAGTTAATCTGAAACGGCATCTCTCTCTTGATCAAAACTGCCCCCAGCCAGCCTCAGCTGCTGTTTAGCATTTTGTTTATTTAATATTGGTTGATCTCACTTTTCTGTTTTGTTTTTCTTTAAATTAAGCAGCTGAAAATCAAGAGAATGCAACGGAAGCAAAGCAAAATGGTAGAAAACAGGGCATCCCTTTCAGCAGTGAGCAGGGAGTAGGGCTAAAATTGGGGAGGGAAAGCAAAAATATTCCTCTGCTCAGTAGGTCTGACAGCAGTTTATTTATTTAATTAATTAGAATCATAGAATCATAGAGTTGGAAGAGGCCTTGTAGGCCATCGAGTCCAACCCCCTGCTCACAGCAGGAAATCCACAGCTAGAGCATCTCCCGCATATAGCTGTCCAAATTAATTAATTTGTATCCCGCCCTTCCTCCCAGCAGGAGCCCAGGGCGGCAAACAAAGCACTAAAACACTTTAAAACATCATAAAAACAGATCTTAACATACATTAAAACAAAACAGCATTAAAAACAGTTTCAAGGAAGGATGGGGGCAAGTTAGATCAGGACAGTGGAATCCTACATACACTTAATTTGGACTAAGTCCCATTGAATTCAGAGGGATTTGCTTCCCAATAGACATGCACAGGCTAGCTGTCATCTCATTTGATACTATTTTGTTTTTTACTGTTGTTATATGCCTTCAAGTCGATTACGACTGATGGCGACCCTATGAATCTTTTTTTGATATATTCATAGGGTTTTCATGGTAAGAGGTATTCAGAGGTGGTTGACCATTGCCTTCCTCTAAGCCTACGGCACCCGGTATTCCCAGGCGGTCTCCCATCCAAGCACTAACCAGGCCTGACTCTGCTTAGCTTCCGAGATCAGGCAAGATCGGGCATGTTCAGGGTAGTATGGCATAGCCTTGTTTTTTTATTTGTTGTTGTTATGTGCCTCCAAGTCGACTACGACCTATGGCGACCCTATGAATCAGTGACCTCCAAGAGCATCTCTCATGAACCACCCTGTTCAGATCTTGTAAGTCCAGGTCTGTGGCTTCCTTTATGGAATCAATCCATCTCTTGTTTGGCCTTCCTCTTTTTCTACTTCCTTCTCTTTTTCCAAGCATTATTATCTTTTCTAATGAATCATGTCTTCTCATTATGTGTCCAAAATATGTGTTTTTTTATAGCCACTTACAATTTCACTGAGAAACCTTTTCCTTCCCTTGTAAGTTGCAGGAACTGACAGCATCTTCTTTTCCCTATTAAAAAAACAACAACCAAAATGAGATAAGTCTCACTTTGGTTTATCCCAGCGTAGCATGCCAATAATTTCTTTTTTTCCATTGGATTCACAAGAGCAAAACGAAAGCCTTCCCCCCAAAATCAGTGGGGTGAGGGAAGAAAAGAAATTTATTTGCATGTTTTAGGAAGTTGTTGCCTGGTGGGCCAAAGGTCTCCCAGGCTTTTCCCCTTGCTTTTTGCATTAGTCAAAGTTCTGTATTTCCATTAGCCACAAGCTATTACAACTGGAATATACAGAGAAAATAGAAACCAGATAAACAGCTTGATCAAATTACCCAACTAAAATTCCTGCATTCACTGGAAATGCCAGCCAATAAAATTAATGTATACAGATTCCATCAGCATAAAACAACTAACAAATAAAATTATAAACTGAGCAAAAAAACCCCCAACTATATCAGATTAAAACTCCAGGTGCCACAATAGATCTTATTCTAATGACACCTGCTAAAAATTGGGCTCCTGCTGGGAGGAAGGGCTGGATATAAATCAAATAATAAATAAATCAAATAATAAATAAATAAATAATTTTTTTGCAGACTTTGCAGACCGTCTGCTCTTGCAACGACAAAAAGTGGCTAGCATCCAAACCAGGGAAAAGAAGGAGGGGCCAAAGCCAAGATGCTGGAAAAATAGAAAATTATTTGTATTGTAAGCCCAACCCGTTTCAGCCTGTTAATTTTCAGGCCTTCATCAGGGGCTATAAATAAAACAAGGATAAATTTACTCACATAAACACATAAAATCATACATATAAAATCTATAAATCAGTCTATGACTTACAATGGAGGATAACGAGATGTTTGAATGAGCAGACTGCTTACAACAGTATTTTTCCTTGTTGTTTTATTTACAGCCCCTGATGGCCTGAAAATTAACAGGCTGAAACGCGTTGGGCTTACAATACAAATAAATTTCTATTTTCCCAGCATCTTGGCTTTGGCCCCTCCTTCCTTTTCACTGTCTGCTCTTGGTCTGCAAACAGAAAAGTCACGTCAAAAATAACTGAACGCCCTGAAAAAGATGACAATACCAGGGTAATCAGCCCGCTTCTCCGATCTCTATAGAAAGAGCAAAATAGCGATACATGGGCTACTGTTTCAACACTGCACTAAAAAAAGAGAAACAAAACATAGCAGCACAAGGATCTCTCCGCAGCTTCCCACCAGAACGCCTCGGGAGCAACGGAACATGGTTTCGGATAGTGTTGCTCCCAAGGAACTCTGGGAAGTGTGGCTCTCAAGGTATTCCGGAAAGCGTGGTTGGGAGGAAGTAGAGAGAATGTCCATTTCAGTTAGTCTCGGTTTCTAATTTTACCACTCTTAAGTTCAGTTCACATTTCCACATGATGAAAATTCATCAGTGTTTTAGTGCGTCTTCCTCCAAATACACACATATTTTTATGCAATTGTGCCAAATAAACTCACTTTTGCAAAGCAGTCTCCTCTGATACAAGACATGTCTGTCTGTTACTTTCATGAATATAGACATTTTGATGGATACTTTACCATAAAGTATGGTGTGCAATCTTATACACCTTGCTTGACTGGAGGACTGCACTGCAAAATTCAGAGAAGGGCAAATTCTGAAGAACGGCTGTGTTTTATTTCACGTACTGTTCCGAAAAGGGCAAATGAGGTCGATTTACTTTTAAATGTGACCTGAATCAAACTTCTCCCCCATCTCTTATGGGAAGCGGCATGAGACACTCTCCAGAGCTTCCCAGTGCGGCTGGACTGCCGGGTTAAACTCACCAAGGGAAGCAGCAACTTCCTCTTAAAAATGGCAAAGAAATCCCCCCCACCACCACCAAGAGATAGGAATGGGGGAGAATTCAGTTCTGTTTGCATTTAAAGCTGAATTTATGAAATTTTCAGTTTCCAAGATAATATGAGAACTGAAAAACACTTCAAGAAGGATGCAGACACACTGGAACGGGTTCAAAGGACGGCAACAAGGATGATCAGGGAACTGGAAACAAAACCTTATGAGAAGAGACTGAAAGATCTGGGCATGTTGAGAAGAGAAGACTGAGCAGAGATTTGACAGCTCTCTTCAAGTCCTTGAAAGGTTGCCACACAGAGGAGAGCCGGGATCTTTTCTCAATCGTCCCAGCGTGCAGGACACGGAATAATGGGCTCAAGTTGCAGGAAGTCAGATTTCAGCTGGATATCAGAAAAAACTTGCTAACTGTTAGAGCGGTACAACAACGGAACCGATGACCCAGGGAGGTGGTGGGCTCTCCAACATTGGAGGCATTCCAGAGGCAGCTGGATAGCCACCTGTCGGGGATGCTTTAAGTTGGATTCCTGCATTGAGCAGGGGGTTGGACTTGATGGCTTTAGAGGCCCCTTCCAACTGTGCGATTCTGTGATTCTTTGAAATTCACATTTATCTGAATTTGTAATGCAGTTCAACCAAACAACATGTACAAAAATGCTTATATTAGGGGAAAGTGTGCATAGAATTGAATATATTAGTGAAAATAACATACAAAAATGCAACTGAATTTAGACAGGCACTCTCCCTGTTGAACTTAGACGCACGACTGACTTTCTTTTTCCAGCAGGCATTTTCAGGTAGTGATTGGTTTTATGAAGGTTTTATTGTTTCATTTTATGTATGGCTCCTTTATTTATTATTTATTTATTATTTGATTTATATCCCGCCCTTCCTCCCAGCAGGAGCCCAGGGCAGCAAACGGAAGCACTAAAAACGCTTGAAAACATCATAAAAACAGACTTTAAAATACATTAAAACAAAACAACTTTAAAAACATTTTTAAAAGCTTTCAAGACACGTTAAAAAAGGTTTAAAAACACATTAAAAAAGGTGTAAAAACATATTAAAAAGCAATTCCAACACAGAAGCAGAGTTTGTATACACACCACTCAGAAATGCGAGTAAGTGGTATATAAATGTCTTAAGTAAATAATGATTAGGAGACCTTGCTTGCAAAGACGTGCACATTACTCAAAGCTGCATACAAAAAGGTGTTCATTAAGAGAAATTTGCACTGAAAGGGTGAAGAATTTTCAGGAGGGTTTTTTAAAATAACAGAGAGATCCAAAACGGATGGATACTTCCATCCCTACCAAGATAGCAGCAGAGAATTACCCTCCCGGTCTACAGCTGGATAACATTTTCAGGAAACTGAGCCCCAGTGAGGGGGTCAAGGGGCAGGCAGAACATTTTATCATGAGCAGTGATCACGGCTCAGGTACCTTGATCTGAAGGGTACCTGATCATGCAACCTTGCTGAAGCTAAGGAGGTCTAGATGGACTCAATGTCTGGATGGCCTGAGGGAATCCTTACGCCTTTGAGCTCCCTGATGGATGAACTCCATTTGATAAAAGCAGTTTTGGGGTACAGGTTGGATCAAGGCCAAGCCGGCTGAAAACATTTTGCTGCCTTGCAGCAACGGGCAAAACAGTGCTTCTACAGAAGCTCACAGGACTGTGAGCTGAACCTCATGTCAACGCTGGCAATGGGGCAGCAGCCTTCACCCTTTAAACACTTTAAAACATCATAAAAACAAACTTTAAAACACATTCAAACAAAACATCTTTAAAAACGTTTCTTTAAAAAAGCTTTGAAAGCATCTTCTAAGATTAAAAACCTTTTTTTAAAAAAAAGGTTTAAGAATATATTAAAAAGCAATTCCAACACAGATGAAGACTGGGATAAGGTCTCTACTTAAAAGGCTTGTTGAAAGAGGCACCAAAAAGATAACAGAGATGGTGCCTGTCTGATATTTAAGGGGAGGGAATTCCAAAGGGTGGGTGCCGCCACACTAAAGGTCTGTTTCCTATGTTGTGGTGAATGGACCTCCTGATAAGATGTTATCTGCAGGAGGCTCTCACCTGCAGAGCGCAGTGATCGACTAGGTATATAAGGCTTCCCAGCCCTACCTTGAGACATCATTGGGGATTGAACCTGGAACCTTCTGCATGCATGTCAGGTGCTCTACCACTGAGCTTCAGCCCTTTGCCAAGAAGACATGAGAAGAAGAGGAATGTGACACCTACTCACCAGTTTGATAGGAACTTGTTCTGCATACTTGAATTTCTTCTGCTTGTAGTAGTCCCGATTGGATAGGAAGTTCAGGAGAAGGAGGTCACAAAGTACCGAGGCCTGCCAAAAACAAAACAGGTTGGGAAACCTGGGACTCTAACCTTCCAGCATTGTGACCGGAGCTGCTGAAAGCATATGTGGTGAGAAGGACCCAAGCAAGGTCTCCTCCCATCATCCCCACAGACATTCCTTCCATCCCTGTACAAGGTACTACCATCCCTGTCTCCTGGTATCTGTCCCTAACAAAGCACCATCCTGGTTTTGCTCCCCGTCTCCATATTCACCTGTTGCAGAAATATTGGGTCTCTAGAAGTTAAATCTCTGAAGGGGAGCAAATGAAACTTGGCACAAGAACATCAGTGCACACACATAAGAAAATAACATCAGCGCGTGGCTTCCCCACCCCACCCCATTTCCTTCCTCCTAGGCTGGCCACGTATCCTGCTGTACAGGTGAAACTCCTCTAGTTTCCAGTCCAGCGGGTGGAAAGCATCGAAAGCAAATGCGGCTGTGTAGACACAGAGTTTTACTCTAGAATCAACGGAGACTGAGTACTTGTTTTTCGTACGGAGTCCACACATTTTAGATCTACTGCATAGAGGGGGGTGGTTGTCCCTGAAAAGCGCTTCTTGAGAAAGGGGTTTCATTCAAAAAATAACACAGCTCATAATAATAATAATAATAATAATAATAAACTTTATTTCTACCCCGCCCTTTTTCCAATAGGACTCAGAGCGGCTTACAACTAAAAACAACACCATTAAAACATACAGAGTATATTATTAAAAAAGAATTAAACTATGAGAAAAATTAAAACCATAAAATATAGGTTAAAAACAGCGGACAATTTAAAATAATAAAATCATATAATGTAATCACCAAACCTATGACACTTAATCCTGGTCGTTCTTTATCCCAAATGCCCGTTGAAATAAAACAGTCTTTACTTGTCGCCGGAAAGACGGCAAGGAGGGAGCTGATCGCACCTCACTCGGAAGGGAGTTCCACAGCCTAGGGGCGGCCACCAAAAAGGCCCTATCTCGTGTCCGCGTCGTATGTGCTTGTGAAGGTGTGGGGAACACAAGAAGGGCCTCACCTGAAGATCTCAAATCCCGGACAGGTTCATGTAGGGAGATACGATCTGTCAAATAGTCTGGACCTGAGCCGTATAGGGCTTTGTAGGTCAAAACCAGCACTTTGAATTGTGACCAGAAACAAATTGGCAGCCAGTGGAGCTGTTGTAACAGGGGAGTTGTATGGTCCCTGTAACCAGCCCCGGTTAGCACTCTGGCTGCAGCTCTTTGTACCAATTTAAGTTTCCGAACAGTCTTCAAAGGCAGCCCCACGTAGAGCGCGTTACAGTAGTCTAAGCGGGATGTAACCAAGGCATGCATCACCCTAGTCAGATCAGGTAGCTCCAGAAACGGGCGCAGCTGGCGCACCAGTTTTAATTGGGCAAATGTGCTCCTGGATACAGCAGCAATCTGGGCCTCCAAATTCAAAGCTGAGTCCAGGAGTACACCCAAACTGCGAACCTGAGACTTCAGGGGGAGTGCGACCCCATCCAGCACTGGTTGAAACCCTATTCCCTGATCTGCCCTCCGACTGACCAGGACTACCTCTGTTTTGTCAGGATTTAATCTCAACTTGTTTGCTCTCATCCAGTCCATCACTGATGCCAGACACTGGTTTAGGGTCTGTACGGCTTCCTTGGCTTCAGGTGGAAAAGAGAAATAGAGTTGAGTGTCATCAGCATACTGATGGCACCGAACCCCAAAACCCCGGACAACCTCTCCCAGCGGTTTCACGTAGATGTTGAATAACATGGGGGACAAAACGGAACCCTGAGGGACCCCATAGGTCAATGGCCAAGGGGTCGAGCAGGAGTCCCCCAGTACCACCTTCTGGGTTCGGTCCTCCAGGAAGGATTGGAGCCACTGTAAAACAGTGCCCCCAAGTCCCATCTCGGCAAGGCGGCCCAGAAGGATACCATGATCGATGGTATCGAAAGCTGCTGAGAGGTCCGGTAGAACCAGCAGAGACACACTCCCCCTGTCCAGTTCTCTGCGTAGGTCATCCACCAAGGCGACCAAAGCCGTCTCTGTCCCATAGCCAGGCCTGAAACCAGATTGAAATGGATCCAGATAATCCGTATCATCCAGGAATCTCTGGAGTTGGGCGACCACCACACGCTCTATTATCTTGCTTAAAAATGGAATATTGGAGACTGGCCGGTAGTTACCTAGTAAAGAGGGATCCAGGGAGGGCTTTTTCAGCAGTGGTCTTATAACTGCCTCCTTTAAGCATGATGGAATTCTCCCTTGTTGTAGAGAGGCATTAACTACTCCCCTGACCCATGGTCATGGCTCATGGCCGATTGATTCTGCATTACCCTGCAACGTGTCCATTTGAAAACATAAAATCGGATGTAGGTGGTCATGGCAGTGGGGGGGATATCCACACCTGCCCAATGATGTTGTGGGTGGGTGCATACCAGGATCACAACCATCACTTCACCTGATGCATGCGCAGGGAGGAAAAGGTGTGGAAAACCTAATCGAGGGTTGTTGTTTTTTTCAAACGGGCATTACATAACCATGCTTTGTGATTTGTTAATGTATTATTATTGGATGTTGTAACTGCTGCTTTTTGTAAATTGTATTGTTTTTTATTGATGCATTTTTATATTTGTGTTTATTTTTTGTAAGCTGCCTTGGGGGCCTTTTGGCCAAAAGGCAGGGTAGGAATCAACCACCACAACAATAACAACAACCACCCCCCCATCCTTGTACTAGAACTCAAGGGGGTCACGCAATGAAGCTGAACGGTGGGAGACTCAGGACAGGCAAAAGAAAGGACTTCCATGGTTAACTTATGGGGTCCTCTCCTACAACATATAATGGTGGCCACCAGCTTGGGTGGCTTCAAAAGAAGACTAGACAACTCCATGGAGGATAAAGCAGAGCTTGGAAAAATTACTTTTTTTGAACTACAACTCCCATCAGCCCAATCCAGCGGCCCTGCTGGCTGGGGCTGATGGGAGTTGTAGTTTTAAAAAGTAACTTTTCCAAGCTCTGGGATAAAGCTGAGCGATGGCTAGTAGTCCCTAGTTCCTGATCAGTGCCTCTGAATGTCCGTTCCTGGGAATCACACCTGGGGAAAGTGGCACTTGCTCTCGGGCCCTGCTTCCAGGATTCCCATGGGCATCCTGGTAAGAACAGGATGCTGGCCAAATGGGCCACCGTAGGGGTCTTCTTAATAGCACTTACCACTCCAAAGATGCCAATTCCAGAGCCTATCGTTGTCATCGTTGGAATAATGTCAAATTTTCCTGCCTGGATACGAACAGAGAGAGTATGAAGAAGGTTCTGGGTGTAGCTGTCAGCATCCACTAGAGCCATCCCCAATTAAAGAAATCAAGTGAGCTTTAATGGCTTAATTCTTATGCCCAAGTGACTTACACAATGTTAAAACAAAACAAATAAATCTGTCAAATGCCCAGGAGAAAAGGTACGTCTTTACCTTTACGTCAATGACGGCACCTGGCAGAACTCACTCATATAGTCATTCTTATGCACACTTTCCCCTAAAATATGCATTTTTGTAAACAACGGTTGACGAACTGCATGCAAATTTCAAAGGACGGCTGCGTTCCGATTCTCATACTGTTTCAGAAAGTGTAAATTTGAGAGATTCGGCTTGAAACGCAAACTGAATCGAAATGCTCACTCACACCTAACTGACAGCCAGGTCATCCTACACAGGTGTATTTGACTGAGGTTACCCAAGCCAGTCAGAAGGAAGGCTCCAGTCAAAATTATCTAGGCCACAAGGACAAAACCAAGCAATTATTCAGCAGGCAGGGCCCAGAGGGAGATGATACTGGAGGGATTTCAGGAGCAAGCTGAGCGGGAGTCAAAGCTCACTGTACAGAAAATTCAACATCCTGTCCAGTGGGAAACTTCAGAACTGGCCTTTGCTCCCCAGGACTCAGTGGACAGGCATCAACTCTCCACCACAGTCTCCGACAAGAGGACTGAACAGGAACAATACTGCTCTATGAACCATTTCCAGGTGCTCCCCCCCCCATGCCAGTGAGCAGCTTGGGGCAATGGAGAGAGAAGAAGAGACCACTAGATTCTGGCACAGAGGGAGAAGGAAGGTGCTAGAGAAGGAGGAAGTCTCTTGCAGGGAAGATACTGCCCAAAGCCCTGCTCCCCTTCAGCAAGATCCCAACTGCCCTGTGGCTGCTTGTCACATTTCCAATACTCCGCCCCATCCACTTGCCAATGGCCCCTTGACAGCTCACAGGCCCTGTTTAACAACATTTTAATTGCTTAAATTAAAAAATTAATATACATATATATACATATTTACTCTCTGGACACATTGGCACCTCATGGCCTGAACCTGGAGGACAGTACAAACATCACTTAAGCTTCCGCAAAGGAAGCCCCTCTGAGCATTCCATCCTCCAAGCTCTGTAACTGCCACCTTGGTAACAGCGTTTGTATGGTGGCAGCTGATGAAGGCAGAAGCTGAAACGTTCTGTTAATGCAATAAAAACCTCTCTTTGGTTAAACACAATTACGTTTATATATACACATACACACACACACATATATATATATATACACACTGTACACACACTGACGACAACAGAACAGTGCCAAAACCAGAGTAGGGAGCAGGGGGAGGAGGGGAAGGAGGCAGACAGTTTCTTTACAGTAAAAACAGGAGTTCAATCTCAGCAGAAGAGGAGCGTGGGGTCCCCTAAAAATACCCATCTAGGGAGAGGGAGGTGGGCAAGAGGGCAATTATTGTGCAAAGGAAACATTACCTTTCCATTCACCAGAATGTCAAAGCGGATGCCAAACACCTTGTAGAGGGTTCGTAGGTCTCTCCCGTTGTCTCTGTAATACCTGGCATACCTGTCAACAGCAAAACGAGACATCTGTGCACACAAAAATACGCGAGAATTGCTATATCAGGAGGAAGAGCCTCATACCCATGCCCTCAGTCTGGCCCTTGAGATCTCTCTGTCAGGCCCTCGGAACTTTCCCAGGCCACACCCATCACTGGCCCCACTTCGCCCCCCTCCTCAAGTGTGTTTGGCCTGGCTGGGATGTGTTCTTGAACTCTGATCATCCTTCTTATTCACTGGGTGGAAGATAGACACGGGCAGGTGTGTGTGTGTGTGTGTGTGGAAGCTAGCCGAATGTAGAAATGTAAAATGTGCATTTGTTTTCCCACTCACTTTTTCCTCTGGCCGCTCCCACCACTGGTACATGGCCCCAGGGAGGTTTCCCAGAAGGGGATGCGGCCCTCAGGCTGAACAATATTCCCCTCTCCTTTGCAACAGGTAAGGATGGAAGGATCTGTCCATTTCCATTCTCTCCGTTCCTCATTGCCCAATCTGAAATGCAATTCTCCACATGTCTGCAGCAATTTGCAATTTCTTTTGCAAATCCTCATGAAAATTCATCAGGGTTTTAGTGTGAATAATAAACACACGTTATATGCAGCTTTTGACTAAGGTACAATATTTTGCAAGCCATCTCCCCCTAATATAATGCACTTGTGCATGTTATTTTAATTAATATCTTCATTTTTATGCACAATTCCCCCTAATATATGCATTTTTGTAAATCTTGTTTGGTCGGATAACTGGATCACACAATTCGGACATGTGCAAATTTTGAAGGATGCCTGTGTTTCAGGTCTCACATTGTTTCAGAAACTATAAATCTGATGGATGTGGCTGTAAATGGAATTAAATTTCTCCCCCATACCTAGCTACAAGATATAGATGACATTTGACCATGGAAAGACTACACAAGATAAGTGGGAATTTGGATCAGGAACACTGAAAAGGCAGACTAAGTGAGGGACGTTACAGTGGTGGCCGTGATATAGTAACAGACTTTGGGCTATTAATAAAGATTATAATAGAAAATATAGCAAGGGTACAATTACATTTCATTATATTTTCAGTACTCATTCCCCCCACCCACCCAACGTGCCTAATCCTGACCATTGAGGATAACACTTCATGAAGAAGTTCAAGAAAACTAGGCATGGGGAAGAAATTCAATTTAGTTCGAATCCATTTCCCCACGGTGGCTGACCAGATGCTATGGGAAGCCTGCAAGCGAGGCTCGAGTGCAACAGTACTCTCCTCACTTATGATTCACGGCAACTGGCATTCAGAGATAAATCAGCTCTGACAATGAAGACTGGTGACTATTATTATTACTTATTACATTTCTACCCCGCCTTTCTTTTCATGCTCGAAACCCAAGGCGGCCTACATATGGTTCCCAGGTGGTCTCCCATCCAGGCACTGACCAGACCTGACCCTGCTTAGCTTCAGCAGGGTGCTGACCTCATGTGCCTTCAGACCATAGCCTGGGACTAGTAGCCGTCGATAAGTTTTATCCTCCATGGATTTGTCTAATTCTCTTTTAAAGCCATCCATGTTGGTGGCCACCATCACATGTTGTAGGAGAAGATTCCATAGTTTATCTGTGGGCTGTGTGAAGCACTTTGATTTAACTCTCCTGAATCTACATGCAGCTTTGGGTCCTAGCACTATGAGAGAGGGAGAAAAACTTCCAATGTTTTCACACTGTGCATCGTCTAACACATCTCAATCATGCCCCCACACTTTCACAGTCAGAACATACAGTATGACAGTGTGCACAGCTTCCTCAAGGCATGAGCCACCAGGGTGCTGCAAGGTTAGAGTGCAGCAAAGTGTTATTTCGTTCAAAGAGACTCCCCACCCACTCAGCCAGCCGTTGACCTATAAAGGCTTCCCATATCAGTCCTAAATTTTGCCCGGGCGAGGAAAGTATCTCTTGGGTCATTTTTTGTCTCTGGTTCCTGGCTCTCACTCTGCATCTGCCTATGTGTTGTTGACATTGGCGCTCGCTGGAGTGCGAGTGGGACTGAGCAGAAGAACTCCAACAGGCCACCATACCTGAAGTTGAACCCTGGAGAGATGTTGTTGTCCTCATTGTAAAGCCCATGAAACTTGTAGACTGGCACACAGTACCTCACTGGCCAATCCAGGTCACAGTCCCAATTGATGGTGATTCCAACGACACCGCCCTGCCCAGACAAAGAAGAGGCACACCCTTTCAGTGGTCAGCTGGATCTAGGTAGGTTAATCCATAGACAAGTTGGTTAATCCATAGACAAAATCATGTCTGTGTTGGGGGTGTGGCTGTGGGGGTGTATGCAGAATTAAACTCTGCCCCAGGGATGTAGGATTTTACTTGTTTGGTCCATGTTGGAAAATGACTTGACCTAATTTGCATCCAATGGGGTAAAATACGTATTTAAATGTGTATTTTGTGTTGAAATACATATTTAAGCATGTGTTTGCCTACGGCCATACTGCCCTGAACACGCCCAATCATGTCTGATCTTGGAAGCTAAGCAGAGTCAGGCCTGGTTAGTGCTTGGATGGGAGACCGCCTGGGAATACCGGGTGCCGTAGGCTTAGAGGAAGGCAATGGGAAACCACCTCTGAGTGCCTCTTACCATGAAAACTGTATGAATATAATATATATATATATATATATATATATATATATATATATATATATATAGATTAGTAGGGGCACCATAAGTCATAATTGACTTGAAGGCATATAACAACAACAACAAAGGATGTATTTTAATGTATATTTAGTTTTGGGGATTTAAAAAAAATAAAATGGATCAGAAATCAATTGATCCCTCCCTCCCTCCCTCCCTCCCTAGCTTGGGCCATCTTGGCTCAGGTCTACCATCCAACCCAATTTCTGTTGCCCCGATTGGTCAGGAGGAAGCCAGCACCTTATGAGCGAGGATGGAAAATGTCTGTCCAGATTGCTCCACTATGTATCCCAGTTCAAAAACCGGGCACAAGGGGTCTCTGACTTTGTGATAGGTGCAGTTCCTCAGGTAGCTCTTGGTGACTCGCTCCACAAGGTTGCGTCTGCGGAGAATAAAATGAAAACCCAATGATCTCTGAACTATTTACTGTTTGGTTTGTTGATGGCTCATTGCATGATGGCTCTTAAATGATGGGCTGTCAGCCACTTTGAGCGCCGCACCTTGAGCTGAAAGGCAGGACACAAATATAATACTGAAAAGATGAGCAACGGAGGGAAACTAACATTGACAGATTCGCCCATCCCCAAGTCCTCCCCTCTGGGGCAGCAGAGAACATGTGGCAGTTTTTCAGGTTATATCCCCACTTAGAAGACTATTGTGGCATTAAGCAATATATTTAATAATATAATTCAGTACAGTATGAGAAATATTGGACAGTAAGACCACATTATACATTTAAAGCATTCCTATACCACTTTAAACAGTCATGGCTTCCCCCAAAGAATCCTGGGAACTACAGTTTGTTAAGACGCTGAGAGTTGCTAGGAGATCCCTACTCCCCTCACAGAGCCACAATTCCCAGAGTTCCCTGGGAAGAGGGATTAATCATTAAACTGCTCTGGGAGGGGGGATAGGAGACCTCATATATAACAGCTTTCAGTACCCCAAACATACTATGGTTCCCAGGATTCTTTGGGGGAAGCCACAACTATTTTAAGTGGTATAACAGTGCTAATGTGGCCAGGGAGGTTTGAAGCAACTAGCCAGGTTTAGGCCTCTGGTTTTTTCCATGTGCAAATCTGAGAAGCTACTACCACTACTACCACCACTATTACCACTTGCACTTCACTCAAAGGTCCCAGGGTGAGTTACAACAGTTTTAAAATACATCATTAAAAAACCCCAAAGTCACAACGTCACAAAAATAGGGTTATAAAATATGCATCTCAGGTGTCAAAGGCCAAGGTAAGGAGGTGCATCTTCAACATTCATCGAAAACTGAACAGTGACGTTGCCTGATCCACCTCTGTGGGGAGGGAGTTCCACAACTTAGGGGCTGCCACGGAGAAGGCCCTGTCCCAGGCCACCTCCCTGAAGCTCCTGAGGATGGTGGAACTACCCCAGAAAGGTCCCATCTGCTGATCTCAGCACCTGAGAGGGTCTGTAGAGATGGAGGCAGTCTTTCACATATTTGGACCTAAGTCTTTTAGGGCTTTCAACATTAACATGAGCACCTTAATTGGGCCTGGAAATGAACTAGCAACCAATGCCTCTGTTTTGAAACAGGGAATATATGAGTTCCAAAAGCATCTCAAGCCAGTAATCTGGCTGTTGCATTTGGACCAGTTGAAGTTTCCCAGTTGTCTTCAAGGGCAGCCCCATGTAGAGAGCATTGCAGTAATCCTTCCTGGAAGTAATCTAGAGCATGAACCATGTGCCTGGCAGAGGGCGAATGGGAAGATCTAAAAAAAAAAAATATTGGGCTTGGAGTTTTGGGGTCAGGGGTGTGTTGGCACCCTCTCAGTCAGCCTGGTGTTTTTGCCCACCCTTTCCCTGCTTAAGAACTTGCTGCCACCATATAAAGGAGGAAAATTACTATTAGGGCTGTCCTTGGTCAATCAGCCTAAAAAGCCTTCTGTGGGTCTTCCTGACACTTCTCAAGGTAGTGTAGTTTTACGGCTTCTAGGTGCGAGCATACTAAACTGAGATGGCAACAAGTTTATGAAACAAAGTCTAAAGACAAAAATAAGGAATTTTAGGGGAAAGTCGGACATGAAAAGGTTCCAGAAAACCCAGCATGTCCTCAGTGGAGCAAAAGCCTAACAAACGGTAAAACACAATCCTGTACCTGATCTCTAACACATTCCCTAAAGTTTGAATCTTGTGTTCCTTTTGTTGTGCTCTGTGTTATTCCCTGCGTGCTCTCGGGGAAAGGCCGTAGTTCTGTAGTAAAGGATCTGGTTTGCAAGCAGAAGGTTCAATCTCTCCAGGTACGGCGTCTCCAGGGATTGTCTTCCATCTGAAACCCTGAAGAGCTGCTGCCAGTCAGTGCAGACAATACTGAGCTAAGTGGATCAGTGACTCAGTATAAGGGAGTTTCCTATGCACTCCTCGTTGTCTGTTATCCAGGTGTACAAAGCTTTCATCTTTCTGGAGCTCCTCCTTGAACTGCCCATCTCCAGGCAAACTATCTGTAGATATAGTCTGTGACTACCTGTCCCCCTGCCAATCACAGGCTCTGCCTAGCAGGTGACAGGCACAGAGAAATCTGTAGTTTTTAATTTTCCGATCCTCAGACAAGAGGCATGCTGTCTCTCACACATACAATGGAGTTCTACTGCCTTCTCATCTGAGCCCCAGGTCAGGTCAGGCATAGCACGTTAACCCTATTATCCCCAAATGAACAAGGTATGTTTCTTAATCCCCAAATGAACAAGGTATGAATCTTAATTTCACATATACGCTCATGGGGTCTGAACTGGTGGTGACCAACCAGGAGAGAGACCTCGGGGTTGTAGTGGACAGCACGAAGAAAATGTCGACCCAGTGTGCGGCAGCTGTGAAAAAGGCAAATTCCATGCTAGCGATAATTAGGAAAGGTATTGAAAATAAAAAAGCCGATATCATAATGCAGTTGTATAAATCTATGGTGCAGCCGCATTTGGAATACTGTGTATGGTTCTGGTCGCCTCATCTCAAAAAGGATATTATAGAGTTGGAAAAGGTTCAGAAGAGGGCAACCAGAATGATCAAGGGGATGGAGCGACTCCCTTACGAGGAAAGGTTGCAGCATTTGGCCCTGAGCATATACTTCTGGTTCTGTCGTTATGCCTGCTCAAGCGGTGCATTTTATAGAATCAGCAAATGGTTGCAAAGACAAGAAATGCTACCGCTGTAAAGGTTAGCTCACATGTTCCATGACTGGGTGGACAGGGGAGCAAAAATAAGGGAGGGAGGAAATCCGTAATTGTTTGAAATGACGTATCGGGACTGTCTTTCGATATCACAAGGTTCTGGGCTTACCTGGAGACTTTGAACCTGGGGAAAGTGATGCTGTTCTTGATGAACAAGGTGAAGTTTTCAGCAGCTAGAAGCAGAGGCGGCCTAAAGACACAAGCAGGGTTAGTAAATGTGTGTCAAAATGCCGCTGTCCACAGGAGATGGGGAGACCTCCTTCCCCACTACCCAAATTCTGGAATACTAAAGTATTTATTACACATATCATGGAACTCGCACAGCTGGCATAGCACAGTGGGGAGAAGAGCCTGGCTGGGAGTCCAGAGTCTGTGAGTTCTAATCCCCGCTCTTGTCTCCTGGGTGTCAAGGGCCAGCTAAAGATCACCCCCACAGTGAGTGGCTCAGGGGTTATGTGCCCTGCCACCTGTGCAGCCGTGAGCAAGCTGCATAGTCCCAAGGAGCCCAGTTGTCCCCCAGCTGGCAGTTGCAGACAAGGAAGGTGCTGGCTTGTGCAGCTGTGTCAAGCTGAGCAGGCCCTAGCCAGCTGGTGAAGACTAGCCCAGCCTTTCCCAACTAGTGGGCCACCAGATGTTGTTGGACCACAACTCCCATCAGCCTCAGCCAGCATTGGCAATGGTCAGGAAAGATGGGAATTGTGGTCCAACAACATCTGGTGGCCCGCTAGTTGGGAAAGGCTGGACTAGCCTCAGAGGAAGGCAATGGTAAACCCCCTCTGAATACCGCTTACCATGAAACTATTATTATTAAAATTTATATCCCACACTTCCTCCCAGAAGGGCAGGAAACAAAAACACTAAAAGCACTCTAAAACATCTTAAAAACAAAAGACTTCAAAACGTGTTAAAACAAAATATCATTTAAAACATATTGAGAAGAGAAGGCTGAGGGGAGATATGATAGCACTCTTCAAGTACATGAAAGGTTGTCACAGAGAGGAGGGCCGGCCTCTTCTCGATCGTCCCAGAGTGCAAGACACGGAATAATGGGCTCAAGTTGCAGGAAGCCAGATTTTGACTGGACATCAGGAAAAACTTCCTAACTGTTAGAGCCATATGACAATGGAACCAATTACCTAGAGAGGTAGTGGGCTCTCCGACACTGGAGGCATTCAAGAGGCAGCTGGACAGCCCTCTGTTGGGAATGCTTTGATTTGGATTCCTGCATTGAGCAGGGGGTTGGACTCAACAGCCTTGTAGGCCCCTTCCAACTCTACGATTCTATGATTCTATGAAAACATCTTAAAAACAGCTTTAAAAAATACAGCTAAAAAAAATCTTAAAAAGCAATTCCAGCACAGATGCAGACTAGGATCATCAAAAGACTTGTTGAAAGAGGAATGTGGCAATCCTTCAAAATTCACACTTATCCAAGTTTTGTGACTCAGTTCTCCAACCAAACAATGTTTACCAAAATGCATGTATTATGGCAAAATGTGCATAAAAACGAATATTTTAGTGAGAATAACAAAAATGAATTAGGAAAAAGTGCTTGCAAAAATGTGCACGTTAGTCAAAATGGCATACAAAAATGTGTGCCTTAGGAGACACTCTCAGAAAGATGCTGAGGAATTCTCATTCAGATATTTTATTTATTTATTTAAAAGTCACGGATTGCTGCAGAAATGTAAAGAACTGAATTTAAGATTGGAAAAAATGAGAAGGTTAGAGAAGAGAAACTGATAGATGTGATCATCCCTACCCTCAACCCGGAACCTGCAAATATTCTCCCTTTCTCCCTCCTCATCAGGTAGGGGAAACCATAACTGAGGGGAAGAGCATGTACTTCATCTGCAGATGGTCACAAGTTCAAACCCAAGCCTCTCTGTCTGAGACCTCAGTGAGCCAATGCCACTCAGACTAGACCAAGGGTCCCCAACCTTTTGGGGGCACATTTTGAATTTTGAGAAACCGTCTAAGGGATCACCACAAAATGACTGCCGTGAGGAGGAGGTGTGGCTAATTAGGAAAGGGCTGCTAAGTCACAAAAGACAAGCAACTTGGCCACAAAAATGAGTTGGGTCTAAGTCCCAAAAGCAGAGCTACAGATTTGACCCCACAAAACACAACAAAATACCCATTTCCAAGAAGGGAAGCCCAGGGATGCCCTCCCCCACAAATGACACACAACTCAGACAACACCCCACCCCAAAATACAAAAAAAAATATCCAGTCCATGCTATGTTTAGGATCCCAGGAGTAGAGAGTCCTAGGTTATATGGACCAGTTGTCTAACTCAACTTAAGACCATGAGAACTAGTGTCATTTGGATAAGAAAGCAGAGACCTCCATCCCTTACTTAGGCACTTTGTCATCAATCTCCACTGGACACCATCCATAGATCTCACAGGTTTTCTCTGTATGGCTAAAATTCACACACTTCCCAGTCATGATACCTGCAGAAAGTACACAACACAGTCCAGTCAGTAGAAGAAGCTTGCCTAAAAGAGGAGCATGAGGCATGTGAAGCCTCTGGACCTTTAGCGGGCAGAGAGGTGGCACAAGCAGGGCAGTGTCGCTCATCTGCCTTCCCAATGCCAGCACAGCTGCTGGTTCGGGAGAGGGGGAAGGATGGGGCACTCAGCATGGTGTCGGCAAGCTGGAGGTCTCGCACCCCTATTTTTAAACATTAATATAACTTTGAAAATTTAATACAATTAATATCATTATTAAAAATAAATGGACCATGTACACAGGCAGGCTGCCTCTGTTCAAGATTTTTTGGGGTGGGTGGGGTGGAAGAGGATAGCTTTGGAAGACTCTTGTCTCCATCCCCTGCTTCTGGAATTTCCAGAATAGGCATCTAGTTGGCCACTGTGGGAAACAGGAAACTGGAGCAGATGGGCCTTCAACCTGATCCAGTTACAGAGCTCTTCTTCTATATCCTGTTCTATATTTGCCTAAGGATGTCATCATGCAGCAGTTCACCTGACCACTGACAAGTGGTGCTGCGAACTATAGCAGGATGGCAGACTTCCAAGAGCTGGCGTGCCAGCAGAGGAGGGAGATGGAGGCAGGGAGGCAAACAGGTGTAAAGGGAGGGATGGGTGGCAATGGTGAAGGGTAAAGGGAGGAGGGTTGAAAAGGGGTCGTTGTTGGGGTGTTAGGGGGTTGGTGAACGAAGCAAGCAGGGGCACAGACCCTAGAGCTGTTGAAAGTACATATGTAACAAGTCATATGATGGGCGGAACAAGGTTAATTGCTTATCCAGTTCCTTCTCACCTTGGCCCTGACGAAGGAACTTCCCTGCAACACATTTGCTGTCTTCATCACATTTCCCTGCTTCAGGATGCTGAGATAAGGAGGGGAAATGGGTGTCATTCAGCAACCAGGTTGCAAATTTACTGTAATATCTTCTTTGGCATCTTATATAACAGACATCAGGGCTGGGGAACTGTGACCCTCCAGTTCTTGACAGATTACATCTCCTAGCATCCTTGACCATTAGCCATGCTGGTTGGGAGTGTGAGTCCAACAGCATCTGGAAGGCCACAGATTCCACACCCATAGACACCCCAAGGAAGGCTAAAGTTATCTGGCTTGTTGCAACCTAATAAGTGCACATCGCGCTTTTAAAAAAAAGCAATTGAATTACCAATTGCAATTAACAGCAGTCACCTTCCGAAGCCATTTCCTCTTTCCAACTAAATGTGTTGCTTCCAAAGATTTCGTGATGATGAATACAATTATGCCCATGAAATGTGGGTGGGAATGGGCGAAGGGGTAATCAAATGTTTACCAGCATGCAAATTAAGTAGGCTGATTCCAGTTCCCCCCAATTTACATAATCATTTCCCCAAATATAAGGTTGTATCCAACGTTAGTCATACTCAGAGCAGATCAAATGAAATTAATGGGCATGACTACATTATAGTGAACACTGTTAGTTTGCACATTAAAATTGATTGAACAGTTCTCAAGATATCTGTAGATAAAGCATATAGGATAGGGGCCATTTTGATGCCATCATTACTGCTAGACATAATCTTTTCTGGAACTGTCTCCCAGCTGATTTTCAAAGTACAATATATATGCAACTATAATCTGCAATTTGGAGCCAGTAGACGGAAGTGAAATGTTTTTACACTATTTGCTGCTAAAAATGTGCACTAATACAATTTAACTAACACACACGTTTTTGCAAGCATTTTCTCCTAACATAATGCGATGTATGTTATTTTCATGGATATACTCATTTTTTTATACACACTTTCCCCTAATAGATGCATTTTCATAAGCATGGCTTGGCTGGAGAACTGCAACGCAAAATTCGGAGGAGTGCAAATTTAAAAGGATGGTGGGGTTTGTTCTCACGTTATTTTGGAAAGTGCGAATTTGATCGATTCAGCTTTCAGTGCAAGCCAAATCAAATTTCTCCCCCACCCCTCTGCAGAGTCCAGAGCTTGGAAAAATTACTTTTTTGAACTACAACTCCCGTCAGCCCAATCCAGTGGCCATGCTGGTTGGGGCTGATGGGAGTTGTAGTTCAAAAAAGTAACTTTTCCAAGCTCTGAACCCCTTTGCACATGATTATGTTTGCTGCTGGCTGTCCTGAACACAAGCTGAAGATGCAAATACAGATTCTTCAAAACAATAAATAACCAGTAATAATAAAAAAATAATAAATAACCTCAGGGCATGTTTCCTGTTTCTGTCCACGGGTGATAATGAAGTTGGTCATCACCACAAAGGAACTGTCTCCCTACAGAGGGAAATAAGACCAGATAAGTTGGGTTAGCAGATCAGCGATTAGACATCTTATGCCCATTCCCTTCCCCTGCTTTTTAGTTTGATGGCGCTGTTATCAAATGCCAGGTCAGTTCCTAATGAGTGTCCTGCATTCATTCTTCAACCGTGGATGTTGATGATTGGTTCATAATATATCAACCTGCTGTATTGACTTGCCTATGCTTTCAGATCAGCTGTTGAGGGGCCCCTGGTGATCCTTAACTATATGGTGTGGGGGCCCAGGGCAGGGCCTTTTGAGTGACAGCTCCTCACCTGTGGAACTCCCACCTAACTGAGGTGTGCCTGGCCCACTTTATAGTTTTAGATGACTGGTTAAGGTGCACCTTTTTTTTGGTGGGTGCTAGCAGGAAGAGAGAGACCTGATTAGACTAGATTAGTTGCTGCTGCTATTAAGAAGTTTGTATTAAATTGTTTGTTATCAAATGCTGCACTGTTATTTTCAAGGACTGTGCTATTTTATGGATTTCATGTATTTTAAAAAAATCTTATTTAGCTATGGCTTGTACAAAGGGCGTTGTATAAATCATCTAAATATATACATGCACAGAATCTCCCATATCCATTATTTAATCGTGTACGGTTATCCATTATTTAGATCTGGTAAAGCACAGTGGGGAGGGGAGCCTGGCTGGGAGTCCAGAGTCTGTGAGTTCAAATCCCCACTCGTGTCTCCTGGGTGTCAAGGGCCAGCTAAAGATCACCCCCACAGGGAGTGGCTCAGGGGTTACGTGCCCTGCCACCTGTGCAGCCGTGGGCAAGCTGCAGAGTCCCAAGGAGCCCTGTTGCCCCCCAGCTGGCAGTTGCGGACAAGGAAGGGGCTGGCTTGTGCAGCTGTGGCAAGCTGAGCAGGCCCTAGCCAGCTGGGGAGGACTAGCCTCAGGGGAAGGCAAGGGGAAACCCCCTCTGAATGCCACTTATGATGAAATCCCTATTCATAGGGTTGCCATAAGCCGGGATCGACTTGAAGGCAGTCCCCATCCATTATTTAATTGTGTATGGTTTGGTTTATCAAGACCTAGGTGGATGAGCTGGTGGAGAGTTAAGGTTGTATTCAACATTAAACATACTTAAGAGTAGACCCATTAAAACTGAAGGGTACAACTAACTTAAGTTCATTAATTTCAGTGGGTCTCCTCTGAGCAGAGCTTCCTGCATGCATGTCTCACACAGCAATCCAAACTCCCTGCTGCCAGGACAGGAAGAAAGGGTGAATGGCTGATTTCTGGGGGACGGGGGAATACAATCTGTATCTCAGAGAACAGCCTCTCAACAAAAAGACTTCTTATCAGCCACTAGGGATGGAAAGTTCTGTCAATTTTGCTCCTCTCCATTTCTCAATTTTCCAGTTTAAATTCAGTTTTCCATGTTTCTGCAGCAATCCGCGATTTTTTAAAAAATCCTCGTGAAACTTCATCATTTTTGTGTGAATTGACACACATATTTGTATGCGGTTTTGACCCATGTGCACATCTGTGCAAGCAATTTTGACTAATATAATGCATTTTTGCATATCATTTTCACTAATATATGCACATTTCCTCCTAATATATGCATTTTTTGTAAACAGAGAACTGCACTCCAAAATTCAGAGAAGTGTGAATTTCAAAGGACGGCCATGTCTCGGTTCTTGTACCATTTTGGAAAGTACAAATTTGACAGATTTGGTTTTAAACGCAAACCGGATCACATATCTCCTCCATCCCTATTAGCCACTGATGCACAAGAGGAATTATCTGGACACATTCCCCCCAAAAAGATAATTTAGAAAACTTTTCCCAAGGACTTAGGACATATCTGAAAAAGACCTAATGGTCAAAACAGATCTATATACAATTGTTCCAAAGTATCATTATTATCGGATCATCCCCACGGGTGTTGAGATGAACCTGGGGAAGGTGCACAGTGTGCTCTCTTGGCACCCTCCCCAAACCAAAAAGGACTTGCAGAGATTTCTGGGGTTCACCAGCTACTACTGATGTTTCATCACCGCTTTCTCCAACATGATGACCCCCTTAACCAGCTGCCTGAAAGGACCTAGACCCTTTTGTTGGACCGATGCAGCCAACAGGCGTTCAAGAAACTGAAGCTGTTGTTTGCCTCAGAACCCATACTCCAGCATACAGGCCCCCATTGACCTTTCATGGTGGAGACGGATGCCTCAGACGTAGCCATCAGAGTGGTGTTATTACAACCAGCCGAACAAGGGGGTGGGCTTCATCCCTACGTCTACTTCTTGCGAAAGCTGACTAGCGTGGAAAGAAATTACACTGTCTGGGAAAAGGAGCTACTAGCCATCAGCGATGCGTTTGAGAGTTGGCGGAACCTCTCGGAAGGGGCTCGACATGAGGTGGTCAGCACCACCCATCAGAATCTAGAGAGTGAGTCTTCAGACGGCACGCAAGTTGAACCAACGGCAGGTGCGATGGGCGCAGTTTTTCACTAGGTTCCACTTTCATATTACCTACATACCCCAGGCACAAAACCGCTGGGCTGACGCCCCGACCCGCAAGCCAGAATACAACGAAGCCCAGTCTCTGTCCCCGCTATGTCACACCATACCCCCTGAAAAGTTGGTGGTGGCAGCTTGCTCCAATCCTTGCCACACGCAAGAGCAAGACCCTTTTGCCCAAGAGAGGGTGAGGGAGTTGGAGCAGCACCCCAGGACTGCACGCCAGGATCGTCTCAGAGAGGGGGGTTGCTCTACCCAGAGCTTGGAAAAGTTCCTTTTTTTAAACTACAACTCCCACCGGCCCCAGCCAGCATGGCCACTGGATTGGGCTGATGGGAGTTGTAGTTCACAAAAAGTAACTTTCCCAAGCTCTGGCTCTATCACTATGAAGGGCTGTATGCGCCTCTAGGAGAGGCCAGGGCCAAGGTCCTTTGGCAATGCCACGATTCCCTGACAGCAGGGCACTTCGGAGTGTTTAAAATTTTACAGGTGGTCATGCAAGACTCCTGGTGGCCAGAGGTAAAGCATGACGTGGAGAGGTATGTCCAGTCTTGCCTTACATGGATGAGGGCTAAGCACGCCCCAGGGCGACCAGCGGGGTTGCTAGAGCCACTCCTCACACCTGAGGGTCCATGGCAAATGGTGACCCTGGACTCTATCACGGACTTACCCGCCTCCCAGGAAAGACACATTTGTACAAGTTTCCTGGCTGGAGAAGTGGATTGAAAAATTAGGAGGAGGGTAAATTTGAAGGATGGTTTTGGTTCATGTATTGCCTCAGAAAGTGCAAAGGACACCAGACATTTATTCCACTATCATTCCACTTTAAAGAGTCATGGCTGCCCCAAAGAATCTTGGGAAGGATAGTTTGTGAAGGGTGTGAGAGTTGTTAGGAGACTCCCTATTTCCCTCAAGGAGCTACAATTCCCGAGTTCTCTGGGAAGAGGGACTGACTGTTAAACCACTCTGGGAATTGTAGCTCTGTGAGGGGGAATAGGGGTCCCCTAACAACTCTCTGCACCCGTAACAAACCACATTCCACTCTAAACAGTCATGGCTGCCCCCCAAAGGATCCTGAGAAGTGTCATTTGTGACAGGGTGCTGAGAGTTGCTGCTGCTGTTTAGGTTCGTTTTAACCGTCTTAATTATGGGTTTTAATTGTTGTGACCCGCCCTGGGACCTTTGGGTGAAGGGTGGAAGTGGAACGAATTCCTTTTTAAACTGAATTTTCCAAGCTTTTTTTCCTTTCATTGGACACGCCCCGCCCACAGCCCTAATTCCTTACCTGAGGTGGGAAAACATAATCGGCCACATCCCATATGTAAGGGCCCATCTCACTGAAATTGGTAAGTGTTAGTCCTTTGAGCTTCACAGAGACAGAGCTGATGACGCCATCTTTAGACTGGTAGCCTTTCTCATAAAGGAAAACCCACCTAGGGAAGAAGTGGGGTGGGGGGAGGAAACAGAGATAATTAATAACCATGAGGGGTCATTGGTACTGACAACTCTTAAGGACAGAGCTTGGAAAAGTTATTTTTTTTGAACTACAACTCCCATCAGCCCCAGCCAGCAGGGCCACTGGATTGGGCTGATGGGAGTTGTAGTTCAAAAAAGTAACTTTTCCAAACTCTGTCTAAGGGTGCATTCACACAATCACATTGCAGATTTTATACCTGTCCTCTAGTTCTAGGAGGACAGTTCAAAATAAACCACAGCAGGTGTGAAAGAGTACATGTGGGCATTTACATCAGGAACTTTTGGCCCTCCAGCGGTTGGCGAACTACAACTCCCATTGTCCTTGGCCATTGGCCATGGGGCTGATGGAAACTGTAGTTCAGCAATCTCTGGAGGGCCAAAGTTTCTGCACCCCTGATTTACCTGCATGTGCAATAGAGGTAAAATAGTCTCTCCCCCCTGCATTAATGGAAGCACTTCAGATTATATATTTTTTGGACTACAACTCCCACAATCCCTGACCATCAGCTGGGTTGGCTGGGGCTGATGGGAGTTGTAGTCCACAACATACAATGCTGGGGTGTATCCTTGGCGATGGGGAGGAGTCACCTGGGCCAGTTCTTTGCCAGTTGTTCCTTGCATTGCCACTCATGCACAAGCTGATCTATGGAACCCCAAGGTTTGCAGAAGTATCCAAAAACCTTTAGAGAGGAAAAAAAACTCATAAGGGTAAATTCCCTAAAACCATCCAACTAGGAATGGAAAGATCTGTTAGTTTTGCTTCTCCCAGTTTCTTGTTTTTCCAATCTTAAATTCAGTTCTCCACATTTCTGCAATTTGCAAATTTTTAAAGAAAATCTTCACGAAAATTCTCCAGAATAAATTTCTCAGAATAAAACACATTTTTGTAGTCAGCTTTGACTAAAGTAGACAGTTTTGCAAGCCCTTTATCCTAATATAATGCATTTTGTATGCTATTTTCACTCAGTCATTTTTATGCCCACTTTCCCCAAACATACGCATTTTCGAAAAACAATGTTTGATTGGCAAACTGCATGGCAAAATTCAAATAAGCGCGAATTTCAAAGGATGGCTGTGTTTTGGGTCTCAGATTGTTTCGGAAAGTGCGGACTTGATAAATTCGGCTTGAAATGCAAACTGAATCAAATTTCTTGGCCATCCATCCCTACAGAGGACAACGCTCAGTGGCTGTGAAATGCTGATGGGGAGGCGGGTGGATGGGTGGTTGTACGCCACACTGAACAGGGACGTCAGACTTGCCATTTCATTTGTGTCCAAAGGATCCTCAAAACCCCTCGGCTGTCTTTTCAAGCTAGCGATAATTAGGAAAAGTATTGAAAATAAAACAGCCAATATCATAATGCCGTTGTATAAATCTATGGTGCGGCCACATTTGGAATACTGTGTACAGTTCTGGTCGCCTCATCTCAAAAAGGATATTCTAGAGTTGGAAAAGGTTCAGAAGAGGGCAACCAGAATGATCAAGGGGATGGAGCGACTCCCTTATGAGGAAAGGTTGCAGCATTCGGGGCTTTTTAGTTTAGAGAAAAGGCGGGTCAGAGGAGACATGATAGAAGTGTATAAAATTATGCATGGCCTTGAGAAAGTGGATAGAGAAAAGTTCTTCTTCCTCTCTCACAATACTAGAACTCATGGACATTCAAAGAAGCTGAATGTTGGAAGATTCAGGACAGACAAAAGGAAGTACTTCTTTACTCAGCGCATAGTTAAACTATGGAATTTGCTCCCACAAGACCCAGTAATGGCCACCAGCTTGGATGGCTTTAAAAGAAGATTAGACAAATTCATGGAGGACAGGGCTATCAATGGCTACTAGCCATGATGGCTGTGCTCTGCCACCCTAGTCAGAGGCAGCATGCTTCTGAAAACCAGTTGCCGGAAGCCTCAGGAGGGGAGAGTGTTCTTGCACTCGGGTCCTGCTTGCGGGCTTCCCCCAGGCACCTGGTTGGCCACTGTGAGAACAGGATGCTGGACTAGATGGGCCACTGGTCTGATTTAGCAGGCACTTTGTATGTTCTTATGTTTAAGGGGAGAGCCTTACTCGGGGAGTTTGGGCACCTCTGACATCACAGGATCTGCTGCCTTTGAGGTCTGTCATTTTCTCCCACTCGCCCCTCTTCCTGGCTCATCAATGGGGTTAACAACCCTGGATTCCCTTAGCTCTGCTTTCTGCTTTTCCTGCCATCTCTGTTTCCTCTGTGGCAACGGACTCTGCTCCTGGGTTCTCCCTGTTCCTTCCCTCTTGTCTCCGCTCCTCTGGTCCACCTCCCTCCCTTCCTGTTCCTCTGGTTCACCTTCTCTGCTCTCCTGTGATGCCTGGGACTCGTCTTTTCAATGCTCCCCCAGCCAACCCTTTCATGACGCTTGCTGAAGCATTAATGAGGCTTCAAATGCCTGGTTCCATTTCTGATCTGTCTGGCTCAGTGTCCAGTCCAGCTGTGGGCTCCACTTTTCAAGCCATTCCCATTTGATAGGGCTGGGTTAAAACCCATACGGGAAGGCTGTGCTGTTTTGCTTTCATGCAGGACCACAGTAAGATCTGGTTTAAAACATTCACTTCACGCCTAAGTTCATGGGAGTAGTGCTCACATTCTGCAGGGGGATGAAAGCCACATTTCTCTCCTTTTTTAGTCCGGCAGCCGCGAAGACACCATGCCACCCAGTCTTGGGTTTCAGCTTGAAAAGTAATGGCTTCCTCTACTGTCTCTGCAAACCAAGATTAATCAAACCACCGTGTTTTGCTTGTGACTTAACAGGCTATTTGCAGAATACAAATGGAAGAAATCTTGTTTAAGGGAATGTTAATCTAGCCGAAAGGGACATGTCCAGCCACATATGGCATTTCTAGAGTGAAGCAAAATTAGTTGCTGGATATTTTACATTTTTACTAAAAATAAGCTGCACTATAACTAGGGATGGGGGAGGAATTTGACTCCGTTTGCACTTATCGCCAAATCTATCAAAGTAGCACTTGCTGAAACAATAAATGGAACTGGACTGCCTTCAAGTCGAGCCCAACTTTTGGCGACTCTATGAATAGGGTTTTCATGGTAAGCCATATTCAGAGGGCGTTGACCATTGCCTTCCTCTGAGGCTGAGAGGCAGTGACTGGCCCAGTCACCCAGGGAGCTTCATGGCTGCGTAGGAAATCGAACCCTGGTCTCCCAGGTCGTAGTTCAGCACCTTAACCACTACACCACGCTGGCTCTCGATGCTGAAACAATATGTAAACCAAAATACGGCCATTCTTTGGAATTCGCACGCGTCTGAATTTTGCACTGTCTGTGACATGTATGACTATCTGCCTGTTGGACCAGGGCAGTGAGCTCCTGGCTTTCTGAAGGATGTAGTTCTGGAGGAAGTTTGCTCCCTTGAGGTCAAGGTGGCTGATCTGGAGAAGCCGAGAGAGGCAGAGAGATGTGTGGCTGAGTCTTTGTGGGACATTCTAGCTGTGTCCCAGGATAATAGCTCTCCTGCTATTGTGGAGAATGAGGGCCTCAGGGAAAGGAGGGCACCTATCCAAGGAAGAGGGAAATGATCCCTTAGAAGGGACCCATTCTTTGGGGGATGAGCAGATTTTGTCCTGTGCCAAGGACACTTCTCCAGGGGGTGGAGGAATCCTGGTAGTGGGCAATTCGATCATTAGGAACTGCGATAGCGGGATGTGTGATGGGCATGCAGACCGCAGGGTGATTTGTCTGCCTGGCGCAAAGGCTGTAGTTGTCACCCATCAGCTAGATAGCTTGGCAGATAGTGCTGCAGAGGAGTCAGTGATTGTTGTGGACATTGGCATCAATGACATGTGGAAATGCAATTGTGAGGTCCTGGATATCACTGAATACTTAAGTCAGGATCATTCAGACCATGGTATTCCTGATCTCTATGTATGGATGTGAAAGTTGGACAGTGAAAAAAGCGGATAAGAGAAAAATCAACTCATTTGAAATGTGGTGTTGGAGGAGAGCTTTGCGCATACCATGGACTGCGAAAAAGACAAATAATTGGATGTTGGAACAAATTAAGCCAGAACTGTCACTAGAAACTAAAATGAAGAAACGGAGGTTATCATACTTTGGACACAGAAGACATGATTTGTTTGAAAAGGCAATAATGCTGGGAAAAACAGAAGGGAGTAGAACAAGAGGAAAACCAAACAAGAGATGGATCGATTTCATAAAGGAAGCCACAGAGCTGAACTTACAAGATCTGAACAGTGTGGTTTACAACAGATGCTCTTGGAGGTCACTGATTCATAGGGTCGCCATAAGTCGTAATCGACTTGAAGGCACATAATAACAACAAGGCATGATGCTGAAAGCCAGGACTTCCAACATAGCTTTCTCTGAAATGCTACCAGTTCCACGTGCAGGGCCAGCTAGACAGGCAAAGCTTTGCAATTTCAATGCGTGGATGAGATGATGGTGTCATGAGGAGGGGTTTGGGAAGACTTTTGGACACGCTGGACCTTTACAAAAGGGTGGACTCTGCTTGAACTGGGATGGAACAAGACTGCCGGAGCTTAAAATCAAAAAGGTGGCAGAGCTCAATAAAACTTATTGAGGGGGGAAAGCTGACAGGAGCTGAGGAGGGCCTGATTCAGAACAAATCTCGTCCTCACGGCATAACAAAATGATGAAAATTTAAAAGGTCAGTCTAGGACTAGGCATTGTGAGGGCAGGGGGGCAAGACAGCAATCCAGAGAGGCTGAAATACCACAGGCCGAACCAAAAGTGCCAAAGATGCTCAAAGAGAGACACTGTATATCAATGTTTATATGCTAACGGGAAGCTCGGAGGATGGCAACAAGGGAGAGGGCCTTCTCAGTGTTGGCCCCCAAATTATGGAATGACCTCTATGACAAGATGCGCCTGGCACCAACACTTACCTTTTTGGTGCCAGGTCAAGACTTTCCTCTTCTCCCAGGCATTTTAACATGTGTTTTTAATTGTTTTATATTGTTTTTTGTGTTTTAAAATTTGTATATTTGTTTTTATTGTTTTTAATTGCTGTAAACTGCCCAGAGAGCTTCAGCTATGGGGCGGTATATAAGTACAATAAATAAATAAATAAATCCTAAGCCAAGATGGCAGAAATGGAGCGCTTGGTCTGAGAGTATTGGTACAGCTAACATAATGGAAACCTGGTGGAACAGAGAAAACCAGCAGGACATGGTTATGCAGAGCTTGGAAAAGTTACTTTTTTTGAACTACAACTCCCATCAGCCCCAGCCAGCAGGGCCACTGGATTGGGCTGATGGGAGTTGTAGTTCAAAAAAGTAACTTTTCCAAGCTCTGGTTATGCCTGGGTATAAACTCTGTCGGAAGGACAGGGAAGGACGTATTGGTGGTGGAGTCGCTCTATACGTGAAAGAGGGCATTGAATCCAGCAAGCTAGAAACCCCAAAAGAGGCAGACTTCTCCACAGAATCGTTGTGGGTGGTGCTACTGGGCCCCAAGAGTAATTTAGTACTGGGGATGTTCTATTGTCCCTCTGATCAAATTGCTAAGGGAGACCTTGAGATGAAAAATTAAATTGAAGAAGCTTCCAAATGTTGGTAGTAATGGGTGACTTCAGCTACCCTGACATAGACTGGTAACATATGTGTTCCAGTCACGGCAAAGAGGTAAAATTTCTAGATGCCTTAAGTGACTCTGCCCTAGAACAGTTGGTTATTGAACCGACCAGAGGGAAGGTGACCTTGGACTTAATCTTAAGTGGTGCCCAGGACCTGGTGTGAGATGTAAGTGCTGTCGAACCAGTTGGGAACAGTGACCATAGTGCTATTAAATTAAATATATATGTAAGTGGCCAATTGCCAAGAAAATCCAACACGGTCACTTTTGACTTCAAAAGAGGAAGCTTCCCCCTAATGAGAGAATTGGTAAAAAAGAATGTTGAAAGGCAAAGTCCATTATCACTCCATAATGCTTGGGAGTTGTTTAAAAAACACAATATTAGAAGCTCAACTGGATTGTGTATCACAGATCAGGAAAGGTATCACCAGGGCCAAAAGGATGCCAGCGTGGCTAACAAGTAGAATCAAAGATGCTATTAGAGGCAAGAAGGCTTCCTTTAAAAAAAAAAATATGGAAGTTTTGTCCAATTGAGAATAAAAAGGAACACAAACTCTGGCAAAAGAAATGCAAGGAAGACAATCAGGGATGCTAAAGAGAGAATTTGAGGAGCATATTGCTAAGAACATAAAAATTCTTTAAATACATTCAAACTGGGAGACTGTCTAGGGAGGTGGTTGGACCCTTGTATGACAAGGGAGTCAAAAGTGTGCTAACGCAGGATAAGGAGACTGCAGAGAAGCTAAATGAATGTGCTTTGGGCCACTTTGGTGAGAAAAGCATCCAATAAATTTAAAATATAACATAATACATAAGCAGGCTCCCCTCCCCTCCCCCTTTTGTTACAGACACAACCATTGAGAGGAGCATCCTACGAGCGAGTGTCCCCTTTCCCTTCCCTTGGTGTCTCAGATGATGATGGGACCCTGAGCAGTGAAGGACCTGGGCATCAGCTGGGACTGTTTTTCTTGGCTCATGCGCCAAGATGCCTTTTCATATTAAAAAAAAAACCCACCTTGGCAATGTGCCCATTGTTATGTTCTCCAGTAGAAACACGGAATGTCAGAACTTATTTTATGGATGGAACTAAAATTAATACACCCTGCCCCTCTTCTTGGCAGGTTTGCGTTCCCAGCCTTTTGAATGATGGGCAAAGGGCAGCTATGCTACAAGCAGGAAATGTCTGGAAGGTTTTGTATTTATATAGGAAATCCCATATATTCTAGGATGTTTACTTTTTTCAGTTGAGACCCCAGAAAGACTGGGAAGGCTTAAAGGATTTGCCATGCAAGCGTATGTCTGTCTACTTGGAAGCAAGTCCTATTGGGTTTACTGGAACTTACTCCCAGATAAATGTGGAGACTGCTGCCTTAGGCTTATTAATTTCACTGGGTCTACTCTGAGCAGGACTTAATTAAATACAACCCTATGTAAACCGAAATGCAGCAATCCTTCGAAATTGGCATTTCTCCAAATTTTGCACTGCCAAATCATGTGTACTGCAAATATTGGGGTTTGCATAAAATGAATCATATTCATGAAAATAACATTTTAAAATGTATTGATATCAGAACTCTGTAAAAAATATGGATATCAGGCAAAACTGCATTAGAAAACCTGTTTAACAGTAGAAATTGCACTAAAATGCTTATGAATTGTCATGTCTTTTTTTAAAAAAATAGCCAATTTAGGAATGGGGTAGAAATGCACTTCAGTTCACATGTAAAGCCAAATCTATCAATATGAGCAGAACCAAATATGTACCATATGTTTGAACATGTGCGGAATCACACTTCAGATTGGGGTGGAAAAATACCCAGACAGAAACAAACTGACAGATTTAGCCATCTCTAGTGATTTAGAAGATTTTTGGGAGAGGGGTGGAAAGAGATCTCTCTTCCATTACTCAACCTATCTTCCCAGGACAGCAAAAAGCAAAGAGCTGGCACACTGTGCAGTTCTGTAAGACAAGATAGCTTCCAGGTTTCTGTGTATTACAAACATTGACAAACAGAGAGTAACAGTTGTAAAACTATGACAATCAAAAATTTAAGCCACTCTGCGGGGTGCTTACATCTCCGGGAGTATGTTTCAACAAGGCAATGCAAAAAGTCCTAGAATGGTTGCTGGCAAGATGAATTAGGGATGGGCACATCTGTCAACTTCATCTTAGTTTTTCATTTTTTCCAACCCCAAGCTGTTCTACACATTTCCACATCTCTTTTTTTTGGGGGGGGGGAGGGAATTCTGCACGAAAACTGTCAGAGTGCGTTTCAGCTCTAATATACACATTTTCTATGCAATTTTGCCTAACATACACTTTTTTTTGCCAGCAGTTTGCCTTCATATACTGTTATTTTTGCATGTCACTGAAATGAGGGCCACACTGAATTTTCCCTCTCCATCTCTAAGACATTTTCGATATGTGTGGGCCTCTGCAGTTCAACAACAGATCATTCGTCAGACCTTTGAATCTTTAACTATTTTCTCCCCAAATGGTTGTGTAATGGACTGGGCATGTCCTTGTACTGTCAAGGTTGTAGCCAACCAAATTCTACTCAGAGAAGACCCACTGGAAGTAATAGACTTGTGTTACTTATAGGGATCGAAGGATTTGTCAGTGACAGTTCCCTCAGTTTCTCATTTTTCCAATCTTAAATTCAGTTCTCCATATTTCTGCAGCAATTTGCGGGGGTTTTCTAAGAAAGAGAATCCTCATGAATATTCAGCATTTCAGTGTGATTTTCTCCTAATAAATATGTGTGGGTGTAATTTTAACTAATGTACACATTTTTGCAAGCACTTTCTCCTACTGTAATGCCTTTTTGTATGTTATTTTCACCAATACATTCATTTTTGTGCACACTTCCCTCTAATATATGGATATATATTGCATACTCCCTCTGAAAGAACAGATTCGTAGTCTGGGTGTGCTCCTGGATCCATCCTTGTTACTAGAGGCCCAGGTGACCTCCGTGGCTAGGAGTGCCTTTCATCAGCTTCAGATGGTAAGACAGCTGTGGTTGTTTTAGGATAGCCTGACCACTGTTGTCCATGCACTGGTACCCCCAGACTTGATTACCATAATGCATTCTATGTGGGGCTGCCCTTGAGATTGGTTCAGAAGCTGCAGCTGGTGTAAAATGCAGTGGTGCAACTGCCCACTGGGGCAGGGTATTGTCAACATGTCACTCCGCTACTGAAAGAATTGCGCTGGCTGCCTATTAGCTACTGGGTCAAGTTCAAGGTTCTGGTTTTGGTGTAGAAAGCCCTGTACAGCTTGGGACCAGGATACCTGAAGGATCATCTTACCCCTTATATACCCAGTCAACCACTGCCCTCTGCAGGTGAAGGCCTCCTGCAGATATCATCTTATCAGGAGGTCCGTTCCACACAACATAGGAAGCAGACCTTTAGTGTTGTGGCACTGACACAACTGGAATTCCTTCCCCTTAAATGTTAGACAGGGGCCATCTCTATTACCTTATTGGTGCCTACTGAAGACCTTCCTCTTTCAACAAGCCTTTTAAGCAGAGACCTTATCCCAGTCTGCTACTGAAGACCTTCCTCCTTCAACAAGCCTTTTAAGCAGAGACCTTATCCCAGTCTGCTACTGAAGACCTTCCTCTTTCAACAAGCCTTTTAAGCAGAGACCTTATCCCAGTCTGCTACTGAAGACCTTCCTCCTTCAACAAGCCTTTTAAGCAGAGACCTTATCCCAGTCTGTGTCTGTGTTGGAGCTGCTTTTTAAAATGCTTTTAAAGCTTTTTTGTTTTTTAAAGATGTTTTTAAAGACATTCTGTTTTAATATATTTTAAAGCCTGTTTTTACGAAGTTTTAGAGTGTTTTCATTGTTTTGTTTGCTTCCCTGGGCTTCCTTCTGGAAGGAAGGGTGGGATATAAATTTAATAAATAAATTGTTTTTGCAAATATTGCTTGGTTGGAGAACTGCACCCCAAAATTTGAATAAGTGCGAATTTTAAAGGATGGCTGTGTTTCAGTTCTCATATTGTTTCGGAAATGCAGATTTGATAAATTTGGCTTGAAATGCGAACGGCATCAAAATTTTCAGCTATCCCTAGTTACACATGGACATTAATCCATGTATCACTAATGTTAGATACAACTCATAGTCTTAAGAGTACGAAAGATAAAACTACTCCATTCTACACAAAAAAGGGTGTCCTGTTTTATGATGAAATGGATTTGTTGCCTACACTCCTCCACAATGGCGATGTCACGTTTACTGTTCCACTGAGATCTGTCGTGGCCAAATGAATGTCAACCAAAGATGCTAATTTCTCACGGCGGATCGTGTTGGGTTTGTTACAGAACAGCTGATAAAAGCTGTAATATTTACTATTTTGACAACGGGGTGGACAGGATGGAAAAGTGCATCTCACACCTCGCCCACCTGCTTGCACGAAAAACATTTTCGCATTCTTCCCAAGGACAGGAAGGGTCAAAACTGGTGACCGGGAATAACTAAGAAGAGGTGCAATTCAATTTCTGCAGTTCCTTGTTTATGTGAAAGCCAAGGTGGGGAACAATTTTCAGTAGCCCAAGGGCCACATTTCCTTCTGCGCAACCTTCTGAGGGCCACATGTCAGTAGTGGGCGGGGCCAGGGGCAAAGCGGGCAGAGCAATGAATGAAAATTTTAACTTTGCACAGTAAATGTCTACACACACTCACACATCCCTCTCTGTCTTCCTTCCAGACAAGCAAGAGGCCGTTATCACAATCTGCATCTGTGCCGCAAGTTTTTTCAAAGACGTTTTCAAAAGTGGTTTGTTTTTTTTTTTAAAAAAGAAAAAGATCGCTTTTAACATGTTTGGGTTTTTATGACGTTTTCAAAGAGGTTTTGCTTTTAACATGTTGAAGAGCTGTTCCTAGTGGTTTGTGGTTTGCTTGCCATCCTGGGCTCCTTCTGGGTGGAAGGGTGGGATATAGATTTAACAACATCAACAACAGTTGAAGTTTCAGTTTGGAACTGGCTTAATGCTTTAAACGTTTTTTGTAATATCGGCTAATTATATGTATTATTATTATTAATTATTATTATTATTGAGGATGACGATGATATCTTAATTCAAAAGGTAAAAATAGGAGCATATACTGAATCGGCCCAGTCAGTCTACACTGCCTGGCAGCAGCTCTCCAGGCCAGATTATTTTACAGCCTTACGAAGAGATGCCTGATCTTGAACTCGGGACCTTCTGTATGCAAAGCTTGTGCTCCAGGGCTGAACTGTGCTCCATCCTGAGCTAATAAGCTCAAATGCTGGCTCTTCCTAGAAGGAAGATAGAAAGTGGCCTTCTACAGTGTCAGACCCTTGGTCTCAGTATTGTCTACACGGACTGGCAGCAGCTTTCCAGAGTTTCAGGCAGGGATGGTCCCCATGATTATTATCTAGTTCAGTTTTCTCTACAGAAATGGCTCTTAACCATTTTTGGGTCACTGGCCCCTTTGAGAAGCTGCCTACAAAAATGTGTTTGCTTGGAGAAATTCACACTGAAATGGTGGAGAATTTTCATGAGGATTCTTTCATGCAGAAGTGTAGAGAACTGAATTTAACACTGGAGAAATGAGAAACTGAGAGCACCAAAACCGACGGATCTTTTCATCCCTAGTTCAGAGAAAAGGCGATTAAGAGGAGACATGATAGAAGTGAGCAAAATATGTGTGGCATGGAGAAAGTGGATAGAAGAGCGTGTCCCTCTCTCATAACACTAAATCTCGGGGACGCCCCATGAACATGATGGCTGGAGGGTTCAAGGCAGACAAAAGAAAGGACTTCTTAACAGAGTGCAGTTAAACGACGGAATTTGCTCCCACAGGAGGCTATGATGGCCACCAACTTGGGTGGCTTGAAAAGACACAAATTCATGGAGAAGGCTACAAATAGCTATTCGCCATGCTGACTATGTATTGGCCTTTACTGGGGGAGGCACTATGCCCTGAAGACCAGATCCTGGGAAACGCGGGAGGGAAGAGTGCTGGTGCAGTCAGGCTCTCATAAGCATCTGGGTTGGCCACCGTGAGAAAAAGACTCTGGACCGGAAGGGTCATGGGCCGGATCCAGCAAGGCTCTGCTGATATTCTTATGTGGTGTGGAAGAGGGAATTTCAGCTGCACTAAAACTGAACACCAACGTCAGGATCATTCAGACCATGGTATTCCCGATCTCTGTGTATGGATATGAAAGTTGGACGGTAAAAAAAGCGGATAAGAGAAAAATCAACTCATTTGAAATGAGGTGTTGGAGGAGAGCTTTGTGCATACCATGGACTGCGAAAAAGACAAACAATTGGGTGTTGGGACAAATTAAACCAGAACTGTCACTAGAATCTAAAATGATGAAACTGAGGTTATCATACTTTGGACACATCATGAGGAGAAAGGATTCACTAGAAGAGACAATCATGCTGGGGAAACGTAGAAAAAGAAGAAGGCCAAACAAGAGATGGATTGATTCCATCAAGCAAGCCACAGACCTGAACTTACAAGACCTGAACAGGGTGGTTCATGACAGATGCTCTTGGAGGTTGCTGATTCATACGGTCGCCATAAGTCGTAATGCACCTGAAGGCACATAACAACAACAACAAAAGAGAGTCCTGCTCTCTTTTTTTCACCTGGCCACCTTGTCTGCCTGAGTGATTTAAACTGGAAACTTCCTGGTTTAAAGGACTACCCTGCTGTGTTGTATCAGCAGGCCGGCTACCATCACCAAGTCTGAGAGCCAAGGTGGGGTAGTGGGTAGAATGTTGGACTAGGACTGTGGAAATCCAGGTTCAAATCTCCACACAGCCACGAAGATCACTGGAGACCTTGGGCCAGCCACCATCTCACAGCCTGTCCTACCTCACAGAGTTGCTGTGAGGTTTGACTACAAAGAGGAAGGGAGAACTGTATTTGTCACTCCAAGCACATTTGAGGAAATGAAATGAGTTAAAAAATAACGAATGCACGCATAAATGTTAAGCAACTGACCCTGTCAAATCTGTTGTGGAAATGGGACAAAACTGGAGTCATACTGATCCCAGCACAGATCAAGTAACTGGGTGATCTTGGGCCTGTCACCATTTCTCGATCTAGCCTACCTCACAGGTTTACTGTGAGGATAAAATGGGGGGGGGAGAGGGCTCCTTGGAGGAAAAGTGGGATTTAATGGAAATGATTATAAAAACTCACTACTGCCCATTAGGCCAGTATGGAAGAAAACTAGGAACGGATGAGAAATTCAATTCAGTTTGCATTTCAACCCAAATCTATAAAATTTGCACTTTCTGAAACAATATGAAGACCGAAACATAGCCATCCTTCGAAATTCGCACTTAATTTGAATTTTGCAATGCAGTTCGCTAGCCAAACAACGTTACAGAAAATGCATTTGTTAGGGGAAATTGTGCAGAAAAGCGAATATGTGATTGAAAATGACAGGCAAAATATGATGAGAAATGGCTTGCAAAAATGTGTACATTAGTCAAAACTGCCTATAATAATAATAATAATAAATAAAATCAATAAAAATGTGTTTCTAAGGAGAAATTCATACTAAAATGCTGAATTGTCATGTGGATTTTAACAAATCACAAATTGCTACAGAAATGCCGAAAACTGAAGGTAAGAAGTGGAGAGAACCAAATTTGACGGAACTTTCCATCCTTAGAGAAAACACACTTCATATTTATTTTGCGTGGATGAATGCATCAGTACTCTGGTTAGTCAGGAGAATTAAATAGACTGGGGGAGGGGAGATGCAGTTGGCTAAGAGTCTGATACCAACTGAGTCACAGGACAGCCAGTGGTGCTCTGGTCTAGCTAAGCGGCTTATCCCAAAGTTGACCCAACCCTGGAGGATGCACTTACCCTATAACGTAGGCAAGGACCACCAGCTGGATTAATCTGAAGGTAAGTCCCACCTTCTTATTGTGCACCAAAACCATCCTCGGGGTGTCATATTCAAAGAGGAACGAAGACACCTTCTCCGAGAATTTGTTCCCCATGGAGAAGTGGTGGAGTGCCTCCGCCTGGTTCTTCAAACTTTTGTCTGCTCAAGTCCTGGGGATATTGTCTTGCGGCTCATCTGCTGTGCCTTTTGCCCTGCCGTAGGAGAAGACAGGGAGTTCTCTCTCATGGGCACAAGCAGGTCACTTTACATCGCCTTAGAAGGTCTGGGGGTGGAATATGGGTGTGTTTTAGGAAATGAATATAATTTTTTTTAAAAGCCCCGAGACACCACCCAGGAAATACCACCCAGTTATAGAATAGGCTGAAGGAGCTAAGACGACTGCGGCTCCAAACCCTCTAGCTTTTCGCAAGATAAAATAGGGACACGTGTGCAGTGCTCTGAGTCCCTGCCAAGGTTCTCCACTGTGACACATTACTCTGACTTCCGTGTGCTGTAAATATTTACTCTGCAACAGCAAATGATTTAAAACTCTGTGCTGATTTTTTTTAAAAAAATAATCCTTATTAAAGAAATGAAAAATACAAGAAAATAAAAATAAGGAAAAGAGAATTTTTTTACAGAAATAGATCTCATTCAACTTGTACATATATGTGTGTGTGTGTGTGTATAAGAGAAAAGGGATAAATAGCATATTATCAAAAGCAGAAACACAACTACATATATTGGATAAAGGAAAGCAAAGCAAAATAATTTGTATGGATACGTATTCTCCGGATTCATTTGGTTACAAAAAATAATAAAAATTGCCCAGTTTTCTATGTATTTATTTGCCCATTTTTTCCTCTTAAATAATATGTTACTTTTATCAAATTGTGCCAGTTTAAAACACATGTATCATGCATTCAATGAAGCTGACTGTTGGAAGGCCAACAGACAAAAAGAAAATAACCTCTTCACACAGCATATAGTTAAACTATGGAATTCGCTCCCCCGGGAGGCAGTGATGGCCACCAACATGAATGGCTTTAAAAGAGGATTAAACACATTCCTGGAGGATAAAGGCTACCAATGGATCCTGGCCACAATGGCCATGTTCTTTCTCCACAGTCGGAGGCAAAATGCTTCTGATTCCCAGTTGCTGGAAACTGCAGGAGGGGAGAGCTGCTCTCGCACTCGGGTCCTGCTTGTGAGCTTCCCATCGGGGCATCCGGCTGGCTACTGTGACTAGATGGATGCTGGACTAGATGGGCCACTGGCCTGATCCAGCCGAATACAGAAAATGATGCAGAAACTGGAGTGAGTGCAGAATGCTATGGCACCACTGCTGAAAAGAGGGAGACCCTGCCAGCATGTTACACCTGAGCTCAAAGATCTACACTGCCTGCCAGTAGTAGATGACGTGGTGGGATCCTGCCACTCACCTGACCTCCGGTCGATCATGTTGCTGCTGTTTACTGGAGGTAGTGGGGGGGGGCGGAAGAGAGCTGAGGTGGTGGGGCGGCTGGGAGAGTGCAAACGCGCTGGCAGGAACACCATCTTGGCTGCGGCACTGCGTCTGCATCGTACTGACCTCGCTGCTGTGTTGCCCCTCTGCCTCCCAGTAAGCAGCAGCAATGCAACTAACGGGAGAACAGCTGAACGGCCCTCCATGGTATCTGCAACAGCTGGCTGCTGGCTTACGATCAGGCCAAGTTCAAGGCTTGACTTTTGGTATCTAAAGCCCTTGACGGCTTGGGACCAGTTTGCTTGAGGGATCGCCTTGCCCAACTGCTTCAACCTTTAAAACTTTTAATTTTGCAAGTGCTTCTACAATGTTCGTCCCATATCTGTGTGGAACAGATTTTTCAGTGCGGCAGCACCTCTGCTGTGGAACTCTGCCTGTTAACAATAGCGAGGCCCTCTTAACAAGTATTGCCTTAGATGCTGGCTAAAAACTTTATTTCAGGAAGCCTACCCTGACAGATAAGATCCTTCGTGACGCAGAGTGGTAAATGGCGGTAACGCAGCCGAAGCTCTGCTCACGGCCGGAGTTCGATTCCAACAGAAGGAGGAAGTCGAATCTCCGGTAAAAGGGGTCGAGGTCCACTCAGCCTTCCATCCATCCGTGGTCAGTAAAATGAGTACCCGGCATATGTTGGGGGGTAAAGAAAGGCCGGGGAAGCAACTGGCAATCCCACCCCATATATACGGTCTGCCTAGTAAACGTCGCAAGACGTCACCCTAAGAGTCGGAAACGACTCGCACTACAAGTGCGGGGACACCTTTACCTTTACCCTGACAGATAACTCCTGTTATGTACACTGAGTTTTAATATTTATACATCATTTTTTATCTGTGCTCAGCTGACAATTCTTTTAGGTATACTTGCTTTTTAAAAAACAGACATGGACAGTCCTTTTTGAGGAACTCAAACGCGGCAAGAGGCTGTTAAATTAACCCCCCTTTGCATCAACAGCAAGGCCATCCACAGCCACATCCTGAAAATAATGCAGTCAACATCAAAGGGCCTGGATTTGCATACCCTTTGGGGCAAGAGGGACACCCCTTTGGGAAATTAGCATTTGACTCTTGGCTGTTTTCTGTTTGTCTGCTACCCGTGAAAGTTGAACAGGAACGAATTGAGAGCAATTTTTTTCCCCAGTTGTGAAAAAAAGTTCACTGGTTTGCAAAATACTGTGGAACAGCAGCGGCCAACCCCCAGCTAGGGATGAAAAGCTTTGTCAGTTTCATTCTTCCAGCCTTAAATTCAGTTCTCCGCATCTCTGTAGCAATTTGCGTTTTTTTAAAAACCCTCATGAAAATTCTCCAACGTTTTAGTGTGAATTTCTCCAAACACATTTTTATAGGCAGTTTTGATTAATGGAAACATTTTTATAAACAGTTTCTTATCATACGATGCATTTTTATGTTATTTTCATTCCTATAGTCATTTTTATGCCCACTTTCTCCTAACCATATGCATTTTTGTAAACATGGCTTGGTTGGCAAACTGCACAGCAAAATTTGAATAAATGCAGATTTCAGAGATTGGCTGCGTTTGCATTCTCATCTTGTTTCAGAAAGTGAAAATTTGATAGATTTGGCTTGAAAGGTGGACTGAATTCTGGTAGTAGTAGAAACTTTTATTGTACATAGCCAAAGGCCTTAACAATATATACAAGTATTGGTTAAAAGGCCCTTCTGGTCAGATCACACGGCTTAATTTAGCCTCCAAGGCCATTTTGACCAAGCTACGCCCACCTGTCCTACACATCGTATGTCCTGTCAAGTGTGGGGCAAGTAAACATTTGCTCCTTGCTAAAGAGAGGGTAACAGACACTACCAATCAATGGAGACTGGTGGCTCCAACGTCAGTGGGGCTGTGAATTCACGCCAAGTTTCATAGGCTCAGCAAGTTCAGAACGTTTGGACTAAAACCTGAAGTGGATTCACTGCCCCACTGACATTGGAGCCACAAGTCTTCCCTGCCTCCAGTGAACCAAGTGGAGATGTCTACAAAGACTGACACCCACCAAACTCTAGGAGATGACCCCAGAAGTAAGGGTCCCAGGGAGAGAAGATATAAGCCTTCATCAAAGTACTCACGCATCCAGACAAGACTGCTGATGCAACACAATGAGGTCAAGCCAGAGAACTGGTCAAAGCCCAGACATGATTCAAAGACAAAGTCAAGCAAGAGCCTAAGGTGAATGCCACAGGACATTCTGGCAAGCCAACACAAAAGCCATTCTTGTTTCCAGCAACTGTGAGGCTTGAAAGGCCTTCTACACTTTGGCCTCCTAAGCCACACCCCGACCACAGCTGCTGGCAGTGAAGGAGATCCAGGGATTGCTTACCCTTGAGTAGACCCTGTACTCATGAGGAGACGCATAAGTCTGAGTCCACCTGTCCTGCCGTTTGTCAGGTTGGACCAGAGGTTTCCGGCACTGGCCCTCTCAAGGACTTTGGGGGCTGATCTATCTCCTCCTCCAATGGTTTCAGATGTTCTTTGTTGGGTATTGTTGACCCACAGAGCCTCTTAAGGAGATCCTCAGCACTGGATTCAGGGTCTCTTGCCTGAAATCTCAGGGTTTGGGATGCTTCTGACCTGGCAACCCTACTGTTGTGTCTAGTTCTCACCTGGTACCAGACATGGAGGGTGAATCAGACACCCTCCTATTCTTAATGTCCTCAACAAGGTGAACATTCTTCATAGCA
Source organism: Rhineura floridana (assembly GCF_030035675.1). Lineage (NCBI taxonomy): Eukaryota > Metazoa > Chordata > Lepidosauria > Squamata > Rhineuridae > Rhineura > Rhineura floridana. The sequence continues at coordinate 3,731,457 of NC_084500.1, read as the reverse complement.
GTTGCTGACAGAGAGGTTTGGGATGTTTCCTACTTTGAGATTAGCTGGCCCTATAATCACATCTTACCCAACAGGTTTGGCCCTTGGGGATCAGAATTCTCCTCCACATGTGAATGGCATTTATTGATTTGTTTGTGTATTTTCCTGCCCTTTCTCCCAGAAGGAGCCCAGGGTGGCAAACAAGTGATTAAACACGAAAACGTCTTGAAAACATCTTAACAACACAAACACTAAAAAGTCTTCTAAAAAAATCTTCAAAAACATCTTCAGTATCAATTCCAACAGAGATGCAGACTGGGATAAAGTCTCTTTTGTTGAAAGTGGAAGGTCTTCAGTAGGTGTGAGAAAAACCACAGAGACTGCACCTGTCGACTGTTTAAGGGGAGGGAATTCCAAAGGGTTGGGGCCACCACACTAAAGGTCCACTACCTAAGTTGTGCAGAATGGACTTCCTGATGAGGAGATCCTCACCTGCAGAGTGCAGTGATTGACTGGGTAAATCAGGGGTAAGACAATCTTTCATCTTTGATGAGCCCACAGATTCCATTATACTAGAGGCTGAATTTTACAAGGCGTTACTGTTAAATTTAGACGTCGTTCATTTTCCTTATTGTCCCTGCTTTTGCATAGCAAGCCACTCGTCCTTCCTTAGAAGGCTTCCTTTCAGGCCATCAGTCCTGATCAGCTTCCTCCCATGGGCAGACCTTTCTTTATAAGGCCAGCTTGCTGCACTTGATCGCTAGATCGTAAATGATTGTCATCAGGTTCTGAAGTTTGCATTTGGCTGCCTGATCTGATGGTTATCAGACATTGTTTCAAGTTTAGGGGCCTGGCCAATGTCATGTCGACGGACCCGTTATCCTCTGATCTTGGCATCTCCCCATTGCTTCATGCCCCAAAGATTCAGAGCAAACCATTTCAAATGTATTTCCAGCTAAACAATTTCAAATGGCCATCCTTCCAAACTCATTGCAATGGCATGGGGGAAAGCAAGGCCCAGCCAAATGGATTGGTTCAGGTCTCTCAGTGACTTGCCCTGTCTGGCATACACTGAGCTCTACTGTGGAACTGTTGTCGTGCCTACATCCAATAAACAACAAGGTACAGGTCCTCAGTTTGTTTTAGAGTTGGTGGGCTATTCTGGGGCTTAAAAGATTCTCCTTATGTTGTTGTTATGTGCCCCCAAGTCGACTATGACTTATGGCGGCCCTATGAATCAGCGACCTCCAAGAGCATCTGTCGTGAACCGCCCTGTTCAGATCTTGTAAGTTCAGTTCTGTGGCTTCCTTTATGGAATCAATCCCCCAGGCACCTGGTTGGCCACTGTGAGAACAGGATGCTGGACTAGATGGGCCACTGGCCTGATCCAGCAGGCTCTTCTCATGTTCTTAATCCATCTCTTGTTTGGCCTTCCTCTTTTTCTACTCCCTTCTGTCTTTCCCAGCATTATTATCTTTTCTAATGAATCATGTCTTCTCATTATGTGTCCAGAGTATGATAACTTCAATTTCCTCATTTTAGCTTCTAGCGACAGTTATGGTTTAATTTGTTCTAACACCCAATTGTTTGTCTTTTTCGCAGTCCATGGTATCTGCAAAACTCTCATTCGACACCACATTTCAAATGAGTTGATTTTTCTCTTATCTGCTTTTTTCACTGTCCAACTTTCACATCCATACACAGAGATTGGGAATACCATGGTCTGAATGATCTTGACTTTGGTGTTCAGTGATACACCTTTGCATTTGAGGACCTTTTCTAGTTCTCTCACAGCTGCCCTCCCCAGTCCTAGCCTTCTTCTGATTTCTTGACTATTGTCTCCATTTTGGTTAATGACTGTGCCGAGGTATTGATAATCCTTCACAAGTTCAATGTCTTCATTGTCAACTGTAACGTTTGTTTTAGAGTCGGTGGGCTATTCTGGGGCTTAAAAGATTCTCCTCATAGATCCCACAAGTTCCATCTTGTCTCAAGCTGGGTTTAATTTTCATTGGCAAATGTTTTTGGGTCAAAAAAGAAAAGAAAAGGTGTTTGGATCCATTAAAGAACCCCACAACACCTCTTTTTCAAATCTCATTTTGCTGCTTTGGCCCTTTGAACATATACACACGTCTCTTCTGTTTGTTGGCTATAATGATCTAGCCAATCACGGCTCACGTAGCCTGCATCGTATCATGTAGCCAGTCAGATTCAGCGATGGTTGTGGTTAATGCTTCCTGGATTAGCTGCAGGACTGATTTCCCTCTCCCCCCCCAAAAAATCAGGATCAGAGTCCCTGTTGGCAAGTGGATTGAGAGTGAGGGCCAAGCCAGGGCAATGTAAATGAAAAGGGGCCAACATTTTTCACAACAATCCCAAAATGTCTCTGGTTAGAAAAGAGGTCGATGCCCCAGGCGTGTTGCAAAAAACTCCAAACAAAGCCTGAATAACTTTGACAAAACTAATTTTTAAAAAGCATTTGGTTGTGTGTGTTTTTTAACGGCCACAGTTTAATCATGAATACCTCCAAGAGCAGCCCTTAAAACCTTGCTTGGATTTGAAACATCAGGTGGTGCCTTTGTAGTGAGCAGTTTAAGTTTTCCTTTAAGGAAGAATATCTGCTGCTGGGAGAGCCAGTGTGGTGTAGTGGTTAGAGTGTTGCACTACGACCTGGGAGACCAGGGTTCGAATCCCCACACAGCCATGAAGCTCACTGGGTGACTTTGGGCCAGTCACTGCCTTTCAGTATCAGAGGAAGGCAATGGTAAACCCCCTCTGAATACCGCTAACCATGAAAACCCTATTCATAGGGTCGCCATAAGCCGGGATCGACTTGAAGGCAGGCCATTTCCATTTTCCATCTTTTGCTGGACTCCTAAGTTCCCACGTCCTTTTACATGCATTCCAACCTCCATTTACAATTTAGTATCATGATAATTATTTGTGTGAAGGAACAGGGGAGAAATTCTATTCAGTTTGCATTTGAAGCTGAATCTATCAAATTTTCACTTTCTGAAACAACGAGAATCAAAACACAGCCATCCTTTGAAATTCACACATATCCAAATTCTGCACTGCACTTCTCCAAGCAAAGAATGTTTGCCTAAATGCGTAAATTAGGAGAAATGTGTGCATAAAAATGAATATATTAGTGAACAATAACATATACAAATGCATTACTTTAGGAGAAATTGCTTGTAAAAACATCTACATTAGTAAAAATATGTGATTAGGAGAAATTTGCACAAAAAATGTGGAAGAATTTTCATAAGCATTTTTTGAAAGAAAATTTGCTCATTGCTGCAGAAATGTGGAGAACTGAATTTAAGACTGGAAAAAGGAGAAACGGAAAAACCCTAATCAGACAGCTCCTTCCATCCCTCGTTGTGTGCGACTTTTAAAAACTAAATTACCGAGGCTTCTAGAGAGCTAGGACAAGAACTGAATAAGCTGCAAGAGCTGGTTAATACAGATTCCTGTTTGCCTTGGGTGGGAAGAAATACAGTTTCCCACCTCCATATCCAAGTCTCAGGGTTGGCTGCAATTGGAATCTCCCTGCTCAAATGCAATGCTGACAGTCTCTCTTTATTTAAGTAAGGTTTTGGTTGTCCTGGTGATAAGAACCCACAACAGAGTTACAAATAAAATCCACCGTAATCTAATATAGGCAACCATCACATAAGCACAGGGGTGTCGTTGTCCAGAGTCTTACACCTCTTACTTTTTTGGGAGCAGGGTCCCAGCATGAAACAGGAGGATTTTACTTATTTATTTATTTATTAAATTTACATACCGCCCTATAGCCGAAGCTCCCTGGGTGGTTCACAACAGTCAATATCAAAATACAAGAAAACACATTTTAAAACAAAATTGGCCACTGAGGAGGGTCTTTGAACCTGCTGCCTTGTCCTTTCCTGCTGACTGGAACCAATCAGAGTGAAAGGAGGCGAGCCAACTACTGAGAAGACTCAAAACACGAAAAACACCTTAAAACGTCACAAAAAGACCTTAAAATACATTAAAACAAAACAACGTTAAAAACATTTTTAAAAAAACCCTCTAGAAACAACTTTACAAAAAAGAGAGGTTTATTAAATGGGTTTTATTAAAATGAAAGCCCAACGCGTTTCGGCCACTCAGGGACTCGGCCTTTGTCAGGGGCTGTGAATAAAATCATGAGAACACATTCAGTATCTTACAGCATAAAACCAGACAGTTGCAATGAGAAAACGTTACTTACTTACATATACAGGTCTAAAGTTTTCTTCTCCAACAAATCTGTACACATAGATATCGACCGTGAGGAAGTGTACATAAACAGGTCTACAAATTTTCTCCAACAAATCTATACAACTGGATAGTGACCATGAAGCGACATACCCTGGGAGTGTTAAACATATGTACACACTCAAGTGCCTGATTGAGGATAGACTAGGGAACTACTCACAGCTGGGGCAAAGGGACATATAAGGGATCATCACTATTTTGTGAGATCTACAAAAGAGGAAGAAACTCGAACCCCTCATTAAGGCCACCAGGGATCAGCATTTTTAATTCTAAAATCCATGCTAATTCTCTCCTTAATAAGACGAGTCTTTTCTTCACAGTAATTTTTTTCTAACACCCAAAATTTTAAGTCTACAAAGGAATGACCACATCTTGTGAAGTGCTCCAGCAAGGGAGCGCCAGATCTGTTATTTTTGATGTTGCTAATATGTTCTCCTATACATTTCTTAATGATTCTTGATGTTTGACCTACATAAAACTTTGGGCAACTGCACTGAATAACATAAACGACATTGGCTGTGTTGCACGTGGAGAATTGATTCAGAGTGTATTACTTATGGTTGACAGGATGAACAAATTCTGTCTTTTTTTTTTTTAATAATTTTTATTCAAATTTTTCAAAAGACAAACAAAACAAAGTCAAAAAAACAAACAAATTCTGTCTTCTTACACTGAGTGGCCAAAACACGTTGGGCTTCCATTTCCAAAAAAACTTTTTTCTAGCATCTTGGGGTTCCCCCCTTTTTCTCTCTCGTTGGATCATCTCCTCTGTCAGTGGGGCCCAGTCAGCTTTCCTGGTTGTGACAGAAGTGCTTCCAAGCCGTGTTCAGATGTTGAGGGTCTAGTCAGCCTTTTAATTTCCCACAATGCCCCTGAACAATGTTAGGTCAAGGACTCTTTGGGAAATGAAAAGGCCAACTAGATCCAGGTGCTTGGCATAGCTCAGAGCATTGAGCCAGTTGTTTTCTTAAAAAATAAAGTGGGGGGAACCAAGGTCCAGTCTCCCGCAATGGACCCTCCCAAGGTGGCAGGGTCCTGACAATTTCCCCAGGGATTCCAGCTGCTGCTGTCGGTCCTGGTAGCAGTAACAGATGCCCCCTGCTGACTCCTCTCCCCTGAGCCACTTGGCTGTGCCTGTTTGGACTAAGTCCCTGCTCGTGGCCCCGCGAACCCTGTCCTGCCCTCAGTATTGCACCCTTGTCTTGGCACCCAACAACCAACAGCGCCCCACTGCTGAGGGCTGGTGAGATCAGGTGCTGGCAATGTGCAAAGGGGTTTGGCTCTGGATGAGTAAATTAGAGAAGGCACAAACAGGGAGCCTTCTCCTCCTTCCAGTCCCTGGCCAATCTGACCGGCAGGAAGACCCTTCTCCACCTCTAAATGATTGTTGTGGGCGACTGTTGAGAGATGCGTCTCTGGGTGTTCCTCCTGTCGAGCACATAACCCCCGTCCTCAGAGCATATTTACATTCTAGGACTGTACATTTCCTGCCAGAGGGCGAGTTTGTGTGCATGTCTCTGTGGTTAGCCCCTTTCCACCGAAAAGCTTGTCACGAAAGCCATACAAGAAATAAATGGATCTATCCATGCCTTTGGGGGGGGGAAAGGAAGTAGTCCAGATGTTTTACTGGCTGTGCCCTTGGCCCATGACTTATCCTGTAACTCCAGCTAATATTGTCAGGCTCAAACTGTTTGCTAGGAAAGGTGCAACTCACGTGACTTGAGAGATCTGCTTGACGCACCGTGAGAAAAAACACCGTTACATAATTGTTGTGTACTCAAATTACTCGCGGCAACTCTGGAACAAAGGACACTGCCTCCTCCCGGATCTGCCTCTTTTGTCATTCCAACCCAGGTGCAGTGACTTGATCCTTTGAACTGGTTGTGCTGGGATTGAACTGGAGACCTTTGGCAAGCTAAGTGAGTGGTGATCCTTCAACAACAGGGTTGACAATCCAGTGCCCATGGATGCCATGACGCCTGTAATAAAAGGAAGTCTCTAGCCCTCCCAGAAAGTTATGAAGCAAACGGTGCAATTTCCTTGGAATGGGCCAGCCTGCCTGCTCCCACCTGTCAGCATTTTTAGCCAATGAGAGAAGTCAGAGCTGCAATTGATAAGCGAGTTGTTTTAGACACCAGGCAATTGGTATCAGTAAAAGCTGTTTTACCCTCCCCTTTAGTGCACTTTGCAGCCAGTGTGGCGTAGTGGTTAGAGTGTTGGACTATGACCTGGGAGACCAGAGTTCGAATCCCCACCAGCCATGAAGCTCACTGGGTGACCTTGGGCCAGTCACTACCTCTCAGCCTCAAAGGAAAGCAATGGTAAACCCCCTCTGAATACTGCTTACCATGAAAACCCTATTCATGGGGTCCCCAAAAGTCGGACTCAACTTGAAGGCAGTCCATTTCCATTTTTAGTGCACTTTTCCTGCTTCTGTCTTTCTAGTAGTCCTTGGGACTTTGCCCTTCCTTTTTTTCCCTTTAGCAACGAGGACGCATCTTTCCTGTGCTGGGTTCATCTGCTATCAGGTACTCCCTAGAAGTTGTTTTCTGCAGATACAACTACACAACAAGTGCAAGCAGATGTTAAAGAATCCCTTTCCCCAAATGACAAATGCAAAATGTGGAAACTTTGCCAAGAGGCTTAGGCATGTCTCCTGCTTTGCAAGAGCTGACCTCTGGGCACTCAGTAATAATTCACTGTGTAGTTACAGTGTAACTGTCTACATGTCTACTTCTGTGTTTAATAGGGCTTACTCCCAGGTAAGTGGGTACAGGATAGCAGCCTAGGTTTTGGTTGAGGAGTGGCATTGGGGAAAGCAGAGTTCTTGTGCCATTAATAGCTGTATCTCCACAGTCAGGACCAGCAAGCATGAGTTTGTCTGGGGGGGGGAGTGAGAGAATAAGTGTATTATTTATTTTATTTATATCCCACCCTTCCTCCCAGTAGGAGCCCAAGGAGGCAAACAAAAGCATTAAAAATGCTTTAAACCATCATAAAAACAGACTTTAAAATATATTAAACCAAAAACATCCTTAAAAACATATTAAAACAAAACATCTTTAAAAACATTTTTTTAAAAAAAGCTGAAAAAACTATCTTTAAAAAAGGTTTAAAAACATCTTAAAAAGCAATTCCAACACAGACTGGGATAAGGTCTCTGCTTAAAAGGCTTGTTGAAAGAGGAAAGTCTTCAGTAGCAGACTGGGATAAGGTCTCTGCTTAAAAGGCTTGTTGAAAGAGGAAAATCTTCAGTAGCAGACTGGGATAAGGTCTCTACTTAAAAGGCTTGTTGAAAGAGGAAGGTCTTCAGTTGGCTCTAGGGGCTAAATGGTCTCTGTCTGGCCCTTGGGACTCTCCCCAGGTCCCACCCCTCACCAGCTCTGCTTTATGCCTTATTTGAGTGTTTTTTGCCTGGTTGGAACGTGTCCTTGAAGTGTGACCTGCCTGGATGGAGGAGAGTCCGTGTGAGTGCATGCAGAATCTAGCCTGCCGTGCACAGGATAAAAACCATATTAGTTGCTCCACCCACGTTTCCCTCTGGCCCGGCCCATGGCAGGCATGCGGCCCCTTGAAGATTGCCCAGCAGGGAACGCGGCCCCTTGGCTGAAAAAAGTTCCTCATCCTTGATCTAGAGTAAGGATATGCTAGAATTCTGCCCAATTTGGATTGGGTACTAAATTTTCTATTAATTTGCTACTGTAGTGATTTTCCATGGCTATTTTGAGAAGCTTTTTTTTAAAAAAAGTCTGCATGTAAACTATTGATATTAATATTGATCTTTTTTTCCAAGGGGGAAAATGGATTGGTAAAGCTGTGACTTGCAGACAGAGAAAGAACTCGAATTGATATCAGCTTGTTAGGTTGATGGAGTGTTTTTGAACCGGCACTGGCCAATGGATCCTATCCCTAATCTAGATGCATTCCAGTCTGAGTCCTGAGTTAGTTTTGGAACACTACTGGCACTTAAGTGCCTGCTTTAAAACTCACCTCTCCACTCTGTCGGTGTGTCACTTTGATCTGTTGATGTGTGATGCATTTGGCGTTTGTCCATACAATTTTATTGCTGATTTTATTCTCTGCCTTACAGAATGTTGAGTGCGGGGGTTCCCCTTTTGGACATTTTACTAATTTTTTTTTTAAAAAAAATTAAAACGCCAACAGAGATCACCTTGGCCGAAAGAAAACACACATACAACACATCCAGAAAGTGAAGAATAAGTTTTCTTTCTGTTCCTTAAAACAAGTTTCCAGAAACCACACAGTATCTATAAAGGTCTTCCCCCCCCTCCAAAAGCTCCATATTAAAATTCCTTGAATACATTTATATATTAAATACAGTAACAACATTTCATGCAAGGATTTTTTTTTTCTGTACAGCTCAACCAACTCAGTAGTATATTCAAGTCTATACATTCCCAGAAGCTTGGTGACTCTCCCAACCTTTGAATGAACATTTTATTTTATACAGTGCTGGTGATAAAATAAGAAAGAGCGGCCTAATATTCTTTCGGCATACTGGAGGATTGTTATTTTTTTTAAAAAGTCTGATGTTTAAAGCAAGGCTGATGCGTGTGATTGATCTCTTCTTCGAAACAGGGTAAAACACACAGACGAACTTGTTAGGGGCAACTGTCGGACTTCAGCCTATTGAAACTATATTGTGAATACTTCAGCATATTGAGGGCCGGCCCAAGTCCTTCTCCCTGAGGCAAAAGACAAGATGGTGTCCCTTCTGTTCAACCTACAGCAGTCAACGGGGCTGCAGCCGAACCTTACGGCAAACATCTTCCACTGCACCAGAGGGCAGCCCTCAATTTAAAGGGTCTACAATGTGCATGGCAAAGAGAAGGGGTCAGGGGGTTCCAGAGGAATAGCTGAGGGCGCTGTCACTGCTGCCACACAGCACCAAACACTTCACTCTGCCCAAAAGCAGGGCCGGCCCTAACCACATGGGGAGCTTCTGGCTTACCATCCCCACCCTTCCAAAAGGCCAAAAGCGTTACCTCTAAGGCACCTCCCCACCCCGGTACAGAAATACTACAAATCAGGCTGGAAACTGGTTAAACCGCCATGGCTTTCCCTGAGACTTTCAGTAGCTTTTATGATCACGACTGCTTAAGGGACGGTGAGACTGTCGTGCGAGAATGCAGTCGGCCTTTCCTAACATGATGCCCTCCAGATCTTTTAGACTACAACTCCCATCAGCCCTTGCCAGCATGGCCATGGGTCTAGGATGCTGGTCATTGACTGGAATAAAGAAAGATTGGTTGATTGATGGGAAGAGTGGTCCAAATCATCTGGAGGGCATGGTGTGAATGGGTGGGGGAATTAGAGCTTCAGGAAAGGTTCTCCCATTTTGATTTTAAGTGGGAACTGGCCATTTTGGTACGGTAGAGATCCTTCCCTATGAATTTAGATGGCTCATGCTTTTAAAATCATCATCCTGTTTGCTGTCTTTGTTTCCCCAGTTCCTACTTCTTCTTCTAAGATTCATCTCATGGGCAATTCCATCCAATCGGGGATTATCACACAATGAAAAAGTTGCTGCCACAAGGCTATGAGTAGCCAGCACCAGTGGCGGCTCCAAGTCTTTGGGGCAGTGGAATCTGCTCTGGGTTTTAGTCCAAACTTTCAAAGAGCTAAAACCTGGAATGGATTCCACTGCCCCACTGACATGGACCCACCAGCAGCTCCTAGTCAACACAGTAGTGGCCTCCAGTTGCTATTTGATGACAAATCCCACCATAGCTGGCCATTGGCTATGCTGGGCTGGGGATGATGGGTGGCCTCATGGGTTGTAATCCAACAAGAGCTGGAGGGTGTTGCATTGGCCACCCCGGGCTATCTGATGACATCAGTTAGGGTAGAGCGAGAGGAAGGTAAACCAATAAGCTAACAAGCTTTGCAAGAAAAGGCATCCAAAAAGGGGGAGCAGTTTTTCACTACCCCTCCAAAACTTTCACGAAACAAGAACAACCCCATCATTTTGGCTCCAAGGATTCACAGCCTAAAAGATTACATTTCCCATGTGTCTTTGGGCTGAGAACCATGATTGATATGCAGGTTCAAAAAATGGTTTAAGTTTAGTGAGGGAGCCAGTGTGGTGTAGTGGTTAAAGTGTTGGACTACGACCTGGGAGAGCAGGGTTCGAACCCCCCCACAGCCATGAAGCTCACTGGGTGACATTGGGCCAGTCACTGCCTCTCAGCCTCAGAGGAAGGCAATGGTGAACCACCTCTGAATACCCCTTACAATGAAAACCCTCTTCGTAGGGTCGCCATAAGTCGGAATCGACTTGAAGGCAGTACATTTCCTTTTTCACGTATGGGTGTTTGCATGTTACATTAAGCCCAGTTTAGTACCAAAGTGCAGGAAATTATGGCTGCTTTACTTCACCCTGGTTGTTCTGCGGCTGTGCCACAGTAAGCTGAGCTATAGTTTGGGTTAGCATGTCATCTGAACCTGGGCTCATGGTTTATCTCTCTCCAGACTAAACATGAGTTGTAACCAATGCTTGCCCTAGCGGCCATGACTCATGCTTTGTCCAGGAGAGCTTAATCACTAACTCAGGTTCAAATGTCACGTTCAGCCAAACCATGGAGAGGAGCGAAGCAGCCACGACCTCCTCCCCTGGAGTCACCACATTCACACTAAACCATCGTTTCTCTTGGTGTGATCCATGAACCAATGCAGAGCCTGTCGAGACACAATGGAAGGCAAACTTGGCTACCAAGGAGATAACTAAAGGAACAGAGACACAACACACACGCTTTGGGTTGCCACCGGCCTTCCTGGTAGTGCTCCTGTCCACTTAACAAGATGTGTCGGTGACTTTAACTTGTCTGTGGCACGACAGACAAGAGTTCAACAGATACAGCTTTTGGGAGCCTGCAGATATGAAAGAGAAGTTTAGTCTACCAAATAATTTGCTGCTTGGCTCAGCTGGCATTCAGCTTCAGGAATGCCCTCAGATTGGTTAATAAGCCCCTAATTCTGCAGTTCCAAATGGTCCACTGAATTGGTTCTTTGCTGAACGTGACCAGTTTGGAAGGGTTCAAAGGTCTTAGAAAACCTTAACAGGAAAAAAGGGGGCAGAATTTCATGTCTTCACACAATACCCCACACCAAAATCTCCTCTCCACACAAAGCGTTTGTTGGATGCGTAATTTTGAAAGCAGCCGCCGTTGCAAGAAGCCAAACCCTTGAATTTGCGCAGAGGTAGGAGAAACCTGAAAGTGCCACGGAATCATCCCTGAGACGACGGTGCAACACCAACATTTGTTATGTCAAGTTGGTACGATGGTGACAGTGACCTGGCAATAGCATTGATTCCCCAGGGCAAACAGACCTACGCAACCAATTTGGGTTGGAACCAGCTTGAACTGAAATTGCACTTCTTGCATACAAACAGCAAAGGGAGAACTGAATAACAGAACCCTAAACCCTAGGAACTGTAGGATATCCAGAGGCCATTCAATTCAAGAACTTGAATCCCCAGGGTTCATAGACTGAAAGCCAGGACAAGTAAACAGAACTGAAAGTAAACCAGGTCCTTTTGGGTTGCAATAACTGCCCTGAGAGCATTTGCCAGTGTTCTTCAACCTTGGGTCCCCAGATATTGATGGACTACAACTCTCATCATCCTTGACCATGGGCCATGCTGTCTGGGGGGGTGATGGGCATTGTAGTCCAACAATATCTGGGGGCGCAAGGCTGAAGAACAGCGATCGAGGACAGCCTTGCCTAACATGGTTCCCTTCAGATGCTTCGGACTACAACTCCCACCTGCCCTCGTCAGCACAGCTCTGCTAGCTGGATCTGATGGGAGTTATAATCCAAAAAGTCTGGAGGGAATCTGGTTGGACAAGCCTGATCTAAGACATTGTTACCTGCTCAGTAGTAAACAGCGCCTCCAAATTTCAGCTCCTTCCCATTTACAGTTTTCTTTTGGTACTCAAAAAGCACCTGGGAGAAAAATGAAAATCCCATGAAGCCTGTTATTAATTTTTGCCATGGGCCCCCCCTCTTTTTGCCCCATGTAATGTGATGGGGATAACCCCTCCTCCCCCCAAAAAACTGCATCGCTGACTCAGTTTATGCACCCAGTTTTATGTTGTACTGAAATCCAAGAAGAGTGTGCAGGTAAAAATTATCCCAAGAAAATGATATATTTTTGCCACTGGGGTGATTTCTTTTTAAAGCTCCAGGTAATGTTATCAGTAAAGATGCCACATGCTGTTTTTCATCAAAAACTGATCAAGGGAAGTGATCCCTTAAGAACGTAAAAAGTTCTTATTGATTCAAGCTTTCCCGGATGTTTATCTGATTTTTTAAAATGGTTTTAACTTTGATTTTCTTACATTATGCTGATATAACTTCTGTTTTAACTTTTAAGCGCCTGCTGAAAACCTTTTTTTGTTTTGCCAGGCTTATGCAGGCAATTGAGAAGATGCTTTTTTCGCAACACCTGACCTTTGGTTTTTATTGTATTTTTAATGGTTTTTATTCTATGGTGGTAGTGGTAGTTTTAAAAGTGTTGTAAACTGCTTTGATCTTTTTAACGAAATAGCGGTATACAAATATTTTTATAAATAAAATAAATAAAATTTGTTGTTATGATTTTTTTTCTTGATTCACAGTTCACAAATTTATAAAATAAATAAACAATTTCCTCCTGACACCGCATTGCTGGTTTGATTTTGGGGGCATTTTCGCATCGCATCAATCTTTATTTACAGTCAACTGACCACAAATATAAAGCATAATAGGGACATTTTACTACCCTGAGATACATTGGAATGAAGCTTAGGGTAGACAAACGCCCCCAAAAACAATTTGTGTGATTTTTTTTTTAAAAAAAGGGTCTTGGTGAGGGTTAAATTTATAGTGAAATCATGCACTTAAAGCTAATTTGTAAATTAACCAGTGTAGGATTTTTTTGAAAAAGAAAATATATAGAAAATATCTCGTGTGAACGACGATACGAAGCAACCAATGACTATGAGGAGTCAAAAGCAGCATTTCCAAGAGTTATTTTAGAGCCTCAGAGATATACAAGAGACCAGCATTTAAATTATGTTGTTCACACAAACTGATGAGGCCCTGACTGCACTACACTTTTAAACCAGTATCATATCACTTTAAACAGTCGTGGCTTCCGCCAAAGAATCCTGGGAACTGTAGTTTGTTAAGGATGCTGAGAGTTGTTGGGAGAACCCTATTCCCCTCACAGAGCTACAATTCCCAGAGTGGTTTAACAAATAATCCCTCTTCCCAGGGAATTCTGGGAATTGTAACTCTGTGAGGGAAAGAGGATTTTGAGAGTATAAACTTAGCATGCAGGAAACTTTAGCTCCAGGAAACTCCAAAGGGACCTTTTCTGCTTTGGAGCACCTCTCCAGTAAGTCTGCCATTGCAGCAGCTGCAACAATCTCTCCAAACCCAGAGCTCCTGCATTTGGGAACCTGACCGAAGTCAGGCAGGGTAAAGTCATCATCCGGACAAAAGTGGGGAACTACAGGGCAACCAATCAGGCCAGCAAAAATGTCTCACGAACAGCGATAGGCCAGAAGAGGTCACCCGGCACTTCCTGACCCCTTTAAAAACTTGCAGGTCAGAGGATGAGGGGGGCACTGAGGACTGTCTTCATGCTCTCGCTTCTTCAGCAGGAGTTGCATCTCGGCAACAAGTCATCTGTAACTCACCCTGAAACTAACGCAAACTCCGTTTCTTTGCAAGACAGAATAATACAGTACTTAGGGCACTGATTTTTTGGGGGTGGGGGGAAGAAACACAGGGAGAGGGAAGAAGAAATTACAGAAAAAAAGAGGATAACATTTTAAGAAGCCAATATTTAAGGATCTGGGTTATCCTGCCTCCATTACATTGCAAATTCTACCCCCTAAACCATAATTTAGCTGTCCAATATTTGCACCACTATTTACAGGGGGCGCGGGGGAAGCTACGTAACAAAAGTTGAAAAGAAAACTAAAAATCAAATCAGTTTTTTCCCCATTTCTTTCAATGATTCACCCGCATTGTCCGAGACTTCCAAAGCATGTGTGTTCCTTGTTGCCTTCTGGTGATGTTCAAGCATGCAAATTCTTCAGTCCCAATCAGGAGCTCAGCGTTTATTTGCGGTGAAATTGAATATCTTTTTGTATCATTCATTTCTTAGCATCTTTGCCTGGTATGAGGAGGGAGAGGGGGGAGAGAGAGAGAGAGAGAGAGAGAAGAATAAGTTCTCTTTTTTAAAAAACAACCCTTTTTACCCCTCTCTTTTCCAGAATGGGGGCGACCCCACAAAACTGATAGGCAGCCAAATGAGGAGCCCCCTCAAAGGAAGTCATTCATGTAACAGATTATTGCTTTGTTCGCCTTGTTGCCTCGTGATGTGCCGAGAACCACAACCTCATATAGCTTTAAAAGGGCAGTTAGACAAAATCACAGTGCAGTGCCTCTTGCAGCAATCGTAACGCGCTGTCCTGGGTGCAGTCTGGTTTCTAAATTGCTTATTTTATTTCCTATGTTGTACGTCACTGTATTACAGTTTCCATTCCTTAGATTTCAAATTGCAACACAATAAAATGCAAGATAAGAAAGAAAATGAACAATAAAATAAAATAAAACCTGTTATGAATATTTAACGCACACAACCTGAATGGAGCTCACAGACCCCTGGTGGTCCACGGACCAGTTGAGGAAACCCCTAGTATAGACCCATCAGTGGTCCATGACTGATAAATGGAACTTCCATATTCCGGGGCAGTGTTACTTGCTGCGATAGCCATGCCAGAGTGCTATGTGCTGTTCCTGATGCCTCTGTTTTCAGGAGGGCATTGACAAACTAGAGTGTGCTTAGAGGGAGGCATGCCAGGATGATAATGGATCTGGAAGCCAAGTCCTATGAGAGCTGGTTGTAGCAGAACTTCCCTAATCCAACGATTAGCATTAATCTAAAAAAAAAAGCTTTTACAAGCTTATTTGTCCATGGTACTTTACACCGTTACGATCAAATCGTATTTACAGAACAGCAAGCAGTTTATGTTGGGCGTTGTTGAAAAATAAACGCTGACATGCAGCATATTTTCTGGACCTGCCTGAAAATAAATTCTGGGCCAACGTAGTCAGAGAAAATGAGATTATCACAGGGTTATTTACGCCCAATGGACCCATTGGTTGTTTTCTTGGGTTGCATAGACATTCAAGTCTTCTTAGGGGACAGGGAAATAGCCAACCCTTTATTGACAGCTGCTCTTTTTACAGTCTGCCATGACTGGGGGAAAATAAAGACCCTTGATAGCAGAAGATTATATGATCAACACTTGGGAAAGAGTAAATAACCAAATCTCATCCGACTAAGTGAAGGGACATAGCTTTAGAATTCCTTTGCAGAAAAGTGAAGTATGTTTATTTATTATTTATTAGATTTATATCCCGCCCTTCCTCCCAGTAAGAGCCACAACAGACTAGTGCAACAGAACAAAGGAAAATGCAAACGTATTTATTTTTTAGGGATGTTGTGAGTCACTTAATTATATGTATTCAGCTTGGATAAACAGCATTATTGGACTATATTTGCTATTCTCATAATCTGCTTTTTGCTGTTTATATACCTTATTTATATCAATAACATATCTCTGTTTCACCCCTTTTTGTTGTAATTACAGTTTGAGTAACTTGTACTTTTTAGCTGCAACCGCTTTAAAATGTTTTTAATTGTTTGGAGAATGTTCTTTGTTGTTGCTGTTAAATTGCTCTGTTGATGTGTTTTGGACAGTGACAAAAAGCGGATAAGAGAAAAATCAACTCATTTGAAATGTGGTGTTGGAGGAGAGCTTTGCGGATACCACGGATCGCGAAAAAGACAAATAATTGGGTGTTAGAACAAATTAAACCAGTACTATTACTAGAAGTGAAAATGATGAAACTGAGGTTATCATACTTTGGACCTTAGTGAGAAGACATGATTCACTAGAAAAGACAATAATACTGGGAAAAACAGAAGGGAGTAGAAAACAAGGAAGGGCAAACAAGAGATGGATTGATTCCATCAAGGAAGCCACAGACCTGAACTTGCACGATCTGAAGAGGGTGGTTTATAACAGATGCTATTGGAGGTCACTGATGCATAGGGTCGCCATAAGTTGAAATCAACTTGAAGGCACATAACAACAACAACAACATTGATGTGTTTGCTGCCCTGGGCTCCTTTGAGAGGAAGGACGGGATATAAATTCAATAAAGAATAAACTCTGATTGAACATAATAAAAAACTAGCAACAAAAGCAACAGCTTGAAAAGCCCTCTCCCCCAGCCCTCCCTTTGCGCATGTAGCTTTGGCTCCAAGGTAACAGCTGCGAAGGATTACCCTACAAGGTCATATTATGGCAAGGAGAACAACGGAGCAGACACAAAGGCTCATTCTGTGCCCACCGGTAAATGTCACAATGGAGATCCTGTTATACTTGCAAGGGGCCTTTTACGGTCTCCAACAGAGCAGGTTACACCGGCAGACAAATCCCATCACCATCGATTAAAGAGGATTTGTAAATTCCTGCAATGTGCTAGAGGGGAGGAGTGAGCGAGTTGGTCTTTAACCTGCTCTGGATGGGGTTGCATTCTTCCACAAGGATCAGAGTTACAATTTGGGGTGTGTGTCTCTCTCTCTCTGTTCCTGGTGATATATCCAGCCCTGTCATTGCAAGCTCAGGCGAGGTCTGTGGCACACGGCTCCTTCAAGCAGCCAAATGTGACCCCGCCTGGGCAGCGGTAGCTTAGTCAGTGCTTTTTGGTGTGATGGACCTCACCGGTACAGAGTACTGGCACCTCTTTTTTAGGGTAACCATTTTGTGCTGGCACTCCCAGCACTTTTATCAAAGTACGAGGGCTTTTTTAAAAAAAAAATGCGTGTTTAAATTTGTATATTTGTTTTTAATGTTTTAATTGTTGTAAACCGTCCAGAGAGCTTCGGCTATGGGGCGGTATATAAATGTAATAAATAAATAAAATCTCATTATTTTTTTTTACTAAAAAACCCCCACCACTGGTCAGAGTTATTCTATGCTCCAGCTGTTAAGAGTTTTCATTGCAGAGGAGTGAAGAAATAACTGGTCTGTTAAGACAGGTAGTTGGAAAAAATAAATAAACTTAAAGTTTACCAAGCGACAAAGTCACACATACTGAAGCAGCCCTGAGGCTTCCACTTGGTTACTTGCCCATCACAAACTAACCAAGAACAAAGGCAGGAAGGGGAGGCGCAAAGCCGGCAAAAACAACAAGCACCTTAGAGGAGGAATCAGCAGAGGGAAGAATAGATTGCCTTTCTGTCTATTGCCCCCCCCCCAGTTCAGGTCACTTGTAACATTCCTTGGTGCTTTACTCCCAATACCAGCAACCTCCAGAAACAATGCACTTGTTCATAGCAAGGTAGTCGTACGTGAGGATGCCTTTGAAGGCTGTGTGAGGACTCCAATCAAGTCAGTTCAAGCCACTGCTGGTGAGTTACCAAGTGGGTTTGGCTAAAGAGAGCACATCTCATCAGGTCTTATGTAACTTAAGCAAGCAGCTGGTTCATTTCCAGGCATAACAATAAAAACAGCATGTAACCACAATATCTGAAGGACTCCGTTTGGCTCCACAAGCTTGTCTGACTGCAACTTTTTCCATCAGATGCCTTTCTTGGTGCTCCTCAGCCTTCAGATGTAGAGCATGGTCAAAGCCCCCTTCCCAGCCTTTGCATAACCTTTGTCCCCTAGCAAACCCCCTCACCAGGCTTGAATCTGATGAAAAATGCTGGGCTGAAATTGTGAGGCCATCCCTATTCTCAAGTCAAGGCTCTACACACTAAACCAGGCCTGGTGACCACCCTGATGACTTTCTGGCACTTGGCAAAGTTTTTTAATTTTATTTACCTAGGCTTTCTGGAAAATCATCTAGCTAGTTTTAAATCAGCTGGGTTTTTTTATTGCTTTCGTTGGCCAAATGGGTCTTATCATGTGCAATTTCCTGCAGTCAGTGTTCTCTCATCATCACCAACGCAGAGGCTGCACTGGTTGCTGATTTGCTACCCAGGCAGTCTGAAGGTACTAGTGTTTATTCATAAATCCCTAAACAACTTTGGCCAACGGTCCTTTAAGGATCATCTGATCCCTTATGCCTCGATCTCTGAGATCTGACAGGGCACTTTGGGGAGGTTCCACCTGCCCCTGAGGTTTGGTATTGTTGAGCCTGTGTTCACCCACGAGGGCTTGGGAGAGGGAAGACATGAGCTTCAGACTCCCCAGCTGCCAGGAGGCGCGGAAGACGCAGGAGTGGTGCAGTCTCAACAAGACCTTGGGAGAGAGGGTGAGGCTGAGTTCGGGTCAATTCCCACGGATGGCGCGATATCCGAAGAAGAGAGCGCGCCACCCCCAGACAGATCAGAGGAGCCGTCGGAGGTTGCCTCCGAGCGTGCGTTAACTCCCTCTTCACCGAGCGGCTTGAGGGAGCCTCCAAGTGCGTCTCCGCCCCCCGACCTAGAGCCTGTTGCTAAGGAGCCGGTTCTTTCGGATGAGCCGCTGGAGGCACAACCCCCGTCACCCTGCTCGCGACGCCGTGAGAAACGGACAGGACAGAGGTCGGACTTGCGCAGGAGTCAGAGATTACGATCAAAGACTTTCCCTACTTAAGACTGCAGCTTTCCGGTTTAAGCTACTGAGTCAACTTCCTTCACATGTTGCAGAGCATGTCTAGAGTGTAGTTAGGGAATTCTAGTGAGCTAGCGTAGAGGTTCTTACGAAGCGCACTGCTTTTGATGTATCCATTACTTTAATAAAACAAGATTGAATCGCACCTGTGTCTCAGCCTTGTGGATCCCGCTCTGAACGGGGCAGGTATTTTCAAAATTTTCCTTTCAAAGGTGCACTGATTCTAACCAAATTTTACGTGCTGGTTCCTGAGATGAAGGAGGAGGTGTTCATCTATGTTTGGATCCAGTTGGACAACATTTTGAACCAAGAACCTGGACTGAATTTTTCAAACCTGCACTGGTGTTAACCACCGATTTCAAAACTGCTCTGATTTTCTTTTCTTTTTTAAAAAAATTCTTAGAATTCCCAAGCGAAGGTGGGCACTTTCTGCTAGTTCACAAATAAAATCAAGTAAGTTGGCATGTGGCTGCTTATTTTGTGTTGTACGTTCTGTCTCTGCTATTTAGGTTCACAAGGGACACAAGTGCTGTTTGGCAGCCCTACCACAGGGGTGCTCACCTTCTAAATGATTGCGGGAAAGGTACTTGAGGCCTTCATCCAGGAGGATAACCGGCAAGGAGATCTTCAGCACAGTCACCCATTGAGGCCAGCTTAGCGGCGTCACCTGAAAGATCAGCTGAAAAGCAAGAAGATGATAGATATCACATTCATCCTTCTATTTCCAAAGTTCAGTGGCAAGTGCCAATCCTTACGTAAGCAAAATGGCGCCATCCATATACAAGAGGGAGGAATCAGCGGACTTGTGGTAACCCTGAGGTTTGAACTAGTACAGAAAATCTTTAGAAAAAGATCCCTAGGAGTGTGTGTGTGTGTGTGTGTGTGTGTGGGAAGGACATGCCTCAGTGACTGGAAATGCACAAAGGAGTACTCCATGCTTCAATATTTTTCTTGCAGGACTTGCTGAATATCATTTTTACTTTTAAAAAACACACCTATGGATGTGCATTTTTAAAAAACACACACAAAACACACTAATGGACTGCCTTCAAGTCAATTCCGACTTATGGCAACTCTATGAATAGGGTTTTCATGGTATTCAGGATGGGGGGTTACCATTGCCTTCCTCTGAGGCTGAGAGGCAGTGACTGGCCCAAGGTCACCCAGTGAGCTTCGTGGCTGTGTGGGGATTCAAACCCTGGTCTCCCAGGTCGTAGTCCAACACCTTAACCACTACACCACACATATACATATACAAATTTAGCCCACAACGCTTTGCATGCACGAGGTTCTAGGTTCAATCCCTGCTCTGGCATCTCCAGTTAATCAAGGCGTACCTGGGGAGCAGCTGTCGGTCTCGATCAAGGACGGAGAAACTGTGGCCCTCCCGACGTTGCTGGACTCCAACTCCCATCAGCCTCAGCCAACATGGTCAATGATCAGGGATGATGGGCGATCCAACAACATCTGGACAGCTACAGAACCTCCATCCCTGCTCTTGATGAGCTAACTGCTGGCTTCAGTTACAAGGATGCTGCTTAACTTTACTCTGCCAGGCCCAGCCCTGAGAGGACTTTTGTGAAGGTGGGAAGGCAGGTGCCATCTTTTCTTGAGGTTCACGGCTTCCCTCTTTCAAGGCGTCCAGATGGCCAGATGCAGAAGAGGCCAAGGGGCTCCTGCACCTCCAATAGTTGAGAAGTTCTGCATCTGGTCACCCGCCACTGGGCAGATCGCGTTACTTACAGGCAATGGCTTCACGGAGAGAATCAGGAAGTGCAGAGCCATGGACACGACAATGGCTCCCAAGAGCCAGATGTTGAGCCAGGGTGGCATCCTCAGCAGCGACTGGTTTTCAGACACACTGCGGAAGAGACGGTCGTCAGTCCCCCGTCCCCTGTTCCCACAAACCTGGTTTCTCACCTTAAGGCAGACGAGAGGAAGAAAGCGGAGGCCCTCCAGATGTTGCTGGACTACAGCTTCCATCGCTCCTGACTCTGGGCCATGCTGGCTGAGGCTGACAGGAGTTGGAGCAATATCTGGAGGGCTCCATCCTTGCCTTACGGCCTCCTTGTCCGTAAAGCAGTCATAGGCAGAGCTTACCAAAACTCTTCATGAAGGTACCCCAAACCCATGAAATCCATGCTCCAATCTAAACCAAAGTGCAATGTACGCAATATATAACAACGCGTTATACTACTACTACTAATAATCTGCAAGAGAGTAAGCATACCCTACCAAGTTAATTTTGTCCATGCGTGGACCAGAAGCACACACAGACATCAAGATTCTCATGCTTTAGGTTAATGTATTATTAAGATATGTATTTTATATCTCTGTGTCAGCAGCGTACCCCTAACAAACCTTGATTCACTATGAGTGGGTATCTTTGGGTGAGCTCTTGTGATGTGAAGTAGGCAGACCTCTTTTTTAGTAGAATGTTTCTTCTCTCTAGGACAGGGGTCCCCAACACTTTTTGGGCCAGGAGCACATTTGGAAATCTAAGAAACTGCTATGGATACCACAAAATAGAGGAAGAAGGGGGGAGGAAATTGTCAGAGCTGTGTAGTTAAAGGTGTGGATTGGTCTTCTGTTTCCTTTGATTTTTAATTTGATTTAATTGACTGTTTTGTATTTTGTGTTTTGACATGTATCTGTATTATATTTTTGCTGTACGTCGCCTAGAGTGACAGGATTTTACCTGCCAGATAAGCGTCTAATAAATTTTAGATAATAATAATAGATAATAATAATATATCTACACACGATTTAGACATGATACAAAAATCCCCTTCCTGGACTACAAGGGCCACAGACTGTGCCTGTTTTAGTTAGTCCCCATTTGCCAGATCATTTCTTCTTCATTTCATATCCAGATCATTTGGGGAGTGGGGGAGAGAAAGAGAGAGAGAGAGAGAGACGCCTGGTGGGCAACGTCATACCTGTTAAGCGCATTGCACATCTCAATCGTCACTAGCACAGAGAGCGCCATGGTGGTCGGGTATCGAGACTCAAAAATGACACAGTCAATGCCTTCAAAGATGGGGTTGTCCTCTGTGCATCGCATGAAGTTCCTCTGCGGGCAGGAGAATACAAACACAAGGCTGGAGCAAGAGGCTGCTGCAAAACAAGGTCACTTCCACCTTTCACAGCCACCCCTGGGTTCTAGAGCAGTCCTTTGCTGCTAAAAATCACCCTGTACCTTGCTTTGACAGTGGGGGTCACAAAATAAGTTTCCTATGGGTTCACAACAAGCACAGCTAAGCTTCCTCATTGTTGGTTAAGGAGGAGGAGGAGGCGGCCACAGGTTCCCCATCCTTGTCAAAAATAATTCCTGCACAAATTTAGGGAATTAGTCTGATATATGGCGATGGACCACAACTCCCATCATTCCTGACCACTGGCCATACTGGTGGGTGGAGTCCAATAACTACTGGAGGCAGGGCTGGCACCAGCCTTCCCCGGGCCTGCAGCGCCCGTCCACCCGCCCCACCTACCTCTCCCGTCTCTTCATGTGAATGGCGTGTGTGCTGCACACACATGCCTGCCATCAACCAAGATGGCAGCCAAGGCTTCCCTAAGGGGTTGACGGCTCCGCTGCCATCTTGGTTGATGGCAGACATGTGTGCGTGCATAGCATCAGCCCCTTAGGGAAGCCCCCTTTAGGGGCCCCCCTTAGGGTGGGAGGGTGGTGCTCCTGTTCCACGATCCATGGCACAGTCGGCTCCCAACAGATTGTGGCAGGGGTAGCAGCCCCTTAGGGAAGCCTCAGCCACCATCTTCATTGATGGTAGGTATGTTCGTGCAGCACATTCACCACAACAGGAGAGGTAGGTGGGGCATGCAGGCGTGCTTGCGGGACTGCCTGGGACCTCCCTCTCTGCAATCTGAGGCAGGGTTGGGAGCCGACGCTGCCGCGGATTGTGGAACGGGAGCCCTACCCTCCCACTCTAAGGAGGGCCCCTAAAGGGGCTCCTCTGGGCCACAGGGCTCTCAGCCAGGGCCCTACCTGGCCGTCCTCTGGCGCCAGCCCTGACTGGAGAGTGCTATCTCTGCTGTAGCATCTGTCACTGTATACAAGAATAATTTCTTAAATTGCATAGGATTTATTTTGGAGCAGTTAAAAAGAAACAGCATTGTGTAAGATGGCAGCCTTAGACTTGGACTCATTATTATTTTTGTTCAAAATAATTCCTATTCATCTTAGGGAATTCCTGCACACTTATCAAGGAGTATGTCCCACTGAACTTCTGAGCAGACTTGTCATTTAACCAGCCAGGTAACTTTTCTTTTTTAAAAAAGGAAATCCTAACCCTTCTTGAGAAAGGATGAGGTGTACGTTAAACTACAGAACTAAGCTCTGAATTATGCCTTTGAATGCCAGTTGCTGGGAATCGCATGCGGAGAGAGCACCGTTGCACCAAGGCCCTGTTTCAACCGTTGTCAAACATGCTGGGAGTCTGGTGAGCCATTGTGAGAAGCTGGACTAGATGGACCTTTGGTCTGACCCAGTAGCCAGGCTCTTCTGATCTGTTTTGCTGGCTAGGGACTATCAACTTACCAGCTGGTGGAAAGTAACTTGTGGTCCTTCAGGGTCATACAAAAACCACCAGGTTGCTGAACCCACGGTTGCAAAGCCGACATACACTGCAAGAGAGGGGTGAAAAACAAGAAAAGGCAACTGAGAACAGATCACACACTCTAGTAGTCCTCATGGTGCTGTGCTGCCTTCAGAATGCGGCCATTCAATGGTAAGCACACATCCCCCTGGCAGACTTTACAAGGCAGGCCCACATCACTGGGTATCATTCATTCACTTCACAGGTGGCCGAATCAAAAGAGCGCCTCTAGCCACCTTACACCTTCTGCTATACCCGCATAATTTCTTACGGTGCAATCCTATACTCCAAAGTCAGAGCTTGGAAAAGTTACTTTTTTGAACTACAACTCCCATCAGCCCAATCCAGTAGCCATGCTGGCTGGGGCTGATGGGAGTTGTAGTTCAAAAAAAGTAACTTTCCCAAGCTCTGTCCAAGGTATATGTACCCCACCTAATGCAGGCCAGGTTTAACAGGTAGGCGGGGCTTCTACCTGTCAATCCCATGACATTGCAACAACATCAGGTGACCCATTTTTGTATAACGCTGTGCATGGAAGAACGTAAGAACAGCTGGCTGGATCAGGCCAGTGGCCCATCTAGTCCAGCATCCTGTTCTCACAGTGGCTAATCAGATGCTTCCATGGGAAGCCCGCAAGCAGGACCTGGGTGCAAGAGCACGCTCTCTCCTCCTGCGGTTTCCAGCAACTGGTCTTCAGAACCATGCCTTCTCCAACTGTGGAGGCAGAGCATAGCTGTCATGGCTAGTAGCTACTGACAGCCTCATCCTCCATGAATTTGCCTACTCCTCATTTAAAGCCATCCCTGTTGGTGGCCATTACTGCGTCTTGTGGGAGCAAATTCCATAGTTTGACTATGCGCTGAGTAAAGAAGTGCTTCCTTTTGTCTGTCCTGCATCTTCCAACGTTCAGCTTAATGGGATGCCCACGAGGTCTAGTGCTATGAGAGAGGGAGAAAAACTTTTCTCGATCTGCTTTCTGCATGCCGTGCATAATTTCATACACTTCCATCATGTCACCTCTTTCTCACCTTTTCTCCAAAAAAGTTGTTATATGCCTTCAAGTCGATTACGACTTATGGTGACCCTATTATTCAGCGACATGAACCGCCCTGTTCAGATCTTGTAAGTTCAGGTCTGTGGCCTCCTTTATGGAATCAATCCATCTCTTGTTTGGCCTTCCTCTTTTTCTACTCCCTTCTGTTTTTCCCAGCATTATTGTCTTTTCTAATGAATCATGTCTTCTCATGATGTGTCCAAAGTAGGATAACCTCAGTTTCATCATTTTAGCTTCTAGTGATAGTTCTGGTTTAAATTTGTTCTAACACCCAATTATTTGTCTTTTCCATGATATGCGCAGTCCATGGTATGCGCAAAGCTCTCCTCCAACACCACATTTCAAATGAGTTGATTTTTCTCTTATCCGATTTTTTCCCTGTTCAACTTCCACATCCATACAGAGAGATCAGGAATACCATGGTCTGAATGATCTTGAGTTTAGTATTCAGTGATACATCTTTGCATTTGAGGACCTTTTCTAGTTGTCCCAAAAACTAAACAGCCCCAAATTCTGCAACCTTTCCTCATAGCAGAAGCCATTGCTGGTGCTTGCAAACTCCTGGCTGGCCTAGCTGCGCCTTTACCTGCCCCCTGGATTAACAAAGTTCGCCTCTGTCATTAATTCCTAATGCTGGATGTGGCCCTGGTCTGGTTTTCTGGGTTGCCTCACCTCCAATCGCAAGGTAGCGGAAGAACAACCACCCACTGATGAGTGGCTCTTTGGGGTTCCGCGGAAGCTTGTCCATGATGTCAAGGTCGGGGGGATTGAAGCCGAGAGCTGTAGCTGGCAGGCCGTCAGTCACCAGGTTCACCCAAAGCAGCTGGACCGGGATCAAAGCTTCGGGGAGGCCCAGGATGGCTGTCAGGAAGATGCTGGAAGCAGAACACACAACTTAGTTTCAGCAAGAAAAATATCAATGACAAAGGATCAACACAGGGCCTTTATCTGTCTTTCGATTTGAGCAAATGGATACTTTGATGAGTGAGATTTTGGGGCAAGACAGACTTTGTATATGTGGAGCTAATGGAGTGGAAGATCTGGCCCACTATTTACCAGAATGTCAGCTGTCAACTAGGGAACATTAGTTACTCCCATTTGTTGGCCTTATGAGAAATTGGGAGGTAGTGGGTAAACCGAATTTTCTCTTAAGGCACTCTAACCAGTTTGTGACTCAGAGGGTTGACCTCTTTGCCACGAAGGAGGCTGGTTTAAGGGGGGAAAATGTCTGATCAATGAGCCATGTAACTGCCTTTAAATCATGTGGGCCATTTATAATTAATAAAAATATTTTAATATTTTAAATTTTAGATTAAGATTTTAGTTACTCATTTTAAGATGCATTCACCAATTGTTTTTTAAATATGTTTGTTTTTATTGTATTTGACATGGTCTGAAGACTCGTTCAATAAAATTTGATGGGCTGATTGGAAGCGGAACATACAGAAATTTGAACATTACATCTGACCATGATTTGAAACCTTTTATTTTAGGGGTAGAGAATCTCTGGCCCCTGGACCACGTTTGGCCCAACAGGCCCCCCCATTTAGCCTTGGAGGCTGTTTTCCCTAAACCACAAGCACCTGGCCCGCACCTGATGTCCTATATGATGTCAGGTGTGCACAAGGTGGAGATGCAGCTGAATCCTGCAGGATTGATCAGGTGATGGACAGGGGCTTCAATCCTGCTTTGCTTATGTGCTGACAGGTGGGTAGTCCCGCCCACCTGTCAGAATTGGCCCATGGGATTGGAGGGTAGTTTGCTCAGGATTGCACTCAGTAAATAGCATGAAACTAGGGATGGAAAGATCTGTCAGTTTTGCTTTACTCACTTTTCTCATTATTTCCAACCTTAAATCCAGTTTTCCACATTTCTGCAGTAATTTGCGAATTTTTAAAATGCTCATGAAAATTCTCCAGCATTCTAGTGAGAATTTCTCCTTAGACACATTTTTGTAAGCAGTTTTGACTAATGTACACATTTTTGCAAGCTATTTCTTGTCATAGAATGTATTCTTGCGTTTTATTTCACTCATATTTTCATTTTTATGCACACTTTCCCCTAACATATGCATTTTTGTAAACACTGGCTGGTGAACTGCATCAGAAAATTTGGAGAAGTGTGAAATTTGAAGGACGGCTGTGATTCATTCCTCACATTGTTTCGCAAAGGGAGAATTTGATAAGATTCGGCTTGAAATGTGAACTGAATCTAATTTCTCTCCCATCCCTATTGGCTAAAAATCTGTTCCACTGGGATAAGAAAGGCTCCCAAACATGACTTATTGTGACAAAGCTTATGAATTAAGGGTGGAATCCATGTTCAAGCCATGTTTGTTGGCTGGGGAGCAACATACGGAGCAAATGTTTCTGGAAAACAAGAAGCATTTACATGATAAATCTTGGATGGCTTTGGAATAACCTTCACCAACATGGTACCTTCCTGATGTTTTGGACTACAACTCCCATCATCGTGGCCAATGCCATTTGGCCATGCTGGCTGGGGCTGATGGGAACTGGAATCCACCAACACCTGGAAGGTTCCCCATCCCTGAATCAAGAAATCAAACACTTACCAGACAACTTCTCCAACGTTGGAAGAAATGAGGTAGCGGATGAACTGCTTCATATTGTTGTAGATGGCCCTGCCCTCCTCTACAGCAGCAACGATGGTAGAGAAGTTGTCATCGGACAAGACCATTTCCGCTGCTGATTTGGCCACAGCTGTGCCAGAACCCATCGCAATCCCAATTTCAGCTTTCTTCAAAGCAGGGGCATCGTTCACGCCATCCCCGGTCTGGAGCATAAGGAGAAACCCTGATTATCAGATCAAAGGTCTAACCTTCCATCCAGCTACATGCCCCGAGGAAACCCTTAATCAAGGCACAACACCAACAGCCATCTCCCACTGTTGCATCCTACCCCCCATCAAATAGTATTCAGAGCACAATTTCTGTACGTCAGATGAGGAAACTGCTGGCCCTGGGTTGCATGCGGCCTTCCAGGCCTTTCTATTCAGCCTTTGTGACTCTCCCACACCACGCCCATCTTCAGGTCACACCCTCTCTCCACAGGCCACGCCCATCTTCACGTCACATCCTCTCTCCACAGGCCACGCCCATCTTCAGGTCACACCCTCTCTCCACAGGCCACGCCCATCTTCAGGTCACACCCTCTCTCCACAGGCCACGCCCATCTTCAGGTCACATCCTCTCTCCACAGGCCACGCCCATCTTCAGGTCACATCCTCTCTCTGCAGGCCACGCCCATCTTCAGGTCACATCCTCTCTCTCCAGGCCACGCCCATCTTCAGGTCACATCCTCTCTCCGCAGGCCACGCCCATCTTCAGGTCACATCCTCTCTCCGCAGGCCACGCCCATCTTCAGGTCACACCCTCTCTCCGCAGGCCACGCCCATCTTCAGGTCACATCCTCTCTCCGCAGGCCACGCCCATCTTCAGGTCACATCCTTTCTTCTCAGGCCACGCCCATCTTCAGGTTACATCCTCTCTCTCCAGGACACGCCCATCTTCAGGTCATATCCTCTCTCTCCAGGCCACGCCCCTGACCAGCCCCCCTATAATCCTTTTTGCCAGGGTAGAATGTGACCCTGAACCGGGATAATGGTGTTTTTAAGATATTTTGTTTCAAAGATGTTTTTAATGCTTTATCATCTGTTTGTTAACCTGGACTCCCTTTGGGAGGAAGGGCAACACATACATTTAAATAATACTCAGTCTAATGATGATAATAATAACGTATGGACAACAGCTCACTTTCCATTTCTGTGGGTCTGTTGGCCCCCTGTGCAAACGGAGAGCAAGTCTCTGCAGCCTTCAAAGGAGAAGGGGGAGGATTTCCCCCACATTTTCAGGACTGCTCTCCTTGCCACAGGTCCTTTTAAGAATGCATTTGGGCCCACTCCCAGGACGAAATACATCAGAGTCTGTACGGCCTAGAGTGACTCACGCTTGCTCGAGGCCACTGAGCCACAGTTTTCAAAAAGTTTAAAAACCACTTTGTTGCCTAGTTTAAGATTTGAAAAATGTCCTGGGGACATTTCTGTCATTTCATCCCATTTGATGGGGGTGGGTGAGTTTTATATCCACTCCAACTCCTCCAAAAAACTTTTTTAAAAAAAATCCCTGGGTTGAAAATATTAGCAGAGCTCTAGACCACCGAGATTCCACTTAGATATTACTGGGCTCCTGCTGAGAGGAAGGGCGGGATATAGATCAAATAATAAATACAATAAATAAAATATTATGAGCTGTTGGTAATCTAGTTAGAATGTATTTAAATCCCTTCAATTCTAACAATATTATCTTGGATGCATTTAAGAACATGGGTAGCCAACCTGGGTCCCTCCAGATGTTGTTAGACATAACTCCCATCTACCCCGGCCAACATGGCCCAATGTTCAGGGATGATAGCAGTTGTAGTCCAACAGCATCTGGAGGACACCAGGTTGGCCATCCCTTAATTTAAAGGCAGGGCTGACCAAGGAAGAAACACTATAGCCTCATCTGCACTTTACAGTTAAAGCCGTACCATGCCACTTTAAACAGTCATGGCTTCCCCCAAAGAATCCTGGGAACTGTTGTTTGTTAAGGATACTGGGAGTTGTTAGGAGACCCCTATTTCCCCTTTCAGAGCTATAGTTCTCAGAGTGGTTTAGAAATCGATCCCTCTTCCCCAGGGAACTCTGGGAATTATAGCTCTGTGAGAGGATGAAAATCACACAGAAAGTATAACATTGGGCACATTTACCTTGCCGCGCTATTTTCTGAGACTCTTAGCAGGTCCAGCAACCAGAAAGGGGATTTCCACCCAACTCCAAAATCAGATTTGGGAACATGATTGGACATTCAGATCCAGGAAGGAGAGGACCCCATTGTCAAAGCCCGTGCTCACCATAGCTGTGATTTCATTGAACGACTGTAGGTATTCCACTATCTTGGACTTATGGGCAGGCTCCACCCGTGCAAAGCAGCGCGCTGAACGGCAGGCATCACTCTGGGCCTCTGGCGAGAGATCGTCAAATTCTCGGCCCGTGTAGGCTTTGTCCATCACCTGCTCGCCTTCCAAGAAGATCCCAATCCTCCGGCAGATGGCCACAGCGGTCCCCTTGTTGTCTCCGGTGATCATGATGACACGGATGCCAGCTTTCTTGCACATCTCAATGGACGACATCACTTCCTTCCGGGGAGGGTCCAGCATCCCCACACAGCCGACAAACGTCAGGTTAATCTGAAAGCCAAAGGACTGTAAGGTTCCCCCAAAAGTCATTGTTTTATCTTCTCCTTCCTCAGCCTGGTTGATTAATCGCACACAGCCCCCTAGTTCCAGTGGAGACCGGTGGCTCCAATATCAATGGAATCCACTCTGGATTGTAGTCCAGACTTTCAAGGATTTGTCCTAGGTGCTGAAACCTACGCCCAAAATAGGTTCAGCACCTTGGACAGCTCCCTGAAAGTTAGTCTGCTCTGAGTTTTAGCCCGGCCTTTCAAAGAGCTGACCAAAGTGTTGAAGCCTATTCCCAAAATATGCACAGCACCTTGCATAGCTCCATGAAAGTCTGGACTAAAACCTGAGTGGATTCCACTGCCCCACTGACATCAGAGCCATCAGAATCCACGCATTGCCCCACCCACCTCACCTAGACCTAACCCAGGCTGTTCTTTTGCCTCTTTTCCTTCAGCCAGCCTTACCTCATAGTTGATGAACTGGCTGGAGTCATCCAGACGCATGTCTTCTTTCCGGGGTGGGTGGTCTCTTGTGGCCAGTGCCAGGCAGCGCAGCGTGTCTATGCCAGTGCCCCATTCCCGGATTTTGGAGAGTATCTTCTCCTTGGTGGAGAGAGTCAGGGGCACCCGGTTGTTGCCGACCCGGATATAGTTGCAGCGCTCGATGACACTCTCTGGGGCTCCCTTTGGAAAGGTAAGAAAGTCACAGAACAGGTCCATTAAAGGAGAGATGCAGAAGGCAAACAAACTGGTAAGAGGCTGGAGGACAGCCACCTCAGGAGCTATGAGGTGTAGCCATCCTAGCTCTACGCTGCTTTTCCCAGCTTGGTTTCCATTAACATCCAGACACTGGACATCCAAGTAAAGGCCAGAGAGTACAGTCATCTTAACACTATCCTGCTTTTCCTAGCTTGGTTTCCATTAGCACCCAGATACTGGACAACCAACTAAAGGCAAAGAGGTACAGCCATCCTAGTGCTGTGTTGCCTTTCCCAGCTTGGTTTCCATTAACATCCATACACTGGACAACCAACTAAGGGGGTGCAGCCATCCTAGTGCTGTGTTGCCTTTCCCAGCTTGGTTTCCATTAACATCCATACACTGGACAACCAACTAAGGGGTGCAGCCATCCTAGTGCTGTGTTGCTTTTCCCAGCTTGGTTTCCATTAACATCCAGACACTGGACAAGCAACTGAAGGACTAAGGGGTGCAGCTATCCTAATGCTGTGCTGCTTAGGTTCCTTACTTCTTGCAACACCCAGACACTGAATATATGGTGCCCCAGGCTGAAAGGAATAGGAAAGACAGTTATAGCAGTGTTAGAACAATCTACCTGCCAAAAAGAAACTTGGGGGGGGCAGGATTTGAGGCATGCTGAGGTCCTGCCCTGGGCAAGAAACTGAATAGTGATTCTGCCATTGGTGGCTAGTGGCTCCACGTCAATGAAATCCACTCCAGGTTTTAGTCTGGACCTTGGACAGCTCCTTGAAAGTTTGGACTAAAACCCAGAGCAGATTCTACTGACACGGAGGCACCAGTCGCCACTGGCCACTACCAATGTAAACTCCGTTGTATGGAAAAGACAGAACACCAGGCCCGGTTAGAGCTCTTTCTCACTCTCCTATAATACTAGCACTCAAGGGTCAATGGATGGCTTTCAGAAGATTCAAGCCGCAGAAAAGAAAGTTATCTCCACCACCACCCCGACCAATGCCTAACCAGCTTACAGAACTCCGTGCCACAACCAGAGTGACAGCCACTTGCTTAGATGTGTGTGTGAGTTTTTTTAAAAACATGATTAGAGAAATTTATGGGGCATTCTGGGACAGAATGGGCATTGACCAGGAGAGCTCCACAGATTATCCACCGTGCC
The DNA here is from genome assembly GCF_030035675.1 of Rhineura floridana. NCBI lineage: Eukaryota > Metazoa > Chordata > Lepidosauria > Squamata > Rhineuridae > Rhineura > Rhineura floridana. Next base: position 3,699,713 of record NC_084500.1, on the reverse strand, counting down.
AGGCGCTAGAGATAAACAACAGGAGAGGAGTTTCCCCACAACACCCTGCTTGTGGGAGTCTTTGCTGCCTACTTCTGTGCATCTACAGAGGGGATTCTGACAGGTGGATGGGACAAACCATCTGCCATTCATGTGATACCATGAAAAATGGCCTGCCTTCAAGTTGATCCCGATTTATGGTGACCCTATGAACAGGGTTTTCATGGTAAGCGGTATTCAGAGGGGGTTCACCATTGCCTCCCTCTGAGGATGAGAGGCCGTGACTGGCCCAAGTTCACCCAGTGAGCTTCGTGGCTGTGTGGGGATTCGAACCCTGGTCTCCCAGGTCGTAGTCCGACACTCTAACCACTACGCCACACTGGCTCTCATGTCATACCATGATTGTATTTAATTTACAAAGCCCTGAACAACTTAGGGTCAGGGTAGCTTAGAGGGTACCTGAACCCTTAAATCCCAGTTATTACTGAGATCATCTGCATGAGTGGCTTTGGTTGTCCCCTGAGTTGATGAGGCTCATTTAACATCGACACGAAATCGAGACTGCCGTGTCGTCGGCGCAGTTCTCTGGGACGCTCCGCCAACAGAGAATTGGCAGGCACCTTCTGTCTTAACTTTTACATGCCTGCTGAAAACCTTTCTGTTCCGCCAGGGTGATGCAGGCAGTTAACAAGATGTCTTTTGGCAGTAGCAGACGTCTATTTTTACAGTATTTTGAAAACGGTTTTTATTGTACAGTTCCTGTCCGTTGTTAAACCACTTTGATTTTTTTCTCGTTTAAAAAGTGAAATGGCAGCATGCAAACAGGCGTATAAATAATTAACAAAGAAATAAATATTGTAAGGGTGTCATTTGATTGGCATGTGCTGATCTGTCAAAGTTGGCCTGTGGGGTGGCGTCACTGGATGTTGGACTCCAATTCCCATATTCTCTGGCCATTGGCTACATTGGCTGGATCTGATGGGAAGCGGAAGTCAACCTCATCTGGAGAGTCACAGGTTTCCCTACCCTGCCATGTCCAAGGATCTCGTTGTTGTTGTTGTTTTGTTTTACTTAAGTCACCTTTCCCCAGCCTCTTTGGACATACAAGCAACTCTCCCAAATGAACAACAGGGGAGGTATCTGCCCTTTTCACAATGATGCACTTCACTCAATACCCAGTTGAAGCACCTTAGCCTCCCCAAGGCTGGCTCAGCTCACTGGAACTCAGGTGATGCCCAGCATTTCCTCTAGATGGCGCTGTTTTGCCATTCCTCAATGCAACAACTTGCACAGTTGGCAAGGCTGGACAATGGGGCAGTTATGGGGAACACAGTACAAATGAGTAATAAGAAGAGCCCTATAGCTGGATCAGGCCAGTGGCCCATCTATTCCAGCATCCTGTTCTCACAGTGGCCAACCAGATGCCCCAATGGGAATCCCGCAAGCAGGACCACGGTGCAAAGAACACTCTCCCCTCCTGCGGTTTCTGGCAACTGGTATCCAGAAGCATACTGCCTCTGACTATGGAGGCAGAACATAGCCATCGTGGCTAGTAGCCACTGATAGCCTTATGAACTCAAATTGATATGACTTGTTAGGTCAGCGGAATGCTTTCGAACCAGCATTGGCCGACGGATTCCATCCCTAGCCAGCACTGGGATGGATAAGGTGCTTCAACTGCGTATTGAATGGCATGCTTAATTTATTTTCGAAACACACTCACATGCACACAAAACCTTTGTTTTTTGTACACTTAATAGACCCCACTCTATGCCAAACTTGCTCATGGGTGAATGAGGCCCCTGCTCAGCGTTCTCAATATCAGAAAAGTCAGAGGGTTCTACATACTCAATCACACCTATCCATCCATCCATGTAAGCAAGCAAGAGGCATCAGCAGAGTCAATAGACACATCCTGGCCACTCAAGCACCTCCAAGAAGGGAATGGAGTAGGCAGGGCTGGTGCTAAAGGGTGGCCAGGTCGGGCCCGGGCCACAGGGGCCCCTCAATAGGGTGAGGGAGGAGTAGTGCTCCTCTTCCGCAATCCGTGGCAGAGTACTGCTGCGGATTGCAGGGAGAGAGTTTCCCAGCTGCCCCCGTTCGCTGGTTCCACCTACCTGTCTCTCCTGTCTTTTGTGGCTGTGTGGGCAGGGCTGTCATTAACCAAGATGGTGGCTGAAGTTTCCCTAAGGTGCTGATGCCCCTGCTGCCATCTTGATAAATGGCAGGGATGCGCACACGTAGCATGCATGCGTGCCATCAACCAAGATGGCAGTGGAGGCTTCAGCTCCTTAGGGAAGCCTCGGCCACCATCTTGGTTAATGGCAGCCCAGAGCGCACAGCCACAAAAGACAGGAGAGATAGGGGCCTAAGGCAAGCTGGTGCCCAAGGGCCCTGGCATGCCTGGTGCCGGGCCTGGGAATAGGGCCAGAGAGAGGTATACCTTGAGGAGAGGGTGTATAACCTAGGGAGGGTCCCGAGGGCCAGATAAAGAGGGCTGGAGGGCCACATTTGGCCCCTGGCCTGAAATTCCCCGCCACTGGTGTAAAACCAATAGCAAACTGTATCTTACATATGTGGACCCTTATATAGCCAAAACAGTGCCACTTTTGCATGACAGAGAGATGTTAAGCAGACGTGGGGGAACCCCAAGATTTTCAGAAGGATTAAAAAAACCTTTCAGGGGGAAAAACGTTAAGTCGACTGAAGAGTACTGAGAATGCTTAGCGGGCATGGGTGGGGGAAATCGAATCGAGTTATCTTGGCTAGCTGTCAGGAGCCCTCAACAAGACAACCCCACACTGCAACATTGTGTTGCCGGCTCCACTTGTCTGGCCCTCTAATGCCAGCTCATGAAAGCCCGGTGCAGCATTCCATGACAATTCAGCAGAGCCGGACTCCGCATGCGCAGTGCCGATACCTTGACAAAGAGCTTGCTGCTGGAAGAGTTGCGGCTGGAGGCCACCGGCGTACAGTAGACGGACATGGACTTGCGGTCGCGGGAGAATTCAAGGGTACACTCCTTCTTCATCAGCTGTTTGATTACCTGAGCAGGGGGGTAGGGGAAAGGATGCAGTTGTGGAATCATCAAACCTACAGAGACATGAATTTCCTTCAACAGAGGCAAGAAAAAGAGAAAAACAGGCCGGTCCACTCCTAGGTCACTCATCGTCAGGGCAGAACTTCATGTGCGCCAAACAACGTCCCTCTGAGCATACGTGCCCACCCTCCCACTGTGGACAGTTGCAAAAAGACCTCTTTGAGCCTTCACAGCTAGCAGGATTTGGAGCATTGGGCCAGACTAGACAGGCTGTGTCATTTGCACAGTGGCTACCAGCCACGATTGGCTGTGGTCTACCTCTACTATCAGTGACAGCAGGCCTCCGAACGTCAATTGCTACAAATCGCAGGTGGGGAGAGTGCTGTTGCACTCATGTCCCGCTTGCGGGCTTCCTACGGACATCTGGCTGGCCACTCTGGGAAGAGGGCGCTGGACTAGATGGGCCACTGGCCTGATCCAGCAAGGCTCTTCTTGTGTTCTTACGGGATAAACTCTCTTGGTTCCCACCTGGAAATAATCTGGTAGGCCTGAGAGCTTGGAAAAGTTACTTTTTTGAACTACAACTCCCATCAGCCCAATCCAGTGGCCATGCTGGCTGGGGCTGATGGGACTTGTAGTTCAAAAAAGTAACTTTTCCAAGCTCTGGCACCCCATGCACCACTCCAACGTCTTATGTGTAGCCACAGCTTGAGGAGGCTATCCAGCAGCGTCACACATAAATGTCGGGCTTAAGCTATCAGTAGTTACTAGCCAGGGTGGCTGGGTACCATCTCCACAGTCGGAGGACGTATGACTCCAAATGCCACCTGCTGGATAGCCCAGAGTGCTCAGGTCCTGCTTCCAGGTTTCTCTACAAGAGGTATCCGGTTGGCCATTATAAGAAACAGGATTCTGGATTAGATGGACCTTTGGCTTGGCCCAGCTAGAGGACTCTTCTCAAGTTGGATTCCTTGTCAGCCATTTAATGGAACATAATCAGAAAAAGCTCGAGGAAAGAAGATGGGAAATATTTATTTTTCTCACTGGGCCATCTGGTTGGCCCCTGTGAGAACAGGATGCTGGGATAGATGGGCCACTGGTCGCATCCACTTAGCTTCCTCTCTCAAAGATACTAGTCCTGCTTATCTTGCCAAACAAGCACAGAGATCTAAACTGGTGTTTTTAGTGCTTTTGTTCACCGTCCTGGGCTGCTGCTGGGAGGCAGGGCGGGATATAAATCAAATGATATATAAATAATGAACACCCTACGCACTGTATTGCATGCGTTGGCCCTCTCAACTTTAGAGACACTGCTTGTATCCGTGTCGAAAACGTTCATCTTCTCCACCAAGCACGTCAACGCTGTCTCCGTGGCTTCGCCCACTTTTTCATAGACTTTCTTGGACTGTTAACAGGAAGAAAAACGGACAATGAGGAGAGGAGACAGAAGCTTTCCACTATAGTTCCCGTGGAACCAGTGGCGCGTTTCCAAAAAAGTGATGAAAATCCAATGCTCAAGATCACGAACAAGGTTCAGCGCATTTATTCAACTCATATTCGAAAACAACACTTTACAAAGGACGCCATGTTAATTTGATGTGTCGTACACAATATCTCACGTTTTTCCAAAAATATGAGAACCTAAATATTTGACCGGAGAAAAACATATACTCAGTGGAACAACCCTGTACTCATTTACTCAAGAGCAAATCCACTGAGTTCAATGGATCTTCCTCCCAGGGAAGTAAGTACAGGTCTGCAGCCATACAGTGCAATCCTACAGAAGTCTACTGAGAAGCAAGCCTTACGCTGCAATCCTATACTCACCTGCGACTAAGCCCCATTGAACTCAATGGGGCTTGCTCTTGAGTAGACCTGTACACAATTGCACTGGCAGCAGCTGAAAAGTTATCTTCAAAGCAAGTTCAAACCTTTATGTAAAAACTATTTTATTGGAATATGTTTAAATGCTTAAGGGCATTCTAACATAATAGCATGTTCTTCCTTTACATTTTTTTTCCAAATTAAGGTGTTGAAAACCTTTTAAACATACAGATAATCAACTGCAGAGGACAGTGGAATGTAAAAATAGAGGCAGACTGATGGAATGCTTGGGGGCAGGGCTGGCGCCAGGCATGACTGAGCCCTTGGGCACCAGTCTGCCGTGGGTGTGCTGCTCCTATCTGTTCCACCTACCTCTCTTTTGTCTCCCGCTGGTAAATGCGCAGGGCTACCATCAACCAAGATGGCAGTGGAGGCTTCTCTAATGGGCTGATGTCCCCACCGCCATCTTGTTTGATGGCAGGCATGCGCATGCCTGCCATCCACCAACATGGCGGTAGAGGCATTAGTACCTTAAAGAAGCCTCCCCCACCATCTTGGTTGATGGAAACCCTGTGCACACAACAACAGGAGAGAGAGGTAGGTGGAATGAGCGAACAGCCACATGGCCTGGAGGCTCCCTCCCTGCAATCCACGGCAGGGTCCCTGCCGTGGATTGCAGATGGGGAGTGCTACTCCCCCACCCTAATGAGGGGCCCCTGTGAGCCATGGGGCCCTCGACCAGGGCCCGACCTGGCCGCCCTTTGGCGCCGGCCCTGCTTGGAGGTGCTCCTAGCTTGGAGGCTCAGGTGGTCTCGCTGGTCAGGAGTGCCTTTCTCCAGTTCTAGCTGGTTCATCAGCTTCAGACCCTTTTGGTCAGAGATGACTTGGCCACTGCACTCCATGCTGTGGTATCTTCCAGATTAGGTTATTGCAATGTGCTCTAAGTGGGGAAACCCTTGAAGACTACTTGGTCATTTCAACTGGTCCATAAAGCTGCAGCCAGATTACTGGCTGGGGTTCCATTTATATCTCGTATAACCACTGCATTGGTTGCTTGTTCATTTCTGGGCCCAAACGAAGGTGCTCACGCGAGTGTTTAAAGCCCCAAACGACTAAGGCCCCAAATATCTGAAAGACCACCTCTTTCCCTACAGACCTTCTTGGGAGTTGAGATCGGCGGGGGGGGGAACTTAGGGTAGTTCCTCCACCCTCAGAAGCTCATGGGGTGGTGGCCCAGGAGAGGTGGCCCCTAAGTTGTGGCAGCCCATAAGTTGGGGAACTCCCTCCCCACTGAGGTGCATCTGACAACTTCACTGTACAGGATTTGGTGAATGCTGAAGAAGCACCTCTTTACCCTTACCTTGGACACCTGAGATTAGGCATGGGAGAGAGATTCAATTCAGTTCATGTTTAAAGCTGAATCTATCAAATTCACACATTCTGAAACAATATGAGAACTGAAACACAGCCCCATCCTTCAAAAGATGCACCTTACCAAATTTTGCAACGCAAAAATTCATTATGTTATTATTTATTCATTTATTGCACTTGTCTGCCGCCCCACAGCCGAAGCTCTCTGGGCAGTTTACAGCGACCAAAAACATTAAAACAAATATACAATTTAAAACACATATTTTAAAAACAATGTAAAACACAATTTTAAAACTGAAAACAATATAAAAAACATTTAAAACACATGCTAAAATGCCTGGGAGAAGAGGAAAGTCTTGAACTGGCGCCGACAAGATGACAGTGTTGGCGCCAGGCGCACCTCATCCACTATTTCATTCCATAATTTGGGGGCCACCACTGAGAAGGCCCTCTCCCTTGCTGCCACCCTCCGAGCTTCCCTTGGAGTTAGGGGGAAACGTGCGCAAACGTATTAGTGAAAATGACATACAAAAATGCATTATATTAGAGGAAATTGCTTGCAGAAATGTGTACATTAGTCAAAGCTGCACACAAATTTATGTTTATTAGCAGAAATTTGAACTAAAAGACTAATGAATTTTCATGAGGATTTTTAAAGAATCACAGATTGCAGCAGAAATGTGGAGAAAGACTGGAAAAAACAAGAACCAGCGAGAATCGAAACTGACAGGTGCTTTCATCCCTACCTGAGATGCATATTTTGAGAACCCAGCCTACTTTTGTGAGTGTATGCTATTTTAAATTGTTTTCAAGGATGCATTTTTGCTGTAATCCACCCTTCACACTCAATAACCGTTGAAGGCTTGGGTGGCTGATTGGAACCTTAAACTTCATTCCATGCTGCAACATTTTGCTGCAGGTCCCGCTTGTAATCATCAAGCAAACAAACAGGTCTCAAGGTCAACTCACCTCATTGTAATCTAGGGAGGAGTCATTGCAAAGGGCACAGATTGTGGCAAGTTCCACCAAGCCATCAAACTGTCCACATCGAACAGGGCTATCGTTCTTCAAGCTGCCATTGAGGGGAGGGAGGAGGAAAATTGTTGCTATTAACTATTACAATGCATTAGATCTGTTCATCGCTTTTCACAAACCATCTCAAAGCAACTTACAAACTATTAAAATACAGAACTACTAATCAAACATTTTAAAATCCATTCACGTGGAACAAAACCTAAGAGCAGCCTTTCCCAACCGGTGTGCCTCCAGATGTTGTTGGACCACAACTCCCATCAGCCTCAGCCATTGGCAATGCTGGCTGAGGCTGATGGGAGTTGTAGTCCAACAACATCTGGAGGCACACTGGTTGGGAAAGGCTGCCTAAGAGTAGTAAGTGGTCATCCATCAACAAGGATAATAAGGACAAATTCTATCCACATTGAAATCTGACTAGGAAAAGCAAACCATTGCTGTTTGCACTCAAGGTGTCATGAACAATGAGACGGAACAACATGTTTAACTATTGATTTATCACTGCATTTCTGTCCCTCCCTGCTATGTAAAGGATATAGTTAATGTGGCTCCATGTCAAGACAAGTTCCATATCCTGCAAGAGAGATATTCCTCACGGCATCCAACAGTATTTGATGTTTGGCAGTTAGTGCTGACGTGTGACAGGGCCTTTTTGGTAGTGGTTCCTCATTTGTAGAATGCCCTCCCTGTCTCTCTCATTATTTGCAACCAGGAAGAATTTAAAAGCATGTGAGGGCTGACAGATGCTGCCCCGAGCAACCTTGAGACTATTAGCTATGTAACTGTTTTTAAAAAAATTCTTTTGATGTTTTTAAACACATTCTTTGTTTTATTTTAATTGTAGCCAAAGACGACGGAAAGTTTGAGTGCGGCAGCAGAGCAAGCCTCCCCCCCCCTTCTTCCAACCAGATGTGAGTTTGGAATTGATTGGAGTACCTCAGGGGATGGATCCACCGGGGCGTGTGTCAGAACTAGTCATCCAGGCTGAGCCACAGGCATATTTAAGGCTCAATCTGAAGTAATATCCTTAAATCCCCTCCAGTTTCCACCTCAAGCAGAAGAGGCAGCTTCATCTGCAGCGTCCGGCTGTGATTGCTCAGAGATACTGAAAGCACACTTTGCACATTCTCAGAGGCTGCCTTACACTAAAGTCAGGCCTCTGGTCTACGTAGCTCAGTCGTGTCTAATTTGGCTGGCAATGGCTCTCCATGGGTCTTCGGCCATCTACTCCTATGGCAACTGCGATTTAATTGGAGGTGCTGACCTTGGGGGTTGAACCTGGGACCTTCCGCCTTCAAAGAAGGTGGTCTTCCTCTGCGCTGTGCCCCCCTCCCCACAGTCACAGCCCTTCCCACGTCCCCGGCCAAGGCCTGGCCCAGACAACCAGCTCCAAGGCCAAGCGCTGCTGAACTTTGTTTCAAATTAGATCCCGAATCTGCCCTAATAAATCCCTGTAGAAACGCCATTTTTGGAAGGCCGGAAGACAGCCTTCTGTCAACGAGCTGTTTCTAACCGAGTGACAAATTGTACCCTTTCACGAGGCATTAACAAATGTCTCGGACTAAGCACAGCTGTGATGGAAAAGTTCCTTGCTAATTAAAGAATCATCAGAGTCTCGGGGGGGGGGGAAGGAAGAAAAGTTTATATAACCAAAAGGAGAAGAGAATGAACACAATTCTGTGCTCAAACAATCCCAGATCTGTTGGCAAGGTTTTGTCTTTGCTGAAGTTCCATAGGAAGGCATAAAAAGAGCTGGGTATTTCAGCTTGCTTTAAATAAAGGGAAGTTTCTTGCCCTTATGACTGCAGAGATCTGCTTGAAAGTGGCCAGTTTTCTGGCTGCTGAAAATTTAGAGGCTGGAGAGGTGTCTGAATAAGATTTCCACTGGTGGGGGTAGTGTTTCAGTTAGCTCTTCAGCCGGCCTTCCGAAGAGCAAAACCAGTGTTAAATATCAAAAAATATAGTACAGATTTCAGCATCATGGCACAAATGTAACCTATGGCCCAAATGCACACAATTTATACACATGGTAGAATTGAGCTCTAAATTGTTTGTCTCGTTGCAGAATTTTATAAATATCTCTCCAGCATAGAACTGGTATTAACCTTGGAATAAAAAGAAGAGGTATCACTTTCTAGGCATGCTTCCGAATTTTTCCTCATCGGAATTCCTCCTGGGATTTTTGGATGTCCGCGTTACCAGGTTATGCTTCCTAAAGTGGAACCCTTGTGATAGACACACTCTGTTTTTTTTATTTTCCACTTATTGTACAGAGTACTACGCACCCACTAAGTTGCAGTTCACAGTTTGACTCTCTCCCCACCTTCTGCACACACAAAATTTACATCACCAACGGGACTTCTTGTAAGCAGGAACACAAGTAAGTGAAGGCAGGCTACGCACAGGCTGGGGACATGCTAGAATTGCACCCAATTCAGATTTGGTACCAAATTTTCCATTAATTCGCTTACTCTCAATCTTTGAGTATTGGATTTTAATGTAGCAAATTTCCGCTGCTATTTTTGAAATGGACTTGAAAAAAAATCCACCTCTAACAATGTCATAAGGACATAAGAAGAGCCTGCCAGATCAGGCCAGTGGCAAGTCTAGTCCAGCATCCTGTTCTCACAGTGGCCACCAGATGCCCCAATGGGAAGCCCACAAGCAGGACCTGAGCGCAAGAGGACACTTCCCTCCTCTGGCTTCCAGCAACTGCTTTTCAGAAGCATCCCACATCCCACTATGGTGGCAGAGCATGTCGATTTTAAGAACGATCATTTATCAATGTTTCCTTTAATAATACTGATTTTCCTTCAGAACGTCAATATTTTTAAAGGTAATCTTGACATTTCCTTCAAAATATCGACATTTCCTTCTGTATTTTTTATATCTGTATTTTTTTCCAAGCCAGAAAACCCCACAAACCGGTAAAAGCAGCGGCTAGCAGAGAACGAATGAAGTTCTATTTCTTTCTTTCTTTGATTTATATCTCCCTCTCCCTCACGGTAGGAGCCCAGGGGAGCATCAATGCCAACCTGTTAGGCTGACAGAATGCATTTGAACTGGCACTGGCCGACAGATCCCATCCCTCGTGCAGACTGAGGTTGCCCTAATGGATCAGTCTCCACTGCTGGCTGGGACCAATGGGGGTTGTAGTCCAATGGCGACCGGACGGCACCATGTCGGCTTCACCTGCTCTAGTTAAACTGGAATTCAAGAGGAGTGAATGGTAATGCAGAGCGATCCCAAGGCACGGGACCCTCTCATGGCTATCACATTCTGTGTTGTGGGACAACCTAATTTGATCAGCCAGCCTCTGCTAAAGTCTTCACTAGCTAATATTTGCCCTTCAGCATTTGGATTCCATTTCCCCATTGGTCCCTGCTCTAAACCGTTGTCCTTTCTACGTTATACTCAGGGAGGGTTGAGGGAGAAATTGCATATTAATGCAGACCTAATTCTCATTGCCCCATATACCAGCTGCAAAGCAGGTATTCTTTTGACATCCGAATTTTGCAATGAGGTTCTCCAACCAAAAAAAAAGTGCACGCAAAAAATGCACTATTAACACTAGCACACTACATCAAGGAGAACATACAATGTATGTATTAGGGCAAAACAGCATACCAGGAGAACATCATCTAAACTGTTATGTACCCAGTTGATCACTGCACTCTGCAGGTGAAGACCTCCTACAGATGCCATCTTATCAGGAGGTCCATTCTACACAACGTAGCAATTGATTCTTTAGTGTGGTGGCACCTGTCCCTTGAAACTCCCTCCCCTTAAATATTAGACAGGCGGTGTCTTTTCAACTCCTGCTGAAGGCCTTCACTTTTCCACAAGCCTTTTAAGAAGATGCCTTTACCCCTACCTGCCTCTGAATTGGAACAGTTTTTAAGACGTTTCGCTTTTAAGATGTTTTGTTTTAAAGATGTTTTTAGAGTTTTATGACTTCTTGTTTGCTGCTCTGCACCTTGGACGGCTCCTTGAAAAGGTCAAGCTAAAACCCAGAGCGGATCCCACTGCCCCACTGACATGGAGCCACCTGCCACTGATCTCTAGCTATAATTAGCTACTTTCTAGGCAGTGAATCCAACTTCTGCAACATTTGGATGCTCCTTCAGGATAGGATCTGTGAGTTCCCACAGATCCAGGGGAAGGGAAGTATGGCAAAAACTGCGGCTGATCCATCCAGCCTTGTTTCCAATCATTCTTGAGTCGGAAAAGCTACATCCAGCACACATTCTTCTGCAGAGCTTTATTTTACTTGCCGTTTCCCATGGCATGATCTTTTAAAATAGCCAGAGAGTTAAAAGTGGACAAAAGGTTACTTGACCCTTGGTGACTGCAGCCTCGTGAACTCCCATCGTGAAGTCCAGCTGGGGTAGAGCATGATCTGAACACGTTACATAACCCAGAGCTTGGAAAAGTTACTTTTTTGAACTACAACTCCCATCAGCCCAATCCAGTGGCCATGCTGGCTAGGGCTGATGGGAGTTGTAGTTCAAAAAAGTAACTTTTCCAAGCTCTGAATAACCTAATGGTACTGTTGCAGTATTCCATGGCAAACTAAATACAACAACTTTAAAAAGTGGAATGCGACGATTGTATCCAGTGTTAGTCATACACAGCGGAGATCCACCAAAATTAATGGACGTATGTTAATCATGTCTATTAATTTCAGTGCGTCTACTCTGAGTAGGACCAATGTCAGATGCAATCCTGAATTCCTCAAGGAAGCACTCATACAAGGATGGATGAGGGCGAAATTCAATTCCGTTTGCACTCGAGGGCGAATCTATCAAATTTACACTTTCCAAAACAATACAAAGGCCTGAAACACAGCCACCCTTCACAACGTTGTGATGCTCTTCTCCGGCCAACATTTAAAAAAATGCATTGCATTAGGAGAAATTGCCTGCAAAGGTGTGTACATTAGTCGAAACTGCATGCAAAGACGTGTTTATTAGGAGAAGTTCACACTAAAACGCTAAAGAAATTTCATGAGTGTTTTTTTTTTAAATCACAAATTGCTACAGAAACGTGGAGAACTGAATTTAAGACTGGAAAAGTGAGATTCTGCGAAAAACGAAATGGACAGAGCCTCCTGTCCCTAGTTCCAAAAGATTCTTTTTCGAAAATCAACCAGGGTGGGCTGGGGACAGTTAGATCAAGGCTGTGGCACGGGGGTGGGGGCCATCCCAGGGATGGGACGCCTCAAGATGTTGTAGGACACCAACTCTCAACACGCTCAACCAGCATCCAAAATCCCTTTTTTGAAGTAAAAGTCACAGAACTCTCATTTAAAAACTAGATTGATCATAGGCATTTCTAATGTTTTAAGTAAGGCCAGAACAAGCCTCACGTCTCTGTGAAGTCTAGGCCATCTGGAAATCAATGCACCATGGGAGAATTGGAGAGTGGGGTTTGTGTGTGTATGTGCGTCTTGAGGGGGGAAGACAGCTACTGGAAGTTTCTGGGAAACCAAACCAAACGGAGGGGGCGTTTTGCAACATTTGTGGAAGGGATCTTCCTGTTCTCTCCTCACACCACATGGCACGTTCTGGGGCTAAATGACAAATTTAACTCTGGGTATCCCCAAGGCCGCCACTGCAAATATGGAATTTTAATTTTATATCTTTAAAACACTTTTGCCTTGTTTCAAATTTATAGAACTTTCCAAATCTACTATATATCTTGGATAGCGCTTTGTTTGTCCACTCTGCAACCACATTTTGCATGATAGCTCCTGAGATCAAAGAAAAAGCAGGTTTTTGTCTATGTTTAGTAGGGATGTGCAATAAAAGGTGAAGGTGTCCCCGCACTTATTGTGCGAGTTGTTTCTGACTCTTAGGGTGACGTCTTGCGACGTTTACTAGGCAGACCGCCAGTTCCTTCCCCGGCCTTTCTTTACCCCCCAGCGTATGCCGGGTACTCATTTTTCGGAAGGATGGAAGGCTGAGTGGACCTCGACCCCTTTTACCGGAGGTTCGACTTCCTCCTTCTGTTGGAATCGAACTCCAGCTGTGAGCAGAGCTTTGGCTGCGTTACCGCCGCTTACCACTCTGCGCCCAATTCGGATTTGGTACCGAATTCTCCATTAAATCACTTAATCTCAATTGGATTCTAATGTAGTGGATTTCCGCAGCTGTTTTTGAAAATGGACTTTGTTTTAAAAAAATAGCTGCCACTAAAACATTGATTTTAAGAATCGATACTTCCTTGAAAAATATAAGTATTTCCTGCAAAATTGTTACAGGAAATATCAACATTAATTCTGATAAACATGAATTGGTAAAAGCAGATGCTAGCAGAACTTGAATCAGTCTAGTAGGTCGACTGAATGCTTTTAAACTGGCACTAGCCAACCGATCCCATCCCTCATGTTTAGATGCAATTGGATGCTATTTTGATTCAAGGTGGCAGACTAAGCCTTTCCAAACTGCACTGATATCAAACACTGATTAATTCATTTATTTTTTTGCTTTCTTAGGAATTTCCAGGCAACGGCAGGTACAATCTTGCTAATAAATACATAAAATAAAAATTAAACATCTAATCTCCCCCTCCCCTTAGCATTCTTTTCCAAGGCTGTCTCTGCAGAATTTTGCCAAGCCCTTAAGTTATAAATAAAGATGAACAGAAATGCCAAGTGCTTACACTTGTCCCTCTGGGGTGTATGTGGACCCAGTGATGGTGAACTCGTGAAGGCTGCAGTGGATTCCTTCTATCTTCTCAACAATGAACATCTGCAAAAGAGAGAGAGAGAGGTGAGCAATGAAAGGATCACACATTGCTAAACAGCCATTTGCAAAATGTAATCAGTCTGTTTCTTCCCATTTATTTGTGCCCTTTTCTTCAGCTAAAAAGAGAGGCTTGTATACAATCAATTAAAACAAGCTCACAATCTGAAAAGACACCACACAAAAGGAAAAAGGGATGGGGAGGGAAGAAGAGAAAAATCCTTCATCATTGTCTTTTATTTGTATGCCATTTTCCCACCAAAGTGTCCCCAGAGTGACTCACGACATATCAAATGAACAATGAGTACAATAATTGAAAATAAATACTAGAAACAATTAGAGTTGCTGATGTCGCTGAATTGCTCCTCGTGTTGCTGAATCCCAGCTCTGATCAGCCTCAGCCAACATGTCAGAGATAGTGGGTGTCCCAATCCAACAGCATCTGGACAGATTGCCCACAGATTACCCATCCCTGCTTTAAGGGGTTTGGTTGGCTCTGCACCATTTTATCCACACAACAACCCTTGAGGTAGGTTGGGGGGAGGGACAGAGAGAGACTGTCCCAAGGCCACCTAGTGAGCTCCACGGCCGAGTGGGGATTTGAACTTGGATCTCCCCAATCTTTGTCCAGCACCCTAACCCACCCTTTCCCAAATGTTGGGTTCCCAGATGTCGCTGGACTACAATTCTCATTATCTCTGACCATTGGCCATGCTGTCTGCGGCTGACTGGTTGGGAAAGGGTGCTTTTAACCATTACGCCTCCTTATGTGCACCGAACCTTCTTGACGGTGAAGAACTACAGATTTCAACATCATTAGTTCTGCTCCAGCAAAGCTGAAGCCGAAAGCACGAGAATCCAGGGAGAAATCCAGCAGAGGGACCCTTTTTGCAAGCAGCTCTGCTAATGAATGGGAACTGCAGCTTGACACCATGGTCTATGAATGCAACAGCTCAGTCGCAGAAACTGACGGGTTTTTCAGAAGGCCCGCGGCCTCTGCAGAAGTCCCCAGATGGAATGAGCAACAGATATGGGCTGTGATCATGACTTCAAAGCTACTCAACCTCATTGGCATGGATGGCCACACCTGCCTTTGTCGGCTGTGCTCCTGTGCCTTTTGGTGGGTGAGCGTCAGGAGCTGCTGGGATCTCTGTGCAGCTGGTCCCATGTGCTGATCCTTTGGCTTGCAGGTAGCAGCTTCTCGGTGAAGCACCCTCAGGCCCTGGACTGAGTCCATTCCCCCAGCACCAGGCTGTCTGTTGGATTCTTCTGGCTGGGAAGGAGCACAAGACAGGTTCTTGAGCCTTGCTTGAGTAACAAGGTTCTCCTGAGCTCTGACATGTCCCAGCATCCTTGGTTGGTCCTGAGTTTGGGTTTGTCCATTAGGCCTGACTCCTTGTTTGAGCCACAATACTGGCTTTCTCCTTGCTCCCACCTCATTTGCCCTTCGGTCCTGACTTCTGGCTTCCTCCTGGCTCCCCATTTGTCCTTCGGTCCTGACTTCAGGCTTCCTCCTGGCTCCTCATTCGTTTCGGTCCTGACTTCTGGCTTCCTCCTGGCTCCCCATTTGTCCTTCAGTCTTGACTTCTGGCTTTGTCCTGGCTCCTCATTTGTCCTTCGGTCCTGATTTCTAGCTTCCTCCTGGCTCCCCATTTGTCCTTTGGTCTTGACTTCTGGCTTCCTCCTGGCTCCCCATTTGTCCTTCGGTCTTGACTACTGGCTTCCTCAACCCTGCCTCGTTCGTCCTTTGGTGCAAGCTCCCAGCTTCCTCCTGGTCTGCGTTTGTCCTCTGGTCCCAGCTTCCGGCTTCTTCCTGGCTCCGTGCTTGTCTTTCGGTGCTGACTTCTGACTGCCTCCTGGCTCCTGGTTTCACTTTCAGTTCCAACGTCTGCTTGTACCAAGTTTATCCTTTGTTCCTGACTTCCACATCTTCTGGTTCCCTCCTCCTGGCTCACCTGACACAGCAGTCCATGGACCCAGCCTGGACAGTGAGCAAGAGCGGCGTACCTGTTCCCACAGTTCTCTGGGAAGAAGGACTGACTGTTGAACCACTCTGGGAATTGTAGATCTGTAAGGGGAATAAGGGTTTCCTAACAACTCTCAGCACCTGTCACAAACTAAACTTCCCAGGACACTTTGGGGGAAGCCATAACTGTTGGGATAATTGTGGAATAAATGTATGGTGTGAATGTGGGCCAAGACAGGCCAGTGACTATGGTCTGCTAGCTAACGCATGTAACTCTTGTGCACCCATATCATTTACTATCCGTTTCACTACGGATTTGGCTTGAACTAGAGAGCCAGTGTGGTGTAGTGGTTAAGGTGTTGGGCTATGACCTGGGAGACCAGGGTTCGAATCCCCACACAGCCATGAAGCTCACTGGGTGACCTTGGGCCAGTCACTGCCTCTCAGCCTCATGAAAACCCTATTCATAGGGTCGCCGTAAGTCGGAATCGACTTGAAAGCAGTATATTTACATTATGTCCAACATCAGGAGATAATGTATTTTAAGATCTGTTTTTATGATGTTTTAAAGTGTTTTTAGTGCTTTGTTTGCCGCCCTGGGCTCCTGCTGGGAGGAAGGGCGGGATACAAATTAAATCATAAATAAATAAATAAGAAGGGGTCAAACCAGCAACAGTCCCTATTAATTCTCTTTTCCGTATAGACTTAAAAGACTGGAGCCCTAGCAATGGTTGGAGAATTTCTCCTTTCCTTGGAGAAATTGAGCACAACGATTGCCCCTGTCCCAACTCCTCTGCCCTCAAAATAGGGTGGAGAATTTCAAGAAGTCACTTGTGACACCTCTGCCCAAAAGCAGACCTCCGAAGACCTAACAGACACTACCCCACACAAAGCCAAAGAGCATTTCCTATTTTGAATCCCTCGCAGCTGAACAATGTCTTCTGAAGCGTCGCCACATGCCGTTAAGGAACCCAGCCCTCTGGAAGTCAAGCCAGGAACAAAGACGCCCATTGCTTTGTGTTTCAAATAAAGAGCTGAAAAGACACTGTTCCAACTTTCTCCAGTTTCGTCTCTGAAAATTAGGCAATAGAGAATAAACAGCAAACCGTGCAAAGAGTCCACCTTCAGTGGGCAGAGATGAAAGCTCGTGAAAAACAGCTGGCTTTGGGGGCGTTGCTTTTTTAAAATCTAAAATAGCTGATAGAGATGGATCCCCTGACAAGTTAATGTCCGCCCAGCTCACATTTATTTGTCTTATTTCTTACATGCATATGCCATCCAGGCACTAACCAGACCAAGACCTGCTTAGCTTCAGCAAGGTGGCGGCCTCATGTGCCTTCAGACCACAGCCTGGAAGATGAGCTTTTGGAGGGTGATGGTGGCACATTGACAAACCCTTGAGGCCTATGCATGAGGATTTTAAGGGTGTCTACCATGTTCAAAGACCCTCCGTGGCGCAGAGTGGTAAGCGGCGGTAACGCAGCCGAAAGCTCTGCTCACGGCCGGAGTTTGATTCCAACGGAAGGAGGAAGTCCAATCTCCGGTAAAAGGGGTCGAGGTCCACTCAGCCTTCCATCCATCCGTGGTCGGTAAAATGAGTACCCTGCATATGCTGGGGGGGGGGGGTAAAGAAAGGCCGGGGAAGGAACTGGCAATCCCACCCCATATATAAGGTCTGCCTAGTAAACGTCGCAAGACGTCACCCTAAGAGTCGGAAACAACTCGCACTACAAGTGCGGGGACACCTTCACCTTTTTTTTACCATGTTCAAAGATGACACCCAAGGACTGAAGGGTCCCAGAGGGCAGGGACCTCCCATGAGTGGGACAGGAGGGCCTGATTTCATTCCCTCAATGCATGCTGGGAGTGGATAAGATGGCATCATCTAAACCAAACCAGTGATTATCCTGGTTCATGTTCCAAATTTGCATACTTGGGCTACAGCTAAGTAAGTTCTACTCAGAGTAGACCCATTGAGATTAATGGACCTAATGAATTTCAGTGGGTCTGCTGTGGGTATGATTAATGCTAGCTACAACCGTAAAGCAACATCTGACACATGGGGAAGGTTTGACGGTTATCTAGGGCTGGGATGAAACATCTCAGGGAATATTTCTCTAACTTTTTTTAAAAAAAGTTTTCTATTTCAAGATTCTATTGAACTGTTGGAGAATTTCAGTTGTTCCCTAGAGAATGTATTATTATTATTATTATTATTATATTGCCACATTTATATCCCACTTTTCCTCCAACGAGCTCAAAGTGGCGAACAAACCTGGTTTTCCCCCTCCTGATTTTATCCTCAAAACAACCCTGTGTGGTGGGCTGAGAGGCAGTGACTAGCCCTTGGATTGAACCAGGCTCTTTCCTAAAGACCTGAATTGGGGACAGTACCAAATCTTGTAGGCAGCTCTACAGATGGGTGAGAATTTCAATTCAATTTGCATCTCAAGCCGAATCTCTCAAATCCACACTTTCTGAAACAATAAGGACCGAAACATATCCACCCTTTGACATTCGCACTTACCTGAATTTTGCAGTGCAGTTTGCCAACCAAGCAATGTTCATAAAAATGCAAATGTTAGGGGAAAGTGGGCATAAAAATGGATCTATGAGTGAAAATAACATGCAGAACTGCATTATATGATGAGAAATGGCTTGCAGAAATGTGTACATTAGTCAAAACTGCCTGCAAAAATGTGTTTATCAGGAGAAATCCATCCTAAAATGCAGAATTTTCATGAGGATTTTTTTTTAAAAAAATTGCAAATTGCTGCAGAATTGTGAAGAACGGAATTTAAGATTGGAACAACCAGAACTGAAACCGACAGCTCTTTCCAACCTTAGTGCACACCCCTAGTAAATAATACACAGGCAGCAGAATGAAGTAATAGAATTCCGTCAGGGTAGAGTGGATTGTACCATGCACAGACTTTGGCTGGGGGAATATATTTTAAAACAATTATTCTGCCACATATCAAGCACAAAGCAAAGGAGCTAGCACCCCAGGGAGAAAGGGCCTACCCTAGCACTCTCCCTGCCGCTCTAGGTTTCCGGCTGCAGAATGTAATTTATGCAGGGGGGATATTCGATACAACGATTCCCCGCACACAGCTGGACATGAGACAGTCCTAAGAACTCCTCCACCTCACTCTTCTGGATGTGTTTGACCCGACCCAGAAGAGAATCCAATGACGCAAGAAGAAAAACAAAACGGAGCTCTTGCGAGTTGTATACATCTGTGTGTCACATGCCTGCTGGCTCACCCCACAAACATGCAGTTCCTTCCTCCTGGCTTTTGTTCGGTGTCACTGGACTGTCAACCCTGCCAAAACCTGCTTAGTGTTCCAGAACAAACCTGGCCTGGAAGATGCATCTCAGGGGAAATGATAGACAGAGCATATCAAAGTGGGGCTGAGCTGCTGCAGACAAAGGCAGCTTGCAATTTTATTTTATTTTATAAAAAGAAATCTTTCTGAGAGAGCAAGAACGAGGGAGAAGCACGGAGATCCAAGGAAGTGTGTACAGCAGTCTGGTCCATACACTTGTACCTACTTTCATGGGCATGACTGCACAGGCGCTGTCAAAGTTGCACAGGTGCTTTCAAAGTGAACATATCTCACCAGTTTTGAAAAGTCTGTGCTAGATACCACTTCTCGGCCCAACTCAACGGCTATACCCTCAAAAGTCCCGGATGGCATCAGAGCCCAGTTCCTTAAGAAGACTTATTTGTGGGGTCTATGTGGGTTTTTTAAAACAAGAATCCCAATTAGTTTAAGGACTGTCTCCTTCTATAGAGTAGTTCCACTGAAATTAATTTATCTCTGAGTTTAACTAGCACTAGATCCAACCCCCAGTTCTCACGAAGCCGGGCAAATCTGAATTCAATATGTGCAGACCACCTAAGCATGATGGATGCGATAGAGAGGGACTTAGACTACAAAATCCAGCTGGCTGGCAGAAAATTCTGAGATTAGGCTCCCAGGGTTATGGAATTTACCCATCTCTGCATTAAGTCTCTCTTTAAGAAGCTGGTTTATACTGAGACAGACCACTAGTTCATGTCGCTCAGTACTGTCTACACTGACTGGCAGCGGTTCTTCAGGGTTTCCGAAAGGAGACATTCCCAGCCCTGCCTGGAGAAACCAGGGATTGAACACAGGACCATCTACATGCAAAGGAGAGACTCTACTGTTGGGCTACGGCCCTTCCCCTGACTTTTTAGGAAGCAGCCTGGGCATTTTGAGATCCATCCAAGTTGAAGATTAAGCCTGTGTCATTCAGAAAGGCAATGCCATATCCTATGGCAACCAAGAACATGAGAACGTAAGAAGAGCCTGCTGGATCAGGCCAGTGGCCCATCTAGACCAGCATCCTGTTCTCACAGTGGCCAGCCAGATGCCCATGGGAAGCCCACAGGTGCAAAGTTGACTCTCCCCTCCTGCAGTTTCCAGTAGCTGATATTCAGAATCATACTTCTTCCGACTAGAGGCACAGCGTAGCCACTGATAGCCTTATCCTGCTTGTAATCATACTCAAAGAATGCTTATCAATGGTTCCTTCACAAAGTGGGGGGAGGTAATGAGCGAGGTACCGCAGGGCCCAGTCCTGGGCCCACTGCTCTTCACCATTTTTGGATGAGGAGGTGCAGGCAACGTTTATCAAATTTGTAGATGATACAAAATTGGGAGGGATAGCTAATACCCTGGAAGGCAGAAACAAAATTCAAAAGGACCTTGATAGGCTGGAGCATTGGGCTGAAAACAACAGAATGAAATTGAACAGGGATAAGTGCAAAGTTCTACACTTAGGAAAAAGAAACCAAATGGACAGTTATAAGACGGGGGATAGTTGGCTCAGCAATACTACATGCAAGAAGGATCTTGGGATTGTTGTTGATCATTAGCTGAATATGCGCCAACAGTGTGATGTGGCTGCAAAAAAAGTAAATGCTATTTTAGGCTACATTAACAGAAGTATAGTTTCCAAATCATGTGAAGTACTAGTTCCCCTCTATGCGGCACTGGTTAGGCCTCATCTTGAGTACTGCATTCAGTTCTGGACACCGCACTTGAAGAAGGATGCAAACAAACTGGAACAGGTTCAGAGGAGGGCAACAAGGATGATCAGAGGACTGGAAGCAAAGCTTTATGACGAGAGACTGAAAGAATTGGCCATGTTTAGCCTGAAGAAGAGAAGGCTGAGGGGAGATCTGATAGCACTCTTCAAGTACATGAAAGGTTGTCACACAAAGGAGGGCCAGGATCTCTTCTCGATCGTCCCAGAGTGCAGGACATGGAATAATGGGCTCAAGTTGCAGGAAGCCAGATTTCGACTGGACATCAGGAAAAACTTCTTAACTATTAGAGCGGTACAACAATGGAACCAATGACCTCGGGAGGTGGTGGGCTCTCCAACACTGGAGGCCTTCAAGAGGCAGTTGGACAGCCACCTGTCGAGGATGCTTTAAGTTAGATTCCTGCATTGAGCAGGGGGTTGGACTTGATAGCCTCACAAGCCCCTTCCAACTCTGCTATTCTAGAATTCTAATCCTCTTTTAAAGCCACCCAAGCTGGTGGCCATCGCTACCTCTTTGTGGGAGCTTTGCATCCCATTGCCTCCCATCGCAAACCATTTGGTGACTAACGCAACCGAAGGTGGGGCTCAAAGTGCAGCAGCAAAGAGATCCAGTAGTAGGTATTCTGCGGTATGTGCTGTTTGTGTGCGTTTCATGAAAAGTTCATCTTTCCAGGATGAATGTAAACAGCCAAGCAGAAATAGCCGGCGGCTAATCCCCAAACCGGATAGGCAAGTGTTCAATCCTCCTCCAGCCACTCTAAAGGGACCTGGAAGGCAGCCAGCTCCACAAAGCTCCGTTTACTTTGAAAGGCTGAAGGGTGCAAGCTGACAACTGCGTCAAAAAAGATGGAAAACTCCACTGGCACAGGCCCAAATGCTCACTCATCCAGA
The DNA here is from genome assembly GCF_030035675.1 of Rhineura floridana. Classification (NCBI taxonomy): domain Eukaryota; kingdom Metazoa; phylum Chordata; class Lepidosauria; order Squamata; family Rhineuridae; genus Rhineura; species Rhineura floridana. Next base: position 3,677,785 of record NC_084500.1, on the reverse strand, counting down.
GAAGCCAACGTGAGGCCTTTCCTCACAACCTTCCAAGAGCAAGGCAGCTGCACACTGACTTCCAATTGCACCCATTGTCCAGACCTTTGTTATTCCTCCCTCTCTGGGGATGAACTCTTTTTGTTTAATGTCAGGTTGCCATCACAGCTGTTGCTCGGTTGAGGATGCTCAAGGGCTTTGGGAATCTGGGAAATCTGGGAAGCCAGACTGCGACTGAACGGAGCAACAATTCCCAGAGTTTCCTGGGAAGAGGGACTGACTGTTAAACCACTCTGGGAAACTGTAACTCTGCCAGCGGATCTCCTAACAACTCTCAGCATCCTTCACAAACTACACTTCCCAGGGTTCTTTGGGGGAAGCCACGACGCTTTCCAGTGGAATAATAGTGGAATAAATTTATGGTGTCACTGTAGAGCAGGGTTTGGAAACTGACAAGCCATGGGCTGGATGAGGCACATGGGACAGTCCCTTCCAGCTTTCACCCTCCCCTCCTCTCGACCCCCAGCTTGTAAAGAGTCTTCTCGCAGTGCAAAGCCCTTGCTGCCTGTGAGGAAACACAGCTCTCATGCTGAAGCAGCCCCCCTCCCTTGCTAAATGCCACGGGTTGCCAATCTTTCTTATATGAAACTACCCGTACACTGCGCTCAACATCTAAGGCCCTCCTCCGAGTACCATCCCATCAAGAAGCTCGGAGGATGGTGACTAGAAATAGGGCCTTTTCGGTTGTGGCTCCCGAACTGTGGAATGGTTTCCCTGATGAGGTGCGCCTGGCGCTGACGCTGCTATATTTTCGGCACCAGGTGAAAACCTTTTTATATGCCCAGGCATTTTAAAGTGTATTTTTACAGTATTTTATTACTATGTTGTATTCTGGATGTTGTTTGGTTCTCGTATTGTTTGTGTGTTTTTGTTTTTTGAGTTATTATATTTATTGTATTTATATATTGTGCCTGCTTTTACCTTTTATGTACACCGCCCAGAGAGCCTTTGGGCTTAGGGTGGTATATAAATAAAATAAAATAAATAAATAAATACAAAATATGCATAAACTATTTAATTATTTATTATTTGATTGATATCCCTCCCTTCCTCCCAGCAGGAGCCCAGTATAAACTATGGATACTGGCTTTCCGGCTCAGGCAAACAAAAACCACATGAGGCATCTTTTTGTCTCTGAACAAATTTCCTCCTCCCTGAGAGAGAGAGAGAGAGAGAGAGAGAGAGAGAGAGAGAGGAGAGAGAGAGAGAGAGAGAGAGAGAGAGAGAGAGAGAGAGAGAGAGAGAGAGAGAGAGAGAGAGAGAGAGAGAGAGAGAGAGAGAGAGAGAGCCAGTGTGGTGTAGTGGTTAAGGTGTTGGACTACGACCTGGGAGACCAGGGTTCGAATCCCCACACAGTCACGAAGCTCACTGGGTGACCTTGGGCCAGGCACTGCTGGTTTTGACCTATAAAGCTCTATACGGCCTAGGTCCAGGCTATTTGTCAGACTGTATCTCCCCATATGAGCCTGCCCAGGCGTTGAGATCCTCAGGAGAGGCCCTTCTCTCAGTCCCAACACCTTCGCAAGCGCAATTGGTGGGGACGCGAGATAGGGCCTTCTTGGTGGCTGCCTCCAGGTTCTGGAACTCTCTTCCTAGGGAAGCACGAATGGCCCCTTCCTTGCTATCCTTCCGTCAGCAGGCAAAGACTTTTTTATTCTGACAGCTTTTGGACTAGAAGATGATTAAGATAGGACCTCATAAGGTCTGTTGTATGGTCCTATTCTTAATGTTTTAAATTGTCTTAGTATCTTAAGTGTCTGTTTCATGGTTTTAATGTTACGAATAGTTTAATTCTATTTTAATTGTATATTTTTGTATGTTTTTTACCTATGTGTAGTTTTTATTTGTAAGCCGCCCTGAGTTCCAGTTTTGGAAAAAGGGTGGGGTAAAAATAAAGAGTAATAATAATAATAATAATAATAATAATAATAATCACTGCCTCTCGGCCTCAAAGGAAGGCAATGGGAAACCTCCTCTGAATACTGCTTACCATGAAAACCATATTCACAGGGTTACCATAAGTCGGAATCGACTTAAAGGTAGTCCATTTCCATTTCAAGAGAGAGAACGTATGCACACCTCCCATCCTTCTATCATCCCTTTAAAATGCTGAGCCTGAATCTGCAACTGCTTGAGCCGTGAGCCATCATCCCTAACCTCCAATCAGCATACCATCAGTGTTATGTTATGTTAATGTTTATTTATACCCCACCTTTTGGCCAAAAGGCCCTCAAGGCGGCTTACAGAAAAAGTAAATGCAAATATAAAAATACATCAACAAGGCAATACATCAACAGAGCAATACATTGTACAAAAAATTAAATTAAATAGCAAATAACATTATATTAAGAAAAAATATCCAGGAAGGCATTCTGTCAGTGGTCTCATCTCCTAGCCAGCAGCCTGAACAAGCACTTAAAAGCATGCTGTTAAATACCTTATTGATTAGGAGGGAACTCAGACAGACCAATACATTTTTTTGCTCAATCCCAAAGGCCCTGAAGCCTCTCCGAGGCACCTACACGAAAAGGCCCCCATTTGCAAGAAGAGATCAAAGATTCTAAGAAGAAGAGTTCAGCTAACCTTCTATCAAGAAGGAAGACCTAGAAATATTGGCCAGCGATCTAATACTCTGCACCTAGAGAGGGCAAGACGGCTGCAAATGCACATTCTGTCCCAACTCGCCATAATTAAAAAATAGGGGCATGGCTATTAGGTTCAGCACTTTGGACAGCTCCTTGAAAGTCTGGACTGATACCCAAAGTGCATTCTACTGCTCCATTGATTCAGCCACCATTGAATCTAAACATGAGACTACAAAGGAATAACCATGGCAAAATTATCGTTATCCAGGAACGGCCGTGATGGCTGATAGACAGTCCTTGCCACAGAGGCCACCTGTGCCTTTGGTGACAACGCTGGATCCAGGAGTAGCCCCAGCCTATGGACCTGCTCCCGTCATCTAATTCCTGGTTATGGGAAGCACCTACCAGGAGAACCATGTGATGGTTCTGAAAGTGATTTTAGATGGACAGATTTCCTCTGGGCCACTGACAGGTCAGCACTAAAACAGAAAAAGTAGCAAGAGAAATCAGAAAAGAAACCATCCTTGCATGCTAATTAAATTTAGCGAGGTGGGAAGAGCCGTGTGATTCATATGCTGGAAGTGTTGCTGACCCCAACCTACACATTCATGCAGAAATTGCATGGAGGGGGGAATGAAACAGATTGCAGCCCTGATCAATCTGCAATGAAAGGCATTTCAGCAACTCCTGGAGGGCAACAAGAGAGCTCAGTCATTCATTAATCTTTTAATTAACTCTACCCAGGGCGGGATGTTCTCTGTTTTGTTAAAAACAAACTCAAAATGTTGCATCAAGAAAAAATGAATCTCAAAGACAGATCGCAAGGGGTCCAGCAACATCCAGTTCCCCAGCCCTCCTTTGACTGTTTCAGTTGGGAAGTACAGTTCTACCTAAATTGAGCATTAATCTTGAGCCACCATCTAATGAGTACAAAGCCACTGGGATAAAGCCAATGGGGTATAGAGGTCAGAGTGTCGGACTAGGACCTGGGAAGCCAGGGTTCAAATCCCAACTCAGTTATGAAGCTTGCTGGGTGACCTTGGGCCTCTCAGCCTAATCTACCTTGCAAGGTTGTTGTGAGGACAAAATGGAGAGGGAAGAGAAGCATGTTTGTATGCCACCTTGGAGGAAAGGTGCGATATAAATGTAATAAATAAATAAACTGGGCCTGCATGAGGCCCTCATATTTGGGTTGCATCCAATCAAAATATCACTTTATTAATGTTTAAGACAATTTAATGCCCCTTCAGCATATCCGCATATCAGGCTACCTGCATTTATGTTCAAATGAAGCGGGGGGGGGCAGTGGAAGTCAGCCCTGGGCAGGGATGGAAGGATTGGTCCATTTTCAATCTGTTTCTCATTTTCCCAATCTTAAATAAGATATGGATTATTACACCCACTTTTCCCTAATGTAGACAGCCAGTGTGGCGTAGTGGTTAGAGTGTTGGACTATGACCTGGGAGACCAGGGTTCGAATCCCCACACAGCCATGAAGATCACTGGGTGACCTTGGGCCAGTTGCCTCAGAGGAAGGCAATGGTAAACCACTTCCGAATACCGCTTACCATGAAAGCCCTATTCACAGGGTCTCCATAAGTCGGAATTGACCTGAAGGCTGTCCATTTCTATTTTCCAATGAGAAAACATGATTCACTAGAAAAGACAATAATGCTGGGAAAGGCAGAAGGGAGTAGAAAAAGAGGAAGGCCAAACAAGAGATGGATTGAGTCCATAAAGGAAGCCACAGACCTGAACTTACAAGATCTGAACAGGGTGGTTCATGACAGATGCCCTTGGAGGACGCTTATTCATAGGGTCGCCATAAGTCATAGTCGACTTGAAGGCACATAACAGCAACAGCACTTTTGCATATATGTTGTATACATAAATCCATTCCCTCCCATCTCTGCATTAATCTGTGATTTTTTTTAATCTGCACAAAAAATCACGTTCAAATATAATTATTTAAATCATATTTTTGAAAATATTTTAAGTCACAATACAAGCGTTAATAGGCATTTTGAGCCAAGAAGCACATTGCATAACCCAAGGAAGAGCAAAAATCACTGAATGCACACCATAGGAGGATTTCAAAAAGCTTAGCTGTTTTATTGTCTTAATTTGGCTCCCTGTGGTATATTGCAATTGTTAACAGTACCATGTAAACTGCCCTGGTATTCTGAATGGATGAATACATGCAGAATAAATCTCAGAGGGTTCCTACATTCTGTTCTACACATTCCCCCCAGAGATGTGGATCACAGCAGTTCAGTTCACGTTGGAATTTGCAAAAACACCAAATTTCTCAAGCATCCCTAAGTAAGAGTCATCAAACACAGTGGGATTTCACATTTTAAAATTAAAACGTTAAAACTGTGCAAATGGCTTTTAAAAAGGTAAACAAGCATGCCCCCCAAAAAATCTGGATTGGAAACCTAGTGGGGAGCAATTTTCACATATAAAATTGTGTGCATTTTTAAAATTGAATGGGTTATATTCAAGTCTTACTCAGGGTAGACCCACTGAAATTAATTAACCTCAGTTAGCCACATCCATTAACTTCAATATTTATGTATGTATGTATGTATGTATTAAATTTATATCCCACCCTTTCTCCCAGAAGGAGCCCAGGGTGGCAAACGGAAACACTACAAACATTTTAAAACATCTTAAAAAAGAGATTTAAAAAGACTTTAAAACATATTAAAACAAAACATCTTTAATAAACAAGTTTAAAAGCATCCTATAAAAAGCGATAGGTCTACTCTGAGTAGGACTAGCGTTGAACACCACCCAGTGATGATAACCCTACGGGGACCACAATTCAGATCTGCTTGGCAAAAAATATCATTATCTGCTCTTAGGGATCAGTGTCTCTTAAACCTGCAGCCTCAGTGTGCAGGAAGCAGAAATAACAATGAAAAACAAAAAAGAGGCCAATTCAGGCACCAGCAGTTATTATTACTGAAGCTGAGCTGTTCCTCAAAATGCTTGAGGAGAAATGTCAGCGTGGAGAATGTGCACAGATGCTTCTCATCTCCAGGAAGATAAGCAGCTGTGCTATCCCAAGTCAGGCCACCACTCTGTCTATAAATATCTGGCAGCGGTTCTCAGGAGTTTCAGACATGCTTCTCTCTTTTTCCCAGCCCAGCCTCAAAATGCCAAAGTGGACTGTTGGTCCCAAGTTAATTAATATGGTCTACAAACTGTCTGTTTATAGGGTTTTCGTGGTAAGAGGTATTCAGAGGTGGTTTGCCATTGCCTTCCTCTGAATTAGGATGCATTTTAGTCCAAGGAGATTCAGAAGAAAATCACCCTGTGCTTTATAGATTACAGCAAAGCCTTTGACTGTGTAGATCATGAAAAACTATGGAATGCTTTAATAGAAATGGGGGTGCCACAGCTTCTGATTGTCCTGATGCACAACCTATACTCTGGACAAGAGGCTACTGCAAGGACAGAATATGGAGAAACTGACTGGTTCCCAGTCGGAAAGGGTGTGAGACGGTTGTATTTTATCACCCTATTTATTTAATTCTCTACGCAGAACATATCATACGGAAAGTGGGATTGGACCAAGATGAAGGAGGTGTGAAAACTGGAGGGAGAAATATCAATAATTTAAGATATGCAGATGATACCATACTACTAATAGAAACCAGTAATGATCTGAAACAAATGCTGATGAAAGCTAAAGAGGAAAGCACAAAAGCAGAACTATAGAAGACTAAAGTAATGACAACAGAAGATTTCTGTAAGTTTAAAGTTGACAATGAGGACATTGAACTTGTCAAGGATTATCAATACCTCGGCACAGTCATTAACGAAAATGGAGACAAGAGTCAAGAAATCAGAAGAAGGCTAGGACTGGGGAGGGCAGCTGTGAGAGAACTAGAAAAGGTCCTCAAATGTAAAGATGTATCACTGAACACCAAAGTCAGGATCATTCCAGACCATGGTATTCCTGATCTCTATTTGTGGATGTGAAAGTTGGACAGTGAAAAAAGCGGATAAGAATACAATCAACTCATTTGAAATGTGGTGCTGGAGGAGAGATTTGTGCATACCATGGACTGCAAAAAAAGACAAATAATTAGGGGTGTTAGAACAAATTTAACCGAAACTATCATTAGAAGCTAAAATGATGAAACTGAGGTTATCATACTTTGGACACATCATGAGAAGACGTGATTCATTAGAAAAGACAATAATGCTGGGAAAAACAACAGGGAGTAAAAAAAGAGGAAGGCCAAACAAGAGACGGATTGATTCCATAAAGGAAGCCACAGACCTGAACTTACAAGATCTGAACAGGGTGGTTCATGACAGATGCTCTTGGAGGTCACTGATTCATAGGGTCGCCATAAGTCATAATCGACTTGAAGGCACATAACAACAACAAAAAAGAGAGTCAGCAGTTCTGCAAAGTTTCCACCAGGGAGTCCCTACAGTTGGATCAGGCCAACAGGGGCTTGTCTAGTCCTGCATGCTGTAGCCAACCAGATGCCTCTTCCAGGAAGCATGCAGGCAGGACCCGAGTGCTTCCCAGCAACTGGCATTCAGAGGTGGCTAGCGGCCACTGGGAGACCAATTCATGGAAGAAAAGGCTAGCTCTTTTCAAGCCACGCAAGTTGGCGGCCATCGCTAACTGTTGTGGGAGCACATTTCATAGTTTAGCCCAAGAACATTCCAGTGACTGCAATTTGTTTTAACTGTTTTTAACCATTGGATTTTAAATGGTTGTAACCCACCCTGGGAACTGCTGGTGTAGGGTGAGCAATAAATGATTTTAACAACGATGGACGGTAGTGTAGTAGCAAATTCAGCAGTGCAGGGTCCCTTCATGATAGTCACACCACACCCCCTTACAACCACTCCCCCTTCTAAGATTATACAATAAAATGAGCTTTCGGTCTCTTACTTTGGAGTATTTTCTCTTAGTGATGCATGCAATGACCAATGCAGATCCCCTTGTGTTGCCTTTCAGCTAGCTCTGCTATTTTCTGCGCGCATACATGGGCAAATGTATTAACATGCTGTAAGGTAAGGAACTTCCGTTGCTGAGTTTCCTTTTTTGGTTGCCATACTGAAACTAAAGGGGAGTGTGTTAGCTACTGAGAAGAGTCTTCTCAGTGGCTGACTTGCTTCCTTTCACGCTGATTGGCTCCAATTAGCAGGAAAGGACACTGAAGGCATAGGGACTCTGCTCCCAAAAAAGTAAGGGGACTCTTGGATGCTGGACAACTACAGCCCTGACAATGGAAGCTGCCTAATACTTGAGCCAGACCATTGTCCCATCTAGCTCAGTGCTGTCTACACTGACTGGCAGTGGCTCTCCAGGATTTCAGGCAGGAGCCCTACCTGGGCATGTCAGCGATTGACGCTGGGACCTTCTACATGCAAGGCAGATGCTCTGCCACTCAGCTATGGCCATTTCCAGAGGAACTCTGTGCTTTGTGAAGAAGCATACTTGGTCAGATAGGGAAAGCGCAGGCAACAGTTCTTTTATGATAGTTGGTGTCTTACAAACATGACCTTATTTTTCGGGGGGGGGCATACTATGTCAAATCGGATGCTGTGAAATCGGTGCTTTGCATGCAAAAGGCCCCAAATTCAATTGCTTGCATTTCCGGGTAGGACCGGAAAGAACTCCGCGTCAGCCTGCTAGCATGGCCAACGGTCCGGGGTGATTCGAGCTGCAGTTCAACAACACGTGGAGGGCCACAGGTGCCCCACACCTGCTGCAGACAACACTGGACTAGATGGACCAATGATCTGCTCAGCATCACATAAGGACGCAAGCCAAGAGCCCTGTTGGTTCAGGCCAGTGGCCCACCTAGTCCAGCATCCGGTTTTCACTGTGGCCACCAGATGCCACCAATGGGAAGCCCATAAGCAGGACCTGAGCGCAAGCGCACTCTCCCTTCCTGCAGTTTCCACCAACTGGCACTGGGAAGCATGCTGCCGCTAACAGTGGAGGGAGATCATAGCCATCGTGGCTAGTAGCCACTGAAGGCTTCCACCCCATGTCTACAACGGAATCAAGCTAACCATTTATTCAGGATCTTCCCAGGTTATACATTGCTAAGGGCAGGGCATGAGTTAACCCAGCCTTTCCCAACCAGTGTGCCTCCAGATGTTGTTGGACCACAACTCCCATCAGCCTCAGCCAGCATTGCCAATGGCTGAGGCTGATGGGAGTTGTGGTCCAACAACATCTGGAGGCACACCGGTTGGGAAAGGCTGAGTTAACCTGTCTAGTGACAAATATCACCTTCGCTGGAGAAGAGGCTGTTCCACAGAGGCCGGGCAAATATTTAACTTTTTTAAAGAAGTGTGCAAACTTATGAATGATCACCATATTCCTGCCGTTAACATTTGCCTTTATTTAACCAGGGAACTCCTGATGGTTAAACATTAACTAAAAATTTGCACCTTGTGCCTGGAATAATAAATGTTTACCTAAGGGACCCACCATTTTGCTCTCTGAAATTCATATGGCACCTATTCATAGCTTGGATTTGAATGCGGATTCTCCCCAGAGAAGCTGATGTGAAGCCCCAAACTTCTTGGGATCTGAGTTCGTGAAGGATGCAGACAGGTTCAGAGAAGGGCAACAAGGATGATCAGGGGACTGGAAACAAAGCCCTCTGAGGAGAGACTGAAAGAACTGGGCATGTTTAGCCTGGAGAAGAGAAGACTGGGGGGAGATATGATAGCACTCTTCAAGTACATGAAAGGTTGCCACACAGAGGAGGGCTGGGATCTCTTCTCGGTCATCCCAGAGTGCAGGACATGGAATAATGGGCTCAAGGTGCAGGAAGCCAGATTTCAGCTGAACATCAGGAAAAACTTCCTAACTGTGAGAGCCGTATGACAATGGAACCAATGTCCCAGAGAGGTAGTGGGCTCTCCGACATTGTCAGGAATGTTTTGATTTGGATTCCTGCATTGAGCAGGGGGTTGGACTTGATGGCCTTATAGGCCCCTTCCAACTCTACTATTCTAAGGTTCTCAGGAATGCATCCGCCTACCCCAGCCTGCCTGCATTTCAAGAACTTCAGAGGAGGCCTTTTGCACTCCCAGCTTAACAGAATTAGAACTGAATACTCTTTGGGTAGTTACAGTGCCGGTATTAACACATAGGTTTGTAGAAGCCATCTTTCCTCAGCACAGGACTTGAGTTCATTTGGCACAATTATTTTTTTAAGCTTTCAATTCAGTGGTGGCTGGTGCAACTTGTGACTGGTGGGGCGGAAGGCAGGGAGCCCAACTGTAGGCGGAGCCAGAGCGAATGACAGGCGGAGCCAGCTAATCCCAGTCTTAACCCCCATTTTCCTCTTTGCTGAGTTCGACAAGGCACCAACACCGAGGCTAAGGTGGGGGAAGCCGGCAGGCAGTGTCAACCACCTGGACTGGTTATAAGTAAAAAGGCAGGCAGGTGGTAGGGGGCTGGCTGAGGTTGTTGGGGCAGTGCCCCATTTGCCCTTCTAGAGCAGCCTCCAGCGGCACATGTGATTGTGGTGTTTCAATCTGACTGGTAGATCTCGAGAGCAGATCAGAGGCCTTGCTTATGCGAGAATCAAAGGGGGAAAAAGTTGTCTCAATGCTCTCAGATCCTAAAAACAGGTTCCTAGAGAGATGAGCTGTTCCCTCCCACCATCACCATTACTAAGAGACGTTTCCATCACTGGGCATGACCTCATGAGTTCTGCAAAGGAACGGCTTGCCGCCTCCCCCACATTCAACGCAGAGAATCAACACAGGGCGATCACACGGCTGCCTCTCCAAGGAGACAGCGAGGAGATGCCTCCTCTCTACCGCTCACATCCCAATCCCGACACGTATTTGCTTTCTAGTCCCAAAGGAACACATCAGAAGAACATCGGAAGAGCCTGCTGGATGAGGCTGTCTGCACTGACTGGCAGCAATTCTTCAGGGTTTCAGATAGAGACATTCCCAGCCCTGCCTGGAGATACCAGGGATGGAACCCAATACCTTCTACATGCACAGGAGATGCTCTACTGCTGGGCTGCGGCCCTTCCCCTGACTTTTTGGTCACTTCAGGAACCAGCCTGGGCATCTTGAGATCCATCCGAGTTGAAGACTGAGCCTGCATCATTCAGAAAGGCAATGCCGTATCCTATGGCAACCAAGAACGTAAGAACATCAGAATTGCTGCTGGATCAGGCCAGTGGTCCATCTAATCTAGCATCTTGTTCTCACAGTGGCCAACCAGATGCCCATGGGAAGCCTGTAAAAGCAGGACCCGAGTGCAAGAGCAACTGTCCCATCCTGCAGTTTCCAGCAACTGGTTTTCAGAAGCCAGCTGCCTCTGACCATGGAGGCTGAGGATAGCCATCGTGGCTAGTAGCCGTTCATAGGCTTATCTTGAATGAATGTGTCTGGTCCTCAAGGGGGTGGGAAAGAGGCAGGAGGGGGAGAAGGGGACCCCAAGGGCATCAGGGAAACCCTCTATGGGTGCATGGGTGCCCACGGATACCATGTGCCACATTTAGCCCAATCCTATGTATCTTTATTTGGAAGCAAGTTTCATTGGATTCAGAGGGGTGGGATGTTGTCTGCAATTAAGGGGAAGCCTTTCAGATTACCTGCAACAAACAGTGTCTGCATATTTATGATGCAATCAACAATCCTCTGCAAAGTCCCTAAGTAGCTGAATTCTCAGTGTTCATTGTATTGAATTAGGAAGGGAAAGGAAAGGAAATATTATAATCAGGTAACTGACCCAACAGCTGGCAAATACAGCTGATGTAGAAAAATGTAAAACAATTTGTCTGGGACCAGCAACTAAAGAAAATGCACTATGTGCCTCAATGGAACAATAATTCAGCATCCAAAAAGGATTTTAAATGGTCTTTGATGGAATAAAATCATTGGGTCTAAGCAGCTAGTATACAGCTGCAAGAAAGTTCTACACTAAACTTACAGATGGCAAGAATGCAAAAACAAAAGGTGATATAGTACAGGAGCTCTACAGCTTCACACAACGGCACATGGCATACTTTGTCGATCACACAAGGAAGACAATATTGCAGTGTGGATAGTGCAATTGGCAACAAAGATAAATTAGCAAAATGGTAAAAATTATTAGTGCAAGGAGTTGATGCAGAACACAGTTCTGTGTTCTGCATAAAGTATGTGTTACAGAATAACTGAAAGCTGATTTTGCATTGCATGTTGACTAGATAATTCTTATTCTCCTAAAAACTTCAGGGCTGTTTCTCACAGTACTGCTTTTAAAATACAAATATGTTCTTGGAAACATATATGTCGGAAATTGCACCAGAATATAAATTGATGGAAGCCTAATTCCCGAATTTGTGGATATATAAAATCTTGTTCTGTGTTAACTTTATTTGAAAACAGGAATGTGTATGACTAGGTGTGCCATATTGCATATCAACTGATATTGTGATACAAATTCAGCTCCTTTCACTCAATAAGTAGCCCTCTCAATGGTAGCCTTCTGTTTTAATTGGGAGAAATGTTATTTAGAACATGATATATTTTTTACCATGATATATTGTATTTTACCTTGTTTGTTCACCGCCCTGAGAGCTATTCTGCTAAGGGCGGTATATATAAATTGAAATAATAAATAAATAAATAAATGTTGGCAGCCCATGTACAAAATACTACAAAAGCAACAGCACAATGCCACTTTGAGCCAAGCACGCGCATGCAAGCGCGCAGGGATTTTCACAACTGCAAATAAAAGACCTACTGAAATGGCCACTTGGACCACTGAACGACTCCCATACGGAGTGGAATCCTAGACTGCACGAACAGACCACCCAAAGGAAAAAGCCGTGCCCCAACATGATTCAGGGAAGCACTAACACCATCCAGCCTCTGCAAACCTTTATTTATTTATTCCATTTATTAATTTTATATCCCACCCTTCCTCCCAGTAGGAGCCCAGGAGGGAAATAAAAACACTCCAAAACATCCAAGACTTTAAAATATATTAAAACACATCTTTAAAAACATCTTAAAACAAAACATCTTAAAACAAAACATCTTTAAAAACATCTTTTCAAACAAGCTTTAAAAAGATCTTAAAAAGCAGTTCCAAACCGTACATGTTGGTTGGCGTTAGGGGTGTGCTGCAATTCAACCCAATTTGGATTTGTTACAGAATTTCCCATTAATTCGCTTCTGCTCCATAGCTGAGGATCGGATTTTTAATGTAGTGATTTACCACGGCTACTTTCAAAAATAGTTTTTTTTAAGCAAACAATCCGACTCTAAAATATCAATATTAAGAATTATAATTTTATCGGCATTTCCTTTCAAGATAGGGATATTTCCTTTCAAAATATCAGTATTAATATCATTTTTTTTTTTTGCAAGAAAAAATCAACTCGCGAAAAACAGCAGCTAGCAGACAAAGAATGAACTCAGATCGATACTGGGGCTTGTTAGGTTAATGGAATGTTTTTGAGCCAATGGATCCCATCCCCAGTTGGCAGCCTTAGCAATTTCTGGAACAGGCCACAGCTGAACAGCAGAGCCCATGCTTTGCAATCAGATGATCCCAGGTTCAGTCCTGGGATTTTCAGTTTAAAAAATCTCTGGTAGCAGGTGATGGAAAAGACCCTTCCTCTGCCTGAGATCCTGGAGTGCTCAACAGCCAGAGTAGACAATATTGTGCTAGACAGTGTGTGACATGGTATAAGGCGCCTAGGATCACTGGCGCCTAATAGAAATAAAAGAGTGCATCTGAGCATGTGTGTAGTCTTTGCCCCTTGGCAAGTCTGACATGGCATAAAGCAGCTTCCCAAGTTTACTTATTTATTTATTATTTGATTTATATCCCACCCTTCCTCCCCGCATGAGCCCAGAGCGGCAAACAAAAGGACTAAAAACACTCTAGAACATCATAAAAACAGACTTTAAAATACATTAAAACATCTTTAAAAACATTTTTTTTAAAAAAGCTTTGAAGACATCTAAAAAAAGGTTAAAACATATTGTTTTTTAAAAAAAAGGTTTAAAAACATATTAAAAAGCAATTCCAACACAGACGCAGACTGGGATAAGGTCTCTACTTAAAAGGCTTGTTGAAAGAGGAATGTCTTCAATAGGTACCAAAAAGATAACAGAGATGGTGCCTGTCTAATATTGAAGGGGAGGGAATTCTTAAGATAGCATATTGACACCTAGAAGAAACAAAGAGTGTCTCTGAACATGATTTGCCTTCCAGTGAGCACAGCCAGACCATCGTGATCTTAACTGGCAAAGGGCTTTGCATCGTGACCTGTAGGGACAGCCAAGCCTAGGCAAATCCCTTTGCATAAATGAACCACAGATAACAGCAGACTGTGGGGGCTGGGGGCTCCATGTCAGTGGGGCAGTGGAATCCACTCTGAGTTTTAGTCTGAACTTTCAAGGAGCTGTCCAAGGTGCTGGAGGGCTGCATGTAGCCCTCCAGACCTCTCTACGTGGTCCCCAGAATTCTCCCTAGACCACACCTTCTCTCTCCAGGCCACACTCCTCGCTGGCCCTGCTTTGCAACCGTAAGTGTTGGCGGAAATGTCTCACTGAACTCTAGCAATGCCTTTGCCTTGCCTGAATCAGAAGGACAGAGAGGTGCGTGTGAGTGTGGGTAGAAACCAGCCTACTATACAAAGAAGCCATTCACATCCATTTATCCCCCCACTGGCTCCCCCACCACTGTAATGGGGCCACAGAATGCTGTCCAGAAAGGAATATGACCCTCAGACTTTCTCTACCCCTGCAGTAAAGTGGCAGCCCCTTCCCAAAAATATTGGAAAAATGTTCCTAGGAGGAGGAAAATCTCAGAGAAAGTGTGAGAGGGGGGATTCGATCCAGCCTTACGGGAATCATAGAATAGTAGAGTTGGAAGGGGCCTATAAGGCCATCAAGTCCAACCCCCTGCTCAATGCAGGAATACAAAGCAACCCGCGCCCAATGCTCAAAACTCACCCTGCACACGGACATCTGATTGGTTGTTAAAGTGCCCGTCTTGTCGGAGCAAATGACTGATGTGCAGCCCAGGGTTTCCACGGAAGGGAGACTCCTCACAATGGCATTCTTTTTGGCCATCCGACGGGTCCCCAGCGCCAGGCAAGTGGTAATGACTGCGGGGAGCCCCTCGGGGATTGCAGCCACGGCCAAGGCGACGGCAATCTTGAAGTAGTAGATCGCCCCGCGGAACCAGGAGCCGCCGTGGACGGGGTCGCTGAAGTGGCTGATGTTGATGACCCAGACGGCAATGCAGACCAGAGAGATGACTTTCGACAGCTGCTGGCTAAACTCATCCAGCTTCTGTTGCAAGGGGGTTTTCTCCGGCTCAGTGGCAACCATCTGGTTCCTAATCTTCCCGATTTCCGTGTACACCCCCGTGGCGATGACAATGCCGACAGCCTTGCCAGCAGCAATGTTGGTACCCTGGAGAGAAGCATTGATGCTTTTGGATTACAAAATTCAGGTAAGTGAAAATTTCGACAGATGGCTGTGTTTTGGTTTTTGGATTGTTTTGGAAAGGGCGAATTTGATAAGATTCGCGAACCGAATTAAATGTCTCACCGATCCTTACTTGAGAGTAAACGAACTTGCATAGCAGGGAGACATTGTGCTAGCCCACCTCACTCCCAGCCGAAATGCTTTCCTCCCTGCAGGGGCTTTACAATATATGATGAAAGGAGCAGTCAGCAAATGGCAGGATGTACCTGCAGGCTGAAGTACACCTGAGAGTCCCCCGAGGTTCCCAACAGGATGGCCATTCAACTGCATAAGGTGCATACAAGTTTATCTATGCAACTTGCTCCTGGAAGCAAAATCTCCCAGCGGGGAGGCATGAAGATACTTACGGAAAAAAGCATGTTCTTTTTATCCTGGTTGACAGCCCTGGGGTCAGGAACGGGATCTGTGTGTTTGATGACAGAAATGGATTCTCCTACAAAGGAAAAGGAGTTGAACATAATCTTAACGATTAATACTGAAAAGGTACAGAATGATTCGTTTTCCATCCATGGCGTTGAGCAGGAACTGAGTTGTTGTTGTTTTTTGGCCCACGGGCCCATTCCTTTCTGGGCAACCTTTGGGGGGGCACACGTGGTCATAAGCCAGTGGCGGGCGGGTCCAGGGGGAAAAGTGGGCGAAGCAATGGATGCAAGTGCTACCTTTGTACAACCGGCTAGTTTCCTACTCACTCACACACCCCACTCTATCCTCCATGCAGCAAGCAAGAGCTCAAGGTCATATTTCAGTCAGGCAAAACCACTTAGGGGGCGCAGCAGAGCTAGTGAGGGGTGTGGCCTGGGGAAAGGGGGCGTGGCCTGAGGAGCATTCCAAGGGATACAATTCTTAGAGTGGTTTAACAATCAATCCCTCTTCCCAGGGAACTCAAGGAACTGTGGCTCTGGGAGGGCAACAGGGGTCTCATAGCCATTCTTAGCATCCTTCACAAACTACATTTCCCAGGACTCTTTAGGGGGAAGCAATGTCTGGTGACAGTGGTGTGACACTGCTTTTAAAGGTATAGCGCAGGTGGAACCTTAGTTAGAGGACAATCCTCATCGCTGCACCCAAAGTAAAAACAATATACTGTATTGGTTGCCTGTATGTTTCCAAGCTCGATTCAAGGTGCTGGTTTTAACCTGTAAAGCCTTACACAGCTTGGGATCACAATACCTGATGGAACGCCTCTCCCAATATGAACCCACCCGTGCACTGCGCTCAACATCCAAGGCCCTCCTCCGGGTGCCTACCCCAAGGGAAGCTGGGAGTCTGGCAACAAGGGAGAGGGGCCTTCTCAGTGGTGGCCCCCAAATTATGGAATGAACTTCCTGACGATCTGCGCAGGCGTGAACAGATGGAGCCAGCTCACCAGCCCATCTGCCGGTGCAGCCACTGTTTGGCCCAGTCCCGATCTGGAAGACAGTTCTCGTGCAAGTAGCGAGCCCGCCCCAAGCTTACTTAAGTGCTGTCAGGGTGCGTATTGAAATTGTGGTGACGTGTTCGCTTGAGTAGACCTGCCTAGAAATACCATGTAGAGACCTGGAGACCTGTGTTGCCTGTAGTCTGGTCTATGTGCTGCTCTAGAGTTAAAGTTCACATTGAAAATAACAGAGAAAAGCAAGTCAGCGATCCCAAGTCTGATTGCGATGGGGTGAGTTAGGGCATGGACACAGAGGTGCCTCAGTAGGCATGAAAGACGGTTCTGTGTGCACCGTGGCAAACACACGCGTACCAGTGAGAATGGACTGGTCTACCCGTAACGTCGTGGACTTGATCTCAATGATCCGGATGTCAGCAGGCACTTTATCACCAACTATAAGAGAAAAAAAGGACAAGGTTTGCAAGTAAAAAAGTGTTTACATCTGATCTCCAGCGTAGAATGATTTAAAGCGGGAAGAGAGGGCTGTCCTTGCTCCGACACCTAATTCTTTGGTTTACTCTGTCCTGCATTCCCATTCTTAAAGCCCTATTTAAGCATGGCCACAGTTCAACCTTGCCCAGAGTTAAAATCTGGGATCTCCTTGGAGGAAAAGCAGCGGGGCCAGTAGCCCCAGCAACAACCAGGAATGATGGAGTTGAACATCTGGAGGGCCACACGGCCATCCCTGCCAACACGGCATAAGGGAAATGCAGTTGCTGACACTCTATTGTTGTTCTTATGTGCCTCCAAGTCGATTACAACTTCTGGCGACCCTACGAATCAGAGACTCCAAGAGCATCTGTCGTGAACCACCCTGTTCAGATCTTGTAAGTTCAGGTCTGTGGCTTCTTTTATGGAATCAATCCATCTCTTGTTTGGCCTTCATCTTTTTCTACTCCCTTCTGTTTTTCCCAGCATTATTGTCTTTTCTAGTGAATCATGGCTTCTCATTATATGCAAAAAGTAGTGTGCTAAGGCCTGGTTCTTAGCTGGTCATCCCCCCCAAATAAGAAGGAATACAAGGAAAAAGAAAACATGACACAAAGAAAGCACGCCTTTGAGATCATACCTGCCACCTCTACAATATCTCCTGGGACAATGTCTCGTGCGCGGATCCGTTGAACGCCGTTCCTGTCTGCCCTGATCACCTTCCCCATTTCTGGTTCATATTCCTTTAAGGCTTCAATTGCACTTTCTGCATTCCTCTCCTGGAAAAACAGGCAGTTTTTAAATGTACAAGTTCCCCCCGTCAATTTAACAGCTTCCTGAAAGGTCTGGGTATGCCTCCTTCCATAAGAGCCTTCCCCACATTTGAGATCAGTCCATGAAGACTTGCTTGAGGTGTCCATCCTCTTTGGATGCCCAGTTCAAGCCCACAAGGAGCAGGGCCTTTTTGGTGGTCGCCCCAGAGCGCCTTCTCTGCAGCCATTCATTTGGCTAGCAGACCGATGTCATCTCAGAGACAGCTGGGATGCTCTTGTCCCATGGAACTTAAACATCCAATACCACTTTGGACATGTTGGCTTGAAAAGCAGTATAAACATTTCATATATCAGAGGTCGGGTACATCAGGCCCCTGCAGGGGACAAATGTGGCCCTCTAGGTCTCTGTACCCAACCCTCAGGACTCATGTCAGGCTACTCCCCCCCCAACCCAGGCTATGCCCCAAAATGGCCCTGATCCATGGCCTCCTCAAATTCTTTTGCCTGGCCGAATGTGTCTTTGAACTGAGATAATGCTCCTTGTGGCCTAAGCGGAGGATGGAGAGAGATGGAGTGTGTATAAAATGCTGGAGAATTTTCATGAGGATTTAAAAAAAAAAATCACAAATTGTTGCAGAAATTTTGGAGTACTGAATTTGCAACTGGAAAACTGAGAAACAAAGAACTGAAACTGACAGGTCCTTCCCTCCCTACCCACCAGTGACACGCGGCTCCCAGAAGGTTGCTCATCGAGAGACTGCAGCCTACAGGCTGAAAGAAGTTCTCCACTTTAAACCACTGGTTCCCAAACTCCCCACCCGCCGCCTCCATGGACCGCTTGAAAATTGCTAAGGGTCCCGGCAGACCGCTTAATCATCGTTTTGCCTGTTACAGCAATAGTAACGCTTCTGTGTGAGGTGCAGGATGATTTCCAATTGCATTTTTAATGCTTCTCTTGTTTCTTAGATTGCACCTGCGTTCCACAGAATAAAATGCAATATAAGGAATGGAAGAAACAATACAAACGCAATTAGAAATCGCTGTTAACGCTTAAGGCAGACACGCCACCGTAGCCATCTGAATGAAACCTGTGGACCAGGGACCACGGCTGGGCAACCCTGCTCTAAACAACGCAGCTTTCCCAAAGTTCCGTTTTGGAGCTTACAGAAATGGGAAGGCCCCCCGTACCTGCCATACTCCCACCACGGCGTTGGCAATAAGGATCATGATGATGACCACAGGCTCCACGAAAGCTGTTGTCGTTTCTTCACCTTCCTCAAACCAGGCCAGGACCTGCAGAGGGAAGGAAAAGGTACAGGAAGGATGGAGAACTCAGGCCGTTCCTCCCCACTCCCCCAAAGAAAGTTCAACATGTGCCTAAACAGATGCAGCCATACACAGTGGAGACTTGTCGTTCCAATGTCAGTGGGGAAGTGACTCTGTGGCATCTTTTAGTCCCAGCTTTCAAGGAGCTATCCAGGGTGCTGACGTCCATTCCCAAAACAGGTGCAGCACCTTGGACAGCCCCTTGAAAGTTCAAGGCCACATTCACACCAGACATTTGTTCCACTATTATTCCACTTTAATCAGTCATGGCTTCCTCCAAAGAATCCTAGAAGTTGTTAGGAGACCTAATCCCCTCATAGAGCTACAATTCCCAGAGTTTTCTGGGAAGAGGGACCAACAGTTAAACCACTTGGGGAATTATAGATCTGTGAGGAGAAAAGGGGTCTCTTAACAACTGTCAGCACCCTTCACAAACTACACTTCCCAGGATTCTTTGGGGGAAGCCATGATGGTTTGAAGCGGAGTAATAGTGGAATAAATGTCTCATGTGGATGTGGCCCAAGATCCACTGTCCCACTGACATCAGAGCCACCAGTTTCCACTAGTCATAGGATTGGGCAGGTCAGTCTAAAATCATTAGTCTGGCATCATCATCATCATCATCACCACCACCACCACCGTCATCTATTATTATTATTATTATTAATTATTATTATTATTATTATTATTATAATATCCCGCCCTTCCTCCCATAGGAACCCAGGGCAGCAAACAAACACACTAAAAGCACTCTAAAAATCTTAAAACAGACTTTAAAATATATTAAAACATCTTTGAAAACATCTTTTAAAAAAAGCTTTTAAAACATCTTAAAAAGCAGTTCCACCACAGACTCAGACTGGGATGAGGTCTCTACTTAAAAGGCTTGTTGAAAGAGGAAGGTCTTCAGTAGGCGCTGAAAAGATAACAGAGATGGTGCCTGTCTAATATTTAAGGGGAGGGAAATCCACAGGGTAGGTGCCACCACACTAAAGGTTCGCTTCCTATGTTGTGCGGAAAAGACCTCCTGATAAGATGGTGTCTACAGGAGGCTCTCACCTGAAGAACTCAGTGATCAACTGGGTATACAAGGGGTAAGATCATCTTTCAGGTATCCTGGTCCTAAGCTGCATAGGGCTTTGTACATCAAAACCAGAACCTTGAACTACAGACCATCAAAACGATTTACAAGAGAACGCACAAGATACAATGAAAACCATATCAAATTATTACATAACAAAATATGTGAACAATATCCATTTGTATAAACACAATATACAAGTCAAAAAGTATGACAAGGCAGTATAATATAAAATGCCAACCAACACATAGCTCATGCAACTGCTTAGCACCCATTCCATGCAACCACTACCATCAGTCACTAGCTCAAACGTATCAACCCATCACTCATACAGCCGTCACCGTGCACAATGTTATAACAACCTACAAACAAAAAATCGCTACCAAGCATGAAAGATGCTGTTTTTTAAGAAGAAAAAACAGCATGAAAAACTGCTTTTCAATAGCATGTTTGAACGTACTTCTCTCGCCCAAATTGCTCATTTTTATATGCTGGTAATTAATTTTTTTTTTTGAGCCGAGAATTTGGTTAAAATGTGCACAAAAACGCAGATTTTAGATTTTTTTTAAAAAAGACAGGTACAAATATTTTTAGGGGAAAATACATAAGCGTGCATTTTCTCCACAAAAAGATATATAAATGTGGATTTCCATGTGGGATTTAAAGTAAAAGTATTCGCAGGTTGATTCGGAAAGATCAATGGATTGAAATGGACTTCTAAATGAGAAACTGATACAAACTGGAACTGGACTGAACTGTCCGTCCCCACCAGGGATACGTGTTTCAGTTGTGGCATTGCAGCTCTGAAATTCAAGCCCTAGGGAGCCTCCCCTGCTGCCAAGGTCTTCAAAATTCAGGAAGCACTGTCTTGTGTGGGTTGGGAATCCCAGGCTAAATACGGCCCTCCACGGCTGTCTACGTGGCCCTTCAGGTTTCTCCCAAGGCCACGCCCCTCACTGGCCCAGCTTTTCACTATCCTTGATTGGTTTTGCCTGGCCGGCTGATTGTGACTCTTGCCTTCCTGGCTGGAAGGTAGAGGGGTGTGTGTGAATGTGTGTAGAAACCAGCCTACCATACAAAGGTAAAATGTACCTTAGTTGGTCCACTCACTTGTGTCTCTGGCCCTGCCCACTCCCAGTATGCGGCCCTCAGAAGGTTGTCCAGAAGGGAATGAGGCCCACCAGTGCGGAAAAAAACCCTCGCCCCCTGCTCTTTCGGCTTGAGAACAGCATATAATTCACATGTTCAAAGTCAGAACTAGGGGTGGGGGAGAATTTTGATTCAGTTCACACTGAAAGCCAAAGCGAACCAATTTCCAAAACAAGACAAGACCCAGAACGCAGCCATCCTTCAGAACATGCAGCTATCCGAATTGCGCAATGCAGTTCTTCAACCAGGGACCAGTTTCAAAAATGCCCAAGTTAGGGGAAAAGGGGCATAAAAATGAACATATTAGCCAAATATAACACACAAAAGTGCATTTTGTGAGGAGAGAGTGCTTGCAAACATGTGTCTGTCAGTCAAAATGGCATACAAAAATGTGTTATTTAGGATAAATTTATGACCCTCCGTGGCGCAGAGTGGTAAGCGGCGGTAACGCAGCCGAAAGCTCTGCTCATGGCCGGAGTTCGATTCCAACGGAAGGAGGAAGTCAAATCTCCGGTAAAAGGGGTCGAGGTCCTCAGCCTTCCATCCATCCGTGGTCGGTAAAATGAGTACCCGGCATACGCTGGGGGGTAAAGAAAGGCCGGGGAAGGAACTGGCAAACCCACCCCATATATACGGTTTGCCTAGTAAACGTCACAAGACGTCACCCTAAGAGTCGGAAACGACTCGCACTACAAGTGCGGGGACACCTGAACCTTTTTTAGGATAAATTTGCACTAAAATGCTGAAGAATTTTCACAAGGATCATTTATTTATTTATTTATTTATGCAAGCTGCTGCAGGCTGCTGCAGAAACATGGAGAACTGAATTTAAGGATGGAAAAATGAGACAGTGAGAGAACCAAAACTGACAGATCCTCCCATCCCAAGGAGAAAGGCCTGTAGGGCAGGGATGGGGACGCTCTGACCTTCCAGACTTTGCCAGCATCTCTATCGGCTATGCTTGGTCAGTGCAGCGGGTGGGATTTGGGAACCCAACAAACTCTGGGAGGACTTTTTTTAATGCCAAAAATATCCCCCACCGTTGGCATAAATCCTTTCTTTGTCTTATTCACGGTCGCTGAATCAAGCCATTCAAATATAGTGCAATTATTCATTTCAAATGGGTTTGCTGCTGGTAAGACAACTTGGACGAGACCCTGGTTAAACAAAACAACCACCCTCCAATGCTCAGGCATTGTTTTAGGCATTGTCGAAATGGACAAGCTAAGAAGGATGTGGTGGAAACCTACACATCAGGATACATCTTTTGGGCAGAGGCAGTTGGTGGCTGCATGTCAGTGCAGCAGAGGAATCCGCTCCAGGTTTTAGGCTGAAGTTTCAAGGAGATTTCAGCACCTTGGACAGCTCCTAGAAGTTCGGGATGAAACCAGGAGTGGATTCCACTGCCCCACTGACTTTTTTTTTTTTTTTGAGATCACCAGCCATCACTGTTTGTGGGCATATAAAACTGGAGAAAAGTTTATTTTTGTGAACCAGGAGTGGGGAAACCCAAGCCCAGAGGCCTCCTTATCTAGCCCTCTGGACTCTTTTCCAGGCCACACTCTCCACAGGTGCCTTTTGCCTGGCTGAAATGGAACGGTGATAATTTCTCTTGCTTGCTTAGATGGAGGACAGAGAGACACGTGTGTGTGTGTGTGTGTGTGTGTGTGTAAACCTCTGACTTGACATGGCTGGAATGTGTCCTAAGGCACATTTCACACCATAACATTTATTTCACTATCATTCCACTTGAAACAGTTATGGCGTCCCCCAAAGAATCCTGGGAAGTGTTGTTTGTGAAGATCCCTATTCTCCTCACACAGCTACAATTCTCTGAGTAGTTTAACAGTCAGTCCTTTTTCCCAGAGGATTCTGGGAATTGCCGGCCTGTAAGGGGACTATGGCTTTCCTAACAACTCTCAGTATCCTTCATAAACTAGCCTTCCCAGAATTCTTTGTTTATAATGGAATAATAGTGGAATAAACGTAGAGTGTGAATGTGTCTCTACTCTACCTAGAGTCACAACCATTGTTCTACCACTTTTGCAACTAGCCCCACCACTGTTGGCCTATGGCCCCTGGAAGATTTCCTGCAAGGGAATATGGCCCTTGGGCTGAAAACAGTTTCCCACTGCTGGCTTAAACCATCCCAGCTGTATCTTTGGGGCTCAGCAGTTCACATATATGGGCGCACATGCTATATATTTTTTCTGTTTTCCGGGTTGCGTGTTTTTTTAAGTACAAAAACAATTTAAGTACAACAATTTGTTCTGGGGTCCCTTACGGTGCAAAACAGAGCTTGGAAAAGTTACGTTTTTGAACTACAACTCCCATCAGCCCAATCCAGTGGTCATGCTGGCTGGGGCTGATGGGAGTTGTAGTTCAAAAAAGTAACTTTTCCAAGCTCTGCAAATACGTGCATTTTAAAGATCACAGTCAACAAAATTAAAAAGGGGAAGTTGGCTTGCATGCTTCAATAGAAGTCTCTCTCCCTCCCCCCCCCGCTCAAGCACAGCCAGCCTTCTGCAAATACTTTACAGCTTCCACTGACCATTAGGCCATAAGCTTTTTAAAAGCTTTGAAAGGGTAATCTGGAAATTGGACCAGTTTATTTTTAATGGCTTATTTGGTGAAAGTGGTGGGTGGTGCCGGCACACTCAATTCCTCTAGCCAAGTATTTTTCCCAGGTGGGGGTACATCAAAAGAGAGGAGAGTGGCTCTCCTCACTCAGGAATCCCTTCCAACTTTCTGTTTGATGTGAAGAGAGAGGCTTTAAAAACAGCGGTCCCCAAGTGGAAATTGACTTAATTCTCTGTTATTAGTTGATGTCTTTTTAAAATTCCATTTCAGCTAAGTTTTCCCCCCCTCAGGGAATATTCCTCAGGCAGCTGCAGAGCATAATTCTCCTTTTTTCAGGTGGGAAGCCAACTTGAAAA
Organism: Rhineura floridana; assembly: GCF_030035675.1. Lineage (NCBI taxonomy): Eukaryota > Metazoa > Chordata > Lepidosauria > Squamata > Rhineuridae > Rhineura > Rhineura floridana. The sequence goes on along the minus strand of NC_084500.1, from coordinate 3,653,534 downwards.
GCAAAGGAATAGGTGCCCGTCGAGTTAATGCTACGCTTGAAGAAGGAACAGAGCTGTTTGTGCAAGCACTGTTGCGTTCCCACCCAGTTGTTCAGCATTCCCTGTTTTCATTTTTATCAGATTAAGTAATTGGCGTTAATAAGGAAACAAAGGGAGGGAGGAGAAAGGAAACCCACCGGTACTAATCACTCTTTCATTCAAAACCTTTTAATTCTGCAGAGTGGGAGGGGGGGAAGTGTTAAAGAAAAACAGGACATCATACTATTTCAGACTCAGTTTTTGAAGGGCTTTTTTTTTTTTAGCAAGCCACAATTCTGCTCACAGGACACATATAGAATCATAGAATGGTAGAGTTGGAAGGGACCTATAAGGCCATCTAGTCCAACCCCCTGCTCAATGCAGGAATCCAAATTAAAGCATCCCCGACAGGTAGCTGTCCAGCTGCCTCTTGAACACCTCTGCTGTCTGAGAGCCCACCACCTCCCTAGGTCACTGGTTCCATTGTCATACCGCTGTAACAGTTAGAAAGTTTTTCCCTGATGTTCAGTTGAAATCTGGCTTCCTGTAATTTGAGTCCACTATTCCATGTCCTGCACTTTGGGATGATCGAGAAGAGATCCCGGCCCTCCTCTGTGTGGCAACCTTTCAAGGACTTGAATAGTGCTATCATAACTCCCCTCCTTCCTGGGTCACTGGTTCCATTGTTGCGCTACTCTAACAGTTAGGAAGTTTGTTGTGATGTTCAATTAAAATCTGGCTTCCTGCAAGTTGAGCCCATTATTTTGTGCCCTGCACTCTGGGATGATCGAGAAAAGATCTTGGCCTTCCTCTGTGTGGCAGCCTTTCAAGTACTTGAAGAGTGCTATCCTATCTCCCCTCAGTCTTCTCTTCTCAAGGCTAAACATGCCCAGTTCTTTAAGTCTGCCCAGATCTTTACGTCTATATTTCTTGATTGCGGCAGGTCTGCCCACTTTGCCTTGGGCCCTTGGAGTACTGCAGGTGTGTCAGTAAAAGGGGCACTTTTTTGAGATCACCAGAATGATGCACATTTTTTCAAATGCAGAGACAGTGCAGATTTAAATAAAACTTTGCGATACTGTCAATTTTCTTTTCAATGCCCTTTCCTGTTTTCTTTAATTATTATTATTAATAATTAAATTTATTACCTGCCCTTCACCATCAGGTCCCAGGGCGGGTTACAGCAATTTGAAATTCAGTGTTAAGAACAGTTAAAACAAATAGCAGTCACAGGAATTGTGTGGGACTTGGAAAAAACATCTCAGGTGTCAGGGTAAAGTGATGAATCTTTAGCATTCCCTGAAAACTGTACAGCGAAGTTGCTAGACTTACCTCAGTGGGGAGGGAGTTCCACAACTAAGGGGCCACCACAGAGAATGCCCTCTCCCAGCTTCCGAGGGTTGCACAACTACCAAAAGGGTCCCCTCAGCTGTTCTCAACACCCGAAACGGTCTATAGGGAAGGAGGTGGTCTTGCAGATATTTGGGACCCAAGGCATTTGGGACTTTAAACACTCGCATGAGCACCATGAATCAGACCCATAAAGAAGAAAGAAAGAACCAATGCAGGTGTTTGAAAACAGTGGTTATATGAGATCTAAAAGGGACTCCAGCCAGCAATCTGTCTGCTGCATTTTGGACCAGTTGAAATTTCCAAGTAATCTTCAAGAGTAGCCCCAAATCTAAATCTGGAAGATACCAGGGCGCAGAGTACAGCGGCCAAGTCATTTGTCCAAAAGTGGCCAGAGCTGGTGAATTAGCCAGAGATGGAAAAACACATTTCTAGCCACCAAGGCAACCTAAGCCTTCAGTGACAGTTTGAATCTCAGGAGCCCCCCCCCCCAAGCATTCCATCAGTCCACCTCTGCTAGCAGAACTACCAAAAGGGCCCCCTCTGCTGATCTCAACACCCGAGAGGGTTTTTAGGGAAGGAGGCGGTCTGTCAGATATTTGCAGAGCTTGGACGATTACTTTTAAAAAGGAATAAATTACAATTACAATTGCTCTGAAAAGAATTGATTACTTTACCGTTACTCAAAAATAATCACTACAATTACACTTAAGTTACTTTTTTAAAAAAAACTAGAGTGCGTACAAGGTGCTGGCCTTGGCTGCTGCACACCTAAGTAGCCTAAAACAACATTAAAAATAAACACACAGAGGTAGCAGTATAATTCTTTTTATCCATAAGATAGAAGCGGTGATCTCTCTGCTGGTAAGGGAGGTGGGGAGGGAGGCAGAGGCCACTATTCAGATCTTTGCATGTCAAACCAAGTGCAACCCCCCCTCACTCAGCCAGCCAGCATAATCTCTCTCACTTCACCACCTCCCGGACCCTGCCCTTCCACCAACTAAGGGACACTCACTCAAGCAAACATTTTCCCCTGAGATGCAAAAAAGTTAAAATACTGCAAATGCAGCACAGCAGCCAGAGAGGGCGGTGGAGGCCACTTTGCGTGCCAAGTGCAAACACAGTATTCACACACACACGTTGTCATCTTTCACCTCCACAGTCCTTTATCTCCATTCTGCTGCTGCCTCCTTCTCCTCCTCCTTTATCCATGTTCTTGACCTCTGGATCCTTTTCCCCTCCACTCCATTCTTCACCACCACCGTCCATTTTTTAAAACACTTCCCCTGCTCCCCCCCCCCAAGTAATGCCCCAAAGCGATGCTGGAAACATTACCATTACTCCTCAAAAGTAATACAATTACTCCTCGTTCTGTTCCAATCAAAATGTAAAGGAATTACCCACTCGTTCCTTAAAAAAGTAATGAATTACAAGCAAATTGTTTTTTGTAACTAATTACTTCCAAGCTCTGGATATCTGGGACCTAAGTCCTTTAGGGCTTTCAACCCTAGCGTGAGCACCTTAAATTAGACCTGGGGACAAACTGGCAAGCAATGCAATCTGGGCTTATCGACCATAATTGTTACATTTCTTGATATGCTGCTCTACTTAAAAGTAGTTTACAACAACTCGCCCTCTACTAGTGATATCAGCTGGTGAGCACTGAACAGATGGGACCACTGAGGATCAAGGGGGGGGGATTCGTGTTCTCAGGAGAAGTCTGAGATTTGCACAGGCACACACACATGCACACAAAAAAGATGTGGGGGACTAAAGATGGAGCAGGCTCAGTGGCCACATAACGTTGCTTTGGGCTCAAATTCATGGGGTTGTAATTCAACTAGGCCCTACTCAGAGTAGACCCACTGAAATGAATCCACCTAAGTTATTCAACTCCATGAACTTCAGTGGGTTTTCTCTGAGTAAGACTAGCCTCGAATGCCACCATGGCCTTGACATGATTAGTTACACGCTCTCGGCAACTGAGGCAGTCGGCAACATACTTACAAATGAAACAAAGGCAGCCAAGAGAAGGATCCGCACCAGGAGATCTTCAAACTGCTCTAATATCAGCTCCAGAAGTGATTTTCCTACGAAGAACAATTTAAAAACAAGCAAGTCATCCAAGTCTATCAACCAGCAGAGGGTTGTGGCCCCGATGTCAGTGGAGCAGTAAATCTGCTCTGGGTTTTAGTCCGAACTTTCAAGGAGCTATCCAAGGCACTTTGGACAGCTCCTTGAAAGTCTAGACAAAAACCCGGAGCAGGTTCACCGCCTCACTGGCATCAGAGCCGCCAATCTCCACTGCTTTCAATAATGCCAAATACTAACCACCTACTTCATCCCACAAATTCCTTCTCTTTCCCACCCACCCAAAATGTAGAAGGCATAAACCAGTGATTCTCAAATGGTGCGCCCAGGCACACTGGTGCGCCCTAAGGGGTGGCTAGGTGTGCCTCAAATATTATGAAAGTATATTTTAAAAATGAGAAGAAACCCATTTGTATGGTGATTGAGCGAGTGGCGGCTGAACAGTTACAGACACACTTGGAGGAAGCAGATTATTTACCAATCGGGCTTCAGGACTGGACATGGAACTGAAACAGCCTTGGTCGCTCTGGTAGATGATATGAGGAGGGCGTTGGATAGAGGAGAACACACTTTCCTCGTCCTCCTGGATCTCTCAGCGGCTTTCGATACCGTTGACCACGGTATCCTTTTACATCGCCTGGAGGGACTGGGAATAGGAGGCACTGTTTTACAGTGGTTCCGCTCCTATCTCTCCGGCAGATACCAATGGGTAGCGTTGGGGGATGAGGTTTCAGACCCTTGGCCACTCAACTGTGGCATGCCACAGGGTTCTATCCTCTCCCCCATGTTCAACATTTATATGAAACCGCTGGGAGCCATCATCAGGAGTTTTGGGCTGCAGTGTCACCAATATGCGGATGACATGCAGCTCTATCTCTCATTTAAATCTTCACCAGAGTTGGCTGTGGATACCTTGTCCAATTGCCTGGAATCCGTAAGTGGATGGATGGGAGAGAACAGGCTGAAGCTCAATTCCGACAAGACTGAGGTGTTACTAGTGGGGGATAAGAGAAGGTTGGGAAATTTAGACTTGGTACTTAATGGGGTGAGATTACCCCTAAAGGACCAAGTCCGCAGCCTAGGGGTCATATTGGACTCCCAGCTGTCTATGGAGGCTCAGGTTTCGGCAGTGAGCCGGGCAGCTTGGTACCAACTTCATCTGGTACAGAGGCTGCGACCCTACCTTCCTATACATCTGCTCCCACGAGTAATACATGCCCTGGTCTCCTCTCGATTAGACCAGTGTAATGCGCTCTACATGGGGTTACCCTTGAAGACGGTCCGGAAACTGCAGTTGGTACAGAATGCGGCAGCTCGCTTAATAAAGCAGAGCCATCGCCGGGACCACATCACCCCAGTGTTGATAGAACTACACTGGTTGCCAGTTGTGTACCGGGCCCAATTCAAGGTGTTGGTACTTACCTTTAAAACCCTATACAGTCTCGGCCCAGTTTATCTGAAGGAGCGCCTCCAGTATCACCAAATATGCCGCCAAACAAGATCTGCTTCACAAGACCTTCTCTCAGTCCCACCGATGAAAACAGCTAGGTTGGTGTGGACCAGAGAGAGGGCTTTTTCGATCGTGGCCCCCACCCTCTGGAATTTACTTCCATTTGACCTCCGACATGCCTCCTCCCTGATGGTTTTTCGCCGAGCCTTAAAGACCTGGCTATTCAGGCAGGCCTATGGGATCTCTGGGGTGGGTTAGGTTTTTATACTGTATTACTGAAGGGATGGTCTTAGATAATGTGATCTTAATACTGTGATTGTTGATTTTATGTGTTTTATTGTGTTTTGTATTTTATATTGTTGTACGTCGCCCAGAGTTTCCGTTAATTCGGACAGATGGGCGACTAACAAATACAATTATTATTATTATTATTATTATTATTATAGGGTAAGTAATAGTTTTCTAGTTTGTTATTTTTATTCATCGTTTAAAATATATTAATATATTTTTAATTTTGTACATGAAGTGCGCCAGAAAATTTTTATGTTTTACAGTGCGCCACGAACCAAAAAACTATGGGGTTTAGCCTGCTAAGTTTTACTCAGAAATTAATGAGTTTTACTCAGAAATTATTGAAATTAATGTATGTGACTAACTTAAACCCATTGATTTCAATTGGTCTGCCCTGAGTACAAGTAATGCTGGATACAACTCTGTATGGGCACTTAAAATCCACTTCCATGCATTAGTTTTATTGGGAAAATAAATATCCCAGCATGCCACATTGCCTGGGGTAAAAAAAAAGGGGGGGCAGATAGGTTTGGGTTGTTTTTTGTCACAGCCTATTTTTGAAGAAAACTGTACAGAAAAAAGTATAAATAGGAAGTGGATGCAATCTAGCCACATTGTTTACTACTGTACAGGTGACCATATCCTTGAACAAAGGTGCCAACATGGTACCCTGCAGATGTTATTGGACTACAACTGTCCTCACTTCAGGCACCATGGTGGCCTATAGTGAGGGATGATGGGAGATGTAGTCCAACAACATTTGAAGGGTGCTACATTGGCTACCTCTGGAATGAGCTGTCTGATAGCAGAACAGATGGCCACAGGAGAGGGCAGGCCCTTTCTCTCTAGAGGAATCTCACCAGAGGCTGGATGGCCATTTGCCAGAGGTACTATAGATCAAGGATGGGGAACCTGTGATCCAACAGACGCGGTTTGGAGTCCAACTCCCATCAGCCCCAGCCAGGATGGCCAATAGCCAAGGATGACGGAGGGGTTAATCTATAACATCTGAAGGCTGCTATGGTGGCTACCCCTGTTCTAGGCCGCATCCACACCAGACATTTATTCCGCTTTAAACAGTCATGGCTTTCTCCAAAGGAAGTGCCGTTTGTGAAGGATGCTGAGAGTTGTCAGGAGACCCCTATTCTCCTCCCAGAGTTACCGTTCCCAAAGTGGTTTGACAGACAGTCCCCCTCTTTCCAGGGAACTCTGGGAATTGCAGCTGTATGAGGGGCATAGAAGGGTCTCCTAAAAACTCTCAGCACCTGGAGCTTGCAGCAAAAGAAGGACCTGTTTTTGTCCAAGGAATAAACACAGGGCACTGAGCTGTAAATGCATTTCTTTGGAGTGGGGGCAGTGTGTGCTCATTACATCAGAGCCCCTACACCCATCGGAGGTGCTGGTTCACCCAATCAATGTCCTTTAAGCAGTGGAGCCTGGTGGCTCTGATGTCAGTGAGGCAATGGAATCCGCTCGGGGTTTTAGCCCAACGGCTCGAGGAGCTGTCCGAGGTGCTGAGCCCATTTTTGAAATGGGTTTCAGCACCTTGGACAGCTCACTGAAACCCAAAGTAGATTCACTGCCCCAATGAAAAGGGAGCTATCAGACTCCACTGCCTTCAAGCAAAGACATGAAGCCAGTTTGAACTAGGCCAAGACACTGGATATCTTATTTTATTGTCACATGCTTACTCAACTGGCCTTCCCAGTATACTGTAAGTTTTTCACTCAACTTGCCTTACTAGTATATCGTAAGCTTTCATTTTGTAAGCTGCTGTGGGAGCCAGGTGGTGGAAAGTGGGGTGTACATTTTAAAAAGAAATGTATGAAAGAAACAAATGCAAAGTGACCTTCATGGCTGAGCAGAAACATAAACCAGAGTCCTCCCAAATCCTTCATTCTCTCCAGAGACAGACCTGGGTGCCACCCTGAGCTCCATCCCCAGCCCAAACAATGCGGCTCTTAATGATCAAGCTGGATAATTAAGTCTACCTACCTTCTTCAGCAGGGAGTTCTGCAGGTATCCAGTGGAAGATCCCCAAAAAGAGCAGAGAGGGACAGGAGGGAAGGGAAAAAGAAAAACCAACAGTTATTGATTTGCAAAGACACACCATCCCAATCCTTCATAGGCCCCATCCGCACTATACATTTAAAGCAGTTTCATACCACTTTGAACACGCATGGCTTCTCTTAAAGAATCCTGGGAAGTGTACCCTACTCCCCTCACAGAGGTACAAAGCTGTGTTGGAATTGCTTTTTAAGATGTTTTTAAAGATTTTTAACCCTTTTTACCGCTTACCATGAAAACCCTATTTGTAGGGTTGCCATAAGTCAGGACTGACTTGAAGGCAGTCCATTTCATTTTTTGAAAAAAAATGTTTTACAGATGTTTTGTTTTAATATGTTTTTATGTCTGTTTTTATGCTGTTTTAACGTTTTTGTTTGCTGCCCTGGGCTTCTACGGGGAGGAACGGTGGGCTATCAGTTTATTAGCAGTAGCACTATTAGTATAATTTCCCAGGTTCCCTGGGAAGGAGGATTGATGGTTAAACCACTCTGGGAACTGTAACTCTGTGAGGGGAAACAGGGGTCTCCTAACAACTCAGCGAGGCCCCCAGAAGTGATCCAAAGAGAATAAGCCCCCCCAAACTCATCAAAGATTTAAAAACCCATAATCTAAGCCAGGCAGTCCATCTCCAAAATGACAGGAAAAAATGTAACCACCACCATATATAGTAAGAGAGATGCCACGGTGGGAAGAGGAGGAGTTTGCTCATTGCGAAATCTATCTTCCAACCGAGATCTAGAATCTTACCCAACACTCTCGATTCACAATGTTTGTGGGGTGGCGGTGGTGGATGTTGATTCTACAAACCCTTTTCCCACAGTGCCTTTTTTCTCACTCTTTGGCTAGTTCTTTGAACTTTACAAAGAGATTGCCGGTGGCATTTTGAGTCATCTCGTCTCTCATCTCTTCGTAACCCAGCCTTGCTGCCTGTTTGCTTTATTTCAATTCCTTTCCATCCGTCCCAGTCCATCCCAACCCGTTCTTACACACCCACGGCCACAACTTTTTTTGCGTGTCGATATTGCGGCCCCTTTTTGTTTTGCTGCCCAGGGCAGCCCTTTTATCGACACTTTTATCAAGTACCGGCACCTCATTTTTTATGAACAAGAAACCACTACACACACACACAGTTTGTGCTCTCTTGTCTGTGTCTAAACTCCTTATGCTATTCAGTTAGAGGCAATGCCACTTCCTTCTCCCTAATTCTGCTCAGTGTTAGATTTTATTTACAGCTCTGTCCTCTCTCAAACAATCATGTTCCTATAGCTTTCAGTTCATCACCAGCCTGGTTCTTTGTCTGTCCTTTTCTGCCTTTCCCAATCCAACACAATTCCTTTTTTATTATGATATGATAAAATAAAATAAGAAGATCAGAAGAGCCTGGTTGCTAGATCAGACCCAAAGGGGCCCATCTACTTCAGCATCCTGTTCTCACAGTGGCCAACCGGAAGACCCAAGGCAAACTCCAAAAGCATGACATGAGGGCAACAACAACCCTCCCCTCCTGTCCGTTGTTTGTTGCCTGTGTCTTAACAGTTACTTCTACTTGTTAGTCTTCTGTTCCGAATTACATAGTCTGTGTCTCTTCCTTCCTCTCCCCTTCCAATGCCCCCAAATGTTGGCCGCTGGTTACGGCTATTTTGAAACATTATTTTATTTTTGGAAAAACAGAAAAACCCCTGGATCTACCTCTCTGAACTTTGGCAGGGTCAATCCCTTCTCGGGGGGTGGGTGCATCTGCAGGTTTCACGCGCCTACGTGGACAAAAAAGGTCACAGCCACTTTGGTTTCTCAGGGCAAGTCCACGGGAAGATGGAAGCTTCGGTTTTCCAAATATTGTTTCAGATTCGGCGTCCGAAGTGATCTGAAGTGAACCAAAGTGTGGGGGGGGAGGGATTGCACAGCGCTAACAGATCCCCCCATTTGGTGCATACTTCGAAACACAGAAAAGTTGTCAGTGGATATAGACAAAGGAAGAGAAGTTGATTGATCGATCGATTGATAAATATATTTGCTACTGTTACTTCGTTAAAAACATCCTTCCTCTTCTCCCAGGCATTTTAGCATGTGTTTTTAAATGGGTTTTTTAAAAAAAAAAAATGTGTTTTTAAATTTGTATATTTTTAATGTTGTAATTGTTGTAAACCGCCCAGAGAGCTTCGGCTATGGGGCGGTATACAAATGTAATAAAATAAGTAATAATAAAAACATCAAAGCGGTTTACAAGTTGGGGGGAAAACCCAACCATACAATAAAAACATCAGAAATGCCTTAAAAACAAAGATCAGCTGCTGTGAAAAGACATCTTCTTAATCGCCTGTGTAAACCTGGTGGGATAGACAAGGTTTTAGCAGGCAGTGGGGAAGAGAGCCTGGCTGGGAGTCCAGAGTGTGTGAGTTCCAATCCCCGCTCGTGTCTCCTGGGCGTCAAGGGCCAGCTAAAGATCACCCCACAGTGAGTGGCTCAGGGGTTACGTGCCCTGCCACCTGTGCAGCCGTGGGCAAACTGCACAGTCCCAAGGAGCCCAGTTCCCCCCAGCTGGCACTTGAGGACAAGGAAGAGGCTGGCTTGTGCAGCCATGGCCCTAGCCAGCTGGGGAGGACTAGCCTCAGAGGGAGGCCATGGGAAACCCCCTCTGGATACCGCTTACCATGAACACCCTTTTCATAGGGTCGCTATAAATCAGGATCGACTTGAAGGCAGTCCATTTCCATTTTTAAAGGTTAAAACTGAAGGCGCCTGCCGAATCTCTGTTGGCAGAGCATCCCAGCGAGCTGATTTCAGATGACACTGAAGGCTTGATTTCATGTTGATGTCAAATGAGCCTCGCCAACTCACTGGATGACCAGCGTCGCTCCGACAGATGATCTCAATGATCGAGCTGGGATACAAGGGTTCAGGCGGTCCCTAAGATAATTTACAGGGCTCTGTAAACTAACACTCTGTAAATGGTATTCATTTACAAAGCCCTCTTACTCAAGAGTGGTCCACTTTTGTTATGTTCAAGTAATCAATTTTTGCAATGACCAGTGTGGTACAGGATGAAACACAACTACTGGGTGTGTCGTGACTTCGGCAAAATTATTATCAAAATGTATTTGGAACGAAGGGAATGGTATCAAGTAATAATAATGGGCTGGATCCAAAGTTTCTTCTACTCAGAGTAGACCCACTCAAATTTACAGGCATGGCTAATTGAGCACCGTTAATTTTAGGGGCTCCTCTCTGAGCTTGAACAATGTCAGAAACAACCCAATAACAACAGGCAGATTGATTATATTTTTCGGAGCCCTGGATTTATATTTTTTAGAGGAGAAAGTCTCAAGAAGCACAGTTCAGCTGCTTAAATTGCATTGTTCCACGTGCACAAATCTGAATGTAACTGAACCTTTGCCGTTTCAGGGCTGAGTAAGGTCTGGGTGGTTCTTGAAAACTGATGCCCGTGGAGTAGAGGGCCACCCTCTGTTTCTCCTCTGTCAGAAAGCTCCCCAAACACACATCCCACTTCACCACTTCTCTCCCCCATCCCTTTGTACACTGTTGAACATCCTCTCTCCCCCTCCCCCCCCAAATTGGTGGATTATCTCCCCTGTGTTTTCCAGAAGGAAGTCTTGCTGGGTAGCTTGTTTCCACAGCAACCAGTGCTGCGACTCCTGTTAACGCATTGAGAAGTGGCGTGCAGAGCTTCAGAGCATTCCAAGCGCCTCGCAAGAATTCTCTTTGTAATCATCTCACAACTCCCTTGTAAGGTAGGCCAGCATTGCCTACTGCAGATGGGCTACCGATGCTGAGGGGGGTGGGGAGTGCCTAAGGCCCCACAGCAGTAGCTGGATTTGAAATAGGGGCTGGCTGCAAGCTAAAACTCGCAGCCAGGAGATTGTTATCTTTCACATGTGCGCACACAGGACATTAGAACTGTGTTCATTCTCTCTCTCTCTCTCTCTCTCTCTAATGCAGCCTTTCCCAACCAGTGTGCCTCCAGATGTTGTTGGACCACAACTCCCATGAGCCTCAGCCATTGGAAATGGTGGCTGAGGCTGATGGGCGCTGTGGTCCAACAACATCTGGAGGCACACTGGTTGGGAAAGGCTGCTCTATTGCGTGCACAGGCTGCCGATGGCCAGTCTAATTTAGTCTCTTTCCTCCTTCCAGACCCACCAAGTCCTCTTGAAAGAGGACTTCCCAGTGGCCAGATCAGTGGTGGGCCACTGAACCACAAGTTGGGCCACTTGTGGAGAACCACCAGACTACAGATGGCAGCTGTCTCAGTGAAATACCCTCAGGCTCGAGGCCAACACCACCCACTCAGACTGGCCATTGGATCTTCCCAGGCAGAAAGACGTACAAAAGAGGGCTTTTTGTTCCTGTTGAACAACAAGGTCTTCCTGAGATCTGGTGTGTTCCTGCCTCCTGGCTCACTCATGATCCCTGCCTCCTGGCTCACTCATGATCCCTGCCTCCTGGCTCGCTCATGATCTCTGCCTCCTGGCTCACTCATCATCCCTGCTTCCTGGCTCACTCATCATCCCTGCCTCCTGGCTCACTCATGATCCCTGCCACCTGGCTCACTCATCATCCCTGCCTCCTGGCTCACTCATCATCCCTGCCTCCTGGCTCGCTCATGATCTCTGCCTCCTGGCTCACTCATCATCCCTGCTTCCTGGCTCACTCATGATCCCTGCCTCCTGGCTCACTCATGATCCCTGCCACCTGGCTCACTCATCATCCCTGCCACCTGGCTCACTCATCATCCCTGCCTCCTGGCTCACTCATCATCCCTGCCTCCTGGCTCACTCATCATCCCTGCCTTCTTTAGTCTTGAATTTTTTATTTTAACACCTGGCTTGTCTCGCTGTTCCTAGCTCATCTCACCTATGGCCCAGCCCTGACATTATAGCCAACAATGTGCCCTGCAGATGCCTCTGGACCTCATCCTTTGATGTTGACCACACCGGTTGGAGATGATGGAAGTTGAAGTTCAACAACATCAGGAAGGCAGCATATTGGCAACCTTTCCACTCATGCCAAGCAGCAGAAAATGAGCAGGGCCAGTCCCAGAGCTGCAGGTCAGGCAACCACCAGGGTGGCTAACCTGTGCTCCCTCCCAAGATGTCACCGGATTACTATCCCCACCATCCTTGACCATTGGCCAAGGGGGTTGGGGCTGATGGGGGTTGGAGTCCAATGAGATCTGCAAGATCACCAATTAGCCAGGCCTCCTATCCAAACTGGCCTGGTCCGCGCTTTCGCTCATAGGGTTCATTGGAACACACAAGCCCACTCACCATGGCGGTAAGTTCAAGGGAGAGGAAACAGACAAAGAATCATCCAAGAATGTCCTCAACAGCAGAACAGGCAGAGGATAACAATGTGTACGTTACAACAGCTGCGAAGGCGGATGAAGGCTGCAGCAGATAAAAGACTTCCAATCCTCGTGGTATCTATGCCATTGGATCAAAGCCTTTTTCTGTCAAGATCGTGTGTTGATCGTTGTGCGCCTATCTCCCCACATAAAACAAATGCACGCACAGGCGTCTTCCAACCAAACCAATCTTGGAAGACAATCTCACTCGGCCAAGAGCGATCGCCAATGAATGAATGAATGAATGGTCCGCGCTTCTCAAAATGAACCTTCAGATCAGCGTTTGGCTCTGCAACTGTTGCAATACAGTCCTTGGCCATTGAAAATGAATCAAAACTATGCATTTAGAGAGAAAATGCACATGCTTAAATGTGGGGTGCACACACACACACACAGAGAATTTTTAAAATGAGGTGCGGGTACTCATAACTTGATAAAAGTGCCATGGGTGCCAGCACAAAATGGCGGCCATGGGCAGCAAAAAAAGGTGTGCCAGTACTTCATACCAGTGAGTATTGTCACACACACACAAGTCCTATATATTAGATACTTGTCGAGTGGAATCGAATTCAGGGTAAAAACGTCCCAAAATGACATTGAAGGAAAACAAACAGGAAGGATCCTCTCTGACAGTCCTCTTAAAAAGCTGCAGCAACATTTTTACTGCAAACAGCTGAATCATATTGGAGAGAGGACCAAATCCCTGGCATTCTTACTCTATTTTTTTTTAAAAAAAAGATTAGCATTCAGTGAATGAGTTCTCAATTCACAGCAGGCGCTCAAGTGACTCACAACTGCAGACAACATGGAAACTCTTTCCGGGGAAAAAGGAAAGCCTACAGAAAGGAGAGAGAGAGAGTGAGTGTGCATGTCATCAGAGACAAGCTGCAATTTTCATTTTCGGTGGAAGAATCAAGCGGCACTGAGCAACACAAGCCACGTGACCGATCCAGAGACATGCACGCGGAAGGCATTTACAGCACCGTCGCAGACAAAGATTTGGGGGTTAAGTCCCACATTGTGCAAGCGAGGTTTGCTCTCTAGTACAGCTGTGGATAACCTCTGGCCCACAGGCCAGCTGTGCACCCCCAAGCAACATGTTCTGCCCCTCCAAGATTCCACCACTTTATGTTAGAGTATCTATCTGTCTGTCTGTCTATCTATTGCAAGCGGAGCGCAGAAATAAGTGGTCTTTTAAGACTGGTAGTTGAAAGAAAGAAAAAATTAAGGTTTATTACTACAAAAAGGAAAAATCATACATGCTGAAGCAGCCATGTGGTTGCCACTCAGGGAGCCATGACTAACTGACTGAGAACCAAGACAGGAAAAGAAGGGAGGAAGGGGAGGAGCAAAGCCTGCAAAGGCAACAAACCCTTTAGAGGAGGAATGAGCAGAGGGAAGAACAGATTGCTTTTCTGTCTATCGCCCCTCTGTTAGTTCAGGTCATATGTAACATGTGTTGGTGCTTTACTTCCAACACGGTTTCGGTGGCAAAAAAACAAAAATTGAGGTAGACACAATGAGAGATGAGGCAGTGGGTGGAGGGGATTAAAACTCTCTGCTCAGCCCTGCGCCCTGAGAGGGATACAAACTCCGCACTTCCAATCTACATAATCGACTGAGGAGGGAGGTTCTGGGTGTGTGCTTGCTTGCTTGCATGCAGGCCACATGGGCCAAAAAAGATGAACCACCCCTTCCCTAGCATAGTCAGGTTTGCAGTTCTATTTTATTGCTGTCTTTGCTTTCCCAAAGCAAACGGGCCACGGAACGTGGAAGCTTTCACTCAGGGCTTCTCTACCTGCTTTACTCCCAACACGATCGCTGGATCGTCACCTTGCAGCGGTGAGTGGCCTTGTGTGTTCCAATGAACCCTGTGAGCGATGCCGTCGGGAGTCATGTACTCCCAGCAGGGTCAACCACGGCGGTAAGGTCAAGGGAGAGGAGCCAGACAAAGAACGATCCAAGAAAGTCCTCAAGGGCAGAACAGGCGGAGGATAACAATGTGTACGTTACAACAGCTGGGAAGGCGGATGAAGGCTGCAGCAGATAAAAGACTTCCAATCCTCATGGTATCCATGCCATTGGATCAAACCCTTTTTCTGTCAAGATTGTGTGTTGATCGTGGTGCACCGATCTCCCCACATAAAACAAATTCACGCACAGGCGTCTTCCATAGCAAAAGTCCCATGGAAAGACTATTTTGGAAGACAATCTTACTCGGTCACGAGTGATCGCCAAGCTAGCTAAGCTGAACCTGCTGTAGAGTTCTCTTCCTGCAGTGCCAACCTATGAAAATCTACGAAAACAAGCCCCGCCATCTCAACTACAGAGAGGGGAGAAATTCAATTCGCTTCACATTTGAAGCCGAATCTATCAAAATCCACTTTCCGAAACAACATGAGAAATGCAGCCCTCCTTCAAACTGTAGACTTCTCCAAATTGCGTGCTCCAGTTCTCCAACCAACATTCAGAAAAACGCGTAGATTTGGGGGGGGGAAGGGTGCCTTCCAGTGAACATATGAGTGACAATAACATACCAAAAAGAGCTTTACATTCGGAGAAACGCCTCGCACAAGCGTGCACGTTAGTCAAAACTGCACACACAAAAATGTGTTTTAATAGGCTAAAATGCTAAAGAATGTTCATGGGGATTGAAAGCAAAACCACACAAATTGCTGCATAAATGTCGGAAACTGAATCTAAGACTGGAAAAGAATGAGAGCTGCGGGCACGGGGAGGCTGATGGGGCTTTGCTCCAATGGGCCAGCCTCCACTCCCCCACTTACCTGGGAGTAAGCCCCATTGAATTCAATAGGACTTGTTTCTGAGTAGAGATAATTAGGACTGTGCTGTCATGTTTATGATGGTGGTTAAGGTGCTGGACTACGACCTGGGAGACCAGGGTTCAAATCCCCACACAGCCAGGAAGCTCACTGGGTGACCTTGGGCCAGTCTCTGCCTCTCAGCCTCATGAAAACCCTATTCGTAGGGTCGCCCTAAGTCAGAATCGACTTGAAGGTAGTACATTTACTTACAAGCTTTCATGGACGACAACAGGGGTGGGGTGGGGGACCTCAGTGGCCCTCCAGCTGTTGTTAAGGACTCCAGCTCCTGTCAGCCCCAGCCAGGATGGCCAATGACCAGTGATGCTGGGAGTTGTAGTCCAAGAACATCCACAGAGCCGCAGAGGTTCCCCAGCCCTGAACCAGAGAGATGCATCTGATGAAGTGGACTAATGCACCTTTGTTCATGCATCTATTAATGCATTTCGTCATGCATCTATTGGTGCATCTGTTAATGCATCTCCATTAGCCTCTTCAACAGCAGATGCTTCTAATGAAGTGGACTCAGTAGACGGCTCCCGAGGAGGGCAACGAGGATCATCAGGGGACTGGAAACAAAGCCCTATGAGGAGAGACTGAAAGAACTGTGTATGGTTAGCCTTGAGAAGACTGAGGGGAGATATGATAATACTTTTCAAGTACTTGAAAGGTTGTCACACAGAGGAGGACCGGGATCTCTTCTCGATCGTCCCAGAGTGCAGGACACAGAATAATGGGCTCAAGTTGCAGGAAGCCAGATTTCGGCTGAACATCAGGAAAAACTCCTAACTGTTAGAGCCATACGACAATGGAACCAATGACCTAGGGAGGTGGTGGGCTCTCCAACACTGGAGGCCTTCAAGAGACAGCTGGACAGCCATCTGTTGCCTATGCTCTGATTTGGATTTCTGCATTGAGCAGGGGGTTCCCTTATAGGACCCTTCCAATTCTATGACCACAAAAGCATCTTCATTACCAAATGAATCTGATGAAGTGGACTAATGCATCTCAAAAGCTTATGCCGTTACAATGTTATTAGTCTCTAAAGGTGCCCCAGGACCCTTGCTATTTTTGCAGCAACAGATTTGCACTGCTACCCCGTGGGGAAAGCATTACATTTTAACAAAAGTTAACATCTGCTTTTCATTTTAAAAAAAATCAGAAGCACCTTTTTGTAGTCACTGAAAATGTTTTGAATGGATTATCCTCATTGATTAGATGCAGCAACCCCCTGGCACTGACACAACGCTTGGGGTAGTATTCAACACTAGTCCCACTCAGAGTAGACGTATTAACGTTAATGGACATGACTAAGGCTGCAATCCAATATGTGTCTACTCAGAAGTAAGCTCCATTGGGTTCAATGGGACTTACTCCCAGGTAAGCATGTATTGGATTGCAGCCTAAGTTAAGTTCATTCATTTCGGTGGATCTACCTTGAGTCAGTTGGATGCAACCCTTGGACACAGAAAAATCCAAGTTAATCCTGAACACTGAAAATTCCAATTAATAAAGCCCATGCTTTCTTAATTAAATAAATGCTAATATATCCTGTAAATCATAGATTCAGAGAACAGTAGAGTTGGAAGGGGCGTTATAAGGCCATCGAGTACAATCCCCTGCTCAATGCAGAAATCCAAATCGCCTTGCTATTTTGTATGAAAGTCTAACAATAACAATCATACATTTAAAACACTTTGCTTCTCCGTTTTATTAGACAAGGCTAGTTTAACTTTGGATAAACATGGTAAAAATTTGCTACAGGCACACATAGGTTAAGTCTCTCCAAGATTAAATGGCGGGGGCGGGGAAAGTCACTTGAGGAACTGGAACTCCAACTCCAGCTGGTATTTGACTAGAGCTGACATTTCAGCTGCTGCCAACTCAAACATCCTTTTGCGAAGGGCAGGCCTCAACCCGGCATCCCTTGTAAGCAAACATACAAGAGACAGGTGACGGAGAGGAGACTCAACAAATATGGGCAGGGATATTTGCGTTTCATGCTTTCAAAAACTGTCTGCCCAATTGCACCCTGCCTGAACTGGACCGGATATAAGCATTTGCACCTTGCAGAGTTCATTCTGCTTCTGTTAG
Source organism: Rhineura floridana (assembly GCF_030035675.1). Classification (NCBI taxonomy): domain Eukaryota; kingdom Metazoa; phylum Chordata; class Lepidosauria; order Squamata; family Rhineuridae; genus Rhineura; species Rhineura floridana. The sequence goes on along the minus strand of NC_084500.1, from coordinate 3,635,989 downwards.
TTATAGGGAAGGGCAAAGGCACACCTCAACTACAGGAAATTCTGCTGACCCTTACACATCCCTAATTGCTCCGTGATACAGATTTCCCCAGGCTGATCTTTGCAGCCATAGGGACTGAAGCTTATGGTTGGTTTATTTAATGAAAGCTGACCGCAGGAACAAACATATGGTGGCCAGTGTGGGTTTAGGAACCTCCTGGTCGCACATCTCTGCTGCAAAGCAGTGCAGGGAAGAATCACTGAATGGGAGTGGAATGCCACTAAGTATTCCTTTATTTATTGTATTTTATTTAAAGAAATAGAAACAGCTTAACACCCATCACTGTAGCCTTGGAGCAGCAGGGAATAGCCAAAAGGCGTTTTCCTGCCTTCGGTGAATTAAAGTTTCCTTTAAAGTGCTTGAGGAATTGACTTTCTGTAAATTGTGAAGTATGTTGACCTGTTCCGCACCCAGGCCCGGCACCAGCAGGTGGCCAGGTCAGGCGCTGGCCAAGGGTCCCTGAGGCTTGGGCAGGGAGGGTGGAGCTCCCACTCTGTGATCCCTGCTAGCACTGGGCCACGGGGCATGATCACAAATTGCAACCAGATGGTGGCGCGGATCACAGAGTGGGAGCTCTGCTCTCCCAGGCAACACCATCTCCGCATGCACGTCAACATTCCTCCAATGCTATCTTAGATGATGGCAGGCAGGCATGCTAACACAGTGATGTAAGAGGTGGCACCATTGGGTATATTTAAGTGGGGGGGTCAGTGGCCCGCTGCGGTCTGGTGCCCAAGGGCCCACTGTGATCTATTGCCAGCCCTGCCTGCACCTTGCAGACTAAAGTACAAATTTGAACGCAACTGATTTTGGACATTTCCATGTTTTGCAACGCAGTTCTCAACTCAGAAAAAAAGGAGCACAATGCATTAGGATGCTTATTTTAGGATAAAACGTTTAGAAATGCACACATTGAGCTAAAACCCACACTTCAATGCAAGTTTCGATGCAGAATGTGTTTTTTAAGAGGACATAATAATGCCAAATGAAATGGACTTACAAAATTGACACAGAGCACAAATATATATAGACTGGGGATGAGGAACCCTTTCCATGTTGAGGGCCACATTCTCTTCTGAAGGCCAGATGCCGGCGGTGGGCGGGGCCAGATGCAAAAATGGGAGGAGGCATGAAGGTAAATTTTAGCCTTTGCGCAGTGAGCTGGTTTCTACCACACACTCCTCTCTGTGCTCCATCCAGGCAAAGAAATGGCACGATCAACGTGCCAGGCGCTCAGAAACCAGGTTATGAAGCAGGCAGCACACGTTAAAATGATCAGAAGCCTCATCTCTTTGGCATCAAGCGGTATATAAACCATAATATTATTTTCTGATATTCCTTTTATGATGCTTGTTATTTTGGGCCTTACACCAAGTCAGTTGATCCATCTAGCTAAGCATTTCCCCCGACAGAGCACCTGAAAACCACTGAGGGTCTTGGCGGCCCACTGAACAATTTTTCCGGCTGTTGTAGCCATGGGGAGGCGCTGCGTGCTTTTTAATTGTATTTTCATTCCTTTTTTTATTTCTCCTACATTTGATTTTATTGCATTAGAATTTGTACTGCACAGCGTTTGCTAATGCAATAAAATACACTATAAGCAATAAAAGGGGCAATAAAGATTCAGTAATCATCCACATGAATAATCAGTGCAATGGATTATAGTCTCATTTTCAACCACAAAGCCCCAGACACGCTGCGGACCACCTGAATGAAGCTTGCGGACCACTGGTGGTCCATGGACCACGGTTTGGGAACCCCTGGTCTAAACAAAAAAGTCTCGAATGCTGCAACCTTTCCTCGTAGGGGAGTCGCTCCACCCCCTTGATCATTCTGCTTGCCCTTTCCTTAAGCTTTTCCAACTCCCGAGTTCAAGAAACACGGTGAAGAGTCTGCCCTTCGCTGCAAGCACGGCAAGGTGGGGAAAGGATTTTAAAAGCGGAACGGGGAGCTACGGCTGTCCCCTCCCATTCAGAGACCTTTCTTCCTTGCACACCGCAAATCCAAACAGAGCAGGGAAAAATTGACAAGGCAGACAAAGAACAACCCTCTCCGGATGACACCACTCTTGGGACACCGCTCCCAGTTGAGGTGCTTCAAGAAATAAATTGTTATTTCAACCCGCTGTTATTTCAGCCCACACTTTCATGGAAGAAAACCACATCACAAAGGGAGACTGTCATGTTTCAACCACAGTTGGCAGCTCAATGCCAAACGTCAGGCTGCCATGTTCTCCTTCAGCTCTCAGTTCCCAAGTCCCTTCAAGGGAATTTATGCAGGATCTGAGAGCCAGTGTGGTGTAGCGGTTCAGGTGTTGGGCTACGACCTGGGAGACCAGGGTTCGAATCCCCACACAGCCACGAAGCTCACTGGGTGGCCTTGGACCAGTCACTGCCTCTCACCCTCAGAGGAAGGCAACAGTAAACCCCCTCTGAATACTGCTTACCATGAAAACCCTATTCAGAGGGTCGCCCATAAGTCAGAATCGACTTGAAGGCAGCCCAGCCAGCTGCATCATTTCTCTTGGAAGAAAGTCTTTAGATGAGGGCATGAGTGTAGTCATCTAGGACTGAGGGGGGTCACAGACCCTTTAGTTTTTGGGAAGCAGCCAGGTCCCTATGTACAAGCCAATCAGCATGAAAGGGGGAGAGTGTTAGCCACTAAGAAGAGTCCTTATCCTTTCATGCTGACTGCAGCCAATCAGAGGGAAAGGAGGCGAGTCAGCCACGGAGAAGACTCCTCTCAGTGGCTAACACTCAACCTCCCCTTTCATGCTGATTGGCTCCTAGAGATATCTGTTGTACTCGGAGATGACACGGAAAGCAAAGGTGACGAGGGAATATGGAAAGGGGGTGTGGCTGTGAGGGGGCGAGGCTGTGACTGTCATGAAGGGACCCTGCACTTCTGAACTTGCCTCTATGCTACTGCATCAGAGATAGCCAACCTCGTGCCCTCCAGGTGTTTTGACGCTATAGCTCCCATAATCTCTGACAAATGCTGATGCTCCCTAGAGCTAGAGGGAGTTGTAGTACAGGACCATCCATGTCGCTCCGGTGCTTAAAAGCTTGCCGTGGATCAGCAACTCCGTCCCGCTTGCGATTCTCTGCCGCTGGAAGTCAGAGACATGCTGCCTCCAAGAGAGGAAGGGGGACACAGCCGTTGTGACTAGTAGCCATTGAGAGAGTTACCCTCTGTGAATTTGTCTAATCCTCTCCGAAAGCCATCCAAGTTGGTGCCCATTGCTGCCTCTTGTGAGAGCGGATCCCATGGTTTTATCCCCTATCCACTGCACAAAAAGTCCTTCCTCTTGTTTGAGCCAAGTCTGCCAACATTCAGCTCCACTGGATGACCCCAAGTTCTAGAATTATGAGAGAGGGGGAAATGTCTCCCTTCGCACTCTGACTATGGAATCTTCTTTCCAACAAAGCTTACCTGGTGTCTACTTTAAGATCCTTTTTGGCACCAGGTGAATAGAGTTTTTGTTCTCCCAGGTCTCTTAAAATAACATCCCCACCCCCGGAACAGATTTCTGCTAGGTTTTGAAAGTTGTTTGCACTGGTTTTTAGGCAGGAATCTCAAACGGATTGGTTTTTTTAAAAGGTTTTAATCCATGTTTGTTTATTGCAGTTTTTTTTTAAAAAAGTAAGGTTTTAATTTATGTTTTAATTATGCATTGAGTGAGCTTAGTATAAAGTACCCAGAAGTCACTGATAATGGGGGTGGTCCATTTAATCTTCTTAAATTGTGTCCTGCGGACCACCAAGTAGTCTGCATTTGTATTGGAATTGCATTTAAATATGTAAACCTGGAGACTGGGCCTGGCAACCAAGAGGTCTTCTGTATCTTTAAAAGTCGTGCAGGGGGAAGGGAGAATTCCACCTTGTGTTTTTTGCCATTACAGTGTTGCAAGAACACCTGCACTTGGTTGACTTTCTCTTCTCCTAAAGACACAGGATCAGGATCAGGCCCTGAGCCTGGCAATCCTAGATGGGATACAAATTTAATAAATGAATAAGAATAAATAAGTGGTCCGTGAGCTTCATTCAGGTGGCGCACAGCACATCTGTGGATTTGTGGTTGGACACGGCACATTCATCTCATTAAATGTTTGTACTGATTTTGAACTGGGTTGTGGGGTTTTTTGCTTCTTTTATTTGTTAGACCATTTGAACTCCATGGAATACAATAAAATAGTATATATGAGAAATGGAAGAAGCAGTTTAAAAAGACCATTAAAAACCACACTGCATCTAGCACAGCGCATGACAATGTGGAAGAATTTTCAGGAGGATTTTTAAAAAACCCACAAATTGCCGAAATGAACTGAAGACTGCAAAAATTAAAACTGAAATGGATTGATTCATCCGTTCCTAATTGGGAAACCTTGCCAATCGACTGCAAATCACCCAGAGATCTAGCAAGAAGACTGCGGTCTGCCTTCTACTCACTCCGGCCTACAAAGTCTCCTCCCGCTCTACAATTCTGTGAAGTTTTTCGTTACGGTGCCCCACTGACAGGAAAGGGAAGAGAACAGCAACCACAAGCACAGCACGGGGCATCTCATGCATGCCCACGCTCACAGCAAAGATCCCTTGTGTATGTGTGTGTGCGTGCGAACATGTACACAAGTTTTGCTACACTCACACCCCAGAAAACCAACCTGAAAGGCCCTCCTGTAAACCACAAAAGAAAGTGCATGTAAAACGCTTTCAAGTAGGAAACAGAAGAAGGGGGAAGGGAGATGGAAAACATATACAGTGTCTACGCCCTACTCAGAGCAGACCCACTGAAATTAATGAACCTAACTGCACCATGTCTGTTTTCAGTGGGTCTAACTCAGAGTAGGCCGAGGGTTGAATGCCACCCGTGGCGTTGTACTTCGACTCAGTGACAGCCAGTGTGGTGTAGTGGTTAGAGAGTGTTGGACTGGGCCCTGGGAGACCAGGGTTCAAATCCCCGCTTGGCCGTGAAACTCACTGGGTGACCTCAGGCCAGTCGCCGTTGCTCAGCTTAACCGACCTCATGGGGTTGTTGTGAGGATAAAAATGGAAGGGGGCCATGTTCGTACGCCACCTTGAGCTCCTTGGAGGAAAGGTGGGATATCAATGTAATAAATAAATGGAAATGAAATAAAATGCAGTCTGGTACTGTCTGCTCTGACAACGGCTCTCCTGGATCTCCAGCAACGGTCCTATCACTTCACTATCTAATTTTTTTTTTAATTGGAGATATACAGGAAGTTGCCTTGTACTTGGCAGACCTTGGTCCATCTAGCTCAGTATTGTGTACACTGATTGGCAGCAACAGTCCAGGGTTTAAGCCAGGGGTCTCTCCCAGCCTTGCCTGAAGATGCCGCTGTGGACTGAGCCTGGGACCTTTGACATGCAAAGCCTGCGCTCTACCACTGAGCCATGACCCTTTGTTAAGCCCCTGCACATCAACACTCCAGGGCATTGTAGGGATGGCGACCGTCTCAAGAAAAAAGAAAGAATATTTGCAGAAAGTTCTGCAACATGATTTTGCTTTTTTGGAGGAAGGAGAAATAAAAATCTCCGAAATTTTCTCAGAAGAAAAGTCTACTGAGAAAGTCCAGCTCAGCTCTGGTTCTGACATAGAAAGGTCTGATAAAGGAACTATGCACTTTCGGAGACCGGAATATCAATGGCTACTAGCGACAACGGCTATGTTCTCCCTCCATTGTTGGAGACAGTGGGTTGTATTCAACTAAGCCCTACTCAGAGGAGACCCGCTGAATTAATTAGCCTAATTTAGGCATGGCTATTGCCTCCGATGGGTCTACTCAGAGTAGGATTAGAATACCACCCAGTATGCATCTGAACGCCAGTTCAGAGCACAATTTGGAAGAGTGCTGTTACACTCAGGCGTTGCTGAGAGGTTTCCCATTAGACCATCTGGTTGGCCCCCATGAAAACAGGCTGCTGGACTACATGGCCTGATCCAGCGAGGGACAGGGGAGAAATTCAATTCAGTTTCCACTTCAAATTCACACTTCCCGAAACAACAGGAGACCCGAAACACAGCCATCCATAGGAATTCACACTTATCCGAATTTTGCAATGCAATTCTCCAACCAAATAATGGGATACAAAAATATGTATGTTAGGAGGAAGTGTGCATAAAAATAATATATTAGTGAAAATTACACAGAAATGCATTATACTGGTTTCCCCTCCATTCAGCACTGGTTATCTTGAGTACCGCGTCCAGTTCCGGTCTCGGCACTTCAAGAAGGATGCTGACAAACTGGAACAAGTTCAGAGGAGGGCAACAAGGATGATCGGGGTCTGGAAACAAAGCCCTATGAGGGTAAAGAACTGGGCCTGTTTAGCCTTGAGAAGCAACTTTTATAAGATCTATGTATTTATAGGGTGTAGATACCCTAAGACGTAGGAAAAACCTACTTTCATATCAATTTAAGAGATACAGTACAGCACTTTGTTGTTAGCTCTGCAGCCTTGCCCTGTTTGTCTTTTAAGTTTGACAATAAATTTTAATACTTGTTGAAATTTCCTGAAGATTTTATAATGAAATTTTCAGGTTTTATCTTGCCTTATTTTAATCTTAACTGGCAATATTTCTTTTAATTTGAATTTTTTAGAATCTTTGGATCTTAAGTCGATTTCTAATGACAACTGATGTTTGTAGAGATGTAACATTGTTCTTCTGGTCTATGACCGTAATAAATTTGTTGTTGTTGTTGTTGTAGCCTTGAGAAGAGAAGACTGAGCGGAGATATGATAGCACTCTTCAAGTCCTTGAAAGGATGTCACACAGAGGAGGGCCGGGATCTCTTCTCATTCATCCCAGAGTGCAAGATGCGAAATAATGGGCTCAAGTTACAGGAGCCGGATTTCAGTTGAACATCAGTGAAAACTTCCTAGCTGAGTGGTACGACAATGGAACTAAATGACCTAGGGGGGTGGTGGGCTCTCCAACATTGGAGGCATTCATGAGGCAGCTGGACAGCCACCTGTCAGGGAAGTTGGATTCCTTCATTGAGCAAGGGGTTGGACTCAATGGCCTTACAGACCCCTTCCAACGCTACAATTTTATATCACCACACTGTGGTTCACAGTGGCACCTGTCTGCGGTAATGTGAACTTTAGCATCATGCTTACAAAAATATTATGGAGATTGGGAGCCACGGCTTGCAAAACTGTGCTCATTAGTCCAAATTACATACAAAAATGTAGGAGAAATTTGCATTAAAATGCTGACAAATTTTCACAAGGATTTCCCCCCCCCCTTTTTTATCGCAAACAGCTGTAGAAATGTGGAGAGCTGAACTTCAGGCTGGAAACTCAAGAAACACAGAAAACCAAAAATGACAAGAGTCTCCCACCCCTAGATCCAGTAGGACTCTTCTTAGGACATGAGGAAGCTCCAGGACACCTAACCAGCTGGCTACTAGAGCGCTGCAGCTTTCAGGAAATCCTGGCCTTTGTTTGTCCACCCACACCAAGCTGTATCTAGTGTTTACTTGTCGCTACTCATCAGCATACACACACCTTACCCCCACCCTCCGCTCATGTGGGTGCTTGTGCAGACTCCACCCGGGAGGGACAGACAGCAGACAGCCTGCCAGAAACACTCTCTTCTCCCTAGCAGTGTAAACGGAAAGCCCCCAAACAGCCGGGATATCCCTTGATGCCAAATCCAGGGAACTCCCTTGGCAGCTGGGCTTGACCGATCAGGTTCCAAGAGGGAAAGGCAAAGCAAAATGCGATTCCTCCAGCCCAGCGCATTACATAAGAGACAGAAAGGTCAAGTTCAACTCCGGAGATCTCCCATTGCCGGCACGAAGTTTCAGGTTTCCCCTTTATCCACAAAGGCAGGATTCAGACGGCACAACTGAGGGTCTCACCTCAACCCTTTCCAGCCGGAGACAGCTGTCAAACGCCTCACACTTGCAAGAAGTCAAAGATTTAAAATCTGGAATAGTAGTCCCCTTCCCCACCCCAGGAAGCAGATTCATTGAGAAAGCTAAAAAAGAGGCGTTTTTGTCCTCCGGTCTTGAAGTAAAACTCAACAGAAATAATTTCCAGCGAAATCCCTGAGGCGGAAACAGTGCTAATTTTTATTTTAAAAAGGCATTTGCATTTTGAAAGAGAGGCACAGAGAGGAAACCCTGAAATAAAGTGAAGCTGGAAACAAACATATTTAACTGAAGAAAGTAAGATCAGGCCAGTGGTCCATCTACTCCAGCGTCCCATCCTCGCAGTAAGCCAACCAGATGCCCTTTACGGGAATCCCACAAGCAAGATCTGAGCGCAACAGCAACTGTCCCCTCCTGCAGTTTCCAGCAACTGATATTCAAAGACAACTTGCCTCCGACAGTGTGAAGGCAGATCATAGCCATCCTGGCTAGTAGCCATTAGGGATGCAAAGATCTGTCAATTTCAGTTCATTTTTCTAACATTCAGTTCTCCACATTTCTGTAGCAATCTGCAAATTTTTTTTTTAAATCCTCATGAAAATTCTCCACCATTTTAGTGTGAGTTTCTCCAAATGAACCCATTTTTGTAGGCAGTTTTGACACATGTTGGCAAGCCATTGCTCATCACATCATGCCTTTTGGCATGTTACTTTCACTCAAGTATTCATCGTTTGCGCACACTTTCCCCTAATATACGCATTTTTGTAAATGCTGTTTAGTTCGCGAACTGCATCCCCAAATTCTAAATAAGTGTGAATTTCAAAGGATGGATGTGTTTTGGTACTCATATTGTTTCAGAAAGTGCAAATTTGATACAATTCTGCTTGAAATGCGAACTGAATCGAAATTTCAGCCATCCCTAGTAGCCATTCATAGCCTTATCCTCCCTGAATTTGTCTCACCCCCTTTTGAAGCCATCCAAAATAATATTTTGTTATTAAAGCACACTCCCCAGTGAGATCTATAAAGTAAGCTAAAAGACAAATTCCTCCTGAAAAAGTTGAAGCCACTAACTCCAAGGAAGCGGCAGAAAATTGGCCCCTATTTTGCACTGGGGAGGAGGTATTTTTTTGAAAGCTGGCAGAGAAGGGAGAGAGATTTTGGGTTGGCTTTAGCCTGTTTCATTTTTCTAGTTGCTCCCCTAGATATTCTGCAATTGGGGTAGGTAAATATTTTGGGCCAAGGGCCTCATTCACACTCAGCAAAACCTCCAAGGGCTGCATGCCAGCATTGGGTGTGGCTAATAGTGGTGTGGCCAACCCACTCTGCCACACCCATGCCTGCCCATCAAATGATGAGCAGGGAAGGGGCACTTTGCATCCCTACCCAGACATTGCGAAGGGGGCAGAGGTGCAAAGGACTGAGTTGAAGAGCCCAGGATACCAGCCACGATGGCTATGCATTCCCTCCCCTGTTGGAGACAGTATACCTCTGATCTAGAGATGGGTGAGAATTTCTATTCAGTTCACATTTCAAGCCAAATTTATCAAATTTGCCCTTTCCAGAGCAAGGTGTGAACTGAAACACTGCCACCCGTTAAAATGTGCGCCTCTTCAAATATTGCGGTGCAGATCGCCAACCAACCAGTGTTTACAAAAATGCATCCACTAGGGGAAAGTGTGCACCAGAATGAAAACGTGAGTGACCATTACAGGCAAAAATGCACTCCCCGATGAGAAATGGCCTGCAACAGTGTGTGCATTAGTGAGAGCTCCTGACAAAAATGCATTGATTAGGTGAGATTCGCACTAACATGCCGGAGAATTTTCATGAGGATTTTTTTTTTTTTAAGGAAAGAAACTTCTCAAATTGCCGCAGAGACGTTGAGGACCAAATTTAAGATTTGAAAAAGGAGGAAGTGAGAGAACTGAAATGGACAGATCTTTCCATCCCCCCTCTGAACACCGGTTGCTGGAGACCACAAGTGGGGAGGCCTTGCTCTTGAACTCAGATCCTGCTTGTGGGCTGCCCAGTTGAGGCATCTGGTTGTGAGAAGAGGTGGGCCTCCTCTTATGTACTGTCTCCATTTTATTTTTGCTGCCGCCACCACCACTGGTGGGGTCTTGGGGGGAGGGCAGAACAGAGGAGACCCCCCCCCAGTTTTACAGACTAGGCTGTTAGTTAAAAAGATCCAGAGGGAATGTTAACCAGTGTTGCAATGTTAGCCAACAACACCAGCCGAGCACAAAGCGTATAATTGGAGAAACGGCACCAAACACTCACAGGAAACCACAGCATCCCTGCCCCCCTCCCGATAACAGGCTGGTGCTTTTGAAATGGAGGTCTCCCTTCTGAGGTATTTTCCATCCCCGCCCCTCCACAACACACACACATTCACATTCACACTCACTCACTGGACGTTTGTTTAAAACCTGGCAAGGAAATGCAAAACAGGCTTGACTCAGGGAGGTTTCCGCAGAAGCTGATAAAATTATGACTTGCTTTTGCCCCCACCTGGGCTGAACCTGATAAGATCTCCCTAACGACTCTCCGTTCTGCCAGCCTGTTCTTTTGCAAACAGATGCCAAGGAAACCATTTCACCCTGCTGAAAAACCCTGATCTCCTTAAGTAAAGAGGGCCTTATCAGATGCAGCTATGAAGCTTTCAGGAACCTTTTGAGAATCGATATAAACACAAGAAACATGAGCAGAAAAATTGCATGCCAAGCAAGGTGGCAAAGATGACCAACTGCCCTGCCAATGCAGAGCATTTTTGACTTGCAAGCCACCATGTTGGAAAGGGTGCAGACTGAGAAGGTTAGAGACCATTTCTCATAATGCTGGGACCCAGGGGCACCGGACAATGAAATGAATACAGAGTAGATCCAAGATAAAGAATCCTCCGTCACGTAAAGCGTAGGGGAGCCCAGGGGAATGTCACTTTTTCCCTAGATCAGTTAGTCTGCCCAAAGGTAACTGACAGTTTCTTTGTGACAGATCAACCTAGAGGAAGTCTGAGAATGAGGGGAAATCAAGCAGAGACTGGAGCCTTCTTTCCTTTTATGGGGAAGGATGTAGCCGTCCAGGGTCTTGGGGGGCTCTTAGACTCCCCCTTACTTTTTAGAGAGCCAGCAGGGTCCCTATGTCTCCAGCATCCTACGAGCCAATTGGCATGAAAGGGGAGTGTGTTAGCCACTGAGAAGAGTCTTCTAACTTGCTTCTTTGCCCTTTCCTGCTGATTGGAGCCAACTAGAGTGAAAGGATTCCCTATTAGTTCCTCCCTCCAAAAGCCGAGTTGTGGAGAGGGAGAATTCTGTCACTGCAGTAGAAGAGGCAGTGAATCCCGAGGATAGCATCCCATCTACAACATCAAGCAATTTGGTATCAACGGGAGATAGATGTGTAGATGCGGAATCCAGCAATTCAAGCAGTATCTCTCAACAGGGAGAAAGGACAGTCAAAGGGTGACGGTGACAGAGAAGCAGAAGGCAGCATGCAAGCCTGGCCAGATTATTACTCTATCATCTTAGAAGGTTGAGTAATCTTAGGAGGGGGCACGGCTGTGACAATCATGAAGGGACCTTGCAATCTATATTGGCCACTACCCTACTGTTTATGGGGTTGGTGCTAGCAGCCCAACGGTGGAGGCCAGTCCTTTACGGCATGTGCAGCACCGCCCCACCAACCTCACTCTGCCCTCAGCCAGTCCCTGCCTGCCCACCTTCTTACCTACAACCAGTTCAAGGGCTGGATCTGCCCGTCACATCCTTACTCCTGAGTTTCGTCGTCCTCCTGGTAGAACTCAGCACGGATGAGGCGGACGGGGGCCAAATTCGGACGAGCCGCCTCTGCCTGTCCTTGGCTCTAGCGCCACCTACTGGTGGGCTCCCTGCCTCCCATCTCACTGGGTGCTAGGGGTTCAGGTAGGGAACCTTCCCCGGCTCTCCTTGAAGATGCCAGGGAGTCAGACGGAGACCTTCTGCAATGCAAGGCCGATGCTCCTCCACTGAGCATCTGGTTAGCCATTGTGGGAAACGGAGAGTGAGAGGAGATGGGCCTTTTGTCCAATCCCTCACAGCTCTCCTTACGAGCAGCCGTAGGCAGCAGCTTTATACAGAGTCAGACCATCGGCCCATCTAGCTCAGGGCTGTCAACCCTGGCTGGCAGCGGCTCTCCGGAGCTTCAGACGGAGGGCATGCCCGGCTGTACCTAGAGATGCTGGGGGTTGAACCTGAGGCTCTCTGGGTGCAAAGCAAGGGCTCTACCCAGTCTGGGAAATGGACTGAATTAGGATGGGGCAGAGCCTGCGTCTCAGCATCGTGATGCCCCATTTTGAGGGCATGACGGTGGCGGCCCCAAGAACCCACATTGCCAGCAAGAGTCAAGCTTCACAATCCCTGCATTTTCGGCGGGCACAGCAGGGGCCTCCATGGAGCTGCAGCAGGTTGCCCCCCCACATTCCAAGGATTTGGGTTCAGCAACTCTATGCAAACAACTAACAAGCTTCTTGAGTAGCTGCTTAGAATCCCTCTGTAACCAATTTTATGTTTGGTATTTTAAAAATATATAATGAAATAGGAACTAAGTTTCGTGGTCCTATTTCTTAGCAGAGATATAAAATGCAAGCGTTTGTGTTGCTATATTTTTATTCCAACTTTCCGTTGGGAGTCAAGCACTGACGCATGTTAGAAGTGACCTGAACCAATGCGTTAGACAGAAAAGCAATCTATTTTTTCCCCTCTGCTGATTCCTCCTCTAACGTGTTTGTTGTTTTTGCAAGCTCTGCTCCTCCCCTTCCTTCCTTCTCTTCCTGTCTTGGTTCTCAGTTAGGTAGTTATGGCTCCCTAAGTGCAAGCTGCACAGCTGCTTCAGCATGTATGACTTTACTTCTCTGTAGTAATAAACCTTTATTCTTTCAACGACTGGTCTTAACAGACCAGTTATTTCTGCACTCTGCTCCAATATGCATCTATTAAAAAGTAATGCTTTCCTCCAAGGAGCTCAAGGTCACATAGACAGTTCTACCCCTTCCCGTTTGATCCTCACAACAACTCTGTAAGGTAGGTTGGGCTGAGAGACTGTGAGTGGCCCAAAGTCACCCAGTGAGTTGTGGCTGATTGGGGATTTGAACCCTACTCTCCCAGGCCCTAGTTCAACACTCTAACCACTACACCACAATGGCTGTACGATTATCATCCTCATTGGCCGCTGACCACGTGGCTGGGGCCACTGGGAGTTGGAATCTGGAAGGCCACTGGGATTTATACTCTCTCATCATTCCTTCCAGAATCAAAGAGGAGAATGACGCATTCAAAACAGCAAAGGAAAACTCATCATGGCCATCAGCCGATGTTTAGGGAAGAAATTCCCATCTGTGGCTTTTGCCAGGAACTGGAAGGGAAAGGTCAAACATTGAGGTTTACGAATCTATGTACTTAGCACTTTGGCTGAAACTTATTCCTGGCTTGGGGCGCTTGCCCGGTTTATTTACTCAGTGCAATTGCACCCCGCTGATCCTCTCTCAGAAGTTCAAGGGGTTGTTTGCCAGGAAATCTCCCAGTCCGGCCCGAGGCTAGGGATGGCCGCATCTGCCCAAGGCACTTTTTCATGTTTTGACCCATAATGCCCTTCTGTTCTGACCTTAGCCAGCATTTTAAAAAGTCCTCTAAACATATGTATTTTCAGACATATTTAAATGCACATTTTCTGCCCATAATCAAATGCATTTTTCATACTTTGAAACCCACCTTTGCCATCCTAGTGCCTCCAGATGTTTTGGAGCACAGCTCTCATCAGCCTCAGCCAACATGGCTAGACTTCCCCCCCCCGGTCCCCCTCCTCAACCTGGTTTTATGGCCTCTATTCACTTAACAGTTCTGTAATTTCCTTGGCTTTCAGTTTCAGTGCCTGTACAAAGGACATTCTGTTATTATTTCCATTATCGTACACTGCCCTGGAATCCGTTTTGATGAAGGGCTGTGTAAAATTTATTTATGAGTATGATCCAATTTGTTTGTTATGGCTATTTCACTTGCCTCCCCTGGACCGCTCTGAGCACTGCAGGTGTATAAACAAGCAAAAAATCAGAAGAAGGATGAAACAAATCTATGGAGGGAAGGTCTGCTGTGAGCCACGACAGCTTAAAAATGGAGCTTCCATGTATAAAGGCAATCTACCTCTGACACAAGACACTGGTGATAAACACCAGGAGGTGGGCTGTCAAACTTAGGACCTGGTTATCAACCCAGGAGCTGGTGATTGCTGAAAAGAGAGTGATACTAGGCCACTTTTGGTCTGATCCAGAAATTAAGAACCTAAGAACAGCCCAGCTGGTTCAGACTAAAAGTTCATCTAGCCAAGCATCATATTTCTAGAAGCAACCAGGCAAATGCCTCCAGGGAGCCCAGAAGACCTGCCCCCGTTGTTTGCTTCTCGGCAACTGGCATTCAGAGATACACTGCCCTCAGACTTGGAGGCATCACAGACAACAGCCATCCGTACTAATCCTGTTTCTACATTCTTTTGGAAACACAGCAGCAACAGGGAAAGCCGTGGCCCTCCCCAAGCTGCTGAATTCCCAGCATCCCTGACCACTGGGCATGCTGGCTGGAGCTGATGGGAGCTTGGATCTAACAGCATTTGGAAGGGCACAATCGTCCATGAAACACAGCACACAGTCAGACAAGAGAAGCCCCGGTGCATGCCCACAAGCCACGTTATCAAAATGTGTGTCTTCCTCTACACAACAGATGCAGTGCATTCTGGGAACAGGAAGGAGCCCCGTGTTTTGATAAAAACCGCTTACATATCGACTGCTTCTTTTCGCCTTTCTTTGCTGTCAACCCCCCTCCCCTGCTCTCCCCATAATCATTTTCCATTTAGTAACCTCCCAAGGTCAACAGCGAGAGGAAAATAAGGAAGGTGGGTGAGAAAAGTGGAGAAGGCAGGGCGTGTATGCGTGGAGGAAAGCAGAACAGCCTTGCCTTTGCAGCCTCTCTCACAGGAAACCAGCAGCGCCCATAGAAAAGTTGCAAAGATCAGCGCTGAAACACAGGGGCCGACCGAGCCCACAAAGCAACAGGAACAGCTCCCTCGGAGAGCAGCTTCCAAGGGACTCCAGGAACACCAGAAAGGGACAAAACTCCTCGCATGCACATTCACCCCCAGGGAAGGGCCGTAGCCAGGAGTAGCCGTCCAGGGTCTCAGGGGGTCTTAGACCCCTCAGTTTTTTGGGAGCAGGGTCCCAACCGTTTGAGCCTGGCCGCCCTTTAACTATGGAGATTATTCGAGAATGTTTATAACAACAAATTATATGACAAATTTGTCAATCCTCAAGTGTAGAAAAGCTGTCGTGCTTTCTAGGCTCAAAGTTTTACCTTCTAGAAGGCAGATTTAACAAGGTGCCGGTACAAGAGCGCTTATGCCCCTGTGATATGGGAGATGTGGTGCTCATGTGCGGCAATATTGTCGTTTTTATCGGGACTCCCTGTTTGATCTCATCACCTCAGGGAGGTCTGATGCATTTTATTTTGAACATTTACTCTCAGATAGGGTTCGAATCCCCACCCAGCCATGCAGCTCACTGGGTGACTGCCTCTCAGCCTCAGAGGAAGGCAACGGGAAACCACCTCTGAATACCGCTTACCATGGAAACCTTATTCGTTGGGTAGCCATAAGTCAGAATCGACTTGAAGGCAGTACAGGGTCCCGCAGGTCACAGTTAATGTGGCAAGATTTTGTGCATCAGCTGTTACCTATAGGAGAGTGATGACGGAAAACAGTAATAATAGCTAACTTTCTGGGGGCTTTTTCCATGTTGTTGTATTCACCCAACACCATTCGTGGCCATATTATCTTGTTGCAGCTGTTTGTTTCTTTCTCTGTATAATATTGATATGTTTTATTGTCTTAATATTTTATAATTCTGGTCTTTGACTGTAATAAAGGATTGATTGATTGATTGACTATGTCTCCAGCATCCTACGAGCCAATCAGAGCGAGAGGGGGCGAGGCAGCTAGTGAGAAGACTCTTCTCAGTAGCCAACACTCTCCTCTTTTGTGCTTTTTGGCTGCTAGGGACGTCTGTTGCTGTGGGAGGAGGCATTAAAAAGGATCTCATTCTCAACCCAGCAGCAAAAAAGGGGGGTGCAGCTGTGACTAACGTGAAGGGACCTTGTACTTCTGAATTTGCCACTACACTACTGGCCATAGCTCAGTGGGGAGAGCATCTGCCTTGCATGCAGCAGGCCCCAGGTTCAATCCCCAATGGGATCTCCAGGTAAGGCTGGGAGAGAACCCTGCCTGGAACCCAGGAGAGCTGCTGCCAGTCAGTGTAGACAGTACTGAGCTAGATGGACCAGAGGGGTGACATTGTCAGTTTCGTCTGTGCCTTGGGGAAAGTGGATCTGGGATGGGGGAGATTTTATGTCTCCCCCCCCCATTTCTCAGCTGATTTTTCCCAGCTGCAACATTTTTGTACGTTATTTTCACTGGTATATTATGGCCATGCACACTTACCCTTAACGTATGCATTTTTGTCGACATCTATTTGTTGGAGGACTGCAGTGCAAAATTCGGAGAAGCACGAATTTCAAAAGACAGACGGGTTTCGATTCTCGTACTGTTTTGGAAAGCGCACGTTTGACAGGCTCGCCTTTATGTGAGATGTAGTTCAAAAAAGTAACTTTTCCAAGCTCTGATCCTTCCTGAATCAGACTGAAGGCCTATCTAGTCCCGCATCCTGGCTAGGGATGGAGGAGAAATTTGATTCAGTGCACATTTAAAAGTGAATGCATCCAATCTGCACCTTCCAAAATAATATGAAGACTGAAACACAGCCATCCTTCGAAATGCACACTTATCCAAATTTTGCAGTGCAGTTCTCTGACCAAGCAATTTGTTTATAAGCATGCAAATGTTGGGGACAGTTTGCACAAAATGGAGAAATGAGTGGAAATAACATACAAAGATGCATTATGTTAGCATACATTGCTTGCAGAAATGTGTACAACAGTCAAAAGTGCCTACAAGGTTAGGAGAAATGTGCACTATAATCAGGCCCGGCACTAGCGGGTGGCCAGTTTGGGCACTAGCCGGGGGACCCTGTGGCTGTCTGAGGGCCCCTGTGGCTGGGAGGGTGAAGCTCCCGCTCTGAAATCCCTGCCAGCATCAGGTCGTGGGGCACGACCAGCTAGTGACACAAATTGCAGAGCAGGAACTCCACTCTCCCAGGTGACACCATCACCACTCATGAACGCAACCGGCACACACTTAAATACGCCCGGTTGCACCTTCTCTTGCATCGTTGCATGCCGGCCATCACCCAAGATGCTGGCAGGGGCGGGCGCCACCTCAGCGTGCATGCCTGCCATTGGCCAAGATGGCTGTGGGGGCATGTTGGCATCCCCACTGCCATCTTGTCTGATGGTAGGCATGTGCGTTGACGCCACACAAAAGGTGGTGCACCTGGGTGCATTACAGCCCATGCATGCGTGCGCACTGGGTGTGGCCATCTGGTGCACAAGGGCTTGTGGCGGTCTGGCACCAGCCCTGACTATAATGTTGAAGAATTTTCATGATTATTTTTTAAACACACACACACAAACTGCTGCAGGAATGTGGCAAACCAAAGTTAGGATCAGAAAAACAAGACGCTGAGAGGACTGGAATGGACAGAGCCTTCTGTCTCTAATTGTGGCCGACCCAGCAACTGGTATTCACAGGTGCTCTGCCTGTCCTGCCACAGTTAGTCCAGAGTCCATTCTGGGAGCAGCACACCTATACCAGTGTGATTGGGCCATGGGGCTATAAAACTGGTCAAGTCGGCCTCACACTGGCCAAACCTGTCATGTGGGTTGCAAAAATCCTTGCCAAAACTAGGGATGCCTTCCTCTGAATAACGTGGCACAAAGCTCTCACCCCCCCATCTTGCCAATATGCCAACTTCTTCATGAGAATGAGTGCTTCAGGGGTCTGATTTGCATCAATACCTAATTGCCGCTACCCATGCAAAATCAATCGGCAGAATCAAGCACCCGCTATCTCCGTGGTCTGTATATCTTGTTTTTTCCAGGAAGGAAAGAATGGGTGGAGACGTAAAAAAGAAAAAGACTGACTTTAATTCTTCCATTTCCTCCCCCCCCCACCAAATAACCAAACCAAGAGCTTCAGCTCTTGTGTCAGGGATGGTTGCAATACAAGCCTGCAAACCTTTCAGGTTTTTATATATATATATATTATTATGTATAGCATTTAAATCCCGTTTTTCCTTCACAAGGGCCATCGGGTCGCAGATCTGGTTTCCAGTCCAGTGGCCAGAGAAATGCTTACAGGAAGTCCACATCAGGAGATGCAGAAAGAGGTATGCAGAGGTACACTGCTTCTAAACATGGAAGTTCCATTTACTACCCTGGTTAAGAGGGCAGTATAAGATGCAACTCTCTCTCTCTCTTTTCCAGGGAGAGATAGAGACAAAGGGTTAGAGTCACATTACTGGCTTAAAAGGCAGTAACTCCTGTTTTTTGTCTGGGTACACACAAAGGTACCCACAATAACCCACAGTCCACTGGTTTCTTTTGAAATACTGTATTTCGATGCAATAATCACAAAAGCAGCTTCACTCCAATTTTTAAAAGTGGCTGTCCAGATGCCTCTTGGAGTCGCCCAGTGTTAAAGAGCCCACCACCTCCCTAGGTAATAGGATCCATTGTCGTACATCTCCACCCATTCTTTCCTTCCTGGAACAAATATTGTTTTAAAATGAACAAGACTCGCAATCCTAACCCACTTACCCAGGGAGTAGGCCACACTGAATTCAATGCAGCTTACTTCTGAGTAGACATGGGTAGGATTGCAGCAGGCAGGCAGCGGGTTGGAGGGAAGTGGGACACTCCCCCACGTCCCACACACATGCACACGCATCAGGAATGTAGGACCACCCCCAAGAAGAGTTTCCACTTTATACACCTGGGATTCACCACACAAGCCATTTTAAAAGACTAAGGGGAGATATGGTCACACTCTTCAAGGACTCAAAAGGTTGCCACACATAGGAGAGCCCGGATCTCTTCTCGATCATCCCAGAGTGCAGGACACGGAAGAATGGGCTCAAGTTGCAGGAAGCCAGTTTTCGACTGGACATCAGGAAAAACTTCCTAACTGTTAGGACAGTACAACAATGGAACCAATGACCTAGGGAGGTGGTGGGCTCTCCAACACTGGTGGCGTTCAAGAGGCAGCTGGACAGCCACTTGTCGGGGATGCTTTAAGCTGGATTCCTGCACTGAGCAGGGGGTTGGACTCAATGGCCTTAAAGGCCCCTTCCAACTCATAGATTCTATGATTTCCGGGGGGGGGGAGGTGGAGTTGGAGAAATGAAAGCTCCATCCATAGGCATTGGGGTGAGTGGTGGGGAAACTGGGTACAGTCCGGGGGCAGCTGGAGACACCAGGATTTGCAAAATTGTATTGAAAACACAGCTAGGGGGAAAAAAAACCAAATAGCCTTGCTTTGTTTTAAGCCTGTAATGGGTTCCTCCCCCAAGACATCAGCCAACAGAGTTTTGTCTTCCCTTACAGGTGCTCAAAGGCTACCCTCGCTGTCAAGTCACAGGAGAGGATGCAATAGGCCTCCCAGGCAGAATGCTGACAGTGGCAAGAGTCAAAGCTCCTTTCTCTTGAGGACAGAGAGAAAAAAATGTCACACTCAGAAAGGGCAGGCTTGCAAGCTCTTGAGATACTATTCAGACCTGTTTTGCCATGCAGGTGGGCAAAGAGCCCCACTGATCAGTCTTAAAAAATAAAGGAAGGGGCCCAGCAGTCCCACTTGTTCATAAGAACATAAGAAGAGCCTGCTAGATCAGGCCAGTGGCCCATCTAGTCCAGCATCCTGTTCTCACAGTGGCCAACCAGGTGCCTGGGGGAAGCCCGCAAGCAGGACCCGAGTGCAAGAACACTCTCCCCTCCTGAGGCTTCCGGCAACTGGTTTTCAGAAGCATGCTGCCTCTGACTAGGGTGGCAGAGCACAGCCATCATGGCTAGTAGCCATTGATAGCCCTGTCCTCCATGAATTTGTCTAATCTTCTTTTAAAGCCATCCAAGCTGGTGGCCATTACTGCATCTTGTGGGAGCAAATTCCATAGTTTAACTATGCGCTGAGTAAAGAAGTACTTCCTTTTGTCTGTCCTGAATCTTCCAACATTCAGCTTCTTTGAATGTCCACGAGTTCTAGTATTATGAGAGAGGGAGAAGAACTTTTCTCTATCCACTTTCTCAAGGCCATGCATAATTTTATACACTTCTATCATGTCTCCTCTGACCCGCCTTTTCTCTAAACTAAAAAGCCCCAAATGCTGCAACCTTTCCTCGTAAGGGAGTCGCTCCATCCCCTTGATCATTCTGGTTGCCCTCTTCTGAACCTTTTCCAACTCTAGAATATCCTTTTCAGCGGTGTCACTAGCGGAAGTGCAGGGGGGTGCGGACCTCTGGCACGCGCCCTCCCAGGGCATGGATGGGGGTGGGGAGAAACACCTGAATGGAAGGAGGCTCTAATGGTACGTCTTCAGTGGCCTGGAGACTAGCTGTAGGTTTACTCCCAAAACATTTGAGGATTGTGATCAGTTTGTTTAATTATTGAGGAATGTGCATGTGAGTGACAACAGACTCCAAGAAATATGCATCAAAGTGCAAAAAAAAAAAAAAGATCTATCAGGGTGCATTTCTCTTTGTTCAGCAGGGGAAAAAAAAGGATAGTCCTGAATTTCCCCAGGTTTCCACATTTGGAGGAGACAGTCAACCAGTCTGGCTTTCCCTCTTACCCTGTTTCAGACATTGACTCATTGTGGTGCTGCAAAAAGCAGGCATTTAACTACAATTCAGCCAGTGGTGCCTTGGATGGATAGTGTCATTTTTATAATGTGGCCACTAGGTGGCACTGAACTTAGTTGTATCTGGGCAGAGGCAGGAGCATCTTGTGTCTGTCCATGTGAAAGACACAGACAATAAAGTTCTTGTCTAACTTTCTGATTGGCGGGTCCTCAAAGCCCTCCATGACAAGCTCAGTTCTGCTAAGCTAAATCACGGCTATGGCTATAAGTCTTTTTGGACAAGTTGCCTTTGAGTATTCAAACTGGGCTCCTGCTGGGAGGAAGGGAGGGATATAAATCAAATAATAAAATAAATAAATAAATAAAATAAACTGGGCAGATTTCACCAACGGCCAGATCCGAACATTGAATAGCTGCTATTATAAAGGGTATGTAAAGAATATACCGAATCCAAACTGCAAGTGCATTTGTAAAAGTGCGGAAACTGTGGATCTGTTGTATTCCAACAGAATTATCTATCAGACATTTCATTTCTGTTGAAAGAAAAAAAGTGATCCACCAGCTTCTCCAAAATTTTTCTTAAATGAAATCCAGAAAAGAGTTCAGTTATGGACAAGGCGGCAGCCTTTCCTACATTGGCACAGTTGATTTCCAAACAAAACATTTCAAAATGCTGTTGACAACATGACAACTATTTATTACTTATAAACAAGTCAATTAGCAACTGCAAATGTTTCTCGGTGTAGGTATCAACATGAGGAAAATACATTTATTTAATTGCTGATGGTGCTTGATTCTTCCTGTCAACTTTTGATTTGTTTGCTGTAATGCATTTTGCTATTTTGTTTTCTGTTGCAACAACTTAACAGTCCTACAGTAAATAGATACATGCAGGGTACAGGGTTCTAAGTACATAGGAAGCGGCCTTATACGGAGTCAGGCCATTGACCTTTCTAGTTCAATATTGTATACACTGACTGGCAGCAGCTCTTTGGGATTTCAGACAAGGAGCCTTTTCCAACCCCACCTGGAGATGCCGGGAATTGAACTTGGGACCTGTCAACTGAGCTAAGGCCCTTCCCTGGCCCAAATTGTACGGCATTACTTTAAAATCATAACATCCAAGTTTAAAATCCTCCAGGTTAGATTACTGCAATGCGCTCTACGTGGGGCTGCCTTTGAAGACGGTTCGGAAACTGCAGCTTGTGCAAAATCCAGCGGCCAGATTGGTAACAGGGACCAGATGGTCCGAATGTATAAAACCGATTCTGGCCCGCTTGCATTGGCTGCCTGTACGTTTCCGAGCTCGATTCAAGGTGCTGGTTTTGACCTATTATAAAGCCTTACACGGCTTGGGACCACAATACCTGATGGAACACCTCTCCCGATACAAACAGTTCGGAGGCTGGCAATAAGGGAGAGGACCTTCTCAGTAGTGGCCCCCAAATTATGGAATGATTTCTCTGATGAGGTGCGCCTGGTGCCAACACTGTTATTTTTCTGGCGCCAGGTCAAGACTTTCCTCTTCTCCCAGGCATTTTAGCATGTGTTTTTAAATTGTTTGTTTTTAAAATATGTGTTTTTAAATTTGTATATTCGTTTTAATGTTTTTAGTTACTGTAAACCGCCCAGAGAGCTTCAGCTATGGGGTGGTATATAAATACAATAAATAAATAAAATAAATAAATAAACATTAATTTTGTTGCATTTTTCTTGATGTGTGTATGTTTAGTGTGGGAGGGCGGTTAGTTACAGGCAACCCGAAGATCACTGACGAAATGATGTTTTTTAAACGGTGTTTTAGAATCGTTTTCTTTTCTTGTTAAATTATTATGTTTACGTTTGGGAAGAAGGGCAGAATGTAAATTCTATACTGGCAACAGCTCTCTAGGGTTTCACATAGGAGACATCCCCAACTCTACCACTGATGCCATTGAGCACTGAACCTGTGAACTTCTGCCCCCCAAAACGATGTTCTACCACTGAGCTATGGCCTTTCCATTATGTTCCATTTTGTGTAAACTACTTAGAGCTGTTTCCTTTCCACGAGTTACATCAACAAAATAAAAATGTCATACCATTGCCAGGCTCATTAAAACTGCTGCTTCAGAAACCCACATCTCCAATAAATAAGTCTTTTTCTACTCTTGGAGAGATGGTAGCCGTTTCGCCTCACCTCCACTGCAACCATTTTGTGACAGGAGCCCACGGGACCTTCTTTCTCAAAATTCCAAATGTGCATGTTTGCCCTAATAAGTCAGTGATCCCCTGTCTTTGCCAATCTTGTATTGCTACCGTGGGGTTGCAGTCAACTCAGTCCTAATCAGAGGAGAGCCGCTGAAATGACTGAGTCTGAAGTTAGTCATGTCTATTAACTTCAATGGGTCTACTCTGAGTAGGAGTAGCATTGAATACCACCCCATGGTGTTTTCTCAACGGAAGCATGATGACTAAATTGTACACATTGTTGCAAATTGTATCCAATGCTAGGCTCCATTCACATGAGCCATTTCGCGACTGTTATTCCACTTGAAACATTCATGGCTTCCCCCAAAGAATCCTGGGAAGTGTAGTTTGTGAAGGGTGCTGAGAGTTGTTAGGAGAGCCCTATTCCCCTGATAGAGGTACAATTCCCAGAGCAACGGACTGTTTAACTCTTCTGAGGACTGTAGCTCTATGAGGGGAATAGGGGTCTCCAAACAACTCTCAGCCCCCTTCACAAACTACACTTCCCAGGATTCTTTGGGAGAAGTCATGACTGTCTCAAGTGGAATAATAGTGGGACAAATGTCTGGTATGAAAACATTCCTAGTCCTGCTCAGAGTACACCCACTGACATTAATAGGCAAGACTAACTTAGGTCCATTCATTTCAATGGGTCTACTCGGGGGAACAGGTTAGCTGGCTACAACCCCATGGGCTTTATACCTTCTTGATGCTGCGTAATATTTTCTTTGGTTTTACAACATAGGTAACCAACTCTGGGACCGCTACTGAAGGCTGGGCACCTACCCTGTGGAATTCCCTCCCCTTAAATATTAGACAGGCACCATCTCTGTTATCTTTTCAGCGCCTATTGAAGATCTTCCTCTTTCAACAAGCCTTTTAAGTGGAGACCTCATCCCAGTCTACGTCTGCATTGGAATTGCTTTTTAATATGTTCTTAAACCTTCTTTTTAAAAAAATTTTTAATCTTCGATGTTTTGATAGCTTTTTTTAAGTAACTTTTTTGAAGATGTTTTATTTTAATGTGTTGTAAAGTTTGTTTTTATGATGTTTTAATGTTTTTAGTGCTTTTGTTTGTCGCCCTGGGCTCCTGCTGGGAGGAAGGGCGGGATATAAATCAAATAATAATAATACATGTAATCAGAACAGGCTGACAGAGTCGACGGAGTCTTGTTCTAAATGACCTAGAATTAGGAGTGAGCAGTGAAGTGGCCAAGTTTGCTGACGACACTAAATTGTTCAGGGTTGTTAAAACAAAAAGGGATTGCGAAGAGCTCCAAAAAGACCTCTCCAAACTGAGTGAATGGGCGGAAAAATGGCAAATGCAATTCAATATAAACAAGTGTAAAATTATGCATATTGGAGCAAAAAATCTTAATTTCACATATACGCTCATGGGGTCTGAACTGGCGGTGACCGACCAGGAGAGAGACCTCGGGGTTGTAGTGGACAGCACGATGAAAATGTCGACCCAGTGTGCGGCAGCTGTGAAAAAGGCAAATTCCATGCTAGCAATCATTAGGAAAGGTATTGAAAATAAAACAGCCGATATCATAATGCCGTTGTATAAATCTATGGTGCGGCCGCATTTGGAATACTGTGTACAGTTCTGGTCGCCTCATCTCAAAAAGGATATTCTAGAGTTGGAAAAGGTTCAGAAGAGGGCAACCAGAATGATCAAGGGGATGGAGCGACTCCCTTACGAGGAAAGGTTGCAGCATTTGGGGCTTTTTAGTTTAGAGAAAAGGCGGGTCAGAGGAGACATGATAGAAGTGTATAAAATTATGCATGGCATTGAGAAAGTGGATAGAGAAAAGTTCTTCTCCCTCTCTCATAATACTAGAACTCGTGGACATTCAAAGAAGCTGAATGTTGGAAGATTCAGGACAGACAAAAGGAAGTACTTCTTTACTCAGCGCATAGTTAAACTATGGAATTTGCTCCCACAAGATGCAGTAATGGCCACCAGCTTGGATGGCTTTAAAAGAAGATTAGACAAATTCATGGAGGACGGGCTATCAATGGCTACTAGCCGTGATGGCTGTGCTCTGCCACCCTAGTCAGAGGCAGCATGCTTCTGAAAACCAGTTGCCGGAAGCCTCAGGAGGGGAGAGTGTTCTTGCACTCGGGTCCTGCTTGCGGGCTTCCCCCAGGCACCTGGTTGGCCGCTGTGAGAACAGGATGCTGGACTAGATGGGCCACTGGCCTGATCCAGCAGGCTCTTCTTATGTTCTTATGTTGTTCTCAGGCACAGAGTGACTAGGTGCAAAAGAGAGCAAAGGTGACGGGAGCTCTCAAAGCTGTGCTTCTGATGCTTGCTTAACACTCAGTTAACACCTGCGAAAACTTGCTGTTCCACACTTTTTTTTCCATGGAGGCAGGTCCACTCTTCCTTTGGTGCAGCCACGTCAACTGTTGCTCCTATCGAAATGTCCCCCAGCCGCCAAGACACCAAAGAATTTCCACCTACAGCCTGCAACCTATTTCCTCATCGCTCTTTTCTGAAGAAAGTAACTGACAGCTCTGAGCAAAGGCAATCCCCGAGAAGGTGAAATGAAAGGTCCACCCAGCTCAGTAACGTCTCCTCTGATTGGCTCCTTTCTTTGTGAAGCCAGGGAGTCATTTAGCAAACCACACCAGAGGTTGAACCTTTGGGCTTTACCTTGGCAACAATAAATGGTGCTTGCTTTCCATCAATGCACACCGGGGTTTTCCAGAGAATGAGAGAAATTTCACAGCCAGTGTGGCAAAGTGGTTAGAGTGCTGGACAATGACTTGGGAGGCCAGGGTTCAAATCCTGACTCGGTCATGAAGCACATTAGGTGACCTTGGGCCAGCCACTGCCTCTCAGCTTAACCAACCTCACTGGGTTGTTGTGAGGATAAAATGGAGGGGGGGAGAACCGCATTTGGATGCCTCCAAGTAAATTCCAAAAGAGGGGCGCAGAGGGCAGGTCTGAGCCCCAAAGACATTTTGCTGCCGATGACAAAACTGGCACACAAACACCCATTCCATGTTCAGAAGCCAACCGGACTTGCAGCTGAACCTTACTTCAGCACTGGCAATGGGTAAGCTGCCACCATTGCTCCCAAGGGCTCAGGATGATGGCGAACATTTATGACCCACCCTGGGGTTCCAGGGGAGGTTACAAGGTTTTCAAAACACAGCATTCAAACCATCTGCAATCCCCAAACAGGATGGGTCCTAAAAATACACATCTCAGGAATCAGAGGCCAGGGTAAAGAGGTGCACCTTTGGCACTCGCCTAGCACCGTACAATGAATTTGTCAGATGCACATCAGTGGGGAGGGAGTTCCACAACTTAGGGGCTGCCCCAGAGAAAGCCCTCTTCTGGGTCACACACCCCCTGAGCTTTCCGAGTGTGGCAGAATTACCAAAAGGGCCCCCTCTGCTGATCTCAACACCCAAGAGGGTCTGCAGAGGGGGGGTCTCTCAGAGGTCTGGGACCCAAGTCGCTTAGGTCTTTAAACACTAACAGGAGCACCTTGAACTGGGCCCAGAAACGAACTGGTGACCATCTTAAGGGGACCAAACAACTGGCAACAACTGGCAACCACCTTAGAGGTCATTTGTAACACACCTTGGTGATTTACTCCCAACATCATATGGGAACTCTACGGCTTAATCCCACGACTGGGGTGTGTGTGCTGAATAGGACATCTATAAACACTTAAAAAAAAAAACACCACAGAAAGCTGCCCTGTGTGGAGTCAAACAGTTGTTCCATTTAGCGCAGTGATGTCTACTCTGACTGGCAGCAATTTCCCACAATTTCATACAGAGGACATTCCCAGCACGACCTGAAGAAGCCGCGGACCCAACTTGGGACTTTTTGTATGCAAAGCTCTGCCACGGTGCTAATGCCCTTCCCTTTACAGCTGTGAAGAAAATGCGTCTCATATGTTTCACAGCCATAAGGGCTAGAAACTTAAAATAAAAGTTGAGGGCCGCTCTGGTGTGGTGCTATTGGACGTTATCCCTGACCGTTGGCCATCCTGCCTGGAGCGGATAGCAGTGGGAGTCCAACAACCTCTGGAGGTCAGAGACTAGGGCAAAGAGGACCTGGGTTCAAATTCACAACCAGCCATGAAGCCTACTGGGCAGCCCTAGGCCAGCAACTCTCCATCAAGCCTACCTCACAGGATTGTTTCAACAAGCCTTTTAAGTTGAGACCTGTCCCAGTCTGCATCTGTGTTAGAATTGCTTTTAATATGTCTTTTAATAATATGTCTTTAACCCTTTTTTAAAAGATGTTTTTAAAGTTTTTTTTAAAATGTTTTCAACGTTTTGTTTTAATGTATTTTAAGGTCTTTTTATGATGTTTTAAAGTGTTTTTAGTGTTTCTGTTTGCCTCCCTGGGCTCCTGCTGGAAGGAAGGGCAGGGTATAAATCAATTAATAAATAACATAAAAAATTGTTGCATGGGAAAATGGGGAGGAATGGTGCAAGCGATGGTGAGCTCCTTGGAGGAAGCTGTGCGACAGGCAAGAGATTCGTAGAACGCAGATTTTTTCCACCCATGCCACATTCCCAGGGAATCTCAGTGTGCACATCATTGTATCTTTTCTTCTCCAGTGGCCTTTGTCCTTTTTACATGTCATCACAAAGACAAACACAACCACCACACACACAAAAACCCCAACGACAAAAACAGCAGCTCATTCCTTTGAATTCCTTTTCATGCCGTCGCACCCTCTTGAGATTGTGTTAAAAATACATATGTACAAGCTCTAAATGCCAGGAAACAGCAGGCCCCAAAATACAAGCCGGCTAATGTCAGGGACAGGAACCTGGGGAGTTAAACTGAAAAGTAAGAGGGCCCGTGGGGTGGGGGTGGGGAAGAAAACGGATTTCCTCCCTCCAAAGCCACACCTCAGACACAGCCTGAATAACTGAGTGCATGTCTCATTGCAGCCATTTGCAAGGGCCCTTTGCCCCAAAGCATGCCCGCCAATCAGCTGACGAGCTGAGAGTTCAATCCTGCAAGGAATGCGCTGGTGGAGCAGGACCCCGCCTTCCCCACACCCGTGGGCCAACTTTGACAGGTGGGTAGGATGGCCCACCTGTCGCTGAGCTGACATCAGATGATTGACAGGTGGGGCCCTACCCGCCCTGTTACATTGGCCCGCAGAGTGGGAGTGAGGAGGAGATAAAGGTCTGGCCTGCCGGGCCAAAAAAATAATAAAGGTTCCCACTTTTATGATCTGCACTTTTCAAGCTCGCTCTAAAACAAAGGACCAGAAAACATTAGACTTTAACCAGGGTCGTTGCTTTTTAACAACATGAGGGCAAACTAAATCTTAAATCCAGCCTTCCTTTCCTCTGCACCAGACTGCATCCATTCCTTCCTAACTAAAGGAAATTAAGAAGGCTCGATTAACCAGCTCCGATGCATTGAATGAAGGGACCCGAGTTAGCAACGACCCTTCATGTTTACTCCAAGTATGGCACAGCGGTTGATAGGACCCGCATTTTCCACAGTCTGGGAAACAGCTGGCAGCTCTCCAGCGCAAAAAACGGTGAGAGAGGTTTTAATCTTACGGAAGAACGAATCTTACAAACACAGCGAGTACGTCATGGAAACACTTGCAAAGCCACCAAATCTCTCCACCCCCACCCCCCGCAGGGCCTAGTCAACTCACGCTGACTTCAGAGTCACAAAGTTTATACCTTGGGCTCTCGCTTTCCAAAAGTTACACTCGCTGCGCTCTAGAGATCAACGCCTTAAGTTGAGAGATTTGTTTTTAAAGAGAAAAAACTATTCAGAACATCATTACAGCAGGGGGGGAAAATGAGCATCACGCACCAAGGGTGTTATGATTTAAGGGGATAACTGTCCAACTGTCTTGATTTACCAGGGACAAGGTGAATGTCTCCCAGGTAAATCCTTGTCCCTATTTGTGGTTTTGGGAAACGATAAATTTTTGTTAAGGCAAATTGTCCTCCTTCACGCTGCCCTACCAGATTGAGGGTGATGATTTCTGCCCTCATTCTGCAGACTCCTGGGAAAGGGCGATATGAGAGCTACTAGTGTGTTCATCTCTAGGTTTGCCCCTCCCTTGTATGCTTCCCCTCTCAAAGTTACCCTTTTAACTCCACACCCTGCAAACAGGGTGGCACAAAGGGTGGAGGCATCCCTCCTCTGCATCAGAATTAAAAATAAGAAACGGGTTAAAAATCTGTAAGCAGAGGCATATATAAAAAATTGGCCATCAAGTGTTTGAGAGAAGCTCAGCTCATCTTCAAAACCAATGCGCTCTGGACAATGCCTACAGGCCTCACATGAGGGACCCTGAAAATTCAGGTCAAACTAGCCCCCCTGACAAACCTGGCAACCTGACAGACAATCACAGCAAATGCTGGACCCTCAGCTCTCTAACCTCACAGCCTCGTTGAGGTGCGGAAGATTGCAGAGAACTTCCAGTGGTCCCAGCCTCTTTAAGTGCAGGTGTGTACAGAATGGCATTAAAACTAGGGAGGTAAGTTGGTGTCATTTCTGTTCTGACCTGTGTTTGTCACAGACGGGTATAGTTGTCTAGCGCCTCGGGAGGTCTTAGACCCCTTACATTTTTGGGAGCAGGGTCCCAAAGTCTCCAGCATCCTGTAAGCCAATCAGCATGAAAGGGGAGTGTGTTAGCCACTGAGAAGGGTCTTCTAACATGCTTCCTTGTTCTTTCCTGCTGAATGGAGCCAATCAGAGTGAAAGGAGGTGAGAGTCACCAAGAAGACTCTTCTTAGTAGCTTACACACTCCTCTCATGCTTATTGGCTCCTAGGGATGTGTATTGTTCTGGGAGAAGGCATTAACAAGGATCTCATTCTCAACCCAGCAGCAAAAAAAGAGGAGAGAGGAAAAAAGAGGAGAGGAGTGGGTGTGGCTATCAAGAAGAGATCCTGCACTTCTGAATTTGCCACTACACTATTAGTCCTGTGGGCCAATCAGCATAAAAGAGCCACCAAGAAGAGTGTTCTAATGTGCTTCTTTGTCCTCTCCTGTTGATTGGAGCCAATCAGAGTGAAAAGCAGATGAGTCAGTCGCTGAGAAGACTCTTCTCAGCAGCTAACACACTCACCTTTCATGCTGATTGGTTCCTAGGGGTATTGGAGAAAGTGCACGCAGGAAGGACTGAGGAGCGTGGAGATAACGACGGACACCAAGTGAGTGGGGGGCGCGGCTGTGAGGGGGTGTGGCATGACTATCATGAAGTGAGCCTGCACTTCTGAATTTGCCTGTTGTCACATGCAACACTGTTTCTGTCCTCCTGCAGTTCAGCTTCTAGCAAAAACTACACTATTTGTCTCGCTGGCCACTGCAGTCAAATTTTCCATAACGAATTCTATAATTTCACACCATTCATTTCAGTGCAAAGGAAAAACACAAACCAGGACAGGGGGCAAGAGGTAGGGGGGAGGAGAGACATTGATATGCAATCAATGACATATTTGTGGTACATTTGTGAACATGTCAACAGCGAATGCCGAACATATACACCGGCTTGATTTGCACCCGGAACATGGAATGGATAAGTGAGCATTGCTCCTGTTTCTGTGGGATTCACCAACATCCTTTGCTAAAACAAGGCTGGGCCTTTCTGCCACACACTGCTTCATTTATGCTCCCGAAGAAATTGGCAGACAGCAAAAAGCTTCGCCCCCCCCCCAATAAATAGAAGCTCTGGCCCATTTCATATATATGGTTGCAAAAAAAAAAAAAAGTATATAGAGGGACTTTCCTGTAATGGCAACAACCTACAAGTCCCATAAAGTCAATAGCTGACAAGCCACTTCTCTCTGTGCCAGCCCCCACTTACATCTGCAATATGGTGGCAATCATAATGGCCTACTTTGCATGGTTGTTGTTAAGAATGAAAAGATCATGCATGCATACACCTCTCTAGCGGTCGCACTTGATCAGGGCAAGTTCCCCAGTTTCTGGTCACTGTCCCTATTAACTAAGAGATCCTGTTTCAGCCTGTTGGTGGATACCTCCTTTCGGTATTTGCTAAAACAATCATTCCTCTGGGTGCAGGTTCCCTCTAGAAGTGAAATCTCTGCATGGTAGGCACATCTGCCAAGATCTGATCCAAAAGCTCCATTTGTGGGGCCCTTGTAACATCAATAGCTGGCAGGCATGTGAGAGGGAGAGATCCTGGCCCCCAGATGACACAGGAAGCTGCCTTAAACAGAGTCAAATCCATGGATCACCTAGCTCAGTCTTGTCTACAGCAGCACTCCAGGATTTCCGGCAACAGCCCTACGTAGAGATTGAACCTCGGACTTCGTGCATGCAAAGCAGGCCACTGAGCGACAGCCCTTCCCCAAATTTCCTCCCCGCAGAAGCACAGATAGCCTCAACCCTGCAAAAAATTTAAGGGTTGTTTGTTTATTTTAAGAGCCACTTTTTTCCCTAATGGAAGGCCTTTTCATTGATGAGCTTAAGAAAGCTGTTTTAGAAAGCAACGCTTTTTACAGTTGTTAGAACCTACAGCGCCGTTTCATCCACCGATGGGGGCCGCTTGCTTCAGAACCCCAGTTGCTGGAAATCGCAGGCGGGAAGTGCACCATTGCACTTGTGGGCTTCCCGTGGGCATCTGGTTGGACACTTGTGAGAACAGGATGCTGGACTAGAAAGGCCTTTGGTCTGATCCAGCAGGCTTTTACTTACGTCTTTTTTTATGATTATTTTTAACCCACCCATGCTTTTAAAATAATTCTGCCCTTTTGCCATTTACGCTGCCCGGCTTTGATAGGAAGCGGATTGTGTTTGCATCATAAGGGGGCTTATAAACAACTTCAGAAATAAAACAAATAGATAATGCTCATCCTTAGTGCGGAAGGTATTCTTAGAGACAAGGTCAGGAATAAAGAACGGCACTGTCATTTAGGGTGGGAGCAGGATGAGGCAAATGCATGGCGGATAAGGCTACTAGCCACAATGGCTAGGCTCTCCCTCCATGACCGGAGGAAGGATGCCTCTGGACACCAGTTGCTGAGGGTCACAAGCGGGGAGAGCTGTTGCTGTGCTCAGATCCTGCTTGTGGGCTCCCCCAAAAAGGCATTCGTTTGGCCAGTGTGAGAACAGGATGTTGGATTAGACAGGCCTTTTGTGTTCTTATTTCAAGGGAGCCAAATGAGTTGCAGTCACGGGCAGGGATGCATCAGGGTTTAAGAATGGCAAGATGGAGGACTTTTGAGGCACGGATGAGGAATTTGTGCAGGACCAGAGCCAAAAAAAAAAAACCCCAAGACATAAAAGATGGACATAATTTGAGCATCTGATTGGTCAAAAGGCAGGGTACGCCGTTTTCTATTTTAAAAGCAAGTGTCAAACAGCCAGCCCCCAGACATGAGCAACAGCCCACCCACTCTTTGATCCCAAGGGAAGTTTCAAAACTGGGCGAAAGGGGCACAGCTCCACCCAACTCATATTCTTGCACCTAGCTGCACTAGTGCCAACCCCAACCCCCCCTCCACAACCTTTCCCTGTTCAAAAGACATCGCACAGGGTTTGCTTAAATTATCAGATATCCAAGGCATTTTAAATGCAATCCTGATTTCCCCAAAGGAGAGGAATTGGGAGAAAGGGAGGCAGAGAGAAAGGGCAAGGAATTGGATGTTTATGAATCAGATGGTTTCAAGCGAGTGCATTTGGAGGCTGGAAGGTAGGCGATGTGCAGAAGAACAGAAAGTTGAGCTAGATGAGTCAGGATGTGCGGTTTTCTTTTATTTTTTAAAAAATATGTTTTCTTTATGCCATCGCTGGAAGCTGAATACTTCAAGAGAGAAAAAAGGATGCCAGTGATATTTATTATTGTTATGATAAAGGCAAAAGTGACCAACGAAGCACCATCTAGACTTTCTTGGACTACAGCTCCCAGCCAGTATGACCCACGGCTGTGGGCCCCCAACATCTCGGGGGCACCACATTGGCTATCCCTGTTAAAAGGGATTTGCATAAGCCGGAGAGAGTTACTCCTTGCCTGTTAAAAAAAGAAAGTCTGACCCTCTAGCCAAATCTTAGTAGGCAATTAACACACCCCAAAGGAGGTAACCTATCACATATCAGTGGCGGCTGGTAGCTCAGGTCAGTGGAATCCACTCTGGGTTTTAGTGTGGACTTTTAGGAGCTGTCCCAGGTGCTGAAACCTATTCAGCACCTGGGACAGCTCCTTGAAAGTTCGCACTAAAACACGGATTACACTGGCCCACTGACATGGAGCCACCAGCCACCCGAGGTTAATATCTGCTTTTGCCTACAACAAGGGTGGGACACTTTTTACAGCCACATTTCCTCACGGAAAACCTTCCCACGGAACCTGCATGCCAGTAGTTGGTGAGGCAAACGGCAAAAAGTGGGCAGAGAAGCAGATCTGACTCCTTACTGACAGGCTATATCCTACACAAACATCTCTCTAGGCAAACAAGATGCATCACCACTGTTTAAAAGCATATTCCACCTAGGCAAAAGCACTCAAGGAAAGTGCAGAGGAGAAGCCCAGATTCAGAAGCCCAGGTGGCCACATTTGGGACCCGAGTTTCCTCATCCCAGGGGACGGAAGGCTCTGTCGATTTCCATTCTCCCAGATCCTCATTTTTCCACTCTTGAATTTAGTTCTCCACCTTGCTGCAGCAGTTTGCGATTTTTTTAAAAAAAATCCTCATAAAAATTTGTCAGCATTTTAGACTAAGGTACATGTTTTTGCAAGCAATTTCTCCTAATACAACATATGTATCAATGAAAATGTCGACCCAGTGTGTGGCAGCTGTGAAAAAGGCAAATTCCATGCTAGCAATAATTAGGAAAGGTATTGAAAATAAAACAGCCGATATCATAATGCCGTTGTATAAATCTATGGTGCGGCCGCATTTGGAATACTGTATACAGTTCTGGTCGCCTCATCTCAGAAAGGATATTCTAGAGTTGGAAAAGGTTCAGAAGAGGGCAACCAGAATGATCAAGGGGATGGAGCGACTCCCTTACGAGGAAAGGTTGCAGCATTTGGGGCTTTTTAGTTTAGAGAAAAGGCGGGTCAGAGGAGACATGATAGAAGTGTATAAAATTATGCATGGCATTGAGAAAGTGGATAGAGAAAAGTTCTTCTCCCTCTCTCATAATACTAGAACTCGTGGACATTCAAAGAAGCTGAATGTTGGAAGATTCAGGACAGACAAAAGGAAGTACTTCTTTACTCAGCGCATAGTTAAACTATGGAATTTGCTCCCACAAGATGCAGTAATGGCCACCAGCTTGGACGGCTTTAAAAGAAGATTAGACAAATTCATGGAGGACAGGGCTATCAATGGCTACTAGCCATGATGGCTGTGCTCTGCCACCCTAGTCAGAGGCAGCATGCTTCTGAAAACCAGTTGCCGGAAGTCTCAAGAGGGGAGAGTGTTCTTGCACTCGGGTCCTGCTTGCGGGCTTCCCCCAGGCACCTGGTTGGCCACTGTGAGAACAGGATGCTGGACTAGATAGGCCACTGGCCTGATCCAGCAGGCTCTTCTTATGTTCTTATGTTCTTATATATCTGTATGTTCGTTTCAGAAGTATGCTCATTTCTATGCATGCTTTCCCTTCATGCATGCATTTTTGTAAGCACTGTGGCTGGTGAACGTCCCTGCAGAATTCAGCTAAGTGTGGATTTCGAAGGGTGGCTACATTTCGGTTTTGGAACGTTTTGGAAAGGGCAAACTGGATAGATTCGGCTTTGAATGCGAACTGAATCAAATGTCTCAGCCATCAACGGGCACCAACATGGCAAATGAGTGCAAGTGCAAAGTGATTGGAGCACCGCACCTTTTGCAAACACACACAATGAACTGGAGCAACTAGCCAGGAAAGAGGCCCTGTGGTCCTGGTGGGTAGTTCAGCAAATGGCACAGTGTCTGTGAAAGAGTCCGATAAACGAATCCTCCGGAAAGTCACTTCTAGTTAGAGAGTTCAGTACTGGGCCAGAAGCATCCAAGTAGCCTACAAGCAGAAGGTGAAGGCAACAGCCTCTCTCTGCTGTCGTCCCCACACACAGTGCCCCACTAGGCACAGAGGATAGCCAGGGTGGTTAGAGAGCTGGACTAGGACCTGGAAGGCCAGGGTTCAAATCCCCACTCAATTGTGAAGTCCACTGGATGACCTTGGGCCCATCACTCTTTCTTAGCATACCTCACAAGGTTGTTGTGAGGATAAACATGGAGAGGGAGGAGTGCCACAGACGCCACCTTGACCTCCTTGGAGGAAAGGTGGGATACAAATATAATCATTCTTTCTGTAGGAGGAAAAGCAGTTTGGAGACAGCCTTCTTGGGTAGAGAAGTGGCAGAGAGAGGAGAGGGAAAAGCCCCCTTTTCCCACCCCTCCACCCTCCCAATTGCCGCCCTCCGACTGCCACTTTTCCAAACCACCAGGAGCCAAGTTCGCGCATCTGCCGCATCTCCTCTCCTTTGGCTCTCAGCTGTTCCACAGCAGAAGGATGCCAAGACGAAAAGGCAGAAGAAAATCTGGAAAGCCTACAAACGCACTGGCTGAGGTCTGCTTCATCCCTCCCGACGCGTTTTACAGATCAAACTGTTCTGTGGCTTAGCCGGCACTTGAAGGAACAGAGCACGGCTGGAGCGGAAAGGGTGGGGTGGGGGACACAGTTACGCGACAAGCAAACACTTTCATCCTAGCAACCAGTTCTCACTTTAAAAAAAGGTACGTTGCAGGTACGCAGTGCGAGCAGAGGAGGCTGGCCTAAAGTGGGGTGGCGCCCTACCAACTTCAGTCTGCCCTTAGCCAGCCAGCCCCTGCCTGCCTCCTAATTTATAACCAATCCAGGGGGTGGCCCTGGCTGTCAGCTTCCTCCTCTTCCTCCTTCTCCCTCCTCCTCCTCTAGTGCTTCCTCTTGTAAAACTCAGAAGTGGGAAAGACGGGGACAAAACTGGAACTAATTGGCTCTGCCTCTCATTGGCCCAGCCTCTGTTTGTCACTGGTTCTGGCTCCACCTCCCATTGGGCTCCTGGCCTTCCGCCCCACCAGTACCAATGGGCACCAGCCATCACTAAATCTAGGCATGCCTCCTGTGCAATGGGCTTGTCGAACGTAGGGGCATCCCTCTTGTAAAAGGAAATGGAATCACTCCACGTCAGTTTTTCCACTCTGGTCAGGTCCAGCAAAGTAGAAACTGGTCCACCTAAATTCAGCGTCCACTCTCTTAGAGGAAGAGTGCCTTACAGAAGATGATGATGATCATCCTCACAATTATCATCTGAATTTACATCCTGCCCTTCCTCCCAAGAGAGCCTGGATGGCAAACACATCAACAAAACAATTCAACAACAACAAAAGCATTCTTAAAATTGGTTAAAACATTCTAAAAACAGCTATAGTCAAAAACATTATTTCAACTCCGGATTGCCAGATCAGTCATGAAATGCCTGGGTAAACAGGAACACTTTCAAATTCCTCATAAAATTCAGCCGCGATGGAGACAGGTGCACCTCACCAGGGAGGATATTCCACAAACATAGAGCCGGCACTAAAAAGGCCCCATCATGGATCAACGGCAACGAGGCAGTCCCAGTAGCAGTGCCACTGACAAGGCCTCTTACCTGCCAATCATATCACAGTCTTTCTTTCCCAGGGAACTTCTGGGAGGGGAGATGGCCGCCACTAGCCAACCCACTAGCCACTCCAAAGAAAATCTTAATTGATGGGCTGGCAGCTTGCCCGAAGTCCCACAGTGAACTCTGTGGCCAGAGAGTTATTTGAACGTAAAACTCTACCGTCCAAGCCTGAAGCCACATTTTAAGGAGATATGTGCATTTAAAAACAGTTGCTTTGTAGACCAGGATGTTGTTCATTTGTGAAAAAAAAGAGTCACATCCCTTGTTTAAGTGCCCAAAGGATTATGGAACAGGGTTGATCCCCCCAAATAATGTGGGGGTTTTTTTAATGTGAGAAATCACCACCAAATGAACTTCCCTAGCCAAAAAGCATTAGGGCGACTCCCTTCAGGTTGGCTCTGCCTGCTCTCCGAAAGTGTTCCAGGATGCAGCAAAGAGCAGCCGTCTTTTAATTACAAATGACAAATAAATACCTTGCCAAAGAACCGCTATCCTGTTAATTTATAAATGGGCTGCACTCTAACGGCACAATCACCTGTCCTAAAGAAGTCATCTCTCATTTGTGTCACCGAGATGACAGATTGTGAAAGGGACAATTTACATCTCGGGAGTCAATGGCCAGGTTTTTTAGATGCTGAACTGCAACAACCACCATCTTAGAAGGGGCAGCACTCTGTGCGTGGGCGGGCGCACCTGTGCCTGTATGTGTGTATGAGGAGAACCATTACATAGGAACACAGTAAGTTGCCTTATACAAATGTGACTTGTGAATCGCGAGCAGAAATCACATTGTGCAATGTCACACATTTACTGACCCTCCGTGCCCCCGTGCATTGCCTTGGCCCACATCCAAGCAAAGAGGCTCCATATTGTCTTGGTCCATCCTGTATTGCCTTATGAAGCATCTGAGCCTTTAAGATTAGACATTATTTTTAGGAATTTAAGACCCTACCTTAAACAGAGTCAGACCATTGTTCTGCCTAGCTCACTGTTCTTTGACCTTGGGTCCCCAGATGTTGTCGGACTACAACTCCCATCACCCTCGGCCACTGGCTAGGCTGGCTGGGGTTGATGGGAGTTGTAGTCCAACAACAACTGGGGACCCAGGGTTGAAGAACAGTGACCTACCTCATTGGAATCAACACTGACCAGCAGCAACTCTCCAGAGCAGGGGTCCCCAAACTCTGGTCCGTGAGCTTCATTCAGGCGATCCGCAGTATCAGATATTTATTTTGGCTTTAACCTGCATTTTTGTTACTCTTTTTATTTCTTGCATTGTATTTTATTACATTGTATTGTATTCATTACAATCTGAACTACGGTAGGTACGATAAGGCAGAAAAAAATAATCCAGTGGTCCACCAAGACCGCCAGCAATTTTCAAGAGGTCCCGGGGGGGGGGGGAAGGTTTGGGAATCACTGCTCTAGAGTTTCAAATAGAGGACATTCCCAGCCCTAGCTGGAGACACTAGGGACTGCACCAGTACAGCAGATGCTCTCCCCTGAGCTGCAGCTTTTGCTTAACCTCCTGTGTCACCTGCACAGAGTTGGCCCATCCCATTTTGCAGCCTGAGGGCACCCCTTCCCCTTCCACGTCCCAAAGCTCATCAGATTGGCAGCTGAATTTTCCTTCAACACTGGCGATGTGGCAGCGTCCCTCACCACACCCAAGAGCTGCAGGTTGCCACAGGAGAGGCGATGTGACACACAGCTCTGCCCGCCAACAATGTGCCGCCCCTGCTGCCTCCCATTTAATACCGAATGTTAAACTGTTGTAACCTGCAGGTGAAGGCCAGATTATTAAGATTATTATCATTATCATCATCCAGATGGACCAACGGTCGGAATCAAGGCCGCTTTGTCTGTTGCTAACCAGGGATTGGAGAGTGCTTCCTTCTCTTGCAGACCATCTTGGGGATTGTTCCATGGTCCTCCTACTTTGCTATGGAGCCACCAAGCCCACCAGCAGCTTAAGGGGCAATTCAAGAGCTCTTGATCTCACCAGGGGTGGTTAACCCACATGCACCTCAAACCTATGCAGGCTTGCCCAGAAGTGAGCACCACCAAGCTCAGAGACCCCTGCGTCCCAGAAAGAGGGCACCAGACTGCAGCCTTCATTCATTTCAACCACTGATCCACCCTTTTGAGTCTGTCAAGGCGACAGGGGGTGGAGCGAGTTCAGGAGTCCCCAGCCTGGTAACGGAAAGACATTGATCTGTGTGCCGATATGCCAGATGTGGAGAACCTTTGGCCCTCCAGATGTTGCTGAACTACAACTCCCATCATGCCTGGCCACTGGCCATGCTTGCTGAGGCTGGTGGGAGTTATAGTTCAGCAACATGTAGAGGACCACAGGTTCCCCACCACCTGACATATGCCCAGGAAGCGTTCCCCGGTATCCACAGGGTAGCCTCCCCTGTCCCACCTCACTGAAATTAGGCTTGAAAGAAGCATTCAGTAGGACAGGTAGGGTTCTGTGCCTCCTTGGGGTGTCTGTGGGGCACCCCACACCCATTCCTCATTTGCAAGTGTGCCCATGAACCCCAAAAGGTTGGCAATCCCTGAGATGCCTTGGCGGGCCCAAGACATTTTGCGACCCGAGCCATAGCTTAAGATGGTGTGCCACCCCCCATTCCTGCACTGAAGCTAACAAGATTGGCAGCTGAATCTTATCTCAACCCTGAAGACAAGATACGGTGCGTCATGGCACCTGAGGATAGCAGGATAGCAGAAGGGACACGGCGCGGGCTTTATAACACACACACACAAGTTGAGTTCACTATCTGCCTCTCAGCCTCCATGACTCTAGGCAGCCATGTCACTCTGCCCAACAGTAGGGCTGGCCGTGCCCTCCAGAGAGCCTTGCAAGACAGGACTTTGTGGTAGAAATACAATAGGCTCCCCTTGGCTCTAACTACCACCAATAAATAGCACACACACAGATACAACTATGCATCCTCTAAAAATAGGCTGTGCAGATGAGCACCAATTGCTTCTGAAACTCAGTTTAGTTTAGGTTATTTTTTTTTTAAAAAAAACACAACTGTCACATCCCCTCCTCCATCTGTTTAATATTTTCCTACGCACACACTTTTCACTTCAGCTTCATCAAAGCTATTTGCATATGCAAATATCAGTCGGGCTGAAAAGGACCTTTCCAACGAGCTCCTTAACATGAGACAAATATTGACTCAGGTGTGGTCGTGCAGGGGCTTGCAGGCCAGTTCCACCCTTGTTTGCACTGGATAACCAAATTTTCTCCCGTGCAGTCTCAAGGAAAGCTGGTATCCACCAGAAGCCGAGGTCACAGGCCTATTGCCTGGGTCTGATCCCGGTGCATCAGGGGCGAGGAACCTTTTGCAGGATGAGGGCCACATTCCCTCACAGGCAAGCTTCTGGGAGCCACCTGTCAGCGGTGGGAGAGTCAAAAGTGCATGGGGAGCAGCTGATGCAATTCTTACCATTGTATACTAGGATATACTCCTACTGTGCAAAAGTCAGGTTTCTTCTATTATTATTATTACATATGTTTTAATATCATTATTATTAATTGAATTTATATTTCCACCACATTCCCTTATGGGGAAGTTTTTGGGGGCCGCATGTCAGCGGTGAGTGGGTCAAAAGTGCATGCAGAGCAACCCATGCAGTTCTTACCATTGTATAACAGGATACACTCCAATCATGTAAAGTATTATTAGAAGTTATATCCCGCCCTTCCTCCTGAAAGAGCCCAGCTGTGGGGAACCTCCAGCCTAAGGGCCCCCAAAATCTCACCCACCTGTCAATCAACTGATGTCACTTGCAATGTCAACTGATCAGCGGGAGGGCAGGGGCTCGATTGCATTGGCTGCAGGTGCCTGTTCCCAGGAGGGAAGACAGCAGGATTTAAGCCCAGCTCATCAGCTGATGCCGGAAGTGACTTTCTCTCCTTTGCGCCACCGCCGCTGTTCCCAAGCCCCCACTGGCTGCCGGGCAGCCGGGAACCCCGTGCAAGAGATGGTGACAGGTGGGTGGGATGACCCACCTGTCCATCAGGTGATGCCATAGCGACGCCACCTGATGGACAAGTGGAGGGCACCCATCCACCTTTCACGTGTAGCCTGCGAGGCCGATCTCAGCAAGGATCATTTCCTCACCCCATCTGCAGACACACACATCCCTCTCCATCCTTCATGCAATCAAGCAGTGCCAACACTGTTGAAGGGCACATTCCAGTCGGGCAAAAGCACTCGAGGAGGGCGAAGAGCAGGGCCAATAATGGGTGTGGCCTGGGGAGATTCCTGAGGGCCAGAAGCCTGAGGGGCCATATTTGGCCCCCTGGCCCGAGGCTATCAACCCTTGGTCCATTTCCTTGCTTTGATGCCTGCACATACTTCCAACTGAACCTCTTAAGTTATGCTTTAATTTTAAAAATTTACATTATTTAATACAATGCTATTCTGCTTCCTCATAACTATATATTTTTTAATCCGTTGTTAACGATTTGTATATGCATGTGTTTAAAACAGAAAAACCTCTACAATAAAAAAGCTATAAGTCAAAAATAAACATTCTCCCCACCCACCCACCGTCCAAAAAAAGCAGCAAGCCACTGAACACCCGCCCAGCGAAGCAGGTTTTCATCTCCTGTTCCGAACCCAAGGGAACCCAACTGAGCTCCTCAAGGAAGCCACTCCAAAGTTTTGGAGCCAACACCAGGAGGACCCTGTCTCTGCTCCCATATCCTTAGAGGTAACAGGTTAGTCCCTGACCCGTCTCTTCTTCCAACTCTTCTCCTCCTAACTCGACCCTACATTTAAACTTTGACCCCTGAGCAAAACGTGCTTCCTGCCCAGACCACTCTGTGGCTCGCATGCCTCCCCCTTTATTCCAGATGCCCCCTACCCCAAACCTAGTGGGTTGCATCCAGTGTTGGTCCTACTCCTAGCAGAACCCCTTCTTTTAGGAACACAGGAAGGAGCCATAGACACATTCATGGACATGGCTAACTTAGGCCTATCCATTTTAAATAGGTCTACTCTGGGTAAAATGTAGCTGGATGGAGTTCAATGGTTGGTGGAGGCTTATGGCTCAGAGATAAAACATCTGCTTCGCATGCAGTAGGCCCCAGATTCCGCTCCCCCCCCGAAGCATCTCCAGTGAGGGCTGAAAGCAATATCGGAGAGCGGCTGCCGGTCAGTGTGGACAATACTGACTTATATGGACCAACAGTCCGACTCAAGGCATTTTTTTAAGTAACAGTTGTGCGTCCAAATGGACACCCAGGCTTACCTTTCGGACCGCCAGCGGACACAAGAAATGTAATCAATGAACCAAGAGTGCCAATTCAGATTGGGAGCCGCCGATGCACTGGCTAGAGGGACGATTTTCGTGAAATGGAATATAGGGGCACGTTACACAAGAAGTATTAGGATTCTTATAAACCCATCGGTCTTCCTGAAAAAAACTACTTAACAAAATCTTCCCTGTATCTTTGTTTAGAATTTTGCCACAGCAGGGTGTGGATCACAAGAAAAATGGAAATGGGCTGCCTTCAAGTCGATCCCGACTTATGGCCACCCTATGAATAGGGTGTTCATGGTAAGCGGTATTCCGAGGGGGTTTACCATTGCCTCCCTCTGAGGCTAGTCCTCCCCAGCTGGCTAGAGCCTGCTCAGCTTGCCACAGCTGCACAAGCCAGACCCTTTCTTGTCCGCAACTGCCAGCTGGGGGGCAACTGGGCTCCTTGGGACGATGCAGCTTGCCCACGGCTGCACAGGTGGCAGGGCACATCACCCCTGAGCCACTCCCTGTGGGGTGATCTTTAGCTGGCCCTTGACACCCAGGAGACATGAGCGGGGATTGGAACTCACAGACTCTGGACTCCCAGCCAGGCTCTCCTCCCCACTGTGCTATACCAGCTGTGGATCATAAGCACCTTTGTTTAATTTAATTTGCATTTTAATTCATGTATTTACCGGTGGGTGGGCAGGCTAGTGAGGTTTTTAGGCTAGCAAGATTTCTGCTAGACTAGTCACTCAGGTAAATGTATTTGGAAGGAGATGGGGACTAATATAACTCTCTGAATTTTTGAAGTTTGAACCACTTTGGTCTCAATCCAAACGTCAGGGGCTGTCCACGGCCGCGAGGCTTCTGCCCGCAAACCACAGGGATGAAAAAACGGACCCTCGAGGAACAACTCCTTAAAAAATACCTGGGTCTGACTCTGTATAGGGCAGCTTCGTTTTGGGGACGGGGCCGTAACTCAAGGGTGCAGCATCTGCCTTCCGTGCCAAAAATCCGGGGTTCAAACAGCGTCCCCTTCCGGACACTCTGCACAGGCGCTGCCGGTCAGTGTAGCCAATACTGAGCTGGATGGACTCGGCGTAAAGCACCTTCCTGCGCTGCTAAATCTGAAAGTCCCGGCTGCCCAACAGAAGGGGGGCGGGCAGCGGGATGGATGGGCAGCGGGATGGATGTCCCCCCCGCACTCACCGTTGGCGCCGTACTTCTCCCGCTGCCGCCGCACCTGCTCCGCGCTGAGGCCGCAGCTCTCCCGCACGCCGAAGCGGCGAAGGACTTCCTCGGCCGTCGAGCTGTGCGCACTCTCCATGCCGCGCAGGTTGGGTGCCCCGGCGCTCGCCCGCCTGGCTGGGGTGGCCCGGGGAGGCGGGGGGAGAGCGGGCTTCCGCCGGCTGGCGAGCGCACCCCCCTGCCCGA
The DNA here is from genome assembly GCF_030035675.1 of Rhineura floridana. Classification (NCBI taxonomy): domain Eukaryota; kingdom Metazoa; phylum Chordata; class Lepidosauria; order Squamata; family Rhineuridae; genus Rhineura; species Rhineura floridana. The sequence goes on along the minus strand of NC_084500.1, from coordinate 3,592,681 downwards.
AAGCCAAGGCGCGCCCTCTAAGGGGCCGAGTCGCCGCTCCTCTCGGGGCGCCGGATGGGCGTCGCGGCCGCTCCAGCCACCTGGCCGGAGGAGGGACGGAGGATGCCTCTTCAGGGAGGGAACCCACGCGCCGCTAGGAACCGAGGGGGCGCCCGTCCGCGGCGTCCCGCTTGCCGGCTCCCTTTCAGTCCCCCGACGGGGCAGGGGACTCCTCAGAGCCTGCTGGCCGCCCGTCCGCAGAGGAGCCTCAGCCTGCCCCGACGTGACGCCGCCGCTGCCATGCCGCGCCTTGCAAAGTTACTTGCGCCCCTCCGGGGCTGCGGGTCTCCTCTCTCCCCTCCGCCACCTCCCTTGGGCTCCCGCCAGGCGCGCTCAACAGCGAGCGATCGACCGGCTGGATCGAGCGCCCTTTGTAGGCTCCCGAGTGTGAAGGCTTATTCCGCCTGCAGCCTGGCAGAGGATCGCGCCTCCTCCCTCCCCGGCCTTCCCCATTCACAAGCTGCCTTGCCGCCTCCCGATTGGCCCCGACGCTCCCTTGCTCCCTTCCTGCCCTTCTCCCATTGGCCGAGGGAGGCGTGCCGATTTGCATACCTTTTCTCCCTCCTCTCCCCGTCCGTTGCTTTGGAGAAAGGCACTTTTTTCGACGACGCCCACCTGGGCCTTTGAAGTTTGCCTTGGCTTTTAAAGGAATTTCCCGTCGCTGCAACGATGGGGGGGGAGGGGCGGAGCTGCACCTGCTGGATTCCTGTCTGCGGTACACCTGCTATGAACAGGGCTAGTCCCAAGGAATCTTTCTGCCGAAAGAAAGGGAGGGGGGAATCGGATTTTTATTTGTATGTCTTTATCGACACACACAAAGAAGGTTGTATTTCTCATGTGTGCATGTGAGCCTCTGGGTGGCCAGGCCCACTCTTTATTTATTTATATATTATATTTATAGCGTGCCTTTCCTCCAAGGAGCTCAAGGTGGTGCACACGGGTCTCCCCATTTTTATCCTCACAACAACACTGTGAGGTAGGTTGGGCTGAGAGACCGTGACTGGTGCCCAAGGGCCGAACTTCATAGATGAGTGAGGTCAAACCCGTGTCTCCCAGGTCACAGGCAGACACTCTAACCATTACACCACACTGCCCAAAGCGAGAGGTGGAAGGTGCTCCAGAAAGCAAGAGGAGGTGGACTCACCCCCTCGCAGAGTTTATCCCATGGCAATCTTCCAGGTACAGTAGGCTATATTCCACCCATGCAAATATCAGTGGTTTCCACACACCCCTCTCTTACAATATAGGCAAGCAAGAGATTTCAGCCAGGCAAAAGGACTGGAGGGTACACAGCAAGGCCAGGGAGGGGTGGGGCTCTCTTGAAAGAGGGGGTGTGGCCTAGAGAGAGAGGCTTGGACAGCCGCATCCCCAAAAAAACTTCTTTTTTTAAAAAAGTAACCTGGAGCCACTGACCATTTTACTGAATTGTCCTGATGGTCTAGATCAACCAGATTTGTGATTGAGATTCATTTGCTGGCTGCTACAATTGCCTTGGCTCACAAACCTGCAGTCTGGCCAACGGCTAAAAACCAGTTCATTAAGGTTTTGGACTCAGCCGAAATGAAAATTAACAAGCAATGTCCACCCAAGAAATGGTTCCTCGGCCATTTGTCTCCAAATGACAGAGCCGGTAAGTCACCGGGGCCAATTCAAGGTGTTAGTGCTAGCATATAAAGCCCTAAATGGCCTACAAGATCGCCTTCTCCAGAATCAGCCATCTCAGATGCTCCAATCAGCAGGCAAGCCCTTGTTAGTGTCACTGCCACTGGATACTGCCTGGTTGGTGCTGACCCACGACAGGGCCTTTTCAATGGTAGCTCCCTGTTTGTGGAATGCCCTCTCCATCACTATAGCCTCTCCGGAGGAACTTGAAAATATTCCTGTCTACCCAGGCATTGGATGAGTGAAGATGAATGCAAAGATGAATGCAAAGATCACTGATGAAAGCATGTTTTTAAGCTGTGCTTTAGAATATTTTTTGACAACGTTTTAGAATATTTTAAACTTTTTTCTATTGCTGTCTGGAATGTTTTCAACTCTGTTTAGTATGTTTTTCTTTTTCTTTGTTCAATTGTTTTGTTTCGTTTGCCGCCCTGGATTCCTTCGGGAGGATGGGCAGGATACAAATTCTTCCTCTTATAAAGATAAAGATAATGATGATGATAATTTATTATTATTATTATTATTATTATTATTATTATTATTATTATTTCACTCCTTTTCTACTACACTGGAGCACCCTCAATACATTGTATGTCTTTAATACTTTTTTTTAAAAAAAAGAAAGAGGATATCGAAACATTCAGGAAGAAAAGTATGTATCCTGACCATTGCAAGGCCAGCTTGCAAACTAATGGGCCCTCGTTGTTTATAACAGAGGTGGAGAATCTCACAACCAGGAGCCAAATGCAAGCCTCTCTGCCTGGCCCTCATGACTCCTGTTAGGCCACACCCTCTCTCTGCCCAGGCCACACCCCTCACCCAGCCTGCTTTGCATTCACCTCAAAGGATTTTTGCCCGGCCGAAATGGGGCCTTGGTCTCTGCCAATGCCTCTCGCTTGCTGAGATGGAGAGGTGCTCCACTCAAACCTTTGGATTGTGCTTGACTGGACTGTCCAAAGGTGAGTGTCACATCCATGGCTGTGGCCCCACGCACCACTAGCATGAGGCCCTGGAAGGTTGCGCTCAAGGGAATGTAGGGCTCAGGTTGGAAGAGGGTTCACCGCCTCTGAAATACAAGTCCTGTTGAATACAGGGAGATACCCTTTCTAGTCAACGTTATTTTATCCCATTTTAATTTTTTTACATTTCTGTCCCACCTTTCCTCCAAGACGGTCAAGGCAGCATACAAACGTGGTCCTCCACCTTTTAACCCCACAACAGCCCTGCAAGGTAGGGTTAGGCTGAGAGACAGTGACTGATGGTCACCTGGTGAACTTCATGGTGCAGAGTTGGGATTTAAACCCTGGTCTCCCAGGTCCCAGCCTGACACTCTAACCACTACACACTGCTGTGTGAGATTGCAAGGACACTACTGATAGGGACCCTGGGGGGGCAGCATTGTGTCTGTTTAGAGTTCATAGGATACTCCGCGTCCTCGGCAGTATACAGGCTGTCCTTTTACACAAGGGTTGGGCGAGAAATTCTATTCAGTACACATTTAAAGCCAGAAAATTTATCAAATTCGCACTTTCCAAAACATGAGAACCGAAACATGGCGATCCTTCACAACTCACACTTATCCAAATATTGCGATGCAGTTTTCTAACTAAGCAATATTTATAAAAATGCATATATTAGGCACAAACGTGGGCAAAATGAAGAGATTGGTGAAAATAATGTAGAAAAATGCATTGGATGCGGATAACTTGCTTACAAAAATGTGTACATTAGTCAAAACTAGATACCAAAACGTATTCATTGGAAGAAATGCGTGCACGCTAAAACGCTGAAGAATTTTCATGAGGATTTTTTTTAAAGGCACAAATTGTTGCAGAAATATGGAGAACCAAATTTATGATTAGAAAAATGAGAAGAGAACCAAAATTGGCAGTTCATTCCACCCCTTATTTACAGAGAGAGAGAGAAATCTGTCATGTTTTAGTAATGATAGTATCAAACAACTTTCACACAAATGTCTAAATAATAAACCACCGTTTGGTAACAGGTTGTGTGAGGTGCACTAGGATCAGTTTTGGCAGTCAAATCAATAAGCACGCTTGAGCACATGGAAATCTAGGCAGGGCACATTTGAAGCATTCGACAAGGTAAAAAGGCATTTACAACAAAGAGATCAACAAGCAAAGGCTGACCGTCATAACTGAAAAGGCAGAAAGAAGCGGTTGATATGGGTAGAAACACAAACCACCTAATTTTTGGCGTATAGTAGTATGTGTGTGTATAATATCATTTTGTTTTAGTTTTTTCTTCTAAATTATGATGGTATTGAAAACAAATAGACCCCCCAAAAAACCCCAACCATTCAGAAATCACGAGTATTTCATCAGCAATCATGTGTGCAATGTCAGAAGATAGGTGGCCTTTCTCATTCCGAGAGATTGTATCTTCTGTGTACTTAACAGCAAAACTGGTTGACTAAAATGAATAATTTCACCTTCGCTCATTTTTGTGTCTATAGCTGCATTCCTTTTGCTCCAATATTTTTTAACCATGTGTCATAGTATTATCATCATCTCAGTGTCACAGTATCAATCAGTCAGTCAATCAATCAGTGGGACTGTAAAAGCACAGGCCCCCTTTCCGAGGAGCTGGTTGTTAGTAGATTCAGGACAGACACGCGCCCACAAAAAAATACTGTTTTCATAAAACATATAATTAAATCATCCACACTCTGGTCACATCCTATTTGGAAAGGGGCCATTGTCATCATGCCCCCCCCCCAAGCCTGACCCTCTGTGTTGTCCCAAGGAAGACGCAGATGAGAAAAAAAATATACAGGCTGCTCTCCCCAGGGGTGAACGTCTGTTCCCCATCCCTGTTGTACACAGAGACAAAAAAAAAACACCTTGCAAGCTCTCCAGAAGGATGCTCTGATTTCATTTTGTATTAGCCATGATTGCTAGGAATGCAACCTCCCTGTACAGCAGCAGTCTACCACAAACGTTTCAGAGGCTGGGAGGCAAACAGGGAAAGGCTATTGCTTTCATGCCCTTCCCAGGGGCTTCCCAAAAGCTCCTGACTGGTCACTCTTGGAGGTGTAATGCAGGCACTTTGGCTGGATCCAGCAGGGCGATTTCTCTGAAGGGGAAATGGGGCTGTGGGAGCCCTCCGTCGGCTCAGCTGAGAGACCAGCTCTTGTCAAGTTCCTTTCTTTATCCCCTGTCCTCTGGCAGCAGCCATTCCAACAGACTACACCAGAGGGAGGAAGGAAAAGGCAAGTGGGGCCACGTTATCGGCAAGCAACCTTTGACTCCTCCTTGAACTCTTTCCATTCTAGGGGGTCATGACAAGAACTCTGAGCATCTGAGCTTGCTTTCCTTCTCCTCCCTCCTAAACACTTTTCTTTTTGTGTCACATATTTTCAATTGCAAGCCTGAGGGAGGGGACTGTCATATTGTTGATTTCTGTAATGGGGCAGGGCGGGGAGAACTTCAATGCGGTTCGCAATTCAAGCCGAATCCATTTTCCAAAACAATATGAGAACGGAAAGACAAAATTTGCTCTTATTTGAATTTTGCAATGCACTTCGCCTACCAAACCACGTTTACAAAAGTGCACATGTTTGGGGACAGTATGCGTAAATATGAATATATGAGTGCAGATAACCAACGCAAATGCATTACATGATGAGAATTGACTTTTGAAAACGTGCACATTTCTCAAGTGTGCCTGTAAAAATGTGTTCATTTAGAGAAATCCGCACTAAAATGCGGGAGAATTTTAATGAGGATTTTGTATTTTTTTAAAAAATTGCAAATTGCTGAAGAAATGTGAGCTGAATATAAAGCTGGGAAAATGAGAAACTGACAGAACGAAACCTCACAGCTCTTTCCATCCCTCCTCTGCAAGCCACTCTGACAGCCTTGTCTTCCCTTTTTCTGCAGAATAAAAACACTTTAAATAAAATAGCTAAATACATTTCGAATATAGATTTCATTACAGATCTCTGGGAGCCTCTCTGGGAGCCTCTCTGGGAGCTTTCACCCCCACCCACCCCAATGAAGAGCAGCCAAAAATGCTTGAAATAAAACAGGCAAATAAACGTGTTTTGAATGTAGTCGTGCAGAGTCTTTTTTAAAACCCGCCACTTGTTCCAAAAACCGCTGCCCCAGGTGAGGCCAAACTGTAAACAGAAAGGCCTTTTCGACCTGAGCACAGAAGCAACAGCCTGTATCCAGGAGGGCTGGGTCATCACAGCTGACTGAGACAGCTCTACAAATATGAGAGAATGTGCAAAAGCGAATGCCACCCCCTGCACCCTGACTTTTAACTATCTAGGCTTGCAGAGCTGGACTTTTGGCACAGAAGCTGTGCAAATCCTTCTTTCTTGCAAGGGAGGAGTTTTTTGCTCTCCCCCACCCCCTCCCTGCCGGCTCCACACCTTGCGTTTCTATTTTCATATGAGTAGTAGGAGAAAGGTTCAGAGGCTCTGGAGAGCTGCAGTGGAGAAGAGGGGAATGAGGCAGCCACCACCAGCGTCATCGCCCCCCTCCCAGCATGCTGTGCTGTGAGCAACCTCTATGACAACGTCGACTAAAGAGAGTTGCACAACGTTGCAATATTTGTGTTTTGCCCTCCTTCCATCATCATCCCCCCCAATTTCCCTGCACCCACCTCGCAGGTGAGCAAGGCACACAGATGGAAAAGCTGGCAGGAGGGAGGGGCTGTAAGTCAGGGGGGTGGAACAGACCCTTTGCATGCAGAAGGGCCCAGGCATCTCCAGGCTGAGGTGGGACTATCCCTTGACCAATAGTTTGTTATGTGCCTCCAAGTCAACTACGACTTATGGCGACCCTATGAATCAGCGACCTCCAAGAGCATCTGTCGTGAACCACCCTGTTCAGATCTTGTAAGTTCAGCTCTGTGGCTTCCTTTATGGAATCAATCCAACTCTTGTTTGGCCTTCCTCTTTTTCTACTCCCTTCTGCTTTCCCCAGCATTATTGTCTTTTCTAGTGAATCATGTCTTCTCATTATGTGTCCAATTGACCAATAGTATATAGTGGCAAATTCAGAAGTGCAGGGCCCCCTCATAACAGTCGCAGCCACACCTCCTTGTAAGTTTACACAACCTTCTAAGATGGTAAAATAATCTGGCCAGGCTTGCATGCTGCCGTCTGCTTCTCTATCAGTCACCATTTGACGGTCCTTTCTGACTGTCAAGAGATATTGCTTGAATGACGTTTATCTCATAGGATGCTGGAGATAGAGGGATCCTGCTGGGACCTGGGTCCCCCCCAAAGTAAGACCCCCCTGAGACCTTGGACAGCTACACCCCTGCGTCATGACCCCAGGATTCACTGTCTCTTCCGCAATTACAGAATTAGAGAACCAGAACAAAACTGGTGTGTGCATAGGCTCTCCCCACCGCCAGTCTCTCTGCTTAGGGTCTAAATGTTGCCAGAAACCTTTTGATTTGAAGAATTGTCAAATGAAGCTGTGTGTGGGACTAGGATTTGGGAGAGCAGGGTACTTTGCCATGAAACTCACTTCTCACCCTAGGAGCCCATCAGAATGTGTTCGCTACTGAGAAGAGTCTTCTCAGTGATTGACTCACCTCCTTTCACCTGATTGGCTCCAATCAGCATGAAAGGACAAGAAAGTGAGAAGACTCTTCTTAGTGGCTAACATGCTCCCCTTTCATGCTGATTGGATTGCACACAGGGATCCTGCTCCCAAAAAAGTAAAGAGTCTATGACCTCCCCCCATGACCCTGGACAATTACACCCCTGCACCTGACTGAGGCCCAGGAGAGGTGCTGCCTGTCAGTGTGTGGAACAAACTGAGCTAAATGGAACAACGGTCTGACTTGGTAGAGGACAGCATCTTCAGTTCCTTAAGTTAAAATGCATTTATTTATTTAGGATTGGATTTATATCCCACCCTTCCTCCCAGAAGCAGCCCAGGGCAGCAAACAAAAGCATGACAAACACTTTAAAACATCATAAAAACAGACTTTAAAATACATTAAAATAAAACATCTTTAAAAAACATTTTTTTAAAAGCTTTCAAGACAACTTTTTTTTTAAAAAAAGATTAAAAACATATTAAAAAGCAATTCCAACACAGACGCAGACTGGGATAAGGTCTCTACTTAAAAGGCTTGTTGAAAGAGGAAGGTCTTCAGGAGCAGGGCTGTGGAGTTGGAAGCAATTTTGGGTGGAGTCGGAGTTGGTAGAAATGTACCGACACTGACTCTGGCTTCAAAATAAATTTTGATCGACAATTTAAAAAAAATATAAATTCAAAATGTCAAAGAAGCTTCCCATGAAGTCAGCTGTAGTTGAGCATTTCACCATAACTCAAGATGGAAAACATTTTGTGTGTCAGTGTATGGCACAGGACCCAGATGAAGACAAATGCTGTGATGCCAAGATCAGCGCATATTCAGGCAGCGATAAAAATGCTCCTACGAGAGCTTCCAATTTAAAAAGACATTTACAGCCCTTTCCAGGGCTGTAGAGTTGGAAGCAATTTTGGGTGGAGTCGGAGTCAGACAGTAGAAAAATAGAGGAGTCGGAGTCTAAGGTTTGGCGTACCGACTCCACAGCCCTGTTCAGTAGGCACTGAAAAGATAACAGAGGTAGTGCCTGTCTAATATTTAAGGGGAGGAAATTCCACAGGGTAGGTGCCGCCACACTAAAGGTCCGTTTCCTATGTTGTGCAGAACGAACCTCCTGATAAGATGGGATCAGCAGGAGGCCCTCACCTGCAGAGCGCAGTGATCGACTGGGTATTTAAGGGATAAGACAGTCTTTCAGGTATCCTTGTCCCAAGCTGTATAGGGCTTTGCATACCAAGACTAGACCCTTAAACTTGGCCCAGTAGGAACAAGGGAGAGGGCCTTCTCAGTGGTGGCCCCCAAAGTATGGAATGATTTTATTGACGAGGTGCGCCTGGCGCCAACACTGTTATCTCTCCGGTGCCAGGTCAAGACTTTCTTCTTCTCCCAGGCATTTTAGCATGTGCTTTTAAATTGTTTTAAATTTTTTAAATTGTGTTTTAAATTGTTTTTAAAAGATGTGTTTTAAAATTGTATATTTGTTTTTAATGTCTTTAGTTACTGTAAGCCACCCAGAGAGCTTCGGCTATGGGGCGGTATACAAATACAATAAATAAATAAATGGGCAGCCATTAATGAAAATAAAATACAAGGAGGCACTAAGCTGGCGAAAAATGCTTCCAAAGAAGTGTATATTAGATGAAACTACATATCAAAAGGTGCTTATTACGGAGAAATGTGAACTCAAATGCTGATGAATTTTCATGAGATTTTAAAAAAAAAACCTGCAAATTGCTGCAGTAATGTGGGGGACTGAATTTAAGATTGGAAAAATGAGAAACAGCGAAAACCTAAATTGACAGGTCCTTGTTGTAAGCAAGCACAATTTGTGACACGGCACAACTTAATCACAGATCTATCACAGGGCGTGTCTCTTAAGGCATTCAGCTTAGCTCTCTATTTCCTGGCTTTGCAGGGCTTCAAGGAAACAAAAAAGAAGACATGCTCCAGTGCTATTGGGGAAGGACTGTTTATTATTAACGCATTTTGGAACGGGTTCAGAGGAGGGCAGCAAGGATGAACAGGGGACTGGAAACCAAGCCCTATGAGGAGAGACTGAAAGAACTGGGGCCTGTTTATGCTTGCAAAGAGAAGACTGAGGGGAGATAGGATAGCACTCTTCAAGTACATGAAAGGTTGTCAGAGAGGAGGGTCGGGATGTCTTCTCGATCATCCCAGAGTGCAGGAGATGGAATAATGGGCTCAAGTTGAAGGAAGCCAGATTTCGACTGGACATCAGGAAAAACTTCCTAACTGTTAGAGCCATACGACAATGGAATGCCTAGAGAGTTATTTATTTATTTATTTTATTTGTTGAATTTCTATACCGCCCAACTAGCATAGCTCTCTGGGCGGTGTACAACAGAGGAATATAAATATACACAATAAAATCCAATAATTCAGTGCAAGGAACATGTATGTAGGCATCCACAAATCTAAGATCAGTTAAACATATTTAAAAGACTAAAATAGACTAAAATGCCTGAGAAAAGAGGAAGGTTTTAACTTGGCGCCGAAAAGATAGCAGCGTCAGCACCAAGCGCGCCTCATCGGGAAGACTATTCCACAGTTCGGGGGCCACCACTGAGAAGGCCCTAGTTCTTGTTATCATCCTCCGAGCTTCCCTATGAGTCAGAACTCGGAGGAGGGCCTTCGATGTGGAACGTAGTGTACGGGCAGGTTCATATCGAGAGAGGCGTTCCAGCAGGTATTGTGGTCCTGCGCCGTATAAGGCTTTATAGGTTAAAACCAGCACTTTAAATCTGGCCCGGAAGCATATTGGTAGCCAGCGCAAGTTAACGGGCTCTCTGACACTGGAGGCCTTCAAGAGGCAGCTGGACAGCCCTCTGTCGGGAATGCTTTGATTTGGATCCTTGCATTGAGCAGGGGGTTGGACTAGATGGCCTTGTAGACCCCTTCCAACTCTACTATTCTATGGTTCTATGATCATAAGATAAAACACGGGAACTATACATTCCACAACGTAGATACGTACTGCGCCATTCAATCACACTGAAAAAACATATGACATGTTTACGACAAACCTTCCTCACTTCAAAACTCCCATTCCTAAGAACCTTTATTATGAATATGCATGAATAAGTATCTAAGAACGCCAAATAACCCACCAAATAAACTTAAAGCAATGGTTTGCCACGTCTCTCTGCACAAACTGTCCAGTTCTTGTAACGTGAACACATTCTGTAGAGCTGCAAACCTTGGACAGCTCCTTGAAAGTGTGGAGTAAAACCCGGACCGGATTCACTGCCCCACTGACATCAGAGCAACCAGTCTCCACTGGTTACAACTGATCAGGGGCTGGCTCCGACTCCACCTACCGCTGGCCTCCCTCCCATTGGGCACCAGCCACCACTGAACAGGAGTCCTGGCTCACAGCTCAGATTGAGGGAAGTTGCTCTGTTTCACCTACAGACGATTCCCTGTGCTCTGGCTGGCCGTATCTTTTGAAGGCCCCAGGGGGAGGCCTTCCCAAGGATTACCATCTGAAACCCTGGGGCCTTCCAGATGCAAAGCATGGGCTGGGACCCTGAGCTATGGCCCTGCCTCTTCCGAGGCCAACCACCTGGTGGAAGTTAGGCAAATTCGCCCACATGGGGCTCGCTCTAATTTGTGTAATGAGCCTCACGATCCGGTTTGCATGAGATGCAAATGCTAGAACCCAGATTTGGAGAACTTCTTGCAGATGGCAATCTCTCCCCGTCCCTCCCCACACCTGCCCTAGCCTACCTCTAGGGACATCTGCAGCAGTCTAAGGGTGACGGGAAGCGACACTGGAGGCTGGTCCATTAGGGCAAGGGTAGCACTACCCATCAGCCTCCTTGCATCTAGTCCAGGGAACGGTGATCCGCACTTTCCAAAATAAAGTGCGCGCTGAAACACCGTTTGAAATCTGCACTTCCCTGGATCTTGTAATGCAGATCTCCAGCCAAGGAATGCATACATTTGTGACAAACGCATGCAAAAAATGCATTATATGAGGGCAAATCGCATTCAAGAATGTGCATATTGGGAGAAATTTGCACTAGGCCTAAAGTGGGATACATGGTCCTCCCTGTTTTTATTCTCACAACAACCCTGTGAGGTAGGTTAGGCTGAGAGGCAGTGACTGGCCCAAGGCCGCCCAGTGAGTTTCACAATCAAGTGGGGATCTGAACCCCGCTTTCCCAGGTCCTAGGCCCAGCACTCTAACCACTGCACCACAGCACCCCATGAGTGTATGTGAGAGAGAATGAGTGTGGTTATTAATGATCATCTTGGCCCTGCCCCATACCAGCTCCGGCCCCACCTATCACTGCTATGCAGCCCCAACTCTCCACCCATCTCTGGATGTGACCCGGAGATCAAAAGGCTCCCCCACCCATGCCAAAAATGTACTGCCGGTGTGTTCACATGTGCATCCGGCATGGAATGACCGATCCATTTCAGTCGTTTCATTTCTCTAATCTTAAATTTGGTTCTCCAGTTTTCTGCAGCAATTTGAGGTTTTGTTTTACAAAATCATGAAAATTCATTGTTTTAGTGCAAATTTCTTCTAATGGGTTTTGCATGGCAGGTTTGACTAATGTGCACATTGTTTGCAAGCCAATTAGCATAACAGAATGCATTTTTGTACGTTATTTTTACCAATATGCTCCTTTTGTGCACACCTTCCCCGAATATATGCATTTCAATAAGGATTGCTTGGCTTGAGAACTGCATTGCAACATTTGGAGAGGTGCAAATTTCGAAGGACGGCCGTGTTTCAGCCCTCATATTGTCTCCGAAAGTGCACATTTGAAAACTTCGGCTTGAAGTGCAAACTGAATCAAATTTCTCCCCCTAGCGTGCATGTACATAGAGGTGACATCCCATAGGGATCTCTTTTGCTTGCAGTAGGTCAAGATGCAGTCCCCAATGGCGTCTCCAAGTAGGACTAGGACAGGTCGCTGCCCAAAACTCTGGGCCACAGACTGAACAAAGGCACCCTCCCTCTCTCCTGTGCACGCTCATTTGTTCCAAGCAACACATCATCATCATTTAGGAGCAGCAGCAGCACCATTTCTCTCCGAGTAATTTGTTCTGCAGTTTGCGTTTAGATCTGATGATCCCTTACTTTGCCCTTCTGCGGTTCAGCGGCTGGGCGGGGGGGAGATTCTCACCCAGGGCACCTGCCGTTCACACGCCCCAAATGCTTATCTTGCAAAGATTTCAAGTTCACCTTTCCAATTTGCAGCCACCCAAAGTGATCAGGTTTCATTAAAACATGTTTATCATCATGAGCAAAAAAAGCTGTTTGCTCAGAGGCAGTTCCTCCACCACCACCTCTTTCCCTTCATTAATATGTTTTGTCATGGAAACAGCAGAAAGACAGTTTGATACCATGGAAATAGATGCAAGGAATCGCAGGGGAACTCAGAAGACTAATCATTTTGGACTCGGTGCGAGGTAGATGCTGACCCTAACCCCTTTTACATTAGCAGGACAGTCCTCTCACTCGGTAAGGTAGTGGCAAATTCAGAAGTGCAGGGTCCCTTCATGATAGTTACAGCCATGCCCCCTCTCCCCCCATTTTTGCTGCAGGATTGAGAATGAGACCCTTGTTAACGCCATCTCCTACAACAACAGACGCACCTAGGAGCCAATCAGCATGAAAGGGGAGAGCGTTAGCTACTAAGAAGTATCTTCTCAGTGGTTGACTCACTTCCTTGAACTCCGATTGGCTCCCATCAACAGGAAAGGACAAGGAAGCATGTTAAGAAGACTCTTCTCAGTGGCTAATACACTCCCCTTTCATGCTGATTGGCTCGCAGGATGAGGGAAACATAGGGACCCTGCTGGGATCCCACTCCCAAAAATGTAAGGGGTCTAAGACCCTCCAAACCCCAAGCAACTACACCCTTGCTCTCACCTCTGGTTTTAAGGCTAATCACTCTCCCAACCCCCCCTCCCACCTTTAACATTTGACATGCTGAACTGTGCCTTTGTTTTGGTAGGTATGAAATACTACCCAAACCAGCAATATTATTAGCACCCAAGACAAGTTCTCCATGAAGTCAGCTTGAGGGATCAATTCAAAGCATCCCGGCTGCAGCACCCATCTATGTTTCTCTAGGGTAAGCTTTGCTAGACCTCATCTGCATTGCCAGTTAATGGGAGTAACAAAGTGTTCTAAACCTGAGCTCCTCAATTGCTCCAACCCAAGGACTTTTAATGGGGGGGGATGGTAATAGAGGAAAGGGTGAAGAACATTGCAAAACATTTGTCTAAGCTGGGGGTGGATAATTTCCTGAAGGAGGGAGAAGGGGGCTTAACCAAATTGTTTTATTGGATTTTAATATGACTTCATATTATTTACGCATTTGTTACATTTCTATCACACCTGCCTTCCAAAGAGCTCAAGGTGGTACACATGGTGGCTCCCCCTCTCAGTTTGATACTTACAACAACCCTGTGAGGTAGGTTAGACTGAGAGACTGCACCTGGCCGGAAGTCATCCAGTGAAGTTCATGGCTGAGTTAAACTTTGAATCTTGGTCTCCCAGGGCCTAGTTTGACACTTTAACCACTACATCACACTGTCCACATACAATTATCTATCTATCTATACTCCGCCCTTCCTCCCAGAAGGAGCCCAGGGCGGCAAACACACACACTAAAAGCACTTTAAAGCATCTTAAAGACAAAAGGCTTTAAAACACATTAAAACAGGACATCTTTAAAAACATATTAAAATAAAAACAGCTTCAGATCATATTTTTTAAAAATCAACAACTTTAAAAACATCTTTAAAAAGCACAGATGCAGACTGGGATAAGGTCTCTACTTAAAAGGCTTGTTGAAAGAGGAAGGTCTTCAGTAGGCACCGAAAAGATAACAGAGATGGCGCCTGTCTAATATTTAAGGGGAGGGAATTCCACAGGGTGGGTGCCGCCACACTAAAGGTCTGTTTCCTATATTGTGCAGAACGAACCTCCTGATAAGATGGTATCTGCAGGAGTCCCTCACCTGCAGAGCGCAGTGATCGACTGGGTATATAAGGGGTAAGACGATCTTTCAGGTATCCTGGTCCCAAGCTGCATAAGGCTTTGTGCACCAAAACCGGCACCTTGAACTTGTAACCTGCCCTGAGTCCATGTGGCAACGAGTGGGTAAGAAATCCCTTAAATAAAGCAAAGAAAACTGGCAAAGTGGCCAGACAGGCTGGTGCTGCATCCTTGCTAGCAACCTTGATGCGTTAGCAGGAGTTTCCGGAAGACCCATAGCTATTTCAAGAAGTGTGAAGAGTGCAATTATCCCGTTAAGTGCCTGTGTTTTCCTTGAGTGTCCCGGGTGCGTAGAGAAAGGGGGGGAGGGAAGTTCCCCGACATCCATCTAAAGGGAGAAGAGTTGGCTGCCTCAGCTGCAAAAAAAAGTCACAAAAAGTGGTTTGCTTGTCCTGACATTTATGCTGCAGGGAGGATGGAAAGGTGAACAGTGAAGAGCGATGTGACAACAGAGGGTGTGAAGGAAGGAAGGAAAATCCTTTCTTTGGCTCAGAGACCAGAACAGCTGGAGGAAAGTCACACCCTTATTTATTTATTTAACTTGTATACCACTTTAGAGTTCGAAAAGTCTCAAAGTGTTTACATTTCAACAAAAATCAATATAAACTCCACGTTCAATACAGTTGCTAATAACAACAATAATCCACCTTTTTAGTAACACAATTGAAGAATAGATTTCTAAACAATGTACAGAAGATGAAAACAAAGCAAATCGTATACAAAACCAAACCAAAACAAGAGGATATAACCGTTACAAAATATATCTAAAAATTCACATGAATATCACAGTCTGCGTCTGTGTTGGAATTGCTTTCGATATGTTTTTAAAGCTTTTTTTTTTTAAAAAAGATGTTTTTAAAGATGTTTTGTTGTAATATATTTTAAAGTCTGTTTTAATGACGTTTTAGAGTGCTTTTGTTTGCCAACCTCGGCTCCTACTGGGAGGAAGGGTGGGATATAAATCTAATAAATAAATAAATAATAAAAGCATTCTCATATCTAATAATGCAGATCAGGAAATGAAATATATATATATATATATCACCTGTTAGTTGTCTTGCATTGACAAGACATGCTTGTCAACGCTCCATGCTTCTGCTATGGATAAACAAAGCTATAGGAACACACAGACTCACATCGCTCATTGCACATTAAATGAAGCAGCAGAACCTGTTGGATGACAAAATGACCCTGTTAACGACCCTGGAGGAGAAGCGGGAGCGATAAGGTTGCTTGGCACGCAGTATTTCCCTAACCAGACAAATAAAAACGGTCTTCTCTTTAAGTAGACAGGATCAAGGCCTGACAAAGGCAATAATCTCCAGACAGCTGTCAAGATCCACCTTGTGATTCAAGGAGGCTCCACCCACAGGTCCCTCTTTGGCTCCGTCCCTGGATCCTGCCAGATTCCGTTTTGATTCAGTCCCCTGGTCTCTCCTAGGAACCAGGGATTCTTGTCAAGGGGCGGCGGGGTGGGGACTCTGTGGCTCTCCCTGTTTCTCAGTTTTCCAATCTGAAATTCAGTATTCCACGTGGGTGCAGCATAAAAATTATTCAGCCTTTTAGTGAGAATTTCTCCTTAATAACCACATTTTTATAGGCGGTTTTAACTACTGTGCACATTTTCTTTTTTGCAAGCCATTTCTCTGCATAAAATGCACCGAGAGCTAGTGTGGTATAGTGGTTAGAGTGTCAGACTGGGACCTAGGAGAGACCAGGGTTTGAATCCCCACTCAGCCACAAAACTCACTTGGTGACTTTGGGCCGGTCGCTGTCTCTCAGCCTAACCTACCTCGCAGGGTTGTTGTGAGGACAGAATCATATAAACATAGAATAGTAGAGTTGGAAGGGGCCTACAAGGCCATCAAGTCCAACCCCCTGCACAATGCAGGGATCCAAATCAAAGCATTCCCGACAGATGGCTGTCCAGCTGCCTCTTGAAGGCCTCCAGTGTTGGAGAGCTCACTACCTCTCTCGGTCATTGCTTCCATTGTCGTATGGCTCAACAGTTAGGAAGTTTTTCCTGATGTCCAGTCGAAATCTGGCTTCCTGCAACTTGAGCCCATTATTCTGTGTCCTGCACTGTGGGATGATCGAGAAGAGATCCCGGCCCTCCTCTATGTGACAACCATGTTTGTGGGCCACGTTTACCTCCTCGGAGGAGGAAAGGTGGGTTACAAACGTAACCAAGAAAAATGTTATGTTCACTAACATGCGCATTGTTCTGCCCACTTGCCCCTAACATATGCATTTTTGTAAACAATGCTTGGTTGGAGAACTGCATTGCAAAATTCAAACAAGTGTAGATTTCAAAGGATGGCTTTCGGAAAGTGCGAATTAGATCGATTTGCCTTTGAATGCAAGCTGAATTGAATCTCCCCCCCCCCATCCTTCTCTGGGGCCCTGCAAACGTTGCTGGACTTCCAGCCGCCATCCTGCCTAGCCATTTACCAATAGGGAAGAGTTGTGGCCCAGTGGCAGAACATCTGCCTTGCATGCAGAAGGTCCCAGGTTCAATCCCCAACGGCAGCATCTCCAGGTAGGGCTGGGAGAGATTCCCGCCTGGGAAAGCCCCTGCCAGTCAGGGTAGTCAATACTGAGCTAGCTGGCCCAATGGTGTGACTCAGTATAAGCTTCCTATGATATCAGGGGTGTAGTCATCCAGGGTCTCTTTTTAGGGAGCTGAGTCCTAGCAGGGTCCCTATCACCACTGTCCGATGTGCCAATCAGCATGAAAGGGGAGTGTGTTAGCCACTGAGAAGAGTCTTCTAACTTGCTTCCTTGTCCTTTCCTGTTGATTTTATTTATTTATTTTATTTTATTTTATTATACTTGTATACCGCCCCATAGCCGAAGCTCTCTGGGCAGTTTACAGTAACCAAAAACATTAAAACAAATCCAATTTACAACAGATCTTATAAAAACAATTTAAAGCACAATTAAAAAATTTAAACAGTATAAAACACATGCTAAAATGCCTGGGAGAAGAGGAAAGTCTTGACCTGGCACTGAAAAGATAACAGTGTTGGCGCCAGGGGCACCTCGTCAAGGACATCATTCCATGACTGGCGGCAACCAGAGTAAAACAGACTTCCTATTAGTTTCTACTTTTAAAAGCCAAGTTGTGGCGAGTGAGAATTCTGCAACTGCAGAAGAAGAGTTACTGAATCCTGAGGATAGCATCCCATCTACATTACCCAAGCAGTTTGGTAGCAGCAGGAGATAAACGTGTAGATGAGGAATCCAGTAATTCAAGCAGTTTCTCACTGTCAACAGTGAGAAAGGTCAGGGAAATGGTGGCAGTGATAGAGACGCAGAAGACAGCAATCAAGCCTGGCGAGATTATTCTATAATCTTAGAAGGTTGTATACTTTTAGAAGGGGGTGTGGCTGTCACTATGAGGAAGGGACCCTGCACTTCTGAATTTGCCCCTACACTACTGATGATTATGCTAGCTGGGGGTGGCTGATGGGAATTGTAGTCCAACAACATCCAGAAGGCCACAGTGAATTCTTATAAAGCTACACTTCGCAAGCAGAGCAAGGAAGGAGGAGAACAGGACCAGGGGTGTCAAGTTCAGAAGCGCAGGGTCTCTTACTGATAGTCACAGCCACACTGCCTCACAGCCACGTCCCCTTCAAAGGTTATACAGCCTTCTAAGGTTATAGAATAATCTGACCAGACTCGAAAAGTGCTTTCTGCTTCTCTATCTCTGCCACCATTTGACTATCCTTTCGTGCTGTCAGAGATATTGCTTGAATAACTGAATCCTGCTGCTGAAGTCTTCTCGGGGGCTGACTCGCCTCCTTTCACTCTCATTGGCCCCAATCAGCAGGATGCGACAAGGAAGCAACTGAGAGGACTCTTCTCGGTGGCTAACACACTCCCCTATCATGCTGATTGGCTGGTGGAATGCTGGAAACAGAGACCCTACTGGAACCTGGCTCCCCAAAAGTTAAGAGGTCTAAGACACTCCAAGACCCTGGATGACTACACCCCTGAACAGCACAAGGCTTAACTCTACCCTAAACAGAAACTTCATTCCCACCCTGAGACCAAGCGGAACGTAGCACCCCAATGGCTAGACAATTTTGCCTAAAGTTGCTACGTTCTCTTAAAAACAGTTGTCTTCCTTTAAGCTTGCTAAGGGGATTCTCTCTCCTCCCCCACCCCACCCCGCCTCCTGTCTGCTCCCCAGTAGATCTATTTTCAGGCTTTTACTGGAGAAAAAAAGAAAGAGGAAGGAAATAGATGATCACCAAGCCTGGAATGCAACCATAAAGTGTCAACAGACACTCTGAGATGGAGGACTCCCACGCTCAGTAAAGGTCACCTTCTTGAAGACTCAGCGTTCGAAAGATAGCCCTGAATCTTCCCCCTCTCCAGTGGCCTAACGACATACCTTCAAGCATTTTCACAAATTCTCCTAAGGAGGAACACAGTACCATCTCCCTTGGCATCCGTCCCACCGCACAGACACGCCCAGCCACCCTTTCGCATTATACTTAAGTAAGGACACGGGAGAAATCCAGTCCTGATCTTATTTAAAGGTGACTCTACCAAACGCGCACTTTCCGAAACACAAAAAGCTGAAACCGCAGCCAGCCTCCAAAATCTGCACTTCCCTGAGTTTTGCCATGCAGACCGGCAGCCAAGAAACGTGTACAAAAAACCATCTACCGGGGTACAGTGTGCTTATGAATTGCATCAATTTGTGAAAACAGCAGGCAAAAATGTCTTGTAGTGACCGCTGCTTTGCAAAAATGTGTACATTAGGCAAAATTGCACCTAACAATGCGTAGGGTAGGAGGCCTTCGCACTCACATGAGGACCTCTTTCGTTGCAAACTGATGTAGAGAAACCGAATTTAATATGAGCAAAAAGAGAAGCCAGAATTGAAATATTTGCCCGTTGTAGTCAAGTCCTACAAGGAGTAGACCCACTGAAATGCATGAGCCTAAGTTAGTCATGTCTATTAACTTCAGTGAGTAGTCCTAGCATTAAACGCCACCCTTATAATATAGCTTCAGTCCTATGATTTCAACGGGTCTCACCAATTCATGACTTAGTTTGGACGCAACCAGTTAAACATTAGCAGTGAATTGGTGCATAATTGTTCCTTGAATGACCTCTAACTACACCAATGTCAGTTCCTTTTCCCGTAAGTGGAGGAGTGTTCAAGTCCATGCCTACACAGAAATAAACCTCACCGAGTTCAATGGGATTTGCTCCCACGTAAGTTAGGATTTACGGCCTTAATTGCACGTCTTTAAAGTAATTGAAGCTTTCTGTCCTTATCTTCCTCCCAAAATAATCTGAAACTGGGGCAATTAAAAAGCCCTGAGCACCAAAAGAAAAATGAGCTGAACCTGCAAAACAGGAATCATTTTAATTATTGGAAAGGACCCTGCTGAATCATTTACTCATGAGCCTTTGCAGTGGTGGCCCCATTTGTGGAATTCCCGCCCCAGTGAGGTGCAACTGGTAATCTGGGGAAGGGAGGGGTTGGCAAGCAGGGGCAGAGCACCTAGTAGTATGTGTGTGTGTCTGTGTATATATATATATATATATATTCTTGTTAAATTGTTTTGTTTACGTTGCCACCCTGGGCTCCTTCGAGCGGAAGGGTGGGATATACAGTAAATTCAAATTATAATAATGATAATAGGGGGAGGAGCTTGGCCATGGGGCCAAGGGTATCACTGGGTAATATAATGCTGTATTTACTGACTGAAAGGAGATGAGCCTCTCAGCTTCTCCTGGGCCCATGGATTCTGGTCCATTAGGGCGCCTCCAGCTTCATCAAGGATGCCATGCAACAAGATCAGCCTCAAAAGGCCTCCTCTCTATCCCACCAGTTAAAACAGCTAGACTGGTGAGGACTAGGGAGAGGGCTTTTTCAATTGTGGCCCCCACTTTGTGGAACTCCCTCCCAAATGATCTCCACCATGCTCCCTCTATGATGAGCTTCCACCGGGCCTTGAAGACCTGGCTCTTCAGGCAGGCTTTTGGGGTGGGTTAGGTTTTATAATTATTGTTGAGATTTTTAATGTTTTAATGTATTTGTATGTTTTTATTTTGTATGTCGCCCAGAGTGGCTGGACAATCAGCCAGATGGGCGACTGATAAACCAAATAAATAAATAAATAGGACACCGTCCCAAGAACTGCAGCCAGACCCCCCCCCACCTGTCGGCCTCCTCACCAGTGGTGGCAGGTGCCCAATAGGAATGGTAGGTCAGGAGACAGGTAGACCAACTGCAGGTGTTGCCACAGCCAAAGGAAGGCAGAGGCACTCCCCGATTGGTTGGAAGCAAGGCGGCAGGCTGCAGGCAGACAGATCCATTTATTTATTTATTTCATTTCTATACCGCCCCATAGCCGAAGCTCTCTGGGGGGTTTCCAGCAATTGGTGGGGCAGTCCCCCACTTGTCTTAATGGACCAGCCTCCACCGTATGGGCCTTTGCTAGGATAATACTGTCGCTCTCTGTGGGACCCCCACGGGAATCTCGTCCTAGCGCTGGTCCAAGGTACAGGGAACTGATGGTGGGCACTTACAAACCTCCAGTTCCCAAGGAAGTTCGTTCCATCACCAAAGAGCTTGCCCCTATTCTTTTGTTGAAATCCTTTTTTCTTGTCATTTGAACCCAAAAACGGCAAGAAAAGGGGTTTAGGCAAAACTTTCTGGACATTATTGTACACAGAGCTTGGAAGATTACTTTTAACAAGAAATGAATTACAATTGTTCTGAAAGGAATGGATGACTTTGCCGTTACTCAAAAGTAATCACTACAATTACATAAGTTACTTTAAAAAAAACAAAAAACCTGGAGTGCCTACAAGGTGCTGATCTTGGCTATTGCAGTCCTAAGTAGCCTAAAACAACATTAAAAATAAACACACACATACAGAGGTAGTAGAATAGTTCTTTTTATCCATAAGATAGCAATGGGGGTCTCTCCGCTGCTAAGGGAGGTGGGGAGGGAGGCAGAGGCCACTACTCAGATTGTTGCACGTCAAACCAAGTGCAACCCCCCCCCCTCAGCCAGCAAGCAGAATCTCTCTCACTTCACCACCTCCCGGACCCGGCCCTGCCACCAACTAAGGGATACCCACCCAAGCAAGCATTTTCCCCTGAGATGCAAAAAAGTTAAAATACTGCAAATGCAGCAAAGCAGCCAGAGAGGGTGGTGGAGGCCAAGTGCAAACACAGTATGTACGTACGCACATACATACGCACGCACGCACACAGTCATCTTACACCTCCACATTTCTTTATCTCCATTCTGCTGCTGCCTCCTTCTCCTCCTTTATACATGTTCTTGCCCTCCGGCTCCTTTTTCTCTCCCCGCTCCATTCTTCACCACCACCATCCATTTTTTTAAACAATTGTTTTCTCCACCCCACCCCGTCTCACTCTCCACCTCCTCACCTCCTCCCCACCCACAGAGCACAAGGGAAGAGCGACGCTGCACAGAAGCCCAGTTTGAGGCACATGATTTTCATCCACGAATCAGAGGAGCAGAAGACTTCCCCTGCTCCCCTCCAAGTAATGCCCAAAAGTAACGCTGGAAACATTACAATTACTCCACAAAAGTAATAAAATTACTCCTCGTTCTATTCCAATCAAAATGTAAAGGAATTCCTTTCCCGTTCCTCAAAAAAATAATAAATTACAAGTTATTTATTTATTTATTGCACTTGTCTACCGCCCCATAGCCGAACCTCTCTGGGCAGTTTACAGCAACCAAAAACATTAAAACAAATATACAATTTAAAACACATATTTTAAAAACAATTTAAAACACAATTTGAAAATGTAAAACAATATAAAACAATTTAAAACACATGCTAAAATGCCTGGGAGAAGAGGAAAGTCTTGACCTGGCGCCGAAAAGGTAACAGTGTTGGCACCAGGCGCACCTCGTCAAAAACATCGTTCCATAATTTGGGGGCCACCACTGAGAAGGCCCTCTCCCTTGTTGCCAGACTCCCAGCTTCCCTCGCAGTAGGCACCTGGAGGAGGGCCTTGGATGTTGAGCATAGTGTACGGGTGGGTTCATATTGGGAGAGGCGTTCCATCAGGTATTGTGGTCCCAAGCTGTGTAAGGCTTTAAAGGTTAAAACCAGCACTTGAATCGAGCTTGGAAACATACAGGCAGCCAACGCAAGCGGGCCAGAATCGGTTTTATATGTTCGGACCGTCTGGTCCCTGTTATCAATCTGGCCGCTGCATTTTGCACAAGCTGCAGTTTCCGAACCGTCTTCAAAGGCAGCCCCACGTAGAGTGCATTGCAGTAATCTAACTTGGAGGTTACCAGAGCATGGACAACTGAAGCCAGGTTATCCCTGTCCAGATAGGGACGTAGTTGGGCCACCAACCGAAGTTGGTAGAAGGCACTCCGTGCCACCGAAGCTACCTGAGCCTCAAGTGACAGAGATGGTTCTAGGAGAACCCCCAAGCTACGAACCTGCTCCTTTTTGTAACTCATGACTTCCAAGCTCTGATTGTATGTCTCCAGTTACTGGTGCTAAGAGGTAAACTACTGCAGCACATGGAGGCTCAGTTCTTGCAATGGCTAATAAGAGGCAGATTGGGGAGAGGGGCCAAACACAGCCTTACAGACCTCTCTGTCTGGCCCTCGGAACATCCCCCATGGCTCCACCACCTCTCTACAGGCCATACCCCTCATTGCCCCTGCTTGTGGCCAAAGTCTTTTTGCCTGCCTGGAATGCACCCTTAAACTCAGGTCGTAGGCCTTGCTTGCCTGGATGGAGGTCAGAGCAGGGCATGCAAATGTGTGTAGAAACTAGTGTACTGTACCAAAGTAAAAAAAGTGCCCCTAGCCCTGCCCACCACAGACACATGGCCCTCAGAAGGTTGCCCAGAAGGCGACGCGGCCCTCGACGCGAAAAAGGCTTCCTGTCCCGATCTACGTCCTGCAAGGATCTCCTTATGACTCGAGACCCAGACCAGAAGGCTCAAGTCCTGGCTGGCGCAGTAAGCAGGGGGAGTCGGAAAGAGGAGATTGCCCTTTCCTTCACCTCGCCGCCAACCCACCCATCTCCCAGAGGGGAATTAAGAGTCTGCGATGTGCTATAGCACCATTTTAGGACTGCGGTTAGAACGCAGGGAAACCTCTGGCCGCACAAAGTCATGGAACAGACCTTAGAAAGGATGTTGTTGAAAGGATGATGGATTGCTAAGTCTCTCCCCCCCCCCCCGAGCTATATAAAAAGAGTTGACTCAATCTTGGCACCAGAGTGGAGGTGGGTACTGTTCCAGCGTCCGTCCCCTCGCCGAGGACATAAAAATGCAGTCCTGCTGGAAGGAGGGCGGGGGGCTGACTTGCAATAATAGCACATAGACTTCCCAAAACAGATTGTCTGCTGTCAATTAACAGAGGCTTCCCCGAAAACAAATCGAGTGTACAAAAATAGCCTCTTTTGTTTTCCAGTTTGGGGAAAAGCCGAGGGAACAGCCTTGCTCTCTGATTAAATTAAAGGATCCGGGCAATTCATGGTTGAGGAATGGCGGGGGGCGGGGGAAGGAAACAGGCCGAAATTGAAAAGGGCTCACTGAGCCCAGGAACCATCTTCCAGTTCAACAACTGAATACAGTGCGTTTGTGATTCTGTGCATGTGCATTGTTGTATGCATAGCCCTTCCCACAATGCACAGATGAGTTATTCCTATAAGAAGATACTAAGACAGGTTTTCTATCAGTTTACTCTGAGTAGCACCATCAGTGCCTCTAGATGGCCACTTATCTGTCACAAACAAAGGATCAAACCAGGGTAACAGGGCTATATCTAGGCATGGATGAGAAATTCAATTCAGTTCGCATTTCAAGCCGAATCGATCAAATTCGCACTTTCCAAAACACAGCAAGAATCGAAACAGTCAGCCTTTGAAATGTGCACTTGTTTGAACTTTGCAATGCAGTTCTCCAACCACACAATGTTTACAGAGATGTATATATTAGGGCAGCCTTTCCCAACCTTTGGGTCCCCAGACATTGCTGGAGTACGCGTCCCATCATTCTTGACCTTTGGCCATGCTGGCTGGGGCTGATGGGAGTTGTAGTCCAGCAACACCTGGGGATGCAGTGGTTGGGAAAGGCTGTATTAGAGGAAAGTGCACATAAAGATGAATATTAGTGAAAACAACAGGGGAAAAATGTATTGCATTAGGACAGTGGCTCCTAAACCTTTCCCCCCATGGACCACTTGAAAATTGCTGAGGGACTTAGTAGACCACTAGATGGTTTCTCTGCCTGTTGTGGCAATTTTAATCTGCTAGATGCTGCATGGTTTTAAATTGTAGTTTTGCAGACACACTGCGTGAACGGAGCTTGCAGACCGCTGGTGGCGTGTTAGAAGAAATTGCTTGCAAAAATATGTTTATTAGGATAAAGTCGTTAGAAGTGTGGCAAGAGCAACTCCCATTTGGTCCTCTTTGCATGGGGAGAGAGACAAAGAGATAGTCCTCTTAGCAGGCTAAGCTGCCCCTGACCTGTGATCATCTTTTCTGTCTTCCTTCCGCGTAAACTGATATGTCTCAGGGAGCTAGTCATACCTCACCTTCCTGTTTCTCTCTTCTCTGCAGACCACCGGAGGAGAAGGAGCCATGCTCTCTTTGTCTCCTCTCCTCTAGCACGAGGGGAACGTCCAGGCATGGTCATTGCAGCTTCCAACTTAGGTAGCTAAACAGAAGTAGCACCTTTCCTATCCAGTACGTATTTCCATTAATAAAGTAGTCTTTGCTTGTTCTAATGTTAGCATATTGGAAGAAGCAAAGACCACCAGTGTTGAAACAATGATCCTCCAACATCAACGTCGCTGGACTGGCCATGTTGTCTGAATGCCCGATCACCGTCTTCCAAAGCAGCTACTTTACTCCCAACTTAAGGATGGAAAAGGGAATATCGGTGGACAGCAAAAGAGGTTTAAAGATGTTCTCAAAGCTCATCTAAAAAAAGGTAACATGAGCATTGGGAACTGGGAAGCTTTGGCCCATGTGCGTCCCAATTGGAGGTCGGCCATTATCAAAGGTGCTGTGGAGTTTGAAGAAGCACAGACAAAAGGGACAAACGAGCTAAGCGGAAGGCGCGTCAAGCAAATCCTCATCGTGACCATCTTCCATCTGGAAGCCTATGTCCTCACTGTGGGAGGCTGTGTGGATCCAGAATTGGCCTCCACAGTCACTTACCCTGGAAGACAATCTTACTCGGCCACGAGTGATCGCCAATGAGCTTGTTCTGAAACCAAGTATAAGTCGGAGTGATTTAAAGCAAAGTAAAAGCCCACTTTCTCTCAGGTAAAATCACATCCATGCAGCACAGAGCAAACTACACTAAGCTAAACTCTGCTAATTTACTAAAACTTTAATTGGTCCACCAGCCACCGGAGAACCCAACAACATTCAGACTAAAATGCTGAAGAAAACAAATGGCAAAGCGCTGCAGCAATGTGGAGGACTGAATTTAAGGCTGGAAAATATAAGGCCCATCCATACCTAACCACAAAACCCGCATTTTCCATATTTGGTTGGTGGACTCAAGATCCATACATGTCCTGTTTGTGGTTGGATTATTGTGAAAGCCCAATTATCAAGCATCCACATGTGTAGGCTTCCCCCCCTTGTCTAAATTGCTTTAGCACTGGCCACTCCCCTAAGCCCACCCCTTTTCAGTGACTGGTCCATGACATCGTTTGCTTTTCGTGCGCTTCTTCTTCTTCTTCCCACGCATGAGCAAGTTTGTGAATGGGCTCTTGGGTGGGAAAGCATATGGGTTGTCATATGACGGAGGAACACCTGTGGACCACTTATTGCAAGAAGGTTTGGGGCATTGTGGATTATCGTTACAGGAAAGCTATCAGTTTTTCAGTCGTGTTTCTAATGCGGATTTGTGAACGCAAAAATCCGTACTGGCTCGCAACATCGTATGGACGACAGTGAATTAATGAGGACACAACTTTGCAGAATATACAGTCGTATGGACGGGCCCTGAGAGATCCAAAATGACAGATCCTTCCAGCCCTAGTTGTATCCATTATTAGCCCTACTCAGAGTAGACCCATTGAAATTAATGGACATGATTCACTGAGATCCATTCATTTCCATGGGTCTGCTCAAAGTAGGACTAAACATTGGATTAGGATTGCTGGAAAATACCAGCAAAATGGAGAATTTATTTATTTATTTATTACATTTGTATACCGCCCCACAGCCGAAGCTCTCTGGGCAGTTTACAACAATTAAATGGTACCAAGAACGGCCTCAGACCATGCAGCCATCTGGAAACCAAAACGGAAATCAGGCAGGCAAATATGATCAGTATTTGCGGTTGTCATTTTTCTATCACTCTTCAATTTGCTGTTGTAATCCCCCCCCCCAGTATGTTATTGATGACGCCCCCACCACCTCAAAATGAATGGCATGGAATCACATTCACATCATAAAGCATAATAAATAATAGCATTATTAAATTTGGCCACAGTGAACAGTGAGCCAAACAACATTGCTGTTTGCGGAACCCGAACAGCAGTGGAACGGAAACATCAGTGCTGCTGCATCCCTGCACTGGATACTCATAAAATCTCGTTTATAACCATAAGCAGTAGCATAGTGGCAAATTCAGAAGTTCAGGGTCCCTTCATGATAGTCACAACCACACACACCCGTCCTTTATTTTCTCCTGCTGGGTTGAGAACGAGATCCTTGTGTAATGCCTTCTCCCACAACAACAGACATCCCTAGGAGCCAATCAGCATGAAAGGGAAGAGACTTAACTACTGAGAAGAATCTGCTCAGCAGCTGACTCATTTCCTTTCACTCCAATTCCAATCAGCAGGAAAGGACAAGGAAGCAAGTCAAAAGACTCTTCCCTGTGGCTAACACACTCTCCTTTCATGCTGATTGGCTCGCAGGATGCTGGAGAGAAAGGGACCCTGCTCCCCAAAAAGTAAAAGGTCTAAGACCCCCCAGAGTCCCTGGACAACTGCACCCCTGCCTATAAGATGCACGTTTAGAAATAATTACTATAATTTAAATACAAATGTAATACCTCTGACCCAAATGGAGAACAAGAGGCTGCCCAGGCAAGCTGTGTGCCTGCTCAGTCCACCATCCAGGTGCTCACCATTGAGGGACAGCTTCAAGGCTCTTCCTGCTCACCATCTGATGGGAGCTTATTTTTTAAAAACAAAACACTCCTTCAAACAGACAATGCCTCACATGCCTTTACATTTATTTATTTACTTTTATAGACAATGCCACAGGATCCAAGGTAAGGGAAACCACACAAGACAAAACCGTTAAGCCACGTCTAATTAAAACACCACATTAAGCCAGTAAAGCAGTTCTGCCTGGCTCAGCCACTCCTAGTCTTTCCCCTAAATACCTGTGTGAATCAAAGTGTTTTAGACTGAAAACCATCAGTGAAGGGGGCAGACTTATGTCCAGAGAGGGAGGGAGCTCCACAAACAGGGGGGCAACCACAAAGAAGGCCCTGCACGTCACCATATAACGCAGCAGCGAGGGATCTTTTTTATTATTATTTATTTAGACCATTTATGTACCGCTTATATTTAAACAGCTGGTCTAGCCCAGTGGGGAGGAGAGCCTGGCGGGGAGTCCAGAGTGTGGGAGTTCCAATCCCCGCTTGTGTCTCCTGGGTGTCAAGGGCCAGCTAAAGATCACCCCCACAAGGAGTGGCTCAGGGGTGACGTGCCCTGCCACCTGTGCAGCCGTGGGCATAGCCGTGGGCAAACGGCATAGTCCCAAGGAGCCCAGTTGCCCCCCAGCTGGCAGTTGTGGACAAGGAAGGGGCTGGCTCGTGCAGCTGGGGCAAGCTGAGCAGGCCCTAGCCAGCTGGGGAGGACTAGCCTCAGAGGGAGGCAAGGGGAAACCCCCTCTGAATACTGCTTACCATGAACACCCTTTTCATAGGGTCACCATAAGTCGGGATCAACTTGCAGGCAGGCCATTTCCATTTTATATTTAAGTAAAACTCTAACCCTAACCCTAATGTCTATTATATCATTTTTAAACTAGTTTGAACTTTTTTAGCTATATGTGTGTATGGTTTTAATATTGGAAATAGTTTAATCTTATTTTAATGTAGACTTTGTATGTTATTAATTATATGTATTTTTTATCTGGAAGCCGCCATGAGTTCCAGTTTTGGAAAAATGGCGGGGTATAAACAAAGATAATAATAATAATAATAATAATAATAATAATAATAATAAGTGGTGCACAACATAAATCAAACATCTGAAGACAGCAGGCACAAACACAATCGATAAACTACAATTAACTGAACAACACATCCTCTATAGTAGCAACATCGCATGTAAAATTAAGTGCAAAATATGCAAGGAAAAAATCGCAATAGGCGTCGTAGACTAAGCAAAACATTCCCTAGGAATATTTTTTTTTCCATTTGAGGACCCCATGGCCTTCTGGGCAAATTTCTGGGGGGCCTCCTGCTAGTGGTGGGTGAGGCTAAGAGGAAAAAGTGGGCAAAGCAACAAACTCAAATGTTCCTTACATAGCAGGCTCGTTCCGACATAGACACACGCACCCCTCTCCTGTCCTCCGTCCAGGCATGCAAAAGACATGATCAGAGTCTGAAGACATGCACCAGCCAAGGCAAAAACACTCCTGGAAGCAGAACCAGTGAAGGGTGCCGCCTGAGGACCGAGGGTACAACTGCAGAGAGGGTGTGGTATGGAGAGAGTTCTGAGGGCCAAACAGAGAGTCTAGGAGGGCCGCATTGGGCCACCTGGCATGAGGTTCCTCAGCCCTGGAATAACGGGCTATGATCGCTACCGGGGCCACAAGATGGGCATCCCCCAGAGTCTGTAGGGCCCAACCTGACAGATATGAGGAGATGAACAAGCGCTGATAGCTCATGATGTTCCAGTAACGCGTCTCCGTAGAAGCTAAGATTAGCTCAGGAGGGCTAGGAGATGGTTGGAGAGGATGATTCATTCATATTCTCCTCTCCCCCACTTAGGGTGGGCGAGGCAAGGGAGCTGTGAGCCGAGAATATTCGGCCACAGCTTGAAGAGAGTCCGGGGCTCTCTAAGCTAGCAGAGTTTGGAGGGGCTGACTGCCTCTCCTTGGAGATCTGATCGTGGGAGCAGCGGGCTTTGGCTGTCTGTCTGAGCGTTTACTAAGCCAGGCCTCCATCTCAGCGCAACCTGTATGTTTGTAAATAAACTCTGCACCTCCTCA
This sequence comes from Rhineura floridana, assembly GCF_030035675.1. Lineage (NCBI taxonomy): Eukaryota > Metazoa > Chordata > Lepidosauria > Squamata > Rhineuridae > Rhineura > Rhineura floridana. The sequence goes on along the minus strand of NC_084500.1, from coordinate 3,563,112 downwards.
GCTGCCCTGTTGCCTTAGGTACAATTTGTGATTTAAAAAAAAAAAAATCTTCTGAAACAGCATTTTAATGGCTTCTCCTAATAAAACACATTTTTGTATGCAGTTTTGACTCACTACACATTTTCGCAAGCCATTTCTCGTCATACAATGCACTTATACGTTATTTTCACTCCTGTATTCATTTTTCAGCACACTTTCCCCTAACATACGCATTTTTGTAAACCTCGTTGGGTTGGCGAACTCCATTGCAAAATTCGAATAATGCAAACTTTCAGACGATGGCCGCTTGTTGGTGCTCATATTGTTTTAGAAAGTGCAAATTTAATAAATTCAGCTTGGAACGGGAACAGAATCAAAATTCTCACCCAGCCCTGGCCTCAGGCAGCAAAATGTCTTGAACCTGCCTTGGGTCTCTGCTAGAAACAGATAGGCCTCACTCATTCCACATTAGAAAGCGTACCACGTTTCTTCCTGAACTGAAAACGGGGAGGCTTGATCCCTCCTAAGCCCCTTGCAGACCCTTGCTCAACAGAAAACACCATCTTCTCTTTCTGGTATGAGGCTGTGTTTTCTAGCAAAGCCATCGCCAGAGCTTGCTCTGATGGCAGAAGGAGGCTGGCAACTCTTCAGAGAAGGGGGGGGGAATCAACATAAACAGGATTTTTTAAAAAAAGAGAGAGGGAAATTAATTTTAACATGGTGAGTGGGAGGCTCAGATGGCCTCAGTAACGAATTTACACTCTTGCTCGAGAAGCGTATCACCCTTTCTGGTCGTCTGGAAAAGTGATGCAAATATAGAAAACTACGTGACTGTTGCTAGGTTAGCCATCCTTGGCGAGGAGGGAGGCCATTTTGGCTGTGCCGCCCTCTGCAGAGGAAGGATTTATAAAAGTGGTTCTAGCTCAAGGGTGGGAATCCACCCAAGCGATGCGTCTGGGAGATTGTTTGGGGATGGATTCTATACTTTGGCAGAAAGCGTCTGGAAGAATTGGATGGAGAGGAGACTTAGCTCAGTGGTAGGGCATCTGCCTTGTACGAAGAAGGTCCCATGTTCAATCTCCTGCTTCTCCAGGAAGAGACTCTGCCTGAAATCCTGGACAGCCGTAGCCACTCAGAGCAGACATTACTGGTTCAGTATACAGCAGTTTCCTATGTGCAGAGACTGTGCATAAGAAGCCTTTTATTTTGAGGGGGTACACAATAGAGGCATAAAACAGTGGTTCCCACACTTTGAAAATCGCCAAGACGCTTCACGATTTTGTCTGCCTGTCGTAGCAATCATAACGTGCCCCGCTGGACACTGCGTGTGTGTTTTTTAATTCTATTTTCCTTGCTTCTCTTACATCTTATATGATGTACTGCACTTCACAGAATTCAAATTGTAACTCAGTAAAATACAAGAAATAAAAGAATAAATACATACACTACTAGAACTCAGTATGAATATTTAACGCCAGGAATGCGTCGCCTTCCATCTTCAGCCAGAAATCCAGAGACAAGCTGCATGAGGCTTGCAGAGCACTGGTGGCCCCCTGGCCATAGTTTGGGGGCCCATGGTGTCTTTTTCATAACACCGTACCCCAAGGCAGAAACAGTAAAATCACAAGATGGAATAAAATGGAGCATATGCCTGCAGACAGAGTTAAAAAACGTCACCATGATAATCTACTGGAATCGTACTGAACACCAGCAAAAGCCTGGAAGCATAAATCAATTGTTAAATAGGCGCCAAAATACCATCAGTGTTGATACTTGTCTGAGCGTAGAAGGGAGGCAGTTTCATAGAGAGAGCATCATTGCAGGAAAGGTCTCTCTCCCTGCCACCAGCAATTGGCACGTTACAGTACAACCTCAAAGGAACCCTTCTTCATAGAAGGCAGGTTCTCTGCCGCTGAACTACTGGGGCCTTATAAGAGTTTTTTTTTCCTGATTGGCATTGAAATACACAGTTCAAGCATGGTAAAGCATGTAAGCACCCACTAGAGATGAGCGATAAATTCAATTCAGTTCACATTTCAAGCTGAATCTATCAAATTTGCACCACAAGAGAACTGGAACACAGCCATCCTTTGAAACGTGCACTTGATCAAATGTTGCAATGCAGGTCACTCCACAAAAAAATGTTTACAAAAACGCATACGCTCAGGGAAAGTGGGCAGAAGAACGGATATAGGAGTGAAAAATAACACACAAAAAACCATCGTATGATGAGAAATTGCTTGCAAAAAATGTGTACATGAGTCAACACCGCTTACAAAAGTGGGTCGATTAGGAGATATTCACGGTAAAACACTGGAGAATTTTCACGAGGATTTTTTTTTTTTGCAAATCGCGGCATAAATGTGGAGAACTGAATTTCAGACTGGAAAAAAACGAGGAACTAGTAAGCGGTCTATAAATCGAAATGGAATGATACACTTTTAATATTGTGTGTACATTTATGGACATTGTTCATGTATTTTGCTTTGTCAAGTAATTTGGTATGGTTTTTATTGTACTTTGTGTATTCTGTTGTAAACAGCTTTGAGATCTTTCAGACAGTAAGCAGTCTATAAGTAGATTATAATAATATTAATATAAATATATTATTATTAATTTAAATTATTAATAATGATAACAACAACAACTGAGAGAACTGAAATTGGCAGATCTTTCAATCCCTAGTGAGTTTACAGGGGCAGGGGCACTGTAGCCCTCCAGGTGGCTGGGGCTGGTGGGAAGACCAGCCCAACAACTTCTGAAAGGGCCACGGCTTCCCACCACAATCTCCATGATTAATATTTATGGTTACAGAAGAAGGAAAACAATCCAAAGTCTCTTTTTGTTGATGTCAGTCCCTTGTTGGTTTTACACAATCGCATGTACCCCAGGGGTACAGGACTCAGAAACTGTTTTCATAGAATCATAGAGTTGGAAGGGGCCTTGTAGGCCATCGAGTCCAACCCCCTGCTCACAGCAGGAAATCCACAGCTAGAGCATCTCCCGCAGATAGCTGTCCAGCCTCTGCTTGAAGACATGCAGCGAAGGGGATCCCACCACCTCCCTAGGCAGTCCGTTCCATTGCCGAACCGCCCTTACTGTCAAGAAGTTCCTTCTAATGTCCAATCTGAATCTACGCTCCTACAACTTAAAACCATTAGACCTAGTCCTACCCTCTGGGGCAGCAGAGAACAAATCTGTACCCTCCTCTATGTGACAGCCCTTCAGGTACTTAAAGAGTGCAGTCATTTCACCCCTCAGCCTTCTCTTCACCAGACTGAACATGCCAAGTTCCTTCAACCTTTCCTCATAAGACTTGTTCTCCATACCGGCTATCATCCTCGTCGCCTTCTGGACCCGCTCTAACTTGTCTATATCTTCCTTAAAATGAGGCGCCCAGAACTGAACGCAGTATTCCAGATGAGGCCTGACCAATGCAGAATATAGTGGGACTATTACTTCCCTCGACCTGGAAACTATAGCTCTGTTTATGCAGCCCAAAACCGCGTTTGCCTTTTTTGCCGCAGCATCACACTGCTGGGTCATGTTCAACTTGCGATCAGGGTGCTGGAGGCAGAAACCATGAGACTCAAGACTGATAGACCTTTCTATCCCCAGTCCCTGCACAACAGCAGTACTGAAAGGAGAGTCAGTCCCCCAGAATCAACAACATGCAGGCTTTTCAGCTTTCAGAGCTAACGAACAAGGAAGGAGGACCAGTAACCTCCAGTAGGGACGGGTGAGGATTTTGATTCAGTTCACAATTCAAGCAGAATTTATCAAATTCGCAATTTCCGAAACCGTATGGGAACCGAGAAGCAGCCCTCCTTCAAAATTTGCATTTATTAGAATGTCGGGATGCAGTTCCCCCAACTAAACAACCTTTTACAAAAATGCCCATCTGAGGAGAAAGTGTGCATGCAGATGAATACATGGGTTGACAACAACATGCAAGAAGGCATGAAATGAAGAGAAATGGCTAACAAGAAGTTGTACCTTTCTCAAAACTGCCTACAAAAATTATGATGATGATGCCACATTTCCCACAAATCCACATGTGCTCAAAGCAGTTCACACAAACAGTTCAAATGCAACAGCACACCACGTAATAAAAAGTATAATCACTACCTTAATATATATATATATCAAAGCATAAATGAGCATAAAGCTCAACAAGAAAGCCAAAGCAAAAATATTAAAAAACTAGCCGATACAAAAATCTCTCCCATCCCCCCAACCTCCATAGCTCAACCCAAAGGGCCCGAAAGTCTTCTGAAAGAAGCTACGTTTGAAGGCTTCCAGGGCTGGAGGGTGGGGCAAGGCAGGTGGAGCTAGCCCTCCCCCGATGACAAACAGAGTCTGTCTTCTCTCAAATAAAACAAATGCGTTTTATTTGGAGAAATGCACACTCAAATGGTGGAGAGTTTTCACGGGAATTTAAAAAAAAAATTGCAGACCGCGGTAGAAATGCAGAGAACTGAATTTGACATTGGAAAAATGAGAGGCCAAGCGGACCGAAACAGACAGGTCTTTCCATTCCTAATCTCCAGGCACCTGTTTGATCTCTCACTCTGGGTGGTGGTGCACACTGAGACCAGTAAATGGACGGTGGTGGTGGCGGCAGCACTGGCAAAGGGGTGGGAGGAAACATGGCTAGTCAGGGAAGGGGAACCAGCTGAGAGCATCTCATGGAAGGGTCCTGCTGCCCCTCTAGGAACTGAAGTGAAGCTCCCAGAGAGCCCATTGACTTACCGGATGCCCAGAGAGCAAGGTTAGGTCACAGTCCAAGTCAATAAGAGAAGCAACGATTCAGTCACATGCCACAGTCAGGCACACAAGTCAGGTTCCCAGCAACAGTCTCTCAAGAAAATGGAGCACAGAAATGGTCACAGCTGCTTTCTGAAGGGACTGGAGACTTTCATCCAGAAGCCCCACCTAAGGCACAGCTGATGACCATCAGAGCTATCACAGGAGACAGATCTACTCATGAGGAATCAGCTCCCCATGAGTAGCCCGCTACGCTTGAGGCTTTCAGCAGGTGGGATATAAATGTCACAATAAATTAATAAGTAAATAAAATATACTCCTATGCCCGATGCAGAGGGATTCCTCCACCTTTAATGCTCATGTCTCTGTTATCTTTTCGCCACCTATTGAAGACTTTTCTCTTTCAACAAGCCTTTTAAGTTGAGACCTTATCCCTGTCTGCGTCTGTGTTGGAATTGCTTGTTAAGATGTTCTTAAACTTTCTTTTTAAAAATGTTTTTAATCTTAGATGTTTTGATAGCTTTTTTTAAGTAACTTTTTTGAAGATGTTTTTTTCAATGTGTTTTAAAGTTTGTTTTTATGATGTTTTAATGTTTTTAGTGCTTTTGTTTGCCACCCTGGGCTCCTGCTGGGAGGAAGGGTGGGATATAAATCTATATAGATATATCTATATTTATTATTATTATTAATGATGATGGTGATGATGATGTCCAAGAAGAAGCAATGCCTGCTTTTGGACCTGGCCACCCTAATCAAGATGCTCAGTAACCCAAATGAGAACCGCAGAAGAATGTTCTGTGCCGACTTCCATCAGTGGCTGCAAACTGGGCTTACGATGGTGCAGTTCAAGTGATCAGTGTTTACTTGGCAAATGGCCTTTTTTTCCCTTAAAGGGTGCAGTCATTCTAACCACCATCTGAATGCCTGAGTCCACCTTCCCTTCAAGTTCTCTCAAAAATGAGAGAGTCAGCAATACATCCCGTTCCTTTTCCTCCTGTTCCTCCTCACCCCCCCCTCAACAGCATGACATCACCATTTTCATTTTAAATGCTAAGAGACAGCCAAGAAAGCCATGACGATGGCTTTGGAACCAGCTCAAGCAACCATTTTGGAAAAGAAACTCTGAGCAATTGGGAGGGGGGAAGCATTTCTTAATTTTTCCACTTGCAAGTTCTCTCTCACTTCATATCCTTGTCTCTATTTTTCTTCTTTTTCTGGTGCTGTATTGTTATTTTAAATGGCATAGCTGCCCTGAAGACTTTTTTTAAAAAATGTGGCAGCGCACGGAACACATCTTTTCTGAAATAGGTTGCAGACCAAGAGATTCATGAGCAAAAGAGAATCATAGAATCGTAGAGTTGGAAGGGGCCTATAAGGTCATCAGTCCAACCCCCTGCTCAGTGCAGGAATCCAAATCAAAGCATTCCCGACAGATGGCTGTCCAGCTGCTTCTTGAAGGCCTCTAGTGTCAGAGGACTGATGTCAAATTTCTCAGAAAATAATTTTCTCACCTTTAAAAAAATATTTTCTTTTTCAAGCTCTTCTTGAACTCTTGCAGGTCAGACCTCCCCTGGAAAATATTTGATAACACGGCTTCTTGATTTGTGAATTTTGCGTACAAAATGTTGGTCTAGCTTTGATTTTGTTTATTAGCTTAAGATTGTTACACAGCTTAGGACCAGGATCCCTGGAAGATTGTCTTACCCCTTATATACCCAGTCAAGCACTGAACTGTGCAGGTGAGGGCCTCCTGCAGATACCATCTTATCAGGAGGTCCGTTCTGCACAACATAGGAAACGGACCTTTGGTGTAGTGGCACTGATCCTGTGGAATTCCCTCCCATTAAATATTGGACAGGAGCCACTTCTATTGTCTTTTCGGCACCTGCTGAAGACCTCCTTCTTTCAACAAGCCTCTTAAGTAGAGACCTTATCCCAGTCTGCATCCATGTTGGAAAGAGAGTGTCATCGCCGCACAACAGACCCCTAGTATTTTGTACCTTTGCGTGGGTTTTAATTGGAAGCGGCTTCGGAAACCAATCCCAGCTGAAAAGTGAAGAATAAATGCAAATGAAAACCCAGAGTTTGGAAAAGTCACTTTTTTGAACTACAACTCCCATCAGCCCATGCTGGCTGGGGCTGATGGGAGTTATAGTTCAAAAAAGTAACTTTCCCAAGTTCTGTGAAAACCTTAAAAGAGCCTTATAGCTGAATCAGGCCAAAGGGGGCTCATCTGGGCTATGATCCTGTTCTCACAGTGGCCAACTGGATGCCCACAATGGGAAGCCCGCAAACACAACCTGAGTGCAAGAGCACTCTCCCCTCCTGCCGTTTCCAGCAACTGGCATTCAGCAGCAGTCTGCCTCCGACAACGGAGGGAGAACGTAGCCATCATGGCTAGTAGCCATAGGTAGCCATGAATTGGCCTAATGCCCTTTTAAAGCCACCCAAGTTGGTGGTCATCGCTGCCTCTTGCGAGGAGTGAGTCCCATACTTCAACTTATGAGACAGAGAAAAGCTTTCTCCATCCACTTATGTAACTTTAAGGTTGACAGCAAGGACATTGAATTTACCTCGGCACAGTCATCGACCAAAATGGAGACAATAGTCAAGAAATCAGAAGAAGGCTAGGACTGGGGAGGGCAGCTGTGAGAGAACTAGAAAAGGTCCTCAAATGCAAAGATGTATCACTGAACACTAAAGTCAGGATCATTCAGACCATGGTATTCCTGATCTCTACGTAGGGATGTCAAAGTTGGACAGTGAAAAAAGCGGGTAAGAGAAAAAATCAACTCATCTGAAATGTGGTGTTGGAGGAGAACTTTGAGCATACCATGGACTTCGAAAAAGACAAATAATTGGGGGTTGGAACAAATTAAACCAGAACTATCACTAGAAGCTAAAATGATGAAACTGAAGTTATACTTTGGACACATCATGAGAAGACATGATTCATCAGAAAAGACCATGATGCTGGGGAAAACGGAAGGGAGTAGAAAAAGAGGAAGGCCAAACAAGAGATGGATCGATTCCCTAAAGAAAGCCACAGACCTGAACTTACAAGATCTGAACAGGGTGGTTTATAACAGATGCTCTTGGAGGTCGCTGATTCATGGGGTCGCCGTAAGTTGTAATCGACTTGAAGGCATAGAACAACATCCACTTATGCATAATCTTACCTCTGTCATGCTCCCCTCAGACTCAGTTCCCCTCCTGAAACTTAAGAAGCCTCAAATTTTGTAAGCTTTCCTCACACAAGGGTTGCTCCAACTCTTTGATCATTTTGGTTAGAAGTCAGCCTGACTGAACCCAATACTAATATGAATACAATTACAAATAAAGGATCCCTTCTCACTAATCCCAGTTCTGTCCATGATGTTTGTGTTGAGGTGGTGATGGTGGGGAAAAAGCACTCTGTACATGTTTGGAGGTACGCAACTGGATTCATCTTAATCTTCTTATTGTTTTAGCTGTTCCTCGCAGGATCTGTAAGGTGTGATCCCAGCTGTGCAGTTACTTAACATGATCCAGAAAGGCCCTTTTGGTTATTCAAAGGACCCAACCCTGTTTCTGGAACGCATTCCTCAGCAGGAAAGGGATGGTTTGGGAGACCAATGTTGCAAATGCGGCTTATAGGGTCACTATCCTAGAACGTCAATCCTCCCATGAAAATGATGCCTACCCCCCCTTTTTTTAAAAAACACATTTATCTTGCGCTCTCTCCCGTGGCATACATAAATAGCACAATCCTCCAAACAGCGGCTTATTCCCTTGACAAGGGCAATGCCTACATCTGATAAGGCTCGATTGGACCCTTGAGCGAACTGTTGACATTTCCCCGGCTAACCTCAACTGACTTCCTCCGCTTGGCTCTTATCTCCCCAGCCCAGGGTGGCCCCACGGAAATGTGCAAGCTGCTTGCAACGGCTGTGCTGAGGCAGATTTGCAAGGGAGCCGACTTGTGGATGGGAACACACAAAACTCCCTGCTACCGAGTCAGACGGCTGGTCCATGTAGTTCAGTGTTACCTGCTCTGACCTGCAGCAACTCCCCAGGGTTTCTGGTGGAGATCTTTCGCAGCTCTGCCTTGCAGTGCCGGGCCGTTGAACCTGGGACCTTCTGCATGCAAGGCTGATGCTCTGCCACAGAGCTAAAACCCTTCCCACAATCAGCAGATGAACAGAGCTTGGTGAGACTTGCATGTTCCTGAGCCCATTTTTCAAGTTGAACGTAACGTGAAAGTCTTGCAGTGCAGGGTTCCTTTCTGCCCTGCCGCGTCAGAAATCCAGGCATAGCAATGCCACCTCTAGACAGCCACATGGCTCAAAAACTGGTTGTCACTTACATCCCTCGCTAGGGGTAGGGGGAGAATTTCAATTCAGCTCACATTTAAAGCTGAATGTATACATTCCCACTTAAAAAAAAAAGATTAAAAAAAGACACAACCATCCTTCGAAATTTGCACTTATCCGAATTTTGCAATGCCGTTCTCCAACCAACCATTTGCAAAAATACACATACTAGAGGAAAGGGTGCGTAAGAATGACTATGTGAGCGAAAGTATCATACAAAGATGCATTATATAAGGAGAAAATGTTTGCAAGTATAGGTACATTTGTCAAAACCGCAGCCAAAAATGCATTTGTTAGGAGAAATCCGCACTAAAATGGTGAAGAATTGTCATGAGGATTTTTTTTTAAAAAAAAATGCAAATTGCTGCACAAATCTGGCAAACTGAATTTAAAATTGGAAACATGAGAAGGCAAGGGAACTGAAATGAACAGGCCCACCCATCTCTACCCACCACTGACACTCAGCTGCATTTCTTCAACCATTTTTTAAAAAAATAATTGTGATCAGTTTCGACAATGAGGTTCCTGCCCTAATTTACAGCCGCTCAGAACCTGATGAGAGACCTTTGTGAATGCCTTCCATTCAGGCACTTCTGGCACTTGTGTTTTCCTTGTTGAATTCATCACAAGTTTCCCAGGGAATGCAAGGAAGGGAATTGGCTCACTGCAGACTCAGCCAGAAAGCGGGCAGAGAGGAGATGAAATCCTGGGTGATGGGTGGGTTTGGGGTACAAGAGAGCCTTAGGGACTCCGCCAGGAAGCAGGCAAGTCAAAAAGCATTGGGATCTGCAACCCCGGTGCATCTTTTGCTTCCTATTCTACTTGGAGAAATTAGATGGGCTTAAAACCTTGCCAGTTTCTTTAATGAAAGCGTTGCCTTGGCAACCGTCTTTGTCACATTAGGGCAACATGGTGATGGACAGAGAGGTTTGAATACTTGCTGAGGGCTCTGGCAGAGGGCTCGGGGAGGAAACAGCCAAATTACCAGGTGGACGCATGAAGAACAGGCCTGCCAAGGAGCGAGAAGGCACAACAGCATGGCCATGGGGATGGGGAAGAGATCAGGGCCGGCCCTAGCGATAGGCAGAGTGAGGCGGCTGATACTGGGGTTTGGGCAGTGCCAATGAACATTGGAGGGGACAGAGCGGTGTGTGATCCACAGCCTTCCTTGCCGCCCTTCAGCTAACCTGTTGCCCTCTCACCAGCACTGAAGTAAGATGTTTCTCTCTCAGCTACGGATGGAAGGATCCAACCATTTGTGGGGAAGCCATGACTGTTGAAAGTGGCATGATAGGGCTGGAAATTCTGGGGAGAGATGGGGCCTAAGCTGAGTTGTCCCAGGGCACTGTGGGAAGAAAAAGATCTGGTCACCATGTGGCAATGGCCATCCATTCCACCCCGCCCCCCTGACACATTGTCCCCAAATGATTCACCTTCAGGAGCAGTGTTGGAAAGGAAAACAAAGATGGCAGCTGCTAGCCACTTGGGGCCTGGTGAGAGCTTTGGTCAGCTGTAGATAAGACCTTGGAACAGTTGGTATGAGATTTTTCTTCCCTTTTTTTAACGTCAGCCCTGATAAGGTCACATCACAGCAGCTCTTTCATTTACGAAGGGCCCTCACAATAGGAGAGGGCACTGCCAACTTTCCAATGTTGACCGGCAGTTGGATGAGAAACTCAGACTCCACGGGCTCCCTTTGCCTGGGGAGCTGTCTGCCCTCAGCACTGACAAATAAACATTTCTTGGGACAGCAAGGGTGGTGTAGTGGTTAGAGTGTCGGGCTAGGAGCTGGGAGACCTGGGTTCAAATTCTCGCTTAGCCATAATGCCCACTGGGGTGTGTGTCCAATGCTAGTTTGACTCACAGTAGACCCCCTGAAGAGAATGTTCCACTTTGTCACATCTCTCCCCCCCCCCCAACAAAACACTCAAGGACCACCTAAACAAACTGTAAATCAATCGGAGCAAGCCATTTCCACAGGAACTGGGCAGACCCGGCTGGTGGCGTGTGCTTTATTCTCCACGGCCTTCCAAAACAATGCGGCATTGTTTGAAGTCTGCCAGGCCAAAACAAGCCTGAGCAGATCTTGCTTTGCACACCGGTGTTTTCTCAAGCCAGTCTTCTTGAACAGGAAGTCCTTGATTTAAAAAAGATCTTTTGAAAAGCTTGCCCCCCCTCCTCAAAGCCAGCGGGCTTGGCGAACTACAGCCTCGACCATCAGCAGGGTGTGCCTAGGCTGCGTTAGGAAGTATGAGCGCTGGAAGCGAGAGCTCTCACCTCTGCAGGTGGATGAACTGCATGGCAAGCCACCCGGGCTTCAGATTTAGGGCATCTCCCTATGCTAGGGAGGTGGAATTTGTGGTCCTGGAGATGCTGTTGGGCTCCATTTCCCAACAGCCCCGGCCAATGTGGCCCACGGTCTTGGATGATGGGAGTTGTAGACCAACAACATCTGGGGACCCAAGGTTGGAGAGCAATGCCTTAAGTGCAAGGCTTCAGCCACAAGCTGGGACTTTTCTTGGACAACTTTAGCAGGGAGTGGGCAGTTGTGGCTCTCCAGAAGTTGTGGTATTCTAGCTTCCAGCAGTCTCAGCCGGCATGGCAAAAGAGCAGAGATGATGGGAGCTGTAGTTCAGCAACATCTGGAGGGCCAAAGGTTTCCTACCCCTGAATTATCATCTTTCCTGGCTCTTCGTTTAATATGATGACTGTCTACACCCCTTTCTCAGAAGTTGCCACAGCTTCTTGCTAGCCAGATGTCCTGCTGAGACCCAGTAAAGTCAGTGGCAGCCCCCTTCCCCCCCCAAATTTGGATAATTTCCACCACCCCTGCCCCCCAAAGCAGCACAAAATTGGCCTTCATGTTTCAGGGGGGAGAACGTGTTTGGGGAGCTTGGGTTGGTGAACCGCAGTGCAGCCTTGACATTGAACAGAACAAACGGCGTCATCGCCCCCACCAGGATCGCAGCAACGCCCTTCGGTGGAGGAAAAATGCAATGCTGGAACCAGCTTTGGTTTTTTTTCTGTTTGGAAAAGGTTAAAAAAAGAATTCGAAAAGGCTGGATGTAGAAGGGACTCTGCTGGCCTTCACAGCCACAGAGTAATTTCCCCCGTTGTTCCATTTGCTTTGCTGTAGAAGTCTTCTGCCTTTCCCTCCCAGTGTCAAGAGGTTGTGCATTACAAGTTTCTAACTTCAGAAAGCTTTCCTAGGTGGAAACTCATTTTGCGGCTGCTTCAAACACTCGACAACCAGAGCTCGGCAATCCGGATGCGACTAGCGTGGCCTTGTGGCTCCCTTTACCGAAGGCAGGCCTCCGTTTGAAGCTGACAGGCTGCCTGGTCCAAGTCTGGTTTAAAGATAAAGCAATGGAACCAATGACCTAGAAAGATAGTGGGCTCTCCGACACTGGAGGCCTTCAAGGGGCAGCTGGACAGCCGTCTGTGGGGAATGCTTTGATTTGGATTCCTGCATCGAGCAGGGGGTTGGACTAGATGGCCTTGTAGGCCCCTTCCAACTCTACTATTCTGATTCTATGAACCCTAAGGAGGGAGAACAGGAGGGGCCTTGAGGCAAACCCTGGGTGGCAGACTAAGGCCAGCTGGATTGCATTGCTGTTTAAATTAGGGCAATCATTTCTAAATTTCCATCTGACCATAAGAGTTGTACAATATGCCACTTTTTATGTAAATCTGTGCTGTTTTGTTCTCTTTTTAAAGGTAATGCATAGGTGACTGGCCACCATGGGGAAGATCCACTAGGCCATCTGGTTGGCCACTGGAAGATCCATTGAGGCATCTGATTGAAAACAGACCGCCGGATAAGATGTGCCCTTGGCCTGATCCAGCTACAGCAGGTGTGGGGTACCTTTAGCCCCCCCAGATGTTGCTGAACTACAACTCCCATCACCCCGGGCCATTAGCCAGACTTGCTGGGGCTGATGGGAGTTGTAGTTCAGCAACACCTGGAGGGCCAAAGGTGCCCCACTCCTGAACTGCAAGGCTCTTCTGTAGGATGACATGCTATGAGTAAGAGTGAGGCAGTATGGGGGTACTGAAGCCCCCCTTACCACCCCAACTCTCTCCTGAGAAGCTCAGGCTGTTTATAATTTTCACCAACCTCCCAGATTCTCAGGGGATTATTCAAAGAGAAGATTGGTGCCGTACCTCAATTGCATGGAGAAGGTCCCAGGTTTAAGATCTGGCATCGCCCAAGTAGGGCTGGGAGACACCCCTGCCTGAAGCCCTGGAGAGCGGCTGCCAGTCAGTGTAGACAGCACTGCGCTAGATGGACCAATGGTCTGACTCTAGAAGGCGGCTTCCTAGATTCCTACAGTAATATTTTCTTGCAAATACCCTTTCAACACACACACACACACACACACAGAGTCTGCACATTCACATTAGTCTGTCGAACACAAGTCCAGGAATGTGCCTTTGCCGAGAAAGCATTGTTCGGCCCTCCAGATTCCAGGGATCTTAGGCAAAAAGAAAAGCATAAATGAATTATCTCCCTTGCCAACCGATTTCCTTAAAAGCATGTCAAGAAACAGTGGGAGTTTTGCGTGTGACTCACAGCTCCCGCTCTGCACCTCCTGCTCCAAGCAGAAGAGATTTGTGCTGCAAGAGGCAATTTGGAGTGTCAGGGTTAGATCACAATGGCTTTTAGTCACTCTCGAACTCAGCATTCTGCGGAAAGGCGGTGTGGGGCTCTCTCTGAGCGTCCACCACACTGACCCAGGGACGGGAAGACGTTCCATTCAGCCTGCATTTCAAGGCAAACGTCCCAAATTCATACTTTCCAAAGCCACATGCAAACCCAAACACAGCCATCCTTTGACATTCACACTTTCCCCCCTAATTTTGCAATGCACTTCTCCGTACAAAAATAAATATACTGACCGGAAGCAAAGTGTGCATGAAAAGGCACATATTTGTGAAAACAGCCTACAAGAACTGCGCCACGCTGAGAGAAACGGCTTTGCAAAGCAATGTGTAGAATAGACCAAGTTGCATACAAACTCAGCGCCGGGTACAAGCCCTCTGATCTGGCACCAAAACACAGCTGTCCTTCAAAATTTGCACTTCTCTGAATGTTGCGATGCAGTCCTCCGATCAACAAGTGTTCACTAAAATGCATATATTAGGGGAAAGTGTGCACAAAAATAATATATTGGTGAAAATAATATACAAAAATGCATTATTCGCCATGCCCCTTCCCTGATAGGTTTCCGCCGGGCCTTGAAAACCTGGCTGTTCAGGTAGGCCTATGGGACCTCTGGGGTGGTTTAGTTTTAATACTGATATTATTAATTATTATGATGATTTTTGTGGTTTTATTGCATTTATTGATGAAATTGTACGTCGCCTAGAGTGGCCGTTGATTCGGTCAGATAGGCGACTCAGAAATAAAATTCATTATTATTATTATTATTATTATTATTATTATTATATTAGGATAAATTGCTTGCAAAAAAAGAACCCAGAGATATAACAAATGTAAATAAATAAATAAATGTATTCATTAGTCAAAACTGCACACGCAGATGTATTTATTAGGACACATTCGCACTAAAATGCTGAAGAATTTTCATGAGGACTTTGTTTTTTAAAATGCAAACAGGAACTGCCTTCAAGTTGATCCTGACTTATGGCGACCCTTCAAATAGGGTTTTCATGGTAATAATAATATAATAAAATAATAAAATTTTATTTCTAAGTCGCCTATCTGGCCGAATTAACGGCCACTCTAGGCGACGTACAGAAAATTAAAATATAACATATAAATACAAATACAACATCAGACTCTACTTAATCTAAACCCACCCTCATCTTTACAGAATAAAACTAAATTACCCAAAAGTCCCGTAGGCCCGCCTAAACAGCCAGGTTTTCAATTCTCGGCGGAAACCTACCAGGGAGGGGGCATGGCGAAGGTCACATGGCAGAGAGTTCCAGAGGGCGGGGGCCACAATCGAAAATGCCCTCTCTCTGGTCCGCACCAGCCTAGCTGTTTTAACTGGCGGGACCAAGAGAAGGTCTTGTGAGGCTGATCTTGTCAGGCGGCATATTTGATGATGCTGGAGGCGCTCCTTTAGATAAACTGGACCGAAAGCGTGTAGGGCTTTAAAGGTTAACACCAACACCTTGAATTGGGCCCGGTAAGCGGTATTCAGAGGGGGGTTTACCATTGCCTCCCTCTGAGGCTGAGAGGCAGTGACTGGCCGAAGGTCACCCAGTGAGCTTCATGGCTGTGTGGGGATTCGAACCCTGATCTCTTAGGTCGTAGTCCAACACTCTAAATTGCTACAGAAATGTGGAGAACCGAATTTAAGACCGGAAAAATGAGTAACTGAGAGAACCAAAATTGACAGATGATTCCATCTCTAGTGTGCGCACACAGATGCAGGCACATCTTTTCCCATGCATGAACAATCCCAAGTGGGGATGCACATGGAGAGAAGAGTCATTCTTTTCCTCGTCTTAGACCATCTTCTTTTCCTGTACGTGTAATTCAAAGAAAAAATTTGGCCACAGGCTTTCAAAAAGCGATTCTACAAACTAGTGGCTAGCTAGATCTATCAAATGTCTGTTAGTCACGAGAGACGGGGCCGGCCCTCCCATTAAGCAAATTGTCTCTGGTGGTAGGGGCAGAAAATTAGAGCCCCCCTGGGTAACCTGATGGAGGGGCTCTCGAAAGGCCTGTGAAATTGCAAGCGGTTTTATGGAAAGCCTGGAATTCTAATGATGGACTGCCTTCAAGTCAGTGCCGACTTATGGCGACCTTATAAATAGGGGTTTCATGGTAAGCGGCATTCACAGGGTTCATGATAACTAGATGAAAAGTTTCCAGTTTTTAAAGTAAGTGTTGCTATTGACTTCCCACACTTTTCTGGGCAACCCTAAAATACAGAGAGGGAGAGAGAGGGTTGGCGATATGCTGCTGCATATCAGTTGCTAGAACTGCAGGACAAATTCCAAATTCTGGAATATGCTGCCAGGGCTGTGGAGTTGGTACACCAAACCTTTGACTTCGACTCTATTTTTCTACTGTCCGACTCCACTCAAAATTGCCTCCAACTCCGCAGCCCTGGAAAGGGCTGTAAATGACTTTTTAAATCGGAAGCTCTCGTAGGAGCATTTTTATCGCTGCCTGAATATGCGCTGATCTTGGCATCACAGCATTTGTCTTCATCTGGGTCCTGTGTCATGCACTGACACACAAAATGTTTTCCATCCTGAGTTATGGTGAAATGCTCAACTACAGCTGACTTCATGGGAAGCTTCTTTGACATTGTGAATTTATATTTTTTAAAAATTGTCAATCAAAATTTATTTTGAAGCCGGAGTCGGTACATTTCTACCAACTCCGACTCCACCCAAAATTGCTTCCAACTCCGACTCCACAGCCCTGGTTGCTGCACTCATTCCCATTGGGGCATCTGGTTGGCCACTGTGAGAACAGGATGCTGGACTAGATGGGCCACTGGCCTGATGCACCAGGCTCCTCTTATATTCTTATAGGAAAGGGCGACCCAGGAATTGAATGGTGCAGAGATATGGCGGGTCAGGGCCCGCGGGTGGTTTTGAGAGAAGCCAGCTTTCCAATGGGGTTGCCGTCAGATTCCCGAGAGCTCGTTGCTACGCTCACGCTTTTAGCAACTGGTCTTTGTGTCTTAGCTACGAGAGATACCTCACTGAGAGGAAGGGCTTAGCCAGTCTGGACAGAAACCAAACAAGCGGCACTGAGCATGAATGCTAAACCCCGATGTTAATTTACCCCATGGTGAGACCGAAGGTGCAGGGCAAGTGGTGGAGAAACCAATGCACACTGAAGGTTTTGTATTCAGAAGGAACCCGTATGTGGGTGTCTGGAAGAACTGTTGACTGGGGCCATTTTACCAGATGCATCATAGTGCCGAGGGGAAGGGGGGGGAGTTCATGGGACTGCGACAGACACAAGGTCTGAACATGTGCAAGAATGAAGAGGACAAGACGTTGTGTGTTACAATCCAGATTCAAAACCCGGTTGAGGGGAGTCGAATCAGGAGAAACTGGAGTTTCATTGGTCAACAGGAGCCACTGAAAGCCTATAGCCCAGTGGTAGAACGCACTCTGCATGCAGAACCTCCACCTCAATCTCTTGCTTCTCCCGTTAATAAGGAGTGGGCAGTCAATGATGTGAAAGACCCTCTGCTGGGGATACCTGGGGACTAAATGCCATTCCGAATAGAACCGGGGGGGGGGAGAGATCCTTTTCGGCTGGAGAGCCAGATCCAGAACCGGCCCACCCTCCCCGGACCATTTTTGACAGGTAGACGGGACCACCCACCTGCCAATCACCTAACCTCACATAACACTTGGTGACTGGAAGTTAAAAGTTGAAGCAGGCCAAGGCTTCTCTCTGCTCTTAGTACTGTAGTTCCACAGCGCTAAGACTGGAGACAAGCCTTTTGCCTGCTCCCTCTTGAAGACAGAAGCTTATCTCTGATAGCAGCGCTGTGATCCCACAGCACTAACATTGGAGATTAGGGAAATCAGGATTGTGATCCCACAGCACTAACATTGGAGATTAAGGAGATGCCCTGCCTGTTCTTTGATTATTCACTGCAGCAGTGGAGAACCTCTGGCCCTAATTAGCTTCACCCAGGCCACTGGATGTGGCCCACAAGGCCATTCTGGCCTAACCTCATGAGCCTGTCCATCACCTGACATCAGGCACAGACATCTCCAATCTAAGTAGTAAGTGTGAAGTTCAGAGATAAACCTCTGCCTGCTCTCTGACAGTAAAGCAGGGGTGGGAAACCTTTTTTCCGCTTGAGGGCACTTTCCTTTGTAGAGAACCTTTCAGTGGCCACCTAGCAGTGGAAGCAAAAAGTGAGCAGGTCAATCGATGTGACTTACATTCCAAGGTGTCATTTGTGCGTAGGCTACACTTGAGTCACACAAAAGTTAAAGGTTTCTACAGCCACCCATGTCAGTACATGAATAACAGAGCCGGGCAGCGGAGATTGCCAAGCAGATGAGAGGCTGAGAAGTAGGAGGAGATCAGGGCAGGAGGCAAAATGAGGTTGGCATGGATGCCAGGGCCTGGAAGCAAGATGCAGGCTGTGCATCTTGCTGAGCAAGGGAAAAGTGCAAATTGAAAGAGGGGAAAGGGGAAGCAAGGCTAACGTGATGAATACCTGCTAGTCATGATGGCTACGCTCTGCCTCCATAGGCAGAGATCACATGCTTCCACATGCCAATTGCTGGGAACCGCAGGAGGGGAGAGTTGCTCTTGTGCTCAGGTCCTGCTTGTGGGCTTCCCATGGGCAGCTGGTTGGCCACTGTGAGAACAGGAGGCTGGACAAAAGGGGCCACTGGCCGGATTCAGCAGCCTCTTATGTTCTTACGTGGCCAGTCACGTGCTGAAACGTGGCAATGAGGATATGGGGCAGGCAAAGGGGCCCAACCTGCCAGCGTCAGTAGGCGCCAAAAGAACAAAGCAGTCACCGCAGGAACCATACTCAAAAGCCCCAAAAGCCAAGCACACTTTTAAAAAACTCTAAATTCAGTGGACTTTTGGCATTTCCGATTTCTATGTATGGATGTGAAAGTTGGACAGTGAAAAAAGCGGGTAAGAGAAAAATCAACTCATTTGAAATGTGGTGTTGGAGGAGAGCTTTGCGGATACCGTGGACTGAGAAAAAGACAAATACTTGGGTGTCAGAACAAATTAAACCAGAACTGTCACTAGAAGAAGACCCTCCGTGGCGCAGAGTGGTAAGCGGCGGTAATGCAGCCGAAAGCTCTGCTCATGGTCGGAGTTCGATTCCAACGGAAGGAGAAAGTCAAATCTCTCATAAAAGGGGTCAAGGTCTACTCAGCCTTCCATCCATCCGTGGTCGGTAAAATGAGTACCCGGCATACGCTGGGGGGTAAAGAAAGGCCGGGGAAGGAACTGGCAATCCCACCCCATATATACGGTCTGCCTAGTAAACGTCGCAAGACGTCACCCTAAGAGTCGGAAACGACTCGCACTACAAGTGCGGGGACACCTTAACCTTTATCACTAGAAGCTAAAATGATGAAACTGAGGTTATCTTACTTTGGACACATAATGAGAAGACGTGATTCACTAGAAAAGACCATAATGCTGGGGAAAACAGAAGGGAGTAGAAAAAGAGGAAGGCCAAACAAGAGATGGATTGATTCCATGAAGGAAGCCACAGACCTGAACTTACAAGATCTGAACAGGGTGGTTTATAACAGATGCTCTTGGAGGTCGCTGATTCATGGCGTCGCCATAAGTCGTAATCGACTTGAAGGCACATAACAACAACATGCCCCTCCTCAACACCATGACCCGACAGACACGCATACATTCTTGTATTTCCATTTTTAATAGACTTTTTTTTACAATATATCTCTCTATTTGCATATATCCACCGTATCTATATATATATTCTTAAAATACATATTAAACGAAACAAGAATAAATTTAAGGGGTTGCTTTTAATAATGTTCAACCAAAACAGAGAGACCCCCCCTCCAAAAGTGATTAAATTTTATGAAGCCAAAAAGAAAAAAAGGGAAAATTAGTAACCATCCATTTTAAATGTTCACGTCAAAAAGCAAAGAGTTATGTTTGAACGTTGGTGGTGTCTCAATAAGATGCAATTTAACACACACAATTATTGTTATAGGCACATTTCATTCTCCTCCACACACCCCTTCCCCATTTGTAAAGTCCAAATCTCAGATTTTGTATTTGCTTGAAACTACTAAAGATGTGTGTGAAAAATAACTTAGTTCCGTTTATAACCTGCTTCTTCACATTACTGTTTCCAGTAAAAAGGAAAGTCATACTTTGTGTGTATGTGTGAGGCAAAAACATGTGAAGAGTATCCAACAAAAGGCGAAGGGAGAAGTCAACTTCAGCTAGCAAGTTCCATAAAGAGAGAGTTGAAATGGGGGGGGGTGCATTCTACACTGGCTCCAAAACCCCCGCTGAGTGTAGGAAACAGGGCCTGCCTTGGGGCCACCTAACGAGTCTTGTTTTTTTAATATGTGTATGCAAGAAAAGCAAACTTAGCAGCCAATCAGAAACAGAAGGGAGAGAAGCCATGACACAGCAGATTAGAGGCCTTTGTGTACATGCCAGGAGTAGCCAACATGGCGTCCAACCGCATCTGGAGGGCACCAACTCCCATCCCCAGGTATGGCCAATGAGCAGGGATGAAGAGACCTGCAGTCCAGCAACATCAAAATAAATCTATCTCCATAGCACCGGAGCTTGTCTCTTTTCCCCCTCAACCATTATTTAATGCATTTTCCCCCTTTGTTCCTGTAACATCAGCAGATCAACACTGTGGCTACCACAGCTGTAGAATGTTTGGGATCTTTTTGTTGAAAGGGGGAGAGAAAGGAAGGGGGGAAAAAAAGGAAAAAAGAGGGAAGACTTCAGCTGTGTCTCTGAAGAGCCCCCTTACCCTTCTTTGCCAAGGGACTCTTCCTTGCTTCTTTTGCAATGGACTTTTTCAGAGCTCCACAATTCCAAAAGGAAAAAAAAAGAAGTGATCACTGTGTCTCTTTGGATACGCTAAGGCAGGCTTCAGAAAACACCTGACATTTTGCTGTCACAGATCCAGATGCTCCCGATAAGCTAGGAAAACGATAACATAGTTTTTCTCCTAATAGGGAAAAGTTCTCCCTAAGACCTTTCAAAGAAAACCCTGATGCTGGGGGCCGTGTACACATGAGAGAGGAAGAGAGAAAGTGTGACCAAAAGTCTACCTTAGGGACAGGAAAGCCGTGGCCCTCCAGACATTTGTTGGATTTCAACTGCCATCAACCCCAGCCAGCACAGCAAATGGCCAGGGATGATGGGAGTTGTAGTCCAAAAACACAAAAAGAAAACGCACCCCATCTGGAGGACTCCACAGCAGAACTCCTGCTGTTGACAGGGAGGTAACAGGGCACACGACTGAGGCCTTTCAGAAGAAGTGTCCTCCCATCCTCAGGCGACGTGTTTGTCCCAACCTCCACATGTTGTTGTATCACCACAATCAAGCCAGCAAGGTTCGTGCCCCTTTTCTTAGCCATGCTCCTCGAGGCCTTAGATATAGATGCCCCATCTTCCCAGAATCCTTTTCACCTGGCAAGTTCAGGAAAAGAGAAGCAGCCCTTTTGGAGGCACCTGCCGCCTTCAAAAATCAGAAACTAGAGCATGGTTTTCTTGGTGCCTCCAGGGAGAGGCAATGCTTTGGGACAAAGTGTCGCTGGAAGTAAACCCAACTGCCCCCCACCACTTCCCACTTGCCGACACCGGCTGGCCACCTTGCTGCTCTGGTCATGCAGCTGCACCAGCCCTCAGAACTCTGAGAAAGACATTGAAGCACAGCAGACGTCTTGCACGTATAACGCAGGACCAAATAATAATAAATGAAACAAAAGCTTGCAACTTTGGAGCAAATGCGCAACGCCCTTGCCTTTCGTGCTGCTTGTCCTTGGGGGGAGGAAGAAGCCCCCTTGACTTCCCTCCCAGGACAAGAGATTAAAGCCAATTTATTTCCACCTCGGAAGCCTCCCTGCGTATTCCACATTCAGGAGGAACAATGGGGTTATTGCTGTGTGAAGCCAGATGGGCTAGGCGCTCGTCACTTGACAGCTGACCACATCCTACCTCGCCAGCATTTGAGGTGAGGGACAACCCCGCTGTACGTCCCCCTCCTCCCCTCCAGATGCAATCTTGGGGAGAAGCAACTGTCCCTTTATCGCGCCTCCTCATGGAACAACTAGGGCAGCTTCCAGGCAACAAGTCCTCAGTCCCAGGAGAGAAATCAGGGCTGCTGGCGGAGGAACAGCATCCAGCGGAAAAAGCAGAGGAGTCAGCCTTTCAAGGAGGGCCTCCCGACACGTTCGTTCCATGAATCCATGCAGGATTGTCCTCTCCCCTTCCCCCCCTTATCATTGCCGATGGCTGCAAGCTGCCCCCTTTGCTGGGGGTGCAGCCGAAGAAGATCCAAAGGCGCAGCCTTGAGGATTTGTCAGCCTCGAGGCACTTTCAGATTCCTCCTGTTGCATCCTCAGCCAGGCAGATACCATGGGCGGGACCCGCTTCAAGTTCAAAAAGACACTTCAAGTCACACATTCTCAGTTCATTGCTCAGTTTATAGGAAAGGTCGGGGAGGACGACAGCCAGGAGACAGCCTGTGTCGTCATCGTTTGGGGGAGGCTTCATCCCCTCTCGCCCCCCTCTACTCTTTCCTTGTTCTCCTTCCAAAATTCAGAGAAAGTAAATACTGTTCCACAGGCATGCTACAATAGAAGTGCATACATAACTCGAGGTGACGCGCGAGGTGCTCCGGAGAGAATGCACCCAGTTTCCTTGGGAGCGCGCTTTTTGCTTTTACAGAATCTACATTTAGGGTGGCAGGAAGGTTGGCTGGCTGGCTGCCTGCAGAGTGCACGTGCACTGAGGCAGAAGCGGCCCCCTTTTTTCTCTTCCCCTGGTCCCTGAACAGAGCGAAGGCGCTCGCCCTCGCAGTGCCTACAGACAAGAACTTTCCAGCTCCAAGCCGCAAACAGCCATGATTAAACATTCCAGGGGCTTGTCGACTTGTTGGGATAGTTAATGGCAAGGCTAATAGCAGCAATGTTTTTCAGGGCCTGTTTGGAAAGAGAGGAGAGTTGAGAGTCAAAGGCTTGCTGGAGTGAGCATATCACACTCGTTCTCAAGCAGCTTCCTTCACTCCCAGTTTGTTTTCTGGGCCCAGTTCAAAGTGCTGGTTTGGGACCTTCCAAAACTAGCTTTCCGAACGTTTTGGACTACAACTCCCATCAGCCCCAGCCCGAGACTGTGAGCTCTTGTCACATGAACAGTAACAGGAAGCGAATCTATATTTCATACTGCAACCTGCTTTAAGCCCTTCCTCTGCCAAGGGCACTCGTCAGATCAACACAAACTTTGCACCAAGGAAATCCAGAAGGCAGCGCTTGAAACGCAACCTTGGGAAACGAGCACAGCTCAGTGGTAGAGGGCATGTTCTGCAAGCAGGAAGGCCCCATCTTCAGTCCCCAACGGCAACTCCCTGAAGCCCTAGAGAGCTGCTGCCAGTTTGTGTAGGCAGCATTGAGCTGAACGGACCAACGGTTTCACCCAGTACATAGCTGCCTGTTATGATCCCTAAAGCCAGGGGCTCCTAAACCTTTGCCTTCGTGGACCGCGTGAAAACTGCGGGGCCACTTAAGGACTTCTCTGCCTATTGCGGCAATTGCAACGCGCTACGCCAGACGCTGTATGACTTTACTTGCTTCTTTAATTCCTTATACTGTATTTTAAAGTGTTACAATCATACATTCCGTAGAATTCAAATTACAAAATGCAGTGTAAGAAATAAAGGGAGCAACAGTAATACAACTAAAACTCTGGTTTTGACCTATAAAGCCCTTTACAGCTTGGGACTCCAACGCCTTCTGGAACGTCCCTCCCAATATCAACCTACCCGGACCCTGAGATGATCTTCTGAGGCTCTTCCCCGGGTCCCCCTGTGATGTTCCTATATTAATGTATATATGGTAAGTGTTGGTTGTTTAGAAGATACATGGTAAGTAGAGTGAAAGAGGAGGGGGAGTGAATGGGCAGTAGAATGCGAGATGATTGGCTGAGTGTTTAAAATGGCTGAACGTATAAAAGGAAGAGTGAGAGTGGAATCGGGGGGGAGAAGAGAAAGAGTGGGTTGTTTGGTGGGGTTGGAGAGAGTGTTTTACCAGGAGAGAGTGGAGAAGGAGGGAGGTGGAGTTCGGATTAGTATTGAGTAAAACCATATGCTTATGTGCCTTAAGAAGAAATCCTGTTAATCTTGTTAGCTTTGTTATCTGTAATAAATACTTAATTTGGTTTACCAAAGGCCTGATCCTTGGCTGGGGTTTCACAGACCAGAAGGGAGGGTAAGGTAATGACCAAGGCTGAAGGGGAACTGTAACAAATGGTGGCAGCGGTGAAGAGAATAACAATACCAGTATTCAGAGTCTCTGGGAATACTAGTATTGGGACGTTACTGGTGGTTGCCTAGCAGGGGGATCTGTTGAGATCTGTGCTAGAGCGGGGAGAGAAACCATAAGAGAGTGCGGTCCAGACTGGTGGAGTCCCTGGTGGTGCCTAGTGACAGGCAGTAACCACGAGCAGGTAGGAACCTGACAGGGAGAGCCAGGGAAGGACGCCTCAACCCCCCCCTCTGAGGGAGGCCTGGAAGGCAGTGCCAAGGGAGAGGACCTTCTCGGTTGTGGCTTCCTGTTGGTGGAATGCGCTCCTCAGCTAGGTCCGCCTGGCGCCTTCCTTTTCAACGCCAGGTAAAGACTTATCTTTTTTCCCAGGCATTTGATAAGACTGAGATGATGATGTTTGTATTAGTGTCCTGCCAAAGCTTTCTGTGACTGTGGGGTGGCGGCGGCAGTTGTTTTAGTGTTTTGTTTTTGTGGTATGGAATATTTATTTTTGTTTATAACAATGTTGTAAGTCGCTTGGAGACCACCTTTTTGTAACATGGATGGGGGGGCAGAACCTCTGGCCCTCCAGTTGTCACTGGCCAACAACTCCCATAATCTGGTCACGCTGGGGTTGATGGGAGTCCAGCATCATCTGGGAGGGAGAGGGGGAACAGGACCTCCCTCCATCTCTGTCTTGCAACCTTCTGTCCAAGCACCAGCCAGGCTCAGACTTAGGCCATACCTGTACTAGTATGATACCACTTCAACAGTCATGGCTTCCCTCCCTCGAATCCTGGGAATTGTAGTTTGCCAAGGGTTCTGAGAGGACACCCATGTTCCCTTCACAGAGCTACAATTCCCAGAGTGGTTTAGCAGTCAGTCCTCCTTCCCAGGGAACTCTGGGAATTGGAGCTCTGGGAGGGGTTTCCTAACAACTCTCAGCACCCTTAACCAAGTACAGTTCCCAGGATTCTCGGGATGGGGGAAACCGTGACTGTTTAAAGCGGAATGACACTGCTGTAAATGTGTTGAGCAAAGAGTTGGGAGTCACGTAAGATTTAATCTCATGGCGCTACAGGCTGTTAGACTGCAGAAATTGGCTTCTCCTAGTAAGATGTTTGACTTAGTTTCAGCCCAAAGTATGCAGAGCCTGCTGATGATGACTGGATCTTACTAGCAATGTCAGTGAAAGCCCTCCCGTGAGCTTCACTGCCTCCTTCCTGTTCCTAATTATTTCTATCTCGCCACGGAGCTTCCCTTCTTGCTCAAACCCAAGTGCTGCTTTCTCGTCTCAACTGTCTCCGGGTGCAGCAAGGAATGCAAACCTGTCATAGAAGCAGCCTCTAGTGCAGGGGGAGCGACAGCCACTTTGGGACAGGAGAGAAATCAGTTGGCCCTCCTGGAGGCTTTACCTGTGCTGTAGAGCCGTGAAGATGGTCTTCTGTATTTAAGGCAAGCAAGTAATCCTGCAGAGATCCAACTTCCTAAAAAGCAGAAAAGGCAAATGAGAAGAGCCATGAGCAAAAACCCAAGAAAAAGCTTCTAACTGAGAGTGCATTTTTCACAAATAGATTGCACGAGGGAAATAAACTAACCCTCCCCCCAAGACCAGATTAGGAAGTCTTGTGATTTCATTTCAAAGGTTTGTCTTGTGTGTGCTGGGCTGCAAACAGACCCAATTGCAACAGGCTGAAGTCTTCAACTGGACAGCTGCGGAATGCTCTTTTCAAGCGTGCCTTGAGAAAAGGTCAAAACAGGGGCTCCATGCAGGCAAAGTTCCAGCACAAGTCTCGGGAAAAGAGCGCCGTTCTCGGCAGCGAGAGACTAACTTCAGCCTGATGCTGCTTCTCACGGAGATCACGTTCGGTACCCGAGAAAACACTGCTGTTCAGCAAAAGAAAAGAGAACAAGGGGAGGGAGAGAAAGAGAGAGAGAAAAGGAAGAACAGCCCAATCTATTGGTCTGTAAGTTGTTCCCAGCACAAGAGAGAAGAAAAAACCCCACTTACGCCGACTCTGCTCTCGGTCACAAAGAACAGCTCGGTGAGCGCCCGGTGAAGTGGGAGGAGGATCCCCGACTTGGTCACGTCGTGGAGCAGGCTGTTTTCCATGCAGCTAAAAAGATGCCAGAGCGGCTTCAGCAAAGTGAGGTCACACTCCCTGGAAAGAAAGGAGGCTGGAATTGACACGAAGGACTAAAGAACAGCTGCATGTACTGTCTGCCCTGCAAGTCCCAATGGGCACTGGTCGCGGCTGCTAAATGCTCTGGCTTTCAGTAAGGCAGAACTGCCGTGTTCTCAGGGCAGGTCCGTAGCTCAGGCTTTTGCACACAGGAAGTCCCACTTTTAGTATTTCCGGGTAAGCAGGAGAGGGCAGCTTCCCCCACCCCAGTCGAGGGCCGCATTCCTTTGGGGGCAATCTGCCGGGGGCCAAATGCCAGTGATGGGCAGAGTCAGAGATTAACTAGTCCAAAATAAATTCCCACCATGGTGGCCTCAGATCAGAATTCCCTGTGCAGGTCATCTCAGAAGAAAGTCATGAGACCGCATTTCAAAAAGGAAGTCATGAGACATCAAATCTTTTTTTTAAAAGGTGGGGAGGTTTTTGTTTTTAATGACTGGGAGCTTACTGAGAAAGAGGGGAGCTGAGTTTGGTAGACATACCTCTCGCAGCAGCGCTGAACAATCTTTAGGAGCAGATGGATGGCCTTCAATCGCTGGTGGCCCGTTTGTCTGCAGGCCACCCCCACTTGCCACTCCCAAACTTTGGCCAGCGGGATATGGGGGAATACCCTTTCCTCTGACAGCGTCTGCTTCAAGATCTCAAAGCCTGGAATTCAAACACACATTGTACACAACCCACAGTGCCACTCCAATTCTCCGATAAATGTGTTCCTTCTTCCTCACTTGTAATTCTACCCAGACACTTCCTTCTCTAAGCCAGCCTTCCCCAGTCTGGGGATGTGTTTTGGTCTACAGCGCCCATCAGCCTCAGCTGGCATGGTTGTAGGATGCCAGGGCTGATGGGAGTTGTAGTCCAAAAGAACCCCAAAACAAAAACATCCAGAGGGCGCCAGATTGGGGAAGGTCGGTCTCAACATTTTCAACCAAGCCAGCTTACAAAACTATTTAAAGCCACCAACAGTTAACAAAAGACAGGAATCAAAAGAGCAGGCCCACAACAGATTAATAAGCAAAGGTAGCTAGCAAAAGTCAGTTAAAGTTTGCTTATTTGGCGTAAGGAGGGGGAACTTGTAGTCCTCCATACACACACATCAATTTATTAGATTTATATCCTGCCCTACCTTCCAGAAGGAGCCCATGACAAGCACTTTAAAACATCTTAAAAACAAAAGACTTTAAAGCATATTGAAACAAAACATATTTAAAAACATTTTATCTTAAACAGCCATTCCAGCACAGACGAGGATTGGGGTAATGTCTCTACTTAAAAGGCTTGTTGAAAGAGGAAGGTCTTCAGTAGGCACCAAAAAGATAACAGAGATGGTGCCTGTCTAATATTTAAGGGAGGGAATTCCACAGTGTAGGTGTCACCACACTAAAGGCCTGTTTTCTATTTTGTGAGGAACGGACCTCTTGATGAGATGGTATCTGCAGGAGGCCCTCACCTGCAGACTGCAATGAGCAGCTGGGTATATAAGGCGTAAGACGATCTTTCAGATATCCTGGTCCCAAGCTGTATAGGGCTTTGTACACCAAAGCTAGAACCTTGAACTTGGCCCGGTAGCAAATGGGCAGCCAGTGCAATGATTTCAGCAGCAGGGTGACATGTTGGCGATACCCTGCCCCAGTGAGCAGTTGTGTCACTGCATTTTGCACCAGCTGCAGCTTCTGGACCAACCTCGAGGGCAGCCCCACATAGAGGACATTACAGTAATCAAGCCTGGAGGTTACCAATACATGGACAACAGTGGTCAGGCTATCCTGGGCCAGAAATGGCTGCAGCTGTCTTACCAGCCAAAGCTGGTAAAAGGCACTCCTAGCCACTGAGGTCACCTGGGCCTCTAGTGACAAAGACGGATCCGGGAGCACCCCCAGACTATGGACCTGCTCTTTCAGAGGGAGTATGATCTCATCCAAAGCAGGCAATTGACCAATTAACTGAACTCGGGAACCATCAACCCACAGTGCCTCTGTCTTGCTAGGATTCAGACTTGAGCTGATCCAGGGCTTGCACGGCCTCTCCTGATACAGATGTTACAGGGAAATAGAGCGGGGTATCATCAGCATACTGCTGACACCTCACCTCAAATTTCCTGATGACCACTCCCAAGGGTTTCATATAGATGTTAAACAGCATGGGGGACAAGGTGGTACCCTGCAGCACCCCACAGCACAACGGACAGGGGGCCGAAAGACAGTCACCCAATGCTATTCTCTGACAGCGACCCTGGAGATAGGATCGGAATCACTGTAAAACAGTGCCTCCAATACCCATCTTACCAAGTCAGCCCAGAAGGATACCATGGTCAATGGTATCAAAAGTCGCAGAGGGATCAAGTAAGAATAACAGGGTCACACACACCCTTGTCCTTCTCCTGATAAAAGTCATCCATCAGGGCGACCAAGGCCGATTCAGTCCCATAACCAGGCCTGAACCCAGACCGTAATGGGTCAAGACAAACCAGGGTCAAGACAATCCATTTCATCCAAGAGTACTTGCAATTACTGGGCCACAACCCTCTCAATCACTTTCCCTAAAAAGGGAGTATTTGCGACCGGGCAGTAGTTGTCACTGCTGGGACCACTCCCTCTCGCAGAGACGTGTTAACCACACCCTGGATTCACTCAGTCATACATTTTGACATCAGTTTCTATGCCAAGCAAAGAAAACACAACCAGTTTGTGTTGTATCTTCTCGTGTTTTCCCTGCCTCCCCCTCATGACCTGGGGAAAGCTCACAGGCCTTTACTCAGAGATTCCTGACCATCACAAGAAAAGCAAAACTACAACAATCCTCAGCTCATGACTCTTGAAAAGGACTTACCTGTCTGGAACCTCCCCAGGTGACCTGCAGTCACTGTAAACTTATAGCCCCATTCCGTGTTGCTCATGTCTGTGGTGAATCGATAGTACAGGGTATCTCCTGTAGAAGCAAGAAAAGAAAATTTTTCTCCTGAACTGGGTCAGCAAGTTAAAAAAGAGGCTTCCCTGTGTTCATTCGCTCTCTCTGTCGAGGAAGGAATGATTCTTAAAAAGCACATCTGCAACACCACTTGCCATCTACGAGTTTTATAAGAACTTGTATGAAAAAATGGTTTGTATCTATAATTAAGGGTAATCTGATGCCTTGTTATATGAGGGCACCGTTAGAATTTATCAAAATGAATCTAACCCATTAAGGGATTAAAAACGGTGCAGTCCTGGGGAAGGCTGGGGCTGATGGGAACTGTAGTCCAAGGCCTCTGTAGAGCATCTGTAGGGATGGTGGAGAGAAATTCGATCCAGTTTGCATTTAAGGCCAACTCTGTCAAATCTGCACTTTCTGAAACAATATGAGAAGCAAAACATAGCCATCCGTCGAAATTTGCACTTATATGAATTTTCTGCTGTTCTCCAACCAGAGTTTGAAAATGCTGAAGAATTTTCACAAGGAATTAAAATGCTTTTTTCCCAGTCTTGTTAAATTGTTCGGTTTTTACGTTTGCCGCCCGGGGCTCCTTTGGGAGGAAAGGCAGGATAGAAATTCAATAAATAAATAAAAACAAAATCAAATTGCTGCAGAAATATGGAGAACTGAATTTCAGACAGGAGAAATTAGAAACTGAGAGGACTGATCTTTACATCCCTACAGGTATCAGGGTGGGGAAGGCTAGCACAGAATATAACACAGCCATGGTGAAAAATCACCAGGGCCTGATGAGAACGTAGTAACCAAAGCTTTGTTGTGAAAGAATATTGTTCAGGTCATCTTGACAAGAGACAAGTGCAGTTCTGAGGGTCAGGCTTGTTTCCACACGTGCTTGTTTCACCACATTTCGCCTGTCGATTCCTTGCAGTATTCCCGTATGCTACACAGACCAGGATCATGTCTCCAACTTTGTAACGTGATAGAAACAAGGAAAAAATAGCAGCTCAAAGCATTTTTATACTTGAGCCAGTACGTCCTCCTGAATGCACCTCAAAGAACCATAAAATCACCCGCTTTTTAATTAAATGTTGTAATGTACAGGAGGCAAATTGCTTAAAAAGATTTCTGCACCAAGGAGACAATTTGCAAGACAAAACAGGATTCTGATCCCAGATGCTGAAATGTCTGCTACCCACAAAGTGCTTATAAATTACCAAGTTTTCTGCATTTTTTTTTTAATTTTCAACAGGCAACATGTTCTTAACAGAGGCAGGATTTCATGGATCTCTGTACATTAATAAACCTCTCCATAACGATGCTAAGGAAGCGATGACTCACAGCATAGGAGAAGACATATGGTGTTTTTTGTTCTCTGCCAAGTTAACAAAACGCACAAGAGCTAAGGGGGTTGTTGAGAGAAGAAATTAGGTCAAAGCTGAACCCCAGCAGTCAGCACCCACTTTGAAAGGAAAAGAGAACAGACCAAATCCTCAGAACATGCTAGATCACATAATATTAGCACTGGAAGAATGGAACCCACAGTCATTCAGTGAATGTGATGAGTTTATGACAGGGATGTGGAGGTGTGTGGCTTCCCAGCTGTTGTTACACCTCCAACTCCCATCAGCCTCCAGCCAGCATGACCAATGATCAGGGATGATGGGAGTCAAGTACGTGGTGGCCACTCATAACCTTTGTCAACTGTGAGGGGCATTCTACCAAACCGCCAGACTCTCCAACCACCCTCTGGAGGGACTTGTTCCCGCATTGTTGAAGGAGCTCCTTAGTCTGCGCATGGGAATTTATGTCTGACTTAATTTAGTTCCTAGACCGTCACTTCCTAAGCTGTACAATAGGGCCCCACTCATACGGCGGGTTACGTTCTGGACCCCCGCTGAAAAACGAAAACCGCTACAAAGCGGAACTCATTGAATAGAATGGTGCGCAATGCCCGAAAACCACTGTAAAAGTAGAACAAGCGCCGTTTGAGTGGGGCTTTAGTTTAATTGTGTCTAATTGAGACCGCCGCATTAGCAAAACGCTGTAAAGCGGGGCCCTACTGTACTGATTTTTGTATCTATGCATCACCAGAAAGTGGCAGAGCTATGTTTGCTAGTTTCTTTATATTGTTCTTTTTAAATATATATATATATATATACTGATCTTTACATCCCTACAGGTATCCCTATAGATATTTTGTATCTATGCATCACCAGAAAGTGGCAGAGCTATGTTTGCTAGTTTCTTTATATTGTTCTTTTTAAATATATATATATGTTGCTACAATTTATAACACAGCTCTATATAGCTGTGTTATAAATTGTAGCAACAGAAAGGTTCCCTCCCCATACCTGGAAGCTCAAAATCAGTCCATTTGTGCGGAGGTCCGCTGAAGGTGTGCCGGTCATGGATGAAGTCGCAGCTGCTGGCTACGATCAGCTCATCACAGCCCTCTTCAGTGTTACACTGAGGATCAAATTTGATGGAGAGGTATATTGCACCAGGGATGTGAACCTTATCCTGTGGAAAAGAGCAGATGCCAGCATTAAACGGAGTACCAAGAGTTCCAAGCACACATCAATGTGCGGTTCGAAAGGCAGCTGTTGGCAGAATGCATGCAAGGAAGGGGGGGACACAGCCCAATCAGCAAACAGGGATGTCCGGTAGCGATCTGGGATTTAAAAAGAGGCAACTTCAGGAAGAGGCTAGGAATCCGCTGAGTGAGCTGCCGGGGACCTTGTGCACTCTGGCCTCAATGCCCCATTCAAAAGCCAACAGGGAATGAGAAATGGCACCCTTTGACAGGCAGATGGCAAAATGGGATCTGGACTGGCCAGGCCACAAATATCCTCTCACCTAGTACGTGGAGTGCTCATGCAGGGGAATCCAAATCCCAGCCCAAATCCTACATTGATCATGACTCGCATCAGAGCCACCTAGCTCTAGGTAAAGCTACATGGACCAGAAGGCAAAATGACAGGCTTCCCAATTTAGGGGAAGACACACTACACAGTTTCTTATTAATTATGGTTACCCGGGCTTTCAAGGAGCTCATGCACGGAGCTCTCCCTGCTGCTTGTTTTATCTGCACAGTCACCCTGGTAGGCAGGCTGAGCTGACCAAGAGTGACTTCATGTGCTTTCGATCGGAAAGCAGGTTTCCCTCGCCTGAGTCTACTCACTACACCTCCCTGGCTTTAAGGTCCACCGATTCCTACAGGCCTTCTCAACAGTTAGCAGAGTCACTCTTGGCAACTCTAAATCAGGAGGAGTGGGACACCTCAGGCCTTGACTGTCAAAAGTATTAATTAATTCACTTTCCATCTCCCGCTACACTGATATCCTTTAGTTAGGGTTGCTGGGGTTTAAACCTGGGACCTCCCGAATGCTACACATGAGCTCTCCCACTGAACTGTGGCCATTCTGCAAGGAGCTTCTCAGCCACCACGTGCAACTACTTATACCATAATACCTCTTCCCAGAAAGGGAACAGAAACCCAGTCGTTTTAGAAGGCTCTTCAGAAGCAAAACCAGTTGAGAACGACACATGTGAAGCTGTCCCGATCTGCGTGTTGAGTTTTCGGAACGTTACAGAAGAGACACAGCCAACTCGTTCCGTCGTTGAATTTGCGAATCCTCCCTGAGCGATGCCGCTTAGGAAGCGTGACGCAGCTCACCAGGAGCAAACTTCAGTTTCGCTTTCCTTTCTGTTTTGTCAGTTATGGCCAGGCAGGAACTAGAGGCAGCCTTGCCTTGACTCTAAGAAAACCCTACTGGCATTTGCAGGATTGTTTTCACGGTAAAAAACACCGAGGCTCATTCCCTCAGGGTGGGGCCTGGGGGCCAAATGTGGCCCTCCAGGCCTCTCCGTCTGGCCCTCGGGACCTGCTTTGCAACCACCGTGTGTGGTTTTGCCTAGCATGCATCCTTGAACGCTGACAATGCCTCTTGCTTTCTTGGATGGAGGATGGGGAGGGGTGGGTGAGCATGCGAGAGACGGTAGCCATCTGCACGAAGATTAACATTTGCATTCGTGCCTCTGCCCCCGCCCACCACTGGCATGTGGTCCCTGGATGGTGGTCTAGGGGGGGAATGTGGCCCTCAAGCTGAAAAAGGTTCCCCGCCCGCCTTACTTAGAAATCTGCCTTCACAAGTAAAGCCAGCAAAGTCTTTTCTCTTCTGAATTCTTTCCTAGAATCATAGAATAGTAGAGTTGGAAGGGGCCTGTAAGGCCATAAAGTCCAACCCCCTGCTCAATGCAGGGATCCAAATCAAAGCATTCCCGACAGGTGGCTGTCCATGCCCCCACCGCCCTCCCCTGACACAGCTGTCACCTATATTCCATACAGCTGATGTCAAACAACTGGGCACGGTACCTCAAAATTTGTATTGTTGTTATAGGGATGCTTAGATTCCCGCACTTGTACAGCCATCCCAGGCTCCTCCATGAACTGACAGGCTGTAAGCACCATCGTAGCCAGCATGCTCTTGTTGCATCCATGGAGCACTTTCAGGAGAATCTTTAGGGAGACAGGAAGGAAGACGCAAATTAATCTGCTGCACAAAACAAACGCTGGTTAGCAAAACGCAGCGTGTGTGTGTTAGTCCTGGCAGCAGCGGTCAGCATAGTCAGGTGCCTGCTTAGGGGTCAGAAGGGGCCACTAGCTCAGCTCCTCCCCACATTAACCCCAACTGCAGTGCCCTTTTTATTATTATTTAATACACAGAAACTTTTTTACAAAAAAAAAAGTCTCACAGTGACTTAACCAGATAAAATACAACACTTAAAACCAGAAAATTTAAAGCAATGTATAACGAAAACATACAATGCTCATCCAGTGATATAACACTGAGGACAAATCCTGCCCGCCCCATTAAAAGATTAGCAAAAGGGAAGGATGAACAAGAACAAAAAACCCGGGGAAGTAACACAACTTTAAGAGGGAAGCGTCACACACACCGTTCACAGACAAGCAGTAGAGGAGGACTTACTAAAATACACACTGACTGCAAACGGCCTCAGAGCAAGCCAGACTCACGTCCTGTCTAACCGACAGACGGGGTCAGTCTGGGGAGAGGGATGGCTCCTCCCGCCCAGAGAGGAGGCGGAAGACTGCAAAGCACTCTGCCTGTCACTCCCAGAGGGAGGATCATCCCTGACAACAGAGGTCCCTCCACTCCAGTCTGGCAAAGAGGCCCATCCGCAGCATTCGCTGAAAACTGTACACAGTGAAGTTGCCAGAGGCATCTCTCTGTGGGAAGGGAGTTCCACCACTTTTAACAAGGCTAGCCACAGATCCTCCACATCCACACTGGAAACCCGTTTCAAACCCAGCCTGGTTAGTTGCAGATAAGGCAGAATTTGTGGGGAGGGGGAGAAGGAGAGGGGATTTGCTCAGGGTGGACTGTGGGAGGAAGGCTGCAATGCTATGCATCTCCTACCCGCAGGTAATAAATAAGCCTCTTTGGTTACACCTGGACAAGGCCTCTCCTTTCATACAAAACTCTAATATAATCCCACCCGCCATTCTACCAGGTAAATCCTTTAAAACGGGATCAAATCCTTCCTCATTCCATTATAACACACGCAGAACAAAACACAAACGCGGCAACGTTTCCGTTGACAAAGGGATCCAGCCAAAGGAAAAATACTGTTATGACTCCCAAGCTTGCATCCAGCATTTTCAAAAAATTAAACTTGCCCCAGCACAAAGTTTCTTAACTTCAGGGGGCAGATCAACGCCTTGATTCTCTGGTAGGTGTTAAAGCACCTTTTCCGAAACCACCATCCTCCAGAATCGGGAGGTTCTCTCTGGGAAGTTGTTACCTTCTCGCACAGCTGTTTCTCCTCCAGCTGCAAGAGCATATCCAGGATGTACGTCATATGAGCCGGGCTGCTGAGCTCCAACATCTCCTCGGTTATTGCCACGTCGTCGGGCCACTCGGCCAACAACAAAGCAAGGACGTGCCTGGCGTAGAGGACAGCCGTGGCCTCGTTGACCCGGTAGAGGTAGCCCCGCACGGCCTTTTTGCTCCTCGAGTCCAGCTCCTTGCGCAGGAGGACAGAGCTCTTGGTGCGGCGCTGTTTGGCGTAGCTGAGCTGGAGGTCACTTTCTGTGTTGGTGATGAGCTTCTGGGTGATGGGGTTGGATTCTTCGGTGGCCTTGTTGCAGGGGGCGGGCTTGGACTGCAAGAGAGGAGCAGGCTGGAGAGATTCAGGATTGCTTCGCTTCAAAATCCACCACTATTTACACCACCCTGGGGCTTTCTAGGCAAATGCTGCCCACACATTTTTGGGTGCCTGTTTTCCATAGCTACAACAGGAGCACAGGACTAAATCAGACTATTGGTCTGTCTAGCTCAGTATTGCCTATGCTGATTGGTAGATCTAGATGACTAGAAATTAACGGTGAGGTAGTTTAGGCTGCAAGACAGCGATTAGCCCAAATGAGCATCATGGCCAAGCTGGGATTCAAACCTAGGTCTCCCATGCCCTGAGGAACCTGTGGCCCTCCCAGGCTATGGTCTGAAGGCACATGAGGCCAGCTCCCTGCTGAAGCTAAGCAGGGTCAGGTCTGGTCAGTGCCTGGATGGGAGACCGTCTGGGAACCATATGTAAGCCGCCTTGGGTTTCTATCATGAAAAGAAAGGCGGGGTATAAATGTAATAAATAAATAAATAAATAAATAAAATAATGTTGCTAAACTACAACTCCAATCAGCCCCAGCCAGCATGGCCATTGGCCAGGGATGATGGGAGTTGTAGTTCAGCAATATCTGGAGGGCCAAAGGCTCCCCACACCTGTCCTAGTCTAACCATTACACCTCACTGAAACAGACATGGCAATTTGCCACCAAAGATTCTTAATGTGGCTCTGTCTAACAAAACGACAACATCTGTGAACCTCTCGACAACAGATTTTATATATCCCTCATAATTCCATCTTCTTCTGCATACTCCTGTTCTTAGGAGTTCTGTACTTTGCGCATGTGGGATTCCCCCCCCCCCAATTTGCTTACTTGAGTACTTTGAAATATTTGTTTTACTTATATCATTAGACGCTCCTAGCATACAAAGAACGTGGAAGAGTGTAAAAGAAATCCTTCTCAAGATAGCACACTCACCAGACACGGCAGAATAATCATGTCTGTATCCAGTGCTTTGGAACTCTGCTCCTCTGGCCGCAAATGCTTGCTTGGCTGCCATTTTTGAGCCAGCGTCCGGATCCTCTCATCTGTTGTCACGACATCGCCATCAAATCTTTACGAACACACACAAACATTTTACAGTCAAAAGGCAGCAACTTAAATAAAACAAACAAGCCAGGATTTGAATGAAAAGCCTTGCTTATTTCCATTTTCAATGATACTTCCCCAGAAACTATCTTGTTTGCAATAAACATATGCAAGATTTCTACAAAGTAGCTAATATTGTATGCCTTTCAGCTTTAATTTGCAAGATGCAAATGGTGTCAAAAGCTGACCTAGCTGACAGCAAGGAGCCTACCCCCTCCCACCCTTTCTCTAAGAGTGCAGTGCAGGGAAAGCCAATATAGTACCCTCTAGATGATGTTGGACACCAGCCTCCTGCCCTCCAGCAGCCACCACAGTCAATGATCAGGGGTGATGGTAGTTGGAGTCCAACCTCGTTTAGAGGGCACCACGATAGCCGCTCCTGGTATACTGGAATTCCTTGACGCCAAGGCAGTCAGCGTGTCACTAGGCCGCTTCATTGCAGAATACAGTGTATTCTGAACGATAAATTGGTCCTCTGTACAAAATAATTCCCTGCCCACCAAACCAACTTAGGCAAATACCTTCTTTTTGAAAAGTTGCTCCACTCTTCCCCACAACAGTTAACAGTTCATTTTAAAAAAACCCAAACCCTCCTTCCCCACCTCATCCCCGGCAACAAGCCTTTTAAGCAGAGACCTCATCCCAGTCTGCATCCATGTTGGAAGCTGTTTTAAGACTTTTAAAAGATTTTCTTTTTAAAGATGTTTTTAAGAATGTTTTATAGATGTTTTTAGTATTTTATCGCCTGTTTGCCGCCATGGGCTCCTTTTGGAAGGCAGGGCAGCATATAAAGTTAATATTAAATACATAAACATATGATTCTTAAAGCTGCCAATGCTCTTTTCCTCTTTTATTTTTTTCTTCTTACATCTGTATCCCACCTTTCTTTCATTGAGGAACCCAAGGCAGCATAAATGCTGTTCCTGGGCAGTTTTATTCCATTTATTTTATTTTATTCATAAGAACGTAAGAAGAGCCTGCTGGATCAGGCCAGTGGCCCATCTAGTCCAGCATCCTGTTCTCACAGTGGCCATCCAGATGCCAGTTATGGGAAGCCCGCAAGCAGGACCCGAGTGCAAGAACACTCTCCCCTCCTGAGGCTTCCGGCAACTGGTTTTCAGAAGCATGCTGCCTCTGACTAGGGTGGCAGAGCACAGCCATCACGGCTAGTAGCCATTGATAGCCCTGTCCTCCATGAATTTGTCCAATCTTCTTTTAAAGCCATCCAAGCTGGTGCCCATAACTGTGTCTTGTGGGAGCAATTCAAGTAGTTTTAAAGTGTTTTTAGTGCTTTTGTTTGCCGCCCTGGGCTCCTACTGGGAGGAAGGGCGGGATATAAATCAAATCAAATAAACAAACAAACCATCCAAAGCACTGACTGGACCCACACCTGCTTAGCTTCAGCGAGGTTCCAACATCAGCTGTTTGTTTCAACGCCCATCAGCCACTTCATGCCCCTATAGCGTTTCATTTTCAGCTACCTTTGAAAGCTCCCTTACCTCTTCTGAACCTCCAGGAAGAAAGAATCTGTCCGCTTCATTTGCAATTCGTACATGGCCCGTAGGATATGCAAAGGGGCGTCAAGGGCATCGTGAGTCATCTGAAATTAAGTTCAAAGAGGTTAGGTGAGGAAGAAAAAGTGAATGGTGTTCTTTTCACTTCTTTGGACTATGATGCAACACTGGATGTGGAGTTCTCCAGATCCCCTCCTCTGAGGGAGGCTTGGAGGGTGGTGACAAGGGAGACGGCCTTTTCAGTTGTGGCTCCCTGTCTGTAGAGCGCTCTCCCCAGCAAGGTCCATTTGGCGCCTTCCTTGACATCTTTTCAATGCTTTTTTCCCCAGGCTTTTGATAGACTAGGGCAGCCTTTCCCAACTAGTGGGCCACCAGATGTTGTTGGACCACAATTCCCATCTTTCCTGACCATTGGCAATGCTGGCTGAGGCTGACGGGAGTTGCGGTCCAACAACATCTGGTGGCCCCACTAGTTGGGAAAGGCTGGACTAGGATGATACTGTTTGTTACCATTTGTTATTGGCGCACTGCCAATATTTTCTGCGGCTGTATGGGGAAGGTTTCTTTTTTGTTGTTTTGGGGTTTTTTTAGGGAATGATGTGTGTTTTTTACAGTTTTGTAAGTTGCTTGGAGACCTTTGGGTAGCAAGTGCGTAACAAATCGAAATCTAAACAACAATAGCAACAACAACAACCACCAGCTATGGAAGCCCCTAATTCTACACCAGGCAGTCCAACACCCGTACTCATTAAACTTTTTTTGTCCACACTGTTAGGATTTGTGAGACTGCAGAATCTGGAATTCCTGTTCCCAAATCTATCAGTTCATTCCATTTTATTCCACCTAACCCAAGAACTAACAGAGCTTCACCCAAAGTTGCTGGGACAAAGACGGAACAGCACCAGTCATCATCCTGCGGCACCTCAACAGACTAGTAACAGATTTACAAAAGCGTAAGCCTCCTATGGACTGGAGTCCACTTCAGAGAACACTCCACGCATCTGATGAAGTGGGCGCTGGCCTACAAAAAGCTCATGCTGTGTTTAAATATGCCACAGGACTTTTTTCTCTCTGTGTTTGCAGCTGTTAATGGACCAGACCTGGTGGCGGGGTCTCGAACTTGGGAGTATAGAGAATGAAACTGGAGGTGAATCTTGGTGAGGACAGAATGTGGCTCTAAGTGATAAAATCTCAGTGTGAAACAAATGGCAAGACTGGCCACCATAACAGCAAGATGCTGCCTGTGAGGAAGCATCAAGATCCTGCAAATTCCTGACTCAGATATCTAGGCCTATCTCCTGTCATGATGGCCAGAAACACACCCTTTTTAATTCAAGGAAGATGGGGATGAGGAGCGTCAGGCCTGGGGGCCAAATCCAGCCCTCCAGGGGCCCCCTCTCTTTGGCCTTTGGGACTCTCTCCAGGGTACAGCCCCTCCCTAACCTACATCTCCATTTCCCAGGCCACACCCCATGTCCACCCTGCTTTGCTTCCTTGAGTATCTGCCTGGCTTGATAATGTCCCGCTTGATAATGACTTTTGCTTGCCTAGATGGAGGAAAGAGGGTTTGTGTGTGTGCATATGTGACTGTGTGCAGAAACTAGCCAACTGTACCAGGGTAAAGTTTACATCTATTGCTTCACACACTTTTGCCTCTGACCCTGCCCACCAGTGGCACGTGGCCTCCAAAGGCTATCCAGATGAAAATGCAGCCCATGAGCTGAAAAACAGTTGCCCACCCTCGAAGTAAGAGCCCAGCTACTATGGGACTGTGCTGCATGGAACAACGGTAGCCTTGCCAATTCCTAGACTCTCCCACACCCCATCAACCCCCACACCCCACCAAAGCGTACCAGGAAGCATATTTTGGTGGTTTCATCCAAGCCCTCCAGTGGATCGAGCCTGTTCTGGTCAGCGTCGGTGGGGGTGACAACAGACTGGTTGACTGCTTGGTCTTGATCCCTTTCACCGAGTTCTGGGCCCTTGTGCTCAGCCAGGGAGTTCATTTCCTTTTTCGATGAGTACAGCATGATCGACAAGATCTGTAAAAGGGCGATAAAGGCTAAATACAACTTGGGTGCAGAGGGGAGACCGCTCCAGTGACAACCTGTGGATTGGCCTTTGCCAATCGGGTGACTTCCAGATGTTTTGGACTGCAACTTCCTGATAGGCCGAAACATCAGAGGCCACCAGGGTGGGAAAAGACGCTACAGGCACATCCTTGACTACAGCTTTATATTCACACACACCCCACTTTTAGCAACGCAGCAACACTTTATCTTTCCAACCAGCCTGAGATTACTATCATATGCAATATACACAGATTGGAATGATGCAAACAGCTCATGGACGTCTGTGCACAACAAGCTCCTACATGGAGACAAGTATCAGCAGGTCCAGGTGCACCATGGGAAGTGTATATCCGATATCAGCAGAGACCCAGGACAGGGGCACCAGATTCATTCAGTTTTGCTTTGTGTCTTGGCTGAGGCGCAATTAAAACAACCGGAATGACAAAGAGGGTAAAACTACTGGGATGAGAAGGGTTTAGACTGCAATCCAATAGACACACCCCTGGGAGTAAGAGCCACTTAACCCAGTGGAGCTTACTTCTAAGCAGACATGTTTTGGATTGCAGCCTTAGCAGTGTTCAGGTGTTCAGAAGAATGAACGAGGGCTCAAACTCAACAGAGTCGGCATCTCCTTCCAGACCGCCACGCTCGACGCGCAAGAGATCAGGAGAGGAAGAGCCGAGGTGGCGCAAGCATGCCTAGACCCCTCCTCCACTATCCTGGAATGACTGAAGAGAGCTGCTGTAGATGAACAAAAGGTGAGAAGGCCAATTCAGCATGCGAGGACACAGCCATCTCGGAGCAAGCCGTTGCGTTACCTCCAAGTCTCGGAGAAGCCAGGTCTTACTGAAGCCCGTTCCTTTGCTGCACTTCTTCACCAACAGTTTAAGCAAACCCGTCTGAAGAAAGGCAGTGCGGATTTCTTCGAAGGCATGCATCTGTCAAAGACAGGGGAGGAAATGATTCAACTGGGGAAACCTGGCACATCGCAGCCTAGCTGGGAGACTCCATGCAGGATGTGGCCGTCATGTCACCTTTCCCTCTTCAAGGTTACGATGTGACGCTCAAGTTACGCTTTCTGCATCGCTCCTTCTGCTGCCTCTGACGAACAGCACATTATACTTGAGAGGCGCTGGACGTAAGGAGAAACAGGAGCCCATACGAAGAATGGAAATGTACTTCCAGCACCTGTCTGAGGTTTACCTCGTTTCTTTGCTCTGAGGGATTGGCACCCCTCTACTTTCTTACAACCCCAACAGGTTTTATTGGACGCAGAATTAATCTGTTAGCAGCGGCTCCCCAAACTTTCCCCCCCCGCCGCGGACCACTTGAAAATTGCTGAGGGTCTTGGCGGACCGCTTGAAAGATTCTTCCGCCTGTGACAGCCGCTGCGCTACCTGCCATATAATTTTAATTGTATTTTATTGCTTCTTCTATCCCATTACGATTTGCATATTTTTAGCACTTCGGTTTGCCGCCCTGGGCTCCTGCTGGGAGGAAGGGCGGGGTATCAATCAATCAATCAAATGTTCTTGTATTTTTGTTGCATTACAATTGCATTCCATACTACAAAGGAAATAAAAAACAATTAAAAATCAATATGAATTGATGCCGCAGAGCACCTGAATGAAGCTCGCTGACTGCTTGGGAGTGCTTGGACCAGTTTGAGAACCCCTGACCTATGGAACTCTCTGCTGCAAGTTGTGGTGAAGACCACTGGCTTAGTTGGTTAGAATATAAGAGCTTGCTGGATCAGGCCAGTGGCCCTCCTAAGGTCAGCATCCTGTTCTCACATAGCCAACCAGATGCCCACTATGGGAAGCCCACAAGCAGGACCTGAGCGCTACAGCAATCTCCCCTCCTGCGGTTTCTAGCAACTGGTATTTGGAAGAATACAGCCTCTGATTATGGAGACAGAGCATAGTCAACATGACCAGCCGCCCCCGATAGCCTTATCTTCCATGTGTTTCCCTAAACTTCTTTTAGAGACATCCAAGCTGGTGGCCATCACTGACTCATATGGGAGCGAATTCCATAATTCAGCTATGCACTGTGTGAAGCAGTAACATTCAGCCCACATCCAGCTCTGCCCACTGCACCATACTATACCTTAAGCGTTCGGTAAAGTCCCTTTAGAGCAAGAGATAAGACCCAGGTTGCTTCGACGGCCTCTGGAAAGCTGCTGTCGATGCTGGTCTGGAGGAGATGGCTAGCTATGAACACAAAGTGCTGGAGGTATCGCCGCAGCCGGCACAGAGACTCGTGGTCATCATGTCCACATGGCTGAACTAGCTGGAGGTCTTTCACTAGAAACCAGAAAAAGACAACCGCGCAGGTCTCTGTTGGGAGCTTGGCCTGGTTCAGCACTGTTTATAATCACGTTGGCCTCGACCTAGCACCTGAAATCAGCCT
Organism: Rhineura floridana; assembly: GCF_030035675.1. Taxonomy (NCBI): domain Eukaryota; kingdom Metazoa; phylum Chordata; class Lepidosauria; order Squamata; family Rhineuridae; genus Rhineura; species Rhineura floridana. The sequence continues at coordinate 3,520,662 of NC_084500.1, read as the reverse complement.
TTCCCAGCTTTTGGGTGCCCAGACGTCGCTGGACTACAACTCCCATCAACCCCGGCGAGCATGGCTAATGGTCAAGAATTATGGGAACTGTAGTCCAGCAACATCTGGGGACCCAAAGGCTTGGAAAGGCTGCCAAAGCTACATTGAGAACATAAACACAGATTCTGCTGGTTTTTTAAAAAATGAAAGTGAAAAGCAAGTATGCCTGTAGGATCTCTGCTGGAGGAGTGTTCCATAGCACGGGATTGGCAACACTGAACGCTTCACCTCAGGTTGAGGCCAGTTGAGGCTCTGTAACACAGTTTTGGGAAAAGCTAACAGCGCTCCTCCGGATGGTCTCAGTGATTAAGCTGGGATATAAGGGCTCAGACAGTCCTCAAGGTATCCTGGACCCAAGTTGGTCAGGGGTTTATATATCAACACAAGAAGCTTCATCCTTTGCCTAACACAAGTTACACTGACTACATTAATACAAACATCAATTGTTCTTTTTTAAATTAAAAAAAAAAAACTGTTTTCAGCTATGTGTAAAAGCGAAATGCTGCTTCTGCACCAAAATAACCTCAACACAGGCAAGAGGGTAGACAAAAGATTTTATGGTGCCGTGGCATCTATTTTGCAAATCACCTTTTAAGTAGCTACTTCTACACTTCTATCTGATTAGATAGATATTAATTTATCTGCATCTGCCAACGGCATTCACCATTTAAGTATAAAACACAAAGATATGAACAGCTAAAAATCATTAAACTAAAACACCAATCATTCTGTAGAAAAGAAGCATAACAGTACTAAACAGATAAAAACTACCTACTCGACTAGAATTTTAAAATTGTACGCTTTCAGATTCAGGGCATTGCAGTGGCCCTGTTCTAATAAAATAAAGCATCAAACTGTGATTAATGCAACGTTCCAAACACCCAAGCACTTGAAGGCCACACTCAGAGTCCACTCCATGGCCCATGTTTTTCAGGAGGGATTAAATCAGAACTTCCTGCAACCATGAAACACGAAGGGATAGCCTGGCTAGTATAGTTCATGCACTGGTGATTTCACAGTTGGGTTCCTGCAATTCACTTTACGTAAAAAAAAATGGAAATGGACTGCCTTCAAATCAATCCCAACTTATGGCGACCCTACGAATAGGGTGTTCATGGTAAGCGGTATCCAGAGGGGGTTTACCGTTGCCTCCCTCTCAGGCTAGTCCTCCCCAGCTGGCTAGGGCCGGCTCAGCTTGCCACAGCTGCACAAGCCAGCCCCTTCCTTGTCCTCAAGTGCCACCTGGGGGGCAACTGGGCTCCTTGGGACTCTGCAGCTTGCCCACGGCTGCACAGGTGGCAGGGCACGTAACCCCTGAGCCACTCCCTGTGGGGGTGATCTTTAGCTGGCCCTTGACACCCAGGAGACAAGAGCAGGGATTTGTACTCACAGACTCTGGACTCCCAGCCAGGCTCTCCTCCCCACTGGGCTATACCAGCTGTTCACTTTACATAGGGCTGCCTTTAACATGGCTTCTGACAGCAGCACAGAGTGGGATTATGTTGAGATTTAAGTTGAAAGAGAGAGATGGCGAACCTGCTTTCCTCTTCCGTGTTGTAATGTCCACGACGACCGCCCTGTTCTTCTCTGTGAAGTGCTTGAGGATGATCACATTGTGGGCCTCATTCGCATTGTCCATATACACAGACCGGGTCCCCATGCACAGAACCTACAACAGTGGGAGAGGGAGAGAGAATTCCAAAAAGCATTGTTCAATCATTGATGACCGTGACTAACTTGTCCTGAACATTCAGTATCAAACCACCTCTCCCCACATAATTGGAGGCCCTTCTTCGCATGTGCACTTCCATGGGAGGTTTGGAGGGTGGCGATACAAGGAAGGGCCTTTTCAGTGGTGGCCATCTTAAGGCACCAGACAAAGACCTCTCTTTTCCCAGGCCTTGGCCCTTGATGTGTGGGCTCTCAGCTGTTGATGATCTCTTCCATTAGGGTGGGTCCTGTATACCTGCCCTTTATTTGTATTGATCGTGCATGTTTTAACTGGTTTTTAACTGGCAGACATGTTTTTAGGTTTTATTGACTCTGTTGTTTTTAAACTGTTAATGTCAGTCACTTTATTTATTTATTTATTTATTTATTATTTCAATTTATATACCGCCCTTAGCAAAATAGCTCTCAGGGCGGTGAACAAACAAGATAAAATACAATATATCATAATAAAAATACAAAAACATATACAAACAAACAACAAAAAGCACAGCAAAAACAAAATAAATACTACAAAAATTAAAATACAGATTAAAAGATTAAAAAAGTTAAGAAGATTAAAATGCCTGGGAGCATAAAAAGGTCTTTACCTGGCGCCGAAAAGATGGACGTGTAGGCGCCAGGCGTACCTCTTCGGGGAGGCTGTTCCACAACTCAGGGGCCACCACAGAAAAGGCCCTAGATCTAGTAACCACCCTCCGGGCTTCCCGATGGGTTGGTACCCGGAGGAGGGCCTTAGATTCTGAACGAAGTGAACGGGTAGGTTCGTAGCGAGAGAGGCGTTCCACAAGGTATTGAGGTCCCACGCCGTGTAAGGCTTTATAGGTCAAAACCAGCACCTTGAATCTCGCCCGGAAGCAAATAGGGAGCCAGTGCAGACGCGCCAGAATAGGTGTTATATGCGAAGACCGACTGATCCTCGTCAATAGTCTGGCAGCCGCGTTCTGCACCAGCTGAAGCTTCCGAACTGTCTTCAAGGGCAGCCCTACGTAGAGCGCATTACAGTAATCCAATCTTGAAGTTACCAGAGCGTGGACAACGGAGGCGAGGTCGTCCCTGTCCAGATAGGGGCGTAGTTGGGTTACCAGACGAAGATGGTAAAACGCATTCCGTGCCACCGAGGCCACTTGGGCCTCGAGAGACAGGGAAGAGTCGAGAAGAACCCCCAAACTACGTACCTGTTCTTTCAGGGGGAGTGTAACCCCATCCAGAACAGGGTAAGCATCCACCATCTGACTTTGGGTCATCTTGGTGAGAAAAGCAACCAACAAACATAAATAATAACAGCAGCAGCAATTTTCATGCTATTTCGGAAACCGTTCTGCAACACCACTTAGCTTAACGTCCTCACCTCTGGAAACCCGACAAGCACCAATAAGGCAAAGATGTTGGTGTGTTTCAGCTGGAAGGGTAGCTGCTTGATGCAGTGGTCTGTGAACGCAGCAATCACGGCGTGCCACTGGGCAGAGGAGTTCAGCGCTTGCAGGATGTCGGCCATCGTGCAGGCCCAGTCTAGGCCTACGCGGCTGAAAAGCAACAGGTTTTTGTTTTTTTTAGAATGAGTGGCATGCCGCCCTGGGCTCCTACTGGGAGAAAGGGCAGGATATAACCCTAATAAGTAAATAAATAATAAATGTTTAGATATGCGTGCATGCATGCTTTATGCCTCAAAAACAAGCAACAACCAATCAAGTTAGGCACTCCCCCTCCTCCTTGATGCCTACTGGGGATTTCTCAGCGATAATATCAGCAAGGGCAGACAAGCTTTCCTGAAAAAGACAGCTGGCCGGCCTGCCACGGCCAGTTTCCCTTTGAAAGGACGAGGCAGATGTTGCAATTGCGTATGCTGCTTCAGAAGGGCAAAAGCCCTTCAAAAGCCACAGAGCCACTTTTAGCGACAAATGACAACAGCCTTCACCGACTAGATCAAGTGGACCAGGATGGTGGTGATGGAAGCCCCCTTCAATATGCTTCCAGGCTGGTGCAGCAAAGAGGTCGGGAACAAGCCTGTCCCGGTCACATGAAAACAGCAAGACCAGCTCAGGAGCCAGTGGTTCTTGTGCTGGCCCAGGTGCGTCCTCCAAATGCGAGAAGTTTCTGGTGGCTACCAGCAGAGCAGATACCACCTGTGGGACCTTCTGCCCAACCACAATTTGGGTGGGGGTATTTGGATGCTTCCTTGCCACTGCCACAGCTGGGCAGAACCGGGCAGAGGAAGCGCTCTGTCCCACCTGAACTGCCTCCCGCACGGCGGATCAAGGGGTTGGATGGCTCTGCTCTCTTAAGTCGAACGAAATGGCCAAGACTGTCAAATGTTCTTATTTATTTATTACATTTATACCCCGCCTTTCTTTCCATGATAGAAACCCAAGGCGCTTACATACAGTTCCCAGGCGGTCTCCCGTCCAGGCCCTGACCAGACCTGACCCTGCTTAGCTGCAGCAGGGAGCTGGCCTCACGTGACTTCAGAACATTGCCTGGGAATGAATGTTCTTCATTCTACACTATGGCGCCACTGAGCCTGAACTCACCTTATGCCAGGAGCGAAGGATCCTCAAGCCCTCAACTCCCTGCGAGTTCAGATACTGGTGCCCACCCCCTCCCCAATTTGATTCCTGGGAGAAACACTGGTAGAAAAGCCAATGGCGATGGCCTAAGTCAGGGGTGGGCAACCTCTGGTGCGTGCCAGGCTTCCCCATTTGGCCTGTGAGGATGTTTACAACTAGGCGTGGCAAGGAGAAAGTGGGCAGAGGAAAGCTTTTCTCCCTCTCTCATAATACTAGAACTCGTGGACATACAAAGAAGCTGAATGCTGGAAGATTCAGGAGAGACAAAAGGAAGGACTTCTACACACAGCACGGAGTTAGAACTATGGGATCCGCTCCTCCAAGGGGCAGCGACGGACATCAACCTGGATGCCCTTAGAAACAGGATCAGACAAATCCACGGAGAAGGCTGCCAACGGCTGCCAGCCATGATGGCTGCGCTCTGCCTCCACGGCTGGAGCAGCATGCTTCCAAACACCAGTTGCTGGAAACTGCAGGAGGGGAGAGCTGCTCTTGCGCTCAGGTCCTGCTTGTGGGCTTCCTATAGGCATCTGTTTGGCCACTGTGAGAACAGGAGGCTGGACTTGACGGGCCACTGGCCTGATCCAGCTTATTTTCCCTAAGCCGTGCCCACCTGATATCCTTCTGGGTTGTCAGGTGTGGGGCAAGTACCGACGTAGCTTCAAAGGAAGAATCGGAAGCTTGAAGTGAGCTCCTGATTGTTCCTTCGCTGGAGAAACACATGGAACCAATTACTAGAGAGGTGGTGGGCTCTCTGACACTGGAGGCCTTCAAGAGGCAGCTGGACAGCCATCTGTCGGGAATGCTTTGATTTGGATTCCTGCATTGAGCAGGGGGTTGGACTAGATGGCCTTGTAGGCCCCTTCCAGCTCTACTGTTCTATGGTTCTATGTTCCTCCCCACCCATTGGCTGATGGATGGGGGAGGAGAGCACCAAGTGGTCTCCCTTGAAGCTGCTGCTGCTGGAATGAAGGTGTTCCTCTTCATTCTGGCAGCAGTTTCAATGCAAACCTCTCAGTACTAGAGGAGCAGCAAAGGCCCTTGCGCTGGGCTCGCAAGCACCCAGCGACGCAGCTGGCTGTCAGGCGCTCCTTGGGTAGGTGCCGTGCAACAGACTTTTACAGATGGCCGGGACAAACCTCCTGTCCGTTATCTGACATCATAATGCCATCGGGTGATTGACAGGTGGACTGTCCCACCCCGTCAAAAGTTGGCCCACACGAATGGGGCTCATCTGACCACAAAGAAGGCTGCCCACATCTGAAGGGCACGCAACCGGTGGCCTTCCGGGTGTTGCTGGACTACAACTCCCATCATCCCTCATGGTTTTGCCTGCTGCAGGGGCTGGTAAGATCTGGAGTCCCTCATCATCTGGAAGGCGCCCCTAAGATTGATGTGGAGGTAGACATTCCTTCAGGTTAGGCAAGTGGTGAAAAGGAGAAAGGATGGGGCCTCTCACTAGAGGCCTCCCACATCTGCAACTCTTCCTCCAGGAAGGCCCACCTGGTACCAAACCAAGCATCATTTGGGTGCCAGATGAGTACTTTATTTGCCCCACCCTTTCAGAAAGTTATGTGAATGGTTTTAACATCATGGCCGTCTCTTACTGATTCCTAGATTTTACCAGTAACGTAAATGCTTCCATCCAGCCCTGCTATTTTATCCTTGGTGGTGTTACGTTTTTCTTTATTATTACTGTTATGAAAGAAGCCCTAGTTTTTTTTTTTAAAAAAAGAAAACCCTTGCGAATTTATACAGTAAATATTGTCCTTTGCTACAAACAGGCATTCAACGGTAGATGAGGAAAAAAAAGTTGTTCAGACAAGTTTGAAACCTGCTAGAACAAAGTTGCAGTTCGACATGCACCTGTCTAGGCAAACCGCTCCCAGGCTGAAGAGGAGATGGGTTGTCTTCCAGCCTTCTGGCACAGTGGATCCATCACCAGTTGCAACAAGGCTATGCTTGGCCGAGAGGGCCTTGGTTACGGCAGCATCTACTTCTGAGGGCGTCAGCCTCCAGATCAACTGGCCTAGGAGCCCCAAGGTTAAATGGTAGGTTTCATTCAAGTGGCCGGCATTGGAGATCACAACTTGAAACATGAGCGGGAGGATCTGGTCCAGGTTAATCAGAGACATTGTTAAGCCCTGCAAAGAGAGAGAGAGAAAAAGAGGTGGAAATCAGAGGGCTGGTGAGGAGACTCACTCCTTTTCAGTTTTATGCTTCTCTCCACTTCAGGGATGGGAAAACCTGCAGCCCTCCAGATATTGTTGGGACTCTGCCTCCCATCAGCCCCAGCTAGCCTGGCCAACGGTTAGGAAGGATGAGAGCTACAGTCCAAAACATCTGGAGGGCACCAGCTTGACAAAGGCCCTCTTCTTCGCATCTTCCATTACCCACTCACTTCCTGAGTTCTTCCCACCCAGGAATTCCCTTCCTGCCTTCCTGAGTTTGTTCTTACTGTTTTCAAACGAGGTAACATGGCAGCCAGCAGCCCAAGAATCCTCTTCTGGGAACATTCAGCAAATACCTCCTCTTGACTAGGCATTATCTTTTCTTCAGCTTGGTCTGGAGTCAAGATATCGGCAACTTCAGTATCTATTTAAAAAATAAAATAATCCCCCCAAATGCAGTTGAGGTGGTTGATTCACAGTGCACACATCCAATCCGTAACAATACAGGTGGGTTCGTATTTCCTCATCAGGGGTGGTATCCAATGTTAGACCTATTCAGAGTAGACCCATTGAAGTTAACAGACATGACTTAGACTTATTAATTTCAATGGGTCTCCTCTTGAGTAGGATTTAGCGGACCACACCCCCATGTCTTAATGGCCAAATAAGGGCAGGCTAAAGGCTCATGTACTCCCTCTAAATGCATGGCTTCCCCCGCTTTGCTGCCATCCTTGGTGCAGTGTGACATCGGCAACGTGCTAACCATGGTTAGCTTTAACTTTCCTTACATTCTTATCAGTAAACAAGAGCCCTGCTGGATCAGACCAAAGGCTGTCTAGTCCAGAGTCCTGTTTCCTACAGTGAGCAACCAGCGGGAAATGAGCACAATAGCCCTCCTCTGCACTGGTATTCAGAGGCACGTTGTCTTGGATCCTGGAGGTAGCATTTAGCCGTACCTTCAGTGAATTTGTCTAATCCACCATCTAAGTTGGTGGCCACCATAACATCCGGTAACTATTTCCACGGTTTAACTCTGCACTGTGGAAAACACAGAAGAGAGAGTTTTGGAAAGGCATAGCTGTTTTCAATGGATAGTATGGGCGAGATACACTGTTACTTTTTGAAGTATCCTCATAAGTGCATCCTTTCTAGGGCTGGAAGCAAGATGAGGCCCTGTACAGTTAAAAGATGAAAAATATATAAAAAGTTAAAAACAAAAACAGTACATAAGGTGGAGCAACCCTTCTTAGGGCCAGCACAATTTATACAGGTTTAGAGTATCAAATTCTAGTTGTAGCTTCCCAATATGAATGTTACAGTAAACTCTGGTTAGCACTAAAATGCGAACAGGAAGTGATGCTGTGTTTTCAGAGTGCAGGATGGGGAACACAGCATCAATTCCTGTTCGCATTTTAGTGCTAACCAAGGTTTACTGTAACATTCATATCGGGAAGCTACAACTAGAATTTGCTACTCTAAACCTGTATAAATTGTGCTGGCCCTAAGAAGGGTTGCTCCACCTTATGTACTGTTTTTGTTTTTAACTTTTTATATATTTTTCATCTTTTAACTTTATTTTTATTTTAACTTTTTTAATAAGTGTAAGTCGCTTTGAGTGTGCGTATGTGTGTAGAAAGAGCGACCAACACATTTAATAAATAGACTATTCACTCTCATTTCTCCATTTTTAAAATAAAATGTAGTCTGTAAGCACGACGACTGGGGTTGTCTTGAATTTAATTTTGAATGGTACTTAGTAGGATTTAGGCAATTCAGAAATTATTAATATCAACTACTACATGTTATTACCCCCTGCAGACATATGGGAAGCTTCAAAAGTGCGATTGGTGGGGACGCGAGATAGGGCCTTCTCGGTGACTGCTCCTAGGTTCTGGAACTCCCTTCCTAGGGAGGCACGAATGGCCCCCTCCTTGCCAACCTTCCGTCGGCAAGTAAACACTTTTTTATTCCGACAGGCTTTTGGATAGAAGGTGTTTAGGATTGGGCTTTACAAGGCTTGTTTTATTGTTTTATATTATTATTTGTATTATTTTAAATTGTTTTTAGATTTTTAAGTGCCTTTCACGGTTTTAAGGTTGTGCATAGTTTAATTGTATGTTTTTAACTACATGTAGTTCTATTTGTAAGGCCCCCTGAGTTCCAGTTTGGAAAAAGGGCGGGGTAAAAATAACATTCCAATTCAATTCAAATTTGTGTACATTTTTTAAAAATTGTTTTTATTGTTGTATTTTTCTTTGCTGCCCTGGGTTCCTTTGAGAGGAAAGGCAGGACATATAATTTAACACCGAACAAAACAAAACAGGCATTTGGAAATTTTCTGGCAACTTTGAACAAGTGTGTATACATGAGAAAGGAAAAGGAGAGCGACTCGTACAGTATTTTTAGGAAACAAATAGGAAGTAATCTTTACCTGCAGTTACAGTTTCCTTTGCCGGGATGTCTGTATTAGAAGCAAGCTTCTCTCTCTCTTGTACTACCACCTCTGTTTTCGGTGGAAGGCCGTTGGAAGGCTTGCTCTCAGTTTTCACTTTACGCGCTCGTTGGGTGTCTACAGAGGCCTGGATTCTGTTGGCATCTCCAGTCCCCTACAAACAAATTACAGACTAAAAATCGCGACCATTCTTTCATGCAGTTAGCAAGTCTGACTTGGCAAGAGCTACAAAAAATCTTTGTACAACCAGTTTTAGAGCAGAGGTGGAATACTTGTAAGTCCAAGAAGCTAATTTCATGTGGATTGTAGAAAAAGGTGAAAAATGGGTGGGCCACCCACCTTTGACTAAGGTACCACCCACCAGTTTTACAGCTCCTGTGTCCGGGTGAACATCTGAATATGGCATGTAGGTCCAAGAGCAAATATTTGTTTGTTTGTTTAATTTATATCCCACACTTCTTCCCAGAAGGAGCCCAGGGTGGCAATATATATTTGTCGGTACATAACAGTAGTCCCTGCCCGGACAGGCTGCTCTTTGGACCTTCCTGCAATTAGCTCAAAGGGTCAAGGATTATCAATACCTCGGCACAGTCATCAACCAAAATGGAGACAATAGTCAAGAAATCAGAAGGAGGCTAGGACTGGGGAGGGCAGCTGTGAGAGAACTAGAAAAGGTCCTCAAATGCAAAGATGTATCACTGAACACCAAAGTCAGGATCATTCGGACCATGGTATTCCCGATCTCTATGTATGGATGTGAAAGTTGGACAGTGAACAAAGCGGATAAGAAAAAAATAACTCATTTGAAATGTGGTGTTGGAGGAGAGCTTTGCGCATACCATGGACTGCGAAAAAGACAAATAATTGGGTGTTGGAACAAATTAAACCAGAAATGTCACTAGAAGCTAAAAAAGATGAAACTGAGGTTATCATACTTTGGACACATCATGAGAAGACGTGATTCACTAAAAAAGACAATAATGCTGGGAAAAACAGAAGGGAGTAGAAAAAGAGGAAGGCCAAACAAGAGATGGATTGATTCCATAAAAGAAGCCACGGACCTGAACTTACAAGATCTGAACAGGGTGGTTCATGACAGATGCTCTTGGAGGTCACTGATTCATAGGGTCGCCATAAGTCGTAATCGACTTGAAGGCACATAACAACAACAACATCTGGTTGTGGGTAAAATGAGTTTTCAAGAGTTGCCAATTCAACATGCTTTCAAACCTTCTTTGCACTAAGAGCAGCCTGTGCGGTCCTGGAGACAGGGCTTGTATGTGCACTGCTCCCCCCCCCGCTTTACACATCCTGCATGAAGCCTGAATGTGATCACTGCAGTTGAGGATTGCGCGCACACATGTAATTGTGACAAACAAAACAGGTTTTTTTTTATTTTTCTAGCAAAGCTTTTTGGCTTCCGCCGTTATAGGTAAGTTAGCAGCTGGTGAAGGTGGAAGCCAAAGAGTTTTGCTTGAAAAATAAAAAACCTGTTTTGTTCATCACAGTTGTGTGTCTATTTTAAAAGGGATTAATGGAATCCTTGCAGGGAACCACAGCAAGCTTGGGTGAAGTTCTGTTTGTTGCTTTTAAAATTCTGTCTGTAGGCATAGATGTGTGCAAACAGAGAGAGATAGGCTGGTGTACAGTCCTGCAACTGACAGGAAACTGCCTTCTAGAGTCAGACTGCTGGTCCATCTAGCTCAGTATTGTCCACACAGACTGGCAGCTGCTCTCCAGGACTTCAGGCAGGGAGTCCCTCCCAGCCCTACCTGGAGATGCCATCGGGGATTGAACTTGGGAATTTCAGCATGCAAGGCAGAGGCTCTGCCCCACTGAGCTATGCCCCTTCCCTGCAGCCAAGGGACAGGGCCTGATCAACTGCCGGCTGCAACTTGACCAAACTGGGCTGCCCTCGGGGAGGTTCTCTCCTGCCAGCCAGAGGAGCTGGTTCCCACTTGAGTCATGATCCTGATGGGTCCCTCACTGCTAGAGAACAGGGAACCCCATCCTCACTCTTCAAGTACATGAAAGGTTCCCACACAGAGGAGGGCCGGGATCTCTTCTCGATCGTCCCAGAGTGCAGGACACGGAATAATGGGCTCAAGTTGCAGGAAGCCAGATTTCGACTGGACATCAGGAAAACTTCCTAACTGTTAGAGCCATACGACAATGGAACCAATGACCTAGAGAGGCAGTGGGCTCTGTGACACTGGAGGCCTTCAAGAGGCAGCTGGACAGCCATCTGTCGGGAATGCTTTGATTTGGATCCCTGCATTGAGCAGGGGGTTGGACTAGATGGCCTTATAGGCTCCTTCCAACTCTACTATTCTATGATTCTCACTGTGACGGAGGAAACTGCGGTGCATGACACTGTGAGAATCAACGGCAGCTTCTCCCGGCCCAGAAAAGGGAGGGGGTGGTTGGTAGTATGTGGAAGAACGAGAGAGAGAACACCAGTGCTCAATGAATGGGCACACTTGCCGTGTTCATTGCCAAGATGAGATCTTCATTTTCTAGACCCATTAAGTATTAGCTATCAGTTTGAAAGCACCACAAATCTTCAAAGTGCTTGTAAAATAAGCCCCAAACTAGGAGAGGTTACCATTCGGCCCCCAGGCAGCCATCATCTGGCCCCACCCACCACTTATGCCCCTTTGTTGACCACAAAGGATTCTGCATCAACGACAGCATTCGCACGTCAAAGTAAAAGCTACTGTTAGTATTAGTATTATTTATACCCCGCCTTTTGGCCAAAGGCCCTCAAGGCGGCTTCCAAGAAAAATAAACACAGGTAACAAGTCACCGTGTTAAGGCAAGGCTTATTACCGGCTCACCACCTGTGCTTTGAGCAAAACAAACTGTGATCCCCCAGTTTGGACACAGCGCTAAGTCAGGGGCCGTGGGTCTTATATATTTATATCCCACCTTCCCTCCCGTGGAATCGGAGCCAACGTACTCTGTTTCACCTGTCTGGTTATAGCTGCAAAAATCTGTATGCACAGGCCCGTTTTTGTCCACTTGGCACCCTCCAGCTATTTTGGATCATAACTCCCATCAGTTCCAGCCAGCATGGCCATAGGGTTCAAAGGCTGATGAGAGATGTAGTCCAAAACATATGGAGGGTAAAAGGCAGGCAAGATTTGTCACAGCTGCCCCGTGTCACAAAAAGAGATCAGTCTGAAGCATAATTTTTTAAAAAATATTTACATTGTAGCATCATTTTTTACATATATATATTTATTTACGTTGCAATGGGTGAAAGGTACAGGCATCTTAATGGCTTCCGGCGCCTCCTCTACTCTACCGTCTGTGGAGTTATCAACAGACAGCATCGCCTTCTCAGAGGAAGATTCACCCTCTGGCAACATACAGAGCAGAGCAAGGCTTTTCAAACCTAGATGCAAGGGAGAGAGAAAGATGTTGAAGAGTGGAATATGAACGGGCCAAATCCTAAATGTGCATGGGGGGGCAGAGTGGGGGGGAAGAGGAGAAAGACATTCAACGCTCATTAAGGGCAAAATTCTGGAACTTCACGGAGTTCAGATAATGAACTCCCCCCCCCACCCACCCCAAAGTGGAAGGAATCCAAAGGGCCTGGTCGTAATGTGCTCGCCTCCATTGCCGACAGCCTTCCCTCCAGGTTATAATCCCTATTCTCTGGCCAACTGACCCCTAAGAAGGGATGGGGGGCAAGTAAAACCAAAGCTGGGTCTCGCAGAGTCCAGTGCAACTGAAGCATGTCTTGACTGTGGGGCATTAGGAATACAGGATGCTGCCCCACAGCGAGTGAAAACATTGGTCCATCTTGCTCAGTACAGTGACAGCCAGGGTTTCAGCCAGAGATCTCTCCCCGCCCTACCTGGAGATGTTGGGGACCACAAAGCCCTCTGGAAGACAATGGGCCTTAAATAGGCTGGAGAGCCTGTGCCAGAATACCACCCCTCCCCCTGATGCTTTAGCCTGGGTCTGAGCAATGTCTCAGTTCACCTTTTCTATGCTGCACTTTCATCAGGCAATCCCCAATGAGTTGGATGCACTCCTGCTGCAGGGTCCTGGCATGAGCGACAACTTTGGGGTCGAGCGCCTCGCCATCCACCTGCTCGCCACTGGACAAGTCGGCGCTGTGGAGAGCCAGCGCGGAAAACAGCAGCCAGGAGTAGTTGTGGAGGTAAGGCTGGATGAGTCTATGGCGGTCGCTGATCCGCATGGTCATCATTGGGTATGCCGTGACGCTGTGGGTGGGCAGGTGGCTGAAATGGAGGAAGGAAGACTTCTTGTTAAAAGGCAGGCCGGCATTGCTACTAGGAAAACGTCAATGGTACACCTGCGCTTGTGTACATGCACAAGGTGGGTCTTGTGCTACGAAGGGATCCCTGGGGTCATGTGGGCCCGTGACCCGTCTCTGCAATCTGCAGAGGGCCTTCTCAGTGGTGGCTCCCAAATTATGGAATGATCTCCATAACAAGGTGCGCCTGGTGCCAACACTGTTATCTTTTCGGCACCAGGTCTTCTCCCAGGCATTTTAGCATGTGTTTTAAATTGCTTTTAAAAGATGTGTTTTTAAATTTGTATATATTTTTTTTAGTTACTGTAAACTGCCCAGAGAGCTTTGGCTATGGGGTGGTATATAATTACAATAAATAAATAAATAAATAAATTCTTGACTATCATCCACCACCAACTGTACTGCAATAGGGAATCAGACACCAGGCGCCTGCTTCTCTGTGAGTTGGAATGACCCCTCTCCCAAACATGGGACCGACTCAGGGGTAGCCAATGTGGAACCCTCCCCATAAGTTGTTGGACAACAGCTCTACCAACCCTAGCCCTAGCCCTGCTCAGGGATGATGCAAATTGCAATCGAACCCCTTTAGAGGGCATCACATTGCCTACCACTGTGCTCTGTGACTACGACTTCTCCTCAAGCTGGTTATTTTTGTTTTGGTTTCACTGCATGCTTATAAAAACATCTCTGTGAGTCGCTTATAGAGGACTACAGTCGAAAACTGGATCTGCATCTAAACAAACTGCACACTTAAGGGCTGGGAGGGCAGAAGGCGGATCACAGCCTCCTTGTAGATCACTTAGCGATCTGTAGTAGATTGGCAAGGGTATCTGGCTCCCAACCTTTTAATAACAATAAAATGATGTTTTCCACCTAAGTTACTGTGGACAGCCAACATTCTAAAGGTTGGGAAAGGATCTCCCCACAAAAGGAGCCCCCCCCCCGGAGGGGGTAACCAGAAGAGTTGGGTGAGAAGGTAATGTGGGCTCCATACAGTTCTAGTACTGGGAACGAATTCATAGGGTCAGTATGTATTCAAAAACAGACTGTTCTTTATTTCTAAAGGTATGTCTTTCACACCTGGCCCTGGTTGGTAGACCTGAGGGTGGAGGGTTAGGGTTAGTGATAGACCCAAGTAGACCTAACAAAGCCTGCCCACCCCAGCTTGGGGTAGATGAGGAGAACGGCTGAGCAAACTGCAGCTGGGGATATCAAGGATGCCCCCTCTTCCGGGGTAATGTCAACAAGCAGAGATGCAAGACTCCCAAGGGTGACCACACGAAGATTCAGCCTCTCCTGGAAGGTAGAATGCACAGTACCTATCAGAATACTTCTTTGCAGAATAACACCCAAAGCAAAGGTCAAAATCTTCACACACATTGCAATTCATACGCTGGCCAACGATGATGCCTTGGCAGTGATCGCAGGCATATTCCATGCTGACCATGTCATGGTTAGCCTCATGCCTTTCGGGTCTCACTCCGCCTACGTGGGAGGCAAAAGGAATGAAAAATCAGCACGGGTGCCAGAAGCGGCGATCAATCAGCGTCCATGTCGCTATCACGGCCAAACTATTGTATTGTGAACAGGTGCCCGGTTGGCGCGGACCATGCGACAGGGCCTTTTCAGTGGTAGCTCTGTTTGTGGAATGCCCTCCTCAGTGAGATGCACCTGTCTCCATCACTGCTGACTTTCAGGAGGAGTTTGGAAACATTCCTGTTGACCCAGACATTCGATGGCTGAAGGGGGCTTTTCCTAGCAACTTGAAGATTACAAACAATGTTTTCCAGCTGTGTTTTATAATATTTTTAACTACATTTTAGAATGTTTTTCTTTCTCTTGTTCAATTGTTTTGTTTATGCTTGCTGTCCTGGGCTCCTGCTGGGAGGATGGCAGGATATAAATCAAATAATACATAAAACAAAATAAATTCAAACCCTCCTCCTCAAGGAGAGAGTTGCATACACAAGCAAAAGATCCATCGCCTCCGCTGGTGGAACATTTCAAGTGGTGAAATCGGTTTTGCATGTGTAGGAACTGCCCTGCTGGATGTGTACAAGACACATCTCGCAGCAGCCAATCGGGCGTCTCTGGGAAACTAGCAAGCTGGCCAAACAAACAGCACCTCCCTCTAAACATGGAGGTTCCATTTACCTATCCCAGCTAATCACCTGGAGAGAACAAGGATCGTGTCCCACCCAAGTTCTAAGCCTGGCTCTTCCATTTCCTGGACCCTCTAGAACATGGATGAACCATGTTGGGCTTGGGTTGCCGGGAGGCTGACAACAGCTAGAAGGCCGCAGGTTCCCCACTGTGAAAGGCTGCCTGCGGGAGGTGGGGGAAGATTGAGGAGAAGGAGGAAGTGGGTAAGATGAAGTTCCCATTCTCTGCTGGGAAAGCTAGTGGGCAGATGATGATGATGATGAATGGGAATCCACACCTGACCACCCCCTTCTTCACAAAGACAAACCACTTCCTGTATGCCTAGGTATTTTAATATTCCCAAGTTGTATACCCTCTTTATTCCTGTATGTGTGGCTAGTAGCACCCATTTTAAAATTCACCTGGCTTACCCAAAAAGCACGTTTTACAAAGATCCATGTCGTTGCACTGCAAACAGCGGTAACGATGCCAAGGAGCGATCTCGTCACACCCGTCGCACGAGATGTCTACGTGTAGCAGGTCGCAGTAGCGAGCTATGAACAAGTGCATCTGGAACAAGACACAGAAACGCTTCTCGTTTAATTTGCTTGCCCAAAACCCACCTTTGGACGAACAATGAAGTGTCACGACCTTGCCTTTGCCTAACGCAGGTGCGACTCACGAGCCAGCTGAGCTACAAATACAGATGGATGGATCAGCACATTTCTGGTCCATGTCAGCTTTGCGTGTATTCATTAATAAATCCTGTTTCTGCATTCATCTTACAACACCCTCCCTGAACCTGGTGCCCTCCAGAGGTTTTGGACTACAACTCCCATCAGCCCCAACCACCACAGCTGGGGGTTGTACTCCACAACCTCTAGAGGGCACCAGTTAGGGTGAGCCTACAAATTCTTTTTAAAAGGCCTACACACACAAAAAAGAAAAAGAACAATATTCAATGCTAGCCCGTCTCAGATTAGGCTCACTGAAATAGACATGGCTAACTTTTTTGTTGTTGTTATATACCTTCAGAGAGCCAGTGTGGTATAGTGGTTAAGGTGGTGGGCTACGAGCTGGGAGACCAGGGTTCAAATCCCCACACCCATGAAGCTCACTGGGTGACCTTGGGTAGTCACAGCCTCAGAGGGAGGCAATGGTAAAACCCCTCTGAATACTGCTTACCATGAAAACCCTCTTCACAGGGTCGCCATAAGTCGGGATCGACTTGAATGCGGTCCATTTCCATTCATATGCCTTCAAGTCGATGACGCCTTAGACAACCCTATGAACCTTTTGGATGTATTCATAGGGTTTTCATGGTAAGAGGTACTCAGAGGTGGTTTCCCATTGCCTTCCTCTGAGCCTACGGCACCCGGTATTGCCAGGCGGTCTCCCATCCAAGTACTAACCAGGCCTGACCCTGCTTTAGCTTCTGAGATCAGACGAGATCGGGTGTGTTCAGGGTAGTATGGCCGTAGGCATGGCTAACTTGGGTACATTAATTTCAATGGGTCTACTCTCAGGAGGACTTAGTTGTCTATGGCCCTAGGGTGGGAAGTCTGCTCAGTTTAAGATCAGTTACATTAGCAGTTAACAGGGAAAGGGCTTCTCAGTAGCAGTCCCTACACAATGGAGGTGGCGTGGTTGGCTCCCTGAACTGCAATAGTGTAAAAAAGGGTTTTACAACAGCTGAATTATAAATTTTAATGCATTCTTGTTTGCTTTTTGCATGTCTAAAGTTTTATGATAATATGGTTGCATTTTGATGGTTATGTTCAGCTTGTTGGCTTGGGTAGACTTAACCCTGAAAGGCTATCTAAATGCATAAATAGAACAGAAGATTAAAACTTAGAAAAAAATAACTAAAAAATAAAATGAAATTATGCCCTCCAAAACACCCCCGACTGTGGAAACAAGTTAGCGCACTCCCAGGGCCGTTCAGTGAACTTTGTGGCTCGGCAGGATTGAATTAGACCCTTTCACAGCCAACGGCACCCAATTGCCCTCTTGCGTTTAAGACAAACTCTTGCGTCCCTGGTGTCAGGTCCAGCTTTTGCAGGAAGGTCCCTGGGCAAGACATCTTCTATAGGCATCCCTCTCTGCAACAGGCCCAGAGGTCTCTTGTCAGTGTCCCTGGGCAAGACATCTTCTATAGGCATCCCTCTCTGCAACAGGCCCAGAGGTCTCTTGTCAGTGTCCCTGGGCAAGACATCTTCTATAGGCATCCCTCTCTGCAACAGGCCCAGAGGTCTCTTGTCAGTGTCCCTTAACCCCCAGCACTGTAGGTATGGGTCCTCAGCAGATGCCCAACCACGCTGACCCTCCTTCCCAGCCCTGCCTCCCTCCTTGGAAATAGAAATGGACTGCCTTCATGTCGATTCCAACTTAGGGCGACCCTACGAATAGGGTTTTCATGGTAAGCAGTATTCAGAAGGGGTTTACCATTGCCTCCTTCTGAGGCTGAGAGGCAATGACTGGCCCACGGTCACCCAGTGAGCTTCGTGGCTGTGTGCGGATTCGAACCCTGGTCTCCCAGGTCGTAGTCTGACACCTTAACCACTACGCCGCACTGGCTCTCCCCCACTTCTTAACCTATTCCAAAAACCACATCAACGCTTTTATTCTGATGACCTTCCTCTGCTTCTCTGGGTCTGCTTGGCTTATCTTGTCACACCAGCTTTCAAAGACTCCTTCTTGACACTCGTCCATCCACTCGGAGTTCTGTTTGTAGTCTGCAAGTTCCTCTTCTTCGCTCCTCGGGCTGAGGACAGAAGCACAACATTAAAAGCTTTCTACTTGAACGGCCAGACTGAAAGAATGGCCGAAAGAGAGAAAAAGAGAAAAGGCTGCAATGCTTAACAGATTAAAAACCTTTGATTAAGTAAAAAGATCAAAGACCCTCCGTGGTGCAGATTGGTAAGCGGCGGTAACGCAGCCGAAAGCTCTGCTCACAGCCGGAGTTCGATTCCAACGGAAGGAGGAAGTCGAATCTCCGGGAAAAGGGGTCGAGGTCCACTCAGCCTTCTATCGATCCGTGGTCGGTAAAATGAGTACCCGGCATATGCTGGGGGGTGAAGAAAGGCCGGGGAAGGAACTGGCAATCCCACCCCATATATACGGTCTGCCTAGTAAACGTCGCAAGACGTCACCCTAAGAGTCGGAAACGACTCGCACTACAAGTGTGGGGACACCTTTACCTTTTTAAAGTAAAAAGATGCTTCTAATTAATCTGTTTCAAACTTCAAAATTGTAGGCCGACCCTGGTGTTCCAGATAGGAGCTGGAGTGAACAGTGAATCACCTACATTTATAGAAGTTAATTTCATTATTTCATTGTAGTGTCCCACCCTCGTCTGGAGAGTGTGTCAAGACCCTTCAGCCCAGCCTGAAAGTTGAGGAGGAGTACCACCCCCAAAGCCCTGCAGTTCTTTTGAGAGTCTGTGTGTCCTGGCCCCCAACCAAGAAGCAGACTCAGGAAGCAGGATTTTCCTGCATTAAGTTTTATTCAAGAATCCACTACAGGAATGCATCATCACAAGGCATAAATCAAGATTACAGAAACACACCGAACGTATCTCCAAGCACTGTGGAGGCAGCAAGACTTCGCAACAGGGAAACGCAAATATTGCAGGACTTATGCCTCAATGAGTAGCAGTGTCTGCATACTATGGCTTAATTCTCGGTCATTCTAGCCTTTTTTCTATCAAGCACAAGCACCTTCAAGGAACTGATACTAACCTTGATTTATGTATTTGATTTATTATTTGATTTATGTCCTGCCCTTCCTCCCAGCAGGAGCCCAGGACAGGATGTAAATCTTGAGATGAATCTGCCATCTGGCCTTTCTCCTTGATGCTGGACGCTTTCGTTGTCTTCCTCAGCTAGATCTGAGCTGGATGCCCAGTGGGAATTCCTTTCTCCCCGTCAGAGTCAATGAGGGGGGAAGTTTGTGGGCGTTCCTTGACAGAAATACTTTCGGAGCATGAAACGGCCCGAGGCTTCTGGAAGCATTTTCTCCAGAGATACTCCAGCAGCCACTTTCCAAATGTCTGCAACTCCCTTATTTCCCAAACCTGCCAAGGGGTCTCCGTGGAGCCCATGACACTCTGCCTCAAGGATGCAACAAGTATAGGCCAATGTATGGTCCTGAGCTACAACCTGCAACTTAGGAGAAGGGCAGGGGCCTGGAGATATCAACTCTATGGCACAGTGGCGGTACCCTGGTTTGTAGAGTGACCCCCTAGAGAGGCTCACTTAGCACCTATGCTGTTGGCTTTTCGGCACGAGGTGGGGACCTTTTTATTTTTCCACACTTCTTAATGTTTTTTTAAGTTCTCTGAACAATTGCTCTTTATTATTTTTATTATATCTAATTAAAAACTGATCTCTGTCAATGTTCTAATTTTTTACTTTTATTTGTGAACCCCTCAGAAAAAAATTGTGAATGGGTGGCACAGAAATGTTTGATGCACTCCCAAATTTGTGGATCTCTGAAAATAATTTGTGGATCTGCAAGCATTAAACCTGTCCATTTTACATCTCTTTTTGTTGTCTATTAAGATTAATGCTTTTAAAAATACTTTGGGCAACTGACTAAATCTTTTGGAAAGACCACCTTCTCCCATATGTACTTACCTGTACCTTAAGATCCTCTCTGGGGGCCTTGCTCTGAGTGCCCCGTCAAACGAACTGCGGTGATTAAAGTCCATAAAGAAGGCCTTTTCAGTGGTGGCACTCTGGTTATGGAACAGCCTTCCAAGGGAAGCTGGCCTGGCACCAGCCTTGTCATCTTTTCTGTGACCTCTCTGTTCACACAGGTCTTTTAAATACCTGATGTAGCCTGGCATTCTCTGTTTTTAAATGTATGTTTTAACTTTGACGGGGCGGAGGGGGGGATGAGTTTCGGTTTTTGTTGCAGATTTCATGGTTTTATGTCTTGATTTGTATTTAAAATGTATTTATACTTATTTATTGTAAGCCATTCAGAGAACTTTATGTTATGGGACAGCATGCAAATATCGTTAAACAAAAATGCCTGGCCGTACAGTAAACTCTCGCCCGCGAGAGGCACAGGAACAAACATGGAAT
The DNA here is from genome assembly GCF_030035675.1 of Rhineura floridana. Lineage (NCBI taxonomy): Eukaryota > Metazoa > Chordata > Lepidosauria > Squamata > Rhineuridae > Rhineura > Rhineura floridana. Next base: position 3,500,185 of record NC_084500.1, on the reverse strand, counting down.
CCTGCAATGCAGGAGGCTGATCTATTAGTCCAAATTACAAATAGCTCAGTCCCCAAACAGTTTGACCTCTAGGCTCCCGCATTTGCTGCCCAGGGGCCTTTGGGAGGAAGGTGTTGGATGCAAATTTAATAATAAATTAATAGATAAAGGGCGGCAAGGAAAAAAAGGGCTCTATGATAGTTTTCTCTAGAAAGTAACTCTTGCAAGAAACAGTAACTGCTTTGCAGAAATATCTTCATTTTGCATTATCTCTGTTATCTTTTCGGCCTATTGAAGACCTTCCTCTTTTAAGCTGAGACCTATCCCAGTCTGTGTTGGAATTGCTTTGTAATATGTTTGGTTAGACCTTCTTTTTAAAATGTTTTTAATCTTAGAATATGTTTTGAAAGCTTTTTTAAGAAAAGTTTTTACAGATGTTTTGTTTTAATGTGTTAGAGTTTGTTTTTATGATGTTTCAAAGATTATGGTGCTTTTGTTTGCCGTCCTGGGCTCCTCCTGGGAGGAAGGGTGGGATATAAATCATCATCATCATCATCATCATCAATAATAATAATAATAATAATAATTTTCATTCTTTAAGATTTCTACACCACCTTTCAAGCCAAGAGCCCCTCAAAGCAGTACTGGGCAGATTCAACTTTTCCAGCCAGCATTCTTTCATTTTCCTGTTTTGTTTCTTAACACAGAGACTCTTCCTGACTTACCAGATTACGCTGTCATGAGCACTTATGTTCTCTCGCGACATGGTGATAAGGAGGTGTGGTAGCTGTATATCAACAAAGAAGGAAAGGTCACTTGGCTCCCAACCCATATCCAAGAGGTGAAGGAGGGACGTCTGCACGCAGGACAAGGCTGGGAGCAGAGATCTAAACAAACAGGAGAGACAAACCAGGGTGGCAGAATTAAAACATGGAGGGGCAAAGTTGCAGATGGCTGAAGTGAGGAAGAAAGGGGACAAAGGGGCTTTCATTTCGATGTGTGGGGGGGAAGGGGGACAAGATAGGAGAACATGACAAAATTTGAGGAATTTACGCATGGTGTGGAGAACTGAAACCATTTCTTCTCTTTTCTCCCCCCCCCTTCTCTACTCATAATACTAGACCCTTAGAGACACCCCGTACAATTTACTGATTGTAGATTCAGGGCAGCCAAGGAGAAAGTGTTTTTCAGAAAACACATAATTTATGGAATTGGCTACCACAGGATCTGGTAATAATTGCTGGTTTAGGATGCTTTAAAGGGAGATAAGACAAATTAATGGGAGAGAAGAGGATCAGCAGTGGCTGTTAGTCACGACAGTAATACGGGACCTTGAAGCGCAGAGGCAATCAACCTCTTGGGAGGCAAAACAGCAAATGGAGAGTGCTCCTTTCCTGGCTTGGGGGCTTCTTGGTGACATCTGGCAAGCCACTGTATGAAACTGAACCCTGGATTGGGTGAACTCTTTTGGTCTGATCTAGCTGGGCTGCTTTTATGGTTTTCTGAACCAGGCTTTGGTAGATTAACCCACATTCTGCTCCTCTGCCAGAATCAACGGCTGTTTGGTCATAACAGTGAAAGTAAGAGCCTTCTCCGTACCCAAAGCACTGAATCACACTTCCATTCCAGAGACACACAAGCTTATCAGTAGAAAATATACTGCAGATTAAACATAGGAATGGCCCAAGCAAAAGCAGGATCCAATAGTGGATTGTCAAAACAGGCTACAATTCAGAAAGCATTCTTTGATATGGTCAAGTTCTTAATGTTCCCAGTGCCCATGAACTTTCGGGTGGTCTGCTTTCTAAAAAGCCAAGGAGGCACTTCCGGGAAGGGTGACTTCGCTTGTGCCTGCTTTTGAGATGGGCTCCCGCCGCAGAAGAAGCTTATTCAGATATAAATCAGTCAGAACATTTTTTTTTTGACTGATGAAATTTCTCCCGGGCAGGGAGAAACGTAGAGATCAACCTCAAAAGCCTGTTTTTGTTGGGAGGACTGGATTTCATTAATTTATGAGAAAAGGTCCAGCCAGCAATGCCGGACGGACTTCCGAACAAGCTCTATCTGATTAATGCGATACGTTTATCTTTTCTTCAAAGAGAAAACGGACTAACAGGCAAGCACCCTTCTTTCTATCTTTTTTTTACTTGGTTTAAATTGTTGCAGCAAAAAGAGATTTGTCAAATGAATCAGCTTTAAAGAACTTCTGGGTGAGCTATAACTCTTCTCTGTTATTCACGAAATTAACAGCTTATCTCTGTTTCTATTGCAAAAAGCTGTCCTGGAAGTGCATTCTAAAGATATAAACAGAAGAGGGATTTCTATTCCGAGGAACATTATATTGTCTGGGACTATTCTCTTTTTGGTCTATTTTATTTTGACGAATCTGCTTCTTCACGACGCCACTAACTGTTTTGATGCTGGGAACTAAATTTGTTTTGTATTCTTGAACATAAAGAGATAAGGCAGGCTGCTCTGTTTATACTGTGATGTCATCAAGCCTGGAATATTAACCCAATTGTTGCTGAAATAAGAAGTGGTTCTTCTTTATTTTTGTTTTGTTTTGTTTTCGTGGTTTTAAAAATGGCAATCAAGAAAGTGGCTGAGAATCTGGAAGTAATTATGTTTCAGAAAATAATGGATGAGATTGAGATAACGAAACAAACCCTGCGACAGGGCAGTAAGGAGCTGAAAATTGAACTGAGCAAAATGACGCAGGAGCTTAAAGAAATAGGGGATCCTGTGAGAGAGGAGAATGAGATCAGAGATGAGAAAAGAAAAAATAAAGGGAAGATACAAGCCCTGGAGATTGGAACAAATGTGGAATTGGAAAAAGATCTGGAGTTTATGGATATTAGAAATAAAATCTACTGTTTGGAATTTAACGTTATCTCTGAAGAAATTAATGAAGATATTAGAGATAAAGTTATCAATGGCTTGGATAATCTTCTGGACTGGAATGACGTGATGGAGCTTGATATAGAGAAAATCTATGGAATTAACTGCAGCCATGTGACAATGGAAAAACTCTCAAGAGATGAGCCAGTGCATTTTGTAAAAAAGAAGAACAGAGATATGACTTTACAACAATATTTCAGCAACTTATTCAGAATTGATGGCAAGAAAATATTTGGGATAGAGGAAATTCCCATCAGACTCTTATTATATGACTATGGCTATGACAGCAAGATTATTATGGAATACTGATAATGGAAGATTGGACACTGAAATTACTGGACTTAACAGGACTATTGAAGATGGAAGATGGAATTAATATGGATAATGGAATAATGGCTATTGAAATTATTGGACCTAACAGATTTTGATGAGATGGATTAATCGATATGTTTATTTGGACTATGGTTATGACAATAAGATTATTATTATTATTAACGAGATGGATTAATCGACATGTTTATTTGGAGAAAAATTGATAGATATATTTCTTAAAGAATTGAAACCTCTCTTTGACTTTTTGTGGAAAGAATAAAGTAATGTTTATGAGATTTGATGATTAATTAAGATAACTACTGGAGGAAAGTGATTTTATAATATAATTTAAGAGACAGGATTGTTATATATTGTAGACCTATAACTGATTTGATCTGTGACAAATGGGAAGTCAACATTTTATTTTTTTGTTTAATCATTTTTGTTTTGTTTTGTTTTTTGTCTTTGAATGTTTTATGATTTTGTTTTGTATGTTTTATGAAAATTTGAATAAAAATTATTGTAAAAAAAAAAATAAAAAGCCAAGGAGGGAGGGGGGAGAGATTAGTGACGGAGACCATGCTTTACATGCAGAATGTCCTAAGTTCAGCGCTTGGTATCTCCAGCTAGAGGACCAATTAAGGAGTACCAGGCAGCTTGAGACCTTGGAGAGTCTCTCCTTTGAGCATCTAGGACAGATGGGGCTTGAATAAATATTACTATTATTAGTTAAAGCATTTATATGCCGCTTTTCAGGCCAACCTCACAAAGCGGTTTGCATGTTTCTTACCCGTTTCCCCATTACACAGTGATTTCAGAGTGAGCTGCAACTAGAACTGTTTCCAATTCAGTTACTAAAAACAAGGCAGGCAAGCTTAGAGATGCGAAGGCCCGGAAAAAAACCAGAAAAATTCAGGGGGGGAAACAGGTTTTTTTCATAGTCTTTTTTTTTCCTGAAAAATTGAAAAAAAATGGATGATGGAATGTTTTATTTTAGCATGATGAATAAAATGTTTGATTGAATATTGTTCCCCCCCTTTTTTTTCTCAGTTCTTTTTATGGGAATGGATGCTTTATGTCTGCTTGACACTGTGAAGGACTAGCGGAGACATAATTAATTTTCCTGGTTATTAATGTTGATGGTTTCTTCTGGGTTTTTTAAATTGTTTTTTGCCTGATCCTCATAAACTGGCAAAACGAAAGAGGTTCCTTACAGTTCAGGAGCTTGTAGATTCATTCGTTATGAAAAAAACTAAAAATTTTAAAAAGTAAATTCAATTTGTAATAACTGTTTGAATAAAATGTACTTTTAATATGGCAAATGTGATAATTTTATGCCAAACCAACTTGTACTTAATTACATTTGATGTTCCTAAAGTAACAAAATGACTTTCAATCTGTAAAAAGTGCTAATATCACATTTTTTCAGTTTTTCCAAAAAACCCCAGAAAAAAAACCCTGTTTTTTCCATGGCTTCAACATTTCCAGAAATTTTACATCTCTAGGCAAGCTGTGACCAACCCACTAAAGACATCCGCCCTGGCAGGAGATTCCGCTAAATGTCTGGGCAAATAACCAGGCCTTCAGGTAGTCCCTAAAACGTAAAGAGGAGGTATCTTGATGAGGACACAATGGCTACCTAGGAAGCGGTGGACGGAGGGGGCTTATTAGGCTCCATTCAGGGGGAATCTCAGAGCAACTACCATCCCTTATCGCCAACAAGAGAAAAACACGGACTCAGGGCAGCCACCAGGGGGCAAAGTACAATCAAGAAGATCAAGGTGGGGCAGAAACCGGGGGAAGGAGAAGGCTTCCTCCTCCTCCCTAGGAGCGTTGGGGTTTTTTTTGCAGAGACAAGTCCCTGCAGGTAAAGACTATCTAGGCAGAACATCAGAGCTCCTTGAACTTCCCATTGCTCTGCTTCCTGTGGGCTGCCTGTAACTTCAGAAACAGCAGCCTGAGGCTGAGCCTCTGGCATGCGCCTTGGTCTGTGTGCCCTTGTGTGTATACAATGTGCACTGAGGGATGACCTGGGAACTAGGAAATTAGCCTCAAATTGGTGTGACATTTTAACACTTGGGGTTTCTTGACCCACGGTTGCATTCAACTCCTTTTGGTGTTTTACCAGAATGATGGTTCCAACTTATGACCAGTGACAATAACGGAAAGAAAAGTTTGTAGAACCGGACTCTCCAGCTGCTTTTAAGCACACTAAGATTTCAGTTTTCATTAGTTGCAGGTCAGATTTGGAAAGTAGTTAAGTTGGGCTCTTCTGTAGAATCCTACTGACCCTAATGATCTTGCTGTGTGTTGTCTGGTGGCTCAACTGATTCAGCCAGAGTACAAGATTGCAAATCTACTGTTTGTCGAAGATTTGGCAAAGCTGGCAGAATCCCCTCCTGTGGCCAATTCCCAAACTCCCAGTATTTGCACTGATGGTGGTAAAGTGTTGCTCTCTCATGGCAGTAACCGGGGAACAAGCCAACTTCAGTAAATTGTCCAAAGAATTCTCACAAATTAAACAAAAAGATCTAGGTCTGCTCCAAGAGAAGCTGACTTGGGTCTTCTGAAAGTACAAGCAAGTTTTTGTTTTTAAAAAATCTTACATTTATATCTTGCCTCTCTTCCATGAAGGAACCCAAGGAGGCATACATGGGGGTCCCCAGTGGTCTCCCACCCAGGGACTGACTAGACCTAGACCTGCTTAGCTTCAGCAAAGTGGTGGACTCATGTGCCTTCAGACCATACCTTGGTCCAACATGAAAGTGTCCAAGCAAGCAGACAAGAATTTACAAGGCCTCCTTTTGCAACATGACCAGCTACTACCTAAGGGGGACAATTACCAGGGTGGGCAGGGTAATGTGCAACAATTTTTTTTTAAAGAATCTTGTACGCTTTAAGAGAGAGAGGGAGGGAGAAAGATATCCATACTTGTCATTGAGGTTGTTAAATCCTTTCAGAGCATTGACCAAAAAGAGAAGGAGCTCATAGTAGGATTCCCGTATTTCCCGATGTAGCGCAGCTCCGCAGCCTTCCAAGTGTCCAAAATAACTGGAAAAGAAGTGCAACTGCTGAACCGCTTGGAGGCCTCTTGTTATCCACGAAGAAACACCGTTTACGGTAAGAACAAACTGTTCCTTCTATAAGCCTGTCACTGACTAGCTACTTTGATCTACCACGGCATTTACACCGGCCATTCTTGTTTTGATCACCCACCACATCCTCCTCTATGGCATGCAAGGGCCAAACCAGACAAGATGTGGGAAATCTGCGACCAGACCCTCTTGATGTTTTCATTTTAACTCAAACATAGTTGCTGGGGGCCCTGACCAGCGTGTGTGATGAGTTAATCAACCCTTCCAATTCTAACTTCCTGCCCTGCCTGCTCCAACCTCCATGGGATGGAGTATTTTGTCTGTCTTTTTCTGTCCCAGAGCAGCTAGCCGGCTGGTTGGGGAGTATTAGATTCAGGAAATAACAAAGATGGAAAGGTTTTAATTCCCCCCCTCCCAAATGATTAGATCATTTCTCTAATCAAGATCAAGTCCACCTACAGTGGCTTTAAAAGTTTTATTTTGAATAAATAAAAAACAGAAAATCAGGAGATCTGATCATGCACGTCCATGGCTGTTTCAGCCCTTAATCTAACCAGGTGACTACAGTTACTGCTTATACGGGGTGATATTCAACACTAGTACTACTCAGAGCAGACTCACTGAAGTTAATAGACATGGCTAAGTTAGGTTCATTAATTTCAGTGGGTCTACTCTGAAGAGAACCTAGTTGAATATGGCCCACTAACTTCCCCCCCCCCTTAAAAAATAGCAGCTATGGTTCTACCTGTGCTATTTCTGCTCTGGGTGGACCCAGTTTGCCTGCTTCCCTTTTGTAGCAAAATCTGGAACTAGAGAGGGATATATGGTTTCGGCCCAGTCTATCTGAAGGAGCGCCTCCAACATCATCAGGGATGCCGCCCAACAAGATCAGCCTCAAAAGGCCTTCTCTCTATCCCACCAGTTAAAACAGCTAGACTGGTGAGGACTAGGGAGAGGGCTTTTTCAATTGTGGCCCCCACTCTGTGGAATTCCCTTCCAAATGATCTCCGCCAGGCCCCCTCTATGATGAGCTTCCGCCGGGCCTTGAAGACCTGCCTCTTCAGGCAGGTTTTTGGGGTGGGTTAGGTTTTATAATTATTGTTGAGATTTTTAATGTATTTGTATGTTTTTATTTTGTACGTCGCCCAGAGTGGCTGGACAGCCAGCCAGATGGGCGACTAATAAATTTAATAAATAAATAAACTTAGAAAACATATCAGGGTTTTTGTGTGTGTTTTTTAAGATTTCAATTGTCTTAAAGAACCACCGCCTAGTTTAAAACAGAACCTAAATATAATACAAAATTTGCACTCATGAACTCCTAAAACTGGAGAAACAAGATCAATCCTCCTCTATCAAGCATACTGAAGTTATAAACTCTCCCTAAACAAAAGGTCAAACAAGCAGGGATAATACATACCTTGAGCTAGTCCCAAGATCATGCGTCAAAATACGACAATGTACAACAGGTTGTGTATTGCATTATTGGGGCAAATTATGAGCATTTGCCTCTACAACCAAGCAGCGTGATTTCCCATGTCAGAGAGGAAACACCTTCCTGCACATCTCTCCTGTCTCTAGCCCAGCGACCCCCAAACTGGTGCTCCCAGATGTTTGGAACTACAACTCCCATCAGCCCTAGCATACTGGCCTGAGGTTCCCCACCTTGATACAGAGACAACGCTAAGCTAGCTGGACCTGATTTAGTGCAAGTCAGCTGCCTACATTCCACTCCCTACCAATCTGAGCTAAAAATTAGCGGTTGCCCGTGCTGGAAGTTAGCTTCCTTCCACGTTCTTACTTTGTGAAGTCTTTTTGGCAAGCCAGAAGTTCCAACAGGAATATAATGCAGGGCGGGACGAAACAGTGAGGTTGGCTGAGGGACTCTAGGCACTGGCGGATCATCTTCAGCTCTTCCAAGATGCTTTTGGCTTGAGCTTTTCTCAGAGCAAGGACTTGCAGCACACTAGAAGAAACGCACACGTGAGGACAGAGCGGCAACCAAGCGGCAACCAAGCAGCAAGCACGGGAGCATTCACCCAAGCAGAACAAAATGGGGCAGGAATGCAGAGGAATGTCCTTTAAACCACGGGTGTGAGGAGCCTGTGACCCTCCAGTTGTTCCCAGACTCTAACTCCTGACCTGGCCATGCGGGACGGGGATTGATCGCAGCTCAAGACCGATACCATCTGTAGGCTCCACGTATTCCTTACACCGGCTATAAAACCTGTCGCTCTGGAGCTCATCGTTGCTCATCCAGTTGTTTATTTACTACCACTACCACTACTAGATTTATATCCCAGTTGCCGGGCCCAATTCAAGGTGTTGGTTTTGACCTTTAAATCCCTATGCGGTTTTGGCCCAGTCTATCTAAAGGAGCGCCTCCAGCATCATCAGCCATGCCGCCCAACAAGATCAGCCTCAAAAGACCTTCTCTCCATCCCATCAGTCAAAACAGCCAAACTGGTGAGGACGAGAGAGAGGGCTTTTTCAGTTGTGGCCCCCACCCTGTGGAACTCTCTCCCAAATGATCTCCGCCAGGCCCCTTCTATGATGAGTTTCCGCCGGACCTTGAAGACCTGGCTCTTCAGGCAGGCTTTTGGGGTGGGCTAGATTTTATCCTCATTGTTTTTAGATTTTTAATGTCTAGGTATTGTATGCCTATGTTGTACGTCACTCAGAGTGGCTGGACAGCCAGCCAGATGGGCGACTAATAAATTCAATAAATAAATAAATAAATAATAATAATCCCGCCCTTCCTCCCAGGAGCCCTGTTGAGCCTCACAGGTCCATATATTTTATTTAACAAAAGTTTGCATACCGCTGGGTACATAAAATAAAAATAAATAAATAAAAAGTCAGTTCAATAAATACTATCTATTGTCATCTGAGAGGAATGCTGAGATCCTAACACCAGTAACATGTTAAATCTCAGGACCCCAAGGTAACAACAACTAAGTTGGCCGGCCCGGCCCCCTTACCCCTTAAAAAAAGGTAAAGGTAAAGGTGTCCCCGCACTTATAGTGCAAGTCGTTTCCAACTCTCAGGGTGACGTCTTGCGACGTTTACTAGGCAGACCGTATATATGAGGTGGGATTGCCAGTTCCATCCCCGGCCTTTCTTTACCCCCCAGCGTATGCCGGGTACTCATTTTGCCGACCACGGATGGATGGAAGGCTGAGTGGACCTCGACCCCTTTTCCCGGAGATTCGACTTCCTCCTTCCGTTGGAATCGAACTCCGGCCGTGAGCAGAGCTTTCGGCTACATTACCACCGCTTACCACTCTGCACCACGGAGGATCTGTACCCCTTAAAGCCCACCCCTAAAGATAAACAAAGACGGATATCCTATCTGGCCCACCTTTCATGAGAAAGAGATTGGTCCTTAATGAAGTCCAAGATGTGTTTCAGGACGGGATATTTCTCCTTAATGCTAGGCACAGGCTTGGACTCTTCCATTGAGCGGAAGGAGAGCAGCCGGAGCCGCCCCCGGCTGAATGGAGGCTTCCGTGTGGGTGTAGAGGGAGGGGACAGAGTCTCTTCTTGCTCTGAGAGGGCACTGTCGAGGGACCTGCTTTGGGACGCAGGAGACGTTTCTGTCTGTGGGGAGTCTGGCCCCTGCTTTCTCTTCGAGTCCCAGACAGTTGCTTGACCTCCCTCTGGGAAAACAAAACCAGTCACTCCAAAGGCAGGCGATGAATCCGATGCCTGGAAATCCGCTTCTACTAAAGAGCTCGCCCTCTGGAGTTTGTCCTTCTGGCATTGCTCCACGTGATCCACGTCACGGCCTTCCGCTTTGGTCCGTGCAGGCAAAAAACTGAGTAGCAGGAGGCTTTTCTGGATGCACTGCTGGGCTGTCACAGAACAACACAGGCATCAAACGAATGGCATAAATGGGTTCCTGCCGCCCTGCTGCATTACAGAAAACGTTGTGTGCCTCATACCCTCTGAGGAGCATTGAGTTATTTAATAAATGCATTCTGCCCACCTTGCAATGTAACGGTTCTCACTGTGGAGAACAAAATTAAACACACACGCGCGCAAATAGAACTGTTGGGAGAAGATGATGAGTTGGTGGAAACCAGAGCAGCAGTACTATTAGGAACGGAAAGCACCATCTTAGAAGAAGGTTCCCCTCTACGTAAGAGAGAACAGGGAATTCCTCCCTCTAAACCGATGGCTGCTGTAACAAAGGTGTGCACCATCTGGAAACAAAGGAAGTATGACTGTTGTTTCAGAACTGCTGCTTTTAACCAAATGCAAAGTTGTTTTATTTACTTATTTGTTGCATTTACACCCCGCCTTTCTTTCACCATGGAACCCAAGGCGGCATACATGTTCCCAGGCAGTCTTTCATCCAGGCACTGACCAGACCCAAACCTGCTTCGCTGCTGCAAGGCGGTGGCCTCGTGTGCCTTCAGGCCATCGCCTGGGACAAGTTATGCAAGTCTACATCAATAGCTGATTCACCAAGACCGTTTTAATCAGCTGACAGCCCTAAAGCGTAAGCCAATCTTGCGAGCGACCCAGAAGCTGAGGCTCGGGCAATTTGCTCGACTGCTCATTGGGGCGGAATGTTGCCATCATAGTACTCCACAGCTGAAAGAATTGCACTGGCTGCCAATTAGCTACTGGGCTCGGCTTGAGTTGCTCGTATTGGTGTACAAAGCCCTGTACAGCTTGGGACCAGGAGACCACCTCCTGTACATACCCAACCAATCACTACACTGCACAGAAGAGGTCGGGCTCCTGCAGATACCATCCACTCAGCAGGTCTGTTCTGCACAAAGCCAGATTCAGGGCTATAGTGTGGTGGCACCTATCCTCAAATCCCCTCCCGCTGCATACCCGACAGGCACCTTCTCTACTGTCTCTTCGGCAACTTCTAAATTTCATTTCATTTCAACTGCTAAAGACATTCCTCTTTCTAAAATCTTTCTCTCAGTTGCCATCTGTCTTGGAACAGAAATGATTTTATACATGTGCCGTTTTAAATAATTTTTATAATTGTTTAATTGTTATATACATATCTATCTGTAACTGTTTTTATATAGGGAACTGTATCATACATGTTATATTGTAAATTGCTTCAGGGCATGCAATTCTTAAATGAAATAAATGATGTCATCAGAGTAATAATCATCTTGTTGAATGGCACGCAAAGTATTTTGGAGGAATTCAGCGGCCCTAACTGTCCATGGGTGTTTCTTCGAAAATCTCCCCCCACAAAAAAAAACACACACACACAAAAGATCTGCTCCCACTGAGCCCAAGAGCACACCCTTTTTAGAGTTTGGCAATCGCAGGAGTGCAGGCAGCAAGAGTTCAAAGAGAGGCAAATGCACAAGAACACTTACCAAGGGTTTCTGGGTTTACCTCGGTCATCTCGCTGGCCCGATTCTCTTCCCCATCACTTCCATGGTCCACGAGGAACCTCTGTTTCATTTCTAGCTGTAGAAAGTTTTGTTTTGTTTTTAAAAAAAAGAGTTTAAAGTTCTTTCAAAATTTGCCATTCCCAGGTAATTTTGATGGAATCTGCTTGCAGAAATGTTGAAGTAGAGCAACAACAGCAAAAGGCTTCAGTCCACAAACTAAAAAAACAACAACCCACCACAACTATTTACATGGAAAACCTGAGGGCCAGTTTATCTAGGACAGATTTCTTGCCTGGTGAATGGCTTTCTGGTGGGAATGAACACAAACATGCACGTACAGATGACCCTGTATGTGAGTTTCCTCGACAGTCTGACACAGTTAGAAACAAACTATGGCTTTCTGTGAATGAGCAGTGCACTGGTGCACCTTGCTCAAATCGCGCCTGCCCACCCCCCTTTACTAAGCTGGGTGGAAATCATCTACAGCACTGGCTCAGCGGCGTACGTGAACCAGTGCTCATGGTTTGTTTCTTTCCAAAAACAAGCCATCAGCAGAATCCAACATTTGCTTCTATCTGTGGTTTACAATCACATGCAAAATGGGGCCATAGTGTGTTTACATGTGCACATTAAAAGAAGAAGCAAGCTTCATGCAGTTTCCTACACGTGTAGGAAGTCTTTTAACTTGTGAAGCGAACCTTCAAAAGTGGCTATGTACTGCCTCCAGTATCGAGGATGGAATGCCTGTGAATGCCAGTTGCTGGGAATCACGAGTGGAGAGTGTGCTGTTTTGCTCAAATTCTGGCTTGTGGGCTTCCTATCGGCATCTGGTTGGCCACTGTGGGAACAGGATGATGAACTAGATGGGCCTTTGGTCAGATCTGACAGGGCTCTCCAGCAGAGGTGTGAAACCTGAGCAGAGCTTGGAAAAATTACTTTTTTGAACTACAACTCCCATGAGCCCAATCCAGTGGCCATACTGGCTGGGGCTGATGGGAGTTGTAGTTTAAAAAAAAAGAGTAAATTTTCCAAGCTCTGAACCTGAGTCAGGGCTGTACCACTTTGGATGGCAGACACAGGCTCACATGGAGGATTGCTCTTGCACACAGAAAACTAGGGTGTTGGGGAGAAGGATTTTACTTGGCCTTTTCCCTAACATGCTTGGTTCATGTTGGTGTCCCATCTGCAGTCTACTGGTACAGCCAAGGAACAGGTTGACCAACACTGTGAGCAGGCCTGACTTTACAAGGCTTCCCTAACAGAGCGAGGGAATGTGGAAGGGACAGACCAGTGCGGCTGATGCTACTTAAAAAAATAAAAAAATCAAATGCTTAAAAGAAATGTCCATAAAGCTTAGAGAAATTACAAAACAAGGCTGAGACCAAGTCAGGAAATGAGCACAACAGAAAAAAATTTAGTGGCAGACGTTCTCCAGATCTGAAGGTGGGGGATTGAGAGAGAAAATCTTACCATCCATATTCTGATACCATCAGCTAGGGAATATACTTGTGCAAACTCTTCATTCAAAGGCGTTTTGCCTCCGCTGTTGACTGCAGGGGGGAAAAGGAAAAAGAGCCTTTAAAGCCCATTCTCATCACCCAAGCCAACTTGAAGATGAAAGTAAGTAACTCCAGAGGCTGTGACAGACCTCTGCCACCACCTCAAATCAACAAACAAACATGCTGTTGCCACATGGTCAGTTTATACAAACTATAGAACTGAGGGCCAAAACTCTCTCTGGCCTGGTCAATGTCAGCCTGCAGGCGTAGAATCAAATGTTTTAATGTTTGCAGAGCCATTTGGGGGTCAGAGAAGCGAGCTTAACCCAGGTCTATTAAACATACTGTTTTTCTATACATAGGGGAGATCCCCCCCCCTTACATCGTCCGGAAAAGTACAATCTAGGGAAAGCTTTATCACTTGTTTCTGCTGCTTGTATAAACTGGCCTTTAGGCTGACTAATTTATAAGCGTATTTCTATGCTGTCATATCACAGAATAGCAGGGTGTGTGCAAACTCTACAACATAATGCAAATATTTCTTAAAGGGACTGGCTAATCAATGTAAACATCTGCAAGTGTCTGTTGTTGTTATGTGTTGATTACCACTTATGGCGACCCTCTGAATCAGTGACCTCCAAGAGCATCTGTTTATAAACCACCCTGTTCAGATCTTGTAAGTTCAGGTCTGTGGCTTCCTTCATGGAGTCAATCCATCTCTTGTTTGGCCTTCCTCTTTTTCTACTCCTTTCTGTTTTTCCCAGCATTATGGTCTTTTCTAATGAATCATGTCTTCTCATTATGTGTCCAAAGTATGGTAACCTCAGTTTCATCATTTTAGCTTCTAGTGACAGTTCTGGTTTAATTTGTTCTAACACCCAATTATTTGTCTTTTTTACAGTCCATGGTATGCGCAAACCTCTCCTCCAACTCCACATTTCAAACGAGTTGGTTGTCTGCGGGCATTAAAAAAAGGTCTTCAAGTTAAAAGCAAGGGAGCCTGTTATATCTGTGCTGGAAGAGTGTTCCACAGCATGGGACCAGCAATGCTAAATGCCCAACATATAGTGGAAGCCAGGTGAGGGACAGCTAATAGTGCTCCTCCGGAGGATTTCAGTGATTGGGCTAAAGAAACATGATTCTTTAAGGACTATGTTACCAATTGACAGTCATTATCTACCAGATGCCGTTGGCCCTCATCTAGTCCAAAAACAAAATATGTTGGTTCAGGATTATGCCAAGAGGCTGTGGCTATGCCACAAGAACTGATCCATACACAGCCTTTTCCCATGAAGAGACGACAAAGACATTTTTCCAAACAGACATAGCGGCATAGAGAAAGGAAGAATGAGTGAGTGAAGGTGTGTGTGGACCCACACATGCACACAGTAGCAAGCAGCCATAATTTTTTTTTAAAAAAAGTTTCACTCTAGCTCCTTTACCAGGGTGGGGGCAAGCCCATTAGTTCTCATGCAGGCATCTCTGATCCTGCATTTCAAAAAGAGAGAGAGACACACAAGAGCCTCCACACATAAACATGTTTCTGAGCTTTGCAGATATGACTGACTGTGAATGATTGTTGAGCTCGATGAACCAGTGTGACCTACAAGAGCTTTGCCTGCAATTTTGAAAGCAAAAAAGACAACTGATTTTTTTCCCATGCCAAGCTCAGTTGCCTTATCCAAGCCAAGGGGCTGCAGGTTTTCACCTGTATGTAAAGTGACTGTAAATATTATTTGCAAGAAACATACAAGCCACACTTTTACAGCTGAATTATATAAATGTGACTAGTAGTTTCATTACACACACATATTCACTAATGTAAGAGTTACCATATTTCTGAAGCTTCTCATACAAATCTGGACAGAGGTAAACCAAAGCAGCAAATGTAGACTGGACAGCTTGATCAATAGTGGAACCAGCAACTATATCAGTCTTTGGGGCCTGTTTTTTACATGCCTGCACAAATCCTTTGAAAAGTTCAGAATTTGGCCCACAGAACTCCTGGGCAGAGTCTGACTTCGAGAAGTCAAGGAGAAAATTATGACAGTTGTTGGCATTAGAGTTCATGGCCTGAAAAGAACATAAAAAGAGGTTTTGTTGGCAACAGCTCCCACCCCAAAGTAGGTGATTATTTCCATAATCCTGACCGAACAAGAAAATAAACGGCCTATAAAAAAACCTAAAGATAAAGGCTGCAGCTCAGAGGTAGTGTTAAACCATGGTTTTTAGTGTTACCAGAATGACCTTAGTCTCCCTGGGGTCATACACCTCCTCCTTCCCAGCAAAGTCACAAAGAGATCAGAAGCGTCCACTTCCATTTCAGATTACCCACAGTTTAGTGCGTCATCCAACCCCTAAACTGTAGTTAATCTTAACTATGGTTAGCAAAAGCTCACTATAAGTCATTGGGTGGTTTTGGTTTTTTTTTTAAAAAAATCAACTAAATGCCTGAAAAAAGCACAGGCAGGAAGCAGTCTTTTGGCTTTTGTACTGTATTTGGCTTTGCAGGGGTGTGGGGGCTTCACTTTATCCACAGTCACTGGACTGCGGTGAAGGAAAGAGGAAGTCACTGCTAACTAATCGGAAGGAGAGCAGCGGACGTCCAGACCATGCTGCCTAAAGGCTAGATGGCAACAATGAAGCCGCATCTCCGGGGGTGGGAGCCCCCTTTGTTATGGAGCAAACAGGACTGGAACTGGAGAGGAGGTTTCTCCCATTGGAAAGAATGGAGCACAGCCCAATTTGCAGGGGGAAGAGGTGGACTACTCAAGTTGCCCTCCTCCACTGCTGGGGTGTACTACAGCTTCACTGCACTATGGCACAGAGCTGTAGTTACCACCTTAGTAACCAACAACCCTTGTGCCAGCGATAACCCTGCTTGGTGACTGGAGAGCAAATTACAGCTTTCCTCATCATACTTCTGGCCCATCCCATCCTCGGCCCTTGGAAGTGGTGGGCAGAAGGCGGAGCCATAGTCAATGACAGGCAGAGCCAACTCATTCTAGTTCTGTCTCCATCCTCCTTCTCCTCCTCCCTGCCGAGTTCTACAAGGAGCAACGCGGAGACTAAGGAAAGGGAAGCTAGCAAGCAGTGGTTGTGAGAAGACAGGCAAGGGGTGGTGGTGGCTGAGGGCAGACTGAGACCAGCCTCCACTGAGCCCTGGTCATCTCTTGCTAAAGCTCTCCGTGCACTAGCACAACTAGCTTTAAGAAGCTGATTTAAATACCTCTTTATTTTCCGGGGGTGTTTGGCTGTGATCACTGCTTCCAGGCCTGTGCTCAGAACGCATCTGATGCCTGAAGACTGGCTTCCACAGAGGAGAGTTAAGAACAGCCGTCACTTTTGCAGGAGACAATTCTGTTCCGTTTCCTACCTCTGGAGAAGGGAAAACAAACAAACAGGTGGAATCAGATGGAATAGAGGCTATGCATCTGCTACATTAAGTATCTCCTTCATATTTCTAGTCCTTCAGCCTTAAATCTATGGAAAGCGAAAAGGAAATTAAACAGAGAAACCAGCCAACGTACAGGATGCCTTGTGGGTTCTACAATATGAAATAGGCACCTCTCATCTCCCCTCTTTTTGGGGCTCAAGATACATGTACAACGTTCTTGTCTTGGGACATTTCAAATAGTACTTTTTTTGGTAAGCCACCTTCAACTATTGTTGGGGAGGAGGGGTATAAATTTGTTCACTTTGTTGCATCAGTAACCAGGCCAAGGGATGTCAGAACTGGCCAATGAGATTCACCGCCGAGAGCGACCTGAACCTCAGATCGCATGATCAGAGCCCCACATACTACTTAGTGTAGCAGCTAAAAGGGCGCCCAATTGTGAATTGCTGTGAGTTTTTCTAAATTAAGAGAGATAGTTTTAAAAAAACCTAATGAATAAATAATTGCCAGAAAAGCACAAGAGACTGGAGACGATTGTGCTGTCCCACTTTCTTATCAAGCACCTTCTTCCCCTTCTCATGACATCAAGGATCCTCGCCCCGGACACCTTTCAAGTCATGCTTTTGGGGGAGGGAGCAGGGCAAGTCAGCCAAGGGCTGTGTGCCGATGTCAGGTATCAGTTTTACAATGGTACTGGTTATCCAGTTCTTTATTTCTTTTCTGTTTGAGTCCAGAGTTGGTTCCTTTCTTCAGCATAATCCTTGGCCAAAAAGATCCATTGACAATGGATTGTACCCAGCTAAGTTCTACTCTGAGTAAACTCCTTAAAGTCAATGGACCTAGGTTAGCCATTAATTTCAATGGGTCTACTCTGAGTATGACCAACACTGAATACAACCCAAGAATGCTGGATACAACTCTGGGTGCCGATTACCTACTGGGCTAGGTTCAAGGTGCTGGTGTACAAGCCCTAATATAGGTTGGGACAGAAGATTATCTCAAGCCCAACCAATCACTGTGTTCTGCAGGGGGAGAGGGCACCCTGTAGATGCCATCCTATCAGGAAGCCCGTTCTGCACAATGCTGGAATTGGGCCTTTGGTGTGGCGACATTTACCCCTTTGGAACTCCCTTCCACTGCATATCAGACAGGCACCTTCTCTATTGTCTTTTTGGCACCTGTTTCATAAATGAAATCCTTGTCTTCCTCAACTACAAGACTAGCAGCGCCCGCCAGATACTGCTGGACTACCACTTTCATCAGTCCTGACCACTGACAGCAGTAGCTGCAGGAGCTGATAGGAGATGAGAATCCAGAAACATCTCCAGAGCCTCATGTTGACTACCCCTGCCAACCCCCTTGGCTCCACAACCCCTACCCCCAATTAGTGAAAGCACCAACGACTCAGAAACAAAGGAAAAAAAAGAGGGGACGCCTTACTCAACTCACCTCGTAGGGATTTCAACACCATACTCTGAGAAGCCAGGCGCCCCATAAGCCTGGCCACAAGAAGATGTAGATCCAGGCCCCAGGAAACTTCCACATCCGGCAAGCCGTATGCAGTGACGGAGAATTTGTAGCCCCACTCGTTGTTACTGCTGTCTGAGTGAAAGAGAAACTGCAGCCGAGGGCCAGCCTTAAAGGTCACTTTCTACAGAGTAACAAAACAGGTGAGGTTTTTGCCACGGGTCACACGACAGGAAGTCATATCAGGGCGACGAACGCCAACCCAACATCCCTTTCACCACGCTTCCGGCTCTCCCAAGCAGTACATGTCCCCAGCTAAATAAATGTGCTGTATTTTTATTATAGGAAAGCCATCCTGGGAAGTTTTAAATTGGAGGATGAAAAGCAAATCTATTAAAACCTGGGCATTCTAAAACAAAGCTTTCCATTCCAAGGGCTCTATCCCACGCTCGCCCTACTCAGAGTAGACCCATTGACTAACTTAGGTTTCATTACTTTCAACAGGTCAACTTTTGAGTAGAACTTAGCTGGCAACAACCCCAAGAGTTCTACAAAAAGCTTGGCAGCGTGCTTGAAACTTCAGCCTGCAGCACTGAGGTCTAGAAATCTGTAGATTTAACAACTGCTTTTCAGTCTTGAAAACTGCAGTCTCTTTGGTCAGCAAGAGGTGACGGCTCACTACGCAAGCTTCTGGAGCTGAGCGAGATCGACATTGCCTAGTCGCAATGAAGGCTTTAATCCCTTTTCAAGTGGTCTAAAAGACACGCTCCTGACTGTGAACTAGTGTAGGGATTTCAGCACCATATTCTGAGAAGCCAGGTGCCCCGTTATTGTTGAACTACAATTCCGATGTTGTTGGACTACAATTCCGATCATTCCTTGACCACTGCCCATGTTAGCTGGGGCTAAGGAGGGATGTTGTCCCCCAAAATCTGGAGGGTCACAGGTGAGCCACCTCTGCTCTTCACCTCCCTTCACCTCAGAAGTCAGAAGATTCATGGTTTTCCTTCAAGAACCTCCTACTATAGTTGCAAGCAAAAAAAACAAGGCATAGCTGAACGTGACAGCAATGCAGAAGGTTGACATGTCACTCAAAAGTCTCGCTTGCTCTCAAGTCACTCACCTCGGGCCACTTGTCCGTCCCAACTTTGGTATCGTAGCGAGTTTTCCCGCCTCTGGCATCGGTAAATTCCAGATAATCATACCTACAAAGATGTATTTGTGCAGCACGTGTTAATTCACAAAAGTTCTAAAGTACCTTCAGAACCGCCTGATCCCTTACGCTGCACCGTGACCACCAAGTTCCTCTGATGGGACACATCTGAAGGTGCCCCTGATATTTGCTTGGCCTTCACTAAGGACTGAGCCTTCCCTGTGGAACTCCCTGCCAATAACAAGGTTCAGCAGGAACCGTTCCTGCCTTCTTTTAGATGTTCCTAAAAACGTTACTTACACAGGCCTTTGAAATGAGAATTTCCAATAAGTATTTATGGGCTTTTTCTCCCCTGATGTTTTCACTTTTATAATGTTTGTATGGTGTACACTGCCCTGTATTCTTCTATACAAAAGTGCAGCTTAGAAATGAATAAAACAAATCTCTTTAATTGTGCGTTGTGTGTGGAGGGGGTGACTAATCGGGACAGTCAGGTGTGCAAGCGATACCTGCATGACAATCCTCATGGCGCAGAGTCGAGGGCACACTCCCAATTAGCCAGAGCTCTCCCTGGTTTGGAAAGATCAGCAATTTGGGGGCGGGGGGGGTCTGCTGTGGAAGATGGAAAAGCCGAATGGGAAGGAGCGCAGCATTGGAAGTGTAAACCCTGCCAGGGAAATGGCAGAAAGCCTGCTCCCACCCAGCCAGGTGCCCTTGAGCTGGAGAGAAGCTTCCAAAGAGCAAGGACAAAGAGAGGCACAGGTAGCAGCTCAGAAAGAGCTGTGCTTAAAAATGAGGCAGAGGAAGGAGCTCTTTCTGCTCAGGAAGTGAACGCTACAGGGCCAGGTTAGGAGTAACTCCTTTCCCCCAGCTGAGGTCCAAAGGGCACCCAAGGATTGCCTTAACTGTGCCCTTCACCCTGGGATAGAAAATCAAATACAGACACCACAGACTGGCTACAAGGGGCTGGGCATGCATGTGGGTATGACGTTAAGGGCCTCTGCTTGCTCCAGCCAAAGGAGTGTTTTGGGAAGCGGCTAGCCAAACATATACAGTCAGGCCAGAGATCATAGGAGACAAACCTAGTGTTATCTGTCCTACTGACAGGAGCTCTCCTGCCCCTGCTACCCGAGCCTTTTAACTGCAGATGCCATTGAGGATTGAACCTGGGAGCTTCTGAATCCAAAGCAGGAGCTCTCCCACTGAGCTACGGTCCCCACTAAGAGGCCGAGCCCTGAACAAATGGTTGCTAGTCTAAATTAACAGCAGGGTCACCATTTGATGGGGGGGGGGCAAAAGCAGCCATCATGCAAAGCCACAGGCTCCTCTTGCAGAAGGCACTTACTATCATTATTATTAAATTTATTCACATACTGCATTTTCCACAAATACACATGTGCTCAAAGAGGTCCACACAAATAGTCCAAATGCAACAGCACACCACGTAATAAAAAGTATAATCACTACCTTAATATATATATACATCAAAGCATAAATGAGCATAAAGCTCAACAAGAAAGCCAAAGCAAAAATATTTAAAAACTAGCCCCCAAGCTGATACAAAAATCTCTCCCATCCCCCCAACCCCCATAGCTCAACCCAAAGGGCCCGAAAGTCTTCTGAAAGAGGCTGCTTTTGAAGGCTTCCAGGGCTGGAGGGTGGGGCAAGGCAGGTGGAAACAGCTTCCTCTGATGACAAACCGAGTCTCTCTCCCCTCACTTGGCTCGTCTTCGCAGGCGAAGCCAAACGCAGGAAGCGTTCTCACGCAAGCGCTTCTTGAAGTAGCCCACTGACAATAAAGCCCAGAGGAGACTTTAACACGGCAGTCGCACTCAAGACAGGAAACTGCTGCAAAGTTACCTCCTCTCCGTTTCACATCTGTCATCAAACTCCACCTCGAAGTACGTCGCCCCCGGACAAAGGAAGGCCGTGACATCATGGCAATTGTTCTCGTAGTTATGGGGAGATTCCATGGCCCACGTTCGCAGGACCACCGGCTGCTCTTGCTGCCAGCTGTCCATGCCCACCTGGCACAAAGAAAGACCATCTTAAAAAAGAGAGCAAGGATGGGTCGACTCACCAGAATCCAACCTCGGAAAAGAAAGTCCCAGATAACCCAGCGTAATCCAGAGCTTGGAATCAGGTCAAGACTGGAGCCCTTGGAAGCACACACTTAGGCCTGCCTACCCATAATAATAACAAATAATAAAATTTTATTTATTAGTCGCCCATCTGTCCGAATTATCTCTTGCCATGGTATCTTCATACCCCAAGGCTTAAAGCAGACTGTACAGCAGCGTTTATATTGTTTGGACTTGGGCCCTCTTGTCAACATCCCCCTCTTTGCATTACTTGACACAGGAGGAGGCTATGCTCATTTCACTGTTATCCCACTTTATGTAGAAAACGCACTCAATGCAGCAAAATATTGTGTGTGTAGGTAAAGGTAAAGGTGTCCCCGCACTTGTACTGCGAGTCGTTTCCGACTCTTAGGGTGACGTCTTGCAGCGTTTACTAGGCAGACCATATATATGGGGTGGGATTGCCAGTTCCGTCCCCGGCCTTTCTTTACCCCCCAGCGTATGCCGGGTACTCATTTTACCAACCACGGATGGATGGAAGGCTGAGTGGACCTCGACCCCTTTTACCGGAGATTCGAGTTCCTCCTTCCGTTGCAATCGAACTCCGGCCGTGAGCAGAGCTTCAGCTGCGTTACCGCTGCTTACCACTCTGCGCCACGGAGGGTCTATATGTATGTGTGTGTATCTCGCCAGCGGCTGCCTTTAATCAGGCGTGCTGCCGCATTCTGTACCAGTTGCAGCTTCCAGACCTTTTCAAGGGTAGCCCCACGCAGAGCACATTACAGTAGTCTAGGCAAGAGGAGACCAGGGCATGTACCACCGATGGGAGCAGATGGTTGGGAAGGTAGGGGCGCAGCCTCCGTATCAGATGGACTTGATACAGCGCCGCCCGGCTCACAGCCGAGACCTGAGCCTCCATGGACAGCTGGGAGTCAAGAATGATCCCGAGGCTGCGGACCTGGTCTTTCAGGGGCAATTGTACCCCACTGAGCACCAGGTCAGCATCCCCCAACCTTCCCTTGCCTCCCACGAATAGTACCTCGGTTTTGTCAGGGTTCAGCTTCAGCTTATTCCTTCCCATCCAGCCACTCACCGACTCCAGGCACTTGGACAGGGTTTCTACAGCCAACCTCAGTGAAGATTTAAATGAGAGATAGAGCTGCGTGTCATCTGCATATTGGTGACACTGCAGCCCAAATCTCCTAATGATAGCCCCCAGCGGCTTTATATAGATGTTAAATAGCATTGGGGAGAGGATGGAGCCCTGTGGCACCCCACAGGTGAGAGGCCAAGGATCCGAAACTTCATCCCCCAATGCTACTCTTTGGTGCCTATCAGAGAGCAAGGAACGGAACCACTGCAATACAGTGCCCCCCATGCCTAACTCCTCCAGGTGGTCCAAAAGAATACCGTGGTAAACAGCATCAAAAGCTGCTGAGAGATCCAGGAGGACGAGGAAGGTGCATTCACCCCTATCCAACACTCTCTTCATATCATCCACCAAGGTGACCAACTCAGCCTTTAGTGTCATTGGTCCAGCCCTGTGGAATGCTCTGCCAAGAGATTCAGGAGGCACCTTCTGTTCTGACTTTTCAATGCCTGCTGAAAGCTTTTCTATGTCACCAGGCTTGTGCAGGCCATTGAGGATATATCCTTCTGCGATAAATAGTTAATTACTTCTGATTTTAAATTTTTTACATGGTTTTATAATGTATTTATACATGTCGTAAACCACTTTTGATTGTTTTTATGGTATATTTTTTTTTATAAATCACTCAATTTATAAACATCATCTGGAGAGCCACAGGTTTCCCAGATGATGTGCAAACAATTGGCACCTTTTTCTGAGGCTACCTTATTTGGACAGTCCCCAGGCTCTGCCGTCAGGTCATTCAGTAGCTTTGTCAACGTGCTGACATCCTGCAGAAGGGCACGATGCGGAATGTCTAAAGCACAGAAGTCCTGCAGGAAAGTCATCTGTAAAGTGCAAAAAGCTCCCTGTTACAATCACGGATTTTTATACCAGGACACACACACACACAAGCACAGATAGCGGTTGCAAAAATCTTGTTGGTTCGCTCACCAGCTGGCGGGCTACCATGGAAAAGACGGAGTTGCTCAGTTTCTCCACTATTTTTCTCCCCTTGTACCGGGACAGGAGTGACTCTAAAATGGTCCTGATGCTCGACAGGAACTGCTGCAGATCTAGACAGGAAAGAGCAACATGATGCTTTAGTGAATGATGCGTATCGGCGTTCCCCAACCGGGCGCCCTTTCAGATGTTTTTGGCTCTACAACTCCCGTCAGCCCCACTCAGCACATGCTGGCCGGGGGCTGGCGGGAGTTGCAGGCCAAAGCACCTGGAGGGCACCAGGTTGGGGGTTAGCGAATGTATATAGTATTTATTTATTTATTTATTTGATTTATATCCCACCCTTTCTCGCAGTAGGAGCCCAGGCGGCATATATGCTATGCGTTCTTCTGCTCCTTGATCAGCATCAGCAGGGGGATGGCCAGTGGGTCACAGTCATATACAGGAAGGCGCGAACTTGAGGGTTTGTGATTTAAGTTCTTTACCCTAGTCCTTTTTACCTCCTTCACGCTCAAATACTTACATTTTGTAAGGAGTTCTATGGCGATGTTCTTGGGCGCTGCATCGCTGCCCTTAAGTTGCAAGTAGCACCAGGCAAGGAGGCTGCCCTGGACAGACCAGAATAAGGACGAGAGGACAGGGCCAGTGTCTTGCTGGGAAACGGCCATCATCAACATTTCACACTGCAAAAATGTAGACAGATTCAAGCCGTGAGAGAGGATGGCCTTGAGCAGCTCAAACTGGGTTGGGGAATCAGTCCGAGGGCTACAATCCCATCTAGCCAAGCCCTCTGGAGCCGCATGCCACCGATGGGTGGGAGCAACAAATGCAAGCTTTACCCTGTAACGGCTTTCTTATATGCTCAAAAATTTGTCACACGACCTGTGGTGAAAGGGGGACACTACTTCGTATGTGGTGGGGTTGTGAGACAGCACAAAGATTTTGGAAGGAAATGTTTAAGATCACCGCAGACGTCCCAAGCCAGCGACTGTTGCTAGACCCTGTTCCTGGGTTCTTTTCTCTTGAAAGTGATAGAAACCCAGCAGTGGCACACAAAGAACATACAGCCAGGCTTTCAGGGGCAGCTCGGTTAGGATCAGCTCAACACTGGAAGGGGGTGGCTTCAGGGATTGATTGATATGGCAAGGGATGTTACTATTGCATAGCTTTGTCAGAACATGTGATGCAGCATCGAAGGATCATCAAATGTGACCATTTTGACCCACACATAAACACAGGGTCTCCCAAACCTCCCCCCCCCCAGGGACACAATTAAAAACCACACAGCATCTAGCATAGTGCATTGCAATTGCTACAACTGGCAGAAAAATCATGAAGAGGTCCACCAAGATCATCATCAGTTTTCAAGCAGCCTGTGGGGGAACAAAATGTTGGGGAGCCGCTGCACTGTAGCGTATGACAAGGAACATCTTCCACAATCATCTCCCAAGAAATGTAGCTCATAGTTAAATGCTTAGTACTTCAAAATGCAAAACAACCAAGAAAGCACCAAGAAAAGCCAACAGTAGCAAGTACCTCTCTTGATGTCACCATCAGGAGTGTTTCCATCACTGCTAGCACTTGATCAACATCAACATCTCTGGAAGCTCCTTTGTCTGGCAATAACAGAAGCCCACCTGGATCCTGATCACTGCCAAAGAACAGACATTTTCACAGCATTGCTCTGAAGTCACCCAAATACAGTCTTTCCCAGATTTCAGAATCCATCCATTTCAGCATCCCGACTTTCAAACAGGGCAAAATGTTCCCAGTCCTTATGGTTACAGATACCCAACTAAGTTCTATTCAGAGTAGACCCACTGAAATTAGTGGACCTAGTGAGCTGTCTCCATTCATTCCCATGGGTCTACTTGAAATAGAACCTACCTGGATCCTATTTACCTTCAAGAAGAAAACTGGCACATTGCGTTATTAGCAAAACTAGCTCCTTGCTCCAAAAAATATTCAAGGAACCAATTAACAGGTTCATTGAAAGAACGGGCATCGTTTATTAACTTCTGGACTATCAACTTTCAAGACAAAATACAATTATATGGGTGATAACCAGCTTAATCATATCCAGAGTAGACCTACTGGAATAAATAAATGGACCTCAGTTACTTCACCACCGATTTCAGTGGGTCGACTCTGAGCATAACGTGGGCTATCACATGTCTTTTTCCCCCTATGTTGCAAATTATTGGTTTCATAAAAATCAAATAACGGAAGTTTTTAACATTAGTAATAGCAAAATTCAAAATTTCTTTTATGTCACTTGGTCTCAGTTCTCAAATGATTTTTTAATTTTTATTCATCTAAAGACTAGTGAATTAATGCTACGACTCTAAAATATGGCTGTTGTGTTCTGTCGCTGCTTGCCCTTCTGGTTCTTTTTAAATTTCCAATTTTGGTACTCTGTTCCATTTTTTTAAGATTTAAATTTAAAAGTATTGAATAAAAGAAGACAGTGGGTGATATCAAAGGCTAGTCCTACTCAGAGTAAACCCACTGAAGTTAAGAGAAATGTCTTTTAGGTCCATTAATTTCAGTGGGTCTACTCAGAGTCTGACTTGGATGAATATCAGCCTGTGCCAATGAACAAAATGAGGCAGGTCCCCACCAGGTAGAGAGTCTTTTTGGTAGTGGCACCCCAGTTATGAAACAGCCCTTCCAGGGAGGCTGACCTGGCACTAGGCAAAGACCATTTTGTTTACCCGGACCCTTTTTTAAAAAAAAAACTTAGGGTTTTCTTGACCTCTGTGTTATTTAAACTCTATGTTATTTCTTCTGGGGTGTGGTTAGTTGATTTGCTCATATTTCTTTTTTTTAATGGGTAAAGGCTTATTTTATTTATTTATTTATTATTAAATTTATATCCTTCCCTTCCTCCTAGGAGGAGCCCAAAAATAAATATTTTGTTATTTATTTATTATTTACAATATTGAGATCATGCTTAATCATTTGCATTTCTAAGTGGGGTACATAAAAACGAGCCATACGTAGAACAGAATTTTTTAAAAATCACAAAACCAAACGCTACCTTAAAATGCCTGCCTGAATAAGAAAGTCTTAGTCGTATGCCTGAAGTTCCGTAAGTTCAATTTATTGTATAATGCTCAGATAACTTTATGTTATGGGGCAGCACACAAGTGTCAATTAATGTAACGCTTTATCTATCTTGCTTAAATCAGCAATCTCAGTGGACTATTTCACTGATCTGCAGCGTTGCAGCCCCAACTAGGAAGAAGACAGAGTTTGGAAGAGGAAAAAAAAGAATGCCAGGATAGAGATCTGTTCCCTCTCTCTTTTTTAAAACACCATTAACAACATGACTCTGTACGTGCCTACTTAGAAGTAAACTTTCAATGGGACTAGAGATGTGAAGGCCCAGAAAAAAAAATGGGAAAAAGTTTTCCCCCTAATTGTTCTGGGTTTTTTTTTCCTGGTCCTTCACATCTCTAAATGAGAATTTACTCCCAGGTGTGTACAGGATTGCAGCGGAAGTTGCTTACCTGAAATATGCACAGAGAGATTTGAAAGTAAGATGGACAGACGGTTTGCGTTCCTGCTCTGTAATGTTTTTCTGGGAAACAGAAAAAGCTTGATTAAAAAAAGCTCACACACATTTCCCTGCCCACCCCCAAAGTAAAATAAGCAGGAAGGATAACAGGTGTACGGCACCGTGAGAGCAAGATAGCCAGTGTCAGATTGATCAGAATACTGGATATAAACTGGTAGATATGACTGCAAATGGTAACCAGCCACGAAGTTCCACAAGGCTACAATTCTATACTCAAATGACCCTTACAGGACTTATTTCTGAGCAGATTATGTATACAATTGTGTAGCTCAGAACAATTAACACCCCCCCAATTTACTTTATATCCCTAGAGCAATCTTGTGAAGTAGGTTAGGCCCAGAGCGAGTTATTGGAGCAAGGTTGCTCAAAACACAAAGCTTTAAAATGTTTTTAAAGTTGTTTTGTTTTAATGTATTTTAAAGTCTGTTTTTATGATGTTTTAAAGTGTTTTTAGTGCTTTTGTTTGACACCCTGGGCTCCTGCTGGGAGGAAGGGCGGGATATCAATCAATCAATAGATAAATAAATTTAACTTAGTTCTATTTTTCCTTTCCTTTAAATAATTTTTCTTTTCCTTTTTTAAAAAAAAAAATCAATTTGTTACAAATTGTAATGTTGAAGTAACAAAATGAAAGATTATTATTTTTTAAAAAATCAAAGGAGAAAAGAAAATGCTTCAGCAGGGAGATCAAGACTTGTGGGCCTTGCAAAAGAAGCGCCCATGCATTTTTGAAATTTCCAGGATGCAATTGCATTTTGAAGTTTGAGGCTTTGGCTAGCTGTCAGGCAAGCCTTGCAGTTTAGCCATGCATCGACCTTATTTGCATTCTTCTGCTGAACTCACTAAACTTCATTTTGCCTTTTGCAATTCAGAAGAGATAAAGGACGTTGGAAAGCTTTTTTACAAGCTCGTTAACAAATCTACAGGGAGACAGAAGGCAAGATTTGAGTGGCGTTAAACACATTCTCCTGTTTCCGTGGGAAACGGGTAGCCAGGCGTGACAGAGGGTGAGTGGATCTTACCCTCCTCGCCATTGGAATGCAGCCTCCTATAGCTTTCCATCACAGTAATGTGGCCCTTGGTCCAAAAGAGTTATCTCATCCCCTGCAGTTAATAAATACGAAGTTGATAAAGCAGCGTATCATTGGGACAGGTGGGCAGAGGAAGGAGAAGCACGCATCTTAAGAGAGAAAGCCAAAAATGTAGAAGACTTTCTAAAAATAGCATATTTTGTGCAGGGAGATTCTGAATTTAGAGGTGCCGGATTTCTGCCAAGAGGAAGCAAAACCCATTTCTTTATTACAGTTTTCTATGCCCACAACATACCAACATTGCAAAAAGCTGCTCCCGCCTCGTATGTCGGTGGGGGAAAAAGACGGCTGCTCCGTTGAGCAATGTGTGGTCCACTTCCTGCTTCAAGGTCTTTAGCGATGTGGACTCGCTGCCACTGTCAACAACTGCTCATAAAAAAGACAAAATAAAGCGTTACGTTTAACTAAGGAAGCAAGAACAACTAGAACCTCACTTCCTTGCTTGCATTTCTAACCTTCTGCATGTAGCCTCCAATGGCACCCAGTGCTTTCAATGGCTGCCTTCACACATAATGGTAAGCCATGGTTTGTTTTAATCCTGATTTGTTCAACAAACGCTAAGCTGCTTCCCCACAGAAGTGTGAACAAGCCATGGCTTTTCCTGCCTCGCTGCTCATGCCTTGTGCCTCTCTAGCTTGGCCAGGGCCTGAGCTGGGGTGGTAAAACAAACCATGGGTAAGCAAAGCTGTGGAGTCCGGATGTATAAACTAAAGTTTATTTGGCTCTAGGCGCTTGCCAAGCTACAGAGGCACGAGGCAAGAGCAGCTGGAAAACAAACCAAGCTTTAGGAGAAAGAAGCCCCAGCGCATTTGCTCGTCTGTGGCATGGCTTGTTGCTTGCTGAAGAAACCATGGTTAACAAACCATGGCTCAATGTTATGTACAAACACAGAACGTTTCGAGTGGACAAAATGCTGGGCTTCAATTCCAGAGGCAGACTGTATTCACATCTCAGTGAGGGACACAATGTTGCTGTGAGAACTGACACACATATGCAAATCAGAGCTACCATGCGAACATCAGAAACAGGTTGTAACACGAGGCAAGAGCCAGGTTATAAAGCTATGGTTTGAAGTCGGCTTATGACTCCTGGCTTATTTAGAAGCTTCCAGGTTCACGCATAGCAAGAAGGTGCAGACAACTGCGTTTTGCTGCTCGTGTGAAGAGGCTACATACAGATGCCTGTGTGTTGCTTACTAAGCCACGAGTGGGTCATGAGTTTACTAGGCTGAGTAAAGCCATTCACAATTCATCCGGCCCAGGACTGTCTGACTGGCACATCTTCTCCAGGATGACGGGCAGAGAGGAGTCTTTTCCAGTACCGATTTTTGAAGTCCTTTTAACCAGAAATCCCAGGGACTTTCTGCATGCAGAGCCTGTGTTCTACCGCTGACCTGTGCCACGTGGAAAAGGGTGGGTTTTGAGGAGGCAGGGAGGAGGGGGTCAGGGTTAAGAGGTCACCTTCACACAGATGCTTGTAGAGTTCCTCTGCTGCTTCTGCGCCGTCAGACACTTTGCTCTGAACAGCTTCCTGAGACTTTGCAACTTTGTTCTCTGCAGTGAGCGCTGAAAAGCAACTCTGGAGAAGCTGTAGCAACATGGCTTGGGCATCAATGCACTCTTCTCTTGGGCTAGGGATGGGGGGAAAGCCACAATGCTGCTGTAATAAAGATCCAGTTATAACCATGTGTGCAAGACCATTTAGAAAAATACCTCCAAAAGGAAAAAGCCAGGCATTTGATTTCAGAGCGGTTTAACAATCAATCCCTCTTTCCCGGGGAATTCGGGAATTGTAGCTCTATGAGGGGGAAAGGGGCCCTTCAGAAACAACCCTTCCGAGGATTCTTTGGGGGAAGCCATGTCTGTTTAAAGTGGAATAAAGTGAATGGTGCAAGTGTGGCCCTGGACAACTCCTCCCTCCAGCGCCCACGGCGGTGCTGGTCGGGGCTAATGGGAACTGCAGTCCAAAACATCTGAAGGGCACCAAGTTAGCAAAGGCTGAGCGAGCGCCTTTGCTATGGGGGTTGAATGCCTCCAGAACGCTCCGTTACCACACCTGATGAGGAAGATTACCAGGGAGGTACTTCTGCTGTACTGGATTATCCATCGGTATCTACTTTTGTTAATACACTGGCTTCTATTTAACAGCCGAGTCTGTTGGCAATATATTACGCTTCTATGTCACCGTGCTTAGCGATAAGCCTGTGAGGTCTCACTGGGAGCATCCACCTGAGTGCTACATTGAGCCCCAGGACCTGCAGCGCAGGCAGGCCAAGGCTGACGCTTCTGCCCATCGCCACCACACTGATGACTCAGCCAGCTCTATTTCCTTTGAACTAATGCAAAGTGATGGGGAGCGACCTACTTTTGGCGAAGTTTACTATAGAAATTCCAGAAAAGCTTTAACTCCAGGCCTGCAAAGTCGAGGTATGATCGGTATCGTAAGCCACTCTCTTTCTTCTGAACCTAGACAGAAAACACTGATGTTATACCAGAGCCGCAAAATAACTTAATGGACGATAGGATCAGAGATGAAAGTTCTCCTGAAAATTAAGAGTAATTTGCATAGGGTAATTTTAAGTTTGCATTGAAAAGTTTTCTGATGCCTTAGAGCAAGGGGTCACTGATCTTTTTGGGCCCATGGGCACATTTGTAACCTGAAGAAACCATTGCAGGCAGCATGGATGTATACACACACACACACACACTATTCTATTGGCTATAATAGAACACTTCTTTCAAGACTAATTTCAGCAGGGCGAAGAGTGGGGTGGGAGGAGACTCTGTGGGCACCAGGAAAAGTGTACACTGGGAATTGCTGCCCCAGAGAGTCATCCAATTTAGCATTTTTTGTTTAGTAAACAAAGCTAAAACTTTGGAACGACCAAGCTCCTGCCTAACATTTATTTGCAACTGGCATCCATTCCTTGTTCGCTTTCCAACCCACATCACTAAGGATTATCAATGGCTACATGCTCGTTATGGGAACCACCCCCAATCCCAGATCTAGATGCTCCCTGTTCCTGTTAGCTCATCGTGTATTTAAGAAGCGGCCCAGATCATGGAAAGAAGAGGCAGCAGTGGGTAGGGTAAAACATACCAAATCCTGCGCAAGCTGTTGGATGAAGCACAAAGTCTTCAGAAGAAGAGTCGTCCCACAAACGGTATCACTGGGCTTGCCACATTCCAAGCAGTTTTTGCTTCGATTGGGCTCTGCTGTCATGGGCCGAAGGTAACCAAAGACGCTCAAGCCTTGCACTCCGAGCCGCTCTGCTTTGTCTTGTCTTGTACACAAGAACTTCACCATCAAATACTAAAAAAAAAAAAGGGGGGGGAAGGGACATCATGCCCAAATCATTATTTTTAAATTAAAGTGACGACCTGCTTTCTGTCTAGAAGCCAAAAGATGCTCCTGCATGCAAAACCTAGGGTTAAGTCAGTTAAACCTGTTTGCTTAGTGCATTTCAAAGCCTTTTATCTGTCTAAAACATTTGCCCCCAATTAAACACTCCAATGATGAGTTACATTTTAGAGAATATAGCAAGTTGCCGTTTGCCAAGTCAGACCACTGGTTCATCCAGCTCATTACTGTCAAAGGCAAGAGTCACGTCAGTTGTTCCACCCACTTTGTGCCTCTGGCCACTGCCACCACTGGCACGTGGCCTCGAGAGAGCTGCCTAGAATCATAGAATAGTAGAGTTGGAAGGGGTCTACAAGGCCATCTAGTCCAACCCCCTGCTCAATGCAGGGATCCAAATCAAAGCATTCCTGACAGATGGCTGTCCAGCTGCCTCTTGAAGGCCTCCAGTGTCGGAGAGCCCACTACCTCTCTAGGTCATTGGTTCCATTGTCGTATGGCGCTAACAGTTAGGACTTTTTTCCTGATGTCCAGTCGAAATCTGGCTTCCTGCAACTTGAGCCCATTATTCCGTGTCCTGCCTATGTGATCCTTGGGCTGAAAAAAGCCCCCCCAATCCCTACTGTACAGTAAAGGCCAGCTCACTTGCGCCTGAATAAACAGGACTAAGGCTTTACCTTGGAAACTCTGCACTGCTGCAGTTTGATTTCCACTTCATCCCATTCCTCCTCCATTTCAAACCAGCCGACAGGATCCTCCTCTGCCAGCTCATCGTGTGGAGCGCCGTTCCTACAAGTGTGTAAAAAAAAATCCACGGGGCTCATGCTCGTCATTTGCAGCCACACAGCCCACCTTCAACTAACGCTAATGGCTAGAGTTTTGAAATGCTGCTTTAAGGAACTATGGAATGGTATACAAGGGACAATTAACTCTTAACCCATGCACTATTTTATGAGAAAGTATGGTTCCATGCAAAATGGGCCTCCTATTTGGTATTAGCAATGATCACTAACGTGTTGTGGTTATTTTTATTATTTAGCGTAAACGAAATTGGTTTTATTGTCAAGAATGCGATCTGCTATTTTTTGTTGTAAGTTGTACTTTTCTTTGTGTTCTGGTGTAACAAGGTGCAAGAAAATGTAAATTCATACACGCTGTTAGGAGTACTGTGAAATATTTGCTGATGCAATCTGCATATTTTATCTGGTGGTGTATAAGAATACATTTTATTTATTCATTCTCTTTACTTCTTCTGTTGTGCAATATACACCTGTGCTGTATATGTTGATCGTCAAATAAACTGTTAAATCAATCAATCACGTAAACAAGTTGAGGGGAAGGACCCTTCTCTGCCAGACATCCTGGAGAGCCGTTGTCAGATTAGACAATACTGAATGATCCAACTCAAAGAAAGGCAGCTTTGTGTGACCCAGGAGACAAACTGGGTCTGCAGTTACCTGTTTTTCAAGAATTGCCGGAAATCCTCCAGCTTCCATTTGTCGTAGCTCTCAAATCTTTTGAAATGCTCCTCCGCGTGAAATTTCTCTGAAGCAGAGTTGTAAGCAAACGCCAACCCGCACCGGGCCCCGATCGCTCCTCTCCGCACCTGGGAGGGGAAGACAGCTGTAACCGTGCACTAGCAACTGGGAGGAGGAAAACTAAAGAGGTCTACAGCACTGTTCGTCAAGCTCGGGTCCCTAGATTTTGTTGGACTATAACTTCCATCAACTCCAGCCGCCTTAGCCGATAGCCAGGGGTGATGGGAGTTGTAGTCCAAGAATGTCTAGTGTTATTCTAGAGTTATAAAGTTGAAGAACAGTGGTCTACAAGGTCTGCCAGCTATAGTGCAGTGTAAGGGTGGGGGACCTGCTGGCCCTCTAGATGTTGCTGGACAACAACTCCCATCGTGCTTAAACCCTTGGCCATGCTAGGTGGGGCTGATGGGAGTCAGAGTCCAACAACATTTGGAGAGCCAGCAGGTTCTCCACCCCAGCATTAAAACGTTGCAGCCAAACAAGTTCTACTCAAAAACAGGCCTGTTGGAATTAATAGACCTTTACCGATCATAAATTTCAATGGGTCTACTCTTAGTTATAACCCTGGATAACACAAAGGAGGTCAGCATGGCCACTCGCCCTAGAGCAGAAACTGGACTGAGACAGCAACCTGCCGACAAGGCATCCACTGAGCTTACGGCAGAGGTGCCATTCGAACCAGGAGCATCCTAGTTCAAAGGGGATGCTGTAAAGCCAGCCTGTCCCAACATGGCGCCCTCTGTGGCTCGCTGGGACCGATGGCAGCTATAGTCCAAAACAACTGGAGGGCCCTATGTTACGGAGGGCTGGCATATAAGATGCACTCATTTCACAGGACAGATGGCTTGGAAGGTTCTGGCCATTCCCCACTCACCTGCCGAAACATTTAGCTCAGCTGCAGTTTCTCTGCTTGAAAGAAAGTGCACATGAGTTTTTGCCAGTTGGCAGCTCATGTCGTTTATCTCTTTTGTATTTAATTATTTCATTTATATCCCACCTTTGCTCCAAGGAGCTCAGGATGGTGTTGAGGATAAAATGGAGAGGGAGGAGAACTATGTATGCCACCTTGAGCTCCTTGGAGGAGAGGCAGGATATAAATGCATTATTGTCATAATCACCATCAACAGTAGCAGCATCTCACCTTTCCTCCAAATAACTCAAGGAGGCCTACAAACATGGTCCTCCCTCTCCCAATTTTATCCTCACAACAACTTTGTTAGGTAGGTTAGACTGAGAGACAGCGACTAGCACAAAGTCACCCAGTGAGCTTCATAGCCAAGCCGGGATTTGAACTCTGGCCTCCCAGGTCCCAGTCCAACACTCAGATCACTACACCTCACTGAAACTGTGCTTTAGAGCCCTCAAGGGGCCAAGTTGGTGAACCATTACCATCCGCTGGAGCCAGCCCTTCTGCCCACATTAGCCAACTCTGCAATTAAGTCTTTCAAAATCACGTCCACCTATAGAAAGTGATTCCTTGTGTCCAGATGATCCAAAAAATTCAACACAAGCATGTTTACCTTTACTCTGATTTGTGTGACCTGAAAGGCTGATTCAGTTCCAGTCGAGAGAATGACGCTGGCTTGTCTCTTTCCAGTCTCAGTAAGAAAGCCTTTGAACAAAAACAGCAGGACTTAAAAATTTACCAGGGACTTTCAGAATGAGCATCTTCAACATGACACGTATCGCTCTGGACTGGGCCAAAAAAGAGAAGTTGCTTATGACCGATTCCTTGGGATGCAATTTGATTAGGACAAGACCTGTCCTTAAAATCACCCTACTGACTGGCTGTCTCCTTGCCTGAGCTACAAGTGCGATTTGTGACAATCCCAAGTTGATTGCTCTGGGGTACTTCAACATTCACGTAGAGCACTCCCTTATCAGGAGTGGCTCAAGATTTCAGGGAAGTGGCTCATGGGTTTGTCCCAGTTGATATCTGGCACCCTCCACTCATCATCAGGCCACATGCTGAGTCCAGAAGGTTTTCCAACAGCTCCACAGAAATTTTCTCTCACTGCAGCCTTTGGAGGAGCAGGGGAGCAACCCTTAGGGGTACAATGGAAAGAGTTTGCAAGGCACTTTTCTGGATCAAACTGCTCACACCCGTTCCAACATTAAGACACCACAATGAATGCAGATTCATTTGAGGTACCGCCTGAAGCTGACTGTTGCTGTGGATGACGTGCAATTTGTGCAATCTGAGTGCGCAGACAGAACCCTTGGAAGAATCTGGCCACCTCGACAGGTTTGACCATTGCCCCTCCTGGTTGAATGACGGCTTCAATGAAGCTGCGAAGCTCAACCTAAGTCAAGACAAGGACTTAGGCTGTGGTCTGAAGGCACATGAGGCCAGCACCCTGCTGAAGCTAAGCAGGGTCAGGTCTGGTCAGTGCCTGGATGGGAGACCGCCTGGGAACCGTATGGAAGCTGCCTTTCTGGGATTCTGTCATGAAAAGAAAAGGCGGGGTATAAATGAAATAAATAGGACCCTCCGTGACGCAGAGTGGTAAGCGGCGGTAACGCAGCCGAAGCTCTGCTCACGGCCGAAGTTCGATTACAACGGAAGGAGGAAGTCGAATCTCCGGTAAAAGGGGTCGAGGTCCACTCAGCCTTCCATCCATCCGTGGTCGGTAAAATGAGTACCCGGCATACGCTGGGGGGTAAAGAAAGGCCGGGGAAGGAACTGGCAAACCCACACCATATATAAGGTCTGCCTAGTAAACGTTGCAAGACGTCACCCTAAGAGTCGGAAGCGACTCGCACTATAAGTGCGGGGACACTTTTACCTTATATATGTATCTGCTCAGAGAACTATGTGATTTTAGAGGGATTTGCCCTCACTAATCAATCCGTAGCATTCAGCCTTCCAGCACTAGATTTAGAATCCTCCGTGGCACAGAGTGGTAAGCGGCGGTAACGCAGCCAAAGCTCTGCTCACGGCTGGAGTTCGATTCCAGCGGAAGGAGGAAGTCGAATCTCCAGTAAAAGGGGTCGAGGTCCACTCAGCCTTCCATCCATCCGAAAAATGAGTACCCGGCATACGCTGGGGGGTAAAGAAAGGCCAGGGAAGGAACTGGCAAACCCACCCCATATATACGGTCTGCCTAGTAAACGTCGCAAGGTGTCACCCTAAGAGTCGGAAACGACTCGCTCTACAAGTGCGGGGACACCTTTCCCTTTTTAAATGAAATAAATAATAAGGAAGCAGCCTTATAATGAGTCCATCCAGCTCAGTACTGTCTGCAGTGACTGGCAGCAGCTCTCTAGTGGTTCAGGCCCCCAGTCCCACTGGGAATGGCAGGGATTGGACCTGGGACCTTCTTCATGCAGGGTCACGGCAGGACGGCCAATCTGTCGTCTGGGTTTATCCTTGGCTCTGGATGGGAGCGCAACCCCTTTTATGAATGGGACACTGGTTGCGTACCGCTAACGGGCCTCCTTGGGTGGAGAGGCGAGCCAGCCACACAAGCGCTCTATGATCCCCTATTTGTCCAAAGCAGGAACGTGAGACTAGCAGAATTGCTTAGGGTTCCTCCTTCCAGTTTCCATCCATGACGAAGCTCGTTCAGGTAAGTGTTCAATTGGACCCGAAACTGGAGGCTACAAGTGCGCATGTCCTAATTACACCAAGACGGGATCGCTTCTGCTCATTCAGAAGCGAAGCCATGAGGCTGCTTACGGAAGCCAGTGATTTACCGCATGTGATGTCACTTTTGTATACCAGCTGCTCTGGCTTCCGGTTTAATTTCGGGTGCAATTCAAACTGCTGGTTTATTTCCTTTAAAGCCCTACATTGCTGTAGGGCCAAAAAAATCTAAAGGATCACTCCCCACCACTCTCTTGGAAGATCCTGCTGCAAATCCCATTGCCGTCAGAACTTCAGCTGGCAGGGACTTGGGATAGAGTCTTGGCTGTTCTGGTGCCTAGACTCTAAAACGTATTGCCCTGGAAGGTCCATCCCACCTTCAGCCTGCGGGATATCTGCTATAGATTTATTTCTCTGCCCAATTCCCTGTTGCTATGCTGTTTTATACTATCTGCTGCTGCCTATATTTGTTTTAAATCATTTTAAAATGTTTTTAGCTTTTTTTTAAAAGAAAAAAACTTAAGCCACCTACAGCTTCTTCCTTCTAAAGCAGAAAGGCAGGATACACATGTACAATAAGACATGCATGAACAGAATCAAGCGTGAGCCCTTACCATCCCCTGTCCATGGCTCTATAAAGAGATTTTCAGGTCCTGATTTGTCTTCCTTTCCTTTGACATCGCAGGCCTGCACAACCAGCCTCAGGGGTGTTCCTGGAGATGGCACAAGACAGCGAGAGGGAGAGGCTCAACAACAGAGAGAGGCTGCCCCCCCACAGCAGCCTGCGCTCTTCCGTCTGAAGGCAGGTTAGGAAAGCAACAGCTGCAGCTTCTCTGTAAACAGACACGCTTTAAAAGGAGAAACAAACCAACAACCCCGACAAGGGTAGTGATATATTTTAAAACACAAGAATCTGCACCTTGGGGTTTGTTTTCAGTCCAAGTCTGGAAACACTCTCAGGATCTGGTTCCTTAGCTTCACCCCCCCCCCAAAAAAAATACGGCTAAAATGATTATTTAAACAAGTATCCACTTTGGCTTGCAACCATGGGGTGGGCCAGTGGATCATCTCCAAATATTCTTGCTGCAAACTCAAGCCCAACAAAAAGCTCCCCACCTCACCCCCCCCCCAAAAATAGGTTTGTGTAATGAACACAGCTTGAGGGGGAACTCTGCTTGTATGTGGAAGGTCTGCGAGATCAGTTTCCGGTACTGAAAACCAATTCCTGGACCAAGGATGTGCTCAGAGGCACCCTTAATTCTCTGCCCTCCTTTGACGTGAAGAACTGGAAAGGAGGGAGGGAAAGAACTGTGGGAGGAAGAAACATTTTACTGGTGGGTCCTGGGCCAGTTGGGGCCTCTCTGCACAGCCTGCCTCACAGGGATTCACACTGGGAGTGCGGGAAGCCATGAAGCTATTTTGTGTGTGACTTGCTTTTACGTACGCCGCTGAGAAATGCGACTGATTTAAGCAGTATATAAATGTCTTTTAAAAAAAAACTCCCAGCAAGGAGTTTCGCAAAGATCTCCCTCATCCTGGGCTCCTGCTGGGATATAAATCAGATAATACATAAATAAATAATAAATAAAAGATCTCCTGGACAAAAAAAAATTAGCGGGAGGGAAAAACAGGAGTGGACGTGAAGCAGGAAAGGAATATGTAACCCTGGTTGTGTGGTTTGCTTTCGTTCTTTTTAATTAAAGTGTTCACACCAGCGAGAGGCAGTTGGGGCTTATCTTGGGCACGCTGGCTGCACGCACGCACACTTCGCATCTGGCTGTAGTTTGTGGACCTGAGGATTCTAGTAAAATCACCCAAAGTTGAGAGTTTAGATCCCACAAGCCTGACATCTGCCCAACCTTGTGGTAGGAACACCGGTAGCTGACTCATACTGAGTCAGACCGCTGGTCCCATCAGGCTTATTATCACCAACACTGACCGGCAGAGGCTCCTCAGCATTTCAGGCAGGAGATCTCCCAAGCCCTACGGGAAGAAGCCGGGGGACTGAAACGGAGACCGTCAGCACGCAAAGCAAGTGCTCTGCCCCCAAAGAGAAGGCAGCAGGAGGTCACTCTCAAAATCGCCCCAAGCAACGCTTACCGTATTTGTAGAGCAGGTTTTGCCGGACGGTGGCCATGGAAGCGATGAGCGAGGCGGCCTTATAAGGCGTTTCCAGGTGGTCGGCGATTGTGCAAAGCGAACCCAGTACTTTCGCAATGCTCCCTCGGGCCAGGGAAAAGGCCAGCAACGTAAGCTCCACTTCAGGAGAGGCACAACAACTGGGAAAGGCAAAAGACAGGGATGACGCAAGCAGGCTTGAACTATGGTTTACTAGCAGCCACGACAAGCTCTAATGCATGGCCACCAGGCAGAGGGGAAGCCCAAGTTCTGCGAGGAGGAAACAGGAAGAAAAAAAACCCCCAGTACTCAGAACTGCCTAAACTTCTAAAGAGCAGTACGGCAATGGAACCCATGACCTAGGGAGGTGGTGGGCTCTCCAACACTGGAGGCCTTCAAGAGGCAGCTGGACAGCCACTTTCGGGGATGCTTTTATTTGGATTCCTGCGTTGAGCAGGGGGTTGGACTAGATGGCCTTATAGGCCCCTTCCAACTCTATTCTATGATTAAGCATTTACCTTTAGTGCCATGCCTCTGTTAAAGGAGCCCCCATCAGAGGGGGACCTGGCACTCCCTGAAGGGAACCACACAGAAGAAGAGGTTGGGTCAGGCAGCAGCGAGGACGAACCAGGATTGTCAGGCCTTACAGCATCCCAGCTGCCGCCCATCTCTGGCAGAGAGCCCAAGCTCGGAGGCAGAATGTGAGACTCCTCCAAGACCAGGACTGCAGGCACAAGAAGGTGCAAGTCTGGGTAGCAGCCAGGCGTGGACTGCCAGTGGCAAAGCCAAAACCTCCTTGAGAGTAACGGGCTGCACGTGAGGAGCTGCTTCCTTAGGAGTAGGCCCAACTCCTCCAGCTGCTCTGATGACCCCCCAGCTGTGCCCAAGATGGGGCTTGGCAGGCTCCTGGATAGAAGCCTTGTCCCTTGGGAAAAGCGGCTTGAACAGCTTCTATATTCCCTTGCCCGAGTGTTTGGCCTTGGCCTATGAAATGGAATTTGCTTCTCTTGTTCAATGACCCCCCCTCCCCAACTTGACCTGACCTCGCTCTCTGGACTATCTGATAAGCAGAATCTGACTCCTGCATCATCTCACAAGACAAAAAGAAAGGTCTTCCTTTTTTTTGTCTGAACGAAAATGCTGCAGCTCTCACCGTGTAACAAAAGTGTGGGGAACTTCAGGCTGGGGGGGAGGGAGGGAGTTAATGTCAGAGCTTGGAAAAGTCCCTTTTTTTTAACTACAACTCCCATCAGCCCAATCCAGTGGCCATGCTGGCTGGGGCTGATAGGAGTTGTAGTTCAAAAAAAGTAACTTTTCCAAGCTCTGGTTAATGTGACCCTGCAAGCCGCTCTCTGCCTGGCCCTCAGGACTCCCTCCCACTGGCCTGCTTCATGACCCCCTTGAATGCTTTCACCTGGCAAAGGATGCGTGCTTGACCTGTGATACCCCCCTTGCTCGTCTGGATGGGGAGGGGCGTATGTAAAAACCAGCCAAGCGTACAAAAGTAAAGTTTGCATCCATCGCTCCGCCCACTTTTGCATCTGGCCCTGCCCACTGCTGGCATGTGCCTCCCCCCCCCAGGAAATGTGGCCCTGGGGCTGAAAGGGGGTCCTCGTTCCTCGTGTAACACTTGATTCGGTATATAATGCTCTGAGGCTCCGTTATGACTCTACCTGGTGATTCCCAGGAGAAAACTGTCCACTTCTTCCAACACGTTGGGGGAGAGGAAGCTTGAGAAGTCTGTGGACCCTGGAGACAAGGAAAGGGGGGGCATATGCTGCAGGGCCTTCCTGGAGGAAGAGGAAGAGAGCGTCCCATCAGAAATGGCCTCCAAACAACTGCAACCAGGAAGTACTGCTGACGCGCGACATGCACGAGCTTGAAGCACAGCAGAGCGGCAGAGGAAGTCGCATCGCTGAGAACACTTGCCCAACCTAAGGCCTGGATACACCCTGGGTGTTACTTTTTGCTGATGTTGCTCATTTAGGCCACATTCACACAGTACAATTACTCCACTTTAAACGGGCACGGCTTCCCCCAATGAATCCTGGGAAGGGTAGTTTGCGAAGGGTGCTGAGAGTGGTTAGGAGATTTTGCCCCCCCCGCCCCAGTCCCATCACAGAGCTACAATTCCTCAAGTGGTTTAATAGTCAGCCCCTTTTCCCAGAGAACTACAGTTCCCAGGATTCTTTGGGGGGAAGCCGCGCCCGTTTCAAGTGGAATAACAGTGGAATGAATGTATGGCATGAGTGCGGGCTTAAAGAAGCCGCTTGCTGTTGTGGGCTCTTGACCAGAAGAAAACCAGTACAATTTTTAAAAAAAGAATACCTATATTTCACTTACAGTGTTAACAGCCCCACCCTGAGAACTTTGCCTGTAGAGAACGTAGGAGGGCCTCTCCCTCTTCCAGACAGAGATCGAAAAGTGGAGGGGTTAGGAAAGCTTGATATATTTATACGCTGCATTTCAGCCAAGATTGGCTCCCAGAGCAGTTTGCCCTTAAAATCCACCCGCAGGTGCAATATAGCAGAGACGAGTGCTAAGGGCAAGTCTCCTCTGCCCCCTGGCAGCCAGCCTTATGGGTTCCGTTCTTTCCCCTTCAAAGAAAGGAGTAAGAGCGAGTTGCGGATGGCAGTAAAGATGCCCACCCACAGAAAACAGCCCTTTTGCTGATCCACAGAATCTCCTGGTCCTAGAGTCTCATGGTTAGGTAGCTAGCAGCTTTCCCCCTTACTCCCATGGAGACAAGCAGAAAACAGCCAAGAATGTCACCACGCCCTTTATTCCCAAGACTAAAACGATTATTTTTCCTTTGGGGGGGGGGGGGATTTACCAAATTTCAAAACAACTCTTCAGCTGCGGCTGCTAAAGCAGTACAGAAAACAGTGTTTTTTCTTAATCATGTCATTTGTTATTTAGTTTAATTTTTGTAAATTGTATTGGTTTCATTGATGTATTTTGAAACTTGTGTTTATTTTTCTTTGTAAGCTGCCTTGAGGGCCTTTGGCCGAAAGGCAGGGTATAAATAAATTTATAATAATAATAATAATGTCAGCCGACACATCTTAAAATCAGACGACCACACACAGAAACGCCCGCCCCCTCTGATCTTCATATCCACCCACTCCGGGGTGTGTGTGTGCACCCCACCAGGTGAGAAGCACTGACCTAAAGGAATAGCTAGCCACAAGTGAGCATGGATGTATACTCAATGCTGAAGAAAGAAAACAGTTTACAATAAAGCTTGCACGCACTGCAGGAAAAAAAGAACGAGAATGGCTGCGGAGGAAGAAAACCAAAAGGGGAATACAGAAACTCACTGAGTATTTTGCAGGATGGCGTGAACAATTGCAGGGTTGGTCTCCATAGACGCTGTGACCAGAGAGGTCAGGAGGGACCAGTACCAGATCGCAGAAGCGTCGCAGACCGAGACGCCTCCCTTCTTTACTCTTTGGTAGCCAATAGCCCTGAGCCCGTGAATTCTGGTGTCGCAGCCATCGCTAAGGCAACGCTTGATGTTTATCTGTACATCTGTCAAAGAGTACCAAACAAGGGTAATTTCTTCCAGCCATGGGCCGAAACGCAGGTTCTATGGCTCGAACAAGAGCTGCGGATTATCCAATGACATTTAAAAACAGCTAACAAGGCAACACAGCGGTCTGTACACGCTGTGAATCTTATCTCAGAACATCCTTTGCTTTACATTAGTACCGCATCGTGTTTTTTTTTACATTCTCCTACAGTCTCGAAGATGGCTGCAACTCAGAACAAAACAAGAATTAAAAATAAATTCTTAGGTCTAAGTTTACCAGTAGAGTTTGCAAGCTATTAACCAAAAATATCAAGCAAGGTGGAAAGAAGTCCATCGTGAAGTATGCTGTCACCAAACTAAGGCGAGTAGACAAATTTATTTGGTTTTGGGGGGCGGGGGAAGAGAGAGAACATACACAACCAATCTGGTTGTGCCAGAACTGCCAAATTCATGCACCCTGTTTTGGGTTATGCAGAGCGCACCAACTACGCCTCAAGCACTGCCAATTGCCACACCACAAAAAGGCAGATGGACCAAGCCGCCGATCACGTGTCAAATTTAGGGGTGATGCAGATGTATGGGAAATCCGTATGTCCTAAACTCCAGGCCAGGATATGGCGACAGCCACATCTTTTTTCCCCACTTGTCCCCCCACCCCGGCCTTCCTCTGTTGTACCATTTGTAAGAGCTATCAAGCCAGAATATCTTATCATTATTTAGTGGGGTGCTTTTCTTTTATCTTCCTTATCCCTTCTTCTTGAACATCCCTGTAGAGTGCAGAGAGAGAGTTTTCACTTCAGAACATGCATCCTTACAGCCCTAGCGTGACCCCGTCCAGGATACTTACTGTACGTTGCCAGGGGCAATTCCCTCTCTTCTCTTTCCATTTTCCTTCCCACCCATCCACACCAAAACAGATACCTCAACAATCTGTAGGCCCTGGAAGCTCGCAGCTCCTTGTCAGGCCGTGTTTGGGTCTTTTCTTCAAAACAAACAAACCTGTCCACTTCTGCATACCTAGGCAGCTCCCTGAGGGTGTAGAAGCCACACTTATTTTTAGGTGGCCACATTCTGCTTCCAAACTGATGGGCACTTACTCAGCTAGACTTGCTACTTGTATATGACGACGGTTCTAGCAATGGGCCAAACTGCAGCCCCAAGCAGAGAAGGGTGTTTTTGTACGGTGTATAGGCCCCAAGATGATTGTAACAAAAATAAATGACCTTTAAAAAACAGAAAAGCTCCAGTTCTCTGGGTAAGACAGAATTCCCAGATCATGAACAGATCAGTCCCAGATCATGAACAAACCCACCATCATGTACGCCACACCAAGCTGAGGGACCCATGAGTATCTGCTCAGATATACTGTGCATTTTAAAGCATTAGTTTTCACATGTTTGCTGGGGTGCCACTCAGGTGTTTTATTCATCCTCACAAGTCACAAGATGTGTGCATGGAAATTAGGATGATGCATGGCAGGGCCGGTGCCAGGCATGACTGTGCCCTT
Organism: Rhineura floridana; assembly: GCF_030035675.1. Lineage (NCBI taxonomy): Eukaryota > Metazoa > Chordata > Lepidosauria > Squamata > Rhineuridae > Rhineura > Rhineura floridana. The sequence continues at coordinate 3,456,531 of NC_084500.1, read as the reverse complement.
GGGCGCCAGCTGCCCTGGGCATGTGGCTCCTGCCTGTTCCACCTACCTCTCTCCTGTGTTTGTTGCTGTGTGCGCTGTCTGTGCAGGGCTGCCATCAACCAAGATGGCAGCAGAAGCTTCTCTAAGGGGCTGATGGCATGCATGCACGGTACACTACAGCAGCAGTGCAGCAGCAAACACAGGAGAGAGGTAGGTGGAGCGAGTGAACCAGCGGGCAGCCTGGAAGCTCCCTCCCTGCGATCTGTGGCAGGGATTCTGCCGTGGATCATGGAAGGGGAGTGCTATTCTCCGACCCTAACAAGGGGCCCTTCAGAGCCCCCTCGGCCACGGCCCATCCTGGCCACCCTTTGGAACTGGCCCTGATGCATGGGAAACTGAATCATGCCTGAAGGCTGACATTCACAAAACACCTGATTTCCATGCTTTCTAAGTACTAAACCTCACATTTCTTGTGCCACAGTTACAAAAGTTGTACACACTTTGCTTGAGCATTAGAACCTGTAAATCTGAACTCCAAAAATGTGTGTGTGCGTGTGTGTGACAAAGAGAGAGTAAAACCATGCACTTAGCAAAAACTCATCAGAACCTGCTCTCATATGCAGAGGCTTAGCCATGGAACAATAAAGACTGCCTCTGAACATGGACAGACAGTGTTTCACTCATTCACAAACTGACAACCCAACATCCCGGGGGGGGGGGAAGAGGGAGGCAAAGTACCCAGCTCAAAAAGGTTGCAGCTTCCAGGACATCTCTTTTTAGAAATTAACCACTGGAAATGCTTTCGCTCAACAACAATCAAGTCCTGAATGTCACAATCTCTTGCTATTTATTTCAGAGCCAGAATCTAACTTTTAACTATAAAGCTGTAAGGAAGAACAAGGGTCATGTAACTTTAATAACTGCACAGGAGAAAGAATTTTATTACAAGCAATTCGTCCAGGGGAGAGTGAGGGAGAAGCCTGCTGAAGATGTCCCTTTTCTAAGTAAGTATTAAAAGCACAGGAGGCCTATCTGCCTTTGCTTCTGCCATCTGCTTAAAAAAAGCAGAAGACTATTGCATGAAGCTTAACTACTGACAGCTGTCATAAGAAGACCCCCAGCTCTGGCCAAACTCATTTCCCGGTCACCTTTATCAAAGGCACCTACCTAACTTTAACTAACCAGACGCTTATGAAATGTGTGCGGTTCTCAAATGAACCTTCAGATAGGTTTCAATATGCTGACTTGCCTTGCTGACACTGACACACACAAAACAAAAAAAACCTTCCAATGTTCTCCGGGCAGGAAAGGACAAGTGCTCTTCTCCTTGGCAAAAGGGGCTTTTGTAAAAAAAAAAAAGAAAAAACCACCAGCAACGTCACAGCGACATCCCACGAAACAAAACCCCGAAGAGGAACAGAGAGAAACCACACGCCTTTCCAACTCTGTCCAGCACATAAGGCTTTGTCTCTTTCGTGTGTGACTTTCGCAAGGAGCGCTAGCGAGATGGTGCTGGCCCTTCTCTTCAAAAGCCCAACTTGCACCGTGGGGGGAAGCACACTCCTTTCATTCCCTGAGAAAGGGTAAGAAAAGGTGGTTTCGCGCTAAGTTGGAACTGCTGTCTAGCGGAAAGAGAAACGCCTTCTTTAGGCCCTGTCCAAAACAAAGAAAAGTGACAGCAACTTTCTTTCCCTTCCAATCAGGGGTTCTGGGGATTTGTGTGTGCGTGTTTTATGCAGAAGACAGCAGGAAGGCATGGCTGGCCCTTTTTGGAAAAGCTAGCTCAGCTTGGTGGGATGAAACCCTCTCTCCTCCCCGCCCTGCCCCACAGAAAACAGGCAGGACAAGGAGACGCATCTTCCATTCTGCAAATTGTGCTGCTTTTCCAGGAAGCACCAGCAGTGCCTTGGCTGCTTCTACGTCCTGAAAATTCTCAACAGAAGGGAGTGACAGCTTTTTTTCTCTGGGAGGGATGAAGGAGGATCGTTTTAGCCCCTTCTCAGGGTTCTAGAGCAGGCAGCTGCTGAAAAAGCCCAGCACCAGGGCAACCCTCCCTCTCTCTTCCTTGAGTTCTCTGTACATGCCGTGGGATTCAGGGAAGGATTAGGGATCAGTGGTGATGTTAAAGTAATGGGTCTGGCTGGTAAGCCAAACCAAATTTTATTTATCACTGCCTATAGGTTATATCCCATGTTAGTTAGAATTTTTGTATATATGTATATTGCAGCGCAGAAATAACTGGTTGGTTAAGACTGGTAGCAGAAGGAATAAAGAAACATAAGGTTTATGACTTCTAAGAGATAATGTCATAGATGCTGAAGCAGCCATGCGGCTTCCATTCAGGGAGGCATCAACTAATGAACTGAGAACAGACAGTAAAAGAAGGGAGGACAAGGAGGAGCAGAGCTTGCAAAAACCACCAGCACTAGAGGAGGAATCAACTGAGGGAAGAATAGATTGCCTTTCTGTCTATGCCCCTTCCCACTTGTTGACACCACTTGTAACATAAGTTGGTGCCAATTACTGGGCATGACTAACACAAGTCCATTAATTTCAATGGGTCTACTTTGGAGTACAACTTAGCTGGATATAAACTAAATTTCCTATCGTTAACTCCACTTCCTAAAGAAATTGCTTTTTCCTCTTTTACCTTTCAAGCTGTTCAGTTAAAATATATATATTTTTAAAAAGAAGAAAAAGAATAGGAAACACCAATTGTATTGTTATTGACTCACACATCTGACTAATGTTAGCGTTTTCCAACAATGTCACGTATCCGGTAACATTGCTGGGAATGTGAACATCTCGGACCTCCTGGAGATTGCTGGCCGTCCTCCCAACAGCGACTGTCACCTGCTGTGGCATGTAGCTCTGGTCGTTTGCTGCGACTGCAATGGAGAGATGCCTCAGAATGACATCTGGCTTCATCTTTAAACTGCAAGGCAAAGATTTCACGGGGACAGGGATTGAGAAGAGAAAACTGGACTGCCCAGTAGACTGGTGTTATATTCTTTTAACAGATTCCTCATTTTGCAAAACTTGTTTTCAGAAATTGGGGGGGGGGGAATCATAGTAGAAAAACTTTCTGCAGAAAGTCTGCTTTTTATAGTGTGTGTGTGTGGGGCGGGGGACTTTCAAGAGAGGATATTCTCAGCCAGGTTCCCACCTAGCAGCACCTTCCAGTCCAATCCTACAGTGCAGGTAGGATTTTAACCTTCAGGTAAAAAAATCCAATCCTGACAAGCAGCAAAGCGTAGGCAGAAACTGCCACCCTCTTTGCACCACACACCCCACTAACTCCTTTTCTACCTTAGTGTGGAGCATCTGCAAAACAAACCCCCAAATGATACAAAGCAATGAATGAAAAATATACCCTGCCCTTGCCACTCGACAGCCAGGAGGCATTTATACTATTTGTTTTGGTTTTAAGTTGGGTCTGGTTTTAAAATTGCATTTTTATTGTTGGAAATTGCATTGGGAGCTTGATGAAAAACTGAACTAAAAAAAACCCTTACAAACAAAATTTATGCAGGCCCTCAGTCCCACTTTTACTTCACAGAACTATAGAAAGCAAAAGAAGATGAGAGCGGTCCAGCATTTCGGGTGGTATTCAAAGGTAGTCCTACTCAGGGTAGACCCAATGGAATTAGTCATGTCAGTTCAGTTAGGTTCATTAATTTTAGTCAGTCTACTCTGAGTAGGACTTTACTGGAACAAAATCGTATCTCCAATTGCCTTCAACTCTTTGAAAAACCTATTTTCTTAACTAAGGCTGCAATCCTAGGCACACTCACCTGAGAAGCAGCAGCACTGAATATAGTGGGACTTACTCCCTAGTAAACATACGGAGGCTTGTGCTGTCATTGTGAGGCAGCTATGCATTCTTCTCTTGGTTTACGTTGCATAGGTCCTTAGGTTGCAATTATACACACTTAACGCATGAGAAAGTCCTGCTGAACTTTACCTGGCTGACTTCTGAACAGGATCGCATTATTGGCTGATTAAGGAGTTAGGGTCAGGGGAAGCCAATGTTGGACTTTAGCTCCCATAAGCCCCCACCCAGCATGACCAACAGCCAGGGATTATGGGAGATGGAGTCCATCTGGTACAGCATCACACTGGCTACCCTGGGTTAGAGTAGTAGATTTTGTAAAATATTCTAAGCAACTGAAGCATCATCTCCAATTAACTGGGCAGGAGATTTTTTAAAGAATATAACAGAAATACATATAAAAGCTGCAGATGGGAAATGTCACTAGAAGATGCCTTCTGTAACAATTCACAGGGAGCGCCTCTTCTAAGACAATGCCCGTGCTGACTCCTAAACAGAAAAACAAGGCTTTTTCTCCCTGTAGAACCAACAGTTTTTTTCCTTATATGTGGATTTAATCCACTAACTAACCTCATGCAATTTATTATTAACAACATTTGTTACCCGCCCTTTGCCCAAAGGTCCCAGGGAGGGTTACAACAATTTTAAGACACAGCTTGAAAAACAATTAAAAACAGCCTCTTTGGTCATCTCCTAGTGGGAGCAACACTAGCTTTTGACAGTGAAGGTATTTTGTTTTGCAGGACCAGCTTCTTGTGTTGAATCTGTAAGGTTCTGTTGTGGTTGGAGTGGTTTCTCTGTCTTAATTGTGTGTTTTTTACCGGATGGTTATATTACTGTAGCCTGCCCTTATGGTGACAAGCAGGTGTAGATAAACAGAACAAAGCACAATTCCTGGCTCAGCGTTCTGTCCAAGCCAGAAACTGTGTTTTGTTTAGCTCCAAAACAAAAACCAAACTACCCCGTGAAGGCAAGGTTTGCTCTGGAAGGCACCAGAGATGCTCCTGTCCTACACTGCTTGGGAGTCTTTTGTGACCCAATTGCCATCAAGCAGAAAGATGGCCACCCTGGGTATCCCAGAAGGCTTGTTAAGAAATCGATCAAGGACCCGATCCCTTACCGTATCCAATGAGACCGAGCACTCCCATCGGACTGCCAGAAGGAGGACGTCTCTCCGTTGGTCATTTTGTCAATGTCCGCTGAATTGGAGGACGTTTCTATGTGAGTGTAGCATTTTGCGATTGATTTGAGCTTGTCTAATTCCTGGCTTCCATTCAAATCACTAGGGCATTCTGTAAAGAGATTGGAAGGAGGGGCAAAGGAAGGGTAAGAGCGAGAGCACTCAAATAGCATATTGGATTCTGTTTTCCTCTGTCCTCCACCATCCGCCTACTTTCATGGCAATCTGTGAAGCTTCTGAGGAAGTGACTCCCTTCCATTTCCTTGAAACACACTTATGCAGAATGTGGCTACAAAAAAAGCAAGTAACCCCCCTCCCCTCCGAGGAGAGAGATAATGAGAGGTATTCATTCATTCATTCATTTATTTATTTTATTTTATTTCTATACCGCCCTAAGCCAAAAAGGCTCTCTGGGCGGCGTACATAGAGGATAAACAAGAAAATATATGAATAGAACAAACATAATATAAATATAAATCATCCAGCATCCTAATATTTTGTGTCTCACCTGACTTTTCCCCCCTTGGGCTGTTATTTTACCAACACCTTCCTGCCTGCAATGTGCTTTGAAGTCCCACATTTGGGGGCTCAAGGCACCACCAAACTGACCAGGATTAAACCCTCCCCAGCGTTTCCTTGGCACTACTATGGTGCCCTCCAGATGTTCTGGACTACAGCTTCCAGCAGCATGACAGGCTGGATTACACATTTTGGATTGTTTAGTTACAAAGCTTTAATTCTGATCTGGAAAGCTGCCTTGTAACTGGAAGGCAAGATATAAACCAGGGATAGCCATAAGCCAGTGTGGTGTAGCGGTTAGAGTGTTGCACTAAGACCTGGGAGACCAGGGTTCAAATCCCCACTCAGCCATGTCACTCACTGGGTGATCTCGGGCCAGACAGACACTGTCTCTCAGCCTATCTCACAGGGTTGTTGCAAGGATAAAAGGAGGAAAGGGGAGAGCCACTTATGCCACTTTGAACTCCTTGAAGGAAAAACGGGATACAAATGAAAATTTACAAAGGAATAAAAAACATGATGCCTTCCAGATATTGCTGGACTACAAGTCCCATCAGCTCTGGACAGCATTGGCCAATGGCCAAGGATGATGGGAGCTGCAGTCTGACTACACCTGCAGGGCAGCATGTTGGCTAGCCCCGATCACCAACATTTTAAGTAAGAAAAAGACAAGACAAATTCCGATACCCTTTTCTTTCAGGAGGAGCCGGTCTAAAGAATCCTTCAGTACAGAAGAGCGCATGGTGCAGACATTGTTGAAGTACTCCAAGGCTGGATACGGGATGACGGCGCTGGCGATACGGTGACGATGCAGGAACCGCAGAATCGCGGAAGCGTGGAGACTAAGGCGCTCGTTCGATTCTGAAAATATGTCTACAAAACCTTGAGACAAGAGGGAAATGGGCGCTTAGGATGGCTCGTTCGCATGGCAGTACAGAAAGCTCATGTTGTGATTCAGTTATTAAAAGCTGTACTTATTTTGCATTTTCTGTTGTTCGACTGGCTAGCCCAGGGAAGGGGGACGTCCGTGTCCCTCCCAATGTTGCTGGACTACAGTTCCCATAGTCCCTGACTCCTTGGCTTGGCTGGCTGGGGCTGACAAGAGTCGGAAGTCCAGCAACATCTGGAGAGCCTCAGATGTTTCCCCTCCCTGGACTAGAGTGAGATTAGTTAAGCTTACGTGCGTCCAAGCTGTGCTTGCCAGAGGGTTGGGGGGCAGGGACAGCAGAAGTCAGTTATTCACAAAACACACGAAAAAGAGTTGTTCAGGCTGAAAATGCAAGTGTTACAAACCAAGGGGTAGCATTTTGGTCTCTATGTACTGTTGTCCAGCACGTGCCCATAGGAAACATTTGACAAAATTGATCCAAGCCCAGAAAACAAGACAAAAAAGAAGAAAACAGAACTTCCCCGTTTCATTAACACACTAATTTGACAACCCAGGTGTTGTTTGCATGAGCTACACTTCCCCAACCTGATGCCCTCTGGAGGTTCCTGACTACATTTCCCATCAGCCGCATTTGGCACAGCTGTACTGGCTGGGAGTAACGGGGGCAGTTGTGGGAAGCATCTGGAGGGCGCCAGGGTTGGGGGAGGCAGGCACAAGCTTCCCTAGAACGAAAAGGGGCAGGTGGAGAGATGCTGTTGCGCTCAGGCCCTCCTTGCAGGCTTCCCTTAAGGGGCCTCTGGACAGCCACTGGCAGAGCAGGATGCTGGACGAGATGGGCCCCCTTGGCCTGATCCAGCAGCCAGGCATTTCTCACATTCTTCATGCCTGAAACCATTGCAACAGTGGTAGTTTCAACTTCTTTTCCTTAAATAGCTTATCAGTTTTTATGTTTCATTATTAAACTTTTATGTATGTTTCCGAGCTCGATTCAAGGTGCTGGTTTTAACCTATAAAGCCTTACACGGCTTGGGACCACAATTCCTGGTGGACCGCCTCTCCCGACATGAACCCACCCGTACACTACGCTCAACATCTAAGGCCCTCCTCCAGGTGCCTCCTCCGAGGGAAGCTCAGAGGATGGCAACAAGGGAGAGGGCCTTATGGAATGACCTCCCTGACGAGGTGCACCTGGAGCCAACACTGTTATCTTCTCGGCGCCAGGTCAAGACTTCTCCCAGGCATTTTAGCATGTGTTTTAAAATGGATTTTACATTTTTTAAATTGTGTTTTTGTGTTTTAAAATTTGTATATTTGTTTTTATAATTGCTGTGAACCACCCAGAGAGCTTCGGCTATGGGGCGGTATATAAATGTAATAAATAAATACATAAATTTATTACATTTATACCCCGCCTTTCTTTTTCATGAAACCCAAGGCGGCTTACGTGTGGTTCCCAGGCGGTCTCCCGTCCAGGCCCTGACCAGACCTGACCCTGCTTAGCTTCAGCAGGAAGCTGGCCTCCTGTGCCTTCAGACCATCGCCTGGGACCAGGCTCTTTTCCTGGACAAGCCACCTTGAATGTCTCCCATTAGGGTCAATATAAACATTTTCTTAAATAAATACTTCAGCCTCTGGCTTATTTGTATATCCCAGGTTGAGCAGCACCAACACAGGATCTATATATGGGACAATGAGTTGCATTCAACTAAGTCCTACTCAAAGTAGACCCACTGACATTAATGCACTTAAGTTACCCATGTCTATTAATTTCAATGGGTCTACTCTTAGGAGTAGCACTGAATACCACCCGATGTCTAGTAATATTCCTAAATATTCAAAAAGCTTCATGGTTTCAATTCTCCTTTTAATAACTATGAAGTAAAGCAGAATTTTGATCCTCAAATGGTAGATGAGGGCAGGGAATGTCACATAGTAAAGATATACAGCTAGTTAGATGCTTGCCTAAAGTCACTGAGTAAATTCATAGCTCAGCTAAAATCTCCCCCTTCCTGTCTCCGATTCCCTCTGGGGTTTGCAGTAACCATAGTTTTGTGACATCCAAATCAAGTACACCAAACCATGGTTTGCCCAAACAAGAAAGCAAACAAGGAAGTGAGGGAGGAAATCAGAGTGTGAGGAGAGTAAGCAGGAAAGCATTTGGGCCCAAGGAATGGGTTGATGGCTTAACTACGTGAACCATGCCATCATCACATCCTAAACAACTGATGCTATCTGATATAATCCCTACTGAAGGGTTTGAACTGGTAGCAGGATTGTTCCATATTGTATGATCCTAGAAGAAACCTCAGTTTCTGGAAATCTGACTTGCCACTTATTAAAAAAAGTTCTTAGTCCTAAGTTTTGAAGATATGTTTCTCCTTTACTATATTTGCTAAGAATGTCATCATGCAGCAGTTCGCTTGGCCTTCAAAAGGTGGCACTGCAAACTACAGCATGACAACAAACTTCTGAGAACTACTAGGCCAGCAGAAGAGGGAGGCAGGTGTAAGGAGGGGTTGGCAAGCAAAGCACGCAGGGGCATAGCCCTGAGTAAGAACATGCATGCAGAATCTACCCAAATCTCCAGTGTACAGACACTCCACTGTACAGACACTATCTGCTCCTTTCTTGCTGCCTTGAACAATTCCTTAACCTCGCTTGTTGCTAAAGATTGCTAAAAACTCCTGGAACCCAAATACGGGGGTTCTAAATAATGCACACAAACTAGAGAAACACTTTGCAAAACAGGAGGGGTGCAGGCACTGTTCTTATGCACAACAGACATTCCCCTGGCACAGAATTCAGAGCCCTCTCACAAGGTGCCTGAGGTTTTCCAGACTTAACTGCTTTCATTTATTTAAGCAGTTGGTGCGGTACAGTGGCTAAGAAACTTGAACTACGAAGCAGAATAACTGCTGCTTCAATCTTGCCTCCACCAGGAACTCAGTATGGCCTTAGCTAAGCCAGCTCCTGCACTCCCCCAACATCAACCTCCCATCTCTAATATGAGGATAATACTGGCCTCATCTGAACAAGATTGCTGGAGCATTTCGAATATTTGAAAAACAAGTAGTATTATTAGCTACGAGCATGTTTGTAATACCCTGGCTGTTTATTTGAGGTGTATCCAAACAAAGCTACCCAGAGATGGCTTGGCACCACCTCATGAGTCATGATCATGCACTTCTCAATAAATCTAAGTAAGCAAAACATGCGCAAGTTAACCTAACAGCTCCTGAGTAAACAGGTTATTAAAAACACATTCCTGGGCTATTAAGAATGGTGAAGTTCAGCAACAGTGACAGAACTGCACACTGAAGTAAGAGACATGCCTGGCCAAGATTCCCTGTTACCACCTACATTAACCTTCATCAGTCTTGTGTCCTCCAGATGATTTAGACTACAATTCCCATCAGATGCGCTAGCTGGGACTGGTGGGATTTGCAGCCCAAAACATTCGGAGCGCACCAGGTTAGCAAAGGCTGAGATACATGTAGGACAAGGCTGCCTATGCAACATAAACCAAGATAAGGACGCATAGCTGCCTCATAATGACAGCACAAGCCTGTGTATGTTTACTAGGGAGTAAGTCCCACTATATTCAGTGAAGCTTCTTCTCAGGTCATGCCTAGGGTCGCAGCCTTAGTTAAGGAAATAGGTTTCTCAAAGAGTTGAAGGCAATCAGAGGTAATGATTTTGTTCCACTATTGGCTGAGAGTGGGGAACCTCCGGCCCAGGGGACAGAACTGGCCCAATTTGGCCGGTGAGGCCGTTTCCCCCAAGCCACACCCACCTGCCCAAACACCTGATGCTGTATGTGATGCCAGGTGTGGAGCAGGTAGACATGCAGCTGGATCGGCTGCGCAGTTGAGTTTCCAGTGGGGTGCGCAATCCCCACAGAAAGCAGCCTTGCCAGCTCTATGCCCAACATTTTGCCTTCCACGGCAGTTCCCAAGCATCCGACAACCAGCTGCTGCTGGGCACTCAAGACAGAGGACTCTGGCAGGTGAGCGGGACAACCCACCTGCTAATCATGTGATGTGATAATGCTGTCAGGTGAGTGATGGGTAGGCTCTCCCGCCTACCTGTCAAGGCTAGCCTATGGGGGTACAGACAGACGGCAATTTGGGCCAAAAGGGCCCCCACCCCTTCTCTAGGGGGACTTAAGGCATTTTGTTCAGTCGCCATTTTTAAGCAAACCAATCGGATGGCCACTTCCCGGGCTAATAGTCCGATCAGAACACAGTTCTCCTTCAGTCTCAACAATTCTTCCCATTTCGCACTGAAGGTCCCAGCTTTAAAATGTGCGTTTAAAACAAAAAGGGTAAAAAAAACAATGCAAGTTTGTATGCTGAAAATGCAGGAAAGGGACTTATATAAGACTGAGACAGACCAGAACTAAACCAATCGGACCACCCCGACTAAATGCCTTTGTTCAGAAGTTTGGGCAGTGCATCAAAAAACCTGGCAATTCTGACCACAGATGACTGTAAGAAAGTATGTAAGAAAACCTTGAAACACCTTCAAGTTTCTTTAAAAGTACTATCTGTGGAACACAGCCCCGCTGTCAGTTTCAGTCTAATAGGCCTTCCCCAATTCAGGGAGCAATACTTTCCCAGCCTGTCTTCTTGACATCCTTTAATTAGGGGGATGGAGAACCTGTGGCCCTCCAGATGATGTTGCAGTGCAACTCCCATCAGCTCTGGTTAGCACGGCCGGTTCGTCAAGGGTGATTTTGGCGACAGGACCAACTCATTCCTATGACTAAAGGAACCAGAAACAAGACTGTGGGACTTTCTGCATTTGCTCTGATACGGGGCATCTTCCCGGTAAATACCTGGTAACGCTACGTCTGTGGTCCGCTATGTGCAAAATCCATAGCAACAAGCTCCTTCCTCTTACCCTATTTCTTACCTGGAACGAGCGAACAAGCCTGCAGCTGCCTGATCACGTGACTGAGCTCTCCTTGCAGATTGGCTCCACTGGAGGTCTTGAGAATCTCCAGCATGTGCTCCGCATCCACTGTGCCATCACCCTCAGTGTCAAACTGTGCAAAAGCCTGGGGAAGAAGACCGGCAGTTAGATGAGCAGAGGGGAAAGATCCCTGCTTTGCCGTGCCCACAGCTCCATAAAGACAGGCAACCACCAGCAGGGCTGTGGAGTCAGAGTCGTGGAGTCGGAAGCAATTTTGGGTGGAGTCAGTAGAAATGTACCGACTCCCACTCCAAAATAAATTTTGATTGACATTTTTTTTAAAATATAAATTCAAAATGTCAAAGAAGCTTCCCATGAAGTCAGCTGTAGTTGAGCATTTCACCATAACTCAAGATGGAAAACATTTTGTGTGTCAGTGTATGACACAGGACCCAGATGAAGACAAATGCTGTGATGCCAAGATCAGCGTATATTCAGGCAGCGATAAAAATGCTCCTATGAGAGCTTCCAATTGAAAAAGACATTTACAGCCCTTTCCAGGGCTGTGGAGTCGGAAGCAATTTTGGGTGGAGTCAGAGGTTTGGCGTACCGACTCCACAGCCCTGACCACCAGTGTGACAAAAAAACCACGTCACTCCATTGGCGCCAAGTTATAGCACCCTGGCATGAAATTAGGATTTGGGAAAGGCAATCTATGAGCTGCAGTGAATAAAGAGTTTATTACAGCCTTCTCTCATCTAATGCTCTCTAGATGTTGACCTTTACTGTGATGGCACTTTATCCTTTGGAATGCCCTCCCATTATAGATCAGGCAGGTGCTTTCTCTACGGTCTCTCTGGCACCTGCAAAAGATCTTCCTCTTTCAACCAGCTTTCTAAATGGCATGGTTTATCCCAGTTCGTATCTGAATTGGATTTGGACTGATTTTATGTATGCGCTCATGTCGTCTTAAGACTGTTTTTATATTATCTAATTGGATTTTAAAACATAGTTTTAGACATGCAATTTGCTTAAACTGCTTTTATATATGCTGCAAATCATTTTGGTGTGCCCTCAGGGGAACCAATTCATAAATGAAATTAACAACTGCCCCCATCATCTTTCTGACCATTGGTCATGCTGGCTGTAGCTGATGGGAACTGTAGTCCAATACATCAGCAAGGAAGGTTTTTGTGTTCCATTTTACAGGTAAGGCACTGAGGCAGAGAGACAGCAAGTCGTTCAGAGCTGGTTTCAGCAGAGATCCAATACGAGGCCCTAAGGCCCAAAACTAGTAGCAGAATCTCACTGGTTGTTTATCACGATCATTGCTTTAACAAGAGCTAAGACTGAAGTATGTTTGGACTGGCTGTTCCATGTCTTCAGAGTTTTGAAGCAAGATTGTTTGGCAAGATTCCCTGCAAACCTACTTAAGAAGTAATCTTCCCCAACGTGGCGCCTTCCAAATGTTCTAAATGTGCTCTCTCAAATGTATCCAGAGCCAAGAAAATTTTAATGAACACAAAGGATTTTTTTTTTATGTATTAGTTTGTTTCCTCAAGATGCAACCCAGAAAGAATTAGACTATGAATTCTTTTTAGGGACTGCAATAATCACAATTTTATTTATTTATTTATTATTTGATTTATATTCCACTCTTCCTCCCAGCAGGAGCCCAGGGCGGCAAACAAAAGCACTAAACACACTTTAAAACATCATAAAAACAGACTTTAAAATACATTAAAACAAAACATCTTTAAAAACATTTTTTTAAAAAAAAAAAACTTTGAAGACATCTTTAAAAAAGTTTTTAAAATATTGTTTTTTTTAAAAAAAAAAGGTTTAAAAACATATCAATTCCAACACAAAAGCAGACTGGGATAAAAGGCTTGTTGAACGAGGAAGGTCTTCAGTAAGGACCAAAAAGATAAAAGAGATGGCACCTGTCTAATATTTAAGGGGAGGGAGTTCCACAGGGTAGGTGCCACTACACTTAAGGTCCGCTTCCTGTGTCGTGCAGAATAGACCCCTGATAAAATGGTATTTGCAGGAGGCCCTCACCAGCAGAGCGCAGTGATCGACTGGGTATATAAGGGATAAGGTGGTCTTTCAAGTATCCTGGTCCCAAGCTGTATAGGGCTTTGTACACCAAAACTAGAACCTTGAACTTGGCCTGGTAGCAAGTGGGCAGCCAGTGCAATTATTTCAGCAACGGGGTGATATGTTGGCGATACCCTGCCTCAGTGAACAGTCTCGCCACCACATTTTGCACCAACTGCAGCTTCCGGACCAACCTCAAGGGCAGCCCCACATAGAGTGCATTATAGCAATCCAGCTTGGAAGTTACCAATATGTGGACAACAGTGGTCAGGCTATCTCGGTCCAGAAACAATTGAAATTGTTGAAATCCAACATAGGTTAGGGTAAATTATAAGCATCTCTGTAATGTGTCTCATGTAAACCATGAGATAAAGTGAGATGAAGCAAGTCTCCTCTCATTTCTTCTGATTATGCTGTGAAGGCCAAAGGTCAGCGACACACATGGAGTCAGCATGAAGGATCAAGGCCTACTTGCCTGAGCTAAAACTGCCATTTTACAAAGGGGCAAAATACAATTATCTGAGATATGAAAAGAATGCGTCAGCCATTCCGCGTATCTGCCTGCAACCTATTCTACGCATTGGGCGTACTGCTTTTGGAAATGAAGATGGATTATCTTCTTGTATCAAAGGTCAGCAGCGGCAATGCTAGTCACACCCCTAACCGCAGCACAGAAGTGTGGTTGGCAACCAGAGAGGTTGTTTAGTTGAGTGATCTCCCAAGCAGTACCATTTAAACAAAGATCAGTGAGTGCCTTGTTTGTTGTACAAGGCTGTCCATCAAACCTGTGCGGTCAAAAGGGATATTAAAACCTGGTTTGCATGGAGAAGAATTGTGATTTGTTGTTGGTTTCAACTGCAGAGATGATGCAAGCCAGGGGCCTTTAGCTCTGCAAAGCATGTATATTTACCTGCTCTGAATTTGGGCTATAATGTTTTCTGAAAGTGAGGTCTCTCTGTGAAAAGGAGGGAACAATTGCTAGGGAAACTGTGAGCACTTCTCCCTTCAATTCAGCCACAGTATTTATTTTATTTTATTAAATTTATATCCCGCCCTTCCTCCCAGAAGGAGCCCAAGGTGGCAAATAAAACACTAAAAGCATTCTAAAACATCTTAAGAACAAAAGACTTTAAAAACATATTAAAACAAAGCATCTTTAAAAACATATTAAAAAGCAGTTCCAACACAGATGCAGACTGGGATAAGGTCTCTACTTAAAAGGCTTGTTGAAAGTGGAAGGTTTTCAGTAGCAGACTGGGATAAGGTCTCTACTTAAAAGGCTTGTTGAAAGAGGAAGGTCTTCAGTAGGCCCTGGAAAGATAACAGAGGGGAGGGAATTCCAAAGGGTAGGTGCCACTACACTAAAGGTCCGTTTCCTATGTTGTGTGGAATGGACCTCCTATAAGATGGTATCTGCAGGAGGCCCTCACCTGTAGAGCGCAGTGATCGACTGGGTATATAAGGGGTAAGACGATCTTTCAAATATCTGTCCCCTGACATAAACTTGCTGAATTGAGGTCACATGTGTGTTGGGTGTGTTGATTTCCGGAGCGCTGAAACATTGGAAGTAACGGATGCCTCATTTTTAAGTGGTGAATGCATATTTCAATTGCTGCCCTATAAGATGTGACTGCAGCATTTAAATTCTCATGGCCAGTCTCACATTGCACTCCTATGCAGCACAGTGAGAAGGCAGGGCTGCCATGCAAACTTGTCATGGGTGTAAGTGCTTGATTGGTAGAGATGTGACAGAGATTGCACAAGCAGTTGTGTGAAGAGTGTGTTTTTATGCTGGTTAAGAGTTATGTTGCTGCCTAGTAACTTTCTCTGATATACACAGATATGGTTATTATAGATACGCATATTGTGTATTTATGTATTTTTATTTTTCTTAGAGTGTATCATCAGAAATTGTGCTTACAGTATATTTATGTATTTCAGTCTTGCTTCAAGATCTGTGGATAGTAAGCTGCCTATAAATGGACAAAATAAATAAAGCACAAGAACTTGTAACTACAAACTGGTGCCTTAAGTTTGCTTTTTCCTCCTCCCTCCTTGCCCTTTTCCTTGTGTCATGCCTTTTCAGTCGTAAGCCAGAGAGCAAGGACTATCTTCTCATGGAAATTTGAAAGCTCGGATATGTATTATTAGTATAATCAACAAATTATAGTCCTCCTCCCTCAAAACAAACTTTGGGTCCGGTTATGTTCACTTCCCCACCATTGCAAGCGTAAAAAAGAAGGTGGGGTTGGATGGCACAGACCTCCTTCTGCCACTATGGGGGAAGGGAAAACTTGGCACCGTTACAGGCTGAGCAAAGTCCGGCAGCTCAACCCACTCTCCGCAGAAACCCTCAGTTGGCCTGCTGCCTGGCAACATCAAGGCAGACCGGGAATTGGTGGCGCAGTGGGGTGGAGGGAGGGAGAGAGAAAATGCTGCCTGCCCTGAATAAGCCTGTCACTAAGTTATTTCTGACTGTATGTGCAAATCTTTTTGAATATGGCTGTATGGTAACAGCAGATCCACACCATACATTTAAAGCACAGGCAACACACATTTAAAGCACATGACGTCCTTCAAAGACTTCTGGGAACGTGGTTTCCACCCCTCACAGAGCTACAACTTTCCAGCACTCTTAACAAACTACACTTCCCATGATTCTTTGGGGGAAGTCACACGCTTTAAATGTGTGCTGGATGTGCTTTAATGCATGGTGTGGACCCCTCTAAGACCTTTTTAAAATACAAATTCCTTGGAAAAGCTAAAAACATGTGCCTATGCTTTGTCTGTGTCTTGGGGCTTATCCTTGGGGAGGTGGGGAAGAAGGGGTGGGGTTGGCATGCACTTGCTCAGAAATCCAGATGTGCCCAGAGGCTTAAAAAGGCATGTGACCTCTGTTAACTCTATATTTATCTCATACTGTGGACAGTGTTGGGAGCTCTTCCAAAGGAGAAAGGTTCCAAATAAAATTTTAATAGGCAATACATAAATAAATAAATGTGGGAGAGAAGGATGGGCACAGGAGAAGTTCAAAGGAATGGATCTTGAGGGGAAAGACCTGGAGGAGCGATCCTTTCTCCATGACGACTGAAATGATGGATTAGCAAAACCATGGTACTCAGAGTGGGTTTTAGTCCAGCCACCACCAACTGCCCCAACCCAGATCATCAAATGGCACCAGTCTTAGGAAACAACAAGTTAAGAGACTCAGAATATATCCTGCTGTATGAAGAATGCTTCAGAGCTGTCAGCATCCTGAATGTCAATTTAGGAATTTATTATTTATTTATTTATTGCACTTGTATACCGCCCCATAGCCGAAGCTCTCTGGGCAGTTTACAGCAACCAAAAACATTAAAACAAATATACAAATTAAAACACATATTTTAAAAACAATTTAAAATACAATTTAAAAATCTAAAACAATTTAAAACAATTTAAAACACATGCTAAAATGCATGGGAGAAGAGGAAAGTCTTGACCTGGCGCCGAAAAGGTAACAGTGTTGGCGCCAGGCGCACCTCATCAAGTAAATCATTCCATGATTTAGGGGCCACCACTGAGAAGGCCCTCTCCCTTGTTGCCACCCTCCGAGCTTCCCTTGGAGTAGGAATCTTTGCTTATTAACCACATATGGGGTTAGAGAAAACAGACTCAGTTAAAGTAACCTGGGGTCATTGGGGGGTGGGGGGTAGATTTTGGTTTTTTCTTTTTTAAAAAACACACAGGATTCTTGTGTCCATAATTTACAAGAAATATTTCAAATTGCACCACCCAACCAGATGAAAAGAATTCAAGCAGGGCTTTGACCAAGGCTTGCAAGTGACAGCTTCAGAGTCCCAAAATCACCTCCTCTGTCACCCTGTCCCTTTGCTGCTAAGCCTCTCACCCAGAACCAACACATGCCCAAGTCCTTTCCTCGCTTGCAATCCCCCACCCTGATGGCCAATACAGCCTGGAAAATCTGAACGACCGCTGTCTCACCATGGTGTGAACATTAAGTACACTGCACAATTTTTCAAAATTCATTCTGATAAACAGAGCCTCTCTTCTTCCTTGGCGCAAAGGGCACTTCCTTCCTCTACCCGGGTGGTATTATTTTAGCATAGTTTACACCCACCTTGAAAAAAATCAGGGACGTTCCTAACATTTTCCCCGCACAGACAATACAAAGTCACTGCAAAGCATTACTAACAAGAGTTAAATCGTAAACCACCAAAATGAATAAAATGCTACAGAACCAGTGTGCAGGGGGTAAAAATACTAGTTGGATGGGGGAATGAAAGGTTCTTTCTCCCACACATACAGAGTGAAATCAGAGGCAATTTCAAAACTCATGCACTTCCTCTCTGCTCTTCACCCACCCTTTCACCACACACCCAGGGTCTCTCTTGCAGCTTCACTGCCTGCAGTTAGGGGGTAGCAATCTTACATTCTAACTGTGGGACTTACTATGCACAGTGAGGGGAAAAGGGAATACATATTTAATAATAACAATAATACATTTAGTACCCGCCAGAAGGCCTCAGGACAAGCTACAACAATATACAATACATTGAGCAGAAGCTGAAGAGTAACATTTGAACAGTCCCAGAAAAGCCTTGACTTGCTTCCTAAAGCAGGTACTAACATGCACCAATGGGCTTTCTCTGGGGAGGGAATTCTGGAGTGAAAGTGTCACCACTGATAAGGACCTGCTTCTTAGTTGTGCTGGTAATGACACAGTGAGGATTGGTACATGAAATAAGGCCTCTCTAGAGGATCTTAATGGGTAAGTATGGGCTCACATGAGAATCTCCACCACAAATGCTACACCAATTACTAGTATAATTTCAGGCAAATATTACCAAAAATTTTGCTAATAGGCACTAAGCCTCATGTCTAGTTAAACAACATTTTTTTAAAAAGTTGTTCCATATCAATAACCAATTCTAATATGCAGCAATTGCTTACATAATTAGGATAATCTGCACATAATGTACAATTTATATACATTTTCCAACTCTGGCTGAAAAGTCTTCAAACAGATTTGGGAACCTGATCTGAATGTGGCATGTAAACATGTAAGATTGAGGTGACATTTCTACCTCAAAGCCACCACTACTTTTAATCTGGTTCTCCCTTCATGTCATCACAGTTTTATTTAAAGCATGCCCAATTGGCTTGATAATGCAAATGTATCGGGGGGGGTTCCCCCTGGCCATTCATGTAAACAGGGAGCAACAGTATCCACACTGTTTTATTATTTTGTCAGCATCCACTGGAGTACCTAAACCTTTTCAGCCTGAAGGTCCACGCTGCTTTATGGGTAAACTTCCAGGGCTCACGTGTCAATGGTGGGTGAGTCCAGAAGCAGAATGCAAACGAACCAATAGGTGCAGCTTTTACCTTTGTACGGTAAACTACAGCTCAGCATCACAAAAGCTCATAGTTTCTGCAAATACCTCTCTCCACCCAGAGAAGCAAAGGAATCGCAGCGCAAGGACACATTCAAGCCAGGCAGAAGTCCTTGAGGAGGGTGCACAACAGCCAGGGCAATAAGGGGTGTGGCCTAGTTATGAGGCCTACCCTGCAGAAAATCCTGAGGCCGTGTTTGACCCCCAGGCTGGAGGTTCCCTGCACCTGACCTACACAAAAATCTTGTCCGAATTATTAGGAAGGGACCCAGGATACAGCTTTAAGCAAACAAGGAAGTGTTTCTAAAAGGCACACAGCTCTGTCAATTGCCAAGGCTTGAGGGCAACCTAAATCAATTTCCCTGCCTGAGTATCTGCCGGTCATGTTTCTTAAAAGGGCGTCCTCCCCGAACCTCTGACCTTGAGCTATCCTTCCCTTCATTACATGTTACATAAAGGTGAAGCCTTCCACACCCACTCAGACACAAGAAACAGCAGCTGTTCACAGGCTCAACTTCACACCAGAGGCCATTTTTCACAAGCGGGCACTTAAATCTCTTTTTGCATTTTCCACATTTGACGATGCAAATTTTAAGAACAACAATTGCTAGGATGTGTATTTAATTCAAAAGTGATCCTCTTCCGTGTTCTACCTCGTAGTAAACACACAGTGACAAGCACTACATTGCAAGCTAAAATAACTCCTATCATCCTTATGAAAAACACCCTGCATTAATTCTCATTTGTGGCCAAGCTTAACTAGGAACCCTGTGAAAATTAAAGAAGAATTCTTTAATATTTCCCATAATTATCAACCTCCCCGCCCCATGCAGTCTCTTTGCATTAGATATTGCAAGGGGGAGGGAAAGATGCGGGGGGGGGGGGGTTGCTGTTGTTTTTCATAAATAGTTGGGCCAAGCCAACGGAACTCAATTCAAGGTAGTGTAAAGGTGAAGGTGTCCCCGCACTTGTAGTGCGAGTCGTTTCAGACTCTTAGGGTGACATCTTGCAACGTTTACAAGGCAGACCATATATATTCCCCGGCCTTTCTTTACCCCCCAGCGTATGCCGGGTACTCATCTTACCGACCACGGATAGATGGAAGGCTGAGTGGACCTCGACCCCTTTTACCAGAGATTTGACTTCCTCCTTCCGTTGGAATCGAACTCCGGCCGTGAGCAGAGCTTCGGCTGCGTTACCCCCGCTTGCCATGGAGGATCTTTCAAGGTAGTGTACCCCCCCCAAAATAATGTCTCTCAGCTCAGTGTATGTACTAGCCACTTAGGGCCAAACTAAAAGCCATTGTAAATGCATCAGTGGCAGATCCATGTCTCTCTCTCTCTCTCCCCCCCCCCCCCATTTAGGACTGAGTTATGCAGGCAGAGATTAACCTTTTCCTTCTGGTCCTGGCCCCAAGCTGTTATTTGGCTCAGGTGGAAACACTCCCATTGGTGAGATTCCTCCCCACAGCAGGCAGCAGCTGAAGTAGGCACTGATTTTGATCAGTCAAATTCCCCCCTCCATGGTTCCAATCCTGATCAGCCACCCTGGCTATTCAGAGCCTCCTCCCCCCCCCCAAAAAAAGGGTGTATGCAACTTCACCTTCAGTCATTTAGCGTCACACGTAGTTTGGCCTTTAAGGGGACGCTTTGTGCATGTAAGAAAACAAGCTCTGGCCCACAAAAAGTTTTGCCGTAACCAATTTGTTTTTAAAGTGCCACAAGATTTTATGCCAGGTTTGTTGTACTTAAAGTAGATCCTTCAGTGAAGCTTCTACAGGACCACTCAACAGATAGCTTGTTGATCTCTCCCTATCACCCCCATCCAGCTCTCCAAATTATGCACACTCCCTGCAAGTGTGGTGTCCTGGTTAAGATGTTGGACTACGACCTGGGAGACCAGGATTCGAATCCCCACATAGCCATTAAGCTCACTGGGTGACCTTGGGCCAGTCACTGCCTCTCAGCCTCATGAAAACCCTATTCGTAGGGTCACCGTAAGTCGGAATCGACTTGAAGGCAGTCCATTTCCATTTTTTATTCGAAGTAAGCACCTCTGAACACAGTGGAGCTCAATGGCAAGTGAACACTGTGCAGGGCCACACTGCAAGGCTGCAATTCCCTTAATGGGCATAGTTGCACTCCTGCAATGCCCACTTACAGATAGGAAGCCCTCAATGAAACACAGGTCAGCTTACTGGCGAGTAAACATTACACAGGGCTGTACTGCAAGGGTGCCCTTTTTTGGGGAGCAAGACCCAATTAACACAAGGTGAGTAAAACACAGAAGAGGAGCGCATTGCAAAGTTTTTCTAATCCCTTGCGCGTTTCCTAAAAGGAAGTCCCCAAACTCATCGCAGCAAACATTGCACAAGCACACACTGCAAAGCTGCTGTCCCTTTTCCTAGAGGAGTAAGCCCTACTGAGCAGAGATCAGGCCTCCATCCTTCCTTTGAGGTGCCAACTGCACAGGGCTGAGCTGCCCAGCTCTACACATACACACCATGCCATCGTATCAGAACATAAGAAGATGCCTTATAAAGAGTCAGACAGCTGGTCCACCTGGCTCAGTATTGTCTACACTGACTGGCAACTACTCTCCAGCGTTTCAGGTGGGGAGCCATTTCTCAATGCTGCCTGGAAATGCTTCCAGGGATCGAACCTGGAACCTCCTGTGCAGAAAGTAGATGCTCTACAACTGAGCTACAGTTCCTCCTATGGAGACGGGCAGGATGGGAGGACTGTAGCTCACCTGTTTTGCATGCAGAAGCTCCCAGATTCGACCCTTAGTAGGGCTAAGAGAGATTCCCAACGGTCAGTGTTGACACTGCCCAGCTAGATGGACCAACGATCTGATTCAGCATAAAGCAACTTTGCATGTTGCTTTTTAAATCAGTCATTTATTCAGCATCATGAGGACTGGAACCTTACTTTATTTTTAAGTCAAGGGCCATGGGTCAACGGTAGAGGACCTGCTTTGCATCCAAAAGGACCCAGGTTCAATCTCAAGTGGCATCTCCAACTAGGGCTGCGACACACCCTCTGCCTGAAACCTTAGAGAGCCGCTGCCAGTCAGAGTGGGCAGCACTGAGCTAGATGGACCAAGGGTCTGACTTAGAAGGCGGTAGCTTCCTATGATCCAACACCGTAGGAGGAGGACTGCAGGTGTGTGCATCTCCAGGTAGGGGTGCGAAAAATCCCTGTCACAGACCCTGGAGAGCGGCTGCCAGTCTGAGTACACCGAGCTAGGCAGATCCAACGGTCCGACTCAGGGAAAGGCAGCGTCTTATGTGCCAATGAGATAGAATGGGGTCTACCTGTGCATGCATCTCCAGGCAGGACTGGGGAAAGGCTCCCTGTCTGAAACCCCTGGAGAGCAGCTGCCGGTCAGAGCAGGGGACACTGACCTAGAGGGACCAAGGGCCTGGCTCAAGATAAAACAGCTTCCAGCGGGATAGGATAGCATCTGCACATTTGTGCATCTCAAGGTAGGGCTAGGAAAAAAACCCATGGCAGACCCTGGAGAGTGGCTGCCAGTCCGAGTAGGCTGAGCTAAATGGACCCAACAGGTCGACTCAGGCAAAGGCGGCTTCCTATGAGCGGAAGGGAGAGCAAGGGGTCTCCCGGCAGATGCATCTCCACGTAGGGCTAGGGGAAGGCTCGCTGGCTGAAACCCCTGCGGTGCGGCTGCCAGCCATAACAGGCGACAGCGAGCTAGACGGACCCAACCGCCCGGCTCGGGGGACAGGCAGCCCCCTGCTCACCTCTTCGCTGCGGGCTCGCTCCTCAGCGGCGGCGGCGGCGGCTGCTTCGGCTTCCCCTCCGGCTCCTGCCGCCGCTCCGCCTCCTCCTGCCCCGGCGGCGGCGGTGGCTTGGGCTGGCCCGGCGTGGGCCTCGAGGGCCTCGCAGAACTGCTCGAGGCTGACAGCGTGCTCGCCGCGGCCCACGCGGGCCTCCAGCCAGCGCACCAGGGCGCCGTGGTGCCGGGAGAGGAGCGGCTCGGCCGCGGGCGCCTCGCGCAGGCGGGCCGCCGCCTCCTCCCGCAGCCGGGCCTGGCCCAGCAGCACCGGCGCCGGGGGCAGCGGCGGCGCCGAGGAAAGCGCCGCGGCGCCGGAGGAGGAAGGCGAGGCCGACGACGACGACGCCTCCATGGCGCCCGGCGGGGGAGCCTCGCTGGCGGCGGCGGCGGCGCTGCCGCTACTTCGGGCGGCTCCTTCTCCGCCGCCGGCGGCCGCCGCTTCCTCCTCCTCTTCCTCGCCCTCGCTGTGGCTGCCCACGTTCCCCATGGGGCGCCCGAGCTCGGCTTCTCCACTCAGGCGGCGGCGGCGGCCTCCGCCTCTCTCGGCCCCTTCGTTCTTCTTCCCGCAGGCCGACAAACTTCCGCCGTCGCAAACGCCCGCCTCGCCCAGCGGCCGCTTTTTTACGGCGCTGCCGCAAAGCAGGGAGGCGAACGCGCGCGTGCGTGCGTGGCCTGAGGGCGAGGCTAGACAAGGCAGGGGAGCTTTTCCTATAGGCGTACGTTGTTAAGGGAGGAGGAGACAAACGAGTTAAAGAGCTCGCTTTGCGGCGCCGTCCCTGAGGAGAGTCACGCTTTGCAGCACTGTCGTGAGCCTGAGTCCTATCTCAGGGAGGGGAGGGGAATGCAGTCTCAATGGTTTTTTTAACAGAGCCGGCTGCGGTCGCTTTACAGCAGCGTCGCAAAGAAGAAGAGTGGGGAAGGAAGAAAAGGAAAAGGGTCCGCGGTGTCGCTTTACGGCAGAGGTAGGGAACCTTGGGCCTGCTCGGTATTGATGAACTACAACTCCCATCAGCCCCCAGGAAATTGTGGCCAACAGCCAGAAATTATGGGAGTTGTAGTTCATCTCCGTCTGCCGGGACAAAGGATCCCCACACCTGTGTGGCAGACCACTTAATGATTTTTCTGCCTGCTGTAGCGATTGTAGAGCGCTGTGCTAGGTGCTGTATGAATTTTTAATCGGATTTTTATATTGCGTGCTCTTGCGTTCCAATTTGGATTCCATGGAATTCAGATTGTGATACAATAAAATACGATATAAGAAATCATGGAAGCAATAAAAACACAAGTAAAAATCAATACGAATATTTAATGTGGACGTGGCTTGGGCCACCTGAATGAAGCTTCTGGACCACTGGTGGTCCATGGACCACGGGTTGGGAACCCCTGGTTAAGAGTTTAGGATGCGAAAAGAACATAGGAAGCTGCCCCTCACAAAAGCTGGCTACGCACACTGTACATTTAGTGCCTATGACTTCCTCCCCCAAAGAGTCCTGGGAACCGTAGTTTGTTAAAGGTGCTGGGAACTGTAGCTCGGTGAGGGCTCAATCACAGTTCCCAGGATTCTTTTGGGGAAGCAGTGTGAACTCAGTGGGGCTTACTTCTGAGTAGGCATGTATAGCATTGCACTGTGGTCTGGCCAGGGAGACTTAGAATTTTATGTTCATGTTTTTATATAATTGTATCTTCTTTATTTATTTTATAAACAAACTGTGTTTGTTTTATCATTTGTTAGTTTTACATGGATGCTTAGTTTCTGTTGTTAAATACTTGCTTGTTGGCCAGAGGACTAGAAGCAAATAAACCAAACTAGTAAGATAAGTTCTTGACATGTGGAGTCAGCGATGCTTTGCTCCGTATTGCAGCAGTGCCCTCTTGTGGGAACAACAGTCTGCAACATGTTTGTTTTATTTGCAAACATTTCTGTACTGCCAGCATTGGGGATAATATTACAGTGGTGAACAGCATAAAATCAACCTTAAAATTGCACCCATAAAACATACATGAACACTAGTTGGACCACACCTCAAGGAAAGCCTGGATGAACAGGTGATTTTTAACTTAAGCTCCTTTTGGGGGAAGATGTCCTAGAATGATTTCATAGCTAGATCCTCTGCTAGTTTGGGAAATAATCAGGATTGCATTGTCAGCATTGTGAAATGGGATTGCTACCTTGCTGTGCCAAAATCTGGAGAGCAGAGTTCATAATTCCCCATTAAAACAACAAGAGTGTGTTTCATTGTGTCAGAATCTAAACATTGAAAACACCAACCAGGATCCCAAGAGCTTGCAAAAGCTGAAGAGTTTGACCTTGTCCTCCAATGAACTGTCATGTTCTGTGGGACCATGGTCATTTGTTTGTTTGAGAACAGAGATCATGCTGCTTTTTACAAGGAATACAGGTTTCCACCCTAGACGAACCTTCAGGGCATTATCTTCCCATACCTGGAGAAAAAGGTAAGGGATGCCAGAAAGACCTGGAATGAAGGCAGTGCAAGGAAACTGTGCAACAGAGCTGCTTGCAAATTGAAGAAAGTGGGCACATGAACTGGCTTCCAGCCTTTCCCCCCAGCAGTTAGAATGTCAGTGAACATTCCGTGACTCACAGCACTCAGCCAACAAACCAAATGAACCGAGTTTGCATTGGAATTTGCACTGGCAAATAAACCTCCTAAATTGCATTTATTTCTTTATTCATTTATAAAAAAGTTTTAAAATGTGTGAAAAATAAATACAACTTTTTAAAATAAATAAAATTTGGGTTAGAAAGATCAAGGAGTTGGGGGCTTTGCTGCTCGCTTTGATTTTTTTTTTGGGGGGGGAGAGATACAAAGGAGGTCAATATCCCGGCTAGGCGAAACTGCCCATTGTCTTCTATGGGCAAATCCGCCCCATGGTGGAGATCCCCCGCAACCCACAGAAGACACGCTGCCGCTTGTAATCAATGAAATCCCCGCTCTCGCACGCCTCGCCCAATCAGAGGTCTCAGAGCCTGCACGGCACAAGGCATGACGGGAGTTGAAGTCCCCTTCATCGCACAGTACCAGGAGGCGGGGATTAGAAAGAACTACAACTCCCAAGCGCCTATTCGGTAGCACCGTGTAGAATATGGCAATAGCCTAGCCAAAGGCTATGTGCGCACCTTCGGGGACAGATTCAGGAGGGCTCTATTCCTCTCTTGAAAGCTGGCGGCGCTAGGTAAGCTTGCTCGGGAGTAAGCCCCATGGAGATCAGTGAGGTCTCGTTCCCAAATAAGGGTTAAGGGTGTATAAATGAATGCACCATAAATGGAGGCAGCAGGGACCACTCCAATTTGCAAAGGCAAAGAGAGGAAAGAAGATTATACATATAATCTAATTATTATTACAGATATATTTGCCTGGACTCCTTTGGTAGGAAGGCCGGGACATCAGTTTAATAAATAAATGCGTAAATAATTTAATGTTAAATAAGCAGTGCTGTTGCTGTATTAATTATAATTATAGCATTTTTTCTCTAGAAGAAGGATGGGTTTGTAGAAAACTGGATTTGCATTCTCTCGTGTGGAATCGTTGGATCGAGTGATTATATTAAAAATACATGTTCTTTTGGAGTTATAATAAGATAGAACTGAGAAGAAATTGCACATTGGTTGCCAAACTTTTTTTTCTCCTTTGGGACCACTTGAAAATTGTTGAGGGTTTTAGCAGTCCACCTGATTTTCCCAGCCTGTTGTAGCAATTGTAATGCACTGTACTGTATGGTTTTAATTGCTCCCTTCATTGCATTTTAATGCTTCTTTATTGCATTACAGTTTAAATTGAATGGAATTCATATTGTCAGCATGCTTTACAGACCACCTGAATGCAGCCACAGTTTGGGAATTCCAGAATAGGCCATTTGTTATTTTTATTAATGATTCTCTATATTTGTTAGACAGCTCATAAAAAGAGTTGTCCAGGCGTCCCAGATGTAACTGGGTTATGAAAAACATAATGATAACAGTTAACAAATCCATGACTGAAAAATCCAGCATTAAAAGCCAAATGCAAAACGATCAATACAAACCTGCTGCTGGGAAGAACGCATAGAATTCCTACAGACTCGAGTTCAGCTTCAAATAGATATTACAAATCATTATGCACACCTGCATTGGGTGAGGGGGGAACCAGATGCAGTCCAGCACATCTGGAAGCCATGCCAGGCATTGCCAGGAGTGGGGTGTCGACTGTGCTACTGAGAAGCCATGGGCTGGCACCTAGCAGCAGAGATGACGATGGAACAAAATGAAACAATTAATGTGGCTGGGATTTTTGTTGTTATGTGCCTTCAAGTCAATTAGGACTTATGGCGACCCTATGAATCAGTGACCTCCAAGAGCATCTGTCATCAACCATCCTGTTCAGATCTTGTAAGTTCAGGTCCGTGGCTTCCTTTATGGAATCAATCCATCTCTTGTTTGCCCTTCCTCTTTTTCTACTCCCTTCTGTTTCTCCCAACATTACTGTCTTCTCTAGTGAATCATGTCTTCTCATGATGTGTCCAAAGTATGATAACCTCAGTTTCCTCATTTTAGCTTCTAGTGATAGTTCTGGTTTCATTTGTTCTGACACCCAATTATTTGTCTTTTTCGCAGTCCATGATATGCGCAAAGCTCTCCTCCAACACCACATTTCAAATGAGTTGATTTTTCTCTTGTCTGCTTTTTTCACTGCCCAACTTAGCCGTAATAAAATAGCTCTGCTTTGCAACATTTGGCGGGCAATGGTGCCAGGGACATGAGTGGTAAGACCAAGGAAATTGAACTGGGGCCGTTTTGCTCCCTGTAACCTGGGAAGCTGCTCTTGTGCATTGGGTGCTTCAGGTGGCCACTGTGGAGTTAAGACTATACTTTCAGGGATCATTTCTATAGGGTTAAACTAGAGAAGTGCACTTGAAAGTGATTGGCTGAGTGAACCACGGGAAAGAGTCAAAGTGTTCTGTTCTGAGCATGAAGTGGGCAGATGGAAAATGGGAATGGACTGCCTTCAAGTCGATCCCGACTTATGGCAACCCTATGAATAGGCCTTTCATGGTAAGCGGTATTCAGAGGGGGTTTCCCATTGCCTCCCTCTGAGGCTAGTCCTCCCCAGCTGGCTAGGGCCTGCTCCGCTTGCCACAGCTGCACAAGCCAACCCCTTCCTTGTCCGCAACTGCCAGCTGGGGGGCAAGTGGGCCCCTTGGGACTCTGCAGCTTGCCCACGGCTGCACAGGTGGCAGGGCACGTCACCCCTGAGCCACTCACCGTGGGGGTGATCTTTTAGCTGGCTCTTGACACCCAGGAGACACAAGCAGGGATTTGAACTCACTGGACTCCCAGCCAGGCTCTCCTCCCCACTGGGCTATACCAGGCAGCTGCTAGTGGGCAGATAGTGATGCATTTATGTAGATGCTATTTGTGACTGATGCGCATTCTGCCTTCATTTTACAAGAAGATTAGAGGAAGAGAACACAGGCTCAGCGGTTCACTCGCATTTTCTACTTGTTTTAAAAACAAATGGTCTTTTAATCTTTCATCATAGTTCTATATTTCTACTTCGTAGCGCATCATTGCAGCAACTATAAATAATTTGGGTTTGCATTTTTGGTAACACTGCCCTTGATTCCCCCACTTATATTTAATTGTAAAATGTTTTATATTTTTCATGTATATGCTGCAATGATGGTATATGCTCGCCCTACCTGAACTATGTGGGACATATAAAGCAGGTGTGTGGGGAACTTTTGGCCCTCCAGATGTTGCTGAACTGCAGCTCCCATAATCCCTGGCCATGCTTGCTGGGGCTGATGGGAGTTGTAGTTCAGCAGCATCTGGAGTAACAGTTGTGTGCCCAAATGGGCACCCAGTCCTAGCTTTTGGACACAAAAAGATTCATCAGTGAACCAAGAACACAAAGTCTGATTGGAAGCCACTGAAACACTGACTAGAGGTATGAAATGTTACTAACGTGGAATAGAAGGATTAGAACACACGACACAATCATTCTTAGAGTTATTACAAACAGCCACTTTTCCTGAACAACCTCTTAACAAAATCTCTCTCCTTGCGCACGGCAACGCCTGTATCTTTGTTCTTCTTAAGAATTAAGAATTCTGCTCTGGAAGCAGTTTTTCATTTTAATTTGCTTTCTCAATTCATGCATTTGCTGGTGGGTGGGCAGGCTGGTAAGACTTCTGCTAGGCCAGTAACTTGTGGCAATGCCCGTTCAGGCTGCATTCTCTCCAGCTTTTTTGTTTGAACCACTTTGGCCTCAGCCCAAATGTCAGTGCTTGTCCATGGTAGAGAGGATTCCACGCACAAGCCATTAGAATGAAAAAATGGACGCCCAGTTCCTAGAAAGCTGCCCTGTGATGATTGGGGAGGGGGTCTCATTGCTGGGCAAGGCTTGAGAGTTGGCTGGTTTTTTACCGAGTGAACCCCTGACCACAGGGGCTGATGGTAATTGGAGTCCAAGGATAGCTGGAGGTCCATCGATCTTCTATCCCTGCTCTTAGGGGTTCCTCAAGGAGAAAGCCAGCCTTTCTCAAGATGGTGCTTTCCAGATGGGCTGGCTGGGGCCGATGGGGAGTTGTCATCCAAAGCTTCCAACTAAGTTGGGGAAGGCTGGTCAAGGCCAATGCTTCGAACTGGGCTTTAGGAGCAGGCTGGGAGCCACGGCCTTTCCCAACCTTTGGGTGTTGTCAGACTACAACTCCCATCAGCCCCTGCAGCCAGCAGGGCCAGTGGTCAAGAAAGACTGGAACTGTAGTCCAGCGACATCTGGGGACCCAAAGGTTGGGAAAGGCTGTGTTATATGATCGTAGTGCCTGCAAAGGCCTTCGCTCAGCGGCAGACCAGCTGATTTGCACGCAGAAGGTCCCAGGTTCAATCCCCAGCATTTCCAGGTAGGACTGGGATTATCTGGAAACCTGGAGAGTTGCTGTCTGTCAGAGCAGACAGCGTTGAGTGAGATGGACCCTGGTCTGACTCAGTATACGGCAGCTTCCTCTCTTCCTGTGTGTATGTTCTTGTGATTCCAGTGAGGAA
The DNA here is from genome assembly GCF_030035675.1 of Rhineura floridana. Classification (NCBI taxonomy): domain Eukaryota; kingdom Metazoa; phylum Chordata; class Lepidosauria; order Squamata; family Rhineuridae; genus Rhineura; species Rhineura floridana. The sequence continues at coordinate 3,426,882 of NC_084500.1, read as the reverse complement.
TCTGGCAACCGCAGTTATCGCAGCGCACGTGTGTGGACCAGGAAGAAGCGGGCAGCAGGGGTCAATGGTGCACCTGGTAAATGCCTGAGCCTGCCGTCTGCTGGTGCCATCCCCTGTAGGCAATCTCTCCAAACCAGTAACGGAGATGTAGGCTGCAGCATTTGCAAACAACGGCTGTTTCTACCCCTGACCATCAATCACTTTGGGCTGAAAAGCGAGAGAGAGGGTGTGCATCTGATGATAAGTAAGTCTCCAAGCAACAGCTCTAAAGAGATATTTTTGGGGGGAGGGGGATGAAAGAGCCAGCATTCAACAGAATTGCGTAAATCACCCTCTCTGCTTGACTTTTGTCCGAATGTATAAGCGCCAGGCTTCCATCCCGTCACTCCAATCGGCCACCTTTTGTCCAGTTCCTTCCTTGACAGCTGCAAAGCGCCATCATCCTAACGCAGGGGCCCTGGTGCCAGCGGCAGATCAGGTCAGAGAAGGCAGCCTCGTAAATTGCGTACACCCGAGGATGCTTCGGGAAAAGATGAGATGAGAGGGTGGCGGCTCTTTGTGAAGCACAGACTTTGAAGGACGAAGGCTCCAGACGTTTGGATGTAGTTGGCCAAGTTTGGGGCAAGTGAAGGTAAGTGAATAACTTGCGGGCAGTGTTTTTTTCTGGATTATAAACGGGAGATCTGCAGACCCTCGTCTCCAGAGGCGCCGCAAACTCATGTCTCTGGTGTGACTTGTAGAAAGCGCCTTTTCAGTTGTGCCCCCTCCCAGCTGTGAAATGCTCTCCCCTGGGAGGCATGCCTGGTGCCATCTTTATCCATATTTAGGCACCAGACAGAGACCTTCCTGCTTACCCGGGTCTTTGGCTTTTGATACCCTTTTTTACGCCTTGTACACCTGCCCTTTATTTGTATTGATTGTGTTTGTTTTAATTGGGTTTTTAAGTGTCAGATGTTTTTCACTTTTGTTGACTGTTGTTTTAATTGGTTATGTAAGTCGCTTTGGGTCACCTGGTGAGAAGAGTATAAATATTAATAAATGATAATAATGCCACCTGTATGTAGGTTGCTCCATGTGTTGTCAGAGGGCCTGTCTAGGTGTTTAAACTTTAAACTGTTTGAACTTCAGAGCTCAAGTTCTGGTTTTGGTGTACGCAGCTTGGGACTAAAATATCATGTTACTCCTTATATATGCAGTAGATCCCTGCGCTCTGCAGGTGAGGGCCTCTTGCAGATACACCTTATCAGGTGTTCTGCACAACACAGGAAGTGAACCGTGAGTGATGTGGCAGTGACCCTTTGGAATTCCCTCCCCTTAAATATTAGACAGGCACCGTCCCTGTTATCTTTTCGGTGCCTACTGAAGACCTTGCTCTTTCAAAAAGCCTTTTAAGTAGAGACCTTATCCCAGTCTGCCACTGAAAACCTTCCTCTTTCAAAAAGCCTTTTAAGGAGAGACCTTATCCCAGTCTGCGTCTGTGCTGGAATTGCTTTTTAAGCGGTTTTTAAAGCTTTTTTTTTTTTAAGTTTTGTTTTAATATGTTTTTAAAGATATTTTGTTTGAATATATTTTAAAGTCTGTTTTTAAGATGTTCTAGAGTGGTTTTTAGTGGTTTTGTTTGCCACCCTGGGCTCCTTCTGAGAGGAAGAGTGGGTTAGAGTGGGATACAAAGTTATTGTGAGGATAAAACGGGGGGGGGGAGAACCATGTATGCCCACATGAGGTCCTTGGAGGAAAGATGGGATAAAAACGTCATAAATCCCTTTACCCTGGCCTTTCGATAGCTGAGATGTACATTTTTAGGACCCACCCTGTTTTTGTGTGATGTGATTTTAGGTTGTTTTTAACTGTTCCTAATGATGCGTTTTAAAACTGTTGTGACCCGTCCTCAGGCCTTTAGGCGAAGAGCAGGCAATAAATCTTAATAAATACATTTAAAAGGCTGTAATAATCTTTCTTTCTTCCATTTCACAGGAGGACCACAACAGCAAATATATATAAGATGGAAGGAGAATCAGGATAAGACCTACAAAGGGCTTTCCAAGCATCTGGGCTACATTTCATCCACCCAGGCTCCGTGTTCCATGGTGATTTAGGAGAGTGGCCATGTTTGGGAAGCAGAAAGGCCCAAGGCTTGTGGCCTTGTTCCTCCAGGAAGTCCAAAGGACCCTCGCTTATTTCTTATTTGCATACACTGTCCTCTTAGGAGGGTTCATTTGTGCCGGGTTGATACTGCAGCTCCTAGCTTCGGAGTAGGGGAGGTCGAGGCTCTCGTTCGATCCTCATTTGGACGGCGGCTGGTGGCTGCATGCCAGTGGGGAAGTAGAATCCACTCTGGGTTTCAGCCTAAACTTTCAAGGCGCTGCCCATGGTGCTGAACCTATTTTGGGAGTGGTTTGCCAGGACCTTTGAAAGTGACTCCGCTCCAGGTTTTACTCCAGACTTTCAAGGCGCTGTCCATGGTGCTGAACCTATTTTGGGAGTGGTTTGCCAGCACCTTTGAAAGTGACTCCGCTCCAGGTTTTACTCCAGACTTTCAGGGCACTGTCCAAGATGCTGAACCCCACTACCAAAATGGGTTCAGCGCCTTGGACAGCTCCTTGAAACAGACCGCAATCCAGATTTTAGTCCAGATTTTCAAGGAGCTGTCCAAAGCACTGAAACCTAATCCCAAAATGGGTTCAGCCCCTTGAAACTTCCGACTAAAACCCAGAGCAGATTCTACTGTTCCACTGACATGGAGCCACTAGCCACCCCTGGATGGCAGCCAAACCGATTCATGCAACCTCTTCTCACTGAGCAGAACTGTTGGCCAGATATGGCATCTCTCCAAATTTTTCAGTGTGTAGATACGCGGATCAGAAATGTACAAAGACCTCAAACGGATATCCAAAAGACATGAAATATATGTAAAATATGCCCTCCCAAAATATGTAGAATATAGTTTTTAAATATACTTCCGTGCAAAAATGTTCATGCAGTTTGTTTTTTTTAAAAAGCCTTTTGGTGTGGAAATGAGATAGAACAGTTCGACGAGTGGGGAATGCGCAGGATGGAAGAGTAATATAGTAAGCCCTACATCTCTACTGCACATGAGAATGATGCTCACACCTTTTTTTTAAAAAAAAAAACACGGTTGCTTTCAGTGGGTCAATATTTAATTGATTTTGTTGCATGCTGTGATGGAGCAAGACACGGCCCAGCCCGGGTGCAAAGCTACGCTCTGAAGAACACACAGCTCTGTTGTTGCTCCAGCAAGGAGCAAACTGAAACGGAGCCCTTATATAGTAAGAGCAGGAAGGGCCTAAATGTCAACACTGCCTGTGGTGCAAGATGCAGCTCTGGTAAAAGGGCCGGGCCTTCTCCAGTAGCCTCCTACTGTGACAGAGCGGGGAGGGGGGGGAGCCTCAGGGCTTCTGCGGTGGTGCCGTCCAAGTCAGAGGGCAGCAGTGCCACGTGCTCAGGCCAGAGAGATCCAGTGCTCCTAAGGTGAGCCTGAGAGCACGTCTGGGGCTGGCCTCACCCTCATCCCTTGAAGAGCAGGAATCCGACTCCAGGCTCACGACAGATGTACAGCAGGGGTGAACTAAGGTGTTGTGGCCTGAGGGCCACATTTGCTTGGCCAACCCCCCGGGGGGCCGCATGCCAAGAGGGGGTGTGGCAAAAAAGGGTGTGGCTACCCCACATAGTCATGCCCCCACACATACACAACCCTCCCTATCCACCCCAATGCTGGATCTACTTTGTTCCCCCCCTTTTTTGCTGCTGCCAAAATAGGAGGGGTCTTGGGGGTCCAGAAAAAATTGTTTGGGGGGTCAAATTAGGCCCCTAGTCTGGGGATTAGCCACCCCTGGATTAAATAAATATATACACCTCCCTGGCTGCTTTTTGACTTGCATATACAGCGTGATCCTAGCCTGTTCTACCCAAAAGAGCAATGATGGTGTCAGTCCAACTTGCCTATGGAGGGATTTCCTAAGGATGCAACCACAGCAAAGTCCCTCTCTTCAGTAAGGGAGAAATTTGATTCAGTCACACTTAATGGCAAGTCTACATAATATGGGAACCGAAACACAGCCATTCTTTGAAGTATGCACTTCTCTAAATAGCACAGTGGGGAGGAGAGCCTGGTTGTGAGTCCAGAGTCTGTGAGTTCAAATCCCTGCTTGTGTCTCCTGGGTGTCAAGGGCCAGCTGAAGATCACCCCCACAGGGAGTGGCTCAGGGGTGACGTGCCCTGCCACCTGTGCAGCCGTGGGCAAGCTGCAGAGTTCCAAAGAGCCCAGTTGCCCCCCAGCTGGCGGTTGCGGACAAGGAAGGGGCTGGCTTGTGCAGCTGTGGCAAGCTGAGCAGGCCCTAGCCAGCTGGGGAGGACTAGCCTCAGAGGGAGGCAAGGGTAAACCCCCTCTGGATACCGCTTACTGTGAACACCCTATTCATAGGGTCGCCATAAGTCGGGACCGACTTGAAGGCAGCCCATTTCCATTTTCAAATTTTGCAGTGCAGTTCCTCCAGTCAAGTAATGTGTACAAGAATGCCCATCTTGGGGTAAAGTGATGATGATTTATATTTGTTGGACACTTTTCTCACCAAGGGGACCCAAAGCGGCATTTGTTAACGAGTTAAAAACAACAGTAAACTCTAAAAATACTTCTGACAATTGAAAGCAATTAAAGAGTACAAATGAAGGGCAGGTATGCAGGTCCACCGCATGAGAAGAGGTCATGAATAGCCAAGACCCCACACATCAAGGGCGAAAGGCCTGGGAAAAGAGACAGCGCTTTGCCTGGGGCCTAAGATACATAAAGATAGCACCAGGTGGCAGTCCCTGGGGAGAGTATGCCACAGCCAGGGGGCCACCACTGAAAAGACTCATTCTCGTGTTGCCACCTTCCAAACCTCCTGTGAAGGGTCTCCGATGATGCACACTAGTTAAAATAACACACAAACGTTATTTTAGGGGAAATTGCTTGCAAAATGTGTCTATTAGGCAAAATACATAGAAAAGTGCATATTCGGAGACTTTCCCACTAAAATGCTGATGGAAAAGGTGCTGTGGCCACCGATATAAATGTTTAGAGTGTAGGAAACAGCCCAAAATCATTCTGGGGCATGGACGTAGCCATGCGCCTTCCGAGGTTAGAGGTCACCTTGCACGAGTCTAACGAGCTGCAGCAGCGACAGCAGGAGGGAAGGCAGGGGCGGGCAGACTATCCGAAAACATGAGGCTCAGAGCGGCTTGCGGCAGGCTGGTCATATCTATGGTGAGTGGTGTAGTGCGTTATGGTTGGATCCCGCCCACTCACCATATCGGCACCACTGCAGATGTCGGAACTGTGGGGAAGGCAGAAAGAGAGATGAGGTCAATGTGGGCTGGTGGCGGCGAACGTTGCAACTAGCTAATGCATTTCCAATGCTTTGAATATTTGAAAGCACTGTTTGCCTGGCTTTGGTCATCCGAGAGAGAGAGATTCTCAGGAAAATGCGCACTCACAGATTCCTCTGCTTATAAATTGTTTTAACACAGTTTAATATTGTATTTTTATGTTGCTGTGACCTGCCCAGGGACCTTATGATGTAGGGCAGGTAAGCAGGGAGGTAGACCCCTTCCTTTTTGGGGAGCCAGGTCCCAGCACGGTCCCTATGTCTCCAGCATCCTATGAGTTGTCAATCAGCATGAAAGCGGAGTGTGTTAACCACTGAGAAGAGTCTTCTAACTTGCTTCCTTGTCCTTTCCTGCTGACTGGAGCCAATCGGAGTGAAAAGAGGCAAGTCAGCCACCGAGAAGACTCTTATCAGTAGCTAATACTCCCCCCTTTCATGTGGATTGGCTCCTAGGGACGTCTGTGGTTGAGGGAGAGGGCATTAACAAGGACAGAGAAGCAGAAAGGCAGTATTCAAACCGGGCCAGATTATTCTATAATCTGAGAAGGTTGCATAATTTTACAAGGGGGCATAGCTGTGACTATCATGAAGGGACCCTGCACATCTGAATTTGCCACTGCCTTGCTGCAGCTAAGAATCCCTATTACTCAGTAATAATATTGGGTAGTATCCAATCTTAGTCCTACTCAGTAGACTCATTGAAGTTAATAGACATGACTGATGTGGGTTCATTAATTTCAATTGGTCTACTCTGAGCAGGACTTAATGGAATGCATCCTGTCATCATGCTGATTCATTTATCATGTAATGTACACTCTCCTGCTCTGACTTCCAAGGTTTGGATTAGCAGAGTTGTATCGAGTGCAAGTCCTACTCAGAGCAGACCCATTAACACAAATGGACACGACTCACTTAGGTCCATTCATTTCCAAGAGTCTACGTTGGCCACACAGCCAAAGGGAACAAAACATTCCTTTATCGGGCAATATAAACTGTCTTGCTCTGACTCCCTTGGTCTGGAGGGCCTTCTGCAAGGGACCTGCAGCATCACAAGCAGACCGCAAAGGGATGCTTGCTCATCAGTTGGCTCCAGAGGGCTCACATAACTGAGCCAAGCCACAGCTAGGCAGGAAAAGGCCACCGGGTCATCTCTTTCTGGCAGGGCGGAGGTCGATTTCCCTCTCGCTTGTAAATATAAACGTACCAATGGAGGCCAGTGCCCGTTGGGTCCGGTGGGGCAGAAGGCAGGGAGCCCAACAGTAGGCAGAGCCAGAGCCAATGAGAGGCGGGGCCAGCTCATTCTGGTTTTGCCCCCATCCTCCCCCTGGCTGAGTTCTACAAAGGCAAGACTGACCCAGGAAGAGGCTGCCCACTAGACTGGTTGTAGGGTGGCTGGCGGGGGCTGGCCAAGAGTAGACTGAGCTTGGCGGGGCAATGCCCCACTTGCCCGAACACAGTAGAGGCCAGTCCATCAGGGCAAGTGTGACACTGTCCTTCCAACCTCAGTCTGCCCCCACCTGCCCACCTTCTTACAACCAGTCCAGGCGATGGTGACCCAGTCCACTTCCGCCTCCCCCGTGGTTTCAGTGTTGCCCTTGCAGGGCTTAGCAGGGAGGAGGCTGGGTACAAAACTAGAATGAGCTGGCTCGGCTCGTGATTGGCTCGGTCTCTGCCTGTCACCGGCTCTGGCTCCGCCTACCGATGGGCTCCCCGCCTTCCGCCTCACCGGTCTCAAAGGGCACCAGCCGCCACTGATCTCATGGGCACCAGCTGCCACTGAAACATACTATTTGTAGCACAAAGTGGCGATGAAGGCAGCCAGCAGGATGGCAAAGAGGATGGAGAGGATAGAGGCAATGATGGTCACCCCTGTCCTCCGGCGAACAGGCGACGTGTCGATGCTATCGGGGCTCTTCCCTGAGAAGGAAAAGAGAACAAATGTAAACACTTTAAAGGTCTACTTTCTAGACAAGGTCTGCCCAGGGTCATGTACAACACGCTAGCCACGACAGCAGAATCCACCCTCGTGGGGGAGGACTGACCCATTTGGGGGTCTGGGACCACCCACCACTGGCGTGTGGTTACCCCCGAACGAATGTGGCCCTCATCGGTTTTCTGTCTGCGGTGGATCAGGCTGTAAATGTTTCCATTTCCTCTGTGTTAAAAGCCCATCGCTCTTTTGTAGGTTGCCTTTGGCAGGGCTTGTCAATATGATGCCCGTGGGCACAATGGTCTTCCCCCAGTGCCCATGAAGCCTCTGATCCCCTTCCCCATTCAGTGCCCACAAGGTGGTGACGGTGGTTACCTTTTTCTCCCTTGAAAAGTACCTACAACTGAAGGAGGAAGTTGGAAGAGTGATGCTCTGTCCCACTTCCTCTTTCAGCTCTATGTGCTTTCCAAGGCTCTGGTTAATTCTACTGGATCCAACTTTTTCTCTTGGAAAAGCAACGTTTCTGTCTGTCTCTTGGGGGTGGGGAGTGACCAGAGGGGGTGGGATCCACAACACCGGCTCAAAAAAAAAATAATCTAAATGCACCCACAGGCCTAGAAAAGTTGGCAGCCCCTGATTTGCAAGCACCACAGCTGAAAATAATTAAATTGACAAGCCACTGAGCCTGATCCAGCTGCAGTTGATGATGGACCACCTTCAAGTCAATCCCGATTTATGGCGACCCTATGAAGAGGGTTTTCATGGGAAGCAGTATTCAGAGAGGGTTTGCCATTGCCTTCCTCTGAGGCTGAGAGGCAGTGACTGGCCCAAGGTCACCCAATGAGCTTCGTGGTTAAGTGGGGATTCGAACCCTGGTCTCCCAGGTCGTAGTCCAACACCTTAACCACTACACCACACTGCTTCAGTTAAACATGCCAAAATCGCACCGATAGCAACAGGAAGGATTTAAGCATGTCTGCGATGCTCCCGTTGAAATGAGAGTGACTCACAGCGTGTGGATCGTGCCCGGTGAGTCCCATTCATAGTTACCTTGAATCAGTGTGATAGGTTCTGACCATTTTGTCTCAGTTGTGTTACCTTGGTTGTTCATAACCACAAACTTCACTCTGCGAAGAGACAAGAACGTTGTAGACTGAGCTACTCTCATCCAACCCACGCCAATAAGTACCCTCCCTCCACTGGGAATGTAGAAAGGTGCCTTATACTGAATGAGACCATTGGCCCTTCAGTATCGTCTCCATTGACTGGCTCTCCAGGGCTTGAGATAAGGGTCTCTCCAAGCAAGGGGTGGGGGAGAAATCAATTATGCTCTCATTTAAGCCAAATTTATCAAATCAACACTCCAAAACATGAGAACTGAAACAGCCAGCCTTCGAAATCTGCACTTCTCTGAATTTTGCAGTGTGGTTTGCCAACTAAGCAATGTTTGCAAAAATGTATACAGTAGAGCCCCGCTTATACGGCGGGTTAGGGACCAGGCCCCCGTCGTAAAGCGGAAATCGCCATAAAGCAAAACCCATTGACTATAATGGGTCGTGTCGCGCGAAAATGCCGCAAAAGTGCAAAATCGGCTTTAAAACAGGGAATTTCCCCTGATTGAAAGCCGCCGCATCAGCGGGACGCCGGAAAGCGGGGCCCTACTGTATTGTTAGGGGAGAGTGTCCCTGCAAATGAATACATTAGTGAAAACATCATACAAAAGGCATTACATTTGGGGACATTGCTTGTACTGTAAGTTAATCAAAACGGCATACAGAATGTCTTAATTAAAGGAAATTCACACTAAAATGCTGGGGAATTTTCAAGAGGATTTTGTTTTGTAAAGGAATTAGCAAATTGCTGCAGAAATGTGGAGCGCTGAATTTACGATGAGAAACAATGAGAGACGGAGAGAACCAGCCTTGTCAGATCTTTCCATCCCTACTCTAAGCACAGGTTATCAGGTCTCCAGTTTTTGCCCGGAGACTCTCATTTTTTGGGGTTGTCTCCGGGTGAGTCACCTTAATCTCCAGACTCTTAGCTTTCATTTTAAAAAAATTAAGTTTGTAGGTGGTCTGGTTCAAGAGATATACACCAAAATATCAGCCGTCCCCCACCCTAGCAATGTCTGTTAGAAGCCAGCTGCTCTAATCCCTACCCTTTCAGGGTTTTAGCCAATAAGTGAAGTCAGAGTTGTGATTGACAAGAGATTTGCTGGCCTCCAGGCAAGAGCTAGAACCCATTGCAAGTCTTGAAAACAGTTTCCTTTTCCTGTTTGTCTGCACATCAGAAGCTGAGTGAGTGTACAATATGTTATACTTTTCTAATTATATTTATCACTATTTTGGGAGATCAGGAGGGGCCAGAGCCCAGTGGGAGAGCATCTGCCTTGCATGCAGAAGGCCCGAGGTTAAGTCCCCGGCATCTCCAGGCAGGGCTGGGAGAGACTCCTGCCTGAAACCCCAGAGAGTTGCTGCCAGTCAGAGTAGGCAGCACTGAGCTAGATGGAGCAAGGGTCTGATTTAGTATGAGGGGGCTTCCTATGTTCCTGGTGTGATGGAGACCCCTTACCTGTAGGGCCCCGGGTCAGGCAGGGGGCCGTTGCAGTCTGGCCTCGAGAGATCCCAAGTGCAGCTGGTTTCGCTCCCCACCCTCAGGACATTGAGATTGTTACTATCTTCCTCTGGGCAAGGATAGTTTCCCTCGACGGTGCTTAAAGTCATGTAAAAGGAATTCTTCTTGAGTTCCTGGAAGGGCAGTTCCAAAGGCAATCTGGGGGGTTTAAACTTATCCACCTCTGTAAGGGACAAGAGGCAACAGTGGTTATTCCCGAGGCCCACCTAGGCAAGCCTTTCAAAACCACAAATTGCAGGGGATGCTCTTGGAACACAAGGTGACCCCTACCAAACTCACATGCCTTTAGTAGGGAAGGGGATTCCGTTCGCATGCAAAGCCGAAGCGATCAAATCGGCACTTTCCAGTACAATCTGAGAACCAAAACGGCAGCCATCCTTTGAAATTTGCATTCTCCAAATTCTGCAATGCACTTCTCCACTCACACGGTGCTTACAAAAAATGTATACATCAGGGGAATGGGTGCAAAGAAAAATGAATCTCCTCGTGAAACGAACATACCAAAATGCATTATATGAGAAGAAACGGCTTGCAGAAAGGTGCCCCTTAATTCAAAGCTGCATAAAAAAAATGTGTTTTTTAGGAGAAATGTGCACTAAAAATTCTGGAGAATTTTCACGGGGATTTGATTATTTAATGATTTGTTTTTGCTAAGTGCTGCAGAAATGGGAACTGAATTTGAGATTGGAAAAAATAAGAAACTGAGAGACCTGGAATGGACAAATCCTTAGGGATGGACAAATCCGTTTCGCAGTTCTTTTCATTCCACATCAGTTTGCAATAGTCCTCATGAAAAATTGTCTGCATTTTTGTGCCCAGTCTCCTAATGCACACATTTTTGTACAGTTTCCCCTAAAATACACATTTTTGTTTCCCTTTCTGGGGGGGTCTCGATTGAAATGTGACTTGGATCAGACAGCTCTGCCCTTTGAGGAGAGGACTGTCTTCTCTACAGTAGGCCACCCTATGCAAAATGGACTCTTCTCATGAGCTGCTGGGCCTTGCATCTTTAGCCGTACTGGGCATGCTTCTTCCAAAGTGAAACATGTTTAGATCCCATAGATTTAAATAGGAGAGAGCCGGATAAGGGTCCAAAGGAAATGCTTTGGAAAGTCCTGCAACTCACTGGCAGGACCCTGATACAATCCAGCATCAAAAGCAATATTACAGGAGAAGCGTTCCTTGTGTGTGCCCCTGAAGATTTGGGAGACCTGGATGTATTTATTTTTATTTATAAAAATATTTATACACTACCATTCATTAAAGAAAATGCATCTTAAAAAATATTCCCTCTCTCAGCCTGAAGCAATGAGACGGTTGCTACATCTCACCTAACAAGGTTGCTGTGAGGATTGGACACGATCCACCAGACTGAGCTTCCCAGATTTTGGAAATGCTAATAAAAAAGGGAGGCAATTGAATTCACTGTTTCATGCAGGGCTTATGCAGGTCTTCGCTTTGGAATCCCTTTCTAGTGCTAGAGCCGTGGGAAGATACCGAGTGCCTCTAAGCATGCCCAGACTGCAATAATACCTTCTGATGAACTGAATGGATTTAGGGCTCAGCAGGGCCGGGTTGGGCCCACCTGGTGCCCTCCAGTTGTTGTTGGACTCAGCCTGGGCAGATGAGAGTTGGTGTCCATTAGCATCCAAAGGGCAGCAGGTTCCAACATTTTAGTGTGCATTGTTAATATACATTATTGTAAGCAGTTTCCCCTAATATGGTGCATTTTGGGGGGTTATTTTTTGTGATTTTCACTAATGTGTGCATTTTCACACACACTCTATTAATGTATGAATTTTTGTATGCATGTTTTGGTTGGAGAATTGCATCACAACGTTCGGAGATATGTGAATTTCAGAGGATAGTTGCCTTTTGGTCCAGGTGTGGCTTTGAGAAGGGCGAATTAGGCAAGTTTGCCTTCAGATGCAAACAGAACTGAATGCCTTCCACATCTGTACAAGAGAGTCAGTCATTCCCTTTTTCAAAATTACCCACAATGAGGAACCACAAGGAACCTACCGCTGCTGTAAGCAACCACCAGCCATATATCGTCATCTTCCTTGACAACATTGTTGAAAACGCATCGCGGTTGATCCAGAACAAAGGTGGAGGTGGTGATCTTCCCTTCCATGTTATGGGGAGTGAGGCGAGGGATGTACGCTAAAGTCTCTGGAGAAAGGGAAAAAGAAAATAAAGGGAGTTGTTCCCTCCACCTTGAACTCCCCCCTTGCAATGTTGGCAGTAGAGCATCAACACATGTTACGAATGACCTGAAGCAGTAAGTGGGTGAGTGGGGTGTGTGTGATAAACAGAAAGGCAATCTATTCTTCCCTCTGCTGATTCCTAAAGGGTTTGTTGTTTTTGCAGGCTTTGCTCCTCCCCTTCCTTCTCTCTCTGTCTTTGTTCTCAGTTAGTCATGGCTCCCTGAGTGGTAGAAACATGTACGGCTTTGCCTCTTTGTAGTGATAAACCTTCAGTTTCTTTCAACTATGAGTCTTAACAGACCAGTTATTTCTGCATTCCGCATACACTAAGATTAAAGAGTCCACTAACAATTCATACCGAGGCCTAACAACAGAAATAAAAGAAATGAATCCAAATATCAGCAAACTGCAAATGGTACAAAATGCATCTGCCTGAATGCTGGTGGAAACTCTGCCACCCTTGAGGGCAGCAGGGTAGCTGTGCAGGGCATGGAAGGCCCCTCACTGCTCTTTGCCATCATCTCCCAGCTTCTGCCGCGTTCTGCCTACTAGTAGAGCCGGCCCCACCGATGCCCGATGCTTCCGGGAAGCAAAGAAAGCGTAGGAGAGGGCTGTAGCTCAGTGGCAGAGCCTCTGCCTTGCATGCAGAAGGCTTCAGGTTCAATCCCCAATGGCCTCTCCAGGTAGAGATGGGAGAGACTCCTGCCTGAAACCTCAGAGAGCTGCTGCCAGTCAGTGCAGACAGGGCTGAGCTTGATGGATCAATGCTCTGACTCAGTATAAGGCAGCTTCCTGTGTTTCTAAGGCCTGAAGACGACAGCCCTCCCATGCTATCTAAACTGGTATTTAGAGATACACTGCTTCTGAACCTGGAGGTTCCATTTAACTGTCATGGTTAATCACCATTCATAGATACCTGAAAGATCATCTTACCCCTTATATACCCAGTCGATCCCTGCGCTCTATAGGTGAGGGCCTCCTGCAGATACCATCTTATCGGGAGGTCCGTTCCGCACAACATAGGAAACGGACCTTTAGTGTGGCGGCACCTACCCTTTTCGAATTCCCTCCCCTTAAATATTAGACAGGTGCCATCTCTGTTATCTTTTCGGCGCCTACTGAAGACCTTCCTCTTTCAACAAGCCTTTTAAGTAGAGACCTTATCCCAGTCTGTGTTGGAATTGCTGTTTAAGATGTTTTTAAAGCTGTTTTTTTTAATAAAAAAAGATGTTTTGTTTTAATATGTTGTTAAGTTTAATAAGTTGTTTTAGTGTTTTTGGTTGCCACCCTGGAAGAAAGAGTGGGATATAATTTTTTTATAACAACAACAACGATGATAATGATGATAATAATCATAATAGATCCATGAATCTGGGACGTCTGCAGGCATAGGATGGGGTCTGCTCCACTAAGCTATAGACCTTCCTCTCAAGTCATTACACTAACCTATATTGTATTTCATATTGTTCTGGATTTTAAATACTGTATTTTACATGTGCTGGTCAGCCACCAAAATAAATCTATCTTCCCCTCAAGCGCATTCAGTGGATTTCATTCCTTTTCAAAAATGGGGACAGAGTTTTACCAAGGAGACTTAACAAAAAGTTGGGCGAACAGCCTTGAGGAAGAGTCTGGCAGCCATTCTTGGCAGCGATGGCCTTAATTCTCGCCCTGTTTTCGGAAGAACCTCATCTGCAGATGGCCCTCACTGCTCCAATTCCCTTTTCCCAAACCAGGATGCAAAATTCACCACCCCACACATAAAGACTAAGTTCTTTAATGCCTTTTTTGTCTAAAATGGCAGCCTGTCTGTGGGTCAAATGAGACTCTCTCCCACCCCCAAACCTCTCCTTCTACCTCTTGGCTTTTAATTTTGAAAAAGAACATATGGTGATTAGGGAGAGAAAAATCTGTCAATTACAGTTCATTCCATTTCTCTTTTTTTTTCTGTCTTAAAATTCAATCCTCCACATTTCTTCCGCAATTTGCAATAAAAAAAAAATCCTCATGGATTTTTTTTGGTAGGCAGTTTTGTCTAATACACACATTTTTGCAAGCAATTTGCCATGCACTTTCCCACTAAGATATTCATTTTTATGCACATTTTCCCCTAATATATGCACATTTGTAAACACAGCTTTGGTTGCAGAACTGCATCACAATATCTGGATAAGTGCAGATTTCAAAGCGTGACATTTTGTTTCGGGAAGTACATGTTTGATCGATTCAGCATTAAATGCAAACTGGATTGAATTCTCCACCACCACTTATCATGATTTACAGGAGGTATAAAGGAAAGAAATCCAGCGTCTACCTTTTCTGGAATCGTTCTCTAATTGAAGGTTTCTTTTCCTCTGGAATCTTAGCCATATCCCAAACGTCTCTCTCACTCACACACTCCTACATCTATTTTTTTCCTCAAAAGGTCAACATTCTTGGTCAGCCCCTCCAAAGCAGATTGTATTTCTGTGGGGAGTGCCAACAGGGTAGAGGAAAATCTAGAGAGGGGGGGCTTTGTAAGGCCATTTATGAATCAGTTCCAGGGCAACATCCTGAGGTGCTTAACAATACAAACATCAACTAAAAAATCAACAATAAAAGCATTTCTAAAAACCATTTCAAATAGTGTTATATTTTTCTGGACTCCGAGTGGGCTCCTGCAGTCTTTGTTAACTGCTCAGTTTTGTAAATTCAGGGGTGGCCCTGGAGAAGGTATTCTCTCTGCGGCAGCCCCCCAAGTTGTGAAACTCCCCACAGAAGTTCATCTGGCACTTTCACTGTGTCGTTTCTGTCATCTGCTGGAGATGCACCTCTTTGACCCTGGCCTTTGACACCTGAGAGATGTAGATATAGATATTTTAGGACCCATCCTATCCTCTTGATTGTAAATGGTTTCAAACTGTTTTTAATGTTGCATTTTTAAATTGCTGAACCCTAACCTCATGGTGGAGGTTTGTTGTTCTTATGTGCCTTCAAGTCGATAACGACTTATGGCGACCCTATGAATCAGCGACCTCCAAGAGCATCTATTATAAACCACCCTGTTCAGATCCGGTCTGTGTCTTCCTTAATGGAATCGATCCATCTCTTGTTTGGCCTTCCTCTTTTTCCACTCCCTTCTGTTTTTCCCAGCATTATTATCTTTTCTAATGAATCATGTCTTCTCATTATGTGTCCAAAGTATGATAACCTCAGTTTCATCATTTTGGCTTCTAGTGATTGTTCTGGTTTAATTTGTTCCAACGCCCAATTATTGGTCTTTTTCGCAGTCCATGGTGTCCGCAAAGCTCTCCTCCAACACCACATTTCAAATGAGTTGATTTTTCTCTTATCTGCTTTTTTCACTGTCCAACTTTCACATCCATACATAGAGATCGGGAATACCGTGGTCTGAATGATCCTGCCTTTGGTGTTCAGTGACACATTTTTGCATTTCAGGACCTTTTCTAGTTCTCTCACAGCAGCCCTCCCCAGTCCTAGCCTTCTTCTGATTCCTGGTAAGAAATCGGCACCACCACCACCATCATCATCATGGATAAACCACGCACAGATGTCTTTTTGTGTACATATTAAGCGTTCAAGAAAGTCTGCAAATCAATCAATGTCTTTGTAAATGAAATAAAGCAACAGACAACGAGAAACATACCTTGGGCACTTATGAGGTCAATTCCCACCAGCATCAAGAGAATGGCCGAGAAAGGCAGCCTCGCCATGGCTTGTCCTATCTCCTGGGTGTCACACACAGCAATGCCAGGAGGAGAGTTGAGTAGACAGATCTCTCCCACCCCACTCCCTTTTTGAGGTCTTGCCCCTCTGGGCCCTGCCCACACCTGTCATCCACCTTTCCAGACACCTGCACATTTTAATTTTTCTTCTTCATAGAGAGGGGCGAGGGCTGGCAGCAAACAGGTCGGGCTAGTTTCGGAGAGGGAGGGAGAGATCAATGGAGTATGAGCAAGCAAGCAGTTCAACTGTACCAAAGAGGGATGTGCTGTGCAGTGGGTGTGTATGGGGGGGAGAAGTTCTCTCATGTGGCTTGCCAGTCTCTGGATGTCACTTCGTGGCCATTCCTTTCCATTTCTTCATTTAATCTCACTTACGAATTGCTTCCCGCGAAACGTTCCGAAGCACCTTAGCAAGAGAGACATCGTTTTTAAAAAATCAATGAAAACATCAGCAATGAAATCACTTATAAAGAGGAATTTCAAGGCCAATGCTGATATAGGCTGGGATAAAAATCTCCACTTCAAAAGGGTGTTGAAAAAGGAAGGCCTTCAATAAGCGCCAAAAAGGCATCGCTTGTCTGATATGTAACGGAAGGGAGATCCAAAGGGTGGGTATATCACTGAATTCTAAAGTCAGGATCATTCAGACCATGGTATTCCCGATCTCTATGTATGGATGTGGAAGCTGAACAGGGGAAAAAGAGGATCAGAGAAAAATCAACTCATTTGAAATGTGGTGTTGGAGCAGAGCTTTGCGCATACCATGGACTGCAAAAAAGACAAATAATTGGGTGTTGGAACAAATTAAACCAGAACTATTGCAGAAGCCAAAATGATGAAACTGAGGTTATCATACCTTGGACACATCATGAGAAGACATGATTCACTAGAAAAGACAATAATGCTGGGAAAAAGAGAAGGGCGTAGAAAAAGAGGAAGACCAAACAAGAGATGGATTGATTCCATAAAGGAAGCCACAGACCTGAACTTACAAGATCTGAACAGGGTGGTTCACGACAGATGCTCTTGGAGGTCGCTGACTCATAGGGTTGCCATAAGTTGTAATCCACCTGAAGGCACATAACAACAACAATGCTAATGTATGTATGTACAGCTGCAAATTTAGAAATCTATCTCACCATCATGTCAGCAGGTGAGCTGGGTGCAGGTGTTCACTGTGGATGGGGAACGTCGAGGCTCCTGCCAAGAAACCCTGCCATGGTTGTCAAGAGACATCTCTCTTCCCCGATAAACATTTCAGTTTCCCCTTTCAGAGCTGTCTCAACCATCTGGGTCAAAATTTCAGAACTATGTGCTGTCTAAGAATTTAAGGACTCTACACCGGTTGGGATTTCTGCTGATTAAAGCCCCCAAAACCTCACCCAGAGAGGAAAGGGTGACTGATAAGGCAACCTCTGTCCTTCATGACGACATAGCCCCACCCAAAAGTGCAGGATTTGGGACTTGTCAAAACCTATCCCTTTGCAAAGAAAACACATCACAAAGTATCAACAAGACATTCACAAGTGTCCGTGTGTGACTGGAAGATCATGCGCTGACTAGCTCAAGCAGAGAACAAAAGGCTTCCAATGAGCTGAGCTCAACCACACCTAACAAAAAGGGATGTGGTTTGCATACCGACACTTCCAAAATTGAGCGTGGCCCGGCTTGGGGTCAGCCCCACAAGCAGCAGCAGCTCAGCTCTTCAGCCTCTTTCTGTGCTCAGGAGGGGGCTGTTCCTGCCTCACCAAACAAACAAGATTTGTATAACATTTGCTACTTTCAGTAGCGTGCACAGCTGGTAAAGCACAGTCGGGAGGAGAGCCTGGCTGGGAGTCCAGTGAGTTAAAATCCCTGCTTGCGTCTCCTGGGTGTCAAGGGCCAGCTGAAGATCACCCCACAGTGAGTGGCTCAGGGGTTATGTGTCCTGCCATCTGTGCAGCCGTGGGCAAGCTGCATAGTCCCAAGGAGCCCAGTTGCCCCCCAGCTGGCAGTTGCAGACAAGGAAGGGGCTGGCTTGTGCATCTGTGGCAAGCGGAGCAGGCCCTAGCCAGCTGGGGAGGACTAGCCTCAGAGGGAGGCAATGGGAAACCGCCTCTGGATACCGCTTACCATGAAAGGCCTATTCATAGGGTCGCCATAAGTCGGGATCGACTTGTAGGCAGTCCATTTCCATTTTTTCTTTCAGTACTGTAGTGGCAAATTCTGAAGGGCAGGGTCCCTTCATGATCGCCACAGCCATGTCCTCTTCTAAGTTTATAGACTAATCTGGCCAGGCTTGAATGCCGCCTTCTGCTTCTCTGTCATTTGACTGCCCTCTCTCCCTGTCACGAGATATTGCTTGAATTACCGGATTCAGTGTCTGCACCTTTATCTCCTCCTGCTACTAAACTGCCGGATGATGTAGATGGGATGCTATCACTGGGATACGCTGTCTCTTCTTCTGCAATTAGACTTCTCATGCTCCACAAAGTTTTGAAGTAGGAATAAGAACTCATTTCACTCTGATTGTCTCCAATCAGCAGGAAATGATAAGAAAGCAAGTTAGAAAACTCTTCTCAGTGGCTAACACACTCCTCTTTCATGCTGATTGACTCATAGGATGCTGTAGATATAGGGACCCTGTAGATATAGGGGAAGGGCCATCGCTCAGTGGCACAGCACCGGCTTTGCATGCAGAAGGCTCTGGGTTCAATCCCCAACAACCCCAGGGAAGGCTGAAAATGTACCCACTCTGGAGTCCTGGGAAGCTGCTGCCAGTCAGTGCAGACAGCACTGTGCTAGCTGGACCAATGAGCTGACTCAGGAGAAGGCAGTTTCCTAGATCCGCCCTTCTAATCAAAAGTTAACTGAAGCTCTCTCTCACGAGCTGGACTACGCAGAAATCCTAGGCAGGGTAGGGCCACATTGCAAATATCTCTCTGCCAGTGATGTGTGAAGCTCACTAAGTCATTAGTCTAATAAATGAACCCCACCCTGGGTACACAAACCTGAATAATGATGCCCAACCGGAAGGGACACCTCCCTGCTGACAGACTCCCACCTGCATTAGTGGCTGAGAGGGGAACAAAAGTGGTGGCAAAAAGGGGTGTTCATTAGGATGGCTGTTTATGCATTGCCCTCCAAAAGGGAGGGGATTTGCATGATATGTACATATGGCTGTTGTCATTATGTGCCTTCAAGTCGATTTTGACTTATGGCGACCATAGGAATCAGCAACCTTCAATAGCATCTATTATAAACCACCCTGCTCAGATCTTGTAAGTTCAGGTCTGTGGCTTCCTTAATGGAATCAATCCATCTCTTGTTTGGCCTTCCTCCTTTTCTACCCCCTTCTGTTTTCCCCAGCATTATGGTCTTTTCTAGTGAATCACGTCTTCTCATTATGTGTCCAAAGTATGATAACCTCAGTTTCATCATTTTAGCTTCTAGTGACAGTTCTGGTTTAATTTGTTCTAACACCCCTAATTATTTGTTTTTTTCACAGTCCATAGTATGTGCAAAGCTCTCCTCCAACACCACATTTCAAATGAGTTGATTTTTCTCTTACCCGCTTTTTTCACTGTCCAGCTTTCACATCCATACATAGAGATCGGGAATACTATGGTCTGAATGATCCTGACTTTAGTGTTGAGTGATACATCTTTGCATTTGAGGACCTTTTCTAGTTCTCTCACAGCTGCCCTCCCCAGTCCTAGCCTTCTGATTTCTTGACTATTGTCTCCATTTTGGTTAATGACTGTGCCAAGATATTGATAATCCTTGACAAGTTCAATGTCCTCGTTGTCAACTTTAAAGTTACATAAATCTTCTGTTGCCCTTACTTTAGTCTTCTTGACAATCAGCAGTAGTCCTGTTTTTGGGCTTTCCTCTTTAACTTTCAACAGCATTCATTTCAAATCATTACTGGTTTCTGCTAGTAGTATGGTATCGTCTGCATATCTTAAATTATTGATATTTCTCCCTCCAATTTTCACACCTCCTTCATCTTCGTTCAATCTGGCTTTCCGCATATGTTCTTCATATAGATTAAATAAATAGGGTGATAAAATACAACCGTCTCACACCCTTTCTGACTGGGAACCAATCAGTTTCTCCATATTCTGTCCTTACAGTAGCCTCTTGTGCAGAGTATAGGTTGCGCATCAGAACAATCAGATGCTGTGGCACCCCCATTTCTTTTAAAGTATTCCATAGTTCTTCATGATCTACACAGTCAAAGTCTTTGCTGTAATCTATAAAGCACAGGGTGATTTTCTTCTGAAATTCCTTGGTCCGTTCCATTATCCAACGTGTTTGTGATATGATCTCTGGTGCCTCTTCCCTTTCTAAATCCAGCTTGGATGTTGGCATTTCTCGCTCCATATATGTTAAGAGCCTTTGTTGTTGAATCTTGAGTGTTACTTTACTTGCATGGGATATTAAGGTAATAGTTCGATAATTACTGCATTCCCTGGGATCCCCCTTCTTTGGAGTTGGGATATATATTGAATACTTCCAGCCTATGGGCCATTGTTTTTTTTCCATTTGTTGACAAATGTTTGTCAAAATGTGGACAGATTCAGTCTCAGTAACTTGTAGCAACTCTATTGGTATGCCATCTATTCCTGGTGATGTTTTTCCAAGTATTTTAAGAGCAGCTTCCACCTCACATTCTAAAATGTCTGGTTCTTTATCATACAGTTCCTCCATGAATGAATCTGTCATCCTGGCATCTCTTTTATATAATTCTTCAGTGTATTGCTTCCATCTTCCTTTTATTTCATCTCGGTCATTCAGTGTGTTCCCCTGCTGATTATTCAACATCCCCACTCTTGGTTGAAATTTCCCTTTCATTTCTCTAATCTTTTGGAACAGGGGTCATTCTACCCTTTTTGTTGTCCTCTCCTATTTCTATACAATAACCATTGTAATAGTTCTCTTTGTCCCTACGTACTAGACACTGTATTTTCGCATTTAGGGTTCTAACTGTGTTCCTGTCTCCTTTTGCTTTCCTTCTCTATTTAACCATTTTAAGAGTTTCTTCAGTCATCCATTGAAGTGTTTCTCTTTTTTTTAACTAGAGGTATTGTCTTTTTGCATTCTTCCCTGATAATGTCTCTGACTTCACTCCATAGTTCTTCTGGTTCTCTAAGCTTAAAGCCTCAAATCTGTTCCTTATTTGAACTTTATATTCTTCTGGGATGTTATTTAGATTGTATTTTGGCATTATGAGTGCTTTGTTGGTCTTCTTTAGCTTTACTCTGATTTTCAAAGTGACCAGTTCATGATCTGTACCGCAATCTGCTCCTGGTCTTGTTTTCGCAGAAAGTATGGAACTTCTCCACCTTCTGCTACCAATTATATAATCAATTTGATTCCTGTATTGACCATTTGGTGATGTCCACGTGTATAGTCATCTTTTCAGTTGTTCAAAAAATGTGTTTGCAAGGAACAAATAATAGCTTCACAGAATTTGATAAGTCTTCTCCTGCTTCATTTCTGTCTCCTAGGCCGCATTTCCCCACAATCCCTAGTTCTTCTCTAAGAAGCACTAAGAGCTAAGGCAGAGCCAGGCACAGTGCTTTGTAAGCCTGCTCAGCTGCTCTGCAAGTTGTGTTTGTGTGTGGCCATGTGGCTATTCACCTGCAACAGGCCTGAGCTGTTGTTGTTCCTAAACTACTGCCTGTGAAGGTAGACCAAACGATGTGTGTTTTCTCTCAGTCAATTATCACTCACTGGAATTTGTTTGGCTGTCAAAGTGAGTTTCTAGCAGCCCACAAGGTAGGCAGAAAAGGGTAGAGAATATTCTTACTGTTACTCATTTCTCAAACCTCTTTCTGAAGTGAAGGGCCAAATCTGTAAAGACATTTGGAGCAGCCATGTTAAAAGGTAGGGGCAGGGCATTGCAGGCAGGGGGTTGCCAACCCTGTTTGGATATGAGTATCTTTGCAGAGGATCCCTAGTCAAGTTTTATCAACAGCGCCACTATCCAAACCATATATACTCAGAAGTAACTCCTATAGAGTTCTATGGGGCTTAGTTAGTGTGTTTAGAATTGCAGCCTTCAGGGGCATCCGTCTTTACTCCTGAGTGCTCCCATCTAATGCCTCCACAACACTAGGCTCCTTTCTTTCTACAATGGTATTCGGGTAACTGGCCGGAAGCAAGTAGGCTAGATTAAATGTTTCCCACTCAGGCTCCATCTTTTAGTGAAGATTTCTTAACTTCCAATCAGAGAAATGTTTTTGTTTGAATTGTATGCTCCAAGCAACTGTGATTGATGCTTAATGTATCATGCTTAATTACATCACTCAGGCCCATCCCTGTGACATCACTAGGGCCTACCCTGTGACATCACTAAGGCCTGCCCCTGAAATCCCAGGGTTTGGGATGCTTCTGACCTGGCAACCCTACCTGCCACTGTCTGACAGGCTCTCCTCTTGGGAAAGGAAAGGCACACTAAGAAATGCTGGGGCACGTCGGACTCACCACCTGACCCTGGGTAGCAACCAGGAAAAGGCAGAGTTAGCCAACCTGGATTGTGTATAATCCAAATGTCGGCTCAACGTATAGGAAACAAGCGTAAGCAATCTGTTGGTTCACGGCAAACTGAGCAGAGATCACCCTGAAAGAAGGAATACGATGTAATTAATGTTCTTTTTATTAATAAAGCACCATAAATGTTGAACAGGGCTCCCTGAGATTAGGATAAAGAGAGCAGTCCACAGTTTGAAAATCTTTTAGGCAAACAACAGCATGCAATCAGGGAAGTGAGTGGCTGCAGTGCACAGGGAATTATATATGGCATTCAGTGCCTGTCCAGCGATCCAGCACATATAAGCACCAGGCAAGTAAAGTCTCCCTTCAGATGTTAAGTATTTGAAGAGGGGGAGGTATATCTCTGACTCCGGTGTGCGCGCATGCATGGACCTGAGTCCACATGGACTCAACATGCCCGTGTCCTTTCTACATATTCATGTTGCTGGGTACGTTTGTGTTGCAGCCATTCCGTCAGCAGAATCAATCCCTTGCGAAATCGTTAGAACAGCCTCTGCCCGCCTGAATCTATTCTGCACTACGACTCCCATCAGCCCAAGAGCCAGCGCTTGCTGGTTCTGGGGATGATGGGAGTGGTAGTCCAAAACATCTGGAGGGCACCTGATTGATGGAGGCGGCATTATAACGTCATTGTAGGTTGTTGTTGTTTTAAAGGGAAACAATCACAGTCATTTTAGTAATGTGACATTCAAGGAAGTGAGTGAAGAAGAGGCTGGCACTGAGTGGAAGAGTACCATGAGAAGAAGTATTTCTTTGTATTGCGGGGATCAAGCAGTGATTGTTGAGTGGAGCTGCTAGCATAAAGGTGGGTGCCCCAGTGGTGGCTGGCAGCTCCAGGTCAGTGGGGCAGTGGAATCCACTCCAGGTTTTAGTCTGAGCTTTCAAGGAGCTGGCCAAGCTGCTGAAACCTAAATTCCACTGCCCCACTGATAGGGAGACGCCAGCCACCAGTGGCTGTCTGGTCTGGATGAAATCAGACTTGGACCGGACTTGCCAAGAAAGTGCACCCATGGCTCTAGGAAGAGGTGGAGATGAGTTGAGGACTGGGCATGTCCATGGCAGGAGGAGGAGGTGGCACAGGTGGGGCAGGGGGGATGTGGTGCGTGTCATAGCGACTGGCTTGGAAGGGCTCCTGGCGCGGTGGCTCCTCTTGGTTCTCTTCTGGTGGGCCCTGCCGCCAAAGCTTGAAGCTGCCAAAAGAGAGAGAGAACTAAGCATTAAGGCCATTATTGTTCTTTACGCCCACCTGTCAAAAACACTTGTGCTTCCCTGAAGTCTCTGAGATCAAGCCTCTTCCAAGTCTCTCCCCCTTTAAGTCCCCAATTTCAGAGAATTAAAGGGAAGCACAGGGAGACCTGGAAAAGGCTTTGAGACAATCCCCACTGCCCCGTGTGAGCAAATGGGAGCGCAGGGGCTGTCTTAAAGACTTTGCAGAAGCTTCTTTGAAGCAGTTTGTGCATGCGAGCTGCTTGAAAGGGTGCTTTTGCACAGGTCCTTATGCTCAGCTGGTGATCAGGGATTAAATCCTGCTGCCTTGGCTGTGAGATCTTGTTCCTGCTGAAAGCAGGATTGTGCAGCTATGGCAGGATTAAATCTTGTCCTCCATGCCCATCAGTTGACGTCACTAGTGATGTTAGTTGGTGGGCATGGTTTGGGGAAATTAGACCCGCAGGGGGCTATGATTGGTTTGGAAGCCAGAGGTTCCCCACAATAATTTTCCTAGCTAGACCAAAGACAAAATAACAAGTTGTACTATTGTCTGTGGCACAGTTGCAATCCTATGCCTAGATCCCTGGGATTAAGCTCTACTGAACTCAGTGGTCCTAATGTATAACTGCATAGGTTTATTTATTTTATTTAGTTAGTTTTTTTAAAAAAACATTCCTGCTTAATATAAAGAAAAATCCTTAAGCGGTTCACCTACAAAGAATTTAAAAAATGCAAATAGGATGATAAGGGAGTCAAAGGTGTACTAAAGAACGATAAGGAGATTGCAGAGAAGCTCAATGAATTCTTTGCATCTGTCTTCACAGTGGAAGATATAGGGCAGATCCCTGAACCTGAACTAACATTTGCAGGAAGGGATTCTGAGGAACTGAGACAAATAGTGGTAACGAGAGAGGAAGTTCTAAGCTTAATGGACAATATAAAAACTGACAAATCACCGGGCCCGGATGGCATCCACCCGAGAGTTCTCAAAGAACTCAAAGGTGAAATTGCTGATCTGCTAACTAAAATATGTAACTTGTCCCTTGAGTCCTCCTCTGTGCCTGAGGACTGGAAAGTGGCAAATGTAACGCCAATCTTCAAAAAGGGATCCAGAGGGGATCCCGGAAATTACAGGCCAGTTAGCTTAACTTCTGTCCCTGGAAAACTGGTAGAAAGTATTATTAAAGCTAGATTAACTAAGCACATAGAAGAACAAGCCTTGCTGAAGCAGAGCCAGCATGGCTTCTGCAAGGGAAAGTCCTGTCTCAGTAACCTATTAGAATTCTTTGAGAGTGTCAACAAGCATATAGATAGAGGTGATCCAGTGGACATAGTGTACTTAGACTTTCAAAAAGCGTTTGACAAGGTACTTCACCAAAGGGTTCTGAGGAAGCTTAGCAGTCATGGAATAAGAGGAGAGGTCCTCTTGTGGATAAGGAATTGGTTAAGAAGCAGAAAGCAGAGAGTAGGAATAAACGGACAGTTCTCCCAATGGAGGGCTGTAGAAAGTGGAGTCCCTCAAGGATTGGTATTGGGACCTGTACTTTTCAACTTGTTCATTAATGACCTAGAATTAGGAGTGAGCAGTGAAGTGGCCAAGTTTGCTGACGACACTAAATTGTTCAGGGTTGTTAAAACAAAAAGGGATTGTGAAGAGCTCCAAAAAGACCTCTCCAAACTGAGTGAATGGGCGGAAAAATGGCAAATGCAATTCAATATAAACAAGTGTAAAATTATGCATATTGGAGCAAAAAATCTGAATTTCACATATACGCTCATGGGGTCTGAACTGGCGGTGACCGACCAGGAGAGAGACCTCGGGATTGTAGTGGACAGCACGATGAAAATGTCGACCCAGTGTGCGGCAGCTGTGAAAAAGGCAAATTCCATGCTAGCGATAATTAGGAAAGGTATTGAAAATAAAACAGCCGATATCATAATGCCGTTGTATAAATCTATGGTGCGGCCGCAATTGGAATACTGTGTACAGTTCTGGTCGCCTCATCTCAAAAAGGATATTCTAGAGTTGGAAAAGGTTCAGAAGAGGGCAACCAGAATGATCAAGGGGATGGAGCGACTCCCTTATGAGGAAAGGTTGCAGCATTTGGGGCTTTTTAGTTTAGAGAAAAGGCGGGTCAGAGGAGACATGATAGAAGTGTATAAAATTATACATGGCATTGAGAAAGTGGATAGAGAAAAGTTCTTCTCCCTCTCTCATAATACTAGAACTCGTGGACATTCAAAGAAGCTGAATGTTGGAAGATTCAGGACAGACAAAAGGAAGTACTTCTTTACTCAGCGCATAGTTAAACTATGGAATTTGCTCCCACAAGATGCAGTAATGGCCACCAGCTTGGATGGCTTTAAAAGAAGATTAGACAAATTCATGGAGGACAGGGCTATCAATGGCTACTAGCCATGATGGCTGTGCTCTGCCACCCTAGTCAGAGGCAGCATGCTTCTGAAAACCAGTTGCTGGAAGCCTCAGGAGGGGAGAGTGTTCTTGCATTCGGGTCCTGCTTGCAGGCTTCCCCCAGGCACCTGGTTGGCCACTGTGAGAACAGGATGCTGGACTAGATGGGCCACTGGCCTGATCCAGCAGGCTCTTCTTATGTTCTTAGGTTCAACTTGCAAAAGCATATTTAACAAAAGGTCTTCAGCCACCAGAAATGGAACCGCCAGCTTTTCATGAGAAAATGCAATCTGTCTTGCAAAGAAGGGCTACCGTTTGAACTGCCAGGACGAGGAAGGAACCCCGTCAAAGAAAAGGAAAGAAGTACCCAGCCTCTCTGGCTTGATGATTTTCCTCATCCTCCAACACCCTCTGTGTTAACTCATTCGAAACCCTCATTATCACCTCATTTACTTTGACAGGAGGAAGAAGGGCCCGTCAGTCACCATGGTATGGCAGCAAATAGCATCACTCCTGCTCTGAAATGAAGGCATGCGTTCTCTCATGGTTCCCCCTCCACTACACCTTTGAGCTCAAAGAGCTCCTTGAAACTCTGGGATATTAGGCAGCGACTTTTACCATTCATAGCAGACGGTGCTAAGGAAACCGATGGTGACGACCCCACAGAGGGCAGAGAGAATGACGGTAATGACTATCATGTCCCCGCTGCGACGTCCTGGCCAAGTATCCACCGTCTTCCATGCTTGAACTGGAACCGATAACAAAAAGAGGCATCTGTCCCATCTTCTTCCGGATTGACTCACCACTGTTCTTCCACTTGTAGTCTGAAAACATCTGGGGACCCCAACGCCCATCAACCCCAAGCCAAGGATGATGGGAGTTGTAGTCCCACAACATCTGGGGACCCAAGGTAGCAGAAGAGTGACTTAGAATATTATGAGTTTCCCCCTGGGATCTGGCGGAAGATTTACTGATCCAAAAATATGTATCTCCTGCCGAGGGGATCACATCATACTTTTTACTTCTCAATAAAGTATGGACGTTGACATACGTTGATTGGGCCGGCCCTACCATTAAGCAGAGTGAGGTGGAAAATACTAGGACAGTGGCAGGTGCAGTTGAGGACTCTGCTGGCCACCATGTTTATCTGAGATTCAACTGCCATTCCAGCTAGCTTTGATCTATGGGACAGGGGGCGGCATGTTGACCTTTGCCTCAGGAAGCAAACTGCCATGAGCCAGCCCAGATCTCTTCATCAATGAGCCTCGTTTCCTTTTTATAACGTACCTTTGGTCAGTGTGATCGGAGCAGACCACCTTGTTTCAGCTTTGGAACCATTGGAATTCATGGCGAGGAATTTCACTCTGAAAAGAAGTTTAATGGAAAGACAGGGGTTGGGGGGGGTCAAGATAGTGATTTCTTTCTCACCTCCAATGCCATCGTCGTAACTAACCCTTGGCTGGATCTAGATGTGCCAACAGGTAGGGAAATTACTTCTACACACAGCATATAGTTAAACTATGGAACTCGCTCCCACCGGAGGCAGTGATGGCCACCAACTTGGTACATGGATGATAAGGCTATCAATGGCTACTAGCCCTGATGGCTGTTCTCTGTCTCCACAGCCAGAAGCAGGATGCTTCTGAAGACCAGTCGCTGGAAGCCGCAGAAGGGGAGAGTGCGCTTGCGCTCAGGTCCTGCTTGTGGGCTTATCATGATGGGCATCTGGTTGGGACAGGATACTGGCCATTGACACAATCCAGCTGGCTCTTCTTATGATGGATGCATCTGTCCATTTCCGCCTCTCATTTTCTCCCGGTCTTAAGCTCAGCCATCCGCATTTCCATATCCGTTGGCAATTTTTTTTTTAAGAAGTCCCCATGAACATTGCTCAGCATTTTTCAGTGCACCTTTCACCTTATATTCATATTTATATTCATATTTATATTCATATTCATGCAACTTTTTGCAAGCAATTTTCCCTGTTGCATGTTTTATATATTCTTTCCACTAAGGTATGCATTTTTACGCATGCTCCCCCGCTCCAAAATACACATTTTTGTAGCTAGGGAACTGCATCAGAGTATTTGGAGAATTGCAGACTTCGAAGGAGAGATGTCTTTCGGTTTGTTGTTGAGGTTCTAATTAGGTACTTTATTATAGTACAGACCAGTGTTCTCCCCCTTAATTACTGGCATATGGGGGGAGGGAAATTCATTTAAAGCCAAATCTATCAAATTCTCACTTTTCAAAACAAGCTTAGAAGGGAAACACAGCCATCTTTCAAAATTCACACTTTCCCAAATTTTGCAATGCAGCTCTCCAACCAAAGGACGTTTGCAAAGATGCACCTATTAGGGGAAAGTGCTCATGAAAACGACGATATTCGTGAAAACAATGCACAAAAAGGCATTGGGAGAAATTACTTGCAAAAATTTGTACGTTAGTTAAAACGGCCTCCAAAAAATGGCCTTAGCAGGAGAAACATGCGCTAAAAAGCTGAAGAACTCCCACGAGAATTGTCGCAAATTATTGCAGAAATGTCACCATCCCAAGACGCTTCCGTCTCCTCACCTAATTGTCAACCTAATTTTCTCTGCTGCAGGCAGAATAAGGGAGACTATGACTTACTGAGTCCCTCCTGATCACTGTACAGATACCTCTTCTGTATCTTTCAGGCCCGCGCGGTTATTTAGTCTAGGAGACGGAGGCTTACACCTTAAACAGCTGCACCCATGATTTGCTTCACCTGAGGCCTCATTCTAGTCCCTCAGAAATGTTAGCTCACGTGGATGGCAACGTGAACATTCTGACTGAAGGAATCTGCCCTCCTCTGGATGTTGAGGGATTTAGGGATTGAGGGATCTGTCAAGAGGGATTGTCTTGAGGTGTCAGAAACTGTTGGTGCCTTAGCTAGGACTGGCATGATTGCTTCATTTCTAAGAGAGATGTAAGGAGCCTTCAAACATGTCTGGAAGCCATATCCCCAGAGGTGGACAGATGAAAGTCTACTAGTAAATCTCTGGGTGATTTCTAGCAGTTCAGCAAACATTTCTGATTTTCAATAGTTTAGCACAGGGGTCCCCCTAAAACTGTGAGCCAGCCTGGCCTGAGTTGTACTGAGATTTTTTTGTAAACCCTCACAGGAGTTTCTGAGGGCGTTCTGCTGGCCTCACAACCCAGCAGATCCTTCCCCAGAAGTTTCTTCAGGCCACAGAATGGAACGCCACGTGGCTTTATCAAATTCGCTCTTTCTGAAATAATATGAGAACTGAAACCAAGCCATCCTTCAAAATTTGCACTTCTCTGAATTTTGTGATGCGGTTCTCTAACCAAGCAATGTTTAGAAAAAGGTGTATCTTAGGTGTGCATGGGAATGAAACACATGGGAATGAATACAGAAATACATTATTTGTTGTATGCCTTCGATTACGATTTCGATTACGACTTATGGCGACCCCATGAATCAGCGACCTCCAAGAGCATCTGTCGTGAACCACCCTGTTCAGATCTTGTAAGTTCAGGTCTGTGGCTTCCTTTATGGAATCAGTCCAACTCTTGTTTGGCCTTCCTCTTTTTCTACTCCCTTCTCTTTTTCCCAACATTATTGTCTTTTCTAGTGAATCAGGTCCAAAGTATGATAACCTCAGTTTCTAATTTTAGCTTCTAGTGATAGTTCTGGTTTAATTTGCTCTGACACCCAATTATTTGTCTTTTTCTCAGTCCATGGTATGCGCAAAGCTCTCCTCCAACACATTTCAAATGAGCTGATTTTTCTCTTTCTCTTATCCGCTTTTTTCACTGTCCAACTTTCACATCCATCCGTAGAGATCGGGAATGCCATGGTCTGAATGATCCTGACTTTGCTGTTCAGTGATGCATCTTTGCATTTGAGGACCTTTTCTAGTTCTTGTCTTCCCTAGTGAATCACGTCTTCTCATTATGTGTCCAAATTTGGAGAAATTGCCTGGAAAAAATGTGTGGCTTCATAAAACTGCATAAAAAGAAAAGGTTTAGTAGGAGAAATGTGCACTAAAATGCTGAAGAATTTTCATGAAGATTTGTTTTCAAACCCCCCCCCCCATCGCTGCAGAAATGGGTAGATCTGAATTTAAGACTGGAAAAATGGGGAAATGGAGAATCTTTCCATCCTTAGCTGTATTCCACATTGGTCCTACTCAGAGTAGACCTCAAGAAATTAATAGACATGACTAACATAGGTCCATTCATTTCAGGGGGTCTCCTTTGAGTTGGATACCAGTGAAAGCCTCTGGACTGGCCAAGACCCTCGCTCCAGCCGCTTCATCTTCCCGTGCAAATGAAGCTTCTTTGCGCTTGACCTTCCCGTGCAAATGAAGCTTCTTTGCGCTTGACCTTCCCGTGCAAATGAAGCTCTTTTGCTCTGCTATGAAGTTGTCCCATAAGGCGCCTCCACCCTTTTTTACCTGAAAGGACCATGAGAAGGTAGGGGACCATTGCAGCTGGTCCGGCTGTCATCGTTCTTGCAAGACGATTCGTTCCCAACCCGGAGGACGTTTGCCTTGCCTTTTCTGCAGGGGTACTGGGAGATGGTGGATTTCATGGTCATGTAGCCATACGTGGTGTATAATGCTTCATACGGCGGGATCTGCTGAGGAGTCACTGGGTTCTTGAATTTGGCTGTGGCTGTGGGGTGGATGAAAGGCGGGAGGAATTAGAAGCACAGGAACCTACCTTACGGCATTGGTCCATCTGGCTCAGTATTGTCTACACTGACTGGCAGCAGCTGTCCAAGGCTTCAGGCAGGGATCTCTCCCAGCCTTACCTGGAGATGCCATTGAGGATTGAACTTGGGACCTTCTGCATGCAAGACAGGTGCTCTACTACTGAGCTCTGGGCCTTCCCCACTCCTTTAGTGATGGACCCTTAATTACTGTTTTTAGAAGGTTATGGGGGGATGGTAGACAACAGGCTTAAAACTGGGGGGATTGCAGGGAGTGGGGAAGGAAACATTGAGCTAGGGAAGGAATATTTCTGGAAAGGATATAATTTTAACAGCTGATCTGACCGATAACATTAAGAAAAGCCCTGCTGGGTCAGATAAAGTCAACAACCTGGTTTCCAAAGGGGTGTTTGTTAGGGGGTGGCAGAGGGTGCCTGACCCTGGGGTCTTCTGCACTGCGCCCAGATCTCCTGTCCTGCCTTTCCTCCCTTTTAAAACCTTTTCTTTCGTTTCACTTGCTTTACAGGGGCAGATTTCTCCCGAACGTCAGGCTAGAATCGTACTAGTCCCTGAAAGCAACACCACAGAAATTGGCCATCCGGAAATCTGGCAAACTGAATCAGCACTTTAATGATCCAATTCCAAAAATACGCCTATTACCAGAATTTCAATAAAGATCTGGAATATTGAGAATTGCATGCATTTTAATAATTTAATAAACCAAGGCTGCCTCTCATTGTTAGAGGAGACAATGCAGCCCTAGGGATGTTCACTCAGAAGTAAGTCCCAATATGTTCAGTGGAGCTTACTCCTAGGTAAACACACAAAGGATTGCAGCCTTAATTATATTCTATTTTTAGCCTCAGTATTACAGTAGAAGCAAAAGAAGCTTTACCTGTTAAAATTAATTCCTTGCCGGTTAATCAACTGAAGTCTTAGGTTGATTAATCTACCCATGAAAGCTTGTACCCCTGGTGTTAAGGCTGTCACATTAAATGTCAGACTGCCATGTCTACTGTTCTACACCCCTACCTTACTAAAATATCTGAGACAGTGAAGACTGGTGGCTAAGATGTCAGTGGGGCAGTGAATCCGTTTCAGGTTTTTAGTCTAAACTTTCAATGAGCTGTCGAAGGTGCTGAAACCCAGTCCCCATAGAGGTTCAGCACTTTGGACAGCTCCTTGAAAGTTCGGACTAAAACCTGGGGCAGATTCACTGCTCCACTGATATCAGAGTCACCAGTCTCCACTGATCTGAAAGCTGCAGCGTCCTAGATTAGGAAAGATGTTAAAAATTAAAATAAGGAAATGGAAAATTAAAACTTGTGACCAATGTTGGATTAACGAGAATTTAAAGTGAAATTCCCCATCACCACCTTTGCCCAGCTTTCCATCAGCTATCTGGAAGGCTCTTTAAATATGCGGAAAAGGCAATCTGGGGGGCACTGGGGAGGTGTTGACATTAGACTCACCATTGACGTATGTAACCACCAGCCAGATGTTGTCAGAGGCGTTCACAAAGGGGTCGAAAATACAGCTTGGTGGCTCCAGGACAAAGGTGCTGCCAGTGATCTTGCCTTCTATGCTTTGGTCGGAGACACGAGGAGTGTAGGGGATCACCTCTGAAAATACACAGAGAGACCCAGTGGGTTCCCAGTCCCAGGTGGCTATGCACGAGTGCAGGCACTGGTAACAGTGTGCAATGCAATGGTGCAACGATGGCTGGTGACTCCATGTCAGTGGGGCAGTAGAATCCTTGCCGGGTTTCAGTCCAAACTTTCAATGAGCTCTCCAAGGTGCTGAACTTATTTGGGACTAAACCCCCAAATAAAACCCAGAGGGGATTCCCCTGCCCCACTGCCATGTAGCTGGATCGGGATGGGGGTGGAAGGATAGGGAGATAATGCAAAATGAGCAGTGTCTTTGCAATGTTGACTCTGCTTGAAAATATGTGGGAGCCCTCGATTATTCCACCCAGAGATGTTGGACCTCTTCTCTAAGGAAAGAATTAGACAAGAGCGAAAGGCACAGAGTCGCTCAGGACAGTGTGCAGCATCCCTCCCCCTTTTATCTTCACAACAACCCTAAAAGGTAGGCTGGGCTGAGGGAAAAAAATGCCAGGCTTACCAGGCCTGAAAGCTTGGTGGCTGACCAGGGTTTGAACCCAGGTTTTTCCTGGCCTAACCATCTCACCACACAACTCTTACAACGCCTTGTTTCATTTCATTCATTATTACGTTTTATATTCCACCTTTGATCTAAAGAGCCCAAGGTGCGATTCCATAGCTCTTCCCCTCTCCATTTTATCTTCACAACAACCCTGTGAGGTAGGTTAGACTCAGAGATGGTGACTGGCCCAAGGTCACACAGTGAGTTAGCCTGACACTCTAACCACACTGGAGGTTTTGCTACAAGATTTTTGGAATACGTAAATTTATATTTATTTATTTATTTATTATACTTGTATACCGCCCCATAGCCGAAGCTCTCTGGGCGGTTTACAGTAACTAAAAACAAATGCAATTTAAAACACAATTTAAAAAATGTAAAAACAATTTTAAAACACATGCTAAAATGCCTGGGAGAAGAGGAAAGTCTTGACCTGGCGCCGAAAAAATAACAGTGATGGCGCCAGGCGCACCTCGTCAGGGAGATCATTCTATAATTGGAGCCACCACTGAGAAGGCCCTCTCCCTTGTTACCATTCTCCGAGCTTCCCTTGGAGTAGGCACCTGGAGGGCCTTTGATCTTGAACGTAGTGTACGGGTGGGTTCGTGTCAGGAGAGGCGGTCCACCAGGAATTGTGGTCCCAAGCTGTGTAAGGCAAACTTCTCTTTCCTTCGGACAGATCAACCTGGCACTAGGGATGGGAGAGAAATTTGATTCTGTTCGCATTTAAAGCCAAATCTATCAAATCCACACTTTCCAAAACAATGTGGGAACTGAAACACACCAGCCTTCGAAATTCGCACCCACTTGAATTTTGCAATGCAGTTCTGCAACCAACGTTTACAAAAATGCAAAAAGCGGGAAATGTACATAATAATGAATATGCGACTGGAAGTAACATACAAAAATGCGTTATATTCAGAGAAACTGCTTGCAGAACTGTGCACCCGAGTCAGAACTGCAGACAAAAAAGTCCGTAGTGGGAGAAATTCACACTAAACTGCTAGAGAACTTTCAGGAGGATTTTTTTTATTGCTACGGAAATGTGGAGAACTGAATTTAAGAATGGAGAAACAGAGAACTATAAATGACAGATCTTTCCATCCTTACCAGGCACCTGCTAGTCATTCTCTGCCACCGCCCAAACTAGCCATGCAAGTTAGTGTTATACCAGCAGAGGGCAGTAACTCTGCAGCCAGGCTCAACAACTGAAAAAGTGCGGAGAGAAAAATTAACAGCGCACGCCACTCGGAGGCATTTGGCATTCCGTGCCTCTTGGAATGGGAGTCCCCCTTACAGGATCACCCTCCCTCTCTCTAGCAGTGTATGGGGAACAGCATCCAGAGAAAGGGAGGCTGGGGGTTTCCTGCTGCAACTAGCCATGCTAGTGCAGAGAGCTTCAGGGGAGATTGCAGAATCCTTAAAGGTGTAAAGTTGTCCCCGCACTTGTAGTGCGAGTCGTTTCCGACTCTTAGGGTGACGTCTTGCGACGTTTACTAGGCAGGCTGTATATATGGGGTGGGATTGCCAGTTCCTTCCCCGGCCTTTCTTTAACCCCCAGCATGTGCCGGGTACTCATTTTACCGACCACGGATGGATGGAAGGCTGAGTGGACCTTGACTCTTTTTACCGGAGATTCGACTTCCTCCTTCCGTTGGAATCGAACTCCGGCCGTAAGCAGAGCTTTGACTGCGTTACCGCCGCTTACCACTCTGCGCCTTATTACCAGGAAAACCTGGCTTCATCCCTGAGTGCTGACTGACTCTGCACTATACGTTTAAAGCAGTATCATACCACTTTAAACAGTGATGGCTTCCCCCAAAGAATCCTGGGAAGTGTAGCTTGCTAAGGATGCTGGGAGCTGTTAGGAGTCCCCCTATTCCCCTCACAGAGCCACAATTTGTAGAGATCCCCGGGGAAGAGGGGTGGGTTGTGGGTATGGAGAGGTTGTGCAGATTGTGAAGCGTGGCTGCGTTTTGGTTTGTGTACTGTTTCAGGAAGCGAACATTTCGTAGGTTTGACTTTAAATGTGAACAAAATCAATCTTCTTCCCCATGTCTACGCCCACAACCCAAATCAAGGTGCAGCGTATCCTTGGCTATTATTATTAAATTTATATCCCGCCCTTCCTCCCAGAAGGAGCCCAGGGCGGCATATGCACACAATTGGCTTTAAAAGAACAATTTATTTCAGATCAGTAGGACAAGGAAACATAATTCATACTTGCACTCCTCTTCGCATGGGGCCAAAGGTATGCCCCCCTCCCAGCACCCCAGATGGGGCCAGGCACAAAATATTTGATTGACTGATTGATTGGGTTTATTTATATGCCACCTTTCCACAGTGATCTGTGCCCAAAGTGGCTTACAACAAGCACTCAAAATAAAAGCCAAATAAATTTGCTATAAGGTACAGTACATCCTATGGGTTGATGCAGGCATGGCAGACAAATGCTCCTCTTGCTAGATTTACCTGTGAGGAAGTACTGTTAGAGCCTGGTCTGATCTAGGTTGTGGGCATTTGGGAGGGCTGTCCTTGCCTCTCTACCCCCCTCATGAATCTGCCACTTGAAGCCACCAGCTCACTTTGCCAAATGATAGGGCCAGCCCTGAGGATGCCTGCTTATTGCTTTGGAGCGAGAATCTCTCTCCCTACCTCTACCTGCAAAAACTCTGCGGCTTTTTTGGGATCAAGACTTTAGGAAACTGCTTGAGCAAATGAGCCAAGCTATACTCTACTGGAGAAAGCAGAGCAACCTCCCCCCCCAAAAAAAAGGGCTACTGTGAACCTGACCTAGAGGCACATGCCTTCTTGGCCTGCAGTCAGACTATGCCTATGATAAATACCTGTCTGTTCAGTCAAACCCCCTCCACCCCAAAATTACACTGGAATTGTGCACTGCCCTCCCACTTGTCTCCAGTGAGGACAGCAGCCATCACCTCAAAGGAACAAAGGGGGAAATCAAAATTGTATACTCACTACAACAAGGCCATTGGAAAGGAGATCACATTCAACGCCTCCCATACGTTTCTCTAGGCCTTTGTGTGTGTGCCGAGTGATCTTTACTTTCGTTTACTTGTCTAACGAGACTGTTTCAGGATTTTGACACCTCAACTTGGAAGGATTATTGCAGCAAACTGCTTACGTCTAAGCACAGGGTGCTTTCCAAAGCAAAAAGTGAGAGGGATTTGTATCCTACAGTAGACCCATTGAAATGAACTGATGCCAGTTACTCATGCCCATTAATTTTCATGGATCTACTCTGAGTATGATTAACGTCAGGGGAAAGGATGTAGCCAAGTGGGTAGAGCATCTGCTTTCCATGCAGAAGGTCCCAGGTCCAATCACCAACAGCATCTCCAGGTAGGACTGTAGGAGAGAATCCTGTCTGAAACCCGGAAAGGTGCTGCCGGCCAGTGTAAACAATACTGAGCCAGGTGGGCCAATGGGCTAACTAACTACAAGGCAGCTTTCTATGGGTCCTTGCCACAAGGAGGTCACAGTCTAAATCTTTCCCACTGCAGAAAACAGCACAGAGGAGGTAACAAAAAAAATTGAGGGGTGGGAGAGAGGCAAAGGGTACACCATACATTTAAAACACATTATTACCCCCAAGGAATCCTGGGAACTAATTTAGCCCTCACAGAACTACAATTCCCAGCACCCTTAACAAATGACAGTTCCGTTCCTGGGATCCTTTGAGATAATATCAGCTTTAAATATATGGTGTGCACTCAGCCTTTCAGTCTATGGGCATAGCTACTCCTGGGATGAGGCTATAATAGACACATTTAGGGACAAACAGTCTGCCCATTTGCAGTTCTCTCATTTTTCATATCTGAAATTCGGTTCTCCACATTTATGCAGCAATGCGGAAACTTCTTTTTTTAAAAAAATCCTTTTGAAAATTCTTCAGCATTTTAGTGTGAATCTCTCCTCATAAACATATTTTTCTATGCGGTTTGGACAAATATACACATTTTCACAAGCATTTTTCCCTAACAGAATGCATTTTTAATGTAATTTTCCATGGATATATTCATTTTTGTATACCTTGCTTGGCAGGAGACTGCAAAATTTGGAAAAGTGCACATCTTGAAGGATGGCTGCATTTCAGTTTCCACATTGTTTCAGAAAGAGCAAATCTGGCAAGTTTGCCTTTAAATGCGAACTTAATCAAATTTCTCCCTCGTCCCTAGTCACAAGGTTACCAAACAATAATCACCTATGCCGGCAATGATCCTCCCAGCAGCCAGGAGCAGAAAGAAAGAGACCATCTTTGCATAGGCAGAGTCTTCTCCAGATGGTTCTTCGAGCTAAAAATGGGAGATGCTCAGGGCTCCAGACACAGCCTCGCTCGCAGTCCTGGGTGCAAGTGACGAGAGGACCACCGAGGCAAAAGATCCTCTTCCTGCCCAACTCATTGGCACTTTGTCTTCAGGGGCTGCCCTCGGCCCTTCCCCTGCCCACTTTGTACATTCCTCCTGGTCTCTGTCAGGAGGATCTTGACCCTGATAGCAAACAGGTTTGTCTCGTTCTTACCCCCCCAAAAAACAAAGCAGCAGGGTTTACATGGGCACCGCTGGGGAAATGAGGCAGGAATAAGCATGGGACAGAAAGGTAAACAGAGGGGACCGGGAAGCAGAATTCAGCAGACCAAGTTGGGAGTTGGAAAAGGGAACAAAGTGGATCCGATGGGGCAGGAATGGGGAACCCGAGCCCCTCCAGAGTTTGACAGACTCCAACGCCCATGGTCCTTGGCTAGGGATGGAAGAATCTGTCAATTTCAGTTCTCGCAGTGTCTCATTTCCCCAGCCTTAAATTCTGTTCTCCACATTTCTGCAGCAATTTGCAATTAAAAAAAAAAAAAAAATCCTCATGAAAGTTCTTCAGTAATCCAGTGCAAATCTCGCCACCTTAACGCATTCTTGTATGCAGTTTTCAAAGTTTTTGGCAAGCAGTTTTTTTCTCCGAAAAGAATGCACTTTTGTGTATTTTCACTAACGCGTGCTTTTTATGCACCCTTCCTCCCAACACCTGCAGTTTTGGAAACCGTGTTCGGTCGGAGAACGGCATCGCAACATTTGGAGAAGTGCCAAATTTCGGAGGATGGCTGCGTTTTCGTTCTCACGTTGTTTCGGAAAGTGCGAATTGGAGAAACCGAAATAGAATTTCTCCCACATTCCTGTCCCTGGCTATGCTGCCGGGGGCTGATGGGAGTTAGGGTCCCAATGATACCAGAAGGGCTTCAGGTTCCCTGTTCTTGTGATGAGGGGAGAATAGTCCAACTCAGTAGAAGGCATTGTCCTCTATTTGTCGTTACCTTTTTAGCCTGTCCTTCCTTCAAGCCCATTTTGACCCTCACAACCCCCTTATGAGGTAGGCTAGACTGAGAGATGGGGACTTGCCAAAAGAACCAACCGGTGAGTGAGGAATTTGAATGTCACTATTCCTGGTCCAAGCTCAGAAGAACCTAAGAGCCCTGCCGGATGAAGGTTAAAGGTTCATCTAGTCCAGTGTCCTCTTTTCACAGTGCCCAACCAAATACCCTGAACGGAAACCCACGGGCAGGACCAGGGTGCAACAGCAACTCTCCCCCTCCTGCAGTTTCCAGCAGCTGGTGTTCAGAAGAGACTGCCTCCGACCATGGAGGCAGAGCATAGCCATCATGGCTAGTAGCCAGGAGTAGCCTTATCCTCCATGAATTTGTCGAATCATTTAAAGACGGGAGGGCATCTGCCTTCCATGGAGAAGGCCCCAGGTTCAACTTCCAGGTATAGCTGAGAAAGACTCCCTGCCTGAAAACCTGCAGAGCTGTTGCCAGTCAGTGCAGACGGTATTGTGCTAGATGAGCCAGTGGTCTGAACTGGTATAAGGCAACTCAGGAAGGGCCTTTGCTCAGTTGGCAGCGCATGAAGAAGGCCCCAGGTTCAGTCCCTGGCATCCCAGGGTAGGGCTGGGAATGCCTGAAATCCTGAAGAGCTGCATAGACAAGGAGTTGGGAACCTTCGGCCCTGCAGATGTTGCGGAACGACAACTCCCTTCAGCCCCAGCAAACATGGCTGATGGCCCGTGATGATGCAGGGCTAATGGTTCCCCAGATCTGGTGTAGGTAACGCTGAGTGAGATGGATGCGCAGCCTGACTGAGTAGCTGCCAATATTTTAAAGTAGACACACGGCAGTGTGCTGGCAAATTTAGAAGTGTGGGTCCCTTCATGATAGTCACAGCCACGCACATCCTTTTCGGCTACCAAGTTGTAGGCCTTCTCCCACAACATCAGATGTCCCGCGGAGCCAATCAGCATGAAAGGGGGGAGCGTTAGCTACTGAAAAGAGTCTTCTCAGTGACTGATTCACCTCCTTTCCCGCTGATTGGCTCCAATCAGCAGGAAAGGACAAGGAAGCACATTAGAAGACTCTTCTCAGTGACCAACACACTCCCCCTTTCATAAGATTGGCTTGTAGGAAGCTGGAGACATAGGGACCCTGCTCCCAAAAAAGTAAAGGGTCTAAGACCCCCCGAGACCCTGGATGACTACACCCTTGTAGACACATCTTCAGTCTTCAGGCCATGCTGCATGCTTTTTGGGAAGAATTCCTGTGGGGCCACTAGGCCCCTTGTGCTGGCCAGCAAAACACAGGAGCATTGTTGGGAAAGTCATAAGCACTTGAAAAATGCCGCCAGACCTGTCTGGATCTGGGAGTGTGTGCATATATGAGCAAATGTCCCAGCCATACTACTTGCCCCACTGGTTATAAGCAAGGTATGGGGATTATGCTACCAAACCAGTTCCACGAGATTGGTTTATACGGGGCAGCCCAAAACTGTGCCACCCCCATCCCCAAGCCCAGTTATTCCCAGAGACACAAGATTAAATCATGAGAAAGCTCCCGGGAACTCAAAGAACCTGTTGGAAGAAGAGGGTGCCTGCTGTCTCTCTGGATGATTCGCTTCCTTGAGATTTCCTTCTTCCAGACTGGCCTCTGCTGGGGGTGAGGGAAAGGATACTTCTGCCATGTCTCTGTGACTGAAAAATCAAAGATGCAGGGGGATTGCTTACACTCAAGAGGATGTTGCTCACTCTATCTGTGATGGGTCCCATGGAGAACCTTTGGCAGGGTTGTGGAGGGAGCTGGGGAAATTCTTCCAGAGGTCCCCAGACCCCTGTTTAGTGAGTTAATTGATTATAGTAACCACTCTTTGTTTATAACAATGGGAAAGGAATCCACAGTGGCACCCAGCCCAGACCTAGCTGTTGAACAGATACACCCGAATGAACAGCCTGGATTCTTCCAGAGAGACCATAGTGAAAGTAGTATGTCAAGGATGGAGATAACAGTATCTCCAAGGTCATGTAAAATAGAGAAAAGGCGTCTTCAGCTAAATGAATCAGCGTCTCTCCAGAGAAGGAGCCCCCACCTTGCTGCAAAAGCTAGAGAATGCTATTCTGCCGTGGGGTGTGACCGGATCATCCAGTCACTCATGAAAACATAAAAAAGCCTGCTGATCAGGCCAGTGGCCCATCTAGTCCAGCATCCTATTCTCACAGCGGCCAACCAGATGTCCCAGTGGGAAGCCCACAAGCCGGATCTGAGCGCCAGAGCCTTCTCCCCTCCTGCGGTTTCCAGCAACTGGTATTGCTGACGATGGAGGCAGAGCATAGACATCTCAACTAGCAGCCATTGACAGCCTTTATCCTCCATGAATCTGTCTAATCCTCTTCTAAAGCTATCCGAGTTGGTCGTCATCAGTGCCTCCTGTGGGAGCATACGTCACAGTCTGAAATCCTTTCTTTTGTCTGTCCTGAATCTTCCAGCCTCCAGCTTCAATAGATCCCGTGTTATGCGAAACGGAGGAAAGCTTTTCTAGACCCCACTTTCTACACGCTTCTGTCACGTCTCCTCTTGCTCACCTTCTCTCTGAACTAAAAATCCCCAGATGCTGCCACCGTTCCTGCTGTTGTGTCAGCCATTTTCATGTGCCACACGCATTTCTGTAAGTCTTTATAGATCGCTCAGCAGCACTCAGTTGGCCCTTCAGAATGGCTCAAGGGCCTGGGCCAGGAGAATCATGGGATTCTGTGGCAAAGAGCCGGCTGGGATGGCTTGCAGACTCCTCCCGTCAGCCAGAAATCCTGTCGGGACAGGGAAGGTGACCTCCATATCGTCTCAAGCTCTTCTGAAACATCAGCAATGCAATGTTGGGCCCATGCAACCCATGTGACCCAGAGTTTCCAAAAGCTCACAGTCCACAGTGCCCCCATTTTGTTTTTTTTTAAAGCAGATGCAGAAGCGTGGAGAAAGGTCTCATCTCTTGCCAGGGTGACTGAGCGACCTCACCAAGTGGCTGCACTCCAATATAGAAATGGGTACAACGTGTGGAAGTCTGCAGTTGGAAGGCTGAATTTCATGGTAACTTTTAAGAGAAACAGACTAGTCCTCATGGCTGCTAAGGCAGGCTTTGAAACGGAGATGGGGGTAAGGGCATGAATGAGGCCCATGAATCCAGTTTCTCTCAGTGTAGAATTTCTGACACTCGCCAGTTCTTAAGAAACAGGAGAGGAAGAAATAACCAGTTTAAAGTGCTGTGCAAAAGTATTTATTGCTAGAGGTTATGCTCTGTAAATGTTGATCTAAATTTGGAACTTTGGCTCATGTAGACACTGAGCCATATTAATAAATAATGGGAAATTCAAAACTCAGCTTTAGGACATTCATACAAATGCAGCAAAAGAAAAAAGCACAGGGAGAAGGTGCGCCTGTTTTCCTGTGGATTTCCATTCCCCCCACTCCATAATCAAGTTTCTAGTCCACAGGAGGCCAGAGAAACTTGGAAGGTGTCTGCTGAATCCTCAGAAGCTAGAGGGAGAGTGGCGATGGGAGTTGTAGTTCAGCAACATCTAGCCAAAGGTTCCCCATGCTTGATTTTACACCATACCTCCCTCCCCCAAACCTTTCCAACAGGTGAGCTCCACGGGGAAAAGTAATCAGTCAGGAATTATACAGCCACAGGAATGGCTGTATACTATGGTCAGCACGGATTTTTCGCATTCCGCAATATTAAATTGAAAATACCCCCCTGTGCCATTCTGATGCTTCCCATAAGCAAATTTCAAAACCTTACAAAACATAGTCTTGAACTCAGGAATGCTTGCTTAACAACCCTCTAAATTTTCATGCCAATACACAAAACAGTCAGAATCGAGAGTTCAAAGTGTAGAGAGAAAACAGACCCCTTATGGACTCTTTTCTGTCAGAGTTCTCATAATTTGTTGAAATTAATTCAAAATCAGCCATGTTCACAAGCTACCTGTAATCCTATTACTGACATTGCCCCGCGCTCTGACCTTCATCTTCTGCAATTTAAAAGTTAAAAAAAATGCCTGGCTGATTCTTACTTAATTAAAGAAATTTTGGCTTCAACTGAATGATATGTTGGGCATGCTCAGTATGAACCAACTGTCAGTGTTCTAAAAGCCCGACTCACAGCTGCTGGGCATGGCTAACCAGGGGGCCACACCCATGCCAGACTTTGATTTCACGTGAGACAGTGATGGCTTCCCCCAAAGAATCCTGGGAAGTGTAATTTGTGAAGGGTGCTGAGAGGAGACTCCTATTCCCGACAGAACTCCAGTGGCCAGTGCTTTAACAGTCTGCTGCTTTGATGGAAGCAAGAGGCCCATGTTACCAAATTCTTCCAAGCGACACAGGAAGTGGATTGGACTGTGAAAGACCAACCCAAATTGTGTTTGCATTTTGACAAATGTGTAGGGCAGTACAATATCTCAGAGAGGAGGTCAGGTCTCCTGCTCCCCTGGTGCATTCACTATAGCTGCCCAATTTCCCTGCTTTTTAAAGTTTGATAGAAATATCTGTGGGCTATAGATATGTTCTTAAACTGCAAGGGTTTTTTTTGCCGGTTAGTGATTATGAATCCTGTACTGGACAGGGAATTGGATTTTCCATCTCCACTGCGGCTCTTTGCCTCCCTCCAGTGGTCAACCCTGGAATCAAAGGAACACAGGAAATTGCTTCACACCAAGTCAGGCCATTGGTCCATCTAGCTTAGTAATGTCTAGCCTGATTGGCAGAGGCAGAGGGATTCAGGCAAGGGGCCCCAGCCCTACCTGGAGATGCAGCAGATGGAACCTGGGACCTTCTGCATCCAAAGTAGGTACTCTACTGTTGAGCTATGGCTCCTCCCCATGCCTTCGCTTCCTTCCTTCAATTTGCTACACTGGGGGGAAAAAAAGGCAGTGGGCAGCGAGTGAGTTGTGTCCCGAT
Organism: Rhineura floridana; assembly: GCF_030035675.1. NCBI lineage: Eukaryota > Metazoa > Chordata > Lepidosauria > Squamata > Rhineuridae > Rhineura > Rhineura floridana. The sequence continues at coordinate 3,383,684 of NC_084500.1, read as the reverse complement.
GGAGCCTTCCGCCCCTCCGTTCCTTTCCCAGAGCGCTTACCTGCTAAATGGGTCAGCCTCACACTCTGCAGGCTATATACATACACCAAACCACACCCCCACCCTTCTGAAACTGCAGGGGTCAAAGCACCCAATGTTTCCTGCCCCGATTGCGCTCCTGCGCTTAGAGAAATGAAGCACTTGGAAGAGGGGAGCAGGCGGCTAAGCACCACAGCCCCGAGCCTGCTTTTTCCTGACAACTCAATGCCACTCCTTCCCCAAAAGAAACAGATTTTGATGGGGAGTTACCAAGAAACACTGCACTTTGTGTGGCTGCTACGGTTCTGCAACATAAAAAAAGCAGTGTGTGATATGTGCAATAGAATTTGGCATCCTGAGAATCTTTACGTTTCAGGTTATTTTGGAAAGTAAGTTTCTAGTCCTTATGGCTGCAAAGATAACACTTCAACATGCATAGGCAATGACAGGAGAAATCTCAGAAGGCCAAAAGGGTTAAGATTTACCCTGGGACTCTTCACAGGCACAGAGAGAAGCAGGGAGCTAACCAATAAAAAGCGCAGAATTGTAGAAAACGTTATGCAAAGCTATTGAAATTTGCATAATTTATGCAGGGTGCAGAATCCTTTTACTTATGCAGGCTTCTATTTTATTTTAAATTCCAAAGGACACACAGCTCTGCCGATAGTTTTCGCTGTAGGCACATTTCAAGAAGGGTGCTGGGATTCAGGGCCGGGGGCGAGCGTGAGTTCTGAATTTGAACCTGCCCCATGTTGTGACTTCGGTGGATGTTTGTAACTCCCTTACTCCTCTCTCAGATCAGCACAACGTGAAGAGTGACCATCTATGTCACAGGTTTTGGAATAATGGCAAAGGGCTCAATTAGCGCTAGAAAGTGCCGGGAAAGTGACTGACAACAGTCTGTCACCAAAGCCCGCCAAAAGGCTTCAGCGTCAAGCAGAAGATTACGATCACCCTCAAAGTGTAACGTTGCTTCCAAACTGACTTTTATTCCCTTCAATCGCCACAAACCCTTTGCAAAAACTTCTTTTTTTGGGGGGGGGGGGTCAATGCTTTTAGCTCAGTTTTTTGGCCTCCTTCAGCAATTAAACCCTTAAAGAGGCGAACTCAGCTGCCAATGAGCAGGGAAAACTCATCCATGGAAGGATGAGTTAATTCCTTTTTGTTGGGATTTGTAAACCACTTGGAGGTTTCTGTTGAAACATGAAGCGGTATATAAATTAAGCAAATGAAATGAACAAATGAAGGAGATTTAGCCTGAAGAGCTGAGCAGGAACTGGCTTCTTTTTGGGGGGGGCGGGGAGAAGAGAGAGGATGGAAAGGGAGAAGGAACAAACATGGAACAGACAGCCCTACCACCAATAAGAACGCAAGAAGGGCCTGGCTGTTAGATCAGGCCAAAGGCCCAACTAGTTCAGCATCCTGTTCTCACAGTGGCCAACAAGATCCTTCTTCTGGAGAGCCGGCAAGCAGGACCTGAGAGCAACAGGCCCTGTGATCCTCAGCAACTTGTATTTGGAGACATATTGCCTCCGACACTGCAGACGGCACTTTGGCATCGCAGCCACCGACAGCCTCATCCTCCGCGAATTTGTGTAATAACTTACGTCTCCTGGGGCACTAAAAGCACCTCCAAGCCCCACCTGGGTGCAACCACACGTCGCGGAAGAAGACAATCGGGGGAGAATTAAGCCACCGTCCTTTTATGTGTTTCACCTACACAGGAGGGAGAAGGCTGCACTGCATACATTGAGGTTGGATGAGGACCGGGAGCCCTTAGGAAGATACAAAACTTAGCACAGAAACCTTCTCCCCACACAGCCAGGCTGGGTGGTCCCAGAGACAATGTTATTGCTCAAGAAAAAAAAAGGGGCCAAGCGAACTTAAGGCAACAGGGGCGACCGGCTGGAACAGCGGCCGCAACCCTCAGGGGAGGCACCCGCAGTCCGAAAGCAGGCTCCGCCGCACTGACACCGGTCCGGTCCACTGGGGAGAAGCACGCTCAGGGTCTCAAACAGTTCTCCGTGACGCCCTGAGCTGCCAACTCAGCCAGCACGTTGTCCAGGTAGTTGGGGTCTGGGTAACCGTGGCCCGAGATGTTGGAGTGCATCTCCGTCTTGTGGTGGATCTCGTTCCACACCACGGTGTTGCTCTCGCCCGTCGTGCTGGAGGTCCCCACGGTGAAGATCAAGCGCCGCCTCCAAGCCACCTTCAAGAGCTGCAAGGCCTGGCAAGGGGAGGCAGAGGAAGACAGTTCACGGGGACACTCCTCATTCCTAACCTCCTCTCCCCGTTTTGAGATCCAAATCCCAACCACACCACCCGTGTTCCTGTTTTTTGCTGCAGCAGCAGCAGCAGGGAAAAAAGAAAAGACCCAGGGAGGTCCAGTCTCAGAGGTCCCACGTTACATCGAGTTTGAGCCCAATATTTGACGGGGGGGAGAAACTCAGAAAGCGCAGCACGGAAACAGAGTGAGCTTGCCTGCAGATAAATAGATTGCACTCCTCTGCCACTACCTTGGCAGAAAGGGGAGACCTCCTCTCAGCGCACAGCAGATGCCGACCTTCTGGGTGTGAGACAGGGTGATGTGCGCGCATGTGTGTCAGACAGAGACAGAAAGAGAGAGTGCAGGGCGTGCATGTATGCTTTGGCTCCACCCACCCCTGGTATGTGGCCCTCAAGCCCTTTCGCTTCAGGCAAAGTGGCCCTTGGGGGTAAAAACATGTGGGATTCTGACTTTGGCATTTTGGAATGCCCTCCCCTATCCTTTCGGCGTCCGGCAAGTCTGTTCTGTTCATGAGTAATGAACACTACCTGTGTCACTGCATGCATGCTGCTGCTTAATGTATTATGGGCATTTTTTTTTAAGGGTTTGTACTGCTCAGATTTATTTGCGGCAGTTTCAAAGTACGCACTGTAAGCTGTCCTGAAGACTATTTGAAGGTCAAATCCATTTTTTAAAACAAGAACAAACCAGCCGCGATCCTCGTCAGGAGATGTGCATCGGACTACACTGTTAAGGCCTCCGATTGCAATCTCTGGCTGAGGCGGTCTGAAGCCCACCCTAGATTGGCTCAAAGGCTAAGAGCACCCTGACTACAGAGTTGCCAGCTGTTCACTTGCAAGAAACATAGCGGAATTTGGGACACTGTGTGTATGTGCAAGTTGTTCTTACTAATCCATGGCTGCTATTCTTTGCCGAATGCCTTGAAATAGGGCTGGGCGAATCTGCTTGTTTGAGTTTATCGTTTTTCTAACCTTAGATTCCTCTCTTCCCATTTCCACATCAGTCTGCATTACAACCCCCCCCCCCGACTGCATGAATTTTCGTATGAAAATCCTTAAACACCTTCCCTGATTTTGCATTTTGTGTGCAATTTTGCCAAAGGCAAGTGTCCCCAAAGTGGTCTGTGACCTTCCTTCAGGTGGTCCGTGCCAACTCTGTTTTATTTATTTTAGTTGTTATTCTCTTGACTGCTTATCCTTTTATTGTATTAAAATCTGGATTCCACATAATTTTTCAAAAATATTACAGCATCCTCCACAGCACATTACAACTGCTAAACGACAGGCAGAAATGTCATTAAGTGGTCCTCACAGACCCTGAGCAATTTTCAAAGGAGGGGAAAAAAAGCCGTTTCTCCTAATACAATGCACACGAGCTCACCCTGAAAAAGAAGCAAAAACGAAGAAACCGTGATTTCTACGGCCAAGTATGCACATCAAGGCAAATGACAGTTAATAGTTTACCTTGAACACACCAATCTCACCCGCAGTGCGAAGACAAAACAAGCCAAGGTCCCCGGTTCAGACATCATGCTAAACCAGGGGTTGCGGTTAGTTTCACCTGTGCACTGAAGCGGGTAAGATCAGCAGAGCCACATGAAACCGTTAACCATGGTTATCCATAACAGGCAAGCTGGGCCTGTGCCTCTCTCTCTCTGCTAGCCCAAATTCTTACTTTTTGTCATCCAAGATCTCCAACAAAGAGAGAAAAAACCTCAAGGATTAAGAACCTCTTTGTGTGGGGAAGGAGAATTGTGCTAAACAGGCAGATCGCTCTCTTGGCATGATTTGCCCTGGGCTTCTGGGACAGAAGACAGACATAACAAGTGCTCTCCTCATTCCCCCATGACAGCATTGGCCAATCTGGTGCCCTCCAGCTGTTTTGATCTACAACTCCCATCAGCCCTGGCCTGGGGAGCAGGGCTCATGCCGTCAGCTTTGCTCTAAGACCAGCTCCATCAGTCCCCTCCTCCCCCACTGTCATCTGGCAGTGGTCATTCCATCAGGCTGCCTCGGGGGTGGGTGGGATGCAAAGCGGGGCACATCTCATCAACTTTGCCCCCCAAACTGTTTGTACGACAGCTGCTCAGTAGAAAAATGACTGCTTGGAATTGGTGCCTGAGTGTGTTGTGGTTTTCTCTTTTTTTTTAAGACAGTGGTACTGCAAGTGGGGACTGCATTGTACATAAGCTTTTTGAAGCGGGGGCTGAAGAGTGGGGTACAAATACCCTAAATAAATAAAAACATCTGGAGATAAAATAAAAACAGATAAAAACATCTGGAGGGCACCAAGTTGGTGAAGGCTGCTCTACTAGCTCCCTTGCAAGACAAGCTGCCACAGGTAAACCAAAATCGCAAGTGCTGATGCCACCATACCTTTCTTCCCTTCTCATTATCTGGCAGGTAACAATAGCGCGGAAAGCCCCTGGCGGTATACGGGTGCCCAGGGTTGGGATGCTCCGGACCCTGGAACAGACAAAGACAGAGAACCACTTCACGTGCAGTCGTTCATTATTGTTCATTAGATTTATATCCCAGGGCCTCAAACGAGAAGCGTTAAGACAATAGAAACATCTTACAAAACAAACCACCTTCGAAACAATTCCAGTACACATGCAGACTGGGATAACGGTCTCGACTTAAAAGGCTTGTTGAAAGAAGAAGGTCTTCAGTAGGTGCCGAAAAGACAACAGAGATGGCGCCTGTCTAACTGAAGGGGTGTGTAGATTTACGCAGATCTTGTAAGAGATCTCCTGCCACATTCATCTTCAAACTTTTCAGGGCCCTTAAAAAATACTGCCAAAGAGTTACAAAAACCATCTCCACAAACCAGCAGTGTCTGAACAGACTTTATTTGATTATCATCATCATTTATTACCCACCCTTCACCCAAAGGTCGCAAGGTGGGTTACAACCACCTTAAAATACAGCATTAAAAATAATTTAAAAACAACCTAAAATCCCCCAAATGTGGGGTTCTATAGCGGGGTCCCTAGCCACAGGAGAAATCTCCGTTAACACCTACAGTTTGTTAATGGCTTTAAGCAAAAAAAACCAGACAGAGATATATGGTATAGGAATGTGAATAACTCTGGAAACATATTTAGAAAACTAGACAGGTGTTTTTCCCCACTATTTGTTTATACACTCAGCTGATCACTGCCCTCTGCAGGTGAGGGCCTCCTGCAGACACCATCTTATCAGGAGGTCCATTTCGCCAAACATAGGAAGCAGACCTTTAGTGTGGTGGCACCAACACTCTGGAATTCCCTCCCCTTAAATATTAGACAGACCCTGAAGACCTTCCTCTTTCAACAAGCCTTTTAAGTAAAGATCTCATCCCACTCTGTGTTGGAATTGCTGTTTAAGATGTTTGTAAAGCTTTTTTTTTTAAAGGTGTTTTTAAAGCTGCTTTTTAAAAAGATGTTTTTAAAGATGTCTTAATACGTAAGGCGGGTAAGAGAAAAATGAGCTCGTTTGAAATGTGGTGTTGGAGGAGAGGGTGGGTATATCACTGAATACTAAAGTCAGGATCATTCAGACCATGGTATTCCCGATCTCTATGTATGGATGTGGAAGCTGAACAGGGGAAAAAGAGGATCAGAGAAAAATCAACTCATTTGAAATGTGGTGTTGGAGCAGAGCTTTGCGCATACCATGGACTGCAAAAAAGACAAATAATTGGGTGTTGGAACAAATTAAACCAGAACTATTGCAGAAGCCAAAATGATGAAACTGAGGTTATCATACTTTGGACACATCATGAGAAGACATGATTCACTGGAAAAGACAAGAATGCTGGGGAAAACAGAAGGGAGTAGAAAAAGGGGAAGGCCAAAGAAGAGATGGATCGATTCCATAAAGGAAGCCACAGACCTGGACTTACAAGATCTGAACAGGGTGGTTCATGACAGATGCTCTTGGAGGTCTCTGATTCATAGGGTCGCCATAAGTAGTAATTGACTTGAAGGCACATAACAACAACAACAACAAAGTCTTTTGTTTTTAAGATGTTTTAGAGTGTTTTTGTTTGCCACCAGGGGCTCCTTCCGGGAGGAAGGGCCGGATATAAATGTAACAAATGAAAAAATAAATAATAAATGGGTCATTTTGATCAGAGCTGGGGCACCTTTGGCCCTCCAGATGTTGTTGGGACGGCAGCTCCCTTCATTATCCGGGACCATTGGCCATGCTGGCTGAGGGGCTGATGAGAGTTGCAGTCCAGCAACATCTGGAGGGCCAACCCTGAATTAGATAGTACTTAACTCCCCAACTGGGTAGCCAATGCAACACCCTCCAGATGTTGTTGACCTACACAGGAAGCGGCCTTGTACTAGCAGTTGTACACCTGCTTCTTTTCAGGCTCCGGGTCCCAACAAAGCAAGGACATAGGAAGCTGGCCCACTGTTCTCCAGGACCCTTGGGTAGGGAAGGGCCTTTTCCTATCACCCAAGGCCCGATCCCTCTTAACCGGAGGTGCCGGTGGGGACTGAAGCGGGAACCTTCCACGTGCAAAGCTGGTGCTCAGCCACTTAGCCGCGCCCCTCTCCCTTCTCGCAGGTGCGTGTGACTTTCTCACCTGAATGCCCTTGTTGATGTAGTACACAATCTGTATCGTCCCACAGTCCTCATGGCCCGGGAGGGACTCAGGGAGCGTGGAGACGTCCATCTTCCCACTGGGCTGGGTGCCCGTCTTCTCCCCGTAGATGGTCTTGCAAGACGGACACTGGAGGCTGCCATCCTGGGGGGCAGGAGGGAGGAATAAAAAGGCATGGGCGGTCAGGTCAGCGGAAGGTGCAGGGTCCTCAAAATCAGGGGAGGTCCAGGATTCTGTGGCGGGTCCCAGATCTCCTGTCCATCCCTGACCCGCCGCTTGTTTACACATCAAACTTGGCTCACAAGGGAGGGATCCAGTCCATTGGCTGGAACCAGTGTGCTCCGCCAGGGTTATAAGGTAGTTGGGCATACTGCAGAGCAAAATGCAGGCAAGATTCCAGCCTCGCACCATCTTACATTTCATCTAAATTAGCACATGCAAATATTATGTCACGGGCCTGTCCCTCCCTGCCATGGCCTTGTGAGCACCTGGCAATGACCCTGCTGGCAATCCGTCGTTTCAAGTTCTCTTGCCCTGGACCCCGAGTACCTTGTTGCCGCTGGTGTACATGGCCAGCATGCAGAGGAGGTGAAAGGCGTGGGTGCACTTGGCAAGCTTCCCCACGCTCTCGGGCCGGATTGTCTGGCTCTCGTACGTGTCGCTGTAGCCCGAAGCCGCCCCGAGTTTTTCCATGCAGATGAGGCAGTCCTGGGCACACACAGAGAGAGTCACTCTTTCACCACGGTAAGCTTTAAATTAAAGAGCCATTGTGCAAGCAACATCCTGCGGAGGAGGGACCAGCTACCGGTTACCCCAGCCCTTGCCAACCTCCAGGTGTGTCCGCCAAGTGTCTCAGGACACAACTCCCACCAGCTTTGGTCTGTTCTGCAGCTTCAAAAGGAGGGGCAGTGCCCTCAAGGCCTTTCTATTCCGCCCTTGGGACTATCCTCAGGCCATACTGCCTCGGCTTTGCACCCTCAAGTGTTTTTGCCTGGCTGCAACGCACCCTTGAACTCTAAAAACGCCTCCTGCTTGCCAGGATGGAGGAATCATAGAATAGTAGAGTTGGAAGGGGCCTATAAGCCCATCAAGTCCAACCCCCCGCTCAATGCAGGAATCCAAATCAAAGCATTCCCGACAGATGGCTGTCCAGCTGCCTCTTGAAGGCCTCCAGTGTTGGAGAGCCCACTACCTCTCTAGGTAATTGGTTCCATTGTCATATGGCTCTAACAGTTAGGAAGTTTTTCCTGATGTCCAGTAGAAATCTGGCTTCCTGCTACTTGAGCCCATTATTCCGTGCCCTGCACTCTGGAACGATCAATAAAAGATCCCAGCCCTCCTCTATGTGACAACTTTTCAAGTCCTTGAAGAATGCTGTAACATCTCCCCTCAGTCCTCTCTTCTCCAGGCTAAACATCCCCAGTTCTTTCAGTCTCTCCTCAGAGGGCTTTGTTTCCAGTCCCCTGATCATCCTTGCTGCAGAAGACAGAGAGAGGTGCGTGTGTGTATATGTAGAAACTAGCCTACTGTACAAAGGTATGAATTACATTAGTTGCTCCGGCTACTTTTGGCTCTGGCCCCACCCACCACTGGCATGCGGCCCCCGGGAGGTTGCCTGGGAAGGAATGTGGCCCTCGGGCTGACAAAGGTTCCCCACCCTGCCTTTAAGGGAGCTCTCCATTCCCAGCTTGGAGACGGCCATGGGGGCTCTTCCTCCGCTTACCTCGTCGGCAGGGGGCGCCTTCAGCTCCTCCAAATACTTCTTCACCACCTCTTCAGGGTCGCTGATGCCGCCTACAGGCAGAGAGAGAAAGCGCAGAGGGAGACATCAATCTACGCTCAGGCACAACCCGACTGGGATGGTGGAAGCAACAGACACGCAGGAGAGTCGCGACGACGGGGAGGGAGGATTAGAGAAGTGGCGAGAAAGGTTAAATCCAGCAAGGCCAGTTCTGAGCGGTCGACTAGAGGGCAGCCAGCGCTTCGATGCTACATGCAGAAGGCGCATGGGGGGGCACTTCTGCCTCCGGCATGAGAGCTGAGCAGAGAGTAATTCGACAGCGCAGAAGAAGGGCAGGAAAGGAACTCCCTTGGAAGAAGGCCCCATGCAGAGGCTCAGAAGATGATAACAAGGAGGTTCTCTTGAGGATCAGACTCAGGCCTGGCCTCCACAGGTGGAGGAACGGGGGGGGCGGACTGTACCATTGATGACTGAAGGTAGGGAGAACACGCTTTCAAATGTTCCCTCCTTCCTAGTTGACAATGAGCCTGGTAGGGTGGTGACTTGGGCAGAACCTTCTTTATCTGATGTGCTGGGAGTGGAGTTCCCTGCCCTTGCTTGCAGGAAGCCAGGGCGTGGGGGGACACTCAAACGCACTGCCCCACCCCTGTCCTCAAGCTGCAGCGTGAAGTGGTACAGGGCATCCGGCCACCCGATTCTGCCGCACTAGCTGACCCTGAATGGAGCTCAATGTGAAAAGAGTCGCTCTCTCCACTGTGCAATGACATGGAAAGCCCTCCTCTGCTCTTGCAACGCACCTGGAGGGGAGGGCCAGTGATCTGGACAGACAACCTCCTGCTAGAGAGACTTTTATTAGAGTTCGAGTTCCCCGACCTGGAAGAAGTGCTCGAAGCTAAAAATGCAATGACACCCAATCATGACAAAACACACACACAGGGAGAAAACTTTGGGCACCTGTCGGAAGCTGCAATTGTTTACCAGGGAGACGATCACCTCTGTGCATAAGCAAAGTGCCTTTTGCTCATCCCAGAGGATAGAGTCAGGTAAATGTATTGAGACTGTGGCAACGCTACCCTCAGCCCAGGGATGAGGAACCAACCAGTGGCGCTCGAGATGTCGCTGAACTGCAACTCCCATTGACAATCGGCCACGCTAGAAAGGAACTATGAGTGTTAATCCAACAACATCTGGAGGGCCACAGGTTCCCCGCAAGTGCCTTAGACTATTGAGGGGAGGGGGGTAGCATGTTGTCCCAATGCCACCAAGATCCAAGCATGCACAACACCACCTCTGAGGACATGTGCAAAATGCGAGTTTGTGGGGCACAGCCACTGGGGCGGAAATCAGGGTGCCCACGGTAGGTGGAACCAGAGCCAATCACAGGAGGAACCAACTCATTCTGGTTTTGTCCCCATCCTCCTCCCTGTTGAGTTCTACAAGGGGCAACACTGAGATGGAGGAAGAGGAGGAGGCTGCCAGCCAGGGCCACCCCTTGGATTGGTTGTAAGTAAGAAGACATAGTAAAGTTGGTGGGGCGGTGCCTCATTTGCCCTACAGGACAAGCCTCCACTGAGCAGAGATGAAACATTTGGGAACGCATTAGCCCATTTGAAACCACTGCATCTGTTCTGCAATAAAATAATCTTGCGATGCATCCCAGGGTTAAAAAGCTGGCACCGTGGGGGAGGAACGCTGTGATGCAATTTACAAGGCAGTTTACAAAGGTATTAGCCAGACTGTGGATTTTGGACCAGCTCGACAACAAAGAAATTGGGCTTTTATTATGCTTAAGCAGTCTATAAATGTAAATGGACTGCCTGCAAGCCAATTCTGAAATGAAAGTACAATGAAAACCCTATGAATACATCCAAAAGGTTCATAGAGTTGCCATAAGGTGTAGTCGACTTGAAGGCATATGAATGGAAATGGCCTGCCTTCAAGTCGATTCCGACTTATGGCGACCCTACGAATAGGGTTTTCATGGTAAGGGGTATTCAGAGGGGGTTTCCCATTGCCTCCCTCTGAGGCTGAGAGGCAGTGACTGGCCCAAGGTCACCCAGTCAGCTTCGTGGCTGTGTGGCGATTCGAACCCTGGTCTCCCAGGTCGTAGTCCAGCACCTTAACCACTACGCCACACTGGTTGAATGAGCGAACACATAAATAAAACTGTTAAGAGGAGCCCTGCTGGGTCAGCCCCAAGACTACAGGATAAAAACTTTTTGAGGGGTCAGGATTCTGCCCGTTTGCAAGTCTGGGAAAGCCTGCTGTGGCCAAAGCAGCCTTCTGTCCTTCCAGGGGATCATCGTGCCACAGGCTCAACCCAACCTCGCCCAGAGAGAAGTGAGTCAATTCACTGCCGCCGCCTGCAAGCAACATGGCAAGGACACTCCTGAAAACGTTTGCTGCTGGAGGCCGCATGTCAGCCGCTCTGAGGCAGAGTAGGGTATAATTCAGGGGCAGGGCCAAACGCGCCCCTCCTGGCCTCTCCATTGGGCCTTGGGACTTTCCCCAGGCCACACCCCCTTCTCCAGAAGCCACACCCCCTTCTCCAGAAGCCACACCCCCTTCTCCAGAAGCCACACCCCCTTCTCCAGAAGCCACACCCCCTTCTCCAGAAGCCACACCCCTCACAGGCCCTGCTTGGCACCCTGAGTGTTTTTGCGCCGCTAGAATGTATCCCTGAACTCCTCAAGCTTCTTGCTTGGCTGGATGGAAGGCACAGAGGAGCAGATGAGTAAATTAACCTGTGCTGCCACACCGCTTTCTTAACCAGAAGATCCAAATGCTGGCCTGTACAGCAACCCTCGCGGAACCCTTCAGCCCCAGTTCAATTTGCTCAGCGACAACCCGGTGGAACAAGGGGCAAAGCACACGACCACTGACAAGATCACAGAACTCAAACTGTAACTGGAAAAGAGTCAGTGGCATGAGAGCCAAGGAGTGAATGGCACGGACAGTCAGAGAGGACTGTTGCCTTTGTGTCCCGCTAGAGCTTTTTTCTCTCCACGGACCACTTAAAAACTGCCAAGGGTCTCGGTTGATCACTCAATGGGTTTTATCTGTGATTGAAGGACTATATTATTACTACTACCAATATTACTACTGCACCAGAATCAAGCTCACGGGTCTTTTCAAACAACAAAAACCACTCCTGGTCCCCGACACGAGCAGTCTTTTTCAGTAACCTAATTTAGTGTGGAAATTCACGGGAGGACCGTGGCTCAGTGCCAGAGCATCTGCCCAGCATGCAGAAGGTCCCAAATTCACTCCCAGACAGGGCTGAGAAAAACTACAGCCTGAAACTCTGGAGAGCAGCTGCTGGTCAGTACTGAGCTAGATGGAAGCCCGGGGGTGGATCACTTCTTTGAAGCTGCAATTTGCACTGGGTGGAAATCCCCCACTGGCTATTTTAAAAACCAAAACACACCTTGAATGCAAAAACATATTTCGCTTTACATCCAAGTTTGGCCCTCAAAAGGGGCCCACTGCGCCTTCTCCTAAAAGCACAGATCTTGCCCCGGGGCAGATCCAGACGTATAAATTAAAGACTGGTGGCAGTGGGTTGGAAACTGGAAAGGTTAGAGTCAATTTGGGCAGGGAAAGAGGACCTGGGGAGGAGGAAGGGGCGGGTACCTGGTTGAGGAAAGAAGTCCCAGCTGCCACCCATCCCACTTTCCCCTAAAACTAAAAAGGTCAATGTGGGCTTCAGGATTGTCTGACGGCCATAGGGCTGGAAATCTGCTGCTTCAAAACAAACCAACAAACAGACAGAATACTAGAGGGGTGGGGAACCTGTGCCCACCCCTGGACCTCCAACTTCCGTCAGTCCCAGCCAGCTCTGGACAATGTTTGTGGGGATTGTGGGAGCTGTCATCCAGCACTGTCAACAAAGGGCACACAGGTTGCCCGTACCTGAACTATAGGCTCCTACAGTCAGATCAGGTGGACCTTTCTTGCTTGGTTGTACAACAAATCTATCGCGACGTGATCACAGACAACACACAGACCTGTTGAAGATGAATGAACGTCCACACAGATCACGGCCTGGCTGATTTTCCTGCCTTGCTCACCATTGCTGAGCCAGCATTCCCTGGCTGTGGCCTCATGGGGAAGTCTGGCCAAACCTGATGCATAGCGAGGGGGCGGGAGTGTGTGGGCCCCCAATGCTCGTTTTTGACTTTACACAAACCTTGGAGTGGAATGCAAATGGCTAATTTACGGAGGGAGGGGAGGCCAAGTTCGGGGTTGGGAAAGAACATGAATGGGGAATGTTGGTTGTCCTGATAATGGAGGAGGGAATAAGGATGAGGAATTTTTGGGAGGGGGTCTTTGACCTGGAAAGGGGTTACTGGAGGGAGGAAGAAGCCTTGAGGGGAATTGATATGGTGGGGGTGGGAAAGCTATGACTGGAAGCTGAATGGAGACCAGGGATGGGATTCCTAAGAGGAATATTTGGGGTGGGGGTGTTTTCTGATCAGGAAAGTGGGGGGGGGAGATGTCCTGAAAGGAATAATTATGGGGAATTAATACAGGGGTTGTTAGTGGGGTTATGACTGGAAGCTGGAAGAGAAATCTTTTTTTTGCGGTGGGGAAGATGTTCTGAGGAGAATAATGAAGGCTGACATGAGAAAAGTATTGGGGGATGTCATTCCTGTTTTTATTGATGCATTTTTATATTTGTGTTTATTTTTTGTAAGCCGCCTTGAGGGCCTTTTGGCCAAAAGGCAGGGTATAAATAAACAACAATAATCAACTGGCATGTTATAAAACACCTGAGAATGATTCAGGATCAGCCACCAGGTGGTGAACCAGGGCGAATCCAATGCAATCTGCCACATGAGCATCAAGCACAGCCACCTCCTACGCCTGGTGGTTGTTTTTTCTCCCAAGGATGGAAAGCCTGGGAACTGCCGGCTTCTCTGTTCAGGAGTGCAGAGGTGCCTTTGGAAGTGTTAAAAAAAAGGAAGAGCCATGCAGATTCTCGAGAGGCCACAAAGCAGTAGCGTGCAGGCAAAGGTGGTTTCTGGGCCTCCTGCAGCAAAAAAGGCCAGCTGTTGCTCTGCGGGGAAGAAAGGCCAAAGCCATCCAGTTTTCCAGAGAAGCCAGAAATAAGGAAAGAAAAGTGGAAGGCAGACAGGCGGAGGAAGAGGAAACCGTGGCAGCCGGGAAGAGATCTCCCCCGGCTCCCGCGGGATCCAAGCAAGTGAGCTACCTTTGGAGGTCTCTCTCCTCCCCTCCTTAACTGAGCTGTGTTTTTTAGAGGCTCTATGGGCTCTGACGGGCTGAGGCGTCAGGGTGAGGTGCACAGGAAGTCCGGGGACTGACATCAGAAAGGTCATCACGCCTACAGGGGGCATGAGATCATCATGCAAGGGAGGGGGGGAGAGGGGTGAAAAGAAAAAATTGCATCACACCATTTGCGAGAAAATTAAAACCCCAATGCAAACCGTGATCCAAAAACTTGATTCAAGCAAAAGAAATCACCCCCAAAAAACCAAACAAAGCCACACACAGAATGGAAAAGGGAAGCGATTCAGCACTGGGCGGACAGAGACTTAAAAACTCCTCCAGTTCCTTTCTCTCAAAAGAGGATGGAAGGAGGCGAGTCACACAGCAGCTGCGTTCACAACTGTCTGCTTCAAATGTTCCAGGGGATCTGCGGCCTTCCAGATGTTGCTGGACTCTGGCCACGCTGACTGGGGCTGATGGGAACTGTAGTCCAAAATGTCTGGACGGCACAAGGTTAGAGAAGGCTGATTTAGATGATTAGCAGAGATAATGGGAAGGAAAACTTCCCAGCGCTTTACTTTTAAGCATAAAAGAAACTCTGTTTCTTAAGTTCATGAGTAACCATGAACGGATGCCAACTGCAAACAAGTATTAGGCAAGGCTGGCAGTTTCTACGTTTTTGGTTTTGTTTACCAAATACATGTAAAATAAACATACTAAATTAAAATCATCTCTCTAGGGCATCAGAAAATTCAAAATTTTCCAGAAAATCCACACCACTGGTGATGAGGAATGTGTGCTCTTCTCCTCAAGCATGAAGGACAGAACAGCAAAAGCTTCCATTTTCACTTTAGAATAAAACCACAGTTCCATGTTACATACAAGCTTGGGGAACTGTGGTTTGGTCTACCCAACGTTCAGGGGAAAAAACAAACCAGGGTCCAAGCTGTGGTTTTAGAGGGGGAGCAAGCAAGTCATGAGGCTGGCTGCAGTTCATTCTCAATCACGAAACCATGGTTTAGACAAGTCATCTGAACCAGGCTAATATGTAACATGACCAAAAAAGCCACAAAACATGTACACCAATGAGTTTCAAACTTTCTGTTTCCAGGAAATCCCTCCTACGACAGTCTGGCTGCAGGAAAGCTCTAAGCCCATAGCACAGAACAGAATTTCTGTGTGCGCTAAAGGATTGTGGGGTGCCGAGTTTATGAGGGCCCAGAGGCATAAACTCGCCACTGGTGAACATATCTAATAATGGCGAGCACTGCTGTGGTGCCTACTCTAGCCCGCAAATGAGAAAAGAGCAGGGGCTTGTCCTTGCAGTTGCACTGGGTTTCTCAGGCACTCCGATACTGCAAGATTTCTTGCAGTTTCTAAGCGCTCGTGAAGCGCCAGCCTGCGTCAGAGAGGAGACTGGCCGCCTGGTCCCCAGAGTCAGGGAAGGGTCAGCGGTGGCCACAAATTCTGGCTGGTTACCAAGGCAAGCCAAAATCTGTAGACCCCTTTTCAAGAAACTGGCCAAGGTTCCTCAGCCTCAGTGTCACCTCAAGTACAGACGACAGCCTTCTTCTGGAAGGGCTGTCAGATCATCTACTGTAGGGATGGGGAACTGGTGGCCCTCCAGATACGGAGACTCCAACTCAGCCTCAGCCAGGATGGCAAAACAATCAGAGATGATGGGAACTGTGCTCCAGGGACACCTGGAGGGCCACAGGTTGGTCAGCTTTGCTCTCCTGGAAGGGCCGTCTTCTCCCGCTCCAGCTGAAAGGTAAAGAACCATAAAACGGGAGAGCAGGCAGGCCTTTGAAGCTGTCCCGTCAACAGGAAGCAGACTGAAAAGGCACCCAGCACACTGGCTTCCCCACAATGGCAAAGAGTGTTCTTAGTTGAATATCACACAACCAAGATATCTAAATTTATACGTAGAAGTGACCATATGCAGGCTTTATGCAAGCCCGTATTCTCTTTGGTGGCGAGCCATTTCCTCTCTTGTGGAGACCCATATGTGGCCGCCCTCCACCTCACATCAACGGAGGGTGCTCCCTGAAAATGTCACTCCCGACTTATGGCAACCCTATGAAGAGGGTTTTCATGGTAAGCGGTATTCAGAGGTGGTTTTACCATTGCCTTCCTCTGAGGCTGTGAGGCAGTGACTGGCTCAAGGTCACCCAGTGAGCTTCATGGCTGTGTGCAGATTCCAACCCTGGTCTCCCAGGTGGTAGTCAAGCACTCTAACCACTACACCACACTGGCTGTCAGGGTGCCCCCTAAACACACCCAAAGACTCCCCGGCAACTCTGGGGTGCAATGGAAGACCAACAGCAGCAGGCAAGCAATATTTCAGTGAAGCTTATTCGCAGTTATCGATCTTCCCATCGTCCCTGGGCAGTGTTTGAAAATGGGCATAGAGGGTGGTGGGTTTTTTTGCCACATTACATATTACATACAACCAGTTTCTCACTCACTCACACACACAAAAGCCACGAATGCTGTAGGACGGAAGTGTGTGGTAAGGCATTGAGGAACCAATGGGATATAAAGAGGTACAACATGAGGAGCGCACAAGCAGTGATCTCTTGTAAAGCCGGCCAGAAAGCAGCCTCACATGCACAATGGACTCCCTCATTCCTGCCTCCCTGCAAGCGTGTGCTGTAGGATCAGCTACATTTGACACAGAGCGCCGTAGGACTATGCACATATTAAAGCTCTTTTCTCCTGCACCACCGGCATCATCGCAGATGTGGAAAAAGCAACAGAACTGAGCACTAAAGTTGTGAAAGCCTGGAGAAAAATAAACAGAAAAATTTGGGAGGATTGGAAGGTTTTCTCCCAGGCCTTCACATCTCTACTGAGTGCTGTGCACAAAAGCTCAACGTGCCCTCCTGAGAATCTCAGTATTCCTTCAAAAACATTTCTAGACCTTACGGGTGTGGAGGCACGTTTGCAAGCCAGGACAGGGGACGGGTGGAGGGGGAATGTGGGGAGGGGTGGAGGGGGGTTCCCAACGGATGAGGGCACGTGGCTTGGGTAGCCTGCACTATTCCTTACCTTTCCCCTGTGACCACCTGTAAGGATCTCTTACTCCAAGTCACGCCTGGCTCTAGTGGGGACTTTTGGAAGGAGTCTAAAAGAGGTGAACGGTGCTTGGGATATTAACAGGAGGAAGAAACAGAAAGAAAGGAGTGGAGCTGGAGAAAGGTTGGCAGAGTGCAGGTAGGATGCACTGCAACCCTGCATCTTAAAGGATACCCCAAGTGGCTCCCTAGTCCACATGGACGCCATCAACCTGTGCCTGGGCAGCACCGCTGGGCTTGCCTGGCTCAAAAGGAAGAAAAAAAATAAAATAAAGTCCACGCACATGGAACGGTAGCGTGTCAGGGAGAAGGCTAAGCTAGAAGCCTGACAGCATGTTGTGGAAAGCACAGTTTCCCCCTCCCTCTTGCCCTGGCTTCTTCTCCAAGGGCATTTTTGCGGCCTCCGTCCACGGAAAGGCCATCGAACGCAAGGAACCCTGTAAGACAGCAGCGGGAGAAACCTCCAGCCTGCCAGACCGTTGGGCCACCCCACGCCCACCTGCCCTAAGCCCAGCGGGGCAGGCAAAGCCGTGGCTCTCTGCTGAAAGCAGGGTTTGCATGTGCCATCGGTTGGCTGACCTGCAGTGCCAGTAAAGCCCATGCTTGTCAGATCTTGGGAGAGCTGCTGCCGGTCAGAGTAGACACTGCTAAACTAGATAGGCCAAGGGGGCTTTCTCGGTTCCTGTGACAACACAAGGACATCGGAAGAGCCCGGCGGAAGGGCCATCAGACCAAAGGCCCATCTAGTCCCGCATCTGGTTCTTGCAGCCGCCCACAAGATGTTGAGGGAGGGCCTTAGCGTTTGCTTTGCAGGCCAAAGGTCCGCGGTTCAATCCCCAGCGGCATCTCCAGGTAGGGCTGGAAAGGTTCCCTGCCTGAAACCTTGGGAGAGCCACTGCTGCCAGTCAGGGTAGGCAATACTGAGCTAGATGGACCTTTGGTCTGACTCGGGGTGAGGCAGCTCCCTAACGGGAAAGCTCATTGTGGAAGCAGAGAGCTTCAGCTGAGATAGTTGCGCTGGCGAGGACTGACGGCAGTTGCAGTCTAAAACATTTTTAGTCCATGCATTGGTAACCTCAAGGTTGGATTACTGCAATGCGCTCTATGTGGGGCTGCTCTTGGCCCTGGCTCAGAAGCTCTGGCTGGTGCAAATTCCGCTGGCCAGAACATTGATGAGGGCACATGGCCGACAACATGTGAACCACTCTTAAAACATCTGCACTGGCTGCCCATCTGCAACCGAGCCAGGTTCAGAGTCCCTGTATTAATTTACAAAGCCCTGAACAATTCAGGTCCAAAGTATCTTAGGGACCGCCTGAACTCTTAGTAGGAAAGCTCAGTCACTGAGATCATCTGCAGGAGCGGCTTTGATCAACCCCCGAGTCGGCGAGGCTCATTTCACATCGACACGAAATCGAGCCTTCAGTGTCATTGGCCCAGTTCTCTGGGATGTTCTGCCAACAGAGATTCGGCAGTTGCCTTCCGTCTTAACTTTTAAGGGCCTGCCGAAAACCTTTCTGTTCCAACAGGTTGATGCAAGCAATTAAGAAGATGCTTTTTTCGCAACAGCTGACCTTTGTTTTTATTGTCTGTCTTAACGTTTTTATCGTATTATTGTTTGCTTGTTGGAACTTGCTGTAAACTGCTTTGATGTTTTAAATTAAATAGCGGCATGCAAATATATGTATAAATAAATAAGAAAGAAGGCTGAGCTGGACCATCAGTTTTCATGGTGCTTTTTTGGGGGGGGGGAGGGGGAGTAGAAGAAGAGACAACAGCATACCAAACCTTATTTTTGGTCCATCTCACAGTTGCATCCACAAGCTGTAGTTTTGGGGGAATGAGGAGTGTGTGTGTGGGGGGCTTGTCTTAGACCTATTCATTCTTGTCCCAGAATGTTAAAATAAAAATGGAAATGGACTGCTTTCAAGTCGATTCCCAGTTATATCCAAAAGATTCATAGGGTTGCCATAAGGCATGATCGATGTGAAGGCATATGAATGGAAATGGCCGGCCTTCAAGTTGATCCGACTTATGGCGACCCTCTGAATGGGGTTTTCATGGTAGGTGGTATTCAGAGGGGGTTTATCATTGCCTTCCTCTGAGGCTGAGAGGCAGTGACTGGCCCAAGGTCACCCAGTGAGCTTCACGGCTGTGTGGGGGTTCGAACCCTGGTAGTCCAGCCCCTTAACCACTACACCAGACTGACTCTCAAAAAAAATAAGATAACCTTTAAACCTATGAACGCAACCCATTCCTTGCAACATCACTTTGCAGCCTTCCAAAAAGCCCACAACACGAGAGAGAGAGAGAGAGAGGGAGAGGGGGAGAGGGGGAGAGAAGCAGAAGATGTGGACAGACCAGGGGTGAGGGACGTTTGTGGCCCCGGGGGCAAACTCCGGCAGGCGGACAAGGCAATGCACCTGTCACCTGCATGATGTCACTATGACATCACATGATTACAGGCAGATTGCGTCCCCACTTGTCAAAATCCCAGGTCTGCTTAAGGCAGCTTCCTGGGTTCCCGCGAGAGGCTCTCTGGCACTCTGGAACACCCTTTGCCCGGCCAGAGCAACTCCTTCGGGCCTCACGCGAGAACAGGTGGTTTGCGCAAGCCAAAACAAGTTCCTCAATCACATACATATTTGCCCTTAAGCGTGGATTGCCTAATATTAACAAGTTATTAAGAGAGAGAACGTCCACAGCCCAGTGGTAGAGCCCAAGGTGTGCGTGCAGAAAGTCTCGCTCTCGGTCCCAGTTAAAAAGGATTAGACTAGAAAAAAAAGTCTCTCTGCTCAAAATGTCAAGACAAGAGCAGAAAATACTGGACAAAAATGGACCAATGTTCTGACTCTAGTATAAGCAGCACCCTCACCGGATCAAAAGCAGGCAGGGCGTGGGAATCTGTATCTAGTAGGGCAAGACCAGCTGCTGGGAATTCAGTCGCCCTTTTTTTAAAGTGAAGGTGACGTTAACCCACGGCCCTCCAGACACAGCCAGGGTTGAGGGCCACAAGTTTATCTGTTTTCTATTCATTTGGACACCCCTTAAGATGCCACGACTGGATTTTGCACAATGGTTCCTAAGAACTTGGGGCAGATGTTTGTCTATGTTTGGATACAATTGGATGCCATTTTGAATCAAGATGGTGGAATGAACCTTTTGAAACCGCACTGATTATTGGGTTTCTCAGAATTCCCAAGCAACGTCAGGTGTGAGGCTGGTAGGTTATTTGCAAGTCCAGCTGTCAATGTGAGGCATTGAGGGAAAATCAACAGGAAGGCATCAGAGAAGCAGTTACCTGCCAGAGCTTGGCTCATTTTGCTGGGTCTGGACATGTTCACTGGTAGCTTTGGTACACTGGAGAGATAAGAGGAAAATGTCATTGTATTATTTATTAGACTTATAACCTGCCCTTCCTCCCAAAAGGAGCCCAGGGCTGCAAACACACAAGCGATAAAACAATTAAAATGTCTAAAAACAATTCCAATATGGAGGCAGACTGGGATAAAGGTCTCTACTTAAAAGGCTTGTTGAAAGAGGAAGGTCTTCAGTAGGCACCGAAAAGACAACGGCGCCTGTCTGATACTTAAGGGAAGGGAATTCCAAAGTGTTGGTGCCACCAAATGAAAGGCCTGCTTCCTATGTTGTGCAGAACGGACCTCATGTTAAGACAGTATCTGCAGGAGGCCCTCACCTGCACAGCGCAGTGATTGACTGGCATATAAGGAGCAAGATGATCTTTTAGGTCTCCTGGTGCCAAGCTGTACTATATAGCTACGAGAGTGGCTGTATTTTCTGCAATGTTAAATTGAAAATAACCTCCCCATGCCATTCTGATGCTTCCCATAAGCTCATTTCAAAACAAAACCTTACAAAACGTATAGTCCTGAACTCAGAAAAGCTTCCTTAGCAACCCCTCTAAATTTTCATGGCGATACACAAAACAGAGAAAATCAAGAGTTCAAAGTGTAAAAAGAGAGAGAAAAAGCCAGACCCCTTTTGGACTTTTCTGTCAGAGTTCTCATAATTTATTGAAATTCATTAAAAATCATCCCATGTTCACAGAGTACCTGTAATTCTATTGCTGACCTTGCCCCATCCTCTGACCATCACCTTCTGCAGTTTAAAAGTTAAAAAACTGCCTAGCTGACTTTTAATTAATTTAAGAAATTTAGCATTGAAGTCAATGATAAGCCCGGGCTGTCAGTGTTCTAAAAGCCAGACTCGCAGCTGCTGCGCTTGGCTAATCAGGGGGTTGCACCCACGCCAGACCTTTATTTCATGTGAGACAGTTATGGCTTCCCCCAAAGAATTCCGGGAAGTATAGTTTGTGGAGGGTGCTGACAGGAGACTCCTATTCCCGACAGAGCTCCAGTGGCCAGAGGGGTTTAACAGTCGGCCGCTCTGATGGAAGCTCTGTGAGGGGAACGGGGCCTCTCCTAGCAACTCTCAGCACCCTTCACAAAATACACTTCCCAGGATTCTTTGGGGGAGGCCATGTCTGTCTAAAGTGGAAATAATGTCTGGTATGGATGTGGCCAGGGACAGCTTTGGTTTAAATTTGGGTGGGAGGCTACATGTGCCTGCTGTAGAATAAAATGGTGGAGGAAACGTTGAAAAGCAATGATAATGTTCACAGTGTTTTCCTTTTGGAAAAGAAAGGGGCTTCCCCTCTGTCCAGTGCCCGCCCACCCAATCTCCTCCCCTCCCTTCCCCTCTCCCAGGTCAGTTTCACCTAAGCATGATTGCATGGGAGTAAATCCCACTGAACTCAAAAAGCATGCAAATGATCAAACCTGCCCTCCCCTCCTCCTCCCTTTCATCACCTCCCTTTTGTCCCTGCCCTCCCTCTTCCTTTGCCCCTCCTTCCCTCTCCCCTTCCAATCCTCACCTTCCCCCTCCTCTCCTTCTCCCCCATGGTGAGTGGTGGCAACACCTGCAATCAGCCCAAAGAACAGAAACAAGACATGTGCTCTGCTGATCTTGTTTTAGCATGGAGGAAGCAACAATACTAAGATAGTTGATATAGTTCAGGTAGTCACTTTAAATATGTTTGATTTACTTTACAATTTGAGTGGAGTTTCCTATCCCTTCCTTTCATTCCGATCATTCTCTTTTGCTTCTGTTTCTGAGAAATATGTGAAGTACAGCAACACTTTGCAACTCGAAAAAAGCTCCAGAAACAATTGTGGAATAATGGCATTGACTATTCTGCAGAATAGTTTCCAGTGGACATGAAGAGTGTCTCCGTTTGCACAAGATAAAACAGCGGGAGATGAAATATATTCTAGCAAAATTCTAGGTGCGCGCTACGTTTTTAATTGACCATGCCCACCTTTCCTTAAGTGGAGTAGTTGAAGCCACCAAACTAAGTTTTGTAGAGGATAATTAGAGGACTTTTACACTCTGGTCCCCAGGACGCAATAACACCATCAATTGCCCGCTGTAATGAGTTTGCGCGACACTTTCGTGATAAGATCATGAACATCCGCCGGGACCTTGACTCCATTATTGTAGCAGTT
Organism: Rhineura floridana; assembly: GCF_030035675.1. Lineage (NCBI taxonomy): Eukaryota > Metazoa > Chordata > Lepidosauria > Squamata > Rhineuridae > Rhineura > Rhineura floridana. The sequence continues at coordinate 3,361,211 of NC_084500.1, read as the reverse complement.
GATCCTAATGAGGTGTCCAGAGCACAGTCTTGTCCTGTTTTATTGGATGAGTTTCAGTTGGTACAGCTCGAGGATGTGGACAAGGTGCTTGGACAGGTGCGGGCGACCACTTCTGCTCTGGATCCTTGCCCCTAATAAAAGCTAGCAGGAATGGAACAGCTGGCTGGGCCAAGGAGGTGATTAATGCCTCTTTACGAGAGGGAGTGGTACCACCCTGCCTGAAACAGGCGGTGGTGAGACCGCTCCTAAAAAAACCCTCCTTGGACCCTGATAATTTGGACAACTATAGGCCGGTAGCAAATGTTCCATTCCTGGGCAAGGTCCTAGAGCGTGTGGTCGCTCGCCAACTCCAGGCTCTCTTGGATGAAACTGATTATCTGGACCCATTTCAATCGGGCTTTCGGCCGGGGTTTGGTACAGAAACAGCCTTGGTCGCCCTGTATGATGACCTCTGTCGGGAGAAAGACAGAGGGAGTGTAACTCTGTTGGTTCTCCTTGATCTCTCAGCGGCGTTTGATACCATCGACCATGGTATCCTTCTGGAGCGACTTACGGATTTAGGAGTGGGAGGCACTGCTTGGCGGTGGCTCTGCTCCTATCTCGGGAATCGTCTCCAGAAGGTGATGCTGGGGGAACATTACTCGAGTCCCTGGGTACTCCAATATGGGGTCCCGCAGGGTTCAGTTCTGTCCCCCATGCTTTTCAATATCTATATGAAGCCGCTGGGTGAGGTCATCAGGAGTTTTGGAGTGCGTTTCCAGCAATATGCTGATGATACGCAGCTCTACTACTCCTTTTCATCTTCGTCAGGTGAGGCTGTTGATGTACTAGACCGCTGCCTGGCCGCAATAATGGGCTGGATGAGAGCTAATAAACTGAAACTCAATCCTAACAAGACTGAGATGCTGTTGGTGGGAGGGCCCTCTGCCCAGATGGTTGATGTTCGACCTGCCCTAGATGAGGTTACACTCCCCCTAAAGGAGCAGGTACGTAGTTTGGGGGTCTTATTAGACCCGCTCCTGTCACTTGAGGCTCAGGTAGCCTCGGTGGCACGGAATGCATTCTACCAGCTTTGGCTGGTAGCCCAACTACGACCCTATCTGGACAGGGAGAATCTCGCCTCAGTTATCCATGCTATGGTAACCTCTAGATTGGACTACTGTAATGCACTCTACGTGGGGCTACCTGTGAAGACGGTTCGGAAACTTCAGCTAGTGCAAAATGCTGCGGCCAGAGTTCTCACTGGGACAAAGAAATTTGACCATATAACACCTGTCCTGGCGCAGCTGCACTGGCTACCGATATGTTTCCGGGCCAGATTCAAAGTGTTGGTTCTTACCTATAAAGCCCTAAACGGCATCGGACCGCAATACCTGGTGGAACGCCTCTCTCGCTATGTACCTACCCGTTCACTACGCTCGACGTCGAAGGCCCTTCTCCGGGTCCCAACTCATAAAGAGGCCCGGAGATCAACAACTAGATCTAGGGCCTTCTCGGTGGTGGCCCCCGAACTATGGAATGCCCTCCCAGACGAGATACGCCTGGCGCCTTCTTTGTTATCTTTTCGGCGCCAGGTAAAAACCTACCTTTTCGCCCAGGCTTTTTAAACATTTTAAATTTAATTTTAAACCTAATATGGATTTTAATTTATAAACTCAATGGCAATTCTATTTCGGATTTTTATCATGTTATATTTTTCACACTTGCTCATATTTTAATTGTGATTTTATTTGTTGTACACCGCCCTGAGAGCTTTCTGCTATAGGGCGGTCTAGAAATGTAATTAAATAAATAAATAAATAAAATAAATAATTAGAGCAACCACAGACATATCCAGGGCTGCGCACACTCTGAACTAAAAGCTGTAATTCTGCACCCAGACTGGAGATATGAAGGCCCGGAATTTTTTTTTTTTTTTTAAAAAACAGGTTTCCCCCATTTTTTTTTTTAAAAAAACAGGCCTTTTCCAATTTCCCATGTTTCCCCCAGGCCTTCACATCTCTAGCCCAGATAATCTAGCTTTGGTCACTAAAAAAGCTGAACGCTGTGACATGTCAAAATGCCTTTACATAGATCTATGGCAGCGTCACCCTTGGAACACTGGGCAGTTTTGGCTGGCACATCTCAAAAGGGATACTGTACAGCCAGAACAAGGGAACGGAAAATGATCCCAGGTGCGTGTGTGTGTGTCTGGTACCACCATTTAGTTTAGAAGGGGGGGGAAAGGCGAGCAGAGGCAAAGGGGAGAACACGACAATGTATAAAAAATTATGCATGGTGTGGAAAAAAGGGAGACATCAATGTTTCCCCCCCCATAACCCAGGATCGTCCAGTGAAAGGTGTCAGATCGAGGTCAGACAAAAGGAAGTCTTCCATCACACAGCATGTAGGAACTATCTACCACAAGATATCGTGATGGTCACCAACTTGGGATGCCTTTAAAAGGAGAGGAGACAAATTCACAGAGGAGGAGGGCTATCAAAGGGGCACAAAGCAGTCCTGAGAGAGTCCCAAGAGCCATACGAAAAACCTTAGAGGGCCATATTTGGCCTCCGGGCCCGAGATTCCCCATCTCCAGCTTCAACAGGGCACTCGTATCTCAAGTTGGGAGTGATGACTATAGCATACCTGGCTCCTTTGGATGCGGTGTTTGCTGGGCTCGGCCCGCCAACGGCTGAGGGTTGCGGCACTGCGCTGGAGCCGTGTAGATTCAGTCTCGGCATCGACCTCGCTCCAGTCAGGGTCGGCTTGTTATAAGGCACAAAGCCCCCGAGAGGAGAAGTAAGCCCAGCTGTCCTGCCAGCCCCCTGCATCCCAGCGGCAGGTCGGGGGGCGGTCCCAGCCGAGGGCCCAGGGACGTTCACCATGGAGTGCCGATATCGGGAGGTAATAGGGCCCGTCCCACTGTTCAGCAAGCACTGTTGGCATGAGCACGTGGGTCCCGCATGAGGAGGCCCTGCGATCGTGGCAACCGGGTACGGAGAGTCCACCCGCCTCTGGATCCGTCGCTGGTAGCCAGTGGTCTTCTTGGTCTGGGTCTGCGCGAGAAAATCGACCCAATACTCTAGGCCAAAAGGTCCGAGATCCACCCGGGGGCTGTTGACCATGAAGGCTTGCTCCAGGTAGGTGCAGACGTTCATCTCGTAGGGGAGCCAGCCTCCATCGTCATTCTGCCACTCCCAGATGACGCCCTGCCCGGCTGCCGAATCCAACTGGAAAACGTGCCTGCGCACAGCCCGCATTGTCCCTGGGTGAGAAAGGGCAGAGCGCATTGTAAGAAACAAAAAACCTCTGGAAACTCGAGCAATAAGGCAAGGTTTGCATACAGCAGGAGGAGGACATCTCAGGCCCTGGGGGCGGGGGGAAATGCAGCCCCCCAGGCCTCTCTACCCGGCCCCCGGGACTCTCCTTAACCCACACCTCCTCCTCCACAGGCCGCATCCTTCACTGACCACTCTCTCTGCTCTCTCCAAGTGCTTTTCTCTCGCTGGAATGTGTCCTCGAAATGTCACGGGGGGCCTGCTGCGACGGCCCTTCCTCAATAATGGAGCTTGGTTAGGCAGAGCATTTTCTCTTCCTCCAGGCGAGAGACGGTCGCTTTTATTCTCGGGGAAGGGGCCGCAGCTCGGTGGCCGAGCACCTGCCTTGTGCACAGGAGGTGCCAGGTTCAATCCCCCTATGGCAGCTCCAGGTAGGAGAAGAGAGTCGTGCCTGAAACCCCCGGGAGCTGCTGCTGCCGGTCAGTGTAGACAGTACTGAGCTAGATGGACCAGCGGTCTGACGTGGCATAAAGCAGCTTCCTCTGTTCCTATTCTGGGCCATGGAGAGAAGCAGACGCCCCAGCAGTCACCCGGAGAGTCCTCGCTCACAGGCAAGTGACGACCATGCCCTCCAGATGCTGCTGGACTCCAACTCCCATGTGGCTCCGCCTCTGTGGCCAGGGATGACGGGAGCTGTAATCCTGCAACAAGCGAAGGGCACCGCCTCAGCTACCCCTGCACCTGCCAACCGGTCCACTGCCGACCGCCGAGGCTCCGCACCCCTGCAGCCCACCTCTGCGGCAGCCGCTCCCTTCCGCGAGGATGTTCAGCAGCTCGGGAAGGAAGATTTCCTGCTATTCTTTCTGGCTTCCGGCAAAGAGCCCAGATTGCCTGTTTTGTTTTTTTTACTTTGCAGCGAGAAGGTTTTGCAGAGAGGCACTTCCTGCTTGGCGAAATCCAGCGTTGGCCCTACGCTGAGTGAACCCACTGAAAGTGATGAGTCCAAGGCCGCATTCACACCACACATTTGTTCCACTCGAAACAGTCGTGGCTTCCCCCCAAAGAATCCTGGGAAGTATAGTTTGTGAGGGGTGCCGAGAGTTGTTAGGAGACACCCTATTCCCCTTAGAGAGCTACAATTCCCAGAGTTCTCTGGGAAGAGAGGCTGACTGTTAAACTACACTGGGAACTGTAGCTCTGTGAGGGGAATAGGGAGTCTAACATCTCTCAGCACCCTTCGCAAACTACACTTCCCAGGACTCTTTGCGGGAAGCCATGACTGTTTCGAACAATAGTGGGATAAACGCATAAATAAATGAATCAGCTGCTCAGTGGCTACCGCTACCTCCTTCCAAGATGCGCTTTCAGCATCAATCAGTCGATTGGCACTGGGTGCTCACCTTCACAGGGGCTTCCAATGCAACAGTAATCAGCTGATTGTCACAGGAAGCCCCTCTGAACTCTCTGCAGAAGGGAAAAAGCTCTTGAACCTGGATCATTTCTTCCCCTTTTGAAAGGAAGCAGGCTGTATTCAACGTGATGAAGGAGGTGCTATGAATTCAAGCCATTTTCCTCCAGTCCGCTGGGCTGAACCTGGTGCAGCAGATCTGTGGGGCTTCAGCTGTGCAGGGCTCCATTCGAGCCGTCTGCCAGCGCTTGCAGACAGCCCTCCACTGCTGAAGCCCCGGGAATCAGCTGACAGTCGAGCCCTCACAATGCACTGCAAAAGTCTCTGCAGGCGCCGCCGATCAACTGCCTCTGCCACGTAGCTGACATAAGGTTTTGTACTGGAAATTCTTCTGGGTGTTGAAAAGGTACGCACACCCTGGTGGGATATCCCCAGATGTAGAGGAAGAAGTTTCTAAGACGCGATCGGCTTATGCCATTTATATTCCGTGCACATACACACCTGCATTCATATGGATCGTGTGTATGGCTTAATGCTTCATCAGCATAATTCTAGTAATCCTTGCAACAACCCTGTAAAATACATCAGTAATTTTTTTTATGCCCATATTACAGATTCGGGAGCCAAGGCTGAAAGAATGGGGACTTGCTGGGAATCACAAGTAGGAAAGAATTGCTGTTGCACTCAGGTTTTGCTTAACAGCTTCCCACAGGAATCCCGCAAGCCACTCAGAGCACCCTGCAGGGCTCTCCTTATGTTTATTAAATTTATATCCCACCCTTCCTCCCACAGAGCTCAGTGCGGCACGCAAGCGATAACACACTAAAAACATCTTTAAAACATTTGAAAGACTATTCCACTGCAGATGCAGACTGGGATAAAGCATCTACTTCTAGAGGCTTGCTGAAAGAGGAAGGTCTTCAGCAGGCGCCCGAAAGAGAACAGAGATGGTGCCTCCGCAATATTTAAGGGGATGGAATTCCAAAGAGTAGGTACCACAACATTAAAGGTCTGCTTGGGAAGGACCTCCTGATGAGATGGTATCTGCAGCAGGGCTGTGGAGTCGGAGACGTGGAGTCGAAGCAATTTTGGGTGGAGTCGGTAGAAATGTACCGACTCCGACTTCAAAATAAAATTAATAATTTAATTTTTTGTCTTAATGTATTTTAAGGTCTTTTCATGATGTCTTAAAGTGTTTTTAGCGTTTCTGTTTGCTGCCCTGGGCTCCTGTTGGGAGGAAGGGCGGGATATAAATCAAATAATAAATAAATAAAATAAATAAATAATATACATTTGCCATTTATGAAGGAGTCGGACAGTAGAAAAATAGAGGAGTCGGAGTCAAAGGTTTGACGTACCGACTCCACAGCCCTGATCTGCAGGAGGCCCTCACCTGCCGAGTGCAGAGATCAGCTTGGTACATAAGGGGTCAGATGATCTTCCAGGTACCTGATCCCAAGCTGCGCAGAGCTTTATACACAGGGCTGGCACCATAAGGCGGCCAGGTTCGGCCTTGGCCGAGGGGCCCACAACCCAGAGGTGCCCCTCATTAGGGTGGGAGGGTAGTGCTCCCATTCTGTGATCTGCAGCAGCGGTGACTCCTAACCCTGCCAGGAATTAAGGAGAAGGAGCACCTAGGCACCCCCCCATAGATAGCGTGGGGTTCCATAAGCCCCCCCCATGCCCCACCTACTTCTTCCATTGCTGTAAATGTCGTGCGTGCTGCGTGTGCAGGCCAACCGTCAACTAAGACAGCTCACGCCCCTGCCACCATCTTGGTCGACGGCAGGCATTCACGTACAGCGTTCACGACGACAGGAGAAGTAGGTGGGACGTGTGGGCAGGCACCGCAGGCTCAGGGCAAGCTGGTGTCCAAGGGCCCAGTCATACCTGGCACCAGCCCTGCTTATACATCAAAATCAGAATCTTGGAGCTGGCCTGGTAGCTAATCTAACCAGTTCCCAGCTGATAGCAGAGTCCAGTGAGGAGCTTCCTAACTTGGTTTCAGCCTGGAAGAGAATGCTACCAGCACGCACTGTACGCAGCTGCCGCACTAAGCCACCCCCAACCCCAGCCGGCAGAGCCACCCCCTACCTGTATCTTGACGGAACTGCGTTAGATTCGGGATGTCGATGATGTAAGGGGCCAGGGTGGAATCCGCTTGCCCCAAAGGAATGCTGCCATTGACAGGCCAGGAGCCCAGCGACCGACGCCCCTTCTGCAAGAGGGCCTGGAAAGACTGCTCAACGTAGCTGCACACACCGCTTGGGTACGGCCTCCACCTGCCAAACTCATCCTGCCACTCCCACACCGCCACGCCCGGATCCGGCAGGGACGAGGGAGGCCCGGCAGAAGGACCCGGCAACGTTGTCATTTCGACTGGGCTTTCTGACCTTCCTCCCCAAAAAAAGGGGGCAGGGGAGGGAGAGTTTGAGATGGGGTGTCCAATCAGAATTCAACCTGCCATCTTCAGGAACAGCAATCTGTCAGACCTGCAAACAAAAAGGGGAGGAAAATCCGTCAGGGGCCTCTGCGTTGTGACTCAAGATTCAGACCCCATTCATTCCACTATCGTGCCGCTTTGGACAGGCACGGTTTGCCCCAAAGGATCCTGGGAAGGGTAGTTTGTGAAAGGTGCTGTAAGCTGAGTCTCCTAATCCTCTCACAGAGCCACAGTTGGGACAAAGGGACTGACTGTTAAACCACTCTGGGAGTTATAACTCTGTAAGGGAGAATAGAGATCTCCTGCCATCTCTCTGCAACCTTCACAAACCTTCTTTGGGGGAAGCCAGGGCTGTTTAAAGTGGAATAAAGTGCATGTTGTGAATGTGGCCTCAGCCCCGGTAGCATCAGATGCCGCACAAATATCAGAAGTAGTATCACCCCTTCCAAGATCAGGGCAGGAGCAAGAGGAGTGAGTAGTGAGGATAGCGACGGCTGAGCAGCCTGATTCTGATTCCCCCACCCGCTCAGTTTCGATAGTGCTCAATCGTAAGTCCATTCCATGCATAGTTTCTGCAAGAACGCACCAAACATCTGCATTTAAATCCTAAGCAATTTACACACATTTTTAATGCCATGGATACAATTTTCAGCACTTCCCCCTCCCCGTCGAACACACATTTTCAATGTAAAATGTGCATTTAGTGTGTCTTTTGCGCGTAAGGAAACTGCATTGCAACAATTCACAGAAGCACATAAACTGGGAGTTGCGTTCCAATCTACAAGCAGGTTCGGGGGGGGGGCTGGGGATGGTCACTGACAAAAATAGACCGAGCGAATCCTACCTCCATCCCTATGGGAGGAAAAAATAGCAGTGAAATAGCAGGTAAAATTAATTTTTTTAAAAAAACTAGGATAGTTCTGGTCTCCCTGCAGTAGCCTGTGAACAAGGCTCCATCTGGGGAGAAGTCTCTGGCTGCTGGTGGCAGTCAGCAGTTCTGACAGCTGCTACAAGCACCCGGGCAGAGCTTTCTTCGGATCCTTCTGCTCGAACAGCCTCCCTCTAGCAGGACCAGAAAGGAACAAGATAGATATAGCAGGACAGACAAGCAGGGGAATCTAGGACACTTTCAGAGAGAAATCTTTTCCCGTCAAGCACAGAAGCTCCACAAAAGAACTGCTTCCTTCTCCTGTGGTTGTTTGGAAAGGCCAGGAGGAGAGAGCAGCCAAATTGCTCCCAGCACACTTCAAGAGAGAGGTCGTGGCATTTTTCTAACCAATGACACAAAGGTCCTCAGCATGGGCTGATTACTATAAAATCATAAGGTTTCAGATTCATTCTTGAATCTGTTTTTGCTTTCAGCGTTCCTCAAGCAGACAGGAAAGCCGTGGACTTGGTTTCAAAGTGCTGAGGGAAAAAGCTATCAGCCAGAAGGCCCACGAAGACACAAACCCTGAACTTTGGCCCAAAGTTCAAAGCTGACAGCATGCGCACATATCTTTTTAGGATGGATGCATCAAATTGGTCAATGGGAATAAAAACCGTGAAGGTACCCCAAGGAGGGGGAAAGTGGTCATCAAACCTTTGGCTGGATGTCAAAAAGAGCTAGCAAAGCCATTTTAAAGTCAAAAACAGGTCGGTGTGTGTGTGTTTTTAAGAAACTACTTCACTGTGAAGCAAATTACATGCCGCCTCCATCTACCACTACAGTTAAGTAACCCAAGCTGGTAGGTCAATTGCGAGCCAACCTGCCCCACTGAGCTCAGTGTTGTCAACGACGGCTCTCCGAAGTCTAAGGCAGGGGAGTCTTTCAACCCTGCCGGGAGATGCTGGGTACTGAACCCGGGACCTTCTCCACACAAAGTGGGGGCTGTGCCCCCCCGAGTCACACCCTTTCACCACAGGGCTGGGCCTAAACATTAGTGGACCAGGGCCCACTTTGTCAGACATGTGAAAAATGACACTCTGCCGTTAACCAGCAACTGGTAACCACCCGCGTACTGCCTCTGATGTTGGAGGACACAGCCATTGTGGTGGAAGCCTTGGATAGCCTTCTCCTTCTTCATGAATCCATCTAGTCCTCTAGTCCACGTTGGTGGCCGCCTCCGTTTCTTGCGGGAGGGAAACCCATCGTTTAACTATGCACTGTATAAAGTGGTCTTTTCTTTTGTCTTTCCGGGATCTTCCAACATTCAGTTGCCCTTCCAGCAGCCTCGCTAAACAAGCGCTCAAAAAGCATCGACAGTCCCGCCCTCCAAAACACCGGTTACCAATCTGCTCATTCCGCGCACCCACAACGGAGCTAGTGAAAAAGAAGAAACACTAGGAAACAGGACACACCGTGGAAAAAACACACCCTTGGTAAAGTTTCCTTGCCTGGTTGCCTAGAGATGACCCTTTGTTTGTCACAGAGAACCAAGGAAGCGGCTGTTTCTAAGCTTGCTCCAAAGTAAACCAGCATCGCTGAGGTTCGAGGGGACACAAGCGAGCAAACCTGCTGATGTGAAGCAGGGATGGGAGACTGATGGGACCCCCATAGGTGCTATCTTGAGCTCCAGGGAGAAGAGGCAGGCCCCCTCTTTTGCGCCCAGCTCTCCCTCCTCTGCCAGCCCTCAGCAGATTAGCAATACATTCTTTGTTGCAGGCAACAGTGAGCTTATTTACAGCAGGGGGGGGGCGGCACCAAGGATCAGAGTGAGCGACCATCAAGTGAGTTCTCAGCAGGCCAGTCACTTGACCGAAACAACCAAATCTTTTAACATTAGAATAATACAGGAACGCTCATAGGTATTCCACCCCTCAAAAATCCCCAAACAAAGGTACCGCGAATCTTCCCTTATAACCCTAGCAAGAGTGAAGAGGTTCCACCCAATTCATGCACAAATTACACAAGACACTTCCCACAACGCCGGCAGGAGGGTGGAGGTGGAGAAGAAAATTAAGTCCAGGGATCTTTCAAGAAATGTGTGGATACTCCACCAAGGGCTGAATTGAGGTGGAAATAATAATAATAATAAATTTTATTTCTACCCCGCCCTTTTTCCAATAGGACTCAGAGCGGCTTACAACTAAAAACAACACCATTAAAACATACAGAAGTATACAATTAAAAAAAAGAATTAAACTCTGAGAAAAATTAAAACCATAAAACATACGTTAAAAACAGCAGACAATTTAAAATAATAAGACCATATAATGTAGTCACCAATCCTAGGAGACTTAATCCTAGTCATTCTCTATCCCAAATGCTTGTTGAAATAAAACAGTCTTTACTTGTCGCCGGAAAGACAGCAAGGAGGGAGCTAATCGCACCTCACTCGGAAGGGAGTTCCATAGCCTAGGGGCGGCCACCGAGAAGGCCCTATCTCGTGTCCCCATCATATGTACTTGCGAAGGTGTGGGGAGCACAAGAAGGGCCTCACCTGAAGAACTCAAATCCTGGGCAGGTTCATGTAGGGTGATACGATCTGCCAAATAGCCTGGACCTGAGTCTATACAGTAATACCTCGCATTAACGTACTCAATGGGACCAAAGCAAGTACATAAACCGAAAATGTCTTTAAAGTGAAGCACTACCTTTTAAAACTTTTTTTTACCTCCTTCATGCGGAGCCTCAAAGCCTCTGCTGCTGCGCCTCTCAGCTGATTGCAATCGCGCCTCCCAGCTGATTTGCAGTGGCGCAAACTAAGCCCTACTTCAAGTAAACCCACTGAAATCAATGAACCCAAATTAAGTCTATTAAGTTCAGTGACTCTACTCCCAGCAGGGCTAGCACCGCATACTACCCCATATAATAATAAACTATAAATAAATATAATCACAAGCTTCTGGGAGGAAGGGCGGGATATCAATTTAACAAAACAAACCAACGAGCCTGGGGGTGTAGGGCGCCAGCATTGGGGTGGGATGGGGGGAGAGGGGCTGAAGAGGTCCGGGTTCCAATCCCTTCTTAGCCGCGCGGTGGGGTGCCCGGAGAGGGAAGCGCTCGCTTGCTTAGTAACGTCCCCTCCCCCCGCTCTCTCTTGGGAGCCTCCACCTACCTCGCAGGGTTGTTGTGAAGACAAAATGGACCTCAGAAAGGGAAGGGTGGGGGGGGAGAAAGGAAAAAGAGGAACAAAACCACGAATTGTTGGGGGGGATTAAAAAAAGTCGAGTAATCCCACTCCCCCCCAACTTCCCCGCCCCCACACTCCCCCCCAACTTCCCCGCCCCCACACTCCCCCCCAACTTCCCCGCCCCCACACTCCCCCCCAACTTCCCCGCCCCCACACTCCCCCCCAACTTCCCCGCCCCCACACTCCCCCCCAACTTCCCCGCCCCCACACTCCCCCCCAACTTCCCCGCCCCCACACTCCCCCCCAACTTCCCCGCCCCCACACTCCCCCCCAACTTCCCCGTCCCTCACTCCCCCTTCCCCCCCGGCAACGGTCATCAAGCCCCTCCCCCATTCCTTCCCTCCTCGGCCCTCCTTCTCCTCGCCTGTGCCAGCCAGTCAGGCAAGCCCCTCACCCGCCGCCCGGGAGCGCCGCTGGCCTCCTTCTTCGCCGCCGCTTCCTCCACCGCTCTCAGCCACTCGACGGAAGCGCCCGTCCGCGGACTACGCATGCGTCGCCGCCTCCTGCCCTCGCTCCACCCACCGCTGGCGTCACCGCCGCCGAGCATCATGGGGGCTATAGTCATTACGAGTCGTCGGCTGACGCCTCTTGGCTCCGGCCCCTCAAGATGGCGTTTGAGTCTTTCCCTTCGCCCCGCCCCCTCCCGCGCCTGCGCGTCAGTAGCCTCAGCCGCGGTGCCTCATGGGGCGGGTAGTCTAGAGGACTGGGAAGCTGTGCAGTCCTGGGGACAACTCTAATTATTATTATTAGTAGTAGTAGTAGTAGTAATAGTAATAGTAATAATAATCCGTTCCAAATTATTATTATTATTCCTTTCCAAAGTAGAGAAGAGTGTCGTCGTAATCATCAATCAATCAATAATAAACAAAAATGATAATTATTATTAATAAACAATAGTTGCCCTTGTTATTAATAAGAACTAATAAATAATAAACAAAGTTATCACTAATAAACAAGATTTGGTAATAAACAGCCATGGTTACTAATAAGCAATAATTGTAGATATAAATCAGAATACTAATTAATAACAACAGTAATATTATAATAATTGCTGGATGAACCTTTTAAGGATTTTGGATTGGTATTGCTTTAAGTTTTGTTTTACTTTTTTATATATAATGTAAACAACTCTAACAGTTAGGAAGTTTGTTGTGATGTTCAATTGAAATCTGGCTTCCTGCAAGTTGAGCTCATTATTCCGTGTTCTGCACTCTGGGATGATCGAGAAGAGATCCCGGCCCTCCTCTGTGTGGCAACCTTTTAGGTACTTAAAGAGTGCTATCATATCTCCCCTCAGCCTTCTCTTTGCAAGCATAAACAGGCCCCAGTTCTTTCATGAAGCTCGCAGACCAAGTTTGGGAGCCCCTGCTCTAAGTCATAAATTTGATTGTTAAAAAGCTCTTGCTGACAAGGCGTTCCTTCTAATCTTCAAGTGAAATCCCCCCTCCTGTAACTAAAGCCCACCAAGACCTATTCCAGTAAATCTAGATCTAGTCCACCATTTTGAAATTGACTAGAGTCCTGGCTTGTATTTTAGGGCCACCGGGGTGAGTGTGCATATGTGCCCTTTGTTCTGGACCACCTCTGCCAGGGCTAGGGAGTGGTGGTGAAATTGAATGAATGTGTGTGTTAGGAGAAAATTCACACTAAAATGCTGATGTATTTTCAGGAGGATTTTTTAAAAAAATCACAAATTGCTTCAGAAATATGGGGAACTGAATTTATGTGAGAAGAGAAATTGACAGGACCTTACATTCCTGTTGTTATGTGCCTTCAAGTCCATTACAACTTATGGCGACCCTATGAATCAGCAACTTCCCATAGCATCTGTTATAAATCACCCTGTTCAGATCTTGTAAGTTCAGGTCTGTGGCTTCCTTTATGGAATCAATTCATCTCTTGTTTGGCCTTCCTCTTTTTCTACTCCCTTCTGTTTTTCCCAGCATTATTGTTTTTTCTAGTGAATCATGTCTTCTCATTATGTGTCCAAAGTATGATAACCTCAATTTCCTCATTTTAGTTTCTAGTGATAGTTCTGGTTTAATTTGTTCTAACACCCAATTATTGGTCTTTTTCGCAGTCCATGGTATGCGCAAAGCTCTCCTCCAACACCACATTTCAAATGAGTTGATTTTTCTCTGATCCGCTTTTTTCACTGTCCTACTTTCACAGCCATACATAGAGATCGGGAAGACCATTCCTAGTAATGGCCATTTTAGCTCTCTTGACTCCTTGGCCTCAAGGTGTATCCACACAGTGATGTTTGTCCTAACCGAGGGTTTCCACTGGTTCAGGCCAGAACAAGATTGTCTTTGTTCACCTGTGTTTATCTGCTGTGTCCTGGCGGGAGCATCAGGAATGTCAAGCCAGGGAAAGGGCCTGGGAGAGTTGCCCAAGGGCACTCTGCTGAAAAAGAGCTTTGGGGGTGCCAAGTGCTAGACACCTGCAACTTGATGCCAAGGGAGAATAAATCTTGGCTAAAAGCCACATTTCCTTTCTGCTGCTCTTCCAGTCCGGATTGGTTCTTGTGACTCCGAAACGCCCCCTGTCGTGATGACCCACGGACTGAGGACTCTGAGCCAGAAGGGGAACTTCATGCAAGGCCTGCTCCAGAATCATGCCCGCAAGACCAGCCCGTGACACGGATGCTTCTCCTTCAGAGGACTCCATCGGAGAAACCCCAGAACGAGCCAAGTCTCCCCCATGTCAGGGTGGAAGGATCTGCCCATTTACAGTCTTTCCACTTCTCATTTTTGCAGTCTGAAATTCAACTCTCTACATATCTGCAGCAAATTGCGTGTGTGTGCGCGTTTTAAAAAATATTCGGCATTGTAGAGCAAATTTCTCCTATTAAACGCTTGCTTTCTTTCGTTCTTTCTTTCTTTATTACACCTTTATACCGCCCCATAGCCGAAGCTCTCTGGGCGGTTTACAACATAAAAACAATATACCATCACATTTGGTACAATTGATAGTAAAACAAAAAGAACATATCACATTTTAAATGAACACAACTGAACAATAAATTGCAAACAATATGCCTATCTTCAAAAACAAAATATAACAATTATAAAAATATCTAGACAAAAATAGAAGAAAACCATACATCACGTTATAAAACATAAACCAAACAACAAATCTCAAACCATATACATTTCATCAAAAGCAGAACAAAAAAAGAAACAACAGTTGTAAAATATGTCTAATAAGTTATAAAATATGTCTCAAACAAAGTTCTCTACTGTCCCGTTGTGTTCTCCCCACTAGAGCTTGGAAAAGTTACTTTTTTGAACTACAACTCCCATCAGGCCCAGCCAGCATGGCCACTGGATTAGGCTGATGGGAGTTGTAGTTCAAAAAAGTAACTTTTCCAAGCTCTGTCCCCACCTAACCACCATCTTCTATAACCAGTAGGACTATAAACAGTTCTTCCATTGTCCTCTTTCTCCTCTTTTTTGTTGCGTGCAGTTTTAGCTAATGTTCACATGTGTGCAAGCAATTTCTCTCTGTTTGTTTGTTTATTTATCAAATTTACATCCCTCCCTTCCTCCCGGAAGGAGCCCAGGCAGCATTTTTGCACACAATATTTATGGGGAGATCTGTGGGTACCCACATCTGCACCTCCTCCAGAAACAACAGCAGGCCAGACATACCCAGACCTGCTTAGTTCCAGCTCGCTAGCTAGCTAGTGGACTTACTTGCTTTTAGACGGTACCCTGGGGCCCATTTTAGCGCTGCAAGTGTTAAGTTGGAAATGTAGATTGTGATGGTTATTGTTATTTAACTCTTGTAAATTGTGTTTTGACAATTGTATTGTTTTATCGATGTATTCTTATATTGTATTTTGATATTTGTGGCTTCTGTAAGCTGCCTTGAGGGCCTGGGGCCAAAAGGCGAGGTATAAATAAATTATAATGAAACAATAATAATAATATTTTTTGTATGTTATTTTCACTAAGATATTCATTTCTATACACATGTCCCTCCCCCCAAAATACATGCATGCTTGCAAACATTGCTTGGTTGCAGAACCGTATCGCAAAAATCAGATCCTTGTGAAGTTCAAAGGATGGCTGTGTTTTGGTTTTCGCGTTGCTTTGGAAAGCGCGAATTTGATCGATTTGGCTTCCCATGCCGACTGAATTGCATTTCGCCTCCATTCCTAGACCTCACACACCCCTTTGTATCCTCAGTCTAGGCAACAATAGAGTTCAAGGACACATTCCAGGCAAAAACCCTGAAGCAGGATGCGAAGGAGGGGGGGGATGGCCTGGGGGGGGCTTTCAAGGGCCAGACAAAGAGGTCTGGAGGGCTGCATTTTAACCCCCCTGCTCTGGGGTTGAGTTCCCCATCATTGACAGATACAGCCCAAGAATGACTTTCCTTTTAATCCATGAGAACTAGAATATGTTGTTTTTTTTAAAAAAAATAGCTCTGAAATATGATCTTTTCCAGGATTCCAGGTATATTATCAGGCCATGAATTATACCGTTGAATCAGTCCCCTGATTCATAAAGGGAAAACTGACAGGCAGTGACCTGACAGTTTGCATATCTAGCTGTCTCCCCTCACCTGCCTTATTTCTCACCCAGAAGAGGTTGCAGGGAAGGCAAAACTCAGCCAAAAAACTGAGAAAGCCCTCCCCCCTTTTCTCTCTGCTAATATGTTGGAAAGAACCACTGGATACGCAGAGGCCCTCAGCCAAGAGCCTTGCAGCCCAATGATCATTACTGACTTCCTCCCAATTTAGCCCTGCCTTTTTTTTCTTCAAAGGGGCATAAAATTCCCTTGCCAAAAAAAGTTTCCTTTTGTGAGTTGGTCAACTAGCCTCCACTTTCTGTCAGCAGTCTACAGCAAGCGCATCTTGCACAAAAGCATTTCTTTTGGTCTTTCTGGAAATTTGACCCATTTTGCAGGGAACGATGGATCTTCAGAGATGTCCAGATTGGGGCTTCGCCCCTGCTCTCCCTTTCTGCTAACGGCGATCCAAGCGAGGATGCAAGAGAATCTTAAGGCTGGTCCTCTTCCATCAGCAGCAAACATACAGTCCCACAAGGTTACCGCCATGACAGTCTGGAACTGCTCAGTGGACGGATGAGGGATTTTTGGCATGCGTGCCTCTTTGTAATTTGCAAGAAAAGGAAAAAGGAAAGAAAAAAAGGGGTGTCTGACATCACTTGGCATTAACATTAAAAAATCCTCCAAGTTCTGTTTTAAAAAGTGCTTGCCTCACGAACCACGTTTCTTTCCTTGCGTGACTTCATCTCCAAAGATTAAATTTGGGGATGTGACCCCGGGATCCTTTCTAAAGTGCAAAACAAGATAGCAAGCAGGTATGTGACCTTTACCGCTCCATCTTTGACATGATAGCGAAGGGATTCACCGCTCTTGGGCGCTTGGGGAGCAGAAGGAGGGCTGTGAGGGGTGGGGAATAGGTTGTTGTTGTTATTGTTATTGTTATTATTATTTTGCTTGAGTAGCTCAGAGGAGGAAATTCAGGGGGAAAATAGAACTTGATCAGCTTTAAAATCTGAAGTCTGTACACGTTGTGTGAGTCAGCCTTCCATTCACTTGGAGCAACAGGCAGAGTGCAGATCTGCATTCGCCAGATTGTTGAGATGGGGGGACGCAGGTCTACCTGAGACAAGCTGCGCACCTTCGTGTAGCGAGGACAAGGTACATGGTCTTGGCTTTAGGCCATCTCATCTGCCATCATCCAGCTCTTCTCAGAAGGAGAGCAGGCAGGCAGGGCCTCTCAGGGAGACAAAAAGCAACATTATTCATCGAGGAGTCTTGCACCGCGATGGATGAATGGAGTATTCAAAGAAGCAACATTTATGGACTGGATTATTTTTCATCCTCAGATATAACTGTGCCAATTGTTCTGCTGGCATGCAGAACTTAGCTGTGGGAGTTGGGGGGAAACGGCAAGGCTTAATGTTTGCATGATCTCCAGAACAGTGTTAGAGAAGTGATATTCAGGCTGGATTCTTACTCACCGGTACAGGGTACCTGAACCTCTTTTTTGGCTGCCCACGGCAACAGTTGGGGCTGGCCCCCACAGCACTTTTATCAAGGCATGAGTACCAGCACCTCATTTTTTTTAAACCAAAAAGCACGTATTATTAATATGACCGTCATCATCATCAATAGTAGCAGTAATTTCATGTATTGCACATCAATAAAAATAATTTCAAACAACTTAAAATCACACATATCACAAAAAATAGGGTGGATCCTAAAAATATACGTCTCAGGTGTCAAAGGCTAGGGTGAAGAGATGCATCTTCAGCACTCGCCAAAAACTGTATAGTAAGGTTGCCGGATGCCTTGCTTCACAGACATGCCACATGTCGGGAGTAAAGCACCATCACACGGTACAAGTGTCGTGAACCGTGTGTGTGTGTGTGAGGGCGATAGACAAAAAGGCCCTCTGTTCTTCTCTCTCCTGATTCCTCCTCTAAAGGGTTTGTTGTTTTAGTATCAAGTTTCTTTGTTGTTGTTATATGCCTTCAAGTCGAGTACGACTTATGACGACCCTATGAATCTTTATATAGGGAGAACTTTTGGATTTACTCTCTGAACACATTGGCACCTCATGGCCTGAACCTGCAGGACAGTACCACCACTACTTAGCTTCTGCAAATGAAGCCCCTCTGAGCATTCCATCCTCAAAGCTCTATAACTGCCACCTTGGTAACAGCATTTGTATGTTGGCAGCTGATGAAGGCGGAAGCTGAAACGTTTTGTTAATGCAATAAAAGCCTCTGTTTTGTTAATCACAGTTACGTTCATATATATTTTTAGGTGATTAACGGAATCCTTATAGGGATCCGGAGCAAGCTTGAGTGAAGTTCTGTTTGTGGCTTTCAAAACTGCCATATATATATATATACACACATACATATATACATATATATTCATAGGGTTTTCATGGTAAGAGGTATTCAGAGGTGGTTTCCCATTGCCTTCCTCTGAGCCTACGGCACCCGGTATTGCCAGGCGGTCCCCCATCCAAGTACTAACCAGGCCTGACCCTGCTTAGCTTCCGAGATCAGGCGAGGTCAGGCATGTTCAGAGTAGTATGGGCATAGATCAAGCTTCTTAGATGGTTTGTTTTCTGTGAACCACTTTGAGCAACGAGGGCATGTGTGGGAAATGCAGCATATAAATAAATGATGGCTATGACAAATACCCTACCGTTAGGCATAGATTATTTGGGGAGGGGTGTTTTTGCTGCCAGGGAGGTTGTGCTTGTGGGATTGTCTGCTTCAGGTGCCAAAACAATGCGACCAGCCTTGGGCACGATGCACCTTGACCTGGTTTTTTTTTGGTGGGGTGGCACCATTTACCGCTCCTCCGCGGGCAGCAAAATGCCCTGTGCAAAAACCCAGGATGAAGATCTGTAGCGAGAAGGGTGGCAGTAATGCACTCAGGCAAGCTCAGTCATGCTCACGCACCTTCCCTTGGCTTACCAGGTGCGGCTCTGTGGTGATTTTTTGGGGGAGCCTGTCGGAAGAGCCTCTGCGTAACCCTGGGAAGAGCAGAAATGAAAACTGGTCCCTCTCCAGGACACAGGAAGAGAGACCAGAGGCCTGGGCTTTGGGTACCGCCTGCCTTGCTGATCTGGCCAGCTCTGGGCCCCTTCCTCTTCTTCCTCCCCACAGGTGAGCTGCTCCTAGGGTACAGGAGAGGAGTTGGGCTGCACGCAGAAAGGTGCTGTTGGGAGATCACCTTGAGGGCTGAGTCCGGGCCGGCCCTTGCCACTAGGGAAAGTGAGGCAGCCACCTCAGGAGGCAGCTGAGGCTGAGGGGTGGCAGTCACGCCCTAGCAGGAGTTGGTGCCATCAGTCAATCAACTCCCACTGCCTGGAGGAGGGCCACAGAGTCAACAGCAAAGAGCTTTCCAGCACCTGAAAGACTTCACAGTCCTTACAGTGCAATCCCAACCAGGACTATTCAGAAGTCCGTTCTGTTGAACTGAGAACATATGAAGAGCCGGGCGGCTGGATCCCAGGTATCGCCAGGGAGGGTTGGGAATGCCCCCTGCATTCTGGAGAGCCAGTCAGTGTGGATGATGTGGAACTAGATGAACCGACGCTCTGACACAGTTTAGCTTCCTAAACAGATGGGCCATGCCGGCTGGAACTGATGGGACCTGGAGGCCATCACATCCGGGCTCCCTTTGGGAGGAAGGGCGGGATATAAATGTAATAATTTAATAATAACTAGAGGGTTGCAGGCTGCCTGTCTCTGATTCTGAGACTTCAATAAATGCGCAGATTCTCTTCCCGGGTGGCCACTTCATATATAGCTTATATTTATAAGAAGAGGAAATACATCAACAAAAGAGGACAAAAGAGTTGAAACTTGAAAGCAGCAAGAAGGGGTTCTCTTTGCGTGGATTTTGTTTTTTTTTGCATACTTCAGCATGACTTGCACTTTGCCAAAAAGGAGGGAATGCATCACCACCACCCCCAAATGAGGACACAAACTTTCTGCATGCTAATTTATATATTTATTTATTTATATTTATGTATTTATTGCATTTATATACCGCCTCATAGCCAAAGCTCTCCGGGCAGTTTACAACAATTTAAAACATTAAAAACAAGTATACAAAATTAAAACCATATACAGATCAGTGGAGGCTGGTGGCTCCGTGGCCAGTGAATCCGCTCCAGGCTGAGCACTTTGGACAGCTCCTTGAATGCTCGGACCGAAACCCGGAGAGGATTCACTGCACCGCCGATGACGGAGCCACCCGTCTCCAGTGGTGCAGACGCAAAATCAGAAAGGATTGCCATAATTCAAATAGAAGTGCAACCTAGCTTACCATCCTGCGGGAAGGCTTTGGCCAGGTGAGCACTGTGCTTGCTCAGTCTGCCGTCTAGGCACTCGGTGTGGACAGGCAGCTTCAAGTTCCCTCTTTCTCTCCCGTCTGATGGATCTTTTATCCTTAGACTAGAACTGGACTGGACGGCCCTTCGAATGGTGAACAGTAAAATAGTGCATGTTCAGTAAAATCTCGTATGTGTTGCTGCTCAGAGGAAACCTCTATGGAGTTCAAGGGGACAGAGTTGCAGCTCAGTAAGTGGAGGATTTGCTTTGCATGCAAAAGGCCCCAGGCGGAATCCCCAATGGCATCTCCAAATAGGGCTGGCAAAAGACACCTGCTTGAAACCATGGATAGCTGCTGCCAGTCAGGGCAGACAACCCTGAGCTAGCCAGGCCAGTGGTCTGACTTGGAATAAGGCGCCTTCCTATGTTTCTGTGTTCCCATTGGGACTTAGTCCCCGGTAGCGATGGGGGAGAAATTCAGGTCCGTTCGTATTTAAAGCTGAATCGATCACACTCGCATGTTCCGAAACAGTTTGAGAACCAAAAGGCTTTGAAATCCGCACTGATCCAAATTCTGCAATGCAGTTCTGTGACCAAAGAGTGTTTACGAAGATGCTCATATTAGGGGAAAGTATCCGTAAAAAGGATAGATTGGTGAAAACAACATGCAAAAATGCATCATATCGGGGGAAATTGCTTGCAAACGTGTGTACAGTCAAAACCGCGGGCAAAAATGTGTTTAGTAGGAGACATTTGCACTGAAACGCTGAAGAACTTTTATGAGGAATACATTTTTTTTAAAATCGCAAATAGCTGCAGAAATGTCTGAATTTAAGGCGGCAAAAACGAGATACTGAGAGGACCAAAACTGACAGATCTTTCCGTCCCTACTCCTATACGGCTTAGGTCCGGGCTATCTGCCAGACCATATCTCCCTATATGAACCTGGTTGGCCACTGTGAGAACAGGATGCTGGACTAGATGGGCCACTGGCCTGATCCAGCAGGCTCTTCTTATGTTCTTATGTTCTTATGTTAACCTGCCCGGGCCCTGAGATCTTCAGGAGAGACCCTTCTCGCAATCCCAACACCTTCACAAGTGCGACCAGTGGGGACACGAGACAGGGCCTTTTCGGTGGCTGCCCCTAGGCTCTGGAACTCCCTCCTTAGGGAGGCAAGAATGGCCTCCTCTCTGCAGTCCTTCCGCCGACAGCTAAAGCCTTTTTTCTTCCGGCAGGGCTTTGGCACTGAAGGCTTTAAGGGTAGTGATTGAAGAGGGTGCTGTATGTTACTGTTTTACTTGTATGCTCTTAAACTGAGTTGCAGTATTTTAAGTGTATGTCTAATTGGTTTTAACATCTTAATAGTTTAATCCTGTTTTAATGCCGATTTTATATGTTTATATGTTTTATATGTTTATAGGTTCTTAATGATATGCGCTTATTTTTATCTGGAAGCCGCCTTGAGTTCCAGTTTGGAAAAAGGGCGGGGTATAAATAAAGATGATAATAATAATGATAATAATAATGATAATAATAATGATAATAATGATAATAATAATAATAATAATAATACTGTGTACAAGTGCATAGGATTGCACCCTAAGTGTGGACCCAGGATGCTATTCCCTCTGCCTTAACTTCTGTTTTCTCCATTTCAGCTGGTGGCTCCGAGGCTGCACAGGTGCCAGTTCCAGGTGAGCTCTCGTTGCCAAAGAGAGACCAGCGTTTGAAGCTGCGTCTTGTGGATAACGCCTGAGAGCTAGGAAAGGAATTCCTAAATAGTGTCTGGGTTGTTGCTGAATGTTTGCCACTTCTAACTTCCCCCAAGTGTTTCGCTGCAAGCATGAAGGTTGTGATGCTCCCATGGAGCTGATTGGACAGTGTCCGTGACGTCACTGGCAGGCATGTCCCCTAGTGTTGTCTGGTGCCCATTGGGACTGGTGGGGCAGAAGGCAGCCCGCCCACACAGTACATGGAGCCAAAGCCAATGATGGATAGAGCCAACTCGTTGTAGTTTTGCCCCCATCCTCCTCCCTGCTGAGTTCTATGAAAGGCAACCCTGGACTAAGGAGGAGGAGGGGGAAGCTGGCCGCCAGGGCCACCCTCTGGGCTGGTTGTAAGTAAGAAGGCAGGCAGGTGGGGGCTGGCTGAGGTTGGTGGGGCAACTAGTGCCCTAATGCACTAGGCTCTGCTGGCATTATCCCTCCCTTCCCCTGGGCTCTGCCACTTTGGGTAACCACAGTTTGAAACTGGACAGTTGCCAGTTCATTTCTGGGCCCAGTTCAAGGCACTCCCATTAGTGTTGAAAGCCCTAAATGACTTAGATCCCAAATACCCCCTCCTTCCCCACAGATCCTCTCGGGTGTTCAGATCAGCAGAAGGAGCCTTCTTTGTTGTTCCGCCCACCTCGGAAATTCAAGGGTTGGTGGCCCGGGAGAGGGATTTCCGTGGGGCACCCTCTAAGTTGTGGAATTCCCTCTTCACTGAGGTGTGTCCGGCACCTTCACTGTACAGTTTTTGAATCCTAAAGACACACCTCTTGTCCCCGTCCTTTGGCACCTAAGTTGTATGTTTTCAGGACACACCCTACTCCTGTGAATGCAATGTGCTTTAATGGTTCTTACCGCTGTATTTTAAATTTCTATAACCTGCCCTGGGATTTACTGGTGAATGGCAGGAAATAATAATAATAATAGTAATAATAATAATATATTTATTATTTGATTTATATCCCACCCTTCCTCCCAGTAGGGGCCCAGGGTGGCAAACAAAAATGCTAAAAACACTTTAAAACATCAAAAAAGTACCTTAAAATACATTAAAACAAAAACATTAAAAAAGCTTTAAAATAATAATAACCAATAAACAACAATAACAATCAACAACAAAAAATTATAATAATGAACAATATACAAACAACAACAATAACAATCATCAACTAACAACAACAACGTTTTCCCCTAGCTTGCTGGGGGTGGACTAGCTCATCCTCATATGGATGTGTTAGTGCACCCTGTCATAATCTGTATGTCTTGGGGGTCTCCATGGGGCACCCTCTCATTTTGCATGCCCTGCTTACCGTTAGTGCCAGGAATCGAGGCTTCCCACCCTGCAGGCCAAAGCTAGCCCACTGTATACCCTGTGCCAGCTAATGATTTTAAGCAAGCTGTTTTAGCCTTAAGTTAATCAATATATATTCAACATGTATTTGTTAGCAAAGCCTGGAGGCTTGTATTCCCCTTTCAGGCCCCAGCATCTTTGGGTATGTCAGATCACCTCATAGCCACCTGCAGTCTAATCTAGGTGTTTTAATGAGGATATGATGGCTTGCCCAGTATGATGCTGGGAATGTACCTTGTTAGAGAAATATCAAAGGAGTTTAATTAGGCATATATTTAAGTATATGTTTATCAGTAGGCAGTTCATAGTTGGCTTGCCTAGTATGGTGTTGGAAAGCACCTTGTTAGACTTCAGAGAGTCCTGATAGGCATAGATTCAATGGATGGGTCGAAGGACGGTCAATGACACGAGTCAAGTAACGGTCAAAGAGAACTTTGCATGTTAGTAAAGATGAAGATAAAGATGGTAGCCATATAGTTTGCCAAAAGAAGATGTCAAGGTGCTCCAAGAAAGATATTATAGTTTTTTAGCAATTAGTCTGCTTTGAAGGTGTTCTGTGAAAAGGTCAGAACTGCCAATTATATGCAACATATGTTACTTCAAAGTGTATAATCTCATTAATCATGTATGTAACTCCATGTGTATGCCAATGATATGTGCCAAGATTTATACTATATAAGCATGATCTGTGCCCAGCGTGAGTGTTCAGTCTCTGACCTCCGCTACTGCAGAGCGGTGGGACTGATCCACTTTTATTGGGAATACTTGGCTGAATGCTGTAAGTTACTCAATAAATTTTAACTCTTTGTAAGCAAACCTCTTGTCTGCATCTCATCTCTGGTAATCCAAAACAACCCTGAAGGTATACACCCACCAAGCCTCTCAGTGTGTCTTCCAGCAGCCTGCCTTGTCCACCCACACTCTTCCTAGGCTTCGTTTCTCACCGGCCATGCCACTCATCTCCCACCAGTGGAGACTGGCGACTCCTATTTCAGTTCAGCACCTTGGACAGCTCCTCGAAACTTTGGACTAAAACCTGGAGTGGATTCACTGCCCCACTGACATTGGATCCTCCAGTCTCCTCTGATCCCCACCCAAACAAAGGGGTCCTCCTGAAGCTGGTCCTGCCTAGAGACCTTCATCAAAATTGCCTACAAAAATGTGTTTATTAGGAGATATGGAGACTAAAATGCTGAAGAGTTTTCATGAGAGTTTTTCCCCGCTCCAAAAATAGCAAATTGCTGGAGAAATGTGGAAAACTGAGGCTCTGGGCACACTGGTCGCTTCGAAAGCAGCCAGAATGGTTTTTCTGGCTGCGTTTTGAAGCCGCTCTGCCCTCGGCTGGCCGCACCTCCCTTCCCCACCGCTGCCTTCAGACCTTTCAGGACTGCCCACACATAAGTGTCGGGCCAATCCCTGCCTCTGCCTGAGCCTGCAGCAAAGCGGTTCCATTGGACAGACCTGGAAGACAAATGGGCTGATCTACCAATCAGTTGCAAAATCTGCCCAGAACTGAGTTTTAGTTTTCTGACCAGAAATTGTTCTGACTTGAATTTTAGAATCTGACCAGAGTTTCAGAGTAAAAAGGGGTGGAGTTTGACTAGTGTTGTGTGCCCCAGCTTTCAGAAAAGAGGTGGAGACACACTGGAGCTGGCACAACAGTAATAAATTCAGTAATATCCTGAATTTAAGATTGGAAAAATGAGAGCCGAAATGGATGGGCCCTTCCATCTCTAGTCCTGACTGGTGGCCTTTTTCTTCCAGAGCTCCAGCTAGTCAATGGGCGCAGCCGTTGCCAAGGACGTGTGGAGATCTTCTACAACAACGCTTGGGGCACCGTGTGTGATGACGACTGGGACATTGTGGATGCCAATGTGGTTTGCCGCCAGCTCGGTTGTGGCCATGCCATAGCCATGCCACCCACGCTCTTCTTTGGCCCGGGGCGCGGTCCCATCTTCCTAGACAATGTGGACTGCAAAGGGAGAGAGGTGGCCCTCAGTGAGTGCAGCAGCCATGGATGGGGCATCCACAACTGTTACCACTACGAGGATGTTGCTGTCACATGTAACGGTACAAAGGTTTGGGTCCGATGGATGGCAGTGGCAGGAGGGAGAGGGGTTAAGCAGCGTTAAGTGGTGGGAGGGAGAGGGGTCAAGTAACCTTAAGTGGAGGAAGGGAGAGAGAGGGGTTAAGTGGAGGGAGGGAGGGAAAGAGGTTAAGCAGTGTTAAGTGAAGAAAGGGAGAGGGGTTAAGCAGTGTTAAGTGGTGGGAGGGAAGGGAGTTAAGCCATGTTAAGTGGTGGGAGGGAGAGAGGTTAAGCATGTGCTTGGATGGGAGACCACTAAGAAACTGTGTGTATGATGAAAGGCTAGATATAAAGAAGGGCTAGATATAAACATTAAAAAATGATGATAATATAATTGTGTGGGGATTAAATGGCATTTCTGAAGACAAAATGATACCTTCTTTGTTTTTGTTTTTCCTGTTGTTACTAATTTGATTTCTTGCCTGCCTTCTACCCTAAGGTCCCAGGAGGGGTAACAGCAATATAAAAATGCAATCTTAAAAGAAAGTTTCAAACAAATTACCATCCCAAGAACAGGCTGGTCCTGAAAATCTCATTTGTCAAAGGCTGGGGTAAAGAGGTGCATGCAAAGGAAACTACTACATAATGAGGGTGCCAGGTGCCCCTCTGTGGGGAGGGAATGCCACTACCTGGGTGGGCTGCCACAGGGATTGCCCTCTTCCGGGCTGCCATTCCTGAGGGCGGCGGGACTACCAAGAGGGCCCCGTCTACTGATCTCAACACCTGAGAGGGTCTGTAGGCAGTAGAGACCAATGGCTCTGATGTCAGTGGGGCAGGGAATCCGCTCCGGGTTTAATCTGAACTTTCAAGGCGCTGTCAAAAGCGCTGAACCAAATTAATTGGGGGATAGGTTTCAGTACCTTGGGCAGTTCCTTGGAAGTTCAAATTCTGGATTTACTGCCCAACTGACATCAGAGCCCCCCCCCCCGTCTCCACCGTCTGTAGGGAATTAGAAGATGCACAGCTGTGTCAGAGGAGGCACCATCTTTGAAGAGATTTCCCCTCCTGTCCGAGAGTAAAGGAAAATGGCAGGGGTGAATGTTTGGCAAGAGATTGTATTACCAAGAATTAGGGGCTTTGAAAAAACTTGAAGCGTGTTTCGTCTGGATAATTTAACAAGAGTTATATATCACTTTAAAAAAAACCCACCCACCTCTAAGTGGTTTACATAAAATAATATAAAATATTCATAAGAAAATACTGCTAAAACCAGCAGGCCTTAAAAACAAGTCACCATTTAAAAAGCCCTATCGATATGCAGACAAAATCAGCTGTTTTTAAACAGAACCAATGCACCCAATAAAATCACGTCTGGCTCAAAGCAGCAAAGTTCTTCAAAATGGAAATAGACTGCCTTCAAGTTGGTCCTGACTTATGGCGATCCTATGTATAGGGTTTTCATGGAGAGGGGGTTTACCATTGCCTTCCTCTGAGGCTGAGAGGCAGTGACTGGCCCAAGGTCACCCAGTGAGCATCATGGCTATCTGGGGATTCGAACCCGGGTCTCCCAGGTCACAGTCCAACACCTTAACCACTACACCACACTGGCTGTCTTAGCAAGCTCAAAAAACAACTTCACGAAGGCACGTACCTCCTCGTCATAGGCAGCCAGATTTAATCAACCAAAATGGATTAATCTAACAAATTAACCGAATAAGCCCTTCAGACAGTGCTTGTGTATTGGTGTGGTTTTCAGTGCAAGTCCTACTCAGACGTGATCGTCTGTGGAGCAAATTAGAACTGCTTTCTATTGAGAAAAGGCTATTGCTCCTGATTCGCTATTGAACCAAAATACATCTATCCAGGTACGATGTAGCTTTTGAGGTCACTTCTCGAAGGAGATCTCCTCCTCACGAGGTGTCAGACAAGGGTGTGTTCTCGCCCCCACCCTATTTAACCTATACTTGGCTGATCTTCCTTCTGTCCTGGGAACGATACAATCCCATCCACCAAAGATTGGGCATACAAAAGTACTCATTCTGCTTTATGCACACGATGCGGTTCTAATTTCCCAAACCCGGCTGGGTCTTAAGAGACTACTCAGTAGCTTTGCAGAATATTGTAAAGATAATTACCTTACAATTAACTATACTAAATCTAAAGTAATAGTATTTTCCAGGAGAAAGGTCAGGTACCCTTGGTTCATGGGGAACGACAGAATCAAACAGGTTGACCCCTACAAATACCTGGGTATCTGGTTCCATGAAACAGTCAGCTGGAGAATCCATGGCAAATATGTTAAGGCCAAAGCTGAGAAAAACATGGGTGCAATGACCCGCTTCTTTTTCACAAAGGGCGGGAAATTTTTGCCAGCGGCAGTATGTGTTTTAAGAACCAAAATAGTCCCGATGATATTCCATGGGGCACCAATTTCCTTACATCTATTTTTGGTGTCCCAAGATGTGTTTCTGGAGCTACCCTTAATCTGGAGGCTGGCCTTAACTCTTTAAAATGCTTAGCTTGGACCTATGTCAATAATTTCTGGCTACGCTGCTGTCTTATGTCTACTCAAGGCTCATTTACATCTCAGGTAATGAGAGACCCTCTTAAGCCATCTTGGACCAAGGTGGTGGTGGATAAAGTTGTTTCAGCTGGCCTTTCTCCTTCTGACTTGCTCTCTATGGAACTTGGTAGGGCCAAGGCGATTGTTAAACAGTGGCTAGTGGACATTGACATCCAAGAGCTTCTTGTAGCTGCTTCGGGCCCCTGTTCCCCTCGATCACTGGGTCTAACAGGTTTGCCTTGTAATGATGGGATGCTCTATCTAAGTTGGCTATCTGTACCCAAGTACAGGAGGACATTTTCTCTGGCCCGATTCAACGCCCTACCTTCTAAACTCTTGGAGGGTAGATACGATAAAACTCCACAGAATAATAGATGCTGCCCCTGTGATAATGCTGGAGTCTGTTTTACATGTTCTGTTTAATTGTAGATATTATGAAGGGGCCAGAAAAGATCTTTTATACCCTATTATGCAGTCTCTTCCAGGCCGCTCCCCTGAGTCTCTTCTGCCTGTTTTACTAGAGGGCTCTGACAAGGCAATTACCATTCAAGCGGCCACATTTCTGAACTTGGCCATTGTGACCAGACCCTGTAAGACTGTGAAATGTAATTAATTTTATCGTATTGTTTTGATGTCTGCCATAGCTCTGTCACGAAGCAGTCTCGTGTTAATATTTTTATACTGTATTGTGGTCGGCTGACTGAAATAAAAATGATTCACGCTGCTCAGAGTAGACCCATTGAGGTTTCTAGATATGATTCACCTAGGCTCCTTGATTGCAGTGGGTCTTCTCTGACTAGCTAGGACTTAGTTGAATACAACCCTGTGTGTGTGTGTGTGTGTGCATGGCAGAAGGCTAGCAGCTATGAGGTTGGTGAAAAAGATTGACTGCGCCTATGCTAATATTGATACTTCTGTTGGATTGCTTGTCTTTTGCAGAGCTCTTGCCCACCCAAGCATCAAGGGGACCAGGCGGCAGAACAGCCACGGCCTCATTACAGAATGGGGGAAGTGAGTGCTTTTTGGAGTTAGCTGAGGATAGCCCCTCAGATAATATGATTAAAAATAGCTTTGCAGTGCAGAACTCACATAACCTAAGGAGAACCTGCTGGGTGAGGCCAGTGGCTCATCTAGTCTAGCATCTTCTTCTCATAGTGGCCAACCAAATGTCCATAGGTATACAACAACATACAATTTTTAAAAAATATATAAAGAACTTTTTTTCAAACAACTGGCTGCTTGGAAAACTTTTTAAAGAGCTGCATGGGAGTGTCGGCACAGGAAAGTCATCAGGACATACCTGAAAGTCAAAAGTGAGGATGTGAGGATGTATCATGCATGTACAGTGGACTAGTAGACCAGGAGGCTAGTGGGTGGAGCCAGGTGAGTTTTGTTGAGCAGGAGGGAATTTTAAAAAGTCAGTTCGGTGGCTCTACAAACCGGGGGATAGTTCTGGGCATCTGGGGGAGCAAGACAGAAAGGCAGAGTCATGAAAAACTATGGGATGCTGTAAAAGAAATGGGGGTGCCACAGAATCTGATTGTCCTGATGCACAACCTATACTCTGGACAAGAGGCTACTGTAAGGACCGAATGGAGAAACTGACTGGTTCCCAGTTGGAAAGGGTATGAGACAGGGGTGTATTTTATCACCCTATTTGTTTAATCTATATGCAGAACTTATCATACAGAAAGCGGGATTGGACCAAGATGAAGGAGGTGTGAAAATTGGAGGGAGACATATCAATAATTTAAGATATGAAAATGATACCATACTACTAGTAAAAACCAGTAATGATCTGAAATGAATGCTGATGAAAGTTAAAGAGGAAAGCACAAAAGCAGGACTACAGCTGAACATCAAGAAGACTAAAGTAATGACAACAGAAGATTTATGTAACTTTCAAGTTGACAACGAGGACATTGAACTTATCAGGTGTTATCAACACATTGGCACAGTCATTAACCAAAACGGAGACAATAGTCAAGAAATCAGAAGGTGGCTAGGGCTGGGGAGGGCAGCTATGAGAGAACTAGAAAAGGTCCTCAAATGCACAGATGTATCATTGAACACTAAAGTCAGGATCATTCAGACCATAGTATTCCCGATCTCTATGTATGGCTGTGAAAGTTGGACAGTGAAAAAAGCGGGTAAGAGAAAAATCAACTCATTTGAAATGTGGTGTTGGAGGAGAGCTTTGCACATACCATGGACTGCAAAAAAGACAAATAATTGAGTGTTGGAACAAATTAAACCAGAACTATCATTAGATGCTCAAATGATGAAACTGAGGTTATCATACTTTGGACACATAATGAGAAGACCTGATTCACTAGAAAAGACCATAATGCTGGGAAAAACAGAAGGGAGTAGAAAAAGAGGAAGGCCAAACCAGAGCTTGGAAAAGTTACTTTTTTGAACTACAACTCCCATCAGCCCAATCCAGTGGCCATGCTGGCTGGGGCTGATGGGAGTTGTAGTTCAAAAAAGTAACTTTTCCAAGCTCTGCCAAACAAGAGATGGATCAATTCCATAAAGGAAGCTACAGACCTGAACTTACAAGATCTGAACAGGATGGTTCACGGCAGATGGTCTTGGAGGTCGCTGATTCATAGGGTCGCCATAAGTCATAATCGACTTGAAGGCACATAACAATAACAGTACACCGGGTTATGGAAAGCCACGGACACGTCCGGACATTTGAGAAGATTGGCACCTAAACAAATTGGGTTGTCATCTACAAAGTCCTATTCAGAGTAGACCTATTGAAATTAATGGACCTAACCTAAGTAGCCATGTCCATTAATTTCAGTGGGTCTGCTCTGAGTAGGACTAGTGAGTGCCACCCATAATCTCGTTACTTGCTGACCGTTGTTGTTTTACTGGAAAAAACCTACAAACTTCTGTTTTATAAGGAGAGTCCCAAATTGCAACTAGAAGGATTTTTTCACACGGCATATTGTTAGAATGGTGGGATTTGCTCCCATAAGGTGTCGTGATGGCTCAGGCCCTGTTTGTGGGCATCTCATTGGTCACAGTGAGAACAGAAGAAGACTACATGGGCCACTGGCCGGATCCAGCAGGCAGGCTCTTGGGTTATGCTGTTGTTGCGTGCACCCCAGTCTCTGAGCGGTGAGATACTGCCAGGATTCCCAGCGCTTACCCAGGGTTTTGCTTTCTTGGTATGAAGATGAGTGGAGACTGTGGTGTCTCTGTGATATATGGCTTTATTTACACATATATACAACCTGAGTGGAAGATGCAAGGGGCTCACAGCATTAACACCCCAACAGAACCCCTTTAGGCTTCACAGGAGTCCCCAAACCCATAGCTTGGGATTCAGCACAGAGCACGAGGCAAGCCTCCCTGGGTACTCCCAGCTCCCAGCTTCACATCGGTCTCACCGGCACACAGAGACTACTTCCTTTGGGAGGGGGAGGGGGTCACTCTCCTGCAAGAGTTCCCATAGCAACAGGACTGCTCTGGACCAAGTCTTTAGACATGTAAATCAGGTCCATCAACTGAACAAGGAAGCTAGCTTGACCAGAACTGTTAACTGGTTTGACACGTTCAAGCAGGTCTCCCTAACACAAACTGCATCTCTGTCTATTCAAAATCACAGGCCAGAAGGGGACACACAAACATTATCCTGACCAACCAATCCCCCAATCCTATAACATTATATGATTTTATTTATTTATTTATTTCAATGTATTTATCAACCTCTTAACTTTTCACCTACAGTGTGCAAAGTCTAAATGTTCTTGTTTTTGATCTAGTAGGACTTACTTCTGAGTAGGTATGGTTAGGGCCACCCCCACTAGTCTTTAAGGTGCCACAAGACTCTGCTGTTCCCTTCTATGCCTCTCTGGTCCCGCTCCAGGCAACGGTAGCCTCCGACTGGTGGGCGGAGCCAATTCCTGCCAAGGCCGAGTGGAGGTATTCTACAAAGGGAACTGGGGGACGGTGTGTGATGACGACTGGGGGCTGAGCGATGCGGGCGTGGTGTGCAAGCAGACGGGCTGCGGGCGTGCTGTGGAGTACAAGACCAACGGCTACTTCGGCTATGGCACGGGGCGCATTCTCCTAGACAATGTGAATTGCGAGGGGAGCGAGCCACACCTCTCGGCCTGTTTCAGCCTTGGCTGGGGCATCCATAACTGTGGGCACCATGAGGACGCTGGCGTCATCTGTGCTGGTGAGTGAACCTTCAGGGCTGGCTCAACCATACGGGCAAAGGGGGAAGCCACCTGGGGTGCTAAGATCCCGGCCTCAGCAGCGGTGGCTGGTGCCCACTGGGACTGGTGGGGCGGAAGGCAGGGAGCCCAACGGTAGGTGGAGCCAGAATCAATGACAGGCGGAGCCAATTCATTCTAGCTTTGTCCCTATTGTCCTCCCTGCTGAGTTCTACAAAGGCTAAGGAGGAAACTGCAGAGCTTGGGAAAGTTTCTTTTTTGAACTACAACTCCCATCAGCCCAGTCTGGTGGCCATGCTAGCTGGGGCTGATGGGAGTTGTAGTTCAAAAAAGCAACTTTTCCGAGCTCTGGGAAACTGACAGCCAGTGCCGCCCCCTGGACTGGTTGTATGTAAGGATGAAGACAGATGGGGGCTGCTTGAAGGCAGACTGAGCTTGGTGGGGCGGTGTCCCACTTGCCCTAATGGACCAGCCTTTATTGGGTCTAAGCCGGCACCGGCGGCTGGCTCCATGTCAGTGGGATGATGGCATCTGCTCCAGGTTTTAGTCCATACTTTCAAGGAGCAGTCGGAAGTGACTTACATTGGGTGCCATTCAATGATAGTCCTGCTCAGAGTAAACCCACTGAAGTTACTAGACATGACTAATGTGGGTTCATTGATTTCAGTGGGCCTACTCTGAGTAGGTCTTAGTGGCATGCAACCCATAAAAACCATTTTAAACAAACATGGTGAATAAAACACAGCCTGGGCTCCTGCTGGGAGGAAGGGTGGGATATAAATCAATTAAACACACAAATAAATAAAAAGCTAAAAACACATCTGTACAGGTAAAGGACAGGTCTACAGACCCCACTCCCTGCAAATATTTGATTTCCTTTGTGTGATATTATTACTGATTGATTAATTAAATTTACGTCCCGCCCTTCCTCCCAGTAGGAGTCCAGAGCGGCTCCTCTGCTAGAAGGCAGAGATGGGGTGGGAAGTCTAAGGACTAGGGATGGAACAATCTGCCAGGTTGGGTCCTCTCGGTTTCTCATTTTTCAAATTGTAAAGTTCAGTTTTCTTCATTTTCTGCAGCAATTTGCTTTTAAAAAAAATCCTCATGAAAGTGCTGTGGCTTTTTAGTACAAATATCTCCCACTAAGCACATTTTTTTGTCTGCAGTTTTGACTCGTGTACATGTTTTTGCAAGCAATTTCTTCTGATTGTAATGCGTTTTTTGTATATTGTTTCCCCTAATTTTTAAGCACATTTTTGTTTAACTGATGTGTTTTTGTAAACACTGCTTGGTCTGAGAGCTGCATCACAAAACTCAGATACATATGAATTTCGAAGGATGGCTGTGTTTCAGTTCTCACATTGTCTCAGAAAAGATGGGTTTGATAAATTAAAACTGAATTCATAGAATAGTAGAATTGGAAGGGGCCCGTAAGGCCATCAAGTCCAACCCCTGCTTGATGCAGGAATCCAATGTAATGCATACCCGACAGGTGGCAATAGTGTTAGATGGGTGGGGTCCTATCCTGAACAGGGGTGGGGTGCACTAGGCATGATTTCAGAGTCCAGCAAGGGAAGGAGGGCAACATCAAGCAAGTCCATGTTCAGGTTTCGGCAAAGTAATGCCAAGCAAAGCAGATTCCGATAAGTCAAAGCCAAGCAAAGTAGAACTCTGGTCCCATAAGGTAAATTCCAAACAAATCAGGTAGCACCCTGGACAGCTCCATGTAGAGTTCAGGCAGGAAAGTCATACAAAGGGGCTCAAAAGTTGTTTCAGCAGCAAACTCAGAGCGAGACTATGAGGCAGGTCCACACCATGCATTTAAAGCGCATCCAATGCACATTTAAAGCACACAACTTTCCCCCAAAGAAATGGTTTATTAAGGGCGCTGGGGATTTGTAGCTCGGTGTATGGGAAGCCACAGTTTTCAGGCTTTATGTGCTTTAAATGTGTGTTGGATGTGTTTTAAAGGAATAGTGTGGACCTGCCCTAAAGAGAGGTGCTGCTGCATCTCTGTGGCTAGCTCAGTTAAGGGGCAGTGCCTGCTTCAACAGCCACTGACTCTGACTCCGCTGTAGTACCTGCTTCACCTTCCGGGCTGGAGTCTGAGGATGGCCGTCAGGCTGGAGCAATGCTGGCAATGGGGTGTAATGGTTAGAGTGTTGGCCCAGGACCTGGGAGAGACCAGGGCTCAAATCTCCGCTCGGCCATGAAGCTCCCTGGGTGACCTTGGGCCAGTCACTGCCTCTCAGCCTAACCCACTTCACATGGTTGTTGTGAGGATAAAATCGGGAGAGGGAGAACCATGTTTGTACGTGACCTTGCACTCCTTAGAGGAAGCTGGGACATAAATGTAACCAACCAACCAACCAAACGCGCCTCTGTTGTGCTGGCGTGTCCAGAGTCGTGGGGACATTTGGAGCCTGCCTCGAGGGCAAATCCCTCTCGCACATTTCTACCAGACCCACAGCTTCATCCCCTAAAGGTGGAGATTTGGGTGTCTGTGGTCATGGTCATCTTGCATAAGGGTCTGGAGCAACGAGCATCACTCACCCTTTGGCTTGAAATCCTTTACTGGAATGGCGACAGGCTATGATGTGCCTTTTCTGCTGCTGTCTCCTTCCAGGGCTCAGGACAACGACTGCCACGGCTGTCACCACCTCAGTGGCCCAGGACTCTGAGCAGTCATTTGCAGATACAGACACAGGTGAGAGAAGACAGGCCATCATTCATCCCACCCTCCACAAAAATCCCATCATGGACCGTTGGCAGGTTATGTTTTCCTGACTTCAAATGCAGGATGCATTTCTGTACATCTGCTTACCTGGAAAATCACCAGCGGCTGTCGTAGATCAGTGGCGGAGAACTGTGACCTGCAGGCCAAAATAAACCTGCCAGGTTCAGAGGCTGACCCACCTGGCATTTGGGGAGAAGCATACTCCCCTTTCTTGAGCCTGATGTCACATGACAACAGGGGCAGGTGGTGGAGGCTGGTGGCTCTATGTCAGTGGGGCAGTGGCATCCGCTCCGGGTTTTCATCTGAACTTTCAAGAAACTGTCCAAGGTGCTCAAACCTATTCCCTAAATGGGTTCAGCACCTTGGACAGTTCTTTGAAAGTTTGGACTAAAACCCAGAGCAGATGCCACTGCCCCACTGGCATCGAGCCACAAGGGAAGTTCAAGCCCAGAACATTCAAAGGAAGGAAGAAGCAGACTCTTTCACTGCAGCTCATGGTTTGACATTGCAAAGCACCTAGCACCATATGACTTCAGGTGTTCAACAGGGTTGACAGAAGTGGTCTGTGGAACGTTGGCCACTTCTGAATCTGGCCTCCAGTCAGATCCAGTCCATCGCCACCCCAGTCATAGATGGACAAGCAATTCCCCCATTCTCAATCCTGTGAAATGGAAAGAGAACCTCACTTTTGACGTTTGGGAGTCTCTTGAAGACTTTTTGGTGCTGACTGGCCTATGCAGCAGTTTGAAATTTTTGTTTATTAAATAGCCCGTCATTTTAATGATTGTTTCGTACGGTTTTAATTTATGTTTATGTTCTATGCTGCCCTGATGTTTTGCCAGAAGGTGGTATATAAATACTTTTATAAGCAAACAACAGATAAACAAACCACAATTGGCCCATTGTTTCTTGAGAGTGGGGAGACCTGAAAAGATTTCACATGTAAGAGAAGCTTTTAACAGTATAGAAATACATGATATTGGCTATTAACTGCTGCAGATCAAGCCTGTGTCCATATCAGACATTTAAAGTGCATCCTTGCCCCCAAAAGAATCCTGGGAACTATAGCTTCACAGAGCTACCATTCCCAGCACCTTTATAGAATCAGAGAATCGTAGAGTTGGAAGGGGCCTTTAAGGCCATCAAGTCCAACCCCCTGCTCACTGCAGGAATCCAACTGAAAGCATCCCCGACAGACAGCTGTCCAGCTGCCTCTTGAAGGCCTCCAGTGTCGGAGAGCCCACCATCTCCCTCGGTCATTGGTTCCATTGTCATACCGCTCTAACAGTTAGGACGTTTTTCCTGATATTCAGTTGAAATCTGGCTTTAACAAACCATTCTTTGGGGGCAGAGGAACAGGTGTGAAATGTTTTAAATGTATGCCATGCACACAACATGAGCCACTTTTAAAGGGCCCATTGAAAGGTTGGCAATCTCGTCCCACGAGCCGGGGCCAAGCCGCAGGACTGTCGGTCTTCCTGGTGGCTGGGCTGAGTTCTCAAACAGCATCTGGCTGAGTGCCACTGGAGGCCGAAGGTTGCTGTGATGGCATGTGTCTTTGCAGTCACGGAGGGCCAAGAACAACCTTCTCCTGAAACTGAGATGATGGTGACCTCAGCTTTCCTACTGCTGGAAAAACAACGTAAGTACATTTGCGTGTCCTTTGTAGATGGGAATAAGGCTTTATCAGAGATCAAAATCTCCAAAGAGAAGGCTAAGGGTTTAGGAGAAGGTCTTGGTGGTGGGACGATGCGAAGGTTTTTAGTTCAGGAAAGAAAGGAGAGGTTCCCAATGATACAACATAAGACACAAAACCAAAAATGCCGGAACCAATAATAAGGAGGCAAGTACAAGCCACAATTTATAAATGCAAAACACTCGGATGGCGATAAGCACAAAAATGCAAAACACAGATAATAATAATAATAATAATGATAATAAACAACTTTATTTCTACCCTGCCCTTTTTCCAATAGGACTCAGAGCGGCTTACAACTAAAAACCAACACCATTAAAACATACAGAAATATACAATTAAAAATAGAATTAAACTATGAGAAAAATTAAAACCATAAAACATACGTTAAAAACAGTGGACAATTTAAGATATGAACCCGCCCGTATACTACGTTCAGCTACGAAGGCCCTCCTCCGGGTTCCAACCCATAGGGATGCCCGGAGGGTGATGACAAGATCTAGGGCCTTCTCGGTGGTGGCCCCCGACCTGTGGAACGGTCCCCCCGAGGAAGTGCGCCTGGCGCCGACGCTGCTTTCCTTTCGGCGCCAGGTTAAAACTTTTTTATTCTCCGAAGCATTTTAATCTAAATTGATTTAAATTTAAAATGTTACTGCATTGATTTAGATTGTGTTATTTTGTATCATATTGTGTTATTTATTGTATTTTTTATGCTTTGTATTTCTATGTTCACCGCCCAGAGAGCTATTGCTAGTCGGGCGGTATATAAATTTAATAAATAAAATAAATAAATAAATAAATAAATAAAATAATGAAATCATATACTATAGTCACCAATCCTATGACACTTAATCCTGGCCGTTCTCTATCCCAAATGCCCATTGAAATAAAACAGTCTTTACTTGTCGCCGGAAAGACGGCAAGGAGGGAGCTAATCGCACCTCACTCGGAAGGGAGTTCCATAGCCTAGGGGCGGCCACCGAGAAGGCCCTATCTCGTGTCCGCGTCATATGTACTTGCGAAGGTGTGGGGAGCACAAGAAGGGCCTCACCTGAAGATCTCAAATCCCGGACAGATTCATATAACTGCGAAAACAAAGCAATGTACAAATTCAAAGCAAAGAGATGGAAAGTGAAACCAGACTCCGAAGTATATCAGTGATGAGCTCTCCAAGGTTGCCAGATTAGTTCAGATCAAAGCATCAGGAACAGAAGCATAAATTGCTGGTGTTTCCCGTTCAACCCTCATCCCATAAAAATCTGCCTTGCATGCAGAAGGTCCCAAATTCAATCCCAAATGGCATCTCCAGGTAGGGCTGGGAGGGACTCCTTGCCTGAAATCCTGGAGAGCAGCTGCCAGTCAGTGTAGACAATACTGAGCTAGATGGACCAATGGCCTGACTCTGTATAAGCCAGGTTCCTAGCTTCCTAAAATCCAAAGCAGTTAGAAACATGAACTGGGGTCTCCTAACTCATAGCACCCTTTCCAATCTATAGCTCCCAGGATTCTTTGGGGGAAGCCACAACTATTTAAATAATCGTGGAATAAATGTGTAGTGTGAATGTGGTCTTAGCCATGCACCTGACGCTCAGCCAGGAGAGTGTCTGCCTTATCTCAATTGGGAGGGAGTTCCACAGGCTTTTCTCCCCCTACACTGAATGTGCGGGTTGTAGTTGCTACAAGTGTATGTGTGTGTGTCTATGTGTCCATGTGTATGAAACTGAGGTCATCATACTTTGGACACATAATGAGAAGACGTGCTTCACTAGAAAAAACAATAATACTGGGGAAAGCGGAAGGGAGTAGAAAAAGAGGAAGGCCAAACAAGAGATGGATTGATTCCATCAAGGAAGCCACAGACCTGAACTTACAAGATCTGAACAGGGTGGTTCACGACAGATGCTCTTGGAGGTTGTTGATTCATAGGGTCGCCATAAGTCGTGATCGACTTGAAGGCACATAACAAGAAGCCCATGGGCAGGTGGTGTGTCTGTGGCTTTGCCCTCTCCCAGTGGTCTCGAGAGGTTACCCATGAGGGAATGCATCTCTCTGGCTGAAAAAGCCCCCCCTCCCCGATTTAGGTTATGCTTTTTCTGAAAGGATGTCGAGCCAGTTCTTGAATGCAGGATACAATCTGCAGATGGTAAGACACCAGAATTCATGAGCATCGAAACCCTTTCTCCAGGCCTCTTGGTAACCTGCTGCAAAAATAAAAGGGAAATGCACATTCCCCTGCGGTGGAGCCAGGCGGCGGAATATCCGCCAATCAAAAGTGAGCTTGGGGATGTCCCACTGTTATGGCCACATTTCAGCATCTCTCCTTCCCCCACTCCCAAATCCGAGCAGCAGGTGGCGGCATCCGACTAGCAAATGGGAACAGCAGCTGCCAAGGCAGAGTCGAGGTCCTCTATGGGGACACCTGGGGGACCGTTTGCGACGACGACTGGGATTTCCCCAATGCCCAGGTGGTCTGCCGGCAGGTGGGCTGCGGCTCGGCACTTGTGGCCACCGTGCTGGGCTACTTTGGCTACGGCACCGGGCCCATCCTTCTGGACAACGTGGACTGCGCTGGCACCGAGGCGGACTTGGCCGACTGCTTCAACCTGGGATGGGGGCAACACAACTGCAGGCACCACGAGGACGCCGGCGTCATATGCAGCGGTGAGAGATTGTTGTGCACTGGTGGCAGTTAGCCATTCCCTCCCGTCCTTCAACTCCTGCCTCATGTAGCTAAAGGGACCCACAGTCCAGCCTTGGGGCTGTCAAGACACCTTCCGCCAACCTGGGTCCCCTCCGGCTCTTTTAGATGGCGACTCCCATCAGCTCCCACCAGCACGGCCTAGACCCCACCAGGCCCGGCACCGTATGGCTATGCCAGCACAGGCTGACGGGGCCCGTCGTCCAAACTAGCTTGGGGGCGCCAGCTTGGTGAAGGCTGCTATAAGGGACTGCATTATGGATCTGGCCCCTGCTTTGAATTTCACCTCTGCTAGGAAATCACCAGGCAGCCCTTGGTAAGCCTTGTAAGGACTGACGTAGCATCAACCTGACCCCGCCCAATCTGCAGTATGCTAGATAATAACATGGACATACCTTACAGGGCTGTCGTAAGGAATGTGATTATTTATTATTATTGTTGTTGTTTACTTATTATTTATTGAGTTTATATCCTGCCCTTCCTCCTGAAGGAGCCCGGGGCAACGAACACATCGACAAAACAATTAAGAAACGTTATCCTTTGTATAGTTAAAAACATTCAAAAAACAGTTACAGTTAAAAACATCCTTTCATCCACGATCTCTGGGTTGCCGGTAGGGCTGTGCACTGGATTCAACTGAGGGCGGAGCCAAATTGGGCCCATTCAGATATTTTTAGGCCTTGGCCGAATCGGGTGCTGACAGCCATGGATCGCTATGGGTCAGATTTGATGACCCAGCGCAACCCAGGGCTATCAGGCAGGAAGAAGGGGCAGCTGCACCTCTCCTTCCTGTCTGATAAGCAGAGGCAGTGATCCTCTGGGGGTGCGGGCACTGTTTTGCAGAACAGCGTCTCCCAGGATACTCCCTTCTGTGCGATGCTATTTTGCAGAAGGCTTTTCTGCACACACAATCTAGATCCGTAGCATATTTTGTTGTCCCTGAAAAGCACTTCTTGAGAAAATGGCTTCATTCCAAATGGAAGAGCTCGTTGCTGATTGATCCTGCATTACCTCGCAATGTGTCCGCTTGGAAATGGATGTAGGCAGTCTCAGCAATGGAGGGTGTATCCGCACCTGCCCAGTGACATTATGAATGGGCATTAGAGATAGGGAGAAATCCGACTCAGATCTCAGTTAAAGCCAACTTGATCAAATTCATACTTTCTCAGAACGGAAACACTGCTGTCCTTTGGAATTTGCACTGATCCAAATTTTGCGATGCAGTTCACTAACCAGTGTTTCCAGAGATGCATAGATTACGGGAAAGTGCATAAAAATGTGTATATGTGCAAAACAAACAAAAATGCATAATATTAGAAATTGCTTGCAAAAACATTATTCACAACTGCATACAAGAGGGTGCTTATGAGGAGAACTTCACACCAAAAGGCTGAAGAATTTTCATGAGGATCAAAAAAATATATATCTGCAAGTTGTGGCAGAAATGCGGAGAACCCAATTGGACAGATCCTTCCATCTCTAGTGGGCCTGTGCCAAGATGGCAATCAGAGCTTGGAAAAGTTACTTTTTTGAACTACAACTTCCATCAGCCCCAGCCAGCACGGCCACTGGATTGGGCTGATGGGAGTTGTAGTTCAAAAAAGTAACTTTTCCAAGCTCAATCTCCACTTCATCTGGGGCTTGTACATGGAGGGAAAGGGGTGGCTAACCTAACCAAAGGGAGGGTCTTCAAATGCTTGTCAAGTAGCCACACCCACCCTTGTGGACGGCAGGATCTAGACGCAATCTCGTGTGCACGCAACCTGGATGCTATGCAAAACGGGATAGTAGTGGGTAGAACTCCCTTCCCGCAAGTACAAAAAACACAAACCCTTGCCACCCAGTAACTCACACTGACGTGTTATATGGGCTCTACCAGGACAAAATCTTGGGAGATAGAAATGTATGGTGTTATAAAACATAACTGGTGCCAAATAGCCCCCCAGGGTGCACTCAGACTGTCAGTGCTCTGCAGGAGGAAAAACTCAGTTTGTATGATTAAAGTGGATTAAAGCACTCTGTCACCCTAAGATGACAAATCAACGTTTTTTTTTAAAAAAAAACCACACAGAGAGACATTTTGCTATGTGGAAAGTGAAGGAGATATTCAGTGACAAGTGAACGGATCCTGGGGAGACGTGCAAACACCATGTAAACAAATCAGGATTAATGCAGGTTGAATGCTCATTGCCATATATAATGCTGGATATAATGCATAGAGGCAGGGGGCTGTAGTGGTTAGAGTGTTGGACTAGAACCTGGGAGAGACCAGGGTTTGAGTCCCCACTTAGCTATGAAGCTCAGCGGGGTGACCTTGGGCCAGTTACTTGTCTCTCAGCCAAAACTACCTCACAGGGTTGTTGTGAGGATAAAAACAGGGGGAGGGGAAGCAGATACGCTACCTAGAGCTCCTTGAAGGAAAAGGTGGGATATAAATAAATAAATTTGTTGTCTTATGCCTTCAAGTCAATTATGACTTATAGAATTGTAGAGTTGGAAGGGGCCTATAAGGCCATCAAGTCCAACCCCCTGCTCAGTGCAGGAATCCAAATCAAAGCATCCCCAACATGTGGCTGTCCAGCTGCCTCTTGAATGCTTCCAGTGTCGGAGAGCCCATTAACTCTCCAGGTCATTGGTTTCATTGTCATATGGCTCCAACAGTTAGGAAGTTTTTCCTGACTTTCAGTTGAAATCTGGCTTCCTGCAACTTGAGCCCATTATTCCGTGTCCTGCACTCTGGGACGATCGAGAAGAGATCCTGGCCCTCCTCTGTGTGGCAACCTTTCATGTACTTGAAGAGTGCTATCATATGGCGATCCAATTAATCTTTTGGATATGTTCATTGGGTTTTCATGGTTAAGGGGTATTCAGAGGTGGTTTCCCATTGCCTTCCTCTAAGCCTACGGCACCCGGTATTCCCAGGCGGTCTCCCATCCAAGTACGCACCAGGCCTGACCCTGCTTAGCTTCTGAGATCCCAATAACGACTGGACCTATTCTAGTCTAACCTCTGCATAAGCTTTTTGCAAGCAAATCAGAAAAGCTCAAATGATTGCAGAAGCCCTTGGGGTAGGGTGGGGTTCTTTGCTGTTAAAATGTCCCTCCGCTTTTTCCTGGACCAGGTGCAGAAGAATCCGGAGAGCCCTTCCAAGAAGACCCTTTTGCCATGCCCCCTTCGACCACCACAGGCCCCAAGGATGGTATGTGGGGCCCAGGGCCCGGGGCTCTCCCTCTATGATCCCCACAGCAGTTGAGTTGCCTGCTATTTAGCTGAAACAGGGCAAGAGGCTCCTGTGGGGGTGACTGCCTAGGACAGGAGTCTGCAGGGAACGGCACTGTTGTAACAGGTACGAGAGGAGGGGGCCTCCTTGTCCGAGCACAGCTTTGGTGCCTTGTGGTCCAGCTGCTTGGGAACAGGAAGGTAAGAGGAGGTGGTGATGCAAGGTAGCGTGGCTGCAATTCCCCCTGGTGTGGCAGGGCCTTGGGAGTGTGCAGACGGTCATCAAGATAGGCACCGTGGACAGTCCATAGCTACATCCTCTGTCATCTCTTTCTCTCTCCCCCCCCCCAGCTCATGGAAAGTGCTCACTAGCAAGAGCCGGCTTTGGATCCCATTAACATCTAGGGATAGGAGACAGTTCACCTCGCATTTGAAGGCAATCTACAAAATCCATACTTTCCCAAACAGGAAGAGAACTGAAACATGGACATCCTTCCAAATTTGCCATCCTTGAATAAATACCCCCCCAAGGTCTTCTGACCGCTGCCATCCCTAATGGGCTGGCCGACCCTGGTCTTGGTGTCATAAATCTAACCCTATTTATTTAGTTTGAGCATTTGTGCTCCGCTCTTCAGCCAAAAAGGCTCCCAGAGTGGCTCACGGACAATCAGTAAAAACAAGGCACTCCCTGCCTGCTGGTTTACAGTCTAAAGAACACGACACACAAGGGGAACGGGACAGGGAGGGAAGAGGAAAAAAGCAAGCTCAGGTACCACTTGTAGTACAAATCCAGGGGCGAAGCCCATCATTCAGGCATTGATCTGTTTTAGTGCTAAGGCCAGAATTTGTCCCCATTCCAATGAGGGGGGGGGAGAAGAAAAATTAGATTCAGTTTCATTTAAAGTGGAAACTATCACATTTCTGAAACAATATTATTAATTAATTATTTAAATTTCCATGCCACCTTTCCTCCTAGAAGGAGCCCAGAGCGGCAAACAAGGACAGACCGCTAAAAACATCTTAAAGTAAAGGTGTCCCCGCACTTGTAGTGCAAGTCATTTCTGACTCTTAGGGTGCCGTCTTGCGACGTTTACTAGGCAGACCGTATATATGGGATTACCAGTTCCTTCCCTGGCCTTTCTTTACCCCCCAGCATATGCCAGGTACTCATTTTACCGACCACGGATGGATGGAAGGCTGAGTGGACCTCGACCCCTTTTACCGGAGATTCGACTTCCTCCTTCCGTTGGAATCGAACTCCGGCCATGAGCAGAGCTTTGGCTGCGTTACCGCAGCTTAAAAGCAAAACAGCTTTTTTTTAATATATAAAAAAAACACTTTTAAAAAACCCTTTAAAGTAAGAGAACTGAAACACAGTTACCCTTCAAAATATACACCTTCCCGATTTTTGCAAAGCGGTTCTCCAACCAATGTTTACAAAAAATGCATTTAATAGAGAAAGCGGGCATAAAAATCAATACATTCATGAAAAGAGCATACAAAATTGCATTACTTTAGGGGAAAGGGCTAGCAAAAATGTGTCCATTAGTCAAA
The DNA here is from genome assembly GCF_030035675.1 of Rhineura floridana. Classification (NCBI taxonomy): domain Eukaryota; kingdom Metazoa; phylum Chordata; class Lepidosauria; order Squamata; family Rhineuridae; genus Rhineura; species Rhineura floridana. Next base: position 3,317,335 of record NC_084500.1, on the reverse strand, counting down.
ACTGCCTACGAGAATGTGTTTATTAGGAGACCTTCGCACTAAAATGCTCATGTATTTTCATGAGGATTTAAAAAAATTAATTTTGCAACTTGCTGCAGAAATGCTGGGAGCGGAATTTAAGATTTGAAAATAATGGGAAACCGGGAGGACTCAAACTTCACAGATCGTTCCATCCGTACTCTGAACATGTATAGAGTACATTCCTGTAGCAACTGGGGAGCAAGAGAAACATCTCTTGTGGTGCTGCCACTGGGTCATAACTTGTTAGAATCTATCCATCGATTGAAAGATATAGATATATTGCGGTGGAGTGCAGATCTGTTAAGACTCATTATTGACTTGCTGAGAGGTAAAGCCATACATGCTGATGCTACCATGAGGTCTGCACTCAGGAATCCATGACTGACTAATTGAGAACAAAGACGGGAAGAGAAGGGAGGAAGAGGAGGAGCAAAGCCTGCAAAGACAACAACCCCTTTAGAGGAGGAATCAGCAGAGGGAAGAATAGATGGCCTTTCTGTCTCTCCCCCTCCCTTGTAGGTCACTTGTAGCACACATTTACTCCCAACATAACAAAGGTTATGAGAATAGGAAGGACACAGATTTGGAGGAAGTCCCAAACCTTTCTATGCTGTTCTCCCCCCCTGCCACCTGGTCTCCCCAATTTGCAGGTTTCCTGCGCCTGGTCAATGGCAGCCACCGCTGCGAAGGGCGGGTGGAGATGTTCTATCTCTCTCAGTGGGGGACGATCTGCGATGATGCGTGGGATGTCAAGGATGTGAAAGTGGTCTGCCGGCAGCTCGGCTGTGGGGTTGCCTTGGCCGCCTCAGGGGAGGCCCATTATGGCCAGGGCACCGGCTACATCTTCCTCGACAACCTCAAGTGCAAAGGGGATGAGACATCCCTGCTGCGTTGCTCCCACATCCGCTGGAACGTCCACAACTGCGACCACTCGGAAGACGCCGGTGCCCTCTGCAAACTCCGATGATCTGCTGGGAGGTACGTTCTGAGCCAGGCCCTGATCCAGGCAGGGGTCAGACATGAATGTCCCCCTCCTCGTGAGGAGACTTGGATGCTGTTGCCTGCTGGATCCCTGGGCTTGTTGAGGGGGTCACTATACGAGAGCCGGTCAGGAACCCAGGCCACATGTGTGAAGACTTTCAGACGTGCACAGTTGAATTGTCTAGGTCCAATGGCTCCTCAGGGTCAGTGGCGGTGTGTGGGTACGTCTGCTTGGGTGGTGTCTTCCTCCTCCTCTGAGGAGACCTTGGGTTCCAGTTCTGGGCAGGGGTGAGCCAAGATCCGCAAGGGCTGCTGTACTGCAGCACCACCAAAATTGCAAGTGACCAGAGGGTGGTATTGCCGATCCATGTTCTGCGTGGCTCAGGTGACCCGTGGAGGCCAATTGGGTTCTCTCTCTGTCTCTCGAACAACAGGTTGTTTCTCGAGTCATTTCCGGAGTCAAGACTGCCTGGGCAAACTGGTTCCTTGCTCTTTCAGACCAACGCCGCCTGTCCTCGTGAGCGGAGCATTCCAGCGGCGAGAGGCTGATCTTCCTCAAACCGTCACCAAAATCTTCTCTCTCAGGTGGTGCCTTTTCAGACACTACATCCCAGGAGCGGCCTGCGTCTCTCGATTGGAAATCTGCGTATCAAATCGGTGTTTGTTCCAGACTGAGAGAGACCCCTTTCCCCGCTCCGGCAACCTGGAAGACCGTTTTTCACCCAAGCAGGGGTGGGGAACCATTTTCACCCTGGGGGGGGCGTTCCCAGCCTGCTGGGGGCCATAGAGCGGTGGTGGGTGGGGCCAAAGTGGGAGGGCAGAGGATGCGACTTTTCCCTTTCTCCAGCAGGCTGCAGAAGTTTCAATACCCGCACTCCACCCTGCAGGTGGCACAGTGGTTAGAGTGCTGGACTGGGACCTGGGCGAGACCAGGGTTCAAATCCCCACTTGGCCACGAAGCTCGCCGGGTGACCCTTCGGACAGTCACCCTCTCTCAGCCTGACCTACCTCACAGGGTTGTTGTGAGGAAAAAATGGAGAGTGGGGTAGAACCACGTCTGCCACCTTGAGCTCCTTGGAGGAAAGGCGGGATATGAATGCAATAATAAACAAATAAAAGTGCTGCTGTCCATCCTGCATCCAGGCAAGCAGGAGATATCACCTTTTTAAGAGATATCACAGTTGAAAGACACATGCTAGCCAGCCAAAAGCACTTAAAGAGAGCGCACAGCAGGGTTGGTGAGGGATATGGACTTTCAGGGTGACGAGGCGGGGCTGTGTAGAGAAGCCTGGAAAGTTTCATTCTGCCCCTGTCCTGAGGTCTCTGCCTTAATCACATACCCTAGGGATCCAGTGCAAACCCTTTCTACTCTGTCACCCCACAGATTCCTGGACTGTGCCAGTTCACCGGGAAGGGTGCAGTTTGCCTCTTTGACGATTTCAACCCCTCGCGTGTAGAAAATCAGCATGTCAGGAAGCTGTGTTTCGCCTAGATTTGTCCCTGACAAGCTTCCTTTCTGCATGCATGGGATTGGGTGTGTAAGGGGGGGGGACCGGCAACATCCCTGCTCCCCCTCCAAGCTTTGCATGCAGATTCCCCCCCCCCGCCTTAAAAAGCCTCTTTGGGCCAAAACAGACAATACTTGAAATGCATTATCTCATTTAACACACCTAGTTCCCCCCCCCTTTTCTGTTGAATAATTTCTATGAGGGACAGGCAAGCAATCCGGACTTGGACCGTAACACTGGGGGAAGAGGGGTGTTTGTGTCAGATCTTTCTCTTTCCGCCGGTGGCGGCTGGTGCCTCCGTGTCCACGGGGCTCCGGGATCCGCCCCTGCCTTTCCCAGTTGGTCCTGACAACTGTAAGATGCAACCTTTGCACGGAAAGACCAAAGGATGGCGACCAAAGGACTGGGCTGAGAATAAATCCAGCGAGAGAAAACCTGTTTTTGCAAACTGGACAGGAGGGACGCCAGGGATTGAACTGGGGACTTTCTGCATGCAGATGCTCTCCTGCTGACCTACAGTCCTTGCAAGCCCCCCAGTCCTCATAATGCTGAAGAAAGGGCTGATTTAAAAGGGAACATAGGATGCTCCTTTTACACTGACCAGGGGTCCATCTACCTTAGTATTGTCCACACTGGCTGGCAGTGTCTCCTCTGGTTTGCAGGTAATCGAGACTTACTCCCAGGTAAGCAGGCACAGGACTGCAGCCCTATCCATAACATCTTCCTTATGTTTGGTGCTGGCTTCTTCCCCTCTCCCCTCGCCCTGCATCTCAAATGCATTCCCATTGTGCATAGAACTTAATCGCTTTTCAGGGGCACAATGTAAGCAAAGTCCATAGCAGGATAGATTGGGAGCAGCTCGTAGGGCACCAGCAATTTAGCAATAGGGTAAAATGAGCCACCGGCATTGAGCAGGGAAACAGAGATGAGTTGGGAATGGTTTCTCAGTGCAGGATTGGCTCAGAAGAGGGATCTGAATGAACAGCAGAGCTGCCACCATGTCAATACATGTCATTTGGGGGGAGGGTGGGGGGGAAGTATGTGTATAATTCTTTTATACTGTGCATATTGCAGGTTGTGATTTTTTTTCTTATAATTTTTAAATAAATAAAAGCTGTTTCAAAACTCTCTCTCTCTCTCGTGTGTGTATTAGGGATGGTGCAGAACATTCGCTAAATCTGAGTTATTACCAGATTTTGACATAATCTGACATTGCACCATTTTCAGACTGGCATTGATTTTTCGTGGCGGGTCATGGCTTTCATTGGCACTTTTAAAAACAAAATCCACTCCAAATTTTACTTTATTGTCTTCATAATCAGCTTCCCTCCAAGCTGATGCAAATTGGTGGAACAAGTGCCTACAGCGTGAGCATTTTCAGTAGCATTTTTGCCAGCAATTATGTTATTTTTTTCCCTCGGGGAAAATACCCGCCAATTCACAATTGCAAAAACAATCAGGAATAAAAATTCTTGGTTACAGATAACTGTTTTACAAGGGCTAAGGTGCTTCCGCTGCAGAGAAAGAACTGAAATTTGGTACTCATGGAGTCCAAGAGACTCTGATTATGGGATGTTTTTAGTTGCATGTGATTATTGGAACCCATGACATGATAGCACAATAACAACCCAGGACACTGCAGCAAGTAATTCGAGGGTGGTGTCGTGGTCAGAGTTTCGGGGCTTCAGCCAATCACAATCGTTCAACCTCACTTGCCTCACAGGGTTGTTGTGTGGACAAAATGGCTGCAGGTGATGGTGGGGAAAGAGCCACGTACACTATCTTGAGCTCGTTGGAAGGAAAGATAAATGTGAAGATAATAAATAACTAGATGATGATGACGGAATAAATAAGCAACATGCAACTTTTTATTGCTGCCTGGTGGACTGTAAATAAATTATGCTTGCCCTTTAAACAGAAACATATCTCATCGCGGTCAGAGGGTGTGACCAGGGGCATTAACGTTTCTGCTCAATCTTTTGTCCACATGCTGATTGTCAGCAGTCTACTTAAGAAGAGTCCGGCTGCTGGATCAGCATCTGTCATCGTTCAGCATCCTATCCTCAGAGCCAACAAGGCAACAGGAAGAGTTAGTGGAGTAGGGCCCACTGTATCAGATACGTGAAAAATTATACTCTGCTTTAAGAACATCAGAAATGCTGGGCCAGATCAGTCCAAAGGGGCCCCATCTAGTCCAGCATTCTGTTCTCACGGCAAGCAACCAGATGTCTCTGGGAAGCCTGCAAACAGGACCTGAGCGCACCAGCACTCTCCCCACTTGTGATTCCCAGCAACTGGTGTTCAGAGGTATAATGCTTCTGAGAGTGGAGGCAGAATGTAGCCATTAAGGCTAGTAGCCATGAGTAGCCTTATGGACATCAGAAAAAACTTCCTAACTGTTAGAGCCATACGACAATGGAACCAAACACCTAGAGAGTTGGTGGGCTCTCCGACACTGGAGGCATTCAAGAGGCAGCTGGACAGCCGTCTGCTGGGAGTGCTTTGATTTGGATTGCTGCATTGAGCAGGGGGTTGGATTTGATGGCCTTAAAGGCCCCTTCCAACTACTATTCTATGATTCTATGATTTGTTTCACCCCCTTTTAAAGCTGGCCATCACGGCCTCTTGTGGGAACGAATCCCAAGGTTTAACAATGACCTGCGTGATAAAGTCCTTTCATGTGCCTGTCCTGAATCTTCGAACCTTCAGCTTTATTGGATGTCCACAAGTTCTAGTGTTGTGTGCGAGGGAGAAAAATGTCTCTCTATCCACTTTCCCCACACCGTGTATAGAATCATAGAATTGCAGAGTTGCAAGGGGCTTGTAAGACCATTGAGTCCAACCCCCTGCTCAGTGCAGGAAAGCAAGTTAAAGCATCCCCGATTTCCATTGTCGTATGGCTCTAACAGTCAGGAAGTTTTTCCTGATGTTCAGTCAAAATCTGGCTTCCTGTAATTTAAGCCCATTATTCCGTGTCCTGCACTCTGGGACGATCCAAAAGAGATCCTGGCCCTCCTCTGTGGGACAACTCTTCAGGGATTGGAAGAGCGTGATCCTATCTCCCCTCAAGTCTTCTCTTCTCCAGGCTAAACATGCCCAGTTCTTTCAGTCTCTCCTCATAGGGCTTTGTTTCCGGTCTCCTGATCATCCTTCTGGCCCTCCTCTGAACCTGTTCCATGTATAATTTTATACATTTCTATTCTGTGTAAGGATCTGTCCATTTCTCATTTTTCAAGTCTTATATTTGGTTCTTCCCATTTCTGCAGCAATTTGCAATTTTTTTAAAAAAAAAAATCCTCACGAAAATTCTTTAGCATTTTAGCACAAATGTCTCCTAATAAATACAGTTTTGCATGCAGCTTTGACTAACGTACACATTTGTTGCCAGCAACTTCTCCCAGCAGAATAAAGTTTTGAATGTTACTTTCACTAATCTATTCATGTTTATGCATGCAATAGATGCATCATTGTTTTTGCAAACATTGTTGAGTTGGAGAACCGCATTGCAACGTTGGGATAAGTGCAGATCTCAAAGGATGGCTGTGGTTTGGTTCTTGTGCTGTTTTGGAAAGTGCAAATTTGATAAATTGGGCTTTCCATGCTAACTGAATCGAATGTCTCCCCCAGCCCTAATCATGTGCACTTTTCTCTAAAGGAAAAAGCATCAAAGGCCCAATTTTGCTCTTCACCCTTCTTGGGGATTTTTTATCTTTACACCTGACTTGGGCTGACAGCCCTTCAATCAGCAAACTATTCTCTGACACCCTCCAAACAGAGGCCTGTCCTCTAACAAGTAGGACTTCTGGGCTAGCGACCACCCTATGCCCTGATCACTGGTCCAGTGAAGCAAAGGGCATCCCAAATGGAAGCCTTTGTACTCCAGTTAACCAGCCTGTTATGCAGACAGCTCAGTTCTGGCTGGATCAATACGTTCGACCAATTCCTGCTTCATCATCTTGTAAAAGGAAACAGTGGAACAGGAGGCGGAGAGGAAGAGACATGAATATTTCACAAGGTCTGAAGCAAACCCGGAGGTTATTTTCGGGCCAGATTTACAGCCTGTCCAGAGTTAGAAATGAGCAGGAGGGAAGGGAGAGGTGCTAAAGGAGACGAGATTGATAGTTCCTCCCATGAGAAGCGGCAACCAAACCAGGGAAAACTGGGGTGCAGAATGCTCCAGGCTCTCTGGAACCTTCTTTTAGCGCCTTGGTATTTCTATGCCCGAGGGAACGGGCCCCAAATCTGCAGCCCTCGCTGGCATGAGCTAGCACTGGATCCAGTTAACAGGCACTGTCCTCAAGATTTCACGGACAGAAACAGGCAAGCTGTTGCATTCTTGTGACCTTCCTCACCGACCCCGCTGAAGGTGCGCCTCTGCCTCTCGCCTGGTGTGTTCGTTGGCCATGCAAGCGCCCTTCTGGGTTTCCAGAGCACGCAACCGAGAATATTTAATCCCAGAACTTTGTATTTACTGAAGAAGAGATGCAGCTGCAGAAGAGGTGTTGCCCGGGGCTCCCGCTGGGAGGAAGGGCGGGATATAAATCTAATAAATAAATAAATGAACTGCCTTCAAGTCGATTCCGACTTCTTACGGCGACCCTACGAATAGCGTTTTCATGGTAAGCGGTATTCAGAGGGGGTGTGCCATTGCCTCCCTCTTGAGGCTGAGAGGCAGCAACTGGCCCAAGGTCACCCAGTGAGCTTCGTGGCTGTGTGGGGATTCGAACCCTGGCCTCCCAGGTCGTAGTCTGACACCTTAACCACTACGGCACACTGGCTCTATAAATAAACAAACACAGTGGGAAAGTGAAACAAAATTGTGGGTAGGGAGTGGAATCTCTTTAAAGGTATGGGGACCTTTGGGATCAGGGGCCGAACATGGCCTTCCAGGCTGCTCTGTCTGGCCCGTGGGACTCTGCCCAGGGCACACCTCTCGCTGGCCCTGCTTGCACCCGGAGCATTTTTATGCCTGGCTAGAACGTGCGCTGGAACTCTGAGAACGCTTCTTGCTTGTCTGGGGGGATGTGTGCATGAGTGGGCGTCGACACCCGCCTACTGTACAAAGGGAACATTTGCATTCATTGCTCCACCCACTTTTGCCTCTGCCACACCCACTGCTGGCATGTGGCCCCTGGAAGGTTGCCCAGAAGGGGATGTGGCCCTTATGCTGAGAAAGGTTCCCCATGCCTCCTTTAACCAAAGGAGCTAGAGTTTCCATCAGAGGTGGAGAACCTTTTTCTGGACTGCAGCCGCCATCAGCCCTGACTACTGGCCATGGAGCCTGGGCCTGATGGGAGTTGTAGTCCAACAACATCTGGAGAAGCAGAGATGTTCCCCATCTCTCTCTGCCCATAAGTGACAGTGTGGCATTGCTAAATGCAGAGGATGTCCTGGCAATGCCCTACTGACAGATTACTTTCTGCTCCTGACTCAACCCACAGGTGACCTCAGGGACCACTTACTCCCTATAGGAGCTTGCTGGGGAATGACCATCATTATTAGGGGTCTTGCCCTCGGTGCTTTGTCAATGACTCCATCTGGTGAGTCTGAGAAGCAGGGCCTTATTTGTGGTGGCACCGTGGATCTGGAATACTCTTACACAGGAAGCTGCTTGAGGCAGACCACTGGGCCTTCTACCTCAGTATTGTCTAAGGACAGTGGTTCCCAAACATTCTCCCCCATGGAGCACTTGAAAATAGCTGAGGGTCTTGGTGGGCCACTTCATCTTTTTTCTGCCTGTTGTAACAGTGGCATTGGACTGTGCCAGATGCTGTATGGTTTTCAATTGCATTTTATTGCTTCTTCTGTTTCTTAGATTGTATTTTATCGTGTTACAATTTGAATCCCATAGAAGACGCTACAATCTAAGAAAATAAAGGAGCAACAAAAATCAATTAGAAAGCGATACGGATATTTAATGTGGACATGCCGCGGACCACCCAAATGAAGCTCATGGACCACTGGTGGTCCAGGGACCACAGTTTGGGAGCCCCTGGTCTACACTGACTGGCTGCCACTGCCCAGCATTTCAGGCAAGGGGTCCCTTCCAGCATCTCCTGGAAATGCCAAGGACTGAACATGAGATTTGGGGCATGCAAAGCAGATGCATCCATCTGCAGCCGGTCCCCATCTTCTAGGACGGCCATGCATCTTGTCTTACGGAGGCCAGCCCTCAGTTTGAAGGACAGTCCTTTATCTGAAGCTGTCCTCTGTATAAAGGGCTGTCTGGTCTGCATCTGGTTTAAAGATCAAGGATCTTCAGAAAGGAGAGCAATCAATCAATCAATCTTTATTTTTCAATCTTTATTTTTACCCCGCCCTTTTTCCACAACTGGAACTCAGGGCGGCTTACAAATAAAAACTACACATAGATAAAAAACATACAAAAATATACAATTAAAATAGAATTAAACTATTCGTAACATTAAAAACATAAAACATACACTTAAAATACTAAGACAATTTAAAACTTTAAGAATAGGACCATAGAACGATACAACAGACCTTATGAGGCCCTATCTTAAACATCTTCTAGTCCAAAAGCCTGTCGGAATAAAAAAGTCTTTACTTGCCGACGGAAGGATAGCAAGGAAGGGGCCATTCGTGCTTCCCTAGGAAGAGAGTTCCAGAACCTGGGGGCAGCCACCGAGAAGGCTCTATCTCGCGTCCCCACCAATCGCGCTTGCAGGAGGGGGCCTGAAGTTGTCCATCAACAGTGAGCACCTGGCCAGCAGACTTTCCTCCCTTCTCCACAATGCTGAGTTGGGCTGCATTTCTGCTTCAATTAGAATAATTCTTTCTGCACGCAACTGTACGAAATGCTTGCCACGCAGATCCGTTCCTCTTGGGCAGTGCAGAAGTGGCCGCTCTGGATCCTTCAGAGACGTCTTTTGATTCCTTTCGTCATAAACGGCAGGCTTCGATGGGCTTCCGATAGGTGACGTCTTCTGGTCTTCCTACGCCGAGATTTTTTTAGGGTGGCGTCGCATGCCTGCTTTCGATCATGCCCTGATTGCCGTGGCTCAGTGGGTCAGCACCTGCCTGGCATGCAAGAGAGCCGAGAGATCCAGTCTGCAATGGTGCCCCTTGTCATGGCCCCATCAGAGGACTCATCAGACGAGGATGACTCGGGAGTAACAGCAGCAGACCCAGAAGCAGTAGACCCAGAAGGAGAAATGGAGGAAACTCCTGAGAACCCAGCTCCTTCTCCCCCTCAGCTGCAGAGCACCCCAGACACAGCTGAAGCCCTTCAGCCAGACGCAGGCAGTGAACAGGATACTCCCCCCTCACCTGCAGAACGTAGACAACAGAAGGTCAGGCAGAAGAGGGGCAGGCCTGTCCACTTAAGGCCAAAACGCTGATGGCTCACACCTGCTGACAAACCTGCTCCTTAAAAGTCAAACCTTGGCTTCAGCTTGTTGCTGACTACAACATCAGGCGTGACCACTGTGTGTCTTCCTATCCCCTGAACCTTGACTTAGACTGATCTCTCGGCAGACTAGACCTGGACCTTCACTGACGTCTCTTCTGGATTTCTGGCTTGGCACGTAAGCTTCGAACGGCCTCTGCCCTTATCTTGCTTCCTCCTTGCTAGCCTGACAGATTTATAGCCAAGCTGCCGGCTGAGGACTTACGGCCTGGCAATTACCAAGGAATCTCCAGCCCTGCCTGCACCCCCACCGACACTGCTGTCTCAGTGAAGAGCTGACACCTCTGCATAGGGCAGGGAGAGATCCCTGTCTGAAATCCTGGAGAGCTGCGGTCAGTCAGCATAGACCATAGTGAGCTGCCTTGGTATAAGCATCTATCTACTTGCCTTGTTCCAGAGCCTGGCTAAGCACTGCCATGCTGGCTGGGTCTGATGGGAGTTGTAGTCTTGAACATCTGGAGCATACCAGGTTGGGGCAGGGCGGGTCTTAAATCACCAAGCTGCACTGCTGCAGTTGAGCCTCCGGAGGCGCAATTTCCACAATTTAGCTGTGGCCAGAAGGGGACAGATCTTTCCATCTGAGTACTCATTTGTCCAATATTAAATTCATATCCCCACATTTCTGCAAAAATTTGTGATTCCCCCCCCGACCAGAATCTTCACGAAAATTCTTCAACGTTTTAGTCTGAGCTTCTCCTACTAAACACATTTTTATATGCGCTTTTGGCCAACGTACACATTTTTGCAAGCAGTGTGTCCCCTGGTATCATGCATTTTTGTAGGGTACTTTCACTAACGTAATCATTTTTTTTATGCACGCTTTTCTCAAATATCTGTGTTGCTTATCATCCTTGCTTGGTTGGAGAACAGAATTTGGATCTGTGCAAATTGCGAAGGATGGCTGTGTTTCAGTTCTCAAATCGTTTCAGAAAGGGCGTGTTTGATAGATTCTGCTTCGAAGTTATCCACACATTTGATGGCTGAAGGAGGCTCTTCATAGCAACCTGGAGAATGTCGAATGGGGGAGAAACCATTTTTATTTGTAACTGTTTTTAGAATGTTTTTAGCCGTGACCGTTTTTAGAATGGTTTTACCTATTGCTGTTTTTAGAGTCCTGTTTTTGGCTGGTGTTAAAATGTTGCATCGATGCGTTTGCTGCCCTGGGCTCCTTTGGGAAGAAGGGCAGGATATAAATCCAATAAATAAATGACTGAATGTCTCCTTCATCGCTAGAATGACTGGTGCAGTGGTGTAATGGTTAGAGTGTTGGACCAGAACCTGGGAGAGACCAGGGTTCAAATCCCCACTCAGCCATGAAGCTCGCTGGGTGACCGTGGGCCAGTCACAGGCTCTCAGCCTACCTCGCAGGGTTGTTGTGAGGGAGGAGAACCGTGTATACCACCTTGAGTTCCTTGGAAGAAGGCAGGACATAAATAATAATAGAATCATAGAATGAGTGGCTTTCAGCTGTACGCCAGAAGACAAGCCTGTACACAGGCGTGCTGCCCTTTGATGGGGGAATACGCCCATGGCCTGCCTGTTAGTTGCAGTGGGTGCTTCTGGTCCTCCTCCTCTGTTGCCCTTCTCGGATTCCTGCTGCTGTGCTGTTAGCGACGTAGCCCTGCTATTTTAAGGAGCTGCAGAGTCACTCCAGCAAAACAGCACCTCGGGTTTCCAAAGCAAAGCTGGCTGCCTTGCCCGCCGAGATTGCTGCTCCTCCTCAGAAGCCAAAAGCCTTCTTGGCACATGGCCACCGCCGAGGCCTCTTGGATGCAGAATCCTGCCCAGTGGAAATGGGCTGGGCTAGACACTTTCGCAGTCAACTGGAGCTGATCGGCTCAGAACCTTCAGCAGAATCCACAGTGGTGTCCCTCCCACTCACCCTCCCATGTACAGAAGCAGTGGAGGCTAGTGGCGCCAACGTCCGTGGGGCAGTGAATCCATGCCAGGTTTTAGTCTGAACTTGCAAGAAGCTGTCCAAGGTGCTTGGAGCTATTTTGGGTTCGGTGAAAGCTCAGACTAAACGCTGAACGTTCAGACTAAAACCTGGAGCAGATTCACTACCCCATTGGCATCGGAGCCACCAGCCTCCACTGGGTGTGAGCCTCCTCAAGTCCAGAAGAAAACTGTTTGGTCTTCCCTGCGTAAAGCTAAGTGCTCAAGCATGCTGGCCTCATCTTCTGACCCTGAGGAAGGTAGAAGGGCTACCTCCTCAGTCTGGGAGGGCATGTGAGGTTCTTCTCAAGGTTCCTTCCAAGTGTTGCATCCTATATCTCAACCTCTTCCATGTCTTCTGCAGATTAGTGCAGAGAAACAGGTTCTGAGCGTTGTGTTCTCTGACCCTGGCGCACTGGCTCAGAAGAAGACTGAGGGGGAGGAGGCCTTGCACGCAGAAGGTCCCAGCTTCAATCCCTGTCATCTCCAGATAGGACTAGGAGAAAATCCTGTCTAAAACCCTGGAGATCCCCTGCTGCCAGTCAGTGTAGACAATACTGAGCTACATGGACCAATGTTCTGGCTCAGCGTAAGGCAGCTTCCTGCATTCCTATAAGCCTCTGCCAGTCAGTGTAGACAATACTGAGCTAGATAGACCAATGGTCTCAGTATAAGTTTCTATCACTCGAAGAGCTATTCCCCCTCCCCACACACACTGCGGGATTATCTGGGCCAGAGGATATGGCTTTATCTGACTCAGAAGGGAACCCCTCCTCACTGTCCCTGTGCCACAGGGGCCAGCAGCCGCAGAATCAGGCCATGGCCCTTTAAGAAGTGGCACCCTCCTCCGAAGGTCCAGAGCAGCCAGCCTTCAAATGCCCTCGGCATGCCGCTGAAACAACACTTACAGGCAGGCTCTGCCATGGTGACCTGTCCAGGGTCCTGAATGCACCCTGCCTTGCCTGCATGTGAACCCACCAAGCCTATTGGACTCAATTCGGCTCTGCTAGGCTTGGCTTTGCACTACTGCAGGGTTTCCCAAACTGCGGTGCATGGACCACACGTGGTCAGCGAGCTTCATTCAGGTGCTCGGCGGCATGTCAGCATTAAACACTCATATTGATGTTGAATTTCATTTTTATTGGTTCTTTTCTTGTTTTTACAGAAAATGTTTCTATTTCTATTTTATGTTGAAAGTGACAAAAAGGAGGGAACACAAAGTTCCATGATATTATACGCCATTAAATAATGGTTCCAAGTTCAGCAGTTAAATAAAAATCCAAAAATCCCACATCTATTTATACATCTTTTCCTTCCCAACCTTGTGTTAAAAAAAAGTTTATCATAATTCACTGCTCCTTTCATTTCTTATCCTGCATTTTATTGCATCGCAGTTTGAATTCTATGGAATGCAATAAAATACAATCCCAGGAGTGAAAGAAGGAATTAAAATACAGTTGAAAACCATGCAGGATTTTGCATGTTGCAGTGGCTACAGAGGACAGGAAAAACAAACCATGAAGTGGTCCACTAGGACCATCAGCAATTTTTAAGTGGTCCATGGGGGGTGGAGTTTGGGAGCCTCTGCTCTACTAGATATGACTTTGCCTTTCTGGGGGCAGTGCTGCCCTGCCAGTGAGTGCCACGGCGTCAACCCAGACTCCCTTGGAGCCTTCAGCCAAGCAAGGACAGGACATTGGGAGGAGGGTTGGGGTCATGGCAATGGTATTCAGAACATTCTGCCTTTGTACACCGAGTCTCCATTTAGCAACCACCATGATTAATAGATGCCACTACGCGATGAACATTCCTTGCAGTTGCATTGCCTTATTTCAGTTTATTTTTGCAAACCTTTCCGAGTGACTCTCCTGCCTGGGTTCCTGGTTGGGCTCTGAGCTCCCAGGGGAGAGGTCTCCTCTTTATTTATTTATTGTTTATATTCATTAGATTTATATCCTGCCCTTCCTTCCAGTCAGAGCCCAGGGAGGTACCAAAGTTGTGGTAACTCTCGGTGTAGTGGACTGGCAGCGGATACAGCCAGTGGAGATGGGTGGGTCCGATGTCAGCGGGGCAGTGAATAACTTTGGATTGAACTTTCAATGAGCTGTCCAAAGTGCTGAAACCTAATCCCCAAATGGATATATATCCTCAAAATAGGTTCAGCACCTTGGACTAAAACCCGCAGTGGATTTACTACCCCACTGACAATTGAGCCACCAGTTTCCACAGGATGCAGTAGGAACAGACTGTCATTCAGACAGGCCAGGTCAGGCCAGAACTCTCGACTAGTACAGAGCTGTTGCAAGAGCCTTCTTAGGCCTTAAGAAGTCTAGCCAGACTGATCCTGATCTTGGCCCCATCTGATCTGAGGAACAGGCTGTGCCCGTAAAGGGTCTTTGCCTTGTTCTGCAGCCAAGAATGGATCCTGCCCCAAGAGTGAGTCTTCCCAGTCAGAAGAGTCCTGCAAAGTTATGTCCAGACTCAGTAAGGGAGAGAGAGATTCCTTGTCTTGGTTGTTCTCCATGCCTGGTCCAGAGGCACAAGCACAAGATCAGTTCTTTGATTATGCTTTCCCATTACACAGAACTGCGTGCATCATGAGTAACTTGCATGCTGCTGGTTACACATGACCTGTACCCAAGCTGGTATTTTGCTGAAAAATTACATGTGCATTAAAGGCATGAGTCATGATTTCCCACACTTCACCGTCATGACCCAAGACACAGACTCCCCATCCTCAGGCCATGGATTCAAAGGACATATCAGACTGGGAGGAGAATGTTCCCTCTGAAAACCAGCTTTCGATGTCCCTGTCTCCTCAGAAGTTCTGGCACCCAGAGGAGTTCCTGATACATGAAAGGCTGCCACACAGATAAGGGCAAGGATCGCTTCTTGATCGTCCCAGAGTGCAGGACACGGAATAATGGACTCAAGTTTCAGGAAGCCAGATTTCAGCTGAACATCAGGAAAGAGTGGTATGACAGTGGAACCAAAGACCCAGGGAGGTGGTGGGTTCTCCAACACTGGAGGCCTTCAAGAGGCAGCTGGGTATAGTTTACCTGTTGGGTATGCTTTAATGTGGATTCCTGCATTGAGCAGGGGATTGGACTCAATAGCCTTATAGGCCGCTTCCAACTCTATGATTCTATGCCAGTGCAAGAGGTTGCATTACCTTCCTCTTCAGACTCTGAGGACTCCAGCTTGGAGGCCAAGGTGGAACCCTGGCCTACCCTGCACCACTGGAGTCCACAGCCCTTAAAAGAGGCCGGGCCCCTTCAAGAGTAGACTCCACCCATTGGGGGTAGGGCTAGCTGCTGAGAGGAAGCTGCAGCCCTATTTAAAGCTCAGTCTGAGCTCACTGGTTGTTGGAGAAACATTCAAAGCTGCCTTGTCTGGCTGCCAATTGGGAGCTGTCCATGGTGCTACTCACCTTCTTTGCCTTGTGGGATTTGACCCCTGCTTTGCCCATGTTTGGCTGGACCAGCCTTTCCCAACCAGTGTGCCTCCAGATGTTGTTGGACCACAACTCCCATCAGCCTCAGCCAGCACTGCCAATGGCTGAGGCTGATGGGAGTTATGGTCCAACGACAACTGGAGGCACGCCAGTTGGGAAAGGCTGGGCTGGACCTTGCCCTTTGCTTGATCTGGCATTGCCTCTCGGATCTGGAACTGATGTTAGTGGCATCTGCCCTGGTTATCCCTGGACTCCTTTTGCACAAGCCTTCCCCCTCCCTGACCTAGAGCCCAGTCCCCCTGCTGGGGCCATTGCCTGGGACAGAACATGCACAGCATGAACTATTTTTGCAAAGCTGTGGTTCCAAATGGACAATTCGTTGATTTACTGTTCCTGCTTCTACATCCCGGACTACCATAAAGGTGTAGTCTCAGAGCAATTCATAGTCACTGAAAACTTTATCAACCAATTAAAAGGACGTAGCATGGAAGGAAGCAAAACAAAATCTAATGAACAAAACTGCAATTAAAATTATGAAACAATTAGGCCACGAAACAGCAACATCAGATGAACACATTATTAGAAACAGTAGACCAATAAACATTACATGCCTGTTGGAACAGGCAGCATTTCAAAGTGAGTCTCAGTCTGAAAACAATAACATAAAAGGTCTTGGGGAACCTTTGAAGACTAACCTTTTCTAGCCTGAGGGCCACATTCCCTGCTGGGCAACAGTCTGAGGGCCAGAGACAGAAGTGGGCAGATTAATGTCAACCTTATGTTTCTATGGTAGGCTAGTTTCTGTACACCCACCGCTCTCTGTCCTCCATCCATTCATGCAGAAGACATTATTATGTGGGGCTGCCCTTGAGGTTGGTCCGGAAGCTGCAGCTGGTGCAAAATGTGGTGACTGCTCACTGGGGCAGGCTATCGCCAACATGTCACCCCGCTGCTAAAAGAATTGCACTGGCTGCCCATTTGCTACTGGGCCAAGTTCAAGGTTCTAGTTTGGTGTACACAGCCCTATACAGCTCGGGACCAGGATACCTGAAGGACCGTCTTATCCCTTAATATGCCAGTCGATTGCTGCGCTCTGCAGGTGAGGGCCTCCCGCAGATGCCATCTTATCAGGAGGTCCGTTCTGCACAACGTAGGAAGCGGACCTTTAGTGTGGCGGCACTGACCCTGTGGAACTCCCTCCCCTTAAATATTAGACAGGCGCCATCTCTGCTATCTTATTGGTGCCTACTGAAGACCTTCCTCTTTCACCAAGCCTTTTAAGTAGGTCTGTGTATGTGTTGGAATTGCTTTTTAATATGCTTTTAAACCTTTGTTTTTAAAAACAATATGTTTTTTTAACCTTTTTTTTTAAAGTCTTTGAAGCTTTAAAAAATGTTTTTAAAGTTGTTTTGTTTTAATGTATTTTAATGTCTGTTTTTATGATGTTTTAAAGTGTTTCCGGTGCTTTTGTTTGCCGCCCTGGGATCCTGCTGAGAGGAAGGGCGGGATCTAAATCAATATTATTATTATTATTATTAACAGAGGAAGCTGCCTTATTGTCAGCTCTACACTGCGTCAGCAGTGCCAGTGGGGGCTGGAAATTCCTGGGTGGTTGGCAGGGAAGCAAAATCCTTAGCCGGCAGTCTGGCCATAAATCTGCCAGGTCTAGGAGGAGGGGAGCTGATAAGGGCCAGGCTTCTCCGAAGCGTACTTGCCGAGTCAGGAGTCCAGAAGCGAGGTCAGTAGAGGTCCGGGATCAAGTGCCAAGGGATCAGTCCAAAAGAGGTTGCCAGGAAACTAGGAACACACAAGCCACGCCTGACGTTGCAGTCAGCAACAAGCTGCAGCCAAGGTGTGCCTTATAAAGAGCAGGGTTGACAGCAGGTGTGAGCCCTCAGCGTTTGGGCCTTAAGGAGACAGGCCTGCCTCTCTTCTGCCTGACCTTCCGCTGTCTACGTTCTGCAGGTGAGGGGGGAGTATCCTGTTCACTGCCTGCGTCTGGCTGAAGGGCTTCAGCTGTGTCTGGGGTGCTCTGCAGCTGAGGGGGAGAAGGAGCTGGATTCTCAGGAGTCTCTTCCGTGTCTCCTTCTGGGTCTGCTGCTCCTGGGTCTGCTGCTGTTACTCCTGAGTCGTCCTCATCTGATGAGTCCTCTGACGGGGCCATGACACTTATACTGAATCAGACCAAAGGTCAATCTAACTCAGTATTGTCTACTGACTGGCAGCTGCTCTCCAGCGTTTCAAACAGGAGTCCTTCCCCACCCTACCTGGAGATGCCACTGTGGGTTGAACCTGGAACCTTCTGCATGCAAACCAGATGCTCTAGAGTGCAAGGATCCATTTCAGCCAGGTGAAAACTCTCAGAAAGAGTATAAACGTGGTCTGGGGAGGGTCCGGTGGAGCAGACAGAGAGGTGTGGAAGGTCTGGCCCTGAGACTGAGGCTCCAAACCCCCAGCATGAGCTTTTGTGGCCCACGGGCCACTTCATCATCAGATGCATGATGTGCAACCCAACATTGACAAGCCTATTTCTATCTGCACAGGGTGGGAGGGGAAACGCAGGGGTGTGAGGTCAGGGGAAAACGAAATGGAGAAAGGACAGTGGTGACACACTGGCACTCGTAAGCTGGTTTGGGACACGGGGCGGTTGGCTCTGCGCACACAAAGACCCCCGATATACCGGGGAGACGGGTGGCTCCAATGTCTGCGGGGCCGCGAATCGGCTCCAGGTTTTAGTCTGAGCAATGAGCTGTCTAGGGTGCTGACCTTTTCCCTTTCAACTAGGCTTCACCACATTGGACAGCTCCTTGAAGGTCTGGACTAAAACCCGGAGCGGATTCACTGCCCCGCTGAAACTGGAGGCACAAGTCTGCATTGCTTACCGTCCTCCACTGTCTCTACTGCTTTCAACTGCCTAGCCAGAGAATTATCCTCAGTTTCGAGACTGGCCCTGCCCACCCAGGCTGGCGACTGGGCCCTTCCTAAACAGGAAGGGTCATAGATGGCTTCCTATGGGGCTCCAGGTCACATCGGCCCCAGCCAGGGCAGCCTGGTGCCTTCCAGATGTGGTTGATGACAACTCCCGCAGCTGGGCTGTCTAGGGCTGATGGGAGCTGTAGTCCAAAATGTCTGGAGGGACCCAGCATGGGAAAGGCTGCCTATTCTCTGGCACCACTGGAGGGATGACAGGCCTGTGTGGTAGGCCGGGGTGGGGTGCACCCCTCCAGGTGTTGCTGGACTACAACTCCCATCATCCCTGGAGCATTGACCATGCTTCCTGGGGGTGTTGGGAGTCCAACATCTGGAGGGCCACAGGGCCCCCAGCCCTTCAGGAGAATGTCATTGAAACTCAAGGTGTTTCGCCAGCCCAGCCCAACCAGGGAGTCTTTTAGGCAGAGGTGGGATTCCAGAGGCCTGAATGTGGCCCTCCAACTCCCTCTGTCTGGCCCCCAGGACTTTCCCCAGGCCATCCCCCCTCACTTGTCCTGCTCTGCACCCTCTTCTAGTGATTTTACCTGCCAGTCACGTGTCGCTGAACTGTGATGATGCTTCTCGCTTGCATGGAAGGCGAGTGGCGTGTGTCTGACCACACCCACCCTGGGATTTGCCACCTGGAAGGTTGCCCGACAGGGAATGTGGCCCTCAGCCTGAAAAAAGATCCTCCCACCTTGCTTTTTGGGTTTATCTTCTTTCCAGCTGTCAGCGCTGTTCTCTGTAGAGCAGAAACCAGTCTTACGCCTTGGCGTGACCCCCACAGAGGCTGTCTGTCCATTTGACTGTCACGCACGGCAAAGGGCGCACTTGTGTAATAATTGCACCCTGACCCTTGTGGCTTGCGTGACCATTTCCAGCGGCGATGTGCTTTCTGCAAAGGGTAGACAAAGGCAGAGGTGTATCAGATTATGTACGGTGAGGAGAAACTGGTCAGAGAAAACCCTTTGTCCTCCCATAATAAGAGAACTCGAGGCCGTCCAATGAAGCTGAACATTGGATGATTCGGCAAACACGGAAGGACTTCCATCACCCAGCGCATTGTTCAATGACAGGATTTGTTCCCACAAAATGTAGCAATGGCCACCGACATGGACGGCTTCCAAAGCAAACAGATTCACAGGGGATAAAAATGGCAACTAGCCGTGACGGCTATGCTCTCCCTCCAGAGTTGGAGGCAGTAGGCTTCCAAATACCCATTGCTGGAAGCCACAGAAGGGAAGAGTTGCTCCTGCCCTCATGGCCTGCTTTCAGGCTTCCCTTTGGGGGCATCTGGTTGGCTACTGTGAGAACAGGATGTAGGACAAGGTGGGCCGCTGGCCTAATCCGGCAGGGCTCTTGTTGTGTACCCAAAGCACACCAAGGAACTATTTTTGATATCAAACAGGACCCCGTCAAGGGGAAGCCCGGAGCTAGGAATGCCCATAGGGCAAGAAGGGGCATGTTTGAGTCCGGACAAACCAGCTGCCCTGATCCTCCAAGTGCTGACTCAGGGGTTCTTGCTTCTTTGCTGAGTCACCCTGCAGAATCTTTCTTTCCCCTTCAGACTGCAGCATTCGCCCGGCCGGGATGAACCGCACCGCTGGCTCCTGATGAAAACTAATGTGTCCGTTAATTATTCTTTATGGCCCTGATGCTTTCTGGCCTGCTTCTCGTTGGACCCATCTGCGGAACAAGCGGTTTGGAGGAGCGGGGGAGGAAGGAGCGAGCCGAGGGGGAGATGCAAGGGAGAGGAGCACGCAGCAGGGAGGGATCCCTTTCCCCCATAGCCGCCTCTCCCACACCCTGCTCTGAACGAGCCAGCAGGCTGAAGGATAAAATGCAGCAGGAATCCAGGCCAAAGCGAAACGAGGCTAGATCAAATCTGCTCAGTTTATGCAGCGGCAGCGTTGCTCTCCTGCAGAACCTGTCATCGAGAACAGGAGGCCCATCCTCTCTGTGTCAGGCACCGGGCTAAAGTCTGGGGCCCTGCAGCCCTGGGGGGAGGGCAACTGGCCAGCCAGAGAGCTGCAGCTGATGGGGGCAGGTGCAAACAAGCCTAGCATCAGCACCTGGGACAGCAGCCTCCCTTATTATTATTTCCAAGGAACATTTTATAGTCAAGGGGTGAGCAGGCTGCCGTATGCACGATTTCGGAGATTTGACGGCATGGAAAGGGTAGAGCTGCACCTCTCCCTTGCTGCTTCTCATAGGCACATAGGAAGCTGCCTTACAGTGAGTCCGATCATCGGTCCACTTAGCTCAGTATTGCCTACACTGACTGACATTGGCTCTCCAGGGTTTCAGATGGGGGGCATTCTCAGCCCCACCAGGAGATTCCGAGGACTGAACGGGTCTTTCTGCACACAAAGGAGATGCTGTATATCATCAAGCTATGGCCCCTTCTGCTAACTGTTAGCCACTTCAAAGCCGCTTTGCTACTACTGAGCTGTGGTCCTTCTACTTAAAAGTAAAGCAAGATCCCAGTCCTCATTGTTCCAAAGAAAGGGCTGATACAAAGAGGGACATAGGAAGGCACCTTATAATGACAGTTGGCCCATCTAGTTCAGTCTTGTCCACACTGACCAGCAGTCGCTCTACAGGGTTCCAGGCAAGGGACATTCGCAGCTGCACCTGGAGATGGCAAGGAACGGAAACGATGATGGCTGCAAAATGCTTCTGTCTTGGAAGCCCTTTTTAAAGGGTTTTGTAAAATATGCTTTCAAAGATGTTTTGTTGTAATATATATTAAAGTCTGTTTTTGAAGATGCTTTAGAGTGTTCTTAGTGTTTTTGTTTGCTGCCCTGGGCTCCTGCTGGGAGGAGGAGTGGGATATAGATTTAATCAATCAATCAATCGATTGATTGATTATTATTGTTATTGTTATTATTATTTTATTGTTATTGTTAATAATAATAATAATAAAAGTCATCTCTCTCTCTCTCTCTCTCCACATCACATCCTGCCAAGGAGCTCACTCTGCTGGGATATCCCGTGCAGCCTTCCCTCTGTCACTCCTGATTGGCTCTGGATCTCTGCGAGTTCTTCTGGAGCCACCTCGCAACACGCACACCCTCTTGGCTGTCTCCAGGTCTCGGACTGCAGCAAGTGCAGACAGAGAGCGAGCGAGAGAGCAGGCTTGCATTGCAGTCCTGAATTAGCGTGACTTGCAAATCAGCACAGCAATTCCACTGCAGTCTCGGGAGTTGCAAAAAAGGCTTAAACACACACACACACACACACACACATGATTGTCCTGCTGCCAGGATGCAGCAAGGCCCGTGCAGCTCCGAAAGAAGGGTGTTTTGTGTACATAACTCTAAAAAAGGACCATTGGGCTCTCACTCTTGTAGTACCTCTGAAAACAGAGAGGCTTTTGTTTGACATTGTTAGGAGGTGGCCCAGGGGGCCCAAACAGGCTCCAGTGCCAGTGAGACCCCAGAAGCTCATCATGTTAATTTCCTCAGATCCAGTGTGGTGTAGTGGTTAGAGCGTCAAACTCAGAACTGGGAGAGCAGGGTTCCACTCAGCCACAAAGCTCCCTAGGTGACCTTGGACCAGTCACTCCAACTAACCTACCACACAAGGTTGTTGGGAAGACATCACGAGGAGGCAGGAGAGCCCTGTGTGCCAACTTGTGCTCCTTGGAGGGGGAAAAAAAAGATGAGATATAAATGCAATATTAAAAAAATATAGAAAAAAGAAATATGCATATTTTTTTGCAAATTGGAGCAATGGACCTGAGCCTTTTAAGGATCTGCCAAATGAGCAATGGATGGGACTTTGTAGAGTTGTCTGTCTTTCAGCAAGGGATAGAAGGAGCTGTCCATTTTGCTTCTCTCATTTTCCCAGTCTTAATTTCAGCCCCCCACATTTCTGCAGCATTACCAAAACAAAACCGTCATGAAAATTCATCAGCAGTTTCCTACAGGTTCCACCTAATAAACACATTTTGTGTGCAGTTTTGACTAACGTACACATTTGCACAAGCAATTTCTCCTAACGCATTCCCTGCGTGTTGCTTCCACAAATGCATTCATTTTCAGGCACACTTCCCCCTAATCTATGCAGGTTTGTAGACATGCTTTGGCTGGAGAACTGCGGCACAAAATTTGGAGAAGCGCAAATTTCGAGGGATGGCTTTGTTTCATTTCTTATGCTGTTTTGGAAAACTTGATAGAATTTCTTCCCCAGCCCTAATCCCAGCCAAGCAAGAGGCAAAGGCATCTACACCTCCCCGCACTTGCCTTTATCCAGGAGAGCAAAAGTGCACAAGGAGAGTGCAGAGCAAGGACAGTGAGGGGTGTGGCCTGGGGAAAGTCCAGAGCTTGGCATAGTTACTTTTTTTGAACTACAACTCCCATCAGCCCAATCCAGTGGCCATGCTGGCTGGGGTTGATGGGAGTTGTAGTTCAAAAAAGGTAACTTTGCGAAGCTCTGGGAAAGTCCTGTTCTAATGTATCAGGAATGGAGAAGCAGTTAGGGTTAGGCTGTGCAGCTAATTCCATCCCATTTCAGCCTCGCTGGCATTCAGTCATAGGTCTGTTCTGTCCTGTCCCATCTCGCTGAGTGCTGTTCCATCCTGCTGTACCCATTTTGTGCACACGTTTTACTTCATCCAATGTTGAGGGGGTGAAAAATCATACTGTCAGTTTTTGAGGTGTATTTTCCACCCCAATGAGATTTCCAATCTATGGTGGGCTATGATCTGGATCCCCAGATAACATTGGTATCTCTGGTGTCAGAAGAAGCGTGCTTGATAATCCCGAAATACCCAGAGCCAGAAAGCACTTATAGTATTCAGAGGAGGTAGAATGTTTCTGTGCATTTGACTCCTTTGCTCTTTGTTCTATGAAAACAACCACAATGGGGTGTTTTTTACTACCCCAGTCTTCTAACATTGGCTGGGATAGTAGATGCATTTCTGGGACATTATATGCCTCAGGGTTTTTGAAAATGGTAAGCGGTAAATGTCTGGAATTTGGGTATGTTGTGCAGATGACAACCTGTGACAACATCCTAGAAAGACTACTTTGTAAGCAGAGCTTGGAAGTAATTAGTTACATGTAACGAATATCTTGCAATTCATTACGAGTGGGTAATTCCTTTACATTTTGATTGTAATAAAACGAGGAGTAATTTTATTACTTTTGAGGAGTAATTGTAATGTTTCCAGCATCACTTTGGAGCATTACTTGGGGAGGGGAAGCAGGGGAAGTCTTCTGCTCCTCTGATATGTGGATGAAAATCATGTGCCTCAAACTGGGCTCCTGTGCAGTGTCTGAGGGTGGGGAGGAGGCGACGAGGGAGGAGGTGGAGAGTGAGATGGGGTGGAGTGGAGAAAACAATTGTTTTTAAAAAATGGATGGTGGTGGAGAAGAATGGAGTGGATGGAAAAAGGATCCGGAGGCCAAGAACATGGATAAAGGAGGAGAAGGAGGCAGCAGCAGAATGGAGATAAAGAAATGTGCAGGTGAAAGATGACAACGTGTGTGTGTGTGTGTGTGTGAGAGAGAGAGAGAGAGAGAGAGAGAGAGAGAGAATACTGTGTTTGCACTTGGCACACAAAGTGGCCTCCACCACCCTCTCTGGCTACTGTGCTGCATTTGCAGTATTTTAACTTTTTTGCATCTCAGGGGAAAATGCTTGCTTGGGTGAGCATCCCTTAGGCCGGGTCCGGGAGGTGGTTAAGTGAGAGAGATTCTGCTTGCTGGCTGGGGGGGGGGTTGCACTTGGTTTGACGTGCAACGATCTGAGTAGTGGCCTCTGCCTCCCTCCCCACCTCCCTTAGCAGCGGAGAGACCCCCATTGCTATCTTATGGATAAAAAGAATTATTCTACTACCTCTGTATGGGTGTGTTTATTTTTAATGTTATAATAATAATAATAATAATAATATTTAATTTGTGTGTATTTTTAATGTTGTTTTAGGTTACTTAGATTTGCAGCAGCCAAGGCCAGCACCTTATAGACATTTTTTAAAAAACGTAACTGAAATGTAATTGTAATGATTACTTTTGAGAAAAAGCAAAGCAATCTGTTACTTTCGGAGCAATTGTGATGGCAATTACTACTTTTTTGGGCCATGTAATTGTAACTGTAATTTATTACTTTTTCAAGTAATCTTCCCAGCTCTGCTTGTAAGTGTACTTATGTGTAAATTGCACAATGAAAACTGTGCCGGGGGTGGGTTTTTGCCCCACAAAATTGGAGTAGACACTTTCCACGGTTTTTCAGTGTGTTTACCAGGAAGAAGATATGATTATGATGATTTCGAGAGCACCCTTCAGCACACTGACAAGGATCCACAACAATACATAAAATATTGTTTTTGTTACATAATATTTTATGTATTGTTGCAGATTCTTCTCTCACTATCATGAAGGGTGGTCTAGAAATCATCATTTCAGACACCTTTCTGGGCATTCTCTGTTTCAGTTCAGCCCCCTCCCCCCCGGGATTTGGCACCACAGTTTTTAGGAGAAATGCCATGGGGGAGGTGGAGGTGTGCCTTGAGGACAGGTGGCCGACCATCTCTTTCCTGGGCTGTCTGGTCCCCACCTGCAATCCCGTCACCAAAGCAGCTGGCATATTGCCCATTTTCCACTGCTGTACCTTTTCCTCCGTTATCTAATCAAGATCCTGCTTTGTCATCGCTCAGTCGTCTGCGTAGGGGATCCAGGTTGATACAGATGTCTGGCCTGTTCAACAGAGCATTCCCACTGTGCATGGTGGTGGTAGGTGGGGGAGTGACGCAGGCGATCGGTTCAGAAGGCCGTTTTGACAAGTGATAATGCCTTCAATCTGCCTGATTTTTGAGGGGGAGAACCGTATTTGTATGTCCCCTTGAGATCCTTGCGGGAAAAGTGAGACAGAAATGTAATAATATGTTAAAAATGAATGAGTGAATGAATAATCCACGGCACTGCACAGATCCTCATGTCACCAAGTGTTAAGACAAAATGCTGACCATAACAGTAATAACTGGCAGACTCTGTCATCTTTATTTCAAGTTCAGGTTATTGGGTAGTTTTCAGTGATACTCATACTAAGAGGAGACCTATTGAGGTTAAGAGACATGACACACTTAAGTTTATTCATCTCAGTGGATCTACTCTGAGTGCAACCCATAATCCATTAGCATTTATATAGTGTATTTTGAGTGATTATTTATTTATGTCTTACACTGATATCCCACCTTTCCTTTAAGGAGCTCAAGGTGGTGTACAAACATGGCCCTCCCCCTCCAATTCTATCCGCACAACAACCCTGTGAGGTAGGTTAAGCTGAGAGACAGTGATGGGCCTGAGGTCACCCAATGAGTTTCACAGCCAAGCAGGGATTTGAAGCCTGGTCTCCCAGGGCCCAGTCCAACACTCTAACCACTATCACTGATTCATAGGGTCGCCATAAGTCGTAGTCGACTTGGAGGCACATAATAACAACATGTTTAATATACTGGTCATACTTAATATAAACCCAAGTGAGGTAAATCTAGTGGCTCAGGCCCCTCAGCAGATGAGCAGGAAGCCTTCCCCCCCCCTTCTGAAGAGCGGGATAAAAATATTTTGAGCAAACAGTTACAAAGGGCTGTTCACATGATTGTATCAAACAGTCAAGATTTAGCTGACATTAGGAACATAGGAACCTGTGTTTTACTGAGTCGGACCATTGGTCCAACCAGCTCAGTATTATCTACTCTGACTGGCAGTGGCTTGCCAGGATTTCAGGCAGGGGACATTTCCCTACCTGGAGAGGCCGTTTGGGATTGAACCTGGGACCTTTGGCCTGCAAAGAAGATGCTCTGCCTCAGAGCTACGGCCCTTTCCCTAATTGTTGGCTGCTTCAGTACAAACTGTGTCAAGAGACTGGCTCAAAATTGCACCCCTGACAACATTTGAAATTTAGACCGAATCAGAATGCCATCAAAGACCCATCGGGGACAATCCTCCCCCTATGTTTCCCACTGGAATCTAATGGGGCCTTTACATCTGGGCCAAATGTCTCTCTCCCGGTAATGAACTGATTGGTGGCCATGTTTTGCGGGTGAGGTGGAAGTGTGGACTCAGGTCCTACAAACTGACTGTGATGGCACATGCATTAGCCAATAGGTCCTGTACCTTTCTGCAAGAGAGGAAATTTGGGGTGATTCAGCTTGTGGAACACCATGTGTGGGCAACCTTTGGCCCTCTAGCTGTTTCTGAACTACGCCTCCCATCACCACAGCAAGCATGGCCAATGGCCAGGGATGATGGGAGCTGTAGTTCACAACATCCAAAGGGCCAAGGGTTCTCCCCAAACTTGCCATACAGAGATGAAACAAGATGCTTATGCCAAAAATCTCCACATCTGTCCTGCTCAGTATTGGATGCCCTGTTCTCCTTTCCAGCTGACTTCTCCTAGCCTGACCCCCACAAGACCTGACTTGTATTCCCACTGAGAACTCCTGTGAAAAAAAGAAAAAGTGGTGGGCAATCTATAACTTAGCAGGAGACCAGACCATTACTGAGTGCAGCTTTTCCTTGTCAGGAATGCATCAGGCTAAGCTTTTCCAGGCCTGGGAGCAAAATGATGGGTAATGCAAACTCCCGAGGGTGGCAATGTTGGGCATCAGTACCAGTTGCAAGTTACTTTGCCACCACCCATTTGTTCGCCTGTTCTTCTGGGCCCACTGAATTATTTCATTTATTTATTTCATTTATTATTTGATTTATATCCCGCCCTTCCTCCTAGCAGTAATTGATTGCCACCTTCCAGATGTCCTGTTCTTGGTCCCACAGAGGACTCCACGGAGCAAGGCAGCACCATGGACAGCTCTTACAAAGTGTTTAGCTGGGATATTTAGAAGGGTTTACCTGGAGGAGGGCTGCAGCTTAGTGGTGGAACACCGGCTTTGCATGCAGAAAGTTCCAGGTTCAGTCCCTGGAACCTCCAGATAGGACTGGAAAATCCTACGATATCGTGTACTGAGCATTTGACTCCTGTTTGATTGTCCTACATTACCCACACCTCTTCCCAAAATCGCTGGAGGCACAGAGCAGTGAAGGGTACATATTTTCACCTATGGTGGGAACGTCCCCGAGTAGCAATGTTTTGGTGCCAGGTCTTTGAAGAGTTACAATGGATTACACACCTTACTGTTCTTCCAGTTCCGTCCTTAGTGGTTCTGAATATCTGGGATGGCCAAATATTCATAGCAAAAACAAAGAACTGTTTTCGTCTTCTTTTTTCATTGTCAGAAGCCAAATGATGAAACTGAGGTTATCATACTTTGGACACATCACAGAAGACATGATTCACTAGAAAAGACAATAATGCTGGGGAAAACAGAAGGCGTAGAAAAAGAGGAAGACCAAAGAAGAGATGGATCGATTCCATAACGGAAGCCACAGACCTGAACTTACAAGATCTGAACAGGGTGGTTTATAACAGATGCTCTTGGAGGTCACTGATTCATAGGGTCGCCGTAAGTCGTAGTCGACTTGGAGGCACATAACAACAACAAGCAGACAGGTAAACTGTAACAAGGTATTGGAAGTATCTGGAAAATACCTGGTATAGCTAAGTTTGGTTCTTAACATTATCACAAAAATTAACCCAAATAATTCATTTATATAAATGACATATCAAAGAAAGATTCATTTTACTCAGTATGGTCTGACTTTATTATCAGCAAAGAAGACGAGGCCCCAGAAATGCCAACAAGATATGTAAGCTTGTAGAACTCTTCATAAGTGATTTATGTAGCCTTTCAATTTCAAGATTTGAGTGATTTTGAAACTACCTTCAGAATGATTTTGTGGGAAAATAAAATGTAAACTTTTACATTGTAAAGGAAAGACTGGGCTTTTATTAGACATTTACAAATACTGTATTTCAAATGTTTACATTTCTAAGTATTATTTTTCCCATTTGTTTTTAAACTTCATTAATGCGTTTCTTTGAGCCTGGATCTAATTAGGATGTTAAAAGTGGTTTTTCTTTGTATCTGTTTGTTTGCTTTGTTATCGTTGGAAACTCTATAACCTTTTTTTACTGCAAAACCAGTAATTTGTTTAAGAGCGAGGAAGGGGTAGAACCTTCAGCTCATGGTAAAGGCTCTCAGGCTGTCAGGAATGTAACAGGTTCCTTTGGCAAGCTTTTGCCTGCCCAGAGATTGACAGGCTTGCAAAGGATCCTTCACTAAGGGGCAGGATGTGTGCCCCTCCAAAGGCGCAACGGGTCCTAACAACGGCAGCAGGTGAGTTGCATGCCAGCTGCCATTTCTGGTGAGGCTTCCTTGAGGCCTGCTCTGCGTCCACACACTTGCCCCGCCTTTGGGGGCTACTCTCGTTTGCATATTTTCCCTGTAGTACTGCCTTTTTATTGCCAGGCATTAAACTTTTTAAAGCCACCATCGGTCCAGTGTCTGTTCTATGCTGCTCTTTTTTATTCTGCTGCGGATGTTGTCGGCGTGCTTTTACTCTCTTTGGTTGCTGCAATGGATTTCCTGTTCATCATAACTCTCGCTGGGAAAGCTTTTGGAGGGAGGGGGAGTCGGGGAGGGGGGGGTATAAAATGCTTGAAATAAATAAATAAAACATTAGTCTTCCGGATGGCAGGCAGCTTGCCAGGCTGTTCTGTTTTCTCTTCTCTCCCTTCCCGGCAAGATACTTCTTCAACAGCCATAAGAGTCGGCACATTTATTGTCACATTTGGGGGTGGGATTGTCCCCCATGTCCCTCCGCACCTCCCCATGTGCTGTGTCTCCAACAGCCCCACCCAGTGCTCACAAGCACCAGGGCATTTCCAGCAGACAAATCATGCACATCCAACAACTGACCCAGGTTAACTGTATTTACGCAAAACCTTCCTGTGGCAGCCGTAGAAAACAGGAAACACTTTCTAGACACATCATTCCTTTTCCCACAAGCATCCTCCCTTGACTGCATCTAATGCATGTATGTGGCTTGACCTGTAGTTTTCAGCTCGGCTCACTTTTCAGAGGTATATGAAAGTTATCGGCTATTGTCTAATTCCTGATTATGGCACCATTGTTGAATCTGGATTGCGCTGATCCTTGTGGATTGGATATAGCATGAAAATAATTTTGTTTTGGTGGCAGGGGACATGGTAAGTACATGTAAGATGGTGCATAGGCCCGCCCTGCCCAGATGCTCATTAAAAAAATAATAATTATGTTGCACAAAGGAGTTCACAATCCTAGTGGCAAGACCTCGATGCTTGTGTAACTTTACTGGGCTTTCTACCCCCGACCTTTTAGTAAGTAAGGCACAACATGGTGTTAAGATGGTTCGACTTGTGACGGCCATAGCAAATCTTGAAGCATGCAGGACCATCCTGGCCCATGGCAACATATTCCCTTGTGTTCCTTTCTTCCAAAGTCACACAAGCGCCAGCAGGGGCATACTCTCTCTTGCTTAGCACAGTCTTTCCATGTGCTTTATCATTTTGTCAAATCCAGTTCTTTAAAGGCTGCTTGCAGGTTGCTCCCTCAAGTGCTGTAGCACAGGGTTTGTAATGGTGTGAGTATACAGATGTGGCGATGGTAGGGAAGAACTTAATTTCTGGAAAGGCTTGGAGGAGTGTGATAAGAGTGCTTATCCTCCCTAAGAGGAGCTGTGTTTTGCCCCTTGCTGAATTGTGTTTGTGTAGGCAGAATGCACTTTTTTTTTTTTTGGCTTAAATTGCAGCTATGAAATCTGCAGGAAAAGAAGGATATTGATGGAGCACTATTAAGAGGTCTGGAATGAAATCCCCTTCTCTCCTCGAAGTCACCTTGTGAAAAACGTCATGTAGAAAAGCATGCTTTTCATAGATAAGCATACATAAAAATGGCACACTCCTTCCTCAGTGTCACCACTTATGTAGGCAAAACAGCCCCATCACAAAAGTTAAAAAAACAAAAAAGGCTGGCTGAGAGTTTGAGTGAAGAGGAATGGACTGGAATCTCATGGCGGAGGGCATGGCCAGCAGACTGACACAATGAATAGGAGCACTTCATGCTACAACATTTTGTTGCAGGTCTCACATATCTATTTCTATTATTTAAATCATTGTTATTCTATGTAGTTGTATAGTGATATTTAACATTCTTAAAGACCTACTTTGTTTGGTCTTTTTCCTAATTAATTAAAATTAATTAAGTTGCCCTGGTTGTAGTGGTGTGTTTGTGTATAATGTTGTATTTAATACAACAACATTAATAGCCCATGCAAGTAAAGTAATGCTCAAGATTCCACAACAAAGGCTCTTACCATATATGGAGCGAGAAATGCCAGACGGCCAAGCTGGATTCAGAAAGGGAAGAGGTACCAGAGATCATATCGCAAACATATGTTGGATAATGGAACGGAGCAAGGAATTTCAGAAGAAAATCACCTTGTGCTTTATAGATTACAGCAAAGCCTTTGACTGTGTAAACCATGAAAAACTGTGGAATGCTTTAAAAGAAATGGGGGTGCCACCGCATCTGATTGCCCTGATACGCAACCTATATTCTTGACAAGATGCTACTGTAAGGACAGAATGTGGAGAAACCTATTGGTTCCCAATCGGAAAGGGTGTGAGACAGGGGTGTATTTTATCCAGAGCTTGGAAAAGTTACTTTTTTAAACTACAACTCCCATCAGCCCCAGCCAGCATGGCCACTGCATTGGGCTGATGGGAGTCGTAGTTCAAAAAAAGTAACTTTTCCAAGCTCTGATTTATCACCCTATTTGTTTAATCTCTAAACAGAACATATCATACAGAAAGCGGGATTGGACCAAGATGAAGGAGGTGTGAAAACTGGAGGGAGAAATACCAATAATGTATGGATGTGAAAGCTGGACAGTGAAAAAAGCGGATAAGAGAAAAAGGCGCCGGGCGGCGGGGGACGAAGGGGCCGTTTCGGCGCCTCTTCTTTTCCTTTAGAAGGCAAAAAAAAGGGGGGAGGGGGCGCGGCTCCAAGGTGGGCGGAGCCTCCTTGCTGCGGGAGGCGGATCTCAGAGAGGGGCGGGGAGAGGGAAAGAGAGGGGCGCACGCGCACGCCACCCGGGTGCAGCCGCTGCCTCAGCTACTACAAGCCGCGGTCAGAGGGAGCGAGAGAGAAAGAGCGCGAGCAGCGGCGTTGCGAGCGTGAGCGAAGCCCGTCTCGCGCTAAGGGAGCCGCCGCCGTTGCACTGCCTGCCCCGCGCGCGTGCGCGCGCCCGTCGCCTGTCCAACGTTCGGCCGACCAGGCAACCTGATTGGCGGGCGCCCTCCTCACCCTCATTCTTTCTTTTCTCTCTCTCTCTCTTTCTCTCTCCGTTTTGTTTTTCTGTTTCTCCTCTCGTCTTCGTCTCGTCCTCTCCCCAGCGCCTCGGTCGGGCACAGGGATTTTTTAAAAAAAAAAAAAGAGAGAGAGAGAGAGAACTTGATAAGGCATAGATAAGAAAAGTATCTTATTATTATTTTCAACGAAGCCGAACCGAAGATAAAAGATGGTGGACCGCGAGCAGCTGGTGCAGAAAGCCCGGCTGGCCGAGCAAGCCGAGAGATACGACGACATGGCGGCCGCCATGAAAAACGTGAGTCGCAGCGGGAGAAGGGCCCGCCCGCCTCCTTTTCCTTCCCTCCCTCGCTGCCACGCGCCCCCTCCTTTTTTCTAGAGGGGGGGCACTCCCCCTCTAATATTTTTAGGGTAATTATGGTCAATATGTTTCAGTAAGAGGTGGGAAGGGGGGCTGAGAATAGTGCTCTTCCTCCTGGGGTGGGGCTATATTTGCTGAATATTTCTGAACCCTTCCTTGGGGGGGTTAAAAGTGTGTGTGGAGAGTGAAAATTCCCCTCCCCCAATAGCCTTTTTTTGGGGGGGTGTTTCTGATAAATATTCTTAATTTGGGGTGTTTGAGATTGTATGGGGGGAGAAAATTCCCTTCGTCCCCCCCCAAATATGGGGTTTCTGATGAGTATTTTTAATTTAGGGGGTTAAAAGTGTATGGTTAAAAGAGAAAATTCCCTCCTTCCCCCACAAAAAACTTCTTTTTTTCAGTGTGTCTTTCTTATATTAATGTTTTTAAAAAAAAATTGGGGGGGGGATAATTTCCTTGTTTCCCCCAATATATGCATATATGTGTGTCATGTATATTGATCTGTTTTGGGGGGTATTTCTGGTGGCTATTCTTGAAGTGGGGGGGAGACGAGAGGATTTGCTTCATCTTCCCAAATTTGTTAACTTAATGAGAGAGGGGGACGAGAAAGTATCCTTTGTTTTGGGGGTGGGTATTTCTGTTGGGGTGGGAGAATTTCTTCCTATCCTTCCTGACCCCCCATATATTTATTGGGAGGAGGGAAATCAGCATATAAAGTAGTAGGAGTGAGTGGTTTATTTTTTAAAAAAAATGGAGATGGATGTATTCTTTGAGTGGATGTGATTTGTTTTCCTTAGGGAGGAAATATATTGAATTCTGAAGTAGGGGAGTGATATGTTTATTTAATCCATACACCTCTTGGAAGAATAATTATTGGGAGGTGGGGGGAAGCCATGGGATCTTTTTTTCTTGAGGGCAAGAGAAATAATTGATACAAAGGAGAGGAAATTAAGGGGTGGTTGAGGGTCTCTTTCATTTATCCTTGCTCTTCCCCCCCCCCCAAAAAAGGAGAGTTGGAGAAGATAATTCCCTTAGAATGAATATTCTCATTCTTTTTCACTTATTTCTGAATATCTTTGGGAGGGGAAGCCCTTCTCATGATGAATCATCTTTTTCAAAAGGGCGTGTTGGAATTGGCTGTCGATGTGGGGGCTCTTTTATTTCTCTTTTCTTGGAAGGGCTTGCAATATTTATATTTTCCCACCCTCTTTGGGGAGGCGGCAATGAGGTTACGCCCAATCTCCAACCCCACCCCGCACTTCACATGGCCTTGCAGAGCCAAGACCTGTCCTCTTCCCCTGCTCCACCACACCTAGAGGAGAGGAAAAAAAATCTCTTCTGCATGTGTCCAAAGAAAAAAATCCCCTTCCCTGGTACAGATGTCCTCTTTAAACACCACCACCACCACCAGAGTGCATGAGTGCTCAGGCACCCACATATATACCTGTGCAGCATGACTTGTCATTCTCTGCTGTTTGCATTCATATTTTGTTACGAAACTGTAGCTTTAGAAGGTGCCTGCAGTAATAAATTGACCTTTCTCAAATCTTAATTCTGATGCACTCCTAGAGCAAATGCCCCTCCCTGGTAAGTATAATGGAAAGGGGGCATGCTTCCTTCCTCCCTAAAGTTGAAATTTCCTCCTTATTCATCGGGGCACTCTTCTCTTCTGCCCCTGGGGCAGAACATTCCTGCTTACACATGCTGAAGAAAGACTTGTCCTTAAAATTTGGGGCAACCTTTGCATTTATTCCATGACCTTACATTTTGCTTAGTTCCTGCTACTCCAGATTCCTCATTTCTGCCTTAAGGGTCCTGCGTTTGAAACGACCAAATACTGTATTGATCCCGTTGGATGCCTTTTTCAAGCACGGTTCTGGGTTTAAGGTATTCTCTGTCCCGTAGGGTCTTCAGTGTGTCTCGGGCACCTTATGTGCTAAAGACAATTGCTTTATTTCGGGTGTTGCTGGTTGCTTTCTTTGAGTGGATGTTGTCTTCTCCTTTACTTCTTTTTCTTGACCCTGAATGGAGTAAAGATGATGCCCTGTTTTTGGCTTTATCATGGGCCTAGTTAAAAATGGTTTCTCTTCTGCTTTGAGAAAGGAGTGGAAGGTGACTGTGCAATTTATAGAATCATAGTATAGTAGAGTTGGAAGGGGCCTGTAAGGCCATCAAGTCCAACCCCCTGCTAAATGCGCGTGGCCTCTGTGTCACCATATTGTAGAGATGTGAAGATCTCTGTTAAGGTCCTCCTGAGAGTGTAACTAGCTGTGTGTGCTCTGCTTCTCTCCCCCCTCACTTTTTCTCCCCCCCTTCTCTGGTGTTTGGGCAGTGCCACCGTGTCCCAGCCTTTCCCATTAATTCAGTTACTGTGCCCACCCTTTACCCCCACACACAGGCAACCCCACCCACAGTCATCTAACTCTCCTCCCTTAATGTGTCTCATGACAGGGCAGGGTGCTGTCTTCGGTGCAAGGAACTATCCTTTAGACCACAAACAATGTAATCTTAATCCTCTGCAAATCTTCCACCCCTCCTCAGTTCCCCATCTGACACTAGTATTTTGGGGGTGGGTGGGATGGGGGGTAAGATATTACAGGGAGAAATCTCAATGGAACATGTAGGTTAACCAGCAGGTAAATATTTCCTTTGGGTTGTTGCTTTCCTATCCACTATTATACATCTCTCATCAGAAGCCTGAATGAAAGAAATGCATGCATTTAGGAAGATGAGCTGCTTCCATAATGTCTTTAGTCTTTATCTAGGTTAGCTTTTTGAAAATGTTTGGAGATTTGCTCAGTGTTAAGCTGTGATTTACTAATATTTTTATATTTTAAAATGAAAGTTGTTCATGGAGCAGTTTTTAATATTATGCACATTGGGTAATTTTTTTAAACAACAACAACAATAATAACCAACCTCTTTTGATTATCCAATAAGTAAAAAAGAAATCTTTGATCTGATCTTGCAAACAAAGCAATCGTGGGAGGCAGTATCAAGTCATTCCAGAAGATTCTGCATTTGTCATATTGCAGAGAGGCTAGACTGGGTGGAGAGAGGGAGGGAGGGAGGGGTTGCTTTAAAGGGGAGAACAGTTCTTTATATTTGCCTTGTTAGTCAGGTCTGAGCCTTTAAGAGGAGCCAGCATGGCTTCTGTCTCTGATGAATAGCGGATACTGATCCAGGATTGTCGCAGTCTGCCAGGGATGCTGCACTTTAATTTATTGCACCATTTTGTTGTAATCTTGGGTTTGTCAAGCGGATGAAACTGACAAAGCCTAGTTAGGAGCCCAGGAAAAGGCAGCTAGCAATCTGCATGGGGTGGGGTGGGAGCAGCATAGTGACATGGTAGTACTGTGTTAATATTTGCCAACCCTTCTCTGCAGTATGATTCGATGCCAACCATTGCATCTCACTAGACGCAAGTATTAAACCTTGTACATTAAGATCTGTGCATTCCATTTTATGACTTCTTGGAGGCTGAGACCTTCAGTAACCCTCTATCTTTCTGTTGCCTTATTCCTGTATTTGCCTTAAGTGTTCCTTAGCAAAAAGGGAAAAAATACATGGCATACATGTGTAAGAAGTAGAAGTGTTAATCTCTTCTAAAACAGCATCCTGGGATATATTACAGCTGTTAGCATCTGGCTCTTTGGAAATGTTTGCTCACTGCTTCCTTCTTAGGCTAAAGTAAAGATTTGGGGGAAATGAAAAGCCCATCTTAATGGACTGGATGTATTTAATGCTTGATATTTTGCTCCATCTCCTTTTGGTTTTGTCCCACACTCTTTTCCTCCACCCCAATTCCAGCTGTGTGGGAGACTTATGACCTCACACTCATTTCCGTAGCAACTCAATGATGTCACGCGTAACAATAGAAGCTGCAGTGCACCCAGGTGGTAGCAGCGAGCGTACAAATGGCATTTGTCCAAGGTAATGCAGAAATGTAAGTGTAGTGACTGAATTTGGATTGGCTTCATTACTGCTTGAGAGAACAGTGGATTTTGGATACTCTTTAGTTTGTGCTTTCACAACTAATGCACTTAATTTCCTGATGGTTTGTTTTGCTATTTAGATCGCAGTTAACAATTCCTTTTTTGTAGCAAACTTTTATTATTTGATATCTTCTAACATCTACCAAGAATTGGTCCCCTGTAGCCACAGTTAAAATGCACCTCCGTCCTAATGGTTAGGCTGGGCTCCTAGACTGTAGCTTCTTAAATAACTTGTTAGCATGGACACGTATACTATGGTTTTGTTGTTATGTGCCTTCAAGTCGACCACAACTTACGGCGACCCCATGAATCAGCGACCTCCAAGAGCATCTGTCATGAACCACCCTGTTCAGATCTTGTAAGTTCAGGTCTGTGGCTTCCTTGATGGAATCAATCCATCTCATTTGGCCTTCCTCTTTTTCTACTCCCTTCTGTTTTCCCCAGCATTCATTTTCCAGTGAATCATGTCTTCTCATGATGTGTCCAAAGTATGATAATCTCAGTTTCATCATTTGAGCTTCTAGTGACAGTTCTGGTTTAATTTGTTCTAACACCCAATTATTGGTCTTTTTCGCAGTCCATGGTATCTGCAAAGCTCTCCTCCAACACCACATTTCAAATGAGTTGATTTTTCTCTTATCCGCTTTTTTCACTGTCCAACTTTATTGAGCATCAAATGGCTGTGGTGGCAGCAGCATGCTGTTTCCTTCATAAATAGTTATCGGAACATAAGAAGAGCCATTTTGGACCAGACTAAAGGCCTGTCTAGTCCAGCAACCTTTTTTTTTTTACCAAACTGTAAGGAAAGCCCACAACCAGGGCATAAGTACAATAGCTCTTTCCCACTTCAGAGCATGCCCATTCAGAGCCATACTGGCTGTGTTCCCAGATGTAGCATATAGTGATCATGACTAGTAGCTGTTGATAGCATCATTCTCCATGAATTTGTCAAGGCTGGAGCATTAAGGTGCTGAGCACTGCTTGTGTAGTGTCTAGATGGGAGAGCTCAGAAGCATGGCTTCTCATCAGGGCCTAGTTGTATCTGCTTGCTGGTCAAATATTAAGGCAGCAGGGTCAGTTTGAAGGCAACTGTATGCAGTCTTCTGTCCAGACAATGTCATTGGCAGCCTTTTAGTAAACCCAACAGTTGACAAACATCCTAGTTTAAGAAATATAAGGGATATGCTCAATATTAATTATAGTTTAGTTACCCTCCAACACACCTGACAAGAGTACAAGATACTGTCTGAAAGGCATCAAAGGGTGGAGTTTTCTGATTTACTTTGAGTACAAAAAGTAGCAGCTCTTTTACATCTGGAATAAAATGGTGGTTTGTACAAGAGGCTTTTAACTAGGAAGGTTCCACCACCCCCAAGTTTTAGAGCCCAGCCTCTGGTGTTGACGCAAGATGTGCTGAAAACATTTGAAATGGATGCTTCAGCTATGCGTCTCCTGGATCAGCTTCATGGCTGCTGTACAGCTTCCTATTGCAGGATGTCTAGATCAATATCCATTTAGTTGTAATGGACAAAAAGCCACCCCCCATCTGCAGTCTGTCTGGAAATGGAAACCCTTGCCAGTTCCAAGTTAGTAAGAACGGCACAATGCCTATAAGATATTGGGTCTCTAGCTTTTATGTTCTGTAACTTGGTAATTATTTGGAATTTGGCTTGCTACATAACATACAGTCAGAAAGAAAAGAACCAATTGCATTGCAATAAAACCCAGTCCAAAAGTACATTGAACAGGTTCAGTAAAACAGGACCAAAAACCTTTTAGCAAATTAACAAGAGTTAACAAATCTTAATTACCAGGCATATCTTCTAAAGGTACTACTTTCAGCATTTGCAAGAAATTACGAACAAGGAATATTGTGTTTCTCTCCTTGGGATGAGAAGTTACTATGAAATCTTTTTTGAATGTTTCTCTGTAACCAAGTGTCCAAAATGTAATAATAGCATTAGGGCAAAGTGTGATGTTACAAGTGACCTTTAATGCACCGTACACTGACAGCACGGTAGCTCTGCAAAGATAGATCAGAAATCTGCCCTTAGCGACTACCAGCATCTGTTAAGCAGGAAGTAAAGCATCATGGGAAGTGGCCAACCCTAGCTGTGCTGTCTGTGTTTAATTCTTGTCAGAATGATAACCTCCACTAAGGTGAAACAAATTTTTGAGATGGAACATCTTCAAAATAGTTTCTGTCAGGACTTGATTGTGGCTCAGTGCGGTAGAACTACATTTTAAGAGTCCAACCAGGAACTAGATTGTATGGAGGACCCTGTGGATGTACAAGAAGAAGACCTCTTCTTCCTTTGTCCTCCACACTGTATCCCCGCCTGCCTGCCCATCTGAAGACATAAGCAAGCTAGCTGACTCACTAGCTAAACATTTCCTTTATATGAAAGGACCAAACAGTGGTGGTCTTTGTAACCAAGTGTTACTTGTTTCATAGGGGTAATCTAAGGGGAAAGTGTTTTGGCATAGGCAAAGAGGTTGCGAAGTCAGTTTCAGTTTACACGGTTTCTAAGAATGGTAATAGATGGATTATTGAATCTTTCTCAAGTTTGGCAAAGGCAGGAAGATGACTGGTTTTGGCTTTTGATCAATGAAGGAAACTAGTAGTAACAATGGTATGGGTTAGTGATATGTTTGATTTCCTTGTTACTGTTGTATGCTTAAACATTGTGTTGGTAAGGGTGAATTTGTTTGTCTATAAGCGGTGTGCAAAGAATGATTCTGGGCTTAGTTCTTGCTCTGTGTGTATGCAAATATAACTACCATGTATGTATAAACTTCAGGCAACTATGGTGCTTACATATTAAAAGTAAAGTTTCCTATTTTTACAACATGGCACAAAGATTTTAAACCAAATCAGGGACTTTTTTCTGATCGGTTGTTTGATGAAAGATGAATAGTATACAAACTCATCAGCTTCTTGTAATAGCAGGAATGGTTGGGGTTTTAAAAAGGTTTTATGCTTTAGTTTTGCTGAAATGCTTCACTGTTTTTACAGCAGGCGTGGGGAACCTTTGGCCCACCAGATGTTTCTGAACTACGACTTCCATCGGCTTTGGCTTGCTGAGGCTGTTGAGAGTTGTAGTTCAGCAGCATCTAGAGGACCAAAGATTCCCCACACCTGCCCTACAGATACCTTTGGTGCTTTTGCAGCTTGTGTGGCATTCTGTAGGCTGTATGATCTTGTTTAACGTACTGATGGGCACTTGACAGGGAGAATTCTGTCCGTTGAAATAAATGCTAGTCTTCAGCTTCCTTCCAGCTGTGCAACCCTGGTTCTGAAAGTTACTTTTTTTGTCTCTGCAAGTTCAGTTCAAAGGTAGTTGGTTCATGCTTCTAGACAGCAGCCACATTCGTGTGTCGCTTTAAACCACAAGTAAGCTTTTCTGTGGTTTAAAGTCACAGTCTCTCACCCTAACACACCTCACACAGTTGTTGTGAGGATAAAATTGGGAGGGGAAGAACCATTTGTACTCCACCTTGAGCTCCTTGGAGGAAAGATGGGATATAAAAGTAAAAATAAGTAAATAAGGTGACGTGTCTACCATACCATTTTGTTGTGTGGACTCAAGCGAAATGGAAAGCCATGGTTGACTCCTGTTTAAGCAGAACCTAAATTGGTTTCTCTATAGAATAAGGCACTTACCTTTTTAAACCACTATATTGCATCCTGTCTGCATATGCTCCTATTTGGTGACTTTAATGCTCTTTCTTCCGTTCTCCTTCTTCTTCCGTTCTCCTCTAGTAAACCTTTAAAGGGGGAGGAGATGTTCCTTCTGCTAATGTGCTAACTCTGGATTAGGAAGATGCTCTGTGCTTCCCTATCCCCTGGGGATATTGCCAGCCTTTTTCTTAGTTCTAGTCAAACAGGTGCATTTCTATTAAATATTTGTTCAAGGTAGAGCATGAGATGCTTCTGCAAACTAACGAGCAACCTTGAGATAACTGATTGCCTACTATTTCAGAGGTACTTTTTATTTTTTGCTACAACCGACTAACACAGCCATCCTGCTGGAAATTGTTGCGGAAATAGTTCAAAAACGCCTAAGTTGTATTGGGCGTGTGTATAGCAATCTCTTGCATTGCCTGAAAGTGTGGGAAGGAGAGGGGCCAAATATACAAGCCACAAATGTTGTGGACTGCTGACTGGGAGGTTCTTTAGTTCAAACTGGAGAAATCTCCCGAGTATGGTTCTAGAATATCCTTATCTATCTAGTGTTCTCTCCCCCCTTATCTATCTAGTACTCTCTCTCCCCCCGCCCGAGCCATTTTATTTTATTTAACAAAATTTATATACTCCTTGATTGTAGAAAGAGAGCCAGTGTGGTGTAGTGGTTAAGGTGCTGGACTACGACCTGGGAGACCAGGGTTCGAATCCCCACACAGCTATGAAGTGCACTGGGTGACCTTGGGCCAGTCACTGCCTCTCAGCCTCATGAAAACCCTATTCGTAGGGTCGCCATAAGTCGGAATCGACTTGAAGGCCGTATATACATACATATGATTGTAACCTCTAAGCGGTTTACATACTAGAGGTTTGTGGCAATGCAGGCCCAGAGGGCGTGTGTAGACTCAAAAAGCCTGTTGTTGCAAGACACTTAATTCTATGCCCAAATGAGAATTGCTGATGTTAGAATATCTCAGTGCAGCAAGGAAAACTGTGATCAGTCCCATATTGTTAATATCTAGTGTGCCTGCTTAATTAAACTTATTATAAAATCTTGAATGCGTCTTACTGACCAGTGAGCTTTCTGAAAATGTCCAGTGGTATTCTAAACTGTAGGTACATTTAACTACATGCTAATTGCATCTGTGGAGTAGAATGGAAGCTGCTTTCAAAAGTGGAACATGTGGATTTCAGAACTGACTTGTATTCTGTCATCCACCCCTTAAAAAGTGAAGCCATGACCGCATGGATCAAGTCAGATTGCTTGAACAACTGACACTGAGGCAGCTGTGCTGGCGTCGATGGGAGGGACTAACTCAGGCTGGAAAAAGGAGAAGGAATTGAAGTGGTTTCAGATGCTGAGTTGCTTACATAGGAACGCATGAAATGTGCCTGATCACTGAGATACAGCTTGGCTTTTAGCTAATGGTCCAGCTCATAAATGCTCCAAGCCAGGCTATTAGGCAGACATTTGTAGGTTTAAAATAATTATAGACGACGAAACATGGAAACGTTTTGTGGGAATGTTCTCACTTCTTCTCCATAGCAACAGCACTGCTTAGTTTAAAGCTTGAACAGACTATACTGTTGCTGCTGCGCTCTGCCTCCGTGTTACTCCTGCCCTGTACCCCATCTTCCTTCTTCTGTACACTTTGTCTCTTACTGAATGTGGCTTTTTGTTGAAATAACCTGCTGCCTTTTTCTCTGTTGAGTGGACTAGGGCAGGGAAAGGGATGAGGTTTATGCCCATTGCTATTTGTAATGGGAATAAAGTGAGCAAACATAAAGCCATTGTCCTGTAGCTTTTTTCCCCGTTGACCATCTTGTAAGCAGGGCTGTGGAGTTGGTACGCCAAGACTCCGACTCCTCTATTTTTCTACTCTCCGACTCCGACTCCACCCAAAATTGCTTCCAGCTCCACAGCCCTGGAAAGGGCTGTAAATGTCTTTTTCAATTGGAAGCTCTCGTAGGAGCATTTTTATCACTGCCTGAATATGCGCTGATCTTGGCATCACAGCATTTGTCTTCATCTGGGTCCTGTGTCATACACTGACACACAAAATGTTTTCCATCCTGAGTTATGGTGAAATGCTCAACTACAGCTGACTTCATGGGAAGCTTCTTTGACATTTTGAATTTCTATTTTAAAAAATTTGCCAGTCAACATTTATTTTGAAGCCGGAGTCGGTACATTTCTACCGACTCCACCCAAAATTGCTTCTGACTCCACGACTCCACAGCCCTGCTTGTAAGGATCTCTCTGCTGCTTAGGAGATACTGTTGGTTCAATAAAAGTCTCCTCGAAGTCTGTCCTGACTCAATTCATGTTTCATTTTGTCTCTACTCACGTTTCTCACGGGGATAAGGCTATCGTTGGCTACTTGCCACGATGGCTATGCTCTGTGTCCATAGCTGGAGGCTGCATGCTTCAGAATACCAGCTGCTGGAAAGCGCAGGAGGGGAGAGTGCTTTTCACTTAGGGCCTGCTTGTAGAGACTACATGGGCCACTACCCTCTTCTTACGCTGTAGTCTGCATACTTCTAAATTGCCTCGCAAGAAGTGGTGTGCACTGAGGCTTTTCAACAGACTAAGAGAATACAGCAGGTGCCTTGCCCCCCCCCCCCAGGCATTTTAAAGATGATCTCCACAGAGAAACCATTGCACAGTTTGCATGTTGTTTTGTTGCAAAATTAACCCTTAATGTTCCTGTGTTGAGGAAAGTGATACGGGTTTGTGAAGCTTGCAGGTAAGTACAGCATCTATCAGAACCCAAACTGTAAAAGCAAACAGGCACTTAAACCTTTCCAGATTGTTGTTGTGATGTGCCTTCAAGTCGATTACGACTTATGGCGACCCTATGAATCAGCGACCTCCGTCTGTCGTGAACCACCCGGTTCAGATCTTGGAAGTTCAGGTCTGTGGTTTCCTTTATAGAGTCAGTCCATCTCTTGTTTGGCCTTCCTCTTTTTCCACTCCCTTCTCTTTTTCCCAGCGTGATTGTCTTTTCTAGTGAATCATGTCTTCTCATGATGTGTCCAAAGTATGATAACCTCAGTTTCATCATTTAAGCTTCTAATGTTTTGTTGTTATGTGCCTTCAAGTCAATTATGATTTATGGCGACCCTATGAATCAGTGACCTCCAAGAGCATCTGTCATGAACCACCCTGTTCAGATCTTGTAAGTTCAGGTCTGTGGCTTCCTTTATGGAATCAACCCATCTCTTGTTTGGCCTTCCTCTTTTTCTACTCCCTTCTGTTTTTCCCAGCATTGTCTTTTCTAGTGAATCATGTCTTCTCCAAAGTATGATGACCTCAGTTTCATCATTTTAGCTTCTAGTGACAGTTCTGGTTTAATTTGAATACCCAATTATTTGTCTTTCCAGATTAGTGCTTTTAAATCTTTTCCCCACACCAGACCCACAGTGAGAGCTGAGCTACTATTCTTGGAAGTATTCAAGGTGGGTTGGGGGGACAAAACTGTTCTTTCAGTGGAGACCACCTTTGAAACCAGCCTTGTAAATCAGCCCTCAAAAGTCTCCAGCCTGTAAAATGTTTTACTAGCCTGTAGGGGTCTGGCAGAGGAGAGATGGAGAGCTTTCTGCAGCTGCCCAGTGCATTTCTGTGGATGCAGAGAAGGGTGGTCATCTTGACAGCCCACTTGGTTTTTACCCTAGGCACAGAGAAAGGATGAAGTGGCCTGTCCTACTTCTCTATGCTTGTTTGTCTGTGCACAGTTCAGTGTATGGCTACCAGGTGAGAACATAGATACAAGGGGCTGTATCCAGATAATTGAAATGAATGGACCCTAATCGGTCATGTCCATTAATTTCAATGGGTTTTGCGCATACCATGCACCGCGAAACAGACAAATAATTGGGTGTTAGAACA
This sequence comes from Rhineura floridana, assembly GCF_030035675.1. Lineage (NCBI taxonomy): Eukaryota > Metazoa > Chordata > Lepidosauria > Squamata > Rhineuridae > Rhineura > Rhineura floridana. The sequence goes on along the minus strand of NC_084500.1, from coordinate 3,273,855 downwards.
AATTAAACCAGAACTGTCACTAGAAGCTAAAATGATGAAACTGAGGCTATCGTACTTTGGACACATAATGAGAAGACATGATTCACTAGAAAAGACCATAATGCTGGGGAAAACAGAAGGGAGTAGAAAAAGAGGAAGGCCAAAGAAGAGATGGATTGATTCCATAACGGAAGCCACAGACCTGGACTTGCAAAATCTGAACAGGGTGGTTTATAATAGATGCTATTGAAGGTCGCTGATTCATAGGGCTGCCATAAGTCATAATCGACTTGAAGGCACATAACAACAACAAACTCTGATTAGGGCCAACTTTGGATGCAACCCAAGGTTGTTTTAAACAACAAGCAGGCATCATCTGAGGGGAAATAGGAAAAAGCCAGCAAAACAAATATACATTCAAGCTTTTAACCGTTTGGTACTGTTGCTGTGGAGAAAGATTTGCGGGGCTATAGTAGTCTTGATGAAACTCTGCAGTATCATTCAGTCACTTGACAAAACCAGTTGCTTGAATGAGCACTGTGTAGCATACTGGTTGTGCAATCTTCAGCTTGGCGGCATGATCAAGATGGTCTAGGCAGCTGACCCTCCTCCAAACCTGGCTGGTGATGGGAGGCAAATGACTTAAGGCATTGCCTTGAAGGAAAAGATGGGGATTTCAGAGCAGAACACTGAATTCCTCTCAGCGTAAAGTTCTGCACGCATCTTGGTAACCCTGTGATGCTGAATAATCATGAGTCAGGTCTGCACTGTCTGTTACTCATATTGATACTTACAATAGCAACGAGCGTTTGTAGGCGTGGTAGAATTGTGGCGTCCACTTGTACATGCAGGGTCCTTTGCAATAATTCCCCCAATTGTATAATAGGGATAAAAATAAGTCAATTCAAAACTGAACTGCGTGAGCTATTTAAAATCATTATGTCCCACCTTTACTAAAACCACTAGAGCTTCAAGTGATTAAATTCTGCATTGTGCAGCATTGAGACTGGTAAAGCCTTGGGCAACGATTGGGCAGGCAGGAGAATCTGGCTGGCATTGGTAGAGCTGTAGAGGGCGGAAGCAGGCAGGAGGCATAAGGATGGAGCTCTTGAAAAACCTAGCCTGTGGAGGGAGTGTGTGCAAAATCCTGAACTGTAAATGTTTTGTTGGAGTATGTTCTTTTGTGTTGGTTAGCCCCACCCCATTTACAAATAAACCATGAGTGTTTGTTCATCTTCAAAACAACTTTTTGAAACTGTCAGACTTTCCATGGAAAAGTGTAGTAGCAGAAAATGTTCCTCCGTATATCATTGGGCCTAGCCAATGAAATCAAGTGAGCCTAGGAAAAGATTTGGAAGAGGGGGGTGGCTCAGATGGAAGAGAAGTTATGATGCAGGAACCTTTGCAAGATAACGTCCAGGAAAGAGGAGTACATATAGTTGGGAGTTGCAGAAGTGAAGAAGCCTGACTATATACTTCTGTGTTAGGCCAATGCAAATTTTTAATACAATAGCATTGCATAATAACGGTTGGTAAAGATTCTTGATGACGCATAATGAAATGTCTTGGTCTGCTTTGAAAAGCAAGTGTAGATGAACAGTGGTGAACCTCCCATGGGAAGAAATTCAGAGTCACCCTTGTGAAGACCGTTAACCCTGCCCCCTCTTCATGATCCCTTTTGAGGGGCTGGCCTGCAGAGGGCTCACATTGAAGGAGTATGGCCCGAAAGATGCGATGCCCAAGTTATTTGGTCTCAGGTTGGCGTGTTCCCACAAACAAACTTGTACCAGCTTCTGAATGCTTTCAAGGGTCAACAGACATAAAACGCATTACAGGGGTCCAAGCCTTGGTAGTTGGCCAGAAGCATGGATGCACAGACTCAGGTAGACTGGGTACACTCCTCCATGACCTAAGGTGCAGGGAAGAATGGTCGAGTAGACTGCTTGGTGGTGGGTCGGCGGTTCTCTGAAGGGCTGCAGTGCTTTTTCGTTCTTGGATTCTGTTGTTTCTTACGGTACCAATGGCTTGTAGTTTCATTGTTCTTACTAAGATACAATATTTTTGTAGACCACTTGGGCTGTTCTGGTATATGAAATAAATAAGTACATTAAATTCCTAACTAAAATATAAGCTCCCTAAAGCCTGGCTTTAAATATTTTCCGGTTCGTAGCCTGATAAATAAGTGACTAGAAACTTGAGGAAATCAGAAATAACTATCCTATGAAGTTTCTCATCAGTGAAGGTAAGCATTTTACAAACACTGCTCTATAATAATTGTGTGTCTTCTAAATGCATGTTAAATTTGGGACATTTGAGAGTGCAAAAGATATTAAAATACTCTGGTACTGAGTCACACACTGCCAATTTCAGTTTTGTGTGTTCCAAATGTCGGAACGCTCTTCTTGCTTTCAGCATTTCTGGAAAATAAGGTCTCTAACCATTTAGCAGTTCCCAAATTAAAGCTCTCAGTGAGGTCATGTGGAATTCTGGAGCGGGCTGGATAGATCAGATGTTGTTAAATGCCATGGTCTGGGTTCCTAGAGCAGTGAAGTAAGGTCTAAGTTTGGATAATTGACTAACTTTATAATGAAATCCCAGAGGATGGCTTACTTAAGCGATAGAGGTGTGCATACATACATATATAGGTGCTTAGTCATAGGTTCATGATCCACTAACACATATTTGTGGATTAATGGTTAGTAAGGGGAGGCATGGATTCATTTCCCTGCTTTGCTACAAAATTCATTAAATCACTCTGATACAGCCTTTCTCGGGGTTAATAGGAAAAATTGGGGTAGTCTTGTTTATGCCATCCAACTAACTATAAACTCCATTGATGAGGCCATCTGCAGGCACTCTGGATGGAGGTATCGGGAATGGCAAGTTGCTTTGCTTGAGAAATTTTTGCACCCCTTACTGAACTTGCTTGAGGAATTTGGACATTCCTTGCATCTTTCATTCCCCTCCAACAAAAGTCAGTGATGAGGATGCAGAGAAGATTGTGTGATTATTGCTTGCCTGTGCTGTCAGGTAATGGCCACAGCTCAGAACATGTGTTGCGTGAAGGAAGTATCAACTCGTGTGCGTCCAGTGTGAGTCTTGAGGGCTGAGGGGGAGTTTTCCTCATAGAGTAACAGGCAGATGGGCAAGGTATGCCAACGAATGCGAGGGAGCAGCACTATGCTTGCCTTCTTCCGAAGGAAGCAAGCTGCCTCTCTGCAAGATTTCTGAATTGGGAATGGGCTTTGATTAAAGCAATTGAGATTTGCTGGTGTGCTATCGTAGGACAATGCAACTCTAATTAGTACAGGGATTGTCACATCAAAAGAGTAGGCTACAATTGCTCTAATTGATCGGCGTTTTGCCATTCAGGGAGAGAACCATTAAAACTATTCATCTTTGGTAAAATCAATTGGCATGCTCGTGTCTGACTCATTCCTGTGTCTACTGATAGTTTTCTATCACAAGTAAGTCTATGCTCCTTTGAACAAAGATAATAACAGTTCCAGAGGCCCACAATGTTCTAGGAAGGGTGAATCTTGAGATGAAACATGAACTTTTAGGAGTACTCTGCCTTCCTCCTAAAACACTTGATTGTACGGATGTGGTTCCGGCAAACTTCAAGAGTCTTAAACCATGTTCTGATCAATGTGGGGGAATAATCTGTCATAGGAATTTGGGTGAGAATAATCAAAGCAAAATGACTACGGGACATATTAATAACTATTAATTACTGTCCTCTGTGATTGTGAGACTTCAGCTCCGCTGTTGTGTCATTCTGTTGCCAGGACATTAACGTTCACCTGCTTTTGTATCTCTTCATAGAAATTAATGCTGAGGAACCGCCTTCTTAATTCGACTAATCTAGCATAGCAGGCTGTAGTTGCTGTTCTTGGCCAGCACTTAGGAGAATGGATGCAAAACCTAATAAAACTGAAGGTGCATCCTATTAAGGCAGCCATATTTGAACATCTGTAGATAGGGCTAAAGTAATTTGTGTTAATAAACTTCTGCCTGACTGGAAAGTAACTGATAGTTGCTGTAAGAAATGCTTATTTAAATTAAAATTTAAATCCTTCCTTTCTAGGCAAAACGGCTACTCAAGATGTGTGGGGCAGTGCCACGGATAATAAGCCTTGCTATTCTAGCTGACCAGAGCTTACCTCACAGTTTCATAATATTCCCACTGAATTGCAAAAGAAGGGTCTCAGAAGCTGAGTGATGTTCTCAAGCAGGCTTATACAGGAGGGGGCAGTTCTTGATGGAGCCTCCCTTCAAAAATATCATTGCCCCTTCGCTGTCCAGAGGCCTGCAGACTCGGGAGGTGGGTGTAACGTGCCTCAGCATCTTGTGCATTTCAAGAGTGGGCTCAGAACATGCTGAAAGCTGCCGGTTCTAGACCTGGTCTGGGAAAGCCCCAGAACTCCATCCATCCATACTTGATCTTGGTTGCAGTTCAGTGGGATCTTCTGAAAATACAACTCCTGTTGGCTCCAGACAGCATGGCTGTATGATGCAGGGGCTGGTGGGCCTGATGAGAATTGTAGACCCAAACAGCTGGAGGGCACCAAAGGCTGCTGTAGACCGTTTTCTATTAAAGGAAACAAAGCCTTCCTTACAGCTCCCTTCCTAGCAGAAGCTGAAGCACGAGCCTAGGCAATTTGTGCAGCAATAGGACAGGATACAAAGAGCTGCCGTGCCTTAAACGTCCTGCCTTCTCACCCCTGCTTAATAAAGAAATGCTCTCTGGCCTAATGGACAATCTGGTGGAGGTACAGCTCTTGGAGGCTAGGCCAGACTAAGCCTGCAGCCTAGAATTCTTGTCTGCCTAGTGGCCAGGCCAGCCACAGGCAAGTTGGTGCTACCCTTTGTTTTGTCCTCAGTATCTGGGATGTGGCAGCTCCGTTCCTAGCGACTGTTATTTAGGTGGTTCTGATGCAGCTTTTCAAGGAGGTAGCTCCTCTCAAGGTGGCTTGTCATAAATTATAAACAAATCACACACATTAGAATTCATGAAAAAATCTGTAACAGATCAGCTTTGCTCATGTGATCTGGGTGTTGTAACAGTGTGTTTCTTGGGGAAATAGGAGACTTCTTCAGGAGTTCTGAAAGAGACTTGGAGGAATGCAAAAAATTGCCTTATATTGAGTCTGATCATCGGTCAGTCTTGCTATGAATTGTCTACACCAGTGTTCTTCAACCTTGGGTCTCCAGATGTTGTTAGACTACAACTCCCACCATCCCCAGCCAGATTAGCCAGTGGTCAGGGATGATGTGGTTCAACAACATCTGAGGACCCAAGGTTGAAGAGCAATGGTTTGCACTGGCTGGCAGCAGCTTTCCAGGGTTTGAGGCAGGAGACATTCCCAACTCTACTCGGAGATGCCGGGCACTGAATCTGGGACCTTCTGCACGCAAAGCAGATGTTATGCCACTGGTCCATGGGCATGAGGTAAAGGAGTCAGAAACAAGTGTGTGAGAGTTGAGGTTAGCGAGGAACAGACGGGAACCATGTTCACTCCACGGGCTCGCTGCATTCATTGCCTGTAACTGCGGTTGGTTGCCAGCAATTCCTGATAGTGGGCAAGGGGTTGGGCTCATCCTAGGAGATGCAGATCTGAGCGGTTCCTTGAAACGTGTGTGTGTGTGTGTCTGTGTGTGTGTGTGTCTGTGTGTGTGTGTGTGTGTGTGTGTCTGTGAGAGAGAGAGAGAGAGAGAGAGAGAGAGAGTGTGAGAGTGAGAGAGAACACAGCTTGTGTACACTTGGCAAATCCTGCTCATAGCATTCTTGGCAGTCCCCTGCTCATTGCAGGGTTCCAATTCTCCATAGGAAGAGCCCTGTACCTGCATCAAACGACAGACTGATCTAGTCCAGCGCCTTGTTCCCACAGTGGCCAACCCAGATGCCTTTGGAAAACGACATATTGCCCCTGATACTGAAGATAGAGCCATCATGATGAGCAGCCTTGGTTTTCTCAAGGGGTTTTCCTCTTCTTTCTTCCACCCCTCCTCCAGCACCAACCCTCAATCTAACATCACAGAATCCCTTGCAAGGGAAGCATATGGCCGGAAGAAAAAGAGTAATGCCGTTAGGCGATAGTTAAAATGAGAAAGCTGAGATGAAGGAAGACATCATGCGTAGCTTAGGTACGGGAATTTTACGCTGGCCTTGTTTTCTGAAGAGGGATTTTTGAAGGCTGTGGGACTAACAAAGAAAAAGGTGGGCAGGAGCAAAATGTAAATGTACGGCCTTCAAGTCAATTCTGACTTATGGTGACCCTATGAATAGGGTTTTCATGGGGCTGAGAGGCAGTGACTGGCCCAAGGTCACCCAGTGAGCTCCATGGCTATGTGGGGATTCGAACCCTGGTCTCCCAGGTCGTAGTCCAGCACCTTAACCACTACGCCATTGGCACCCGCTGATGGACCTAATTCAGAAAAGCCACCTGTTTGTATTGTGTGTTAGCTGACTCCATAATTATTGTGTGGTCTGCTCAGGGTGTGTGTACAGCCTTTAATTGGGGAATGCAGAAAGGGGCGAACCTGAGTTTGGCATCTATATATTGCTCTCTATATAAATGCACAGATGCTGACCAAGACCATTTACTTGAAGACTGAGGGTCCAGAGTTTCTGAAAGTAAGTGTTGGTAGGTAATAGATTTCTGTTTTTCCATGAGGTGGAAGGTAATTATCCCTGCTTGGTAGTAAGGAGAAAAATAAGTTATTTGAGGGTGAAGTGTTGCGCTTAGGTCATTAGAGGTTATAAAATGGGACCCAGTTGGTAGAAGGCTCTAGTGAGTGAACAGCATGTCCCATGCCTTGCCCAGAAAAGCAGCTTTGAATTCAAACGGCCAGAAACCCAGGCAGGCAATTTTGTTTGGATTGACATTGTGTTTTTGTCTTACCATTATGATGTTAGAGGGTTACTAGTTTTATTTTTTGCATTTTTATCCCACTCTTCGTCTGATGAGCTCAAGGAAGCATACATATTTCTTCCATTTTATCCTCAGTGTTTTGAGGGGGATTAGGCTGGAAGCATGTGACTGGTCCAAGGTCATCCAGTGAGCATCATGGTTAAGTGGAGTTTCAAACCTGGTCATAACATGATGCTGTGACTGCTATGTCACACAGGCTCTCAGAGACATTGTTTTCACTTGTGGAGAGATTTCAGTCATCTTTTGAAGCCTGGAGGTTTCACCTTATAATTGCTGATATTTTCTGGGTCGGTTTGTTGGATTTCTTCCAGTACTTTAAGTAGGATGTCTACACTTTAAATTTTATTTTTGGGACATGTATGCATTAGCGAATGTTCTTCCATTTCTCTTGCTGCCTTAAATCCTCATGGTTTTTCCAAAGCCTTTTAAAAAAAAATAGAACATGGATTTAATACCTACTGAAGCCTTGAGGCTTCTCTAAAAACAGGTCTCCAAGAAACTTTGGACAAAACACTTGCATAGATGATGAGAACATTGCTGCTCTTGTTGAGATGCATATGCAAGAGAGGTGAATTTACAAAAATTGTTCATATTTAAAAGATGGGAATGGACTGCCTTCAACTGGCTCTCCCAATTGTTCATATAACTGTCCAATTAGTCTAAAGCTTCCAGAGCAGATCACTCCTTGATTTGGGCAAGGCAGTTGCAACTTTAATAGTTTCTGAAATTAGAGCAGAAATCACTTTGAGGGGGCTGGTAATAATATCTCCATGACTGTCTTAACATCATGTTGAACTTGGCCATTTCCTGTCCCGTTCTCAAGCTTAACACATTGAATCTTACAGTTTGGGACTTAACTCGTGATTGGAAAAGCTACCTGTCTGGTTGGTTTTCATATTGACTCAGCAGAAAAGTTGCAGACCCACAAGCCTGGAGATTCTCTGCCCCGTTCTAAGTCTTGTGCTCAGACACTGAGGGCCTTGCAAAGCAGTGAAACCTCTCTGTGGCTTGGTGCTTACAAGGCCATGCCTTCCGCCTGTGCTGTTCCTTGCATGGATCAGAGCTGGGGAGGAGAGTGGGGGCTTGCCCAGAGTACAGTCTGGGTCCTGGAGGTCCTAGGCATGAAGTCGCAAGCTTCTTGCCTACTTTCCAAGGGTCAGATTTGATAGTGACCACCCAGCTTAATGTGGGCTCTTTGCTTTCATGTTGTGTTGGTATACATTCACCATCGTTGCACTGTGCTCTTTATACAAAACGAAATCCCGTGGATTAATCTCAGTCGCCGCTTCTGTTGGCCAAGATCAGCTTCAGACAGTGGATCCTCTTTTTCTAATGGCATTCTCACATTTCTGAGCAGAGATGGGAAAATGCTCAAGTGCACAGGCCGTTGTAAAGTTTGACACCAGCTTGCAAAACGGATTTTCGACAGAAACATTGGGGCAGGTAGCTATAGGAAGATTGGACTCCTGCCCTTTCAGAGATTACTTGCCCCTCTGCCAACACACAATGTAAGTAGTTTGTGGCATATAAATAGATTTGGTTGGCAGGGAGGGAGAACATTATATTCACACTAGGTGAGTAGCTATTTACAAACCTGCTATAAGCTGTAAACCAGTTTTGGGGAACGTTTGGCCCTCCAGATGTTACTGGATAACAACTCCCATCAGCCCCAGCAAGCATAGCCAATGACCAGGGATGATGGGAGTTGTAGTTCGACAACATCTGGAGTGCCAGAGGTTCCCTACACCAGCTGTAGAACCTGGCAAGTTGTCTTACCAGGGTGTTAGTTCCCTGTATACAGAGAGCTTTTATTTCTAGTAGGTTTTCGTTTTGCGTTTATTAAATTTATATCCTACCAACAGTATAGCATGACGAGAACAACCACTATAAATACAACTTAAAAACAACCACACATCATAATAATTCAAAATCAGCATAAACTATCAACTGCTAATTATTTACTTATATTTTAATAAACGTTTACTTGCTTTTAATCTGTGCTTTTTATCAGTATATTTAATGAATGTCTTATATTCTATGTGAACTGCTTATAGAATATGGATTATTAAGTGGTATATAAATCCTGTTAAATAAATAAATAAAAGTTAGAAAACTATTTCTGCAGCCCACTAGCTGCTGTTCAGCCTTCAAAGAGCTGAAGATCTAGCCACATTTTCGAGCTAAGGATAAAATTATTCAGATTTTGCAGGGATAGCGCCTTTGCAATCTCTAAGGACTGTTGCAGGGCAGGATTTTCAACATGCCTGGAACATTGCTGGTACCCAAGTCCTGCATCTGAGTTTCCCGTGTCCTGCAGATATGGCAGGGATGCTTCCTTGCTTATCAAAAAGGGAAAATTATGAAGAGGGGCCTTAGCTGAATCAGGAACTTGTACATTTCTGAAGTTATTTTCAGGCAGATCCTTTGTAGCACATACTCTCAAATCATGTGAATGGTATCCAGAGCAAGCCACCAGTGAAGGTTACTAATTGCTGGTACTGATAGCCTGTGCCTGAGACTTCTTTCTGGAATCTTGCTGTGGTCTTCTGCATTGCCCCAGAAGACAAGGACACACTGGATCTTTCAGAAATTTCCTGAATGAGAAGCACTGAGTCCTGTAAAAACACTGCCCACCTAGAGTGCACAGTCTGACCTTTGCCAGGCTTGTTAGCTGCATAGATGCCAGGTTTTGGCTTTTCACAGATACTGAGGCAATTGCCAAGAGGCAATGCCCCCTGGAAGCATGGCTAAGGCTATCTAATTAAAATAAGCCCAACAAGCTCTAAATAGCTTTCTGCAGCACTGTTTGAAACAAATTATCAAAAGATTTAATTGCTTCGTGGCCCAAAATGAGAGATAGCGTGTGTAGAATTCCTGGAGGGGGAGAGTGACATTCTTAAATGTGACACCCATTTGCTTTGTCATCATGGAGATCCTGTCCTTGTTGGACGCTGCTGATGCCTGCCTCTGATTGGGGATGTGAGATGAAGAGCACACAACTTTGACTTGTGTTGAGTCATCTCCATGCTCTGCAGTGCCCACTAAATGCTACTTCTGTGAGCAGCCTGAGATTCTTTAAGGCACTAGAGGACATCAGCCTTGTTAGCCGCTCGGAGCTTGTGCTCTGTAGCTTGCTGGATTTCTGGGAGGACTCTTGTGCAGGTTTTTCCTTGTGTTAATGAAGGATGCCAAGCGTATCAGAGCCAGACAGCTGTCCTCGTTTGACTCTGGTAGCTGCTGACTTGGTGCATTGGCAAGGCAAGGTTTCAGTTGCATGAACAGGTTTTCTTGACCCATTCCAGCAATAGCTCTAGGGGTAGGTGAAATACTGATTTGGGGCAAGCACCCTGTGAATGCTAAATTCAACATGATAGTTATCAGTCCCACGCTTTACTTCATATCCAGGACTGCACTATTTGGGCTGCATTGGTGTTCAGCATAGGAGCCCTCTTGTTTAGGATCGGGGGTGTGGGGGGGGGAACTGAAAATCTCAAAAGTTGGTTTTCTTGAAAAAATTAATCAGTTTCTCAGTCTTGTGGGCTGCAGACAGCAACCTGAAAATCAGTTAGGTGGGGCCCTCGATGGCACACCACTGCCCTCTCGTAGTCCTCCATTTCTCCTTATGTCTGGAGTGCACCCACCCCTCAACACTAAAGCTCTCTGGAGTTTTGCCAGTCCCTGCTCCGCTTGCTGGCTTCCTTCCTGTACCTCTCCCCCTCCCCAATATGTGCCACATTTTTTAAAAAAAGAAACCCAGCTACCTTCTTTCAGGTTTGGGTTCTTCTGTAGTCCTGGACTGTCTCTGTCACCCCTCCAGAATCCTCCATTAAAGTAGCAATCCTAGCCTCTGTCCTATATATAGCTCAGCGGGCTTACAACTTCTGTTTCCATGCCGTGAGTCCACATGTTTTTCACTAGGCTTGATAACTGATTGTTGTTCTCCATGGCCAGCATGGTCTTTCTTGCTTTCTGATGCCTAGGGCCGAAGTGTGATTTGTCTGTGTCCAGTGAGGGGGTCTTATTAGGGGAAAGAGCAGTGGCCAGGTGAGGTCCATGTCTGTAACATCCTCCTGCCCTCTAACCCGCAATGTAGACTTCACATTCTGGCATTGTTTGGAAATGAGTGTTGTCTGCCTCCTTGTGTTATAGAGTGCTCTTAAAAAAGTACGTAATCATATTCGCATAAAGGACTGTACGGGAAGTCTTCCCTTCTGGCCCTAAATTTTTTTTTTTAGTTGCCCTGGTGGCTGTATTTGCAGTGTCCTTGCCTTTCAAACCAAGTGCCTTTTTATGTTTTCATCCTGTCTCTTGCAGGAGGTAGTGTCCTGGACTCTTGGGTGAAACGGAAGTCCCCAGATGTAAAATGAAGCCATATTTTCATGTTCTGGAGGCAAACTGTTTAGCCACTAGCGTGGAAGTTCCAGTTTGAGTCTGCTTCTGCTTATGTGTACAAGTAACCAACAGATCGTTCCCTAGATCTCTCAAAAGCATTTTGACGTCCTGTATTGTTCCTGACCCCTCTTTTCTCTCCCCCCCCCCCAGTTCTGTCCTGTTGTGTTTAGACAGGAATTCTATTAATGGTGTCAAAATGAAGTGGTAACATAGGTGCTGGATTTTTGATCTGCTAGAGGGAGCTGGTGATAAACCTGTTGTAGAAGAGTGAATTTTGGTTCCAGGGTGGGAGAGCAAAGGCTAACTTGGCCTGTTGTGTCATCCCTTCTCTCATACAGGTGACAGAGCTGAATGAGCCACTGTCCAATGAAGAAAGGAACCTGCTGTCCGTAGCTTACAAGAACGTGGTCGGGGCCCGGCGTTCCTCTTGGCGAGTGATTAGCAGCATCGAGCAGAAGACCTCGGCCGATGGCAATGAGAAGAAGATTGAGATGGTGCGGGCTTACCGCGAGAAGATTGAGAAGGAATTGGAAGCCGTGTGCCAGGATGTCCTCAGCCTCCTAGACAACTACCTGATCAAGAACTGCAGCGAGACCCAGTACGAGAGCAAAGTCTTCTACTTGAAGATGAAAGGGGACTATTACCGCTACCTGGCGGAGGTGGCCACGGGGGAGAAGAGGGCGACGGTGGTGGAATCCTCCGAGAAGGCATACAGTGAAGCCCATGAGATTAGCAAGGAACACATGCAGCCGACTCACCCCATCCGGCTGGGGCTGGCACTTAACTACTCTGTTTTCTACTACGAGATCCAGAACGCCCCCGAGCAGGCGTGCCACCTGGCCAAGACAGCTTTCGATGACGCCATTGCCGAGCTGGACACCCTCAATGAGGACTCCTACAAGGACTCAACGCTCATCATGCAGCTCCTCCGCGATAACCTAACGCTGTGGACAAGCGATCAGCAAGACGACGACGGTGGCGAAGGCAACAACTAGACCCCGCTGATGGACTGGCAGCCGCACGCCGATGCTACTACTGCAGTCTTTATTTTTTTTCCCACGAGTGGGGGGGGAGGGGGTCGGGTGGGGGAGGGGAAAAGGAGGGTTGACCTTCCACGGAGGCTCCCCACAACCTGTCTTTGATGGCCTCTTTGACACTTTTGCCAAAACACCACTAGTGGAAGGTTGAGCTGGCTGTGCTGGTTTGGAATGGAATGGTAGCCTCACAGTGGCATAGGGACTGTTCTGTAGACTATTAATTCAAGGGGAGCTGTCTTTAAGTTATCTTAATCGCTAGACATACATGAAGTTGACGATGACTAACTTGAATGGTATGGCCCTCTCTCTTTTGTTGTCGGGGACTGTTTTTGTTTTTTTCTTTGTTTGAGAAGCAGTTTTGTGGTTCCAGTAAGGTTCCTATCCATCTCTCTTCAGTTCAGATGCCTCACGCCCTTCCCCCTTTAAGGTACAGTTTAGGTATGTCTCCTGTCTCTGCTACCTTGCTCCAAAGTTTGGAACACCAATCAATCGCTGTAGCGTAATTTGAAAAGAAAAAGGCCCAGACTCAATAACCAGAAGAGCCACCTTGTTAGGATGCTTTAAGATAGCTTGCAGTGTTAAAGCTCAGTTACAGTTTACAGTATTTCTACATGACAGCCATATTTGACATCAAGCCATTGAGTGTAAACTTGCTTGCTTTGCTTATTATCTCTGGCTTGCCATCTTCCCCTTGCCTTGCGTCTGTGGATGGGCTTTCCCTCACCTTGCTCAGTTTCCTAGATGCCCGAACGCTACCCAAAGAACTTCCACCTTGTTCTTTTAGCCATCCTAATAATGGGTGCTTGGTAAGTGGCCTGCATAAAGTACCAAGAGCCCACAAGGAAGGGTTTCGAATTTAAGTGGGCCAAGGAAGAGCTTTAGAAAGGTAACGCCATTGGTCTAATTCTAATTCAGGTCTGTATGGCTCATGCTGTGCCCGGTGTCTTTCAATGCCATCTTGGTTTCTTCCCTTTAATAAAATAAAATAGGAGGAAGGCAAAGGTGTCATAACCCCTTCCTCAGGAACCAGTCTCCTTTGTCTTTACTAGAACTGGGTCTTTGATCTGTGGGAAGCCGAAGTGGAAACCATCTGGAGTGGTAGGAAATCCCACAAAGATGACATGCATCTTTTTAAAACGCGTACAGAACTAAAAGCTTAGGTGCTCTAGAACTTGTGCTCTAAAGCAGAATCTGTTCACCCACAAGTCTTAATTCCCTGGCAGGAAATGAGAAAATCATTATAGCTGATCAGGTCGTTTCTGCCTTTTTTCCTTTTTTTAAGAAAGCAAATCATGACTGATAGAACGCCGTTGTTTTCCTCCTTGGATTATGTTTTGGCATGTAGCCTCTGTTCATCAAAAGCTCCATAGGCGGAAAATGGCCTCTCGTGGTTCCCATTGCACAACAACATTTCTCTTCCTGTGTGGAAACGTTTTTGTACTTAAGCTTGGCACAGTGAACACAGGTGATGGGGGTGAGTGGCCCGTAGTCCCAGAGACTGTCAACGTTTAAACCAAATTGATATTGGCAAAACGCTAGCAAGTCAGCATCCGTGCATCCAATACAGCTGCATTTTTTAAAAGAAAAAGAAAAACCTTTCTCGCAGCGTGACAATTTACACTCAGTGATGTTTCCATTTTGGGGCCACCTCAGGAAAGTGCCACGCTAAAAGCTTTGGTTTTTTTCATACTGTTGGATGTCACGAGGAGAGGCTTGCAACGTGGGTAAACTGAAACCTTTAGGAAGCGTCACAGATGACTAGAGGGACATATTTTGGCTTCTCTTTAATTTGCGATCATGTCCTGTGAGCCATGTGCATCCCTGGCTTGGATTTGGAAGCGATTTACTGGAATTACAAAACCTTTCCTTGATTTCCCCCCCCCCCCAAGCTTTTAGCTCTGGCTGCTTTAGGAAAACTTTATGCAGGGGGGAGAGTTCGCACAAGAGGGCTAAATATGGAGGGGGTGGGTGGGGACTTTTGAGCAGCTTGAATGGTTTCTTTCAATTTTTTGTTAAAGAGATGCACTTGCCTATGATAACTGTCTCTCCAGTGAAATGAATTAACTGCTCCATTACTCTATTGATACAATATTGTGCATGCCGGTGTTGTATTTCTATAAAGTAGCTTGAAATTTATTAACTTATACTGTAGATGTTATGTATTCCTCTGACAAATAGTCTTCAAACAATTTTTTAAAAGTTTTTTTTTAATTTATTTTATTTTTCCTTTTTGGGGGTAAGGTTTGCTCTACCAAATAGTGATCGTAACAAAACTGATCTGTTATGGATGTTGCTATAGTGACATGCAATTATATATGATTTTGTTTTTTTAAAAAAACAAGGAAAGCAAAAGAAAACACCAGTCTTAGCTTAATCTCAATGTCTGGTGTTCGTCATGGTGAAATTATAACTATTACAGCGTAGGAGAAAAATGACTGTGTTCTTTGAATAAGCCTTTGTTTGTGCTTTTCTGTCATGTTATGCAGTGAACTCTTTTTAAGGTCTGATCAGTGATTATTTTTCCAACTCCGTGTTTCTGTAAGGGATTATTTCACACACGGACCATTCTTAGCAGTTTTCCTCAGTGATGGAATATCATGAATGTGAGTCATTATGTAGCCGTTGTACACTGAGCAAATAAACTTACAGATCTGATGCCTTGTGTTGGAGTCTGCTTTATTCTTGGTAGCTGTGAGCAAGGGGATCTGGGAATGTGCTTAGATGTTGCAGAAAGGCTGAATATGTGCAGATCTCATAAGCTTCTACCCAGTGTCAGAAATCTGTCTGGAGGAACAGTGGCTGTTGCATCCATGGGTCATAGAATTTTAGAATAGTAGAGTTGGAAGGGTCCTGTAAGGCCATCCAGTCCAACCCCCTGCTCAGTGCAGGAATCTAAGTTAAATCATACCTGACAGGTAGCTGTCCAGCTGCCCCTTGAAGGCCTCTAGTGTCGGAGAGCCCACTACCTCTCTAGGTCATTGGTTCCATTGTCGTATGGCTCTAACATCGGGTCCATTGTGGCAAAATGGTAGTGGCTAGGAGTCGGGTCCTTTTTCACTCTTCCCACAAGCTTTTGGATTATGGAATCCAATTTGGGATGATCCTGCTCCTAAAGTTACCCCTGACAAGTGGTGGTGCTGCCATCTCCCCCCCGCCCCCAAAATCCTTCCAAGGAAGGCATTTTGGCAGTTTAGGCTGAGTTAAGATTAATGAGTTATGGAGTGAAAGCTTCGTCCTAAAGGCCATCACAAATCAGATGCTGCATGCTGTCCCTCTAGTCATCTCAAACATGATTTGCCCATTCAGCGGAAAGCTGAATGTAAGTAAGAATTTTGAATGTTGGATGCTGCATGTATACGAGAGCATGCGTCTTCATTGATGGCAGCTCTTTCACTAGAGGCGCATTAAATCTCAAGCCCTGCCTGAAGCCTTGGGGGGAATGGGGTTAGGACAGATGTGGAGAGCCTTTGTCCCTCCAGATGTTGCTGAACCACTCAGAAGACCTGGCAGGAGGGAGGATGTTGACAGTATTGCCTTAGAAGAGGAGGAGGAAAAGAGGCCCAATGGTTGGGCTTTTTATATAAACTTAAAGCAAGGGTGCACGGTGAAGGCCTCTGAACAGCTAACTTGTAATTAACCTTAGCACATGCTGAGGATCAGGAAAGAAAGACCTTGCTAGATCAGGCTGAAGTCTCTCTTTGCAAGAATCCCAGCAGGCACTAGGCAGTCACCAGGCATCCACAGATCAACGTTTAGTCTGCTCCTGTTTTTTTTAAAGCATAATGGTTAGAGTGTTGGACTACAACCTGGGAGACCAGGGTTCGAACCCCCACACAGCCGTGAAGCTCACTGGGTGACCTTGGGCCAGTCACTGCCTCTCAGCCTCAGAGGGAGGCAATGGGAAACCCCCTCTGAATACGGCTTACCATGAAAACCCTCTTCATAGGGTCGCCATAAGTCGGGATCGACCTGAAAGGGAGTCCATTTCCATTTTTCGTCTGACTTAGAGGTTGAATCAGTGTGTGGGACATCCTATCAGCAGGTGCTGTGGTGGCAACTTGTAAACACTATTTAACATAGTAGATCAGAGGAATGTAACCATTGGCCTGTCAGATGTTGGACAATGCTCCCTTCATCTCTGCCCATTGATCATGCTGGCTTAAAAAAGGAGTGTTGAAAATGAGTGATTTTTCACAGAATGATGGACTAGCTCTACTATGGGATGCGTTCAACAGCACGTGATGTATGGATAGGTATAATGGATCCACTGGTCTTTTGGGTACCCAGGCGAGCATAGTCTTTAATGCACATCTGAGGAAGCGCACCTTCGTATGTCTTTCCTTCCCTGATAAACAAGTTCTGTAGCTGTGGGAGAGCATGGAGCTCCTTCAGACATCCAACTTGTGGATGAACACAACGCTTGAAAGGTATTTCTGGAGCTCAAAATAAGCAGAGAGAAGACAAGGCAAATTTCTTGTACCCAAAGGTAACTGGCTTTGTGTGATGTGTGAGATAAAATACCAGAGTAACCTGCTAAATCCTCCTGTGTGTCAAAATACTTCTACTGTGTGATTTGCTACTACAAAGTGTGATTGTCCCTGGCCTAGAAGGCTATAAAAGGGATTGGCCAAATTCACAGAGGGTGGGCCCGTGAATAGGACCACCAGACTTGGGCGCAGTGCGTATCTTGGGACAGTTCTAGCCTTCGTGGCTGGCCAGTGTGGAGTCCTGCTGGCCTGTTCTGGGAACTTTTGGACAGCTTATTCCATTCTTAACTGTCATAGAATCATAGAGTTGGAAGGGGCCTATAAGGCCATCTAGTCCATCCCCCTGCTCAAGGCAGGAATCCAAATCAAAGCATTCCCGACAGATGGCTGTCCAGCTGCCCCTTGAAGGCCTCCAGTGTCTTAGAGCTCACTACCTCTAGGTCATTGGTTCCATTGTCGTATGGCTCTAACAGGAAGTTTCTCCTGATGTCCAGCCGCAATCTGGCTTCCTGCAACTTGAGCCCATTATTCTTGCCGCCTGTTCCTATCAATCGCCTTTGCCTGCTGTGTTGCTCAATCATTTACTTGGGGTTGTTGATCACACGGTCTGAGCTGAGGTGTGCACCTTGGGATGCTTGAAATATCTTCAGCCGCACGACTTGCACAATTTCACTTGCCAGGAGTGCCTGCTATCCCCTCTGCTGTTTATAGTATTGCTACGTCTTCAGGAATGATGGCATTGTCATGAGTTTGCTTAAAAATCTAAATGTACTGCCTTCCAAGTTGATTCCGACTTATGGATAGGGTTTTCATGAGGCGTGAGAGGCAGTGACTGGCCCAAGGTCATGCAGTGAGCTTCATGGCTATGTGGGGATTCGAACCCTGGTCTCCCAGGTCATAGTCCAACACTTTAACCTGACAGCATTTATATCCCACCCATTAGCCAAAAAGGCTCTCTGAGCGGATAACAAAATCAGGATGGGCAGAGCAGAAGCCAGCGTAAAATGCCACCGCATCCAATTGCCATTCAGGAGCCTCTGGGTTGGCTGAATGCTGGCTTTGCCGGGAGCTGTGCGCAGGGGACAGAAAGTCAAAGCCTGCTCTCCCAAATACTCCTACCGGGGAGTAAGCCCTCTCCATTGATTTCTATTGTATTAATTTTCTTAGGCAAAAGGTACGCCAGAAAAAAGGTTGCCTGGTTTGGGACCTGCAGGAGCACTCTGGACACGAGTTGGATGTGGCCTAAATCCCCTCACCTCAGCCCCTCCCCTAACACGCCCCTTTTGGGGGACTTACACAGGCCTTGCCTAAGCTGGCTGGCCAGCTGAGATGGGCTGAGGGAATTAACGTGGGACCCAACCACCTCACTTGAAGATCTGCCACATCCGACTCCCCTCAGCCTGGCATAAATGTGAGTTGGACTGTCCCCTAAGGGTGCCCCTGCCGTCAGGCTCACAATCTAAAAAGTCCTCCTCCTTCTCCTCCTCTTCCTTCTTCTTCTTATTAATTGAATTTATATCCCGCCCTTTCTCCCAAAGGAGCCCAAAAAGGCAAGCATGAAAAGACAAGAAAAAGAAAAGAGTTTTCAAACATTCCAAAACGCAATTACAATGAAAGATGTTCCAAACCACTGTTAACAATATTCTAAAATACAGCTTTAAAAAACACTCATCTGTGATCTGCAGGTTGCATGGAACAGTCTCTTTCAGCCATCCAGTTCCTGGGTTAATGTTTTCAAATTTCTCCTGAAAGTCATGACACGTGAGGAAAAAGGAATGGGAGGGACGAGGGGGGGGAAAGCAAGCACAAGTTCTTAAGTTACAGCGGATAATAGCAGCAGCTCTGGCTGCCTTGCCCTTGATAAATCGCACTCCTCCGCCGATCAGATCCATCAGCAGAGTTGGTGACAACAACCAGTCTGGGAGGGACAGGGCAGCTTTTGCCACACACATCCTTCCCTCAGACCTCTGTGCATAGGCAGAGTTCCTTCTCATAGGCAACCAGATTCTTTAAGAAGAGGGAGGAGAGAGTGCCTCTCTTTTGTGTGTCTAGGATGCCGGAGCCCATAAAAGCAGAAGCGGGGAATCCAGTGGCTACTAGCCTACAACTTCCACCACTGCTAACCATTTGCCATGCTGGCTGGGGCTGATGACAGCTGGGGTCCAGCGGTTTCTAGAAGTAAAGAGCTGGAAAGATGAATTTGGGGAAACAAGGGCTCATAAAAAGGTTGCCCAGTGTTGATGGTGTCCTATTCCCGCCCTTTGGGGCTGTAGATCTGCTGCTGTGCAGCTTTGCCTGACTCTTTTGAAGAGCTGGGGAGTCAAGAGGCGCACTTTTGGGTTGGCCACCGTGACAGCAGGTTGCTGGGGTAGATGGGCCTTTGGTCTGATGCAGCAGGCAAGGCTCTTTGACTGCTGCTGCAGAGAGTGAGTGAGGTTTTTTTTAGGCAAGAGGGAGGAGGTGAGTCATCATTTCTGCACCGCATACAGAGTGCAATAAATTCCCAAGGTGGGGCTGCCTGTGTTAAGTCAAACTCTTGAATGAGTTATGATGAACAGCACAGGCGCCTTCCCTCTCTCCCCCCCCCCCCGCGGTAACTTCTGGGATGTGGCTATATTCTTTGGAAACATGAGTAAGGCTTCCAATGTCACATGGCTCCTGAAGTTTGTGTATTAATGCAGCAGTACTGTTAAAAAGCAGGGCGTGTCTATCATGTGGCCTTCTGGATGGTCAGGATCACAGCTCTCATTGCTCCTTGTGCTGGCTGGAGCAGAGGGGGTCTGAAGTCTGACAACGTCTGGAAGGTCACACAGGTTAGCTGCTCTTCAGCAGGGTTGCAAGGATCTGCCCACTGCTGTTCTTTCAGTTTCCCCTTTTATTCCAATCTTAAATTCAGTTGCCCCACATTTTTCAGCAATTTGTCAATTTTTTAAAAAAAATCCTTGTGAAAATTCAGCATTTTCATGCAGATTTCTCCATGGGGAGGAGAGACTGGCTGGGAGTCCAGAGTCTGTGAGTTCAAAACCCAGCTCATGTCTCCTGGGCGTCAAGGGCCAGCTAAAGATCACCCCCACAGCAAGTGGCTCAGGGGTGACGTGCCCTGCCACCTGTGCAGCCGTGGGTAAGCTGCATAGTCCCAAGGAGCCCAGTTGCCCCCAGTTGGCAGTTGCAGACAAGGAAGGGGCTGGCTTGTGCAGCTGTGGCAAGCTGAGCAGGGCCTGGCCAGCTGGGGAGGACTAGCCTCAGAGGGAGGCAATGGGAAACCCCCTCTGGATACTGCTTACCATGAAATCCCTATTCATAGGGTAGCCATAAGTGGGGATCGACTTGGGAGCTGGCGGGGGGGGGGGGGCAGAAAGAGAGATTGCACCAGGAGAAAGAAAAGGGACCTTTTGAGCATGGAGTGTTAGGTTGTCAATTGAGAGCAACCTCCTCCTCTGGCATAGATAGAGGTATTTATTTCGGACATAGACCAGCACATATAGAACACAGCAAACCAGAGCATTATGAAATATCAATACATATAAAAGTATAAAAACTTTCAGGTCTCGATAAGATATTAAAATCTTATTTTTATCACCTTTCTACTGGGCAAAAACTAGCCACTTTGGCTGTAACTTGGGGATGCTGATGTGACGAAAGATAAATGAAGCGCATCTGATCCGCCGGGGATTTTCTGGGAAACTGGGGTAATAAACAGGCGCTAGATGTCATGATACAAGAAGTACGATAAGACATGTCCAAATGTTTCCACTCTCTCCTTCCCGCCCACCCCCAACAAGGGCAAAATGGCCCTTGACAGAGAACCCTTCTGAATCTTCCTTCCAGAAGGTGCATGTAGCAGGAAACTGAAATGAACGTTTCTGAATTTTGGGATGGTCAAGTTTGCCAAGTGACGTGCGAGTATATATGCCCTCTGGCATGGAAAAGGGGAGGAGAGAGGGAATTGACCTGTGCGAGTACCTAGCAAAGTCTACTAATGGGGTGGAGGGAGATTAGGGTTGAAAGCATACATGGAAAATGGAAATGGCCTGCCTTCAAGTCGATCCCGACTTATGGCCACCCTATGAAGAGGGTGTTCATGGTAAGCAGTATCCAGAGGGGGTTTCCCATTGCCTCCCTCTGAGGCTAGTCCTCCCCAGCTGGCTAGGGCCTGCTCAGCTTGCCACAGCTGCACAAGCCAGCCCCTTCCTTGTCCGCAACTGCCAGCTGGGGGGCAACTGGGCTCCTTGGGACTATGCAGCTTGCCCACTGCTGCACAGGTGGCAGGGCACGTAACCCCTGAGCCACTCCCTGTGGGGGTGATCTTCAGCTGGCCCTTGACACCCAGGAGACACGAGCGGGGATTTGAACTCACAGACTCTGGACTCCCAGCCAGGCTCTCCTCCCCACTGTGCTATACCAGCTGTCTGAAAGGATACATACCATGAGATTAATAAAACTCCTGCCTTGCATAACACGGGGATAGTTTAGCCTCCAGAAGTATACCCCCTACACCCTTCCACTATATAGCTCAGGTGTCGGGCAACTTCTTTTCAGACCGTGGACCACGTTCCCTTCTGATAAACGTTCCAGGGGGCGCATTCCAGTGGTATGGAGAGGCCAAAGTGTGTGCAGCAAAACAGGTCAGTTCTACCTTTGTGCAGCCAGCTAGTTTCTAGACCAGTGGTTCTCAAACTTTTCTGGTGCGTGGCGCAGTGTAAAACATAAAAGTTTTCTGGTGCACTTTGTGTACAAAATTATATATATATTAATTGATCATGGATGTAATAAATCTCTATACAAATGGGTTTCTTCTCATTTTTAAAATATACTTTCATAATATTCGCGACACACCTAGTCACCTCTTGCGGCGCACAGTTTGAGAATCACTGTTCTAGATGCGCACACACCCACCAAAAAATCCAGGCAGAGGCATGATCAAATGTAGATTAAATGTAGATTTTTATATGTCCAAATTATATGTACCCAATTTTAGTTGTAAGCTGCCCTGAGTTCCAGTTTTGGGAAAAGGGCGGGGTATAAATAAAGATAATAATAATAATGATCAAGGATGCATCTGAGCGAGGCAACAACAGTCAAAGAGGGTGCAGATGAGGGCTGGGGCTTGAGACTCCCAAGGGCCGGATGGAGTAGCCTGAATTTGGCCCCCAGGCTGAAGGTTGTGCACCACTGATACAGCTGTTCAACGTTCAGGTACGGAGTTGGCCGCCCTTGAACGTATACCGAAGGCAAGGGGTGGGCATGGAGGGGAAGAAGAGAAAGGGTTTATTGAGCCCTTTCCCACTTATGACGGCTCCACCCCACTTGAAGGGCACAACAAGGCAAAGGTGAAGTGGAGTCCTCGACTGAAGCGCTCCTCTGAAGAGGTGACAAATACCCTGCAATACCTTGACGTAGGGTCTGAGACATGGAAACATACGGCCTAATATCTGTGTTCGTCTAAGGCGCCACAAGACTCATGCAACAATAAATACATGTACATGTTGGCTTCCTGCAGTGAGCAGGGGGTTGGACTGGATGGCCTTATAGGCCCCTCCCAACTCTACCTTTCTATGATAAATCAAGCACATTGCAGACCACCTGAATGGAGTTTGTGGCCCATAGGTGGTCCGCCGGCCACAGTTTGGAAACCCCTGTCCTAAAGAAATACAGCACTGCAAGACTTTGTTGCAGACCCTCTTTTCAGACCCTCTGAATCATGGCCACCGCACAGGCCCTGGGCTTGGAGTTGCGTAACGTTTTGACTGGTTGTAATTGTTTTAAATGCTGTTTTAAAATTGTTGCAACCTGCCCTGGGACCTTTGCTTGAGGGGTGGGTGATCAATGCTGCTAATGCCACCACTAATAAAAGGAGGGAAGCTGCACCCGTTGGATTTCTGCATCTTGTGAGAGGCAGGACTTCAGAGCAACAGAGGAAGAAAGAAATGTCAGGTTTGCAGAGGGCTATGGTTGTCCTTGGATCTGATCCTTGCTGCCAACTCCTTTCCATGCCTCCCTTTACATAGTTCCCCCCCCAAACCTGAGCTGCTTTGCAGAAAGTGCCTCCCAACTGCGCACATGCCACTTAATGCACCATTTGCATTAAGTGCTGAACATGGCAAAGTGCCACTGTGGCACCTCCCAATCCCTGCCCGTCATACGCTCGGCGGGGCTGCCACCTTTAGGACCATGCTGGTATGGCAGCCTAAAGCAGGCCTCGCCTGCAAAGAGGGCTTTCAAGGTGGGTGGGTGACTAACGATAATCTATGCTCCCGTAATTGATCTAAACTCTCTCTCCCCGCCCCTCCTTCAAAGGCATCTCAACCACTGGCCATTAAGCAGCGGCCATTCCCATCTGTGACTGTACCCATATGGTATTGCTGGGAAATGTTCAGAAAAGGCCAACCCAAATGATCAAGGGGGTGGAGAAGCTCCCCTGTGAGGAAAGGTTAAGAGCATCAGAAGAGTCCCACACAGCAGCACAGTGGCCAATTCAGAAGTGCAGGGTCCCTTCATGATAGTCACAGCCATGCCCTCTCCTGTTCTTTTTTTCCTGCTGGGTTGAGAATGAGATCCTTGTTAACGCAGTGTTAGTTGCTGAGGAGAGTCTTCTCAGTGGCCGACTCACCTCTTTTCACTCTGATTGGCTCCAAATCAGCAGGGATGGACAAAGTAGCATGTTAGAAGACTCTTCTCAGCGGCTAACGCACCCCCCTTTCATGCTGATTGGCTCATTGGATGCTGGAGACATAGGGTCCCTGCTGGGAGCATGCTCCCAAAAAAGTAAGGGGTCTGAGATCCCCTGAGTCCCTGGATGACTACATCCATGGTCCTACAGCTGGATCAGGCCAGTGGCCCATCTAGACCAGGATCCCGTCCTTGCAGTGGCGAGCCAGTTGCCCCCAATGGGAAGCCCAAAAGCAGGACCTGAGTGCAAAGCACTCTCTCCTCTCCTCACTCTTTCCAGCAGCTTGTGTTCAGAGGCATATTGCTTCTGACATTTATTTATTTATGTATTCCTTGATGTATATTAAATTTATATCCTGCCCTTCCTCTCAGAAGGGGCCCAGGGCAACACACAAGTGATAAAATGCTAAAAAGATATTTTAAAAAAAAATTTTTTAAAAACAAAAGCTTAAAAGCAAAACATCTTGAAAAGCATCTTTAAAAAGCAATTCCAGCACAAATGCAGATGGGGATAAAGTTTCTACTAGGGGTGTAGTTGTCTGGGGTCTCAGGGGGTCATGGACCCCTTACCTTCTTGGAAGTTGGCTCCCAGCAGGGCCCCTATGTCTCCAATGTAAAATGCAGGCAGAAATTCAACTGGTGGTGCTTCCTTCCATCTCTCCTCACAACATGGATCAGGCTATGAAGTTGACACACGCCTTATCTCAGAGGTAACCGTGGTGGAAGTCATTATACTTGCTTAAGATAAAGGCCACCTTCGTATGGACAGAGAGACTATGGGCCTTGAAAAGCTGTGCACGGCAGGCGGAAAGGAACAGGTAAAGCAAGCATAAAGATGCAGCAATGAGGACAATTGTCGCCTTTTGAATGCAGGGCTGTCAAACTCAAATCGCTGGAGACAAACTCTCCCTCCAGCAGATGCCCAGGGCACAACTAGGGTTGCCAGCTTTTCTTACTGGACCCTGCTCCTGTGCCTTTAACAACAGGCGGTGGTGCAGGGACTAGCCCATGTTAATATTTATCTGCATGCCGTGAAATGTTTAATGTACCAGGTGACTTTTCTGGGAAGTCCACAAGGAGAGCATGATGGCAACAGCAGCCGCCCCTTGTGTTTGTCTCCAGCACCTGCAATCCAGAGGTACACTTTCTCTGCATGTGGAGGTTCTACATAGCGGTCATAACTAGCAGCTAGTTAACCTGAATTCTGCAGATCAAACTGCAGAAAATGAGTGAGTAAAGCTTTAAAATTAAAGATGCTTTATCAGTTACTTTAGAGAACTGGTATAAAAAGAGGTTCATTTATAGCAATTTCTGGGAAAAGTACTCATTTTGAGGTGGTGCAGAGCGGAAAGCGGCTCATGACCGGAGTTCGATTCCAGCGGAAGGAGGAAATCGAATAAAAGGGGTCGAGGTCCACTCAGCCTTCCATCCATCCGTGGTCGGTAAAATGAGTACCCGGCATACGCTGGGGGGTAAAGAAAGGCCGGGGAAGGAACTGGCAATCCCACCCCATATAAACGGTCTGCCTAGTAAACGTTGCAAGATGTCACCCTAAGAGTCGGAGACGACTCGCACTATAAGTGCGGGGACACCTTCACCTTTTTAAGAGGTAAGGGGAACCATAAGATCATGCAGCTGCATGGTGGAAATTTACGTTGCATCAGAATAATCAGCCTTTCGGTCTCTTATACCCTCTAAATACAAATTTGTTTGGAGAAATCTGCAATAAGAACATGCTTTTGTCACAACAATTGACCTTTGTTTGTATTGTATTTTTTAAAAATTCTACTGTTATTTTAAGCATGTTGTAAACAGCTTTGATGTTTTTAACAGCGGTATACAAGTATTTTTATAAATAAATAAATAACTGTATTGTGTCCTTAGTTCATCTTGATCTAATTTTTTCCTCATTCGAATTCAGACCCTGTGTTTTTCTCTTCTTTGTAATCAAATTGATGTGTGTGTGGGAAATCATAAAAGAACAAAAACCAAAAATAAACACATTTTAAATATTAAAAATAAAGTAACGGGGCATGGGGAGATCAGATGGTGAGGGGGGAGAGCGACTGACCCCTGCTTTCATTGGGCAACTGGCCCAGAGGATTAAAAAATAATTAACTGAGCCTGTCACAGACTGATCAGTTAGCAAAAACACTTGACAAACATCCATCCCCTCACTTTTTTTTTTTTTGCCATCCCCACCAAGCAGCAATTTCAGATTTATTACACTCCTCCTGTGTCTTCTGGGCTCATATTGACTCAGTGGGTCGCTGCTAGCGTTGCCAACGTTTTACCGGTCTGGCGTAGCTGCGCCTTAAGAGTAGACCGACGTGTAGACATTGGCAGGTGATCCAGTTTATTGCCCCGCCCTAGAAAAAGCTGGTTTCTGCACATCAAGGTGCTGTTAAAGGCAGAGGAGCAGGCCAGGCTAGGCCCTTTGGCAACCCCCAACTGTGAAAGCCTGCTTCGGACCAAAGAGCAAGTCATCCCTCTTTTCCTTTAAAAACTGGTCCAGAGCAGGCAATGGCAAGGGAAAAAGCTGTGGCCTCCGGCAGGCAGAGAGAGAGCACAGAGGAATATTTGCATCTGTGAGTGCTGGAGAGGGAGGCCACAGACCATCGTGCGAGTCTCATCCCAGGCCTTTTCTCTCTCTCTTCCCGCATGAGGACAAATCACCGTGCTACAGTCGCAGGGCAACCAGTCTGGAGCATGGCTTGAACATTTCCCGTTGGATGTCTGCAGTGTGGCGAGGAGGGCTGCAACACACTGCATCTATTTCGCCATCTCCCCCCCCCAGCCGCCACCGCCCTTTGTTCTGGGCCTGACACGCCACCCCCAGGTGTGCACACCCATGCACGCTCACACAAGCACCGGGCCCTTGTGGCCAATCCCTGCACAATCCCAGCAGCCAATGAGCGAGGGGGAGCGAGCAGCCGGTTGCCAAATCGCCAGGCTGTTGCTAAGGCTGGAGCAGTTGGCAAAAGGAGGGGGGATGCTCCCTCAACTGTGGCTGAAGGATTGTGGAGGGGGGAGAGAGAGGAGAGTTCACACATATTTCCTGCGCCTGTTGTGTGCATGTGGGCCTTTATGCAACCGCAGCTGAGTCAAGCCCAAGCTGTCGGTCACTTCCTGTATTAAGACACTTTCCCAGCTAAGTTCTGGTCTCTGAAACCAACAGCCACCTTTTGGAAGCAAGGAGGCGTCCCAGCGCACGAGGATGTGGGGCCTGAATTCTGACCCCTGCAGCTCTGAAGAGGCGCTCCTGGAAGAGTGGCCCCCTGAGCATGTGCCAAGGGCCTCCGGTGGCGCATAGGGGAATGTGGCTTTAGACGGATGTGAAGCATCGCAGATATGTTTGGTTTTATTTTTACAAAGGTGACTTGCTGAGGAAAGCGGTGATATTCTGGGGCCACCGCCGGCTTCCTGGTTCAAAAATAAAAATAAAATAAATAATAACCTTTCATTCATTCTTCAGGACTTCCTCAACATCACCAGAAATGTCTATGACCTCTTCAACCAGGCCAGGCGTCTCTGTGCATTTATTGTGTGTGAGAACTACACATCTAGTCACATTAACACAGTAACAGTAATTAACAGTTTGTCATCTCAGACCCATAATTAACAGTTCACCGTTTCAGAAAAATACTGCGATAGCGACATTTCACTTTCAAGCTGAGAAGCATTTGCATACTTGCAAACTTCTTTCTTAAAATAAAATAAAATGTATTTATTTTTAAACCTTTCTAGGTTGCCTTTTGGGGGAAAATCCTGTCCAAGGTGACTTCTGACAATTTAAAAAATGTGGAGCAATACGAAAAACCCTAAGAGTCAATAACAAGCCAAT
Organism: Rhineura floridana; assembly: GCF_030035675.1. Lineage (NCBI taxonomy): Eukaryota > Metazoa > Chordata > Lepidosauria > Squamata > Rhineuridae > Rhineura > Rhineura floridana. Next base: position 3,246,512 of record NC_084500.1, on the reverse strand, counting down.
AAAACATACTCAGCTAGCCAATTCAAATATTTTCCCACAGCAACAGTAGCCTCAATTTGGTACAGATGCATAATGGATTTCAGAATCCTTGAAGCCTGGTAGCCTGATATAGATCCAGTGGCAGGGAGTTCCAAAGCTGTGGGGCCGCCACAGCTGAGGCCCTCATCAAAACTTTAAGTTTCTTTTTTGCTCTTTTTAAGCACAGACCTGCAAGATCACTTAGCCCAGGTGTGGGGAACGTTTGGCCCTCCTCATATTGCTGAACTACAACTCCCATCAGCTCCCATAGCCAGGTACAATGCAAGTTGTAGTGCAGCAACATCCAGTGGGCCAAAGGTTCCCCATACCTGACTTAGATCATCTGGGGAAATTCTGCTCGTGCATCCTCACCCTGCAGAATATCATAGGGTTGGGACGCAAAAATAGTCATCTTCTGCTGCTTTTATTTGATTGCTCGTCTGTTATTTATTTATTTATTTATTTTTTATTTTAAAGATTTATATACCGCTCTAGTTCAGGAAAAAAAAATGGCATGACTTTCTCTCTTACATACACAGAATATCAGTTGCTTCTGATGTCTTTTTGAAGACGTCTTCTCTCCGTGCCTAGGCTTTCTCGGATGCATAAGACTGGGCCCTTATTTGTGCACTTGAGTCCCTTGAATTTTTGTTTTTGTAGCTTTTCTGTGTTTTTAAACTGCTGTTTTATTGGTTTTAGGTTGCACTTTTGTTTTAATGGTGCTGTTGGAGATTTTTAAAATATTAAGTAGTTTATAAACAAACAAGTCATCAGAGGAGGATGGATCATTTGTGCCCAAGGCTGGCAGAGATATTGAAAAACCCACCAGAGGACTCTTACGTTGGTGGAGCTTTAAAGGCAAACTTATCTTATTTGCACTTCATGAAACGATTCGCAAAGTGGAACATGGCCGTGGTTTGAAACGGGCAGTTCTCCAAATTTTGCAGTGCAGTTCCCCAGCCAAGTCACATGTACAAAAATAGATGCGCTGGGGTAAAGTGTACCTAAGCATGCACACATCTCTGCAAAAATAACATCACAAAAGTGCTGTATATATTAAGGAAAACGCTTTTGCAAAAAAGGCCCACATTAGGCAAAATTGCATCCGAGATGTGTATGTTAGGAGAAAAAAATGGAAATGAACTGCCTTCAAGTCGATTCCGACTTATGGCGACCCTATGAAGAGGGTTTCCATGGTAAGTGGTATTCAGAGGGGGTTCACCATTGCTTTCCTCTGAGGCTGAGAGGCCGTGACTGGCCCAAGGTCACCCAGTGAGCTTCGTGGCTGTATGGGGATTCGAACCCTGGTCTCCCAGGCTGTAGTCCAACACTTTAACCACTACGCTACACTGGCTTCAAAAGGCTGCTGACTTTTCATGGGGCCTTTACAAATAAAAGCACAAGTTGATGTGGAGATGTAAAGAACTGAACTCAAGAGGAGAAAAAGGAGAAACTGAGGTCATGGCCACTCCATACATTTAAAGCAATCTTATACCACTTGAAACAGTCATGGCTTACCCCAAAGAATCCTGGGAGCTGTAGTTTGCGAAGGGTGTGGAGAGTTGTTCGGAGCCGGTGTACAGCTACAGTTCCCAAGATTCTTTGGGAGAAGCCGTGATTGTTAATGTGTTAAAGGGTGATTTAAATGTATGGTGTGGTTGTGGCCTGAAAGAATCTGAAGCAGACAGATTCGCCCTTGCCTTCTGCCCTCTCCGCCATACGTTTTGACCTTTAAAGCCCTCTATGGCCTTGGACCAGTGTACTTAAGGAACCACTTATGTCCATATGTTCCTAGCCTGGATTTAAGATCATCTACCTCTGGTCTCCTCTGCGTGCCTGGAATGAAAGAAGTTAGAGTGACAGGCACATGGGAGAGAGCCTTTTCAATCGTGGCTCCCAGACTTTGGAATTCCCTGCCCCAAGAAGCCCGCTTTGCTCCCTCCTTGATGGTCTTCCAGAAACTTGTAAAAACTATTTTGTTCCGGAGAGCCTTTGGTTGGGACTGACGGGTCAGCCTGACGCTGTTTAAAGTTTTTTAATCTTTTATTTTTTACTTTTAATTTCTTTTAGTCTCACCTTCCTATATGGGTGTGCACATATATACATGTTTGTATGTTTGTATGCGTACGCATCATGCATTTTATATTTTATATATTTTAATTTACTGTAATGTTTCATATTTTATTCTGTATTTTATTGTGTATTTTATTATATCTGCGTGCGATTTTATAGTAGCTGCTCTGAGTGCCCTATTGTAGGGTAGAAGGGCGGGATAGGGATATTTTAAATAAATAAATAAATAAGTGCAAGAAGACCTGTGTGAGCGGTTGGACCTGGGCTGGAGAAGAGGACTTGCCAGCGTTGCCCAGCATTTTCCTTTCTTGCTGCTGTTGGTCTCCTCTAGAGGAGAAAAGAGGGGACGAGCTCACCTCTCAAGTCAGCTCTCCTGAGGCTCTTTGGAGTGCAGCAGCAAGATGGAATCTGGAGCTCTAGTGGTGGTTAACTGGCTTTCCCCCCCCCCTTTTTTTTTGTCGCGCCTTTAAATCTAGATTATTTCTTTATAATATTGAACATATTTTATGCTTGTTAAATTGTTGGTTTTTGTCCTGTCTGAAGTTATTCTGTTTAGTAAATGGACTTTAGTAACAGGTTCAGCGGAGGGCAACATGGATAATCAGGGGACTGGAAACAAAGCCCTATGAGGAGAGACTGAAAGAACTGGGCATGTTTAGCCTGGAGAAGAGAAGGCTGAGGGAGATGTGATAGCACTCTTCAAGTACTTGAAAGGTTGCCACACAGAGGAGGGCCGGGATCTCTTCTCAATCTTCCCAGAGTGCAGGACACAGAATAATGGGCTCAAGTTGCAGGAAGACAGATTTCAACTGGACATCAGAAAAACTTCCTAACTGTTAGAGCCATATGACAATGGAACCAGTTACCTAGAGAGGTAATGGGCTCTTCGACACTGGAGGCCTTCAAGAGGCAGCTGGACAGCCATCTGTTGGGAACGCTTTGATTTGGATCCCTGCATTGAGCAGGGGGTTGGACTTGATGGCCTTATAGGCCCCTTCCAACTCTACTATTCTATGATTCTATGACTTCTCTCTCCTGCCCTAGCAATTTGTACTTTGATATTTTGTTGTAATGCAGGGTGTAGTTGTCCAGGGTCTTGGGGGGTCTTAGACCCTTTCTTTTTTGGGAGCAGGGTCCCAGCAGGGTCCCTATGTCTCCAGCGTCCTATGAGCCAATCAGCATGAAAGGGGAGTGTGTCAGCCACTGAGAAGAGTCTTCTAACTTGCTTCCTTGTCCTTTCCTGCTGATTGGAGCCAATCAGAGTGAAAGGAGTTCCTATTCGTTCCTACTTCAAAACGTTGTGGAGCATGAGAAGTCTGTAACTGCAGAAGAAGAGTTACTGAATCCTGATGGAAGCATCCCGTCTGCATCATCCAAGCAGTTTGGTAGCAGCAGGAAATAACACTGAATTCAGAAATTCAAGCAATATCTCTTGACAGTGAGAAAGGACAGTGCCGGTGACAGAGAAGCAGAAGGCAGCATTCAAACCTGGCCAGATTATTCTATAATCTTAGAAGGTTGTGTAATCCTGGAAGGGGGGTGCGGCTGTAACTATCATGAAGGGATCCTGCATGTCTGAATTTGCCACTACCCTACCAGTTGGAAGCTGTTTTGGGCTCAGCTTGCTGCGGAATGGTGGCACATAAATAAACACAATCACTCAATCGCCTGTGGTTTTCTCCGTGGTGGGAAAATCTCCCTCTTGTGAAAGGAGGGAAGGTGCCTATCTTTCCAATGACAGCCTACAGCTTCAAAGGCCATCTTGGCCACAGAAAAGGCGGTTATCTAGAAGCAAGCTGTTGAGCGCTTACATCTTAGCAGGCTGAAATGCTGGATCTGAGGAGGTTGCTATAGAAATTCTGTCTGATCTGAACATTAATGTCTCCGCAGGGAAGGGTGGCGTCGTCTGGAAACTAACAGAGCTGGGGGGGCAGTCAGCAGGGCAGCCAATGGGGGGCACAGCCAGGGATGCGTGGGCCCACTGCAGGGAGTAAGTAAAATTTTATTTCGGTCATAGGCCAGTACATGCACATCATAAATAAATCAAAACCATATAAAATATATAAAATCAAGGCTGAGTGGGAGACTACAATCAGTATACAGGATTCCGATATAATATCATTTGTCATCAATTTCCGGCATGCAATGGCAGCAGCACAGAAACTAGCCCATTTTGCTGTAACCCAGAATGCACAGCAGAACCCAGAGGAGATTTTGTATTCCCAGGATTGACAAAATACCTGTCAACACAAATCACTGCTAACCCCTTCTCTCCTGGAATATTGCAGGATGGCTAAGCAAAACTGCAGATCCTCTCTTTGCAGATTTTATTAATAACTGGGCTGGACTGCCTTCAAGTCAATCCCGATTTATGGCAATTTAGGATTAGGTGAAAATTTAGGGTTTTCATGGTAAGCGGTATTCAGAGGGGGTTTCCCATTGCCTCCTTCCGAGGCTGAGAGGCAGTGACTGGCCCAAGGTCACCCAGTGAGCTTCATGGCTGTGTGGGGATTCGAATCCTGGTCTCCCAGGCTGTAGTCCAGCACCTTAACAAGCTCAGTCATAATTCAAACAGACCAACTTAAGGGGAAAACCTCCTTGGGTGGCTCCATCATGTGCTAGTTGAAAATGGAAATGGACTGCCTTCAAGTCAATTCCGACTTATGGCGACCCTATGAAGAGGGTTTTCATGATAAGTGGTATGCAGAGGGGGTTTCCCATTGCCTTCCTCTGAGGCTGAGAGGCAGCGACTGGCCCAAGGTCACCCAGGGAGCTTCATGGCGGTGTGGGGATTCGAACCCTGGTCTCCCAGGCCGTAGTCCAACACTCTAACTATGATATCTTACTATTTTGAGAGACACGGGCCGGTGAGGAATTGTTCATAAATGATTTTGCTTCCTACACGCTCGCTGCATCTCCCAGTACTGGGGGAGTTCGCTCTAGAGGAGGTCTGAGCATTTTTGTATCCCCCAATATCTGGGCTCCCATTTCTAAACCAGACCCCTGACTCACTTGGCTACCTCCGTAGTCATGAAATTTAGAGCGTGCTAATTAATGTCTACCTGCCTCCATGGAGGCAAAAATGCCCAGTTAAAGATAACAGGTTGACATTGAAAGGGTATATTAACAAATGGACATTTTGTCTCTGTGGCAGGCCATCGTAATGCTCAAATTGATCAGACTGAGGTAGTCACTGGAAGCAGAGGCATTTTATTCTGGCTTCAGCCCCATCCTCCTCCCTTGCAAAGATGCAGCGGACACGTAAGCAATTCTTAAGCACAATCATTAGTTTTATTTTGACTTTGATAGTTTTTATTTATTGGATTTATATCCTGCCCTTCCTCCCAACAGAGCCCAGGTTGGCAAACATAAAGAATTTAACAAGAAAACATACTAACAACATGGAGGATAAGGCTGTCAGTGGCTACTAGCCATGATGGCTTTGTTCTGCCACCATAGTCAGAGGCAGGATGCTTCCGAATCCCAGTTCCTGGAAGCCTCAGGAGGGGAGAGTGTTCTTGCACTCGGGTCCTGCTTGCAGGCTTCCATCAGGCACCTGGTTGGGCACTGTGAGAACAGGATGCTGGCCTAGGTGGGCCGCTGGCCTGATCCAGCAGGCTCTTCTTACATTCTTATGTTTTCTGCTAAAAGCATTCCAAAACATTATTACAGTTAAAAACATTCTAAAGCACATTTAGAAATATTGTAAGACACAGCTAAAAACATTCTAAAACACAGCTTAAAGACATTATTTCAAGTTGGCAGGGACTGTCCCCTTCAGCCGTCAAATGCCTGGGTAAACAGGAATGTGTTCCAATTCCTCCTGGACATCAATGGCGATGGAGACGGACGCACCTCCCTGGGGAGGGCATTTCACGAATGGGGAACCACAACGGAAAAGGCCCTGCAGCAGATATTTAAGAACTAGCTAGCCTCTGTAGACAAAAGTTGGACCTTAGAAATGTTAACGTTCTAGGAGATGGCATCAAGCCAGGATACCTGAAAGACCATCTTATATACCCCTTATATACCTAGTCGACCACTGTGCTCTGCAGGTGAGGGCCTCCTGCAGATACCATCTTATCGGGAGGTCCGTTCCGCACAACATAGGAAACGGACCTTTAGTGTGGCGGCACCGACCCTGTGGTACTCTCTCCCATTAAATATTAGACAGGTGCCATCTCTGTTATCTTTTCGGCACCTATTAAAGACCTTCCTCATTCAACAAGCCTTTTAAGTAGAGACCTTATCCCTGTCTGCCTCTGTGTTGGAATTGCTTTTTAATATGCTTTTAAACCTTTGCCCCCCTTTTCTTTAAACAATATGTTTTTTACCCTTTTTTAAATGTCTTCAAAGCTTTTTAAAAATCTTTTTAAAGTTGTTTTGTTTTAATGTATTTTAAAGTCTGTTTTTATGATGTTTTAAAGTGTTTGTAGTGCTTTTGTTGGCCGCCCTGGGCTCCTGCTGGGAGGATGGGCGAGATATAAATCAAATCATAAATAAATGATACATACCTCGGCACACTGGTGGTTTTTCAGTTCTGTTTTACGCCAAGAGAGATGGACAGAAAACATTCCAGGGAGTCTCTGAATGATGGGAAATGTATGAATATGATTCTACGGGGCGGCTGCACTCTAGCTTTGGATGTTAGGGAGAGGAAAAAATAATGGTAGCTCAGGGGCAGAGCCTCTGCCTTGCATGCAGAAGGTCTCAGGTAGGGTTGAGAGATGCTCATGCCTGAAACCGTAGAGACCCACTGCCAGTCAGTGTAGACAGTACTGAGTTAGATGGACTGATGGTCTGACTTGGTATATGTGGTTGTACAGCAGGAGTTCCCGCAACTGCCACTTCATCCGCTAAGTCATCTCTACAGGATAGAATCAATAGCTGATATTTCTTCCTTCTTCCTCTTTCTGTAGGAGAAAGTTATCAGCAGCACAAGTCTGGAATTTCTTGGAGGGGCCGTGTTTGGCAGAATTTGTCTCCAAACAGATATTGGGGTAATTGAGGTCCCCTGTTACTGCTGCATCATGCCTCCTCGAAACACTGTCAATTTGCTTTGCAAAAGTTTCAGATCTATATCATATCATATTACTCTTCATTGCAAGTCCTTTGCATATGCTCCAGCTGATATGATATGATATGATAAACCCAGCCTTGCTTGGAAACTTGAAGAAACCAGTGCAGATTTGAAATAAGTGGTTAAAATCAGTGCCGTTTTGCAAGGTGCAGTCTACCATCTTAATTCAAAATGGTGTCCAATTGTACCCGAACATAGACAAAAACCTGCTCCTTGATCTTGCAAATCATGCAAAATTTGGTTGCAGTATCTTTAAGGAGTGCCCAAATGCACAGCAAACCAATAACTTCCCAAAATGTATAGTAGATTATCCTGTTTTGTGTGATGTTATGCTAAGTTTGGGAAGGGTCGTAGCTCAATGGTAAAGCACCCATACAACAGTACTGAGCTGGGTGATGACAGGATAAAGCATTTCCTGCATTAAGTGATGGACTGTGCAGGAAAAATCACACACACACATAGTCTCTCTCTCTCACACACACACACACACACACATACACACACAGTTTCTTAGCCAGAGCGTAACATGTGCCCTAAAGCCTCCTTCTTTCAATGTCACCCAAAAAAGGTGTAGCAATGAGAAGACATCAGACCCTTTCCAGGTGGGTGTCGTTTCATTGGTAGGAGGCTGCGCAAATATTGCTCAGCACAATCTTATCTCCCTATCCATCCCCCTAGATGAATCACAATTTACTGGAGCTTCAGGTTGCTAGCAGGAAATGCGTGTAGCGTCTCCATCCTGGAATCTAATCATCTTTGCAATCTCTTTGTCTCTGGGACCAAAAAACATGGGAGGAGGGGGGAGGGGAGGGAGCGAGAGAGAGGCTCACTCCTTTCCCTGTGGCAGATTCTCAGAATGAATAATTGCTTTCTGCAGGAGGGGAGGGTGAGCTGGGGCTCATTCTTTCTACCACAGCATGTTTAATTATCACAGCTGGCTCAGGCAGGATGGCTGGATGGGGTCAGATGCGGCCAGCTGCAAGGTGCTCCTTCTGGTCATTTTGACTGACGACAACAAACAGGGTGCTTCTGGACCTCAAAAAGGCCAAGGAGCACTTTGTAGGGCTGGCGCTCTGCAGATCTTTGAGCAAAGGAGGAAAGCCACACAAGAGGAAAGGCAAGGCCGGTCAACTGCAGTTATGCTTGAATAAGGAATTCCTGATGCATTTTGGCTTCCTTCCTCAGGAAAGGATGACTTATCTTTCTTATCTCTCCTCATCCATGCAAGGTTTTTTGTTTTTGCCGAGTCCACACAGCACTGCCATCTGGGATATCAGCATGCTGGAGGCAGCCTTATCTTATGTTCTACTCAGACAAGATCCGTTGAAATTAGTGTTGGGGGAGAAATTCAGTTCGGTTTGCATTTAAAGCCAAAATGATCAACGTCACCTTTTCCCAAACAATATGAGAATCACAACACAGGCATCCTCCAAAAGTCACACTTATCTGAATTTTGCAATGCAGTTTTCCAACCAAACCATGTTTTTAAAAAAATCACATATATTAGGAGAAAATGTGTATAAAAAGCAATATGGGTGAAAATATCCCACAAGCAAACAGTGTATTAGCAGATATTGTTTGCAAAGGTGTCCCTTAGTCAAAACTGCAAGAGAAAAATGTGTTTATTAGGAGAGATTCACACAAAAAGGCTGAAGAATTTTCATGAGGATTTTTAAAAAGAAAAATCACACTAAAATGTTGAAATGTAGAGATCTAAGTTTAAGACTGAAACAACGCGAAACTGAGAGAACCGAAGTTGACAGATGTTTCCATCCGTAATTGAAATTAGCGGACCTAAATTAGGCTGCAATCCAGTACACATTTACTTGGGAGTAAGTCCCATTGAACCCAATGAAGCTTCCTTCTGAGTAGCTGTGCATTGGATTGCACTGTAAGCCATGCACACTAATTTCTTTGTCGCTAGAGGCCCAGGTGACCTCAGTGGCTAGGAGTGCCTTTTACCAGCTTTGGCTGGTAAGACAGCTGCAGCCGTTTCTGGACCGGGATAGCCTGATCACTGTTGTCCACGCACTGGTAACCTCCAGGCTGGATTACTGTAATGCGCTCTATGTGGGGCTGCCCTTGAGGTTGGGCCGGAAGCTGCAGCTGGTGCAAAATGCAGTGACACAACTGCTCACTGGGGCAGGGTATCGCCAACATGTCACCCCACTGCTGAAAGAATTGCACTGGCTGCCCATTTGCTACAGGGCCAAGTTCAAGGTTCTAGTTGTGGTGTACAAAGCCCTATACAGCTCAGGACCAGGATACCTGAAAGACCGTCTTACCCCTTATATATCCAGTCGATCACTGAGCTCTGCAGGTGAGGGCCTCCTGCAGTTACCATCTTATCAACAGGTCCGTTCTGCACAACATAGGAAACAGACCTTTAGTGTGGTGGCACCTACCCTGTGGAACTCCCTCCCATTAAGTATTAGATAGGCGCCATCTCTGTTATCTTTTTGGCACCTATTGAAGAGCTTACCTCTTTCAACAAGCCTTTTAAGTAGAGACCTTATCCCAGTCTGCTACTGAAGACCTTCCTCTTTCAACAAGCCTTTTAAGTAGAGACCTTACCCCAGTCTGCTTCTGTGTTGGAATTGCTTTTTAATATGCTTTTAAACCTTAAAGAAAAAACAATGTGTTTTTTAACCTTTTAATAAATGTATTCAGAGCTTTTAAAAAAATGTTTTTAAAAGTTTTATTTTTTTATTTATTTAATTATTTAATTCAATTTTTATACCGCCCATAGCAAGCTTTCTGGGCGGTGTACAACCAAAAGTTGTTTTGTTTTACTGTTTTTTAATGTCTGTTTTTATGATGTTTTAAAGTGTTTTTAGTGCTTTTGTTTGCCACCCTGGGCTCCTGCTGGGAGGAAGGGTGGGATATAAATCAAAGAATAGATGAAATAAAATACAATGATACATACCTGTTTCTCATCAGACACACTTTCTTTCTCCAGCTACCCAGAAGCCTGTGCTATTGCCTGGCAATGAGTCCAAGAGGCCTGCCTCACAACTGCTGCCCCGCCATCACAGAGACTGTTAATTTGCTTATTCCCTGTTGTTGCAGATCGGATTTTTATATAGTGATTTTCTGTGGCTATTTTCTAAAAAAGAAATCTGCCTCTAAAATATCGATATTAAGAACGATAATTTTATCTATACTTCCTTTCCAAATATTGATATTTTCTTTATCATTATTGTTATTTCCTTTACAATTATTGACATCTTTCAAAATATCGATATTAATATCAATACACACACACACGAACAGCGCCCACATTCAAAACCTGACTCCCAACATAGCCCCAAATGCAAAGAGGAGACAATGAGCCGAAATCCAATAAATGAAAAACCATACATGGCTTTAAAAAAACCCAACACGCTTTATTTGCGGAGTGGTTGCAGGGGGTCTCTTCACAAAAAGGAATATATGAGAGTTTGACCCTTTCTGATACCCGAGTTGTACATTTCCACCCGGTGACTATTTCTTGGTTGCCTCTTCAGGCTTCTTGGCCCCTGACGGGGGGATTTGGGCATGAGCCTCATAGGTGATGGGGATCTTGATTTCGGCAGACTGAATGGCAGGCTTGGGCAAAGGAGCTTCCACTGTCAGCATGCCATCTGGCGAAAGGGACGACCGGACAGCAGCAGGGTCGATACCGGAAGGCACCCTGTAGAAAGGAACGGAGAGATGCAAGAGTGGAATGAGATGAGGCACCCAAATGAGGATATTAATTACAGTACCTTTGCTTTCCTGCAAAAAAATTAACAAAACATAAGCCCTGTTCAGAGGTGGTTGTTGTTGCTCTTTTATTCGTTAGTGACCCAAAGCGACTTTCATTAAAACCAATTAAAACAAACACAACCCATAAAAACCTAAAAACATAGCTCTATACAGATAAAAGACAGATCTCCACAGATCCAAACACACAAACGTGATAGGCTCTGTTTCTGCAATAATCGGATATGCCATCAGATTGATTATTATTTCTGATATTCTCTGTCTTTGCAGAGAGAATTTTGAAGTAGCAATGCTCCACGTTTGGTTTCTGATTCATTTTTTCCCCAATTCTTTTTTAAAAATTCGATTTGAAATCATTGACAGTGTGAGTGATACTTTGATCAATCTACTTCCTATGTGAGCTCTTCAAATGTGTATTGCCTTTCACTGATGTCTATGAAGTGTTAATCCTAACTGAAGTGTTGATCCTAACTGGCAGCCAGAAAGCAGTAGAGGGGAATGAGGTGTTCACTGTAAGCAGCAGGGGGGAAGGCGCTGACTTGATTATCTGCCTTAATCTGCTCTGCAGTGCACTTGAAAAGGAATGTAGACAGGCAATTATTACAGAGTTCAGAATAAAGATAGATATCAGTGGAGACTTGTGAATAAATAGTGATTATAATATTTATAATTTTCTTCAAAGCAAAAAAAATGGATGAGATTGGAAAAATTGAAAGATACTGGAGGAAAAAGAAATTGGATCATTGACCACCACTATGGGGCCACGCTTAAAAATAAAACATAAAAAAGGAGAGGATTCCATCTGTAACACTCACACTAAAAGAGGCCACAAATGGTCGAGCCCTTCAAATGAAGGGCCAAAAGCCTGGATAAAGAAGAAAGCCTTTGCCTGGTGCCTAAAAATAAAGATGGCATCAAGCATGTACCCCTGGGGAGAGCATTCCACAAGCAGGGGCCACCACTGAAAAGGCCTGTTCTCATGTTGCCACTTTTCAGACCTCACTCGGAGGGTGCATGTGAAGAAGGGCCTCAGATGACAATTGCAGAGTCTGGGTCCTTTCATAAGGGAAGAGGTGGTCCTTGACACGTTGGGGTCCTGAGCCACACAAGGCTTTATAGGTCAAAACCACATGTATACAATTTTGTAAGCATTGTTTGGTTGGAGAACTGCGTCACAAAATTCAGAGAAGTACAAACTTCAAAGGGTTGCTGTGTTTTGGTTTTCATTGTCTTGGAAAGTTCATCTTCAGGTTCATTCTCTTACATGTGCTCTTTACTCTTTAGACACTTTAGGCCTTTAAGCATAAAGCTCATTATTGCTGGAGAAAACAAATGAAACAATTCACATTCCACTGTGTTGTGATGTTTTCTTACGTCTCATGCATATTTTATACTTCAGCTTGGAACTTTCTGAACACTGGAAATAAAATTGCCGAGGATTGTTTGGATGAACGTGAACCAAACTAGTTTGTCTTGTAAAGGGATGAACATGAACAGGAATTAGTTCCTTTTTGGACATGTTGAACTTGAACTAGAACTAGTTCCTTTTAAAAGTGAACTTTCCAAGCTCTGGGATTTACAACTAGATAGTGGATGTGACCAAAGGCTCATCTAAGCTAGTGTCGTGTTTTCAGCCTGATACTTCTGGGGAGCCCACAAGCAAGGGGCTTCCCCACAATTTGTCCTCCCCCAGCAGCAACTGGTATTCAGTGGTAGGCTGCCTCTGAACATGAAGGTTCCATTGAGTCACAATTGCTACAAGGTTTAGCTGTCATATTGTCAACAGACTTCTGAAGAATTTGTTTCTTCATTTTTAACGCTGTCTAATTAGTGGCCATTGCAACATACTGTGTCCTAGTTGATATCCAGATTTTGTTCGCAAGCAAAAAGAAAACGAGACTTCCTTTGGGATCCTTCTTAAGACTGATTTGAGTTTTTCTGAATTTCAGGTATTGTGTTGGATGGAACTTGCCATTTTGACAAGGAGAGGCGCCATCGTGTAGTGGTTAGAAGGCCTGACACAGGCTAAGGAGACCCAGGTTCATATCCTTCCTTAGCCGTGAAGTTCATTGGGTGACTGTGGGCCAGTCACTCACTCTCAGCCTGACCTACCTTCCAGGGCTGTTGCGAGGATAAAATGGAGGGGTGAGACTTAAGGATGGAATTTTCTGAAAATCTCAGCATCAGCACAGATTCTTTTTCTAATTCTTATCTTGGTCCTTAATTGTGACAAGAAACAACCCCCCCAACCCGGGTTCCACTAAAAATATGAATATTTCTCATATAATATACATATTATATGCAAACAGGGAGTTTCTTCCAGCCCTGCTTGGAGATGGCAGGGCTTGGACCTGGGACCTTTTGTGTCCAAAGATGGTGCTCTGACACTGAGCGACAACCCTTCCCCATCCTGGCAGGATGCAAGTGAAGACTCCTTCCTCCCCCAACTCTAGGCAGAGCTGGAAGAGACTCTCTGCCTGAAACTTAGGAGAGCTGCTGCCAGTCAGTGTTGGTGATACTGAGCTAGATGGACCAATGCTCTGACTCTGCAGCTTCTAATATGGCCCTGCATGCTCCATCCTCTGTCTTTCTACTCCTGATGGAATCATGACGATCCAAGGAAGGACCTTTTTATTGGAGGGGCAGGGAGCCCTTGCCCCACAAGGCAATCTGACCTTCTGGGTCACCGCCCGACCATCCAGTGTTCAGTGAGGAGGGGAAAGGGACAAGGGAGAGGGCTTTTTCAATTGTGGCTCCCACTCTGTGGAATTCCCTCCCAAACGATCTCCGCCATGCCCCTGCTGTGATGCACTTCTGCTGGGCCTTGAAGACCTGGCTCTTCAGACAGGCTTTTGAGGAGGGCTAGGTTTTATTACTACTGTTTGAGATTTTAATGTGTTAATGTATTTGTATGTTTTTATTCTGTACGTCGCCCAGAGTGGCTGGACAACCAGCCAGATGGGCGAGTAATAAATCTAATAAATAAATAAATACTCTTCAAGTACTTGAAAGGTTGTCTCACAGAGGATGGCCGGGATCTCTTCTCGATCGTCCCAAAGTGCAGGACACGGAATAATGGGCTCAAGTTGCAGGAAGGCAGATTTCGGCTGAACGTCAGGAAAAACTTCCTAACCGTTAGAGCAGTACGACGATGGAACCAGTGACGAGGGAGGTGGTGGGCTCTCCAACCCTGAAGGCATTCAGGAGGCAGCTGGACAGCCACCTCTCAGGGATGCTTTATGTTGCACTGAGCAGGGGGTTGGACTTATAAGCCTCTTCCAACTCTACCATTGTACGACTCTGTGTTGTGCAAAGTCTGCCAGAGCAGGCCTTGCCTCTTCAGGAAGATCAAAGCAAAGGGGGGGAAAGTCTCCGCAGACTTGTACCGCTTGCAAATATGCAAAGAGTCGTCCATGCACTTTGCAATTGCATGCAAGCAGTTTTTGGAACGCGGCAGCATTTTATTTATTTATTTATTTATTTATATATGATTTGATTTATCTCCCGCCCTTCCTCCCAGCAGGAGCCCCAAACTCTGAAGGCCGGGGTTTTAATTATGCTGCGCAATGGCATTATTTCCACTCTTCTGCTGGGATTGTCTGTTGCACGGTCAGGGCAAACAGTGATGGAGATTTTTTTTTTTTTTTTTAGTAAACTTTGTAAAACAAAGCCGGGGGGTGGGTGGGAAGGAAGGTGAACCTTTAGTGAAGTGACTAAGAATTGTTGTGAACCGCCCAGAGAGCTTCGGCTATGGGGCGGTATAGAAATTTAATAAATAAATTAAATAAATAAATAAAATATATGACTGTTTCCATGGGGAATTAGCTCTGTTTGTGTGTGCATGCATGCATGTGTGAAGGGTCTGCCCCCACCTACTACTGGAATGTGGCCATTGAGAGCTTTCCACTGCAGTAATCAGTGGTGGCTGGTGCTGATTGGGAGTGGTGGGGCAGAAGGCAGGGAGCCCAACAGGAGGTGGAGCCAGGGCCAATGGGAGGCAGAGCCATCTAATGCTAGTTCTGTCCCCCTCCCTGATAAGTTCTACAAAAGCAACACAGAGCTAGCATAGGAAGAAGCTGAGAGCCAGGGCCTGCCCCCGGGCCGGTTGCAAGTGAGAAGGATTGGACGTGGAGGGATCAAGACTGAGGTTGGTGGGGCAGTGCCCCATTTGCCCTACTAGAATCGTGCCTCCACTGCACGATTCCTTCTTTTCCCAGACCAACGGATTCAGCTACTTACGTGTATTTCCTTGTAAAACATCTGGAAATGAAGCCATGATCGTCCTGCCTTTCTTCGTGTTTGCCTGAAAGAGGAAATTACACTGTCGTGGAACAATCGGTATAAGGGGTGAGAGATTCTTTTCCCCCTCCCACTGCCCCCTCTAATCTGTATTCTGAATTCTGGTTTAATGAACAGAATTTCCAAAATTCTCATGGGGCCTTATCCTCACCTTCAAAACCCTTCATGGCCTTGCTCTTCCTCGCCTGTCTGCCCTTAATTGCCCTTAATTCCCTTTCTGTGATTGTCACTTACCTTCAGGGAGGGGCAAATCTGTCAGTTTTGCCCTCCTCTGTCAGAGCAAACCAGGAGACATCCCTAGTTCTGGTCTCCTGTGTGCTGCCTGCCTTTACATTTCTTTTTCTGTGTCTCGTTGTCAGTACTTACATGTCTGAGAATGCCCTATCCACCCAAAGGCCCAATTGCCATTGCCTCTCTGTGTTCTGAGCCCACTTTTGCCTCTGGGCCGATAAAAGGTTCCCCACCCTGAGCTAGATGGATGAATGGGCTGACTTGATAGAAAATAGCTTCCTAGGTCCCCCTCCTTTTATTCTTTTAAAGATGAGAGACAAATGTTTAAAATGAACAGTTATTTAATACTTAAAGTGAATGAATGCCTGCATAGAAATCATGTCATTGTGCTGGGGGAGCAGAGGGAGGCTTCTACCCTAGAAAGCATGACCTTCAGTGCCTCTGCTTTGCTCCTGACCAAACAGAGCAATTTATATATATATATAATTCCCTGCTGATTTGCCTTTAACTTGATCTTCAGACAATAGCAAGATGCTGATGCTTATTTCCATGTTAAGAAGTGCTACAGTTTTCTGATTTCTGCAGGTCAATCTGCTTTAAGGCACAGGAGCATTTGGGGGTCATTTATTTCTGGTCGATTGGCAACCACTGACATTGATGAGGGAGGAGGAGTCTCCATGCCCCCTCCTGTAAGGATTCTGACTGCCATCAAGTCATCAAGATGGAGGGAAGAACTGTACAGAGCTGCCCTACCCTCCTGGTCTGGTCATTGTCACCAGCTCTGCTCCTGGATCTGATGGGGGTGGGGAATGCTTCAGAGGACGGGGTACTCTTGATCAAGAGCAAGACAGCCAGGACCCCCACAGATATCAGCTGCAACCTTTGACAGCTGTAACTTTACGAACCGGTGGGTGAGCTTGCTTTCCCCTCCTCCTTCCTGTTCCTCTTTCCTCGTGTGTCATGTCTTTTTTAGATTATGACCCTATGGGATGGGATTGTCTTAGCACTGAACTCCTGTAAGCCCCTCTGAGAGACCCCCCCTTTTTTTGGCTAAAGAGCTGGGTGTAAAATGCAAATCAACCAACCAACCAACCAACCAACCTTTACCAACGTTGCTTTTTAAAAAATAGATTGAAACTCCACCGGAGTCACTCTCTCTTCTGAGCTTCTCTCCCCACCCTGTGTACTGCTGCGTTTGTTGCCATAGTTATGTGGCCACACATTAAGCCGTGGACTGTATACATTCATGAATATTTCAGATGGTGATAAATTGAAGGGGGGGGCAGAGATCCCACAGCCATCAGTCCAGTCTGTGGTATAAACAGAGTCTGTGCATGGGGTGGTGGTGGATGGAGAGAGAATACACATCCCCCACATCCAAATTTTGGGGCAGGGGGGTGGTCAGACATTGGGTCACGGAGAAAGTACACAACATCCAGAATGGGCTGGCACCAGATTTTGGAGAGGGGATCTCCAAGGGCGTTCGGGCTCCTGGCACTTGGTTAGAGAACAGGCTGTGATCTGAGGCCTCCTCCACCTACCAGCCCTCCCCGCTAAGGCAAACTTGGCACTGGATCAATCTCATTGATTTTAATCAGGGATGCAAAGTGCCAGCTGCGATCCAGCTGGCCGGGGGGGGGGGGAGGAAGACGAGGAAGAAGAGGAGGAGGAGGAGGGAAAGAGGAACCTCCCGAGCTCTGTGGTTCCTTTGTCTGCCTCTTTTGACCACACCAAGCTTTGTTCTCTTTGAGCCATCGGATTGGAGGATAGGAGCCAAGGGGGGGGGGGAAGTGGGGCCATCTGATTCGTGTTTAGCTGGAGTCGTCGCTAATCTGTGGCTTGGCGGTAGAGCTGTCTGCTTTGCATGCAGAAGCGCCTGGGTTTAACCCCTCTCCCGGATGGCATCTCCAAGGAGAGCTGAGAAAAGGGGCCTGCCTGAAACCCTGGGCAGCTGCTGCTGCCAGTCAGAGTAGGCGAGGGATGGGGGAGGGATTTGCGTTTCAAGCCGAATTGATCGAATTCACACTTTTCTGAAACAATCTGAGAACTGCGACGTAGCTGTCCTTTGGAAATTTTCAGCGGCCCAGGTTTTACGAGGCGGTTCTCCAACCGAAGAATATGTGCAAGCCTGCCCGCGTTAAGGGAAAGCGCGCGCAAAAAAAATGACTGTATTTGTGAAAACCACGTTCAAAAATGCACCGTCGCACAAGGCATTGCTTGCAAAGATGTGCACAGCCGTCAAAACTGCCTTCAAAAAGGTGTGCGTTAGGGGAAAACGCTGAGCAATTTTCCTGAGGATTCTTTTAAAAAAGGAAAAACCTACAAAATGGAATGGCCGCAGAACTGAATTTAAGACTGGAAAAAGGGAGAAATCAAACTGACAGACCTTTCCATCCTTAGTACAGACAATACTGGGCCGTATGCTCTCAAGTGGGTTCTACGCCACAAAAGCCATAATGAATGCGCCAGCCTTTCAGGCGTCATGATACCCTTTCTTTTTCCTTGTAACAAGACATGCGGCTACCTCTTTGGAAGATGGAGTCAGATTACAACCTTGTTTCCATTGCTGGCCACACACACAGGGGACCCGGCCTGGCGCTAGCACCTGGGGACCTCACAGCTGCTGATGCCAACCTCCTTAAATGTATGTTTGTTTGTTCAACAGCTCAAGGCTCCAAAGAGAAGTGTCACCCGGTCACTGTCTCTCAGCCTAACCTACCTCACAAGGTTGTTGTGAGGATAAAATCAGGAAGGGGAGGACCGTGTTTGTACACCGCCCGGAGCCCCTTGGAGGAAAGGTGGGATAGAAATTTAATAAATAAATAAAGGCATGGTAGTTGCAGCCTCCATCTTCATTCCCCCAGAATGCCTCTAGGCCCTAACGGAGGGCCCACAGGCATTCTGGGAAAATTAAAATGATGTCAGCTCGGCTGTGGCTGCTTTGCCGCACACTCCTCTTCAGAGCGCTGGGCTGCACACCATCGCCTGCCCTTCTCCCCGAGGTCGCCTCACTTAAGGTCTCCACAAACCTGGTGCCAGTCATGCAGACGGTGTATTATATGGTTGCCAACCTGACACAGGCCACGTTCACACCATACATTTATTCCACTTTTGTTCCGCTTTAAACCGTCATGGCTTCCCCCAGAGGATCCTGGGAAGTGTAGTTTGTGAAGGGGGCTGAGAGTTGTTAGGAGACCCCCCTATTCCCCTCGCAGAGCTACAGTTCTCCAAGTGGTTTAACAACCTCTTCCCAGAGAATCCTGGGAATTGCAGCTCTCTGAGGGGAATAGGGAGCCTCCTCTCAGCCCTCTTTACAAGCTACACTTCCCAGGGATTCTTTGGAGGAAGGCATGACTGTTAAAGCGGAATAAATGTGTGGTGTGGATGTGGCCTTGGTTCACATTCTCAGCCAGGAGGAAAAGAAATAGTTTTATCAGCTAAAACTGGAAGATCTCAGAGGCCAGTAAACCTGCCCATTGCATCGTTAAGGACTGGTATACAAATGACTTGGGACTCAGGTACCTAAAAGAGTGCCTTCCCCAGTTTCAACCATCTCAGGCCTTACAATCAGCAGGGGAGGCCCTGTTGGTTGGACCGCCACCGGGGACTGCTTGGTTCGCGGTGACCTGTGACAGGGCCTTCTTGGTGGTGGTTACCCTGTTTGTGGCATGCCTTCTGTCCAGAGACTCTCCATCATTATTAACTTTCAGGAGAAACGTAAAAACATTCCTGTTTACCAAGGCATTTGAGAGCTGAAAGCCCTGTCCCTGACCACCCGGAAATTATTCCTTTGAGAGGAGGTGGTTGGTTCTAGGAGGTTTTCAGAAGGCTCTTTTTAAACCGTTTTTAAAAGTTTTCATTGTATCATTTCAGTATCGACGTGCTTGCCGCCTTAGGCTCCTTTAGGGGAAAGTGCAAGATACACATTTTTAAAAAATAATAAAAATAGTTTAGGGCCATGTTTTAGGGTTGCACACGTAGTTTATGGAGGCCTAGGGGTGCGTCCCACAATCCTCTGCAATGGAATTCCTCTCCAGACTTTGGAGTTTCAAATGACCTGCCCTGATTTCCAAAGCGGAACTGATGCTTTCTCTTATTTCCACGAACCTAGAGCTTTCTTCTGGTCCATTTGTGACCTTCCCTTGCCCTCCACCACCGCTGGACTGAGACAGGAAGGACAAGATGGCATTGTCAGAGCTCAAGGACCCGTTCCAGCCAGGTCCAGAAATTGCTCAAGGGACAAAGCAGGATAAGACAAGGGGGTGGCCTGGGGGAAGTCCTGAGAGGCCTGGGGGCCGCATTTGGCCCCTAGGCTTGAGGTCACCTATTCCTTTCTCGAGGGGAGGCACTTACCCGTGATCTCCACCACCCCATCCTTGGTTTTCACCACCAGCTCCTCGGGTGCAAAATGGTTGACGTCCAAGGCCACTTTCCAGCTCTCTGACGTCTGCCGGATCTCGGAGATCCCACTGCTGAGCTGACGGCTCAGGGCCCTGCTGTAGGCCGGGTCGGCGGTCGGCGAGGTGACGACGGGGCTGGCGGCCACCGGCTCATGGCTTTGGCTGGCCAGGGGGCGGATGTAGCCTGGCCAGCTGGTGCTCCCCATGGGCCACTTGTACCAGTCTTCCGGGATCAGCGGCATTCCGAAGGACTGGTCCAAGAGGCGGCTGCCCTGATACCAGTCCCGGAAAGGTTCCCAGCTCGGGCTGCGGAGGAAAGTGAAGGGGACTTGGCGTTCCGTCATGTTCCTTCCCAGAGTTGTGCCGGAGCTCTCTGTCCAGGCTCTGACTGCAAAGAGCGAGGGCCGCCAGCTGGCCCTTATCAGCAGACAAACGTCTATTTTTGGACAGGAATTCCAGAGGTCTATTAATGGGAAATGACTCTTGGCCAGAGGAACTGTTGATGAATATCTTGATGGCATTCTCCGCCTGCAATTGGCAGCTCCTCTCTGACTGGGTGTGTGTGTATGGGGGGGTACCGGGGGGGGGGATGAAAGGCAATTCCCATTGGAGTCTGACTTTCCAGTCCCATGCTTGATCTCAACAACCTGAAAAGCAGCTCAGGCTGTCCTGGGAATGAAATGTATTTTGGGGAGTATACTCATCCTGAACAGCTAAAGATAGGTTCCTGCCCCCAGTGTTTCTTTGTAGACCTTCAGCCTAAATGCGGCCCTCCTGCCCTCCCTGTCTGGCCCTTGAGAGTCCCCCTCAAGCCACACCCCCTCTGCACAGGCCATGCCCCTTACCGACTCCGCTTCCTTAAACTCTGAAAATGCACGTGTTTGTGTGTAGAAACTGCTGTATAAAGGTAAAATTTGTGTCCAACGCTGTCTCCTTTTGCCTCTGTCCCCGCTCACCATTGACAAGTGGCCCTCAGAAAGTTGCTCTGAAGGGAATGCGGCCCTCGAGCTGAAAGAGGTTTCTGTACCCCTACCTTTCTTATAATATCAGATCTTTTGGGGGTGGGTGAGGAAGGGGAATTCTAGGCCGCTGTGTGGGAACTGCTTCCCGGGTGACACCGAAAACACGTTCCATGAACATTCTTCAAATCACATGTTCAAAGTGGCCATTAAAAGAAAAGAGGCAGAAAGTCACACACACACCAGCAGCAGAAACCTTAGTCAGCATGCCCAATGGTCAGAGATGATGGGAGTTGCAACTGAAGGGATGCAGGTTTCCCTATCCCTGGTCTTTATAGATTAATCTTGACTTGAGAAAACATGTTAGGAACCTACACAGATATCACACGCATATGCCAACATCAACCCATTAATAATAATAATAATAATAATAATAAACAACTTTATTTCTACCCCGCCCTTTTTCCAATAGGACTCAGAGCGGCTTACAACTAAAAACAACACCATTAAAACATACAGAGTATATTATTAAAAAAGAATTAAACTATGAGAAAAATTAAAACCATAAAATATAGGTTAAAAACAGCGGACAATTTAAAATAATAAAATCATATCATGTAATCACCAAACCTATGACACTTAATCCTGGCCGTTCTCTATCCCAAATGCCCGTTGAAATAAAACAGTCTTTACTTGTCGCCGGAAAGACGGCAAGGAGGGAGCTGATCGCCCCTCACTCGGAAGGGAGTTCCACAGCCTAGGGGCGGCCACGTGCTAGGTGCTCAGTGGTAGATTCTGTCCTAAAGTCGCATAGAACACATATAAAGTCACATAAAGAGCCAGTGTGGTATAGTGGTTAGTGTCAGACTAGGACCTGGGAGAGCAGGGTTCAAATCCTCACTCGGCTATGAAGCTCACTGGGTGACTTTGGGCCAGTCACTGCCTCTCAGCCTAACCTACCTTACAGGGTTGTTGTGAGGATCAAATGGGGAAGGGGAGAACCATGTTTGTAGGCCTCCTTGAGCACCTTGGAGGAAAGGTGGGATACAAATGCAATAAATAAAAAATAGCAAAGAAGAACATGGGTGTGCACACATTATTATTATTGTTATTATTTGTAGCACAAAAAGATAGTTTTTCTCAGTCCACAATTGTTCATCCTCCTCGTCAATGTGCTGATATCAATCTAGATTGATTCTCGCTCCTGCTGTCCAGAAGGGTGGACGTGGTTACTTGATACACATTTGAACCCCACCCCTTGGCTAGGTTAGCCACGCCTTTCCCTCTCTGCACATGCTCCAGGTGAATGAAAAATGAAGGGATGATTGTAATATTGGTATGCAGCCACGCACAACATCATTGGGCAGATGTGGCTACGCCCCCTTCCCATTGGTAGGGCCACTTACATCCATTTTCAAATGGACACACTGCACAATCAATCAGCAATGAGCTCCTATTTTTGGAAAGAAACCAGTTTCTCAAGAAGCACTTTCAGGGGCAAAAACCAAAAACACAACAGCTCTAGAATTGGTCCCAGGCGATGGTCTGAAGGCACATGAGGCCAGCTCCCTGCTGAAGCTAAACAGGGTCTGGTCAGGTCAGTGCCTGGATGGGAGACCGCCTGGGAACCATATGTAAGCCTTGGGCTTCTATCATGAAAAGAAAGGCCGGGTATAAATGTAATAAATAAACAAATAGATTGTGGGTGGATGATGTAGAAAAAAAAGTGTCTCCGTTGATCCAAGAATAAAATGTCATACGTATGCAGCCTGTTATATTTATTAATTATTTCATTTATATCCCACCTTCCCTCCAAGGGGCTCAAAGTTGCATATGAACATGGTCCCGGGTCTAAATGGGTCTTGGCTCGAACTGTGGAAGGCCCAAGGCAAAATTCATTCTCAGAAACAAGGCAAAGTTGATTTTGGGAAAACAGAGGGGGCCCTAGCTTTAGGCAAAGTGAAGCAGCTGCCCCAGGTGTGTGGGTGGGCAGTGGCAGCAAAGGGGTTGCAAAGTAGTGCTGTCTAGGCCACATGACGTTTCCTGGGTACAGAGGTAATGGGGAACGCTGTCCAGTTGCCATTGCCAACTCTCGCCCTCAGGCAGGAAAGTGGAAAACGAATCTGGACTAAACAGGCAGATCTCAAATGTCGGAGAGGTTCGCGTGAGGAGGATATCCCCAGGAATGTGTGCCACCCCCACCCCCCAGATGTTGCAGGCGCTCACTCCCAACAGCCTGGGCCAGCAAGAGATGGAAAGATCTGCCAACTACGATTTCCAGTCGTGAATTCAGTTCTCCACCTTTCTGCAGCAGTTCGTGAATGTTGTTTTTTGAAATCCTCACAAAGATTCTTCAGCTCTTAGTATGAATTTCTCTAAAGAAAGACATTTTTTTGCAGGCAGTTTTAACTAATGCGCGGGTTTTCACCAGCGATTTCACCTAACACAGGCGTTTTTGTATGCTGCTCTCACCAATATATCTAGTCCCGTGCACACGTTCCCTTAACAAATGCATTCTTGTAAACGTTCTTTGGTCGGAGAACTGCGTTGCAAAATGTGGAAAGGTGCGAATTTGGAAGGATAGCAGCGTCGCGGTTCTCACGTTTCAGAATGAGCTCATTTCACAGATTTGGCTTAAATGCAAAGTGAATCAAATCCCTCCTCCCTCCCTAGTCAGGGGTGATGGGAAGATGGGAACCCTTCGGAAAAGCAGCGTCTGAGGGGTGGGGGGGAGGCAGAGACCAGGCGGCAGCTGCAGGAAGTGCGGGACAGAAAGACTTTTCACACCCTCTTGGTGACGATGAGTCAGCAAGAGAGAGTGACTGCCTGAAGTTTAAGAAGATTTCTGGATTCCTGCATTGAGCAGGGGGCTGGACTTGATGGCCTTATAGGCCCCTTCCAACTCTACTATTCTATGATTCTAAGATTAAGATCCAGTCACCTTCATCTTTGGCTGGCCCCTGGAGGACCCAAGTGTCTCTCTTGCTCATTCCTTGTTTTTGACTCTCCACACTCCAAAAAAGATGCAGCGGGGCAGCTCCTGGCAAAGCTTGTCTCTCTGGAGGGAGCACCAGATCCTTCCATGCCAGAGCGAGGCAGAAAATGTGAGTCATACCACACTTGAGCTGGATGAACACTTCCAGTACTATGGGTGGTATGCAATGCTGCTTCTACCGAGGCTGCAGTCACATTGTACCATTATTCCACTATTTTTCCACTTTGAACAGTCATGACTTTCCCTGAAGAATCCTGAGAAGCGTAGTTCATTATGGGTGCTGAGAATCGTTAGGGGACCCCAAATCCCCTTGCACACCTGCAGTTCCCTGGAAAAAGGGGCTGATCATTAAACCACTCGAGGCATTGTAACTATCTGAGGGGAACAGAGGCCTCCTAACAACTGTCTTAACAACTCCTAACAACTGAGAGAAAAATTAACTCATTTGAAATGTGGTGTTGGAGGAGAGCTTTGTGCATACCACGGACTGCAAAAAAGACAAATAATTGGGTGTTAGAACAAATTAAACCAGAACAATCACTAGAAACTAAAATGACAAAACTGAGGTTATTATACTTTGGCCACGTAATGAGGAGATGTGATTCACTAGAAAAGACAATAATGCTGGGGAAAACGGAAGGGAGTAGAAAAAGAGGAAGGCCAAACAAGAGATGGATTGACTCCATAAAGGAAGCCACAGACCTGACACCACACATTTATTCCACTTTAAGCACTCATGGCTTCCCCCAAAGAATCCTGGGAAGTGTAGCTTGTGAAGGATGCTGACAGTTGTTGTTCTGTGCCTTCAAGTCGACTATGACTTATGGCGACCCTATGAATCAGCGACCTCCAACAGCATCTGTCATGAACCACTCTGTTCAGATCTTGTAAGTTCAGGTCTGTGGCTTCCTTTATGGAATCAATCCATCTCTTGTTTGGCCTTCCTCTTTTTCTACTCCCATTTCTTATTAGTTTCTTATACATTGTATTTTATGGTACTGCTATTTGAATCCCAATTGCAATACAATAAAAAATAACGAAGCAATTAAAATCGTTGTGAATATTTAGTGCAGACATGCCACGGGCCATCTGAATAAAACTTACGGACCACTGGTGGTCCACAGCTACAGTTTGGAAGACCCTGGCATGTAAAACAGTGGGAAAGGGCCACTTGGAGCAAAATTACTTGGATTATATGGGTTAAAAATGGGGAAAAGAAGGTAAGAAATCTGAACGAGATTGGTGAAAGTTTAAGGACCTATGGAATAATATAACAAGGGACAATGAACCATAATCCTTTTTCAATTTTATGAGAAAGCATGGTTTCGCTCAGAATGGCCCTCCTGTTTGGTATTAGTAATTATCAGAGGGTCAAATGATTATGAAATTATTATTGTATCGTTATTGTACATAATTATTATTTAGGATAAAGGGGTTGTTATCCAGCATACAATCCTGCATGTTTGTTACAAGTTGTAATTTAAAAATAAATGAAAAGAATAATGAAATGGTGTAGCAAGGTGCAAGAAAATGTAAATTCATACTCAGTGCTAGGGATATTGTGAGATATTTGCAGAAATAATGAAAAGTAGCCATAATGAAAGTCCCCCCCCCACCAAAATTTTGTATTTCTGAAAGTCACCTTGAATTTTCTTGAGAAAGGCAACTGAACATTTAAATAGTAAATAAATAAATACGGAAGAGGGAAATGGAAAAATAGGCAGGCCTGGTGCAAGTAGAGCGGAGCAAGAGCAGACTCTGCATGTTCCAAAGGCTAAGACCTGTCCCTGACACAGAAGTATTTATAGCGCCAGCAAACCAGAAGGAACCAATCGGCTGCCTGGGGGAGGAGCCATGCTAGGACCTGGGCAGGCTTGCCCTTTGGTCCATTGTCTCCGACCACCACAAGATGGTGCCATTGCACCAGCTGAGAGGCTTCAGGTTTTAAGCTTGGATGAGCCTGACAAAATGAATGATGCTGTCCAACGTAGGAAGTTTTAGAAAAATGTGGCCATAAAGGGCTGAACTTGGCAAGCGGATGTAAGAGTGCGCTTACTTCATTGCCTTCATTTTTTTAAAAAAAATGCTGGTGATTTGCTATTAAAATATGTCTTTCCACGTGGGCTTTAAAAAGACACTAAAAAGGTGCAAACAAAAATTATACTGTGGGTCCATGTTTCGAAAGTTGCATACAATTGCTACCCAAGCAAGGACTTTGTGATTGTAATGGGCCATCCACAGAAATGAATCCCTTATGTGGTCACATAAGAGCATGATTGGTCTCTGCAGCTCGCTCACGAATCTTTGTGAAGGGATCTTTTTGGCTAAGTTTTTATTTCCTTCGTGTGCGTGTGTATGTGTGTTTACATAATGTTTACGGTAGCTTTATGTATATAGCATTCTTTCCACTGACAATATTGTGGTGACATTTCCCACGACCCTTTATCATTCCATGTGTACTATTTGATATTAGGTTTGAATTTCTCTCACCTGCATTTCGGGTCACACTGTGCAGTGGACAAATGTTGTCTAACTTAACAAAGCTTTCATGTACTCTTCACTTTGTATCTCAAATTTCCCAGCAACCACTGTTTATCAATTTATCTTATGCTATTTCAGTATTTTTCTTTGATTTGTTGCGTGACTGAATGCACTCACATTGTTTTGTGTCTCTTTAGGAGTTCCAATATTTCCGTGCTTTGGATTATTGTATATTTTAAGTTTCATTATTTATATGTTGTATACACCTTAATTTAAGAAAAAAGAAAAAAAAACGCATCCCTTCCAGAGCACCAAAAGTGTTTTAGAACATTTTCTAACTGTGCTTTACGGTATTTTTAAAGTGGGTTTTAGAATGTTTTTAATGGTGATAGCGTTTTGAAATTTTTGAACTGTTCCCTCCCCCTTGTTTAAACTGTTTTGTTCATGCTTGCCGCTCTGGGCTTCTTTGTGAGGAAGGGCAGGATATAAATCCAATAAATCATCATCAATCATCATTGATCAATAGGTGGATGCGTCGAGTTAGGGCAGGAGATGCCCTTGAGCTGTCTTGCTTGTGCCAAGTTCAGGAAAGGGGCGAGTGAAAGGACGCATAAACACTCATGCACAGAAATGATGGGAAGGTCAAAAGGAGGCTGGGAGGGGTGTGTGTCAGGACTCTGTGTGGCCAATGTCCTACCGCTGCTGGTGCCTGCTGTGGGATTCCAGGCTCAAAGCAGATCAGAAGGACAGGGTGCAGTGGGAGGAAATGACAGGCGACAAATATCTCTCTTGTCTCAATTACAGGAAACTGACGGGGCCCATCTGCCAGGCTGCGCACAGATCCCCCAGCTGCTGTGATAATGGAGCATGATGAGAAGGCTGATTGCATGGGGAAGAGCGGGAGAAGAGTCCAGAAGGTTCCCTCCAGCTGGGGGAGAGGTGGAGGGGATTCCACTCCGGGCAGGAGCACAAGCCCGCATGAAGCGCTGATCCTGGCTCGCCTGAGAAAAAGCAGCCCTTCAGCTCCCCCTGCTGGCCAGATGCTGGTGCAACAATTGGGACAGGGGCACG
Organism: Rhineura floridana; assembly: GCF_030035675.1. Classification (NCBI taxonomy): domain Eukaryota; kingdom Metazoa; phylum Chordata; class Lepidosauria; order Squamata; family Rhineuridae; genus Rhineura; species Rhineura floridana. The sequence continues at coordinate 3,219,161 of NC_084500.1, read as the reverse complement.
GCCAAGTTAGGCCCACAAATTGAGCCTCCCTATGCACTCGCTTGGCTTGAATAGGCATGGGGGAGCAATTCATGCACATTTAATGGGGGAGCAATTCGGTTCACATTTAAAGCCGAAAGCTATAAAATCCTCACTTTCTGAAACGATATAAACACAGCTATCCTTTGAAATTTGCACGTATCGGAAATTTTGCGATGCAGGTCCCCAACCAAGCAATGCTGATGAAAGGGGAAAGCGTTCATAAAAACAATTAGTGAAAATAAACAATTACGTTATGAGAAATTGCTTGCATGAATGTGTACCCCAGTCAAAACTGCATACGCAAACGTGTGTGTTAGGGCAGATTTGCACTAAAATGCTGAAGGATTCTCACGAGTGTGATGATGGTTTCAAGTCTAGCTCTGTTGTATTGCTTTTGATGTGAGTGTTGCAATCTACCTTTATGCTGCTAGCCAACCATTCTTGTTGTTTGTGAAAGGTGCGGAGAGTTGTTAGGAGACTCCTATTCTCCTCAGAGTTGCAATTCTCAGAGTGGTTTAATAGTTAATCCCACTTCCCAGGGAACTATGGAAATTGCAAAATTCATGAGGAGAATAGGGGTCTTCTAACAATGCTCAGCATCCTTCACAAACTACATTTCCCAGGATTCTTTGGGGGAAGCCATGACTTTTTGAAGTGGAATCATAGTGGAATGAATGTATGGTGTGGATGTGGCCCAAGAATGCCATGCGGGAAGGACCTCTAACATGTTGTGGGCACCACAGGAAGTTTTCAAGGGCAGCATTGTGACCATGGATGCCATGTTGGCAACTGATGAGTATCTCTTGAGGATCTGTTGTGGGGTGGTAGATCTTCCTTGTAGGCACCTCTGCCATTTGCTCCACTTAGGCTCCGTTTTCATACCTGCAAAATAAATCCAATATGACAAAGATAGCATAGGTCTCCAGAATTCTCTCATTCGAAGAAAACCAAACGCAGGTTGTGATGTCCCTGAAAAGCACAGAGGAAGTGCACGGCAATCTTATTAATATATCATATGCTGGTTTTTTCCATGCTGGGCATCTACAACAGCAGTTCTTGGCTTCGCTGCCCATGTCTGAAAGCACCCTTTGCAACACACTTCTTTAGAGGCCTGAGTGGTTGATGGTTCAGTGGGTGCTCCTGGCTCCTACTGGGAGGAAGGGTGAAATATTTTATTATTATTATTATTATTATTATTATTATTAACAACAACACTAATAATAATAATAAGGAGAAGGAGAAGAAGAGACAGATGTAGGGACATAAGGGCTGGTTTCCCTGAGAATTATGTGCCTTTGCAGTCCCACTTCAGACCTTCCTTTGAGCATGTGGAAGGGGGCACCTCTCCGACATGCAACCTCCATGTGCAAGCCGTTCCACCTGGCAGCCTCAGAGGTTATACTCTCAGGGGTGAGACAGCAGGCCCACTCCATCTGCTTGGCTGGGACCCAACCTGCCACCGTATAGCTGCTCGTGTCCCAGAGCTGTCTCCGGCAGCAGCCATTCGGCGAACAGGAAAACAATCAGAGGAAGCTGCTTTCGACAGAGTCAGCTGGCCACCAGCCCATCTAGCTTGGAACTGTCTACAGGGGTGGGCAACCTGTGGCCTAAGACTCTCAAGGTGATTTCATGCAGCCCTTGGCCTAAATGAGTGGAAAGGAGTGGGAAAATAGGGGAAGGGGGCTGGCAGGAAAAAGAGAGCGAGAAATGGGGGTGCAGGAACAGAGAGGAGAGGGGGTGGTGCCAGTCACTCTTGGCCCCGTCTTCTTTTGGTTTGGGCCCTCCCCCCACCAGTATGTGGTCCTCCACAAGGTAAGCTTGACAGAATTTGAGTTTAGATTTATTGTCATTGAACCAGCTCACTGGATCTACAGCTCAGCTTCACAATCTAAAGAAAGGAGAGAGAGAGAGAATGAGAGTTTTTAGAGGATGATTTGTTCTGGCTTGCTGCCTGTTGCAGAGACTATGAAACAATGTAAGGAAGACTGAGCATTTCTCGCCCCTGATAGTGTCGCCTTTCTCTGTTCGTCGCTGGTCAAAACCAAAGGGCCTTGCCAGGTGCAGAGAGAGCTCAACCTTGTCACCCTTTGTGGACTTCCTTTGGAGACTGATGCCCTGCTAAACCGGGGTTTGCTGCTGCCACGACATCTTTGAAGAGCCCAAGCAACCCTCTAGCGGCAATGTTGTGCATGCGTGAATTAGTAGAAGAGAGCAGCTATGGCTATCCTCATGGCCCATATGAGCTTACAGCGGCTGCTAGGGGTGTAAACAGCCTGACACAGGACAGGGATTTGTTCTTCCGCACTTGGGTCTAACAGTATAACCTCTGGATTGGCCAGCTCAGGTATAACCAAATTGGGAACCTCTTCTCCCTGCTTGATCAGTGAAGCAGGAGTCTGATGGCTCCAATGTCAGCGGGGCAGTGAATCCACTCCGGATGTTAGTCTGAACTTTCCAGGAGCTGTCCAAGGTGCTGGACCGAATCCTGGAAGCAAGTTTCAGCGCCTTGGACAGCTCAGTCAGACAGCTCCTTCAGCACCTTGGACAGCTCCTTCAAAGTTTAGACTAAAGCTGGGAGGGAGTTCCTGGAGCCACCAGTGAGTAGCAGTTCATTATCCTTACACCTCCAGTGATTCCCTAATGCCACTTCCAGTTGCTTGGGTTTGCAAAGCTGAATACTCTGGTCTCTGCCACCAGGCAGAAGACATAGGGGACATTGCGAGGCTGCATCCCCTGCCTCCCAGGAAGAACCTCAGTGGCCAGGGGTACACCATCCTGGCTCCCTCTATCCGTCCAGTGAAGACGAAGCTTGCTTTGCTCTCCCCCGTCATGCCTTTTTCCTTTTGTGCCATGTCTATTTGATTTCTGCAGGCAGGGACTGTCTCATCTTTTAATATAGTACAGCACTTAGAAAATGCGAGGTGCTTTATAAGTGTTCAATCATAATTACAACATCAACAGTAACAACTGAGCAATGGGCAGATGCTGTTTTGCTTCAAAATCCTCCCAAATCCCAGTTTGCCAAACTATGAACCTCCATAGTTTTAAAAAAATGTCGTGGGAAGAATTGGTTGATTCCTTCACACACACACCCAAAAAAGTCAGATTTTCAATGGGCTTTGACCTTCACTCCCCTCTCTCTCTCTCACACACACAACCTTGGCTGTTGTCTCTAAACCTGCTCAAATAATTTTTTGACCTCATATATGCAAAGGGAATTGATCCGGTTGTGCTGGGCAGTTGTAGGAAAGGGGTGAAGAGATATGTGTGATGTTCCTATATTAATGTATATATGGTAAGTGTTAGTTGTTTAGAAGATACATGGTAAGTGGAGTGAAAGAGGGGGAGTGAATGGGCAGTAGAATGCGAGATGATTGGCTGAGTGTTTAAAATGTCTGAATGTATGAAAGGAAGAGTGAGAGTAGAATCTGGGGGGGAGAAGAGAACTGAGTGGGTTGCTTGGTGGGGTTTAGAGAGTTGTTTGCCAGGAGGGAGGTGGAGTTCGGATTAGTATTGAGTAAAACCATATGCTTATGTGCCTTAAGAAGAAATCTTGTTAATCTTGTTAGCTTTGTTATCTGTAATAAATACTTAATTTGGTTTACCAAAGGCCTGATCCTTGGCTGGGGTTTCACAAACCAGAAGGGAGGGTAAGGTAATGACCAAGGCTGAAGGGGAACTGTAACAAATGGTGGCAGCGGTGAAGAGAATAACAATACCAGTATTCAGAGTCTCTGGGAATACTAGTATTGGGACGTTACTGGTGGTTGCCTAGCAGGGGGATCTGTTGAGATCTGTGCTAGAGCGGGGAGAGAAACCATAAGAGAGAGCGGTCCGGACTGGTGGAGTCCCTGGTGGTGCCTAGTGACAGGCAGTAGCCAGACGCAGGTAGGGACCTGACAGGGAGAGCCAGGGAAGGACGCCTCACAATATGCTCCTCATCTGACTGATTTTTCACCTCTCATGGAAGGCATGCTATCCCTTTGTGCTATCTGGTGGTGTCTAAGTCACATCAGAGGCCCCCTCTTTCAAAGCAGGGGCTGGAAGCAGCCCTCTCTCTTTCTCTCTCTCTCTGCAGGCTTCCTCATCGTGGACACAAGAGCCTGAACCTACACAGCCTGAGATGTGTGGCTTTATCTTTACCCAAAAGAGTTGCCTTCAACAGAGTCAGGGTGGCAGCCCACCCAGCTTCCCAAATGAGCTTTTTGACCCCTACAAGTGTCGGATGTTGTCTTAAGACTGCAGGCCAGGCTGTTTGCCTATTGAGCCCAGAATCATCTGCTCTGACTGGCAGCAGCTCTCAAGAGGGATGCTTTCCTCACTTGCCACTCCATCCTTTGAACTGGAGATGCCAGGGATGGGACCGTAGGCCTTCTGCAAGTGGCTGCATCCAAGAAGAAGCGCTTGGCAGGTGGGTGGGTGGGGAACGGTCACTTTATTGGTAACGGATCCTGTTTGTACCTGCAAACTTCTGAACACCAATCCTGCACTGTAGGCTGAGCTGACATCATTCCTTTCCTTCTCTCTACCAGAAGCGGCTGGTGGCTCCAATGTCAGTGGGGCAGTGGAATCTGCTCTGAGTTTCAGTCTGAACTCTCAAGGAGCTGTCTAAGGTGCTGAATCTCATTCCCACAATAGGTTCGACGCCCTGGACAGCTCCTTGAAAGTTGAGAGTCAACCCTGGAGTGGATCCCAGTGCCCCACTGACACGGAGCAACCAGCCCCCACTGCTCTCTGAACCCCTCCAAGCCACGGCACCTGTCAGAATTTCCTCCTCTGAAAATTACAGAGCCGTGTTTCCATCCTGCCCCCTTCTTACCCTCTCCAATATAAATTAAACATTATCCTCTTCCAGGCTGCTGCTCTGGAGTTGAAATAAATAAATACCACAAATAAATTAAGGAGAGAAAACCCCAACAACCCTCAACCCCCCCGAGGAAGAATCTGTTTGCTTGGGGATTGAGGGGCAGTGACATCAGATAAAGAGGACCCCTCGTTTCTTTGCCAGAGTCCAAAGTTCCTTGGCGGAGTCGACGTTTGTTCATTTGCTCCATGCACCTGAACCCAGGAGGTCTGATTCCCCTGAGGAACCTCCCCACCTTCTGTGGGTGGAAATGACAAGATCAAAAGAAGAAGAAAAGAAGAGCCCATCTGGCCTCTTGTCCGTATGCACAGCTGGATCATTTGGGTCCCCGCTGGCAAACCCTCGACTTGATCCTTCAGCAATCCAGAGGCCCCAACAGAACTGTAACTCCCAACGGAGAGTTTGGTCTCCACCTCATGATGCTGCGTGCAGAGAGGCGGCAGAGCAGTTTTCTCCCCACCTCGGCCCTACCTATCTATTTCCTGATTCCCTGATGAATGGCTGGACCAGCTACCCAGTCCTTGCTGGCGGAACACATCCGGCACCTCCAGAGTCATGAGGAAGGGGCTCTGGATGAGATGGAGGTGACTGGTGCTGGCTGAGGAATTCAACTGGGCATGCCTGGAAGGGGGCGGGCGGGCGAGCGAGCGGGGAGGGCGATCAGGCCCGGCCAGCGACCGGGCAGTTGGTCCTCAGAACCCAGCACTCTCGGAACTGCTCCGACTGTTGTAGCTTGGGCTGCGGCTCTGGGTGCGAGTCCTGCTCCGGCTGCTGCTGTAGCTGTCGTAGCTGCGGCTGCGGCTGTGGCTGTAGGAGTAGCTGCTCAGGGAGCTGGAAGTGGATGGACTGGGCCGGTAGTAGGGGATCGGGCGCTTGCGGGCACTGAAAGAGGAAGAGAGAGTTTTAGTGCCTTTCAGCCATAGTGGTGGGGTTGGAACTGGATTTGATTAGGAGGGGTGGGCATAAGCTTCAGCACTGAGGGTGAAAAGACATTGGCTTTTTAAATGTAAAACCATAGGGCAGAGTGAAAACCAAATTTGCAAGGAACAGTGAACACCTTGGCTCTTATTCCTGTAGTTTTCGTATATGTATATATTGCAGCAAAGTGCAGAAATCACTGGTAGTGGAAAAAATAAAGGCACAGAAGGTTTACTACAACAGAAAGGTAAAGCTGATGCAGCCCCTCAGCTTCCACTCAGGGAGCCTTGGCTAACTAACTGAGAACAAAGACAGGAAAGGGAGGGAGGAAGGGGAGGAGCAAAGCCTGCAAAAGCAACAAACATTTTAGAGGAGCAATCATGGAAGAATAGATTGCCTTTCTGTCTATTTCCCACCGCCCCACTGGGTCAGGTCACTCGTAACATGTGTTGATACTTTATTCTCAACAGTTCCAAACTCCAAAAGGGTAGATGGGCTGGGATGTTGGGAGTTGGAGCCCAGTAACATCTGGAGGGGCACAGCTTCCCATTCCTGCTTTAAAGCATATTGATTGTTTAAACAACAAATCTTGGGTTTATACATTCTTACAGCAGTCATTGTCAATTTCTTTATACAGCACATCTCCCACAAATGCATTGCATCTTATACTATTCTTTAAGATTGCACTTCTTTCCTCTTCCCTCCCTGTCCTGTTTTCCTTTTGTGTCACGTATTTAAGATATTAAGCCTGTGGGACAGGGGGTGTCTTGTCTTAACCGATTATATGTAAACTGCTCCAGCAGCCTTTTTGGCTGATGTTCAGCATACAAATGCTCTACATAAATATTTTTTTTGAAAAAAGCAAGCTTTTTTTTGTAGCTCATATTTCAGTTTTGATTCCCCCTCCCAGTTCTTAAATGAACAAAGTACAAAATGAACAAATCTGAAATGTTGGGTTCAAAATTGGTTTTCACTCCACACGGACAGTTTGAAACCTTGCAAAAATGACCCAGCTGAATGGTTTGTTCAGTCACAATGGATCCCCCAAGTAGGGCTTGCAATCCACCCCCCAAAGCCTCTTTTCCCCAAACCTGGAGCCCTCAGAGCCAAAGCCGCCGCCCCTGGAATCATTAGTCCTGGATTAGCCAGCTAAAACAACAGAGCGTGAAAGAGTTAAGAATGCTTGTGTTTTGCCGCAGACACTGGCGAATTGAAGCTGCAGAGAAACAGAGATTAGGTGTTAGTTAGAGGGTAGACTTTGTCCCGAAGGCAGCCCCCACCTTGCTAATTCCTTGCCTAGATGCTCTCACTCTACCTGGATGTTTCTGCTATCTGGAAGGCGGAGGAACTGAATCAATTTTGAGTCAACTAGCAGGGGTGCTGAGATTTTCTTTTGTTTTGATGGAGAAACAATTTGGATTTTGCTGTGCTGCAACACAGGAAATTAAGAACACACATGAAAACCTATACTGGATCCCACCAAAGGCCCATGTATTCAAATTTTCATAGTGGCCAAAGAGGTGCCTTTGGGAAGCCTACATGCTGAACCCGAGTGCACCAGGGCTCTCCCCGCATGTGATTCCCAGCAACTGGTATTCACTGCCTCCAACAGTGGTAGTTGAACACCCAGACAACATCGCTAGCAGCCACTGATAGCCTTACCCTCCATGAAATTTGTCCAATCCACTCTCAAAGGCGTCCAGATTGGTGGTCACAACAAATTGCGGTTGTGATGATTTCTTTGACAAGTTTATATGCCACCGTTCAAAATACATTCCGTTTGCATGGCAGGTCAAGAGCTGTGTTTACACGTGGCAATACAGTGTCTCCCCATTCGTTTTCAAATGACAAATGGCTAGGGGGTGAAAGGATCTGTTGATTTCAGATCTCTCAGATCCTCTTTTTCCCAATCTTAAATTCTGTTCTTAACATTTCTGCAGCAATGTGCAACTTCTTGTTTTTTTTAAATCCTCTCGAAAATTCTTCATTTTAATGCAAATTTCTCCTGACACACACACACACACACACGTTTGTATGCAATTTTTACTTATCTAATGCATTTTTGTGAGCCATTTCTCCTAATGCAATGCTTTTTGTATGTTGTTTTCACTCATATATTCATTTTTATGGACACTTCCCCCTGATATATGCATTCCTGTAAACATGGTTTGACTGGAGAACTACACTGTAACATTTGGATAAGTGTGAATTTCGAAGGATGGCTGTTTCAGTTCTTGCATTGTTTTGGAAAGTGCCAATTTGAGAGATTCAAATGAGAAATGAATCAAATTTGCCTCCCATCCCTATGCGTGAAAGATGAAGCTATGCCCTGTGGAGGAGAGGGGTGTGAGATGCATGATGAAGATCTGAGAGAGGAGAGGCAGAAAACTGCCTGCTTAACCATCACTGAGCGCAACCATCTCAGTGTGGTCAGTCTTCAAGCTCAACCCAGACACAACCACCAAACCAGTCTCTGATTATTTTCCATGGGGTGTTAGTGAGACAGAGAGACACATAGCAGAGACAACACAGTTTCACAGGCCTCACAGAGTGGTGGATTCAAGGAGACTCAGCGGGGTCCTGATGGAAGGGAAGGTTACCATGGTAACCTGGCCCTGCAGCTATGGGCTTGGCTTGATGCTTCTCCAGGAGGAACCTTGAGACGAGGATGGAAAAGGAGAGATTCGCATCATTAATGATGGAGAAGGAAGAGCATGAGGAGGCAAGGAGAAGAGGCCAAACCAACAGCTGAAAAGAGAACCCAAACCACACCAGAGATAGGAGGAGCAGTTCCGATGGCTCCCTCGTGCTCTTAAGATAGTTGGCCAGCGGTTGTCATCAGGTTGAGGAGACATGATCATCAGTCCCTCCAATGGTGAACTCAGGTGGCGGCGTGCCAATCCATTTGGCAGCAAAACAAGGCTGCCCCAAAACAGGGCAGTAGCGTCTACGTCTATTGAGGAAATCCTGGGATACGGCTGGGGAGACTTCATGTTTATGGGATGTATCTGGTTGCCCCCCTAGAATCCTGTGGTCTACCAGTCGGAGCCAAGTGCAAAATAAGCAGCGGCTTAGAAAGAGAGGTGGGCTGGACACAAACAGTTCAAAATTAAGGCTCGCTTCAGTCCAGGAATTTGCTTTCAGTCCCAAAGCTGAGCTCAGAGTAAAGGAGCGGGGAACAGGATCTGAGGTGGCAGGTCAGATCCTGGGCTCCTCCTCCACCCCGGGGGCCATTTTGATGGGTGGGTGGGTCTGCACAGATGCCAATCACCTGATGTCACTATGACATCAGATGACCCACAGTCAAGTAATTTTCCTTTGTGAACTCAGCTGGAGTTTCTCATGCGGAGAAAGCTGCAAGTCAAAGGAAGAATTTTGATTCAAAAGGTATAACAGACCACACCCTTCTTCATTTTAGCTGTGGCTTGAACTTTCCAGGGTCTCAGGGAGTTATAGACCCCTTACTGTGGGAGGGAGCAGGTCCCTACGTACAAGCCAATCTCCATGAAAGGGGAGTGCATTAGCCACTAAGCAGAGTCTTTGACCTTTCATGCTCATTGGAGCCAAGTAGAGTGAAAGGAGGCGTCAGCCGCTGAGAAGACCCTTCTCAGTAGCTAACTCATGGCCTCCCCTTTCATGCTGATTGGCTCCTAGGGACCTCTGTTGCAGTGGCATGTGGACTCAGAGGTGACATGGGGAGCAAGTGAGATGAAAGAAAGTAAACATGGGGTGTGGCTAAGGGGCATGGGGTGACTACATATGTGACATCAGGACCGCATTCACACCAGATATTGATTCCACTACTATTCCACTTTCAACAGTCATGTTCCCTCCACCAAAAATCCTAGGAAGTAGAGTTTGTGAAGGGTTCTGAAAGTTGTTGGGAGGCTCCTCTTCCCTGCACAGCGCTACAATTCCCAGAGTAATTTAACAGTCAGTCCCTCTTTCCTGAGAACTCTGGGAATTGTCACTCTGTGCGGGTAATATCGGTCTCCTAACAACTCTCTGCACCCTTTGGGGGAAGCCAGGACTGTTTAAAGTGGAATAAAAGTATGGTGTGGCCCAGAAATGGGAAAGGTGAGCATGGTTTGCCCCAAACAGTGTGGTGAGCCAACTTCCAAGGCTTGGTGGTCCTAATCAGTGGTGGACCTTTGGTGGACCTCCCTGAGTCAGAAGTCCATTGCTGATTTCCCCTCAAAGCTTTTTTCATTTCAGCAGCCTAATTATTTTGCAGGGGGGTTGTTCCTATTGTTAAACCACTGAGAAATTCCTGAAGAGTTACTACTAATCACCCAGAGACATACTTTTGCCCATCTACTCTGTCCTAGGAAAGCTGAAGTATGGGCTCCAAAACTGCCTGATGGGAATCTGGGAGTTTGCAGGTGGCAACTGAGAAGAGAGGGAGAGAGAAAGATCTAATGGAAACTGGTGACTCTGATGCCAGGGGGGCAGTGAATCCACTCCACGTTTTAGCACAAACTTTTGAGGAGCTGTCCAAAGTGCTGAAACTGAAGCAAAAATAATACTAGGTTCAGCTCTTTGGACACTTTAGGCAGTTAAAGTTCAGAATAAAAACCCAGAGTGGATTCCCTGCCCCACTGATATCAGAGGCATCAGCTGCAGCCGCTGCAGTTCATGGGCAGGTCAATGCGGCAGGCAGTGGTCCTTAAAATATCTGGAATAAGGATGTCATGTATGAATAAGTGTCATGTATGAATAAGTGTCATGTAGCCAAATCTGCACCAGGTGTGACTCCTGACTGGCTGCTAAATAGAATTCTTCCAGATCTATGAATGGATGCCCTTCACTCCTATGGGGGGAAAAAATCCGAAAGGACCATTTTGGGAGACATTGTAGCAGTAAAGACATACACTCAGTGCCCACAACCAGAGATGTGTTGCACCTCCCCGGGAGTTTTGCAATAACTATACCCTCTTTCCACATTCCCCCATGCCTGTCCAAATGATGGGACTTTTACGAATAATGATAAAAGGGCATATTCCTGTGAAAGTTAAGCACTTAGACTGCAGTCATCACCCCCATTTACATAGGAGTAAGCCCTGGTGAAGTAAACAGGATTTACTTCTGAGTAGACATTGTTAGGATTGCAGTTACATCTCATTCCTTCCAACGGAGTGAGTTTCATGTATGGGCAGAACTGACCCATTTTTAGAAAAAAATGCTACATCGATGTAATGTAAAATGTAATAAGGCAACAGTAACGGTTCTATAAGATGAAACAGAACTTAAATTCAATTTAAATTGAAATCAATGGAACTCAGATGTGCTTATATTCAGATCTTTATAATAATAATAATAATAATAATAATAATAATAATAATAAAATTCGTGCTCTAAACTCCGGGCATAAACATTAACTGTATAAACAGAACAACGTCTAAACCTTTTACAAATTCATGAAATCAAACAATGGCAAAATTCAGCTCAATTCCAAACCCATCTCATTTGGGATGAGACAGGCTTTAATGCTGAAATCAGTTTTCCTTCAGCACCTTAGTCCTGAAAGTGTGAAATTTGTTCTGCTTTGGTGCTGCAGGAAATCTTCCACCCACTAGGCAATGCAGCCAAATTCTCAGGCAACCCAAAAGTCTCAGTTCTGTCCTGTTCGTTGCAGGAAAGGCTCCACTGACTTGAAAAGAATCTCTGCCCCTAAAATGCTCTCAGGTGGGTTTTGATGTCTGCCCATAGATCACCTTTCAGGAACATTAAAGGTGCATCCAACAACTGAGAAGGGGTTGAACTTCACAACCGCCAAGGTCCATTCCAACGGTAAAAGTCTATGATTCAACCACCTCTATTCGTTTTACCCTCTACTCTGCCTAGAAAACTTCATGTAACTCAAAGGCTTGCTCCCATCGCTTGTGACTCATAACTGCTTCATCCTGTCTGCCCTGCGAGCCTACAGCAGCAACTGAGACCCTGCCAATATTTACCTAGTGATTCTCCTGGGCTCCATAAAACTGGGGGAGTCACGCCTTCTCTTTCGGATAGGAGAGTAGCTCCGAGAGCGACGACGGGCCCGAGTCGGTTCTGTGTCACTGTGACGGGCCCGTGGCTCCTTGTCTTTCTCTCTAGGTGTGAACAGAACAACACAAAACAAAGCAACCCTTGCAGCCTCGTTTCCACGCACGTTATGGAGCTTGACGGGGAATCTCATACTCTTGAGGCTTGTTGGGGAGCAACAACGGCCCTGTGAGGCAGACCCAGAGCACCCTTTAGGCACAGGAGAGAGTAAGGGTGTGCAACATCCCCCCCCACCCCTGGTGACTGAAAGGCAGGACAACACCTAGGAACGTAGGAAGAAGCCTTCTAAGGAGTCAAGTCAATCTAGCCCAGTATTGTTGACACTGACCGGCAGCATTTCTGCAGGGTTTCAAGCAGTGAGTCTTCTCTCAGTCCCACTTGGAGATGTCGGGTATTGAACCTGGGACCTTTGGCATGCAAAGCAGATGTTCCACCACGGAGCTAAGGACCTTCTCACCCGATTGGTTGGCCGTTGCGTGAAGACAAGGAGCTTTGCATGGAGAATGCCCAAGTTCAATTCCCAATGGCATCTTCAGGCAGAGCTGGGAATGCCCCCTGCCCTGGAGAGTCGCTGCCTGTCAGTGTCGACAATACTAAGCCAGATGGACCTATGGCCTGACTCACTATAAGACAGACTCCTTTATGGTTAAAAACCACCCTTTGCATCTCCTTCAGGTTCTGGGGGGGGGGGAAGGGCTGCCCTGCCCCTAGTGTCAGAACCGGGAACTGCGGGGGCTGCCTCACCTGCTGCTTGTTATTTTTTTCTGGGATCCAGACCGGGTCCTGCTGCGCGCAGATCTCTTGTCCCGGGATCGGGACCGAGACTTTGATGGGGAACAGCTAGAGCTCCAGGAGCGGCTTCGGGACAGGCTCTTCCTTCGCTCTGACTTGCGCCTGGAGTGCTTGGCTGGGACTGGAGAACAACTGTTGGGTCGTCCCCGGCGGTGCCTCTCCTTTGCTCTGGAGGTGCAGCAGAATAAGATAAGCAAGGCCAGTTAGACGGGGGGAGCCTCAAGATCAAAAGGCATCTCAAATGTAATGACTCAGTCGAGGCTGGTGGCTCCCATGCCAGTAGGGGCAGTGAATCCACTCCAGACCTTAATCCGAACTCTCGGGGAGCTGTCCAAGGTGCTGAAGCCAGTTCCCAAAATAGGTCCAGCCCCTTGAAAGTTTGGACTAAACCCTGGAGTGGATTCACTGCCTCACTGACATGGGAGCTGGCATTTGCTGAGTTTCAGATAGAAAGGAGAAGCACATCTCAAGGATGAATGTTTATTTACTAAATTAGCCCTGCGCGTTTTGGCTCAGGTGCCTTCTGCAAGGGCTTCTCTCTAACAAGTTGCTTTGTTGTTGTTATGTGCCTTCAAGTCGATCATGACTTATGGCGACCCTATGAATCAGTGACCTCCAAGAGTATCTGTCATGAACCACCCTGTTCAGGTCTTGTAAGTTCAGGTCTGTGGCTTCCTTGATGGAATCAATCCATCTCTTGTTTGGTCTTCCTCTTTTTCTACTCCCTTCTGCTTTTCCCAGCATTACGGTATTTTCTAGTGAATCATATCTTCTCAGTATGTGTCCAAAGTATGATAACCTCCATTTCATCATTTTAGCTTCTAGTGATAGTTCTGCTTTAGTTTGATCTAACACCCAATTATTTGTCTTTTTCACAGTCCATGGTTTGCACAAAGCTCTCCTCCAGGTGGGTGACCTTGGGCCAGTCACTGCCTCTCAGCCTCAGAGGAAGGCAATGGTAAACCCCCTCTGAATACCCCTCACCATGAAAACCCTATTCGTAGGGTCGCCCATAAGTCAGATTCGACTTGAAGGCAATCCATTTCATTTCACACACACACACAAGCACCCTACTCTGATTCTTACATTTTTAGGTGTACCCCATGGTTTTTTTCTGCCCCGGCTGTTGTGTGGTACGGGTGCGAGCAGCTGGACCCCTCTGAGTCGCTGCTGTAGCCGGTGTGGCTGACAGAGCGTGGGGACTCCTTGGCGGCAGAGAATTTGGCCCTGCTGCGGCCCTTGTGCTTGTGAGCTGATGTGGACCTGGTGTGGCGCCTGTGGACGTGTTTGTCGCTGCCCGAACACCTCCCTGGTGGTGACACAGAGCGCCGCGAGGCCTTGACGCCGTATTTACACCCTCTGCCTTCTTTGGAGTGAAGTGATGCGGCTTCATTCTTGGCATGTGCTCTCGCTGAAGGCGACACGGAGTCCAGCCTCTAACAGAATGAAAGAAAAGGAGGGAGAGAGGGGAGGTAGGGCGGGGGAAAGAAATAAAGAAGGAAAGGAGAGGTGTTTTTTTAAAAAAAAAAAAACAAAGAAACCCCACACCAGCAGGGAAAGCTGCAGGTCACAACAGCAATGCACAATGATTGAATAAGGCAAGCTACACAGATCCTACTCTCTGCACCCCTGTTCAACCTCTCGACCTTAAACAACGCAGCTCATGCAAAATCTCTGGCATGCAAAACAGGAAATAGAACAGAAAATAAATGGGGAGGGACGGAGAGTTCAAACGGAGGGAGGGAGGGGAATCGCTTTGGGGACATGAAAGTATATGTGTGCGTTTTCTTCACGAAAGAAAGAAGGCCTCAGATGATATGTTTAAAATAGACAGTGTGTGTGTGTGAGAGAGAGAGAGAGAAGGGAGGGTGTTCATATTGGTGGATGGGGGAATATTATGGGATGGGGGGAAAGCCGGGCATCGAGTGTGGGGATTGGGGAGAAATGGATTTCTTTGTGGGGAGCCTATCAAGGAATGTAGAAGAGAGGAGAGACCAATGGGGAATGGGCACAGAGGTGTAGGTGATGGGGGGAACCACAGGGAGCGGGGGATGGAGAAAACAACATTTTAAACCAAAAGAAAACTCCACAAATGTCATCAGTACTGGGGGGGAAAGGGTAAATAAAAATCCTGTACTTTTCCTGGGATTTGAAATTTGTGCAGAGTTTCCACCAGCATTCTATTCTCTTTCCTTTATTTTATTTTATTTTTCCACTTTTTGTTTTTAAGTCCGTCCTGGTTAACGCCCACTTACCAAGAAAATGGCATTTCCTCCTTTAGTAGGTAAGGTATGAAGAGAAGGGAAAAGTTGGGCAATATAAGTGAATCATTAGATTGACAAAAAATGCAAGAGAGAGAGAGAGAGAAAGAGAGAGAGAGAGAAAGAACGAGGAGAGAAGAGAAATAAAAAAACAAAACCACCCTCGTCTCCTAAAGGCCTTCCAACAAGCAACCACGGAACGCGGACCTTGGTCTGCACAGCCCTCTCTCCAGGCAGGCTGAGCACAAAGGGGATTCCATAGGGCTTTCCCTAAAATGAGGCCCCCATGCCTTGCTGCAAATGGCGAGGTGGGTTGTACTCTGAGATCGACATCTTGGAGCCTGATGGCATTATGGAAACTTGCCAACCCTTGGGTGTTTCGGTGGCCCAACGCAGGACCCATATCGGGATCTTGAAAACAGCCATCTTCACCCAGGCTCCAACCACACAACCCATTGGCTTTGGTTATGCTACACCCATAACCTGCTGACAACACCCTGTTTCTGCCACTTCTGCCCTGGCCCCACCCTTACCTCGAACATTCCATCCTGCCTCTGTTCCTAGCCAATCAGATTCCTCTAGGAAGTGGAGCCTGGTGGTTCTGATGCCAGTGGGGCAATGAATCCCCTCCGGGTTGTAGTCCAAGCTTTCAAGGAGCTGTGCAAGGTGCCGAACCTATTTTGGGAAATGGTTTCAGCACCTTGGAAAGCTCCTTGGAAGTTCAAGCTAATTCACTGCCCCTACTGACATTGGAGCCCCAAGACTTCACTGCCTCTAGGTCAGGGCAGGGCCCCTTTGGCCTGCCACATGATTCTGGACTACAGCACCCACCAGCCGTAACAACTGGCCATGCTTGGCTGGGTCTGGTGGGAGCAGAATTCCAGCAACATCTGGCGGGTCGCAGATTTCCAACTCCAACTCAAAGGTAACACACCAAACCCGTTGGGTTCTGTTTGGGTTGCAACTGCTTCTGTTCTTGCTGAAATTTGTTGCTGAAATTCAATGTTGCAAACCCTTTGAGTACCCAAGAATGAATGCCTCATCCCAGTTCCCTGCTGGGGAACATTCCAGAATCTGGTGGAATGCAGGAACCTGCCCGGACACCAGGGAAGAGGCCATTTCCCCTTCAGTATTGTCTAGTATCATCAACTCAGCAATTCTCCCAAGTTCTTTGGCAAACAGAGATGGTTCCCCATCACCTGGCTGCCACTTAATCTTGTTTCTGCTGGAGGTGACAGGAACTGACCCTGGGGCCTTCAGCTGTCCTAGGGATCAATGCCCCTCCCACAAGTACAAAAATAAATTCTGTGGTACCTCAGAATACAATTCTGTCAGCCGAGGCAAAACACTGATATATTGGGAGATGTTTGGCTCATAAATTGTCTACAGAACAGGCATATATCAGTTTTGTACCAGTGCAACCATCATGGCTTCCCCCCCAAAATCCTGGGAATTATAGTTTATGAGATTCTGGCGCTCTAGCTTAGGGGTGAAGAGCCTTGTGGGGTAGGTAGGGATGGCCTTCAGTTTCTTTATTGTTTTGGAAAGTGTGAATTTGCTCGATTCAGCTTTAAATGTGAACTGAATCAAGGTTCTCCTCCACCCAAGGGGTATGTAGAGACACATCTACCAATGCAACGCCTTAAAGCGCATTCCAGATTGTGCATCGGCACAATTGTGCGCTGAAACCTGCTGGATCAGTTGTACAAGCGAGTCTAGTTCCCCCACAGCACTACAATGCCCAGGGTTCCTTGGGAAGAGAAAATTGCTGTTCCAGTTTAAATTTTCCCCTCAAAGACTGCTACAGGGGTGAGACTGTGCTGGGACCATCAAGGGACAAGTTTTTCCACCTGCTTTGCCCCCCCCCCTGCTCTTAGTGACATTTTTCTGGGGACTGTCCTTTACCAGGAAGATGAATGCTTTTGGTTTGTAGCTGTTGTTGCTTTCTAGAAATGCTAGGATTTTGTTGGCTTGAATTTTTCTAAATTGTGTTGTTTTTATTTGTATTTTGTATTTGTACTTTTCTATTTGTGCGTACGCCACCTTGGGGGCCTTTTTGGCCAAAAGGTGGCCTAGAAATAAACCATAACATAACATAACAAATACATATCTGCAATGCATCATCTGCAGTGTTTGAAATATTTGAGTAGCATAATGTCAGATCCCAGCCGGGGAAGTCCTCACTGGGAGAGTCCTCATCAGAGGATGATCAGGAGGATCCAACCTTCCAGCCCTGGGTCAGGCTCCATCTGGAGGTGAGGAGTCAGGGTCCTGCGATGAGGCCATCTGTCCCAGGGTGGGTTTGGCCTCTGACATCAAGAGTCCCAAGACCAAGGGAGAGATGTCCCCTCAAATGCTAGCTGGAGACCTGGTCGGTCTGGAGAAGTGCCTGACTGCAGGCAAATTCTTCTTGAGAGTAGAGGTCCCCTCAGGAGTAAAGTTCTGGCTGAAAGTGGTTGATAGGAGTCAGCGGAAGTCGAGGGTGTGGTTCCACCAGCTCCAGCTCAAAAACCTCTAGGCTGGAACAGCTGCTGAAGAAATATCTATGCACTAGCCCTGTTTCTTGATTGCCATACCTGACCATGGGCTACCTCGGACCTGCTTCTTGACTTGCCCTTGTTCTGCCTTGCCCACAGACTGCCTGGACTCTCACATTTGGATGGCTGCGATCTTGCCTGCTGCCTGACCCCTTTGTTATGGACTCTGACTTTGGACTGGCCCTGGGTACTGCCTTGGCATTGCCCATGTAGGTGTTGCTGCTGGGAAGTCTCTTGCTACCTCAGGAGCCTAGTGAGAACTCAGGACACATCCAGCTGGGGCCCAGTTGTCAATGCGGAGTTCCTACCTGTGGCTTTGACATGGCAACAGAAGGGTGCCTCCACTGTGCAACCTCTTGAGTTGAGAGCTGGTGACTTTAGCTGAGTCTAATCCATCCTGACGCTGTGTTCTAGACTACACCTGGCTGTTGGAGGAGGAGGAGTCCAAAAACATTGGGAATGCCACAGATTTCCCATCCCTTACCTAAACCATGCCTTCCCTAACCTGGTGCCCTTCAGATGGTGTTGGACTCCAGCTCTTGCCACCCCTGACCATTGGCCATGCTGTTTGGGGCTGAGGGTACTCCAAAATATCTGGAAGGCATCAGGTTGGGGAAGACAGCCCTCACCCCAGAGAAAAGGAAGTCATGCCCTTCTTAAGACATAGCATAAGGGGATGTTTAGTCCTGAGAAGAGAAGACTAAGGGGAGATATGATAGCACTGTTCAAGTGCTTCAAAGGTTGGCACACAGAGGAGGGCCAGGCTCTCTTCCTGATCATCCCAGAGTGCAGGATGCAGAGCAATGGGCTCAAGCTACAGGAAGCCAGATTTTGGCTGAACATCAGGAAAAAACTTCCTAACTGTTAGAGCAGTACAACTATAGAACCCAAGACCTAGGGAGGTGGTGGGCTTTCCAGCACTGGAGGCATTCAACAGGCAGCTGGACAGCCACCTGTTGGGGATGCTTTAAGTTGGATTCATGCATTGAGCAGGGGGTTGGCCTTATATATCCCTTCCAACTCCACTATTTTATGATTGTATGATAATTAGCAATGATGCTGGTATAATGGGTTTCATTTCACTCTCAGTTATCAGCAGGATGACATTTCCCATGGCATGAGATTATGGGGATCAGATGTAGTGAAAAATGGTACCTTCCTCCCAGCAATATTTTAGAGCTGCTTGAATAACATGGGCTTCCTAGATGAGTAGCTTGTAAATATGTTTCATTTTTTTTAGCTGGGTGATCCATCCGTTTGCCTAAGAAAGGTTGATTCCATTACATTCTTCCTATGAAAAAGCTCTGGAACTGCAAATCCACCTATTTTAGGAGGGGGAAGTGTATTTGAGAAGTAGTGGTATTGGCAACAAAATGTTGCAGCATGGAGTGCTCCTGTTCAAGTGTTCAAGCCATCCATCCAGCCATGCCTTCTTTCAGGATACTCCATTCCACTCTCCCTCCAACTGTCACTCAGCATTCTGCAGCTACTGAGCATGCTCAATCCTCATTGGGCTGTTTTTTTGAGGGGGACTTGCCTCCTTATGTCACCCCTCCGTAAATATTTTTAGCTAATTCTGCAAACCTGGCCTCTCCCCCCACCCCCCCGCCAGCAGCCCCACTTTGGCTCTGGAGTCAGGTCCATCACTCACTACTCGCAATCACTATTAGGATAACACAAGACAAGGAAAGTCTGGGCTCACGCCAGGATTTCAGAGGCTGAGCTATTTCCAGCAGGGTTTCCTCTCCACCCGCTGACATTTAAGCCACCCCATTTTTCTTTGGCCTGCTTTTCAAAGCTCAGTTTGTGGTTGGTTGGGTGGCAGTAGCTTCCATGATGTACTGCCTTCAAGTCATTTCCAACTTATGGCGACCCTACGAAGAGGGTTTTCATGAGGCTGAGAGGCAGTGACTGGCCCAAGGTCACCCAGTGTGCTTCATGGCTATGTAGGGATTCAAACCGTGGTCTCCCAGGTCGTAGTCCAACACCTTAACCACTACGTCAGCTGGTATAGCTGAGTGGGGAGGACAGCCTGGCTGGGAGTCCAGAGTCTGTGAGTTCAAATCCCTGCTTGTGTCTCCTGGGTGTCAAGGGCCAGCTAAAGATCACCCCACAGCAAGTGGCTCAGGGGTGACGTGCCCTGCCACCTATGCAGCCGTGGGCAAGCTGCAGAGTTCCAAGGAGCCCAGTTGCCCCCCAGCGGGCAGTTGCGGACAAGGAAGAGGCTGGCTTGTGCAGCTGTGGCAAGCTGAGCAGGCCCTAGCCAGCTGGGGAGGACTAGCCTCAGAGGGAGGCAATGGTAAACCCCCTCTGGATACCGCTTACCATGAACACCCTATTCGTAGGGTCGCCATAAGTGGGGATCGACTTGAAGGCAGGCCATCCAGCTTCCATGAGCTGATGTAGAGAACCTCAGTGGCTCATCTGTTGAAATTCATTCTACAGAGGCAGCCATGTTAAGCTGCTACAGCAGGGGCGCGGACCTTTAGAATCCTGGGGGCCACATTCCTTTCTTTCAAACCTTCTGGGGTCCACATGCCAGCAGTTGGAAGGCAAGAGGCAAAAGTGGGTGGAGAAAGGAATGCAAATGTTCCCTTTGCACAGTAGGCTAGTTTCTACACACACTCCTCATTATCCTTCATCCAGGGAGCCCAGAGGCATTATCAGAGTTTAAGGACACATTTCAGCCAGGCAAAGGCACTTGGAGGGTTTGCGTGAAAAAATCCTTGCCATCACTAGGTTGGGCTGGGAAATATGCCTGCCTGAAACACTGGAAAGCTATGGCCAGTCAGTGTTAACAGTACTGAGCTAGATGGAACAATGTTCTGACTTGCTCTAAGGCAGTTTCCTATGACATCCATACTGAAGACTCAGGTGCCCTGGGAAAGCCACATTTCCCAGGACCCCTAGCAGTTGGGAAGGAGCTGAAGCACCATTCAAAGTGCCAGTGATGGAGGTTGGAGGTTTAATCCATCCATCCATCCATCCATCCATCCATCCCTCCATCCACAGCTAAATGCCCCTTGCTGCAAACACTTATCCTTTCCTGTACTACGATAATTAACCCACTCAGTGTCAGAATAAGTTAGAACATTTCAGAAAAGGCTATCCATACCCTCCATCCAAACTGTGAAGGGTACAAAAAAAAGAGGACTTTGGCAAATGCTAGCCCTTATGTCTGAGAAGGTAAGCATGGTAGAGGGTGGGCAATCCCTGGAGAAATCTCAAAGGCCGGATGTAAGGGTGCAAAATATTTTGGGGGAGGGGTGACACAGACTGGGGGAGGGGCTTCGTGTCCCACTATCTCCCTAACTGTTGACATGATTAGCAAGAAATTGTAATCCTGTGCACACTTACTTGGGAGCAAGTTCCACTGAACTCAGCCCCCGCCACTAAACATGCAGAGGATCATGCTGCACCTTATGCAAAATCTGCAAATATATATTGAAAATTATATTCCCATAATGTAGACCCAACGCACAGAATTCAAAATGTCCTTGCCACTGAACTTTGTGTGTGCTGTTTCAAATGCATGTGCATGCAAGAGTGAGTGCTCTTGTTATTTTCCTTCAAAGGGGGGGGAAGCTCTCTTTCTCCCCTTACATATTTTATCAGAATAGATCTCACCAATCTAACAGACTGAACTTGCATCCTCCAATATTAATCTGGTGAAAACCGCAAGGCCGGTCTTGAATTTGCAAAACCTCACCTTGTCACATCCACCATGGCATCCTCTCCGCTGCTAAACATCGCTAAATACTGTTCCCTGCCTCCTACGCAACTTTAGAGCTGTGTGCAAATGGCCTCTTGAAATTTGGCACTCTGCTCATGGGCAGAGAAATCCAGGATGGTGGTGGTTACCACTTCGTCAAATTTCTCCAGCAGGAGGAGAAATCCTCTAAATGTTTCTTGGCCTTGAGGCTCACTCTGAGTAGAAGCACAACTTTTTTTTCTGTTGTGGCTTTAACTTCCCACCCTGAAGGTTGTGCTGCTGCTGCAAGGAGCAAAAGCAGTAGCAACTGTGTGTTTCCCCCTCTGTGAAAAATGGCAGCTGATTTTGGGCTGCTTTCTGGGGGGGGGGAACAACTTCTCTGACATTTTCAGGAGGGGGGAAGAGAGCCTTACTCTACTTCCTGCCAGCCACACTTCCCAGAATGCCTTGGGTGCGATATTAGGTCATTCCTGGAATTTGGGGTGGGCAAGACACTATGCGGTGAGTTTTCATTGTGAGCGGAGGGGGGGGGAAGGAGAACTGTTAGCCAGCTCATGAGGTTAAGTAATGGAAACAGGAACCCCTCCTGAAAATGCCAGAAAAACATCTTCTCCGTGATTTTTCATGAAGGCTTCATGGCACCCAACAAATGCTCAAAAAAATTTCTTTAAAAATCCCAGCATAGGACAGAAATACCCACAGCCTCCTGTTTCCTGACCCTTGTAGAGTCCAGCAAAGTTCTTATCACGTGGATTTTATACCCTGGCATGAAACATGTGCAAAACTTTTGTGAATCCCGAGATCACCTTCCAATAGCAAGGGTTGCAAATGAACACTCTAAAGATTTGTCATTTGCCTTTCAGATACCGCCCACCGCCCTGGCACAGCTGGGTCAATTTGCGAGGGATTTGATGCTGCTTGTGGCCAGGGCGTGAGAGCTTCTGGGGCTCTGTCTAGATTCAATCAGTGGCCAGTCTGCCCATTCAAAGCATGCCGAATTCAATCTGAAGAGAGTTAGCAATCCTTCTAGAGATACATATACCTACCAGTGAGAGACCCTACGGAGGCTTCAGCATGAATAAGAAAACAAAAGGAAATCAGTATTTCGGTCTAAAATGTTAACATTTCCAGCCCCTCCCACCAAAGCACCTAGCAGCATTATCACCATGGCTTTAGAGATAAACTTTGACGGTAGCCCCTTATTGGAGGTTGGGGCAGTGATGGTGGGAACAAAAGGGGCTGATCCATGCCAGGAAGGGTGGAAGGAAGGTCAGATCTATGGTCTTCCACATGCGAGGCTAAAGAGCCAGTGTGGTGTGATGGAACCTTTTCCCAACCTTTGGGTCTCCAGATCTTGCTGGGCTAGAACTCCCATCAGCCGCAGCCAGCATGGCCAATGTAGTCCAGCAACATCTGGGGACCCAAAGCTTGGGGAAGGCTGGTGTATTGGTTAGAGCAGCCTTTCCCAACCAGTGTGCCTCCAGATGCTGTTGGACCACAACTCCCATCAGCCTCAGCCAGCATTGCCAATGGTCAGGAAAGATGTGAACTGTTGTCCAACAACATCTGGAGGCACACTGGTTGGGAAAGGCTGGGTTAGAGTGTCGGGCAAGGATCTGGGACGGACCAGGGTTCAAATCCCTGTGCTGCTGTGAAGCTCTCTGGGTAACCTTGGGCCAGTCACTGTCTGTTAGCCTAGCCTGCATCCCAGGGGTATTTTGAGGTTCATATGGGGAGGGCGAGAAGCATGTTTGTGCATCACCCTGAGGCCCTTGGAGGAAAGGCAGGATCGAAATGGAATAAAGAAACCCCAATGTTGTTTTCTTTGGGAAGACCTGACTGTTTGGTTCATGTTCCTGGCTAAACTGGTCTATCTTGGTCAAGTAGCAATGGCCGAAAGGATCAAGAAGTGATGGGCAGATCACCCCCCCCAAATTATGGATGAACTAGCTGGATGTCCACCCAGAGTCAATCATCAAGCTGCCCTCACCCAAGTCCCAAAGTTTGTTACAAATGGGCTGGACTTCAAATCCCTTTCATGGCTCCAGTCATCCCTTTTCTGGCATGGATAGGGGACCCTATGGGACATATGGCCAGAGACTGTAAAGCAGCGATCCCAAATGTCCCTTTTGAGCCTGATTCGACATACTTCTTTGGACAGGTTTTTGATTATTTTGTTCTTTGCTGAAAATAGTTTGCAGAGTCCCCTGTGTCTGTATCTGAATGCATCTGCTCTCTATAGATTTAGAGCACTATGATGCTACTTTAACAGTCATGGCTTCCCGCAAAGAATCCTTGTGAAAGGTGCTGAGAGTTGTTAGGAGACCCTTATTCCCTTCACAGAGCGACAATTCCCAGAGTTCCTTGGGAAGAGGGACTAACTGTTTAAAACACTCTGGAAATTATACCTCTGTGAAGGGAACCAGGAGTCTTTTAACAACTCTCAGCACCCTTAACAAACCATAGTTCCTGGGATTTTGCGTATGTATGGGGATTTTACCGCTGTTTAAAGCAATATGATACTGCTTTACATGTATAAGGCAGATGGGGCCCAAATGGCAGAACTGCCCAGTGAGGAGGAGGATCTTTGGGACTGAATGTTATGGGGGAGGGGACCACCAGCCCAGCAGTTTCCTTACCCAAATCCTCTTTATTCTAGGGAATAACATGTTAAGGAGGGAGCAGCAGGCACAGGTGACACGTGAAAAGCTTTCACTGAAACACAATTGTGAGCTGGGTTAAAAGGCCTTGTTTTTGGAGAATCCTCAACTGTGGCTAGCACTGGCGGCTGGTGGGTCCATCTCAGTTAGTCAGTGGAATCTGCCCCGGGTTTTAATCCTGAGATGTCCAAGATGCTGAACCCATAGATTTCAGCACCATGGACAAGTCCTTGAAAGAAGCAGTCTTCAGAACCATGGACAGCTCCTGGGAAGCTTCGTGGGTTTCAGCCCCATGGACAGCTCCATCAAAGTTCAGACCAGAGCCCAGAGCACATTCTACTGCTCCACTGAGTTGGACCCACCAGCCACCCTGGGGGGCTAGGAAATGGGGTGTCCAAGTGCACTTTATTGGAAGAAGATATAAAAAGTGAACCCCCACATCTCTACAATGTCTGTCATTGCCAGCCCAGCATGGCCATGGTGCTCAGGGGATGATGGGAGTTGTAGGGTGACCAAAGGATGGGAACAGCTGTTTTCCACAGGGCAAGAGTAAAGCTCTACCTGCCCTTAGCGGAGTCCCACTTGTGTTTCTGCATGAGTTTATGCTTTGAGTTGGATTCCTGCACTGAGCAGGCCATTGACTTTGATAGCCTTATAGCCCCTTCCAATTCTACTAATGATTCTGTAATTCTGTGAGTCGCTGTTCTGGGCCTGCTCCCTCTGAGAGCTGGGCATTCTGTTGCGTCTTTGCTTTGGGGGAGTTTGAATGGTATCAGGTGCAGCGATGAATGGGAAATGGCCTGCCCCCTTGTGGAGGCTGCATCAGAGGAGGCCAGGCAAGAACAGAGGCCCAGAAAAATACATGGCGAAATGATTTGCACCCACGCCCCCAGAGGTGGCAGATTGGAATAAGGTGGAGCCACCCTCCAGATGGGTGCTTCGGGGGCGGGGCTTTCATTATTTCATTTATGTCTTGTTTGCAAGACATTTCTCTCATTTTGCATGCTAAGGGAAGGGCTGCCGCAACAGACACACACATCAGTGGAAGTCAATCTTGGGGGCCAGCCCCAGAGTATGTAATGCAAACCATCACTAGCCTCTGCCTGATATATAATTGTCACGTATAAACATTAATTTTAAACATCTTTTCACTTCCCTTGAAATCCCTACATTTTTTTAAAAAAAACTGCAGATAAACTTGACCACTGTAAAGGGCACAATCTTTTTCACACCCTCTGCAGAACTAATAACTGCCCATGTCAAACCAGAGAAAGGGAAATCTCAGTTGTCTGGAGAGTCCCTTTGCTTAGCAATTTTTCTATGGTGATACCTCAGTGGCTTGGCTTATTTAGCCAGCTGTATTAAATAATAATAATAATAATAATAATAATAATAATAAAATACCACACAAAGGAAATCGAATCAGTTGGATACGATTGTACCATTTATGGAAATAGACGCAAGATCGCAGAGCGAAAAACACACAGAAATGCATTCTAACAACAGAACAAATTGTTTCTTTAAAAATAAATAAATATATTTACATGGGGGAGAAAAATAAAAGAATAGAAGCATGACTTTGTAGCTAATTGAAAAAAATTAAAATACAATAAAGATTGTACAGAGTCACTGAAAAGAACAAGCGTCAAGAGAGCGAGAGGGAGAGAGAGAGGGATATAAATATATATATATATATAAAGATAGAATGACATTTAATCATACTACGGTGCTTTTCAACAGGCTGATCTGCAGAAGTGAACGTGCGGAGGGAGATAAATACCTACCTTCTGATTGGTCAGGAATGCAATAATAAAAAAACAGAAATAATGATCTCCACATTTGGAGGACAGACTGAGGAAAAGACAATGACTCTTTAGTAACGTGCTCCAGACCCCTTTGCTTAATACACCTCGCTTTGCTTTGAGCGCACTTTGGATTTCAGGATCGCCTCCGTCGGTTGGGGCAGGCGACTTTTCCTTTCTTTTAAAATATGCCCGTAGTTGTCGAAAGAGCAGCGGCGATTGGTAAATAGAACATTTTTTTAAAAAAAAGTCTCTCCGTAACATTTGATATTTTTAAAAGGGAAAAAAAAGAAGAATTCCCAAGGAGCATGCAAGAAGGCAGCTTGATGGAAGGCAGAAAATGTCAAGATTTGGGGTTGGGTGGATGGGGTCTGCTTGTATTGGGATAGGCTAGATGTGGCACCATCAAAAGAGGGAGAAATTGTAAAGTGTGTACATGAGAGAGAGTGAAAAAGAGAGGGGGGAGCTGAGAGAGAGAGAGAGAGAGAGAGAACTTTAAAAGAAGCCAAGTGGCATGGAAATATGACATGAAAATTGAAATGGTGTCTTTAAAAGGGAAGTCAACTTCATTTGAGTTTGATTCTACACAGGGCTAGCTCAAGACATTTTGAGAAGCACATGGGACCCTCCCATCCCTCAAAATCAAGGTGTATAGTGTACCCAAGGCCAGCTGACTTATTTGGCTGCCTGAGACAGAAACCCCCAGTAGCTCCCCTCTTTGTCCCTGGCAGTAAAAATACAATTAAGAATATATTAAACAACCTAGCCATTTCATGACACCCCAAACCTGCCTCGCTCTGCCTAGTGGTAGGGCCGGCCCTGATCTTGTTTCCTTCACTTCCCCTGCATCCCAGTGTGTAGCGTTTATTTCCCAAAGCAGATGGGATTGTTTGATGATGAAGTTCTCAAGGGAAAAAAACCCCTACACTCAACTTTAAAACAACAACAACAAAACATCACTTTCAGTTCAGCTCATTCCACAATGGCTACAAGCTATAGTGGCTGATACTACCTTGAGTATCGGAGGCTGAATGCTACTTGCTGGGAATCACAGGTGAGCAGAGTGCTGTTGGGCTCAGGTCCTGTTTGTGGGCTTCCCAGAAGAGGCAACTGGTCAACCACAGTGAGAACAGGATACCAGATTAAATGGGCCTTTGGTCTGAATGAGCAGGGCTTGTCTTATGTTCACATGTTCTAATAACCACAAGCTACACAGAGGCCCTCTTAGACTGCCTCTGGCCTTCTCTCTGATACTTCCTAGTCAAGTCTTAGCATGCCTCCATGTCTGTCCTTCTAACTTCACACACTCAAGGCTGAAAAAGACATGCAATCTGGGATTGGATCGCCCAGCTTCTAGCCCTGATGGCTATAGTGGAGACCGGCAGCTCCGATGCCAATGGGGCAGCAAATCCACTCCAGGTTTTAGTCCCAACTTTCAAGGAGCTGTATTTTGGGAATAGGTTTCAGCACTGTGGACAGCTCCTTGGAAGTTCAGATTGAAACTCAGAGCCGATTTGCTACCCAGCTCACAGCAGAGCCACTTAACTCCACTGCCTTCAGGTTCCACATGCCTCTGAATCCCAGTCAATGTGGAAGAACAGCCCAGCCTGGGTCTGATGGGAGTTGTAGTCCAAAACATCTGGAGGGTACCAGGCTGATAGAGGCTGTTCTAGGTGATATAGGTAAGGTAAATGTCATAACCGACACCATCTTACAACAGCAGTTGCATGTTGTCTCCCACACAAGAGGAAAGGCCTCCTCTTAGTTCAGGAATGGGGGACCCATGTCTCTTCAGGTGTTGCTGAACTACAGCGCCCATCAGTCCTGGCTGCTGGTCGTGCTGGCTGCCAGGATTGATGGGAATTGTAGTCCAGCAACATCTGAAGGGCCACAGGATAGCCACTCCTGATTTACATCTGCTTGCCATCTGCACTTACAAATTAATTGCAGGCAACTTTTTATTTATTTATTTATATCCCACCATTCCTCCCAGAAAGAGCCCAGGGCGACAAACAAAACACTGAAAACACTATATATATTAGAACAAACACACATTAAAACATCACATCTTAAAAATTTCTTTTAAAAAAAGAAGCAGCTTTAAAAACATCTTTAAAAAAAGCAATTCCAGCACAGACAAGCTGGGATAAGGTCTCTACTTAAAAGGCTTGTTGAAAGAGGAAAGTTAATCTAGCTAGTTGATCAATAAGATGTTGCAGCCTCTGTAAATCAATAATAATAAATATAACAATTCCAATAGCCAATTTGCCTGATTGTTTCATTATTTCCTGTTCAGGCAATCAATCAAATCAATCAATTTTTGTTGTTGCTTTCATTTGGGCCATCTCAGCCCACTGCCTTCCATCCGAGAACTACCTGGGGAAATTGAGCGTTTTGCTTTTTGCTTTGATTCGGATAAAAAAAATCTACACAGTTACCTTCCCTTTTAAATGTGAAATTTAAACAGACGATGGAGTTCAACGGTTGTAAAGAACTAAAGAAAGATGTCTGTGCATTTCCTAATTGGCCAAGAGGGCTCCACATTAACACACACACAAGAAAAAGGATAATAACAGAAGAAATAATGTTTATGTTCTAGATCTACACGACAACAATGGAAGAAAAAAAGGAGGGTGAGAGATAAAGTTTTTGCATTTCTGCCCATTACAAAAAGGGAAGAAACTAGAAAGGAATCCAGGAATCCAAAAGGGGGATATCCCATTCGCCCTTCCCATATCTGCCTTTCCACTGAACAAGAAACAGAACTTTTATATTACCACATTTCAAACGGGGAGCTAAAAAAAAACACAGATCGGGGTTAAAAAAAATTTTTTTTTTAAAGTTGCACAGGAGAGCATGAGCCGCAATTGACAACCAAAGGAATGTGTGTTTACCTGAGTATTGTTCGAGGGAAACAGACACACAGGAAGTTGGGAGAAAAGCTGGCTCTTTTCTCCATCTTTGGAAGTGTGAAAAGATATTCTGCCAGCATTTCCCAAACTTCTGTGAGCTGAAACACACTGTTTGATTGAGCTTTAGAATGTGTGAGAGTAAGTTCAGAAGAAAGCGCATCTCTGATGTCTCTGTGCGAGTCACTGTTCCGGGTGTGGTCTCACTGAGGACAGGGAAAACTTGCCAAAGGTTCCAATCACAGATGATGCAAAGACTGTTACCTGCCCTCAGCAAAGGCTGGTTGGAAAGATGCAAGCCCAGAGCTGTGACTGACTCACATAGAGTTGGACAGAATGAGCCACCCCCCATTGGAGGCAAGACCAGAACAGTGACTCACAGAGAGAGGCAGGCAGCCTCTGCAATGGACTCCCTGGCGCTTTCCACACTCTCTCACAGTGCCCAGTGTGGCATCTGTGGATCAGTCCACTTTGTGTCTGCACCCCTCCTCATGATGTCGTCGGACTATGGCTCTCATCAGCCCCAGCTACAATGGCCAATGGTCATGGGGTGATGGGGGCTCACGTCTGGCAACATCTAGAGGGCTTCAGGTTACCTCACTTTTGCTTTAATGCCGCCTCTTTTTTTGACTTGGGGAGAGGAGATGGGAAGACAGGTTCACGTAAAAACAGAGATGGATCGTGGAATAAACAAACTGCGGTGGTTTTGTGATGTAGAAAAGAAAGGGGAACTAACACAGGGATGGTGATGATGATGTGCATATATTTCATTTTTGTTTTAAACAAGAAGAGAGGACACTAGAGAGATGAGATGGGGACAAAGCTACAACTGAGAAAATGAAAGGAATAAACCATGGGGGAGTGGACTGGCCTCATAGGAATGTGCTAGAATTCTGCCCACTTCAGGTTTGGCACCGAATTTCTCACTAATTCGCTTATACTCAATGGTTGATCTGATTTTAATGCAACGAATTTCCATGACTATTTTTGAAAATGGCCATTTTTTTAAAAAAAATCCACCTCTAAAATATCAATTGCAAGAAGGGCAATTTATCATTATTTCATTCCATAATAACTAAATTTCCTTCAAAATAATCAATATTTTTAAATGAAATATCGATATTTTGAAATATCAGTATTTCCTTTAAAATATCTCTATTAATAACTATATTTTTCCGAGTTGAAAAAAAATGCATGGATTGGTAAAAACAGCGGCTAGCGGAAAAAGAATGAAGCTGAATCGATGCCAGCCTGTTAGGTCATCAGAATGCTTTCGAACTGGCACCGACCAACAGATCCCATCTCATTGGCCTAATGAACTCTCTTCGGAGGACTGTACCATGAATCTCTTACTTTCAAGATGCTCCGGAATCTGGGGGTAAACGTACAAGGGTGGGCAGACAGCTTTTTGGGTGGAGGGTGTAGAAGACGAGAGATCATCCTAAAGGTGAATGCTCAGATTGACAGGACCCACCCTGTTCTGAGGGCTTATTGCATGCCCCTCGTCACATGAAGGTCTCAGGGCCCTAGATATCTCAGCCACAGTTTGCTACCTCACCCTACATCAGTTTCGGGGACAGCGTAGTGGGATAGACAAAGGAAGAGGACTCCACTGTCATCCTCAGGTTGGGGAGGTGTTCAGACTCTTCCCGTGTAGAGCCAGGCCCACCGACAGCACCACCAACTTCGCAGCCTAAGCCAGGTAGGAAGGGTAAGCTTTGGACAGGCCAGAGGAAGATTGTCACAACTGGCTCCCACAGGCTGCAGGAGAGAAACTGGAGGAGGGAGCCTGTTGCTAGGCCCTACTTGAAGAAAGCCCAGCCATAAAGAAGGGTGTGTCTGACAGGACTGGGGTACACCCTGGAGGCAGGCATTGCGAGGGCAGCAGCGGCCTGTAACCCTAGCTGGAATTGATAGCGGGTGGGGATGGAATGATCTGTCAACTTTGGTTCTCTTTGATACTTGGCTCCCAGACTGTTTCAAATCTCAAACAAGTTTTGAATTACACCCAGGAATAAAATAAAAGGAGCAGAAGGGTCCTCTCCATTTCTGTCCTCTCAGTTTCCTATTTTTCCAGTCTGAAAGCCGCTTCTCCCAATTTCGACAGCAATTTGCTTTTTATTTTTTTAATAAAACCCTCATCAAAATTCTTCAGCCTTTTCATGTGAGCTTCTCAGAATAGACACATTATGGTATGCCATTTCAACCGATGGACACATTTTTTTTTTTTTGGCAAACAATTTCTCCTCATGTATGCTGTTTTCATCAAGATATTCATGTTTAGGCACACTGTCCCCTAATACCCGCAGAACTGCATCACAAAATTTGGGTAAGTGCAAATGTCGAAGGCAGCTCTTTGGCTTTCATGTTGTTTCAGAAAGTGCAAGTTTGGTAAATTCAGCTTTAATTGTGAATGGAATCAAATCCCTCCCTCATTCCTAATTAAAATGCAAAGTGAATTAATTTCTCTTCTGCTGCCCTTCCGGTATGTTGTGCCATCATAAAACCAAGCCACTAAGGCAACGCTTCCTAAACATATGAACAGAGGAAGTTGCTTTAGTGTACTGAGTCTCTGCTCCAGTGAGCTCAGTATTCACACTGGCTGGTAGCAGCTCCCCAGGTTCTCAGGCAGAGATCTTTCGCACCCCTACCCGGAGACGTCAGGGACTGAACCTGGGACTGTCTTCCTGTGCTTTACCACTGAGCTGCAACCTGTCCCTGTCCTCCCACTGCTGACCCATGGGTAACAATTAAAAATGGCACCTGGCACCAGTGGGGATCATGATCTTTGCCAGGACCACAAACAGGCGAGAAAAGGTGGTGATAAAAATGAGGGTGGGTTGGTGGAGACGTATTGAAACCTTTGGCATACACACCCACATCTTTTGAGCTGAAAACATTTGCCAGTGAACTTCTGTCTCAGCCCTAAATGTCATCACAATCTCAGAAAAGTGCTTCATGGACTCTCTTCTCCCTACAGTTGTATGGAGTGGCTCAAATGTAGCCTATTAGCCTGCGATGAGAAGGGAGAGAGGCAGAGTAGGAGGAAAGGAGAGAGCATTTAGAGACGTCTTCCCCCAGCATGGTGACCGCCAGATGTTGCTGGATTCCATCTCCCATCATCCCTAATGGTTGGCCATGCTGGCTGGAGCTGAAGGGAGTCCGGCAACACCTGGAAGGCCTCAGATTGAGAAAGGCTAGTTCTGATGTCAGTGAGGCAGTGAATCCACTCCAGGTTTCTTTCAAGGAACTGTCCAAGGTGATAACTCCTAGTCCCCAAACTAGGCTCAGCACCTTGGACAGCTCTCAGTCAAGGTGAACTTAGTTTGGGAATAGGTTTCAGAACCTTGGACAGCTCCTTGACAGTGTGGACTAAGACCCAGAGCAGATTCAGTGCCCCCCAACATTGGAGCCACCAGTCTCTACTAGCTGCTCTCAGTCAAGGTGAACCTAGGTTTCAGCACCTTGGACAGCTCCTCAAAAGTTCTGACGAAAACCCAGAGTGGATTCACTGCCCCACTGACACTGGAGCTATCAGTCAAAGTGAACCTAATTTTGGAACAGGTTTCAGAACCACCAGTGCCCATTGTGACGCTTGGTCATCTGTCATGCTTTGAGCAAAATGTCTAAAAGAGGGAAGGGAGGGGAGAATGGGGCAGGCTGATCCAGAGAGGAGGGATGGGGTGGGGTGGGTGGATCGAACCATGATAAAACCAAACAACAACAACACATTCATACCTCCTGTTTTTTCTCTGAGAGGAGACCATGGCTATGGCGGCCATTCTGGGCACTGCCCTTGTGCCCGTTTTGGTGAGGTGTGGCTGAGCGGCTATGGCCAGTACAGGAAGAGGATGGGCTCTGGCTGGATCGGTGGCTGATGGCCTTCTGGCCATCCTCTCTGTACTTGGGGCTCGGTCTGTAGACAAACAGGAGGTCAGAGTGTTGGTCGGCAGTAGTTACATAGTTTTCATTACTACAGAGGTAAAGTCATACTTCCTGAAGCAGCCATGTGGCTGGCATTCAGGAGCCATCACTACCTAACTGAGAAGAAAAACAGGAAGAGAAGGGAGGAAGGGGAATAGCAAAGCCTGAAAAAGCAACATACTCTTTAGAGGAGGAATCAGCAGTGGGAAGAACAGAATGCTTTTCTGTCTCTCACCCCTCCTAGTTGAGGTCACTTGTAACATGTGTTGGTGCTTTTCTCCCAACACATAAGGCCCCTGGGGATTGCACATGCTACTGGGTGCTCTTCAGGGTTGGCTCCCAAGTTGTTGTCGGAATGCAAATCCCACCATCCTTGACCGTTGTCTGGGGATGATGGGAGTTGCAGCCTAACAACATCTCATCTGGGGACCAAAGGCTGAAGAAAACTCTGCTGGATGAAGTCTGCAGTAGACATTTGTGGGAGATGGACCTTCCATAAGATGGGAAGAGGACTGACCCATCATTGGTACTCCTCAATGCTTCCATTTTGCTGTTGCCAGTCTCCTCTGGCGGAGCAAGACAGCAGCTCACTGTGAAACATGGGAAGAAGACCTTGCCCCCTCTAAAGAGGGTGGTTCCCATCTCTGGAACATAGGCGAGTTGCTTGTTCTACATGGGTTGCGCTTCCTCTAAAGGAGAAGGTGCGTAGCTTGGATACATCCTTGTCGTTAGAAGATAAAGTGACCTTGGGTGCTAGGAGTGCCTTTTATCTGGTACACCAGCTATGACCACATCTGGATTGGGATAACTTGGCCAGTGTAGCCCATGCATTGGTAACCTCGAGACTTGATTACTGCAATGAGCTCTATATGGGGCTGCCCTTGGACCTCATCTGGAAGCCCCAGCTGATGCAAAATGCAGTGACCAGAGTGCTGATGGAGGCACATGGCCAACAACATGTGACACCTTTCCTAAAACATCTGCACTGGCTGCCCATCTATTACCTGGCCAGGCTCAAGGCTCTTATGGTGATATATAAAGCCCTGAACAACTTGGGTCCAGGATATCTTAAGGGCTGCCTGAGCCCTTATATCCAAGCTTGATCCCTGAGATCACCCTGAGGGGCACTCAGTTCTAAACTCAGAACTAGTAGTCCAGATCAGCTTTATTTTATTTATTACTGGGGCCTGTTAAGTTTGATCTAGCACTGCACTCATTATGTAAAGTTGAGATTATTTTTCACTGTAATTCTGAACTGATTATCACGTTTTTATAAGATATTGATTTTTTCTGGTTTGAATTTATCAGCATGATCTGTAAAAAAAGGTGTGTTTTGCTTGCTTCAAATGTTATATATTATTTGATGATACATTGCATGGTGAACTGCTCTGGCCACTGTTCCCAGTGGGAGGGTGGGTGGGAGACAGTGCCATGTAGTGGCTAGAGTGTTGGAGTGGGAGCTGGGAGACCAGGGTTCAAATCCCCACTCAGCCATGATGCTCACTGGGTGACCTTTGGCCAGTCTCTGTCTCTCAGCCTAACCTACCTCACAGGGTTGTTGTGAGGATAAAATCAGGAGGAGAAGAACCACGTTTGTGTGCCACCTTGAGCTCCTTGGAGGAAAGGTGGGATATTAATGAAATAAATAAATAAGCCACATGTAAATAAAATTCAACTTAAATCTCTCTTGACCCCACGTTTCAGTTCACCAGAGTCTACCTCTAATAAGTCAACCATGGTCCATCATGTCCAACCTGACAAAATGCCCAGGAATCAAAGGTGGTATTCAGTGTTGATCCTACTCAGAGTAGACTCACTGAAGTTAATGGGCATGGTGAACTTAGGTGTATTAATTGCAATGGGTCAACTCTGAGCAGTGGAGTCTGGTGGCTCCATGCCACTGAGGCAATGGAATCCACTCTGGGTTTTAGTCCAAACTTTCAAGGAGCTGTCCAAGGTGCAGAACCATGTGAGACCATGTTTCAGCAACTTGGACAGTTCTTTGAAAGTATGGACTAACACCCAGAGCGGATTCCATTGCCTCACTGACACAGGGCCATCAGCTGCCAATGATTATGAGTAGAACTTAGCTGAATACAATACCAAGCATTTTTAAAATCACAAAAGTTGCCAGCTCTAGGTCAGAAAAGGGCAATAATTTCATTCGCAGGACAAAATTGCATGCAACAGGGAGGCAAGGTAGCCTTTAGAGATGCAGCATCTGAGAGATTTTCAGATGCTGCTTGATATTTATTTCTTTAGAAGTATTATCAAATACTTGATCAAAGACCTCTCCAAGCGGTGGACAAACAAAATGGTAGATAAATCCCCAAAACTATATATATAAAACAAATATACATAAAAGCATCATAACCAAAATCAAATCAATTTTTTAAAACAAATCTAGGTAGCTGCATCATATGGCCAGGTACTACCGGGTACTTCCTATTGGGGAGTAGCTTCCAGTACCTTGGACAGCTCCTTGAAAGCTTGGTCTGAAACCCAGAGTGGATTCCACTGCCCCACTGACATGGACCCACTGGCCACCACTGCTGGGCAGGCTGGCCAAAGGTTTTCAGCAGGCATCTGAAACAATATAGCGAGGATGCTTGCCTAAAGTCAAGAGGCAGGGAGTTCCAAAGTACAGGCACTGTCACAGTAAAGGACTGACTCCTCACATGGACAGCATGTGGCACTTGTACATGTTGTGTAGATTGAAGTAGGCATGTTTGGGACCAGATGATCCCTGAAGGAAAATAACAACCTGACCCTTTTCATAAGCCTTCCTCCAGCTGTCTCTCTCCCCTAAACCTGAGGCCAGAGCAGGCACCAGCACAGCCTACCTGCTTGTCGATTTGCAGTTGCTGTAATCTGAGGAGAGGGAGGCACTCCGAGAACTGCAGCTGCTATGTCTGTGAGACCGCCAGGCAGATGACTCGCTGTGTGACCTGGGAGAGGATGGGAAGAAGCAGAGGCGTGAGGCAGAAACCTGCACTCAGAAAGCCTGGCACAAGAGGATTTCTTGGCCCCCATTCATGATGCCTGACCGTGATTGACAGCCAGAAACTCAAGCGCAGGGAGGAACCAATTGGTGCAAGCTGGAGAGGTGCTGAAACTAGACCCAGGCCCTTGGATGCTGAGCCTAACCTTGTCAGCCAGGAGCCGGCTGGGTCACTGGTCCTGAAAGCACTGCACTGGCTGCCAGTGAGCTACCAGTGAATCCAGTTCAAGAAGTTAGTACCAGCTTTCAAATGGCTTGGGGCTCAAGTACCTAAAAGAGAGCCTTCCCCAGTATCAACCACCTCAGGCCCTACAATTGGCAGGCAAGGCCTTGTTGGTGGTGCCACCACCGAGCGGTTGGCAATGACCGATGACAAGGCCATTTCAGTGGTGGCTTCTCATTTGTGGAATGCCCTCTCCGTTGAGATGCTTCAGTCTCCCACATTAATATTCCGGAGGAATTTAAAATTATTCCTGTTTACTCAGGCCTTTGAGGGTTAAAACAGACTGTCCCAGGCATAAATAAATAATGATTTTTAAAAACATTGTTACATTTACATTGAAATGAATGTAAGTTACATATGTTACATAAGACTACATCTGCACTACACATTTAAAGCAGTGTTATACCATTTTAGACAGTCACGGCCTCCCCCAAAGGACCCTGGGAACTGTAGTTTGTTAAGGGTGCTGACAGTTGTTAACAGACCCCCCCTCACAGAGCTACAGTTCTCAGAGTGGTTTAACAGTCAGTCCCTCTTCTGAGGGAACTCAGGCAAGGCATTCCTGCTTAGGAGCAGAGCTTGGAAAAGGTACTTTTTTGAACTAAAGCTCCAATCAGCCCAATCCAGTGGCCATGCTGGCTGGGGCTGATGGGAGTTGTAGTTCAAAAAAAGTAACTTTTCCAAGCTCTGCTTAGGAGGAATGCTTTTCTCAGATGAGGCATTCCTCCTTTTCTCTCATTCATAGGAAGGAGTGCTTCTTCTGTGGAGGCCTTCATCATCTCCAATGTTTATAAGTACATCTGTTTCTGCATGTATACAACACACAAACACACACCATTAAATCTGCTGAACTAGCACAACATCCTTTTACATTGATCAATTTTTCAAAAAATCAGTTTATCTCACTGATTAATCGACTTAACATTGCAGCCGTAAAAAGATAAAAAAAGTCTGATAGATAATTGTTAAAGAAGTTAAGGCTGCCCTCCTCTCCATGCTTACCAGAAGTAAGCCCATTCAGTTCAGTGGGATTTACTTCTGAGTAGCCTTCCTTGGCTAGCGCTGTAAAACAAATGCAAAAGACAACTTGCCCCTGGACTATCCTTTCATGAAGAAGGGTTACTACAATTGAGATGAAGCTACAACCAATCCGATGCCTCGTTTTTGCTCCCTCCCAGCATCATTCATCATCTGAATGTGCTTTACTGTGTTAGGTGGCAGGCTCAGGGCCCATGAAAGGTTGCCAGTGCCACTCTGCCTGGCCCGTTGCCCACACTAAGCCTCTGGCCAAGCTGGTTTATCACCCTGCCATTTTGAACACCTGATTATTCCATACTGAAAAGAAAAGATAAATTATCATTCGCTGCTACTTTAGTGACTGTCAATACAGTGTGTCACCACCAATGCACAATTTATGCCCCCATCCAGTGGCGGTGGCTGGCTCCATGTCTGTGGGGCAGTGGAATCCGCTTCGGGTTTTAGCCAGAATGTTCAAGCAGCTGTCCAAGGTGCTGAACCTAAATTTGGGGGACGTGGGTGGGTTTCAGCACCTTGGACAGCTCCTTGACTGCTCAGACTAAAAGGCGGCGCGGATTCCACTGCCCCACGGACATGGAGCCCCCAGCCACCATTGCCTCCAGCACCCCGCCTACTTAACATTCTGTGAAGCTGGTCTGGCTGAGATCCTCACCTTTTTCTACCTGTGTGTTTCTCTTTTCTTTTGCTCTTGAGACTTCTGGACCTATAAGACAACAGAAAACTGAATGCACAGGAAAAGAGAGGGGGAAAGAGACCACATGGGGGCGCCGTAGGCTGAAATACCAGCACTGTGTCCCTGCCTTCCTTCCAGAATATTCCATCTGTACCTTCTGGAATGGCTTCGCCCAGAGGTACCCCTACTTAGGGTGCTGGGGGGTCACACTTTGGGCCTCCTTATCAGGCTCTCTGCTCCAGGGGAAGGAGCTGGCGTCTCAGTGGATGGGAGCCCACAGGCAAAGGGGTAGGCTATTTCCCGACTGGCTTGAAAGCATTTGCAACTAGTGGCCATCTCACTGTGTCCGTCAGGTCCCCAAAGCACAGGGAGGTATCCCCCATCAGGGCCCATTATGGGCTACCACCAGGCACTACTAGGCTTCATCCGCACCTCGCCAGGCCCCACCCCCTGATCTGTAAATTCAGATCTGCTTCCTGCATCAAAATGAGTGGGGAGGCTGTGGCAAGTGAGGAGAGAGCCACATGTGTGTTTGTGCGTGCCTAGAAAGATGTCAAAAGAAATGTGGTCTTTGGTCACAAGAGGGCAGTGCATAGTTTGCCTTGCCGGTCATGGCTGGGATGAGGTATTTGGGGGAAGTAAGGAGCATGGAGGTGGCACTGGGGGAGCAGGGGGGGGGAATCCACACCATTAACCCTCACCTGTGCCTCCGCTTCTTACGAGAGCCAGACGCAGACCTGACGAAAAGGAAGTCAAAGAGAGGGAAGGAAAGGAGAGAGAGACGTTGGTTGAGATGGTCAAAGAGGAACCAAACCTCACAACTATCTCTTTGCCTGCATAAGAGCCATGCCTATCCTACAGCCCATCACCCTGTAGAATGTGGTGTCTGTGTTTGTGTGTAGACACTGGAAAGGTGGGCCTTTCCTGGTCAAGGTCTCCAGGGAGAGCTTATGGCGTCCCAAGAGGGTGCTCATTTCCTTTCTCCCATATATTGAATTTTGGGACAAAGCTCTTCTGAACAATGTTGGCTCAGTTAACACTCAAGGAAACTGCAGTTAGTAGGGATGGGAAGATCTGTCCGTTTCGGTTCTCCCAGTCTCTTGTTTTTCCAATCTTAAAGTCAGTGCTCCACTTTTCCGCAGCAGTTTGCGATGATTATTATTTTTTGAAAATCCTCATGAAAATTCTCCAGCATTTTAGGCATTTTTGTGGGCAGTTCTGACTGATGTACACATTTCTGCAAGACATTTCTCGTTGTATCATGCCTTTTTTGAATTATTTTCACTCTGATATATATATTAATTAATTAATTAATTATACTTGAAGCTCTCTGGGCGGTTTACAGTAACTATTGAACTATATTCATTTTTATGCCTACTTTCCCCTAATATATGCATCTGTGTGAACATTGTTTGGTTGGCAAAGTGTATCGCAGAATTCAAATGAGTCCAAATTTCGAAGGATGGCTGTGTTTCGGTTCTCAGACCGTTTCAGAAAGTGTGGATTGGATAGATTCAGCTTGAAATGCGAACTGAATCAAATTTCTCACCCATCCCTAATGGTTACCACCGAAGTATGGTTTCTCCTGCTAACGGGAGATTGTCTAGTAGATGTGACAGAGAGAGACAAAAACAAAAAAAGCTGCAGTGTGCCGAATAGTGGACCATCTGGCTCAGTACTGTCTACACTGACCGGCAGCATCTCTCCAGGGTTTCCGGCAAGAACCCTATCTGGAGATGCCACTGGGGGCTGAACTTGGGACTTCCTGCGTGCCAGGCAGGAGCTCAGCCACTGAGCCACAAGGGCTATGCACTGGATTCAGCTGAGGAGGCCTGAGCCATATTGGGAATATTCAGAGCTGTTTGGGCCTCGGGTTGAGACCAGCCCCAGATCTCTACAGTTGGGGTTGGGTGGCCCAGAGTGACCTGGGAACATTGGGACAGGGCATCGGATAGGTGTGCACAGGAATAAGGAGAAGCCAAGAAAAGGAGGCACCTCTTTGCAGGAAAAGGTAGGTGCCTTTCCCACCTGGCCTCTCCTGTTTCTTGGTGGGCCTCCCCTTCTCCCTCCCCCCACCCTGAAGCAGCACCACACAGGATCCAAGCCCTGTGCGGTGCCCGTTGCCACTTTTTTTGCGAGCTGGATCCCTGCAGGCAGAGAAGCTGCTGACCAAGGAGGAGCACCCAGGCTGCTCATTTACGGGTGGCTTCCCCGCAGGCAGAGAAGCTGCTCACAAAGGAGCAGCACCCCGCAGGACGGAATCCTCCCGTTTACCAACAAATGGCTGGTTTGCAGGCAGCTTCCCTGCATGTAGAAAAGCTGCTCACAAAGGAGCAGGGACTGGCACTGCGCAGGATAATAGGATTTCACTCTGTGGGGGTGCTAATTGCACCTTTCCTTTCCCTGCCCCCTTCCGAATCATATCTTTAAACCCTTTTAAAAGTTAAAAATTAAAATATGGTTGACAAAATCCATAGTCCCGGCCCCCAAATTGCTTTGAGGATGGATCTGGGGTGGGGCCTGTGATCCCCTGGTCAGGGCAGGGTAGACTGGCCCTCCCTGGGGCCCAGAGATCAGGCCCCTCGAGCCACAGCCCTTCCCGATGAGGAACAAATCAGAATGGGAGGCCTGTCCGCCGCCAAACTCCTTACCTATCTCTCCGGTGTTTTTTACCCGCCTTTTTCTTCTTCTCCTTCCGGACCGGGGAAGAGCTCTCCCCACTGTGAAGCACAAATGAGCCTCTGGTTAGTCAGGAGGGGATGGGTGGCCCCGGCAGAGCCGGTCACCACGAACAGATGCCACACGGGAGTCAGAAGAGCCTGGCTGCTGGATCAAGCCAGAGGGGACCCTTCTACTGCACCCTCCTGTTCTCCCACAGGGGCCATCAAGGCCGGATGAGAAGTCCACAGGCTGGACATGTGAGCAATGGCAGCGCTCCCCACTTGTGAGCCCCCAGCAACAGACAGCTCTTGTCAAATGTAGGATATAAGAATATAGAGCGACAGAATCTGGGAGCTGATGGTGGAAGCTCTCTGGCTCCTGCCTTTCCTCTAGCCACTCAGAGCCCAGGAAAGGTGGGGAAGAGGCTGCCCCGACAAACCAGAGCTTGGAAAAGTTACTTTTTTTGACTACAACTCCCACCAGCCCCAGCCAGCATGGCCACTGGATTGGGCTGATGGGAGCTGTAGTTCAAAATAGTAACTTTTCCAAGCTCTGCGACAAACACCAGTTGCTGGGAACTCGCCGGAGGGAAGAGCACGCTCTTTGCACTCAGGTCCTGCTTGCGGGTTCCCATTGGGGCATCTGTGAGAACAGGATGCTGGACTAGATGGACCGCTGGCCTGATCCGGCAGACACTTTGTAGGTTCTTAGCCATTCTCTCAGGCCCTTGATGGTTCTGTCAGGAGCCGACGACTTGTACGCTCTCCGGCTTGAAGATTCCCATCTCTGTGCGTACGTGTGAAAGAGAAACAAGACCTTGCAAGGTCTTTGCATCAGGGGCAAAAATCTTTGCATCAGGGGCAAAAGCCTCAGGCAGTAGAGGACGATCCATCAGGGAAAACAGGACACAGCGCCACCAACCTCACCATCTGCCTCCTGACATACAGCTGGGGGTGGGACTGAGTGTGGCAGCCTCCTCTTCCTGAATCTCAGATTGCCCTGGAAGGATTCAGCAGGAGGATGGGATCCAAATTGGAAGGAATTGGCTCTGCCAGTCAGGGCCATTTCTAAAGGGTGGCCAGGTGGGGCACTGGCCCGAGGGCCCCTGGAACTACAGGGCCCCCTGGGGGGCCCCTCTGCACCTTAATGAATATGGCGGCCAAGATTTCCCTAAGGTGCTGAAGCTCCTGTTGCCATCTTGGTTGATGGCAGAGATGCGTGCGCGTAGCACGAACACGTACCATCCACCGAGATGGTAACGGAGACTTAGGGGAAACCATGTCCACCATCTTGGTTAATGGCAATGCTAAAAGACAGGAGACAGGTAGGTGGGGCGATGGTATGGTGGGCAGGCGGAAGCTCCTGCCCTGCGATCCGTAGCTGTTGCCACAGATCGCAGAAGGGGAGCAGAGGGGCCCCTCAGGGGGCCCTGTAGCTCCAGGGGAAGGGGAAGCGGAGACAGGTAGTTGGGGTGTGTGGGGCCCATGCGCATGCATGCACACATGTGCACATGCCAGAGCCTGGGGCAAGCTGATGCCCAAGGGCCTCGGCATGCCTGGGGCCAGCCCTGCTGCCGGTCATTGGCTCTGGTCCCACTAATAGCTGGGCTCCCTGCCTTCTGCCCCACCAGTCCCAATGGGCACCAGGCGCTTTTGTACGTGCGTGGGGGTTATTTATTTATTTATTTATTTCATTTGTATACCGCCCCATAGCCGAAGCTCTCTGGGCGGTTTACAACAATTAAAACATTAAAAATATGCAAATTTAAAAACACATTTTTAAAAAAACAATTTAAAAATTTAATATTTGACAAGGCAGGCGAAAGTTTTCTCTTCTCCTCCTCCTCGCTCATGGGGCAGCTGTCTTTTGCCCCAGGAATGCCACCAGGAGCAAGCATTGATCTTTGCGTTGGCCCATTTGACAACAATGAGAAATGGACCCTGGAGCGTCATCGGTCCAGCCCTGCGGAACGCTCCGCCACTAGAGAGTCAGCAGGCCCCTTCTGTTCTGATTTTGAAACGCCTGCTGAAAACCTTTCTATGTCGCCGGGCGTATGCTGGCCATTGAGACAGTATCTTTCTGCAGTAGTTAGTTAGTGATTTCTAGCTTGACATTTTTATATGGTCTTATCGTGTATTTATATATCTTGTCAGCTGCTTTGATGTTCTTTTACAAATAGCGGTATAGAAATATTTTAATACATACATAAATAAGATTTCTGAGGGGCCCTCACTCCAAAGTTCCTGTTATTCTCTCCCTAGTCCCAATCGTCGTGGGGGTGGGTCATTAAGTCCCATTAAGGAGATACTGCAGATGCGCCGACAATTTAACACGTGCAAAACTGTTTGCAGTATAGACAACCAAAACTGAATCAAGGGCTGGCAGTCAAACAATGAAGGAATTCCCCTGCTGGCAAACCACCTGTCTTGTGATCAGTTGGTCCGTGGACCCCCTCTAGCCCACCCTCGGCCCTGAAAGGTCGCCTACTACAAACTAGATCCAGGTTAGGCTCTGCTATGGGGCTGCTTATTGAGATGGCTGGGAAAGGGTCTCTGGGAAAAGGTAAGGCTCAGGAAAGCACACACCTTGGATAGGTGTCTCACCTGATGGCGACATGTCCCTGAACACATGCACATGCGCACAAACACGCAACGCAGATTTAGAGAACACGTATCACGTCAAGCCTGTTGGCACTCACCTGCGTTCTGAACCAGGCTTCCTTTTTTTGCTGAGATTGCAAGGCAGGAAACAGACAAAGCAGAAGTTAAAGAGAGTCTCTCACTTTGCAAAAAGGGGAGGGTCAGGAGAAGGGAGGAGCCTTCTGAAAATGGAGCTGAGCTACGACCGGAGCACAACCAGATGTAGGCTTTTTTTTTTTTTAAAGGCTATATCTATCATAGATGAGGGGAGCCCTTGGCTCTCCGGATGTTGCTGAACTATGACTCCCAGCACCCCTGGCCATTGGCCACACTTGCTGGGGCTGATAGGAGTTGTAGTTCAGCAACGTCTGGAGGGCCAAAGGTTCCCCGTCACATGATCTATCAGGATTGTGTGTGTTTTGTGATCCTGTACATAATGAAGACTGGCGGCTCTGACAGAAGAGAGGCGGTGAATCCAGTCTGGGTTTTAGTCTGAACTTTCAAGGGGCTGTCTGATGTGCTGAACCTATTTTGGAAATAGTTTCAGCACCTTGGATAGCTATTTGTAAGCTTACATGGCCTAAAACCCAGAGCGGTTTCACTGACGTTGGGGCCACTAGCCTCCACTGCTTATACAAACTCAGAATGCATTCAATTCATCACCCTAACTTCCTTGAGTAAGTTGCTAGTCCCTGTGGATGTGAAAACAAACACCAGAGCCTGTGGCATTCCACAGAATGGCCAGGAATTAGAGTTGGTCTGGAAGCTCTTATCCATCTGTCAAATTTGTATTCCCCCCCCTCCGCACACAGATGTCCTCCAAGGAGATCAGGGCTTCCCAGATTTATTTCCTCTAAAGCCCTGTAAGGAAGACCATGCCAAAGGATAGCACCATTCTTCAGGTTCATCTGATTTTGTTGGGGGATGGAGAGACAAATTGGCAAACCACTATTTTAATTTTTTAACTTTTTAAATGTTTCATGTCCCTGTTGCTTTTTAATCTAGCTTTCTTTAGGTGGTGTTATGGGTGAAACCCATATGGACAGGCCATGCCAGGTAGCCCCACGCCCAATGTCACATGTTCTGAATTCAGGATTTAAGAAATGGTGCCTGTTCTTTCCCCCCACCTCCTCTTTCTTTAAAACCATGTTAAACCACCACCTGTTGTGGGACGGTTATAGGGGCGAGGGGAAAATTTGGTTCCGTTCACATGTAAAGGCGAATTTATCTTGCACTTCCTGAAACAATATGCAAATTGAAACATACCTATTCTTCAAAAGTCACACTTTTCTGAATTTTGCAGCACAGCACAAAAATGAATTTACGAGGGTAAAATGTGCATAAGAATGCATATACTGATTAAAGGAATATATAAAAATGCATTACATTAGGGGAAATTGCGTGGGGAAATCTATATATTAGAATTACATGCCCAAATGTGCATATTAGGAGAAATTCACATGAAAATGCTTATGAATTTTCATGAGGATTTTGCAAATTTTGCAAAACAAAACGGACAGTTCCGCCCATCCCTTGGTGGTGATTAGGGATGGAAATATCTGCCAGTTGCATTTCTCTGCCCTTCTCATTTTTCCATTCTGAAATTTGGTTCTCCACATTTCTGAAGTAATTTGCAAACATTTTTTTTAAATCCTCATGAAAATTCTTCAGCATATTTGTGTAAATTTTTCCTAATATGCACATATTTCCAAGCCATTGTAATTCATTTATGTATATTATTTTCACCAATATATGAATTTTCATGCTTGTTTTACCCTAGTAAATGCATTTTTGAGCACATTCCTCGGTTGGAGAAAGGCGCTACAAAATTTGGAAAAGCGTGAATTCCAAAGAATAGGTCTGTTTCGATTTGCATATTGTTTAAGGAAGTGCAGGTTTGTTGGTTCAGCTTTAA
This sequence comes from Rhineura floridana, assembly GCF_030035675.1. NCBI lineage: Eukaryota > Metazoa > Chordata > Lepidosauria > Squamata > Rhineuridae > Rhineura > Rhineura floridana. Next base: position 3,174,566 of record NC_084500.1, on the reverse strand, counting down.
ACGCAAACTGAATCACATCCCTCCCATCCTTAGTGGTGATGGCCGGCATGGAGTCCAACAACAGGATGCATCTGGACTCACCCTAGTCCTAGCATTATTCCAGTGGCATTCTGGAATGAAAAGTGACTGCCAGACCCCAGCTCAGGCTTCCATCGTTTTCTTTTAAATGTAAAAAAAGTGAGGACAGAGCTGCCAAGATTACCACCGCACACATTGTTTCCTTAATGTTAACGTAAACTGGAAAAGAGAGGAAACCGTCACCATAATAAGTGCCCCCTCTTGCCTCCCCAATCCTCCAAGCATTTTAGATAAAATCCACTGTTGAACAACAATAAACACAATATTACAAGTCCTGTTCTTAGACACTCAAATTACAAATCTGACACCCAACTGGTGCAATTTTCACAATACCATGTAATCTTTCTCAGTTCCCTTCAGACTGAGTTTTCGCCCTGAGCAAATCCCTTCTATAATTCTTAGTATTCCATAATACTTCTTCTAAAAATGCTGACAAGTTAATGATTTCAGTTTGATCTCAGATCTCTTGCGATAATTGTAACTTGTTGGGACTTTTCCATGTTATCATTCTTCTTCTTATTATTATTATTATTTTGCAAATGCTTTTTTGATTGAATGAATTGCTTAATGTGAGTATAATGTCGATATTTTTCGTATCTGGAGTTCTTGGAGGTACAGGCAGTGAAGACTACTGGCTCTGATGTCAGTGAGGCAGCGAATGTGTACTGGGTTTCAGTCCAAGGAGCTGTCTAAGGTAATGAAAATGATTCCCAAAATAGGTTCAGCACCTTGGACAGCTCCTTGAAAGTTCAGACTAAAACCCGGAGCAGATTCCCTGCCCGCTGACATTGGAGCCAACGGCCGCCACTGGATAGGGATGATCTAGATCCATTTCAGTCTGGGTTCAGGTATGGTTGTGGGGCTGAATGAGCCTTGGTTGCCCTGATGGATGACCTGTATCAAGCACAGGGGGAGTTTGATTCTGATTCTGCTGCCTGATCTCTCAGTAATTTTGGATACTATCGACCATGGCATCCTCCTGGACAAGCTCTGTGGGATGTGGGGATGTGACCTCTGTGGGGTCAGGGGCAGTGTATTACAATGGTTCCACTCTTACCTGCAGGGCTATGACCAGCAAATATCATTGGGAGATTGTGGATTGTAAGTCACTACACTAGTCCTACTCAGAGAAGACCCATTAAAAAATAGACATGAGGAATTTGGGATTATTACTTTCAATGGGTCTGCTCTGAATAAAAATCAGTTGGGTACAACTCCATCTTTTAGCCTCACAACCCTTGTGCTATGGTGTGCCACAGGGCATGATCTTGTTTCTGATGCTATTTAAAATCTGTAAGAATCTGATGGAAACAGTCGCTAGGAGTTTTGGAGCAAAGTGCCTTCAGTACGGTGATGACACACAGCTCTATTTCTCCATGACTATTTCTCCTGAGTCATATGAGGCAGTGGTAGACCTGGGCTATTGTCTGGGCACTGGACGAGGCCCAATAAATTGAATTTGAACCCTGGGAAGATGGAGGCACTGTGGGTGGGTGGTTCCTATGTCTTGGAGATTGGTCAGTTGCCTATTCTGGATGGGCTTGCACTCCCTCTGAAAGAACAGCCTCTGAATTTAGGGGTGCTCCTGGATCCATCTCTGTCACTTGAAGCTCAGTGTTGAGCTTTTTACCAGCTATGGCTGGTGCGCCAACTATGGCTATTCTTGGACAGGGATGGCCTGGCCACAGTGATTCGCGCAGTGATAACCTCAAGACTTGATTATTGCAATGCGTTGCACGTGGGGCTACTTTTGTGCCTGGTATGGAAGCTTTATTTGGTGCAAAATGCTGCGACAAGATCATTGATGAGGATAGACTATCACCAGCACATGACTCCTCCGGTGCTTCACAGCTTGCACTGGTTGCCCATATATTACCAGGTCAGAGTCAAGGTTCTTGTAATAATTAACAAGGTCCTTACCAATTTGGGTCCAGGGTAACTTAAAGACAACCTGATCCCTTATAACCCTGCCCAATCACTGAGGTCTTCAGGGGAGTCATCGTTAGTGGTCCCTCATGCGCAGCTTGTGTCCTTTGGGAGCTGTGCACTCAGCGTTGTGAGTTTTCCAGTTTTATGGCTATTTTTAATTGATTTTACCATGTTGTATCTCTGTTGTATGTCACTTAGGATCTACAGCATTGTAAGCAGTGTATGGATTACAGAGACAGACAAATAAATAATAAAATTATTGGCATCAGCTTTTGTCAACTGACCTGTTGGGATGTTTTATGCTCATTTCAAGGTTTGCCTCTCCAGGTGTTGCTGGACTACAACTCCTGTCGTTCCTAAAAATGGCCATGCTGGCTGGGGCTTCCTGTTCTCACAGTGGCCAACCAGATGCCCATTGGAAGCCCACAAGCAGGAGCTGGGCGCAAGAGCCACTTCTGGCAACTGGCAGAACTCCGAGCTGACAAGGTCATATGCTGACAAGGTCTCATTCCTCTCACCAGCCACGCTGCAGAATCCCTCCGTCCCTACTTGAGGTCTTGGCCAAAGCTTAATGAGCAATGGTTGCAGGTGAGTGGGGCAGTGAATCTGCACTGGGTTTTAATCTGTCTTTTGAAGGATCTGTGCAAGGTGCTGAACCTATTCTGGGAACAGTTTTCAGCACCTTGGGCAACTCTTTGGAAGTTCAGACTAAACCCCAGTGCAGATTCACTGCCCCACTCACGCAGGAGCCACTGGTCTCCACCGCTAGTGTGCCAGCTTTATCAAAGACCTCCTGGTTCAGGTTATAACCATCCCTTTGCCTTCCCCACCAAACAGCAGTTCCGTTGGGGGTGACTCACCGGCTTCGGCGGTGACCTGATTTCTTTTTCTTTTTCTTCTTGGGTGGGGGAGAGGTGGAGGTGCTGGATCGTCTCTTCAGCCTACAGGATAACAGAAAGAGATGGGATTGGCACTAGAGGTGGATGAATCTGTCGATTTCGCGTTCTCTGTTTCTCTGTTTTCTGTCCCCAGTTCAGTTCTTAGTTCAGTTCACAACAAGCGGCAAAGCGTTTTAGCCCAGCCCTGATTCAAAGTGAGTTGGCAGGGAGCATTTCCTCTGCATGCCAAAACTGGGATGACCCATGCATATATTTTTTTGCTCCTGCACCATGCTAGCCTGCAGAGATCAGTCTGAGCACATATGTTCCAATGTGTCTTCATGCACACAGTGAAAGCACATGGCAGGGAGAAGGTTTTGCTGAATCCTCCCTGATCCGCTAGCTTTCTACATGCAAGAAGTGACAAGTCAGTCTCTGCTGGCCATCCCAAATGGAATGGGAGCCTTTATCACTTGAATCAGCTGCATGCGTACACTGGGCCCTGATCAGTGTTCAGGAATGGTGAAGATCTTTCAAGAAGATCAGGGGGGGCATCTTCTCATGGAGAGCCTACTTGTGTCCTGGGAAACTCACCTGTATTCTCGGTGACTGCTGTCGTCTTGGTAGCAGTCCGTCGTGCAATCACACTGCAGAGGGCATCCCCTCCTGTACTCTGGATACTGCATCATGTACTCTTCGCTATCTACCATGTGATGGTTTTCGATCACTCTGTCCAAGGAAGACAAAGAAAGGAGAGTGTGAGGACGTGAACCTCCATATTCTCTCTCTCTCTCTCTCTCTCTCTCTGGACTTCTCTTCTGCAAGGAACTCAAAGGAACATAGCAAAACACCACACAAAACAAACCTCCGTTATGTATGACCCTGATTGCCTTGTTTGCAGTGTTTTATCAATGTGAACCTACATACACAGTGGTCTTGCCACGGGTAGGAGTGGAAGGCTCTGTCAATTTTGGTTCACTTAGTTTCGCAGCTTTCCACTTTAAATCCAGTTCCCCACTTTCCTGCAGCAATCTGTGATTTTTTTTAAAAAATCCTCGCAAAAATACTTCAGCATTTTAGTGTGAGCTTCTCCTCATAAACACATTTTGGCCTGCAGTTTAGACAAATGTACACTCCTCTTAATATCATGCAGTTTTGTATGTTTTTCTCACTCGTATATTCGTTTTTATGCTTCCTGTCCCCTGACACATGCATTTTTGTAAACATTGTTTGGTCAGCGAACGGCATGGCAAAATTTGGACAGGTGCCGATTTGGAAGGATGGCTGTGTTTTGGTTCCGACACTGTTTTGGATCATGTGAATTTGATAGATTTGGCTTTAACTGCAAACCAAATCGAATTTCTCCATCCCAAGTGGGGTGATGGTGGCAGGAAGGCAGAGATGAAGTGAAGAAACTGAAAGCTATGGAAAAATTGGGCGTATGCTATGCTTTGCACACGGAGGAGGCTAGTGCCCCATGGGATTGGTAGGGCAGAAGGCACGGACCCCAACACTACGTGGAGCCAAAGCAAATGGCCGGTAGAACCAGCACCAGTGAAAGGCAGATCCAACTAATTCTGGCTATATTCCTATCCTCCATCCTACTGAGTTCGGCAAAGGCAACCCTGAGACTCAGGAGGAGGCTGATAGATTGTGCCACCCTGTAAGTAAAAAATGAGGTAGGAGGGTGGGGGCTGACTGAGAGCAGACTGGGCGTGGTGGGGCAGTGCCCCACTTGCCCGCATGGATCACCCTCCACCATCCCGCAGGGCATTCAGAAACAAAAATGGAGCACTGTAGGATTCGTAACACGTTGGTTCCACTTTGAGGGTGGAAGGAGGCAAGCGAATGCTGCATTCCATATCTGGAAATAGATGCAGAAAATGCGAATTCCCCAAACCATCCCTCTTTATGCTCCCCATTCATAAAAATCAGAGACAGCTGAAGAAATGGAGGCAGGGGGCTCTGATTTGTGGCATGGACTGATTTGGACTCAGTAGCCTTATAGGCCCCTCCCAACTCAGCTATTCTATGATTCTATGCGTCAACTTAGATGAAATTACATAGATAATTACGTAAAATTGAGAAAAGACTGGGGGGAAAACCATGCCGATTACAGCCGGGGCCCGCTGCAAAAAATCCATGCCAATTATAACCACAGCCCACCGCAAGAAATCAGTGCTGTCCGAAAAGACAGCAGATTGTCGTATGCAGTTGGAATGTGGTACTAAGTCTGATTTAGTGGATATTCTCCCCAACTCCTACACGGGGCCCGCGACACACATGCTGTGTGAAAATCACATCAACAGGACTTGGGAACATTATGCTCTCTGTCTTTGTGGGCTGTTTTCCCCCCTCTTTTTTTAAGTGTTTGCAAATATTGAGTCTGGCAAACGGTTTGGAGAAACTTGACTTCCCCCTCTTCGCCTGGCTTTCCCCAGGAAGAAGTTGAAAGGGGGAAATTACAACGTGAGCCCGTATCGCTCAGCAGACACAGCCCAGGGAGCGTTAATCGCTGTCGCTCAGCGAGCTTAACCCAATTACAAGCCGAGTGAATAATTGGCTGCTTGAAGGGAAATGAACCCCAGGATGTTTTGCCTTGGGAAATAAAACAGAGGCGTCAGTGGGCTGGAAAAGCCGGAACGGGAGAATGGCTAACACAGCAGAAAGCCTATTCAGGCCTCTCTCTATGGAAACCCGAGTGCACAGTACACACACCTTGGTTGTAAATGGCACCCGTGTTTTTCAATGGTTAGGTGGCCTCATATAGCAAGACGGGGGCGGCGACTCACAAAGGTATTCACTCCCTGCAAAACAAAAACCCACACACTGTGATGGGGAAGGGGAAGCTGTGAAAGAAGTTCCCCCATTCAGAGTGAGGGCAGAATTCCTTGCCCTCGCTCAGGTGTGGCTTTGTCATGTTGTCAGATACTCAAATCTCATAAGCTACAAGGGTTAGTGGTGCCATCGTGCTAGCTTCGTGATCCCTGATGGATTGTATCACAGGTAAGAAGACAATAAAAGTGCCAGAGGAAGGAGTTATTCACACAGTAGATCACTAACCAGTGGGATTTTGTTGTGATGGCCACCAACTTCAGCGGCTTTTGAAAGGGATTTAACAAGTGCATGCAGGATAAGGCTATCCTTGGCTGCTAGTTATGGTGGCTATATGCTAGCTCCAGAATCAGCTACAACATGCCTTTGAATTACAGGTGTGTGTGTGGGGGGGAAATCCAACTCAATTCCCATTTAAAGCCAAATCTATCCAAGTTGCCCTTTCCAAAACAGCCATCCTTTGAAATCTGCGCTTCTCTGAATTTTGTGATGAAGTTCTCCAACCAACCAATATTTACAAAGATACCTATATTAGGGGAAAGCACACATACAAATGAATATATTGACATTAATGCACATGGCTAAGGCAGATCCATTCTTTCCAATGGCTCTGCGCTGAATACGACTGTGCTAGATTCAACCTTCTGTGTCTGCCTTGGACACGGTGCCCGCTTTTCTCAGCTCGGAGCTCCAAGTTCCACTGTTGTCCCTGTTCCCCAACCTTCACGACGCCTTCACTTGCAATGATTCAGCAAGTTCTATTCCTGTCCTCGGTGACCTGGTTTCTCTGTGCACCCACCCCACCCTGCTTCTGCAGCGCTGGCTGGCTGGATTATAATGTGCAGCTAGGCTGCTGAGCATTCAGCGGCTCAATCACTGTCAATCTAAAAGCATTAATGACAGAGTGGACCTCTGTGAGGGCGGGGAGGCACAGCCATGGCTTCTGGCGGCAACCACATCCATCAGGAAGGCAACGAATGATGCCAACGAGCCAGAACAGATTGCCACTGTGCCGACCTGCAGGGTTTGAGGGCAGGGCAAAAGCAGTTGACATGGTCACCATCTGCACTATACCTGCAGTATCACAGCCAGGGGTGTAGTCATCCAGGACCTCGGGGGATCTTAGACCCCTTACTTTTTGGGGAGCCAGGTCCCAGCAGGGTCCCTATGTCTCTACCATCCTAGGAGCCAATCAGCATGAAAGGGGAGTATGTTAGCCACAGAGAAGAGTCTTCTAACATGCTTCCTTGTCTTTTCCTACTGATTGGAGCCAATCAGAGTGAAAGAAGGTGAGTCAGCCACTGAGAAGACTCTTCTCAGTAGCTAACACTTTCCCCTGCCAAGCTTATTGGCTCCTAAGGATGTCTGTTGTTGTGGGACAAGGCATTAACAATGATGTCATTCTCAACCCAGCAGCAGCAAGGGGGGGCATGGTTGAGACTATCATGAAGTGACCCTGCACTTCTGATTTAGTGCAGGGTCAGAAGAAACCCAGGGCAGCAAGCAAAACACTAAAAGTACTTTAGAACATCCAAAAAAACAAAAGACTTTAAAACATATTAAAACAAAACATCTTAAAAAGTCTTTTTAAAAAAAGCTTTAAAAACATCTTAAAAAGCAATTCTAACACAGATGTAGACTGGGATAAGATCTCTATTTATTTATTATTTATTTATTAAATTTATATCCCACCCTTCCTCCCAGAAGGAGCCCAGTGCTTGTTGAAAGAGGAAGGTCTTCAGTAGGCACCAAAAAGATAACAGAGATGGTGCCTGCCTAGTATTTAAGTGGAGGGAATTGCCACGACAATAAAGGTCTGTTTCCTATGTTGTGCGGAAGGGACTTCCTGATCAGATGGTATCTGCAGGAGGCCCTCACCTGCAGAGCGGAGTGATTGACTGGGTGTATAAGGGATAAGACGGTCTTTCAGGTATCCTGGTCCCAAGCTGTATAGGGCTTTGTACACCAAAACTAGAATGTTGAACTTGGCCCGGTAGCATGACTTGCCACTACGCTACTGATCATACCACTTTAAACAGTTATGGTTTCCTCCCAAAGAATCCTGGGAACTATAGTTTGTGAACGGTTCTGAGAGTTGCTAGGAGACCCTTATTCCCCACACAGAGTTCCCTGGGAAGAGGGATTGACTGTTAAACCACTCTGGGAATTGTCACTCTGTGAGGGAGTCTCTGATCTGCTTTCAGCACCCTTAACAAACTACAGTTCCCAGGATGCTTTGGAAGATGCCATGACTGGTTAAAGTGGTATGATGCTGTTTTAAGTTTTAGTTAGGAAAATAAAACAGCCGATATCATAATGACGTTGTATAAATCCATGGTGCGGCTGCATTTGGAATACTGTGTACAGTTCTGGTCGCCTCATCTCAAAAAGGATATTATAGAGTTGGAAAAGGTTCAGAAGAGGGCAACCAGAATGATCAAGGGGATGGAGCAACTCCCTTACGAGGAAAGGTTGCAGCATTTGGGGCTTTTTAGTTTAGAGAAAAGCCGGGTCAGAGGAGACATGATAGAAGTGTATAAAATTATGCATGGCATTGAGAAAGTGGATAGAGAAAAGTTCTTCTCCCTCTCTCATAATACTAGAACTCATGGACATTCAAAGAAGCTGAATGTTGGAAGATTCAGGACAGACAAAAGGAAGTACTTCTTTACTCAGCGCATAGTTAAACTATGGAATTTGCTCCCACAAGATGCAGTAATGGCCACCAGCTTGGATGGCTTTAAAAGAAGATTAGACAAATTCATGGAGGACAGGGCTATCAATGGCTACTAGCCATGATGGCTGTGCTCTGCCACCCTAGTCAGAGGCAGCATGCTTCTGAAAACCAGTTGCCGGAAGCCTCAGGAGGGGAGAGTGTTCTTGCACTCGGGTCCTGCTTGCAGGCTTCCACCAGGCACCTGGTTGGCCACTTTGAGAACAGGATGCTGGACTAGATGGGCCACTGGCCTAATCCAGCAGGCTCTTCTTATGTTCTTATGTTCTTAAGTGTATAGTGCAGATGGGACCTGAGTGATGAAGGTTTTACTGGACAATATCAATTCAGGCAGCTTGCATGCTCACCTGTGGAGAGAAAAAAATCCTCCAGCATAACGAAAAGTAGCACGCTGGACAGAAAGCTAGGCAGAACCCTTCTCTCTGACATGTTAACTTTCTGCGTGCAAGACATTTGGGGAAACTAGGGTCCATTGGCTCAGAGATACTGGAAACCTGGACAAAGATATTACAGCCAGCAGGGCTGGTGATAGGGAAACAAGTGCCTATATAGATAGATATCTACATAAGTCAGCCCAGCCTGTACTAGAAACCATTTTTTACTCACATCTGCCGGCCATGCTGGTCTTCACGGGTGAGCACGCCTTCTTTTTCCATCAACATTTGCCTGAAGGTCCCCACTTTCTGACGGATCTCCTCTTCTGAATACCTGCCGTACAAGATAAAGGGTGGGTAGAGTCAGGAGCATCATCCCACAAATGCCCAGTTTTGCTGCTGCTGCTGATTTATTATAAGTATTAGTCACTTCCCCCCCCCAAAGGAACCCAAAGCGACTTACAACATTAAAAACAGATATAATAAAATACATAAACACATCTCTTCCGCACATGATTAAAAACAAACAGAAAATTAAATTGAAAAGGAAGTGAAAAGGAAGATCCTTCCCTGGGGCCTAAAGATAGATAAAGAAGGCACCGGACGTGCCTCCCTGGGGAGAGCATTCCAGAAGCGAGGAGCCACCACTGAAAAGGACCGCTCTTGTGTTACCACCCTCCACACCTCCCTCGGAGGGAGCACTCAGAGAAGGGCTTCAGACGATGATCACAGGGTCCAGCTCAGTTCAGGTGGAGAGAGGTGTCGGGGTCCTGAGCCGCATAAGGCTTCATAGGTCAAAACCAGCACTTTGAATTTGGCCCAGAAACATAGGCAGCCAAAGCAGCCATGTCAGAATTGGTGTTCTGTGTTCCGATCGTCTGGCCTGGGTCAGCAGTTTGGCCATTGAATTCTGCACCAGATGCAGTTTCCAAACCATCTTCAAGGGCAGCTCCATGTATAACACATTGTTTCGTACTTGTCCTTCACTGTAACGTCCCAGAGCAGGTTACAACAATATAAAAATATATTAAAATCAGTTAAAACAATTTACAATCAGGGGGATGTGGTTACCAGCATTCAATGACGGCTGCTTGGAGCATGGGCTCTGTGCCTGATCATTGCTGCTACCCTATTCACAAGTGGATTTAATCAGTTTTGGAAATATATCCCTTTAGGGGATAGATACCCTTAGGAAACCAACTGGCGCGGGAGCGTCCTTTAACGGAGTACTTTCCAACTAAATCAGTCGTTTTTAATTTGGGGCCTAGCTTCAACGGTGAACCAAGTAAAATGGCATCTAAACCATCCAAACCCAGAAGATCAGACAGTGAAGATATTGCAGCTCTCATACAAAGGGAATTCGCTACCCAGTTTCTACAGCAGAAGCGAGATCTTAAAGAGGAGTGGGCAGCTACCCTAAAACCCATTGAGACTAAATTGACATCTTTGGATAGTAAATTCAAAGAAGTGAAAACAGTTGCAACGGAAGCAGATATGAGCGTTCAAAATGCAGAGCTGATTTTTAAACTTAAAAAAATCTACGACAGATCTCCAATTTAAGATTGCAGATTTGGAGGATAGGGGATGTAGATTAAACCTTTGCTTATGTGGGATTCCTGAAGGCTCAGAAGGCTCAGATAGGCAATCTTTCCTCCTCTCATGCTGGGCACAGCTCTTTACGGACTGGGAGATAACACCACAGGATACTGAGAGAGCCCATCGTACTCTATATCCGAAAGCTACTGGAGCCACTAAACCTCGGGATGTAGTAATCTGCTTTGCATACCATCACTCTAAAGAGGATTTTTTATGACGAATCTGGGCCTATGTAGGTGGGGTTGTGGAGATCGGGGTACTTATTACCAAACAATGTGGAATTGTCAATATGGTTTTGAATTTTGGTGTACAGTTATTAGGGAAATAAGTGCAATCATTCGACGGGAAGTTACTTTCGATCCTAGATTATGTTTGCTCTCTATTTTGGTTGGTCCTAATTCAGAGTTACCGTATAAGGAGTTAATTACTTATTTGCTAACTGCAGCAAGAGTAACCATAAGCCAGGGCTGGAAAGATGCCTCTTTGGTTTCATTGGACACTTGGTTCTGAAAATCCCTTTTTCCTGAAGTTTCTGAAAAACTAACTTATCACCTCAAGGAACTTTAAGGACTGGTAGATCCAATGAATTATGTGGCCATATGGTGGCCTTTTATGATTTATATGGAAAGGCAAATGCATGGATGGATGGTTCCGAAGAAATATGCTTTTATTTGGTTTTCCTGAAGACTGATAATTAGCGTTCCCCTCTTTTTCTTTAAGATTAGATATCCCCTTTTCTCTTCTCTTTAGGTCCTCCGATAGATATATTTGGTGCTTTTTGTTTAAAATCAGTATTCCCCTTAGTATTGTCAATGGTATCAATTCGATTCCGTTCTATTTGTTGAGATCCATGTTATCTTGTATTGTTTTATATTTGTTGTACTCAAAAATGCTTTTCTTTTGAGTTTCATCTGTTATCCCATGCTATTTTCAATAAAGATAGTTTAAATATAAAAAAAACACCCACAATTTACCATCAAAAGAATGGTGGCAATGTTGATAAGGGCACTCAGGGCAGCAAGCAGCAGTTATATAACAATAAACACATCTTAAAAACCATTCCAATAATAGATGCAGACTGGGATAAGTTCACTCCTTAAAAGTCTGGGCGGAAGAGGTAGGTCTTCAGTCGCGCTGTGCTGTGTGTAGTTGCGTTGCTTAATTCCGTTTAAAAGCAGCACCACAGCAGCAGAGAGCAACAGCAGATGTTGAAATGCGAGTCTGCCAGCGTGTGCGCCCGTTTGCCTAAGAAAGCATTTGCCTAAATTGTTTTTATATTGTTTTAAAATTTTAAAATTGTTTTTAAAATATGTGTTTTAAATTGTATATTTGTTTTAATGTTTTTGATTGCTGTAAACCGCCCAGAGAGCTTCGGCTATGGGGTGGTTATACAAGTGCAATAAATAAATTAAATAAATAAACAAATAAAGCAGGCTTTTACCCTGCATCAGCATCACTGAGACTGGAGACTTAGTAAAATAAGAAAAGCTACTTTATTTAGAGAAATACATAGTAGATAGTTAGAACTAGGTTTGCTTTTCTAACTAAGTTGGAGGCATAATGCCCAGGTGTGGGAGTCAGCCCCATGCTCGGAGAGAGAGAGACAAAGGGATGTCTCCTCTCTCCTGGACAGCCGGAGGACAAAGGAATGGGAAGGGCGGAAGGAGGAGGGGCAGGTAAGCTTCCCTAAAGGCGTCACAGTTTAGTGACAGAAGGAGGTCAGTCAGAGCATCACAGGTAAAGGTAAACAAGCCTATCCATCTGGAGGACCCTAGCCCTATCTTCCTTCTGGAGCTTAAACAAAAGAACAAAACAGGAGTTGCTCTTGCCCCACTTCCAACAAGTAGGCGCTGAAAAGATAGATTCAACAGGTCAAGCCTTCTTGGCTCCTGACCCTCTCTCCACCCTTTTCAAGTCATTTCCTTCTGCCTGTCATTTTCTGGTCTGTCCTGAGGCAGCTTCTGCTGTCACCCTTCGCAACCACTGCTCCATAGACACAGAGCAAAGAGGGTGTCCGAAAGAGAGACAGAGCGTGGAAAGCGGTGTCAGAGAGAGGGAGAGAGTAGAAGTGCCTGTCCACTGCTGGCTTTGGTCCTGCCCACTGTGATGTTCCTATATTAATGTATATATGGTAAGTGTTGGTTGTTTAGAAGATACATGGTAAGTGGAGTGAAAGAGGAGGGGGAGTGAATGGGCAGTAGAATGCTAGATGATTGGCTGAGTGTTTAAAATGGCTGAACGTATAAAAGGAAGAGTGAGAGTGGAATCTGGGGGGAGAAGAGAACTGAGTGGGTTGCTTGGTGGGTTTGAGAGAGTGGTTTGCCAGGAGAGAGTGGAGAAGGAGGGGGGTGGAGTTCGGATTAGTATTGAGTAAAACCATATGCTTATGTGCCTTAAGAAGAAATCTTGTTAATCTTGTTAGCTTTGTTATCTGTAACAAATACTTAATTTGGTTTACCAAAGGCCTGATCCTTGGCTGGGGTTTCACAGACCAGAAGGGAGGGTAAGGTAATGACCAAGGCTGAAGGGAAACTGTAACAAATGGTGGCAGCGGTGAAGAGAATAACAATACCAGTATTCAGAGTCTCTGGGAATACTAGTATTAGGACGTGACTGGTGGTTGCCTAGCAGGGGGATCTGTTGAGATCTGTGCTAGAGCGGGGAGAGAAACAATAAAAAAGGACAGTCTGGACTGGTGGAGTCCCTGGTGGTGCCTAGTGACAGGCAGTAGCCACGCGCAGGTAGGAACCTGACAGGGAGAGCCAGGGAAGGGCGTCACACCCACAGCCAGCATATGTCCCTCCCAATGGATTACCAGCTCAGGAAGGTGGTCCTCTGCAGAAAAAAAAGGTGCCCCACTCTTGCTTTAAATCTATGTAGGGCTGCCTTTGAAACCGGCTCGGAAGTTGCAGTTGGTTCAAAATGTGGCAGCCAGAATGTGAGCTGGATCGCGGCGTGGGGATTGTCTCACCCCAGTGCTTTGTCGACTCTACTGGCTCCTAGTTTGTTTCCGGGCCCAATTCAAAGTGCTGGTGTTGACCTTGAAAGCCCTAAACAGCCTCGCAACAATGTACCTGAGGGACCACTTACGCTCATATGTACCTGCCTGTGATTTAAGATCAGCTGCCTCTGCTCTCCTATGTGTGCCTGGAATGAAATATGTCAGACTGGCAGGCACGTTGGAGAGGGCCTTTTTAGCAGTGGCCCCAAGCTCTGGAATACTCTACCCCAAGAAGCCCGCTCTGCTCCCTCCTTGATGGCAACCCTGAGATTTCTGAAAACCATCTTGTCCTGGAGAGCCTTTGCGAGGGACTGAAGACAGAGCCTGAAACTGATTTTATTTCCCCCCTTTTTTAGTTTTACCTCTTTAGTCCCCTTTTAATATCACACCCCCTGGATTTCTTAACTGTCTTTTATGTATTTTAATCTATTTTAATGTTTTTTGTGTGTGTTTTGTGTAGGATTTTATTGTGAGCTGCCCTGAGCGCCCTATTGTGCAGAAGGGCGGGACAGATATAGAGTATTTCAAATAAATAAATAAAAATAAACACATGTCAAAAACAGCACTTTCAATTAGGCCCGGAAATGGACCAGAAGCCAGCACAGATGCCAAAGCGCTGGCATGATGTACGATCACATCCAGATGGTTCTTCACAGTGCTCAATCATTGCACATGTGCCCCTCAGTAAGACAGAGGAGGACGGCGGGCAGGAAGAGAGTCTGCTTTGCTACACTAGAATTCAGAATGCGAGAGGAGTAGAATACAAAGGAAAAAGCGAACAGGGAACATTCCTAATTACAGTGCCAGGCTCAGGAAAGGGAAGATGTCAATGCCCAGAGGGGTCTTACAGGGAGAAGTCACTGAAGTCTTAGGAGAACCCAAGAAGCATAGAGAAGGAGGGAGGGAGAAAGACTGTAACAGAGTAGTGGGGATGGGCAAGAAACTTGATTCAGTTTGCATTTAAAGCCAAATCTATCAAATCAAGACTTTCCGAAACAATATGACAACCAGAACAGAGACATCCTTCAAAATCTGCGCTTATCGAAGCTTTTCTCCAACCGTCGTTCACAGAAATGCATTGATTAGGGCAGGGTTCTGGAAACTTCGGTCCCGAGATATTAAGACTACAAATCCCATCGTCCCCAGCCAGCTTACCCAATGGTCAGGGACGATGGGTGTTGTAGTCCAGCAACATCTGAGGACCCAAGGATCGAAGACCACTGTCTTAAGGGAAAGGGTGCATAAAAATGAATATGGGAGCAAAAATAACATACATGAAATGCATGATAAGAGGAGAATGCCCTTGCAAGAAAAATGGGCCCATTAGTCAACACTGCATACAAAAATACATTTATTACGAGCAATTTGCACTAAAATGCAGAAGAGTTTGCATGAGGATTTTTTAAAAAACCCAGCAAATGGCTGCAGAACTGCACTTAAGATTGGAAAAAATTAGAAACGGGAATGAATAGGTCCCCTATAGAGGAGGATATACAGCCATGGCAAACTGGTCCTCCTGCCAGGGCGACGCTTTTTATCTTGGCCTCATTGACAAAGGGCCCGCTTGTTTTTCCTTCCTTCCTGACTTATAAGGCCTGGATGCGTATTTATGGGGTGATTCAGCCCACTTTTGCAGCTTTCATGGCCCATTAGTTCTGAGTTACTGCCCTGCGAACGAAGCCGCCCGCTGCTCTCTGCTCGCCCCGGGGGCTCTCTCTCGGCTGCCCTGCCTCAAGAGTCAGTGGGTCGATACTTCCTTGATTTATATAGCATGAAACACCCTGAAGAGGATGGGGTGGTGGGGAGAGGAGAGAGGAGAGGAGCGAAGGGCCCTCATTTCACCTTTGTGCTCCTGGAGCAGTGAAAAATTCTCAAGGAGGCCACAGCATGCCTAGCGGCGTCATCTTCCCAGCACTGTCTGAGAAACACCAGGTAGCTGCATTTAGGCACCCTGCTATTTCCCCATAACTCCCCTGGCCTAGTGTTGATTTGATTACATCATCATCATTACATTTATAAGAACATAAGAAGAGCCTGCTGGATCAGGCCAGTGGCCCATCTAGTCCAGCATCCTGTTCTCAAAGTGGCCAACCAGGTGCCTGGGGGAAGCCCGCAAGCAGGACCCGAGTGCAAGGACACTCTCCCCTCTTGAGGCTTCCGGCAACTGGTTTTCAGAAGCATGCTGCCTCTGACTAGGGTGGCAGAGCACAGCCATCATGGCTAGTAGCCATCGATAGCCCTGTCCTCCATGAATTTGTCTAATCTTTTTTTAAAGCCGTCCAAGCTGGTGGCCATTACTGCATCTTGTGGGAGCAAATTCCATAGTTTAACTATGCGCTGAGTAAAGAAGTACTTCCTTTTGTGTGTCCTGAATCTTCCAACATTCAGCTTCTTTGAATGTCCACGAGTTCTAGTATTATGAGAGAGGGAGAAGAACTTTTCTCTATCCACTTTCTCAATGCCATGCATAATTTTATACATTTCTATCATGTCTCCTCTGACCCACCTTTTTCTAAACTAAACAGCCCCAAATGCTGCAACCTTTCCTCATAAGGGAGTCGCTCCATCCCCTTGATCATTCTGGTTGCCCTCTTCTGAACCTTTTCCAACTCTATAATATCCTTTTTCTCCCCACACGTAGGGTGACCAACCAGGGACTGCTTAGCAGGGTCGGGCAGAGTTGTCAAGTACCCAGAAGGCCAGTTTCATAGGTGACAAGTCTCATTTGGCTCAGAGGTCCCAACTAGGGATGTAAAAGTTTACAGTGCAATTCTATGCATCTCTACTCTGTAGTAAGCCCCACTGAATTATATGGAGCTTACTCCTAGGTTTGTGCGGGTATATAGGGTTGTAGCCTTGATGTATCCATGCAATCTCATTTAAGAGAGAGGCTGGGGTATCCCTTGGGGAGCTCCTGTGATCCTGAATTCTCTTCCACTTCCCTTAGTGTTCAATAGGTGAATGTGCTTGCCTGTGTTAGGCTGCAGACCCAGGGCCAATGAGAATCTGCGATAATAGCAGTGCCACTCTCTTGGCCTTCTGAAATGCCCACCTGCGAGTAAATGTGCGTATGAGTAACGCTTAGTGCCTGATCCTATAAGATGCTGAGCCTTCCTGCCCCATTTCTAGCCCCCTGGCAGCACTCTGAGGTTCAGCCTGGCACGCAGAAGCTCTCGTAACGAGCCCATCAATAATTCTCGTTCATCTCACTTCAAAGGTTGCAAAACATCGCATTTGGGAGAATCGCAGTGACTCAGCTAAGCCCAGTTAGGGTTTGTGAACATGCAAGTCTTGCGATGAAAGCAAAGACAGGATCCAAGGAATGAGCTCGGAATTGACAAGAAATCTCACACCCGTTTGAAATTGGGCATCATTTTGGAAAGCACGCCATTGCCTTCTCGGACGGGGCGTTCACAGGAAAAGATCCTGCTGACTTGCAACCGGTGGCTCAGATCCAACAGCTCATGTGCTGTTGGGTTAACAGACTCAACCACAAATCAGAAAGCCGCCTCCCCCCGTAGTTCAAATCTTGATCTAGCTGATTAACCCTGGTAATGAGCTCTTAAGAACATACAAAGAACCTACTGGATCAGGCCAGCGGCCCATCTAAGTCCAGCATCCAGGTACCTAAGTACAGGTATTCAGAAGCATGTTGTCTTCAATGGTGGAGGCAGAGCAGAGCCATCTTGGCTAGCAGCCACTGATAGCCTTGTCCTCCATGAATTTATCTAATCCCCTTTTAAAGCCATCCAAGTTGGTGGCTTTTGATGCCTCCTGTGGGAGCAAATTCCATAGTTCAACTATGTGTTGTGTGAAGGACTCTCTTTTGTCTGTCCTGATTCTTCCAACCTTCATCTTCTCTGGATGCCCACAAATTCTAGTGCTGCAACCAGTCCTCGTAGAGGAGTCGCTCCATCCTCTTGATCATTTTGGTTGCCCAAATCTATATATACATTTCTCTCTACAGACTATATTTTTAGCCTGTGTCAATTCCACTGTGTGTTTATTCATGAGTCTGTTTTGTCCACAGAGAGCCAGTGTGGTGTAGTGGTTAAGGTGTTGGACTACGACCTGGGAGACCAGGGTTCGAATCCCCACACAGCCATGAAGCTCACTGGGTGACCTTGGGCGAGTCACTGCCTCTCAGCCTCATGAAAACCCTATTCATAGGGTCGCCATAAGTCGGAATCGACTTGAAGGCAGTACACACACACACACCTCCACATTAATCCGTAGGAAAATTTAAAAATGAAAACTCTGCACAAAAATTCAGGTTGTATCCAGCTAGGTTTTACTGGAATTAATCCTAAATTAGTTATGCCCATTCATTTCACTGGGTTTACTCTGAAACCTACCATATGAACCTACCCACAGCCAATGGTAATCATCAGGGGCCTTCCTCTGTGTGTCTTCTTTTGGGGGAGGAATAGAAGGTGGTGACAAGAGCAGAAACCTTGTCAGTGGTGGCCCCTTTGCTATGGAATGCTCCTCCCCAAGGTAGCTCACCTGGTGCCAATATTGTTAGTTTTTAGGCACTGGGCAAAGACATTCTGATTCTCCTAGGCTCTTGATTTTAACGTGGTATGTTTTTATGGCTTGTGTGCATGTTTCTCTTTTAGTAAGGTGAGGGGTGATATTTTTCCTTGCAACACTTGTTTTTAGATGAGTTGCTTTGGGGCACATTCACACCATACATTTATCCCACTCATCATCATCTTTATTTCTACGGTCGTAAACCAGAACGTCCATGTACAAAGCCATGAACAATTACAACAAAAGTACAAAGACACAACCATAATAAATAAAACAGTAGAAAACTATGCAGCAATAAAACAGTTACATGAAGTAGCGAGAACAATCGCAATAAAACAGTAAAAACTATGTAACAATAAAACAATTATAAAACTATGGAGTGGCGAGAACATCTGAAGGGATAGATACGCTCCTAGCTGATTGGGCCGCAAAAATATATTTAGCTACTGACAAGGTAGTATCCCTGCTAGCCGCTGACAGAAGATAAAAGAGTAAGCGGTCAAACGGTTTATAAGGAAATTTGTTTATAATAGGAGTTATAAATTTAAAACGAATATCATCCTATAGAGAACATTCAAAGACAATGTGGAATAAGGTTTCTATGACGTTAACACCACATGGGCAGGAGCGATTTGCATAGGGAATGCGCTGGTATCTCCCTTCTAATAGGGCGGAATTGAGACAGTTGAATCTAGCCTTCATAAAGGCTAGACGATATTTAGGGATCGTGAGATATTCCAAATAGGGGGCACTGAATAATGGCGCAAAACTTAAACCAAAGTGAATAGGGGAACAGGTCGAAGTAGCAGCTGTGATGGAACTTTGAAAGTCCATGTCACTGATACGAGTCAGGATTGAAAGCTTAGCTGACTTTGGGTCCTGAGATGCCAGATGTTCAATTGAAAGGCCAATACTTGCAAGATAGTTTGTAAATGTTTGGGCCCATTTATCCCACTGTTATTCCACTTGAAATTTCCATGGCATCCCCCAAAGAATCCTGGGATGTATTAGGGGTGCTGTGAGTTCTTATGAGGCCCCTATTACCCTCACAGAACTACAGCTCCCAAAGTGCTTTAAACAGTAAATCCCTCTTCCCACAGAACTCTGTAATTTGCAGTTCGATGAGGGGAATAGCTCCTCTCCTAACAACTCTCAGATCCCTTCACAGACGACCCCAGGATTCTTTGCGGGAAGAATCCTGTACGGTGTGAATATAGCCATAGGTGACTTACCATATTTGTTCTCTCCAGAGGGTGGCACCTGAACCAAGAGCTTCACATTGCGAAATGGGATTTTTGAGTACACATTAAAAAGAACTTTCTGACTGGTACAAGCTGAATGAGAGTGAATGAAACCGCTCCTAGTCTTTAATGCGAGTGGGGCAGCCTGTGGTTATGAAGGGGTGAAAGTGAGGTCTTTTTAATCATGCTCAGAGGTACCCACATCTTCATTCAACTCCCGTGGGCATCTTCCCCTCTGTCTTCCAGAGGAAAGGAAAGGATGCTTCAATTGCCCTACTGGTGGGGAAAGGGGGGGGATGAAACTGATTTGAAATTAAGACGGGAAATTTTAGCCATTCTGCCATTAGGCGCAAGGGTTGTGTGGGCTCAGCTTGGCATTTGAGGACTGTTGAATATTTCATGGTCTCTGGATGTGCTCTGTTGTTCAATAATTGAGTAGTTCACCTTGAGTGTCAGAGCCTGATGATGCAGAAGAGACAGTCAGGTCTCTCCCTCAAAACACACACACACACCAGTGGAGGCTGGTGGCTTCAGTGTCAGTGTGGCAGTTAATCCACTCCAGGTTTTGGTCAGACCTTTTGAGGAACTGTCCAAGGTGCTGAAACGTATAGGCTTCAGAGCCTTGGAAAAATGGAAATGGACTGCCTTCAAGTCGATCCCGACTTATAGCTACCCTATGCATAGGGTGTTCATGGTAAGGGGTATTCAGCGGGGGTTTCCCATTGCCTCCCTCTGAGGCTAGTCCTCCCCAGCTGGCTAGGGCCTGCTCAGCTTGCCACAGCTGCACAAGCCAGCCCCTTCCTTGTCCGCAACTGCCAGCTGGAGGGCAACTGGGCTCCTTGGGACTCTGCAGCTTGCCCACGGCTGCACAGGTGGCAGGGCACGTCACCCCTGAGCCACTCCCTGTGGGGTGATCTTTAGCTGGCCCTTGACACCCAGGAGACGTGAGCGGGGATTGGAACTCACAGACTCTGGACTCCCAGCCAGGCTCTCCTCCCCACTGTGCTATACCAGCTACAGGTTCTCAAAAGTTCTGACTAAAACCCAGAGCAGATCCACTGTTCCACTGACGCTGGAGCCACCAGTCTCCACTGACACACACTTAACGCACATGAAAATGAACATACATACACACTGTTTTGCCTTGCATGCTTTCACATGTTACGTTGGGGGACTTCCCCTCCCTCCTTCTCACAAGGGTAGGAGCACATAGGGATGCACAAAGCCCACCTCTTCATCGGAGCTTGGAAGTAACTAGTCACAAGTAACGAATTACTTGTAATTTATTACTTTTTTGAGTAACGAGTGGGTAACTTCATTACATTTTGCTGGTAATAGAACGAGTAGTAACTTCATTACTTTTGAGGAGTAATTGTAATGTTTCCAGCATTACTTTTGCGCATTACTTGGGGGGGGGAGCAGGGGAAGTCTGCTGCTCCTCTGATTTGTGAATTAAAATCATGTGCTTCAAATTGGGCTTCTGTGCAGCGTTGTTCTTCCTTCATGCTGTATGGGTGCTTAGGAGACGACGAGGGAGGAGGTGGAGAGCGAGACGGGATGGAGAAAACAATTGTTTAAAAATTTACAGGAGTAGAAGGAGAAAAGAGCTGGAGGCGATATATATACCCAAAAAATATGTGTGTTGGGGTATCATCATTGCTGGGGGTAGGGTGAGGGGATGTGAGATTCTGTTATGCCCTTCTGTTAATCTTATGGATAAAAAAAAAATCTACTACCCTCTGTGTGTGTGTGCTTATTTTTAATGTTGTTTTAGGCTACTTAGATGTGCAGCAGCCAACGCCAGCACCTTGTAGGCATGTTTTTTTTTAAAAAAAAACAACTAAGATGTAATTGTAGCAATTACTTTTGAGTAAAAGTAAAGTAATCAGTTACTTTCAGAGCAATTGTAATTGTAACGGTAATTACTACTTTTGGGGGCCCGTGTCACTGTAATTGTAATTTATTCCTTTTTAAAAGTAATCTTCCAAGCTCTGCTCTTCATTTCTGACACGCCATGTGGGGGACATGATAGAAGCGTATAACATTATGCACGGCATGGAGAAAGTGGACAGAGAAAAGATTTTCTCCCTCTCTCATAACACTAGAACTCATGGACATTCATTGGAGGATCCATGACAGACCAAAGAAATCCCTTCTTCATGGAGCCCTAGTTAAACATGAGATTTGCTCCCACATGAGGCAGCGATGGCCACCAACTTTGATGGCTTCGAAAGAGGATGAGACAAATTCATGGAGGATAAGGCTATCAATGGCTACTAGCCGAGATGGCTTTGATCTGCCGCCATAGTTGGAGGTAGTATGCTTTCGATTACCAGTTGCCGGAAAGCGCAGGAGGGGAGAGTGCTCTTGCATTCCGGTCCTGCTCGCAAGCTTCCTATAGGCATCTCTTTGTGAGAACAGGATGCTAGGCAATACTAACATTTTGGCCCGGCCTTTGAGATAGGACAGAGAGCAGTAACCGGATAGGTAGAGATTGGTCACCAATGAGGATTTTTTTAAATTAAAAAAAAGCACTTTGATGCAGAACTGCAGAGAACTGGGTATCAGATTGTAAAAATGACAAACGGAGGGAATGGGAAGCAACAGATCCTTCCAGCCCTATACCTCATGTCATATGGCCAAAACAGTGTTGCAGGCCAAATGGTGAAACCTGGTTAAGAGACTATTGGACTGGTGGGCTCTGTCGAATTTGCCACACGTCTGCATCTGTTGCCTAATGTCAGGACCGGCTCCGTCTGGAACGGTCCAACTCCTTCATTGACCTGTTTCCAACAGCAACCAGCAAGATGCTTCCTGAAAGCACCCAAGCACAAGCACCCCCCTATTTGCCCCCCATCCCAGCACCTGGAATCCAGAGGTGGACTGTCGTTGAATATGGCAGCTCCATTTAGTTAGCAGCTGTTGACAGATTGTCTGCTCCAGTGCAGGCAATTATAGTGACAAAGTGGCAGAGGGGGGGGGAAACTATGCTCGCCCTAGTGCATGGGTTGAATGCATAAAAGCCATCGTGTTCATCAACCTGCCTCCCCACCCTTCTCATCTCCGTGAAGCACAGCAACATGAAAACAGTCTGAGGCTTTGGAATGCTTCAGGATGGTTGTCAGATAAAAAGGAGCTGGCGAGGTGAGCGAGAGAGAGAGGAAAGCAACAGACTTGTTAAATCATTGCCTTCTGAAATATACATCAACATTCAACAGCGAGGAGTAAAATGCAGAGGAGAGCAGCCTACAAAGGAACAGGCACCTCATCAGTTCCTGAGCTGTGAAAAGTCTGGGGTTACTGAGACTGGCTGAGCTTTTAAAGCCAGCGTGGCATGTAATGTGAGCCAGGAAGGCCTGCCTTCAAATTTTATCTCAACCACAAATGCACTGGATAGCCCTCATCAAGCCACGCTTCTTGCAGTGGTTCTAGCTGCAATGGTTTTCATCAGGGGACTGGGGCTGCTGGGCAGCCCTCTGTCGGGAATGCTTTGATTTGGATCCCTGCATTGAGCAGGGGGTTGGACTTGATGGCCCTACAGGTCCCTTCCAACTCTACTATTCTATGATTCTATGAAAACAAAGCAACTGTGAGGAGAGACTGAAAGAACTGGGCATGTTTAGCCTGGAGAAGAGAAGACTGAGGGGAGATAGGATAGCACTCTTCAATTACATGAAAGGTTGTCACACAGAGAGGGGCAGGGATCTCTTCTCGATCGTCCCAGAGTGCAGGACACGGAATAATGGGCTCAAGTTGCAGGAAGCCAGATTTTGACTGGACATCAGGAAAAACTTCCTAACGGTTAGAGCCATACGGCAATGGAACCAATTACCCAAAGAGGTAGTGGGCTCTCTGACACTGGAGGCCTTCAAGAGGCAGCTGGACGGCCATCTGTCAGGAATGCTTTGATTTGGATTCCTGCATTGTGCAGGGGGTTGGGCTTGACGGCCTTGTAGGCCCCTTCAAACTCTACTATTCTATGATTCTATGAAAATGTGCTTTGAAGCTGGCTGAAAATTGCCATCCTGGAGAGAGACTGAAAAGAGACACCTATTGGTTAATAGGATTGTGGCATCACTGAAGCCTATATCCCAAATAGGTCCTATCACCTTGGACACTTCCTTGAAAGTTTGGACTAAAACCTGAAGTGGATCCTGCTGCCTCACTGTCATGGATCCGCCAGCTGCCACTGCTTGCAGGAAAGAATCTATGCATTTAGCACAATTAATATGCTAGTTCCTGTGCTAGGAATGGGGGGAATCAGTTCTTATCTTCACACAAACTTTATTCTTCCTCAAACAAGGTGCCAATTGAAATACAGCTATCCTTCAAAGTCTGCACGTCTCTGCTCGATGCAGTTCTCCAACAACAACAAAATATACAAAAATGTGTGTATTAGAAGAAAGTCAGTGAAAACAACAGTGCTTTATTTTAGGAGAAAGTGCTTGCAAAAAGGTGTGTATTTGGCAAAATGGCAAGCAAAATGTGCTTATTGCGTTATCTGCACACTAAGATGCTGATGAATATTTTTTACAAAGACTAGTTGCAAAGTGATGCAGAAATATTGATAGCATTGCAGTAATCTAACTTGGAGGTTACCAGAGCATGGGCAACTGAAGCCAGGTTATCCCTGTCCAGATAGGGACATAGTTGGGCCACCAACCGAAGTTGGTAGAAAGCACTCCGTGCCACTGAGGCTACCTGAGCCTCAAGTGACAGAGATGGTTCTAGGAGAACCCCCAAGCTACGAACCTGCTCCTTCAGGGGGAGTGCAACCCCATCCAGGACAGGTTGGACATCCACCATCCAGTCAGAAGAACCACCCACTAACAGTATCTCAGTCTTGTCTGGATTGAGTCTCAGTTTATTCTTTTGATGTTGCATTTCCAGCTATTAAAAAAAGGTAAGGGAACTCCTGTACCCTGATTGATTCAACAGGAAGCCCCAGGTGGGTGAATAACGCCTCAGGAAGAGAAGCCTGGCTTTGGTTTATAAGAAGTCCCCAGATAATTTTTTTCATATGCGCCATATTTCAGCTGAGTGGAATGGAACCCAGGACCCCTGTAGGGATGTTGGGAAATGGGTTGATCTGCATTTTAAAGCAAACCCAGCTCGTTTGCCTGTCCTGGGCTTCTCTGAGGATCAGGACTCCATTACCAGGTAGATGATGCACGTCTCCAAATATTGCAGCACAGTTTTATTTTTAAACACAGACATACACAGCCTCTTTCATAGGGGAAAATGTGCACAAGCATGAATATTTCAGGGGAAAATGCATGAAATGTGTGTTTTGGGGGAGAATGCATTAAACTGTGTGCAATTTATATGAATTTTTTACGTGTGTTTTGTTTTTTTAATCCGCAAAAAAATGGGAAAGGATGAACCAATGATTTAAGTGCATGCAGCACGGAAATGGAAGAGAAATAGGCTGATCTATCCATCCCTCGCATCCCCTGGGGCTCCTGTCACTGTGGAGGAAAAGAGTCTGACAAGGCTGGCCCATCAGGGATCGCTGCTGCAGGCCAAGTCTGAGTCACAGGCCAGCTGAGAGGGCTGGGGGCAG
This sequence comes from Rhineura floridana, assembly GCF_030035675.1. NCBI lineage: Eukaryota > Metazoa > Chordata > Lepidosauria > Squamata > Rhineuridae > Rhineura > Rhineura floridana. Next base: position 3,149,804 of record NC_084500.1, on the reverse strand, counting down.
CTGCTTCTCTCAGAAAGAGAATCCTACCTCATGCCATCCCTGTGGCTTTTTGCAGTGCCGCTCCACAGCACAGAAATCCCTATGAGTCATCCGTCCTTTGATGGACCAGCGGTGTTGGTGGGAAGTCATCACATTGTGTCATCTAAGACAGACCCGCCTGGGGCCTGAGTTGCCATCATTAGGAAGCAAACTGTCCCCCATTCTGACCCTCTGATGTCCTCACCATCTGGATCTAGGGACAAGGTTGATCTCCAATTCAGATTGCATTGAAAACAGAATTTATCCCAGTGCTCTCCCTATCGTAAGCAGTCACCTCTGAGCCCTGACTGTGACCCGGCGCCCCAGCTGGCGCCCCTGTGGCCTCTGTCACCATGCCCAAATCACTGCCAGATTCAGGTGACCTGACAGTTTGTTTCCAGGGCTGCATTTGACCACCTCTTGCATAGGTCTCACCCTGGCTGATCGGCTACTGTGAAAAAGGCCGCTTCTTCTGCTCTCCTGTGCGTGTGTGCGTGTGTAGATGTTCAGTGCATGTTTTTATTTATCATTTTCTAAAACCTCTGCTTATGCTCATAAAAAAAATGTGCTAAGTCACTTGGAGACCATTTCTGTGTCACAGTCGACCAACAAATTCATTCAAGAGTGATAACAACAACAACAATAATAAAAATGCATGTTTTTATGATGCTGTCTTGGTTTTAGGTTGTACTTGTGTTTTAATTATTATTATTATTTTGTATATATATTGTCTACTGCTTAGACGTTTTAAAAATGTTAAGTGGTTTGCGTTTTAGAATGTTTTTGATGGCAATTCTGTTTTGGAATTTTTTAAAAATTATTTTTCTTTCTCTTGTTAATTTGTTTTTACTTACATTTTTCACCTTGGGCTCCTTCGGGAGGAAGGGCACGATATAAATTCAATCAATCAATCAATCAATGCTTTTAATTAGTTGATCAAAGGTGCCACTCACCCTTGCTCCTCCATCATCTCCTGGAGTTCCATGCACTTCAGCTCGACCCTGCGCTTCCTCTCGTGGTCCAAGATCTCCCGGTGGGCCTTCTTCACCAAACCAGCCTCCACCAGCCTCACCTCATCCTCTGGCTTGTGCCAGGTGCCTGAGGCACCAGCCTGGGGGAAGCCATTGGACGCTTCCTGCGGAGAAGGCATCCTGGCACCGTTGTTGCAGAGAGACATGAAAGAGGCGATGTGGGGGGGTGGAGCCCCCTTCTGTAGATCCTGGGGAAGAAAAAAAGGGGGGGAAAGAGCATGTGCTTATTTCTACATTCTAAAATACAGCATTCTAGGGACCATTAGAACGTCTCAATAGGCTTGGTTTTTCCTTCTCCCACCCATTCCTTTTTCCTTGAGTGCCATGTCTTCTTTTTTTTAAACAGTTAGAGTGTACAGAACAGGCCAGAGGCCATATGGCCTAGTCTCTCCGAATGCCATCAGTATGTGCAACTTCCACATTCTCCCCAAAAGCATCCATTTGATGTGTAGAATGCCTTACATGCGGGCATTATTCATACAGCTTATTTAGGGATGGAAAGATCTGCCAGTTTTGCTTCTCTCTGTTGCTCATTTTTCCAGTCTCACATTCAGACCCCCCGATTTCTGCAGAAATTTGTGGGGAAAAATCCTCATGAACATTCTTCAGCAGGACGGTGCAAATTTCTCCTAACAAGCACATTTTTGTATGCAATTTTGCCTAATGTGCACTTTTTTTTTGCAAGCAATTCTGAATGCCTTTTTGTCCATCAGTCTCACTCATGCGTTCATTCTTATGCATACTTTCGCCGAATAAATGCATTTTTGTAAACACTGGTTGGTTGGACAACTGCACTGCGAAATTTAGAGAAGTGCAAATTTCAACGGCTGGCTGTGTTTCAGAAAGGGTGAATTTGATAAATGCTGGCTTGACATGTGAACGGAATCAAGTTTCTCCTCCAAGTCTAGCCACAACCCTCCCTGACTCTGCTGTCCTTGGCTGCTTTTGCCTGGTTGGAAATGTGTCCTTGAATGACATTGTCTCTTCCCTGCCTGGATGGAGGATCAAGAGGGGTGTGTGGATGTGTGTAGACACCAGCTTACATTAGTTGCTCTGCCCAGTTTTGCCTCTGGACCCACCCGCCACGTACAGAGAGTGTGGAATCCTCTGGCCTTTGCAATGGCTAGAATGTACCCTCCTGTACCAAGACAAGAGTCCGGCCTGTTGCTTCACCTACGTTTGCCTCCAGCCCCCTGCTGATCTCTGGCATGTGGCCCCCGGATGATTTCCTATGGGAAGATGAGGCCCTTGGGTCAAAACAAGGTCCCACACCCGGACTTCCGGGAAGGGTGACTTAGCCTGTGCCTGCTTTTGAGACGGGCTCCTGCCTCAAAAGAAGCTTATTCAGATATATCAGTCAGTTTTTTCTCTTTTTTTGACTGATTAAACTTCTCCCGGGTAGGGAGAAACGAAGAGATTAACCTCAAAGCCTATTTTTGTTGGGACGACCAGATCTCATTAATTTATGGGACGAGGTCCAGCCGACGAAGGTGGGACGGATTTTCAACAGCAAGCTCTATCTGATAAAGCGAACGTTCATCTTATCTTCTAAGAGAGAACGCACTAACAGGCAAGCACCCTTCTTTCTATATTTTTCTTTTACTTGACTTAAATTGTTGCTGTTTAAAAGAGATTTGCCAGATTGATCGGTTTTTGACATCTCACTGGGGAGCCGTAACTTCTCTCTGCTACGCACTAATTAATAGCTTATCTCTGTTTTTGTTGCAAAAAGCTGTCCTGGATTTGCATTCTAAAGATACACACAGAAGAGGGATTTCTATTCCAGATTTTTATTTTGAAGAATATTATATTGTCTGAGACTACTCTCTTTTTGGTCTATTTTATTTTGACGAATCTGTTTTCTGACGACTGCCATTAATTGTTTCGATCCTGGGAACTGCATTTTGTTTACTTAACTATGGAGAGATAAGGCTGTCTGCTCTGTTTATACTGTGATGTCACCAAGTTTGGAGTATTAACCCAATTGTTGCTGAAATAAGAAGTGGTTTTCCTATATTTTTCTTTTAAAATGGCAATTAAGAAAGTGGCTGAGAATCTGGAAATAACTATGTTTCAGAAAATAATGGATGAGATTGAGATAACGAAACAAAACCTGCGACAGGGTTGTAAGGAGCTGAAAATTGAATTGAGTAAAATGACGCAGGAGATTAAAGATATAGGGGTCCCTGTGAGAGAGGTGACCCTGGAAGGGGTCCCTGTGAGAGAGGAGACCCCGGAGATTGGAACAAACGTGGAACAGGAAAAAGATTTGGAGTCTATGGACTTTAGAAATAAAATCTATTGTTTGGAGACACAGGAGATTAAAGACATAGGGGTCCTTGTGAGAGAGGAGACCCTGGAGACTGGAACAGGGGTCCCTGTGAGAGAGGAGACCCTGGAGACTGGAACAGGGGTCCCTGTGAGAGAGGAGACCCCGGAGATTGGAACAAACGTGGAACAGGAAAAAGATTTGGAGTCTATGGACTTTAGAAATAAAATCTATTGTTTGGAACTCAATGTTATCTCTGAAGAAATTAATGAAGATTCTAGAGATAAAGTTATCAATGGCATGGATAATCTTCTGGACTGGAATGATGTGATGGAGCCCAATATAGAGGAAATCTATGGAATTAACTGCAGCCATGTGACAATGGAAAAACTTTCAAGAGATGACCCAGTGTATTTTGAAAAAAAGAACAGAGATATGATTTTACAGCAGTATTTCAGCAACCTATTCAGAATGGATGGCAAGAAAATATTTGGGATAGAGGTAATTCCCATCAGACTCTTACTATATGACTATGGCTTTGACAGCAAGATTATTATGGAATACTGATAATGGAAGATTGGATACTGAAATTACTGGACTTAACAAGACTACTGAAGATGGAAGATGGAAAATGGAACTAATAGGGATAATAGAACAATGGCTACTGAAATTACTGAACCTAACAGATTCTGATGTGATGGATTAATTGAAATGTTTATTTTGACTATGGTTATGACAATAAGATTATCATAATTAGTAATGAGATGGGTTAATCGATATGCTTATCTGGAAAAAAAAAATTGATAGATATATTTCTTAAAGAATTGAAACCTCTCTTTGACTTTTTGTGGAAAGAATAAAGTAATGTTTATGAGATTTGATGATTAAGTAAGATAACTATTGGAGGAAAGTGATTTTACAATATGACTTAAGAGACAGGATTGTTATATATTATAGACTTATAACTGATCTGATCTTTGACAAATGGGAAGTCAATATTTTACTCTTTATTTTTTATTTTTATTTTTATTTTTATTTTTATTTTTGTTTAACTATTTTTGATTTTGTTTTTTGTCTTTGAATGTTTTATGATTTTGTCTTGTATGTTTTATGAAAATTTGAATAAAAATTATTGAAAAAAAAAAAAAAAAACAAGGTCCCACACCCCTGAAATAGAGGAGTGTCCTCTGTTTAATCGGACCGACAGCCACATTTTCTCCTGGGGAGCTGGTGATGATCTTTGAAGAGGCCTGTGGAGGCCGGGATAGCGATTGCCGGTTCTATTTCGCAGAGTCAATTATGATAACGTTTTGATCATGCTGTTGGGTAGTGTCATAAGCGATTGTGCCTGTGTGTCCATCTTGTTGGCCGCTTTGTGCTCCTCCGATGAAAAACAACATAAAGGTCCAATCTAAAGATTTCCGAATTCTTAATGCCTCAAGCGCAATGAGGCTGGTTTTTCACGTCACGAAGCAAATAAAACAGAACAGCATGCCCCAGGTCTGGGGGGACCCTTTTCAACCTGAATGCCACATCATCATCATCAGTATTATAATTAGAATTGGAATTTATAACTCGTTCCCTTCCAGGCAACCTTCTAGGGTCTACATGCCAGGGATAAGCAGGACCAGAGGTGACAGTGAGCGGAGCAATGAATATACATGTTACCTTTGCCCAGTAGGCTAGTTTCTACACATATTCACATGCCCCCTCTCTGTTGTCTAACCAGGTAAGTGAGAGGCATGATCAGAGGGAAAGGACACATTATTTCAGCAAGCAAAAACACTCTTGGGTGCAAAGCAGAAGCAGTGGGAGCTGTGGACTGGGAAGAGAGGGGATGGTGGGGGGAAAGTCCCAAGGGCCAGACAGAGATGCCTGGAGGGCCGGATTTGGCCCCTGGGCTTGAGTTCCCCATCCCTGCCTTACCATCTACAGAGAGGGGGTGCATATGAGATGGTTACACCCAGTGTATAAAATTATTCAATTTTTTTACCACTGGCTGAGGCTCTTAACCGTTCCGCAGTTGGACCGTGGTGCCTGCAGCTGGGTCAACAGTGTCTCCCACTGCAGGCCAAGATATGCTTCCCCTGATCTCAAGCCAGTGGCCAGCGATGGCCAGGCTGATGAAGTGAGCTGAGCCATTGTGGCGACTCCTAATCAGAGGTACATTAGGCTTGAGGACATTTTGTGCATTCACCCGCCGCACCCTCCCCGCTTTATCAAGGTTCCCGTCCAGCTATCAGAATTGTTATTGCCAGCCCTGGCTTGGAAGAGGAAGCAGCTGGGATCTCCTGGGGGGGGGGCTGGATGTTAACCTGATTTTTGTATAAGGCTGTTAATGAGTGGCATAATTGCTTGTGTCTTCTGCATGAGTGGTACACCCAGCCCAGCCCAGCTCCAGTTCTGGACTCTGCAGAAGTCACCTCGCCTCCCTCGCCTCCTGCTTTTCGCCAAGAAAGATGCTGATTTGCCAGCTCGATCTTTCTGCTTGCAGAAGTATTGGTGCCGGCTTTGGGGGTGGGGGCAGGGGAAGAGAAAGAATACAGGAGGAGAAATGCCCAATAAATGACACCAGAGGGCCTGGCAGCTTTGACTGGCAATGGAAAAGAGCAATTAAGTGGGAAATGAGCGACTCGAACAATATGCAGCTCGACAGGGGCCAGCGGAGAGCAGAACTGAGGCCATGTTCTGCCGTTCTACTTTTTAAACTGGAGCAGCTCCCGATGTCCCTGCAGGTTGGCCGCTTTTGACAGGGTCAGCTTTGGTGAGAGGAGGGAGAGCCGCAGCTCAGAGATGAGAGCCCCCACTTTGCACACAGAAGGCCACAGGTTCAACCCCTGGCATCTCCACATAAGGCTGGGAGAGCAGTCCCCTGTCTGAAATCCTGGAGAGCTGCTGCCAGTCCATGCAGACGATACTGAGCGAGGTGGATCCAATGGTCTGACTTTGTATAAGGCACCTTCCTGGGTTCCTATGAGAGCCCTCGGTCCAGGCAAAGTCCCGAGGCCCAGCCCAGGAGCATGTATAGCTGGACCAGATCAGCAGTGCAGGCTGGTCCACTAGGCACCACCAACCTCAGTCTGTCTTCAGCCAGTCCAGGGGTTGCCTGCCAGCTTCCTCCTCCTTAGCTTTAGTGTTAGTTTGTTCAATAGTCTTATATCCTGCCCTCCTCCCAGTAGGAGCCCAGGGCGGCGAACAAAAGCACTGAAAACACTCTAAAACATCATACAGAAAATATATTACAACAAAACATCCTTAAAAACATATTAAAAGAGTGTTGCCTTTGTAGCACTTGGCAGGGAGGAGGATAGGGTCAAAACCAGGAACAGTTGGCTCTGCCTGTCATTGGCTCTGGCGCCACCTACTGTTGGGCTCCCTGCCTTCCGCCCCACCAAGTATCAGTGAGCACCAGCCACCATTGTAGAACAGGAGAAATGTCTTCCAGGGATGGAACCATCTGTCCGTTTCGGAACTTCCATGAAAATTCATCAGTATTTTAGTGCAAACTTCTCCTAATAAATACTTTTTTTTTGTATGCGGATTTGACTAATGTACACATTTTTGCAAGCAGCAAAACATTTGGTATGTTCTTTTCATTAATATTTTCATTTTGCGCCCACTTTCCCCTTAACAGATGCATTTCTATGAGCACCGCTGAGTAGGAGAACTGCACAATTCAGATTAGTCTGATTTTCGAAGGATGACTGTTTCACTTCTCGTACAAGTATCGGAAAGTGCAAATTTGATCAATTTGGCTTTCGAGGCAAGCCAAATCATATTTCTTTCCCGTCCCTAGCAGTGGTGCGTTTGGGGCCAATCAATTAATTTCATCGTGGGACGTTGAGGAAGCCTGAGGGGCTGCTGCGGCAGCGATGGAGATTAATTGGGGGCAACAAGGCACACTTCCAATGCAAAACCTGTCCTATTTCCGAAATCCCATCCCAAGGCAGGGAAGGCTGGTCCTCTAATGAGCTGGTGACTCCAGGGGTGCGTCCCTCATTCACCCTGGTGGTTTTTGGAAGCTCTTCTGAAAAGGCTTCTGGATAAAGCACAATCCCCATTTCCCCACACCATGGCACCCCCCACATCCTCAGAACGACTAGATGCTTCCATAGCAAGATGCCTTGTCCTGGATCAGACCACTGGTGCATCTGGCTCAATATTGTCCACACTGACTTGCAGCAGCTCACCAGAGTTTCAGGCAGGGACTCTCTCCCAGCCTTACCTGGAGACGCCAGGGATTGAACTAGGGACCTTCTGTGTGCAAGACTGATGCTCCACCTTTGAGCCACAGCCCTTTCCTTAAAAACATGGAGGGAGGAGATGGAGCTTCCTATATTCAGGCAGTGGGGGGTGGAAAGAGATAGCCCTCAGATGTTCAGCAGCAACTTGCTTAGCTAGTGGTATAAGCAGCGGGGGGGTAGCATACTTGCAGTAAGACCAGTTTTTGACCTTTTTCTTCTTGATTGTGCCCATCAAACACTGCCATTTGTCTGGGGCATTTCATGATAGCTCCATGATATTACACAGCACCTACGGCCATACTACCCTGAACACGCCCAATCTTACCTGATCTCGGAAGCTAAGCAGGGTCAGGCCTGGTTAGTACTTGGATGGGAGACCGCCTGGGATTACCAGGTGCTGTAGGCTCAGAGGAATGCTAATGGCAAACCACCTCTGAATACCTCTCACCATGAAAACCCGATGAATAGATTCATAGGGTCGCCATCAGGCATAATTGACTTGAAGGCGTATCACAACAACAGTATTACATAGCAGGGCTGCCTACTCACTAAAGATCATTTAAATGATTAATCACCTGCCTCTGGGATGATTAATTAAACGTAATCAATAGGCGCATCACCAAAACCTCAGCGTAGGTGCCTTTTGGAGATGTCAAATGAAGAATGAAATCACTTGTAATTAGATAACCAAAACAAGCACCATTAGAAGGAGTGTGTGTGTGCGTGTGTGTGTGTGTGTGTGTGAAAACTAAAATAACTTCCAGTGATAAATAAGTGGGTTCTTAACCCACAGTCCACTGAAATAAAGACAGACTTCACTGATGAATCAGCTAACACTTTGGTTGCCTCATTTACAAATTATCATCTGGTGGATCAAATAGGCCTTTGGTCTACTTTGATATTATCGCAGCCATACAAATTCTACAAGTTTTCAAAGCCCTGCACCACTCTCTCTCTCTCTCTCTCTCTCTCTCTCTCTCTCTCTCTCTCTCACACACACACACACACACACACACACACACACACACACACACACAGAGAGAGAGAGAGAGAGAGAGAGAGAGAGAGAGAGAGAGAGGGAGGGAGAGAGAGAGAGAGAGAGAGAGAGAGAGAGAGAGAGAGCCCTTGAAAAATCTGCCTGGATCAGAGACATCAGTCTGAAAGACAAAGAGGCCTGAAGGGTGAAGCCTGAGGTTCCCTACCCATGCTTTATTTGAAATGGAAATGGACTGCCTTCAAGTATATTAGGCAAAACTGCACACAAAAATGTAGAAATTAGGATAAATGGACCCTAAAAAGCTGAAGAGTTTTCATGAGGACTTTTACAAAAAAATTGCAAATTGCTGCAAAAATGTGGAGAATGGAACTTAAGACTGGATAGATGAGGAACAGAGGGTAACCATCACTGGCAGATTTGGTGATCTCTATCAGATATTGAAATCAAATCAGCCACCATTTAATATATATATATATATTACAGTTTGAAACCAAAAATCATTGGCTGTCCAATAAATTACTCAGCTAATATCCAGCAGATGTTTAGTCAGAGAGTGACTAGTCAAGGTCAACATTTGCAGAGGAGAATTTAGGAGACTGGGAATTGCATTCAACTAGGTCCTGTTCAGACTAGTGCCATTGAAATTAATAAAACCTTTGTTGGTCATGGCTAGGGATGGGTGAGAATTTCTATTCAGTTCGCATTTCAAGCAGAATTTATCAAATTCGCACTTTCTGAAATAATATGGTAACCGAAACAGTCATCCTTCAACATTCACATTTATTAGAATTTTGGGATGCAGTTTGCCAGCTTCACAATATTTATAAAAATGCATATATTAGGGGAAAGTGTGGATAAAATGAAAATATGAGTGAAAATAACAGGCAAGAAGGCATGATGTGATAAGAAATAGCTTGCAAAGATGCGTACCTTTCTCAAAACTGCCTAAAACGTGTTTATTTGGAGAAATCCACACTAAAACAGTGGAGAATTTTCATGAGGTTTTTTTTAAAAAAAAAATCGCAGATTACTGCAGAAATGGAGAGAACTGCATTTAAGACTGGAAAAGTAAGAAACTGAGAGAACCACAATTGACAGATCTTTCCATCCCTAGTCATGGCTATCAATTTTAATGGGTTTATTCTCAGTAGAACTAGCTCTAAGTACGACCGTGAATGTGTTGCAGCTTCTACAGGAGGGCTTTTTAGTTTAGAGAAAAGGCAAGTCAGAGGTGACACGAGAAAAGTGTATGAAAGTATGCATGGCATGGAGGAAGTGGATAGAGACAAGTCTTTCTCCCTCTCTCATAATGCTGGACCTTGCGGACATCCAATGTAGCCGAATGTTGGAAGATTCAGGACAGACCAAAAAAAAAAAAAAGGACTTCTTCACAAGGTGCACAGATAAATTATGGCAGTGATGGCCACCAACTTGGATGGCTTTAAAAGAAGATTAGACAAATTAGTGGAGGAAAAGGCTACTAGCCAGAATGGCTATGTTCTGCCTCCGTAGTCAAAGCCAGTACACGTCTGAAAACCATTCCTGGAAACTGTGAGACGGGAGAGTGTGCTTGCACTCAGGTCCTGCTTGTGGCCCCTGTGAGAACAGGATGCTGGACTAGAGGGCCGCTGGCCTGATCCAGCAAAGCTCTTCTGACGTTCTTCTCTATTTCCAGTCATTTTGCAGACTTGAGTGAGCGAGGCGACTGTTTGCACACACTCACGCATATACTGCTTCACCTCTCCCCTAGTCATTCTAGCACAATCCTGCTGCCAAAGCCACCTCCATTAAGTGGCTGATTGCTTAATTATAAGATTCTCTTCTCCCCTCCCTTCCTCTCGTGCCTCACTAACAGCCGGCAAGCGTCTCTAGTCAACGGTGCGGCCAACAGGGTTAGACAGCTGTATTTATATTTCTGTATTTAGATTCGAACGCTCCTTCAGAATTAGCTGAAAAGCACTTTGGAGAGATGTTACGCCACAAATGCCCATTGCCAATCATATGCCGCTGACGTGTGCAGAATGGCCAACGCAGGCACAAGGCATTACCCTGCAGCAGAAGGGGAGAACTTTGTTCAGCCCATTTTTGGAATCTTCAGTTCTCCACATTCCTGCAGCAATTTGCAATTTTTATATTCAAATCCTCATGAACATCCATCAATATTTTGACGTGAATTTCTCCTAATAAACACATTTGTGTATGCAGTTTCGATGAACATTTATATTTTTTTAATGTTATTTTCACGGATATATTTCTTTTCACAGACACTTTCCCCCATGGATGCATGTTTGTAAACCTTGTTTGGTTGGTGAATTGCGTCGCAAAATTCAGATAAGTGCAAATTTCAAAGGATGGCTGGGTTTCGGCTCTCATATTTTCGGAAAGTGTGGATTTGACAGATCCAGCTTCAAACGCAAACTGAATTGGATTTCTCCCCTATTCCTAACTGTAAGGCCCAATGTTCCTCAGTTTCCTGATGCTTGGCACAAGTCACAGTGTCCCACAGAAGGCGTTATTCCCCCTGGAAGGTGAACCCCTGTGTAATCTCCCTTCTTCTGCCCTCCCATAGGCTTTATTTGAGCGCACACCACATCTGGTGCTTGAGTTGCTAGGAGATGCTCAGGGGGGCAGGGGGGCGGTTGCTAAGCACCAAAAAACACACAACAACCAGGCCTAGTGGCAGGAGCATCCAGGAGCATGTACAGAGTATTTGTTTCATCAACCACCTTGGGCTCACAAGTGGAGTCCTTCAAGGATGAAGCTATGCAGGGCCTAGCAGTAACAGAACTGTTCAAGAAAGGAGTCAGAAGAGTCTGTCCCAGACAGCCCCAGAATATTTATTTATTTATTTTCATTGCCACCTTTTGTTGCCCCAAACCCAGCTAAATTGCCAACAGCGCTGGTTTGGTGCGGGCGAGGGAGTGTAATCAGTTTTCCTTGCTGATTCATAAGGTCACCATAAGTCGTAATCGACTTGAAGGCATATAACAACAAAAGGCTAAAACTGCTAACTGCTTCACCCACCCCCAGCCCCCATATAGGGCCACGTTCACACCAAACATTTATTCCGCTATTATTCCACTTTAAACAGCCATGGCTTCCCTCAAAGGATCCTGGGAACTGCAGTTTGTGAAGGGTGCTGAGAGTTGTTAGGAGACCTTTATTCCCCTCACAGAGCTACAATTCCTGGAGTTCTCTGGGAAAAGAACTGACTGACAGTTAAACCACTCTAGAAACTGTAGCTTTGTGAGAGGAACAACTCTCAGCACCTTTCACAAATGACAGTTCCCAGGATTCTTTGGGGGAAGCCAGGACTGCTTAAAGTTGTGGAATCCCCTCCACACAGAGGTGCACCTTCGCCGTACAATTATTGAATGCTAACAAAGGACCTCTTTTCCCTGCCCTTTGGCACTTGAGATACATGTTTTCAGGACCCCACCCTGTTCCCGTGAACGCAATGTGTTTTAATTGTTAATACTGTATTTTAAGTTACTGTAACCCACCGTGGGACAATAACAGTGGAATAACTGTATGGTGTGAATGTGGCCTAGGTTTTGCCTGCCTCGTTCTTTCTTCTGGTTCTGACATGATGCTCTCCGCCCCCTTGAGATCCCCAAGGCTTCTCCTGTTGCCATGGCATCAGGGCAAGTCTGGACCTAAGGGCAGGAGAGATCTATGCCCTGGTCACCGTGGCAACTGGAATGTTGCATCCCAACCCACTGAGAGTGAGTCCTGGTGGTTTCTCCAGCAACCCAGCTGAAGCTTGCTCCTAACTACTCTAAAGTAGCTCTCTCCCCAATGGGTTTGTTGGCTCCTCACCCTGGCCCAGGTATGGTGGTCCTCATCCTCTGCAGTCTATCTGCATCTGACCACATCCATCCTTTGCTGACCTTTTCTCTTCTCCCCTTCTGGTCTGTTGTCTCCCCCACTGTTGAAACAGTGTTGCATCCAAAGCAGCGAAGTTCTGCTGGCACAGTAGAACTTCCATTGCCCCTCTTCCCCCCCAAAAAATCTTCTCCAAAGGGTGCCCCAACCCTCTGGAGCTGATTTTGAGGCCACACAGGGAGGGGAGCTGCAGGGAAGAGGAGGGGAAGGTTCTGTCCCATTAGTACAAGCCTTTTGTGCCAGCGGAATGGGACCACAGACTCCCGACCACACACTGTAAGCCCTGCAAGGCAAAGGGCCTGCCATTTTTATTGCCGTTTCTCTGTGGAGCTTTGCCTACATTGATATCATGGTATCATTATTTTTAAAGCATGAACATACAGATGTTTAATTTGGCTGAAGAAACCCTTCACCCCCTGTTCCAGGAGGTCTCCAAACTTTTGGGGCCAGTGGGCATATTTGGGATTTTGAAGGTCTGGGGAGGCATTGCATCTGCTTTCCATCCCCAGCAATACCAGAATTCCAACATGGGTAGGACAAGGGAAGATTCCGCAGGGAGACAGAGTCCAACGCTGGATCTCCTCCCTGGTTGACACAATCTCTCTACCCTCAAGAGACTCCTCCTTATGGAGCCAGGATAGGGGCAATAGAAGAAAGTTGTTAATTATCCAAATTATTTATTACTATAGTTCCTTGAGGGGAATAGGGGTCTCCGAACAACTCTCAGCCCCCTTCACAAACTACCCTTCCCATGATTATTTGGGGGAAGCCATGACTGCTTAAAGTGGAATAATAGTGGTATGGGATGAATGTGGCCTGTTCTCAAAAACATGACCATGAAGGTACCCATCCCTTCATGTAACTTGGTAGAGTTGCCCTTCTCCACGATTCCTATTATTCCTTCCTGAAAATCTCTAGAAGAGGAGTAGGGGATCTGTGCCCTGAAGGCTGCATGTGGCCCTCAGTCTCACTTCATGTGGTCCTCAGTGTAATCTCATGGAGGTGGCAATGAGGGGAGAAATGGGGAAGGGAAGGGAAGAGGTGAGGGAGAGAGATTCCCATTAGCTACCGGGCTAAGTTCAGGGTGCTGGTTTTGGTGTACAAAGCGCTATACAGCTTGGGACCAGGATACCTGAAAGATCATCTTACCCCTTATATACCCAGTCGATCACTGTGCTCTGCAAGTGAGGGCCTCCTGCAGATACCATCTTATCAGGAGGTCCATTCCGCACAACATAGAAAGTTGACCTTTAGTCTTGTGGCACCGACCTTTTGGAATTCCCTTCCCTAAAATATCAGACAGGCACCATCTCTTACCTTTTCGGCAGCTACTCAAGACCTTTCCCTTCCAACAAGCCTTTTAAGCAGAGACCTTATCCCAGTCTGCGTCTGTCCTGGAAATTGTTTTTTAAAGTTTTTTAGATATGTTTTAAAGATTTTTTAAAAAATATGTTTTAAAGTCTTAAGATGTTTGAAAGTACTTTTAGTGTTTCTGTTTGCTGCCCTGGGCTTCTCCCGGGAGGAAGGGCGGGATATAAATTTAATAAATAAATCTCTGTTCATCGCAATGCAGCTTTATCCGCTAGATGCCCCCAATGGCTATGACTACTGATGCTCCAAGAGACAGAAAAATGGGATCAGATGGTACCCAAAACGAGCTACTGTCTTTGAGGTACAGCATCAGACAGGGTAGGTGTGATGACGCTGGAGGCCAGCAGTGTCCATGACACTGAATCCTAATACATTCTATACTCAATTTAATAAAAATAAAAAAGCTATGGTATGACCAGCATACTGTACTCATCAATTTAATAAAATTATTTAGATGTTTATATACATTTGGTTTTTTTTATCACATTAGGTTTAAATTGGAAAGACAGTCTCACAATGCTCACAGAGCTGGATAGTATCTTATATTTTGGTGTGGCATTCAGGAAATCCACAGGCTTCATTTTTTGCAGTTTCAAATGATGAGCCGGTATAAGAAGTGTAAAGCGTTTTCATATTTAGATCAGTATTATATTTCCAGTATTTAAATGCTATTTTTTATCTTTGCAGGAGTTGTGAACTATATTGTTACATAGATTTACGCTGAATTGGATATTTGGTGTTTTTGCATTGATTGACCACCAAAGGAGGCTTTGGCGAAACGCGTTTGGTCAAATATTTTAATATTGCATTTTATGAGTTGTTTGTATCTATTGGTTACATGTATTTTTGCTCAATCAGCTATGATAGATAGGTATAAATTATCCACATGTTTTAAATTTTTTTTATAAAGTATCCACATTCATATCATAGGCAGTTTCTGAGTCAGATTATTTGGTTCCTAATCCCTCCTTTTTCACATTTCAGTTTGTTGGGACATATTTTGTGGTGTGTTTGGTCCTGCCCATCGATCAAAGTTGGCATGCAGGGAAGAGGTGAGAGAGCCAACAAGCAGGATTGAACTCAGATGCATGAGGAGTTCAATCCTGCTTTCTACAAGGGTTGGAAGCACCGGCGAGTTCCTCAAAAGGAACTTGCTCATGCAGTCAAACCAAGCAGGACTAAACTCAGCGGATGCAGATGCAAATTTTATGCACAGCCTAGTCAATCCTTGGTGATGCATTTACTATATCTATTTATTTATTTATGGGGAGGGGCAATGCATAAGTGGCCGGATCCAGCAAGCTCATGCTGCTATCTACTTGCACTGTCCTCTGGTGGGCTGAAGCACCATCTTGTCACTGCACTCTTTTAACCTCCACCCCTTCATGGCATCACCTCTGTTCCCTGCAGGTATCAGGCAGCTGTACCAGACTCAACAGATCTGTGATGTCACCCTAGTGGCTGACGGGAGAAAGTTCCCTTGTCACAGGTAGGCATCCAACAGTGCTCTATGCTATGCTCTGCCAGGGTGGAGCCTCTAGAGGGTGATTTTAAGAAAATCTCCACTCCCTATATGTGTGTGTGTGAGGGAAGCTCAGAGGATAGCAACAAGGAAGAGGGCCTTCTCAGTGGTGGCCCCCAAATTATGGAATGATCTTCCTGATGATGTGCGCCTGGCGCCAACACTGTCATCTTTTCGGTGCCAGGTCAAGACTTTCCCCTTCTCCCAGGCGTTTTAGCGTGTGTATTTAAATTGCTTTTTAAAAAATGTGTTTTTAAATTTGTATATTTGTTTTTAATGTTTTTAATTGTTGTAAACTGCCCAGAGAGCTTTGGCTATGGGGCGGTATATAAATGCAATAAATAATAATTATTATATATACCTATAATATTTTATTTATTTTAATTGCATTTTATGTATTTTCATGTATTTTCATGTTTTTGTGACCTTTATCGTGTACCATTTTTATTATTTGATTTTATTGTAAGCCACCCTCAGTGGCCTATTATAGGGGAGAAGGGCAGGATAGAAATATTATAAATAAATAAAAAATTTAAAAAAGAGTGAGGGCATTGATGAAGCATGATAATTTACGGAAGATTTCAAGGAGATCTCCAGAAAGTGGAGCCCAACGGAAGGGGATGGGATGGTGGGTGGGTTCAAAACATCAGGAAGCTGCATTATGGAGAGCCAAAGCATTGGTCCGTCTCGCTCGTTTCCGATCTAGGGAAGGCCCGTAGCTCAATGACAGAGCACCTGCCTTGCTTGCAGAAGGTCCCAAGTTCAATCACCGGCATCTCCAGGTAGGGCTGGGAGGGGCTCCTGCCTGGAACCCTTGGGAGCCGCTGCCAGTCCGTGTAGACAATATGGAGCAAGATGGACCAGTGGCAGCTTCCTATGTTCATCAGTATAATCTACACAGCGACCGGCAGTGACTCTCCAGCATTTCAAGCAGCCCTACCTGGAGATGCTGCTGGGAATTTCGAAGGGTGGCTGCCTGTCGGTTCTCAGTATTATTTCGGGAAGCGCAAGTTTGATCGATCCGGCTTGAAATGAGAACTGAATTGAAATTCTCCCCCACCCCTAAGGAGCACAAGGCAGGCCACTCGCCGCCACCCCACCCCACTTCTGCCACCTCTGTCTCACAGCAGGACCGGCCTGGTGCTCTGTCATCTCCCTCTCCATCTCCAACTTCCCTTCCCTTCCAGAACCCTCTTGGCCTCCATCAGCCTCTACTTCCAGCGCATGTTCACCAGCACCTTCAAGGAATCCCATGAGGGGGAAATTGTGCTCCTGGATTTGACTGCTTCCTCCCTCCAGAGGCTCCTGGATTACGTCTACACAGGAGAACTGCTGCTCCTGTCGGAGGAGGCCGAAGAACTCTTCACAACAGCTAGCAGGCTTCAGATTACGTCCGCAATGGAGATCATCACCAGGTAATAGACAAGGAGAGGGGCAGTACATGCAAAGCAGGGGACAGGGAAATTTTGGTCCCTCAGATGTTGCTGAATGACAACTCCCATGCAGTGGAGACTGGCGACTCCTATGTCAATGGGGCAGTAAATCCCCTCTGGGATTCCACCAATTCAGGAGAATTTCAGTTCCCATTTTGTTTCGAGAAGTGTGAATTTGATAAATTTGTCTTCAGACATGGGCTAAATCTAATGTCTCTCCTGTCCCTACCTCCTCTGCCACTAGGGCTCTCCGTTCACTGCAAGATTGGCAGCTGAAGCTCAGCGCTCAGAGGGCACCATCTAGGCTGCACGTTCCATCAGCTGACACCCAATGGCCAATCCCAGCCCATCAGACCCTATAAAGCCCCGGCCTCAGAGCTTGATCCTCAGTCCTAATCCCTGCAGTGCAACACGCCACATAAGACCTTGTTCATTTACCCCGATCCCACCTTGGATCTTGACCCATCCCGGGTTTTGACTACACACCAGCTTCTGGCTCACTCAGTCTAACAGCCAGATCTCATGGGTTCCAGAATCCAACTACCTAGAACCTGACCCAAGGCCCGGCACAGGGCTGGCAGGTGGCGTTTTGGTAAGCATCTTCTGTCCTTACAGTGTTGAGATCTCATGTTATGAGAGAAGGAGGAGAGAAGGCCTCCCTGTGTATCTATTTTCTCTCAGCTGCGTCTAATCTGATCAAAGTCTACCACCTTCCCTTTACTCCTCCCTGCAGATTTCTCACGGAGAGGATTTCCATGGAGAACTGCTTGGATCTTTACGTGCTGGCCTATTCCCACAACCACCGGCCTCTCCTGTGCCCAACCTTGCACTACGTCGCCTTCCATTTTGAGCCCCTCACCGAGTTTGCGGCTTTCCTCTCCCTGGACTTCAGCATCTTGATTAGCATCCTCGCCTCAGAGATCCTAGAGGTGGACTCTGAGCTGACCGTGTACAGGGCTGTGCGCCGCTGGGTGGGACACAACCCGGGCACGCGCCTCCCAAAGCAGGCGGCGCTGATGGACCACATCCGCCTCCCCCTCCTGAGCCCCGATGAACTTGCTGAGGTACGGGCAGAGACAGAAGAGATTTATGAGGGGGTGCGGCTGCCGTGGGAGGAGCTCAGCGTCCAGGAAAGGCTGTGGGCCAGTCGAGGGCTGCGGCAGGGCATGTACCATGATGGAGTCGTCTGCATTGGTCTCCCCAAATGGAGCGAGATGAGCCTGGGAGAGGAGGAGCTGGATTCTCGCGTCCACTTCTTCGACCCACCCACCGAACAGTGGGAACAGCTCCCCGATCTCAAATCGCTGACCTCCCCTAGTTGCATCTCTCTGGGGCATAAGCTCTACATCGCTGGCGGGCAGCACTTAGATGGCTCCTATTCAGACAGCCTGCTGGTGTATGACGCACTTGGAGGCCACTGGTCCCAGCTGCCCTCCATGTCCACGGCCAGAGCTTGGCATGCTTTCCTCCTATGCAGGAAAAGGCTGTACGCCGCCGGTGGATGGGACAGCACAGGGACCCTTGTGTATGCAGAGAGCTATGACTTGGAGCACGAGGAATGGACGGCCATCTCCAGCCTTCCGTTTGCCTTGACTTATTTTGCCTCCACGACGCTCCACAGCAAACTGTATCTCATTGGTGGAGAGATGGAAGACACCAACCTCCCGATCCCTCACAAAGGATTCCTGGTGTACGATGTGGTTTCGGGGGCCTGGTCCCAGATCCCCATGGCCTTTGAGTTCTACGAGGCCAGTGCTGTCACGCTGGGCAACTGTATCTTTGTGGTCGGAGGCCTTTCTGCGGACAGTGCTCAAGGAAACCGCCACTTCACCAGCCGCTGTGTCTGCCTACTTAGAGACGGCACGGTGAATCAAGACATCTCTGTCCCCTTGCTCCCCGTTGCAATCTCTTATCCAGGTGTTGTCTGCTGGAAGAAGAGGATTTATGTATTCGGGGGTGACAGCAACGATCAGTATTCCAGCGCTATCCTTTACTGGGAACCAGGCCAGCAAAACTGGGCCCAGTGTTCAGCAAATTTGCCTGACCCCAATTATGGGGCGTTTGGGTTTGGCTGCATACCACTCAAGGTGCCCAGAAAAAACATCCTTGCTGTCTTCCACAGGGAATCTGCCACCTCAGTGGCCGAACAGACAGCAGAGAGTTCCAAGCTCTGCCCAGTGGCTAATCTAACTTAGCAAGCCTTCGGTTGTGGTGGTTGTGTTTTTAATTCCTTAATTTAAAAAATGAGAGAAAAATAACCAGCCGGTTATTTTGGATCCTCAGCCCTCCAATCAATATCATAATCTTCATCATTATTTATTACCCACCCTTCACCCTAAGATCCTAGGGTGGATCACGACAATTTAAAATACATTAAAAACTGTTCAAGACAAATCACAATTACAAGAACAGGGTGGGTCCTAAAAATATACATCTCAAATGTCAAAGACCAGGGTAAAGAGGTGTGACTTCAGTATTCACCGAAAGCTGTATAGTGATGGTGATGGACGCACCTCTGTGGGGAGTAAGTTCCACAACTTAGGGGCTGCCACAGAAAATGCCCTCTCCACTCACCACCTCCTGGGTTTCTGAGGATGGTGGAACTATCAAGAGGGCCCTCTCTACTGACCTTAACACCCAAAAGTGTCTGTAAGGTAGAAGATGGTATTTCAGGTGTTTGAGACCTAAGTCATTTAGGGCTTGAAGCGCTAACATGAGCATCTTGAATTGGGCCTGGAAATGAACTGGCAACCAACGCAGTTTCCCCCCCCCCAGTCCTTGGAATCTCCATAGTTTGCTCTTCCTTTTTCTCAGCAACCAGGATGGATCTTTCCTGTGCTGGGTTCATCTGAGATCAGGTAGTGCCTAGAAGCTATTTTCTCCAAATTTTCTGCAAGTGTGGGTGAATGGTAAAGAATCCCCCTCCCACCCAAGGCAAACTTTGCAAAGAGGCTTACGCTTTGGTTTTAGGGTTGGCATTGGGGAAAAACAGGGTTCTTGTGTCATTAGCAGTTGTATGGCAGGTAGGAAAAATCATTCATTTATTTGTTTATTTAATATCCTGCCCTTCCTCCCAAAAGGAGCCCAGGACAGCAAACAAATGATAAAACACTAAAAAAAATCTTTAAAACAAAACATCTTGCAAATATCTTATAACATCTTAGAAACACCTTTGTTTTTTTTTAAAAAAAACAACCCTTAAAAACAATTGCAACACAGATGCAGACTGGGATAAGGTCTCTGCTGAAAAGGCTTGTTGAAAGAAGGTCTTCAGCAGGCACCAAAAAGACAAATTCAACAGGTTAAGCCTTTTCTAGTAAGGAAATACAATTATGGGAAAGCTTCATCATGACTATTCTGATTTTGTGCTTTGCCATGACTCCCATGGCAGCCATTTTGTAATGTACCACACCCATGGAAGCCATTTTGTGACTGGTGCCTCGTAACAATCTCTCAACATTTGAAATGGGCCCTCGGGTTGAAAAAGGTTGGTGACCCCTCATCTAAGAATCCAGGGAGGCTCCTCAACTTGTGTGCTTCCAGGTGTCCTTTGACATGTGCTAGAGCAAGCTGCTAGGAGTGAACAAACCTGTCCATTTCAGGGTCACATTGCTTTCCATTTTTTGGATCAAAAGTTCACGTCTTCCCATTTCTACATCAGTTTGCTCTTTTTTTAAAAAAAAGTCTGCATGAAAATTCATACACACTTTCAACATTTTTCATGCTTTACTTGCAAGCAATTTCCCCAAATATTTATTTATTATTTGGTTGATATCCCACCCTTCCTCCCGGCAGGAGCCCAGGGCAATGCACAATGCAAATCTAGCAATGCATTTTAACATTATTTTATCAGCATGTTTGTGCCCAGCTTGCCCTAACATGTGGTTTTTACGCACTCTGCTTAAGTTGGAGATCTGCGTCACCAAGTGCAGAGCCGTGCAACTTTTGCAGGCTAGCTCTGCTTCTACTCATTTATGGCAGAGGAGACTCAGACCCAGCGGCTACACGTGCCCCTCCATGCCTCTCTATCCGGGGAGAAATAAAACATAGCAAAGAAAGATGAAACGTCTGTGTTTGAAAGTCTCTGATGAAGAACCTGAAAGGTCTGAAATGCATTGGGTTTATGCTTTGCCTTCCACCCTTTTGATGCTTGCTGATTATTGCCTGGGGTGCCGCACCTCCCTCTCTGGCCCTCAGAACTTGCCCCAGGCCATGCCCTCAGTGTCCCTCTTAACACCCAAAGAGTTTTTGCCTGGCCGGAAATGTGTCCTTCAATGCTGATCATGCCTCTGGCTTGCCAGGATGGAGAGTGAAGAGAAACTAGCCTAGAGTACAACGGTAAAAATTATAGATGTTGCTCCGCGCACTTTTTCCTCTGGCCCCTCCCACCCCTGGCATGTGACTCCGGGAAGATTGCCCAGAAAGGAACGTGGTTCTCAGCAGAGCTTGGAAAAGTTACTTTTTTTGAACTACAACTCCCATCAGCCCCAGCCAGCATGGCCACTGGATTGGGCTGATGGGAGTTGTAGTTCAAAAAAACAACTTTCCCAAGCTCTGGTTCTCAGGCACCTGATGCAGCATCTGTGGATGGGCACATTAGTCTATTTTCAGTCTAGGCCTACTTCTGTCTCAAATGTGTTACGAATGAAGCCCCATTTCTGCGTTAATCTGTATTTTTTTTAAAAAAGAAATTGTATGAAAAGTCATATTTAAATATTTATTTCATCACTAAATAGGTGTTTAATTATGGATATTTAAATATTAATTATGGTTACTTAAATATGTGTACTTAAACATTAAATATGTATGTTTAAATATTAAATATGTATAATTAAACATTAAATATTGTATTTAAACATTAAATATTGTATTTAAATATGGACATTGTATTTAAATATGGACATTGTATTTAAATATGGATATACTGCATATTCTAAATGTAGAAGACAAGTAACAAAGTGTGTCCAAAATCCACATTTTAGGATAAATGTGAATTTGTGTTACTTCTTTTTGAGCTGACCATCGCATTGCAAATTTCAGAGACTTGTTACATCTGCAGGATAACTGCATTTCAATCTGCACATTCGCCCAGGAGGGCATGACTCGGTTGGTTTACTGAGAGGTGCAGAGCCAACAGAATTCCCCTCCATCCACATGTCCTGAGTGCAACCCCTTTTCCATAATCCCAGAAGCTCACCTCTCAGAAGGACGGATGCATCCTCCTCTAGGTGGATCTCACTGAACAGCCTCCAGCCTCTACTCTCCTAAAGCAAATCTTTCTTCTGGGAACTGGTATCGCCTCAGCTTGATACTCCCAAGCCTGTGAGAGGAGGAAAGAGGGGGAAACCTAAATATATTTCCCCACACACTCAAAACCTTCTGCCAAATCTTGAAATATTCAAGGAAGAGATTTGGGGTGCAATCCAAACACCTGACACGGTGTGTGGAGATTGGGCAGAGATGCCTGTGATGATCCCACCAGCTGGCTCTACCTGTGATACTCCCACCAGGGCCACCACCTGTCAGGATCTCGGTTTTTATTTGTTCTCTCACACGCTCTAGCACAGATCTCACAAGATCCCACTGCTAGGCAGCACCACCAGCCACTCCCTGTAAACAATACTGCTAGAGACTTCGCCTTAGTCTCCCCCTATGGCTTATTGTTACTTTGTGTCTGGGTGCCCTTGCTGTCCACAACCCCCTTGTATTTTTGTCTATAAAGCATACAATCCTGGATTGCTCTGGATACTTGACGATGTTACAATATCTCCCTTCACCGCTGCCACCATTTATTTGATACTGTTTCCCTCCAGCCTTGGTAATTACCCTGCTCTCCCTTCTGGTTTGTGAATCCCCAGCCAAGGATCAGGCTTTTGGTAAACCAATAAAAGTATTTATTTGATAACACCAGGAAATAACAAGATTACTTTAGGAATGTTCAACAAGCGTATGGTTTCATTTAGTGTCGCTCTTTATGTTTCCAGTCTTATATATTCTGCCTAAATACCAGCCAAATACAATCTAACCCACAACCAACTCCAATCCACACTCCACAACCGACTCTCACAACTCCCCCTAGACTCAACTGTCATCCTCTCATTTATACCTTCAGCCATTCACTCAGCCAATCATCATACAGCATTCTCCAGCATTCTAGCCCATGTACTCCGCCCTCTCACTCAATCACTTGCCATATATCACTTAATAAACCCGCACTTACCATATTTACAGATATTAAAATACAGAGACATCACAATGCCCTTCCCCCCTGCCCAGCCGACCTCTGCCTGGAGTGCCAGCATCTGCCAGCCCTGATAGATTAGGAATACATAAATAAATAACAATCTGAATATAAGAACGCAAGAAGAGACTGGATCCTGGATCTCACATTGGCCAGCCAGATGCCTTTTCTGGGAAGCCCACAAGCAGGACGTGAGACAAGAGAGTGTTTCCCACTTGCGATCTCCAGCAACTCCAAATATATCTCCTTACCTTTGGGGGGGGCAGAGTGTAAGACACAGGGATGGGGGAGGCCTCAAACCAGGAGGCACAGAAGCTGGAATTCAGTGTGGTACCTCCTACCAGGGATGGGACGTTCTCTCAATTTCTCCGTTCTCCAATCTGGTGCTCAGTTCTGCACATTCCTGCAGTCATTTGGGGGGTATTTGTTTTTTAATCCTCATGAAAATTCGTCAGCATTTTAGTCCAAACATCTACTAATAAACACATTTTTGCATGCGCTTTTGACTGCTGCACACATTTTTGCCAGCATTTTCCGCTAACAATCTCCTCTTGAATGACTCCAGGGTTGGAGAGCCCACCACCTCCCTAGGTCATTGGTTTCATTGTACCGCTCTAATAGTTAGGAGGTTTTTCCTGATGTTCAGCCAAAATCTGTCACTTCAGCCCATTCTTCTGTGTGCTGCACTCCGGGATGATCGAGATCCTGGCCCTCCTCTGTGGGACAACCTTTCAGGGACTGGAAGAGTGCAATCCTATCTCCCCTCAGTCTTCTCCAGGCTAAACATGGCCAGTTCTTTCAGTCTCTCCTCATAGGGCTTTGTTTCCAGTCCCCTGATCATCCTTGTTGCCCTCCTCTGAACCTGTTCCACTTTGTCTGCATCCTTCTTAAAGTGCAGTGTCCAGAACTGGACGCAGTACTCAAGATGTGATGATGGGGCACCCACCAAAATATCACCACACACATGACTGACTGCCCACCAGAAAATTAATGACTTTGCACACCATTGCACACAACCTAGGCATGTCTATTAGAATCATAGAATAGTAGAGTTGGAAGGGGTCTCTAAGGCCATTGAGTCCAACCCCCTGCTCAATGCAGGAATCCAAATCAAAGCATTCCCGACAGATGGCTGTCCAGCTGCCTCTTGAATGCCTCCAGTGTTGGAGAGCCCACCATCTCCCTAGGTCATTGGTTCCATTGCCGTACTGCTCTAACAGGAAGTTTTCCCTGATGTACAGCCGAAATCCAGCTTGCGGAATCTTTATTTAAAAATGAAGCCATAGGCTGGGGAACTCATTATCCGCCCCTTTTCCACCTAGACCCACAGTTGTAAAAAGCAATCTGAAGTTCTGGCAGAATTGGTGTGGGAGGGATGAAGGAAAGCGGCACCGCTAATGGGCTTCACCCCCTGGTGCCCACTTTCAGCTTTCTGGTCCGTTCCCCATTTTCAGGATCTCCATCGGGTTTAATTATAGGCAACTGGAGTACAATGGAAGGGAAGGAGGCAGTATTAAATAACTCACAGACATGAGAAATAGGACTAATAGCTTATGAAAGCAGGCACGTAATGCAGAAGGCACAGATGTGGTGGGGGGGGAGGGGCTGGAGGGAGATTGCTACACAGCACAGCAAAGACAATCTCATTATAAATAGCTGCTCTGCACACACACACACACTCTCGTTCACACTCAGGAGCTCAGAGGCTCAGCACGGGCAGATTCTCCAACTATAATCCTAGCAGCGCATAAGCACCCAAAAGGGGGCGTAGCTCAGTGACGGAGCATCCACGTTGCATGTGGGAGGTCCCAGGTTCAATTCCCAATGGCACTTTGGAGAGCGTAAGAGCTGTCTTGCATCCCTGCCCCATCCCAAAGGAGACGGCAATTTATAGGGGTGAGCCAACTAGTTGCCAGCCTCCAAAAATGTTTCCGTGTCTCTCCTCAAAGGCAAGGTTCCCTCGCCACCACCAACATTAGATTCACATCCTAAAAATGTGAATTACCAAAAAAGTCAAAAAGTGAGTGCGTTAGAATGCATGGATTATTGGGGTGGGCTTCTTTGAAGCCATCTGCCATCCATTTAGGCTGGGCCGAAAGGGGGTTTGGAGGCGCCAACAATCAGCTGATCGTCGGTGCCTGCAAAGGCCTGTGCTTTGCGAGCACCGAGCATCAGCTGACTGTCAGGGCTCGCAAAGCACTGAGCCTTTGCCCACACAGTTTGATTTCAAACTGTGCAGGCAAAACCAGACCACCTGACTGCATTGTGATGACAAGGGATTGACAGGTGGGCAAAAACAGGTGCCTTGGGACAAGAACTCCAGCTGCAGACAGAATATGCTATTGTTTGATTGATTGTCTAAATATTCCCCTCATACACTACAGCCAAAAGTGGCTTAGAAGTCACTAACGAAGAAAAAAGGCGAGACTCTGCCCTCAGATTTACAGTCTAAAAAGCCACAACATGAAAGTAAAATGGATTAAGAGGGAGGAGGGAATAAGCAAACTCAGATAGGTGTTCTTAATTACAAACTGTTCTGATGATCAGATAACCGAGGTGGAAAAGTTGAAGAATCGGAGGCACCCAAAGCCACTGGTCTCTTGGTTGAGCCAAGGTGGTGGCCTGACATTCTCTCTCTTCCCTCCTCTACTGCAGCCTCACGTAAAAGCAGCTGCAAGTGACTAGCCTAGCTTCTCAGTAGAGCAGATGGTTGTCCTGCATCCAAGCCCTCTTCCCTCCTCCATTTACAGCCTAATATAATGGCCAGCCACCACCATTTGTCACCCTATTTGGTGACTGCTGTTGTTACCCTTGTTTTTTATTTGATTATATCATGGTTTTAAAGTTATGTTGTTGGGCTGGCGCTGCCAGGCAGGTGGCAGGATGAGAGATGAGGCCACCCAATGAAAGCAATGGGCAGTAGATTAATGGCAGACAAAAGAAAGGACCTCTTCTTTGCTCGATGAACAAGTAACTTGTGGCACTCACAGACTCATGACTATAAAAGATTTGATAAATTCATCGTTGGGCTGTAAGGCACGAGGGCAAAAAGAAAATATGTGTGAAATGGTATATGGCCTTGGGTCTGTTCTGAAGACCACTTCAGATGTTCTCACTAGATCAGGGATGGACGAC
This sequence comes from Rhineura floridana, assembly GCF_030035675.1. NCBI lineage: Eukaryota > Metazoa > Chordata > Lepidosauria > Squamata > Rhineuridae > Rhineura > Rhineura floridana. Next base: position 3,123,658 of record NC_084500.1, on the reverse strand, counting down.
CTTTTTCAACACAAGGGCCGTGTTCCCTTCGGGGCAACCTTCCAAGGGCCACATGCCATTGGTGGGTGGGGCCTAGGGTTGGGGGAGAAATTTGATTGACTGCTTTTCAGGCCAAATCTATCAAATTTGTACTTTCTGAGACAGTTTGAGGACCAAAACACAGCCATCCTTCAAAATTTGCACTTACTAACCAGTGTGAAAGTAACATGCAAAATGCATCATATCATGTAAGGCACATTTGTCAGAACTGCCCAAAAAATGTCTTTATTGGGAGAAATTCGTACTAAAATACTGGAGAATTTTCTTGAGGATTTTTTAAAAAAAAAAATCACAAAATTGCTGCAGAAATGTGGAGAACTGAATTTCAGATTGGAAAAATAAGAAACAGAGAGGCCCAAAATGGACAGATTTTTTCCATCCCTAGTAGGGCCAGAGGCAAAAGTAGACAGAGCAATTAAATAATATAATTTTTACATTTGTACTGTAGCCTCGCCTTTCTGTCGTCTATCTAGAAAAGCAAGAGGCATCATCAGAGCGAAAGGGCACATCCCAATCAGGCAAAAACGTTGGGGTGGGAGGCTGAAGCAGGGCCGGTGAAGTGCCTGGCCTGGGGAAGGTTCTGACGCCCAGATAGAGAGGTCTGGAGGGCCACATTCAGCCATGATCCTGAGGTGACCCACCCCTGGCCTAGGACTCTGCAGGACTTTGGACAGCTCCCAGGGAGAGCAGAGGAACTTCATGTTGCACAGTCCCAAATCCAAGTAATTCCAAGCATGCTGACTCAGAGGTTAAGCCTGAAAGAGTTCAAGAGGGCTTTCCCCCTTGTAGGGTTAAGGATTGTAGCCTGGACAGTGACCCTTTGTTGTTGTTATGTGCCTTCAAGTCAACTACGACTTATGGCGACCCTATGAATCAGTGACCTCCAAGAGCATCTGTCGTGAACCGCCCTGTTCAGATCTTGTAAGGTCAGGTCTGTGGCTTCCTTGATGGAATCAATCCATCTCTTGTTTGGCCTTCTTCTTTTTTTACTCCCTTCTGTTTTTCCCAGCATTATTGTCTTTTCTAGTGAATCATGGCTTCTCATGATGTGCCCAAAGTATCACAACCTCAATTTCATCATTTTAGGACAGTGACCCTGAAGACTCTTAATTTGAAGTCAGCACGACAGGCCCATTCAGACAGACCTCTCCCTCTCCCTCAATGAACCGATTAGCAAAGTAGACCCCCAGGGCATGGCCTAGAAAAGCAGCCCTGCTCATTCAAAGGGGAACAAAGTTAATAGGGGATGAGTGTAATTTTTCCAAAACCAAGGAGGAGGTCTGGATTCCTCCAGCACACAGCTGGGTGGATTTCCCTCCTCTGGATGCTAATTTCAGGGACACGGAAATGTTTTCCATATGCTTGCTTGGGTCTGGCTGAAAAGACACCATTGACTTAAGAGGCCATCGGCCAATTAAAGAATATTGATTCACCTCACCTGCCTTTTAACCACGGAATAAATCAGTTAGTTGAAAAGATCTAAATAGATCCACATATCAGAGCTTCCACAGTTAATATCTGGTCTGTTAAGACCAGTAGTTGACAGAATAAAGACACTTAAGGTTTATTAAAACCAAGAGTTAAAGTCATACATGCTGAAGCAGCCGTGTGGCTTTCACTCAGGGAGCCATGGCTAGCAAACTGAGAACAAAGACAGGAAGAGAAGGGAGGATGGGGAGCAGCAAAAAACAACAACAAAAACAACAGACACTTTGGAGGAAGAATCAGCAGCAGAAAGAATAGATTGCCTTTCTGTCTATCGCATTTCAGGTTGCTTGCAACATGTGTTAGTGCCGTACTCCCACCAATAAACTCATAATAATGGAATTCACTGGCACAAGATCTGACGATGTCCCCTGTATTTGTATCATTTGTATAATGAGAATTATATAAATGCATGGCGGATCGGGATCCAGTGGCTGTTAGCTCCATTGGCTAAGTAGCATCTCCACATTCAAAGGCAGTCTACCTTTTATTGCCCGCTACTAGTAGGCAAAACAGTGAGAGGAGGCTTATTACCTTAGATCCTTTTGTTTGTGGGCTTCCTGGGGAAATCTGGCTGGCCTCTGAAGGTTCACAGGGCATCAGACTAGGTGGGCCTTTGATTTGCTTCAGCAGTGCTCTGCTGGTGATCTTTGGACCTCCCACCCACTGCCTGGAAATGGTACAGTCCACTTTCTGTGCGTTATATAGATTAACCCGAACTGTTGAAATTGTACTTCCCATCCAATTCCCTCAGTTAGATCCATCTGGAAAAATAATGCTCCCTCTCTGGAACTGCCCACCCCAGCACAAATCAAGGGTTACAGACGGTCTCACTGAGCAGACGCTAAGCCTTTCTGCTGTCTCTCTCCCTGCATGCATGTGATGGTTTTCCCCAGAAGGGATGCTAATGTTTGTTAACAAAAGGGGCGTCAAGGGAGGCAGTTGCGCTGCCTGAATTATTTAGCAACTAATTCCTTCCACCAGCTGTTCCCCGGAGAGCTTGAGATCTGCCAATCACCTGTCCATCCGACCAGCCATCCTGCTGCCGGTATACTCTGGAGGGGGGGGGATTGAGCACCTCCCCTAGAGGAGGCTGAAGGAAAGCAGACCCTGGCCCCACACGTCTCCAGATATACCTCCCAAATAACACAAAAATGCAATTCAGACAGTCAGCAGTGTCAGAAGCAGCTGGTTAGGAGGTCAAAGGTGCTCAAGCTTTTTGTTTGATTGACATTTGAAGCAGACTGACCGACCAGACTTGCATACCCTGGACAAATACAAAATGCGGATCCTCTTTAGTTTTGCAATATAACTTTTGGCTCAAAACCCAGACCAAAATCGGTATGAAAATGTGCCCTGCTCACATACAAAAACGCATATTTTATCTCAAAGTGCACGCAAAGCAAATGTACGTTTGGGGAAGTTCAGAAACGAAAATCGCCCCTCCGCCACCACCTCTCCATAAACAGCAGTGACTCAAACGACCGGCGGTGGGGTGGAGAGACAGGTAAACAAAGTCGGCACACCCTTCTGACCACAGGCTAATAATAATAATAAACATTATTACTTTAATCGGTGCTGAGCCCCTTCTGAGCCTCGGAATTTCCTTTTCATATGAGAAGAGAGTGGAGCTCCCAGGCTTTTTGCACAGAGCTCCATTCCTAATAAGCTGTCTTCATTTTTCAGCAGCCTAAGTAAAGTGGGGCCAGTTGTTTCTCTTGCCACTCTTGTTAAACAGCTGGGAATCAGAAGCCCTTTAGAACATAAGAAGAGCCTGCTGGCTCAGGCCAAAGGGTGCCCATCCAGTCTAGCATCCTGTTCTCACAGTGGCCAGTCATATGCTTCTTCTGGGAAGCCCCAAGGCAGGACCTGAGCCAACAGCACTCTCCCCTCCTGCCGTTTCCAGCAACTGGTGGAGGCAGAACATAGCCATCATGGCTAGCAGCCATTGATAGCCTTCTCCTCCATGCATTTGTCTAGTCTTCTTTTAGCAGCATCCAGTCACTGCCTCCTGGGGGAGTGACTTTCATAGCTTAAACCTTTGATGATCTACTGGAAGTCACCCAGAGGTCTACCAGTAGATCCCATTATGCTTTCTACCCAACCCTGTTCTAGAGGAGCTGGCTTCACGACTGTCCTGCAGCGCCACCCCACCAGGTGGCCAGAGGTTGTTACTGCAGTTACCAGCTCACTGTGTAGTAGGGGAAGGACCACTGTAGCTCAAGGGTAGAGCATCTGGTTTGCATGCAGAAGGTCCCAAGTTCAATCCCATCTCCAGGTAGGGTTGGGAATGACTCCCTACCTGAAGCCCTGGAGAGCCACTGCTAGACAGTACAGTCAATTCTGAGCTAGATAGACCAGTATCTTGACTTGGTATAAGGCAACTTAGGAAGGGCTCTAGGTCAGTGGTAGAACATCTGCTGTGCATGCTGAAGATCTCAGGTCATAGAATCATAGAATACTAGAGATGGAAGGGGCCTATAAGGCCATCAGGTCCAACCCCCTGCACAATGCAGGCATCCAAATCAAAGTATTCCTGACAGATGGCTGTCCAGCTGCCTCTTGAAGGCCTCCAGTGTCGGAGAGCCCACTACCTCTCTAGGTAATTGGTTCCATTGTCGTATGGCTCTAACAGTTAGGTTTTTCCTGATGTCCCGTCGAAATCTGTCTTCCTGCAACTTGAGCCCATTATTCTGTGTCCTGCACTCTGGGACAATCGAGAAGAAATCCTGGCCCTCCTCTGTGTGACAACCTTTCATGTACTTGAAGAGTGCTATCCCATCTCCCCTCAGTCTTCTCTTTTCCAAGCTAACCATGCCCATTTCTTTCAGTCTCTGCTCATAGGGCTTTGTTTCCAGTCCCCTGATCATCCTTGTCGCCCTCTTTTGAACCTGTTCCAGTTTGTCTGCATCCTTCTTGAAGTGCAGAGACCAGAACTGGATGCAGGGATGGGGAGCCTGTGGCCCTCCAGATGTTGTTGGATTCCATCTTCCTTGACCATTGGCCATGCTGGCTGGGTCAGATGGGAGTTTCTGGAAGGTCACTCACTCCCCATCCTTGGTGCAGACTATACTGAGCTACATGGACCAGTGACCTGATTCAGTATAAGGCCGCTTTCTATGTCTGTAGATGGCAGAAGAGGGCCAAGAGGCTTTCTTTATGTATGTATTCATTTATTTTATTAGATTTATATCCCACCCTTCCTTCCAGTAGGAGGATTCGACCTGGACCTATAAAGATCCCACCACTGGCTTGACTCATCGATCTGCTCAATGTCTCACTTGACCACACACCTCTCCTTGACCGCTCCTCTGTTTATGCTTCACGTTCTACCCTTTGCTCATCACAGCACCCCTGCTGTCCTGTAAGCTGCCTTGCTGTCCTATAAGCTTCCCTGCTATCCTATAAGCTGCCTTGGTTATTATTTTAATAGAGAAGCGGGATAAGAAACAAAACTACATCCACCACAAGAGCCTAGACACTGGTGCATGAGGCCACACTGCACCCAAACATTTGCTTTGCAGCCCGCTCTCCAAAACAGAAGCAGGACATGGTTTCAGAAAGAACTGTGCTTCATCTTAGCATTTTGATGACAGTCAGCAATCCCTTCTCTTTCTCATCCTCCTCCGGGCTCTGCAGAGCAGTGATATTTCCTGGGTAATGAAGAGCCAAGGGTGGAGACAAATCTCAGCAGGAAAGAAAATAATAATGCTGATTTAAGAGAACTCACAGACCACCAGGAAAGAAAGTGTTTGGACCAGAGATGTCTTAAAACAGGAGTGGGCAGGCTTCCAGCTGGTCAGATCTACTTTGGATTTGTTTTCCATTTGTTTGTTTGTTTACCTAAGTTCTACCAAGCACAGCCATGTGCAAAAGACGTACAGCTAGACTTAAAGAACAAGAGTGCCTCTGAGCCTATGAATTGGAACAATTAGGAGTCAGAAAACTTTGCTGATCTACTGCAAATCCCCAAGAAATCTACCAGCATATGATGACCTGCCTTCCACCCATCCCTGTCTTAAAGGGCTGGTGTTTTTCCCCCCAATATGGAAGAGATTGGAATGTTATTGGGGATGCATTTTCTGGATCTGAGGAAGACAGAAGGATATACCCTCAGACTGGGAGTGCTCAGGAGGAGGTGCTGAAGATCCCCACTCCCACCCCCAATCCAAAATTGGGCAACCATTTCCTCCTCGTGTGAAACTTGCCATTTATATCCCACCTTTCCACCATGGAGCTCAAGGTGGTATACATGGTTCTTCCCCACCCCATTTTATCCTCACAACAACCCAGTGAGGTACGTTAAGCTAGGAGATGGCTGCAGGTGAGATTTGTGCCCGGGTTGCCCAGGTCCTAGTCCAACACTCCAACCACTACATGCTGGCTGTCTTCCTTGGGGTTGAGATGGGCAGGGGCTGAGGGTCATGATGCATGCCCTACCTGTGGGATTCCCAGATGCTTCTGGCTGGCAGTTGTGAAAATCAGGATGCTGGACTAACCACTAGTCCAGCTACAAGGATCTTCTGTTCTTATCTGCCTGTGCTCAGTAGAAGCCCACTCCACCCTCCACCACCACCCCAGTCAGCAGGTGTGGGAGACAGCAGGATGAAGGGGGAGGCCCGTAGACCCCTCACCCGGCTCTCTCCGTGCTGTTTAAGTCCCCGCCTGCATTATACATTTAATGTAGCATCATACCACTTTAAACTATGGCTTCGGCTCGAAGAATCCTGGGAACTTCGTGCTGACCGTTTTTAGGAGACCCCTGTTCCCAACACAATTTGCAGCGTGGTTTAGCCATCAATCCCTCTTCCCAGGGAATTCTCAGAATGGTAGCCCTGTTAGAGGAACAGGGGTCTTGTAACCTGAGCTTGGAAAAGTTACTTTTTTGAACTACAACTCTCGTCAGCCCCAGTCAGCATGGCCACTGGATTGGGCTGATGGGAGTTGTAGTTCAAAAAAAGTAACTTTCCCCAGCTCTGCTCCTAATCGCTCTCAGCACCCTTCATAAACTACACTTCCCAGGATTCTTTGAGGGAATATAGGAACACGGGAAGCTGACATACTGAGTTAGACCATCGGTCCATCTAGCTCAGTACTGTCCACACTGACTGGCAGCGGCCCTCCTGGTTTCCAGGCAAGAGTCTCTCCCAGCCCTACCTGGAGATGCTATGGGGGATTGGAACCCTGCCTTCTGCATGCAAGGCAGATGCTCTGCTGCAGAGTGACGGCCCTTCCTAAGATGCCCTACTGGCTTAAAGTGGTATAACACTGCATCACGTGTCTAGTGCAGATGAGGCCTGAGTGTCCTAACAGCCAGAAGCATCCCACAAAAATCTGAGAAGCCTGGAGGATGGCTACAGTGGCAGCCAGCACAGGGGACGAAGCAGGCCAAGGCAAGCTGCCACTTTGCTGTCAGACAGAATGTGGCAAGAGGCGCTGGCACAGCAGGCCAGCCTGGGAAGGGAGAGAATGTGCCAAGGCTGGTCTGACGGTGACCCAACAGGGCTGCCGACAGCAGTTGTTGTCAGACAGCGGCCGCACTTTGGCTGCAGCAGACCATGGACGCTTCCCAGCAAGCACCAACCCCGCACCTGGCAGATGTGGCTGGTGAGAATCTGCAGAGGAGCGAAGTAAGGGATGGCGAGCCTCAGGTCCAGGGAGATGGGAAGATCTGTTCTCTGCATTGCTGCAACAATTTGCTTAAAAAAAAAAGCCTCATGAAAATGCTCCAGCGTTGTAGTGCAAATTTCCCCTAATAAACCCATTTTTGTAAGCAGTTTCAACGAAGGTACACATTTTTGCAAGCAATTTCTCGTGATATAATGCATTTTGGGATGTGATTTTCACTCATCATATTCATGCTTGTGCACGCTTTCCCTTAACAGTTAGCAAACTGCATTGCAAAGTTCAGACCAGCGCAAACGTCGATGGATGGCTGTGTTTTGCTTCTCATCTTGTTTTGGAAGGTGCAAATTTGATAGATTCAGCTTGACATGCAAAGTGAATCGCATTTCTCACCCTTCCCAGCCCACGGATTGGATCTCAAATTGCCGCAGAAATGTGAAGAACTGAATTTAAGGTTGGGGATGTCAGGCGCTGAGAGAACCAAAGTGGACGGATCCTTCCATCCCTACCCATGTGGGAATGCAGCCCTCCGGCAGAAAAAGCCTCCCCCCCCCGGTGGCTTAAAAGCAGAGCATGTGAAGCCACACAAACTTGCTCCTGAAGGAAGCAACACACTTAGAGAAGAGGCCAGTGGTGGCGATTCTCTGGCGAGGGCAGAGAGGCCAGTATCTCGGATATCAAGCTGACATGATGCTGTATCTCAGCTGAAAGGCACAGCTTTGTCTGAAAGACATCTCGCTTACCGGGGAGCTATTAATCATTCATGCCGAACTTTTAATAAGCAAGGCACTTCTCCATCTTGAGCTCTTCTGTTCTCAAAAGAACCTGATGGGCTAAATCACCTTTTTAGAGATTGGAGGTCAATTCTCGTGTTGGGGGAGTGTTTTTGGTGGAGGAGGGATGTACGCTCAAACATGCACTTGAAACTGTCAGCTGTGAAGGAGCGAGGACCAGTTTGTGTCTGCAAATATCTGGCACCCAACATGTACACTCAGGAGCCAGGACTGTCTGTGCCTTCCAGTTGAAGGGACTATTGGAGGCAAAGAATGTAAGGACTTTATATTTATTTATTTATTTATATTTATGAACCTATTTCTATACTGCTATTTCATTTCCAAAAAAAACCCCATCAAAGCGGTTTATGACAAATAAAAACCATACAATAAATACCATTAAAATATACAGTCAAAAACACAAGGTCAGCTATTGCAAAGAGACATATCCTTAACCACTTGCATAAGCCTGGCGGAACAGAAACATAAGAACATAAGAAGAGCCTGCTGGATCAGGCCAGTGGCCCATCTAGTCCAGCATCCTGTTCTCACAGTGGCCAACCAGGTGCCTGGGGGAAGCCCGCAAGCAGGACCCGAGTGCAAGAACACTCTCCCCTCCTGAGGCTTCCGGCAACTGGTTTTCAGAAGCATGCTGCCTCTGACTAGGGTGGCAGAGCACAGCCATCATGGCTAGTAGCCATCGATAGCCCTGACCTCCATGAATTTGTCTAATCTTCTTTTAAAGAAATCCAAGCTGGTGGCCATTACTGCATCTTGTGGGAGCAAATTCCATAGTTTAACTATGCGCTGAGTAAAGAAGGTTGTCAGCAGGTGTTTAAAGGTTACAAGAGAAGGTGCCTGCTGGATCTCTGTTGGCAGAGCACTCTTCATAGCTTGATCAGGCCAAAGGCCCTTCTAGTTCCAGCACTGGCCAACCAGATGCCCATGCGAAGCCCACAAGCAGGACCTGAGGGCAACAACAACTCTCCCCACTTGTGATTCTCACAACTGGCATTCAGAGGTATCCTGCCTCTGACAGTGTAGACAGAACATAGCCACTGTGGCTAGTAGCCACTGATAGCCTCCATGAATGTGTCTAATCCTCTTTTAAAGCCATACAAGGCTTGTGAAAGTGAAAGTAACTATGTGTGGTGAGGAAGTCCTTGCTTTTGTCTGTCCCCAGTCTTCCAACATTCAGCTTCACTGAATGTCCCCGAGTTACGAGACGGGGAGAAAAAAAATTCGATTTCTCCACACCATGCAGAATTCTATATATGCTTATGTTATGCCCCCTCTTCATTTTACCTTTTTCTCTAAACTGAACAGCCCAGAATGTGGTGAACTTTCCTCGTAGGGGACTGTCTCCATCCCCTTGATCATTTTGGTTGCCCTTTTTGGAACCTTTTTGCAACTCTACAGTATCCTTCTTGAGGTGAGGTGAGCAGAACTGGACACAGATTTTCAAGTGTGATTGCACCATAGTTACGTATAATGGCATTATTATATTGGCACTTTGATTTTCAATCCCTTTCCTATTGATTCCTAGCATGGGATTTGCCTTTTTCACAGCTGCCACACACTAGGTTGGCATCTTCATTGAGCTATCCATTATGACCCCAAGGTCTCGTTACTGGTCAATCACTGCCACTTCAGTTTCTACTGTACCAAGGTAAGAGTTGCACCTGTGACTCCACCTACTTTTGCCTCTGTCTCTGCCCACCACTGGCATGTGACCCCTGAAAGGTTGCTCATGAAGGAGTGTGGACCTCAAGCCCTCTTGGTATAGGGAGAATTGTGTCCACATGGATACTCCCTGGCACTATATGTTTGCAAAAGAGGAAAGGAAATCCACCATCGTTGGCAGACATGTCAATGGGACTAGTGGCTCTGATATCAGTGGGCCAGTGAACCTGCTCTAGGACTTTTGAGAAGTTGTCCAAAGTGCTAAAACAGGTTCAGCACCTTGGACAGCTCCTTGAAAGTTTGAACTCAAACCCAGAGCAGATTCTGAAATTGGAGCCACCAGTCTCCACAGTTGTTGTTGTTAATTAATTAATTAATTAATTAGATTTATATCCTGCCCTTCCTCCCAGTAAGAGCCCACTAGGACATATTAGAAAGCACAAAAGATTGGACTAGATTTCTTAATGTGGCTGTTGGGTTACATAAAAAGGAAGATCAAATCATTATATATATTGGACGCAAGTATTTTATATTATAACTATAGTATGCCCAGAATTCTATATGGTAGATCCAGATCATGGGGAAATTCAGTCTGATTAGGAAAATTGGGAACAGCTGAGTAAAACAAAATCAGTGGTGTTACTTAAAGACAAAGAAACGTATATACAGTATAATCAATGAACAGATGGAATTTAATACCTAGATATGTCAAGAAGGAATTAGGCATTTCAGGAAGGGAGATAAGACATGTGATTTTATAGAGTATTTTGTGAGATTAGGAAATTGCAAATTAAGGTAATTTAACAACCAAGTTCTCCTTTTAGGAAAGAAATCTGCTGAGGATATATTTAATCATATTTTAGCAACTGGATGCTTATTCTTGTGCATATCTTTTTGTTTTTGTCATTCTGGAGGGGAAGAGGCCATAGCTCAATGCTAGAGCTTCTCCTTTGCCTAAAGAAATCCTCAGCATCTCCAGGGAGGGCTGAGAATATCCCCAGCCTCAACTCCTGAAAAGCCTCTGCCTGTCAGTGTAGACAATATTGAGCCAGATGGACCGGTGGTATCAAGCACCTTCCTGCATTCCTATGACTTAGAATTTAAAAAAGAACATTGACTACTGAATTCCTACTCCACACAGTTGCTGGTAACATAAGAGGTTTATTAAACAGGGTTACAGTCCACTCCTGGCCCACGGACTGGAAGCGTTCAATATACATCCCAACGCCAAAGAAAGGGGATCCCAGGGAATGCAGTAATTATCAAACTATTGCCTTAATATCCCATGTAAGTAAAGTAACACTCAAGATTCAAAGGCTCTTACCATATATGGAGCGAGAAATGCCAGACGTCCAAGCTGGATTTAGAAAGGGAAGAGGCACCAGAGATCATATCACAAACATACGTTGGATAATGGAATGGACCAAGGGATTTCAGAAGGAAATCACCCTGTGCTTTATAGATTACAGCAAAGCCTTTGATTGTGTAGATCACAAAAAAATATGGAATGCTTTAAAAGAAATGGGGGTGCCACAGCATCTGATTGTCCTGATGAGCAACTGATACTCTGGACAAGAGGCTACTGTAAGGACAGAATATGGAGAAACCGACTGGTTCCCCATCGGAAAGGGTGTGACACAGGGGTGTATTTTATCACCCTATTTGTGTAATCTATACGCAGAACATATCATACAGAAAGCGGGATTGGACCAAGATGAAGGGGGTGTGAAAACTGGAGGAAGAAACATAAATAATTTAAGATATGTAGATGATACCATACTACTAGCAGAAACCAGTAATGATCTGAAACAAATGCAGATGGAAGTTAAAGAGGAAAGCACAAAAGCAGGACTACAGCTGAACGTCAAGAAGACTAAAGTAATGACAACAGAGGATTTACGTAACTTTAAAGTTGACAATGAGGACATTGAACTAGTCAAAGATTATCAATCCCTTGGCACAGCCATTAACCAAAAGGGAGACAATAGTCAAGAAATCAGAAGGCGGCTAGGGCTGGGGAGGGCAACTAGGAGAGAACTAGAAAAGGTCCTCAAATGTAAAGATGTATCACTGAACACCAAAGTCAGGATCATTCAGACCATGGTATTCCCGATCTCTATGTATGGATGTGAAAGTTGGACAGTGAAAAAAGTGGGTAAGAGAAAAATCAACTCATTTGAAATGTGGTGTTGGAAGAGAGCTTTGCACATACCATGGACTGTGAAAAAGACAAATAATTGGGTGTTACAACAAATTAAACCAGAACTGTCACTAGAAGCTAAAATGATGAAACTGAGGTTATCGTACTTTGGACACATCATGAGAAGGCATGGTTCACTAGAAAAGACAATAATGCTGGGAAAAACAGAAGGGAATAGAAAAAGAGGAAGGCCAAACAAGAGATGGATTGATTCCATCAAGGAAGCCACAGACCTGACCTTACAAGATCTGAACAGGGTGGTTCATGACAGATGCTACTGGAGGTCACTGATTCATAGGGTTGCCATAAGTTGTAATCAACTTGAAGGCACATAGCACAAACACAGTCCACTCCTAGGTAGGCCTGTTAGTGAAAGCCTGCAGGAGATTTACTAAACAGTAAATATACAGATGGGCCTCTTAGCACAAGCCTGAAGCAGGGCTTCTCCTAGTCCGAGGAAAGAGTCTGGAGGCTGGGTTGTACTTCAGGGGCAGTGCACAGCTAATTCACAACGCCCACAGGTCCAAGGAGACACCGCATCTCTGCAACTCTCCCCAGTGTGGTGCCCTATCTCACCCCGCAAACAGGCTAATGCCTGACTTTCCATCTCTCATCTTGAAAAAAGATGCTCAATTCAGTTCCCTCCAGAGAAGGGCTAGGAAACCCCCAGCCCATGGGCCTAATTAAGCCCACCAGGCTTCCCCATTTGGCCTGCAAGGCTGTTTTGGACAATCCAAAGAAACTCAATGAACCAAAACAAGGGCATTAGACATCAGACCTGCAACAAAATGTTGCAGTGTGGAGTCCTGCCTCCCTTGGTTTTCTGTCCCTCTCCCCTGCCCCCCAAAGAATCAGCCAACATTTCATGCCCAAGGAGCACGCTCAGTCCTCTTTGGGTTATTTTCTGGAGGGAGGGGGTGTTCCCCTGAGGGGTTTTCTTTCCTTGTGTTGCCGTGGCTACGCCATGAATGGCACTCACAACCTGAACATAAGCGATAGAGGGAATGAGAAGCACGTCCTCGCTTTCATCTGCCAAATCCTGGGAGGTACAGGAAGTTAAGAAGCTACCTTGTGCTGAGTCAAGACCATTGGTCCATCTAGCTCAGTACTGTTTACACTGACCGGCAGAGGCTCCCCAGGGTTTCAGACAGGATCGTCTCCCAGCCCCACCTGGAGATGCCCTTGGAGAGCGAACCTGGGACCTTCTGCATGCAAAGCAGGTACTCTGCCTCTCAGATGTGGCCCTGCCCTCAGGGTCTGATACACGTGAGCATGGGTGCGCACATGTGTCTTCCCTGTTCCTTCATTCCAGCCTCTTTCTCAGCATGCTCCAGAGCCTTGTGCAGTTCATGTTTCTAGGTTAACCCAGCCACGTTCTCCCACTCTGTCTCTGGCAACGCCGTGCCTGACCTTCCCCTCTGGATTTGCAAACGTCTTTCTGCTCTGCTGCTGATTTAGCACTGACCTAAATGTGTCTAAATCTGGAAAATGCCGGTGGATCCCTCTGTGTGGCAACATGAAGATAAGCCACTTGGAGATTTGTGGGCTGCCTCTCTCCTCCTCCACCACCACCACCCTTCACATCAGCGTGCCTCTTGCATCGAGCAAACAAGAGTCACTCTGCTAGCTGAGGGATAGGAAACACTCAACACAAAGAAAAGAATATACCTCTATACAGAGGAATCCTTTCTTAGGGTTATATATTTTACATTATTGCACTAGAGAGATCCTGCAGCATATCTTCACGACCTATTTAATAGTCATTCTTGATCAGGGATGGGGGGAGAAATTTGATGCAGTTCACATTTAAAGCTGATCGAATTCGCACTTTTTGAAACAATATGAGAACCAAACCACAGCCATCCTTCCAAATTTGCACCTATCCGAATTTTGCAACGCAGATCTCCAACCAAGCAACTTTTACCATATATTGGGGGAAAGTATGCACAAAATGAATGTATCAGCCAAAATAACACACAGACATGCGTTGCATTGGGAGATCTTGCTGCAAAAACGAGCAAATCGGTTAAAACTGCATGCAAGGATGTGTTTTTTAGGAGACGTTTGCACTAAAATGCAAATTTTAAAAAATTGCAAATGGCTGCAGAAAGGCAGGCAACTGAATTTCAGATCGGCAAAGTGAGAAACTCAGAGAACCGAAACTGGCAGACCTTTCCGTCCCTATTCTTTCTCCCCAGCATACAGTCGGGAGTGGTGCCCATCGGAACTGGTGGGGAGGGACGCAGGCAGCCCATCAGGAGGCGGAGCGAGAGCCAATGAGAGGTGGAGCCAACTCCGTCTAGTTTGTCCCCATCCTCCTCCCTGCTGAGTGCTGCAAGGGCAACACCGAGTCAACGACAGAGGAGGAAGCTGGCAGCCTGGGCCACCGCTGGACTGACTAGAAGTAAGAAGGCAGGCTGGTGGGCACTAGACAAGGGCTGATTGAAGTTCATAGAATCATAGAATTGTAGAGTTGGAAGGGGCCTACAAGGCCATCGAGTCCAACCCCCTGCTCAATGCAGGGATCCAAATCAAAGCATTCCCGACAGACAGCTGTCCATCTGCCTCTTGAAGGCCTCCAGTGTTGGTGGAGCAATACCCCATTCACCCTAATGGACTATTCTCCACTGCCAGGTTATCCAGGGAAATGTAGTTCTTGGGACTGGCATCTGTAAATGGAACCTCATCCAGCTACAGTTCCCAGGAGTCTTTGGGGGAAGCCATGATAGTTAAACTGGTGCGATAAAACCAATGTGTGTTTGAAGTGTTGACATGCTCTGGATCCTGGATGCACAGAGGAGACCTAGAATTAGGCCTCACCTTAAACTAAGAAAGGGAGACCTTGAGTGTTGTCAATCATTGTCCGTGTCAAAAAGCTCTTTCCCAGTGGAATCTTGGCAGGTCTACTCAGATATAAGCCCCACTGAACTCAATGGGACTCACTTCTGGCTGATCTTAAGAGCGTCTGTCGCACTTCACATTCCCTGTTTTGCTGCAGTCGTAATGGACTTGAAGGCACGTAAGAGCTGGAGCAGGACAAGAGGAGACGAGTGTGAAAACCAGGGACAGAGTTGGAGCCTTATGTTGGAGTCTGAGGAGGAGGAGGAGGAGAAGATTGACCATCCCCCTCCCTCAACTGAGTCCTGGAGGGCCGAGGGAAAGGCACGAGCATCTTGCCAAAACTAAGGCCAACAGATGTGGTTTAAATTAACTCCTTCCTCCCATCTTGATTATATAATATTTCTGCCCGCCCCCCGCCGCCCCCGCTTCCAAAAATATATTTTTATGCATTCTGCGGAAGGAAAGTCAGGAAGGAGTCCTGTTGCTTAGCAACCACCTTGTCGCTGGACCAGAGAAAACAGCCTCCTGGATGTATCTGTGCATCTTCCTCTGTCTCTGTGCTTGTGTGTGTTTCATGCCCCTCGCCCTGGCTCCTAAGCCGAAGTGGAGATAGGTGGGTGAACCCACAGCCAGGTTGCTTAGCAACCAGTGACAGGCAGCAATCCATCGAACAGGAGATGCAATTCCTCCTATCTATCCCTGGCAAACCCATTAGTCAGAATTTGGGGTGGCAGGGAGGGGAGGAGATAAACAGAATCAGCCCCCGCTTCGGTCCGTCTCATGTGGCTTTGAATGGGCGAGGATCTTTTGGGCACCCTCCCCTTTCTGCGTTTTTACTTTGCAGTCTCTCCCCCCCTCACACACCCCCATCACCTCAAACCAGGGCAGCGAATGACACTGCAGGGTGACCTTCGAAGGAAGCCAAAAAGTGTGTTTTTATGCCATCCTCTCTTGGCTTGCTGCAGCTGGGCACCTCCTTTAACAGAAATGCAAGCAGGGGTGTGCCCTCCCATAGCCACCTTTGAAAAGTGGGGGGAGGTTGACTTAGTTGTTTGCTTTTGAGAATAAAATTGCCATTAGGAAAGGCTGTAGATGGGCCTGGATTTATTGATTTGGTTTCTATTCCTCTCCCTCCCCACCCCCTTCCTCCCAAATGCGCCCAGAGTGCAAACAGCGAAGTAGTGAAAACAATGGGTGCCTTCACCTGAGTCCTACTCAGAGTAGACCCACTGAAATTAATGCACCCAAGTCAGCCTCATCCCCATTCACTTCAGTGGGTCTTCTCTGAGTAGGACTTTGTTGAGTACCACCCAATACAATTCAAAATAAAAATAAAGCACGCTTAAAACGTTTTAGAAAAAATTAAAGAACATCTACAAAGATTTAAACTCTGGTTTTGCAGACACACAAGGCAAAAAGTAAACCTACAGAGTGTGGCATTTGAGGCTCCTTAGAAGTCCAGCTTTCCTTTTCTTTTCCCATTTAGAAACAAACTGGGAACAACATTTCTAATCCATTTATATTTATATTTATTTCACCTGAAACATTTTCACCCCGCCTTTCCATAAAATGTCCAAAGAACCTGCCCATGTCTAAAACGTATAAAATGGAAATGGACTGCCTTAAGTCGATCCCGACTTATGGTGACCCTATGAAGAGGGTTTTCATGGTAAGTGGTATTCAGAGGGGGTTCACCATTGCCTTCCTCTGAGGCTGGGAGGCAGTGACTGGCCCAAGGTCACCCAGGGAGCTTCATGGCTGTGTGGGGATTCGAACCCTGGTCTCCCAGGTCCTAGTCCAACACCTTAACCACTACACCACACTGGCTCTCAAAACTGATAAAACAGTACAAGAATGATAGTATCAATCAGGAAAACAGCAGATAAAATCCAGTGAGCCAAATAGTCATCCATTAAAAACAACAACCTCAAAATCCCCTGATCACTTTAGGGGGGAAGGCCATTGCTCAGTGGTTAGAGCACATGCCTTGCATGTAGAAAGTCCCAAGTTCAGTTCTCAATGACAACTCCAGTCAGGGCTGGGAAAAAGGCCTTTGCCTAAAACCCTGGATAGCTGCTGCCTGTCAGTGTAGCCGGTACTGAGCTAGGTGGACCAATGGGGTGGTATTCAAAGCAAATCCTACTCAGAGGAGACCCACTGATGTTAACAGATGTGACTAACTGAGTCTTCTCTGAGTAGGACTTAACTGAATACAACACATAGTTGATTCAGCTACCAATGTTAGAGAAAAGGCCATATAGCTCAGTGGTTAGAGTATCCACCTTGCATGCAGAAGGCCCCGGGTTCAATCCCCAGCGCCATCTCCAGGTAGGGCTGGAGATGTCCCCTGCCTGAAACCATGGAGAACTGCTACAAGTTAGTGTGGGACAGCCTTTCCCAACTTTGAGGACCTAGATGTTGCTGGACTACAGTTCCCATCATTCCTGATCATTGGTCACGCTGGCTGGGGCTGATGGGAGTCGTAGTCTAACAATGTCTCGTGACCCAAAGGTCAGAAAAGCCTTGTGCAGATAACTCTGAGCAAGATAAGGGATGGGCAACCTCTGACCCTCAGACCAGTCTTGGCCCGCCAAGGGATCCAAGGTGGCCCGCAAGACCATTTCCCACAAGCCTTGGTCATGCTAGGTGGGTCTCTGTCATTCACATAGTTGTTATTGGGAGGGGGAGATAAGTCTGCGAATTACACAATGATGGAGGGAAACCAAACTGCAACAGAACAGAAACAGTGCTGATTGTAACAAACACAGGTCAAAACAGAAATCATTGCCCTTCTTACATTCCTAGGTGGGGGTGCCAAGAATACAGAGGGTCTTTGAAAGCAGAGCGTAGCACATGTGCACCTGGCCCCTTACACATTTTTACCCCTTGCACGGTCAGACTGAAGGCTTGCAGAGAGCAGCAGTGAATATTCAAGATCAAAAACTGCAGGAGCAAATTTGGGAAGGGGTATTTTATCTGCAAAGTAAGATAAGAGATGCCCCCAAAGGGACAGTTGGCTACAGAGGAAGGGGCCTTTTTGGTGAGGTAGCCCAGTGGAATGTCCTCCCTTGAGAGTATCACTTGACACCAGTATTGTAATCTTTCCAGGGCCAGGTGAAGACCCTATATTTTCCTAGCCATTTTGACTTCACAAAGTCGAACACCGCTTTTTCCTTGGTTGCTGATTTTATTTTGAATGTATTCCAGTGCTGTTTTAAATTTCTTTCCAATTCTGTGCCCTCATGTTTGTATTTCATAGTATTAAGGAAATATATATTTTGACCACTGCCCACTTTTGTTAATGGACGGTGATAAAAATGCTGAAAATAAAATAAATAAATGGATGCAAACTCAGGCCTGTAAATTGGGAAGACAGCCCTTTAAACACCCTCCAGGCATGGAAAACCCATGGTCCTTCAGATGTTGTTGGACTCTAGTTCCCACCATTCCTTGACCATTGGCCTTTCTGGGCTGGGGCCAGTGCAGGCTGGTCCATTCGGGTAAGTGGGGCATTGCCCCACCAACCTCAGCCTGACTCCTCTCATTGCGTCTGGCTCTGCTTGTCACTGGCTCTGACTCTGACTCCACTTACTGTGGGTCTCCCTCCCTTCCACCCCACCAGTCCCAATGGGCACCAGTCACCACTGGCTGGGGCTGATGGGAGGTGGAAACCAACCAGTGGAGACTGGTGGCTCTGATGTCAGTGGGGCAGTGAATCCATTCCGGGTTGTAGTATGAACTTCCGAGGAGCTGTCCAAGGTGCTGAACCTATTTGGGGAATGTGCCTGTTTTGGGAGTAGATTGCAGCACCTTGGATAGCTCCTCAAAAGTTTGGACTAAACCCCAGAGCAGATTCACTGCCCTCCTGGCATCGGAGTCGTGAATCTCCACTGAGTCCCACTATATCTAGAGTCACAGGTTCTTGATCCTTGCTTTGAGTGTGCTTGCAGAAATTTGGTTGTTATAGTGACTGAATACTGGATCTGTCTCATACACATGTGCATGCACACATGCCTTCCTAGCGCTAGTGATTTGCCCACATTAAATTTGGAACAACAGTGAGAGGATGTATTCATGAGCTCTGTGGAAGACCAAAGTGGCTTGCTGCTGCTCTGGAAGCCAGCCCTCCATCGCTTGCCAAACAGATGCTAGTAAACAGACCTTGGCACTCAGCTTGTAAGAGTCCCCAAGGGAAATCCTGCAAGCACAGCAGTGCCCGCCTCTCCCCATGGTAACCAGGCTGCATATCAACCATTGACTTAAGGGAGTAAGGATGTGTCTTGCTGGAGCAGTCTAGGGCCATGTTTACTCTTATCCTCCCTCCGTTAATAGTGGTCAGCTGGATACTTTTGGGGAGCTTACAAAAAAAGCATGATGGGGTTGCCACCTTACCCCTCCCACTCTCACCCTGCTGCTTTCCCTAAACATCTGGGAGAAAGAGATATAATGTACATTGAGGGTGAACAGACTCACACAGTCTACTTAATTTCCCCCCCTAGAACCTGAAGGTCCCCCATCCAGAGCCAGGTGCAAAACAGTGTCCCAGGAGGGTGGATCAATGCGGAAAATTAAGGAGCAGGGTGACTCTGAACAAGGGACAGAAGAACCTACCAATTTCGGTTGTCTCCATTCATTATTCCTAAAATCTTAAATTCAGTTCTCCATGTTTCTGCACCACTTTGCAGTTTTTTTTAAAAAAAAATCCTCACAAACATTCTTCAGCACTGAGAATTTCTCCAAATAAACACATTCTTGCATGCACTTCTACTGCATATATTTTTGCAAGCTTGAACTGCAAACTGAATTGAATTTCTCTTCCGTTGCTATTGTGAGCCCATGCACATCCTAGGAACTGAAGATCAGCATGATGACAATGCTTAACATCCCTTCTCACAAGAATTCAGCTCCTGTTTTCTCACCCCCCCCACAAAAAAAATTCTTTGTTTCACCAGCATAATTTAGGGGGGAAATCATTTCATTCATTGTCAGGCAAGTAGGAGACACAAAAATGGCTGGTCTATTAGAAAGCTCTGCCAAGAGAGATTTAGCGGGGGCCTTTGGTTTTAACCTTTAAACACCCGCTCAACACCTTTCTGTTCCACCAGATTTAGGCAGGCAGTTAAGAAGATGCCCTTTTTGCAATAGCTGACCTGGTTCTCACTGTATTTTTAATGGTTTTTATTATACAGTTTTTATTACTTGTAAACCACTTTGATGATTTTTGAAAGAGAATAGCGGCATACAAATATGTTTATAAATAATTTATTTTTATTTATTAAACTTGTATACCGCCCCATAGCCAAAGCTCTCTGGGCGGTTTACAATAACTAAAAACAAATACAATTTAAAATACATGTTTTAAAAACCATTTAAAACACAATTTAAAATATTTATTTATAAATAATAAATATATCATCTGCAGATATATCCGTAGCTCCTGTTCTGCCTCTCAGAAATTACACTCCAAGAAATCATGTCTAACAGCCATAGCTCCGTAGCCTACATGAACTTGTTTTATCCATTTTTATAGCCACTGGCTTGAGATGAAGGAGAAATTTAAACAGCTGACATTTAAAGCTGAATCTAATTCGCACTTTTCCAAAACAATCTGAGAACCGACATACAGCCATCTTTTGAAATTTGGACATATCCAAATTTGGTGGTGCAGTTCTCCAATCAAGCAAAGTTTACAAAAATGCATATATTAGGATAAAAAAAATGAATCCATTTGTGAAAATGACGTATTAAAAATGCATTCTATTAGGAGAAAGAGCTTGGGGAAATAGGTACTTTTGTCAGAACTGCATACAAAAATGTGTCTGTTGGGAGAAATTCACAGTGATATGCTGCAGAATTTTCATGAGGTTTATTTTATATATATATATATATTTAAAAATGGCAAATTGCTGCAGAGATCTAGAGAACTGAATTTAAGATTTGCAAAATGAGGAAGTGAAATTAGAAAATGGTTCCATCCCTACCACTGGCCTAGTGACTTTGGGGGAAAGGGCCATACGCTCAATGGGCAGAGCGTCTGTTTTGCATGCAGAAGGTCCCGGGTTCAACCCCCCGGCATCTCCAGGTAGGGCTGAGACAGACTCCCTGCCTGGAACCCTGGAGAGCTGCTGCCAATCAGTGCAGACAGTATTGAGCTGGATGGACTCAGAGGTGTGATTCAGTATAAAGCAACTCCCTTTGTCCTCACTGCATGGACACAGATTTCCACCCCATCCAACCCTCTTACCCCCAGCATGGGGTGTGTGTCATTGGATTGCATCCTTACGGATTTATTTATTTATTATTGTTTAATTACATTTATTCTCCTTGGCCCATAGGATTTCAAGGCAGTGAACGCACATCATATCTATGTGCGTGTGTTGAGCACAATAAAAGCACTTCTCCATCTGTGAAACATGGAAATATATTGCCCACAGACTACCAGCCAACCAGCGATGTGATAGTCCAACCCGGTCTGGAGTACCAGGTGGCAGCAGATTCCTCCGTAATCAACATCGGAGGCTGAGTTGGACGGTTGACCCATCAAGCTCAGTGTTGTGGACGCAGACTGGAAGCAGCTTTCTAGGTTCTTTTCAGACAGTGCTACCTGAAGAAGCCCAGAGTTGGACTTGAGATCTTCTGCATGCAAAGCAGATGTTCTGCCACTCCATTACAGATGGGGTGGAGGAGAAATTTGATTCAGTTTGCATTTATAGCCAAATTTATAATATTTTCAATTTTGGAAACAACATGAGAACTGAAACACAGCCATCCTTCGAAATCTGCACTTCTCTGAATTTTGCAATGCAGCACTCCAGTCAAGCCATGTTTAAGAAAATGCGTATGTTAGGGGAAAGGGTGCACAAAATAAGTGACATAACATACAGAATGCATTACATTAGGAGAGATTGCTTGCAAAAATGTGCACGCTGGTCAAAACGGCATGCAAAAATGTATTTATTTGCATTAAAACGTTGAATAATGTGCACGAGGGTTTTAAACAGAAAATCGCAGATTGCTGTAGAAATGTGGAGAGTCGAATTTAAGGTTAGAAAAATGAGAAACGAAGGGAACTGAAATTGATAGGTCCTTCCATCCCTAGCCACGGCTCTCCCTGAGTCGCCTTATTCTGAGTTAGATCGCAGGCCCATCTAGTGCAGTAGCCTGAGTGGCAGCAGGAATCTTTCCCAGCCCTACGTGAAGGACCTTCTACAGGCATGACAGATGTTCTGCCACTGATCTACAATCCTTTCCAATCTGCTATGGCTCCACCTTTGTGCCATCACTCCTCCCCTTAGCCTCCAGATTCCATCCTGACCTGGCCAAACTCCCCTCAGAGATTTCACTTTACACCCTCTTTAAATATTTTCACCGAGATAAGAACATAAGAAGAGCCTGCTGGATCAGGCCAGTGGCCCATCTAGTCCAGCATCCTGTTCTCACAGTGGCCAACCAGGTGCCTGGGGGAAGCCCGCAAGCAGGACCCGAGTGCAAGAACACTCTCCCCTCCTGAGGCTTCCGGCAACTGGTTTTCAGAAGCATGCTGCCTCTGACTAGGGTGGCAGAGCACAGCCATCATGGCTAGTAGCCATTGATAGCCCTTGTCCTCCATGAATTTGTCTAATCTTCTTTTAAAGAAATCCAAGCTGGTGGCCATTACTGCATCTTGTGGGAATGCAGTGGGAATCTTGTGGGAGATGGAATGCGTCTTTGAGTTCTGATCATGTGTCTTGCTTTCCTGAATGGAGACAGAAAGTTGTGTGTGTGTGTGTGTGTGTGTGTGTGTGTAGACACTAGGCCACATTTGTTGCTCTGCCTACTTTTGCCTCTGGCCCCACCCATCACTGACGATGTGGCCCTCAGAAGGTTGCTCAGAAGGCAATGTGGCCCTCAGGGTGAAAAATGTTCCCCACCCCTGGTTTAAGGTCTTGTCCTGCATTAGTAGCAACCCCTTTCCTAAACACACACCATAAACACCCACGCAATCAAAATCTCAGAATCCAGAATAGTGCCAGAGGGATACGGCTCCAATAAATCCCATCTCTCCGTACAAATGTGCTGACGGGGCTGCAACGCCAAGGAAAAAAACATTATGGCTCTCCCCGCATTGAAGTCCAGGTCTCTCACTCAACAAGCACTGCAATTCCTAGCAAACAATCGTCTTTCTTCTGTGGGAAAACAAAACAAAACTGACCGGCAAAGGTTGATTTTGTCAACAGTGGCGAAAGTTGGTAAAAGGGGGACTGGGATGGAGTGCCAGCTGAAGGTTTATTCGTGGTGAAATGTAAAGATGGAGAGAAATTCAATTCAGTTTGCCTGTAAAAGCCAATCTACCTAATTTGCACTTTTGGAAGCAATATGCAAACCGAAACATGCCATCCTTTGAAATTTGCACTTCTCTGAATTTTGCAATGCAGTGATCCAGCCAGGTAATGTGTCCAAAAACACATATACTGGCATAAAGCATGCATACCAATAACCAATCATAATAATACCAATATTTGTGGGAAATAACATACAAAAAGTGCATTCTGTTTAGAGGAAATTGCTTTGCAAATATGTGCATATTGGGCAAAAATTGCATACAAACCAAGGTATAGTGGGAGAAATTCACACTAAAAGTCTGCGTCTGTGTTAGAATTGCTTTTAATATGTTTTCTTTAATAATATGTTTTTAACCCTTTTTTTAAAGATGTTTTCAAAGCTTTTTTAAAAAATGTTTTTAACATTGCTTTGTTTTAATGTTTTTAAGGTCTTTTTATGATTTTAAAGTATTTTTAGCTGGAAGGAAGGGCGGGATATAGATAGATAGATAGATAGATAGATAGATAGATAGATAGATAGATAGATAGATAGATAGATAGATAGATAGATAGATAGATAGATAGATAGATAGATAGATAGATAGATAGATAGATAGATAGATAGATAGATTCTGGTGACTTTTCATGAAAACTTTTAATTTTAAAAAAATCTCAAATGGATGTGGAAATGTGAAGAGCTGAATTTAAGAGCAGGAAAATGAGACTGTGAGTGAAATTGGAACTGACAGATTCACTCCTCCCTAGTGACAATGTGGGTCCCATCCTGATCGGGAACTTTTGAAAGGGCTGGCACCGGGCTGTTTTTCAAGGCCTTTTTCTTTGCAGCATGAAGCCATCCCATGTACAAAGATGACCAGACTGGCATCTGAATCTTAAGGCAGCATCCCCCATAGCAACTGAGGGCAGCCTAGTGTGTGCAGGAGAGGCTGCATGGCCACACACGCACCCAACTGTGGCCACTTATTCATTATATTTATATACCGCCCCCATAGCCGAAGCTCTCTGGGCGGTTTACAGCAATTACAGCCATTTGCCACCCCACAAGATCTGCCTCCTCTTCCTAGAGGCAGAGTGCTTGAAATTGCACCTTCTCATCCACCATTCTGACAGCCTCTCTCCCAAGATCTCATCTCTCCCAGCCAGGCTCCAAAGAACAATGATATCCCACAATAATAGAGCTGGACTGAATTGTGATGGAAATTCTGAAGTAGTCTCATCCAACCTGGCACCCTCCAGAAGTTTCAGATTACAACTTCTATCAGGAGCTTAATGGGCAAGGGGAAGAAATTCAATTCAGTTCACATTTAAAGATGAATCTTTCAGATTCGCACTTTCCAAATCAATATGAGAATCGAAGCATGGGCATCCTTCTCCAAATTTTGTGACGCAGTTCTCCAACTGATATTTACAAGAATGCATCTATTGGGGACAATGGGCATAAAAACGAATGCATTACCAAAAGAACATACACAAATGCATGATGTTAAGAGAAATGGCTTGCAAAAAAAAGTGTACCTGAGTCAAAACTGCATGCAAAAACCTATTTACAAGGAGAAAATCAGCACAAGATGCTGAAGAATTTTCATGAGGATTTTTTTAAAAAATAAAAAAAATCACAAGTTGCTGCAGAAATGTGAAGAACTGAATTTGAGATTGGAAAAATGAGACACAGAGAGAACTGAAACTGACAGATCCTTCCACACCTACACAAGCATCCAAGCAAGGAAGATGAATTATCACTTTTCAACAGGGGTCTAGTCGCCCGCGGGCTCGGAGAGTCTTAGACCCGTTACTTTTTTGGGAGCAGGACCCCAGCTGGGACCCGATGTCTCCAGCATCCTAAGAGCCAACAAGCATGAAAGGGGAGTGTGTTAGCCAGTGAGAAGAGTCTTCTCACACACTCCTTTCCTGCTGAATGGAGCCAATCAGAGTGAAAGAATGTGAGTCAACCACTGAGAAGACTCTTCTCAGTAGCCAACACACTTTCATGCTTTTTGGCTGCTAGGAATGTCTGTTGTTGTGGAATAAGGCATTAACAAGGATCTCATTCTCAACCCAGCAGCAAAAAGGGGTGGGCACGGCTGTGACTATCAAGAAAGGACCCTGCACTTTTGAATTTGCCACTACACTACTGCATTTCAAGGGCATATTCCGGAATGACAAAAGATCCTCTCCTTAAATATTAGACAGGGGCCATCTCTGTTATCTTTTCAATGCCTACTGAAGATTTTCCTCTTTCAAAAAGCCTTTTAAGTAGAGACCTTATCCCAGACTGCAACTGAAGACTTTCCTTTTTCAACAAGCCTTTTAAGTAGAGACCTTATCCCAGTCTGTGTCTGTGCTGAAACTGTTTTTAAATATCTTTTTAAAGCTTTTTTTTAAAAAAAAGATGTTTCATTTTAATATGTTTTTGAAGTCTTTCATTTTGAAGATGTTTCAGGCTACTTTTAGAGTCTTTGTTTGCTGCCCTTGGGCTCCTTCTGGGAGGAAGGGCAGATTATAAATTTAATAAATAAATAGAAAACACCCAATGAGACAGAACTGGTGAGATGTGAGGCCTGAGGAGACAGAGAGGTCACCCCCTGATCCTAAGATTCCCAACTCTCATGCAACATGATCCTATTTTGAAACTGCAACCACAGACATCGCTGCATTTCCCCCTGACCACCTGGAAACACTTTTCCTATCATGTCTCATCTCTTTCATCTGTCAGATTATATAAGAGAGGCAGCTATTCCTGCACTGGTAGGGTACGTTTGCATGCCACCTGTCCAGAGAATGGGGACTGTGCAGAGAGGGAGAGGGGAGAAGAAATGGTTTCTCTGTCATCGCTCTGTGTACATACACCTGCGGACCCAAACAATGGCCTGCCTTGTTTAGCCTCTTTCCAGGATAGCATGGAGCCTGTGAAACTGCGAGACTCCACATACAGATTTAGATTTTTCTTTACCTTAGCCAAAAGAAATGCAAAAAAGAAAAAATAATGCTGCGGAGAGGGTCAGGGAAACTTTTTCAGCCCGGGGCCACATTCCTTCCTGGGCAACTCTGGAGGGCCACACGCCAGCGGTGGTTGAGAGGCAAACGTGGATGTAGCAAGAGACGTGAATTTCATCTTGGAACAGGAGGTTAGTTTCGACACACACTCTCTCACTGGGGATGGGTGAGAATTTCAATCCAGTTCGTGCATCAGGCTGAATTGATCGAATCTGCACTTTCCAAAACCATTTCAAAGAATGGGTGGTTTGGTTCTCACATTGCTTTGGGAAGTGCAGGTTCAATCAATTTGGCTTGCACTGAGAACTGAATTGAAATTCTCCCACTTCCCTAATGCCTATACGTCTTTGTCTTTCACTGCTACTTAGGCATATACTGCTCCTGCACAGTGGGGTTCCTTTTGACTATCATAGCTAGCCTATCAAGCCTTCAATATAATATATCTAATCCTTTTGTGGCTAAGTTAAGCATGCTAACTTGGTAGCCATCTCCACATCCTAGTACAGCCCAACCCTCTCCCTTCAGTAGGAACAGAACTGGATACGGAGGTCTTTTGCTTAATGGTTCATTAAATCTGGCCTTTGAATTTTGAGACTTCATTTGTTCAAGCTTTATTCCAACAACATTTAAGAAATTCTGGTGTCCTCCAGCTGCTTGTCCTAAAGTGACAAGGAGATGGAAACTCATTGACTCCCCCGATGGATTTTTTTTTTTAAAAAAATCAATTTATTTCAAGAAATCAGTGATAGTGAAGGAGGCATCAGGTGAGTAAAAGCTGAGATATCCCAAGACGTGACACATAAGGCAGGAATATGGAACCTCAGGACCAGGAGCCAAATGAGGCCCTTCAGGCTATTCTTTGCACTCTCCATAGGCCATGCCACCTTCTTAGGCCACACCCACACCCCCTGGGCCACACCCCTCACTGATCCAACTCCACACCCTCCTGAAAATGCTTTTGCCTAGATGGAATGTGTGCTTGAACTGTGGTTATACATTTTGTCTGCCTGGATGGAAGTGTGTGTGTGTGTGGTGTTTGTGTGTTTGTGTGTGTGTTTATTTGCAGGAACACACTTTTGCATGGCTGGAAGGTCACCCCCCAGTGGAGACTGGTGGCTCTGATGCCAATGGGGCAGTGAATCTGCTCTGAGTTTTAATTTGAACTTTTGGGGAGCTGTCCAAAGTTCTCAACCTGTTTCAGCACCTTGGAGAACTCCTTGAAAGTCCCAGAGTACATTCACTGACATTGGAGCCACCAGCCCTGCTGTCACCCACCATAAAATGTTAAGAATAAAATCTGTTGCCCTCTTTTTCACTCCTCACCTCACCCACTACTGGTGTGCAGCCCCTGGAAGGTGGACCACAAGGGAAGGTGGCCCTTGGGCCAAAAAGAGTTCCCCACCTCTGCAATAGGGAACACTGCAGGACCGTGAGTATTTAGCAAGGCACTAATGCCTGGACAAGGATGTGTCTCAATGGCTACTTCGCTATGGGTGGTTTCGTGCTCTAGCGAGACTGGTGCAAACCAGGATTGGAGAAGGCAGACCACACCTCAAGCAGTTGCAAAGGTCAGGGCTCTTCCTTTATTTGTCCTCGACACCTGGTACTCAGAGGTAGAGTGCCTATGTCCATGGAGGCTCCATTTAGTTACTCTGGCCAGCCACCATGTACATTCTCAGACCGTTAGGATATGAAAAACACGACATGGTTCCTGTCACTGCAACTGCTGTTGTTCCTCTCACCATTTGTTGCCCTAGGACTACAGAACCAGATGGACACACATTCTGCCCTCTGCCGCCGGTCAGAGAGAACCAAGGGCCACAGGGATGTTGACCCTGCTCGCCCCCCCCCAGATGAGCATCGCAACAAGAGGAAGGCAAGCCTGGCCCCATCCACCAGCCGGAAAAGTAGCAGTTGCAGGGAGCTCACTTCCCCCCTGCCTGCCAGAAAGAACGCTCAGCTCCGAATGCCACTTGCCCTGGGACTGCAGAGCAGGACAGCCCCCTCTTGACCCATCCAATGACTAGAGGGCTGAGGGTCACCCGGAGGATGCTCCCTCCAGCTCCCAAGAAGAACATCACAGCAAGAGGAAGGCAAGCCTGGCCCCATCCGGCAAGCCCAGAGCTTGATTTCTGCTTTCCTGCCTGAAAAAAGATTTGGCTCCTACTGTTGGTAGCCCTGGGACTGAGGAGCAGAAGGCAACCAGGCAAGTGGCCAAGGGCCAGTGGGAGGCTGAATCCCCCTTCCTGCCTCCCAGGAACAACATAATGGCAAGGGGGAAATCAGCCCAGCCTCGTCCTTTGGCCAGCAAGGGAGCATCTGTTCCAATGCTTGCTTTCCTCTTCCCTTCTCGTCCCTTTTTCCTTTTGTGTCATCTCTATTAGATTGTGAGCTTGCAGCAGGGACTGTCTTATCTTTTCACAAACATTAAGCACTGAGAAAATGTCAAACACTTGACAAATGTTAAATAATAATAAAAGTAATAGTTATTATTATTATGTTCTTACAAAATCCTTCACTGTTTCCTTAGATGTTTGCTTACACAACCAGGAGGAGTTCCTCCTCCCCTCCAAATTGGACATTCTTGTATGTCAACTCACATCCGATCCACAAAACTTTGCTTTCTTCTGCAAATTCCCATGTGCCCAGAATATATATCCAAAATTATTTAACAGGGAGGCATATCACCATTATCGGAAGACCCGTTCTTCCAACGACCTAAGACAGACTGTAACCTCCCCACCCTCCAAGGAACACCCCTTCCAAATTATAGCTCAGAATTTCCTGGGAGCCCTTCCAAATCCGCCACGATGAATTATTCAAAGGCTGTACACCGTCCTCGCATTGAGCAAACTTCTCTACCTTCCACCAAATTGCATCGGCAAGATCCTCCCCCCTCCTGCCGCCGCCCTAGCCTGGAGGACATCTGAGACACCCCCTGTAACCCTCACCGCTCATCTTCTCCAAGAAAGATCTTGATTGTATTTCACTCTCCCCCACATACATACATTAAAAAAGAGAAAAACTTCCACCTTTTCCTGGGGAGAAAACCTGAGGCAACCCCCCCCCCAAAAAAACCCCAAAAGGGCCAAACCCTTGTGGGTCTGACACTAGAGGAATAGTTTTCACCACCCATTTCCAGAGCGAACTGGGCTCAGCTTCTCAAGGAGAAGACCTGATGTCTGCCCTTCTCAGTCCCCCCCTCCTCTGAAAGGAGAGCTGTCAAATTATCCCTCCCTTTGGTTTTGTGTGTGTGTGCCTGCCTTTCCTTTTTATCCTAGAGACTTGAGGGGCTGGGTGTGTGTTTTGGCCGGTGGGGGGAGACTCCTTCCCTCTCCAGTCAATCTGACTTCAACTGGCTCGCCCAATGCAGCCTCTCTGAGTAGCTTGCTCATTTCTTTCTTTTGATCTTCCAGCTCAGGCAGGACGTTATTGTTCTGCTTCGGCAAACCTCTTGCCTTCTCCTCCCCAGAGACACCCCCTCCTCCTCCTCCCACCCTCTCCACGATGTTCTCTTCACCCCTCCCTTTCCCTCCACCTGCCCTTTTTGCAAAGAATATCCAGCGGGGGGGGGGGGGCAGCGCGCGCGCGCACACACACACCCCAGATGGGACTGCAGCCAACATACCTCCTGCTTGGTTTTGCCCCCTCCCTCCAGCTGCTGCCACCACAACTGCTGTGCCCTAGAGCCAGGCTTAGCAATCGGTCCTGCTGCCCCCTCCCACAGGCACAGGCCGGGCACACACCCTCCAGGCCCCCTTCTCCCAAATCAGGGTCCCCCCCCCCCCCGCGTCTCCTTACCAGACCTCGCTGGGGGATTCAGCGCAATCTTGTGCGGGTGCCAGCGACTGCGGCTGGGCTCTGGCCTTCCTCCGGAGCGCAGCCCTCTTCGATCCCTGCCGCCCCCTCACCCCACCCCACCCCTTCTCCGCTGCTTGCCCCCCCACCCCCCTCTCCGCAGCCCGCCCGCCCGCCCGCCCAGCGGCTCGGGGCTCTCGCCGCGTCCCGCTTTGCAGCGCCGTCCCCGGAGCGTCTCCTCCACCTCCTGAAGCGCTGGACAGCTCCGGACCAGCGAGCCAGCCGCTGGCTTTGGTGCAAGACCGGCGGCTTCCTCCCCGCATCCGCCTCCCACAGAGCCCCCTACAGGAGAGGAGGGGGAGCTGCAGGCCAGAGAGGAGGGGAACGAAGGAGCCTAAATCCTTGAGGAGATGCCATTGGACGTTTGGTTGGTTTTTCCATACCGTAAGCCCGTTTTCCGAGGGGCTTGTGCATTTCCTCTATGTGTTAGTAATTCACGGTCACACATCAGGGAGAAAAGAGAAGTGGAAGAAGGAAGGCTTCCTATTTACATTTTATTTATTTGCAGAACTTCTAAACTGCCCTCCAGTGCACGACTCCCAGGGCTGCGATGTTGATTATTAACAGGGAGCACCTTCGATGTCCATGGTACTTAGTAACAGGTCTAAGGAGCTTATAGTTTTAAAATTAGTTGCCTCTCATTGTGATAGGTCAGCCTTCCCCATGCCTGCTGGAGCTGATGGGAGTTGTAGTCCAAAGCATCTGGACTGTGGCTAATGGGAATTGTAGTCCAAAGCATCTGGACTGTGGCTGATGGGAACTGTAGTCCAAAGCATCTGGACTGTGGCTAATGGGAAATGTAGTCCAAAGCTTCTGCATGGTGGCTGATGGGAATTGTAGTCCAAAGCATCTGGACTGTGGTTGATGGGAGTTGTAGTCCAAAGCATCTGGACCGTGGCTGATGGGAATTGTAGTCCAAAGCATCGGGACCGTGACTGATGGGAATTGTAGTCCAAAGCATCTGGACTGTGGCTAATGGGAAATGTAGTCCAAAGCTTCTGCATGGTGGCTGATGGGAATTGTAGTCCAAAGCATCTGGACTGTGGTTGATGGGAGTTGTAGTCCAAAGCATCTGGACCGTGGCTGATGGGAATTGTAGTCCAAAGCATTGGGACCGTGGCTGATGGGAATTGTAGTACTAAGCATCTGGACTGTGGCTGATGGGAATTGTAGTACTAAGCATCTGGACTGTGGCTGGTGGGAATTGTAGTCCAAAGCATCTGTGCCCCAGCTGATGAGACCTGTAGTGTAAATCATCGGGAGGGCACAAGTTTGGCAAGGGCTACTCTAGATCTACCCACTCTCCTCTCCACAGGGAGGATGAGGGGGAAGAGAAACCTTGTCTCATTTTTAATTTATTTTTCGGGGAGCGACTTTAATCTGGGGGCACTGCTGAGAGGAAGTTGTTGCGTGGCTCCCGTTACATGAACATAATGTTGAAATGGCAGCCGAGCAAGCCTGGCCTGTTACTGCTGTGCAGTGCGGTAAATCAAAGCCGGATAAATTAAAACGCCTAAATAAACTGGTAAACGGCAAGCATAAAGCCTCCAAACACCCATCATAAATCAGGAAGGGAAATCTTTTCTTAGTAGAGTCGAGGAAGGGGGTGGGCGGGCAAGGAGCTGCTTTGTGGATCTGAAGAGGAGAGCATTTCAAAACACGGGAAAGGAGGGCGGCTGGGTGGGTGGATCTCTGTGGGGCAGAGCCTGTGGGAAGAAAGCTGTGGGTACCAGCAGAAATGGCAGGTCACAGGCCACGACACAGTCCGACCATTCGCCCCATCTAGCTCAGTGTTGTCTACACTGACTGGCAGCAGCTCTCTGGGGTTTCAGGCAGGAGTCTCTCCCAACCTTACCTAGAGATGCCGTTGGGGATTGAACCCGGGACCGTCTGCATGCAAGGCAGATCCTCCTTCCCTTATATAACGAGCCGGCTGCAGAGTTGGAATCAAGAAGCAGCATTCATTTTTTGAGTTCATTAAGAGAACTCTGTGGGAGAGCACCCTGCCTGGCATGCAGAAGGCCCCAGGGAGAGCTAGACAGCCTTGGAGAACCAGTCTGCATACTCCAGGGACAGCCAATGGGGTGCCCTCCAGACGTTGTTGGACTACAATTCCCATCAGCCCCAGCCAGCATGGCCAACGGTCAAGGACGATGGGAGTTGTAGTCCAACACCACCTGGAAGGAGATGGGTTCCCCTCTCGCCTGGCCTAAGTGTTTGCAGAAGTCCCTATGTGAGTTCCCACTCTGTTTTCCCAAAGAGGAAAGTGAAGCAAAGAAAGTTGAATGGGAAAATATGGAACTCTTGGAGCCCAGTCTTGTTTCTTCTAGCGTTCCCCATGGGACTACAACTCCCATCAGCCCCAGGCAACGTGGCCAATGGTCAGGGATGATGGTAGTCCAGCAACATTTAGAAGGCACCACACTGAGTGCCTCAGGTATAGATAATGCTAGGCTAGATGGACCAGTGCTCTGACTTGGTATAAAACAGCTTCCTGATTAAATCAACCATTTATTCATAACCATGAGGACTGGAAACTTACTTTTAACTTCCAGAAGAAGGGCCATAGCTTAGTGCAGCCTTGCCTAACCTTTGGGTCCCCAGATGTTGCTGGACTACAGTTCCCATAATTCCTGACCATTGCCCATGCTGTCTGAGGCTGATGTAATCCAGCAACATCTGGGGACCCAAAGTTTGGGAACAGCTGGCCTAGTGGTTGAGTACGTGCTTTGCATGCAGCAGAGCCTAAGTTCAGTCCCCAGCACCTGCAGGGAGGGCGGTGAAAGACACCTGTCTGAATTCCTGAAGCCAAGGCTGAGTTAGGCAGATCCGTCCTCTGACGTGGCCTAAAGCAGGTTCTTCTACTGAATCCCTTTTGTGGAATAAAAAAAAAAAAAATCCTAGGCCTCAAACTTTGGTTAAGACTTTGCCAATGCAAAGGGGGTGATGGGAAGAATGACAGTCATTCATTTCATTGGCGATCACTCGTGGCTGAGTAAGATTGCCTCCCAAGATAAGGTCTTTGCTTGGAAGACGCCTGTGCGTGAATTTGTTTTATGTGGGGAGATCGGCGCACGACGATCAACACACAATCTTGATGGAAAAAGGCTTTGATCCAATGGCATGGGTACCACGACGACTGGAAGTCTTTTATCTGCTGCAGCCTTCATCCACCTTCACAGCCGTTATAACGTACGCATTGTTATCCTCTGCTTGTTCTGCCGTTGAGGGCTTTCTTGGCTCATTCTTTGTCTGGCTCCTCTCCCTTGACCTTACCGCCGTGGGTGACCCTGCTGGGAGTACATGACTCCCGACGGCATCGCTCACAGGGTTCATTGGAACACGGACGCCCACTCCCCACTGCAAGGTGACGATCCAGCCAGGGGTAGAATGACAGTGACAAATATGCTGCAAAGAGATGTCACGGAACATTTTGAGAGAAACCGCTGTATGCTTGGCCTTCTAGCTACAAGCAGATAAGCATATGTGCACAGCTTTGCAGGCGTCTTTTCTATTTTTGTATTCTGTGGATTTATGCACTTAAGACAAGAGTACCAACAGGTCTTAATGAAGATGCGAACTGGATGGTGATGAATTAGAAGTTATTCATCAAATGCTTGCAAAATATGCTCCCCTACCCATCTTGGTCTGAATTTGCAGTTCCCCAAACACGCTAACTATTTGGAGAATCTGACTATTCCTAAGTATCGGCATGTATTCTCCAGAGCCAGGTTTAATTGTCTCCCTTCCGCTCTCTTGGAAGGGCGATACCAAGGTGCCCCTTATGCGGACCGGATATGTCCTTGTGGTGACGAAGTTGAAACATTGACTCACGTCTTTTTTGTATGCGATTTTAATAGGGAGGATCGTGATAGACTACTTGGCCCAATTATGAGGAACTTTCCTGGCAGGCCATTGGTCTGGTTTTTGAAATATTTCCTAGCTGATTTTAATAAGTCTACAACAGAGACAGTGGCTAAGTTCCTCTTCCCTGCTCAAAGGAGTCGCAAGAGGATTTCTCTCTCTTAACTGCTATTTCTTTTATGATGTACTTTTATATTTCTGTATCTTAACTATTCTGACATTTTTTATTGACTATTTTATTTGAATGGGTCTGTGACTGTATATTAATAAACTAACTAACTATAATTTATTCGTGTAGGAATGTATAACTAGTTTGTATGTGTATAAGGACAGCTGGTATAGCACAGTGGGGAGGAGAGCCTGGCTGGGAGTCCAGAGTCTGTGAGTTCAAATCCCCGCTTGTGTCTCCTGGGTGTCAAGGGCCAGCTAAAGATCACCCCACAGTGAGTGGCTCAGGGGTTACGTGCCCTGCCACCTGTGCAGCCGTGGGCAAGCTGCAGAGTCCCAAGGAGCCCAGTTGCCCCCCAGCTGGCAGTTGCAGACAAGGACGGTGCTGGCTTGTGCAACTGTGGCAAGCTGAGCAGGCTCTAGCCAGCTGGGGAGGACTAGCCTCAGAGGGAGACAATGGTAAAACCCCTCTGAATACCGCTTACCATGAACACCCTATTCATAGAGTCGCCGGAAGTCGGGATCAACTTGAAGGCAGCCCATTTCCATTCCATGTGTACAAGGTTATATTATGTCTATAGGCTGGCCATTGTATTTCAGTCACTATTTTGGTTGCATTCAGCAACACTGCCTTTGATGGATGTTTGGGATACTCCTTTGAAAGATTTTTCTTATCTACAAAGGAGCCTGCAAAGTTTGTTAAAAAGCAATTTTTTATTTATAGCAGCAGTTCCCACACTTTTTTTTCCAGGAAAAAAACTAACCAGGGTTAGCTTAATGGACGGCTGAGCCCACCAGCATGATTGCCATTCCATTCATCTGCAAGGTAAATTGGAGGGGGGAAACTCTGGCAATGTTCAGAAGGAGGGACCACACAAGAGGTAAAGTGCGTGCCGAAAGGGGCTTTTTTATTTGTAGGGATGATATTCCTCTAGCTAATGCTCAGCAGGTAACTCTTTCCTGGATATGATGCTCTTGGTTGAAGCACAGGGTGGCCATGTGACCTGCTCTGCAGAGGACTGGCCATTCTGGCAGAGGCTGATTTGGAGTCTATTAGCATCTAGAGGGCACCTGGTTGACAGATGCAGTCAGCCAGGGCTTGGGAAATTGAGGCCTTCCAGATATTGCTGGACTTAAACTGACCAACTGACCATTGGCTATCTGATGAAAGTTGAGCCCAACTATGTCTTGAAGGCCACGAGCCCCGCAACCCCACCCTGCCCCGCCCCTGCGCTAAGTCTGACCAGAAATGGCTGCCCTCAGTGGGTCATAATGGTCGTGCAAATGGTCGTGAGTGGCTCAGGGGTGACGTGCCCTGCCACCTGTGCAGCCGTGGGCAAGATGCAGAGTCCCAAGGAGCCCAGTTGCCCCCAGTTGGCAGTTGCAGACAAGGACGGGGCTGGCTTGCGCAACTGTGGCAAGCTGAGCAGGCTCTAGCCAGCTGGGGAGGACTAGCCTCAGAGGGAGGCCATGGTAACCTCCCACTGAATATCGCTTACCATGAACACCCTATTCATAGGGTTGCCATACGTCGGGATCGACTTGAAGGCAGCCCAGTTCCTTCCTTTTCAGGGCCTTGGGCAGCTCCTTGAAATTTAGGGTGAAAACCTGGAGTGGATTCCACTGCCCCACTGACATGAAGTCACCAGTCACCACTGCTTACCACATAAAGTAGGGATCACTCCCAGGAGTGTGTACGGAGGGGGGGCTAGCGTGTGGTCCTCCAGATGTTGTTGGATTCTGACTGCCACTAGCCCCAGCCAGCAGGGCCAATGGTCAGGGAGGATGATGGGAGCTGGTGTCCAAGAACATCTAGAGGGCTACAAGCTCCTGATGTACAGGTTTGTGCTCTTAGTTCGTGTAGCACACAAATGTCGTTTTTCTCAATACAGAATCATTCATGCTCCTCCTCAACATGCTAAGCTTTCAGGCTAGATTCCTAAACTTTTTTCCCCATGGACCACTTGAAAATTGCTGAGTATCTTGATGGACCACTGAACGATTTTTCTGCTTGTTGCAGCAATTGTAATGCACTGTGCTAGATGCTGTATGACTTTTAATTATTATTGCTTTTATTATTATTATAAGAAAAAATAACCACTCAATTAAATATAAACAGAATGTTTAATGTGAACATACTGCGCACCGCCTGAATGAAACTCACGGACCACAGTTTGGGAACCCCTGATCTAGACGGATTGTAGATCCTGCTGTCCAGGCCAGGTGGGTGGGTGTGGTTACTTAATGTGTTTGAAAACCCCATCATTAGATTACACGTTTGAAAAGCCTCCCCTGGTGATCTTGGTATACACCCACCCACAATGTCATTGGGCAAGTGTGGATGCAAATCACACCCCATGTACGTTGGCCTACATCTGTTTTATTTATTTATTTATTTATTTTCAAATAGACACACTGCAGGATAATGCAGGTTCAATCTGCGATGAGCATTTAGTTTTGGAACGAAACCAGTTTGTCAAGAAGCACTTTTCAGGGGCAAAAAAATATGCAATAGGTCAAGAGTGTGTGTGGACTAGGTAGGGAAAAAACCAATAACTCAGTCTCTATTGATTCTAGAATAAAATGTATGCAGGGCTGGCAAAAGGAGTGTCTGGGCCCCTGGGCACCAGCTCACCCTGGGCCCACAGTGCCATATCCCCAACACCCCCTCCCAATACATGCAGTGCACCCCACTTACCTCCCACGTTAGGGCCCACACCAATGCACAGGCATGCCCACCATCACTTAACATGGCAGCAGGGGTGTTAACTGATGCCCCCCACCATCTTGGGTGATGGTACCTGTATGGGGGTGTGGCCTGGGATCTCCCAGTTTGCGATCCATGGCAGCATCTGCTTGCATGACCTGACACTGCCAGGGAAGACGGAATGGGAGCTCCACCCTCTCACCCAAAGGAAGGGACCCTCAGAGGCCTCCCTGGGCCACAGGGGCCCTCGGCAAAGGCCCAACCTGGACACATGCTGGTGCCGGGCCTGTGTTTCTGCAGCCTTAGTTTGAGCAGAAAAGGCTTTACTCACAGTTAAATATATCCCAAGACTGCATTTGACACTTATGACCTGGGCAGGTGCTAAGTTGGGTTGAGAATGAGACCCTTGTTAATGCCTTCTTCCGCAACAACAGACATCCCTAGAAGCCAATCAGCATGAAAGGGAGAGAGTGTTAGCTACTGAGAATAGTCTTCTCAGTGGCTGGCTCACCTTCTTTCACTCTGATTGGCTCCATTCAGCAGGACAGGACAAGGAAGCAGGTTAAAAGACTCTTCTCAGTGGCTAATACACTCCCCTTTCATGCTGATTGGCATGCTGATTGGCATGCAGGATGCTAGAGACAAAGGGACCCTGCTGGGACCCTGTTCCCAAAAAAGTAAAGGATCTAAGACCCCCAGTCCCTGGATAACTATACCCCTTATCTGCATTGTAGCAATTAACATACATACATTTTATGCAAATCTGTGCCCTCGTTTACCATCTCTCTTTTTTGTGATGCATTTCTTCTCTTTTTTTGCGGGGGGTAATGCTTATAAGAGCCCCCTACTCTGACTCACCTCCTTCCCATCAGGAGGGAACAGGGACTCATTCAGGAAGCCCAGAGTGCAGGCTTCTCAGAGGGCCAGCCAGTTCTTCCCTTTCGCACCTCTTAAAACAGTAAATCCTTGCGGGATGGAGGCACATGGCTACAAAATCAGACCAGGGTGTGGGTCACATTCAGAAGCTTGGGGGGCAAACCACTGTCCTAGCAGAAGGAAGAGAACTGAGAGAGGAGGCGGGGGGAGCTCTCTGAAGACTTGGAGGGCTGTGACAGCTGTCCCCACCCCAGATAATATCGGCAAGCCCACCCAGACAATTTCCAACTGCCTTCCTTCCCCATCAATGAAATATTCATGGACCTCCTCTGAGCTTCACCTTCTCTCTCTCTCTCTCTCTCTCTCTTAATGGTCTGCATATTCAAGGCCAAGCATGTAATTTGTACGAGGGGGGTGCATTTGGCAAAGTCTCTGTGTGGGAGGGAATAATCAGCTTCATTTTTACTCCCTGGAGATCCAGTAACCAAATTTATACACAGCAACATTCTCTGTGCACACGTGCGAATGCACACCAGTGGTTGCTGAGTTTGTCCTCTTCTTTTAAGTGGCTGTAATGGTATTTATTTTTATTTTTATTATTATTATTATTATTATTATTATTATTATTATTATTATTATTATTATTATTATTATTATTATTATTATTTCAGGAAGGGGAAGGTAAAGAGATCTTGCTGAAGCACTTTGGTCCTCTGTGCAAAATCACATTGAAAAGAGAGAGGGGAGCACATTTTAAGAGGCTTGGTTGCACTTAGCTGGTCAGATTTCTCATTTTAACAACAGCTACAACAGAGGTCATGATGGTCCTTTTCAGAAGCACAAGGAAGGGGGAGACACTGCTCCCTCCCCACCTCCCCAAATGGTACCCCTGATGGAGTAAAATACTGGGGGCATCCACTTGTTGGATTCTCTTTAGAGGCCGGGGACCCACAGAGTAAGCCTCTACAGTATTCTTCTACAAAAAGATTGAGTGGTAGTAATTAAGTTTATAAATCTGCCTGCCCCCTGGGGAATCTGCAAGCAGGACTATGCTAACATTGCAAAATATCACAATGAAAAATCAACATACACTGTTTTAAAAACAGTTACAGCAGAGATAGCACACAACAGCCTGCATTTAAAATATAATTAAGAGACCTCGATGAATGAAAAGGTTTTTGCCTGGTGACAAAAAGTCCACAGGGAAGGAGCCCAAGGAGGTTTGCTGGGGAGGCCGTTCCTGTTCTATATAGCCAGGGTGCCACTACCATAAAGGCTGTCTCCTTGGTAGCCCCCAAACTGCATGGAACCCATGGATACCTGAAAGATCGTCTTACCCCTTATATACCCAGTCAATCACTATACTCCCTAGGTGAGGGCCTCATGCAGATACCATCTTATCAGGAGGTCCATTCTGCACAACATAGGAAGCAGACCTTTAGCGCTGTGGCACCAACCCTTTGGAATTCCCTCCCCTTAAATAGTAGACTGACGCCAACTCTGTTGTCTTTTCGGTGCCTACTGAAGACCTTCCTCTTTCAACAAGCCTTTTAAGTGGAGACCTTATCCCACTATGCGTCTGTCTTCGAAATGCTTTTAAATATGTTTTTAAAGCTTTTTTTAAAGATGTTTTTAAAGATGTTTTGTTTTAATATATTTTAAAGCCTGTTTTTAAGATGCTTTAGACTAGAGTGTTTTTAGTGTTTTTGTTTGCCGCCCTGGGCTTGGGAGGAAGGGTAGGATAGAAATTACGTAAATAAATAATCTCCTCCTAATTGAAAGCCCCAATTCATTCATTCATTTTTAGTAAATTGATATCTTGCCTTTCTTCCACCATGGAACTCACCACAGCACACATGGCGTTCCATGGTGGTCTCTCGTCAAGAGGCTGACTAGACTTGGACATACTTCAGTTCAGCAAGGTCACGACATCATGTGCTCGGCGTTCCAAGTTCAGAGGTGCCTGAGTGCGCTTGTTTTCCTCTTCCCTTCCCATCCCTTTTTCCTTTTACGTTGCATCTTTCTAGAATGTAAGCAAGACGGAAAGGGGGTGAGAGAGATGAGACGGCAGGGTCTCTCCATCAACTCTGCTGAAAGTTCAGCAACTTTTCACTCTTCTTGAAAACTTTTCATTCCAGGTAGCCACAACAAGAATTCTGTAACTAAGAATTAGTGCCTGAGCTTCCTTTTATTTCTCCTCCCTCTCAGTCCCTTTTCCTTTTGTGTCGTGTCTCTTAGCTGGTGAGTCACCAGACGGCAGGGATGGTCTTCTTACTGATATTTGCAAGCCGCTCTAGAAGCCTTTTTTGGCTGTTGATTTATTTATTTTATTTATTTATTTTATTAATTAATTAAATGTATACCCTGCCCTTCCTCCCAGTAGGAGCCCATGATGATGATGTGGCTTACAATGATAACTTATCATTCAATAATTGGCATTAAAGGAGAGTGGTAAAGGAAGAGTCACAGGAAATATTGTTGAAAACAGTCATCTGTTACAAGCTCAGGAGAGGAAAATTCACTTCACGAGTGCCAAAATGCAAGCAAAGTAGGCGCCTTAGAATGAGTTGGCTCCGCCTGCCATTGGCTCTGGCTCTACCTCCTGTTGGGCTCCGTGCCTTCCGCCCCACCAGTCTCCCGTGGGCACCAGCCATCACTGGCAACCCTATCGCACAGTTCTATGATTCTAACTTCGAGACCTGCAAGACTTTGACCAGGAAAAAATTTGTGGTTTGGAGTCCCTATATTTTTGGATGATGGATAGCCACCTCCAGAGGCTCCATAATAAACCTCACAAGTGATGGGGAGGTTTGCGCTTAGTAAACAGGACTCCTCACTTGTCCCTCATGATTCACGCAGGTTCTGGATCCCTGCCTCTTACTTCTGCACGAAAGCTTTTGTCTGCTAGCGTTGCTTTGGAGGCTCAGCTGTAAACATATTGTGGCAAAAAGGCATTAACAGCTTTCATTTCCTTTCCTGGAGGGAGGGAAGCCAAGAGCACCGGCATCACGCCCGACTCTCTGCGATTAGCCTTTAGGTGGGGCATCTCTCAAGACGGGGCAGCAACAAACAAACTCAACAAGGAAAAAATTAGCCAGAAGAGGCAATGATCTATTGAAGGGCAGGGTGGTAGGCAAGGAAGAAAAGATCTCTCTGTTGTGAATCTCATTTCCCCAATCTTAAATTCGGCTCTCCACGATTCTGCAGCAATTTGCAATTTTATTAAAAAGCACTCCTCATGAAAATTCTCCAACATTTTAATGCAAATTGCTCCTAACAGACACATTTCTACAAGCAATTTCTAGTTATAAAATGCATTTTTGTATGTTATGTTCACTCATATGTTCATTGCTATGCATCCTGTCCCCAAACATATGCATTTTTGTAAACATGGCTTGGTTAGCAAACTGCATTGCAAAATTTGGATAAGCGTGAATCTCAAAGGATGGCTGTGCCTCAGTTCTCACGCCGTTTCAGAAAATGAGGATAGATTCAGCTTGAAATGTGAATCAAATTTCTCGCCCATCCCGAGTGGTAGGTGAACGCCAATGTGGAATAGTGCCTTAACTGTTCTTTGACCTGGGAGAGCTCTGCTCAGCCACAAGTCTTACTGGGCCAGTCAAGGAACCAAAGAGTTGGAAGGGATCCCAGAGGTCTTCTAGTTTAACCCCCCGATCAATGCAGGATCCACAGCAGGGTTCACCAACCT
Organism: Rhineura floridana; assembly: GCF_030035675.1. Lineage (NCBI taxonomy): Eukaryota > Metazoa > Chordata > Lepidosauria > Squamata > Rhineuridae > Rhineura > Rhineura floridana. The sequence goes on along the minus strand of NC_084500.1, from coordinate 3,082,515 downwards.
TTTGAGGCCTGTGTGCACATCAGCAAACTGGAGGAACTCTGGTGGGCACCCTCCTACACAGCACCTGTAGCTGCAAGCATTCGTACTCATTATTGTCCCTCTGCCAACAATTTGAAATGAATCAAGGATGTTTTTGCTTCTTTCAAGCCTAATTTTTTTTCAGGGTGGGGGTGGGTGGGAGGAGATCTTCCCAGAGAGTGCAACTGGGACCTGAGTGCAGCAGCAACTCTCCCACTGGTGATTCCCAGCCACTGCTATTCAGAGGCACCCTGCTTCCGACCGTGGAGGTAGAACACAGCCAGAATGGCCAGTAGCCATTGATAGCCTTACCCTCCGCGAATTGGTCTAATCCTCTTTTAAAGCCGTCTGAATTGGTGGCCATCTCTGCCTCCTGTGGGAGCAAATCCAATAGCTTAACTGTGCACAGTGTGACCCTCAGAAGAGGCTGGCTGCCGGATCAGGCCAAGGACGCATCTAACCCAGCAACCTGCTCTCTCAGTGGGCAACTAAATGCCCCAAAGGGAAGCCCACAAGCCGGGTCTGAACACAAGAGCAACTCTCTCCGCTTGGGTCTCCCAGAAATTATTGCCTCTGACAGCGGAGGTAGGTCATAGCCATTATGGCTAGGAGACTTTAATAGCTTTATCTGCTGTGATCTTGTCCAATTATTAAGAATGGGTGCTTGGCATTCCCTCTCCGAAAACATTTCTATGGGTGCCAGACCCTTTCCTCTCAGTCCCCCAAATCCCTCCTGCATTCCATTCATTTGCATGTAGTCAGGCTTCCTAGATCCACAACATACCTTTCAAGCATATGACTTTATAGTAGTTTATTTATTGTAGACTGGAAATTGTAGTTTGTTGAGGGTGCTGGGAAGTTGTAGCTCTGCAAGGGGAAAGCCATAGTTCCCAGGAGTCTCCATCCTGAGACAAGAGAATATAGGACAAGTGTGGGGTCAGGGACTGTGGCCCTCCAGACATCTCTATTTCACAGTTTTGGCTTCATGTCAGTGGGGAAGTGGAATCCGCTCTGGGTGTTCATCTGAACTTCCAAAGAACTGTCCAAAGCACTGAACCTGTTTTCAGTGCGGCAATGGAATCCGCTCCAGGTTTCAGTCTGGACTTTCAAGGAGCTGTCTAAGGTGCTGAACCTATTTGAGGGGAGTTTAAGCACTGTGGACAGCTCCTCCGAAGTTCAGATTAAAACCTGGAGTGGATTCCATGGCTGCACATGGAGCCACCAGCCACCATTGCTATCTGGGTCTCTGGATTCCCCTAGGCTGCCCTAGCAAAACACAGCACCCAGCTGGAAACTTTGCCATTCCAGAAGTGCCAAGTGGACTAATTAAGTCCTTTGGAAATTGATAAAGCCTCTGTTATTTTTGCGGCAACATCTATCTCCAAGATGCCAGCCCATTAAAACATTCGGCTCTCTGCAGCACTCAGGAGCTGGAACAGAAGGTCAGCGCTGCTTGAAAACAACCTCTGGAGCAGGCTTTTTAATCTTGGTGATCTGAAGGAGGGAGGGAGAGGGAGAATCGGGTGCTTTAAATGAAACTTCTCTGTGTGTGGGTGCTGGTGAAGTGGAGAAAGAGGGCACTTAATAACAGCTTGAGTGCACAGGCTGACCCCAAGCCTTCCTTCCTTAGAGAGCAAGACCAAAGGGCTAAGGATGTGGATTTGAGGAGATTAAATATGATGTCCCCCTAGCAGCCCTATTTGTCAGGGAGGGCCCCTGTTGTCTGAGCCTTGTCCTGGATGAATCAGCGGCAGGGTCTTGTGGCACCTTCAGGATGACAAAATTTATGCTGGCATACATTGTCATGGACCAGAGTCCGCTTCCATCAGGTGCCCAGAGCCTGACCCGTATTTGGCAGCCAAATGGGTGTATCACAATCTATATGTCTTGCATCTTGTTCCCACGGCTACCATTCTTTCCCTCTGTGCGAAATCTCTGTGCGAGGTGAGAAATCACAGCCTGGAGTCCAAATGTGGCTCCCAAAGCCTCTCTTTATCTGGCCCTTGGGACTTTCCCCATGCCATCCCTCTCACTGGCTCAGTCTCACTCCCTCCATGAGCTTGTTTGGCTGGATGGAAAAGTGCAGGACGTTCCTCGCCCCCTTGCTGGGTGCACTTTGACAGCGCAGAGCAGCGCAGCCGTGAAGTCACGCCGGGTTTTCCTCTGAATTCCCAAGCAGCCGTCCAAGGTGCTGAACATATTCCGGGCAGATAGGTTCCAGCTACTTTGGACAGCACCTTGAAAGATTGGACTCAAGCCCAGAGTGGATTCCACTGTCCCATTGACACATCCACTGTTGCCAAAGTGCATCTAGAAAGGGGGTGAGGAACCTGCTGCCGCTTAAGGGCCACATGCCCATCTGGGCAACTTTTCAGGGGCTAGTGATGGACGTGGGCTAAGTGAGGGTGGTCAGGCACACACCCCTCTCCATCTTCCATCCAGGGAAGGCAGAGGCATGCATCATCACGATTCAAGGACATCTTCCAAGCCAGGCAAAAACTTTCAGGGTGTGAAGCGGGCCCAGTGAGGGGTGCGAGATGTTTTTAACGTTATTTTTAAAAGATGTTGTAAAGATGTTTTATTTTTAAGATCTTTTAAGATGTTTCTTTGTGTTCTGTCTCTTGTTTACTGCCCTGTGCTCCTTCTGGGAGGAATGGCAAGATAGAATTGATTGATTGATTGACTGATTGATGATGATACTACTACTAATAATAATACTAATACTACTACTACTACTACTACTACTACTACTACTAATAATAATAATAATAATAAATGTCCTAGAGGTCTGTATTCTATACCTGGGCCTCAGGTTCCCCACACTTGCTCTGGAGCAAGGAACTGCCCATAGAATTTCCTTCCATCCAGGCAATGGAAACCAGTGGCTTCAGTGTCAGTGCAGCAGTAAATCCACTCTGGGTTTTATTTTGAACTGTCAAGGAGCTGTCCAAGGTGCTGAACCTATAGGTTTCAGCACATTGGACAGGTCCCTGAAAGTACTGCAGGTTTCAGCACCTTGGACACGTCCTTCAAAGTCTGGGCTAAAACCTAGAGTGGATTCACTGCCCCACTGACATTGGAGCCACCAATCTTCACTGCATCCAGGGAAGGGGGGGAGTGAAAAGGAATACTTTCTCCCATTTATTCACAGGACACCAGAAGTGGAAATGTGGTGGAGAGATAAAGCGACAAGCTGTCTGCAGAATGAAAGAGAGATAGCCAGGAACGAATGAGCATGAGACAGCGGGAAATGGAAAAGCAGCCAGCTATCTTTGCAGCAGGCTCAGCCTCTGTCCTTTTGCATTCCCAGTGGAGGCTTCTTTTCTAAGACCGAACAGAATCCCATTTCCACCCCCTGCCTCACTGCAGAGCAGAGGAGACAATCTCCAGGCTGCCTCTCACTGAGCTGGTGCCACATAAAAACCCTCTTCAGCAGAAGCAGGTCAATTGAGGATTCCCCAGCGATGGGGAGGGGTCACCAGATGACCTTGAAATGTCTCTTTAATTGTTTATTTTATTTAATAAGATGCAAGTGCAGAAGAGCAGAAAAAGAAGAGGCCTACATCAGACAAAAGCCACAGTTGCACATAATGCTAAGAGAGCCAGTATGGTGTAGTGGTTAGAGTACTGGACTAGGACTTGGGAGACCAGGGTTCAAATCCCCGCTTGGCCATGAAGCATACCTGATGACCTTGGGCCAGTCACTGCCTCTCAGTCTAACCTACCTCACAGGGTGGTTGTGGGGATTAAATGGGGAGGGAGAGAACCACAACTTGAGCTCGCTGGAGAAAAGGTGGGATATCAATGGTAAATAAAATAATAAAGCATAAACAAGCCATAAAGTTTGGTTGAATAAGCCTTGCTGTGCATAACTCTGGGGTGGTGCTATCTCATGCCACTCCTTCCTTGGGTAAACAAACCACAAGGGAGATAGCCCTCCTCAGTGAAGCCCACCGGGCACTGTCGTAAACAACTTCTCGATGCCAGGTAAAGATCTACCTTTTATCCCACGTTTTTGAAGGACTGAGCTAATTCTGTTTTATTGTTGGTGAGCTGTCAAAGCTTCCTGTGACTGTTATGGGGGTGTGAGTGGTTTTCTTTTAAATCTTGTGTGAAAATATTAGAGAGGTATTAGTCAGTGCTAGTTCTACTGAGAGTAGGCCGGTTGACATTAATAGACATGACTAAGGCTGCAATCCAGTACGTATCTACTCAGAACGAAAATCCATTGGGTTCAATGGGACTTACTCCTAGGTAAGTGTGTTGGATTGCAACCTAAGCTAGGATCATTAATTTCAATAGGTCTAGTCTGAGTAGAACATAGGCGAACGCAGCCCTTAATGTTGTATATGAATTTTTATTTTATTTTTTCCTTATTTCATAATGCAATAAATGAAAGTTGCTGGGAGGCCTTTTAGGTAACAAGTGACTGTTTTCGTTACTGGTTTTGTTGCTGTTGATGATGATGATGATGATAATAATAATAAATAGGTAGCATGATGTCTGAACCCAAGATCATGGTTTGTTTCACCCTATTTCCATCATGGCTTGTCTACCTGCTCACATCAAAGGAGAAGGGAATCAGGAGGGCCCATCAGACAGTGTGCACCACCACACAGCTCATGCACAGATCGGCTTGCTAAATCGCCTTGGTACAAGGGTAGCCACAGTGGTGCCCTGACTGTTGGCCATGTTGGCTGTGGCTGATGGGAGTTGTAGTCCAAATCATCTGGAGGGCACCATGTTGGTCACCCCTGATCTAGCATTAGGGTGTGAAGGCAGCCATTGGATTCCGCCAGTCAAGTATCCTGCATCTCATAGCTGCCCAAGCAGAGCATGAAGGCAGGAGCCCTCATCTGTCTGTTTTTCCCCCAGCAAGAGGTCATTGAAAGCTATACTACCTTTGAATATGGAGGCTTCATTAGTTGTCATGGCGAGCAGATGTCAACAGACTAAGCTTCCTCTCTGTGACTTGGTATAATCCCCTTTTTAAAGCTGTCCAAATTGGTGGCCACATCCCAACACATTGGTCTTAAAGGAATTTACTTATTTTCAACCACAAGATCAAGATGCTGCCAAGTAGGAGTGGTGCAGAAATGTGAATTTTATTTATTTATTTATTTGATTTATATCCTGCCCTTCCTCCCAGCAGGAGCCCAGGGCGGCAAACAAAAGCACTAAAAACACATTAAAACATCATAAAAACAGACTTTAAAATAAATTAAAACACAACAACCATGAAAAACATTTTAAAACAAAACATCTTTAAAAATATTTTAAAAGCTTTAAAAACATTTTAAAAGGTTTAAAAACATATTAAAAAGCAGAATTCAGTTCGCGTTTACAGCCGAATCTGTCAGATTCACACTTTCCGAAAAAATATGAGAGCCGAAACACAGTCATCCTTCAAAATTTGCACTTCTCTGCCCTGCCTTGCCCTGCAATTCTCCAACCAAAATAAGTTCAGAAAAAATGCATATGACTCTGCTAGTACAGCCTGCTTTGTAATGCTGTTTGGTTTTCATTTAAGTACGTACCATGCAAGATGGCTTGTCCCCTTCCTCTGGCTGCTTCCATCTCCTGCCATCCGTCTCTTTCATCCTGTTCAGCAGCAATGGATCACTGAGTTGCCTTCATCTCAACATCCCTCTGGAGCCCCAAAAGAGATCTGCCAAAGCAACAGCGGCTGCCGGCTTGTGACACATCAAAAGGACTCCAGTTCAAAGTCTGCTGTGCAAACACAGGCCCATTTTCCTTTAACAAAATCACTTCCCTTTCACTTAAACAGTTTGAGGAAAAGGGATATCCAATTGCCTTTTAAACCATCTGATCTGCAGCAGAGACCAAAGACAGAACTTGAAAAGGCAGGGTTGGAAGGGGGTTGGGCTCTCTTTCCACCTCCAAGAACATCTTGCAGATGTTCCTTGCAGATGGAGGTCGACGGTGCTGCAGGAAGCATCTCAGCTCAGGATCAACAGTAGGCAGCCTGAGGGCCAAACCTCAACACACAGAGGGGGTATTTTCATAAAGTTAGGGATGGCCTTGTAGATCGTCTGGTCCAGCTCCCTATTTGATGCAGGCCATCTTGAGCTGAAGCAATCTAAATTGTCTGACCTCTGCCTCAAGACCCGCACTGCGGGCGAGAAGCCACCCCCCTTGAGTCACTGGTTCCACTGCAAACTCTCCTTACTGTCCAGAGGTTTCTCAGAGTAGCATAGAGATGGGGGAGAAATTTGATTCAGTTTGCAAATTGATCAAACGTGCACTTTCCAAAACAGTATCAGAACCGAAACAGCCATCCGTTGAAATTTGCGCTAATCCAAATTTGGCGACTCAGCTCGCCAACCAAGCAATGTTTACAAAAATGCATATATTAGGGGGAATGGGGGCATAACGATGAATAAATAAGTGAAAATAACATACAAATATGGATTACAGTAGGAGAAGAAATGGCTTGTAAAAATATGGTCAAAACTGCATTAAAAAATGTGTTTTATTAGGAGAAACTCACACTAAAATGCTGGACAATTTTCATGAGGATTTTTTAAAAGAACCAATTAGCAGGATGCACAAGTCCTGGGCATCTAAGCCATTTACAAAGCATAAAAACCAACAGACAGAAAAACATAAACATCCATAATTAAAACATGCAATTAAAAAAAAACCCATTAAAGCAACACAGCAACTAAATCAGGAGATGAGGGACAGGTCAAGAGAACGCACAGGGAAGGCCGTGTACATTCATGGTGCCCCCATATACCGATAATAGCCCCCTCCATTGATTTCCAGGAACACTGAACAATTAGCAAAGGAGAAGAGTGTCCAGATTCGTCCCAGGCTTTTGCTTTTCTTCCCTCTTTGACTGAATCTCTGAATTATTCCCCTGGCAGGTGAGCTGACTGCTCTTGGTCAGCAATTAAGCCATCCTTCATACAGGCCCAAAAGAGCTGTCACTTCCTTGAGTCACTGCCAATCAGATACTGCTAGCCACAAAGAAATGTCTTGCAGATGGGAGTGGATATTCTGCGGGAAGCACTTCAGGTCAGGATCAGCAGCCGAGGGCCAAATGTCGGCACACAGAGGGATGATTTTCATAAAGTTAGTTTCATAAAGCTTTGTAGGTCGTCTGGTCCAACTCCCTATTTGATGCAGGCCGTCCTGAGCCGGAGCATTTGAGCTGTCTGGCCTCTGCCTGAAGATCCACAATTAGGGAGAGAAGCTACCACCATTGAGTCATTGGTTCCATTGCAAACATTTCTTACTGTCAAGAGATTTTGCCAAATGTCCACCTGTAACTTAGACCCATTAGATCTAATTATTTGTTGTTGTCATTTTCATGAGATGTATTAATTGCTTGTTACCCAAAGGTCTCCGAGTGACTTACAACACAGCAAAGCCTTTGACTGTGTAGATCACAAAAAACTATGGCATGCTTTAAAAGAAACGGAGGTGCCACAGCATCTGATTGTCCTGATGAGCAACCGATACTCTGGACAAGAGGCTACAGTAAGGACAGAATATGGAGAAACCGACTGGTACCCAAACGGAAAGGGTGCATTTTACGGGGTGTATTTTATCACCCTATTTGTTTAATCTATATGCAGGACATATCATACAGAAAGCAGGATTGGACCAAGATGGAGGTGTGAAAACTGGAGGGAGAAATATCAATAATTTAAGATATGCAGATGATACCATACTCTATGTATGGATGTGAAAGTTGGACAGTGGAAAAAGCGGATAAGAGAAAAAATCAACTCATTGAAAATGTGGTGTTGGTGGAGAGCTTTGTGCATACCACAGACTGTGAAAAAGACAAATAATTGGGTGTTAGAACAAATTAAACCAGAACTATCGCTAGAAGCTAAAATGATGAAACTGAGGTTATCATACTTTGGACACATAACGGGAAGACATGATTCACTAAAAAAGACAATAATGCTGGGAAAAACAGAAGGGAGTAGAAAAAGAGGAAGGCCAAAGAAGAGATGGATTGATTCCATAAACGAAGCCACAGACCTGAACTTACAAGATCTGAACAGGGTGGTTTATAGCAGATGCTATTGGAGATCGCTGATTCATAGGGTCGCCATAAGTTATGATCAACTTGAAGGCACATAACAACAACAATATCATAAAAACAAAACAATAGAAGAACAGTCACACACACACAGCCACAGAAACCTCTGGTAGCCCACTGATACATACATCATCTCAGTCTATCAAATGCCTAGGGAGGGGGGAAGTGGAGTCTTTACCTGGCACCAAAAAAGATGTCAAGGAAGGCACCAGGTGGACCTCACTCAGTCGTGCATTCCACAGATGTGCAGCTATAACAGAAAAGGCCCTCTCTCTTGTCGTTGCCCTCTGAGCCTCCCACAGAGGGGGGAAACCTGGAGAAGGGACTCAGAAGAAGATCTCAGGGTCCATCTAGGTTCATATCAGGAGAGGCATTCCAGAAGATATGGGGCTCTAGGACACCAAATGCTTTTTAAGGAGGAGAGAGATGGAAGTGGCCAGCAAATCCTCCTGCGTGTCTTTCCCTATCAGCCTTACTGACCTTGAGGCCTGTGAGTTTTGCCAGGACCAGAAAGGGGAGAGGGGCACCAGCTGTGTTTTACTGCTACTTTCTTATCCTTTGGTGTGTGTTTGCTTTGTGTTTGTCTTTTGGCTCTGTTGCTACTGTGGACAAAGGGGGCGCGAGGCTCTTGCTGTGGGTTGCCACTCAGGGTTAAAGCCTGGAGGGGTTGGAGATAGGGATGGAAAGATCTGTCACTTTCAGCTCCCTCCGTTTCTTTGTTTTCCAGTCTTAAAGTCAGTTCTCCACATTTCTGCAGCCATTTGCCTGGAAAAAAAAACATCCTGAAAATTGCTGCAGAAAGGTGCAGAAATGAATTTAAAGATTGGAAAAATCAGAAGCCAAGAGAGCGTCAAAATGGACGGGTCCTTCTATCCCTCATTGCCATGCAGTCTGGTGGAGAGATTAGGGGGAGAGGTGAGAGCAGTCCTCAAATATCTGTCACGCAGAGGATGGAACAGCCTTGCCCACTGTTGCTCCAGAAGGCTGGAGTAGAAGCGATTGATTGAAATAGATGGAGATTGAAAGAACTGGGCCTGTCTAGCCTTGATAAAAGACGACTGAGGGGAGATAGCACAGCCCTCTTCAAGTACTTGAAAGGTTGTCCTACAGAGGAAGGCCAGGATATCTTCTCCATCGTCCCAGAGTGCAAGACACAGAAGAATGGGCTCAAGTTACAGGAAGCCAGATTTTGGTTGAACATCAGAACAAACTTCCTAACTGTTACAGCGGTACGACAATGGAACCAATGACCTAGAGAGGTAGTGGGCTCTCCGACACTGGAGGCCTTCAAGAGGCAGCTGGACAGCCACATGTGGAGATGCTTTAAGTTGGATTCCTGCATTGGGCAGGGGGTTGGACTAGATGGCCTTATAGCCCCCTTCCAACTCTACTATTCTGTGATTCTATCAAATGGCAAAGGAGAGGTTGCTATCTCTTGAGGTCATCTGTTCCGCAGCTGAACAATTCTCTTCCCCTTGGGAAGTTTCTCTTCATGCAGGAGACCAGATGGTCACCTGCGGGGGATGCCAGAGTTGCATCCCACATTCCAGATCCTGCAGGGAGGTAGTGGAGATGACCTCGGACGATAAGGTCACCTCAACCCTGCATCTGGCAAAATGCTACAGAAATTTTGGAGCACTCTGCGACTGAGTCAGAGAAACTGAAGCTGCTTTCACAGGGGAAGAAAACTGTGCAACATTAGAGGGCAGGTTTCAGCAGACACGCACACCCTCCCACCCCTAATCACTTGCCTTCCTCCACACTACAGATCCATCCATCTTGTAATTGAATTGTGTGACATCACTAGCCTAGGATCACGGCAGGTCAAATTGAGACAAATTGTTCTAATCCAAGCCCGGTGGGAACGTGCTGGAGGGAGGAAAAGATTCTTGGGCAAAAAGGCCTTTCTGTTTGGATGGGGTTGGTAGATAAAATCAATACCTAAAATCAGTAGGCTTTCGAGAAAGAGGTCATCTGGGGCCCGCCATTAGGCTTAAAATGCAAAGTTATAGATATGACCCACGGGGTTGGGGAGTGAAGAGAAGAAACAACAACGACAATGGCAACGACAAGAAGAAGAAGAAGAAGAAGGACTGCCTTCAAGTCAATCCCAACTTATGGCGACGCTATGAATAGGCCTTTCATGGTAAGCGGTATTCAGAAGGGGATTACCATTGCCTCCCTCTGAGGCTAGTCCTCCCCAGCTGGCTAGGGCCTGCTCAGCTTGCCACAGCTGCACAAGCCGGCCCCTTCCTTGTCTGCAACTGCCAGCTGGGAGGCAACTGGGCTCCTTGGAACTCTGCAGCTTACCCACGGCTGCACAGGTGGCAGGGCACGTCACCCCTGAGCCACTCACTGGGGGTGATCTTTAGCTGGCCCTTGACACCCAGGAGATGCAAGCGGGGATCTGAACTCACAGACTCTGGACTCCCAGCCTGGTTCTCAATAATAATAATAATAATAATAATAATAATAATAATAATAGTCTGGCGTGTATAACTGAGACCTGGGTGGGCGATCAGGGAGGCGTTGCTCTTTCCCAGCTCTGCCCACCTGGGTATGCGGTTCAGCATCATGGTAGAACCGAAGGACGGGGAGGTGGGGTTGCTGTGGTCTATAGGAGTTCTTTCTCACTCACCAAGCACCCTGTCCAGGTGACGACTGGTTTAGAGTGTCTCCACCTTGTGTTGGGCCAGAGAGACAGACGGAATTTTGTTGGTGTACCGCCCGCCCTGCTGCCCAACAAATTCCCTAACTGAGCTGACAGAGGTAGTCTCGGAGGTACTGTTGCAGTCCCCTAGACTTTTGGTACTCGGGGACTTCAACGTCCATACCGAGACTGCTTTATCTGGGGCGGCTCAGGACTTCATGGCCTCCATGACAACCATGGGGCTGTCTCAGGTTGTTACCGGCCCAACGCATGTGTCGGGACATACTCTTGATTTGATCTTCGCCACTGGGCATGGAGATGGTGATCTGGAGGTTGGGGATTTGTCATCTACCCCATTGTCATGGACAGATCACCGCTTGCTGAAGTTTAGGCTCACAGCGACCCTTTCCCTCTGCAAGGGTGGGGGACCTATTAAATTGGTCCGCCCCCAGAGACTAATGGATCCTGAGGGTTTCCAAAGGGCTCTGGGGGATTTTCCGACTGAGAAGACTGGCGCTCCTGTCGAAGCCCTGGTTGGATTGTGGAATACGGAGCTGACCCGGGCGGTTGACACGATTGCTCCCATGCGCCCCCTCCTATGCAGAGCTCATACAGCTCCATGGTATACCGTGGAGCTGAGAGTGATGAAGCAAGAGAGGAGGAGGCTGGAGTGCAGATGGAGGCGAACTCCTGACGAATGCAATTATGCTTTGGTAAGTGCTTCTTCTAAGCGGTATATAGTAGCGGTGAGGGCAGCAAAAAAGAGATATGTAGCTGTCACAATTAAGGCATCTCTCTCCCGCCCGGCGGAGCTCTTTAAAATTGTACGAGGGCTTTTACATTCTGGCCCTCGGGATGTTATGGATTATGTAGCCCGCTGTGATGAGTTCGCGAGGCACTTCCAGGATAAGATCGCATGCATTCGCCGGGACTTAGACTCCAATGTTATGACAGTGAGTTCCAACGAAGCATCCAGAACGCGGTCTTGTCCTTATTTATTAGATGAGTTTCAGTCTGTACAGCTTGAGGATGTTGACAAGATCCTTGGACTGGTGCGGGCGACCACATCTGTTCTGGACCCTTGCCCCTCTTGGCTGGTGAAAGCTGGCAGGACCGGAACCGCCGGCTGGGCCAAGGAGATAATAAACGCCTCTTTGAGAGAGGGAGTGGTCCCTGACTGCCTAAAAGAGGAGGTAGTGAGACCGCTCCTGAAGAAATCCTCTTTGGACCCAGATAACCTGAACAACTATAGACCTGTGGTGAATGTTCCGTTCTTGGGCAAGGTACTGGAACGGGTGGTTGCTGGCCAGCTCCAGGGGATCTTGGATGACACTGATTATCTTGATCCATTTCAATCCGGTTTTAGGCCCGGTTTTGGCACCGAAACAGCCTTGGTCGCCCTGTACGATGACCTTTGTCGGGAGAGGGACAGGGGGAGTGTGACTCTGTTGATTCTCCTTGATCTCTCAGCGGCTTTTGATACCATCGACCATGGTATCCTTCTGGGAAGACTCACGGAGTTGGGAGTTGGGGGTACTGCTTGGCAGTGGCTCCGCTCCTACTTGGTGGGTCGACACCAGAAGGTAGTGCTTGGGGAACATTGCTCGATACCCTGTACTCTCCATTGTGGAGTCCCGCAGGGATCGGTACTGTCCCCCATGCTTTTCAACATCTACATGAAGCCGCTGGGTGCAGTCATCAGGAGTTTTGGGGTGCGTTGCCATCAGTACGCTGATGACACGCAGCTCTATTTCTCCTTTTCATCCTCCTCAGGTGAGGCTGTTAACGTGCTAAACCATTGCCTGACCGTGATAATGGACTGGATGGGAGCTAACAGACTGAAGCTCAATCCAGACAAGACTGAGACGCTGTTGGTGAGTGCCTTCTCTGCTCAGATGGAGGATGTTCATCCTGTTCTTGATGGGGTTACACTCCCCTTGAAGGAACAGGTTCGTAGCTTGGGAGTTCTTTTCGATCCTTCCCTGTCTCTTGAGGCCCAGGTGGCCTCGGTGGCACGGAATGCTTTTTACCATCTTCGATTGGTAGCCCAGCTACGTCCCTATCTGGACAGTGACAACCTCGCTTCAGTTGTTCATGCTCTGGTAACCTCTAGATTGGACTACTGCAACACGCTCTACGTGGGGCTGCCCTTGAAGACTGTTCGGAAACTACAGCTAGTCCAGAATGCAGCGGCCAGATTGTTGACGCGGACCAGAAGGTCCGCTCATATAACACCTGTTCTGGCCCGTCTGCACTGGCTTCCTATTTGTTTCCGGGCTAGATTCAAAGTGCTGGTTTTGACCTATAAAGCCCTACACGGCATGGGACCGCAATACCTGGTGGAACGCCTCTCCCAATATGAACCTACCCGTACACTACGCTCAACATCGAAGGCCCTCCTCCGAGTGCCATCCCATCGAGAAGCTCGGAGGGTGGTGACTAGAACCAGGGCCTTTTCTGTGGTGGCCCCCGAACTGTGGAACAGTCTTCCTGATGAGGTGCGCCTGGCGCCGACGCTACTATCTTTTCGGCGCCAGGTGAAAACCTTTTTATACTCCCAGGCATTTTAAAGTGTATTTTAAACAGCATTTCCGTATTTTGGATGTTGTTTGGTTCGTTATTGTTTGTTTGTTTTGTTTTTTGATTTATTGTATTTATTGTATTTATATATTGTGCTTGTTTTTATCTTTTTGTACACCGCCCAGAGAGCCTTTGGGCTTAGGGCGGTATATAAATTAAACTAAATAAATAAATAAATAAATAAAGAGAAAGTATACAGTATTCCACCCTCTGGAACTTACTTCCCTTTGACCTTCGGCATGCCCCCTCCCTGTTGACTTTTCGCCGAGCCTTGAAGACCTGGCTCTTCAGGCAGGCCTATGGGATCTCTGGGGTGGGTTAGGTTTTACACTATTAATGTAAGATGGTCTTCAGATGAGATGTTATGATATTAATAATGTGATGATTATGTATATGAGGAGATTGTATTTTATATTGTATTTTATATTGTACGTCGCCCAGAGTGTCCGTTCAGTCGGACAGATGGGCGTCTGCTAAATAAAATTTTATTATTATTATTATAAACTTAGGAAAGCAGCAAATAATTACATAGGAGAAAGGCATTCAAAGTTATGACAAGAGGCAGGCAAATAATTTCATCCTGAAGAAGTCTCAGAACATCCACTGTGAAATTTGGGTCTGGTTCCTCCTGTACATGATGGGCGAGGAGAACTGATGAAGTCTGAACAAAGCAAATTTAAGTCCTCATGAAAGCTCATCAGTATTTTAGTGCAAAATTCTCCTAAATGTGTTTAATACAGACATTTTTGCAAAGCGCTTTTTCCCTTTGCATGCCCTTTTCACTAATATATGCATTTTATATGCACACTTTAGTATATGCATTTCTGTGCACACCACTTGGCTGGAGAACTGCATTGCAAGATCTGGAGAAGTGCAAATTTTGAAGGATGGTTTGGTTTCAGTTTGAGTACTATTTCAGAGTGTACAAATTAGGTAGGTTCGCATTTAGGCATAAACTGAATCAAATTTCTCCCCCATTCCTAGCCAGAGCCAAATGTGGGTGAGGCCACCCATTTGTCTCTCTCTCTCTCTGTCTTCCTTCTGTCTCTTGCCAAAGATGTGAATTCATAAACATAGAATCATAGAGTTGGCAGGAGCCTATGAGGCCATCTAGTCCAACCCCCTGCTCACTGAAGGAACCCAACTTAAAGCATCCCCAACAGGTGGCTGTCCAGCTGCCTCTTGAACACCTCTGCTGTCTGAGAGCCCACCACCTCCCTAAGTCATTGGTTCCATTGTTGTACCGCTCTAACAAACTTTTGTTTCCAGTCCCTTGATCATCCTCGTTGCCCTCCTCTGAACCCGTTCCAGTTTGTCTGCATCCTTCCTAAAGTGTGCTGTCCAGAACTGGACACAGTACTCAAGATGAGAACCAACCAGTGCTGAATAGAGGGGAACCAACACTTCACGCAATTTGGAAACTAAACTTCTGTTAATGCAGCCTAAAATAGCACTTGCCTTTTTTGCAGCCACATCACACTGTTGGCTCATATTCAGCTTGTGATCAAGAACAATCCCAAGATCCTTCTCATATGTGCTTCTCATATGTACAAGGGCTTTTGAAATTAGGCCAATGGTCACAGGTGTTGGGAGTAAAGCGCCAAAGCTTGTAGCGTATAACCTGAACCATTGGGGGGGGTGATAGACAGAAAGGCAACCTATTTTTCCTCTGCGGATTCCTTCTTTAGCAACCACTTTTTGATATGTGGGTTGTTTATCTCCGGCTTTACTCACTTCCGCCTCCTTTTTTGTTAGCGTTAGTGTTAACCTCATGAATCCATAATGGCCACATGTGTGTCTACACACAGAATGGCTTTATTTCCCAGGAGTGATAGCCCTTCTGTTTCTTTATTCTTTCATCCACCAGTCTTACCAGGCTACTCATTTCTTCATTCCGCTGCTAGATATACCAAACTCCGACAACACCCTTTAAGTGTGCCAGCAGGCGAAGCCTTGCTAGAGGAGTTGGCAGGTTTGCAATGCACATTTCCAAACACCAAAAACTAGAGGGCAAACAAAAGAGGAGGGCCTTTTGCCTTTAGGGCCAGCTTTTGGGCTTCCTAATGGGGTATCAGGGTGGCCACTATGAAGACAGGACCCTGGACTAGAGATGAGTCTTTGGCCTCATCCACTAGGAGTCTTCTTATGTGCTTCAGAGGAGAGTGTTCTACCAGCAGCTATTCATCATAACCGTTTAAGGGAGTCAGCATGCTTATTTCATTTATTTATTTACTTGCATCATTGATTCCATGCCTTTTAGCCACAAAAGGGTGCTCTCGGAGCAGCATACAGGAAAATCAACACTCAGACGGTCTCTGCCTATCCGTTCCCAACTCACAATCTAAAGAGGCGTGACACAAAAGGAGAAAGGAACAGGCAGGAGGAGGAGGGGGAAAGAAGGCCCAACACAAGTTCTGGAAGTCCCAGCCGACGTCACTGCTGGACGGTCCCGGCTGTCTTGCCCTTGATAAAGAGTGCCCCTTCCCTGAAACACTCCCCCTATCCCCAGATCAGACTCAGGAGCAGGTGACAACATCCAGGCCAGCTTCTGCCATTCAGCTCTTCCCCCTGGCAGCAGACTTGATGTGGGTTCGAATCCTCACAGGAGGCAGCTCAGTGGAGGCACTGCCCTCCCTCTCAGATGGCGGTGGTTCAGAACTCCAGAGTGCGCAAAGGCAGTAGATGGCATTCTTGCAAAGACCTGGGGGGAACAGGCAGGCGCCAATGTGCTCCTTCCACTGGGCTTTCTGTCTGGCCACTCTGGGAACCAAGGTGTGGCATCAGATGGACCCAGCAGGGAAAACTCTTGGGCATGCAGAAGGGGATTCAAATGGGGTTTCATTAGTCAGGCACTCTGAACCTGGTGAATGTTGAGGGCTGTGAGCAGTGGCAAATTCAGAAGTTCAGGGCCCCTCAGTCATAGCCGTGCCCCCTATTTTTGCTGCTGGGTTGAGAGTGAGATCCTTTAACGCCCTCTCCCACAATAACAGACGTCCCTAGAGGCCAATCAGTTGGAAAGGGGAGAGTATTAGCTACTGAGAAGAGTCTTCTCAGTGGCCGACTCAACTCCTTTCACTCTGATTGCCTCCACAGAGCAGGAAAGGACAAAGAAGCAGGTTAGACGAACTCTTCTCAGTGGTCAACACATTCCCCTTTCATGCTCATTGGCTCATAGGATGCTGGAAATATAGGGACCCTGCTTCCCAAAAAGTAAGGGGTTTAAGACCTCCCCAAGACCCCATACATCCTGGGTGTGAGAGATAACTCAAAATACCCACCCACTCCAAAACCCAGATCAAGGGGTCCCGCTTTTCCAGAGAAATCCTTGACAGGGAAATTCAGGCTCTAAGCCACCCACCCCCATATATCTCAATACAGAGGGAAACCTGGCATTTCTCTGTTGCTAGCGCTGCCTCAGTTTTCCCAAGGTCTGCACTGTGCAGGGAGGCGATGGGCCCTATGCCCTGCATTCCCCTCTGTTATTTTTCCCCAGATTCGACGTTGTGAGCCTAAGGAGACCAAGACTATGCAACAGTTTTTATTTGTGCCTTTCCTAACGGAGTCTATAGCTCTGTCATTTCCCCCTCTGGAGATCCCCTTTGTGGGGGGTGCCGCCCCCTCTCTGTCTTCATCCAATCACAGATGGGCAGGTCCATCAGCACCTCCCTGAGGAACATATTCCTCCTGTGGGTCCTCCTGTGGCAGACGAAGAGGTGGCGCCTCCGGTGCTCCAAGAAGGCCCCGATGGCTTCGTGCTGCAGAAAACCAAAGCGTCTGCGGTTCCAAGGAGACCTTCAAGCATGGATCTGCCCTTGGGATTTTGGCCCTGGCTTCATCCAGGCCCTCCTGGAGCTGCCTGGCAAAAATCTGGGGCAAGCTCCTCGTCTTCTGGAGGCAGTGGCACAGGGCAGAGGTTTCAGGTTCCATCTCTGCAGGACTGGTGCGACTGCAGAGGTGGCGGGCAGCCGGAGGAGGGAATGGAGGGCTGAGCTCCTGGGGATGCAAGTCTTTGGCCGACCTGAAACCTGAAAGAGAAAGAGTGAGAGAATGAGAGAGAGAGGGAAGCACTCGGAGACTGGCTAATTCCTCAGCCCAGCCGTGTCCCTATGTCTCCAGCGTCCTAGGAGCCAATCAGCATGAAAGGGGAGTACGTTAGCCACTGAGAAGAGTCTTCTAACCTGCTTCCTGGTCCTTTCCGGCTGATTGGAGCCAATCAGAGCGAAAGGAGGCGAGTCGGCCACTGAGAAGACTCTTCTCCATAGCTAACACACTCCCCTTTCCTGATGATTAGATTCTAGGGACATCTGTTGTGGGTGAAGGCTCACTCAGGAAGGACTGAGGGGGCATGGAGACGACAGAGGGCAAGTGGGAGAGGCGTGGAAGTGAGGGGGGTGGCATGACTATCATGAAGGGACCCTGCCCTTCTGAATTTGCCACTCCGCTACTGATCACAACTGACTGATTCTGAGAATCTAAGGGCCCTCCTTCCTTCATGCTCCTATACCTCTGGGTCACAAACTAAGGCATTGCACAGCACCCGGATGCTCACACTCTCTCTCCTGATTTTCATGCTCTGTCTCCTGGCTGTCCGTCTCCTCTGTTCTGGACGCAAGGGTCTGCCCCTGGATAGGAAAGAGAGGGAGGCAACCAGGTGAGCATTTGGGCAACTATCTTCCCCCCCCCCCAGTTATACATCATGTACATAGAATGGAATCCATAGAGCTTAGGCTATAGTTCCATTTGGTCTCTTGCCTGGAAAAGGGTTTTCCCCACGAAATGGATCAGTAGAGTTAAATGCAGAATGGCTGACCTACCTAAACTAATCAGAATAATAAATACAACTAATCCAAATAAATAAATAAATAAATAATAGGATCGAATGAACTAATAGGCAGCTAGCTGCAATCAAGCAAGTTCTGCAAGCAAGCAGCCGACTAGTCTCTCTCTCTAACCTCACTAAAGGCTCAGTCAGAAAAGGGGCAAATTCACAGCCCCTGGTCTGTTTTTATCTCATGGCCAGCATTGTTGAACACACATCTTTGTTGACCACACACTGTTGTGACCTCAGTGAGGGCAAAGACAAAGGGGCAAGGAGGTGGGCTGAGTTGGTGCTACAAGAAAGGGCTGATAGAAAAGCCTTATATGCCCACGTCTAAAAACCTGTCATTGCGCTGCCAGGGTGGGGTGGGGGAAAGTCAGCAGGAATGTGTTTGTTTACTTATAGATTTGAACCTCATCCTCCAAGGTAACAGCGTTTCAACCAGCGACATGCCATTAAATGTGACTGAGTGCATTTGTGAACCTCTGGTTGCTTATCCAGATCTACAGTTGAGATTGTTTCGTTCAAATGGATCAGAACGGGCTGGAAGCCCAGATGGTTGGTGACCCTTCAAGCCTGCAGCATTCCAGAGAGGATGAGGCAAGGCAGCCGATGGAGCGATTAGGAAGAGGTGTACAAGGCATTCCGATGCCGTGTAATGGTTTGTGATTGGTCCAGAAAGAGCACACGACAGAACACAACTTGTGAGAGAGCACCCTCATCTCTCTGCCGCAGTTCCCTCAAGATCCACAGCAAACGCTGTGCTCAATTGATTTGGGAACCCCTGGATCCTTGGTCACTGACCAGCCAAAAGACCTTGATGTGGAAGGCCCAGATGTTGAGTCTCTTTGGCTTGAAAAAAGCCAGGTTCTTGCACTATCCAATGCAGTTGTCAAGTTTATTCAGCCTCTTGTCCAGAGCTTGGAAAAGTTACTTTTTTTGAACTGCACCTCCCATCAGCCCCAGCCAGCATGGCCACTGGACTGGGCTGATGGGAGTTATAGTTCACAAAAGTAACTTTTCCCAGCTCCGCTCTTGTCACAACCTTGAGCGAGAGGGACCCTCTTGCAGATGTCCACGTTGAGAAGGGCCATGGCTCAGTGGCAGAGCACCAACCTGGCATGCAGAAGGTCCCAAGTTCAAATCCCGATGGCATCTCCAAGTAGGGCCAGGAGAGACTCCTGCCTGAAAACCAGTCAGTGACTGCTGCCAGTCAGTGTAGACAATGCTAAGCTAGATGGCTTAATGGTCTGACTGTATGTTCCTAGAGACGCCCTGCTGAACACCTTCAATACACGTGTCCTCCCAGAGGTTGAGAAGTGCAGTCTAGAAGCACCCCTGTAGAGGATGGCATCTCGTTGCCACTGGTGGCTCCAGGACATTTTGCTGCATGAAGGCTGCCTTCTTTGCTGCACAAAACCGGTCTTGGCGTGCTGTCTGGTCCAAGAGGGCTTCTTGTGTGCAATATTCATTTATTTATTTAAAAAGTCATTAAAAAACATCAAAACATGTTTAAAATAACCATCCAATTAAAAGAGCACATTAAAAATACACTATAAATAGATTGTTGTGGGCATCTTCTTAACTGCCCTCATCAGCCTGGCAGAACAGAAAGGTTTTTTGGCAAGCGCTTAAAAGTTAAGACAGAAGGCGCCTGCTGAATCTCTGTTGGCAGAACACTCCAGAGAACTGGGCTGATGACACCGAAGGCTCGATTTCATGTCATGTTGAATGAGCCTCCCGACTTGGGGGATCAAAGCTGCTGCTGCAGATCTCAGTGATTGAGCTGGGATATAACTTATCCAGTCCTGATAACGAGTGGGACTAATGTTTAATTAAAATGGAGGGGCGAGTGGTTACACATAGCACATCTGAAAATAGTCTCTGTTCAGTTTAGAGGTCCAAATGCTAGTGGATTCCTTTCCCTATAGAGGGAGGCTCAAAAGAGTGCAGCTGTTTCCTCAGAGGTTCCTGCAGGAAGTCCTCTCTTTGTTTTGAAAGCAAGCACCTAGACCTCAAGATTGCGAAAACGATATGCACTCTCTGACTCTCACTCATATAGGCGACACCTTCTGAAATCTCAGAAGCCAGAAAGAAAGACTGACAATAGTTGGGGGGGTGGATCTTCACTGTTTGCGTCTCCTGTAAAGATGCGAAACCAGAATAAACGCTACAAAATCAATGGCAAGGACAATGCAGAATGCAAAATAAGATGAATTATGGACATTTCCTCAGTTTGCATCATGTATATATCTGGCTGATTTCTGCTGCATGCAGGATGTTTGATGAGGTAGACCACTGCCCTGATGCAGCAGGGTTGTTCTTTATCAGTACTGGATCTAGCAGCCTCTGTGAATTTTAAAAATTTGCCCTGGATCACTGTTACCTTTTATTGTTTTGTGGAGCCTTGCTGCCTCATGCCAGGTCAGGACATCAGTCCACTGAGTCCAGCATGGCATGCGCAATTGCATACAAAGCATGCGTATTAGGAGAAATTTGCACTAAAATTTCTCCCCCACCACAATACAACAGGTCACCGATTTCTGAATTTCTGGGTGCAGATTTGTTAAAATGTAGATCTCCATTTTTAAAAAAAATTTTTTTTTTTTTAGTAAACACAGCTCCAGTCAACCTTCGGCACGAAAATGTTCTTTATGTGCGGCAGGGGACGTTTTATTTATTGTGTTTATGTACGGCTTTTTAATCTCCATGGCATTCCTCCATCAAAGATATCACTTCCCATCATACCTGTCGAGTTTCTCGGGCTTTTCACTTTTCATTTACTGGCAGAGGTCGCATTTCCTTTGTTTTCCGGTATAAAAGAGACAGAGTATCACCGAGAAGCTGGTGGGAACCTTGAGTGCTATGCTTTGGTACATCTCACATGCTGTCAGACGAGCCTCCAATCCAAACAACCATGGAGATCGCACCACAATAGAAAGCCAGGTTGTGCAAAACAAGGGAACGCCCTTTCATAAGCTTAAATGAAAGCATTAGTGCGGAACAAGAACAAAATGTTTTACAGGCCTTGAAAGAGAGGTGTGCGAGAGAATGTGTGTTTAAAGGTAGATCTATCTATTACCCAACATAGCTAAAATAGAATCTCTTTGTTCAAAGGCAGGTTTATTATTATTACCATCTTTATTGCTACCCCCCCCCTTTTCCAAACTGGAACTCAAGGCGGCTTCCAGATAAAAGTAAGTGCATATCATTAAGAACCTATAAACATATAAAATCGGCATTAAAACAGGATTAAACTATTAAGATGTTAAAACCAATTAGACATACACTTAAAATACTGCAACTCAGTTTAGGAGCATACAAGTAAAACAATAACATACAGCATCCTCTTCAGTCACTACCCTTAAAGCCTTCAGTTCCAAAGGCCTGCCGGAAGAAAAAAGTCTTTAGCTGTCGGCGGAAGGACTGCAGAGAGGAGGCCATTCTTGCCTCCCTAAGGAGGGAGTTCCAGAGCCTAGGGGCAGCCACCGAAAAGGCCCTCTGAACACCAGAGATGAGGAACAGCAGGTGAGGGAGAAATTCGATTCAGTTCACATTTAAAGCCAAATGTGCATTTTCCAAATCAATACGAGAACCATAACACAGCCATCCTTTGAAATTCACACTTATTCGAATTTTGCAGTGCTGTTCCCCAACCCAACAATGTTTACAAAAATGCATATATTAGGGGAAAGTGTGCATTAAAATGCATCCTGGGCAGATCAGAGCATGCCTTCAGGCTCACTTTATATATAATATGTATGAACGTAACTGTGTTTAACCAAACAGAGGTTTTTATTGCATTAACAAAACGTTTCAGCTTCCGCCTTCATCAGCTGCTAACATACAAACGCTGTTACCAAGGTGGCAGTTATAGAGCTTGGAGGATGGAATGCTCAGAGGGGCTTCCTTTGCAGAAGCTTAAGTGATGTTTGTACTGTCCTCCAGGTTCAGGCCATGTGGTGCCAATGTGTCCAGACAGTATATCCAAAAGTTCTCCCTTTTAGTCAATGTTGCTGGATCTGTTGGCATCTCTATCGCTGTGACAGAAAAGTCCAACAGGCTGTGACCCTCCATGTTGAAATGTTTTGCAACTGGTTGCTCCACTTTTTTTGTTAAGTTTGCCAATTTGTGGTTTCTGAAGTGTGTGAGTAGGTCAGTCGTGGTCTTTCCTACGTATTGGATATGACATCCTGGTCTTTTGCATTCGATGACATAAATTATATTGCAAGACCAGCAGGTGATGTTCTGCTTAATGTAATATGTCCTGCCTGTCCTAATGCTTGTAAAAGTGGCTGTCTCCCTGAGGTACACACAGGTGATACAGCGTTTGGAGTGACAAGGATGAGACCCTGGATTGGTGACAGGTGGCTTAAGCACAGCTCTCACCAACAGTCTGTGCAAATTAGGAGGTTGGCAAAATGCTACAACAGGAGGCCTGCTGATGGCTCTAGCAAGATGTTCAGAGTTTGCCAGCAATGGGTAGCTCTCCCTGGTTGCTCAGTGATAGGAGATGCTGGATGGAAATCTACCACAAATGGAATCCGTTGTTCTCTGCTCTTTGACACCTTAGTATGATGGAGGAGGTTTTCTCTGGACAGAATGGAGGCTCGGTGGATGTTGCAATCGATAATATGTGGAGGATATCCTCTTAGAAGGTGTTCTTTAAGTTCACTGATCCTTCTCTGGTATTTATCTTCAGTGTTGCAAATAAGTTTGATTCTCAGAGCTAAGCTATACACAATGTTTTCCTTTATATGCTTAGGAAGGCAGGATTTCCAGTTTAAATAACTGTGGGCATCAGTGGGTTTGCTGTAGAGATCAATGGCTATTTTGATGTTTTCAATGATGAGGACATCCAGAAAAGGGATATATGGATTGTCATTTGTACTATTAATGTAAACTTAATAGATGGATGGAGTTGATGTAATTTTTAAATTGTTCTAAACTCTCTTTACCATTTGTCCAGACCATAAAGATGTCAATGTATCGCCACCATATAAGTGGTTTGTTGATGGCCTTTTTGAGGATCTCCTGTTCCAGTTTACCCATAAAGAGATTCGCATATGATGGAGCCATGCGAGTCCCCATAGCTGTGCCTTGTAGTTGCAGGTAGTGTTCTCCATTGAATGCAAAGTTGTTACAAGTCAGGACTAGCGTAGCTAAAGTTGTGAGAACCTCTGTTGGAGGATTGTTCATATCTCTGGTGTTAAGGAACTCATTTAAAGCCTGAATCCCATCATTATGTGGTATATTGGTGTAAAGAGATGTGACATCTAAAGTAGCTAGTATAGTATTGTTGTGGAATTGATACGGCTTGTTTAAAGACTCACTCTTAAACAAGAAGTCCTTGGTGTCTTTGATATATGATGGGAGGTTTTGCACCATGTTTTGTAAATTTAAGTCAATATACAGAGAAATCTTTTCAGTAGCTGCGTTGTTACCTGAGACAATTGGGCGACCAGGATTGTTGGCTTTGTGGATTTTAGGCAGCATGTAAAACCTTCCAGGGGTGGGATTTGGATTAACAAGGAGATCAGCAGTCTCCTCTTTAAGAAGTTTCCTATTTGTAAGGTTTTGTAGTAGTTAAGGTGTTGGACTATGACCTGGGAGACCAGGATTCGAATCCCCACATAGCCATGAAGCTCACTGGGTGACCTTGGTCCAGTCACTGCCTCTCAGCCTCATGAAAACCCTATTCACAGGGTCGCCATAGGTCGGAATTGACTTGAAGGCAGTACATTTACATTTAATGATACAAGTATTGAGATATGCGCTGATGTCTTTGTCAAGAAGTCTATATGTTGTTTCATCCTTTAGTTGTCTTTGACCTTCTGCTATATAGTCTGTAGCAGCCTTTCCCAACCAGTGTGCCTCCAGATGTTGTTGGACCACAATTCCCATCTTTCCTGACCATTGGCAATGCTGGCTGAGGCTGATGGGAGTTGTGGTCCAACAGCATCTGGAGGCACACTGGTTGGGAAAGGCTGGTCTGTAGTGTTAAGTACCACAACAGCACCAGCCTTATCTGCAGGCTTGACGACAATATCCCTTCTCATGTGAAGGTTCCTTAGGGCTATTGTTTCTTCTTTTGAAAGGTTGTCGTGGGCAGGAGTTGGTGTGTGGTTGTTGATGACTCTGTTTATTGATAAGAGAAAGGTTTCTAGGGCAGGATTCCTGTTAATGTTCGGTGTCCAAGTTTTAGGTGGCAGAAACTGTAGCAGAGGATCTCCATTGTTCTTAGAGTCATCATAAAAAAAATTCAGCCAATCTGCATCTCCTTTCAAATGCTTTGTCACATTTCATCTGTGCTATATTGTGCTCTCCAGGTGTTGGGCAGAAGTTGCGGCCTTTGGATAGAAGCCTAATTTCATTAGGTGAAATTTGCCTGCAGTGAGATCTGTTATTGTATATATATATTATATAGATTCCTTTTTGGAAGGTGCTGGCTCTGACAGCAATCAAGCACAGAAGGCTTCGTCTTTGTCCTCATGCTGGCTTCGGCCCTGAACCTTCTCAAGGTTCTCTCTGCTGTCCTGTGATTCTGGCTGCTTTCATTTTTATGGTTCAGAAAAGTTGTTGTGCCTTTGTTTCCACCACCAACACACACAGATGCACATGCACACACTCTTCCTGCAGGGAGGCGACGGTCCAGTTTTGATGCCGCATCCGTTTGATGCGTTTGCAGCATGGATTGCTGTGAAGGCGGCTCGCTGCTGGAAAAGATGGCAAATGAAAGCCTGCTTTTGAAGCGCAAACGAGGTCTCTGAGGGGGAGGGCTGAAGCCGGCATCCGAAAACAGTGACGTCACCAAAATACAACATGACCTGCTTCAGCATACAGCCATGTCCAGCGAGAAGAGCATTGGGAGCAGGGCTCTGGATGGAGCGGGGACCTGCTCTCCCCTCACCAATTCCTTCTTTAGTAACAACTCTTTTTTTGGAAGTTTTTTTCCAAAAATGCATCCAGGGATGCCTGCCTTGCTTTTTTTCTTTTATCATGTAGCATCTTGCTATAGCAATCTAAAGCTTTGAGCACAGTTCACCTCTCCATACACTCAAGCAGGCAAGTAGCAGCCACCGCCACCACCCTGCTCTTGGTCTCTCTCTGCCACCCTCCCCTATACTCGAGCAGACACATCTGCAGTTCCACGGCACCCAAAGGTCTGTTTACGGCATTGTTTACCACCTGGCAAGGAGTGCCCTTCCAGCCACGTGTGAGAGCTGCCTGCAGCAGCTGCAATCTAGTAGACAAAGAGCCACATTCCGATTATATTGGTGTGTTCCCCTGACACACACCCTGTACCCCAAAAAAGACTTTGTTAAAAGGAGCTTCTTTCAGGAGTTTTTGTTAACTGAGATATTACTGTATAGCAAAACTCAATTAAGGCCATAGCAAACTGCTGATATTTATTAGCAATATCCAGATATTTATTGCAGATAAATTGCCTGTCCAATGGCTGAAACAGAGCAACAGCAACATCCCAGATCCCACAGAGGCAGTCAGAGACAGTGTGCTTCTGAATACCAGTTGGTGGGACTCACAAGGGGAGAAAACACTGAGGCGGACTTCCCATTGGGACATCAGGTTGGCCACTACGAGGACAGGAAGTTGGATTCAGAGCTTGGAAAAGTTACTTTTTTGAACTACAACTCCCATCAGCCCAATCCAGTGGCCATGCTGGGTGGGGCTGATGGGAGTTGTAGTTCAAAAAAGTAACTTTTCCAAGCTCTGATTGGATTAAATCAGCCTTCTGCTCTTCTTATGTTCTTAGCATTGATGGCTCAGAGCCTTCATTATTATTTAGGATTTCGTATGTGTGTGAAACAAATTCACTTTGTTGAACTTTTGAACGGTTTAAAGCATTATCTCGCTCTTCAGCCAAAAAGAAAGTCTCCCAGTGCAGCTTATCAATGTTAATAATTTTATTTATTTATTTATTTGATTTATATCCTGCCCTTCCTCCAGCAGAAGCCCAGGGTGGCAAACAAAAGCACTAAAAACACTGGAAAAAACACCTTTAATAATAAGACAGGGCCTGTCCTCAAATTGACAGTTTATAAGAAGTGACACAAAAGGAAAAGGGATCCGGAGGGAAAAGGTAAGAAGGTGCTTTTTCTTCATTACAGAATTCCTCTAACAAGCAGCTGGAATTGAAAGATTTCAAGGAGTGGACAGGGAGGTCCCACGGTCCCATCTCTCTCCCTCTCCTGTACAGCGTGACAGAATTAGGGATGTGGGAGATATTCGATTCAGTTTGCATCTAAAACTGAACCTACCGATTGCACACTTTCCAGGGCAACACTGAAACCAGAAATGCAGAGAACTGAGTTTGGGAAACTGAGCAAAAACAAAATTGACAGGTTCACCCATCCTTAGATGGAATGGCTGCTGTAAATTACATATATACATGGAGAGAGAGAGAGAGATCAGTACCTTGGACACAGCAGCAACATCTCAGGTGCCAGGAACCCCAGGAAATATAGTTTCCCAAGACCACCTATATTATTGTTATTATTAGACTTTATTACCCGCCCTTCACCCAAAGATCCCAGGACAGGTTATGACAATTTAAAAACCCATAATTAAAACTGTTTAAAATAACCTACACATCACAGCAAATAGGATGGTTCCTAAAAAGATAAATCTCAAGTGTCAAAGGCCAGGGTAAAAAGGTGAATCTTCAGCATTCGCCAAAAGTTGCCTGATGCACCTTGGTGGGGAGAGAGTTCCACAGCTTAGGGGCTGCCACAGAGAAGGCCCTCTCCCAGGCTGCCACCACCACCACCACCCCAAGCTTGTGAGGATGGCAGAACTACGAAAAGGAGCCCCTCTGCTGATCTCAACACCCAAGAAGGTCTGTAGGGAAGGAGGTGGTCTGTCAGATATTTGGGAGTCATTTAGGGCTTTAAACACTAGCGCCTTGAACTGGGCCCAGAAGAGAACTGGCAGCCAGTTTAGTATTCATGGACTATGGGCTCAGGTGCTCTGGAAATGACATCTCTCACTTTCTTTATGCCTGGGATGAATGGTCAGAGTGCAATGAGGCCTAAATTTAGTACTGGCCTTGAAAACAAGTTATTTCCCAATTTAGAAAAATTAAAGACTTGCTTTCCAAAGCCCAGTTCCAAACGGAGTCAAAATCTCAGGAGGGGTTTCACGCTTTACTTCTCGTAAACAGCATCACCAGAGAACGCACCGCCCAGTTATCAGAGCAAGCAACTGACTCAGAATACATACACGCTAGGAAGCGTCAAGCCCATTTTCCCAGCGTTTTTAAAAGCCACGGTGGTTCACCTTGAGTTCGTCCTTCTCTCCTGCCCCTTCCCAAACATCTACCTAAAGGAAATGCTCTTCTAATGTTCTCCATCTTGTTCACATGTTTAAGATTTTGTCTCAGCCTCCTCCAGGGGGGGACTGTTCCTTGCCAGCAAAGGAAACCATGATTGATGGCAGTCGAAGAAGTCTATTGTGCCCGGTGAGCAGCTGCAGGGAAGAATACCCTTGACTTGGCAATCCTTTCTTCCTGCATCACGTCGACAACAATCAGCAAGAATGAGACAGTTCCCAGCAACTTCCAGCTGGGTTAAGTCTGTTGGCATCAGGAGGACATAGTAAATCTGTCTTCTCCACGGAAATACCTAATCCCCTAATCTTTAGGCTGCATTCACCGGCACAGAGTCCAGATCACAGGAAGAAATGGCTCCGCTCTACTCTGCACAGCATCTGGAGTGCTGTGGCCAGCTCTTGGCTGCTGATTTTAAGGAGGGCATCCACCGCAAAGTGGTGCATGTCCAGATGTCAGCCAGGAAGCACAGGGTAGGATCTGGAAATCCGGTCTGATGGGGAACGGTTGACAGAGCTGGCAGGTCCAGCCCCAAACATTCTGCTGCTTGAGGCAAAGGGCAAGAGGGCATCTCACACAACTCCATGTACGAACACCGATTGTTCTGGCCATTGAATCTTACTTCAACACTAGTGGCAAGGCACAGGACCCGAGAGCAGCCGGCTAGCTTGGGGAGTGTATGTAGCCCTGTAGCTAGCCTTCCTTGCTGGGGGGGGGGGGGAGAAAGCCTCGCTCTGCCGAATGGTAGGGCTGGGCACTGAGACTGAGGAGGAAGCCGTAATATGGGATGCAGATTAAGTATCACAGCATCAATCGAGTTCCAAAGTGAACTACCTAGTATAGCCAGGAATAGCCACAGACTGATCTGCTTCTGGGTTTTAAGATACCAGATTTAAAAAAACAAAAGGTATCATTTACATATTCCTTGGGGAGTGTCTGTCTGGTGTCATAAATGCAAAAAAAGGTAAACCACTGGCACCATCTCTTGGCCATTGCAGGAACTGAACTGCAGAACCACAGTTGGAACGCGATACAAATTCTATACATCTGTCAAGTCTACTAGAACGAAAGCACTGGTCTTCAATGAGTGGCTTTGGGTCCAATAACAGGTCATTACTTGATGCAAAGTGGGTTGCAAGAGCACCACTACCCCTATACAAATAAGTCCCCAAATGCATGTTTGGGTTAAAGAGAGGTCGCAGGCCTGAAAAGGTTGAAAGCCCCTGAAATAGATCATCAGAAAGAACAGAATTTGGTTTTTAAAAGACATGCACTGGCTTAATCCAGCCTCAACTTCAGAAAGCACCAAATCCTGCCATTTGTTGTTGTGTAAATGGTGGCAATTAAGGTGAAGAATAAGTGGGGGGAAAGGCAAATTCCCTAAAGGTAGTGGTTAGTGTTAGACTAGGACCTGGGAGACCAGGGTTCAAATCCCCGCTTGACCATGAAGCTCAATGGTGACATTGGGGCAGTCACCGTCTCTCAGCCTAACGTACCTCACAGGGTTGATGCGAGGGTAAAATGAAGAGTGGCAGAACCATGTTTGGATACCAACGTCAGGTCCTTGGAAGAAAGGTGGGACATCAAATGTTGTAACACCATAAAACCTGGCCACACCTTTGGTTTGCATATAAAGATTTTAGTGCTGACATCATCACCACCACATTTCTATCCCACCTTTGCCCCAAGGAGACATTAACATGCACTTTTAAAACAGAAAATCTAGCATTATTAATGTTTACAAATGCATGTGGTACAAAGCAAGGTGTGGGCAGCATATATGGGCTGCCAGCCTGTCTCTGGGCTCCCCAGCCCCACCCACTAGCCCTGCCCCACATCCTCCCCAAGTGATTTTGCCAGACTGCAATGTGCCCTTGAACTCTCAACACTGCCTCTTGGATGGTGTGCACGTGTAGAAACCTGTGGCTTGTAAGCCAGAGTGCAATTTAATGGATGCATGCAAAGCATCACGTGTGTTGCCCCACCCACGCCCCCCACTGTCATGCAGCCCCTGGAAAGTTGCCAATGGGTGAATGCAGGAGCACCCCCCAGACTGGGGGGAAAATAAGTTTCTCCACCCCGATTAATGAAGGGGCTGTCACCACCGCTTACGCCCACCAACTCACAAACACACTGGCATCTCAGGTATGCTGCCCACCTGAACGCAAATCCAAGATCACTGGGTTCAAAAGCCATGTTCCTTACCCACAATACTGTGCAAGCTCTTTTGTCAACCATACCACCAGCCTACCCAGAACTCTCCCCTGCTGATCTTTGCTTCCTCTGGAAGCCAACAAGCATTTCCAGCACACAGAAGGCCCAACACTCTTCAACGCAGCCATGCCTAGGGAACGGTGGCGGCGAAGGAGACTGTGTCTTTGAGGTCCAGAGCACCCACCCAAGTGACTGCCTTGTCCCTCTCTCCGTGCTTCTCTGAGGAGCAAGAAGTGTGGCTGGGGAGAGGGTTGGAGTAGCGGAATGAGCTCTCTGAAGTTAAATAGGCCGGGTCCATCCTCCAGGATCAGCAAGATGGTGGCAGGCAGCAGACAAAACAGATTTGGGTGAGGTGCAGGAAACATCGCTGCAGTTTTAAGGGCCCCTTGCAGACCAGCAAAATAACTGAAGGAGGGTGCAGAGCAGAGCCAGGGGGGCACTCTGGGGAGAGCTCTGAGGGCCAGACAGAGATGCTCGAAAGGCCATATTCGGCCCCTGGATCCCAATCCCTGCATCACTAGGCAGCCACTAAGGGAAGATTCTTGGCTGAGTGAGTGAGAGGAAGCTTTTCTGGACTATTCCACTTCAGGCTGCTTGTGGTTGCACCTCTATGGGCTCTCTAATCCACATGTTATGCACATGTGCAACTCTAACAGAAGGGGAAACTGTTTAGCCTTGCCTCTGTCCTGTCAGAAACATGCAGGACGTGGAAGGAAAATAGTCAAACTACACAGCCTTCCTGCCTGCATCCTGAAGATACCATGCAGGAAAAACTCTTCCTGTGATTCTGCTCAAGTCAGGGCGGGGGGGGGGACGACCTGTGGGCCCATCAGACGCTGCTGCACCCCCAACTCCACTCAGCCTCAGCTGGCATGACCAACGGGTAGGGATTATGAATAGCGTGCGGCCAACATCTACTACAGGGCTGAAGATACAACACAGAGGCCCAACACCATCTTAGAACCCATCTGTTCCCATGACCCCTCCACCACCACATCTGCCCCAAGAGGTATTTGGTGGTAACCCTAAAGAGACACACACACACACACATTCCCTTCTGGAGAGGTTCTCAAATGGCCTCTGATCGCGGAGTGCCTCTTTAGGGACCAGGACCAGGTAACCACACACACAAACTGATTCCCACACACTGGTTACCCAGAGAACACACTGTGGGGGGGAAATAAATAAACAGGCTTTGTTTTAATTGAGGAACAGAATTCCGATCGACAGATTATGGGGCAGGCTAACACCAAGGCCTGGGGGCAACGCTCAACGCTTTGCCTCCAGAAGCCTTTAAAGTGACATGATGCGCCTTAAAATAAATTAAGGGGGCTGCAGTTCTCCTCTTTTGTCGTCGACGGTTCTTCACTTCATGCTCTTGGCAAAATCCTCGCCTTTCTTGATGGAGGCTTTCAGCTCTGAAACGGCTCCCCCCACCATCTTCTCTTCAAAAGGAGAGATCTTGCCAATCCCCAGGTTCTTCTCAACGCCGTTTTTCTGCAGGGAAAGGGGAAAAAGAGGCTGGAAGGCGAAATGCACACCGACGGCAACACGGGGGGAGACGAGCACTGCTTTCACTGGGGAAGTCAGTGCCCGCCCTCCCCTGAGCAGAGAGCCAGCTGACATCTCCTTTGTCAGCTACCAATGTATTCCAAGCAAAATTTTAAAAGGACCTTTAAAGCCCTAAACTAGCCTCCCCCAACCCGGCGCCCTCCCAGTTGTTGTTAGGCTCCACCTCCCATAATCACCACTGGCCAAGCTGACTGGGGCTGATGGGAGCTGGAGACCATAACATGTGCCGAAAGGCTTGTGCGGCTATTTAAAAAAAATTTTTTCCAGTAGCAAACAATTGTTTCGTATTGCTTGTAACTGTTTTTATGTTGTTGTTACACCATCCTGATGTTTTGTGAGGGGGCGGTATATAAATACTTTTATTAAAAAATATAAATAAAACATCTGGAGGGCACCAGATTTGGGAAGGCAGCCCTACACTACCCGGGACTTGGTAACACAGAAGTCCTTCTTTGCCCCCAGGAAATCTATCCGTTCTCTGGTCTTCCTTTAAAAACAACAACACCCCAGACTCATTTAGCTCAGGGCCACAGACAGGGCTTTTCCTGCAGCAGACCAAACACTGCGGAATTCCCTTCCTGGGGAAATCCAGCCAGTCCCTTCTTTGCATTTTCTAAAACTCACTTTCCCCCCTTCTTTTGTCACTTAGGAAAGCCTTTTTTTGACGAGTCACCATATATAGCAAAATTAGTTTTTTAAACACAGCTTTTAGTCCTGCTGTTTTACTGCGCATTGGTTTATTAGTTAGTACATAAACCAGTTTTTTTAAAAATAATCTATTGTGAGCTTCCTCGAGAGGGTTTTTCTAAAACACAGAACTGCCACAGCACTGAAAGGAAGGACACTTTGGCCTCTTGCCATCAACTCAAGACTTTGACAGGTCCCAGTGCCTCTGGCCAAGCCTGGCCCCAAATGTGCATCAATGTCTATTTACAACCTAGCACTTGGTCCTGGCCCTGTCAAACTGATCTCTCCCCTCAACCACACGCCTTCCGCCCAGGGCCTTGCCTTTCAGTTTATAAACCTGAGGCCAGAGCCTTCTTCCCCCCCCCCCCAAATGTACGCCAGTCCCTTTGTTAGACACACGTGCGAAAAAATGGGACAGAAAGAGGTGGCTGGAAGGTGGACTACACATAAAGGAAGTCAAGTGTTGCTCAAGCTATGTACCCCAAGTAGCAACGGCGTGGAGAAATACGTGCACTCTGTTTCTTCCGAGCGGACGAATGCGCACTCGATGACCCCCTCCTTCCCGTTCATCGCGTCCAGGACAGAGAAAACAAACCGGGCCCCAGCATAAGCCATAGACAGCGTGGCCGATCCTGGTGGGGCAAATGGAAAAGAGAGTCAAATAACTGCAGGCACATACACCACCCTCTTTCCTAGCCAGCTCAGTCCAAAGCCACCATCAGGAGCAGGTGTGGGGAACCTGTGGCCAATGGCCACAGATGCCAGGAGTTGCAGTTCAGCAACATCTGGAGGGCTCCAAGGTTCCCCACACCTGATGAAGAGTAATGTGGGGATGTTCCAGTAGTGAATCCCTGGGGCCTGCTACGCCATCTTTCCCCCACACAAAGAATACAGTATAAGGCTGCAAGCACATCCCCTGCTTCAAAAGATGCACAACGTTTCTAGTCCTTTGCGTAGAAGCTGGTGAAGGGGTGGGGGGCTAACAAACTGAGCTAACAATCGAGGGGTTCTCCGTTTGGATCTCACCTCTGCCACCAACAAACTATTCTCCCTTGGGCTCCAACTCCAGCAGTCCCCGTGGCCGGTGGCAATGAGAGAGGTGTAGCCCAGCAACACCAAGAGGGCCCCCAGTTCCCCACCCTTGGATTAAGGATAATGAACTCGTTGGCTTTCAGCAGGAGAGCTGGGCCAGCAGAAGCCACTCCCACCAGCTCGGCTAGATACCAGCTGCTATTTGGCCTCTCCTCTTCCTGAATCTTTTTTCCACTTTACAGCCAAGACTTCAAAACTTTTAAGAACCGGTGCCTGAGTTCGCGCCTTTTCCTCTTCTCTCCCTATCCTTTTTTCCTTCCGTACCGTGTCTTTTAAAGCTGGGATTTACTTTAGGCAGCACTTCTAAAAACATTTTAAGGTGCTTTGTGAGAAGGGTAAAGGGCCACTGGAAGGTTGCACCCCCTGCCTCCCAGGAAGAATATCGAGGCAAGGGAAAAGACCAGCTGGACCTCTATCCTCAGACCAGAGGAGAAATTACAGGGAACTTGCTTCCCCAGTCTCTGCCAGAAAGAACTATCCCAACTGACAGCTGGTTGGGGACTGCAGAGCTGAAGGGAAGCACCCTCTTGCCTCAGCTAGAGCACCTTCACCTGCTTCCGCTGGGGGAAGACATCAGACCTAGGAGACTATTTATTAGATTTACATGCCGCCCTTCCTCCCAGTAGCAGCCCAGGGCGGCAAGGAGAGCAAGCACCACTGGCAGAAGGGCAGGTGGAGCAGGGTGGAAAAAAAAGGGGGGGCGCGTTTGTGGCAGATCATAACTCACAGAATCCCTCCGGTAGGGCTTCCCCACTTAAGGATGCTATGTGGAAACCCCCCCTGGGAGGAAAAGAAGGTTTCTGCAAACCAACCAACCTGCGCCTGCTTTCGCCTTGACAACCTCCGTCCCGGCCTCCTGAATCCTTCCGGTGAGGGCTGTCAGCTGGTCCTGAGGGAAATCCACTTTGGGCGTGCACTGCAACAGGACGGGGGGTTATCTTTCAAGGCCCTCCTTGCCTCCCTCTCCACTGGAGTCTTACAGTTTTGCGGCCGAGTTTCTAACAGCAAACCGGAAACTCTTTCCCCCTCCGCACCCAGAAAACTGGCCCTCATTGTCCCACTGAGGGCCACCATTGCTCAGGGATAGGCTGCAGGGACAGTGCAAAAAAGCTCAGCCTGCACGCTGGCAGTCTTCACCTCCTCAGGGAAGGCTTGCCTCCATCATGGGCCATGCACGTTCCAGCTGCTTAGCCCTACTCCCTCGCTTCGAGAAATCACCAGTGGGCTCTGACTGTCCTCCATTTACGACTCATCCACATTCGATCCACATGTTATGGCCAGTTTTATCTTTATTTTATTAAATATACATTGCATTAAGCAGTGTACACAAAACACTATTTTTTAAGATTAAAGGTTGAATCCAACACGAGTCATACTCAGAACAGACCAACTGAAATTAAATAACATAACTAGCTGAAGTTCATTAATATCAATGGGTCTACTCAGAGCAGAACTCAGTTGGACACAACCCAATGTGATACATACACCTGTGTAATGGGGGTGGGGAGATCTCTGCCCTATGGCCCCAATTTGGCCCGCAAGGCCATTTGCTCCAAACCACACCCGCCTGCCCCGTGGGAAATTCAGGAGCACAGCCAACACGTGAGGAAAGCGGAGTAGAAGCTGATGCAAAACCCCACTGGGGAATTCCGCAGCCGGCTAATCCGTGAAGCGGCTTGCAGAAAGCTCAGCGCAAGGGATTTTGACAGGAAGGCGGGACAACCCACCTGACAATCACGTGACATTGTGTGGCAGGCAGGTCGCCCAGCCCGGCCCAGCCGTCCATGGGGTGGAGCCAGCTAAAAAGGTTCCCCTCTCCCGCTCCAACATGCGATGACAACAGTACCTTCAGACTAATTTCCAACTGGTTACACAAACCCTTTATTTTCCTTCCTGTTCAAGCCCACCTCTCCTGGCAGGCTCAGCCAATTCACTTTCTAAGTCAGAATGGGGGATGCCAACAAGAGGCGCCCTTCTCTTGCAGACATACACGGGCAACTTCCTCAGGTCCAGCAATATTGTGCGACTCCAGGACCGTTAAGGCTCTACTTCAACACGCACCTGAGAGATCAGGGGGATGATAGTCTTTCCTGCATGGCCGCCAATCACAGGGACGTTCACACGCGCTGGATCTAAGCCCTGTGTGGAAGAGGCAAGTTTCAGCACAAGTCCAGGGCAAGGCTCGCGGAGAAGCAGGAATTGGCACTCTGTGTTTGCCACAGCCAGCTATATGAACCAGCCCAGCCCAGCCCGTCTTATAAGTGCACCAGTACTTTGGATCATGCCTAGCAATGGACCAGCAATACCCAGTGTGACTGTTTAAGGACTAGTAAGCACTGGTACATTCAGCTCCACTTAGGAAATTATCTGCCACATGATGTTCAACTGAACTGTTAAATCGAAAGAGCGCACACAAATTCCTGAAATACACGCACCTCCCCAACCGAAAATACTCTGATGCGTGACTGTGTATGCTTTATAAACCTGCAGACTGACCACGAGGATGGGATTCCAAAGGATGGAACCAATATTCCCAAGATCTTGACTTTCAATTCATAATTATTATTTTTTTGGGGGGGGGAGGGGGAGCTTCCTGGCCCTCAAGAAACTGAGAAAAGCTCAAATTACTGGGGCAGGTCAGATCAAAACTTGGGCCCTTTCAGAGTGTGGTGAGAGAAGTGGGGCTCTAGTGCCTCTACCATCCTATCTCTCCTCGTTTCCACGCCCATCTTTCCTTGCCAAAACATTCTAAACTACAAAAACCTTTGCAAGGGTGTAGAATTAAGTCGATCTTTTTCAATTTACATAATGCAAAGGAGCTGAGGGGTGAGGGAAGAAGGAAAATGCCAACTCTGCGACCCTGAAAGAAAAAATCAGGTTTATTACAACATCCCAGCGGCAAAAGGGCAATGAGCGAAGACTTGGAAGGCCGGATTTCTGGAAATTCAGCTGAATGCTTCAAGCACAAGCTACAGCGCCTACCTATGGCCCCTGGTTCTTCCTGCCCTGACAGCAGCCTAATAATACACGGAGGGTAGGTCTGGAAAGGTTCTGGCGTGCAGCCGAAGCCCAAATCAAAACCACATCATGGGATGTCTATTTATTACCCCTGCACCCACATGCCAAGGTGAAGAGAGGGCATGCTATTCTTGCTTAAGCGGGCAGTGGCTGGCCAGAGACCAATTTTCCTTGGCCAAGGACAAAAGGCCTTCGTTCCTTTCACAGGGAGCCTCTAGCTGGCAGCAGAGATCACAAGGTGCCTTCTGCTTTGCAACTCAACAGGCAGAAACCAGGAGCGATGCTGTAGAGGCTAAGAAGGCTGCGATCAACCTAGCTTACTTTTAAGGCAACATAAGAAGAGCCGGCTGGCTCAGGCCAGTGGCCCACCTAGTCCAGCATCCTGTTCTCACAGTGGCCAGCCAGACGCCCATGGGAAGCCTGCAAGCAGGACCTGAGTGCAATAGCACTCTCCCCTCCTGCGGTCTCCAACAACTGGTACGCAGAACCATACTGCCTCTTGCTATGGAAGAAATGCATAGCCATCATGGCTAGTAGCCACTGATAACCGTCTCCTCCATGAACCTGTCTAATCCTCTTTTAAGTTGGTGACCATTACTGCCTTCTCTGGGAAGAAGTTCCATGGCTTAATTCCATAGCTTAATTCCACATGCTTTGTAAAGGACTCTTCTGTCTGTCCTGAACCTTCCAATGTTCAGCTTCAACTCTAGCAGATAACATAGAACGCTGTGCTGAACATCTCGGTATCTCTAAGACACAGAAAGAGTTGCAGTAGCTAAAATGCTTCGCTCATTAGCTGGAGTGCTTAGCACACTGTGAAAGTGTACTTTCACGTGAAGTACTGAATGTTGCCAAATTCACTAGCATGCAATGGAGAAAGTACAGAACCTATGCAAATACCTGTGCAATACTGTAATGCCCGTGTCATATTGTGCCATACTGATGTGCTAACTCCTGACTGGTAGATGTTAAAGTCTTTCTCCTGCAATGTATAAAAAACCCCAGGCAACCAGTGCCATGATGCAGTTCTCCACTCACTAAGAGGGAGTCTGAACAAACATATGCTTGTCATCCAATAAAGGCCTACCTTTTTGCTGCAAGCCCGCGTCCTCAATTTCTCCAGGACCCCCAGTCCAATGAACTACAAAAATTCCCCATCGTTTGTACCCTTGCATCCTGGATTAATAAGAAAGTAGAATGCAGGTTGCTTTCCTGCAGTTGCTCCATTTCTGG
Source organism: Rhineura floridana (assembly GCF_030035675.1). NCBI lineage: Eukaryota > Metazoa > Chordata > Lepidosauria > Squamata > Rhineuridae > Rhineura > Rhineura floridana. The sequence goes on along the minus strand of NC_084500.1, from coordinate 3,045,206 downwards.
TAGGAGCGGAAGCACCTCGAGGACTCGGGCTTGTAAAATGACAAGCCAAAAACCCGTTTTCTAATTGCGACTTGTGCCATGAACAGGGACGTGGGGAAGTTCCAGGATCATGAATCTTCATGCTTCAGTGAAACCAGACCAAACAGCAACCAGAAGACAGGACAAGTGTACAAGCACCAACTGCAATAACGTACCTTCAGTTCAGCCACGAAAGTATTTGCTCGGACAATGTCCAGCGTTGTGACACCGAAAATTCTGTTGGGGTTGTAGACGCCATGCTTCTTAAAAACCTCGGACGTGATTGGGATGGTAGAATTGACCTGAAAGCAAGGAGAAAGAAACTGTATCCTACCTTTGTTTATTATCCCACTTTTTCATGAAAGAGCTCAGGTGGTGCACATGACTCTACCCCTATTCATGTTATCCTCACATCAACCCTGTGAGGTAGGTTAAGCCTGAGAGTTGGCAACCGGCCCAAGGTTGCCCAGTGAGCTCCATGGTCAAATAAAGATTTGAACCCAGGCCCCAGTTCAACACCCTACACCACACTGGCTCTCAACCCTTTAGGGTCCCCCCTGAACCAGCTATCATTAAAAAAGCTGAACGCATTAATTTTTAAAAAAAATATCTTGACATTTATGGTCAAAAGATAAACCCTGCTGGATCAGATCAAGGGCCCCCATTTCCTAGAGCAGCCAACTAGATGCCTCCACACGCAGGGTATGAGAGCAACGTTGGCCCCCAAAAACTGGTACCTGAGTGGCACAGAGCCTCAGGACAGGCAAGTCCCACACAGCTAGCATGACTAAACAGCTGTACAGCGATCAAGGCTACATTAAATGGGTAAATCAACATGCACACCCCTTTGATTAAATCCAGAAAACGTAGGTGCTGCTAGGAGTGTCCAGGATCAGGTGAGGTAGAGCAGGATAGTACAGAACGGCCAAGCGGTTGCACCTTTTCCCCCACCCACCCTTCAAGAGGCAGGTAAGGGCCACCGTACGGTAGATGGCTGGCAGGCTTCCCACTTTTATTGCAAGAGAATTTGTGAGAGGGAAGAGAACAGGATGGATGGGTGCACACACACACACACACACCCTTCCCAACCTGCCTGCTGTCAGACACTCCACACTCATTTCCTCCTCGCAGGTAAAGAGGGGTGACCCGGAGCCTGGATTCTGCTTACCGGATTTGCAATGACACAGATGATGGCTTCGGGGCAGTGCTGGGCGCAAGCAGCCGCCAAGTTGGCAACAATGGTGGCATTCGTATTGAAAAGGTCATCCCGGGTCATGCCTACAGATCAGGAGGGGAGAAGCTTATCAGCAGCATTCCATTATCTATCCAATCCCCATCCAGGTAAGAAGAAATCACAGCACGGGTGCGCTTAAGATGGGCAGCTTTCTATGTCCCCAGCTGGGCACGATAGACCATGGGGTGGGATCTCAGGCCCTATCTCTGCCCCCTGGGACTCCCCCTAGGCCTTGCCTCTCTCTAGCCCTGCTACCCACCCTCCTCAAAGGCTTTTGCTTGGCTAGAATGAGTCCTCGAACTGCAACACTGCCTCTTGTTCTAGACAGAGATGTGGATGGCTGGAATTGTAGCCTGTCGTATGAAGGTAAGAGTCACTGCAACCGTTGCCCTGCCCACTTTTGCTTCCAGCCCCAGAAAGCACTGGCTTGCGGCCTCCAGAAGGCAGCCCGGGAGGAAATGCGGCCCCTGGGCTGAGAAAGGACACCCCCTTCCATTGCCCTGTGATGTCAAAAATAACTGCCACAAGAAAAACAACAGGCGCCTCCCCACAGCCCTGCAACACTTCGGCTGGCCAGTTCAGCCTTATGTGGCCCCCAGTGGCCCTGTGAGGCAGCAGGAAATTGAGCAGGCTGATGCAGCACTCCGTAGCGGTGGCAGGCAGCTCGGATCTGCGCTCACCCCGGTGCCCCCCTCCTGCAACATCCACGTCGTGCCTGGGAGGTGAGCCAAGGGAATCTGACATCCAGCGTTACTTGCGGGTGTGAGGTCTCTGCCACTTTTCCCAACTCCAAGCCGGGTTGAGAGTCACGGGTTCAGCTCAGTTGCATCGAACCACTCTGAGTGCGAAGTCAAGGGTCTCCTGCCAACCTAGCTGAGAGAAGAGCGGGGACTCTACCCAAAGCCTCACACTGAGATTTCCCCCAGGGTTCAGGAGCAAGTCAGGGGCTCTTGCCAAAAATTATTTATTAAATTTATATCCCGCCCTTCCTCCCAGAAGGAGCTCAAGGTGGCAAACAAGAACACTAAAAGCACTGCAAAACATCTCCCCCTCCAAAAAAAAAAAGACCTAGCTTCAAAAGCATCTTAAAAAGCAACTCCAACACAGACACAGACCAGGATAAGGTCTCTCTCTGCCTGAAAGGCTTGTTGAAAGAGGAAGGTCTTCAGCAGGCACCCAAAAGATAACAGAGATAGGGCCTGTCTAATATTTGAGAGGAGGGAATTACAAAGTGTTGGTGCCACCACGCTAAAGGTCCGGTTTCCTATGTTAAATTAAAAGATGCGCTTGCTGGTAGGAACTCAGCAGGCATGTCTGTGGGAGCCTGAAGTGCCAGATAGCCCAAGAGTTTATGGCACAGCCATTGTGATCATTACACACAGGAATTGCAGGAGTCACGTGGAGGGAGGAAGAGGAGGCACAGCCGTCAAGCCCTGGAAGCCCGTGGGGAAACATTTCAAGAACAGCCTCATTTACCCATTGGTTTCCAGGCTTTGATAGCCGAGAATCCTCCCCTCCCTCTATGTGACTATTGAGAACATCACACTTCAAAGGCTGCAGCCCTTCCATTCCCCCCTACAGGCCTGGACTGTGGGGTTTAGAAGATCCCTAGTAAGGAATTCGCCGCCAGCGAAGGTTGGGCAAAGCAGCAGATTAAGAGCACATAGGAAGCTGCCTCAGAGCGGCGGTCCACCAAGCTCAGTACTGTTTGCACCCTGACTGGCAGAGGTCTTCCAGGACTCCAGGCAAGGGTGCCTCCCAGCTCTGCCTGGAGATCCCGAGGACTGAACAAGGGGCCTTCTGCATGCAAAGCGGATGCTCTGCCACTGAGCTGCAGCCCTTCCCGCAGAATCAAGGATGAAAGGAAGGTTGCTAGAGGAAAGACAACAGATGAGTCATTGGGCTAAAGTCTCTTTGGGAGGACCATGAGAGAGACAACAGCCTAGAGCGAACGGAGGGAACAAAGTCTTACAAGCCATCTTAAGTTTGCAGGATGAGCCTGCTCCGCACGCAGGCCATTCAACTGCCCTTTGGGAAGATTCCCAATTACCTTTTGTAGGTATTGCCTATTGTGTTTTTAAAATTTAGTTTACTGTTTCCTATAACCTGCCTTGGAAGCTGGGATATAAATAATTGTAAATAACTAAAAAGAATAGGCAGGTTAACGTGATTTATTCCAGCTTCGCTAAACAGCCTGCAAGCGAAGACTTATGTACACCCCTTTGAGTCCATCAGAAGCTCAAATAAGAACTGCTCTGACCAGTGACCTAATGAAGTGGTAGAGAACAAACAGATCTTCGCTCTCCCAGAACCCCTGACCTATGCCTCAGGGACAATAGTGATCAACCTCGACAGGGACACCAAGAGAGGGCAGATGTACTTGTCCAACAACCTCACGCGACTTGGGACCCTTTTTAGGATTTCTCAGATTAAAAAACTTACCCGGCTTTCTGGGGACACCAGCTGGAATCACGACAACTTCACAGCCCTTCAGAGAGTCTGGCAGCTGCTCGGGTCCCAGGAACCCTGAAGAAAACAAAACAAGCACAGTTGCACTTTTCTACTGGCAGATCATTAAGTGATGAATTCAGCATACTGAATCTTGTGCGTGTACAAATGAGTCTTGGACTATTGGACACTTAATTTGACATGAAGAATTTGCCATTGTGAACCTAAAATTTTATTATTTTTCAAAGTAGCTTCCTACAGCAGTGTTCCAGTTAATCAAGAGACGTCAGCTCACAGCTCCCAATTATGACTTAAAACATTTCTATATAACGCCCTTTAAAGTAGATTTCAACAATGACTTCCCAGGAGGATCCCTCCGCCTGTGCAGCCTCTGAGACGGGCTCCCGTCTTGGATGAAACTTTTTCAGTTTTAAATCCAGTCAGAAGGGTCTTTTTTGACTGGGGATAATTTCTTCCGGATAAGGAAGAAACGTGAGATTTCCCACACAGCTTTGTTGTGATTGTTGGAGACTGGAATTCGTCAGAATTGTCTGTGAAAGAAGGTCTTCCAGCAGCTCGGACGGAGCGAGGATTTCTAGCTAGCTCAGCTGAATAAGTGACCCGTTTTTTTTTTTCTTTAAAGAAAAACGGACTAACAGGCAAGCATTCTCCTGTCTACACTTATTACTTTCTTATCTATACAGCTAAAGAGATTTGTCAAAGAACCAGCAATTAAGAAAACCTGGGTGAGTCAAAACTTTCCTTCTCTTTTACTCACGGAACTAAGGGGGAAGAAAATAAAAATAGCCTATCTTTTTTTTATTGCAAAAAGCGGACATGGAAAATAGCATTATAAAGATTACAACAGATGAGGGGTTTCTGATTGGAAGAGAAAAGAAAAATCTTTTTGATTTATAAGACTTTTGTGTAATATATGTCTGGGACTATTTTTTCTGATCTACTTTTTTTTTGACGAATCTGCTCATTCTTTCTGCTACTAGTTATTTGGACGCTGTGAACTAAAGCTGTTTTTGCACTTCTGGGCATATAAGAGATAAGGGCTGTCTAGAGTGTGACGCCAGTTGGTTTGAAAGATTAACTCCTTTGTAACTGGATAAAGAAATAAACTGCTCTTTGCTTGGGACATTGAAAATTGAAGGAGTTTTGTTCCTTTGGCTTTAAAAATGACAATTAAGAAGATCATGGATGTACAAGAAGGGACTTTATCTTTAGACATGTTTCAGAAAATAATGAATGGGATTAAGTCAATAAAACAAGAACTGAGAAATAATAGTCAAGCGTTGAGAATTGAATTTGATGAAATGAGACAGGAGCTGAAAGAAATTCAGGATCCTATGAGAAAGGAGAATAAAGATAGATCTGGAAAACCAAAACAGAATGAAAGAGAAATTAAAGGCAAGGTTCAAACTATGGAGATTGGATTAAATATGGACATGGAAAAAGATTTGGATTTCCTGGCTGTGATGGATCCTGGAGACAAATATTACGGTTTGGAACTCAGAGCTGTCCCTGAAGGAATTGAAGAGATTGGAGATAAAGATATTATCAGTTCAAAAAAATTCCTGGACTGGAAGGATTTGGTGGAACTTGAAATGGAGAAAGTTAACAGAATTAATCCCTGTTTTGTGTCAATGGAAAAATCTTCAAGAGACGTGCTAGTGTATCATGTAAAAAAGAGGAACAGAGATGCGGCTTTGCAACGAATACTTCAGTGATACATTCGGAATTGATGGCAAGAAAATATCTGTGATAAAGGAAATTCCTATTAGACTCTTATTATATGACAGCAAGATTATTGGGTGCGTAAAGATGGAAGATGGAACCAATACAGATAATGGAAGAAGAGCGATTTGAAATTACTGGACTTAGTAGACTTGATGAGTTGGATTAACTGACATGTTTATCTAGAAAAAAAATTGATGGACATATATCTCAAGGATTGGAAACTTCTCTTTGACTTTTTGTGGAAGAATAAAATGATATGATGTTAATGAGATTTGAAACCAATTAAGATAACCGCTGGAGGAAAGTGATTTTATAATCTATTAAGAGACAGGCTTGTTATATATTATAGATTTATAGCTGAACTACGACAAATCGGAAGTCAATATTTTTATATATTTTTTTCTTTTTTTAATTGTATTAGTTATTGATTTGTGTTTTTTCTTTTTGTATTGTTTTGGTTTTGAAAATTTGAATAAAAATTAATTGAAAAAAAAATAAAGTAGATTTCAACAATATAAATCTGTCAATTAAAACCTAATACAATCCATACTTTAACAGACTGCAATAACACGTACTAACATTAGAAATCCAAATTACAACCACACACTGAGGATTGTAGACTAAGATGTCTGTATAAATATCAGAGCTTGGAAAAGTTACTTTTTTTGAACTACAACTCCCATCAGCCCCAGCCAGCATGGCAGATTAAGAGCCTCATAGTGGACAAGCGGGTAGAGCAAGCAAGCTACCTTCAACTCCCATCTGGGAGGTTCATTCAGGCATAAAGATCTACCAACAAAGCTCAGGAGTCAGCCAATGGAAGCCTCTCCAACAGCTTTATATCATTTTTATTTAAACCTCCCGTTTTAAGCTTTGCACTTCTCGGCGTGAACAGGCACCAAAGGTTACTGTGCAGGAACAGGAAGTGGCCGTCATCAGTTGCTTGTCCAAGTTCAGGCTGCAAGATACTGCAAATGGGAATGTGTTCCTGGGCATCCTTCCAACAGGAACGGAGGAGCTCATGGGGATTCACAGCCACTGCAGGCAGACACACAAACACGCTTCTTACAATGTCCTCCCACAGTAAGGGGACAGAGGTAGATCGGGAGAGGTAGATAAGCAGAGGTTCACAGTCTTGTGCTTCCACCTTCTCTGACAGCCACCCACCAAGAGGAGGATTCAGCTCAAGACATTTAGGGTAGGAGAGGTCAGAGAAGGAAGAGGGCAACCATGCATCTCTGCTACTAGCCACAGCACACACACACAAAACCAGGGACTGGCTGCTAAGGCCTGGAGCATTCATGGCTTTGCACTCTAGTTGGCACACAAAACATCCATCGTAACACACACAATCACACTGATGTCACCTCACCAGCCTGAACACCCGTTGCCCATCTTCAATTATGACAAAAAGAGTACTGACTTTTTCCAGAGCACCGAGAAGAATAGGGGCTCTTCGAAGAGCTTACACAGATTTCCCACCCCCCAGGCTCCAGAAAAAGGCAGGATTCTCACCGGAAATTTTGTTTGTTTGTTTAACATGCTTGCTGATAGCAACTTGGCAAGCACATTAGTGGGAAGCCTGCAGTGGTAGGTAGGCCCAAGGGTTTTTCGGCACACCAGCCAGCCCGTTCTGCAAATGATTTCACTCCACGAGCAATGCTCTCAAAAACTGTGTGGGGATAGTCAGACTTCCCTAGGAAGAGGGACTGATTGTTAAACCAGCTTGGGAATTGTAGCTCTGTGAGGGGAATAGGGAGTCTCCTCACAACTCTCAGCACCCTTCACAAGCCACACTTCCCAGGATTCTCTGGAGGAAGCCATGACGGTTTAAAGTGATATGATGCTGCTTTAAACGTATTCTGCAGATGGGACCTAAGCACTGGTCCCTGCTAGCCTGCGATGCAATCACAACAGCTGAAAATGGACTTCACAGTTGCCATGTGTGTGGGTTACTTTAAACTAATTAGCGATTGTGGGCGACTCCTGAGGTTCCAACATAGGAGCCAAGAGCGGTCCGATCCCTTAAATACTGTTCGCATTTGATTTGTTTGAAGTACACCATCATGAGCTACAAATCAGAGGCAGGAACCTGAGGCCCTCCAGATGTTAGGGTACTACAAGCCCCATCATCCCACATCACTGGCCATACTGGCCCATACCTCCACACGTGGAGGGCCACAGGTTCCCCATTTCTGCTATGAATAATTATTACAATCGCTTAGAGCAGTGTTTCCCAAACTTTTTAAAAAAAATTTGTTACTGGACTACAACTCCCATCAGCCCCAGCCAGCATGGCCAATGGTCAGGAATTATGGGAACTGTAGTCCAGCAACAACAAAAATAAAAGTGTGGGAAACACTGGCTTGGAGTAAGGACACTGTCAGCCACAGGGAGGGTCTATATAGCTCAGTGGGCAAGCACAAGCTTTTCATGCATACGACCCAAGTTTCAAACACCAGCACCCTCCAACTGGACGACTGCAGGGACAGGCGGAGGAACGTGAAAGGCAGAGCAGCTGAATACTGGCTACAGACATCTCACTACAATACAATGAATCTTTGCACATTGATTTCTTCACAGCTAAACTGGACATGTTGCATTACTCTCACTTACCACCCTGTAAATTAATGCTTGAGCTACACATTTAGATAATCGACTAGCCAAATCAATTCCCCCTAGATCTGGCAACAGCTTCTGCGTTACGGGTCCTAACAACCGCCCACACCCGTTAATAACCAGCCTGGACATATTACAGAGCACACAGGCAGACATAAAGACAGCATTGTTGCCAGAAGTAATCTCATACCTTTCACTTCCGCTCTCGTTTCGATGTGGCTCAGGTCAGCTGCTACGCCGGGAGTGTGGGCGATATCATAGAGGCAGAGGCGACTGATTAAGGGGCTGTTCTTCAGCAGGAGGGAGAGCGGTTGGCCAATCCCACCAGAAGCACCGAGCACAGCCACTTTAGCATTGTTCTAAGAGGGGGCAAAGAAACGAAATTAAAAGGGAGAATTCTCCAAGGCTAACCAGAGGTGGGTAAGTGATGCTCTTATGCAGAGGGTCTCTCAAAGCTTTGCAACCTCACAAGATCACATCCTGCACCATGCACAAGGAACAGCTGACGGTTCTGGGAAAGCCTTGATCCCTGGGATTCATTCTCTTTCTAGCCCTCACGGTTGTACTGAAAACCTTGAAAGTGTGTACAGTTTATTTCTATAAACTAGAGTGACTTTCCAGAAATCAAAAGAGAGCAGTCGTTCCCAGCTTGGTATCCTATGCGGGCTGGGACTGATGGAAGCTGTAGTGCAAAACATCTGGAGACTGGTGTAGGCTCTCACATAACAGAAGTCCAAATCTTGCTTTCCTCACCCATCAGTTCCCGTTTGACTTTGGGACAATACAAAAAAGCAGCCCCCCATTCTCGTAAATGCCAGAGGTCCGGGCATTTTCCCTGATGAAAGGAAAAGTTTTTTTAAGCAAGCACCAGGGAGCAGCATACAAACTACTTTGCACGTTTATGACAATAGCCAAATAATTTGGGAGCCTCTGGTCAGAATCTGTAATCTTCATGGAATCAGACATCTCAAATTTGGAAAACCATCCAGCAAAGGATCCTATAGGAATTTCTGGAGGAAATCTCTGCACCTCGCTAATCACCCTTCCTTCTAATCACTCTGCAAACCCCACTTCTTCAGCATGGGCTGTGTCTTAGCTTAATCCTCATCCCCAACAGCGAGGGAACTTTAAGTAAGCACACCCACGTCCCCCCCACATTCTTTCTCCCTCTGTACTTTCCCCACTCTCTTTTAGGCTGTTTCCTCCTTGAGGGATCGAGGCAGCTCTGAAAGATTCCATGGACACCAAAGGCATGATATAAATCAGCGTTTCCCAACCTGTGGGTCGTGAAACCTGTGCACGTGGGTCTCGGGCTTTTAAGTAAACCCAAAATAATTACAGATTGTAATCCTTAATTGGTACGACGCACACCTCTTGCAGCTTTTTGCTTTGTTGGCATATTATAAATCTGTGTTGACCCTTGGAACCAAATATGGGAAAGGCCATTTAGATTTGAAGATGGGGTAAAACTGGACCAGCTGCCACATCACTGGTTCCAACCACAACGGTTCCACTAGGCTGCATCTGTGGGAGAGACAAGACAGCAAGGCTCCCTCCCTGCAGTGTGGCTAGAACCAGCTGCAATTTGGTTTCTGCCCTTCCCACGCCTGGGACTGATGGGGTATTGCAGACAAAGACATCTGGAGGGCACCAGGTTGGAGAAGACTAGTCAAGAACGACCTGCCCCTAGAGATACAAGTGGGCACCCAGAATAATAATGGTCCACTGGTGAGTTAAAAACATACCAATTCATGAAGGCATTCCTGAGCCCTAGTTTTTAGTGCCAGCCCTACTGCAAATTCTGAGTCTCTCTGGTATTTGTGCTTCTTAGTGTTTTTTTAAAAAACACTGTTTAACTGTACTAATGTTTTCCTGTAAACTGGCTTGCTACTTTATAACGAAAGACCCTCCTAGAACTGTCGCATGCCACATCTTTATAATCTTTTAATAAGTGAAATTAAGTAAGAGAATAAAGTCTCAAAGAGGGAGAGATGACAAGCGTGAGCTATAAAGTTCAGCAAGTCCAAAGCTGGTAGTGAACTGAAGAGTAATAGATCCCACCCCCTCCCCCAGGAATTTAATGCAATCCAAGGTCACTGAGATTGCAAAGAGTTCTACAGGGAACACAGATGATTCAGCAGGGAAAGTTCTTGCCCCAGTGAGAAGTAGCTGCGGTTGTGCAAGATCAGAGAAGACCCAACGTTGAAAAGGAAGGAGCAGAAAGGTTATGGTTAACAGGTGGAGTTACAAAAGGCCCCAACTAGGAAGGGTGAAAGGGCTGGAAAGTAGGAGGGATGAAGGATGTTGCAAGAGATTTATACAAATTAATGAAGTGCTTTCCTGGCAAAAAGCCAGTAAGTGGAGCACTAACCAGCGACAAAGCAAAAAGGTCATCTGCCATCAGGAACCTCCCCCTGCATCTGAACAAAGAATCAATCTCTGTATATCTTGCAGCTTCCATCCTGCCACCCTCTACTCAAATCAGGCACACTTCTCCTGCAAACCTTTGAACCATGCTAGGCTGATTTGTGTTCCTTCGCGGCTACTTGGAATTCTTCTCATCCTATTCTGAGTACCCTGGCATTGTTGAGACATCCACACCCCTTTTTCTATCTTGCCTCTGCTCAGCCCTTTGGAAAAGGGGCATGCCGTTTCCTACATTCTAAACAGGACTTTACACACAGTATTAACTCAAATCTTTGTCAGAACTAGTGATGAAGTTAATCTCACCCCTGTCACTCAGGGTTTTTTGTTTGTTTGTTTGACACGCTCCTGTGCCAACAACAGGGCAAGTATTCCCACAAGACCATTTTACTGAACAGCATTCCAGGTCTCTCCATTGACTAGTGGACTCTATTCCTTCAACAAGCAACTCACTTCCAGCACCCAAAGAAACCTAACTTCACCAAACTAAGAGCCTGTGGCACTTGGTTGAATTTTAAATTATAAACTCATAATAAGGTTCTATAATTCAAAGCTGCATCCATACAAGCCTCTAGAGGTCTGCTCCAACCACATAATTCAAGTCACAAAAGGAACCAGCCAGCAAAACATCAGCCTGATAAGAATCTCGGCAGCTGGATTTTCACAGGGAAGGGAAACCTCCTCTCCCATAACAAGCATGGAAATATGGCCTTATGGCCTACTAGCCAATTAACAGGTTAGTTTTTTTTTTTAACTTTTGCCAAGGAGAGCAGTCATTCTACATTCCTGGCTGCCTATGACCACTGAGCCTTCAAGTCAATTCCAACTTATGGCAACCCTATGACCAGGGTTTTCATGGTAAGTGGTATTCAGAGGAGGTTTACCATTGCCTTCCTCTGAGGCTGAGAGGCAGTGACTGGCCCAAGGGCACCCAGTGAGCTTCACGGCTGTGTGGGGGTTCGAACCCTGGTCTCCCAGGTCGCAGTCCAGCACCTTAAGCAAATTCCTCCATGGCCAATGGAATTTACCCACCAAGACATTTAGGACTGCAAAAGAGTGGGAGAGTTCTTAACACTCCCCAACACCACCAACAGCAGCAAAAAAAAAAAGGATGTTGCCCAATGCCCACCCTTCTGCAAATGTAAGTATTTGAATGAATGAACCAGCCAACCAGGGAATAACGAAATCATGTCAAGGGGAACTCTAAGGGGGCCACAACCAGCGTCGCAGCGCGTGCAGACCCTGCAGCCTTAAACAGCGCCCGGCAGAGCGTATGTACATGCGCAGCAGGCCCTCCAACTAGGCCAAGACCTGCCGAGACTGGCAGCCGCTTTCCCCTTGCCTGATAACCCCCGCAGGCCCCCGCCGCCTCCCCGCTCCAGCTACCTGCGAAGAGGTTGCGAACCCTCTGCGGAGCGCGGCGGAGGCAGGCCGAGTGAGGCGGGAGAACATAGCAGGCAGGTTGGCTGCGAAGGGCGAGGAAGACTCGGCGACTGGTTTCTCCTTCGTCGACGACCTCCAAGCAGCGAGGGCAACGCGAGACTTCGCCAGCTCCTCTCGCGAGATCTCGTTCTTTTGCTACTTTGGGTCCCTCCTCTCACGCTCACACACACCCGCCCCCTTTAAGACTCTCTTGGGTTTTCTCGCGAGAGTTTGGACAATATCTCGCGATAAATGCCTCCTCTGTTAAGTATATAGTTTTTTGGGGGGGGGGAGAGGAATGCTTTATTATTATTGTTGTTGTTGTTGTTGTTATTATTATTATTATTATTATTAGAATGGCTGTGTATTTATTTATTTATTTATTTATTTTATTACATTTTTAGACCGCCCTATAGCAATAAGCTCCCAGGGCGGTGTACAGCATAATAAAACAGGTTAAAATACAAAAACACAATAAAACATAATTAAAATTTTTCAATTTTAAATTCAAATTTTTAAATTTTAAAAATTTTTTAAATGCCTGGGCGAAGAGGTAGGTCTTTACCTGGCGCCGAAAAGATAGCAAAGAAGGCGCCAGGCGTATCTCATCAGGGAGGGCGTTCCATAGTTTGGGGGCCACCACTGAGAAGGCCCTAGCTCTAGTTATCATTCTCCGTGCCTCCCTATGCGTTGGGACACGGAGAAGGGCCTTCGACGTCGAGCGCAGCGACCGGGTAGGTACATAGCGGGAGAGGCGTTCCGCCAGGTGTATAAACATTTTTATAAACAACGACTTCTGATTTTAGATTTTATGTTGTTTGATCAGGCATTTGCATATGTTGTAAACAGCTTTGATTTTTAGATAATAAATATAGCAATATAAATGTTTATAAATAAGTAGATTCAAAATCTCTCGGAGACTCTATCAAATCTCGCGAGATTATTTACCAAACCTCTTTATGTTTTCTCGCGCACGAGAACGTCTTTAAAACTGTCCAGAGTAGAGCAATGTGGGAGGGGATGAAAAGAGGTTATTTTTTTAAATTTACAACCACAGAGATCAAAAGGAATTCTAATGCTGCCTTTTATGAATAAAATACAGCTAGATGAAAAAAAGCATGGCTTTCTCAACTCTCGCGAGAGTTTGTCACTCTCGACCAATGTTGCGCCAAAGTATCGCGTGCGCCAACGAGAGGTGAGAAAGTGGGCGCGGCTTCTGCCCTTGGATACCGAGGAGCGTCTCTCTCCATAGCGACAAGGAAATGGTGCAACAATTTTAACCACATGATTAAAAACAACCTAAACATCACAGAAAATAGGGTGAGTGCTGAGAATATACATCTCAGGTGTCTAAGACCAGGGTAAAGAGGTACAAATTATTGTTGTTGTTTTTACTATTATTATTATTGCATTTATAACCCATCTTTCCTCTGAAGAGTTCAGGGTGTTTCATCCTTGCATTGGTCCTGCAATAACGGAGATAGAACCACAGGCTGTGTGCAGTAGACATGCTGAAATCAACCAGCACGACCAAGAACATCAGAAGGGCTGTCCATCAAATCACGCCGGGGGGGGACCCGTCTCGTCCATCATCCTGTTCTCACAGCAGCCAGCCAGATGCCTCTTTGGGGAAGCCCCCAAGCCTCAATTAAATCCATGGAGTATGACTTAGTTGCATACAATCCTGAACACCCACATAATCTTTTAGCAGGGTGCAGAAGCTGCTCTTGCAAGGGTGGTTGGGAACATATAAATTGCGCATAATGTGGAATTAGCTGGCGTGTGTGCACCTTGGGCAGCTTTAAAAAGGGGGCGAGATAGATTCATGGGGGGTAAGGCTAGCCATGGCTACTAGCCACGATGGTTGTTTCACCTCCACTGTGGGCAGCAATGTGCCGCTGAATACCTGTTGCTGAGAATCACAAGTGTGGAGAATGGTGTTGCGCTTGTGTCCTGCTTTGGGGCTTGGAACCAGGATACCTGAAAGATCAGGTTGCCTTTTCAAAGATGACAGTTGCTGTGATGTATGCTTGTACCATCTAGTAAAAATTAAGTCTGCTTTCCCCCCTTTAGAATGATTGTTTTAGTCATCGGCATATTTGTACACATTTAGTACACTAAAACTCATGTGCTTAATTGACTAAGATTCCTTTAATTGGGTGGAACCCTCAGCTAATAGTTCCCCTTTTTGCTTTGTTTTTAGGTCGAATGGTATCTTGACATCCAAGACATTCCTGCAAACAACAAATTACCTGGATTTCCAGACTGCAAACTCAGATGTGAAGGGGCCTATTTTTATTCATGGACGAACCACATGAATGTGAAGCAGACTACTGTATCGGAGTTCAGCTTCTGAGAGTGCAGTAGCGTTCTCAACACTGCATCATTCTCATCCACAGTTATGGCAGGGGTGGCCTTGTGTGAACCAACAGAACTGTATAATATGTTGAACCAGTCCACAAAAATCTCTAGACTGGCAGAACCAAACTATCTTTGTTTACTTGGTAAGTTACAGTCATGGTAAAATGCGATAAATGACAGGGTGAAGCGTCAGGTTACAGTCCTATTTAGGGTTGTTCTGTTAGATTGTTGACTGTTGGACATGCCTGAACATGAATTGCTATAAAAGGCTTCCTGTTTGGACAGGGGCATTACCTGAGCCGCAAGGTCTACCTGGCTCTGTGCGTTTCCAAGCTTAACTCGTGGCTCACCTGTAATGGGATACCTGTAGCTCTCCCCTCACACCTGCAACGTAAACCAGTTGAACACAAACCAGTTGAATTTGGGGCACTTTAGTTTAGAGAAAAGGCAAGTAAGAGGGAAAATGGTAGAAGTATATAAAATGGTGTATGGCATGGAGAAAATGGATACTGGAAAGTTTTTCTCCCAGGCACTTTTTTTTAAAATTGTTTTTAAAAAAATTTAAATTGTGTTGTTAAATTGTTTTAACTTGTGTTTTTAACTTGTTTTTGTGTTTTAAAATTTGTGTATTTGTTTTTAATTGCTGTAAACCGCCCAGAGGCCTTCAGCTATGAGGCGGTATATAAATGTAATAATTAAGTAAATGAATAAACATCTCTTCCTCTCGTATAACACTAGAACTCGTGGGCATCCAAAGAAAGCTGAACGGTGGAAGATTGAAGACGGAAAGTGCTGCTTTGCACAGCGAACAGTTAAACTATTGAATATGCTCCCACAGGTGGCAGTGACAGCCACCAACTTGGAGGATTACATGGAGGCTAAGGCCAATAGCCGTGATGTGCACTGCTGCCACTGTCAGAAGCAACATGCTTCTGAATGCCGGCTGCTGTAAACTGCAGGAGGGCAGAGTGCTCCTGAGAATTCCATAGTTTAACTACGTGCTGTGTGGAGAAACACCTACTTTTGTCCATCCTGAGTCTTCAAACTTTCAGCTTCATTGGATGTCTCCAGGTTCTAGTGTTACGTGAGAGGGAGAAAAACTTTTCTCTATCCACTTTCTCCATGCCGTGCATCACTTTATATGCTTCTATCACGTCACCTCTGACTCACCAGCTCTACCCTATCATTTCTGAGACTGGACATAAGGCGAGTTGTGCTGGGCCGGACCCAAGGCCCATTTCATCCAGCTTCCTGTTTCCCACTGCTGCTAACCAGTTGCCAATGGGAAGCCCGCAACCAGGCCCCAAGCACAACAGCGCTCTCCTGCTGTTTTTCCCCCGCAAGCAACCAGCACTCAGAGCCATCCCATCACTGAATGCAGAGACGCTGCGTAGCCATCAAGACTGGTAGCCAGAGCTTGGCAAAGTTACTTTTTTGAACTACAGCTCCCATCAGCCCAATCCAGTGGCCATGCTGGCTGGGGCTGATGGGAGTTGTAGCTCAAAAAAAGTAACTTTTCCAAGCTCTGCTGGTAGCCATTTTTCAGACTTCCTGTATGCTGCATTTGGTGTGGATTTGTCATTCTGCTTCCTCTGCATTGGGTGCAGTTGGAGAGTTCATGTCCCTTCCAGCTGCAGACCCAAAACAGGATTGTCTGCCTTGGGCGAGGCCAGGTCAGTGATTCATATGGAAAGGCTGGGTGGGGGTGGGGTCTTTTTCACTGTTTAGAAGTAAATCATGCTGTTGTTTGCCGATGAACGGTTCACAGGGTGTGGAAATAAAAAGAACACGGAAAAGTTTCAAACAAACCCAACCCAACAACCCTAAATAACAAAGAAGGAATTGACGTGTTCACAGGTTTGCTTTTCCCTCTCCTTTTGCCTCTTCTGTTGCTTTTAGATGCTCGGACAAAGAGAGAGTACAATGAAAGCCACTTGATGACGGCAATCCGAGTCAAAACAGTGAGTGACATTTTTGGATGTCTGGGTTGTTTATTCGCCTCCTCTAGCTTGGAGAGACCCTAGATGAAGCATTCTCCCTTGCAGAAGCCTCTACTGTGAGGCAAAGGTTGTCAGGGGATGCTGAAACTAAACAAAAAAATGAAAACTGTGTTAAACAAGGCCACAAAAGCAACCAATGGAAATAACAGAGCAATATATTTATTACATTTGTTGCTCCCTGCAAAATGTTTTGTCTGTAAGTGGCTTACAATTTCTTTTTAAAAGCATACAGTACCCACTCTAAAATGCATCCAAAGGTAAAAGAACCTTATTGACGAAAAGTGCTCATCCTGCAACGACACAAAAAGGACACATCCTACCCCATCCAGCTAAAAGCTGAACCCCAGTGAAGAGCAAAAGGCCTGAGCGGTTAGGGGGACGTCTTTATTTTACAGTGTTGGGACCTGCCCTGGGACCTACTGGTGAAGGCCGGGTAATAAATTTAGTGATAATAATAATGATTGATAGCTATGGCGCTAGGCGTATGCCTCTGGAGAGAGCATTCCACAGTTGCGGAGCCACCACTGAGAAGACCGCATTTCGTGTGGCCACCCTTTGCACCTCCCTTGGAAAGGGCACACTAAGAAGGGCCTCAGATGACAAATGCGGGATCCAGGTAGGTCCATGCTGGGAATGGTTCCCAAGGTATTGAAGTTCTGCTCTGTGGTGTAGTCAGCATGATGCTTAATCCACCGCCTTTTTTTCTTGTTCAAGAATCCATTGGGCAAATACGTGGTTCCTCCATCTGTCAACCTGGAGTGCGTCCGATACTGCGTGGTATACGACAGCAGGACAAACTCGGTGGAGGCTGCTTTCGACATAGATTACGATTTGTACGAAGTGGATAAAGACCTCAAACGTACTCTTCCCCTCTTTCTGTTGCGAGTTCCGCAGGCAGGGCGGTTTAATGTAATAATCCTAGCTTGCCCAACAAGACTGAAATTTAAACAGAGCGCTGGCGGGTGCTTAGTTCTTGCCGAGGGGGGTAAGTTGAGCTGCACCCCTTCAGACTGCAGGCGGGAGCCCACACAATGGGATGGTCCTCTGAAAAAATGGAAATGGACTCCCTTCAAGTTGATCCCGACTTATGGCCACCCTATGAATAGGGTTTTCATGGTAAGCGTTATTCAGAGGGGGTTTACCATTGCCTTCCTCTAAGGCCGAGAGGCAGTGACTGGCCCAAGGTCACCCAGTGAGCTTCATGGCTGTGTGGGGATTCTCCCAGGCCATAGTCCAACACCTTAACCAAGTGGTCCATGTGGGAAAACGTTTGGGGACCACTGGCCTGGGAGAACATTCCATAGGACATCTCTCTCTCACTCTGCTGTCTTTGATCTTTGGAGAGAGTGTTCTCGCACTCAGGTCCGGCTTGCGGGCTTTCCCCCAGGCACCTGGTTGGCCACTGTGAGAACAGGATGCTGGACTAGATGGGCCACTGGCCTGATCCAGCAGGCTCTTCTTATGATCGAGCCCGAAATCCACTGCTTCAGGCTGCGTCCTTATTTTGTTTTGATCGTGCCCCAAATCCATTGAAGCCGTCACCTGACCTGTCCTCATTCTAGGGTCACCTGCCGCACAGAAAGACCCGAAGAGGTCAGCGGGGGAGAGAGGTCTGTAGTGTCTCTGATCATATCCCCGCATCTTGAAGTAAAGGGTTGCATTCAGCCAAGTCCTACTTGGAGTAGATCCACTGAAACCGATGAACCTAAGTTCGTCGTGCCTATTAACGTCAATGAATGTCCTCTGAGTAGGAGTAGCATTGGATGCCAGCCAGAAGCTCCAATAATCCATTACAAATCTTCTCCCTCTCTCTCTCTCTCTCTCTCTCTCTCTCTCTCTCCCCCCCCCCAGCATACGACAAGGGAATCAACATCACGGAATTAAAACGTAAACCAGATCCTAACGAGAGTAAGCTGTTGTTGTTGTTTTAAAAATCATAGTAGCGGCAGTCCGTGGGTTATTAAAACAAGCCAGGGACCTATGGGTGAAGATGGGAGGCCCCTTTTGTACAGGAGACTGGGTCTAGTTGGAAGTGCCCTGACCGCATTTGGTGGAAGCATCCTTTGTCCGGGATTTCCAATGGGAGGGGAAAAGAAAATGGTTCTGAAGGTTTCCTTCCAAAAGCCTGCTGGGGAGAGCAGTGTTGCTGGGCTGAATCGGTGGCAGAGCATCTGCTTTACTTGCAGAAGGTCCTGGGTTCAGCCCCCAGCATCTCCAGGTAGGGCTGGTGGGAGATGCTCATGCTGGAAACCCTGGACAGCCCTTGCCAGTCAGTGAGGACAGTACTGAGCCGTCTGACTCGGAATAAGACAACGTAGGGAGAGTGATAGCTCAGAGGCTGGAGCATCTGAGGTCCCAGGTTCAGTCCCCAAGGGCATCTCTAGGTAAGGCTGAGTGAGACCCTTCTGAAATCCTAGAGATCTGCTGCCAGTCAGCATAGACAGCACTGAGCAAGATGCTGAGCTTTCTGTCTCCCCGTGTGAAATCACCAAGCCCCAGGGGAGGGGAAAGCCTTCCTTCAGAGTCGGGACCTAGGCCCCAATCTCTCACAAGCAGCAGGATAAAAGCACAGAAACGTTCAGAACTCATCTGATGCGTTTCACTGCTGACAATGCCAGAAAGGGAAGCCTCTGGGATATTTCCCCTCTTACGTGTCTATCTGTCTCTCACGGTGATCTAGATGCCCTAGTGGGATCCGCAGCCCGTTGTGCCAGAATCATGCAGCGCCTCACCTGCTTCCCGGTCCTGGTCCTGAGAGGTGGCTACGAACTGTTCACAGCTTCCTACCATTATCTCCGGACCCAGAAGATATTCTGGATGCCTCAGGTGAAAGAGAACAGGCTTTCTCCTTAACAGTTCGGGTTGTTGCTATTTTCTCCTCCAGTTGGGGTGCTGCTGCTGCTTTTAGCATTTTTCCTGTTCTTTACTATTAATGTTGTTACTAGGATTGGTACTATTAATAGGGGAGAGAGTAATTGCACACAGGTCCTGCTTGTGGGCTTCCTAGAAGAGGCATCTGGTTGGCCACTGTGAGAACAGAATGCTGGTCTAGATGGTCCACTGGCATGATCCAGCAGGCTCTTTTGATGTTCTTCGTGTACAGGAACTAGAGGCATTTAAGCCCTACCCGGTGGAGATCCTGCCTGCTCGCCTGTACATGGGAAATTATGTGCAAGCCTGTGACGGCCAAATTCAGAAGGATCTGAAAATCAAAGCCCACATCAATATTTCTGAAGAGGTTGGCACATTGTGAGTTCTGACGAACATTATACGTTGAACATTACTCAGCTTTCCATTTTTTCCCAGCCTTG
Source organism: Rhineura floridana (assembly GCF_030035675.1). Taxonomy (NCBI): domain Eukaryota; kingdom Metazoa; phylum Chordata; class Lepidosauria; order Squamata; family Rhineuridae; genus Rhineura; species Rhineura floridana. Next base: position 3,025,623 of record NC_084500.1, on the reverse strand, counting down.
TGAGGAAGACCACAAAAATCAAGAGCCCATAAATAATACTTAAGCCAGCGTTGTGTAGTGTTTGCCAGTTCAAATCCCTTCGGTTCTGAACCTCTCAAAGGTAGCCATCATCAGCACAGTCTTTTGTGTCATTACCTGAGAATAAACCCCCATGCCCATGAAAAAACAGCTAACTTTTGAAAAACATCCTCTGTCTATGTCAGGAGGGAGGAACCTTTCAGCTTGTGGTCAGTTCCCCTCACTGCCAACCGTCCAGGGCTACATGCTGTTATACAAATCTATGGTGCAGCCGGATTTGGAATACTGTGTACTGTTCTGGCTGCCTCACCTCAAAAAAAAAAAAAAAGATATTGTAGAGTTGGAAAAGAGTTCAGAAATGGGCAACCAAAAAGATCAAGGGAATTGAGAGACTCCCCTATGAGGAAAGGCTGCAGCATTTGGGGCTTTCTAGTTTAGAGAAAAAGTGAGTCAGAGGTGATATGACAGAAGTGTATATAATTATGCACAGCATACAGAGACAGGATAGAGAAAAGTTTTTCTCCCTCTCTTACAATACTAGAGCTTGTGGACATCCAGTGAAAGTGAATGTTGGAATTCAGGACATGTTGGAAGATTGAGAAAGTACTTCTTCACAGAATGCAATGTTAAATTATGGAACTTCCTCCCCACAAGAGGCCGTGATGTCCACCCAGTGCTGCAAAGGTGGAGGACCTCTGGCTTTCCAGATGTTGCTGGACTCCAGCTTTCATAACTGGCTGGGGCTGGTGAGAGTTGGGAGTCCAACTGCATCCGGAGAGTCACAGGCTGCTCCCTGCGCTACACTGTGCTGGCATAATTTGCTTTTTGCCTGGGTGGATGGGATTTCTGCAAGTGTCCAAGGAGATCTTCTCTTTGCTCTTTCCCAGTTTTCTTGAAGACAGCGACAACCTACTTCACATCCCCATTCCAGATTCTCCAGATGCAAATATGTTTCCCTCCTTTGGTGATATTTGTCACTTCTTAGGTGAGTAAACCAGGACGGTTTCTGTTCTCCTCTTGGCCAAGCTTTCCTGAGCTCTTCCCTTAATACAGGGGTGGGAAATCTCCAGCCTCAGGACCAGTCATGGTCCCCCAGAGGGTCCTGTTTGGCCTCCAAGGCCATTTTCTCCAGATCATGCCCACCAGGCTGACATCACTAGGGTTTAATCCTGCCCTGACTCTGCGATCCTGTTCCCAGCCAAAGCAGCAAGATTTAATCCTTGATCACCAGCTCAGTGGGGATGGAAGCCCTGCACAAAAGGACCCTTTGAAGCAGCCAAATACTGTTGCAAGGGGTTTAAGACAGACCCTGCATTCCCATTTACTCAAATGGGAGAGTGGGGGCTGTATTAAAGCCTTTTCCAAATCTCCTGGCATTTCCTTTTTCATTTTCTGTGAATAGGACTTAAAGGTGGGGGGAGACTTGGAATAGGCTTTTCCAAGTCTACCTCCCTCCCCCTTTAAGTCCCTGATTGCAGAGACTTAAGGGAAGTGCAAGGGATTTTGGCAGATGGGCGCCCTGCCTGCCAATTATATGATGTCATAATGGTGTCATGAGATTGACAGGTTGGCAGCCCCGCCCAACCTGGCACCCTCCAGATGTTCTAGATACAGTTCCCATCTGCCTCAGCCAACAGGCAGATGGATATATCCCAGCCACGCAAAAGCCTGAGATTTCTCTACATATGCCCAAACACATATCTCCATCCAGGAAAGCGTAAGGGATGGTCACTGTTCCAAGGATGCACTGCAGCCAGACAAAAGCCCTTGAGGAGGGCATGGGACACAGCTGGCAAGGGGCAGGCTGAACGCCAGGCATTTTGCCGCCTGAAGGAAAATACAAGGTGGCACCTGTTTGAAGCTGATTTGACCGCAGCCTAGCATCGAAAATGACTTCCACCCCAGACGGAGGAACTATGTCCACCACCACAACTGTGAGCAGCAGGCTAGCTTAGGGGCGGGCAAGGCAGGCCCCACAGCAACTCTCACCAGCTTGATATCCCCAATTATATTTTCCCCTACCAATTGTGGCTTTCAAGCACGATGCAAGCGTTTTCTTTTGTCTGCTGTTTTTCAGACAGTCACATCCACAAGGAAGCGGTTCTGGTTTTCTCCACCTTGGGCATAAGTAGGTGCAGCACAGCTGTTATGGCCTATCTGGTCCATTCGTGCAGGCTTTACTTAAAGGTGAGTAGAACCACGGGAGGAGGGGCAGCGGGCAATCCATAGTCTAACTCCTTTGTGGGCATCCATGGCATTGCGACAACAAAGAACGTTGCAAAAATCTAACCATGCAATTCATCTTGTAATCAGTCAGAAAAATTACGAGAAATTATGTATGTACACACGCACTTTAGGGGAAGGGCTGTAGCCCGGAGAAGAGAAGGCTGAGGGGAGATACGATAGCACTCGTCAAGTACATGAAAGGTTGCCACACAGAGGAGGGCCGGGATCTCTTCTCGATCGTCCCAGAGTGCAGGACACGGAATAATGGGCTCAAGTTGCAAGGAGACAGATTTCGACTGGACATCAGGAAAAACTTCCTAACTGTTAGAGCCATATGACAATGGAACCAGTTACCTAGAGAGGGAGTGGGCTCTCCGACACTGGAGGCTTTCAAGAGGCAGCTGGACAGCCATCTGTCGGGAATGCTTTGATTTGGATTCCTGCATTGAGCAGGGGGTTGGACTTGATGGCCTTATAGGCCCCTTCCAACTCTACTGTTCTATGTAGAACACGCAGAAGGCCCCAATACAAAACCAAAGTTTTTTAGAGAGTTCTTAACCCCTTTCCTGTACTTTTAAGAATACCTGGTATTTTTCCTTTCAAAGAAATGATGTTTTGCAGAGATAGGGCCATAGCTTAGTGGCAGAGAACACAGCTTGGAAAAGTTTCTTTTTTGAACTACAACTCCCATCAGCCCCAGCCAGCATGGCCACTGGATTGGGCTGATGGGAGTTGTAGTTCAAAATAACTTTCCCAAGCTCTGGCAGAGAATCTGCCTTGCATGCAAAAGGTCCTGCAGGCAGGCATCTCCAGGGAGTGTCCCCTGTCTGAAATCCCAAAGAGCCACTACTGCCAGTCAGTGTAGACCTAGGTGGAACAGTGTATAAGACACCTTCCTATGTTCCTAACATTCAGCTTCACTGGGTGGCCCTGTGTTCTGGTATTAAACTAAGCAAGAGTCTTTTTTTCCTGAATCCCTTAGCTTGAAACGGCCATGGCTCAGTGGCAGATCACCTGTTTTGCAAGCAGAAAGCACCAGGTTCAGGCCCCAGCATCTCCCCAGAAAGGGCTGGGAATGTCCCCTGTTGACCCTCTGCCAGTTAGTGTAAACTGAGCTAAGTGAATGGTCAGAGGCAGCATACTTCCAAACACCCGTTTCTGGGAACTGCAGGAGGGGAGAGTTGCTCTTGTGCTCAGATCCTGCCTGCCGGCTTCCCTTTGGGGTGTCTGGCTGGCCACTGTGAGAACAGGATGCTCAACTTCCTATAGGAAGCCATAGGACAATGGAACCATAGAGAGTTAATGGGCTCTCCAACACTGGAGGCATCTAAGAGGCAGCTGGACAGCCATCTGTGGGGAATGCTTTGATTTGGATGCCTGCACTGCGCAGGGGGTTGGACTAGATGGCCTTATGGGCCCCTTCCAACTCCACTATTCTATGATTCTATGACTAGATGGGCCGCTGGCCTGATCCAGCCGGCTCACCAAATGAAGTAAAGGTACTTCTGCGTGAGCTGGAAAGGCAAAATTTGGTGCACGTGTAGCCAGGGACACCTCAAGGTCTTTCCCGTCACCTGACCCTGTTGCTGGAGATGGAGCCTGAGATCTTCAGCATGCAAAGCTACTCAGTTACCTGGCCAAGATATTAGGGGGGAGGGGAGTGGGGGGGCAGATCTCCCCCCCCCCACGCTTCCCCCTCCTCCTGCTACCTCTGCTCTCTGCTTGCATTTGTAGAAAGCTTGGAACTACGTGCAGAAGTGCAAAAGCAACATGCGCCCAAACAGGGGGTTTGTGCAACAGCTCTCAGAATGGGAAAGGCGTGTCTACATGACCGCGATCACCGATATCTCTGAACCAAATTACTGACCCGACGGCAGCTGGCAAAGCAAGTCCCTGCAACACCGGCTGGCTGTCTCCAGTGGGATCTATGTCGCCCTAGTTTCCGGGTCCTTGTGCTGGTCGAGGATCAAGAAAGAAATCTCTGTTTTTGGATTATTTGATCTTTAACCTTTCACTGTCGCTGTCCCGCCGGGTTTGTTATGTGTCTCGCTGGTTGTTCTCTGCGTTCCTATGTGCAGAGCTGAGTGGTGTTAGGACTGTTCCTGTTGCTTTATTCAGAAATAAAAACAGTATGCTTTTGTTCACGTGGAGCTTGTCTGTCAAGGCCAAGAAGAACTCCAACTGCGCTTAAAGTCAAGGTCAACATTTTGAATTGAGCTCAGAAACGAACTAGCAACCAGAGCAGCTGTTTTAAATGGATGATATGCGCTCCCCCTGGGTGAAGTTTCCAAGTTGTCTTCCAGGGAAGCCTCACACACACAGAGACTACCGCAATAATCCAGTCTGGAAATTAACTGAGAATACAGTATAGTGGCCAAGTGATCTCTGTCCAAAAGGGCCACAGCTGCAAAACAGCTGGAGCTAGCAATAGGCACTCCTGGCAACAGGCCAGCTGAACCTCTAAAGCCAGTGTAACCCTGACCAGAACAGGTTGTCAACCCATCCCTCAGCCCAGAGAAAACTCGGAGCACATAACCCATCTGTCTTACCCAATTTCAGTTTCAGCACAGCAGTGCTGTCTGGGGCGGATGGGAATGGTTGTCCAAAACATCTGGAGAGCACCAGGCTGCAGAAGGCTGGAACGGCGGGAAATCCCAGGTTCAAATCCAGCCTGATGGGAGATGTGAGGGGGTGGCTGGCAGTGGGCTGCGCTTGAGTCAGGGTGGGCAAGTCCTTTTTTGGGAAGCAATGGCAGGGCTGGGGGGGTAGTGGGCAAAGGTTTTTTTTTCTCCCCCCCCCCCATAAAAATCATTCTTCCCCAACCTCTGGACAGCATCAGCTTGGGGGCAGCTGCAATAAAACAGCAAGAATGGGCTGCGTTCAACTGAGCCCTACTCAGAGTAGACCCATTGAAATGGATGGACCCACCTTCGTCCTGTCTGTGAACTACATTGAGTCTGACCAATGAGCATTATTTTTCTTCAAGTACGCACAAGTTTACAAAACAACGTATAAACGTGCACGCATCCTGTATGCATAACGTAAAGAAAAGCCTATTGAATGAATTAATAAAATGGGAACATTACGCCTGGCGAGCTCGCGCTCCCCCGAGCAGAAACTCCGCCCCGTCCGAGCCAGCGTTCCACAAGCCCCGCCCACAGCCGGTCACTTCTCTGCCTTCCTAATACCGGCTGGCCCTGGATACGGTCCGCCCCTCCGCCGGCCAGAAGCTGCGCCCAATGGCTGCGGTGCTGCAGGGCGGGAGGCGGGGCCCCGCCGCGGATTGGCTGGGCCGGCATTCCGGAAGTGCCACTCTTCTCTTTCCCGCCCCCCTTCTAAGCGCCGCCGCCGCTGGTGGGGATACGAGTCTGCCGCGCCGCCGCCGCCGCCATGAGCCGCCGGGCCTCAGTCAGCGACTGCCTGCGGGACTGGGAGGACCTGCAGGACGCCTTCCAGCGCGTGCAGGTGCCCCCCACGGCCAGCCAGAGGGAGAGGGCGGGAAGTGACGTCAAGGGCGAGGATGTGGGGCGTGGGGGTGGCTCGTTAGCTCCCAGAGGGAGCACCTCTGGCCACGTGCAGCTTATGAGCCTATGCAGAGTGCTCTCCACCCTTCCCCAGTGTTAAACAAATGCAGTAGGAGAACATGACTGTTGATGGCTGCTAGTCCTCATGATCACTCTTATATTACTTCCAGTATCAGAGGCACCATGGCTCTAAATAAAAGCCACTAGCAAACAGGAATGGAAGAGGGTTATTGGGCTTGTGGACTTCCCAGAGGGCTAAGAACTCGAGATGTAAAATTTCTGGAAATTTTGAAGCCGTGGGGCTTGTCAGGTTGCACCCCAGCTGTCATGAGCTTGCCTTTCAGAGTTTTGCTCAAATGTGTGTACAGGAAAAAAAATTGTACTAAAGCAAGAATTGGGAAAGATGTAAATGTTGTGTTGCAACGAGGCATTGTCTTTTGTGTGTGTGTGAGAGGGAGGGGAGGAGGGGGGATGCCTTTCTCAAGCCAGGCTCTTGCATGCCATTTTCTTTTAATTCACTTATATCCCACTTTTCCACCCCTAATGGGAGTCCCGAGGTGGCCCTGCCCTATCCTAGCCCAGTCCTTCGTCCTTGGCGTGCGTGCTTCCACCTTCCATTGTTGTGGCCAGTGAGCAGGTGTGGGGAGGACAGGCCGGAAGGCGGCACTTAGAAAAGAAATTGTTTTTTCTCATCGTCTAAGCAGGATATCAAGTATGTTTCTTTTCAAACAGAGAAGTACCTTTTGCAAAGAAAGAGGCGCAGCTCAGTGGCAGGGCATCTGCTGTGCGTGCAAAAGGTCCAGGGCTGGGAATGTCCCCTGTCTGGAACCTTGGAGAGCCTCTGCCAGTCCGTGCAGACATTACTGAGCTAGACTGACCAGCGTGTAAGACGCTTTCCTATGTTCCTAATGTTCTGTTTCATTGGGTGGCCCTGCATTCTAGTATCAAACTTTGTAAGAGACTTGGGCTGCAATCCAGTGCATGCCTACCCAGATGTAACCCAGTGGAGCTTGCTCCCAGGTAAGTGTGTATTGGATTGCAGCATTGGTCATTTTTTCTGCCTGAATCCCCTCACTTGGAAGGGGAGCACCTAAGGTCCTGGGTTCCATCCCCAACATCTCCAGGTAGGGCCAAGATTATCCCCAATCTGAAACCTTAGAGAGTGGCTTGCCAGTCAGCGGAGACTGGGCTAGATTGAGTTCCTAGCTGCTTCCTATAGACATGTTGTTAACCTAGGGAACTCACTGAAACATGATGTGATTGCCACTCAATAGATACCCTGAGCTACACGAACCAATGGTCTAACTCTGTTTAAAGCAATTGCCTATGTTTCTAATAGTTTTTTTAAATTACTATTTATTGATGTGCTAGTTTTTAAAAAACTTTTTCCTTTTCCTAATTGTTCTCATTTTATGTATTTATGTAATTTTATACCACTTCATATTTCAAAGAAAATCTATTAAGCTATTTACAGCAGCCTAAAAATATCACAAATAAAAGTCATTTTTTAAAAAAATCTACATTTTGGAGTAGCGCAGATAGCAATTAGATAAAATATCCTCTTAAAATTGCGTTTTAAATAGTTTTTAAAATACGTGTTTTAAATTGTATATTTGTTTTAATGTTTTTGATTGCTGTAAACCGCCCAGAGAGCTTCGGCTATGGGGCGGCATACAAGTGCAATAAATAAATAGGGATACCCCTTTTTAAGACAGCACTGAAACTTGGGTCATGAAGCATTTTGCCGTGCTGGTGTCCCGATGCCCGTTTGTGCTTGTTCTGTTCTTTTGCAAAATGCATCAGATTGAGCAATGTCTCCCGTTGGTGTGGACTGAGAGGGCCACATTTTCAGCTGTGCCAACACAGCACAGCTGGTTCCTGTGCTGAATGAAGGGCAAAGGAGGATCTGTCTGTGTTGTCTAGACATCCTTAATGCCCATTCTGACATATCCTCCCTTTCCCAGCCAGCCCCCTTTCACATGCAAGACAAGGAGATGAGAATCTTCCTTTTGTTTTGTTATGGTGTTCCAAAGTAGTGCTTAGTGGCCTTTGGGGCCTTTCAGACAGAAGAGGAGGCCTAAATATTGTAATGAATGCATTAAATTGTATTTTACGTCAGCCGCTTTGGAGATTGTTGGGCGAGAAAGCAGCAAGTGTGTGTGAGTGCATGGCAAACACTTAACCATTTTTACCCAGAATCCCTTAAAATCTAACCAGACATTAGCCTGATTAAGAATAATGGGGTTCAACTCTCTTATAACCTCATGAGAGCCAGCTTGGCGTAGCGGTTCAAGTGTCGGACTGGGACCTGGGAGAGACCGGGGTTCAAATCCCTGCTTGGCCATGAAGCCCATTGGGTGACCTTCAGGCCGGTCCCGGTCTCTCGGCCTAATCTACCTTGCAGGGTTGTTGTGAGGATAAAATGGGTAGGGGGATAACCATGTTTGTGTACGCCACCTTGAGCCCCTTGGAGGAAAAGGCGGGATATGAATGTAATGAAATAAATTAGTTTCCCCACCGCTGGGGTTCAATGAGGAAGGAGGGAGTTTCCAGCAGAGAGGTCAAAGGAGGAAACTGCTGGGATGACAGAGCTGCAGGTGCAAAGGTCCCAGGCTGGAATGTGGCAGAATCCGAGTGCCAGAAAACAGGGTGGGACAAGGCCATGGGATGCTTTGAAGGCAAAGGCGAGGTGTGCGTTCTGGATAAGGGAGCGTGCTGAACTTAGCAGCGTTGCAGCGGAGGGTCAGAACAGTCACGATGTCTCTAACTGGTGTGCACGAAAGGACCTGTGCCTGCTTGTGTGTTTTTTTTAAGCAAAGTGCAGCTGCTAAGGTGGAAAAACAGTAAAGGGATTGCGGAAGACCCCTGGTCAACTTCTTTCAACCCTCTGTGAAAATGAAGAGCCTTTTTAATATATATATATATATATATATATATATATATATATATGTTTAAGGCAACCTTCTCCAACATGCTGCCTCCCCCCGTCAATGGACTACAACTCCCATCTGCCCCACCTGGCTCGTGGGAGTTGCCGTGCAAAGCATCTGGAGGGCGCCATGTTGGTGACACCTGGTTTAAGGCGTTATCTTCTCTGTCTCCTACTAAGCTTGTAGAGCTGCACCAAGGGGACATCAGACCTGCAAAACAGAACATGTTATCTCGTGTTCTGACAATCCTGGGGCTTTGAGCAGCCTTACCCAAATCCTGACCTGAGGTTGCTGGCTTTCCAAGCCAAGCTTGGCGCTGTCCTTTAATGGAGGCTGGGACCGGGGCAAGAGCTTGAGCTGCTGCCGTGTCCACCAAGCAAGAATGGGCGGTGGGAGCTCCAAGTATTGACACCGCTTCGATCCTGCCGACTGCCAAAGCCAGCTTTGCACTGTTCCCCTTCTGTGCCTGAGACTGCAGCACAGTCCCTTGGCGGGCTCAGTCCCAGCTTTGGGCCGAGGGATTATTGGCCAGGGGCTCTCAAGTCCCCGGCAGGTGGACGCAATGTCGAAGCGGGCAGGGCTTGCGTGGATTCACCTGCGTGGCTTGCTGGCTGTCTCCTGGCTTCTGGTCCATTCATTCAAATACATTTGTTTGAGGGCGATGCAATAATGGAGCACATGCGTCCCTCCCCGCCAGTGTAGGCTGCTCCATTCGGCAAACACTTAGCCATTTTTACCCAGAATCCCTTAAAATCTAACCAGACATTAGCCCGATTAAGAATAATGGGGTTCAACACTCTTATAAGCTCATGAGAGCCAGCGTGGCATAGCGGTTAGAGTCTCGGACTGGGACTTGGAAGAGACTGGGGTTCAGATCCCTGTTTGGCTATGAGGCCCACTGGATGATCTTCAAGCCAGTCCCGGTCTCTTGGCTTAATCTACCTTGCCCTCAGCCCTCCTGCCCACTTACAACCAGTCTAAAGAGTAGAACTGCTTGTCAACTTCCTCCTCAGCCGCAGTGTTGCTCCTGCAGAACTCAGCGAAGAGGGGGATGGGGTTAAAACCAGGATTAGCTGCCTCCGCCTCTTATTGGCTCTGGCCCTGCCTGTCATTGGCTCTGGATCCACCTGCAGTTGGGCTGCCTGCCTTCCGCCCCGCCAGTCACAAGTTGCACCAGCCACCACTGGATTATAAAGAGGCTTAAGAAAACTGATGTGCTTCCCCCTTTCCTCTCTCCTTTCCGGCCAGGAGACTCACAGGCTGTACAAGCAGAAGCTGGAAGAGTTGACCAAACTCCAGGACGGGATTTCCAACTCCATTACCCGGCAGAAGAAGCAGGTGAAGGAGCTGTCGCTGGCCCTCAAAAAGTACGTTGACGGCAGCCACGACGACACGGGCTTCTCGGAGGGAGGTCACCGTGGGGCGGTTTGTAGGCAGGCTCGCGGGGGCCGTACGGACCTCTGGTGCGTTGCTTTGTCAAACCAGTGTGTGTAAACCAGGCAGGCAGGGCTAGCTGGAGGAGGAGCAGAAAAGGGCAACCGAAATGATCAAGGGGACAGAGCGACTCCCTTACGTGGAAAGGTTGCAGCATCTGGAGCCGTTTAGTTCAGAGAAAAGGCGAGTAAGAGGAGGCATGATAAAAGGGTATAAAGTTAGGCATGGTGTGGAGAAAGTGGACAGAGGCGAGTTTCCCCCCCTCTTGCATAGCACTAGAACTCGGGGGCATCCAAGGAAGCTGACAGGCACAGAGAAGTTCTTCACACACAGGGAATTTGCTTGGTGATGGCCACCACAACTTGGATGGCTTTCAAAGAGGATTAGATAAATCCATGGAGGAGGATCGGCTATCTGTGGAATGCCCTCCCCAGCGAGGTGTGCCTGGCGCCTTCATTGACATATCATAGAATAGTAGAGTTGGAAGGGGCCCATAAGGCCATCTAGTCCAACCCCCTGCTCAATGCAGGAGTCCAAATCAAAGCATTCCCGACAGATGGCTGTCCAGCTGCCTCTTGAATGCCTCCAGTGTCAGAGAGCCCACTACCTCTCTAGGCGCCTGGTAAAGAATCCTCTCTTTTCCTAGGCATTTGGCAGACTGAGATGAAGGTGTTTGTATTAGTGGGCTGCCAGAGCTTTCTGTGGCTGTCTGGGAGTGGTAGTGGTTTTACTGTTTTCCCAGGCGATGGTCTGAAGGCACATAAGGCCTGCTCCCTACTGAAGCTAAGTAGGTTCAGGTCTGCTCAGTGCCTGGATGCGAGACTGCCTGGGAACCTTATGTTCCCAGCCGTGGACTTCTATCCTGAAAAGAAAGGCGGGGTATAAATGTAATAAATAAAATAAATAATAAATAAATAAAATAATAAATTGTTTTGTTTTTCTTCTATGGTTTGTTTTCTTTATATTCTATGGTTTGTTTCATTTTTAACAATGTTGTAAGTCGCTTGGAGAGCTTCCGGTAACAAGCAACAAATAAATCCAAAGAATAAGAATAAGAATGATAGGTTGTGGGATTTGGGGGTCCAGGGACTACAGGCCCTTCCCAGTCTCTGGTTCTGCTTTTTGGGCTCTTCCCCTGCCTCATCTCATGCCACTGTGATCTGCCACTTTAACTCTCCCTTGCCATCAGCAACCAGCTGCTTTATTGGATCTGTGCTTCCTTCCCACTGCTCCCCAGGTGCAAGACCTGTCTTGCTGACCAGGAAGAAAAGAAAGAGGCCATCCAAGAGCTCGAGGGTATGATCAAAGAGCGGCAGAATGTCTTCTTCGAAATGGAGGCCTACTTGCCCAAGAAGAACGGGTAAGAGCCAGGGTTACCTGGTTAGCTTGCTTATTTCAGAGCGTTTGTACCCTGCTCTTCAGCCAAAAAGGTTCCCAGCGTGGCTCACGTATGTTGCTGTTATGTGCCTTCAAGTCGATGATGACTTACGGCGACCCTATGAATCGGCGACCTCCAATAGCATCTATTACAAACCACCCTGTTCAGATCTTGTAGGTTCAGGTCTGTGGCTTCTGTTTAGGGAGGTTCCATTTAGCTGTTTGTGGCTAATCGCTGTTGAGAGACCAGGAAATATATTCAGGCCTAGTGGGGATCTACAAGGTGGATGGGGAGATTCTGGGCCCTGCAGATGTTGCTAGACCACAACTCCCATCTGTCCCAGTCGGCATGGCGCAGTGGCCAGAGGCTATGGGAGTTGGGAGCCCGAGATCTGGAAGGCCACAAGTTTCCCAGCCTTCTTCTAGCTAACACTATTTGCAACGAGCCGGGAAACAGAATTTAACGGACCTGCTATTAACTGGTCATTTCCATCGCTTAACATTTCTCACCCTAAACACAAACAGTGCAGCCAGGACTGGTTAGTCTGCCCAACAGCCCCAAGGCTTTTGTTTTGTTGTGACTCCTCCTGCAGTGCAGCTCAGTGCCCTGCAGCCTGAAGTGTCAAGTATGTTTGGAATGTGGGACTAGTTTAACTTGCGGTAACATTGCCAGGGGTGTACTTAATCTCTCCTCTTTCTGGTCCGTTCCAGGTTGTATTTGAGTCTTGTACTAGGGAACGTGAACGTGACTCTGCTCAGCAAGCAGGCAAAGTAAATGCTTGTTTATTATGCTTTGCTTCATTGCTTATACAGTGTGCAGCCATATGGATTAGGAACTTGATTTTGTTGTGGGTTGGTTTGTTTGTTTTTTTGTCAAAAGCTGAGGTTCTCTGGATGCTGTGTTCGGTATCGGATTCTGCTTCCTCTCTTTCCCCTTTCAGTCGGGTGGAACTGCAGAATGTTTGTAATCAGGATGACAGGAAACGTTTGCAGCCAAGGGAAGACGGGTGGGGTGGGACAGGGATTGGCACGATCAGCAAGCTGAATTCTGTGGTCTGCATAAATTATGCAAAATAAGCAAATGCTTACATGACTTCTCATTTTGCATAGTTCTGCAACTCGTTACTGTTTTACATAACTTTTTTTGGGTTGCTGCTCATAAGAGGGGCAAAGGAATATATTTTGCAGCCTTGAGGGCTAGAAACATCATTACTATAATGGCTGCAATGTTTAACTAGACTACCACAAAAATGATAGAAACCCAACCTAGACGAAAAACTAAACATCTAAAGTAACAGATGTAAATTTAATATATATGTGTGTGTATAAATAACAATCATAAAACATTGTCAACAACAATCATATATGGCAGTAAAATAGCCTTAATCCATTCCATGCATTCAGATCTTGAACTAGATCTTTCCCAAACGCGTTGCGATGTTTAACCTTTGCACAGTTAGCTAAACTGCACAATTAAATCAAGAGCACCGTTCTAGTCAAGCATGATGCATATATTTTACAATATATATGTAGTTTTAATTCGGCTATAGAAACTTGGAAGAGGCCTTCGTCCTTGTGTGAGAGGAAAGGGAAGAATGCCTTTTTCTAAGGTGGCGTCTGAAGACAAATATCATTCTAAATAGTACCTGCTTCTAGAACCATTGTACACTCTTCTGGGCAACGTTTTTGCAGGCTTCACTAATGTGGGTGGATCTCTTTTTGGGGAAGGGGTTCTGTGAGTGAGCTCCACTGCTGTCAACAATCCCTCCCTGCTCCCTCTCTGATCGCCACCTTCCTCACATTTGAAGTTTGGGGTCCCTGGCGAAGGGCCTCTGTTTTTGTTTTCTGAATGGCCAGGTAGGTTCATTTGGGAGTCGGCCGGTCCCTCAGATTCCTGGGACCGAAGCCCCAAAGAAAGTTGGAAATTAGGGCAAACCCTGCAAGTCGGTGTCAGACCAAGTGCGTTCACCCCTCTCCCTCCCTGTTCTCAGGTTTGCGTATAAGGACGAGTATGAGAAGTTCAAGCTGTACCTCACCATCATCCTGCTTATCATCTCGTTCACGTGCCGGTTCCTCCTCAACTCCAGGTGAGTCCGCAGCAGCCTCGCCCTTCACCGAGCAGTCCACGCTGCTCCAGGGTAGGCCACTGTCCCTGCTCTTTCGTGGATCTGAACGGCACCTCCTCTGAAGCAACATAGGGTTGTGTGAAGGGGTTGGGAGAGAACTGGGCACACCTCCTTGAGCTTCCGGGAGGGTAGGATAGGAGATGAATATGACCAAAAAAAATGTGTAAGGCCAAGATCAATCCGCTCTTGGCCATTTCCGCCACGTTCGATAACTCAGGGGTTCCCAAGCTGTGGTCCGTGGACCCCACCAGTAGTCCTCAAGCTTCATTGAGGTGTTCCACAGCACAATTGTATTAAATATTCACATTGGATTTTTATTAAATATTCACATTCATTTTTGTGGCTGCTTTTATTGCTTATAAATGTTTCCAATTCGAGGGAATGCAAATTGTAATACAGTAAAATATGATGTAAGAAGCACAAGAGGTCATTAAAATACAATTAAAAATCTTACAGCTTCTAGCACGGCGCATTGCAATTGCCACCACAGGCAGAGAAATCGTTAAGTGGTCCGTCAAGACTATCGGCCGTTTTCAAGCAGCCTGTGCAGCGAAGGGGAATAAGGTTTCGGAAGCTCTGCGATAACTTTGTGTGTGTGTTTGCAACAGGGTGACGGATGCTGTCTTCAATTTCCTCCTGGTCTGGTACTATTGCACTCTGACCATCCGGGAGAGCATTTTGATCAACAATGGATCCAAGTAAGTGCCGCTCCCGTCCAGACCCACTAGATCCCAGGGCCGGCCGACCTCTTGAAAACGCTGGAAGCGGAACTGTGTTAGAATTGCTTAATATGTTTTTTAATAATGTTTTTAACCCTTTCTTAAAGTTGTTGTTTTTTAATGTATTTTAAGATCTGTTTTTATGATGTTTTAAAGTGTTTTTAGCGCTTTGTTTGCCACCCTGGGCTCCTGCTGGGAGGAAGGGCGGGATACAAATTAAATAATAAATAAAAATAAGAAACTGACAGGCCATGAGCCAGCACTGCCTCCTCTGACCAGCTGCCCTCCTCAAGACCTTTCCCAAGCCTTGCTTCTCCAGAGACCCTTTTAACTGGCTATGCCAGGGACCAAACGTGAGGCTCTTCCATGTGCCAAAGCATGTTCTCTGATAGGAATACGGGAAGCTGCTTTATACAGAGCCAAACCGTTGACCCATTTAGCTCAATACTGTCTGCACTGACTGGCAGCGGCTCTGACAGGTTTCAGACAGGGAACATTCCAGCCCCGCCCGGAGATGGTGCCAGGGATTGAACCCGGGATCTTTTGCATGCAAGGCGGGTGCTGCACTGCTGAGCTATGGCCCTTCTCAACGTCGAAGGGAAGGGGGTGTAGCTGAGTGGCTAGAGCACCTGCCTTGCGTGCAGAAGGTCCCAGGTTCAGTCCCCAATGGTAGGGCTGGGATGTTCCATGCCTGAAACCCAGGAGAGTTGCTGCCAACCAGTGTAGACAATACTGAATAGATGGACTCACTCGGTGTAAGGCAGGTTCCTAGCAAGTTAGAACACTGGCCCATCTAGTGCAGCCTTGCCCGCTCTGACTGGCAGCAGCTCTCCAGGGCTTGGGGCCGAAAAAGGCCATTCCCAAACCTCCTGTCCAATCCCAAACTAGAGGGGCCACAGATTGAGCCTGGGATCTCTCCTGCGCCAGGGCGTGTCCTCTGAACTCCGGCCTTTCCTAAACCTACTCTGTGTTTTGGGGAGGAGTGTGTTTATTTGCTTTGCGTTTTGACACCCCGTAAGAGATTGTCACCAAATTTTGCAGGATGGTTTCTGAGACCGAAGGGCAGACTTTCGTTTATGTTTGAGTACAATTGGATGCCATTTCGAACCAGGATAGCAGGCTGGGCCTTTCAGAAGTGCCCAGTGTTTTTGGTTCCTTTCCATTCCTGAGCAACGCAGGCTACAAAACTGCTAGTATTAACAAAAACATGTGAGCCTGCCTGACACCAGCTGTTGGTTTATCCGCCCCAGGAGTCTCTCCGCCTCTCAATCATCTTGGACAAAGGCCTTCTCTAAGTCTGCTATCTGAGGCCCTCTTAACTGGATGCCGGAAACTGAGCTTGGAACTTTGTGCATTCAAAACATTACTCTTACATTGTGCTAGAGGTCCGTTCTCCATTTAAGGGGAAGGGCCGTGGCTCAGTGAGTAGAGCACCTGCTTTGCATGCAGAAGGCGCCAGGTTCAATCCCTGGTACCTCCAGGTAGGCCCGTCGAGCCTTTGCCAGTCAGTGTAGACTATACTAAGCTACATGGACCAATGGTCTGACTCGGTGCAAAGCAACTTACCGTGTTCCTGTCTCAAAACTGTCTTGTGCCGAGGAGCAGCTTTGATGGTGTGAACCCTGTCAAACGGCCACATATCAAAGTCAGGCCGCTGGACCATTTAGCCCACTCAGACTGTTTGTGGCTCTGTGAGGTCTTAGACAGCACAGTTAGAAAAGGCCCTTGTGCAAGATGCTTTTTAACTGGGCATCAAACCTTCTGTCAATATGCAGGGACAGCTGGTGCCCTGATGCTCAGCTGCAGGCCCTGTGGCATGGAAAGTGCATTGCCTTAGCACAGAATCCGGACTCCTGTTGCTTGGGCTGGCGCGTCCACGGCCCCCCAAAACGGTTCCTTTTGAGATCCCTAAGGAGAACCAGGGAAACCTCTATAAACAGGAGGGTGCTCTGAAGGCACTGACTTTCCCCCTGCTAGGTGGCCCTTCAGTTTTCTCTCCTAAGAGTGATTGCCTTCCCCCTCAAGCGTCCAGGTGCCTCTTCAGGGAGAAGCGGGGCAGGTTAACCTCCACTCCAGATGCAACCAGTGGCTTTCCTCGCACCGGCTGTGGACCAGGGTGTTGCCAGTTGCCAACGGCTGTTGTATTGGACGGCTTGACGGCCCTCCTTGCAGCTGCCTCTTGACTGTTGATCACCGGAGGGGGAGGTCCCAAGCATTGCTAAAGTGCCCTGAGCTCTTGACCTTGGCAATAACACTCTAATAAAAATACTTTTTTTCCACCTTCTCTTCCTCCAGGATTAAAGGCTGGTGGGTTTTTCATCACTACGTCTCCACTTTCCTTTCCGGCGTCATGCTGACCTGGTGAGTCCTCCCGTAAGCCTCCTCTCTCAGTTCTCATTCCGTTCTTTTTCTGGTGGCTGTTAGCCTCCCTGTGGCTCAGCCGCATGGCTCACGTCCACCAGGAGCCATGCGCGCTCAGTAGTGTGGGCTTGACTCTGGAATCCCCTCCTGGCTGACAAAAGGCAAGCCTCCTCTCTATCTACCAGGTGCTGACATATGTAAATCTATCTGAATTTAAAAGAGAACAGTTACAACCCACATACATGAGAAAATGGGGAAGAGGCTAAATGAAATACCAGCAAACAGTGCCGCAGAGTGAACAGGAATGGCTCTTTAAAACTCCACCAGGTAGGTTAGTTAGTGCTAACTTGAAGGATATTTTAAGAAAACACACAAAGTATCCATGGTATCTGACCGCACATTGATTAAAATATAAAAGCCTATTTTGTTGGAGGTGTAAGAGGAGTAGAACTATCTACGAACCTATTTTTAAATTTATTTTTATTTACTTAACCACATTTATATACCACTTTTAAAAACCAATTTGATCTTTTTTTTTTAACCTCTCTGAAGGCTGCTTAGACGCTGTGGTGCTAAGCCGTATATTAATTGTTAAAAACATTTTTTTTTAAAAAAGCAATCTAACATCGGGAGCTTGTACAGAGTCAGACCATCGGAGAGGCCGTGGTTTGAACTTGGGGCTTTTTTGCATGTCCCGTACAGCTGAGCTGCGAACTTCCCCTGTGCTAGGAAATTGCTGCTTGCTGTTTTATGTGGAGAATACTTGCATATTGCAAGAACCTGTGTGGGTTTTGGATTACAAATCCCCACATTTCTCTCTGGAAAAGCCCTACTTGCCATTGCCCTGGGGCTGATGGGAGTTGTAGTCCGAAACATCTAGAGGGCATCAAATTGGGAAAAGCTGATTTACGCAGTTGAGCCTTCTTCGGGGCGTTTAACTGCTGTGCCTGTTCTTGTTTTTTTATATTGGCTCGTTTTTCACGTTGTCGTAAGCAGCTCTTGTGATCATACAAACGTACTAGCCCTATACAGCTCGGGACCAGGATACCTGAAAGACCGTCTGACCCCTTATATACCCAGCCGATCACTGCCCTCTGCAGGTGAGGGCCTCCTGCAGATACTGTCTAATCAGGAGGTCCGTTCCACACAACATAGGAAGTGGACCTTTAGTGCTGTGGCACCGACACTCTAGGATTCCCTCCCCTTAAATATTAGACAGTCACCATCTCTGTTATCTTTTCGGCGCCTACTGAAGACCTTCCTCTTCCAACAAGCCTTTTAAGTAGAGACCTCATCCCAGTCTACGTCTGTACTGGAATTGTTTTTAAGACTTTTTTAAAAAACTTTTTTCCAACTTTATTAAGTGTTAAAAATAATTACAAGCTACAGTAAGGTGAAGAAACCAAGATATATTGTTTTCAAGATGTTTTTATTGTGTTGTTGCTTGCCACCCTGGGCTCCTTTTGGGAGGGAGGGCACATTAATTTGATGATGGTGATGGTAGGTGAGAAATTCCTAAATAAACATAAATGTTCCTCTCCCATCTCATCCATCCTTCTCTTTGCAGGCCAGACGGGCTCATGTACCAGAAGTTCAGAAATCAGTTCCTCACCTTCTCCATGTACCAGAGTGAGTCTCCACTGAGCAGAAGCCATGAGGGCCCCAGTGAGCCTCAGAGAAGTGTGCAGGGCCAGCGCCAAAGGGCAGCCAGGTTGGGCCCTGGCTGAGGGCCCCTTGCTAGGGTGGGAGAGTAGCACTCCCCTGCTGCGATCTGGGGCAGGGTTGGAGCTTCCAGGTCATCTGCCCGTTGAGTTGCTCCACCTACCTCTCCCCTGTGTTCTGCTGCTGTGTGCACAGGGCTGCCATCAACCAAGATGACGACAGAGCTTCCTTAAGCCTCTACCGGTGTCTCGGTTGATGGCAGGCATGTGCATGCATGCCATCAACCAAGATGGTGGCAGGGGCATCGGCCCCTTAGAGAAGCCTCCGCTGCTATCTTGGTTGATAGCAGCCCTGCACGCGCAGCAGTAGAATGACAGGAGAAAGGCAGGTGGAACAGGCAGGAGCCACACGCCTGGGGCAGGCTGGTGCCCAAGGGCCCAGTCATGCCTGGCGCCGGCCCTGGCAGCGTGGGATGTCTCCCGAGGGTGGGAACAACATCCTTGAGCCAAGTGTATTTTCATAAACAGGCTCCTTAACTTAAGTTCCACAGCAGGAGCTTGAAAATAGAATATTCTGCATTGTGGGGAGACGGCTGCTTTTTGTCACCCACGTTAGGCCTCTGGGGTGGGCCTCCACGTCCACAAATTCTGGATTTCCTTGTGGAGAAAGAAAGGGACATGTTGGGTGGAATTGAAACGAAGGGGGTGGTGCAGGCGTGGGGGGGCCCTTGGAGGATAAGGCGAGCAGTGACCACTAGCCAGGATGGCTATGCTCTGCATCCACGGTCAGAGGCAGCTTGCTTCAGAATGCCAGTTGCCGGAAGCTGCAGGAGGGGAGAGCTGCCCTTGCGCTCCGGTCCTGCTTGTGGGCGTCCCATGGAGGCATCTGTCTGGCCACTGTTGAGAACATGACGCCGAATTAGATGGGGCCCCCTTTGGCCTGACCCAGCCGGGCTGTGGTCATGTTCAGCCCAAGGGCTATGTTCCTTTTCGGGCTGCCGTTTCTGAAGGGCATATGCTAGTGGTAGGCATGGCCAAAGGCACGTGTGGGCAGTGCAACACATGTGAATAAACAAGAGATTGATTGATTGATTGCATAAAGGAAGCCACAGACCTGAACTTGCAAGATCTGAACAGGGTGGTTCACGACAGATGCTCATTCATAGGGTCGCCATAAGTCGTAGTCAACTTGGAGGCACATAACAACAACAACCAGTCGGCTAGTTTCTGCACACACTCGCACACCCTTCTCTACGAATAGAGAGGCAAGAGGCGCGGTCAGAGCTCAAATCCTCTGGGTGCGAAGGAGGGCCAGTGGGGGTGTGTGCCCTTGGGGGAGAGTTTGCAGAGGGCCACACAGAGCGGTCCGGAGGTGAGGTTCCACCATCCCCCAGCATGGTGGAACAGGGACAAGTTGCTGGGCCTTTGCCGGCTTTTCAGGTGTTCTGGGCTCAGATTTCCCATCGTCCCTCCGCAGTGGCCATGCTGGCTGAGGCTGATGGGAGTTGGAGTCCCAACGGTCTCTAGAGGGCCTCTAGAGTTCCCCACCCCTTTCTATCAGGGAGCGAGCCCTGTCACTCTCACTAATGTGCGTTGCGGACGTACACGCTTGTGCTTTGTCGCTGTGAAGGCTGGTTAAGAAACGAGACCAGCATCTCTAGAGTCCTAATAAAGGCAGGGACTTGGGACCCCTCGGGTCTTTTTGAACCTCTGATGTAACGAGAGCTGTCCCTAGCCATGTTCTTTGGATTTCGGCAGCACCGTAGCGACTGTGAGGACTGCTGAGTTGAAGAAGGTCCCCCGTGTGTGTTATTTGGGGATGGGTTGGTATTTGGGGAGGGGGCCGGGGCTGAGGGAAGCCGTCGCTCCTTCTCTTGACGTTCCAGGCAATCCCAAAGGATGACCTGTCTTGGCAACTCTTCTTGGCAGGCTTTGTCCAGTTCCTTCAGTATTACTACCAGAGCGGTTGCCTGTACCGGCTGCGAGCCCTGGGGGAACGGCACACCATGGATCTCACTGTGGGTGAGTGGCGTTCTCTTCTTCCCCGAGGCAGGCCATCCCAGGCGAAAGAGGGAGAGGCCCAGAGCTCGAGGGTGGCCAACCTGGGGCCCTCCAGGTATCAGCAGACCTCAAACCTGCCCCACCCCTGGCTGCGGCTGATGGGAGTTGTAGTTCAGCAACGTCTTGGGAGGAGGGCCACAGGCGGTCTCCATTTCTGTCCGAGCTCCTGATTGGTGTGAGAGGACATCGCTGCAGTGTGGGGAGCTGGTGCACCTTGGATGTGCATGCACACCCTTCTGATGGGGCCCTTAGATGAGGAGAGGGGAAGCTTTTTATTTACTCATTCAATTTATATCCCACTTTTCCTCCAAGGAGCTCAAGGTGGCATACAAACAATTGTTCTCCCCCTCCCGACTCTATCCTCACAACAGCCCTGTGAGGTAGGGTTAGGCCAAGAGACAACAGCTGGCCGGAGGCCACCCAGTGAGCTTTGTGACCCAGTGGGGATTTGAACCTGGTCTCTCCCAGGCCCCAGTCCAACGCTCTAACTACTACACTGCACCGGCACTCTTCTTCTGCCTGAGGGCCACGTTCCGTTCTGAGCAACCTTCCTGGGGGCCATGCACCAGTGGTGGGTGGAGCCAGAGGCAAAAGTGGGCAGAGCAACGGATGTTTGTGGCTGCCTTTTGTACAGTCGGCTGGCTTCCTACACAGATTCGTGCACCCCTCTCTGTCTGTCCTCCGCCCAGGCAAGCGGGATTGTCAAGAGTTCAGTGCCATTCACCAGCCAGACTCGAGGAGGGGGCACAGAGGGGTGTGGCCTGGGGGAGAGTCCCAAGGGCCAGACAGAGAGATCTGGAGGGCCACATCCGTGGTGTAGTGATTAGATGCCTTCAGAAGAAAAGCTCATGGAGGAAGAGGCGGCGATTGGCAGGCTGGCTGCACGGAATATCCAGATTCTTGGGAAGCCACAGGAAAGGAAAGCCGCCTCACTTCCCAGTCCAGTTTGGTGAGCTTATCCCTTTGCCATGTTTTTCCCTCTCTCCGCAGAGGGTTTCCAGTCGTGGATGTGGAGAGGCCTCACCTTCCTCCTTCCCTTCCTCTTCTTTGGACAAGTGAGTGCTTTTGGGCGACGCGTCTGGGGCGGCAGATAGCGCCGTTGATGGAGGTTAAGAGCAAGTACAACTGGGGGGCAGGGAGGGGGCCAGGAGGCCCGGAACTCAACAGGGGCCTCAAATTTGGTCACAAAGTTTTGGGCATTGGCAAAGCTTATCAACTTCTCATGCTCATTGGATCAAATTGGGGTACACCTCAGCTTAGAGTGACAGATTTAAGCGAATAGGAGACATCATTTGGTGAAAGATGTCATTTTTGGTGTTGTCAACTGCGACAGATTTTTGTCACGTTTGACATCAACTGCGACAAAAGTGAGGTCTTCCCCCCCCCCAATAATTAGTGCATTTGCACACAAGGCTGAAAAGGCACTTGTCAAATAAAAATATGTATTTTATGTTATGCCTCACTCTTTTTTTTTTCCTTTTTGGTAACTTGTTTTATTTTCACGGGCTTTGCTTTTTCATGGCTTCATTTATTATGGGCCCTCAAAAAGCCGGAAGTGGCCTGGTTAGGAGAGAACCCCCCCTTTCCCATTGTGCTGGAACTGGCTTCTGGAGCCCTGCTTTAGACATCCATGCACCCTGCGACCTTGGCTCTCCTTGGGCCCTCCATACGATTACAACAGTCTGTGGATCCTAAAATATGTTTTCTTGCCATATACATAGCCTCTTTGGGGCGCTCCTTAGAGCAGAGACTTGTGTGTGCCTCTTTTTAAATTTTGGGATGTGTACATAGGAAGCTGCCATATATAGAGTCTGACTATTGGTCCAGCTTGGCCCAGGATTGTCAACACTGGATGGCAGAATCTCTCCAGGGCTTTCCCAGTCCTGCTTGGAGATGACACTGAGCATTGAACCTAGGAATTTCCGCATGCAAGGCAGATGCGCTGCCACTGACCTACGGACCTTCCCCAGCGGATACCTATATCTAATGCTGCCATTGGAGCTGTCTGGCCGGTGTTGGCCCACGACAGGGCCTTTTCAATGGTGGCTTCCCTCTTGTGGCACACCCGTTTGTCTTCCTCGCTATTGATTTTTCAGGAGAATTCTAAAAACATTCCTGCTTGCCCTGGCATTTGAGGGCTGAAGGGGACTGTTCTGGTAACCCTGAGATCACCGACTGAGATAATGAGTGGTATTTAGTCCAGTTATTTGTCATGGCCTTGGGCTAGTACAATAAAATAATTATTATCATTCAGCCAAGTCTCACTCAAAGTAGACCTGTTGAAACTAATGAACTTAAGTCATGTCCTTTAACACCAGTTGGTCTGCGTAGAACTAGCACTGAACACCCCTCAATGTTGTGTTAACCATTTTTAGATTTTTTTTAAAGAGATGTATCACTGCTGTGTCTGCCACCCTGGGCACCTCCGGGAGGAAGGTATATAAACAAACAATAGTACTAATGCATAAAACAATGTTACTGCTTGTGGCCACCAGCTGGAACGAAACGGACTTGTATAAATAATAATCTGAAGGTTAGGGCCGGGGTGCATTCACTTGCCGCTCTCCAGTCGCATGCCCTCTAGTTTTCACCGGGCTTTAGAGAGGAAGGAGACCTCAGGAAAGCCAAGAGTGCTCAACTTTCAGCCTGCAAGGAATGTGCATTTCTCTGTCGGAAGCCCAGTGCTGGCCTTGGGCGCGGGGATCCCTTGAGCACCAAAATGTTCCTAAGCTGTCTTGCGGGAGAGGGTTTGCTTTGGTACTGAAAGTTTGGGGTATAAAATGTTCTTGATAAAACGAACACACGTGTGCTCTCTCTCCCCTCTCCAGTTCTGGCAGCTTTACAACGCTGTCACTCTCTTCCAACTGGCCAGACACCCAGAATGCAAAGAGTGGCAGGTAAGACCGTACTTGGCAGATGCGTCGTTCTTTTGGAGCGCACTGTGACGTCCTTCCCTGGCACCACCTGTGTCGCTGTCCCTCGTGGCTACCAGCAGCCAGGAACGTCATGTTTATTTTTACTTCTCTCCCCTCTAGCACAGATCTCAAAAGATCCCCCTGCTAGGCCACACTACCCATCACTCTGTGTATCCAATATAACCTCTAGACTGTGCCTTAGTCTCTTCCTGGTTATTGTGATACCTTGTGTCTGTGTGTATAGGTAATTCCCAACCCCCCTGAAGCCTCTTGCCTATGAAGCTCACAGCTCTGGGTTGCTCTGTGGTATTGGATGTTGATACAATATCTCTTCCTTCACCGCTGCCACCATTCAATACTATTTCTTCTTCAGCCTTGGTTATTCTGCCTCCCCCCTGGTCTGTGCACCCCAGCTGAGGAATCAGGCTTTAAGTAAACCAAGAAAATATTTATTGATAACACTAAGAATAACAAGATTACTTATAGATTTCATTGACAAGCATGTGGTTTCATATATGTTTCTCTTATGTTCCTAACTCCTACTATTTGCCTCAGAACTCCCAATCCAATCTCTCAACAGCCACCTCTTACTCCCCACATCAACCTCCCTGTCCACAACCTCCCTGTCCAACACCCACCGTTTAACACCCACCACGACTCAACTGTCATCCTCTCATTTATACCTTCAGCCATTCAAACACACAGCCAGTCATCATCCAGCATTCTACAGCCCGTATACTCCCCCTTCTCACTCACTCCATTTACCATATTTCCTATAATAAACCTGCACTTACCATATTTACCTTACATTCACATACAGGAACATCACACGCACCTTGGGGCAGAGACAGGCTTTTGCCTCTGCTTTATTTTTGCATTTCATTCTGCAAAGCAGACATTGGAAGCAGGGGCTGGAGTCGCTGGCTTTCCAGCTCTGTGATTCTAAGCTGCCACACACAGAATCGCACTACTGGTCCAGCTAGCTCAGGATTTTTGTCGACACTGACCGGCAGCGACTTTCCAGAGGAGTAAGAGCAGCTCTCACTTTTCCCTTGGGTCCCTCTCAAGGTTGGGGCCCCAGCTAGGAGGCTGCTTGGAGAGAGTACAGGGAGCCTCTGGTCGCAGCCATCATTTCTAACACTGTTTTAACTTGCCTCCTTTTCCCCCTATTGTGGGAGGTGCGAGGCCTCAGGAACTCTACGTGGGGCTGCCTTTGAAGACAATCGGAAACTACAGCTAGTGCAAAACGCAGCAGCCAGACTGCTGACGAGGACCAGACGGTCCGCACATATAACACCTGTTCTGGCGCGTTTGCACTGGCTACCTATTTGTTTCCGGGCCAGATTCAAAGTGCTAGTTTTGACTTATAAAGCCTTACACGGTGCGGGACCACAATACCTTGCGGAACGCCTCTCCCGCTATGAACATACCCGCTCACTACGTTCAACATCTAAGGCCCTCCTCCGAGTCCCGTCCCATAGGGAAGCTCGGAGGGCTATTACTAGATCTAGGGCCTTTTCAGTAGTGGCCCCCGAATTGTGGAACAGTCTCCCCGATGAGGTGCGCCTGGCACCTACTCTTTTATCTTTTTGGCGCCAGGTTAAAACCTTTTTATTCTCCCAGGCATTTTAATTGCTTAATGTTAAGTTAATTTTATATCAAGTTGTTAAACACTTAAGCTGTCTGTTTTAGGGATTTTATCTGATTTCTTTTTTACTGTATTGTATTTTATTCCTTGCTGTGAACCGCCCAGAGAGCCATAGGCTAGGGGCGGTATAGAAATGGAATGAAATAAGTAAATGCAATAAAACCAGAGCGCATGCTTTGCATGTGTGAACGTCCCTGGCAAAAAAAGGCCCTCTGACAGTGCAGATGGGGAAAGACCTCTCTCTGGCGTGACGAACTAATGCCAGTCAGCGTAGAGGATACGGAGCTATGTGCCTCACACATGCGCGTCCATGTGCTCAACTTTTCAGGCCACATTCACACTTCGAACGTTTATTCCACTTTAAACGGTCACGGCTTCCCCCAAAGAATCCTGGGAAGTGTCATTCACAAAGGGTGCTCAGAGTTGTGAGGAGACCCCCCTTTCCCCTCACAGAGTCCCCCGGGGGTTGATTCCTAAACCACTGGGGATTATCCCCCATGAATTGGTCTAATCCTCTTTTAAAGCCATCCTAGCTGGTGGCCATTGCCGCCTCTTGCGAGAGCGAGTGCCACAATCATTCCAATGTCTGACCCCATCTCATTCCTCCGGCAGGTGCTGATGTGCGGCCTTCCCTTCTTCATCCTCTTCACCGGCAACTTCTTCACCACTTTGCGAGTCGTTCACCAGAAATTCCAAGACAAGGCCAAGGCGAAGTGAGGGTGGCCTTCCAGGGCCTGCTCCGCCTCCCCCCTCTTGCCTCCCTCCTGCCCAAATGTTTTGCCATCTGGTCTTCTGTCATCCTTCACCCTGCTGAGTGGAGTGTGTGTGGGGGGTGAGGGGAACGCTGGTCCCGCTGCCCTCACCCTGATGATCTGCTCGGCGTCGAGTGTCCCTCCCCAACAGCCGTCCGGCGAACTTTTTTTCTTGAAACGAAGTGGCGCATGAACCGGCGACCTCCTACACCTGGCCTTCTCTGCTGAGAATGGGAGACTTCATTTTCGGCCACAGGGACATTCAAGGATCACGGACGCATGCTGGAGGCCGAGAGCAGCTCCTTGGGGGCACTGCTCTCTCTCTCTCTTTGGAAACCTCCTCTGTGACTCCTCCCAGTGGTCTCCTTGCTCCAGGGGATTGCCAACAGCCTTCCAAACCTTTCTGAACCCAAACGCTAACAGTGGGCAATTGGACGGAGAGCAGGTTCAACCTAGGGCATCTGAAGTGTGAGGTAGCAAGGATGTGGGTGACCTTTCTCTTCGTTTGGACCCAGGTTGCAAGCACGAGGAGGGGGCGGAATTGTCTTTGTGCAGAGCACCACTTCCTGCCTTGGGGCGATGCTTTCTCGAGAGCGACCCTTTCCCGTCTGTGCTTGAGTTCCACCCTTGCTTGCCTTCTGAGGTGGGGTCAGCAAAAGGCCCCGATCTTTCATTGCATGCAGTTTCTTCTGTCTTGCGACCAAAGGAGGTTTCTTGGCGGTGGGCTGAGGGAAGGAACTGCTCGCTGCTTCTTGCTGGCCAGAGGTCCAGCACTGCTGTCGCTGAAAAGCCTGCAGGAAAGGTTTGGCGAGGTGGGGATCAGGAAGCGGCTTCGGCTGTGTTGGGGCCTCCTGTCGCGTCCAAAACTTTGTGGTGTGCTTTGTGTATACGTAGGTATGTGCGTGTGCAAAGAATGTACCCTTGTCGTTTAAAAAAAAAATTAAAATGTTGGAATAAAGGGGGGGGAAAGGGAAATGCTTGTTGGTGGTTCTCCTGCCTTTCAGTCAAGAGGGGAGAGGAGGCTAGTGGGTTGTGGTTCAAAACTGGCTGTAGGGGTTGAATATGTTTCTAGGTAGAGATTGATTGCCGTCCTGGGCTCCTTCTGGGAGGAAGGGCGGGATATAAATTTAATAATTATTAAAAAAAACCCACAATCTGCCAATCTCCTTTTGAGAAAACTAGCAGGTGCACAACCATTCACCGTGGCAGTTGTCTTAAGTACAGGGGTAGTCTCTAAAAAATGAAACACTGATTTGTAGTAAATTCCCACCTATATCCCACGAGTTCTGCTGGGTTGCACGTTGCTTGCCTGGACTGAGCAGAAAGAGGGGTGTATGTGGAGAATGTAGCCCACTGTACACACAGGTTACTGTTACGACCAACTCGTGCGTGTGGGGCAACAGGAGTGCTGTCCTAGGTGAGCCCCCTTCCCCTTTGGCCTGAACGAGCAACCAAGCTGTAATTACGTTCCCAGTTTCGCACCAAAACATGCAGTGTTGGCCATTATTAGCTTTAAAAGGAAAGTGGGCCACCATCTCCTCCCACCTGTCAATCATGAAAGATCTCTCCCCCCCCCCGTAGCAGTCCATAGGGAGTAACGGCAGCGGAGACCTGCTCGCTGACCCTAGAAGTGTCTTTTCGATTCACCAATTCGTGGGGTGGTGCATCGGTGGATGTTAAGACACACCCCACCCTAGGAAATCCCAACGACAAAAAAGCAAGGTTTGGTAGCTGGTTGGCTACCGTAAGAACCTATTCAGAAGGGATCCCAACGGAAGCACCACTCCAGTTCCAACTGCACAAGCCCTCACACACCACACACAGAGAGAGAAAGGAGGCAGAGCAAAAGAATCAGGGCTTGCTTTATTCCAAGAGAAAGTCTCCTTAGAATTATGCACATTCAGTGGACAATCTGCTTGGCCGACTCTCAACCAAGACACGTGCCCTCAGGTGGGCGGTGGTAACATCAATGTGGACCGCACTGGCATGGGGCTGGGGGAGGCAGCTGGCTGTGGAGAAGAGCAACATCAGGACTGGGAAATACCACAACTGGGCTTGGCCCCGGCCCACTACTTCCACGGCAGGCACCCCTGCAAGGGACCAGGGTGGCGGGAAGGCTGGGAACTGGAGAACGGAGAAAATGACACTAACGAAAGCGGGTTCCGGGCAGGCATATGCTCTCCGCCAGCCTGGACTGAGGTGCATCATCGCCCTGGCAAGTTGTCGCCCTCCTCAGCTGCCCAGAAGCACAGCGGAGGAGGAAGGATCACATCCAACAGGTTTGGTGGGTCAGTAGGGAATGCCGTTCTCCAAGAGTTGTTTCAGAAATCGACCCAGCACACAACACCACCGGCAGGATCAGGACCGCCCACAGCCAGGCCCGGAGAGGAAGAGAGGGGTCTGCCCAAATACACCACCCCCTTCGACCCACTTGCACTGAGCTGTAGAAGGTTTCCACGCTTGTGCCGGGGCAAGAAGCTCACCCCTTCAGCAAGATGCTGAAGACCCCTCCAGTCCAACGGCTGCCTGCACCTGCAAGCCTTTGCAACTTGATTCCCCACACCTGGCCTCCTGCAAGGGTCCTTAACCGTTTCCACCCACCCTCATCCTGTTCTGAGGTCCCCAACAGCACAGGCCACTGACCGCTTAAATATTCAAAGCAAGGCCACCTCTGTGGCTGCAACAGACACAGAACCCCTCCCGCCCCTGAAATCACAGCGTCCTCCAGAGCAGTTTGGGAAAGGATGAAAAGGCCGCCTAACAGGCTAACCAAAAGGTGTGTCTGTCTGTCTGGAGCAAAGCTCCCAGGAGATAGTCAGGGTCATCTAGCCACACTTTCACAGCTAACATCCAACCCGCTGCCGCAAAGATGTCTGCAAGATGGCCCAGGAATGGAATTTCTTATTCATGAGGAGGGGGGAGTTTGATGTGTAGAGAAGGGGGAAGGTTTAAAAAAACCCTGCACATCCCCCCAGAGGACTTCTCAGCAGCAGTAACTCCCAGTAGAGAGAGAAAGAGACAGGCTGGCGATTTGGGAGAGCCTGATGTGTCCTAACCTCCCCCTGGAAAGCCACATCTCATCAACGTCGCCTTGCGGTACACTCTCAATGTGGAATGCACAGGAGCTAGCAAGGAGAGAAGCCAAGGGTCCCCCTGAGCAGGAGGGCTGGCACCCCTCACCCACCAGCCCGCTGAGAAGCCCCCTCCTCTACCCAGCCAGCGGCCTCTAACTCCAGACATCCAAGGAGTAGCGGCCCTTCGTCATCAGCTTCTTGACATAGTCAACAGCTTGCGGCTGGTCCATCTTCCCATATTCGGCCACAATCTCGTAGAAGGTGTTCTGCACGTCCCGGGCCATGTTTCGTGCATCACTGCAAAGAGGGAAGGCCGGAGAGGAAGGTTAGACAGGCAAGGCAAAGCCGCGGGTAAAGGGCACGCTTTGGGTGTGTGCGTGTGGGAAAACACCTTCAGTCAGCAACTTTAGGTTAGGGCTGAGAAAGGATCGATTTTCCAGCTTAGGTCCAGCGTACCTTAGGGACCGCCTGAACCCTTAATCCCAGCTTGAGCACTGAGAACATCTGCAAGAGCTTCGTTGGTCGTCGTCCTCCAAGTTGGGGAGGTTCATTTGACACCAACAAGAAATGGAGCCTTTAAGTGTCATTGACCCATCTCTCTAGCTCTGCTGCAAGAGATTCAGCAGGCACCTTCTGGTCTGACTTTTAAATACCTGCTGAAAACTTTCTATGGGGCCAGGCTTACGCAGGTCATAGAGACAATATCTTTTCTGCAACAGTTAAGTTAATGACTTCCAATTTTAAATGTTTATGTGATTTCATTCTGTGTTTATACATGTTGTTAATGAATAGCGGCCTCATCTTGAGTTCAGGACACCGCACTTTGAGAAGGATGCAGACAATCTGGAACGGGTTCAGAGGAGGGCAACGAGGATGATCAGGGGACTGGAAACAAAGCCCTATGAGGAAAGACTGAAAACTGGGCATGTTTAGCCTGGAGAAGAGAAGACTGAGGGGAGATATGATAGCACTCTTCAAGTACTTGAAAGGTTGCCACACAGAGGAGGGCCAGGATCTCTTCTCCATCATCCCAGAATGCAGGACATGGAATAATGGGCTCAAGTTACAGGAAGCCAGAGTTTGGCTGAACATCAGGAAAAGCTTAACTGTTAGAGTGGTACGGCAATGGAACCAATGGCCTGGGGAGGTGGTGGGCTCTCCAATACTGGAAGCATTCAAGAGGCAGCTGGACAGGCACCTGTCAGGGATGCTTTAAATTGGATACCTGCATTGAGCAGGGGGTTGGATTAGATGGCCTTAAAGGCTCCTTTCAACTCTGCTATGCTGTGAAACGTCCTAAAGGCCCAAGCTATATGATAGCAGAACAGGCTGGCTTGGGAGGTGGTGGATTCTCCCCCCATGGGAGGTATTTAAGCCAGAGCCAGTAGCCATCACCTGCATGGGAGAGCCTGTGAACTAGGTTATTGGACTAGAAGACCTCTACGGTCCCTTCTAACTCTGCCTCAACTCAGAAATGAGAACTGTTTCTTTAGGGGGTAGAATTGTCAGGGTTGGTGGTGAATCATTGTTTAGCACAGGGATGGGACCCTTGAGATGTTGTTGGACTAAACCCCCAATCATCCCGGGCCGTTGGCTATGCTAACTGCACGGGCTGATGGGGACTGGAGGGGTCTAATGACATTCGGAGGGCCACATAAATAATAAGATGCACCTCTTTACCTTTGACCTTTGAGGTGTGTCCCCCACCCTGTTCCTGCATTTGTAAATTGTTTTGTTTTTAACATTAATTTTAAACTCTTGTAACCTACTCTGGTACCTGCTGGTGAAGGGTAATAAATTTAATTGTCGTCGTCATCCCTGGTTTAGTGAGTGGAGCTGCATGTTCACAATTTGAAGGCCGAATTTGGAAAGATATTGAAAGACTGCAAAAGTAGAAGCGCACAAGAGAATCTGGGTGGGCTTAGCAGCGGAGACACCCTTGCGATACATAAGGGTGGCCCCTATATCTCAAGTGTCAGTCCCTTAATCAGCCTTGTGCCTGGGATTGCGTGGGAATTCTAAGCAACCCAAAAAATCAGTGCCATTCTGAAAGGTTGAGTCCGCCGTCTTGACACAAGACGGCGTCCGGTTATATCCAAACATGGACGAAAACCTGCTCCATCGTCCTAGGAACCACCGTGCAAAACTTGGTGACAGTATCTTATGCAGTGTCCAGACGCGTATCGAACAAACTACTTCCCAAAACGTGTATCGTAGATGGACTGAGGTGTCATATTTATAATACCTGATCTGAGCTGGCCTCGAATGCCATAAATATTTTAAAGACTTGGTTCAGTTTGAGATGAGCTGTCTCCTAACCAGACCGCAGGACCACTGAGCTCAGTACTGTCTTCCTCCACCTGGTAGCCTGTAGATGTTGTTGGGCTCCCAACTCTCAGCAGCCGGTATTGCCAGTGGTTAAAGCATTATGGTCTGCAAACATCCACAGGGCATCAGGTTGGGGGAGGCTGGTCACCACTGCCTGGCAGCAAGGCATAGGAAAGTGTTGCTGTTTCATTATCACATTTGCCTTGTGCTCGTTTATTGAGGCCTAACCAGTGCCAAATAGAGGGGAGTTAAGCCAAGCGTGGGGAACGTTGAGCCTTCCAGATGTAGCAGAATGAGAACTCCCATCAGCCCCAGCCAGCATGGTCAACGGGAGCTGTAGTCCCGCAACATCTGGAGGGGGCAAAAAGTTCCCCACGCCTGGTTTAGCCAAAACCTGCTTCCTTGTAACTTCCCACCCATCAGACTCACACTCTGGAGCCAAAGTGAACAAGCCTGTGTCGCTCACAGTGGCAAAGGAACTCAAGTAGCTGCAATAGCTTGCTGGGTGACACCGGGCCCATTGCCGTCTCTCAGCCTAACCTACCTCACAGGGTTGTTGTGAGGATAAAAATCAGGAGGAGGAGGACCACCGTGTTTGCACATCCCCTTGGGAGGAAAGATGGGATGGAAATGCAACCATCATGTAAGAGTAATTACAGGTGGCATCACACGCCCACACGAGCCCTGTACTCACCCACACACATAGATGTGCCCGTTTCCTTCATGAATCAGCTTCCAAACATTCTCCTTGTTTTTCTTCAACAGGTGCTGGACATAAATCTAAAGAGGCAGAAGCACGGGGAGTGGTGGCTTAGAACAGAGCAATTCAGGCTCAAAGAGTTGCAGGTATTCTGCAATTGAAGCGTCGAATGTGGCATCCGCCAGGGGTAGCCAACATAGTAGCCTCCAAATGTTACTAGACTCCCATCAGCCCTCCCAGCCAGCATGGCCAACCGTCAGGGATTATGGGAGTCTTGCCCAGCAACAGCCCAATAAATAAATAGGGGAAAGATTCTAGTCCTCATTGCTGTAAAGTCAGCTAACAGCCCTTGGTGCCTGGAGGGCCACTCCCGTATTCTGCTTGCTTTAAAACAAATGGGGAAAAGATTCTAGTCCTCATGACTACAAAGACAGCTAATGGCCCTTGACACATTTCCCAAACTAAAGAAGCCACCTTTAAGAGAGAGCCAAGGGGAAAATCACAGTTTGCTACTGAGCCCACAGCCCCGATCAGGAAGCAGATCAGCCTGGCAAGAGTTCTTTCCCAGGATGCCATGTTTCTGAGCTGCAATGGGGGGCACAGGGTGACCCCCACCTTTCCAAACCATGCAACTCCTTCCTATCTAAATGTCCCCCTAGACAGAGACTGGACCGCCTTGCCCACCCGTGGTTCAGCAGACTGGCCTCTGGGGGAACAGCGGAGGAGCCGTTTACCTTCTGAGGTTGGTCCCTAGAGAAAGCCACATTGAGCTGAGTGAGAGCCCCTTCCTTGAGGAACCTGGCCAGCTCGTCCTTGTAGAGGTAGTCCTCATTCTCGTGCCGGCAACCGTAATACAGAACCGTGTCGCCCACCTCCTTGCCTGAAACACAGAGAGCACCTCTCTCAGTCTTGCACAGCTCAGTGGCAGGACCCACTCAGGAGGTAGGCTGCCCGCCGCATCTCTGCAAGAGTTACTGGTTGTGATCTAGCTTCCTCCCAAATTAAGACACACAACAGACAGAGACAGCAGGCAAGTGACTCATACAGAGAAGGAGGCAAGCTTCCCCGTAAGTACCTAATTTTTTTAAAAAAATAATTCGTACCCAGCATAAAAGTGAGCCTTGGTGGGTATAAGAATGAAGCATCTATGCAGTTTTGAATTCAGAAAATATAATAGTTCCTCCGCTATCAGATGTTTGGAAAAGGAGTTAAAACTAAGCTGCAATGGAGGACGTGTGGGGAACATCCATTTACTGGGCAACGGCTTTGGCTGACATCCCAACAGGGATGCACCATAAGGACTAGCCCCAAACAGCATTTCCCTGTCACTCAAGATTTGGCATAAAACACAGACTACCTTAATAGAGGCAGTTCACACTACAGGCAAAGCACACTTACCCCCCTGTTGGGGGGGGGGGAAACATTGCCAACTACTTTTTCCTTCTGAGATGACAGAACCAAGGCAGGGAGCGGTGCCTTCACTCTGATTTGACTTCATGACAACAATGTCATCTGGTGGCATCAGCCTGCATTGCCTCATTAAATCAAATTAGAGCGAGGGCAATGCTTTGTGCCCTCATTCTGATTTGGCTTTGCAACAATGCAGTGTTGCCTAGCAGCATTGGCCCATACTGCATCATTAAATTAGAGTTAGGGCAATGCTGCATGCCCTCATTCTGATTTGGCTTTGCAATGATGCGCTGTTGCCTGGCGGCATTGGCCCACACTGCACCATTAAGTCGTATTATAGTGAGGGCAATACTGCGTGTCTCCTCGTTCTGATTTAGCTTCACAACAATGCGATGTGATGGCATTGGCCTACGCTGCATCATCAAGTCACGTCAGAGTGAGGGCAATGCTTTGTGCTCTCAACTCTGGAATTTTAGAAGGGAAAAAAACGATTCCAGCAAGCCATGCAGAAATCAGAGGTTACTACAAAGACGCCTCTCTGTCTACTCAAGCAAGAGGCATTATCGCAGTTTGTGGAAAAATACCAGCCAGGCAAAAGCACCCGGGGAGGTTACAGAGCTGAGCCAGTGAGGGGTGTGGCCTGGTGAGAGGAGGCGCGGCCTGTGCAGACTCCCAAGGGCCAGAAAGAGAGGTCTGGAGGGCTGCATTCATTTCCTCGTTCCTTCTGCAGATCTCGAATCCAACAGCAGACCAGCCCACCAAAGGGAGAGACCCACCTTGCTCCTTGAGCCAGCCCCGCTCTTGGATGAAGCCCATGAAGGGTGCGATGCCGGTGCCAGGGCCAATCATGATGACCGGAGTGCTGGCCTTGAAAGGCAGTCGGAACTGAGATTTCCGGACGTACAGGGGCACCGTGGACTTGTGCCCATTCTCGTTGGGCTGCTTGTTCTTCAGCCAGCTGGTAGCCACCCCTTTGTTGACCCGCTCCGTTTTGGTCGTGTACTCCACCAAGACGGCACAGATGTGGATGGAGTTGGCTTGTACCTAGAAAGGTTGCGTGGGGAGGGGGACAGAGAGAGAGAGAAAGCTGTCAGCAGCTCTGGGGAGGCGAGCCGGTGGGAATCCAGTTGCTGCTCCAAGGTACCAAGCACCCCAAAAACATACCCCACAATATGCTGTAAAGAATCTCGGGGGTTATTCCGCTCAGGTTTCTTTAACCATGTGACAGCCCTAGGTTTGTTGTTTTTAAAAAAACAATTGATATGCAAAAGAGGTGTGTGAAAGGGGAGCACTCAGAATCCAGCTTGCCGAGAATCTCTCCTTTCGTTTTACAGATTTCTAGTCCTCATGAGCGATGGCGAAGATATGCTTGGAAGTATTCAAGCCCAACCCACTCAATGCAAGGGATTCAGAACTTGGACCTCCACCTGCTAGAGATGTTCCGTCTCTGCTTGAAGACCCCCCAGTAAGGAAGAGACCACCACCCTCTCTAGATAACTGGTTCCGCAATCAAACCACTCTGATTATCAAAGACAACTCTAATGTCCAACCAAAATCTGCCCTCCTGTCACTTAAGCTCGTCAGATGTCGTCCTGCCCCCTGGGGGGCAGCAGAAGACAAGCCTCTACACTCTTTGAATCAACAGCACTCCAGGGGATGTGAAGAGTGCGATCACGTCTCTCCTCTGTGTGCTCTTCTCCGGGTTCAACACATGCCAAGAGGTTCTCCAACCTGGTCCTTTACAGGACTTGCTTTCCACACCCCTGACTTCCTCTGAAAGTCACCTTCCTCTGAAACCCGCTCCACTTTGTCTGTATAAGCCTTTCGCAACCGTTAGGATGTTGTTGGACTACAACTCCCATCAACCCCTGTAGCCAGCATGCCCAATGGTCAGGAAGGATCAGAACTGTAGCCCAGCAACATCTGCAGACCCGAACATTGAGAAAGGTTGGTCTCAGAACCAAATGCTATATATTTGATTTACACCAGGGGTGGGGAGCCTTTGACCCCCCTGGAAGTTGCTGAGCGACAGCTTCCTGCGCGGCCAAGAGCCAGGGCTGATGGGAGTTGTAATTCAGCCACATCGGGAAGGCCAAAGGTTCCGCAAGCCCGATTTAAGCAGACCAGCATGCAACCAGACGAGATCCGTCGAGGCGGGGATCAGAGCGGCCCTGAGCGCGCCTCCCGGCTTCTCCCTCCCCTCCTCCCCTGACCCCGGTGCTCACCTTGGATGTGGAAGCGATGGAATAGTAGCGTGCCTGCAGGCGAGGCAAGAGCTCACAGAGGTGGTCAATGGGCGGCCGGAGGGAGGGCGTGTCCTGCAAGATGGCCAGGATGTTCCTGTGGGCTTCGACCACCCAGCTAAGGTACATCGTCTGTATGGATCAAGCAGAGAAGCAACACCTTCCAATGAGCGGACTGCAAAGGGATGCGCTTGCACAGGCCCACCCCAGAGGTGCTCAGAGCACAGGACATGGCCTTAAAGCAAGGGAGACCATCAGCCCATCTGGCTCAATGTTGTCTACACTGGCTGGCAGCAGCGGCTCTCCAGGGTTCCAGGCAGGAGTCCCTCCGAGCCCATCTGGAGGCACCCTTGGAGATTGAACCTGGGACCTTCTGCACGCAAGGCTCAGTCACTGAGCGACGGCCCTTTCCTGCCCTCCAGATTCTGGACAACCTTCATCAACATCATTTATTTCTAACCACTTTCCCGTAGCAAACCATGCTCACAGCAGCTTACGGCATAGGGGGAAAAATCACATAACGCACTGAGTCACAAAATATACCAAAACTTTAAACAGTCAGGCAATAATGAAAACATTGCATTAAAAATACTATAAAAACTACGCCGCCCCTTTATAATTCAGAGGAAGTTCTAGCAATAAAATGCTAAAACAACCCCAACGACAGCAAAAACAACCCCCCCCCAAAAATCACATCTTGGCCCCAACAAAAGCTTCCTGAAGTCTCTAGACATCCACAGCACCATGATGCTTGTGCTTTGGAACCCAGAGGTCCATCAACAGGAGACAGGTGCGAAAAAACCAGAGATTTGGGCAGGGGGTTGAAAAAGGAGTCTGGGGGAAAAAACGCTTCTTGTTGTTATGACCCTTCAAGTCGATCATGAATTATGGCGACCCTATGAATCAGTGACCTCCAAGAGCATCTGTTATAAACCACCCTGTTCGGGTCTGTGGCTTCCTTTCTGGAATTAATCCATCTCGATTGGTCTTCCTCTTTTTCTACTCCCTTCTGTTTTTCCCAGCATTATTGTCTTTTCTAGTGAATCATGTCTTCATGAGTGGATTCTTCTGGAGGAGGAGGTGTGAGCTCAGATCTAAGCTAGAAAGGTTGGAAGGAGAACCTCTCCTTGCCCAAACCCTGGCCTCTATAGTCAGAGGCAGTCTGACTGAATACCAGTTGCTGGAGACAGCAGGAGGGGAAAGTGCTCTTGGGCTCAGGTCCTACTTATGGGTTTCCCCAAAGAGGCATCTGGTTGGCTACTATGAGAACAGGACGCTGGCTGAGATGGGCCACTGGCCCACATCCAGCAGGGTTCGTCTTGTGAGAGAGGCTGCCAAGTCCGCAACAAGAGTATTTGGGTAGCTGGGGGAGCGGCCCAGGGGAAGATAACATGCTACTTCCTGACCTGCTGAGCTGGGCGCGGGATTCCCCATCTCAGGCTTGCCTCTTGACAATCAAAGGAGGGACAGAGCAGCGAATGTATGAAGGGTCCCTCTGTTCCCCTGCCCACCACCCTCGTCAAGACGCCCTTCCCTGCTGGACCACTAAGCAAAGCTTGTTTGGCCAGGGAAAGGGTTAAGACAGCGTGTGCACCCCACTTGCCAGCCCTCTGCTGAACAGCGGCCTCTCCTCTCTCCAGCTTCGCTTGCCTGAGTCCCAGCTCCTGAACTGTACAGCCCCAACAAGAATCCTCCACTGAGGGTATGAGAGATGCCACCTCTGCCACACCGGGGAATGCAGCGGCAGAGGCTGGCGGGGACGTACCTTGCCTTCAGCAGAGGAAGAGGCCATCTTGCGCAGGCGCTCCTGCTCGCTGGCGTCCGTGGCGTACTGCGCCAGCTCGTAGAGGACGTTGGTGCGGGGCGGGTTCGTGATATCCAAGTAGTAGGTCAGGGCTGTGCGGTATGAGGTGGGGCACGGGAACGGGTGCTTCTTGTTGGATTCCTCTGCAGGAAGAAGGGCGGGAAGCTTGGGAACTTTGCTAGCGCAAACAACTCCTCTGAAAGAGCCCCAACAGTTACCCAATCCCTTGACAGCCTTCCGCAAGCCGTGGCATGAAAGCAGATTGATACTGCACTTCCCGCCGAGCTGGGCGGCGGCAAACGGTGGGCCAAGCAAACTTTCCCCCTAGAGGTGAGCCGAGATCCAGGGAGGCCCTGTGACTTGTACGGTCGGTAACGGCAGTCCGCTCAACTGAGACTCTGAGCAGGGCCTTCTTGGTAGCAGCCCCCTGACTTTGCAATTCTCTCTCCCCCTTGAGATCAGGCACATCCCCGCTCTCACTGGGTTTCGCTGGCAGGTTAAAATGTTCCCTCGGGCCTTTGAGTGATGAGAGGGGTGCCACTGCTGATTCCCAGACCAGCAACACTTGAGCAAGCTCTGGACACTTCCTTGGAAAGGCTCTCGGCTGGCATTTGGGATGAAAGGAGGTGCCACTGTGAACCTTTTTCTGGCAGCAGCAACCAGCAGAGGCTGTAACCTCTGAGCTGGGGTGGCAGACCGTTTTCTTATGTTTTTGTGCTGGAATACTTGCTCTGTTTGCCATTAAGTGATGGGTAGTTTGTTTTATTTTGACTTTAAACTTTATAATGTTCACGTAATCAAATCAAGTTATTTACTGGATGGTTATGTTTTCAAATTATTTAGTATTCGTTACCAATGTGGCGACTTATGTTTTTGTCCTGCTGTGAGCCACTTTGAGCATATTTATATGGGAAAGCGGCATGAAACTTTAAATCATCATCATCGCCATTTTATTCCCAGAAGCGAGAGGTAATTTTGCATTGGGTGCGTTACTGTTTTTAACTAGTTCTTATAATGACATTATTATATGTGGGATCATTTATTGTATTACACCGTGACCTTCTACGTGACCGTCGGGTGAAGGGCGGGAGATAACCTGGGAAAATAAATTTTAAAAACGAGAGAAAAAGGGAGTTCAGTTTCTCCCCTCCCTCCATCAAAGGCAGCTTCAAGGTGGAGCCAGAAGGGACAGGACGTGCATCACCCTGGTCTATTCTGAAATCTCTGCTCTGCCTGCAAATTATGCTCCCCCCTAAAAAAAGTTTTTTATTTCATTCTGGTTGCTACAGAGATCTGGTCCTTATGCCTCATTTCTCTGGTTTTATTATTAAAAACATCAATGCAATCATTATTAAAAAATCAATGCAAGGTGGCAGATTCATTAAATCTGTCACCCTGGTCAACTGTCAAGGGGCCACCAATTAGTTTCCAGGCTCAATTCAAAGTGCTGATTTTTAACTATAAAGCCTTATGCAGCTCAGGACCCCAATACCCCAAGGACCACCTCTCCCCCCATGAACCAACCCAGACTCCACAAACTCATCGGGTGCCCTTCTTCATGTGCCCTCTCCACAGGGAGATTCGCAAGGTGGCAACACGAGAACAGGGCCTTTTCAGTGAAGCCCCCCCCCCTCCCAGCTGTGGAACGCTCTCCCCAGGAGACCCACCTGGCACCATCTTTAATCATCTCTTTGGACTCATATACCTGCCTTTTATTTGCATTGCTTGTGTTTGTTTTCATTTGGCTTTTAATTGTCAGAGGGGGTTTTAGGCTTTACAGATTTCTGTTGCTTTTAACAGATTTTGTAAGTCTCCTTGGGTCACCCGTTGAGAAAAGTAAATTAATAATAATAATAATAATAATAATAATAGTGTCAGGGAGAGAGATGCTCATATTGCTAGGGGAAAGAGTGTTTGTTTCAATAGGAAGACATGCAAGCCTTTTCACATATGAAATGGGAGGTATAAATTGCACAAAAATGACGAGCAAATAAATGGGAAGCACAGAAGATGGAATGAGCATCACCGGAACAGGAGCCCTGAACAGCCTTAATCCACCTCGAACAGCTAATTAAAAGGAACACAGAAAGGTGCTTTCTGCTGTGTCAAACTGTTGGTCCACCTAGCTCAGTATTGTCTACACTGACTGGCAGCAGCTCTCCAGCGTCCCAGGCAGGGAGTCTCTCCCAGCCTTACCTAGAGATGCCATCGGGGACCTTCAGATGCTCTGCCACTGAGCCACGGATCATGAATGATGCTATCCTGACGGGGTGAGCGGTGCTGTGGAGTGCCCCCCTCCTCAGCACAACCATGCCTGTTGAGGCACAGCTGAGACCTCCTGCCCAGAAAAACAACCACCACAAGCCAAACGGCAGGCAAGGCGTTGTTCAACACCCCACTGTCACAACCACCTCACTTTGACCTCAACAGGTTTAAGCAAGTTCTGCCGCCTACAAAACCAAGGTCCGTGGGCTCGCGGGTTCCCAGCGAGGGGTGGGAGGCGGTGACGTTTCTGGAAGGCGGACAACGCCTGAAGCCGAGCAAACCGGATTGGCCAGCTGGGGCCGGAACGGACTTGGAAGCAGAACCCCGCGGGAAGAGAAACCGGTTCTGCCAGAAAGCACTTTCCAACGAGGAAGAGCAGCTTAAAAAGGGCTGCTTAAAAGGGGAGGGCTGGCAGCGTGAGGACTCCGCCGGTGTCCCTTGATTCAGCGCCTAGCAAGAACGTGGGATCAGGTTTGCATGAGCCCCGGAGGCATCCTACGCGCAGGGCCGTGCCATGAACAGCGCTCAGAGGGGGACATGCCTCTGTAGGCAGGCAACTTGGTCAGTTTCTTGGGGAGTTGCATACATGTGGTGCACAGGCCTCTGCCTGACACTCGCAGGAGCAGGGAGGGAAGAAGATTAAGGGTTGGTCTGGCTTCACGGCTGCCATGTGGCTGCTCGTTTCATCAGGGCCGGACCCAAGCTCAGCGGCTAAACCTCTCCAGTTTAAAAAGGGGATCCGGGGGGGCAAAGGACCTCCATCAGAAGCCGCGGAGAGTTGCTGCAGTCAGAGCAAGCCGGGGGGTGGCTGAACTGTGGCCCTCCAGGTCCGATCAGCCCCAGCCAGCACGGCCAATGGTCAGGGACAATGATGGTAGCTGGTGTCCAAAAACATCTAGAGGGCCACAGGGAAACCACCCCTGGAGTAGAGGAAGCCGGACTAAATGGGAACAAGATGGAGCTACTGAGCCAAGCCGAACTACGTGCCCTCACACTGGACTAGATCCTTTAGCCGTATCTGGTCATGACACTAACTTCCTTACAGTCCAAATTTTGGCAACAAAACAAGATTTTGCTTATTGCCCGGTGATGAGACGGTCTCACGGCATTCTGGCTTCGGCCCAGTATGAAGCAGCAATTACTGAACAGCATGCCAACACACCATATATGGCATGCTTGTAAAGCATGAAGCGGTAATAATATGGAAGTCTGGGTAACCCCCAAGGATTCAGCCAAAGATGCCCGCAGCATCTCTGGATGATACGCTGCTTTTTTCCAACTCATGTCTGCCAGGGGGTTGCTTAAATCTCCTCTATCCACGCTGCTGGGTGTGAGCGAGGAATTCAAACCGCCCCTCCCGGAGGCGCAGCACAACGACCTGCTCTCACAGGAGGGTGCCTGCCGTGTCTCCTAGTAAGTCGGCGATCTGGGCTCACCTTCCTCCTATTAGCTCAGTCAGGGGACAAGCGAACAAACCCAGGGGTGAGGCCCTCCTTGGAGGACAAGTAACTTTTACGCTTAGGTGGGCTTAAAAAAAAAAAGCCTTTCTGGGGTGCAAGGGCAGAACACACCACCAGGTATTAAAAAGTTTTGAGCACTGCCCTTCCGGGGGCCGGACTGTTTCATGGGTTTGCCAAAGCAAAAGGGAATACATCAATAGGAGGACTGCTTTTTTGGGGGGGGGGTGAAGGAGGGGCTACTCACCATCCAGATTGTTTAGAGACATAACCGTATCTAAATCCGCACCAAGGATTTCACCCAGCTGGTTCACCAGCGAAGTGTCGTTGGCCGGATATACAGCCACGTGATCTCCGGATTCGTACCTATGAAGGGGATCAAAAGAGAGAGACCCTGTGGCACATTGCGGAATTTAGAACCTCCACTAGACGCCTGCCCCACGCATCCAAGAGCACCACCCCCAGCACCCACGACTGACCCAGCCCTCCTACACCTGGGGAAACCGTTTCACCTACGTGGAATTGGGGTCAAGACCACCTCATTTAAGGCACAGTTTGGGGGGGGGAATGAGACAGGTGCATTTAAAAAAAAAATTTCATTAATTTTATTCCAGGCAGAAAAAGAGCCTCCTAAGCTGTCCTCAGGCCTCGCTTTTCCTGCACAATTGCTCAGGACAAGAGGCGGCAGCCATTTTGTTTTTGTAAGGGGGGGAGGAGAAGGGATCTGCAGTTTCACAGGAACCGTTGACATAAAGTACAAAGTAATGTTCTCCACTCCAGTTGAAATAAAAACTGACCACAATGTAGGAGGAGAAGCACGGTGGGGGATGAGAAAATATTATTTCGTACCCTTTGGGGATCAGTGACGACTCCAGAAAATACAGAATGGTTAACCTGCATGCATATTAAGGTATCAGCAGTCTAAAAGACTTCATTCTGGGTCATTACACAGAATCGTAGAATAGCAGAGTTGGAAGGGTCCTGTAAGGCCATCAAGCCCAACCCCCTGCTCTGTGCAGGGATCCAAGCCAAATGCATCAGTCAACAGGTGCATCTATCAATCCAGTACAGCCCTCTCATTTTAAACATGCTGGAAGCGCTTGGGTGTTCAAAAGCAAATGTCTCTGCCTTCCAATGAAACACCAGACAGGCAGTAGCTCCATGACAGACAGGAGAAATTCTTTTTCTTCCCACTACCTGCAAGAGATGGAACTGCCATTGTCAGAGGCAGTCTAGCTCTGAACACCTACTGCTCTCGTGCCCTGCATGCCGGATTCCCCGTAGAAGCACCTGCTTGTCTACTGTGAGAATCAGGGCATTGCACCAGCCACATCTTTAGCCTCCTCCCAGAGGACTCTTCAGATTCCGAAAGTTAGGCAAGAAACTCAAGTAAAGTGAGGAATACAGACAGATCAAAAGGGGATCGGTTGTAATGTACGTTTTTGTATTACGCGCAAAGTGAGAAACAAAAATTAAATCATTTTTTTAAAAAAACAGAAAAGGAAGGGGGGATCCATTCTCGGCCGTAACACTTCCTGTGCCCAACCTACCTGATTTTGGAGCCATTGATGTCAAGTTCCAAGTGCATGAGGTGTCGCTCACCGCCCTGGTTCAGTTTCCGGTTCACGGTAACAGGCGCCAGGAAGGGATTCTTAGCATCAAACGGCCTGGAAGGAAGGTTTGGCTCATTGTCCCACATGCCTGCAGTCAGCTGGGGCACCTCCCCCCAACATGAACATGGCCACCCCCAGGGACAAAAAGAGAATTCTGAGTCTCTACAAACACATTCACACCAGACATTTGAAAAATGGAAATGGCCTGCCTTCAAGTCGATCCCGACTTATGGCAACCCTATGAATAGGGTGTTCATGGTAAGCGATATTCAGTGGGAGGTTACCATGGCCTCCCTCTGAGGCTAGTCCTCCCCAGCTGGCTAGAGCCTGCTCAGCTTGCCACAGTTGCACAAGCCAGCCCCGTCCTTGTCTGCAACTGCCAGCTGGGGGGCAACTGGGCTCCTTGGGACTCTGCAGCTTGCCCACGGCTGCACAGGTGGCAGGGCACGTCACCCCTGAGCCACTCACTGTGGGGTGATCTTTAGCTGGCCCTTGACACCCAGGAGACACGAGCGGGGATTTGAACTCACAGACTCTGGACTCCCAGCCAGGGTCTCCTCCCCACTGTGCTATGCCAGCATTTATTCCACTGTTATCCCACTTTAAGCAGTCATGGCTTCCCCCAAAGAATCCTAGGAAGTATAGCTGGCGAAGGGGGTGAGAGCTATTAGGAGACCCATATTACCCTCACAGAGCTACAGTTCCCAGAGTGGTTTAACAGTCTGTCCCTCTTCCCAGAGAACTCTGGGAACTGTAGCTCTGTGAGGGTAATATGGGTCTCCTAACAGCTCTCACCCCCCCTTCACAAACTATACTTCCCAGGATCCTTTGGGGCAAGCCATGACTGCTTAAAGTGGAATAACAATGGAATACATTTATGCTGAGAATGTAGCCGCCTGATATTGCTGGACTGAAGGAGAAGGCTTCATAGTTGGGGGGGGGTTCTCTCCTGGTTCCTCTTCTGCCACGCGAGACACAGGTAGCCTTCGGCTAGTGGTCCAGCTACATCCCTGGATGCAGGGACCTATGCTCTAGCAACCTCAAGACTGGATTACTGCAATGTGTAGGGCTGCCCTCGGAGACTGTTTGCAACCCGCAGCTGGTGCAGTACTCTGATGGGAACTAGGCAGTCTAACCACACAACTGCACTGGCTGACAATATCTTTCTGGGGCCAGTTGAAGGTGCTGGCTTTAACCTAGAGAGCCTCAGACCAGGGGTTCCTAAGCTGTGGTCCATGGACCACCAGTGGTCTGCGAACTTCATTTAGGTGGTCTGTGGCACGTCTGCGCATTTGTGGTTGAAGATGGCACTCTGTCGCATTATGCAAGTCACCCAGTGAGCTTCACGGACGAGCGGGGATTTGAACCCTGGTCTCCCAGGTCATAGTCGGACACTCTAACCCAGCCTTTGCAAGCCTTTGGGTCCCCAGACATTGTTGGACTACAGTTCTCATCATCCCTGACCATTGGCTATGCTGGCTGGGGCTGATGGGAGTTGTAGTCCAACAACACCTGGGGATGCAGTGGTTGGGAAAGGCTGCTCTAACCACTGCGCCACACCAGCTCTCGTTCCAAGGGTAAAATGGGGAGGGGGCAAACTATGCAAGCCACCTTGAGCTCCTTGGAAGAAATAAACACACACAGACCCCCTCCGTTGAATATCACAAAAGGATATTAATTGCTGTGGTGGTCTATGGCTTTAAAACAATAAAAGAGATTCATTCATTCACTAACAACAGCTCCCATCAACACCCCTAACCATTGGACATGCTGGCTGGGGAAGATGGAGAGGTGGGAGTCTGGAGGGCCACAGTTTCCCCATTCCTGGTATAGTGGAAGAATCCATGCATGCTCTTGTCAAGTTTCCTGTAGCAATGAATCTCGCCGTTAAAGGAACCTAGAATTTGCCAAGGTTCTCCCGAGTGGGGCCCAAATTGCACCGCCCGTGCTGGTTCGGCCAAGGCTGCTGCCCGCGGATTCGGCACTTACGGTTTTTGACACTCATAGCTCTTGAGGCGGCCCATTTCACCCGTGTAGATCTTGTTTTCATTAATGTCCGTGTGGACATGCAGTTC
Source organism: Rhineura floridana (assembly GCF_030035675.1). NCBI lineage: Eukaryota > Metazoa > Chordata > Lepidosauria > Squamata > Rhineuridae > Rhineura > Rhineura floridana. The sequence continues at coordinate 2,980,902 of NC_084500.1, read as the reverse complement.
ATACTGGCGGATGCTACGAAAGAGGGGAAAGAGAGATAAGCTGGCAGCAAGGATCAAAACAGCTGGCTTCTCAACTCTGCAGAGGACAAAAAAAGAGTCAGGCAGACAGTATCGCCCAGTAGTTAGAGATTTGGGATTGTTCTGAAAAAAGAAATCTACACATGCATGATAAGAACTGGACAGGACCAAGGGCAGCCACAGTTTACACGTGGCCATCTTGAGGCTTGTATCTACTGTTAGCTATACTCAACAGCAGCCTTTCACAACCTTTGGGTCCTCAGATGTTGCTGGACTACAACTCCCATCAGCCCCTGCAGCCAGCATGCCCAATGGTCAGGTCACAAATGATGGGGACTGTGGCCCAGAAGCATCTGTGGACCCAAAATTGGGAAAGGTGGCTCAAGAGTATTTATAATTATTAGTTTTTCCCAGAAAGGTGAACTCAAAGGAAGTTACAAAAACAAGAATTAGAGCAACCTAAAATGCTCACCAATAATATGCATTAAAAAAAGAGCAGACTCGCTGAAAGGGGTCGGCACGGCTAGCTTAGGTCCATTAACTGCTATCAGTCTACTGGGAATACAGCAGTCCACAGCACCGCCACCTCTTCTGCGCCAGTGGTGGCCCACAGTTTTTTCCGACCTTGCTCAAACTGTGGCGAATGCGTTAACATTTTCGCCACATGACTCACCAAATAATAATAATAATAATAATAATAATAATAATAATAATAATAATAATAATAACGGTGTTTTTGAGGGTAGAAAAAACATGCAACGTTTTGAATTTTTATTGGTAAGGGTTAGTGAGAAACCCAACACCTCTTCTCATAGTAGTGCAGAAAAATCAGGCGCAAGTCAGACTACACCTCAACACCGCCTCCAAATCTCTGGCGCCTGCATACGGGACCTTCGAAAACAAGAGTCGTGTGTGGACTCTCCTCATAGCACAAGTGCATTGTGCAGCATATAGGATCAAGAATGAACCTGTGGTTTTGGGGGGCAGATGGTGGACGTTCTTTCGAACAGGTACATGTATTAAAGAATTTTATTTGAAATGTTATTTTAAAAAAATAGGTGGCAGATGTAAAGCACCAGTCCGCCACAGGTCAATAGCCGTTTCGCCACATGTGGCTAGTGGCAGCTGTATAGGATGCCAGTGGCCTACACCTAAACCAAAGCTCCATCTGCTAGGGCTGCCGTTGTTCTCAATCCCACGACTGCCACCATCTCCTACTCCTGGACTGACCTGGTTTCGTCTCCCGTGGCTTCCACACCAAAATGTTCACACACTGCTGGCCAGAACTGCTCCCGCCACGTGATGAAATCTTCTTCCAGGCTGTTGAAAGCAGCAATGGTGGAGGAAAGGCAAAAAAATGTTGTTTGGAGCAGAAGAAATTAGGCAGGTTGTTCTCAGTCCATGCCACCCCCTTCCGGTTTTCAGAACTGCCAAATCCAGAGAAAGTTCATCGGTTGCTCCAATGCAGCTCTCAACCGCTCATGCACCCGCTTTAGGTGTTACAATGTTGGTGCCACCCATATGCAAAAAGGAAAGTTTAGGGTTGCCAAATGCCAGCCTAGAAAGGGATTCCTGTGCCTTAAAGTAGTATGAAGGATGAGCCTGAAACTGATTTTATTTCCCCCCCTTTTTAATTTTACCACTTTAGTCCCCTCTTAATATCTCTCCCGTGGATTTCTTAACTGTATTTTACGTAGTTTTATCTGTGTTGACATTTTTTGTGTTTCTTATTGAGTACGATTTTATCGTGAGCCACCCTGAGTGCCCTGTTTTAGGGCAGAAGGCCGGGACAGAAACATTTTAAATAAAAATAAATAAATATGAGGCTGGGCAGAAGCTCAATAGGTACAGTTCCTCCTAGGCAACTACAGTGTCATATGCTGTATCTGTTGAACTACCTCTGGCACTTTACACAACACACACACCCTCTGGGAAAAGGGATGAGGCTTACTGTTCGTAAGGAACAAAGCAGAGCCTTTTCTGTAGTGCCTCCCTCAGCCTGCTCAGGTTTGCTTTAGGGAGCTGGTTGAAAACCTTCCTGCATGCTCAGACCAGCCAGCAGGCTCAATGTTATTCGTCTCCCCCTCTCTCCATCTCCTTTTTTCTCTCTCATATAGCAGCTCTGCTCTCCCTACAATTGCAGAAACACCTCTTTAAAGTCCGACAGCCGCTTCTCTCAAAGCGAAATCCACCACTCAAAATCTGGTTTTCAATCACTTGGTTTTTGTTGTTGCGTGCCTTCAAGTCGATCATGACTTACGGCGACCCTCTGAATCAGCGACCTCCAAGAGCATCTATTATAAACCACCCTGCTCAGATCTTGGAAGTTCAGGTCTGTGGCATCCTTTATGGGATCAAGCCATCTCTTGTTTGGCCTTCCTCTTTTTTTACTCCCTTCTGTTTTTCCCGGCATTATTGTCTTTTCTAGTGAATCCTGTCTTCTCATGATGTGTCCAGAGGACGATAACCTCAGTTTCCTCATTTCACTTCTTTTTAGCTAGTTTTAGACACGGTCCAGTTTCCTCTACTACTACTACTAGCATGCGTGCGCATCCGCACCTGTGTGCGTGCGCATGTGTGTGCGTGCGTAACCTCTGGCCCTCCGCGTGCTGCTGAAGTTCAACTCCCATCATCCTTGACCATTGGCCATGCTTGCTGGGACTGATGGGAGTTACAGTTCAACATCTGGGGGAGGGGGGAGGTTCCCCCCTGGGTCATATACTTTTAGAATCTTCTTCGAAAGCCGGCAGAATTTTATTTAATTCAGAGTAACTTCTAAAAAAAACATTAAGCAGGGAGGGAGAGATTTGGCCCTTGAACCCCAACACTCTCCCCTCATTTGGCTGATCTGGTAGCCAAGCACAGAGCCACTCACTTCCCGTCGTCGTCTCCCAGGCCGAGCTCAAAGATCCGCTGGGCTCCCAGCTCTTCCAGCCTCTTGTCCACGTATTTCCCCATAGCGTTGAAATGCTCGTAGGTCTTGTTCCCCAGCCCAAACACCTGGAAGATAGCAGAAGCAGCTCCTTGAGTCGATCTGAACGGCATCCAAGGCACATCTCTTTGCAAGTCAGGACCAGCTTTGGTCTGTAACGCTTTCAAAGGTTTCGGGGTGTGTGTGTACGTGTGTGTTTTTCCCCTTCGCTAAACAACACAAGGGAAAATTCATGCACAGAAGAGAGAAAGTGGCTAAAGATAGCTCCCCTGCCCTTTCTCTCATGATACCAGAACTCAGGCTCACCGAAGGAAAACACGAGTCAATTCAGGACGCGCAAAAGGAAGGATTTATTCACAAAACACACAACTCCTTTCTGGAATTTTAATTACCACTGGCTTAACAGATGGATCGGGCAAAGGTCACGGTGGGGAGGACTATCTGCAGCTATAACGCCACAAATTCAGCTTAATAGAGCCTCCACATTCAGGGGCAGTGTACCTCTAAGCATCAAGGGAACGCTGTGGCCTTCCTGCCCTGCTGGTGAGCTCCCCTGCCCAGAGGCATCTGGCTGGCTGCTTTGTGATACAGGAGGCTCGATTAGAAATTGTATTTATTTATTTATTTATTTGGGTTGTTAATATCCTGCCCTTCCTCCCAGTAGGAGCCCAGGGTGGCAAGCAAAAACACTACAAACATAATAAAAACAGACTTTAAAATATATTCAAGCAAAATATTTTTTTAAACATCTTTTAAAAAAAAAAAAGCTTTAAAAACATCTTAAAAAGCAATTCCAACACATAATCTTATGTGTTAACCTGGACAGAATTGTCTGCTTATATTGACCTAAACATGGCTCTATGAATCCCAGCATGCAAGTGCGTTGGAATTGTTTTTAAGATTTTTTTAAAAGATGTTCCGTTTTTAAGATTTGTAAAGACGTTTTGAGTGTTTTATCGCTCGTTTTCTGCCCTGGGCTCCTTCTGGGAGGAATGTAAATTTAACAAATAAATAAATAAGCAAGGAGAGAAAGATTGCTTGCAAACACTCCTGAGTTTATACATGGTGCCATCCACATTCGCAGTTCTTTGCAGCGTTCAAATGAGCCAGGTCCCTGCCCCAAGCAGCTTCCAATTGACTGAATTCCAAAAATTGACAGAGAGGTAGAAAACAGAGAAAAGGGAGGGGTGAGGAAATGGGAGATTGAGGAAACGGTGGGGAGGGAGATTAAGCAATGATTCTTTCAAATTAAGCTCATGCACAGTGAGTTATGGGAACTGGATAGCTGTTTCAAAGCTGAGGTCACGTTGCAAGGACAAGGCGGAACGCAAAACTGGAAAGACTGGTGGGGGCGGCAAGGCAACGACAGGGGGGGGGGGCTCTGAAAGTTAAGGATGAGCAGTTTGCACAGGATTGAGGATTGGAGATTTAAGGAGGGGTGTTATGTGATCAGAGTGGCAAGAGAGGGGAGGTTTGGGGGGAGGGCAGAGTTCTTGCTTCCCCCCCCCCCTTCCAGGAGGACAGACTGCAAGGACCACATTTTTGGTGCACTGCATATCATAACGTAGGGGAGGGGAAGAACAGGGCCACAGCTGTGGAAACTGAGTCAGAGGGCTCCCCCCCCCCTCCAGTGCATATCTGGGTTTAATCTGGTTCAGATTATTAACTGCCGGCAGCGTACAAAAATCAGGCTGCTCCCTGGCCTGCTATACTGCTGGGTAACAGCTTACCTGAGGAGATACGCCTGGTGCCTATGGTACTTTCTTTTAGGTGCCAGGTTAAGACCTGGTTATACTCCCAGGCATTTTAACGTTCATGTTTTATATTCAATGTTTTTTACTCTACCTTGTTGTGACCTTGTATGTTTTATTGTAACTTTCTACTGTAACTCTGCTGTTCACCGCCCAGAGAGCTATTTGCTATGGGCGGTCTATAAATAAAATAAAATAAATAAAATAAATAAAATAAATAAATAAATAAAATTCGAGGGTCGGAAGAAACAACTAATTTTGAGGCGTCTGATCGGATTTGGGAAGAAGGATGCAGGGAATGGGCTTCTCAGCAAGCCAGCTCAGCAAGGTGCCGAAGCCTAGAACGGTCTTCACCTTCGAAAGCGAGGTGCTATATATGGGCTATAAACGCATGTCAAAAAAGGAAAAAAGCGAGTAAAAAAAAGTTTTGTTTTTTTTAAAAAAAGTAGAAGCAGCTTGATAATTTAAAAAAAAAATCTGATGTGGATTTTGAGTGGCACTATGGTAGGTTTCCATGCAATCGCTTGCCTGGTCGCCTACGGTTAAGAAGTAATCCTCACAGGTGACGAAGGAAGGAAAATTTGCCAAAGTTCGATCTGTTTCCTCCTCTTTTGTCCATACATGAACTTATATGGTCAGGTGACTAATAAATCCAGACTGACTTATTTACACATTTGCAAATAATTGTGCTAGTAAGAGCATGAGGGCTAGTAAGTCAACTGGACTATGTCAAAGACACACTTGATGGGACTTGGCTCAAGTCTCAAACGTCTGGAAATACAGGACCACCGGTGACCCAACTCACAGGCAGGGTTGATATCCCAGCCCATTCCTGGGACAGGCAGGAAAATATTAATCTCCATGGTACACTGGACTTACGTAGAAAATTTAGACTGTCAGCTCCTTTAGGGCAGAGACATCATCTGCACAGAGGTAAACTGGACTATGACAGCAGGACAATCGGGTCTAAATACCTGCCTAGGTCTGAAGACCCACCAGGTAACCTAAAGCCAGTCGTCCTCACCTACCTCACAGGGTTGTTGTGAGGAGTACGAGGGAAAAGGAGCCAGCCCTCAACCTAAGCTCTTCTGCACTCAAGAACATAGCAGGGGAAGGATTCAGAAGGCTGGGAAAGGGGAGGAGGGGAGAGATCCTGATTCCTCCCCCCACCTTTGTGGCACCCCACCCCCACCCCTGGGTTTCAAACAGCACTACAAGGCTTCTCTTCCATGCTGGCTAGAAACCTAAAGCATTCCTGTTTGGGGTGAGCATTTTCCTTGCAGGTCTCCGGTCACAACCAGCAATTTGTCGCGATGGCCCTGGGGTTTTTTGTAAGTTGCAGTGTCAAAAGTCACACAGATTTGTTTGCCACTCAAAATTCAAATCTGCTTGGAGCAGCAACTAGGTTTGGGGGCACAGAACCCGACATAGCCCCAATGCAGCTTCCTACATACAGACAGACTCTACTCAAACCTACCACATCTGCGCCCCAGACAAGAACATCAAAAGAAGGAAAAGGCTCACAGCGTATTTGAGGCCGGATAGGTCCACATCTGTTTCTTGCAGCCAGTCATAGAAATCCTGGGCATTGTCCGTGGGGTCCCCTTCTCCATAGGTGGCCATGCAGAAGACAGCTAGCGATTTATCGATCTCAGAAACGCGGCTCAAGTCGGCCTGAGAATGAGAGAGTGGCAGCAAGTAAGTGAGGAGTCAGCTCCTGAGAACGTCAAGAGTTCTTTTCATCCAGAAGAATCCTACAACACACCTAGCAAGCAATATTAGGCAATATCTTTCTTAGGGACTGGCTGAGCGTTTGTGACGGCACATGCAAACTCTGGAGTCGCAGAGCGATCTTCCACTGGACAAATGTCGAAAGCTAAAGGATGTTGCAGCCGGCACACAATATTCCACCCAACCACCTCACATTGTAAAATTAAGAGAGAAACAGACTTAGGCTGTAAGAAACCAAAATTACACAAAGGGATACCTAAAGCAATTCAGGGAGGGCTCCTCGCATGAAAGCAAAGCCTTCCTAGTTTCCAAGGCGCAACAGGGCTTGTCCCTCCCTCAAGACAAAAGGGATGAATTTGCAGAGAACTTACCAGGTCGTACTCTTCTGGGTCGGCAGACATGCCTCGCATCCCGTACCGATGGGCGTCTTTAGCAAGGCGGTTGGCAAATTCTTCACCAGTCCCTGTCTGAGAGCCATAAAATACCACAATATTTCTTCCCTGAGGAGGAGATAAAGCCGTGGGTGGGGTGGGGAAAGGAGAGGAGAGACATGTCACATCAGTCCAAAAGGTATCTGCTCTGGGATCATTCCTCAAGAGGACCAGAGTTAGTAATTCCCGGTAGCAACCCCTGCCTTGCTCTCAGAGTAATTGCAGAGTGTTTCTGAATCACTTTCTGCAAGTGACTGGCCTGCTCTAGACTAAGCAGCAGATAAAAAAATTCCCTGAACTGACTGCAGGAAGGGATGAGGGGGAGTTTAAGTGCATCAACTCACATTTGGGCTACCCGGGCTTATAAACAGATTGGAACAGTTATCATTTTGGACTGCACGCTTCTCTGAATCTTACAATGCAGTTGCCAGTTGAAGCAATGCATATACGTACAAAAGCATATTTGGGGGAGAAATGTCTATTTTAGGAGGAAGCCAGTGCAAAAAAAGTATTTCAGCTAGAAATGCATGCAATGTAAATGCAAGGCCATTGTGCTTTTTTTAAAAAAAAAAAATGCACAAACAGGATGGAATAAGTGGTGATTAAACATATCTGAAACTAACATGGGCAGAACATAGATTCACCTATAGCAACTGCTGGTAGGTGACGCATGACTGACCACACACAAAGGAACCCTTCCCTACATATAATAAAAGAATTATTATATCAAGTAAAAAAGATCTGGCCTCACCACCTCCCAGACATGCTAGATTTCTATTTTTGTTTTTAAGCCAAGCCAGTTTTATTGTAACATCTGCTGTTTGCCAATTCCCCCACTTGCTAGATAAAAGCCTGCCAGGCACCGCCACCCTAGGTGCCCTACTAATGTTTTGGACCGCAACTTTCAGCCCAGAGCGCCAGCTGCGGTTGACAGGAGTTGTAATTAAAAAAAAAAAATCATCTGGAGAGGAACCAGGTTGGTGGCTGATTCACACTGTCTCTGATCCTTGATTGAGCAAACGAAAATTAAACCTCCTGGATTATGAGGACATTACGTTTTGTATCTCACCATCATCCCCTGACACGAAAGGGGAGCTTGTTTCATCCTCACTGGAAAAAAGCCTCCGAGGCTGGTTTGGCAGAAAACCAAGGTTGCCTGGGAAGATCCACGGCAGAGCCGGGGTTTGAATTTAGGTCTTTCCCAGTGTGAGAAAATGCTCTTGTTCCTTTATATTGCGCTTAGGGCAGTCTGTGTTCCCAGAAGATGTAGGTGGGGGAAAAAAAAAACCCTCTCTACTTACATGGAGGGACAATCAACCTTTCCTTCACTAGAGACGTCAAAAACGTGGCTGAGTTTATCATTACCATTATCATATTTATACCCGACCTTCCTCCCAGTAGGAACCCAGGGACATATGTGCTCAAGCTGAACTTGGTAATCAAGCTGAACTTGGAGCATCAAAGTTCAAGGGAAGGGATGAGTGTACAAAATCACTTTTTAATATCTTACTGAGGCTTCTGCACCAGAGTCTGACTGCTGCTATATTATTTTGCAGCATATTGTATTTTATATTGATTGTTGTGGATTTCAAGTACTGCATTTTACATGAGCCGATTAACAGCCGGAATCTCTCTTATCTGTCTTAAAACAACATAGCAGGTCAGGCCGCTTATCTGTTTAGCACAGGGATAGGGAACCTTTTCCAACCCAAGGGCCACATTCCCTCGTAGGTGGCCTTTGCGGGGGGGGGGGGGGGAGAGATGCTAGTGGTGGGTGCAGCCAGAAGCAAAAGTGGGTGGGGCAACAGATGTGCCCACCTCCTTTTGGCTACACTCCAGCCACATACAATTCAGACACGCGTCTCCATCTAAGCAAGTCAGGCAAAAGTACTTGAGGAGGACATAGACCAGCTCCTGCGAGGGGCATGGCCTGGATAGAGTCCCCAAGGGCCGCGTAGTGAGGCCTGGAGGTTCCTGACCCTCCAGTTGTTTCATAAAATGCACTGTGGCAACACGGACACCAAACTGGGCGGATCCAAGTTCGGGGAGCTCTATTCGGCGTATATAAACAATAAAAATTAAATAAATCCATTGTTCTTTCAGGTGTGCCAAAAAATTACTGGGTCATCATGGTCGCTTTTCTTCAAACGTGAGCGGCGTTAACAGAAGCGTACACTATGGAGAGCCGTCTGTGGGATGCACGTTTTAAAAAATAGCCACACCACCCCTGTTGCCTCCATGGCATGGAGGCAATATTAAGGGCCGTAGCTCAGTGGCAGAGCATTTGCCATGTACGCAGAAGGTTCCAAGTTCAACCCCTGGGACAGACACCTGCCTGACACCCTGGAGAGCTGCCGTCTGTCCGTGTGGACAGTACTGAGATAGACACACCACGGGTCTGACTCGGTTTAAGGCAACGTCCTATGTTCCTGTTTCAACCCTTTGCTCAGAACCCTGAGGACTAGAATCCTACTTTCCTTTTAGGGGAAGGAACGCAGGTTGGGCTGGGAAAGATTCCTGGCCTGAACCATGAGGACTAGAATAATGCGTTACTTTTAGGGCAGGGACCATAGCTCAACAGCAGGTTCAATCCCTGGCAGCATCTCCAGATAGGGCCAGAAGAGTCCCTTGCCTGAAACCCAGGACAGCCGCTGCCAGTCAGTGTGGATAATATTGAGCTACATGGACCAGGGTTGGACCCTGTAGGAGGCATGCCATCGCAAGGGATCCAGGAGGGCAGGAAAAAACCTTGCTGCAGCTCCCGTTTCAACATCTACTGGGCCAGAAGTACGCAAGAAAGAAAAGCCAAACATACCGTCTTCTTCATTTTTTCAATGAAGCTGCCTTCGTTGGCCGACTGCCCTCTGAAAGGGAGAGAGAGGGGGGGAAAGTTATGAAGTACGCACTCTTGATCGCCACGGCTGTGCATCCAGATCAGAGAGGCCGGCAGCTAAGTCTCTATCCCTGCCCACGTTGGCAATTCCCCCAGGCCAGCCGCTGCTGCTTCAGCTTTTTGTTGCTGCAGCAGGGGCAGAAAACTACTTGCAACCCAAGGGCCGCATGGCAGCAGCGGGCAACCTCCCAGGGGCCGCATGCCAGCAGCAGGCAGGGTCAGAAGCCAAAGCTAAGGGAGCAAGAAATGCACTTTTCCCCTTTGCATGGCAGGCAAGTTTCTACACAAACGTCTCTGTCTCCTCCATCCAGGAAGGAAGAACCATCATCAGAGTTCAGGGACACATTCTCCCCAGGCGTAAGGAGGGTGTGAGGCATGGCTGGCGGAGGGTGTGGACTGGGGAGGTTCTGAGGGCCAGACAGTTTGGCCTGGAGGGCCGCTTTCAGCTCTGGGGCCTGAGGCTCCCCACTCCTGCTATACAGTCCTGAGTACAGTCTCCCTTGCAACCACCACGCAGGACTCTTTCAGGCTCACACAGAGCTACTCTGTCGATAAATTAGTCCTACGCAAAATAATTACATGCCTATTAACACAATGGTGATGTAGGATAGCAGCTAAGCAACAAAAAAAGGAAGGGACTGGGACGTCCCCAGTTCAGTTTGAACCCAGAAAGCCATTCTCTGAGCCTTAGCCCTCCCCCATCTGCAATCTGAGGGACCATTAGGCTGCCCTACCTTGCAGGGTCGCTATTAAGGATTACAACAAAACCATATACGAGGGCAGTTTCAGACCCTTCGGAAGCAGAGAAATCGTTACTTCTTTTGCGTCCCAGTCAACGAGGAGTTTATGGTGGCCTGAGTGGGTTTTCCCACTCCTCCCCCACCGCCACCCCACAAACAACTGTCCTACGAGGTAGGCAAAAAACAAAAACACCCCATACATGGGCAGGGGGTTGTGTGCGAGTACAATAAAAACACAATGATGATAAAAACAACTGATACAACAACATACTAGTTAACAGAGCCGGCAAAGTGGGCCTTGTGGAATATAAAATGTCAGCCAATTATTATTATTATTATTATTATTATTATTATTATTATTATTATTATTATTATTATTATTATTATTATTATTATTATTATTACTATTACTATTACTATTATTATTATTATTATTATTATTATTATTATTACTACTATTATTACCACCACCACCACCCACTCTTCACCAGTTGGTCCCATGGAGGGTCACAACAATATAAAATGTGTCATTAAGAACAGTTTAAAAAAAAAAACAAATTCAGTCCTGAGGTTAGGATGAGAGATAGCAACTATCCCTCCCCTCAAGGCCATCCCGTGACTTTCACGGCCAAGCAGAGTTTTGAAGCAAAGTCTCCTAGATCAGCTCTCAATAATGGCCGGTTTACACCATAACCTGTTTTCAGGGTCGCTGCCTGCTTTTCTCCCCCTTCTTTGCAGAGTGCCTTCGCTCTTAGGTGCTGCAGCTGTTTGGTACGGCGTATGGCTAAATAGAACCTCCAGATCCAGAGACACTTTACCTCTCTGGAGACTTTGCGAGGAAGAAAGAGCAGCAAAGGGCTACCAACTTCATGCCCTCAATTGTGGCTCTTCCCCACGACAGGCCGCGGTGGGAAACAGGACGTCGCGCAAGATGGGCCTTTGCTCTGACCCCGTGGGGTGGTGGTTGTTACTATTCGCTGAATTTGTATCCTGCCCTCTCTCCCGAAGGAGCCCAGGGTGAAAAACACAAACAAAACAGTTTGACAAGAAAAAGAAAAACACACTAAAACAGTTAAACACATCCCAACACGCGACTGCAATTAAAAGCATTCTAAAACACGGCTGAAACTATTGTAAAAGACAGCTTAGAAACATTCCTTCGCCAGGGATTTTCAGGCTGCCAGGAAGAGACCCCTTCAGCCATCCAACGCCTGGGTAAACAAGAATGTTTTCAAATTCCTCCTAAAAGTTAACCTTGCTGGAGACCGACGCACCCCCCTGGGGAGGGCATTCCATAAACCGGGAGCAACTACTGGAAAGGCCCTGTGAGTAAGTTAAGCCTGGTATGCCCTCTTCTACCGTAAGGAGTGCACACCACCCTGGAAGACGAGAAGATGGGAGGGAGGCAGCCCTGCCGGATCAGGCCTAAGCTCAGTCCAATGCAGCATTCCGTTTCCCACAGTAGCCAATCAGATGCCTCCGAGAAGCAGAGAGGCAGGGCATGAAGGACACTGCCCTTTCCATGTTAATTTGTGACCTCCCCCTCTCCCTTGGTGCTAGAGGTGGGAAGAGGACTACCTCTACCTAGCCCTCCCATTCAACCTCCTCATTTGCCAAGTGTATATTGAACAGCTGGGGTGGGGGGAAGAGAGAAGTAGCCCTCCCCAAACCCTTATTATAGCAAGCCCACTCTCTGCTTTCTCAAATATTGGAAGGGCTGCCATGCCAGAAACGGAGCAGATTTCTACTCCGTTGATCCAGAGGGCAGGACCTGAACCAAGGGGTGGACCTTCATAGCGGGCAGATTTCAGCTAAACATTAGGAGAAACTTTCTAAAGATGGAGAGCTACTCCTTTGCTGGTGGCATTTAAGCAGAGACAGAGGGCCATCTGTCGGGGTGGTGATCACAGAATAGTAGAGCTGGAAGGGGCCCATAAGGCCATCCAGTCCAACCCCCTGCTCAATGCAGGAATCCAAATCAAAGCATTCCCAACAGATGGCTATCCAGCTGCCTCTTGAAGGCCTCCAGTGTCGGAGAGCCCACTACCTCTCTAGGTCATTGGCTCCATTGTCATATGGCTCTAACAGTTAGGAAGCTTTTCCTGATGTTCAGTTGAAATCTGGCTTCCTGCAACTTGAGCAGTCTTCTCAAGGGCTTTTGGCAACGACAAGGCCGTCTGGGGGTGGGTGGATGGGAGGGAGGGGAGGAGGTCAATCTCTTATCTTTTTGTCGCCTGTTGAAGACCTTCCTCTTTCAACAAGCCTTTTAAGGAGGAAGCTTATCCCAGTCTGCTACTGAAGACCTTCCTCCTTCAACAAGCCTTTTAAGTAGAGACCTTATCCCAGTCTGTGTCTGTGCTGGAATTGCCTTTTAAGACGTTTTAAAACCTTTTTTAAAAAAACAATGTTAATCTTTTTATTTTTTAAAAAAAATCTTGAAAGTTTTTTTTAAAATGTTCTTAAAGATGTTTTGTTTTAATGCATTTTAAAGTCTGTTTTCATGACGTTTTAACGTTTTTTCAGGGCTTCTGTTTGCCGCCCTGGGCTCCTGCGGGGATAAAGGGTGGGATATAAACCAAATAATAAATAAACTCTTTCCCCACCAAAAAAAACATGAGTCAAGCTCATTAGGGAAGTCAAGCAAAACAAAGCTCCAAGAGCCCCAGCCAAATTGGCCTGAACTAAGCACATCTGGAAGCGAGGCGTGGGTAGGCAAGGCAGCCTCAAAGGAACAGAGACAGCACTACTTGGCCGGGGAGGGGGGCAGAAAGAAAAGACATAAGGAGGAGGGGGTGGCTTAATTGGATCCCACCGGAGGCCAGGGTGCTTTTCAGAGACAGAGGAGGAGGAGTTGGCTGCCTGCCCGTTTCAAGCAGAAGGCAAGAACCACAGACATAGCATCACTTCCCATTTGTGTTTCACAAGAGAAGAAGAATGCGAGGCAGAGAGGGGAAAAAAGAACGGAAGAGTTCAGCCAGCTTTGGGTTTCAAACACAACACCACACAACCTGTCCTTGTCGGGCCCGGCCAGAGCTCGAGAAGGTGGGTCCGGGGGGGGGGAAGTGGGGTATAAGGGCGGAGCTTGGAGAGCATGGAAAGGAAGGGAGGAACCACAGCAAGATTATGGATCAGGGCGTTTAGCACAGCCTTGGCCAGCCTGGTACCGTCCCAAAGTTTCAGGCCACTGTTCTCCAACCTTGAGCCCCAGATGTTGTCAAACTACAACTCCCATCAGCCCCTGCAGGCTTAGCCAATGGCCAAAGGTGAAGGGAGTTGCAGTTCAACAACATCTGGGGACCCAAGGTAGAAGAATAGCGTTTTAGACTACATCGGCCCCAGCCGGGACAACCGTGCTGATCAGAGCTGATGGGGCTGGCCGTCCAAAACGGCCATGCTGGCTGTGGTCTGGAGGGCACCAGGTTGACAAAAGGCTTGCCTAGTGAGTAAAAAAGCAAAAGAGGAGCTAGGGTATTGATCTCGCAGATTTCAAGGTCTAAAATAAATCTGCTCGTTAAGTACATTCTCTCCTCCAATTTTGCAGACGGGGAACATTGCCCCGATCTGCCATAGGCGGAAATATACCCATGGCAGGAGAACTTGTAAACCAAGCAGCAATAGCCTCTTGTCCATCTCTGATGGCCCTTTGGCACAACCTCACAAATGCACCCTGCTTTCTCTGAAGATGGTAAAGGGGAGGGGGGAGAGAGAGATGAAAGATGACAGACCAAAGATGGACCACAGGCCAATTTCTGGTTGGCCACCTGCTGGTTGCCAGGATTCTTGCAGAGAAGCTGGACCAGGTTCACCTTAACCCTCATCTAGCAATTATTATGTTCCTAACAGAGCAATATATCAATCAGAAAAGGCCATTGCTCAGTGACAGAGCATCCTTTGTGCGCAAAAGGTCCCAGAATCAATACGCAGCATCTGTGGTACAGCTGGGGAAAGACTCCAGCCTGCAACTTTGGACAGCCCTAGCCAATCAGTGCTGACAATGACTGACCTGCACAGGAGTATATTGCCTAGACAGGTAGAACTTCCTCGGTTACTGAGCGCAGGATCAAGGCTGCCGTGGAAAGCGCGGAAGGTTCTCTAACACTGAGGTTGATGTTCTAAACCCAGCTTTAAATAATGGCTGTAATTTTTTTCTTTTTCACATAAGTGAATGAAATTTGCAGGCAAACATTGCCTAGAACTTCCAACTCCTAGGAGGCAGTACAGCCAAAGGTCATGGATGTTGGGAGGTGTAGCCCAGCAACATCTGAAGGGCATGAGATTGGGGAAGGCTAAGGTAAAGCATCGACCTTGGCATTACCACATTTTTTCTTGCAGAGAAGTTTCTTCAACACTGAGGTTGTTGCTCTAACCCATTCTTCCTCAACCTTAGATGCAGGATGTTGGTGGACTACGGTTCCCATCATCCCTGACCATCAGCTGCGCTGCTTGCCTGGAGTTCAACATCTGGAGAGCAACACATTAGGGAGCATCACTGCTTTTATTCTCTCTGGGCCAAACTACGTGCAACGTCTGCCTGCAAATTTCATTCGCTTATGTGAAAAGTGGGGTGGGGGGAGAATGTCAATAGCCATTTTCAGTTTCCCCGTTAACAGTGATGATGATACAAGAGCTTCAAAGAAAAGTGGCGATGAATCAGATCCTGACTGTTCTTTGAAGTGTGGGGTTCTCCAGACACTGAATGAAGTAAGAAAGAACTTTCTGGGACTCTGAGAGCCCTTATTATAAGGGGAAACTTTTCAATGCCTTATAGACAGTTGCCTATAACATGCTTAACTATGCCACTCTTATTTTGGAGAAGCAGCAGCCACAGGTCTCCAGTCTCAAATATGTTCCTGATCCAGACTGGGGTCAGTGCCAGTTTTCTGCTGAACCCCACCCCGCCTTTGCCTGGCTGCAGCGAACAACTCTTTGCAGGGAGAGGGCAAAAAACAACCAGGAGAGAGCAGGGGTTTTTTTCCAGCAGAAAGCCAGATCAAGGCCCTCTGACTGCTCTTCCTCCACTGAACTCAATGGGACTGACTTCTAAGTAGACCTGGGTAGGTTAACACCAGTAATCAACCCTGCAGGCTTCTTGCTGACAAACTGAATTAGGAAAGCAAGTCAGCTCACAAGAGATAAAATCCAAAGCCCACCTAGCCTTGGGGGCGTGCGGAGCTCAACTCTCTTGCAGATTACAAAAACTGCTTAATTGTCCGGAAGAGATTACAATTTGCCCTCAGATAAAAGGAGTATCGCAAACCTGGATTAGAGCTGCTAGAATTCCTCCCCACCTCTTTGCCATACTCTAAAGCCATCCCACTTGTGACAGGGTCAGGGTAGTTAAACGTATTTTTTTAAAAATCCTCTTGAATCACATCCAAGGCCCATCGAGGCCCACATCCTGTTTCCCACAGCTGCCCGCCAAGATGCCTCTTTGGGAAGCCCACAGACAGAGGGAGCAGCCTATACCCAATACAAACCTACCCGTACACTGCGCTCGACACCTAAGGCCCTCCTCCGAGTGCCATCCCATCGAGAAGCTCGGAGGGTAGTGACCAGAACCAGGGCCTTCTCGGTGGTGGCCCCCGAATTGTGGAATAGTCTCCCCGATGAGGTACGCCTGGCGCCGACGCTGCTATCTTTTCGGCGCGAGGTGAAAACCTTTTTATACTCCCAGGCATTTTAAAATGTATTTTAATAATTGTTTTTATAGTGTATTTTAAACAGTATCTTATTATTGTTATATTTTGATGTTGCTTGGTTGTTGTTGTTTGTTGTTTTGATTTTTGATTCTGTTATATTTACTGTATTTATCTATTTTGCCTGTTTTATCTTTTATGTACACCGCCAAGAGAGCCTTCTTGGCTTAGGGCGGTATATAAATTAAATTAAATAAATAAATAAATAAATATCGCTATTGCATCTGGTACTCAATAGTATACTGCTTCTGCAAATGGAGGTTCCACCTTAATCGTCACTTTTAAGAGCAGCCCTGCAGGATCAGAGCATGGAGACCTACATTCTAAAGCGGGAAAGTCTCAAGCAGGGCGTGATGGAAGCATCCCTTCCTATCTTGGTGCTTCCCAGAAGCTGGCATTCACAGGTATACTGCTTCTCAACTTGGAGGCTCGACAGAGCCAACATAGCAAATATGCCACGTTAAGGGATATATGAACAGCTAACTACTCCAAACAAAGAAAGCAGCCTTGGGAATGTAACCCAAAACTCCTGATATGCAAGAAGTCTCTGTACGTGCCTCCTGGACCTCCGAAAATCAGACGGCAGGAACACAGAGAAGCCTGCCACCTTCACACCCTTCCTGCTAGCTGCCAGGAGCAGCTGACTGGCCCCTGTTGGCACTTTCTCCTCCTTGCCGATTCCAGTGTACATCCAGAGAGTTCCCGATAGCTGAGCAGCTGCCTGGTGACTGGCCGTCTCCAGGTAGGTCTGGGAGGGACTCCTGCCTGAAACCTCGGACAGCCACTGCTGCCAGTCAGTGTAGACAGCACAGAGCCAGATGGACCAGTGGTCTGAGTTGGTCTAAAGCAGCTTCCTCTCTTCCTACGAGACTTGACCCGTCAGCCGCAAAGTCCCCAGTTCAAAATCTGCCATGAATTTTACTAGGTGGCATTGCTGACTTTCAGCCTCAGCCTCATCTACGCAATATCCGGGGTGGGGTGGGGGGAGAGAGAGAAGAGTCATACTGGCCTACCTTGCAGGGCTTAGGAGAGCAAACGTGCATGAACACATTAAAAGGTCATTTAAAAAATTTATTTCCTTACATTTATATCCCACTTTTCTTCTGTCGTGGAACCTGAGGCAGCATACGCCTGGGGTGGACCTCCCACCCACCCAAGCGCTGGCCAGACCCAGGCCTGCTTAGCTTCACCAAAAGCTGGCGCCGTCGTGAATCTCCGGATCAAAGCAATTCATATTAGGCAGGAAGAGAGCCTTTTAACCCGAGCCGAGTCATCCACTCTGGCCCCATCTACTCTGGCTGGTAGCGTCTCTCCAGGGTGTTTTGACTTGGGATGTGGGGCGCTGAACTGGGAGTCGGCAGCCCGCAATGCGCACGGCTCCACCACTGAGCCACGGGCCTCTCCACTGACACTAAACGCTTTGACGGAAAAAAAAAAAAAGGACCGCACTAGTCCTCATTAAGTTTGGGATACTTTTAAGCAGCCAGAACTGGCGCTCACGGATGCTGGGGCAGGAGCAGCAGAGGGGAAGAGCCGGGGCAAAAGGAGGATCAAGCCACGCAACATCTCTCAGGAACGTCCAAGGGTTGTAGGTCAATCCTTGGCATCTCCAGGTTGGGCTAGGAGAGACGCCTGCCTGAAACCTTGTAGAGACACTGCCAGTCAGTGCAGACAGTACTGCGCTCAACGGACCAAGGGTCTGACCGGGTGTAAAGCAGCTTTCTAGATTCCTAAAACAACCTCACACAGCAGCATCCGTGTGCGTTTCAGGTTTTCCCAAGACGAAGCTACCCCTCACCCCCCCCCCAAAAAAAGCTTTCACGTCCAACCCGATTGGCTTGGACTACGCTCAAGAAGAGCCAGCCTCATCTTCAGGGAAGGCAGCCAGGAAAGCCGGGGGAGGGAGTTTTCGAAAGGGCATGGCCACTTACCCCCCCAGAGGACCCTCCTCTCGCGGCGAGGAGTGCGGGCAGCCCATGATGGATTCTGAACAGCAACCAGGGACTTCCAGACCCCGAAATCTCATACCAACGGCAGGGAGTCAGGAGAGCTAAACTTCACTCCGCTGCCGCGGGGCAGGCAAACGCAAGCAGAGAGCGAGAGAGCGCTCCTCATCCTCACCCTCCCAGAGACTGAGCGGCCAGCGGCCAACCTCCTTTTGTTAAAAGCAGAGCGACGCTTGCATACCAACTCCCCTCAACAGACTGCAGGCCTTGCTTGATCCTCTGGGATTCGTGCCGGTTGCCTGTCCAAAAAGTTACCCGGAGGGTCCGGCGCAAACCCTACAACTCCAAACATCTGGCGGGAGCAGAAAGGAATGAGCGTGGAAGGGGGGGGGAGAAGGGAAGAGAGAGAAACTCAAGAATGAAAACTCCCAGGGTGCCTTGCAACACAGGGCACCCCCCCCCTCCATCTCTCTAATTCTAGGATGGAGGGGGACAGGAGGTGTCCTGGCGGCAACCGACTCCTCGTTGCCCTAACAACAGTTTTGCATCACGGCACTTTTTCTTTGTCATTAAAAAAAGAAAATTAAATTAAAAGCATCTCCTTCATTCCTGGCAGGACCTTTGGGGAAGAACGCTCAAAGGGATTAAGGGGAAGGAGCCTGTGTGCCCGTGCATGCGCGGACCGAGGGACAGAAGCAAACTTTTGAATCCTTTTTGGGAGTTGGAAGATTAAAGTTAACACAAAACCAGTTGTTAGGAGACCCCCCCTCCCACCCCCACCCCTGTGGTTGAACAGTCAGTCCCTCTTCCCTGAGAACTTTGGGAATTATAGCTCTGGGAGGGGAATAGGGGGGTCTCCTAAAAAATCTCAGCACCCTTGACAAAACTACATTTCCCAGGATATGATATTGACCAATAAAAGGCTTTGGAATTAAAAAAAAAATTGACACAGATTTCTAGGATGAATAATGAGAGAAATATAATTTTCTAGGCTAGATTCTCTGTAGAGACAGTAGCAACACAGGAGAGAAGCAAAGCAAGAACATCAACCAACATACAAAAAAAGTAATTCTCCATCTTTGGAGATGGCAGGTGTTACCACCACTCACCATATGCTCAGAGGCACATGTTACCAAATTCTTCCAAGCTACATGGGAAGTGGATTGGCCTGTAAAAGACCAACCCAAATGGTGTTTGCATTTTGACAAATTTGTAGGGCGGTACAGTATCTCGGAGAGGAGGTCAGGTCTCCTGCTCCCCTGGTGCATTCACTATAGCTGCCCAATCTCCCTGCTTTTTAAAGTTTGGTAGAAATATCTGTTGGCTATAGGTCCGTTCTTAAACCGCAAGGGGTTTTGGCCTATCAGTGAATACTCTCTTAATTGCCAAGGCAAGGTATATAGGCAGAACTACACAGAGATACAGGGACAGAGCGCCCCCTCCCCCCCCCATTTGTGCATAGAGAATCGCAACCAGCAGGGTCTGCAACAAAATGTTGCAAGGTCTCCTCCATCCTAACAGGAGTGCTCCTGTTGCACACACACACAAAAGCATGTTGGGTTGCATTTGGGCTTTAAAAAACCCCTTAAGTTGGGTTCTTGTTTTTATTTTTTAAAGATGATTTGTACATCTGCAAACCTCAGGGTTTCTCCCAAGCATGTTGACGCTCCTCTCTTGTTGGCCCCTGTGAGAACAGGAGGCTGAACTACACGGGCCACTGGCCGGATCGAGCATGCTCTTCTTGCATTCCTAAACCCCCGGCAACGGTGGGGCATCATAAGAGACCTGACCCCGGGGAGGGGGGGGAAGAACTACAGCGTTGGTTCATCCTTCCAGGAAAGGATACAGCCTTGTACAAGGAAGAGTTATTTCTTCCCTCGCTGACAATAAAAGTGATTTTAAGAAATGTGTTTTGCGTAGGCTTCCCAAACTCTCTTCCCTGGTTGTGGTCTGTGGCCTTCTGCCTGTCACGGGTGCAAGAACAGAACCACAGATCCGGATTCCTTCCCACCCCCCTCACCCGTTCCCCCAGCTATTTCATAACCAAAAACCAAACCCACAAGGAAGGATCAATCGCTGACCCTTAGCTGGGACATGCTGGCATCGTTCTAAGCGCACTGCCACACGGAGCATCTCTGCGCCTGCTCCGCCCGCTGCCTCTCCACCCCAGGTGGAAGAGCCGGGTTGTTAAGAGCTGGACCGCTGGATTTGCACCTCCCCAGGAAACGCACTTCAAATGGTCTCCGCCACAATCGTTCGGCTTAACTTTGGCACGCCGCTGTGCCTCTCTCGCACGCACGCCCTCTTCGCCCATGGGTTTCAGCAAAACAAAGAGCTTACAATACGTGACAGCCTTGTTAAAACATCTGCACTGGCTGCCCAACTGCTACCGAGCCAGGTTCAAGGTCCTTGTATTAGTTTACAAAGCCCTGAACAACTTAGGCCCAGGGTACCTTAGGAACCACCTAAGCCACTGGGATCATCTGCAGCAGTGTCGTTGGTCATCCCCTGAGCTCATTTAACAACAGAAAGAAATCGAGCCTTAAGTATCATCGGCCCAGTCCTGCGGAACACTCTGCCACTAGAGATTCAGCAGGCACTTTCCGTTCTGACTTTCAAGCACCTGCTGAAAACTTTTCTAGGTCGCCAGGCTTATGCAGGCCATTAAGAAGGTAGCTTTCTGCAATAGTTAATGATTCCTGATTTTAAATTTTTCCATGGCTGTAGTATGATTTTAGGTTTGGTTCAAGATCTGATAACATTCAGTGCCAAAAACATGCATCCATGCAGAAAATCAGACAGGGGGCAAATACTTTTTCACAGCACTGTATATGTTGTAAGCCACTTTGATTTTTTTTTTTTAATAGCGGTCTATAAATATTTTTATAAATAAAATAATCTTTTTTTTAGGGTTGCTATTGGAGGTTGCCAATGCATAAGGCTGCCATAAGTCAAAATTGACTTGAAGGCACATAACAACAACCGGTAAAGGCCAGACCCCCCCCCACACACACACACACACGCCACCCCCGGCTCCATCCAGCCGCTCGGCCACTTACGGTGCTGGTGCCTGGATTTTTGCAAACTCCGGGACCTCTTCTTTCTTCTTGTGGAAGAAGAACCAGTACGTCAAAAGGCCGATGATAATGGAGAAGAGGAGCACGTCCGTCATGCTGAAGGGAACAGAGGCCTCCTCATTTTTCGCAGAGGCAGAGTCGTCCTTGGAGGATGCGATCCCCATGGCAACAGAAAAACTGAAAAGGAAAGAAACATGCATCACGCTTCTGGTTCTGGCTTCGGATTTCGGCAAACAGAGAACGTCTGGAACCAAAACAAATCCCCACAACCCTTCAGGTGTGAAAAACAGGGCTCAGCTCCATCGTTCACTGGCAAGAGCTAACTTCAGAACATGCAGAATAAAAAAAAACCAAGAGTACCTCTGAGGATAGCCAGTTTCTTAAACAGAGTTACCGCAGCCACATACCCGGCATCAGAGATCAGTAGGGAGCATGAATCACACATTGTGGCTTTTGGGAACAAGATGCGGTCTTGGGCGAAGTTTGATACCTTGCCGTGAGTGTCGCCATACCTTATGAAACTTCGTAGCACATATGTGGGGAGATCAGGCATGCCCCAGTGAGTCTACCCGAAACAGGGAATGATGAAACAACTCCCAGAGCTTTACCCTTTTCTCCCAATGGCGCAAGCCTTATCCTGCCTTGCTAAATACTGATCTGAAGGAAGCTGATGTTATTAGCTACAAAAAAAGTAGACAATTCAAGCAGCTTAAGGTGAGGCCAGAGAGACCCTGGGTTTGTCATCGAGGTGTGGCTATTTTCGGGGAGGGGGACAGAAGAGTTTGCTAGTTATTAATATCAACTTTGGGGTTAGCTGTTGGATATGACTGGATATTTTTACTTGGGAGTTACTGATGAGCTTGATGCTCATTCACATTTTGATATACACCAGATTAACACTTTTTTTAGCACTGCAGCAATAGTGCACTTTTTTCCTACATACCGTTATCGTAACACTGCGCTTAGATTCTCTGTCGTTCGTGTGAACCGCTTTGAGCACAGATGTGTTTGTGGAAAATGCGGCATCTACATAAATTCACTATGATTACCTCAAAGGGAGCAGCATTAAACAAGAACTCTGTAAAAGAGACTGCAAGCTCCTCAGGGCAGAGACTTGTGTTCTCATCTGTTCATCCTGCAGGTGGGGGGGGGCGTTCCTCTTCCACCTGGCTGCTGCAGAGGTAAAGGCCAGCAGGGGCCACGCCATTGGCTCAGCTACGAGACCAGCTCCACTTGACTCTTCCGCTCCTTGAGCCATTTTCCATCCCAGCTGGTCGCTATACAGAACTTTGCAACTGTAAAGGTCTAATACTTTGAGAGCCAGGGTGATGTAATATTTAGAGTGCTTGGCTATGACCTGGGAGAGCAGGGTTCGAATTCCCGCTCAGCCATGAAGCTCAGGGCCAGTCACTGTCTCTCAGCCTAGCCTACCTCACAGGGTTGTTGTGGGGATTAAAATGGAGAGGCGAGAACCGTGCACACCACAGGGGCTGTCTGGTTTGTTACTGATATCACGTAAGGTACTCCAAGAATCTTTTTGGCTGAAGAGTGGGGTAAAATAAAATAAATCCTTTAAACCAGAGGTTCCCAAAAGTATTCCCCAGTGGACCACTTGAAAACTGCTGAAAGTCTTGGCAGACCACCATGTTTTTTCCTGCCCGTCGCAGCACTGTGCTGGGCTAGATGCTATGTGATTTTGATCGTATTTTTACTCTTACTTCTTGTATATTGTACCTGTACTGTATTACAATCTGAATTCCACAGAATCAAAACTGGCAAGCGTTTGTCACAGACAGGCCATGGGCCACTTCAGTGAAGACCGTGGAACGCAGGTGGCCCGCGGGCCAAGAGTTTGGGAAGCCTTGCTTTAAACGACGTTAAAACTTTTAAAAGCCACAGGAGCGTAACGACAAGAAGACCTCTCTCCTTCCCCAATTGCTCTACATAGAACCGATGTCACCAGGTGCCAAATATGTTAGCCGACACAGTGAGGAGAAAGCGAGAGAAACACCCATCTGAAAAAGAAAAGAACCCTCCCACTCAACTCTTTCAGGCCAAAAGGAATGAAAGGAAAGGAAGGAGTTTGCAGATTTATTTTTTTAACTTCGATTACTAGCCAATCCATTGCTTGTGGTAGCCAAAAACCCAGAGAAAAGGACTTCTTCATACAGCTCGTTGTTAAACTGTGTAATTCGCCTCTCCGAGGCGTAGCAATGGCCACCAGCTTGCAATGCGCTCTCTGGGTGGCTTCGCTTGTGCTGGATCTGGAAGCTGCAGCCAGATTGCTGGCAAAAGTGAGACCTGCACTGTTTGCCAGACCAAGTTTAAGGTGTTCCTATTAGCAGACAAAGCTCTTAACAGCTTGGGAGCAATTTACTCATTAGATCTCCTTACCCTATATATGCCCGCTCGACTGCTTCAATCTGTGGCACTGGCCCTGTTACAGATCAAGTGCCTTATAATATTTGTTTCACACTTGTAAGAAATCGTTCTTCTACTGTGGCAACACCTACTCTTTGGAACTCCCTGCCTATTGACATCAGGCAGGCGCCTTCGCTGCATTCCTTTTGGTGCCTGCTTAAAATATTTCTGTTCAGGCAAACCTATCCAGACACAGAGATGTTTTAATCTCTGCTGCTGTTTTAATTGCCTTTTAACTGTTTTTAATTACCCGTCTTTATTTATTTATTAAACTTATATACCACCCCATAGCCAAAGCTTTCTGGGCGGTTTACAATAACTAAAAACAAATATTGATCATTTTAATGTTTCTTGTAAACTGCTTAAAGGCTTTTTTTTTTTTTTAACAATCAAGCGGTATATACATTTTGTTAAATAAGAAAACATGGGTGGCTTTAAAGAAGATTAGAGAAATTTGTAGAAGAGACTAGCCATTTTATCTTCTCGTCGCCTGAAGACCTTCCTCTCTCAACAAGCCTTTTAAGTTGAGACCTTATCCCAGTCTGCTACTGAAGACCTTCCTCTTTCAACAAGCCTTTTAAGTTGAGACCTTATCCCAGTCTGCCACTGAAGACCTTCCTCTTTCAACAAGCCTTTTAAGTGGAGACCTTATCCCAGTCTGCGCCTGTGTTGGAATTGCTTTTTAATATGTTCTTAAACTTTAAAAAAAATTTTTTTAATCTTAGATGATGTTTTTAAAGCTTTTTTTAAGAAACGTTTTTTAAAAAGTTTTGTTTTAACGTTTTTTAAAGTTTGCTTTTATGATGTTTTAAAGTTTTTAGTGCTTTAATTTGGCGGCCTGGCAGAAAGCATCCCCTAGTCAGCTGATCACGTCCGGGCAACAGGATGACTCCGCATAACGGATCCAAGATTCACCAAGTCAGCATGCCCAAAAATTAAGAAGAGTGGATGTTTCATCTGCTGGCCCCCACCCCCTCACCCGAACCAGGCCAAAAGTGCAGTGCTTTTACAGAACTTCAGAGTATTTGCAAACACTGTTTTGTAAAGAAGATTCAGTAGCACTGCACATGCACATCATATGCGTCTAGTGAAGAGTCACTATTGTGTAATTCTTCTATAAATGAGAGAACCAACTTGTATTTTGTTTGCTTCCTCCCGTCCCAGAAAGGTCTTGAGAATACGACAGATCCTTCCTGGCCATAATCTGACACATTATACTCAGTTGCAAAGTTTTGTACCAGTTGCTGGAAACTGCAGGAGGGGAGAGTGCTCGGGGGCTAAGGTCCTGCTTGCAGGCTTCCCATGAGGTCATCTGGTCGGCCGCTGCGGACTAGACGGGCCACTGGCCTGATCCAACAGACTTTTTCTTGCATTCTTATTCCATAAATCAGCAGGGGGAATCCGTACGCCCAGGAGCCTATTGTGGCCCCCAGACCTCTCTATCCGGCCCTCAGGGCCTTAACTCAGGCCACACCTCTCTCCAGCCATGCCCTGCACCATCCGCGTGAACTTTCACTCCGCTGAACTGCATCCGCTGGGCTGCAATAACGCCTAAACCCAGGCGGGGAGGACGACGGAGTCACATCCTCGGGGAGCAGAGGCCAGGGAAGTTGTGGCAGAAGAAAGTCAAGCACACAAGAGGGGGAGAAGCCGCGGCAACGGACGCCAGGGTGGCTAAAGCCTCCCTGTGCCGTACCAAGCGCCGCAGAGAACCAACGCAATAGGCAGGACCCTCGTTTCGCCAGCTGTCACAGACATAGCTCAGTGGCAGCGCACGCGCTTTGCATCCAGAAAGCTCCAGGATCAATCCCCAATGGCATCTCCAAGCAGGGCTGGGAACTTCCCCTGCCTGAACCCTTAGAGAGCCGCTGCCAGTCAGTGTAGACAATACTGAGCTAGATGGACCACTGGCCCAACTGTTTACGGTATGAACGCTGTTTCTATGAAGTTTATATTAAGACTGCCATGCAATTATAAAAACATTCAATTAAGTGCATGACTTTTAGCCAATTAAATCAGCATTAAGGCTGCACACGGGACGGAGGACATTGTTCTAAGTAGGTGAGGAGGAAGCACCCTTTTCTTTCTTTCTTTCTTTCTTTCTTTCTTTCTTTCTTTCTTTCTCTATTTGATTTATAGCCTGCCCTTTCTCCCAATAGGAGCCCTTTCTTTAAACAGGCTCTTCGCAGCCACATACTTCAATGGGAGACATTGCGGCCAATGGATAGCCCCATCCTTATCAACAGGGTGCCAACATCCATTGGTCAACCCCCTTTCACCACCACCCACATCCAGAGTCTCTGCAACGTAAAGCCCTTCGTTCCAAACTTCACCCACACATCATTTAGAGCCCACGCCTTCATTTTTAGTTTTTAGTGCCTTGTTTGCCGCCCTGGGCTCCTGCTGGGAGGAAGGGCAGGATACAAATTTAATAATAATAATAATAATAATAATAAATACACTCCCAGGGTGGCTAACGAAGTAATTCTGAAAAGCCAATCATAAAAGGACATTTTTAAAATTACTATTGTTACGTTTATATCGCGCCCTTCCTCCCAGAAGGAGCCCAGGGCAGCAAACAAAAACACTAAAACGTATTAAAACAAAATGTCTTTAAAAACATATTGAAAAAACACATCTTTAAAAAGATCTTTCTTTTAAAAAAAGCCAGCTTTAAAAAGATCTTAAAAAGCAGTTCCAACACAGACGCAGACTGGGATAAGGTAGGTCTCCACTTAAAAGGCTTGTTGAAGGAGGAAGGTCTTCAATAGGCGCCGAAAATATAACAAGTGACAGCACCTGTCTAATATTTAACGGGAGGGAATTCCAAAGGTTTGGTGCCAGAACACAACAACAACAAACCCAGATGAACGCAACAAATTGAAACGGCAGCAGGCCATTCAAGAAGACAGTAAAAGCAGAATCCCCCCCATGGCTTTAAAAAGAAAATGCTTTAGTCAATAGTTTTTAGAAGAACAGAAATGGTTCTTGCCTAGTGCCTAAAATGATTGCAGCGAGGGGTCCAGGCAGGCCTCTCCAGGGAGAAAATTCCAAAGGCGAGGAGCCACCCATAAAAAGACTCTCGCTTCGACTGAACCACTCTACTTCAGATAGCGAGAGCACATAAAGAAAAGCCTCACATTATGATCTCAGGAAAAGGGCCGTAGGTCAGCGGCAGAGCGTCTGCCTTGCCATGCAGAAGGTCCCGGGTTCAACCCGCGGCTTCTGCAGGCTCTGTCCTCTGTCTGATACTCTGGAGAGCCACTGACAAGCTGAATAGACAATACTGAGTTTAAATGGACCAACAGGACCAATTCAATATCAGGCAGATTCCTATGTTAGAAGCCTGCCTTGCACTGAGTCAGACCATTGGTCCACCCAGCTCAGTGCTGACTGCACTGACTGGCAGGAGTGGCTCTCCAGGGTTTCCAGGCAGGGGATACTCCCAGCCGACCGGAAGATGCTGTTCCTATGTCAGGCAGACCAACGCAGAAGACGATGATCCAAAGGGAAGATGGGATTTGGATCGCCACCTCCCGCACTCGGATTTGAGGCCAGAAACTCCATGGGAGCCCGTGGGGTTATGGCAAGATATGAGCCCTTTACCTGATGTCCCCGTTACCAACCTAGCCACAGTGCCCTGAACTAGCTGCAGTTTCTGAACAGTCTTCAGGGGCAACCCCAGGTAGAGCACATTGTAGTAATCCAACCTAAAAAAAAAAATGTTACCAGGACACGTGTAACTGTGGCCAGGCTCTCTCTGTCCGAGAGGAGGGTCACAGTCAGCTTATCAGCCTGAACGGATAAAAATGCTCCTTCACGCCACTATTTCAGCCTCAGGTGAGGAGGATTTAAATAAATGTGGCAATACCTCTTATCTTCGATTAGATGGAGTTTATTTTTTCCAAAAGAAAAAAAGGATGGGGCCTTCCAGATGTTGTTGGACTCTACATCCCGCCATCCCTGACCATTGGCCATGCTGGCTGGAGCCGAGGGTAGCTGGCGACCAACATCTGGAGGGCCCCAAGGTTGGCCTGCTCCTTGGAACGGCTCTTCAGAGCCTCAGGCAGAGGCAAGTGCCCCCTCTCTTCAAATCCTTTAACTGGAGAGATCAGAGGTTGACCCAGGGAGCTCCTGCATGCAGAGTGCATGCTCTACGTGGCCTCTGCGCACGCGAGGGACAGTGGAAAGATAAGCCACTTACCAGCCAGTGGTGGCAGAAGAGGACGGAACAGAGCTGCAGACGTGTGAGATGCAAGATTTGCAACTGCAGCCAAAGCAAAGGCATAGGGATGAACTTAGTCGAGAAACGTGGGAGGAGGAGGGAGGAGGAAGGAGGGAGGCAGGCAAGAGCACCCAGGATTACACCTGACATTCTTCACCTCCCAGCCGGCTCTGGTTGCTATTTCCACCCAGCGGGACGTGCGGTGCCAGCCCGTGACACGCACAGAGCCGCTCTACCTCTTCCCAAGCCGGACAGCGTGACGGCAGCCTTGCAAAGGAATCCAGGGAGGCGAGTAAGCCAGGAGACGGAGGGACTGATCGCTCCCTCTGCCAGCCCACTTGGTCGAAGGCAGAAGTTTGGGGGTCTGGGCTTTTTAAGGAGCCTGCCTTTCCATGCTGGCTGTAGAGGCAGCAGTTTGCCTTCCTTGGTGAACCTCATGAAAATACAGGCAGCTAGCCTCTTCGCTAACAGGCTGGGAACATTTGTGGGCTTCTTTGCAAGGCTGAGTTGCGCTGCCACAGCTCATTGCACCCAGAAGCTGCCCCCAACAAGCTAGGTAAAGTCACAGCCAAGAGAGCTACCCTAAAGCTGCTACGTTTTCCTCTGCCCTCCCTACCCCCTTTTCCTTGCGTGCCACGTCTTCTCTTTTTTCCAAGATTGTAAGCCCGCAGGCAGAGACTGCCTTTGTTTTAATCAATGGTACGTCAGCCACTCTGAGACCCTTGTAGGCTGAAGAGCAAGGCACACCAGGCGCCAAACGTGAAAGAGATAGTAAGGAAGAGACAAGTCTGTCCCCTGCTCTTTTGGAAAAAGAACCATCGCTCAGTAGTAGAGCTCATTCTCTGCATGCAAAAAATAAATAAATAAAACTACCAGGCTCAATCCAGAGCTTGGAAAAGTTACTTTTTTGAACTACAACTTCCATCAGCCCCAGCCAGCATGGCCAGAGGTCAGGGAATGATGGGAATTGTAGTCCAGCAACATCTGGGGACCCAAAGGTTGGGAAAGGCTGCTCTAGATGTTATTAAAATGCAACTCTCCCCCCCCCCATCACCACCCCCAACCACTGGCCATTCCGTGGCTAGGGCTGACTGGGGGGGGAGGAAAAACACTACCAATTCACTCTTTATGGCAGCAGCCAAGTTTACAAACCCGCATTCCCTGCTGGAGACCCACACATACCACGGAAACACCAAGGAACAGAGCTGTCGGTAAACACTGAAATGCCGTGCCTGACAAACACACCCAGAGTGCAATCAGCCACATTGTTTTCTCACCAAAGTGGAGCAAGGGAGTTTCCAGGGACCGTCGGCAAAGAGTGAAAAGGGCAACAGGCACGCTGCTGCACCCGGGTCCTGCTCTCAGGCTTCCCATAAGAGGCATCTGGCTGGCCGCTGTGAGAAGAAACGCTGGATGGGAGATGGCCCTTCCGTCTGATGCAACCGAGTTCGTCTTATGAAAAGGGGATTAAGCCAATTCTCGGATTATGTTTCAGCTTCCTACTGAAACGAACACAATCCCTTTCCATCCAACACGGATCCAAATCAACGGCAATGGCCAATAAAGCCTCCATGTGGAGTGGCAGTATACCTCTGAATACTAGGTGCTTGGGGCTAACGGACAGAAAGGCTGTTAGCCTTCCTGCCGTGGCTTGCGAGCTTTGCAGAGGGTCAGGCACTGCTGGACACACATTTGTGGGCCAGGACCTTGTGGCTGATCTCCTCCAATGACTGAGCCGGAGAAGCAGTGGACTCCATGGTTTCCGGCAGGGGACTTCTCCAGTCTTCCTTGGAGATGGCAGGGATGGAACCCGGGACCTTTTGCATGCAAAACGGGAGCTCTGCCCCCAAAATTAAATTCTGTAGTGTTTCATCCTTTGATGCTGGGAAACGTTATGAATGCTAGCTTTAGATATGACAATTATTACTTATTTTATTTATTAAATTTATATCCCGCCCTTCCTCTCAGTAGGAGCCCAGATGAAGATGGTTACCATGATTGCCGGGCCGCCCCCTTAAGCCATGGTTTGTTGCAGCTTATGAATCCTGACTTGCCAGGGTGAAATAAAGCATGATCCCTGGCTCAAAGGTGACAGTGAGACCTTCTTCCTGTTTTGCTTTTATGAAGGTCACCCTATCTGCACATGAGCCTCACCATGCACTGTACGGACGCAGGACACTGCCTTGCACCTTGTCAGGCCTTTGACTGTCCAGCAGCAGCTCTCCAGGGTTGCAGGGCTAAGATGCCGAGAAATCGAACCCGGGACCTTTTGCATGAGAAGCAGATGCTCTGTCACAGAGCCATGGTCCTTCCCTGGCGGATTAAAAATAAATACCACCCGGCTGAATCTGAAAGAGGAAAACACTGCTTGAAAAGGGCGACACAATACATTTAAAACACATGTACCCAAGTCCCCAGGAAGTCACAAAGGCCTCTCTGGTCACGTTGCAGGGATTTGCAGAATCCAAACCTCTCCAGTGTTGATTTTTTGAAAGAGCACACCTTATTAATGCAGCTCAGATGAAAACTGCCCACTTGTAGCACTTGTTTACCCACAGAGTTTGGGTCAAGTTACCTTCTCTGTGAAGAGTCTTACACAAGAACCATTAAACCTGGGATTATTATTGTCTCTTGTAAGGGAGGAAAGGAGCAGAGGGGGGAAATATAATATTTTTTTTAAACAAAAAGATCACACCAGGCAGCTACAGAAAAGAAATAAAGAGCACATTATCCGAGCAAATTTTGGATTGTTGAGAGCTCTTTCTCGTAATCTGCCCTCCAAAGGTAATTTCGTGTTTTTTGGACAAGAGGCTACAGAAAGAAAAATGGACTGACAAGAGCATCAAGGATGTACATAATTTGGTGCAATTCATAGCACTTCATATTTAGACAGGGGGCAGAGAAGAGATAGAAGTGTCACAGTGACCTCAAATCAGTTGGAACTGACATTTAAGCACACAGCCTCTCTAACAACGCTGGATTCGTTTTTGAGATCCTCCCCAACTCTTTTGCAAAGAAGAATATTTTAGAACTTTTTTTAAAAAACACAGACAAAATTAAAGCAGAGTGATTTTAAAACCAATGCTCCTGATTTCTGAATTCCTTTCCTAGAGCAGGCGTGGGTGAATCCATTCCTCTGGGCCGGAGGATCCAACTAACTGGCACACTTTAAGGATTATTTGCATACCATTTGAAGCAGGGAAGCAGAAATTGTGCCCCTCTAGATATTGGACTACAACTCCCATCATCCCTGACCAGCGGGGCTGATGGGAGTTGAAGTCGATCAACATCTGGATGGCTCAAAGGTTCCTTACCCAAATTTAGAGGGAGGGACGAAATCTCAGAGCACCTGCTTTGCATGCAGAAGGTCCCGGGTTCAATCTCGAACGGCATCTCCAAGTAGGTCCCTGCCTGAAAACTCTGGAGAGCCACTGCTGCCGGTCAGTATAAACAATACTGAACTAGATGGTCTGTCTCCGCATAAGTCACCTTTCCATGTCAACAATGAGCATTAGCCGCCTCTTTTGTTTCTATCGCCGCCGTGTCCCCAATTATCCTCGTCTGCGTCTGTGCTGGAATTGCTTTGCAAGTTGTTTCCAAAGATGTTTCGTTGCCATACGTTTTCAAAAATATTTTGTTTCAACATGTTTTCAGTCTTCCGTTTTTAAGATCTTTTGTATTAATATAGGTTAAAGATGTTTTGGTTCCATATGTTTCTTTTGCTTTTAAAATGTTTTAAAACACTTTTTCCTTGTTGGCGTTCAGTGTTTATGTTTGCCGCCCTGGGCTCCTTCTGGGAGGAAGGGCGTGATGTAGATTTCATCAATCCATCAACCCAAGAAGTTTACGTAAGCACATGACTTGCAGACAATTAAATCTGACTTGCCTGCATGTGGGGGGACATTGCTCTAAGGAAGGAAGGTCTGGGAAAGAGCACAGTCTGAAAGCCTGGATGAGTTGCTGCCGGTCAGTGTTGACAATACTGAGCTAGATGGACCAAGGGTCCCACTCCATATAAGATAGCTTCTTATGATACTATAGGACAGCCAGTGTGGCATAGTGGTTAAGGTGTTGGACTATGACCTGGGAGACCAGGGTTCGAATCCCCACACAGCCATGAAGCTCACTGGGTGACCTTGGGCCAGTCACTGCCTCTCAGCCTCATGAAAACCCGGTTGCCATAAGTCAGAATTGACTTGAAGGCAGTACATTTACATTTTTATGATACTATTGATCCAAAATATGTCAAAGCTTTACCTGGTGGAAATGCTAGGTATGTCCAATCATTATCAGGCTGTGTGGAACAGCCCGCTCTTGGACAAGCCATACCACGGTATATCGGCCCATACATTCTAAGGGCCTGACAAAGGCTTTTCCATGGCAATCCCTCATCAGCACACCAGACCACTCAGATCCGAGTTATCGGGGGGTGGGAAGATACCATCAGAGATGCATGGTACAGCTGCTCAGCTGTAAACATAATATCAGAGCTAGTCACTGCCACCTCACTTAGGCTGCAATCTTATATATATGCACTCCCCGGGGAGAGTAAGCACACATCCACAACATGCATTTAAAGCACACGGCTTCCCCCAAAGAATCCTGGGAACTGTCGTTTGTTAAGGATGCTGGGAACTGTCACTCTGTAAACAACAGTTCCCAGGATCCTTTCGGGGGCAAGCCATAACTGTTTCAAAGCGCTGTAAAGGTGCTTGAAATGTTTGCTATGGATGCGATGTCTGTCTAAATCTGTCTAATTTGACTCAGTGAGGCTTACTTCTAAGCAGGCAGGCATGGTCCCCGAATTCATAAGAAGGTCACCAGAGGAGCAACTTTATCTGAAAGCCAGTTATAAGACCATAGGAAGAGCCTGCTGGATCAGGCCAGTGGCCCACCGAGTCCAGCATCCTGTTCTCACAGTGGCAAACCAGATGCCCATGGGAAGCCCACAAGCAGGACCTGAGCGCAAGAGCACTCTCCTCTCCTGCAGTTTCCAGCAACTGGGATTCAGGAGCATCCTGCCTCTGACTGTGGAGGCAAAGCACAGCCATCATGGCTAGCAGCCTTATCCTCCATATATTTGCCTAATCCTCTTTTAAAGCCCTTGCTTCCTTCCTTTCTTCCTTCCAAGGAGCATCCTGTGTTCCTAAATCCATAATAATAAACTCTACATGTTGCTTCTCACTTTAAAAGCAAAACAAAAAGCCCAGCATGCAACAATCAAGACAGAATGTCAAAATGCATGCATAAGAAATGCTGTTCAAACCCCGTAAAATAAATAAATCCAAGGCTTCCCAGGTGGTCCCTACAAGACAATTTCCGCTTCAAAGGGGTGTTAATCAGGAGATCCAATCAGGGCTCATGCACATCTGGCCAAATTCTGGCCCGGGCATTGGATCCCCTGATTAACGAGGGGAATTATGGGAAGACAGCACAGGATTATGGGAAGACGGCACAGGATGATGACACAACTGTCAGGATGGCAATGCCCAAGGCTGGTCACGCTCCGTATAGCCCTCGAACCCAACTGAGACGCCTACTCAAACCTTGATCAGGAACAGCAACTTCCCTGGAAAGCCTCCAGCAGAGCTTTGTGAGCAATACAGCAGTTATTTAATACCAAAAGGGTGCATTTATATATTCACGGTGCCAGGTGGCCACACAATCTCAATGCCAGGGAGGAGCAGAAACTCTCTTTATCCAAAGACACGGTCGCAGGAGGATCTATGACAACCCAGCTGCTTAGGCCCAACCCTTGCAACGGAACACGTGCTCATCACGTTGCAGGCTTCTTTTCGGCAAGCTGGTAGCGCCCAGATATTTTGGAAAATCCCTTCTGATGGTGAGCTGTAGTCCCAAACACCTGGCGGGCACTAGCCTAGGGAAGGCTTCTTTACAGTGTTCAATGAATTTTTGACCTTGCTGCAGAGGGATGGCAAAGGTCATCTAGCCCAACCCCGTGCCAACACACTATCCATTAATGCTAGGCAGACATCCAGCTTCTGTTTAAAAACTTCTCACAAAGGAGAAGAAGAACAGAAGAAGAGCCCTGCAGGATCAGGCCAGCAGCCCATCAAGTCCAGCATCCTGTTCTTACAGGTTGCCAACCAGATGCTCATGGGAAGCCCGCATGCAGGATCTGAGTTCAAGAGCACTCGCCCTTCCTGCGGTTTACAGCAACTGGTTTTCAGAAGCATCTTGCCTCCGTCTGTGGTGGCAGAGCACAGCCATCACGGCTAGTAGCCATGCGTAGCCTTTTCCTCCATAAATCTGTCTAATCCTCTTTTAAAGCCATCCCAATTGGCAGTCGCAACTTCCTCTTCCTCCATAACCTAACTATGTGTTGTGTGAAGAAGCCCTTTCTTTTATCTAGCGAACACTTTTAGATATATTTTATAATTGTTATATTCTTTTTTGTTTTGTTTTGTATTTGATTTCTTTTGTTTTCATGTCATGTATATTGTTTAGAGATTTATTGTTCAGTTATGCTTATTTAAAATGTGAATTATTGGTTTTCTTTTTTTACTAGCAATTGTACCAAGCGTGAATGTATATTGATTTTTAAGTTGTAAACCGCCCAGAGAGCTTCGGCTATGGGGCGGTACACAAGTGTAATAATAATAATAATAATAATAATAATAATAATCTGCCCTGAATCTTCCAGGATTCAGCTTCATTGGACGTCCACGAGTTCTAGTGTTATGAGAGAGGGAGAAGAGATTTTCTCTATCCACTTTCTCCATGCCATGCATAATTTTATACACTTCTATCATGTCTCCTCTGACCCGCCTTTTCTCAAAAGCCCCAAATGATGCAATCTTTCCTCATTGGAGAGTTGCTCCATCTCCTTGAGCATTCTGGTTGCCCTTTTCTGAACTTTTCCCAACTCTGCCATATCCTGTTGGAGGTGACTGTATCTTCTGAGGCAGCCTGTCCCACTGTCAAACCAAGCTCCCCCCCCCAATCAGCACGGGCAGGGGTCAGGCTTGACGGAATCTGTTGCCCTGAGACATTTGGGAACAGTGACCTCCAAGAGCATCTGTCATGAACCACCCTGTTCAGATCTTGCAAGTTCAGGTCTGTGGCTTCCTTTATGGAAACAATCCATCTCTTGTTTGGCCTTCCTCTTTTTCTACTTCCTTCTGTTTTTCCCAGCATTATTGTCTTTTCTAGTGAATCATGTCTTCTCATTTTGTGTCAAAAGCATGATAACTTCCATTTCCTCATTTTAGCTTCTAGTGATAGTTCTGTTTTAATTTGCTCTGACACCCAATTATTTGTCTTTTTCGCAGTCCACGGTATGCGCAACGCTCTCCTCCAACACCACATTTCAAAGGAGTTGATTTTTCTCTTATCCGCTTTTTTCACTGTCCAACTTTCACATCCATACATAGAGATCGGGAATGCCATGGTCTGAATGATCCTGACTTTGGTGTTCAGTGATACATCTTTGCATTTGAGGACCTTTTCTAGTTCTCTCACAGCTGCCCTCCCCAGTCTTAAGGGTGGGGAACCTTTTTCACCTGGAGGGCCGCATTCCCTTCTGGGCAGTCTTCCAAGGAAGGGCCACCTGCCAGAGGCCTAATGGGCAGAGCAATGGATGTAAATTGTACCTTTGTACAGGGAGGCTCCTTTCTACACACACTCACAAGCCTGTCTCTGTCTTCCACCCTGACAACCAAGAGGCTCTATCACAGTTCAAGGACACCATCTGACCAAGGGAAAAAACCTCAAGGACGGCACGAAGAAAGGCTGGGAAGGGGCATGGCCTAGGGACAGTTCCGAGGGCCAAACAGTGAGTCTTGGAGGGCCACCCCTCAAAGTAAGCACCAGCCTCAAAGTAAGCACTTGCTCAAATGCTGGAAACTGCTCAGTTAGAGGAACTTCGGGGCAGGTGTTGCAGGGAGAAATGGTAACAGGTTGCTCAATTTTCACAAGACAAAGTGAAACTTTAAAAACGAAAAAAAGACACCTGGCCCAACCAGACGCCTGGGATTCTTCTGATTCCAGAGCCAGGTTCAGTGCATTCTGGGACAGAAGCCAAGGCTGGGTTGCGTGGGGAGAAGCCAGTGCCCTGCCAAGTCACGGCAAGGGTTACAGTGAAGGCTGACACGCCAGGCCAAAAGTGCTCAAACCGGTAGGCCTGCTGGGACGCACTGGCCATGGCAGGCCATGCCTGAATGTCCCCCATGACTGGAAGCAACGCTGATGAGCCAAAGGGTGGTAGCGCCCTTCAAAAGAGCTTACACCCTGGCAAGATGCAAGGCCCTAAGCAAACACTTGAGGCTGCACCTTGCTCTCAGGTGTTGGAAAAGTAGAAGGACCTGTAGCCAAGCGTATTATGTAACAAGGGGAGGGGAGAAGAGTTGCCAAGGATCTGGGGCTCAAACCAGGACGGCGCAGTCAAGAGACACAGCTGGCAGGTGGGTCACGACCTGGAGGAGACTACTTCAAATTGGGTGCACAGGAGAACAAGAAATCACCAGGACTATAACGTTCCTTTGGAAACTCGGAACTTCCAGGCTGGGGGTGGTTAGGGGGCTCCAGATTATGGAAGCTCTACAGTTCACATCAAAGGTGTCATCTGCCCGCCTGCAACACGTCAGCTTGGAAGCAGGCAAGGTCGCACTTTCGCTCACTCTCTTTTGTGACTGTACTGCTTTGGAAGGCTACATAGAGCCAGAAGGGGTCTAAAATTGGGGGGCTTCTGATTTTCATTAACACCCCCTACCCCTTTTACTTGTTTTATGTGGATGGGGGGGCACCTCCAGATAGTTCCTAGACCTGACAATGAATCATAAAGGCCTAAGAAGCGCCTGGCTGCTAGATCATACCAGTCGCCCATCGACTCCAGTAACCTGTTCTCACTGTGACCACCCAAGACGTCTACAGAAAGCCGGCAAGCAGGACCCGAGCATAACAACGTTCATACTCCTTAGTGACTGAACTTCAGAGCAATCCCCAGCCGCTGACACTCAGAGGCTCCCTGCTTCCAATACCAGGGACAGCTTATATCCTCAGTTCACCCACAACCATGCTTAGAGAGGCATGGGGAGATAAAGTTTTCCATCAGGACTTCCAAGTAAAGCAAGGGTGAAAGGCATTTGTGCGATGCAGCCCAAAAGCTGTTGACACTTCAGAAAACACCACAAAACACACACACACCAGGAGACCAGGCGCCATTAGTAAAAAGCTTCCTTTTTGTCCCCATAAAATAACCAGGATTCTGGGCACCACTAGTTAAAAGCTTCCTTTTCATCACCGCAAAACAACCAGGACTCTGGGCGCCATTAGTTAAAAGCTTCCTTTTCGTCACCCTGAATTCCAAAGCAGCACTTCCTTGTTATCCACTGCCCAGGAAAATGACCGAGTTTCCTTGGCTCACACACCACTGTGCTTCTGCAAAAGGACCCAGGAGTCCAAGTTCCACAAGCCACACATCAGGCATTTCTCAGAATCCTGGCT
The DNA here is from genome assembly GCF_030035675.1 of Rhineura floridana. Taxonomy (NCBI): domain Eukaryota; kingdom Metazoa; phylum Chordata; class Lepidosauria; order Squamata; family Rhineuridae; genus Rhineura; species Rhineura floridana. Next base: position 2,943,576 of record NC_084500.1, on the reverse strand, counting down.
CTGTTTATCTCTGCTTTCTTTTCAGGGTACGTGACCTCTCTATGTGCGGCTTCACAGACTATTCTGGCAAGATATACACATCTCCTGGATCTGAGCACCTGCCAAGGCCAGGGTCCAGTAAAAGACCGCAATACAACTGTAGCTCTCCCAGACGTTGCTGGGCTCTAACTCCCGTCAGCAGCCCCAGTCAAAGATGATGGGAGTCTGACACCATCTGAGCGCCACACGTTCCCCACCACCATCCCTGATGGAGGATTTAACATGCCTGCACGTGGATTTGATTTTAAACCGGGTTATTTTGTAAAAGGAGATACACTAAAGATAGCTGATGCTTAAAAGAGAAGTTGAGGCTGCAATCCTAGATACACTTACCTAGGAGTAAGCCTCACTGAACTCCCTAGGGCTTACTTCTGAGCAGTAGACATATATAGGATTGCAATGGTAAAAATCTGGTGTTGTTCGAAGACTTTGATTTTTAGCCATCATGGTCAGGAGTCCCGGCTCCACAAAGTCACTCCTTGTTTCTCAGAGAACTCAGATGCCCTGCTACTGCTGCAAAGAAACTAAAATACTAAATCTGAAGTCCCAGATTTAGTAAACACGCCCATTTATATATATGTGACCTTAAAAGAAAATCACACACGCATCCCCGCACAGAACCCAGGCATCAAAGTCTCTTCCCCATTCAAGCATGTACGAACCTAAACTTTCTTGTTTCCTACTTCAAAGGACCCAGGAGTCCGGCCCCTACTCTCTCCCCCCTTAAAGGAAAAGGGACCCAGGAGTCCGGCTCCTACTCTCCCCCCTTTTAAAAAGCAAAAGGGACCCAGGAGTCCGGCCCCTACTCTCTCCCCCCCCTCAAAGGAATAGGGACCCAGGAGTCCGGCCCTTATCCCCCCCTCCCTTTAAAAAGCAGAGTCCGGCCTCTGTTTCACGTTTCCTCCCCTCTCGTCCGGGCCCCTTCCCGGCGCCACTCACCGCGGAGACCCCTCTCGAAAGCGGCACGGGCGACGGCAGCCGACAACAGCTGAGCGGAGCTGGACCTCCCTCTCCGCGCCCTGGAAGGAGAGAGAGAGAGAGAGAGAGAGAGAAGGGGCGGGGCCAGGGGCGGGGCCAGGAGAGCAGGCAGGAATCTAACACTGCTGCAACGCCGGGGGGGACAGGAGGCCCCTCCTGCCAGGCTCCCCGCGCCCAAGAGTCGCCGTGGCGCCTTCACTCCCTCTCCCCTCGTCTTCGTTCATGGCAAGGCAGGCCGTTCCAACGCCCCTCTTTCTTTCTTTCTTTCTTTCTTTTTTTCTTTCTTTCTTTCTTTCTTTCTTTCTCTGCCTCCCCCGTTACGAGCGCCTAATGGTACATCCCAGCCGGCTCACAGTCGAAAGGAGGCGGCGACCGTTGACGGGCCAGCGCATGCGCAGTAGAGGAGGAGGTGGAGGATTTCCCCCCTCCCCCCGGAGGCGATTGCAAGTAGCCAGAAAATACAAGCTTTATTTTATGTTGAAAGTGATCAATGTGCCCTCTTTTTTTTTCGTGTTTGCAACAAAAGCGACAACTGTAGAAAATACTCTATACAAACAAGCTATAAATTATAGCATCATTTTTTAAAAAACAGGAACAAATAGGGTGCTTGTAAGTCTTCCGCTGTTTCCAAAAAGGGGCAGGATCGTGTCGTGGTTAGCGTGTCGGCCTGGGACCTGGGAGAATCCAGGGTTCAAATCCCTGCTGGCCATGAAGTTCCCTGGGTGTGACCTTGGGCCAGCCACAGTCTGCCGGCCTAACCTACCTCACAGGGTTGTTGTGAGGATAAATTTGGGAGGGAGAGAACCATGTTTGTGGGCCAGCTTGGCGGAAAGGTGAGATATAAATGGAATAATAAAATAAAATAAATAGCAGAAAGTAATACAACACATGTACCAAACGGCCCAGCATGGTCTGGTCAAAAGCTTTGCAATGCAGAGGGTTCAATGGCATCTCCAGGTAGGGGTGGCAATATCCCCCGTCTGAAACTCTGGAGAGCTGCTGTCAGTCAGTGTGGACAATACTGAGCTGGATGGATGGAGCCAATGAGTCTGACTTGGCATAAAGCACCTTCCATTGTTGTTGTTGTTATGTGATTTCAAGTCGATCACGACTTATGGCGACCCTATGAATCAGCGACCTCCAAGAGCATCTGTCGTGAACCACCCTGTTCAGATCATGTACGTTCAGGTCTGTCGCTTCCTTTATGGAATCAATCCATCTCTTGTTTGGCCTTCCTCTTTTTCTACTCCCTTCTCTTTTTCCCAGCTTTATTGTCTTTTCTAGTGAATAAAAGGCACCTTCCTATGTCCCTATTTTATTATTATTATTATTATTATTATTATTATTATTATTATTATTATTATTATTATTATTACTATTACTATAATAACCTGGGGAAAGGTGGCAATTAGAGGGGTTGACTTCTGAGGAAAACAAGGAGAGAGGATGGGGTTGCAAAACCCAGTTGACCACATCCGCTTGACGCCAGACCCATGGTTAAAAAGTTAAGCCACAGGGGTGATAAATAGGGAGATGATCCCTGGCTCTTCACAGGACCAGTGGCTCAATAAGCAGGGAAATTACTGCAACAAAGGTTCGTCTTTATATGTTGTTATGCAATTGTAGAAGATTGTCTGCTCATAGTACACGTAACATAATTTTTAATTATTAATCATCGCCATCATTATTGCATAGACCCATCATCGTGTGAGGTGTTTGACAGCCCTGTGGCGGCCCAGCCAGGACTCTTGAACCACGCAGCAAGGGTCAGCAAAAGCAATCCTAAGAGTGATTCAGATGCCCCTACGGAAAACTCCTTGTTTCTAGCATGCCCCTGAGGTCTCTTTTTCCTCCCTTTTTCCTGTTCCGCTGCATTCCCCTCTTTTTCCTCTTTTGGCTCGGCAGAGTACCAATCAAAACTAAATTATAAAAACTACACCAACAGGTCTCTGCCCCAAAGCACTTACAGTCCAAAAACGTACATAGGCGTTTAAATAATAATAACGAAGGAAGGAAGAAATGACGACCCTTTAGTGGACTACAATTCCCATCATCCCCTGACCATTCGCCATGGGGGATGCTGGGGGCTGGCATCCAAAATCAGCTGGAGAATGGCCACTGATTCCACACCCCTGGACTAATTATTTTATCTTATTATTACATCTGTGTCCCACTTTTCCTTCAAGCAGCATAGAAAACATGTTTCCTCCCCTCCCGAGTTTATGCTCACAACAACACTGCAAGGTAGGTTAGGCTGAGAGTCAGCGATTGGCTGGCCCAAGTTCACCCTGCGAGCTTTCTGGCTGAGAGGGAATTTGAACCCTGGTCCTAGTCCAGCACTCTAACCACTACCCCACACTGGCTGTTAGTAATGGAACCCACACACATAATTTGTATTTTACAACTTTTCATCATTTTTTCAATATTTCTTTACCCAGGCATTTCAGTGTGCACAGTTCCTCTCTCTGTTTTCTCATTTTCACCTTCTGTCTTTTATTCTGGTTGCTCATGTTAGTGGTCCATTGTGCTACACTGGATTTTAATATCTATACCAGAGTTGGAGGACATCTCTGTACCTCCAGATGTTGCTGGCCTCTAACTCCAGTCACCACTGACCATGCTGGCTGGGACTGATGTCCAACAACACAGAATCTTAGAACAGTAGAGTTGGAAGGGGTCTGTAAGGCCATCTAGTCCACCCCTGCTCAATGCAGGAATCCAGCTTAAAAAAATCTCCAACAGGTGGCTGTCCAGCTGCCTCTTGAATGCCTTCAGGGTTGGAGAGCCCACCACCGCCTTAGGTCATTGGTTCCACTGTTGCACCATTCTAACAGTTAGGAGGTTTTTCCTGATGTTCAGCTGAAATCTGGCTTCCTGTAAGCTGAGCCTATTATTCCATGTCCTGCACTCTGGGACAAGATGAGGCCTAACCAGTGTCGAATAGAGGGGAACTAGTACTTCACATGATTTGGAAACTATACTTCTGTTAATGCAGCCTTAAATAGCATTTGCCTTTTTTGCAGCCACATCACACTGTTGGCTCATATTCAGCTTGTGATCATCGACAATCCCAAGATCCTTCTCGAACGTAGTATTGCTGAGCCAAGTATCCCCCATCTTGTAACCGTGCACTTGGTTTCTTTTACCTAGGTGTAGGTTTGCACTTATCCCTATTTAATTTCATCCTGTAAAGAGTCCCACCCTCTCCTGACCTATGCAGTTGTATCCCGCCCTGATGTAGGGCAGCACAAAAGTGTTGTAAATCCATAAATACTGATGTATTAATAAATTACACAGGGGCCATTGAGATACCTGGTTGGAGGTCCCAGGCTGCGCCCAGGAAAGCCAGCAAATCTAGTTCACAGAAAACGAAGAGTTTTAGATGTTCTTCTGCCTTGGTACAAATGAATCCCAGTGTGATCCAGTTTTGTACCTGGAATAATTTTTTAATATGTTTTTAACCCTTTTTTAAAAGATGTTTTAAAAGCTTTTTTAAAAAAATGTTTTTAACGTTGTTTTGTTTTAATGTATTTTAAGGTCTGTTTTTATGATGTTTTAAAGTGTTTTTAGTGATTCTGTTTGCCGCCCTGGGCTCCTGCTGGGAGGAAAGGCGGGATATACATCAAATTGTTATTGTTATGTGCCTTCAAGTCGATTACGACTTATGGTGACCCTATGAATCGGTGACCTCCAAGAGCATCTGTTATAAACCACCCTGTTCAGATCTTGTAGGTTCATGTTTGTGGCTTCCTTGATGGAATCAATCCATCTCTTGTTTGGCCTTCCTCTTTTTCTACTCCCTTCTGTTTTCCCCAGCATTATTGTCTTTTCATAGTAAATAAATAAATAAATAATTCTATCTAAAGGCACTTCTGTGGCAACGGCTGCTGTTTCTGCAGGTGTGCAATAACGGGGGGCAGGTTATCACTAGTAATATCTTCACAGTGTCAAAACATGCCGCCCTGGGCTCCTACTGGGAGGAAGGGCGGGATATCAATCTAATTTTAAAAAAAACCGTAAGAGCCCTACAGCTGGATTAGGCTAGTGGCCCATCTAGACCAACATCCTCACAGTGGCCAACCAGCTGCCCACAATGGGATGCCCAAAAGCAGGACCTGAGCACAACAGCAACTCTCCCCTCCCACAGCCAGTGGTGCAGACATCCAGGGTCTCCGGGGGTCTTAGACCCCTTACTTTTGGAGGAGCAGGGGATGTCTCCAGCATCCTATGAGCCAATCAGCATGAAAGGAGAGTGTGTTGGCCACTGAGAAGAGTCTTCTAACATGTTTCCATGTCCTTTCCTGCTGACTGGAGCCAGTCAGAGTGAAAGGAGGTGAGTCAGCCACTGAGAAGACTCTTTTCAGTAGCTAAGACTCTCCTCTTTCTTGCTTATTGGCTCCTAGGTCTGTTGCTGTGGGAGAAGGCATGAACAAGGATTTCATTCTCAACCCAGCAGCAAAAAAAGAGGGAGTGATGTGGCTGTGACTATCATGAAGAGACCCTGCACTTGTGAATTTGCCACTATGCTACTGCCCGTGGCTTCCAGCAACAGGTATCCAGAAGCATGCTATCATGGCTAGTAGCCGCTGGTAGCCTTATTATCATCCATGAATTTGTCTAAACCTTTTTTTAAAGCCATCCAAGTTTATTATAATTATCACCTGGTCCAACATCAATACAAGGCCAAGATCGGTAGCCAGGGGACACCTGCCGATGGCATGGGTATATAATTTGGGGCAATCCGTAGCCTCCTTTGGGTGTGGAGGGGTTCCAAATCCCACTGTACCTATGACTCAAATATGTAAGTAGAAGTTGCAAATGTTGCATCCGTACCTGAACGGCAACCCCATCGCTTCAAATTGGAGTAAACAATTATCTCCCAGAGGGAAAAAATAGAAAGCAGAGCAGGGAGGGGAATCAGCAATGAAATAATTGCTTGCGTTTAGGGTGATTTGTCTCTCCCTTTCATGCGATTGGCTCCAAGGGGCCTCTGTTGTAGTGGAGCGTGGACTCGGAGATGACACGGAGCACAAGGAAGATGAGGAGAAATGGGAAAGGCGGCGTGGCTGTGAGTGGGCATGGTGCGACCATCATGAAGCGGCACCTCAGGAAGTTGTACAGCCAGCCCGTGGTGGCGGCCGGGGGGCATGTTGGCTGGGAGAGTGGCTGCCGCTCTGCGATCCGCGACAGCTGCACCCTCCCAACCCTAGCAGCAGGGGCCCCTCTCAACATCAGGGGCCCTCGGCTAGTGCCCAGTGTGACCATCCGCTGGTGCCAAGCCTGATATTACTGCTCCTATGGAACTCATTGAGACTTACAGTCAGAAAACATCCATCAGGTAGGGTTGTAAAGCTACAATCATACAAAACTAACTGATAACAAGTTGGTCCATGTAGCCAATGTGTCTCTCCTATAACAAAAGCATAAGGACCGCCCTGGGCTCCTACTGGGAGGAAAGGCGGGATATAAATCTAATAAATAATAATAATAATAATAAATAACATATGAACAGCCTGCTGCCCATTGAGTCAAGCATCTTATTCTCATCATGGCCAAGCAGTTGCCTCTCCCCCTCAAGTGCAAACAGCCCTCTCCCCTTCAGCGAGTCCCAGCAACTGCTTTTATCGTGCTTTATTGTACGCCGCCTAGAGTGGCCATTGGCTAGATAGGCGGCCTATAAATTAAAGTTTATTATTATTATTATTATTATTTATTAACTGGTATTCGTCAGACACAAAAATGTGTTTATTTGGAGAAATTGGCACCCAAACGCTGAAGAATTCTCATGGAGATTTAAAAAAAAATATCTCAGATTGGTGCAAAAATGAGGAGAGCTGAATTTGAAACCGGACAAATGAGAGGACCGGAATGGACCAACCTGAATTTTAGCCCACTTCCTTGGGGGGGGGGGGACCCTGCTGAAATCAACTATAACCAGGTTTAGGAGTGAGATGTAACAGGGTGGGGAAGAGCGTCACTCACGTACATGTTCAGAAGTTGTAAACAGAAAGTTCTTCCAACGAATCCCAGTGAATGGTCTTTCTTGTGCAATCCAGATTATGTAAGGCTGTAAAGTCCACGGGGAAAAGCAACGCCAGATGAATGATGGGCCTTTTCTTGTGAGCTACTCTCTCCCCTTTGCCCTGGTTCTTGATGCACAGCTCTGCCCCTTATTTATCCTAAGGCGCAGCCTGCCAGGTTCAGCCAGTGGCAAAGGTCAGCTGTGGAAAGGGGTGGAGGGATGGGGGAGGAGAGGGAAATCTGATTGGGTGGCACAGCTCGCCTTGGCCCAAGGGGAGGAGGCTCTCAAAAGGTGACAAACTCTTCGATGGCTTGCCAAAAAAACACCCCAACAACAACCCTCAACTCCCCAAAGAGTGCGCTTCCCTTTTCTGGCATTGTGTGCATTTGGCACGCTGCCTTTCCAAAACAGAAAGAAAGAAGGAGATCCTTTTTTCTCTCTCTGAGCAAACATTTCTACAATTATGCAATTCGCTTCTAAAGAGCATTCACTGAAAACTGTACAGTGAAGGGGAAATGTACTAGCACTTATTGCTAACCTGGTGCCCTCGAGATGATTTAGACCAGCTTTTCCCAACCTTTGGGTCCCCAGATGTTGCTGGACTACAGTTCCCATAAATCTTGACTATCGGCCATTCATTCATTCATTGGCGATCACTCATGGCCAAGTGAGATTGTCTTCCAAGATAAGGTCTTTGCTTGGAAGACGCCTGTGGGTGAATTTGTTTTATGTGGGGAGATTGGCGCACAATGATCAACACACAATCTTGACAGAAAAAGGCTTTGATCCAATGGCATGGATACCACGACGATTACTTTTTTTGAACTACAACTCCCATCAGCCCAATCCAGTGGCCATGCTGGCTGGGGCTGATGGGAGTTGTAGTTCAAAAAAGTAACTTTCCCAAGCTCTGCCTAATCTTCTTTTAAAGCCCTTCAGGTTGGTGGTTTTCCCCTCACAGAGCTACACATTCCTTGCACCCTTAGTAAACTACAGTTCCCATTATTCTTTGGGGGCGTCCTGTGCTGTAAATGTCCATTGGATATGCTTTAAATGTATGGTGTGGACCTACATGGGAGGAAGGTATGATTCATTCATTCATTCATTTTAAAAGATTTTAATTTATTTTAAAAGATTTCTATACCGCCTCCCGCATCAAGTCTGGAAGCAGAGCTTGGAAAAGTTACTTTTTTGAACTACAACTCCCATCAGCCCCAGCCAGCGTGGCCAGTGGATTGGGCTGATGGGAGTTGTAGTTCAAAAAAGTAACTTTTCCAAGCTCTGTCTGGAACTGGTGTACAACAATATTAAAATACATACAGAAAGCTTTGGCTATGGGGCGGTATACAAGTGTAATAAATAAATAAATACCACAACATTAGCATACAGGAAGGAAAAGAAAAACTAAGGCAGATCTGAAATTATAATATCCTGAGATCAAGCACCAGCGAAGGGTTGGAAGCACAAAATATGATAGATTGAGATCTACTGGTGGATCCCTGGGTGATTTCAAGTAGATCACCAAAGATTTCCGATTCCCATTTATTTAACAATGGCAACAACCAAATATTTCCCCTTAAAATTATCCGGCAGAAATGAAAGCTGGACAGTGGCAACCAGACAAGGACTGTTTGTGCTGTAGCAAATAATGGCATTTGGTTAGTGCAAGGACTGGGGAGAATTTTTATTCAGTTCGCAGTTAAAGCTGAATTGATGAAATCTACACTTTCCAAAACACGGCCATCCTTCGAAATTCACACATATCCAAATTTTGCAATGCAGCTCTCCAACCAGAGTTTACAAAAATGCATCTTTTTAAGGGGAAGCATGTCTGAAAATAAATATGGGAGTGAAATTAGCATGCAAAGATGTATTGCATTAGGAGAATTGCCTGCCAAATGTGTACCTTAGTTCACTTGCCTTCACACTTGGGTCCCCAGATGTTGATGGACTACAATTCCCATCATCCCTGACCACTGACCATGCTGTCTGGGGATGATGGGAGTTGTAGTCCAACAACGTCTGGGGATCCAAGGTTGAAGACCAGTGCCTTAGCCAAAACTGCATACAAAAAAAGTGTTTGTTAGGAGAAATGCACATTAAAATGCTGAAGGATATTCATGAGGGTTCTTTTTTTTTTTTAAAGCAAATTGGTGCAGAAATGCGGAGAACTGAATTTAAGATTCCAAAAATGAGAACTGAAATCAACAGATCCTCTCTGCTCCCTGCATGTCCCCTTGAGCCCCCTAAATTATTTTGTTTATTATTTATCGTTTGTTAAATTTCTTCTCCGCCCTTCCTCCCAGGAGGACCACAGGGGGGCAAACAAACTGCAAAACACTAAAAACGTCCTTAAAACATCTTAAAAACAATGATCAATAAGCATAAAATGCAGAGAGAAGACTTGTTCTGGTTCAGGATTCTCTGTGCAAGTGCTACACGCCGGCTGCTGCAGGAGGACTTCTGGCTGAAGAGATCTTCTTTTCTACTAGAACCTTGAGCAGGGGTGTAGTCATCCAGGGTGTCAGGTCCCAGCCCGGGGAGTCCTCATCAGATGAGTCCCCATCGGAGGGAGACCAGGAGGCTCCGGTCTTGGACCCAGCCCTGACTCAGGCTTCATCTCCGGCTCTGCCTCTCTCATAATACTAGAACTCGTGGACATTCAAAGAAGCTGAATGTTGGAAGATTCAGGACAGACAAAAGGAAGTACTTCTTTACTCAGCGCATAGTTAAACTATGGAATTTGCTCCCACAAGACCCAGTCATGGCCACCAGCTTGGATGGCTTTAAAAGAAGATTAGACAAATTCATGGAGGACAGGGCTATCGATGGCTACTAGCCATGATGGCTGTGCTGTGCCACCCTAGTCAGAGGCAGCATGCTTCTGAAAACCAGTTGCCGGAAGCTTCAGGAGGGGAGAGTGTCCTTCCACTCGGGTCCTGCTTGGGGGCTTCCCCCAGGCACCTGGTTGGCCACTTTGAGAACAGGATGCTGGACTGGATGGTCCACTGGCCTGATCCAGCAGGCTCTTCTTATGTTCTGATGTTCTTCTGACGGGCCAGAATCCTATGACGAGGCCCAGGGTGGGCTGTTTGCACCCGGGGCAAGTTTGGCCTCTGACATTGAACAGCCCCCAAGCCCAAGGGAAAGGCATCACCTCCGACACCAGATGGAGAGCCGACCCATCTGGAAGAGTGCCCAACTACAGGCCCGGACTCCTCAGGAGTAAAGGTCTGGCTCCAGATGGTCAATGGAAGACAGCTGAGGTCTGGTGCCAGCAGCTCCCACATAAAAAAACCCAGTGCTGGCCTGGAAGGGCTGTTGGAACAATGTCTATGTGCTGGCTCTGTACCTGTCCTGGCTAAAGATTACCTGTGGCTTCTGGACCTGTTCTTTACCTGTGTGGCTTGCAGACTGCTTGGACCCTGGTCCTGGCCTGATCCCCTTGGTTTTGAGGTAGACTCTGACTTTGGACTGACTCTGGATGCTGCTTCTGTGCTACCCTCACTTCTATTTCTCCTGGGGAGTCTCTTGCTTCCTTAAGGAGCCTGGTGAGAACAGGACATGGGGGGGGGTCCTCAGCTCCTTACTTTTTGGGGAGCTGGGTCTCTATGTCTCCAGCATCCTCTGAGCCAAATGGCATGAAAGGGGAGTGTGTTAGCCACTGAAAAGAATCTTCTAACATGCTTCCTTGTCCTTTCCTGCTGATTGGAGCTGGTCGGAGCAAAAGGAACTGAGTCAGCCACTGAGAAGATTCTTCTCAGTAGCTAACACTCTTCCCTTTTGTGCTGACTGGCTGCTAGGGACATCTGATGTTGTGGGAGAAGGCATTAAGAAGGATCTCATTCTCAACTCAGCCGCAAAAAAAAAAAGGTGGGAGAGGGTATGGCTGTGACAATCATGAAGGGACCCTGCACTTCTGATCTTGTCAGTACTGACCTTGAGGTCTACTAACTGAAGCCAGGTGCAGTGTACCCCCAAACAGCAGGGACTTAACCATCTGGTTGTTACACAGAGGAGGGCCAGGATCTTTTCTTGATCCTCCCTGAGTGCAGGACATGGAATAATGGGCTTAAGTAACAGGAAGCCATATTTCAGCTGAACATTAGGAAAAACTTCCTAACTGTTAGAGCGGTACAACAATGGAACCAATGACTGAGGGAGGTGGTGGGCTCTCCAATGCTGGAAGCATTCAAGAAGCAGCTGGACAGCTACCTGTTGGGTACGTTTTAACTTGGATTCCTGCATCGAACATGAGGTTGGACTAGATGACCTTACAGGTCATTTCCAACTCTCTTCTCTTATGGCCTTGTAGCCCTGATGGCTTTGGCCACTAACTTTTTATATGCAAATATGCACTTAGAGTTAAGCAATGTGCTCAGCCTAGGAATTTGTTATCAGTACCAGTAGTTATCTTGCAGTCCTGTTGCACAAAAAACAACTCCTAGTTTCCCACCCCAAACTTCTGTAATCTCGGCACCACAATTTAGATTTGGGGGAGGAGGGGGGAGAAAGCCTTTTTGTCACTGCTACTGACAAATCCTTGGTAACCTACTACAGATCTGTCCACTGTCCACTAAATCCCTGCATGAGTAGAATAGGAAACTGAAATAGCTATTAAAAAAGAGAGCACAATATAGGTTCTTCCTAGCTACATTCAGTATATAAGCATTCATTAGCTGTCACTAGAAATTGCTGAGAATTTCAATTCAGTTCGCATTTCAAGCGGAATCTATCAAATTCACAATTTCCAAAATATGAGAACTGAAACACAGCCATCCTTCAAATTTTGCTCTTTTCTGAATTTTGCAATGTAGGGTGCCAACCAATGTTTACGCAAACGCGTACATTAGGGGGAAGTGCGTGTAAAAATTAATGAATGAAGATAACATACAAAAATGTGCATTATATGATGAGCTATGTGTACGTTCGTAAAAACTGCCTATAAAAATGAGTTGTTGCGCACCACCCCAATCTCAGAGTGGTGAGAGATCATCAGGGGGCCCCTGCGCTTGCCCAGGGTTTGGTTTCCTTGGAAAGAAGGCCGGCAGAGTCTATGGTGTCTTCATGAAATATGGTTTGTTTATTTACACACATTCCAACCTGAGCTTAAGATGGAGGGGTTCAAAGCATCAGCAGTCAGGTAGATCTTGCTTTTCCATCAGGCTTACAAGAGGCACCTGAAAGCCATGGTGCAGGGAGCCAGCCTTTCCTCAACACAAGTGTGGGGGGGCTCTCCTGAAGAGTTTCAACAACAACAGGATCTCCCTGGACCATTCACCAGTCAATGGACACTTAACAGACCCAGTAGCCCACTGGCCACTCTATTAGATTAACAAAAGAGACTCATCTGACCAGCAGAGCAGGTTTCTCAGCTGCAGAGCCCACCTCCAGGTACAGGGTACCAAATCAGAGGCTGGAAGGGGACTCATAGAAATCATCTGTCTGAACCCCCAAATCCATAGCAGTATTTATTGGGAGAAATTTTCACGAAAGTGCTGGAGAGTTTTCATGAGGGGCAAAAAAATCCCAAATTGCTGGAGAAATGTGGAGAACTGAATTTAATATTGGGGAAAATGAGAGGCTGACATCTGAAATGGGCATAGCCTTCTGTCCCATAGATAGATAGATATATAAGATAGATATCTGTCATCACCTTGATCAAGCAGCTGGCAACCTTCCTCTCTTTATGGAACACTGATTTTAATCTTGCCATGGAACCCAACTGCGTATTGCTGAAGATTCATATCCCAGGATGACATTCCCCAAGCTTTTGTGCTGAAGGACGTTACTGCGGCAAGACAAGTGGTGTCCAAACATGTCAGAAAGGAAGTGGATTCATAGCAGCCCAAGCCAGCATCCATGAACAAGCATCTCAGCACTACAGGAAAATTAGTTGGCATGTTTTTTTTTAAAAAAAATTGGTGCACGCACACACGCAGCAGTTGCACTGATCACATGTTTGTGAAATTTGCCCATGCAGTATTCAGGCTGCTTAATCTGCTCCTCCAGAAGGTTAATTAACCACTATTAAAGGTGATGAATTATTTTTAGGCACATAACATTGGAAGGGACCCAAAGTCTGTTGCCTCCAAGCCAAGTCAATCCAGCCTTGAGTAGTTTCTCATCATCTTTCCCAAATATCAAGGACACACTGACCCTTCACTTTGGCTGCTTTCCCATACGAACTGGGCTATGTATTGGCAAATTAACCAATGGCATATATTGTTTACTAGGACAAAAGACCTCTGAGCGATGTACTACAGATAGTCTAAAAGGCTCATTCAAAATACCAATGGACAACTAGCATTAAAAACCAGTTACATGAAAAAAATGATAAAATATAAAATAAATCAGAAATGATAAAACACGCACACTTACTCAAATAACAGATCAAGGTTACATAAATTACAGACCTAGAGGAAAAACATTTTTAGCAGGTGCTGGGGGGGAAAAAATCAATAAAGGGACAGGGAGTTCCAAAGGTTAAACACAGTCACACTGAAGGGTTGATTTCTTGCAAGCGCTGAACAAATATGCTGTGGCACTTGGAGAAGAGCCAGTTGAATGGATCTAACTGGCTGAGCAGGGTCATATGGGGTGAGGCAATTTAGCTACTGGGCATGGACTTTGAGATCTTGAGCCCCCTAGCTCCAAGGGAGGACAGCAAGAGGGTTTGGTAGAGCCTCTGCTACTGCCTGCTCCAGAAACATTTGCAGCCACCCCCCTCTGATGGGAAAAATGAGGTTGAGAAAATGCTTAACAGCCACATGTATTCAGCCGCATGATGAATATGCATGGGATGGTGGTGCTGTTTCAAGACAGTGTTTGCGCCATCCAGGGTTGAGTGAAGCCAGGCCCACCTCTCTTGTTGTGAGCGACCAAAACTAGGAAAGATCTTGCTGCCTGGGGTTTGGGCTGCCTACCAGATGAAGAATCCCCTTTCCTTGACGCAAGGGCTGGAGTTCAGCTGCCACTTCCGATCTTTTTTTTAATGATTATAACTTTGCATTGAATGGCGTTGTTTCCTGAACGGCTTTGTTTTTGCCTGATTCATGTGTGATTGCGTTTTTTGATATGATAGAAATGTTTGCTTATTTTTCATGCCATTGTTTATCGTGAGCCCCTTTGAGCTCAGCATTGTTGCTGGGAAAGCAGAATGCAAGTATTAAATCAAATCAAATCCTCGGCCGTTGACCCTGAGACTAAGGATGGGATGATCTCTTACTTTTGGTCCCTTGAGTTCTCATTTTTTTTCAGTTTGAAATTTGGTTATCCACGTTTCTGCAGCAATTTGCAGAAAATTCTTCCACATTTTAGTGTGAATTTTGCCTAATAATCACATTTTTGTATGCAGTTTTGAGTAATGTACACATTTAAAAATGTTTTGTTTTAATATATTTTAAAGTCTTTTGTTTTTACGATATTTTAGAGTGCTTTTAGTGCTTTTGTTTGCCACCCTGGGCTCCTTCTAGGAGGAAGGGCGGGTTATAAATATTAAATACATAAATTTACACAAGCAATTTCTCCAAATAGAATGCAGTTTTGCACATCGTTTTCATGAATATATTTATTTTTATGCACAATTTCCCCTCACATATGCATCTGTGTAAATATTGGTTGATTGGAGAATTGCAGTGCAAAATTCAGATGAGTGCAAATTTTGAAGGATGGCTGTGTTTTCCATTCTCCTGTTGTTTCGTAATGCTGGGGAAAACAGAAGGGAGTAGAAAAAGAGGAAGACCAAACAAGAGATGGATTGATTCCACAAAGGAAGCCGCAGACCTGAACTGACAAGATCTGAACAGGGTGGTTCGTGACAGATGCTATTAGAGGTCACTGACTCATAGGATCACCATAAGTCATAGTCGACTTGAAGGCAGATAACAAAACAATTGTTTTGGAAAGTGCAAATCTGATAGAGTTGCCTTTAAAATGCAAACTGAATTGAATTTCTTCCCCCATCCCTATCTGTAGTGAGCTATTATAGTAGTGGTTAGAGCAGGGTGAGGGAAAGTTTTTCTGCCTATGAGAGAAGAAGCAAGAGCGACTGGCTCAAGGTGACCAAATGAGCTTCATGGCTGTGGGGATCTGAACCAGGGTCTCTTTGGTCCTAGTCCAACACCGTAACCCAGGAAAGGGGAACCTGTGGCCTTTGAGATGTTGATGGACTCCAGTTTTCATTAGTTTCAGTTAGGAATGCCAATGGTCAGGCATGATGGGACTTGTGGTCCAGCAGCTTCTGAAGGGCCACAGGTTCATAAGCGCATAAGAAGAGCCTGCAGGCTCAGACCAACGTCCCATCCATTTCAACATCTTCCATGGTCAGAGGCAATGTGCTTTGGAGCAGGAGTTGCTGGAAACAGCAAGAGGGGAGAGTGTTGTTGTGCTGAGGTCCTGCTTGTGGGCTTCCTGTGGGCAACTGGATGGCCACTGTGAGAACAGGATGCTGGACTAGATGGGCCCCCTTTGGCCGGATCCAGCAGGCTCTTCTTATGTTCTTATCCACCTCTCACAGTGGCCAACCAAATGCCTATGAGAAACCCACCAGCAGGACCTGAGCGCAATAGAGGAGAACCACTGTGGTGTAGTGGTTAGAGTGGCAGATTATGACCTGGGAGACCAGGGTTCAAATCCTCGTTCGGCCATGCTCTCTGGGTGGCCCTGGGCTAGTCACTACCTCTCAGCCTTAACCCTACATCACAGGGTTGATATGAGAATAAAATTGGGAGGGGGAGAACCATGTTTGCATGCCACCTTGAGCTCCTTGGATATAAATGTAATAATAAATGAATGAATCAAGAAAAGAATAGCACTCTCCGTTACCTGCATCTATGGTTTCAGCACCTTGGGCAGCTCCTGGACAAACCCAGAAAGGATTCCACCACCCACTGACATGGAGCCACCGGACGTCACTGCTTTCTTGGGTTCTCCTTTCTTGTGTTAGAGTGTCAGGCTAAGACCTAGAAGATTCAGGTTCGAATCCCAACTCAGCCATGACGCTCACTGGGTGCCCTTGGCCCAGTCGCTGTCTCTAGCCTACTTCACAGGGTTATTGTGAGGGTAAAAGCCAGGCTATAGATGTAATCAGAAATCAGTAAAATTTGCCAAGTATAGAGTTGAAGGAGAGTTAGCTTGGATCTCTCTTTGCCCGTGTCCATTTATCCATTCTTCTGTTGTTATTTACTCAGACTCAGGATGCACCTGCTCCCAGGTGAATGATGGAGCCACAAACACAGGTGGAGTTTGCAACAATGAGCTGAGCTGACGGTGGCTGACAGCTGATGGGCTGCTGATCCCAAGCGATGACATTTTGAACTATTATCCTGGGGAGTTTTCCCAGCAGAGGGGACTCTTCATAGAAACCATCTAGAGCGAGCAGCAAATTTACCATCTCACCCTCCTCTTTCAGAAAGACCCCTGACAGACCTTTGGGGACTGTGGGCTCCCATCATCATTTAGAAGGTAACACGTTTGGTCTGACGTCCTCTGTTTAGCAAGGGCACTTCTGATTTCAGTGGGGATTTGTCCCCAGCAGGGAATGTCTTTTTAAATTTTTTTACAGGAGCTGGTTTCGGAAGGTGCCACCCTTTTCATTTCAGGTGCCCCACTCCCTGAAGTTAAATCTTGGAGGGGAGAGCAGATGCTTCTCTAGTATGCATGTATGTAAAGTAAATACACAAACTGCAGTTGTCTCTGGGTTTACGGCAGACGAGCCCTGTTTTCTGGTGCCTGTTTCAGGTTTATCTGTAACTGCCGGGGATTGAACATGGGCTCCTTTGCACATAAAGTATGTGCACTACTGACAAATTAGGGAGCATCCCTTTCGGGGATGACTTGTTCAAATCATGCAAGTAGGGATGGAAAGATCATAGAATCACAGAATTGTAGAATGGGAAGGGGTCTCTGAGGCCATCTAGTCCACCTCCCTGCTCAGTGGAGGAATCCAAATTAAAGCACACCCACCAGGTGGCTATCCAGCTGCCTCTTGAAGGCTTTCAGCATTGGGGAGGCCACCACCTCCCTAGGTAATTGGTTCCATTGCTGTACCGCTCTAACAGTTAGGAAGCTTTTCCTGATGTTCAGCTGAAATCTGGCTTCCTGTAACTTGAGCCCGTTATTCCGTGTCCTGCACTTTGGGACGATTGAGAAGAGATCCTGGCCCTCCTCTGTGTGACAACCTTTCAAGGACTTGATGAGGGCTATCTCTTCTCTTCGCAAGGCTAAACATGCCCAGTTCTTTCAGTCTCTCCTCATAGGGCTTTGTTTCCAGTCCCCTGATCATCCTTGTTGCCCTCCTCTGAACCTGTTCGTTTGTCTGCATCCTGTTTAAAGTGCAACATCCACAACTGGATGCAGTACTCAAGATGAGGCCTAACCAGTGCCTAATAGAACTGTTCATGTGGGCTTTTCCTCTTTTCCCCTTTTTTCCCCAATGTTAAATTCCATTCTCCACATTTCTGCAGAAATTCAGGAGTTTTTTTTTAGTCCTCATAAAAGGTTGTTTAGTATTTTGGTGCACTGAGAAAGCATGTGATAGAGGGAAACTATTATATACACGATTAAAAAGGAAGATGGTGGGCTGGATCTATAGGCTAAATACAATAACATCTAAAGGACTTCATGAGGACATTGAATTGGACGTCTGTCGTGCAGGAACTTGTGGATATAGTCTTTGGGGGAATTATGTATCATTGTGGATAGTACAGTGTAGGAATATATGTGTGTATGGCTATTGTTGCCAAGATAAGACTTTACAGAATGCATAGAATGAGGTTAGGAACCTGATTAAGGATCAGGTGTGTAAGAGACAGTGTTTGTTTAGATATTAACAGATCCTTGTACACGAGTTCCCCAAATCCCCTCTCTCTAAAAGAGCAGGTATGTAACTTGGGGGTATTCCTAGTCATTAGAGGCCCAAGTGGCTAGGAGTACCTTTTGCCAGCTTCATCTGGTATACCAGCCATAGCCGCATCTGGATCGGGAGAACTTGGCCACTGTAGCCCAGGTGTTTGTTAACCCCGAGACTGGATTACTGCAGTGGGGCTGCCCCTGGGCCTGGTTTGGAAGCTCCAGCAGGCCCAGAAAACGGTGGCCAGACTGCTGATGGGGGCAGACGGCCAACAGTGTGTGTTGCCTCTGTTAAAACATCTGCACTGACTGCCCATATCCTGCCGTGCCAGGTTCAAGGCTCTTGTGTGGATATACAAATCCCTGAAGACTTGGGTCCAGGTTATGTTAAGGACCGCCTGAGCCTTTATATCATAGTCTGATCACTGCAGGCCCAACTGGCTTCAACCAGAAGTCAGGCATTTACAGTCCCATCCCGTGGAACACTTTTCCTGCAGAGACGCGGCAGGCACCCTCGCTTTTGACTTTCAGATGGCGCTTGAAGACCTTTTTTTGGGCCGAGAGGTCTGTGTGGTTGCTTAAAATGTCCCTTGAGTGGCCAGTCATTTTAATGGTTGCCTTGCATTGCTTTTAAATGTTTTTACACTGCTGTACACTGTCCTGATGTTTCGTGAGACAGGGGTGTATAAATATTTGATAAATAAATAAGTTAGTAATGTCTGTGACTTTCAACGGGCCTACTCCGAGGAATGTTTTTTACAACCCCAAATTTGCAAATGAGACATGCATTTTAAGTTTGGGTACATTTTTTTTTAATTATTATATTTCAGCCTCCGCAAAGTACTTCTCGTCACAGTTGCCGTCTCTGTCAGCCACTTGGCTACTTTGCATGAAGCTGGCATAATGCAGTTCCACTACCAAAAGGTATTGTCAATGTCTGGTGTTTGTGTGATAGGGATAGGGGGATTCAGTTCAGTTCACACTTCAAGCTAAATCTATCAAATCTGACTTTCTGAAACAAACATGAGAACTGAAACCCAGCCGTCCTTCAAAATTTGTTACTTCTTTGAATTTTGTGATGCAGTTGGCCAACCACACAACATTTACAAAAATGCATATGTTTGGGGAATGCGTGCATAACAATGAATATATTCCTGAAAATAACAAACGTGTCATGTTAGGAGGAACGGCTTGCAGAAATGTGTGCATTAGTCAAAACTGTGTACGAAAATGTGTTTGTTAGGAGAGATTTGCAGTAAAATCGGAAGAATTTTCGTGAGGTTTAGAGAATTTCCGTGAGGTTCAGAGAGCTTCGGCTATGGGGCGGTATAGAAATGTAATAAATGTAATAAATAAATAAATAAAAAACAACCAATTGCTGCAGAATGTGCAGAACTCAATTTATGACTAGAAAGACAAGAAACTGAGTGAACGGAAATTGACAGATCATTCAGTCTCTAGCGAGCATTAATTCTATCTGCTTCCATGGCCACTAAAGGTAAAGGTGTCCCCGCACTTGTAGTGCGAGTCATTTCCATCTCTTAGGGTGACGTCTTGCGACGTTTACTAGGCAGACCGTATATATGGGGTGGGATTGCCAGTTCCATCCCCGGCCTTCCTTTACCCCCCAGCGTATGCCGGGTACTCATCTTACCGACCACGGATAGATGGAAGGCTGAGCGGACCTTGACCCCTTTTATTCGCATTCCTCCTTCCGTTGGAATCGAACTCTGGCCATGAACAGAGCTTCGGCTGCATTACCGCCGCTTACCACTCTGCGTCACGGAGGGTCACTAGCTGGGAGCAAATTCTGCCCTGGTGAGCAGTGTCGTGCAGGGGGAAACATGGGGAAGCATTGCTCTGGGACTTTGGAGCAGGAGCAATGACATCAGCTGCTTGAGCCCCAGGGTGCTTTATAGACCCTCCTTGCTCTGGCAAGCAAGTGAGGTGATGACAAGGCTTACAAGTTTGTCAGGACAGATTAGCACAGGGGAAGTTGGAGAGGAAGGGAAAGAATCAAGCAGAGTCTGGGTACTTGTTTCCTTCCCTTTGCCAGGGCTCCTGCTTCATGCTATCTGTTTAAATGGCGACACGTCTTTGCAAGCCAGAATTTGAAGCCAGAATTTGCAATTAGCTGGAGAGCATCACTGCATTCAATAGAGCTTGCTCCCAAGAAACAATGCATAGAATTCCAGTCATGTGGATCCTAGTAAATTGTGTATTATGGGCATGGCTGGGAAGGACTCTCCTTTGCTGTGCAGCCTTGGGGGCTGTCACAATGCACTCCTGAACTTCAAAATGCACCATGACACATCACTGCCGCTGGTCTGGCTGCATCTGGGCCCTGCATTTTAAGAAGGATATTGCCAAACTGGAGTGTACCTTCCCTCCTTTGTTTGGCTTTCTGTCCACTGTTGGAGACAACATGCTGGAACAGACGGACCCCATGGTGTGATCTGGCAAAGGCTATTCTTATGTGGCAAAATCCAATAGCTCCTTCTGGGTCTTCTTTCTGCAGCCCAAGAGGAAGGCGCAGCGGTGCTGCTATTGCTGCATCGAAGCCCTCAGCAGATTCCTCCTCCTGATGCTGGTAGCCACCGTCATCGCTCTCCTGCGGTATTTTCTAGGTAAGGCCCTTCCCCTAAATGGTGCCCAGCCCAATGGAGAGAACTGCTTTAGCGACATGGGTGGGAAGATACTGGCTGTGAGCTCATTCGTCGCCTACAGATAAGCATTTCCATTGGCCGCACCTGGAGGCAACGGGTTGATCTGCCAATCAGTTGCAAAGTCTGTTTGAAGCTGAATTTTTTAAAAAGGCACATTCAATCCTACCAGGTTTTATAGTAAAAAGGGGCAGGGTTTGACTAGCGCGCATAGTGATGGGCTCCATTTCTGCAGTAATCAGATTTGCCATCAGATTATTATTTCTGATATTCTCTATCCTTGCAGAGAGAATTTTGAAGTAGCAACGCTATGTGCCTGGTTTCCAACTCATTCTTCTTTTTTTCCATTTCTTTTTTTAAATTCACTTTGAAATCATCGATAGTGTGAGTGATACTTTTATTGATCTACTTTCTATGTGAAGTCTTCACATGTGCATTCCCTTCCACTGAGGTGTTGATTGTAACTGACAAACAGAAAGCAGCAGGGGGAAGACACTGACTTAATTATTTGCCTAATCTGTCTACAGTGCACTTGAAAAGGAATATAAAGAGGCAATCATTAGAGTTCAGAATAAAGATCAATACCAGTGGAAACTATTGAATAAATAGTGACTATAGGCAATGGTAAACCATCTCTGAATACTGCTTACCATGAAAACCCTGTTCATAGGGTTGCCATAAGTCGGAACTGACTTGAAGCAAGTCCGTTTCCATTTTTTCATAATATTGATAATTCTCTGCAAAGCAATATACACTATATATATTGGGCTCCTGCTGGGAGGAAGGGTGGGATATAAATAAAATAATAAATAAATAAATAAAATATATATTGAAGGAGATTGTAAAAATGAAAAGATATTGGAGGAAAAAGGAATAGGATCATTAATGACCCCAGGGGGGCACATTTAAAAATCAAATGTAAAAAAGGAGAGGATTCCATACCTAGTCGTGTGCCCCCATTTTCAGAAAAGAGAGGTGGGGATGCACTGGAACCGGCAAAATAATCAGTGTGTTTCCACCCACTCTCAGAATGCTAACAGAAGGGAGGAAGGAATTTTCTATTTCTGGCATATTTTCTGTTTTTCTGTTCACCTTCTTGTAAGCCGCTTTGAGCACAATTTATTGTGGAAAGGCGGCATACAAATAAAATGATGAATGAATATAACCTTCCCTTGGCCAGCCTTCTTTTCATTCAGAACTGCAATGAGGATAAATCATACTGGCTGACAAAGGAGGTCTGTATGGCATCAGCAGTCAGGAGATCAGGGTGGGGGCTGCATTCCCCCAGGGGTAATTGGTTGGGTGGGACACTCCTTCTCTCTCTCTCTCTCTCTCTCTCTCTCTCTCTCTCTTACACACACACACACACACACACACACATTTTTTCCTGGCACTCCTTTTTCTCTTTACCTTTTCTTTCTCTGGCTGTAGCTCCCTAGTACAGCATTTGTGTTGCATGCAAAAGGTCCCAGGGGGTCAGTCCCTGTTGCGGAGGCAGGGATGGGAGGAGACATTGCAAGTCCTTGTTTGCGAATCCCTCTTTGTGAATTGCATCTCTGTTGCATGGCATGCAAAAGGTCCCAGGGTTCAGTCCCTGGCATCTCCAGGTAACACAGGAACCTGCTTTACATTGAGTCAGACGATTGGTCCATCCACTGTCTACACTGGTTGGCAGCAGAGCATCAGGCTTTCAGGGAGGGGACGCTGCCCAGGCCTTTCGGAGATGCCAGGGAATTGAAGCGGAGACCTTCTGCATGCAAAACAGATGCTCTACCCCTGAGCTACAGCCCCAGGAGGACCCCCTGCCTGACTTCCTGAAGAAGGGGGCACAGCACCTGCCTTGAGTGCAGAAGGACCCAAATTCAATCCCCTGTGACTCCGGACAGGACTGGGAGAGATCCCTGTCTGAAATCCCGGAGAGGCGCTGCCAGTCAGTGTAGACAGTACTGAGCTGGATGGACCAAGGTCTGACTTGGGCACAAGGCAGCTTCTTCCTACGTTCCAATTTGCACATGGTCATTGTGCATGCATGGGCGCAAATGTAGACGTGATTTCTCTAACTGGGAAAGCAGAGTCCCCAAGTTGCATTCAAGGAGATGTGAGCAGAAGCGAGGAAAGTGTGTAGAAGACCTTCCTTGAGGCTCAGCTTGGAAGGTCAGGGTCTGACGAGCCCAGAGACGGACGCGCAATGAGGATATTAGGCGCAGGACTTGTGCGCGCACCTCTGCCTGCATCCATGGCTTGCTTATTTATTAATTAATTAACTTGATATCCTGCTCTTCCTCCTAGAAGGAGCTTTAGGGATAGCGTAAGAAGCTGCTGGACCATTCATCCATCTAGCGCAGTATTGTCTACACTGACTGGCAGCTGCCCTCTAGAGTCTCCAAAAAGGCATCTTTCCTGGCCTTCCTTGGAGAAGTCTGAGATTGAACCTGGGACTTCCTGCATGAAAAGCAGGTGCTCTGCCAGTTAGCTTATAGTCCTTCTGCTAAAAATAAAGTAAGGCTCCAGTCCTCATGATTCTGAATTAAGGGCTAATTTAAACAGTGTGGTGTAGTGGTTAAGGTGTTCGACTACGACCTGGGAGACCAAGGTTCAAATCCCCACATAGCCATGAAGCTCACTGGGTGACCTTGGGCCGGTCACTGCCTCTCAGCCTCACAGAAACCCTATTCATAGGGTCGCCATTAGTCGGAATCGACTTGAAGGCAGTCCATTTACATTTTTTAAACAGTAACTTAGGAAAGTGCTTTATACTGAGTTGGACCATTGGTCCATCTAGCTCAATATTGTCTGTGTTGACTGGCAGCCGTGGCTGTCCAGGGATTCAGGCAGAGGACGCCCCCAGCCCTACTGGAAGATGCCTGGGATGGAACCTGTGACCTTCTGCACACAGAGCAAATGCTCTGAGCTATGGCCGGTCAACGTGGCTTGGGTCTTCTTGTTCTCTGAAGCTGTTTAACTGGTGACGAATCAAAGTGTGTGCGTTGCCACTGAACGCCAGGCCAGGGGGAGGTAGGATTTGAAGCCATGGCCCTGAGGATTGGCAACAATAACCACTAATCCACCAGGCTCATTCCTAAGCCATTTCTGTACTCATCCCCCCACCTATTTGTGGGAGCTGCACAAGTAAATGCAGTTAAGTGGAAATATATTGAGGGCTACAAATGAGGCGATGAGCATCTAAACTGGATTTGTGAATAATATGGATGCATCTGTTCTCCTCCCCCACCCCACCCGCTCCCAACCCGGACAGAATTCTCTGGTGTTCCATTGGCACATGTTGAGGATAAAAAAGAGCTGCTGACGAATTCAATCTCCACTCAAACACCCCCTGATGGCCTTGCATTTCTCAGGATTCATCCTCCCACCTCAGCTGCGAAGGAGGCCATTTCTCAACAGCCCGCCACGCCCCTCGAGTTGGTTTCCCCTCAGACTTCCTCTCGGAGGAAGATGGATTCTCTTCTGCTGACCGCTAAGAAGCCCAACCTGTGGGCTTCTTTGCAGCGTTCGGGGACACGACAACAAAGGCTTGCCTCAGCCACGAAACAGAGGTCTCCTCAGCAGCTGACCTTGGCCACGGAACTGTTGCCTCAGCTAATCACAGCAACAAAGCTGGAATCTCCTCACCAGCTCACCTCAGATGTGAGCTCAGTGTTACCCCAACATCTCCCCTCTGTGACAGAGATGACCCCTGGACGACCACAAACCGCAGCCGTCGAGTGGACTTCTCCTTCTTGGCTGAAGGTGACTACAAAACAGAAGTTTCCAGCCCATCCAGCTGCAAATGCGCAACCAACATCACAGCACCTAACCACAACTAGAAGTCTAGCTTCTCCACCGTGGTTAGCCAGTACCACAAAACGGAGATCTCCTCAGTTCTGCTCAGCGAGGCCATCTTCTCCACCACAGTTAACCCAACCAACCAACCTGCCATCTTCATGGTGGTCGACCACAGCAATGAAAGGGCCATCTTCTAGTAAACCAACCTCATCCATGAAATCATTTTTTTTATCTCAGCTGATGATAGCCATGAATCGTACATCTCCACAGCAGCAAACCACGGTTGTGAGCTCTCCGGAGAATCTAACTGCAGCCTCTCCGTGGCAAATAACTTGGCTTCCAAATGTGACTTATCCTCAGCAACCATTTTTGGTTCAAGATATATCTAATCCAACTGGACAAAATGACACAACTCAATATTTCAAAGGCTCATTTCTTCTGTTGAATGAAGTCTACCATTCCAGCTACAGTGACCCGATTTCAGCCAGCTTTGGAAGTGAGGCCAGAAAGCTGGAAAATATAGTAAGTGTAATATCTGAATGTCCATTGCATGTACTAAACATGAAATGCAATCTATGCAACCATTCCAAACACGGCAATGTTTTAGCAGGTCATTCAAACTGTGAATGTGAAATTTCAAATTTGAAATTGAATATATGAAAAATATTACCTATTTAAAAGATTGATTTTTTTCAGAAGTGTCAAGTGCGACACCTTACAAACTGTTGACTCCTGTCCCAGCTCTCAGCTAAATACCATTGCATGTTAACAGTCAGGTGCAAGTAAATATCAGACTGCTGATTTCAAAATCATTGGATGTCAAAAGACTGGCATGCTTGGAATGAACTAGCTTGGTTTAATGAAGTTCACTGGACATGTTTTGTAACTATTCAGAAACTCTCCAAATATTCAGAGGCTTTCAATATAATGCCGTGGCTATTCAGGAAATATCCAAATAGTCAGAGATATCCAAATATTCAGGGGCTTGCAATATAATTTTGTGATGATTCCTGAAATATCCAAATATCTAGAGGCTATCTGGAAAGTATTCTATGCCAAAGTTTACAGGGAAGAAGGCTTAGGACGATTTGGAGCAAATTCTTTCAGGTACAGGAGGCGCGACCACCATCTTATCCTGACAAATCCCCCCTCTTATGGTGTGTGTCTTTGTGTGCTTAGTTAGATACAAGTGAGGCCACAGCATGGATCTAACTGTTTTCCAGCCAGTTAGGGTGGGAGGGAATTTCAGGATGGGGAGGGCAAGAAAGGACACCTCTTTTTCCTATCCTCTGAAACCTTCTCCTGCTGGAGCCAGCTACCAGTTATTGGCAGAGGAGTGACTTCTGCAGAGTGGGAAAAGGAAGATTTATCCTTCCTTCCACAACCTGCCTACTGAAGCTCAACCTGCAACTAAGTGTAAGCACATGCAACTGACACAACCCCTTAAATCGGCCTTTCCCAACCGGTATGCCTCCATATGTTTTTGGACCACAACTCCCATCAGCCTCAGCCATTGGCAATGCTGGCTAAGGCTGATGGGAGTTGTGGTCCAACAACCTCTGGAGGCACACCGGTTGGGAAAGGCTGCCTTAAATCCTATGATTGGACCCTGTGATCCCTGAGGATCTGAGCTTCAGAGGCTTGGGTTGATCTGTTGATGGAGCTGAACTAGAGACCTCTAGTTCAGTTCCATTATCGGCCTCTGCTGATCTCCCAAGCTTCTACCCTGTCTGTTCATGACTTCCTGCATTCACATCAAGGCCATCAGCATGCAGCATTAGTCAGAAAAGCAATCCCTTAATTTGGGCCAACAGATTTAATTGAAGTTGGATGTGCAACAGTAGAGATCATTCAGTGTGTAACTTAAGGGTTAATTCTGTTGTTAAAAGTCAGCTAGCTAAGGGAGGATGGGTAGACGTGTTGCTTGGCAACCAGGCAGAGTGGTATGATCTTCACTGAGGAACCATGTATTCTGATTGGCTGTGTAGATCTGAGGGAGGTTTTCCTCTGTATATTTGGTTGCATGTTTTCCTGTATATGTACAAGGCCTGACCAAAGAAAGACAAAAACTCTCTATCCCTTTCTCCTCAAGTTATACACTATTTTTTGTTCAGTTTGATCAATAAAGTGTTACCAGGACTTTTCTCTCTGGACTCAATCTGCGTTATGTTTGCTAACAATTGGAATCAGGGCCCTTAACTCAGGCCAACAAAGCCCATAGTAGGCCACCATCTTTGGCTTCAATGATGCATTCAAGGCAAGAGAAACTCTCCCAAGTGGTCAGTCACAAGGGCAACCGGGCTAGGCACCTACAAACTCCGTTAGACGTAATTTTGGATTTTGAATGCACACAGGCTACTGAGGCTGACCATGTTCCAACACTACAACCAGATGGCCTTGACATCAATCCCTGGCATCTCCCGGTTGGGGGAAAGATCCCTGCCCAAAATCCTGGAGAATTGCTGCCAGTCAGAGTAGACAATACTTGGCTGCTTGCCATTTGTCCCTCAGTAGTCTGTTCTGGGCCTTCTTTCCCTTTCTCTGAGGTTCCAGTAGCAGTGTTTCTGGACCCATAACCTGTTGACTAACTTGAATAAAGGAGTCAGAGTCCAGAGAGGGGAAAGAAAAAACGAATAATACCTTACTGAGAGAAACTAGGGGCGTTGGGAGGCAATAACACGGAAGCATTTGATGGCTGAAGAGGGCTGTTCCTGGAAATCACTGATGAATGAATTTTAAGCTGTGTTTTATAATATTTCTAACTGTGTCTCACCATATTTTAAACTGGGTTTTAGCATGTTTTTAATTGCAAGTGTGCTTTGGAATGTTTTTAACTGTTTCTATATGTATTTCTTTTCAATTGTTCAATTGTTTTGTTTTTACGGTGGCTGCCCCGGGCTCCTTTGGAAGGAAGGGTGGGACATAAATTCAGTTAATAATAATAATAATAATAGCAATAGCAGTTCAGAAGCCTCCACTGTGGATTCAGCTGTGAATTAAACATTATAAGCCTGTCCATACCAGACAGCAAGTATGTGATTTTATCCATCCCATTGAGAGCAGGAACCACCACTAAAGGTTTCTTTAAGTATTTTTGGCCTGGGTGTTTCATACAATTTACAATATAATATAATCGTGCATCTAGGCTGCCAGGTGGTAATATTGCAGACTTTTTTATGAGGATGTCAGCTTGTGTACACAGCCACGGGTGAGATCATGCTGATCCCCCATTTAGATAATCCTCATTTGCTTCCGGGAATGACTGAATGAATGAATCAATCAATGCCCTGCACCTGCTCCTTCAGCCAGACAGGAAGATGCATCATGGCAAAAGATGTCATGCCTTGGTGGCCCCCAGCTTCTGCCAGTAACTGCAAACCCTAAAGGCTAAGATCGCTATCTCGCCTTGCTGTTCTTCCTGCAAGCCTGCCGAAACGTGAGCGAAGTTAGTAAGGCACCAGAGATGCAGTCATGGCACCTGGTAGAGAAGGAAAGCTCTTGACAAACCGGCCTTTAATTTTTTAATTTAATTTTTTTGGCTTGTGCAGGAGAAAAGGGTGGCTGTCATCTCCTCTGCCTCCTCTCTGTCCTGCCACATGCGGCAATCCAAGCGTGATGTCATAGTGCTCTTCTTCCCGATCATTGGCCGCTGGTGGCAGGAGGAAGGAAGGCTGGTGACCTAATGACATCATGCTGTGTGTCTTGTATGGCTCAGAATTACTGGGAGGGAGAAATGGGAGGAGAAATCCTAGGGCTGTTGATTTTGACAACCATCTCACACTGTCATTGTGAGCAGAAGGGCTCCTCCAACACCACAGCCGAGATGGCCTCCGCCAGCTCAGTCAGAGAAGCTGCTGGGCAGTAGGGTGGATGGTACACCAGCAGCAACCCTAGTTTACCGTCTCCTCGGCCCGACACCAGGTGCAGGCCCTCACAGCCAGCTCCAAGACAGAGTGGCTTCCTGGTGACAGAGATGGAAGTTCTGTAGACCACAGCAACTCCTCCCCCCCCATACCTGCAGCCTGTGCTGATGTTGCACCAAGTATCCAGGTGGGCAAAGCTGGGTCAGATCAACTCCTCCCAGCTCACCCACCAAATCGGCACGTACATCCACGATCAAATCATGGATGAGTGTGGTCTTATTGTGTACTGATCTGGCATTAAACAACAACACACACAGGCCAGTGGGCACAGCAGATGAGCAACGAGGAACACGTCCATGAGAGGAGTGGGAGGGAGGAGCAAGGCGTAGATAGCCTTACCCTCGTGTTCTATGGTAGTTCACCACCTCCTCATGGCTATTCCTTCCTCTACCCATGATGTTACGGGAAAACTACCCGAACCCGCTGTCCGTCTCTCGGGTGAGACTGTCAAAACTGGAGCCAAACTCAGCAACAAGGTTGAACCACAACTTCTTTATTAGCTATTGCAATAGCGGCATACACACCAACAACACAAGGGGTTATTTGAGTGAGCAGCCCCGAAACAAAGCCAGGGTTTCATATTTATACATTCCTTCTTCCTATTGACTTTTATGAGTTCCATGACTCCTCTTTCTTAAGACTTCCCCTTGGCATATCAGTGTCATCTGCTCTTTCCTTCCACCCTCCTACGTGCTATAGTAAATATCTGTCAACATGGGAT
Source organism: Rhineura floridana (assembly GCF_030035675.1). Taxonomy (NCBI): domain Eukaryota; kingdom Metazoa; phylum Chordata; class Lepidosauria; order Squamata; family Rhineuridae; genus Rhineura; species Rhineura floridana. Next base: position 2,914,596 of record NC_084500.1, on the reverse strand, counting down.
AAGGGTGTGGTTAATAGTTCACTAGAGCATCCTGATGTGATTAGAATGCAATTAATAGTTTACTGAAGCATCCTGTATTTTAGAGATTTCCATCACATGATCACTGAAATTGGAGTGGCCTGTCCCTCACGAAGACTCATCCTAAATACCTGATATGAACCCAACAAGAGCCCACCACCCAAACCTACCTGAACCAATTATCCCAGTAGACCTCTGCAAGAATTGGGAACAGTCAGACCTACTCAATATTTTTCACACAGGGCACATCTACTGCCCCTCTGTGTCTCACCCAGGGAGGGCCAGCCTTCTGCCAGTTACAGACTCTCACTCTGAAGGCATCTGGTGACTTTCTCCTATTGTTCAGTTCACTCCACAGGCTCTCACCCTGTGCAGGTACAATATATGCACCATACACCCTCCCCACTACCAATCTCCTCCAGATTGGTTTTTTTAAAAATAGAAGGGGGTAGCGCCCTCGCCCTTGGGACTCCCTAAGGGGCTCCCCAAGGGACAACCCTTCAGTGGCAACCAATCTACTGCCCAAGGGTAGCCGGGCTTATATGCCTCTGACCCAGTCAGGAGCTGTTGCAAGAGGCTGCAAGATTAACTGCAGCCTCCCTCTGGAGCCAGGGTCAGGCAGGGGGTCTCAGTCCTTGCAGCACTTACTGGGGACTTCAGCTGTCTCGAGGGACAGCAACCCAAAGGAGCGAGCAAGCAAGCACCCAGATGCTCAGGTACTCACTCCCAGGACAGGTCTTCTCCAGGTTGGCGGCCTTCACTTCCTCTTGTGAGTTCCACAGTATAACTGCACTGTGTGAAGTTCTTTCTTTTGCCCGTCCCGAGTCTTCCAACAGATTGTTTCTTGTGTCTGTTTTATGGTTGCACGTTGTTGTATTTGATCAGGTTTTTATGCTGATGTATCATCGATGCTTATTGGTGCTTTTATTTGGCTACAGCCTGTATTGGGTTGCCTCATTCATAAAATAAACATTGCCATCCACCCTGTTCCCTTGTAAAGGGCCACAACTCCAGGGGCAGAACGCCTGCTTTGCACCCAGAAGGTCCCAGGCACAATTCCCAACATTGTCCGGTAGGGCTGGGGAAAGACTCTTGCCCCAAACCCTGGAGAACCCCTGCCAGTCAGTGTCAGTACTGCTGAGCTAGATGGGCTTTGGGGGTCTGACTCAGGATAAGCAGCTTCCTGTGTTCCTTACAACCCCTTTTAAGCATAGATTGAAAGGGTGTGTGTCTGTGTGTGTGTGCGTGTATTAATATATTACATTTATAGCCCACCCTTCCTCCTTGAGGGAGCCCAGAGTGGCAAACAAGTGATAAAACACTGAAAACATCTTTAACCACATCTTAAAAACAAAACATCTTAAAAAACAATTCCAGCACAGACGCAGACTGGGATAAGGTCTCTCCTTAAAAGGCTTGTTGAAAGAGGAAGGTCTTCAGTAGCAGACTGGGATAAGGTCTCTCCTTAAAAGGCTTGTTGAGAGAGGAAGGTCTTCAGTAGCAGACTGGGATAAGGTCTCTCCTTAAAAGGCTTGTTGAAAGAGGAAGGTCTTCAGTAGCAGACTGGGATAAGGTCTCTCCTTAAAAGTCTTGTTGAAAGAGGAAGGTCTTCAGTAGGTGCCGAAAAGATGGCGCCTGCCTAATATTTAAGGGGAGGGAATTCCACAGGAAAGATGCCACCATACTAAAGGTCCGCTTCCTTTGTTGTGCGGAATGGACTCCTGATAAGATGATATCTGCAGGAGGCCCTCCCCTGCACAGCACAGTGATCGACTGGGTATGTAAGGAGTCAGACGATCTTTCAGGTAACTGGTCCCAAGCTGTATAGGGCTTTGTACACCAAGACTAGAACCTTGAACTTGGCCCGGTAGCAAATGGGCAGCCAGTGCAATGCTTTCAGCAGCGGGGTGACATGTTGGCGATACCCTGCCCCAGTGAGCAGTCTCGCCGCCACATTTTGTACCAGCTGCAACTTCTGGACCAACCTCAAGGGCAGCCCCACATAGAGTGCATTACAGTAATCCATCCTGGAGATTACCAGCGTGTGAACAACAGTGGTCAGGCTTGACTCAGTGTTGTCTCTTTTCCAATTATAAGCCTGAGAGCAGGGACTTATCGCTAACGTTTTGCAAGCTGTTTGGGGGCACAGGAAGAGCCGGATTAAAACTGCTGTAAATAAATACTGTAAATAGAGCCTTGGGGTGATGGCATTAGAGCCAGCTCTGTTGCGGGCGCAATATTCTTGTTGCAAGATGCCAACCTCAAATGATGCAAATTGTTTCACCTCCCAAATTACAGGCTACCCAGCTTCTGTGTGACTTTAATAATGGGGATCTAATGATGTTGCTTTAAATATTGCTGCTCCGTTGCTGAAAATGGGGCAATAATGCTGGACGGTTCTTAATATCCTTTGTTATCCCACACAGAGTTTTCAGCTTCTAGAGAAGTGATCACAAGAGGATTAGCAAAACAACATATAATTATCTTCTCTTTCTAATGAACAAAACATATTTGCCCTTTCTCTGGCTGAGGAAGTTGCTCAGACAACAAGCCCATCCTTTTCAAACTGAAGACGGCAGCAATTCAAGCTGTTTAATGCAAATAATTATGCCTTCAAAGACAATATGGGCTGATTTTCCCTCCTATGGAAATAGTCCTGGTGCTTTTCACAAACATTTTTACCTCCTGAAAGGGCACACCCCTGTCATGATTTTTTTCAGCAAGGAAGGGGAGCAGTGAGTGGGAGGTGAAAGTGTTCACCCGTTCAGCTGGAAGGATTGCCCTCATTTGGAATTGGCTTGGTGGTGTTGCTGTATAGCCACATCTGCTTGACTATGTGATCGCTGATTGGCTAGGATCATTGTTCCAAGCAGAAACAAGAAGAGGGCCAGTGAAAAGGCACGTAACTGTTAAACCATTTTGTTAGAAGGGCCCTCATCATGCACGGGACGATATTTTCTGTAAATATTTGGCATAGGCTTACTTGCTTTTTAACATGAAAAAGGAGATACAGCGAGGAGGGGCTTTGTTTATAGAATTCTTATATACTCGGATGCAAGGCTGGAGAACCTTGGATATTCATCTTGGGCAAAGTGACCATCTACCAAGAAGGAGAGCACTTAGATAGCTTTATCATGTGCCGAAGATGGAATTTTGGCCAGTCAATCTGAGTTCTCTGCTGCTGCAGCATGAGAAATGGCTTCTGAAGATGTAGGAAATATTCCCCTTACTCACCCTAGAGACTGGCTGTCAAGGGTGAGCAAGGAAAATGATGTGTTGGAACTCAGCTGGACATTGTTGCTCAAGCGAAGCTCCACCAATGATGGGAAGCCCATTTATACTCTGTCCTGCCTGGGAGGAGCCAGCATGGGAGGCTCTTCCCTGAGAAGCTGCAGTGCTGCGTCTCACCACATGGGGCAGTGGCTATTAGTTCCTGCCTTGGACCCGCGGGTGCTGATCTGACTGGAATGTTGAGCAATTAGTGAAAGGCACTTTGCACATGCTCACGGGTACTCCCTTTCATAATGACGTCACATTCTCCAGGCCCAGGCACGCATCGTGGCCCTGATGATTCCTGGCTCTGAAGAACCATTGCTCAGGTTTCCCTCCAGCCCGACTCGAGTTTGAAAGCCTTCAGGGAGCAGTAGAAATTCCTCTGAGGCAAGGTTGCAAGCATCTGTCTATTCTACTGCAGAGATTTGCATTCCACAAAACTCCCAGAGTTGCTTGGGAGCAGTAGTGTGAGTGTAAAATATATTGATATATAGATACACACACAGACCATAATACCCAATGTATCAGGAGCAGCATGACTGCAATCCTGGGTGGTTTCCTGGGTGCTCCCTTGAACTCAGCCATTCTTCTGACTGCACGGCTTCACCTTGTAAAACAGTTCAGCCAAAGATCTTCGGTGAGTTCAGATGCAGCTCTTAGATTTGTTGAGCAAACAATCTTGCAAAGTAGTGTTACCATTTAAACTGCTACCCTGAAGTAGGAACCTCCTCAAAGAAAAGAAGTACCCAGCCTCTGCTTGACTCTTTTCCTCGTTTCCCCTTAGGCTAGTCTGTCAGCAACAAATGTGAAAGGCTCATTATCGCTTTCCCCGACGCTCTGGCAGCTGATGTCATTGCAGGTGATGTCATTGCAGCTATCCTTGAAAAAAGGTCTCGGAGTTGGACTCTCCCTCTGGTACATCATTGCCTCGGGCAAAACTACTTTGGGGTGCCTGTTCTGTTCCAAATGGTGAGAAGGCTTTGTCTGCCACGCTCATTATGCGGCAGTTAAAGATCCCACTAATTCATCGCAGTGGTGAACCAGTCAAAACCTGGGACTGATGTTGTTAAATCGATGGTTCCGTTTGCCTCTGAAGAGGCAAAAGGTGAACACAGGACAGTGTTTGGGAGGTTTTTTGGTCTTTCACCACCAGTTTCACAATCTCGTCTCTCTTCTCTCCCCAAGGGTTAATGGACCCGAAAGTCAGGTTAGGCAGAGTTGCAGAAGAGGGAATTCTCTTTTCCCTCTCCTTAGGACAAAGAGAATTCCCTCTTCTGCAACTCTGCCTAACCCGACTTTCGGGTCCATTAACCCTTGGGGAGAGAAGAGAGGTGAGATTGTGAAACTGGCGGTGAAAGACCAAAAAACCTCCCAAAGCAGGATGGGGGCCTAATCTAAGGTTAGTATTGGAAGAACTGTACCAGGGCCGACATTTGCAATAGGCCCGTGAGCATATGAAGTGCCTTTCACAAATCGCTCAACATTCCAGGTCAGATCAGCGCCTCTGGCTCCAAGGCAGGAACATGGGTCCTTTGCCCACAGGTGGTAAGATGCATCACTGATCGCTTGCTGCCATTTTGCCCATTGCAAATCACACCTCTCCATCTACTTCTTTCTTTGCTATCCTCACTGCCATCGAGTGCTCAGTTATTGACACAATGCTCAGTAGGGAGCAGGGACATCATTGTCCAGAGCCTGCCCCCCCCCCGAGTCTTAGACCCTTTACTGTTTTGGAGCCAGGTCCCAGCAGGGTCTGTATGTCTCCAGCGCCCTATGAGCCAATCAGAATGAAATGAGTGTTTAGCCACTGAGAAGAGTCTTCTAACGTGCTCTGATTGGAGTCAATCAGAGTGAAAGGAGTTAATTAGTTCCTCCTACAAAAAACTGAGTTGTGGAGAGCGACAATTCTGTAACCGCAGAAGAAGAGACGTTGAATCCCGAGGATAGCATCCCGTCTACATCATCGAGCAGTTTCGTAGCAGCAGGAGATAAATGTATAGACCTGCCAAACACAGTAATTCAAGCAGTATCTCCGACAGTGACAGGGACTGGCGCGAGAGAAGGTGCCAGTCCTCCAATTTGCTGAAGGAGGGAGAATAAGACATCGTGCCTCTAAGCATATGCAGATGGCCTTTCCCTCAACAGCAAGTAATTGTAGCCAGCCCCTGTAACATATGGGACAGGAATTAAGGCTTTATTATCCTGGTATCTCCACCCACCTCCAGGACTTAGCCAGGTGGTGGGGTTGCCACATGCCAAGCTCCTCTGCCTTTGATGGCTGTGCAGAAGAGGATTCCAAGCGCTGTCACTGAGGCTGGGTGTAACTTTCAAGAATTTGTGCTCGAGCTTGCTTTTCTTTCCTCCTCCCTCTCGTTTCTCTTTCCTCGTGTGCCATGTCTTTTTAGGGTGTGAGCCTAGGGAGGCACCGTCTTAGAAATTGTTTTTGCAAGCTGCTCTGAAGGCTTTTTGACTAATGGATGGGAGGTTTGGAAAATGCTGTAAAGAAAGCAGAGGTGAATTCCTTAGAAATTTATGCAGAAGTACAGGGGCCCATCTCCCTTGGCATCTGGTCACGCTCCTGGCTGGGCCTCAGTTCATTGTGAAAGCCCCCCCCCCCGAGGTGAAGATTGGGCCTTCTGCACTTTCTCTCCCGAGCGCCATAAACTCATCTGACACCCACACCTAAATCGGGAGCAGCCTTGAGGGGAGGGTACAAAGTTCCTTGTTCGAAGCAGGTTGGACAAGAGGCGGTGTTAGTGCCAAAGGGGTCATCGGAGTTCGCCAGGATCAAAACCCGGGGTCCCAGGAAACAAAGTTTGGGTGCCAGTCGCTCTCCTCCTTGTGGCTGTCATTCAGAATGCAACCGCAGGCTCTGGTCAAGCAATGGGAGAGAGAGAGAGAGACAGATCGCAGGGAAGGATTTGCTGCTGTGCAAGGCTGTTGGAAAGCAAGTTCACTCGGGTTCATCGGGGAAAGTGATCAGATGGCCACCCAGAAGCGCTGCCTCTGCTTTTAAACTAGTGAGGCTTGGAGCCAATGTGGGCGGGTTTAGAGCAGAATTAGGGCCCCCCGTTGTCTCTCTTTCTGATGTCCCCTTTTTCTCTCTGTCATCCCTTCCCCCTGTTTCCCCCCCCCTTTGCCACCCCCATGGCCAAGAGTCAGAAGTGGGCCTTGGGCAGAGGTAGCCTGCCACGCATTGTTAGACTATGACTCCCATCATCCTCTGACCATTGAGCATGCTGACCGGGGAAGACGGGAACTGGAGTGTGTTGTTCAGTGCATAAAAACATGTTTGCAACCAGGTTCTCACTTACGCCTGTCTGTCTTTTTTTTCTTTCTCTCTTTTCAGATCAGCAACGCGTTTGCCAAGAGTGCGTTAAGACTGCTATATCGGGGGTCATCTGTCCTGGCACTGGGGTAGGTTCACCGGTTGGCCTTTGGAGTAAAGAAAACAAGTCCATCTTCCTTTGACTCTTGACATTCTGTGTATCTATCTATTTATCTTATTATTATGTATTAGATTTATATCCCACCCTTCCTCCCAGTAGGAGCCCAGGGTGGCAAACCAAAGTGCTAAAAACACACTAAAACACCATAAAGCAGACTTTAAAATATATTACAACGAAACATCCTTAAAAACATAACAAAACATCTTTTTTTTTTTTAAAGAAAGCTTTAAAAACATCTTAAACAGCAGTTCCAACACAGACACAGACTGGGATATGGTATCTGCTTAAAAGGCTTGTTGAAAGAGGAAAGTCTTCAGCAGGCGCCGAAAAGATAACAGAGACGGTGCATGTCTAATATTTAAGGGGAGGGAATTCCAAAAGGTCGGTGCCACTACACTAAAGGTCTGCTTCCTATCTTGAGTTCCTTTTAGGCAAAGGTCTCTCCCAGCCCTGTCTGGAGATGCTGGGAACTGAACCCGGGACCTTTTTGCAAAGTGTGGGCCACTAAGCTGCGGTCCTTTACTTAAAAGGAAGGCAAGATCCTAGTCATGATTCTGAATAAAGGGCTGATTTAAAGACGGGGAGAGGAAACTGCTTTATACCAACCACTTGTCCATCTAGTTCAGTGTTGTCTGCCCAGACTGGCAGCAGCTCTCCAGGGTTTCAGGCAGGGGTCTCTCTTTTTCTCTCGAGTTTAGGCTTCCCCTCAAACAGCTTGATGGGTCTCTATGAAAGGAATGCTTGGCTCTCCCCGGAGCTCCTGCCCTCCCCGTCAGAGCACAGGGGGTGGAAGCATTTTGGAATTCACGTGAAAGCTTTTGAGACTCTCAGACTGGGACTTAACAGGGGCTCAGAGCGGCTTGTTCAAGGCGCCTATCCTGTCCTGCTGGGTCTTCAGGCGTGCAGGGAAAATGATCATAACACCCTCGAGTCACAGAGTTTGGAAGGAGCCTGTAAGGCCATTGAGTCCAATGATCATTATTACTAGGAAGTGGAAATGGGCTGCCTTCAAGTTGATTCCGACTTATGGCTACCCTACGAATAGGGTTTTCATGGTAAGCGGTATCCAGAGGGGGTTTACCATTGCCTCCCTCTGAGGCTAGTCCTCCCCAGCTGGCTAGGGCCTGCTCAGCTTGCCACAGCTGCACAAGCCAGCCCCTTCCTTGTCCGCAACTGCCCACTGGGGGGCAACTGGGCTCCTTGGAACTCTGCAGCTTGCCCACGGCTGCATAGGTGGCAGGGCACGTCACCCCTGAGCCACTCCCTGTGGGGGTGATCTTTAGCTGGCCCTTGACACCCAGGAGACACGAGCGGGGATTGGAACTCACAGACTCTGGACTCCCAGCCAGGCTCTCCTCCCCACTGGGCTATACCAGCTGTTGTTATTCCTAGAGCCCAAGCCAAATCAGATCAGGACTCTGACCAGCTCCAAATGGGCCCTGCTGGCTGAGCTAGGGAAGATGTCTCGCAACCACAGATCATTGCTGATTTGAAGGCTTGTGGAGCCTTTTCTTCTGGTGGTCCTGCCCTCTCAAGAGACCTGTAGCGAAAGGCCCTGTCGCGCAATCAACATGATGTTCCAGAGCTCCTGCTCCCCCTGCCCGCTTTCCTGGCTAAAGAGGAGTCAGTCTCAGAAACCGGAGACAATGGGAGAGCCCCATCCTTATGCCGGGACTGTAAATCTGGAGACCCAATCAGGGCTCACGCACACCGCGTCAAACTCTGGCCAATTGTGCGTCACCCTTCATTGGATCCTTTCACCCTGGCTGCATTTTCTCAGCAGTGGCTCATTGGAATAAGGAGCAAAGCGCAACCTCAGAAAGGCCACATGCTCAAACCGCTGCTGAAATGAATGCGGCGGTTTATTGATGTACAAAGCTTAGTGGTATTGCGAGATAGAAAATATTTACTGGCAGGAAAAATAAGGATGTAAGAAGAGCCTGGCTGCTGGAACCGGCCAGTGCCCATCTAGTCTAGTGTTCTGTTCTCATAGAATCATAGAACAGTAGAGTTGGAAGGGTCCTATAAGGCCATCAAGTCCAACCCCCTGATCAATGCAGGAATCCAAATCAAAGTATTCCCGACAGATGGCTGTCCAGCTGCCTCTTGAAGGCCTCCAGTGTTGGAGCGCCTCTCTAGGTCATTGGTTCCATTGTCGTATGGCTCTAACAGTTAGGAAGTTTTTCCTGATGTCCAGTCGAAATCTGGCTTCCTGCAACTTGAGCCCATTATTCTGTGTCCTGCACTCTGGGACGATCGAGAAGAGATCCCAGCCCTCCTCTGTGTGGCAACCTTTCATGTACTTGAAGAGTGCTATCATATCTCCCCTCAGTCTTCTCTTCTCCAGGCTAAACATGCCCAGTTCTTTCAGTCTCTCCTCATAGAGGCCAAGTAGATGTCCCAGTGGAAGCCCAAAAGCAGGACCTGAGTACAAGAGCACTCTCCCCTCCTGCGGTTTGCAGCAACTGCTGTTTGGAAGTATACCACCTCCGACTATGGAGGAAGGTTATAGCCATTGTGGCTAGTAGCCATCGATAGCCTTATGAATATGTCTAACCCTGTTTTAAAGCCATCCAAGTTGCTGGCCGTCCCCACCTCTTGTGGGAGCAAACGCCATAGGTTAACTTGGTGCTGTTTAAAGAAGCCCTTTCTTTTGTCTGTCCTGAATCTCTCAACCTTCAGCTTCGTTGGATGCCCGCAGGTTTTAGTGTTATGAGAGAGGGAGAAAAACTTTTCTCTATCCACTTTCTCCATGCCATGCATAACTTTGTACACTTCTACCATGTCACCTCTGACTCCCCTTTTCTCTAAACCAAAGAGCCACACGTGCGACAACCTTTCCTACAAATGTAGGAAGCAGCTTTATCTCAAGTCAGGCCATTGAGCCATCTTGCTCAGTAATGTCTGCACTGACTGGTAGCGGCTCTCTAGGGTTTTAGGCAAAGGTCTCTCCCAGCCCTGCCTGCAGATGCTGGGATTTGAACCTGGGGCCTTCTGCGTGTAAAGCAGACGCTGTGTCACGATGCACTGCGCCTGTCTCCGCGCTACGCCTTGTTTCAAGGGCAACCCAGCAGAGGTTGGGCTGGAGAACCTCTTCGGGTGCCTTCCCTCTCCTGTTTTCTTTGCAGGGCTGGACCAAATGTCAGAGTGGATTTCATACTGAGGTTCCACAGCAGCGCCTGCGCGTTGACAGTGAGCCCCAACAGTGTGGCCCAGGAAATGATCCACGGCTTCCAGGAAACTCCGAACAAAGCTGGAGTCCTGGTGAACACAGACAGCATCCAGGTTGAAGGTGAGCCTTCCTCGCTGCCGTTCCTTGGGCCCTTCGTGAGGTTGCCAGATGCCCAGGATGGCAGAGCTCCTCTGCCTTTGATGGCTGCACAGAAGAGCAAGGGAACCATCACCATCACTGACGTTGGCTGTAGCTTTTAAGAGCTTGGGCTCGAACTTGTGTTTTTCCTTCTCCCTCTCATTCCCTTTTCCTCGTGTGCTGTGTCTTTTTAGGGTGTGAGCCTGGGGAGGGGGAGGGACCATCTTAGAAATGGTTTTTGCAAGCTGCTCTTACTTCAAAACTGCACTGATTTTTTTCCCCCTTAGAATTCCCAAGCAACACCGGCCACAAGGCTGCTTAGTCTCTGCGCTGAAATCACAAAGAGAATGCACACTTAACCTGAGAATAATCCCCTCCAGAGTGAGCCACAATTTCCTCTGAGTAGGCATGCCTTGAATCACTCTGCCTGCTTAAGAAGCATTGCTAACCCACTGCCAGCCTACAGATTTAGTCTGTCGGATACACACAGGCGTCTGCTCTGTACCCAACACCGGAATTTGCACTCTGCTCCTAGTTTTTTCTCCTAGTGAAGATTACTTCGGAGATGCTATGCTAGCCAAGCACAGTATGCAAATGTTGCCAGAGTATTTGCCAAGGGACAGACTTGTATGTAATCTAGAAATAAAGATAGACCTGCTCAACTAGGAGGTGCCAAATCGTCCGCCCGCAATCCAGGGAGCCCACGCCCATCTGTGTTCTGCTGTCCAACCCCAGCACAGTAGATTGGGGGCAGGATTCAGTGCCCTGGGAATCTCCTCTTTAGTTTTTTAAAACCCCACGCTTCTCTCAAGTTTCTAGTCTTCAGGGCTGTGGCATGGAGTATATTGGGTGAAATCTCAGAAGCTGGGCAAAGCTGGAGGAGGGTGGGTGGGACTCGGAAGGATTGCCAGGATACAGCTTTAGTGCCCTGAAGCTTCAGTACCCCAGACTGGCCCCTCTAATGTAAATGTACGGCCTTCAAGTGGATTCTGACTTATGGCGACCCTATGAAGAGGGTTTTCATCGTAAGTGGTATTCAGAGGGGGTTCACCATTGCCTTCCTCTGAGGCTGAGAGGCAGTGACTGGCCCAAGGTCACCCAGTGAGCTTCATGGCTGTGTGGGGATTCGAACCCTGGTCTCCTCTGTCGTAGTCCAACACCTTAACCACTACGCCACACTGTCTCTCCTGGCCCCTCTATATAGTGGAAATTGAAATGTTTAAATAGAGCTGTGATGTATAAATTAACAAATCTGGTTCACTTCAGTGATACGTTTGGATTTGATGGCAAGAAAATATCTGTGATGGAGGAAATTCCTATCAGACTTTTATTATATGACTATGACAACAAGATTTTTGGGTGCGTAAAGATGGAAGATGGAAGATGGAACCAATATGGATAATGACAGAAGAGCGATTTGAAATTACTGGACTTAGTAGATTTGATGAGTTGGATTAACTGGCATGTTTATTTAGAAAAAAAATTGATTGACATATATCTCAAGGATTGGAAACTTCTCTTTGACTTTTTGTGGAAGATTAAAATGATATGATGTTAATGAGATTTGAAACCAACTAAGATAACCGTTGGAGGAAGGTGATTTTATAATCTATTAAGAGATAGGTTTGTTATATATTATAGATTTATAGCTGAACTATGACAAATCGGAAGTCAATATTCTTTCTTTTTTATATATATATATATATATATTTCTTTTTGTATTGTACTAGTTATTGATTTGTGTTGTTTTTGTATTGTTTTGGTTTTGAAAATTGGAATAAAAATTAATTGAAAAAAAAAAACAAATCTGGTTGGGAGAAGACGAGGAGAAAGTAAGAATAATCTCTTAACTGAATGCTGCTCTCTATTTCTTAATCATCATCAGAATATGAGACTAGATCATCATTTGTTTAATTGCATGTTTTTGTTGTTACTACTACTGCTGTTATTATTTATATCTTTATTGTAACAGACGTTGAATATATGTTCATTATAGTTTTAAAAATTAGTAAGATTTAAAAAAAAAAGATGAAGAATTCAGGTCATTTTTTTTTTAAAAGCAAAATGTGAACAAGCCCAGTTATCAGCGACCCAGAAGAAGGTTTGATGCTTAATGCAAACTGATTCTCTCCCCCCGCACCCCAATTTAGACTACAACGGATTGTGCCTGTTGAAGCTGTCATGGCTGTCCAGCATTAGTGGTGTGAGTAACAGCGGAGGCACCCAGGAAGATCAGAACACCAACTGGGATGGCTGCCTTCTCAATGAGCAGGGGAGGTGGCCTTGGGCTGCCATTCTGCTGAAAAGCAGAGGTCCTGTTTGTGGGGGAAGCCTGATTGCGGACAACTGGGTGCTGAGCGCCAGGAGCTGTGTGGCATCTGGGTGAGTTTCCAGGATGCCGTTACTGACGTTTCTCTCCTATGCTGAAACGAAAGATGGACATGCGCTTGTGTCCCTAAAAGAGCACAGCCACAGGGGTTGGTGGGGAAGATGGCAACCCTAGAGTCTGGTCCTGTCTAGTAAAAGTTTTAGGACCAGGATGTCTGCAAGATCGCCACCGCCAATGGGAAATTGGGTTAGGAGCCTGTGCTTTTAATGCCACCACCTAGCTATGGGCATCTCCTTCCGGCCCCATCCGTGGCGGATTTTCAGCAGGCATAAAAACATTTTTATTTCATCTGGCTCTTAATGATGTTCAGGTAGGATTTTGCTGGTTTTCATACCGTTTTCCTTCCTTTTAATCTTTAATCTTCGTTTTCTTGAGTGCTTTTGACATTCCAGGTAAAAGTGCATAAAACTATGTAGTTACAGCTACACAGAGATAGACCAGCCACAGTGATTCAAGCTCTGGGAGCATCCTGTTCGGACTACTGCAGCGTGTTTTACATGGGGCTTCCTTTGAAGACAGTCTGGAAACCACAGATAGTACAGAATTTGGCAGCTAGCTTGCTAAGGGAGGCAGGGAGACTGGGTATATGGACACACATCTTGCCGGTTTTGAAACTATCCTAAATACACCAAGATCTGTGTCTTTCCAAACAAATCTGCTCAGATATTAACAACCTCGCCAGGTATGTGTGCGAAAGAGAGAGACCTTCAACAGGGCCTTTTCTGTCACGGCACAGGACCACCTCTTCCCGAACAGAACACCCTGTTCAGCAATAGCTTTTTGAAATTAATTTTTTATTTGCAAATTTCACAATGAAAGGAAAGACAAGGGGAAAAATTATGAAATGAAATAAAAGTGCTGAAGGTACAAAAATTTAAAAGTAATTAAAGAAAGAAATAATATGTGGATGCCACTAATAACAATAAACCAGCATCAGTTTACATTACATCAGTACAAGCATCTTGAGTTAATCAGTTAATATAAGCCCTCCAGATGTCCAAATAGGAGTCCATTCGAAATGGATGTCTGTATGAAATATGTCCAAATATAGCCAGGACGGTGAGATCTTCAGTCCATTGCGTAGTAGACAGTGGGTGTTTATCCTTCGAGGTTCAAAGTATAAGTCTCTTAGCAACCATAAGGGCTCGCAAAATCCACTTTTGTTGTCCTGCTGTTAACCTCGCCTCCACCACACAACAGGAATATAATTTAAAAGTGCACGGACATCTGCAAATAGCAAGGATTTTGCCAGTACAAAATCACTATGGATAACAACTTCAGACCAGAAAGAATAGACCCCTGGACAAGCTTCACCAATAACTTCACTTGTACCTTTTCCTCTTGTTAAGAAAGCATTGCATCTGAGCTGATCCTTAAAAGCTGGAGCTGATTCCTCCCAGTGGGTTCCTTAGCATCAGTTAACTGCGGAAAGACTGCTGCTAAATCCAGAGGGTCCATTTCACTGTCATAGAATCATAGAATAGTAGAGTTGGAAGGGGTCTGTAAGGCCATCTAGTCCACCCCCTGCTCGATGCAGGAATCCAAATCAAAGCATTCCCAACAGATGGCTGTCCAGCTGCCTCTTGAAGGCCTCCAGTGTCAGAGAGCTGACTACTGTCATGCGTGATATGCTTTGACAGACCTATCCCCGATGAATTTGTCCCATCCAGCCTTCGCCAAACTGGTGCCCTCCACATGTTTTTGGACTATAGCTCCCATCAGCCCCAGCCAGTACGGGCAACAGGAACTGCAGGCCAAAACATATGGAGGGCACCAGGTTGGCGAAGGCTGGCCTAATCTTTTGAGAAAGACATTTGAGCTTGGAGGTCCACCTTTCGCAATGGCCCCTGAAGTGGTGGCTGGCGCTTGCTGGGGTGGACGGCAGGGAGCCCCAACAGTGGGCGGAGCCAGAGTCAATAAGGGGTGGAGCCAACTCATTCTAATTTTGTCCCCATCCTCCTCTTCCCTGTGGAGTTCCACAAGCCCTTGACCGCTGCCTGGACTCGGTGGTGGGCTGGATGAGGGCCATTAAACTGAGCCTGAATTCTAGCAAGACGGAGGTGCTGTGGGTTGATGGTTCCTGAGTTCATTTAATTGGTCATTTGCTTGCTTTGGATGGGGTCGTACTCCCTCTGAAAGAGCAGGTCCGTAGCCTGGGGGTGCTCCTGGATCCATCTTTGTTGCTAGAGGCACAGGTGGCCTCAGTGGCCAGGAGTGCCTTTTACCAGCTTCAGCTGGTAAGACAGCTGTGGCCTGAGCATTGTTGACTGTGCACTGGTAACCTCCAGGCTGGATTACTGTAATGCGCTCTATGTGGGGCTGCCCTTGAGGTTGGTCCGGAAGCTGCAGCTGGTGCAAAATGTGGCAATGCGACTGCTTACTGGGGCAGGGTATTGCCCACATGTCACCCCGCTGCTGAAAGAGTTGCACTGGCTACCTATTAGCTACTGGGCTAAGTTCAAGGTTCTAGTTTTGGTGTACAAAGCCCTACGCAGCTTGGGACCAGGATACCTGAAAGACCATCTTATCCCTTATATACCCAGTCGATCATTGTGCTCTGCAGGTGAGGGCCTCCTGCAAATACCATTTTATCGGGAGGTCTGTTCCGCACAATGTAGGAAACGGATCTTTAGCGTGGCGGCACATACCCTGTGGAACTCCCTCCCCTTAAATATTAGACAGGCGCCATCTCTGTCATCCTTTTGGTGCCTATTGAAGACTGCTCTTTCAACAAGCCTTTTAAGCGAAGACCTTATCCCAGTCTGTGTTGGAATTGCTTTTTAAGATGTTTTCAAAGACGTTTGTTTTAATATATTTTCAAGTCTGTTTTTTTTATTATGATGTTTTAGAGTGGTTTTTAGTGTTTCTGTTTGCCACCCTGGGCGGCTCCTGGGAGGAAGGGTGGGATATAAATTTAATTAATAAATAAGAACAGCTCTGAGACTAAGGAGGAGGGGGAGGAGGAGGAGGAAAATGGCAGGAAGTATCACGTCTTGGACTGGATGTATGTAGGAAGGCTGGGCAAGTGCGAGCTGGTTGAGGCCAGACTGAGTTTGGTGAAGAAGTGCCCGACGTATCCCAATGACCCAGCCTCCCCTGGGTCCCCGGAGGGGGGGGCATGGTTTGGTTAACTCTGGGGTGGGGGTCAAAGTAGAGGGTTTTTAGATTTTATTGTGGGCTGGGGCTCTCTGTCTTCTCTCCCACTCCCAGCCAAATAATCTGAGCATTTCCTGTAGCCCTCAACAGATCTTGTGGCACCGGCTTCCACGGGTCAAACGTGCATTCTAGAAGCCCTGCCCCTGTAAACACTCAGTCCTGTCCGTGGAGACAGCTGCTGCATTTCCACAGCCACTTCCGCAGCCCTGAGGGCTAGAAACTTGGGTTGTGCAATTCTGTGGCGCGCGAACAAAACAGGGCTCTGCTGCTTGTCATCCGCCTTGTATCCTGCGCATGCGGCAAACAGGCATAATAGTCGAATGTTGATGCCCAGCTTTTGGCCTCCTAAGGCGAGGCAAATCACCCACCCACCTCCTCACAATTTAGCCTATTTTGCAATCAAAGTCAGGTCAGAAGCTGGAATGTCAAGGTTTGTAATCCGCCAATCAAGTTTTCTTCTGTTAAGTCCCCAGTAGGGGTGATCAGCTAGAAGAATGGATTTTGAGGAACAGGGAAGGACTTGTTAGATATTTATTTTATTTAATTTTAATTTTAATTTAATTTATATCCCACCCTTCCTCCTGAAGGAGTCCAGGGAGGCAAACACAAGCAAGAAAAAAGAAAAACATGTTAAAAACAGTTTAAAAACATTCCTAAACACAATGGCAATAACAAAATATTCTAAAACACAGCTTAGTGACATTCCTTCCTCGGTGGTCTTCAGGTTGCCAGGTACAGCCCTCTTCAGCCATCAAAGACCTAGGTGAATACGGTGAAGCTCACTAATATATTAAGGACGGGAGGAAGGCAGGGGAAAGGTGATTCATTGAAAGACGGAGTCTGTTTGTTTGTTTGTTGATTTATATCCCACCCTTCCTCCTGGCAGGAGCCCAGGGCGGCAAACGAAAACACTAACAACTTTAAAACATCATGAAAACAAACTTTAAAACACATTAAAACATCTTTAAAAACGTTTCTTAAGAAAAGCTTTCAAAACATCTTCTAAGATTGAAAACATTTTTAAAAGGTTTAAGAACATCTTAAAAAGCAATTCCAGCACAGACGCAGACTGGGATAAGGTCTCGACTTAAAAGGCTTGTTGAAAGAGGAAGGTCTTCAGCAGGTGCCAAAAGGATAACACTCTTTAAGGGAATTCCACAGGGTAGGTGACACCACACTACAGGTCCTGTTTGATGTAATTAGGCACAAGAAACTATCCACCCATCCACACTATGAGGAATATTATTAAACTTTTTTTATGGGCGTTACATCGGATATTGTGCATATCTTAAATTTCTATTTATTTCTCTATTTCTCTTCACGTGGAATGTTGAGTTTCTTTTACTAACCAACACTCTGCAATTCTTTAGCTGTTGAGCCAGGTCTGTCCTCATGGGGCAGTTTTGGAGAGGAACTGCACGCCTTCCCCTCAAGCTTTTCTGTATTTTTTTACCGTGAAGGTTAGTTCCGCAAACCTTGAGGTTTCCCCAACCATGTTGAGAACATTTCTTTCTCAGCTGCCCTGTTTCGCCTGCAGTCCTGCTGGCACTCATAACCTAAGTCTACTATTAGAAGGAGTGGTAATGCCGAATGCAACGTCCATATTTATTGTTTGTTTGTTTAAACGTATTTCTAAATGACTTACTGTTTTAAAAATCTCTAAAAGGTTTACCCTATGTACAATATGCAAGCAATATCTATGACATATTAGACAGGCGCCATCTGTGTTGTCTTTTTGGTGCCTACTGGAGACCTTCCTCTTTCAACAAGCCTCTTAAGTAGAGACCTTATCCCAGGCTGCGTCTGTGTTGGAATTCTTTTTAAAGATGTTTTAAAATATTTTTAAAAATATGCTTTTAAGATGTTTTGTTTTTAAAGATGTTTTAAAATGTTTTAAAAATATATTTTTAAGGTATTCGTTGTTGTTTTAACATATGTTTTACAGAAGTTTTTTGTGTTTTTTCACCTGTTTGTTGCCCAGTGCTCCTTTTGGGAGGAAGGGCAGGATATAAATTCAATCAATAAATCGTTGTCGTCGTCACCATACAAAAATACAGCCTAGCATCAATTAAAAAATGGGTTTTAATCAGCTAAGTCCTACTCAGAGGGGACCCATTGAAATTAATGAACCTAAATTAGTCATGTCTATTAACTTCAGTGGGTCTCCTCTGAGTAGGATAAGCATTGAAAACATCCAATATAAAAGATTATGAAAGCAAGTAAACCAGATATTCAGGAGATTCAAGCATGTAAATCATTGTCCAGTCTTATGGGTCAGGAAAAGCCTGGCCAAAATGATACACCTTTGCGAGACATCTGAAGCAACTGATGACTGTTGCTTTACATATGGCAAAGGGAATGGCATTCCATAGGTGCCCTTGAGGTTGGTCCGGAAGCTGCAAAATGCGGTGGCGCAACTGCTCACTGGGGCAGGGTATTGCCAACATGTCACCCCTCTGCTGACAGAATTGCATTGGCTGCCCATTAGCTACCCGGCCAAGCTCAGGGTACAGGTTTTCTTTCTATGTGAGCTCTTCACGTGTGTATTTCCTTTCACTGATGTTAATGAAGTGTTGATTGTAACTGACAGACAGAAAGCAGCAGGGGGGGAATGAGATGTTGATTGTAAGCAGCAGCGGGGGAGACCCTGACTTGATTATTTCCCTTAATCTGCTCTGCAGTGCACTTGAAAAGAAATGTAAACAGGCAATAATTGCAGAGTTGCAAAGCATATATATTGTAGGAGATTGGAAAAATGAAAAGATATTGGAGGAAAAAAGGAGCCTGACTGTTAATGACCACTAGAGGGCCACACTTTTCCATCCCTACCATGGGGGGGGGGAAGGGAGTTTGGGAACCACTGATCTAAGTTGTTTTTGTCTGATCTATCAACTGGCTAAAGGTGTGACCTTTTGGCTCCTGGGCACCCAAATCATAGAACTCCCCCTCTTTTAACAAGCATGATGAATCTGCGGTGTTGTCCTGTCCTGTCCCACCCCCTCCAATGTAACTTCCACCCTGTCTCTTGCTTTTGTAGAGACTTCTCCTTATATTCTGTAAAGCTTGGCTCATCCAAGCATGCATCTTCAGATGAGCTGTATCCCGTTGCAGAGATTGTCCCCCTCCCATCAAGTGCCCAAGAGGACGTCGCATTAATCCAGCTGGCAAAATCCACACCAATTACCTCTTCTGTCCATCCCATTTGCCTTCATGATGCGTCCCACGTCGCACCTTCTGGGACCGGGTGCTGGGCACTAGCATCAATGGAAAATGTTGGTAAGTAGGGAGGGGAAGACATTTGATTAAGTTCACATTTAAAGCCAAGTCTCTCACATTCGCACTTTCTGAAACAATAAAAAAACTGAAACACAGGTATCCTTTGAAATCCGCATTTATCCAAATTTTGCAATGCAGTTCTCTAACCAAATAGCGTCTACCAATATGCACAGATTAGGGGAAAGTGTGCATAAAAATGAATATATTTGTGAAAGAGATATGTGTTATACCAGGAGAAAATGCTTGCAAAATGTCCTACAAAAAATGTGCATGTTAGGGGAAACTTGCACGAAAACACTGAAGAATTTTCAGAATTCTTTTTCTTTTTTTTAAATAGCAAATTGCTGCAGGAATGCAGAGAACTGAATTGGGTATTGGAAAAATGAGAAAAGAACTGAAATTGACAGATCATTCTGTCCCTAGTGGTAAGCATAGATGCTTCTGCCTCTGGACACGGGGAGAGTCTCCAGAGAACAGGAGCTCATTCATACTTCTGTTTAATATGTAACGGAAGCCCCCTGTATCTCCGTTGATTCACCCTCATCCATATGACGTCCCCTGCCAACTGCTGCCCTCCCCGATTTTCTCCTAACTATATCCAAGGGAAATGGGGCGATGAAATACAGTCATTGTCACAACTGGGTTGGGACCGATTCCAAGGGTTAATCTAGGGGATGGGGAATCTGTGGCCTTCCAGATGTTGCTGGACTCCCCATCAGCCCTGACCAATGGCCCTGCTGGGAGAGGCTGATGGGAGTTAGGGTCCGATAACACTTGGAGGGCCACCGATCCCCCATTTTTGGGCTAAACCCACCCCGGATTGAGGGTAACGCCAAGCCTGTTCCAAATGTATTTTGTCTTACAGAAAGGTGGCTTTTATATGCCGTGGGTGTTTTAACTTGTGTATCTTTGGATACTTCTTGTTATTACCGACAGCCAGTGTGGTGTAGTGGTTAGAGTGTTGGACTATGACCTGGGAGACCAGGGTTTGAATCCCCATGCAGCCATGCAGCTCACTGGGTGACCTTGGGCCAGTCACTGCCTCTCAGCCTCAGAGGGAGGCAATGATAAACCCCCTCTGAATACGGCTTACCATGAAAACCCTGTTCCTAGGGTCGCCGTAAGTCAGAATCGACTTGAAGGCAGTACATACATATATGTTATTACCACCAACAGCGTAGAAAACAATTGGAGGGAAACCTAAGAGCATATGGCTTAGGTCCAGGCTATCTGTCAGACCGTATCTCCCTATATGAGCCTGCCCGGGCCCTGAGATCCTCAGGAAAGGCCCTTCTCTCAATACCTATGTCCTCAGAAGCACGACTAGTGGGGAAGCGAGATAGGGCCTTTTCAGCGGCTTCCCCGAGGCTTTGGAACTCGCTTCCTAGGGAGGCAAGAATGGCCCCCTCCGTGCAGTCCTTCCGTCGGCAAGCGAAGACTTTTTTATTCCAATAAGCTTTTGGAACTGAAGGCTGTTAAGGACAGGGCTTGAAGGGTGCTGCATTGCTATTGTCTAATTGTATTATTTTAAACTGAGTTTGAATTATTGTAACTGTATGTATGAATGGTTTTAATACTGTAAATAGTTTAATTCTGTTTTAATCTAGACTTTTGTATGTTTTTAATTATATGTGTGCTTTTATCTGGAAGCCGCCGTGAGTTCCAGTTTTGGAAAAAGGGCGGGGTAAAATAATGAGAATAAATAAATAAAACTAAGGATGATGCAAAAGGGCAGGCTGATACTTAGTGATGTGTGGCGTTCCTTTCCCGCAGCTCCCCTTGACGTCCGTCAGTGGACAGTGACTTCGCAGGCCAGCTGCTTCCCCTTCTCTTCCTCTACCTCCACCTGCGCGCAAGCCTCCGACCTCAAAAAGAAACCTCAGGTAATGACCCGGCTGCCTTTTGTCCAGCATGCTCCTCCCAACCTTGCCCTACAATCTGTTACAAGCACTTGTTGTTAATATACGGTCACAGACCCATTCAAATAAAATAGCCAATGAAACATCAGAATAGCTTAGATACAGGAACACAAGCACTTCAGCCAACAGACCTCTGCAGCCGCAAGTGTGTGATGGGGCAAGTTGTGGGCCTTTGCGTCCCTGGGCCGCCTCAGTGTTCGTGCGCATGCTTGCATGAGCCCTAGAGACAAGGTGAGGACACCTCCCGCACAGAGGTTTTACGGCTCAAGCTTGCGGAGAGCCCTGCGTGGCGCTTTATAGAGCCTGAGGCTTCAGTGGCGGAGCCCAGCCTCTTTCTGTGGACGTCGGTTGCGCGAGGGAGGGAGTTCCCAAGCTTCTCCTCTACCGTGATGGGTGGAAGAGCCAAAGCCTGTTTTCCTTCCCAATGCAGTATTGAGGACGCACCAGGTTGCGCATTGGCAGCTGTGTCTTTGCCCCACACCTGATGGAAAGAAGGTGGGCATGGTTTGGGTGTCCGTGACAGTGCCTTTTCAGTGGTGGCTCTGTTTGTGGAACGCCCTCCCCACTGAGGTTGTCTGGATCGCTATTGACATTCAGGAGGAAGCTGAAAACATTCCTGTTTACCCAGGCATTTGATGACTGAGGGGACAGTTCCTGGCAAGCTGGAGATTCGTGAATGGAAGAATGTTTTTAAACTCTTAACTGGGTTTTGGAATGTTTTTAGGATGCTTTTTGTTGCTGTCAAATTGTTTTGTTTGCCGTCCTGGCCTCCTTTGGAAGGGCGAGATATCGATGTAATAAATAACAGTCCAGCTGCAAGCCACTGGCACTTTATCTTCACTGTTAGGTTTTTCCTTTCTCTCTCTTGATAGTTGACTACCGGAGGGCCCTTGGTTTGCCCAGGAGAGAAGGGGCACCTTTACCTGGAGGGAATTGTTCCGTCCTCTGCAGGAAGCCACAGCAAACCAGAGGGGGAAAGCAAGCAGCAATCGGCCACCTTCGTGCGCATTGCACCGTTGGTTCCATGGATCACCTCCCAACTTCTCCCCTGAAAAAGAAGCGTGGGAGTCCGGGTGCCAGCTGGGGGAGAAACACTGGACTCCTCGTGATTGGGATTGGTCGAGGGCTGCATGCGCCCTCCAGGCTTGCTCCAGACAACCAGCAAGGAAAGTGTTTGTTAAAAGGGGGAAATCTGACTGCAGGGACTTCCTGTTCTTTTAGGCCAGCCTTCCCCAACCTGGTGCCCTCTGGTTGTTTAGGACTACAGTTGCTATCAGCCCCAGGCATGATGGGTGTTGTAGTCCAAAACAGCCAGGGAGTACCAGGTTGGGGAAGGCCATTGCCCCTGATGACTTGGCTGTCTGTAATCTCCATGCACAGCACTGATGGGGGAACTGGTGGCCGTTGTCAACTGGGGTTGAAGGAACATCAGCTGGAGGGCCAGAGATGTTCCACTTCCCTGTGGTACAGAGACAGCGTCCGCGCAAAGGCTAAGCTGCTGGAGAACCCGAGAGGGGAGAGGGCTACTGCACTCAGGTACTGTTTGTGGGCTTCCCAGAGGCATCTGGTTGGCCAATATTAAGCTGCAGGATGCTGGACGTGAGGGACCTTTAGTCTGGTCCAGCAGGGCTCTTAAGTGTTGGGAGCAAAGTACCAATGCATGTTACAAGTGACCTGAACCAGTGCAGGGGAGGGAGGAACAGACAAAGTCGATCTATTTTTCCCCTCTGCTGATTCCTCCTCTAATGGGTTTGTTGTTTTTGCAGGCTTTGCTCCTCCCCTTCCTGTCTTTGTTCTCAGCTAGTTAGTCATGGCTCCCTGAGTGGAAGCCACACAGCTGCTTCAGCATGTATGACTTTACCGCTTTGGAGTAATAAACCTTTCGTGTCTCTAATCTTTCAGCTACCAGTCTTAACAGACCCGTTATTTTTGCACTCCATACACACACAAGTTATGGGCCCAGCTTACTAGCAGTGCAGAAAGATTGAACAAACGAACAAATGGCATAGGCAGGTATTAACGGATGTGCCTTGATCCCAACATTGCAACCAGAGCATTTCCATGCACGCTTGTACAGAGTTGAGACCCAGCTGGATGATGGACTCCTGGAAATTGTGAGGACAGAGAGCTGAGAACATGGCAGGATGAGACTCAAAATAAGCCATAGACAGATGAGACGTGACCACCGCCCCAGCCCTGCCTGTGACAGGCCTCCTTGTGTTTGAGGTCCCGTCTGCGACTACATGTTTACTTCCCAGCACACAAAGACAGAATTCAGCAAGTGGGGGATCTTTACATCAGAGATGGAGAGCCTATAGCCGTCCAGATGCTGCTGGACTCCAGCTCCCATCAGCCAGCCAGCATAGCCAATCGCCAGGGATGATAGGAGTTGGGAGTCCAACAACATCTTCAGGGCCACAGGCTCTCCTCTACTTTAAAGAGGAGAAAAAGTTGCAAACAGCGAAGTCAGACACCCAGCTGACATTTCTAGGGAGACAGCTGTCTTACAGGCCACTGGCCTATCTAGCTCAGTATTGTCTCTACACTGACAGGCAGCGGCTTTCCAGGATTTCAAACAGGATTCTCTCCTGGCTCTACCTGGAGATGTCAGGGATTGAACCTGGGACCTTCTACATGCAGGGCAGACGCTCTGCCCCTGAGCTACATCCATCACGCCTCCGATGCGGCGGACTCTAGTCGACGAAAGCGTCTCCCGCAAGGATTTTGGTCTTTGAAGGGGTCGCAGGAGTAGCTCTCGAGTGGGTGTTCAGGGCTGGATGTCCTGCTACCTGCTGGCCTCCTGGGTAATGTCTTCACTGGCCCGTGGTATTACGCAGCGTTGGAGGGGAAGGACGACTCAGTTGGTTTTGCAAAATGTGGCAAACAGTAGCACGTGGCCTCCGTCAAACGTCTGTGTGGCAGACAATCTAAACCCAGCTCTAGCACACTTGCAAAGGGTGGGGAAGAGAGTCAAAATAAAATGTTGCATTTGCAAAAAAGGGGCATGAAGGTAAGCAAAGACCTGTCACCTGGTACCAACTTTTTTTGTTTTTCCTGGAGATACCAGGGATTGGATTTGGGACCTTTCCCAGACACAGCAGGCGTACAGCCCCTTCCCAGAAACGTAATCTATCCAGCAGACCTCATTCTTTTACACAAAGTGTACCGATCTGAGATGAGAATTTTTATTAGGAGCAAAGAAGGAAGAACACACCAGAGCTTTAGGCCACAGTCCCTGATGTGGGGGGATGCCGGCACAACACCTCTCTGTAGGATGGTAATCTCAGAGACCACAGTACCAAGCAGTTCAACCAGGCTCTAGCTGACATTTTTCCGGGCCATAATGAAGTCACATGCTCAGTTGGGATGCCCCGTTCCAAAAATTCAGGGCTGGTAACAATTCAAGACAAATAGGTGTACATATATATATAAAAAAGGCACAGTAGATATTTAACAAGCCCAGCCCAGCCAGCCACAGTCTCCCAAAGACAAATCACGTGAAATCATTTTCCAAGATTGCTCAGACGTGGCCTTGAGCCCCTGAACTTGTGAAGCCCCGTGTGACATCGATGAACAAGTGAAGAGAAGATCATCACTTGAGCCTCAGGAGACGGCACAAGACACGCTGGGTGCAGGCAGTTTAGGACCTCAATAACCTTCATCCCCGTGGGAGAGACTCCCGTCTTGGAGGGACAGCCGACCCTCGCATGACCTGAAGGGCAGTCCAGTCCAGGAGTTTCAGCCTACGTGAACTCGGCAAACCTCTGCTGATTCTGAAGCTGGCCCTGCAGCTAGAAATCCAGGTGCTTGAGGGACGCCGGCGCAGTCCGTCCTCTGGGGCACCCGTGACTCAGACCCGCCGAGGTGCTGCGAGGCGGATCCTGGCGGAGAGTGGAAATGGGGCTGGAGGCAGGACTCTCCAAGGGCACCTGGGCTTTGGTTCAGTCCAGGAGTGGAGGGGTGCTGTGGCGGAGATCCAGGAGGCCGTGCGCCAGGATGCTGCATGTGAACAGGAAGCACGGTAGGAGAAGGAGAGCTGGGATAGCTCTGAGTGGGATAAGAACCGGGCACCAGGTTTAGCCTGAAGGGAAAAGAGGGCAGGCATTAGTTCAGAGGCACGCAAATGATTGCCAACACACTCAGCTTCCTAGGGCTAGTTGACATGCGCTCGACAATGCAACATGTACCCACAGGCTAGGCACCCTTCTGCACGCAACACTTGGCCAGCGCCACAAGAGTAAGAGCGGTGGTGGGTGGGAGGCCTTCCCTTGTTCTGTGCTGCTTACAGCAGAGGTGGGGAACCTCAAGGCCGGGGGCCACATGTGGCCCTCCATTACTGTTGTCAAGTCGACTACAACTTATGGCGACCCTATGAATCAGCAACCTCCAATAGCATCTGTTATAAACCACCCTGTTCAGATCTTGTAAGTTCAGACCTGCTGCTTCCTTTATGGAATCGATCCATCGCTTGTTTGGCCTTCCTCTTTTTCTACTCCCTTCTGTTTTTCCCAGCATTATTGTCTTTTCTAGTGAGTCATGTCTTCTCATTATGTGTCCAAAGAATGATAACCTCAGTTTCATCATTTTAGCTTCTAGTAACAGTTCTGGTTTAATTTTTTCTGACACCCAATTTGTCTTTTTCGCAGTCCATCGTATCTGCTAGGCTCTCCTCAAACACCACACCCTCCAGGCCTCTCTATTTTGGACTCTCCCCAAGCCAGACCTCCTTGGACTGCTCTCGGGACTGCTAGAACGTGTCCTCGAACTGCAATGACACCTATTTGCTGGCCTGGGTGAAGGAAGGATAGCGAGTGTGTGTGTATGTACGTGCATGTGGGGAGACCTCAGGCTTTCGCATGGCTTACTGCAGAAAGGTAAGAGTCGCATCTTGTTCTGCCAGCTTTGGCTTATGGCTCTGCCCGCCGCTGGCATGCGGCTCCCAGGAGGGTGCCCATGAGGGATTCTGGCCCCCAGGCTGAGAAAGGTTCCCCACCTGTCTGACAGCATCAAAGCCAACAGTTGGCCTGTTCTGCTTACTCAAAACCGGCCCCTTCTGTGCATCTAGGCTGCTGCGTGCCCAGGCACGTCGCTCGAGTTCTTGAGACTGGCAGCTGAACCTAATCTATAGAATGGCTTGGCAAGGTGCACTCACTCCTGGGGTGCTGCAGCTCTCATGGCTCATCCCTGCCCCACATGCAAATCACTCTTTGGTGTGGCAGTCAACAGGACAGAAACATACCACGTGTGGACTGGGCCTGTCTCTCTGATTTCAACAGAACTGCTTCAGGACACACTTCCGATTTAAGCCTCAGAGCTTTGCAGGATTGCCTATGGCGAACTGCTACCGCCTGGGCTCAGCTCTAGGACACAGCGAGCTCTCTAAATTGGCACAAACGGGGCTGAAGTGTTCCTTTTAAAACTGAGCCTCCATTTGGGATTCCTTCACTACCCCATGCTCCTGGGAGGTGCTAGACAGCACTGACCCACTTCCGGTCAATATATAGGAAAATAAGGTAGGTGTGTTACACTGAGTTAGACCGTTGATCCATGTAGTTCACGGCTGCCTCCACTGTCTGGCAGTGGCTCTCCAGGATTTCAGGCTGGAGTCTTTCTGGAGGTGCCATAGATTGATCCTGGGACCTTCTGCATGCAAAGCAAGTGCTCTGCCACTAAGGTAGCCTTCGCCAACTTGGTGCCCTCCAGATGTGTTGGCTGATGGGTATTGCAGCCTAAAACATCTAGAGGGCACCAGGTGGGCAAGGACTGCACTAAGTTATGGGCAGGAACATGAC
Organism: Rhineura floridana; assembly: GCF_030035675.1. Lineage (NCBI taxonomy): Eukaryota > Metazoa > Chordata > Lepidosauria > Squamata > Rhineuridae > Rhineura > Rhineura floridana. The sequence continues at coordinate 2,888,014 of NC_084500.1, read as the reverse complement.
AGAACTCTTTAGATGTGGGGCATCTGGGAAGCACAGTTCCACCTCTCAGTCCTGACAGACTGGGCAAGCGAGAGGAAGGATCAACTTGACTATCCTGCCATTACAAGGGCGACTGGTCGCTCTTCTGGAAGCAAGCTGAGAAATACACCCACAGATGCTGCCTCACGCCAGACTAAAAACTCTGCGGCAGGCTTCAAAAAGTTTGGGAAGTATCTGCGGTGAGTCAACCGTACGGCTCGCTGGCCGGGATTTGCGCACTTACTTCCTGCTCTGAGAAGCCCTTCTTTCCGCGATGGACCCCGGAATGTACTTCACCCCCGGGATTCTCTTCAGCAGTCGGAAAGGGAACGTTTGGTCCAGGCGAGAGACGGTCGAGTCAGGGAGCTCTGCGCCGAAGCAGTAGCCGTAACCATCTGAGTTTGGCAAGAGGCTAAGAACAGCTGCAAAAAGGGCCTGGTTCTCTCTGCCCGTTGCATTGTTTAACACGCCTCTATAAAATATAAAGTGGCAGTATCGTATCCTCTTTTCTCTTCTGAAGTAAAAGCCACCATTGTAGCCTTTTCCTACAGGGAGAGCGCTTCAACCCCCTAATTATTTTCCTTCCCCTTTGATCTATTTCTTACATTTCTATCCCACCTTTCCTCCGAGCATCTGTGTCATACATGGTTTTTCCCACTCTCCATTTTATCCTCACAACAACCCTGGGAGGTAGGCGAGTCTGAGAAGCAGTGACTGGTCCAAGGTCACCCAATGAGGTTCAAGTGGGGATTTGAACCCTGGTGTCTCTTGGGTCCTAGTTCACCCCACGCCATTTCACTTTGTCTGATTATCTGTCTGATGTCAAGGTTTGCAGTAAATGCTGCTAGACGCCAGGAAACGGTCCTGGACTCTCTTGCTGTAAATTGACATGGAAATTCAAACGCGCGAGAGTCTAAAATGTACCCTGACATAAGCTTGAAATGTACGTATTTTATGTGTTTTAATTCGCCCGTGCATCTATTTCATTCTTCAAAAGTTCTCCCTGTGGTTCTGTTTTTATTTTTTCCTGTATACATTACTCTGAAGGGGCTTGGCCCTGAAGAGCAATGTATAAATAACTGGAACACACAGCACTGCAGCTCCAAAGAATGGATGCCAGCCTCTCTTCTTCCTCCGTCCTCCAAGTTCATGGGTGCCTCCTTCTGCTCCCTCCCTCTGGAAGGAACAGCAAGGGACTCCGGACCATGTCGTCAATCTCCAGGGACGAAAAGACTTAAAATAGGCGTGGGGGACATTTGGCCCTCCAGATGCGGCTGAACGACGACTCCCATCGACCGCGCCATTGGCCAGGCTTGCTGGGGCTGATGGGAGTTGAAGTTCAGGCTCATCTGCAGGACCAAAGGTTCCCCATGCCTGCTCTGAAATATGTCACAACTGAAGGCTGTTGCAAGGATTATTCAGAGAAACGGGGTTAGGGTTTTTGATACTTAACAACAGGGGTGGGGATCTATTTTACGTCTGGGGCCCACATTCTCTGCTCAGCAATCTTCGGGGCGCAGGCTAGTGGTCGGCAGGGCCAGAGGCAAAAGTGGGAAGAGCAACACATGTAAATATTACCTTTGTGCAGTTGGCTAGTTTCTACCCCCAGCCACAAACCCCTCTCTATCCTCCATCCATCCATCCAAGCAAGAGGAGTGATCGAAGTTCAAGGACACGTTCCAACCAGGCCAAAGCACTCAAGGAAGTTGCAAAGCAGGGGCGAAGAAGGGGTGGCTTGGGGGGGTCCAAGGGCCAGAAGGGAAGACCTGGAGGGCTGCCCTCAGGCCTGCAGTTCCCCCAGGTTTATATGGCTTGTTGTTATGTGCCTTCAAGTCGACTATGACTTATTTCGACCCTCTGAATCAGTGACCTCCAAGAGCATCTGTCATGAACCACCCTGTTCAGATCTTGTAAGTTCAGGTCTGTGGCTTCCTTTATGGCAGCCTTTCCCAACCAGTGTGCCTCCAGATGTTGTTGGACTACAACTCCTATCAGCCTCAGCCATTGGCAATGCTGGCTGAGGCTGATGGGAGTTGTGGTCCAACAACATCTGGAGGCACACTGGTTGGGAAAGGCTGCTTCATGGAATCAATCCATCTCGTTTGGCCTTCCTCTTTTTCTACCCCCTTCTGCTTTTCCCAGCAGTATTGTCTTTTCTAGTGAATCCTGTCTTCTCATGATGTGTCCCAAGTAGGATAACCTCAGTTTCATGGCTAGTTTACAAGATTCTATTCAAAAGGATACAAATGTCTCCAATTAAGAGGCCGCAGAAGTTCCCCAGGAGGCAGGAGCTTGGGATAAACCAGGCCACACCGAGCAGGACCCAGGGCACCAGTGCCACGCGGAGGTTGACCCCAAAGAGCAGTGTCCTCCTCATCCGGGAGCGGGCGATGGATGCCCCCAGCATGGCAAAAGCCACCGGCATGAAGCCTTTGGCGTCCGGCACCTCCCACAGCCTGGAAAGGGCAGTCCTGAGCATCAGGTAGAGCAAAGCTAAGGAAACAGCAAAGGCCACGGTGAAGAAACAGTGCCTCGCGGTGCCCATGGTCTTCTCAAAGCTGCTGGCAAAGTACCAAATGACGACAGCGCCGCAGGCCAAGGAGATCACATTCTCGTACACAAAGATGTAGGTCACCAGCCGATAAACTGAGTCAAAGGAGAGGGGAAGCCATTTTGGTAAAAGCTGCCAACAGGAAAGGCCTGGCCCCTGGAGCCAGTCCAGAAGCTTGCATTATTTAGAGAGGATGCTATTAACCCCCGAGATAACCTGGAGGCTGGGATGGGCTCCAGATTACGGAAAAACAAGGAGTAAGAACATAAGAACATAAGAAGAGCCTGCTGGATCAGGCCAGTGGCCCATCTAGTCCAGCATCCTGTTCTCAAAGTGGCCAACCAGGTGCCTGGGGGAAGCCCGCAAGCAGGACCCGAGTGCAAGAATACTCTCCCCTCCTGAGGCTTCCGGCAACTGGTTTTCAGAAGCATGCTGCCTCTGACTAGGGTGGCACAGCACAGCCATCACGGTTAATAGCCATTGATAGCCCTGTCCTCCATGAATTTGTCTAATCTTCTTTTAAAGCCATCCAAGCTGGTGGCCATTACTGCATCTTGTGGGAGAAAATTCCATAGTTTAACTATGCGCTGAGTAAAGAAGTACTTCCTTTTGTCTGTCCTGAATCTTCCAACATTCTGCTTCTTTGAATGTCTACGAGTTCTAGTATTATGAGGGAGAAGAACTTTTCTCTATCCACTTTCTCCATGCCATGCATAATTTTATACACTTCTATCATGTCTCCTCTGACCCGCCTTTTCTCTAAACTAAAAAGCCCCAAATGCTGCAACCTTTCCTCGTAAGGGAGTCGCTCCATCCCCTTGATCACTGGTTGCCCTCTTCTGAATCTTTTCCAACTCTATAATATCCTTTTTGAGAGGACTGCTCTGGAATATCCTACAGCGGATGAGGACAGCCTTGTGATCCAGCCATCTGCACCTGGAAGGTGCCTTATAGTCAGACCACTACAAAAACCAGCTCAGTAGGGCCTACCCTGACTGGCAGCAGCTCTCCAGGGCTTCAGACAGGTGTCTCTCCCCATCCTGCCTGGAGACGCTGAGGACTGAACTTGGAACTTTCCACAAGCAAAGCAGACCCTTCGCTCGAGCTGTGCTTGCTCCAGGGCCCATGTTGGGACCAAAGAAGCTGCCTTGTGCAGGATCGGACCACTGGCTCCCCCAGCTCAGATTGAACCTGGGACCCTTTGCAGGCAAAGCAGCTGCTCTACCACCGAGCTAAGTTTCCAGTCCTCATGGTTCCAAACCAAGGGCTGATTTAAATAGGAACCATGGAAGCTGCCTTATACCAAGGCAGACCATTGTGCCCATCTAGTTCAGTCTCGTCTACACTGCCTTGGCAGTGGCTCTTCAGGTTTTGGAGAGGTGACCTTGTCAGCCTCGCCTGGAGATGCCGTTGGGGACTGAGCTAGGGAGCTCTGCCACTGAGCTGTGAACAACACTGTGAGACGCATCTCAAGTTATTTCCAGCCTGGATGACTGCAACGTGTCTATACCTGGGGCTACCTTTGATGAGTCTCACGGAACGTCAGTGAGGATGCTACCAGGGTCTCAGCCACGCAAGCAGAATTTATGACAACTAGATGGGCTGCCCGTTTGTTTACAGGCGCAATTCAAAATAATTTAAAACCCCAAGTGACCTGAGGGACTGTCTCCTCATGCCAGCTTGCCCTGCTCCCCAAGATCTGCTGGGGAGGCTCTTTTTCATGTCCCAATGGTAGCCGAGGCATGACTGATTGCAAGGCGGGAGTCAAGAGACTCCTCAATGGCCATGCCTAGTTGGTGGAACATCCGCCATCCTTGCTTTTGCTGCTGTCTGCCTTATGATTCAACCACTTCAGCTGTCCCCTCTGATTTTGTTTCTGTTGCACCTCTCTCTTTATTTCAGTGTTTATTTTTGTTGTGTGATTTGATGGATTTTTTTTCTATTTTCTTTAAGTCCAGTAAGCCACCTTGAACACTCCAAACGTGAAATGGAAGAAATGGATTGGTGGGATATAAATATTTTAAATAAATATGAGACCACCCTAAAATTAGCCACAGGGACTATTCTGGTCCAGAAACACTTATGGCGATGTCCAAGGGCAGGGGTGAAGAGCCTGTCCTGCAGGCCAATTTTGCCCCACCAGGGGTCCAATTTGCCCTGCGAAGCCATACCATCAGGGCCTACCCTGACTGGCAGCAGCTCTCCAGGGCTTCAAACAGGGGTCTCTCCCCATCCTGCCTGGAGACGCTGAGGACTGAACCTGGAACTTTCCACAAGCAAAGCAGACCCTTCACCCGAGCTGTGATTGCTCCAGGGCCCATGTTGGGACCAAAGAAGCCATCAGTTAGTTCATCTACACTGGCTTCCAGTTGCTTTCCGGGCCCAATTCAAGGTGTTGGTATTAACCTTTAAAGCCCTATACGGTTTCGGCCCAGTTTACCTGAAGGAGCACCTCCAGTACCACCAACTTAGCCGCCTGACTCGATCAGCCACGCAGGGCCTTCTCTCAGTACCACCAACGAAAACAGCTAGGTTGGTGGGAACTAGGGAGAGGGCATTTTCAGTGGCGGCCCCCACTCTCTGGAACTCCCTCCCGTTCGATCTTCGACATGCCCCTTCCCTGGATGCATTCCGCCGAGCATTAAAAACCTGGCTCTTTGGACAGGCCTTCGGGACCTCCGGGGTGGGCTAAGCTTTTATCACTATTACTGAATGCCCGTTGTTTACATACTGTTTTATGCTGTAATTTAATCCTTTATTGTCGACTGTATTGTATTGCTATGTATTTTAAATCGTATTTTAAATTGTATTTTACTGGAATTTAATTGTGTACGTCGCCTAGAGTGGCCTTGGCCAGATAGGCGACACAAAAATTAAATTATTATTATTATTATTATTATCAGCTGACATCACTTATCAGAACTCTGCAACAAAAGGATTCATGGGAAAGAGCCTGGAAAGATGGCTTTGTTTTTTTGTTAACATTTTGATCTTATGATTCAGATTGGAATGGGGATCGCTATATTTTTATTTTATTTTTATTTATTTAAGCTTATATACTTATTGCTTTCATGTGATATATTTTGATGGTACCGCCCACAGCATTTGTTGGTTTTAGTATGGCTTTTCCCAGTCTGATTACTGGAGGTTTTATCAGCTCTTTTAGTAGAATATATATTTTAATATTCTTGTGATATCTGGATTTAGTTGCCTTGAGTTTCTTTTGAAAATTGGGCAGGTTATAAACGTTTAAAATAAAATAAGAGGAAAAAGGGAAGCTACAAATGACCATGCTGAGGGAATAGCCTTCATACAAGAACTGGTACCTGAGCTTGCTTTTCCCCCCTCCTCCTTTTTTTCCTTGCTGTGTCATGTCTTAGATTATAAACCTGAAAATGTACTTATTTGCTCAGGCTATTGTGGGATGTTAATACAAGTTAGCTTAATTGCTGAAGGATGAAGCCATCTGTAGTACGAAGATTTCTTTTTATTTGAATTTTTAAATCCCACTGTTCATCGTTGCCAATCGCAGGCCAGGCTACAAACATCTAAAACCAGAAAATACCATAAACATTACAACGATCTACTAAAAGAGCTGATAAAACCTCCAGTAATCAGACTGGGAAAAGCCATACTAAAACCAACAAATGCTGTGGGCGGTACCATCAAAATATATCACATGAAAGCTTGGGGAAATCAATAGCGCCGGAAAAACAATACAGAGGGCTTGAGAAGCTATGCAGACTATTACTTGATTGTATTCTTTCCATTTATTCCTCTTGTTTATATGAATCTGTTTGTATCATTTATTTTATATTTTGGAACCCACCGTGGGATCATCAACAACGAAGACTAGGAAGTTTACTAACTAAGGCTGCAATCCAATAGACACTTAGAAGTAAGTCCCACTAAACCCAATAGAGCTTACCCCTGAGTAGACATGTATTGTATTGCATGGTAAAGCTTGAGTGTCTTGCTACCAATCCTAACAATGAGAAAAGGTGGGGAACCTGCTGCACTCCAGATTTTTTTTTATGTACACTGCTTAGAAATTCTGAATATTGGGCAGTATATAAATACCAGAAATAAGTAAACAAGCAAGGAACCAAAATGCTGTTCTGGGACTGATCTTGGACGCAACAACTGGAGGGCCATGCATGTTCCCCACCACTGCCGCACTGATCTCCAGCCAGAGAGGGTTCACTGTAGTTAAGAGATTTGAAGGCCTGGGGGGAAAGGAAAAATGTGGGGGAATCCCCCCCCACTGTTCCTGTTTTTCTCTGGACCTTCACATCCCGAGTGGAAGTCCAGCCTTCCACTTTCCAATATGGGGCAACGAGATGCTCCAGGTCAGCGTACCCGGGCTACAACTTCCATCATACACTCAGCAAGACAAGCACTTTGAGCGCTACTCTCTGCTAGCTTGCTTTCATACTGTTTTTCTCCCTTTGTACTTACGTATTTAAATCTAGATTATTTATTTTGTCATAATGCATTTATATTATGCTTGTTAAATTGTTGAACTCATTGTTCTGTTTTGTAGCCAGACTCTCTCTCTCCCCCCCCCCAATGCTAAAACTTTTGTGTATTTCGGATGTTGGTTGTAAGACGCTTCGGGGGCCAGTTTCTATGGAAAGGCGGCATATAAACAAACTCAAATCAGTCCATCCACGAAAGGTTGAGGCTGACGGGGAGGGCAGTCCAACCACCTCTGGAGGGCGCCAGGCTGGGGAAGCCCGCGATCAGCCACAGCAGGGGGATCTGTCTCCCAGCACCCAGAGGCAGACTGCTCCTGCCCAAGGAGGCTCCACCTCCACCGCCCTTGACTCAGAGACCACCCCCCCCTTTGACCCTCCACCACGATTTGGGAAAGAAAGGAGAAGGATGGGGAGGGGGGTCCCTACGCCTCACCCTGCCCCTCCCACACCGCCTCGGGGCGCAGCGAGAGGGCCGAGGGGGGCTCTCCGGGCAGGCCCCTTCCCGCGCCGCCCCACGGCAGCAGGCCCGGCCCGGAGGCCAGGAGCGAGAGGAGCGCCGTGAGGCAGGTCGCCGCCGGGAGCCGCTCCACCCTCAGCCTCAGCCGCATCTTTCTTCCTCGTCGCCGCCCAGGACCCAATTGCCACGATCTGAAGCACTTCCGGGCTTCACCAGATTTTGCTTCCGGGTGGTTGTGTAGTAAGGAGCGGAAAAAGTCGCCAAGGGTACGGGGCCGACGGCAGCCTCGCTCCCTCGTCGCCATGGCAGCAGGGCGCACATAGCCACGCCCACAAGCTCCAGCCTGGGTTCCATTTGTCGCGAGGGGAGAGGGCGGGGCGCAGGAGGAGTACCGCGTTCCGATACGATTGGCTGATGTGGCCCCGCCCACAATTGCTACGTCAGGTCGGTGCGGGATGTGATTGGACAGGATTTCTCCTACCCAACCACCCCCGTCCCAACCTGTGAGCCGCGGACTGCGGAGGTTGGTCGGTGCGAGTCGGGGGAGTGTTGAGGGCGTGGCAAAGAGAGAGATGGGGTTCATTGAGGGGCGTGGCTAAAGGAGACAGGCGGATGCTGGGGGCGCGGCTAAATGAGGCAAGGGTCGCTGAGGGATATGGCTTAAAGGGGAGGGAGTGTCACTAAGAGGCAGTGTGGTCTAGTGGTTAGACTAGGACCTGGGAGAGACCAGGGTTCAACTCCCCACTCAACCATGAAGCTCACCTTGGGCCAATCACTGTCTCTCAGCCTAACCTGCCTCGCAGGGTTGTTGTGAGGATAAAATTGGGTGAGAGAGGAGAACCATGCCCACCACCCTGAGCTCCTTGGAGGAAAGGCAGGATATAAATGTAATAAATGAATAAATGAGTAAATAAAGATGGTATTTGCAGACTGTCACTATCTCCAAGGTTTCAAATTTTTCTTTGTGCATATTCTGCTTCCTTTACATCCGTTTACTTTGTCAAAATACAGGCAGTCATGCTTTTTAACTAACAGATCTACATCTTTCTTGTTTTAGGTGGACCTTGCGAAGCCAAAGATCGCAAACAAGAGGTTCCACAATCACCACCGATGCCGGGAAAGCAAAGACATATATTTTAATCTAGATTTTGGACTGAGTTGCTACTGTTTCAGCTGACAGTTATTGTGGGATTTAGATGATTCTTAAATTACATCTGGGAAGGAACTGGCAATCCCACCCCATATCGGTCTGCCTAGTAAACGTCACAAGACCTCACCCTAAGAGTCGGAAACGACTCGCACTATAAGTGCGGGGACACCTTTACCTTTTAAGTTACATCCAGGCAGGTTCAAAGCTCCTGTTTTCTCCCAAGGACTATCGCATGTGGAGAGCCTCCATTGTCCAGAAATAGAATCAACTCTGCTTGCCTATTGGAATAATGTCTGTACCTTGCACCAGACACACTGAGAATATCACCTCGGTCTTCAGAAATAATCAGAAAAATGCTGGTCTGATATCAGAAATGGAGGTCACAGAAGTGAAAATATTTGTAAGTTTAGGTCTTATTTTATTCAATTATGCATTGAATATAATTAGAAAATATCAAAAAGAGCTTTCTTATATGGTTCTTGCAGCAAGAGCTTTATAAGCTAGATACTGGCGATTAGAAAAAGTGTCCATAATGGAAGAATGGAAAACCCAAAGTCAATGTGTGCTATTTTCCCCAAATTGATTACTAATAACACCTAAAGAAGGGAAGCCAGTGCTCTCTTCTACTGAAGTGGTAAATACCTTTGGGCACAATCCCTAAACATTTGAGTTGGCACCATGGGCCGACAAATGGTTGTGGGTGTTTTTATTAGGGTTCTTCTTAATTTTTGTTTTACATATAAAAGAATAACAAAGGTTATAAAGACAGAAATAATATCCCCAATACCACCCAAATATAAGAGTTACCCAAGAAGAGTTTGCCAGAGATTGCCATGTGCAGTTAGTGGATGCAAAGTTTACTTATTCCCTTGAATAATAAAAGTATACCAAGTTTCAGTAAAGTCATTATTTTGTTAGCCTGTTTAAGGCCCGTATTTGTTTGGTGAGTTTCTCCGTGAGTGCAACAGACCAAATTTGTGGTTGCCAGCAGTCAATACATAAATTGTCCAGGTTCTTCCAGTTGCGAGCAGCTGATTGTGGCGAAATAATTTAATTTAGTGCCCCCTCTGAGAGAGAAATCTGTCTGATTTTAGCAAATCTGACTGCCTGACAGTCCTTCAAGCTGTCACTGCCCAGGTTCTGGGAATGGGAGTTAAAGTATTGACACAAATACCAGTCAACCAGAAGTGAAATGAATAATGATTTATAAAAGGTTTACTAAGATTGTAGCCCTCTACAATGGTTAAATTGCTTCCCTGCAGAAGTCTAATGGTTAAAGCAACAGAACATATTTACAAGCAAAGAGCTAGCTACATTTTCTGAAGAATGGGAAACAGGACTCTCCTGAAGAGAAGACAAAATTCCTAGGCTCGGGCATCCAGTTCTTATAGGTGAAGGACTTACTTCAGGTCCAGCCCTAAAGTCTGTCATATATGTCACCTGCGTTTTAAGAATCACGATTGAACCGGCTAAATTTGGAGTCCCTTTACTTTCCACTCCACTCTAACTCGGTTCCTTGTTCTTGTGTGGTCGCCTTAAGAACATAACAAGAGCCTGCTGGATCAGGCTAGTGGCCCATCTAGTCCAGCATCCTGTTCTCACAGTGGCCAACCAGGTGCCTGGGGGAAGCCCGCAAGCAGGACCCGAGTGCAAGAACACTCTCCCCTCCTGAGGCTTCCGGCAACTGGTTTTCAGAAGCATGCTGCCTCTGACTAGGGTGGCAAACATCATGGCTAGTAGCCTTGGTCACCAGACCCTACTTCCTTGCCCTGATGCTTCCCTCATCGACTTTTCTTTTGGGTCTGCATGTTCCCTGCTGTGTCCCTTAAATATCCTGACCCCAAAACCAGCACTTAGGCCATGGGCACAGGTTCTCTTGTGCCTACACAAAGCTTTCCGAGGTATGAGTTCCCCTTTCCTCAGGTCCTAGCGTGTCAACTCATTTTCATCTAGCCATTATGTACATATAGCTTTACCCTGTGTTTTTCTACTCTCCATTACTACAGTATGAGCCATATCAGGAAGTTGCCAGATGTCTAGTTTGTTTTGGGTTCCTGATCTTTTCTCGTTTTGGGTTCCCGGTCCTTTCTCACTTCTCGACTTTAAATAGTCATGGCTTCTCCCAAAGAATCCTGGGATCTGTAGTTTGTTAAGGGTGCTGAGTGTTCTTGTTTGTCTTGCATATTTGAATTTTCATTTTAATAGCCATCATCTGTTAAGGCCCTCCCCCCCCCCTTTTTCTGTCTTGTAATTACACAATATGCAGAACGGTGGTAAGAAAAGAGTAACTGGAAAGCGCAAAGGAGAGGAAGGGATGAAGCAGATAGGGAGGAAATAGACTACATATATTAAAACCAACGAAGGTAGTTAGATATAAAAATATCAAGAAGGGGAGAAACTTTCAAGGTACAAAAATAAAAAGCACGATGGTGTTCGTAAAACCAGATGAGCGATGATGGAACACAGTTGTCTGTCGCTGTTGCATACAGAGAACTGAAAATTGTTTCTGGGCTTTAAAGAAGAGGTTGTTTTGAAGACCCCTTCTTCCCCTCACAGAGCTACAATTTGCAGAGTTCCCTGGGAAGAGGGATTGATTGTTAAACCACTCTGGGAACTGTGGCCTTGTGAGGGGAATTGGGACCTCCTAACACCACTCCGCACCCTTAACAAGCTACAGTTGCCAGGTTCCTTTGGGGGAAGCCATAACTAAAGTGGTGTGATCCTGCTTTAAACGTATAGTGCAGATGCAGCCTTAGACAGCGCTCCTTGGTGTGAGACTATAGAGAGTCTTCACCTGCAAATGATGGGAGCATGCTGGCAGTATGCTCCTGAAAGCCGGTGGCTGGGAATCGCAAGTGCGGAGAGCTGCTGTTGCTCTCGGGGCCTGCTTGTGGGGTTCCCAGAGACATCTGGTTGGTTGCAGATGCTGGACTAGTTGGCCCCCTTTGGGTCTGATCAAGCAGGGCGCTTCGTAGGGTGTCATGGTTGCCTGGGACTGGGGTAGGGGGTAAAGACACTCATTGTAGGAAGTGCAGCAAGTGGGATTATGGATCCCCTGGCTGCCACCCCTTTCCACTAGCTCTACCCTTGCACCTTTTGCACCAGACTGACCCAAGGAAATGTAGCAGAGACAGTCTTCACCTGAAACAATTTCCCTCTTAAAGGCATGAGAAAAGGAGGAGATAGAAAACGAGCAGCCCTGCCCCAAAACATCCCGTGCGCAAGCTCCCCTGCCCGAGAAACCAATGGGAGAAGTTTGCGGCACTTGCGGAGCCAGGCGGTTTCGGCGTCGGGTTCCAACTTGGCTGTTTCTCGTCCTGCTTGCCGGCCGTCGTATCAGAGAGCGTCCGGGCCAGATGGACCGGCCGGTTATTTTGGTCGCAAGACACGACAATGTATCTCCAGCTACTGGCTTCCGCCATGTACTCGCAGTCGTTCCCGTGATCCTGAGAGAGCCTGCAGTTGGTGACGCGGAATTTCTGGGGGCTCTTTTTATATTCCAGATTCTGGATCACGTAGGGCTTCCCCGCAACGCAAGCCTGGTCGAGTTCCTTGGGAGCGTGGATGAAAGTGTTGAGGCGTTTGCATCCGCTGGTGGTCTGAGCAATCCTCTTGTTTCGCATCTCGCTGTTGCATCGGTTGTGGTCTATGTGATCCAGGAAGGTGACATGCTTAACATAAGAACATAAGAACATAAGAAGAGCCTGCTGGATCAGGCCAGTGGCCCATCTAGTCCAGCATCCTGTTCTCACAGTGGCCAACCAGGTGCCTGGGGGAAGCCCGCAAGAAGGACCCGAGTGCAAGAACACTCTCCCCTCCTGAGGCTTCCGGCAACTGGTTTTCAGAAGCATGCTGCCTCTGACTAGGGTGGCACACCACAGCCATCACGGCTAGTATCCATTGATAGCCCAGTCCTCCATGAATTTGTCTAATCTTCTTTTAAAGCCATCCAAGCTGGTGGCCATTACTGCATCTTGTGGGAGCAAATTCCATAGTTTAACTATGCACTGAGTAAAGAAGTACTTCCTTTTGTCTGTCCTGAATCTTCCAACATTCTGCTTCTTTGAATGTCCACAAGTTCTAGTATTATGAGAGAGGGAGAAGAACTTTTCTCTATCCACTTTCTCAATGCCATGCATAATTTTATACACTTCTATCATGTCTCCTCTGACCCGCCTTTTCTCTAAACTAAAAAGCCCCAAATGCTGCAACCTTTCCTCGTAAGGGAGTCGCTCCATCCCCTTGATCATTCTGGTTGCCCTCTTCTGAACCTTTTCCAACTCTATAATATCCTTTTTGAGATGAGGCGACCAGAACTGTACACAGTATTCCAAATGTGGCCGCACCATAGATTTATACAACGGCATTATGATATCGGCTGTTTTATTTTCAATACCTTTCCTAATTATCGCTAGCATGGAATTTGCCTTTTTCACAGCTGCTGCACACTGGGTCGACATTTTCATCGTGCTGTCCACTACAACCCCGAGGTCTCTCTCCTGGTCGGTCACCGCCAGTTCAGACCCCATGAGCGTATATGTGAAATTAAGATTTTTTGCTCCAATATGCATAATTTTACACTTGTTTATATTGAATTGCATTTGCCATTTTCCCGCCCATTCACTCCGTTTGGAGAGGTCTTTTTGGAGCTCTTCGCAATCCCTTTTTGTTTTAACAACCCTGAACAATTTAGTGTCGTCAGCAAACTTGGCCACTTCACTGCTCACTCCTAATTCTAGGTCATTAACGAACAAGTTGAAAAGTACAGGTCCCAATACTGATCCTTGAGGGACTCCACTTTCTACAGCCCACCACTGGGAGAACTGTCTGTTTATTCCTACTCTCTGCTTTCTGCTTCTCAACCGATTCCTTATCCACAAGAGGACCTCTCCTCTTATTCCATGACTGCTAAGCTTCCTCAGAAGTCTTTGGTGAGGTACCTTTCTTTGGAAGGCCTGTGGGCTCTGAGCGCGAGAGACGCTGATGGCAGAGAGGGCGATAAGGAACAGTCTTGTCAGAGGCGCGCTCTTTGAAGCCATGTTCTTCAGCTGGACCTGCAGGTTTTTTTTAAAAAAAAATGCAAGTCTGAGAAAACACGGGGGGGAATCTGCATATAAATTAAATAATAAATAAAATAAGTAAATATTTTAAAAATCATTAAAGAAAACAAAGGTGACAACCCACCCACCCCCCAAAAAACCCCTCAGCCTATGAGGATTGAAAATGCTCAGTGGACACAGAATGGGGTACAAAAAGAAAAAGCAGGAAATTGAGGTAGGGAGAACTGAACAGGAGCAGTCTTGCAGGGAGCAACGATAACGCTGCAACATTTTCTCCCCTTGCTGCTGATGGCTGTGGGTCACACAGGGCTGAAGCCCCTTGCAAAAGAAAGGGAGAAACAAAGCAGAAACTGCAATTCAAGGCCGAGAAAGACAAAAGTGGGTAATGTCTTTGAAACTATTTGATTCACTCCTGATCTGTTGTTAGTGCCCTTAGGCAAGAGAGAAGCCATCTTGTTTTGTGAGTCTTGTTTGCGTCAGCTTTGACGGGAAAAGCCCTCCGTTTGAATTATAAGCAAGGAGATGACATTACTCACACTTTTATTCTCTCCAGCAGCCAAACCTAAAGGAGAGCCTCCTCTCACTGAACCTACAAAGTGTCGTCGTGCCTCTGTCCCCAACGTCTACCGTCCCAGGAGAAAATTTAGATCAAGGAAAGCTACACCCATGGATTCGATTCTCCTGGAACTCCTCTCCTCTCCACTCCCTCCGAACTTTCGGGCTGATGAGTCATTTCTTTGAGTGTCTGCACTTCATTTAAATGGTTTACGCTCCACCCTTCAGGCATCCATTCAGAGCAAGTTGCAAGACGCTTGAAAACAACCACCACTGAAACAGCAGAAAATGCCATTCCTCTAACCCAGCCTACAAGCCTCTCACTAACCTTATACAGTACTAACTTCCCTTGGCGTAAAGCCCAGTTGAATTTAGTGGGACTTCTGTACATTTTCAGGGCGCATCGCCTTCACTCCTCTTAAGATATCGTTATCAAATTTTGCCTGAGTGTGTCTGAGATCAAGGAGCAGGTTTTTGTCTGGATTTGGATTATTATTATTATTTATTAAATTTATTAGTCGCCCATCTGGCTGGCTGTCCAGCCACTCTGGGCGACGTACAAAATAAAAACAAACAATACATTAAAACATTAAAAATCTCAACAATAATTATAAAACCTAACCCACCCCAAAAGCCTGCCTGAAGAGGCAGGTCTTCAAGGCCTGGCGGAAGCTCATCATAGAGGGGGCCTGGCGGAGATCATTTGGGAGGGAGTTCCACAGGGTGGGGGCCACTATTGAAAAAGCCCTCTCCCTAGTCCTCACCAGTCTAGCTGTTTTAACTGGTGGGATAGAGAGAAGGCCTTTTGAGGCTGATCTTGTTGAGCGGCATCCCTGATGATGTTGGAGGCGCTCCTTCAGATAGACTGGGCCGAAACCGTATAGGGTTTTAAAGGTCAGAACCAACACCTTGAATTGGGCCTGGAAAACAACTGGTAACCAGTGCAACTCCTTCAGCACTGGAGTGATATGATCTTGCTGGCGGCTGCCTTTAATCAGGCGAGCCGCTGCATTCTGTACCAGTTGCAGCTTCCAGACCATTTTCAAGGGTAGCCCCACGTAGAGCGCATTACAGTAGTCTAGGCGAGAGGAGACCAGGGCATGTACCACCGATGGGAGCAGATGGTTGGGAAGGTAAGGGCACAGCCTCCATATCAGATGGAGTTGATACAGCGCTGCCCGGCTCACAGCCGAGACCTGAGCCTCCATGGACAGCTGGGAGTCTAGAATGATCCCGAGGCTGCGGACCTGGTCTTTCAGGGGCAATTCTACCCCATTGAGCACCAGTTCAACATCCCCCAACCTTCCCTTGTCTCCCACACAGAGTACCTCGGTTTTGTCAGGGTTCAGCTTCAGATTATTACAAGTGGATATCGTTTTGAATCAAGATGGTGTACTGAACCTTTCAAACCGGCACTGTTTGAACTGCTGATTTCAAAACTGCATTGATTTCTTGGTGCCTTAGAATTCCTGAGCAATGCAGGGTTCAAGGCTGCTAGTTTCATATATTCACTGCCGTTTGAGCATAAGCAACATAAAATTGTATGTACCTAATTCACTATACACTTCCTCCCTGCTTTCTGAACAGTAACATTGCAATTTCCCATCCCTGTGCTCTTCGCTGATTATTAGGATCCAGTGTGGTTTAGTGGTTAGAGCAGTGACCCCCAAATTTTTCCCCCCATGAGAATTGTTGAGGGTGTTGGAGCACCACTTAATAATTTTTCTGCCTGTTGTAGCAATTGTAATGCTAGACTCTGTATGATTTTAAATTGTATTTTTACAGATATGCCATGGACCGGCAGAATGAAGCCCACGGGCCACTGGGTCAGAGAGTTTGGCATAAGACCTGGTGATCCAGGTTCAAATCCCCACTCTGGCATGAAGCTCGCTGGGTGATCTTGGACCAAACACTATCTCAGCCTAGCCTACCTCACAGGGCTATTGTGAGGATAAAATTGGGGGAGGGAAGGGAACCATGTAGGCCGCCTTGACCTCCTTTACATTTATTATTAATGAAATAAATATATAAATGTACCAAATATATATATATTTCCCCTTTGCTTTCAATAAACCTCAAAAGCGTTTTATTTCAGTGAGATCACAATGGTACATTCCACTAAACCTCTTTTCCCCCCTCCTATGTAGGCCAGGGTGGTACATCCCGCTTTGAAATACAGGCGCCCCGTCACCAATTGGCATTCCTCTCTTTTCCCTCCCCCCCTCCTGCAGGGCGGTAATTGGTATAGTCTACCTCGTGCCTCTCGCTTCCCCCCCCGTTCTTACGCGCCCTGTTCAGTTGGTAAGCGCCGCCCTCTCTGATTGGCTGCGCTGCTCCGCAGTCGAAGCGACGGCGGCGGCGGCGGCTACGACGCTACTGCTGCCGCCGCCGAATTTAGTCAGTCAGTGACTGGCCGACGGTGCGGGTTGTCTGGCATCTCTTTTCTGTCCCCGCTCGCTTGTTTGCCCACAAGGGTCGCTGACCGGGATGGCGTCTGGTAAGCTCCGTCGCCGGGGTGTATGTAGGGGAAATCCCAACGGGCCTGTCACTGAAGGGGAAGGCGGGAGGGGGCGTGGCGTCCATGGGAGGCGGGCCAGGAGTGGCCGCCGCCATCTTGGAGAGAATTGCGCCTGCGCACTCGCTCCACTCGAGGCCCCTTTGGCTGGGGCGATGTTTGGCCACCCTGCGCCTGCGCACTCGGCTACGCTGCTGACGCCTCTCACGTGCTCAGGCTCCCTTTGGACTATATTTGACCAACAAGCTAGGTGTGGGGGTAGCTTCTAATTTTGGGAGTTGCAGAATCATAGAGTTGGAAGGGGCCTTGTAGGCCATCGAGTCCAACCCCCTGCTCACAGCAGGAATTCCACAGCTAGAGCATCTCCCGCAGACACCCCCCTGGACTAAACTTGCAGGGGGGGGAAAGAAGAATGCACAAAGCCAATATTCATATTCAGCATACTCAGGAGTCTTTAATGAGGTGCTTTGTCAAAAGCGTTTTTTGAAAGCTGGAGCGCACAACCTCTATCTGTACACTTGGTGACACTGTCAACCAGTGAGACAGGATTTCCCCTTAAAGAAACCATTCTGGTTCTGCTTCAGCAAGATTTGTTCTTCTGTAATTTTATCCTTGACAATGCTCTCCACCAGTTTTCAAGGGACAGATGTTAACCTAACCGGCCTCTAGTTTCCAGGGACGACTGGCCTCTCCTATTTCACCTACTTATCTCCTGCCTTCTCCAAGCTGGTGTCCTGCAGATGCTTGCTGGACGACAACTCCCATCACCTGCGATGGCTGGCCATGCTGGCTGGGACAGATGGAAGGCGTAATCCAAACCATCAGGAGGGCGCCAGGTTGGCGAAGGCTGTTTCAGTGTTAATGATGCTGGCTACGAAAGGGAAAGCCGCGTAGAATGCTTGGCGGTGGTCAGAGCGTAATCCCTTCCAAGCAGGGATTGCAGTCTTCGAGTTCTTTTGTGGGGGGAGTTCGTTTTGAAAATAGGTTTCTTGTATCTGAACGGAGGTGAGAAGCAGAAGAGTTTTTAGAAGCACAGTGCAGGCTTCTGCTATGCATAAACATCTTTGAGAGGGTTCCGTGCCTGTGCATGGTGGCTGGCCATGCACCTAGCACATGGTATCCTAGAGGAGTTATTTGTAGTGGTGGATTCAGCATGCCTCATTCACTGTGCCTGAAATTGTGCTTCGCACCAAGTACCCGTATGTCTTCTTAATTGTCCATTCTCAGTTGTCAGAGTCTCTAATAGAGGATAAAAATATTTTTAATCCTTCAGGCTATGATTGTCAAGAGTTTTGTACTTTGATCCCACGGCTGAACTTCTTCTAATAATACTTTAATCCAGCAGCCAAATGGGAATTGTGTTTAAAAGCAGAAGATCTCAGCTGGCTTTTTGAAATTGAAGCAATTGGGGAGCGGGTACCTTGGAAACCTGTGCAGCACTCATTATTGTCGAAGAGCCTCCTCAGAGCTTGAGGAGGAGGGTTGGTGTAATTCCTCTCTGAATGGCCTAAAGGCAGGTTTCCAACGGGAGAGGTGGACTCTAGTGTGAACTCTTCTCAGTTGTGGGTTTTGTTCATAGTCTATCCCAGGATTCTTTGGGGGAAGGCATGTGCTTTAAAGGTATGGTGTGGACATGACTGAAATATCACGAGCATCTATTCCCACCCTGTTTTCCTATGGCAGGGACAGAAGGTAATGGAACTGAGTCTTGGGTTTTTAAACATGGATTGCAAGGTTTAGCAGCATTGATACGGAAGCTCTTTGATGCGTGAAGGTGACAATATGGGGGCTCCTTTCTTCCATTCACTTCAGCATAGTACTGCCTCATGCACCCTGTTTCCTATTTTTTCGTGTTAAATCAGCTTGCTCCTCTGTAGAGTAGGGCAGAAAGTAGATTAGGAACTGCTGGCAGATTTCTGGGTGATTTGACGTAGGATTCCTAATTCAGGTCCTGCTTGCGGGCTTCTCCCAGGCACCTGGTTGGCCACTGTGAGAACGATGCTTGACTAGATGGGCCACTGGCCTGATCCAGCAGGCTCTTCTTATGTTCTTATGTTTAATTGTTTAACAATGGCAACAACAGAATTACTTGTCTCCCTACCCACCCACCCCAAAATTACCTTGCTGAAATTAAGAAAACCTGAGCGGGAGATCACCAGGAGTGGAACCTGAGAGCTTTTTAAGCACCAAAGAATCCTATAGTGGCTTCAGCTAAATAATTTTAAATAGTGCTAAAACTGTGATAGGCTGTGTAGCAAATATATTTAAGAAATTAGTATGGTCATAAAAGACTAGAGAAAAGTAAATACTACGATAATCTTTTTTAAAAAAGACCTGGCAGTTTATTTGAAGAAACATATACAGCATAATAAATTATAATTCTAAGTGTGTGTGTTTTCCCCCTGGGTTCTGGTTGGTGGATTTCAGAGTTCTAAGAGAAGATCCCATCATACCTGAACTGCTGTGCTCTAGAGATAACAATCTGCCCTCCAGGCTAAATTGCCCCCACTCCCCCCCCTCTTAATTTTCATTTGCGTGTATCTCAGACAGCTTTTCATGATCTGGGCTGCCTTGCTCTGACACAGTTTAAGAATGTGGCTTTCCCCATAGAGCCCTCGAAACTGTAGATTGTTAAGGGTGCTGAGAATTGTAACCCTATGAAAGGTAAAGTACAGTTCCCAGGATTCTTTGGGGGAAGCCTTATGCCTTAAATGTGCAATGTGGATGTAATCCTTGGTGAAGTCTTCTGAATGGAGGGCTTCCTAAAAGATCATGGTAACATCTGTTTTGCAAAATAAATTACTGAGCTTCTCCTCACAAATAAGGAGCAGACCAGCGCATCATAACTTTTGGCTGAAATATTAATTTCTTGGATATGTATCTACTTGGGAATTCATTCAGTGGTGTTTTTTTTTAAGATTCTGGAAGTTACAGCCATTCTGGAGATCAGCAGCAAAAGTATGTATATCTAATCCAATAACAATATTGTTTGTGACTTAAACCTTTGGAGGAAAATTCAGGATCCCTTATATTGTTGTACAATATGTTGCTGTCCTTTTGAGGATTTATGGGCGAGTGGGTGGGGGTTACCAGTCTGCCTCTTTCGACATTGTTTTTTCAACCAAATTCCTATATGCAACCCCACAATGTAAGATCCAAGCTATTTCTGCCTCTCTCCCTTTTGTTCAGTGGTGCAGTTCAGTCTCTCCTGTTCTACCCTCTCACGAGGTGAAAGGACTGTTTGTATATCTTCCCCCAGGAGGACAAGTGCAAATACCTGTCTCTTAAATCCCTTTCTCTCTCTCCTGCCCCCAGATGTGTTGTTATTTTACTCTACTTTATTTAAGAAGATGTGTATACTGCTTAATTGTGTGTTTAAACAAGTTTTGTTGTTTTGAAAAAGTACATACAGTACTGATCATACTGCAAAAATAAAAAGCACCAAACGGGCATTGGTCTAGTCTCAAATATCTAAAGCGGAACGGATCAGAGAGGTAAGTGGTGTTTAACGTGCATGTGTTTTTCCTAAACGATTTCTGACATGAAGCTGGTCCAGTGGGAAATATGCACTTGTTGACATGTTGTAAAAGGAGTTCAGCAGTTCCTCTTAGAGCAGCCTTTCCCAAGCCGGTGTCCTCCATATGTTTTGGACTACAGTCCTGCTCAGCCTCACACGACTGTGCTGACTGGGGCTGATGAGGGTTGTAGTCCAAAACATCTGGAGGGCGCCAGCTTAGGAAAGGCTGCTCTAATGAATCTGGCTTCCTGTCTTTTTCCCACAGAGAGCAAAATGCCAGGTTGTGTTCTGGTTTTGGATAGAATGTCCTGCTAAGGATGTCCAGGGTCCTCCTATTTCCACACATTCTGCTGTGAAGAAGACCGCAGTTGGGTCAAATTCAATAGCGATTCGTACCCTTCCCCAGTTTTTGACTGCTGTGGATAACGCTTCATGCATCTGAAGTGAGCTCCGGCTCTCAAAAGCTTAAGCTTTTTTTGATTGGTCTTTTAAGATATGGCAGGATGCTCAGGTAGAAGTGAGCTCTTGCTTTGACCCTAGGGATGGGCTGTGTGGGAATAACACTTACTTGAAACCTTCTCTTCCAGCTACGTGGGGTATAGCAATCAAGGAAATCAAAGCTATGGACAAGCACCACAGGTAGGCCAAGGGACCACTTTTGTGCTGCTTAAAGAGCACAGTGTCAGTTTGTTTATGGGCAGGATGCCTTCATATGTCCTCTTGAGTGTGTGTGTGTGTGGGGTGGTGGAGAGAGTTGCTGCCTCAGTGAGCTCTGTGGGAAGAATGATCAAGCATGGCTGATGGGATGGAAGAGCCCATACTGAGACTGCAAAACAATGCATGTTGGCTGATAGATTGCTCTTGCTTTGATGGCAGATCCCTTAACTTTATTCTGAGTTATCCCTGTAGTTGTTATAGTATAGTGGGAAACCCTTCCTGGCCAGAGTTGATCCAGCGATCATATACTATAAGGCAGATTCTCCTGATGTATGTTTATTTACCCAGGCGACCAACTGCTTGCAAATACGATAACTCAGATCCTTATCTCCCCACCCCCACCCTGCAGGCCAAGTTTGACAGATGGGCAGCCCCACACACCTGTCAATCGCCTGATGTCACAGCGATGACCCGTTTTCACCGGCCCTGTTTGAAATTGAATTTCTCAGGGGCGAGCCCTGATGGCTGACCGATTGTCGGGGCTTCTGAGTAAGCCCCAAACAATCAGCTGGTTCCTGGGTTTTCCAAACCCACAAACCCTCTTTTGGCCCAGCTGAGTCTTTACCTACCCTGCACCTGGAGACGTATATGTTGTCAGGTGTAGGGCAGGTGGGCGTGGCTTGGCTAAAATAGCCTTGCCGGCCAAATGTGGAGGCTTGGCAGGTCCCAGGCTATGGTCTGAAGGCACATGAGGCCAGCTTCCTGCTGAAGCTAAGCAGGCTCAGGTCTGGTCAGGGCCTGGATGGGAGACCGCCTGGGAACCACATGTAAGCCGCCTTGGGTTTCTATCCTGAAAAGAAAGGCGGGGTATAAATGTAATAAATAAACAATAATTATTCCCGTGGGCGAGAAGTTCCCCACGCTGTGACAACTGGTAGACTGATGGAGACCTTGTCCTCTTCAGACCCTCTCTTGGAACAATTAAGGACAGTGATTTTTAGATTATTAATCACATCTGTGTCCTGTCCTTTTCCAGTGAGTTAGAGTGGTTTGTTTATAGTATTGGTATCTTAACCCTTCTGCCAAAAGAAGGTTTACATCCTAAAATTATTCAGTGATAATCCCCCTCCCCCATATGGTAGGTTAGCCTGAGAAACTGTGACTAGCCCAAGATTACCCATTGTGCTTTGGGGCTGATTGGGGAATCCAAATCCAGGTCTCCATGGACAAAGCCCTTCACCAACTACTGCTCTCTGATTTAGTTCACTGGCCCTCCACCAACTTCTTCTTTGCCCTCTCGCTGTTAATTGCAGGGCTATTCTGGCTGTGAGCAGAGCGGGGAGAGCTCCTCGTACGGGCAAAGTTACGGAGGCTATCAAGGAAACTACGGACAGACCCAGACAGGTTTGGCTGAGCATGCCGATGTTTTTGGGTGTGCGTGCTGTTCGGGGGGCAGCCGTTTACCTAACGGCTTCCCTGTTGGATCTCCAGGTTACCCGCAAAGTGGCCAGCAGGGATACAGCGGTTATGACAATCAGAACCAGCCTTCTTACCACCAGGAGTCTTACGGCAGTCAGGGGCAGCAGAAAGATTCGTCAGGCGGGTAAGGAGTTCCGGCTTTTCGCCTGAACTTGCTGTCCAGACCTGATTAAAGGATGTCACTAACTTAACCAGTAACTTCCTTCAGTTAACAGCTGGTACAGTATGGCCCCACTCATACGGCGGGTTATATTCCGGACCCCCACTGTGAAGCGGAACCCAGTGAATAGAATGGTGCGTGATGCCCAAAAAACACTGTAAAAGCGGAACAAGCGCTGTTTGAGTGGGGCTTTAGTCTAATTGCGTCTAAATGAGACCGCTGTATTAGCGAATTGCTGTAAAGCGGGGCCCTACTGTATAGCACAGTGGGGAGGAGAGCGTGGCTGGGAGTCCACAGTTTGCGAGTTCCAATCCCCGCTCGTGTCTCCTGGGCGTCAAGGGCCAGTTAAAGATCACCCCCACAGGGAGTGGCTCGGGTTACGTGCCCTGCCACCTGTGCAACCGTGGGCAAGCTGCAGAGTCCTAAGGAGCCCAGTTGCCCCCCAGCTGGCAGTTGAGGACAAGGAAGAGGCTGGCTTGTGCAGCCATGGCCCTAGCCAGCTGGGGAGGACTGGCCTCAGAGGGAGGCAATGATAAACCCACTCTGAATACCGCTTACCATGAAATTGACTTGAAGGCAGTCCATTTCCATTTTTTCCTTCAGTTATGACTGCTGTGAAGCTTCATGCATTGCCCAGTAGTGGAGACCCACAGGGAGGAAGATTAACTCTTGTTTTAGCAACTCTCTATTCCACTGACACCCTTATTGATTAATTCTGGCTTTCTTACGGTTTTGTTGGGCCTGTTTATGTGTCCGCCGTGAGATTTCCATTGTTATTTGCCAGTTTCTGGGGGTGAAGACTGCTGGTCTAGTGTGTTGCCCAGACGAGTTAGCTGGAGTTCCCCTCATAGTTGCTGTTTAACCAGGGGAAACTGTGGCCCTTCAGGTGTTGTTGAATTATGTAGCTATGCGTTGAGGGGAAATCCAGAACTCGCAGAATTACACAGGCTCCTCTTAATTCAACAGAGCTTTAGTTTGGTTTCAAGGTAGCTTAAAAGTGTAGAGCTTGGAGGCTGCAGGCACCTGATTTTGCAAGGTACATGGATATTTGAAGTTTTCATTTTCATGTGAAAAATGGAAATTGACTGCCTTCATGTCTGTCTTGACTTACTGCGACCCTATGAATAGTGTTTTCATGGTAAGGGGTATTCAGAGGTGGTTTCCCATTGCCTCCCTCTGAGGCTGACAGGCAGTGACTGGCCCAAGGTCACCCAGTGAGCTTCATGGCTGTGTGGGGATTCGAACCCTGGTCTCCCAGGTCGTAGTCTAACACCTTAACCACTATACCACGCTGGCTCTCAGAGCACCTTGAAATGAAATGGCCTGCCTTCAAGTCTATCCCGACTTACGTTGACCCTATGAACAGGGTTTTCATGGTAGGTGGTATTCAGAGGGGGTTTCCCATTGTCTCCCTCTGAGGCTGAGAGGCAGTGACTGGCCCAAGGTCACCCAGACTTCTGAGGCTACAGAGGGGGTCCCGTACTACACCACTGCTCTTCAGCCTTTGGGCCTCCACTCTTGTTGGACTACAACGCCCATCATCCTCGGCCATTGGCTAAGCTGGCAGGGGTTGATGGGAGTAGTAGTTGGACAATGTCTGGGGACGCCAGGTTGAAGAGCACCGGTGGTCTACACTAACTGTCAGCGAATCTCCAGGGCTGCAGACCTTTGCACCGCAGCTTGAGGCACTGCACGGTTGCTTGGGTAGCAGATGACGTGGGTGCTGCAGAAGATAGGCTAAGTTTCGATGCAGGAGGGGAAAAAAATGAGAGGGACTGCTGAAGAGAACAGGCTTGAGAATTTCCACAGCAGCTTTTCATTCTCTTGCTCTTGTAACGCAACCTTCCCAGTTGGGCAGCTGCAGCTGAGTGGCAGAGCACCTGCTTGGCGTGTAGAAGGTCCCAGTTCAATCCTTGGCGTCTCTGTGTAGGGCTGGGAGGGTCCCCCGTCTGAAGTCCTGGGGAGGCACTGCCAGTTGGTGCGGGCAATATAGAGCTCGAGGGACCAACGATCTGACTGTGTGTCGAGCGGCTTCCTAAGTCCCAGTCTGAGAACCTGCTGGTTTGGCGTTTGGTGAAGGCCAAATAAGCCGACAAAGCCCTTGTGCGCCTGGGCCATGCTCCCTCACCCGCTTTCTTACTTGCTTCAGAGGCAGGTCTTCCTACGACCAGAAATCCAACTACGGGCCGCCGCAAGGTTCATACAGCCAGCCCTCCAGTTACAGCCAGCCACCAGGATCCTATGAGCAGTCGTACAGCCAGCAGCCGCGGCCGTACGACCAGCTGTCGGGCTACAGCCAGCAGGGCCAGCAGCACAGCTCGTACGACCAGTCGTCGGGCTACAGCCAGAGCCGAGGCTCGTACCACGAGCAGCCGCAGCAGGACTTTGGGCAGCAGCAGCAAGGCTCATTCAGCCAGAAGTCTGGCTACGGGCAGCAGCAAGGCTCGTATGGCCAGAACCAGCCATCTTACCAGTCGCAACACAGGGAAAGCTACGCCCAGAACGCGCAAGGTAAGGCTGTCATCAGCCCAAGCAGGGTCTGTCTGGTGAGAGGGATGACTCCTCCCTCCGGAGAGGAGGCTGAAGGCTTTATCTCAGAGACCGTCCCCTTCCCTGCAGGCCCTCTCGGGTGTTTACATCAACCTTCTTGGTAGTTCCACCACTCTTAGAAGTTTGGAGGATGGTGGCCCAGGTCAGGGCCTTCTCTGCGGCAGCCCCTAAGTTGTGGAATTCCCTCTCTACAGAGGTGCCAAAGACACACCTTTTTACCATGGCCTTCGGCAGTTGAGATGAATATTTTCAGGACACTCCCTATTCCTGTGAACGTAACATCTTTTGAACTGTTTTTAAATTGTATTTTACATTTCTGTAACCCGCCCTGGGACCTACTGGCGAAGGGCTGGCGATAATAATAATAATAATATTTAGTGAGCCCTCCCTGCTCCGTCCAGTAGGAGCATCATCCCTCATCAGGAATGTCATCCATCATCCTCAGGCGAACCTTGTGCGAAAGCAGCATCGCAAATAGGGCTTGTGGAAACATTCCCCCGAAAAAGATTCAGCAAAGGGGACGTGCTTGGGTAGCCTATAAAGCTCCAGGTGTCCCTGCTGGCATCTCCACTTCCAGGGCCCAGAGGAGCCAGGCTGGGAGAGGCCTCTGCCAGGGACACAGAGGAGCCAGGCTCCGTGGCAGGATTGGTCCGACGTGGGGAAACAGCTCCTCACGGCTTCTTCAACCCGGGCGGGGTCGTGGGCAGGGAATGAAGGCCAGCTGTGATGTCTCTCCTGCCTCCTTGCTGTATCTCAGCAGGCTGCTCTAACCCAAAGTCCTTAGAAGGGCGGCCAGTATAGCAGGGCTGCAAGCCTTTAAATCAGGGGTGGGGAAACCTCCCTCCTTGCTGGGCCCAGCTGCCATCGTCCCCGACCTTCGGCTGTGCCAGCTGCGTCTGAAGGGAGTCCACGGAAAGCCACAGCCTCCCCACCCGTGCTTTAAACAGGCTAAAAGCGTTTAAAATCGAGGCAGCACATTCATTTTTTCAAAAACAACAACATTGGAACATAAAAAGCTGCCGTATACCGAACTCAGTACTGTCTACACCAGCAGGGTCCCCAACTTTTTTCCCTCCACGGACCACCTGAAAATTGCCAAGGGTCTCAGCGGACCTCTGGATGATTTTTGTTTTCTTGCCTGCTGTAGCCAGGGCTGTGGCGTTGGAGTCGGTCAGAAGCAATTTTGGATGGAGCAGAAATGTGCCGACTGCGACTCCAGCTTCTAAATAAAATTAAGATTTTGATACTAATGTTTTAATATTAATAAATCAATATAATTTGCCGTTTATGAAGGAGTTGGAGTCGGACAGTAGAAAAATAGAGGAGTCGAAGGTTCGAGGTACCGACTCCACAGCCCTGGCCGTAGCAGTCGTGATGCGCTATGCTTAGACACCTGTGTGGAATTTGGATTGAACTTTTATTTCTTTTCTTTGGAATTCCATAGAATTAAAATTGTAATACAAGAACACAGTCTAAGAAATAAAAGCAGAACTAAAAATGCAATGAAAAATCGACATTTACGGAGCTGGATGTCTCCAACCACAAATCCACGGACACGCCACGGACCACCTGAATGAAGCTCGTGGGCCACTGGGTGGTCCACGGACTACTGCGTTCCCCTTCACTCGCTCGCTGGTGGCAGTGCCTCTTCTACAGCGTTGCACTTGCATATGTCAGAGTGGGCGCTGTCTAAACACGACACAAGCGTGTCTGTGTTTTTTCTCCTGAGAGCTATGCTTCAGTACATTTAATTGATTTAAAAGTCGTTTGGTGTGCATTCTAAGTTTGGATCTCCATGTTTTTAGTTCTCTTTGGTCTTAGCAGTGAGCCTTGTATGTTTACATCCAGTGAGGCGCCTTGGTTTCTGTGATGTTCCTATATTAATGTATATATGGTAAGTGTTGGTTGTTTAGAAGATACATGGTAAGTGGAGTGAAAGAGGGGGAGTGACGCATCACAGTTTCTTTCAAGATGCAAATAAGAGGCTGGTTTTATGTCCATCCAGAGTAATTGCTCTTGTGATTCCTCAGATGATCGGCGTGAAAAGAGTAGGTATGGAGAAGATAGCAGAGGCTACGGTGGGCCCCGAGGAGGCGGAAGCAGGTTCGATTCTGACAGCAGAGGTCCGATGTCAGGCTTAAGGTAAAGGATTTCTACCCTAGGAGCTGCAGATGGTTGTCTATGGCTGTGTTGCCCACTGTTTTCCATGCTTGCTTGCTCACCCGAAAACCACTGGCCCTTAGAGATCAGATCTGAAGGCAGTGAATTTTTCTTTTCTTGAAGCACCATGACTCCTGGCCCTAAAAAGTTGGGCCCTAAAATAAGGCAGGGATGAAGGTGTTGGACCGCCTGACAGCTGGAGAGTATTGGTGGAAACTGCATGAAAACCAAGCTTCTCTGATCTAAAAATGGAATATCTTTCTGCAAGAGGCAGTAAATGGTTATAGTGGGACACATCCACTGTCCTCCTTGGCTGGTAGGATCAGCAAAGAATTCGGCGGCATTTGTTTGTTCATTTTATGTACGCATGACATACTTGCGAGGTGG
Organism: Rhineura floridana; assembly: GCF_030035675.1. Classification (NCBI taxonomy): domain Eukaryota; kingdom Metazoa; phylum Chordata; class Lepidosauria; order Squamata; family Rhineuridae; genus Rhineura; species Rhineura floridana. Next base: position 2,860,320 of record NC_084500.1, on the reverse strand, counting down.
GTGATGACTCTTCTCAGTTGATGGGTGATCCCCTGCAACTACCAGCTTCCTTTAGCTGCCCTGTGCCTTGGAACAGCAGCTTGGTCTGATGAGACTTACCTTTGTGCCGTGAAAACCCGCACCTGCTTGGTTGTACAGCTGCTATTAGCCCCATTCAGGCGTTTATGACTTATGAGATTCCAGTTGCACACCCTGACCCTGCCATTGCTGCTTGCCCCATCCATGTTCTTCTTCTGGCGGGTGCGGGGAGGCAGTCTTAATGTGGTGACCCTGCTGCTATATGTATGTAGGTTCACCACATGATTTAGAACCCTGATTGTGCAGGGTTCTAAATCATGTAGGGAACATACATTCCTCACGCCCCCCTTCCAGTGGGTGGACAGCAGCAAGTGTGGTCAACAAACACGGCCCCGCTCTCCCCCTCATGCAGTCAGAATCGCCCAAGTCACGCAAGCCCCAATAAGGACATGTTGGTCCATTTGTTTTTTCCTAATGGGAATTGAGCTGAGGCTCTCATGAGGCTGTGTCTGAGCTGGGATTTGGAGCTTAGTTTCCGCAGGCCTGGTGTTGTGTTCACAAGGTCCCACACTGGCTTTTAGCACCTCTGTATTCTCATTTCTTGTCAGCAAGCCAAATGATGAACCACCTGCTTTAGGGAAATACTGTTTTAAGTTGAGCAACCCAGCGCTGGCGGAGGCGGGGATGCTTAAAACTTGATCGGATCGGTTTTTGTTAAGGACACATAATTCCAAGAGACATTTCAGAACAGAATTAATAGTTGCTACTTTTGTTGAGGAGTGGTAGCCTTCCCTTGCGTTGTAAGCCCTGAGATTTTTCTGCGTTACAAAAGTAGCTGCTCTGTCGGCGGTTTAAACGATCTTGCCTGCTAAGATTCCCTAGCCCAACTTGAATGCTCGATCTACAGCACGATGAAGATCTGTATGGATCTGAATGCCTTTGGCATTTATTTACATCCTGCCCTTTGTCCCGAAGGAGCCTAGGGCAGCAAACGCAAACAAAACTATTTAACAAGTAAAACATACTAAAAACAGTTACAAACATTCCAGAGCACAATTGCAATGAAAAACATTCTAAAACACAGCTTAGACACGTTCTTCCATCAGTGATCTTCAGCTGGCCAGGAACAGCCGCCCCTTCCGCCATCAGATCCCTGGGTAAAGAGGAATATTTTGATATTCCTCCTGGAAGTGAATTGTGATGGAGATGTAGGCAAGAGTGTGTGGGGGGAATACTTGTTCTCCTGCTAGGACAGAAATTCCCTGCTTGCGTGTGTGGATATCTGTGGCCGGTTTCTCCCCAGAGCAGAGGTTAGCGAAGGCAGCCGCCTTGCTGCCTGGCGACATCAGTACAGCACAGAGCACATCCCTCCTGAAGTAAAGAAGTCAGTGCAAAGGTAGCAGTGGGGAGTAAATAGGACTGTCTTTCATGTTGCTGAGCGAGAATTGGCGTATGGGCCGGTCTTCCAGATATATTAGAATTCTTGTGGGGGGAACCTGAGGCTTGGAGGCTGAATATGTCCGGCCCTGGCCAGGCCCCTTGCCAGCCCTGCTCCGCCTCACTCCCTTCCAGTGCTTTTCCTTGGCTGCAATGTGTCCTGAGATGATGCCTCTAGCTTGCTAGGATGAAGAGGTGTGTTTTTGCGTGCGTTTGCAGAAGCCTCACACAAAGGGCAAGAGTCTCTCGTCCCTCCCCGGCCCCGCCCACGTTTGCCACCGTGGGGAAGAAGGCTGCCCATGAGAGAATGTGGCCCTTTAGCTGGGAAAGGCCCCCACCCCTACAAGACTGAGCCCAGACTCATGGAGGCAAGAGGCATGTTGAAACAGGATAGACCTAAGCCCAGCTTGCCAGTCGACTTGTGGGTGGATGAAAGAGCAAGAGCTCAGAAACTTGGAGCTGGGCTACTAGCCATACTGTACCTCTACAAGTTCTCAAGGTGGTGGTGGTGGTGGTGGGGATGTGCTTCATTGTTACCCTGCTCTCCCTCCCCATTAGAAGAGGCATTTTTCTGGAGCCAGAAAAAATAAATTCTTCCATTAATGTAGCAGCTCCCAGGCATCAGAGATCATTGGTTGAGTACGTTTAAAAAACCACGATGTCCGGTGTCTGAATGAAGCGTAGGTTGTGGCTCAGTGCAGATCACACCGTATATTTGAAGCACATCCAACACACATTTAAAGCATGTGATGCCCCCCAAAGACCCCCACAGAACTACAAATGCCCAGCACCCTTAAACTCCACTTCTCCTGATTACGTGGGGGAAGTCACGTGCTTTAAACGTGCGTTGGGTGTGCTTTAAACGTTTGGGGTGGACCTGCTCTGGGGTGGATGGTCTTCCTCTCTTAAACCAGGGATGGGTAACCTGCCGCCTTCCAGAGGTTACTGGACAACAGCTGCCATTGTTCCTGGGCATTGGCTGGGGTGGTGGGAGTGCTGGCTGGGGGTGGCTCCTCCTCTTCCCCCCCCCCCAAACTACGCAGTGACGAAGCCCTTTACCTGCCAGTTCTGGAGTTAGCACAGCTCCGGGCGTAGGAACAGAGGAAGCTCTCTTACACTGAGTCAGACCATTGGTCCATCTAGCTCAGTATTGTCTGCACTGACTGGCAGCAGAGGCTCTCCAGGGTTTCAGGCATGGAGCCTTTTTCCAGCTGTACCTGGAGATGGCATTGGGTATTGAACCTGGGACCTTCTGCATTTAAGGCAGATGCTCTGCCGCTGGCCTATGGCCCATCCTTGCTTAGAGCTTTAATTGGTAAAATAGGTCCCCGCTGGACTGACTTGTCTTCTAACGCATACGACATGTTGGGAGAACAAGCTGGTTCAGAGTTGTTCTGCACAGCGGCGAGGTGGGATTGTGAGTCGTCTTTGGTCAGGAGGTGAGAGGCCGTCAGTCTCAGCCGGGCTGATGATGGGAGAGGGCCTGGCGTTGCTTTCTGACTCTTCCATGACTCACGCTGGGTCGGGCGGAAATGTTTGGCAAGCCCCCATCGGAGCCTAGACAGCGCAGGGCAAGATGCCTGAGGATGGAGGAAGAGTGCGAAAGAGAAGAGAAAGGGCAGCAGTCCAAGAGCCCTGGGTGGTAACTTACTCTGCTTAAGAGTGCAGGAGATATGCGCAGGGGGGCGGGACCGGAGGGGAGCAGGCATAGTTGAGTGCAGTAGGCCACAACTATTAAAATAGCAGTTTATAACCAGATACCGTTTCTGTTGTGTGTCAGTAACTCTAAATTTAAACCTTCTCTGATGTCCAGCGAACATCACTGCCATTTTAGCCTTGATTCTCCGTCGTCGAGAACCTTTACTTCCTTATTTGCATGTATCTGTATCTGGACCTACTCTTTCACGTAGCGTTCTGAAAATTGTGAATCCTGCTGTTTGTTTGTTTATGTATACAAAGGAGAACCTCCCCCTCGAACTAGAAAAAACCCAGGGACGACATTCCCAAACTGCAATGACAGCCTCCTGCTGGGTTCCAAACTGGATCTGTCCGTTTGTTGAACTTGGAGTCACTGTTTAGTAGGTGCCCTGTGATGAAAGGGCCACACCACTCCTGAGGCTTGAACAAGAGCGAAGGTTGGCATTTTGAAGCTCGCCTCTTTCATCCCTTTGCATACGTGAAATATTCCCAAGTACGGAATGAGTTTGTCCTCACAACAGCCTTGTGAGGTTAGTCCAGCAGATTGTGACTAACCCACGGCTGTCACTGGCCCAAAGCCGTCCAGCGAGCTTCACTGACTGAGTGGGGATTTGAACCTAGATCTTTCTGATCTCTGTTCAGTCCTCTAGCTAGCATAAATGGGGCGGGGGTAACTCTTACTTTCTCTCTCTTAATTATTGCCTACATAGAAACACGTATGTTACACTTCCTTATTTTTCATTCTATTTGATTTATACCTCCCCTTTCCTGCCGTGAGGTCAGGACAGCGCATGTAGCTTTCTCCCTTTGTATCCTCACAATAGCCCGGTGAGGAAGGTGCGGTTGAGAAGGGAGTGTCTGTCCAAAGTCAATTTTGTGGCTGATGCGGATGTAAACCTGGTCTTCCGGGCCCTGGTTAAGCACACAAACCGCTACTCTTTGTCAGTCCAAACTAACAAACTGTTGTTAATCAGGAATCAGTTGCATTCTCTCTCACGGTGACCCAGGGTGAAGGAGGGAAGGGTGGAGGGCTGCTCTGTGTCGCACAGGGACACCCTTTTGACAGTGAGGACTCTCCTCGCGGCACAACCGAAAACATTAAGCATCCATGATTTTGGCAGGAGCGCCATTTCAGATTGTGCTTCCTGCGCTGGTCTCAAGAAAACAGCATTATTCTTTCCCCCCATTTATTATGGGCCTGTTGTCTAATGGTTGCATATAAACTAGTACAAATCAGATCCTTCCCCTGCAGAGGATGCATAATTAAAATACACACCTCCCCCCCCCAAAAAAAACCTCCTTTATAAATTATGCACAACAGAGAAACTGAATAGAATTCATTCTATGTCTAAATAAAGTCCCAAGAGACAGACACAGTGGGATGGTGACTACAGGTCCACTCTTGGCGCACACACCTGTTGGACCTATCCCAGGTTTAAATACCATCTAGAAATGGCCGCTGGCATTGTGGGGCGCAGGGATGGGCCTGGGTACACCTGCATACCTCTCTTTTTCTCTAGCCAATAAGGCCACTGAGGGCCGCCGAGCAGAGGCTGGGAGGACGCGAGTTATCACTGAAGGGGTACCAGGCGAGCGTGTGGTGATTCTTTGGGGGTGCGTTCAGCAGCTGCAGAGTTACGTTCACTAAGTGCAGCTTTTGAGCCCTCGGGCTCAGCGTGTAGAGACTTCTCAAAGAAGGAATCATTTCTTCAATTTTTCCTCTGCAGTGGTGGTGACCGAGGTGGCTTCAAAAATTTTGGTGGTAAGTGCCGATTATCGGAAATAAAAAATATTTCGCTGGGGATTCTATATTAAAAACGCCAAAAAGTAAACAAACTTAGCTGCCTAAAAAGCCACCAAAATACCATGTTCCTATCCATTAGAAATATTTTTTATTTTATTTTTGGTTTGGTTTGGTCTCCCCCCCCCCCCCCCCCGTTTGAGCTGAGGCTGGTGTGTACATGCGCTTTTGAAGAAAAGGAAAAGCTCACTCGTAACAAAATAAAACCAGGATTCCTATTTCTTTTGTTCCTTTCTTTTTTTTCTTGTGCATGAAAGGATCTTTTTGCGCTTCCTTTCCTTGCCGCTGGGTGGCACGTGTGCAGAGTTCTTCTGAGCACCACCTACCAGTGCGAGAGAAATAGTTCGGCTCACAGCTTGGGGAGCGGCCAGCCAGCACTCACGAGATTGACTGCCAGCGTCGGCCTGCGGGGCAGATAATGACAACCTTCTGTTTTTTTTTTTTTTTTTTTAAAGACAAGACCATGACCAGTTTTCTTCTTGGACCATCACCTTCTGTCATTTTTAATCATAACGTCTTCTAAATCTCGTCTTGGTTTAAGTGTTGTTGCATACCTTTCCATTAATTAAAAAATCGATTTATGTTGTCGGTCTATGTGGTGTTGGGTTTGGGTTTTTTGTGGGGTTTATATTATTATTATTTTGCTAAAATGCCTTTTGCCTTTTCTCTTGTCCATTTTGCAGGTCAAAGGGATTACGGGCAGAAACCAGACGCAGGTAAGCGCAGTCATCTGCTACCTCCTTCGCTTTTCTCAAGAGTGTGGACCAGACTTCCCCAACCCAGTGCTGTCCAGATGTTGTGGACTGCATCCCCCATAAGCCCCATCCAGCAAGGGGTGTGTGTGCTTTTGTGCTTAGGACCTGCTTTCAGGCTTCCTGATGGAGGGGTGGGAGAGGGAGAGAGAGATCTACCTATGTCACCGTGCTGGAAAAGGAGGAAACTGTCACAAAATACGGTATTTAACAGGTGACAAATTGGGTGCCTGTAAAAATCTTAACTAATGACAAAGGTCTAAAACAGCCTTTCTCAACCTTTGCTGGACTACAACTCCCATCAGCCCCAGCCAGTGTGACTAATGGTCAGGAATTATGGGAACTGTGGTCCAGCAACATCTGGGAACCGGAAGCCTGGTCTAGAGCAGATGTTATACATATCTGGTGGGACCTTCTGAAGACTAAGACGTTTGTTTGTTTTCAAAACGTCTTCACAAAGTAATCTCCAATTTTGTGTTGCCTGCAGTCTTTTGAACCCAACCCATATCCTGTTGGGACATTTCCCATGGGTCTCTGGCTGGCCCCTGCAAGAACAGGATGCTGAACCAGATGGGCATTTGGCCTGATCCAGCACTCAGGCTCTTCTGCTATACTTATGTATTTCCCAAACTTAGTTAAATTCTCTGGGACAGCTTCACTTCCCCTTATACTCGCAGAGCAGTCTTGTGAGATACGTGGTTGCCAACAGTTTGAGACTTGAAGGTGAAGTGGCAGACGTTTTGACTCAGACATCTTGGAAATCAGTTCCTTCCTAACTAAGTTACTGCAAAAAGTCATTTCCGGCTTAAAAATAACTCCAGCCTCTCTGTGATGCAGATTCAGAATCAGACAACTCGGATAACAACACCATCTTCGTACAAGGCCTTGGTGGCGACGTCTCGACAGATCAAGTGGCTGACTATTTCAAGCAAATAGGTGTTATCAAGGTGGGTGGGGTAGTGAAGCTGAAAGGGTGAGAGACCGGAGAAGTTGGTGGGGTTAAAACCAAGAGTAATGAAATGAGCGCCTGCCCCGTGGAGGCACGTGACGATTGAAAACAAAATCCTCAAATGGAAAGAAGCAGTATTAAAGCACTTCCCCTCAGTCAAGCAGCCCCGTCAACGGCCTGAGCCTGCCTGAAAGGCATTTCAGTATTTCTGATCTAAAGATGCTGAAGGTTGCACTTGGGCCTCCAGAATTGTGGGGAAGGCATCAGGCATTCTCTTTGTCACATGGTGCTGGCACCTTTTCTACCTGAATTTGGTCTCTGGTAATCTTGGGGGAAGAGTTAGCGTGGTGGGTGTAGAAGAACAAGTGGCTTTCTGCATTGGGTCCACGTAGTTAATGATACCGTCCCTCTTCATCCCCTGATAGTCGTGGATTCTGCTGCAGTTTAGGCTGTTTCTGTAAGCGGAAGAGATGTCAAATGCTTGGTGGTAGCGAGCCCTGTTAAGTCTACTCCCAAAATTCGGGGAAGGGGTGTCACTCAGGGAAAGAGCAGGGAGTCCCAGCTTCAGTCCCCAGCAACATCTCCAGATGGAGCTTGTGAGTGTCTCCCGTGCGAAACCCTGGAGAGCCGCTGCTCCCTACTGAGCTAGATGCACCAGTGGTCTGACACATTATCGGGCATCTTCCTGTGTTCCTAATCTGCCTGTTTTTCCCCCCTTTTATTGTCACCTGGCCTTGGTATTTGATTATTCCGAGGGAAGCTGGGAGGCTGGCAACAAAGGAGAGGGCCTTCTCAGTGGTGGCCCCCAAATTATGGAATGATCTCCCTGACAAGGCCTGGCACCTGCACTGTTGCCTTTTCGGCGCCAGGTCAAGACTTTCCTCTTCTCTCAGGCATTTCAGCATGTGTTTTAAATTGTTTTAAATTTTTAAATTGTGTTTTAAATGGTTTTTAAATTTATATATTTGTTTTAATGTTTTTAGTCACTGTGAACCGCCCAGAGAGCTTTGGCTATGGGGCAGTATATAAGTACAATAAATAAATATTCCAGCATTTGCTAGAGGCATGTCCTTGGCTAGTAGCCGAGTGGGAGTTCTTAGTACCAGAGAGCTGGGACAGACCAAAAGGTTACCAGCCACAGGGATGTAGGACTTTGCCTTGTACCCCAGCCGGAGGCAGCGTGCTTCTGAATGCCAGTCACTGTGCTTGCTCTTAATGCAGGCCAGCCAAGGCAGTTCTTTGTTGTATGGAAGGTGAGGGGATGCCTTTCTCTCTGTTCCCAGACTAACAAAAAAACCGGCAAGCTCATGATAAATCTCTATACGGACAAGGATACTGGCAAGCCCAAGGGGGAAGCAACGGTGTCTTTTGACGATCCTCCGTCTGCTAAGGCAGCCATTGACTGGTTTGACGGTGAGACTGGCCCTCTTCCAGATGGTTAGATGCACGGACGCACACCTCTTTTTATGCAGCGGTCATAAAAGAATTCAGCTCAAGAATGAGAGGTTGCCACAAGCATCTCTCACGACTGGCTCTGTGAAGCCAGGAAGCGTTGCGAGAGAAAGAAGGGGGAAACTCCACCTGTTTGCTGGGCCCTCTCTCCCCCCCCTTTCCCCCACCTCCTCCCGGCTCAGTTAAAGGTTTTTGTCACTGTTACCAGCTTTTATCTCTTAACTTACTGCCGGGCCTTGTGGGTGATCAAGCCCAGAGAGCAGGAATCTTAAAGTGAAGGGAGTTCCTGACGGTTGAGTACTTTTACCCCTTACTGTTACCTTAACAACATGATAATCTTCCTGTCCTCCTTTCATTCATACTTGCACAAGCAGGAGCGGCCAAACCCCTTTAGCAACTCCCGTCTTTGAAAAGGAGACGTCTGGGTCGGTTCACCACACCACCTTAATCTCTCCTCTTGCTTTTCTCCTCCTCCTCCTCCCTCTCCGCCGGACCCAAGGCCCTGTTAAGCGTGCTTAGTCTGAACTTTCTTCTTGGTTAGCGAAACGCTCATACTTCTCCTGACGTCAGCGCTTTGGTGAATGTCCGTAACCCCTTTCCTCAGCCTCATCAAGTAAAAAAATACTTTCAAACCCATTTGATTGCATTATCCCTCATCCTGACATTTGCATCATAGCATAGGCACCTACTAGTTTTACTTAAGTTGCCTAATAACGTATACTCGTTTAGAGAGGCTTTCCCCAGCCTCAACGCCCAAGATATTGTTGCTGCATCTCTCCCACACACACACACATAATCCTCTGTCAGCATGACCGTAGGTCATGTAGTACAAAAAGGCCTGGGACCCAAAGGTTGGGGACAGCTTTGTGGTTGGCTTGGGGAGGGGGGGGCACATAGTACATCCCCTCAGACAAGCAGCAGAGCTTTGAGCCACTTCCGCCGGTAGGATTCCGTGACTGAAGTTTCTTCTTTCCTTGGCCTTGAACTGCTGTCTATATCTTTCTCTGCTCCCGTGTTTCTTATAGGAAAGGAATTCAATGGCACTGTTATTCGGGTTTCCTTTGCAACCAGACGGCCTGAATTTCTGCGAGGAGGCAGCGGAAGCAGTGGTGGCCGCCGAGGTAATAACAGATCCTGCTTGCTTGCCGGAGGTTGGGAAAGACGACGGCTCTCTTCCCAAAACTTGCTTTCGGCCGTCCCCTCTCTCTGTCTCTGACCGGAGAGCAGCTTTGCCTATCAGCGAGCAGAGGCCAGCGTGACGTCTTAACCACACGGAGTCCTCTCCCTGCGGGCCACCAGTGCACTTCCTTGGCTCGACTGTGATGTCATTGTGCCCGCAGGTTCCCGAGGAGGGGGCTTTGGAAGAGGCGGGGGCTTCCAGGGACGAGGTGGAGAACCCAAGAGCGGCGACTGGGTTTGCCCCAACCCGTAAGTCCCTGTCCTTAATTCCATACTGGGAAAGGGAAAAAGAACATTGAAGTTGGGCCGTCTGTCCGTTGAGCCCAGCACTGTCCATTCTGGCTGCCAACGGCTCTCTTAAGGTCTTCCTCAGTCTTTTTTTTAATTGGATGCTGAAAGTTGTACTGGGGGACTGTCCGTATGCAGTACGCAGCCTCTTCCTCTACCCTTGAGCTATAGCAGCGATAGGGAGATGTTGACGCCCGCCATCCCTGACTATCGGCTGGGGGCTGATGAGAGATGGAGTCCCAACAGCACCCAGAGGAGGGCTACAGGCGTTCCCCATCCTTGAGCCAGAGCCTCCACCTGTAATCCGGGCAATACGAAGCTGGTCATTGGGCTAGTAGTCCATATTATCCCAGCCTGCTCTGACTGGCAACGACTTTCCATGTCTCGGGCAGAGAGATATCCTCCTGAGGCCTCCCATCCCAATCCCTTCAGAGCGGCACTGATGGCACTTGGATCCAGTGGGACCCTCTGCAGTGCAAAGTATGTACTTTGCCCACTGAGCTGCAGAACCTGCTTTTTTCACTTATTTTGACTGGTAGCTCCCACCCAAAGGGCTCACCAGTTATCCCTGCCAACGCCGTGACGGATTAACTCGAAGTGCCTGGGAAGAAACGATGTCAGCCAGAGGGGAGGGAGGAGAGGCCAACGTGGCATATTGACGAATTTTAAACATCCCACAAACCTGGCTTATCTTCATATGCGTCTCAACCATTTGCCACCTGACTAGTCCAGCTTCTTTATCCCCCTCCATTTTGGAGCATTTTTTGAGGGGTGTGCGGGCGTGCGTTTTCTTGCTCTTTCAGAAGCTGCGGTAATATGAACTTCGCCCGCCGAAATTCCTGCAATCAGTGTGATGAGCCCAGGCCGGACGATGGACACGCCTCAGGAGGAGGTGGGTTTAAAAAAACCCAAACAAGACATCATTTGGAACCGGGGGGGGGCACGGATGTCACAGTCCGGAGCGAACTTCCCTGTGTCATCTTGCATTTCTCGCTCACAGATTTCCGTGGCCGGGGTGGCTTTGGTGGCGACCGTGGGTTCAGAGGCAGGGGCGGCAGGGGCGGTGGCTACGGCGGGAAAATGGGAGGCCGGTGAGTGCTGAATTTATTTTGTGTTTTTTTAGAACCGTAGAAGGACGTTCATTTCAGTTCATCTGGCATTTCCCCAAATCAGCCTTCCCCAGACTGCTGCCCTCCAGATGCTTTGGCTTGGGCTGAAAGGGAGTTGGGACTCCCAACGATTCCTGGGGGGCACGAGGGTGGCAAAGGCTACCCTAAATGAGAAATGGCGAACCCTTTATTGGAGGAGCTATATACAAACTGAAGGCACATTCTTAGACGTACAAGAAAGTGTGTCTTTTTTTTTTCAATATACGCAGTTCCCTTAATTACAGATTCAGTTACAGATGGAAGAATCAGCTTCTCTGTACCCACCTGTGGTGAGCATTTTGCAAGCTTCTCTGACGATCATTTTGCAAGTTGCTCTCTTGCTAGAGTGTGAAACACATCCAAGTGACTGCAAAATGGCTGTGATTGTCAAGGCTCCCATCTCTCGGTGAACCCTGGGGATTATAATTCTTCGAACAAAGCAAACCTGGAGAGACAGGGTTTTGGTTAGGGTGCCCTGTACTTTGATGGGGCCACCTGCAAATTCATGGAGGATGAAAACCCTATTCATAGGGTTGCCATAAGTCGGAATTGACTTGAGGGCAGTACATCATCACCAAACGGTACCAAAGGCTACTAGCCACGATGGCTACACTCTGCCTCCGCACCTGGAGGTGGTATGCTTCTGAATACTAGTTGCTGGTAATCATGAGGGGGAGAGGGAGAGTTGCTCCTGTGCTCAGGTCCTGCTTGCGAACTTCCCTTTTGAGTATCTTGTTGTCCACTGTAAGAACAGGATGTTGAACTAGAAGGGTCCCCTTTGGCTTGATACACCTGCAGGGCTCTTATGTTCTCACAGATTTACACCAGACCCACTAAACGTCTCCAGGCCTTTATCCTCTCACCTTTCATCTTTACTGCTTGCAAGCTGGTTCTAGGGTGCTGTTACTGCAAGTTGTGGTTAAATAACTCCTTCCTTCTCTCTCTCTCTCTCTCTCTCTCTCTCTCTCTCTCTCTCTCTCTCCAGAAATGACTTCAGAAGTGATCAACGCAACCGACCCTACTAGAAACAGCTGTGAATGTGTGCCCCCCCCATCTTTCTAATGACTTTTCACAGCAAAATTTGCTGAGTTTTGCCTGCTGCTTTATACCCCTTGACCTCCTTTGGATAGTGGAATTAAATGTGAAATTGGATTTTTAATTTGGTGGGAGGGAACTGGGTCATTTTTTAAAATTTCATTTTTAAAGCAAGCCCATGCCATTTTTCATGTTCTAATTTCCAGCATTTCCCCTCCTCCCCTCTCCCTCTCTACCAACTAAAACCCTTCCACAGGCTCTTGGGGGAAAAAGAAGGAATGAAACTGTAAAATATTTGCCCAAAATCTGACATGTTTTATAATACAAGCAATAAAAGCTGATTGTTTATTTGTGATATTTTGCCTGTTTCCCCCCCTTATTATTCATGAACTTTTGGATATATTCTCTGGACACATTTGGCAGCACATGGCGTGAACCTGTCGTACCAGCATCACTTAAGCTTCCGCAAAGGAAGCCCCTCTGAGCATTCCATCCTCCAAGCTCTATAACTGCCACCTTGGTAACAGCATTTGTATGTTGGCAGCTGATGAAGGCGGAATATAATAAAAACCTCTGTTTGGTTAATCACAATTACGTGCATATATTTTTAGGTGATTAACAGAATCCTTATAAGCATCCAGAGTCTGTCTGTCTGTCTGTCTCTCTCTCTCTGTGTATTTATATAAATACATGCACATACATATATATCAAAAACTCTTAACAATTAAGGTTCCTGCTTAATTGTGATTCATGCCTGCAATTGGCACTCTGGGTGTTCCATCTCATGCAAAGGCTTGACGATGCCTTGCCTGGTGTGATTCAGGTCACTGTGGGCTGCCTTCACCTGAGTCTAGACAATGTGTCACTTGCTGTCTGGCTCCATTCCCCTCCTGTCACTCCTCTTTTAAATAGGCTCCTACAACCGTGGTCTTCATCCCTTGGGATTGTTGTACTTGGGAATGACATTGCGCCAGGAATTCCCCCCCCCCTTTCAACAGAGAAAATAACTTTTTTTTTGCGGGGGGAGGTCTGCAAAATGAATAACTTTAATGGATTACAGCCATCTGTAGATCCATTGGGGTAGCCGATGCCAGTCATACTCGGAGATCCATTGAAAGTAGTAGACCTGATTAACTCGGGTCTATTGATTCCAACAGGTTTATCTTGAGTGAAACTTAGTTGTTGACAACCCATTGACAATTAACAGATTTTTCTGGAAACTATAGTTAAGGGTTCTGAGAATTGTAGCTCTGTGAGGGGTAAATAACAGTTCCCAGGATTCTTTGGGGGGAAATAATGTGTTTTAATGTATGGTGTGTACATAGGCCATGGTCCTCACGTCCTTTAATTCCAGTGGATCTACTCTGCATATGGCTGACATTAGGTTCAGCCTACTGGGTCTATTCTGAATAGATCTTAGCTACAATCCGTTATTATTGTTATTATTTGTTGTTGTTATATGCCTTCAAGTCGATTACGACTTATGGCAACCCTATGAATCAGCGACCTCCAATAGCATCTGTCATGAACCACCCTGTTCAGGTCTTGTAGGTTCAGGTCTGTGGCTTCCTTTATGGAATCAATCCATCTCTTGTTTGGCCTTCCTCTTTTTCTACTCCCTTCTGTTTTTCCCAGCATTATTGTCTTTTCTAGTGATTCAGGTCTTCTCATTATGTGTCCAAAGTATGATAACCTCAGTTTCATCATTTTAGCTTCTAGTGACAGTTCTGGTTTAATTTGTTCTAACACCCAATTATTTGTCTTTTTCGCGGTGCATGGTATGCGCAAAGCTCTCCTCCAACACCACATTTCAAATGAGTTGATTTTTCTCTTACCCGCTTTTTTCACTGTCCAACTTTCACATCCATACATAGAGATTGGGAATACCATGGTCTGAATGATCTTGACTTTGCTGTTCAGTGATACATCTTTGCATTTGAGGACCTTTTCTAGTTCTCTCATAGCTGCCCTCCCCAGTCCTAGCTTTCTTCTGATTTTTTGACTATCATTATTTTATTTATTATTTGATTTACGTATATCCCGCCCTTCCTCCCAGCAGGAGCCCAGGGAGGCATTTTAATTATTATGGCATGCGAAGAGCTAGGCAAGTGCTAAGGGTTATTAAATGAATATTCTCATTTTTGAAAGGGTTTGAATGCAGGCTCAAATTAACCCTGCAATGTTTACAAAAAGCATTTAAGCATCCCACTTCCTGAATAGCACATGGCTGGGGAACCTGTGGCCAGTGGTGGCTAATGGCTCCATGTCAGTGGGGCAGTGGAATTTGCTCCAGGTTTTAGTCTGAACTTTCAGGTAGCTATTATGAAAACAGCACACACTATTGGGAGGAATTGCTTGCAAAAATTAATCAAAACTGTCGATTAAAAATGTGTTTCTTAGTAGAAATTGTCACTAAAATGCTGAAGCATTTTCGTGAGGCTTCACAAATTGCTGCAGAGATGTGAAGAACGGAATTTAAGACTGGAAAAAAAGAAACTGAGGGAAGTGAAACTGACAGATCCTTTCATCCCTGCCTTAAGGGATTCCCTGAAATGTAAACATAACGCACACCCATTTTTAATCTTCCTTTGGGATCAGTTTAGAGACAAGGCATGTTCCATAGATGCGGCGGCATCTTTTTAAGAGGGGTGGAGGGAGATACCTTTACTTACGTGGAATCAGTCCAATTGCTTTCCAAATGTCAGTATTTGTAAGCGGGTAACAGTTGGCTCTGGTTATTTCCTAGAAACATCTCACAGCACAGATATGTCAGGACTCTGGAGAACTTGTTTCCAAAGGAATTCCTGCTTGAATGTTCTGGCACAAGGGCGCCAACGTGGACAAGGGTTGTCGGGGTCATGTCAGCAGAGTAAACAGAAAAATCAGGCTACTTTTGCTCCTGCAAACCCACACCGACTTGGATTGCTCTACAATGGGATTTACTGTTGTATTCAAAATAAATTATACATAAAAAGAGAAGCCGAGAATTAAAGGAATTACGTACTCAAATACCTTTCAAACGGCCTTAACTTTATTTATTTTCCTGAAAGCTTTTCTAAAGTGCTTAATATTTAAAATTGCTAAGCGGTGGACAAAAATGCAAGCATTTTTTTAAAAAACAGATGAAAGAACAAAAATCTAATAACTAGTAACTCCATTTGAGGTGAGGAGGTATTGAGGCCTTCTCTGGTTCAGGTTAAACTCTGAGCCAGAGAAGAACTTAGGCAGGCGTGTCTGTCAAATTCACTGCATATTTGCGGTGAGCGTCATGAGTCCAAGGTTCGCATTCTGAGCAGATTAATTACAGAGCCTGGGAGGAATGAAGTGTTTTTCTCCCTCTGGTTAAACTCTGCACTGAAGAAGAACTTTGGTGTGTTTGTGCCTGTTATATTTTCCTCATATTTGCGGGGCGAGTATTATGAGTCTTCAAGATTCACATTCTGAGCCAAGGAACTGCAGAGCTTTCAAGGAGTCCATAGCTCTGGCTGGCACATCTTGGGGCTTGCGCAAAAACCAAAAGTAAATCCAAGAAGCCTAAAGTCTGCCCGTTTCTACTGTAGTTGCATTCCGCATTGCAGATCCTGTATTGAGGAGGGGGCTAGGCTAGATGACCACTAGGATCCCTTCACACTCTGTGTTTCTAAACATTCTGTTACATGTATTTATTTGTACCCAGCATTGCATAGGTGAAATGGGGACATTTTAACACTCCTTTGGGCTTTCTTCATTCACTCTACCAGCACCTGTCCTCTTCTGACTTCTGAAGCAGGGTGAAGCAGGTTTTTAAGAATGTTTAATGGAAGAATGTTTGATGGAAGATTTCATTTCATGATAGCTCTGGTGATAGTTAACTGCAGCTATTTTGTTCTTTCAACAAGCCTTTTAAGGAGAGACCTTATCCCAGTCTGTGTCTGTGCTGGAATTGCTTTTCAAGATGTTTTTAAAGTTGTTCTTTTAAAGATGTTTTGTTTTAATATGTTTTAAAGTCTTTGTTTTTAAGATGTTTCAGAGCGCTTTTAGGATTTTTGTTTGTCACCCTGGGCTCCTTGTGGGAGGAAGGGCGGGAAATAAATTTAATAAAATAAATAAAAATAAACGTACCAGGCTGCTTTGCTCAGATCTCACTTGAAAGGCTTACTTTTCCCACACCTGGAGTTTTTAAATTCCCCATCTGTATTGGATTATCAATAGATATGAATGATGTCTTTATGACTGTTTTCAAAGATTGAAACATTCAGCAATGAGCAGAAAGAGCAACATTCAGGTAAGCCTACATCTAAGAGGTGCGCTAAAGAAAGGAGAAGAACAGAGAGCCAGTTTGGTGCAATGGTTAGAGTGCCACACTGGGACCAGGGTTCGAATCTCCACTCGGCTGAGACCTTGGGGTAAGTCACTCCCTCTCTGCCTAATCTACCTCACAGGGTTGTTGTGAGGAAGAAATGGAGAGGAGGAGAACTATGGGTATCAACTGGAGCTCCTTGGAGGAAGAGGTGGTGTACAAATGCAAGAAATAAGTAAAAAAAAAGTATATAAGGTCTTATGGTGTCATTTGAACAGTGTTAGCAGAGAAAACACACGCATCTGTTTGGGATTTGGAATTGCTTGTTTGTGTGTGTGCATGAATTGGTATGTAGAGAAATACTGGTTCGTTTCACATCTTCATGACCATACGCTTCTAGTCTGTGCTTTTTCGGCAAAAAAAAGGCGGTAATGGTACTCTTTCCTTAGTAAAAGGACTATGGCTGCCGTGGGCATCAAGAAATAGGAGGTCTTGGTACTCCATACTGGTGTGTACTGCCACAAACCCAAAAAAGCCCTCCTAGGCAGTAGCGTAGCGGCAAATTCAGAAGTGCAGAGTCCCTTCGTGTTAATCACAGTCATCTCTCCCTTTTTATGGAGGGGTTGAGAATGAGATCCTTGTTCCTGCCTTCTCCCACAACAACAGATGTCCCTAGGAGCCAATCTGCATGAAAGGGGGGAGTGTTAGCTACTGAGAAGAGTCTTCTCAGTGGCTGACTCGCCTCCTTTCACCCTGATTGGCTCCAATCAACAGGAAAGGACAATGGAGCATGTTGGAAGGCTCTTCTCAGTGACTAACGCACTCCCCTTGCATGCTGATTGGCCCATGGGATGCTATAGACATGACCCTGCTGGGACCCCACTTCCAAACAAGGAAGGGATCTAAAACACACCCCTCCCCACCCCTGCTGCTAACGGTGTATTATGGGACAAATGACTTGAACAGTTTGGGGGCGGGCAGTATGCTTGTGCAGCTGGGAGGGGGGGGGAAAGATTAGAATAAACCCTGACACACGCCACTCTGTTGTTGGCTTCCCCGGCTGGATTTCTGTCTGTCATTCAAAAGGAACAGGAGCCCAATTTTCTTTGTTATTGGGAATTGGGAGCGGGAGCGGCTCCCTTAGGAGGCGATCTACACTAGGGGAAAGAAGGAGGGGGTCCCCAACCCGCCAGCTGCCTGCCTGCCTGCTCTGCCTGCAGTCTCCTCTGGGCGTCCTCAGCCAACGCAGCCGGATGGGAGGGAGGAACCGCGAGCAGAGGCTGGCTGGCTGAGCCCAGCCCCGGAGACCAGCTCCTCCGGTGGGCGATGGCCGCAGCCCCGATCCTGGCTCTCCTGCTTCTGCTGCAGCTTTACCCCGGAGGAGGCAGCGTGGGAAGCCGCCAGGCGCGGGCTGGGAGCCAACAGGCGGCGGCAGAGGTGAGGCGGAGGAAGGGTTAATGTCCAGATGTCTTCCCAAGAGAGAGGTGCGGGGGCGCAAGAGTCAGGAGGAGCCCCTAAGTTCTGGCCCGCTGGGGCAAAGGTGGTTTTTAGCTTGTGCTTGCTCAGGGGTTGGAGAGAAGCACTCTGCACATGCCCAAGTGCCGGCATCCAAGGGATGTGTGCCTGTAATAGGCTAAGGCTTCAATGCAATACATGTCTGCTCAGAAGCAAGGTCCATTGGGTTCAATGGGACTTACCCCCAGGTAAGTGTGTATTGGATTGCAGCCTGGATTGCACAATCCAGAACTAGAGCATTCTCCACAGACCTTACTTGATAAAAATCCTGCTTGAGAATTACTCACCCCTTTCCTGGAAGCCTGGAAGCAGAGACTTGACGCCCATCTGTTGGGAATGCTCAAGCTATGGGTTCCCTGCATCAAGCAGGCCGTTGGATGACAGGGCCTCCTCTAACACTTGTTTTCCTCTTCCCTCCCTGTTCACCTTTCCTTTGGTGCCATCTCTTTTTAGATTGTAAGCCTGAGGGTGGGGAACTGAATTATTTCTATTGATTAGTAAGCTGCTCTGTGAGATTTCCTGGCTGAAAGGTGGAGCATGGCTGCATGTATGAATGAATGAATGAATGCACTTCCTTTCATCTCCTCTGAAGCTACTGCCAATCAATTTTATTGAATGACTTTGAATTGTAACATGGTTAATTGGGTGCAAGTCCCATTGAATACCTTCCTCCCAGAAGGAGTCCAGGGCAGCAAACAAAAACACTAAAAGCACTCTGAAACATCTTAAAAACAAATGACTTTAAAACATATTAAAACAAAACATCTTTAAAAACTTATTAAAACATCTTAAAAACATCTTTTTTTAAAAAAAACATCTTTTTTTAAAAAAAACCAACAACAGCTTTAAAAACACCTTAAAAAGCAATTCCAACATAGAGGCAGAGTGGGATAAGGTCGATACTTAAAAGCTGTTTTCTGACAACCTGACCCTTAGAATGCGAAAAGGCTCCAGGATTAAGGCTTGGCTCCAATGAAGGCATTTTTGTCTGGAGGGCAGCAGGGCAGAGGGGAGGTCTGTGATTTAAGCCCAGTGGGACTAGTTAATGCTAAAAAGAATTTTTTTAGGAGGAGCACATTACTAAAAACATAAACACCAACATTCTTTAGATACATTAGTAACAGGAGACTGTCTAGGGGAGGTGGTTGGGCCCTTGGATGACCAGAGAGTCAAAGATGTGCTAAAGGAGGATAAGGAGATTGCAGGGAAGCTGACTGAATTCTTTGCAATCTGCCTGTGTCTGAATGAATGCCAGTTGCTGGAAACCACCGGAGGGGAGAGTGCTCTAGTTTTCAAATCCTGCTTGTGGGCTTGTGATGCATCTCGTTGGCCTCTGTACGAACAGGATGCTGATGGACCAGATAGGCTGTTCTTTTGTGGGGCTGGGATTGATAGCACTCCCCATGAGTGGTTTTCAGCTAAGCCCTACTCAGAACAGGCCCACTGATGTTAATGGGCATAATTAAGGTAGGTTCATTAGTTTCAATGGGTCTCCTCTGAGCCGGACGTATTTGAATACCACCCTATGGCTCTGATGATCTTCCAATGGCTCAGTGAACCAAAAACAGATTTATATCGCTTCAGCAAGAGTGTCCATTTTCAGGACTACCTGACTATGGAAGCAACAGAAACCATCCCATAGGCAAGGATTATTTTTCAGAAAAGTGACACACAATCAGAATTTTGCACATGTGCACACACACACCTTCCTATGTTGCACAAGACTCTGGGTGGACACCCCTTTTGGACTGTGTGGTGTTTGGGGCGCCCAAGTGTCTAGAGAGTCAGTGTGGTGTAGTGGTTAGAGTGCTCGACAAGGATCTAGGAGACTCTGCTTCAAATCCCCACTCAGCCGCAAACAGCTCGCTGGGTGACCTTGGTCTTTCAGCCTAACCTACCTCACAGGGTTGCTGTGATAATAAAATGGAAAGGGTGAGAACCACACATGCTTCCCTGAGCTGTTGTGCATTCTAAAAAAAACATGCAGTGAAACGTTGCCCATGATGAACCCATGGGCCGCCCTTTCTTTTCATCCACGTGTCTTGGTCCAGGCCTGGCACTTTGACACTCACGCACACAAAATGCCTCTCTCCTGACAGGCCTTCTTGACCTCTGGCTTTCGGAGCACAGTCCTGTGGCTTTAAACATCTGGAGAACTTTCTTCTGTCGTTTCCCACACGTCCTCCATTGTGTAAAGCAAGACTCAGAGAGTCTGTTTGTTTCCTGCTGTTTTGGAATATTCTATAGGGGGAAAAAAACCCTCCGTGTTTCCTTCTTTGCAGGCTCAGGAGAGGAGGGGTGTGGGGAAGGGGTAGACAGTAGTTTTCCTGTCTTAAAAGAGGCAGTTGGCTGTGTGGCTTCAGGCTCAAATGTTGAGCATTTAAAGTTGTCATTTAAAAAAAACACAGGGCTGGATGCCTTGATTTAATCAGCTTGTGAGGTTGCCCCTCTGATATTATCTGGGGAGTTTGCAACTAGCATTAGGAGTCTGCCCTGGGGGATGACAGGGGGGTGGGATTCTCTAGCAAAAGGCCAGGAGGTAAAAAGAAACATCCATTTATATTTTGCTTACTTTTCACAGCAGTGGACTTGAATGCATTTCCCCTCCCCAGCATATTTCCAAACTTGTGCTTGTGCAATTGAAGTTGCTTTGACACTGTTGCACAACAAACCCACTCCCCCCCCCCCAGTTCTGTTGGGAGTAAAACAATCAATGCATGTTAAAGTGACCTGAATTGGGGGGGGGAATAGACAGAAAGGCAAACTATTCTTCCCCTGCTGATTCCTCCTCTAAAGTTTGCTTGTTGTTTTTGCAGGCTTTGCTCCTCCCCTTCTTCCCTTCTCTTCCCATCTTGGTTCTCACTTAGTGAGTCATGGCTCCCTGAGTGGAAGCCACATGGCTGCTTCAGCACGTTTGACTTTACCTCTTTGGAGTAATAAACCTTACATTTATTCTTTCAACCATCAGTCTTAACAGACCAGTTATTTCTGCACTCCGCTGCAATATATGTGTACCAAAAACGCTAACAAATTGGGCTGTTTTGTGACAAGAAACGTCATGGGAAGATGCATGGGGAAAATGTGGGATAACAACCGCTTGACACAACATTGTCTAACCTCACTGCAAACAGATCAGCACCAATTCTGAATAAACCAGTCTTCTGGAAGCGATCTTGGGTGCAATGATGTGCTTTTCATTTTCTTTTTATCTATTTTGAAAGATTCATGAACTGGCCCTTCGATGATGCCTCCAGGCCAGTTTACCAGAGCAAGATAAATTAAAATATATTAAAACAGGTGGATTCTTCAGTTCTGCAGAAGAATTTGTGGCACCTCCAGTTGCCTTTGGGGAAGGGATGAATGCAGGCGTGCTTGTTATCACTCAGGTGAAAAGCATTCCTTGCCCTGAGGTTTCTTAGAGCAGTGACATAAATCTGCTGTCAGTTGCTATTATTGCCCAGATGTTTTTCAACATCAAGGCAGCTATATCCAAAGCAAACATGAACTCATTTGCCTGGAATGTTGATGCATTTTTGGAAGACAGTTTCTACCGCAGAAGAATCACTCCTGTCCTCGTCAAGGTGTTCACGTAGGTGTCCTTCTCCTTTACAACCTGGATGCAAATGCATTTGTACAACCTCAGCATGTTTTGACAAATTGCATCCCTTCTGTACATTCCTCAGCATCTAAGGCATGATTGTCTCCTATAAACAGGCCAGGATGAAAATAAATGAGAGTCACGCCCAAGTGGTAAGCAAGGAGTGAGAAAAACCTCAGGCTTAGGAGCTGAATGTGGCCCTCTAGGCCCCTCTGACTGGCCTTTCTCAGGCCATGCTGCCTTCCTAGGCCACACCTCTCATTGGCCTCTTGGCATGCATTTGCACGGCTGGGAGTGGGGGCTGGTGGCTCCATATCAGTGGGGGCTGTGGAGTCCGCTCCGGGTTTTAGTCCAAATTTTCAAGGAACTGTCCAAGGTGCTGAAGCACCTTCGATTGTAGAATAAAATGTTGTGTGTATGCAGCCTCCATTGCTACAACAAATATTGTTATTATCATTTATTTTATTAAATTTATATCTCGCCTTCCTCCAAGAAGGAGCCCAGGGTGTAATAAAACAGTAAACGTTTTTAAAAAATAACTTCAACAATCATCTTAAAAAAAAAATCTTAAAAACAACTTTAAAAACATCTTTAAAAACACCTTGAAAACAATTGCAGCACAGATGCAGACTGGGATGAGGTCTCCACTTAAAAGGCTTGTTGGGAGAAGAAAGTCCCACCATCTACATTTCCTCTTTTTTGTAACTTCCTACCCAAGAGCTGATCGTATCCTAAATTCTTCTTCATATGCAGGACAAATGAAGAGCAGCAACAATTAAAAATAAAACAGACTGTCCTGTTCTCCTGTCTCCAGTTATGCTCTTTCCAGGTGTGGTCTACCACACCTAGCAGGGCGTGTGTCTTTGATGACTGGCTGGCCCTCTGGTGTCTCTGGGCCTGGAAAAATCTGTTGCTGTGCTCTGTCGTTCCATCTGGGGTTGTATTTATGTCGGGAATCTGAGCTGATAAGGGAAAAGGGAGTGCCCTGGGAGAACAGAGATGGCACAGAAGCTCACTCTGGAATGGAGGGGGCTTGGCGCAGTGTGTGCCGCTGAATTCATTGCAAACGAAAGCCCGTTTTGCAACTCAGGATGGAAGTTGCTCCTTGGCAGGAGCGAAAGGCATTTGCAAAGAGCAACTGGAGCAACATTATGGTGATTTTCGAAAGGGTTTGGATGGCACATTTGGGAGAAGTCCCTGCTGCCCTGGGTGATGGTGGACTCTCCTACAGTTAGAGGGTGGATGGTAGCAGCTGCTGATCTAGCCAGCCTCCACCTGCTTGCCTTTTACTTCTAACCAGTCCAGGGGGATGGCCCCGCCTGTCAGTTTTCTCCTCTTCCCGCTAAGCCTCAGTATTGCCCTTCTAGAACTTGGCAAGATGGAGTTTGGTTAGTTCTGGCTCCACCTACCATTGGGCTGCTTGCCTTCCACCCCCACCAGTCCCAGCAGGTGCTAGCCACCACTGGATGGCCACTTGACAAGGATTCTGTAGTGGGTTTCCTGCATCGACAGGGGGTTGGACTAGATGACCTTTGAGGTACCTCCCAAATCTAGGATTCTATGATGCTCACAGTGGTGTGAATGTTTATTCTTTGTGGTGGTGTTTAGGAGAAATTCTGCCTCCTTCCCCAATCCCTTAAACCGACCAAGAGCATTGAATTTATAATCCCACCCGTGCATAGGACTGGCATTTTCTGACAATCCTGATCTTCTAATAAATTTCCCTCCCTCCTCTTTTGCTTTTAGAGGTTCCTTAAAAAATATGGCTACTTTTGGTCCGTGCATCAAGCATTGAATCCAGCTAAATTCTCAGAAGCCATTAGGTAAGTGTGATGATGTTTTTTGTAAACCACTTAGAGGTTTCCTGCAATCAAGTGGTATATACATTTTGTTAAATAAAAAAATAAATAAATGGCAGTCTTATGGCTGCCATCGTGACCGCCTTAGAGAAGAGTGCAGAAAAGAACCCAAAGTCCTGCTTTTAGGTTGAAAGCTCTTTAGACATTCATTGGAGTCGCAGCTTCCCAGACCTTGGCTTCCCAGACCTTGGCTTCCCCCAAATATCACTTTTGGGCCTTAAAAGCCATCAGCCTTGCAGCCCACTTGGAGCATAGAACTGGTGTGCTCTAGTTGGCACGCTCATCTAGCGCCCCTCAGTTGTTCCCTTGTATGGCCTTAAGTCTTCTGTTGAGGAGAAGGTCTCTACAAATGCCGCCGTTCCAGCTGGGAGATTCCATAAATGCCATTGCTACGTCCTGGACTCTGGCCATCTTCAAACACTCCTTCTGAAGCTCCTTTCATTATTGTTGTAATGTTTCCCTTCCCCTTCTGCTAATGTCACTGCCGAAATGCACTGTGGCTGATACTTCTCCGTGCCCAAACAACTGCCACGGGGTTACAGACTGGGACCGGGTGTTTCAGTCGTATTCTGCTGGTCCAAGGATGGACCAATCGGGTCCAAGGATGGCTAGGTGGCGGGCATTTTTCTGCCGGAGGGCCGCATTTTCTTCCGAGCAACCTTCTGGGGGCCACATGTCACTGGTGGGCAGGACCAGAGGCAACAGTGAGCACAGCAAGGGATGTCAACGTTGCCTTTGTGCATTAGGCTAGTTTCTGCGCCCACATTCACACAGCCTTCTCTGTATCCTGTACTCAGGCAGGAAGAGGCACGATCAGAGTTCTAACTAGATCTGACTGCTAACAAGAATGAAGCGGTCTGAGCATATAACACCTGTGCTGGCTCGCCTGCACTGGCTTCCAATATGCTTCCGGGCCAGATTGAAAGTGTTGGTACTCACCTATAAAGCCTTATACGGCACGGGACCATGATATCTGTCGGAACACCTCTCCCGATATGAACCGGCCCGTACACTACGGTCTACTATGAAGGCCCTCCTCTGGGTTCCGACCCATAGGGAAGCCTGGAGGGTGGTGGCAAGATCTAGGGCCTTCTCAGTGGTGACCCCCGAACTATGGAATAGTCTCCCCGAGGAGGTGCGCTTGGCGCCGACATTATCATCTTTTCGGCGCCAAGTTAAAACCTTTCTCTTCTCTGAGGCATTTTAATTCATTTTAATTATAAACTATTATAATCTGATTTTAGACTGCACAGTTTTTGTACAGTTTTTATATACTATGTTATACTATATTGTGTTATTTCTTATTGTATTTTTAATGTTCACCGCCCAGACAGCTGTTGCTAGTCGGGCGGTATATAAGCTTAATTAAATAAAATAAAATAAATAAAGGACACCCATTTCAGCCAGGCACAAAAACTCTCAGGAAGGATGTGGCTGAGAAGTGTCTGTGGGGCCTGGAGAGACTCCTGAGGGCCGGGTAGTGAGGCCTGGAGTGTTGCATTTGAACCCTCCTCTCCCTTCCCTCTCGCTCCCCAGCCCTTTCCCCCCTAAGGGATGAAAAGATCTGTCCATTCCACTTCTCTCCGTTTTCCCAAGTTTAAATTCAGTTCTCCGCGTTTCTGCAGCTATTTGGGTTTTCTTTCTTGAAAAAAATTCTCGTAGAAATTCCCCAGCGTTTTAGTGCCAATTTCTCCTAATAAACAGGAACAAGCTGAAGCTGAACCCTGACAAAACCAAGGTACTGTTTGTGGGAGACAAGGGAAGGTTAGGGGATTTGGACCTGGTGCTCAATGGGGTACAATTGCCCCTGAAAGACCAGGTCCGCAGCCTCGGGATCATTCTTGACTCCCAACTGTCCATGGAAGCTCAGGTCTTGGCTGTGAGCCGGGCAGCGCTGTATCAACTCCATCTGATACGGAGGCTACGCCCTTACCTTCCCAACCATCTGCTCCCATCGGTGGTACATGCCCTGGTCTCCTCTCGCCTAGACTACTGTAATGCGCTCTGCGTGGGGCTACCCTTGAAAAAGGTCCGGAAGCTGCAACTGGTACAGAACGCGGCAGCGTGCCTGATTAAAGGCAGCTGCCGGTGAGATCACATCACTCCAGTGCTAAAAGAGTTGCACTGGTTACCAGTTGCTTACCAGGCCCAATTCAAGGTGTTGGTTTTGACCTTTAAATCCCTATACGGTTTCGGCCCAGTCTATCTGAAGGAGAGAGAGGGCTTTTTCAGTTGTGGCCCCCACCCTGTGGAACTCCCTCCCAAATGATCTCCGCCAGGCCCCTTCTATGATGAGCTTCCGCCGGGCCTTGAAGACCTGGCTCTTCAGGCAGGCTTTTGGGGTGGGCTAGATTTTATCCTCATTGTTTTTAGATTTTTAATGTCTAGGTATTGTATGCCTATGTTGAACGTCGCCCAGAGTGGCTGGACAGCCAGCCAGATGGGCGACTAAGAAATTCAATAAATAAATAAAAATAAAATAAATTATAGGCAGTTTTGACTGATGCCCACATTTTCACGAGCCATTTCTCGTCACACACAGCACATTGGCATGTTATTTTCCCTCGTGTATTCATTTGTATGGACACTTTCCCCTAACATATGCGTTTGTGCAAACATGGTTTGGTTGGTGAACTGCATCGCAAAATTTGAATAAGTGCAAATTTCAAAGGATGGCTGCTTTTCGGTTCTCAAATATTTCGGGAAGTGCAAATTTGATAGATTTGATTTGAAATGTGAACTGAATTAAATTTCTCGCCCATCCCTAGTCTGCAGACTCTTTTGGGTCCAACTACACTGATTGGCAGCAATCCTCCAGGGTTTTTTTTTTTTGGATGGGGACAGTCCTAGCCATATCTGGAGATGCCAAGGGTTGGACCGAACCCCAGGCTTTCTGCATGCAAAGAAGGTGCTCCACCATTGAGCTACGGCCCATCGTTAAGGCACAGCAGCTCTCTGTTGTCCAGGTGAACTCAAGGCCTCTTGCATCCCAAGTGAGAATCAGACTGTCCTAGGCCAAGAAGCATCATTATATGCTTTCAGTTGGATTCCTGCATGGAGCTGGGGGTTGGACTTGATGACCTTCGAGGCCCCTTCCATCTCTACAATTCTATGGTTCTAGCCACAAATCAAGTCCTTCTCTTCTCTTCCAGGGAATTCCAATGGGTGTCCCACTTGCCCCTCAGTGGCGTCCTCGATGCCTCCACTGTCCGCCACATGAATCTCCCCCGATGTGGTGTGAATGACGCAGAGAGCCGCTCCACATGGAAGGACCGTGTGGGTCTCCTTTTCTCAGGAGGGACGCTCAGCAGAAAGCGCAGGAAACGGTTCTCACATCAAAGTAAGTATTTCTGGGGCTTGCAAAGAAGTTTCTCCTTCGGGGTCTCCCACAGCTTCCACTTAAAACAACAACAAATCCAACCCAGCAGTTGTCTCTAAATAACATCCTATTTTATAAAAAGGGTATTTAAAAAAAACAAAACACCAGGGACTTGAACTGAGCTCATAGTCCTTTTTTATCATTTCAGCAGCCTAATTTAGGTAGGAAAAGTTGTTATGCTGTGATCTTCTGCTAAATCAGCCAGAGCCATGGATCTACCTCCTGGCCAACGTTGTAAGCTGCTCCGATTGTGATCGCAGCAGAGCTGGATGTCAATAGATTGCTACGCTCCCTTTAACCAGCACTTAAAACGACAGGATTTCAGTTCTCCAAAGGGAGAACTTCCATCCACTGCAGTTTCTCCTCTTGTTCACCACAGGGTACACGCAGAGTCTGCAAAAAGGAGGGGAATTTCTGGCGGTCTTTCAGCAATCTTTTTATTTGTGATTTCCAAGATTTCCACAGATAAATGTGTGTGTGTGTGTTAAGCCATGTAACGGATTTGTTTCATAACTTTTCATTTTATAACCCTCCCCCAACTAGGAAAGAACACCAGGGTCAATTAAAAATGGTTGTGGATTTTTAAGGGTATTACTACGACGGCTGATTTTATTTATTTATTTATGACTTTCCTATCCCACCTTTCCCCCCCCCATGAGCTCAAGGTGGCATATGTGGTTCTCTTCCTCCCCACGTTATCCTCACAACAACCCTGTGAAGTAGGTTAGGCTGAGAGATTGCGACTGGCCCACGAGCTTCATGGCAGAGCAGGGATTTGGACCCTGGTCTCTCCCAGGGTCCTGGTCCAATGCTCTAAGCATTACACGACCGCTGTCTCTCTACATCCTCACTGCTCAGATAGAGTACTCCTGCTCAAAGCTGTTCTATATAAATAGAGATATAGAGACATAAATAGAAACATATCTAATATATCCTGCTGGCGTCTAGTGCCACCAGACATCACTCTTCTCCTAGTGACCAGGAGTATGCAATAGGAGGGTGTGCTTGAATGAGTTAGGCTGCAGGAACAGAGCTGGTGAGAAACTCCCCACACTGTTGCTTTTGCTGAGATGGGCCACTCCACAGCCCCCACCCTGGAATCCATACATTTGTTTCATTTAAGGTAGCCACTTACACGTTGCAAAAAAAGAAAAGTATCATCATCGTGGTTTATTTGTAATCTATGCTCACAGCTGCTCACAACACGAACAACAAAAATTACATAACACACTGTTACAATGCAACATTCAAACAGCCAAACGATAAGTTAAAGAAAACATCTCTTTAAGAAACACAATAAACTGAAACACTACCCTTATAATTCATAGTAAGGTCCAACAATAACACGCAAAAACATAATCCCCATAACAGCAAAAATACCTGACCAATAGAATTAAATTCTGGCTGAAAGAGGAGGTCCCCCAGCAACACCCCACAGTCAAGATGGTCTCTGGCATCTCCAGGTAGGAGCGGCCTGTTGCACTGTGTGTAGTTGTGTTGCTTAATTTCATTTAAAAGCAGCACCACCGCAGCAGAGAGTAACAGCAGATGTTGAAATGCGAGTGTGCCAGCGTGTGCGTGCATTTGCCTAAGAAAGCAGGCTTTTACCCTGCATCAGCATCACTGAGACTGGAGACTTAGTAAAATAAGAAAAGCTACTTTATTTAGAGAAATACATAGTAGATAGTTAGAACTAGGTTTGCTTTTCTAACTAAGTTGGAGGCATAATGCCCAGGTGTGGGAGTCAGCCCCATGCTCGGAGAGAGAGAGACAAAGGGATGTCTCCTCTCTCCTGGACAGCCGGAGGACAAAGGAATGGGAAGGGCGGAAGGAGGAGGGGCAGGTAAGCTTCCCTAAAGGCGTCACAGTCTAGTGACAGAAGGAGGTCAGTCAGAGCATCACGGGTAAAGGTAAACAAGCCTATCCATCTGGAGGACCCTAGCCCTATCTTCCTTCTGGAGCTTAAACAAAAGAACAAAACAGGAGTTGCTCTTGCCCCACTTCCAACACGGCCTCTCTAGCTATCACTCAGACAGAAGCCAACAGAGAACAGAGATTTATATGTACAGGTGCACAGTTAGAAATAATGACTATACTTGGTCCGCTGTCCAGGTGCGAAGTGTTGATGGATCTGTCAGTTTGGGGCATCTCTCATTTTTCCATTCTTAGATTTGGTTCTCCACATTTCTGCAGCAATTTGCGATTCACCCCCCCCCCAAAAAATCCTCCTGAAAATTCCTCAGCATTTTAGTGCAAATTTTTCCTAGTGAACACAGTCTGCAGGTTTGACTAACGTACACATTTCTCCCAGCCATTTCTCATCATGTAATGCATTTTGGCATGTTATTTTCACATTTTCATTTTGACGCACACTTTCCCCTCCTAACATACACATTTTTGTCAATGTTGACTCGTTGGAGCACTGCACTGCAAAATGCGGACAAGTGTGAATTCTGAAGGACGGCTGTGTGTCGCTTCTCATGTTGGTTCGGAAAGTGCAAATTCGATGGATTTGGCTTGAAATGCAAACTGAATTGAAATTCTTTCTCATCCCTTGCTGATGGGTAACATCAAGGCAATGCCTGTTCTCCCTCCTTAGGATCATTGATAATTAAATTGGGCTTGGACCAGGCAAGCCTTCCACCAGAGGACTGCCCTCCTTGAAGTGGGACACACAGCCACGCTGCTCCCTGGCTGCCACCTGGCTAACTGGAGATCAGAGTCTCTGGAGATGATCTTAACGGCCAGGCAGGTTCAAAGTGGAGAAGTTAACCCTTGGGGCGCCCTGGTTTCCGAACGATTTAGAATTTCATACTTCTTGGAGCTAGCACTTTGCACCTGGAAAACCGGTGCAAGATCCTGTTTTTAGCAGTGGTCAAGGAAGCTCAGAAGAACGTTCTTCTGCGCTGGAAAATCCCAGGCGCTGGGACTGCTCTTTCCCTGTTTACCAACGTCCCCTAGCTGGATCTCTTTCCTAGACAGCCGGACGAGCAGCTGTGCTTTAGGCCAGCCATGGGAAATGTATAGCGGGGAGATTAGGAAATTGCTTTGGGAGGCCTCAAACTGTGCCTGACAAGGCAGCATCTGTTCCTGTTGGAGGGCAGGGGCAGAAGCCACGAATCTGTGGCCTGTTTTCCCCCCCTCACTGTTATTTTCATGTCTGTCTTTTCCGACATGAAACAGACCTCTCCTCTGGCCCAGTTCCAACTTTTCCATTGTCCTCCTGTAATTAAGCCTTAATTTTCCTCTGATGAAGTGAAATAGCACATAGTCCTCCCCTCTGTTACCTTCTTCTTTTCCTAGTGTCTCCCCTGTCAGATTATACATTGTGAGTGCTTTGGGGCAGAGATCTGTCCTCTTGTACTGTGCAAAGCACCGTGAACACGGGATGGTGCTATATCAACAGCAGTGATTTTGGCAGCTGAGAGCTTGACTACATGATCAGGAGAGCTCTCCAGTTGGCTCTGACCAATGGCCATCTAGTTGGGCTATGGTCTGAAGGCACATGAGGCCACCACCTTGCTGAAGCTGACTAGGTCTAGTCAGTGCCTGGATGGGATGCACAAGTATGCCACTTTGGGTTTCTATGATGAATGAAAGGTGGGCTATAAATGTAATAAATATATAGGCCAGTCTCCTGTTCTCATAGTGGCCAACTAGATGCCCACAGGCACAAGAGCAACTCTCCCCTCCTGCGGTTTCTAGGAACTGGTATTCAGAAGTGCACTGCCTCCCACAGTGGAGGTAGCCATCCTGGCTAGTAGCCATGCATGCACATGTGCCGGAACGTTGTCTCTTGAGGATATGGAAAGCTCCTCGTGCCAGTAGGCTGGTGGAGATAAGACAGCATTCATGTGATGAAGGAGGAGGTGCTAGTGTCTCTCTCAGTCCACAGTTCATCTCTCTTTATCTCTCTTCCCAAGCCGCTGATTTCCCCTGCTCCTTTCCCTCCCGACTCCTGGGAAAATTAGCCACTTGAGAAAAGAGACAAAGGGAGATGAACTGTGGACTGAGAGGCTGCCACTGGCTCCTCTGTCACTGTGGTCACTTCAAGATGACCTGCTCGTAGATTTGTTTGTACAAAATTTGCATGGAGGGTAGACGACGCCAGCTATTTACTGAGCTCTGGTTTTAATTTGTTTGTACAGCATTTGTGGGGGTCCTTGGACACCTCACTCTTTGGATTACATGTCCCGTCCTCACCAGGTTCCTCAGCAGACAGGAGACTTCCCACCCTAATATATCTGAGGGGCAACGCCAAGGCATTATCCGGGGCCAGTCCAAAAGCAGAGTTCCAACAGAGTCCACAGCAGCAAAGGGGCCAGGGAAAAGCAAGATCCAAGCAGTCCAGGGTCAGAGCAGAGCATGACGAAGGCGGGTCCAGGGCAGTCAACAGGCAATTAAGCAGACAAGTCAGGTGTATAGACATTGTCCAGCAGCTTTTCCAGCCCAGCACTGGGGTTTTATGCTGGAGCGCCTGGAACAACACCCTCAACCTCAGCTGACTCCCATTAACCGCTTGTTTTGTTGTTATATGCTTTCAAGTCGATTACGACTTATGGCGACCCTATGAATCTTTTATATATATATATATATATATATATATATATATATATACACATTCATAGGGTTTTCATGGTAAGAGGTGTTGAGGTGGTTTCCCATTGCCTTCCTCTGAGCCTACGGCACCCGGTATTGCCAGGCGGTCTCCCATCCAAGTACTAACCAGGCCTGACCCTGCTTTAGCTTCCGAGATCAGACGAGATCAGGTGTGTTCAGGGTAGTATGGCCGTAGGCTATTAACCACTAGTACCCAGACCTTTATTGCTTAGGAATCTGGGCCGGCCGTTGGCACTCCTCCAGAGCAGCTGGGTCTCCAGCTAGTGTTTCAGGTGACGCCTCTCCTTTGGACCCGTTCAGCCTCGCTATCAGAGGCCAAACTTGCCCGGGGGCAGCTGGCCTGTCCTGAGTGTCGTCGGAGAATCCACCCTCAGATGGAACCTGGGAAAGGGCTGGATCCAAGATCAGAGCCTTCTGGTCTTCCTCTGATGATGTTTTTGTTTTAATATATTTTGAAGCCTTTTGTTTTTTTTAGAGTGCTTGTCGTATTTTTGTTTGCCTCCCTGGGCTCCTTCTGGGAGGAACGGTGGGAGATACATTTTAATCAATCAATATAAATAAATGAGGGCTTCCCTGGTTGGGTCCTGACATACAACAGAGTCAGTCACCCTGGGAAAAACGGGAGTTGATAACGACATCCTGTCGCTCTCAGAGGGAATTGTGTTGAAAAAAACATGGCTGCCCCCATTTAAAAACTGGGGATCGGCAGGTCTGGAGATTCTACAGTGGATTTCTGATCTGCTCCAGCTCATGGATCAGGTGAGTCTACTTTTGAATCTGAGTTCTGCAGATCCCACTTCCAGCTTTCTCTGCTGGTCAGTGTGGGGAGCTTTCTGAATTTGCAGCAGGCAGTTCTAGGGTGGCAAGGGTAGCGTGTAGCCAGGCTTCCATTCTTTTGGTGCTGATGGACAGTAGTGTAGTGGCAAATTCAGAGGTGCGGGGTCCGTTCATGGTAGATACAACCACACACACACACACACCTCTTTTTTTTTGGCAGCTGGGTTGAGAATTAGATCCCTTGTTAATGCCTTCTCCCACAGCAACAGACATCCCTTGGAGCTAATAAGCATGAAAGGGGGAGAGTGTTAGTTACTGAGAAGAGTCTTCTCAGTGGCTGACTCACCTTCTTTCACTCTGATTGCCTCCAAATGGCAAAAAAGGACGTTAGAAGACTCTTCTCAGTGGCTAACACACTCCCCTTTCAGGCTGATTGGTTTGTAGGATGCTGGAGACATTGGGACCCTGCTCCCAAAAAAGTAAGAGGTCCCCTGAGACCCTGGACCAGTACACCCCTGCTGACGGATTAAAAAGCGAGCTGGAGGAAGGTGTCACTAGGACTTTTCCCAACCCATGTTAGCCTGACCTGAGTTGCTTCTGCCACCCACTCCACAAAGTAAATATAACGCAAGCAGCTTGGCATTATATACACACATGACTGCAGCTTGAATCCGCTCCAGGGATCCTTGAGAGCTGCAATGTTTGAGTCATGCTTCAAGAAGTGACTCTTAATTGCTGCAACTGCTTTTGTGGCTGTTGCTTCGGGGGAGTTAAAACAGGTTTGCACCGCACCACAGGCTAGGTGTGGTTTTTCTTAGCCCTGCTGCAGCTTGCAGTGGGAGGAAGGGAGAGAGAGAGCGTTGCCTGGCCACACCAAAAAAAGTTAGGAGCTTATTATTACGATTTGCAGTTATATCCTGCCCTTCCGCCCGAAGTAGCCCAGGGCGGCAAAGATAAACAAAGCCATTTAACAAGAAGGAAAACGCATGAAAAACACCCAGCGCTAGTAAGGGAGCATGGATTGCTATTTCCCCCCCCCCCCAAAAGGGAACAATTTAAAAACTGCTCTGGTTTTTGGGGCGCTGGGAGAAGGAGGTTGCTTGCCACCAGCAATGTTGTGGCTCCAGATTTATTTTATTTATTTATTGAATTTCTTAGTCGCCCATCTGGCTGGCTGTCCAGCCACTCTGGGCGACGTTCAAAATAGGCATACAATACCTAGACATTAAAAATCTAAAAACAATGAGGATAAAATCTAGCCCACCCCAAAAGCCTGCCTGAAGAGCCAGGTCTTCAAGGCCCGGCGGAAGCTCATCATAGAAGGGGCATGGCGGAGATCATTTGGGAGGGAGTTCCACAGGGTGGGGGCCACAACTGAAAAAGCCCTCTCTCTCGTCCTCACCAGTTTGGCTGTTTTGACTGATGGGATGGAGAGAAGGTCTTTTGAGGCTGATGTTGTTGGGCAGCATGGCTGATGATGCTGGAGGTGCTCCTTTAGATAGACTGGGCTGAAACCGTATAGGGATTTAAAGGTCAAAACCATCACCTTGAATTGGGCCCAGCAAGCAACTGGTAGCCAGTGCAGTTCTTTTAGCACTGGAGTTATGTGATCTTGCCGGCGGCTGCCTTTAATCAGATGGCTGGCCCAAGCTACAGAAGAGCCAGAGCCCAGTGGCAGAGCAACTGCATGGGATGCAGAAGGTTCCGGGTTCAATCCCTGGGGTCTCCAAAGAGCTGGGAGAGACCCTTCTCTGAACCCCTGGATGGACTGATGCTATTCAACCTCCCGGCCGGGTTTCTTGTGTTTTTGACAAAGCCGGGAGTTGTTGATGCATTTAGTTAGAGAGTCATTTGAGCTGTACGGGGAATCTGACTCTTCTGCCCTCCTTCCCTCCTGGTGGGCAGCCCCAGCCTGTGGCATTCTAGGCTCCCTTGACATCTGCCTTGGTCGTTCTGGTGAGCTCATTGTTTATCCTGTATCCTAGCAGGAAACTCTTGGTTGGACGAGCCCAGATGGACTTCTCACCCCCTTCAGGAAGGAAACATTTTTCTAAGAGGTTTGCTAGCCGAAGGAAGAGTTCCTTATCTCTATGTCTGCACTTAGAACTGGGGGGTGGGGGGGAGAGAGAAATTTGATTCAGTCCACATTTAAAGGTAAACTCACCTACTTTGCGCTTTCCAAAGCAACCCACAAAGCGAAATACAGCTATTCTTCTAGATTTTCACTTTTTCAAATTTTGCAATGCAGTTCTTCAGTCAGGTAACGTGTACAAAAATAAGCCCCCTCGCAGGATCGTCACCTTATTTATTATTTACTATTTGATTTAAATCCCACCCTTCCTCCCAGCAGGAGCCCAGGGCGGCAAACAGAAATGCTAAAAACACTTTAAAACGTCATAAAAAGACCTTAGAATGCATTTTTAAAAAAACGTTAAAAACATTTTTAAAAAAAAGCTTTAAAAACATATTTTTTTTAAACAAGGGTTAAAAACATATTATTAAAGAAAACATGTTAAAAGCAATTCTAACACAGACACAGACTGTGGGGACTGGGCTTGCGTGTTCCAATGAAACCTATGAGTGATGCCGTCGGGAGTCATGTACTCCCAGCAGGGTCACCCATGGCGGTAAGGTCAAGGGAGAGGAACCAGACAAAGAACGATCCAAGAAAGCCCTCAACGGCAGAACAGGCGGAGGAAAGCATGTATGTTACAATGGCTGTGAAGGCGGATGAAGGCTGCAGCAGATAAAAGACTTCCATGGTATCCATGCCACTGGATCAAAGCCTTTTTCTGGCAAGATTGTGTTTTGGTTGTCGTGCGCCAATCTCCCCACATAAAACAAATTCACGCACAGGCGTCTTCCGACCAAATTACCTTGGAAGAAATCTTACTCGGCCACGAGTGATCACCAGCCATAAGAACATAAAAAGTGCCTGCCGGATCCGGCCAGTGGCCGATCTAGTCCAGCACCCTGTTTTCACAGTGGCCAGAGAGATGCACCAATGGGAAACCCACATGTAGGACCTGAGTGCAAAGCGCACTCTCCCCTCTCACAGTTTTTCTAGCCATGGGTATTTGAAATTATGCCACCTCTTACATTGGAGGCACAGCATCGCCAATGTGGCTAGTAGCCACTGATTACCTTATCCTCCATGAATTTGTCTAAGCCTCTTTTAAAGCCATCCAAATTGGTGGCCATCGCTGCCTCTTTTGGGAGCGAATCCCACAATTCAACTATGCACTGTGCAAAGACGTCCTTTCTTCTGTCTGTCCTCAATCTTCCAACATTCAGCTTTACTGGATAATCCTGAATTCCAGTGTTAGGACTGAAGGAAGGAAAGCTTTTCTCTGTACACTTTCTCCATGCCGTGCATCATTTATACACTTCTATCATGGCGCCTCTGACTCGCCTTTCCTCTAAACAGACATGCCTTTAGAGTAAAGTGTGCGTAAAAGGGCATATGTTAGTGAAAACAAACCTACAAATATGTATTGTAATGGGAGAAATTGCCCGGCAAAAATGTGTATATTGGGCAAATTTCTTGATCAATTTCCATGTGGGGGATTATTCTTTTTTTTAAATCACAAACTACAGTGGGAATGTGAAGTGAGCTTTTAGACTGGAAAAATTAGAACGAAACTGTCAGACCCACGCATTCCTAGTTAGAACCCAAGAAACATTATTGGCCGTACTGAGTGGGGTGTGTGGATGTTTATCCAGCTCAGAGGGCACGAAGATTTATTTCACGTGCATGCACCATTTCGCACCCGAGTGTGCCTGCCTAGTCTGCTCTCCAGGTCCTTCCTGTGGGTGGGCCAAGGGCCCTCCTCTCTTCTGGCTCTTTATCTTTAAACCGCATTTGGACTGGGCAGCCCTCCAAACAGAGGAGCTCTTCAAACAGAGATTTGCCCTCTGACAGCCTTCCAAACAGAGGGCCGCCTTCTCTAAAGTAAGAGACACAGCCACCCTATGTATGTCCTTGCAAAGGGGGGGGGGAGATGAATTCACCGTAGCCGTGGAATCAGCTATGACCGCTAAATGGAACCTTCCTATTCAGAGGCAGTGTACCTCTAGGGAGGTTTCTTTCCTGGAGGTGTCTGATTGGCCCCGGTGAGAGACAAGGAATGCTGGTCTAGGTGCTCTTTTTGGTCTGGTCCAGCAAGCATGCTCCCTTCCTCTATTCTTACCCACCTGTCTTGATCAACTGCCAGGACTCTTCTTTGGCATTCACTGACCCGCACTGCAATTGTCTCTTTTCTTTTAGGTGGGAAATGGCACAAGCGGCACCTGACTTACCGGGTTGTGAATTGGCCCTGGTACTTGCCCCAGCAGCAGGTCCGCCAAGCAGTGAAAGCAGCCTTTGAGCTCTGGAGCAACGCCTCCGCCTTGGTTTTCTGGGAGGCTGCGGGGGAGCCCGCAGACATCCGCCTGACCTTCTTCCAGGGCGACCACAACGATGGGGTTGACAATGCCTTCGATGGACCAGGTACTCTCCGTCCTTCCTTCATAAGCCCTTGGTGCAGGGATGGGAAAAGCTGTGGCTCTCTGGATGGTGCTGGGCTGGTATTCATAGAATCATAGAATAGTAGAGTTGGAAGGGGCCTACAAGGCCATCAAGTCCAACCCTCTGCTCAATGCAGGAATCCAAATCAAAGCATTCCCGACAGATGGCTGTCCAGCTGCCTCTTGAAGGCCTCCAGTGATGGAGAGCCCACTACCTCTCTAGGTAATTGGTTCCCATCATCCCTCGTTGGTGGGCAGGCTGGCTGATGCTGGTGGGAGTTCCAACAACACCTGGGCAGTGGAGACTGGCGGCTCCGATGTCAGCAGGGCAGTGAATCCACTCCAGGGTTCAGTCCAAACATTCAAGGAGTTATCCGAGGTGCTGAAACACACCCATTTTCAACACCTTGGACAGTTCCTTGGAAGCTCAGACAAAAACCCAGAGCGCATTCACTGCCCTGCCAGTCTTCCACTGCCTGGAGGGCTTCATATTCCCCACCACTGCCTTGAGGGAGGGCCATAGCCCTGTGGCAGAGCACACGCTTTGCATGCAAAAGGTCCCAGGTTCAATCTTCGGAATCTAAGAACAGAAGAGGAGCCTGCTGGATTGGGCCAGTGGTCCCTCTAGTCCAGCTTCCTGTACTCACTGTGGCCAACCAGATGCCTGGGGAAGCCCACAAGCAGGACCTGAGCGCAAGAGCACTCTTGTCTCCTGAGGGTACCGGCAGCTGGTTTTCAGAAGCATACTGCATCTGACTATGGTGGTAGAGCTTTAGCCATCATGGCTAGTAGTCACTGATAGCCTTATCCTCCATGAATTTGTCTGATCCTCTTTCCAAAGCCCTCCAAGTTGGTGGCCATCACTGCCTTTCTGTGGGTGCAAATTCCACAGTTTAATTATGCACTGTGTGAAGAAGTGCTTTCTTTTGTCTAACCTGAATCTTCCAACATTCAGCTTCATCGAATGTTCCACGGTTTCTAGCATTATGGGAGAAAGACGTTTCTCTGTCCACTTTCTCCATGCCAAGTTTTTCATCTCTAGGTTTCGCCAGGGCTTTTCACCTTTCTGAGCATGGCCAGGTTTGGGTTGTGTTTTTTTTTCGTGAAATGGGTATTTTCCTAACTCCACAAGAGTTAGGTAGGTTTCCAAATGTGCCTCTGAACCACCCAAAAGCTGGGGACCCGTTTTATTGTATTGTATTTTGGGTGTGATTAGTTTTATTTATGCCTTTCATAGTATCCGTGGAGAATGGAGGGCGGTTGAAAAATGCTTTTGATAAACCAAACAAACCAACAGTTGAAAGAATAGTGCAACAATGCAAAAAAAAAAAAAAAAGGAAGCAAGGACAACTGCGACAACATGCACCTTTCCATGTCTGGATGAGCCGTCTGCAAATACAGTCACTCTTGCGAGTTCTGATGGTCTCCTCTCTTCCTCAGGGGGCGCTCTGGCACATGCTTTCTTCCCCCGCCGGGGTGAGGCACATTTCGACAACGACGAGAGATGGTCTCTGGACAGCGGGAAGGGACGCAACCTCTTTGTGGTGGTAGCCCATGAAATTGGGCACACGCTGGGCCTGGAACACTCCCCTGTGCGGAACGCCCTCATGTCCCCTTACTACAAGAAGCTGGGCAAGGATTTTGTCCTGAACTGGGATGACATCCTTTCCATCCAGAATTTATACGGTAAATGTGGCTTTCTTGCAACCGCAGCAACAACACTATTTTCTGCGCCTAAAGGAGGGCCACGGATCCATGGCTTCAAACGTGGCTTGCATTCCTGTTTCTATCTCTTTTCAGCTCAGTCCTCTATATTTCCACACCAGTTTGTGGACTTTTTTTTTTTTTTAAGTCCTCATGAAAACCTATCAGCATCTCGGTGCTGATTTCCTCTAATGTACATATTTTTGTGTGCAGTCTTGCCCACATTATGTACACATTGTTGCAAAGCATAATGTACACATATTTGCATGTCATTTTCATGAATATATGCATGCTTTACCATAGCAGATGCACTTTTGTATGCGTTACTTGACTGGTGAACTACACTGCAAAATTCAGAGAAATGTGGATTTTGAAAGGCGGCTGTGGTTCAGTTTGTATATTGCTACAGAAAGTGCACATTAGGTAGGTTCCCCTTTAAATGTGAACTGAATGACATTTCTCCTACATCCCTAGTGGGAAACAATGCTCAGCCTGATTCCTGGGCTCTGTACACAGCCAGGGGTTGTGGGAAAGGCAGCAGCAGATGCATAATGGTTTCAGCCCCCTCCTACTTGCCATCTTTCCACTTGACATTGCCCTCCAAGCTTTACAGCTATTTCACTCTGCATCACATACCCACAGGTAGATTGCCTCTGTACAAGGCAGTTCTATTTATCCCATAACTAGTAGCTGTTCTCAGCTGGGAAAGGTTGGAAGGAATGTTAATGAGTTTGATTCAATATTTTTTATTTTGATTTGCTGGTGGCTGGTGATGGTGGGGGATAGTCGCTCATCTTATCTACCCCAGGGCCCAACCATCATTGGGATGAGGGAGTGCAGCCCTGTACTCTGGCCCCTGCCCACACACATACCATGTTCCCATCCCACTCACATAATGACTCATGAAAGAAACGTTTCTGTTTTAATGCTGAAATTACATCTTCTACATTTTTTTTGCAATCAGACCCAGGACAAAAGTGGAGCTTTTGTACCATGGCTCAAAACACCCTCTCCACTTTTGTTGCTATATTTCTTTAGATTTAGGACCTTCTTTAACCTAACATCCATCCCAAAGAAGAGGCCTACAAAGTTTGCTAGCTATATTGTCACTTTTTGGTTGACAGCAGCCGTGATTCCCACTGTCCCTAGGATCAATGTCCCTAATTATTACGATGCTTTGACTGTCCACCAGCTGTACCTTCCTCTTCCATATTTACAATTCTGGGACAGGTAGTTCTCGAGAGGCCATATCACAAAGGGAAGCACAAATCTCTCCACCTCTAAAACGACAAGTCCGACTTTGACTGCAGAAGCACACACTTGCTTTCTCTTCTAGATACGAATGTTGAACACTCTGCTCTAACACCGCTACAGATGGGCTCCAGAAAAATCTCGCAAGATCTAGGCAATCAGTACATAGATAAAGGGAAATAAGTTTCCATACGTATTCCGAAGCGTGAGCTACAATTTAGCCTCATTTTCCCCCTTTATGGGAATGGGATTGGAGCCTGAGTTAGAGATTCTCAATCTCCAGACTTTGATAAAGTGCTTGAGCTTTGACCCACCCTACACCTTAAGCATGGGACAGGTTACACGGCTGAATAACCATACTTGATAATTTATTCCGGTTGCTGAATCCAGCTTTTCTGCACCCAGAAATCGGAATATTTTTTTCAGCACTGTGGTGCACCGCATCTGAAGATGGTGGTTGCGCATAGCCGATGGCCATTGATAGACTATTCTCCACGAGTACATGCCAAGAATATGCACACAAGCCTGATAACTCTTTTGATTGCACCTCTTGATCTCTTTTTGGCAGGAAAACCTCTCCGGGGATCTGTGGTCCAGCTCCCAGGAAAATTATTTGCTCACTTCCAGGGCTGGAGCCAAGATCTTGAAGGCACTGAGCACCGGAATGGTGACCTCAGTTCCCATTACTGTTGGTCGTTTTTTGATGCCATAACCACAGGTAAGAGCCGGAAAGGGAGGAGTGGCACAGGGTAGTGATAAAGGGACTGAGTGAAGACTCAGGAAATCTCTGTTTGAATCTCACCCTTGCCACAAAGTCAGTAGGCATACTTTAAGTATGAAGAGCCAGGTATACATTTAGGAGATAAATACTGTTCTTGTTTGGGTGACTGTAAGGCAAACTACACAGGGCTGCTCAGGAGGATGACCTGGTTAGCTTTAATTAGTGCAGAATGCGGGCACCCAAAGATGAACAGGTACATCCCAACAGGATCATATTTCACTGATTCTAACTGAGCTGCACTGGCATCCTGTCTGCTTCTGGGCTCAAAGTGAGGTGTTGGTTTAAACCTTTAATATTCTAAATGACTGGGGACCAGAATACCTGGCAGAGCATCTCTCCCTAGGCCAACCTGTCTAGTGTAAAGTACCTTCTTAAAGTATCTTCTACAAATTATATGCCAATGAGGGCGAGAGCCTTCTCTGTTCTAGAAAGCTGCTTTGTACAAAGTCAGACCATTGGCCCACCTAGTTCAGTATTGCCTACACTGGCTGGTAACAGCTTTCTGGGGTTTAAGACCTTTCTCTTTCAACAAGCCTTTTAAGTAGAGACCTTATCCCAGTCTGCGTCTGTGTTGGAATGGCTTTTTAAGATG
The DNA here is from genome assembly GCF_030035675.1 of Rhineura floridana. Lineage (NCBI taxonomy): Eukaryota > Metazoa > Chordata > Lepidosauria > Squamata > Rhineuridae > Rhineura > Rhineura floridana. The sequence goes on along the minus strand of NC_084500.1, from coordinate 2,819,702 downwards.
TTTTTAAACCTTTTTTTAATGTTTTTAATCATTTTAAAGAAAAAAAGATGTTTTGAAAGCTTTTAAAAAATGTTTTTAAAGATGCTTTGTTTCAATGTATTTTAAAGTCTGTTTTATGATGCTTTAAAATGTTTTTAGTGCTTTTGTTTGCCACCCTGGGCTCCTGCTGGGAGGAACGGCGGGATACAAATCCAATAATACACACATGAATAAATGAATAAGATGAGGGCCTCTCCCAACCCCACCTGGAGATGCTGGGGATTGAACCTGGGACCTTCTGCATGCAAGGCGGATGTTCTACCATGAGCTACAGCTCCTTCCCAATGGTGCCCTGACTGTGGAACCACTCTTTGTAAAATTATGATTGGTACCAACTCTGTTATTGTTGTAGTGCCAGATCAAGACCTTTCTGTTTGGACTGGCATATTGCGTGTGGAGTCTGCCCTATTGTGTTGGAAACAGCCTTTCAAAACTGTCTTGATTAGATTTTAAGGTTTTCCTATTTTAGAGCTATGGTGGTGTGACTTTAAAAAAAATATATTATTTTGCACACCATCCTGCTATCCAGGTGACAAAAGAGGGCTTAAAAATGTTTTAAGTAAATCAGTATATATTAATAAATAAATTAGGAACACCTGGAAAGCTCTTCAACAGGCTGTTCAGCACGGACTCTAGGCTGCAGTCCTGACCCCTGCCTACCTTGCACTAAGCCCTATTGAATTCAAAAGGGCTTACTTTTGAGTAGATGTGGTTAGGATTGTGCTGTGAGGAATTTCCACAAGGCTGTTTTCTGAGACATTATACTAATCGAAGGCAAATTCCAATGGATCTTGGGTTAGTAAAATGGTCCCAAAACAAGGGTGTCTCTCTCACGCGTGAGTGATATCAGAAGAATGGCACTGGAACAGTTTTTGTGAGAAAAACTGCATGGGATATATTTTTTTTATCTCAATATTTTCCATTAGCTGGGACAAAACGTACTCCAGACACAGGAATTTCTTGGGTTTTTTTTATGCCCTGTGCTGTTTTTAGCTTTCAGAAAGAAAATTATGCATGGGCACCGAACTCTTCTTCCCTATATCCTTTTTTTGAAAAAACATTGCCCGGCTGGGATAAGCACATATCCCAAACACAAGATTCAGTTTGGATTTTTTTAAAAAATTTGTTAGTTCCCTCTTCTTTTTGTGTACAGAAAAACAACTTATAAAAGGTAATTGGCATGTTTACTACAATTCAGGTGGCAAAAACCTAGAAAGACTAGGTTATAGGTCTCCTTCTGTGTAAATGCTGAGGTTAAAAGTGCACTTGGGATAGATTTTACCCCACTTCATTGGAAGAAGGTATGAAAATGGTGCCTGGAAAGAAGGGATAGAAGTTTTGGTCCTTTGGAACAGATGGCTGGAGGGTGTGTGTAAGAAGTCTAGACACAGCCCCTGCCCAGTCAGCCCAAGCAAACTCCCTATTTTCCCATCAAAGTTCTGTACAATCCTGTAGGAACCCTGATTACTTGGGTTTATGATATCTTTAGCTCAAACACACAAGACACTAACACACCTTCCCTTTGTTTTTGAACAGACCTGGAAGGCAATCTTTATATCTTGAAAGGTGGCTACTACTGGATTGCATCCAAAGGAGTTAACCCTACTGGTCCACACCTACTCCGTGCAATGTGGCCAGGACTACCATCCGCCATTGATGCTGCAGCCTTCTCTGAGGAAGATGGGAAATTCTACTTCTTCAAAGGTAGCTTGATTATAGATCAAGCTACCTTGCGGGCTTCCCCCAGGCACCTGGCTGGCCACTGTGAGAACAGGATGCTGGACTAGATGGGCCACTGGCCTGATCCAGCAGGCTCTTCTCATGTTCTTAGATGTTTGTGAGACGGGCAGTTCCTCAATTCAGAGCTTACAGGGGACTGGAACCTTCTGTCTTTCTCAGCCTTCCACTTTCCCATCCATGATTTGCCCAACCTTTTAAGGATGTGCTCATTATGACTGAGAGACCATTTGCAAAGTGCTTGGGACACTTCAAAAGCACCCGTATAAATGCTTACACATTGATATATATACTAGGGGCTGCCACCCCTGCTCGCTTTGCTTCACTTGCCTACCCCTCCTGCCACCTAACCCCCTTACCCATACCATCCCCTCTCCTCAGAGCTCACCAAAAGCCTCTTTCTGCTCCCCCCCCACCATGCTGTAGAAACAAAGGAATGCAACCCCCCTACCCTCCACTTGTCAAATCCCTGACTGCCCCCTCGCCTTGCCATACTCCCTTCACCTTAGACTGGCTGAGCATCTCGCCCCCACATTACAAGTTACCAAGCATCCTTTTGCTCCCATTTATGGGTCAGCCTCTTCCCTCACTTTACAGGTAACCAAGCTTCCCCCCTTTAGACCTTCTCCCACAAGGAGGAGGGAATCAGAGGAGGGAGGTGACCAGTCAAGGCGAATTCTCAGAACAAGTTGGGGTAGCTCATCAGCAACCATCCTGTTCTCCGGCCACCCGCCATTTCCCTCCTCCTCACCTCCCACCACTGAGACAGAAATGGCGCAGTCGGTGAGATGGGTGGCGGTGGCAGTAGAGCAGGGCAGTTGCTGAGGAGCTGCCCTGGTCTTTCTTGACTGTTCCTCTGCAGCATGTCTGGGCTGCCTGCTGCCTCCTCCGTCACCCTCCACTGCGATGGCCCAGCAGCCTTTAGAAAGCTGTCATCACTCTGAAGTTCGCAGCGCCATCTGTTGGCAGATGGCGCTGCAAACTACAGTGTGACGACAACCTTAGAAAAATATTATATACAAGATAAAAGTAACAGGTGGTATTCAGCTAAGTCCTACTCAGACTTAGGACCTAAGTTCATCACATTCATTAGCTCCAGTGGGTCTACTCTCCGTAGGACTAGCATTGGATACCACTCAAAGCATTGCATCCAATGTTAGTCCTATTCAAAGGAGACCCACAATGAAAATAATAGGCATGACAATCTTGGGTATATTAAATTAAATGGGTCTACTCTGTGTGAAAGTTAAGTGGATGCAACCCATTAAAAGCCTGTCTCATACATGAGCTCAGTGATCCTTACAGCAGCCCTGTAGAGCAGGAGTGGGGAACCTTTTTTTACAACCTGAGGGCTGCATTCCTGACAGGCAACCTTCCAGGGGCCACATGCCAGGGGTGGGCATGGCCACAGGCCATACTGGGCATGGCCAGAGGTAAATGTGGGTGGAGAAATGGATGTGACTCTTACGTTTGGTACAATAGGCCACATTCTAGCCGTGCAAAAGTCAGCAGTTTTTATACGTTCTGCCCCTCAATCTCAATCCGTGCAAGCAAGAGGCATCATCCCAGTTCGTGGGCACATTCCACGTTTGCAAAAGCAGTCAAGGGTGACACAGAGTAGGTCTGGTGGGGCTGTGGCCTGCAGAGAATCCCAAGAGCCAGATAGAGAGGGTGACTTTTGGGCCTGAGATCACCCATCCCTGCTGTAGAGGTTAGTCAGTATTATTGCCCCCATTCTTCAGATTGGGAGGACTGAGGCTGGCTTGCCCTAAAGTCATCTAGAGAGTTTGTGGCTTGGATTCAAACTGAGGACCTGCCATTTCCTAGCTCAGTCTTCTGAGCTACATAAATTTAAGCTGGACGACCTGCCTCGCCCCTGCTCTGAGGCTGTGGCCCTACATCCGCGTATTCGAAGGCAAGGTCTTTGTGAACACTTGGAACTTGCTTCCAGTGAAATTAAATGTGTTTTAGGATTGTGTAACTCAGATCATGAAGTAAACACTGCTGCCATCTTCTGGCTGTTATGATGAGTTGGGCTCGAATAGGCTCCAAACTGTTTAGGGCTTGAACGTAAGGATGAGGGCACCTGTGGCCCTCCAGATGTTGGTAGACTCCAACCACCATCTTCCATGACCATTGGTCATGCTGGTTGCCGAGGATGATGGGAGTTGGAGCCGAGCATCTCCTGGAGGGCCACAGCTGCCCTCATTCTTACGTTCAAGCCCTAAACAGTTTGGAGCCAATTCGAGCCCAACTCATCCTAAATTATTATTATTATTATTATTATTGCATCGTCATCATTCACCGAAAGCTGTACATGAGGTTGCCGGGTGCAACTTCTGGGGAGGGAGTTCCACAACTTAGGGGCTGCCACAGAAAAAGCCCTCTCCTGGCCATCACCCCCTACCGACTTCTGAGGGTGATGGAACAACCAAGAAGGCCTCGTCTGCTGATCACAACACCCAAGAGGGTCCGTAGGAAAGGAGGCAGCATGGGGAACCTTTTGCCCTCCGGATGTTGCGGAACTACAACTCTCACCAGTCCTAGAAAGCATGGCCAATGGCCAGGGGTGATGGGAATGGTAGTTCAGCAACATCTGGAGGGCCAAAGGTCACCAGCGCCTGAGCTACCCAGATAGACACCTTGCATCACCTTGCTGTCTGTCTCCCCCTACAGGTGGCCGATGCTGGCGCTACAAAGGCTCTTCCCTGGAAGTCAGCTTTCCCCGGAAGTGCAGCAGCAGTGGAGACCTTCCCCGACACCCCGACACTGCCCTCTACTTCCAGCCCCTCGGTCATCTGGTTCTTTTCAAAGGCCCCAAATACTATGTGGTGAATGAAGAGTCTCTCCGTGTGGAACCTTACTATCCCAGGAGCCTGAGAGACTGGGGAGGTGTACCAGCCATGGCAAATGGGGCTCACATGCATTCGGACGGCTTTGTGTACTTCTTCCGAAACGACCGCTTCTGGAAATTCGACCCAGATAACCTGCAGGTGGTGGAAACTGGGAAATGGGCTTCACAGCTAGGATGGCTCGGATGTCGGGACATGGACCTCAACCAGGCTGTGGCCTGATCTTCCATAGAAACGGAAACAGAATCACAGCATAGTAGAGTTGGAAGGGTCCTGTAAGGCCATCTAGTCCAACCTCCTGCTCAATGCAGGAATCCAAATTAAAGCATCCCCGACAGGTGGCTGTCCAGCTGCCTCATGAAGGCCTCCAGTGTTGGAGAGCTCACCACTTCCCTAGGTCATTGGTTCCATTGCCGTAATGCTCAAACAGTTAGCATGTTTTTCCTGATGTTTGGCTGAAATCTGGCTTCCTGTAACTTGAGCCCATTAGTCTGTGTCCTGCACTCTGGGAAGATCGAGAAGAGATCCTGGCCGTCCTCTGTGTGGCAGCCTTTCAAGGACTTGAAGGGTGCTATCATAGCGAAACTCCAGAATTCATCCAACATTTGTGGGTGAGGTGCTAGCCATTATGGAAGTCTGCCTTTGATTCCGTCACAAGCACACTGTTTAAAAATAAACAAACGAAAAAGGAGTAAGCAAGGCCTACGAGAATCCCTCATGGAGCAAAAGAATTTCTGGAAAAATATCAAGTTTTCCCATCCATTCCACCCCACTAAAAATTAAGGCAAGGAGTGGGTAGGGATACAACTGCTTGTACTGCACTGATTGGAAGAGGGTGGTTTGTGTTCTAGCCAATCAAGAAGCATTCAAGACATATTTATCTCCTTTGGTTGACAACTGGCTAAATGTAGACCAACCTTTCTTTGCCAGTCCCCAGTTCAGCTTAGCACCGCCTGTTCTCCTGGCTTCCATCTTTGTCCCAAAGCTCCTCTTCTCCAGAGGAAGATTCAGTGAGTTACTGCCAACTGATCATCTACTTAAAACTTCTCTCTCAGGATCTTGAGCTGCTTTTCATTGGCTACGTCATCATCCTCACAGAACTGGAGGTGCCCATCCATTACCTTCTCTTGCCTTTCAGCAATACCGCTGCATGGGCGATCACATCTCCTCAGTTTCCCGCGGAGATATGAGCAGCTATCTTGCAGAACTTTGACATTCTTCTAATTAACATTCCTCTAACATTTTCCCTGACAGCCAATGTGGTGCAGTGGTTAGAGTGCTGGACTATAACCTGGGAGACCAGGGTTTGAATCCCCACACAGCCATGAACCCCACTGGGTGACCTTGGGCCATTCACTGCCTCTCAGCCTCAGAGGAAGGTAATGGTAAACCACCTCTGAATACCACTTACCATGAAAAGGCTATTCATAGGGTTGCCATAAGTCGGGATCGACTTGAAGGCAGTCCATTTCCATTTCACAACATTTTCCCCAGGTAGAAAGCGTTTCACGATCCCATTGTGATGTCATGACAGATGGATGATGGAAAGGTGCTTGGAAACAGCTCAGGAGAAATATCACATCTGAACAGGGAGTTGAATCTGAGGCTTACCCACGGAGACTCAGCCTTCATTGTGCACCATCATGCTCCCACAGAGCTGTTTTCTGCTCAAAAACCTGATGGACCTTTTAACCCTTTGATGCCTTTGGCAGTTCCATTGTTGCAACCCTTCTGGCAGTTCTTATGCCTGAAAGATAGTGTGTGGTGCTTCTTCATTCCCACCGCCTGTGCATGTCTGGAACTTCAGGTGTCTACTTTGGACCACCATTGCACCTGAGTAAGGCCAGCTCTGCTGTTAGGCTAGGTGATGTGTGCACCTCAGATAGCAAATACTGAGCAGACAGTGGTATATGTGCCACTCAGCCTTCCCTAATCTACTGCCTGCATGTGTGGTGGAAGGTGCTGTCCTTTTGCCGGCGCCGATGTAAAGCTCAACTGCCAATCTTGCTTGGCTTTAGCAAACGGTGGGAGGAGGGAGGCACCATCTTCACCTCAAGCGGCAAAATGTCTTTGGCTGGCCCTGCACCCAGATTACCTCTCCTGGCCTCTGGCACACCAGAGAGAATCCCAGAATTGCTGGAATGAGAAAATGTGTAGCTGCAAATGTCAGGAACTGCTGACCACTGCCCCATGTGGTGAGCATCATAACTGCAACCTCTTAGGGAAGAACCTTCCAGATCTGGACTGGCTCTACATACCCAGGCTGGCCATTGGCCACGTCTGGGCAGGAATGAGTACAAGAGGTCTTTGACCTTCTGCTCTTTGGGCCAATACAGGTGGCTCCAATGTCAGTGGGACAGTGGATCTGCTTGGGGTTTGTCCAAATTTCAAGGAGCTGTCCAAAGTGCTGAACCTGTTTTGGGACTAGGTTCCAGAACTTTGGTTAGCTTCTTGAAAGTCCAGACTAAAACCCAGAGTGGATTCACTGCTCCACTGACATCGGAGCCATCTGTCTCCACTGCTTTGGACCTGATTCAAGCACCTGTGCACCAACAAGCTACTCTACCCTTCAGAACTCAATTGCCCTGGAGGACTGAGCTCGGGCGGCATGATATTGTACAGAATGATATTGTATGATGTCAGATCACACAAATGCATTCTCAGGATAACCGAGGGAAGCTTTTACAGCTGAAGTAGTAAGCATGTGTCTGGGCAATTGTTGGTGGAGATTCACACAGCTGCTCTTTAAAAAAAAAAGCAACAACCCTGCACATAGAAAACTAGCATGCCAGGGGGAAGGTGAAGCTAGATTTTTTCTTCCTGACAGGCTGGTTTTCTGCATATTTTTTTTCTATGGAGGAGCATTCAGTCATGTGAACCCAGACACAGATTATCCACTCTGGTGGGGGCGGCGGGGAGGGGGGATTAGCCCTGAAGGGCTGACATTCCTTAAGACTTTTAGTTAACCTTTTCCGTCCCCTCAATGCATTATTTACTGTCTTGGGGAAAAAAGTAAAGATGTTTGTAAAACTTTTATACCAGGAAATGAGCTTCCAAACCATTCTCCTTCTCTTGGGGACCCCCAAATGGCAACCAACTACTAAGATGAGGACAAATCTCCCTCTCTGGGAGTAGATCTAGCTTGTTCCTAAGATATGAGTGCCCCCAGCTTTAGTTACAGGGCAGGGCAGGGGAGCCTTTTCAGGTCCAAGGTCTGCATTTCCTTCTGAGCAACTTTGGAGAAGGAGCCCATGCTACTGGTGGGTGGGGCCATAGGGAAAAGTGGGTGGAGCAATGAATGTAAACCTTTGTACAGCAGCCTAGTTTCTACACACACTCACATGCCCCTCTCACAAGCAAGAGGCCTGTTGAGAGTTCAAGGACACAACTTGAGGTTGGTACGGAAGTTGCAGCTGGTGCAAAATGCAGTGGCGGGACTGCTCACTGGGGCAGGCTATCACCAACATGTCACCCCTTTGCTGAAAGAATTGCACTGGCTGCCCATTTGCTACTGGGCCATGTTCAAGGTTCCAGTTTGGGTGTACAAAGCCCTATACAGCTTGGGATACCTGAAAGAACGTCTTACCCCTTAAATACCCAGTCGATCACTGCACTTGGCAGGTGAGGGCCGCCTGCAGATATCATCTTATCAGGAGGTCCATTCCGCACAACATAGGAATTCCCTCCCCTTAAATATTAGACAGGCGCCATCTCTGTTATCTTTTTGGTGCCTATTGAAGACCTTCCTCTCTCAACAAGCCTTTTAAGGAGAGACCTTATCCCAGTCTGCTACTGAAGACCTTCCTCTTTCAACAAGCCTTTTAAGTTGAGACCTTATCCCAGTCTGCATCTGTGTTGGAATTGCTTTTTAATACGTTCTTAAACTTTCTTTTTTAAAATGTTTTTAATCTTAGAAGCTGTTTTGATAGCTTTTTTTACGTAACGTTTTTGAAGATGTTTTGTTTTAATGTGTTTTAAAGTTTGTTTTTATGTCATTTTAATGTTTTTAGTGCTTTTGTCTGCCGCCGTGGGCTCCTGCTGGGAGGAAGGGCGGGATATAATAATAATGATGATGATGATGAACACGATGATGATGAGAATGACGATGATGATGGTGATGATGCTAATAATTAATAATAATAAATAATTTCAGTCACACAAAACACTCAAGGGGCGAGCAAAGCACAGCAAGTGAGGAAGTGTGGTCTGGGAGAGTTCTGAGGACTAGATAGGGAGGCCTAGGTATTGCTACTCATGAGTAAGTAGAACATGCAAGCAGGGAGAGTGAGGACAAGCACACCAGCTCTGCCCCTGCTCCTTGTTGCCGTCTCTCACCCCAGGAGCTAGAGGGCAGGCACCGGTAGCAGACAGCGTGTCCTATTCATGTGATGCAGGACCAGTGGTGGCTTGTGGCCCCACGTCAGTGAGGCAGTGGAATCCATTCTGGGTTTTAGCAGACCTTTCAAGGAGTTGTCCAAGGTTCCAAAACATATTCCCACAATAGGTTCAAGCGCCTCGGACAGCTCCTTGAAAGTTCGGACTAAAACCCAGAGAAGCACTTTCACCCACCAGTTCAGGATATTTCATGCCCCAGATGTGGTGGACGCCAGGGGTTCCCCAGTCATCGCTCGTCTTGTTGTGCTTCTGTCTTCCAATGGAGGCATAACTCACAAGCAGCTCTGCCCGCTGTTGCTTGCTCTGTCTCCTCCTCCCGTCAAAAGAATGAAAAAGGCTGTTTGCTGTTCTTTCCCCTCCTTCATGTCACAACATGCCGGTGTTGACCCTCGTTGACTCCTTGTTGACAAACTCTTCACTCTGCGGCAATCTGCTTCCTTGGACCGGAAATTTCTCTGACAACCGAACGCATACCAAGCAGTTTTCGCAACGGGCACAGAGGCTTGGGCAGGTGTGATTGCTTTCTCGCTCAACGGAAAACTGCACGTCTGGCCAGGGGGATTCAAGCATTTGGAATTCAGACTATGAAATGGTACTGCTCAAGGGTTTTTTCCCGATTTCTATGTATGGATGTGAAAGTTGGACAGTGAAAAAAGCGGATAAGAGAAAAATCCACTCATTTGAAATGTGGTGTTGGAGGAGAGCTTTGCAGGTACCATGGACCGCGAAACAGACAAATAATTGGGTGTTAGAACAAATTAAACCAGCACTATCACTAGAAGCTAAAATGATGAAAGTGAGGTTATCATACTTTGGACACATAATGAGAAGACCTGATTCACTAGAAAAGACCATAATGCTGGGAAAAACAGAAGGGAGTAGAAAAAGAGGAAGGCCAAACAAGAGATGGATTGATTCCATAAAAGAAGCCACAGACCTGAACTTACAAGATCTGAACAGGGTGGTTCACGACAGATGCTGTTGGAGGTCACTGATTCATAGGGTTGCCATAAGTCGTAATCGACTTGAAGGCACATAACAACAACAAACCTGATTTGCACTTAGGACTAGAGGAAGTGCACCTTGGACCATCTAGCTCAGTGTTACCAACACTGACTGGCAGCAGCTCTCCAGAGATTCAGGCAGGGGACGTTCCCAGCTGTACCCAGAGATGCCGCTGGGGATTGACCCTGAGACCTTCTGCATGCAAAGCAGGTGTTCTTCCACTGAGCTATGGCCCCTTCCCTAAAAGAGGAGCCTGTCTGGCCTCTGGAGCTATGCCACTTATACAGTTGAAAACTTAGGTGCCAAATGCCTTTTACTCACATTAAGGAACTAAAAAGCAATGGTGATGAATTTGAAGGATTTATCTCAAAGCAGCCAAGATCTCTCTCCTCCCCCCTCCCTCTCCCCTCTCTCTCACACACAATATTTATTAAGCAGCCTCAGTGAACTCGCACAACCTTCAGTTCAGCCTCTTAGACCAGTAGATGAACAAGGTGGTTAGCGTTGCCTGTGGACGACCAAGAAACCAATCCTGTTCTCCGCCTCATTGCCTCTGTGTTCCCTCCTCTTCTCTTGCCTCTGCAGGGGCAGCCAACTCTATGGAGCCTCGAAAGAAAGAATGAGGACATATGACGACCTTGGTAGTAGGGTGTCTGGCTTTACAGCCCTCTTTTTGAAAGGGTGTCTGGTCCAAATGTGGTGGAAGAACCCTTGGATGTGGGGGGATTGGAGCAGAACTTAGAAAGTTCACTTAAAAAAAAAGTTCTAATTCAGGTTCAAGGTGTTTCACTTCACTTCACTGAACTAGTTCATTCCAAGCACTGCCCATTAGACACGGTGAGTACAAGGTCATACGTCTGAGCAGGCGCACAGCTCATCCGGTCACAGCCTTTCTCACGAGGGTGAGAGGTTTTGCATTTCTAATTTGCTGCCCGGTTGGCGCGGACCTGCGTCAGGGCCTTTTCACTGGTGGTTCCCTGTTTGTGGAATGTCGTCCCCAGTGAGGTGCGCCTGTCTCCTACATTAATGACTTCTAGGAGGTCCAAATGTTTACCCAGGCATTGGATGACTGAAGGAGACTGTTCCTGGCAATCCAGGTATCACTAGATGGAAGAATGCTTTGATCTGCTACTGTTTTCAGAATGTTTTAAATTGTTTCTAGAAAGCTTTTTTGTTGTTAAATTGCTTTTGATTGCCATCCTAAGCTCCTTCAGGAGGAAATAATAATAATAATAATAATAATAAAATTCAATCATAGTAGTCCTTTGGGCTGTGCATGGTCCCCTCTCCAATTTGGGTCCCAGTTTGGTGCTAAATCCAGATCAAAATCCGGAAACACACATATTTGGAAATCCCATTGCATTTATTATGCTAGTCCTCATTGTATGTTACCTGCCCTCAGTGCTGGGCTCAAAGTTTTCGGCAGGCTTTCCGTGCTGTGGCCCAACAGTCCATGCTCAATGAAGGCCTGGCTGTAATGCAATGTCTCGCACTTTTTGCAGAACATAATTTCACACTCTGGGCACATCTTGCTAAAGGATCTCCTTGTCTCCAACTGGCAACAGACTGGCTCCTGCAGAGGCCTGTACCTGAGAGGCAGAGGATGGCGTGCAATTAAAATAGTCGAGGGGTTCTTTCTAAGACAGGCTCAAGCACATGGGGGAGAAATTCAATTCCGTTTGCATTTAAAGACGAATCTATGAAATCCACACTTTCCGAAATTTTATGAAAAGAGAAAACACAGCCCTTGGTTGAAATTTGCAGTGGTCTCAGTTTTTCCATGCTGTTCTCTAGCCAAATGGTGTTTTACACAAATGCACCTATCAGGGGATAGCATGCATAAAAATGAACAGACTGGTGAAAACAGCATACAAAAATGCATTCTAATTAGGAAAAATTGCCTGCAAAAATGTGTACATGAGCCAAAACGGCATGCAAGTCTGTGTTGATCAGGAGGAATTGGGGCGAAAATGCTGAAGAGTTTTCATGAGGATTTTTCCTGTAAAATATAAACACACCACAAATTGGTGCAGAAATGTGAACTGTATTTAAGACCAGAAAAAAAATGAGAAATAGAGAGAACCAAAATTGCTGCTTAAAAGCCTCCCCACCACCACCATCAGGGAAGTCTGTAACGGAAGTCTGCTGTACTCGTGCAGGGCTCCCCTCCTGATTTAGAAATTTAGCTCAGGTTGGACCCTCACACAGCTGAGTGCCCATATTGCAAAGCAAGCTCTTCATTGCAGACATTACCCTCCAACATTGGATGGGAGACGGAGCCAAGTCTTGGGAACACGATGGAAGGGGTGAGGCCAATGAACCTCCCGAATCACGTTGGAGCTGAATTCCTGAACAAGGTCGAATCAGTGATCACTGGGATGGAAGAAATTCAGGCATGATAACCCTTAATCCCCAGCCTTAGCATTTTGAAACTTTTTAAAAATACCTCTGGAGGTCCACACCATACATTTGAAGCACATGCCTTCCTGCAAAGAATCCTGGGAACTGTCGTTTTCTCCTTGGAAAATGGAAATGGACTGCCTTCAAGTTGATTCCGACTTATGGCAACCCTATGAAGAGGGTTTTCATGGTAAGCGGTATTCCGAGGGGGTTTCCCATTGCCTTCCTCCAAGGCTGAGAGGCAGTGACTGGCCCAAGGTCACTCAGTGAACTTCAAGGCTGTGCGGGGATTCGAACCCTGGTCTCCCAGGTCATAGTCCAACACTCTAACCACTAGGCCACACTGGCTCTCTTACAGCTCCTTACAGAGCTACAAATTCCCAGCACCCATAACAAACTGCAGTTCCCAGGATTCTTTTTGTGGGACATTATGTGCGTTGGATATGCTTTAAATGTGTGGTGTGGATCAATCTTGAAGGTGATTTTATTTTTGAATTGTTGCTTATTATGATTATGTGTTCTTGTTCTGAGTCCTGTTCAGGACTTTTTAAGAGACGGCACGATCGTTTGAAAACAAGGAAATGTGGACTTCCGGGAAGGGTGACTTAGCCTGTGCCTGCTTTTGAGACGGGCTCCTGCCTCAAAAGAAGCTTATTCAGATATATCAGTCAGTTTTTTCTTTTTTTTTTGACTGATTAAACTTCTCCCGGGTAGGGAGAAACGAAGAGATTAACCTCAAAGCCTATTTTTGTTGGGACGACCAGATCTCATTAATTTATGGGACGAGGTCCACCCGACGAAGGTGGGACGGATTTTCAACAGCAAGCTCTATCTGGAAAAGCGAACGTTCATCTTATCTTCTAAGAGAGAACGCACTAACAGGCAAGCACCCTTCTTTCTATATTTTTCTTTTACTTGACTTAAACTGTTGCTGTTTAAAAGAGATTTGCCAGATTGATCGGTTTTTGACATCTTACTGGGGAGCCATAACTTCTCTCTGCTACGCACTAATTAATAGCTTATCTCTGTTTTTGTTGCAAAAAGCTGTCCTGGATTTGCATTCTAAAGATATACACAGAAGAGGGATTTCTATTCCAGATTTTTATTTTGAAAAATATTATACTGTTTTGAGACTACTCTCTTTTTGGTCTATTTTATTTTGACGAATCTGTTTCTTGACGATTGCCATTAATTGTTTCGATCCTGGGAACTGCATTTTGTTTACTTAACTATTGGAGAGATAAGGCTGTCTGCTCTGTTTATACTGTGATGTCACCAAGTTTGGAGTATTAACCCAATTGTTGCTGAAATAAGAAGTGGTTTTCCTATATTTTTCTTTTAAAATGGCAATTAAGAAAGTGGCTGAAAATCTGGAAATAACTATGTTTCAGAAAATAATGGATGAGATTGAGATAATGAAAATTGAATTGAGTAAAATGAAGCAGGAGATTAAAGATATAAGGGTCCCTGTGAGAGAGGTGACCCTGGAAGGGGTCCCTGTGAGAGAGGAGACCCCGGAGATTGGAACAGGGGTCCCTGTGAGAGAGGAGACCCTGGAGACTGGAATAGGGGTCCCTGTGAGAGAGGAGATCCCGGAGATTGGAACCAACGTGGAACAGGAACAAGATTTGGAGTCTATGGACTTTAGAAATAAAATCTATTGTTTGGAACTCAATGTTATCTCTGAAGAAATGAATGAAGATTCTAGAGATAAAGTTATCAATGGCATGGATAATCTTCTGGACTGGAATGATGTGATGGAGCCCAATATAGAGAAAATCTATGGAATTAACTGCAGCCATGTGACAATGGAAAAACTTTTAAGAGATGACCCAGTGTATTTTGAAAAAAAGAACAGAGATATGATTTTACAGCAGTATTTCAGCAACCTATTCAGAATGGATGGCAAGAAAATATTTGGGATAGAGGTAATTCCCATCAGACTCTTACTATATGACTATGGCTTTGACAGCAAGATTATTATGGAATACTGATAATGGAAGATTGGATATTGAAATTACTGGACTTAACAAGACTACTGAAGATGGAAGATGGAAAATGGAACTAATAGAGATAATAGAACAATGGCTACTGAAATTATTGAACCTAACAGATTCTGATGTGATGGATTAATTGAAATGTTTATTTTGACTATGGTTATGACAATAAGATTATCATAATTAGTAATGAGATGGATTAATCGATATGCTTATCTGGAAAAAAAAATTGATAGATATATTTCTTAAAGAATTGAAACCTCTCTTTGACTTTTTGTGGAAAGAATAAAGTAATGTTTATGAGATTTGATGATTAAGTAAGATAACTACTGGAGGAAAGTGATTTTATAATATGACTTAAGAGACAGGATTGTTATATATTATAGACTTATAACTGATTTGATCTTTGACAAATGGGAAGTCAATATTTTACTCTTTATTTTTTATTTTTGTTTTTTTTTTTCTTTTTTTCTTTTTGTTTAACTATTTTTGATTTTGTCTTTGAATGTTTTATGATTTTGTTTTGTATGTTTTATGAAAATCTGAATAAAAATTATTGAAAAAAAAAAAAAAAATGAAAACAAGGAAATGTGCTCAAAAGAGCCAATGTCCAAATGAGAAATTTGGGAAGGTGCTGGCATTTGATCTGGGATTCTCCATCTGCCCTCCCTCCTGCACCCCTTCCAACATTGCATTCCAGCTTTACACACATAGCCTCGGTTTTCCTGTCTGTGAAATGGGGAGTGCAATGTGGCTCTTTCTCCACCACAAAGAGGAGATGCCTGGTTTTGAGGGAGGCCTCTGGGCCGCTACCTGTCGCCCAGCCAGGTCAGCCCGGAGAGAAGCGGAAAAGGGAACCAACTCCAGAGCCAGTTTTCCTGCTTCTGCGTTTGTTCCGCGATGGAGGTCTGAGGACCCACGGAGGGGCCAGAGCCGGATTCTTCCACATTGGCGTCCGCCTCCTTCTCATTCGCTTCTGGCTTCTGCTCGTGTTTCTCCTCGGAGTCGCTCTCTTCCTCTTCTTGCCTGCTTTGGGACATTGGATTTAAAACCTGCACCAGAGATTAAAAAAAGAGGGGATGGTAGCAATGAGAACAGCAAGAGCGAAGGGACTTGAGTTCACTTCAGGAACTTAAGTTCATCAGGAACCACACATTTCCGATCTCACCTCGGGACATGACGCAAAGCTCATTGCAAAAATGAGCATAATAACCCCGGCCTACCTTGCAAGTTTGGCGTAAGGCTTTAGAGCGAGATTATGCACGCGGAGCGTTTTAAACAAGCCACGTTCAGACCAGACATTTATTCCCCCATTATTCCACTTGAAACAGTCGCGGCTTTCCCCCCAAAAAATCCCAGGAAGTGTAGTTTGGGAAGGGTGCTGAGAGTTGTTAGGAGACCCCCAATTCCCCTCGCAGAGCCACAGTTCCCAGAGTGGTTGAACAGGCAGTTGGTCTTTCCAGGAGACTCTCCTGCACATGCCCACACTGTCACCTAGCCAAGCAAATAAGAGGCATGATCAGAGTTCAAGGATACATTGCAGCCAGGCGAAAGCGCTCGAGGGAGGGTGAAAACAGGGGTGGTGAAGGGCATGGCCTGGTGAGAATCCCAAGGGCCGGATACAGAACTCTGCAGGGCCGCATTCAGCCTGAGGCTTTCCACCCCTGCCCTTAAAGTAAGATTCTTGGAAACGTAAGAGTGAACTGAGTTCCCAGGTTTAGTTGGGGGGGTGGATCCTAGTGTTCAGAGGTTTCCTCAAAAGATGAGGAAATTGTGAGTTTTACCCAATGATCCGCCAAAGATGCGGGCTGGTCTCCACCAAACGCCACACCTTCAAGCCGGTTCCGTGGAGGCACACTGGCTTATGGCCATTGTGACATCACACAGATTCTCCTGGCAAACGCTGGAGAGGCAGTGCTTTGTGATAGGTAGGAAGAGGAGGGTCTTCACTACCCTGAGGTGGGGAAGGTGTGAGAGTTAAGCAGCAAGTGTGGAAGAAAAAGAGAGTGCCATTTTGGTCTCCCTCTCTTGTCATGGCTGCTGCATTTCCGAAAGGACATGTGTTGGCATTAATGCCTCTCCCAATATGAACCTACCCGGACCCTTGGCTCTTCTTTCAAGGCCTTTCTCCAGGTCCCCCTTTGAGGGCCTGAATGGTGGTGACAAGGAGACGGCCTTTTCAGTTGTGGCTCCTTGTTGGTGGAATGTGCTCCCCAGGGAGGTCCACCTGGCACCTTCATTGACATCCTTTTAGCGCCACGTAAAGCATAGAATCATTGAGTCGTAGAGTTGGAAGGGGCTTGTAAGGCCCTCAAGTCCAACCCCCTGCTTAATGCAGGAATCCAACTAAAAACATCCCCGACAGGTGGCTGTCCAGCTGCCTCTTGAAGGCTTCCAGCATTGGGGAGCCCACCACCTCCCTAGGTCATTGGTTCCATTGTTGTACCACTCTGACAGGAAGTTTTTCCTGATGTCCAGCCAAAATCTGGCTTCCTATCACTTGAGCCCATTATTCCATGTCCTGCACTCTGGGACGATCGAGAAGTGATCCTGACCCTCATCTGTGGGACAGCCTTTCAAGTCCTTGAAGAGCACTTGTCCCCCAGGCATGAGATAATGTCTTGTTATTAGTGTGCTGCCAAAACTTCCCATGGCTGCATAGGGGCGTGTTGTTGCATTGTTTTGTTTTATAGTATGATACTTTGTTTTTGTTTTTAATATTGTTGTAAATCACTTGGAGACCTTTGGGTGGCCAGCGACTAATAAATCTAATAAATAAAATTATGATGATGATGATGATAATTATTTCTAGATTTGCCTCGCAACATATAAATTAGCAGATTCGAATTTTATGCAAACATAAGAACATAAGAAGAGCCTGCTGGATCAGGCCAGTGGCCCATCTAGTCCAGCATCCTGTTCTCACAGTGGCCAACCAGGTGCCCGGGGGAAGCCCGCAAGCAGGACCTGAGTGCGAGAACACTCTCCCCTCCTGAGGCTTCCGGCAACTGGTTTTCAGAAGCATGCTGCCTCTGACTAGGGTGGCAGAGCACAGCCATCAAAGCTCTGCCCCCGCTAGTCCTCACTTTTGGGGGGTGCGTGCATGATCGCCCTGAGTGGTGAAGCCTGAAACAATACGTCTTGTTTGTAGTTTTCTTTCTAAACATGCTGAAGTTGTGTCTACTGAGGTGCAAACATGTGTGCGTTGCATCTTATTGCATTAAATCGGAAGCTGGACCCTGCACCAAGCCAGATGCCCCTTCTCCATGGTTTCCAGTGAGTGGACATTTTTTTCTCCACCTCCACCCACCCCTTTGCTTTCCCATTATCTCATTTGCTCGGGGCTGATCAGCATTGCGAAAAGGAGGCAGAGCTGTTTGCTCCAGCTGATGGAAAGCGACATCCGATCTAGGAGGGTTTAACAGGGAGTGTTTTGTCGGGAGTTGCCTGTCACCAAGGAGAAGGCGAACAGGACTCTCAAGAGGAAACACAACAGAGCGTTGACCAGGCCCTGAAAAAGAGTGTCTCCCTCTTTTTCTGGATCTTGCACCAGAAATTCTGAAAATTCCTTAAGGGGTGGTGAAGGTGAGGGTGTAAAATGGGAGGCTTGTGGTTTAAGGGGGATGCGAGAGTTGCCTCGTGGAGCGTTTGCTGACCAACGGGAGAGACATTCACCTGCTTGCTGAGAAGGAATATTCAACTGGTGACCAGAACTAACCATCAGGACCGCGAGGTCATGAGATGCGGATCTTGGGAAGTCCTCTCAGAGAAGCTCCTGTCTTACTGGTATTTTGATAAGAGGATTTGGCCATGTTGCTTAGGGGATCAAATGTTCCCTGGTTCTGTGAGAACTGATGGAGAACAAAGGAAGGGACGAGAGGAGGGAGTAAGTTGGCTCCATACACAATACAACCTCCATGGGGATTCTTTGATGCCTCAGGTGGTTGGGAGCCGTTCAAGGAATGGGGGCTCATAAATGTCAAGGAGAAAACTGGAATTCTAAAGGCTGATAAGCAACTTTCTCACTGAGTCCCCTTCAGGGCTCTTCTTGCAGGAAAATGCCAGGAATGCAAGAGACTCGCATGAAGAGCATCCGTCTGTATAAGACCAGCGAGCAATACCTCTACGCCATGAAGGAGGATTTGGCGGAGTGGCTCAAGGAACTCTATGATCTGGACATCGACGTGGGGTCCTTTCTGGAAGTCCTGGAGACGGGGATCTTGCTTTGCCACCATGCCAATAGCACCACCCAAGTGGCTCATGACTTCAAGCAGAGGTACCCGGGTCTGGGCAACAATCTCCAGCTGCCCATGTGTCAGGTGACTTGCAATGACTTGGCCCAGCCGGGGACATTCCAAGCCAGAGACAACGTGTCCAACTACATTCAGTGGTGCCGGAAGGAGATGGGCATTCAAGGTACCCAACAAGGCAGGATTGTCAAATATGGACAGATTGTGGCCCTGCCCTCTGGAGCAACACAGAACAAGCCTGCTCA
Source organism: Rhineura floridana (assembly GCF_030035675.1). Classification (NCBI taxonomy): domain Eukaryota; kingdom Metazoa; phylum Chordata; class Lepidosauria; order Squamata; family Rhineuridae; genus Rhineura; species Rhineura floridana. Next base: position 2,800,782 of record NC_084500.1, on the reverse strand, counting down.
AAGATTTGAAGGGTTCTGTTGCACAGAAGATGAAGCAGACCTAGTTTTGGTGGTTTTAGAGAAGTGACAAATGGCGACTCCATGTCAATGGGGTAACAGAATCCGCTCCAGGTTTTAATCTGAACTTTCAAGGAGTCGTCCAAGGTTCTGAAACATAGGTTTCAGAACTTTGGACAACTCCTTGAAAGTTTGGACTAAAACCTGGAATGGATTCTTCTGCCCAACTGACATGGAGCCACCAGCCTCTGCTTCAGAGGGCAGGACTAACACCAATGGGGGGAAATTGCAAGGAAGCAGATTTCAGCTGAACATTCAGCCAAATGTCCTGCTCATCAGAGTTGTTTGATGGTGGGACAGGCTGCTTCAGGAAGTGGTGGGGTTCTCCTTCACTGGAGGTATTGAAGCAGAGGAGGGAGGACCAGCCTGAAATGAGCACAGGGGTTGGGCTAGATGACCGCCAAGATCCTCTCCCAATTCTGTGATTCATTTTTATCTGCCCTTTCCCCTAATATATCTAACATGGTTTGGTTGGAGAATTTCATTGCAAAATTCAGATAAGTGCAAATTTCTGTTCTCATATTGTGTGGATTTTATAGAATCGGCTTTAAATGCGAACCGAATTGAATTTTTCTCTTTTCCCTACCATATGCTGTGTTTAAGATTTTATTTGGAGATTCACCTAAAATGTGGGATACAAACGGATGAAATCAGGGGTGGGGAACCTGTGGCCCTCCAGATGTTGCAGGACTAGAACTTCCATCTTCCCTGACCATTGGCCATGTTGGCTACTGGAGCCGATGGAAGTTGGAATGCAACAGGATTTTAGAAGGCCACTGGGTCTCCATTCTGTTATTACAGAACATATGCTCTGCTTGTAGAAGGTCCCAGGTTCAATCCCCTGCCTCTGCAGGTAGGGCAGGGAATGTCCTATGCCTGAAATCCTTGAGAGCTGCTGCCAGTCAGTGTAGACAACACTAAGCTAGATGGACCAAGGGTCTGACCCAGTCAAACTCCTACGTTTCTGTGATGAAGGGCTATCCCTTAGATCTGGGGTGAGGAACCTCCTCCCACTCTGATGGACCAACTTGCGCAGGTGGCTGAGGCCACCCACCTGTCAGTTACCTGACATCAGGATGATGCCAAGTGACTGAGGAGTGGAGAATTCAATCTTGCTTTATGCAGGGGTCTAAGCAGGATTGAACCCCCTGCTCTTTGGTTAAATCCTGCTGCTTTGGCTTCATGCGCCGGTTCCCAGTGGAAGTCTCAGGATTCCTATCAGGGTGATGCTAGCTGATTGATGGGTGGGCATAGTTTTGGGAAAACGGCCTTGCAGGCCAAATTAGACCCCCCCCAGCAGGCTAATATTGGTTCCCTACCCCTGACTCAGACCACATCCACACCATACATTTATTCCACTATTATTCCACTTGAAACAGTCATTCCCAAAGAATCCTGGGAAGTGTCATTTGTGAAGGGCACTGAGAGTTGTTGGGAGATCCACCCCCATCCCCTCCCAGAGCTATAATTCCCAGAATGGTGTAACAGTCATTCTCTCTTCTCAGAGAACTCTGGGAATTGTAGCTCTGTGAGGGGAATAATGGTCCCGACAATTCTCAGCATCCTTCACAAACTACATTTCCCAGGATTCTTTGGGAAAAGCCACAACTGTTTAAAGTGGAATAATAATGGAATAAATGTATGGTGTGGATGTGGCCATAGGTGACGTACCAAATTTGTTTTCTCCAGAGGGTAACACCGGAACCAAGGGGTTCGTAATACAATACAGCAGATTATTGAGTACATATTAAAAAAAACTTCCTGACTGGTACAAGCTGAATGAGACTGGAAGAGGTTGATTTGGGAGTGGGCACACTCTCTTTCATTAGAAGCTTCTAAGCAGAGGTTAGATGGCCACCTTGCAGGGGTGTTGTATTATTTATTCGTTTGTTTATTTCATATGTTAGTCACCTAATAGCAAACATACACAAATTTAAAACAAGAATCACAGATAAAAACACACCGGTGCCCTTGAAAAAGCCTAAAATTCATCAATTCACTGAAAGCCAATCAAAGACGTACATGCTAGCCAATAAAACCTTGAACAACCCATGAAACAGCAAATAATAATAATAACAGGGATAGTACACATCAAGGGGGTTGGACTTGGTGGCCTTATAGGCCCATTCCAACTCTACTATTCTATGATTCTATAAGGGCCAAAGGCCTGAGGTAAGAAGGAGGTCTTTGTGTGGTGCCTAAAGAGGAATACAGAAGGGGCCAGGTGTGCCTCCCTGGGGAGAGCATTCTACAGCTTAGGGGGGCCACCACTGAAAAGATCTGTCCTCATGTTGCCACCCTCTGAACCTCCCGTGGTGTGGGCACATGGAGAAGGGCCTCTGGGGACGAATACAAGGTCTGGGTCAGTTCATACGGGGGGAGGCAGTCCTAGAGATTTTCTAATAGTAGATGTTTGAAGACTGGAAGGGCCATAGCTCAGTGGCAGAGCACCTGATTTGCATGCAGAATGTCCCAGGTTCAGTCCCCAAGGGCATCTCCCAGTATAGAGAGACACCACGAGTCTGACTCCGTTTCCCCTTGGCCTTTCCCCACCGTTGGGTGCCCACCCTTCCTGCCCTCCTCCCCGCCCCTCTGGTGTGTTTCAGAAGTCCTGATGTTTGAGACGGAGGACCTGGTCTTGCGCAAAAATGAAAAGAACTTTGTCCTCTGCCTCTTGGAGGTGGCCCGGCGAGCCGCCCGCTTCGGCATGAGCGCCCCCACCCTCGTCCAACTGGAGGAGGAGATCGAGGAGGAGATCCGCGAGGACTTGAACCTGCCGCCAGAGGAGACGCCCCTCCCCAGGGCCCGGAGGAAGCCTGACAACTTCAGGAACCTGGACCAGATGGTAAAAAATGGCTCCGAGGCAGGTGGAAATACTCTTTACAGGGGGAAAACACAGGGCCCCTAAACTGAGCATGCTGGGAGACCGATTTGTGGCGGGGAGGGGAAGCGGGGGGGAGGAAGGCCATGCTGCATAAGTCATCCACCCTCCCTGCCCCTTTGAAGCCATCATCTCCTTTTGCAGTTGGTTATTGGTCCCTTAACTCAACCCAACCCAACCTGGCCAGCTAGTCTGCAAACCTGAAAAAGCTACGTCAGCAGAGGAACTGGGAGGGAGAATCTGAGAGCTGGAGGGAGGCCTTTGGAACCTAGTCCATGGGATTGGAAACTTTATCAGCCTGGCGGCCACATTCCCTTCTATGCAACCTTCTGGGGCCCACGTGGCCCTGGTGGGTGGCACAGGAGGCTAAAGTGGAACAGGGCAAGGAATGTGAATGCCACCTCTGTGCAGTCGGCTAGTTTCTACACGGACTCACTCGCCCCTCTCGATGCAGGCAAGCAAGAATGTGATCAGCGTTCGAGGACATGTACCAGCCATGCAAAAACACTCCAGAAGGGTGCGAAGCAGAACTGATGATGGATATCTTCTAGGGAGAGGCCACAGTTTTCCCACCCCCAAATGAAAGATTAGACATCCCTGTTATTTATTTGGGTATTTCTTTTTACATTTATATCCCGACTTTCCTCCTGGAGCTCAAGGGGGGCGTACAGTGTTCTCGTCCTCCCAACAACCCTGAGAGGTAGGTTAGGCTGCAGGATGGTGGTTGGCCCCAAGGTCACCTGGTGAGCTTCAGGGCTAGGTGAGGGATTTGAACCCTGGCCTCTCAGGTCAGGTCTTGCCAAACACTTTAACCATTACACCACACTGTCTCTCATCACCATTGTCGCTGTTGCTATTCTTACTCATTGCTCTTCATCTTTTCACCCTTTCCATGAAGGTCCAGAACCTCGTCAGCTGTTGCACCTGCCCCGTTCAGTTCTCTATGACCAAAGTCTCCGAAGGGAAGTACCGCGTGGGCGATTCGAGCGCGCTCATTTTTGTTAGGGTGAGTCTGCTTGAAAGTGATTTGAAGAGCTGCTGCCATTGTCATAGGAAAAGTGGAAGCTGCCCTAGGCCACATCCACACCATACATTTATTCCATTATGATTCTGCTTTAAACAGTCATGGCTTCCCCCCAAAGAATCCTGGGAAGTGCAATTTGGGAATGGTGCTGTGAGTGGTTATTCCCCTCACAGAGCTGAAATTCCCAGAGTTCCCTGGGAAAAGAGAGTGACTGCTAATCCACTCTGGGAATTGTAGCTCTGTGAGGGGAACAGGGGGTCTCCTAATAACTCTCGAACTTTCACAAATGACACTTCCCAGGATTCTTTGGGGGAAGCCATGACTGATTAAAGTGGAATAACAGTGGAATAAATCTATGGGGTGAATGTGGCCCTATCCTGAGACCTCTGGTCCATCTAGCTTACATCAGGAACATGAGATGCAGGGCTGGCACCAGGCATGACTGGGTCCTAGAGCACCAGCCTGCCCTGGTCTCGTGGCTCCGTAGTCCAACCGCCTCATACAGGCAGCACAGGGCTAATAAGCCCACCCACGCATCCCACCTAACTCTCCTGTTAATTACAAGCATGCATGCATGCCATCAACCAAGATGGCGGCGGGAGTGTCAGACCCTTAATGATGCCTCCGCTACTATCTTGGTTGATGGCAGGCATGTGCATATAGTGCGCATGTCATTCACAAGGACAGAAGAGGTAAGTGGGGCGAGTGTGAGGGCTTATTGAAGCCCGCACTGACTGTATTGGGGGGGGTGTCTGGGAGCTGACACCACTGCGGATCCCAGAATGGGAGCGCTACCCTCCCACCCTACAGAGGGACCCTTCAGGGGCCCCTCTGGGCCACCACGGCCCTCGGCCAGGGCCCAATCTGGCCGCCCTTTGGCACCAGCCCTGATGAGATGGAAACCTCCTTCATCCCAAGAACCTGTTGCAGCCATTGCAATGTGTTGTGCCTGGTGCGGTGCGATTTTTAGCTATATTTTTATGGCTGCTATTATTTCTTATATAGAAATAAATTGTACAAAATCATAATACAATAAAATACAATGGAAGAAATAAAAGTACAAATACAGTTAAAATTAATATGAGTATTTAATACAGACATGCCATGGACCACCTGAATGACGTTCATGGACCACTGGTGGTTCATGGACCACAGTTTGGGAACCCCTGATCTCAGTGATCTTCCAAGTCTGTACAAGAGCAGACAGTCTTTCCGGTAACACAGTTTATCTGTTAGAAACAAGACCTTGAACTTGCCCCGGTAGCTGATTGGCAGCCATGTAAACATGCCCTTCCTCTGCAAACACCAAACCAAAAGAAGGATTGTCTTTGATTAAAAGACTGCTAGCAGATCTGTCAGAAATATATTTAGATCAAAGTGAGCAATTTCAAGACAGGAGAATTTGCTTGAGAATGCCCAGCCAAAAAACCCCCCAAACAAAACCATGCACTATAAAATTGTTTTGGCTCTGCCGTTTCGAAAGCCGTCGCCTTTCAGCTGCCAAGTGGATTCCAACAAAATCCTAGTCCATTGTGTGACTGATTTTTTTTGGGGGGGTTGCTTTTTCTATGGTTTGTGGATGGCGGTCCTCAAGTCTTTGGCTCTACTGCTGTTTCCTAGTCATCTGAAAATATAAAACATTATTTTGGACTAAGGATGGAAGGATCTGTCAATTTCGGTTCTCTCTGCACCTTATTTTTCTAATCTTAAATTTGGTTCTCCACATTTCTGCAGCAATTTGCAATTTTTTTAAAAAAATCCGCATGAAAATTCTTCAGTGTGAACGTCTAATATACACATTTTTGTATGCATTTTTGACTCATCTCCACAATTTTGCAAGCAATTTCTCCCACTGTATATCATGCATTTTATATGTTATTTTCATGACTATATTCATTTTTATGCCCACCTTCCCCTAGAATATGCACAATATACACATTTTGTAAGCATTGTTTGGTTGGAGAAATGCATTGCAAAATTCAGATAAGTGCAAACTTCTAAGAATGGCTCTGTTTTGCTTCTCATATTGTTTTGGAAAGTGTACATTTCATAAATTTGGCTTGAAATATGAACTGAACTGAATGCCTTCCCAATCCCTAGCTTGGGTTAAATGGGATTTTTTAGAAACAAAAACCTACCAGTATGTAGGACCTAGAGATGAAGAAATATCATGTGACCTACCATAGTGTGTTGCTTTTATATATGCAGATAAACAGGCTTGTGAAACAATGATTAACAATCTATTTATTCACTGCCTAACGCATGACAGTCTCTAGGCAACTTACAATCAAGCTGTAAAACTTCAGATTCCCAGGAAAAATGTTAACCTGGTGCCAAAAAGATGTCTGTGTCAGTGCCAGGTAGGCATCACACGGGCAGGAATTTTGATTCTGTTTACATTTCAAGCTGAATTTATCAAATTTGCACTTTGCGAAACAATATGCGGACCGAAATACAGCCATCCTTTGAAATTTGCACTCATTTGAATTTTGCGACGCAGTTCACCAACCAAGCAGCATTTATAAAATGCATCTGTTAGGGGAAAGTGTGCATATGAGTGAAAACAGCGTGCCAAAACGTACACATCAGTAAAACTCCCTACTGCTAGGGCCAAATTTAAGATCCTGGCTTTAACTTTCAAGGCGCTCCACGAGGCTGGCCCACTTTACCCAAAGAGTCGCCTCCACTCCCACCAGGGGCGCCGGCTTACAAGATCGTCCTTGAATGGTTCGCTTCTTATTCCCCCAACAAAAGCAGCGAGATTGGGGAGGACACGGTCCAGAGCCTTTTCAGTAGTGGCTCCCTCACTTTGGAATTCTTTGCCAACTGACCTCCGTCAGGCCCCTTCCTTGTTATGCTTTCGTCGGGCCTTGAAAACCTGGCTCTTTAACCAGGCTTGGGAAGGGGGTTAGGGTGGCAGAGGGTAGTTCCGTGGGGGGTTGTTCAGTTTTTAAATTTTATGCTGTTTGCTTTTTGAATTGTTTTTACATGGATTGTATTGTATTTTGTTGTACGTCGCCCAGAGTGGCAGATTAACCTCTGCCAGATGGGCGTCTAACAAATCTAATAAATAAATAAATAAAAATAAATACAAAAGTTTATTAGGAAAGCTTGGTATTAAAATGCTAGAGAATTTTCATGAGGTTTTTTTTAAAAAAGCTACAGAAATGTGAATAACTGAATTTACGATTGGAAAAAAGGAGAAACAGCGAGGACCAAAATTGACAGATCTTTCCATCCCTACTTTCGGGAGAGCAGTCCACAGGAATTGGTGCATAGGAATGCATGTGTGGTTGTGGCTCCAGGTCAGTGCATGGCGCTCACCTGTGTCATTTCTGCCCTAGATCCTGCGGAATCATGTGATGGTCCGAGTGGGCGGTGGCTGGGACACCCTGGAACACTACTTGGATAAGCACGATCCCTGCCGATGCACCTCGCTCTGTATGTCACCTTGGGCTTGTTGCATGTAGAGTAAGGCCATGTCTGTGCCTATCGCTTTAAACCCAAAACATATCTGTGCCATGCTTCTTCACGTCTTTAACCCAGCATTTCTCAAAAGCACATGCTGTTGTACATCAGAGACGTTTGGCCATCCGTCAGCATGGCTGCGGTTGTCCAGCGTCCAGAGCAGAGGGGAGGGACAAACAAATCTGTCCGTTTCCATTTCTCTCTGTTTCACATTTTTCCAGTCCTAAATGCAGTATGCCACATTTCTGCAGCAATGTGAGGTGTTTTTTTTTTTTAAACCTGGTGAAAATTCTCCAACAATTTAGTGCAAATTTCTCCTAATAAACTATATTTTTTGTAGGGAATTTTGACTAAGCTACACATTTTTGCAAGCCATTTCTCATTATATAATGCATTTTTGCATGTTAATTTAACTCATATATTCATTTTTATGCACGCTTTCCCCTAACAGATGCATTTGTGTCAACACTCTTCAAATAAGTGCGAATTTCAAAGGATGGCTAGGTTCCCATTCTCATATTGTTTCAGAAAGTGCAAATATGATAAATTCGGCTTGAAACGCAAACTGAATTGAAATTCTTGCCCATCCCTAATCTACTTGGAGTGCCCTATTGTAGGGTCGAAGGGAGGGATGGAAATATTTTAAATAAAATAATAAGAATCTGTGGAATATGCTTCCCAGCGAGGTCCCACCTGGTGCCATCATTGACCTCTTTTCAGTGCCAGGTATAGATGTATCTTTTCTCCCAGGCATTAGATAGATTGAGATGATGTTTTGTTTTTAATATGCTACCAAACTTTTATGTGGCTGTGGGGGTATTGCTATTGTTTTGCTGCTGTTTATTGTTTTTGTTGCCTTTTATTTATTTTGTTTTAACATTGTGTAAGTTGCTTGGGGACCTTCAGGTATCAAGCGACTAAGAAATCTAATTAACAACAACAACATCTGTCTAGGACTAGCATTGGATACAACACCTACAATGCAGTCCTTCTAGGGTGGTGGGAATCTTAGGCTCAGGAGTCCCAGGCTATGGTCTGAAGGCACATGAGGCCAGCACCCTGCTGCACCTAAGCAGGGTCCAATCTGGTCAATGCCTGGATGGGAGACCGCCTGGGAACCACATGCAAGCCGCCTTGGTTTTCTATCATGAAAAGAAAGGCAGGGTAGAAATGTAATAAATAATAATAAACATGAGTTCAATGCAGCCAGGACAAGACAAGCCACATTCGTGAGCAACTTAACCCTCACAAAATAGATTCTAGTCCCTGAAAGTGAACGCCATAATAAATGTGTTAGGTGTGAAGGTGCCACCAGACTCCTTGCTGTTGTTCCTTTCTGCAGCTCACAAACAAGCCTTGAAGATGGGCAGTCCTCAGAAGGTTCAAGCCACGCAGGTCCAACACGAGATCACAGCCCGCTTAACGCCCAGGAAAAACAACCCCCACAAGCCCCAGCCTGCTTTAATTGTCACCCGGTCCCAAAGCCCACTGCCCCCAGTGGAGTGGAGGACCTATACGCTCCACAGCCAAGGCACAGGGGGGAAGGTTCCACCTTCATCTTCATCACCACCAAACAACGGTGGTCGCAGTGACAGGAAAACGGCAGGCCTGCTGATCTCCCCGGAGCCCTCGGAACATCGCAGGGTCCCTTCAATCAGGTGATGTTAGATAATCTGTGGAGAGATGGGTAGGATTTGTTTTCCCAAGAGGCTCTTTAAGGGTCTGCTTCTGAGCAAACCAGATTTGGGGCTCAGGGTAGCTGGAAGAGTGCGCTGCAGAGGTTCCCAGACCTTTCCCCCCCATGGACTGCTTGAAAATTGCTGATGGTTTTGGCAGGCCACATAATGAAGCAATTGTAGCATGTAATTGTCGCAATTGAAATATGCTATGCTAGATGCTAGATGTTTTTTAATTGCATTTTGATTGCTGCTTTTGTTTCTTATATTGCATTGTATGGTATTACAATTTGCTTTCTGTAGAATAAGAAATATTTATAACAAATAAACAAAGCACTAAAATAGTTAAAAGTCAATAAGGATATTTATTGCAGATGTGACGTGGACCACCTAAATGAAGCTCATGGACCACTGGTGGTCCGTGGACCAGATTTTGGGAACCCCTGGTGTAATGGTTAAGAACATGAGCTACAAGCTAATTTTTTTTAATCCATTGGTGTTCCACTTTTCCTGCAAGGATTTCAAAGATTATTTAGCTCTTCAGAAGACCCATAGCAGTGGCTTTCAGTCCTGTTCACCCTCCACAGACCATCTGAAATTGCCGGAAGACTTGGCAGACCACCTAATACATTTTTTTTGTATGTTCTACAAATCAAAGCACATACATCTACTATGTCTGAAGGCACATGAGGCCACCACCTTGCTGAAGCTAAGTAGATCTGGTCAGTGCCTGCATGGGAGATCGCCACATGCATGCCACCTTGGGTTCCATGATGAAAGGTCTAAGATGGGGTATAAATGTGAGAAATAAATAAATAAAATATTTTTGAACGTTGTTCGCTATACATTTGGACGCCTCTTAAAATAGCATTATCAAATTTTGCATTATAGTTCCTGAGGCCAAAGGGAAGGTTTTTGACTATGTTTGGATGTAGCTGGATGCCATTTTGAATCAATATGGCGGACTGAACCTTTCAACACTGCACTGATTTTGAGCAAATTTTGCATGATGGTTTCTGAGATTAAAAAGAGGGTTTTTATCTGTGCTTGGGTGCAATTGGACACAAGTTTGAATCAAGATGGTGGACTGAACTTTTTGAAACTGCACTGATTTTACCCACTGATTTCAAAGCTGCACTGATTTTTTTGGCTTCTTAGAATTCTCAAGAAACACTGGGAACAACTCTGCTAGTAACTTATATTTTAATAACCATAGCCTTGCCTTTCTAATGTGATGGAAGCACCTTTTTTTTTTGTGAGCGAAGTTCTGGGAAGTCGGGTGTCATGTTTGCTATTTTTTTTTAATGACCTTTCCTAGCCCTGGTCAAAATGGCCTCAATATCTGTAATCAGAAAAAAAAAAAGTGCCAAGTCACATATAGATATTTTCAGCTGTTCCACAGCCTTTCCACGGAGCACCTAAACAGAGCTCGTGGGGTAGAAGTGGTCCGCCGGCCAGCTCTTACCAGTCCAAGTACTGGCTTAGATTAAGGGATGAAGAGATCAGCCTGTTTGGGGGTCCTGTCAGTTACTCATGTGCTCATTCATAAGTCTCTTTCCTCACATTTCCGCAAAATTTTGCTTTCTTTTTTTAAAAAAAATATATATACAGAAATTCACATTTGTCCTAAACAAAGTGTGAAGAACATTTGCCCTCTAGATGTTACTGAGCTACAAGTCACATCAGCCCCAGCAAGCATGGTGAGTTGCAATTCGGCAACATCTGGAGGGCCAACATTTACCCCACACTTGCCCTAAACTATACATTTTTGTTTGCAATTAACCTTGAAATGTGCATTTGTGCATGCATTTTATCCTAAAATATTAATTTCTGTGTGCATTTTAACCTAAAACAGAAATATCTATGTGCAGGTTTGGTACATTTTTGTGTGGAGATTTGTATTTCAAAATTCAAAGACAGTGTGAAAGCTAATGGGCAACTGCATTCTGATCCACTTGTTACTCAGAAAGGTACGAATAAGGCTGATGCACTTAAAAATGCAGTCTGAACAAAATCCTTGAGGATACTTAACTAGATGACCCTATGGTATGTCTTAGTAGAAGGAAGTGCTCTAAGTTGCATTTTGTATGAAATAAATGCCCCCTCCTTTGCTTTTGTTATTAGCAGAGTGGCTTGAATAAAGCAGGCAGAGTCCAGAGAGAAAAGAAATCCTGATAATATTTTACTGTGGGAAACTGAAAAAGAACAGGGTATAGCTTGAGGAGAAATAACAGACAGGTTTGTCTTTCTTAGGTCAGGCCTTGTTCATAGCAGGAAGTCATTCAACAACTAAACATGTACAGGGAAAACTCCCTCAAAACTACACAGCCAATCAGAGCATGAGTTACCTCAGCAAGGATCATGCCACTCTGACTGGTTGCTAGACAACACCTCTACCTGCCCCCTTCTTGGCTAGTTTACTTGCTCATAACAGAATTAACCCTTACACTGCAAACTGAATGATCCCTGCTGGTGTACTTCCAACATTTACAGTATTTTCCTTTTTCAGGGTGAGGGAACGCTCTGTTACTCCAGTCCGGAAGTTGTCAGCCCCTGAAGAGAGACCCGGATCCAAGCTAGCTCTCTCGGCACAGAGTGGAAGAGAGGCCTGTTGTGTCCTGTTCCAGCAGAATGGAAACATGGAGAACAACTTGCATGTTCAGCAACCTCTTCTGGAGCCACAACGTGGATGGTCACCCAACAGAGTCCAGATGCTGGCTCCTCAGAAACAGAAACCAGAGAGGCTGGCACTGCCTGGAACCGTTGCAAGGAGGGATGCAGTGATTCGGCTACCAGGAAAGTTCCAGCAAGAAATGAATGGCCCACAGACTCGTTCATCTAGCCCAACCAAGTCCTTCCAGGCACCTTACCAACAGCCTGCCAAGGCCCTGATGGAAAGCTCAGTGGGACCGCAAGGAGGGGTTACTGGAAATGGATGGAGGAAGGACTTGATAGCCCGGCGATCACCCTCTCCAATAAAACACGTGTGTCTGGTTCAGAAAGAGAATGGCAGCCCCAAGACCTCAGGTAAAGTTGTTCCAACTTCCAGAAGGCCTCCAGCTCTTAGTAAGAGCTATCAGGAGACCTTCTGCCTTAGAAATGGGGGTAATAACTTGGACAAAGGCCCAGCCAGCTTGCACAGCAAAGGACTGCTCAAGAATGAGGCTGCTCTTCAGAGAGAACGGGACAAGATGGGCAATCTGGAAGAATCAATTGTCAGGCTTTCTGATAGCTCAGGGGATGGAATTGGCCAATTGACCTTGGGACCAAAAATGAAAGGCAGCAGGACATCATTGGGGCAAGAGAGCATTCCAGGAAGCCCTTGTAAGGATGATCAAAAGAGTTATGAAGACACTAAGGAACCTGCAGGGGAAAAGGAACGTGTCTATACACCGCTGCCTATTAACCTAGCTGAAGAGCAAGCTTTGTATAGGAGCCTAGAGGATGAGATTTTGGCCAATATCAGGGAGCTGGAGGAAGTCTCTGAAGGCAGCTACCTTTCTAGAGGACCTCAGTCGGAAGGGTTTGGAATGGACCATGATCGAGGGAGAGACTGTATGGCCTTATCCCCTAATGGGCAGAAGTCATTCACACCCACCCTGTCCCCTTTGCAGAACACCACAATCAGGACCTCAGTCTCTGGGGAAGGTGTGCCTCGGAGTGGAGTGTATGTGCCCAAAAGAGAGGTGAGATGGCTGGGCACAGCTGGGCTGCACTATGACAGTGTGATCCAAGAGCTCTCCATGACACTCAACCAGGAACGCGCGGGGACTGAGGAAAGTTTGCCTCTGTTGAGTCGTTCTCTGGTGAATGGAAACCAAGCTGAAAAGACATTTCTGGGGAGACAGGGAGCTCCTGAGGAGAACTGTGTAGCCCCTGAAATGGAAGATGAAGAACCATCTCACACAGTCCATGAAGCTCAAGCAGAAGTCAACACAAATGGTGGAAACTCTCAAGAAGTGCCAGATGGAGTCTTTGATTCTCCAGAGAGTCTTACCGCTCCTGGGGACACAAAACTGCCTCAGAGTAAGCTGAGGCGGTCTCTGAAGAAACCGGAGCGCGTGCCCTCCATTTACAAGCTGAAGCTGCGCCCCAAAATCCGACCACGCAGAGACAACAGGCCGGAAAAGAGGCCTTCAAAGATTCCCACTCCGGTTGCATGCAGACACGCCCAGAGAGGGTCCCGTGTTAAGGGCCAGGCAAAAGCCCACAGCACCAAATCCCAGACCCCAGATGGCCCAGTTAGTGGGAGGCAAAATAACTCAGGGAACACTGGGTCTGAAGGCCGGGCTGTGCTTTCTGAGTACAGCCCATCCTCCAAGCAAGATGGGGATCCTGGGAGGAAAACAACCATGACAGAGGGGAAAATGGAGGTGTCAGATGAAGAGGAATCCTGGGTGTGACATTTTCTAAATATGCAATTGCAGTCTCACTGTTGCAATTGCAGTCTCACAATTGCAATTGCAGTCTTTTGATCTGCTTAACCCCCATCTCCAAGCTTTGCAACCAGCAGCCTCACTTTTTTTTGCAAGAAGGATGCATTGAGATTTGCATCACATGTGTTTACAGTTATGTGTTAGCTACATGATATGTTGAATGGTTACCTCCCTCCTACTCTCTCAGCTTCCTAAATAATTAGCAGGCACTGATTGCAGGTCTTTGCTTATAACCATAAGGACTAGATGCTTCCAACCTTTTGAAAATGAAAGCTCAGGTTCCGTGGATTCAACATGGGTCACCATATGTCTGTGGCTGTATTGATCCCTAGACTACCTGGATTTTGCGCCACGGAATAAAGGTTGCCAAGGGAGAATTGTGTCTATTGATCATTATCTTTGATCTTTTTTGGGGGGGGCAGAGAAGTAGACTTTCTGGAAAGAAACTCCAGCTTGGATGAATACAGGTGTTGGGGTAAGGTGGGGAGTATTTAGTTGAGTAGTATCTGTATGTCTGTGTCTTAGTTCACAAAATGAAGATGGCTCATTTGACCAGAGTCTAGTGTTCTGGTTGTGCTAGAGTAGGCATGGGCAGCTGCCCATGGGACAATTTTGACCTGCCCCTCAACCTTTATCTTGGTTGTCCTGCTAGTCCAGGGTCAAAAAACCTGTGGCTCTCCAGATGTTGGACTCCCAATTCCCATCAGCCCCAGCCAGCATGGCCAATGGTCAGAGACCATGGGAGTTGGAGTCCAATGACCTCTGGAGGGCCTTCATCCCAGTCCTGCACCAAGAAAAATTAAATTCCACTCCTGGATTTTGTGGGATAATGAATCCGGGTTTTAGTCTGCACTTTCGAGGATCTGTCCAAGGTGCTGAACCTATTTTGGGAATAGGTTCAGCACCTCAGACAGCTCCTTGAAAGTGCAGACTAAAACCTGGAGCAGATTTACTGCCCCACTGATACCGGAGTCACCAGTCTCTATTGGGTATGGGTAGTAGCCAGTGTTAGTCCAACTCCAGTAGACCCTCCATGCTTGAAAGCCCCGTGATTAGCTTTGAAGTCTCAAAAATCGAGACTTCAAAAGGAGGCATCACTTGATGTCACTATGATGTCAGGCAGGTGACTGCTTCCATCTGCCAAGTTTGGCCCACCAAGGGGTTGAGGAGATGAAGGTCTGGCCTTCCGGCTGGAAAAAATTCCCCACCCCTGCTCTAGATTTTATTTTGAAAATCTCTCTTCATAAGGACTAGAAGCTTGGTCATTCCCCCCCAAAAAACTCTGAAAGCTGAGATTCTCAGCATGCTCAGAAGCTGATACAAAATACTGTGGCTTTTCTGCATCGAAATGGATTGGCAGAAACCTCCTGACCCTCTTTTGTAGAAGCAGATTTATCTGTAAATTATTGGAGGAAATGATTATGCCTCAGAATATAGCCTTTGAGGGTGCAGACTAAGGTTGCCATGATATAGACTATGCATGTTTCTGTTAAAATAGGGAAAGCCCTGACAGAAACTAATTCCAGGTGTTTCACTTATAATCATGAGTTCTGGAAACTGTTTAGTAGCCAGTGGAAAGAACAAGCAACATAATGTCTGAAACTCTTACTCAGCGAATTGTCTGTTTGTCCATTAAAAAAATACCCTCTGTACACGCAATAAGGCATTAAAATGCTTACTGGCCATGCCATGGTATGTGTGTTATAATTTGGGGTGCAGTCTGTCTGCAGTGACCATGTGGGGAAGATTTTTTTAAAAATATTTTAAAAGTTGGACACACTTTGTGGTCAGTCTCAGAGATGCAGAGTCCCTGCACTCTTAGCAAAAGCTGACTGTGTCTCTCCACATTTTCCTTCACTACCCACAGCACTAGAAACTTGACTTTTGAAATGAAAGCAGAGGGTCAAAGTAGATGCAAGGACCAAGTTATGCCGGTGCATAAAATGGCAGCTATATGTCTTCCTTGTCCATAACATCAAATAATGTCTGCGCTGGCCGGGACTGATGGGAGTTGTAGTCCAAAAAATGTGGAGGGCAGTTGGAAAGCGTTCTGTTGACCTAACAGGCTGGTATTGATCTGAGTTCATTCTTTGTCTACTGCTTTTACCAATCCATTTTCTCTTCCTGCAAAAGAAATTTAATATTAATATTGATATTTTGAAATATCAACAAATGAAAGGAAATAGTGATACAATTATTGTTCTTAATATCGATATTTTAGAGGCAGGTTTTTTTTAAAAATCCATTTGCAAAAATAGCAGCTGAAAATCACTACATAAAAATCCAACTCACAACGATACAGAATAAGAGAATTAATGGAAAATTTGGTACCAAATCTGAATTGGGCAGAATTCTAGCACATCCCTAACCAGTAGGTTCAGGAAGGCTGCTTTAAACTTTATGGAGGGGATGGGCTGGGATGCCATTCACCACAACCCTGCGATTCCTGTGATCCTTTGATCGGTCTCAGACTCGCTTGCACTGATCCCATGAGAAAGAACTCAGGTGGAAATGGGAACAGGCAGAAGACGTACATTTCCTCAGGCTTGCAACCCGATCTAAAGTCCCAGGTCATCTCTTTGGGAGGATCAGCGTTGCCGTCTGGCTAGGCCTTTGGGGCAGATGTTCATGACTCCTTTTGGCAGAATTAGTAGGAGGGTCCCGAGCCCAACAGGGCTTGCATACTACCTTTGGAAATAAGGAATAGCCCATGTGAAGCCTTCCGGTTGTTGTTGGATTCCAAGTCCCATCACCCTGCCTGTTTCAGGAGAAAGTTGGATTTTGTGGCGAGAGGAAGAAGGAGTGGGGGAGAGGTGACTCATAAGAACATCAGAAGAGCCTGCCGGATCAGGCCAGTGGCCCATCTAGTCCTAGGTTTCACAGTGGCCAACCAGAAGCCTTTTACAGGAAGCTCACAAGCAGGACCTGAGTGCCAGAGCACTCTCCCCTCCTGCGATTTCCAGCAACTGGTGTTTGGAAGCATACCTCTTCTGAATCATAGAATCATAGAATAGTAGAGTTGGAAGGGGCCTATAAGGCCATCAAGTCCAGCCCCCTGCTCAATGCAGGAATCCAAATCAAAGCATTCCCCACAGATGGCTGTCCAGCTGCCCCTTGAAGGCCTCCAGTGTCAGAGAGCCCACTACCTCTCTAGGTCATTGGTTCCATTGTCGTATGGCTCTAACAGTTAGGAAGTTTTTCCTGATGTCCAGTCGAAATCTGGCTTCCTGCAACTTGAGCCCATTATTCCATCTCCTGCACTCTGGGACGATCGAGAAGAGGCCGGCCCTCCTCTATGTGACAACCTTTCATGTACTTGAAGAGTGCTATCACATCTCCCTCAGTCTTCTCTTCTCCAGGCTAACCATGCCCAGTTCTTTCAGTCTCTCCTCACAGGGCTTGGTTTCCAGTCCCCTGATCATCCTTGTTGCCCTCCTCGGAACCTGTTCCTGTTCTGAACCTGTCCACGAAGGCAGAGCACAGCCATCCTGGCTAGTAGCCACTGACAGCCTTTTTACCCTCCATGAATTGGTCTAATCTTCTTTTAAAGCCATCCCAGCTGGTAGCCATCACTGCCTCCCGGGGGAGCGAATTTCATGTTCTGTGTGAAGAAATAATTTCTTTTGTCTGTCCTGAATCTTCCAACATTCAGCTTCATTATAGTCGATGGGAGTTGGGGTTCAAAACAGGAAGGCACCAGGTAGGGGAAGGTTGCTCTGGGGATAGCAAAGAAGAAGGAATGCCATCTTTTTTTCTTTTTTTAAAAATGAAGGATTGAAAGAGTTTAGCCACCTCAACAGTGCCGTTTCAACAGTCTGCTGCTCTGATTGCCTTTCCGTTTCTAACGTCTCTGCTGGATAGCGTCTCAAAATGGGAAACTTTGAAAGCAGTCGTTCTAATTCTCCTCCATGAGTCATCACTCCTCCTCATCTTTGAATGATAGTGAGTGTGCTTTTAAGCCACAATTGACTGATTGTTCCCAAGTTGAAAGGGATGAAGCAGCTCTGGTGGATGATGGCAGAGAGAGAGAGAGAAGCGTCTGAGTCAGGTGCACATGTGAGACTTCAGTGGAGAACGTCACCCCAAACTCTGTGAATGACGTAAGAGGAGCCCTGCTAGATCAGACCAGGGAAGGAATGGGGATTTCAGCCATGATGGAGCTCTCCCAGCAGCGGTGCTGAACTAAAATCCAATTGCCAGACAGTTTGCTTCTATATATGGAAGGGGGGGGGCATTGTCTTAGTCCTTTGTCCTCAGGCAGCAAAATATCTTGGCCCAACAGGAAAAGTATTATGATATAATCAGGTATATCAGGGGTGGGGAACCTCAGGCACAGAGGTTCCAAATGTGGCCCTCCAGACCTCTCCGTCTGGCCCTTGGAACTTTCCCCATGCCACACCCCTATCCCCAGGCCACACCCCTCGCTGGACCTGTTTCACACCCCGGGTGGTTTTGCCTGGCTGCTGGACTCGCTTGCTTGTCTAGGTTAACAGGGAGAGGGGTGAGGGAGGGTGCGTAGAAATTAGCCTGCTGTGCAGAGGCAAAATGTATTGCTCCGCCCACTTTTTCCTCTAGTCCCGCTCACCACTGTTATGTGGCCCTCGGAAGATTGCCAAGCAGGGAATGCGGCCCTCAGGCTAAAAACGGTTCTCCACCCTTGAGATATATGACCATATCGAAACAGGGCCGGCTTTACCATTAGGCAACGTGAGCCAGTGGCTTCAGATGGTAAATACAGCAGGGATCTCAGTTCCCCATTTTTCCAATCTTAAATTCAGTTTTCCACACGTCTGCAGCAATTTGCGGCATTTTTTTAAAAAAAATCCTTGTGAACATTCCTCAGCATATTAGTGGGAATTTCTCCTAATAAACACATTTTTGTGTGTGCAGTTTTGACTAATTTGTGCGTTTTTGCAAGCCTTTCCCTCTAATATAATACAATTTGGTATGTTGTTGTCACTCATATGTTTATCTTTATGCACCCTTTTCCCCCGAAGAGACGCATTTTGGTAAACCTTGTTGGGAGACCTGCATTGCAGAATTTGGATCGGTGTGAATTTGACAGGGTGGCTGCGTTTCGGTCCTCATATTGTTTCAGAAAGGGTGAATTGGATAGATCCGCCTTTAAATGCAAACTGAATTGAAATGCTCCCCCACCCATAGCTGGCAGTGGTGGTGAGATGTTGGACAGTGGAATTGCATGTCCCACGGGGTCTGTCCTGTACCCCCTACGCTAGCTTGGCGATAGCCATGCTGAAGATTCAACTGCTAAGCCGGTTGGTTTCTGCACCCAGAATGCGGTGGAGGAGGTGTCCCCTTGTCCTTCACCTCAGGCAACAATGGATATTTATAATCACTGCCATCTAGAGCAGGGAAAGGAGCTGAAGAAGAACTGAAAAGCCCAAACCAAACTGCAAAACGCTCTGGAAATAATTTTAGAAACTCTCCTGGCTAAACCAGAATTCAGGGAGCGTGGAAGGCAGGGCCGAATGAATGAGAGAAGCGGTAAAGGCATGGGACCCGGGGGTGAGCACAGCTCATCGTCATAAGTGCTGCCTTGTATTTATCTGTGCTTGCGAAGTCCTGTGCTCAGGGTTGGCAAAGCGCTTTGTGCAATGCTTCCCAAGTGCCCAACACTTCTTCTTGGGCTTCTCCTCCTGGTATTCCAGGTTTTAAAACGGATTGCATGGAATGGCACTGTGAAATAAACGGACCGTTTGGCATTGTAATATGCTGTTTTGTATTAGCTAGACATATAAACCTGGTGTATATGTTTGTTTGGGGATTATGGGGTTAATTCGTTATACCTGTCCTGGTATCACAGGGGCCCTGTTCAGGGCTCAAACTGGTAGGTGGGAAATTCACTGCAGATGTGACAGTTTGTACATTAACACGTCTGCTGTGGGCAGAAAGACCCCAGCAATTTGTTGAGGCTTTGGAGGGGGGGTTATGTAGCCCCAGGCTTTATCTGCCTTGAGAGTGGCTTCGAGAGACAGATCCAAGGCAGAATCTCAGAGACAAAGGATCACACACCAGGCAAATGGACATGAGAAAATCTGCAAGTGTCGTAAGTTGGTAGAGACAATAAGGATGTGTGTTTAAACCCTTGTTCATTTGATCTTTCTGCTCTGTTGGTGGCATTTGCTGGATTTCTGTCACCTTTCCTTTGTAAAACCCTTTTCCTGAGAAAGATCTTTTTTTTGGTAAACTTTTGTCTTTGTTTCATCCAGACCTTGCGGTCTCACCCACGTCTAAAAGCCAAGACGCACATTACTTTGAGGGAAGCTTTTGGCTGTTTGATGGAAGGTACCCAGGGGTAAAATAACACTTTCACCTGCTGGCAGTGGAACAGACCAAAGGAAAGGGTGCGCAAACAGAGGGGGAAAGTCTGTTTTGGCCAGATCTTCCTTCCCTGTATGGCACAGGACCCAGGATGCAGCTTAGGATGCCATCACAGGCACACTCTGGCTTTATATTGTTAACACCCCTACTTTAATCAGTGCCCTTTCTTTGGAGGTATATTTTAACACCACACCTCTTGCACAAAATGTGCCGTTGGAAAAACAATCCATTCACTTTGTGTGTGGTTTTTCCATATATATTCAACTGCTGGCTGCTATAACAGTGGCCTCCAAGAGAGTAGCAACCAGGGTGGTCATTTTTTAAAATACACCCCAAAAAAAGCACTGAGAAAAACAAGATGGCGGCCTCTTTGATTCTCATCCCTGCCCCCAGCAAACAGATTACAGATTGCACCTGAAATATAATCAGAGCTGAAACAGAACAGCCAATTTGAGTTGGGTGAAAGAGCTGAGAAGTGGACCTTGTCAATGGTCAATCCATGGAGGATCAGGCTATCTGTGGCTGCTAGCCATGATGGCTATGATCTGCCTCCATGGCCAGAGTCAGTATGCTTCTGAATGCCAGTTGCTGGAAACCACAAGAGGGGAGAGTTGTGTCGCACTCAGTTCTTGCTTGCGGGCTTCCCATTGTGGGTATCTGGACTAGATGGATCTTGGACTAGATGGGCCACTGGCCTGATCCAGCAGGCTCTTCTTCTTAAAGCTATCCCTGAGATTAAAGACTGTGGTTTGCTGGAGGTGGGTCATATCAAGACATCTTAGATAAGCGCTTGGCCAGAGACTGGCCTGACCATCAATAGGCCACCAGGGTGTGGTTCCCAAAATGTTGGAGGACAGACACTGAGACCTACCTGATTTCTTCTTTCAATTTGATCTCTATCTCATAACAAGGGTTGTTTTACAAGTTTTATGGTCACCTGAAAGACCTCCCAGCAAGAAATCCATGCTGAAACAGTGAGGCTGCAATCCGATACTCACATGCCTGGGAGCAAGCCTCGTTGAACTCAACCGGACTTACTTTTCCAGGAGACCTGCATGGCATTGCCCTGTAAATCTGAAAATAAAAACAAAAATAACCCCCCTTTCCAAAACATCAGGTCCTTTGAAAACCATATAAAAATATTCTGCTGAGTCTCACCCTTGCCCAGAATAACATGTTTGCCATGTCCTCTGCACACTCCCTGGAAGAGGATCATTACGGCACAAAGATTCGTGTGGACATTTCCTCCATCGGTGACAGGAGAATATGGAGAATTTGTAAACTCCACCGGATTGCAGAAAGTAAAGGAAAATCCTCTAGTCACCTCCCCAACATCTCTCGCGAGGAATGGAGAAGGCCCGTGTACTTATCCCCTTTTGTGACAGAAGACAGGAGGGGAAAACAGGCTTGAACCAACATCCGCGGAAAGATCTTACATACAAAAGATCTTATTAACTCCAAGCGCCGCCTACCTGAGAATGCACAAATGACAGCTGGGAAACTATAGAGTTTGGATGAACGTTGCAGGGATGGAGCTCTAGACCCAGTCCTGAGAATTGCATTCCTTAGCATTGCTGCTGGGAATTAGACCTCAAGAGTTCCGACAGAGCCACAAGGGGCGCATCGAATGGACACACATGCCCCTTTTGTGTTACTTGCAACGGGGTGGAATGCGATGTTCCCTAGCGAGAGCCTGCAATCAGGAGAGACCTCCAATGCTATCCTTGCAATTCCCATTGAACTTTTTGGAAGAGTATCCAATTTAAAAAAAAACAAAAAAAACCCCCTGACATTAAAAGCAGCAGCAATGAACTCCTGTGTAGTTCTGCATTTCTTAGCCAGTGGCAATCCAGATGTCAGTCACAGTATTGAAGGAACTTGCATATAGAAAGAAAGGAAAATAAAGAAGAAACAAACAGGATGATCTGATTGCTTGCACGGGGAGCTAACATCCAGGCCTTCCACCTCTACATCCAGGCGAGAGGTCAGGAGGAGAGCTGGTGGGTGGAAATTGATCTGGATTGAATTGGATTCATCTGACTAGTTAGAACTCTCTAATCGTCCCTCGCCCATTAATCTCAACAGGCATTTAGCTAATAAGTTAATCAACGGAGCCAAGACTGTGCCTTGGTAAAGCAAGATGAAATAAAGCATAAAGTGGTAGATGACTTATTCCAAATGGATACATTCGCCTTGAGCAGGTAAAAATTCACTTACTAACTCTTTCTGTGCTGGAAGGTAGATATCAAAATGTTCTATATAATTTGCAGTTTTGCATCCGTGGTGATAACAGAAGTGAGGATTTGTTGCATGATGACTGCCCTTTGTCTCAAGGCATCGTAAGAGTTTTTTTTTAATGGAAATATAAAACACATTAGGAAGGCTGGTCAAATCTCCAAGAGACAGCATACCTTTGACAGGGGTCCCCAACCTTTTTGCACTCAGGGGCGCCTTTGGAAATCTAAAGAAACTGTCATGGGCACCACAAAGTACCCATTTCATAGAAGAAAAATGGGGGATGCTCAGCAAAACAACTACAAGACTCTAAAACAAGTAAAGAATAAAAAAAAAGTCATCCCCCATAGGTAACCTTCTCAGCAATCAATCAATCATCAGGAGGGGGACGGGATCTTGGGGAATGCGTAAGGGCAACCCATTGGGGACTTCTGGATTATGGCAATGACTCAGAATGTACCCTGCTTGGATCTTGCATTGGCCAAAATCCTGTGTGTGGATGTAGCTAAATCTCAAGCTTGAACATCCATCTTCATTTGCAAAACTGTTCTAAATTATTGCATATGGGCTGCCATGGCAAATGGCCAAAAGAACTGAAGCAGAACTGAGTCTATAATGTGTCTATACATTATTATAATGTATAATTCTGAATACCAGTTGTCGGAAATGGCAGGAGGGGAGAATGCTCTCGCGCTTAGGTCCTCTGTGGGCTTCTCATAATAATGGGCATCTGGTTGGCCACTGTGAGAACGGGATGCTGGACTAGAGAAGCCACAAGCCTGATCCAGCTAGGAATGGAAAGATCTGTCCATTTTGGTCCTCTCTATTTCTCCATTTTTAAATTCAGTTCACATGTCTGCAGCAATCTGAAGATCTTCCTGAAGCTTCTCCAGCATTTTAGGGAAAAATTCTCTTAATAATAAAACATATTTTTGTAGGCAGTTTGGCGAATGTATACATTTCTGCAAGCCGTTTCTCATCATAAAATGCATGTTTGCAAGTTATTCGTGCTCATTTTTATGCACTTTCCCCTACCAGACGCATTTTTGTAAACACTGGTTGCAAAATTTGAATAAGTGTGAACTTCGAAGGATGGTTGTGTTTCGCTTCTCATATTGTCTCAGAAAGCGCAAAGATTGGGCTTGAAATGAGAATGGAATCAATTTTTTTCCGCCATCGCTAGCTTCAGCAGGCTCTTATCTCCTTATGACTAACTAACGTAGGTTCATTAGTTTCAGTGGGTCTACTCTGTAGAGTTGAATACAGCGTTGAATATTAGTTGAATAAAACCCAGTGGGCTCCAGTCATTGGTTTTAACAGTTTATGGGGAAAAAAATTATTATTGGATTTGTTAATGTCTCATCTTTGATTGGTTGTACCACTGAGATTTCAGTTTGTTGTTCAGTGCCCTGCACGGTGCTTAACATGCCCAGTTAAAATTTCATTGAAAGATTGTCACTAAGTAAGTTCTACTCAGAGTAGGCCCATTCGAATTAATGCATCTAAGTTAGTCATGCGTTTCAGTGAGTCACCTCTGAATATGGGCGTTTCCAGATGACCTGGTTATTGAGCATTCATCCTGCTTTGTGCGTAGGGAGATTAGATTATGTTGGCTATTTAAGGAGCGTTCATTCCGATTTGTTTGTGGGCGCCAGAGAGGGCTAGATGATTTTGTGTTAAACCAGTGCATTTTCCTGTTGTTTTCCTTGTTGCAAGAAGTCTGATAAGAAAGCGGGTTTGTTGCACAAGAGAGCCAATCCAACTTTAATTGCACAGCCTGGATTTGCAGGTACATGATAGAGTCCCACCTGAAAAATAGCAACAGTCTGAAAGCAGCCTATGACTGATGTTGGGTGCAGCACCAAAATAAGTCCCTGGATGTGCTGCATAGAGTCCAACATAGTACACCTCGGGCATAGTTTAGGACTGATGTAGGTTTCCCGCTCATGTTAATAAATCCATGATTCTATCCTGGAACAAATTGCTAACATTTGGCAAAACTTTTTTTTTGGACACCTGCAGAGCAGCTGGGTACAATGCTGTTTAATGTTGGGTTACTCAAGCTCCCTGTAATATCATCTCCAAACATTTCTGACCGTAAGATCTGTGTTGTAATTTGGCTGAAGATACCAAAATGGACTTTGAATGTAAGCCTTTAGCTTAATATATGAAAGTCCACAGCTTAATATATGAAGTCCAACCATAAAAAGGTGCCTTATCTGGGGGAATGAACTCTGCTTTTCATATTAGACATGCATTTACGTAGCTTAGATTTCACACTATGCCCACAGAATATCTGACTAATAAATTCTTTAATAAACAAATGAAGGACCATCTCTGTGTATGACTGGGCCAGGCAGAAGATGTTGCACATTATACCCTGCACTGCCCTTCATACGGGTCACCTAGATATAGATTCTTTGATTCATTTTGGAATTTTCTGGGTGGTTTATCAAATGATTGCAAAATTAGATGGTTGCTGGTCAATATAGAATAGAGTATTATTTGTAGGATAGCTTTATATGGGGAAGGGCAGAGCATCTATTCCACAGGCAGAAGGCCAAGGTTCAATCCGCAATGGTATCTCCACAAAGAGCTGAGGGAGCGTCCCTCTCTGAAACCCTGCAGAGCTGCTGCCAGTCAGTGCAGACAATATTGAGCTAGATGGCCTGCCTAAGGCAGCTTCCTATATTCCAAATCTGTCGATTTCGGTTTCTCTGTTTCTCGTTTTCCCAGTTTTGAATTCAGTTCCCAAACCTTTTCCCCCCAGACCACTGCTAACCATGGAATGAGTTTTCTGCCTTCTGTAGCAATTGAAGTGTGCTGTGGCTGGATGCTGTGTGATTTTTCAGTTGCATTTGTATCGCTTCTTTTATTTCTAATGTCTTGCATTTTATTGCACTACAATTTGCATTCCGCAGAATTCAGATTGTAATGCCATAAAATGCCAGCTAAGAAATGAAACGATCCACAAAAATGCGATGACAAACCACTATGAATATTGAATGCGGACAATGCCACGGGCCACCTGAATGAAGCTCACAGACCACGCGTGGTCCACGGACCACAGTCGGGAACCCCTGGTGCAGATCATATTAGGCTGGATGGTCCAATGGTCTGACAGCTTCCTAGGCACTACCAGCGAGAAAATGCCGGGCTACATTTTAAACCCCAAAACAGCGTTGCCTGCCAGGGGGATTCTTCTTTAATTTAAATGACACAATTTTAGGTTTTAACAGCTTGCATCTCCCCCAAAATGTGCATCTTGGATTATCTTGATTGTTTCTATGATTTATGCTACAATGGGCGATGGCTGGGAACAATAAAAATCTGATGGAAGGACCGTGCGTAAGTACTAGGAAGGTGAGATACATTTGTATCAGGATGAGGAGCCTGGCACCCTCCAGCGGTCGAAGGGCTCCAACTCCTACCCTCCTCTCCGGCCACTTCTGCCACTGCTACCCCACAACCTATTCCGTATAAATTAAATTCTAAAAACACAGAAAGCAGCAGGCACCATCTTAGAAGAGGCATTTACTTCTGCAAGAGAGAAAGGCAATACCATCTCACAAGTGTGGGTAGCAATTGTATTTTAAAAAAAAAAAAAAAAACCAAACAACTGCTGTCAGATGAACTGGAGGTACATTTTTCATCAGGAGGAAGGTTTTTTAATGGATCTATAGAAGTAACTCATTGGCTAAGCCTTGCATCCGTTATCCCACAGTTCTTCAACCTTGGGTCTCCGGCCAGCTCAGCCAACGACGAAGGATGATGGGAGTTGTAGTCCAACAACATCTGGGGACCCAAGGCTGAAGAACAGTGCTTTCTACAGCAGGTGTGAGGAAGCCGGATGTTGTTGGACTACAACTCCCAGCATCCCCTAGGCAGCTCGGCCCAAGGTCCGGGATGATGGGAATCTGAGCCCAGCAACACTTGGACAGCAATGGGTTCTCCATCCCTGATGTCGCATTGTCTGCTCTGAACTTCTCAGCGGAAAAGTGGAGTATTGTGTAATAAATTATAAATCCCATTGCGAGAGAGTTAATAGTATTATGAATGCTCTGGTCTGAAGTCAGCAGTGCAGTGGCAAACCCAGAAGCACACAGTCCCTTCATGATAGTCATGCCACCCCCGATGCAACCACACCCCATCAATCGCTTGCTTGCTCTCCATCATCATTTCCACACTCTTCAGTCCTTCTTGTGCAAGCCTTCTCCCATAACAGCAAAAGTCCCTAGGAACCCATCAGCATGAAAGGGGAGTGTGTTAGCTACTGAGAAGAGTCTTCTCTGTGGCTGACTCACCTCCTTTCACTCTGATTGGCTCCAATGAGCAAGAAAGAACAAGGAAGCATGTTAGAAGACTCTTCTCAGTGGCTAACACATTCCCCTTTCACGCCGATTGGCTTGTAGGATGCTAGAGACATAGGGACCTGGCTGGGACCCTGCTCCCAAAAAAGTACGGGGGGATCTAGGACCCCCTCTGAGACCCTGGATGACTACACCCCTGTCTAACACAATTAGAATCCTCCAACATGCAAAGCCAAATTTTGCAACTCTGACCAAGGCTGCAATCTTACACGGGTTTACTTGGGAGTCAGCCCTACTGAACGCAATGGGGCTTACTCTCAGGTTAAAAAAAAAAAAAAATCCCCCAGCACCACACAATGCCAAATTTTGCAAATCTGACCAAGGGTACACAGGTGTGCTGGGGAGTTGGCCCCAGTGATCTTAATGGGATGTATTCCCAAGTTTAAAAAGAAAAGCACAGGACCGCACTCTGAATTAAATGCCACTGCATGAATTCATGTCTATTGCATCCTTTTGTTTGCAATATGGGGAGGGGCTTCATAGCCCTGCAGCCCCACCCTCTCGAGGCCACTGTAAGCCCCACTGCTGCCACTTTCTCCCAAGTTAAAGCTAGCAATTGCGCTCAGCGGAGGTGGTCGGGCCTTTTCACATTTCGGGAATTGCCATGCTCAGTTTGCCACTGGGCTTATCAGGAGGGGGAGCTTCCTGTGTCCCTGGCAGATGGCCTCAGAGGCCCAGCAGCCCACAAAGCCAATGGTCAGGGGTGACGGGAGTTGCTGTAGTTCAACAACATTTGGAGCCAGTGGACGCTGGTGGCGCCGCTGTCAGTGTGCAGTGAATCTGCTCCGGGTTTCCGTTGGAGCTTCAAGGAGCTGTCCAAGGCGCTGAAGCCTATTCCCAAAATATGGCCAACTCCTTGAAAGTTCAGACTAAAACACGGAGTGGATTCACTGCAATGACATCGGAGCCATTAGTGTGCATTGTCTGGAGGACCACTGTCTCTCCTAGGATACAGTACATGCTCAACAGGGAGTTGCAGCCAACCAAGAGCCTCATGAATGTACATTCCTGCAGTCTTCCCTTGACAGCTGCCACATTTGTTGTTTGAATGAGAGAATCACAGAGACAGCACCACACAGCGATGGTTCTCATCACTTTGCATCAACTCCAACTTGCCTGCAAAGCCAGTTTCACACAACCTATTGCTGGTCGTGGACAGGCAGGGCTGGAGCATGTGTGCAAGCTGTTGTCAATGCACTGTCTGCAGTCTTATACCTGGGACAGTCATCTGTGGAAGCTGCTATGTGGCAGCTATCAAGTGATGAATGTGCATGTATGGATCACCCTTTTGTGGCCCCAGTGCTTTTGCAGAAACAAGCCGGTGCTCACTTGTGGTCCTGATGTTGCATGCTCAAATGCCCACTTTAAGCATCTTTGTTGCGCACCATTGAAATGTAATGTGTGATTTGGCCTTTTGTCTTCACTGTCCACAACACATTCCTCATTCTTACAGGAGACTCAGCTTCAAAGCAGCTTTCGCAGCAGGAAGTTAAAGGCATGTTTTTATCCAAAAGAGCATATCTAAACAGGTAAACCTAAAAATGGTAAACCTGGGCTGTCCCACTGCAAAGGATGAGCCACATAACTGAATGATTCCACTTTAATTAAAAAAACAACAACCCTGCACACAGAAAGTTAGCATGCCAGGGAGAACCATAGAAACATTGTGTTGGAAAGCCATCAAAGGACATTCAGTCTAACCCTCTTCCAATGCAGGAAACCCGCTACTGCAGCATGCAGAATGTTAGCCTAGAACCCTTCTCCCTGACATGCTAGTTTTCTATGGGCAAGGAGTTCTTAAGCTTACTCCCCCTGTGCACCAAGTGAGGACCACACATGCTTAAAGAGAGAAGTCCTCATTTGTTGTCCTTCAACTCTGGAACGTTCTCCCCTCCTTAGGGGACTGATCAACTCCTGAGCCCATATATCTCCTAAAAGAGGTGCAAGTCAGTAACGGGGAAACTGAGGCTGTCCAGATGTTGCTGGTCTCCAGCTCCTTAGCCAACACACCTGTAGGTCAAAGACGATGGGAGCTGTAGATCAGCAACATCCGGAGAGCCACAGACTCTGGGGCATATCGGGATGAAGTTTGCTTTTGTTGGCTAAGCACAGGTGTTTAATCTCAAGACAACAGCATTTAAAATCACTTAACTAAAGCATTTGCTATTAATGTATAATTACTCACCCTGAGCTTTTGGGGCATGGGGGATAGGGATGGAAGGACCTATCAATTTCGGTTGTCTCATTTTTCCATCCTTAAAAAATCCTCATAAAAATTCTCCAGCATTGTAGTGAGAATTTCTCCTAATAAAACACATTTTTGTCGGCAGCTTTCACTAATCCACACATTTGTTTGCAAGCCATAGAGTGCATTTGTGTGTGTGTGTGTGTTATTTTCACTCATATATTCATTTTTATCCACACTTACCCCTAACATATGCGTTTTTGTAAACGTCGTTTGGTTGGCAAAAGGCATTGCTGAAGTCGAATAAGTGTGAATTTCAAAGGATGGCTGTGTTTTGGTGCTCATATTGTTTCAGAAAGTACAAATTTGATCGATTCCGCTTGAACTGCGAACCGAATTGAATCCCTCGCCCATCCCTACACAGGGGGCTACAGATGAAATAAAATAAATCCATAGACGAGGAGCAAGGAACAGAGTGTGTGAAGAGACCCTTTAAAAAAAGGAGCCCGCCCCCCAAATAAAGGCCCTTGTGGAAGGGCCATAGCTCAATGGCAGCACATTTGCTGGACATGCAGATGGTCCCAGGTTCAACCCCTAATGGCATCTCTAGGTAGGATTGGAAAAAGATCCCTGCCTAAATCTCTGGAGAGCCGCTGCCAGCCAGAGTAAGCAGGACAGAGCTTGATGGACCCAAAGTCTGTCTTGGTTTAAGGCAGCTTCCTGCATTCAGCTATGTTCCAGTTGGTCATTGCAATTACATGTCTAATGTCGATTCCCTAGATCATTCCTGGGTAAGACAGGGGAACATGCGGTCTTGTCATCATAACCCCTGGGCTGCTCCATTCCCTATGTTTTTTAGGTGTACTCCAAAAGTTTATTACATGCGCCTGGAAATGTGACACGCAAACATCTCGGCACCTGTGGCTCCCTGTTGTGCTTAGAGGGCAGTGGCAAACCTGGTGTTATGTGTGTCGTGGTTGAAAAGGCCCACGCAACAAACGCCCTCCCGGATCCCTGCGCAATCTCAGCGCGGAGACGATTTGAGGGTTCCACCCTTCCCCTCCTTAGCTGTTGCCCTGTTAGCTCTTCCCAGCCTCACCCCACCCTGGGCCCTCTCCCAAGGCCACCTCCACCTCTCCAATCCCTTTATCCAATCCCTAAGGGCCTTCCTCTCCCATTGAGCATCACTTGGGCAGCCCCCAGCCAGGATCTGAGCAGAACTTCAAACTGTGTAAGGTTGTGATCAAGCAGGATTTTCTTCCTGTGGGTTGAGAGATGTGCATTCCACCTCCCTACCAACCTCCCACATTCTCATTCCCCCCCCCCCACAAATCATTCACTGATTGCACACTTGGAAAATCCAGGATCCAGCTAGCTGCATGAGGCAACCAGGTGCCCTCTGAAGGCTCAATCTTGGATGATTCCCAAGAACATCAGTTTCATCAGCCGATGACTCTCATCTTCTGGCTCATGATCCACAGCAGGGGGAAGGCCCTTTTGCCTTTGAAAGAACCAAACCTCCTCTGTGACTCTCCTGCACCAAGGATCCAGCAAACAAAATGGGACAAAACGAAACAAAAATATCCCAAAACCTGGATTGTCTCCATGGGGCTGTGGACGGATGCCTTGTTTGAAAAGAGTCATGTGTGGCCTCCAGTGCCCACCCACACCCTCCAGATTGAAAGAAGGGCTCCTCCTATACACATGGCAGGTGGGCGGGTGCAGGTGATGCCCATAGAGGGGGAGGGGCCAGCAGCAACAGGAGGAGGTTGCCCTTAAAGGTCTCACATAATAGTGCACCGGTTCCTCCGCAGCGCCCCCTGGAAACGAATGGTGGTGTGGACGTGCTTGCACCGGGCGCACCCCACACTCTTGAGGAGTTCACTGAAGAGCAAGAGGATGTGCCAGTTGTACTTGGCCGAACACTCGATGTAGCCGCACTTCCAAGTCTTCTTCACCAGGTTGGAGACATTCCAGCGGGGGATTACTCGCCCTTTCTGGAGGTCCCGTTTGTTCCCCACGATAATGATGGGTGTCTCTGAGGTGCCGATGACCCTTCAGAGAGAAAGAGAGAGAGAGGGATGGAGGAAGGGTTGATAAGCACAAGTCAGGGGAGGGGGAATGAGAAAGGAGAAGGGAAATGTAGATGCTCCATCTGCGGAAGGGCTCAGAGGTCCCAGCAATAAGCTGTGGTAGTAATCCAGCACATTACTTCTGGCTCACACAATAGCTTCTGCCTTGAAGGCACAAGAAGAATCCTTATGAATTACAATCAGGGGTGTAGTCATCTGGGCCCCCAGGGGATCTCAGACCCCTTAAGTTTTGGGGAGCCAGGTCCTATGTCTCCAGCATCCTACGAGCCAATCCGCATGAAAAGGGAGTGTGTTAGCCACTGAGAAGAGCCCCAATGAATCTCCATGGCAAGCTAGCCTTTTTTAGTTCAAAAAGCCAAGACAAGTTATGGCGAGGGGAAATTCTGTAACTGCAGAAGAAGAGACGGTGAATCCTGAGGATAGCATCCCATCTACATCATCCAAGCAGTTTGGTAGCAGCAGGAGATAAAATGTGTAGACACTGAATCCAGACATCCAAGCAGCATCTCTGACAGGGAGAAAGGGCAGTCAAATGGTGACAGTGACAGAGAAGCAGAAGGCAGCATTCGAACCTGATCAGAGTGGTTTATCATCTTAGAAGGTTGTGTGATCTTAGAAGGGGGCACGGCTGTGTCTATCAGGAAGGGACCCTGCGCTTCCAAATTGGTCACTACACTACTGATTACAATGAATGTGAATTCTCCTTTGTGCTGTGGGCTAGTTTCTACACCCCCACACACCCCTCTCTCTGTCCTCCATTCAGGCACGCAAGAAGCATGGTCAGAGTTGAAGGACACATCCCAGCCAGGCAAAATACGAAAGAAAAAAGGAAGAAGGATTCAAAACAGGGTGCAAAAGAAGGTGTGACTGGGGGCCAGACGGAGAGCTCTGGAGGGCCGCTTCCCCCCCAAATACCAGACTCCAGCTTTGCGTGTTTGTTTAAAGGGCTATGAATATGCAACGAAGTCCATGCTTTGGTCTACTTTATTGGACTGAGGTGCTTGCTTTTAACAGAAGTATGAATTATTAGGGATGAGAGAATCTGTCGGGTTTGGCTCCTCATTTTTTCCAGTCGTAAGTTTGGTTCACCCCATTTCTGTACCCATTGGCAATGAGAAACACAGTCGATACAAAAATTCATGTGCCCATTTCTCTCACGGCAAGCATTTTTTCGACATATACGCTTGCCTCATTTCTGCATTTCTGCAAGCTATTTCCTCTCACGTAATGCACGTTCGCGTGTCATTTTATGTATGCATATCCTTGTGTTGGTGAACTGCACCACAACACCCAGAGAAGTGTGGATCTCATAGAAAAGCTGCATTTCAGCTCTCACATTGGTTGGGGGAAATGCGGACGAAATGAGCTGCCATTAACAATGCAAACTCACACCTTGCTTCCCCCCATCCCTTTGAGTGAGTGCTGTAAGAAAGAGGGGGGCACCCCAGTTAGTCAGCCATGAAGCCAATGTGAAGAAAAAAATACTCATGGACAGTGCATCCGATATCCACGGACTCTTGCTGTTTTTGGGCAGTGGGGCAGTGAATCTGCTCTGGGTGTTGGTCGGAAATTTCAAGGAGCTGTTCAACGTGTTGAAACCTATTCCCCAAACAGGCTCAGCACCTTGGACAGCTCCCGACAGCAAATTTGCTCCAGGTCCTACTCTGGCCTTTCAAGGAGCTTTCCAAGGTGCTGACAGTGGCTAAAAATTAGATTCAGCACCTTGGGAAGCTCCTTGAAAGTAAATCCACCCTGGTTGGTTCAGGCTTTCCAAGGTGCTGAAATCCACTCCCAAAATAGGTTCAGCACCTTGGACAGCTCCTTGAAAGGTCAGACTAAAACCCGGAGCGGAATAACCGCCCCTCTAACACCAAAGCCACCAGTCACCACTGTTTTCAAGACTCCCCAAATTAACACCTGGATCCAGCACCACCACCCTTTTCTCCAGTCACATCCAGGACAGGATGAAGAAGAGGCATATTTTTACCTTGTTTCTAGGATCTGCTGCCTAATGGTTTTGACATACTCAAAGCTGTCAAAACAACAGATGTCATAGACCAAGATGTAGGCATGAACACTCCGGAGGCCCCTGCAGCACACGTCCGCCCACTCCTGCGAGACAGACAGGGAGAGAGGGACAGATCAGGGAACACACAGCACAAAACTCCGCCATGGCAACATCCCCTCCCAGCCCACCCACAACCTTGGAGGGAGAGTTCACTCTCACTCATCAGCTCAGTTGTGGAAGCAGCTCCTCAGGTGTCCAGATCAGGAAGATACCCACCCTCCCCCCAGGGCTGGCCCTAAGATAAATAGCACCCTTGGCACACACGCATACCCCTGTCAGCTTTGCAGGGCCACCCAGAGGTTTTATTTGCAACACATAATGATTGGTAATGTTGCATTAAAGTAACGCTGTGCTCCACCAATTTTTATCACAAATGACATCCAAGTGGACATTGGAAAAGAAACATAATTTAAAGCTGGCTGAAGATCATTATTTTCTTGTTAGTACCCAAACAACCTGTAGAACCTTGGGGGGGGGGGGGAAGGTTCCATACACTTGCTTTTTGCCACCCGAGAAAACATTTAAACATTATTAAAAAAACAGCCACTAGGTACCAGGAAGGTACCAGAAAAATAAATGGGAAGCTGACAGCGGAACATCCTTATAATGTTCTTATAATGCTCCATTCATTCATGCCTTACACACAATAATAGAGTGTATTAAATCCACTCTAGTCAGCCTTGGCCAACATATCAGGATCATAAATCGGGAACAACGTTCAAAACATTCAAAAAACACAGCCACTAAGTTGAGCGAGGCACCTCCCTCCGCTTGCTCACTCCTAAGGCCAGGCCTGCCCCTCCTCCCACATTGTCTCTTTATCCAGTAAAAAAAAAAGTGAGGAGTGGGAGAGCTGCAAAGGAAAGCATCCTCAGTGGGTGCAACACAAAGGAGCTTGAGGGGAACTGGAATTTCTTCAAATATTTTGCTCCGAGAAAAGCCCAACCACTGACCCCCTCCCGCACATACATACGCACCTTGGAGAAAATGAAGGTACCTTTGCAGAATTTCCTCCAAATATTCTCTATCATTGCACAGGGGGGGGGGAGAGGGAGAGACCACAACCATTTTTGTTTCTACCACCTCCAATCATGTCCCAGAATGATGGTAGGTCTGGCGGATTGTGGAGGATGCAAAATGGCAGCCACGATGTCAGTGCTTTGTCTATTATCGCCCCTTGCAAGGACAACAAGGGAAAAAAAGAAAAATCAAGTTGGAGGAGGCACGGGGGGGGGGGAGAAAGATACTAATTTCCTGGCACTCTGAGAAACAGTTGATTTTGTCCTTCCCACCGAACTTCTCTACCCACAAATAGGGTGGAGAGAAGTTGAAGTGGCTATTTGTGCACAGAACTATATGGAAGAACACCGAGCGAAGACATGGAAAAGGGTGCAGGATGCGGGGCTGAGCTTAAATTTTTTTGTCAGAAGACAAGCTTCCAGACCCCATGATTCCAAACACAGGATTGAGAGTGTGGGGGCAGTAAATTCTTTCAGAAGCCAGGGCAGTTAGTGAACGTAAGGTTTCTAGTGAATGGGTGGGGGCAGGGGAAGAGATATTATTACAGAAAAAAGGAGCATTGTAGAGTAATATTCTGCGAGAGAACGGAAATGGTCCAAATGTGCCACATTTATACAGGTCACGCCATCCAGTTTTACATGATGCAGAAATCGCCTCACCTTCTCAGATGCTTTCTTAATTTGTTAATTAAATTATTATTTCTTTATTAAATTTATATTCCACCCTTCCTCCTAGCAGAGGCCCACACGGTATGTAGGTCAGGGATGGAGCACCTCAGGCCCAGGGGCTGAACGCAGATTGCCCATTCAACCCTCAGGACTCTCTCCAGGCCCTGCCTCTCACCAGCCTTGCTCTTCACCCTCCTTCAGTGCTTTTGCCTGGTGGAATGATAATGAAGATTTGAATTTACTGTATATCCTGACCTTCCACTTGAAGGAGCCCAGGGCAACAAACAAGAACAAAACCATTGAACAAGAAAAAGGAAAATGTACTAAAAACAGTTTAAAAAGTTCCTAAAAACACAATTAACGATTAAAAGAAAACATTCTGTGGAGGGCAACAAGGATGATCAGGGAACTGGAAACAAAGCCCTCTGAGGAGAGACTGAAAGAACTGGGCATGTTTAGCCTGGAGAAGACTGAGGGAGATGGGATAGCACTCTTCAAGTACATGAAAGGTTGCCACACAGAGGAGGGCCAGGATCTCTTCTCGATCATCCCAGAGTGCAGGACATGGAATAATGGGTTCAAGTTGCAGGAAGCCAGATTTTGGCTGAACATCAGGAAAAATTTCCTAACTGTTAGAGCCATACGACAATGGAACCAATGACCTAAAGAGGTAGTGGGCTGTCTGACACTGGAGGCCTTCAAGGGGCAGCTTTACAGCCATCTGTCGAGAATGTTTTGATTTGGATTCCTGCATTGAGCCGCGGGTTGGAATTGATAGCCTTAAAGGCCCCTTCCAACTCTACTATTCTATGATTCTATCGTTTTATGATACTATGATTCTATGGTTCTAAAACACGGCTCAAAATATTCTAAAACCCAGTGAAAAACATTCTAAAAGATAGTGAAAAAGTTTCATCAACGATCTTCAGGTTCCCAGGGACAGTCCTCGTCAGCCATCCAATGCCTGGGTAAACAGGAATGCTTTCAAATTCCTCCTGGAAGTCAATAGCGACAGAGACAGACGCACCTCAGAGTGGAGGGCATTCCACAAATGGTGAGCCACCACTGAAAAGGCCCTATCACCAGTCAGGGCCAACTGGGCAGCGCTCGGTGGTGACAGCACCAACAAGGCCTCGTCTACCGATTGTAGGCTCCAAGATGGTTATACTGGAGAAGGCACCCATTTAGATACTTCGGTCCCAAGGCATTTAGGGTTTTATAGGCTAGGACTAGCATCTTGAATTGGGCCCAGTAGCTCACTGACAGAGCCACCGGCTGTCCTTGAACTGGGCTAATGATTCCTGCTTACCTGGATGGAAGAGATGGATGGAAGAAATGTATGCACAGACATCTCTGACTTCTATGTGACTGGCATGGACCCTCCTGTACAATGGTAAGAGTCACATCTATGGCTCTGCCTGCATTTGTCCACCACTGGCATGGAGGCCCTGGAAGGCTGCCCGTGAGAGAATGGGGCCCTTTGGCAGGAAAAAAAGGTTCCTTCCTTCTCTCCTGTGTAGATTTTGTTTATGTTGTTATTTATTTATTTATTTATTTATTATTTGATTTATATCCCACCCTTTCTCCCAGCAGGAGCCCAGGGCGGCCAACAAAAGCCCTAAAAACACTTCAAAACATCATAAAAACAGACTTTAAGACACATTAAAACAAAACATCTTAAAAAAATGTTTTAAAAAGCTTTCAAGGCATCTTTTTAAAAAGGTTAAAAACATTGTTTTTTAAAAAAAGGTTTAGCAACATATTAATAAGCAATAGCTTTAAAAAGTAATGCATCCTTAAGCATGGCATTTTATATTTTTCCATGGAAAATGGAAATGGACTGCCTTCAAGTCGATCCTGACTTACGGTGACCCTATGATAGAGGGGTTTCAAATTATTCACGGTGTGGACAGGAGGGCATTTTCGCTTCTGTCATCACACTAGGGCCAATTGGCGTCTTTCGACGAAGATTCAGGACAGACAAAGGGAAGGACTTTTTCGGCACCGCGCAGAGTTAAGCTACGGAACTTGCTCCCATGGGAGGCAGCGGGGGGGGGTTTGCCAACTTGAAAAGGGGATTTGACAAATTCATGGAGATGAAAGCGGTTAGCAGTGGCTACGAGCCACAACCGTCGGAGGCAATACACTTCTGAATACCAGCTGCTGGGAATCACAGATGGGGAGAGTGCTCTTGCACTCAAGGCCTGCTTACGGGCTTTCCAGAAGGCGCATCTGGCTGGCCACTGTGAGAAGAGGCTTCTTCTCCTTGGCGATCACTCGTGACCGAGTAAGATTGTCTTCCAAAATAAAGTCCTTAACAAAGGATCCATCTGAATCTATATCCACCACCGATGCACCAGTTCATGACTAGGGGCTTCTGGATTTCACAGTCCTGCCCCCGTTGCCATTCGCCGATCGCCACGGGACTTTTGTTATGGAAGACACCTGTGCATGAATTTGTTTTATGTGGGGAGATCGGCACACGATGACCAACACACAATCTTGACAGAAAAAGGCTTTGATCCAATGGCATGGGTACCACGATGATCGGAAGTCTTTTATCTGCTGCTGCCTTCATCCGCCTTCACAGCCGTTGTAACATACACATTGTTATCCTCCACCTGTTCTGCCGTTGAGGACTTTCTTGGATCGTTCTTTGTCTGGCTCCTCTCCCTTGACCTTACCGCCGTGGGTGACCCTGCTGGGAGTACATGACTCCCGACGGCATCGCTCACAGAGTTCATTGGAACACGCAAGGCCACTCACCACTGCAAGGTGACGATCCAGCCAGGGGTGCAAGAAGAGGATATGCTGGGCTGGTTGGGCCCCCCTGTGATTCAACCCAGCAGGCAGGCTCTTCTTTTCTGATTAAGCTTCGTTTGAGAGTGGAGCAGGCTGACTCAAGAGGTGGGGTGAGCCGTCATTCGCTGGAGGCATTTAATCTTCGCATCCTTTTTCCTCTCCGACGCTCACATCTGCTCTCTTTGTGTGGGCAGGCCACTCTCAGGACAGTCAACCGTGCTGGCTCTAGAGAGTCCCAGACTCCTCCGCAGAGCCACCGCCGGCTCACTGTGCACCGAGTCACACTGTTCCAGTACACTTCTCTTTTATAAGCGGCCGTTTTATTTTTCATTTGCCGAAAGAACATTTGGAAAACACCTGGGGGGTTCCCCAACAGGGAACGGCCTGGATTCTGAGCAAGGCTCCTTCCCTCTCGTTTTGTCCTTGGCAGAAAAAGTGATGGGAACAGAATTATACAGTATAAGTCCAACTGAATGCCAAGGCCATGCCTGGGGCTCGCCGATTCTTTATCTGAAGCTGCCTTTCTACTCTCTCTGTGACGTCAGAGAAGCTAAGCCTGGGGTCGCCAACCTTTGCGGACCAAGAGGGCACATTTCAAATTTGGAGAGCGTGCTGGGGTCACCAGTCACAAAATGGCTGTCGATGGTGGTGGTGGCATGACACAAAATTAGTCACAGTGTCGCATTTCCCCATCATTGTATTTCCATGCTAGAAAAGCCTTGTCCTGTTGAATTTCTGCCTGCCCTACAGCTGTTAAAGCCACAAGAACCCTGTTTTTCCCCATTGCAAGCCCTGAACCAAAGCCTAAGCTGCCATCCTGTACCCACTTAACTGGAAGTAAGCCCCATTAAACACAACGTTTAATGCCATTGTACCGTAAATTAACTTAATAGGAATTCTTAATGAGTGCCTGGCCTTTAGCTCCTTCAAAGCAGGAGACATGCCTATGCCTCTGTTTTCACATTTGGGGGTGGGATTCTATAACATTCACCCACATTTATTGTGTATTTGGAGAAAATAGCTTCTAGGCACTACCTGAGCTCAGATGAACCCAGCATAGGAAAGATGCATCCTGGTTGCTAGGGAAAAAGGAAGAGCAAACTATGGAAATGCCAAGGACTAGGCAAAAAAAGACAGAAGCAGGAAAACGTCACTAAAAGGAAGACCAAAACAGCAGCTCTATAGGACCCTGGGGATTCCTATTGCCTGGTGTCCAAACAACTCACTTATCAATCACAGCTCTGACTTTGTTCATTGGCTAATAACACTGACAGGCAGGGACAGGCAGGCTCATTGCACATAAATCACTTAGAAAGGTACCTGCACTTTTTGCTCCATAACGTTTTTTCTAGGAAAGCTAGAGACTTGGTTTTTTAAAAAAATGAAAGCACAGATTCTAGGCTATCAGGTGGGGTCCCATGGTGCCGTGGGTGATGGGTTGGCAACTCCAGAGCTAAGCCAATGGCAGAAACAGAGGCTGGAACTCATCATGACATCAGAGGTGATCAGCCCATCACTCTTGGAACTTGCTAGTATGACAACCGCACAATCAGGATGGTGAAATGAAATGGAAATGGACTGCCTTAAAGTCAATTCTGACTTACGGCAATCCTATGAATAGGGTTTTCATGGTAAGTGGTATTCAGAGGGGGTTTACCATTGTCTTCCTCTGAGGCTGAGAGGCAGTGACTGGCCCAAGGTCACCCAGGGAGCTTCATGGCTGTGTGGGGATTTGAACCCTGGTCTCCCAGGTCCTAGTCCAACACTCTAACCACTATGCCACACTAGTACTTGTCCAAAAGGCAGAATCACTGCAGACCCTTTGACAAGAGCCGACTATGTTCCTTCTGATGCTGGGATCCCCAACGTGGTGCTCATAGACACCAGAGCACCCTCAGGCACCCTCCAGTGCACCAAGGACCTTTGCTCCTCCCAATTTTTATGGCTTTGGCTTTGCGGGATGTTTGATTGGGAGCAGGTTGCCTGCGTGTGTGTGCTTTTTTCGTATGTGCTTTTTTGAGGATAGGTGTTTTGCCTGTTTTGGGGGGGAGGCAGTTCTGAGCACTGTCAGTTTTCCTTCTGCAAAATGGGTATTTTGTTTTGCCCATGACAGATTTTCAAATGGGCCCGCAGGCTCAAAGATTACTGGCAACCCTCTGTAAAATCTAGTGGTACATCTTCCTTCCTTTGGTTGAAGGGGATCATGCCTGATCCACACTTCTCCCCCTCTAACTTCAGGGATAAGAACCCCACAAAAGGCACTAGCCTGAAAAAAAACAGTGATTATGCTGGGCACATAGGAGGATCCGCTATCCTCTGTGCACCAGCTTGCTTGCTTATAAATTTAATTAAGGCACTTATAAATCACTAAATATTTTTTTAAAAAAAATTCAAGGCAGCATACACAAAGCTAAAAGGCAGAGAGTGATCACACAACATCATAAAAGACAGCATAAAATACAAGCGCATAAAAACGTCACAGTGGCTAAGAAAAAAATGCAATAAAATGTATGATCAACAGCTACTCTGAAAATGCCTGGGGGAAAGGCCTCTCGCATACCCCAAAAACATAAAATCTTTGGCATGTGCTTTAAATCTACAGGAAGAGCCTTCCACATTTCATGCAGTGCTCTGTTCAGGGTCTTACACAAGGCCCCTTTTGAGCTTCTTCACCTGCATGCAATTCCTGCCCGCTATAGGCGACCAGGCTAGCGCTTCAATGCAAGGCTGCTGAAACCCTGGTGCTTACTCGGCAATGAGGAAAATACACTCTGTATGTGCACAGGGGAAGTCTCTACTGTGAGTTCACTAACAAAATATCCATCATTACCAGGAAAAAGTGGAGTGGAGGGGGATTGGCTTCCATCACAAGAGAATTTCTCCGCCTCCGCCCCCCACTAGAAAGCATTACTATTCCGTCACAGGAGTTAGAAACCCTCCCCTGGCTACACCCCTCAATGGCTCTTCTCTGTGCCTGGCCAGAATGAGTCCTTGAAGTGTGATGATGCCTCTCGTTTGCCTGGATGGAGAGAAAGGGTGCCTAGAAATCTCTGGCTGTTTTGAAGCTGGAAGTTAGGCTATTGTACGTAGGTAAGTCTCGATCTGTTGCTCCGCCCACTTTTGCCACTAACCCTGCCCACCCACTGACACACTCCTCCTGCAAGGTTGCCCACAAGGGAAATGTCCCCCTTGGGCTGGAAAAGCGTCCCCCTATCCCTGGCATATATTCAACTGTGCTTTTGGGGAGGGACTACAATTTCCTCCCCCTGCCCCGCTGCTGAACCCAGGGGAGATTTGGCCCAGAAATTTTAATTTGTTCCCAGGGAAGGGAAACAACCTGTTTGCATAGGCCGTCTTAGAACTGAGTTTCTTGGTTGTGCTCAGACAGGAGTGGGGGACACATTTGGCCCTCCAGATGTTGTTGGACCTGAACCCCCAGCAGCCCCTGGAACCAGGATGGCTCATGACCAGGGATGATGGGCGTTGCAGTCCAGC
The DNA here is from genome assembly GCF_030035675.1 of Rhineura floridana. Classification (NCBI taxonomy): domain Eukaryota; kingdom Metazoa; phylum Chordata; class Lepidosauria; order Squamata; family Rhineuridae; genus Rhineura; species Rhineura floridana. Next base: position 2,759,962 of record NC_084500.1, on the reverse strand, counting down.
AACATCTGGAGGGTGCAGGTTCCCTATCCCTGAACTAGTGGCTGATGAAGCAACAAAAGACAGGAACATATGGAAATGGGCTGCCTTCAAGTCGATCCCCACTTATGGCTACCCTACGAATAGGGTTTTCATGGTAATTGGACTGAAGCTCAATCCAGACAAGACTGAGATGCTGTTGGTGGACGGGTTCTCTGATCGGATGGTGGATATATACCCTGTCCTGGACGGGGTTACACTCCCCCTGAAGGAGCGGGTTCGTAGTCTGGGAGTCTTTTTAGACTCTTCCCTCTCACTTGAGGCTCAAGTAGCCTCGGTGGTTAGGAATGCATTTTACCAACTTCGGTTGGTAGCCCAGCTACGTCCCTATTTGAGTAAAGAGGACCTTACATCAGTGGTACATGCTCTGGTAACCTCACGTTTGGATTACTGTAATGCGCTTTACGTAGGGCTACCTTTGAAGACAGTTCGGAAGCTACAACTAGTGCAAAATGCGGCGGCCAGATTGCTGACAAGGACCAAGCGGTCCGAGCATATAACACCTGTTCTGGCCAGCTTGCACTGGTTGCCAATATGTTTCCGGGCTAGATTCAAAGTGTTGGTATTAACCTATAAAGCCTTATACGGTGCGGGACCATGATACCTTGCGGAACGCCTCTTCCGATATGAACCGGCCCGTGCACTACGTTCCGCTACGAAGGCCCTCCTCCGGGTTCCAACTCACAGGGAGGCCCGGAGGGTGATGACAAGATCTAGGGCCTTCTCAGTGGTGGCCCCCGAACTATGGAACAGTCTCCCTGAGGAAGTACGCCTGGCGCCGACTCTGCTCTCCTTCCGGCGCCAGGTCAAAACCTTCCTATTCTCTGAAGCATTTTAAGTTGCACTGATTTACTTTTTAAAATGTTTATTGTATTGGATTGATGATTGTATTTTAGTATTATTTTGTTATTCATTGTATTTTTATGCTGTTTTATGTTCACCGCCCAGAGAGCTATTGCTAGTCGGGCGGTATATAAATTTAATAAATAAATAAATAAATAAATAAATAAATAAGCAGTATCCAGAGGGGGTTTACCATTGCCTCCCTCTGAGGCTAGTCCTCCCCAGCTGGCTAGGGCCTGCTCAGCTTGCCACAGCTGCACAAGCCAGCCCCTTCCTTGTCCACAACTGCCAGCTGGGGGGCAACTGGGCTCCTTGGGACTCTGCAGCTTGCCCACGGCTGCACAGGTGGCAGGGCACGTAACCCCTGAGCCACTCACCGTGGGGGTGATCTTTAGCTGGCCCTTAATGCCCAGGAGACACGAGAGGGGATTTGAACTCATTGACTCTCCTCCCCACTGTGCTATACCAGCTGTCAGGAACACATACATGTGCTTATAAATGCTGTCAGCTCTTCCAGGATTCCTTGGGAATAAGGCGCTTTGAGGTCCCTGTGGTCTGTTAAGAACACAAACAGAGCCTGCTGGATCTGGCCAGTGGCCCGTCTAGTCCATCATCCTGTTCTCACAGTGGCCAGCCAGATGCCCCAATGGGAAGCCCCCAAGGAGGACTTGAGCGCAACAGCAACTCTCCCCACGTGTGATTCCCAGAAGAATACCCCCTCTGATCATGGAGGCAGATCATAGCCATCAAGGCTAGCAGCTCCTGATAGCCTTATTCTCCATGTATTTGCCTAATCCTCCTTTAAAAGCCATTCAAGTTGGTGGCTGCCTCTCGTGGGAGCGAAGTCCATAGTCTAATTACGGGCTGTGTCAAAAAGGACTTTCTTTGGTCTGTCCTGAATCTGCCAACACTCAGCTTCATTGGATGTCCATGAGAACGTTCTGTTGTTCTCGGCCTTCTGAGTTAGAGCCAGAATTGTTCGGTCAATTGTTGCTGCTGCTGTTCTAGGGGAACTGAGGCAGCTTAGCAGACCCAGAGTCTAGCTAGCTCTACACTGTCTATACTGACTGGAAGCTGCTCCTCAAGATTTCGGGCAGGGTTCCTCCCAGCCCAACCTGGAGATGTCAGGGATTGAACCTACATGCCAAGCAGATCCTCTGTCATTAGGGATGGGGGAGGGATTTGATCCAGGTCTCATTTATTTATTCATTTGTTATACTTGTATACCACCCCATAGCTGAAGCTCTCTGAGCGGTTTACAGTAACTGAAAACAAATACAATTGAAAATACGTATTTTTTTTTAAAAAAAACAATTTAAAACACAATTTAAAAATTTAAAACAATATAAAACACATGCTAAAATGCCTGGGAGAAAAGGAAAGCCTTGACCCGGCGCCAAGAAGATAACAGTGTCGGCGCCAGGCGCACCTCGTCAGGGAGATCATTCCATGATTTGGGGGCCACCACTGAGAAGGCCCTCTCCCTCGTCGCCATTCTCCGAGCTTTCCTTGGAGTAAGCCAATCTATCAAATGCACATTTACTGAAACAATAGGACCGAAACACAGCCATACTTCAAAATCTGCACTCGTTTGAATGTCACGGTGCCGTTTGCCAGCCAAGCAAGGTTTGCACAATGCACATGTTAGGAGAAACCGTGCACAGAAAATCTATAGGCAAATGTAACACACAATAGCCATTATATTCGTGACAATTACTTGCAAACATCTGTACATTAGTCAAGACTGCAGACAAATGTGTTGACTTGGGGAAATGTAGACTAAATTGCTGACAAATATTCATGAGGACTTTTTTTTTTTTTAAATGCAAATTGCTGCAAAATGTGAGATTGGAAAAATGAGGAACCCAGGGAACCGGAACTGGCAGATCCTTCCATCTCAATTTATTCCCTGAGCCACACAGCCTTTCTTTATATTTTAAAGAACAGTGGAGTCGAAAGATTTCAAAAATAAAATCATGCAGATGGATGGATGGATGGATAGATAAATCTATGGAAAGAAGATGTCGCAGAGCTAACCTCTGCATCTGGATCAAGCCTTGAGAGTGGAGATGGAAGGATCTGTCGATTTCAATTCTCACAGTTGCTCATTATTCTAATCTTAAATTCGGTCCTCCACATTGCAAATTTCTTCTAATAGATAATTTTTCGTTTGCCGTTTTGACTTGCATACACATTTTTTGCAAGCAATTAATATAATGCATTCTCTATATGTTATTTTCACAAATATATTCATTCTGTGCAGACTTTCCCCTCATATATACATTTTTGTAAAACATTGCTTGATTGGAAAGCTGCACTGAAAAATTCAGATAAGTGCGCATTTTGAAGGATGGCTGTGTTTTGGAAAGGGCAAATTTGAGCAATTTGGTTTTAAATGCGAATTTAATCAAATTTTTCGCCCTTCCCTACTTGAGAGTAACCCTTACAGGCTCTTTCCCACCCCATTTCCAAGATGGGCTTGAACTGTATTTATTTCTTTGGAACATGGAGACGATTCGTTCTGTGGAGAGACAGGCCGTACTGTGGCGCCAGCCATGAGTCCGTGTCTGCTGCGTTTATGAGCAGCCCGTAGAAAAGGGTGATCATTTCATTGCTTTTGGCTGAAGGGAAGACCTTGCAAACAGCCCTTCGTCACAGCTGACGAAGTGGGTTAACGTGGGGAGCTCACGTTGATTCCCACAACAGTAGCCCTGTAGCGTATATCTCAGGTGGGGAACCTTCATGAGCCCAAGGGCCACCTTCCCTTCCAAGCAACCTTCCGAGGGCCAGATGGCAAGAGTGGGCAGGCCCAAGGCCAAGACTAGGTGGAGCGATGAATGTCACATTTTCCTTTGTACAATAGGCTGGTTCCTGCACAAATTCACACGCCCCTTTCTGTCTTCCATCCAGGCAAGTGACTGGCATTCTCAGAATTCAAAGAAACATCCCGGCCAGGTTGAAAACACTCAAAGGGGGTGCAAACCAGTAAAGGGTGTGGTCTGGGGAGAGATCCAAGGGCCAGATAGCGAGGCCTGGAGGGCCGCCTTTGAACCCCCTTTGGGTCCGAGGTCCCACATTTATTTTATTTATGATTATATTTCTGTCCCACCGTTTCCTCCATGGAGCTCAAGGGGACTTACACATTTCCTTTCCGCCTGCCCAAATTAATCCTCACAACAACCCTGTGAGGTAGGTTAGGCAAAGAGATAGCGGCTGGTTGCCAAGGTCACCCACCCGGCAAGCTTCATGGCCAAGTGAGGATTTGAACCCTGGTCTCTCCCAGGTCCTAGTCCGACACTCTAGCCACTACCCCCTCCCACTTTTAAGCTGCAGTAGAGCCAGAAGCTCTAGGTCGAAAATCTGTGCATGTGATTCAGTTGCGCCAAGGATGCTCACCCTTCCTTTTACCATAAACCTCCTAGGGGAACTCAGCACATTATTTTCCCATAAAGAGGAAGGGTTTTGCACCTCAAACGTTTTTGCCTGGTTGGAGCGTGACCTCAGCCCCTGATAATGCCTCATGTCTGTTTGTCTGGATGAAGGACAGAGCAGGGTGCCCGAGCATGTGTAGAAACGAGCCTGATGTACAAAGGTAACATTTACAGCCATTGTTGTGGCTACTTGTGCATCTGGCCCTGCGCACCACAGCCATGTGGCTCTTGACCAGATGGGAATGCGGCTCTTGGGCAGAAAAAAGTCTCCCTCCTCTGGCCGCTCAGGTCAAAACCAGCACTTTGAATTGGGCTTGGAAACAAATGGGCTGCACGGACCCGTCTGAAAGCGCGTGTGCAGTGCCTGCCAGAATCCCTGAAGCCAGGGAGCGCCCTGAACGTGGCAGCGATATCCAGTGGATGTTTTTCATGGCAGGGGTGGGCGGAATAGGAAACCGCCTGATTCCCAAGCCAGGCCAGGCACAGCGGTCCAATCAACCTAACAGTATTCACTCTGATTGGCAGCACCTCTCCAGGGTCTCAGACAGAGAGAAAGGTCTTTCTTATCAACTTGATCTCTTTGTTATATAAGTAGAGATGGCAGGATTTGAATCTGGCTCCTTCAGCATGAAGGCTTAAGACTCCACCCTCTTCCGGGCAGAGCTCCTCCCTCTCTTGCCATCAGCAGAACAGAAATAAGACAGGTGCCTTCCCCTCCCACCTCCTCCCTTATCTTTCTAATTTGGTCTGTTTTATGGGACACAGAATTTGAAGCTTCTCCATACAAATGTTGGATTGCCTGGATGCCGAATATTGTTGCTCTTATCTTTATTATCCTGCCTTTCCTCCAAGCAGCCCGAGGGGGCAGACATGTTTCTCCCAATCTCTCTGTTTCATCCTCACAACAACCTTGCAAGGTAGGTTAGGCTGAGAGGCAGTGACTGGCTAAAGGCCACTTCATAGCTAAGTAGGGATTTGAACCCGCATTCCCCAGGTCATAGGACAACACTCTAACCACTTTGCCACACTGGCTGGCAATCCAGTCGGGCTCACCCAGCGAAGAGGGGGATTAGGCACCACACCAAACATCTTTAAATTAAAGCCCTACGCTCACAAGGGCCCCAGGCGAGCCCTCTGGCTCCATCTTCAGACTAGTGATTGCCGGTGGGGCAGAAGGCAGCAAGCTCAATGGTAGGTGGAGTCAAGGGCCAATGAGCGGCAGAGCCAGCTGGTTTTGCCCCCATCCTCCCCCTCCCGGCTGAGTTCTACAAGGGGCAGCACAGAGACGGAGGTGAAGGCAGCTCCCAGTCTGGTTGCAAGTTGGAAGGCGGGCAGGCGGGGGCTGCCTCAGGGCAGCCTGAGGTTGGCAGCCTCCGCTGGTTCAGAGCCGTCCGCTCTGAGCACCCGCAGTGAGAGCGAGCAAGACCTACCTGCAGGGTGTTTACTGGAAAAGTCGTGATGGGGGGAAAGTCCATGATTTGTAGGTCGTGGACGTGGCCGTTCATGACCACGGCAGGCAGGTAGACACGGCGGGCCTTGGTGGGGACACAGACCTCGCTGAACTCGTTGTAAAGGAACTGGCGGACAATGGCGCTCTTCCCGACTCCTTGAGCACCCAACACTGCAACCTTGAACGTTGTCACCATGCCGCCCAGCCGCGGCCCCTCTGCGCGACGTGGCGATCGGCTCCTCGGCGCAGTCCGCTGCCTTTGCGCTGCCAGGAAGGCCCCCGGGCTGCATATTCCGGCAGCTGCGATGTCAGCCACAGTCAGCAACCATGCCCTCACCGGCTTGGCCTGTCACTGGAAGACCAGGAGAAACATTGAGAACTGAAAAGGGGCCACCCTGGATCAGACCACGCACCCGTCAAGTCCGGCATCAGCTCTCGCTCATTGTGTGTCCTCAAAATGGGATAGACTGCCTCTGTACATGGAGGTTGTACTGAGTGATCTAGCTCAATGTTGTCAGGTTTCAGGCAGAGGCCGAGTTTATTTATTTATTTATTTTCACTTCTACCCCACCTTTCCTCCAAGGAGCTCAAGGTGGCATACATGCTTCTCTCCCTCCTCATTTAATCCCCACAACAACCCTGCCACGTAGGTTAGGCTGAGAGGTAGCAACTGGCCCAAGGTCACCCAGCGAGCTTCATGGCTAAGTACCATGGGAAGAGGGATTGACTGCTAATTGCAGCTCTGTGAGGGGAACGGGGGTTCTGCTAACAATTCTCAGCACCCTTAAGAAACTACAGCTCCCTCTGTGAGGGCGTCGCTCTGAAAAGCAGCTTAAAATGCTTTGCATGCATACCTACATTTTGATCAGAACACACGAGCCCGGCTGGATAAGACTGAAGGCAGCAGAGGCTGGTGCACCTTGGACAGCTCCTTGAAAGTTCGTACTAAAACCCGGAGCGAGTTCACTGCCCCACTGACATCAGAGCCACCAGCCTCCATTGACTGAAGGCCCTTCTAAGGCCAGCTCTCCTGGTCCAAACAGGAAGTAGCTAGATACTTCTCCGGAGGTGGGCCTCAGAGGTCTCCAGACAAGCAAGGAGGACATTCCAGCCAGGCAGCATCAACAACATACACTCAAGGTGAAAAGCAGAGCCAGTGAGGAATGTGGGCCGGGGAGAGTTCCGGGGGCCAGGTAGATAGGCCTGGAGGGCCACATTTGGCCCCTGACCCTGAGGTTTTCCCCCAACCCCTACCCTAAATGGTTTTGGGGCTGGATTGTTTGGAGGGGCTGCCATCATTTACACCAACCTGTCCATGTCCAGAGCTTGGCAAAGTTACTTTTTTGAACTACAACTCCCATCAGCTCCAGCCAGCATGGCCACTGGATGGGAGTTGTAGTTCAAAAAAGTAACTTTGCCAAGCTCTGTCCATGCCTTAGGGTCGGCATACGAGGCCCTGTCTGTGTCTGTCTGCTCGGGACAGGCACATCTCTCGATTTCATCCTTTCCGTTTCTGAAGGGCACCTCTCCACATCTCTGACCCCTTTCTCCTTTGAAAAGCCCTCGTGGAAATCTACCCGTCTTTCCATCTGAATGTCTTCCCATAGACACAGTTTCGCGCACAGTGTTGCTGGATGTGCACATCTGTGCAAGCCACTTGCCCTGAGACAGGGGTCGCCCAAACGGTGGTCAGTGGACCTCGGGGGGCCCACGATCTTCATCCAGGTGGCCTGTGGCGCATCCAGACTCAATAGTCATGTGGATTCTTAATTGCATTTGTATTGCTTCTGTTACTGTATCTCTTGCTTTGCATTTTACCGTATTATGGTTTGAATTGTATGGCACGCAAAATTGTAGTCTGAAAAATACAGTTTTAAAAAAAAGCAATGCAAATACAATTAAACATCACACAGCATCCTAGCACAGTACATTACAGTTGCTGCAACAAGCAAAAAAATCATCCCCCCCCCCAAGGCCCACAGCAATTTTCAAGCGGTCCATTGGTGGGGGAGATGTTTAGGAACCTAGGCCCAAAGACAATGCGTTGCGTATGTGGTTTTCACTGACACATGCTTCTAACGCACATTCCCCATGCACATTATTTGGTCGAATAACAGGATCGCAAAATCTGGTGCCGTATGAAATTCGGGGGATGGCTGTGTTTCCATTCCATTAGATAAAATTGGCACTAAGATCCTAACTGAGCTGAATTTCTCATCTGTCCCTGGACGGCACCCCTGGGAAGTTGAACAGATTGTCCCTGAAGACACATATGTTCTTTGCCACTTTTGTGGGGTGGTTCTGAGTGGGCAGCTGACGTAGTGGGTGCTGTTTTATTGCGCTTACAATCTGTGCTGGGCAGCAGCGCAGTGGCACATTCAGAAGTGCAGGGTCCCTTCATGACAGCCAAGCCACACCCCATCACAGCCACGTCCCCTTTTCCACTTTCACTCGTCTCCCTTGCTCTCTGTGTCATCTCGGAGTCAACTCTCCGTTACAACAGACATCCCTAGGAGGCCATGAGCATGAAAGGGGAGGGTGTGTGTTAGCTACTGAGAAGAGTCTTCTCAATGGCTGACTTACCTCCTCTCACTCTGATTGGCTCCAATCAGCATGAAAGAACGCTTCTCAGTGGCTAACACCTTTTTCATGCTGACTGGCTCGTACATAGGGATCTGGCTGGGACCCTGCTCCTAAAAAGGTAACAGGTCTATAATTCTAAGACTTTTGGGGTGTTTTAAAAGGCTAACATTTTAAATCAGGTTGTGTATGGTTGCCATGTGTTAGGGATAGAAGGATCTGTCAACGCTCCATTTTTCATTTTTATAATATTAAATTCAGTTTGCCGCATTTTTGCAATAACTTGCATTTTTTTAAAAGAAAAAATCTCATGAAACGGCTTCAGCATCTTAGTGTGAATGTCTCCTAATAAACATGTTTGTGTGTGTAGTTTTGAGTAATGTACAGACTGAAATGTGAACTGAATCGAATCTCCCCCCTACCCCACCATGTGCGATGTTTGACACTTTATCAGAAGATTCTCCTAACAAGGGGGATGCAAATATATTACATCGGGGTGGGGATCCTGCGGCCCTCTAGATGGTGTAGGACCAGAGCTCTCATTGTCCCTGACCATTGGCCATGCTGGCTGGGGCTAATGGGAGTTGTAGTCCAACAGCATTTTAGAAGGTCAGAGGGTCCCCATCCCACTATGAAATAAATAAAAGTTTCACATGAAAAGTTGGACGAAGCCATGAAGTGAACTCTCCTTCCTTTCCAGCAGAGTTTGCATTATTTTAACAGCTACTAGGCAGGTTTTAAATTCCCTGCATCTTTAGGGAAAACTTCACCTGCAGGCTTTCTGTCTGTTACTCCAGGTGTTAAAGTCAGCATTGGCAGGGAACAAGACGAGACGTCACCTCCCGCGCTCTCATCTCTGCTGCACCCCTACCAGTAAAGGCAAACCAGATTGAAGTTAATTAAACTCTGCTCCAGCACCGCTGCGTATCCTTAATGTAATCTGCCGGTATGGATCTTTCTGATGTAATCAAGTCAAGTGATGTGTTAATTTAGGAGGCCACAGAAATGAACTGATCTTTCACTTCGTCTTCCCTCCACCATAAATCTATTGCTCTCCGCTGTTCCAAGAATCTTCCTTTCCACGGCGGAGTCTAAGAGCTGGGATTTTCTTGACCGAGGACACTTACCCACCCTTAATTCCCCATTGCATAGTTAGGACGACGAGACTAGATGGCGACACACCTCTCCATCCTTGCCACAGCCCAGGGGTGGGGAACTTCTGTAGCCCTCCAGATCCTCCTGGACTCCAATTCCCATCAGCCACAGCGCCCAATGGTCAGAGGTGATGGCAGTTGGAGTGCAGCAACCTCGAGAGGTCCACAAGCTCCCCAGCCTTGCTGTAGACATTTGTTGGCAAGGCAAGGCTTCTAAGTGACATGGAAACACCTGTCAGCCTTGAAATCCATGGCCAGGGGGCACTCAATCATAGCCTTGAAAAGGTACTCAAAGGTCATCTAGTCCAACCTTCTTTAGAGGAAGAATCAGGTCACTTTTGACACGTGTCGGTGTGTTACTCCCGACAATTTAAAGGAGTCCTGTGCTTGAAGGGCTAGCCAGTTTTAGTCCAGTTTCAAGATGAAGCACCCTAAAAAAGGAGAAGAGGAGGACAAGGGAGGGAAAGGCTGAAAAGGAGCACCAGGGGAGTAGATTGAGCCAGCCATACACATCTAGATTGAGCAGCCATACGCAGCTCCCCTGGCTGAAGTCTTTCACACTAGGATGAGACGGTGATGTCTCTATGGAAAATGTAGTCCTTTCTGAACTTGCCTCTATGCGTATAAATTAACCCATGCAAATTTGATTCAAATCTGTGTCCTCTTTGGGGAGATTCATTTCCTCTCCTTTGGTAGTGCATAAATGGCCAAGCTAGCGGTAGCTTTTCAAGAGGACGCTTCTTACAACCCAGCAATAGATCTCCCCAAACAGTTACCGCCTAAGTTTGAAAGTCTGCATTGACACTCTGCTGCCAAAGCTGGCACTTGGCACTCTCTGAGCAAGCGCCGTAAACACAGAAAGGATGCAAAAGATTCCGAGGGGATTTGGGATTCTGCCAGACTCCCGACACAATAGGATGAGACCCAGAATGGGGCATCATTCAGGGAAAGGCGGAAGGTCCACCTGGCGGATCTGAAGGCAGGGAGGGAGAGCGAGCGAGAGCAAGGGCTTTGGAAATGGGAAGCTAGCAGTCCCCAAAGCGAGCAATTCAAGGTCATGAACGGTGCCAAGATGGCTGGAAGTGGAAACAACAAAGACTTTGGTCCAAGCTAAGAACGGCCCCGCTGGGTTACGAGGAGGGTCCATCTTCTACAGGATCCTCACAGTGACCAACCAGATGTCTGCAGGGAGCCCACACGCCAGGGTTGGAACCCGCAGCCCTTCCTATCTGTCTGTTCCCCCCAGCAGTGGGTTTCCTGCAGGTATACGGCCTCTGTCTGTACATTTAGCAATCAAGGCCAGTGGCAAAGGCTTGTCTCAAAGATTAAGCCACGCATGTCTAAGGACACAAGGGCATTACAGAGATAATAATATTCATCATCATCATCATCATCATCATCATCATTATATTACAGTCTGCGTCTGTGTTAGAATTGCTTTTCATATTGCTTAGAGTTGCTTTTAATATGTTTTCTTTAATAATATTTTTAACCCTTTTTTTAAAAAAGATGTTTTTAAAGCTTTTTAAAAAATGTTTTAACGTTGTTTTGTTTTAATGTATTTTAAGGGGTTTTTTTAAATGATGTTTTAAAGTGTTTTTAGCGCTTCTGTTTGCTGCCCTGGACTCCTGCTGGGAGGAAGGGCAGGATATAAATCAAATAATAAATAAATAAATAAATACATTATTATTACTGACACTCATGTACACCTATTCAGGAGGTTGTCTATAATCATAGAATTATAGAATAGTAGAGTTGGAAGGGGCCTATAAGGCCATTGAATCCAACCCCCTGCTCAGTGTAGGAATCCCGAAAAGCGGTCCAGAACAGTGTTTTTAAAAATTGTTTGCATTTGTGTGCAATTTGTTGTGTGCGTGTGTGTGTCCATACATTAATTATGTGTTGTTGCAGAAGTTATTTTGTCCAGAACCCGCAGCCGGGCAGCTTCTTTGAGTGACTCCAAGCCCCAGCATTACAGAGGGAGGGAGGACAAAGTCATCTGTGCCCTCCTCATTCCCATCATGCACTCCTTTATAACCCTATGTGCACTGGTAGCCCGTGGCTCCGATGCCAGTGGGGCAGTGAATCCTCTCTGGGTTTCAGTCTGAACTTTCAAGGTGATGGGCCTACTTTTGGAATAGGCTTCAGCACTTTGGACAGTTCCTTGGAAGTATGGACTAAAGCCTGGAGCGGATTCATTGCCCCGCTGGTGTCGGCGCAACCGGTCTTCACTGCTTAGAGGGCGCACCCCTTAATCCTCCTTCCCCTCTTAAACGAAAGAGCCCCAAAGCCTTCTTGCAAAGCAAAATTGCTTTAATCCCTATCGGTAATTTTAGCCCCTCTTTTCTGCACCGTCCTTAGTGCTACAATATCCTTTTTTGGACAGAGCTGGCCCATGACATTTTTCCAGCCTGAGGCAAAGGGCAAAATAACACATGCACACGCAATGTCCGCCGACAGACGCCAACTAGACTGTGAGCCGAATCTCACTTTATCCCAAGCAGTGGGACAATATTGCCCACAGCAGCCGAGGGGAGCAGGGTTGTTCAAGGGTGTCAGGACAGGCTATGCTGTGCACACAGGTCTGATCTCTAACAGAGGGGAATGATGCACATTCCTCCACACCACTGTCTGCCACTTGATAGTAGAATCTGCCTAAGTGTAGGGCCAGCCTCGCTTTTTGAGATCAAGTTGCCAGCGTCCTTTTTAACATGGCCCATATTGCTGCCCAGATGCTGACATAATTTGCAGGAATCAGATGGGGGGAGGGGGAAGGCAGCTGGTCACAAGGACCTGAATGTGTATGAAGGTTGGGGGAAGAAAAATGAACAAGCAGCCATCCCTTGGTTTCTGACTTGCATTCAGCACTCAGGGGGCATGCTGCTCTAGAACACAGAGACCGTTCTCTCCACATCAAGAAGCACAACCTGAAAGCTGGCTTGGTGTGCGTGTGTGTAAAGCAGCCAAAGTTTTGGAGGGCTTGCATCGGTGCAGAGAGCAGTATATTCATTTGTGTGCCTACGCGAGGATCACAAGACAGCCACATGCCTGGCTATACATCCATGCGCACAAGGAGCAGAGGAGATCCCACAAATGGAGACAGCCACATTTCATCAGCTGATCTATGGCAGCTGCATATGAAGCCAGCATGCGCGGCCTTGTAAAAACACGCATGCACGCCAGACTGAAGGCTCATGATGTTCAGAGGACAATCAAGTTGGGTATTTGGTGGCAGAATTTTGCTTCAAAATGTGCATTCCTGGTTTGATTGGAAAATGTGTTTTTTAAAAAAAATGTTTGGGGGGGATGCAGAATCGCAGCTGGAGAAGATTGAAATGCCAACACACCCACCTCCTACCAAAAGGGGGGGCATTCTCACAGGGCCAGCCTCTCCCCAATTAATGTAGAAATAACCCCTCAGAACAGCAAATCCAGACTGCAGCAGGCCTTAAAGGAGATAAAAAAGGGGTCATGTTCAATCTTATCAATGGGAAGAGCTGGCAGAGGGCTTCTAGCCACAACGGCTTATGTTCTCCCTCCACTGTCAGAGGCAGTATACTGCCTCTGGACACGAGTTGCTGGGAATCCCAAATGAAATGCGCTTAATTAGGAAATTGCCTTCCACAGTGTCAGACCATTGATCCATTCAGCTCAATATCATTCACACGGACTGGCAGCAGCTCTCCAGGATGTCAGGCAGGGAGTGACAGGAATTGAATTGGGACCTTCTACATTCAAAACAGGTGCTCTGCCAATGAGCTAAGGCCCCTACCACTCACATAGGTCCCAAGTCTGGGTGCCAAACTGCATGCACCGGGCAACCTCAGACCCCCCCCCGAACAAAGAGCGAACATATCCATGGATATGTCGTTGTGGCAGTGATCTGCACCACCCTCCGACATCTGACCCCCCAACATGCAGGCAGGGAGCATACATGCGCATGTCCCTCCATAGACAGTGCACTGAGCATGCCATCTGCAAACAAGCTACCGTGAGGCACAGCGCCAGCCATGTGCATGGAGGGAGTGCATGTTGGGGGTGCAACTCTGGCAGCACAGGAAGGGGATCAGATGCGCCATGCACCAGCGCAAGAGGTCACAGGGAGACCCAGCGGGCCTCCCGGACAGAATCTGCTTCATTGCAACCGGTAGTTTGGGGGCTGGCTCGGGGTGCGCCGCTGTGGCCCTTGAGTGACAGAGGCAGAACCGGAGGCCCCCCTGGGTTAAAATTGGCGTCTGCGCTCCCAGTGAACATGGCCAGCCTCAAACACACCCACACCAAGTCCTAGATCCGCCAGCAGGCTTAGATCTGAACACCGCCTTGATACCAGGGCAACCGAACCAGCCTGCTGCGAGGGCCAAGTTCCCTCTGCGTGGTGCAGATCAGGCAGCCAGTCACTGTCACGGGACTTTCAAATGCACCTCTCTCCCCCCCCCAGTCCCCAAAATTCCAGCAGCAGCTGCCGCCGCCAGATCTCGTCTCTGGCTTCTCCTCTCAGGGTGGGGGACCCCAAAACCATGTGTTTGGCCACAGAGATCCTCCAGGATCCTGGCCTTGATGAGAGAAGGAGAGTAATGAACGATTCCTCTCCCTCCCTCCCCCCCCCGCCCCACATCCTATTAAAAAAACACACGAACCCAACTCCATCTAGGTGTTCAGTGTTGACTTTGTGTATCGGGCCACAATTCCTGCACTGCATTGAGTGCAAAGGACAGGTACCTGGGCCGCCTCACCTGTGCAACACCCTCGCTGCATCTCCCCAAGGATAACCCATCATCCTGCCTGCTGTAAGGTGAGCTCCCCTCCTTTGCCACCTCTCTCTCTGCGCCCCCATCCCTCAGCCCCCAAACCCATCCTTTACCTTGCGGTGATGAGGACGCCAAGGGCACTCTCCCCCCAATACGGTGTCTCCAGTGGTGGGTCCCAAATCCTTGAGAAAAAGGGGGGGTGCCTGTTGGTTGCAGAGGAGGAAAGATATTCCATTCAGTACTCCCGTGCAGATCTCGGAAGGTTTTGGAGGGGCTTTTGGTGTGTGTGTGTGTGTGTAAGCTCTGATCTGTTTATTTTTGCAGAGAACTGGAGGGTTTTTTTTCCCTGCGGCTACTTGGAGGTAAAAAAAATTCTGTAGAGGAGACTTGCAATGGGAGGCGAAGGAGGTTAAAAGGATTTCTCCTTCATATTCTCTTCTGGATTTTTATTTTTCATGGGCAGTTGTCTCTTCGCATCCCCTCACCCCACCCCCTAGATTTCCTTGCCTTCCTTTTGCAATGCAGGGAAGTCAGCTTGGATGGAAAGAGGAGGTTGTGAGTGTGTGAGAGACAGGGAGGGAGGGAGAGAGGGGGGGTTAGAAAATCTCCTGCTCCTGATTGCAAAAACTCCACAGGGTCACAAAGACTGACATGTTCCATCTTTTAAGGAGGGGGACAGCTAAGGCTTCGCCGGTTCACCTCTAGCCATGCCTGTTTAAAGTGAGATATAAAGTGGAACATGAAGTGGATTAATCCTGTGGTGTGAATGTCACCTTGGAGGCTGCGGAGGCTGTGAAGACCCAGACCAGATTCAGGGATGCCACTGAGCCTGCAGCTGACAGGACCCCCAAAAGCAACCTCACTAAGCACCGGGACCTGTGAAGCCAGGAGCCCCATGCACCCCTGTCCCTGAAACCCCAAGAAGCCAAATGACTCCTACGGTGCTGACCAGAAGCAGTGGCAGAAGGAGCGTGGAACGGAGGAGGAGCACCCATCTGCAGGCCGGAGGGCTGGTCCTTAAGGGAGCTAAAGCATGGGTGCCCAAATTGTGGTCCATGAGCTTAATATAAGAAGAACCTGCTGGATCCGGCCAGTGGCCCACGAGGGAACCCCACAAGCAGGACCCAAGCGCAACAGCAACCCTCCCCTCCTCTAGTTTCCAGAAACTGGTATTCGGAAGAATACCCAAAGATGTCGGAGTCCGGGGTTGTGGGTGGTCATCGGCCCCTTTTTTGGGGGGGGGGAGCAGGGTACCAGCAAGGTCCCTATGTAGGAGCTGATAATCATGAAAGGGTGTGTGCTAGCCACTGAGAAGAGTGCTTGTCCTTTTGTGCTGATTGGAGCCAGAGTGAAAGGAAGTAAGTCAGCCGTCGAGAAGACTCTTCTCAGTGGCTAACACATACCATCCCCTTTCATGCTCGTTGGCTCCTAGGGAACGTCTGTTGCAGTGGAGTATCGACTCAGAGGTGGCACGGAGTGCAAGGGAGAAGAGGGGGAGTGGAAAAGGGGCCGTGACTGTGAGGAGGCATGGCATGACTATGGTGAAGGGACCCTGCCAGGGTCTCAGGGGAGCTTAGACCCCTTACTTTTTTCAGAGCAGGGTTTCAGCAAGGTCCCTATGTCTCTAGCATCCTAAAAGACAATCAGCATAAAAGGGGAGTGCATTAGTCACTGAGAAGAGTCTTCCAACGTGCTTCCTTGTCCTTTCCTGCTGATTGGAGCCAATCAAAGTGAAAGGAGATGAGTCAACCACCAAGAAGACTCTTCTCAGGAGCTAACACGCTCCCCTTGCATGCTGATTGGCTCCTAGGGACATCTGTTGTTGTGGGAGAAGGTTTAAAAACGATCTCGTTCTTAACGCAGCAGCAAAAAGCAAGGGAGGCGTGGCTGTGACTAACGCGACTGGACCCGGCACTTCTGAGGCATACCACCTCTGACTATGGAGGCAGACCACAGCCATCATGGCTAGTAGCCACTGATAGCCTTCTCCTCCATGATCAGTGCAGGTGGCCATGGCGTGTGAAAATACAATTCAAAATTATACCGCATCTGGCCCAGTGCATGACAATTGCCACAACAGGCAGCAAAATCATTCAGTGTTTTGCCAAGACCCGTCGGCAGTTTTCAAGTAGTACCAGGGCGAGGGGGTAGTTTGGAGGACCTGGTCTAAAGTTCCCCACAAGGGAGTGGAGCCTGAGAGAGGTAGTCTGAGGCAGGGGGGCACGGAGGCTTTAGAAAAGGGTTCAGTGTGCGTTGGTCACTCGGAGCTCTCTGTGGTCCTGAAACGTGTGTCTTACCCCCAGTGGGATCCAGCACCAGGACGTCACCCGAAAGAGCTGCCCATTTCACACGCGATTAAAATGAAAGGGATCAAATCTGCACATGCACCAACACCCCCCAAATAGGGGGAAATATATTGCTACTGTGAATTATTTTGTGTGTTTTCGAGACATTCTCCCTCCCCCAAAAAAGATTCATTGCTTGAAGCAGGCAGGAATCTGTGCCACGTGGATCACCCTTCACCAGTGTGGTGCTTTTCAAATGCAACAAATAATAGCAACTAACAAGAAACACCACCACCAACAAACAGCTTTAGGCTTCTGGCATCATCAAGAGTCACATCAGTTGTTCCAGCCACCTTTTTCGCCTCTGCCTTTTTAACGTAATAGTTGTGTGTCCAAACGGACCCCCCAGTCCTAGCTTTTGGATACCCAGCGGACCCAAATGGACGTAACATTTAATCAATGGGCCAAGAACACAAGTTCAGATTGGAAGCCATCGAAACACTGGCTCGAGGTGTGAAATTTCAGTGAAATTGAATGGAAACAGTAGAACATAAGGGCACATTACACAATAATTCTTAGGGTTATTATTACAAGCTACCAGTCTTTCTGAAAAACCTCTTTGCTCTTTCCCCCCCCGTAAGAAGTCTGCTGTAGCAAGGCGTGGATCATAAGCAGCAGTTTTTAATTTTAATTTACTTTTTACTTCATGTATTTCCGGGTGGGTGGGCGGGCTAGAGTTTTGCTAGGCTAGTGATTTATGTAAATGCATTTGCAAGGCTGTATTTATTTTATTTTAGGTTGAACCACTTTCACCTCAACCCAAATGTCTGGGCTTGTGCATGGTAGAGAAGCTTCCATGTGCAAGACATTTGGATGAAAAAATGGACACCCAAGTAACAATTCCTTTAAAAATGCCCTGCTTCGCCCACCCCTGGTATGCGGTCCCCGTAAGGTTGCCCACAAAGGAATGTAGCCGTTGGGCTGAAAAAGTTCCCCCACCCTCGCCTTAGGCAATCCAATATGGCTGCTATTCGGACAAGGTCACAGAAAATGGCTGACACATCTAAAAGAGCAGAAAAGAGACAGGGCCGCAAATGGTGCAGGCCTTCCCCCCCCCCCGCCCCCCATCAGTGGGTTAAAAAAAAGGCACATTTGCCACCGCAGCGTTTGGTCACAGAGAGAAGCTCTTTGCACCTCTCCAAAACGGAGGGAAGATGTCCAATCCAATGGGATGTGGGAATATTTAAGGGATGCAAATGTAGGAGAGACCAAGCCTGATTTTTGAGGGGGGATTTATGGAGAACTTTCATAGAATTCATAGGAGGTACTGGTGGGCACATTGGTGCCCAGAGGCACCATGTTGGTGACCCTGCCTTGGAATCTTCTGTTGACACTGCTGCCCAAGGTCCTCTGTGTAGTCACAAAGGAAATGGCCTTTTCCATAGGCTCTCCAACAAGACACATCTGCTACAATCTTCTCGGTGCCAAACTAAGCCCAGGGGTCTTCGATCTCAGTTCTGCAGTTTTGTGTTTTTAGCCTGTGTTTTAATCTTATTTATTGCTGGTTGAAATTTTGCTCAGAAATTGTATTCACATGTTGTGTGGACAGTTTTATTCACACTCTAGGTATACCTCTCTCTGGAACTGTTGGATGAAGGGCAGCTCAGAAATTAGCCAGGGTAGCTAAAATAGAGCCTCCACATTCAGAAGAAGAATACCTTCAGAATTATTTGATTCTCAGCACCACTCCCTCAAGCTGCAATATCTAGACTCTCCTAACTTAAAGGGGTCTGGAACAAAACCGATCTAAGCTTGTGGATGAAATCTGCCAAGTTCCCAATCTGAATCGTCGTCATTGCATTTTCCAAAGTACACACACAATTGGTTTGCAGTGAAGTCATAATCATGGGCTACACTTGCAGTCCTTTTCAAAATAAATTAGTGGCATTGTCATTTGCCATCTTTGGATCTTACACAGCGAGATAATTTGGCTAGGAAAACACATTAATTTTGTTTTCTCCGTCTTCTATGGTAGTTCCTGACCTCAGTATTTAGCAGAAGGCAATCTACTTGCTGCACTAATCACGCAAGAAAGAATCTCTTTGGGCATTTTCTGGATTTCAACCGACCAAAATATTTTGCAATTCTCAGCTGCAATCTTTATACTGAAGCTGACCAAGCCAAGCCTCCATCAATGATGAGAAGTCCTAACTTCCTGCATCTTCTGACAATGTTAATTATATCTGGGGTCCCCAATGCGGCGCAGCTTATGAAGCCCATCTTCACGCTCAAGACTTCTGAACCCATTTATTTTATTTTTTTTAAGTGAGACTTGACCTTTTGGGGATTGGTGGGTTTGGTTCATTTATTTATAAAAAATATTCATAGGCCATGCCCACTCATATAAAATATTAAGGTGGTATAAAACTATGGACTGCCTTCAAGTTGATCCCGACTTACGACGACCCTATGAATAGGGTTTTCATGGTAAGTGGTATTCAGAGGGGGTTTACCATTGCCTCCCTCTGAGGCTGAGAGGCAGTGACTGACCCAAGGTCACCCAGTGAGCTTTGTGGCTGTGTGGGGATTCGAACCCTGGTCTCCCAGGTTGTAGTCCAACACTCTAACCCAGCGTTTCCCAACCAGCGTGCCTCCAGATGTTGTTGGACCACAACTCCCATCAGCCTCAGCACTGCCATTGGTCAGGAGAGATGGGAGTTGTGGTCCAACAACATCTGGAGGCACACTGGTTGGGAAAGGCTGCTCTAACCACTACACCACATTGGATCTCAATGCAATACAAATCTAAAAATACATTTAAGATTTAACGTTTTTAAAGGTGTCTGAATAGGTTTTAAAGTTTTTGTTTTCAAGATGTTTTTTGGATTGCTTTTAGGGCTTTTGTTTGCCGCCCTGGGCTCCTCCTGGGAGGAAGGATGGGGCATCAATTAAATAAAGATTCTAGTCCTCATGGTTCTGAAGGAAGGGCTGATTTAATGAGGAATGCAAGAAGCTGTGTTATATAGAGTCAGGCCATTGCTCCAGCTAGCTCAGTATCATCCACACTGACCGGCAGTGGCTCTGCAGGGTTTCAGGCAGCCATCTTTCCCCCAGCCCTGCTACTTGGAGATGCCGTTGAGGATTGAACTTGGGACCTTCTGCATGCCAAGCAAATGCTCTACCGCTGAGCTATATTCATCCCCAAGTGCACCAAATGTGTAGGGAGGCAAGGCACTCTCCCTGCCCTCCCCCAAACATGCACAAAATGTGCGTAAGAGAGATATGGGAAGCAGTCAATTCAGTCTGGGCCAATAGCTATCTACAGTGGGCACTGAACAAATGTTTAACTGAGGAATGAGAAACCTGCGGCCTTGCAGATGTTGCTAGACTCCAGCGCCTATCAACCCTGACCACGCTGTCTGGGACAGAAGTCCAGCGACGTCTGAAGATGTTGCCCCTCCTTGGTTTGACTCGTGCCACTTCAGTCGAGATTGGACGTGGGCTACCACAGACCCAGAGAAGGCAGGGATCCTAACAACACCCCCCCCAGTGCCATGCCCCACAACCTTGGAGTCATTCCATTCTCTTCCTGAAGAAACTCCACTGCAGGCAGCCCAGTCCGTGTAAATGACATTTATTGATGATACAAGGCAAAGCGTAAATCCACCCCACTTCCCACAGTCGAACGTCTCCGAATGCAGCGATTCTGAGCAAAACCAAGACCCCTCCACTTCACAGCATGCAGACAAAATGACACGGCACAAGACCCAGCACACACACACACACACACACAGAGAACACAAACAGGGTTGGGTGGGCATCTCCAGCAGGTATGTGGCCTCCGCCTGCCATTTTGTTTCACTGTAGTCTTCTGAAAGCAGCCAAGGCATGCTGTTGTGCCCCATCGACTCCCAGGTGGAAACATTACAAGATCGTTCTATTTTCTGCGTCTCCACCTTATCTCAAGTATTTCACAACTCCCCATGACATGGTCTCCATGTGGTCAAATCAGTTCATTCCCTCCCCCCCCCAAAAAAAAAAGGCCAAGGAAGTGGTTGTTCAGGACACTCTGAATTCCTTTACCACCTTACTGAGGGGCAGAAACATCACATGGGTATTTCTTGCTCTGTTGGGCTCAGGGGTGTGTGGAAGGAGATCCTCGGTGCGCAGGCTCACACCGCTCATCGGCACGGATTTGCGGGTCCCCACGCAGTGAAACTTTGAGGCCAAACAGGAGAAGCCCAACCCCCGACAGTCTTGAGCTAGCTCCCCAAATCTTCTGCTCCATTTAGTCTCCTGTTTGAGAGATGCTGTGGTGCGTAAACCCGTGTTGCCTTTTGCCACGGAAATAGGGCCAAAGGAAGTTTGCTGGCTGCAATTACCCCCTCCTCACACACACGGCTTGCGCAGTCAGAGGCAGGTGACAGAAGTGCACTCATTGAGCTTCTGGGGGGCTGCTGTGTGACTTGTTTGAGCAGGCCTGACTTACAGCCATGGCTTCTAGAGCTTTGGCAAGTGGCCAAAGCAGGAGATGTGAACTATTCCCATGGGCTGACGCTGCCTCCCATGGGAAGCTCAGCTCCCGCGTTTCAGTGTGGAGCATGCTGGGGCCAGAACCACATTCACGGGACACATTTATTCCACCTCAGTTCTGGCTTCCCCCAGAGAATCCTGGGAAGGGTAGTTTGTGAAGGGGGGCGAGAGTTGTTAGGAGACCCCCAATAGGAGTGACAATTCCCAGAGTTCCCTGGGAAGAGGGATTGGCTCTTAAACATCTCTGGGAATTGTCATTCTGACTACACTCCCCAGGATTCTCTGGGGAAAGCAAGACTGTTTAAACCGGAATAAACGTATTGAGTGAATGTGGCCCAAGGGAGTCGCGCTTGGCACACAGAGCGCCCTGTGAAGGTTGTTTCCCCTGTGAAGGTTGTGGCCCCGTTTTTTTAAAAAAAATAGGGCTAGTGACGCAATTCTTGGGCCCATGATGACTCCAGCATCCAGCTCCGTTCCAATGAATAAAAAGCTTTCCCGTCGCCGAACATGCTTTGACGTGGATCTTTCTCTGGGATTGAGGGCCATGGAAGCACCAGCCGGCTCACTCAGCATCCGAGGTGGGGTGGAGCGAGGCAGTGGCTCCTCCACTGCCACCCCTTTCCCTCGGCGCTTCAAGGCGATTCCAGTGCCTCTTCTGTTCCCGTGTCTGGTGGAAGGAAGAGAAGGCGTGTCGGCCCTTCTGAGGGAGAGCGGAAGGAACCGCTGAAGGCTGGGCACGCACTGCTTTGACCCTGCACATGCTCTGAGGGCACGCAGACGTGAGGCCAAGGAAAGGGGGCAGCCAACTGAGGGGCACAAGAGGGAACGGCAGGTGGGCGGCGAGGAGGAGGTCGGTTAAACATAAGCCACATCCACACTGTACATTTATTCCACTATTATTCCACTTTAAACAGTTACGGTTTCCCCCAAAGAATCCTGGGAAGTGTAGTTTGTGAAGGGTGCCGAGAGTTGCTAGGAGACCCCTATTCTCCTCACACAGCTACAATTCTCTGAGTAGTTTGTCAGTCCTTTTCCCCAGAGAACTCTGGGAACTGCCGGCCTGTAAGGGGACTATGGCTTCCCTAACAACTCTCAGCACCCTTCACAAACTGCACTTCCCAGGATTCTTTGGGGGAAACCATGACTGTTTAAAATGGAATAACAGTGGAATAAATGTACCGTGTGAACGTGGCCATAGAGGCGCGGGAAGGAAAGTCATCTCATATCGCAGTCATGGGTTGCATGCAGGTCGGGGCAGGAAAGCTATGCTGCCCTCTGCCCACCGGCTGTGCTGGCTGGGGGCTAATGGGAGCTGGAGTCCCCAGAACATGCGGAGGATTCCCAGCCCCGATTCAGACGCTAGTGGTGTGAACTGGCTGCCTCCCAAGGGGGCCCTATCTCAACCGTACCCAAGGAGGCGGCTCTTGTGGCGATTGCCCTTGAGCCAGTGCTAGAGATTGGCTACTCCTGCTCTAGCAAAGTCTGGACTAAAAACTGGAGAGGGAAGGGGTGGCGGAGAAGAGGAAGAAGCTGGATGAAACAGCCCGCAGCTTCTTCTGCCCGCTACGCTTCCTCTACGGTTCTGCCTGCCCCGTTTCCTAATGATGTCATGCATGCGACGGACCGCCGCATCAGCAGCCCTAGAAAGGAGTGTGCATGCATGAAACGCATCTGGGAAGATGTCAGGAGGGGGCACCAGCAGCCTGGCCGCCCCGACGCCTTTCACATCTCCTGGTGGCCAGCAGAGATGGGTGGTTCTGGTGTCAGCGGGGCAGCGAATCCCCTCCGGGTTTCTGTCCGAACTTGCAAGGAGCTGTCCAAGGTGCTGGAACCTGAGGTTGCAGCCTTCCGGGCAGCTCCTTGACAGTTCAGACTAAAACCTGGAACAGATTCACTGCCCTACGGACACTGGAGCCACTAGGCTCCGCTGCCTGGGGGCTACCAGCAAACAAAGCCCATCGCAGCTGCCATTTAACACGGCTTTGGTTTCACTGAAAGGCTCATGTACCCACAAAGACTGCAATGTTTGGGGCTGGTGGATGGGGAGAGGGAACATCACATTCAAGGGGGGAGGGAATGAGTTTCAACTAGTGCCAAATGTGACCCCCCCCCCAGACCAAATCACATAAATTCTCAGTGTTTTTCCCCTCTATAAGACTCACAGAGCTGGTCTGATTCAGGTACCCCCTCCTTTCACCTCATTTGCTTGGGTTAATTGCAAAAAGAAAATATATATAATCATCATCAGAAGTACACAATACAAAAGCATAAAGTGCAGTGTGTGTTTTTCCTCCAGCTGGGCAGAGACGGAGCGCGTGTGTCTGCAGTGTTTAAAAAGGAGCCTGCATGTTATAAAATGTCAACTAGAGGCCTTCAGTGGTTCAAGAAAATGCAGAGCATTGGCACGAGATGGAGAAGCCCCACAGGAACGGATGAACAAGACATGGCATGGGACTGGCGAGGGGGAAATGGGCGGTGCAAAAATAAAATAAGTGGTTACAAACTTCTCACAGATGCTAAAAGTATCAAATGGGACATCCCTCTACTGGTACCGGCAACGTGGACACTACTCGCTACCTTGGTTTCGCCTCAGCACGGCACGCCGAGGTTTTAGACACAACACAGAGAGCTGCTTTTCCCGCGTCAAGAGTGTTCTTGGCCTACGCCGACAAATGGGAGGTTGGCGGTGGTGGCAAGAGTGCCTGGGAGTTTGGCCCCGTCCCGATTCCCTGCCTGGTGAGGCCGGCGTCGCCTCCTCCGGGGAGTTAGTTTTTCAAAATGGCGTCGTAGACCTGGTAGACATACTGGGACACTTCAGGAGCTCGGCATTTCAGAGACAGCTGTGGGAGAAAAGCAGAGGGAGGGGGATT
This sequence comes from Rhineura floridana, assembly GCF_030035675.1. NCBI lineage: Eukaryota > Metazoa > Chordata > Lepidosauria > Squamata > Rhineuridae > Rhineura > Rhineura floridana. The sequence continues at coordinate 2,736,032 of NC_084500.1, read as the reverse complement.
TTGGTTTATTTCAAGGAGGAGGGAGTGCAAGAAGATTGCAAAGGAAGGTTTCCAAGTCCTCCCTGCTTCCCAAAGCCAGGGTAACAAATCAGAGGGCAAATCCTTATGCCCGTTTTCCCCAGAGACGGGGCCGGCTCTACCGTTAGGGAGAGCGAGACAGCTGCCTGAGGCGGCAGATGTCAAGGGGGCAACAGTGAGGCGCTGGAGGACGGAGCTGCATGCGCCAGATCCTCTGCCCTATACCTCCAGTCGGGGTGGCCCTCGCCGGGAGGGGCCTTACCGTGTAGTTGGGGTTCCCCGGCTGAATGCGCAACTCGGCCAGAATCCAGATGCCGTTGGTGAGCTTCAGCGACTGGTACAGCATGTCCTGCCCTTCCACGTTCCTCTTGGCGATAGTGTAGATGTTGTTGTTCTGGAGCTTGCTGGAGACGGTGTCTTTGCAGAAGGGCAGACGAGAAAGAAGCCTCGTTAGGTCACGTTAAGCGCCCAAACCGATAAGCGATACCGTTAATGTGCTCTACAGGGACAGGTCTGGAAGCTTCAACAGGAAACCGTGACCCTCCGGATGTCATTAGAGCACAACCCTGATCATCAGCCACGCTGGGCTAGGGCCGACGGGAGCTGGGAATCCAGCAACAGCCAGAGGGCCAAAGCTTTCCCATCCTTTGCATTTATGTTTTTCTATTGGTGTGTAAGCCGTCTTGAGGGCCTTTTTGGCCGAAAGGCGGCCTAGAAATAAACACTAACATAACATCCTTGCATCAGCATTAGGAACTAAACCAGTATGCCGGTTACATGCTAGGTCCGCTAAGCCCTTCTCCGGTGTTCAGAGACATAAAGAGCTTGCCCTCGAAATGTGCGGGTGTTAGAATCATAGAACAGTAGAGTTGGAAGGGGCCTTTAAGGCCATCAAGGCCAACCCCCTCAATGCTGAGTGTTGTTAAACTTCTGAGAAAAACTCCAATGCGCTCCTTGCCAGCCTCCCTTTCTTGGAGCTCTTCTGAACAGGCAACTCTTCCTTAACTGCCATATTTTGCAACACCCCGATCTCCGGACACCATGCTGGATGCAGCATAGGAAACCTCGATTCCCCAAATGCCGGATTTGGAAGAGGCTGCCATGTTGACCAGAGCAATGCCCGCTCCCCCTGCTAGATTCTGGGAGAGCTGGCTGAAGAGGTCACGCAAGGTTCATTTACACACAAACACACCCCAGATTCACAATCCGATGGGCTTCCCTTGCCCGCCCTTAGTTGCTGTGGAAACAGGGACACCCCAGTGCCTATTGCTTTCCAGGGCCCTACAGAACTTTCTCCCAGGAAATGTGCCATGGACAGCGATCAGCCCAGCCCTCCCCAACCTCAAAATGCAACACAGGAGGTTGGAATAACAGGGCTTTGGAGGGGGTGGTGGAAGTCCCATCAAGCCTACCCCACAAGGGCACGACAACCTTGCAAAAGCTGACTCCCCAAACCTAGGCCAGGACCCCCTGCTTATATAATGATTGTTCCGCAAACACACTTCATTCGCAAACTCACAGACACCTTACTTTACAACGGGTAATATTGTGTGTGCGTGCATGCTGTCTCTCTACACCAGCCACTACACCACTATTTATAGGGTTTATCTTTTTTAAAAAAAAATCAGGATGTGCTTTTGAAATTGCCAGCTAGGCAGAAGGTTCTGACAGCCTAGCAAGAATGTTGGGAGACTGTTTTTTAAGATGTGTGTGTGTGTTTTTGGAATGTTTTAAAACTGTTTTTAGTATGTTTTTCCTTTTGTGAGATTGTTTTGTTCCCGTTTGCCGCGCTGGGCTCCTTCGGGAAGGGTGGGATATAAATAGAGAGATAAAATAAACAGAGAATAGCATCAACTGTATTTATTTGTTCATTTATATCAGCAATGAAATAATAATAAGACAATAACCCGTCCTTAAAAACGCTCCCACAAAAGAATAGCTATGGAAAGAAAACACAGGCAAATAAAGCTCCCTTTCAATACCTGGGGGGCCGAAAAAGATTTTACAGGTAAACGGCACGAAAGGGTGACTGAAAGTTGAGGTGCTATACGGGGCAGAGGTTTCGTCATTTCCACATCCTGTCCAGTGCCTAGCACACTCAATTTACCTATATCCTATTTTACTATGGAGCGCATCCTTTGGGGAGTTGGGGTTCTTCCCTTGCATTCGCGGGGAGTGATGCCAGCCAGCACCCTCCTCCCAAACTCCACTTTTTCGGTCCTTGCATGCCAAAGCTGATGTCACCTTCAGCAGGAACAAGCAAGGTTGCTAAGCAACATCTCCTGGCAGTGCCACACACACGGTAGAACGCCTCGGGCCCACGTGATGGGGGCCGCTTTCATAAACAGGCACTTGCTCCGAGTGGCCCCAAAGGGTGCCAAGACGTCACCAAAAGCAGTGGGAGCGGGGGAATGGGCAGAAAGACGACACATCAGAGTTGCCGATTCGCCAGCGGCTTGTGCCAGTTCTAAAAGTCTAGTCCCAACATTGCATCGGCACTCGTAACATGCCACAGTTGAGGACAGAAGTGAGGAATCTCAGGACAAGGGCAAATGCGGCCCTCCAGACCTCTCTATTTGGCCCTTGGGACTAGCTCCAAGCCACACCCACTCCCAGAGGCCACACCCTCCTGGAGTGCTATTGGCCTGGCTGGGACACGTCCCTGAACTGTGATAATGCTGCTTGCATCGTAAGGAATTGATCAGCCTCTTGTTGGCAGAAGCGCAACACTGGAAACGTTTCAAGAGGGGGATCATGTACAGGAATGGCATCCAAGAGCATGGCAATCAGCCCTTATGGAAAAATTCACTCAAAAATTAATAGTCTGTGGAGTTACAAAAGAAAGATAATTGGGTTTTTGTGCAGTGGAGATTTACAGAATTTGTTCACATAATGCCTCATGGGCCAAACTCCATTGACAGCCCTGGCCCATCTCTGGAGACATTTTTTTCTTCTCTTTCCTTCGTTTCTTTTGAATCCTTGGTCGCACAGAGTATGTTAACATCTTTACGGGATATTCATTATCTCAGGGTTTTGAGGCTGGATCGTCATCACAGTTCTGTATCTGGCTGTTAACTGCTGCACTTGATGCAAAATCTTTTTAAACTTCACTGGTGGGGGACGCTTTGAATGTTTAAGATATAATATTACTTCTGGTGGGGAAAAAACTTCATAAAAAGTTAATTTATATATATATATAATATATATATTATTTTATTTATTTATTATTTGATTTATATCCCACCCTTCCTGCCAGCAGGAGCCCATATATATAATATATATATATATATTACGTGCATATATATTTTTAGGTGATTAACAGAATCCTTACAAGGATCCAGAGCAAGCTTGGGTGAAGTTCAGTTTGTTGTTTTCAAAACTAACTAACTAACTAACTAACTAACTAACTAACTAACTATCTATCTATCAATCAATCAATCAATCAATCAATCAATCAATCAATCACCTCTTGCTTGCCTGAAAGGAGATATTCTGTTGTTATGTGCCTCCAAGTCGACTATGACTTATGGCGACCCTATGAATCAGTTACCTCCAAGAGCATCTGTCATGAACCACCCTGTTCAGATCTTGTAAGTTCAGGTCTGTGGCTTCCTTTATGGAATCAATCCATCTCTTGTTTGGCCTTCCTCTTTTTCTACTCCCTTCTGTTTTTCCCAGCTTTATTGTCTTTTCTAGTGAATCTTGTCTTCTTATGTGTCCAAAGTATGATCACCTCACTTTCATCATTTTAGTTTCTAGTGACAGTTCTCGTTTAATTTGTTCCAACATCCAATTATTTGTCTTTTTCGTGGTCCATGGTATCCGCAAAGCTCTCCTCCAACACCACATTTCGAATGAGTTGATTTTTCTCTTATCCGCTAAGGAGATATATATATCTAAATGAAATGATGGAGAGATTTGTGTGTGTGTGTCTCTCTCTATATGTCCACAAACCACTGCCCTTTTGCATGGCTAGAATGTAGCTTATATTTACTTATTTATTATCATTATTGTAGAAAAGGTGGCAGGCACATCATGCTCCACCCACTTTTCCCTCTGGCCCTGCCCACCAATGACATTCAGCCCCCAGAAGATTGCCCACAAGAGAATGTGGCCCTCAGGCTGCAGAAAGGTTCTCTACCCCTAATTTAGGATGATATCCTGGGATGGGGGCACGCTACAAGTCATGCAGGGGTGCAAGCAGGTGAGTGGGGAAGCCACTGAATGAGAAATAACGCTTCCTGAGAATCTCTGCATTCATTGAAGAAGAAGAAAAGGAAAGGTTCACAGTTGTCATGGCTGCGAGGAAATGCTGGAAACTGCATGGGTAGCGTCTACAGAAACCTCAGAAGCCAGAGAGGCGGATGAGCGAAAACTCCAGCAGCCAAAGGGGGAGTACCAGTGCCCTGTAGGACTCCCGGCTGGCAAACCCAGAAGGCGTTACACACGCAAAAACCCACCTTGGAGAATAAAGTATGGGGTGTGTGTGGAATCGATTCAAGCATACGCACCATGTGCAGGTTGCAGCATCCGGCGTTTGTGACAGCAGAATCTGAATGCCCACACGCATGGGGGCAAGACTTCTCATCGTTGCCCATGTGGGGAGCACACCTCTCCTCGTTTGATAGTTTGAATGGAGGCCACCGTTTCTTGGAGCTGTTCCAGGCCAGCGCAAGAGATCACGGGCGGACCGCTGCCCAAGGCCTGGAAGGCGCCAATCGCTTAAATTCCAGGGTGCGGGGGGGGGGGGGAGATGTATGTGAAGTGTTCCTGCTTCGGTGCAAGGGATGCATTCTCTTCTGGGCAATGTGGCCACTGATGGGAGAGAGCCAAGTGGAGCAACCAAGGTAAATTTTACCTTTGCGTAGGAGGCTGGTGCCTACACAACTCTACATCCTCCGATCCATGTCAGAGTGGAAGGGCCCATTGCAGCCCCGCAAAAAAGCACTCGAGCGTGCGAAGACAGTGTGGTCTCCAGTCTCCCTCTTCTGTACCAGCCTGCGTATCGGCACCGGGTTTGTAAAACAGCAATCTGTTCGGACAACCAAAGCTGCAAAGAGGGAGACATTGCAAGCTGGGGGAAACCGCAAGTTCTACAAAAACAACCTATATCTGGAGAATAAGGCTCTAAACCTAACCCAATCCCGGCGCCGCTACCTTCCTCCATCTCCTGAAAGAGGATACCGTCAGCAAGGCATACCAGGCATTTGCTGGAGATTCCATGCTTCGCGACGGCTGTTTCCCAACAGAACAACTTTAAATGCTTTAAAAGCGCTTAAAATGTACTAAGCGCCGCACCGAGATTAAAGGCAAGACAGCGGCCGCCCCTGCCCACAACTTCACACGGTCTCATAGGCATGACCCCAAAGAAAAGGGCGACGAGGAGGGAAGAGGAAAACACCAAAGCTACGTAATTAATCTAAAGAGAGAGCGGCTGGAATAGCCTCTGAGGAGACAGCTCTGGGAGGGGAAGAGCCAAAATGCACAGGTGACACGGCTGGGTGAGTGTATGGGTGGGCTTTGTGGCCCGTCTTCTTCCCTCAGACGGGGACAGGCCGCCAAAACACTGCCCCCAGCTTCCAACTCATTCTTCTTTCCCTAAAACCTCTGAAATTGGCCACCCAGGACCATCCCAAGACATTTTTGCGGCCTGAGGCAACAGTCAAGACGGCACCTCTCCGTGCCACACCCAGGAGCCAGCGACACTGACAAGTTCAGTCTTGCTTCATCACATTCTCTCTCCGTTTGTTCATCCAGAAGCCTTGTTCATTCTCTTGATTAGACGTTTTGGGGGGGCGTGGTGCCTTTGCCATTCCCTTTCTGCTGCCTCCGGCTGGACTGCACTCTGAAGAACGTAAGCAGAGCCTGCTGGATCAGGCGAGTGGCCCTCCAATCCAGCACTTGTTCTCCCAGGGGCCAAACAGATGCCCATTAGGCGAAGCCCGTAATCAGGGCCCGAGCACAACAGCAACTCTTCCCTACCGTGGTTGCTAGCAACTGGTATTTGGAAGCATACTGTCGCTAGCAGTGGAGGCAGAGTGTAGCCATCATGGCTAGCAGCCATCAATAGCCTTACCCTCCATGAATTTGTTTTGCTGTTGTTATATGATTACGACTTATGGCGACCCTATGAATCAGTGACCTCCAAGAGCATCTGTCATGAACCACGCTGTTCAGATCTTGTAAGTCTGTGGCTTCCTTTATGGAATCAATCAATCTCGTTCGGCCTTCCTCTTTTTCTACTTCCTTCTGTTTTTCCCAGCATTATTATCTTTTCTAATGAATCATGTCTTCTCATTATGTTTCCAAAGTATGGTAACCTCAGTTTCATCATTTTAGCTTCTAGTGATAGTTCCAGTTTGATTTGTTCCAACACCCAATTATTTGTCTTTTTCGCAGTCTATGGTATGCGCAAAGCTCTCCTCCAACACCACATTTCAAATGAGTTTATTTTCCTCTTATCAGCTTTTTTCACTGTCCAACTTTCACACCCATACATAGAGATCGGGAATACCATGGTCTGAATGATCCTGACTTTGGTGTTCAGTGATCCATCTTTGCATTTGAGGACCTTTTCTAGTTCTCTCATAGCTGCCCTCCCCAGTCCTAGCCTTCTTCTGATTTCTTGACTATTGTCTCCCTTTTGGTCAGTGACTGTGCCGAGGTATTCTTGTCAACTTTAAAGTTACATAAACCTTCTGTTTCTTTACACCTCCCTTAAAGCCATCCAAGCTGGCGGCCATCACCACCTCCTCTGGGGAATGAATTCCATAGTTTAACTAAGCACTGTGCTTTGCTCTGGTCAACAGACTCTTGCTTATCCTGCGTTGCCTCTGGGGTCGAGCTTCTTCCATTACCACCTCCTCCAAGCGTCGATGCGGGCATGTCCCTTGCCGGAGCATGATCGGGGGGGGGGCACTGACGCCCTACTTGCAGGAGGGCGTTCCGAAGCCTCGGAGCGAACACAATGAGGAAAAACAAAACCCTCAGCCCCATTTGCCGCCATCCTCCGCTCTCGCTGCGACGGCGCTTTAAATAGACCCTCGGCCGCCCTAGCTAATGCTCGATGAAGTTCTTTTGACATGTGCAAAAGAACCCCCCAGCTGTTAAGCAAACACAAAGGGGCTGCGCTGCTGCTGTTGACTTAATTGTTACATGTGCGGCTTGCTGACATGCTTCAAGAGCTTAGTCACCCTTGGAGGCTTGAACGGGGGGCGGCAGCACTTGGGGGGCAGCGCAGAAAAGTCGGCAACTTGTTATCAATTGGCCAAGAGGCCCCCAAACGGAGCGGAAGGCAGGGAAGGGTGTTGAGCATCCGGTGACTTCGACACCTCCTGGGGCCTACTATTTGTGTGATCCACCCCCTACTTTTTAAACCGCAGGCCCTTTTCTTTTTGTGTGTGATGGTAATTGTGAAGTGCAGCACTGTTGTTTTTTTTAAGTCAAACAAGAGAAGCGGTTGGGACAGAGCAGCTGTTGGAAGGAGGGTGTCACTGAAGTACGAAAAAAGGAAGGGGAAAAAATCCTAACCCACGCACAGAAAACGAAAATTACGCCCTTGCAAATAAACTGGGCATCTAGAAGTAATATTAAAATAAAATAAAAACCGCAAGCTTACTTTCCTTCCCAGGAATGCTGGGCACAAACAGAATAATCCTGGATGCATCTTTTGCAACGCTGGAAATCTAAGCGCGTGCCTGTGCTGTGCATATAGATCAGAATGTGGGTCTACAGATATATAGATTATACAGGCACACACAAAACCGTCATTAAAAAAATCTGGGAAACAGAAAGGTCTGAGCTGATGCATCCAACATTCACCAGGCAGTCCTCTCCCAGGAGGGCATTCCATAAAGGGGGTGAGCACAGAGAGCCCCCCCCCCAGTTGTCACTGGTCTCACCTCTGAAGTGTGGTGGAGCTCATGGAAGTGGGGATGAAAAAGGGCACAGGGAACAGTCGGGAATCTGTCGGGTGGTGAGGGCAATGAGTTTGGCCCCGACAGGCAATCCCACAAAACGGGACTCGCACAGGCAGCCTGGCTTTTCCCTCACTGTCCTCACCCCAATATATTCCTGGCCTGTGATCGCTGTTCCTTCTGGCATGGGAGCCCAAAGGGTTGCCCCTTACCACCTCTTATGCCCAGAGCCCTCTCTCAGAAAAGACAGCAGGAGACCACTTCTCCCATTCCTTCCAAAAGCTCACCTTGTAGCTCGTGTTTCCTCACAAAGCCTTTGGGATGCCCCTGCTGGAACTAAGCCAGAGTCTGTGGTTCCCCTTCCCCCAGTTGTCTCTCCACGCAGAAGGTCACAGGCTCAGTCCAGAGTTGCTGCCAGTCAGGGTCAACAACACTGGGCTGGATGGACCAACGCTCTAATTTGGTGTAAGGCAGACTCCTAAGGGACAGGGAACCTGCGGCCCTGCCGATGTTGCTGAACCTGTGGCCCTGCCGATGTTGTTGGACTACATCTCCCATCATCCTTGACTCTTGGGCTGAGCTAACTGGCAGCTGATCAGCCCTGAGTCCAGCAGCATCCCCATGTTTCTTAAGCAGCGCTGTGATGTTCCATCCACAGGGACGGCATCATAGAACTTCATAGATTTCACATTTCATCGCTCATGCATTTTCAAGCCAATCTTAATGGGCTTAAGGACTGGAAACTTAATTTAAAACAAAAACAAAAAAACGGAAACGGAAATGTAAGGACAGGAATCCTGGCATGAACAAAGCACCAATTTCGGGAGTGTCAATCGCCTTGTTCCTGCTTCCATGCCACTGTGATGAATAACCTTTGAGGGTTCCCCTCCGCGATCATCTCCTTAGATCAAAGAGAAGGGAAAACTGCGGTGGAGAGGTAAAGCCTTTCGGAGAGCCAGCTGTCACGGAGGAAGCGACGGCGTGTGTGGAAATTCTGCCAGTCTCACTCAGCTTGTGCAGAGCCTGGAAAGTGGGTCATGCCTGATAAACAAGATTCCTGTTGCCTTTTATCAGTTCAGGCTGGCTTCCCCTTTCTCTGAGGCTGACGCTTTGCCCCCACAGCAATTACAGACGACGGCTTGGCTGCCTCTTCCGCCTGCTACTCTCTGCTTTCTTGTGTTTCGAGATCAGGCTGACGGGCTGAAATGGAGACAGCGGCATCTCCAGGAAGCGGAAAGGCAGCAGCTCAGGGGTTAGGGGATCTGCTTTGCGTGCAGAAGGCCCCAGGTTCAATCCCTCCACCGGCATCTCCAGGTAGGGCTGGAACAGACCCCCATCTGAACCCCTGAAGAGCTGCTGCCAGTCAGGGTAGACAACACTGAGCTAGACGGCCCGAGTCAGTGTTAGGCATTATAGGAAGGAATGTAGGTTAATGCAAATGATAATAACAATAATACAATTTTATTTTTAGGCCGCCTATCTGGCCGAATGATCAAGAGCTGCATTTAACGTTGTAAAGAAGAGCCTGGCTGCTGCATGGGGCCCGTGGCCATCCTGTTCCTCACAGTGGCCAACCAGAGGCCCCAACGGGAAGCCCGCTCTCCCCACTTGTGACTTCCAACAACTGGTATCCGACAACGGAGGCAATAGTATGTCGCCATCATCAGTAGCCATGGACAGCCTCATTGTCCGAAATGGATCTGTGCCATCCCTTTAAAAAGCCATCAGAGTGCCTGGCCAGCGCTACCTTTTACGGCAGCGAGCTCCAGAAGTTCAGAGGTAGCCAACGTGGTGCCCTCCAGATGTTGCTGGGACTCCAACTGCCATTGTCCCTGACCGCTGGGCCACGCTGCCCGAGACTGACGGCGGCTGAAGTCCAACTGCACCAGGAGGCTCTGCGAAGAATTCCTTCCTTGTTCTCAGACCTGAACCTCCTGCCATTCAGCTTTGCTGGATCATCCCCAGTTCTAGACAACACGCATGTGGATTGGAGACCAGTTCCAGTCCACCAACGCCACAGATTCATTCAACGGATCTCTGTGTGGGTCTCCCAGACCCAGTTTCACCTCTTCCTCAGTATGGTGGTAGTTAAGGCAGACACAGCGAGCAAGCCAGCAAAAGAGAATGGCGTCCCACGGTCAGACCCCCCCCCTTGATTTGGGCTCCTTCTCCTTCCCTTTCCGTTCCAACCAGGTTTCATTTAATGGCATCAAACACGTTTGGTTCGTTAGAGCTAGCGGAACACCCCTTGAGCGCGCTGAAGCACGCGGACCGGCTGTTGCCTTGCTCAATGGCAGGTGGAGCTGACTGATCTACTCGTGGGTGTCGGTCGCCCAGAGAAGTCTTTACAGGACAGCACAGAAACAACGTCAAACGCCACCAATAACCGATGCTGTTTGGAATGCTCCATTTAAAACATGTGGAGAGGCGGAGGACCCATTTCAGCCCAATGGCTGCATTCCTTTGTGGGCAATCGCCCAGAGTCTGCATGCCAGTGGCATGCAAGGCCAGAGGCAAAAAGCGGATGGGCGACTCTTAGCTTTGTCCCGAAGGCAGCCACCCAAAAGCCAGAGGTTCTATGGCTCCCCATACTCATCCCTCAGCCAGGCAGGCTGACGGCATTGTTACAGTCTCAGGACAGAGTCCGGTTGGGGAAAAGCAAGGAAGGAGTGCCCAGAGCGGAGCGAGTGGGGGAAAGCAGCCGGGGGACAGCTCAGACAGCGAGGTCTGGAGGGCTGCCTTTCTCCTCCCGTCCCCCTAAACTCTTACAAGGTGACACAGAAAATAGAGAGCTAAGGTTGCACCAAAGCCATGAAAAATAACATAGGAAGGGGGTGGTAGAAATGCACAACCAGCTGACTGGACTGGCAGGTCACTCTAACTTCGACACTGGCAAAAGGGCACCGCCCCACTCCACCCCCAGGCATCTGAGGGCAGCAATCAGAAGGGAAGAATGCCCCCCCCGTCCAGCCACACCCTCAGCATCCTGTCGCCTGAAGCTGTTGCCTACATCTGCCTAACAGCAGGGCCAGCCCTGGTGTCACCCGCACTCTCTCCTTGGTTCGGTGGTCTGAAGGAGACTCCGGCCGCAACGTTGTTGTGACTTTCTCTCCCCATTTGTCCGTCAGGAGGCCTTGTTCGCTCTCTCGATCAGACATCTTTGGGCGCACGGTGGCTTTGCCACACCCTTTCTGCTGCTTCTGGTTGGGCTGGACTCTTACAGCCACAGGAAGAGCTCTGCTGGATCAGGCCAGTGGCCCGTCTAGTCCAGCATCCTGTTCTGACAGTGGCCAACCAGATCCTCCAACAGGAAGCCCACAATCAGGACACGACACAGCAGCAGATCTCCCCCTCCTGCGGTTTCCAACAACAGCCATCGCGGCCAGTGGCTGCTGAGAGCCTTGCCCCCACAGTCTGGCCTCTTCTGGCTTTGCTCTGACCTTCTGACCAGCTTCTTGCCTTAGGGCCTTCTGTCTCCCTAATCTGTGGTGAATCTTACGAGGAGACACAGAAGGTGGAGAGTTAATCCCACTACAAAGCCACAAAAAAAACAATGTGTGCGTGTGGTGGGGAAAGCTAGATCAAACTAAAACGGTAGTTTCTTGCAATGCCTAAAGCAGTGTTTCTCAACCGGTGCGCCTCCAGATGTTGTTGGACCACAACTCCCATCAGTCTCAGCCAGCACTGCCAATGGCCAGGAAAGATGGGAATCGTGGTCCAACAACATCTGGAGGCACGCCGGTCAAGAAACACTGGCCTAAAGCAAGGGTTTTACAAATCAAACATCTGCAAAAAAATGACCAGTTAGCATTATCTACTCACCAGCATTCAGGTGGCACTCTTTAATTTGGAACTGAAGTTCATTTTCATTAGGAATGTCTTTCCACGTCGCGAGGAAAACTTGGCGTTCTGTTGGGGTGGAGATATAGACAGAGAAGAGCTGTTTTGAGACATCCCAACACTGTGCACCTATAAATACACACTTGTGGATTAGGCGGGTAGGGCCGGTTGCCTCTGCCGTAATCCTGTCGTTTGGATCCGCTAGTAGTTCTTATGCTCCCCACATGTTAGTTGTTTCAAATGTATATTGATGTTTAAGAGGATACCTTAAGAACATAAGAAGAGCCTGCTGGATCAGGCCAGTGGCCCATCTAGTCCAGCATCCTGTTCTCACAGTGGCCAACCAGCTGCCTGGGGGAAGCCCGCAAGCAGGACCCGAGTGCAAGAACACTCTCCCTTCCTGAGGCTTCCGGCAACTGGTTTTCAGAAGCATGCTGCCTCTGACTAGGGTGGCAGAGCACAGCCATCATGGCTAGTAGCCATTGATAGCCCTGTCCTCCATGAATTTGTCTAATCTTCTTTTAAAGCCGTCCAAGCTGGTGGCCATTACTGCATCTTGTGGGAGCAAATTCCATAGTTTAACTATACGCTGAGTAAAGAAGTACTTCCTTTTGTCTGTCCTGAATCTTCCAACATTCAGCTTCTTTGAATGTGCACGAGTTCTAGTATTGTGAGAGAGGGAGAAGAACTTTTCTCTATCCACTTTCTCAATGCCATGCATCATTTTATACACTTCTATCATGTCTCCTCTGACCCGCCTTTTCTCTAAACTAAAAAGCCCCAAATGCTGCAACCTTTCCTCGTAAGGGAGTCGCTCCATCTAGTCTAGGATTCTACCTTCAGATTGGCCAACCAGACGCCCCAGTGGGAAGCCTAAAAGCGGGAACTGGGCGCAACGGCAACTCTTCCCACTTCCGATTCCCAGCAGCTGGCGTTCAGAGCCAAAACGCCTCCGACCGTGGGGACAGAGCACAGCCATCAGGGCTAGTAGCCACGGAGAGCCTTCTCCTCCACTAATTTGTCTAGTCCTCTTTTAAAGCTATCCAAGTTGTGGCCATCACTGCCTCCAGGGCATAGTTTTACTAGACGCTGCGTATCTTAACTGCATGCTCTGCTCCTTATCTAAGTGTCCTGCGGTGCTTGGAAATGTGGAATTGTGCTGTACTTTATTGCATTTATTTGTGGTACTGCAAACTGCTTTGGGATTTGCTTTCAAGTGTGAAGTGGTATTTGAAGTACCCAAATTTAATAAATGTTGATCGCATGCCTGGTCGCTTGAAGGGGGTCCTGCTGCCTCTTCACCTGTCCTGTTTCTCTTGCTCCAGACATATCGGGATCTAGGAGCAGCAAAAGATACCAGCCCCAGTTCCCCTCTACCTGAAGTCAAATGACAGAGAGGCTTCATTTACCCATTTTGCCATCCTCTACGAAAAGCACATTGAGGGGGATCAGGCAGCTGAAGTAGAAGACATCGATGTTGTTCTTCACAGCCACCTGACCGAAGAAAGAAAGGACGAGAAATAGAAAATGATTTCCAGCCCTTTTCTCTAACTAAAGTTCTCAAGGGGTTGGAGAGAAATCCAGGACATGATATGCAGAAATTAAAATTTACAATAGAACCAGGGATGAGGTTTCCTGGGAAAATTTGAACCAGAAAGTGGTCCAGGAAATATTCTAATATTCCTACGGCATACTTGACCGCTAGCCACGTGGACTGTTGGGGCTGATGAGTTAAGAGTCCAGCAACATTTGGAGGGCGACCTAAGAATACTTTGCCCACAAGGCAGACTAGAGAGCAAGTGTGGCGAGTTTCAGGCCTCTCGGCCAGCTTCGAACTGATTGAATATAATAATATAATCTTAGTAGTAGTGCTGGTGGTAGAAGCAGTAGTAGCATTTGGTTTTGTATGTAGAATTATTGTTATTGTTATTTCTATCCCGCCCTTCCTCCCAAAAGGAGTCCAGGGTTGCAAATAAAGGCCAAAACATTAAAAAAAATCTTAATATTGATTCCTTCCTGTTGGGATGTATAACCCACTTCAGAGATCTCGATGATGCCTTCTTGCAACTCCATTAGGGTCTCCCTCATTGGGAGACTGTCCCACATTTAAGGGAGAAGACGAGGAGTGAGTCGATGGCTGCCATCTACCAAGTCCACCGGCTCATTCATTCTGATTGGCAGCGCCTCTCCAGGCAAACAGGAACCTTCCCCCTTAGCGGATGCTTTTAATGCAGAAAGGAGGGACCTCAGGCCCCAGGCAGCCCTTTGGGCCCCTCTTCCCGGCCCCTGAGCGTCTCTCCAAAGGCTCCCTGCCTTGCCCCTGTCTGCTCCGCCACCTCCTTGCTACGCTCCCTGTGAACATCAGGCAGGAACCCACGGCATGTGCATTAAGGCACCCGCTGAACTCTCGGGTGCTCATCCAGGGACGCAGAAAGCTGCCTTAGACTGAGTCGGGCCACTGGTCCATGTAGCTCTGTATTGTCTACACTGACTGGCAGCAGAGGCTCTCCAGGGCTTCAGGGAGGGGACTCTCTCAACCTGGAGATGGGACCTTCCGCATGCAAGGCAGGTGCTCTGCCACCCAGCTACGCCCCTTCCCCTTTGCACCGTGGTCCTTTCTTCCTCTGCCCTGTAAAACTCTCACCACCCACACCTCCCTATTGCCCCTACTTCGAACAGCTCTCTCCTGCCCACCACCCTATGCAAGGAGTTTCTCTCCCAGCCAAAGAAATCAGCGCTGGGATTTCAGAGTGCTGAATTTCTGCACCCCGTGCCGAGCAGCAAAACCGATGAGCCCTGCCACCCTTGCGGGGGGGGGGGGGTGCCCGCCGCAGAGCTCTTGCAAGCTGCACTTGTGAGCCTACGTTGGCACAGCCCCGTGCTTAAGAGGGTGCCAAGTGCCAGGTGGCTGGAAAGCAACTGAACGAGCCGCACGAAGAAAATGTTCCAAAGCCGGCCGCGTCGGCAAGCGTCAATACAGCCGGCACGCGCTGAGTCAGAAGGGGCTGCGTGCCTTGCTGGGTAAGCGCTCTCAAGAAAGATCGCAGCCCACGTGCCACTCTCTCTTAAACAGGAACGTAAAATCGGGCAACAGGGCAGGTTTGTGACAACTGCTTTTGACTGGTCCGACAGCAAGGCAGCCCCTTCCAGGAGGTCTCCAGTTGCGAGAAGCGGCCCGCTGGACGAGCGCCAGGATTGCAAAGGGCTTTTCGGTTGGACACACCCTGGAAGTCAGGCTCCACGTCTTCCCTCTTGGCTTTTCTGGTCATAACGCTTCTCGAGATGTGTGCCTCCAAGCTGCCTACGGCCTAGATCTCTCCCTTTAAATATCCGTCGTCTTTTCAGTGCCCGCTAAAGACCTTCCTCTTTCAACAAGCCTTTTACGTACAGATCTTATCCCAGTCTGCATCTGTGTTGGGATTTTTTAAAAGATTTTTTTTTTAAAAAAACTTTTCTTTAAAGATGTTTTGTTTTTATGATTTTTAAAGAAGTTTGGTTTTATGATGTTTTTAGCGTTTTGTCATCTGCTGCCCTGGGTTTACAAGTGACCAGTAATTTCTGCACCCCTCTACCACCCACCCACCCACCCCACTAGGGGCTGCCACCCCTTCTCACTTCGCTTGCCAACCCCGCCTATACCCCACCATACAGCACCCCCAAGGCCTCCCCCCTCTGCCAGGCGCCTCCTAGCCACTACTCCATCCCCTTTGCCATGCATCCCCTTGCACTTCCTCCACCCCACAGGTCACCAAACCTTCCCCCCACTCCCCACATACCTTAAGGCCTTTCTGCTGCTGCTTACTTGCCCACCCGTTAGGCCCTGCCCACCGCCCCTCTCATCCTCCCACCTCACCACCACTGCTGCCAAGAATATGTGAAAGATGTCGTGCAGACTACCCCTTGTCTACATGCTGACTGGAACAGCTCTGCAGATTTTCCCAACCCTACCTGAAGATACACCAGACACTGAACCTGGAACCTTCCCCATGCAAAACATGCGCTCCTCTTGCACTGAGCTATGGCCCTCGTACTGTTTGAGCTCACACCATCCAACAAACCACAGTTGCAAGTGGCTGCCAAACCAGGAACTGAAACGAGAGTTCGAACTGACTTGCAAATCAGTTTCGGCAAACTAGGCTTTCATGTTTCATCTGCTCTGGTTTAGGGCGCTGCTTCACCCTCAGAGACCACTGTCTGGGATACCACAGAGGGAACTACGGCTTGCCTGGACATCTGAACCAGAAACCATGGCTAGGAGGGCAAACTCTGGTTAGTAGAAACCACGGCTTGGCACTACACCCGAGCCGACTTGGAAGGTCTGATCCTCTTTAAAGCCTTCTAATCTGGAGTTCGCTTCTAGAGGCAGTGAATTCCACACATCCTTTTTTTGAACGTCCTGAATACTGCCAAACTATTTCACTGGATAATCCCAGTTTCTAGTTCAGTGGTAGCCAATGGGGTGCATCCTCCAGATGCTGTTGGACTCCAACTCCCACTGTCGCTGACTATTGTGCAATGCTGGTTAGGGACTCATGGGAATTGTGAGTCCAACATCATATGGAGGGCACCAGGCTGGCTTTCCCATTCTAGTGGGAAGAAAAACAAACGCTTCTCTCTCTTCCTTGTCCCAGACCATGCATCATATAAAAGAGGCATCGCCGAAAAGCTTGAGGATTCAACCGTCATTGCTTTCCTAACCCTAAACCCACATCCAGGTCTCTTCCCCTATGTCTTCCTCCCCCCCCCACACACACACTGCCCCACTCATCGCAGGGTTCATACCTGGAGGTTGTTGAGAGGCTCCATTTTCATGACTGGTCCGAGGGTGTTAAGGGGAAGAGAGACATCAATGCTCTGGTTTGGCATCAGAGGAGTGTGGATGGCCAGCGGAGTACTTGGGATGACCCCAAAGCTATGGGGAGAAAGAGGAAGACAATGAAGGTGAAACGCTCAGCCAAAGAAGCTTGAGCATGATACGGATGCTTGAGGAATTCAGCATCCATGAATTTTGATGCAAACAGATCTGATCCATGCTGCTCAGTTGCCTCCACCTTTTCCGCTACAATTCTTGGCTAAAAAAAGGTGCCAAAATACATTCAAGATGCGTATTCTAGGATAAATTGTGTTTAGAAAGGCGTACAGCAATGTCAATTAGGTATTTAAATTAAATTATAACATGCATATTCAAATGTGCATTGAAATACAAATCTTCCATGTTGATTTTTGTTTTAAATGCGGGTTTCTGCAGAAGCAGGATGGAACATACAATCAGTTCAATGGGAGCTGTGTTTGAATCCCTTTTAACGCCTGAGCTATAAGCTCTCAACGCTCTGACCCAACAATGATATATCGACAGACAAAATCTATACTCTTTGGTTAATAGAACTTTTTCTGTGCCACGGTTCATGGGATTCTGCCCAGTTCTGATCTGATTCCTGTCAAGAATATACAGGCTCATGGAACATTTACACTTGCGAGTTTCAATGTTTTACCAACAGCGTTTTACTCCACAGCAGATTTGTGCAAATCCCGTTTCCAAACAGACTGCGTCCCCGTAAGGCGAGAATCTCTGACACACATATTTTTATACTGTAATTTCTATTTCGACTTGAGGTATCGTATAATTTACCCTCTTCTGACGGCTTTGCCGGGTTGTCCAGATGAAAGATTGGCAACGCATTGTTTATCGGATAAAGAGCTGTATTCAGTTAACTGATATTCAAAACAGACCCACTGAAATTAACGAACCTAAGTTAGTCATGTCTATTAACTTCATCGGGCCTACTCTTGAGTAGGACTAGCATGGAATACCATCCAGTCTCATATACCGCTGAACAGGTGGTTAACCTTTTCCTAAATGCCAAGGAGGTCAAACGACCTGTATTAGTTAATGTGGAGAAATGGCATCCTTTGTGGAGGATGGAAAGAGGTGCACCTGGGCTCCTCGGCCGAAGAGTGGCTTTTGTTTTGCCGGGAGAGAAGACTGAGAGGATGTTAGTGGTGGGTTGATCCAGGCAGGATGAATATGGAGACAAACTAAATGGCTCTAGTCTGGTAGTGGTGCCTCAGTTTTGGTAATCCTGCCTTCTGGAGGCCCTTGTGGTTGTTGGGAGTTCACCACCTAATAGAAATTTACCTGTTTTATCCACCTCTTGGTGGTCATTATTAGATTGCTTTGCAGCACTGATTTTGCGGCTTCATTGATCATATTGTTGATATATGATGGTTTTCATATGGTGGTTTCATTACCAACAGTGCTACTGGATGGTATTTACTTATAAGAGCTGTGATGCGATTTGCAATTTGTTTTGTAATTTGCAACTATGTGACTTGTTTATTTGTACGTAAACCGCTTTGAGGTCACTCGTGAGAAAAGCGGTATATAAACTTTGTCGAGAAATAAAAAATAAACGGCTGTGCTCTGTATTCTAACCTGATTGGGTGTTATGGCTGTAAGAAAGATACTGACTGACAGACTGATGAATGTGTGCAAAACTGGCGGGGCCAGAAGGAGACTGCTCTTTCGCTCACCACCCAGCGCCTTACCTGTTCTTATTGAACTGAATGGCAAAGTCCGTCATGTGCTGCAAAGCTTTGTTGGTGAAGCTCATATCCATATAGATATGTCCTTGCCTGTGATTGAAGGTCCCGGAGATTTCCAGCCCTTTCGCTTTCACGGCTGGCAGCCAGACCTGAAAGATTAATCAGGGAAACAGTGGTCAGGGTGCCACGCGGAGCCAGGCTTGGAGCGGTATTTACAGCTGATGAGATATTTACATCCTGCCTTTCCGTTTGAAAAGTGGCTGGCATTGGCAAATAAACCACAATCAGACTTTGGGATTTTCACTTGTATAGAAATCTTTCCAAATAAATACAGAACCACAAAGGGAGGAATCAAAAATAGGAACAGAGGAATCTGCCTTATTCTCAGAGACTTGGGGCATCTATCTCAGTACTGACCACTTGCAGCCGTGGCTCGCCAGGGTCTCAAGCAGGGGATACTCCCAGGGCTACCTGGAGAGGCTACCATTGAGGATTGAACCTGGGACCTTCTGCACCCAAAGCAGATGTCCTGCCACTGAGCTATGCCCCGTTTCCCAATCATTTAACCAAGAGCAAACAACTGGGGGGGAAGTGTATGGGGAAAAGGGGAAAGGTCACGGCCACGTTCCCTGGGAGTACCGATTTGGGAGACACGTATCCACCGGGCGCCATGCCGATGCCCGAAGAGAGCTCAAAGAGGTCATTGAGTCCGCTGCTGACCACGGCTGGAGTCGGCGACGGGGCAAAGGTCGCGGGAACCGATGACGGGATGAAGGTCTGTCCCACCTGGAAGCAGGTACGAGGAGAAAAGGGTAACGGCATTTCAACCTTTTACACAGGGCAGGTGCTTTTCATTCAATAAACCATGAACTCGGGCAACATCCTGAATATATTAAGGCTCTTCACTAGCCTCGCTGAATTACCAAGAGCGCCAAATAATACATTTGCATACCAATGCGCTCTGCAATTTAATCCAAGCAATCATTCCCCATCTCCTTTGCCGCCGGGATCATCCTTTGAAACCGCCGCTAACAGCTCTCCTTTTGCCTCAAAAGGCTTTTGGAGGGGGAGGGCTGGTGGTGCTGAGGGTGTGTGTGTCTGCGCGAGACACGCTCAAGGGAGCAATTCTGCCCAGGTGACGCTAATCAGCTCGTTCCCATTTCTGCACTCTCAATTACATGCAAAACAAGAAAATGCACCCAGGCCATTAAATAATAAGAGTTTGCAGGAACTCGGGAAGGTGGGGCAATGAGAGTACAAAGATCCAAGTGCCTTTAAAAAAAAAAAATGATGACATTAACTCCCTGGAAATACGAAGTTTCCTTATACGGAGACCAGATATTGATCCCTGTGAAATGGAAATGGACTGCCTTCAAGGGTGTTCACGGTAAGCGGTATTCAGAGGAGGTTTCCCATGGCCTCCCTCTGAGGCTGAGAGGCAGCGACTGGCCCAAGGTCACCCAGCGAGCTTCGTGGCCGTGCAGGGATTCGAACCCTGGTCTCCCAGGTCCTCGGTGCAACCCCAGGCCTATCTATTATGACTGGCAGCAGCTCTCGGGAGGCCTCAAGCCGAGAGAGGCTTCTCCTAGCCCTCCTATCTCACACACCTTTAACTGGAGATGCCGGGGGCCGAATGGGGAACAGCTGCAGCTCACTGGCAGAGCGTCTGCTTCGCATGCGGAAGGTCCAACGGCATCGAGGGCTGGGAGAGGCCCTTGCCTAAATCCCTGGAGGGCTACAGTCAGTCAGCGTAGCCAGTACTGAGCTCTGCATGAGAAAGGTCCCTGTGCTCGTTTGGCCGGCAAAACAGGTGCTCTGTCCCCAACCTTTAGACCAGTTCAGCCTTCAGGTGCGAGTGACGTCATGAGCCGCTTTATACCGAGTCGGACTGTCGGCCCGTCTAGCTCGGTATTCTCTCTGCACGCCGACCGGCAGTGGCACTCTAGGATTTCAGGCATGGGGGCAGGGGATGTCTCTCCCAGCCCTACCCGCAGATACCGGACATTGAACCAGCCATTCTGCCTGCAGTGCCACTGAGCTGCAACCGTTCCCTCGAGAGAGGAGGAGGCAGCTGCTCTTTCTACGGAGGGCAGCGCTGCCTCCTTTGCCTTTGCAGTACAGGCTAGTTTAGAGTGCGTTTAGGCAGAGCCTTGGTCCAGGATCTGATTAAAACACACCAAAGAGGACAGGATCTCCTCCTGTCACAGGCAGTCTCAGGTCTCCATCTCTCTAACATGGCTCAAAAAAAATCTTGCTGGATCCTGAATGTAGTAGCAGCAGCAGCAGCAGTAATGATAATTTAGTTATGGACTGCCTTCAAGTCGATTGACTTACGGCGACCCTACGAAGAGGGTTTCCATGGTAAGCGGCATTCAGAGGGGGTTTCCCATTGTATCCCTCTGAGGCCGAGAGGCAGGGACTGGCCCAAGGTCACCCAGTGAGCTTCATGGCTGTGTGGGGTTCAAACCCTGGTCTCCCAGGTCACAGTCCGACACTCTAACCACTACGCCACACTGCCTCTCAATAAATAATAATAATAATAAATGATGCACCTCTGATGGGCACATGGGACTATCTGAAGCAACGCTTGCCTAGCAAAGGTTGTGACCCAGTATCAAATGCAGTGCCTGAGAATGGTGCATCTTGCAGGAGGCTGTCTCTGCTGCATAGAAATGGCATCACGATTGCCGCCTGAAATGCTTTGATTGCCTTCTCCGCTGGGGGCCGGGGGTTCTCCATCGTAAATCAAGCGTCCGGAAGTGTGAACACAGACAATCATGTAGTAAGCCCGCCTTCCCAGGCTACTCCATAAACAGAAGCCTTGGGTCAGCCCAGGGTCACCTCCATGGGAGGTCTCACGGAACCCCGAATCCACTTCGTACGGACTCAGAGAGGAAATTCCCTACTACAAGGGCAATGGTAATTCATGGGGCGAATGAAGTATGAATTGGACCACCCTTCCACCCAAGGCTGCTGACTGACTCCACGGGAGATTCACAAGTGAGCCGTGGGCAGTGTCCCAACCTTTCCAATAATGCATGATTCTAGAATCTGTCTGTGGATCTATGGATCCTCCCTCCTCCATGTTGAGCTTTTGACTAAACTAGGCAAGAACCTGGGAGATCTGTGGTCACATGCCTGAGGCACAAAGAACATCAATTCTCGAGAGAGAATTGTTGGACAATTACCAGGGTCCTCCCAACCTCTTTCTAGCAGGCATCCCAACTGGATTAGGATCAGAATACTCGCCCTTGGGAACCAGTGGGTCAGCCAGCTTCCCCCCACCCCCAAAGCTCCAGCACCTCACGCCAAGTCTGCATTGTGACCTCCACCTCGCAGTCCTTTGTCTTCCAACGATCTGGGAAACATCTCCTGCCCTCTAGGTCTGAATTTCCAATTTGTTGTCATCGTTATGTGCCTTCAAGTCAATTACGACTTATGGCGACCCTATGAATCAGCGACCCCCAAGATTTCCGATATCTCTGGTTGAAAGGAGTCCTGGTCCCTTGCTCTCCCCTATAGCTTCGAGACTCGCAGACTGCGTTCCCTCTTGTGTTCCAACGGCTTAGACATCAGTTCCCTTGACTTGGAGAGTCGTGTTCGGAGAAACTGTGGAACATTTCTTGCCCTCCCAGCCGTACCTGAAGATGCCAGAGACCTTCTGCAAGCAAAGCAGATGGTGTCTGCCTATGATAGAACGATGGCCTCTCCTATGTGGTCTTAGGGAGCCTCTAGTGCATATGTCAGGAAGGGCTGATGGGAAAGGGGTGGAGATGTAGAAGAGGACAACGGAGCATTAATATTTTTGGGGGGGAAAAATGAATGGAGGACACTTACTGCTGGGCTGCCTCCAATTCCCCCGCCAAGGTCACTGCCAAGCTGCAAAAGAGACAGGGAGAGAGAGAGAGAGAGAGGAGAGGGATGGGGGTGAGAGAGAAAGAGTTCATTTCAACTAGGCTGTCAGGTGCCAGGAAAACAGAGACCGTGTCGTCCCTGAGAGGCGCCATGAGTAGACCGGGGCGCCCAGCGGGAATGTCGATATAGCAAAAGAGAGAGACAGCCCCATGTCCGAAGCCCAAAAAGTCCACAGGGAAGAAAGCTGGATTTGGCTGAAAGCAAGGACGATACACACCGCCGCTGTGCTGGTCGCAGAGATTTCACAGCCACGCTCTGAAGAACCAGCCAAGCCAGGAAGCCCGCTGCCCCAAATGTACGGTTTTTAGTAAGGCCAGTTGTATTTGGCTGCATCCAAACCATTCCTAGATGACCATCCACACTATGTTTTTGCAACTGGGAAGGGGGTGGCAAGTATTAATTAATTAATTTACAATTTATTGTTATTTTCTGACATTTATACCCCACCTTTCTTTCACCAAGAAACCCAAGGCAGTATACATGTGGTTCCCAGGCGGTCTCCTATCCAGACCTAGACCTGTTCCACTTCGGCACGGTGCAGGCCTCGTGTGCCTTCAGACCACGAGCCTGGGGCCAATGTGTGCAGAAATCTGTGGCTTGTGTGAAGCCTGAACGCAGCATATACACAGGGTAAAAATGAAATCTGTTGCTCTATCCACTTTTGCATCTGCCGCACACTCCCCCCAAAGAGTTGTCCATGTGGAAATATGGCAATTGGGCCGAAAGAGGTTCCGCACCCTGACAGGTGATGGCTGCTCTGGATTTCTGGCAGGGTTTCCCCCCCAGCTCCAAATAGATAAACAATATTGACTGGATTTATTAGTCACTTGTTACCAGGACTCCAAGCAACTTACGACAATGTCAAAAAGAAATATATCATACCATGAAAATAAAACAGCAACACCCCCATGAAGCTTTGGCAGCAGACTAATGACAGATATCATCATCTAATCTCCGTCTACCAATTGCCTGGGGGGAAAAAGTACATCTTTACCTGGCGCCAATGAAAGCATCAGGCAGACCTCACCGGAGAGCTTATTCCACAGATGGGGAGCCACAACAGGAAAGGCCCTCTCCCTTGTCACTGTCCTCTGAGCCTCCCTCGGAGAGGGGACCTGGAGAAGGGCCTCAGAAGAAGTTCTAAGGGTCTGGGAGAGGTGTTCCAGAAGATGTTGGGGTCCTAGGCCGTAAAGAGCTTGAGAGGTCACAACCAGAACTTTCCTTGCAAAATGCTGCCGGAGATTGCACCTGGGGTTACCTTGTGCACACAGAGCATTTGGCTCTCCACAGCAGCTCTTTTCGCTCACTCTGAATCCAGCCAAGCGCTACGCTTCTAGAGGGAAAAATATCTCTGAGCATTTCTGCACAATGACTTCCTCTTGCAGGTGCAACTGCGAACAGCTACTGCCTCGTTTCCCAATTTACAACCACATCTGCAGGCAAAGGGAGCAGGCTTGGATCGCACGGGCAACTGCTCCTGCCACGGAGGAGTCAGCGGTGCCCACCCCCGGGGATTTCAGGCGCGTTTCCTTGCAAAATCAGAAGCGGAAGGGGGAGGGAGCAGCAAGCAAGCTTCTTACATAAAGCGGTGTCAAAACAGTTTGTGAAGAATTCTACATAATAAAGTCACGTGTTTTTATCGGTTCGTTTGCCAAGATTATCTCAAAAAGCGCCACGGGATGTGGGAAGCCAGCTTTGAAAGGGACAACCAAAGCCTCTCATTTATTTGTGTAATATTAATTTATACACACACACACATATATATTACACACGAACACACAGACCTCTTCCCTGGGCTTTGCAGATCTTGATGAAATTGTGGAGGGAGAACTCCTGTAGGCCCAAATTCCTCTACATAGGAAGAGGCCTCACACCGAGTCAGACCTTTGGTGCATCTAATTCAGTATTGTCTACACCAACTGGCAGCAGCAGCTCTCCAGGATTTCAGGCAGGCGTCTCTCCCAGCCCTACCTGTAGATGCCCCTGGGGATTGAACCTTCTACAGGCAAAGCAGGTGCTCGGCCACCGAGCCGCTGCCCCTTCCCCAACGAGTCTCCTGGGTGGAGTTTCAACTGGTAGCTTTGTGACCCCAAAACAGGGCCTTAGCCTAGTAAGCTTCCTGGGACCGTGTGTATGCTCTGAGACTTCTCCCAACCCAGAGGGAAACAAAGAGGGCATGACATCAGCCCCTTGTGGCAGGCAGGCGGCCTGAAGCCCCTGGGTTGGCCCGGACAGACATAAACACAAGGAGCCCAATGGAGGAGGGATGCAGCCCCAAACACCTAGAGGGCACAAAGATAGGGTAGGCCTGCTGGTGTAGACAATATGGAGCTAGATGGCCCAATGCTTCATGCGTTCCTAGCGAGAAGGGCAAGGCACTGTCCAGGGTACTGAAGCTCCGCGTCAGGGACTTATTCGGCAGTTTCCTCTAGCAGCTCCGATTTCAGCAAGGTAGATAACAATATACTTTTAAAACCAAGTAAGTGGGGGAAGCCTACGGCCATCCTACCCTGAATATGCCCAATCTGTGGAACAGTCTCCCTGAGGAGGTGCGCCTAGCGCCGACACTGATATCCTTTCGGCGCCAGGTTAAAACCTTCCTCTTTTCCAAAGCATTTTAACTTAAATTAACATGATTTTCATATTTGTTGTACTGATTTTGAATTGTTCTTATTTGATATGTTTTGATTGTATTATATTGTGTATTTTATTGTTTTCTTTGTGTTCACCGCCCAGAGAGCTATTGCTAGTCGGGCGGTATAAAAGTCTAATAAATAATAGTAATAGTAATAATAATCTCCTCTGATCTGGGAAGCTAAGCAGGGTCAGGCCTGGTTAGTGCTTGGATGGGGGACCGCCTGGGAATACCGGGTGCCGTAGGCTCAGAGGAAGGGAATGGGAAACCACCTCTGAACACCTCCTTACCTGTGAATCCAACAAAGATTCACAGGGTCGCCATAAGGCGTGATCGACTTGAAGGCATTTACCAACAACACAGTGGGGGAAGGTGCAGTTACACGCAGGTTCTGCGTTCAGGCTTCCCGGAGGCATTCTCCCGCGCTTCTCTCTGCTTGTTTTTCAGTGTTTCAGTTATCATGGTTTGCTTTTAGCGAGTGTTTTAATTTAAGGCATCTTAATGTTCTGACTGAATTTTAATTGGGTATCATGCACGTGTTCTATAATGGATTTTACGGTGTGAACCTATTAAGAAGCCATTTTGGATATAAGCAGTATACAAATCAAACAACAATATATTGTCCCTTTTAAGAATTTTAGAATGCCTCCTTTTGGTCAGTTTTAACTGACATTTCTGCCTCACTTGCTCCAGTTCTCCAATATTTTCCTAGTGTATTTTATGGCATTACAATGTGCATTCCATCAAATTCAAATTGCAATACAGTAAAATACAATATGAGAAATAAAAAGAGCCATAAAATACCATTAAAAAACAAATACGTATCCTCAATGTGGACAGAATGATGTCCACAGACCACAATTTGGAAAGTGCTATGAGTAAAGCACCAACACCTGTTACGAGTGACCTGAGCCAGTGGGGAGCAATAGACAGAAAGACAATCTGGTCTTCCCTCTGCTGATTCCTCCTCTAAAGTGTTTGCTGCATTTTCAGGCTTTGCTCCTCCCCTTCCTCTTTTTTCTTCCTGTCTTTGTTCTTAGTGAATTAGTGATGGCTCCCTAAGTGGAAGCCACACGTCTGCTTCAGCACATATGACTTGACCTCTCCGTAAAAAACCTTACATTTTTTAGTCTTTCAACAAGCGGTCTTAACAAAAATTATTTCTGCACTCTAAAAAAGCCCATGCCAGGGGCACCAGATGCTTTGGACTTCCAGTTCCTATTGGCCACAGTTAGGGATCGATGGGAGTTGTAGTCCAGCAGCCACGTGGGCTACTCTGGGCTCATGCCATTTCATAATAAAAAGCTTCTACAAAGTTAGCTCCAGATGCCATCCAACACATTTTTTTAATTAGCTTTCATATAATGCAGCGGAGAGGGGGATCATCTGTTAAAAGGAAAGAAGAATAAAAAGAATGGATGTTTCTACTGAACCAATTAGGAACAGCCAGAATTGATCAGCCTAAGGCATTGGGAACTGAATAAAAAGCCAGAGCAGAAATGGAGAGAGAAAAGAGATGTTTTCAAATTTGCCTGGTGGTAGAAACATCTCAGTCTGGAAGGCATATGACGCTCTAAACCTTGCTGAGTGGTCCAGATCCTGTCAGTGTCTGGATGTGAGAATGCCTGGGAACTTATTTATTTATTGCATGTGTATACTGCTTCATAGCTGAAGCTCTCTGGGTGGTTTACAACAATTTAAAACATTAAAAGCAAATATACAAATGGATCAGGGCAAAGGCCTGTCTATTAATGTACCATAATATAATATAGTACATAAACGGAAGCCTAGAAATGTGCCTTATGCCAGGTCAGACCATGGGCCAGGTTAGCTCAATATTGTCTCTCCGCGGTTTTTCACAGAGGGAGTTTCTCTCCCTGGAGATGCAGCCAGGGACTGAACTGGGAACACTCTGCATGCAAAGCGATGGCCCTTCCTCTAATTGATAAATAAATAACGTAAACATAGAAAAGAGATCCAGGACAGAGACGAGACGACTAACAAATTTGGCCATCCATGCTCAAAGTCTGAGGAACGTAGTGGAATGTGAGAAACAGCTTCTGCCCAATCATCTCTTCAACATTTAGTCCTTTCAGCTCTGATGTTTGTTGGGCGCAGACAATGTCTGGTGAATCTCAAGGAATTGGTCGAACCTCAAGTGAGGCAAGGCACGGCAGGGCTCTTTGCAAACGGCAGAATGAACCGTCCAAAAATAAGCTAGATAAGCTGCATGATGAATTCAAGGTTGCAAAACTCGGCTCTCTCCCCCCGCGCCCCCACGAGCACAGATTCCTCTAGCACTGTCAGTATTGGCGGTTCCAGCTTACGAGGGACACACTGAAGCATTGTCCTCTTGTCCGAGGCAGATGGCAGCCAGTCGATGTTTAGACTGGAGTCCTTCAGACTGCAAGTGGGGACTCACATGATCAAATGCCCCTCCATGCAGAAGGAAAAAAATATCCCTGGTTAACTCCCCCCCCCCCCCAGCATTCTCAGGGAGAAGACAGGAATAGAATCCTTCTCCCTGAGATGCTAGTTTTCTATAATGTAAGGATTAGGAAGGAGTGGAATACTGAGCACTCAATCATCTGCTGCTGTCTGAAGTATCACAGTCCACACACGGGCTTATTAAGGCGATCGGCTGCTTGTGAAAGCCTCAGTCGCCCTAACTGATGGGTAACGCTAGCAGCCTCTGGAGCGACAGAGGGGAAATGATGACAGGTGCCAGTATGAGCGTGGGATGGCAGTCCCTGCCCTCTTTGACTTTTCTTGGCTCCGGTCCCTGCAAGACAGGCTGCCCTGCGAGTCTGTTCCAGCGACAGAAAATTCTCCTCCGCATTATACACCTTAACTGCAGGCATCCGCCTGCTCTTTGCGGCCTGGATTTTCATCTAGGCACCATGGGCAAGGCAGGCATTCCTTTGCCGAGGTGCTGCCAAGTTCCTGCAATGTTACGTGAGGGACGTGGAGCATCTGAGTCCCAGCCAGGATGAGCAGCAGGGCTGAGCTAACGCACACTGACGCTGCAGAGACCTGCCGTTCACAGGCTGAACGATCCGCGAGGTCTGAGGCAGCCGGAAGCTGCTCTGTAAGACGCGGAGCCTTAATTCAGGGGCTACAGCGATAAGATGTTTCTTCAGCGGCCCAGAGAGCGGAAGGGAGGCCTCGAAATGTCTCTCCCGGGTGGCGCGAAACAACCAATCGTTTCCTGCGCAGGGCCCAGGCTGGTGCAACTGGGCCTAGTTTCAGAACGAAAGCAGAGTTGCTATCCACTGCGAGAGGAGCAGACTGTGGAACCAGAGGCTGAACCGGAGCATCCTGGAAACCTCAGCTTGTGTTCTTTATTTACTGTTTGGCACTTGTAGGCCCCCTCCCCGTTCACCAAAATGGCCCCAGGGTGGATAACAAAAACGGCAGAGTTCAAAGTAATTAATATAGATGCTAAGAAAACCATAAAATAAAACTACAGAACTAAACCAGTAACAGAGTTTTTTTTAAAAAACGAATTCACACACACAAGTTTCTAATCCTCATGACTGCAAAAACAGGCTCGGGAATGCATGGGCACCACCTACTTAAAATCCCAGAAGCCGGAGGGAGGGAGTTCTAGTACATTTTTAAATGCATTGCAATACCCACTGCCATTAACTCAGCATCTTGGGACTGGAGCACGTCTCGGGGGTGAACTGCTGAACGGTGCTGGAGATGGTCCCAGATTTGTTCCAAACTAGCAAGCTAAAGGGGGTGGGGGAAGGGAAAGACAGCCCCAAACATCCCAAACACGAACCGATCACAGCTGGAAGACACATGGGATGGCCTGGCAACAAGCAGCCAGGATGCAAACCTGTCGGCACACGCAAATCTTTTTGCTCGCTGCAAGCCTGCGTGGGGATGTTTGATAGCCAATCAAGACTCGAAAATGGGCAGGGTGAGAGCCAGCCCACACGTGAGGGGGTTGTTACGAGCGCAGCCAGCCTTGCGGGTCACCCCTCAAGCCCATCTCAGGAAGGATTTTGGTAGCGCTGCAAAACGGCACCAGCTTTTGGCAGCCCGCTAGCAGGGCGAGTAGTGGGGAGGGGGAGAAGTTACTACCTCAAATGTGAGGCTTCCTGCCCCCACCTTAATGATCCGCTTTCTGCTTAAGTGAATCAGGGAGATATCCATGGTGCGAGTTTGTTGTTATTTGCCTCCAAGTCGACTACGACTTATGGCGACCCTATGAATCAGCGACCTCCAAGAGCATCTGTCATGAACCACCCTGTTCAGATCTTGTAAGTTCAGGTCTGTGGCTTCGTTTATGGAATCAATCAATCTCGTTTGGCCTTCCTCTTTTTCTACTCCCTTCTGTTTTTCCCAGCATTATGGTCTTTTCTAGTGAATCCTGTCTTCTCATTATGCGTTCAAAGTATGATAACCTCAGTTTCATCATTTTGGCTTTTAGTGATAGTTCTGGTTTAATTTGTTCTAACACCCATAGCGCGAGACCAACAGCAAAAACTAAAACTAGGCAAGCGTCTAGCGTTTTGATACTTGGGCGGCCGCTGAAGACAGTTTTGTTTATGAAGGTTTCCCCTGAACTGCGACCCAGTCATTTCACGGAAGAATAATCATACGACTACAGAAATGTTTTTTTTACCGCAGTTAGCTTACAGAGTTTGTAACCGTTTTGCGTTTTATATTTTATCTTATTGTACACCGCTTCAGCAACGTTTCGGTTGCGAAGCGGTTCATGGGTCTGCAAATAAAATAAAATATAAAAAGATGGAACGGGGAGGGGGAAGAGAAACTTATAAAACTAAAATAGGAAACAGCATTTTAGCAGCTGCACGGAGAAAAGGAATTAAAATGCTGCAAGTCTTAAAAAGCCACAAGTTAAGCACGCAGAACAGGAAGTGTACAAGCTAGTTAAAACCTGGAATCGCCGGCTGCTACTACACAGGTGTTCAGGGGGTGAACGGCAGAAATGAGCAATGTGAGAGACAGCCACCTTGTCACTTCTTAGCCTCTCTTACTCCCCATCCATCCTCCCAGATGCCACTGACTCCGCTCACAGCAAGCGCTGACATCCCAACAGAAAAGAGCGGGGCAGGAAGAGAAGCCTCAACATCAGGAAAAGCATCTCCACTCCGTGAAGGAGGGTTGCCCCCTCCTCCCAGAGTTAGAAAGCAGGGACTTTCTTTCTTTCTTAACAGCGTCCTAACTGCCGTGACCAAAACATTTTGAATAAAACAACTCCCTAAAAGAAACCCAGGGAGGAGAAAGAGGAGGTGAGTCTTCCGCTCAGACTGAACCTGCCCTTCTGCAGATCGGAGGCTCATGAACTAGGCCTTGGCCTTCAAGACCAGGGCTAGCCACCGCAGGATAGGGGTGAGTTAGGAGGAAGATCTCTCGAGTGATTTACAGCAGATCTGCGGGAGATTCTGACTCCCAATTGTTTAAAAACAGCAAGAACACTTCTCTCCCCTGCTGCACTTCCTAAATTATGCTGCCATAATCAAGAAAACCTGAGGGGAAACCGGGAGCTCAGTTCTGGTGCTGAAAAGAAATCCCTGCGTTCAGCATGTCCTTAGAGACACCCCATTCCTTAACTCTAAGAGTTATGTTGCCTCATCTCTACCATTTTACACCTGGTCATGGCTGGAGGATATTGGGGTTCTCGTAAAAAATAATTAAAAAGCAAAACAACCCCCCAAAGTAGACCCCACAAGTCTGCTGTCTGCCCAGCCTGGCTGCAAGAAATGCGAGGGTCATGCACAAAACGGGGAGCTCTGTCTCCCTCTCTAGTAAAAAAAATAAATCAATCCGACAAAAGAGGCATGACGTGACATCACCATGCTCCACGTTCCTCATCTTTGGCTCAGCTGTGTTGGCCAACACTTGCAGGGAGCAGGAACACACGTCTCGATGATGCCACATCATGCATTGACAGAGGAGAGATGTGAGCAGCCGATTCCAATGCCAAACGCACGTTGTGCATAATGCTGGGCTGGGGTGAGAGAGAGGGGGGGGGAATCTGCGGCCCTCCAGACGGTGTCGGACTCCACATCACAACCCCGGAGGCCAGCAGTGACTAAGCCAGAAGGGTTCAGAATCCTCCAAAGGAGCCAGACCTGCCTCTGAGCCTGATGCTGGTGGTCAGAGGGCCACTGAAACTGAGGCTGGCAGGCAGAAGCCCCCCTCCCACCTGAACAAGAACCTGGGCATCCTCCCCCGGGCCCAAGTGCCTCCCAACCTGCCTCGCCAGTTCAACAGTGGAGGCCGCCCACCAGGTGGAAGGCTGCGGAGTGCGGGAGAAGCGCCCGCCTTCAGGCCAGAGCGCTGTCCCTTGAAAAGACTTCCAGTTCTCCAAAAGGAGGCGGAGCCCGGGGAGAAGGGGACGGGAAGCAGAGGCTCAAAAGGCCTCCCTCAGCTTCCAACCCTGGCTGCAGCAAGCTGCTTGCTAGGAGCTCTCCCTGGTGCTGAAACAGCTGGCCTGCCTGGGCCCCGTGGGCTCAAAACGGGACACTTTAACTCCCATCTACCCTGGCATCAGAGGCGATGGAAGTAAGCATCTGGGAAGTCTACAGGTTCCAAGTCTCTGCCATAATGTTTAGTTCCACCCTAAGCAACTTTCTGTCCACCCTGGATAAAAAAAAAAAAAGAGGGGGGCAGCGATGGGGACAGAGAGAGGCGCCAACCTTGTTTTCGCTGACCTACAATAAGGACGGGCGAAATGCAGTAGAAAGAACAAGCAAAATGCTTGAGTGGCAGTTGGCTGGACCCCCCCCACTTCCATCTTAGTAGAGCAAGGGGAAGGCTTTGGATATTTAATCACCATGCAGTTAGTCTAAGGACTGGGCTTGGGGGCTTCCAGAGGCTCTTCCAAATCTCCATTGTAAAGAAGCTAAACGTTACAAAAAGCCTAACTCACCAGGCTGTCCAGCCCTCCGCCGAGAAGATCCACAGCGCCCATCTGCATGGAGGACACCTGGGGCACGTTCACCGGCGGGCCAAGGTCGAGGTTCAAGAGGTCGCCCAGGAGGTCGCCCTGGGAAGGGATCACCTGCGGCTGCTCCAGGTTTGTAGCGGCTGTGGTTCCCATCGGGCTGTCTCCTGCATCGGTGCTACAAGGGAAAAAGGGGTTGGGCAGTTAGACGGGTGCCTTGTTAGAAAAGGAGGACATCTCTGGGACTGGTGGGGCGGAAGGCAGAACGTCCCAGTTTCAATCCTCAGCGTCTCCAGCTAGGTCTGGGAATTTCCCCTGCTCAAAACCTGGTCAGCTGCTGCCGATCAGTGTACAATAAGTTGTATCAGTGGGTCTTAACCTTATTTTTTTTTTTTAATCATGGACCCCTCTGAGAATCTGATGAAAGCTATGGACCCCCATAAATAAATATTGTATTGTATGTACTGCCTTCAAGTCGATTCCGACTTATGGCGACCCTATGAATAGGGTTTTCATGAGGCTGAGAGGCAGTGACTGGCCCAAGGTCACCCAGTGAGATTCATGGCTATGTGAGGATTCGAACCCTGGTCTGCCAGGTTGTAGTCCAGCACCTTAACCACTACACCACACTGGCTCTCACCATAAATAAATAGATAAGATTGTAAACAGATAGATATAACTAAACACTAACACTAAAGTCAGGATCATTCAGACCATGGTATTCCCGATCTCGATGTATGGATGTGAAAGTTAGACAGCGAAAAAAGCGGGTAAGAGAAAAATCAACTCATTTGAAATGTGGTGTTGGAGAAGAGCTTTGCGGATACCACAGACCGCGAAAAAGACAAATAACTGGGTGTTAGAACAAATTAAACCAGAACTATCACTAGAAGCTAAAATGATGAAACTGAGGTTATCACACTTTGGACACATCATGAGAAGACATGATTTACTAGAAAAGACAATAATGCTGGGAAAAACAGAAGGGAGTAGAAAAAGAGGAAGGCCAAACAAGAGATGGATTGATTCCATCAAGGAATCCACAGACCTGAACTTACAAGATCTGAACAGGGTGGTTCAAGACAGACGCTATTAGAGGTCACTGATTCATAGGGTCACCATAAGTCGTAGTCGACTTGAAGGCACATAACAACAAATTTTATTGCATTGGAAATTTATATATATAAATATCAATAAATAATTTTGTGCCCAGTTCACGGAGCCATACAGGTTAAGCTTGGTGGGCCAGCTGTCTGTCTTGGCACAAGGCAGCTGGCCATGCTCCTACCTTCCGTGGTGGATGGGCAAGTGCTTGCGGTGGATCCCGTGGCTGCCCTCCACGAAGGCGTTGGGTGGCTTGTGGTACACGGAGGCCAGCGAGCCAATGTGGCAGATGAGCTCGTCCAGCAGAGTAGGCTCAATCAAGTCAGTCTCTTCTGAGATCAGGGGCTTCTCAGACAAGACCACCTCCTTGGCGGTAACGGGGTCTGTGGAGAGCAGGCGCCAATAGATGTAGCCGCGGTCCCGCAGGTCCGGGTTGTCAGAATCCTACGGCAAAAAAAAAAAAGAACAAGCCCTCTAACTAAGAAGATTCAATTCAACTTTTCCCCAAAAAATAATTTGTGGATTCATTCATTCGCAAGGATGAAGGCAACATGGTGTCAATGATGGCAAGCAAATGAGACAGAAGAAGCTACCAACAGAGCCCAAAATGTCATCTAGATCAGTGGTTCCCAAATGCTTTTCTCCCGTGGACCACTTGAAAATGGCTGCCGGTGTAGGCGGACCCCTTAAATCGTTCTTCTGCCTGCGGTAAATGTATCATATTGTAAATGAGCCAGTGTGGCGTAGTGGTTAAGGTGCTGGACTACGACCTGGGAGACCAGGGTTCGAATCCCCACACAGCCATGAAACTCACTGGGTGACCTTGGGCCAATCGCTGCCTCTCGGACTCATGAAAACCCTATTCGTAGGGTCGCCGTAAGTCGGAATCGACTTGAAGGCAGTCCATTTTATTTTTATTTCATTGCATTACAATCTGAATTCCATAGAATGAAATACAATATAAGAAATTAAAAAATGCCACAAACGTGCAATGAGAAATCAGTATTTAATGTGGACATGCCGTGGACCACAGTTTGGGAACCTCCAATCTACATCTAGATAAGTAACCAATGTACCTGGCTGGCTGCCCGCATCCACCGGAACCAATGAAAGATGCGAGCGTGGTCTAACACAGGAGGCAGACTGAGGTGGCAGAGTCCTCAGCGGGCCACAGAGGGGACTGCGCTACTTCAGAATGTCTGGGTTCAATCCTTCAGTACTTCCCTACAAGCAAAACCCCAGCACAGGCAGGAAGCGAGCGGATCTAGAACTTCTCTTCTACAAAACCTCTGACGAAACCCCTGGAGTCCACTGACGGGGCAGCTGGGGCCCTCCGGATGCCGTTCAGCCCCAGCCAGCACGGCCAATGGGCAGGGATGATGGGAGATTGAGTGCAATGACATTCAGAGGCCACAGCTGCATACGAAACAAACGCACACTCATTCCCTGCTTGCACCTCCCTTCCTTTCCTCTGTTGTTCCCTCCGTGTCAGATTTTAAGACTGATGGTCTCTGTCCCTTTGTACTTTGTTGACAGATATAGCACAATCACCCCTCTCCCAGATAAACTAGCTTTCTACCTCGGAGGTTTTTGTTTTGTATGGGGGAGCATTCAAAAAATGTGACCTGCCACAACAAAATACATTCCCTGCTACAGTCCACCTACCATCTCAGGACGCTACCACCTCATTCTCCTGCATGCAGAGACCAGGGGTCCCCCATGAGCGATTCTTGCACTGCAAGATTGCTCTGCACAGATGTGTTCGGTATTTCCATTCTGATTAAAAGTATAGATTTGAGCACTGTTCTTGGAAAAGTGAGAGAGCACTTGTCGGTGTTTTTTGGTTTGTTTTTTAAAAGTGGCATTTTCTGTTAAAATTTTGCTCTGAATGCTTTGCAATGCTTTCTTTTTGAATGGCTTAATGTTTATTCTGACACACATAGGCTCAAATATGGCTCTGGAAACCTGGAGCTGACCACAGGTTGCTTTCAAATTGAGGTGAATTAAACTCCTGTTATCAACCCTGGTGTGTTACTGAGCACAGGCAGGAAATGTATTATTAGCCCACCCTAAACAAAATGTTCTGCACCATATTCAGAGAGTGGAGGGTGCCAAGCCTTACAGAGTGTATTTACTGAACAGCACAACGCTTTAAAAAAAAAAAGCCCATACATTTATACCATAAAGCTTCTAAATAAATACAGCCTTCTAAATTTGCTGCATGGAGGCGCTGCTAGGTCAAAATGTCAATGTCATAAATCACGAAGCCGCCTGCATAATAGCAGGATCAGGCACTTGACAATCACAACTTGATGCAGATGAAATTGCGGGTAGATAATCTCCTGCTTTGTGCAGGCTTCTGAGCAGGAGAGGGGCAGAGAAGAGCTCTCTCCCCCTGTGGTTAGCCCCCCAACCCCCCCAGCAACTAGCAATCAGAGACTATGCTGACCCTGAAGAGATTTCGTTCCCAGCTCTCATGGCTAAAAGCTGCCTGTCTAACGCCCCTGGAGTCTCTTATGCAACCGGCCATCACACCACGCCTTGGCAAAGAATATTCTACAGGATGGCTCTTGGTTGTTCAGATGACAACAACGCTGCTTCCATTACGTATGGGGATACAGGGAGGGAGGAACACCACTTTCGTTGTGGGAGAGTTTCACACGTTCAAAATATATTTATTGCAAAACTTGCAGGTTGGGCCCTTCTGTCTGGGCTATTGTTATGGGTGGGGCAGAGATGAGTTTTGAAAAGGGATTGGAAGGAAGGAGGTAATAATCAGATTTAATTCCCTTAAATATTAGACAGGCGCCATATCTGATATCTTTTCGGCGCCTATTGAAGACTTTCCTCTTTCAACAAGCCTTTTAAGTAGAGACAGTATTGAGCTAGATGGATGGCCTGATCCAGTGTAAGGCGTGTTCCAGATAATAGTCCAAAACATCCAGAGGGCATCAGGTTGATGAACGCTGGGCCAATTAGCAGCACCAGAAGACCCTCATCACAGAGTTTAGTCTCCTCACGCACACACCCGGCCTCACATCAAATTGAGGCCTTCCTCGTCTTAGAATAGGAGAAACTTTGCAATAAGCTCAATTACTCTCAGAGAGAGTAAGAGGAAGAAGCAAAACATCTTTCTTCTCCTAATGAATCAGAGTTTTTGGAACAATCAGGCAAGTGTCTTGTTTTGATCTGGTCTTCTCTCCTTCCCCCCCCCCCCCCGAAAAACTCAAGAACAATTCCAAGACCTGGGACGCATCAATAAGCCATCGACGCTCCAAGGATGCTATTAAAACACGGTGTGACTCAGCTGAGTGGGCTCCTGAATGCCAGGCGTTCGCCTGGCAGCACGAGCGAAGTCTACAAGGAACTGGAAGTGATCTCAAATAATTGTAATAATAATAAAGCACCCTGTTGTGCAGCCTCAACACAGCTAAAAGGGGGTCCCGAGGCAGGAGATCATGTGCTTGTAAAGGATCACCGGTAGTCAGAGACCCTGAGGCCGGCAAAAAGCGAGGGAGGGACCTGCTAGAGCCAGCTGAACATTAGTCAGAATATTTTAATTATTTGTAGGGCTGCAAGCTCAATTACGATGGATAAATCAAAAACTTATTTAACCAACTGGGGGGGAAAAACACCCACCCTATTACTTTGATTTTTTAAAAAGGTTAATGCTTTTCACATGTTACAAAATTCTTCCAAGCTACACAGGAAGTGGATTGGACTGTGGAAGACCAACCCAAATTGTGTTTGCATTTTGACAAATGTGTAGGGCAGTACAATATCTCAGAAAGGAGGTCAGGTCTCCTGCTCCCCTGGTGCATTCACTAGAGCTGCCCAATTGCCCTGCTTTTTAAAGTTTGATAGAAATATCTGTGGGCTATAGGTACATTCTTAAACCACAAGGTTTTTTTTGCCTATGAATGAATATATATATAAACTGCAGATGGCAACGTCGCAAGATCCCAGCGGAGTTTAGCCCCGTTGCACCCAGGATTTTTCCAGCCACTCAGCAGTTTCTCATTCTCCCAACAGAGGGAGCATCATCGCATCAAGTCTTTTCTCCATCACCCGGACACAGAGCGACATGCAGCTTACCTGCGTGGCGAGACTCAGCACCTGCTGGACCAGTTCCTGCGTTTCCGACGGCTTCTTCAAAAACAGCTTCACGATGGCGGTCAGGAGGGTGAGCTGCACCTAGAACAAATCGGGAGATGCGACAAGGCAGTCAGGAGGCTGACCTCTAACCTCCCTGGTAAACTTTGGGAGGGGTGTGTGTGAGAAATAGCCTGATGGAGCCCCTTCATCTCTCTGTCTGTAGGGAAAGGATACAGATCAGAGGAAAAGCATCTCCTTGGCATGCAGAAGGTTCCAGGTTCAATTCCTGGCAGCATTTGCAAGTAGCACTGGGAAAAAGACTCCTGCCTGAAACCCTAGAGAAATGCTGCCAATCAGTGCAGAGAATGCAGTAGGGCCCCGCTTGACGCCGCTTCGCTTTACAGCGGTTCGCTAATGCAGCGGTCTCAATTAGACGCAATTAGACTAAAGCCCCACTCATACGGCGCTTGTTCAGCTTTTATGGTGGTTTTCGGGCATCGCACACCGTTCTATTCAATGGGTTCCGCTTTACAGCAGGGGTCCGGAACGTAACCCGCCGTATGAGTGGGGCCCTACTGTACTAAGCTAAGCAGACCAATTCAATAAGGCAGCTGCTTAGGACCTCCCTTCCCGCGCCCACCCAAGCAGCTTGGGCTGTTCTTTTCCAGCCCTCCGCCCACAACTCATTTTGCTCGGGTTTGTCCCTAAACCCACCTCGGCCCAATTCCTCACTGTCCCCTTCCCCAGCCCCTCATCTCCCTACACTGGAGCCAGGAAGTGGCTGCCTTCGGAGGCCAATCCAGGGAAATGTCCCACAGTTCCTACTTCGGCGTCTCGGAGGAGAAAGCTGCGTCTGGGAGGCTGAACCTTGAACGGGAGGATTGCCGCTAGAGGGGAGGATCCAGAGCAGTGTGTTGTTGCAGGCACCTCTAGAGCCCCCCGTTTCTGATGGCCAGGCTGCGAATGCCACCCCGGTGTAGCCGAAACGACACTGCCCGTGCAGAACAGGGAGGTGAATGGAAGGCTTGGGAGATTCCTGAGGTTTGCAAAAATAAAAAAAAAATATGGGGGGGGCAATCCCCAAAACAGCACAATGGGGAGTGAACTCGCTCAGCGGCTATTGAATGTTGCCTGCTGGAGGGGCAGACACACATGAAACTGTGTGTGAGGGGGGTGTACGTGCTGGGGGAGTAGTGGCTCGAACCCTGAAATTAGCGCAGCCCACACTTGCTCTGCCTGGATAGCCTCGAGGGCGCCGCCCGTTTCGGCTGTTCCCTGCCCTTGAATGGAATGTCAGCCTGCTCTTAAAAGCCGCGCTGCTAAAACAAACAGGTGAACCAGGGACCAGCTATTGGCAACGCAAGCCCTGCCACACAGCATCCCGTCGAGGGTCTCCCTGCTGCGAGCCCGGCACCTCCGCAAAAAATAAAAGGATTGGGGGTGGGAGAGAGGGGACCTGAGAGCTGCCAAGGCCGAAGGTGGTGTTCCCTCTTTGCTCTCTTAAGTTGGGTCAGATATGAGATTCCTCCCCAGCCGAGGGCTCACTCTATAATGGCACCTTCGTAACAACCACAACGAACTGCATTTGAGACGGGGATTTAAGAAAGGCGAACGGCCCTCTTGCCTCCATCTCTGTGATCCCGGAGGACTAGAATCGCAGCACCGTCAGGAGCAAAAACCAGCCTCATCCAGTAATGAAGCCGCGAGGTTGGTCTGGAAGCAGGCAGCTGGTGCAAAATGCGGTGGCGAGGGATGCAGGGACGTTACCTGGGTGCTTTCGTCGTGGAAGCCCTCCAGAAAGCTCTCCAAGAGCTCGTCTGCGTTGTCGATCCTCTCCGCGTATTCGCCCACAATCCAAATCATGGCCGCTCGGGCATCCGGCTCGTCCAGAGAGTCGAGGTTCTCACATAAGGTGGCAATGATGCTCTCGTACCTGGTTGACCAAGGCAGAGTTAAGGGCTCGGGTTTCTTCGCCGTTGCAGAACTCCTGCGGCTGAGCTTCCGTTGCTCTGTTCAACTCTTTCCAGGCCTCTAGACCTCAAATGTAAGGATTCTCACCTCCACCTCTTCTCCACCAAAGCAGCTGTTAACCTTTCCCCATTCCTTACACTCTGGAGTCCCAGTAGGGTCAGGGTGGGGAACCTACAGGCCTAGCCTGCCAGGGGTTCCAGTTTGGCCCGCAAGTCCCTTTTCCTGATATGCACCTGTCAGTCAAGGAATATCACACCTGACGGGCAAGCTGGGGTGGGGAGAGTGGATCCTTGCAGCAAGCAGGACCAAGCCACCAGTTGATGGGCAGGTGATTCAATCCTACCCGATGCAGCTGCACACGCCAGTCCCCCCACAGGAAATGTTGTATTATTTGCCCAAGTTCCAGCATGTCTCCATCCCTCCCACCTCATCTCAGACCACTAGCCAAAGCTGGCTTGTTGCTGATGGGAATTCCCCAGAAAGTCTGCTGGGACCAGCCATTAGCCTCCTTTCGGAAACAAGCAAGAACATTGTCGGTTCTGGTCGAGCTCTGAAAACGAGGACTGAATTCCCACTGCTGTTGTCAAAACTGCTGAGGGTTGTTTTCAGCGTGCATGGATTGTTTGTATGTTCTTAAAATTTGTCAACTGCCTTACAAATTATGTAATTGAAAGACGGGATACAAATCAGGTAAACCAAAACGCTAACCATGGCTCCCTTGAAACCAGGGGTTTCTTCAGGGAAGGAAGCCCTCGCGCCCCTACACTCCTAACCACAGTTAGGAGATCAAGAATCGTTTCTTCTGCCCCAGGCCTTTGAGCTGAAGTGGTGGAATCTTTGGGAAACAACACTTTTCAACAAGCCTTTTAAGTAGAGACCTTACCTAGTCTGCATCTGTGTTGGAATTGCTGTTAAAGACTTGTTTAAAGATGTTTTGTTTTAAAGATGCTTTTTTAAAAGAAACAAACAAACAAATGAGCCAACACTTACTTATTGGGATACTTGCGGAAGATGTCCCGGATGACCACAATGGCCTCCTGGACGACATAGTTGACCTTGGTCTGGATGAGATCCAGGAGGGTGCTCACGCAACGCTCAGCCGATTGCTGCGAGGAGGGACAGGGTGGAAAAGAAGGGCAGGTGAAGCAGAGGTTTGGCCCTGGACGCTGGCCAGGATCCAACCCACAATTTTGCAACCCACCTCCACCCCTGGCATTACAGAAGTTGGAAGGAGATCCCTGGCAGGGGAGAAGTGTTGAGCCAGAGGCAGTTTCCACATCTGGACAAGCAAGAGGCAAAAGCACTCAAGGAAGGTGTGGAGCATGGCCAGAGAGCGGTGTGGTCTGGGGAGAGGCCAAGGCCATATTGAGAGTACTGGAGTCTCCAAGCTGTGTGCCCGGAGAAGAAGGACAGAAGGCGTCTAGGAGCCCGAACATCAGAGGAGGCTGCCCGCTCTGTCTCTGCATGACTAACTGATCGGGCCTTGACTCCTTCCCAAGAGCCTTTGCTTCTTCTGCCACATCTTGGCAGCGGCTGCGATTCCACTTTCCCTGACAGCACAAATCTCTGCCCCAGAGGAGGATGTCCACCACCACCAGTGCTCTGTAATGGAGCCGCAGACCAGTGGCAGAGCCCTGCTGCGCATGCAGAGAGTCCCAAGTTCACACAGGGGAAGGGACGTCGCTCAGTTCTGTCTCCGCTGACTGGCAGCGGCCCTCCAGGGCTCCAGGCAGGGAACTCCCCCAGCCCTCCTTGGAGACGCCGCTGGGGAATAAACCTTGGGGCCTCCCACGTGCAAAGCAGACACTCTGCCACTGAGCGACAGCCTCTCTCCTAACTAAAGCCACCCTAACCCTTCGCTTAATCGGACCTAGGGACTGAATGTGAAAGCAGGACATGTAATTTTTTTTTAAAAGAGCCAAATTTCTGACTTGCCTCAACCTTGATGGCGCATCGTCCGATGGCACGCACGGCCTTGCGGACAAAGTCGACGTCCACTTCTGTGGCGTACTCCTTCAGCTCGGCCAGAACCTGTTGCAATCAAATAATAATAAAAACAGCGAAAACTGATTTAGTGGATAAAGGGTCGGTGTCTCTCCTGCTCTGAGCCAAAGGGAATTTGTCTCCCTTTAAAAAAAAAAAAAAAAAAAAAAGTGTTGACCTCGCAGTGCACAGCTGGGACCTCGGATGAGCGACAGGAGAAGAACCACAAGTACCTCATTCGGGGCCCTCCGGTAAGAACCTAAGAAGAGCCTGGATGCTGGATCAGGTCAGTGTCCAGCCTTCACAACAGAACGTAAGAGCATAAGGAAAGCCCTATAGCTGGATCAGGCCAAAGGGGGCCCATCTAGTCCAGCATCCTGTTCTCACAGAGGCCAACCGGATGCCCCGACGTGAAGCCTGAAAGCTGGACTTGGGTGCAACAGCAGCTCTCTCCTCTTACAATTCCCAGAAACCGGCACTCAGAGTAGGGTTGCCAGGTTCAGGGCCTGAGACTGATCCTGTATCTTTAGGAGAAGAGAAAGTCAGCCAAGTGCAGGTGGTTCTTGCAACACTGTAATGGGAAAAACCACAAGGTGGAATTCTCCCTTCCCCCTGCACAACGTTTAAACATACAGAAGGCCTCCTGGAGGCCGGGCCTGGCAAACCGTACAGAAAAAACCCAGGCATAAAAACCAGGAGACCTGAGCAATGTTGGCCTGCGACGCCAAGCGGATCATGATGTCCAGCTTCTCCAGCTTGACGTAGATGGGGTCGTTGTACTTCACGAAGAACACCTTGATCTCCTGCTTCAGGATTTCAGGCCTGGGGAACAGAACACGCACACACACACACATCACAATCACCACAGGGAATATCTCTCATTTCCAATAGAAGGTGGTCTGGCTTTTGTTTTCAGTGGCTAACCTATTACCAGAGCTGCCCCCCCCCCGGCCTGACTTTGCAATGATTTGCAAGCAATCTATCATCATCATCTGTTTGTTGGTTTTTTCAAAAAAAAAAAAGAGCTCAAAGCAACTTACAAAAGCAAGCTTTAAAAACAGATATAGAAACACTTGCGAAGCTTCAGTCCGTATCCGTTTGATCGGTAATGGGAATATAAAACCTACACTGGCTAGAACATGCGTTCGATTTACCTTCCGTACTCTACTGCGCATTAAGAACGGGTGCACCTGACACAAATGGCGTGAGAGAGGCTCAGCGGTACGAAGATGTCTGCAACAACAGCCCTGCAACAACCACCAGCAAACGTTTCAGAAAGGCGGCCTTGAGGTCTCTTCCATCTTTCTGAAACTTGGTGATGTCTCTACTGCGGCTATTCCTTAGCAGAGGTTTGTAACTGAATATCAGAAAGAAAAGCAGCGTTTGGTTCCAGTTCAAAATATTC
This sequence comes from Rhineura floridana, assembly GCF_030035675.1. Lineage (NCBI taxonomy): Eukaryota > Metazoa > Chordata > Lepidosauria > Squamata > Rhineuridae > Rhineura > Rhineura floridana. The sequence continues at coordinate 2,693,682 of NC_084500.1, read as the reverse complement.
AACGCCCTGCGTGTGGCTGTATGTGTGGGTCAGTTCAGACACGCAGCAGTTCCCCCCATACAAGGACAGTGTCCGGTTGTGGGAACTGCCGCCTCCGTGAGGCCCCTTCGCTTCCGGTAAAGGGCAAAAGTCACAGCAGAAAACTGGAGTGTTTGCATTCATCCTTGAAAGCCCTTGTTGAGGCTGCCCCCACCATCTACGAGCAGGTGTAGGAACCTATCCCTGTTCTTTTCATCTTAGTCCTACGTCTGGTACCAAAGCTTCTGCTAAAGAAATAATGTCCAGGAATGCATCTACTTTGTCACCTGGGGAATTACTATAATCAATCAAACCCCCAAGAGGCAAAAATAAAACCAGCCTACAGCATAAATTTAAAAAGTAACACGCTACCACCAGCAAAATGCATAAAGCACGAAAGATATCGGACTTAAAAAAAAAAGAAAAATGCCTGTGGATATTATTATTATTATTAAAAGGCCTTGAGCTGGGGCAAGACAGAATTAAACGCAGGTGCCAGGCAAGCCTCTCTGTGAAAAAAGGGCCCTCCTTGAGAACAGGACTGGAAATCCTCTGGTTCGCAGGCCAAATTTGGCCTGCAAGGCCATTTCCCCCCCGAATCACACGGATCTGCCCCACAGCTGGGCTAGGCTAGATGACGGCGGAAGAGGAGAGGCTAAGCTAGGCAAGGTGATGACAGCAAGGGGGTGGGAGCAGGAGTGGTGGGAGCAGGAGCAGCACACTGCTTGGAGGCACTGCAGGGTTGGACAAGGGAGGTGGAGGGTGCCTGGGGTTCCTGATCCTGAGGTTACATGCCGTAGCATAGTACCAAATTCAGAAGAGAAGGGTCTCTTCATGATAGTCACAGCCACAGCCCCCCTCCCCCCTTTTTGTTCCTGTTGAGAATAAGATCCATGTTAACACCGCCTTCCACCACAACAGACATCCCTAGAAGCCAATCCGCATGAAAGCGAAGAGAGTTAGCTACCGAGAAGAGTCTTCTCACTGGATGACTCGCCTCCTTTCACTCTGATTGGCTCCAATCAGCAGGAAAGGACAAGGAAGCAAGTTAGGAGACTTTTCTCAGTGGCTAACTCACTCCCCTTTCATGCTGACTGGCTCACAGGATGCTGGAGACATAGGGACCCTGCTCCCCCAAAAAGTAAGCGCTCTAAGACTTCCCGAGACCCGGACGACTGCATCCCTGGTTACGTGCTGCGGTTGGTGTGCAAAGTGCGCAGAGGTGGAAGCCCCTAGCACAGACATTCGGATGTAACCCACTTTGAGATCTGTTGGTAGCGAGCGCTCTACAAGCGACTCAAACAGTTGCATCTGAATTAAGGAAGCAGGTTCAGGAAGACGTTCCTGAGCAGCCTCCCACCCTCACTCCGAACCTTTTCTGCACGATCAAGTTGATGTTCCTCAGGGCGACGTACTGGACCTCGGGCTCCCCAGACAACAGCGTGACGAGGGGAGGGGCCAGCTTTTTCAGCAACATGCTGTAGTAGTCAGAGTCCTTGGGGAGCAACTCCAGGAACTTCATCAGCACCTTGACGGCCGACAGCACCACAGCGGAGTTGGCGTGAGAGAGGCGGGGGGTCACTCGCTCGCATATGCTGCCAAGAGATGGGAGGTCAAGGTTTAGGCTGTTCCTGCCTTACCGAAAACTCTGGCTGTGAACCCATGATCTAGTGGATTTCAGCTGAACCCTACACCCCAGTAAGGAGGCATTAAGTAGCTCCTTTCTATGGTAACAATAAATAAATAAATAGATCCAGCCCTGTGAATTTCTGTTTTTCTACTTTGCATGCCATGATCAACTTAGGAAAAATATCTGGCTTATGGAAAACCTTAACAATCAACCCAGGAAACCAGAACGATCTCGTTTTATCTTGGCTAGCCGATGCCGACAGAGGCATCCTCTACGCCTGCTTCCGCGCCTTTGATTCAAAAGACACACACGGCAGTGACCATGATAAGAACCTTGTGGCAAGGGGTTCCATGGGTCAGGCGCACATTACGCAAGAGGCATCTCGTGCCTCCGCCCGGAGGTGTGAAGTTGCTGAGCTGTGCAAAAGGGAAGCCAAGCAACGGGGGACCTCAGCACACGGATGACCTACCTCTGGGCTTCGCGGTCATCCTTTGGGTTGTAGTTAGAAAGACAGTCCAGGATGAAGATCTGTCCCCACTCGGTGCACTCATTCAGGGCGGTGAGCAACTTGTTGATGTTCTGGGGGTTAAGGTCCAGCAAGTTGCTGTTTGGATGAGATTCGCTGATTTCGGACAAGGCAGCTACGGCATTGGCCACCACCTAGTGAAAGGAGAGAAGGCAATTATTACTACTGCCACTATTAATTGCACTTATACCCCACCTTTCCTGCAAGGAGTTCAAGTTGGCATGCATGGTTCACCCCCACCTCATTTAATCGCCTCAACAACACTGAGAGGCAGGTTAGGCTGAGAGGCAATAATAGCAAGCTTCAAGGCTGAGTGGGGATTCAAACCCTGGTCTCCCAGGTCCTGGTCCAACACTCTAACCACTACACCAGATGGCTCGGCTGTGCATTCCATGCTTTTGCAGTCCTGCACACGTGGCGATAGGGCCCAAAATAGATCAGCAGGTGTAGCTGAGGCTGATTTGTTTTTTTTTTTAAAAAAAATGCATAACCAGATAGCTACACTTGAGAATATGTAAATAAGGAAGAAGGTCTCTGAGCATACGCAAAGTAACTACACACACTGATGGTCATCGGGGAGTAGAACGGAGTTGGCGACTTGTGACCCTCGGGTCCAATTTCACGTGGGTGGCACAGAGGGAGAGGGGTGGAGAGGAGGAGTGGCAGAGACAGACTTCAGACCCACCCGCCACCAGTATGTCACCCCCCCAAAATTAGCCCGGGGGGGGGGGAATGTGGCCCTCAGCAGAAAAACAGCTGTCCACCCTTGAAAGAGAAGATGGAGCGGAAGCAGAGCTCCAGGTGCTAAGGAGATGCTTTGCACGCAAAAACTTGCAAGCTTGTCACTGGTACCCCCAGTCTGAAAGGATGCCAAGTACCCCCCACCCCCAACGAGACCCTGGAGTGTTCTTCCACACTTGTCTCATTGCAGAAGCTCTGTGTGGTCATCATAAAGCAGGCCAAAGGATGGGTGTAAGCCCTGGACCCTCTGTATCATTTATTTATTTATTTTAAGGACCAGACATGTCCAAAGGCACTTTCTTTCTTTAAATTATTCTCAACAGCGCCAGGGAGGCTGTGTGCGCGTCTGTAAGAAACTGGAGAAGTGAGCCAATCCTTCACTGCCGTTCAGCCTCACACAGTGAATGAGGTCTCTTAATAAAATGCTCGGAGGTGGGGGAGAGAGAAGACAGCAGTCTGCCTCCCTTCATCAAGAAAAAGGAAATGTGGTAGACAGGAAAGCAGCAGAAGACACGGGACTCTGAGGAGGAAGAGCAATTAGATCACTTTTGTTATCATCCAAGGCTAATTGGAAATTAAACCAAGTGTGGAATGTGGCTAACGAAGGAGAGAGCGCTGCCATTTAAATGCCCCTGAATCTTCTATTTGGAAGCTAGGGAGGTGAAAGGCAGGTGGACGGCTGCGGCCATGTCACGGAGGGGGAGGCTATCGGGGGGGGGCAAATGAGGCAAAGCAATCGCAGGCAGGCGGGGCGGCCCTCTAGTGCCAACACACACACACACCATTCCACACTCAAGAGGAACTTGGAAGAACGTTAAGAGCAGCCTCCCTGGATCAGACCAAAAGGCCCATCTAATCCAGCCTCTGCCTCCCAAAAGCCCACAAGCAGACCCTTGAAGGCAGAGCCGTCCCCAGCGACGCATCCAGCTTTCAGGGGTAGACTGCCTCTGAATGTGGAGGCTCCATTCAACACAACTGATCGCCACCAACAGACCCGTCGTCCTCTCTCCAGTCAGTGTACACACAATACCGAGTAGTTGTTGTTATTATTATTAAATATATATCCTGCCTTTCCTCCCAAAGGGAGCCCAGGGTGACAACCACATGATAAAATGCTAAAAACATCTTTAACAAAACATCCTAAAAATATCTTAAAAAGCAATTCCAGCACAGACGCATAAGGTCTCCACTTAAGAGGCTTGTTCAAAGAGAAAAGTCTTCAGTAGGCACCAAAAAGACAGCAGAGATGGTGCCCGTCTAACCTTTAAGGGGAGGGAATTCCAAAGGGTAGCTAGTTGGACAAAGGCTCTGACTCCATATAAGGCCCTACGAAAACTTATCTAGTGGTGTTTTGTTTTGCCGGGCTTCTGCCAGAACGTGAAATTCATGGGAATAGCCATTACGAAACATTCTGTTGTGATTTTGCTGCCTTTTATTGATTTATGGCATTTTTGTGGAGGAGGAGGAATGTACTCTACTGTGCTTTCCTTTTCAATATACTGTACTTGGCAGGGCCTTTGGGCCAAAAGACAGTTTAAAAATGAATGGCAACAGCAATGGTGATAATATACCCCCCTCTTCCTGCCCTCTCCATTGTCCTACTGAACATTTTTTTGGATCAGGAGTTGCCAACGTGATGCCCTCCAGATCTGGCTGGATTCCAAGTCACTTCATCCCTGACCATTGGCCATGCTGGTTGCTGGGCACTGGAATCTGGCAACATCTGGAAGGCAGTGCACTGGCCTCCCTGTTGCTACTTTGCAGCGTCAGATTGGCTTTTCTGTTTTTGGTTTCTTTTTCACAGCGAAAGAAAGGAGGAGGGCAGAGAAGAAAGGATTTGCACTTTTAAATAATAATAATAGCACGACAGCCAAGAAAGGATGCAGAAAGACTTCTGGGAAAGAGAGAAAAGATCGCAGCTGGGCCCATCACAGCAAGCAAAAAGAAAGGAACAGGCCAGACAATGGACCCCTTGCAGGGAGCCGCCTCCGTCCGGCATTAAAAATAAGAATGGAAGGGGGAGTGGAAGATTAAGGGGGCGCACTTGACAGAAAGGGCTTGACTGAAAGTGCTTGGCAGAGGAGGACCAGGGCCTCTTCTCGATCGTCCCAGAATGCAGGACAAGGAATAATGGGCTCAGATGACAGGAAGCTGGATTTCGGCTGAACATCAGGAAAAACGTCCTGTTAGAGCAGTACGACAATGGAACCAATGACCTAGGGAGATGGTGGGCTCTCCAACCCTGGAGGCCTTCAAGAGGCAGCTGGACAGCCACCTGTTGGGTGTGCTTTAAGTTGGATTCCTGCATTGAGCAGGGGGTTGGACTAGATGACCTTAGAGACCCCTTCCAACTCGATGATTCTATGTTTCATCATCTTGGACAACCCCAGAAGCTTCTACTTCAGCACCGAAGGAGAACAGACAATCACCACTCAAGGCAAAACCACCCAAGTCGTACGGAACAGGCAGAGGGCTCAGAGAAACCCCAAAGAAGTGGGGGGCTACTTATGCCCGCCAGAGGTCCAGTGAGGAATTCTTAAGAGGGAGATGAGGTCTTAAGAAGGGGGAAACAAATGCGTCCCCCATACCCACACAAAAAGCACCAGCCGCTTTCGCCAACCTGGCGCCCTCCAGATGTTTTGAACGACAGTGCTTGCCCACCCCCACCCAGCATGGCCATCGGGTGCCGAGGCTGATGGGGGACTCTAGGCTAGAGAAGGCAGGAAGCTGTTTCACGACATGTCAGGCCATCGGTCAGTCTCGCCCAGCACTGTTGCTCGGCCCAACTTCTCTCCACATTCTCAGGCAGAGACAGAGATCTTTACGAGCTGTGGTGCCTTTGAACCAGAGACACAAGAGGAACCAGCCTGTTGAAGAGGACCAAACAAGAAAACGACATGCCTGCCATTTGGGGATTATCAAAAGGACAGTTACAACGAGCCACGCTGACAGCAAAACAAATAGCCCAACACTGCAAAGCCTGGGCCACAGCTGGCCACAGAAAGCTGGCCACAAGACCTTTTGCAACTAGCAGCTCACCAGGAACTGCTCCTCCACAAACTATATATATGTAGACAAACGCAACCCAGGGGTGGGCATTTCTCCAAGACAACGGCTGTTAATCCGGGACTCCAGCAGAACAGACACTCATTTACCTCGATCCGAGCATATAAACCTGACGGCTACGTAACATGCCAAACTGAGCATCAGAAATGAAAGAAAGGGGGGGGGGGAATGAGGGCAGAGGCAGGCTGGGAGGAAATAAAGGATTGTTAAAGTTTTATTGTAATAATGTGAAAACCCTAATAAACTATACATTCCCTTTGGAATTCCCTCCCCTTAAATATTAGACAGGTGATGTCTCTGTTATCTTTTCGTCGCCTATTGAAGACCTTCCTCTTTCAACAAGCCTTTTAAGTAGAAACCTTATCCCAGTCTGCGTCTGTGCTTTTTAAGATGTTTTTAAACCTTCTTTTATATATATATACACTTATATTAGTGCTTTTGTTTGCTGCCCTGGGCCCCTGCTGGGAGGAAGGGTAGGGAATGAATGAAGGGTGGGGAATGAATGAATCATTCATATATATATATATATATGCGAGAGAGAGAGAGAGAGAGAGAGAGAGAGAGAGAGAGAAAGATAGAGGGAGAGATTTGGAAGCAAGCTGGAGGATTCATCCTTTGCCCAGCACCAACTTGTGCTTCATCAGGACAATCTCTTGCCTTGTGGCAGTAGTCAAGTGCTGCCTCCATGTGGCTCGTCATCAAGAGAAACGGCACAAGGGACATCCAGCTTTTGGAAACTATCAGGGCTCCAGACAGGGGAGATTCAGGTTAAACCAAGGCCCAGTCTGGCAGAACCGGGGCCCACTACTGACCCCTGCAGCCTCCTCACTTTCGTGCTGTACCGTACCCTTCATTCTATGCACAAGAAGGAGCAGTAACCACATGCTTTGTCATTTCCCTCTCTGAAAGGAGCTGCGGATTGGGCCCAGAGGGCGAGGCAAGCAAGTGGGCTTGGAGCTGATGCAGCGTGGTGGCGAAGCGCATGGGCTATAAATGAGCATGTTTATACACACACAAAACCAGGACTGTGGAGTCTGAGTCGGAGTCGTGAGCAATTTTGGGTGGAGTCGGAGTCGGTAGAAATGTACCGACTCTGACTCCGACTCCTTCATAAATGGCAAATGTATATTAACTAGTAATAACAAATTGACTGTAGTCAAATGGTAGCACAAGGCATTTCATCACCACCACGTGAATCCAGAGCTTGGAAAAGTTACTTTTTTGAACTACAACTCCCACGAGCCCAATCCCTGGGGATACTACAGTAAATTTGTTATTACTAGTTAATATACATTTGCCATTTATGAAGGAGTCGGAGTCGGACAGTAGAGAAATAGAGGAGTCGAAAGTCTGGCGTACCGACTCCACAGCCCTGCACAAAACAATTAAATCTCACCTCTGCTATGAGACAAGCGGACTCAGACAAGGCAAGCTCTCTCATGCACTTTATTTATTTATTTATTATTTGATTCATATCCCGCCCTTCCTCCCAGCAAGAGCCCAGGGCGGCAAACAAAAGCACTAAAAACGCTTTAAAACATCATAAAAACAAACCTACAGATGTTAAACAGCATGAGGGACAAGATGGTACCCCACAGCACAACTGCCAGGGGGTGAAAGAGAATCACCCAGTGCTATAAATGAGTTTTTATTTATTTATTTATTAGATTTATATCCCGCCCTCCCATTAGCCCACAAAAACCCTTATCACAAAAAAACCTTGCGACAGTTAGATAAAGAGAAGACATAAAAGGGAGGTCTCTTTATGCTCACTAACATGAAGAGACAGTTGCTTTGGCGAGAACACAATGTCTCCGAGAACCATCAATATTCATGGAAGGAAGTCTGAACAGAACCGTTTTGGAACGATGCCTGTCGAAAGCCAGACGGGGCATCTGATTTTCTAGCAAATGGGGTGGGGGAGAGAAAGAGAAACGGCTAACAGCAAATTTTTAGGGCAGCAAAGCTAGATGCTCTCGGCGCTGCCGCCTCCGGAAAAGCCACAAGGAGATCCTTAAGGACGGGGAAGGTGAACCTGGCGTTTGGCCAAGGGCCCCATTGCTGGCAAAAAGGCCCGGGCTGTGCAGTTGGCAGCGAACACTGGCCCATCCACTCCATCTCAAGCCCGGAAAGGAGACGGCCAGGCGCCTGCATGGACCCCAGGATGGGCGTAAGACACTTCTGCAGCACAAGAGACGGGAAGGCCTCAGAAATCAGGGTTTGGCACCCAAGAGACGACTATGCAGCAGTGCCTGGTTAACATTCCGTGGCAGGTTCTAGACCAGAGATGGAGAGCCTGGGACCTTCTAGATGAGAGTGGGCTGGTCTCCCATCATCCACAGGCAACAGGGATAATTGTCAGGGAGTCTAGTCCAACCACACCTGGAGAGCCACAGGTGCCTCACCCCTGACAGACAAGGTGCTCCTGACCCGTCATGCTTTGGCCAGCCTTGATGGAACTGGAAGCACCTTAACACGGGGAGCTAACCGAAGCCTTCGAGATGGGGCAGGAGAAAAGCCTACAGAGCAGCAGTCCTGTAACGAGAGAAAGCACGGCCTCTTGCGGGGACAACCTAGGCCAGGCTCCTCCTACCTGCTGGCCCTGCAGATGTTCTGGACTGCAGTTCCCATCAGCCTTGTACACACGCTGACAGGACTTGGGGATTAAGGGGCTAACTAAAGCCACACACACATATACACATCATAACCCTTGAATCAATTAAATATCAGGCAGGCGCCATCTCTGCTATCTTTTCGGCGCCTTTTGAAGACATTCCTCTTTCAACAAGCCTTTTAAGTAGAGACCTATCCCAGTCTGCGTCTGTGTTAGAATTGCTTTTAATATGTTTTCTTTAATAATATGTTTTTAAACCTTTTTTTTTTTTTTAAAAAGAGATGTTCTTAAAGTTTTAAATAAATGTTTTTAACGTTTTGTTTTAATGTATTTTAAGGTCTTTTTATGATGTTTTAAAGCGTTTTTAGCATTTCTGTTTGCCGCCCTGGGCTCCTGCTGGGAGGAAGGGCGGGATACAAATCAAATAATAAATCAAATAAAAAAGATAGCTCAGTGTTGGCAGATTCATTCTATTCACCAGCCACGTGGAGGCAGGACGTTGTCTGCCTCAGTGCTTCGATGGTGGAGGAGCTCACAGCAGATTTGGCTTTCCAGGGCTAGCAGCTCAATCACTGAATCCCCCAAATCCTTACTTTTTCTTTCCACAACGTGCTTGACCCTCTTGGAAGAAAAGCGTCTGTCCCCTGCTCAAATCTAGATAAACGGACGGGTGCAGAACACGATGTGCTCCCTGCTGACATACGAAAGGCCCCTATCTGCACTGGCATCCCGTCAGCTTGTATTTATTTATTTATTGCACTTGTATACCGCCCCATAGCCGCACCTGTTCACACAGGCATTCCTTTGAGCTCTCAACCCGAGTCTCCGGTTTTAAGAACTCTGTTGTTTTAATGGGATTGGTTTACTGAATGTTTTAATTACAGACGTTTATATTTTAATGGGATAGCTTTATTGTGCACCAGCAACCTGCATGCCTCACAAATCACAAGAAACCAACACAATCAGTGCAGGTTTAACATCACTGGTTATAATCAGCACCATTTTGAAAGGTGCAGTTGGCATTCTGATCCAAAATGGCGCCCAACTGAATCCAAACATAAATGAAAAACTTGCTCCTTGATCTGAGGAACCAGAATTCAAAATTGGGTGACGATATCTTAAGAGGTGTCGAAAGGCACAGCAAACAGACAACTTTCCAAAACATAATAGTTTTTTATGGAAAGTTGTGTTTTAATCCCTGTGCAATGGCTTTTTATACTTTGTCAACAACTTAGAAGCCTATTTTGGCATTAAGCAGCATATATTATTAGCAGCAGCAGAATGGCAAGAGCTCTTGATCTGCTTGGCCTAGAACAGCCTTTCCCAGCCAGTGGCCACCAGATGTTGTTGGACCACAATTCCCATCTTTCCTGACCATTGGCAATGCTGGCTGAGGCTGATGGGAGTTGTGGTCCAGCAACATCTGGTGGCCCACTAGTTGGGAAAGGCTAGCCTAGAAGAACAGGGGACACACATAAGACAACAGTAACAATCGTTGAAGACAAGGAATTGATATTCTGACTCTCAACAGGTTCAATAAAGCAAGAATTTGTGGAGTCTAAAGAGCAGTCCAAATGTTCCTACAAGATGAAAGTCAAAATTTTCACAAACAAAAGTCGATATTCTCACACAGCTTAAGAGATCATTGCTGACACTTGCCATAAATGTGTTAAATAGGAATACCTTCTTCTAACTCAGCAGAGGAAGGAACAGGCAAGGGAGGGCCAAGTATTGCTGGATTACTGCAATGTGCTTTATGTGGGGCTGCCCTTGGGCCTGGTTCTGAAGCTCCAGCTAGTGCAGAATGCGGTGGCCAGACTACAATGGCGGCACATGGCAAGCAATGTGTGACAGCCTTGTTAAAACATCTGCACTGGCTGCCCATCTGCTACCGAGCCAGGTTCAAGGTCCTTGTATTAGTTTACAAAGCCCTGAACAACTTAGGCCCAGGGTACCTTAGGAACCACCTGAACCCTTCTATCTCAGCTTAGCCACTGGGATCATCTGCGGGAGTGTCGTCGGTCATCCCCCTAGTCGGTGAGGCTCATTTGACAACAGCAAGAAATTGAGCCTTAAGATTCATCGGCCCAGTCCTGCGGAACGCTCTGCCACTAGAGATTCAGCAGGCACTTTCTGTTCTGACTTTTAAACGCCTGCTGAAAACTTTTCTATGGGGCCAGGCTTATGCAGGCAACTGAGACGATATCTTTCTGAAGTGGTTAGTTAATGACTCCCGATTTTAAATTTTCACATGGTTTTACTGTGTATTTATATATGCTGTAAACCACTTTGGTTTCTTTAAAAACAGCAGGACATAAATATTTTTTTAGAGTATGGAAGACAGTAAGTGGCAGGTGTGGCTTATAAAAGGCACAGAGCTCCCACTTTGCGTCAGCGAGGTTCTCAAGCAACAGAGAAGGAATGTCTGCTCTGACCGGCACGGGGGTCACCAGGGTTTCAGGCAAACTGGAGATGCCAGAAATTGAGCCTGGGATCTTTTGCATGCAAAGCATGTGTTCTACCACCGAGCTACAGACAGTCACCGCTTTGCACACACAGAGCAGCAGCTGCGCGACCCCAAAGACACGGAGAGGAAGACAACGTTGAAACGGCAAACAGCTTCGCTGTAACAAACGCCTGTCGCCTTCCTGCCTTTCGGAGGCTGCCGCCCCCGCTACCACCTCCTCCTCTTTCTTGGCGGTGCCGATAACGTTTTTTGTTATTTCACTTTATTTGTGATTATAATCTTATTTGTTATTTAATTTTTGTAAATTGTACTGCTTTTATTCCATTTTTATAGTGTATTTTTATACCTCCGTTTATTTTCCTTTGAAAGCCACCTTGAGGGCTTTTGGCTGAAAGGCGGGGTATAAATAAAATGTAATAATAATAATAATAGAGGCCCCAAGCAGTGTCACTCCAAGCGCCGAGGAGGCGTCTCCAGTGGGGCGAGCACTTTACCATGGGATTGGAGTCGGCAATGAGGTCGCGCAGGGAATCCAGAAAGCCCTGGTCCTCCACCATCTGGGCGTTGATGTCGTGCAGCTTCGCCACACAGACGGCCGCCGTCTTGCGCACATAGGGGTCCTCGTCCTTCAGGCACTTGCGGAGGGGCTCGCACAGGTACTCGGTGATCTTGTCCACGCGGATGCACCCCATGGTGCGCACCGCCAGGGCGCGGATAAGAGGGTTGGGGTCCTCGCAGTCCTGCGGGCAGAGAGGCAAGCAATCGTAAGAGTGTTTGGGGCCACGGGCAGCGCCACCCAGGAGGGCAGAGATGGAAGCCCTCCGCTTACTAGGACTCAGTCAAGCTGCCTTCTCAGCCTCGCGTATAAGATTTATATATATAATAATGGGCTCAAGTTGCAGGAAGCCAGATTTCGACTGGACATCAGGAAAAACGTCCTAACCGTTAGAGCCATACGATAATGGAACCAATGACCTAGAGAGGTAGTGGGCTCTCCGACACTGGAGACTTTCAAGAGGCAGCTGGACAGCCATCTGTCGGGAATGCTTTGATTTGGATTCCTGCATGGAGCAGGGGGTTGGACTAGATGGCCTTGTAGGCCCCTTCCAACTCTCCTATTCTATGATTCTATTTGAACCTTGGACTTTGACCTCTACACCACACTGGCTCTCGCAAGTGGATTGTTGCCACGCCTGCAGCCTTCCCCCCTCTATAGGGAATGCCAAGGAATTTCACACAGTTAAGAGTGTTGGCGTATGAGCAGAGTTCAAATCCCCACTCAGCCACTGACCCTTAGGCCAGTTGATATCTCTCAGTCTAACCTGTCTCACAGGGTTGTTGCGAGGATGAAATGGGGAGGGGGGAATCATGTACTCCGCCTTGAGCTCCTTCAAGAAAAGGCAGGATATAAATACAATAAACCACTGTGATATTTATTTAATTTATCAAAAACATTTTATACCACTCCTTTTAAGGCCTAACAAGCAGTTACATAAAAGAACAAAAAAACACAAGAAAAATCAATGTCAAGTCACAAAAATAAAATAAAACCTTAACAGGTTTTTTTAAAAATCTATATCAATGTAGTAAAAACCATTGAAAGCAGGACAAAAGAAAAAGAAAAAAACACACTATAATTTCACTGCCTGCCTAAAAACCACCAGGAATAAGATGGGGCTAGTCTAACTTCATTCAGGAGGAAATTTCATAACTGGGGTGCTGTCACAAAAAAGGCCCCGTCTCGTGTTGCCACCAAGTGCATGTCTTCTGCTGGTGGGACACCCAAAAGGACCTCAAGAGCTGATCTTGGCCCACAGGAAGATTCATATGGGTGGAAACGGTCTTCCAGAAACCCTGGATTGAAGCCAGGATATTGAGGCGGGAGTGAGACCATTAGTCTTGTCTACCCTGATTGGTGGGGCTCTCCAGGGTTACAAGGATGGGTCTTTTCCATCCCCGGGCTGGGGACTGAACTTGGGACCTTTTGCATAAAAAACAGCTGCTCCACCACTGAGCTGGGGCCCTTCCCCTAAAAATACAGCAAGATCCAAGCCCTCATGGTTCTGAATAAAGGGACAGCTTAAATAAGGCCACGTTCACATCAGACGTTTTGCCACTATTATTGTACTTGAAACAATCACGGCTTCCCCCAAAGAATCCCAGGAAGGATAGTTTGTGAAGGGTGCTGAGAGTTGTTAGGAGACTCCCCTTTTCCCCTCACGGAACTATAATTCCCTGAGTGCTTTAACAGGCAGTCCCTCTTCCCAGGGAACTCTGGGAAATGTAGCTCTGCGAGGGAAAATAGGGCGTCTCCTAACAACTCTTGGCACCCTTCACAAATAACATTTCCCAGGATCCTTTGGGGGAAGCCAGGACTGTTCAAAGTGGAATAAATGTATGGTGCGAATGTGATTACCACGCCAGACCACTGGTCCAGCTAGCTCAGTACTGTCTACAGACTGGCAGCAGATCTGTAGGGTTTCAAGCAGGGGGCTTTTCCCCAGCCCTACCCAAAGACGCCAGAGATTGCATTTGAGACCTTCTGATTATTATTATTATTATTACTTATTTATTATTGCATTTATATTCCATTTTTTTCTCCAAGGAGCTCAAAGTGGCGTATGTGGTTCTCCCCCTCCTAATTTAATCCCTGCAACAATCCTGTGAGGTAGGTTAGGCTGAGAGGCAGTGACTGGCCGAAGGTCACCCAGTGTGCTTCATGGCTGGGTGGGGATTTGAACCCGGGTCTCCCAGGTCCAACACTCTAACCACTACACCACACCGGCTCTTGATGTAAGGCAGGTCCTCTCTACCACTGATCCATGGCTCTTCCACTAGGGCAAGAGGGCTCTTGTGCCTCCGTACAGCCAGAACAAGCACGGCATACGATGGCATCTTCACAACACCAGTGATGGTGGGGAGGTGGGCGTTTTTCCTCTATGTGCAACCCGGCTATTCTGACAGTGGACATTTTGCTGGAGTCGTGCGATAACATGAAAGAAGCACACGGCCCCTCCAGATTACCTTTACAAAACTGTTCACAGCCATGATGGCCATATCCGGCTGGCTTTTGGCATAGTTCATCAAATACAGGTACACCAGCTTCTTCAGTTCCAGGTTGTCCGTTTGCATGCAGTTCACCACATCTGGAAAAAGGGAGCTAGAGAACAGAGAGAGAGAGAAACTGTTGGTCTGAAGCAGGGAGCCCTAGGCTGGTAGGGGATCAATGACCCTCCGGTATGGTGGGGGAATAAAATGGTTATTAAATTTATATCCCGCCCTTCCTCCCACAAAGCTCCTGGGATGGCAAACAAACATCTATAAAACCTATAAAAAAATTCTTAAAATCATCATCAAAACATCTTTAAAAAGAAAACTTCTGAGGCAAAGAATCTCATACGAAGCAAAGGCGCTTAGAGAGTGCCGGGGGGGGGGGGGGAAGACCGCCAGGAAAAAAAGAGCAATTAGAATTATCAAAGGGCTGGGGCAGTTCCTCTATTAGGAAGAGTGACAATGTTTGGGACTTTTAGTTTAGAAAAAAAGGCATGGCGGGGGGGGAGAGAGAGACACGAAAGAAGTATGCAAGATTATGCATGATGTGGAGAAAGTGGATAACTCCCCCCCCCTTCCTCTCTCATAAGACTAATACTCGTGGACATTTAACGAAGCTGAACGTTGGGTAGATTCAGGAGAGACGAAAGGAAGCATTTCTTCCCACAGCGCACGGTTAAGCTATGGAATTTGTCCCAACAAGGTGCAGTTGCCATGGAAGATCCACCAAAGCGGGACCAGAGCGCAACAGCATCTCTCCCCTCCTGCAGCTTCCAGCCACCAGTATTCAGAAGTGTACTTCCTCTGACCGTGGGGGCAGAGCATAGCCATCCTGGTTAGTAGCCGCTAATAGCCTTATCCTCCATCCTCCCTATAGGATGATCTTTTTGGCCTAACTGGAGTCTGACAAGATCTGGAGGACACCGCATTGGCTCCCTCTGGTGCAAAGAATCGCATACGCAGGCGCAAGGTCTCGACGCAGGTCCCTATAACGGTGGCAGGGAACTGGATATGGCTGACAGATCCGTGCACAGCCCTTTGAAAGCCCCCAACAATCAGCTGGCTGTTGGGATGCTCACAAGACACAAGATTTGCAGGTGCTGTCAATCATCTGATAACTGGTGCCTGCCTGCACACACACCCCTTTGGCCCGGTGGGCTCTTTACCTACCCCCTAAGATGTCACGCATTATTTATTTATTCACTTATTTATTAAATTTATATCCCACCCTTCCTCCCAAAGGGAGCCCAGGGCGGCAAACAGATGACAGAGCCCCAGAAACATCTTTAAAAACAAAACTTGCTTAAAAACAAAACAGTTTAAAAGCATCTTTAGAAATAAAACCAGCTTTAAAAACCTCTAAAAACAAAACGTCATAAAACCCAAAAGTTCTTAAAGACAACTTAAAAAAAAAAAATTCCAATATAAATACGCAGACTGGGACAAGGAATCCGCCTACAGGGCTTGTTGGAAGAGGAAGGTCTTCTGTATACACAAGTTGGTTAGGTAAGGTGTGGCCAAAACAGCCTGGCGGGCTGAATTAGGCACATGGGCTGGAGGTCCCTAACCCCCCGGCCCTACAGAGCTCAGCAGCAGGGCAGGGACAGGAGGCCTGTGGCCCTCCTCCAGATGTTGCTGGCTTGGCAATGCTGGCTGGGGCCGATGGGCACTGGAGCCCAAGAACCCCGGGAAGAGGGGCGCAGCTCCACCCATCCCTGCTAGAGGGCTCTGCAGCGCTGGGCTCCGGCTTTACGGACAGGGAGAGAGGAGCGAGGCGTCACCTGACGTCTTTTCCCACGGTCATGGCGGCAATCACTTTCTTCACGGCTTCTTTCCTCTTCTCCTTCTTCTCATTGTTCAGCTCCGCCTTCAGCTCAAAGATCTCCCCTGGAAAGACACGCGAGGCCGTAAAAGAAGAGACCGGCAGGATCCTGCCCCCAGAGGCTTGCCCGTTTGCGGCTCCGGCAGGCAGGACTCGAACTGACAGGGTGGAAATCTGCAGAGAAGCAGATTTGCGGCTACACAGTAAGAGAAAGTTCCTGGCTGGGGAGGGAGAGGGCGCTTCTTTGCTGGAGGCATTTCAGCGGAGGCCAGGCGACTACTCGCCACGGATGCTGTAGTCACCCACTGTACTGCCGGAGCCTGTGCCTTCGAGGACCAAGCAACTTACTTTTGTTTTTAACAACGTAAATGTCCATAAAAAGAATAAAACAACAAGAATCAACCCCACCCGGCTATAGAAAGTGTTGGCAGCACACTGGTACAGACAACATCATCTCGGTCTATCGAATGCCCTGGGGAAAAAGGGAAGTCTTCACCTGGTGCCAAAAAGACGTCAATGAAGGTGCCAGATGGGCCTCACTGGGGATCCCAGTCCACAGATGGGAACCTCCTTCATCACATGAAGGTGTGAAAACTATTATTAATATTATTATTTCTACTGCTACATTTATTTATACCCTGCCTTTCGGCCAAAGGCCCTCAAGGCGGCTTACAAAGAAAAATAAACACAAGTATAAAATACATAAATGAAAGCAATACAATTTACAAAAATTAAACTAAATAACAAATAACATTATTAAGAAAAACAAATGTACAAAACTAACCTTTTTTATTTGTGGTGAAGTATTTGGAGTCCGTCATGATTTCAGCTTCTTATCACACCTGGAAACAAACATATCCGTATTTTAGCAAAGCTTAATGTATTATTATTTCCCTACTACTACATCTATATCATTTACATCCCACCTTTCCTCCAAGGAGCTCAAGGTGGTGTACAAACATGGTTCTCCCCCTCCTGATTTTATCCTCACAACAACCCTATGAGGTAGACTGAGCTGAGAGGCAGTGACTGGCCCAAGGTCACAAAAGGAGCTTCACGGCTGAGAAAGAGGATCTGAACGCTGGCCTGGCAGGTCCCTGTGCGACGTTCTAACCGCTACACCCCAAAAGCTACGCAATTCATATGAAACAGCATAAAACGATCATTTAAAAAACAGCAACGAAAACAGGCATTCAGAACAGTAGATAAGATGCAATTATCAAATTGTAGTTAAGAACCAAGAGCCAGTGTGGCGTAATGGTTAAAGTGTTGGAGTATGATCTGGGAGACCAGGGTTCGAATCCCCACACCGCCATGAAGCTCACTGGGTGACCTTGGGCCAGTCACTGCCTCTCAGCCTCAGAGGGAGGCAATGGTAAACCCCCTCTGAATACTGCTTACCATGAAAACCCTATTCAGAGGGTCGCCCAGAAGTCGGGATCGACTTGAAGGCAGTCCATTTCATTTCAGTTAAGAACCAGGCTTTAAAAATACTCTTCTAGCTGCTTTCAGAGTTAAGATAAGTGGGACCTTCTCTTTATCAATTGCAACCATTAAAGGCCCCTACTGAGTCAGACCAATGGTCCACCCAGCCAGGTGAGTAGCCGCAAGGTCCTGGGGGGCCTTCACAGACATGCCCTACATGTTTCCACAGCCCAACCCATCAGAGGCACCCTGCTTCTAAAGAAGGGATTTTATCCCGATACTCGCCAACGGCACCCACAAAATGCACCCTTATCAACACTTTCATATCATAGGAACACAGGAAACTGACACACAGAGTCAGACCACTAGCCCATCTAGCTCAGTACTGTCAACACTGACTGGCAGCTGGGGATCTCCAGGATTTCATACTCACAGGACATTCCTAGCTCTACCTGGAGATGCCAGCTTTTAGGCTGATGTTTTATTGCTTGTAGGTTTGTATTTCTGTTTTAATGAAGCTGTTTGGTTTTGTAGTGTCCACGGTCTGGAAATTTTTTAAAATACTAAGCTCAGCATTTCTTAAAAAAAAAATCATGCTGTTTGTAAAAGCTTTACACTGTTAAGCCAGTGCGTTTTAAAGAAATCTATATTAACCACCTTTACAGTACATTTAGCAAATCTCAAATAGGTTTTTTTTAAAAATCATCTGGATCCGGTGACAGCTCCTGAAGTAGTAATATTAAAGTCAAACAGCCCCAGGTTTGATTGCAGAAGTCCATTTACTCCAGTCCTTTGCCGACTTGGTGCCCCCCAGATATTTCTGACTCAGGTTCTCATCAGTTCCAGCCAGCGCAGAACGTCATAAAACTCCAGCCCCTAACAAGATCTTTCCCCTTCCAAAGGCCTGGCCAATTTTTAAAAAGCAAAACACAAAACCCTTCAAATTCCTCCTGAACATAGGCAAAGAAGAGGACTACTTGATCTCCGTGGGGGGCGGGTCCAGAAATGGGGTGCCGCCACAGACAAGGCCCTCTCTTACATTAGCACCCTACTTGCAATCCCCACCCCCAAATCATAAACTATGGATTAGAGATTATGAGGAAAGTCTCTCCTTCCAAGCGCCTGGATCCCAAGTCTTTGCACAAGGGCTTCGTACACTATTACCAACACCTGTGGGCAGCCCACAAGCAGGACCTGAGCTCAACAGCGACTCTCCCTCTCAACTGGAGGCCTTAAAGAGGCAGCTGGACAACCATCTGTCGGGAATGCTTTGATTTGGATTCCTGCATTGAGCAGGGGGTTGGACCGGATGGCCTTAGAGGCACCTTCCAACTGTACGATTCTATGATTCCCCATTTGCGACTGATAAGAACTAAAGATGAGCCCCCCTGCTGGATCAGGCCATTGGCCCGTCTAGTCCAGCATCCTGTTCTCACAGTGGCCAACCAGATGCCCCAATGGGAAGCCCCCAAGCTTGAGTGCAAGAGCCCTCTCCCCCACTTGTGATTCCCAGCAACTGGTATTCGGAAGCATCCTGCCTCTGACAGTGCACAGCCATCATGGCTAGTAGCCACTAGTCCTCTATCAATTTGCCTAATCCTCTTTTAAAGCCATCCAAGTTGGTGGCCACCACTGACTCTTGTGGAGCAAGTTCCACAGTTCAACTACGTGCTGTATGAAGAAGTCCCTTCTTTTGTCTGTCCTGAATCTCCCAACATTCAGCTCCGTTGGGTGTCCCTCGAGTTCTAGGGTTACGAGAGAGGGAGAAAGCCATTTTTCTATCCATATTCTCCATGCCCTTCTGTCTATACCTCCCCCTCCAACCGGTTCAAGTTGCTTGTAACATGCATTGGTGCTTCACTCCCCACACCTCCAATGGTGAAGGCAGAGGACAGCCATCCTTTCCAGTAGCCTAACCCTCCGTGAATTTGTTTTATCCGTTTTTAAAGCCGTCCAAGTTGAACCGTCTCAGCAGCCATGTCGCTGATGCGTCATGTGTCTCTGGACTATGCATTTGGCCTAGATGAGGTAGGACCTGGCCGGACCCTGGACACAGCACAGGAATAAGATGAGCACTCAAGAAGGTTCAGTGTTTGTAAATGAACACCCTGCCCCTCTTTCCAAAGGTGCAAGAGAGAAAGGCAGAGGGAACGTAAGATGGGGCCTTATCCCGACTCAGACCAGCGGTCTACCTGGCGCAGAGCTGTCTACGCTGACTGGAGACGGCTCTCCAAGGTTTCAGGCAGGAGTCCGTCCCAGCTCTACTTGGAGATGCCGCTAGGGACTGGACCTGCCACTCAGCTATGGCCCTTCCTCAAAGAGAGAGAGAGAGAGAAAAATGCTTGGTGGACTCCTCTCTTTCCTAAAAGTCCAACGTAGACCCCAAACACAATCTTTGCCCACATTCACACTGTACATTTATTATTCCACTTTAAACAGTCATGGTTTCCCCCAAAGAATCCTGGGAAGTGCAGTTTGTGAAGGGTGCTGAGAGTTGCTAGGAGACCCCTATTCTCCTCACACAGCTACAATTCCCCGAGTAGCTTAACAGTCAGTCCTTTTTCCCAGAGGATTCTGGGAATTGCCAGCCTGTAAGGGGACTATGGCTTTCCTAACAACTCTCAGCACCCTTCACAAACTGCACTTCCCAGGATTCTTTGGGGGAAACCATGACGGTTTAAAATGGAATAACAGTGGAATAAATGTACCGTGTGAACGTGGCATTTGAAGCATTGCTTTCAACACTGATTATCTCCATCCAGCTGGAGTGATCTAAGTCAAGGAGCTGGGCAGGGAACTATGGTGCTTGCCAACACTTCCCTTTCTCACTCTCTCTCTCACACACACGCACACACACACAGCTCAACACCACAATGGCACTCGTGACTGACAGGCTGCAGTGCATGACAGCAGCCCCCAGGTCTATCTACATCAGCAACTGTGTGTGTGTGTGTGTGTGTGTGCTTTCCTGCAAGGGTGAAGTCAGGAACCATGTGGCTTCTAATCTCAGAGTCATCTAGCCATCCCCAGCAGCTTGAGCAGTCTGAACCGGAGGAGCGCCTCACTGGTGCCATCATGTCAAAGCAGGGCGTTTTTCAAGGAACAGAGAACCAAAAATCAGCCTTAGCAAGAGAGAAGCCCCTGGTAACGGAGTGAGCAGAAACGTACAGCATTGGGAGAGACCCATCAATCCAAAACAGATTAGTGGGATGTTTGGGGGGTGGGGCAAGGGGAGAGAGCGAGAGCGAGAGCGAGAGAGAGAGAGCGTGTATCCCATATTAGAAAATTATTATTGTTTACTCAATGTATATAGCAAATATTTAACCCAACATTAAATAACAACAACAACAACAAACTTTATTGCAGACTAAGCCATAGGCCATGTGCAAGTAACATTAAATATGACCTGGGCAGTTTACAAACAAACATTGCTGAAAATACAATATACAAACCATGATTCAAATCATCAAAAAGCAAGAAAAGACCGCAAAAAAAAGAAAAAAAAAACTTTACAACAGAGACAGCACAAAGGAGCCAAGATTTAAAATGCAATTAACATTTAAAAACACAATTAAAATGCCTGAGTGAATGACCAAGGCGAGTGAACCTGCTACAGAAAAACCTGAAAGAGAAATTAAGACTCCAAAACCGGCACGAAGGAATCAAATCTATTTCTTAAGATATGACACAGGGCAATTGTGCAGTCTGCACCCCGGAAATTTGGCACCGGCACATACTCCAATACAACTTGGATGCAAATTCATGGGGAAACTGGAAAAATCTTTTATTTGTAATACTCAGAAATGCTGATACAAAGGACGCAAAATAGACTTCCCAAGGCCTGTCTTGCTCCTAGCATGTGTGAAATGGCAAGAGTGCCCTCTGAGCAAGTGCAAAGTGCATTTCCCTCTACCTATACTTCTGGGTTAAAAAGAGAGAGATTCCTTGGGCAAAATATCTTTTATTTCTTGGCAAGTTTAAAAATTCAGAATGACACTCCAGAAATCAAGCTTCGCCAACCCTTCTGGCTAAACTAGAAGGGGAAGGAAGGCTCCCCCACCTCAAAACATTTATTTATTGATTGATTGATATCCTGCCCTTCCTCATTATATCAGTTCGTTATCCTAAGCCTTTCCTCTGTGGTTCAGTTTTGGGCCTGTTCGAATAATATGGCACAAGGGCAGCCTGGATTGGTCTCTCACTTGCATCCCATCTGCCTATGTACTTAGAGCAGCGTGGCAGCACCAACCCTGTGGAACTCCCTCCCCTTAAATATTAGACAGGTGCCATCTCTGCTATCTTTTCGGCACCTACTGAAGACCTTCCTCTTTCAACAAGCCTTTTAAGTAGAGACCTTATCCCAGTCTGCGTCTGTGTTGGAATTGCTTTTTAATATGCTTTTAAGCCTTCTTAAAAAAACAATGTTAACCTTTTTTTAAAAAAAGATGTCTTGAAAGCTTTTTAAAAAAAAATGTTTTTAAAGATGTTTTGTTTTAATGTATTTTAAAGTCTGTTTTTATAATGTTTTAAAGTGTTTTTAGTGCTTTTGTTTGCCACCGTGGGCTCTTGCTGGGAGGAAGGGCAAGACATAAATCAAATAATAAATAAATAATCATACCACTTTAAACAGTCATGGCTTCCCCCTAAGAATCCTGGAAACTGTAGTTTGTGAAGGGTGTCAAGACTTGTTAGGAGAGCTCTGTTCCCCTCACAAATCTCAGCACCCTTCGCAAACCACAGCTCCCAGGATGCTTTGGGGGGGGGAAGCCCCAACCACTTCAAGTGGTATGACACTGCTTTAAATGCCTAATGCAGATCAGGCACTGAACACATCCCCTTCCCATCTAGAAATCTAAATGAAGTGAAGGGGAGTTACAAATGTTTGGGAAGAGAGACCCGCTGGCACTCCAACCCTCCAGGGCACTCCCCTCCCCAAGTTCATCTGTGACCTGACCCAACTCTGGCTCCGTTTGGATGATCTCTGCCAGCCCCCTTTGCCTCTCTCCGTCTGTCCCAACAGAAAAAGGGCATGTCATCTGCTTCTCAAGCAAACCCCAGCAGAGGAACCCCATGGGGGATCTCTTTGGGGCCCTCCCTTCTTTCCCCCACTACGAAAACAACGCCCCTTCACTCTCTCTAGCCTCCCCCCCTCCCCACTAACTCAGGTGCCTTTCCTCATTTCCTGGGTTGCACGTGGCTCCCCCATTCATACACCCCCCCACACACTATTCCTTTGCAAGGCCAGATCCGCCCCTGCAACAACACCCCCGACCCATCCCTTACCCCCCCAACTGCAGCTGAGCTCCCCTCTCAGCTTTCTCCCCCATACAAGACCTCCTTCACCCCCATCTTAAGTCTCTCCCCCCCACCGCAAAGTAAGGTCTACTCTCCCTCATTCCTCAAGGGCTTCCCCCGCTCCTCACAGCCAACTGAGCCCCAACAACAACCACTGCAACCCCCCCCCAAAACCCAGAAAACAACAGTAAGAGTCCTGTTAAGAGTCTGGGGGAAGGGAACCCTAATCCTCCCAACACCCCCCCTCAAGCTGCTGCTGGAAAGAATTGCCCCTCCCCAAAATTTCAACCCCCACCTTGGGAAAGCCCCAACACCACCCTCTTCTTCCTCCTCTTCCAACCAAGCCCCCTCCCAAGAAGCTAGAAAGGGCTTCCTCATCCCTCCCTGCCCTCCCCCAAGTTGATGCTGCCCACCTTTTCAGGGAGAAAGAATTTACCCCTCCCCTATTTCCATAATATCTCCCTCCCCATTTAAATCACTTACCATAATAGGAAAGCTTCCCCCTCAAAAAAATTCATTCCAGCCTCCTCCCACCCACCCCAAATTCACTCCCAGCCCCCCACAACCACTCCTATCCCTCTCCCATCCCCCATATCCACTCCCAGCCCCCTCCCAGCCCCCCAAATTCACTCCCAGCCCCCTCCAGCCCCCAAAATCACTCCTATCCCCCCATCCACTCCCAGCCCCCTCCAGCCCCCCAAATTCACTCCCAGCCCCCTCCAGCCCCCAAAATCACTCCTATCCCCCCATCCACTCCCAGCCCCCTCCAGCCCCATATATCCATTCCCAGCCCCCATATTCATTCCTACTCTCCTCCAAGCCCCCCATAATCACTCCCATCCCCCCCACTCCAAACCCCTCCCCACTTATTTTCCAGGGGGCGGCGCTACCCTGCAAGGCCCCTCCCCCGACCCACCTGAATGGGGGCGGCGAGTGCTCGAGGGGCCTCTTTCGCCCGGGGGGCGGCGACGGGGGGCGGCTGCAACGGAGGCTGCAACGGCTGCGGAGAGCCAGAAAGAGCTTCGGCTGGGGAAGCGGCCGGAAACCGGGCAGTCTGGGAGGACCGACCACAGAGACCCGCCACGCCTTCCTGCTCAGAGCGCCCCGAAGCGGCAGAGCGGGGGGAGCCAATACCGGCTGCGAGTCACTTCCGGCCCGGAGCGCGGAAGGCAGGGAGCCATAGATAAAGGAAAGGTTAGAGTAGCACGAAGCACACGAAACCTGGCAATCGACAGTACCTTTTTTTTTCTTTTAATGTCCATGCGACACACAAAGACCCCTCGATAAACGCTGAAAGGAGAAGGACGGCGGAATGTTTTGTTTTTAACCAATGAGACGCAGAAAGCTAGAGAGGAACCGCTCTACCCCTGCAGTGGTAGTTTTCCGGTCATATTCCCCCTCTCAGAGGATGTCCCGCCTCCTTATCATGCTATAAAATATACTGTATTATTATTATTATTACATACGCAAATATTTAATTTTACGTATTAAATAATACACTTTCATTTTATATAATAAATATAATAGGTATAAAATAAAGTTTTATTTCTTAATATATAAAATTAAATATTTGCAATATATAACTATTGCAAACATATATTTATTGTTATGCACTGGTGCAAACTTGGAACTGCATTCATTAAAAGATACATTCATTAAAATATTTAATTTTATGTATTACATAATAAAATTCCATTTTATATAATAAATATAATGCATATAAATTGAAGCTTTTATTAATATATAATTAAATATTTGCAAATTATAAATGTAATATTTCTATATTAATATATAATAAAATTATATAAGAAACTAGATATTATATATCT
This sequence comes from Rhineura floridana, assembly GCF_030035675.1. Lineage (NCBI taxonomy): Eukaryota > Metazoa > Chordata > Lepidosauria > Squamata > Rhineuridae > Rhineura > Rhineura floridana. Next base: position 2,669,198 of record NC_084500.1, on the reverse strand, counting down.
AAAGGATATGTCTCATAACAAAACTGCATAATGAAGTTATATAGTGTGGTATTATATATTTATTACACATTATATGAATTTATTATATATTCATTGTTATTTTATATTATCTATTAATTTGTTTGTTTGTTTGCAATTTCCTATTATGTAATCTTTTTATGTAATTTTATTATAAATTATCCAACACTAGCCCTGCTCAGAGAAGACCCATCAAAGTTAATGGACATGATTAAGATATGTCCATTCATTTCAATGGGTCTCGCAGTCATCTCAGAGTGCAGGATATGGAATAATTGTCAGCCTGGGCTCCTACTGGAAGGAAGGGTGGAATATAAATCAAATAATAAATAAATAAATAAAATAATGGGCTCAAATTACAGGAAGCCAGATTTCAGCTGAACTTCAGGAAAAACTTCCTAACTGTTCGAGTGGTACGACAATGGAACCAATGACCTAAGGAGGTGGTTGGCTCTCCAACACTGAAGGCCTTCAAGAGGCAGCTGGACAGCCATCTGTCAGGGATGCTTTGATTTGGATTCCTGCATTGAGCAGGAGGTTGGACACGAAGGCCTCATAAGCCCCTTCCAAATCTATGTTTCTATTCTGAACAGGGCTTAGGCTGCAACTCATTACATGTTCATTCAGAAGTAAGCTCCATTGGGTTCAATGGGATTTATTTCCACTTAAGTGCATATTGCATTGCAGCCTCAGCTGACTACAATCCAATGGGGTTGAATTAATGAGCCAAAGGCTGCATCCAATACACACACTTACCTGGGAGTAAGTCCCATTGAACCCAAAGGAGCTTACTTCCATGTATACATGTATTGGATTGCAGCCTGAGTTAGTCGTCTCCATTTATGGCTACAGATCTACTCCGAATAAGACTACCACTGAACCACCCATAATTTATAATTAAATTTTGTTGTTATGTGCCTTCAAGTTGATTACAACTTATGGCGGCCCTATGAATCAGTGACCTCCAAGAGCATCTGTCATGAACCACCCTGTTCAGATCTTGTAAGTTCAGGTCTGTGGCTTCCTTTATGGAATCAATCCATCTCTTGTTTGGCCTTCCTCTTTTTCTACTCCTTTCTGTTTTTCCCAGCATTATGGTCTTTTCTAATGAATCATGTCTTCTCATTATGTGTCCAAAGTATGATAACCTCAGTTTCATCGTTTTAGCTTCTAGTGATAGTTCTGGTTTAATTTGTTCTGACACCCAATTATTTGTCTTTTTTGCAGTCACACAAGTATACAATATAATAGGAAATAACCAGTTCATGAAAAGAAAGAATATAACACCTACAACAACAAAAATGACATAGCAACGAAATGCAGTAAATTTATATCATGCGTAACAAAAAACGTAACGTAAAGCAAAGCCACAGGCTGCCAAGGGCGTGCAACATATATAAGAAAGCCACGCTTGAGCCTTTCCCTCCTCGCTGCCTCTATGGTACCATAGGGATCAGGAAAGGGGAGGGCTAGAGCGGACGAGCTTCCGGCAGCGCCCACGTTGGCACAGAAGACAATGAGACCATAGAGCGGAGGAGGCTCAGGTTGGGTTGGTAGGTGAGAATTGGGGGAGGGAGAGAAAAAGACCCCTCCGTTTCTCCTCCTTTGTCTTCCCTCCATTGGGGGTTGGGGAGAATGGAAGCACGTTCTGCAGCTTCCCAATTTTGGGGGGAGTGGGTGGGATTTTTTTTGGGGGGGGGTTATGAAACTGAAATGTCTCCAAATGCTACAGGGAACCCTGGTTTTTTTGGGGGGGGGGCTCCGTCCACAGCAAAGCCCCTCTCCTCATGGGTGAAAAAAATGAAGGCGCAGCCCTAAGTTTGCACCAGTGCATGATCATAAATGACACAGCAAGGAGAGTGGCTGTCTACTATAGCCAGGATGGAGTTTTCATATTCTGCCATGTTAAATTGAAAATAAACCCTCCCCCCCCCGCATGCCATTCTGCTGCTTCCCATAAGCTCATTTCTTCCAAATTACAGACTGACAGCAGTTCAGGCAAGGGTTTCTCTCAGCCCTCAGGGACCTTCTGCACACAAAGTGGGTGCTCTACTGGTCTTCCCCAAAGAGCAGGGTCTCCACATTCTGCACCTTTTCCCTTTCAAAAGCTTCCTGAAGGCTAGAAGCTTGCTGTGTTTTAACAAATCTGAACCACGGGGGTGGGGTCACGTATTGAAAGGCAAAGAGCCTTAGTGTCCCTTTGCATCCAAAAGCTTTTCAAGTTAAAACCATGTTATATTTGGAGGCCTTTGCATCCTGAACGCTTCTCCGACGTTTTAAATTTTGTGGACATTCTTTGTTTAAATTTCTGAGGTTTATGTTTTGAATTCTGTTTTTTTTTTATCACCTTTGAGACCTGGATGGTGAAAAGCAGGGTGTTCCTTTTTAAAATCAACAAGGCAAACTGCTTGTGGTAACCAATTTCTTCATTTGTTTCATTGACAAAAGATTTCATAGGCAGTCTGGATTCTCCACCCCAGAAGAAGGCATGGCGGAACGTGGGGCTCACCTCACCGCTGCCTCCGTCTATGAGGACAGGCCATCCATCTTTGAGGTTGTGGCCCAGGACAGTTTGATGTCTGCCGTGAGACCTGCTCTTCAGCATGTGGCCAAGGTAACAAAAGCGTCCTGTCGGCATGAGCGGCTCATCAGAGGCCCGTACTTCTGACCCTGTGCTTGTAGGGCTGGCCCAAGACAGCTTGCTCCCCACAGAGGTGCCCCTACCATGTCATGCACAGAAAGAAACTGGACAGCTGGTTGAATCTGTTTTCATTACCGTCAATGGGATTGTGTCCTCCACCCCGCCTGAGGGCAACAGGCTAGTTATGGGGGCACACACCACTCTGTCCTCCAACAGAAGGGTATGGTCAGAAAGCTCAGGAGAACATAGAAACCTGCTTTATACTTTAGAACAATCTTTCCCAACCTTTGGGTCCCCAGACATTGCTGGAGTACGCGTCCCATCATTCTTGACCTTTGGCCATGCTGGCTGGGGCTGATGGGAGTTGTAGTCCAGCAACATCTGGAGACGCAAAGGTTGGGAAAGGCTGCTTTAGATTCTTGCAGGTTTCCCAGAAGAGGCATCTGGTTGGCCACTAGGAAAGCCCAGTGCTGGACTAGATAGATCCAGCAGCAAGACTCTTATTTCTTTATTTCATTGTATTTATTGCATTTCTATCCCACCTTTCCTCCAAGGTGCCCAAGGTGGCGTTCGTGGTTCTCTTCCTCTCCATTTTATCCTCACAACAACCCTGTGAGGCTCTTGTGTTCTTAATACCAGTAGCTGGGAATCACAAGTGGGGAGAGTTGTTGTTGCACTCTGGGTCTGCTTGGAGGCTTTCTAGAAGGTGTGTCTGGTTGGCCACTGTGAGAACAGGATGCTGGACTAGATGGGCCCCCGCTGGCCTGATCCAACAACCAGGCTATTTTTAGGCTCTTATAACGAGTTAGACCATTGGTCAATCTAGCTAAATATTTTCCACAGCAAGTGTGAGAAGCCTTTGGCCCTTCCAGACGTTGTTCAACTACAGCTCCCAGCATCCCTGGCCATCCTTGATGGGGCTGGTGGGAGTTATAGTCTGGAGGGCCAAAGGTTTGCCACCCTTAGCGACTGGCAGGGGTCCTCTGAGCTGTCACGCATATTCATCCTAATTTGTGCAAATTTCAGTATATTCTTAAGACAGAAGAGGGCATCCCCACCCACCGCTGCTGTGTGGCCGTCAGGTTACTCCCAAGAGATTGCGGCCCTCACTTGGAAGGAGAAAAAGGACAACTTGCTCACCCACCCACCTCTTTCTTAGGCCTTGTCTGTCTCTTGCACTAGGTGCTGGCTGAATCCAACCCTGGCCGTTACGGCTTCCTGTGGCGTTGGTTTGACGAAATCTATGCCCTCCTGGATCTCCAGCTCCAACAGCATTACCTCTCTACGTGCAGCGCCTCTTTCTCCGAGAACTTCTACGGCTTGAAGAGAGTGGTGCTGAGACGACGACGCGGCAGCGAGCTGCAAGGGGGGCCGGTCACCGCAGGGCTGTCGCGGAGGCGTCACTGGAAATCTCTCTGCCTCCTGGTCCTCGTCCCTTACCTGAGGACCAAGCTGGAAAAGCTGATCGCCCGCCTCCGAGAGGAAGACGACTACTCCATCCACCCTCCCTCGTCATCTTGGAAGCGGTTTTACAAGGCCTTCTTGGCCGCTTACCCCTTTGCGAACTTGGCATGGGAGGGCTGGTTTCTGGCCCAGCAGCTCTCCTACATCCTAGGGAAGGCCCGGCATCATTCCCCGCTGCTGAGGTTGGCCGGCGTGCAGCTGGTCAGGCTTACAACTGAAGATGTGCGAGCCTTGGAGGAGAAGGCGTCTGCTGCCATTAGAGGGTGTTCGCAGCCGGCCGGCAGGTGGGTTGAAATGGAAAACCGGCACGAGAACAGCCAAACCCTGTTTTCAACTGTGGGGATCTTAGGAGATAGCAAAGAGGGAGAGAGAGAGAGAAGGGGAAGATGGAATGTTATGTGCGTGAGAGATAAGGCAGTGGAGAATTAAAAGGTTCCTATAGGCCCAGAGCTGCCACCATCCCCTCTCCCTCTCTCTCTCATTCCATTTTCTTTCTCTTCCCCCTTTTAGACCCCCACAGTCCAGACAGTTAACATAACAAGCCTAACCACATTCACACCATGCGTTTATTCCGCTATTAACAGGCATGGCTTCCCCTCCAAAGAATCCTGGGAAGGGTTGTTTATGAAAGGAGTTTTAGAAGACTCCTGTTCTCCTCGTAGAGCTATAGTTGCCAAAGTGGTTTAAGAGTGAGTCCCTCTTCCCAGGGTACCCTGGAAATCGTTCTCAGGAACCATTGTGCCAAATTTGGTTACGATTATATTTGAAGAGGTGTCACCAAATCACCGCACTTTTGAAAAACGGTGCCCACCATTTTGTTTCAAAGTGGCACCCAGTAGTATCCAAAGATAGACCAAACCCTGCTGCTCCACCTTGGGTATTGTTATTTTAATTAATATGTATTTATTTATTTAATTAAGTAACTAAATAAATTTATATCCTGCCCTTTCTCCCAGAAGGAGCCCAGGGCGGCAAACGAAACACGAAAAACATTCTGAAATGTCTTAAAAACAGACTTTAAAATACATCAAAACAAAACACATTTAAAAACATATTTTAATTTTTTTTTTACAAACGTATAAAAAAGCAATTCCGACACAGACTGGGATAAGCTGTCTACTTGTTGAAAGAGGAAGGTCTTCGATAGACGCTGAAAAGATAACAGAGACGGCGCCTGTCTCATATTTAAGGGGAGGGTATTCCAAAGGGTCGGTGCCACTAAAGGTCCCCTTCCTATGTTGTGCAGAATGGACCTCCTGATATCTGCAGGAGGCTCTCACCTGCAGAGCGCATGCCAGAGTTCCCTTCATAGAGCAACTGTGCTCAGAGTTCTTGGGGAAGAGGGGCCGACTGTTCAACCACTGTGGGAACTGTAACTCTGAGGGGAACAAGAGTCCCCTAACAACACTCTTTGCAAACTACCCTTCCCAGGATTCCTTGGGGGAAGCCATAACTGTTTAAAGTGGAATAATAGTGGAATAAATGTATGGTGTGAATGAGCCCTCTCTCTATATATGTTCCTCCCTCACAGCAATTAAGTTTATTAAAAAATGATACCTATTGGTGCCAGTTCAAACTGGTTTTAAAAATCTAACTACTTCACCCTGGAGGGATTTTTTTTTTCAGGGGTGTCTGCTAGCCCCATAGAAGGTGCCTTCTGTCCATGCTTTTCTGAGTGTCTGTCTGTCTCTTGCAGCCTGAAGCAGCAGGCGCAGTCAGCCCTGCAGAAATTCTTGGGGGCGCTGGCCTTTTCCCTCTCCACCGGCCTCTCCGTGGGGGTCTTCTTCCTCCAGTTCCTGGAATGGTGGTACTCGTCCGAAAACCAGGAGTCCATCAAGTCGCTGACTGCCCTGCCTACCCCCCCACCCCCCGTGCACCTGGACCATGGGGCAGACTCCCCCCTCTTGCCCAGGCTCAAGAGCGTGTGCCCGCTGTGCCGCAAAGTCCGCACCAACGACACAGCCCTGGCCACCTCTGGGTTCGTCTTCTGTTACCGCTGCGCCTACGGCTACGTGAGGCATCACCAGCGGTGCCCCATCACAGGCTACGCCACAGAACTGCAGCACCTTGTCAAATTGTACGCCCCTGAAAAGTGACAGGCACATCCGGTGCCGCCCCCCAGACTCAGTGCACGGACGCTGTCTTGCCAGGGTGCTTTTTTGCTGTTGTACGCCCATGAAATTTATCCGCTCTGGCGGCACACAGGCATTCCGTCACTTCTTTTTCGCCCAGCGACCTCTTCAGGGCTTGGCTACGTGCTGTTGAGCAGGGGGTTGGACTTGATGGCCTTATAGGCCCCTTCCAACTCTGCTGTTCCATACTCCCTATTTGGAAAGCAGGCAGGCTCTGTTAAGAATTCTCTTGTTACCTCGTTCAGCTTATTTCCCGTAGAAGTTGGGGGTCATCAGCTGAGGGAGGTAACTAGAGAGAAAAGCCTGCCGTACCTTCTTCCTTTCAGTATGGCTTGAAGGCAAACCTCTGCTGCAGACTCTCATATATGAGAATCCACAAGGCTCTCAACAGCCAATCCACTGCGGACTTGTGCCAGGACCCTCTTACTCTCACTCGCCTAATTTCCCCCTGCTCTTCTGCTGCTGGGGAAATTTCAGCAGAGGACTAAGTTAGGCATGGCGTTGTGTGAATACCTGGGGATTTATTTTGAGAATGGCAGCTGTGGCAAAACCTGGACAGCATTTTACCTCTTTCTGCCCCTGTCAGTCCTGATAAAACCTATCCGAAGCTGCTGTTTACATTTCAAGGAAAGCTCTGACGGTTTCCCGTAAAAGGCAGACGGCAGCTTCCCAAAAGCATTTTTTACTGGGAGTTAAACCATCCCATTGGTTCGGAGGCTGCTCTGGCTTCCTATAGCTGCTGTTTCATGGAGGATACGGCTATCAGTCGGTACTAGCCATAATGGCTATGATCTGCCTCCATAATTGGGAGGCGGCATGCTCTGAAATACCAGTTGCTGGAAACTGCAGGAGAGGAGAGCGCTCTGGTGCTTAGATCCTGTTTGCAGGCTTCCTGTTGGGGCACCTGGTTGGCCACTGTGAGACCAGGATGCTGGACTAGATGGGCCACTGGCCTGATCCAGCAGGCTCTTCTGATGTTTTTCTTTATGTAAAAAATATGCACGTTAAGATTCATCACTTCTAATGTAGTTGTGAGAGCAACAAATATTTTTATTATTATTTAGTTAAAGCATTTTTTATCTCACTCTTCAGCCAAAAAAAAAGAAGGGCTCCCAGCTCAGCTTACCGATGTCAGTGATAGGACTGCCCACAGGCTTACAACGTAAAAGGCACAACACAAAAGGAAAAGGGATTGGAATGGAGGAGGGCGGAAAGCAAACTTGGACAATAGTGTCTCAGTTACAGATTTCTCACCATGACCGAGGGAATGGAAAGATTTCAAGGAAAAGAGGAGTCTTCCGTCTTTCACTAAACTGGATGGACAGCCCCTTCAGTCCCATCCCCTCCACAGTAGCCTGATGGAATGGGTGCTGTAGATGAGAGCTATTGGAGCCTGATGGAACAGGTATTTTAGCAGTGGCCCTAACTACAGAATTCCCAGTTGTCAGAGCCTGGCTGTGCTACATATCACAGGGACGGGCATCCTGTGGCCCTCAAGATGTCACAGCCAGCCAAGGTTTATGTCGGGGCAGCCAACATGGTGCCCTCCAGGCAATGTGGGACTCTGAACGCCCATAGTCCCTGACTATTGGCTGAGAAGAGTTGGGGTCCAGCAACATCTGGAGGGGCACTGGCGTAATATGCAGCTGGGCTCTGAGACAGGAGTGGGGAACCTGTGTTCCCCCCAACTTCCCAGATACGTTTGCACTCCCATTTCCCATCAGCCTCAGCTGGCATGGCCAATAAGCAGGGATGATGGGAGTTGCAGTTCAGGAACATATAAGGCCACCAGGTACCTCATCCTTGCTCTACAAAGCCAGGTCTCGTACAGGATAAGATGAAAGCTAGAATGGACTGCACCAGCCTTCAGGTGGGGTGTCCCCCCTTCCTTTTCTTGTGCTCCCATAAGTTTTTTAAAAAAACACCACACAAGCGAAATCAGGCAGCACAGGTAACAGACTGAGCTAGGACCTTTCCTCATCTTGCACTCCAGTGATGGAGAAGCCTGTTCATTCTTGAAAAAGAAAGCCTTAATGCCAAGCTAACGTGAACCATCTTGCAAAACTGCAATGGATTTCTTGTGGCACCCAGAGGCAAAAATCAAGTGCCCCTTGGATCACGCAAGTGAGTTTGAAGCTCTTTTCTTGGCCCAAGCAGTGGTGTTCGATCTCGTGTCCAGAATTATTATTAGATTTATGTCCTGCTCTTCCTCCTAAAAGGAGCCCAAGGTGGTAAACAAGAAGTGATAAAACAATAATGGGATACGTACAGATGTACACCCCCGTAAAGGACTCACCTTGGTCAAATGTTCCCACATAAAATCTCTGTAGCAGAACATCACCATTTGTATGCCCCCTTTCCATAGCCAAGCCACGCTCAAGGCGGATTACAATATCAAAGAATGACACAACACATTCTAACAGTTAATATAATAAAAATCAAAATTTAAATTGTCAAACGAGTCATAAACGATGAACTAATGGAAAGGTCTCAATGCAATAAAATTAAGCAATCCCCGCATACTTCACCGTAATGTCTCAACAACAGAAATACAAAGCCATAGTTCCAAGAACGGCAAAAACGCTTGGCTGAAATTAAATCTTGCCTAAAAAAATGAAAAAGTGGAAGTGGACTGCCTTCAAGTCAATCCAGACTTATGGCGACCCTATGAATAGGGATTTCATGGTAAGCGGTATCCAGAGGGGGTTTACCGTTGCCTCCCTCTGAGGCTAGTCCTCCCCAGCTGGCCAGGGCCTGCTCAGCTTGCCACAGCTGCACAAGCCAGCCCCTTCCTTGTCTGCAACTGCCAACTGGGGGCAACTGGGCTGCTTGGGACCATGCAGCTTGCCCACGGCTGCACAGGTGGCAGGGCACGTCACCCCTGAGCCACTTGCTGTGGGGGTGATCTTTAGCTGGCCCTTGACGCCCAGGAGACACGAGCGGGGATTTGAACTTGCAAACTCTGGACTCCCAGCCAGGTTCTCCCCACTGTGCTATACCAGCACAAGGCTTTATAGGAGGGATGGGGAATGCACGGCCTTCCAAATGTAGCTATCAACTCCAACCACTAGTCATGCTGGCTGGGGCTGACGGGGTTTATTTTTTCACAGAAGTATTTCTACACGGCCCTCTCGCTGAACATCAGGGCGGCCAAACAGCAATCGGGAGCGCACTTCCAGGCTCCTGTGGGCTCCTTTCCAGATGCATCTTTACTTGCGCCACACCTGACATCGCCTCCGATGCAAGTGCGGTTTGGGGAAAACAGCCTCGCAGCCAAATTAGGAGCCGCCTTGGCTTAATTTGGCTTGTGGGCCAGAGGTTCAGCGCTGCTGCACCAAGCCAAGAGTTCCTGTTAGGATGTGGGAATGAGGACTTTGCATGCACTTCCAAATGAGACTCTTAATGCACTGGGGTAATGTGTAAAACTCTTCTGGAATGATATTCTGTAAGCTCCTGTTCCACAGTACAGGCCTTTACTGTTGAATCTTCCACAACACTGGTTCTTCCTACATGCTTTCGTGCAGCAGCCGTATCCTGAAAATATGAAAACAGTTCGTAGTTATTACTTTCGAAGTAATGCGATCCAAAATACAGAAGAGCAATGACATTTACTGCATTAGTCCTTAGAGCACAGCAAAATAAAACAAGGAACCCAAGTTTCCATTAAAAGTGCAGTAGTCGCTATTAAAACGAATACATAAAATAGACACAGAGCCTTAGAATGAACAGGCTTTGCTTGTTAATGGGGTTCCAAATCAGTCCATGGACCGCTAGTGGCCTGCGAGCTGCATTCAGGCAGTCTGTGGCATGTCCACGTTAAGGATGCACATTGATTTTTAATTGCATTTCATTGCTTCTTTCACAGTATTTTGTTGCATTACAATTTGAATTCTGTGGAATGCAAATTGTGCGACAATAAAATACAGTGATTAAATTGCAATTAAAAATTATGCAGCATCTAGCATTCCCGTGGCTACAAGAAGCAGAAAAATCGTTAAGTAGTCCGCTAAAGATTGTCAGCATTTTTCAAGTGGTCCATGAGGGGGAAAAAATTGGGGACCCACTGGCTTAGAAGACAAATAAACATTACTTTTAAAAAAGGAATGTATATGGATATAAAAATAAACACAGATAAGTCTCCCTTTCACCAAATTGGTGCTCTGCACCTGCTTTTGGCCTACAACTCTCATCGCCCCTAGCCAGGATAGCCATTTTAAGAACATCAGCACCGAAGAAGAGCCCTGTTGGATCCGGCCAGTGGCCCACCTAGTCCAGCCTCCTGTTCTCACAGTGGCCAACCAGATGCCCCAACGGGAAGCCTGCAAGCAGGACGCGAGCGCAACAGCAACTCTCTGCCCCCTGCAGTTTCCAGCAACTGGTATTCAGAAGCATGTTACCTCAGACTGTGGAGGCAGAGCATAGCCATTATGGCTAGTAGCCACTGATTCTTCATGTATTTATCTGATCTTTTAAAGCCATCCAAGGTGGTGGCCATCATTTAAACCATTGCAATTGACTGAGAGCCACCAGTAGATCCCATTCTACCTCCTGCCTGACCCTGGATTACAGTCTCCAGCAGTCATTTAACCCAACCCCTATCGCAACCCAAAGCTAGGAAACCACTGGTGCGAACATCAGAAATCCAGGCGATGTGGACAGTGCAACCCAGCCACCGCCAAGGAGAACAGTTTGCCTGCGTACAGACAGCCAAAGTCTGCTCAGAGAGAAGATTACGTGATCATGTCCTGGTCAGAGCCAAGCCAGAAGCTGTGGCAATACCAGGTCAGACTATACTTGACTCATCATTGCCTCTGGCATATCTTACAGGCAGTCTCCAGGCCGTAGTTCAGTGGCTAGAGCATCTGCTTTGCATGCAGAAGGTCCCAGCTTCAATTCCTGGCATTCCTAGGTAGGGCTGGGAGGGACCCCCATCCGAAACCCTGGAGAGCTGCTGCCGATCAGTGTAGACAATACTGAACTAAATGGCCTATGTTCCTATTTAAATCAGCCCTTAACAAACGATGGCTGGTATAGCACAGTGGGGAGGAGAGCCTGGCTGGGAGTCCAGAGTCTGAGAGTTCAAATCCCCGCTCGTGTCTCCTGGGTGTCAAGGGCCAGCTAAAGATCACCCCCCCAGGGAGTGGCTCAGGGGTGACGTGCCCTGCCACCTGTGCAGCCGTGGGCAAGCTGCAGAGTCCCAAGGAGCCCAGTTGCCCCCCCAGCTGGCACTTGCGGACAAGGAAGGGGCAAGCTGAGCAGGCCCTAGCCAGCTGGGGAGGACTAGCCTCAGAGGGAGGCAATGGGAAACCCCCTCTGAATACCACGAAATCCCTATTCATAGGGTCGCCATGACTCGGGATCGACTTGAAGGCAGCTGATTTAATTTAAGAACACAAAGAGTCCTGCTGAGTCAGGCCAAAGGGGGCCCATCTATGCCAGCATCCTGTTCTCACAGTGGCCAACCGAGTGCCCCAGCTGGAAGTCTGAAAGTAGGACCTGAGCGCAAGAGCAGTGCTCCCTGCTTGCGATTCCCAGCAACTGGCATCCAGAGGCATCCTGCCTCCAGCAGCGCAGACGGAACACAGCTATCGTGGCCAGCCCTTTCTTCAGAACCAAGAGGACTAGAACCTTAACACTCTTGTTGGGGGAGGGACATACCTCAGCAGCAGAGCACATGCTTTTTGCATGCGGAAGGTCCTGGGATCAATCCCCAACGGCATCTCCAGGCAGAACTAGGAGAGGCCCCTGCCTGAAAACCTGGAGAGCCGCTGCCAATCAGTGCAGAGAGCACTGAGCTAGATGGGGCCAATGGTCAGACTCAGCAAAAGGTCCACTTTCTCAGCAATGGACATCAGTTAACCCCTTTCGATGATTACCAAATGTCGTTTCCGGGGGGGAAAGTTGCTGAGACATTGCAAACAAGTCACTGACAACATTGGATTTTTCTCAGAGTAGATCTAGATTACATTGGGGTGGAGGGGTGGATGTATTATGGGCGGCACTTCTGAGTAGGCATGCACAGGATTGCAAATGCAACTTAGGAACGTCCTGGATATTAAAAAAAAGACTTTGGGGCCTGATACAGCCAATAAATGATTTGGGGCTCTCCTGTTTAAATGCACATTAAAGTTCCCCGCTCTTACCTCTCTCTGCAACGAAGCTCCTCGCCGCCATCTTGCTCCAAGAACAAAAATGGCTCCCGCGGCTTCCGCCCTCTCTTTCTCCCCAGCCAATCACGGCTCCCGAAGCCAGACCAGGCGGCACGCGCGGCCAAGCACCCAATCGCAGTTCCCCGCCAGCAGCAGGAGTGAGAAGAGGGCTACTTGCGTGCGCGCCCACATTTCTGGCTCCTATTCGAATGCTGCTAGAGGTACGGCAGAAGAACTCGACAGAATGAGGGAGCCCCCACTCCATTATTTACTGCGCTGGTGGGGGCCATATGTGGCCCACCAGATGGTGCTGGACCCGGAACTCTCCCCAGACAGGGCACAGCCCTGCTTTGCAACCTTCTTGAAAAATATATATTTTGGCGCCGAATCACAGCACCTAAAAAGAGCCCATTTTTTCAACCTTAGCTTTGAGGTCATATGGACTAGGACCTTTTTTTTTTTAATGAAATTTAAGTTTTTCACACAGTCCTGATAATAAGATCACTGCTGTAAACATGTCCAGGCGGAACCCCTTATTCTAACTTAGAAGAGGAGCAAGACACAGATAAGTGTGGGGCAAGGATGGGGAAGTGGCCAAATGCATCTGTCACAGCAGAGTGCAGAAATAACCCTCCTGTTAAGACAGTAGTTGGAAGAATAAAGGAACTTAAGGTTTATTACTATAAAGATGTAATGTCATACATGCTGAAGCAGCCATGCAGCTTCCACTCAGGGGGCCATGACTAACTCACTGCGAACAAAGACAGGAAGAGAATGGAGGAAGGGGAGGAGCAAAGCCCGCAAAAACAACAACTAACACTTTAGAGGAGGAATCAGCAGAGAGAAAAATAGACTGCCTTTTTTTGTCCATCACCCCATGCTGGTTCAGGTTGCTTGTTTGTTACATGGGTTGTAACAACACAGATGTGGTTTATAAACAGCACACAGCTCCCACTGAGTAAAAGCAAGGCTGTCGAGCAGCAGAAGAGCACCATCCGCTCTGGCTGGCAGCAGCCCTCAAGGGTTCCAGGCACAGCACATTCCCAGCCGAACCTAGAGATGCTGTTGGGGGTTGAACCCGGGACCTTCTATATGCAACGAAGATGTTCCCACTGAGCTATGGCCTCCCTAAGCTGCCTTATACTGAATAAGCCAGTTGGTCTAAGTAGCTCAGTGTTGTCCTCCCTGACTGGCAGCAGCTCTCCAGGTTTTCAGGCAGGGCCCAGCCCTTCTATGGCTCCAAGCCATGACTTTGGACTTTGAACTGGGTCTTGACTTTGAACTGCGTCTCGCAATGGACTTCCTCAAGCTCATTCTGACATTCCGTCAGGCTTTAATGCATCCAAGGCTGAATTTCTGAAATCTTTCTTCCCAGGCCCTCCTCCCTACACTTTGTGGAAGGAAGTGTAAACATGCCAAGACAGGGAGAAAAAAAACTACTTTTTTGACAGGACTAAGGAAGGTTTTTTTCAGACATTGCTTTTAAATAATTATTGAAGACATTTGCTATCGATCTATATGGCATTTTAAGGAAGCCACGGAAGAGGCCATCTTTCTGCAACAAATCTTTTATTAATAAGCCACCACCCTGTAACAATAAATATCACTAGCAGCGGGTCTACATAAAAAGCTCTTTGAATTTCCAACACGCCAAAACATTCAGTAGACAGTGAGCATACTATAGTTACAAAAGCTGTATAAAACCAGGAACCTCTAAAAAACAAAAAGGAGGGTTGTTCTGAACTCGACAAAAGCATTTCAGGCTGCTTTGGAGAACTTTTCTGAATTCTGATACCCCAGCAGGCAGTTACTTTTCGAAAGTACCAGGAACCAAATTCTGGAATCCACTGCACAAACTGTTTAGGAATGACCTCGGGGACTATTTCTGTGGGGGGCAAACATGCAGTGTGTCATTACTTAAGCTCTGGAAATAATGCTTCAGTTTTCTAATGCAAGATCTTTACAGATTCAGTCACTTCCTCCCCACTCCTCTAGTCCTCATTGTTGTTTGGATTTCTGTTTCACGTGTCTTTATGGCGGAGACACAGGTTTGATCAGCCCATAGTCCATGCACTTCACGAGGCATTCGCGAGCCACGTTGAGGACATGTTGTCGCTTGGGGTCATCTGCCTGCTTGCCAATGATGGTCAGGATTTCCAGCATTTCACTCCCCACTAGTTTCTTAGCCAGCTCGTGGTCCGCGTGGATTAAGTTGTAAACAATCACTAGTCCTCGGTGCTGTATGTCAACCTTGTCGTGAATGCAAAGCCTCTGCAGAATCTCTAGCCACTGGGTTGTCTGCAGAAATCAGATTATTTTTTTTTAAAGGTTACCTCCACATCATTTAAACATCTGAAATTCGTCACACCACACAACAGATCACGGCCATATCCCCACCATGCATTTAAAGGACTCTTACCCCACTTCCAGCTGCCGTGCCTTCCCCAAAAAGAATCCTGAGAATTGTGGGTTGTATTCAACTAAGTCAGTCATGTCCATTAACTTCAATGGGTTTATTCTGAACCAGGCTAGCTGCCACCCTCTAGTTTGTTGAGTGTGGAGATGGTTGGTAGGAGATCCCTCACAGAGCTACGGTTCTCAGCACCCCTAAGAAACTACGGTTCCCAGGATTCTTTGGGAACTATTAAAGGGATTCAAATGCTTTAAATGTGTGATGGGAAAAACAAGTTGACATATAATGGTCAAAACTCAGGATATTAATCTTGTAACATCTTATTTTCACACTAGGGACTGTTAGGGCTGCTCAGTCATGGCTTTTCTGCAGTCAGCTAGATGCAGAATTGAACTGTGGTTCCACACAGCATTGTAGGGACATGTTATCCTTTGTCTAGAACAGTGTGGGGCGATTTCAGGCCCGGGGGCCAAATGCAGCCCTCTAAGCTTCTCAATCAGGCCCTCAGAACTTTCCCCACAGCCCAGTCCTGCTTTGCGCCCTTCCATGACCGTTATCGCCTGGCAGGATTGTGTCCTTGAACTCTGATTGTGCTTCTTGCTTCCCTGGATAGAGGCTAGAGAGTAGTGTGTAGAAAGTAGAAGCTAGCCTACTGTACAGAGATAAAACTCACATTTGTCGCTCCACCCCTTTCGCCTCTGGCCCCGTCCACCCCTGGCATATGGCCCTCAGAAGGTTCCTCAGAAGAGACTGTGGCCCTTGGGCTGAAAAAGGTTGCCCACCTCTGGCCTAGAATATTTACTCAGAAGTGCATCCCGTTGAGCAAAGTTCCCCTGCAACTTTAATTAGATGTTTCTTCTTTGTGGTTTCTGCCTCTAATTGCCTCCCATTTGGTGATGCATTAGTGAGGAATTATTACTTAATTTACTGTGTCCCTGTGATGAGAGAGGGCTTTAATGACTAGTTTCCTCTCATTTTTTCCTTGTTTTTTTAAAAAAATGCACAATAAAAAAAGAAAACAAACAAAATGAGAAAACTGCTAATACAAGCTTTCTGCCCAGTGGTGAACACAAACTACTAATTAAAGGACAATTCATTGGTGCTAAACAAGAAGCAATTACAGACAGAATCCACAAAGAGGAAGCTTCTAATTAAAGACGTAGTAACTCCCCCAAAGCTTCAGAGGTCCGCATTGGAAAGGCAGGCAGCACAATGGAGGCTAAATAAGAAGCAATTAGAGACAGAGGCCACAAAGAGACAGCTTCATATTAAAGGCACAGTAGCCCCCAAAGAGGAAGCTTCAAATTAAAGTCATAGTAGCCCCCCAATAGCTGCTAGAGTACACACTGGAAAGTCTGGTAGTGCAATTGCTTTTTAAGCCGGGGGGGGGGGGGTAGTTGCCAAAAATCAGATCCTGGTGGGGGTAGTGGGGAGAGAGTTGGGTGAACTAGAATGCAATGGGTGGGCAGGGACAAGTCAGAATCCCATTGCCTGGCACATGCTAAAATTCCTGGGTAACGTTTTGCCATGAAAAGGTGTACCAGGAGCCCCAGAATGATTCCATAGAATGGCTTGTGATTATCAAAGCAATTTCAAACACACACTTATGCTCAAGGGCAATGAGAGCCTCTTACCACTTCGGTCAACTTATGGCAGAGTTTCTTGTGCGCCGCTGTGAGCATAGCCAGGGCCCCTGCAGCGGCATTCTGAACTTTATCATCATCCTCGCCGCACAGCAACACCACCAGCTTGAGTCTGTCGTTCCCATCTGCTATGAATCTCTCTTGAACCTGCCGCAGGCAAAGCAAGGGAAATTAATTCAGTGCATACCTTTACAAAAAGTGAACTTCTCCAAGTTAGGTTTAGGGTGAGTGTGGCGAACCTATCGCCGTCTAGATTTTTGTTCACAACAGGAGCAGGGAACATCTTAGACCCCCCAGATGTTGCCAGACTTCAGTTCCATCATCCCTGCCCTTGGCCATGTTGGCTGCTGGGATTTTGAGTCCAGCGACATCTGGATGGCCACGGATGTCCTCTCCCCTCTCCTGGTTTAAAATGTGTTTATGCCATAAATTCAAGAGAGTTTCAAAGCAGTGTACAAAATACATGCCAGGGGGAGGTAGAAATTAGATCGGGATCTGCTAGTGGATTTCAGGTGATGTGCAGTAAACTTTATTTATTTAATTAATTTATATCCTGCCCTTCCCCAAATGGGGGAAGGTTTTCTGACTCCCAGCTGTTGAACAACAGCCACAACAACATGACCGCAGCGGCATCCCTGAGATCATCTGTAGGAGCATCGCTGGTTGTCTCCCGAGTTGGTGAGGTCCATCTGGTCTCAACACAAAAGCGAGCCTCCAGTTAGCCCAGCCCTGTGGAATGCTCTTCCAATAAAGGTTCAGCAGGAGTCTTCCGTATCCGTTTTTAAACATTGGCTGAAAACCTTTCTGTGCTGCCAGGCTTATGCAGATAATTAAAGAAAAAAAACCTGTTTTAACAGTGAGCTAGTCATCAGTGGGTTTGGTTTTTATGTGGGTTCTTTTTAATATATACATATGCTTCTTGTACACCACTGAAATTGTGGCATATAAGTGTTTTTATAATGTCTGAAGGACCACACGCTGTCTAGATATGGGGGTGGTGATCTAAGGGATCCAAGGCAGAGGTGGGGAACCTTTTTGGTTCGGTGGGCCAGCTCTTTATCTACCTGTACGGGCCCACTTTGAGAAGTGGGCATGACCACCCGCATGCCAATCCTCTGATATCATAATCAGGTTATTGACAGGTAGATGCCCTGCCTCATCAGAGCTGGCCCACGTCGTTATTATAATTATATTATTGTTATTATAAATCCTCATGGAAATTCACCATCATTTTAGTGTGAATTTCTCATAAGACACACATATAATAATAATAACAATAATAATAAACTTTATTTCTACCCCGCCCTTTTTCCAATAGGACCCAGAGCGGCTTACAACTAAAAACAACACCATTAAAACATACAGAAGTATACAATTAAAAACAGAATTAAACTCTGAGAAAAATTAAAACCATAAAACATACATTAAAAACAGCGGACAATTTAAAATAATAAAATCATATCATGTAATCACCAAACCTATGACACTTAATCCTGGTCGTTCTCTATCACAAATGCCCGTTGAAATAAAACAGTCTTTACTTGTTGCCAGAAAGACGGCAAGGAGGGAGCTGATCGCACCTCACTCGGAAGGGAGTTCCATAGCCTAGGGGCGGCCACCGAAAAGGCCCTATCTCGTGTCCGCGTCATATGTGCTTGCGAAGGTGTAGGGAACACAAGAAGGGCCTCACCTGAAGATCTCAAATCCCGGACAGGTTCATGTAGGGAGATACGGTCTGTCAAATAGTCTGGACCTGAGCCGTATACGGCTTTGTAGGTCAAAACCAGCACTTTGAATTGTGACCGGAAACAAATTGGCAGCCAGTGGAGCTGTTGTAACAGGGGAGTTGTATGGTCCCTGTAACCAGCCCCGGTTAGCACTCTGGCTGCAGCTCTTTGTACCAATTTAAGTTTCCGAACAGTCTTCAAAGGCAGCCCCACGTAGAGCGTGTTACAGTAGTCTAAGCGGGATGTAACCAAGGCATGCATCACCCTAGTCAGATCAGGTAGCTCCAGGAACGGGCGCAGCTGGCGCACCAGTTTTAATTGGGCAAATGCGCTCCTGGATACAGCAGCAATCTGGGCCTCCAAATTCAAAGCTGAGTCCAGGAGTACACCCAAACTGCGAACCTGAGACTTCAGGGGGAGTGCGACCCCATCCAGCACTGGTTGAATCCCTATTCCCTGATCTGCCCTCCGACTGACCAGGAGTACCTCTGTTTTGTCAGGATTTAATCTCAACTTGTTTGCCCTCATCCAGTCCATCACTGATGCCAGACACTGATTTAGGACCTGTACGGCTTCCTTGGCTTCAGATGGAAAAGAGAAATAGAGTTGAGTGTCATCAGCATACTGATGGCACCGAACCCCAAAACCCCGGACAACCTCTCCCAGCGGTTTCATGTAGATGTTGAATAACATGGGGGACAAAACGGAACCCTGAGGGACCCCATAGGTCAATGGCCAAGGGGTCGAGCAGGAATCCCCCAGTACCACCTTCTGGGTTCGGTCCTCCAGGAAGGATTGGAGCCACTGTAAAACAGTGCCCTCAAGTCCCATCTCGGCAAGGCGGCCCAGAAGGATACCACGATCGATGGTATCGAAAGCCGCTGAGAGGTCCGGTAGAACCAGCAGAGACACACTCTTCTCTGAGGCATTTTAATCTAAGTTATTTATGTAAATGTTGTAATTGGTATTTTAGATGATGTACTTTTATATTTGTTATATTGATCTTGTAATTTTATTATTGTATATGTTTCTATGTTTGCCGCCCAGAGAGCTGTTTGCTAGTCGGGCGGGATATAAGCTGAATAAAATAAATAATAAAAATAAAACTCCCCCTGTCCAGTTCTCTGCGTAGGTCATCCACCAAGGCGACCAAAGCCGTCTCTGTCCCATAGCCAGGCCTGAAACCAGATTGAAATGGATCCAGATTTGATAGATCCAGCTTGAAATGCGAACTGAATCAAATTTCTCCCCCCTCGCTAGTGACCAAGCAGGAATGTTCTCCCCGTGCTTTCTGCAGGGTTTGGGTGCACGAGGGAGTTCCCTGCAGGGGGGAGTTAGTGCATGCAGCCAAACCGAGCAGGATTGACACACCCTGGTGGGCAGGAGTTTCAGTCGTGCTTTCTGTTGGGAACCGCTGCATGTGCTAATTCTTCATGGGGAACTAGCATGCGCAGCTGGCATCACCTGATTGACACGTGGGTTTAAGAAAAATGGCCAAACTGGAACCACTGGCAGGCCATGATTGGCCCATGGGCTGGAGGTCACCCCCTCCCACCTCCCGAGTTAAAGCTTTTACCTCTTTGTTGACCACGAGGTTACACATGCACTCCGTGGCTGCCTGTCGGAGCTGATCGTGGTTTTCAAACATGTAGTTTTCAATGTCTGGCAGGGCTTTCTCTTTGATGATCTTCTGTCTGAAATTAGTGATGATGACATGGGGTGAAATTATACAGCATGCACCCATGTGCTAATCGGAAGGTGTACTAGAATTCTACACCTCGCAGGGGTGGAATTCAGGAGGCAAGGTAAGAGCAGGCTTTCTCTACCTAACTCAGAAGAAGGCCAGTTCTCTGTGTCTAAACCCCAAAGCTATGGGCGATGGGAAGCAAGATCTGGTGGACTGTTAATGCCCCTCCAAGTTATGCACAGGTTGTGAATATGTGTAAGTATAAACCATATCTCCTATAAGACATCACAGTCTCCGCTGACCTTCTTTCCAAGGAAACCAAACCCTGAGTAAGTGCAGGAACCCATGGAAGTCAGTCACCACGCGGAGATTGGGGTATAGTGCAGATGGGGCCTTATTTTGATACTGGCAATGAGATCTGGTGCTGCAGGACTGGCTGCGTGGCACAAGCAGCCCTGTCCAACAACAGAAAGGGTTGACCAGCGGGCTCAGGAGAAGCGGCAAAGGGGCTGCCACCACTCTCTCCTGTCATCTACTGCCTGGGCTGATGGCCTCACTGCCTCATAGGAGGGCCGGCCCTGAATACAGAGCTAGGCACTGAAACCGCTGAGATTAAGCATGTGTTGCATAGGATTGTGTTGGATCTCGGCCCCTATCTGCAGGTTTATAATCTAAATAAAATTGACACATGGGTAAACTGGGGACAGGGGACATAATGGATAGACAGAGAAAGAGAAACCAATGTGCTCAGTGGAGACTGGTGGCTCTGATGTCTGGGGTCAGTGAATCTGCTCTGGGTTTTAGCTTGAACTTTCAAGGAGCTGTCCAAGGCGCTGAAACCTATTCCCAAACTAGGTTTGGCACTTTGGACAGGAAAATTTGGGCTAAAACCTGGAGCGAATTCACTGCCTCACTGAATCTACTATATATTTCGGAAAGTTGTTTGTTCCGTATGCATTTGGACAGCTCTTAAAATAGCACAACCAAATTCAGCGTGATGGTTCCGCAGATCCTGGAATAGGTCTTTGTTTATATTGAGATAAAATTGGACACCATTTTGAATCAAGAAGGCAGATGGCACCTTTCAAAACGGCACTGATTTGGGAATTTCTTGGCATTCTTGAGCTAGTTTAAACTATTTTGCCATGTTAAAAAAGGCATGAGGAAAGCAGATCTTGCCACCCTTCCTAAAAGCCTAGGAAGGGCCAAATTTTCTACTGGTATCTGGTGGCAATGAGTTCCACAGACCAAAAACGGCCACTGCAACTCACCTGAGCTTGTCGCTTCTTCCTGAAAAGTTAGTCAGACCCATCAGAGCCTCGTAGTTCTGGAGGCCGTCCCGTTCAGTGTTCAGCAAACCGACCAGCGGCCGCACGACTTCATACACCTACGAGAAACGCAAGTGTGGTAACAACACCCTATTAGGCCAGGGGATCAACCCCTGACACCTCCAGCTAAAAGAACCAGGTAAGAGGTTTGATGAAAGACCTCCCCTTGCTCAAGACCCAAGAGAGCTGCTTGCCAGTCAGTGTAGACTAGGACCACATCCGCACCATACATTTATTCCATTATTATCCCACTTTAAACTGATATGGCTTCCCCCAAAGTATCCTGGGAAAGGTAGTTTCTGAAGGATGCTGAGAGTTGTTAGGAGACCCCAGTCGCCTCCCAGAGCTACAACATGGAAGTCCGTCCTTCTTCCCCTGGAATTGTAGGTCTGTGACAAATATTTATTTATTTATTTTATTTCTTTAACTTTTATACCGCCCATAGCGAGGCTCTCTGGGCAGTGTACATCAAATATAATATATACAATCAATTTTAAAACCACCTAATAATCAAGACAGCAATTTAGACATACTACAAAGACAAAATAACATAATAACCCATATTAAATACAAATACATGTGTTTATATCTCTCTCCGGTAGCTGAAACCTGTTCTGTTCCTGCCGTCTTCACATCCTTGAGATGCAACGGGAAGCCCAGATTTACTCACCCTCTCCCCGGGGAATGCTATGTCTGGATTGGAGATGGCGGCAATCTTGGCCAGGGCGTGTGATGCTTTTATCTTGCCAACCTCTGTGCCTTCCAGAGCCAAGGGTATTAGGGCCTAAGAATAAGGAAGAGAGAAAGATGGTCAAACTCTGGAGTACAAACTAAAATCTTCACCTTAGTACATCAAATAAATAAATAAATAAAAATATGAAGTGGGGTCTCCAGGGAGGGGAAATATGTCACAGTTCCTTTTTCTGTACTATTTGAAAATGAATTTTTTTTAAAGAAAAAAAATCAACTTATAAAAACATAAGGAAAAGATGGTACAAAGTATAAAACTTGATGCCTGTTTTTACTAGATTTCCTTCTTGTGCATCATAGGAACCTGTTACAGCTCCATTTAGGTTTTTTTCCCTTTAAAATATCCCCTCTACCTCCAAATTGTTCTCTTTGAAAGTTCTACTTAGAGGAGTTGAAAAAAGTGTCTATGTTGTGGTTGTGGTTCTGATGTAGATTCACTTATTATAAAAAGGTTAACCAGAAAAATAAAGAAATAAACATCAAAATAGCATAGTTCCTAATTATTGTGCATTATATGCTAGCTAGATAGGCAACCCTCCCACCCTAACCCTTTGTCAGCTAACAACAAAATCCATAACATCTGATATTATAAATGCTGGGGAAACAACGGCTTCTAAGCAATTCGTCCATATTCTCCTGAGAGTGGACAGAGCCATTTTTTGTTGCATGCAAAGGGGCGGGTTTCAATCCTCACCAGTGTTACAAGGTCCCTGCCAAAAAGCTTTCCTCCCTAGTCTAGCACAAAGGGCATTCCTGGATTTTTATTTGCACATTATGCGAGCACACATTCACATCCCCAGATTAATTGCACTACACATTCCCACATAGAAGCGTCTCTTTTGGATTCAGAATATGTCAGAAGAAATTACCTTTCCGCCCCCTTGAGCAACAATGGTACCACGGTCCTTGGCGTCTTCGCACAAAGCAAGGAAAACTCTGAAATGTAGATTTGGGATAAACATCTATCACTGTTGTTGATTACATAAGAAGAGCAAAGGTCTGTCTCTGTGAAGGTTAGGAGGACTAGCCGGGGCTGATAGGTAATCCCAAATTTCTGGAAGACCCCAGGTTGGGGAAAGCTGATCTGCTTAGCCTAGCATTCATTTAAAGCATACACCGTCCTGGGTTCCTACTGGGAGAATGGGCAGGATATAAATCAAATAAATAAATAAATGACTTCTCCCATTTACTAAAATGACTTCCTTGTCGTTCTCTGTGATCTCCTGGGACTTCTGACAGGACCTAAGTGAGTGGGGCGGGCTACCTGGCTAAGAGCTCTTTTGTCTGATCAGTCAAAATGGCGCTGTCTGCTTTCACCATGCAAACCAGGGCAGACGTGACTCCAGCTGTGATCAAACGTTTCACACGCTTTGTCACAAAGTCTTTCTTGTCCTGCGAGGGAGAAAAGAGTCACAATTAAGCCCAGCTTCCATCTCAGTCCTAAGAAAGGGCAAATCTGTCAATTTTGGATTCTCCACTTTTCCAATCTGAAGTTCTCAGTTTGCGATTTCTTTAACAACTCCTCATGAATATTCATCCATATTTTAGCGTCAATTTTTTCTAATATATACATCTGTATGCAATTCTCCCTAATATACACATTTTTTCCAAAGCAATTTTCCCTAACATAATGCATTTCTATATGTGATTTTCACGAATATATAGGTTTTGTTGCACACTTTCCCCGACAGATTCATAATTGTACACATCACCTGACTGGAGAACTACCCTGAAAAATTCAGGAAAGTCCAAAGGTCCAAAGACGGCTGAATGTTGGTCCTTGTATTGTTTCGGAAAGTGTGAACGAGATGCATTTGCCTTTCAATGTGAACTGAATCAAATCTCTGTGCCATCCCTACTGTGGAGTTTTTAGAAGTTATCAACAGAATTTGGCGCTGCCAAGGACAGCCAGCCTCCCCCACCTTTGGGTGTTCCTCGGGAACATGCTGCTTGGAAAACTTGGCCAATTGCACGAGTTCTGGGACGATTTCCTTCACGTCATAGCTGTTGGTGCAGTTCACCAAGACGAGGGCTACCGAATACAGAATGGTCTTGTCGGTTGTCTACAAGCAGAAAAATTAAAGCCGTGTTTTTCTCCTGTCTAGCGTCCAGGTAACTAACTGCATGCATTGCTGTCTCATTCCTGAGAAGAGTCGTTGTCCTTGTGTGCTGATTGGAGCAGGAGTATAGTGGCACATTCAGAAGTGCCGGGTCCCTTCATGATAGTCACAGCCATGCCCCCTTTTCCACTTTCCTGGTTTCCCTTGCTCTCCCTGCAATCAGCACGAAAGGACAAGGACTCTTCCCAGTGGCTAACACACTCCCCTTTCGTGCTGAATGGCTTGTACGTAGGGACCTGGCTGGGACCCTGCTCCCAAAAAGAGTAATGGGTCTGCAACCCCCCACAACCCCAGACATCTACACTCCAGGATTGGAGCCAACCAGAGTGAAAGCAGGTGAGTCAGCCGCTGAGAAGACTCTTCTCAGTTGCTAACACATGCCCTCCCCTTTCATGCTCATTGGCTCCTAGGGTCGTCTGTTGTAGTGGAGTATAGACTCAGAGATGACAGGGAAAGCAAGAGAGACGAGGAAATGTGGGGAAGGGGACATGGCTGTGAGGGAGCGTGGTGTGACTATCCTGAAGGGACCCTGCACTTCTGAATTTGCCACTACACTACTGTCCCAAGGGCCAGATACAGAGGCCTGAAAGGCCGCATTCAACCCACAGAGGCCCAAGGTGCCCACCCCTGATTTAAAAGCAATCAACCAGTGGAGATGTGTGAATAAATAGCAGTTATAATACCTATAATTTGCTGCAAATATATATATATATATATATATATATATGTATATCGGAAGAGATTGGAAAAATGAAAAGATATCAGAGGAAAAAGGAAATGGATCATGAATGGCCACCAGAGGACCACACTTAAAAATGAAACGTAAAAATGGTAGCCAAACAGTTACAGACACACTTGGATGAAGCAGATTATCTAGATCCATTCCAATCGGGCTTCAGGACTGGACATGGAACTGAAACAGCCTTGGTCGCCCTGGTGGATGATATGAGGAGGGCGTTGGATAGGGGAGAATATACCTTCCTCGTCCTCCTGGATCTCTCAGTGGCTTTCGATACCGTTGACCACGGTATCCTTTTAGATCGCCTGGAGGGATTAGGAATAGGAGGCACTGTTTTATGGTGGCTCCGTTCCTATCTCTCAGACAGGCATCAACGGGTGGCATTGGGGGATGAGGTATCAGACCCTTGGCCTCTTAAATGTGGAGTGCCACAGGGCTCTATCCTCTCCCCCATGCTATTCAACATCTATGTAAAGTCACTGGGGGCCATCATCAGGAGATTTGGGCTGCGGTGCCACCAATATGCGGATGACACTCAGCTCTATCTCTCGTTTAAGTCCTCACCAGAGTTGGCTGTGGATACCATTTCCAAGTGCCTGGAATCCGTAAGTGGATGGATGGGAAGGAATAGGCTGAAACTTAATCCCGACAAGACCGAGGTGTTGCTCGTGGGAGATAGGGGAAGGTTGGGGGATATAGACCTGGTGTTCAATGGGGTAAGATTATCCTTAAAAGACCAGGTCCGCAGCCTCGGGGTCATTCTTGACTCCCAGCTGTCCATGGAAGCTCAGGTCTCGGCAGTGAGCCGGGCAGCTTGCAATCAGTTACATCTGATAAGAAGACTGCAACCCTACCTTCCTGCCCATTTGCTCCCACGGGTGATACATGCCCTGGTCTTCTCCCGCTTAGACTACTGTAATGTGCTCTACGTGGGGTTACCCTTGAAAACGGTCCGGAAATTACAACTGATACAGAATGCGGCGGCACGCTTGATTAAGAACAGCCGTCGCCGTGATCATATCACTCCGGTGTTAGTGGATCTGCACTGGCTACCAGTTGTTTACCGGGCCCAATTCAAGGTGTTGGTGTTGACCTTTAAAGCCCTATACGGTTTCGGCCCAGTTTATCTGAAGGAGCGCCTCCAGTATCACCAATTATGCCGCCTGACGAGATCAGCCACACAAGACCTTCTCTCGGTCCCACCAGTTAAGATAGCGAGGCTGGTGCGGACCAGAGAGAGCGCATTTTCGATTGTGGCCCCCACCCTCTGGAATTCCCTTCCTTTTGAGCTTCGCCATGCCCCTTCCTTGATAGGCTTCCGCCGGGCCTTGAAGACCTGGCTGTTTAGGCAGGCCTATGGGATTTCTGGGGTGGGTTAGTTCTTAATATTGGTATTATTAATTGTTGTTGTGGTTCTTATTGGTTTTATTGTATTTTATTAAGTAAATGAACGTCGCCTAGAGTGGCCGTTAATTCGTCCAGATAGGCGACTCAAAAATAAAAATTTATTATTATTATTAATATCCCTTGTTTGAACGCGTGTAATACAGCCTACCTTGGCTAATTCAAACATGGCTTGCAAGGCCACCTCATCCTCCACAAAGTCATCCTTCACATCGGCATCCAGAGTCAGGTAAGCAAGACCTTCCACTGCCCACTTCCTCGTGCGTGTGTCTATGGCAGGGTTGCACAGCCATCTGGAAGAATGGGATAAAGGTGGTAATGATGATGATATATTTGGAATGTGTGTAGACCTCAGAACCAGAGATGGGGCACCTGTGGCCCTTCCAGCTGCTGTTGGTCTCCAGTTCCCATTGTCATCCCTGAGCATTGGCCATGGATGCTTGCCATGAAATCCCTATTCATAGGGTCGCCATAAGTCAGAATCGACTTGAAGGCAGGCCATCCATTGGCCATGCCCGCTGAGGCTGATGGGAGTTGGAATCCAGCAACATCTCGAGGACCACAGGTTGTCCATCCCTGCCCTACACATTCAGCAATTCCACAGCGGTGTACAAAATCAAAACAAGAATGAGATCACATACGCACATTTCAGTCCTTACAAAAGACTATCAGCCAACACTGTCAATGAGTAGATGCACTTCTCTGGGAAAGCATTCAGAAATACAAAGGTCTTGGAAGCCGCTTAGGGGTCTTGTGTTCTAGTAAGTGGCTGATTTTGTTAAACGAGTAGAGTGATCAATGGGTGAAAAACCATAATAGTCTAGTTACTATGAGGAGTGCACCCCACACAGGGCAGGTGCTGCTGCGGGTTAAGGCTCTAGTAGTCTGGACAATTGGCGCATGGAGCACCCCCTCCCCGAGACAACCAGGCAGGAATATAGGGAATAAGGGAATCATTCTGATGTCTTATATCCATGATATATTTTTTAGATTGTAAGCCTGCAGGAAGGGACTGTCTTGTACTAACTGACTGTATGCAAGCCGCTCCGAGAGCCTTTTTGGCTGAAGAGTGGGTTATAAACGTCATAAATTTTACTATTATTGTTGAGATTTTCTAATGCTCTAATGTAATTCTATGTTCTTTTTTTGTACGTCGCCCAGAGTGGCCGGACAACCAGCCAGATGGGCGACTAATAAATTTAATAAAATAAATAAATAAATAAATAAATATTATTAATATTATTAAAAATAATAATAAATATTATTAAATAAATAATAAATAAATATCTCCTGTACTTTGGAGGTTCCCCCGCCCCCGGTAGTCCTCATCACTATGGCCACAGTCTGTCCTAGGTCGCTCCAGCTCTCTGCATTCCCAAACTTTGGGTTCTCTACCTTTTGGGTTCCTGTGACCTATTGACCCTTCCTCCTGTCTCCCTTGCTTTCTGCTGCTTATCATGCTGTCTCACTGTCTTCCCCAACCTTGTGCCCTCAAGATGGTGCTGGCCTGCTGATCGTGGCTTGCTAGGGAGCCAAAAAACCCAACCCTGTGATCCTTGGTTTGGGTATAAAGCAAAGCCAAGGCTTCCCATTTTGTGTATCCTGCTCACGCCAAGTGGGGTTGGGCAATGTGGAGCAGCACATGTCACGTCTCCCCGATAAGCGCAGAGAAGCCAGGAAGACTTGCATGTGAGTACAAGAGACTAAGAAGCAACTGGTGCAGAATCTGCCCTTCCAGTCCTCTCAGATTTCCAAAGGTAGGCCTTCCACTCACTTCCGACACTGCCTTGCCAGCTTCTCGGTCGATCCTTCAGCAAACTGGCGCAGCCCGTAGTCTGTGCCCCCTGCTGAGCCCAGCTTGCAAAGGCCCTGGGAAGAGAATCAAGGGGGCACCTGTTGGCAATCAGTACTGCAGAGGAGGAGCCTTTAAAACAAACCCTAAGCCCGAATGTGAAATGTACTTCAAAGGTAGACCTCCGCCCGTCCACAGCCAAATAGTTTGGTTTTAGATCAGGTGTGGGGACTCTTTGGCCCTCTGGATGTTGCAGAGCTATAACTCACATCCGCCCTGGCACTGACCATGCTTTTGCTGGGGGACTGATGGGAGTTATAGTTTAACAATATCTGGAGGGCCAAAGGTGCCCCACACCTGCTTTAACTCTTCTTCTTCTTCTTCTTCTTCTTCTTCTTCTTCTTCTTCTTCTTCTTCTTGAATTTATATCACCCCTCCTCGCAAAGGAGCCCAGGGCGGAAAACATAAACAAAACAATTTAACAAGAAAAAGTGAAACATACTATCAACAGTTAAAAGGATTCCAAGATACAATTACAATTAAAAACATTATTTCCCTTAACACCCTCCCCCCTCAAATATTCCCTCGAATATATTGTCCTTTTATTGTTTTTACTCGCAGTAGAGCAGTATAGCTCTCTCTCTCTCTCTGCCATCCCTCACCACTCGAACAATCCAAACTCCAAACAGGAGGAAGCAATCCAAGTCGCACCCATGTTGACTCAACTGCTTTCTTTGTCTTTATCAATATTTTATTTCAAATTATCAATATTTTATTTCAAAATATTGATATTTTCCAAAATGTTGATTTCCAAAATATTGGGTTTTTTTTTTCATTTATGGATATTTCCTTTCAAAATATCAACATTTTGAAAGAAAAAAAATCAACATTAATATCAATAGTTTTGGATAGGGGGGAAAACTGGAGTGGTAAAATCAGTAGATAGCAGACAAGGAACAAATTCGAATCAATACCGCCTGTTAGGTTGACTGAATGCTTCCTAAGCAGCACCAGAAAACAGATTCCATCCCTATCGCTGACAGAAAACACACACACACAGTTCCCCACCAACCCCTGATCTAGGAGAACTAACCACTAGAGCCCTGATCTTGATCTTCTCGTTCTGGGTCTTCTTGTACATTTCCTTCAGCAGGGTGACTCCGTTGGTGATGACGAAGGTAGCCCGGCTCAGCTTGGTTGAGGCGTGGATCAGGGCTTCCACGGCCACCAGCTGGTCGATCTCCCTCTCGGAGCCACAGAGAGCTACCATCATCTCCATGACACCTTTCATGCCCAGCAGTTGGTTCCCCAAATCAAAAGGCCCTTGCAGGACACCAGAGACTGTCTGGATGGCATGTACAGTCTTGTCCATGTCCTGGGGGTTGATGTTGCTCCTAGAATTGCAACCAGAATGATCAAGGGGATGGAGCGACTCCCTTACGAGAAAAGGTTGCAGCATTTGGGGCTTTTTAGTTTAGAGAAAAGGCGGGTCAGAGGAGACATGATAGAAGTGTATAAAATTATGCATGGCATTGAGAAAGTAGATAGAGAAAAGTTCTTCTCCCTCTCTCATAATACTAGAACTCGTGGACATTCAAAGAAGCTGAATGTTGGAAGATTCAGGACAGACAAAAGGAAGTACTTCTTTACTCAGCGCATAGTTAAACTATGGAATTTGCTCCCACAAGATGCAGTTATGGCCACCAGCTTGGATGGCTTTAAAAGAAGATTAGACAAATTCATGGAGGACAGGGCTATCAATGGCTACTAGCCATGATGGCTGTGCTCTGCCACCCTAGTCAGAGACAGCATGCTTCTGGAAACCAGTTGCCGGAAGCCTCAGGAGGGGAGAGTGTTCTTGCACTCGGGTCCTGCTTGCGGGCTTCCCCCAGGCACCTGGTTGGCCACTGTGAGAACAGGATGCTGGACTAGATGGGCCACTGGCCTGATCCAGCAGGCTCTTCTTATGTTCTTAGAGGTAAGCAAGTGCACAGGAAGGAAGGGGGAAGACACAGTGAGGTTTGGGTGAACATGGAGGCTGCATTTTGTCTTGCAGTAGAGCTGACATGCCAGCATCCCATACCACATTTAAGCCTGGCATGCACCTTTTCCTCTCCCAGAGCAGAAGGCAATCCGTTCCTTGACTGCCCGCTGTAAAGTACAGGTGAAATTGCCGTTGACTTTCCACATGAACAATGTTATCCCACTTTTTGCGTGATCCACACCATATATTTATTCTTGTGTAGCTCCACTTTAAACAGTCATGGTTTCCCCAAAAGAATCCTGGGAAGTGCAGTTAGTGAATGGCGCTGAGAGGAGACTCCTATTCCCATCACAGAGGTACAGTTCCAGGGTGGTTGAACAATCAACCCCTCTTCCTAGGGAACTCTGGGAATTGTAGCTTTGTGAGGGAAATAGGGGTCTCCTAACAAGTTTTATTACCCTTTGCAAACAACCCTTCCCAGGATTCTTTGGGGGAAGCCATGACTGCTTAAAGTGGAATAATAGTGGAATAAATGCTTGGTGTGAATGTGGACAATGTATTGTTGTAGGCAGATCCACACCTCACATTTAAAGCACATCCACATTTAAAGTACAACTCCCCCCCCCACGAATTCTGGGCACTGTGGTTTCCCCCTCACAGAGCTACACATTCCCAGCACCCTTAACAAACTACAGCCCCCGTTATTCTTTGAGAGGATGTCATGTGCTTTAAATGTACATTGGCTGTGCTTTAAATGTACGATGTGGACCGGTCTAATGTACCGGTTAAATGTATGATGTGGACTAGCCATGCTGGTGGGCATGAAGGTCGCCACACACCAGGGGTGGGGAACCTCTGACCTTCAAATCTAGCCCACTAGGCCATGGAGACTGGTGGCTCTGATGTCAGTGGGGCAGGGAATCTGTGCAGGGTTTCTTGTTCAAACTTTCAGGGGGCTGTCCAAAGTGCTGAACCTATTTTGGGGTTGGTTTCCAGCACCTTGGATAGCTCCTTAGAAGGCCGGACTAGACCCCAGAGTGGCTTCACTGTCAATTAGCTGTCCATGGTGCTGAACCCATTTCGGGGATAGGTTTCAGCACCTTGGGAAGCCCCTTGGAAGTTTAGACTAAAACCTGGAGAGGATTCCCTGCCCTTTTGACATTGGAGCCATCACTCGCCACTGTCACTGGACCCCCCATTCCCTCCCCCCCGCCATTTTTGGGAAGCCACACCCACTTGCTCTACACCTGACATAATATATGACACAAGGGCAGGACTTCACAAGCACCATCAGGAGCTTAAAGTGGGCTCCTGATTGTTCCTTTGCTGGAGCAAGGCACGTTCCCAGCTGCCCATCAGGTGATGGGCGGCAGGAGTGTGCCTTGCTCAAGGAGGGGGGAAGCAGTTCCTACTCCATGGAAACCGCTTCTTCCTGCTCCCAGCACTGCTCTTTGAAGCCCCCCGCAGGGCTCCTTTCCACCTCTGGAATTAGGGGTAGAGAGATGAATGGGGAGATTTGCAAAGCAGAGCACCAGCAACGCCCCTTGCAGTATGGCCTCCAAGCTTGGGAACCCCACACAAGGGATTTTGACAGGTGGGCCATAGAATGCCCTCCAAGTACAGTCCCCAAAAGGTAGGCACCCTTGCCAACCAAGTATATTATATTACTAGAGGCTTCCGTCCCTGCAAACCCCAACATCTAACCTCAGAAAAGGGAAACCCAGGCACCCCCCTCTCCAACCCCCCCCGTGCCTTCAGGCATTGGCATGTGATGGCTGCTGTCGGCACATTCACGCTCCACATGCGCCCGCCCCACCTCACCTGCCTGCCTCGCCTGTTCCTCCGCAGCTCTCCCAGGCTGCCATCTACTGTTCTACTCTTTTTGCAAGCCTTCCAGGGGCAATCTGACCCCTTCCTCCATTTTGCACCTGTGCCCATCCTTGCAATTCCACATAAGCCTTCCCCTTTCAGCCAGACTCACTTGATGTAGTCTTCGCAGGTCAGCCTGAAATTCTCTCTCTCTGGGTCACACCGCAAGTCATCGTATAGCTTGTTCAGAAGAACTGAAGCCGTCAACTGGGTGTTCTCCGTCAAGGGCAGGCAGTTGGGCATGTCAGGGTTCTGGCCGGCAACTTTCAGGATCTTTTTCAGACCTGACAGCAGAGCGGGGCGGGCGGGTGGGAGTGGATATGGAAAGGAGAGAGAAGGAGTTCAAGCTCAAACGCAGAAGCATAACCTTGGGCTGTGGGCAGAGTGCCTGCTTTGCATGCAGAAGGCACCAGGGTCAGTCCTTGGCATCTCCAGATAGGTCTGGGAAAGATTCCTGTCTAAACACCTGGAGAGCTGCTGCCAGTCAGTGTAGACAATATTGAGCTAGAAGGACCAGCGGCCTGATTCACTACAAGGCAGCTTCCTATGTTCCTTTTGAGTCGACCTCTGAGGGAACCAGCTGATGGTAATCAGGTCTAGCTTTGCAGCTTTTAGTTCCCAACCCCTGTTGTAAAATCTGGGTAGACCTTTGGAAAAAGAGAACAGTGAAGCTGTGCTCACCATTGTCAATCACAAACAGGGTTCGGCTGTTGTCATGGATCCTCATGTCCTTCCTCGGGACGTTTTTATTGAGTAAATTGAGCGCACGGTCCCGACCTTGCCCAGAGACCTTTTTACTGGGGAGCATGTTCAGGAGGTGCATCGTGATGGCCTTCAAGTCCTTCTTGGTATCTGTGCAAAAGGAGGGAAAAAAGGCAAAGTCATTTCTGCAAGATCCCCATCTACAACTGGGTTGGCAAAGGTCTGTCAAATATATGCAGCCCTTTTATGGGGGTCAGAAGCCTCAAATAAGGGTCTGACAGCTTGTAAAGAGCTAGCAGCTTTCACAGTTAAATGCTGTGAGGGGCATGATACACAATAACATGTAGCTTATCAGTATTGTTATGACTATAGAGCAGCCTTTCCCAACCAGTGTGCCTCCAGATGTTGTTGGACCACAACTCCCGTCTTTCCTGACCATTGGCAATGCTGGCTGAGGCTGATGGGAGTTGTGGTCCAACAACATCTGGAGGCACACTGGTTGGGAAAGGCTGCAATAGAGGATGAAGTCACCGGGAAATGTGGGTGTGATCTCTCTCCCAAGAGTTCATACCCTGTCTTGTATTAGATCATAAGTGCAAGACAGCTCCTTTTAAGTAGACAGAAGCAGTACACAATAACAGGTAGCTTATCAGTATTGTTATGACTATAGAGGATGAAGTCACTGGGAAATGTGGGACCATAGTAGTGAACATTCAGCAAGTGTTCTGCTACATAACAGTGCCATTGATTGCCTCTTACAGAGGAGTCTCTGTCTGGTATAAAGCACAGAGGCTCAGAGCAAGGGAGACACAACTCAACAGACATCAGACATTGAACATAGATAAGGCCGTGCACTGAAGGCTCCATTCTCTGTATAACAGGAGGGGGCCTTCCCCAGTTGCTGAATCAGGTCATATTTTATCTGCTATATATAATTATAATAATATCTGTTCGCTGTAGTAAAATAAAGCATGTTGATTAGCACATCTTGGTGTCAAGCCTTTTTGCCTATCTGAACGTATTCTAAAAGACACACCAGGCTCCATCCTTGGCTGTCTTTTAGGTTAATGCTGCCTCCTACATTGGTGGTCATCTTTTAGTGGGTTGAGTACAATCTGATCTTGATTAACACATGATCCTTTTCGGTATTTTTGTTGTTGTCGTCATCATTGTTTTAAAACTTTTTTCTGCTTTATGTATTGTACTACTTTATCGAACCACCAGGGCTTGGAAAGTTACTTTTTTTGAACTACAACTCCCATCAGCCCAATCCAGTGGCCATGCTGGCTGGGCTGATGGGAGTTGTAGTTCAAAAAAGTAACTTTTCCAAGCTCTGCGAACCACTTTGAGACTTTTTTTAAAGAAGTGTATAAACCGACTGATAAATGACATTAATGCATAATAATAATAATAATAATAATTATTAGTAGTAGTAGTAGAATGATAGAATCATAGAGTTGGAAGGAGCCTGTAAGGCCCTTGAGTCCAACCCCCTTCTCAGTGCAGGAATCCAAGCTGTTCATATGCCCAGGGGCTAGCTTTTGTTTATGATAGCCTTCCTCAGTCTGATGCCCTCTACAGTTTCCCCACCTCTGGATACATTTCTTTGTTTCCCGGGGACCAAAGAAGTAAAGATGCAAGATGAATACAATGTCGAACGTTAGAAGGCCCATAGCTCAATGGCAGAGCATCAGCTTTGCATGCAGAAGGTCCCACATTCCATCCCTGGCAACATCTCCAGGTAGGGCTGGGCCTGGAGGGACCCCTCTCTGAAGCTTCCCATCAGTGTACGCAAGACTTAGCTAGATGAACTTGGCCACTGGTCTGACTTGGCTGACTGCTCTTACGATCATTTGTGAAGGCATCTTTCATCATGGTTGCCAGGCTATTGCCAAGGATAATTACCCAGCACGAGGGCATCCTCTTTTCCATGCTCTTCGTTCTTGCCTTCCGCAGCTAAAGAGTCAATGAGGGCCTGCAGAAGATTAGAGACGGCCAGCGAGATCTCCTCGTGGTCGATGGACATCCACAGGCAAATATTGTTGATTCCCAGCACGTGGAGGACAGCTGTTGCCTGTCCAGAGAGAAAGATTTGGATTTCACCTGATATACTGTGTCTGCCAGAGTTTTCTCATAGCTAACTGCTTTGGCCCTTAGCTTTGCCAAGCAAAAGTTGAATTCTGCAACGTGTGTTTATGTGCCCGCGTTCACATTTTGGAAGTGATGTGTATTTGCATATTTCCTTTATTCTTCAGCTGTTGCTAATCTGTGCAATGCTTCTCCCAGCCCTGAAAAACTATGCAGCACATTCCCCCTGACAAGGGGAAATCTTATGCAGCAACTTCTCTAGCTTCTGAGAATTCAGTAGGTGTCATCAACACATGCGTATCCCGTAAACCATAAAGTCCAGAAACTTACTACTCTTTTTAAAAAATGAAACCAAAAATGCAACAGCCAAATTTCTGTGCCCAGCTCCACATTCAGAACCCCCCCCCGCTTTTCTGGATTTGCAACATTCACATAGCCCTGCTAAAAACCCCATTTTTTCCTCGCTCCTGCATGACCTGAAAGCAATGAATGGCACCTGTAAGGTGCTGATGTACTAAACTGTATTCTGGAGTGTGACTTGCTGGGAGGAGGGAACGGCTTGGAGGATGTTCTGGTAAGAGCGAAGGGGAGTGTGTGGGAGGATGGAATTTTTAGGGAAGGAGAATTTGGGATTTGGCAGTTAGCAGGTCTTGGACAAGGGTGGAGGAGAGTATATTATTATTATTATTAACATTAATATATCAATTATGTCTTTGTGCATAAACTGTCCTTCCGCATAAAGAGACCAGGATTATATCTATATTGTTCATACTGTTGTGTGGACCCCAATCTGAAAGACTCCCAGGGGGTTCCTGTGCTTACCCAGGGTTTGGTGTCTGTAGAATGAAGGTCAACCGAGACTGTGTTGTCCTTAGGATAGATAGTTTTATTTGCACATCTATACAACTTGGGTGTAAGGTGGAGGGGTTCTCAGCATTAACACCGGATCTTGCTTCCCTATTAAATTTCTAGAGGGCTCCCCAAAGCCATAGCTTGGGATCCAGCACCAAGGGTGCAGTCATCTGGGGTAGCAGGAGGTCACAGACCCATTACTTTTGTGGCAACAGGGTCCTAGCTGGGTCCCTCCGTACGAGCCAATCAGCATGAAAAGGGAGCATGCTAGCCACTGAAAACAGTGTTTGTCCTGTTGTGCTGACTGGAGCTAATCAGAGTGAAAGGTGAGACAGCCACTGAGAAGAGTCTTCTCAGTAGCTCACACATGGCCTCCCCTTTCACGTTGACTGGCTCTTAGGGGCATCTGTTGTAGTGGGGTGTTGACTTGGAGATGACGTGGAGATCAAGGGAGACAAGAAGTCAAAAAGAAGGTGTGGCTGTGAGGGGTGTGGTGCGACTATCGTGATGGGCCACTGCGCTTCTGAATTTGTCACTACACATCTGCAGCACGCAGAGCAGTCAAGCCTCTCTGTGTCTTTTCAGTCCCCAGCTTTGCTTCAGACTAGCATTAACACACACAAACCGCTTCTTGGTTCCAGGACGAAGGGGGCCTCCAGCCAGGCGAGGGGGGAGGAGGGCCTCTCTCCTGAAAGAGTTCCTATAGCGACAGAACTACTCTGGACCACATCCCGCAAATTGACCCACCAAGCAAATAAAGAGACTGGCTAGGCCAGAACTATAAGCTTATGAAAGGAAATGGCTTGGCTCGTCCAGCGGGACCCTCTCACGCAAACAGCATATTTTACAGGCACAGGATTATTTGCTGAATGGGCACCCACAGATATCATCCAGACCACCCCTGCAGTCCTATAACAATATATTTGATGAGCTAAACAACTGACTCGGGTTTGGATGACACACAAAGCCAAACTATGGCTTAGCTCAGCATAGCAGAAGAATGACTAGGGAGGGGCAAAGTGGCCACCACAATCTTCTGTTCTGGAGCCTGCACATTCACACACTAAACCACGGTTTGGCTTAATGTTACAGGTGTGAACCAGGTCACTATGGAGAACACTTACCCGTGCCTTGTGTCCTGTACACATCCCCGAAAGGGTCCTTACAGCCGCGAGGATCAGCTCTGGGCTTTTTGTTTCAATCAGCCTCACAAGCAGGTTCAGGCCGTTGTTCTGGAATATCCTCTCTGCGCCTGCTTCCTCCCGGCCAAGGACAATGAGGTTGTTTGCAGCCTGTTTTTTTTTAAAGTGGGCACAAGATATGCAGGAGCTGAGGGCAGCTATTCTGTTTGCAGCATTTATTATTATTATTATTATTATTATTATTATTATTATTATTATTATTATTATTTATACCCCACCCTTCCTCCCAAAGGGAGTCCAGAGCAGCAAACAGATGATACAGCACTAAAAAATCTTAAAAACAAAACATCTTCAAAAAAATCTTCAAAACATCTTAAAAAGCATTTCCAGCACAGACGCAGACTGGGCTAAGGTCTCTACTTAAAAGGCTTGTTGAAAGAGGAAGGTCTTCAGTAGCAGGCTGGGATAAGGTCTCTACTTAAAAGGCTTGTTGAAAGAGGGAGGTCTTCAA
The DNA here is from genome assembly GCF_030035675.1 of Rhineura floridana. Taxonomy (NCBI): domain Eukaryota; kingdom Metazoa; phylum Chordata; class Lepidosauria; order Squamata; family Rhineuridae; genus Rhineura; species Rhineura floridana. The sequence continues at coordinate 2,632,043 of NC_084500.1, read as the reverse complement.
TAGGTGCCGAAAAGTCAACAGAGATGGCGCCTGTCTAATATTTAAGGGGAAGGAATGAGAATGAACAACTCTGGATTGAGAAAACAGTCACAATACAAACTGTCTTTTGAAATCTGCGGAGTTCCTGCTATGAAATACGCTACAGAGAGCATAATCTATCATGCGCTCACACAAAGCTACATCTGTATCACTTGGCAAGGGATGTGTATGCACTAACCAATTTGTAGCACGAACATGGAGCTTTTCTCCGTCCAGAATTGTTCATGCTCGCCCTCAACTTGCGGCTTTCAGTCTAGATCAGCCTTTCCCAACCGGTGTGCCTCCAGATGTTGTTGGACCGCAACTCCCATCTTTCCTGACCATTGGCAATGCTGGCTGAGGCTGATGGGAGTTGTGGTCCAACAACATCTGGAGGCACACCGGTTGGGAAAGGCTGGTCTAGATAGGTTCTAGGTCTCCTGCCATCCACAAGGGAGGGAGTAGTTACTTCATTCGAGAGAGAGAAAGAACCTTCTCTTTGTCACTGTGTCTCGATTGATTCTAGAATACAATGTCATGTGTATGCAGCCCAAGAAATAGCTTGTTAGTCTTGGTTCTGTCTGCAGTTGCACTGAGAGATGTCCCAGTATATAGAGGAAACAGAAAGGTGCAACAGAGGACACCGCACCCTGGATGCAACCTCTGACTAGGGCTTTACGTCTAGTTCCTGCTGTGGGGCAGTTCATGTGGATAGGTCTACCAGTGGCTATTAGTCATGACCAGGTAAATGGAACTTCCATATTCAGCACCAGTCTACCTCTGAATGCCATTTGTGGAGGAGCAGCAGCAGAGAGGGATGTTGAGTTCATTGCCTTGATTGATGGTGTTAGTGCCTTCCAGATGTTGCTGGATGCCAATTCCCATCATCCCTGACCACGGGCCATGCTGGCTGGGGCAGATGGGAGCTGGTGTCCAACAACATCTGGAAGGCACCAGGTCGGGGAAGGCTGTTCTAGAGAGAAACAATGGCCTGCCTTGAACAGGACGCAAACCACAGTTTGTTTAAACCACGGCTTGTTTAACAAATGGTGTGTTGTCCCAGAGATGACCCAACAAACCATGGCTTGCTTCTCCAGAATTTGCTTTGTTTGTCAGGTTCTCAGGCTTAGCAGCTTGGCGAGCATCTGGGATGGAGGGGACCAAACCAGCTGTGGCTAAGGAAAGGTGCTGGGTGTCCTGCTTTCCAACAGGATGAGGCTCAACCAGGGTGTAGGACAGTGAAGTTCAGGCTGGACGCAAGGCAAGGTGCAGGCTGGATAAAAGGCTAGCCACTGGCCCCACAAAGCTCTGAAGCCGCTCCAGGAAGGAGCAAGCTGGAACGGAGCTCTTTTATAGCAGTAGCCCCAGGTGCAGCCTAAATGTTAGCACCACTTGTGCTGCAAGAGGCTGTTCTGCTTAAAGGGACCCAGCCTTCTCTAGTAACCTCCTCCTGCGATGGAACCAGAGAAGCTCAGGTCTTCCAGGGTCTACACCCGAGTCCTCGGAGTCAGAGAACAGCCATGCTACATCCTCAGGCTGGGATGGGGGGTGGGGGTTGGCTCCAAAGATTCATCTGGTGACAGCACCTCTGAGGCTGGCCCTGTGTGGGTTGCCCTTCTTCAGGTTTGGAGTCCTCGCCGCTATCACTTGATGATGAGGAATCCAAGCCCCAGTCCCTGACACTGGGTTTGCACGTAATTCCAAGCCATAGTTAAAACAAGCCGAGGTTTATCAGCCGGCAACATACCATGGCTTCAGATCATGCTTTGTCGGCAGTCAATAAACTATAGTTAAGCCACTGGGCAGGGTTCACACATACAACTAAGCCACGGTTTTATACAACCATTGTTGAACAAACCATGGTTTACTGCAGGGGTAGCCAATGAGGTGCAGTGCAACTCACATCAGACTGGACCACTGGCCATTTCTGACTGGGGCGACGTGAATTGGAGTCCAATATCATCTGGAGGGCACCACGTTGGCTACCCCTGTTTAAAATTATATGAAAATTAGGCCAACGAGGAATATTGTCCCCTTGCAGTTTTCTCTTTGAAATGGCAGCCTGGTGCGCTTTCCCCCCTTGAGGATGGGGGCACTTCTTGCCTCTTGGAACGTTTCAAAGGTTTCCGGACGAACACAGAAGCGTGGAACAAAACAGCAGTCCTTCCCTCGTGAATTTTACATGCACAAGAAATCTCACCGTAAATAAAAAAAAGGAACCCTAACCTTCTCTCGCTTTTCTTTTTCGCTCTTCTCATCCAGCAGGATCTCAAACATTTGCTGCACCCTGGCATCGGTGGAGAATTGTACACGCAGCTAGGGCGAAGTTGAAGGGGGAACACAGAGACATTTCTTTTAATTTCTTTATAAATGTATTTCTAAACTGCCTCCTTGCAGAACGTCAGCAACATAAAAACCTTTCAAAGCAATACAGGATGATCCTTAAAATGATCGGCTACTCAAGCGACATTTTAAGCAGTTGTACAGGCCTGTTGGCAGAAAATAAAAGCCTTCAAGAGATGCCTGAAAGTCCAAAGCAAGGATGCCCGCTGAATCTCTGCCGGAAGAGAGCTCCACAGCATGGGATTGGCGACACTAAAAGCCCGACTTCTGGTTGAGGCTAGTCGGGTTTCTGTAACACAGTTTGGGGGACAATGAACAGCATTCCTCCGGATAATCTCGAGGATCGGGCTGAGATAGAAGAGCTCAGACAGTCCTTAAGGCAGTGATTCTCAAACGGTGCGCCGGGGCACACCGGTGCACCGCAAGAGGTGGCTAGGTGTGCCGCGAATATTATGAAAGCATATTATTATTAAGCTATTTTTATTCACAGTTTAAAATATATTAATATATTTTTAATTTTGTACACGAAGCGCGCCAGAAAATTTTTATATGTGTTACAGTGTGCCGCAAACCAGAGAACCACTGCCTTAAGGTATCCTGGACCCAAACTACTCAGGGCTTTTTATATCACTAGAAGAGCATTCAACCTGTCTCAGTGTTACACCCAAAAAGGTTCTTTTCATCTGGAGGAAGCTCCAAATAATCACCAGATGGGAAACCAGGATATAAAACAACACCTTTATTGATTATCTGTTGCAAAAGAGAGACTAGGTATTCGACTTGCGTCTGAAAACCCGTCTGAAGCATGATTACAAAGGTACAAGTGATATATGCTTTCAAGTCCTCCTCCTACAGCCCCTCCCTTATTGCTTGTTAGCAACAATTCTCAGTGAGCTCCATTGTCTCGCGTTTAGCTAGCTGTCTAACCTTGAGCTCCTTGTGCTGTTCCTAGCACTATCTACTTGGATGGTGTCCAGTTACATGAGAACAGCAAACTAGCATTTAGTATCAAACAGCAACTGAGCATCTAGCCTTCACAGGGACATTAGGAATTTATTCTCTGCTTCTTATGTTAGGTCAGGTTAACTCATTTTCTGCTGTGCCAAATCAACACTACATACTATGGTTCCCAAACTATATATCTCATTTCATATCATCAGGAGGATATGAGCAGCCAGTGCAGATGTTTGAGCACAGTTGTCCCATTCTGTCCGCCATGTGCCCCCATTGGTAGTAGTCTAGCCGCAGCGCCCTATACCAGCTGGAGCTCATCCCTAACACTAGCTGAATAACTAGTTAAATAACAGGCAGTCCGTTGACAGCACTCTGCCCTCCAGAGCTTGGAAAAGTTACTTTTTTGAACTACAACTCCCATCAGCCCTAGGCAACATGGCCACTGGATTAGGCTGATGGGAGCTGTAGTTCAAAAAAGTAACTTTTCCAAGCTCTGTCCCTGACCATTGGCCAGCAGGTGACCAACCTCGCTCTGTGCCACATACCTTCTCCTGGATGTGGGCTCCTAGACGCCGAAGGGTCTCCTGGAAGTTTTTGTTTCTGGGCTCAATGGTGGCACACCTCTGGATATCCTTGAAGGCCTGATCCAACTTGCCCAGCTTCTCCAGAGCTTGGCTGCGTCGGTATAAGGCCTTAATATCTGACGCATTGATGTCGATAGCTAGGGGGAAACAGCAATGGACAGCTGTCATTTAGTAGCAGCTATTGTATCTGGCTGGGACAGGAGGGGTGATGGTCTGCTGAGAGACAAGCTCCTTTTAGCTCCTCCATTCCAGCTAGTCTTTATATAACCATTCTCCACCCTTGAAGAACTGGCGCCTGCGTTTGCTCGTTTCCCTCCTCCCTCCTCCTCCCTTTTCCTTTTGTGTCGTGTCGCTTAGGTGCAAAGTGAACCGAGGCGAGCAAGAAGAAGCACCAGCGCTTTTCACTTCTCTGTTCCGCTTGGATTGCAAGCTGGCAGGCAGGGGCTATCTTGTCTGAAAATGAAAAAATGAAAATGAAATCCTTTATTTGCATTAGCTACAAGCCATTGTATCTTGTTTGTTATCGATCTCAAGCAGTGCTTTTCTGGGGTAGGGGGAATTGAGGTGCCGGTACTCATATCTTGATAAAAGTGCCATGGGTGGCAGCACGGCATGGCTGCAATGAGCAGCCAAAAAGCAGGTTCCGGTACTCTGTACTTCTGAATATTCAGTGAGTACTGCTACACACACAAAAAGCCCTGATCTTAAAGTGAGCTGCTCCGGAAGCCCTTTGTGCTAAAGAGTGACACAGAAATGCTTGATAGGTGCTTGTAACTTTACAAAGGGAATCAAGAAGACAGATTCCAGCTGCAAGGGTCTCACCCTTTCTGCACCTCACCCTCCTGAGCTTAATTTGTGCCCTTTACATCAAACCTGTCTTTCTGAGCTTTGTTCTCACCCTTTTATGCCTCCCGCCTCCTTGATCTTAATTCTCCCCCTTTCTGCACCCCACCTTCCAGAGAATTGTTACCCTTCTGCCCCTCCTCCTAGGCTTAATGATGTTTGCCAACTTATGCCAGCTCCCTCATCAACCTTTGTCTTCCACTGCTGTCCTGGGACCATCTCTCCTGGAAATGTGACCTGGGATAGTGAAATGTCCCCCCAAAAAACATTTGTGCAATTCATTTGCTTGTTTGTTTTGATTTGTGAAGGTTGGTCCAAGATGACAGAAGCACTGTTTGACCTACCTCTGGATGCATCCGATGCTGCCTGGGTATAGTTCTCCTGAAAATTTACAAAGAAAAATGGTTGGAATCAATGACTAAGAAGGTTGGCTTTGACCTGAGCTAAAAAACTCCCACTAACACCAACACCACCTGCACTCCTTTGCCTCCCATTTTCCAGTCTGACTGATCTACCACTAGGGATGTAGTTGTCCAGGGTCTCAGGGGGTCTTAGTCCCTTTTTTGGGAGCAGGGTCCCAGCAGGGCCCTGTGTCTCTAGCATCCTATGAGCCAATCAGTATGAAAGGGGAGTGTGTTAGTCATTGAGAAGAGTCTTCTAACATGCTTCCTTGTCCTTTTGTGCTGATTGGAACCAATCAGAGTGAAAAGAGGTGAGTCAGCAACTGAGAAGACTCTTTTCAGTAGCTAACACTCCCCCCTTTCATGCTTATTGGCTCCTAGGGACATCTGTTGTTGTGGGAGAAGACATTAACAAGGATCTCATTTAGCAAAAAAGGGGGAGGGATGTGGCTATGACTATGATAAAGAGACCCTGAACTTCTGAATTTGCCACTACAGCTTTTTCAGTATTCCATAGCTACCCAACTCACTTGAGACTTCATAAAATAGCCTGGCTGATCTGCTGACTTGTGAAATTGACTGAATTTTACAAGTCACTTTCAACTTGTGAAACTGACTGGTATAAATTGGACCATCCTTGGATGATCCCCTTTTACAGGATGATCTTTTCCTCCAGGGCCTGCTTTATCAGCAGTCCTCCCTCCCAATCTCACTACCCCCATCTTGCTGTCTCACCTTTTTCAGGAAACAGGCCGCTCGGTTACGGTACAACACAGCCTGAAGTGATTTATCCTTGGCGTCATCGAGGGCTTTGGAGTAGCTTTTAATAGCGTTCTCGTAATCATTGGCTTGAAAATACTGGTTTCCCGCCTCCTTCAGCTGCACAGCATTGTCCATCTAGGAAAATAAACCACCAAATCTGCCAAGGACAAGGATAGGGAACCTCCGGCCTGAGACTCTCCAGGCTGCTCTAACTGGCTCACTCTCAATCACATGTCCTTTTCTGCAACCTCCTGAGGGCCACATACCAGTGGCCGGTAGGGCAGGGGACTGAGCAACGAATGTGAATTCTACCTTTCTAAATATACGCTCACAGAGCCCTCCTTAGTCTCCATTCCAGACAAGCCAGAGGCTTGGGCTCCTTCTGGGACGAAGGGCGGGATATTAATTTAATAAACAAATAGATAAATAGAAATGGTCAGAGTTCAATTTAATTGTTGTAAGCCTCCCAAAGAGCTTTGGCTATGGGGCAGTATGTAAATGCAATAAATAAATAAATAAAAGGCCCCATTCCAGCCAGGCAAAAACATGTGAAGAAAGTGAGGAGGCGTGGTTTGTAGAGAGGGTGTGTGGTCGATGGAGAGGGTGTGTGGTCTGGGGAGAACGTCAAGGGCCAGACGGAGAGGCCTGGAGGGCCATATTTGACTTCCAGCTCTGAGTTCCCCCCCCAGTTGTAATAAAGGTATTGCCTGCCTTTGGATTTTGCGTTTCCTGTATACCTTGGGTTACATTCAACTAAGTCCTACTCAGAATAGACCTAAGTTAGCCATGCCCATCAACTCCAGTGGGTCTACTCTGAGTAAGACGAGTGGTGAACTATGCCTGGTACCCTCTGTATGCGTTGCTTGAGTGGTCATTAACAAGACCACATCCACTCCACACATTTATTCCACTATTGTTCACTTGAAACCGTCATGCCTTCCTGCAAAGAATGAAACACTTTGCTGTAGGCGACTGGTGTGCTCACAGCCTTCCAGTCAGTCTAGACAATATTCAGTTAGATAGATAACAGATTTGACTCGGTCTAAGACGCCTTCTGATGCTCCTAAGTCCTCCCTTACTCTTTTTTTCCTCTTACGCTAAAACATGCCATACGTCTGATGAGACGGAAGCTCTACGTCCAGGAAAGTTTATGTCGTGACAGATTTTGCTGCTAGATTTTCATAATGAAAAAGTGGAAGTGGCCTGCCTTCATGCCGATCCCAACTTAGGGCTGCCCTATGAATAGGGATTTCATGGTAAGCGGTATCCAGAGGGGGTTTACCATTGCCTCCCTCTGAGGCTAGTCCTCCCCAGCTGGCCAGGGTCTACTCAGCTTGCCACAGCTGCACAAGCCAGCCCCTTCCTTGTCCGCAACTGCCAGCTGGGGGGCAACTGGGCTCCTTGGGACTCTGCAGCTTGCCCACGGCTGCACAGGTGGCAGGGCACGTAACCCCTGAGCCACTCACTGTGGGGGTGATCTTTAGCTGGCCCTTGTCACCCAGGAGACACGAGCGGGGATTGGAACTCACAGACTCCGGACTCCCAGCCAGGCTCTCCTCCCCACTGCACTATACCAGTTTTTCAGGAGCCGGAAAACTCTTCCGCCACCTTTCCTGAAGCAAACTAGTCCAGTGAGTTGCTATCTTTGGGCAGGCTTATGGTGCCTCTGGGATCTGTCACAGTCACCTGTCATTCTCACATTCCATCCCCAACAACCATTATTTTCAGTCCACTCTGACAAAACACACTGTTGATTTTCAATACAATAACAACTGCTATTTCATCTCGGTTCATGCTCCCCAGGTACCCCCGGATTCCCTTACCTTCTGCGGTTTCCAAACTCTGAGATGGTTCACTAAATCCTGGTGGTTTCCCCGTGGATCAATGAACCACGGACACCTCTCTCCTTTTTGCAGTGCACTGATACGAACGCCTGCCTGGGCTTGAGTTAGATAGCTATATATAGCTCAATGAAATGGTCACAGGCCAAGGACTGTAGCACAATAAGCTTAGACCTTAGGGGTGAAGGTCTAACCTAACGAAGGAGATGGTTGGCCTTGAATCAGGTGCAAAGGACGCATCTCAATAACTTGGTGAAATGCATATCCAAAAGGTGCATTGCCCTTGGACAAGGCTTAAAGGGAGACTTTTTAAGGGCAATACAATAAAATAAATGCAGGCAGTCACCCTTGATCCCCCCTCCCGAAATGAACACAGCCCCTTCGCATTCTATTTAAGGAACCACCAGACATTTGAAACTCTGGAACAAATGTTTTTTTACGCCAGAGGCCTAGAAGAGTTTCACGAGCAGCTGCAACAGACAGGCCGTCTCCAGTACCTTCGAGAACTCCCGGCCGGCAGAAATTGCATCCAGAAATTACGTTCCTTCTACAAGTGCTTGGGGGAATTAAAAAAGAGAATAACCCCAGAAAATGGTAGACACAAAACTCCAAATATGCTGGCCGAAAAGGAAACGAATGGCCTGGGCTGATGAATTGGAAGCTTCTTCTAACAGAATGCATTTTTGTATATCATTTTCACCAATATCTTCATTTTTTATACACACCTTTACTTAAAAGGTTAAGGTGTCCCCGCACTTGTAGTGCGAGTCGTTTCCAACTCTTAGGGTGACGTCTTGCGACGTTTACTAGGCAGACCATATATATGGGGTGGGATTGCCAGTTCCTTCCCCGGCCTTGAGTATGCCGGGTACTCATTTTACCGACCACGGATGGATGGAAGGCTGAGTGGACTTCGACCCCTTTTACCGGAGATTCGACTTCCTCCTTCCGTTGCAATCGAACTCCGGCCGTGAGCAGAGCTTCGGCTGCGTTACCGCCGCTTACCATTTTTTTGTTGGGGAACTGCATTGCCAGATTCGGAGAAGGGCGAATTTGGAACGACATTAGTATTTCAGTTCTCACTGCTGCTTCAGAAAGTGCAAATCTAACATGTGTGCATTTAAATGTGAATTGAATGGAACTTCTCCCCCATTCAGTGGGGCTCATTCCCTGGCGAGAGTATTGCAGCCCAGAATAAAATAGCTCAGGGGTTCCCAAATGGTGGTCTGTGGACTTCATACAGTGATGGCTGGCTCTATGTCAGTGGGGCAGTGGAGTATGCTCTGGACTTTAGCCTGAGAACCTTGGAAAGCTCCTTGAAAGTTCAGTCTAAAACCCGGAGCGGACTCCACTGCCCCACTGACATGGAGTTACCAGCTGCCACTGGATATTTGATTGCATTTGTATTGCTTCGTTTAGCTGTTATATTGTATCCTCCGTGGCGCAGAGTTGTAAGCGGCAGTAACGCAGCAGAAAGCTCTGCTCACAGCCGGAGTTCGATTCCAACGGAAGGAGGAAGTCGAATCTCTGGGAAAAGGGGTCGAGGTCCACTCAGCCTTCCATCCATCCGTGGCTGGTAAAATGAGTACCCGGCACATGCTGGGGGATAAAGAAAGGCCGGGGAAGGAACGGGCAATCCCACCCCATATATATGGTCTGCCTAGTAAACGTCGCAAGACGTCACCCTAAGAGTCGGAAACGACTCGCACTACAAGTGCGGGGATACCTTTACCTTTTACAATTTGAATTATTGCATTATTGTGTTACAATCTGAATTCCCAAGGAGTCAAATAATTAAAAATACAATAAAAATATTGCATTTTATTGTATTACAATTCCCATGGAATTCAAATAAATAAAAATGCAATTTACAAATCATACAGCATCTAGCACTGCTCATTACCATTGCTGCAACAGGCAAGTAAATCATTAAGTGGTTCGCCGAGACCTCCCCATGATGCGGAGAAAAGTTTTGGAACTACCGAAATTGCTCATAAAAAACACTGTACTGTCACTTCCTCGACCAGCCAGCAGGTGGCGCTAAAGCACAGACTCGGGGGACTCGGGGGTGGAGAGCGCACTCACCGCTCTAGGAACAGAGCTGGAAATAGACAGCTGCAGAGAAGGCGCTCAGTTTGCGTGATTTTATGGGGTAAGTCAGTGGAAGTTTTGCAGCTGCAGAATCAAAAGGTCTGTTTCTGGGGTTCTGGTTTTGCAGGCGAGCCAGGAAGTTGCAAGTCTTGAAAAGCTGCCAGTTGCATTCTTTTCTCATTTGGCCCTTTGTAGTTTTTTTCCAAAAAAGAGAAAAGGAAGGAAAATTGTGATGAAAAAGGGGATTAGTTCCCACAATATGTACGGTGCGGATGGTTGGAAAACGTTGGTGGTAATCTGATCTTGTTTTCTGTCTCTTGCGTTGCTGCAAGTTATTTTGCTAGCAAAACCAACCAACCAACCAGGGAGAGAGCGGGGATCTGAGCCAGCATTCATGCATGGGTGCAATCTTGCTAATTTTAACAAAAACGATGCCCAGTTCATTTGAAACTGATGGGCATACCCTATAGAGGTGTCCACACGTTGCACTGAACAAGTGTGCCATCTGAGCTGAGCCGTCCAAATCCACAAGTGTACAGTCTTTCCCACAAACACTGGACACGTGTAGAGGTGGCTTGTCCCTGTGCGCAGTGTAATGTGTGAACGCGCCTAGTATCTCAGTGGAAGCCTACTGGCGTATCTCAGTTGCGAGTCCAGCAACATTTGGAGGTCACCAGGTTCCGCGCTCCTGCTTCAGTGCAAAGAGTCCTAAAGTGCATTAAATTGCTTTCCCCTGTGCTGGTCTTACATAGATTGTCTTATATTTTTGTGCTGATTATTCTGTGGGTGTTGACTTGTTCTTTCTGTAGATGTGCGTGTTTTGTTTTGCTTGCATTCATATAATTTTGACACCTGCCCAGGGATGGTTCTTGTTAATTGTGTGTGTGTATGTATATATAAATGTGCAAGTCTTAACTGAGTGAGAGAACAATTTTTTTTTGTTGTGCATGTACTTAAATTCCTTAATCATATAATGTGTATATGTGATCTCCGATGAAAGAATGTTTTTTAACGATACTTTTGAATATTTTTAACAGGGTTTTTAGAATTTAATTGTAATTGTGTTTTGGAACATGTGTAACTATGTTTAGTATGTGATGTTTTTTTCTTGTTAAACTGTACTATTTATGTTTGCTCCCCTGGGCTCCTTTTGGTGGAAGGGTGGGAGATATATATGTGTGTGTATGTTATGTGCCTTCAAGTCGATTACGACTTATGGTGACCCTATGAATCAGCAACCTCCAATCTAAATAAATAAATAAAGTGTACATTTGTGAACTGCCCAGAGGACTTTTTCTTTTAATGGGTGGTACGTAACATCTCAAAAACATGGGGCCCTTTCCCCTAGTATGTTGAAATCTTATTCTGGGTGGCTTAGAGAGACGATTATTTGCATAGGATTGTGATGCATTCTGATGGTGGTGGTTCTTTTAGCATGCGTGTTTGAGTGCTCAACAATTAGGAATTAATTAATTACAATGAGTAGGGATGTTTTTTTGGGTGGGTGGGTGGGAATGGCTCAGGCCTCCTCCCTGCCCAGACCTTGAACCCAAGGTCTCCACTGAGGAGACTCCAGCAGATCTCCACGCTGCCAGTGATCCCAAAGGGCCATCGTATCTGGACCTCCCTGATCCAGGACTGGAGATCCCCACACCTCTTGCCTCAGTTTGCCACCTTCCACAAATGTCTCTCCGAGGAGTAGAGGAGATGGCAACGCTGCTGAAGTGGGGTTATTTGGGAGGAGGGGAAACACATGGAAATACCTGCATGGATCAGGGCCTGACGGAGAGTCAGGAAGAGGCGGAGCCTTCAGCTCCTATTTTTATTTGTTTATTTACAGATCTAGAAGAAGCTTCCCGAGCAAAAGGTATCAAAGGAGTGCACAATGAAATAAAATACAAAACAGTACAGACTTGGCAAATGTTTTTATTTTATTTATTTATCAAGATATATATACCACTTGATTGTAAAAATCAAAGAACATCCTCTAAGTGGTTTTTTTTAAAGAAAACATTAAAATTATCATTTAAAAACCAATCATTAGTAACATTTATTTACAAAAGAAGATAGTTAAAACAATTGAAACTGAAAGCAATAAAACTATGTCTCCAAATCGATTTTCCATACAATGATCGGGTCGCATTTCATGGAAAGCCTGTAAAAGTCCCCCTCACCTTCATTGTTGAAGCTCTGAGCTCCACCTTCTTGACCTGGGGAAACGGTCAGTAAGTCTCTGAGAGGACCTGGCCTGGTGGTCTGCCTTATGGTTCCAGAAGGGGTTCAGCCCTCTGTGTGTTTCTCTTTTCTAGGCTTGCAGGCCAGCCATGATCCTCCGCGTAGGGCTGTGTCCTGGCCTCACCGCTGAGATGGTCCAGCTTCTGAAGACCAGTGGCATCAACACTGGTAAAGACTCGACTTTTAGCTGGTTTTTGGGAGGTGGGTGGAGAAGAGTGAGAAGCACTTCTGTTCCGTGTCTGGGGGCGGTGATGGTGGCCTTTGAAGCTTCTGGCCAGCCATTGTCCCAAACGATCTACAAAGCTCTCAATGATTTATGCCAGCGATGGGATCCCTAGTGCCCTTGCAGACTGATTTGGATTCCTGTATTGAGCAGGGGGTTGGACTTGATGACCTTATAGGTCCCTTCCAACTCTACTATTCTATGATTCTGTGTTGTTGGACTTCAACTCCCAGCAGCCAGCACGCCCAGTGGTCAGCAGTGATGATGGGAGTTGAAGCCCAGTAACGTCTGGAGGGCCACAGGGTCCTTGACCCTGATTTCTACAGTTCCAAAGAACATGGCTTTTGACAAAGAACGGCAGCAATCATTAACAAAGAAAAGCAAAATATCTATATAGAGAGCCAGTGTGGTGTAGTGGTTAGAGTGTTGGACTAGGACCTGAGAGAGTCCCGGGTTTGAATCCCCGCTCATTGGGCAGCCTTGGGCCAGTCACTGCCTCTCAGCCTAATCTACCTCACAGGATTGTTGTGGGGATTAAATGGGGATTAAATGAAGAGGGGGAGAACCATGTACCCCACCTTGAGCTCTTTGAAGGAAAAGGTGGGATATAACTGCAATAAATAAATAAAATATATCTGTATATATTATTTAAATGAAAAATAGGGTTTTTTTTAGGGTGTGTGTGTATGCATCCAAAGGGCTGCAGGTTAGACACCCCTGACAGAGTTTGCGATTAGATATAAATGCTTGACTTTGGTAATAAACAAGAACGTAAGAAGAGCCTGCTGGATTAGGCCAGTGACCCATCTAGGCCAGTCCTCACAGTGGCCAACCAGATGCCCAAAATGGGAATCCCGCAAGCAGGACCTGAGCGCAACAGCAACTCTACCCCCTGCAGTTTCCAGCAACTGGTATTTGGAAGCATACCGCCTCCGAGTCTGGAGACAGAGCGTAGCCATCCTGGCTAGTAGCCACTGATAGCCCGGTCCCCCGTGATTTAGCTCTATTGTTTTAACTGACCTAGAGTGTTGTGTCTATAATGTGTGGATTTCTTCACATAATTCCTTTCATTCTGTGCAAGTATAGCAGTCATGTTGCGTGTGCGTGCATGCATGTGGCTTTTTATTTTTTATTTTTAAAAACATGAGCAAACAGTCATAGGTGAATAGGGCTTGTTTGATCAGGAATGGAGATTTCAAGCTAGGTCATCGTTAGTTAGGATTGCCATTTGGCAAGTTTCAAAATGCTTTGCTTGGAGTGGAGTCAGGCGGGGAGGTTTGGTCTGGTCAGGGGGTTCAGCCTCCTGAATCAGAAGCTGTAATCAATAACAGCAAAAAAACCACCCTTTTTTTGCACCATATCTAGTGTTTGGGTCTATTACAGTCTGGTTTCCTGCTGATGATTTCTCCTCTCCGAAATGCTTTATAGTGGTGGATCTTGTCTCGTCAGATCTGGAGGAAGTTGCTCAGAAGTGTTCCTTGTCTTACAAGGTGAGTTCATAGGAAGCTCTCTTACACTGAGTCAGATACTTGGTCCATCTAATCCAGTACTGCCCACTGAGACTGACAGCAGCTCCCCAGGGATTCAGACAGAGGACACTCCAAACTTGACCCGGAGGTGCTGTGGGATTGAACCTGGGCGTTTCCGCATTCAAAGTAGGTGCTGTGTTACGGAGCTACGGCCTTTCCCCAGGGTAAGGGGTGCGTTTCAAGATGGTGTTAATACGACTGGACTGTTCAGCACACACAAACGATATCACAGTCCTTGCCTTGCATCCCAGCAAAACAAAACGAATGAAGCTCTCTCAAGGTTTTGCTGCAGTCGGCTGCAAAGGCTAGTGATCTTTGTATCATCATCATCCCATATTTCTATGCTGCTTTTCAGGGCCAAAGGCGGCTTATGTGCAAAGTTAAAACATTTCAAATACAGATGAAATCAACTCATTCGAGGCTGTAAAACTAAAGCAGCTGTGTGTATCAACCCTCCACCGATCCTTCGCCAACTTGCTGCCTTCTAGATGTTGGTCATTTTCATCCTTTCATCCATTTATTGATCATTTTCATCCTTTTGGATGCTTTATTACCATCAAGCTGTATAGAAATGTGGAAATAATCCCCAAATTATATTTATTTAATCATTTGTGAGTTATGTTCCGTGAACTTGCTTGATGTTGCAAGCCCCACTGAGCACGGCTGACCATGGATAAAGGGCATATGGTGATGCTTGTGTTGGAGATGGAGGTTCTCTCCTCTTATTTCAGGCCTTGCCTTGACTCATTCTGCTTTCTTTGCAGGCTTTGGTTGCAATAAGACGTGTCTTGCTCGCTCACTTTGCCTCCTTCCCGGTCAACGGAGCAGATCTCTACGAAGAGCTCAAGAACGCCACGGCCATCTTGTCTACCGGGAGCAAAAGGCAAGGGGCTACAATCCCAACTGACTTCTTTACTGGCGCTTCCAGCCTAAAATGGACCTTTCCCACTAACTCCCCTGTGTAAAGTATACGGGGTTTTCACCATAGCTATGTCGAGGGATAGAGCGGTGCAGTTCTACACCCTATAGAGAATTGCAGCTCATGGCAACTTTCTTTCTTTTAAATTCCCTCACCAGAATGTCAGGCTGTGGGTAAACCATTGTAGCATGTGGCCCCTGGGCTAACTCCATGTGGCCCTCCGGAGGCTGTGATCCATTCTTGCTCTTTGGACCACTACTGTAGGACTTCTCTTCTACATGGTGTGTGAGAGAGACAGGTAAAAGAACTAGGAAATATAAACCCAGCCTCCAGAAATGAATATAAAAATTGGGTTTGTGTATCTTAGAAAACGTAATGCCAAAATAAATAAATAGGAAAAAAAATCAACTTTAATCTCCTCAGACAAAAAATATAGGAAACAACAAAAAATATACCAGGGAGTAAAATATCTGAAATCTCATTATTGTGAACATATAGCCAAATATCAGCTGATATAAACCAAGTCTTACGTAACAAACCATTTATACTGTGAACCAAATGTGTTTCTACCCTATAAGGGTCTTCTTTAGTGGTCAGTATATATGTGACTCAGTCGTGTCACTGCATATGACAGTTTGCTGTTCGGTCAGTACATAATGCATTGATACATGTTCTAAAAATACATTTGTACATGTTGATGAATCGTGAGTTATCCTATGGATTGCCCAATCACTCCTAATATCAGGGCTTTCTCCAAGATAGTAATGCTTCCAAGGGTCAGCTAGCAAACTATCTGTATTTTTTTTTATAGACATACTGTTCGTCTGAGAAGATGAAAGTTTAACAGATTTTCCTATTTATTTATTCTGGCGTTACGTTTTCTAGACTTACACACACACCCCAATTTTGTCTTGTTCGTGGGGGAGAGATAGGCCCAGCACAAGCCACTTCTCTTCCTGACTACCAGATAAAGAGGCTTGGTTGCCCACCCCGGTATAAAGAAATTAGCCACTTTAAAAACAAAAGGTGATTGACCACCTGAAGCATAATGGCCACAGGGCAGGCAAGGCTGATAGCTAAGCTGTTTACTGCTCTGCCTGTCTGTCATGCAAAGTCAGGCTCTGGGTGCAGAAAGTTCTGTGGGTGCTCTGTTGCCTTTTAGACAGGAATGGGTGAGAAATGCGATTTGGTTTGCATTTCAAGCTGAATCTATCAAATTTGCACTTTCCGAAACAATATGAGAACCGAAACACAGAGCCATCCTTCGAAATTCGCATTTAGTTGAATTTTGCAATGCAGGTGGCCAGCCAAACAATGTGTACAAAAAGGCGTATGTTCATGGAAAGTGTGCATAAAAATGAAGATATGAGGAAAAATAACATACAGAAATGCATTCTGTGAGGAGAAATGGCTTGCAAAAATGTGTATGTTAGTCAAAAATGCCTACAAAACGAGGAGACATTTGCACTAAAAGGTGGGAGAATTTTCATGACGATTTTTTTTTTTAAATATTGCAAATTGCTGCAGAAATGTGGACAACTGAGTTTAAGACTGGGAAAAATGAAAAATGGAGAAAATTGAAATGGTCAGTTCCATCCCTACTTTGGGAGGTGTGGACAAGATGGTCAAAGATGGCAACCCACATGTGTCTCTGTTCGGAAAGTTTTCATTTTCCTTTCCCTGTGGCTGTTTTAGCTTGGACAAGATCCTAGACTCTGGCTTGTACACTGGGGAGGTGACGGAGTTTATGGGGACAGCTGGTGCTGGCAAGACTCAGGTAGGTTGCTTGGGAAGGGGCATCCAGCAGCTGAGGCCAACGGTGGTGGTGCAGCAGCCGCTGGTGCTAGTCTGATGTTCCTTTTAACACAGGGATTGGGGACCTGAATCCAGCCGGCCAAGTTGGACTGGTGGGTGGGTATTTTCTGAAGACAGAGCAGTTCATAGATCTGAAATAAATAAAAATGTAAAAAGCCTCTTCTAAGATAGCATTGTCTGTTGGAATTAGAGACAGCAATGCTTGTAGTTAGTCACCTGAGCTTGTGTGGTTGTGGGGTGATAGACACACACACAAAATAATTTATTTTTATTTTATTTATTTATTTATTAAATTTATTAGTCGCCCATCTGGCTGGTTGTCCAGCCACTCTGGGCGACGTACAAGATAAAAACAATACATTAAAACGTTAAATTAAAAAAAAAAAGATGACCCACAACCAGCACACACAAAAAAACCCCAGGCCACCTCAGCCAGCCGGCTTATGTATCCCTCCCAAGAGGGACAGGTGATGGGAATCAGTCACAGCTGGCTGGGTACCTGGGGCCTGGTCCTGCAGGAGGCCCGTCTGCCAGGCAGCAGTCCCACTGGGAAGGGTGGTGGAGGTGGTGTTCCAACAGCAGCAGCAACAGCAGGCTCTCCTTCCCTGGGTGGCGATGTTCTCCTTCTTCCTGCACATAATCCTTGTGTTCCTCTCACTGATTAGCTTGTAATTTATTTTTCTTTTTGAGCCTCTCTTCCTTCTCCTTTTCAGGCTGATCTCTCCTTTGTTCTCCACTTTTGTGAAAGGATGTGACATCCTGCGCTCCCATTCAGTGATGGCATTATACGTTAGATGTATCTTACATATTTATTAAATTTATATCCTGCCCTTCCTCCCAGAAGGAGCCCAGGGTGGCAAATAAACCTTTTTAACATTCTTTCTCACCTTTACCAGTGGTCTTAACAGATTATTGTTGTTGCAACTGCTGTGTGTTGACTTTGATAGGTTATGGGCCCAGAACGCAAAAAGCAACATTAAAAGGTGCAGAAATTTTTATTTATTTATTTTTGGAGGGGAACACAGAAAAAAAAATTCTGCACCTTTTAAATTTGCTTTTTGCTTTCTGGGCCCATAAATGCCATCCATCGGTAGCTTTGTAAACACTTCTGAAAAACAATGACCCATTGTTGCGTTTTGAAAAACCTCCTTGATTATTGGGAGCATCTATTTGATCAAATGGAGTAATCCACTGAATGTTTACAGGGCTAGTAAGAAATAGAGGATATCTCACACTCTTCTTTTTCTGAACTTAATATGTAACATACGGATGTACGTATTTGATTGCCCATGGAGGAGCTGTCCCTAATTGGGAAGCTCTTACTGCTGAATGAACACCAACTTTTTGGGGTGCACGTGTGGAACCATCAGGCAGGTGTGCATAGCAAAGTATATGTAGAAACATAGAATAGTAGAGTTTGAAGGTGCCTGTGTTTTAAATTGTTTTTATATTGTTTTAAATTTTAAAATTGTGTTTTAAATTGTTTTTAAAATATGTGTTTTAAATTGTATATTTCTTTTAATGTTTTTGATTGCTGTAAACCGCCCAGAGAGCTTCGGCTATGGGGCGGCATACAAGTGCAATAAATAAATAAATAAGGCCACCTAGTCCAACCCCCTAAGTCAAACCATACCCAACAGATGTCTGTCCAGCTGCCTCTTGAAGGCCTCCACTGTTGGAGAGCTCACCAACTCTCTGGTAATTGGTTTCATTGTTGTACCACTCTAACAGTTAGGAAGTTTTTCCTGATGTTCAGCCAAAATCTAGCTTCTTGTAACTTGAGGCCATTATTCCATGTCCTGCTCTCTGGGACGATCGAGAAGAGATCTTAACCCTCCTCTGTGTGACAACCTTTCATGTCATTGAAGAATGCTATCCCATCTCCCTTCAGTCTTCTCTTCTCAACCCTAAACATGCCCAGTTCTTTCAGACTCTCCTCAAAGGGCTTTGTTTCCAGTCACCGGATCATCCTTGTTGCCCTCCTCTGAACCTGTTCCAGTTTGTCTGCATCCTTCTTAAAGTGCAGTGTCCAGAACTGGACGCAGTACTCAAGATGAAGCCAAACCAGTGCCGAGTAGAGGGGAACCAATACTTCATGTGATTTGGAAACTATGCTTCTGTTAATGCAGCCTAAAGTAGCATTTGCTTTTTTTGCAGCCACGTCACACTGTTGGCTCATATTCTTAAAAAAATATGAGTGTTTAAAGTGGTATGATACTGTTTTAAATGTATAATGCAGATGGGGCCTCTCTCTCTCCCCCCCAATATTTCTAGGTGTGCCTCAGCATAGCAGTGAATGTGTCCCATAACCTCAAGCAGAATGTCTTGTACATCGACTCCATGGGGGGCTTCACAGCCTCGCGCTTGCTACAGCTGCTTCAGGACAGGACTGAGAATGAGGAGGAGCAGGTCTGTGTTGGCCAAAGAGGGCAGAGGGCGCTTGGGGCTACTTGATGGCCAGAAGGGCAGTTCATCGCTTTTAACATAATACAAATCAATAAGAGCGGTCCACTACAAAAACTACATTTCAATACAATAGAAACAAAACTGTGCGTGGTGTTCAGTGACAGTCCTACTCAGAGTAGACGCATTGAAGTTAACAGACTCTGAGCAGGGCTATCACTCTGTGATTCTATTCAGTGGTAGTCCTACTCAGAGTTGACCCATTGAAGTTGATAGATATGTCTGACAGGTGGGTGTGGTTTGCCCAAAACAGTCTTGAGGGCCAAATTAGACTTGTGGGGTGGAAGTTCCCCACCACTGTCCAAAGATAAAACCACATGCGTCTGATGAAATGGATTCTAAACCACAAATGCTTATGCAGTAATACATTGCTTACTTTCTAAGGTCCACAAGAGTCTTCTGTCCTCCACAGCTACCCCATTGGAACATGTTCAGTACTTGACCTAAGGCAACCCCCCCCCCATATCTACAAACCAAGAATAGCACTAACCAACCTTGCAGGGTTGCTGTAAGGGCTGAAATAAAAATATTGTAAATCCAAACAGCAAAGTGCCTTGAGGCGCCTTAAAGACTAACAAATTTGTTGTGGCACAAGCTCCCACTGAATGTTGGCAAAGCAATTTAAAAAAAATATATAATGTACTCATTCTGTAAATGCTTAATATTGTTTAAAGTGTTGCTTCTGTGGCAGAATGGAGTGTGCACAGGAAAAGGTGTGTCCTTGGCGATGCCTGTGTTCGCCTTAATATAATCTCCTTCTCACCCCCACTCCCCCCCCACAGGTGGAGGCATTGCAGAGGGTGCAGATCGTCCGCGTGTTCGATGCCTACAAAATGCTGGATGCATTGCAGGACTTTCGGAGCAGCATGGCGCACCAGGTGGGACTCATCAAATGATCCCTGTTTGCATGGCGCCTGCCTGTTTCTTTTTCAACCTTCAAATCTCGAGCCATTACATACGTTTACCCGGGAAACCCTAGATGCGTTGGAACTGAGTGGCATTCTGTGCATGTTCCACTATACCCTTCTCTGTCTATTACCATGCATCTTCCAGGGCTGAGTCCTGGCATGGAAAACAGCTTGCAGACAGGAGTCCTGAACCTAATTTAAGCTGCGGACTGCCCCAAGATCTAGAGCCTGCCCATTTTCTCTAGCTCCTCTTCCCCTTGGTTTTCTGCTATCCAGGGCCTGAATGCAAAACTAACTTATGTGCTGCACACAATGGATTGCTCCCCAGTTTTCTGAGCGGTGAAAGCTTCCAGGGGCAAAACGACTGGATTTGGTGTCCTTGGAGGGAGGAAGATCATCAGGGGCTGATGATGACATAATAGTTTAAATTGGCTTTATTTATACATATTACAAGTGCAGCATAATTGGAAGCAAATGGACTTCTCCTGCAGGCAACAAAACTGCTGATCATGCTTCGGTCCCAAAGCAACGGCAGGGGAGAAGGCTCCAGTCCATTCATGATTACGTTTTTGGTTGCTTTGCTGACCACGCCCCCACCAGACCCTATTATTATTTATATTTATTGGGCCGTTCACCAGTAGGTCCTCGGGTGGGTTACAAAATCTAAAATACAACATTAAAAAGAATTAAAACGCATTTCAATCATAAGATACCTGAAAGACCATCTTACCCCTTATACTGCGCTCTGCAGGTGAGGGCCTCCTGCAGGCACCATCTTATCAGGAGGTCCGTTCCTCACAACATAGGAAGAGGACCTTTAGTGTGGCAGCACCTACCCTTTGGAATTCTTCCCCTTAAATACTAGGCAGGCGCCATCTCTGCTATCTTTTCAGCGCCCACTGAAGACCTTCCTCTTTCAACAAGCCTTTTAAGTAGAGACCTCATCCCAGTCTGCATCTGTGCTTTTTAAAGATGTTTTTAAAGCTTTTTAAAAAAATAGGTGTTTTTAAAGCTTCTTTTTAAAAAAGATGTTTTTAAAGATGTTTTGTTTTAATATGTTTTTAAGGGTGTTTTGTTGTAATATATTTTATACTGTTTTTATGATGTTTTAGAGTGTTTTTAGTGCTTTTGTTTGCTCCCCTGGGCTCCTTCTGGGAGGAAGGGCAGGATATAAATCTAATAAATAAATAAATAAAAAGAGGGTGGTTTTGAAAACATGCATCTCAGGAGCCGAAGGCCAGAGTAAACAGGTGTGTCTTCAGCATTTGCTGAAAACTGTGTAGCAAAGGTGCCAAACACACTTTTGTAGGGAGGGAATTCTGCTATTTATTTGATTTATATCCTGCCCTTCCACCCAGTAGGAGCCCATCTGTTAAGAGTTTTTGGGAGATATAAATTGCAGCAGAGGGCAGAAATAACTGGTCTGTTAAGACTGGTAGTTGAACGAATGGAGTAACGTAAGGTTTATTACTGCAAAGAAACAGAGTCATCCATGCTGAAGCAGCCATGTGGCTTCCACTCAGGGAGCCATGACTAACTCATTGAGAAGAAAGGCAGGAAGGTTAGGAAGGAAGGGGAGGAGCAAAGCCTGCAAAAACAACAAACTCTTTAGAGGAGGAATCAGCAGAGGGAGGAATAGATTGCCTTTCTGTCTATCCCACCCCTCCTTCTCAATCTTCATTGTTTATGCTCAGTGTAGAATTCAGATTTTTGGCATGGAGAAAGCATTGTCTTGGGTTGTCTGTGCATCCTCCCTCAGGTCATGAGTGCATCAGGGCCGGTGAAAGTTTTGGTGATTGATTCTGTCTCTGCTGTCATTTACCCTCTCTTGGGAACCCAGCAGCCTGACGGTAAGTAGCAGGCACCTGCCCCCTCTGCTCTCTCTACAGCGGGGAGCACTTACTAATTTGGTGTGTTCGTGCTCATACTGCTTTGCACAGTAGGAACATTGGCAGATCTCTGACCCATGGAATGTAAGAGGCGCCTTGCTGGATCAGGCCAAGGGAGGCCCATCTAGTCCAGCCTGTCCTCACGATGGCCAGCCAGATGCTTCATTGGGAAGCCCACAAACGACCTGAGTGCAAAGAGCACTCGCTTCCCCACTTGTGATCCACAGCAGCTGGTCTTCAGAGGTTTACCGCCTCCAACAGAGGAGGGAAGGACCTTGCAGTCTTAACATTTTGAGACAGGGGAGGCAGCAGAGCAGGATGGGGACAGCTGTGCCCCTCCAGATGTTGCTGGCTTCTAACTCCCATCTGCTCCAGCCAGCATGGCCAATGGTCAGGGATGATGGGGATTGCCGCCCAAAACATTTGGAAGATACCAGCCTTCCAAAGGGTGATGTAAATGATAATGGAGTGGCAACCCTGGGCTCCTACTGAGAGGAAGGGTGGGACAGAAATTTAATAAAAAAAATAAACCATCTGATCTTCCAAACTTTTGCTAACTGAAGATAAGAGCTTGCAGAATCAGGCCGGTGGTCCATCTAGTCCAGCATCCTGTTCTCACAGTGGCCAGCCAGATTACTGCCGTTATTTTCTTATTCTTTATTGAAATTATTTGTCCTTTTTCTTCATAAAAATGAACTCAAGGCGACATACAGTAAAACAATTAAAACCAATATAAAACTAACACAAATAAAAAGTTGAAGAACAGAATACATGGGTAAGATACATGGATAAGTTGCCCATGGGAAGCCCGCAAACAGGACCTGAGTTCAAGAGCGCTCTCCCCTCCTGTGGTTTCCAGCAGTTGGTATGTGGAAGCGTACTGCCTCCGACTATGGTGGCAGAGCACAGCCATCCTGGCTAGTAGCCACTGATTGCCTTCTTATTCTCCATGGATTTGTCTAGTCCTCTTTTAAAGCCATCCAACCTGGTGGCCATCGTTACCCCTGGTGGGAGCGAATCCCATACGTTATGCGCTGCGTGAAGAAGCACTTTCTTTTGTCTGTCCTGGATCCCCCAACAGTCAACCCCTGTGGCGGGAGTGAGAGCCCTGGTTTCAGTTGTTCACTAGAAAATACAACAATGCTGGGAAGAACAGAAGGGAGTAGAAAAAGAGGAAGGCCAAACAAGAGATGGATCGATTCCATAAAGGAAGCCACAGACCTGAACTTACAAGATCTGAACAGGGTGGTTCATGAGAGATGCTCTTGGAGGTCACTGATTTAGAGGGTCCCTAAAAGTCAAAATCGACTTGAAGGCACATAACAATAACAAAACATTAGAGGCTCAAATGATGAAACTGAGGTTATCATACTCTGGGCACATAATGAGAAGACCTGATTCACTAGAAAAGGCAATAACGCTGGGAAAAACAGAAGGGAGTAGAAAAAGAGGAAGGTCAAACAAGAGATGGATTGATTCCATAAAAGAAGCCACAGACCTGATCGTACAAGATCTGAACAGGGTGGTTTATAGCAGATGCTATTGGAGGTCGCTGATTCATAGGGTCGCCATAAGTCATAATCGACTTGAAGGCACATAACAACAACAACAGGAATGAAACCAAGTTTGCGAGCACATTGTTGAAGTGGCAGGGGATCCTGGAAGTCTGGAAAAATGCCTCCCCCCACTTCCACATGTCGTGATGCGGTTGTGCATTGTGGATGGGTGGTGGTGGAGGCACCCAAAAATGAAGGGGTATATTTCCCCTTAGTGGGTGAAAAACCCCTTGGTCTCTGGGAGGGATACACTTAATAGCAAAGCCGAGAGGCCCACCAGCGCTCTGTGTTTTTTTCTAGGCATGGCCCTCATGACTCACTTGGCCTTGGAGGCAAAGACGCTGGCCAGAGAGCTTGGGACGGCCGTCGTGGTAAGTGCCTAAGTGCTGCCGCCTGCCACCATCTTACCTGTGCCGCTGCTAATTGCGCAGGGGAGGAAAGCGGTCTGTTTGCCACAAGGGTGGCAAGCCTGTGTCGGCCTGAGAGCCACATAGACTGTTGGCCAGCACTCTGATGGCCCCCGCCGCATTGCCACTGTGGACACAGAAAACTTACTCTTCTTCCCAAGGCAGGTTGAGGCTGCTGGCTGTATTTATATTCCACCTTTATTCATTGTAGTTTTTATAAAAATATTTATATACTGCTATACTTCCTTCTATTTATTTATCATTTTACATGAAAAAACCATGTAAAACTTTTTAAACCAAGGATCGTTAACTATCGCAGAAAGGTATCGTCTCAATGGCCTGCATAAGCCTGGTGACATAGAAAAGCTTTCAGCAGGCGTTTAGAGGTCAGACCAGAATCTCTGCTGACAGTGCGTTCCACAGGGCTGGGCCGATGGCACTAAAGGCTTGATTTCTCGTCGTTGCCAAATGAGCCTCACCAAGTCAGGGGACCAATGATGCTCCTGCAGATTATTTCAGTGATTGAAATGGGATTTAAGGGTTCAGGCTGTCCCTAAAGAGATCCTCTAAGGATGGTCCTCCCATTTTATTCTTACAACAATCTTGTGAGGCTGAGAGATGGTGACTAGATGAACGTCACTTAGGTTGATGGCTGAGTGGGGACTTCTCATAGTCCTGGGATGCAGGGGGTGGGCTTGCAGTGTTGTGGTCTGCTCTGATGCTGGATCCCACGGAAAATTGCTGGTTGGGAGTTGCAGGACCAGGGACAGCTCCGCTTGAGCTACTTGTGCAGCAAAGATTGACAGCCCCTTTATGCCTCTTCCTCCAGACTCCGCCTTCTTGTAGCGACCTTCAGGGCCTTAAAGGGCCAGCTCTCTGGACTGAAGATGGGCATGCCTCCACTGTGCTGTAGCCTCCCTCCTCGTGCTCCACTGGCCTGGTGATGTACAGTGGGAGGCACCTGGTTCTTCAGGCTTGGGGGAAGCTGCTCTGGCCTTGTAGGTGGCCTGGGAGGTTCCTCTCTGGGAGGTTAGGTTCCTCTCTGGGGGCTCCTGCCCAACAGACTCGGGTGCAGTGGTCTCCCCGTCTTGAGCAGTCTGCTCTGAGCCCTGAACTTGACCTGGCTGCCCATCTGCAGCTTCTGACTCCGTGTCCAGATCACTGCTAGGTTCAGGAGTCCTGACAGTGTTTGTGCCACTACCAGGAGCGTAGTGACAAATTCAGAAACGCGTGGTCCCTTCATGATAATCGTAGCCATGCCCCTTTCCCCCTTTTTTGCTGCTGAGTTGAGAATGTATCCTTGTTTATGCCTTCTCCCACCACAACAGGCATCCCTAAGAGCCAATAAGCATGGAAGGGGAGAGTGTTAGCTACTGAAAAGAGTCTTCTCAGTGGCTGACTCTTCTCCTTTCGCTCCGATTGGCTTAGTCAGCCAAAAGGACAAGGAAGCATGCTAGAAGACTCTTCTCAGGGGCTAACACACTCCCCTTTCCTGCTGATTGGCTTGTAGGGTGCTGGAGACATTGGGACCCTGCTTCCAAAAAAGTAAGGGGTCTAAGATCCTGGATGACTACACTCCTGACCACTACTCTGAAAGACAGGTGATGGAGGGGAAAAATCCACTGCTCTTTTTTTTCCAGCTGACCAATCACGTGACCAGAGACGCCAGCAACGGCCACCTTAAACCGGCGCTGGGTCGCTCGTGGAGTTTTGTACCTAGCACCCGCGTGCTGCTGGAGCACGCCCAAAAATCTCTAGGGGAAACCAGCACCTGTCGAACTGCAACCTTGACAAAAAGTCCTCGACTGGTGAGGATTTGGGGAAGTCACCTTATTTATTTATTTATTATTTGATTTATATCCCACCCTTCTTCCCAGCAGAAGCCCAGGGCCTCTGAAACCATGGATCAATACTAGGCAGTGTGGCCTCATGGCCTGGAAAATTACTGATGGCCTGGTATATTTCTTGACTGTGGTCTGGGTCTTTATGCATTTATTTAGAGCATTTGTACCCAGCTCTTCAGCCTCCCCCCCCCCCAAAAAAAGAGGCTCCTAGAGCAGCTTACATGTAATAAGT
The DNA here is from genome assembly GCF_030035675.1 of Rhineura floridana. Taxonomy (NCBI): domain Eukaryota; kingdom Metazoa; phylum Chordata; class Lepidosauria; order Squamata; family Rhineuridae; genus Rhineura; species Rhineura floridana. The sequence goes on along the minus strand of NC_084500.1, from coordinate 2,606,186 downwards.
TACAAGGTGGTTCCGGTCTGCAGGTTTAGACTCTAAAAGACAAAGGGGTAAGGAGGGAAGACTCAGGTCCCAATTCTTAAATAGTAGTTTGTAAAATGACCAGCTGGGATGGAAAGAGTTTAGGGGCAGAAGGCACCTAATGGAGGTGGCCTTTCAGCAGTGCTGATGGATTCTGAGATGCAACATGCCGTGGTGTGCTCTAGATTTAAACGGAGGTGCAGGAAGCTCATCGCCTTGGGCACATCTCCAATCATGCACCGATAAAGATTGCCACACCTGATGGCCTGTTTGATTGTGGGCCCCAACAGTTGCCCGATCGAGCAGATCAGCACTCTAACCACTGCCTCCCTCTCATATATTTTGTCTCTTTGTCACGCGCTGTCTGGTTGAGAAAAAGTGTACCCTGGATAAAAATATGTAGGTAAAGGAGGCAGATCTATGCAAATAGGAGGAGATTCAGTAGCCAGTGGCTCTTGATCTGTTCTATAAGAAAACGTAAATGACCTGGAATTGCTGTACACCCTGCTGGTAGGGTCTAAGCAATAAATTTGACCTCTACCATGCCTGCCATAATGATGCTAATTTTTGTTTTAGCTCTACAGCAGTCCATTTGAGCATGCACAGAGTTCATGTCGCTCCCCACTGCGCAACTGCAGCTTGCCCCGTCTTAGAATTAAGGAGGGCTTCTTCCTTGGGGCAGATTGCAGTGATACCCTGCAGGCTTTGAGCCCTCCCTGCCCTGCTCTCCATCATCTCTTTCTCTCTAAACCCCATAAGAACATTCTGAGAACACCCCCCAAACGATCTTTGAAAGGCCAAATATATTCTTAACCTTCAGATTAAGGAGATTGCTGCAGGCTTGCCCTAAAACTTGCCTATTGACTTTTCTAAGGGTCGTGCCAATTATTTTGACATTGTGACTTTTCCCAAATGTCGGCTAATCTTTTCAACGGCTAGATTTATGTCCCTTCTTTCCACTGTACTGGATGGCTGTTTTTTTGCGGTGGTTGGGGCCGGGGGGGTAGGGGTATTCCTTTATAAAGCGATGGCTCTCCAATATAAATGAATAAATAGCTGAGGGGATGGAAAAATAAACATGCTAATGTGTGCCCTTTTTATGTGTAACTTTTACAGAGATGAGTGCAACAGCTTATTTACTCTTGCTAAAATACCCAGGGGGGACTTCTGATTAGTATTTGGCTTACTAATTGGTTGATACAAACGAAACAAAGACACTTGCTAGACTATTATTTTTTTGTTTCTCTTGCAAAGATTTGTAGAGATTCTGTCTGTTTCAGGTGTAAATTTAGGGTTTCTCCCCCCTGTTTCCTATTGTAAGGTATGCACCATATATGTTAACTCATGTTATGTTTGAAATTGTATGGTCTTGGCACATTTCAAAAACCCTTTATTTATTTATTTAAAGCATGTATATACTGCTGGCGTAGTGGTTAGAGTGTTGGACTACAACCTGGGAGACCAGGGTTCGAATCCCCACACAGCCATGAAGCTCTCTGGGTGACCTTGGGCCAGTCACTGCCTCTCAGCCTCAGAGGGAGGCAATGGTAAACCCCCTCTGAATACCGCTTACCGTGAAAGCCCTATTCATAGGGTCGCCATAAGTTGGGATCGACTTGAAGGCAGGCCATTTCCATTTTGAATATACTGCTTAATCATTTGCATTTCTAAGCAGCACACAGACACAAAATCCGAGCCGTACATAAAATGAAACGACGATAGAATCAGCATGAAACCAAACGCTACCTTAAAATGCCTGCCGCAATGAGAACGTTCAGCAAGGAGTGTTCCCATCTAACCTCAGTTGGGAGGGAGTTCCACAGGCTCAGGCGCACTGCACTGAATGCACGGCTGGTAGCCACGAGTTGTTCATCTGTGCCATGGGATGTCACCAGCAGAGACTCCTGCAAGGATAACTGAAGATGAGCCTGCTGGATCAGGCTAGCGGCCAGTCTGGTCGGGCATCCGGTTCTCCACAGTGGCTGGCCAGATGCCTCTTTGGGGAAGCTGGCAAGCAGGAGCCAAATGAAAAACCAACTCTCCCCTCCAGCAAATGATATTCGGAAGCACGCTGTCTCCAACTATGAAGGCAGAGCATAGCCATCATGGCTAGTAGCTGTTGATAGCCTTACCTTCCATGAATTTGTCCAAACTTCTTTTGAAACCATCCCAGTTCATGGCCATTGCTGCCTCCTGCGTGGGAGCGAATTCCAGTTTAACTTCTCAGTGATGATGAGCCTGCGTCCGTATAATCAAATCTGACTGATTGAAAATGATTTTGAAGCCTTTTTTCCCCAAAAGGCTTCTGCCAGTACTGTACCCCACCACTAAGCAGTGGTGTGTGGCATAACTGCAGCTTCAGAGAATCATAGAATTGGAAAGATTCTATAAGGCCACTGAGTCCAACCCCCTGCTCAATGTAGGAATCCAACTTAAAGCATCCCTGACAGGTGGCTGGCCGGCTGCCTCTTGAATGCCTCCAGAGTTGCAGAGCCCACCACTTCCCTAGGTCATTGGTTCCATTCTTGTATTGCTCTAACAGGAAGTTTTTCCTGATGTTCAGCCAAAATCTGCTTTCCTGTAACTTGAGCCCATTATTCTGTGTCCTGCACTCTGAGAAGATTGAGAAGAGATCCCGGCCCTCCACTGTGTGGCAACCTTTCAAGTACTTGAAGAGTGCTATCACATCTCCCTCAGTCTTCTCTTCTCCAGGCTAAACATGCCCAGTTCTTTCAGTCTCTCCTCATAAAGCTTTGTTTCCAGTCCCCTGATCATCCTCATAGCCCCCCTCTGAACCTGTTCTGCAAATTGTCTGCATCCTTCTTAAAGGAATTGTCCAGAACTGGATGCAGTACTCAAGATAAGGCATAACCAGTACCAAACAGAGGGGAAGCAATACTTCACACGATTTGGAAACTATACTTCTGTTAATGCAGCCTAAAATAGCATTTGCCTTTTTTGCAGCCACATTGCACTGTTGGCTGATACTCAGCTTGTGATCAACAACAATCCCAAGATCCTTTTTGCATGTAGTATTGCTGAGCCAAGTATCTCCCATCTTATAAGCGTGCACTTGGTTTCTTTTTCCTAGGTGTAGAACTTTGCACTTATCCCTGTTAAATTTCATTCTGTTGTTTTCATCCCAATGTTCCAGCCTATCAAGATTTTGTAAACTGCCCAGAGAGCTTTGGCTATGGGGTGGTATATAAATGTAATAAATAAATAAATAATAAAGATCCCTTTCTAATTTTGTTTCTGTCCTCCAGGGTATCAGCTACCCGTCCCAATTTTGTATCATCTGCCAGTCCGATAAGCGTTCTGCTTGTTGTCTTTTGCAGCCTGTTGGGATTCGGGCAGATCTGGATCTGGGGAACTGGGAACCGAAGGAAGGCAGTTCGATGAGGACTGGAGAGGAGGAACCATGATGGAAGATGCTAACGAGTGTGCCTGCCTGTTGAGCAGCCGGCTGTCTTGCAAGATGCAGAGCCCGTATGTGGAGAGCGCCGTTGGGTCTTCTGGGCTTCAAAAGGAGAGGACAGTGTCCTGTTTTCCTGAGTATTGACATTCCCTGGATTTAATCGAGGAGGAGCTTTCGGCTGGTTAAAGTTACATGGCGATGGTTCCACGCAACTGTCACTTAATTTGGACTAATGTGCAGTTCGACAGAGTAATACTGCTACTAATAAAAAAAGGATGGACAAAAAAAGAGACTCCATGTTCTTATTCCTCATTTTGCCACCCCATTCTGAAATCCTGATTAAACACATACGCAACCACAGTTAAGGTGTTCAAGGTGTGTGCGCGTGGGACTCAAAAGCCAAAGCGGATCAATAATGCACACACACAGCAGCGTGAGACTCTTCTGAATTTTTAGTGGCGACATTCTCCACTGAGGAGGGCAAAGGGATATTATTTGGATTATTTTAATTTTATCCTTTGGGCCTTCCCCTCACGGCTGTATTCGAACTGTGGCCTCTTCGTCGCTTGTGTTCTGGGCGGCTTTTTTTTCAGCTGAATTGCGACCTCCGCTCCGCTTGGCGGCGAAGGACGCGGGGAGACCTCTCTAGCCCCCGCACCTCCTCCGCTCTATGGTGTTCTGCCTTACTCTTATCACCCCAACCATAGAGAATAAAGGTGGGAAGCGCGGTCGCTCTCCTCGCTCCGCCACAACGGAAGCCCCGCCTTCCCCCTCCCTTACGTTGCCATGGCGGCGAGCGGCGCGGCGGCCGAGGGGGCGGAGCCTAGGCCCGCGCCCCGCCCACTTCTCCTTCTGGGACGTCAGTTGGAGTCCGGCCTTCGGCGGAGGAGGAAGTGGTGAAGAGGTAAGAAGGGGGGGGAATATATTGCTGTGCTGTAAGAGAGATCCGCAATTTGGGGGGGGTCGCTATAGGGCTGAGGTGGGGGCAGGGGCAGCTGTTGTCTTGAGAAGGGGGGGCTTGTAATGAGGGGAGAGCCTTATTTTTCCCTTAACGAGAGAGCCTGGGGTGGGGTGGGGTGGGGTGGGGTAGGGAGGGGAGATCCAATCTATAGCGTCATAAAATAAGGACCAGGGGGCTAGTTGTTCTATTCTTTTTGAGGGGGGGCTGGATTGTTGTGGGGGAGGTCAGTGGAGCTGGGGGTGTGCCTCTCAGTAGGAAAGTGGGGTGTGGGGGGAGGTCCCTCGGTCAGGTAAAGTGGGGTGGGGGCTGCTTCTTAATGAAAGGGGGTAAACGGGGGGGTGGGCGACTGGAGAGGGAGGGGACGTGGGGGGCCCTTCTTAATGGAAAGGGGTAAATTGGGAGGGCTGGCCCCTGAAGAGGGAGGAGGAGGTGTGGGGGGCTGCTTTTTAATGAGAAGGGGTAAACTGGGGGGAGGCCCCTAGAAGGCCACAGTTTGCCCATTTCTGGTGTAAGCTCTAAATTGCCTGCTATGGGCTCGGACTGAAGCTTTATAGGAGTTCCGTCCTCCCACTTAAGATGGGTGTGGGGAACCCTTGGCTCTCCAGATGTTGCAGAACTACAACTCCCATCAGCCTCCATGGCCAGTGGCCGGGGATGATGGGAGTTGCAGTCCAGCAACATCTGGAGGGCCACAGGTTCCCCACACCCTGTCTGCAGTGGTTCAGACAGTCGTACCTGGAGATGGCATTGATCTGCAACCTTCTGCACGCAAATAGAGCAGGATGCAACTACAGCCTGACGGGTGGCTTAACTATCTCCAGGGAAGGAGTGCTGTCCACCTCCTGAGGCAGCCTGTTTCTCCATCGCAGGGCTGTTATTGCTAGGAAGTCCCCCCCCCCCCAATGTCGAACCAAAATCTGCTTCCCAGGCATTTCCATCTGTTGGTTTCAGCCCTGGCTTCTGGAACAGCAGAGGGAAAGTCTGCTGTCTCCTACACAGCAGCCTTTCAGATATCTGAAGACGGCGAATTGCAGCGTCTCTGTTTGTGCGTTTCCCTCTTTGGGGTGGGGAGAGAAAAGAGTGTGGTACAGCGGTTAGTGTGCCAGGCTAGTCCTGGAGGATACCCGGGATACTCTGCTGGGATGCTGACTAACGGCCAGCCACTGCTTCTTTGCCTAACCTTGCAGGGTTGTTGTGAGGACAAAATAGGGAGGGAAAGAACATAAGAAGAACCTGCCAGATCAGGCTTGTGGCCCATCTAGTCCTGCATCCTGTTTTCACAGCGGCCAACCAGATTCCCGTTGGAAGCCTGCAAGCGGGACCTGAGTGCGAGAGTGCTTTCCCCTCCTGCGGCTACTGGCAACTGGTATTCATAAGCATGTACTGACGAGGTGCGCCTGGCGCCAACACTGTTATCTTTTCGGCGCCAGGTCAAGACTTTCCTCTTCTCCCAGGCATTTTAGCATGTGTTTTTAAATTGTTTTTTAATTTTTTTTAAATTGTGTTTTTAAATTGTTTTTTTGTGTTTAAAATTTGTATAATTGTTTTTGTTGTTTTTAATTGCTGTAAACTGCCCAGAGAGCTTCGGCTATGGGGCGGTATATAAATGTAATAAAATAAATAAATAAATAAATACCGCCGCCACCGACTATGGAGGCAGACCATAGCCATCCTGGCTAGTAGCAGCTTGTAGCCTTACCCTCCATGGATTTGTCTAATCTTCTTTTAAAGCCATCCTTTAAAAGCATTTCAAAATGCTTCCCATGGTCCTCTGACCTTGCTTTCTAGATGGAGTGAGGCAATTCACTCAGGAGGCAGATCCTGGGGGTGCGTGGGAGTAGCACCCCCCCCCAGCCATTTTTCTCCATTGGAGATCAAAAGTGTTTCTGTCACAGGCCTGTTGCAAACCCTCTGAACTACCCTGCTCCCCTTGGGTGCGTCGGATGACGCTCTCCTATTGCGAACCGAAGTGAGGTTCAGCTGTGGAGGCTCCGTCCTGCCCTTTGCCTAGGGCAGAAAAATGTTTTGGGCTGGCCCCTGTTTGCTTCTGATGGACGATGCTTCCAGTTCGGGAATGAAGTTCTTGGCTGCTGCGAGGAAGTTCTGAGTTTGAACACATCTTTGGTTGTGTTGCTGACATTGTGTTTAGTTGTAAGTAGCGGATTTTAAAAGTCGCAAAGATTTGCTATGATGTTTGTAGGCGGCTTCTCAATGACGTGTAAAAGCTCAATTTGACATTGCTTGGAATGGCTAGGTTGGGGCTGGAACCCTGACACACACTTACCTGGGAGTTGTCCCCCTGAACCTGGTCGAACTTACTTCTGAGTAAGCGTGCTTGGGAGTTGGGAGTTACGCTTTTTAGGGTCTGTTCAACTTCCTTGCTTAGTTCCCCCCCCCCCCAGCAGCTGTAACAAGATTCTCTGAAGGAAATGCTGCTTTCCATATTGGAAGCAACTTGATAAATAAACTTTACTGCTAAAAAGCGAAAGCAATGTGCGGTGGCAACATGCCTTGAGTCAGGTTAGCGCAGAGCCGTAAGAATGATTTGCTGTGAGCGCTTGGCCCTGGGAGTGTTGTAGTGATGGAAATGTAGAGTGCTCTGGCTGGGGGCTGATGGGAATTGTTGTCCAAAAAGCTCTGGAGGGCACCAGATTGGCAAAGGCTGGGCTGGAACAATATCTGCTTGAGTTGGGTAAGTTCTCCTTAAGAGAATTTCCACTGTGTCCTAATGGATGCCATTTTCCGTAACTGAGGGGAACTTCTGTGGGATCCCGTTTGAAGTCTTGCTTCTGTTTATCGTGGTGGAAATTAAGATGAGGACCTTCCTTGAAATCTCTTTAGTTGACCGCTGTTGCAAACCATGGTGGGAAAATGTTTTAAGGAACTGTGAACATTGGGGCTATCAAGGGTCCCCCCCCCAAAAACCCACCCTTGTCTGCTAACATAGAAATAACGTACCAAGTGGCGTAGTTTCTCCTGCCACCAGCAAAATCTCTTGTTGAATTTGTTCACCGTCCTGTTATACATTGTGCAGAAAAGAGATCTTAACATTTTCTGGTTTGAAGGAAAAAAAGGAATTAGCGGGCACTTTTGTGTAGCTGGTATAGCGCAGTGGGGAGGGGAGCCTGGCTGGGAGTCCAGAGTCTGTGAGTTCAAATCCCCGCTTGTGTCTCCTGGGTGTCAAGGGCCAGCTGAAGATCACCCCACAGTGAGTGGCTCAGGGGTGACGTGCCCTGCCACCTGTGCAGCCGTGGGCAAGCTGCAGAGTCCCAAGGGGCCCACTTGCCCCCCAGCTGGCAGTTGCGGACAAGGAAGGGGCTGGCTTGTGCAGCTGTGGCAAGCTGAGCAGGCCCTAGCCAGCTGGGGAGGACTAGCCTCAGAGGGAGGCAAGGGGAAACCCCCTCGGAATACCCCTTACCATGAATTCATAGGGTCGCCATAAGTTGGGATCGACTTGAAGGCAGTCCATTTTCACCAGCGCTTTTGTCTGTTGTGTATTGTATGTTATGGCTAATGGCTTAAGCAATAAAACTGATTACCACACAATGCCTTTCCTTAAATCCCTCCAGAGGCTCCTTTATCCACCCCTGAATCCAGCACAAGCTCTTTGCCTTGCCTTCAAAGCCCTCCAGGTCCTAGCCGCTGCCCCCACCCTAACATCTGTCTACCCTTATCTTGAAACATCCCTGTCTGTGATGTCAATGTCTTCACCTACACCCACCTCCACTGTCTGAAGGTTTTCTCCTCCCACCAAAGAGTCTACCCTTTCTCTCCTGCAGCCCCCTCATGATTAGAAATGCCTCCCAAGACCCATGTGTGATGCCACCTCTCTTACTCCCTTCAAATACCTCTTGAAAAAACCCCTTTCCAAGAAGTCTTTGATGTAGCTCCCTGTAAGGCCATCGAGTCCAACCCCCCCCCCCACTCAGGAATCCACGTTAAAGGATTCTGTCGAATTTTTGATTGTACCTTCTTCGGGGCAGGGACCTGTCCCCTTGTATTCCATAAAGCAGGAGTTCCCAAATGATGGTCCCTGGGCCACCAGTGGTCTTCAAGCTTCATTCAGGTGGTCCGTGTTATGTCCACCTTAAATATTCATATTGATTTTGAATTGTATTGTTATTCCTGCTTTTCCTTCTTCTATAGCATTTTCATTGAGCTGCACTTTGGATTCTGTGGAATGCCAGTTGTAAAATACAATAAAACACAATCTAAGCAATGAAAGAAACAATGAAAATTTAGTTAAAAATCATACAGTCTCTAGCACAGCGCAGTGCAATTGGTAGAAAAATAATGACGTGGTCCGGCAAGACCCTCAGCCGTTTCCAGGTGGTCTGTGGGGTGGGTGAGAAGGTTGGGAAACCACTGGTTATGATATTCTACGGGCTGTCGGCACTTGCAGGCACCCCAGTCCATGTTGCATTTAATCCTAGTTTGCTGTAACGGTGTATGAACGCAAGGGCCACGGATATTTCCGACGGAAGTGCTTTTCCGTTTCTTGATCCTTGCCTCTGAAGTTTGTGACGTGGGTCATACGTGCACAGGAGCTCTTTGGTTTATGCTTTTTCGTCTTTCCCCATATGTCGAAGCGGCGCCAAGGCAAGTCCACCGCTGCTAAGCTCGAGAGCGGGTTTTTATCTGGAACCGAACCTGTTCACAAGTGAACATGAAATGGCGCATGTTTATGGGTCCCAAGGGCATGGCGCCGTCGTGACATGGGCTTTGCCCTCAGTACTGCTTCAGTTACTCGGCTTCTTCCTCGTCTTTCTGTGCAACCTCAATAAGGAACTAGAGGAAATGGTTCTTGGGTTTCAGCGATCTGGAAAATATGGTGTTTATTTACTTTGGGCTATCTTCAGCAGTCTGGAAGACAAGCGGTAGTTTTCCAGACTCCGACTGAGGTCAGTGTTTATCCGCTCATCTGGCCTACTTGCTGGTTGATCCGAATGGGTGGATGGAGAGGATTTTGAAGAGAAGGGCTCAATGGTAGAGCACCTTATTTGCACGCAGAAGGGTTCAATCTGCGGGTAGGCGGGGAATGTCCCCAGTCTGAAAGCCTGCAGAGCCTTTGCTAGTCAGTGTGGAGTGGACTAAATGGGCCAGTGGCCTGGCTCAGTAAGCATCTTGTACGGGGTGAAAGGACATGGAGGAGGAGGATGGTGAACTGACCTGTTTTTGGACACTCTTCTTGGCAACAATTGGATCTTAATGGCTGCAGGGCCGGTGTTGCACGGTGACTCAGCGACAGTGGATAATGATTTACTTGCTCTGGAGAAATAGGCTCAGGAACTTTGTCGTGTCTGTAATCACTCTGCTCTGTATTTCCCTGCTCTGTATGGGGCTGGAATGTTGCAGTCCCATACAACTTAATGGGTTCCCTGTAAGGCAAAGGGCTGCAGCAGCAGAGAACAGACCCTACATTTCCTTGAGGTCCTCTTGCTGTTCAGTGTTGATCAGAGTTCTTTAAAACAACTCCTATTCCTCAATCATCATTGTTATTATTTGGACAGTTTCTATACCGCTTATATTTAAACAAAAGCAATTTACAACATAAAACACCTTAAATAAACAGTAAATACAACTCCCACCCCAAATTTCCACATTCTGCAAAACACCATTAAAACAGCTGAACAACGTCCTCTTCAGTATCAAAATAAACACTGTACATAAAAACCAGCTGTTAAAATACAAGAGAAATTGATAATAAACATAGTAAACAACTGAACAAAGTATCCTTTAGACATCAGGGAATGAAATTACTAATAAAAAATATCTAAATTCAGCCTTTTTAAAATAACATAGTACTGGCAAATGTTTTTAAATAGCTTTGTCATTTTTTGGGTGGGGAGGAGAGAGGGAATGCCAGCTTGCATTGATCTGGTATTCCTTTATTGTGTGTCTAAGAGCCACGTGATCAGACACTCTGGCGATTACATAGACATGATAAGAGTCCTTTGCAGTTTGCATTAGATCAGATCTATTTGTTGCAAATCTTTTTGGTGCCAGGTTAAGTCTTTCTCTCTTTTTTTGTATTTACCCAGGTATTTTAATTGTGGGAGGGACTGTCGCTCAGTGGTTACAGCACCTACTTTGCGTGCAGAAGGTCCCAGTTTCACTCCAGCTTCTCCAGAAACTCTGGGAGAAACTCTGCCTGAAACCCTGAAGAGTTGCTGTCAGTCAATGTAGACAGTACTGAGCTGGATGGGCCAGTAGTCTGACTGCATATAAGGCAGCTCCAATGCATAGTGCCTCAATCTGCTTTGTAAATTTATCTCCTGCCTTTTATTAACGTTGCTAATGTGTTTTGGACACATAATGAGAAGAACGGATTCATTAGAAAAGATAATAATGCTGGGAAAAACAGAAGGGAGTAGAAAAAGAGGAAGGCCAAACAAGAGATGGCTTGATTCCATAAAGGAAGCCACAGACCTGAACTTACAAGATCTGAACAGGGTGGTTCGTGATAGATGCTCTTGGAGGTTGCTGATTCATAGGGTCGCCATAAGTCGTAGTCAACTTGGACGCACATAACAACAACAATGTGTTTTACTGCATTGAGGTTGAATTAATTTATTATCTATATTGTCATATCTGGAGCTTGTTATGATGAAGGGTGGTGTAGAAATCTTTTATATAAAACAAATGGGGCACTCTGAAACCCTTACCTCTAAATGTGGTCTTCTAGAACCTTCTTGCCCCCGTCCCAAATTGAAGCTGCTGTGTTTGGGATACGTTTTCATTCTTGAAGACAGGGAGCAGGAACAGAGAAGGTCAGGCTGAGGCGTCTTAAGGAAAGGGTTGGCTAAAGCAGGGGCATCTTGCAAGGCTTCCATTGGCTTTCAATTGTTAACAGATGTGTCTTAACCAGGGCGATCCTTCCCGCCTTAAAAAACATACCAAGCAAAGATTTTGGCAAGGAGATACTGGCTTTATTCACTCGTAGGAATTCTTCTGGCCCGTTCCTGCTGGCGATATCTTGGTGGGAAACTGCCGCAAAACAAAAAGACAATTGGTACCTGCAACAAAGTGTTGCAGTGTGGAATGCCCTCCTGCTGGGGTGCAAGCCAGCCGCACTCTCCTCTAGGACACTCCATTGTACTTTTCCCACCTCATCCCCCCATAGTTTTCCAACATGCTATATTCTGTGGCTACTGGGCATAGTCAGTCCTTATTTGGCTGGCTTTTTTTCTGGGGAGTGAGGGCCTTTAAGTTTTTTTTTAAAACAGAGATATTTTGTGGCCCATAAAAAAACTCTGTCCTCGCTCACCTTCTTCCTATCCCGTTTCCCTCTTTTGCAGTTAGTTAAAATAGAGCATGTGCTGCAATTGGGAGGCCTGATTGAATCTAGTCTTTTCCCCTCTTCTACGTGGGAGTGCATGGATGTGCAATTCTTGGGTGTAGGCTTGTTATTTATGGCTCATTTTGGTTTCTGTTCCCCCCCCCGATTTGTTGTGCTTGTGCAAATTGTGAGGTCCACCTGGGTGTGCAATCACCTGTGTGTGTGTTTTTGCGGCGTAACAATTGCCACTTGCTCCTGAACGTCACTCTTAGGAGAAATGATAATAAAACATACACGAGGCCTCCAAAATAAATTCACCATGTGGGTTGTTGTTGCTGTTTATTACATTTATATCCCACTATTCCCCTCAGGATGGCGTACGTGGTTCTCCTCCCTCACCATGTTAATCCTCACAACAACCCTGCGACGTAGGTTGGGTTAAGAGAGCGACTGGGTTGCCCAGCGAGCTTAATGGCTGAGTGGGAATTTGAACCCTGTTCCCCCAGGGCATAGTCCAGCACTCCGACCATTACACCACGCTGCCTCCTGTGTCCTTTTAAAATGGTGTGCCTATTCAAAGCCTGCAATCTTAATATGCTAGTGATAATAAGCAAACCAGCCATCTGTCGGGAATGCTTTGATTTGGATTGCTGCATTGAGCAGGGGGTTGGACTTGATGGCCTTATAGGCCCCTTCCAACTCTGCTATTCTATGATTCTATGAAACATTTGCACACAGTCCCAAATTAGGATCTCTCTACCTCTCTGATTACGTCCCACCTATCGTGTCACTTTTGGCTGGGTGGCCTCGCCCACCTGAACCATAAAGAGGGCAGAAACTTGCTTCAAAGCAGCAGGCCCTTCCCATGATGACCCTGGGGGCTTTCCACACCTGGTCAATTTACTCGGGAATTATGAGGCTCCTTATAATTATTTTAAGCTCTGACTTGTAAAACAAAAACAACAAGTTGGAATCACGTCAGACTGAAATGAGTTGGAAAACCAGGACTTCTTCAGAGGAGGAACGTTCCCGAGCAGGTTTTCTGGGAAGTGAGTCAGGTTGAGTTGAATGGACTGGACTTCCCGATGAAGAGGTCAAGGAAATGTTTAGGCTTCAAATGCCCTGGAAGGCCGAGTGTGCGGGGAATCATTGTTAACTTCAGAAATCACAGCCGCCACCCCATCCATTTGCAGAATTTCCAACCGATATTCACACATGCAAACATTTCTTGTGGATGTCGAACTCTGCCACGCTGCTTTGAACACATCAAGCTGCCTTATCGTGCAAGCCTTTATCCTGCAGAGCCAGTAGTCCCTCATTTTTCCTTAATTTGTCTAATCCAGTGTAACTCCCAAACTTTAATTCTCCCACAGATGACTTGAGGTTCTTGGTGGACAGCTTAATGGAATTTTTTTCCTGCGTGTTGTAGCAATTATAATGTGTTGTGCTAGATGCGGTATGGTTTGTAATTGTATTTTTGCCATTTTGCATCTAGTATTTCTTATATTGTGTTACACTTTGAATTCTATAGAATTCAAATTTTTGTTATTTTTTTCTTTATCACCTTCTACAGTCGTCTCGAGGCGATATATAATAAAAACAGGAAAAACCCACAAAAGACATTTTTTAAAAAAGCGGATACGTAGTAGACACCCATGACAGAGACCCATTCAGACCAGCTGGGAAAACCTGTCGGAACAAAAAATGTCTTCACTGGTTTCTGGAAAGTGCAGATGGGTGCCTGTTATATCTCAGCAGGGATGCTGTTCCACAGAACAGGGGCAGCCACATTGAAAGCCCCGCTCGGAGTTCCTGCGGAACGGGCCTCTGGGACCTTTGGAACTTGCAGGAGAAACTGTCCCATAGACAGCAGTGGCCTAACTTGGCATGTAAGGGACAAAGCGGTCTCTCAGCTCACCCGGTCCAGAGCTGTAGACGGGCCTTATATCTTAGCACCAACACCTTGAACTTGACTCAGTAGCAGATGGGCAGCCAGTGCGAAGCCTGCAAGGAAGTTGTTACATGCCGGCAGTAGTTTGCTCCCACAAGCATCCTAAGTGCCACGTTCTGTACGAATATGCTGCGGACCACCTGGATGAAGCTGGCAGGTCACAGTTTGGAACCCCCTGATCTGATCCCCCTTTAAAGCCGTCCAAATTGGTGGGTGTTGCTGCATTTGCTATTGCAAGAAGCTCCAAGGTGGCTTCTAAGTCCACAGAGTCTGGACCACCCTTTAAGCGAAGATGCTGGAGGAATTTGCCTACAGAGGATTTGCTCTGCTATGAAGCTGCTTTCTTCTCTGGTCTGCCTAGCTCAGTGATGTTTGTTTCAGCCTTTGCCAACCCGGTGCCCTCCAGATGTTGTTGGACTATAACTCCTATCCGGCCCCAGCCAGCACATTCATGTGATGATTTAATTTTCAGAGGAGGGATGGGAGGGTCGCAACTGCTTAGCAGTGAAGGGAGAGCACCCTGTATATGCCCAGAGGCATCCATTGTGGCTTAACCTGCTACTTAAACATTTTGTGCCGTGGATTCATTAACAGATCTTGAGCTAGCCACTTATTCCTATAAACTGGGAAGCAAAATCCTTTTCACAGGCAGGAATCTATACATGTGTACTCTGAAGGCAGTCCTTTTGTTTTCAGTGGGGCCTACTCCCAGGTAAGCACCCATAGGATTGCAGCTTCTTTATTATATTGATGGGTCCCTTTTTTTCAAAAATGAACTCAAAGTGACAAATGTTAAAAACAGAATAAATACATGCTGAAATACCCACAAAATACACCAAAAGAAGATCTAATTCAGCCTGGCTATCAACAAGCATAGAAATTAACGCCTGGGCAAATAAACAAGCTTTTTTTTAATCTGACCCCAAAAAACAGACAGCGATGGCACTGGCTTAAATGGTGTGTAAACCATTCAGTGTCCACTGTGCTGGCAGGGGCTGATGGGAGTTGTGGCCCCAAACCCCTGGAGGGCACTAGGTTGGCAAACGCTGGCAAATAAGCGCCACCACATCATTCCTAATCTTGCTTCCAGATGAAATGGAAATGGACTGCCTTCAAGTCGATCCTGACTCGTGGCGACCCTATGAATAGGGTTTTCATGGTAAGCGGTATCCAGAGGTTGTTTCCTCTGAGGCTGAGAGGCAGGGACTGGCCCAAGGTCACCCAGTGAGCTTCAGGGCTGTGTAGGAATTCAAACCCTGGTCTCCCAGGTCCTGGTCCAATACTCTAACCACTACGCCACAGTGGCTCTCTGCTCCCAGACATATAACTATTTTTCGACGGGAGGCACCAGAGATTGACCCTGGCTCCTCCTGCATGTGAACCTCCCCCTTGCTCAGCCGCAGCTGCACATCGCGCCGCTCGCTCGGCAGCCCTCCCTTCTGCGGAGTTGCCTTCATCAGCTGTTTCCCTCTTGCTGTGCTCCCTCCCCCACCTCCCCAGGTGATATGTGCTACGGGCCTTGCATCAGCCATTATTCCCCATAGCCTGTCTCTTCTCCAAATAGCCGTGGCTCGGGCAACCTGTTGCGCTCTTGGATTCCTAGGGTGGGAGGGCTGCTTGTTGGGAACAGAACTACACAGCAGGGGTTGCTGCTCCTGGCAACTAGTCTGGTCGGTTGCACCCGCGTTTAAAACCGTGGGAGACTAGCTGCGGTCTGGAGGAGCATTGGTGGCTGCGTTGTTCCGAATCCAGCCATCGGTCTAATCCAGCTCAGGGTAGTCAATACCAGGAGTGGGCAGCCCTAGGATTGTGGCTCTGATTACAGAAGGCTCTGGAAGCAAAGCAACCCTCTGGCGCAAGTGAGCTCGGAACTTGCTAGGGAGAGATGAGAGGAGGGGGGGGAAAGGGGGTCTCCATAAGAAGGGCCCTGCTGGATTGAGCCAAAAGGGCCCCATCTAGTCCAGCATCCTGTTCTCACAGTGGCCAACCAGATGCCTCCATGAGAAGCCTGCAAGCAGGACCTGAGCGCAAGAGCAACTCTCCCCTCCTGCAGTTTCCAGCATCTGATATTTGGAAGCCTGCTGTCTCTGTGGAGGCAGAGCGTAGCCATCGTGCATCGATAGCCTTTTCCTCCATCTATGTGCAAAGCAAGTGTGCTCTGCCGCTGAGCTGAGGCCCTGCCTCTGTACAGGGTAGGTTGGCCGCTAACCTTTTCTCTCTTTACAGCTGCTCAGGAATCTTTTGCATAGGTGCCATCTGAACAGTAAACCTGGGGCAGCTGCTGCGTGAGAATGCCAGTTGACTCCCCTTAATTTTGGATTGGGAGTTACTGTGTTCTTCCCGTTGTTAAACAATCAGGTATTGGAAGTCCTTGCCGATCTACGTCAGATCGCCCAGTGATCTCCCAGTGGATCCCAACCTCCCTTCTGCTCCTCCTTGCCTTAAAGTACTGTTGTGAGCATGGGGGTTGGGATGGATGATTCCTGTGGGTCCCCTTTCCAGCCTCTGATTTGGAATCCTATGCCTTGGAATGAGGTCAAATGCTGGTCAAATGAGTCTTTTGTTAACCAAATAGATTGGCCAGGCAAAATAATGGGCCGATCAGTTGCCTAGCAACGGTGAATGGGCCAGGAAGACCCCTTTTGTCATTGAAACTCTGCAGGAGAGCCTCCCTCCCCCCACACTCCTGGCAGCCAGCAGAAGTGTGCTTGTAGTTTTAGAGTGTCTAGAGAATTGCTGGGAACTGGAAGGCAGGCAGAGAGACTGGCTCTCTGCACCCTGGCCTTTGGAGTGCCTCCTGCAGCCCAGATGGAAAAGCTGGATATTGGACTGCTGATGCATTGGAGCCCTCCATCCTTGAGCTCAGGTTGGAATGTGTGTAAATAAATAAACCATATTTCATAAAGACACTGCAGTCTCCGCTGACCTTCTTCCCAAAGAAAAGCAAACCCTGGAGGGGCACAGGGACCCCCGAGATCTCACCGCTCGGAGATTGGGGGAGGCGCGCAACAGTACGCTGTGGGCCTGTTTCATGATCTCCCACTTGCTGCAAAAGAATGAGCACGCAATTAGATGTGGCAGGAGTGGGACTCTGCAACTCTTGTTTTCCCATAGAGCAAGTCAGGGGAGGGTTCTTCAGTGCTGCGATCCTTCTCTGGCTATTTCCGATGGGTGCTATATCTCAAAGTGAGGTGCAGATGATGCATGTAGAAAGCAATTAACAAGTAACAATAGCAGTCATAATACTTCTGGGCATGGTTGCCCACCTAGAGAAAAAAATTGCTGGGGAGAAATTACTTGCACGGAGGCAGAGGAGGGTTCAGTTTTCTCTTCCCTACTTCTCCCCCCCCCAAGATAAATTCCTCAGTGGTCCCCACCTTTGTAGGGAATTGCGGGCTCCTTGTTTTAGACTGGCTGTTGCTGCATCTTGCGTGGAGTTCAGCACTGGTAGCTTGAGAGTTCTTTTAAAATTATTTTTAATTAAGTGTGTAGCCGGCAGCTGTTAAAACTCATACTGGATTGTTGTACTTTGTAATCTTCTGTCATGATTTATGATGATGATGATGCTTTGGAACCTTGTTTTATATTTTATTTTTGAAAGAAATGCACTTTTCTGTACTCTCGTCCTTCGCTTAGATATTTCATGCATTCTTGAAAGAAATAAGAATGTGCTTGGGGTGGGTCGGACGAGCGAACATCTCTCTACTTTGGGTTTGTGAGAGTTAGCAAACCTGAGCCTTAACCTTTTATATAAAGTAATCAGTGAAGTGCATTTCTCTCACTCTGCCCCCCCCCAGCCCCAGGAGCCCTCCCTTTTACGGCCAGGAACCTTTCTGTTCTGCAGGGCTGTTTCATATCCATTTGCGTAAACCAGAGCCTTTGTCTAAGGACAGTGTGTTCTGGTTGGCAAAGAATTCTTATGAAGAGCCTGCTTTCGCGTAGGAGAGCTTACGAGGACCGGACGCAGGTATTTATGTCTGCTTTACAGTTGATGGGGACAGTGAGAATGGACTTTTATGTGCGTCGCTGCCTTGTGCTGAGTCAGACAGTGTGGTGTAATGGTTAGAGTGTCAGACCTGGAAGCCCAAGGTTCACACCCCCATTTAGCCATGGAGCTCACTGGATGACGTTCAGGGGAAGGGCCGCAGCTCAGTGGTAGAGCATCTTCCTTGCTTGCAGAAGGCCCGAACTTCAGCCCCCGGCATCTCTAAGGCTGGAAGAGACTCCTTCCTGAAACCCTGGAGAGTCGCTGCCAATCAGTGTAGCAATACTGAGGTAGATGGACCAATGTTCTGGCTCATTAAGGCAGATTCCTATGGGGTATAAGGCAGTGCCTCTCAGCTTAACCTACCTCGCAGGGTTATTGTGAGGATAAAATCAGGAAGGGGAGAACCACGTGTACCACCTTGAACTCCTTGGGTGAAAAGGTGGGGTATAAATGCAAGTGCCGCCCCCTGGATTGGCTGTCAGTCAGAAGGCAGGCGGGTGGGGGCTGGCTGAGGTTGGTGGGGCAGTGCTCCATCCGCCCTAATGGGCCGGCCTCCACTGGGTGTGGCCAGTTATTTGAATATTGAGTCGCGTCGATTGCGGAATGAGTATCCACCCCTGTCGATATCTGATGTGTAAATTGACTGACGTATTGTTCTCCCCAGTTACGTATATTGGTGGGATGTAAGCACAATCATATGAATACGAAAGAGAGAGAGGAGTCCCATGCAGAGCCAGCCAGAGGCTTTCAGTGATGACTGAGGTGAGCAAATCCAACCTTCCAATTTTGCCCCTTGATGGCTGAAGCCTCTGTATGGTATCCTGTGGACAGGCAACCTGGGGATTTTCTGAAATGAAGGTGCAAAGGTGCAATACTTAAAATAACTGCAAGGTCGAGCTTCTCGGTAACACGGACCACCCCTCTACAGCGCCAACCCTGTAGGTCGGGCCCATAGCACTGGGTGTCCCATCCTGTTTCTCCCTCTCCTTTTTCTACCACCCACATGGGTGCCTCCTTAGGGCAAGAGATGTGGGATTCTCTCTGCCTTGTGGGAACCTCATCCCACTGTCCCCAAAATACGTGCCTAATGCTGTTTGTCCTTATAGAATTGTTGTAAGGATTGCTGGAACAAGGTCTGTGCAATGCATGTACCTGTTATTGCCTACTCTGTATCTTGGAAAGTTGTTTGTTGGTTCGCAGTGCCTTTGGAGACTTCTTAAGACACCGCAGCCATATTTAGCTCCTGAGCAGGTTTTTGTCTATGTTTGAATACAGTTGGGTGCCGTTTTGAATCAAGACGGTAGACTGACCCATTTGAACCTGCACTGTTTTTTTAAAACCGCTGATTTCAAAACTGCACTGATTCTTTGGTTTCTTACCGTTCCCGAGCTGCGAGTATGAGGCTGTGAGTGTGTATATAAAACCTGCTCTTCCTGGATTTTAGGTACCCGCTGGGCTTTGCTCAGTCCTGCCAAAAGGCTTCTGCCAAATGCGGCCTTTTGAAGCAATGATCCTTGTTCTGGAAAAGGGAGCTTCCTTTCATTTGGAGCATGTGATGACAGCTCCTGTCTTGCGGGGTGTGAGCACGTGTGTGAGTTCAGGAGGTGCCTTGCAGCAATTTGTCAGGCTTCTTCTGCCCTGGTTAAAGGACCGGTTTTCCTTGTTAATTTGCAACTCGCACCGTACTTAACCACGTTGAGTCACTCTAAGTGGAAGGCAGAAGATCTGCTGCGGTCAGATGCCAGCCGGCTACGGCGAATGCTCGCAAATGGGCGCAAGTCTTGGGCTCGGGGCAGCGGTCATTTTCAGTAACTCATATCCTTTTGCGGATGCGTTGCTTCTCCTGGTGAAGGCTAAACAACAGCGCCGTGGGCTTTAGATGCTCCTGTGCCCCTTCCTGGCCTTGTCTCAACGGCACTTCGCCTTTCCCATGGCATGAAGGCTGATCCGAAAATTGGTTCATATGTAAGTTTGTTTTGGGTTTTGGGTTTGATTTTCGTTTTGACGCAACGCAAACCCTCGACTGCGGAAGCCGTGACCCTGCCGCATGGATCCTGCCTGGCTTAGCGAGCATAGACCTGTGATGTTGTTGTGTCACTGTCTTGGCTCCTGATCCTGTTGCAGAAATCCCCCTGAGGACATCCCCGTGGCCACAGGGAGAATTCTGAAGTCATGGGGCTGAGCTGGGGGGGGGGCAAAAGAGAGCCACTGTGGTGTACGGGTGCAGGCCTGGGACCTGGGAGAGACCAGGGTTCAAATCTGCACTCAGCCATGAAGCTGACTGGGTGACCTTGGAGGCCAGTCACTGCCTCTCAAGCTAACCTACCTCGCAGGGTTGTTGTGAGGATCAAAATGGGGAAGTCAAAATGGGGAAGCCATGTGCCCCACTTTGAGCTCCTGAGAGAAAAGGTTGGGCTATAAATGCCATGAATGAATGATGTTGGGCGGGAATTATGGGGGTTGGCTCTTTCCAGATACTCCTCCTGTTGTTTTCAGACAACACTCTCACGCTCACCTTTCAGGAGAGGCAGTTAAATAGGATGCTGGGTCCGCAAGACTGTTTTTGACCCCAACCCAGTGCCTTCCCCCTGTTGCTGGACTCCCAGCCAGCATGCCTTGCATGCGTTGCTAACCGCTGGGTTAGTTTAAGCTAGGAATTATATATTTTATGTTATGTTATTTTAGGCCCCAGCTTTTCATCCACGGAGCTAAAGGTGGCTGCATGTGGTTTTCTCCTCCCTGTTTTAGGCCCCCAACAGCCCTGTAAGGTAGGTTAGGTTGGGAGAGAGTGAGTGACCGGCCAAAGGTCACCCAGTGAGCTTCATGGCCAAATGGGTATTCGAACCCTGGTCTCTCCCAGGTCCTGGCCCAAGACTCTAACCACTATGCCACACTACTCTTGTTGGCTCTCTAATCTGGATGTCGCTAGAGGAGTCCTTTCCCAACCTGGTCTCCTCCAGATTTCTTAAAATTTATTTATTACATCTATCTCCCACCTTTTCCTCTAAGGAGCTTGAGGCGCCGTATGTGGTTCTCCTCACCCTCCACTTTATCCTCACAGCAACCCTGTGAGGTAGGCTAGGTGTCAGGTTGGGGAAAGGCAGTCCAGGCTGGGAACAGATTTTTCTGAACTCCTCAAGCCTCTGCACCTTTTTCTGGCTTGGATCTTGTTGCCGGAGCCTCACGCCCGCCTTCCTGTGCAGTGCCGGGTGAGTCATTTGACCTTCCGTACGGTTGGCTTTCCCAACAGAAATGACAGCATTTCCTGAATTCAGAGCGGCTGCGGTTGCTTTAACTTTCACTCCTGACAAACGCGTCACGAGTGTTAGCAGCGTGGGAGAAGATCCTGCTGTGAATCCCCCCCCCCCAAAAAAAACTTTCTAAAGGGCAGTTTCTATCAAAAATCAAAAGCTGCAGAGAGCAAAATAAACACAAGGTATTTAAGCTGGGACAGTAGTTTTGCTTTCTGCTGTTTTGCCTCCGTAAGCTCCTTTTGTCATTTTTTTGGCTTCCTTCTCCTTTTCCTCTCTCAGGTGGTCATTTAAGAATGATGGAACAGCCCCTAAACTCTGCATGTTGTTCGACGCCTTGTTTAAATCAGCCTTGGCCAACGGGGTGCAGTCCAGACGTTTTGGACTACATGCTGGCTGGGGCTGATGGGAGCTGTACTCCAAAACATCTGGAAGGTGCCAGGTTGGCCACGGCTTAGCCAGTGTGGTGTAGTGGTTAGAGTGTCAGGCTGGGACCTGGGCGAGACCAGGGTTCGAATCCCAGCTCGGCCATGAAGCTCACCGGGTGACGTTGGGCCAGTCACTGGCTCTCAGCCTAACCTACATAACAGGCTTGTTGTGAGGATAAAATGGGTGGGGCCTTTGAGTGGTGGGCGGGGCTACAGAAAGCAAGTGGGTGAAGCAAAACTAATATTGCACAGCAGGGCAGCTCCTACATGCTTACACACACTTGCACCCCCCTCTTTGTCTTCCATCCAGACAAGGGAGAGGCATGATGGCAGTTCAGAGAGGCACCCTGGCCAGGTGAAAGCATGCCAAGGGGTGCAGAGCAAGGGCAGCGAGGCAGTGCCTAGCTTCCTGTGAACTGGTTGCTGTCTGTTGCTCCTAGTGGTGTTTGGAGATGCCCAGATCTATCTTTCTCCCCCCCTCCCCAAATCCTGAGGAACCTCCCCCTCCTCGCTGCCTTGCCCTTGTCCTGGAAACGGCAGTTAGTGCAGAATGCTGCAGCCAGACTGCTGCAGCCAGACTGCAGACAGGAGCGAGACCCTGTCAGTGTATCTAGACACCTCTGCTCAGAGATCTGCACTGGTTGCCGATTTGTTACTGGGCCAAGTTCACGGTGTGACTACTGGTATATAAAGCCTTTAACAGCTTGGGAGCAGTTTACTGCCTTACCCCGTATGTGCTCACTCAAGCACTTCAGTCAGCAGAATAGGCAGGCGCCGCATAACACTTGTTATGAAACTCCACACTTGGAAGGAATTGTTCCTTTAGTCTGGCAGCACCTACTGTTTGGAACTCCCTGCCTGTTGACGTCAGGCAGGCGCCTTCGTCGTATTCGTTTTAGTGCCTCCTTGCAACTTTTTTGTTTAGGCAAGCCTATCCAGACACGTAGGTGTTGATGTGCTTTAATCTTTTTGGCCTGGTGCTATTTTAATGGTTTTAAAAATGTTTTTGATGACTTGTTTTTAACAGCTTCATTGATAATTTTAGGGGTTTTGTTTGGTAAGCTACTTAGAAGCTTTTTACAGCCAAACGGTATATACACTTTATTAAATAAATAAATATTCTGTATTAGCAGAGTGGGGAGGAGTGCCTGGCTGGGAGTCCAGAGTCTGTGAGTTCAAATCCCCGCTCGTGTCTCCTGGGTGTCAAGGGCCAGCTAAAGATCACCCCCACGGGGCGTGGCTCAGGGGTGACGTGCCCTGCCACCTGTGCAGCCGTGGGCAAGCTGCAGAGTCCCAAGGAGCCCAGTTGCCCTCCAGCTGACAGTTGTGGACAAGGAAGGGGCTGGCTTGTGCAGCTGTGGCAAGCTGAGCAGGCCCTAGCTGGTTGGGGAGGACTAGCCTCACAGGGAGGCATTGGTAAACTCCCTCTGAATACCGCTTACCATGAACACCCTCTTCATAGGGTGGCCATAAGTCGGGATCAACTTGAAGGCAGGCCATTTCCATTTTCATTATAAACATACGTATGTACAGACCCGGTGGAGACATTCCTCCTTCCCTCCCCACCAGTCTTGTTTTTATAAGGCCTGGAGATGCCAGGAGTTGAACTTGGGACCTTCTGCATGCAAGAGAGCTGTGGCCCCTTCCCAGTCACATGAGTTGGTTGGCCTGTCTCTGGACTCTGTCTTGGAAGGATCCTCTGTGTGAACCGCCTGCCTTCCCTCAACTCAAGGATGGGCAACGTGTGGCCCTATTGGCAATCCCTGACCACCATGCTGGCTGGGCCAGACGGTTCTTGTCCTCTAGTGAGATCTGGGGCAGGGACACAGCTGACGTATGGGGGGAGGAACTGTCTCCTAAAGGGGAGGCACGTTTGATGGTGCGGTGTCGGCCCCCTTGTTGTGCGACCCACCCAGGAGATGGTGTTGTTTCTCTTTGAACGAACTTCAATGAAAGACGAATCGGCATAGCAAAGTAGCCCACTGGAGGAGTTCTCCAGTCATGCCCTCTTTAGGCGTGTGTGTGCGAGATGAGGCAACACTCTGTCACGTGAGCCTCCTCCCAGTCTGAACCGGTCCCGGTCAGAAACGGGTTCTCCCCCTCTGCTGTGGGTGAGAGCCAGGCATTCTCACGAGTTGGGCCGCCCGGTTGGTCCGTAAGTGGAGAAAACATGCACAGCGCTGCCTCTAGGCCCCCAACTGCTGCTCCTCCCTCCCCAAACACTTCTCTCCTGCCTGACGAAACCGGCTCTGCTCTGCTCACTGATGTCGCCTTTTGGCCTTTTCTCCTCAGTTGTCAGCGGTTATCATGTGGGCGACGTGTTGCAACTGGTTTTGCCTGAACGGGCAGCCCGAGGACATCCAGCACCGCCCGCAGCAGGGGACCCGCGCGCAGGCATACTCCAACGCCGGCTACAGCTCCTTCCCCTCCCCCACGGGCGCCGAGCAGGGCTGCAAAGGCTGCGGGGCGCGTTTTGGCAGCGCCTCCCTTAAGGTGAGTGGCGGTGGGTCCGGGCCCGTCTCGTCCAGCATCCTGTTCTCATAGTGGCCAGCCCCAATGGGAAGCCCGCAAGCAGGACCCGGGTGCAACAGCAGCTCTCCCCTCCTGCTGATCCCAGCAACTGGCATTCAGAAGCATTCTGACTCTGATCACGTCAATTCCTCACTTCAGGTGGAAAGAAGTTTGGGGGTGAGGTGGGGAGGGAAAATGAGGCCTGGGTTTGGTTTCCTGTGGGGGAGGGAGGACTAGAGACTTGTGGCGCCTTTGGCAGTTATTTGCTTTACTTGTAAATGTGGAAGGAAACAAGGCTGTGCGTTCTCTGTGTGTATCCATGTGCGCACCCATGTGCGCTCACACAAACACACGTGTATGCATGCAAGTCCTTCCCAGCCCTCCAATCACTTGGATAGGTGTCGCCTTCCCCCAGCTCTGATGGGTGTCTTGTAGAAATACACTGTGAGATTTCCAGCCATCTCCAAACCATTAGTTTCCATCAACTGACCATTATTAACTACCACCTTAACACTGCAATCCTTCTCCCGTCCCCCCCCCAAAAAAGCTTGCTACGTCTTGGGGACATTTTGGGTTCGTCTCAATAAAGGTATTGCCCGGTTTTGGAATCTCGGTTTATTTTCCTACAAATTAATTGCTGGAATCCTCCCCTGCACCACTGTCTTACTTTAATTTGTTTTAATCCTTCCCTTACTCCTAGATCAGAGCAGAGTTTTTACCTCCCTAATAACCCTGCAAGGTAGATCTGGCTGAATGCGCTCATGGTGGCCCAAGGTCATGCAGTGAGCTTTGCAGCTAGCTGGGGTTTAAATCCAAGTCTCCCTGGGCCTAGACCCAAACGCCAGGCACCACAATGCTAATAACCACCCTCCCACACTGCTTCTCAACTTCCTGTGGACTCCTGAAAGACATGCATGCACTTGGAAGATCTCCCGGGCAAGTTTGTGATCTGCCGGCTGGGTGTTCCAGTATCCTCGCTGTTCCAGTTTAGCTTCTGCTGAAAGCTTTTAAGTCAGCCGAGCTGGTTTGTTGACGGCCAAAGGTCATCGCGAGACAAGGCTCCTTTTAGAACTCACGAGGACTGCATGCTGTGTGATGAATATAACCATTAATTTTACTACCATTGCCAAACCAGGGGGAAAAAAGGCATCATGTGTTCATGGAGAACAGGAAGCTCATTGAACCATTTTATACTGAATGGCCTCTGTGGCACAAGGCGTTCACAACGCTGTTGTTTCTCTCTCTCTCACACACACACACACCCCGGAAAAATGTGCTTGTTAGTGAGGAGGCCAGCAGAAAAATGGAACATAGAAAGTGGCCTTACACTGACTCAGACCACTGGCCCTTCTAGCCTATACTAACGCTGCAGCTGTTTCAGACAGGGATCCCTCCCAATCCTACCTGCAGATGCCAAGGGTTGACCCCCGACCTTCAGCATGCAATGCTTTAGCTCTGAGCTGCGGACCTTTCCCATAAAAGCCTGTGCTGGCTCTTTTGGGGGATGGGACTGTGGAATTTGGCCAGATCTTTCTCTCTTGCTGGCTTTTTTCCCACTGAAGGTGGGAAGCAGTAAACATTTTGCTCAGGGTGCCCACAACCTTACGGGACGAGGCAGGTCATAAAGCTGTTAAGATTCAGGATGCTTAGTAGTTGTTTTTTTTAAAAAAATTGTTAGGGGAAATGCTCTGAAGTGTGCCACGATGTTAGAGAGCAGATCTCCCTGCTGACTTTTGTGCCTTACAACGAGCCAAGTGGTGAATGCAAAGATTCTAGAGATCCCCAGTCCTTGTTTAGGGCCTACTGTGGCCATAAATAGTTAATGCTTTCGTTCCCTATATTCTGCCCCCCCCCTGGCTTGCCACGTGTGGTATAATTCATAGGCATAGGCATTACACTTCTTGGCAGAGAGTTTAGCTTACTTCTGTCCTTCCCCTCCTCCCCAAATTCAGTTGCCTTGACCTGTCTTGTAAGGCCCGATTCCCACTTTCTCTTCCGACATGGCGAATTCCCTTCGTAACGTATCTCCGGGTCACGGCACCTGGTATTTTACCACCCAAGGGACACGTGGATGATCTGGATGACCGAGTAGGCTTCCTGACATGGTTGAAGGGCCACGTGTCTCTGCGCTCATTGCCTTGCGAAGTTGGTTTTACTGTGGCCACAGGGAGCACCAGAATCCGGCCTCTCTGGGGAGCAACACGGGGTGCCCCTTCTGACTCTTTGGACTACAACTCCCATCAGCCCCAGCCAGCCCAGCCGTGCTCCCTCCCATCAGCCCCAGAATCCGACGGCGCTGCTGGCTGAGTCTGACAGGAGTTGTAGTCCAAAGTATTTGGAGGGGCACCAGATCTTCCTCTGCCCCTGAGATCCCCATCTTGATGTTTCTCCCCTTTCTTCCCTTTTTCGAACAGCACGTCTGCCTGGACTGCAAAAAGACCTTCTGCTTGGCTTGTTCGTGCCAGCCAGAAAGCGGCCCCTGCCTTTGCCACCTCTGCGAGCGGTTCCGAGCCACGGCCTTCCAGCGGGAGGAGCTGATCAAAATGAAGGTGAAGGACTTGCGGGACTACCTGGAGCTCCGGGAGATCTCCACGGAGATGTGTCGCGAGAAGGACGAGCTGGTGTGTCTGATCATTGGCCAGCGGCCCGTGGGCCCCCAAGTGGACAGGCCCCCCTGGGTCCCTCCGCTGACGCTGGTCTCCCCTGTCCAGGAGGAAGATCCGCCTCCACCTGCCGCACCGGACTCCTCTCCTGAGTGTCCCTCAGCAGACCCGGGCTTGCAGACTGAGGAGCAGCTGCAGGTATTGCCCACCCCGGCGTCATTCTCCTGTCAAAATCCCGGGGTGGTCCTTTGCCCTCGTCATTGGGTGATTTGGCAAGGTTACCGTTTGCACTTAAGAGTGAACACGCCCCATCTCGTCTGATCTGGAAAGCTAAGCAGGGCCAGGCCTGGTCAGTACTTGGATGGGAGACCGCCTGGGAATACCGGGTGCCGTAGGCTTAGAGGAAGGCAGTGGGAAACCACCTCTGACCATGAAAATCCTATGAATATCAAAAGATTCATAGGGTCACCATAAGTCGTAATTGACTTGAACAACAATGCCCACTTCGTTTTTTTTTAAATCCCTGGCATTTATATATTGCCCAGTCTATTTGTTGTTGTTGTTGTTGATAATGATAAATAAAATTTATATCCTACCCTTTCTCCCAGTAGGAGCCCAGGGCGGCCTCTGGGCCGTTCACATATTTCACATATTTTTTACATTAAAAACAAATAAATACAAGCCCAATCGAAGCCAGAGAACAGTCAGTAACAAAATGTGTGTGTGCCATAAGGATGTACGAAGCTGCCTTCGACTGAGTCAGGCCTCTTGGCCCATCTAACTCGGTATTGTCTACACTGACTGGCAGCGGCTCTGCAGGGTTCCAGACAGCGAGTCTCTCCCAGCCCTCTCCGGAGATGCTGTTGGGGATTGAACCCCGGGTCCTTCTGAATGCAGGGCAGATGCTCTGCCACTGGGCTCCGGCCCTTCCAGCCCAACGGCTGATGTCAAACCAACATAAAAACATCAGGAGCTCGCTAAAAGCAATTTAAAAGCCAAGCAAAGGCCTGGAAGAACATAGAAAGTGGCCTAATACTGAGACAGGCCATTGGCCCATCTTGCTGAGTTTTGTTTACACTGGCTGGCAGCAGCTCTTCAGGGTTTCAGGCAGGACACCTCTTCCAGCCCTACCTGGAAATGCTAGGATTGAACCTGGGGCCTTCTCCATCCAAGGCAAGGACTCTGCCATTGTGCCACAGCCCTTCCTAACATATATGAATGAATGAATGAATTTATTTTGGTCACAGACCAGCCAAGCCTGACATATATGCCTTCAGTTGGTCAGCACGTATACACATGAGGGGGCAATCCTTTAGATATTCAGGCCCCAAGACCTTTGGGGTTTTGGAGGTGAATACCAGCCCTCTCAGTTGGGCCTGGAAACTGGCTGGAAGCTGTGTTGAAGATGGCGCGCTGACGTGATGCAATCCTGTCTGTTACCCTCCAGTAACAACCTCGCCCCTCCATTTTGGGGGTAGCCGAAGCTCCTGGATCATTTTCAGAGGCAGCCCCACGTATAACGCAGTCATCCAACTGGGAGGTTACTGGGGTATGAGTAACGCCTGTCTCTTGTCAAGAGAAGAGTTGTGGTTGGCTACGTCGTCATCAACCACACAAGAGTGGGTGGGGTGGGCTGGGGTTGCAAGCCCTTTGCCTGCAGACTGCGAGAAGCAGCAGTCTGAGTTTCTTAGCCCTTAAAGCAGGTTCTTGTGTAAGGGAGCTGGGGGAGACTGCCTGTGGCCCTGAAAGGCTTGTGCAGGGCCGCTTTGGATGCTCCTTCAGACTACTGAGCTTTGCTTAGAAAGCTCTTTAAAATAGGCACTGGGGGGGGGCTGCAGTGGCTGGGTTGCTGCGTAAAAACACCTGCTAGCCCAGCCCTTGCCTGTGGATGATGTTGTGGACTAAGAAGTCCTCAACATCACAGCAGCCACGCTGGCTGGGGCTGATGGGAGTTGTAGTCTAAAACTATCCGCGGGGCCCCAGGCTGGCGAAGGCTGTGCTAGCAGATTTTGTGGGGCTGATCAGTTGCTGAAGCTTTCTCCAGTTTCTTTCCTAAGGTTTATCATGTGGCGCCCTCCCCCACCAGTTGTCTTCCGTTTGGGTTTTTTCAGTTGACTCCTGTGGGTGCCACCCCCTCCGGTTACTGCTGTGCCCCTCTCCCCGCCCCCACTTGGGAGACAGAGAGGGGGCATTTGCACACACACTTTACGTTCTCAAGGGCTCCTGGCAAAAACTAGATCCGGCAGAAGTAACGAGCCTTGGAAAGAGCGCAGAGCTGAAAGAGGAAGTGGGGGAAACTGCTGTTCTTCCAACTTCCTCCTTCAGCTCTATGTACTTTTCGAGGGAGAAAATAAATAAATAAAGGTAACTGTACTCACCTCCTCATTGCCAAGGTGGTGATGGTTCATTGGCTGTGTGGGTGCCCGGGGCAGACCTCAGTGGTCCGCTGAACCCTCAGGCGCCATGTTGGTGACCGTTAAATCTATATCAGCCTGATTCAGCCTGTGGCAGCCAATCTGCTTGATGTGCCTGTTGGACTCTTAGCTGGACTCTTTTAGCCAACTGGAGAACCAGAGGGAGACTGAGGACCCCTTTGCCCCTCTTTGAGACTCTGGGATGGAAAGGGCCTCCCTCCAGAGGTCGGAGCGCTCTTGGCCCGGCAGCGGCTGTGTCACAAAAGAGCTAGGCTGCCTTGCATTCTCCGTGATGTCAGGGCTGCCTCACAATGCAGAACAGCAGGGCAGAGCCAGGCCTTCACAGCATGGTCCCCTGGTGGCCCTTTGCGGCTCAATCATGACTGACCCAGCTCTGCTTCCTTGGAGGCACCATCCTAGGGCTTTCCTTCTCGAGCCCAGGCAGTCCTAACGGGGCTTAGTCAACTATCAGGTAAAGGGCCCGGCTAACCATTTCAGGGTTCAGCTTGGGTATGGTGCCGACTTCCGGAGCTTCCTCTTAGGATTCCTTGTTGCCTCATTGAAGTCAAGAGGGACCAAGAAGCCAAGCGGACTCTTACCTATACATCTTCCCCCCCCCCGCCTCCTCCTCCCTTGAATGGTGGTTTTTATAGGGCAGAGGTTCACAAACGCTGGTTCATGGATCAGCAGTGGTCCGTGAGCTTCACTCAGGTAGTCCTTGGCACTGTCAGCCAGTGTGGTGTAGTGGTTAGAGTGTCCGACTGGGACCTGCGAGAGCAGGGTTGAAATCCCCACTCAGCCGTGAAGCTCACTCAGTGACCTGGGGCCAGTCAGACCCTCTCAGCCTAAGCTGCCTCGCCCCTTGTTGTGGGGATTAAATGAGGAGGGTGAGAACCATGAGTGCACCTTGAGCTCCTTGGAGAAAAAGCGAGATATAAATGTTGATAATATCAACAACTATTATTATTATTGATTTTAATTGCTTCTTTTATTACATTGTATTTTATTGTATTGCCATTTGAATTCTATGGAATTGTTGTTGTTGTTATGTGCCTTCAAGTCGATTTTGACTTATGGCGACCCTATGAATCAGCGACCTCCAATAGCGTCTGCCATGAACCACCCAGTTCAGATCTTGTAAGTTCAGGTCTGTGGCTTCCTTTATGGAATCAATCCATCTCTTGTTTGGCCTTCCTCTTTTTCTACTCCTTTCTGTTTTTGCCAGCATTATTGTCTTTTCTAGTGAATCCTGTCTTCTCATGATGTGTCCAAAGTACGATAACCTCAGTTTCATCATTTTGGCTTCTAGTGACAGTTCTGGTTTAATTTGTTCCGACACCCAATTGTTTGTCTTTTTCGCGGTCCATGGTATGCGCAAAGCTCTCCTCCAGCACCACATTTCAAATGAGTTGATTTTTCTCTTATCCGCCTTTTTCACTGTCCAACTCACATCCAAACATAGAGATCGGGAATACCATGGTCTGAATGATCCTGACTTTGGTGTTCAGTGATACAATCTTTGCATTTGAGGACCTTTTCTAGTCCTCTCGTAGCTGCCCTCCCCAGTCCTAGCCTTCTTCTGATTTCTTGACGATTGTCTCCCTTTTCGTCAGTGACTGTGCCAAGGTATTGATAATCCTTGACAAGAAACAAAACAAGCAATCAAAATATAATTAAAAATCGTACAGCACCTAGCACAGCGCTTTACAATTGCTTCAACGGGGCAGAGAGATAGTTAAGTGGTTTGCAAGACTCTCAGCAATGTTCAAGTGGTCCATGAGGAAAAAAAGTTTGGGAACTAACTACAGTTCTAGGGCCTCCAGGCTTTCAGCTGCCGCTTTTCCTTCTAGGCAATTGAGCATGTGTTACCGAGCCAAGACGACATGGCGGAAGTGGAGAATGCAGTAGAAGCGCTGATCGAGGAGGAGACGCAGGTAGGCGAAGGCACAGGATGGCGGGAACTGGGAAGGCTACTTACCTGGGCTGGCCAAGGCAGGGGTCACCGGTGTGCCCGAGTTGAAAGGGCAGGGGTTGCAATAAAAACGGAAAGTGGTCTGTAGGCTGAAAAGCGCTCTGAAAAAACCCTTCTGGGAATGTGGTCCTGTGGAAGCCTCAGTCGCTTGCTTCTGCAAAGCTGGAATGTCACAGTGGGGTGTTTCTCACTGGTTGACCAGCCTCCATTTCCCCAAATCCCCTGCTCCGGTCCTGCATGCTTGCTACTAACCATTTGCTGAACCTGTCCCATGCCGCTCTGATTTCAAAACGTGAACGCATCTATATATCATTTATGCTTTCCTTCTCAGGCAGTATTGACTCCAAAAGGGAGCTGCAGCCATTTGCAAGGGATCCTGTGTGTGTAACCACTAGGGATGGAGGAGGGTGTGGTCCGCTTTTTTAAAGAAACTGGCCCAATTTGCAACTCACAGACTAATACACCGATTGGAACATAATTATGCTTTGGATTTTGTGCTTCCCCAAACTTTGCGACTGTGATTCTCATCGTCCCTGCCCATTGGCCATGCTGGCTGGGGCTGATGGGGTGTAGCGTAAAACCTCTGGAGGGCACAGGTTGGGGGAGGATGCTATAGTCTGTTTGGCTTTGTACTTTCTGTGCATTTTTAATTAAAGCTAATTGCTGAGCCTCCAAAAAAAAAAAAAAGCACACACTCATTCCACAGTCTGCACCCTGATAACTGTAAAGAGTTGTGCCCTGATAAATATGCCCCCCAGTACTTGGGCCCACGCCAGAAAGGCATTGCAGGCACATAATCTGCTTCTCAAATAGGATGCTTGGATGTCCTTTGATCCTTATGTGCTTGATAAAAAAGTTTATGACTTCCACTTAAGTAGCAGTAGCCGCACCTGAAGACACTTCTACTAGAGTTGGTGCTTTCGCATCTAGACCTGGAGGGACAGTTGGTCTTACTGGACCTCCCCAAGCTCTGGGTAGCAGATTGTGAGGGGGTTCTTTTTCACTGCAATAAGACAGGCTGCAGCATCAGTTTCACCTCCCAACTACTTTGTATTTCAGTCCACTGACTCAGAGGATAACTTAGTTTCCGGACGGCGGGCCTCCCTCTCTGACCTAACAAGCATGAGAGACATAGATGCTCTCTCAGTGAGGCAGCTGAAGGAGATCCTCGCTCGCAACTTTGTTAACTACAAGGGCTGTTGTGAGAAATGGGAACTGATGGAGAGAGTGACCCGCCTTTACAAAGAGAAGGATCTTCAGCAGCTGGGTAAGTGGTGTTGTTTTAAAACAACTTTTCATCTTTGAATAAGGGTGGGAATAAGAAGGCTTCTTTGGTTGGCCTTGGAGATCACAACGGGTTCTGCAGGCCAAAACCTTGAATGGTCTGGAAGAGAGCTATTGATGAGGCAACTTGGAGCGTCTTCAGAGGGCTCCCTCACCAGGTCAGCTCTCCGGAAGCCAGGAAGGAAAGTAAAATGTATGAGTGTCTGGCCCAATATGACCTGTTAGTCTGTAAGATCTCTAGGCTGTCAATGTGCTGAACCGTTGCCTGGCCTCGATAATGGACTGGATGAGAGCTAACAAACTGAGGCTCAATCCAGAGATGCTGTTGGTACGCGATTTCTCTGATCAGACGGTGGATATATACCCTGTCCTGGACGGGGTTACACTCCCCCTAAAGGAGCGGGTTCGTAGTCTGGGAGTTCTTTTAGATCCTTCCCTGTCACTGGAGGCTCAAGTAGCCTCGGTGGCACGGAATGCGTTCTACCATCTTCGGTTGGTAGCCCAGCTACGTCCCTATCTGAGCAGAGAGGACCTAACATCAGTGGTACATGCTCTGGTAACCTCACAATTGGATTACTGCAATGCGCTCTATGTAGGGCTGCCTCTGAAGACAGTTCGGAAGCTACAGCTTGTGCAAAACGCGGCTGCCAGATTGATAACAAGGACCAAGCGGTCCGAACACATAACACCTCTTCTGGCCCGCTTGCACTGGCTTCCAATTTGCTTCCGAGCCAGATTCAAAGTGCTGGTTTTGACCTACAAAGCCTTATACGGCGCGGGACCACAATACCTGTTGGAACGCCTCTCCCAATATGAACCTGCCCGTACACTGCACTCGACATCGAAGGCCCTCCTCCGAGCTCCGACCCACAGAGAAGCTCGGAGGGTGGTAACAAGAACTAGGGCCTTCTCAGTGGTGGCCCCCGAACTGTGGAACAGTCTTCCCGATGAGGTGCGCTTGGCGCCGACGCTGCTGTCTTTTCGGCGCCAGGTTAAAACCTTCCTCTTTTCTAGGGCTTTTAATTTAACTTAATTCAGTTTTAAAGTGTGTTGTAATTGTTTTTAGATCTTTCATTCTCTGTACTTTTGCTGTATGATATTATTGGATTTTATTGTATATATTTGTATTGCTTGTTGTTCACCGCCCAGAGAGCTATGCTAGTGGGGCGGTATAAAAATTTAATAAAATAAATAAATAAATAAATAGGCTCCCTCCCTCCCCATTCCAAATGCGTCATCGTAAGCCTCGTTCCTCTTCTCCCAAGTAATTTTTCCAGCCCTCTGTCCCTACTTCCCAAAAGGCACTTGTAAGGGGATGGCAGATCTTGTTGCTCTATCTCTAGCCCTGTTGCAAAAGGGTTTTTAATCGAACGCCTTTTTTCTGTTGACAGTTTCTGATACAGATGATCAAGCTGGTAAGCAGTTTTTCCTTCTATCAACATGGTAGCTTAATCTGAGGGACTGGAGTTTATTTTGTGGGGAAAACTTTTATCTCATTTCTGGAAAGCGTGTGGTCATATATATGGATGACTTGATATTCTCTGTCATGCTAAAGAAATAGGCATAGGAGAGGTCTGAACTGCTGATCAAACTGCTGTACGCCTTCCGTCTCTGGCAACAACTTCTCTACCAGAGGAATGGCAGCAGTTGATGGAAACACCAGTCTTTTAAAATGGTTTCAGAGATTGTCTAACAAACAGACTTTGGCTTCATGGCCCTGCCAACCAGTCAGTCTTTAGTGAGGACAGAGATAAGCCTTGTATATTGGGCACAAGTAAGCGTGGGATTTGTTGAAGGAAATTATGTGTCTTGGATGTGGTGGAATTTCTTCAGGGTGCTGTTAAGCCTGGG
This sequence comes from Rhineura floridana, assembly GCF_030035675.1. NCBI lineage: Eukaryota > Metazoa > Chordata > Lepidosauria > Squamata > Rhineuridae > Rhineura > Rhineura floridana. The sequence continues at coordinate 2,572,257 of NC_084500.1, read as the reverse complement.
GCTAAGGGTGGTGGCTGTGGTAACTAACAGAACTTGTTGGAACAACTTTTGGCAATGCTCTTTGCAAAGAAATGCACCAGTCAGGGTAGGTAGCCGGTGCCCCTCCAGAAGTTGTGAGACTCCACCTTCCACGGCCAGTGGCCAGGGATGATGGGAGTTGAAGTCCCGCAATTTCTGGAGGGACACAGGCCTGCTCGGCCTGCTATATAGGTCACCAACTGGGTAAAAGACAGTCAACGGCAGCAGGGCCTAAAATGGTGTGGTGTAGTGGTTAAGGTGTTGGACTGTGACCTGGGAGACCAGGGTTCGAATCCCCACACAGCCATGAAGCTCACTAGGTGACCTTGGGCCAGTCACTGCCTCTCGGCCACATGAAAACCCTGTTCGTAGGGTCGCCATAAGTCGGAATTGACTTGAAGGCAGTGCATTTACATTTATCACAAAGAAACACCCTGAAGAGAATAACAACTAGATCATCCAGATACTCCTCAGGATGTTCACATCCCTGCCCATTGGCCATGCTGGCTGGGCTGGATGGCACTGTAGGTCAAACATTGCTGTAAACCGCCCATAATTGCTGTAAACCGCCCAGAGAGCTTTGGCTATGGGGCAGTATATAAATGTAATAAATAAAAAAACATCCATCTGGAGGGCACCAGGTTGGGGAAGGATGCTGTAGAAGCATGTTTGGTTTTGTGCCTTCTGTGCATTTTTAATTAAAGCTAATTGCTGAGCCTCCAAAAATAAGGACACACCCACTCTACAGTCTGCATCCTGATAACTACCCCGGCCATAAGCAAGCATCCAGAGGATGCTCCTGTCCCGTTCATTGCGGTTCCTCTTTGCTTCCACATCCCTTTTTAGTTCCTCCAATCCTTTCCTAGGCCATTTGGGAAGTACGATGAGAATGCTAAAATGGCAACGCCTAAAGTTGATGCTGGGCAGTTATAGGCAGCTGCTCTTGCCTAGAGATGGACTCTTTCCCAGCAGCATCCCCTCAAAAAAATCTCCTTTTGTGGTTCCAGCTCCATCAGGTAACACCACGCTCCCCGGCTCAGAAGACAACCTCTGCAAGATCTGCATGGACTCCGTCATCGACTGTGTCCTCCTGGAATGTGGCCACATGGTCACTTGCACCAAGTGCGGGAAGCGCATGAACGAGTGCCCCATCTGCCGGCAGTACGTGATTAGAGCCGTCCACGTCTTCAGGTCTTAAGGGGCGTCCGAAGCAGGACAGACTGCTGTCTTACAAGATTCATCCACCGTGACGGAGAGCACACGGGTTCCAGCCGTCCAGCCGCCATTCCTAAGACGATAGGTGAGATGAGGGATGGAGGACTGCCGAAGGCTGGAGCTTTGATAGGCTGTGCGCCCCACACAATAACTGTACATTATACCGCAGTGCCTGGAGAGCTGGAAGTCCTCAATAGAGCTAGAAAGGAAAGTGCTGTGCCTCTCTGTCTCTCTCTGTCCGCTCGAGACAGGGCATAAAGAAACGCGTGACGACTGTCCTCCCAGACGTCAAGGCTCTTCCCCTCTGGGGCGAATAAACAAGGTGGTCTAAAGAGGAAGAGACATTTGCTGCTATCAATTCTCCTCCTCTTTTTCTTAAAGAAAAGGGGAAAAAAAGAGGCCTTTTACAGGGACTTCGCATTTTTATTTCTGGGACTTGTTCCTTTTTTTGGGGGGGGAAGGGTTTTAACTTTTAAACAAGCTCCTCTTGGGTTTATTAGCTAGCCTTGCAGGTCAGGCTAAAAAGCTGGCTCTTCTGTAACCTTGGATTTGTGTTCTGAGCAATTTGCAGTGTCGTAGTGGCCGTGGAGAAGTTTTTTTTAATCTGTGGTGGCCCCTCCTGATAGTGCAGGGTGGAGCCGGGAGTGGATTTGCAACTGTGAACGAGAAGTTTAGTTGGGTTTCTTGCACGCATGTGTCTCAAGGGCTACTTCCTTGTTTTTTTTCTTTCTTTCTTTCTCTCTGACTTTCCTCCTGTGAGGAAGTTCAGTGGTCTTTGTGGAGCTGCAGGAACTGTTTCAAGTCTGGTGTTCCGTGTAGAAGAGAAGCCATGCCATTTGGGTTGGGTCTTGGCTAACGGAATTTTGCATTGGGAACAGCAAAGCAAAGAACCTACTCTGACATAACTTTGACACTCCCAAAGGCCATTGTGTGAAGATAAAACATTACATTAGCATCAGTGTGCAACTTGAGCTGTTCTTTTTGTTTGATTTGGCGCATTGGCCTCTGGCGACTCTCTGCTACAATTTCTCATACTGGAACGAACAAATTTCCTGTCGTCTCCCTTCAGGAGGCCAAATACCGCTTACTAATCAATTTTGTTTTTATTTTTGAAATGCTTGCTTTTGCCTTAACATGCCAAGTTTTGCTGTCTCCGTTGCCTCTGTTGCGAAGGGGACCCTGTTAACTACCCTTTGGAGTGCTGGCTGAATTTGGATGTACCTGATCAGAGAGGGGACTTTGTCAATGGTAGAAGAGATTCCTAGAGGTGTAGAAGGGCTTCTGCCCTTTTCTTCACTGAGGTCAGCTAAAGTGGCGGCTACATAAATTTCCCAGCCAGCAGCCCTGCAGTTTGTTTATTTATTCCTCTGAACCTTGGACCGAATCTCACTTTTTACAACTGACAGCCTGGAGGAGACAAAATAATACCCCTGTCCTAACAACAAAAGCCTGTCTCCTTCCCGATAACAGCAGAGTTGCTCATCAGCAACTATTGGAGATGGTTTGGAAATATGCAGGGGAGTCGCCGAGTGGTTTACAAACATCATCTGCCTTTCCCTTGTGGCCTTTAACAACGTGGTACTTTTTCCAGTAGCTGCTTCCTTCATTGAACAGCGTCTTAATGCTTAACTGGACCCAGTGGCCTTCTGGATAAAACTCGTTATTTTCTAATTTATCAAAAGTGCCTCACACAGATTCAAGCGCCGGTCACTATTCATGAAAGGGCCTTCTCCGGCAGAGGAAACCCACATAACCCAGAGCGGCTACCAACCTCTATCAGCCCAGGTAGGAAGACTCTGTTGTTCAGCTGAATGTTCCCTCTCTTTTCCCTTTACGCATCTTCAGTTTCAGTTTTCCGGTCAAGTCCTAAGGCTGTATGTACTTGTGGAGTTAAACCTTAGAATGAACACAGAAACAGTAGGAAAAAAACTACAGCAAGGAACAAATGACGGAGAAGGAACAAAGATGTCTTCATGAGCTGGTGGGAAGTCTAAGCTGAAATTGAGGAGCATTAAAATGAACAATAGATTTCCTGCCTGGGCTGATAAAGGTTGATAACCCAGAGTGGCTGTGTGGGCAAGTCTGCTAGGAAAATGTGGGTGGATGGGTGGGCGAGTGAGTGCGTGGGGCTTAATAACTGCAACTTGCCTTAACCCCCTTAAGCCTTGTGTGGCTACAGTGAGGTGAATGTATTGAGGTGATAATGTGTATATGGAGTTGGTAGAGATTGTCTGGCTGCTGACTACATGCTTGCCTGTAGGTAGACGCATGCTAACTGTGAGCAGGCTGGCTGCATCCTCCTTATGGTAGTAAGGCCTCCCCCCCCCAAAAAAGAGAGAGAACGCTTTGATGCTCATAGAAGCATGAACTTCTGAAGCATCTGAAGGAAAGTCTCTTTCCAGAAAAACGTGTGCATACACAATGTACTCTATGCACTCTCATACACGGCTATTTCCAAAGATCCGAATTGCACTGTGAGCCTGGCCTACGGGCCTACAATGTGATGGAGCCACTCCTTTGCTCTTTCTTTCTGGGCAGCCTTCTGTTCTGCAGCTGTACTGTCTATGCATGAATCTATAACCTTTGCAACCAGCTTAGCCTTTATGGACAGTGGAAAAGAGTGTTTCTCTTGAGAGCGATTCTAAACCAAAGACATCCTTCATTGGCCTCTGCCTGTATTGCTCAAGTACTGGAAATTTTTATAACCCACACCTGTGCCTCTAGGGAGAAGAGAGCAGCAAATCTCCTTTGTTTACTTGTCTCAGCAATGGACTGCTTACCAAAACCACACACCAACCGACAGCGGATGCAGAGGAAATCTTTACATTCCAATATTTCTACTTTTTAGCTAGAGGTGTGACCCACTGTCCCCTTTGATCTTCAGGATTCTCTCCTTTTGTAGGAATAGATTTTGCAACATTCTACCATCTTCACGCTCCTGCTGCTGGGTGGGCTGACTGCATATAGGGGTGAATTTATGTGGGGTTAACATTGCGGGAAAGTCGCTATCCCGTGACATTTCCGTCTGTCCCACTCCCGCCAGACTCTGGTGAAGTTCTTACTTGGTTGCAGATGGAACTACAATGAACAAGAACGTTTGATCAAGGGAATAAAGTTTGATCACGAAAAAGTGAAAGTTATCAGCAAGAAATAAACTGGGAATGTTTTTTTTTTAGTTAACTCTGGAAAGCAGACTCTGGAGACCAAACTAAAAGTGTGTGTGTGTTTGGGGGGGGGATAGGGAATTTCTCAATAACAAATCCACAAGCTGTTGACATCAACTGTCAACATTTATAATTGATGCTTCCTCCTTTTATTGCAAAGTTGAGTATTCTTTCTGGGCTGTGAACTGATCATTTAGTAAAATGATGCTGGTTTGTGACTTGACAGGGAGCTGCTGCACTAAACTGTGGAAGATAAAATTCTTCCCAATTTTTTTTTCTAATATAGCAAATGTTTGCTTTGTTTGACCAGTGTGAAAGTAAATGTACTATTGAGGCTTGTTGACCCACACACAGTTTCTTACAGATGGTAGAACCAAATCCTGCCTTATAATTTTGTAATAAAATGAAAATGTCTTATAAAAAGCAGCTTGTCTTTGTTTCAAGTGAGAACACGTTCCTTTGCCTCAACCCTCCCAGTAAATTTTTGGTACAAGATGTTTGACAATCTGAGTTACATGCACTGCCCATATTGTTTCTGGCTGGTATTCGATGGACAGAAATCCCTCCTGTTGCATTAATAAGGTCCAGCACCTCCTTTGGCTACCTGGTGTCTTTCAACTGGTTTGGACTACAACTCCCATCAGCCTCAGCTAGGTTGAGTAACACCTTGGGGGAGTTCAGTCTGTGCCCAGGGCAGACACACACACAAGTTTACTCTATGCCAACTGTCGGTAACATCTTTAGAGTTCAAGTGTGTAATCGCTGTATTTGGCTCAGGAGAGAGTTTTAGACTCAATACTGGGATGCTTTTTTTGCAGAAGGGGCATTATTTCCATTTATTCATAAAAATATGACCATGAGATTAGCTCTATGAGGTGCTGTTTAAATTGATTTCCGTGATGTCAGTTTTTCAGAGCTACTAATTTCATTCTCAAACATTTTTTAAAAACATAGTTAAGTCCTCAGAAGCCACTGCAAGCTAGAACAGACAAGAAGTCCTTGTTTCCAATGTCTGTTCTCTGCCTCGGCACCAGGTTGAACACCATCTAGCAAGGGGCCACGAGCCTCCTTTTCCGAATGCATTCCCAGATCCAGTCCGGGGAGACCTGCTTGGCAGCCAGATTCTCCTCCATGGTTCCCATCACGTGCGTCGCCGAGGTGGTGTCAAACTCTTGGACTAGGTCTCCGTCGTAGGCTACGAAATACCGCCTGATTTTGCTGAAGCCTTCCACGGACGAAGGCAGGTACAGCTTCACCCCAGTGAATATATCCAGCAGCATCTGCTGATGTAGAAATGGGGAAAACATGCAACAGGCTGGTAAACGGGAGTTCGGCTTGCTTGAGAGCCACCAGGCCATTTCAGCTAAGCCATACCTACCTGCCTCACACATGACATCAGGCGAGGGCAGGTTAGGGGTTTTGCAAGCCCATCAGTTGCACGTGCCCAACAATCACTGGCAGGCACTTTGGGAACAGCCACACAAGGGGCTTTGCCAGCTTCTTTTGGAAAGGAAAAAAAATGCTCTGTTTGTAAAAGCAGGTTCTCTTTCCAAAGGAAGCAGTTTATCTTCAAAGCACTTCCCCCCAGGGCTTTGTGTGCAAGCTGCTTTCTCTGCACGAGAGAAAACGTTCCACTTTGAGGAGTGTTCCGCCATCTGCAGAGACTTCAAAGGGGCTCCCTCTAACAGACAATCAGCCTTGACAGATGTCAATCACGTGACATCAATATGATGCCAGCTGATTGAGAGGTGCATGGGCCTGCCCACCTATTAAAGTTGGCCTGCAGGAGGCTAGGTTGCTAAGGATCTGGTCGCCAGATCCAGTCTCCCACCCACCCCCAAGACGCCCTTCACAGGAGGAAATCAGGGCTGTATACAGCCCTGCTCCAAAAAAGCTGTGAACTCCCATAGGCTCATCTTCATAGGGATTGTGAAACTGTTCCTCCAAAGACTGTTGGCCCTCAACCTGCCTCATCCCAGACCCACTTCTCCTGCTGAGAGTTGGAAGCCAACACCATCTGAAAGGCCACAGGTTCCCTTAAAAGGGAAGCAGCCACCATAGTACTTGCAGACTGAGAAAATCTGTGCCCAGTGGAGAGGCGCAAGAATGTAAAAAGAACCCTAGTCCAACTGACTTTCTTCTGTCTGTCCTGCATCTTCCAATGTTCATTGGATGACCCTGTGTTCTACTTGATGAGAGAAAAACATCTCCTTATCCACACTGTGCATAATGTACACCTCTATCGCATCCGCCCCTTCCTTGCCATTTTTACAGAACTAAAAAGCCCCCAATGCTGCAACAACCTTTCCTCATAGGGGAGTCGCTCCATCCCCTTGATCATTCTGGTTGCCCGTTTCTGAACCTTTTCCAGCTCTACAATATCCTTTTTGAGGTGAGGCGACTGGAACTGTACACAGTATTCCAAATGCGGCCGCACCATAGCTTTGTATAACGACACGATACTGGCAGTTTTGTTTTCAATCCCTTCCCTAATGATCCCTGGCATGCCATTTGCCTTTCTCGCAGCTGCCGCATGCTGAGCTGACATCTCCAAGGGTCTCGTTCCTGGTTGGTCACCTCCCCTTCAGACCCCATGAGCCTCTGTGTACAGTAGGGCCCCGCTTTACAGCGATTCACTTTACAGCGATTCGCTAATACAGCGGTCGCAATTAGATGCAATTAGACTAAAACCCCACTCATACGGCGCTTGTTCCGCTTTTACAGCGGTTTTCGGGCATAGTGTACCATTCTATTCAATGGGTTCCGCTTTACAGCGGGGGTCCAGAATGTAACCCGCCATATGAGTGGGGCCCTACTGTATATCACTTTGCACTTGAACTGCACCTGCCATTTTACTGCCCCGTCGCCTAGTTTGGAGAGAGAAAGGAGATCTTTTTGGAGCTCCCCATGCGCTTTTAACCCTGAACAAGCTGGTGTCGTTAGGAAACATGGCTACCTCCCTGCTCTGCCTGAACTCCGGATAATTTATGAACCAAGTTAAAAAGCATAGTGTGTGTCTATGTGTGTGTGTGTGAGAGAGAGAACACAAAAAGGCAGTGAAATTGTTAAAAGGAGGGAAGAGAAGAAAAATATTTTTGGAGAACCTGACTCGGGTGGCGATGACGCCAAACAGCATGTATCAGGATCTGACATCATTCCCCAATCATGTAATCACAGTTGGCCAGCAAGGGGAAAGGTGACAGCTCTTAAGGTCAGGTGGAAAATCTGTACTTTTCACCCAGTGCATATTTGGGAAGCTTCTGAAAATGGACCCCCAAATGCAGATCTCAGATGATCTCCATGGTAAACAGACCATGAGAACCCCTGTTCGAAACCAAGCTGTGGACTATAGGCCACCGGGGGTCTGCGACCAGCATTCAAGTGGTCTGTGGCACATCAGTGGATTTGTGGTTGAACATGGAGACGGCACATCTGTTCACATTTAATTATATTGAATTTTAATTGTGTTTTAATTGCTTCTCTTACTTCTTTTATTTTATTGTATTGCATTCTATGGAATACAATAATAATGCTTGTTTAAAAATCACACAGCATCTAGCATTAGAATTGCTACGACAGGCAGGAAAAGCTGTTAAGTGGTCCACTGAGACCCTCTGCAATTTTCAAGTGGCCCCTGGGAGAAAATGTATGGTGGCCCCTGGTTTAGAAGAATCTTTCCCTGAGACATCGTCCCTCTATCTCTCCGCCCTCCGCCACAGACCAAGTAGAGGGTGGGGAAGATGATGACAGATTCCTGGTTAAATATCAAACGAGTTTTTTGCACACCGTGTTAAGCGGGCTGGGCCATCTGCCTTTTTCAGTCTATGGGTACGAAAGACAAGGACAATCGAGTTTGCTCCAGTGTTTTAATGGCTTCTGACTGTCCTGGCATCTATGTTGCTAGTCCTCATGCTGGTCTTAGTGCCTTCCTGCGCATGAGTAAGTTAACTTGCGTACCAGCTCTCCAGTTCTCCTCCTCTGCAAGAAAACGGTAGCTGTGTTGTGGAACTGTCCAAGCCCAGTTTTACCCACTTGGTTCTTCCCAACCAGGCTGATACATAAGAAGAGCGCTGCTGGATCAGGCCAGTGGCCCATCCAGTCCGGCATCCTGTTCTCAAAGTGGCCAACCAGATGCCTCTGACGGGAAGCCCACAAGCAGGCCCTGAGCGCAAGAGTACTCTCCCAACTTACGATTCCCAGCAACTGGCATTCAAAGGCAATACAGTGGGGGGCACAGCATAGCCATTGTGGCTAGCCATTGATGGCCTTATCCTCCATGAATTTGCCCAATCCTCTTTAAAGCCATCCAAGCTGGTGGCCATCGCTGCCTCTCGTTATGGGAACACACAGTTAAGGGTACAAGACACGTCTGCTGCGTCAGACCAAAAGGCCCACCGCGACCAGCGTTGTCTCCAACGGCAGCCAGTGCCTGGTAAACCGGAGCCAGGCTGCCTTTTAACAGTGGCTGCTCAACAGACCTCCCCAAAAGACATCGGGCCCTTTTTTCTATTTGTAAGCACTGCCTGTTATCTCTTATGCATATTTTCATCAGTTATCTGGGAAGACCTGGTCTCGAAGCCAGGAATACTGCTCCAGGTTTCTGCAGAGCAAATATGCACAGAATCTCCCTGACGCTGAAAACGCGTTGCTGAGATCCTAGCCCTCATGGCTACATGAAGGTACATACGCATTTCTGCTTATAAACTAGGGAGGCGATGGGAAGGAAGAGCAACAGGGAACATGCCCTTGCCCCAGTCATCTACATCTCTATATATTAAAAATGCAGAATTTAGTTTCCAGCTTTGGCAAAAGCTATGCAAGATACATTGCAAAGCTGTGTGATACTCAACAGCAAGTTCTGCTCTGATCTGGAGTTATCCTGCCAACAGGAGTGAGCGAGGCTGTTGGGAGTAAAGCACCAAGGCTTGTAACAAGAAACCTGAACCAGTGAGGGGGTGATAGACAGTAGGAACTACTGGCTGATAGGAAGATTGCTTTTCTCAGGCTTTCCTTCCTTCTCCTTAAGAGTCAGTTTTAACCTCCTGACTTCATACTAGCCACATACATGTCTGTACTCAGACTGGCTTTATTTCCCAGGAGTAATAAACATTGTTGTGTTTCTTTATTCTTCCAACCACCTATCTTACCAGGTTACTTATTTCTGCCCCCAGTTGTTATATATGCCAAACTCCAACAGAGGTCACATCCTCTTACCTTTCCCTTCTCTCCCTCCAGCTCAGACGCTTTCCTTTTCTCGCCTCGCTTCTCCTTGGCTTTCTTCAGCGGGGACCTTTCGACGGGTTTGCTGGCTAAAAAAAATAAAATAAAATGTTTTACATCGGTGAGTTTGGGTGTCTTGCAAGGAGGAAAGAAACGGCAGAGGAAAAGGATCGGGGAGGGCAACTGATGCTTGGCAATAAGTCATCCCCATTTCAAAACATTTGTTGTCTACCAGTTTATTTATTTAATTTATATCCCACCCTTCCTCCCAAGAGAAACCCAGAGTGGCAAACAGTGAAAGCGCATTAGAACACCTTAAAAACAACAGGCTTTAAAACATTTTAATAACATTTTTTTAAAAAAACTTGTTAAAACATCTTAACAATTCTAACACAGACGCAGACTTTTTGTCTCAAAGCGACTGAACGGTTTTCTAAAAAAGCAGCCAATACCAAATTTAAAATACATCAAAAGATAAAAAGAAACACTATTAACTCAAAGCGCTCACCCTGCAACAAGAAAGAGGACACATCCAGCCAAGGGAGTGATCCGGGGGGATGTTTTGCAAGGGGCTTTCCTACAGAAAAGCACTTTGCAAACCGGCATCGTGCAGGAGCGCTCCCTCGGCTCAGCAGTCAATGAGCGGAAGGCAGAGATCCGACGCAGAAGCGACCCCGCCACGCCGCCTCCCGCTCTACCTGCCATGCGCTTAATTAGGCCCTCCCACAGCTTCTATGCTTCTTGCCCTGTGTCGTTGGGCCTGATCTGAGGAATGCACCTGTTGCGTGTGGGTGATGCCCCAGGGTAACTTTCAACAGCCCTCCCTCACGGCTACGAGGCTGTTCCCACCCACACCCACCACCCCGGCCCCTCACCTTCAGGCTTCTTCAGTTTCGCTGGGGACTTGCCGGAGGGCTGCTTCGCGGCCTTGTGAGGGGTGGAAGACCTCGACTGGCCTTCGGGCTCTCCGCTGCTGCCGGCCGTGGAGTTCTCCTCCTCTGTGGCGACCACAGTGAACTCGGACTTCTCTTTGGACAACTGGTACAGCTCCTGTCCCCAAAAGACCAGGCGTTCTCCATTAGAAAGGAAGAGACGGCCTCGCAGCACGCCAAGGCGGGCAGCCCCGAGGAGAAGAGGAAGCTGCCTTGCGCCCAGTCAGGCGCTTGGTCCATCTCGCTCAGCGCCACCTACTCTGACTGGCAGCAGCCCTCTGGGGTTTTGGGCAGGAGAAACCCAAGCCAAACGAGACGCCACTGGGGATGGAACCGGGGACCTTCTGTGTGCAAAACAGGTGCTCAATTTAAGATTATATCGAGGTGCTATTGGCAGGGCAGGGAGGGAAACGAGGGCCGAGAAGGGGAATGGGGAGGGTCTAGGGCCAGATGTTGTCGGAGTCCAGCTCCCATCAGCCCCAGCCAGAGAGCACGGCCAATGGTCAGGATGCCAAGAGATGCAGGCAAGGGGCAGGAATCAGGGAACCCGGAGAAGAAGCGGACAGGGCAACTTTGGAGCTTGAGAAACAGGGGAAACGAAGGCACACATCTCGGGGACGGCTGCAGGTGCGGAGGAAGGAGGCAAAACAACTGGTGAGGGGAGGCCTCCGTGGAGCCTGGGGCAGGCTGCATGCTGAGGACAGGAGGCAGCAGAACAGAAGCAGGGAGATTGGGACCAAAGGGTGGAGCAGAGGTGTGGGGTGGGGAGCAGAGAGTGAGCACGCGTGTGCCACAAGCCGAAAGACGCGTCCCGAGCTGCAGGAGCGGCTCCAGAGGAGCTGGTGACTCACCCGGAGTTGCGGGAGGGTGGTGGCCGACGCCCAGTCCTTGTCGTCACGGATCCGAGTGCAGCGTGGGAAGCGGATGGAGATCCCGTCGGCGGTGTGGGCCTCTGCTTTGGAGAACTCGGCCCCTGTGACCTCCCAGACGGGTGCCTCCTGAGGCAGGAGGCAACAATCACCGAGTGAGCCGCCACCGCCACCTTCTTGTCCAGCCCTGTACCCCCTGCCTGGTGCTTCTGCGTTTATTCCCATTAAATTATTGCAAAGCTTGTGGGGGAGACATCTAGTGGCCAACAGCCAGAGTTCTGTGTGTGTTCTGCACAAGCCTGGAAGAGAACTCAGCATCCAAAGAATTCCCAGTTTTTAATTTTATTTTTTTAAAGCAAGCTACTAGTCCTCATGGCTGTAGAGATACTCTCCGGAGCATTGGGAGCAGAATTGTGGTGATTTCAGCACACCCAGCCAGGATTACACACACTCTCCCTTGTTTTCAGCAAGTTTAAGAACTCAGTTCCCAATATTCAAAGCGGGAATTTTTCTTTCAACACGGGCAGGAGATTGCAGGCGATTGTGGCAATATGGTGCACTCCACACTCGTATGAAAACCCACTCTGGGTCTTTAATTATACGTACATAATTATACAGTTTTAAAAAATATATACACACAAGCTCTTGGTTTCCCATCTAAGGAACTGACTGGGTTCATATCTGCCTGGCTTCAGCTATCCAATGGCATGAGCTGATTCTAGGACATTTACTGAGCTTCCCAAACCCATAAAAAGTCCACGTTGAAAATCAGAGTCCATTCCGATGGCACAGGGAAAATTCCATTCCAATCCCACACCCCACTCCTGCCCCCACCCTCTCAGGCAGTTTACCTTTGGATCGGGAACGATGAAGTCTGGGTAATAATTCTTATTTATCTTTAGCCAACTTGGAATTTTACTGGGATCCTAGGAAAGGGAGGAGAAAGCCTTCATCAAACTAATTCCATTGCTGTAGCCTGCTAACACCACGACCCCAAAATCTTTGAAGATTAAGACGACACAAACGTAAGAACAGCCCTGAAGCTGGATCAGGCCAGTGGCCCATCTACTCCAGCATCCTGGTCTCACAGTGGCTGGCCAGATGCCAACGGGGAGCCCACAAGCAGGGCCCTCCTCACTTGTGATTCCCAGCAACTGGGATTCAGAGGCATGCTGCCTCCGACAGTGTAATTCAGGATCATAGAACTGTAGAGTTGGAAGGGGCCCATAAGGCCATCTAGTCCAACCCCCTGCTCAATGCAGGGATCCAAATCAAAGCATTCCCAACAGATGGCTGTCCAGCTGCCTCTTGAAGGCCTCCAGTGTCGGAGAGCCCACCACCTCTCTAGGTCATTGGTTCCATTGTCGTACAGCTCTAACAGGAAGTTTTTTCCTGACGTCCAGTCGAAATCTGGCTTCCTGCAACTTGAGCCCATTATTCCACGTCCTGCACTCTGGGACGAGGCAGCGCACAGCCACTGATAACCTTTTAATCCTCCACGAATTAATCTGTCTAACCCCCTTTTAAAGCCATCCAAGTTGGTGGCCGTCACTACCGCTCGTAAGAGCCAATTCCACATTTAATAGGAGGATGCTTAACCACCATGGAAGCAAATCAGGGTGAATGCTTGTTGCTGTGTAATAAGCTCCCTGCAAACAAAGGACAAATGCTCAATGAAGACCGGATAAAGCGTCACCTGATGGCTCAGATACGCTATTCCTGGCAACCTGCAAAATACTAGCTGTGAGGGCATGTGCTCCTTTGGGCGGAAGGGTGGGACAGAAATTTAACAACCACCGCCATGTAAACTTTGCCCAAGCAAATCGGGATGAACGCTCGACGAACAGATTGCCTGGAAGCGTCCAACGGCTCAATTCAGGTGCAACAGGAAAAAGGATTAAGTAGCCTCAGCCAGCCTCGGCCTAGGTTGCTCACTCCTCCTTTCACACACGAGGGGAACATCGGAAGCTTCTCTTTCTAGGTTGCCGTCAAACCAACAACCAGCCGTGGTTTGCACAGAAACACAGTCTGCTGCGTTTGGACAAAACGGCAAACGATGGTTTGCCGCAGATGTGAAAGGGGAGAGCTTCTCCCCTTGCGCGCGCAGGGAGGAGAGGAAGGAGGGCACAAGTCTGAGGCTCACTGTGGCTGGTTCGCAACTCAAGCATTTTAAGTAGATCTTTTCCAGTCTTCCAAGACTTACACACACAAAAACAACCCTGGTTTTGAGGACTGTCTGAATGCAGCCAATGCGCGTGATATACATTAGCGCACAGGTTTCAGTTCGGCTTCCCTGTTGAACTGAGAGTGTATCTGCAACCCTAAGAAGAGCCTGGCTGCAGCTGGATCTGACCAAAGGGGGTCCATGCAAGTAGTCCTGCATCTTGTTCTCACTGTGGCCAAGCAGACCCCTCTTCTAGGAAAGCCCACAACGGACGCTCGAGACCTTCAACTTCTCTGCTATGCAAACCTTGCTGATCTTCACCATGTCCAGCTCCTTCTGCAGCCGGGCAAGGGTGGCATCGTCGTGCCCGCCGGCGCATTTGGTCACCGTGCACCACTTCTGGCTGTCAGGGTCATAGCAGCCCATGAGGAAGATGGACATCATGCCACCTGCGGCAAAGAGAGGGAGAAGGTTCCTCCTCCCCCAGAAAACCCCCGTCACTGATTGATTAGTACTACATTTTTGTCCCACGTGCTTCCAACAGGAAGGTCAGGGCAGCTCACATTCCCTTCCCCCTTGATCTTCACAACAATCCTGTGAGGTGAGGCTGAGAGAGAGAGCGCAAGTGACCCAAAGTCTCACAGTAAAATCCACGGTTTAGCCAGAATCTCTCTCATTAAAGCCCAGTGGCCTGAATCTCCATACAAGACAAATTCCTCTGCTCCAAATGTAACCCTAAAGAAAAAGGTGATTTCTAAGATACCCACCTTTGCTCCCTTGGCCGTAGAAGGCCCCCAAGACCACCAGATCTGCTGTATCGGCCATTGCCCCCTCGTTCAGGTAGTCCTTCTTTACTTTGAGCCAATGGCGTTTTCCTGGCTCATAGATGCTCTACGCAAACCAAAAGGAAGAGGCAGGGAAAGAGGCATGAGAAGAGGTCGCTGGCCAGAACTCCCTAGAGCATCATTGGGGGCGCTCTCTCTCTGTGTGTCATTTTTTAAAAAAGAAAAAGCAAGCTTCTAGCCCTTATGTTTGCAAAAATATGTATGGAAGTATAAGACCAATGCCTATTATTATTAAGAGTTATTCCCTAGCCTTCACTCAAAGGTCCTGGGGTAGATTATAACCATTTCAAAATACAGCATTAAAAAAGAACCTGAAAACACAATACTGGGTGGGTCCTAAAAATATACGTCTTGGGTGTAAAGGCTAGGGTAAAGAGGTGTGTCTTCAGCATTGGCCTAAAACTGTACAAGGAAGCTGCCAGACATACCTCAGTGAGGAGTTCCACAACTTAGGGGCCGCCTCTCCTGGGCCACCACCCCTTGAGCTTCTGAGGGTGGAGGAACTACCATAAGTCCCCCCCTCTGCTGATCTCAACACCCGAGAAGGTCTGTAGGGAAGGAGGTGGCCTTTCAGATATTTGGGACCCAAGTCGTTTAGGGCTGTAAATGCTACCGTGACCATCTTAAATACGGGCTGGAAACAAACTGGCAACCAATGCAGCTGTTTTAAAGCAGGTTATACTAGATGGCTGCTGCACTTTGGACCAGTTGAAGTTTCTGAGTTGTCTTCAAAGGCAGCTCCACGGAGGAGACGGCAAAGAAATTTCAAGATGGAAATCTTAGTTTTAACATCCTTATGTACCCTGCTTTTCCACCTAGAAAGTGATCAAAATGTGCCCACTCAACCGCTTAGATCTCTGGAGGTGCCACTTTCACAAGCGCCACATAACACCCTTGAGAGAAATCAATCTTTTCGTGGGGCAGCACCTACTCTCTGGAACTCCCCGCCGATTCATATGAAGCGGGCACCTTCCTCATACAGTTTGACACTGACTGAAACTTTATAGTGTTTAGGTAAGGCTATGTAGACACGTGATTCTGTTATGTACCTTTCTTTTTTAAAAAATGTGTTTATTTCATGTATATTTTGATAATTTTATTTACTGTTTTTAAAATCTGTTTTTCTTGATAACTTTTAATGAACATTTTATATCATTTTATGTAAACTGCTTAGGGTTTTTTTAAATTAAGTGATATATAAACAGTATTAAAGAACTGAATAAATAAATAAAGCAGCTGGTGTCTCGTCTGTCAAAACCATAAGCCTACATGCCTTTAAGTCTTTCAGTACCAATCCCTCTAGTCCCTCACGGATGACCCGATTGATCATATCGGCAAGGTCTGAAGCTTTCTGAAAGACAAAGGAAATTGCCACGTTAAAAGGGTTTCCAGAGGAGTATAGCTGTTTCTAGCAGCAAAAACTAAAACTGAAAATGAAGAGATCATAAGGAAATAAAATGCAGAATACTAAATAATGCAATTTATTACCTTATGAACAGTGGCCATTCATTATCATGGGTATGTACACAGACAGACAGACAGACAGACAGACAGACAGACAGACAGACAGACACACACACACAGACACACACACACACACACACACAAAGTGGTGTTGGTAACACAGACATCCTGGCATTGGTAAGCCAGTTAACACATGTAGGTTGCTTATCTGCTGGAATTGCTTTTTAAGATGTTTTAAACATTTTTTAAAAGATGCTCTTAAGATGTTTTGTTTTAACATGTTTTTAAAGATGTCTTATTTTAATGTTTTACAGTCTTTTGTTTTAAAGATGTTTTAAAGTGTTTTTAGTGCTTTTGTTTGCTGCCCTGGGCTCCTTCTGGGAGGAAGGGCGGGATATAAATTTAATAAATAAATAAATACGATGATATTAAATAGTGCAATAAATATACTGTTAAAAGGAAGAGCTGGGTAGGCGGGTTTTTCCTGCTCTTGGAAAGGAGAAAAGACCAAGGAAGTGGATTTGAAAGAAAAGTCTGAGAACCGTACTGTTTCCATTAAGAGATGTACGTGTGTGTTTTTGTCACAGCAAGAGATCCGTTTTGCCCAGTGCTCTGTCTCGGACCAGGAGGGCAGGCGGATACACTGCGGAAAAACCGGCTGTTGTGCCTAGGCTTGGGAGAGCCAGGCTCTCCATCTGCTTCAAGCTTCCAGAATTCAGGTAGGAGTTCCGTTCCCACCACAGCCATGCCCTCAACCTCCCTACCTGCCCTCTGAATTATGACAGCTGCCATCCACCGAGTCATTGCCCTGGTCATCTAGCTTGGCCCTGTCTGAAGCAGGGGAGGGGGAGGGAGCCTGTGGGGCCCCAGATGTCACTGGACCCTAACTCCCAGCAGCCACCATGGCTAATGGCCAGGGATGATGGAGTCCAGGGAGGGTCACAGGTTCCCCATCCCTGCCCAACAAGGTTTCAGGCACACGTCCTTCCTGTCGCCTGACCCTCTGAAAGGGAGATGCTGGGAATTAAACCCGGGGCCGCCTGCATGCAAAGCACATGTGATCGGCACTACTCTGTTACCAACGCAGGTCAGCGCTTCATCTGCTGCAGCATTGCTGACATCTACTGATCTGCTTTCTTAACTATGCTCTCCGAGATGCTCATTTTGACAGGGGATGCCAAGGACTGAATGTGGGGACTCCCTTTAGCCAAGCACATGTTTCTGTCTGCAGTATATCTACTTTTTTGGGGGGGGGGAGGTTGCCATCCATGGCCTGGATCAAGCTGGTATTCTACCAATGCCTCTGTTGAATTTGGACACATGGGGATAGACTTACTGGGTGGTATTCAATGCTAGTCCAACTTGGTAGACCCATCGAAGTTAGAAGACATGACTAGCCTAGGTTCGTTAATTTCAGTGGGTCTACCCTGAGTCGAATACAGCCCAGCGTCTGGATTTTGGAAGCATTTGGAAATTATTAGGGTCACGCTGGGGCTTCTGAGAATACCAATCTCCTTCTCGAGCTTTCTAAGAGTTCAGCATTCAGTGCCAGGATGTTTCCAAGCTTGTTCACCTTGCAGTCCAAAGCGGTACCCACCGTGACGTGCTTCATCTCCGAAAAGAGGATCCGGTTGGGGATTTCCACCATGTTATCGTGGAGGAATTTGCGGCGCTCTCGGAGGGGCCTGGAGGAAACGGCATAGGCAGAGAAGAAAGGGTGCGGCAGAGGATGAGAAAAATGGTTCCAGGACCAAACAGGCCTGTATTTCTGGAGACACCCAAGGGAATTGGGCCCACCTGTCCATCAAGCTGACGTCGTTGAAGTAGATGCAGTCAAAGACGAAGAGGCAGACGTTGGCGTCCTGGAAAGCGGCTTTCTGCAAAGGGACAGCAAAATGGTGCAGGGGGTTGGAAAAGACCCTGGAAAGCTGGTCTGGAGCCCCTCCATTTGGAAAGGCCCACTGGCGTCCTAGAGCCCCCAAGCAATGCTGCAAGCTCTGCCCCTCCATCTGCTCTCCTCTGCTGTGACTGGTCCTGGTCCTGAGTCCAGGATTGCTGGATTCCAGTTCCTATCATCCATGGCCTTTGGCCATGCTGGCTGGGGCAGACGGGAGTCCGTTTTGTATAGCTCACAGACTGGGCCTCACATCCTTCCATGCTGCTATCTTTTCTCTCTCTCTGGGCCGCCTCTTGGAAACGGAGCTGATTCTCACCAAAGACAATGCCTCTGTCCAATCCAGGATCCAAAAGAGGCCCAATGCTTGCAGAGATTTAGGTCTTCCCTCCCTCTCTGTCTCCAACTTTGCAATCCAAAAGCGACTGTTTTTTAGAACATACGGGGCCACTTTTTCTCTCCACCCCATGTTTCATCAATTTTAGGGGATCTTTCCTTGTTTTCTCCACGTGACACCCAATCTCGCCGCTGCCTCCCGCTTCCCAAGCGGAAAAAATGCTGTAGCCGGCCTTCCCCAACCTGGCGCTCTCCAGATGTTTTGGTCTACAACTCCCACCCGCTGAGCTAAAAGGCGTTCTCTCACAGGGAAAGGGCCCCAATCCCCTTTTCGGTCGCATCAAGTTGTTCGCCGCTGTCTTTTTATAAAAACGAACCCGCCTCGTCCCATGGCAACACAACGGGCTATTTCATCTACTTCTGGCCCGGAGGAGAAAGAGTACCTTATGCACTCCAAGAGTTCCGAAAGGCAGCGGCTTCCCTATCTTGGTGTCGATCAGAAGGACTTCTGCGTCCAGGATCATGCTGTGCCCTCCTGGGAAAGCCTTGGGGATGAAGTCCTTAAAATGGGCCACCTGGTTTAAAACACAAGCACATCACCATCCTGACGGGGCCAGGCCCTAACATTAGGCAGAGCGAGGCGATCGCTTCAAACGGCGAATGCTGCTGGGGAGCTACAGCAGCCTTCGGAGGTTTGTCCCGAGCCCACCAGGCATGACCCTTTTTAGCACCCGATTTGGCCCGATGCCTCAAACACTATCCCATCACCAGCGTTGCCTCCTCCGGTCCAGCTTCCATACTTGGAACAGGGAGGGAGCCTTCCCCTCTTCTTTTCCTTCGCCTTTAGGAAGCAAAATGCTCGGCGTCGGCCCTACTTCTGGAGGTCTTTGTGCGGCACTGCTATAAAGCGCTTTGACTGCTTTTATCTCGTGTGTGTGTCTAATTCCTGGCCCGTTAACCTCCCCCCATTAAACCAACAGGACTTTTGCAGTGTTTAGCTACACATTTGCAGAATCCCAGCTTAGTCTTGCATATGGATGAAGAGACCTGTGGTGTAAGGCAAACTGATCAGTTAAAAAAGCCAACTTCATAACCCATGGTTTGAAATTGGCCTGTTTTGAAAGTGACCAGCATTTGTCTTATTCAAAAATCGGGTATCTGGTTTGTCAGAAGAAGTTGGGATGCTGTGAAAACAAAACCTGCAGAGAACCTTTCCCCAACCACATGGGGTATGCATGTGTGGATACATGACCTTGAGGCTTTGCTTGAGCTTGTTCCAACTTGTGCACTTCACGCTAAACCATGGTTTAGTATGATGTGGGAAGCAGGGCAAAGCAGCCGCCTACAGGTATGAAATTACTGAATTTTACCAAGATTAGTGGAACGTGCTAGGCACTTGGCGGGGGTGAGAAGACGGCCACTTTTTCTTCTTTTTAACAGGAACCGAGCCAGAGGTTCAGCTAACCTTGTGTGGAAGGACAGGTTTCAAGCTGCGGCTGAAGTAGTTGAAGTGATCGCCTTTCTTGTGCACCTGGACGCGCTCTCCGTCATACTTGATCTCCGCATACATTCCGTTTGGGCATTTCTTCATGGCGTACTCGATGGACTTACAGGCTTCAGCCTCATGGAAGAAAAAAGGAAGGGAAAATTCCACCTGACGACTTTTAATTGCCGACTGCTCTGCAAGCCACGTACAAGTTGTCTTCTACCAAGCAGTCTGCCTAAAACAGCACTGTCCACCCCCTCATCTGACAGCGTACCCTCCTGGCATACAAGCAGAGATCTTCCCCAATCCTACTCGCCCTCCAAGATGCCGAGGACTGAGCCTGGGACCTTCTGCAACAACCCAGTGACCTCCAGATGTGTTAGACCAGAACTCCCATCAGCCAGTATAGCCATGCCGGCCGGGGCCTATGGGAGTTGTAGACCAAGATATCCAGAGATCACCAGGCTGGTCTACACAAGAAGAACCTGTTTTACCTCTGAAGAAGGGATTCTCCCAACTTTAAGAGGACCCCACTGGCAGATCACAAGGCATCTCCTTTCACAGAAAACTGTTTTGGCCTACTCTTCGTGCCTGAATCCCTCAGTGCTTGGCAGGTACTCAGAGGAGCCAAAATCTGGCTCTGGTGCTATTGCCACTGATAGGAGCCAGGCTCCGCCACGTAAACATAACACAGCGGAAGCAGAGGTAGCAGCCAATAAGGGTGGGGAATTATTATTAATTATTATTACTACTAACTGGATTTGTTAGTTGCTTGAAAGCCTAAGGTCTCCAAGCGACATACTAGAAAAATAAAAATGTCATGTTGTTGCATTGCTGTTTTGTGACAAAAGCCCCCATAGAGCCACAGGAAGCTTTGGCGGCACACAAGTTAACATAATCTCAGTCTATCAAATGCCTGGGGAAACAGGTAAGCCTTTACCTGGCACCAAAAAGATGTCAATGAAGTCAGCAGGTGGACCTCACTGGGGAGGCCCACAGGGGAGGAACCACAACTGAAAAAGCCCTCTCCCATGCCACAGAAATCAAAAGTGCGTGTGTGTGAGAGAGTGACCCTCCGAGGCAGAGTACAGCTGAGTTTACTGACAGAAGAACTAGTCCGAAACCAAGAACCCCCAAACTGAACATTAGCATTAAGAAGAGAAAGAACCTGACGGCGATCCATCTCATCAACACCACCTGTGGCTTCACAGGGACAACTCGACCGACATTGAAAGGATGCCTGCTAAGAACAGCTTTTGCTAATTTCCACAGGGTTGGCCATGGGGCTGGAGCAACTCCTCTACGAGGAAAGACGGCCAACGTTTTGGGCTTTTTCTTGTTTTACAGAAAAGGCACGCAAGGGGTGGAGGACACGATACAGGTGTATAAAATTATGCATGGTGTGGAGGAAGTGGACAGAGAGTTTTACTCCCTCTCTGATGATACAGAGACCAAATGGGGTCATCCAATGAAGCCGAGCACTGGACGATTCAGGACAGACAAAAGAAAGTCCTTCACAGAGAGCGTCGTTAAACTAAGGAATTTGCTCCTAAAAGTTGTAGTGATGACCTCCAACCAAGATGGCTTCAACACAGGCCGAGACAAATTCATGAAAGATAATAAGGCTAGTATATGGCTACTAGCCACAATGGCCATGTTCTACCGCCACTGTCAGGGCAGCATGTTTCTGATTACAAACTCCTGGGAATCACAAGTTAGATGAATGCTGTTACACACAGGGCTTCCCACTGGGGAATCTGACTGGCCACTGTGAGAACAGGATGTTGGGCTAGATGGACCACTGGCCTCATCCAGCTGGCTGGCTCTTGGATTCCAGAAGGGCCGTGGACTCTGGTTCACGAAAACTCATCCCATAACAAATATGTTAGTCTTTAAGGTTCTACCAGACTTGTTGAAAGTCAAAATGTCGACAGAGATGGAGCCAGGGGAGCTCGGTGGTGCCGATGCTGCAACCAAAAGACCTCAACGGATCAGTCGCTTTTTTTACCAGCATAGGTTGAACGGGGGTCATCAGCGTGGCCTGGACACTGAGGGTTCTCTTCAGGCCGGGCACCTTCTGGGACTCTTGTTGGTTCCTCAGCACTCTCTCCACCACATCGTGAAGGTTGCGCGATGCTTTGAAAGCCTCGTAAGCATTTGGGTCCAAAGCATCCAAGCTATAACAACAACAGGCAAGGATAGGGACAAAAAAAAGTGTTAAGAAAAAAAATCACCATCTTTGGGTTCCACCTATTTGTTTAGGGCAGGGAAAGGGAACCACTTGCGGTCCGCTGGCCCATGATCAAATAATTGGGTCTCGCAATCTAGTGATTTGTTTTGCTTTTAATACTGAATTTTAGACTGTGGTAACCCACCCTGGGACCTGCTGGTGAAGTGATGATGATGATGATACAGAACAGTGGGTGGAGAGATGCCTCTGGACACACAAGCAAGCCATGATAGGGAACAGCCTTCTCTGGCTTTCCCCCAACTCTGCCTGCCAACAGCTGGTACTCAAAGGTGGAAAGCCTCTGTGCACTGAGGTTCCATTAAGTCGTCTTGCCAACAGCTGTCGATAAGCTACATAACATTTTAGTTTTTCTATGTATTTTTCATCTGCGGCCCCCCCATTTTTACAATCTAATTCAGTTTCAGAGAAACAGAAAGGAGACATCTCTTTAAAAGGAGCTAAGTTCAAGGTTCTGGTTTTGGTGTACAAAGCCCTATATGGCTTGAGACCAGGATACCTGAAAGACCGTCTTACCCCTGATATACCCAGTCGATCACTGCGCTCTGCAGGTGAGGGCCTCCTGCAGATACCATCTTATCAGGAGGTCCATTCCACACAACATAGGAAACGGACCTTTAGTGTAGTGGCACCTACCCTTTGGAATTCCCTCCCCTTCATTATTAGACAAGATCCTCCGTGGCGCAGAGTGGTAAGCGGGGGTAACGCAGCCGAAGCTCTGCTCACGGCCGGAGTACGATTCCAACGGAAGGAGGAAGTCGAATAAAAGGGGTCGAGGTCCACTCAGCCTTCCATCCATCCGTGATCGGTAAAATGAGTACCCGGCATAAGCTGGGGGGTAAAGAAAGGCCGGGGAAGGAACTGGCAATCCCACCCCATATAAACGGCTGCCTAGTAAACGTCGCAAGACGTCACCCTAAGAGTCGGAAATGACTCGCACTACAAGTGCAGGGATACCTTTACCTTTTTAAATACTAGGCAGGTGCCACCTCTGTTATCTTTTCGGCGCCTACTGAAGGCCTTCCTCTTCCAACAAGCCTTTTAAGTTGAGACCTTATCCCAGTCTGCATCTGTGCTGGAATTGCTTTTTAATGTGTTTTTAAAGGTTTTTTAAAGTTTTTTTTTAGGTGACGTTAAAAAAGTTTTGTTTTTAAGATGTTTTGTAGATTTTTTTTAGTGTTTTGGCATGTGTTTGCCTCCCCGGGGCTCCAGGCGGGATATAAATGTAATAAACGATATCAGCATTGTCATCTGTGGCCCTCCAAATCACTCTGGGCTGATGGGAGCTGGGTCTGCCACAGGTTCTCTCGCCCTGCTCCAAAATAAGCCCCAAGGCCAAGAGATCTTCTTATGTCTCCATCATGTTCCTTTTGTTTAGACTTTGGCATTCTTTCTGGAAGCCGTCACACACACACAGCTTACACATGCTTGGCGCCAGCGTTCATTTTCAAGTCGTGTTTGATCAGCCTGATGATGCACTTCAGGTCATTGGCGGTGCACCTGGAAGAATTAAAAAAAAATGCTCTACCAGTCAGGAGATCATTGCCCAAACGGCTCCCTCCCACGTGGGTTGGGAAGAATCTTAGCAGAAAAGTTTTCAAAACGCAGCCCTGCAGAGCCGGTGTTTATTTGGGGGGTTGATGGGACAGTGAAGTCATGTTGTGCCAAATACTGGGAGTAGTTTATGGAATTGGGCCATAAATGCTGCACTCTGCCGATGATGGTTCAAGTCTCTGCCAACTGGAAGAGACCAGTTTTCACCTGGTGTTGGGCAGCCAGAGGGAGTCCTCATCATTTCCTGGTCTCAGCATTGCCTAGAACAGCCTTTAACAACCTTCAGATGTTTTGGACTGTAACTTCCATCGGCCCCAGTTGTCCCAGCGGGGGCTGATGGGAGTTAATAGTCCAAAACACCAGAAGGGTACCAAGCTCGCAAAGGCTTGCCTAGCATAGGGATGTGTGAGAGTCTCTACATACCTGTTGGAACGCCTCTCCTGATACGAACCGGCCCGTACGCTACGTTCTGCTACGAAGGCCCTCCTCCGGGATCCAACTCATAGAGAGGCCCGGAGGGTGGTGACAAGATCTAGGGCCTTCTCAGTGGTGGCCCCCGAACTGTGGAGCAGTCTTCCCGAGGAGGTGCGCCTGGCGCCAACATTGTTATCCTTTCGGCGCCCGGTTAAAACCTTCCTCTTTTCCACTGCATTTTAATTTAAGTTAACTTGATTTTCATATTTGCTGTACTGATTTCAGATGGTTCTTATTTTATATGTTCTTACTGTATTATATTGTGTATTTTATTGTATTCTCTGTGTTCACCGCCCAGAGAGCTATTGCTAGTCGGGCGGTATAAAAGTCTAATAAATAATAATAATAATAAAATAATAATCTAGAGGACCACAGGTCCCCACCAGGCTTTCTCCCAGCCATTCCTTCGCTCTAGCTTGATCTCCCTAAGCCGGAAGTCACAAACGCCTCCCGCCCTTGCTGTACCTCTTTGCAATATCCTGCAGCAAGTTTTGCTGGTCGTCCTCTTTGGAAAGCTTGGAGAGCTGCGTTAGGAACTCATCCACCTCTTGGATCATCAAGAGGCTCTTGGCAGCAGGGGGGCAGGCTTTGCTCTGCTCAAAGAAGATCCGCACCGTTTCGGACACATCCCCCTATTCAAAACAAAGGAGGAGGTGGATGCAAGAACTGCAGTCCAGCTTGAGGGCCACATTCCCTTCTGGGAAGCCTGCTGAGGGCCACAGGCCAGTGGTGGACAGGGCCACAAGCAAGAGCAGGCAGAGAGTTTTACCTTTGTATAGTAAGGCTAGTTTCTAAACGCACTCACATGTGCCCCTCTCCCCAACCTCCATCCAGGGTAGCAGGAGGCATTATCAAAGGTCAAAGCCATATTCCAGCCAGGGAAAACCGCTCATGCGACTCAGGTGAGGGGCATAGCCTGGGAAAAGCCCCAAGGGCCAGGCAGAATAACCTGAAGGGCTGCAGTTGCCCACCCCGCCATAAAACATCCCAAAGCGATTTAACATGGATTCCTGCATTGCGCAGGTGTTGGACTTGATGGCCTTATAGGCCCCTTCCAACTCTACTATTCTATGATTCTATAATTCTATGAACAACAAAAGCATCAATAAATTAAAAAAAATACGTAAAACCAACTTGAAGTCTGATACAGACTGGGATAAATGTCTCCACTTAAAAGGAATGTCAGACGGGAAGGTCTTCAGTAGGCACCAAAAATAAATCAAGAGAAGGCTCCTGCCTCATAGGTTAGGGCAGCGAGTTCCAAAGGGTAGGTGCCACAATAGTGAAGGCCTGCTTCCTCCACTGTATGGAACAGATCTCCTGAGACTGTGTCTGCAGCAGGCCCTCTCTAGCAGAGCTCATTCATCACCAGCTGAAAGAGGTTCCTAAAGCAGTTTACAACTATCAGCAATAAGGCAGCACCTGCCCTCAGGCCTACAATCTAAAAAGAAAACACACTACACAAAAGGAAAAGGGACGGGAAAGGAGAAGGAAAAAAGCAAACTGGCACCGATTCTTAGTTACACAGTTCCTAATATGTGTCCGTCCTGGCAGGGGTGGGGTGGGGGGCAAGAGCCTTGCAGCTGCTCATTCTCTTGACAGGGAGGTGCGGCCAAGTTGGTCTCATTCTTGCCGTGATATGCATGCAAAAGTTCTTTTGCAGAAGCAGGGTAGGGCTGGCATGCACTTTAAAACGCTGTCATCTCCCTGAAATATATGGCACTGATGGGCGTTGTGGTCCAAAACATCTGCGGGGGCATTAGGCTAGTGAAGGGTGGAATACCCGAAGGCCTACTACGCAGCCAGCTCTGCACTCACCTGTTCCAGGTCTCGGACCATGTCTTCCTGGCTGCAGCTGAATATCCTGCCGAACAGCTTGACAATCTGCTTGTCGTTCAAGTTATAAACGCTCTTAATCACCCCCGGCAAGAGCAGCTTCACCGTCAGGTAGAGATCCCCACGAAAGCCGTCTAGGAACAGCAAACGGCAGGACAAGTGAGGGTGCCTTACCTTGTCTCGGTGGGCAGCTTTTGCCTGCAGCAAAGACTCCGCTTAGGGGCCTTTAGAAGCAAGGCCAAGGATTCAGAAGCGTCTTAGCAGCAGACAGCGAGGCAGAAAGCCAGCAAGCAGACGCTCTACCACAGAGCTGTGGCTCTTCCCCTACAGATGCCAGGTGCTGTACAATATATTAAGCCATCAGGAAGAGCAGTGAACTGTGTTCACCTTACTCTAAAGCGGGAGGGCCGTAGCTCAGCAGTTAAGAGCGTCGGCTTTGCATCCGGAAGGTCCCAGGTTCAACCCTCAATGGCAAGGGGGCTGGGACAGACGCCCTGCCTGAAACTCTGGAGAGCTGCTGCCAATCAGTGTAGGCAACAAGGGTCTGAGTCAGTATAACTTATATCCCATCTGGCAACTCACACACACCACTCGCTCTCTTGAGGTCACGCTCTGCATCAACACAAACACTCCCACCCATTTAAACAAAGAGAGAGAGAGAGAGGAGGGGGAAAAAGAGAAGAAATTGCACCTCCACTGGTTCCCTTCTGCAGGAAGTCCTGGATGATCTGGGTCTTGACATTGTAACTGGGCTTGTCGGCCACCATAGCACAAAGCTTCCTGAATTCCCGCAGCAAACAGTCCTTGTGCTTTGGGTCACTCTTCTCGACGGATAAGCTGGGCTTGCGGGGAGATCCGGAGGCGGCTTCTTCAGAATTGCCTGGCTTAGCTGTGCAGAGAGAGCGCTTCAGCGAGAGGTGCCACCGACCAGCACAGCCGATGAGTTCCCCCCTCCCCTCCAACATTTATTTCTGCTTCTAGCCCATCCTTATCCCAAGGACCAAGTGCAGATAACAACAGGGAGGCTGATCTGTTTTTTTGTTGTTGTTTAAACTTGAGTAAATACAAGGCTGCATTTCTCCACTTTCCAATAGCTGAAACACTCTGTTGTTTCTGGATTAACGTACCCTAGGAGAGTCTTTAGGACTCAGACTTTCATCAGCCCTAGCCAGCATGACCCAACACTCAGGGATGACCAGAGCTGCAGTCCAGCAACGTCTGCAGGGCACCACCTTGGCTACCCCCGTTCTCCTAGAACGTCTGCCGAAGATCATCATCAACAAATAGTTTGCTCTTGTCACATCAGCAGGCCTGTGCAGTCTGTTCCTGGGCTTGGCTCATCAGAAGTCAGCCTCACCCATGGCATTCAATGGGGTACAGGTAGCTAACCTGTGGCCCTCCATAAGAACATAAGAAGAGCCTGCTGGATCAGGCCAGTGGCCCATCTAGTCCAGCATCCTGTTCTCACAGTGGCCAACCAGGTGCCTGAGTGCAAGAACACTCTCCCCTCCTGAGGCTTCCGGCAACTGGTTTTCAGAAACATACTGCCTCTGACTAGGGTGGCAGAGCACAGCCATCATGGCTAGTAGCCATTGATAGCCCTCCAGATGTTGTTGGACTCCAATTCCCATCAGCCCCAGCCAGCATCACCAACAGGCCAGGGATGATGGGGGCTGTAGTCAAAAATAAAAACACCTGGAGGGCTCAAGAGTAAGGGTAATAGAGCGCCCTCCATATGTTTTGGGGATGCAACTCCCGTCATCCATAACCATTGGCCATGCTGGCTGGGGTTGATGGCAGCTGGGAGTCCAACAACATCCAAAGGGTATCAGCCTAATCCAGCAGGGCTCCTCTCACGTTCTTAGGCCTCCTGCCAAATCGTAGGCCAACAATGATCACCTACCGCTCTGCCTGAATGTGAGAACAGCCTGTTGAGCCTGGACCAAGCCACGTCCAGGACTACGGCAGATTTCTCCTCACCCACACAGAGCCACAGCGGCAACCTTGCGCTGAGACGGCAGCGATGTGTCAAAACTTAAAAAGGAGAGGTCTTCCATCTCTTACACACCTGTAAACCCCGAAAATTTCTTTGGCGATGGATCAGAAGAAGGCGCCGGTGTTTTCTTGGGAGAGGTTATTTGCCCACTGGGAGAAATCTTTGCCTGGACGGTTGCCTTTTTCTTTGGCGTGTTTGCCGGTTTGGAAGTAACATCTGTGAAGAGACAAGGGGTTAGGGCTTAAAAGACTGGCAGAGTTTATTCTGCACCTCTACGGGTATGTCACAGTATGTGGCCAGGGAGTATCTGTTTTCTTTTTTTAGAAGCAACTAACAAAAGTGCTGAAACAGGCATCTAGTCCTCAGTTTTATTATTATTATTAGTTGGAAACCCATGTTAAAAAAAGTAACACAGACACCTTATGGTAAATTGGTTAACTACTGGGAGGATCCTTTTGGCAAAGTGATGGAAGCAAGATCAAGTACCATCAGTGGAACAGAGACCAATACTTAAACATGCAAACTGCAATCTGAGTGGCTCTAAACCAGGAGCGGGGAACCTGTACCCCTCCAGATGTTGCTAATCTACAACTCCCATCACCCCGATCATTGGCCATGCTGTCTGGAGCTGATGGGAGTTGCAGTTGAGGTCTGCTGCTGTTAAGATGGTTATTTATTGAATTAGTTGCATTTTGTCTGTTAAAACAATGCAAGATATTTTTTTTAAAAACCATGTTTTCCTCCTATCACAGTTTATCATGGACACCAAGACGGCAGTTTGTGCATCCCTCTACACAAAGATTGAAACTCATGGTTTGATCCTGGCTTGCAATCTTGCTTTGGAGAACTGTCCAAGCAGAGTTTGGGGGGTTGATGTACTGGTCTACCTTACAGAGCTGTTGCAAAGCAGTGAAATGCTCTGAACGCTGGATCCGTCCAATCGGAGTATGATTATGACTGCTGCTCACCTGAGATATGCTGGCTGATCAGCTCCTTCTCGCCATCCTGCAGCTCCTCCCAGCCTTCCAAGTCGGTGAGGTCCTCAATCCTCTTGGTCGTCGTCCGAGCCCTCTCCAGCTTTTCGAATATGCACTTGACATGGTACCACTCTTTCATGTCCCCGCCGGATTCCGTGAAGGGGTTGGGCACCACCTTTCCTATGCGCACCATCCCTTTGAGGATTTTCTCCTTGCACTTCTTGCAGCCCGCCGTGCCTCGCTTGGCGTAGTCCACGCAGTAGCGCTGCTCCGCCATCTCGGAGGCTGTGCACAGGGGCTTCAGATGCCAAACGAACGGAGGTGCTGGAAGGACAAAGCCACAGGTGCACGGCTGGTACTGCCGGCTAGCCAAAGACAGAGCAGTATTTCTCCACCTGTGGAAGGCAACGGTCTTCTGGAAGCTGCGGTCAGCGTGAGCTTGAGTTGTCTGTGTCGACAGCAAGAACAATTTCTCACTTCTGCTGAGGGTCCTGATGGTCTGTAAGAGAAGCGCCTTGAGCAGAAAAGGCATGCAGGTTCCTGGTCTAGTCTCCCCCTCCTAGTGTTGATCTAAGATCAGAAGGGAAAGGGGGAAAAGACACATAAAACTCTCTTCAAGAGAGTACAAAACCCGATGACACATTAAATCTTCTTGTCTTTTTAAGGTGCCCCAGGACACTTGGGGTCCCTGCTCCAAAAGACAGACACCACTACCCTTGTGAAAATCATTCTTCCTAGCTCTGTCAACAATGAGATAATTTTATTTATGATTCATGTATTAAAAATATTTATAAAGCCAACTTTTAGGGGAAAACCCTCTCAAGCCAGTCAATAAATAAATAAAGGGAGAATGTGGACAGAGAAAAGTTTTTGTCCCTCTCTCCTAAAACAAGAACTCGGGGACATCCGATGAAGGTGAATGTAGGAAGATTCCAGACAGACAAAAAAAAGTGCTTCTTCACACAGCGCGTAGTTAAACTAAGGAATCACTCCCACAAGAGGCAGTGATGGCCACCAACTTGGGTGGCTTTAACAAATTCATGGAGGATAAAGCTGTCAGTGGCTCCGAGCCATGATGGCTACGCTCTGCCTCCATGGTCCGAGGCAGCATGTTTCCGAATACCAGTTGCTGGAAACCGCAGGACGGGAGAATGCTCTTGTGCTCAGGTCATGCTTGCGGGCTTTCCATAATCACAGAATCATAGAACAGTGGAGTTGGAAGAGGCCTATAAGACCATCTAGTCCAACCCCCTGCTCCATGGACATCTAGCTGGCCACTGTGAGAATAGGATGCAGGGTTTGATGGGTGAATTTGGCCTGATCCAGCAGGCTCTTCTTATACTTTTATATTCTTAAACAAAAAACTAGTTGTTGCTAATAATAACAACACTGATGTGATTAATATTGACACTATTAATAAAAA
Source organism: Rhineura floridana (assembly GCF_030035675.1). Taxonomy (NCBI): domain Eukaryota; kingdom Metazoa; phylum Chordata; class Lepidosauria; order Squamata; family Rhineuridae; genus Rhineura; species Rhineura floridana. The sequence continues at coordinate 2,542,142 of NC_084500.1, read as the reverse complement.
AGTTATCTACAGCTTACTAAAACAAAAGACCTCCAAATGGTTTACAACACACAATCTAAAATATTCACTAAAAATGCCAATTGAAAGAAACAAGAGAAACAAGGTACATAACCTTTTAATAAAATCCGTAGTCTAAAAACGCTTTTATTAACTAAGACAAAGTGCCAAAATTACATGCTAAAATTAAATGCCTGGGCTTGTAATCTTAAATAACAATGTAAATATAACAATAGCAGACACGACAATAATAGGCACAATAACAGACATACTGTTATTCTTGTTGGCTATATTACTTGGCATGCCTATGATTATTATTCACAGGCATGCCAGGCAACATCACTGGCAACCAATAACAACAACAACAATATAAACATAATAATAGACACAATAATAAGAATAGACTTACTATTATTGCATCAAGTATTATGTAATTTTATTATTATTATTGTTGGCTAAATAGTTTGGCATGCCTATTATGATTATTACTGTCAAAAGACACAGCAAGCCACCAATAATCATAATAATAACAGAAATAGAAATGACACCAGGCATGCCAAGCAATCTCCGTGGCGGACCTGCACCCACCTGCAGCTTCTCTATTTAGCTCACACACCCTCCCTACCATCCGCCTCCCCGCTGCCCCAAGCCCACCTCCGGCTGCAAGGGCCAAAAAGGATCTCTTCCGCCCATCCCCGTGGCCTCTGACACCTGGCAGCCTGGGGCGCTTGAGGGCTACTGCGCAGGCGCCCCTTTAAGCCCCGCCCCTTCCCTTCCTGGTGATGGTTGGTTGGTTTGGTGTGAAGGAAGGCCGCAAGCCCCTCCCCCTCAGGGCGGTTATCAACAGGGCCTCAGGCCTTGGCTCTCTCGTCCTCTCTCTCTCGGAGGAGGCGGCCGGCGGGAGGAACGGGCTCCTCCGCGCGTCCCCTCCGCCCGGTCCCCGCCGCCTTCGCCTACCGAGCCTCCTGTCCCGCAGCGGCGACCCCTTTAAATCCGGGCACCTCTCTCCCCCACTCCTTCCCTCTCGCTCGCCGCCTGCGCATGCGCGCCAATGACGTCACCACGCGCTTTCCCTCCCCGCGGTCCTTTGAAAGCAGGGCGAGGCCGCGCCCCCGCGCAGCCGGCCCCTTGTGACTCCGCCCCTTCCCTGGGCGAGCCACGCCCCCTCAGTCCGAAATCTCAGGTAGAGTTTTCTCAAACTGGATTCTTAATTAGTCTGCTAAATGGCATTCTCTGTGCTTGTGTGTGTGTGACTTGCAAGGCCCGAAAAGAGGCATTTGAGGTCTTTCAATAAATGAATAAATAAATTTCTGGGCTGGAGGGCGAGATTATAACTTTAATGAATAAATCATTGTAATAAATAAATAATAAAACTGAATAAATGCATGACAACATAAAAAAATAATCTGTGCTCCTGGATAATAATAATAATGAATAATTATTTGCATTCCCTGCCTGAAACCTTGGAGAGTCATTGAGAGTCAGTGTGGACAGCACTGCGTTAGATGGACCAATGGCCTGAACAAGACAGTTTCCTCTGTTCTGAGTAAGCACTCATGGATCCAGCTGCGTCCCAGACTACATGGCACATTGCATTTATTCATTTAAAATATTTCTATCCTGCCTTTCTACCCTATAACAGGGCACTCAGGGCCACTTACAATAAAATCACACACATACATAATAAAATTGTACACAATTTGTTATGTGTCTTGAAGTCGATTATGACTTATGGTGACCCTATGAATCAGCGACCTCTAATAGCGTCTGTCGTGAACCACCCTCTTCAGATCTTGTCAGGTCTGTGGCTTCCTTTATGGAATCAACCCATCTCTTGTTTGGCCTTCCTCTTTTTCTACTCACAAAAACATTAGAGTAAACTAAAATACATAAAATACAATATATATATCAACGCACACATATATAGGGGGAGTGGTACTAAAAAATTAAAATAAAAAGCTTAAAAACAGTCTCAGGCTCTCCCATCAGTCCCTCCCATGGGCTCTTTGGAACAAAATGGTTTTTAAAAGTCTCTGGAAAACCACTAGGGAGGGAGCAGAACAGGCTTCTTGGGGTAGGCTATTCCAAAGCTTGGGGGCCACAGCTGAAAAGGCCCTCTCCCGCGTCCCTGTCAGTTACATAGGAGCATGACCCATTGAAATCCGTCGCACTCTTGAGGACACATGCATAAATCCAGTTGCAAGGCTTGCTGGAATCAGGGCTGCAAACCTGCACCCTTACTTGAGAGTAAGCACCACTGAACTCAGTGGGAGAGGTACTTCTGAGTGAACATGCATAGGCACCAGCGCTACTGCAGGATTTACTTCGGAGCAAAGGTGCGCAGAGTCAAGAGATCCTTGCCAGGTTTTCCGAAACGCCCACAAGAGAAAAACCGTTGAGAAAAACACCTGAGATCACACTCTAAGGATTATACTACTATTGAGCCAATGCTAAGGGTGGGGGAGGAAAGTGGTCCTGTATCATCAGGACAGACTTTTGGGGAATCCAAGTCTGAATCAATAATAATAATAATAATAATAAAAAAGCAACACACCCCTCCAACTGCAGCTGTTGGAAATAGTTTCCAGCCCTCCTTCTCCTCGATAGCTTTCTGCGAGCAGGGCTGCCTGATGGGGAAAATTAAAAATGGGACTCTCCCCCCCGCATCCCGAAGTGGTACAGTCCCAGGAAGATATAAAAGCCTAGCGGATGACGCCATCTGAGTTGTTGATTTTCAGAGGGAAACTGGTGTGGTTGGGGTGTAGTAGGTTTTCCCCCAAAAATTATCTTTGGTGTAGGCATGTTTGTTTTGTTTTGACCAAAACTTTGCATCTATATATATACACACACACACAGAGGAGAACTTTAGCTAGTTTGTGTATGTTGGAAGGGAATCTCTATTGTCTTTGACGCTGTAACGCTGACTTCTAATACTTTTGGTAGGGCTATTTCTAAATTAGCAACCTGCAGATTTTGCAAATATTTCCTTCAGAGAGAGAGAGAGAGAGAGACTGACATCTTAAGGTGTTTTTTTTTTTGAAAAAAAAATCTTATTTAGGGTACAGGAGTGCGCTATGTAACATTGCATAGAAAAAGTTCGTGATTTGAAAGGATTAAAAATAAAAACGAGGGGAAATAACCTAATTGTTGTTAGTCTACAAGAAATGTTTGCTAAAAGGAACATTCCTCTCTCCTCCCCCCCAAAAGTTATATGTTGCTTTATAGCTATCAAGATGTGGCTTGCAAACAATCCTTGCAATAAAACAAGCCATTAATGTTGGACAAGTCTTCCTCTCTTAACTTTTTAGGTCATGGGTTGGGTGTGTAAAACAATGGATGCTGTCTCCGATTCAAAGTCATTTTCATAGGCTCTTTTGGGCGTGGAAGTGATTTTGTAGAGTTGTTGTCTTCGCTGCCTGCACAAAAGGCAAGGGGGATTAAAAGGGTAAAAGTCAGATTAAACGTGAAAAATTTGTAAAAACGTTTTATTTCTTAACTTAAAAGAATGTATACACCTATACCTAGAGGGGAAAAAAAACTCTTTCAATGTTCACCTTTTAAAATAGAAGGTGCTGGAGCCTTTTCTGTAACCCCTGATAACTTGGAGTGAGGCTGTAGTATCAATCAATTTCAGTCTCTCTCATTTTTCCAGTCTTAAATTCAGTTCTCCACATTTCTGCAGCAATTCACAGATTTTTTTAAAATCTTCATGAAAAGTCTCCAGTATTTTAGTGCAAATTTCTCCTAATAAACATCTTTCCATAGGCAGTTTTGACTCATGTACACACATTTGCAAGCAGTTTCTATTCATCGAATGCATTTTTTGCATCTTATTTTCACTCATAGATACATTTTTATACAAACTTTCCTCTAATAGATGGCGTTTTTGTAAACATTGCTTGGTGAACTGCGTTGCAGAATTGGAATAAGTGCCAGTTTGGGGACCTGGCTCCCCCAAAAGTAAGGGATTTAAGACCCACTGAAAAGCTGCATGACTACACCCCCGGCCTTCCCAAACTGAAATGATCCCATATTCCTCTTACCTCTGCCTCCATTTGTAATCTCCCTTGTGGCGATGTCTAGATTGCAAGCCCTCTGGGGCACTATGTATGCAGATGGTTCTGTGTTAACAAACAATAGTAATAATTTATACTAGATTCCTGTTATCTCTGAAAAGACAGAAAGTGCGTTTATCAGCATGGCCTTCAGTGATTTCTTAGCTAGAAAGCCTAAAACATGAGTGGTGCATTATATATATATATAATATATAAAAATATATAAAATATAACATTTTATTTTTAGGCCGCCTATCTGGCTGAATGAACGGCCACTATTAAGTGACTAAAGGAGCAGAGAAAAGCAGAGGACCTCCTTATCCAAGCTTGTTTAGCCAAGTGGGCAGTGTCTGATAAAATTAAACATGCCTTTGTTAAAGAGGAGAGGGTAGAGTGCATAAGAGGCTAGTATATTGGGATGGCATCACTGAGCAAGTGGCATGAATGAATGGCTTGTGCGTGTGGGGGGGTCTGATAGCTGGTAGTGCCCCTGCCAAAGAACTCTATGAAAGCCTTAACCTCGCATTGCAGACTTTGAATTGCCAACATTTCTCAGGAAAAGTCAGGGTTTCCTTAAAGTTTGTGAATGTGGTGATGATTCGATCAAAGCATTTATTATTTATATGTTTATTACACTTGTTAGCCAAAAGTCTCCCAGTAACTTAAAACACATTTAAAAACAAATATATTATGCCATTCATACAAAACACCTACAATTCATTAATGCACACCTATGTATAATATAATTGTTTATGTTTATATCATAGAATCATAGAATAGGAGAGTTGGAAGGGGCCTATAAGGCCATCAAGTCCAACCCCCGGCTCAATGCAGGAATCCAACTTAAAGCATCCCCACATGTGGCTGTCCAGCTGCCTCTTGAATGCCTCCAGTGTTGGAGAACCCACTACCTCTCTAGGTCATTGGTTCCATTGTCGTATGGCTCTAACAGTTAGGAAGTTTTTCCTGATGTCTAGTCAAAATCTGGCTTCCTGCAACTTGAGCCCATTATTCTGTGTCTTGCACTCTGGGATGATCGAAAAGAGATCCCGGCCCTCCTCTGTGTGACAACCTGTCATGTACTTGAAGAGGACTATCATATCTCCCCACAATCTTCTCTTCTCAAGGCTAAACATGCCCAGTTCTTTCAGTCTTTCCTCATAGGGCTTTGTTTCCAGTCCCCTGATCATCCTTGTTGCCCTGTTCCAGTTTCTCTGCATCCTTCTTGAAGGGCGGAGACCAGAACTGGTCACAGTATTCAAGATGAGGCCTAACCAGTGCTGAATAGAGGGGAACTAGTACTTCATGCGATTTGGAAACTACTGTTAATGCAGCCTAATATAGCATTTGCCTTTTTTGCAGCCACATCACACTGTTGGCTCATATTCAGCTTGTGATCAACGACAATTCCAAGATCCTTCTCACATGTCGTACTGCTGAGCCAAGTATCCCCCATCTTATAACTGTGAATTTGTTTTCTTTTTCCTAAGTGTAGAACTTTGCATTTATCCCTGTTGAATTTCATTCTGTTGTTTTCAGCCCAATGCTCCAGCCTATCAAGGTCCCTTTGAATTTTGTTTCTGTCTTCCACGGTATTAGCTATGCCCCCCAATTTTGTATCATCTGCAAATTTGGTAAGCATGCTTTGTACGTCCTCATCCAAGTCATTAATAAAATGTTAAAGAGCACTGGGCCCAGGACCGAGCCCTGTGGTACCCCACTCATTACTTCCACCCAGTTTGAGAAGGAACCATTGATAAGCACTCTTTGAGTACGATTCTGGAGCCAACTGTGGATCCATCTAATAGTTATTCCATCCAGCCCACATTTAGCTAGCTTGCTAATCAGAATATCATGGGGCACTTTGTCAAAAGCTTTGCTGAAGTTGAGATATATTATGTCCACAGCATTCCCACAGTCCACAAGGGAAGTTACCCGATAAAACAATGAGATAAGATTAGTTTGGCAGGATTTGTTCTTCATAAATCCATGTTGACTCCTAGTAATCACTGCATTGCTTTCAAGGTGCTTACAGATTGACTGCTTTATAATCTGCTGCAGAGTTTTTCCAAGGATTGATGTTAGGCTGACTGGTCTGTAGTTCCTCGGTTCCTCCTTCTTGCCCTTTTTGAAGATAGGGACAACATTAGCTCTCCTCCAGTCATCCGGCACTTCACCGGTCCTCCATGATTTCACAAAGATAATAGACAGTGGTTCTGAGACTTCTTCAGCCAGTTCCTATTAAATATCTATATCTTAATAATGTTATAATTTTTACAATGTTAAAGTCTTATTGCTATTTTAATGAATAAATTATATCATTTTATGTAGGTAGCTTAGAGAATTTCTTTTGATTAAGTGGTACATAAAACTTGCTAAATAAAAAATAAACAATTATTATTAATATTAGTAGTAAGCAGCTTCAAAACAAAAGAAAGATGATAGATATTTGCTCATGAAATACCAAAACAGGGCTATAATTAAGATATTAGTATTAAATTAATTAGTGCCAATGATTTATATGTCAACCGCACCGTTAATTCAACACATTGAGAAACTGCATGGCATTTTTGGAAGCAACACATTCTTTCTGCAATAATCATTAATCGGGCTCCAATTTCTTACAAAGCTTTGTCCTTTCACTCTTGTTTCAGAAAATACGTCAATTTTGCAACTGAAGCAAAACTCCCAAACTGTATCCATCTACACACTTATCATGAGTGTTTGCATTTGCATTCTCCTCCTCCCTCTTTGTGCAAATTACGTAGCCTGAAAACATCTGGAAGGGGCCTGTAGGTTTTTTATCCCTATTTTTACTACTAAAATTTGGCAGACAGCGAGGGCCCTCTTTTATTATGACTTTATTTTTATTTTTGTTATTAGAATATTTTCTGCAATGTGCTTCTAAAATGGTGTCTTGCTTTGCAGTTTTTAAAAACATTTTTTTAAATTTGAAATTGTTGGCTATTTTGACGCTTAACAGTGCAAAGTATTGGGGATATTTATCCTACTTATCTGAATTGTGCCTCTCCTTCTGAAACTGGCCTGGTGTTAGTAAAAATGTGATGGGAGCCCATTAGTAAAAACGTGATGTCTTCCAAATGTATCGACAAAATTACCTGGAGAGGAAATCTTAAATGTGTGCAATTTGATGTTCAAGACTGACGCTTAGGCAGAGCTCTCTGAAGCCACATCTAAAGGCTTCCATGCATCCATTCCTTTGCTAATCTCTGTGGAAACCTCACCTGAAAGCCTTTTTTCTGATTTTATTTTTTTCTTGAAACTAATAGAGCCTCATTTTCTTTCTCTGGGAAACATAGCTAGCTTCAATCTGCACAAATAGCATCGTAATTGTATCTACCGGCTGCATCGCAGGAACAATTTTACAAAGATGTTATAGATACGAGGACAGACTTCTAATAGACTCTTAATATGCATGGTGCTTGGGTTTATGATCTGGGGGGGCAATGATAATGGAGAAGAGAAAGCAGCGCAAGATGGCTGGGAGTGTGAGTGTATAAAAAAACCATCCTCAAATTTTAGAAACATTGTCAAAGTGCACCGTTCAGAACTGGGGTTTAGGTCACGAATGGGGAACCTGTGGCCCTCCAGATGTTGGACTCCAACATTATGAAACATTATGCGAACCAAAACAAGAATTCACACTTCCCCGAATTTTGCAATGCCATTCTCCATCCAAGTAGTGTGTACAAAAATGCATAAACTTGGGGAAAAGTGCACATAAAAAAATACATATATTAGTGAGAGTAACGTCCAAAAATGTGTTGCATTTGGGGAAATTGCTTTGCAAAGGTGTGTATGTTAGGCAAAGCTGCATACAGAAATATGTATACTAGGATATGTTCGCGTTAAAATACCAATGAATTTTTATGTGGACTTGTAGATCAAAAATTGCAAACTAATGTGAAAATGTGGAGAACTCAACTTGACTATGAAAACAGAGAAACCAAAATGGACAGATTTACCCATCCCTACAAGTTACAAACGGTCAACTTCCTAACTGTTAGAGCCATATGACAGTGGAACCAATGACCTAGAGAGGTAGTGGGCTCTCCGACAATGGAGGCCTTCAAGAGGCAGCTGGACAGCCATCTGTCAGGAATGCTTTGATTTGGATTCCTGCATTGAGCAGGGGGTTGGACTTGATGGCCTTATAGGCCCCTTCCAACTCTACTATTCTATGATAAAGAAACACTCCCTGTTCTGCCAGTTCCAGTGCATCTTCACCCATCTCTTCTGAAATCAAGGGCACATGTTGCTAGTCAACCCCTGCCCCTTTTTTACGGAAAAACCTGGTGGGATCAGCTTAAGTGCATTGTTTTGTTTTTAATTCAGCTGAACTTCAGGAAAAATTTCCTAACTGTAAAGTAGTATGATAATGGAAGCAATGACTTCAAGAGGTGGTGGGCTGTCTACCAGTGGAGGCCTTCAAGAGGCAGCTGGACAGCCATCTGTTGGGAATGCTTTGATTTGGATTCCTGCCTTGAGCAGGGGGTTGGACTCGATGGCCTTAGAGGCCCCTTCCAACTCTACTGTTCTATGATTCTATGAGATTTTGTGCCCTGCTTACCTCTCAACAATGCGCCCTGGACCCAGCACATCTCCTCGCCCCAGAGCTTTGCTTTTCCTACTTGTTCTTCTAATTGCACGTGCTTTATGAATTTAGCTTGCCTTCCTAACATCAGAGGGACTAGCCCCAGACAGTCTGGGTCAAAGAGCAAGTGGCACACCTCTTGGTAAACAAGCCAATGACACTGAAAACTGAATTGGACATCAACACTGATGGCAGGATAACACCTCCCACCCTACCAGAGGACACCAGGCCAGCTTAGGGAGCTCAGGGCAGGCCACACAACACACAATTTCCTCCTCCAAAACCTTGTCACCGCAAAAAGAAATTCTGACCATGAATTTCTATTCCCAGAGTATCGGGGGACGTCCTTCGCCTTGGATGACTCCTCCCTCTGGTTGCGACCGGCAGGCCCCAAGATCTTCTAGCCGTCACACCAGGGGAGGGGCCCTCCAGACTGACTGGCAGAGTGGCACAACCCCTCAAGTTCTGGCAGACCACGGGCCTTTTCACGGCTAATGACCGCTGACTGTGGACCCATGTCAGGAGAATAAAGAAGATCCAGCTCACAACATTTAACGGCAATTAGCTTTCTAAACATAAATCAAATTAAGAGGAAATTCCCTGGGAGGCCCTGACTATGATGTAGGCAGAAGCCACTTGTGAAATCAAAACTTTGTGTGAACATGCTAACCCTGGGGAAAAAATAAGGCTGGTAGACTTCCCCCCATGATACATAATGAAGTTGTTGACCTAGTGTGTGGTAGCTGTGAAGAAAGTGAATTCTGTTCTCAGGAGGAGGAATGCCTTGAGTGTGTTGATCTTCTGCCAGGCAGGCCAGCAGCAAAGAGTCAATCTTGTCGGCATCTGTCACAATGACATGGGTGGTTTCTTCAGGGGTCTGGCAGGTCCTGAATCCAGTGGGGATTCCTAAGTGTTGGTGGGCCTCCCTTTCTTCGAGGTGGGCAATGTGTTCCCCCTGACAGTGAAGGGTGTCAGTAGGACTTGGTTTTTCAAGCTTCCATTGATGTCAGGTCAAGTCATTTATTATGGTCACAAGCCAACAAAAGTCAATACAAATATAGGAAATACAGTTAAAAACCAAGTGCAAATTATACAATTTACTTCACTCAACAAACTGGCAGGGGTCTCCTCCCCCCCCCAATCTACATCGAGGTCAGAAAAAAGTCTAGCAACCTTTCCAGCAACCAAACATGACCAACCCCCTAGACAAAACAGCACTAAGAGATTTTCTTGGAAAAGATGTTAATAGAGAGAGAATTAACCATCCTCGACATTCACTATACAGACTGCAGTGTAGAAGAACGTGTTTGACAAATTCTACTGCTCCAGCTCCAGACAGACATATCTGCATTAACTGTGGTCATTTATCGCACATTTATTGAAGCAGAGGCCCATCCAGCTGCTGGCAGTTGTGGTGCTGGTCAGCAAGTCTTGCGGTTCCTCGGGCTTCTCGGCAACTAGCTGATGTAGGCAAGAACACTGACGCTTTTGTCATGAAGGCTGAAGCCTTCTGGTCCATGAAAACTATGGAGAGGTTCGCTTCTCAGGTTTGGCCCTGGAGAAGGGCGTGCTGCATAAGGGAGTTTGAGTACTGGCATCTGCCTCCTACAAGGGTAGCCGAATGTTCTCATGTGTTAACTGTATTGGTTGCCATGGCCCTGATGTTGAGCTGTGCTGAGTCGAGGGCTGAGTTGGCCAAGAACACCGTCATGAGAAATCTACTTAAGCCCATCCAAATGTTGTTATTGTGATTTTATAATGTGACTTATTATCAGGTACAAACCTTTCTGATCAACCTAGGCTGTCAGTTCTTTTGATTTTGGATGAAATAAAAAAAGGCGGATAAGAGAAAAATAACTCATTTGAAATGTGGTGCTGGAGGACAGCTTTGCGGATACGTGGACCGCGAAAAAGACCAATAACTGGGTGTTAGAACAAATTAAACCAGAACTATCATTAGAAGCTAAAATGAGGAAATTGAGGTTATCATGCTTTGGACACAAAATGAGAAGATCTGATTCACTAGAAAAGGCAATAATGCTGGGAAAAACAGAAGGGAGTAGAAAAAGAGGAAGGCCAAACAAGAGGTGGATTGATTCCATCAAGGAAGCCACAGACCTGAACTTACAAGATCTGAACAGGGTGGTTCACGACAGATGCTGTTGGAGGTCGCTGATTCATAGGGTTGCCATAAATCGTAATCGACTTGAAGGCACATAACAACAACAAGTTGGTTGAGAGTTTTGACACAGGATGCTATATTCTCTGTCAAAGAAGCTAATCCTAATTGTTTATAACCTGCTCAAGTAAGAACTATTTTGCAGAATTAATAGATTAGATAAATAAAAAGCTGTAGTTCTTCTCTAGACAATGTTATGTTGGTTAGAATTGTTAAAACTATTTTTTTAAAAAAAAATTGCTTTAGAAAACAACAAAACAAGTTTCTTCCTCCCAAACACAAACTCTTCCTGCATTACCTTCAGAGACCATTAAAACATCTAGAGAATCTCAAGAGTGGGGCTTGCCAGTCAAAACTGATCTCAGAACTACGGCTGTTGAGTTCTTTGCCTTGTGTGTGGAGGATGAATTTCCTCTTCACAATTTAGGGCCAGCAGAGATTGTCCGACTTGCAGTTGATCCACTGGCGGAGAGCCGTGGGCCAAGAGTTCTTGCTCTTTGGCTTGTGCCTCTGGGCAGACAGCTCCCAGATAAATATCTGCAGGGTAGGAGAAGCAAACACAAGTTCAGGATACAGGCTGGAGTCTCCCAGGTGTTTCCTTTTCCTTCCAAACAATGTAAATCAGAAAAAAAATGCAGCAAGGATCACACAAGTTCATAATAAAAGAGTTTTACATTCTCGAGTGTTGCTTCACCCGTAAGAGTCTCAGTTATAAACATAATTCTTCTATAGGTTTAAACCATTTTAAAGGCTTATCCTAAAACCTTTCTCCATAATGAATTCAGTGACGGATTCCAGTCATTCTTTGTGAGCCACATACAATAATGTTTAGATGAAAAATTATTTCATTTTATTTATTTTGCTGCGCCTTTCCTTTGTCTTATTTGCTCGGTTAACTGAAGTGCTTCCTCTTTCAACAAGCCTATTAAGTAGAAACCTTATCCCAATCTGTGTCTGTGCTGGAATTGCGGATTTGCTTTGGGAGATGTTTTTAAAGTTTTGGTTTTTTTTAAGTGTTTTTAAAGACATTTTGTTTTAATATCTTTTTTAAAATGTTTTGTTTTAATATATTTTAAAGTCTGTTTTTATGAGGATTTGGAGTCTGTTTGTTTGCCACCCCAGGCTCCTACTGGAAGGATGGGATATAAAACAAAGAAATAAATACATTCTCCATTTATGTGACTATCTAGATTTCTTTGTGCCATTCTTCCATCCAATTACATTTAGCTTGTTTCTAGTTTCTCGCTACTGCTGTTTGCCAGCAAAAACAAAAAAGAGCGAAATTAGCAGTTCTTTAAAACATCCTGTGAAAGGACTCCAACAGATACTGGCATTCCCCATTGAACTCAACAGCTGAGCCGCCATGCAGCTGAGTGGGAGCCGGAAGTATTGGTAGATAAGGATGCTGAGAACCTCCTTGAAGAGGCGGAGAGTCCCGGAAGGGAGGAGGAGGAAGAGGAGGAGGACTGGATCGACAAATACTGACAAAGAAGCCCGGATGGTTTAGAGTCCCAGGATAGATATTATTATTATTATTATTATTATTATTATTATTATTTCCATTTATAGACTGCTTACTATCTAAAAGATCTCAAAGTGGTTTATAATAGAGCACACAAGGTACAATAAAAAACATATCAAATTAATTTACAAAGCAAAATACATAAACAATATCCATGTACATAAACAACTTTATGCTTTAACCATATTTTCTACTTAGGCTGCAATTCAATGGTTCCTGTGAAGGGAAACCCTGGGACAATGGGATGCATCAAAGACCTCTGATGTCATAAGGGGAAATCCAATGTCACATCTGCTTGAGATTGAGTTCTGACTCTGATACAGTCAAAAAGGAGGAGTGTAGGTGGTGGTTTGGCAGCATATTGGGGGTGGACCATGAAACAGCTTGGCTCCCAAGGATCTAAAACTGGCTCAGGCACCCAACACCTGGGGAGAGATTTACACCAGCCCAAGAGCTGACATAAATATTCCTCTTGCATTATTCTGCCATTGGAAATGTATGCCACGTATGCCTCTTTGGCTTTGGGAGGTAGCATAACAGGGAAAGGAGTATCACCATCAACAACAAAAAAGTAAATGGTTATGTTAGAACTTTTAAGATATTCATGTGGAAAGGAGGAGGAGGGAAAACAGGTGAGCTACAAAAGGAATGTGGGCTGCCTCAGCGAGGAGAGCGAAGAGGGGGAAGAGGGCAAGCAACAGGATAGAAGTGTCTAGGGTTGTCATCCCTAGTGGTGAGTCAGAAAGAGGGAGAAGGTGGAAAAAGCAGATAGGAGAGAACACAGGGCACAAAGAACAAAGTAAATACTGTGGAGTTGGGTAATGAAAGGGGGCAATGGAATAATTTCAGTACGGTTCCCAGCAGGGGGGCACAAGAGACCACCTGGGGTTGCAAGGAGTCTTGGAATCACAAGTGGGGATAAGAGCTGACACATACGTCTGTTTTGTTATCATTAAAGGGCCTGGCGTCAAAGCTTGTCTTGTAATTTGTTTATTTTCATAGAACACCTTGCCCCCAAATTCCTTTACTGTCAGACAAGTCCACCACATATGACGAAATGTGCCTGATTTCCCACACCCCCTCCAGCATGATGGGTTATTCCTCTGGTTACTCTGCTTACGGCATGAAGAGTTGGATACCATCCATGTCAGGTGTGGGGATGCTTTGGCCCTCCAGACATTCCTGGACATTGGCCATGCTTGCTGGGGTTGATATGAGTTGTAGTTCAGTCACATCTGGAGGGCCAAAGGTTTGTCAAAGGAAAAAAAAATGAAGGTACACATTTAATGCATGGAATTAAAAATGAAACAATTGAATATGAATATTTTATAAAACCAGCATAAATTCACTAGTAAACGTCTACATGCAACTTGAAATCAATGCCCCTACGTAATAAAATACAAAATGTGGCCAGATGCGTTTCAACATATGTCTTCTTTGGTGGCCTTGTAACTGATGAGAGTACACTACAAAGGGCAGAAGCAAAAACATATTCAAACATTAAATACTCGTGGTAAGTGCCCCTAGGCTTCATAAGTCTGCTGCTTGAGAAGGACACTATAATCCCACTTAACCTTTAACCTTTGTTTCATAAATACTGGCTGGTAATTGTGAAAATAGGTTTCAGAACCTTGGACAGCTGCCCTGCTACAATGGAGCCACCGGCCTCTGCTGGGTGTGGGTGGGGATTATAAATTATTTTTATAATTTTAAAAAATCCCTACATAAAAACAATTTACAACCCCCACATCTGGCGGCTCCATGTCAGTGGGGGAGCTGTTTTTGGAGAAGTGGTATGGGGAAGTACATGTGAGTAGTGTCACAAAAAAAGACCTGTACATTATAGTACAGGCAGCGTGCTGGCTGCTTGTGCAACCGGAAAATAAGCTTAGCATAAACCCTGCTTTGACTACCAGGTTGCTCATCTATAGCCAGTGCCTTGCAGAGACAGACTCTGTTCATTGCCCATCTAGCAGCCTCAAGCTCTCAGCCTTTCCCTACTTGCATACCGGCAGTCTGCATCAAAAGCATCCTTCTAGACTAGCCCTCGGCCCTTTCCGGCACATGCATCTCCTGCAGATACTCTTTTCTCCCTCATATTCTGGTTCTGCTTGGCTGACACCACCTGTTCCTCCATGCTGAGTTCCTCAGGGGTCTTCTTGTATTCATTTGTTCTTATAACCTTTGTTAGATAAAAAGAAATGAAAATAATTTTTTTAACTATAACCTCTGGATGAGCATGATTAAACTCTTGAATTTCTGAGCCTTCCACTATTAATTTCTTTTTGGCCTATATCTACATTGTAATCTTGCCTCTTTAATTCTTGGAGTAAGGAACAGAATTAATACATCAGAAAGTTTATTCAACCTTTTAGCCGCTTTTGCTGCTATGCAACCCCAAGTTGCTGTTTCAATGTCCACTGGTGCAGGGCTATCCAAATTCAAAAATGCGACCAAAGTTGTTGACAAAAAGGCCACCAAATCCCCTTTTCCTACTTTTTTCAGGAAGTCCTCTAAATTTTAAATAATGTTTTCTGGTTTCAAATTGTAATTCTTGCCATTTATCTTCCATCTTATTTAATCTGTTTTATACGGAATTTCTCTGCTTCTCAGTTCTTCGGTTTCTTTCAAAGCAGTTGCTGATATATTTTGAACCGATCCTTGTCTCTTTTGCAGCTTTTCTATTTTATTTTACTTCTAATTTTTGCTCTAATACCGTCATTTAACCTGTTTCCTTTCCCAACTGCTGCTCTGGTTTCTCATCTCTTTCTTCATGATATTCTGTGCATTTGGAGTCTCTTTCACTTGGTAATTCTAGGATTTTTTCCCAGTCTTTTCTTCTATCATTTTATTTACTCTTACTGCAGAGTTTGCCTGCTCTTCCCTTAAGTATTTCTTCAAAGAAGTTAAGAGATCTGGATTGTCATATTACAGTAGCATCCCTTCAACTCCTGTAGATATATCTTGACATATTTTCCAATGCATTCCATGGATATTTATATTTTAATGGCTTGTGTAACTCGGCTTTTATACTTTTATTTTTATTATTTTATTTTAATTATTTATACCCCGCCTCTTGGCCAAAGGCCCTCAAGGCGGCTGACAAAGAAAAATAAACACAAGTATAGAAATACATAAATGAATGCAATACAACTTTGTGAGCCTCTCAGAAGCTGTCCTGTTCTCACCAGCTTACTCAGAAGGCAGGACGCTTCCCAGCACTAACACGGTTGAGGGCAGTGCCAAGGCAGAATCCAGTCCCAAGCCGGAGTCCAGAATAGCAAAGGGGTCAGCCAAGATGCCAGGTGAGAGCAGTCCAACGTCAGAAGCCAAGCAGCCTTTGGGCAATGCAGGACAAAGCAAGAGTCAGGTCCGGAGTAGGCCAGGGCCAGGTCTGAAGTCAACAGCCAATCAGCAGACAAGTCCGGTGCAGAGCTAGTGCATAGATCTTGTTCCAGCAGCTCTTCCAGCCTCACACTGGGGTTTTTATGCTGGAGCTGATGAACCACACTCCAGACTGCAGCTGAATCCCATTGACCACCTGCAGCCAGACCTTGACTCGCAAGGAGTCTGGGCCAGTAGTTGGGCACTCCTCTGGAGGGGCCGGGTCTCCAGCGTGTGTCTGAGGTGCCACCACTACCTTGGGCTCAGGGCCTATTCAGCTTCATTGCCAGAGGTTGAACTTGCCCAAGTGCCAACGGGCCTGTCCTGGGCCTCATCATGGGACCCTGGCTCCTCACCCTCAGATGGACCCTGAACCAGGGCTGGGTCCAAAATTGGAGCCTCCTGGTTTTCCTATGATGAGAACTCCCCTGGCTGGGACCTGACAGAAACCCATTTTGGCATGAAGCATTATAAAAATAATTGAAACGAAATTGTAGGTGATCGTACCTAAGGATATATACGCAAACTTTAATTGCCTGGTCTTGTGGCAGAGGTGGGAGCCTCAGTCCAGGGGACCAAATGCGGCCCCCAAGCCGTGCTATCAGGCCCTCAGGACTCTCCCATGGCCACGCCTTCTCCCACACCCCCTACTGGCCCTGCTTTGCACTTTCCTTGACCATTTTTTACTGGCTGGCTATGTATCCTCTGCTCTTGCCTCTCGCTTGTCTGGATGGAGGACAGAGAGGAGTGCGTGTGAGTGTGTGTAGCAACTAACCAGCTCTACAGAGGTAAAAATGAAACAGGTGTTGCCCCGCCCACCCACTGGCATGTGGTCCAGAAGGGAATGTATCCCTTAGGCTGAAAAATTGCTGATCTATGGGGTTCCCCCCCCAAAAAAATAGACTTTCCTCCAGGAGCAAGAATAGAGGCAAAAGACCAATGGCAACTTATTATCATCAACCGGGATCCCGACTAAATGTTACCAGAGTCACTTCAATAACGCATATGGAATCCAGAGAG
This sequence comes from Rhineura floridana, assembly GCF_030035675.1. Lineage (NCBI taxonomy): Eukaryota > Metazoa > Chordata > Lepidosauria > Squamata > Rhineuridae > Rhineura > Rhineura floridana. The sequence goes on along the minus strand of NC_084500.1, from coordinate 2,525,370 downwards.
AAAAGTCTTGATAACACTTTACCAAGGAAACGGAACAAGACAGCGTATAATTTGAGGACAAAACAACAGAGAGGTTTTGTCTTTCTCAGTTCAGGCCTTGTACATATGAAGGAGACATGCAGCCAAGTGTACAGAGGAAAAACTCTCTTAGAACTTCACAACCAATCAGGGCACGGGCTCTCCCAGTGGACATCATTCTGCTTGGTTGCCAAGCAACGCCTCCATCCCCCTTTTGCCTAGATGATGTTAACACTTGATGGGATTAACCCTTAAGTTACAAACTGGATGATCCCTGCAGTTGTCCTTCCAACACCAGAGTGTCAGTGGAGTGTATGTACTTTTCAGCACTGGCAGATATTGCTGAGGTTAGGTCACAATCAAGTGCTCTCTCTGCACAAAGTAGAGCCGAGCTCTGAACCAGCACCAAAGAAATGCTAATGAGAGTGGTGGCTATAGAATAATGGGACTCTGGAAGTCACTCTGCAAAAAAAACACAGATGTGTTGAATGGCCTTGTGGCTCTGTAAAATCATGAATTCTTAAGTTTCTTGTCTGCCTCCCCCTAGGTACACATTATTGTGGGTATTAAATTTCCCATTTAAAAAAGAATCGTGGTGGGGGCGGGCACACACAAGTTTGATAAGCTGTTCTGCAGGTCTCCCCGACAGCATTTATGGAGCAGTTTTCAAATTGATGGTTGGATTAGGAAGGTGCTTGGTAGTTAATTGATTTTAAATTTGGGAAGTGCAGCAGTGAGCGATGAAAAATGGTCACTTTCTTTTAGCTTCTTGCTATTTAAGAAGAAGAGAAGAAGAGGAGAGCCACAAATTACCCAGGTAGTGTCAGAGGAAGATGATGGATTGGTATCACATTTTGCATCAAATGAGCAATTAAAGTTGGGGGGGGAAGGGAGGGAGAATATTTGCATGCCTCATCTGAATTTACTATATCACATCTCTCTCTGGCAATTTATTGCTGCCACGTTCTGTGCCATAGTTCGCCGACATTGCCCCGGAGAGCTCAGTAACCAAACACTCCGATTAAGCTTTGTTTTAAGTTGTTTTTAAAGATATTTTGTTTTAATATATTTTAAAGTCTGTTTTTAAGCTTAGAGTGTTTTTAGTGTTTTTGTTTGCCCCCCTGGGCTCCTACTGGGAGGAAGGGTGGGATATAAATTTAATAAACAAACCAACAAATAATAAACTGCTATCTCTCCATCACAAGAACTTATCATCTGTTTGTCCCTCTTCAGATAACACTGTGGTGGCCGCATAATGCATCACTAAAGAAAGGAGCACAGATTTGCATAAAGATTTCATATGTTGGTTTCTAGGTGCAGAGCAAACCTAGAAAGAACAGGTTTTCTTCAATGTTCGTCTTACTCAGAGTAAGGATGTGCTAGAATTCTTCCCAGTTTGGATTTGGTACAGAACTTTCCATTAGCTTGCTTACTCTCTGTCATTGTGGATTGGATTTTATGTATTGATTTTCTGTGGCTATCTTTGAAAAAAAAATTTTTTTTAAAAAAATCCATCTGCAAAATATTGATTTTAAGGACGATAATTTTATCAATATTTCCTTTCGTTTATCAAAATGAAAACTTGAACTTGGAGCAGGCAAGTCCAATTGTACGTTTATCTCAACTTTCACAATATCAATATTAATATCTATATTTTTTGCAAGGGAACAAAACCCAGATCAGTAAAAGCCTTGGCCAGCGGACAAAGAACAAACTCGAATCTGATAGGTCAATGGAATGCTTTTGAGCCAAAGTTGGCCAAAGGATCGGAGCTCAGAGTAGACTCACCAAAGACAAGACAATCCAGTTCTTCCTTTCTGATGCCTCTTTTATCTTTGAAGTGAGCTTGAATTGTTTTCAATGGGTCTACTCTTAGTAGGACTAGCATTGGATACCACCCATTGAAAACAGACCGATTCATTTCAGTGGGTCTACTCTGAGCACGAGCCAGTGTGGTGTAGTGGTTAAGATGTTGGACTATGACCTGGGAGACCAGGGTTTGAATCCCCACATGGCCATGAAGCTCACTGGGTGACCTTGGGCTAGTCACTGCCTCTCAGCGTCATGAAAACCCTCTTCGTAGGGTCGCCATAAGTCGGAAATGACTTGAAGGCAGTACTTTTTTTTTTTTTACTCTGAGCATAACTTAGTTGTATGGAACCCAGCAACTGCAATCTAAATGGGGATCCCACCCATGTCACGCTACTGGTGAAGTCTGTGTCCAGGTGAGCTGTGTGTGCCTGCTCAGTCTCTTGTCCAGGCTTCAAAGTCCCTCCCGCTCTTTCCCCTGATGGTCCATTTATCCTTAAACTGAACATGGACCATCTCTTTGGAAAAGCACTACCTCGATCAGTTAATCTGGTGCCCTCCAGATGCTGTTGTACTACAATTGCCCAGGAACAAAAATGGAGAAAAGCACTGAGTAATGGTTGAGAAAAAGAGTCACGCTCTGGCACTATGAAGGTAATTTATTTACTTTCTCTATTCAGAACATCAGCAGATGCCTTATTCTGAGTCAGACCATTGGGCCATCTAGCTCAGTATTGTCCACACTGACTGGCAGCATCTCTCCAGGCTTTCAGGCCGGAGTCTCTCCCAGCCCTGCCTAGAGATGCCATTGAGGATTGAACCTGGGTCCTTCTGTGAGTCAGATGCTCTAACCACTGAGCTACACCCTTCAGAGATAGCGTCTCCTTCGTCAAGACCTGTGGAGCCTTTTAATCTCGTCACTCTGCCAGAATCCAAAGCAGAGCAAAAAACAAGAGAGCATGTAAACAATCTTACCGAAGCATTGCCAGGGTGTGAAACTTTCATTCAGAGCACAAGACCTGCAACTCCTCCTCATCACTGACCATTGGCCAAACCCTCAAACTGCCTTTCTCAACCTGGTACTCTCCTGGTATTTTGGACTACTATTTCCATCAACCCTAGCCAGCACACCTGGGCTAGTAGCCATTGATAGCCAACTTCTCCTCTTCCATGAATTTTTCCCCCTCATCCTCTTGGAAAGCCCTCCAAGTTGGTGGCCATTGTGTAAAGAAGTACCTTATTTTTATCTGTCCAACATTCAGTATCGTTGGATTGTTGGAAGTGGGGCAGGAGCAACTCCTGTTTTGTTCTTCTGTTTATGTTCCAGAAGGGAGACAGAGTCAGGATCCTCCAGATGGATAGGCTTGACTACCTTTACCTGGGATGCTCTGACTGACTTCCTTCTGTCGCTAGACTGTGACGTCTTTAGGGAAGCTTACTTGCCCCCCTCCTTCCGCCCTTTCCACTCCTTTGTTCTCCGACTGTCTGGGAGAGAGGAGACTCCCTTTGTCTCTGCTCTCTCTCCAAGCATGGGGCTAACTCCCGCACCTGGGCATTATGCCTCCAACTTAGCTAGTTAGTTAGAACTAGGTATGCCTTTTCTATCTACCATGTATTTCTATAAATAAAGTAGCTTTTCTTATTTTACTAAGTCTCCAGTCTCAGTGATGCTGTTGCAGGGTAAAAGCCTGCTTTCTTAGGTACACGCACAAACACGCTGGCACACGCGCATTTCAACATCTGCTGTTACTCTCTGCTGCTGTGGTGTTGCTTTAAACTAAATTAAGCACACAAATTACACACAGCACAACATGGATGACCCCAGGTTCTAATGTTATAAGAGAGGGAGACATTATCTGCTTTCCACCATGCCATGTACAATTGTATACACCTCTATTGTGTTCCCCTTTACTGTCCCTGTCTCTAACCCAAAAAGCCTCCAGTGTTGCAACCTCTCCTTTTAGGGGAGTTGCTCCATCCCTTTGATCATCTTGGTTGCCCTTTTCTGAGCCTTTGCCCGCTCTACATTGCTGATAGTCACTTCTGCTTCTTGAACTGAAGATGCACGATGCGCAGGACTGGAGGGGTTGTTTAAGCTGTCGTCGTGAACATGTCTACTCCTGGATCTAGGTTTAAAGTAGACGTCCCAGCCCCACACCAGGACATAAGAACATAGAAGGAGCTTGGCTGCTGAATCAGTCCAGCGTCTTGTTCTCACAGTGGCCTTTTTCTGGGGAAGCCCACATGCCGGACCTAAGTGCAAGGTCACGCTCCCCAATTGTGATCCCCAGCAATACTGCCCCTGAAAGTGAAGGAGCAAATTCCGTAGGTTAACTGTGCACTCTGCGAAGGACTTTCTGAATCTGTGTAAGTTTGCCTAACTGTCACCTGGCAGCAGCGATTCCATCAGGCTGCCTCAGTGGGAGGGGTGAGAAACAGGGCTCCCCCCACATCAGCTTTGTTAGAAGACCAGCTCCATTAGATGCCTCCTACCTCTGAACCGTTTCTGTAACAGTTGCTTATTATCAGAACTGCTCTTTAAGAAGTGGCCCCGAGCTTGCTTTCCCCCCTTTTCCTTCTCTGTCCCTTTTCCCTTATGCGTTGCACTTTTTTGTTTATGTTTTCAGATTGTAAGCCTGCGGGTAGGGACTGTCTTGTTTCAACTGATTGTTAAGTAAGCCATTCTGTGAGCCTTTTTCGCTGAGGAGCAACATACAAATGCTTTAAATAGAGAAATCTCTTTATACTGTATTTTTGTAAGCCAATCATGCTGCAGTTCACTTGGCCGCAGACAGGTGGCACTGGGCACTGCAGCATGACTGAGTCATACTAGGCTCAAGGCTGGGGAGGGTGAAGGGGGGAGGGAAGAAGATGGGTGGCTGGATAAAATCCAGCAGAGAACAGGAGAGTAGGTGAGTGGTGGTGGCCTGGCCCAACCCATGGACCCACTTCACAGGAGACTTCAACATTGCTGCCATGAGTCATCCCTGTTCTCCAGGCCATGTGATGGTTGTGGTGGAGGATGGGGGGAAGGAAGGAAAGTGGTTGGGCTCACAATCCAGTGGAGAGCAGGAGACCAAGTGGGCACCAGCATGGATGACCCACGGAGCTGCTTCAGGGAAGGCCTCAGTATCACTACTGTAAGGTTTCCCTTTGCTCCAGATTGGGAGGGGAGGGAGGGGACAGGTGCCTTGTCTATGAGAGGGTGGTGTCTTGGCACCTTGGGGTGGGGGGAAGTGCATCTGTGACCAGGAACAGGGAGCCTTGGTGAGCTGGGAGGGAGGGGAGAGGGAGGTGCCTTGGTGACCTGGGGAACAGGAAGGGGTTGGTGTGCAAAGCGTGCAGGGTCAGAGCCCCTAGTAAATAAATAAATAAGGTGGTGATAGGGAGGTTGACAGTAGAATCCTTCAACCAGCTTCTACCCCAAGGGAGGGCATTAAAAAAACGTAGCCAATGCCAATGTTAACAAAATGCAGTCACACTTTCTAGCCTCATACGTGTTTCACGTTGGTGGGATATTTTGCTGTTAACATTTTCTTTTAAGCAATCTCGAGGTATTTGAAAGCTTTCAAAAGCATTTGTGTAAAATACCCCAGGTTTGCAGTGGGATATGCTATCTCATAATGGAAGCTTGCCAATTAATTGCGGCGACGATAATGGGTTTATGGAAATGGAGGATTCCTGCTGGAGGGAGCCAGTGAGCCACTAAAGCATGAAATCTTAATGGGATTTTCTCCCTCCCTTCCTGTTACTTTGCTTTTGTTGCCGCTTGTAAACTCTGATTCTTCCAGGCCTCTCCATGGCTCTAAAATGAACAGTTCAAAGTCATCTTCACGTTGGGGTTGTGGTGGGTGGCCCTTTTGAAGACCCACAGTTTTCAGAACAAGGGGGTGGAAGCTGGGGAAGGTGGATTATGGAGGAAGACTGAAGAGGCCTCAGTTCACCTCTAGCCTTTTGGGGGAGCAAGTGGCCCACTTGGAGCTCTCTGTGGTGCTGTGACCTGTGAGTTGCATACATGGAGCTATTAGTGGTGCTGAAATTGCCAGTTTTCTTCCTTGACCCTGTGGGTACCAGGCACAAGGGCTGAGCAACCAATAGGGCCAAATTGGGATCCCTTGGGACAATTTGTGCTGGACAAAGGTCAGGTCAGAACAGACCTGGATGGCTCCAAGGGGGAGCAAGGAATCCAGAATCACCTTGGAATTAAACACACACAAGTCCTTCCTGTCTCCAATTTTTTCCAGAAACGAAACAAAAAGTCAGAAAGACACAATACTAGGAAAACAGCAGGGTAGGGACAGGGGTGGGATTATTAAAAGCCTGGCGCCTTCCACTAAAGGGCTAACAACCCCAGGGTGGGAGGAAGGGAATTTCTTACTGATGCTTTATTTTTTATTTATTTGATTGATTGATTGATATCCTGCCCTTCCTCCCAGTTGTTAATGATGTTTTTGTTTTTTAAAAAACTTGTTTGGTGTTTTTGTATGTTGTAAGCTGCCTTGATGGACTCCTGTGGAAAGTGTGCCAAATAAATAAATAAATAGTAGCCATTGATGACAAAATTGGTGCCAGGTGGGCCTTCCTGGGGAGAGCACTTCAGCCGTCAGAGGGGAGAACTCTGTGGCAGGAACTGCCCTGCCCTCTTGCCCTCAAGACTGTCACTTGCTCTGCTCCTGGATCTGATCATGGGATGGCGGAGCGAGAACAGCTCTGGGGAGGGACTGCTTTATCTCGAGGGCAAGGTAGCCAGAACCCCTCCCCCCGACATCAGCTGTAGCTTTCAGAACTTGTGGTTGAGATTCTTTCTTCCTCCCCTTTATTTTTCCTCACATCTTTAATGGGCACTTAAAAAAATTATTAAGAGTAAGACTAAGAGACACAACAGAGAAAGCAGGTTGGCACTATAAGAAAGTAAACAAATGAGAAAAATAAGCAAACGTGGAAGATCTAGCTAGTCTATGGGAGCTTTTTGGTCTATAGAACAAGGGATGGAGAAGGTGTGGCCCTGCAGGCATTGTTGGACTCCACTTCCCAGCAGCCCCCAGGGACCAGCTAAGTCAATGGCCATGGATGATGGGAGTTGTAGTCCAAAAACGTCTGGAGGGTCACAGGTTCTCCATCCCTTTGCTAGCCATTTGCTTAGCACAGGAGAATGAATGATGAATCCCTGTTGTATGGAAGCACCAAAGGAGGTCAGAAGCAGCATGAAATAATTTTTGAGTTTGCACACCCTCCAGTGGAGAGTGGTGGCTCCGATGTGAGTGGGGCAGTAAATCCCCTCCAGGTTTCAGTCTGAACTTTCAAAGAGCTATCCAAGGTGCTAAACCTCATTTTGCTTCGGGAGTTGGTTACAGCAGCTCTGTCAACTCCTTGAAAGTTCAGGCTAGAAACTGGAGCGGATTCACTGCCCTGCCGTCATTGGAGCCACCAGTCTCCACTGAGGATGACTTGGCCAAGGATCCTCAAAACTGGGAAATTGGCACTTCTAGTAAGTATTTTAGTAATCCAGATAATCTAGCTATCAAATACAGGGAAATGTTGTATTTGTTCCACACAACTGTGAATTAAAACCCTCCCAGGAGCATGACTGAATTGTCCATTACAACATTTTATAGTGGAGGGGGGAGGAGAAATAAATAAAAAGCCCAGGTATCCACAAAAGGGCTTCTAAGAATAATCATTTCACAGAGTTTAGTGTGCCAAGCTTTTAACCATTATCCTAATCTTCCAGATATTCTTCAACACTGGCAAGCATCCAGTTTTCTTCAGCTAAAATTGCTCACTTGCAGTGATACAATTCCCCAGTAATTCCCCATCTTTCTAATAAAAACCCATCCCTTGTAAATCCTAACATTAAAAATCTTGGGTCTAAAGGGATAGAGTATCTTATCATCCTTTCCATAATACTCATCTAAACCTCTTTATAGTCGGTTTAAGTAACTCTGAATTCTTGCATCCGATTATGAAGCTGCCTCCTCTGTCATTATTGGTTCAGACAAGCATGTTCATCACTTGATGGCTGCAACATCAGGTGATGAATTTTTCAGTGTTCAGACCACACAAAGAATCCTGCTGGATCAGTCCAGTGGCACATGTAGTCCAGCGGCCCATCTAGTCCAGCAACCTGTTCTCACAGTGACCAATCAGATGCCCGCTATAGGAAGCCTGAAAGCAAGATCTGAGTGCAACAGCACTGTTTAAAGACCATCGTTCATTGTGACAAAAAACGAGCCAGTTTACAAAATAAAACCGGGACAATAAAATGAACAACTTAAACCAGAATATCCAGAATTCAGTAAACTGGGATTGAGGGACAGTATCTGGGAATGTCTGTGTAAATAGGCACATTTTTACCAACTGGCAAAATGCCTGCACTGTAGGATCCTGTTGTGTCATATTGTGGAAGTCATTCAACCATGTGTGAGCCACTGTGGAGAAGGCTATCCCTTGAGACACGATGAGTGCCCTCCAAATGTTGGACTCCCAACTTCCTTTATTCAACTATACTCTTTGGGAGACCCATGCTCACTGCCCGTTGCTCCCCTGACCCCTAGCAATAAGTATTCAGGGGTCATACTGTTGTCTCCCAAATGGGTCCGTTGCCCGGTGTGCAGTACAGCCAAATTACCACACCCAGGTTGAAGGGTCCAACAAGCTTTATTTCATTCTGGCCAGAAAGAGGTGCAAGGCGATAATTCTCAAAACAAGCACACCCCTTATGGGGGTGCTACACTTTTATACATTGCAAGCAAAAATTCATGGCACATTCTAATTGGCCCCTTAGTGCCAACCTGTCACCTTTCCATTGGTCGATCTTCTGACTATGCCCACCATCTCTTATGCACACGGCACATTAGTTTCTCCACCCATATCTGCATTCCAAGTTAGCCATTACAACAGCAGCTTCCAAGCACGTATTTTACTGATAAGCTTCAGCAAGCATGTAACTTCTCTAGGCCTTATAAAATTCAGTTTCTTTTTTGTTTTTTTCTTAAAAACGCTGGCCTTGAGTCATCAATGCTACCTTTGAACATGGAGGTTTCATAAAGCCATCATAGCTAATAGCTGGTCCATGGACTTCTACTGTCGGTGTCCTCTTTCCTAATATTAGAACCCAATGGGGCTGGCCAATGCACACTAGATGTAGGACAGACAAGAGGAGAGACTTCTTCACACAGTGTGTGGTTTAATTATGGAATTTCCAGTGACAAGAGGCAGGGATGGCCACCAACGTGCATGGTGTTAAAAGGCAGACAAATCCACAGATGATGAGGCTATTGGTGGCTACAGCCACCATGGCTTTGGCCTACCTCCACGGTCAGAGGCTTCTGAATACCAGTTGCTGGAAACCACCAGAGGGGAGAGTTGCTCTTGTGTTCAGGCCCTGCCTGTGGGCTTCCCAGAGGCACCTGGTTGCTTACTGTGAGAACAGGACGCTGGGCTAGATGGGCCTTTGGTCTCATCCAGCAAACCTCTCGCCATGTCGACACAACACATAGTTCAACTCTGGCACTTGCTCCTCCAAGATGCAGGGGTGGCCACCGATGTGGATGGCTTTCAAAGAGGACTTGACAGGTTCACGGAGAATCAGGCTGTTGACTAGCCGCGGCAGATGTGCTCTGCCTCCATAGTTGGATTCCAGTTGCTGGAAACTGCAGGAGGGGAGAGTTCCTCTTGCTCTCGGGTCCTGCTTGCGGGCTTCCCATTGGGGCATCTGGTTGGCCACTGGGAGAACAGGATGATGGACGAGATGGGCCCCCATTGGCCTGATCCAGCAGGCTCTTGTTGTGCTTTAATTGATCTCCTTTTCAAGTCATCTAAGGCAGTGGCCAGCTGTCGTAATTTTATTTTGTGGTGGTGAATTCCACCCACCAGCTCGTGGTGCGAAGATGTTTTCTCGCCAGTTCTGGATCTACTGCCCCATCCCCGCCTAGAGGCAGATAGGTTCCTGGCCCACCTCTCCCAACCGCTCCTTTGCAAGCCATTTAGCATCTCCCAAAGCAGCAGATCTTGTTTCAACCGCTTGGAGCTCAGGTTAATCAGCAAATGTTTGCACAGCAATCAGTCAATTATCCTACATACCACTTAGTGTTGCCTCCGCCGGTTTTTGTTGATCGTGGTCAGGGAGAGGGGAAAGGCTCAGGTGATCAGACATTCTTGTAGAAGAGATGCCTTGCCTCCATATCATCACAGCTGGGCCTCATCTGTGCGGTGGCTTTTTATTTGCTTTCTGCAACTGGCACCCTGTGGGCACAACCTTATGTGCAGAAAGGTTGCCTAGTGGCTGAGCCTTTCAGCTCATAAAAGGAGCTTTTTTAAAGCTGGAGATGGAACTGTTGATGGAGGTGTGTGTGTGTGTGAGAGAGAGAGAGTATATGTGAGTGAACAAAGCGCTGCCTGCTAGCTCTAGCCGAGGGAGCAGAGGTGGCTTTCTCTCTTCCCCCGCCTTACATTTCATATTTTATTTGTATTTATTGTTGCATTCATATCCCACCATTCCTCCAAGGAGCTGAAGGTGGCGTACATGTTTCTCCTCCTCTCCATTTTATCCCCACAATGGCCTTGTGAGGTAGGGCAGGCTAAGAGACAATGCCTTGCTCAAGGTCCCCCAGTGAGCTTCACGGCCAGGTGGGGATTTGAACCCAGGTCATAGCGCAGTACTCTAACCACTTTGCCACACTGGCTTTCCCAAAGGAAAATTACTCTGCCAGCCCCCGGGGCTGGTTTTGATTTTGGGTTCTCTTCATGTCCAGTCTTCTGGGAGCTGGAGACCTCAAGGGGATGTGACAATGTCTGGTCCACGTCAAGACTGAGCAGAGAGCAGGCAGGGACAGCACCTTGGACAGCTCCAAGAGGCCTCCACTATCTCGAATATTCTTCTCCCAGGGCAGCTGTAAAATATGTTGTCTCTGCAAGGAAGTTGAGCCAGCTGAAGCCCCCTGAGAGGACCTGTAACGTGGTTGCTTCCCCCTCCCTGGCTAGTTAAAGGTCCCTCGACATATTTTGCAATCTTTGGCTTCTGCAAGGTTGGGGTGACCAAAATACCACAAGGGACTCATCCTCTGAAGCAGAACATGGTTGCATAGCCCTGAATAAGGTGCTGGTAGCTCTTCCTTTTTGGAAGTAGCCTGAACCTCTTCCTCCTCAGTGTCCCGTGCTGTGCACTGCAAGGTTCCCGGGTTGTGGGCTATGAAATTTCAGGAGAATGAGGGAGCATAGGCTCCTGAAGGCCCTTGACCACCCTGTCCTGCCCCTGGAATGCCCTGCCTTGTTCCCCACTGGGAGCTGGACGTGTGCACCCACAGGGCTTTCTGCAGGTGCACCTGGGGCTACCGGTGGCATTCTGTTGAACAGCTTATGATGATCTACTTTAGGACAGCGATGTGTTTTCTTGCCTCTTTGTGACAACAGCAAGCACCCTCCCGGCTGATGGAAGATGGGCTGGTGGAGAGGAAATGAAAACAGCTCACAACAGGCGCTTTCAGCAAGACATGGATGTGTTCGTGTGGTGGGGTAGGGACACATTACCGTGAATCATTTTATTATGGTCGCAGACCACATGTTAAAGAAACATACAGCGTGGAGGATTAAAATACTTAAGAGACAAAACTACCAAAATTCCTTACAGACTTAAAATGCAGCAAGGCTTCTCCCCCCCCCCCCCCGTCAGTTTGATTTTGCAAATCCTGGCATCTCCAGCTTCTCCACCCCTCTGCTCATCTCAGCTCATTGGTGGAGCTTTCACCCCCCCCAAGTCCACCCCTCCTTGAAAATCATCTTCTTGTTGTTTCTCCTGGGGCTGGCACTTTAAAATAATCAAAGTGAGTGAAATCCCCCACCCTTCTTGTTTACAGAGACTGATGGGCAGAGATGAGCATGGATCTCTCTCCTACCCACCCCTTCAATGCCACCACTGGTTTTAAAATGAATGAGACTTGCAATCCTAACCCACACACCAGGGGTAAACCCCACTGAATTCAATGCAGCTAACCTCTTTGCTGTTTTTAAATGTTATTCATTTGTAGGTGGCTTACTCCTGAGTAGACATGGATAGGATGGAAATGGGCAGGAGGTGGGTGGGTGGGAAATGGGATGCTCTCTTTCTCTCTCTCTCTTACACACACAGAGAGACGCGTGCACACTGCTGACATCAGGCATGCAGGACCACCCCAGGACACTTTCCCACCAGTAACGGCTGGTGACTCCAGGTCAGTGGGGCATTGAAATCTGTTGTTTTTGTGACTTTTGCATAACCTTCCAGGAGGGCAAATGAAAAAGATAAGCAGAGCATGGCTGGATGAAGAGAAAGGCCCATTTAATTCAGACTCCTGCCTCCCTGAGTGGGCAGTCAGGTGTTTCCAGGAAACCAAGACATTCTTCTCCCATTCTCTCCCCCACCCAACAACTACTTATCTGGTGGCTTTGTGTATCCTGAATCTAGCAATTTCACACTGGGTGGTCTTGTGTTCTGTTATTTTGAGAGAGGGAGAAAAAGTCCACATTAGCCACTTTCTCCCTAGCAGGCATCATTTGTATGTAGCTATCATGGCTGACCCCCATTAGTGGCCTGGTTTGCACTTAATGCTAACCACGGTTTGTTTAAGCCACGGCTGGGGCACCTGCAGCCCTCGGAAGGTTGCTGGACTACAACTCCCATCATCCACGACCATGCCAGCTGGGACCGAGGGAGTCCAACAACACGTGGAGGTTTAACTTCCACATTTTAGGTGGTTTTTAACTGTTTTTAATGATGTATTTTAAAACTGTTATGATCAACCCTTGGACCTTTAGGCGAAGGGCAGGAGATAAATCTTTGTAATCATCCATGGTTTGTTTAACAGACCACAAATTATCCTCAAGATGTCTCGCAGACAAACAAACCATGGCTTGTTTGTCTAAAGCTTGGGCTTTCTTTTCTTACCTGTTCTTCCCTTTGTACCTTGGTGAGCACTTGGAGCCGGGTGGTCAAACAAACCACGGTTAAGGAAGAGTGCTGAGTTTGCACGTGACGCTAAGCCATAGTTAAAACAAGCCAAGGTTTGTAAGCCCAAAAGAAACCCAAACAAGCCCAAACAAATGGCTTCCAATTGTGGTTTGTTGGCAGAAAATGAACCATAGCCAACCCAGTGGGGAATGCTTCAGATGATCAAACAAACCATAGTTTAATAAACTCTGGCTTCGTGTTATATGTGAACTAAACCATTTCCTCCCCACCCTGAAGTGCTACTTTACCACAAAACTTATATTTAAATACATATTTTCTTGCCTTGCATGCATTTCTAATTATATTTTATCCTTAAAAAAAATGTTTGCAAATCCATGTTTTATCACAACATTTAGAAGTTGCTTATATATTTAAATATAGATTTTACCCAAAGGATAATGCATTAACACATTTTCGTTTTATTATTCCTTCTATTATAATTTGCAAGGTACTGCATCACAACTTCCAGAGAAGTCTGAAGGAGAATGACACTCTGATCAGTGGATTGGGACATGTGAATTAGCTTGATTTTCTTAAAAATGCAGACCGAATTAAATTCCTTAACCTCAATACATAAGGATGTTGCAGACTGGGCTGACATGATAGGTTCCCACTGTCACCTGTAGGTGGCGGCCTTGCCCTAGAAAGCGCCAGAATGCAGGGACTGTGGACAGATGTGTAAACATTTATCATAGCAATGGCCAAAAAAAGGAATATTGGGGGGGGGGTAGAGAAAGAAGAGAAAACAAATACAATACCATTTCCCAGAATTCATTTCCCTCCTCCTCCATTCAGCAGCCTGGCTGACCCAAGATAAATACTTGGGAGGGAGGGATTAGGATACTGCTTTTGATGCCCTGGTGAGCTGAAAATATGTCATTTTGCAAACATGGTAGTTAATGCTTAGTCTGACAAATTGCTCCTTATCGCAGAGCTGCGCATGACACCCTATTAGGTGATAATAGAATTCCACGCAGGAGCCACGGGAGACCTGCTCCGTGCAATTAATTTTCAAAAGTGTCCACAAACCACAAACCTTTTTCCTGTGTATTCCCCCCATGCCTTCTCTGGCACCCCTTCTTTTGTGGGGGGCAGTTGATCCCCCAAAATGAGAGATTGTGTATTTTTGTCCTCATTATTATTTGCAGGCAGATGAGTGCCGACTAATAGGATTAATATCTCAAGCTGCATGTCTGGCAAATGGAATGCCATTAAGGGGGCCATTATTAAGAGAATTACATTTAGGGCAGAAAGCAGACATGCTTCCCAAAAGCAAGGGACGGTGGCACAGAGCTCTGCTGGATTCAAGGCTGCGTTAATACCAAGAGCTAATAATAATGAGAGCCCGTCTGGCACGGTGGATAGAGCAGGGGTGGGGAAACTCAGTCCAGGGGGTCACATCTGGCTCTCCAGGACGCTCTACATGGCCTCTGGGACACTCCCCAGAACGCACACCTTCCTGAGCCACATCTGTCACTAGATGGCTTTGCACCGTCCTTCCTGTGCCAAAAATCTAAGGCAGGGATGGGAAAACTTCAGGACTGGGGGATGAATGTGGCCCTCCAGACCTCTCTGTCTGGCCCCCAGAACTCTCCCCAGGCTACAGCGTTCACTGGCCCTGCTTTGCACCCTGAGTGTCTTTGCCTGGCTGATTGCTTTTAATTGTTTTTAATAGCGCGTTATAAAATTGTTGTAATCCGTCCTGGGGCCTCAGGGTGCAGGGTTGGGTAATTGCTGATGATATGGTCATGATATGTCCTTGAACTCTGATAATGCTGCTTTCTTGCCTGAATGGAGAATAGACAGTTGAGTGTGTGTAGAAACTTGTCAACTTGGACCCAAGTATCGAAAAGAGCGCCTTCCACAATATCAACCATCTTGGACCCTATAATTGGCAGGTGAGGCCTTGTTAGTGGTAGTGTCACTGGGGGGGGGGTTGCATCCTGTTTTGCACTGTGGCCACCTGAATTAGGTTTTCACAAATGTATCACTTTTATTTATTGAGCTCCTTTCTTCAACCTCCTAATTAGCATTGCCTGTGTATGTGTGCATATACATTAACAGAACCTCTATTTTCAAGGGCAGTATATCTCTGAATGTTAGATACTGAAGAGGAAGGACATAGGATAGCTGCTGGAAGCCAGATTTCAGCTGAACATCCTAACTGTTAGAGCGGTACTACAATGGAGCCAATGACCTAGGCAGGTGGTGGGCTCTCCAACACTGGAGGCATTCAAGAGGCAGCTGGGCAGCCACCTGTCAGGGATGCTTTAACTGGGATTCCTACAATGAGCAGGGGGTTAGACTCAATGGCCTTACAGTGCCCTTCCAACTCTACTATTCTAGGATTCTATGCTTGGTCTGAGTCGTTTGGGTAGTTCTTAACAGTGGAGACTGGTGGCTCCAATGTCAGCTGGGCAGTGAATCCACTCTGGGTTTTAGTCCAAATGTTTAAGAAACTGTCCAAGGTGCTGAACCTATTTTGGGAATAGGTTTCAGCACCTTTGACAGCTTCCTGAAAGTTTGGACTTCAACCCACTGATTCTTACAGACAGTGTAAGAATCTCTACTGATTCTTACTGTAGCGATGGGTTAGAAATTTGATTCAGTTCTCATTTGAAGGTGAACCCCTCTGATATACATTTTCTAAAAGCGCGCAAAGCAAAACACAGCCATCCTTCAAAATTTGCCCTTTTCCAAATTTTGCAGTGCCCTTCCTCCCGCCAAGGAACGGGTACAGAAATGCCTATACAAATGTGTCGCGTTAGTGAAAATGCCATCTGAAAAAGCATCATGTCAGGGGAAACGGCCTTGCAAATCTTGCGTGGAGTAGGCAAAATTGCATGAAGAAATGCATCTGTCGGGAGAAATTCACACTAACATGGTGATGAATTTACATGACAACTTTGTTTTAAAGAAAAACGTGGACTGATGTGGAAATGTGAGACGCAAAGTTAAGACGGGGATGGGGAATGAAAAACTGAGAGGACCCAAAATGCTCAGATTTGACCAACCCTACTTAGACGTAGAGCTGAAGCAGCCTAGGGTTGGTCCAGCCTCTCTTAAGATGCATTTCAGCTCTGGGGCAGAGATAGAAAGGCTTGTTGCAAGGCTGACTGTTTTCCCCTCCTCCTCTCACTCTTACTTGATGATGTTGCTGTTGACAAATGGCATACATCTGTACCAATGTCTCTCTTCCTCCGCTTTGATGAATGGAATGCGTCAGCCTCGCCGACACTTACTTTATTCCCGGATATCTGTCTTAACCCCAGAGCTGTGCTGTATTGCTCTCTTCTCCCACCAATTTTTATTTTTCCGGGGCATCTGATAAGAGTGCAGATAGACGCTGTCTCCTAGCAGCTTGCGGCTTTGTTTGTCTGTCTGTCAACCTTACCGTCCCCTGGATATCCCCCGCACAGAAAGTAATCCTTCATGTTAACCGTGGGGTTTTCACCACTGGAAATCGGAGCGTCTGCGAAAGCTCTCGGGTTATGGGATGGGCCTCAGAAGCAAGGGGAGGGATGGCCACATTTTCTGAAGCTGAAATTGGTCTTCTTGGTTTGGACCTGATTCTTTCTAAGTGTCTTGGACTGCAATTCCCATCAGTCACTTGGGCTGGCCCAGGCTGATGGGAGCTGTAGTCCAAACCATGTGGAAGGCACCAGATTGAGAAAGGCTGTCTTAAAGTGTCATCCTGATGAGGGATATTAGGGTTTGTCGATGGCCACTGGCTGGAATTTGTTGTTCTGCCTTTTAATTCTCATTGAGGTAAAGTCAGTCTTCATGGATCAGGCTTCTTCTCATCACATACACCTTGTCAATAGCTTGGGTAGAGCGACAAGGCGGTATGGGAGGGACATCTTGTCCGGGGGCCCCCAAACCTGACAGCAGCACTGCTTAAACATTTTAGACTTCCCTCTCATGCGGAAGGGCCATAGCTTAGTAGCAGATCATCTGCTGTGCATGTAGAAGGTCCTGGCCTAAATCCCCGGCAGCTCCAAGTACAGATGGGAATGTCCTCTTCCTAAAACCATAGAGAATCACTGCCAGTCAGTGCAAACAACGCTAAGTAAGATGGACCAATGGTCTGACCAGTACAAGATGGCTCCCTAGATTCCCTAAGGAAAGGAGGATGGAGCTGTCCACAGTCTATGACGTATTCCTGGTCTATATCGGGGTGGCAATTAACCTGTGGCCCTCCAGACATTGCTATACTCTTATCCCCCATCGGTCCTAGCCAGCGTGGCTTTAAAAGAGGGTTAGGCAACATAATGGAGAGTAAGGCTGTCCCATGCCTGCTATCCATGGTCGCTATGCTCTGCCTCCACAGTCGAAGGCAGAATGTTTCCAAACACCGGTTGCTGGAATCCGCAGGAGTGGAGAGCGCACTGGTGCTTAGATCCTGCTTGCAGGCTTCCCATTGGGTCATCTGGTTGGCCACAGTGAGAACAAGGATGTTGAGACAGATGGGCTGTTGGCCTGATCCAGCAGGCTCTTAATTTTGTATGTTATTTTCATGAATATGGTATTTTTTTGTGCCCACTTTCCAACAATATATGCATCGTATAATTCAGATCCCCAGAAAAGCTTGGAATGCCACTCATTCTCCAAGGAAGGAGAGTTGTTCCTCGAGTCATTGGTGCAGGTGGGATTTTGCCTCCCTCCCCATGTATTTTTGAGGCTTCCATGGAGATTCTAGTCCACTCTGAGAACAGGACTCCGGAATAAGTGGGCCATTGGCCCAATCCAGGAGGCTCTTCTTACGTCCTCATGAAGTGGTAGTAACTTATAAGAGCCATTTGCAGTCCGTTCAGGACCCTGGACAGCTGCCATTGGCCTGAACCAGTGGACTCTTCTTATGTCCATCTGGCCTATGGTCAGGGATGATGGAGCCAAACATCTGGAAGATACCAGGTTGGGAAAGGCTGCTTTACTGCCCCTCTGCATGAGTCCCTGCTCTGAGCTGACAAACGTCCAATGCGGATCCAGCCAAGATCAGCGACACGGGCAGGAATATAGGGCAGGCTCTGCTGTGAGGGTCATTGCCTATATATATGTTAAGTTGTTTGTTGTTATTTCACCTACCCCCTGCACCTTTTTTCTTGAGTTGCTTTCCCTTTGTCTTCTTCTAAGCGCCGTTGAGGCATAAAGACTGTTTCCCTTGGCAGGGCTGTGAGTGTGTTTCAGAAGGCGTTCTCTGGTCCATTCGGCCATTTGCTCACTCAGAGCAACTTGTTTGTTTATTTTGATTTAACGAGATATTTATTCACGGCTTAGTCTAAAACTTAAACAAACATACACTAAGCCAAAGGTTCTCACACTGTGGCCCATGGACCACCAGTGGTCCACGGACTTCATTCAGGTGGTCCACGATGTTAAGTATTTATATTGATTTTAAATTGCATTTGATTGCTTCTTTTATTGCTTATGGTGTGTCTTATTGTATTACAACTACAATAAAATACTGTATAAGAGATAATACAGTTCAAAACCATACGTCATCTGGCACAATGCAATAGAATTGGTCCCACAGGCAGGAAAACCATCAAGTGGTCGGCTGAGACCATCAGCAGTTTCCAAGTGGTCTGTGGGAATAACAGTTTGGGAACCACCGTGTTAAGCAGTAGCTGTTTTTAAGTGCAAGTTGGAGTAGGAGGTTTTTTCTTAAACAAATTGCCAGCAATGGCGGAAGGTGCTGATTCAGGTCAGGGGGTGAACCCGTTGCAGTTCTAGTGCAGACGGCCTTCCCTTTGCATGTGCAATTTGCATTGGAGCTTCCTGGCTGTGTGGGGATTCGAACCCTGGTCTCCCAGATCATAGTCCAACACTCTAACCACAATGCCACTCCTTGAAAGGCCAGACTAAAACCTGGAGTGGATTCACTGTCTCATTGACATTGGAGCCACCGGTCTCCGGTGGAAATTCTCCCATTGTACAAAGATAAAAATTCCATTTGTTGGCTCTGCACAAGTTTGCCTCTGGCCTTGCCCACCCCTTGCACACGGCCCTCAGAACACTGCCCAGAAGGAACTGCGGCCCTCGGGTTGAAAAAGGTGCCCTATTCCTGTTTTAAACTTGGAGGCAGGAAAAAGCCAGGTAAAAGTCTGTTTAGCATTTTTTTAAAAACCAAACATTACTTTCCTTGTGCTGAGCTGTGATGAAGTTCACAGAAAACACCCCCATAGGATTATATTTTAATTATCAACTACAGCCAATTTTTCGCAGAGCAATTTCCGAGCCTCCAGCGGTGCCCTGTGGCAGGTCTTTCATCTTGCTCTGGCTTATTGGGGAAATAAGCTGTATTAAATGTCTTTAATCCTTCTTTGGATGCACTACCTTTGATCACCTTCACGTTTGATACTCGTCGGCAGAACTTGGTATCTTTCCTTCAGCAACTTCATTAAACTCCATCTGTTGACCAGGGTGTCATTTCCCTTCCCCCATCAACTTTCCACCACACTGGAGAATTTTGGAAGCATGGCATGGCTTCAATCGCTGTGCCCCACATTTCTGACAGCTGAAATAACAGACCCCCCAGCCTCGAAACAGGTAGCACTTCAATTCCCTCTTGCACTCGAAAAGTTTGACTTTCTGAATGTATCCAAAGCGATAATTGGCACACTTGCGGAGGAGCGTGCCCTATATTCCTGCCTGAGTCGCTGATCTTGGCTGGATCATCATTTGATGTTTGTGAGCTCAGAGCAGGGACTCATGCAGGGAGGCAGCCTTCCCCTACCTGGTTGCTCCCCCAATGCTGTTGGACTACAACTTCTGTCATCCTGATAACTGTGCTTTGTGGCTTGGGATGACGTGGAGTTGTAGTCCAACAACTAGAGGGCAACAGGTTGACAAAGGGTTTGGGGAAGGAGCCATAGCTCAGTGGTTGAGCACCTAATTTGCATGCAGAAGGTCCCAGGTTGTCAGGCCCAGGATGTGACTCAGGAACCAGACCAACGATTGTAGTTAATTCGTGTTTTATTAGGGTAATGTCCAAACAAAGACTGCGTTTTCTCATGAAGCAATACAGGGATACAGGTCCTGCGGCATTGGGAGAAAGTTGACAGAGCAAGGGACTTCTTCCCGCCTGTTCTTTAAGAAGGGGCCAAACGGGCGCGCAATCTTTCGCTCCTCCTTAACTGCCCCTCAGGTACTGCCCGCCTTCCCCCCCTTCTCTCCTGTCTTTTCAGCTGTCTGCGTGTGCGCGGTGAGGGGGGAAGCATCACCCCCTCCTCTTCTGAAGTTTCCGATTCCAGGATGGGGGATAGGGGAGGGGCTGATGGTAAACTGCCTCCCCGCTTTTCGGCTGTGAGCAGCCCTCCCTCTTCCCCCTCTTGCTCTGAGCCTGAAAGAGGGGGAGGCGTGAGAATGTCCAGGGAGGGCTCAGGCTCCCCGTTGCTAAGCGACCTTATCACTGGCAGTTCCTCTGTTTCGTCTTCGCTCCAAAGGGGGGAAGTTCCTCCCCCTTCCCTCTGCCATCCATCCGAATACTCTTCTCCCAACTCTCCGGGATCCAGCTCCCCGGGATTGGGACCCCAGCTCTGCCTTCCGACACAGGTTCAGTCCCTGATTGCATCTTCAGGTAGAGGTGGGAAAGACTTGGTCTGAAATCCTGGAGAGTTGCTGCCAGTCAGTGTAGACAATACTGAGCTCAATGGACCTGACTGACTGGGCCACTTCCTATGTTCCTATGCAGGGCGGAACCAGTTCCATATTCTCTAATATGTTTCAAGGGATCGATAGCCTTGGTTTTCAGATTTCATCCGTGATCAATCATTTTATTTATCAGGGAGATGGTTAGCCTCACAGACCAGAAGGCTATTAATGGTTGCCAATCACTTTGGCTATATTCTATCTCTAGTTGTAGAGGCAACATGTCTCTGAATACCCATTGCTGGAAATCTCAGGGGAGGGGAGAGTGCTCTTCCGCTGAGGCCTGCTTGTGGGCTTTCCATAAAGGGCATCTGGTTGGCCACTGTTGTTGTTGTTATGTGCCTTCAAGTCGATTATGACTTATGGCGACCCTATGAATCAGCGACCTCCAAAAGCATCTGTTGTGGACATATCTTGTAAGTTCAGGTCTGTGGCTTCCTTTATGGAATCGATCCATCTCTGGTTTGGCCTTCCTCTTTTTCCCTTCTGTTTTTCTCAATAATTTAAGATATGCAGACGATACCATACTACTAGCAGAAACCAGTAATGATTTGAAATGAATGCTGATGAAAGTTAAAGAGGAAAGCACAAAAGCAGGACTACAGCTGAATGTCAAAAAGACTAAAGTAATGACAACAGAAGATTTATGCAACTTTACAGTTGACAATGAGGACACTGAACTTGTCAAGGATTATCAATACCTTGGCACAATCATTAACCAAAATGGAGACAATAGTCAAGAAATCAGAAGAAGGCTAGGACTGGGGAGGGCAGCTGTGAGAGAACTAGAAAAGGTCCTCAAATGTAAACATGTATCACTGAACACTAAAGTCAGGATCATTCAAACCATGGCATTTCTGATCTCTATGTATGGATGTGAAAGTTGGACAGTGAAAAAAGCTGATAAGAGAAAAATCAACTCATTTGAAATGTGGTGCTGGAGGAGAGCTTTGCGGATACCATGGACTGCAAAAAAGACCAATAATTGGGTGTTAGAACAAATTAAACCAGAACTATCACTAGAAGCTAAAATGATGAAACTGAGGTTATCATACTTTGGACACATAATGAGAAGACATGATTCATTAGAAAATATAATAATGCTTGGAAAAACAGAAGGGAGTAGAAAAAGAGGAAGGCCAAACAAGAGATGGCTTGATTCCATAAAGGAAGCCACAGACCTGAACTTACAAGATCTGAACAGGGTGGTTCATGATAGATGCTCGTGGAGGTCACTGATTCATAGGGTCGCCATAAGTCGTAGTCAACTTGGAGGCACATAACAACAACAAACTCCTCCTCCTCTTCATTTCAATATATATCCCACCCTTTCTAAAAACTTTCTAAAAACAGTTAAAAACTTAGAATCATAGGATAGTAGAGTTGGAAGGGGCCTATAAGGCCATCAAGTCCAACCCCCTGCTCAATGCAGGAATCCAAATCAAAGCATTCCTGACAGATGGCTGTCCAGCTGCCCCTTGAAGGCCTCCAGTGTTGGAGAGCCCACTACCTCTCTAGGTCATTGGTTCTATTGTCATATGGCTCTAACAGTTAGGAAGTTTTTCCTGATGTTCAGCTGAGATCCGGCTTCCTGCAGCTTGAGCCTATTATTCCATGTCCTGCACTCTGGGACGATCGAGAAGAGATCCTGGCCGTCCCGGACTTCCTCTCGTCCAGTGATCTCAGGGTTGCCAGGAAGTGCCTTTCAGCCATCCAACGCCAGAGTAAACAGGAATTTTTTTAATTCCTCTTAAAGGTCAGTAATGAGGGAAACAGATGCACCTCACCAAGGAGGGCGTTCCACCAGTGGGGAGACACAACTTAAAAGTCTCTGTCACAGGTCAAGACCAACTGGGCAGTCCCCAGTGGCGCCACCATCACCAAGGCCTCACCTGATAATTGTCGGGTCCAAGATGGTTGATTCATACAACCGTAACTGCTCCTTAATTTCTAGTAGAATTTTCTTGTGTCCCACTGGACTTAAGAATGACTCATCTCTCCATCCCTGCTGGACATCTGGGTCCCATGGACTTATGAATGACTTGTCTGTCTACCCCTGCTTAGATACCTGGGTACCATTTTTTGGCAATAAGTGCCTGTACTCCATATTGTCAACAACTGGCATCAGACTGAACTGTAAAGTTCCATTGATTTGCTCCGTGGAAACGTAACTTATGAAGATTGTAAATTCTGGAGATTGTACTGCCGGGCAAGACCTTACAAAGAGCATTGCCTCTGCTCCCTCCTGATAGCTCTGCTTCAGTGTGCAGTGGAGAGTGATATGAGCCTGTTTTTAGTCTGATTATGTCGCAGGGGCCTGGAAAGTGTGAGATAAACCTTCAGGGGAACCTGGGAAGGTCTGAGTCATGTCACTAGCCTCCCAAATAGACACATTTGCTCCATGTCGTCTCCCTGTTGTGGCTGCCTCTTTGTGGCAGCCAACCGAGAGCTAGCCCATGAAAATTTAATTCCAAGGACCCTTGATTCACTGAATCCAGCATTCTGGGATCTACCAGCCTGACGATGAATTATTCAGGAGTGGATGGGGGAATACTACCAAATGTGCAGTACAAATATTTTTATA
This sequence comes from Rhineura floridana, assembly GCF_030035675.1. NCBI lineage: Eukaryota > Metazoa > Chordata > Lepidosauria > Squamata > Rhineuridae > Rhineura > Rhineura floridana. The sequence continues at coordinate 2,502,325 of NC_084500.1, read as the reverse complement.
AAAGTGTTCAAGGCAGCATTGCAATAAATCTGACGGCATTCTCTCTCTCTCTCTCTCTCTCTCTCTCTCTCACACACACACACACACAGTAGAATCTCTGTGTTCTTGTAATTTCCCCTTGTAATTAATGCAGGGCCTTAAAACTGATGTCAGAGAGGGAGATTGCCCCCCCCAGCCACTTGCCCACACTGAGAATCACCCACAAAATTACAAAATGTAGGTGACTGTTCAAAGGACTCCAGCTTTTGTCTAAAATTAGCCCTCTACCCCGCTTCTCTCTCACACACAGCAGCAGATGATTAAATGAGGATTCTTTCTGTAGGCTACCTTTTTTTTTTTTGGATGGATGTTTTCTATTAAAAAAATGCATTGCTAAGGGTTTGTGAAATATTGCTGCCGCTTTGGGTCATGTGGCACTTCTTATGCAGATTGGCCCCGGCTAGCTGAGAAATGATCGATGATTTTCATAAACTTAGAAACTTGAGGACCATGACCCAAACAGTTCCTCTTTTGTTCAAGAAGCCAAGAGGGTCCATTTATCAAGCCCGCTGAGATGAGGTGCTTGAGGGAGAAAAAGTGCATAAAACACATGCATCTGATCTGAAGGTGCTTTCAAACAAATTAGACCTTTCATCGACCTAGCCCAGTGGCAGAGAACCTCAGGCCTGGAGGTCAGAGGTGGAGCCCCAGGTGTCTCCATCTGGCCTTGAAACTTGGCAACACCCTCTTCCCACACACACACACACACACTGAACTTGTGGCCTCATCTCTTCACTGTATTTCTTTTTTAAAAAGAACAGATTTCTACTTAATACATTATAATAAAAACCAAACGATCAGATGAAGCAAAAGAAACAATAGCAAACATTTGAAGAAGTTGCATGGGTGCTCCAGGGATTGGGAGGGCCTTGTAGAAATGTAGGAGTTGTGCAAATGAGTTCAGGATGTCACAGACACTGTCCAGTAGCTGCTGTCCTCAGACAAATCTCCACTTGTACTCCACTGTGTTGAAAAACTCAAGAACTGTTCAAGTCTTGAGCAAAACAAGTCCCATTTAGGAGTTCCAAATCCCTCACGCAAGTGGTGAGAGTGAGGGCAAGTGCACTTCACAAATTGGAGGAATTGGTTTGGCAGCGGAGAGGCTTTTCTACTCATGTAGGCTCCCTAAGTGACGCAGAACTTGTTTGTCCAGCACTTGGTCACATTGCTGGAATTTTCTCTGTTGTTATAGGCTCTACAGAACAAACTGAGCAGGATGGAAGTAAGTCCCAACAAAACCAGACAAGCTAATTACCAACAAATTGGAATCTCAGTATTACTTACGGGACAATGTATGTGCCCCATATGTGCCCACTCGAGCACTTTGATCTGCACAACAGGTGTTGTTGCGGGTGCCGCATAACTCTCATTTGGAACTTGTAAGGAATATTTTTTAGTGTGGCAGCACCTACTCTTTGGAACTTCCTGCCTGTTGACCTCAGGCAGGCGCCTTTGCTGCATTCTTGGTGGCACCAGCTTAAAACCTTTTGTTGTTCAGGCAAGCCCATCCAGTCACACAGATGTTGATGTACTTTAATCATTTTAGTCCATTGCTGTTTGGTTTTTAAAATGTTCTTAATGACTTGCTTTTAACTGTTTTATTGAGAATTAATTTTTTTTGCAGACTGCCTAGAGGGTTTGTTTTTTGTTTGTCTGTGTAGAGTTCAGGAGTGGGGCTTTTGCCAGCTGAGCCTGGCCTGGGCTTGGCAGAGGGCCAACAAGCCTGTAAAATAGAATTAGACTTAATGGCAAAAGCTTATGGATTGCTAGGTCACATGGCCAAGCTGGACAGAGTTTGGGACAGGGTTATGTGTCCCCTGGCCATGGCCCCAGAACACCCCTTTTGGGGGACTTACTCTGGCCTAGGCTTAGTCAGTTGAGCTGGGATGGAAGACTTAAGCTGACATATCTCCAGCTGAGCCCGGATGAAGGACTGCAGCCCAGGCTCAACTAGAGACCCACCTGTTCCACATTCGGCTCATCCCAGTAGATCTTGGATTTGGATTGTTATCTAATTTACACTTCCAAACCAAAACAGCCATTCTTTGACGTTCACACTTCTCTCAATTTTGTAACACAGTGTGCCACCCAAGTAATTGCCAAATGACTTTGCGATTTTTTGGGGTGGGGATTCATCAGCATTTTAGTGCTAATTTTTCCTAATGTACACATTTTTGTATGCTGTTTTGCCTAATGTTTGTAAAACAGTGTTCCCTAATACGATTCATTTTTGTATGCTATTTTTACAAATATATGCATTTTAATGCTCCAGGGGTTGTCAACCTTTTTGGACCAGAGGGCAAGTTTCAAATGTTGAGAGAGTTCTGGGGTGGGGATGAATTGTCTTCTTTTACATTTTGTTTTGCTGGTTGATAACAATACGATTCCTTCCCCCCAATATCTTGTCATTTTTCCAGTCTCCTCCTATATATATATATATATTTCTTTGCAGAGAATTATTGATATTATAATGATTTATTCTCAAGTTTCCACTGGTATCAATCTTTATTCTGAACTCTGTAATGATTGCCAGTTTACATTCCTTTTTAAGTGCACTGCAGAGCAGATTAAGGCAGACAATCAAGTCAGTGTCTTCCCATCTGCTGCTTACAATCAACACCTCATTCCCCCTGCTGCTTTTTGTCTGTCAGTTACGATCAACACTTCATTGTCACCAGTGAAAGGGAACACACATTGGAAGAGCTCACATAGCAAGTAGATTAATAAAAGTATCACGTACACTATCAATGATTTCAAAGCAATATTTAAAAAAAATGAAAAAGAAGAATGAATCCAAAACCAGGCATGAAGAGTTACTGCTTCAAAATTCTCTCTGCAAGGATAGAGAATATTATAAATAATAATTAATCTGATGGCAAATGGAGCCCATCTCTATTCCGGGGGCAGCAGTCATAAAATGGCTGCCATGAGGGCATGGCATAACACAAACTTAGAAAGTTGTCATGGTGAAGCTTTCCCCATCATTGTATTTCCATAGTAGAAAAGGCTTGTTGAATTTCTGCTTGCCACACAGCTGTTAAAGGCACAAGAACCCTGTCCCTGGTGCACACCCAAACCAAAGCCTAGGCTGCGAAACAACTCACTTATCAATCACAGCTCTGACATCGCTCATTGGCTAATAACACTGACTAGTAAGAGTAGCCAGGCTGGCTCATTTCACATAAATCACTGAATAGATTACCTGCACATTTTGCTTCACAACTTTATTTTTAGGAGGGTATAGAGTTACTTCTTTTTTTTTTTTTAAAGACAACTCACATTTTGAGCTACCTGTTGAAAGCCTTTGCGAATGCCATGGTGCCCACAGGCAATGGTTTGGTCACCCCGCTTTACCCACATATAAGCATTTATGTACACATTACATGGCCAGGGCCTTGCTCTGCAAAATTTGGAGAACTCTGAATTTCAAAGGATGGCTGTGTTTCATTTTGTTTTGGAAACAGCGAATTTGGTAGGTGCCCCTTTAAATGCAAACCGAATGAAAATTCTCCCCCATGCCCAAGCAAATGTGCAAACGCTTCCCCGTTCATTTGAAATAAAGCTGCTTCAGGCTTGCTTCTGGCATCTGGGGTGCATGCCGTACATTTGAAAAAGCAGCCGGGTTTGAAATAGGAAGCAGGCAGGAAAGGAGCAGGCTTTGAGGCTTATCTAAACATCTTCTGCTATGATTTTTAAAAAGGTGGGAGAAAATTTGATTGAGCTCGTCTTTTACGGTGGGGTGTTTTTTGTTAACCTTAAAAAAACTGCGCAGACAGGAACAAACATCTGGGGGTTTGTCTCATCTGCCAAGATCCAGCCGCAGCTGAATCAAACATGGCAGTTGACCAGCCATTCTGCACAATGGGACTTAACACTGAGACTTTTTTTTTTTTTTTTAAAAATGTGAACACAAACCCACATGGGTACAAATTAAATTTAATTTCTCGTGCGAGCATTTGTCCTTCTCCCCCATCCAACAGATGCTGCTTTTGGCCTCAGGTGTTGGTTGTTGCCGGCTCAGGATAACTACCTCCTGTGTGTCCCAGAGGAGCATCAGTTCCAGAAACCTCTTGAAAGAGATGCCCAGTGCAGTCTGACGATGTTTGGAAGGCTGGGCCTGAACCTTGGCTTTGGGGCTGGTGTCTAATGCTTGAGACCAGCTTGCCTGGAAGCCACATTCTCCAAACATTGGAAGCTGCCTTTCTCCAAGCTAGACCATCGATCCATCTACCTTTCTATTGTTGGCACTGATTGGCAGCAACTCTCCAGGATTTCAGGCTGGGGTATATTTCCTCAGCAGAGATGGAACCTGAGACATTCTGCATGCAAAGCAGATGCTCTGCCACTGAGCTAAGTCCTTTCCATATCATAGAATCATAGAATAGGAGAGTTGGAAGGGGCCTACAAGGCCATCTAGTCCAACCCCCTGCTCAATGTAGGAATCCAAATCAAAGCATTCCCGACAGACAGCTGTCCAGCTGTCTCTTGAAGGTCTCCAGTGTCGGAGAGCCCACCACATCTCTAGGTCATTGGTTCCATTGTCGTATGGCTCTAACAGTTGGGAGGTTTTTCCTGATGTCCAGTCGAAATCTGGCTTCCTGCAACTTGAGCCCATTGTTCCGTGTCGTGCACTTTGGGATGATCGAGAAGAGATCCCGGCCCTCCTCTGTGTGACAATCTTTCATGTACTTGAAGAGTGCTATCATATCTCCCCTCAGTCTTCTCTTCTGCAGGCTAAACATGCCCAGTTCTTTCAGTCTCTCCTCACAGGGATTTGTTTCCAGTCCCCTGATCATCTTTGTTGCCCTCCTCTGAACCCATTCCAGTTTGTCTGCATCCTTCTTGAAGTGCGGAGACCAGAACTGGACGCAGTATTCAAGATGAGGCCTAGCCAGTGCTGAATAGAGGGGAACTAGTACTTCACGAGATTTGGAAACTATACTTCTGTGAATGCAGCCTAATCTGAGATGCCAACATTTTATTTATTTATTATTTGATTTCTATCCCGCCCTTCCTCCCAGCAGGAGCCCAGGGTGGCAAACATGCAATGGTATGCATTTATTTTTTTGATACAGCAGTGTTTACTGCTTGATGGCATGCATCTCTTAAATGCAAGCAAAAACACGAAATACCACTGCGTGTCCGTTAAATATAAAATAGAATAGGTTGTATCGATGCATCACGAATTGCCCAATTCTTAAATGCTGTTGCACATTGTCACCATTTATTCATAGGGAGCATTTATCTTCTTCATGCAGCACATAGGTAAGCTCCGGAACTCACTCCCACAGGAGCCAGCGATGGCCACAGACATGGATGGCTTTAAAAGATTAGACAAATTCATGGAGGAGAAGGCTATCAGTGGCAACTAGGCAGGATGGCTATGCTCTGCCACCATAGTCAGAGGTAGCTTGCTTCTGAAAACCAGTTGCCAGGAATGGCAGGAGGGAGGAGTGCTCTTGCGCTCAGGTCCTGCTTATGGGCTTCCCATCAGGGCATCTGGCTGGCTACTGTGTGAACAGTCCACTGGCCTGACCCAGCAGAGCTCTTCTTTGGCTGTTATGCTCTTATCTTTCAAATGCAATCAAATGCTAAATACCGTTGTACAACCTACCAAGTGTCAAATTCCATTGAGCTTGTAGTGGTCTGAAGAGCCCCTTTGGCAAACCAGAGGGAACAGCTTTATGTGACTGATCAGGCGGTGTGCTACTTGTTTTTACCCAGGAAGCTGCCTTTTACCGAGGCAGACCATTGGCCCATCTAGCTCAATATTGTCTGCACTGACTGGCAGTGCCTCCCTGGAGTTTCAGGCAGGGGAGATGCCACCGGAGATCGAAGCTGGGACCTTTTGCCTGCAAAGCAGGGGCACTTACCACTGAGCAATGGCTCTTCCCTTAAAGATTTTGTTTATGGTATAATATATATATATTTAACAGTGTTATAAATAACTTGGTGACTTCCAGGCTACAAGTGACTAACGAATATAAATAACAACAGCATTGGCCTCCTTGGGCCACCTGGTCCCAGTGGAGTTGGTAGCTGCAATACCCTCTCTGGCCACCTGCGGTGTTGAGAGGAGGGCAAATGGGGAACCTTTAGAGCCATGCACGGCCTCCATGTGTGGCGAGCCACTGGACTGCATGTACCCCCATCGGGCTGCTTAGTGGTCTCAGGCCCTGGATTAGCCCTTCCCATCGAGACCGGCCATTGGATCCATTGGAAGGACTATGAGACTTCCTGTTCCAGTTTAACCCCTTGTCAAGCAGCAAGGCTCCTTGATTGGTCTTCTGTCCTGACCTCTGGCTTTTTCCCACGGCTCCTGGTTCCCAGCTCATCTTGGATTGCCTGGCCAGATTGCCTGCCCTGGTGCAGACAGCACATGCCAACATTTATTTTTATCTAGCAAGCTGTGACAATGAGTCAGAGACTAAGGAAGGGGTGAGGAACCCACTGCCTTCCAGACATCGCTGGACTCCAACTCTCATCAGCCCCAGCCAGGATGGACCATGGCAAGGGATGATGGTGGCAGCTGTGGTCCCGGAACATCTGGAGGGCCATAGCTCTCCATCCCTGGGCTTAAGACGTCCAGGCAACTCTAGCAGGCTCTGGTTCAAACCCCCTAGCCCATTTCCGGTTGTGTGAAGAATTCTGGCTGTCTTGAACCAACCACAAATCATCTCAGTATGGGGACCCCAGGTTTTTGCGTTGCTGGAGAAACCTCCCATTTTGGAAATGAAACTTTCTGCTTCTTTGGGTAGCTCCTAAGTTATGGCTGCAAATAAATTCCAGCTGTTCTTCCCTTTATAAATAACTTAAACCTCTACCACCCTGCCCCAAATTTCCTGGAGAAATCTATATTCCGTCTGTGTCGCTCCCCGCAATTGTTTGATGAATAAATAATACTGTGCATGAATCTTCTGTTGTAGGTATTGGGTTTTTCTTTTTTGTCGAAAGAGAGCAAGGAAGAAAATTACAGCATTATGTGCTCCAAGAACCTATACTGAAGCTTGTGCTCATTTCCAGGCATGCCTACATGGCTGTAATCTATTCTTTGAAGAAGAATAGGCAGCTGTGCAATGGGAGGGGGTGTTGTAAGGACATCAGAAGAGCCCTGCTGGATCGGGCCAGAGGCACATCTAGTCCTGCAGCAGTGGAGTGCAGAAATAACTAGTCTGTTAAGACTAGTAGCTGAAAGAATAAAGAAACATAAGGTTTATTACTGCAAAGAAATAAGGTCATACATGCCAATGCAGCCATAAGGCTTGCCCTTGGGGAGCCATCTCTAACTAACTGGGAACAAAGACAGGAAGAGAAGGGAGGGAGGGGAGGAGCAAAGCTGGCAAAAGCAGCAAACACTTCAGAGGAGGAATCAGCAGAGGGAAAAACAGATTGCCTTTCTGTTGGTCATCTTCCCACTGGTTCAGGTCACTTGTAACATGCATTGGTGCTTTATTCCCAATGCCCCTTCTCAACAGTGTGCGTTCAAGTCCACAGGATCCATCTTTTCTCACAGATGATGGAACTGATCTCTAGGAAGTCACTTAATAAGAATATCTGCACTCATAGCCACCTGGTGGGCAATACTCTAACTCATTAAGCTCTCCTTTTTTTGTGCATGTCTTTCAACATTCCGTTTCCCCCAGTGGCCAGTCAGATGCCTCTCAGAAGCAAGTCAAGCAGGGCCTGAAAGCAACAGCCCTCTCTCACTGGTGCTGCCTGGCTCTTCAGAGAAACTGCCACTGTATATGGGGGTTCAGCTTATCGTGACTGATCACCATTGACAGAGCCATCCTCCATGAGTTTGCTGAATCCTCTTTCTAAAGCAGGGGCGGGGTGGACCTGCAACCCTCCAGGTGTTGCTGAACTACAACTCCCATCAACCCCAGCAGGCAGGGCCCATGGCTGTCATGACACTGGAGGTGTCAGGGGATGAGAGAAAGGGCTCTGGAGCAGAAAGGGGACTGGAAGGCAAGGTCAGCTCCAGAAGCTCTCTCAGATGAGCCCACAGAACTGGTCACACATACCCACCCCTCAGCCTGAGGATGTGACCCTGCCATCCTCTGACTCAGAGGGCTCCACCGCAGAAGACCTGAGCTTCATGAGAGTAGGGGAGGCCTGGACCCTTTAAGCTGAGCAGCGTCAACTGAGGTGGGGACCACAGCACCTGCTCCTCCTATATAAGGGCCCCATTTCAGCTTGTTCCTTTGCTAAAGCTGTGTCAGACATGATGGGAGTTGTCATTGAGCAATATCTGGAGGGCCATAAGCTCCTCTCACCTGTCCTATAGACTCCAAACTAGGCCAGGAGAACAGTATCTGCTGAGACTTATCCCGTCCAATTGGTTCTTTGTGTCAGTAGGGGGGTTCTTGGAGTCAGTAGGGGGGTTTGGGTGTTGTGGAAAAGGAAAATTATTTCTTTATTGCACTTGTATACCGCCCCATAGCTGAAGCTCTTTGGGTGGTTTACAGCAATCAAAACCATTAAAACAAATATACAATTTAAAACACATATTTTAAAAACAATTTAAAACACAATTTTAAAATTTAAAACAATATAAAAACCATTTAAAACACATGCTAAAATGCCTGGGAGAAGAGGAAAGTCTTGACCTGGCGCCGAAAAGATAACAGTGTTGGCGCCAGGGGCATCTCCTTGACAATTCAAGCTAAAAGCCAGCACGGATTCACTGACCCTGGAGATAGGATCAGAATCACTCTAAAACAGTGCCTCCAATCCCCACCCATCTCACCAAGTCGGCCCAGAAGGATACCATGGTCAATGGTATCAAAAGCCACCAAGAGATCAAGTAAGAGTAACAGGGTCGCACTCCCCCTGTCCTCCCGATAAAGGTCATCCATCAGGGCAACCCAGCCCGATTCAGTCCCATAACCAGGCCTGAACCCAGACTGGGATGGGTCAAGATAATCCGTTTCATCCAAGAGTACTTGCAATTGCTGCACCACAACCCTCTCAATCACCTTCCCTAAAAATGGGGTATTTGCGACCGGGCAGTAGTTGTCAGTAGGGGGGATTGTGGAAAAGGAGGGGTCGGAAGGAAGGTCTGGGAGGGCGTTCCGGGTCTTGGGAGAAGCAAGTGAGAGAGCTGGTGACAGTGACCCCCCCCGAGTGTGATACAGCTGAAACAGCAAAGGTCACTGGCAGTAGTGGAGACGGGTCTTCTGATGTCAGCGGGGCGTTGAAGCTGGTTTAGGTTTTAGTATGAGCTTGCAAAGAGCTGTCCAAGGTGCTGAAACCTGTTTCCCTAATGGCACCTTCAGGGTGAAAAGGTCTGTCAATTTTGGTTCCCTCAGTTTCTCATTTTTCCAGTCTTAAATTCAGTTCTACCCATTTCTGCAGCAATTTGCTTTAAAAAAAATCCTCATGAAGATGCTCCAACACTTTGGTGCGAATTTCTCCTAATAAACACATTTTTGTAAGCAAAAGGTACACATTTTTTTGCAAGCCATATCTCGCTATCTAATGCATTTTTACATGTTATTTTCACGCATATATTCATTTTTATGCACACTTTCCCCTCATATATGCATTTTTGTAAATACTGTTTAGCTGGTGAACTGCTTCACAAAATTCTAATAAATGCAAATTTCTAAGGATGGCTGGGTTTTCATACTGATACGGACAGTGCAAATTTGATAAATTCTGCTTAAAATACGAACTGTATCAAGATTCTCACCCACCCCTAATCCTGTCCTCCCTTGCAAAAGGAACCCAGGACAGCAATCGGGATAAAACACTAAAAACAACTATTGAACATCTTAAAGACAACACACACATGATTTCAGCATGACTTTGGTTCTAGGAAGGGATGCTCTTATATGGAGGGCAGAGCTTTATTTTATTTGACCAAATGCAAATAAAGAAGACTGAATCGGTTGTTGTGAAGCTCACACTGACCCTGCATGGGCCAGGGATGGAGCTAAGCTGATTAGAGGAGCACACTGAGGCAATTTAAGTTTCAGAAAGGAAAAGCAATTATAGGCTCAAAAGGAATAATAAGCATCAATTAGCGGCAAGTATCTCGGCTGACAATGAAAGCGTTTTCAAGTACACACGCTGCAAAATAAGGGGACAGGAAAGAAAGTTGGCTCCTCCACTGAATTGCAGCAGGGATTCTGAGATAAAAGCATGAGGAAGCTGCAGAGATATTAAACAATTACCGAGCACCTGCCGTCTAGAGATTTGAAAAGGGTTGGGCTGTCTGGAGTTGAGGTTTCCAAAGGGAAGGGGATGGGACCTGAGGAAGTGTGCACATCAAACTTACATTTATTCCACTTCAAACAGGCATGGTGTTCCCCCCAAAATCCTGGGAAGGGTAAAAAATGTAAATGTCCTGCCTTCAAGTCGATTCCAACTTATGGTGACCCTGTGAATAGGGTTTTCATGAGGCTGAGAGGCAGTGACTGGCCCAAGGTCACCCAGTGAGCTTTGTGGCCGTGTGGGGATTCGAACCCTGGTATCCCAGGTTGTAGGCCAACACCTTAGCCACTACGTCATGTGTCATTTTATTCCTTTCCGACCAAAATGCATTCATGACTCTTAGTGTTGCCAAATTTTGCACTGCAGCGAGCGAACCTCGCCAGGAATTGAGCCTAGCTATCCTGTAAATGTCATATTTTCCTTTTGGAATGTTATAATATAGATGTTTTCTCTTGCTCCACTTTATCCTGTTTTACTGTATTTTATTCCCCTGCATATTTGCATAACTTTCTCTTTTGAGAGTTTTATGTCTTTGTTTTATGGTGGTCATTGACAGTAACAACAAAGAATTAAATTAAAGGATGCAGAGAGTTGTTAGGAGACCCTCATTACTTTCTCAGAGCTATGGTTCCCAGAGTGGTTGAAGAATCAGTCCCTCTTTCCAGGGAACTCTGGGAACGGTAGCTATGTGAAGCGAATAGCTTTTCGGTAAACCGCTTAGAGGTCTTTACATTCAAGTGGTATGTAAATTTTGTTAAATAAAATAGGGGGTCAAACAACCCTCACCACCCTTATCAAACTACAGTTTGACACCCAGTATTCTCATGGAAGAGGAATGTGGGCAAGAGCTCTGGGCATTTTTTCACAGTAGGAGTGATGATATCTTCTACTGGAGGACTCCGGCCCCAGAGCAAGTGATTGAGAAGATAACAGTTCTTTCAAGACTCTGCCAAGTGATTGAGGAGATAATAAGGTTTTCAAGGTTGTTTGTGACAAATTAGCATAGAGCAGGGGTGGCTAATTTTTTTCATTCCGTGGGCACATTTGGACTTTTCACTGAGTGCCGTGGGTGCCACCCCCTCTGGCTACACTTCTCTTCCCCGCCCCTTTGATTAGACCCCTTCCCCACAGAGAGACAAAAGGAAAGAGGGTGCGCACGGATGCACACACACTTTCTCAAAGGGTCTGGGTCAAAGTCAGATCTGGTAGAATTAATCAGAGCCTTGAAAAGCTCATAGAGCTGAAAAGGGAAGTGGGAAAGAGCGTCCCTCTTCCAACTTCCAGCTCTAAGTACTTTTCAAGGGAGAAATAAACATAACCACCCTCACTACCCAAGGAGGCTGTGAGTGGAGGGGAGTAGAGGCATTGTAGGTGCCAAGGGAAGACCTCAAGGGTGCCACTATACCCGTGGGTGCCATATTAGTGACCCCAGCATAGAGGAAGTTGGAGATGGAGAATGAAGAAAAGAATGCAGCAGAGGCTAGGTTCTTCTTTCCTTTCCTTTGAATGGGTCCATACTCCCTGCTCGCAGTTTAACTTCTTTGCAGGCTTGCTTGCATGTCTATTTAAAAGCTGAAGGTTGCCCTTCACCAGGCTGATTTGTTAAAAGCCCGACAGTTTTACAATTTGGACTTACGCAGTCAGAGGTAAGCCCCAGTGAGTTCAGTGGGCTTACTTCCAAGGATTTACATCCCTGCCCATGCTTTTAATAGAGGTGTCCAAGGGGGAATTTTGGGCACTGCAATTTTTCTCATCCCTGCCTGATAAGTTGCACCGCTAAATGCCCTCTTCTGTTCAGGGATTTAGAGCACAGGACAGCCTTCTCTTCTTTTGCACCTGGACACTCTGCACTTTCTAGAGCTGTTTTAAGAGACCGATGGAAATTGTTTTGTCCAGTGACCTAATTCAGAACTGGATTTTAATTATTTAAAAAAGCAGGGAAGGGGAGGGAGAGTGATAAAATCCAAAGACAAGGAAAATGTGCTTCAGGCTGCACAAGAGCTATCACACCAGGCAAAAGATTTAAGTGGGAAATTACAGAAAAAGCAGAAAACAGGGAAGCCACAAAGCAGAGGGAACTGAAAGTGTAGCTAGCAGAATATTGGGAAATGGCTGATTTGGCACAATAATTAGTTCAGATGAGAACTAATTCTCCCCTACTGCCCCCAGTCTAAAGTCTTTATTGACATTTTTAGGAGTATTCAGAAAAGAGTTGGCTGAGGCTGCAATCCAATACACATTTACCTGGGACTAAGTCCCATTGAACCTAATGGAGTTTACTTCTGAGTAGATGTGTTGGCTTGCAGCCCGTAATGAATCAAAGTAACTTTCAAAAGGCTGGTGAGTCTCCCCGCTCCCCAGAAATTTAAAGAAGTCATCACCTTCAGTTTGCCAAAGCTGCCATTGTTTATTGTTGTTGTTGTTGTTGTTGTTATTTAGATTTATTAGCAGCTTGATACCCGAAGGTCCCCAAGCGACTTACACAATGTTAAAAGAAAAACAAATGGAACACACTACACAAAGATAACAATAATCAACAATAAACACACACACACAGCTACACACAGCCACAGGGAGGTTTGGCAGTGTATCAAAACAAAGTCAAGCCTGTTTTGCTTATTCTTCCCTCTGGTCAATCACTCTGTTCCATCATTTTTGTTTTCCTGTGGTGCAGAGTGGCAGTGGCAGTGGCTAAAGCCACTGTGAGGTTGAACTCCATTCCCAAAGTCTCAGTTCCACCCATGTCCATTAGTATTGCACAGGGAGCTTCCTTATATCGGGTCAGACCATTGGTCCATCTAGCTGAGTATTGTCTGCCAGTGGGTTTGAGGCAGGGAACATTCCCAACCCTACCAGGAGTTGCCAGAGATGAACTGGGAACCTTCTGCATTCAAAGCAGATGCTTGTCCATGGAGCTATTCATCACATCAGGGGTCAGCAATGTTTCTGGGCTCACTGGCACATTTGGTATGCAAAAGGAAAAGGAGGCACAGGAAGTACAAATCAGTTGGACTTCCTGTTTCTTCGGCTATTGAGCGCCTCTAAAATGGCTCCCCCGGTGGCCTCCTCATGGAACGAGTTAAGTGGGAAAGTAGTACCAACTCAGAACTTCCAGCTCAGTACTGCTGACACTGACTCTCCAGGGTTTCAGACCAGAATCTCTTTCCAGCCTGGTCTGGAGATGCCAAGAGTTGAACTTAGGAACATTTTGCATACAAAGCAGGCACTTTGCGTATGGAAAATTGACCCGGAAGATTGGCCAAGCTTTTGAGGCTCAGTTGGCTATTTTCTCAAAGAGATTGTAAGCTTGTTAGCTTAATTAGCTGTTTTCTTTAAAGTAGCCACCTGCACAGGATGGTACAACCTTGAAGTTTTGGAGAAGTCCTTATCTGTTTAGGGTGGATAGTTGATGTTCTTGGCTCATCTGCAAAAATATTCATAAACATTGATAAAGGTTGGGAATGTAACCGTCAAGCCAGGTGCAACTAATTAAGTTGGGATAAATGCCCCAAAGGGTGTTTAATAAACAATGATAAGACCGAGGACATGTTCATTGCAACAGGTGTGATTAATGAAGTTGTTGAGAATTGGCATGCAGCCTTTGGGGCTTTTAGCTATATAAGTCCCCCAAAAGTTTGCCCAAGTGAACTTCGACGCAGACCTGGACCGGTGAGGTGCTGTGTATTGATCATCAGCTAGGGTCTCTCCATTGTTGTTCCCTATTGTTCTGCTGAAAGCTGAGGAACTCAGATGCAGACGGTTCTGTGAGTTTTCCTCTTTTTATTAAAGTAATAGATATATCAAAAGCTTTGCAACTCATCAACCTAACTATGCTTTCTAGGAACTTTTGCCCTGACTAACTCTGACTAAGCATCTCTTTGCAACTACAGACGTCGACTCAGGGGGAGTCCCACACTGGCTGAAAGTGAATGGGTGGGACACTGAGCAAAGCAAGTGCTGGCCCCGATCTGATTGGTCCACCAGGTTGAAGGAGCCCATCCCTCCTTCCTCTTCAGAGAAGGTGGAGCAAATTTGCCCACATCAAAGAGACAGGCATGGCAGTATCCATCATCTCTCTTTGCTGAATTCTCCTCTTTGACATGTACCGAACAGGTGCTATTGCCTCTGGGAGTGGAACAGCATTTATTACCAACAATTAGACAGTCAGAAGACAAAAGAGCAGGCACTCGTTATTATTGCTCACTGATTAGAAACCAATTAACTTGTATTGCCTTTTGAGATCACAAGATACTTGGGTTTCAACCAAAGTGATGAAACGTGCATTTGCTGAAGACAATTAAAACATCAACAGCCAATCGGGTATGAATTAATTGGGGTGGCCCATGCTACATCTCTGAAATGATGGATTACCAACATGGGAATCTTGTTTCATCTAAATGAACTGTAATGGGTATTTAATAACAGCAGGTACTGAAAGTTCAAAATGAGTCTGTTGTGTCCTGTTAAGCACCTTTGAAGAAGCAAAATCTTATGGGGGTGTCTTTGCAGATTTGCCTGTTTATTCTTGCATTTATATCCTACCTTTCTTCTAAGGAGCTCAGCCTGGTGTATGTGATTCTTCCCTCCCCTATTTTATCTGCACAAAAACCCTGCGAGGTAGGTAGGGATGGAGGCATCTGACAGTTTTGATTCTTTCTCATTCCCCCAGTCTTAAATTCAGTTCTCCACATTTCTGCAGCAAATTGTGATATTTTTTTAAAAATGTCCTCATGAAAATTCTCCAGCATTTTAGTGCAAATTTCTCCTAATAAACACATTTTTGTAGGCAGGTTTGTTTGCAAGTCATTTCTCATCAAACAATGCATTTGTGTATGTTGTTTTCACTCATATGTCCATTTTTATGCATGCTGTCCCCTCACACGTGCATTTTTTTGTAGACATTGATTGGTGCCCTGAGTTGCAAAATTTAAATCAGTGCGAATGTCGACGGTTGACTGTGTTCATTTCTCATATGGGCTGCTTTCACACATGGGGCTTATTGCATCAGTTTTATGGTTTAATTTTATTATTATTATTATTATTATTTATTAAATTTATGTCCTGCTCTTCCTCCCAGAAGGACCCCAGGGTGGCATCAAAAGGATGGTAGAGCTTCTAAAATTCCTTTCACACTGCAGCACCTATTGCATTAAGGAACTGTGGCTTTTTTGGCTGATATACCGGCATTTTGCACAAATGTTTTGCACACTGCTTCAACGAACAACACCTTGTTTTCATCCCTCACCAGTCATACACATGTGCACTGTAGTTCCCCACTGTGTAGGAGGTCTAGGATCTCATCCCATTGCCATGTGACCCCTATCCCTTTAGCATCTGACATTATTTTTGTGGGACGTGTGTGGGGAAAGGAGGAAGGAAATGCTGTTACCCATATGCTGGAATACTGGTACAATTTTTGTCAGGCACAAATTGCATGCCAGGAAGCATGTCTTGCAAACAACTGCAGCTAGCACGAAACTCCCACAATTTTCTAGTTTCCCAAGGTTGCAAATGGATTATTTCTGGATTCATTTATTGTGGAGATAAGCACTAAACGTCCACTAGATTTCACTAGATCTCCAGAACTAGCTTTTATGTTGTGTGAAAGATCAAATAAAATGCTCGACTGACCAGATAAGAAATTGTCAGGATAATGGAATAAAGTGCAGTGTGAAAGCAGCCCTGGTGTCAGAAAGGGCGGATTTGATAGATTCGGTTTGAAATGCGAACTGAATCAAATTTTGTGTACACCCCTAGCATGTACAGAGTGTTTTCCCCCTCACGGCTGGCTAACCACACTCGGATCAGGCAGCGTGACTTCCAGACATTTGTCAGCTCCATGCCCCATTTTTACAAGATGTAATCTCTTCCCTTCCTATGTGTGAATCTCTGAAATGTCATGAAGGATGACCCTTCAGTCACCTTTATCAGACAACCCACACAGCTAGTGTTTTGGCTGGGGGTTGAGGCCGGGCTGCCATCTGGGCCAGAGATTCGGCTGCTGAAAAGCGATCTCACTTGCTGCCTGTGGATGGTTATTAATGCTGCTGTCAAAAAGGGTCTCGAGGGATGGAAGTTCTTTCCCTATTTATCTCTGGCAATAGACTCATTGTGAAGGGTTTACAAGGAGAGCCATCAGTTTTGTTCCTAGGAGAGTTTGATGGGGATGGCATGGGAAGAGCAGGGCGGGTGGTGATGGGGCTAAGCCAAATATCGGTCTAATCCTGTCTGCAGCTGTTTCTCTGTTTATTGTACAGTAGGGTCCCGCTCATACGGCAGGTTCCATTCTGGACCCCCGCCGTAAAGCGGAACACATTGACTAACATTGTCTAAAATGGTGCCTGACGTCCAAAAAATGCTGTAAAAGTGGAACAAGTGCTGTAGGAGCGGGGCCTTTCTGCAATTGACAACCGCTGTATCGGTGGAACGCTGCAAAGCGGAGCGCCACAAAGCGGGGCCTTACTGTACAAAAATATTTAGGTGCCTGCTAGGGTTGTTTTTAAGAAGACTTTCCTTGAGATGTGATCCAGTTATCAGTGAACTAACAGTTGTTTATGTTTAATGTTTATGTTTAATTAAATTTTTATACCGCCCCATAGCCAAAGCTGTCTGGGTGGTTTACAACATAAAAATCAATATACAGTTCATATTTGGTACAATTAAAAGGGAAAAAAAACCATGTACATCTTTAGGAATAGTTTTACTGTTTTTAGAGTTTGGAGGAATGGTTTGAATTGTTTTTAGAATTTGTAATTATTATTATTATTTTGGAATTTTATCTCATTTTAATCTTCTGGTACTCCACTTTGGTCCTTTTTGCATGGGAGAGAGAGAGAGAGAGATAGTCCTCTTAGCAGGCTAAGCTGCCCCTGACCTGTGATCATCTTTTCTGTCTTCCTTCTGCGTAAACTGATATGTCTCAGGGAGCTAGTCATACCTCACCTTCCTGTTTCTCTCTTCTCTCCGGAGGAGAAGGAGCCATGCTCTCTTTGTCTCCTCTCCTCTAGCACGAGGGGAACGTCCAGGCATGGTCATTGCAGCTTCCAACTTAGGTAGCTAAACAGACGTAGCACCTTTCCTATCCAGTAAAAATGGCCTGCCTTCCAGGCGATTCTGACTTATGGCGACCCTATGAACAGGGTTTTCATGGTAAGTGGTATTCAGAGGGGGTTTACCATTGCCTTCCTCTGAGGCTGAGAGGCAATGACTGGCCCAAGGTCACCCAGTGGAGCTTCATGGCTGTAAGTCTTTTCTTGTTTTGAAACCAAGTCTAAGTCTGAGTGATTTAAAGCCAGGTAAAAGCTTGCTTTCTCTCAGGTAAACTCACACCTATGCAGCACAGAGCATTGAGCAAGCTAAGCTAAGTTAAGCTCTGCTAATTTACTAAAACTCTAATTGGTATACTAGCCATTGGAGAAGCCGTCCCTCAGTGGCTGAGCTGGGATACATAAGGGTTCAGTTGGTCTAAGGTACCCTGGACCTAAGTTGCCCAGGCCTTTGTAAATGAATACAAGGACCGTAAACCTGGCTCTGTGGTAGATGAGCAAGCAGTGCAGAAGTTTTAACAATGGTGTCACACATTGTCCGCCATGTGCCCCCAGCAACAGTCTGACTGCCACATCCTGTACCAGCTGGAGCTTCCGAACCAGGGCCAAGGGCAGCCCCACATAGAGGGCATTGCAGTAATCCAGCCTCGAGGTTACCAATGTATGGACTACAGCAGGTCTGCATCTGGTCAGTGCCAAAATGGGTGACCGCATGAGAACCTCAGGTTCACCACCTTGAGTTCCATGATGGGAAGACAAGCAGAACGCAAACGTAAGAAAAAAAATAATAAGCAAGCAAGCCCAAATCTGCCCTCCTGTAATTTAAGCCTGTAAGAGTCAGTCCTGGACTCTGGGTCAACAACAGCAAAAAAGACATCATAACAAGAAACTGATGTGGAAATATGGCAAATTAAAAGAGAGAGAAAGAAATGGACATTGACAAATGTGTCCATCTTTAACCTGAAGTAGGTGCCAGACGGCTAGTTTGAATTAAAGAACAGGGCGCCTCTGAACATATTCCGAGCCTAGAGATTTGTTCTCAAGTACCAGAACTCATCTGAGCTCATAGTCCTTTCATAGACAAGTCCACTCTCGGTTAGCGTTCTTCATTTCAGCAGCCTAATTTAGGTGGAAAAAGTTGTTTTGTTGATCATCCCCACCTACCACTAGATTGCAATGTACTTTCCGCTCATTCCTGGCCTAAGTTATAACTCCAACCCTTTCCCCTAAATTACACCCCCTGAATTTCTTTCTTTGCCTTTCCTTTTGAGACCTAGCTGAGGTTTGTTTCTGTTTTTTTTTAAAAAAAATACAGTTTATTGAAAGATTGCATTTTAGCAATGTATTTTCATTTCATTTTTAACACTGTATTTTATTGCACACATATGCAAATTCATGCATATAAATATTCATCAAGCTACACTATTACAATACAAAACATTAATTCTATAAAAACAGTACACTCCTTATAATAAATTATCAATACATTAGAAATGTAAAAAAGCCAACAATAAATTACTAATAATCATTTTACTTTTTAATAAGTAAATAAATAATGAGCCTTGGCATCTAATTGACTCATTAGAAGCTCTCCAGGTATTCCTTAATTAGTCTTTAATTTAAATTCCAATTTATTGTTCCTAAAACATTTTATTTATTTATTTTGCCCCCCTTATTATAATACTTGAAAGTTTACCCATATATAACCTACAGAACAGCTGTATGCTCTAGCTGCAAGGAAACTGTGAGCAGAACGCAAGACTTAGCGAAATGTGACAGACTACGGTTAAGAGTTCTAAGAGTGAGTCTTTCTTTAGTTTAAAGTGGATTTGCTATATTGTGTTAAATGTTTTTAAAAGTACACTGGATTTTAAATTTGTTATTTTAACATGTATTTTTATTCTGTAGCGTTTAATGGAGCATCTTTTTTAATATTGTCAAGCCTAATGGCTAGCACAATAACAATTATTCATTCATTCATAATACTTGAAAGAAATCTGTCTGAGGAATTCAGTTCAATTCATTCAATTTATGCACACTGAGCAGGTCCCAAAACGATTTACAGGGACAATACCTTACAAAAAATATAATATACTATAAAAATCCTTTTTAAAGGTACAACAAATATGTGAGTAAAAGTATTCATCTACAAAATCACCCAACAGCATACAACCACCACCACGGCCCAATAAAAATGAAGTTTATTTTAACCCTTTCTATCATTTATCCAATATGTTAATTTTTAATAGATGTAATTAAAAGTCTGATACTTTCCCAGTCTATCATTTCTGATATTTCCACCTCACTACACCCCACTGTTGAGCTACAAACATTTTTGTTGCCATTAATCAATAGCATAATAACTATCTGGAAACCACTTAGGGCACAATCCAACTTGCATTTATGCCGGACTGAGGGGAGTTGGATGTGGTAGATCTCCAGCCGAGCCGGCTGGGTCCCAGCTTAACTGGGCTATGCAGGTGTAAATCCCTCAGCCTGATTCTGCTGGGGCTCAGCTGAGACTGGCGTAAGTGAAGCCAGCATATGTCCCCCCAAAAGGGGCATCCTGGAGGCATATCAGGGGAGGGGCCGAGGTGAGGGAATGAGGCCCCATCTAACTCACGTTCGGAGGGTTCCTGCAGGTCTCAATTGAGGCAAAGGTTATGCTGGGGAAAAGGTTGCTCTAAGAAAATAATTGCAATAGAAGTCAATGGTGAGGGCTTACTCCCAAGTAGGGGTATTTGGAAGAGCTGGCTTTTACTTTCTGACCCCTATGCGCAGCTCCCAGCTGACCCAACCTTCAGCCAACCCAGAGACTCCTGAACTGCAACTGGATGTGGAACTTTACGCCAGCTTCTCTTGTGCTGGCACCACTTACGTTGGCTTCCCCTGAGCTGGATTGCTCTGTCATGTTCAAGCGGTATATAAATGTTAATTAAACGAACAAACACACAAATAAAATCCAACTCTGCTGAAGTTCCTTCCACATACCCCAATAAAATTCTAATAACATCCAGTGGAACATCTATGCTTGCTAACAGCCTCAATTTTTTTTAATCAACGTCGGTACCCCCAATTTTTGAACAGATGGACAGTTCCACCAAACACGGGCTGTATCTGCTTTTGGATGTTTACTATGCCCTTGTTCTCCTGATCTGTGTCAGCAGAGCTGCTTAGCCTAATTTCTTTATAACAAATGCAACATTTCCCCAACCTTCCACTTGTTGATGGACAAAATCTGGCATATTGCAAAATACAATATAACTGATAATACTTGAACTCTACAATGCCATAAATAACAACCACCTCTCTCCTAGAATGGAACAAAAAAAGAGGTGAAGGAGGGACCCACTAATATCTAACTTTGTATTGTTTAAAATGGGAAATGATGTACAAATTAAATACAATTCTACACACCTAGAAAGCAAAGTCCTGCCCTTAGAGATCCTGAGAAGGAAGCTAAAATCCCTGAAACATCCCCAATTTTGGATCAAAACCTAGAAGCCATTAGAAATAAAATTCAAGGAGATTAGACAGATTCATGGAGGTTATCTACACCTCCTAGCCATAATGGCTGTGGATTACTTCCAGAATCAGAGACAGCGCACGTCTGAATTGGGGATGGGCAAATCTCTCAATTTTGGTTTCTTTCATTTTTGCCTTTTTCTTAATTCCATTTCACCACATTTCTGTGCCACCTTGCTTTAAAAAATTTATATATTTTTGTATGCAATTTCCCCTAATAGACAGACCCTGCAAGCAATTTCCCCTCACATAATGAATTTGTGAGCGCTGTTTTCGTCGTGGCCTCATGCACTTGGCAAACAATTTTCTTTTATACAATTAGGCATCTTTGTATGCTGTTTTCACCAAGAGACCCATTTCTGTGTCTGCACTTCCCACTGAAATGTGCTATTTTGCATGCATTTTTTGAGAGGGTGGGTGGGTTGGGGAATTGCATCAAAAATTCCAGAGATTTTAAAGGATGACTGCATCCTTGTTCACGTGTTGGTTTGGGAAGAGTGAACGCTCTGAACAAACATCTTCCACATCTCTGCTCTGAAAACCACTTCCCAGGAACTGCAGGAGGGGAGAGTGCTCTTGCCCTCTGTTCCTGCTTGTGGGCTTCCCAGAAGAGGCATCCTGGGAGAACAGGATGCTGGACTAGGTGGGCCTTTGGACTTTTTATATCTATAGAGACCTGGAAAGTTCCGTACTGGCTTCCAGCAGTCGGGGCTGGTGCCCCTTGGGATTGGCAGGGTGGGAGGAAAGTAGGGAGACCAACAATGAGTCAATGGCAGCAGAAACCTACTTATTCTAATTCTCCTCCTCCTTTGCTGAGTTCTACAAGGAGCAACGCTGAGAGTAAGGAGGCAGAAGCTGGCGGCCAGGGCCATCCTCTGGGCTGGTTGAAAGTAAGAAGGCAGGCAGGTGGGGGCTGGCTGAGGTCATACTGAGGTTGGTGGGGCAGTGCCCCAGTTGCCCTGATAGATCAACCCCCACTGGGCTCCAGGGAGTGGAAGCTGGGGTTTCTATGTGCGTTGGGGTGGTGGAATCCGCTCTGCACTGTAGTCTGATCTGGCTGTCCAAGGTGCTGAAACCAACCCCAAAAATGCATTCAGCACCTTGGATAGCTCATTGAAAGTCTGGACTGCAACCCAGTGGCTGTTGTGGAACTACCAGCCTCCATATTTATTTACTTAAAATATTTCTATCCTGCCCTTCTACCCCACAATGGAGAACTCAGGGCAGCTTACAATAAAATCACACACAATAAAGTTGTACAGAATAAAGACACAAGACACAACAGTAAGCTAAAATGCACAACACAATTATTTAGAATACATAAAATACAATAAAATACAATAAGCATATATATATATATACACACACACACACACACACACACAAACAAGTGGAGAAGCCTACATGTATATATATGAGTACATAGCCTCCACCGAGCCCCAGGCTTCCATCGAACGGGACACAGAGGGATTTTAAACAAGGCAAAAGTCACTGGGAACAAGCTGACACCTCAATGAAATGCCAGTCTCTGGCTGTTGTGGGCCACATTTTAACCAGCTTGTCCTACCTCAAAGGAGAGAGGAAAACAGCTGAAATTTGCATATAGATAAGGTCAGATCTGGTTCCTCTGGAGAAATTAGGGAGGCTTTATTGGCTACGTTTGAGGAGCAGGCGTCCACGCCTCCTTATATTTATGCCACAGAAGCATGACCAACCCAAACAATCTGTGTGCCCTTGGCTAGCGCTTAAAGATCTTTTGAAACTTTTAATGACAAGCAGTTCACCTCGCTCCAGTCTTGCTGCGATCTCCGAGGCTCAGAGAGGGAAGAGAAAAATGTGGCTTGTATTTATGGAACATTAAAGGACACTGAGCGCTATCCAATACACTTGTTTCATCAGTGCAAGGATTCCCATTTGTGCAACGTACTTTCCCCCCTCTTCTCCCTGTGTGTGCCCTGTGCCTTTCCAAATGTGCTCCAAAGGGCTGGGTGAACGCCCCTAACAGATTTAGGAAGTGCATGGGGGACAGGAGAGCAATACCTTTGGCTTGTTTGCAATAACAAGCCTGTCAGCGCTGTGAATGGAGGAAAGAAGCAAAGTTTTGAACAACAGCCCTGCCCTAAGCAACAGGTACACCAGAACTATGGAATAGTCTCCCCGACGAGGTGCGCCTAGCGCCTACACTTCTATCCTTTCGGTGCCAGGTTAAAACCTTTTTATTTTCCCAGGCATTTTAACATATTTTATTGTTGTTAATATATACCAGGCGGTTAAATACTTAAATGTATGTTTTTAGTGTTTTATTGTCATTTTATTGTATTTTTTGCCTTGTATTCACTTTATGCTGTACACCACCCTGAGAGCCTCAGGCTTTGGGCAGTATAAAAATCGAATAAAATAAATAAATAAATAAATATGTCTGTGGGAGCACTTCATATGTAGTTTGAATGCAATCGATGTGATCTACTATATATTTTGGAAAGTTGTTTATTCCCTATGCATATAGATACCTCTTAAGCTATTGTGAGAGCCAGTGTGGTGTAGTGGTTAAGGTGTTGGGCTATGACCTGGGCGACCAGGGTTCGAATCCCCACACAGCCATGAAGCTCACTGGGTAATCCTGGGCCAGTCACTGCCTCTCAGCATCAGAGGACGGCAATGGTAAGCCACCTCTGAATACCGCTTACTATGAAAACCTGATTCGTTGGGTCACCATAAGTCGGGATCGACTTGAAGGCAGTCCATTTCCATTGTTTATTTATTTATGTATTTATTTATGTATTATTATTATTACTAGTGAGATCCAGTGTGGCCGAGTGGTTAGAGTGTTAGACTATGACCTGGGAGTCCAGGGTTCAAATCCCCACACAGCCATGAAGCTCATTGGGTGACCTTGGGCCAGTCCCTGCCTCTCAGCCTCAGAGGAAGGCAAAGGTGAACCCCCTCTGAATACCGCTTACCATGAAAACCCTATTGTCGTGTCCAGGTTGAGGCTCAGGAACCAGACCAGTTGATGAAAGCAAATCAGTTTTTATTAAAGTAATATCCAGACAAAGACTACGCCATCTCATGAACTTTAACTACTAAACATAACCTGCGACATAGGAGAGAGTTGACAGAACAAGGAACCACTACTCCCCCTGTCCCTTAAGAAGGGGGCAAACGGGCGCGAATTCTCTCACTCCGCCTCAAAGTGCCCTCATCCACACCCTGCCTCTCCCCCTTCTTTTGCCGCCTCTTTTGCTGTCTCCTTGTACATGGTGAAGGGGGTGCCACCGCCCCCTCCCCTTCTGAGAAATCTGACTCAGGTATGGGGGAAAGCAGGGGGGCAATGCTTAAACCATCTGGCTGTTTCTCCTTGCTTTTTCCTGGATCAGGAGGGGGTTGGATTCCTCCTTGCCCTCCCTCCTTCTCCAACTCCTCCAAGCTTGGAGGGGGAGGAGGCATGGGAAGCTCACGGTAAGAATCTGTGTCTGTTGGACATTCAAGGTCCTCGCTCCCAGACAGTTCTATCTCTGAGATTCCCTCCCCCTCTTCTGCTTCTCCTTCACACGACTCTGTCCAAATGACCCCCTCCCTCTACTCATTGTCTGAAACTTCAGGGCCCCAATCCTGCATCCTGACACCTATTCTTGAAGGCAGTCCATTTCCATTTTTAAGATATTGTAAGCAAATTTTGCATGATGGTTCCTGAGACCAAGAAGCAGGTTTTCATTTGGATACAACTGGGCACCATTTTGAATCAAGATGGCAGACTGAACCTTGCAAAACTGCGCTGATAGTAACCACCAGTTTGAAAGCTGCAATGGGAAGGGCCATAGCCCATTGGCAGAGCATCTCCTTTGCATGCCGAAGGCCCCAGGTTCAGTCCCCAGTAGGAGAGGCTCCCTGCCTGAAACCCTGTAGAGCTGCTGCCGATCAGTATAGACCAGCCTGTCCCAACCTTTGGACTACAACTCCCATCAGCGCCTGCAGCCAGCATGTCCAATGGTCAGGAATAATGGGAATTGTATTCCAGCAACATCTGGGGGAACAAAGGTTGGGAAAAGCTGGAGTACACAAAACTGAGCTTTGTTGTTGTTACGTGCCTTCAAGTCAATTATGGCTTATGGCGACCCTATGAATCAGCGACCTCCAAGAGCATCTGCCATGAACCACCCTGTTCAGATCTTGTAAGTTCAGGTCTGTGGCTTCCTTTATGGAATCGATCCATCTCTTGTTTGGCCTTCCTCTTTTTCTACTCCCTTCTGTTTTTCCCAGCATTACTGTCTTTTCTAGTGAAGCATGTCTTCTCATGATGTGTCCAAAGTATGATAATCTCAGTTTCATCATTTTAGCTTCTAGTGACAGTTCTGGTTTAATTTGTTCTAACACCCAATTATTTGTCTTTTTCGCGGTCCATGGTATGCTCAAAGCTCTCCTCCAACACCAGATTTCAAATGAGTTGATTTTTCTCTTGTCCACTTTTTTCACTGTCCAACTTCCACATCCATACATAGAGATCGGGAATACCATGGTCTGAATGATCCTGACTCAGTATAAGGAAGAGTCCTACATTCCTACTATTTGTTTGCTTCTCCGAATTCCCGAGCAATGCTACGTATGACGCCGCTAGTTTTTTCAAAATGTATTTCCGTTGTTTGTATTCATGGGTCCTGACGAAGGCATCCTTGTACTCCAAAATGCATAGGGCACGATAAAGAGTCCTTGCATCAGACACTGTTCCTTCTCTCTCTCGCCCCATCCACTCTGTGCAACAGCCCTGCCCTAAGTCAACTGGGGAAGGCTGCGTGCTTTCTCCTCAGCCAAGCCTTTCTTTCCTCCGGGAGATCTCCAAAAGCTGCCACTGACTCTCGCCTTGAAGTTTACGCTAGAGAATATTTTAACAGATAGCAGGCTCGTGTAGATCGCGTGGCATCGCACCTCATAAAAACAGAGCAGTGACAAATGACACATCTTCTCAGCGCCAGGATTAATACTTAAAAGGGAGGACAGAGATTAGTGTGGCTTGCGAGCTGGCATTAAAAATCGTTTACGTTTTACAGGTCCCATTTAAAAAAAAAGACTCCTTGCATTATAAATACAGCTTTTATTGAATAGAGGGCACTGGAAAAATATGTCCAATATCCCAGCCCTTAAGCATGGTGCAATATTCTTCCTCCCATTTATGGATTTTGGATGAAAAGAATTGTTTGTGGTCTTGAATTCCATGTTCTCTATCCTCTGGAACTGTTTATTGTGGATGGGGGAAAAAACCAGCAGAGAAGGCAGCTATCCCATCCCTCAAGCTGGAACTTGTTGTGCCAAGGGTAGTCAATTTGGTGCCCTCCAGGAGTAAAGCCACCAATGCATGATACAAGTGAACTGGACTGGGGGGGGACAGACAGAAAGGCAACCTTTCCTTCCCTCTGCTGATTCCTCCTCTAAATTGTGTGTTGTTTTTCCCGGCTTTTCTCCTCCCCTCCCCAGTCTTCCTACCTCAGTTAGTTAGTGTTGGCTCCTTGAGCAGAAGCCGCACGGCTGCTTCGGTGTGTATGACTTTATCTCTTTGTAGTAATAAACGGCAAGTTTCTTTATTCTTTCAACTACCAGTCTGAACAGACCAATTATTTCTGCCCTCTGCTGCAATATATATATTGCAGCCTGAAATGCTATTGGATGTTACGTCAACTGAGAGGTGAAAATGGAGCTGAAGGAATTTGGTTCCTAAAAAATATCTCCTGCAAATGTTTCTAGTGGAGTATGCACTAGCTATGTGAACACTTGATATGTCAACTTTATTCCTAAAGCTGATATCCGGCTAAAGACATTTTGCAAATTTTGATGCCAACTCTTATTGGAATTTTCTCTGGGTGTGGCGGACATTTTCTGTTTATCACTGGAATTTTACATCCAATATATTTTTTTCCCAATAGGAGCCAACATCAGACAGCTCACATGCAGCAAAAGACAAGATTTGATAGTACCTGACAGATTAACAGTCAATGGGCTGGATCCAGATGAACATAGTTTCCACTGAAATGAATGGGATTTTAGTTACGGGATGACTAACTTGTCCCATTGATCTCAATGGAAACTACATTCAACTAACTTGATATGACAGCACCTGAAATGATAGTCAGTACCTGACAGCAGCCTGTCATGTAGAAGCAAGCAGCATATAAAATAACGGGCAGATGGTTTGCAGTACCAGTTGCTAAAATCAACCGGGAATAACGAACCAGGAAACATCCCACTGGATAGTTTTCATTCCAAACTTTCACGTCTAACCTCAGAGCTGAAATTCTTCTGTCAAGAATTTGGATGCAGGATTTGGGGGGGGGGATTTTGAATGCTTCCAGATTTCTGTGCAAATTTGTATTTGATTGACATGCCCAGTTAACAACCATTCACAGTTGGCAGTTAACATGCAATAGTGCTTGATTGCAGCCGGGGAGTGGCGTACTATCTGTTGGTCGTCTACAGCAGCTTAGAGCAGCTCAGAGCCGGGGTTGCTATTGAGAGCAACCGAAAACAACTCAGAAAGGAACATCATAGGAGTTAACCCACACTACAACTAAATCACTGTGGAACTAAGAAGAAAAAGACAAAAAGATATTTTAAGTTTATCATCTACTTTGACTGCTGAGCTGGTTCCACCCTGTTGGGTGAATACTGCTGATGAATGTTTGTGAGAGGCCTCTGTAGGCCATGCTTTGTTATCTATGTTTCAGCAGTCATGAGTGGAGGAGGATGCTGATTGAATATAGCCCAACAGGAGAGCTGATATTGAATAACGTTGTGGTGTTGTGGCGGCTCGTGTTTAGCTGAGTTGCATCTGTGACACTCTGTGGGGTATCTGCACTTTCCTGCTTTGGCGGATGCTCATTGACTGCTGCAGATCTGGGCCCTGGGAGTGACGGACAGCTATAGATTACAAGAACATCTATGAGGAGAGATATCATCTACAGGCGCCTGTTACATCTTAAACTAAATCTGGCAGAAGCTGGAAGAAGTAGAAGACCATCCGGCAGTTTTAGAAGCCTACAAGAACATCTATGAGGAGAGAGACCATCTATTGCATACGGATGTTGTCGCTGCTGCCGGGGGGCGTGCCGCTGTCGGGGATTCTGTCGCCGCGGCCCGCGCCGCCGCCGTTGCCACTGTCGGCCCGCTTGCATGCGGGCGTTGTCGCTGCTGCCATGGGGCGTGCCGCTGCGGGGGACTCTGCGCCGCGGCCCGCGCCGCCGTTGTCGCCGCTTGCGCGCGGGGCGTTTTCGCTGCTGCTGGGACCGTGTTGCTGCCAGGGACTTTGTCGCTGCGGCTCGTGTTGCTGCCATCGCCGCCGCTGGTTGCGGGCGTTTTCATCGTCGCCGAGGACCGTGCCGCTGCCCAGGCTATTACCACTGCGGCTCCGCTGCCTTCGCCGCTTCTCTGCTCGTGTGTGGGTGCTGTTGTCGCTGCTTGGGGCTGTGTTGCTGTCCTGGTGCCATCGCTGGCGGCTCGTTCTTGGCTGGGGCCCCCGAGACTGCCATTGTTGTTTGAAGAGGACTAATTAATTTTAACGTTGTTTGTTCGGTGTGTGTGTGCGTTACTGTTGGGTGAATGATTGTATGATTGCTTGTCTGTGTGAGTTTGTGTATTTTTAACATGTGCCTGGGAGAAAAGATTCCATCCTTCGTGGGGGGGCTTTCGGGGGCCCCAATTAACGTAGTGACGGGTAATGGGAGGTATGGCGTTAGGAGGAGAACAGGCCAGGTAAGGGGAACTCGTCCCAGACAAATTGTGTCTGTGCCTTGTTCCGGTTCTCCTCATACCCACAGGTTTGTTGGTTGTCCTATCAGCCAGTTCTCGGATCTCCAAGTGCTGCTTTTGAATGCCAGGTCGGTACATAATAAAACCTCACTTGTCCATGATTTAATTCTGGAGGAGGGTGCCGACCTGGCATGTATAACCGAAACCTAGGTGGCTGATCAGGGAGGAGTTGCTCTTTCCCAGCTTTGTCCACCCGGGTATTTGGTTCAGCACTGTGGTAGATCTGAGGGCCGGGGAGGGGGGGTCGCTGTGGTCTATAGGAGTTCTTTCCCTCTCACCAAGCACCCTGTCCAGATGGCGACTGGTCTGGAATGTCTCCACCTTGTATTGGGCCAGGGAGACAGACTAGGAATACTGTTGGTGTACCGTCCACCTTGCTGCCCAACAGCTTCCTTAGCTGAGCTGACAGAGATAGTCTCGGAGGTGCTCTTGAGATCCCCTAGACTTTTGGTACTGGGGGATTTCAACGTCCATGCCGAGGCTGTCTTATCTGGCGCTGCTCAGGACTTCATTGCCTCCATGACAACAATGGGGCTGTCTCAATTTTCTACCGGCCCAACGCATGTGTCGGGACATACTCTTGATTTGATCTTCGCCACTGGACATGGAGATGGTGATCTGGCGGTGGGGTATTTTTCATCTACCCCATTGTCATGGACAGATCACCGCTTCCTGAGATTTAGACTTACAGCGGCTCTTTCCCTCTGCAAAGGTGGAGGATCTATTAAGTTGATCCGCTCCTGGAGCCGGATGGATCCCGCAGGTTTTCAGAGGGCTCTGGGAGATTTTCCGGCTGATAGGACTGGTGCTCCTGTTGAGGCCCTGGTCGCACTGTGGAATACGGAAATGACCCGGGCTATTGACACGATCGCTCCCGCGCCCCCTCCGCTGTAGAGCTCATACCGCTCCGTAGTATACCCCGGAGCTGAGAGCGATGAAACATGAGAGGAGGAGGCTGGAGTGCAGATGGAGGAAAACTCCCAGTGGACACAATCATGCCTTGGTAAGTGCCACCAATAAGTTGTGTACAAAAGCGGTAAGGACAGCAAAGAAGCTCTATTTTGCTGCCTCTATTAGATCATCCCTATGCCGCCCAGCGGAGCTTTTTAAAGTCGTGCGTGGGCTCTTACACTCTGGCCCCCACGATACTACGGAAACATTGGAAGCCCGCTGCAACAAAATTGCTGGACACTTTCAAGATAAGATCGCATGTATCCGCAGGGATCTTGACTCCGATGTTGCAACAGATGAATGCATTGAAGTGTCCGGAGCACGGCCTTGTCCTTCATTATTGGATGAGTTTCAGTTGGTGCGGCTCGAGGAAGTGGACAAGGTGCTTGGAATGGTTCGGGCAACCACGTCTGTTCTGGATCCTTGCCCATCTTGGCTAGTGAAAGCTAGCAGGGCTGGGACCACCGGTTGGGCCAAGGAAGTGGTTAATGCCTCCTTGAGGGAGGGAGTAGTCCCTGGTAGCCTCAAGGAGGCAGTAGTGAGACCTCTTTTAAAGAAACCCTCCTTGGACCCAGATAACTTGAACAACTATAGACCAGTGGCGAATGTCTCTTTTTTGGAAAAGGTTTTGGAACGGGTGGTTGCCAGCCAACTCCAGGCGCTCTTGGATGAAACCGATTATCTAGATCCGTTTCAATCCGGTTTTAGGCCCGGTTTTGGCACCGAAACAGCCTTGGTCGCCCTGTATGATGACCTTTGTCAGGAGAGGGACAGGGGGAGTGTGACTCTGTTGATTCTCCTTGATCTCTCAGCGGCGTTTGATACCATCGACCATGGTATCCTTCTGCGGAGACTCGCGGAGTTGGGTGTCGGGGGCACTGCTTGGCAGTGGTTCCGCTCCTACTTCGCGGACCGTCACCAGAAGGTAGTGCTTGGGGAACATCACTCGACACCATGGACTCTCCATTGCGGAGTCCCTCAGGGGTCGGTCTTGTCCCCCATGCTTTTCAACATCTACATGCAGCCGCTGGGTGCGGTCATCAGGAGTTTTGGAGTGCGTTGCCATCAATATGCTGATGACACACAGCTCTATTTCTCCTTTTCATCTTCTTCAGGTGAGTCTGTTGATGTGCTGAACCGTTGCCTGACCGCGATAATGGACTGGATGAGAGCTAATAAACTGAGACTCAATCCAGACAAGACCGAGACACTGCTGGTGAACGCCTTCCCTGCTCAGATGGTGGATGTTCACCCTGTTCTGGATGGGGTTACACTCCCCCTGAAAGAACAGGTATGTAGTTTGGGTGTTCTTTTCGATTCTTCCTTGTCTCTCGAGGCCCAAGTGGCCTCGGTGGCACGGAATGCATTTTACCATCTTCGTCTGGTAGCCCAACTACGCCCCTATCTGGACAGGGACGACCTCGCCTCCGTTGTTCATGCTCTGGTAACTTCAAGATTGGATTACTGTAATGCGCTCTACATAGGGCTGCCCTTGAAGACAGTTCGGAAGCTTCAGCTGGTGCAGAACGCGGCTGCCAGACTATTGACGAGGACCAGTCGGTCTTCGCATATAACACCTATTGTGGCGCGTCTGCACTGGCTTCCTATTTGCTTCCGGGCGAGATTCAAGGTGCTGGTTTTGACCTATAAAGCCTTACACGGCGTGGGACCTCAATACCTTGTGGAACGCCTCTCTCTCGCTATGAACCTACCCATTCACTTCGTTCAGAATCTAAGGCCCTCCTCCGGGTACCAGCTCATCGGGAAGCCCGGAGGGTGGTTACTAGATCTAGGGCCTTTTCTGTGGTGGCCCCTGAGTTGTGGAACAGCCTCCCCGAAGAGGTACGCCTGGCGCCTACACTTCCATCTTTCCGGCGCCAGGTAAAGACCTTTTTATGCTCCCAGGCATTTTAATCTTTTAATTTTCTTAATCTTTCTACTTTTAACACGTATCCTTCTTAATTTGTGTTGTATTTCGTTTTTGTTGTGCTTTCTGTTGTTTGTTTGTACATGTTTTTGTGATTTTTTACTATGATATATTGTATTTTATCTTGTTTGTTCACCGCCCTGAGAGCTATTCTGCTAAGGGCGGTATATAAATTGAAATAATAAATAAAATAAATAAATGCAATGGTATGTAATATCTGAGAGTCTCTGGCATGTACAGCCTAGCTTAGTATTCCCCCCCTTTCTCTGTCTATGTGTAGGTCAGGGCTGCAGAATCATGCCAGCTTTCACTACTGTAGTCCAAAATGGACTACCTAGATAAGTAACCTGACATAGCACAGCAATCCTTGATGAGGTATGTATTACATTTATATCTCACCTTTCCTTCAAGGAGCTCAAAGTGGCATGCAAACATGGATCTCCCCCTCCTGATTTTATCCTCTCAACAATCCTGTGAGGTAGGTTAGGCTGAGAGATAGTGGCTGGCCCAAGGTCACCCAGTGAGCTTCATGGCTGAGCAGGGATTTGAACCAGGTGAAGTCTATTCTGTTCCAACAGGCTTTTGGGAACTGACTGCAAGGGCTACAATAAATAGGCTTCTCTTTTTACTGATTTGTATTTTGTGTGTGTCTCTCTCTGTGTTTTAATCACTATGTTTTAAATGGTTTTAATTTCATAGTTAGTTTAATTACATTTTAATTATAACCTCTATGTTTTATTTATATGTTTTAATTGATTTTTTTTTAATTGTAAGCTGCCTTGAGTTCCAATTCTGGGGGGAAAGGCAGGATATAAATGAATAAAAAACAACCACCCTTTTCTCCAGGTCCAGGTCCAACACCCTAACCACTGCGCCACACTGCTTTTTATTAATTAATTATTTAATTCCCTTCCATTTATGAAGCACTTCCTAGGAAACATCTCCAAGCGACAGAACAATCAAAGCATCTGCAATCAAAGCATGTATAAAACAATTTCACCTCTGGAAATCATTAAAACGTGTTTCATGTGTAAAAACAATTTCAAGTCTCATGCAGATGCAAACTAGGATAAAAAATCACATAAAAGGCTTGTTGCAATAAGAAGTTCTTCAATAGGTGCCAGAAAGACAATAGAGACACCTGTCCAATATGGAAGGGTGGGGAGTTCCAAAGGTTAGGCACCACCATGCTAAAGGCCCAGTTACAGAACTGGCCTCTAATTGGGATGGCATCTGCAGGATGCCCTCTCCTGCAGTGATCAGTTGGGTATGCAAGGGTTAGGGATGGAATGATCTGTTAATTTCAGTTCTCTCCATTCCTCGTTTTTCTAATCTTAAATTTGGTTCTACACATTTCTACAATGATCTGCGGATTTAAAAAAAATCCTTGTGAAAGTTCTTCAGCATTTTGGTGTGAATTTCTCCTAATAAACACATTTTTGCCTGCCGTTTGGACAAATGAGCCCATTTTTGCAAGCCTTTTCTCCTAAGATAATGTATTTTTGTAGGTTATCTTCATGAATATATTCATTTGTCTACACGTTTCCCCCTAATGGATGCATTCTTTGGTTGGAGAACGGCATCGCAGAATTTGGACAAGTGTGAATGTTGAAGGATGGCTGTCTCTCAGTTCTGATATCATTTCAGAAAGTGCAAATTCCATTGATTCGGCTCTAAATGCAAACTGAATTGAATTTCTCCCCCATGCCCGATAAGGGGTGAGATGCTCGTTTTCTTCTTCTTAAACCGACCTGCCAAGTTGTGTACTCTGCTCTTCACAAGATCCATGCTAAAGAAGAGCCAGGTTGAAGGGTTTGCTTTCATCTTAAATAAATGTTTATTTTAACCTGAACACATTATCCAGAGCCCCAGAGCTGCTCTCTGGCTAAATGTGTTTGACTCAGCATGTCTGGCACAGTGCTAATTAAGGTTTTGTCAGCTGTTCCATTGCACACCCTCTCCCTGCCAGCACGGAAGCATTTATCACCTGTTTCAAATCTCTGCAGCCGAGAGCTGGAGCATCACTCTTGGCGGACAAGGGAGGGAGCGCTTGCATTCCTGTGCAGGGGCTTTGTTTTGCTGAAGGGAGATTTTTATATAAAAAAAATAAAAGCTCAAGAGAAGTCAGAGAAAGGTTGTGCATGAAACTTGCCCTGATTTAAACATTTGGGGAGATTGGGCGGGGGGCCTTCAGAGGCCACCGGAAACGCCTGTCAAAAGTGGCTCCTGCCTATTGTTTGGAAGCAAAGTGAGTTGAACTCAAGGAACAGCAAAGGTAATTTGTGTCAAAGGAGAGTTTCTGGGGTTGGGGGCACCTTCTCTGAGCACAGTGAAGGGTTACTGGCTCTGGAGCAGTGAAGACGAATGGCTCTGATACCAGTAGGGCGGTGAATCCATTCCAGGTTTTACTCTGAACTTTCAAGGAGCTGTTCAAGCTGCTGCACCTAGATGGCCTCACTGCTCTGCTGACATTGGAGCCACTAGACTCCACTGCTCTGGAGTGACTCTCCCGCTCTTCTCCGTGCGGCACCAAAAAACGGTCTGGGTGGGACCCCTTTTGCTGCAGGGACAGGAAGGAGGGCATGGAATCACTTCTGGCTTCTTTGGTGCCAAGAGCACCAGTGCAAGGGAGAAGCAGGGGCAGGCTATTGAAGGTCGTGACCCTGTTGACCTCCCCCTCTTTTTCTCCAGGGAGTGCAACGCCCATCCCACCCTCCCAGAAAGTGGTATGAGATTAGCTGGTCGCCATAGATGGGGCTGAATAGGGATTTTCGACCTCTCCTGTGATTGGCTGGGGGGGGGATTTTTCACCTACTCCATACTGCAATTTCTGAGGAGGTGCAGTTAGAAGAGGGTGTTGGATAAACAGGTTAATTGGTTTAATTCAGCCACTTGTCAAGTGTGTGCAGGAAAGGGAAGAGGGAAGTACCCTGAGGCACTTTTCAGGTGAATAGTGATCCCAGAGACTTGCGCACAGGGCTGTGGGACCTTGTGGGGCAGGGTAGGGGTTACTTTTGAGGTTAACCTGTGTCACTCACCCGGAGTTATGGGGCTTCGGGGGGGCGTGAATCAGGAAACCTCCCTCCTCACCTGAAGGGTGTGGCATGGGGAAAGAGCTGGAAGTGTGGCCAGCTTGACTCCCTGCGGGGTAGGCTCGCCCGGGCACAACAGGCTTAGGAGCCTGACGGGGTTAATGGATTTCCCCCACATGGTTTCACTTCCCCTGTGCAGTTTAGAAGTTGGTGTTTTATAAGTCCTTGAGTTCGGACGTTCTTAAGTTGTAGTTAATAAAGTGGCCCTAGTTTCCTCCATATACGTGTCTTGCCTATTTATTTCCTGTCTTCCGGCGCAGCCCCCATTGGCTCTCTTTGACCATGAAGCACCATTTAAAGAAGGCCTGGGGACACAATCCTGGGGACCCAAACAGTCTCTTTATCTGGCCATCAGGACTCTCCCTACGCCATGCCCCTCCCCAGCTAGACACTTCACCCTTTGCCATTTCTCCTCCAATATTAGACTTAATTATACGATTGCTATGCACAGTTCCTGGATGTTGTTAAATTCAGCTTGAGTCAGAAGTTGTAGTTAGCAAGATTAAGGACAAGGGGGAGTTTGTAGTTCAAATTCTAATTCTTGCACGTTGGACTTATCATGGATCGAAATGTGCAGCACAGCTGTAACCCTCCACCCCGGTAGCTTGTTGCAATAAAATTAAAGCCCTGAAGATCCATGAGAAGGAGATGAAACAAATATTCTCAATGCCTGTATACAGCTGTCAGTGCCATAAAGCAAACTGCAGCATGGTAAAACAATTTCGAACAATTTTAAGCTTATAAAATAGTAAAAGCACGGGAACAAACCGCGGAGCTCAGGGCAAGGCAACCTCCCTCATCGCCATCTTGGATGGGACCACTTCATCCTGCTTTTGCACTTTGAGTGGGTTTTTTTTTTTATTGGAGAGGGGTGAGGCTGGAAATGTGTTCTTGAAGTCTGATCATGCCCCGTGCTTGCTTGGATGGAGGATTGTGAGGGCTGCTTGAGTATGAGTAGAAACTACCCTGGTGTGCAAAGGGGAAAATTACACTTATTGCTCTGCCAGCTTCTACCTCTGGCCTTGCCCACCAGTGGTGGACAGCCCCCGGAAGCAGTTTCCCACAAGGGAATGCAGCCCACAGGCTGAAAAGGGGTTTTTCTTGGTTTCATTTCAGGGTGCCCTGTTCCCTGGCTTTGAATGCCTTCATCTGTGACATTGGGATCTAACTTGAGCCAGCTCTGCCACATAAGCAGAGCCTGGCTGCTGGATCAGGCCAGTGGCCCGTCTAGACCAGCATCCTGTTCTCACAATGGCCAACCAGATGCCCCCATGGGAAGCTTGCAAGCAGGACCTGCTGCAGTTTCCAACAAGTGGTATCCAGAATATAAGAAGGGCCTGGCCGATGGGTCAGGCCAAAGAGGCCATCTGTCGGGAATGCTTTGATTTGGATTCCTGCATTGCGCAGTGGGTTGGACTTGATGGCCCTATAGACCCCTTCCAACTCTACTGTTCTATGATTCTATGTCTATGGGAAGCCTGCAAGTGCAACAACACCCTTCCCACTTGTGATCCCAAGCAACTGGAAACCAGAGGCATCCTGCCTCTGACAGTGGACATATGGCATAGCCATGGTGGCTAGTAGCCACTGATACCTTTCTCCTCTATGGATATGTCTTGTCGTCTTTTAAAGCCATCCAAGTTGGTGGCCATCACTACAACTTACGGGAGCAAAAACTGTGTGCTGTGGGAAAACAGTGGAGGTCCAACAAAGCCATCAGGGTCAATAGCCAGGGTCAATAGCTCGGTTCAGGAGCCACCTCAGCCCTGGCTCTTGGGTTCAGCTTTGGTTATAAGATGGAATTCCAGCTACATTCACCTATGTTATTTGTCAGTGCTCTGCAGCAAGGGAAAAAGGCTAGGGAAGTGTGCCCCAAAGTATTTTCCTTTGGAGTTTCACAGGAGACCTCTCACCTACACGGAGAAGATTGTGTTCAGGCGAGCTGTTTGTGCCTGATCAAACTGCTGTCCAGGTGCTCAGTGTGGATAGACATCTTTAGGGATCCTTTTGCTCTCCTCCCTTTTTAGGGTTCTTTATCTTTTATACTGGACATGGGGCAAACAATCCTTCAGACAGAGGGCTCCTTCAAATAGAGGAGTGGCAGGAGTACAGTACACCGCTAGGCTGAAATGTATTGGGTTTCTGTTTAAATAACAGTCATTTCTGTATTTGCATCTATACATTTAAATGGGTGCATGCAAACATTATGGAAACCTGTGTCTTCTCTGTCCTCTTTTTTCATTATTTTTATTGAAAGAAAAATTAAAATGCAGCATATGTTAACATCAAAAAAAGAAAAAGCACATTAAATAAACTGCATACATTGAATACTAAATTAACAAAGATATTTTATATTATTTCCCCTCTTTTTGTGATAAAAAAGCCTATATTATTATTATTATTAGTAGTAGTAGTAGTAGTAGTAGTAGTACAACAACAACAACAACAATATACTCCACTCTTGAATTTCCTTGTTCATGTAGACAAGAATATCAGAACTGGAACCCTGAGCCAGAAGATCTTGGGGGGTTCTAGGGCTGGGTGAGTCTATTTGGGTCATTCCTCCATCTTTTGGTGGTATGCTTGTGGACTTTCTGAAGAATTCGAGAAAAAATCTGACAGTTTTTCTTTCTGAGCTGCTCCTGAATGTCAGTCTTTTCCTGGAGAATATTCAGCTGAACCCTCTCCAATTTTGCCATCCATGGATTTTGGGTGCAAACATGGATCCAGTTTTAATATTATTTTAATGAGGCCGAAGAGAGCAATGGGGGGGAGGTGGCCTCTCTTCCTTTGAGGTCCTCTGTCAGTCCATGGCTTCCTTTGCCCACCAGTATGAACAACCAACAGAGTATATGTATTTATTAATAAATTTACTTTAGTTATATCCCTCCAAGGAGCTCAAGGTGGTGTACAAAGATGGTTCTCTCCCCCTCCTCATTTTATTCTCACAACAACCCTGCAAAGTAGGTTATCCTGAGAGACTGTGACTAGCCCAAGATCATGCAGTGGACATTATGGTGGAGTGGGGATTTGAATCCTGGTGTCTCCCAGGTATATTCCACATTACCTGAGTGGAAATTTCTCAAAAGAGAATTCTCAGAGAGAGAGAACTGCTGGTGAATTTCACTTACCCCATCCAAAAATGTTCACTAAAATGCCCCCCTTCACCAATTTTGCCATCGACAAATATGGTGGAGAATTCTGAGCGGCCATTTTTGCATGTGGTTCCCAGAACAAAGGCGAGGGTCCTCCCCTCCAAAAAACGTTGCTTCATTCTCTTGTATGAAATGAAGGGAAAGGGGCTGCACTCACCTGAACCTGCTGGGATTCTGTGGCCCAGTTGGAGTTGGGCTGATCCTGGGGATTCCTGAACATGTAAAGAAAGCACTGGAGGGGTTGTGTGTGTATATGTGCGCACCTCATTTTTGAGCCTGCCTGTTGCGAGCACTCTCTCTCTGCCAGAGCACTTGGATTAATACAGAGGCAAAACTGCCGTCTCATTCATCACCCTCCCCTTGTCACATGATAAATGCCTCCCATTCAGGCAGAGTGAATTAGCATAATAGACACAGCAGGCGGACGCACATGCCAGTGCCCGTAGATTGCCCCGATGCTTGCACGGCATCTGAGAAGCTGCACCTCCCTGGTTTTCCCCTCCCAACTCAATCCCTCCCTTTGCAAACAGAGAGTGGAAGGAAGGGAGGGAGCAGGCAGGTCTGGTGGCCCCGATGCCAGAGGATCCACTCCGGGTCTTAGTCTGAACTTTCAAGGAGGCTGTCTGAGGCACTGAAACCTATGTTCAGCACCCCGGACAGTTCCTTAAAATGGAAATGGACAGCCTTCAAGTCGATCCCAACTTATGGCAACCCTCTGAATAGGGTTTTCATGGTAAGCGGTATTCAGAGGTGGTTTCCCCTTGCCTCCCTCTGAGGCTAGTCCTCCCCAGCTGGCTAGGGCCTGCTCAGCTTGCCCCAGCTGCACGAGCCAGCCCCTTCCTTGTCCACAACTGCCAGCTGGGGGGCAATTGGGCTCTTTGGGACTATGCCGTTTGCCCACGGCTATGCCCACGGCTGCACAGGTGGCAGGGCACGTAACCCCTGAGCCACTCCCTGTGGGGGTGATCTTTAGCTGGCCCTTGACACCCAGGAGTGACTCAGCAAGGTCAGCTCAAGACATTTGCTGTCGGAGGCAAATGGCTCAAGGACTTTAGCTAATCAGCATTAAATGGAAATGGACTGCCTTCAAGTCGATCCCGACTGATGGCAACCCTACAAATAGGGTTTTCATGGTAAGCGGTATTCAGAGGGGGTTTCCCATTGCCTCCCTCTGAGGCTAGTCCTCCCCAGCTGGCTAGGGCCTGCTCAGTGTGCCACAGCTGCACAGGTGGCAGGGCAAGTAACCCCTGAGCCACTCACTGGGGGGTGATCTTTAGCTGGCCCTTGACGCCCAGTGGGGATTTGAACTGTTTTAAATTGTTTTTATATTGTTTTAAATTTTAAAATTGTGTTTTAAATTGTTTTTAAAATATCTGTTTTAAATTGTATATTTGTTTTAATGTTTTTGATTGCTGTAAACCGCTCAGACAGCTTCAGCTATGGGGCAGTATACAAGTGCAATAAATAAATAAGTAAATAAATAAATTAAATAAACTCACAGACTCTGGACTCCCAGCCAGGCTCTCCTCTGCACTGTGCTATACCAGCTGTAAAGTTCTGACTAAAACCTGGAGTGGAGTCGCTGCCTCGCAGAAGTCGGAGCCACCAGCCTCCCCTTGGGAGGGAGAGATGTCAGAAGAAAGGGGAGCTCAATGCAGTCTGCAGAAAGGCCACCTTTCCCCCATTCCAACTCCACCCCAGCTAATAGGATGGGTCCCCTATTTTTCAATCATGTCTACCAGAAACAAATGTAGGGTGAGGGTGGAGAATGGTTTTCAGCCTGAGGGCCACATTATCCCCATCTGAAAGCTTCAGGGAGTGCATGCCGTTGCTGGGCAGGGCCGGAGCAAAAGTGGGCTCAGCACTGAATGCAATTCTTAGCTTTATGGAACAGGCTACACACAAAGGCCAGAGGTTTTTACACACACATAGACATTCACCCTTCTCTGTTGTCCATCCAGGCAATCAAGAGGCCTGCTCAGAGTTCAAGCCAGGCAAAAACACAGCAAGGCCAGGAGGGCCGTTGCCTGGGGAGGAAGAGACCTGGGGGCCAAATAGACAGGCCTGGAAAGCCACGTTTGGCTTATGGGCCATAGGTTCTGCAGCCCTGGCGTAATGCATGTTTGTTTTTTTAGCCAATAAAAACTTGGCTACGGGGCCAAGTTCAAGGTTCTAGTTCTGGTGTACAAAGCCCTATACAGCTTGGGATCAGGATACCAGAAAGACCATCTTATCCCTTATATACCCAGTCGATCCCTGCGCTCTATAGGTGAGGGCCTCCTGCAGATACCATCTTATCAGGAAGTCCATTCTGCACAACATAGGAAGCAGACTTTTAGTGTGGCGGCACCTACCCTGTGGAACTCCCTCCCCTTGAATATTAGGCAGGCGCCATCTCTGTTGTCTTTTCGGTGCCTACTGAAGACCTTCCTCTTTCAACAAGCCTTTTAAGTAGAGACCTATCCCAGTCTGCATTTGTGTTGGAATTGCTTTTAATATATATTTTTAAAAAACATAACTTTTCCCCCTAAACAGTATGTTTTTTTAACCCTTTTTATTTAAGATGTTTTTAAAGCTTTTTTAAAGAATGTTTTTAAAGCTGTTTTGTTTTAATGTATTGTAAGGTCTGTTTTTATGATGTTTTAAAGTGTTTTTACTGCTTTTGTGCCCTGGGCTCCTGCTGGGAGGAAGGGTGGGATATAAATTAAATAATAAATAAATAAATAAATGTGTTGGCTATGTTTTTTCCCCTCTTCCATTCCCTCTACATGGGCTTTCCGTCCATAAAGCCTGCCACGGCCTCTTCCCACACAATCTCTGTGCTTGTACTTTTTCATTATATCACGGCTGGCGATTTGCACTCAACCAGCTCTAGCAGGAGCCAACAGAAAATGATTTGCTTTTAATATCACACCTGATGTTGTCCCCCAGGCTCCACCTCTTCCCTCCCACACTCCGGGACCAGAATATTTGGAATTAAAAGTTAGCATCCCTGCTGTGAACACACACAGATCCTGTATCAATGTTTAGTTCTGATTAGCCAGTAGGAAATAACCCACTGCATTCAAAGCCTCCTGCTCATGTACTTTGGGAGACTGCCAGTCCTAATGCCTTTAATTGCCACATGTTGAGTTCTTGGTTGGCTAGCTTCCCAGAATGCAATGCAACTCCACCCCTCACACCACAAACAACCCATGAAGGAGAGGTGTTTTTTTCATGAATGGTGAGTGGGTTGAACATTGAGCTCCTGAAACAACTCAACATAAAATGGGGGACGGGGATGGGTTCTGTTCCCCTTTTTAAAAAAATCAATGGGTCTATTTTTTTTTAAACAAAAATAATATCATAGAAGAGAATCTGAATAACTTCTGCGAATGCCGTAAATCGCTTTCCGGCGCGGTCTATAATTGTGTCAGAATTAGGGAACAATTAGTCCGTCATACTGATTGGCATTGAAGAAGACTCTGGGATGTCAGTTTGAAGTGGGACCTTCACGTTGTGTGATGAACTTGGACATTTGGGGGGAGGCAAGTGACAATAGGGTTGGTGGTGCCTAGAGGGTGTGGTTGGGGATGTGGGTGTTGGAGAAGCATGAGAGATGGTTGATGAAATTATAGAATGGCAGGGTTGACCAGGAGAACAATAATAATGCCTTCCCTAAGTGCTCAAAAGCACTCCAAATACAATGTAATAATGGCTGTGGCAGAAATTCATTAATGGATGCTAAAACACAATTAGGTGCTGGGGGGGGAAAGAGGGGGAGAGAGAGAATTCAAGTCCTGGACCGCTGGATTGGCTTAACACAATTGGAGACCTTATTAATATTCATGGGTTAACCTACTCTGAAGAACTGGCTGATCTGTTCAGTGCTGGTGCAGGCTGGTGGGAGTTGTAGTCCACAACAAAGCTGGCGGGCGTTAGGTTAGCTGAGGCTGCATTGCTGACAGCCAGTGTGGTGGAGTGGTTGCATGGAAACTGTGGACATCTGGTGTCAATTCTGCACTCCACCATAACACTCATTGGGTGATCTTGAGCCAGCAATCTCTCTAATCTACCTCACAGGGCTGTTGTTAGGAAAAACCGGGAAACAGTAGGATAAACACAAATATTAGTATCTGTCTCCTCTGCTCTTTTTCTTCTCCTTCACACTCACCTATGCCAAACCTATCCTTTCAGCCACCTCATCCCTGGGCTGTCTGACTCTGTTCCAGGTTCTCTTTCTAACCCCACCAACCTGTCCCTGACCAAAGGAGCTATGTGACACCTTAATCCCAGCCAGACTGACAACATCCCCTTCCTGCACAGATATCAGACTGCAGACATTGCCCGTTTTGTTCCCCAAGCAGTTGTGATGTTTGTGAACATTC
This sequence comes from Rhineura floridana, assembly GCF_030035675.1. Classification (NCBI taxonomy): domain Eukaryota; kingdom Metazoa; phylum Chordata; class Lepidosauria; order Squamata; family Rhineuridae; genus Rhineura; species Rhineura floridana. Next base: position 2,460,211 of record NC_084500.1, on the reverse strand, counting down.
TGTGTTGCCACATTGCCCAGTTGGCGTTGGAGAGTGATACAACAGAGATGAAAGAAAAGAAAGGAGTCATAACAGATCCTTTCAAAGATATGGATTGATTATGGAATACATTAAGGCAAGGTGCTGCTATACAGAATAACATTATTTTTATATCAGTATGTCAGATCAGGTGTTGCCAACAGCTTGTTGTCCAGATGCTGTTGGCCTCCAACTCCTTTCAGCATGGCCAATGGTCAAGGATGGTTGGGCTTGTAGTTCAAAAACATCTGGAGGGCACCATATTGGCTACCTCTGCTGTTGGGGAATCTGGTTGGCCACTGTGAGAACAGGATGCTAGACTAGATGGGCCTCTTTGGCCTGATCCAACTATAGGACAGTTCTTATGTTTTCATGTTATATTCTTATATGTGGGTTGGAATGTAGCTGTCAATCGACATTTGCCCTTGCAATGCAGCTTTGGTTCAAAGCATGTGTGCATTTTTTTCCAATGAAAAATGCACACAGAATCAACTATTTGCGTGGGTGAGGAATGCATTTAAAAGCATACCAAAATGACTATTTCAGGGCAAGGAAAATGAACACAAAATGCATATAAAATACATAAAACTTAATTGTGGATTTCCCCCCATTCTTTCTTGAAAACATCTGCAAAAAAATCAGGATAGGGGCATAGGAAACTACTTCATACTGAGTCAGACAAATAGATCCGTAAAGCTCAGTATTGGCTACACTGACTTACAGCGGCTCCCCAGGATTTCAGACTGAGCACTTTCCCAGGCCTTTCTGGAAATGCCATTGCGGGATTGAAACTGGGACCTTTTGTACGCAAATGCAAAGACTCTTCCCCAAATGGACTTAGCATTGGCTGCACGTGAAACTGACCTCGGATGGAAACAGGCTGATCTGTATCTCCCTAGATTCCTCCTTCATTAATTTATCTAACCCTTTTTGAAGCCATCTAAACCACTGATCATTACTGCATTGGGCAACAGTGACTCCCCAAAATTAACAATCCTGCGTGTGGAGAAGTTCAGTCTCACTCTGCCCAAGTTTTTTGCAAATCAGGTTATTGGCTGACCTTGAGTTCCAGTTTACGGAAGAGTAGAGATGGAAAGATCTGTCAATTTTGGTTCTCTCGTGTTTCCAGTCTTAAATTCAGCTCTCCACATTCTGCAGCAATTTACGTTTGTTTGTTTTTACAAAATCTTCATGAATAGCACCCAGCATTATGGTGTGAATTTCTCACAATAAGCACATTTTGAATGCCATTTTGACTAACGTACAATTTTTGCATGCAATTTCTCCTAATATAATGCATTTTTGTACATTATTTTCACTCATATAGTCATTTCATGCACACTTCCCCTTAATACATGCATTTTTGTTTTTTTATATTTTTCAAAATAATATTTATTAAAGAAAAAACTACAAAGAAATATTAAAAAAGAAAAAGGAAAGAGAAAAAGGAAAAAACTTTTTACAAAGATACTTCTCTTACACCTTATATATAAGAAAAAAGCATTACTAATAACATATGTAATATATCTTCAGAAATATGTACACAATTACATATATTAGATAAAGCAAAGCAAAGAAAATAATTTGTATGGATACTTATTCTCCTGATACATTTGATTCCAGAAAATAACAAAATGCTCATTTTTCTATATATTTATTTATTTGCCCATGCAAATTTTTGTACATATTGTTTGGTTGGACAGCTGTATCGCAAAATTCAGATAAGTGTGAATTTGGAAGGAAGGCTGGGTTTCAGTTCTCATATTGTTTTGGAAAGTGCAAACATCATAAATTTGGTTTTAAGTGTGATCTGAATCAAATATTTCCCCCATCTTTATAGGGAGGGGGAAAGAGAGGAAAAAAATCCTATTTCTTTCCTTTGATGATTATTATTTTTTATTAAATACTTTTGGCTGGCAGTATTTATGCAGATGAAACAAGCATTCACTCCATTTCCTTGGTGTGGGTAATAGATTGGACATTATGCCTTTGGAGTTACCGGTGGGCAGAGATGCGTAACAAATCTTTTGGGTTCGGAGCTGTCAAGTTCTGGCTGAGGTTCTGTTAATCTGGGAGGCTGGAAGCTGCAGAAAGAAAGCAAAACTCCAGACGGCATGGCTCGTCTTGAGACCTGGACAAAAACCCAGCCTTTCCACTTCATCAGATTTCCTCCCAAATCAAGAGCAAAGGAACTGCCTGATGTAACGTCCCCTCTCTACCCCACTGCGGTGTTTATTGGCAGAGGTGCCAACAGATGGCATTTAATTTCTTTTAAAAAGTGCATGAATTTAGGCTCAAAATGGCTTATTCAGAAGTGCCCTTCCTTCTAGGTGGAAGTGGCTTGAGGATTGTGGAAAGGTGTACGAGTGGCTAAAGATTTGGAGCGCCTCTCGTGGCCAGAAGACCATTATCTAAACATAGAAGCTGTTCCTTTGTGCAGCCAGGAAGGTTACATGTGTAACAAAATATCAAGCTGGTTGGAGGCTCTTAGGCTAATCCAAAGCTGCCAAAACTGGAAAGTGCATTATCTAAATAAATATAGAACGAAACAATATTTAGGAGCCTAATGCACAGAGACAACCTCTCTGTCTTCCCTCAAATTTCCTGGCCATATGTTGCTAGGAATCCCAGGCCAGATGCATTCTGCTGAAATGTGAACAGCAAGTGGAAAAGTACATTGCCACATTTATCCATGAGACCTGGAAGCTTTTTTTAAAAAAATGATTTACAACATGAAAGGCATGATTCTCTCTTTTCCCCTTTTTGCAGTAATCCATTTGGGATGTGACCAGGGCATGAGTGACAATGGCTTTGCATCCATTTGCCTCTTGAGCACCCAGGAGCGCTCTCAAGCTGCAATCCCTGTTCTTTCTTTCTTTATTATTTCTTTATTATTTAGGTTTATATTCTGCCCTTCCTCCCAGCAGCAGCCCAGGGTAGCAAACAAAAGCACTAAAAACTTTAAAACATCATAAAAACAGACTTTAAAATACATTAAAACAAAACATCTTTAAAAACGTTTTTTTTAAAAAAAAAGGTTTCAAAACATCTTCCAAAAAAAGATTAAAACTCATTTTTTAAAAAAAGGTTTAAGAACATATTAAAAAGCAATTCCAACACAGACACAGACTGGGATAGGTCTCAACTTAACAGGCTTGTTGAAAGAGGAAGGTCTTCAACAGGCGCCGAAAATATAAAAGAGGTGGCATTCTTTCAAGGAGAGTGCAGTCCTATTCAGAACAGGGCAGATCCTCAGTCCCTGGTTACCTCTCTTATTATCTATCAAAATATTTGTGAACCACTTTTTTTTTTAAATCAAAGTGGTGTACAACAATTTTGGAAGCGAATCTGCATGCAATAGGTCACTGAGGTTCTTAATTTGCCCCACTGGGTGAGAGGGTGCTGAAGAAGCATGATCCCATGAGGCTACAATCTTTTTGGAAAGATTGCTTGTAAATGCATCAGGAGAAGATCAGTGAATACATTTTAGTTTGCAAAAGATGTAGGCATAATAGCGTAAAAGAGAAATCAATCAAACATTAGTCTCAGGGAAGGGAGAAATAGAAGGAACAGTATATGCAAGTAATGATTACATGTAAAAGAAAATAGAATCATAGAATAGTAGAGTTCGAAGGTTCCTGTGAGGCCATCTAGTCCAACCCCCTGCTCAAGGCAGGAATCCAACTTAAAACATTGCCGACAGGTGATGCCTCCTGCACAGCTGCCTCTTGAATGCCTCCAGGGTTGGTTCCATTGCCGTACGGCTCTAACAGTTAGGAAGTTTTTCTTGATGTTCAGCCAAAATCTGCCTTCCTGTACCTTGAGCCCATTATTCCATGTCCTGCACTCTGGGACGATCGAGAAGAGATCCTGGCCCTCCTCTGTGTGGCAACCTTTCAAGTACCTTTCAAGAGCAGAATATGGACATGCAGCTTAACTTTTCAACTCAACTCTGCCCAGAAGCACAATGTACGAGTTAACTCTTACAAGCAATTATTATGGGGTGCAAAGCTAGTAATAATGGCAAGTATTATATAATGTGTATGTAGATCTCTCTATAAATACACCCATCCCCTTTCACTTACTGTAGGTCTGTTCCAGCCATGAATGATGAGCGCACGGTTGATGTCAGGCTTGCAATGAAAATTTGGAGGCTCTGGCAAAGCCGCGTTTTGCCTGTGCTATGCCAACTGCTCTTGCCAAGCCCATCAAGGTTAGCTGCTGGATGCCTCTGTGCCTGGCACTGTGCATTTGAACAGAGGCACTGAGGGCGTACAGCAGTTTGCATGCTTGATGTCTCCATTCACCAGCTGCCCCAAATCCAGTTGTGCAGATCCTTTCCATGTTCTGTCTCCATCTGTCTGTTGCTTGCCAAGCGCCAGCTTCGCATTGCTGCCCCTTTACTGCTGTCCTTGAGACGCTTTCGTGACCATGATCCATTTCAAAGCTTCCTATAAATCCCAGCAAAATAAATTCTTGCTACTCCGGACATAAGAGAATCCCAGCGGTTGATCAGGAGTGTTAGAAGGGGAGGTGGGGAGAGGAGGAATTGTCAGCTTTACTGGGGGACTGATGGATGTGATCTTCCCATCCCAGTTCCGCAGGGCTAGTTTTAGGCTGCAAGCCTAGCCTCCCTTAAGAACATAAGAACATAAGAAGAGCCTGCTGGATCAGGCCAGTGGCCCATCTAGTCCAGCATCCTGTTCTCACAGTGGCCAACCAGGTGCCTGGGGGAAGCCTGCAAGCAGGACCTGAGTGCAAGAACACTCTCCCCTCCTGAGGCTTCCGGCAACTGGTTTTCAGAAGCATGCTGCCTCTGACTAGGGTGGCAGAGCACAGCCATCACGGCTAGTAGCCATTGATAGCCCTGTCCTCCATGAATTTGTCTAATCTTCTTTTAAAGCCGTCCAAGCTGGTGGCCATTACTGCATCTTGTGGGAGCAAATTCCATAGTTTAACTATGCGCTGAGTAAAGAAGTACTTCCTTTTGTGTGTCCTGAATCTTCCAACATTCAGCTTCTTTGAATGTCCACGAGTTCTAGTATTATGAGAGAGGGAGAAGAACTTTTCTCTATCCACTTTCTCAATGCCATGCATAATTTTATACACTTCTATCATGTCTCCTCTGACCCGCCTTTTCTCTAAACTAAAATGCCCCAAATGCTGCAACCTTTCCTCGTAAGGGAGTCGCTCCATCCCCTTGATCATTCTGGTTGCCCTCCTCTGAACCTTTTCCAACTCTATAATATCCTTTTTGAGATGAGGCTACCAGAACTGTACACAGTGTTCCAAATGCGGCCGCACCATAGATTTATACAACACATTTATACATCCCTTCCACGGATGTAAGTCCTGATGACCTCAGTGGGGCTTGCATCTGTGGAAACATACATAGCATCGGTTGGTAAGGCCTGCATGGCATGTGACGACAACAGGGCAATGTGCTTATATTAAGGCTAGGGATGTATTGTTGTTGTAGTAGTAGTTGTTGTTGTTACCTGGCCTTCACCGATCTCCCAATCTGTTTCCAAGCACAGTTTAGGGGTTGGTGTTATCCCCCAAGGCAGGGGTGTAGAGCCCCAGGGCTCTTCATAGGTCACACCCCTCCCCTCTGGCCTATCTCCCCTGCCCTGCTCTGCACCTCTCCACTCCTCGACTGTTTTTGCCTGACTTGCATTGTGATAATTCATCTTGCTTATTTGGATGGGAGATGTGCGGTTGTAGAAACAAACTCCTGCATGGCTGGGATGCAGCCTACTGTGCAAAGATTGGCGCTGTAGCTATTGCCCTGCCTCTTTTCTGTTCCCCTCTGGCCCCACCCACCACTGGTTCATGGCCCCCAGATGGTTGCACATGAAAGAATGTGGCCCTTGGACTGGGAAAAGGCCTCCCACTCTTGCTCTAAAGTCCTAAACAGGTGGAACGCCACAGATTCCTCATTCCTGCTTTCAGTTCTTTAGCTACCATCATCCTGCTGGTTGATTGCTCAAGAATGTTCTAAAGCAGGGGTGTAGTTGTCTAGGGTCTCAGGAGGGTGTCTCAGACCGTTACTTTTTGGGGAACTGGGTCCCAGCAGGGTCTCCAGCATCCTAAGAGCCAATCAGCACAAAAGGGGGTATGTTAGCCACTGAGAAGAGTCTTCTAACATGCTTTAGGGCCTTTTCGGTGGCTGCTCCTAGGTTCTGGAACTCCCTTCCTAGGGAGGCACGAATGGCTCCCTCCTTGCCATCCTTCCGTCGGCAAGTAAAGACTTTTTTATTCTGACAGGCTTTTGGGATAGAAGGTGTTTAGGATTGGGCTTTACAAGGCTTGTTTTATTGTTTTACATTATTATCTGTATTATTTTAAATTGTTTTTAGATTTTTAAGTGCCTTTCACGGTTTTAAGGTTGTGCATAGTTTAATTGTATTTTAATTGTATGTTTTTCTTTGTTTTTAACTACATGTACTTTTATTTGTAAGCCGCCCTGAGTTCCAGTTTGGAAAAAGGGCGGGGTAAAAATAAAGTTTCATTCATTCATTCATTCCTTGTCCTGTCCTATTGATTGAAGCCAATCAGAGTGACAGGAAGTGAGTCAACCACTGAGAAGACACTTCTAAGTAGACAACACTCTCCCCTTTCATGCTGATTGACTCCTAGGGACGCCTGTTGTTGTGGAAGAAGGCACACATAGAAAAGAATGAGGCGTGTGGAGGTGACAACGGAAAGCAAGCAAGCGAGTGAGGGGGTGTGGCTGTGAGGGAGCGTGGCATGACTATCATAAAGGGACCAGGCACTTCTGGGTTTGCCACCACACTGCTATTCGAAAGTCATCTAAGAATGAAAGAGGTTTGCAGATGAGAGGTTCTAGACTCTCCCTGTACTGGAAGCCTCCTTGTTTGAGTGTGTATCACATGCCCCCCCCCATTCTTTCCCTCATGGCTGAGGGGAAAATGACAACAGCAGATGAGACTGTGTGGAGGTAAGGCTCTAAGCACCTCCAGATGTGGGTGGCCTGCAACTCCCATCATCACACCTAATTGTTAGCCATTCTGGCTGTAGATGACAGGCGCTTGCAGTCCAGCAACATCTGATGGGCACCATGTTCTCTACCCCTGTTAGGCGGGGAAGGATTTGTCCATCTTGGGTATCTCAGTTTTTCCAATCTGCTCTACATTTTTGCAGCAATCTGCTTTTTTAATTAAAAAAACAACAACCTCGTGAAAATTCTTCAGCATTTTAGCATCAGTTTTTCCTAATAGGCACTTATTTTTGTCAGCAATTTCCCCCAATATAAAGGGAAAAGGGAGTTGCACTGTTTCCAAATATGGAATTCCAAATATGCCCATGGGCCCAAAAGATTGGCAATCCATTTATTTGTTTAATTTGTGAAGCCCTTTCCATAAAAACGAGGGTGGAGAACTGGATCAGGACTATTAGCCAGATTGTTATTTCTCCCTTACACTCTCTCACGGGCCACATTTGATGTTGGGTGTAGGACGGATGGATGTGATGTGGCCGAAATGGCCTGGCCTAGTGGCCCAAATGGGGAGAGGCCACACAGGCCTCATTAGGTCCACGGGCTCCCCATCCTTGCCAAAAGACATTCCCAAAGGATGTAACAATAACATTCATCAACAACAAAAACATGGATATTAAAACAATGCTTTGGGTTCTGCGGTCTCTAGGATGTCAGAAGGGCTAGGCTGATCTACACGTGTCCAGAGCAGGTAGGAGAACTCATTCTGGTTTAGAGATGGGGAAGATACTCAATTCATTCACATTTCAAGCCGGATTGATCAAATTCGCACTTTCTGAAACAATGTGGAACCCGAAACCCAGCCATCCTTCGAAATCCACACTTCTTTGAATTTTGCAATGGAGTTCTCCAACCAAGCAACACTTACAAAAATGCATCTGTCAAAGCAAATTGTGTTGGTTAAAAGAAGACACAAAAATGTGTTCTATTAGACATAATATGAGAACTGAAACACAGCCATCCTTCAAAATTCACTCATCCGAATTTTGCGATGCGGTCCTCCAACCAAAGAATGCATGTATTTGGGGAAAGCGTGCCGAAAAAATGAATAGATAAATGAAGATACCATTAAATGTGCATTCTCTTGGGAGAAACTGTTTGCAAAAAAGTACTCATTTGTCAAAGCTGCAGAGGAAAATGTGTTTTATTTAGAGAAATTCGCACTCAAATGCTAAAGAATTTTCATGAGGATTTTTTTTTTTAAAAGAAAATGCAGACTTCTGCAGAAATGTGGAGAACAGAGAGAAATGAAATTGACTGATCCTTCTGACCCTTTTCTGGATGGACACCCCTCCAACTTGGGAGCTTGGGCAAACTGGGAAGAATCCTTCCCAAAGTGGTACCAAACCAATTCAGCCCCCTCCTCCTCTCCCTAGCCACCCCTTCATCAATATCTGGGATTTTATCCATGATGGGCAACTGCGTGGCATTCTCATCTCTCTCTCCCTCCCCGCTCTCTCCCTCTCTTGCTTTCTCCTCCAGACATCACTAGGAAAGTATTTATTGCATGTCAGCATGATAAATGAAAAGTCATATTTTACTATGAATTATTCCAGCCCCACGGTGCAGCCTGGATCTATAGCCTCAGAGAATTATTAACTGCACACTGCAGAGAGCTATAAAAAACTCATCTTTCCCTCCTCTGGTCCTGGCTCTGTCAGGGTGGAGGCAAACAGCACGTGGGATGTACAGATGTAGATGGAAAGGGCGGGGGGAAGAGTCACTGTGGCAACCTAGGCCACATTCACACCATACATTTCATCCACTATTATTCCACTTCCAACAATCATGGCTTCCCCCAAAGAATCCTGGGAAGCATAGTTTGTGAAGGGTGCTGAGAGGAGACTCCTCTTCTCCTCGCAGAACTACGATTCCCAGAATTCTCTGGGAAGAGGGATTGTTAAACCGCTCTGACAGTTTCCACCCTGGGGCCAGAGTTACTGCCAATTCAATGGTTAGAGGCAGTTAGTTTGTGAATCCCAATTACCCCATGAACACTCCAAGAGGTAAACAGTCTAATAGGACTTGTTGCTCTATTTATTTATTTAAAATATTTCTATCCCGCCCTTCTACCCTACAATAGGGCACTCAGGGCGGCTACAATAAAATCACACATGTATATAATAAAATACACAATAAAAGCACAAACCATTACAGTAGATTAAAACACATAAAATGCATTATGCATAGACATACAAACATACATACATGTATATATGTGCATGCAGATATAAGAAAGTGAGAATAAAAGAACTTAAAAGATAAAAATGAACCGGCCCCTACACTACAGTCTACTACGAAGGCCCTCCTCCGGGTTCCGACTCATAGGGAGGCCCGGAGGGTGGTGACAAGATCTAGGGCCTTCTCAGTGGTGGCCCCCGAACTGTGGAATAGTCTCCCCGAGGAGGTGCGCTTGGCGCCGACATTATTATCCTTTCGGCGCCAAGTTAAAACCTTCCTCTTCTCCGAGGCATTTTAATTTAAATTAACTTAATTTTAAATGTGTTGTAATCTGATTTTAGACTTTGTAGTTTTTATATGCTTTGTTGTATTACTGTGTAATTTTATTGTATTTTTTGTGTTCACCGCCCAGAGAGCTATTGCTAGTCGGGCGGTATAAAAGTTTAATAAATAAATAAAATAAAATAAATAAATAAAAATAAAAGATAAGAAACTTAAAACAGTGTACACAGAGAAATAAGGACAGGTATCAGGTTCCTCAGCTGCAGTGTTTAGAAGCTCCCCTGGGGGCAGGGGGTTGCCATTCTGTCACTCTTGGGGAGGCCTCCGCCACTTGGTAGAGCATGCGGCTGCTATGTCCTGCTATGTGCGTCTCCTTTCTCCTTACATCTCTCTCTCGGTCTCCTCCCAGCTCTCTGGTGTGACAAGCTGCTCCTTACACACCGTCTGATCCCTCTCTCAGTTGCCGTGTGCCTGCTTCTCTCACGGATAGTGGAGTGACCTAAAACAGGCGGAATATTCCCTTCATGAGAGCACACGGTTCTCATGGAAACAGAGAGGGGACCAGTCAGAACAACTCTGGGTATGCCCTCTCTATAATGATCCAAAGCGTAACCCCCTTGCATAGGGAAAGGGCTTCAGTATACAAGACCTCACATAGACCCGCAACACAGCATTGGAGAGGTAATCTGTAAAGGTCACCTACAACTGCTTGTCTATACAAAAGTCTTGGCAAGGCTAGCTGTAAACTAAAAAGTCCCAGGCGCTGTAACCTGTCCTCATAGGGGAGTCACTTCAAGCACTTGATCATTTTGGTTGCCCTTTTCTGAACCTTTTCCAGCTCTGGAATAGCCTTTTTGAGATGAGGTGAGCAGAACTGTACACAGTATTCTATGCGTGGTCTCAGATGTGTATAATGGCATTCTACCAGTTTTCAAAAAATAGGATTAGAATTAAAAACATTTTTAGAACAGTTAAACTATAGCAAAGCACAGTTAAAACATTTGAAAACACATCTTAAAAACATAGCTTATATTACGAGAAATGTGCACTAAAATGCTGGGGAGTCTTCATGAGAACTTAAAAAAAAAATATCTCCAGATAGCCAGTTCAGTGTAGTGGTTAGAGTGTCAGACTGCGATCTGGGAGTCCAGGGTTCAAATCCCCGCTCGGCCATGAAGCTCACTGGGTGACCTTGGGCCAGTCACTGTCTCTCATCCTAACCTCCCTCTTGTGAGGGAGAGAATCATGTTTGTATGCCACCTTGAGGTCCTTGGAGGAAAGGTGGGATAGCACAGGAATAAATAAAGACCGCAAAAATGAAAACATGAAATTGGCAGATACACCCCTTCCTACTCAGAAATAAGTCCCACTGAGATCAGTATGACTTACCACCGTGTAAATCTGCATAGCTTAAGGCCTTCGGGACACTTTCCTTTGCCCGCAGCCCATGTCCCAGCTGCCTCACCCATCCTCACTAAGCCATTCGTCAGGAGCTGATCTCTTCACTCCATCGCATCTTTCGTCTCTCTTCTGACAATGGCTAATGGAACTATCTCCCATCTTTCAAGCAAAAGTGGTATTTGCCATCCAGCTAGTGCTTGAAAATGGGAGCCATTTTTCCCCCCTGGCCGAACCCATTTTACTGGGTTCCGAAAGATCAGCATAAAGAAGCCATTGCTCCTCAGATCTTGAGACTACAAAAGGTGCAACGATTTACCAAGAGTGTCAGTATTGATTTGCAGGGCTCACCTCTAGCAACATTGACAATATCAGTGTTTTAACAAAACAAAGTAACATCCCAGCTCTGAGCCATAAATCCGAGGTCCGTCTGGTGCAAAACCTCCCTCCCGGTCCCCAGAGTATTGGGTTCTGGTACTCCATGGACCTATTTATTCATCACGTATGAACAGAGCTATTTAAGTTGACAAGCTGGGCTCTGCTAGCCCATGATATACTGTTTGCTACAAAAGACCAGCTTGGGAAAGTTTTTGCATTTGTCCTTTGAACATAAAGTCAATTTTTGCACGGTTGGGAGTGTTGTGCTTCTCTACAAAGATCAATTTTCTCCAGAGCTTGGAAAAGTTACTTTTTTGAACTGCAACTCCCATCAGCCCAATCCAGTGGCCATGCTGGCTGGGGCTGATGGGAGTTGTAGTTTAAAAAAATAACTTTTCCAAGCTCTGATTTTCTCCTCATGTTTGATAGATGAGAGAGGGCAGGTTCTTGTTAGCATCCCAGGGGATGGGCTTTCCCCACTCACCCCCACCCTGCCCTCCAAGCTAAGATGGCCACTTATGCATCATTGTAAAAGAAGAGGAAAAGAGAGAAGGTGCAGAGGTGCATAATATTTGCATGCACCACTTAAAATGTATTTGTGCAAATTTAGGAGTCATTATTATGCTTTAACTTGGATTCTTGCATTGAGCAGGCGGTTGGACTTGGTGGCCTTTCCAAATCTACTCTTCTATGATTCTATGCATTTAGAAATGATGGCTATGATTTATGTAGAAGTACAGTGTAATAATTTCTTTTTTTGGTTTCCAGTATCTAGTATCATTGCTTAGTTTAGGTCCCAGACAGTGGCGGCTGTTCGCTCCATGTCAGCGGGGCAGTGGAATCCTCTCCAGGTTTTAGTCAGAACTTTCAAGGAGCTGTCCAAGGTGCAGAAACCTAGTCCCAAAACAGTTTCAGCACCTTGGGAAGCTCCTTGAAAGTTCCGATTAAAACCCGGAGGGGATTCCACTGCCTCACTGACACGGAGGCAACAGCTGCAGATGGTCCCAGGGTATGGTTTAAAGACACAGGAGGCCTTGCTGAAGCTAAGCAGGGTTGGGGCTGGTCAGTGCCTGGATGGGTGGTTGCCTGGGACCACAGCTATGCTGCCTTGGGTTCCATGGTTGAAGAAAGACAGAATATTTATTATCAGTATCATCATCATCACCAATACCAGTTGATGGAAACTACAGGAGAGTAGCCCATCTAGTCCAGCATCCTGTTCTCACAGTGGCCAACCAGTTGCCCATTATAGGAAGCCCACAAGCAGGACCTGAGCGCAAGAGCACTCTCTCCTCCGGTGGTTTCTAGCAACTGGTATTCAGAAGCATGCTGCCTCTGACTATGGAGACAGAGCATAGCCATCCTGGATAGTAGCCACTGATAGCCATTATTTTCCATGAATTTGTCTAATCCTCTTATATAGCCATCCACACTTCCAGTGGGAGTGAGTTCCATAGTTTAACTCTGCACTATGCCTCACTTCTAGGCTTCCCATTTGAATCATAGAATAGTAGAGTTGGAAGGGGCCTCTAAGGCCATCAAGTCCAACCCCCTGCTCAATGCAGGGATCCAAATCAAAGCATTTGGGCATCTAGTTGGCCCCTGTAAGAACAGGGTACTGGGCTAGATGGGCCATTGGCCGGACCCAACAGGCTCTTCCTGTGTTCTTCTTATTTAATTTCTTTGACACCTACTACTAAAAATAGTTTCTAGGCAAATCACAATATAAATGTACAACAATATAAAATATTTATTACTTGCTTCTTAAGAGTTCCCAGTGGAATATACATGAGCCAAATCAATTTTTGTCAGTAGTAAAGTAGTAAAGTATTCTGCAACTCTTGCCTGTCTATGTATGAAAGTAAATAAATAAATTCAGTGGTATGTTTCTCTGGGAAAGGACCTGTTCTCTTGTACTCCATAAAGCACAGGCCACCTACCTTTGTGGGCCAGTAGCAATGTAGAAGAAATTCAATTCAGTTTGCATATAAAGCTGAAACTATCCAATTTGCATTTTCTGAAATAATATGAGAACCAAGACACAGTTGTCCTTCGAAATTCGCACCTATCCAAATTTTGCAGTTTGCCAACCAACAAGTGTTTACAAAAATGTACGTATTAGGGGGAAGTGTGCATAAAAACATAGACATTGTTGGTGAAATGCACCATATTAGAAGAATTTGCTTGGGAAAATGTGCGCATGAGTCAAAACTGTCTACAAAAATGTGTTTATTAGGAGAAATTCACACACAAACGCTGAATAATTTTCACAAATTGCAGGAGAAACGTGGAGTACTGAATTCAAGGCTGGAAAAATAGGAAATTGAGAGAACCGGAATGGACTGATCCTTCCGTCCCTGAGGGCCAATGGGGACATGTGGAAGTTTGAGCAAGTGTTGTGGGTGTCAGTGACAAAATGGCTGCCGCAGCTACAAGAGCAGAAACAAGAGTCAGGACCTAAAAATGGTATGGGAATGTCACCCGTCTCTTTTGGGGGAAAGCGCCTATATCAGTGACCTTCATTCTTGTGCTTTGGACCTCTCTTCTCTTCACAAAAGGAGGGTGTCCAGGTCCAGCATCCAATGAAATGTGGCCATGCTTACGGGGGCATGTTCAATGTCAGAGAGGCTGAGGCTGTGCAATCAGGAACGGAGCAGGAAAAGCCCACATCCTCTCATACAATGTGCAAGGTGGAGGGCATATATGGAGATCTTCCATGGGCACATTGGTGATGGCCCCTGGTGAGCACGTTGGCGACCCCTGCCATAAACTGATGCGCACACTGTTGCTGCTACATAAGTAGGCCAACAATAACATCAACAACTGAGTTATGGCTTCATTACAGCACCTTATATCACTTTCTCTACAACACCCCCTCCCCCAAGCCAATACGTCTGGGGCTCTTGAAGCTTTGAACCCTCTGCTCAGCTAAGCAATGCCTCTTGCATCTGGGAGCGCCTGCCAGTGAGTCTGCCAGTAAATATCTGGAGGCCGTGCTGATCTCCAATCCGTAGGGGTTGTTTTTAATAATGTATGTACTGAAGCTGTGAAGGTCTCCATTAAGACTGGATTAAGCTCAAAATGATAGCATTATGCTGGCGATGAAATTAGGTTCTCTCTCTCTCCTACTCTCCCCCTGCTGTACATTTTATTTTGTTTCTGGATTTGTTAACGATCATCGTAAGGGGCAATCATTTATTTCTCTCTCTCCTTCCCTCCAGGATATATATTTTCAGCCTGCTGGGTTTGTTGAAAGAGGTCCCAAAATAGGCTACAATCTCAGCCCTGGGGGCTAAATCTCCTTAGACACACTCTTTCCTCAGGCCACACCCCTCCTCAGACACACACCCCTTTCCCCAGGCCATGCCCCCTCCCCAGACACACCCCTTTCCCCAGGCCATCCTAATAAAAAAAAGAGTAAAATGGATATTTGTTGCTCTGCTTGCTTTTGCCTCTGGCCTTCTCCACCACTGGCCCCTGGTACGTCACCCAGAAGGGAGAATGACCCTTGGACTGAAAAACATTTTCCACTCCCCTGCTGTAAGGAATCTAGCTCTTTTCCGCTTGTTGTAGCCGTTTGCAGGAGCTGTGTCTGAAATTAAATGTCTTTAATTGTTTCTGGAAAGCACAAATAGCGGGTGCCTGCCGTGTGAAACTGGGGCCACAGTTCACCCCCTTAATTTAGTATTTATTTATTTATTTTAAAATATTTCTATCCCACCCTTCTACCCTATAACAGGGCACTCAGGGCGGCAAACAATAAAATTGAGCGCATGCATAATAAAATTGTACCAAATAAAAATCACAAAAACATTAAAATACGTAAAATGCAATTACAATAATAAAGTAATATAGATACATATACACAGACATACACACGTATATGCATATATAGGGAGTGGTACTGAAGGGACTACGGAGGTGAGCATTAACATAGAAATGGTCCTTAAATGGAGGACTCTGATTCCATGTGAAACGGAATCAATTACACAAATGATACTTACATGCACAAGCCACCCTCAGTTTCTCCCGAAAGAAGGCATACTGCAGAATTGAGAGCTGGGTGATTTGTTTCTGGTCTTTGGCAAGAGACCGGCAGATGTGGGCCTCTGTCAGGCTTTGGTAAGCATCAGGACCCAAGCTGTCAAGGTTATGCAGAACAGATGCTCTTGCCTTAAGCTACAGTCCTTCCCATACAAATGGACTATAGGAAAGCTCCCTTCGGCTGAGCCAGACCCTTCGTTCATCTAGCTCAGTATTTCCTACACTGACTGGCAGCAGCTCTCTAAGGTTTCAGTTGGAGGTCTCTCCCAGCCATAAGAACGTAAGAAGAGCGCTGCTGGATCTGGCCAGTAGCCCGTCTAGTCCAGCATCCTGTTCTCACAGTGGCCGACTAGATGCCCAAATGGAAGCCTGCAAGCAGGACCTGAGCGCAAGGACAACCCTCCTGAGGTTTCCACCAACTGGCATTCAGAAGCATTTTGTCTCCAACTGTGGAGGCAGAGCACAGCCATCATGGCTAGTAAACAACGAGGGTGGTAAGCATCCACCGATTCTGTGCAACGGAATAATGGTCATTATTGCAGAAACTCCATGCACATTTGTGCAGACATAATTGTTGAAGATAAACTTTTTAGACCTGTTCATCCCCTGATGAAGGGCAAGTCACTGAGTGACCGAAACACGTTGGGCTTTCTTTTTAATAAAACCTATTTGGATTTTCATTTCAAGAATTCCTTTTTTCCAGCATCTTGGGGTCTCCCTCCTCTTTGTTCTCCTGCCCATCGTGCCTAGCAGCCACTGATAGCCTTCTCCTCCATGAGTTTGTCGGATTTTCTTTTAAAGCCATCCCAGTTGGTGGTCATCACCACCTCTGGCTTCTCCCTTGCTGCTCTGAGGCTATAGTTCTTTGGCCTCAGGCCCTGTGACAGCTCAGCACAAAGGCAAAACAACTAGATGCACCCCCCTTGCAAGAATTTTAATTAATATGTAGGGAATGTTCTTTGAAAATTAATGCTCTCTCCCTCCCTCCTCTGCACGCTCGCTTTTTGATATTCCACTTGAGTCAAGATCCATTATGTATTAAACAATAAGTTAATTCCTCATGCCCAACAAGGCAAAGTAAAAGCCCACCATAAATTATAATGGGAAATGTATGATTCCCCTTCTGCCTCTATAACTGGCTGAACTATTTTATTTTGTATTGATTATTGGCTCGACACTGTCAGGTACTGCTGTGGACCTGAAGCAGGCAGAACGCCGTGCTCAGAAGCAGCAGAAAAACTGGCAGCAGGCGCCATCAGTGGGGAATCTTCCAAAGAATGCATGGCTTCCCGCCCCCTCACCCCTGTCTGGGCATTCTGCATTTGTAGCTGGTGCTTGGCTTTCAAGGAGCCCAGCAAGATAGCAAAGGCCTGGCAAGGACATACGGTTCTCTCCAATGGTTGTCCTACTCAGAGTAGACCCACTGAAATGAAGGGGCATGACTAACTTAGGCTGACTATTTTCAGTGGGCCTGCTCTGTGCATGACTTAGTTGGATTCGACCCATTAAAAGGGGCACGACTGCATTGGGCCCAAGGTCCTCTGTGGAGAGCAGTCTATTTCCATCAAGTTGCCTCTGAGGCCACATTCACACCATACATTTATTCCACAGTCATCCCACTTTTAAACAGTCATGGCTTCCCCCAATGAATCCTGGGAAGAGTAGTTTGTTAAAGGTGCTGAGAGTTGTTAGGAAGCTCCTATTCTCCTCAGAGAGGTGCAATTTCCAGAGTGGTTGAACAGTCACTCACTCTTCCCAGATCAATCTGGAAGCTGTAGCTCTATGCAAATGTGGGTGCTCATCTTGATGGGCTGACTGCCAACCAATTACTCATGCTGCTATGAGGAACGGGAAGTTCCATATAAGGGATTCCAGGATGACAGATGGCTGGGCCGAATCCTTTGAAGTATGCAATGGGGAGGAGTCCAGTCCCTGGGAAGTGGAGACCACCCCCTGGGCACCTACTGGGAGGAAGTGTGAGATGTAAATCTAATAAATAAATAAATAATAAATAAATAAATATATAAATAGGCAGTCCATAGTTTAATTGTGACTCCATATACCACTACTGAGATTCCCTGCACCACCATTAAGGGACCAGGCAGGAGGGAATGTATGGCCCAGCGAGTGCTTCTGATACCATCTGTGGGGGGGGGGGTGTTTCCTGGTAGCTGAACCTTATAATAGTAGAGTTCGAAGGGGCCTCTAAGGCCATCTAGTCCAACCCCCTGCTCAATGCAGGAATCCAAATTAAAGCATACTCGATAAATGGCTGTCCAGTTACCTCTTGAATTCCTCCAGTGTTGGAGAGCCCACCACCTCCCAAGGTCATTGGTTCCATTGTTGTACTGCTGTAAGAGTTGGGAAGATTTTCCTGTTGTTCAGCCGAAATCTGGCTTCCTGTAACCTGAGACCATTGTTCCATGTCCTGCACTCTGGGTTGCTCAAGAAGAGATTGTGGCCCTCCTCTGTGTGACAGCCTTTCAAGTACTTGAAGATTGCTATCATATCTTCCCTCAGTCTTCTGGTTATATAATATCTGCTCTGTAGGGTTAAGTCTATGCATGAAGTATGCCTGTTGAGTTATGCTGTGCTGCAAAGTAACTAATAAACCATGTTAATTAGCACAGCTGGTGTTAATGTTCATTGCTTACCTATCTATTTAAAGAACCATTTGCCAAACAAGAGCAAGGTTTATGGCAATACAGGGTCCTGGCTGGATCTCAGATCCATTCCCTCATCTCCCGTAGGACCACAGGAGTGGAGAAGATAAATAAATAATAAATAAAATTTTATTTGTGAGTCGCCTATCTGTCCGAATTAACGGACACTCTAGGCGACGTACAATAACATAGTAAAATACAATATACAAATCAAAAAGCCACAATCAGTAGTTAATCTAAAACCAGCCTTCCATTAATACATCATAAAACTAATCCACCCCAGAAATCCTGTAGGCCTGCCTGAATAGCCAGGTCTTTAAGGCTTGGCAAAAACCCATCAGGGAGGAGGCATGTCGGAGGTCAAAAGGAAGGGAATTCCAGATGTTGAGCCAGGCAGGCTCTTCAGGAGACCACCACCAAAGTGGCCAGTTAGATGAATGTGAGATAATTTGGGAGGACAGGGAAGTACATGGAAACACGTGTCTGGATCAGGGCCTTGCTGAGAGCCAGGAAAGGGTGGCATTTCCAGTTCCCATTTCATTGAAGGCTGGATACACATTTAATAAATAGAGATGGGGAACACATGCCTTCCCCCCCTCCTCCATGTTGCTGGACTCCATTTTCCATCATCCCTGACATGCCAAGCCTTCAACATTTGTTAAACATTACAAAACTGGTCAATATGCTACTGCAGAGGCAGCATTTATGCAAGTGTTATGAACGTCAGAAATAAATTGTTCTCCACCCCTGAGGTGTAAATTTTAATACATCCCACTATGTCGTGTGTTCACCATTGTCCTTACCTGAAAGGTATTTCTCAGAGGCACTGAACACAGGACATGGGCCCTTCCATAGCAGGGTGGAATTACAGTAGTTAACCGTCGTATCATTACAAGTGATGTAGTTTGTGTTTTCTGTTTATTCCTTTGAAAAATGTTGTTTCCTTGTATGAGTGTTTCAAGATTTGTTGCTCCTTCTCACCATGAAAACAGACTGAGGAGGGGGGATGTCTAATGGACAAAGACCAGTATCTATTTCCTGTCTCCAGACATGAGGGGTGTGTGATGATCCTCCCTCTGGGAGTGACAGACAGGGTCCTTATCGATCTTCGCTCCAGGGGGAGGAGTTGTCCCTCAATAGACCAGCTGGCAGAGCAAGACAACTCCTTGACCCCACAGAACACCATAGAAAAAGTATGGCAAACATACCAAGGAGAAAAATCCAAGAAAAACAACAACACTGAAAACAACCAGGTCTAAATAAGATTCAGTATCAGCTGACTGGGACTGATGGAAGTTGGAGTCTAACAATATCTCCCTAGTACAACCTAACGGTATTTGGAATATCTGGAGTTTCATTGCTCTTCAGAGCCCCGACAGGGTACGGACTGCCAAAACTAGATGAATGGGTATTAAAATAGCAAATGTGGTTCAAATGCAAGCAAGTACTCATAGGGAAGCTCGGAGGATGGCAACGCGGAAAAGGGCCTTTTCTGTGGTGGCCCCCAAACTGTGGAACGATCTCCCAGAGGAAATACGCCTGGCGCCATCGTTAATATCTTTTCGGCGCCAGATTAAAACTTTTCACCCAGGCTTTTTAATTAATTATGTTTAGTATACGCTGACATTGTTTTAATTTTTTAATCATTTTTAACTTTTTATATGTTTTATATTGATACAGTGGTTCTGATCCTTTCTCTCTGACAGGCATCAACAGGTAGCATTGGGGGATGAGGTCTCAGACCCTTGGCCCCTCATTTGTGGAGTGCCACAGGGCTCTATCCTCTCTCCCATGCTATTTAACATCTGTGTAAAACCGCTGGGAGCCATCATCAGGAGTTTTGGGCTGTGGTGTCACCAATATGCTGATGACACGCAGCTCTATCTCTCTTTTAAATCCTCACCGGAGTTGGCTGTGGAAACCTTGTCCAAGTGCCTGGAATCCGTGAGTGGGTGGATGGGAAGGAACAGGCTGAAGCTCAATCCTGATAAGACCGAGGTGCTGCTTGTGGGTGACAGGGGAAGGTTAGGTGTTGTTGACCTGAAGCTTAATGGGGTGAGTCTACCCCTGAAGGATCAGGTCCGCAGCCTCGGGGTTGTTCTTGATTCCAAGCTGTCCATGGAGGCTCAGATTTCGGCAGTGAGCCGGGCAGCTTGGTATCAGCTACACCTTATATGGAGGCTGCAACCCTACCTCCCTATTCATCAGCTCCCACTGGTAGTACATGCTCTGGTCACCTCTCGATTAGACTACTGCAATGTGCTCTACGTGGGGTTACCCTTGAAAACGGTCCGGAAATTACAACTGGTGCAGAATGCGGCGGCTCGTCTGCTCACAAACAGCCGCCGCCGTGACCACATTACACCAGTATTATTTCATCTACATTGGCTCCCAGTTGTTTTCCGGGCCCAATTCAAGGTGTTGGTGTTAACCTTTAAATCCCTATACGGTCTCGGCCCAGTTTACCTGAAGGAGCACCTCCAGTACCACCAACTAAGCCGCCTGACTAGATCAGCCACGCAGGGCCTTCTCTCAGTCCCACCGACGAAAACAGCTAGGTTGGTGGGGACTAGAGAGAGGGCATTTTCAGTGGTGGCCCCCACTCTGTGGAACTCCCTCCCGTTCGATCTTCGCCATGCCCCTTCCCTGGATATATTTCGCCGAGCCTTAAAAACTTGGCTCTTTGGACAGGTCTTTGGGATCTCCGGGATGGGCTAAAATTGTTTAAAATTGTCTATTGATTGCCCTATATTGTTTTATACTGCTGCTATTTAAAATGGTTATTGTTGACTGCATTGTATTTTATGCTGTATTTATATTGTATTTTATTGTATTTTAATGTGTACGTCGCCTAGAGTGGCTTCGGCCAGATGCGACACAAAAATTTAATTTATTATTATTATTATTATCATTTATTGTACTTTGCTATTTCTTGTCTTGTGAACCGCCCAGAGAGCTTCGGCTATGGAGTGGTCTATAAGCTTAATGAAATAAATAAATAAATAAATAAATAAATAAGTGTAAAGCGATGCACAGTGGGGCAAAAAATCCTAACTCCCTATATACACAGATTGGGTCTGAACTGGTAGTGACTTGAAAGGGATGAGGTTGGATAGCCCCATGGAAACGTTGATCCAACTCGTGGCAGGTGTGAAAAAGGTGAATTCCACATTAGGGATCATTAGGAAATGGCTTCAAATAAACTGCCAATATCATAATGCTATTAGGCAAATCTATGGTGCAACCACACTTGGAATACTGTGTGTGCAGTTTGGGTCGCCTCACAAGGATGTTGTTGAGTTGGAAAAGGCTCAGAAAAGGGCAAGCAAAATGATCAATTGGATGGAGCGACTCCCCGATGAAGAAAGGTTGCAGCATTTGGGGGCTTTTTAGTTTAGAAAAAAAGGTGAATGTGGGGGAGATATGACAGAGTTGGACAAAATCACTCAAGGTGAGGAGAAAGTGGATAGAGAGGCATTTTTCTCCTCCTCTCATAATACTAGAATCCAACAGGGTTACTCAATGAAGCATAATGTTGGAAAGTTCAAGGCGGACAAAGGACCTAATTTAAAGCACTGTTCCCCAAACTGTCCTTCACACAGCACATAGTTTAAAGCACTGTTCTTCAAACTTGGATCCCCAGATGTTGTTGGACTACAACTCCCATCAACCCCAGCCAGCATAGCCAATGGCCAAGGATGATGGGTGCTGTAGTCCAACAACATCTGGGGGGCTCAAATGTTGAAGAGCAGTGCTTTAAGCAATGCAATGCGCTGTCACAAGATGTAGCGATGGCCACCAACTCAGAGGGCGTTAAAAGGGGATTAGACAAATTCTTGGAGGACATGACTGTCAATGGCTACTAGTAATGATTTGTAGGCACTACCATCCCAGAGACAGGTTGCCTCTGAACACCAGTTGATGGGGAACATGAGTGGGAGACAGCTAGATTGCTCAGGTCCTCCTTTGCGGATCCCGTTGGGGTATCTGGTTGGGCCCTGCAAGCACTGGATGCTGGACTAGGTGTGCTTTTGGTCTGACACACCAGCAGCTCATCTCACGTTCTTAGGCTTAATCAGAAAAATGAAGGGGGCAAAATGTTCATGTGCCAATGTGAATATATAGATGCAAATTTAGAAACGATGGTTATTAGAGTTTAAATAGAAAAATAACGCCTCTTGTGCTGGTGGGGAAGACTTCGGACAGACGAGTTGCATGTGCCTCCTCAGTCTGGTGTCCAGGTGCTCACTGTGGATGGGCAACTTCTAGGCCTCTGTCTGCTCACCTCCCTTTTTAGGGTGCTTTATCTTTAAACTGGACTTGGGCCGGACAAGTCGTCAAATGTCCGCCCTCATCCCAAGTTAGTAACCCCACAGGGTTTTAGGGCTTGCAGCTTGAGGCATAACAGCAGAAAGAACTAAACCTGTTGGCTTTCAACCCTTTGTGTGGCTTCCAAGGCCCCGGGGCCCCACTTGGGGAAAGAAGCGGCAACTTTGCCACCCGGGCTTCTCCCCTTTCCTTCAGGCCATTCAAAGTCAAGCTCCCTCTTCGTGTATTCCCTGTGCATTGCAGAACAAGTACTCAACCCTCCCTCGCTGTCCCTCTAATCTCGTAATGCACATTTCATAGAATTTTCCATCTTGGTTCCTTTCGTGTTGTCCTTTATTCTAATCTCCTTTATTCATTTGCTTTTGCCTTTTCATAAATGAATATCATATTATCTCACTCCCCTCTCTCTTTTATCCTGTCATTCGTTTTCCGCACTTTCCCTTTTATCATTCTTTTCAATTCCTTTTCGGCTCTTTTCCCACCTTCTTTTATACCTGCCCCCGGGGGTTCTCTTTATCATCCCCCCTTTTCTTCTTCTGTTAAACAGATTATCTTTATTAGCTTATTTTGAAGGGGCCTAACTGACATGCCGCTTCCCCAATCTATTCCATTTCAGCACAAGCGACCTTTATTTCTTTCCAGGAGACCATCGCCCACTCAAGACTTTTCATTTTTTGTGTGCGTGGGCTCCCAAATGACCACCGAGCTGCAACCAACTTTTAAAGATGGCCTGGAGGAGTTCAGACACTAGACGGGCTACACTAGACATGGGAAACCTCAGGCCCAAGGGGCCAAAGGTGGACCTCTGTTTGGCCTGTGGCCACCCCTCTTGCTGGCCCTATTTTGCACCCCCCTTTTAGCACTTTTGCCAGGCTGGGATTAAGGATGGGCAAGGGATTCAATTCAGTTCACATTTCAAGACGAACCTATTACATTCACACTTTCCAAGAACAATATGAGAACCAAAAACACAGACATCCTCAGAAATGTGCCCTTATTCAAACTTAAGATTGGGAAAATGTGAGACCAAGATTGATTTCCCACTCATGCAGGGGCGGGACACTGATCTTAGCCCCCGTGTCGGCTCACAGGTCTGTCCAATATCTCGTAGCCACCAGCCATCAATGTCCATTTAAGCGAGTGAACATCTTTTGCTGTAAGCTAAACAAAGCGTTAGAGGAGAAACTAATTTCCTCAGCTGATGGCCATTGCACTAAGAGTTTGTTTCAGTCCTCGCCCCCTCACTGCTACCACTGCCACCATCATATTCATGTTCAGAACGTGATTAGGGTTATCTTATTTTAAGGTGGTTCCCTGCAAGCGACCTGAACCCTCTTTTCCTCCAGCCGTGGCTGATCTGAATGGTGAGGACAACTGATAGCCTCGTTCAACATCGTCCTTGTCATTTTAACGGGCTAATGTCTTCTCCCCGGCTGCCATAATTTGAATTTAATGAAACATGCCATATAAAATTAAAACAAAACAGAAGCAGGCATAAAAATGAAACACACTATTATTACTATGATTATTGTTGTTGTTGTTTAATTTGTATCCCGCCCTTCCTCCCAGCAGGAGCCCAGGGCGGCAACAAAGCGTTAAAAACACTTTAAAACATCATAAAAACAGATCTTAAAATACATTAAAACAAAACAACGTTAAAAACATTTAAAAAAAACAACTTTAAAAAAGGGTTTAAAACATTATTAAAAAAACATATTAAGCAATTCCGACACAGACGCAGACTGGGAGAGGTCTCAACGTAAAAGGCTTGTTGGAAGAGGAAAGTCTTCAAAAGGCGCCGAAAAGGTAGCAGAGATGGCGCCTGCCTGATATTTAAGGGGAGGGAATTCCACAGGGTCGGTGCCACTACACTAAAGGTCCATTCCCTATATTGTGCAGAACGGACCTCCTGATAAGATGGTATCTGCGGGAGGCCCTAACCTGCGGAGTGCAGTGATCAACTGGGTATATAAGGGGTAAGACGGTCTTTCAGGTATCCTGGTCCTGAGCTGTATAGGGCTTTGTACACCAAAACTAGAACCTTGAACTTGGCCCGGTATTCATGGGAACATACAAAAAAAGCAGTGGGGAGACAGTGAGGGATTCCATCCCGACAATCAGAGAGCCATTAATGCCTATGGTGGTGGCAACAATCCATGTGCCTCCCCAGACCTCTCCAGCTGGCCTTTGGAACTCTCTCCAACCACCCGTTTGATTGGCTCTGCTTTGTCTACCAAATGTTTTTACCTGGCTAGAAGACGTTCTTCCACTCTGATGCGGCTTCCTTCTTCTGCATGGAGGATGGAGACGTATGTGCGTGAGGAGAAACTACTCACGTCCCAGGCTATGGTCTGAAAACACATGAGGCCACCACCTTGCTGAAGCTAAGCAGCTCTGGCCAGTGTCTGGATGGGAGACCACCTGCGAACCCTACGCATGCCGCCTATGATGGAAGAAAGGTGGGGTATAAAATGTTAAGAAACAAAAACAAAGAGAAACTAGCCTACTGTGCCAGCCTTGCTGTGCCTGCTTTGGCCACTGGTCCTCCACCAAATCTATCGAATTTGCGCTTTCCAGAGCAACATGAGAGCCAAACCGCAGCCCTCCTTCAAGCGTCGCACTTAGCTGAATTTTGCGATGCAGTCCTGTAGCCAAACAGTGCGTACAAAAATGCAGATATTAGGGGGAAATGTGCATAAAGCAGAAATTGCGTGCAGAGCCTTTTCACATCAGTCAAAGCTGCATACAAAAATGTGGTGCGGAGTTGGCAATGAAACACTGAAGAAGTTGCATGAGGAGTTGCCATGCAGGGAATTGCATTTAAGACTGGGAAAGGGAGAAATCAAAACGATCAGGTCTTTCTATCCCTAGGGAGGAGGGAGGATGTTTCAGAGGGGAACCTGTAGCCCTGGTGCTTTACCCTGAAGAAAGTAAAGGAAACCCCCCCCCAAAAGAAGCATCAGAGATACATGCAACCACAAACCATTTTGTGCAAATCAGGCATTTCGAACAAATATCTCATACGGCAACCTGCCGCTGGATATTGAAGAGCTACTCTCCCCCAAAGAGCTTCATCTGAATGCAAATTGCGGGAGCAACCTTAGCTACATGTCCACCACCAGATTCACCAGCATGGATTAGTTTTCCTTTCTGGATTTTCCAAGGATTGCACAGAAATTAAAGAGGGGAGAGTGTGGGGCAACTCTGGGATGAGGAGGACACATGTGGATGCTCCTAAATTAAGGGAGAAACAGGCAGGTTCGAATATACATTTTGCTCTGGGTTCAACTGCAGGGCCATTTGCTCTGTTGAAAGGCCAACTCCATTAGGATCCTTCCCTAAACTGTTATTTACAGCAGCCATTCCATCAGGCTATGAGAGAGAGAGAGAGAGAGAGAGAGAGAGAGTTGGGACTGCAGGGTCTCCTCTCCATCTGCTCTGCAGAAAGACCAACAACTTTTGGCTCTTCCTCTCCTTGCAGTTCTTTGAAATCTTCCAGCTGCTCACTAGAAGAACTCTTGAGTTTTCTGTTTTCCTCTTCCCTTCCAATCCCTTTTCCTTTTGTGCCATGTCTTCCAGCTTGTCACTTGCCACTGAAATTTGTGAGACACTCTGGGAGCTGTTTATTTTTTTTATTTTTTTGGTTGAGGAATGGGATTTGAAAGCTCTCAATAAACAAACAAATGGCTCCACTTCAGAAACAAGAATCTGGATCTCTGAGACTAAGGGGGAAATGTGGAGAAAGGTAATTGCAGATGAATTTTTAATTGTGTGTTTCGGCTGAGCATGCAAGAAATCTGTGGAGACTTTGGTGCTTTGGTTAGAGAAGCCGAGAAGCCGCTGTGACTTTCAGGCCTTTTCTTGAGGAGCCCTTGAAGTACCGCTGGAATGGGCAATTTACCGTTCAGCGTTTGCATCTTGAAATGCCTCATTTTTATACATCCATCTCCTGGTGGCTATTGTGTGTGAGAGAGAGAAAGAGAGAGAGATTCTCACCACAGATCTGTGTGCAAAAGCAATTGAGGTAGGGTTGAAAAATTTATTGGAAGGCTTGCAGGAACGGTGGAGATGAATGCTTTCCTTTCCTTCCATGACCCTGGCAACTCCACATTTCAAATTAGATATGGAATGAAATATATCCTCTCACTTGTTACCTGTGTTGGGGAAGGGGAGGAGGAGGGAACGCGAGATCAAAGGGAACAACTGCTTTGCAAAGAGATGGCTCGAGTGTTCTCGATGCAGAGAGACTGATATCTGTCTCCCGATTCCTCCTCCCTTGCTTCTTGCTGTGTAGCCCCCTTAAAGATGGCTATGTCTGGAGAATGGCCTGCAGCTTGATTGGGGGCACACAGAAGAGAAGGTTCAGCTATGGACAGTTCTGCCCCTGACCATGTGCATTTAAGTAAGAGAGGGTGTGGGGAACTGGAGGAGACTCTGGAAGGAGTGGATGAGCTTCAGAACAAGTGAGGGTGTGCTATCGGTATTCCTAGCACGTTTTGAGGGCCAGCGTGAAGGAGCTGGCTGGCTTTTGATGGAAAGGATTTCTGATGGAAGACACGGCTTCTGCCTTAGCTGAAGTTTCAGTCACCCGCTTCCGTAAAACTACATTTTCCATCCCGTAAATACTTGCCAGCAGTAGACTGGTAAACTGTTGTGGGGGACAAAAGCACCGAAAGTGGGTAAGGGAAATCAATGCAGTGTGCTGATTTTGACCTGGAGGTTATGACGATGGCAGGCAGCAAGGGGGAGAGATGGAAGTCTTTCACAATATACCGAAGCAGGAACATTTTACCCCAGGTCTCTCTGTGCATGTGTTTGAAATCTGCATGACTGGAGCACCAGCCTGGGCAGCTTTATATAGCACAGATATGGCTTCTGTTTTTGTCAATTTTTTGTGCTTCAAAAAAGAGCTTGTCCATCTCCCTCCTCATGGTCAGGGGGTTGAGAGTCATGCTTCTCCAACTTTTTCAACTTGGAGAACTTGAAGGTGACTCAGAAAGGTCAGCTGGTCCAAAATGCAGCAGCCAGATGACTGGCTGGAGTTCCCTTTGTTGTTGATATGTGCCTTCAAGTCAATCACGACTTATGGCGACCCTATGAATCAGTGACCTCCAACAGCATCTGTCATGAACCATCCTGTTCAGATCTTGTAAGTTCAGGTCTGTGGCTTCTTTTATGGGATCAACCCATCTCCTGTTTGGCCTTCCTCTTTTTCTACACCCTTTAGAACTCATATAACACATAACAGAGCAGTATGGCAATGGAACCAATGACCTAGGGAGGTGGTGGGCTCTCCAAGACTGGAGGCATTCAAGAGGCAGCTGGACAGCCATCTGTCGGGAATGCTTTAAGTTGGATTCCTGCATTGAGCAGGGGGTTGGACTTGATGGCCTTATAGCCCCCTTCCAACCCTACTGTTCTATGATTCTATGAACCCCTGTTTTAAAACAGTTGTGTTGGTTGCCAGTTCATTTCCACGACCAATTCAAGTTGCTCATGCTAGTGTTTCATTTGACCTTAGCCAACAGGCCAAGAAGTGAGTGTTTAAAGCCCTAAATGTATTAGGTCCCAAATATCTGAAAGACTGCCTCCTTCCCTGTAGACCCTCTCAGGTTTTGAGATCAGCGGAGGGGGCCCTCTTGGTAGTGCTGCCACCCTCAGGAGTTTGGGGTAGTGGTGGCCTGGGAGAGGGCATTCCCCACCAAGTTGCATCTGGCAACGTCGCTGTATAGCTTTTGGCGAATGCTGAAGACGCACTTCTTCATCCTGGCCTTTGGCGCATGAGAAGTATCTTTTTAGGAATTTATTTATTTGTTGAAGTATTTATAAGCCGTACTTTTGCTAGAAGTACATCCAGGTGGCTTCAGAAGACACAATAAAGCAACACCAGGAAAAGCAGCAAAGGGGTACAGATTTGTGCATGTGCTAATTTATACCAGGAGCTGCAAATGTAGACCTAATGGGTATACATTAAATAGAAACGCAATCTGTCTTGCCCTTGTGGGGAAAGCTGGTGACCAGGTGACCTGAGCCCTGCCCAGGTGAGAATTCCTGCTGGGCAACTTCAAGGCCTTCTCTCTTCTTTAGTGTTTCTTTAGCTTTCCCATTGGCCTTGAGCTCTTCAGGTAGAGAGGTGCCCTCTGTAAAGCAGGTGACCCTGAAGAAGAGAGAGAAGGGGGGAGGAGAGAGAAGGGGGTGCCAGAGAGACGAAGAAAAGAGGGTGTCAGGAATCAAGGATCACACAACAAAGAGGATGTCACAACTACATCTAGTCAGTGAGATGTGACCACAATTTAGCAGAAGGGCAGGAAATATTAATAAGATTATTATTAATATTAATAAGAAGTGGTTTGTCTAGTCAAACAAGCGAGAGAGTTTTCAGAGGAGCCTTCATCTCGTTGTCAAACATCACCTTTCATCGGCTAAGGCTGTTTGGATCCCTTACTCTCCCTTTTTGCTTCTCCCTCTTGTTTGCAAAAGCACTTCTTTGCTTTATGCATTAACGCTTGGAGAGAGTGAAAATTTAAGCAGCCAGCTTTGGGTGTTGGCTTCTCCAGATCATATGAAACAACACATATAGGAATGCTTCTCCATGTAGATTTTTTGTTGAGAGCTGCATTCCGGGGAGGGGGCAACGAGAGTAACCATTCTCCTTTTCTCTCTCTTTCAGACACCCCTTTCTCCCCCCAAGTGACCTGCTTTCTCTTTCAATTGCCTTCATTGATGTTGTAATGTCCCCAGATCAGATTAGCTGCATAGCGTTGCGAGGATGCCCTCATATTTATTACAGGATCTCTGATTGGCTAGGATCTAAGCCTCATCTGCACTATACATTTCAAACAGTATCATACCATTTCTCTTTTTAATTTTTTTATCTTGTGGTCTTTATTATTATCTCCCCGTATTTGTACTCATGTATATATACATGTCGGTTTGTCGGTTTGTTTGTATATATATATATATATGTGCTTATTCTATTTTATTGTATTTTATATATTTTAAATAATTGTATTTTATGTATTTTAACTTACTGTTTTGTCTTGTATTTTTATTCTGTATAATTTAATTGTGTGTGTGTGTGTGATTTTATTGTAAGCTGCACTGAGTGCCTCGTTGAGGGGTAGAAGGGCAGGATAGAAATATTTTAAATAATAAAATAAATAAATAAAGGGCAGGATGGTGCCACATACCTTTAAAGCAGCACTTAAAGCAGTCATGGCTTCCCCCAAAGAATCCTGGGAAGTGTAGTTTGTGAAGGGTGCTGAGGGTTGTTAGGAAACTCCTGTTCCCCTCTCAAAACTACAATTCCCAGAGTTCCCTGGGAAGAGCAACTGATTGCTAAACCATTCTTGGAACTGTGCAAAGGTTTGGCCGCATCACTAGGATCACTTTGGCCGTATCACTAGGAAATTCCGCATTCCTAATGTCCAGATACATTTCACATTGAGCCACGAAGGTGGAGAGTTGGTCACTCTGTCCCGCATATTTAGGTGGTAGTCCAATCGGGATCTTAACCACAGCGGCTGAAGGGGCTGTCTGCATTTGATCTATCGTGGCTTTCAAGGTCTGATTGTCAGTTTTCAATGCTCTGACGCCAACAAGGTTTGGACATCTGCCTGTAAATCTGCAACAGTAGTCCTCAGTTGTTGCACTTCCTCCGCCTCAGAAGTGGGATTTGTCCCCCCTGCTGCTCCCTTTCCCATCTTGTCACGTTCAAGTGGTGAAAGCGTTGAGGGTTGGGTAGGTGGTTTTGTCAAGCTGTCGTATCCAGGTTGGGACTCAGGAACCAGACCAGTTGGTGAAAGCAATTCAGTTTTTATTAAAGTAATATCCAGACAAAGACTATGCCTTCTCATGAAGTTTCACTACAAAACATAACCTGCGACTTGAAAGAGAGTTGACAGAACAAGGAACCGCTATTCCCCCTATCTCTTAAGAAGGGGGCAAACGGGCGCGAATTCTCTCACTCCGCCTTAAAGTGCTCTCATCCACACCCCTCCTCTCCTCCCTCTTTTGCCACCTCTTTTGTTGTTGTCTTGTGCATGGCGAAGGGGGTGCTACTGCCCCCTCCCCTTCTGAAGACTCTGACTCAGGTATGGGGGAAAGCGGGGGGGAATGCTTGAAGCATCTGGTTGCTTCTCCTTGCTTTTCTCTGAATCAGGAGGGGGTTGGATTCCCCCTTGCCCTCCCTCCTTCTCCAACTGCTCTGAGCTCGAAGGGGGAGAAGGCATGGGAAGCTCACAGGAAGGATCTGTGTCTGTTGGCCTTTCAA
This sequence comes from Rhineura floridana, assembly GCF_030035675.1. Lineage (NCBI taxonomy): Eukaryota > Metazoa > Chordata > Lepidosauria > Squamata > Rhineuridae > Rhineura > Rhineura floridana. Next base: position 2,429,628 of record NC_084500.1, on the reverse strand, counting down.
GGTCTTCGCTGCCAGACAGTTCTATCTCTGGGATTCCCTCCCCCTCTTCTGCTTCTTCTTCACACGGCTCTGGCCAAATGACCCCCTCCCTTTCCTCATCTTCTGAAACCTCAGGGTCCCAATCCTGTATCCTGACACCCAACCAGCTAGGGCCTGCTCAGCTTGCCACCGCTTCACAAGCCAGCCCCTTCCTTGTCTGCAACTGCCAGCTGGGGGGCGACTGGGGTCCTTGGGACTCTGCAGCTAGCCCACGGCTGCACAGATGGCACGGCAGTAACTCCTGAGCCACTCCCTGTGGGGTGATCTTTAGCTGGCCCTTGATGCCCAGGAGACACGAGCGGGGATTTGAACTCACAGACTCTGGACTCCCAGCCAGGCTCTCCTCCCCACTGTGCTATACCAGCTGTTTATGTGTGTGCAAGAGAGGAGAAAATGGTATGAGAAAGTGAGTTTTCAGGAATCACCTTGTACCACTTTGCTCACAAAATGTTCATGGATGAGTATTCAGTGCAACGCTAATGAATAATGAATAAATATTATAACTTAAATTGCTCCCTCGCAGTAATGCTGCAGGAGCGTGACACAAAACACCTCAATAGAATCTAATAAAGCAACATAACATCCACTTTACGTGCACATAAAAGGAGGCAAGGGAAAAACACGCAGAGAGGCTGGCTTTGTGTCCCCATCAGAAACCAGCATCGGATCTGTTAAAAGCAGCAGTAAATAAACATAAAAGGGGCTTGGCTGCTTGTGAGGAAGGAGGCTTGCACAGACAGTCAGTTTCTGATTTCCAGAGCTGGGCAATTCTTTTCTTACAGGGACAGGGAATATCTGAGGTCCTCCAGATCCAGTTGAACTCAAACTCCTATATCTCCCAGCCAGTGCAACATCTGGAGGGGCTCAGGCTCCTCAGTCCTGCTTTATTCAAAGCAACTGAAGTATTACCCAACAAAAACCATCAAGGCCAGTTGCCATGTTATGTTTTGAGACGAATTGCTCTTGGACTGATTATTTTAATGATGTATTGATACGTATTTTTGTTGTCTCTTGCTTGTTTGGTGGTGGTGATGGTTGCTCTGAGCTGCTGTTGGTCATATTTATGTGGGAAAGTGGCATAATAAAAATAGCAAGAGTAAAAGTATAGTAATGATAATAGTACTCTGGACAAGAGGCTACTGTAAGGACAGAATATGGAGAAACCATGTGGTTCCCAATCAGAAAGGGTGTGAGATAGGGGTGAGATCATATCGCAAACATACGTTGGATAATGGAATGGACCAAGGAATTCCAGGAAAAAATCACCCTGTGCTTTATAGACAACAGCAAAGCCTTTGACTGTGTAGATCATGAAAAACTAGGGAATGCTTTAAAAGAAATGGGGGTGCCACAGCATCTGATTGTCCTGATGCGCAACCTGTACTCTGGACAAGAGGCTACTGTAAGAACAGAATATGGAGAAACCGATTGGTTCCCTGTCGGAAAGGGTGTGAGACAGGGGTGTAGTTTATCACCCTATTTGTTTAATCTATACACAGAACATATCATACGGAAAGCAGGACTGGACCAAGATGAAGGAGGTGTGATGAAGGAGATGAAGGAGGAGGGAGAAATATCAATAATTTGAGGATTATCAATACTTTGGTACAGTCATCAACCAAAATGGAGACAAGAAATTAGAAGGCGGCTAGGACTGGGGAGGGCAGCTATGAAAGAACTAGAAAAGGTCCTCAAATGCAAAGATGTATCACTGAACACCAAAAACAGGATCATTCAGACCATGTTATTCCCCATGTACGGATGTGAAAGTTGGACAGTGAAAAAAGCAGGTAAGAGAAAAATCAACTCATTTGAAATGGGGTGTTGGAGGAGAGTTTTGCAGGTACCATGGACTGCGAAAAAGACAAATGATTGGGTGTTAGAACAAATTAAACCAGAACTGTCACTAGAAGCTAAAATGATGAAACTGAGGTTATCATACTTTGGACACATAATGAGAAGACCTGATTCACTAGAAAAGACAATAATGCTGGGGAAAACAGAAGGGAGTAGAAAAAGAGGAAGGCCAAACAAGAGATGGATTGATTCCATAAAGGAAGCCACAGACCTGAATTTACAAGATCTGAACAGGGTGACTTATAACAGATGCTGTTGGAGGTCGCTAGTTCATAGGGTCACCATAAGTCGAAATCGACTTGAAGGCATATAACAACAACAGTAATACGAGCCAGGATCCTCCAACTTGACCTCTTAAGTTTGCTTTTGGTGAAAACATTAATACTAATTTCAGTTGGGGAACAAAAATGAATGGAACTGGGTTAATGGCTGATAGAGAGCACCTTCTGGGCCTGTTGACTCAGCAGCACCAAACTTTGCAGCTCTTGAGCATAACAATCTGAATCTGGGCAAGCATTCTGGAGGACTCCTGGGTAATCATGAATGCAGGTCTTGACCAAACTACTTTAGCATTCCTGACAGCTGACTGGTATTTATTGGCACGCTTATTGTTTTAAAAAGGTCAATGCCTGGCCTTTTGCTGAAAGTTTTCTCCAGGCCTGGAATGAGTTGTTTGATACTCACTCACCCATAAAAAGAAGAGAATTCATTGATCGCTTGGAAGCAGCAAAGCTGGACAGTGCTGAGTGCTCAGGTGAAAGAACTCTCACCACCCAAACCTATTGAATATTATGTTTTTATCATGCCCTTCTTCCAAGGCAGGGGTGAGGGATCATTTTCAAATTGAGAGGCTCATTCTCTTCTGGGTATCCATCCAGTAGTGGGCAGCACCAGAGGCAAGAGTGAGCAGAATAGCAACTATAAATATTAACCTTCTGCACTAGGCTCATGTCTACCCACTAGGGACGGGTGAGAATTTCAGTTCAGTTCACATTTCAAGCCCAATCTATCAAATTCACACTTTCCAAAGCAATATGATCATCGAAACACAGCCATCTTTTGAAATTCACACTTCATCGACTTTTGCAATGCCATTCGCCAAGCAAACAATGTATACCAAATGCATAGATTAGGGGAAAGCATGCATAAAGATGAATATATGAATGTAAATGATATGCAAAAATGCATTCTCTGGTGAGAAATGGCATGCAGAAAGTTGTATGTGAGTCAAAACTGCCTACAAGAATGTGTTTATTGGGAGAAATTTGCACTAAAATGCTGGAATATTTTCATGAGGATTTTTTTCTAAAAAATATCACACTGCTGCAGAAATGTGGAGAACTGAATGCAAGATGAGCAAAATGAGAAATTGGGAGAACCAAAAATGAACTAAATATCTCCCCTGACCCTGGAAAGAATGCATAAAATGTAAGTAAAAGAGGTAGGATGTCAAGGAAAGCTGCGGAAAGTGCTGAAAGTGGCAGGGCAGTTCGAAATGAGTGAAAGGTGATATCAAATTATGTCAAATTATGTTTGCTAGAAAGGGCCATTAGGTTTCCCACAGTTGGGCTAAAGCTCTTTTTTCCCCCTTCTAAGTTCAGACCAAGCTGGTAACTTGTGGCCCTCTAGATGCTGTGGGACTCCACATCCCCACATTCCCTGACCGTTGGCCAGTCTGGCAAGTGCTGATAGGAGTTGGAGTCCAACACCTGGGAGGGCTATAGGTTGCTCACTTCTGTTTTAAGCTTACAAAGCATTTAGGGAGAGCCCTTTTAATGTGACAGTAGAGCCTGGCTCGGAGTCTAGAGTCTGTGAGTTCAAATCCCTGCTCGTGTCTCCTGGGTGTTAAGGGCCAGCTAAAGATCACCCCCACAGGGAGTGGCTCAGGGGTTACGTGCCCTGCCACCTATGCAGCCGTCGGCAAGCTGCATAGTCCCAAGGAGCCCAGTTGCCCTCCAGCTGGCAGTTGCGGACAAGGAAGGGGCTGGCTTGTGCAGCTGTGGCAAGCTGAGCAGGCCCTAGCCACCTGGGGAGGACTAGCCTCAGAGGGAGGCAAGGGGAAACCCCCTCTGGATACCATTTACCATGAAAACCCTATGCATAGGGTAGCCATAAGTCAGGATCGACTTGAAGGCAGTCCCAACAACATCCTCCCAGAACCCTACTGAGTAATGCACTCAATGGGGTTTACTTCTGAGTAGGCATATACAGGATTACCCTGCACAGTAAGTCATTCAGCAGTTTTGCAAGGAGGGCTGAAAAATCATTTTAAAAGGAAAGCATTTTTTTCAGCAACATCAAAACGTTGGCAGAGAACATTACAGGCTTCCTCCTTCCATATAACTCAGCATCTCCCCCTGTTGTATCTCCTACACATGCACAAAATCATAATGTTACATCCACAACTTGGAAAGCATCACTCAAGCTCATTCTGAGCTGTTCCTCCTTGGATGAGCAGTAACTGGATTTTGAAGAACATCTGGCTCGATTTGAGAGCTGCACATTAGCCCAGAAATGGAGAGATAATTTGGCACGGAATTGTCTTGCTAAGGCGTTCGCTCTACTCCTTGCTGTCCCTCCAGTTAGGGATGAAATGAAGGAAAGCCACTAAAAAACCAGACTGCTCAATGGAGCTTTGAGGATCAAAAATGGAGGGGTACGGTGGGGGAAACAGCCTAATGAGAAATATTGGGTTCTTTCCAGTGAATAATTTCTGGATCCATCTCACAGATGCTGGCAAATAGCCCTAAGCCTGTACAAGCTTGCTTGAGGGTAAGACCCTTTGAATTCAGTGGGCGATGTAAACATGCACCGAACAGGGTGATAAGTCTTCATAAGCATATCCATGCCAAGGGCAATCTTTGAGGCAAAAAGCCAGTCATTGCCTATCTCCTCCTCTTCCTGCCCATCTTCATCATGTGCCACCTTTAGGCCAGCGGTGAGTGCCTGACACCTCCACTGCCTTTGCTGGCTGGGCCACCAAGAGCCTCCAAGATGGCGCCACTTCCAGTGGTGGCTGTTGCCCATCAGGTGGTGGGGTGGAAGGCAGGGACTCCAGCAGTAGGTGGCGCCAAAGGCAATGGCAGGCACAGCCAGCTAATCCTCTTTTGCCCCCATCCTCTTCCCTCTAGAATTCTACAAAAACAGAGGCTGGAGAAGGGGAAGAAGCTGACAGCCAAGGCGACCGTCTGGGCTGATTGTAAGAAGGCAGAGAAGCGGAGGCTGGCTGAGGTTGGTGGGACGGTAACCCATTTGCCATGATGGGCTAGCCTCCAATGGAATTAACCACTACTTCAGCCTTTCCCAACCAGTGTGCCTCCAGATGTTGTTGGACTACAACTTCCATCTTCCTGACCATTGGCAATGCTAGCTGAGGCTGATGGGAGTTGTGGTCCAACAACATCTGGAGGCACACTGGTTGGGAAAGGCTGCACTACTTCATAGACTCTGGGCTGGAGGGCTTTTAAAAAAGGATCAGATAAACCAAGGGAGGAGAAGAATTGTATCAGTGGCTGTTAGCTAATGCTGAGAGGCAACATGCACTAACACGCCAACGCTTCTATCTTTTCGGCGCCAGGTTAAGACCTGGCTATGCTCCCAGGCATTTTAAGCGTTTAATGTTATAATTTTTAATTTTTTCGTTTGCTGTTTATTTATTGTGATATTCTGTATTTTAATCTTTTTGTACACTGCCCAGAGAGCTACTCGCTATGGGCGGTTTAAAAATGAAACAAATAAATAAATAAATAAATAAATAAATGCTGGTTGCTGTGGGGCCCAAGTAGGAGAGATCTGGTGCCTTCCTGCCTTGCCTATGACATTTCTGGATGCATCTGGCTAACCTTTTTTATTGGCCCAAGGGCCGCATTCATGCTTGGGCAGCCCTGTGGGGAGTGGGTATGGCCTAAAGTGGGAGCAGTTATCTCATACTCTTGCATGCCAATAGTCTTTCAAGCAGACGGCTGCTTGAAAGTCTGGACTATAGCCCAGAGCAGATTCACACTGCCCCACTAACGTCAGAGCCACCAGTCTCCACTGGTCCTGAGGGCCAAATAGAGAGGTCTGGAGGACTGAAATTGGCTCCTGGGCTTCGGGTTACCCATTCCAACCTCAGTGGGTAGGTAAGAGATCATTAAGTTCTGCTTGGAAACTCTGGGAAATCATCATCAAGTGGCTGTTTCAGGAGATGGCAGCAATTTGCACATGCCCCTTTGCAAGGATGAGGGCACAGTTCTCAGAAATGGAGACCTTTTCCGGCACGAACTCAATGGGGATCGACACTTTGCGTCAGAAGGCAGCAGGCTGACTATCAAGCAGCAACAGCATCTGGTCACCTAATGAGTCTAATCAGGTTTAGGCCAGTGACCTAGAAGGGTAGATCATTCGCACTTCTCATCATTAGTCAACCCCCCCCCGGGCTGACTTATTGGGGTTCCCTCTGTGATTTCCTTGATTAGCGGCTAATCAGATGACAGGCTTTCCAATGCACCGTGGACAAAGCTGTCGCTCTAATCTGCAGGCGACAAATGAAGGATGGAGGCAAATGCTCAGGCCTTGCCTCATTGGTGCTCAGTGGAAGGGGACTTGGAGCATCTGATTTGCGTGCAGAGCATCCCAACTTCAGTCCCTTGCATCTCCAGTTAGGGCTGGAAAGAAGCCCTACCTGAAACTCTGGAGAGCTGCTGCCGGTCAGTGTAGATCATATCACCCTAGGTTGATGAAGGACCTGACCCTTTCCAGCCAGGCAAAAATATCTGAGCAGGGTGCAAAGTGGAGTCGGTGAACAGTGTGGCCTGAGAAGAGGCGGGGAGGGCCAGCTGAAGGTCTGCATTTGGCCGCCACGCCTGAGCTTTCCTATTCCTGATATGTCCAAATGGATTGTCCCAATATTCTGAGCCGTGCGTAACCCCTGTTCCTATTTTGCCTCGCTGTTTCCCTCTTGGAAATAGTCTAGTGGGAGTTGCTAGAATGATCATTCTTGAGGGTTCAGCTTTCTTCTCAGGATGCTATACCCCCGAGGATATAACCCTGGCGCATATTGCGTCTACTGCACACGAGTGTAAAATCATACACGTGGCCAGTGGAGACTGGTGACTCCAGTGTCACTTGGGCAGTGAATCTGCTCTGGGTTTTAGCCAAAACTTTCAAGGCACTGTCCAAGGTGCTGAAGCTATTTTGGGGGTAGGTTTCAGTACCTTGGGCAGCTCCGTGAAAGTTCAGGCTAAAACTCGGACTGGATTCAGAGTCCTGCTGGCATTAGAGCCACCAGTCTCCACTGGTCACGTGACTCACGAAGGAGTCAATCACACTACAAGGTATGTTTTGAACTAGAGGCACCAAGGACAAAATCAGCACCAGGTGGAGTTCTCACTTAACTGGACAAGGGTTTGTGCCACCCCATTTCTTGTGCTTTTTAAAGGATAAATCCATCTAAATCCTTAAAAATCAGCATAGATTTTAAAAAACACACATAAGAACAAAGAAGAAAAAAACATGAGGTGGTCCAGGTTGTGAGTGTACATGATGTGCCATTGCTCTCTGGAGGAATTTTATGCATTTTATGTACATTTTAGGCTTTTTATATTCAACCCCGCCTTAGACAATCAAGGGTAATTGAATGTAGAATGCATTAAATGTATATAACATGTAAAATCCCCACCCCCAGAGCAATGGCACATCATCAAGACTTGTAGTTCCCAGCGGGACTTGAGACATTGATTTCAACACAGATGTTAATTTGGGTATCCAATCAGTGTTGGTGCACTGGATAAACGCACCAGCAATAATTGGGTCCTTCAATCAAGGTTCAGATTTGCTCAGTAGCAATCCAGGGGAGGAAACCAGAGATAACCAGCCTCAAGATTGTAACGGAAACATATTGTCTGATTTATTGGTGTACAAGGTTAATGGCATTATAAAAAGTGAAGAAAATCAATCAACTTACACAACTGAAAGTAGACGACGTAATACAGAGTTTGAAGAAAAGAAAGCAACTTCAAGCCATGTGATATCAATTGCACAAACTACTTTATGGTTTAATAATGGCATGAAGTAATAATTGCATTTTTAAAATTATTTTACATATTAAATTGATGTCCCGGCTTTCCTCCCGGAGGGAGCCCAGAGGGCAAACAAGTGAAAACAAAAACACTAAAAAATAAACTTTAAAAACATGCAGATGCAGACTGGGATAAGGCCTCTACTAAAAAGGCTTGTTGGAAGAGGAAGACCTTCAGTAGACACTCCAAGCAGCTTACTCTCTGCACTGACTGGCAGCAGCAATGTTTCAGGCAGGGAGTTTCCCCCAACCCTACCTGGAGATGCAGAGGATTGAAGCTGGGACCTTCTGCATGTAAGGCAGATGTCCTACCACTGAACTACTTCCCTTCTACCTCTTGTGGAAGCTGATTCCATAGTTTGTTTGCACTGGGTGAAGAAGTCCTTCCTTTTCTCTGTCCTGAATCTTCTAGCAATCGGCTTCATGGGATGGCCCCGAGTCCTAGCTTTATGATTTTGTTTCACTACGATATCTTGAACTGCAAGAGCAAAGCCGCCTTTCCTTTTACATTCACGTTGGCCAGGCCACAGCAGAGTCAATGAGTACAGCAGAGAAAACAGAGCTTTTAGCGAGGTTTAATGGCATCGATCCTCAGCGCGAGAGTAGGGATCTTACAAGAGCTTTCGTTTGTATTTTCATTTGTCAAGTGTCGGAGGGCATGGAGACATCTGTTTGAGAGAAAGGTCAATAGAAGAGACATAGTTGTGGGGAAAAGCTGAGTGTAGAGGAGAGTGACTTGATGGAAGGAGACAGGATAAAAGGAGAGAGCTGTGAAGGAGCCTCAGAAGAACAAGAGGCAGTCAATGAATCAGGACTGATTTTATAAGAGCCCTGCAGCTGCACCAGGCCAAAGGCCCATCTAATCCAGCATCCTATTCTCACGGGGCCCAGCCAGATGTCTCTTCTGGAAAGCCCACGAGCAAGGCATTTGCAGCATCTCTCTCCCCATCTGAGAATTCAAGAAGCTGCTGTGCAGAGGTCTACTGCCTCCTACGGTGGAAGAAAAAGCACAGTCATTATGGCTAGTAACCACTGCCTTATTCTTCATGAATACGTCTCATCCTACTGTAAGAACATTTTCACATACCTGCCAAAAAAATGAATTCACACTGAGATTCTAACAACTTTTTAAAGAAAAAAATGCTGGAATTGGGGGGGGGGAGAAATTCGATTCAGCTTTCAATCAAAGCCAAATCTAACAAGTTGGCACTTTCCAAAACAATATGAGAAGCAAAACTCAGCCATCCTTTGAAGCCTACGCGTATCAGAGTTTTGTGATGCAGTTCTCCAGTCAAAGAGTGTTTGCAAAAATGCATATATTGGGGAAAGTGTGCGTGAGCATCAATGCATCAGTGAAAAATAGCATGCAAAATTATTATGTCAGGAGAAACTGCTTGCAAAATTATGTACAAAAATGCTTTAAATGTTGTTTACTAGGAGAAATGCAGACTAAAAATGCTGGAGAATTTTCGTGAGGACTTTTTTATTTTAAAAAAATCACCAGTTGCTGCAGAAATGTGGAGAACTGAATTTGAGATGAGAAAAATTAGAAACTGAAATGGAAATGGCCTGCCTTCAAGTCGATCCCGACTTACAGCGACCCTCTGAATCGGGTTTTCATGGTAAGCGGTGTTCAGAGGGGTTTTTAGCATTGCCTTCCTCAGAAGCTGAGAGGCAGTGACTGGCCCAAGGTCACCCAGTGAGCTTTGTGGCTGTGTGGGGATTTGAACCCTGGTCTCCCAGGTTGTAGTCCAACACTCTAACCACTATGCCACACTGAGAGAACCAAAAATGACAGATTCTTCCACCCTTTAAAGCATTGCCCCTTTACGAATTGATAGCTTATTTGGAGTGAGAGTGAAGCTAGAAATCCAGACCTGCATGTTTAGACCTTCAGTTGCTTCTAAAGATTTGCTGGTGCAACATCCTCATTTCCTGCCCTTGGCTCAGTTCTATGGAGAGCTGTCCATGGTACTGCTCCCTAGTCTGGACTCTAGCTTTGCTTCAATTCTCTCTGTGGACTCCACCTGGGACAAGATAGATCAGAACTGTAGAGTTGGAAGATACCTCAGTGGTCATCATCTGCTGGTGATCAGATCTAGTGAACTATGCACCAGAAATTTTTTTTTTGTAGTTTTCAGCTCACCTCTGCCATGAACTAACTAGGTGACCTTAAGCCTCTCAGTCCCTCCTCCATTCTCATCTGAAACACACCAATAATAATACTTATCTACCTTACTGGGTTGTTGTAAGGACAATGGAGATGAGAAAGATTGTCTGACCACTCTAAAGTGGTATAATGATGCTCATTGGACAATGATGATAACAAAATGACCATAGCTCATTCCTGCATCGTTGCCAAAATGTATTTATTGGTTTATTTCATGCATTTGTACCCAGTCTTCAGCTGGAAAGGCTCCTAGAGAAGCTTACAAACAATACAATCTAAAAAGATATTTATTTATTTATTTATTATTTAATTAATTTGTATCCCGCCCTTCCTCCCAACAAGAGCCCAGGGCGGCAAACAAAGCACTAAAACACCCTAAAACATCATAAAAACAGATCTTAAAATACATTAAAACAAGACAGCATTAAAAACATTTTTTAAAAATGATATGGCACAAAAGGGAAAAAAACAGGAGGGGAGGGAAGAGGAAAAATGAACAAATCCAGGCACTAAATTCTGGAGCGTAGACTCAGTTAAGGCACCTTTCCAATGGCCTGATGTGTCTTTATTTTGGTAGTGGCTCTTACCAACAACACTTGGAAACTGACACTGAAATATAAGCCAACGTGAGATTTTTGCTAGCGACTTTGTGGCTCAGAGCCTTAGCCGCTACCTCAGCTGCGTGAGAGTTCCCCAGTATCATACCGCAGCAGATATTTCATCTTACAATTTGTTATCTAACTATTTTCCCTCGGATGAGCACTAATTACCGAAAAATTAAAGAAGAGGTGAACGAGCACATTATTCTCCCAAGATTTTCACCTCCTCCTCCACCACCTCCTCTCTTAACTCCGTTCAGAGCTGTTGCTCATCAGTTCTCCAATTCCTCTTGTCGAATGCTCAGGAATACTAACTGCTGACACTACAGCAGAGTGTAGTCATGTTTTCTGATTGAATATTCCACAAACGCACCAATCTTCTCACTGCTTTCACTGCCCCATTGCCCCACTTGTGTTCTGATTATTCATCAGCATTTTTTTTTTATTTTTGGAGCGAGTTTCCCTTAACCATCAGTTGCATTCATCTACAGTTCATACCATACATTTAACACAGTATTGTTCAACTTTAAACAGCCATAGCTTTCCTCAAAGAATCCGAGAGTCTGAACTCTCATTGATTTGTCCAAGGTTCAGTACTTATTCCTCTCACAGAGGTACAATTTCCAGAGTTCCCTGGGAAGAGGGGTTGACTGTTAAAGCGCTCTGAGAAACATAGCTCTGTGAGGGGGAACAAGGGGTCTCCTAACCACTCTCGGAATCCTTCACAAGCTACACTTTCCAGGACTCCATAACTGTTTAAAATGGAAAGATAGTGGCATATGTGAATGTGGCCTCGGTTTTGCATTTTTTCCAATCTTAATTTTAGTTTGCCCCATTTATGCACAAGTCTGTGATATTTTTATTCAACAAGCAAGCAAACCAAACCTACATGGAAATGCATATGCATAATATATACATTTTGTACACATTTTTGTCTAATATGCACATTTATCCATGCCATTTTCCTTTACAGAATGCATTTTTTGCACACTATAGGATCATAGAATAGTAGAGTTGGAAAGAGCCTATAAGGTGCTCAGTGCAGGAAACTGACTTAAACATACACATTTTGGTGCACACAAAAATATATCAATTTTTGGAAGCCGGTTTTGGCTGGCGAACCACATTGCAAAATCTGGAGCGAATTTTGAAGGATAGTCCCATTTTGTTTTATGCAGGAAGTGCAAATTAAGTGGGCTCCTGTTCAAGAATGGAAGGAACTGTTTGGCTGTCTTGAGGTTTCTCATTTTCCCAATCATAAATTCAGTTCTCCACGTTTCTGCAGTAATTTGTGAACCATATATACATATATATATTTAAATCCTATTGAAAAGTCTTCAGCATTTTCCAGTAAACAGATTTTTGTATCCAGTTTTGACTAACGTACACATTTTTGCAAGCAATATCTCGTCATATAATGCATTTTGATGTTTTCACTCATATATTCATTTTTATGCCCACTTTCCCCAAACAGGTGCATTTTTGTGAAGAGTTTTGGTCAGCAAACTGCATCACAAAATTTGGAGGTGCGCATTTCAAAGGACGGCTGTGTTTTGGTTCTCATATTGCTTTGGAAAGTGACAATTTTATAGATTCAACTTCAAATGTGAACGGAATCATTTCCTTCAGATCTTTGATGAATGGGAACTTACTTTATTTTCTGGGTAACGCTCAGTGGCAGAGGACACATGCTCCCTGCAGAAGGTCCCAAGTTCAATCCCCAGTGGCATCGTTAGGTAGGGCTGAGCAGGGGGTTGGACTTGATGGCCTTACAGGCCCCTTTCAACTCTACTATTCTATGATTCTGAGACCCTGTCTGAAACCCTAGGGAGCCACTGACAGTCAGTGTCTGCAGTACAGAGCTAGGGGAGGCCACTGGCCTGACTCAGTCTAAGACAGTTTCTTCTCTTCCTGGGGTGGTAGACACGCAGCTGCTGCAAACACTATGTCTATGGTGCACATTCCAGCCTTCCCAACAGCAGCAAGCAAGAGGGAGATTGGGGGAAGGAGCAACAGGGGTGGCACACATTTGTTTGGCATGTATGGGAAGAAACCGGCTTGGTTGTAAGCGCCGAACAGGACAGGGTACTCTTGAAGCTGATCTTATCTCTGCTTTGATTTCCTGCGAGCCCCTTATCAGATGGAGACATGCGCGCCTGAAGCTGGTCTCAAGGCTGTCGACATTGCTACGTGCCTGCGATTCCCTCATGTGACGCACTTGTCACATTCCGAGTGCAAGGTGTTTCTTACTCTCTCGCGCTCCCCTCCTGCCATTCTGCCAACCAGGCAAGGAGCCACAAGCAGTCTTCAGGGGCAATTGAAACATGCAGATAGCTGCCCCAGTGATGATGAGCAACTCTCACAGAGGTGAACCTGCCATCTCTTGTTTTATTCGTTCATTTACGTGTTGATGCCGCCAACATAAAGGGAGGGGGGAAATATCATGGTGGTGAAAAGCATGAAAACTCAACCATAAAATTACTATTACATAAAATTACATCCATCCCCCAAATACATCACAAATCCAAAGATAATATTAATCCGTCAACAATAGCTGGATCACATCCTCAGGGAAAGCCTGGGGGAATAGGTGATTGTCTGTGCCAGTTCTGTAGATGCCTGCTTGGGGTTCATTGGGAGTATGTTGCACAGGGCAGGTACCACCACACTAAAGGCCCTGGTCTTAGCAGACATAAAAGAGCTTTGGGAGCATACACAATTAATAAGAGTGTCTTGTCCGAGGATCAAAGCAACTAGGCAGGGGTGTATATAAGAACATAAGAACAGCCTGCTGGATCAGGTCAGTAGCCCACCTAGTCCAGCATCCTGTTCTCACAGGGGCCAACCAGATGCCCCTTATGGAAAGCCCATAAGCAGGACTTGAGTGCAAGAGCACTCTCCTGTGGTTTCCAGCAAATGGTATTCAGTAATCATGGAGTCAGAGCATAGCCATCATGATACAGGCAAAATAGGAAGATTAATAATAGTTGGTAGTATAGTGACATTCATAAGCTGGGTTGGCTGGTGGGGTTGTGCTGGGGCCAGTGAGGGCCCCCTCAGAGTTTCTGGGCCCTTGGCCAGTGCCCCATCTGGCCCCCTGCTGGAGCTGGGCCTGCCAGTAGTCACCAAGAAGAACCACTTCCTTTTGCCTGTCCCGGATCTTCCAACATTCAGCTTCATTGGATCTCCATGGGTTCTGGTGTTGCGTGAACGTAGGAGGAACACTTTCCTTTATGCATGGCATGGAGAAAGTGGGTAATCTTAACAGTTTACATACCGTTATGAAAACAAGAAAAGCAATACCAAGCAAAAGCAGCAGGGCAGAAATTAAACCCAACAGTAAGGGGTTGTGTCCCACAGAAACACCCTCACTGTCAAAGGCCAGGGTAAAGAGGTGCACCCTGAGCCAATGGCAGAAGCCCTCTAATGATGCGCTTAAGCATGGAGGTGAAGGTGATTCCAAGGAGCAGAGGTGCGAGTCTGTAAATGGAAGGAAGGCACTCGAGGACGGAGAGGCAGACAGAGTGGAATGTGGGTCAGAGGGAAAGATACGCTGACGATTATTGCTGATAATGAATTGCTTTGCTGAAAGTTAAAATCCTCCAGCGAGCTTCAAAGACAACACAAATGAACTGCACATAGCCACCGTTGTTTAGAATGTGAAGGCAAAAGGAGGGGGGAGAATGCCGCACGGGGTAAGATGGGGGGGAGAGAAACTAATGAGACCACACGTGTTCCTAAAGAGAGAGGGTGTGTGTTTTAAGGCTGACGTTTCCTCCTGGGGAAGCTGTTTAGTAACAAAAATAAAAATGAATATGTTTGCATCCTGTCAGGAGTCATTGAAGCAAAGCGGCAAATGAAGGTGTCGTTATGCAAATATCCTCCCTCCCCGATGAGTATTGGGAGAAGAGGGGAAGATCTAAAGTCAACACAGGCAAGAGATGCTGGCGAGTAAATCAACAATGGGGCAAACAAGGAAAACATACAAATACCACCAGTACCCCATTCTCAGCGCAGTAGAGACAAAAAAAAAAGTCTGCCATGGGGGCTTTAAGGGGTGGGTGGGGAACATCAGGCATGGGATGTGGCCCTCTGGGCCTCTGTCTCTGGCCCTTTGGGCCTCTGTCTCTGGCCCTTGATGTCTTCCCCAGGCCAAGCCCTTCACTGGTACTGGCTTTGCACTGTCCTTGAGAGCTTGTGCCTGAGAGGAATGCATCACTGAACTCTGACCATGCCTCCAGCTTGCCCGGATGGAGCACACAGAGGGATGCACGAGTCAGTGTAGAAACTAGCCTACTGCAGGAAGGTAGACGTCACCGTTGTTGCTCCACCCAGTTTTTCATGCAGCCCCACCCACCACTGGAATGTGGGCCCCGGGGAGGTTGCTGAGATGGGACGGTCACCCTTGGGCTGAAAAACGTCCCCCCCCCCCGTCCTGCTCTTAAGGGCCTCCCTTTTATGTGATGCGAAATATGTCTAATGCCGATTAGGAGATTTAACCCTTCCCTCCCTTTCCATCCCCCACCCTGCAAATGGCAATTTTTGTGTGTGTCAAAAAACAAAAACGAAACAAGCTCCTATTGGGGAGCTTTCTTCCTCTCGCTGTTTGATGGGATCACAGTGGAGAGGGAAGGGTTAAATCTCCCTTCCTTTATGTGCTATGGTTGGGTTCCCTTGCACTTGGGTTCATACAAGGGGTTCCGTCCTAGCCTGGTGCAGAACAGGGCAACCAAGCTGTTGACAGAGTCTCAGGAATCATGCCTGCTGTACTAAGGGTAGTTAATTGTCTCCCAGCTTGTTTCTGGACACAGATCAGAGCACCCAGAAGTTCCATATCAGGGAGTGGGGGACCTTTTTGCCCAGGAGGTAAAACTGTCAGATGCTGCATGCCAGCTAGATTTTATCATTGTTTTCAGTTTTTTAATGTCTATTATATTTGTATGCCTATTTTGTACGTCGCCCAGAATGGCTGGATAGCCAGACAGATGGGCGACTAAGAAATTCAATAAATAAATAAATAAATAAATAATCTGACTATCCAACTACTGCTTTTATTAGAATCATAGAGTCAGAAGGGATCTTGGAGGGTCATCTAGTCCAACTCTCTGCTCAGTACAGGATACAGGGCCAGTGCCAGAGGGTGGCCAGGTCGGGCCCTGGCTGAGGACCCCTGTTGCTCGGAGGGGCCCTTACAGTGGGAGGGTAGCGCTCCCATTCTATGATACGTGGCAGTGTTGGCTCCTAACCCTGTTGTAGCTCGCAGAGAGGGAGATGCCAGCCCCCCCTGCAAACTGAGCAGGCCCACAACGCCTGTCTGCACATCCCACCAACCTCTCCCATTGTAATGAATGCTGTGCGCACTGTGCATGCATACCTGCCATCAACTAAGATGGAGGTAGAGGCTTCCCTAAGGGGCTGATGCCCCTGCCGCCATCTTGCTTGATGGCAGGCTTGTGTGTGTAGTGCAGTGCCCATGCATGCCATCAAACAAGATGGCAGAGGGGGCATCACCCCATTAAGGAAGCCCCTGCCTCCATCTTAGTTGATGGCAGCCATGCATGCACAGCACGCAGTTCATTCACGTTGAGGTGATGGAAGAGGTGGGTATGGTGTTTGGGTGAGCGCTGTGGGCCCAGGACAGGCTGGTGCCCAAGGGCCCAGTCATGACTGGCGCCGGCCATGGCGGGATGCCACAAAGCCAATTCAGAGTGACGGCAAAGCTCCCTGGATCAGCATTACCCTTGCTCTAAAAGGGCTAACCTCTTTGCCCTCCTGCTCACCACAAAAAGGGGATGCAGTCTTTTCAAAAGTGCCCTCTTTGGGTTTGGGTTTGGTCATCCATTTGGTAAATGTAACTGTGGTGATGGTTTTAGTTAAGGGAAAATAGATGTATTTTTTTTTAGCTGCTCTAAAAGAGGCTGAACTAAAGGAGAAATGTATCACATAGCCATTCAGTCCCAATTGACCACTGATGGTAGGCAGACCCTTGTTAAATAACCTCGAGGTTTCTAAACTGGTGAGTCTCTCTCTCTCTCTTTCTCTCTCTCTTGTGTCATCCAGAAAACTGGCACCCCCAAAATTTAATTTAATAGCTACTCACTCCAGCAACAGAACTAAGAGCCTGGATCCATATATTAAAGCTATTAGCAAGAGGGAAAATTGCATTTATAGAACTCTCTGAAGCTTTTATAATCAAAATAGCTTGGGAAAGAGTGCACACAAGTGAAATTAAGCACAAAAATTAGGTTATTATTCAAATTCATCAATGACCTTTCTTCTCCCCCCTCCCCCTCCCTGGTGTCCCATCCCTAATAAAAACATGTGTCAGGAGTCTTCTGGGTTAATTTTACAGGCGGAAGGGGGGGAATTCCAATTCAGCTCTCTGAGATTTTCACGTTAAATTAATGTAACGGATGCTTAAAAGCTTTGCCAATTAGGCATTGTTAGAAATGGGGCTGTCGGGTGCATGAAAATCAGCCTCCGAGTTGACATTTCAGTCGCTCTCACCCTTGGGTTGGTGTTCAATGTGCAGCACACCCCAGAGGTGGGCAGGTGGCATAACGCAATCACAGATGCACAGGGGTTCTCAAGCAGAAGAACAGGTGCCCTCAGAAGCAAGAGGGTGGGGTCTTCTCTAATGTAGGGGAAGATGTGCAAGTGCTGAAGAGCCTTGTTGGATCAGGCCAACGGTCCATCTGGTCCAGCATCCTGTCCACAGAGTGGCCAACCAGATGCCCCAATGGGGAGCCGGAAAGCAAGACCTGAGCACAACAGCACTCTCCCCACATCTCCCCACGTCTTCCTGTGCAGCTCCCTGGCAATGTGCCAGTTGCATAAGATACTGCAGTTGCAGCAGCATTTCTGTGCCCCCCTCATGTATTGGCTCCTCACTGTACTAACATCACACCACATGGTTACCCCCCCATCTACCTACTATTGGGGAGATGTTGGGGGAGAGTCTGGGGTGACAACATCCTGTAACATACAATCTGGGTCAGAGATATGGCCATGCAGAACACTTTACATGGTCTCCAACGCTGGGAAGGGCCATAGCTCGGTGGAAGAGCATCAGCCTTGCAATGCAGAAGACCCCGGGTTCAATCCCCAGCTGCATCTCCAGGTAGGGCTGGGAGAGACTCCTGCCTGAAACCCTGGAGAGCTGCTGCCAGTCAGTTTAGGAGATATTGAGCTAGATGGACCAATGGTCTGACTCAGTATAAGGCAGCTTTTTGTGGTGCTTCCTAACGGTGAGTTGCCATGACTCCCCTCTTCCTCCCTCTGGCCCTTGGCTGTGGTCTTGGGGCACCCCTCCTTCTTTGCATGAGGCTATTGGTGGCATAGCTTTATAGTCCCGGTCAGGTGGTCCAGAGGGAAGCCTCAATGCCTCAGCATTGCATCCAGATCCTTCAAGGGCTGGCGCCTTTTCCTGCAGCCGCTGGCTTTTTTGAGGCAGTGTCATTTCAAGATGTGGGGGATCCCCTCTGTCGTGATGACCCTGGAATTATGGAATCATAGAACAGTAGAGTTGGAAGGGACCTATAAGGCCATCAAGTCCAACCCTGTGCTCCATGCAGGAATCCAATCAGATTCCTCGTCTGCAACTCTGAGGACTTTGAAACTGAAGGGGAAGGGCATTTGCAGGGCCAGCCTGGAATCGCTGCCAACAGATGAACCTGCAGGGCTAGCACTCTCCCACCCCAACCTGAGGATGCGGCACGGCCATCCTCTGACTCAGAGGGCTCTGCTGGAGAAGACGTGAAGTTCCTCTGCTCCATCACAGTAGCACTGGAGAAGGCTGGGCTCTTTAAGTGGACAGCAGCTTGAGGCAAACAATTCAGGTGCACCTGCTGCCGCTCCTCCTCTTATATAAGGGCTCAGTTTCAGCTTGCTGGAGCAACATTAGAGTTTTGTGTTTGCTAGAGTGCAGGTTGAGCCTTTGCACTGCATTGGGCCTGGGCCTGGGCCTGGGCCTATATCCTGGTTGGCCCTTCCCTGGCTTCCCTGCAGAGCATGACACCCTCAGGGCAAGCTGCTCAGGTCCTTCCTGATCCTCTGACAAATCTGTGGTCAGAATGTGGTGGAAGTGGTTCCTCCACAGGGTTGAGGGGATAGGATGGAGGCTTTGGTGCCAGCAATTCAGAAAGGAGTGGATCCATCTCCTCCTTGGGGCTGCTGTTGTGGGAAGGTGCTGCATTGGAGAATGCCTGGGAGCATGGCAGCACCCTAGGGAGTTTCCCAGCTGCTTAGCAGAGAGGGACTGCTGTGTGAACAGGAAGAGGGAAATAGCTGCAACAAGCTCATTCCTCTAGTTAAGAGAAGGGCTGCAGGAGGTTACTTTCCATTGCTTTCCCATGTGGAATGATTCAGCCTCGTTCCAGAAGGATCTGTTTTGTTATTTCTTGCCTGCACTTCTAAATCAAGGACTCTGCTGGGACTTGGAAGGTCTACACCACCCTGAGTAGGTGGAACCCTCAGTAGCAAAGTCCTGCAGGTCCTTTGTAGCTCAGAACACCTGCTTTGCATGCAGAAAGTCCCAGTCTCAATCCTTAGCCTTTCTGGGTAGGGCTGGGAATGTCTCTCTTGCCTGAAACCCTAGAGAGATGCTGCCGGTCAATGTAGGCAATACTGAACCAGATGGACCAATGGTCTGACTTGAGATAAGACAGATTCCTATGTCCCTGCATCATCTTTGGGAGCTCTGGAAAGGAGCTGCCTCTTTTTTTTTGAAGCAAGTCCTGACATGCTTGGTATGTCCTCAGTCTCATTCACTTTGTCCTTCCTATCGGAGCCTGGATGTCTTGAGCAAAACTTGAAAGCTTCAGGGCAAGAATCTGAGTCTTATTTCAAATGTAGGGTGTGATGCTTCAGCTAACAGCAGACCTTAATAATGAGTGCTGTTATATTATGCGCAGGTACATTGCATTATGCATGGTGCTGACCCGAGCACTGATTTGCAATGCAAACACCATCAGGAATAAAAGTACCTAATAACTGGATTAAGGAAGGGAGTGACTCAAGATCTTTGAGCATCATGGGAGGGCAGAAGCATATCCTTGAATAGATGGTATTTGTTCTTCCCTGGTGCTTTAGGGAGATATTCAGGTGACAGAGGGCAGGTTCCACAAGATACACTGCTGTGTTGCAGGAAACCATCAGATTATTTTTTTATATATACTTTGAATCTGCAACAGCAAAAGACATTATAGCGTAATAAGCCCTAGATTTACTGAAATGCATTTGAAAGATTAGGGATCCATATTTTATGTTATTAGAAAGCATTTTTTAAAGACATGTTCAAGAATTGGCTATCTGAGCCCACACTCAAGGCTTGGAGATGCCCCTCAATTAGAGACCACTGATGAAAACTTGTTAAAACTAAAATGTATTTGGCAGGTTACTCGAAACACATCCTTCATAACCATCTTCTGGATTTCAAGGTTTTGAGCTAGCTACCTTTGGATTCTTTTCCTGTGGGGTAATCAGTATTTGTTAACAATCATAGCCTTAGCCAAGGTTCTTTTTTCTAAAACTCCTCAGCCTTTGGACGCAGCACCCCTCCCCACCTGAACAATGCAATTGCAGCCTGACTGCAATTGCATGTCAGTTAGCAAATACCATTCAGTACCAAAATCTGCTGCAGGTTGTTTATCAGATACAGTCACATGCTAAACGGCCTTGCATGTCAGTTGTCGGTTGCAGCCAAATGCCAAGTGTCGCAGCCTACCATGCAGACACTGAGTGTGGGAACGAAAGAAATGAAAAGTCAATCTCATCCAAGATTTGAAATAAAATGGCATTGGCTGCCTGCTACAGATATCAAACAGTGGGTTGCTCTTCAGATATTTGAATATTCTGTATCAAAGCTCACAAGCAGATCTGCAGGAGAATTTTTGAGAAGCAAATTGTTTTTGGTTCTGCTGTGTGACGTAAATGTCAGACCAGGCTCCTACGCCGCCAAGGTCATTGGGTGGCCTCTTAGCAATTGGGGGATATTTATTTATTTATTTGATGGATGGATTTATATCATGCTCCTCCTCAAAAATGGAGCACAGGGCAGCCTAACGGAGTGGCCTTTGTCCTTGCGCTTGATGTAAGGTTTTCCGGGTTGTGTGATGGGTCTCTTTTAGGGACGGAGAAGAAATTTGATTCAGTCCGCTCTTTTTTTTTTTTTTTTTTTTTTTTTCAATAATTTTTATTCAAATTTTCATAAAACATACAAGACAAAATCATAAAACATTCAAAGACAAAAAACAAAATCAAAAATAGTTAAACAAAAAGAAAAAAAGAAAAAAAAAAATAAAAAATAAAGAGTAAAATATTGACTTCCCATTTGTCAAAGATCAAATCAGTTATAAGTCTATAATATATAGCAATCCTGTCTCTTAAGTCATATTATAAAATCACTTTCCTCCAGTAGTTATCTTACTTAATCATCAAATCTCATAAACATTACTTTATTCTTTCCACAAAAAGTCAAAGAGAGATTTCAATTCTTTAAGAAATATATCTATCAATTTTTTTTTTCCAGATAAGCATATCGATTAATCCATCTCATTACTAATTATGATAATCTTATTGTCATAACCATAGTCAAAATAAACATTTCAATTAATCCATCACATCAGAATCTGTTAGGTTCAGTAATTTCAGTAGCCATTGTTCTATTATCTCTATTAGTTCCATTTTCCATCTTCCATCTTCAGTAGTCTTGTTAAGTCCAGTAATTTCAATATCCAATCTTCCATTATCAGTATTCCATAATAATCTTGCTGTCAAAGCCATAGTCCGCTCTTAAAGATCTGAATTTGCCCTTTCCAGAACAATATGTGAGCTGAAACTCAGTTACCCTTTCAAATTTGTACTTCTCTGGATGTTGCAATATCTTGTGGAACGCCTCTCCCGCTATGAACCGACCCGGTCACTTTGCTCAGCATCTAAGGCCCTCCTCCGGGTACCAACCCATCGGGAAGCCCGGAGGACAGTTACTTGATCTAGGGCCTTTTCTGTAGTGGCCCCCGAACTGTGGAACAGCCTTCCCGAAGAAGTACGCCTGGCGCCGACACTTCTATCTTTTCGGCGCCAGGTTAAGACCTGGCTATGCTCCCAGGCATTTTAAGCGTTTAATGTTATAACTTTAAAACTTTTATTTTTTTGTTTGCTGCTTATGTTTACTGTTGGTAGTTGATTTTATTGTGATATTCTGTATTTTAACCTTTTTGTACACCGCCCAGAGAGCCACTTGCTATGGGCGGTTTATAAATGAAACAAACAAATAAATAAATAAATAAATTCTCCCGCCAGGTAATATAGACACAAATGCATAAGTGAGTGCATGCATTGGTGAAAATAACATGCAGACGTTCATTGTATTAGGGAATGTTGCTTTGAAAAAATGGGCATATTGGGCAAAATTGCACATGTGTGCATGTTCACCTTCTCTGAATTTTGCCGTGCAATTTGCCAGTCATGTAATGCATATACCGGGGTAAGGTGTGCACAGGAATACCTATAGCTAGGGAATATAACATTAAAATGCATTATATCAGGGGAAAATGGCAACATGTGTACATTAGACAAAATGCCACACAAAATTCACACATTTTCATGACTTTTTTTTTTAAAAAAAGGGAAATGATGTGGAAAATATGGAGAACTCTGGAAATGGAAAACTGAGACACCAAAACAGACAGATTTGTCCACCTTTAGTCTCAATGCAGTTCCCTTCTTTAGCCATAACTTTGCGTTGGCATGTGGGTGGTGTTGCTACAGAGCATCTCTGAGGTTCCCAGTTCCAGTCCTGCTGGGAGCTGGAAACAAATAGCTGCAGGCTACATTCTTCCCAATGCACAGAGTAAATAGTTTTGACTGGTGGGAGCCCAGTTCATGTCATCCTTCACAGCCTTCACCTGCCACCTTCTGATTGGCAGAATAATCCATATGACGGAAGCCTCCCCGTCTCCATCTAACAGAAGGAGGGGTAGCCCAGCCAACATCTGCATGGAAGGCCAACTGAGATTTCTTGCTTGCTCTCCAAGATGAAACCCGAGTGGCTGTGTGCTGCGCTCGTTGCCAAAATTGGTTGAATTTTCTGGCACCAGCCCCCCGCAAAAGATTTGAGGAAAGCAGGGAAGGGGGGACACGGTGGCACTGACAACCACCTTGGCAGCATGTCTATCCCCTTCCCAATTAATGCTCATCCAGCTTTAATGGAATAAGCAATTAACAATGTTAATTTTAATCTCGTTTGCTAATGAAGGCAGTCTAATGTCACAATAGTTGGCAGGGGCAGTGACCGAAAGCAGGGGGGAAAATAATCTAGGGATAGATGAGTCCGTTAGTTTCAGGTTTCTCCTTTTTCCAATCTTAAATTCAGTTTGGCACATTTCCATATCAGTTTGTGATTTTTTTTAATATATAAGAACTTGCCGAAATATGTCAGCATTTGGGCGTGCATTTCTCCTGCATGGTATGCAGTTGCCGAATGTACACATGTTTGCAAGCAAAATAGAATGCATGTTTGTCTGCTATTTTCTGTAATCTATATGCACAGTTTCCTCTAACATAAGTGTTTTTGTACACACTTTCTGGTTGGGAAACCACACCCTAAATTTTGGAGCTGGATACATTTCAAATAATAGCTGCCTTTCAGTCTGTGTGGTCTTTCCAGAAGTGCAAATTTGGCACTTTGCATTAAAGTGGGCGTAAGAAGAGCCTGGCAGGTGGATCAGACCAAAGGTCCACTTAATCCTCCTTCAGAACCATGAAAACTGAAATCTTATTTTATTCTCCTTCACAAAGAGCACAGATGAACTATGAAATTTTCTCCCACAAGAGGCAGTGATAGCCAGCAACTTGGATGGCTTTAAAATAGGATTAAACAAATTCATGGAGGATAATAAAACTGTCAGCGGCTACTAGCCAGATGGCAATGCTCTGCCTCCACGGTCAGAGACAGTATGGTTCCAACTAACACTTGCTGGAAGCCGCAGGAGGGAAGAACTCAGGTCCTGATTGCAGGTTTCCCACTGGGGCAACTGGTTGGCCACTGTGAGAACAGGATGCTGGACTAGATGAGCCAATGGACTGACCCAGCAGGCTCTTCTGATGTCCTTACGGGAAGGAACGCAGCTCAGTGGCAGAATTCATACACTGCTCACGCTTAGAAGGCCCCTGATTCAATCCTCAGTGTCTTCTGGTTAGAGATGGCTGAGAAATTTGATTCAGTTCACATTGGAAGCCACATCTCTCAAATCCACATTTTCTGAAACAACGTGAGAACTGAAAGACAGCCGTCCTTCGAAATCGGCACTTATTCAAATTTTGCAGTGCGGTTTGCCGACCAGACAAGGTTTACACAAATGCATATGTTAGTGGAAAGGGTGCATAAAAATATATGAGTGAAAATAACGTAGAAATGCATTACATGACTAGAAATGGTTTGGGGAAAAGTGTACACGAGTCAAAACTGCCTATAATATGTGCACTTAGGATAAATTTGCACGGGGATTTTTTTTTAAAAAATGGCAAATTGCTGCAGCAATGTGGAGAACTGAATTTTAAGAGTGGAAAAATGAGACATGGAGGGAATCAAAACTGACTGATCCTTCATTCCCTGCTCCAGGTACAACTGAGCATGCCGCCTATCTGAAATCCTGGAGAGCTGTTGCCTGTCAGAGTAGACAGTACTAGGCTAGATTGTGGGAGGCTGTGTGGATCCAGAATTGGCCTCCACAGTCACTTATGGACCCATTGTTAAAGATCTTACCCTGGAAGACAATCTTATAATGAAATAAAGCAGATTTCCATGGTTTTAGGTTTCTTGCCATGGTTTGGGTATGGTTCATTGTTATGGGGAAGATTAGTATATTCCATTTGGGAAGGCTGTTGCAGAACTAACCAAACTTGCCAGCCCCCCATTACACTGGGTGGCCCAGTTTCCTCTGATAGGGATCTTGCAGGAGTGGCAATGTTCCCTTGCACAAAATTCAAGGAGATGCTTTGCACGTATGCCATGGTTCCTTGCAAGCTCTTCCTCCACACCACTGTGGCCAAGTGAATGTCGGGTGGTAATTGCTCATAGATTCCATACTACCAACCAAAGACAATTGAGGGTCACAGAATCGGCAGGTGTCTCCTGAATCGCCTAAGATCTGTGTTCTCAGGAAAAGCTTTCTGCATGTACATGGCAAGAGGTTCCTGCTTTGTGTCATTCAAGGAAGGGGCCAGCCACTGACAGATGCCTGCAGCATTTTTCCAGGATGCAAAGCTGCTAAACCCTATTTTTTTAAATGAAGCCATTGAGACAATCCAGGATTTGATTTGTGCAACCATGGCATGGAGAAGTCAGGTGGAAAATCATTTAATTAAAATAATCAAGTGTCAAAGGGAGGCTATAATGTGAATGGTTGCCGAGGCCACACAACAGAAGGAAATGAGAAGGTCTCCAGGGAATAACATTCTTTTTGATGCATGGGAGAGTGATCCAGATCCTTCTTTAAGACTAATGATGAGTGGACTCTGCTCAGCTAACAGGGCTAGCAAACCAAGCTATTTTCCTCCCAAAGTGACTGCTGGATCAGAGCAAAGGCATTTTCCTCCCAAGGTGGAAAATAGCCTATTTTATTCCAAGCTTAACTCTCCTTTAAACTTTGTTTTGCTCCCAGTGTCATGGGGAGCACAACAAAGTTGGAAGGTCTTCCCTCCAGATGCCCCTTTAGATGATGAGACCCATCCCACTTCAGGTGGAGCTAGCAGCTGACATTGAGCTTCAGCTCCTTTATAACACTGTGCCTGAAGATGACTATTGCAAAGTAGCATCTTTCCATGGGAAAACCACTGCTTTAGTGGTTTTAGTGGTTCTAACACCACAAATATTAAGTTGAATCCATGTCAGTATGACAGATAAATGTTGGAGATACAATGCTAATGGTTCTGATCTATTTCAATGTATTGGCCTTGCCTTAAAATATTTTTAAAAGATAAAAGCAATAACCTATAGCCAGTGTTTACTTTTATCTATGGATCCTGTAATCATTTTGATAGCATACGTGATGGACATAATACAGACGTCTCAGATGACAGGAAGACGGTTACACACTTATTAATGGCTACTTGGTTGACAATCAAATGGGAAAAGATCAATCCACCTTCCACTGAAGCACCGCTTTTAAGTATTTGGGATTTAGCCTATATGGCCAAACTCACTAATGTTATAAGAATAAGAGAAAGGAACAACAAATGATTCATTTATGTGGAAATGGAGTCTGTTTATTCATTGTTGGAATGATAAAATACAGAATACTCTCCAACCGCATATTGTGCTAGGAAATGTCTGAGTAACATGTATTTTCTCTTTTCTCTTCTTTTCTTCTCATTTTCACTCCTCTCTTATTATTATTAATACTGTTATTTTCCTTTTGCTCTTTTATATATTCATTATCTTAGGAAAGCTAAAAGAAATCTAAAAGAATACAGTTGTGCTATATTTTTAATTTCTTAATTCTGATGATTGTACTGGCGTTCCCCCCCCCCCTTTAAATTATTATCATCAATGCACCAGGGTACAATTTGCATGAAATGTTTGGCATTCTAAAATTACCCCTTCCCCTCAAAAACTAGGGGATCAGGGGATGTCCATAAGATTTCGATGCATACAAAGTTGGGGTGCTTCAGAAGGATTTGGGGTTTGAGGTGAAGCAGGACCTGTATGAGGCAGCATGAGTTGAAGCAGGGGCCCCTGAAGTATGTGATTTAAAGAAATGCTCCAGACAAGCGTCTGCTAAAAGTGAAATGATGTCTCTAAGCTTACCATGTAAGGAAAACACCAGGGTGGGGAGTGGGAGTGCAAGCAACTTTGTAAATTAAAAGCTTAAAGAAAACATTAGGATTAGGAGGGGTAGGGGACACTCCTTTGTGACTAACAGGTCTAGCTTGCAATAAGAGGGAATGATTTTACCAGCGCTCTCCAATCCCAGTTATTTGGGGGAAGGAGGAACTTTGCCAGAGTGAACCGTAAGTCTCTAAGCTAAAGGAAGATGCCAGGATGAGAAGGCAAAGGGAAAGCTGACTGACTGGTAAAGCCTGTAATTAGAAGCAATAGCTTCCCCTAGAAAACAAATCTCTTTCAGTTCTTTCTACTCCAAAATCAACTTTGAAAGGAGTGCAGCACAGACATCCCTGGGCCTATTGCCTATAATTTAGTAGGTATTAGCATAGTGGGGAGGAGAGCTTGGCTGGGAGTCCAGAGTCTGAGTTCAAATCCCCGCACGTGTCTCCTGGGTGTCAAGGGCCAGCTAAACATCACCCCACAGTGAGTGGCTCAGGGGTTACGTGCCCTGCCACCTGTGCAGCCGTGGGCAAGCTGCATCGTCCCAAGGAGCCCAGTTGCCCCCCAGCTGGCAGTTGCGGACAAGGAAGGGGCTGGCTTGTGCAGCTGTGGCAAGCTGAGCAGCCCCTAGCCAGCTGGGGAGGACTAGCCTCAGAGGGAGGCAATGGTAAACCCCCTCTGGATACCGCTTACCATGAAATCCCTATTCGTAGGGTAGCCATAAGTCGGGATCGACTTGAAGGCAGTCCATTTCCATTTTCCATCCACTCTGGAGGGGCGATTATGTCTGCAAGCTCTATTCACTTCTGTCAAAAGGTAAACAAAAAATCTCAAGAGTGAACAGGGAGATAAACTAATCAAATTTTCATGGACCCACAGCCAAATTGGGCAACCAATGATGCACCTTGGACTGAGGTAGACTTTTCCCCGAAGCAGTAGATTGGGGTCCAAGCATAAACCAAAACTATCTTGCAAGATGCCAGCCAGCCAGCTGTCTCTTCTAGGAACTGGCAAGAAGACATGCCAGTAGAGGCTGGTCCATTAGGGCAAGTGGGGCCCTGCCCCACCAACTCAATTTGCCCTCACCTGTCTACCTTCGTACTCATCATCAGTCCAGGGGCTGGGGGCACTACCTGCCCACTTCCTCTTCCTGAGCCTCCGTGTTGCCCTTGTGCAACTCAGCAGGGAGGAAGATGGGGACAAAACTAGAATTAGCTTCCTCTTCCTCTAACTGACTCTATTGTTTGGGCTACCTGTTTTCCACCCTGTCACTCTCGATGGGCACCAGCCACCACTGGGACATCCAGGTTCTGGTGCCAGACAGGTTCTTTTTCATGCATCTTCTTTCACCTTGTGAGGAATGAACACTGCACAAACTTAGATGCACCCAGCTCAGTGGGCCAGCATATTCATTCATATGAGGAAGCTGCTAACATCCAAGGTACATGCAGTATTATTGGGATTCGCTTTCAGAAAAAAGTGAATAAGTAAATTAATTTCCATCTGTTGCCCAATCTTCTGCCTTTCTGTAAATTCAGGAATTCTGCTGCAAGGCAAAGAAGTCTAGGAGACAGACAGCGGGAACGGAATTGGCGCCAATTCCCTGCTCAGGGGTGTCGAGAGAACTGTTAGCTCACAATAACATTGTCACGGTGCTATAGATTTTCATGGCAGCTGGGTGTTGCGTTTTTGACAGAATAATTTTGTCATTTTAGCAATCACTTTGATTTCCCTGCCAAAAGGAAAGATGGGAAATCAAAAGAGGAGAGACTCTTGTGTTACCTTTCTCTGTCTCCTTGTCATATGATGAGGTTCTGCAACGATTTCTTTCACTGACAGAATGCAGGGGAGGAAACCCAACAACACACTGTTCTGCGATGCCTAAACTCTGGTAGTACCAGAGACCCCAACAAAGACTGGAGGTAGCGGTGCACCTGCAGGCAAGCCTCAGTGAGGTCAAGCGTGATGGCATGCCCAATGGGGTTTAAGTTTACCAAATGAAATCATCCAATTACTCCATACCATGTGGTGACTGTGCTGATCCCTGGCAGTGAGACCTGCATTTTGCTCTTCTGAGTATTCTAAAATGTTGGGGAACCAGGGAGTGTCAGATATTATAAGGTTTCAACCAGGAGTGGCATGGCTTCGAGCTTTGATGGCTACCTGTCTAGGTTCTAGGCCAGCTGTCAGAATTCTCCCAGTGCCATGCCCCTTCCTTATGCCCAACCGCTATCCTTAGGCCACACCCTCTCTCCTCTGGCCACACCCCTCACCAACCCTGTTCCAGACTCTGATTTCTGCATGGCTAGAATGTGGCCTCCTGTACGAAAGATAACAGTCACATCCATTGCTCCACCCACATTTGCTTCTGGCCCCACCCACTACTGATGTGCAGCCTCCAGAACAGCCTTTCCCAACCAGTGTGCCTCCAGATGTCGTTGGACCACAATTCCCATCTTTCCTGACAATTGGCAATGCTGGCTGAGGCTGACGGGAGTTGTGGTCCAACATCTGGAGGCACACTGGTTGGGAAAGGCTGCTCCAGAAGGTTCCCCAAGAGGGAATATGGCTCTCAGGCTGACAAAGTCTCCCCATCCCTGCTCGGGATCCAGGGAGAACAGGTTGCCAGTCCAAGTGGTCCTATGAGGAAAGGCTGCAGCCTTTGGGGAGATTTAGTTTAGAGAAATAGGCGAATCCCTCTCGCATAACAGACTGGAACCCGTGGACTTCCAATGAAGCTGCATATTGGAAGAAAGATAGTCTTTCTTCACACAACACATAGTTAAACTATGGAATTTGCTCCCACAAGAGGCAGTGATGGCCACCAACTTGGGCGGCCTTAAAAGAGGATTAGAGAAATCCATGGAGGATGAGGCTATCCCTGGTTCGTAGCCATGATGGCTATGCTCTGCC
The DNA here is from genome assembly GCF_030035675.1 of Rhineura floridana. Classification (NCBI taxonomy): domain Eukaryota; kingdom Metazoa; phylum Chordata; class Lepidosauria; order Squamata; family Rhineuridae; genus Rhineura; species Rhineura floridana. Next base: position 2,400,166 of record NC_084500.1, on the reverse strand, counting down.
TCCATATTTGGAGACTGCATGCTCCCAACTACCAGTTGCTGGTAACCACAGGAGGGGAGAGTGCTCTTGTATGTAGGTCATGCTTGGAAGCTTCCCATGGGCACCTGGTTGGCCACTATGAGAACAGGATGCAGGATTAGATGGGCCCCCTTTGGCCGGATCCAGCAGGCTCTTTTGTTCTTATGTCCAGAAGCAGGCATGTGCTCCTCAGCACAGGCAGGAGTTGAGTTCCAGATCTGCGGGCTAGAGGCAGGTGCGTAATCAAAACCAGGAAGGGGTCAACATCCACAACATTGGGCTCACTGTTTGGACTGCACTTTTTGATTACTGGAACAACAAGCTACATACGTCAAACGATGCTTTTGAGATGTTTATGATGTAATTTTAGGAATTGATGTTCTGCGTGGAAGATGAAATAAAGTAACCTTTCCTCATAGTCCCCAAGCTCCTGTCCTTCTTTGTCACCCCCTTCCAGGCACATCCTCATTGTCAACATCCTTCTTAAACTAGGGTGCCCACAACCGGACATAGTTTTCCAATTCCTGTTCAAAGCACATCTTTGCCAGATGTTTACTCTCCTTAGGCCTTGCTAACAAATAGCAATGAATCACTGCCAGATGGCATGTTCTCTGGAGTCAGAGGCTCTGCCTTCCAGTGTCTGCAGCTTCTGTGAAATCATTCCCACTTTGCATTTGATCACTGTGAATGGGACTGAAGTGGTGTCTCATCTCTTGTGACGTTCGTCAGGTGTTCTAGTAACGGATACATCCGACCTTGTCATGGCATGTTTCTTGAGGGGACATGCTTCCAGGAGAAATCCATTTCCCCTGCGGAAGAGAGGAGGCACAAATCAGATCTGACACTGAATTTCACTGTGTGAAATACAAGATGTGTTCTGGAAGACACTTGACCCACATATGATCCATAAATGGTATCAGGAAATATGGAAATTAGTTTTTCCATAAGTGCTAACACATAGTTCAAAAGCAATGAGACAAGGAACAGTTGCAGACAAGTTCTATGAACAAAGGTATAGCTTTATTGTTTTTGTTAGTCAGTGATGGGGCATGCAAACCTCCAACCTCGCATGGTCAGATATGGCGGTCCACATTGGGATAATTATCTGGAAAACAATTCAGGACAATAACCATTTAATATATGCTTACCTCCCTAGAGCATTGTAGGTACCATAACGCCTATTGTCAACTGAACTATTTTCTCTCATTGTTGTATAAGTTATTCTCATTTTGTATTCTATTCTACCCAAAAACCAATAAGAACATTATTAAAAAAAGGAAAAAAGGGGAAAAAAGAGTCCCATCCTGGCAAAACATCTCCTCTGGTGGCAACAGTTCCATCCAGCTATACTGTGTCACGGATGCTGCAATCGAACCCCCAAATTCTGTCCTGTTTCAGTCTTGCTCATACTCAGTCACAGGGGTGAGCAGTGACGTGGCCACATTTGCTGATGATACTAAATTATTCAGGTTTGTTAAAACAAAAAGGGATTGCGAAGAGCTCCAAAAGGACCTCTCCAAACTGAGCGTATGGGCGATAAAATGGCAAATAAAATGCAATGTAAACAAGTGTGAAGTGATGCATTTTGGAGCAAAAAATCTTAATATAAACTCATAATATATAAACTCATGGGGTCTGAACTAGAGGTGACAGGCCAGGGACTTGAGGTCATAGTGGATAGCTCGATGAAGTTGTCGACCCATTGTATGGCATCTGTGAAAAAGGCAAATTCCATGCTAGCGATAATTAGGAAAGGTATTGAAAATAAAACTGCTGTTGATATAATGGCATTGTGCAAATATATGGTGCAGCCATATTTGGAACACTGTGTACAGTTCTGGTCACCTCACCTCAAAAAGGATATTGTAGAGTTGGAAAAGGTTTGGAAAAGGGCAATCAGAATGATCAAAGGGATGGAGTGACTCCCCTATGAGGAAAGGTTGCAGCATTTGGGGCTTTTTAGTTTAGAGAAAAGGTGAGCCCAGAGGCGACATGCCAGAAGTGTATAAAACTATGTATGGCATTGAGAAAGTGGATAGAGAAAAGTTTTTCTCCTTTTCTCATAACACTAGAACTTGTGGACATCCAAAGAAGCTGAATGGTGGAAGATTTCAGAACAGACCAAAGAAAAGACTTTTTTAGTCTGTTGTTGTTTTGATTGTTCTAAAAATGTTTTTAATAACTTGCCTTTAACTGTTTTATTGATAACTTTTAATGTTTTTTGTAAACAACCTAGAGGTTTGTTTGATTTTTACAACCATGCGGTATATAAATTTTATTAAATAAAATAAAGAAAACATGACCTCAGACTGCCCTGACCTTACCTCTTGCCTCAACCCTTGTTTTGGACTCTAAATACTTGGACCCTGACCTCAGACCGGCCCTGAATACTACTTCTGCCTGTTGATGTTGCTGCTGGCAAATACCCTGATTACTCTGGATCCTAGAGGGAAACAGGACATTGGATCCTGACCCGGCATTTTCCTGTCTCTGTCCGTCCCAATACTCTCATGTTATGATTTATGCACTGTTGTTTGTGACCTTGGCTATCTATGGCCCCTTGCCAAGAGACTGCAATAAGCATGGATCCCCTTTTGTCCTCCCGGGTCAGAACATCAGCTATAGCAGAAGCATGGGCAGTGAGAGGTGCAGAATCTTAAGTGCGGGCGCACTCAGAAAAAGCCAGCTTTATTGCAAGATTTGATGTTATTCCACAGAGCTAAGACCACCTGAATGCTAAAGATCCTCTGTGGTTTTGAGAGCTCATGTTAATTTACCGGCAGAGTGGTGAGACATCCTGAGACACATCCTCACAGCTGCTAGACACCAAAGGTGACCAAAGTTCACCGTTTTAAGAGTGGCATACCAAAATGTCCTTACATCTGGGAGCTAGACTTCCATACCATTTATTTATTTATTTATTTATTTATTTTATTAAACTTTTATACCGCCCAACTAGCAAAAGCTCTCTGGGCGGTGAACAACAGAGAGTACTAAAATACACAATATAATACAATAAGAACATTTAACAATAAAACAATCTAAAATCAATTACAACAGATAAGAAAATCAATAGCTTAGGTTAAAATGCATTGTCTCTTGTGTTTCAGTTCACTTCTGCGTTGACCTCAGTCCTCAATGTGCCCTGCAAAGCATGTTGGGCTATCACAGCCTTCCCCTGTACAGTTCTGGCTGCCTCACTTCACAAAGGATATTGTAGGGTTGGAAAAGGTTCACAAGAGGGCAACCAAGATGTTCAGGGGGGTGGAGCAGCTCCCCTATGAGGAAAGGTTGCAGCATTCGGGGCTTTCTAGTTTAGAGAAAAGGCGAGTCAGAGGAGACATGATAGAAGTGTATAAAATGATGCATGGCATGGAGAGAGTGGACGGAGGAAAGGTTTTCTCCCTCTCTCATAACACTAGAACTTGTGGACATCCAATGAAGCTGAATGCCAGAGGATTCAGGACAGACAAAAGGAAGGACTTCTTCACATAGTGCATAGCTAAATTAGGCAGTGATGGCTACCAAATTAGATGTCTTCAAAAGAGGATTAGGCAAATACATGGAGGAGCACAAGGCTATCAATGGCTACTAGCCACAATGACTATGTTACTTCTGAATACCAGTTGCTGGAAACTGGAGAAGTGGAGAGGACTCTTGCACACAGGCTCTTCTGATGGACCAGAGCAGCTGAGTTGAGTCTCACCCTTCATACAGTTTTTAAAATTATGCATGCATGGAGAACATGGATAGACCAAACTTTTTCTCCCTCTCTCATAACGCTAGAACTCATGGACATCCAATGAAGCTGGATGCTGGAAGATTCGGGACAGGCAGAAGAAAGTGCTTCTTCATGCAGCGCATAACTGAACTATAGAGGCAGCGATGGCCACCAACATGGATGGCTTTCAAAGAGGATTAGAGAAATCCATGGAGGAGGATAGGCTACTCGCCATGATGGCCGTGCTCTGCCAGCATAGTCCGAGGCAGTATGCTTCTGAAAAACAGTTGCTAGTAGCTGCAGGAGAGAAGAGTGCTCTTGCACGTAGGTTCTGCTTGTGGGATCCCCATAATGGGCATCTGGTTGGACTAGATGGGCCTCTGGCCTGATCCAGCATGACTTTTCTTATGTTGAACTGAGAGAACCAAAATGGACAGGCCCTTCCATCTCTAGTCCTGACCGGTGGCCTTTTTCTACCAGAGGTCCAGCTGGTCAATGGGCTCAGCCATTGACAAGGACAGGTGGTGAACTCCTAAAACAACATCTGGGGCACAATGTGCAATGATGACCGGGGCATACCCAACCCTACTTGGGGTTTGAACCTGAGACCTTCTGCATGCAAAGCAGATACTTTGTCACTGGGCTATGGTCCTTCCCAGAATCAGACCATTGGTCCATCTAACTCAGTATTGTCTACACTGACTAGCAGCAGCTCTCCAGGATTTCATAGAATCATAGAATAGTAGAGTTGGAAGGGGCCTATAAGGCCATCAAGTCCAACCCCCTGCTCAGTGCAGGAATCCAAATCAAAGCATTCCCGACAGATGGCTGTCCAGCTGCCTCTTGAATGCCTCCAATGACGGAGAGCCCACTACCTCTCTAGGTCATTGGTTCCATTGTCCTATGGCTCTAACAGTTAGGAAGTTTTTCCTGATGTCCAGTCAAAATCTGGCTTCCTGCAACTTTCAGGCAGGGGACATTCCCAGCCCTAACTGGAGATGCCACTGGAGATTGAACCTGGGACCTTCTGCATGCAAAGGATGGACCTTTCACTGCCACAAACCCTCTGTGGGGTTGGAGGACCCATTAAGATGGTCCGCCCCAGGCGGTTGATGGAACTTGATGGATTCCTGAATGCGCTTGGGGATACATTGGAGCAAGCACACAGCCACTCGGCTGAAGCCCTGGTGGAGGGCTGGAATGCCGCAATCACCGGAGCTTTAGACCGGGTGGCTCCGAAACGCCCTCTCCCCCTGAACAGAACTCAGACGGCACCGTGGTTTACCCCACGGTTGCGAACTCTGAGGCGGGAGGTGAGACAGCTAGAGTGCCGGTGGCGGAAGTCTCGCTCTGAGGACGATCTAACACTGGTTAGAGCTGCTGCTGCAGCCTATCATGTGGCAATAAGGGCAGCAAAAAAAGATTTTTATGGTGTCTCTATTGCATATGCAGAGTGCTGTCCCAGGAGACTATTCCAAGTGGTCCGGAGCCTGGTCGGTCCAGTTGCTCCAGAACCGATGGAACATGATAAGGTCTCCTGTGATGAGTTTCCTAAACACTTTGCAGATAAAATCGATCATATTAAAAGCGAGATTCCGTACACTGTGGATACAGAGAGTGAGCCAGAGGTGAACAGTGTTGCTTCGGTGGCATGGGATCGGTTCCAGCTTCTTCCTTCTGATGAAGTGGACAAGGTGCTTTCAACTCTAAGGCCGACCACCTGCCTACTTGACCCTTGCCCTTCGTGGCTCATTATGAGCTGCAAAGATAGACTGGGAGAGAGGATCAAGCTGATGATAAATGCATCGCTTGAAGAGGGAATAATGCCATCAGTGCTCAAGGAAGCGATAATAAAACCAATTTTAAAAAAGTCCTCCTTGAACTCTCAAGATCTGAACAACTTCCGCCCAGTCTCAAATGTGCCATTCTTAGGCAAGGCAGTTGAGCGGGTGGTGGCTAAACAGTTGCAAGCACACTTGGAAGAAGCAGATTATCTGGATCCATTTCAGTCGGGCTTCAGACCGGGACATGGGACTGAAACAGCCTTGGTCGCCTTGGTAGATGATATGAGAAGGGCGTGGGATAGAGGCGAAGGCACCTTCCTTGTCCTCCTCGATCTCTCAGAGGCTTTTGATACCGTCGACCATGCTATCCTCTTGGATTGCCTGCAGAGGTTAGGTATTGGGGGCACTGTATTGCAGTGGTTCCATTCCTTCCTCTCTGGGAGATACCAAAGAGTAGCATTGGAGGAAGAGGTTTCAGATCCCTGGCCCCTCACTTGTGGGGTGCCACAGGGTTCTATCCTTTCTCCAATGCTCTTTAACATCTATATAAAGCCATTGGGAGCAATCATCAGGGGATTTGGGCTGCAATGTCATCAGTATGCGGATGACACGCAGCTCTATCTCTCATTTAAATCTTCACCAAGGTTGGCTGTGGAAACCCTGTCCAAGTGTCTGGAGTTGGTGAGTGGCTGGATGGGAAGGAATAAGTTGAAGCTGAATCCTGACAAAACCGAGGTGCTGTTTGTGGGAGACAAGGGAAGGCTGGGAGATATAGACCTGGTGCTTAACGAGGTACGATTGCCCTTGAAAGACCAGGTCCGTAGCCTGGGGGTCATTCTTGACTCCCAGCTGTCTATGGAGCTTAACATTTCAGCTGTGAGCCGAGCAGCTCTGTATCAACTCCATCTGATACAGAGGCTACGCCCCTACCTTCCCAATCATCTGCTCCCACTGGTGGTACATGCCCTGATCACCACTCGCCTAGACTACTGTAATGCGCTCTACGTGGGGTTACCCTTGAAAACGGTTTGGAAATTACAGCTGGTACAGAATGCAGCGGCACGTCTGATTGCAGGCAGCCGCTGTAGAGATCACATCACTCCTGTGTTGAAGGAGTTGCATTGGTTACCGGTTGTGTACCGAACCCAATTCAAGTTGTTGGTTTTAACCTTTAAAACCCTATACGGTTGTGGCCCAGCCTATCTGAAGGAGCGCCTCCAGCATCGACAGGGATGCCGCTCAACAAGATCGACCTCAGAGGGCCTTCTCTGGATCCCACCAGTCAAAATAGCTAGGCTGGTGAGGACTCGAGAGAGGGCCTTCTCAATAGTGGCCCCCACCCTCTGGAACTCTCTCCCAGGTGATATACGCCATGCCCCGTCTATAATGAGCTTCCGCAGGACCCTGAAGACTTGGCTTTTTAGGCGGGCGTTTGAGATGGACTAGTTTTTTTACTGTTTTTAAATTTTAATTGTTTTATATACTGTTTTATCTTGTACGTTGCCCAGAGTGGCTGGACAACCAGCCAGATGGGCGACTAACAAATTTAATAATGAATAGATAAATAAATAGATAAATAAATAAATAAAGCAGATGTTCTGCCTCTGAGCAATGACCATTCCACTTTAGAAGTGTTCTCCTTTCCTATAACGCATAGTTCACTTATGAAGATTTACTGCTGAAGATGTGTTTTTTTAAAGGATTCAGTTAGGTTTCTGAGCAAGTTCGCATGCCAGACTATAGAACTGGCTGGTTTTATGTTGTAGCCTGCAAGATGCTTGCAAAAATTACTGTACTGATAAGTATCCTGGGCCCACAGATGTTTGAAGGCTTCTGGAAGCCAAGGTCAAATCCCAGCATCTTCTGGTTCACCTTTCCCGTTGCTTTCTTGGCAAGAGCACAGAGCTTGTGGGGAAAACCTGTGGCCCTCCAGATATTGCTGAACGACAAATCCCATCATCCCTAGCTAGTGGAGACTGGTGGCTACTATGTCAGTGGGGCAGTGAATTTGCTTCGGCTTTTAGTCTGAACGTTCTAGGAGGTGTCCAAGGTGCTGAATCTATTTTTAAATATATATATACCTATTTCGGATATGGTTTCTTGCTTTTTTCAAAGTTCAGTTCACCCCATTTCTATATCAGCTCACAGTTGAAACAAAAGTCTTCAGAAAAATTCATATACATTTTCTTGTGGGCCTTTGGCCAATCCAGTAGTGCTCTTCAAAGAGTTCAATGTGCCCCCCCAAGAAAACCAGTTCAGTCCACACAACCCACAACTAGGAATGGAAGAATCTGTCAGTGACAGTTCTCTCAGTTTCTCATTTTACCAATCTTAAATTCAGTTCTCTGGGTTTCTTCAGCAATTTGTGTGTTTTTTTTTTAAAAAAAATAATCATTGTGAAATTTCTGCCGCATTTTAGTGCAAAGTTCTCATAATAAACACATTTTTGCATAAAGTCTTTGACTAATGTACACATTTTTGCAAGCAATTTTCCCTACTATAATGCATTGCTTATATTTTATTTTCACAAATATATTCATTTTTATGCACACTTTAATGCACATGTTTTAAACCATTGGTTGGTTGGAGAACTGAATTGCAACATTTTGGATGAGTGCATATTTGGAAGGATGGCTGTGTGCTGGTTCTCATGTTGTTTTGGAAAGTCTAACTTTGACAGATTCTGTCTGAAATGCAAACACAATCAAATTTATCCTCCAACCCAGGCTTCACCCCCTTCTACTGCTCATGCAAATCTGAGCCAAGCTTGCATCACACAAGGGCTTCGAATCACTGTAGTAGGCTCTTTCCCCCTTGAAACAATTACAAAAGAGAGAGAGAGAATATAAGTTGCCAAAAAAAATGGAAGGATATCGTCCTCAACTAGTTTCCTGTGAGAACAGGTGTAGTGAGGGAAATGCATTGTGTGGCTCCATTTCTGAGAGCTCATTATCTTTTCGTGCGATTTCAATATCTCTGAATTATGAAGCTGCTAATTTGTATTTTAATATGCCCCCTTGTGTCCTGCCAACCATAAAAATGAAGCAAATTCAATCAAAGGCCATTCCTTATCTCATCCGAAAGCAGGTTTTGCCAGGGTGCTATGGAGTCTTCAGTCCATTACACCGTAACTGGAAGGGAGAGAGAAGCAGGGGGAATCTGAGTTCCTTCCCGGTATATCGGGCTCCGTAGAAGCAAGGCAAAGATTGACCATCAGTTGCTTGAGCTGTAATGCGTGAGATGTTGAGAGAGCATCGCAACCTTTCTAACACCTTGAATCACCAGTGAACAAGCCCTGGCTTATTCTCTGTTCGTAGAGGGGAAACACCCCCCCGCATGATGCAGAGATGCCAAAAGGGCAGGAGTTGCAGCCCCCATGGCTGTCGTAATGGGTACCCTTCAAGCATGCGCCATGCTTTGTATCCATGTTTATGGGACTTAACTTTAATGTCTTAATATATATTGAGCAATGCACGCACATAACGGCTCTCCCGGGACCTGTAATTCTGAAGGCTCTGATTTTTGCATGTGTGAAAACCCCAACCTTTTCCGTTAATTTATACTGGATTTTAAACCGAGAAGGAAACAGCCCATCCACCATAAAGAGAACAAGGTTCCCACATTGTATTGAAAAGCCTACACTTGTAGTACTCGTCATGAGAAAAGACAGAATAGAAATCATCATTTCAGTCCCTGACCTCACTATTTGCAAATACTTTGCTCCAAACCATGTGTTCCTCCTCATGTGTCTGAAGAAGTGAGCAAAAGAAGTGGACAACTTATGCCATGATAACTTTTGTTAGGGTTGTATTCAGTGTTAGTTAAACTCAGAGTAGAGCCATTGAAATTAATAGATATGGCTATCTTGTTTCCATTAGTTTCAGTGGATTTACTCTGACTAGAATACAACCCTCAGTCTTCAAGGTGCCACAGGACTATTTTTTCTGTTTATCATGAAACATGCATTTATATGACAACGGCGGGCACTTCCAGATGACCATTCCTCTTGATTTAGTAGCAGAGAGATTAGATGACGGCAGCTATTTAATGAGCATTCATTCTGTTTTGTTTGCAGGAAGTTTAGATGACTGCGTCAAAGCAATTATTATCCCACATTTTCACATACATCTTCTTGTCATTGTCATTTCCCTTCTTATAAAAAAGTTCAATCTTTTTGAGAAGTGGATTTCTTGTGCATGGCTTCCTAATCAGCTGTAATTGCTGATATGCGCTTGAATCCCATCCACAAACAGCGACAGTCTTGAAGTGCCCTGAGAATGTTTAAAGAACACCACATACATTTATCTCTGTAATTTTAAATATCTAGGAAAGGTAGATAAGGATTGCTATTCCCCATACTGCAGATGGAAGCCTGAGGTTGAGGGAGGAGCTTGCTTAGGGAATGTGGTTGAGATCTGAATCGTAGCATTTCTCATTCCATTCTACACATTATCTGCCCAAAGGGGAATCCTACTGAGTTCAATGGCACTTACTTCCAGGTGTGAGGGTATAGCAGCCTTCCCCAATCTGGTGTTCTACAGATACTTCAGACTACAACTTCCATCAACCCCGACTACTGGCTATGCTGTCTGAGGCTGCGGGGAGTTCCCCAGGTTGGGGAAGGCTGGTGCATGGGATCATTGACCAAGTTATTTTGTAACTAGCATGTTACCTTAATGCCAGAAAAGGACACCCTTCAAAAAGGAGCGGTTACGAGGCTGCTTGCAATGATGGAAACTGCGTCTAGCCCCTATCCGCACCTCTGAGCACCATAGTAGAGATGTTGGCACATTCTTTCTCTAGCTGGATTCCGGGCTAGGTTTTGGAGTTGTTGTAGATGATAATTTTTCGGTCGCTTTGAGAAGGAGGTTTTTCCAGGGTACAGCTCATGCACTCTACTCCATGTGTGCTGACCCCTGTGATTTCCCCAAATGGGAGAAACTCAGCAGCATAGTTTGTGGCAGTCTCAAGGCAATGTGCAATAGAAACAGTGAACAGTTAAACGCCCCCCCCAAAGCAGATATATTGACACCCATGACAGAGACCCATTCATCCAGCTGGGGAAGTCTGTTGGAACAAAAATGTCTTCGACTGTTTTCGGAAAGTGCAGGTGGTGGGCACCTTCAGTCTGTATCTCAACAGGGATGCTGTTTCACAGAACAGGGACAGCCATGCTGAGAGACCTTCTCTGAGCTGCTGTGGAGTGGGCTTCAGCGATCTTTGGAACTTGCAGGAGAAGCTCCTAGTGCCATGGCATTGCTGTTTGGGAAAATGAAGGAGATGGGCAGGCAGGCTTGCAGAGATGCGGGATGTTGTTGCAGAGGGTTGCATGATGGAAATCCTGGAAGGCTATACTTGGACTCAAGGCCCTGGGATCTCCCCAAACTTCAAAGCTCACGTTGGGAAGAGAAGCTCTGCTGATCGTCGGAAAGTTTCCCTTGAAGGTCCCTCCCCTTCTTTCTACCTCAGCATCTACCATAATTGCTTTTGGTCTCCAAGGATCCCGCCGAGGATTTATGGAACACACCAAGCAAGGCAGCAGCCAGCAATTTGAAAGGCTGCTTTCGGATATAAGAAGTTAATGCTACACTGGCCTTGGGGAAAACGAATTGAAATCCTCCGGCTTTTTCCACGTGATGTTTAAGCAAAAATCTCCGAGTTGGTTCAGGAGCCTCTCTCCAGAAAGTCCCTTTCCTTCTAAAATGAGATAGGAGGAGAAGCCATGCCTTCAGGCAACCAACTCGTTTCTCCAATGTCTCATTATAGGTTTTTTTCTAGTTTTATCTGGAGGGGAATTTGAAAAACAGCTGCTATGCTTAAGTAGTGAGAAGACAGAGTGACCATCAGGATGTTTTTATGTGCGCCTCCCCAACATTTCCCATCTGCTAGCATAGTCGAGATGCTTCCACTGAGAACTTCCTCCCATATCCTCCCACACCTGACAGCTTTCAAGACAAATTTTCTGCTGTTAAATGAACGACGTTGATGGAGTTCTTAAGAAAGGCAAGGATTCAGCAGAGTCGACTGATGCGGTGCAAGGGATTTCAGGAGCACATTTTTTAAAATTGAACCCTCCTAGGGAAGAAAGTAGAAGCCGCTGGTGTTATTCTGTTAGTGGGGCTTTGATGGGGCTCTGGGCAGCAGGCTGTACTTTAAGTGGTCTGGCTGAAGCACAATATCCCATCCCAGTGTTGATTGCGGATGGCAGGTCACTAAGGGAGCAGAGATATTAAGTATCAGGTGCAGCATAAGACACAATGCTAGAGATGGAAAGGGAGTCGTCAGGACCAGGGAGAGCTCCAAGGTAGAATATAAGTTGCTTTCACCAAGTGCTGGTCAAGGATGAAACTTTAAGGCTTGGAGCTCCCCCACCCCCCGTTAGGGGTGTGCAGCAGTTTTGGAAAAATCCCAGATCCCACACTGAAGTGGGGTGCTTTGCAGGGATTCTGGGCTTGTTCAAGATGAAGTGAAATCTGCAGAAGGCATCCTGAGTTTAAACAGGGATCCCCCTAAAGTACCTTGTGCTGCCTCAGCAACTTGAAGGGGAAAAAATGCTACAGACAAGTGTTTATTAAAAGTGAAACTAATCTCTCTAAGCTTATTATATAAGGAAAACGCCAGGGTGGGTGAGGATTGAGGGAGAGAGAAAATGCCAGGGTGAGGAGGAGGAGGAAGTCTGTTATGACAGACAGATGACATTTGCAATCGGAGGGAATGATTTTAGCTGGATTCTCCAGTCCCAGGGCTTTGGGGAAGGAAAGCAAATCCTTTTTAATTCTTGTTCATACTCATATCGGCTTTAAGGGTGCCTAGCACAAACACTGCCAGAGAGATTTGTCTGCAATTTGCAGACTCTCATCTGCTATTTGCAGACCAATTACCCACATAACACAAGGGGAAATTAAGTGATTCTTTTTAAAAAAAAAAACACACACAACCCACCCCAAAACTATAACGCAAAGGCAGGGAATTTGTGGCACATGGGCCAGTCACTGGATGATATCAGCTGATGGGCAGGAGGGCAGGATTCAAGTCTGTTGGAGTCTGCTTTGCTAGTACATGAAGGGACACTCACTGGTGAAGCAGACCCCTGCGGCCAGCAGGATGGAACCCTCTCCTCCCAGTTGGTGAGAGATGGTTCAGTCCCACTCAGTATGGCTGTACATGCCTGTTCCCCTGCTTGGATCCATATCCTAGGGGGAAATGGGCACAAAATGAATATATTGATGAAAATAACTTACAAAAAATGCATTAGGATAAAATGCTTGCAAAAGCGTACGTTAGAGAAAACTGCACACAAAAAGGAATTTATTAGGAGAAATTTGCACTAAAATGCTGGATAATTTTCATGAGGATTTTGTTTTTGAAAAACCCTAGCAAATTGCTGCAGAAATGTGTAGAACCAAATTTAAGATTAAAAAAAATGAGAAAGTGATCACTGCAGGAGAGGGCATCCTGCAGATACTATCCTATCAGGAGGCCCATTCCACAAAGTGTCAGAATTTGGCTTAGCATGGTGTAGGCTTAACGGACAATATAAAAACTGACAAATCACCGGGCCCAGATGGCATCCACCCGAGAGTTCTCAAAGAACTCAAATGTGAAATTGCTGATCTGCTAACTAAAATATGTAACTTGTCCCTCGGGTCCTCCTCCGTGCCTGAGGACTGGAAAGTGGCAAATGTAACGCCAATCTTCAAAAAGGGATCCAGAGGGGATCCCGGAAATTACAGGCCAGTTAGCTTAACCTCTGTTCCTGGAAAACTGGTAGAAAGTATGATTAAAGCCAGATTAACTAAGCACATAGAAGAACAAGCCTTGCTGAAGCAGAGCCAGCATGGCTTCTGCAAGGGAAAGTCCTGTCTCAGTAACCTACTAGAATTATTTGAGAGTGTCAATAAGCATATAGATAGAGGTGATCCAGTGGACATAGTGTACTTAGACTTTCAAAAAGCGTTTGACAAGGTACCTCACCAAAGACTTCTGAGAAAGCTTAGCAGTCATGGAATAAGAGGAGAGGTCCTCTTGTGGATAAGGAATTGGTTAAGAAGCAGAAAGCAGAGAGTAGGAATAAATGGACAGTTCTCCCAATGGAGGGCTGTAGAAAGTGGAGTCCCTCAAGGATTGGTATTGGGACCTGTACTTTTCAACTTGTTCATTAATGACCTAGAATTAGGAGTGAGCAGTGAAGTGGCCAAGTTTGCTGACGACACTAAATTGTTCAGGGTTGTTAAAACAAAAAGGGATTGCGAAGAGCTTCAAGAAGACCTCTCCAAACTGAGTGAATGGGCGGAAAAATGGCAAATGCAATTCAATATAAACAAGTGTAAAATTATGCATATTGGAGCAAAAAATCTGAATTTCACATATATGCTCATGGGGTCTGAACTGGCGGTGACCGACCAGGAGAGAGACCTCGGGGTTGTAGTGGACAGCACGATGAAAATGTCGACCCAGTGTGCGGCAGCTGTGAAAAAGGCAAATTCCATGCTAGCGATAATTAGGAAAGGTATTGAAAATAAAACAGCCGATATCATAATGCCGTTGTATAAATCTATGGTGCGGCCGCATTTGGAATACTGTGTACAGTTCTGGTAGCCTCATCCCAAAAAGGATATTATAGAGTTGGAAAAGGTTCAGAGGAGGGCAACCAGAATGATCAAGGGGATGGAGCGACTCCCTTACGAGGAAAGGTTGCAGCATTTGGGGCTTTTTAGTTTAGAGAAAAGGAGGGTCAGAGGAGACATGATAGAAGTGTATAAAATTATGCATGGCATTGAGAAAGTGGATAGAGAAAAGTTCTTCTCCCTCTCTCATAATACAAGAACTCGGGGATGTTCAAAGAAGCTGAATGTTGGAAGATTCAGGACAGACAAAAGGAAGTACTTCTTTACTCAGCGCATAGTTAAACTATGGAATTTGCTCCCACAAGATGCAGTAATGGTCACCAGCTTGGATGGCTTTAAAAGAAGATTAGACAAATTCATGGAGGACAGGGCTATCAATGGCTACTAGCCATGATGGCTGTGCTCTGCCAGCCTAGTCAGAGGCAGCATGCTTCTGAAAACCAGTTGCCGGAAGCCTCAGGAGGGGAGAGTGTTCTTGCACTCGGGTCCTGCTTGCGGGCTTCCCCCAGGCACCTGGTTGGCCGCTGTGAGAACAGGATGCTGGACTAGATGGGGCACTGGCCTGATCCAGCAGGCTCTTCTTATGTTCTTATGTTCTTAGGGATAGGGAGAGAAATTTGATCCAGTTCACATTTAAAGCCGAATCTATCAAATTTGCACTTTCCAAAACAATTTGAGAACTGAAACACAGCCTTCCTTTGAAATGCACACTTACCTGAATTTTGCCATGCAGTTTTCCATACCAAAATGCATATATGAGGGGGAAGTGTGCATAAAATGAATGTATCAGTAAAGAAACATGCAAACATGCATTATATTAGGAGAAATTGCTTGCCAAAATGCGCTCATTAGTCAAAACTGCATGCAAACATTTCTGAATTAGGAGAAATAGATACTCAGGAATTTTCATGAGGATTTAAAAAAAAACATGCAAATTGCTGTGGAACTGAATTCAAGAATGGAAAAATGAGGCTCTGAGAGAACTGAAGTTGACCTAGTGGCATGGCACCTTCCCTTTGGAACTTCCTCTCATTGCATATCAGACTACCACCATCTCTGTTGTCTTTCTGGTGTCTTCTAAAGAAGTTCCTCCATCAACAGGCCTTCTAGAATCATTATCCTACTTGGTATCTATCTGTCCAATCAGAACTGATTTTGTGGATGTCCTGCTGTTGTTTTCAGCTGCTTATAGATATAATAATATTAGTAATAATTTTGTATAAAATCTAATAATTGTTAAAAATTGTTTTCTATATGCAATTAATTGTTTTTATATACGTAACTGGTTTATATCATATTTTAAACCACTTTGGGATGCCTTATGAGAAGGAATGCATCAAGGAAATTCATAATAATTATAATAATTTGCCATTTGGAATAACATAACACGTTTTCTCACGTATTGATCGCAGATGTGACTTGCTCAGTGGCACACACAAGTTCCATGCCGAAGGGTTTGGCTTCAGTGCCCGGCCTCTTGGCTTAAAACGATCCAAGCTAGAGGGAGATGGCAAAGTCCCCTGTCTGAAATGCTGCCTGTAGCAATTATTATTTCTTCCCTTGTAGACATTGTGCCAGACAATTCTGGCCCAGGGGTAGAGGGATTAGGTTGTTTGCAGTCCATGCCTATTTCAGATGCGTTCACTCGTAAGATTTCCATGCAAGTTTTCAAAAGCCAAAATCTGCATTTAAACTCTCATGTAAAGATGTCCTTAACCCTGCCATTCTAGGGTCCCAGGGAGGATGTTCCTGGGGTCATAGGGCAGACTGGCTCTTCCTCTCTGAGGGCAAGAGAGCTCTGCTCTTAGTGAGACATACCCAGCGGTCTTCCCTCTCCTGGGGCAGAAACGTCTGTCCCTGTGAAGGTTATATAGTTCGTTGTTTGTCAATTGTTCCCAAAGGCAGGGACCATCAAGGGGCAGGAAAGCAAACTCTCTACTTCTGTCCTGCCGGTGAGAGTTTGGCAGGGAGTTTTGAGTGACAGTTTGCCCATCTTTCCTTCTCCATCCCCCTGCCTTTAGGATTGCAGCCTAAGTTGGGGGAACATAAGGACACAGGAAGCTATTTTACCTTTATGACCAGGTGGGCTGGATCGTTAGTTCTCCCTTTGTCCTCAAGTCTAACTTTGATGGGAACATGCTGAAGAAGCATCACTCAGTAGGAATGAATGAGTGGAAGGTTCAGTCCTGCACGATGCAGGGGTCTACTTAATCAGTGCATTCCCTGCAGGGAACATGCTGGTGAAACAAACATGAAACAACCTGCTCTGATTTCTGCAATGCAGTTCTCCACCCATGCCATGAAAAAAAAATGTATAGACTGGGGTAAGGTGTGCCTAGAAATGCATATCTTAGGGAACATGACATACAGTGCATTATATTAGGCAAAACGGCGCACAAAAATGTGTGCATGAAGAGAGATTTGCACCAACACGCTGATGAATGTTCATGTTTGGGGAAAAAATTGCAAACTGATTTGGACCTTACATGGAGAGCTGAAATAAGACTAGAACCAAGAGATATGGGATAGATTTACCCACCCCTAGTTGAATCAAGACTCGAAAAATGAGCAGCTGAGATAAACTGACAGTGATATATTTGTTCATCCCTAAGTGAAGGGGACTCTGTTGGGGCAAAGCAGAGGAGCCTTCAGCCAACTGAGACATATGTGGAGGAGTCTTCCTGAATAACCTGACCCAACTGAGGTGCCCTTCTGGGACTCCGAATAACCTGAACTTCAGGCAATCTGCTCTGCATTTATTTTCTGTGCTCTTCTAGATCTGCACGCACACATTGCCATTGCTTGCCTTAAGAATAAGTAACAAACTTGCAGAGATGGGAGAGGGCAAAAGGCGCCACAATGTTCAGCTTACTGTGGTAAAGGAAGACCATCCGCCCACATGCTGACCCACTTTCCACGCAGTGCTTATCAAAATGAAGTCCAGGAATACACAGCAGCAAAAGCACCATGTTTAAGAAGCTGCACATTTATTGCCTGCCGTCTTTCTCCTCGACTGGAGCTTGCTCCAGGAGATGGCATCTGATTTGTCACATTTCATCTAGCCTAAGAGTGGGGAGGCTCAGGGGGTCAGGGGGGCAAATGGGACCCCCAGGCCTTTCTCCCTGGCCCTTATGACTCTTCCCAGGCCCCACCCTCTTGTGGCAGCCCCCCTAGAGATGTCCAAAATGCCTTTGGGAATGGTCTCAGTATCCAGCTGTTCCATTTGTGAACTTTCCTGGAACATCTATCTGATTGGGACCACTGTTGAGTCCAAAAAGGACTGCCTAGATAAGTAACTTGACATAGCACACCAATCCTTTATTTTATTTATTTAATTCCATTGCTATCCCACCTTTCCTCCAAGGAGCTCTGGTTATGGCTAGATGGCCATTTGCAGGCTGTGGTAGATCTGTGATTTACTTATTTATGACTACATGTATATCCTGCTACTACTACTGAAATGGATACGGTATTGAAAATAGCATGCAATATCATTCCTGCCAATGCAGGGTTGCATTTCATAGAATAGTAGAGTTGGAAGGGGTCCATAAGGCCATCTAGTCCAACCCCCTGCTCAATGCAGGAATCCAAATCAAAGCATTCCCGACAGATGGCTGTCCAGCTGCCTCTTGAATGCTTCCAGTGTCAGAGAGCCCACTACTTCCCTAGGTAATTGGTTCCGTTGTCATATGGCTCTAACAGTTAGGAAGTTTTTCCTGATGTCCAGTCGAAATCTGTCTCCTTGCAACTTGAGCCCATTCTTCCGTGTCCTGCACTCTGGGACGATCGAGAAGAGATCCCGGCCCTCCTCTATGTAGCAACCTTTCATGTACTTGACGAGTGCTATCATATCTCCCCTCAGTCTTCTCTTCTCCAGGCTACAGCCCTTCCCCTAAAGTGCGTGTGTACATACATAATTTCTCATATTTTTTCTGATTGATTACAAGATGAATTGCATGGTTAGATTTAGACCTACTGAAAACAGATATGGTGCAGTTAGGTTCATTAATTTCAGTGGGTCTGCTCTCATAGAATCATAGAATAGTAGAGTTGGAAGGGGCCTATAAGGCCATCAAGTCAATGCAGGAATCCAAATCAATCAATGCAGGAATCCAAATCAAAGCATTCCCGACAGGTGGCTGTCCAGCTGCCTCTTGAAGGCCTCCAGTGTCGGAGAGCCCACGATCTCTCTAGGTCATTGGTTCCATTGTCGTATGGCTCCATCCCGCCCTTTGGAAGGAGATGAAGAGGGTTTAGAGGGAGAGGTCACATGGCCAGTCAGCTCTTCCCCAAACTTACCCTCTTCGCATTTGGCTGCACCCACCCTTACCCCCTTTCAATACGAGCTTGCTAGTCACCTCTTAGGGGCTGAGTAGGATTTTTTTGGGTGGGATTTGTGTTTGCTTTCCTCTTCTTTTGCCTACTCCATATTACAGGGCTTAATTTGTTTGGCTTTGGAGTGGTGTGGTTGCTTGCCTGCTGCCATGGAGTCTGGGCAGGTGAAGAGGTTGGGGGGTAAAATATAGGTTTCTGATGCATTATGGGGCTAGGGGCATCCTTTAGGGATCTACCACTTCTTCAGGCATGGGTGGACCTGTGGAGTGTCCCTTGTGGCCTAGCTTGCACATTCGGGCGAAGGCCAGAATAGTGGGGCCCGGATGTGCAGGTTGGGTTCACACCTAAGCCTCACCTGATAAGAAGGGAGATATTTTTCCCCATCCTTGACCAGGGAGGCACAGCCTGCAGCTGATGACAGGCCCAGGGGGCTGGTTCTCCTCTAGAGCGAGTGACATATCACTTGTCCAGGCAGTTTTCATTTGGTTAATTTGGTTGATTTGGCCTGCAGGCTCTCCAAAATGGTTATATTTAAATAAATATGACATTATTCCAACTTCTGAGTCTTCCTTTTGGGCGTGGGGGCAAAGTCCATTATATCGTCACTTTCTGAAACAAAATGCGGTCATCCTTTGACATGCATACTAATGTGAATTTTGCAATGCAGTTCCCCAAACAGTGTTTACACAAATGCATATGTCAGGCAACGTGTGTATAAAATGAATATGTGAATGAAAATAGCAGACAAAAATGTTTTAGTTTTAGTTTATAGTTTATTTATATACTACTTTTTGGCCAAAAGCCCCCCAAAGTGGTGACCAACATATTAAAACAGATTACCAAAAAAAATTACATAAGAAATAACCAGTAAAAAACATATAGTAAGGATAGAATGCACCAAAACAATGCAAAAAAAAAATGCAACAAAAACAATGTTGTCTTTGTTTTCAAATGATCCACACAGTTGCCACAGCAGACATGGTCTTAGGAGAGACATTCCTTCTTGTCTTGGAAGTGCATAATGTTGTCGGGCAAGTTGTCCCTCTCCACCTCCGCGCGGCCCTTGGTGGTGAGCTGGTCCACCTGCTCTGGCTGCAGGGAGGATATCCGACTCCCCAGATGACACACTGCTGCCTCACGCCTGGTAGTCCAAAATGCTGAATCCTAAGTCCATTTTAGTGTCTTTTACAAGTGGAACAACTTTGACTTCAGAAGACCACAGTTCTAGCTCCACAGAGTTCTCAGAGTTTTTGTTGTATTACAGCAGCCTTTCCCAACTAGTGGGCTACCAGGTGTTGTTGGACCACAACTCCCATCCGCCTCAGCCAGCATTGCCAATGGTCAGGAAAGATGGCCCACTAGTTGGGAAAGGCTGTATTAGAGGTTTTCTTCTTCTTCATCACCTTGGTTTTAGTATTTGTGATAGAGGTCTTTCTGTATACCACTTTATGTGCATTTTTCCGGAAGCCACGGGGGCTCGCACTCCTCCCTCCTCTTTCCTTGCTATGTCATTGTATCTAAATGCATTGTATTAGGGAAGATTGTTTGCCAAAATGTGTACATTAGTCTAAACTGAATTAACATGTGGTTATTAGGAGAAATTCACACTAAAATCCAGAAGAATTTTCAGGGGAATTTTTTTTTAAATCGCAAATTAATGCAGAAATGTGGAGAACTGAATTTCCAGTTGGAAAAATAAGAAATGGAGAGTGCCAAATGACAGACCCTGAAACACACGGCTCTGTCAATATGGTTCTGCCAACCCTTCTTAGCAAATTAGGTCAGTTCACTTTGAAATGCAGACTGAACAAATTTCTGCTCCATCCCTCATCTCTCCTGATTCTGCTCAAATTCACCTGAAGGTCCTAATCTGGGGAAACATCTTTTGGGATTCTTGGGGGGGGGGAATGCTAAGCTTATTGAACCTTCTTTGTGAGGTTTCATGTATTTGAGTTCAAACTTTGCAAGTCTTTCTTGCACAGTTGTGTCCAACATCCAATTGGTTTCTAATAGACTGAGCCCCTGAATTACCTCTGCCTTTAAACTGAATTTTAATGGTACGGTCACGGTACGTGAAACCCCAGTCAATTTACTCTGCCTTCATTCGTCTCCTAAGAGGCTACAGTTGTTAAGCCTCCATAAATGTGTTTGCTGCCATCAACTGGAGCTTAATTATTATATAAGTGTCCTAATAAATCGAAACAGTGGCCTTTCCTTGGAACATGCCATGTAACAGACAAACTGCATTTTCCCCTCTTCTAAATCAAGGGGGCATGGATGGAGAAAGTCCAGGGATGCACAACTGTGGAGTGGTGATAAAGGTGCCACCAGGTTATAGAATTATAGAAAATAGAATTAAGTAACTCAGACCTGCCTGCACATGGGCCCATCCAGCCAAATGTAGCCCATCAGCCTTGCAATGACATCTGTTCTATGGAATCAGCACAAGGCATATCTGAACTGCTGAATTTGCTTTCACAAGGTGTCACGATGGCCACCAACTTGGATGGCTTTAAGAGAAGATTAGACAAAATCCATAGAGGATAAGGCAGCCTTTCCCAACCGGTGTGCCTCCAGATGTTGTTGGCTGAGGCTGATGGGAGTTGTGGTCCATTTGCTATGCTGGCTGAGGCTGATGGGAGTTGTGGTCCAACATCATCTGGAGGCACACTGGTTGGGAAAGGCTGGGATAAGGTTATCGATGGCTACCAGCCAAAATAGTTTTATGTTCTACCTCCTCTGTCAGAGGCAGTATGCTTCTGAATATCAGTTGCCTGAATTGCAACCAAGGAGAGTTGCTGTTATGCTCAAGTCCTGCTTGAGGGCTTCCCAGAGGTATCTGGCTGGCCATTGTGAGAACAGGATGCTAGACTAGATGGCCCCTCTTTGCCCTGATCCAGCAGGCTCTTCTTATGTGAAATATATTCCTGGTCTTGGTGGAAGCAATCAGATGCTATTGCAATGCTGTATGAAGGTCTGGAGTCCACCTTTCCAAAGGGCTGTTGACATTTTGAAGAGGGCTCTAATGCGTCCCAAGGATTAGACAAATTCATGGAACAGAAGGCTATCAATGGTTACTAGCTACATTGGCTGGGTTTTACCTCCATTGTTGCAGGAAAGCGACTGTCCAGGCCTCTCTATTGGGTCCACCTGGAATGAGCTGGAGCTGTCAAATGGCAACGGCGAAGAGAGCAGGTGAAAAAAGAGACTCACAGGTGGCATCTTGCCTGCCCCCCCTCGACCACATGTTCAATTCAGATTTGGGTTGGCTCAGCTCTGGATCATCACAGGCCAGTTTAGGGCTGCTCTGAATGCCAGACTGGGGCCTTGAATCAGATCGGGGGGCATGCATGAGAGAGATATGTGTGTTATAGCTCACGGCAAATGGATTTGTGCATCTTTCAGGAAGAGAAGCCTGACTTCCCTGGAGGATGGTATTAGGCAAGGATTTGAGACAAGGAAGAGGCTGTATAAAAGAAGTTGAGGCGACAGTTTCTCTGGAATTAAGGGCAAGCTGAGCTTGTTTCACAGTTCCCTGAGGGTTGTTTGACAGACAGGCTTCAAGAGGAGATTTTTTGGAGTGATGCCCTAAGCATGAAGGCAAATGTTGCCAGAAGCCCTATGGCTCCTAGCCTCACACAGAGCATGAAAGCTTTATCTTGACTAGAATACATTGCGGCCCATAGGTTGGAACAGAGCACAGCACAATCTTCCAAGCCTCAGATGTTCAAAATGGTGACCCTAGATTGAGGAACTCTTTGTAAATCATTGGCTTGGGTTTCCAAACTTTTTTTTCCTTTCAGAAGACACTGGGAAGATAGTTTTACTTTGTAAATGAAATCTGCGCCTCTCTCAAATATTTTTCTACTATATATTTGGAAAAGTGTCTGTTTTTCAGACATCTTTGAAGATATTGTCACCAAACTGGGCATTATGATTCCTGCAATGGAGCAGTGGGTTTTTTCTATGTTTGGATACTGCTGGATGACATTTTGAATCAACATGGTGGACTGAACTGATTTGGACACCTCTTGAGATATTGTTGCCCAGTTTGGCATGATGGGTCCTGAGA
The DNA here is from genome assembly GCF_030035675.1 of Rhineura floridana. Classification (NCBI taxonomy): domain Eukaryota; kingdom Metazoa; phylum Chordata; class Lepidosauria; order Squamata; family Rhineuridae; genus Rhineura; species Rhineura floridana. The sequence continues at coordinate 2,377,609 of NC_084500.1, read as the reverse complement.
ACGAGGAATGTCTATGTTTGGATACACTGAGGACTGGGACGGGGAAGGGACTAGCAGCAGGGAGTGCACAGAACCCTGTCACTGACAGCTCGACTACCCCCGATTCTGGTTCCCCTGCTGCCCCATTGGAGACTGTTCTGATATACATGCCCCCACTGTTCTGATATACATGCCAGGCACCACACAGCTTCCCACAATCAAGCAAGCTGACTGCCCACAACTCTTGGAGGGGGAAGCCAGCTTTCTTCACCCTGAGCTTGGCATTGGCTGAAGTGGGTGTTTCAACAGATGCTGAGGAGGAGCCAATGTTTACATATGAAAGCCAAGTCTATTCAAGTTGACTCAGGGGAGGGGTGCATTGCTGAGTCAACATCAGGCTGCGAAGTCATGCTTTGTCAGAGTTAGCCAGGGCAAAAGGTCCTAGAAAGCTTAGTTAGGTTAATGAGGTGCCCTGCTTTTGATGTAACTGTAACTTTAATAGAAAGAGAGAAAAAATCACAGCAGCATCTAAGACTGGATCTCTCGCCTTCGGGCAGGACAGGCACCTGTTTCTTTTTCTTGGATTAGTTTCCACCGCTATCTCAATTAATCAGGGATCACATAACAAAAGGGATGACATCAGAACACTGTTTGATATTATTTGATTAAAAAAAAAACCTGTGAGCCACATTGGAAGCATTTATGTGCTAAAGGTGTGAGGAATGAAATAAACCAACAAACATATACGCAGCCAATCTGATTGGCTACCTGATTCCATCTCCAAGGGCAATCAAAGTCGAACAAGGGTGATACTGAGAACAAGTGATGACGCTGAAGTGTTAACGGCAGGCAAACAATTTTGAAGGAATTACGAAAATTTGTCAAAAAGGGGAGCCTTTTTTTAGCACAGACGAAAACATCCATGAAACATTGTGAACAGTTTTGACTTGCCCTAATGCTAATTATCGCTACAATCCATGCTTACATCCTTCTGTCATTACCTGACATTTTGTTCCAGCTTTCCCCGCACCTCACGTTGGAACATACTTTAACCCAATAAAGTAACCATTATTGCTGCAATTATTTTCAAACGGATTAAATATCTGCCACACTCTTTAGTTACAATATACATATATGAAGCTGTAAAACATTGTAGTTCATTAAAAAAAATTGGATGGCATTTTGGACTTACCCCTCATGGCGGGGAGGCAGTTACTGAATTCATTTGCATATTTTTAATGCACTTCCTCTTTTAATAAATTGCCCCCTCCAGACACATTAAAATGGCAAGGGAGGCCACAGAATGCAAAGTGGTTCTGCATGCAGTGGTTTATTTCAGCTCCAAGATTCACAAGTCAGAGTCATGTGCTGGATACAGAGGTTTATTTGAGCTCCAGGATTCATGTCAAAGCCATTTTTTATTCAGTCCAATCCTATGCATTTTTCTTTTAAAAAAATACATTGCAAAAGTCTTCCTATGTTCAATGGGGCTTATTGTCCAAAGAAATATCTGGAAGGTTGCAATGCTAGATGAGGCTGCATGTTTTAATCCCTTTCCTATGTCTGATCTCAGTTGAACTTGGCTGCTGTTGCTATTGCCTCTGCCTCCGGAAGACTGGATTATTTTCCTTTTAAATAAGAATCCAAAGAGAAAAGAGAGTTAAAATTCTTTAGCTGACCTTTTAATCTTCATGGGAGTAAATAAATAAATAAGTACTGCCTGCAATTACATCTCTTCCCCCCCCCAACTTTGCTAGAAAGAGAGGGCAGGCTGGATCCCCAAAAACTTACAACAGTATGCTTCTTAATGGAGATTTCAGCTTCCTGAGAGAGGATGGTGTGATGTTGTAAATGTGGTGTAAATGTTGTACAGTAATTATGGTAAGTGGCGGTGTTGTAGGGTAAATGTGGTAAGCAGAGTGAGCGAGAGCGGGGAGTACATGTGTTGGAATGTTGAGGAATGCTGTGTTGTGATTGGCTGAGGGTCTGGGTGATTGAAGGTATAAATGAGAGAATAACAGTTGGGGTTGGTTAGTTGTTGGTTCTGGGTTTTGGAGGGGTGGATTTGTGTTTAGGCGGGTAGTGAGGCAGGTTTTAGGACTAAGATATATAAAGAGAAAACTATTATATGTAATCACACGCATGTTGACTGAACTTAAAGTAAACTTGTTTATTCCTTGTGTTATTAAATAAATAGTTTTGGTTTAGCAACATGCCTGATCCTTGGCTGGGATATGAGAGACCAGAAGGGTGGGCAGAGCAAATACCAAAGCTGGAAACAGTATCAATGGTGGCAGTGGTGAAGGGATAGTGTAACAGCAGCAGGCACCCAAAGCAACCCAGGGCTGTAATCTTTAGAAAGATACAGGCGCGTTGTGGCCTGTAAGTGCACCCAGACACTACATAGCAATCTGTGGAGGAGACTAAGGCACAGTCTCAGGACAGTATTGTGTTACAGAGTATCAGGTGGTGGCACCTAGTAGTGGGATCATGAGAGACCTGTACTGGGGCCAGTGTGAGAGATCCGTTACGAGACCAGACCCAGAGCAGGGGTCTGACAAATGGGCCTTAAGCGAAGCTGGCAGCAGGGACGATCGAGGTACACTGCAGTCCCAGTTATGACACAGATGGAAAGGTGTGCCTCCCTCTACAAAAAACAGCAGATCAATTAATCAATTAATATGTTTTAATAAGGTTTTTAACCTTTTTTTAAAGTTGTTTTTTTTTAAAAAAATGTTTTTAATGCTGTTTTGTTTTAATGTATTTTAAGATCTGTTTTTATGATGTTTTAAAGTGTTTTTAATTGTTTGTTTGCCGCCCTGAGCTCCTGCTGGGAGGAAGGGCGGGATACAAATTAAATAATAAATAAATAAATAAATAAATAAATAAAATAAGAGGATAAAACTAGATATTGTAGAATTGGACAAAATCATTATTTTGGTCAACTACAAAAAGTTCTCATATAAAAAAATATTCAGGGAAGGAATATACAAGGAGGCAGAGCATCTGCAGAAGGTCCCATCCCTGACATCTCTAGATAGGGCTGAGAAGGAGTCCCTGCCTGAAACTCTGGAGAGAGGCTGCCAGTCAGAGTAGGCAATACTGAGCTAGATGGATCAGTGGCGCCCAACTCAGTATAAGGCATCTTCCTATGTTGGGAGGTCCTGCCTGGGAATATAGGAATCCAGTGGGTTTTGTTTCTTACAGGATCAAATTACCCTATCTTGGGAGTTCATCCACACCCTGAGTCAGCAATCATGAGCTCTGGTCTCTTCAGACAGAAACCTGCTCCTTATTGCTTTATTTCCACATCCGGTAATATTTATTTATTTATTTGTTAAGCAACACTAAGGATGGGCGATAAATTTGATTCAGTTCACATTCCAAGGCAAATTATCAAATTTGCTCTTTCTGAAATAAAATGAGAATGAAACGCGCCCCTCTTCCAAAATTCACACTTATCCGAATTTTGCAATGGAGTTCACCAACCAAGCAATGTTTACAAAAAGGGATGTATTAGGGGGGAAGTGTGCAGAGCAATGAATATATGAGTGAAAATAACAGACAAAGATGCATTGTATGACAAGAAATGGCTTGCAGAAATGTGTACATTAGTCAAGACTGCCCACAAAAAATGTGCTTATTAGGAGAAATTTGCACTACAATGCTGGAGAATTTTCATGAGGGTTTTTAAATCGCAAATTGGTGGGGAAATGTGCAGAGCTGAATTTAGGATTGGAAAAATGGGAAACAGAGATAACCAGAACTGACAAAAATGTCCATCCCTAAGCAACACACAAATATATATAGTGTTCTTCACTAAGGATTTTCAGAACTTATATATATATTCCCTCGCCAATGCATAAAATACACAATAAAACAACAACTATCAATAAAAGGGCATCCCAGAATCCTCACTCTGGAGACTACTGGATAGTTGTGCTGCGTCACCAGAAGGCAAGCAATCCGAGCCTTGAAGTTCCTTTGTTTGGGAAAATGAGATATCAGAACACTGAATCATTCAGAGACACATTGACTAGCTTCCTCTATAACTGAGTAGACTGGCTGCTTGGGGGCTTTAATGAATGAATGCAGTCCAATGCGTTCTGCCAGTACACAGTTTGGGAATTGCTTAATGAGCCCTCCCAGTGTTTTCCAAGGTGTGCAACTGAAATATTATATCCTTTATGTTAAAAGAAAAGGAATCTAGTTAATGCATCTTTACGCCTTTTGAAAGCTTTGGGCTGCTTTTCTTATCAAGAGAACAGAACACAAGAGAGATTGTAGCTGAACGGAATACAGCAGAGACATTAAGAGGGTAAGTAATTAGATTGGGGTAAAAAAACGGCATCTTATGGAAAAAGTAATCTGCGGCTCCAGCGTGTGGGATGCAAGAGTCGCTGGGTCCACTGGAGAGAATGAAAAAGGACGTCGCAAAGAGGCAGGGACAGGCAGTTATGAAAGCCTGCGCGGGAGCCGTTTTAATTAGAATGTAATTGGCAAGGTCATGCGGTTATTTAATAGATGCTGGACTTGATCTTGTCTTGGCCGGGGAAGGAGGGAAAATGTGCCTGCAGGCAGACAAATGGCCTGGCCCTCGTCTTTGGAAGCCTGTTAATCAGGGAGGAATAACAGGAAATAGGAGTGACGCTGACGGATGCAAATGCTAGTGATTGCTACTTAATAATCATAATAGACTGTTTGTGCCATGGCTACATAAACCAGCCCCGATGGGGGGGGGAATGGAGCCCCATCAGATTCATCATAGGCCACTGCAAATATGGGCATTTCTCACAGTTCTTCTAGGAGACAAGGGCTCTGCATTGCCTCCATGTTTGCACACAGCTGCTGCCTCATGGGTTTTGTAGTCTTTTGCATACAAATGGCACGACCAGGTCTATGAGATGCTGCGTCAGTGCTGGGCCATGGGCCATCCCATGTCAGCTGATACTTTAACACTAAATTAAAACTATCCTTCATTTGATTTTTTTCAAAATGTGTCCCCAAGCACACAACAGTAAGGGAAGGGTGGGGTATAAATACATCTCATAAATAAACAATAAATCAAAGAAGAGACATTTCTGAAGTAGGCAAGCAAACGTGGTGTCTCCCCCCCCCCTGAAAATACCAGAAAAGGTATGTAGGAATGTGCGTTGGCCCCGTATCGACGCAGCCAGTCAGTGAGGATGGAAGGAGCAGTCCATTTTGGATCTCTCCGTTTCTCATTTTCCAATTGTAAATCTGGTTCTCCACATTAATGCAGCAATGTGGTTTTTTTTAAATCTCATGGAAAAAACCTTCAGCATTTTAGTGCAAATTTATCTTAATCAACATTTTTTGTGTACAGTTTTGACTACGGTACACGTTTTTGCTAGCCATTTCTCCTAATATAATGCACTGTATGTTATTTTCACGAATATAGTCATGTTTTATGCCCTCTTTCCCCTAATATGTGCACTTGTGTAAAAGTTGCTTGGTTGGGGAACTGCATAGCAAAATTTGCCTAGGTGTGAATTTCGAAGGATGGCTGTGTTTGGCTCTCATATTGTTTTGGAAAGTGCAGATTTGATAAATTCAGTTTTAAATGTGAACTGAATTGAATTTCTCCCTCTTCTTTACTCATGGCGGTATGAGCTCTCTCCACAGCTTCCCACTGGTGGCAACTCCTGATGCCACGTGATGGAATTGAATGCAACATTGTTCCAAAGGCATTCTGGGAGGTGGGGTCAGAAGGAAACTGTGAAGAGAGCTCCCCAACGCTGGGAATTGTAGCTCTGGGAGGGGAACAGGGGTCTTCTAACAATTCCCAGCACCTTTCACAAACCACATTTCCCAGGATTCTTTGAGTGAAACCAGGACTGTTTAAAATGGTATGATGATGCTTTAAACATACAGTGCAGAATGGGGTCTTTGTGGGGTAGCATGCCTATTGCTGTTTGCGATTGATATATATACTTTTTGTATGCCTTAGGACTTGTTAGCATTTCCCCAAGAGAAGAATAATTATGGCAAACTCCTCATTAGAATGCCATGCCCAGATTCTACCATCTCCAACAAGGTCAGCTTGACATTTATCTGGGCAATGTGCCTTTGGTTTATTATTTTTCCGGCTTGTTGAAAAACAGCTGGAAAAAGGGCACCAAGAAACACAGAATGGATGTAGGAAGGGTCTGGCTCCTGATATGAAGAAACAAACAAAAGGACTACATTTCTTGCTAATATGCTGACAATTCCCCCCAGGCCATCAACAGCACAGGATTGAGGAAAGAAGAAAGCAGTGGAGACCAATGGCTCCCCTATGTCAGTGGGGCAGTGAATCCACTCTGGGTTTTAGTCTGAACTTTCAAGGAGTTGTCCAAGGTGTGGAAAAAAGAAAAAAGGGGGGAACTCCAAGATGCTAGAAAAATATTTTATTCAAGAGCCCAACACGTTTCAGCCGCTATATACACGCCTTCATCAGGGACTGTAAATATAATAAAATAGCAGGGACAAACTTCATTAATGAACATATACATTAAAACCATACATGATGAATCTCTCTCTATATTTCTTTTTACTTACAATAGGTGGTGTATAATATCTTTCCGTGCACAAAATTGCTATCATTACAACCATCACAAGAAAGAATTCATTGGGTGTATTCATATACATTTTCCCAGGGGTCATATTGACGGTGAGACCACTCAAAGAATGGGAAATTGATACCACCTGAGGCAAAACAATGTAGGAGAGATCCTGGATACTTTTCCATTTTCACAAGGGAGGAAGCAATTCTAAAGTGGCTCAAAAGCAAGTTAGGAGGGTTTGATTAGGTCCTCCTGCTGCAAACCACATTTGTATCCCATTTTTCCTCCAAGGAGCTCAAGGGGACATATGTGGTTTTCCTTCCTCCCCATTTGATCTTCACAACAACCCTGTGAGGTAGGTTAAGCTGAGAAGCGGTGACTGGCCCGAGGTCACCCAGTAAGCTTCATGCCTCAGTGGGGATTCGAACCCTGGTCGGTCATAGTCCAACTCTCTAACCACTACACCACACTGATTCTCTAATCCCTCCCCTAGGCTCTGTTTGTTCTGTGGGTGTGTGGGCAGCAGAGTGAAGTTTTCTCAGGTTTGTGCTCATTACTCTTGGAACTTTAGCTACTGCTATTAGACCTTGACATTCACAAAATGCAAAAATTAATTTTCCCCGTTTTCCTTTTTTTTTCATTTTAAAGGAGGTGTAAAAAAGGCAAATGCTATTTTAGAATGCATTAACAGAAGTATAGTTTCCAAACTGTGTGAAGTGTTAGTTCCTCTCTATTTAGCAATGGTTAGGCCTCATCTTGAGTACTGTGTCCAATTCTGGACACCACACTTTAAGAAGGATGCAGACAAACTGGAACAGGTTCAGAGGAAGGCAACAAGGATGATCAGAGGACTGGAAACAAAGCCCTCTGAGGAGAGTCTGAAAGAACTGGGCATGTTTAGCCTTGAGAAGAGAAGATTGAGGGAAGATATTATAGCATTCTTCAAGGACTTGAAAAGTTGTCTCAGAGGAGGGCCAGGATCTTTTCTCAATCGTCCCAGAGTGCAGGACACGGAATAATGGGCTCAAGTTACAGGAAGCCAGATTTCAGCTGAACATCAGAAAAAACTTCCTAACTGTAAAGTAGTACGATAATGGAACCAATGACTTCGAGAGGTGGTGGGCTGTCTACCAGTGGAGGCCTTCAAGAGGCAGCTGGACAGCCAGCTGTTGGGTATGCTTTAACTTGGATTCCTGCATAGAGCAGGGGTTGGACTCGTTGACCTTATAGGCCTCTTCCAACTTTACTATTCTAGGATTCTAGAATTCTACGAGCCCTTTTCAGGATTTCTCCTTCTGCTGTGCTGGGGGCTGTCATATCTCATCCTTTATTGACGCCACAAGCCAGGCATCATCCATCATCCTGGGAAGACAATTATGGAATGCGGCGCAAGAGTGATGGCAGTGGGCAGCAAGGATCGATCGGTGGAAAAAGCGGTGGGCGGGCAGAGAGACCTTTCAGCTCCAGGTTTTGAGTAAACAAGACTGAAGCAATAAGTGGGGAGGGCGCCCAAATGGGCCCTGCTCATCAAGCCAGAGACTGGGTGACACACCCTTTTAAAAACACGGCAGAGCACAACATTGTGACTCTGGAACAAGGAGGGATGGATCCATTAGTTTTGGTTTCTCACAGTTTCTCATTTTTCCAATCTAAAGTTCACGGCACCACATTTTACAAATTAGGAACATAGGAAGCTGACTTATACTGAGTCAGCCCATTGGTCTGTCTAGCACAGTATTGTCTACACTGACAGGCAGCAGCGCTCCTGGTTTTCAAGCAGGGAGTGTCTTCCAGCCCTACCTGGAGATGCTGGGGACTGAACCCGAGGCTTTCTGCATGCATTTTTTATCTTTAAAAGTCCTCACAAAGAATTGTCAGCATATCTCCAAATGTACGTGTTTGTATACGAACTCTGAATGAATGGCAAAACAGAATTGGGTTTGTGTATCTGGGTCTAAAAGATATTGAATCTCAAACAATTTGTGTGTGTGTGAATGAAGGGGAAATACCAATAAATACTATTAACTTTGATATTAATATTTTTTAGACCCAGATATGCAAACCCAATTTGGTATTGCCAGTCATTTCTGTAGGTTGGGTTTATATTTCCCTGTTCTTTCAGCTGGTCAACTCTGAATGTATGTTCAAGGAGCTGTCTAAGGTGCTGAAACCCAGGCCAAAATGGGTTCAGCACCTTGGATAGCTCCTTGAAAGTTAGGACCAAAACCTGGAGCAGATTCACTGCCACTGCATGACAAAACGCTCACAAAATTCAAAACAATGCCCAGCTCATATGTGGGCCAACCTACCCTTTCCCCCTGTTTCCCATCTGCAAAATTTCCCCTTGTGAGCTCTGAGTGTGCATGACCTGAGGCCAGGGAGACAGGGCTTCATGCCACACGTCCTATCATCAGAGATTTGGTGTGTGCTTTATATGCTGGTGGAGAGGTGCTGAGATTGGGGGCTGACTTACACTCTGTCCCAGGGATGGGGAAACTTAGGCCTGGGAGTTAAACATGGTCCTCGAGGCCTCTCTGTCAGGCCCTCAGGACATTTCCTGGACCACACCCCTTACTAGCCTTGCTCCACACCCTTCTTGAGGGCATTTGCCTAGATGGAATATTCCAGAATTCTTGCTTGCCTGGAGGGAGGATAAAGTGACTTGTGTGTAGAAATGTCTGGAAAGTAGCCCACTGTAAGAGTTGCATATGCTGCTCTGCCCACTTTTTCCTCTCGCCCCACCCACCCACCACGGGCATGTGGCTTCTGGAAGATTTCCCATGCAGGAATGTGGCTCTCAGGTGTAAAAACTTGGACCCGATTATCTGGATCCATTTCAGTCGGGCTTTATGCCCAGTTTTGGCACGGAGACAGCCTTGGTCGCCCTGTACGATGACCTTTGTCGTGAGACAGACAGGGGGAGTGTGACCCTGCTGATTCTCCTTGATCTCTCAGCGGCTTTTGATACCATCGACCATGGTATCCTTCTGGGACAACTCAATGATTTGGGAGTGAGCGGTACTGCGTGGCAGTGGTTCTGCTCCTACTTGGCGGGCCGTCTCCAGAGGGTAGTGCTTGGGGACTGCTGGGGACTGTTGGAATGCCTCCCCCGATATGAAACTGCCCGTACACTACGCTCAACATCGAAGACCCTCCTCCGAGTGCCTACTCATAAATAAAAAAAAGGTTCCCCATTCTTGCTTTATATAATGGCCTTAATCTTCATCCATTGTTGAAGGAAAAAATAACACGAATGTTTTGGGAGGTGTATTTTGTATCCCAATGAGACTTCCATTGTATAGTGGGATGTTATCTTGACCCCAGATAACATTTGTGTGAGAGGAAGTGTGATTGACAATGCTCAAACCACTAGAGCAGCCTTTCCCAGCCAGTGTGCCTCCAGATGTTGTTGGACCACAATTCCCATCTTTCCTGACCATTGGCAATGCTGGCTGAGGCTGATGGGAGTTGTGGTCCAACAACATCTGGAGGCACACTGGTTGGGGAAGGCTGCTCTAGAGCCAGAAAACACTCACTCAGAGGAGGTAGGATGTTGGTGTGCATTTAATTCCAGTGCCTTTTGTTGACCTGTCCTTGACCATTTTTCTATGAAAAAACAATGGGATGTTTTGACTACCCCAATTTGCTAACTTTGGCTGGGGTTAATAAATGCAACCTAAGGCATTTCTGGGACATTTTATACGTGTTTGTGTGTGTGTCCAGAAGAAAAATGGTAAATGGCAACTGGCTGGAATTTGGGGGTGTTGCATGGGTGTATCAATGTCTTAGAAAGACTGCAGGCAGGTCTACTTATGTGTAAATTGCACAATAGAAACTGTACTGAGGGTAGGTTTTTGCCCCACAAAATTAGATGAAGTAGATCCACCAAAAGCCTTTCCCCACATTAGCAATGTGCATATATTATCTGGTATTCTCTTCCTATTACTGTTGGGCAGGCACCTTCATTGTACTGTTTTCGATGCCCGTTAAACCCTTTTTTGTTTAGTCAAGCAGACATGTAATTTTGTTCTGTACATTTCCTCAACTCTCTCTTTTTTGCTTTCCCTTTTGTTATGACATGCCGTTAAACAAATAAAATTATGATTTTCCTTCCTACCTAAATTTGTTTTTCAAAACGGCTGGCTTGATCTCTATTTTGATTATTTGTATTATGTCTGTTTTAATGGCTTTTTAAATGAATATTTCATAATGTTTTAAGTAAACCACGTAGAGATTTTTTTATCAAGTGGTATATTCATTTTGCTAAATAAAATAAATAAGTAAATACACACAGACGGACACATCCTATGCATACGTCTGCCTGTCCAGAACGGGCACACCTCCTAGAGAGCTTGAGCAGAAGAAACAGGGATTTCCAAATGTGTGTGTGATTAGACATTTTTGTTATGCTGAGGTGATGTTCTGTTCGTCTGGTGCTGGATCCCACAGGGCAAGGTAGCAAGGCAGGCCAGGAATTGCAGGACCACGCATAGCTCCAAGCAAGGCACTTGATCCAACACAGGTGCAAAGCAAACTGAACCTTCTTAAGCCTCTGCTCCAGGCTCCAGCCATGAGAGATTATTTTGGAGGCTATCAGCCTCAGGCCTGGTGGTCTCTTGATCCCCATCAGCAGGCTCAGAGGCCTGAACCTGGTTCATATCTTTAGCTGCCCCCCTCTCCGCCCCTGACTTTGTGTCTGGATTGCTGCTGGACTTGGGGGTCTTGACAGAGGCAGCTGCGTTCCTCACTTCACACCTCATGTGCCACTTTTCTCCACTTGCATGGGGTCCTGGTGCACACATGCCCAGCCTTGATCGTATCAGCAAAAGTTCCTTTGGCATGTTCCCACTGTTGATGGCTCCTAGGTAATTTACGACACTCTTAGTGGCTTAATTATGCTGTCAGTTCCATCTGTCACTTCACTGATATGAGAAATGATGGCAGACCATTAGCCGGCTAATCGTTGCTGTAAAATGTATTGTTTTACACCATTAAATAGCAGACGCATAAACAGGTTTTTGCTCTGTGATACCACCGCCGCTCACTCCACTAACGACATTTAAAAGGTTGGTCTTGACATCTGCCCTTGGAAGTTCGCAGCTGGAGAGAGAGAGTTCAAAAAAGAAAACAAGCAAGCCAAGAGACCACCTCTGATTTATTGTCTCCTCTTCCCCCCTTCACCTCCAAATCTTGTCCTGAATGGCTTTCAGTTTTTCAAGCCAGCAGAGTGGAATTTTCAAGGGATGCAGAGGACATGGTGGTATGTGGATTTTTTTTTAAAAAAAAAAATCAGCCACCTATGAAGGGAAGACTGTCCACAATGGCCCCCAGTAACTGGAACTGAAATAGACAACTTGATCACGCAATTGCGCTCCAGGAAAGCCCCAGGTCAAGACTTCTTACCAGCTGAACTGTATCAATCTTTCCCTATATGGTGGCGCCCTATTCTTGCCACCTTATTTACTAAAATCAATGAAACGGGCCATATCCCCCATAGTTGGAAAACGAGCATTGTAGTGCCAATATTTAAAAAAGGTGATCCCACTAAACCATCAAACTTTAGACCCATAAGCCTTTTGGACGTTGCGGCAAAACTGTACGGGCGTTTTCTTCTAAATAAACTCCTTGATTGGGACAAGGAGCAAGCTATTATATCAGACGTCCAAGCAGGGTTCAGGGAAGGGGCTTCAACAATACACCAACTGTTTATTCTACAGCACCTTATTAAGCATGTAAAGATGAACTCACAACGCTCTTTATATCTAGCGTTTATTGATTTCTCGGCCGCCTTTGATTCTGTTAACCGTCGTATACTCTGGAGTAAACTTGAAAAGGCTGGCATTAATAAAAGATTGCTTTGGCTTCTCCAATCCTTACATCAAGACACGGTCTTAAGAATTCGCTTAGGTCATACCGGTCGCCTATCGCAAAAAATTCCAATGAAGAGAGGAGTAAAGCAGGGCTGCATATTGGCCCCTTTCTTGTTCAACTTCTTTATTAATGATATTGTCCCGGCAATGTCCTCCCCGACTTTTTTTCCACCCTCAATCAAAGATAGAAAAATTCCGGTCCTTCTATATGTGGATGACTTACTCCTACTCTCCCAAAATAGGATAGGCTTTAAACGAATGCTCTCACATTTCCAGACATACTGTGCCGCTCAATGTCTTCAAGTTAATTATACAAAAACTAAAATAATGATATGCGGAAAGTATAACAAAGTCAAATCCATCTGGCGCTTAAATGGACATATAATAGAACAGGTCCAAACTTTTAAGTATTTGGGAATCTACATTAACAACAAATTGTCATGGGCTCAACAGTTGGCACACATCAGACTTTTAGCTCTTAAGGCCCTTGGTCTTTTGAAGAAATTTTTTTATTCCAAGGGTGGCCAACTGCTGAGACCCATGTCCAAACTTTACATATCAAAAATTCTTCCAAAAATCTTGTATGGGTGTGAGATCTGGGGCCCTTCCCTCCGGACAGCCCTAGAACCAATTCAAAACACCTTCTTTAAACAAATCTTAGGCTTACCCAAAGGCTCCCCGGCGGCTTTTATGAGACTAGAACTTAATTCCCCCTCCCTAATGGCCAGAGTTGACCTAGCGTTTTTACGCTTATGGAAAAAATTCTTGGAGGCCAACTCACCCTCACTGGCAGGTACAACTAGAAAAAGGGGGTTGGGCTAAAAAATTCTATGATCTGGGTATCCAGTATCTTTTGACCCCTCCTCTGCTCGCCAGTCTCAATCCAAAGGCTCTGTCTAACCAAATTTACGATAGTGACGCACAACATGACATCACAAGGATCGCCACTTCCCATTTTTCCAAATGGTTTATCTACATCAAACCAAATCATATATGGCCGCCCTATTTAGATGTCCTAACATGCGCGCCCCTCAGAAGAGCCTATACTGAATTGCGTTTCCAGGTGATGCCCTCAAATTATTTGTATGGCCGATACTTAGGTATCCCACATGCTGAAAGGTCATGCATAGCAGGATGCAGAGTGCCAGAAGATCTAATCCATTACATGCTCGATTGTCCTCTATATTCTTCCCCACGAACAAAATTTTTAGCACCGCTGATTCCAATGAATAATAACGACAATAAGATTTTGATTTTTTTATTATCTGCTATTCAGCCACATATGATAATTTCTATTGCTAACTTTGCTTTAGCGGCAAAGAAACTGAGAGCTTCTTATTCTGGGAATAGTTGTTAAAATCAATTTATTTGAAATTTTAATTTAAATTCAATTTAGGATGATTATTTTATATTGTATGAATGTATATAGTATTCTTGTTGTAACAGCCTATGGCTATAAACAACTTATTAATAAACTGAATGAAGGGAAAGAGTACCAGAAAAACCAGTGTCTCCATTTAAAGCTTCAGGATTGGTGAAGACAAGGAGGTAGATCAGGACATAGGGAACTGTGGCTTACCAGCTTGCTTGCTTATTTATTTATTTATTTATTTATTTATTTAATACCCTCCCTTCAACCCAGAAGGAGCCCAGGCTGGCAAAGAAGTGATACAACACTAAAACAACTTTAAAAATATCTTTTAAAAATAATTGCAACACAGATGCAGACTGGGATAAAGGTCTCTACTTAAAAGGCTTGTTGAAAGAGCAGGTCCTGAAAAGATAACAGAGATGGCACCTGTCTAATATTTAAGGAGAGGGAATTCCAAAGTGCTGGTGCCACAGCACTAGAGGTCTGTTTCATATGTTGTGCTGGACAGAACTCCTGATGAGATGGTATCTGCAGGAGGCCCTCACCTGCAGAGTGCAGTGATCGACTGGGTATATAAGGGATAAGATGGTCTTTCAGGTATCCTGGTCTCAACTATATAGGGCTTTGTACACCAAAAGCAGCACCTTGAATCTAGCCTCGGTAGCTGTTGCTGAACAATAGCTCTCATCAGCCCCAGGAGGCATGGCCAACGGATGGAGCTTTCTAAAGGAGAAACTCTATATTGTAATGCAGAGGTAGAGCATCATTTTCAATCTGGGGGCCACATTCCTTTCTGGATAACCTTCTGGGAGCCATATGCCAGTGGCTGGTAGGACCAGAGGCAAAGGTGAGCAAAGCGACTAATGCAAATTTAACCTTTGTACAGTAGGCTAATTTCCAGATATGCACACACACACCTCTCTCCATCCTCCATTCAGGGAAACAGGAGGCATTATCGGAGTTCATGGACACCTTCCACCCGGGCAGAGACACTCAAGAAAGGTGCAAAGCAGGGCCAGTGAGACAGGAGTGTATCTTGGAAGGGCGCTGCCCTGGAGAGGGTCCCGAGGACCAGATAGACAGAACTGGTGTGTGCATATCTTTGTGAAAATGGAAATGGACTGCCTTCAAGTTGATCCCGACTTATGGCGACCCTATGAATAGGGATTTCATGGTAAGCAGTATTCAGAGGGAGTTTCCCATTGCCTCCCTCTGAGGCTAGTCCACAGCTGCATAAGCCAGCCCCTTCCTTGTCCGCAACTGCCAGCTGGGGGGCAACTGGGCTCCTTGGGACTCTGCAGCTTGCCCACGGCTGCACAGGTGGCAGGGCACGTAACCCCTGAGCCACTCGCTGTGGGGGTGGTCCTTAGCTGGCCCTTGACATCCAGGAGACACGAGCGGGGATTTAAACTCACTGACTCTGGACTCCCAGCCAGGCTCTCCTCCCCACTGTGCTATACCACTTTTTGTGGGGAGGGGGAAATGTGTCAATGTACACCTATGGCTCAACAAGCACAAGGTACGGTGGTACAAATGAGCTAAAGCCAGTGGGGACGGGTGGCTCTGGTGTCCGTGGAGCTGTGAATCCACTCTGGGGTTTTAGCCTGAACTTTCAAGGAGCTGTCCAAGGTGCTGCACAGATTCCAAGCATGGCTCCACTGCCCCGCTGATCTCGGAGCCGCCGTGTCCACTGGCTCAAAGAATGGAAAGCTGGGGCATACAGAATGGATGTCCCTGTTCAGCCAAAATGCAGGAGCAGCAGAGCAAAGGCAAGGAAGAAGAATGGAACAGAACCAGGGGGAATTGATCTCAGCTGCTGAACAAGGGCTGGCAAGTCAAAACACAACTGACGACACAGGCTTTGTGATGAGATTTTGACAACTTTAACCTATTTTTTTTTAGGAATGACTCATGTGCAGTGCAGTACTGTTGCATCAGCAGAGCTTCTTGAACTGATTATCTTTTTAATGGCATATCAACATGTCTCCATATTTAATTGATATTTTACATTTGAAAAGGTGCTTGAACAGTCTGCTGTGACTTTTAATAACCCTGCTCCAATTTCCTTAAATAATTTCTACAGGTCTAAATGGAGACATTTGTACATCTCTGCAGCAATTGTGAGCTATGAGGTACCTGAAAGTAGTTAACACATTTCTAGGTCACTCAGGGATTTGGAAAGTGGCAATTTCACACCCCTACCAGTGTGGTGTAGTGGTTAAGGTGTTGGAGTATGACCTGGGAGACCAGGGTTCGAATCCCCACACAGCCATGAAGCTCACTTCATGACCTTGTCCAGTCACTGCCTCTCAGCCTCATAAAAACCCTCTTCATAGGGTCGCCATAAGTCAGAATCAACTTGGTGGCAGTACATTTACATTTACTTACTTAGAAAGTCTGATATTTTTAAATCTTTATTGAAATATTAAAAGCTGGGCCATAGTTCAGTGGTAGAGCTTCTGCCTGCAGAATGTCCCAGGTTCAAAATATGGCATCTCCATGTAGGACTGAGAAAAAGGCCCTGTTCTAAAGACCTGGAGTTTAGACACCGACTGTCAGTCAGTGCAGTCAATACTGAGTTAGATGGACCAGGGATCTGATTTGGTGTAAGGCTCTCCTTTTTCATGGGGCTATAGCACAGTTGTGGAGCAACTGCTTTGCATGCAGAAGTTCCAGTTGCAAAGCCTGGCATCTCCAGATAGGAATGGGAATGTCCCCTGCATGAAATCTTGGAGAGCTGCTGGCAGTCGGTGTAGGTAATATTGAGCTAGATGGACTGAGGGTCTGACTTAGTATAAGGCAACTTCATATATTCATAGGAGGGTTTCGAACTCTCCTCCGACATAAGCCCCACAATGTTCAAAACCAGCTTCCTGGGCTAGCTGGTGAATGGTCTGGCTTTCTGTTTTGACCTTGGACTGCGTTTGGACTTTGTCTCTCGTGTTGCCCCATGTTTTGACTATGGGCTCTGACTTGATTTTCCTGTTTGGATTGGCCCCGTGAGTGGACTCGGGGCTACTGGACTGCCTTTCATTTGAAACAGGACAGTAACCAAATTTTGCACGAGGGTGCCAGAAATTGAGGAGTCGACTACGTGTGGACGCTATTGGATGTTATTTTGAATGAAGATGGTGGACTGAGCCTTTCCAAACTGCATGGATTTGAACCACTGATTTTAAAACTGCACTGATTTTTTGGATTCTTAGAATTCCTGAGCAACATTGGGTGCAAGGCTGCACTTCTGATAGGAAAATTGATAACCATCCAGTTGAACAGGCCGCTTGATTCAAATATCTAGGCATCTGCTTTCAGTCAAACATTGTGTTGGGACAGGGCATGGAAAAACTTGTAAATGCTACAGTCAGCACAACATCCATCACTTGCTTCTCTTGTACAAAAGCAGGACATTTGTCTCACCAGCTATGCCAAGTGATTCCTTTATATAGCACAGTTGCTTTGAGGCACCCAGATTTGGATCCACACTCCTAGATATCCATGTGAAGATGGTAATGCTGAAACATTAGCTCATGTACTGATATTTTGCTCTTTGTACAGCAATTTGTGTAAAAAGTTAACCACTGCATTTTTAAAATTATTATCTCACCCAGGGATCATCCAGCTCATTATGATGTGACTTTTCTTCTTGCGGATCAAGATAAGCTGGTGATGGCAAAAGAGTGCAAAATTGGTAGTCTCTGCTATTAACATAAGCTCCACAGTGATGCTCTCAGAGTTCTGAATAATATAATTCGTCCTTTAGTTTTGCAATTCCATGGGTGTGTGTATCCTTTGTACGAATTTGTACACATACAAATGCAAATTACAATGGCTGGTGTCTGGTGTAAATAAACCCCTCTATCTTGGATCCTCAGATTTGATCTGGAAATCGAGCAAGTGAAGTCAAGCCGTTTTCGCATCCCCCAAGTGTGTGGTTTCATCTGGGATTTGAAGTGCTGTCAGTAGAAGCAAATGGCTGGCTTGATCACATGGATGAGGAGCCTCTGGCCCTCCAGATGTTACTGGACTGCAGCACCTACTATCCCCAACCATTGGCCCACACTGTCTGGGGCTCATGGGAGTTGGAGTGCCACAAAATCTGGAGGGCCACAGGTTCCCCATACCTGATTTATGTCATGAGCCCCCTGGAGAACTCCTGGCAAAGTGGAGAAGAGGAGAAGGACTGGGGTCCAGGGGAGGAGCCCAGTGGTCTGCAGGGTGGGGAGATAGGAAACAGGTGAACATCACAGCAGTCTGCTGAGTGACAGTCCTGACTCTGAGGAGCGGCCTGCAGTGGGTGATCCGGTCATCTCAGATGAACATTCTATCCACCTCTGGACAGTTCACAGCTTCCCAAGACGCCTCCCATTCTGCCACCTGCATCGGAGGCAGTGCCAGATTTAGGAACAAGTCAAAGAAAGCCATGGCTTAGGGCCTCACAGTATGAGAGGCCTCTAAATTAGTTGGCAATAACTAAGAAGATTTAGATCACTGTACACTAAGACCACTGAACACCAAAGTCAGGGTCATTCAGACCATGGTATTCCCGATCTCTATGTATGGATGTGAAAGTTGGACAGTGAAAAAAGCAGATAAGAGAAAAATCAACTCATTTGCAATGTGGTGCTGGGCTTTGCGCATACCATGGACTGCGAAAAAGACAAATAATTTGGTGTTAGAACAAATTAAACTACAACTGTCACTAGAAGCTAAAATGATGAAACTGAGGTTATCATACTTTAGACACGTCATGAGAAGACATGATTCACTAGAAAAGACAATAATGCTGGGAAAAACAGAAGGAAGTAGAAAAAGAGGAAGGCCAAACAAGAGATGGATTGATTCCATAAAGGAAGCCACAGACCTGAACTTACAAGATCTGAACAGGGTGGTTCATGACAGATGCTCTTGGAGGTCACTGATTCATAGGGTCGCCATAAGTCGTAATCGACTTGAAGGCACATAACAACAACTAAGAAGATTTATTATAACTGCAATTACTTTGGCTTAAATAACCTTGCATATCAGATCCACCACCCACATTCTGAACCCTGACCTCCACATCCTAATCCACACCCAAACCCATCAACTTCTCTTTTAGGGCTGCCTGACTGCTTCCATCAACCACAGGTGGCCCAACATCACCTTACAACTCAAGAGGAGACCATGGAAACTAGCCTACCAACACGTTCTAAAGTCCTGTTCCACACCAGACATCAGCTCCACTAATCCTCTCCTTACCTCTTTCCCACTGCACCCTCACCCCTTCAAATATCACCACACAGGCCTTTCACTGCATCCTTGCATATGTATATATGCAAATATAATGATTTGCCATTTATGTTTTCATTACACTCAATTTTCATGATAAGGTAATACACTTTTTTCTCTTTATTTATGGTCATGGAGCCTCTGAATCTGGACATGGCTTAGGGCCTCAACATATCTTAATCTGGCCCTGATCGGAGGTAGCTGGGAAGCACACAGTGGGTCAGATCCTATGGACAAATGGGGTGAAGCATCTCCACCTCCATTGCCAAGGACTTTGTGCAGGCGTGAACAGACGGAGTCCGCTCTCCAGCCCATTCATAGAAGTGTGCATACCCAACCCAAGAGACAATTCCTGTGCAAGTAGTGTGTCTGCCTTGATCCTACTTAAGGGATCTGGGGGGGGGGGGAATTGTTGCGACAACATCTTTGCTTCATTAGCCATGCCTAGAAATGCCTTGTAGAGATCTGTGCGACCTGATCTATGAACTGCTCGTGTGTTAAAGGTAATGGAGTGGTCCTGAGTCTGATTCGAAGGGGATTAGCCAGCACACTTTATGCTATTTAGTATTGATCATTGGCTGTGGCGGGAGTATGCACATGATGATATTAGGACATGGGGTAAGTTTTGCTACACATATGGAGGAGAGAACTGGCACACCATTTTGAGGTGACGCCTACCCTGTCTTCAGATCCTGCCTTTCTTACTTGTGACTAGAGTAAAAATGGCTCATTTCTCCTTAGCTTTTGCATTTCCCTTTCATCTTTCATGTCTTATTTGGAGTTGAATGAATTCTATTGTATGCATAAATTCAATAATTCTGATAAGATCCCAGACAGAGATTAATTCAAGCATATGACTCTCTTTCCCCCTGTGGACGTTAATTGTCTTATTAAACATTTGCACAGCGTTCACTTTAATCTATTGAACTGGCTGGCCTGTTTTCAATACTTGCCGTAATACAAGACATTAGGGTGGTGGTGGTGGGGAGAACTTTCATCTTTTGTGCCAAAAATTAGTTTCTGTGGTGAATCTTATGATGGAAAGTAGCCTGACAATTGGCCCTGATCCAATGAAGTTTTGTTATTACTAAGTCCTGGTGGAAATGATGGGACTTGAATTAAGGCCTAATTAACTTGATCCATTGCTTTTCAATGCAGCCCAATCCTAACAATGTTTGCTTGTAAGCCCCATTGAATTTAGCAGTAGCATGGAGTAAATATGCCCTGACCTGACTAGGAGCAACACTATGGGGTACAATCGATATCTGAGTGTGATTTAGGCTGCAATCCAATGCACACTTACCTGGGAGTAAGTCCCATTGAACTTCTGAATAGACATGTACTGGATTTCAGCCTTAGTCAAGCAGGTAGCATTCAGTAGAAGCTCTAAACAGCTCTAAACAGCTCTAAACAGACAAATTGCTCCAGCAAGCTCTAGAGCTCAGTTGAGGCCTTCTGTCTCCTTTGGGCCAGACTACTTCCAAAGGAGTAGACAACCTCAAAGGGGTAAACCTTAAAGCCTGGCACTCCATTGCCTTTGCTCCTGTCTGTGCACTGCAGACACAGGAGAGGCTGAAGTTCCTGGCAAAAACGGTGCTGGTTTCTAGGGGAATCTGGCTCATGGAGTGCTGTTTCCAGTGATCCCAGCTTGGAGCTGGCTCAAGGGACATCTGTTGACAGGCTATCGTTCAGAGTCAGGGTCTGGGTTCAGCACCTCTGTGACTGGCACCATTAATATTTCTGATCCAGCTGGAAACAGTAATCCAGCCTGGAGGTTAAAAGTGCATAGACAACAGTGGACAGGCTATCCTGGTCCAGAAACAGCCACAGCTGTCTTACCAGCCGCAGCTGGTAAAAGGCATTCCTAGCCACTGAGGTCACCTTAGCCTCTAGTGACAAAGATGGGTCCAGGAGCACCCCCAGACTATGAACCTGCTCTTTCAGAGGGAGTACGACCCCATCCAAGGCAGGCCACTGACCAATTATCTGAACTTGGGAACCACCAACCCACAACGTCTCTGTTTTGCTAGGATTCAGACTCAGTTTATTGGCCCTCATCCAGCCTACCACCGAGTCCCGGCAATGGTCTAGGGCTTGCATGGCCTCTCCTGATTCAGATGTTACAGACAAATAGAGCAGGGTATTGTCAGCATACTGCTGACATCTCACCCCAAATCTCTTGAGGACAGCTCCCAAGGGCTTCATACAGATGTTAAACAGCATCGGGGACAAGAGGGTACCCTGCAGCACCCCACAGCACAACTGCTAGGGGGCCAAAAGACAACCACCCAATGCTATTCTCTGAAAATAACCTTGGAGATAAGATCAGAACCACTGTAAAACAGTGCCTCCGATACCCTTCTCACCAAGCCAGCCCAGAAGGATACCATGGTCAATGGTATCAAAAGCCGCTGAGAGATTAAGTAAGAGTAACAGGGTCGCACTTCCCCTGTCCTTCTCCCAATAAAGGCCATCCATCAGGGCGACCAAGGCCAATTCAGTCCCATAACCAGGCCTGAACCCAGACTGGAATGGGTCAAGATATGAGGCTTCTGTTTCGATGAAGGGATATATAACTAGAATTGGGCAAGCCTCTGAGAAGGCAAATGACAATGATGGCTTTCTTTTCCTTGGCTGCACGTACAGGTTGTCAGATGTTCGTACCGATGTTCGTGCTGATGCCTGGTGGCTTGGTCTTAGCAAAGGTGAGCATAGGATTTCGGCCCCGGTCACAGCAAATTTTTGCTGTTGGGGTCATTGATTCTTAGCACTCTGATGAATTGACTTCCGACAAGGCACGTTTCTCCTCCTCACCCCTCTCTAAATTTGATTTCATCCTCAGCAGATGCTGGAGGCCCTGTTTCCATTGGGCTCCTGATATCCCACCCCCCAGACCCTCGTATAAGAGACTCGTTGCAAACGTCTAAGGCACAGTTGGCCTTGCGTCTTGGTTCGAGTGAGCCCCAGATTCAACGGCGTGTGGCAGCTGGAAACTTGATGTTCGCATTTCACAAAATCTAATCTACAGGAGTTTAAATGGTGGGCAATAAAACACAATGTCAATTTTCTCCTTTGGAATGGCTTGTGCTTTAACGCAGCCTTGGAGATTGATGGCCCGGGGTGATAGCAGCCTCTCTTGTATTCCCAGGTGACCTTATCATCTCTCCCAGGTTTGCTTCCTAAATTAAGGGAGAGATGGGGCTGGAATACAAAATCAACCTAAGAGCCCGGGCTGCTGGAACAGGCCAAAGGGGCCCATCTATGTACACCGCCCAGAGAGCCCTTGGGCTTAGGGCGGTATATAAATTAAATTAAATAAAAATAAATAAATAAAATCTAGTCCAGCATCCTGTTCTCACAGTGGCCAGCCACAGACTCCTTCCGCAGGCAGTCACTTCAAACCCTTTCTGGCTTGAAGAGGTGTAGACACACTCAGCCCTAACTTATGAATGTATGGAGATGGGCCTTTCCCCTCTCCCCCACCCAGGGGTGTAGTCATCTGGGGTCCCAGGAGTCTTGGACCCCTATGTTTTGGAGACCTAGGTCCCAGCAAGGTCCCTATGTCTCCAATGCCCTCTGAGCCAGTTAGCCACTGAGAAGACCCCTAACGAGTAGCAACTGCAACCCTTTATATTAGTTCCTACTAGAGAAGTCACTGCAAAACAAGAGACAGTGAACCCCGAGGACAGCATCCCATCTATATCATCAAGCAGTTTGGTAGCAGCAGGAGATAAATGTGTAGACGCTGAACCCAATAATTCAAGCAATATCTCTGACAGTGAGAAAGGGCAGTCAAATAGTGACAGTGATAGGGAAGCAGAAAGCAGCATTCAAGCCTGGCCAGATTAGTCTATAATCTTAGAAGGTTGTATAATCTTAGAAGTGGGCATGGCTGTGACATGGGGGTGGGATGGTGACTCTGTTGAAGGGATCCTGCACTTCTGAATTTGCCACTACTTTACTGCTCCCCCCCATACACATACAGCCCATCAGTTCCAACTCCCTCTGAGGAAGATTAGCAGGTAGGCCATTTCCTCTGGGACCCTCTGAGCCTACCTACCATGAGAGGGATAACCGAGAAGCCGGCAGATTCTAGCTAGGCCTCACCCTGTCAGGTCAAAAACGTCCAGGTGCATTATAGCCACTGTCAGGAAGGCTGGGTCATTGGTAGGGACGGAAAGATCTGTCAATTTTGCTTCTCTCTCATTTTTCCAACCTTAAATTTAGTTCTCCACCTTTATGTAGCAATTTGCAATTTTTTAGAAAAGAAAAAATCCTTACGAACATTCTTCAGCATTTTAGTGTGAATTTCTCCTAATAAACACAGTTTGGCGAGCAAGATTTCTCCTAACACAATGGATTGTTGTATGCCATTTTCACTAATATATCCATTCCCCCCCCTTTCCCCCCTAATGCATACATTACTGTGAACGTTGGTTGGACAACTACGTCACAACATTTGGATAAGTGTCGATTTCGAAGGATGGCTGTGTTTCATTTCTCATATTGTTTCGGAAAGTACAAATTTGAGAGATTTGGCTTGAAATGCAAATTAACTGTCCTCTCCCATCCCTAGTCATCAGGTTATTTCTCAGGGTGCCACTAATGGTCTCTTGCATTGTAAGAAATCCATGTCCATCCAAGCAGGTGATGATAAGGATTTTGTAACATCAACATCCTTGAGTTGGCTTATTTTCCTTTTCGTTCCTTGTGTGTTGTGCCTTTGTTAGACTGGAAGCCTGAGGGCCAGAGTTGTGTGTTTATTTGTATCGATTTGTAAGCCGCTGTGGGGATTATTTTCAGCTAAGAAGCACCACGTTGCTTTGAATGGGCAGAAATAAAGGAAATGAAATTGCTTTATGCTGAGCTGGACCATCTACCTCAATACAGTCTACCATGACTGGCAGCATTTATCAGGTACCTATAGCCCTTGATGGGAGAAAATGAGGGCTGAAATCTAAGCCACCTTCATGCAAATCATTTGTTCTAATACTGAGTTTGGGGTCTTTCCTTGCTGGACTCGAATGTAAATCTCAATTACTGATTCAGCTGAGGTGGGGATGTTGCAAGATTGGGCTTCTAACTGCTTTTGTACTTCCACCCACATGTTTTATTTAGAGTCTTTGAGCTGGAATTCATGAACAACCTGGGCTGCATTCACACTGCACTTTATTCTGCTATTCTGACAGTGTCTTACCTGGTGATTGGTGCATTATATTTGACCTTTCACACAATGTAAAAGCTAGTTCCAGAAGTCAAGTGGAATATATTGGACATTTAGTGCTAATTTTCATGATAAATAATACCGACAATAATCTGTTTGCAATCATGGGAACCTGGAAGGTCACAGAAGGTTTGTGCTGGCTGCAGTCGCTCACGTAACAGGTATCGTGGCATGCAATGTGTTCCTGCCCGTTACTCGCATGCCAATTGTTTGTGCCTCGCTAAAATTGTACCGGTATCCTGGCATAGGCATAGATAACAGTGCTCCCTTCCTCCTTCTTTCACACACACCCCTGTGTCCAGACACTAACTCAAGCCGTGTATTAGGGGGGAACTGCACTGCACGTGTGTAACAGGTGCAGGACAGAAACAAGGCGCTGTTCGTTGCGGCAGTGTGGAAGATAGTTGGGCAAAATGCCCATATATCGGCTGAAAAAGCCACCGTTCCTTAACACAACAGCTTCTGCAGTGTGAAAGGAATTTTAGACATCGTGACAGAAGCGCTACCATATTAATCCATTAAACTAACACAATAAGCCCCGTGTCTGCATGCAGCCTTGGATGCTAACAAGATCTTCTAAGCTACATGCTACTAAGGGGAAGAGGCCATAGCTCAGTGGGTAGAGCATCTACTTTGCATGCAGAAGGTCCCAGGTTCAAACCCCATCATCTCAAGTTAAGGCGGGGCATGTCCACTGCCTGAAATCCTGAAGAGCTGCTGCCAGCCAGTTTAGACCACTGTTCTTCAACCTGCTGCCTCTTGAAGGCCTCCAATGTTGGAGAGCCCACCACCTCCCTAGGTCATTGGTTCCATTGCCGTGCCGCTCTAACAGTTAGGAAGTTTTTCCTGATGTTCAGTGGAAATCTGACTTCCTGCAACTTGAGCCCATTATTCCGTGTCCTGCACTCTGGGACGATCGAGAAGAGATCCCGGCCCTCCTCTGTGTGACAACCTTTCAAGTCCTTGAAAAGAGCTATCAAATCTCCCCTCAGTCTTCTCTTGTCCAGGCTAAACATGCCCAGTTCTTTCAGTCTCTCTTCATAGGGCTTTCTTTCCAGTCCCCTGATCATCCTTGTTGCCCTCCTCTGAACCCGTTCCAGTTCAGAGGGGATATATTTATTTATTTATTTAAAATATTTATATCCTGCCCTTCTACCCTGTAATAGGGCACTCAGGGTGGCTTACAAAAATAAAATCAAACATGTACATAATAAAATTATAAACAGTAAAATCACGTAAACATTAAAATAAATTAAATATAAATTAAATTAGTATATCCAAAGAGTGATTGCATTCTGATCCGTGCATTAGCCCAAGAAGTACAGAGCAGGTCAGTTCACATCAGAATTCACAGAAATTGAATTCATGAAGCATCCCTATGAGAAAACATTCTTCCATCTCATCCAAATATCCATCTTGTATAAACCTCTGTTAGATAGGAAAGAATGGGGAACAGGAAGTGGGATGAGGACCGTAGCTCAGTGGCAGAACATCTGCCTTGCATGGAGAAGATCCCAGATTCTATCCCTGGCATTTC
Source organism: Rhineura floridana (assembly GCF_030035675.1). Classification (NCBI taxonomy): domain Eukaryota; kingdom Metazoa; phylum Chordata; class Lepidosauria; order Squamata; family Rhineuridae; genus Rhineura; species Rhineura floridana. The sequence goes on along the minus strand of NC_084500.1, from coordinate 2,351,793 downwards.
CAGGTAGGCCTGCAAGAGACCCCTGCCGGAGAAGTGAAAGACCCACTGCCAGTCAGTGTAGATAATACTGAACTAGATGGCCCAGTTGTCTGGCTCAGATGTCAGCTTCCAAAATTGCATCTATCAGATTGCATCACACTATTTAAAACTCTGTTCAAACTTTCTGTGTTAGCAGAAATATGGGATTTAGTCGGGCCCTGCAAGGCTGGCCTGTTTTGCTTCAGGGCCTGCTTTTGAGGGGGGGGGGTTGCCTTGGATCCCAAGTCCAAAGCAATGTTTGGAAACTGAAGGTTCAGTTTTCACACTGACTTGCACCAAAACAACCATAATTTTCTGTTGATCTCTTTTCACGTAGGTGCAAGGAATTCTCACAGTGGCCAGCCAAATGCCTATGGGGAAACTGACAAGCAGGACCTGAAAGTGACAGCTGTCTCCCAGACTAACCTCCCTCACAGGGTTGTCATGAAGGTAAAACAGGGGTCGCAGAGGTTCTTGGAAGGATATCAGCAAAATAAATGAATGTATAGATAGACCTTCTGTCTGATTCAGCAGAGCTGCTGTTGTGTCCTTAGTGAGTTCCTTGCATGCATAAGGACCCAGGTTCAAGCCATGCGAGCTCTCCATTACAAAGGAACTTGGGTAATATTCACAGAGATGCCTCCATGCCCATGACCTTGAACTCCAGACAATACTCTGCTGGCTGGGAATGATAGGAGTTGTAGTCTAAAACTTCTGGAGGGCACCAGGTTTATGAAGGCCACTGGACTAGTCTTAGGTGGCTTCGTGTGCACCTAACCGGTCCATGGGCGATGATGTGAGAATAGGACTCCACAGGGCATGAATCATCTACCAGTCACCCCTGTATCCTCCATGCTGAGGGCAGGCCCTGCCATTTTTTTCTCCTGTCAAAAGACTCTTTGAGCTCCATTCCTCTTTGGCAAGCATCCATTGTGGTCGCTATCATTTGTAGTTCTACCTTTGCTGAGTAGGCAGAGTGAGCTTTGCACACATTTTTGCTGACTCACTACTTTTATAGGAAGGATCCCCCACGAGTTAGCCGGCCCTTTTCTGTTAGTGTTGACGGGAGGGTTATTAGCATAACAAAGACAATATTTCTCTTTCTTCCCAAACGGGAAAAGATGCTTAGGAAAGCAGATACTGGTCGAGAAAGACGCACAGCAATCACTGAAGCTTTCCCCCCAGTTCATTCTGCCCATCCCCTCAATTTCTCAATTTCTTTGCTCCTGGCACAGCTTTCCAACCTGAACAAAGCAAAAGAATCTGAAATGACTGCAGTAGAAAACCCAATTTCAAGAGACTGAAGCAAGCAATATCCCTATCCATCTGGATACCAGTGTGCCCCCGTAGTGTAGGGTAGCAAAATGGAAGACATATTGTCTGGGCCAGACCTAAGAGAGTTCTTTGCATGCATAAGGACATTCTTGCCCAATATCCTGTTTCGATAGTGGGCAGTTAGGGCTTTCTGGCAAGCCCACAAAGGAGGGCATGGAAACAAGTGCTGCCACCCCGTTGCATGTCTCAAGCCGTTGTTGCTCTGAGGTAGACTGCCCCTGAGCATGGAGGCTGCATTCACTCTCATAACTATTGATAGACCCATCCTCCATGGATGCATCTTACCTTCTCTTAATATCCATTCACACATCTTAGGGCAGGGGGTTCCATAAGTTTGTTTGTTTATTTTTGCATTTATATCCCACTTTATCTCCAAGGAGCTTGAAATGGAGTATATGGTTCTCCGCCTCCTCATTTAATCCCCACAACAACCCTGGGAGGTAGGTTGGGCTCAGAGGCAGCGACTGATCCAAGGTCACCCAGTGTGCTTCACGGCTGAATGAGGATTTGAACCCTGGTCTCCCAGGTCCTAGTTCAACACTTTAACCACTACGTAGAAGGTTGTTCTTGTCTCTCTCATGAATCTACCACCAACATATTGTTTTTCCTGATGCTGGGGGATCTTGAGTTGTAGCATTATAAAAAAATGGAGTCAAAGCTCTCTCTCCGTAACGTTTACAACTTTGTATACGCCTTATACTGAATCAGACGTTGGCCCATCCAGCTCCCTACTGCCTCCACCAGAGATAGGAAACTTTTCTGAGCCTGAGGTCCACCTTCCTTTGTGGGTAACCTTATGGCGGCCACACACCAGTGGTGGGTGGGGCCAGAGACAAACATGGCCAGAGCAACATATGTTTTAACCCTTTGTGTAGTAGGCTAGTTTCTGCACTCAAAGCATCCCCTCTCTATCTTTCATCCGGGCAAGCAAGAAATGCTATGAATGGGTATGTGTTTAAAAAATATTATATGACCTCTGTGACTGCCATGAGGCCTTGTTTTGGCACATTGGTGTAAGCCTGCTTGGCAGTGGTTGCTTGGTGACAGGTTGTGAGAAGACAGAGACACGATCACTTTAAGATTCTAGTAGATGGGGCCTGATCAGGTAAACTCTGATTGGCTGGAGGTTCCGGGCAGTTGGGCATTAATGGTCAGTCAAGAAGTTAGCAGTTAGAGTTGATGTTGGTGACAGTTAGAGAGTTGATGTTGGTGACAGTTAGAGAGTTGATGTTGGTGACAGTTAGAGAGTTGATGTTGGAGTTAGTTGAAGACAGTAGCCGAGGGAAGAACTGAGGCCTGCATATATATACCCAGGGTGTCATTACCAGCTGTCTAGTGAAGATCAGAAGGGGTCAGTGACTGAGTTAGGCTGAGGGCCACCCTGAAGAAAGGTCTTGCCAGAGGGAAGTGTCACAAGTGGGGATATAACACTGGCTAGTAGAGCTGTTGCTTTTAAAAAAAGAAATACTTCAAAAAAACTAAAGCTCATGTCAGAATCAAACTAAATAACAGTAATGCAGCCATTTGTAATCTCAACTCCCAGGACATTGCTGTCTAAAGACCTTTCAAGAGGAGGACAGCCACACTTCCTGTGGAAAAGAGTTCCAATTCCAAGGCACCACCACTGAGAAGGCCCTTGTGTGGAACCACAAGCATAGAATCACAGAGCTGGTGGGGACTTATGAACCACGTAATCCTCCCGCCCCGCTTGATGCAGGAAATCCATCCAGAGTTAAGACCTCCCCAACAGAACACTGAGGGGTAGTGGTGGTAGTGAACGGGATAGCAGAGCCTTCCCTTCTTCTCTGTTATATTTTTGGGATTTTCCCCCCAGTGGAATATTGAGAGATATTGAGAGCTTCGGCTATGGGGCGGCTTATGGACCACATAATCCTCCTCCCCCCCCCCGCTTGATGCAGGAAATCCATCCAGAGTTAAGACCTCCCCAACAGGACACTGAAGGGTAGTGGTGGTAGTGAACATGATAGCAGAGCCTTCCTTTCTTCTCTGTTATATTTTTGTGATTTTTCGCCCAGTGGAATATTGAGAAATATTGAGAGCTTCGGCGCTATATAAATGCAATAAATAAATATCTGTTTTGGGTGTTATCAATCAAAATGATTGCTTTTCATCTAAGTGCAAAATAGAAATTGGATGGCCAAAGCAAATGGAAATTGGATCCGTCTTATCCAAGGTCTATCTCACAGAATTATGTCTAGTATTATAAATAAACCTGCAGTAAAGAAAACAATATGTGTAAACAGACTGAAAATGCTACGGTAGCTGCTATTTTTGCTCAAAGCTAATGTTTACCACATGAGTTTGGAGCTTTTCAGTCCAATGGGCTTCAGCCAAGGGTGGGAGGAATTTCCACAGAGCAAAACTATATCCTTGGAATATCTGTGTGGAGCTCTTTTCTCCTCCTGATCAGGTCCTGTACACTGTTCTCTGGAAGCCTCTGCACTGACCCCTTCAGCATCAAGGTTCAAGTCCCTCCCCTTCAAGGGTTAGCAGCTCTTGTCTCATCTGTGCATGGATAAAATTATGCAATGCATAAGTTGTGTCTGCAACAGCACGCACAATTCTTCTGTGTGATGTTGTACTGATATACACACTCCCTGCTAGATATTGATAAAGTACCACACAGAGAAAAAAATCCTGGCTACAACTAAAGATGGGCAAATCTATCCATTTTGGTTTCTCTCTCTCTCTCTCTCTCAATCTTAGGCAGAGGGAGGTGGCGGTCTGGGTGACAGGGAATGGTAGCAACTGGGTAAGGTAGAGACACTTGTGAGACATTACTCCAGGTGCCAATGTAACTTGGCCAACCTTGGCTACCATGTACCTCCCATCACCCTCAGCCACCATGGCCAGTGGTCAGGAATGATGGGAGTTGTTATCCAGCAATGTCTGCAGGGCCACAGGTTTCCCTCATTAAACTGAGTTTGGGCATGCTGCCTCTATTGGTTGCAGAATAAATTTCCAGTGATTGAAATACAACATCTAATCGTGTTTGTTGTGTTCCTCTTTCTTTTAACAGAGGACAGGATCCAAAACTCTGTCTCTGTTACAATTTGGATTCCTGAGGCTGTTTTTTTCCTAGCTTTATCCCACCCCCACTCTCTGGGCCCACTTTTGACAAACAAATCACTGCCATGTCTGTGAGAGAATGCCAATATGAGGTATGAGAGGAATGAAGATCCAAAATACCTTATTCTAATGGAGTACTAATGGAGTAAGACCCTCCGTGGTGCAGAGTGGTAAGCGGCGGTAACGTAGCCGAAGCTCTGCTCACAGCCAGAGTTCGATTCCAACGGAAGGAGGAAGTCAAATCTCCGGTAAAAGGGTCGAGGTCCACTCAGCCTTCCATCCATCCGTGGTCGGTAAAATGAGTACCCGGCATACGCTGGGGGGTAAAGAAAGGCCGGGGAAGGAACTGGCAATCCCACCCCATATATACGGTCTGCCTTGTAAACGTCGCAAGACGTCACCCTAAGAGTCGGAAACGACTCGCTCTACAAGTGCGGGGACACCTTTCCCTTTTTAATGGAGTACTTAACGGGATCAAACAAAGTGAGGTGCTCCCACAGCCCCTTCAAACACCATAATTAATTGCAAATAACTATGGGATAATTGCTTTCCTGTCTGCACCCTGGAGAGCAGGAGCTCCCTTGACTAAGGTGTAGATTGTGCAAAGCAAGTGTGGACAAGTCAAGACTTGTGGCAAAATGAGAAGATTCAGGCTTTTTCTAAAGTGTCCAGGATTTAAGCTGACCTGATTTCCCTGCTCCCTTTCCTAATCCCTAAAATGTGGGGAAGGGGGACACTCTGCACACGTTCAGGTGCACCCTTGGTGCCTTTCTGCTTCAAGCATTCCAACGCTGAGAACAACAAAAAAGTGTGTGTGTGTGCGTTTTAAAAAATCAATGATATAGAGAACTTAAGATTTGAAATAATGAGAAACTAAGGGTAGAGGCACACTTACTGTTGTGCTGGTTCCAATGTGTCTGAAAATGGGGGCACATGACACCAGTCAAACTCTGCTCCTTTTTGCCCTAAAACCCTGATTGGATCAGCTCGAGTGCAATTAAGCTTCAGGCAGATGTCACAATGGATTGGCAGATAAACCTGTTTGTCTTCAAGGTATGGCCAATGGAGCACTTTGCTTCAAGCTCAAGCAGAGATGGTGATTGGCCCAACGCTTTGTGGTAGGTGGTTCAGAAAGGTCTGATGGCAGCAATGGAAAAGGGAGGTGTGGCCAGCAGGGGGCAGAGTCCCTCCAAAACGCAGCCAGAAAAACAATTCTCGCGGCTTTTGAAGCGACTATCTGGCAGACTCACCTATCCTTGGCCCCAGCCAGCATCACCAATGGCTTATGGTCAGGGAGAGATCAACAAAGAGTACTGGAGTCAAATGCACAGAAACATTCTACCTCCCCTGAGCGAGTATTTTCTGGCTCTGGAGGGGGGTTGGGTATTGTCAAGCACATGTCTTCTGACATCACCGACACAAATGTTATCTGGGGTTGAGATTTCAGCCCTCCATACATTGGAAATCTCACTTGGGTAGAAAACATGAAGTTTTATCAGTCACTTTTCTTCATACAAATGAACCCAAAGCAACATGCAACAAAAAGATGAAAAGCAACAGAAAACGAGCACAACTAAAAAGTTAAAAAAAAACGCAATTCATAGATAAGAGGGCGGAACAACCCATCCCCTAAAACAGGCTACAACTTCAGAAACACTCCAAAAATTAAAGTAATTAATGTAATGCAACCAAACTATCTATAGAATCAAAACCATTTAAAACGTTGCAATTTAAAAAACCAAAATATAATTAAGTAAAAACAGCAGCCTACTTAATTGCCCTTGCAGTAAGCTCCAAGAAACCTGTTGGGACAGAAAAATCTTCACCTGCCGACAGATGGACAGTGGGGAGGGAGCTAGTCTAATCTCTGTAGGAAGGAAGCTCCAGAGCTTGGGGGCAGCCACTGAGAAGGCCCTCTCCTGTGTTTCCACCAGACATGCCTGTGAGGATGGTGGGACTGAGCGGCAGGCCTCCTCCAATGATCACAGAGCTTGCACAGGCTCATATGGGAAGATGACCATCCTTCAGATAACCTGGAACCCAAGCCGTATAGGGCTTTATAGATCATAACCAGCACGTTGAATTGTGCTTGGAAACAGACCAGTAGCCAGTGGAGCTGTTGTAAGGGAGCCGTATGCTCTCTGTAACCAGCCCCAGTTAACAGTCTGTCAGCATCCATGTCAAAGACTTGTGTTGCCTTACTATGGCTTGTTCTGAATGGCATCAGGTTTTCTGCAGAACAGGGGCAAATTGCACCAACCGGAAGCAAATGTTTGCTAAATGGTATTATTACAAAGCAAAGCGTGACCGTTGGCCCTCTTGGGCTGCAACCTGATGCCTACTTACTTGGGAGTAAGCCCCATGGGATTCAAGGACATTTCTTTCAGAGCAAAGAGGTGCAAGAATGCATCTTGATCTCTGAAGTCCAGTTTCCCAGTGCAGCTGGGGAACTCCAGGGGAACGCACTCTGTAAATGCTTATTTTCCTGATAGCTTAATCCTGAGACCTTTCAACACAAGCAAATTGAAAATCTCCTTGTTTGCCCAGGATTAGAGAATATAGCCTGGGTTGATGTGCTCAGGGACATTCTTTGGTAGCAAAAAGGGCAGCTTGCGAGAGGAGCTTTACATGACAATGCAAGAACTTTTAAATCTGCTTCCTTTTTTTTTTTTTTTGGCTGACATGAGTAAAGAGAAATGACTTGTGTGCCCATCAAAGAATTTGAATATGTTTGCCAGCCTAGCTCTTCCTCTCAAGATCAGGGGCGGGTCAGTGATAATCTTAATTTTAACACTCAATTTTTCCCATTAGACCTCTGCTAGACTGTAAAGCTCCCCAGTATATGTGGAAAGACATTGTCATTCATTGACCTCCAGACTTCCTTCTTAACAAAGGGGGGTGGGAGATTTGTTGGTATTCAGCGCCCCATCCCAGCAGGGCGCGGTATGAGTTCACACAAGAGAGCCGTCCGAAACAAAAGGAGAATCCATACACATAGGTATGCAAAACCCACTTTATAGGATACAGCCTGGCAAGTAGTCAACGCGTACACCTTTGCTTCCCCCCTTCCCCCACACAACCCGTCTTATTTATTATTTATTTATTTATTAAATTTATATACCGCCCGACTAGCAATAGCTCTCTGGGCGGTGAACATAAAACAGCATAAAAATACAATGAATAACAAAATAATACTAAAATACAATCATCAATCCAATACAATAAACATTTTAAAAAGTAAATCAGTGTAACTTAAAATGCTGCAGAGAATAGGAAGGTTTTGACCTGGCGCCGGAAAGAGAGCAGAGTCGGCACCAGGCGTACTTCCTCGGGGAGACTGTTCCATAGTCTTCCGTTCTTAGGCTTTATAGTACGGCACCCTAACAAGGCACAGCTGTGTGGTTTACACCACCAATGCTGTCATTTATTGTTAACCCTTTTCCAACTCGGGGAATGACTCAGCTTTCTAATGCCAACAAGATTCTCACCATCCTGCTGTTAAGATGCATAGGATTAATTGGAGCCCTCTTCAAATGTTCAACAGCCCTTTGGAAATGTGGGCTCCAGACCTTCACACAACAATGCAAATGCATCTGATTGCTTCTACCAAGACAAGGAATGTGTTTCACACAAGAAGAACCCTGCTGGATCATACCAAAGGCCCATCTAGTCCTTCATCCTATTCTCACAGTGGCCAACCAGATGCCTCTGGGAAGCTCGCAAGCAGGGCTTGAACAACTCTCCCCACTTGTGATTCAAGCAAATGGTATGCACAAGCATACTGCCTCTGACAGTGGAGGGAGAGCATAACCATTGCAGCTGGTAGCAATTGATATGATTGCCTTCCATGGATTTTGTCTCATCCTCTTCTAAAGCCATCCAATTTGGTGGACATCACCACATCTTGTGGGTGCGAATTATTGTATTTATGCACCGTGTGAAGTCCTTTTGAACTTTAGGATGACTACTATGAGTTGTGTTCAGCAATGGTGTAAGAGCCAGTGAAGTTGTTTGGCTATGCTGAAAATTCCGAAACAAAAACTACAAACTCCAGTGATTTGTTGGGAAGAAGGGGTGCAATGAAACCCTACTGAAAAATTGTGGGTGAGACAATATTTCCCCAAAAAATGTTCAAAGGGGAGCGCTGCTTGCTGTAGCTAACTTTGCAAGGTGGCAAGGGATTTTCCACCTTTTTTCCTTTTTTTTAACTTAAACAGCAATGACAACACCAATCACAGCGGTGCAGAGCTCTTGCCACAGCGTTTCTCTAGCCAATTCTCCTTTGGGAGATGCATCCCGTCTCTCTGATCCAGTGGAGACAGGTGGCTCCAAGTGTCACTGGAAGGGTGAGTCTATTTTGTGAATAGGTTTCAGCACCATGGATAGCTCATTGAAAGTTCAGACTGAAACCCAGAGCAGATTTGTGTTTCTAGCCTGGTAAGTAGATGTTTCCCAGTGGTAGGTGGGAAAGAATTGCAGATAGTGAGGTGTCCCCGGCGACGTGAGATGAGCCATCCCTCTTCCTCGCCTGCCCTGTTTGTCAGCAGTACAAGGTGCAGAATGATTTCCCCCCTCCCCTTCCTCCCTTCCTCCAAGGCTTCGTAGAGCTGGGAGCTCTGATGATTCTCCCTTTCTTTCTTCGCAGAGCTCTTGAGCACCTGTTGCTGCCCTGTCTTGGCAGAAAACAGAGGCTAATGGGAAGGCCCACAGCTCAGTGGCAGACTCAAGCTTTGCATGCAGGAAGTCATCTCCTGGTGATACTGGGAAAGGCTATCTGGCTACATTCCTGGAAAGTCACTGCCAGTCAGTGTAGAGAATACTAAACTAGATGGATCAACTGTGTGACTTGTTATGAGTAAGGATGAGCAAATCTCTTCCATTTTGGTTATTCATTTTTCCAATCTTTATTTCAGTTCTCCATATTTTCACATCAATTTGAGATTTGTTTGTTTACAAAAAGAAAAAAGGCCACATGAAAATTCATCAGCACTTTAGTGTGAATTTTCCAAATATACACATTATTGAATGTAATTTCCCCCAATATACGCATTTTCCTTAATGCACTAATTTCCCTGTAAAGTATTTTTGTAAGCTGTTTTCACTACTGTACACATTAATATGCACACTTTAAACTAGTAAATGTATTTTTATGCATATTACTTCACTGAAGACGTGCACTGCAAAATGCTCAGAGAAGAGTGAATTTGCAAGGATGGCTGTGTTTCAATTCACACATTATTTCAGAAAGTGCAAACAAAGTTCTTCTGTAAATGTAAACTGAATTGAATATCTCCCCCATCCCTAGTTATACGGCAGCTTCCTGTGTCCCCGATATTTAAATGATGTGACGAACCAGAGCTCAATAACAGAGCACCTGGTTTGCATGAAGAAAGTCCCAGGTTCAATCCCTGGCATAGAATCATAGAGTTGGAAGGGGCCTATAAGGCCATCAAGTCCAACCCCCTGCTCAAAGCAGGAATCCAACTTACAGTGTCCCCGACAGGTGGCTGTCCAGCTGCCTCTTGAATGCTTCCAGTGCTGGAGAGCCCACCACCTCTCTAGATCATTGGTTCCATTGCCATATGGCGCTAATAGTTAAAAGGTTTTTCCTGATGTTCAGTCAGAATCTTCCTGCAACTTGAGCCCATTATTCCTTGTCCTACACTCTGGGACGATCAGGAAGCGATCCTGACCCTCCTCTGTATGGTGACCTTTCAAGCATCTTCCTGTACAGCTGGGAAAAGACTGCCTGTCTGAAATCCTGGACAGCCACTGCCGGTATAGACCAGGGTGGGGAAATTATCTCCCATACCTCTGCAGACCAGGTTGGGCAGGTGGGCAGGACCCCCTAGCTCTCAATCACTTGAGTTCAGTGCCTGCACTGTTTTGACATGCAATTTTGGTGGTGGTGGTGATTATCTTTCTTATGATAATCCTAACCGGGTGTAGTAGGATAAAGGAAGCTTGGGGAGGAAGAATCCATAAGGCAGCTGGGAAGAAAAGACAACATATTGAGATTAAACAGATGTGTGTGCATTTTGCAGCTGGCCCCTTACATAGAAAGCCAAGTGCACACGAAATGAACAAAGCTCATGATGGAGAAGGGAAGAGGATTTTCTGGTAATAGCCTCCACCCCCAGAGCAATTGGAGGAGGAGGGGGAGGGAAGGACATGCCAGGACCCTAGATTGGCCCACGGTGAATGGGAGGCTCACAGTTTTATAAATGCTTTCCCTCTCCTCATCCTTTCATTTTGACACCTGATCTCTCAGGCTCAATGAGCTCAGTTTCACATTCATTAAGGCTCCTAACCAACAAATCTAGCAATTAAGGTGAGCTGTAAAAATACTAAGCACATTAAACATGCTAATTAGATTTTGATCTCAGAAAAGAGAGAAAATCCTGGCTTAAATTCCTGGCTTCCTGAGGTGTCTTTAAAAAAAAACAAAAAACCTCATCTGTGAGGTGTGGGAAAGTCTCCATTGCATGAGATGCTGGAGACTTTCCATGGCTTGGAGTTGGTGCCACAAGGCTGGAAGGACTGACATGGGAGAAGGTAGCATCTCATCAGACCAACCAGCTGGTTTGCTAGCTGTGGTCCCTTTTGGACAGGGATGATTTGGCCGCTGTACTCCATGCTCTGGTAGCTTCCAGAGTGAATTATTACAATGTGCTGGGGGGGGGGCTGTCCTTGAGGATGGCTCAGGAACATCATCTGGTCCAAAATGCTGCAACCAGATTCCTGGCTGGGGTTCCATTTAGAACTCACATCAACACCTGGCTTTTTTTATTTAAAAAATCCCCTTTTATTTATTTATTTGACATTGTACATACACAGGAAATAAGCCAAGACAAAACAATATACTTTATAATGAACCCAATAACATATACTATTGTACATTTTTGTTGTCTAACCCTCTCTGACCCCTACCATATTGAAATGGAAATGGACTGCCTTCAAGTCGTCCCGACTTATGGCGACCCTACGAATAGCCTTTTCATTGTAAGCGGCATTCAGAGGGGGTTTCCCATTGCCTCCCTCTGAGGCTGAGAGGCAGTGACTGGCCCAAGGTCACCCAGTGAGCTTCATGGCTGTGTGGGGATTCGAACCCTGGTCTCCCAGGTTGTGGTCCAACACTCTAACCACTACACCACACTGGCTCTCCACCTACCATATTAGTTCATTTAATTAATTTAACTATCTCCCAAAGCTTCATGGTCCGTCTCTCAAGTGATGGGAGTTCTCATTTTCTTCCAGTTTGCAGATATCAGCACATGGGAAGCCATTTAATGGTGAACTGCCAAGGTGCTGAGAGTTGTTAGGAGACGCCTCTTTCCCTCAGAGAGCTACAATTCCCAGAGTTCCCTGGGAACAGGGACAGCTGTCAAACCACTCTGGCAACTGTTGCTCTGTGTGGAGAATTGGAGTCTACTAACAACTCTCAGCACCCTTCACAAATGACACTTCCCACAATTCTTTGGGGGAAACCATGACTGTTTCAAGGGAAATGATAGTGGAATAAATGTATGGTGTGAATGTGGCCTAGGAATTCAGCGGATCTTGGAGCTGGATCTAGGGCTTGGTCTGAAGAAGCACAAGGCCATTACCTTATAGTAGTTATGCAGGTCTGGATGCAGTCAGTGTCTGGATGGGAGATCTCCAGGGAACCACATGTACAGTATGCCTCTTTGGGTTCCATGACAGAAAGAGGTGGGACATAAAAGGAAGAAATAAATGAAAATCTAAGCATCGCAGAAGAGCTGCTGCTTCCTTTCTGTCTGTTGACCTCAAAGCAGCTGGTAGTTGGAGGGAGTATCTTCTCAGTTAGAACTGGATCCAGGCAAGATGGAGGGTGCCTGCCTGCTCAATTTGTCCATAGTTCCCTAGTCATCCATCACTGGTAGGGCATGTGCTGTGCATGCAAGAGACCCAGTCCCTGGCATCTTTCAGGATAAAACCCCTTCCAAGGTGGCTTAGAAGTGACATTGAACTACTTTTTTAAAAAGCACACACAGCTCTGGACAACACTGGGTGCTTTTAAGAAAACTGACAGGGAATATTGCATTGGGAAGAGAGAATACTCTGACAAAAGGACTGGGTTCGTGTGTATGTTAACCAGAGCAGATGCAATGATTTATTGGGCTTTATACACAGCCTGTAATGGGTAGGCGTTGCCAACAGAATGAGTGACAGCCTCGGGCAACCTAAAACACACACACGGACACACACACAAGCTAAGCAATATCAACATACAAGAAGTCATCAGGGTCCTCACCCTGGGACAATTGATGGTATATGGCCCTGGAGGGATGTGGGAGACAGGAAGGTCAGGTGAGACAAGCTCTGAAGAGGTGGTCTTCATTGCCCTTCCTCTCTGTTCTGGACTCCTTCCCACAAGGCAGTTGGTGGTAGATGGCGCTGTGGGAGGGGGAAGGAGATTTTCTTATGTCACCCACAAATGGCCAAAAACATAGAACCGAATTCTTGACCTCAGCATTAGGGCAAGAGCCATAGCTCAGTGGCAGAACATCTGCTTTGCATGCAGAAGGCCCCAAGTTCAGTCCCCAGCATCTGTAGGTACGGCTGGAAGAAACTCCTGGCTGCAACCCTGGAAAGCTGCTGCTAGTCACTGTAGACTACTGTTCCTCAACCTTGAGTCCCCAGATGTTGTTGGACTACAATCCCCATCACCCAAAGAAAGTATGGTCAATGGTCAGGGATGATGGGAGTTGTAGTCCATCAACATCTGGGGACCCAAGGTTGAAGAACACTGGCATAAACAATACTGAACTAGCTGGACCAGTGAGTCTGACTCAATATAAGGCAGCTTCCTGTGTTCCATACTCCACAAGGTTCCACCAGCCCCTGATCTTCCAGGCACTGCCCTTTAGCTCCTAGGCTTCGTAATGGGTGAAGCAATGTTGGGAGCTGGGAGGACAATGCTGCCTCTTCTTGTTCTGCCATGCAGCGTTGAACAGGTGGCCACTAGGGGCACCAGTGAGCAGTGCAAGAGGACCTGCAGTTGAGCACTGGCTGTTGACCATAGCCAACATGGTGCCCTGCAAATGCTGTTGGACTCCAACTCCCATCAGTCCTGACCATTGGCTAAGCTGGCTGCTGGGGCTTCTGTGCGCCAGAGTCCAGCAGAATCTAGAGGACACCATGTTGATCGCCCCTGGCATAAGAGAAAGCTTCCATGGCATTGTCAGAAAGCAAAGGGCCGTACTGGCATGATAAGGCTGGCCTCATCTTCTTCTGTTCTCTCTCCTGCCAGCCTTCAATCCCCTCCTAATGAGAGTTTAAACATTTATTAGGTGCAACGGATGGCGGATGACGTGACACATGTTAAGGAATTTTGGGAAGAGAAGTTTAAAATGAAGGGTGTGTCAGGCCTTAAGTCTTCCCCTCAGACAATGCACCTAAATCTGACAAGCCACTCACAGGGGTGGAAAAGGGAGGGACCCTCACTGTGCTGGCAATGACAGGCGGACAGTTTGCCTCCTGGGGACCAGGCGTTGCTAGAATGGCACTCCCTGACTCTCCTCCTGTGCCACAGCAGGAGAACATTGGCGCTTCTCTGCCCAAGGCCCAAACAAACGAAGAAACTTGCCAATGCAATATTAGATTCTCTTTGAGAGCAACCATTTGCACCGCCTGGAAATTATAAAGCATATTTCACATTGGGTGCACTCCGTGCTAAATCAATGGACGCGCCAGGGGCGATGCCGGCCTAGAAATAGTGCCTGTATGCACTCCAGCTCATCCTGGGGTGTCCTCATAGCTTCCCAGAGAAGTCCCCTGAGAGCTATGGCATGCCATCCAGTCCCATGACAGCAACAGAGGTACACAGAAAGATGTATTATACTGAGTCAGACCAATGGTCTGCCTAGCTAAGTACTGTCTACACTGACTGGCAAGGGCTTCAGGTGGTGGTGGCCTCTCCCAGCCTTACCTGGAAACCCTGGGAACTGAACCTGAGGCCTGCTGCACGCAAAGTGGATTCTTCCACTAAGCTACAGGCTTTCACTCCTTGGGAGACTTGCAGCATTTCTCCGCAAAGTGCAAGGCAGCTGCAGGAGCCCCACGTGCTAAAAAATGAACAGAGGAGAGGTCGTTCTGCACCCCTTGGGACCCCTTATAAGGCAGGGTGTCCTAGTGGGCCAGAGCCTTATCTCTATTCCAACACTTGGGCAACTTTGACAGGTGGGCCATCCTGCCACCATCGTCATTGTCGAATAGCAGAGTTGGAAGGGGCCTCTAAGGCCATTGAGTCCAACCCCTTGCTCAGTGCAGGAATTAAAGTCAAAGCATACCCGACAGGTGGCTATCCAACTGCCTTTTGAATGCCTCCAGTGTTTGACAGCCCACCACCTCCCTAGGTCATTGCTCTAACAGGCACTGCTGTAACAGTTAGGAAGATTTTTCCTGATGTTCAGTGGAATCTGGCTTCCTGTAACTTGAGCCCATTATTCTGTGTCCTGCACTCTGGGACGATTGAGAAGAGATCCTGGCCCTCCTCTGTGTGACAACCTTTCAAATATTCGAAGAGTGCTATGATATCACCCCTCAGTCTTCTCTTCTCAAGGCTAAGCATGCCTAGTTCTTTCAGTCCTTCTTCATAGGGCTTTGTTTCCAGTCCCCTGATCATCCTTGTTGCCCTCCTCTGAACCAGTTCCAGTTTGTCTGCATCCTTCTTAAAGTGCAGCATCCAGAACTGGATTAAGTCATCACCACCACCACCACCACAGCTCTCAACAGGGTAATCTCATACTGTTCATGCCATTAATGGGTCAGGTGGGTGGGTTGTCACACTGGAACTGAGGAGTCTCTTGTGGTGGGCAGGGTTACTATTTTGTAAAGGCTTCCACAGACCATACTTTTTCATGGGTGCATCCTGTGCACAGCCAACATGAGGATTCACCCTATCTGTCATTATTCCCCCCCAAACACACACACACACAGTCAACGTTCTGCTGTTTCTTGTCCGTCTTTGCTGGCCAAGTTGAAATAGTTTACAGCAGTAATAAAGGAATTAACAGATAATGGCCAGTGACCGGGTTGTAAAGCTGTCAGGCTTGAGTTGAGGATGAGCGGCCAGGAAACACAGCAAGCATTGAAAGAGGTTCCAAGAGCTGAGACAGTGCGGAACAGATGAGTCCTTGGGCAGTCCAAAAGTCAAGGTTCCAGAGATCCAATCAGGCAGGGTGGGGTCAAAGGCACGGGATCACGAGCAGGGCTGGTGACAATCTGACACGGGGGTCTGGGTTCCGCCAGATATCCACCAGAGTCTAACTCGCTCATCCCAGCAGATCTTGGGTCTGGGTTGCTCCCGTAGTCTTTGGTTGGTGGGATGTGACCAATGAAGGCCAAATGCAACTGACTAACAATAAATTAAAGTCTTCAAGTACTTCACACCCTTCTTCCCTGCCTCTGTTTTTTTGCAACCCCAGGAAGCCATAACAAATAACCACCACAGGACAGTAACTGGGCCCTTGGCAAACTATTGCACACTGCTGCAGATTTACAGTTTGTGCAGGCTTGCCAGACTCTCATCCGTTCTGGATGTTTGGGTGAGAAAAATGAGGGAGGGAGAAGGCCTCCCCAGCTGCACAGCTTTCTCCAGGAAGAAATTGTAAGAGGAATCCAAATTGGGTAGGTGAGGACTGGAAGGACGAGAAGCAAGTCCCCAAGTGAATTTGAAAAAAGGAATCCTTCACCAATTTTACTTGTGTCCGGAAGTCAGATTGGTAATTAAATTCTACCATACAACCAGTGTGACGCGACTCTGGGAGTAAGTCTCTTTAACTCCTTTCTGTGTATCATTTATCAGACCTTGATAAGAGTCGGGCAAGGATGCTAGCAGCTACCCACCCCATAGAGACGGACGCCCAAGCCATTCCTTTTAATGCACATGGTCTTGCTTTGGGATCGGAGGGATGCGTTGGTCTTAATTAGCATCTTCTTGTAAGGCACATTGGCGGTGGAAGCGTCCAAAAGAAATTTCCCTTCATTTAAATCCATTAACTGCCCATGAAAATCTTTGCCGGAGTGGTGGGATAATCTGCAGGCAGCTGTTCTTTCTGAATGGCTGTGGGTAGCTATTTCTTTGAAGGGGGGGATAAACATGATTCAGTTTTCATTGGAGGGTGAACCCACCAAATTTGCAGTTTGTGAAAGAATGTGCACTGCCTTGAATGTTGCAATGCATCTCTCTAGCCAGGCAATGTGTACAAAAATGTGCTCATGACGGGAATTTTGTGGTTCACTGGACTGGGGGTCCTTGAGGGAATTGAAGACACCGGCTTGCAGCAATAAGGTAGGCCTTTATTGGATGACAAGTGTATGCTTGGTCAGTCTCCCTGTTAGTGAGTGGAGAACTGAAACATGGTACTGCTTGCCTGGAGTTTTTATACACTTCAGGGCAAAGAAATTAGCATTAATGAATCAGGAGATTACACATCACTATTACCTAGGCATTACAGTATTACATAGGCATTGCATAGACATTGCATAGGAATTGTATTAGAATGGCATTGGCATTACATTATGTTCTAGTCAATTTGGCAAAGTTCAGAACTTCACATACTAGTACATGAGCTGAGTACTCCAGCTAATGAGCTAAGCATTTTAGTTAATGCAATCCTTCCTATGTTTTGGAGAGTACAGAGATGGTCAGTGTCTGTTCAGTGCTATCTTACCTAATAAGAGTCCTAGCTGTTCCATACAAACCAGCAGAGTCAGGGAAGACAGCTCCAAGAAGAAAAGGGTTCTGGCTGGCTACTAAACTTTTTAAAATAGTATAAACCTTTATAGCTTTATAAAAGAATATATTTTTATTTATTGTTTGAATAAGAATTCTCCATCACACACTAGGCTCAAGTGTGCATAAAGATGCACATAGTGACTCTGTCATACAAATATCCATTACGTTAGGGCAAAGCACTGTGAAAAAAATATATATTAGGTCTTTCTTCCTGGGTGGCCAAACAGGCGCTCCTGCAGTGACTCTGGGATTCCTTTTGGGTGTGGTGCTGACTTTGATCTGGAGGCTCCCCACCCCCCAGATCAATGTCTCCACTGGGGGAGGCATCACAGCACCCTACAGAATCAACCCCTTCCCTGAGCAGCTGTGGCTGCTACTCCACAAACAGCTTTCCTAGAGGAAAACTGCTTGTAGAGGATCATCCACATGCTGCAGAATCGAACTGCTGCTGTGTTGGGTGATGCTCAGCAAGTGAATTTCCTTTAGGAGAGCCAATGGCACAGCATCACCGGCACCCTGCAAAATGACCCCTCAGTGGAGCGATCAATGTGTGCAGGGGAGCAGCAGGCTGGAAGATAGCTGGGCCTACCTTCTCCTGCATCTGAGATAGATCTTCCTTCTGGGCTTTCCTGCCCAGTCTGGTCTTCCTCCTTACCTGATGCCCTACACCCTTGACAGCTATGGGTCATCCAACCTGACCCATAGCCATTCAGAGTTGTCTGAACTCGACTCATCCAATGCCCAAGTCCCTCTGAAGAGGTCCAATTTGGCTCTGGCCTCGGCTGAGTCCAAGGCACAGAGCCCTATCATCTGGTTGGCCATTGTGAGAACAATTTG
Organism: Rhineura floridana; assembly: GCF_030035675.1. Taxonomy (NCBI): domain Eukaryota; kingdom Metazoa; phylum Chordata; class Lepidosauria; order Squamata; family Rhineuridae; genus Rhineura; species Rhineura floridana. Next base: position 2,333,750 of record NC_084500.1, on the reverse strand, counting down.
GCCTGATCCAGCAGCCAAGCTGTTCTTGTGTTCTTGCGATTGTGGCCTGTTCCGAGCTTATTGAGAAAGTAATTTCTTCCTAAGCCACTAGATTGAGTCAGGAAGGCCTTCTGCCGCTTCATCATGTCATTGTGGTGGTTTACAAATCATGAAACCTATTAATCTAATCCTAAAACAAATTTGCAAGTTCTCAAATGGCTTTTCAGAAACGAATACTGAGAGGGGTAGGGGGGGCAATGAAGAAGTGAAAAAAAATGAATCTGGCAAACTCTTAAGAATTGTTCCTGACTGGCTTTTTGCTGTTTGGCAGGCTTTGTAATCGGGACTCTCGGCCAGAGAGATTGTTACATCATCCTGCCTGTGGCCTCTCATTACGGCAGCAATTGGAAATTCAAATTCTCACATTTAAACTCAGTGCTTGAGAACCTTAATCAGATTGGCTCAAGGATTCTTTCCTTTAATGTGCCGCCATCGCTGTTATCCGTTTGGAGTATGTGTGTGTGGGGGACGGAACTGTTATTATCGTTCATTACTTTTGCAAGACAGCAGATAGATACGGAATACTAAAGCCAAGGCAGTTTATCTTCCGCTGTCCAGCGTGCACAGAATTAATTCTGTGTGATATCTGGGGCGGAATCTGGATTTCTCCAATAGTAATTAAAGAGGGGGAAGACACACCAACACACAAGTTGCTAGCCTGTTTCTGGTGTGTCAGATTTTACAGCAGAGATGGGCAATCTGCAGCCAGAGGGCCACAAGTGGTCCTCGGTCTGATTTCATGAGGACAGGGGGAGCCCAGAGGAAGAGAAAGAGGTCAACAGGAGAAAAAAATGGGGGGGGGGAGAGAGAGTGGCAGAAATAGGTAGAAAAGCAATGATCAGACCCATTTGTGGCTCCAGTCCTCCTGATTCTGGTACTCCCCACAATGAACATGCACCCCCTCCCAGCATCCTATCTATGGGGGAATGTAGCCTGACACCAAAACAGAAAAGGAAGGGAAGGGGAAGAGAAGAAAAGAGAAAAAGAAAATATAAATAAAAAGATTCCTCCTCACAGTTAATAGGATAAAGGGGAGTTTTAGTGGGTGTAATACCAGTCTAGATCCTCTGAGGGCAGTATTGCAGCCCCATTCCCCAATGACAGGGAAAGACTCACCTGCCCTAATCTTCAGCACAGTCTCAGCTGCTGGCTTTTTACAGCACTCTCCCCTCTTGTGGTCCCCAGAAATACCTATTATTTATTTATTTAAAACATTTCTATCCCACCCTTCTGCTCTACAGTAGAGCACTCAGGGCAGCTCACAAAGAGATCATGCACAGTAAACACACACACACATTAAAACACATAAAAATATGTAAAATACAGTTAGGAGATCTGGTGTGTACCTGTGTGATATTAAAAGGGGACTACAGGAGTAAAACTAAAAAAAGGGGGAAATACAACCAACAAAATCAAGTGTCAGGCTCCACCGTCAGTCCCTCCCATAGGCTCTCCAGAACAAGAAGGTTTTTGGAAGTCTCCAAAACATCGTCAGCAAGGGAGTAGGGTGGGCTTCTTGGGGTAGGGTATTCCAGAGTTTGGGGGCTACGGTTGAAGAGGCTCTCTCCCACCTTCTGACTCTCTGAATTCCAAAAACTGAGACATACTGTCTCCAACAGTAGAGGCAGAACATAGCCATCATGACTAGTTTCCTTTGATAGCATTATCCTCCAGCTTGGGGTAGTTTATTTTTATCAGAACAAGGGCGCTGAAAGGGCATGCCTCCTACAGCAAGGCCTCTCTGCCACTCTACTCCTCCAAGATCAGCCACAGCTCTCTCAACTTGTGATTCCCAGCAGCTGGCATTCAGAAGCACACAACCTCCAGCGCTGGAGGTGGTCCATGCCTATGGTGGCTAGTAGCCGCTGACAGCCTTATCCTCATCTGTGAATTTGTCTAATCCCCTTTTAAAGCCATCCAAGTTGGTGGCCATCACTTCTTTTGGAGTGAGTGAGTGTCCATAGCTGACTGGTCACTCCATAGAGCCTCCAGATTTGGAGACAGGTTCGAAAGGAAATGAATGAAACCTGTTAATGGTACAGTCTGTTTCATCTACCTTGACTGACTGGTAATTAAAGGGCTACAAGTTGCAGCCTTGTGGGAAGGGTGAGTTGGCTGAATCGCATCCTGGCGTTATAATGAGAACCCGGGGGAAGGTTCTATGTTCCATCGGTATAAAAGGGTTCAGGTGATGGATTTGAAATTGGTTAGGTTTGGAGAGCTGAGTGTGAGGAATGACCCATGCCAAATCTGGTGTAGAATGATAAGGAATAGATTATTGTGGATGAGTTAAACATGTGATTAGTGACTTTGGGAAGCTGGCAGGTGGTGCGGGTGCTTCCCCCCCCATCAGCTTTGCTGGGGTGGCTTGTAGGGAAAGAGTTCTCTGTGCATGCTAGAACTTTTGTGTTTGCTACGTTAGGTCAAGGGGAGCATCTAGAAGGGGCATCACCCATGAGTTGCGTAACATGTTTGTAGTTTTTCTTCTTAAAAATATTTTTGTTTGTTTGGCCAGCCTGACATGCCTCAGCCAGAGGACTCCTCATCAGAGGATGACCTGGAGCCCTCATTACTGAGTGAAGCCCAGGACCTGACTAGATCTGAAGACATGGGAAAGGCAAGGCTCTCAGACCGGGTGGCCGGAAGAAGGGGGCATCCACGCAATGGGAGTATTCGGCTTCAGAAGCTGAGGCAAAACAGGTCCCAAGCCCACATGGGTGACGGCACCTTAAGCAAAACAGACAGGCACCCATGCTAGGCTTCAGGGAAAGGTTCCTTGGGATTTAAGGTTTCCTCATGGGTAAGGTCTTCCTCACGAGGAGACCTCGCTTTGTTATCAGCTGATGGATTTCAGCTGGACCTGGCTTGTGGTTCCAGCAGTTGCAGTTTAAAAGCCTTTGTACCAGGCTGGAAGAGCTGCTAGAACAATGTTTTTCTGTCATCCCTCTGCCTTGTCCTTGGACACCTGCCCTGAACTGCTGCCTCTGTGTGACTACTCCTCTTTGCCTGAGCTAGTGCCTCTGAGCGATCTGAGGGTGGACTGCCTCTTGCCTGTGCCCTTGCCTGAGCTGCTAGCTGTGTGCCTTGTTGTGAACCAGCTTGGGCCTGGCCTCAAACAGGACACAACCTTAGCCAATGGGATATCATGAGGGTGTCCCTTGCACATGCTTGGTATGAATTTGCTGTGAGAGAAGGTTAGACGAGAATGAATGCCTGGCAGAGAGGGCCTGTTGGAAAATCTCCATTAGTATGTGGCTATGTGAGGGACAAAGAAAGACCCCAGGGCAGGAAATGAGAGAGAAATGTGGAAATATAAGCCTTGAAGGATCTATAATTCAGGTGGGCTCTTGTAGGAGGTGCAATGCTCTTTCAGCCTGCTGGCCCAATAGCAGAACAAGCTCTCCTCCCCTTTTAATATCAGCAGTGGGAGACTGATAGTACTGTCATGGGATTGGGGGTTGAGGTAGATTATTTCTTTGGGTCCCCTTCAAGCCTGTGATCTTATATCTGGACATTGGAATCTGCAAAGAAAGAAACCTGCTCCACTGGGCTGACTAGTTTCCTTTGTTAATCTAATAGTTTACCCAAGTCAGCCTGTGAATTAATTGGTTTTTTTGAGTGGTCAATCTGCATATACAAAGGGATGTGGCTAAGAGAGATCCTGTTGCCTGTGGAACTCTTTTTAGGGGAGAGGTCCTCCTCCACCCTCCTCCCCATACTGGAACCAGAGAGAAGCTTGTGTCTTTTAGGGGTTGAAGCTGGAAAGACACACACAGAGGCCTGCCCCCTGTGTCTGTACCCCCAAAGCTATGGGCAATGGGGAACAAGATGCGATGAACTGTTAATGCTGAGAATCCCTCCATCGCATGCTCAGGTTGTGAATATGTGCAAATAGAAACCATATATCATATAAGACACTGTAGTATCCATTGGCCTTCTTTCCAAGGAAACCAAACCTTGAGTAAGTGCTGGTACCCCTTGAAGCTTTGTACTACTTGGAGGTTGGGGTGGCATGCAACCATACAAACAACAGCTTCTCATGTCTGTCCAAATGTTAATGCAAGAGGAAAGATGTTGAAGTGCTCCCTAGCCTTCAGGCCCGAAGAATTGACGCTCTGCTTTGTGGTATCAAGCAGAAATTGATAAGTTGTCCTAGGCCATGATATTAATGATAAAAGAGTCGACAGTAATAGCCTGGATGGTTGCTTCTGCTGCCTCCGTGTGTATGACATTGAGTGGAAATGGAAACAAGTTAGATGGTCATCTTCTGTTCAGGGATCCACTGCTCCCTAGGTGTAACTTGGATGTCCTGGCCCCAGGTTAGGACATATAAACTTGAGAAGAGCCTGGTAGCTGGGTCAGGCCAAAGTTCTATTTAGTCCATATTTTCCGCACAGTGGCCAATCAGATGCTCCAAAGGGAAGTCCGCAAGCAGGACTTGAGCACAACAATATCTCCCCATTTGTGATTACCTAGCAACTGGCATTCAGAGGTATACTGCTTCTGACTGTGGAGGTAGAATATAGTCTCTGTGGCTCGTTATTCTCCCTGTCTCATAACACCAGCACTTAAGGGCACCCAATGACCCATTTTCTCCACACTAGCCTTTTGGGTCTGCAGATGTTGTTGGACTCCAACTCCCATCAGACCAAGCTAGCATGGCCAATGGTCATGGCAAGGGTGGGAGTTGTAGTCCAGCAAGTTCTGGGGACCCAAAGATTGGGAAAGACTGCTCCACAACATGCATGATTTTATGCATCTCTATTGCGCTGCCTCTTCTTCGCTAGTGGGCAGAGCTTAAGAGAGATGGAGTCCCAACAACTGGAGGTTCACAGGTACCGCATCTCTGGGCTAGATGACCCAGTGTTTTTCCCTTTTACAAGGAAAGGCTAAGAAATACTTTTCACCCTTAGTCATATATTAGCAGTTAGAATCACCCGATGGAATGGATGGATAGTAGATTCAGGGCAGTCAAAAGGAAGTATTTCTTCAAGCACTGCACAATTATTAATGAACATAATCCATTGGCATGAATTTTGATGATGGCCACTGGATTAAATGGATTTAATATTCATAGAGGACAGGTCTGTCAGTGGATATCAGCCAGGAGAGCTATCAGGGAACCTCAAGGCATTATATCCACAAACAGCAGTTGTTGGGTGTCGCTCAACAATGCTCTCTTCATGCCTTGCTTGTGGGCTTCCCCAAAGCATCTGGTCAGAGACAGGAACCTGGGTTAGATATACTTTGGAGCATATCCCACAGGGCTTTTCAGTTTGATAGTACAAGGAAGCTTTGCGTATGACCTCCCATTTGCCCGCCTGTCTATCCAGCTGTCCACCCACCTGCATTTCTGTTCATCTGTCCCTCCAGGCCTTTTTAACCAAATCCATTTGCTCATCCTACTCCGACCTTCAAACCTATTCCCAAAATTGGTTCAGCACTCTGGGCAGCTCCTTGAAAGTTCAGAGTCTAAAACCCAGAGCGGATTTGCTGCCTTCTGACATTGGAGCCACTTGTCTCCACTGCAGCCTTTCATACAACTGCTATTTCTTTTCTTCCCCACAGATGCTGGTCTCATCTCCCAGATAAAAGAACACAGGGATCTTCCTTTGTAGCCTATCCAGTGCCACTGGGTGTCACTAGCAACCCACAGCCCAGCTGAAGACCCCATGCTTCTTGGTTATTTTACTGAAAGCCAGGTAGGGGCCCTCTTAGCTCTCAGTGGGCCTCTTGCCACATCTGTCTGTGACCCATCAAGCTGCCTCACTGCAGGGGTGTGGGAGAATAACACTTCCAAGAATGCACACACCAAACAACTGTGCCAAGCAACACATGGGGAATGCAGTCTCCAAAGGCTGTATTAGCAGTTCATTCCAGAGCGCTGGAGAAATAACAAAGGAAGAGAGCAGATTGTCTCAGTGTTCTATTGTGAGGTCCCCTCCCCCTCCATGGTGCCCTGTCCTGGATTTGTAGCATAGTTTGTGTTTCTGAATGTACCTTTCTACAGAATCTGCATCTCAGACTGTTGATGATCTCTGCTCATATATACAAATTTACATAACACGGTGCAGGGTACCTATTTCTGTCCATTGGCTGTGCTGTAGATGGTAGTTGCTGATCTTGGAGGGGGACAGTGGCAGAGTTGCCTTGCTGTCTTAGGCATCCCCCTTCCAGGGCCCTAGTTCTGATAACAACTGCCCCAAGACTGCAATCAATGACTACTAGCCATGATGGTTATGTTCTGTCTCCACTGCCAGAGGCAGTTATGTCTCTGAATCCCAGTTTCTGGGGATCACAAATGCGGAGAGTTGCTGTTGGGCTCAGGTCCTGCTTGCAGGCTTCCCATAATGGGCATCTGGTTGGACACAATGAGAACCGGATGCTGGACTAGACAGGCTCCTTTTTAGCCTGATCCAGCAGCCAGGCTCTTCTAGATAGACATCATGACTAGATGTCCATTTAGACTGGCGATTGGTGAATGATCAGAAATCCCAATTTCCTTATCACGTTATGAATGCAACAGTATAAATTCATCTGAACACTCTTCATTATTATGAGATTTCTGTGTGTTTTCAAATTTAAACTTAACAGGAGTCTGAGGTGGTCCAAAGACCATTCAACCACATTCTTTTACGTTCTCTTGAAACCTCCTGTAAGAGGTTAGGACACTGATGGCTGGTGGCTCCATGTCAGTGGGGCAGTGGAATCCCCTCAAGGTTTTAGTCCAAACTTTCAAGAAGCTGTCCAAGGTGCTGAAACCTATTCCCTTGAAAGTTCAGCCTTATCCACCTATCTTCATGAGATACAATCTCCAGTCTGCATCTATGCTGGAATTGCTTTTTAAAGATGTTTTTAAAACTTTTTAAAAATAGGGTTTTAAGTTGTTTTCTTTTAATATGTTTTAAAGTCTTTTTTTTTTAAAGATTTTAGATGCCGTTAGTGTTTTTGTTTGCCGCCCTGGGCTCCTTCTGGGAGGAAGGGAGGAATAATAATTAATAATAATAATAATAATAATAATAATAATAATAATAATAATAATAATCCATTTTGTGCCAATACGTACGTAAACACCTTTTCTCATATTTTGTGCTAAAGTACATAATTAAATATGAATTTTGTTTGCCTTTTAAAAAAATCTTGTAGAAGCAGGAAAGAATGAAACAGATGCGGAAGTGACACAGACTTGAAAGAGACCGGCTTTTTAACAGATTGTTTGGGGTCCCAAGACGACATGAGTTGGGAAAGCGGAGACCAGTATTTTTTCTTTCTTTTTTCTAAATATCCCAAGAGCCTCCCTCTCCCCTATCCCAAGAGCCTCCCTCTCCCCTATCCCAAGAGCCTCCCTCTCCCCTATCCCAAGAGCCTCCCTCTCCCCTATCCCAAGAGCCTCCCTCTCCCCAAAGCACAATGCACTGTGTTCCTAGAGCTTGGATGCATACCTGTACTAACGTGCCCATGCGAAGAGGGAGGTGCTGAGTCCTCCCGGCAGCTTTTAGGTGGCAGGCATAGCTAGGCATGATCAGGACTAGAATAAGCCAGGGATGAATTCCTCTGCTGCTGCTGCTGTGAGACTGTTGGGTCCTTGTGTAACATGTTTCTAGGCACTAGCTGGGATAAAAGGGGGAGAGAGACAAATGGCACAGTGGAGGGGAGGCCCCGCCGAGGACTGAGTGGAGGAAATTTTGCCTCATTGAATTTTTCTTGCTCCACCGTTAACCTGCTTGACTTTGCCTTTCAGAGCTCATTTGCTCTTCGGCGTCTTAGTGGCTCGTGTAGCTCTATGGGGGCGAAGAGGCAATGGCATTTAATGGCAGTGCCGTGTGCAGAGCGAAGGCAATCCAGCCCCACACCCTTCCCTTCTCATTTTTGGCCTCCTGACCGTGGCCCACTGAATGAGAGAGAGTTAACCCTGCAACCTTTAATCAAAGGCTCGTGTTCCCTGAATAGGATTGATGGAGCTTGTCTCCCACACGGCCTCCCACCTTGGTGGCGATTACACCATTAACTCTCAGGGATGAGAGTGCCATGGCTGCCTGGTAATGGTTGCGAAAATAGCACAGAGGCTGCACGGACCTGGCAGAGTGTCGCTCGGTGCATGGCCACCCTCCCTTCCTCCACATCGAAGAGGCAGCAGTTTGACAAAAGCTCTCCTTTCACATGCGGGGCTGGGTCTAAATTGATCCTATGGCGTCGGTTCCTTTTGGCTTGTGGTTCCGCTACCCCTGTATGGCGCCAGGGAAAGGAGCATGGCCTAGTGGGTAGAGCACCTGCCTTGCATGCTGAAGGTCCCAGGTTCAACCCTCAATGGCATCTCCAGGTAGAGCTGAAAAAAGATTCCCGGTCTGACATCCTGGAGAGTTTCTGCCAGTTGTTGTTTTATTTTATTTTATTAATTTATATCCCGCCTTTTCCCCAGAACTGGGACTCAAGGCGGCTTACCAAAATTAAAACAAATACATTTAAAAACATATAAATGAAAATATACAGAGGTTAATTAAAATGTAATTAACTGTAACATTAAAACCAATTAAATCACAGTGATTTTTAAGAACACACAAATCAGTAAAAACAGCACTCCATTTAATAGCCCTTGCAGTCAGTCCCCCAAAGCCTGTCTGAACATGACAGTCTTCACCTGGTGACAGCAGGCAGGAAGCCAGTCTAATCTCCCTAGGAAGGGCAGCCACCGAGAAGACTCTTCACAAGTAGACAATACTGAGTTTGATGGGCCAATGGTCTGACTCAGTACAAGGCAGCTTTCTATATTCCCAGAGCTGCACTATGGACTTTTAAAGAAAAATGCATATTTTCCAGATTTTGTGATACAGTTCACTAACCAGCCAGTGTCTATAAAGATGCATATATAGGTGAAAATAATCTGCAAAAATGCATTTGCATTTTCCAAAACAATATTAGAGCTGAGACACAACCATCCTTTGAAATTCATACTTATCCAGATTTTGCGATGCAAGTCTCCCAACAAAACAATGTTTACGAAAACACAAATACTAGGGGAAAGTGTGCATAACAGTGAATATATTAGTGAAAATAACAAACAAAAATGTGTCATATTAGGAGAAATGGCTTGCAAAAATGTGTACATTGGGCAAAACTGCATAAAAATGCTGAATAATTTTCATGAGTTTTTTTTTAAATCACAGATTGTTGCAGGAGTGAATTTAACAGCAGAAAAATGAAAAGCTGAGAGAATCAAAATTGACAGCTCTCTCCATCCCTAGTTGGGTCTGATGATAGTTAGAATCATAGAGTTGGAAGGGGCCTATAAGGCCATTGAGTCCAGCCCTCTGCTCAATGCAGGAATCCATATTGAAGCATCCCTGAAGGTGGCTGTCCAGCTGCCTCTTGAAAATCTTAAAAAACAATGGGAACTGTAGTCTAACATCCAGAGGGCCACAGGTTCCCTGTCCCAATAGCAACTCCCCAATTTCTGTTGGTTGATCATAATCCCCCAAATGTTGTAGGTTTACAATGCGTTGCTTTCCTGAGGCACTAAAGCAGCTCCGCTATTTCCTCCCCGTGCACATCCTCTGCTGCTCTGGAGACTGCCGGGATGAACAAGCCCTTCAGTGTGCAGATAGCAGAGTGATTTCCCACGACTGAGCTCTGATTTGTTGCTACTCGGAGCATTTATCAGCTGTGAGGGCTGCCGCTCCCGGTTGGGAGAACGGGAGGAGATTTTATAGCTGAACAGTCTGTTCACGGCCATGTGTTTTGATGGATGGTAGAGGGTCCTGGGCCCGCACAGTGGAAACTCTTGTTGCTTGCTGCACGAGTCTGTGTCAGTGCTGGGGTGTTGTAAGGCAGGAGTGAAGAGGAGGAACAAAGTGCAAGACAGGGCAGAATAGGACCCGAGCTCAGAAGGAGTGTGGAATATTTCATGACTGGAGTGGGACCCTCCAGAAGACCCATTGCCATTTTGAGGAGTTAGTGTGGTGCAGTGCAATTATTCCTTTCAGTGCCTATCTCAGCATGGCTCGTGGCCCCCATGAGAAAGTTTAGGGAGTACAGGACAGCCAGGTGCAATGGCTAAACTAATCAGAGATGGTTGGCCCAATCTGTGACAATGTAGCCACAGTGCTGATAGTTTGTTAGTGATGTCTGCATGAGCTGCAAAATGCATTGAAAACCTATGATGGAAAAATCTTTAAAGTCCCAGGGGAGCTCAGAATGTGGAACCCTTCCATGGGCAAGGATCTCAACATGTGCCTTGGCTGGCTGGCCCTTGGAGCTCATCTGTCGCTATAGCAGGGGTCCCAGCCACTGAAGGGATGTGAGTTTCCTGTTCCTGCCTTTTCCTTTCCATTTTTCCTTTGCAGTTAATATTTTGCCTCTCCCTGTGGAAAAAAAAATTGGGAAAGGAACAAACCTGGGGATATTATTGCCTTGCACAAATCCAAAAAACATCTTCTGGTAGAACAGGAGCCTGTCTGGGTTCCTAGTTTCAGCTCTGATGCTGGTGATCAGGGGGGCATTGAAATCAAGCCTGCCCAGCAGGAGCCCACTGGACCAGGCACCAGAGCCCCAGCGCTTGCAGAACCAGTGTCATGGCCTTTGTGGATGCCTTCCTCTGAACTTGAGGAACTGAGGGTCTCCCAAACTACCTTACCAGTCCAATGGGGCAGTGATCACTCCAGATGACAGATCATGGCAAGCAGGAGAAGTGCCTGTCTTCAGGCCAGAGGGCTGACCCTTTAAGAGATGCTAGTACTCCCCAAGGGGTGGAGCCTGGTAGAGGCAGGCTGGAAGCAGATGCTCAAAAGGCCTCCCTTCACTTCCAACTCTTGTGGGATCAAGTTGCTCATTAGGAACTCTCCATGGTGCTGAAACAACTAGCCTGCCTTGCCCTCTGGGCTGCTCTGTGGGAGCAGAGCAGGGCAAGACAGACAAGAATGAAAAGAATCAGCGACAAAACAAAAGACCTCGGAGATATACCCAGAGCAATCTGTTAAGGGTGCCCAATGCATTTCAAGTAGCAAACATTTGTCTGTCTGACTCATTCTCTTCAAGGGTCTTTGTGGCTTCCTCTTTCTTTTGTTTCAGGAGCCCTTGGAAGGCAAAACAATTATCGGAGAGACTGAAGAACAGGCTGGAGAATAGGCAACAATGTTGGGGGGTACAGATACCCAGAGGCTACCGTAGACAGCCAAGAGGACAAGGCCTGATCCTGACTTCTGCTCATGCAAAGACTTGGAGACCTAATCCAGAAGCGTTTATAGCCAACAATAGGCTTAGGGGCAAGGCAATCAATGGGTTTTCCAGGAGGATGGAAACATTCTGGAATCTGTCCAATGAAGTCAACTGTTTCAGCCTTCTCTCTTCAGCCCCAAGTGACTCAGAAGGGCTTGTAGGATGGAGGCCTCAAGTTCTAGTCCTGGATACTCCTGACAGGAGGCAATGCCTTTGCCCTTTTAGTTGCTGTCCCTCTAGAGACCAGAACCGAGTCCTCTTTAGTCTGATATTTATTAATTGATTGTTTGATTTTAAAGCTTTCAAACTTTCTTCTCGGTCACACAATCTGCAACTTGGTTTATGACAGATTAAAACAATTGTCCGGGCTTATGTGTAAGCGTGAGAACCAGTGTGGTATAGTGGTTAAGGTGTTGGACTACAACCTGGGAGACCAGGGTTCGAATCCCCACACAGCCATGAAGCTCACTGGGTGACCTTGGGCCAGTCACTGCCTCTCGGCCTCAGAGGAAGGCAATGGTAAACCCCTTCTGAATACCACTTACCATGAAAACCTTATTTGTAGGGTCGCCATAAGTCAGAATTGACTTGAAGGCAGGCCATTTACATTTTTATCTGTAAGCGTGGGAAGCCAAGGAGGCTCCCTACAGTGCTCCTGGCAGATGTTCATGTTCTTATTTTTAAATGCATCATTTTTAACTTCATGTGGACATTGTGAATGTTGAGAACTATGCCCTATCTTGTTGCAAAATATCTCATGGCTCTTAACCGTAATGGCGTTGCAGATTCCCAAATGCAAGCATTTTGCACAAAGCCTTGTGTTACATAGACTTTAATCTTTAACACCACCGTGTTGCAAGGTGATTTACCTTGTCTGAGAAGCTGTGTTACATCTAAATGGAGAAAGCAAGAGATACTGATACAAATGAATACTGGCAAAAACTCTGGCATGGTATGGTATAAGGGTTGGTAACTATACGGTCTCGGCCCAGTTTATCTAAAGGAGCGCCTTCAACGCCACCAATTATGCCGCCCAACAAGATCAGCCACACAGGGCCTTCTCTCAATCCCGCCGACAAAAACAGCTAGATTGGCGGGAACTAGAGAGAGGGCATTTTTAGTGGCGGCCCCCACCCTCTGGAACTCCCTCCCACAAGATCTACGGCACGCCTCTTCCCTAAATGTATTTCGTAAAGCCTTAAAAACCTGGCTCTTTCAACAGGCCTTTGGGATTTCCGGGGAGGGTTAATTGTTACGACTGAAATGCCTCTTACCCTGCATTAGTGCTGTTGTTGCTGCTGTATTGTTTTCATATTGTATTAATGTATTTTACCACATTGTGTTTTAACTGTTTACATGTACGTCGCCTAGAGTGGCCATTGGCCAGATAGGCGACACAGAAATTAAATTTTATTATTATTATTATTATTATTATTATTATTATTATTGTTGTTGTTGTTGTTGTTGTTGTTGTTGTTGTTGTTGTTGTTGTTGTTATTATTTATTATTCTCAGGTCTCTTTTGCTTAGTACAGGGAAATATGATTAAGGCTAGAAGTTAGCGTGGAAATACATTTTTTAATAAAAAAGATAAAAGGGAGGACTCATCATAAAAGCAAAATTAGGCTCCCGGGCTTCTCATGCTTTAATTACAGACCAGGGAAAGAAGCCCAAGAACATTTGATGGGACACAAGTTCTTCATCCCTGAGGTATCTCCTCCCATGGGCCTTTTTCAGATCAGAAAATGCAGGCAGCTAGGAGAGGTACCGAACACAGAGAAATGTTTAATGGGAAGAAAACTCACAAGCCACTAGGGATGAAAAGATCTGCCAGTTTTCCCATTTTTCCAGTCTTAGTCCTCACATTTCTGCAGCAATTTCTGATTTTATTTTATTTATTTTTTGAAAAGCCTTCATGAAACATTTTCAGCATCTCAGGAAGGATTTCTCCTAATAAACCCATTTTTGTCTGCAGTTTTGACTAGTACACATTTTTGCAAGCAGTTTCTCCAAACAGAATGTGTTTTGTGGTATTTACTTGAAGATATTCAAGTAAATTCAAGATATTGAAGTATGCATGTTTATGCATACTTTCCCCTATGCATTTTTTGTAAGCATTCTTTGTTTATAACTACATTGCAACATATGGGTAAGTGTGGATTTTGAAGGGTGGGCGTGTTTTGGTTTTCATGTTTTGGAAAGCGCAAATTTGATAGATTCAGATTTAAATGCAAACTGAATTGAATTTCACTGCCATCCCTACACACCACCTTCCTCCACCTTGCCGTGCTAAGGTAAGCACAGTCCCATAGTTCCTCCAAAATTGTACAGAAATTCTGAAGTGCTCTGCCAAACACAGGAGCCTCTTTCATGGTGGAAGAAAACATCTTGGAAATTGCAGAACAGGGTTTGGCAAAGCGCTAAAACAGAGAGAGAGAGATGGAAATGATAAGTTGTGAGATTTTCATGACAGAAGGAGTAGGTGTGTGTCAAAGGGAGAAAACAAGGCGATCTCCAGGGGAAAGGAAAGTTTGCAGAAAGGGTATATTTTATTTTATTGATTTTACTGATTTATTGAATTTATATCCCACCCTTCCTCCCAGAAGGAGCCCAGCATGGCGGCATTCAAGAGGTAGACTTGAGTCTGATCTAGAGATTGGAGGGGGGTTCAATTTAGTTCATATTTAAAGCCGCATTTATCAAACTTTCATTTTCCAAAACAATATGACAGCTGAAACACAGCCACCCTTTGAAAGTCACACTTATCCAAATTTTGTGATGAAGTTCTCCAACTGGGTAGGCCTCATCTTGAGTGCTGTGTCCAGTTCTGGACACCACACTTTAAGAAGGATGTAGACAAACTGGAACAGGTTTGGAGGAGGGCAAAGAACGCTGCATGCTAACTACTCAGGCTGTGGGTAGCTGGACTTGTTATTTCTTTTTTTTTTTGCAATTAATTTTTATTCCAATTTTCAAAACCAAAACAATACAAAAAGAAAACAACACAAATCAATAACTAGTACAATACAAAAAGAATATATATATATATAAAAAAGAAAGAATTTGTCATAGTTCAGCTATAAATCTATAATATATATCAAACCTATCTCTTAATAGATTATAAAATCACCTTCCTCCAGCGGTTATCTTAGTTGGTTTCAAATCTCATTAACATCATATCATTTTAATCTTCCACAAAAAGTCAAAGAGAAGTTTCCAATCCTTGAGATATATGTCAATCAATTTTTTTTCTAAATAAACATGCCAGTTAATCCAACTCATCAAATCTACTAAGTCCAGTAATTTCAAATCGCTATAATTCAGCTATAAATCTATAATGTATAACAAACCTATCTCTTAATAGATTATAAAATCACCTTCCTCCAGCGGTTATCTTAGTTAGTTTCAAATCTCATTAACATCCTATCATTTTAATCTTCCACAAAAAGTCAAAGAGAAGTTTCCAATCCTTGAGATATATATCAATCAATTTTTTTTACTAAATAAACATATCAATTAATCCAACTCATCAACTCTACTAAGTCCAGTAATTTTAAATCGCTCTTCTGTCATTATCCATATTGGGTCCATCTTCCATCTTCCATCTTTACGCACCCAAAAATCTTGCTGTCATAGTCATATAATAAAAGTCTGATAGGAATTTCCTCCATCACAGATATTTTCTTGCCATCAAATCCAAACGTATCACTGAAGTATTGTTGCAAAGCCGCATCTCTGTTCCTCTTTTCCACATGATACACTAGTACATCTCTTGAAGATTTTTCCATTGACACAAAACAGGGATTAATTCTATTAACTTTCTCCATTTCAAGTTCCATCAAATCCTCCCAGTCCAGGAATTTTTTTGAACCGATAATATCTTTATCTCCAATCTCTTCAATTCCTTCAGGGACAGCACTGAATTCCAAACTGTAATATTTGTCTCCAGGATCCATCACAGCCAGGAAATCCAAATCTTGTTTCATGTCCATAATTAAGCCAATCTCCATAGTTTGAACCTTGCCTTTAATTTCTTTCATCCTTTTTTTGTTTTCCAGATCTATCTTTATTCTCCTTTCTCATAGGATCCTGAGTTTCTTTCAGCTCCTGTCTCATTTCGTGAAATTCAATTCTCCACGCTTGTCTATTATTTCTCAGTTCTTGTTTTATTGAGGTAATCCCATTCATTATTTTCTGAAACATGTCTAGAGATAAAGTCCCTTCTTGTACATCCATGATCTTCTTAATTGTCATTCTTAAAGCCAAAGGAACAAAACTCCTTCAATTTTCAATGTCCCAAACAAAGAGCAGCTTATTTCTTTAACCAGTTACTAAGGAGTTAATCTTTCCAACCAACTAACGTCACACGCTAGACAGCCCTTATCTCTTCTGCCCGGAAGTGTAAGAACAGCTTTAGTTCACAGCGTCCAAATAACTAGTAGCAGAGAGAATGAGCAGATTCGTCAAAAAAAAAAGTAGATCAGGAAAAATAGTCCCAGCCATATATTACACAAAAGTCTTATAAATCAAAAAGATTTCTTATCTCTTCCAATCAGAAATCTCCCGTCCGTTGTAATCTTTAAAATGCTATTTTCCATGTCAGCTTTTTGCAATAAAAAAAAGATAAGCTATTTATATTTTCTTCCCCCTTAGTTCTGTGAATAAAAAAAGGAAAGTCTTACCTCACCTAGGTTATCTCAATTGCTGTTACTTTGACAAATCTCTTTAGCTGTATAGATAAGAAAATGATGAATGTAGACAGGAGGATGTTTGCCTGTTAATCCGTAAAAAAAAACGGATCACTTATCCAGCTGAGCTAGCATAAAAATCCTCGCTCTGTCTGAGCTGCTGGAAGACAGACAATTCTGACGAATTCCAGACTCCAACAATCAAAACAAAGCTGTGTGGGAAATCTGACGTTTCTTCCTTATCCGGAAGAAATTATTCCCAGTCAGAAAAGAGCCTTCCGACTGAATTTAAACTGGATAAGTTTCATCCAAGACGGAGCTCGTCTCAGAGGCTGCACAGGCGTAGGGATCCTCCTGGGAAGTCGCTGGACTTGTTATTTCTGAAGTGTTAAAGGGAAACGGGGGATGGAGGGTGCCACTTTTGGACCACCTCATTTTGCATGTGTGCTTTTAAATGTGGGTTTCCAGATGGATCTATTATAAAATCTTCCTGGAAACAGAACAGAATTAGGAATGGAAGAATCTGTCACATTTTCTGTTTTCCAATCTTATTCATTTAGTTATTTATTACATTTTTATACCGCCCCATAGCCGAAGCTCTCTGGGCGGTTTACAACATAAAGACAATATACTATTACATTTGGTACAATTGATAGTAAAAGAAAATGAATATATCACATCTTAAATAAACATAACTGAACAATAAATTGCTAGCAATATACATATCTTAAAAAACAACATATAACAACTATAAAAATATCTAGAAGAAAACCATACATCACATTATAAAACATAAACTGAACAATAAATCTCAAACAATATACAGTTCATCTTAAATTCAGTTCTCTACATTTCTGCAACAATTTGAGGATTTAAAAAAAAACAAATTCTCATGGCAATTCACCAGCGTTTTAGTGTGAATTTCTCTTAATAAACACGTTTGTGTATGCAGTTTTGACTAAGGTACACATTTTTGCAAGCAATTTTCCCTAATAGGTTTTTGCATGTTATTTTGACTAATATATTAATTAACACTTTCCCCTGATATATGTATTTTTGTAAACATTGGTTGGAGAACCACACTGCGACATCTGGATAAGCGTGAATTTCAAAGGATGCCTGTGTTTCGGGTCTCCTATTGTTTGGGAAAGTGTGGATTTGATAGATTTGCCTTTAAATGCGAACTTAATTGAATTTTTCCACCATCCCTAGACAGAATGGTCTTAGTCCTGTCCCCTCCAAATACTGGGACAGAGCAGGACGTTAACTGGTTCATCAATGCCTGTGTACACAGTTACCCATTTGTAGTACAAAAATGTGATTTTTCTCAGTGTGGAATCATTCATGCTTGTCCTCAACATGCCGCTTTCAGTTGAGATTGATTGTAGATCCCGCCATCCAGGCATGTGTGTGGTTTCTTGATTTGTGTTTGAAAAGCCTCCCCTTGTGATCTTGGTATACTCCCACTCACAACATCATTGGGCAGGTGTGAGAATCCCCCCCCCCAGTTGCTGGGATTTTCTACATCTGTTTTGAAATAGACACACTGCAGGGTAAAGAAGAATCAACCTGCAACGAGCTTTTGTTTTTGGAACGAAACCAGCCTGCCAAGAAGCACTTTTCAGGAGCAAAAAAAAAATAAAAAATGTAGGTTTGCATTATATATGGAGCAGGTAGAAAAAATAAGAAATTCGGTCTCCATTGATTCTAGAATAAATTGCTGTGTGTATGCTGCCTCAAAGGCAGGATATGAATAAAATCTTGAAAGGATTTTAATAAGCAAACAAATGCCATTGATAAATTCCTGGTTTGCACTTTGAGTAGACACTAGCCTATTCAACCCCAGCCTCTAAGGTGAGATTAAGGTGTCTTTTTAATTCAGTCCAGGGCACAGGCGGGATGTCACTCCACCTGCAAAACATCCTGTTCTTTGCTACTCTGCTTAAGAGAAAACATGTAAGTGAGGGGCATGCTGAAGGCCTGACATTTCTCTGGATGGAATTTGTCAGAAGCGTTGAGATAAGATCAAAGGGGTCATGAACGAGAGCTAAACAGCAGGGAGCAATCTTTTGCTAGAGAGCACACAAGGGGCCATGCTCGCATGGAGTCACACAGGCATAGACAATCCACACGCATGACCCTAAGAAGTAAATGATTTGTAACTCAGGTAAAGGGACCTGCTCTGTATTTGACATCTAGGGAGTCAGTAAGTAGCCATTAGGAAAGGAGGCTGTATCTGAACTTCTTCCATTTCAGCATTTGCTTACATTACACAAACTCTGCATCCTTTTTATCATGCATTGTTTGGCCTTTTGATATAATCACGACTCACTAAAAGGTTATCCTTTAAAAAGAAAATCAAACCTAGAATGACAGAGTGAGTTAAATGTGCAGAGGAATTCATTGGAAGAATCCGTTCCTTTTCCTCTGCTAGTGGCACTGAAAGTACAAACCTTTGGTGAAAAGTGAGGCCACAGGAGGCTTCACTGAGGTCTGGGAACTTGAGATGCCAACCTGCTAGGATTTTCCCTCACCAGGAACAGCTGCCTGCAGATTAGATGCTTTACCACAGTACCCGTCAGAAGAAGCCCCCAAATTCTGAGCCTGCTGAATGCCAAGAATCAGTTTCCCCTGTATCGCTCCACCCAATTCTATGTCAAATCTTTGTGCAGGGCCCTCCAAAACAAATGGATGTAATCACAAATTGCCTTCAACACAATGTGCAACTGCACATAGCGATAAGCATGTGATGCACTGACAATGACATACAGCAGGGATCCCCAGATGTTGTGTGGCTCCAACTCCCATCAGCCATGATCACTGGCCATGCTGGCTGGGGCTGATGGGGGTCCAACAATATCTGGAGGAAGGCCACAAGTTCTCCATCCCCATGTTAAACTCGCTTTGCAAGAGTCCCATATCCAGGTTTGGCTGAAGCAGTGTTTTATACACAAACAGCATTTGGAAACTTCAACTGGTCCACATGGAATCCAGTGGCCAGTTTGTTAAATGAGATTCACTGGAACAAACTGATTTCCTCAGTATACCAAAAAGGGAGAGACTTTCATTGGCTTCCACTTTGCTTCCTCCAACCATGACTCAAAGTGCTGATTTTAACATTTTAAAGTGGGGGGGGGGAACCAGGGCTCCTCCAGAGGTTGCTATGCCCCAGCTCCCAGGAAATGGAATCCAACAGCATCTGGAGAACTACAGATGTCTCCATTACCCCTGCTTTAAGGCCCCAAATATTCTGGGATCAGTGCATAAAAAGAAACACAATTCCCCTTATGAAGCTTGCCACCAGCCAAGGCCATTCTTGAATAGCTTTCTCCTTGGGGTCCTGTCTTCTGAAATTAGGCAGCGGACTTCAGGTGACAGGGTCTTCTATGTGGTGATATCCCATTGCCATAATTTCTTCCCTAATTTAGATTAGGGTGGGAAGACTTCAAGTTCAGTGTCAGATCTACTTTTATTTTACTAGACAGGTTCAGAGGAGGGCAACGAGGATGATAAGGGCTGGAAACAAAGCCCTGTGGGGAGAGACTGAAAGAACCGGGCATGTTTAGCCTTGAGAAGAGAAGACTGAGGGGAGATGGGATCACACTCTTCAAGTACTTGAAAGGCTGTCCCACAGAGGGCCAGGATCTCTTCTCGATCGTCCCAGAGTGCAGGACACACAATAATGGGCTCAAGTTGCAGGAAGCCAGATTTTGGCTAACATCAGGAAAACCTTCTTATCTGTTAGAGTGGTACAACAATGGAACCAATGACCTAGAGAGGCGGCAGGCTCTCCATCACTAGGGGCATTCAAGGAGCAGCTGGGCAACCATCTGTTGGGTATGCTTTAACTTGGATGCCTGCACTGAGCAGAGGGTTGAACTCGATGGCCTTAGAGGCCCCTTCCAATTCTACAGTTCTAAATTGACCAGGGGAGCTCATAAGCATGCACGTCCCTGATAGATTACTTGCCAGGAGGCTTAGGCTGCATATTCTAATGGTAGCCAGCTGCTGGGTTTGCCCCAACCCTGATGCCACTTCCACTACTGCTGCCTCTTCTGTTCCCCTGACTGAAGGATCTTACCTCAGGTGGGAGACACTGCATGCACTGAGGAAGCTAATGAGGCTCCTGAGCACCCTCTTATGGGGCACTGGGCTGGGAAATAATAGCCCTATCTCTGGAAAGACAGACGATACTCTGTCAGGGACCTGCATGCCTCTGCCTTCCCCTTGCCCATGTCACATTTTGTGGGGGGCAGCGAGACAAGGAAAGGAGGAGGTGTTCCTGGCCAAATCAAACATCTTGTGAGTGTCTGAAGTGAACCTTGGGACAGGGGGAGTGTGACTCTGTTGATTCTCCTTGATCTCTCAGCTGCTTTTGATACCATCGACCATGGTATCGTTCTGGGAAGACTCACGGAGTTGGGAGTTGGGGGTACTGCTTGGCAGTGGCTCCGCTCCTACTTGGTGGGTCGCCACCAGAAGGTAGTGCTTGGGGAACATTGCTCGATGCCCTGGACTCTCCATTGTGGAGTCCCGCAGGGATCGGTACTGTCCCCCATGCTTTTCAACATCTACATGAAGCCGCTGGGTGCGGTCATCAGGAGTTTTGGGGTGCGTTGCCATCAGTACGCTGATGACACGCAGCTCTATTTCTCCTTTTCATCCTCTTCAAGTGAGGCTGTTAATGTGCTAAACCGCTGTCTGGCCACGATAATGGACTGGATGGGAGCTAACAGACTGAAGCTCAATCCAGACAAGACTGAGACGCTGTTGGTGAGTGCCTTCTCTGCCCAGATGGAGGATGTTCATCCTGTTCTTGATGGGGTTACACTCCCCTTGAAGGAACAGGTGCGTAGCTTGGGGGTTCTTTTTGATCCTTCCTTGTCACTTGAGGCCCAGGTGGCCTCGGTGGCACGGAATGCTTTCTACAATCTTCGCCTGGTAGCCCAGCTACGTCCCTATCTGGACAGTGACGACCTCGCCTCAGTTGTTCATGCTCTGGTAACTTCTAGACTGGACTACTGCAATGCGCTCTACGTTGGGCTGCCCTTGAAGACTGTTCGGAAACTACAACTAGTCTAGAATGCAGCGGCCAGATTGCTGACGCGGACCAGAAGGTCCGCTCATATAACACCTGTTCTGGCCCGTCTGCACTGGCTTCCTGTTTGTTTCCGGGCTAGATTCAAAGTGCTGGTTTTGACCTATAAAGCCCTACATGGCATGGGACCGCAATACCTGGGGGACCGCCTCTCCCAATATGAACCTACCCAGACACTGCGCTCAACATCTAAGGCCCTCCTCCGAGTACCATCCCATCGAGAGGCTCAGAGGGTGATGACTAGAACCAGGGCCTTTTCTGTGGTGGCCCCCGAACTGTGGAACAGTCTCCCTGATGAGGTGCGCCTGGCGCCGACGCTACTATCTTTTCGGCGCCAGGTGAAAACCTTTTTATACTCCCAGGCATTTTAAAGTGTGTTTTAATAGCATTTTCATCATTATTTGTATTTTGGATGTTGTTTGGTTCTTTTATTGTTTGTTTGTTTTGTTTTCTTGATTTATTGTATTTATTGTATTTATACATTGCTTGTTTTTTATCTTTTTGTACACCGCCCAGAGAGCCTTCGGGCTTAGGGCGGTATATAAATTATATTAAATAAAATAAATAAATAAATAAACCTGGGCAAGGCCTTGATCCTTTCTGCATGTGTGTTCACCCGGAGCACTCACAAAGGACTGGCTCCTTTGGGGGCAAATGGTGGGAAGCTTGTGTCCCCCTAGAGTAAGTCTCCTTGAAGCTGCCCCCTTTTTCTTCCTTGTTTTTAGGGTGTTCAGTCATTTGATTTGTAGTCTGTGCTCAGGGTGGTGACTTTTTCTGTTTCTTGGAACATGGCCTTACACGGTTTGAATGCTGTTTACAGCCACCCCGAGGACCAAACTGGAGGAAAAGTGGGATTACTTATACATCCACTTTGGCATATATATGTGTGTGCCAAATATGTGACACCGATTTCTGGGAAGGTGGGGGAATGCTTGAAAATAAAGGGACAGATTTCACCCACCCTTCTTTCCCCTACCTTTCTGTCGTATTTTTAGCTCACAGCGTTTTCCCATGATGAAACTTATGGGGAAGAATGTATAAGCAGCAGTGGGTGGCTGGGAGGGGGAGAGAATGCTGACTGACCACCACTAAGATGCTCACTTCATTAAGAGATAATGGAAGTTGTCATGTTCTGTAGGATGTGTGGGTGGGTGGGGGCTATCGAGAGAAGGAGCGATATTCTCTGCAAAAGATACATTTTCATGTAAATTCTTGAAAGATTTAAACGGTTTCCATTAAGGCAGGTCACCGGGTCCATTTGGTAGTACGATGAGCCTCTTGTGCACCAAAAGCATAATGTTTTCAGTATGAAAAGAAATATCTAAAGAGCTCCATAATTGCTTTTCTTCTTTCACTTCCCTGCCCACCCCCCACTCCTCCTCCTTGCCTTATGCTCTTGCCCAGCGATCCAGGACCTACACTGGCTCAAAGCCAATTGCTCAATATTTGGAGTTTGAACTTCTCCACCAATGGTGTCTATAATGACACGCGACACAGCTTTTCATGCAGGTCCTTGGGGGGCGCCGGTAAATATGGAGATGGCAAGTCCAGTTAATTAGTGAATGAATAGGAGGCAAAGGTTTCCAGGGAGTTTGCAGAAACCAGTGGCTTGGAGGAGAGATGGCTGTGTGGTGAGTGGATGGAGATGGAATGGGTGCAGGGTTGTGGGGTCTCTGTGGGTTCCATGCAGGAGCCAGGACAAAAGGGCAGGAGACAAATATTTTAATAAGTGATGAATACATTTTGGGAGCAACTCTATGCTTACCCTTAGGGATGGTCAAAGCTGGCAGCTTCCGCTTCTCTCTGTTTCTCAGTCTTAAGTTCAGTTTGCCGTGTCGTTGGATCAGTTTATTTTTTTTTTATTATTATTAAACTGTCCTCATGAAAATTCATTAGCATTTTATTGTGCATTGATCTTCATATGCACATGTCGGGATGCTATCTTTGCCTAGTAGATCGTGTGGGCAGGCACTTTTCCCTAATATGATGCATTTGAATATATGTATATATGTATTTTAATATGATGAATATAGGTATTTTAATGCACAATTCCCCCTATGTACTTTTTTGTACACATTTGGGGTGGGGTGGAGAACTGCATCACAATAATTGGGGAAGTGTGAATTTCATGGGATAGTTGCTGTGACGTTTGATTGTTACATGAGTTGCATAAACAGTTTTAATAAGGTAATGCTTTGCTTGGGGTTTGTATTAGAGTAACTATGGTAAGGGGGTGAGTGGGTGAGTTAGAATGTTGAGGAGTGCTTGTGTGCTGATTGAATTTACCAAGTACAACATATAAGAGACTAGTCAAGATTGTACTACAACCATATGCTTTCAGAACCAGCATACTAAGTAATCTTGTTTATATTGGTTTCATCTGTTTCATAAATAAATTCTATTTACTTTAACACAGTGTGGTATAGTGGTTAAAGTGTTGGACTACGACCTGGAAGACCAGGGTTCGAATCCCCACATAGCCATGAAGATCATTGGGTGACCTTGGGCCAGTCACTGCCTCTCAGCCTCATGAAAACCCTCTTCACAGGGTCACCATAAGTTGGAATTGACTTGAAGGCAGTAACATTTACATTTATTGCTTCTTGGCCTAGTTATCATAGAGAACAAGCAGGTTGGTGAAAGGGAGCTACTCTCCCACCCTAATTAGGGGCCCTACAGGGGCTATTGGCCAGGGCCCGACCTGGCCACCCTTTGGTGCCAGCCCTGGCTGCACCCATCCACAGCATTAAAATGCTGGGCCCTGCGAATTGTCCTTCTGCTTATAAGCTATAGAGGAGAAGGGGAATACAGTGGACTTTCGGCGCCATGGATTTTATTGTGAATTCAGAGGGAAGCCCCTTACAGCTGAGTTTCACTTTCCTGGAGAGAGGTCTGGATCATGCAGCTCCCAGATCCCCCTTCTTTCTCTTCCCCATCCTCACTCTCCAGCAGCTTTTGGACTGCCTCAGGATCCTCGGGTTTTTTGAGCTCTTCCTTCCTGGCGTTGCGGCCCACTGGGTCCTCGTGACTGTGGGGTGCCAAGGTGGCTGCTTCTCTGCACAACTGCTGGAAGACGGGCAGCCGGTCCCGTGAGAAGATAGGCCGCCGCCAGCCGCTGCCGCCTGGCTTCTCCTGGCTCTTAGAGAGGGTAACAAAGATTGGGAGGCGCTCGAGATCCGGGGCCCAGTAGGAGCTGGCCAGGCTGTGGTCGGGAATGATGAGTGGGTAATAGTAGCCCTTGGCAGACTCCAGGTAGCCCATTTGAGACTCAAAGGGTTGAGAGGTGTGTGCTGCTGCTCCTGAAGCTGCTGCTGAAGGGACAATGTTCTGACTCCCATCCAAAAAGACGTACTTGATTACCCGCGTGGTGTGGAACAGCGTGTATTCCGACTGGTACCCAGATGGGCAATAAAATACATCCTGCCTTTGTTTCTGAGGGGCAGACATCGGCACTGAGGCTGTTTTCCCCTGCAAAGAGACCACACCATTTAGATATGGGGGGGGGAAATAAGACACCGGACTGTTGTGACCCAGGATGGGAAGGGGAGACATTGATGAGGGGGACATGGACTTTGAGGGCTGGGGCGATGAGCCGAGGGAGGGGGAGAGATATGAGGAGAGTTCACAGCACGCCCAGTCCCCTGCGAGCGCAGCCTGAACTGTCAGAGACTACTCCAAAAGACATGCCTCCCTCGCCCGCACCAGCGGCTCCGCCTTGTCAACCAATGTTTCCCATCCAAGCGCTCCACCACTTCCCACTTTTGAGCAGACAGATAAGCCCCACCAGTCTGATGGGGAGATGGAGATCCAGCTCCCCTCGCCCCACACTCGGGGACTTCAGAGGCGTGAAGTTCAACGGTCAAGGTTGAGCAGGAGCAGCCATTTACGCACCAAAGCCAAGCCTACTTAAAGGGGTGCAGGGGCAGGGATCGTTGCTGAGTCAACATCTGTGGCTGCGAGGACCAGTGTAGTCAGTGTTAGGGCCAACGTTTCTAGAAAGTGTAGATTGATGAGTTGCAAAGCTTTTGATGTATCTATTACTTTAGTAACACGAGAAAAACTCACAGAACCGAGTGTATCTGCGTTCATCAGCTTCGAGATGGGCACTAACAGTTATACTACCTCTGCATTTTATACTACCTCCACTGTTGAAGGCAGCGTACCTCTGAATATCAGTAGCTGGAAACTGCAGGAGGGGAGAGTGCTTTTGCTCTCAGGCGCTGCTTGAGGGCTTCCCATTGGGGCATCTGGCTGGCTGCTGCGAGAACAGGTCATCGAGTTTATAAAATCATGCATGGCGTGGAGAAAGTGGATAGAGAAAAGTTTTTCTCCCTCTCTCGTTCAAGCTCCAATAAAGCTGAAGGTAGGAAGATTCAGGGCAGACGAAAGAAAGTATGGAATTCACTCCGAGAGGAGGCAGTGTTGGCCACCAGCTTGGATGGCTTTAAAGGATCAGACAAATTCATGCAGGATAAGGGTATCTGTGGCTACTAGCCAAGATGGCTATACTCTGCCTCCATAGTTGGAGGTAGTATGGTTCTGAATACCAGTTGCTGGAAGCTGCAGGAGGGGAGAGTTGCTCTTACACTCCAGTCCTGCTTGCAGGTTTCCCACAGACATCTGGTTGGCCACTGTGAGAGCATGGCAAATTAATGGAGGATAAGGCTACTAGCCACAATGGCTAAATTCTACTTCCACTATCGCAGGTAGTATGCCTCAGATGCATGAGGAGAGTGCTGTTAAAAACATAAGAACATAAGAAGACCCTTTGTGCAGAATCAGGCCAAAGGCCCACCTAGTCCAGCATAGTCCTGTTTTTGCATTGACCAACCAGAAGCATACTGCCTCCAATGTGGAGGTAGAACATGCCCACCAGGGTTAGTAGCCTTTGATAGCCTTATCTTCCATGAATTGATCTCATCTTTTAAAGACATCCAGGTTGGTGGTTGTCACTAGGTCCAGCTCGTTGCGTTCCCATAGGCTGGCCATTACGGGGGAAGGATGACGGACTTTTGATCCGATCCAGCAGACAGGCCCTTCCAATGTTCTTAATGATGGACTTTTGGTCCGATCCAGCAGACAGGCCCTTCTAATGTTCTTAATGATGGACTTTTGGTCCGATCCAGCAGACAGGCCCTTCTAATGTTCTTAATGATGGACTTTTGGTCCGATCCAGCAGACAGGCCCTTCTAATGTTCTTAATGATGGACTTTTGGTCCGATCCAGCAGACAGGCCCTTCAATTGTTCTTAACTTGGGTGACTGTTCAACAGAAATGACAAATGAGATCTAGCAGAAGGAAATGCAAAGTGACGCACAACCGGACAGAGTAATAACAATTCTACCTTCTCATATAGAGCAATGAAGTCTAAATTGGCTGTAACTGCCAAAGCAAGAAACCTTCAGGTATGCACCTGCAGTGTGTTGAAGGCATAAAAGAAATGGAATGTTCAATGCTGGGAATTATTAGGGAAGTGATTGAAAATAAAATTGCAAGCATCAACGCTATTATATAAATCTAAAGTTCGGCTAGGCTGGGGACACGGTGTCCTGTTCTGGTCATCTCGTCTTATGTAGGATGCCAACGAGCTGGAAGATATTGGAAAGGGCAGTGAAAATGATTCAAGGGTCTGAAGCAACTTCCCGGTGAGGCGAGGCTAAAGCATTTGGGGGGTTTTTAAGGGGGGCAATAAAAATGTCTTGTTTTTTACCATTTCCTTCCCCCCCAACACCCCAGCTCCTCCTGGAAATGTTCAGTCCTGGCCTAAAAAATATTTGGCAAAATTTCACACACACACTTCCCTCCAACTCCACAGCATGGAGAATTTTGTGAGGCCATTTTTACTTGTCCCTATTTTTTCGTTTAGGAAAATAAATGAATATGCACCAAGATGAAAGAGGTTTTATGAAATTATAAACAGTGATCGATTGCCCCCTTCACCCTACCATTTCGCCTTAGGGGTCCTGTCCCATGTGATGTTCCTATATATTAGTGTATATATGGTAAGTGCTGGTTGTTTAGAGTATACATGGTAAGTAGTGAAAGAGGAGGGGGAGTGAATGGGCAATAGAATGCTTGATGATTGGCTGAATGTTTAAAATGGCTGACAGTATAAATGAAAGGATGACAGGTAAATCTGGGTGAATGTGAGGTGGTAAATTGTGGAATCTGGGGGGAGAAGAGAAAGAGTGGGTTGCTTGGTGGGGTTTAGAGAGTTGTTTACCAGGAGGGAGGTGGAGTTCGGATTAGTATTGAGTAAAACCATATGCTTATGTGCCTTAAGAAGAAATCTTGTTAATCTTGTTAGCTTTGTTATCTGTAATAAATACTTAATTTGGTTTACCAAATTAATACCTTGGCTGGGGTTTCACAGACCAGAAGGGAGGGTAAGGTAATGACCAAGGCTGAAGGGGAACTGTAACAAATGGTGGCAGCGGTGAAGAGAATAACAATACCAGTATTCAGAGTCTCTGGGAATACTAGTATTGGGACGTTACTGGTGGTTGCCTAGCAGGGGGATCTGTTGAGATCTGTGCTAGAGCGGATAGGTAAACCATAAGAGAGAGCGGTCCGGACTGGTGGAGTCCCTGGTGGTGCCTAGAGACAGGCAGTAACCACGAGCAGGTAGGAACCTGACAGGGAGAGCCAGGGAAGGACGCATCACATCCCTCACTGGCAAATTTTGGCTCAGTATAAACGAAAGGAAGTGGTGCTGCACATAATGCGTAGTTGACTTGTGGAAGTGTCATGACCTCAGAGGCCAGCAGTGACTAGGAGACTGAGGCAGGCCAAGTCTCTGACTCTGAGCCTGACACTGGTGGTCTGTGACCACTGAATCTGAGGCTGGCAGACAGGAGGCCCCTTCAGCCAGATGCCACAGCATCAGGATCTGCAGGACCAGAGCCAGGACCTTCAGGGATGCCCTGCCCTGAGCTGAGGAATCGCCTACCTCCTGAACCAGCTGGAAGACGACGAGATGCAGGAGAAGTGGTCATATTCAGGAGAGAGTGTTGGCCCCTTAAGAGACTTTCTAGTTCTCAAAAAGGAGGCAGACTCTAGGAGAGGTGGGCTGGAGGCAGAGACTCAAAAGGCCTCCCTTCACTTCAAGACGTGGGATCAAGTTACTCACTAGGAGCTCTCCATGGTGCTGCCCTGTGGACACAGAACAGAATAAGAAATTCCTGCCACAGGATGTGCTGATTGCCATAAGATTAGATGACTCTAAAATGGCATTCACCAACTGCACTGAGGATAACTTTCTCAAAGACTTTTGGACATAATAGCTAAGTAGAACTTCCATGGCCAAAGGCAGTCTGCCTCTCTCTTTCGGTACCAGTTGCTAGGTTATAAACAGCTGAGGAGGGTTGTTGCCTTCCTGCCTTGCTTGTGGGCTGACCGGATCAGACCAAAGGCCTGTTGAATCCAGCACCCTGTTTTCCACAGTGGCCAGCCAGATGCCTGTGGGAAGCATGCAATCAGGCCATGAGTGTGACAGCCTGCTCCCACTAGTGATCTCCAGCAACTGGTGTTCAGAGACATATTGCCATCAGGACTCCTACCCATTGTCAACTGACGTCTTTCTCTTTTGCAGGCTTCCATCTTTCCCAAACGTATGCCCCACTTTCACCACCAAGCTCCCTTTTGTGTGCCAAGTCATCGCCAGGTGTCAGGGGATTTTCCTTCTGGGGAAACCTTAAGGCAGAGGTATCCAACATGGCTCCCTCTAGATATTTCAGACTCCAACTCCCATCATCCCTGACCCTTGACCATGCTAGTTGGAGTTGGTGGGAGATGCACTCCAACAAATCTAGAAGACACCACAATCCATTGATGGGCAGGGTCTGCAATCCTCGTCCAGGTGATCTCAGGTGTAAGACAGGTGGGTGTGGCTTGGCCAAAACGGCCCCAAAGGTGAAATGGAGGCCTAATCCTCTAAATCCTGCGAGGTTAGAGGTCAAAGCAGCTTTCCCCCACCTGATTGTCCTCCAGATATTGTTGAACTACAGCTCCTTCAGGCTGGTAGGAGTTTGGAGCTTGAGGGCTGGAGGTTCTCCATCCTTGACCTATTGGCTCTCCCATGGTCTCACCGAAAAAAGTCTTTCCCATCACCACCTCCCTGAAATCTTTTAACTGG
This sequence comes from Rhineura floridana, assembly GCF_030035675.1. Lineage (NCBI taxonomy): Eukaryota > Metazoa > Chordata > Lepidosauria > Squamata > Rhineuridae > Rhineura > Rhineura floridana. The sequence continues at coordinate 2,304,581 of NC_084500.1, read as the reverse complement.
AGATTCCAGAGAATTAACCTGGGACCTTTTGCAGGAAAAAAAGGTCTTCTGCTACTGAGCTGTGGCCCGTCTCACTGAGGATAGTGCAGCTACAAATTAAGTTGGATTATTGCTACATCCATCCTAGCATTGTCTGAACTAAGCGTGGGGAACCTTTGCCTCTCCAGACATTGCTGAACTATAATTCCCACCATCCCAGGCCATTGGCCATGCTGGCTGAAGCTGATGGGGGTTGTCATCCAACAACAGCTGGAGTGCACCATGTTGACTACCCCCATGGAGCATTAGGGGGGAAATGACTTAGGAGGGGAGGGCTGTGGACAAAATACAGAGTAAGAGGAATTGGGGGCAGAAACGCCAGTTTCAGAAGAGGGGGTAAGCGAGTCCACCGTGGAACCTTACCAACATCTTAGCTGGCTTTGTGTTCAGTCCAGCACAGGAGATGCCTCTCTGAAGGCCAGTTTTCACTGGCATCTGGTTTCTTTGGCAGGAGCTATCTGATGCCACTATTGTGAAGTCGCTGCCACAGAGCTGGGATGGCAGCTGATCCACCAATCACAAAGGCCCAAACTAAGGACAAGGAAATAGGGCTGGGTGCAGGAGAGAGAGAGCAGAAACAGGGGGCATCATGTCAGTGTGGGTGTGGTTTAAAACAGTGGTCCCCAAACTTTTTCACCCAGGGACCAATTGAAAATTGCTGAGGGTCTGGGTGGACCCCTTCATTTATTTTTTTGCTCGCTGTAGCAATTGTAATGTGCTGTGCTAGATGCGGTGTGATTTTTTAATTATATTTTGATTGCCCCTCTGTTGTGCTGTATGGGACTCATAGAAATTAAAATCCCAGATATCTGGAAGGCACCAGTTCAGGGAAGACTAGCATACATGGGGGTTTACACCATTGGGAGGGGGAACAGATTTCTGCCCACAGAACTCAGAGTCAACAGCACTAGGTGATGGGACTGGCAAGGAGAACAAGGGATGGGTGCAATTCCATTTATGCACATGTACCCAGATCCTGCTTCCAGAGTCCTGAGTTCAAGACACGGTGGCTCCATGTCAGTGGGGCAGTGGAATCTGCTCTAGGTTTTAATCTGCACTTTCAAGGAGTTGTCCAACGAGCTGAACCTGAATAGGTTCCAGCACCTTGGGCAACTCCTTGAAAGTTATGACCCAAACCCAGAGTGGATTCCATCTCCCATCAGTCTCCACCAGTGTGGCCAACAGTCATAGGTGATTGGGAGTTGTAGTCCACCAACACTTGGAGGGCGCCATGTTGGCTACCTTTGCACTACAGTATTGAAGATGGTTTAGCAGCCATTCTTTCTCCCCAAAGAGCCCACAGGGACTTCAGTTTTGGGAGGGGGTTGGAGATCCCCAATGGAGAAGTTTCCTAACTCTCACCATACTTCAGTTTTCACCGTTCTTTGGAGGGAAAGCAAAGTACATGGTAAAGTAAGCTGCCATAACTTTTGGAGTGTGGAGAACACTGGTGATAGAATCTTCTGGCAGCCAAATGGGCACTCCTGCGGTCACTCCAGGCCTACTGTCTTCGCTCCTGAGGCCCATGGTGCAAAGGGGGAGAATGACTGAGGGGCAAATGAGGCCTCCTTGAGCAAGGGGACACTTCAGGCTCATTGGGGACTATTGTGAATTCTTCCAGCACTTCCAGGTCTTCCAGGCGGTTGAGCTGTCTGATCCTCCAGAGAAGAGTCCCACCTCACTCTGCTCCATGTGCTGACCATGAGCTTCATTTTGTGAAACATGTGAAAATACCATGGCTGGCCCTTGGTCCATCTAGCTCAGTACTGCTTACACCGACTGGCAGTGTTCCAGGGCTTGAGGCAGAGACATTCCCAGGCCTATGTTGGTGCACTGAACCTGAGACTTTTCGCACGCAAATCATGGACTCTCCTACTTAGCTACAGTCCTTGCCCTAAAAATAAAGCAAGACCCCCAACCACCATGGTTCTGATTAAAATGGAATGGACTGCCTTCAAGTCAATCACGACTTATGGCAACCCTACAAAGAGGGTTTTCATGGCAAGCGGTATTCGGAGGGGGTTTACCATTGCCTCCCTCTGAGGCTGAGAGGCAGTGACTGGCCCAAGGTCGCCCAGTGAGCTTCATGGCTGTGTGGGGATTTGAATCCTGGTCTCCCAGGTCATAGTCCAACACCTTAACCACTGCACCCCACTGAGTAAAGGGCAAGTTTAAATAGGAACATAGGAACCTACCTTATGCTGATTCAGTTCCTTGGCCCATCTAGCTGAGAATTGTCTGCACTGACTGAAAGTGGCTCTTCATGGTTTCAGATTTCCCAACTTTACCTGGAGATGGTGTGGGCTGAACCTGGGGCCTTTTGCATGCAAAGGAGGTGCTCCATCTTTGGGCTACTATAGCGTCTCTGATCTCCCTCCTCTGTCAAGAACGGTGTTCTCAATGGCACAGAGAATCATAGAATCATAGAACAGTAGAGTTGGAAGGGGTCCATAAGGCCATCTAGTCCACCCCCTGCTCAATGCAGGAATCCAAATCAAAGCATTTCCAACAGATGGCTGTCCAGCTGCCTCTTGAAGGCCTCCAGTGTCAGAGAGCCCACTACCTCTCTTGGTCATTGGTTCCATTGTGGTATGGCTCTAACAGTTAGGAAGTCTTTCCTGATGTCCAGTCAAAATCTGGCTTCCTGCAACTTGAACCCATTATCCCATGTCCTGCACTCTGGGATGATTGAGAAGAGATCCCGGCTCTCCTCTATGTGACAGCCTTTCATGTACTTGAATAGTGTACTTGAAGAGTGCTAACATATCTCCCCTCAGTCTTCTGTTCTCCAGGCTAAGGCACCCAGATCCTGCTTCCAGGGTCCTGATCCAGTGATGGCTCCATGCCAGTGGGACAATGGAGCAGAATCTGCTCTGCATTTGAGTCTGAACTGTCAAGGATCTGTCCAAGGTGCCAAACCCATTTTTGGGAATAGGTTTCAGCACCTTGGACAGATCCTTGACAGTTTGGACTAAAACCCGGTGTGGATTCCATGGTGATGTGGAGGCACCAGCTGTCCCAAGCCAGTAAGAAGGTCAGTTGGCTGACCTCTCCCATCACAGCTGGTGCTAAGAAACCCAGCCTCAGGCAAACCTCAAGATGAGTCTCATACCTCGCACGCGCTCAGAGGAACATTAAGCAAAGATAATGATGCCTTTCCTCTTCTGCTGCACTTAGCTGCTCTCCACCACCCCCTTGGCACCATTATCACCTGACTTTTCTTTCAGATGATTTTGTTGTTATGACAGGATGTATATTATCAGCACCCGGCTGTTGTCGATGCATGACCCAGCACAGAGCAGAAAATAAACAAGCCAGATGGATATGGAGAAGGGAAAAAGCACCTTGAGGGATAAAAAAAGAGGATTGTTAATTTCACTTGAAATTAACAGCAGCAGCAATGACAAAAAAAACACACAGCAACTCTCCAAGGATGACTGTTTTGCTCTAACAATGGGAATGGCAGGTTAATTTTGTTCACGTGTTACTTCAGAGCAGTGGAAGCTGGTGGCTCTGATGTCAGTGGGGCAATGATTCCGCTCCAGGTTTTAATCAGAACTTTCCATGCACTGTGCAAGGTGGTGAAACCTATTTCCAAAATAGGTATCTTCTCAAAAAAATTAAATTCAGCACCTAGGTCGGATTACAGTTTACACAGGACTAAGATTGCTGCAAGGCACAAGTGAATACGTTGAAACACTTGACACGTCCCCTGAGTCCCTCTAAGGAAGGATGCGGCGGGCATATCGACTTGTGCGGGACTTGTCTCCCAGCTCAGGACTGGGCAAGCAAGCAGGCACTCCTACAAACAGGTGGGTTCAGCTGTTTACACCTGCACAGCCTCGAGTGTGTCTGTGTTGACATAGGTGGAGGCCACACAGCCAGATCACCCCCAGTTCCACTCCTGCATCCTCTTCTGGGATGGGGGCAAGTCAGTGACAGGAGCCTGGCCTGGAGGTGGAACAACAACTGGAGGCAGGGTAAGGGAATGGGCTGACTGCCGACGCCTTGGAGGAGGGGCTGTCATCCTCATGCATCACTCGCAGACTATTGGGCCCCTCATCTGACCTCCTCCTCCTTCTCAGACCAGTCCTGCCACGAGGCTCATTACAAAACATGCCACTAAAGAAACCCTGAGCAAAACAGGATGGAGTTTGTTTGGAGGGAACATCTGTGGCCATCCAGGTGTCGTTGGACTCCGGCTTCCATCATCCCTGACTGTTGGTCATGCTGGCCACTGGGGCTGCTGGGAGCTGGAGTCAGCAACATCTGGAGTGCCACAGGCTCCAGCATACTGCCCTAGTCCCCATATTTCTCCACTACCTAAACCAAAGTACAGTGACTTAACACCAGAGCACTACGTTGCATGCAGAAGGACCCAACTCTTAGCATCTCCAGTTAAACCAGATGTGGGGAACCTGTGTCCCTTTAGACATTGCTAGACTCCAGCTCCTATCAGCCCCAGCCTGCATGGCCTATGGTCAGCGATGATGGGTGCTGTGGTCTCATAAGATCTTGCAGCCACAGGCTCCCCATCCCAGCTCTAAATGGCATGCAAAGAAACACATTCAAGGTCCTCCACCCCATTTTAATTGGGGGTGCCAAGGACTGAGCCAGGGATCACCTGTATGCAAAGCTGGTGCCCTGTGGCAATGGAGGCTGGTGCAACATTCCAGGAGCTGTCCAAGGTGCTGAAATGCTTTCTTCCTCTCTGCATTAGCCACCTTGACTGCTTCTCTGAAAGCAGAAAGGCAGGGTAGAGAAATCCCTTTAATAAATAAATATATTTGCACTTAAGGTTGAGTTCAGCACTCTGGACTGCCTTTAAAAAGGTGGCATCAGCTGAAGGGCAATGGCTGTCTTGCATCATTGATTGCATTCAGTTAATTAGCAGGTGCTCAGGGATTGACCCATGGCCATATTGGATGTCAGAGAGCTTTGCTGTTCCTTGTAGCCATCTTTAAGCACACCTCAGTTTCTTCAGCTCTAGAGCAAGAGTCGGAAGGCTTTCAGTTCACAGTTTGCTTTGCATTAGAAATGCAAGATCCACAACGGCGACCAGGTGCAAAATTATGCCCTGTGGGTGGAGTGGAGAGATTCATACACCCAGAATTACTGAGCATACGCTCATTTCAGAAATATGCATAAAAATGGCCTGTCTTCAAACCACACAGGTAAATGAAAACCCGCCACCTGACGTTATGGTGACATGAAGTGAATACATGTCAAAATGGGAGTTAAGGAGGTCAGGATCCAGACCTCAGACCAGATCCAGTTCCCCATCTCTGCTGTAATCCTTATAACTGATAAAGTGGGCTTTTGTCCATGAAAGTTGCCATCTACTATATATTTACTAATAGGCAAAAAAAACCCACCTTTGTGGTTTAAGAATGTACCTATAGCCAACAGATATTTCTATCAAATTTTAGAAATGGGGCAGCTCTAGTGAATGCACCAGGGGAGCAGGAGACCTAACCTCTTCTCTGAGATAATGTACTGCTCTGCAAATTTGTGAAAAGGCAAACACAATTTGGCTCGGTGTTTCACAGTCAACAAATTATGAGACCACTGACAGAAAAAAGTCCAGCAGCAGTCTGGATGTTTTCACTTCTGTTTCAGATTTTTAAAACCTGAATTCTCTTTGAGTGTTTTGTGTATCACCATGAAAACTGAGAGGGTTGTTGTAAGTGTTTTTGAGTTCAGCAGTAGCGTAGTGCCAAATTCAGAAGAGCAGGGTCCCTTCATGATGGTCACAGCCACACAAACCCCTTTTTTGCTCTTGGATTCAGAATAAGATCCTTGCTAATGTCTTCTCCCACAACAAGAGACATCTCTAGGAGCTAATCAGCACGAAAGGATGGGGAGTGTTAGCTACTGAAAAGAGTCTTCTCAGTGGCTGACTCACCTCCTTTCACTCTGATCGGCTCCTATCAGCAGGAAAGGACATTGAAGCATGTTAGAAGACTCTTCCCAGTGACTAGCACACATCCTTTTCATGCTGATTGGTTTGTAGGATGCTGGAGACATAGGGACCATGCTGGGACCCTGCTTCCAAATTGGTAGGGGGACTATGGGCCCCTGAGACCCTGGATGACTACACCCCCTGGAGTTCAGGAGTAGATGCATATCACAAAGTAAAGCAGTTAACACACCTATCAATAACAACAGAGCAGTGCAGACAACTTTATAAGAACATAAGAAGAGTCCTGCTGGATCAGGCCAGTGGCCCACCTGGTTCAGCATCCTGTTCTCATAGTGGCCAACCAGATGCCTCTTTGGGAACAGCTGCAAGCAGGACCTGAGCACAGGGGATGTCTATGTCTATGTAGAGAGGCATGTTTTCAAGTGGCATTGAAACGTAATTCCTCTTTCTGCCTCCCAAATTGTATATTTACTGCTCAGATGATATTTACCCCTTCCTAGATGTCTTAAGGTAGCATCTCACGGATGGTGGCACAGCCAGCAAGGTCTCCTCTGGAGATCTTAGAGATTGGCCGGAAATGTCTAAGGGGAGGCGATCTGCCAACCATGTTTGTTCCAAGTTGTTTGGGGCCATTCCATCAGCAAAAACTTGCACCTTTTTAATACAACAGAGTAATAAAGCAAGTGACAGTAATTCCTTTCTGGCTTTTGTATGCTATACACACACAAGCTAGAACAGGAAAGGAAGGAAGGAAGGAAGGAAGGAAGGAAGGAACTCTGGTGGGACTAAAGAATGGGGAAACTTCACAAGGCATCTAGGACTGCATAAAATGAGATCAGGGTTAGGGTTAAGATGGACTCAGGGGCCAAAGGTTGCCCACCTGTGAACAAAATGGTACTGTGACTAAGTGAAACAGAAGACAATCAGGTTAAAGGCAAAGGAAAATGGCCTACAGTGGAGGGGCCTTCACAGAACCCCCAGATTATTTCCCCCCCTCATTAATTGATGAGGGATGACAGACAAAACACAGTGGATGTTTTTGGCACAGCACTTTGCAAGGCCATTCTAGATGGGCCAATAGTTTGAGGCTGTGTACATACCGTACTTTTAAAGCACATGGCTTAACTCCCAAAGGATCCTAGGAGGTCTAGTTTATCCCTCACAGAAATACAATTGCCAGCACCCTACGCAAACAGCAGTTCCCAGGATTCTTTTGGGGGGAAGTCGTGTGCTTTAAATGTATGGTTTGAACACAGCCTGATTCTGTAGAAGGCAGGTTAGATGTTTATGCCAGGGGTGCGGAATCTCAGGCCTGGGGCCAAGTGTGATCCTCTTGGGTCCTATATCTGGCCAACAGACTATCCCCAGGCTAGACCCTTCACTGGCCCGGGTCCATGTCCTCCTGAAATGCTTTTGCACCCTTGACTTGTGGCAATGCCCCTTGCTTGAATTGGTGCAGAGATGTCTCTGTGATGAGAAGTCTGGCTTTTGTGTGGCAGGGATGTAACCTATTGTACAAAGCGTGGGAGGGTCGCCTGCATGAGCCCCTAGCATACTTCCTCTCTAGCCCTGCCCAGTTTTGCATCTGGCTTTGTCTACCACTGGCATGCAGCCCTTGGAAGGTTGCCCATGAGGGAATGTGCCCCTCAAGCTTAAAAAAAAAGGCTCCCCAACCCTGGCTTCTATAGACAACTTCTGCCGAGGGAGGGGAAAGATAATGATGGCTGCTTGCTTGGCATTCCATCCCATGTTTCTCTACAGAGACTGCCGACAAGGGACATAAGAGATGAATGCAAAAGCATTCATCTGAGCGATGGACACCTGTCCATAAGGAACTGGCTTGGGATGCTCGATGGGCTATCAGGCAGCTGTCGCAGAGTAGTGATTTCCTCTCATGGCCAATGTGAGGCCGGATTCAAAGCCATGACCTCAAGGTGGAAGGCGATGTGCCCGGTCCCCAATCTGCCGAGCCAGCTGTCGGCATCCATCCTTATCAGTCATTTGGCATCGGGGGAGGCAGATGTTTTTGCAGCCCCCTCCCCCTCAACACAGGCAGGAGGGAAGGAAAGGGGGTAGCATATTAGACAACTTCTAATGGGTGAAAATCAAAAGGTGATCTGCTCCAGTTGGCTGGAAGGGAATGGGGTGGTGGTAGAAGCCAGCTTTTAATCTGATTAAACTAGCTTCTGTTTTTAAGTGCTCATCATCTCAGCCTATAGTGAAGGCCCATTAGAAGACCCTAAAGGTTGCGGTAAGTTAGCCCAGCTGCTCATATGGGAAATCAAATTAGAAGGATAATATTATCGGCACTCTTTCATCTGGTTGGAAATGGCTTTTTGTGAACTGGGGGCTTATGGAAGGAAGGTTTCTGGACCACTCTTCTCCCCTGAAGCCACCTCTTAAAAGCCTGTTCAGAAAGCTGGGAGGGGGGCTCTTCAGCCATGTGGGATGTGGTGCAGGGCACTATTAGGTGGAGGAGGGGTGTGGCATTCCCCTTCTCTGAACTTCCTTATGCAGATTTATCTTAAGATCCAAGAGTTGTATCCAACTCTGTGGACACCAGAGCCCATGTGCTAGCAGATGGCAGAATAGAAAGGTTAGGAACATAAGGACAGACTGCTGGATCAGGCCAATGGCCCGTTCAGTCCAGCTTCCTGTTCTCACAGTGGCCAACCAGATGCCCATGGAAAGCCTGCAAGCAGGACCTGAGAGCAACAGAATCTCTCCCCTCCTGCGGCTTCCAGCAGCTGGTATTTGGAAGCACGCTGACTGTGACCGTAGAGCATAGCAATATAGCTAGTAGCCATCCTGCATGTGTTTGTCTAATCCTATTTTAAATCCATCCAAGCTGGTGGCCATCACTGCTTCCTGTTGGAGCAAATTCCATAGTTTAACTATGTGCTGTGTGAAGAAATGCTTTCTTTTGTCTGGTCCTGAATCTTCCAACATTCAACTTCATTGGATGGCCATGAGTTCTAGTGTTATGGGAGAGGGAGAAAGACTCAATCCACTTTCTCCATGCCATGAATAATTGCATATACTTCCATCATGTCACCTGCTACTCGCCTTTTCTCTAAACTAAAGAGCCCCAAATACTTCAACCTTTGCTCATAGGGGAGTGGCAGAACAAAGGTTGTGCAACAAAACAATCCAACACAACTGTTGTGCTAGCGGAAGCTTGTTGCGCAACATCTCATTCTTGTGCAATCCAATGCACAACAATCTTTCATAATATACTTAGGTTTTTCCTTGCACAGCAACGTTGTACCAGCACTAGTATACCATTGAATGACTTTAACAAGAAGTGAAGGCCTGGGGTTTACAAGGTAGCAGTATATTAAACCTCCCTTGCAAGCCCCATGCTTCATCTGAGTAGGACACTGCAAATTGGCCTCATTTTCTTACAATAGGCAAAATCCAGTGGCATCTTATATATGCAACTCTTAGAGCTGACCTTACATGTCACCAAAAGGGAAATGCAGTTGATTGTTCCCAGATTATCTGAGGTGGTTCCTGATTTCAGGCCATGACACCTTTGAAGAAAGAAAGAAAGAAAATTCCTACAAAGACAAATAGAATTTCTCAAGGAAGTATTCTGCTCCTCTTTTACAGCACTATGGACAGCTCTAAATCACGTAAAATATCCCCCTCCTGCCCACAAAAAATAATGTAAAAAACAGGTCAACCTTCCTTCAGTAAACTAGTCAGACAAATTGTTGCATGAGTTTGAAAGTGATGCCCCCCCCCAAACAGAGATGCTTCAAACAGGTATCTGTTATGAGCCCTCCTGGACACCAGCGAGTTAAGAAATAAATGATGAGACAACTTCTGTGAAATGTGATGGGAAGAAAGCCTGAGACTTGTAGCTCATCAAACACAGAAGATTGTTTCCTCCAGGAGGTCTGACTCATATGCGTTAAGTGCTTGCAAGGAGCTGTCTATGCAACCTACACTCTGCCTTATTAGGTGAGCCATTCTCCTTGTAAAGTAATTACATTCACTTATCTAAACTGCAGAGTGTACACCAGAGGTGAACAGCATTATGACACTGTCCATGGTACTTTGATATGGCCCAAGGGCAATTAATAGACTTCCAAATGCTAGATTAGCTTTACCCAACTCAGTGCCCTCCAGGTGTCTTGGATTACAACTCCCATCTTCATACCTGATCATTGGCCATGCCTGGTGGGGCTGGTGGGAGTTGTAGCTGAAAACACTGGAGGGTATCAGGTTGGTGAAGGCTACACTATTGTTTGTTTGTTTGTTTATATCTTGCCCTTCCTCCCAGTAGGAGCCCAGGGCAGCAATACCACTATTATTACAATTGCTACTACCACTAATGGTTCAAAAGGATTGATCTGAGATGAATTCTCTATGTATGTGTGTTCAATTTGTTGAATCTCCCCTGCCCACATGCTGCTTTGCAGAGGTAAATATGCCTTTTATCACACACCTTGTCCCCCCCACCTTTGCTTACAAACTGCCGTTGCAACAATAAGCCTCTTCACAGGAGACCATCTAGGGAGACGATTGGACCCTTGGATGATAAGGGAGTCAAAGGTGTACTAAAGAACGATAAGGAGATTGCAGAGAAGCTAAATGAATTCTTTGCATCTGTCTTCACAGTGGAAGATATAGGGCAGATCCCTGAACCTGAACTAACATTTGCAGGAAGGCATTCTGAGGAACTGAGACAAATAGTGGTAACGAGAGAGGAAGTTCTAAGCTTAATGGACAATATAAAAACTGACAAATCACCGGGCCCGGATGGCATCCACCCGAGAGTTCTCAAAGAACTCAAATGTGAAATTGCTGATCTGCTAACTAAAATATGTAACTTGTCCCTCGGGTCCTCCTCCGTGCCTGAGGACTGGAAAGTGGCAAATGTAACGCCAATCTTCAAAAAGGGACCCAGAGGGGATCCCGGAAATTACAGGCCAGTTAGCTTAACTTCTGTCCCTGGAAAACTGGTAGAAAGTATGATTAAAGCTAGATTAACTAAGCACATAGAAGAACAAGCCTTGCTGAAGCAGAGCCAGCATGGCTTCTGCAAGGGAAAGTCCTGTCTCAGTAACCTATTAGAATTCTTTGAGAGTGTCAACAAGCATATAGATAGAGGTGATCCAGTGGACATAGTGTACTTAGACTTTCAAAAAGCGTTTGACAAGGTACCTCACCAAAGGCTTCTGAGGAAGCTTAGCAGTCATGGAATAAGAGGAGAGGTCCTCTTGTGGATAAGGAATTGGTTAAGAAGCAGAAAGCAGAGAGTAGGAATAAACGGACAGTTCTCCCAATGGAGGGCTGTAGAAAGTGGAGTCCCTCAAGGATCGGTATTGGGACCTGTACTTTTCTTTTTTTTTTTACAATAATTTTTATTCAAATTTTCATAAAACATACAAAACAAAATCATAAAACATTCAAAGACAAAAAACAAAACAAAACAAAAATGATTAAACAAAAAAATAAAATGTTGACTTCCCATTTGTCGCAGATCAAAGCTGAATGTTGGAAGATTCAAGACAGACAAAAGGAAGTACTTCTTTACTCAGCGCATAGTTAAACTATGGAATTTGCTCCCACAAGATGCAGTAATGGCCACCAGCTTGGATGGCTTTAAAAGAAGATTAGACAAATTCATGGAGGACAGGGCTATCAATGGCTACTAGCCATGATGGCTGTGCTCTGCCACCCTAGTCAGAGGCAGCATGCTTCTGAAAACCAGTTGCCGGAAGCCTCAGGAGGGGAGAGTGTTCTTGCACTCGGGTCCTGCTTGCGGGCTTCCCCCAGGCACCTGGTTAGCCACTGTGAGAACAGGATGCTGGACTAGATGGGCCACTGGCCTGATCCAGCAGGCTCTTCTTATGTTCTTATGTTCTAACCCCTCTGGATACTTTATAGCCTCTAAAGATCCCAGCTATGGCTTGTTCTTCTGATATCAGTAATTGTTTCTCTCTACTGGGTATGTTCCTGCCACCATACATAACTGTATCTGCCCTTATTTACCTTGTGCCAACCTTAGGCTCTTCTTCTTTACTTATTTCCTAGCTTTTCTTCATAAAAGTGAACCAACTTACTATCAATACAAAAGTTAAAATCAGTATAAAAACGTAAAACCAAACAAAAAGAAAACACACACATTAATATAACAGTGGTGGAGCAACCCACCCTCTAAAAGAGGCTACAACATCAAGAGCCCTCCAAAATTAGGATCCAAATGCCTGAGAGAATTGTTTTTGCCTGGTGTCTAAAAAGAAATAATAATGGCACCAGGCGTGCCTCCCTGGGGAGAGCATTCCATCAGCAGGGGGCCACCGCTAAGAAGGCCCGCTCTTGTGTCACCACCTTCTGCACCTCCCTTGGAAAGGGCACACAAAGAAGGCTCTAAAATGCCCAATGCAAGGTCCAGGTTGGTTCACATGGGGAGAGGTGCTCCTTGAGGTTTTGGGGTCTTGAGCCACATAAGGCTTTATAGGTCAAAGCCAGCACTTTGACTTCAGCCCGGAAACTAACTGGTAGCCAGTGCAGTTGTGCCAGAGTTGGTCTTATGTACTCAGACCATCTTGCCCCAGTAAGAAATTAAGTTAGTATGTTCTTTAATCTAGGCCCCTCCCTTTTCCTTGATAAATTGCCACCTCCTCCCCTATAACTCAGTCTGGGCTGTAACTGGAGGCTTCATTCCAAGGAGAGGAGACTTCCTGCAGCGCTCTCTTTTATCAGTTGCTTGCTGTGGTTTACAACCCCAACAAATGCTGCAAGCCTCCGATGGTGATGTATTGAGAGGCTTGTAATTCCCAAGGGTAACAGTGAGTGGAATTTAATTCTCTCCACCAATGCCAAAATAAACAGTAATAATACAAATAAAACCCAGTGTGACTATTTCATGTGGACATGCTGTAGACCACCACACTGAAGCTTGAGGACCACTGGTGGTCCATTGGCCACAGTCTGGTAACCCCTGACATACATTGCTTATTGATCATTGACCAGGGATGGGGGAACTCTGGCCTTACACTTGTGGATGGACTTCATCTACACTTAGTCCCAGATAGCATGGGCAATGGTGAGGAATTATTTGAGTTACAGACACACTCTCCTCCAGACTGTAAAGTGATTTAACCTTGCATTTTTATATTGTTGTAACTTGCTCTGGGACCTTACGGCAAAGGGCAGGAAAGAATTCCGCATAACAATGCCAACAATCGCAACAGCAGCAGCCTCACAACATTTGGAAGAGTTGCAAGTTCCCCATCCCTGATCAACAGATAGAACCATTTTTTTCCAGAAGGGTTGGTCTTTTTCATATACAGATGTATGCAGATTTAATCCATTAAATGAATCAGTTAATTGGCTTCATTTAAAAAAAATGGGTGACAAGGTGACAGACCTAATTCTTGTTATAGATTCTTGCTCTTCCTCTGAGATGAAAAGTGGCTAATAGTAAAAATGTAAAATAAAAATCAATAAAAACATAGTAAATACTATAACAAGACAGCACTAGTAAAATCACTGTGATCACAGCAGAAGAAAAATTATAACCAGCCTGAAAACCACTTCCCCAAAAAGACATCTCCAAGGAGCCAGGGTTTAACCCACCAACAAGATGTATAGAATGAAGTGATCATAGAATGCTAGACTTGGGAGGGACTTTGGACAGTCTAACTCTCTACACAGTGGAGCCTAGTGGCTCTGATGTCAGTGAGGCAGTGGAATCTGCTCTGGGTTTTAGTCCAGACTTTCAAGGAGCTGTCCAAGGTGCTGACTATGTTCAGACTACAACCCAAAGCAGATTCTACTGGCCCAATGACAAGGAGTCACCAACCACCACGGCAATGGAGGATGTGAGAAAGCATCCCTGACAGACGGCCCTCCAGACTCTTCTTAAACACTTCCAGTGTAGGACATCTCTTCATCTCCTGAGGCAGCCTGTTCACCCCCAATCTCTTCTCCAGGCTAAACTTACCAAGCTCTTCTAACTGTTCCTTGTTTCCCAGACCCATCACCATCCTGCTGGTGGTGATGTACACAATAACTAAAATTATCATGATCGATCTGTCGATCTATCTAGTGTGCCTGGTGGTTAACAGAATACAGGAGGATCTATGTATTTATTATTGCATTTATATCCCATCTTTCCTCCAAGAAGCTCAAGGTAGCATATAAACATGAATCTCCCCCTCCCAATTTTGTCCCTGCAACAACCCTGTGAGATGACTTAGGCAGAGAGACAGTGATTGGCCCAAGGTCACCTGGTATTGTGCTGAAAGCTGAGGAGGGGAATATATTTCACACACACACTTCACTGGCGGCTGAAAGGTGACTACTAGGTGTGATCAAGCACTTTTGCTCATGACTCATACCTACTTCAGAGCTGTCCCAATGATATAAAAATGAATTCTGGGATCCTCTGTCACAAGACGTCTAGCTCCCCAAGTTTGGGACCATTCAGATCAGCTGAACAGCTCTCCCCTTCTGTGCCTCCCCACAAATCCAAACATGTGTGCAACAAAGCATCTTATATCCCTCTGAAAAGCCAACATAGTCCAATTGGCCCTGAAGGATGTAAACTCCAAGAGGACCAAATAAAGATGAATGGAGTCTTGCGAGTGGCAACGATTATGTAGTAATTGCTTTAATAACCCACAATTATTTTCACTTAATATCCCATGATGAATGAAGTAGGCCGAGCATTTTGGATAGCATTTATTTGTTTGAAAAATCAGAAAGCTGAGCGATTAGGAATCCAGGCTAATCAATTAAGAATGAATGGCATCTCTCCAAAGATCGGGTGTTGACTGAGAAGAGAACAATTCCAGGTTTCTTATGCTGACACTTGTACCCCTTTATTGATCTCCAAAATTGTGGGTGGTGCTTATAATAATAATAATAAATAAAATTTTATTTGTGAGTCGCCTATCTGTCCGAATTAACGGACACTCTAGGCGACGTACAATAACATAGTAAAATACAATATACAAATCAAAAAGCCACAATAAGTAATTAATCTAAAACCAGCCTTCAATTAATACATCATAAAACTAATCCACCCCAGAAATCCTGTAGGCCTGCCTGAATAGCCAGGTCTTTAAGGCTCGGCGAAAACCCATCAGGGAGGAGGCATGTCGGAGGTCAAAAGGAAGGGAGTTCCAGAGGGTGGGGGCCACAATCGAGAATGCCCTCTCTCTGGTCCGCACCAGCCTAGCTGTTTTGACTGGTGGGACCGAGAGGAGGTCTTGTGTGGCTGATCTCGTCTTATGACTTAGGCCTGGTCTACACATGCAAGAGTCAGAAGTAGCAGAATCCTGGCTTTACCACTTCAAACGGGCAGGTGCTTGGTGCCATTTTCAAAAATATTTTCCTATGTTTAAAATAATCCCCTGCATCTAAACATCTCAATTAACATCAAGGAGTATTCTGTGCTTTCCCCCAACCTCCCTCTTGACTCCAGAATGGGTGGATGGGGGATTAGCTTTGCACCGGCCCTCCTGTGGTGAGATGCATTATGGGGCCAGATGCAAAGCCTCATGGAGCAAGGGGCGAGCTACATATAGCCAAGCTTCTCTTCCTCTCCCTTAGTCCTTTGCCGAGAGAGTTGCATTGGTTGTTAGTTTGCTACCAGGCCAGTTTCAAGGTCCCTGTGTTTCTTCACAAAGCCCTACAACAACTTGAGCTCCAAACACCTTAAAGATCGCCTGATTCCTTATGCTCCACCACAGTCCCTGAGTTCTTCTGATGGGACACTCTTGGTGGACCCCCACGCCCTTGAGGTTCAGTCAGCCTTTACCAGAGATCGAGCCTTTAGTGCAGAAGGCCCTGCCCTGTGGAACTCCTTGCCAATAGGCAACCCACCTTCTTGTAAACGTTGTTCAAAAACTATTATTCAGAAACATTTGGAACATGATTTTTTAAAAACCAACCAGTTTATATTGATATGTTATTGGCATTTTTTTGCTGTCGTTATTGTAGGTTTTTATGTGGTAGACTACCTTGTATTTTTTAAATGAAAAGTGCAGGTCATCAATATTTACATAAATAAAATAACCTGACTAGACTGGCTGTTGAATCTTAGTTCAGCACTGGCCATGGGACAGCCCCTCCACTGCAGCCAAGGATGGTAGACTAGCTTAGGGGCACAGGGCAGGCTAGATGATGCAGTTCCTCTCGCCACCCATCAGCATCTATCATCAGAGACATGGGTGAGCCAGCTCTGCTGCACCCTGCCTCGGTACATTCATTTGTATAAGGAAGGGATGAGGAACCTCAACTTGGGGGGGGTGAACGTGGTCCTTGTGGCCTCCATATCTGGCCCCCAGGACTCTCCCCAGCCACACACCTCTTTGGCCTTGCCCTACACCCTCTGTAAATGCATATGTCCGGGTTATGGTCACAAAGCACATGAGGCCACCACCTTGCTGAAGCTAAACAGGTCTGGGTCTGGTCAGTGCCTGGATGAGAGACCCCCTGGGAACCACATGTATGCTGCCTTGGGTTCCAGGATGAAAGAAAGGCAGGATATAAATGTAATAAATAAATTAATTTACATGGCTGGAATATTTAATGGATGAAGAATGGGGAAACACAAAGAAAAAGAAAGGTGTGTGTGAGAGACACATACACACAGAGTGAAGACTGGTGGCACTGATGTCAGCGGGACAGTGAATCCGCTCCCGGTTTTAGTCCAAACTTTCAGGGAGCTGTCCAAGGTGCTGAACCTACTTGGGGCATATGTCTATTTTGGGAAGAGATATTCAGCACCATCAACAGCTCCTTGAAAGTTTGGCATAAAATCCTGAGTGGATTCACTGTCCCACTGACATTGGAGCCACCCGTCTCCACTGTGTGTGTGTTTGTGTTAAAATCACTGACTTTTGCATGGTTGTAATGTAGTCTACTGTGTGAAAGGTAAGAGACACATCCATTGCCCTGCCCACTTTCCCTCCAACCCCAGTTAACTCTCTACACAGTGGAGAAGGGTGGCTCTGATGTCAGTGAGGGAGTGGGTTTTCCTCCAAGGGACCCTAGAATTGTGTTCTTACATTTAAAGTCCAACAGAGACTCCCATACTGCACCACCATCAGTTGCAAGTATCATAAGATTTTTCTTCCTAACACAGTGAAATGGACGGATTTTTACTTACATCGTACCAAAGATTTCATTTACATCCCCACCCCCAGGAGCAGACCATTCTCCCCGGGGCAGACCATCAATTCATGAGGAAAGGAGTTGGATTTGAAAAATGTCAAAGGCAAGCTTGAAAGATTGGGGAAATTCTGTTTTCATTTTCGTCATACAAGTATCAACCCAATATAGAACTTCACATAGTGAGTAACAAAATTAGGAGCATTGATCATGTTACCTTTACAAAGTACATCACATTTCATATCAACTGTCATTTATTAATATTTATCTTCTGCTCTTGGAGTCTCTCCAAAGAAGTCCGGGCATGGGTGGTGGTGGCCAGCTATGATTTTGTGTGTATGTCAGGTACTTAATGACATTGAACCATGTTGCCTGGAAACTGTTTTTAGTTTGTCTTCAGTGATCTCCATCCCTCATTTTCTGTGTCAGTTTTCATATTAAAGAGGCTGACCATATTTGTTGGTTCCATTTGGTCATTATGTTGACTCAGTCACCTAAGGGGGAGGGTCTGTGTGTGCGCACGGGTACCCCTGCACATGTGCGCACACCTCAATTATTTTTAATTACTAACAAGGCTGTTTTGTGGAGTTTGTTGCATTTTTGTCCTAGAGTTTTCTCTGCCATGTTTATGCTTAAGTGAATACTTTGTTTTTCTGTTAATTATGTTGCTTTGACTGCGTCATACATTTCTTAAAATATTTTTATTAAGTTTTCAGTATAATTAACGAATTACTATAAACAGGTTTTCTTCTCACCACAGCGATGCCGATCGTCCACCAACTTAACTTAATTACATACATTTCTATTTCTTGATCTTAATAGGAAGATATTACATTATGTTTACTTTATTAATGTATTTATTTTCTTCTCCTTTTACAGACTCAGTTCCCCCAGACTGAAATATATCCCCATATCTGAATCTCCAACATAAACAATGAACTTTTCCCATACTTTTTAAAGAAACAATCTTTTTCCACTTGTCCTCTCATTAGCTTAACCTTATTTGTCAATTTTTCCAACCCAGCTATTTGCCATACACTCTGATGCCACTGATTCGTATCTGATCCTTTAAAAATCCTTCCAGTAATTCGCAATTGTCACTCAGGCAGCACACAACAAATGAGAAATAAGTCTTAGATGTTATATCCCTCAGTGGCCCAGAGAATATATTTAATAAGGCCAGGCCCATGTCTGGCTGTATCCTAGAGATCTCTTGGAACTTGGAACACCTTTTCCCAGAAATCATGTACCTCTTTGTAGTCTCACCGTATTTGTTTGCATGTTCCTATTACTCTACACCCCTTCCAGCACGTGGAGGAACTGCCAGTACTCATTAATGATGTCAGTCTTGGAAATTAAATACTTGCCATGCATTATGTTTAATTACATCTCCCTTACATGGGCCAAAATAGTTCTATATGGTGGTTTGTCCCAGAAAGTCCTCAGTTTGTTGCCCTCAATCTGCAGTTTAGCAAATCTGCTCTCTAAAATCTTTGAAGGCAAAATGCTGAGGCATGCCAGCAGAACAGTTCTTCTACACTTAGGTATTTGTAAAAAATATAAGCATGGCATGGCATACATTGGTTAGAAGCAGGCCAAGTCCTTCATCAAATATAGAAAGCAATGGCATTCTTGGATCTAGACATCTCAGTATTAGTCACCATTTCATGGGATACCTTTTTCCAAAACTCCTTTATTTTTTCCCCACAGAACCACCACATATGGAAGAAGATTCCTAGCTCCCTCCATCCCCTCCGGCACAATGGGGTGTTGCTATTTTGTTTGAAATGGTTGGAATACTTGTGGGAGAATTATTTGAAATTCTCACGGGAGGGGTGCAGAGGTTTGAAGCCAAGGATGCAATCCTACCATGCACTGGACAGCTGTTCATTGTTATTCACAGCTGTAATCGGGTGGGTTGCAAGAGGAGACACTTAAATTTTAGAGCTTGGGACCAACATACCTGAAAAATCATCTTACCACTAATATACACAGTGGATCACTGCGCTCTGCAGGTGTGGGCCTCCTGCAAATGCCATTTCATCAGGAGGTCCACTCCGCACAACATAAAAAGCAGACATTTAGTGTTGTGGCACCTACCCTTTGGAATTCCCTCCCGTTACATATTAGATGAGTGCCGTCTCTGTCGCTTTTTCTGCCCCTGCTGAAGGCCTTCCTCTTTCAACAAGCCTTTTAAGTAGAGACCTTATCCCAGTGCTGCATCTGTGTTGGAATTGCTTTTAAGATGTTTTTAAAAGATGTTTGTTTTTAAGGGTTTTTTTTTTGATGTTTTGTTTTTTAAGATGTTTTAAAGACTTTTTAGTATTTATTGTTTGCTGCTCTGGGCACCTTCTGAGAGGATATAAATTGTGTTAAAAATAGATTTGAATTAGGGAAGGGCTGTAGCTCAGTGGCAGAGTATCTGCTTTGCATGCAGAAGGTCCCAGGTTCAATTCCTGCCTTCTCCTGGTAGGGCTGGGAGAGATGCCCTTTATGTAACCCTGGAGAGCTACTGCCAGTCAGTGCAGACAGTACTAAGCTACATGATGAATGAATGAATGAAAATGAATGAATGAATGAATGAATGACATGGACCATTAGTCTGACTCCTTATAAGGCAGCTTCCCAGTTCCCTGTCCATTTATCTATTTACTGCTCATGTGAGATCATCACTCATGCATTTGCAGAAATAATCAACAGGCAGGACAACTCTGTGGGTCCAGGGGTGCCCACCCATCTCTCTGTATGAACATCAGACTTTTGAAAAACAACCAAAATGGAACGGGTCAGGTTCCACTTGAAAAACAAGACCAGAAAGTTTGGAACCCCAATTTTCTTTGGAGAAA
Organism: Rhineura floridana; assembly: GCF_030035675.1. NCBI lineage: Eukaryota > Metazoa > Chordata > Lepidosauria > Squamata > Rhineuridae > Rhineura > Rhineura floridana. The sequence continues at coordinate 2,284,637 of NC_084500.1, read as the reverse complement.
TTGAGAGGGAAATGTTGGAAGCCTCCCTAGTTCAGGGATGGGGAACTTGATGGCCTCCAGACGTGGTTGGACTCCAACCCCAATCCGTCCTAGCAGCCAGCTTTGGCCAAAGGTCAGGGATGGTGGGAGGTGAAATCCAGAAACATCCAGAGGGGCACAATTCCCCTATCCCTGCCCTACTTTAAAGTCTCTTGGAATCAGCTGCCATCCCCATCTCCTCCTGACCCATTTGCCAGTTTATATCAAGGGCCCTTTTCTCACCATCTTGCCTTCCTGTGATCAACTGTTTCTCTCTGATGACTTCGTTGTCAACCAACACCTCTTCAAATGCTTCACATGTGCAAAGGGAGAGATGAAGCAGCCTCTAGCTCTTGCTTTTACTCCCTATCACCCCCCTCCTACCTCCCTGAGGCTGCCTGCCAACCTCTCTATCTGTGTTCCAGGTCAGTGAGCCCTGCTATGGACAGTTCCACAGTCAATAAGTGCAAATAGACTAGGGTACCAGCTTTGCAGTGTGAGATCTTTGCAGCACATGGACGGCATTATGTGTGCGTCAGCCACAGGCCAGAACAGCTGCCTTCACAGCTGCAGTGTGTGAAAGTTCTGTCACCATTGGAGGAACTCTGTCTGCAAAATTCTTCGGGCACGCTGACCCCTGGGAAACTTGGCAATGTGACTCATGCATAATTAGACGTGTCAAAATTCAACTAGAAATATTGTGGATTTGGAGAAAGACCCCAAAGGCCAAGCACATCTGTGTGCTGGAGGCTGAGCTCATTTAGAGAAAAACTTATTTCAAGCAAACGGCTCCTCATTTGTTGAACTTGGGGCTCTAGGTTACCTTCATTAGTCTAGCAGATATCGGGGCTCTTTGCATTCTCTGCAGAAAAAAACATTGGGAGCCTGTCCTGAGGTGGAACAGGATATTCCTGTGGATATCCCTTGAGGGAAACTCTCGGATATTTGAAAGCCCTTTTAAGGAGAGTCTTACCGAGTCTATCTGGGTTTCAGTGAATGTTGCTTCCACAATTCTCCTCCTCACACTCAAATTTAGGAGTTTCTCGAGCCGCCCGTTTCTGCACTGGAGCCGATGTATTACAAATCCTCCCTTGTTTCAAACATTTTGTTTGCAGATTTTCTGCCGAGAGCTGGCCCTTGGTGTTTTTTCTCAACAAGGCATAGTGAGGGCCACTAACTTGGATGGCTTTAAAACAGGATTCATAGAGGATAAGGCAATCAGTGACTCCTAGTCACAGCAGCTAACTTCAGCCTCCACTGTTAGGAAAAAAATCTGCTACATGCTGGGAGTCACAAGTGGGGAAGATGGTAAGCTCTGTGTCAGAGGACTTCGTGGGGGTATTTTGGTCCCCATCTTCAACTGACCACAGGAAAGAAGCTGCCCCCTACACACACACACACACACAGAGAGAGAGAGAGCTATGCTGCACAGTTGGATAATCTGGAGCCCATTGGGACTGGTGGGTCGGAAAGCAAGGAGCCCAACAGGGGGTGGAGCCAGAGCCAGTGATGGGTGGAGCCACCTGAATCTAGTTTTGACCCATCCTCCTGCTGAGATGTACAAGGGGAAGACTGAGGCTAAGGGGGAGGAGGCAAACAGCCAGAGCCTCCCTCTGACCTGGCTGTAAGTAAGAAAACAGGTGGGCTTGAAGGAATCAAGGCTGAGTTTAGCGGAGCAGGGCCCCATTTGCCCTCATAGGCTAGCCTCACCTGCTGGAGCTGATTCGTTGTTGCGGATTCCTTGTCAGCAGGTTCAGCTTGGGCCAGAAGTCTGGCGACCATTGGAAACAATTGTGAGTGTTCCAAACCACCGGAAGAAGGAAGAGAGGGTTAACCCTCCAGTGGCAGACACCTGGCCTCTGGTCGCTCATGTCATTGCCGCTTGCCGGGAGGCAGAGGGGTAGGGATGAGGTGGCAGGGAGGTTGGTGTAGTGCAAATCCACTGGCAGGCAGTGGAGACGGGTGTTTCTGGTGTCAGTGGGGAGTGAATCTGCTCTGGGTTTTAGTCTGAATTTTCAGGGAGCTGTCTGTGGTGCCCCGTTCTCTTTCAAGGGCGATCCCCTGTTTATCCAGGCCTTTGCCCACACAACAGGCTGCACATACCAACCACCGCTTGTTTCGCTACCACCAGGACCTTTATCTCAGGTCCAAAACACTGAAGGAAGCGTGTGTGAATCCATCCCACTTCCTCCTTTCTCTGTGCTGTTTTAGGTTCCTCCACAGTTTCCACTCCTCAAGTCTGGTGACCCTGGGCTGCACATCTCTGTGGCAACAGAGATAAATAATCCCCGCCATCCCTCCACTTTGTGGGATGTTAATGAAGTGTTTAATCATGCATTTTCTGAAGGAATCGGAGAAATTTTCTCACATATGAGAAAAAGGAGCCCCATTGAATGATGGGTATTTGTGGTTTTTTGCCCTTGTGATGGAGAATTAATTGCCTTTTGATTAATGAGCCCTTCAGGACTAAGCTGTGGCAGCAGCGCATGTGGGAAGCTGGATGGTAATGAACTTTTCTGTACTTGCCTTGATGGTCGGTCTCTCTCTCTCTCTCTCTCTCTCTCTCTATATATATATATATTTCAGGGTGGAGGTGAAAGTGAACTACAGACTGGAGCAGGAAACAGCCAGCTGGTTGGTGTATGGAGTAATCTGGAACTTACTGTCTCTTAAAAATACCTAGCAGCACTTATCCGGGTTTTGTGATGCAGTTTCAATGTGCAAAAAAGAAAAAGGCTTGCACAAAAACACACAAAAAGTGTGTGCAGAATGCATGCAGCTGGAATGCAGGATTTTCTGTGCATTCTTTAAACAAAAATCTGCTCAAAATGTGACAGCACAGAGTGACAACGGGGCCCCAGCAAAACCAAAACGGGACAGATTTATTTATTTATTATTTGAAAATATAAGTCTTTACCTGGAAATTAATTAGCCAGATTTCATCTGAATATCAAGAAAAGCTTCCTAACTGTTAGAACAGTACAAGTAGAGGCAGCCGCTCTGGCAGAAAGGGTGGGATGAAAATCTAATCACTAAATAATACAACCATGGAACCCATGACCTAGGGAGGTGGTGGGCTCTCCAACCCTGGAGTCCTTCAAGAGGCAGATGGACAGCCGTCTGTCAGGGATGCTTTAATTTGGATTCCCGCATTGAGCAGGGGGTTGGACTAGATGGCCTTATAGACCATCAAGACCGTTTCAACTCTACCATTCTGTGATTCTATGATCACTGGTCAAATCGTACAGCCAAATCTGCAATAAGCATTGTTAATGTTTTTTGCTTATTCAATTAATATTATATATATATATAACATTAATTGACATTAACTATACATATATATATAACTATATATAACTATATATATAAACTATATATATAAACTATATATAACCATATAACTATATATATACAAACACTCTAAAACATCATAAAAACAGACTTTAAAATGTTAAAACAAAACAGTTTTAAAAACACGTTAAAACAAAATATCTTTAAGAGCATCTTCTTTAAAAAAAAAAAAAGCGTTCAAAACATCTTCAAAAACAGTTCTCCGACACTTCTTCCCAAAGGTTAATAACAGCCACGTTAACAAACGTTACATTTCAAGAATTATTAAGTTAGTAACAGCAGCCAGATTGGTCCTTGCCAAGCACTGGAAAAGCTGTCATCTCAACCTACTGGACCTATGGTGCCAAGAATTCTGGAAAACCACGTCCATGGAACAGTGTACACCCAGAGATAAAGCACTGAGAAGAGTGATGGAGGCTAACCAATTAAATATTGTATGGGCCAGCTTTATTGAATATGCATCCTCCAAAGAAGATACATGTAATCAGTCATCTACCCATGGAAATCTATGGAAAAATGTACCTCAATAGTGAAATTATATACAGTTGAACCCTGAACTGGACATGGACAATTTTGATATATTACTAATCCCCAATGATGATGTATGCTTGTTTCTTTTCTGGTTATTTTGCTTATTATTTACATATGTTTTTCTGAAAACTCAATAATTTTTCAAAGCCTTTGCCTGATGCTGAAAAGATGTCCATGAAGGCACCAGGTGGATCTCACTGGGGGAGAGCATTTCACAAGCAGGTAGCCACAACTGAAAGGGCCCTCTCCTGAAAAGTCTGTTCTGACCATCCCTGCTTAGGACAAAAAGGCCATCCTCTCTTGGAAAAGCAAGAATTGTGGGGAACATCTGTGGCCAGATCTTGTTGGGCTCCATCTCCATCAGCCTCCAGGCAGCATGGTCAATGGTCAGGGATGGTGGGAATCATAGTCCAGAGGCCACTGGGTCCTCATTCCTGCCACAGAAGGAAAATGGAAGTGTAGGGGGGAGGGGACATCTTACTTCTCTCAGTGAACACCCAGACATGTTTTCCTTGGGGGCCAACTCTACCTAAGCTCAGTTTGGGAGGACCCACCCAGCTCACACAGACATGAGACTATGAGTCTTGGCTACATCTCTGAGGCTTCCAGCAGAAAGTACTTGCAGGGCTTCAGAGCTCACAAAACCAGCTCCCTAGCATGGATCTGATGATACTCCCCTGATTTTCCACCGGCTCATCAAGGAAAGGGTGTAACTCAGTGGTAGAGCATCTGCACTCCATTTAATAGCCCTTGTAGTCAGTTCGCAAAAGCCTGTCTGAAAGTCTTCACCTGGTGACAAGGACAGCAGGAAAGGAGCCAGTCTAACTTCCCTAGGAAGGGCCGCCACCGAGAAGGCACATGTAGACAATACTAAGCTTGATGGGCCAATAGTCTGACTCAGTGCCAGGCAACTTTCTATGTTCCATGATTTATTATTGGGGAAGGGCTGGAGGTTCCAGGTTCAGTCCCCAATGGCATCTTCAGGTAGAGCTGGGAAAAGGCTCCAGGTCTGAAAACCTGGAGAGTTGCTGCCAGTCAGTGTAAACAATACTGAGCTGGATGGGCCAATGGTCTGACTCAGTAAAAGGCAGCTTCCTCTCTTCCTATGATGGGAGGGGGAGCCTTCCCTCCTTTCCCACCCAACATACAAGCCCCACCATCTATGAATGGAGCCAGATTAGCCAATACAGTTGCAAGCACTCCCTTATGTGTAGTGATGGCTGGGAGCAGATCTTAGCCAGAGCTTGGAAAGTCCTTTTCTGTCACGTGTAACCCTGATGTGGTGCCAGACCCTGAGTCCTCAGGGGACGATCAAGGCACCCCACAGGTCACAGACCTCGAGGAGCAGGTAGCCCCTCCTGAATCCAATGCTGAGGAACTCCTTGAGGTGCCCTCAGGGGTGATGCCTGGAAAAAAAAACCCACTGGAAACGTTAGAGGAGGAGATGGAGTCCTTGACAGTGCCAGCACCAGAAGCTTCAGGCTGAAGAGCAGTCATTGGCCTGCTCATGAGTAAGGAGTCTACTCTTGAGTAAGCAATCCCTGATACTCCTTCACTACCAGCAGCTGTGATTAGGGTGGGCTTTAGAAGAGGAGAGCATATAAGACCTTCTTTCCAGGTGCTGGAGTCATGCTGGTTTCTGGCTTCTTGTTCTCTGTAGTCTGACTGTAGTTATGCCTCCTCCTTGAGTTGTGCCTTGTGGAGTATCTAGCAATATTTCCCTTGGCAAATGTTACCTCAGCATGTGCCTTGCATATTGTGTCTGCAGGAACAGCAGGTCTGTGGGCAGGAAAATTGGGAAGAAGGATAAATTTTCCAGGAGGGGAGCCTTTCAGCCTTAGCAAGAGCACCGCTTTCTTTCTTTTTTCCTCCAATTTGTTTTTGGGGGAGGGGCTGTTGTGGCAAGTAGCAACAGCAGCAGCAACCACTGTGTTGGCAGCCATTGTGTATCCTCTCCCACTGCCTTGTGGAAGAAAAATGGCAGCCACTACCGCTATCACAGCTACCCACAAAAGCATAGTGGTCTTCTTTTTCTAGGAGGGTGTGTGTGTGTATGTATGGGTGTGAAGTCCCAGTTTCAAGCCCAGTTAGGGATGGCAATATCTCATGCCTGAAATCCAGGAGGGCCTCTGTCTGTCGTCACTGCCGGTACTGAACAGGGTAGACCAGTGGATCTGATTGGGTATGAAGCAGTTTTCTGTGTTCCTCCTATGTTGCCCAGAAATAGCTCCCAAAATGCCTTTAAAGAGATTTTGGCACAGTTCTATGTGCTGTGGAAGGAAAATAACTTCACCAATCAAATTTAGCAGTAGCAGTCGATTGGACAAACGTATTGCAATAAAGAAATCACTGATGTACATCGAGAGAGAGAGTGAGAGAGTCTCCCTCCTGGACCATGGACTCACAGGCTTATATAGTTGTACATGCATCCCACAGAACCTTCCAGATTTATTCGATATATAGTTAACTTATCACACTTCAGGGTGGTCCTTTACGTGTGTTAGATGTACCTTCCCATTGCCACATACCCTCATCCTTTGCACCCAGCTGGAACCATTTTCAAAATGCTCAGAAACAGTACAAATATTTCTGCTGACCACACCTTCCCTTTTTCCCTCAGCTAGCTGCTCCCCATTTTCCTCTGTAGCTTAATGTACCTTAAGATGTGATCAGAAAGCCTCTTAGCTTTTATAGACAGAAGGAGGCATATTGATTGTTGAATCCCCCTTATCAGTAAAGGAGAGAGTTCAGCATTTCTCCCACACTGCCATGCCCCCACACTCCCACACTGGCCTCAGACTGGGGGACGGTTCCTGAGGAGACAGCAGGCCAGACAAATGGTTGGACATGGGATGTACTTGATGGCTGACAGAAGGGAGCACTTTACTCGGCTTAAGCGTCCCTGGAAGGGGAGGGAGGGAAGCTTCTGGAGATGTCCAGAAGGTCTATCTGCACCATTTTTGTGCTAACCTTGCCCCCTCATTCCTACACTTGTCAGTTGAGGCTGAGCTTTTCACTTGCTGATCCCAAACACACCTGCGCCTAATCCTTTTGGTCTCAAATTCATATCGTATTGATTGGCAGGCTTAGAAGGAAGGAGCGAGGGTCATTCGCATCTGGCTTCCTCCTTCATTCTTCTCTCTTGGGAAAGTCTCCTTCCTCAGGTCTGTCTAGTTGCTATGGCTACTCTGAGTTTTGCTAACAGAGAGGCAAAAAGAAAATGGAGAGTTCAGGCCAAACAGACTTTGTAACTTTCTTTGGAATGCTTCCTAGAAAGGATCATTTTCAGCATCTTGTTCTCCTGGAAGCCTAGGCCACAGCTGAGGAGGCTTCTTCACCCAAGGGCTTGGTTTCCTTGTGGGCAACATTCTGTGACCTCCATGCCAGTGTGGACGAGGCCTGAGGATGCAAAGATCTGTCAATTTCGGTTCTCTGGTTCTCATTTTCCCAGTGTCAGATTCAGTTCTCTACATTTTTACAGTGATCTGCAATTTTTTTAAAAAAACAGTCCTCATGAAAATTCTCCACCATTTTAATGCAAATTTCTCCAAATAAGACATATTTTTGTAGTCCGTCCTGACAAAGATACACATTTTTGCAAGCCGTTTCTCATAGTTTCATGCCTTTTTGCATGTTGTTTTCAATCATGTATTCATTTTTATGCATGCTTTCCCCTAATATATGCATTTTTATAGATATTGCTTAGTTGGCAAGCTGCATCCCAAAATTCTAATAAATGTGAATTTTGAAGGATGCCTGTGTTTTGGTTCCCATATGGTTTTGGAAAGTGCGAAGCTGATAAATTCTGCTTGAAATGCAAACTGAACCGAATTTCTAACCCATCCTTAGTGAGGCCAGAGGTGAAAAGTGGGAGGAGCAACTGATATGACTCCTGCCTTTGTGCAGCAGGCTACGTTTCAGCCGCACATCCATCAGAAGGTTCAGCATAGGCTGCCACACATCCCAGCATTCCTCCATCCAGGTGCGCAAGAGGCATTATGCCAAGTCAAGGATGCGTTCCAGCCAGTCAAAAGTAGGGTAGCTCAGTAGCAGAGCATCAGCTTTGCACGCAAAAGGTACTCGGTTCAATCCCTGGCATCTCCAGATAGAGCTAGAAATGTTCCCTGCTTGAAACCCTGTCAGCGTGGACAGTATGGAGCTAGCCAGATCAATGGCCTGACTCAGTAAAAAGCAACTTTGTATGTTCCTTTTAAAAGTAGCCCTTTATTCAGAACCATGAGGACTAGAGTCTTCCTTTCCTTTTAGTGAAGGGACCATAGCTCAGGGTTTTACAGAGTTATAGCCAGAAAGGAACATGACAAGAATAAAAAAAAGGGGGGGAGACCCAAGATGCTGGAAACAGTGGCGTTTATTTTTTTTAAAAAAAGAGTCCAACACATTTCGGCCACTATAAATCAAATCAAAATAAGGGCTCTTCCTCTCCTACACATTTTAACAAATACAGATGATCCATCCCATATTCTTTTTCCTCAGTTGCACGTAATTCCCTTGTGTTTAATTAGTTATACCAGAATTGAGAGACGTAGCAATGTACATCCATGAGTATGCTCATGTGCATTCTTCTTTGTGGTCGTCCATCATTTCAAACAATCTTGCTAGAAAAGAATATTGCAGACCAGTCCATGTAAGTGCAAAAAAAATTTCTTTTGTACAGATCAGTTCGTGTCGAATATGATTCAACGCTGTAATGTACTTTGTTTATTATGTGTAACCATGTGGTGCGTCTTTGCAATTTTATTTACAGCTCCTGAAGAAGGCCAGACAATATCGTGGCCGAAATGCATTGGGCTTTTGTAAAACAATAGTAATCAACACCACCATTTCCAGCATCTTGGGTCCCCCCTCATTTGATTCCTGTCTTTTTGGATGCTTGCCACTTTCTGCTTTCGGAATGGAACATGGCCTGGGGAGAAGGGTGATGGTCTGGAGAGAGCACCTGCGTGTGAGAGCTGGAAGGTCTCACTTTGTACTCCGGGCTCTAGTCTACAGAGTTACTTGTCCATTTTTCAGTGCAGTTTAGACCAGGGGAGAGGAACTTGAAGCGCTCCAGGTATTGCTGGACTTAGACCTCCCACCATCTCTGACCATTGGCCATGCTGGTTGGGGCTGATGGGAACTGAAGTCCCATCGTCTGTAGGGACACAAGTTCCCCACCCTTGATTTAGAAAAACATTGAGCGTCTGAGGCTGCATTATATGGAGTCTCTGTTAGGGGTAATGTAAGTTGAGAGGTTAAAAACCAGCCATTGCACACATTCCCCAGGCCTCATGCTGAATGTGAACATCATCTGCCCATGAAAAGGGAACCGTGCCCATTTCCCAGTTGATATACCCCAACTCCAACCTGGATGTGCACAGTGGCCGCCTTTGGTGCACATTAACTCAACGTCTAACCTGGGAAGAGTTCTGAAGGCCAGCAGGACTGAAAAGCTAAATTTGGCCCCTGGGCTTGTTCACCACCTCTGGCCTAGATGGTTAAGGGGCAGGGGGTGGGGAAAAAGCTGGCTGAGGTTGATGCCACAGAGCCTGCATTTATTAGCAAACTCTCTCACATCATCACAATGACATTTATACCCCACCTTTCCTCCAAGGAGCTCAAGGCGACGTACCAACAGGGTTCTCCTCTCGATTTTATCCTCACAGCAACCTTATAATGCCGATTAGGCTGAGAGACAGTGAATGGCCAAAGGTCACCTACTGAGCTTCATGGCTGAGTGGGGATTTGAACCCTGGTCTCCCAGTTCCTACTCCAACACTCTTACCCAGTGATTCTCAAACGGTGCACCATGGCACACTGGTGCGCCGCAGGAGGTGACTAGGTGTGCCGTGAATATTATGAAAGTATATTTTAAAAATGAGAAGAAACCCATCTGTATAGTTATTTTTATTCATAGTTTAAAATATATTTTTAATTTTGTACACGAAGTGCGCCAGAATTTTTTAATATGTTTTACAGTGCGCCATGAACCAAAAAAGTTTGAGAACCACTGCTCTAACCACTACACCACACTGGCTCATGCTAACTCTGGGGCTTTGAACTCTTGGCAAACAAGCCTTTTACTCCTGTGTAGCCCCAGGAGGCTTCTGTGAGGCTTCTCTCTTTAATTTGGATTCCTCAATGGCCCTTCCAACTCTACGATTCTCTGAAGGAATCAGCTTGGTGACTGCAGCCATAGGCTACCTTTTAATGGTTCTGATGAGGTTATTCCATAACAGTTCCTTCAGCAGTGTTCAGCCAACAAGCAAGAGTCACAAGGGATGTGTTTTCAGAGGAAGACTAAAAGCTTTAATAACTGTCTTTGAAGGCAACTCAGGGATCATTGTTCAGGCTGTAATAATTGTCGTAAATAAATGGGAAGGTCTCTGAAACATGACATGGGCCACTCACAGCAATTCCAGAGAGGGAAGGAGGGCAGAAACTCACTTGCCAGAAAGTGGTTCCTTCTCCTGGCTGTTTTCTGGGGAATGTGTCTTCTTGAAGAAAAACAGTGTCACTTTCTCTTGCAGTCACCTTAGGCTGCAATCGCTTGGGCATCAGTCCCTGTCTTAACAGAGCACTGAACGATATGCAAAGATGCCTAAAGTTATTTATATGAGTTCTGATGCAAACTGACCTAATCTGCACCTCCCAGACGAACATGCGGTTCAGAACCCTGATATTTATCAGGGTTTTTTAATGGTTTAGTTTTAATTGATTTTAACTTATAAGAAAGCTTTGCACTCCTGGTAAATCCTTTTAACCTTTCTCTACACTGCTTGGAGGCTACTTTATTATGAGACTATGGTGTTGTTGTATATAATCAGGCAGATTCATGGGGATCTGGGCGTCACTTGAGACTGGTGTCTCCAATGTCAGTGGGGCAGTGAATCTGCTCTGGGTTTTAGTCCAAACTTTCAAAGAGCTGTCCAAGGTTCTGAACCTCTTTGGGGGATAGCTTTAAGCACCGTGAATAGCTCCTTGGATGTTCAACTAAAACCTGGAGCGGATTCACTGCCCCACTGGCATTGGAGACACCACTCTGGATGGGGGGATAGGGCATCAGGCTGCAGGCATGGGTGGGGGAAAGGAGGAAAACTATGCAGAGAGTGAGGGAACTCCCAGGCATTTTAGCATGTATTTTAAATTGTTTTTATATTGTTTTAAATTGTGTTTTAAATTGTTTTTAAAATATGTGTTTTAAATTGTATATTTGTTTTAATGTTTTTGCTTGCTGTAAACCGCCCAGAGAGCTTCGGCTATGGGGCGGTATACAAGTGCAATAAATAAATTAAATAAATAAATAAACTACCCAACCAGCTGCATCTTCCAGGGGGAAGGTAGGCATTTCTTCCTGGTTTGCTTCCACCTCACCTCTCCTTCTCCCTGCCTGACGCACTGTGTTCCGTAGCAGCACTGTGCAGGATGGATTCCTCTGCTTACCAGCTGGTTTCCTCCCACTGTATCCCTTCTGGATTCTGAATTCTGGCCCGGTGCTTCCTTCAGCATCAAGCATTCTTTCAGTGCCTGACTCTCTGGGCTCATGCCTATGCTAGCAATCAGCGTGTCTCAGAAACATCTTGTGGCCTAATCAGCTTAAACAGACGGCGCCCCTTCAGTCTCACACTCTGTGAACTGACTATCCAAACAAGCTTTGGATGTTAGCTGTCTGTCCTGCTCACTGCCTTGCCGGTAGTGGTTTGGAAGTGTGAACTGGTGGCTCTGAGGCCAGTGGAGCAGCAGCAAAGGAAGTTGCCTTATATACTGAGACAAGGCACTTTCCCGTTTAGCTCAACATGCTCTATGCTGACTTGCAGTGTCTCTCCAAGCAAGGGACGTTCCCAGCACCGCCTGATGTTGAAGGATCCTGGTCCGCTCTGCACTTAGGAGCAAGCCTACGCATTTCAGCCCTGTGGACCCGTGCACAAATTAGAACGCAGATCTGCTGATTTTCCACGTAATCTATGCACGGATCCCGCAACGCAACTGAAACACTTGAGAGGTGGTCTGAGGGATGCCTTCTCTCTCTCTTTGCTTTCTTTTTTAAAAAGGTGTTTTACAGCAGCTTGAAGCAACTCCACCGTTTCCATGTGGTAAAGAAGTCTTTTAAATGGCTCCCAGGAAGCAACTGTACATCATAGTGTGCAGTCCCCTGCTCTCATGTATATATGGATGGAGACTGCTATCCTTTTATCTGTAAAATGTCCCTGGTAGTCTTGCAAGGACATTACATGGGGGTGGTGGAGAATGATGCAGGAATCAGAGCTTTGGTGTGGTGGCACCCATCCTTTGGAACACCCTCCCTTTACATATCAGACATAAAAGACCATATTTACTGTCTTTGGAGCATCTATTGAAGGCCTTCCTATGATGATGATGATGATTAGTCGCTTGTCACCCGAAGGTCTGGTGAATGCAGAGGTAAATATATTGTACCATAAAACTCAATAACAAAACACTTTTCTTTATTAAAAGGGTAAAAGGAACCACTACCAAAAGTAGGGAAAAGGAACCACCTGGAACTTAATGGGAATTTTGCAGGCCCTCAGCAATATGTCTGAAACACATGCATACATGCCCCATTTTCACCCACAACAAATGAGGTGGTGGGGTTTTTGGCAGGGTGCCATTTCAGCTCAGCAGGTCTACTCTGCTGTTGTTCCTTTTTCAACCTTGTGGTTCTACGCTGTCCTCAGACAAAATGCTAAGGCGGGGTACTCATTTACAAACACATGCATTCATTAATTTACTAGGTTTGCACCATGCTTAATTTGGGAGAGGGAGCCCCAAGTGCTTTACAATGTTTTTTGCATACATAAAAGCAAATGTTCACTTGGAGAAAAGACCATCACAGGGTATTTGCTGCATCCCTTATTTTCATGCTACTCCTGCTCACCATTTGCGATGTTTCATTTCATCCCTGGTAGGCGCCTTTGCAGGGATTGTCTCGGCCTGAGCGTGAACCCAGCCGGTGTGGGAAAATGCTTCTTCTTTGCTTATAGAGCAATCCCCCCCCCTTCATGTGAAGGTTTGGGACTTTATTAGTTCCCAGAGATTTAGGATCTTGCTTCTGACATTGGCTTCCACACCTCCTCGCTGGAAGGGACACACGTGATTAATCTTCACCGTGCCTCTCACTTAATGGGAACATGGCTATAAATGTAATCATGCAGTTTATGAGCTGTTCAGATCTGCTGGCCTCAGCAGAATCGATAGGGAAGTTAAGGTGGCAATGGGTTCGTCTCCTGAAGGGTTAGTCTACATATTTGGTTTATCACACAGAAACTGTCAGAAACTGCTTTTAGGTGGTGACTTATCCCTGCCACCCAAGACCAGCTCTAGCTGTCAGGGCACTTCAGGCAAGCTGTGTGCCCAATGTCAGTGGGGCAATGAATCCAGTCCAGGGTTTAGTCTGAACTTTCAAGAAGCTGTCCAAGATGCTAAGCATATTTATTTCAGGAATCTGTTTCAGCTCCTTGGACAGTTCCTTAACAGTTTGGGCTAAAACTCGAAGCTGTCCAAAGTGTGGTTTCAAAACCTTGGACAGCTCCTTGAAAGGTCAGACTATTGACATCAGAGACACCAGTCTCCACTGTTTGTAAGATACCAGGAAGGGGAAATCTTGGACAGTGGCAGCAGTCAGACTTCTTACCTCCTATGCCACTATTGTTCTGGTTCCACTGAACGCACAGCAGACTGAGCTCTGGGTATCCAGGGTGGTGCTAGAGATGAGGGGGAAAGGAATTTGATCCAGTTTGCACCAAAAGTTGGATTTATCAAATCTGCACTTCCCGAAACAATATGAGAACTGAAATGTCCTTCAAAATTTGCATATATCTGGATTTTGTGATGCGGTTCTCCAACCAAAAATTGTGTCCGAAAATGCATTATATTAGGATAAAGTGCTTGGGAAAATGTGTACATTAGTGAGAAGTGCAGACAAAAATGGCATATCTAATAACCTATAACTCATCGTATTTGGGATTCTCTCTCCATGGGTGAGCATTAATTCATATGCTTAACTCAAGATGCAAGTACTGATGGGTTGTTGTTGTTATGTGCCTTCAAGTTGATTACGACTTATGGTGACCCTATGAATCAGCGACCTCCAAGAGCATCTGTCATGAACCACCCTGTTCAGATCTTTTAAGTTCAGGTCTGTGGCTTCCTTTATGGAATCAATCCATCTCTTGTTTGGCCTTCCTCTTTTTCTACGCCCTTCTGTTTTTCCCACCATTATTGTCTTTTCTAGTTAATCAGGTCTTCTCATTATGTGTCCAAAGGATGATAACCTCAGTTTCATCACTTTAGCTTCTAGTGATACAGTATTCATCATAAGAACATAAGAAGAGCCTGCTGGATCAGGCCAGTGGCCCATCTAGTCCAGCATCCTATTCTCACAGTGGCCAACCAGGTGCCTGGGGGAAGCCCGCAAGCAGGACCCGAGTGCAAGAACACTCTCCCCTCCTGAGGCTTCCAGCAACTGGTTTTCAGAAGCATGCTGCCTCTGACTAGGGTGGCACAGCACAGCCATCCTGGCTAGTAGCCATTGATAGCCCTGTCCTCCATGAATTTGTCTAATCTTCTTTTAAAGCCGTCCAAGCTGGTGGCCATCATGTATTCATTTCTTGTCCCTCCTCCTCCTTTGTCCTGACCTGGGAGAGGAGTAACCTTCCTATAGTCTCTCTCTGTCCTACAGCAGGGAGCCTAGGGCAAGCATGGTTCTTTGCATTCCCAAGTAAGGTATTGCCTATCAATTAGGTATTTCCTATAATAAACAAGCCTTCTTATTTTCTGAAGCCTAGAGTCTCAGTACCACTAAATGCAGGAAAGGTGTGCTGCTTCAGGTAAGCACACAGCTGGGCTATTTTAATGCTGTAAGCTTACTTAGCTAATAGATATAACCCTTAATCCCCACACACACTGATTAACCAAGAGAATAGCTGTATTTTCCACATTGTGTTTTTTGTCACATTGCTTGCGTAACTAAAGCTCAGCAACTGATGAGCCCAGGTAGAAAGCTCTCTCCATAAATTATGGTTCTTTTAAAGTTGCAGATCTTCCCGTGATTATTTTTCCCAGCTCCAGGAATGATGCTGTTGGCCCACAACTGAGCTGTTTTAAGCTTAGCCACTTGCTTTGGCCCTGTGCTGACCATCTCTGATGGTCTGGTTAAAGGAATGCTCCATTTGGATAGGCAAATCCAGGCCTGCTAGATCTTGCGATTGTATAGACATACATGAGATAATCTGGAGATTTCTTGCATAGCCCAGAGATGGTGAGTGGGCCACTTGTGAAGAAATGTGTGCAGGTTGGCCCAATCTGCCCATGGAAAAGCGAGCGTGATACATGGATGACTCATCTGATGTTATGAAAATGCCATGGGGAGAATTCTGGATGCTGTTTTGTGTTTCCCCAATTTATGGAAAGTTCACCTGGGGAGGAATCGCAGAGCACTAAAGATGTAAGGGATTTCTGCAGTGATTTGCTTAGTTCTAAATGTACAGATTGACCAGGTGCTGTGGCTGCAGAATCAAGCACCTGGATCAGCCGTGCAAATCCACAGCAGGAATGTGCATTCATTTAAAAGACAAATGGGGAAAGAAACAAATGAGCCCCATTTGTTTTGTTCGGGGGGGGGTTTACACAAACGAACAGAAAATAAGAAACGAATTTGGGGGAAATGAACAAATCAATTGAAATCAATTTCAATTTATTTTCAATTATTTTGCACGGCAGGTATTGCTTTGCATGACTTTTTTTAGGCATGCATTGCTGAAAACTGCCCAGTTCACAGAAAGGTTGCAGTGAGGGAAAGGAGACGAGAGAGAGATTGTGCCTTCCATGCAGAGGGACTTTTGTACATTCCCCAGTCAACAGACCCCTCCCCGATCAGCTGAGCACCAGGAAGAGGAGGGAAGCTCCAGATCATTAACATTTTTTTGGCAGTCCAGCACAAGGGAGGTTGCAGAGAGATGACAGTTAAAGCTTCCCACTCCATCCCATGATTCTGATGGAAATCCAGTTGCTGTTCTGCTAGTGTTAAGCTATGGAAAAGCCTAAATAGCAGCATGGGGTCAATCATCACAAGGATCGCAGGGGAGGGAAGATTGATTTAGCTGAGGAAGATTTAACCAGTAGGGAGAAAGAGAGTGAGGTAGCTCTGACCTTACCCATTGTCTGATGGCAAATGACTCCCCCCCCCGTCACCTAAGGATGGGTGAAAAATTCCATTCAGTTCATGTTTCAAGCCGGATTGATCAAAGTCGCACTTTCCGAAACAACGTGAGAGCCGAAACACGGCCCTCCTTTGAAATTCTCTCTTATTCAAACCACACAAAGCAGTTCTCCAACCAAGCAACGTTTTCAAAAATATAGCTGTTAGGGGAAAGTGTGCACAATGACTAAAGGAGTGAAAATAACATACAAAAAATGCATTTTGCGATGAGAAATGGCTTGCAAAAATGTGCACATGTGTCAAAACTGCACACTGAAATGTGTTTACTGGGAGAAATCCACACTAAAATGTTGAAGAATTTCTTGATGGTTTTTTTTTTTTTACCCAAAATAAGCAAATTGCTACAGATATGTGGAGAACTGAATTTACAGTGGGGAAACTGAGAGAACCAGAATTGGCAGATCTTTCCATCCCTACTTTCACCCTGGTTAGCATGAAATGTTCTCAGTTCTGCTAATGTTTTTTTCTTGGGGGGAACCCACACTAATGTGTCTGTTACAGTTTTTCGTAACGGGATTTCAACAATACATCTACCATGTTTTGCCCATTTTTAATTCCCTGTGTTGGGGTGTTAACAATAGTAAACAGTCTCTTGTGCACTGTAGATTTTTAGGGGACACAGGCCTTTTGCAGGTGCCATCGGAGGTACTGATGGGCATTGTCATTTTTGAATTTTGACTCCATCGCTCATTTATTTATTTATTTATTTATTTATTGCATTTGTATACCGCCCCATAGCTGAAGCTCTCTGGGCGGTTTACAGCAATCAAAAACATTAAAACAAATATACAATTTAAAAAAACATATTTTAAAAACAATTTAAAACACAATTTTAAAATTTAAAACAATATAAAAACAATTTAACAATTTATTCCTGTTTTCCAGCTACCAAGGAATCTGTGTGCTTCACTTAAGGATGGAGGCAGATCTGGATAACACCTGGGATGAATATTTCCAAAGACCGGGCTATGCACTTGTGTGACAAACACTGAATCCCCTCCTTCTCATCATCCATAGGTGCAACTTGACATATGCATAGCACCAAAAAGAGCTTCATTTGAACATGTGCTATTTCCTCCCACATTCCACTGTAACCAGTTGCAGGCTCCATGATTTCACTATCAGATAGCTTTCTCCTCCCTCCTGATCAGGCCGCCGCCGCCTCTCACGGTGGAGAGCGCCGAGCTGGGCTGGACGCAGAGGCAGGCGGGAGCCGGAGACTGGTGGAAGACGACATTGCTGTGATAATCTTTCGGCTTCTCATGGCAACATCTCCTCTGTACTTGAGTATTTGAGGTTCCACTTGAATCCTAATCCACGTCTGGAAGGATAGCTCAGTTTGCCAGAGGATATGAAACTCAAATCATTTTGCATTATTCCTCAGGTACTGAGCAGGAGTCCAAGTCTTGACATTCACTTGGAAAAACCTTGTGCATTCCCCTCCCAAACTGGGAAGGGAGCAGGGGAGGGAGGCAAAGTTCTGCTAATTTTGTCAAGAGGCTTCTAATGGGCTATTTCCCTGTTCAATGAATTGTTTGTACGTTGCATTCCCACCCTTAATTCCTTGACATTGAACTCTCGGAGTGAATCTTAAATGGAGAAACAGCCCAATGCAAGTGGGCTGGCCGTGCTTGGAATGAGCTGTTTGCTTTCTTCTGATTGTTCCCATTAATAAAACATTACATTAAATCAAGGCTGGAGTGGAAAAAATATATAATTGAAACCATCCATCAAACTTCTAAGAGGGACCTCTGTTCATCAGCCAAATGGAACTTTCAACTGTGACTCCAGGGAGGAGAGGTGAACAGAGGAGGCTGGCCCAGTGGAACCTGAATGGTGATTGGCTGGCGAGCATTCTGTCTAGGGCTCCTGAGACCATGTGATTATGTTTTGTGGATGTTGGGGTCACAAGGATGGGACAGAGGCCAGACACTGCTTGGAAAAAAAAGTCAGTCCTGAAGGGAGGCTGGGAGCTGGGCTTGATGATGGGAAGAGGGCAACGAATGAGCAGAGCTCATTAATTAATTAATTGCAAAAGAGGACTGAGCAATTGAGGAGTAGGTTTGCCGTATGTTCCCCGCTACATCTCAAGCTTAGAGGGGCTGGCTTCGACATAATGTCTTCCTCCACCTGAAGCATAATTTCTAAAGCAGAAACTGCTGAGGTTTGTAATCTGGAATTTGTCATGTGCCCGACAATTGCCACTGCCTGAATCCCAGATGTTTGGCAGCTTGTGGTCACTCAGGGACAGCCTAGAGATGTGCAGCCTCCACATTTCAGAAGCTAGAATGTCTGGGCTGGGATAAGGACTGCCCTTCCAGGGATTTCTGATGCTTTCAGTTGCATTCTGTTTCTACAGCCATCTGTCGGGAATTCTTTGATCTGGATTCCTGCATTGAACAGGGGGTTGGACTTGATGACCTTGTAGGCCCCTTCTACTATTCTATGATTCTATACTGCCGGAGAGAAGGAATGGAAAGGTCTGCCCATTTTGGTTCTCTCTCTCATTTTTCCAATCTTAAATTTATTTCTCCACATTTCTGCAGCAATTTGTAAAATCTCCCCCCCCCCCAAAAAAAAACAAATCCTGATGAAAATTCCTCAGCATTTTGGCACAAATTTCTCCTAGTAAAAAAAGTTTGCATCCGGTTTTGTACGTATTTTTGCAAGCAGTTTCTCCTCATATAATGCCCTTGTGTATGTCATGTTCACAAATGACTTCATTTTATGCACATTTCCCCCCTAATATGTGCATTTATCCTTCAGATAAACTGGACCGAAACCGTGTAGGGCTTTAAAGGTTAACACCAACACCTTGAATTGGGCCCGGTAAACAACTGGTAGCCAGTGTAGATCTTCTAGTACTGGAGTGATATGATCACGGCGGCGGCTGTTCTTAATCAACCGTGCCGCCGCATTCTGTACCAGCTGTAATTTCCGGACCATCTTCAAGGGTAACCCAACGTAGAGCGCATTACAGTAGTCTAAGCGAGAGGAGACCAGGGCATGTACCACCCGTGGGAGCAGATGGACAGGAAGATAAGGTCGCAGCCTTTGTATCAGATGTAATTGATACCAAGCTGCCCGGCTCACTGCCAAAACCTGAGCCTCCATGGACAGCTGGGAGTCAAGAATGACCCCGAGGCTGTGAACCTGGTCCTTCAGGGGCAATCTTACTCCATTCAACACCAGGTCAATATCTCCTAACCTTCTCTTGTCTCCCACAAGCAGTACCTCGATCTTGTCGGGGTTTAGTTTCAGCCTATTACCTCCCATCCATTCACTTACGGACTCCAGACACTTGGAAATAGTCTCCACAGCCAACTCCGGTGAGAACTTAAATGAGAGATAGAGCTGAGCGTCATCCGCATATTGGTGACACTGCAGCCCAAATCTCCTGATGATGGCCCCCAGCGGCTTTACATAGATTTTAATAAAGTCCTCCCCCCATTCCTAACGTTGTGATATGGATTTAAAAATGGGTCTTTTTTTTAAAGGCGATTAACAAGGACATGGGATGGAATTGGATTAGAAAAAATGTGGAAGAGACACACACATGAAAGTAAATGCACATGAAATTAAGCACATGTGAAACTGACACACTCAAAACAGACTGTGCCATCCATCCCTAGACTGGCCAATAATTTCTCTTTCCCTCTAAGCAGTATTTAATTTCCCATAGAAAAAAAAGCAGGGCCTATACTGAACAAGCACCAATGGAATGAATAATCTCCCATCACGCCAAAGGATAATATTTCATTAAGAATAAAGAGCTTTGTATTATTTTGGTATCGCATCTTAGGCATTAAGGAAAGCAAAGCAAAGGTAATTGGGTGCAACATCCGTCAGCCTAACATATGCATAAATCAAAGTCAGTGCGTTAAAAGGCAAAGGGAATGTGACCGCTCTTCCACATCTGTGCCTGTCGACGCCGCGAAACGGAGGCAAAGTAATGACAGAGAAGGAACGTCTGAGCTTCTTAAAATATGAATCCATAACTGTGTGATTGGAAGGGAGGATATTGCTATAATGATATAAGTGGCTGGTAATAAAAGACTCCCTCCACCCCTCCCAACATATCGGTGCATTCACTTAGTTACGTTACAGGAATCAAAACGGGGGGTGGTGGGAGGGAAACGATTAATAGCGGATGAGTTTTGCATTATTTATTCTGAGGAATACTTTGGCAAAGGAAGGGGACAGCGCTGGAAATAAGCCTTCCATCTCCCCAAAGCTTAGATTGAGGAGACAATCTGACGGAGGCGACTTCTGAGCTCTCAGTCCATAAATATCATACGAAATAATTGTGCATGGGAAACTAGGAAGCAGCCTTATACCGTCAGACCATTGGTCTAGCTAGCTTGGCATTGTCTACACTGACTGGCTGTGGCTCTTCCAGGTTTCAGAGAGGCAATCTTTCCCAGCTCCACCTGAAACCTGTGACCTTCTGCTATGGGAAAATGAGAAATTGCTATCACGTCTCCCCCTTAATTTTATCTTCTCCAGGCTAAACAAACCCAGGTATTTCCACCATTCCTCATAGAACATAGTTTTCATACCCCTTGCCATCTTGGTCACCCTTCCCAGACGTGCTCCCTTTGGTTGATGACGTCCTCCTCAAAATGCCGCACTCAGAACTAGACTTGATTAAAAGGTCCACCATATAAATTCTGGGATTATAACAGGACGCACACAACCAACTCCACTTTGCCAGCCAGAATTATCAAGGGAATGGAGGGACTCCCCTATAAGGAAACGTTGCAGCATTAGGTGTTTTTAGTTTAGAGAAAAGACGAGTAAGAGGTGATGTGATAGAAGTGTATAAAATTATGCATAGCATGGAGAAAGTGGATAGAGAACACGTTTTTTGCCCTCTCTCGTAACACTAGAACTCGTGAACATCCAAAGAATCTGAATGTTGGACAGACAAAAGAAAGGACTTCTTTACATAGCACGTAGTTTATCTATGGAATGTGCTCCCACCAGAGGCAGTGATGGCCACCAACTTGGATTAGAAAAAGCCACTGATATTCTTACATCAATTCTGCTCTGCTGTACAAAACACATTCATGAGAACCTAGGAAGCGACCTTATACTCTGTCAGACCACTGGCCCATCTAGCTCAATATTGTCTACACTGACTGGTAGCATCACTCCAAGGTTTCAGGCAAGGAACTCTTCCAGCCCTACCTAGAGATCCTGGGGATTGAAACTGGGGCCTTGTTATTGAAAAACAGGTGCTCTGCCATTAAGATAGTGACAGGGAATTTTGGGATTTGTTGAACTGGGGGTCCTTACGGAAATTGAAGTCACAGGCTTGCAGCAAAGTTAGGCCTTTATTGTTTACGTGAGCAAGGTCTGTGGTCTTCAGCGATGTTGGTGGAGCTCTGCACATGGCACTGTTTGCCTAGGATTTGTATACATTTCAGGACAAAGCACATTAGCATTTCTCAAGCATGGACTTACACGTAATCATTACATAGCTGTTACACTGGGGTTACGGTGTCTACATTATTTTCTAGCCAATCAGGTTCAAACAATATCTAATTCCAGCACGTTTCTACTATGAGCTAACTGCATTCCAAGTTAATCCTTCTCAGGCCTTGGGGAGTACAGAGACTTTCAGTACCAGTTCTGTCCCCCTTATCGAATGGGGCCAAGCTGTACCATACATGCCAAGTTACCATGGCTACATGTATATAACAGGCAGAGGGAAGACAGCAGACCAAGGAAAGGAAGAGAGCCTGGCTGGGAGTCCAGAGTCTGTGAGTTCAAATCCCCGCTCGTGTCTCCTGGGTGTCAAGGGACAGCTAGAGGTCACCCCCACAGCGAGTGGCTCAGGGGTGACGTGCCCTGCCACCTGTGCAGCCGTGGGCAAGCTGCAGAGTCCCAAGGAGCCCAGTTGCCCCCCAGCTGGCAGTTGTGGACAAGGAAGGGGCTGGCTCGTGCAGCTGGGGCAAGCTGAGCAGGCCCTAGCCAGCTGGGTAGGACTAGCCTCAGAGGGAGGCAACGGTAAACCCCCTCTGGATACCGCTTACCATGAAATCCCTATTCATAGGGCAGCCATAAGTTGGGATGGACTTGAAGGCAGTCCATTTCCATTTCACTACACTATTAAATTATTAAAATATTATAAATCCTATAGATTTCTAAAAGAATATATTTTGCTTACTATTTGTATCTAACCCCCCCCCATTAATAGAGCCCTTCCCCTTTAAAAAGCAAGATATTATATTTTAAATCTTCTTTGGAATTTAGCAGGCTGCCTTATATTGAGCCAGACCAATGGTCCATCTAGCACAGTATCATCTATGCTGACTGACAGAGGTTCTTCAGGGTTTCAGAGAAGAGGCATTCCCAGCCCTGTCTGGAGTGCAGGGTATTGTACCTGGGACCTTGTGCATGAAACTCAGATGCTCTACCGACTGAGCTATGACCTTCCTCCTAGTCAGCAGCTAATTCCTGCTGACTCTTGACCTTGGTTCTTCCTCCCTAACCCTAACAAATAGTCCATTTATGCCACCCAAGCACTCAGTTATCCAAGCTCCAATGATTAATTACCTGCACTTAATCTCCTTGGAGAGCACTTAGAAATGGCCACACAGTAGAAAGGTTTCCGCTGTGTGGATAATTAATGGGAGCCATTCGCTTCCCGCCCCCCATGATAATTTTGTCACTCACATTTTCTGGTTGGCGAGCAACTCTCCAAAATAGGGCAGTCAACTGGATGTGATTTCCATCATAGCCAGGGCGAAGAACACAAAAGGAAACTATTGATAGCATCCCATAAAAGACAAACAGGCATATTCTGATGACCTAAAGCCCCTCAGGAGTTATTCAACTAATGTATTTATATGTTCCGTGCATATTCTTCTAACCAAATTGCTAATTCTGTCCCGTTTCAGTCTGGTTGGCTGAAATTATAGGTCTGTCCCATCCCATTTCACGCACACGCACATTTAAAAGAACCCACAAAAACTGTATTTAAATTACACACGTTTTGTACAGAAACCTTTTTATGTAAAATGTGCACTTTTATGTAAAAATATACACTTTATATATATATGAAATATGCACTTTTAATGTAACATGCATACTTCTCAATGTTTATCTGTGCATTCTTCCATAGAATAGGCATTGTGTACACATTTGTTATGTAAAATAATGTAGTTTGGTGCAGGCTTTCCCGCACCAAAAGGGCATCTGGAAAAGTGCATAATCTAGCTGGGAGCTGCATCCCACTTTTGTTTCTGTACGACACAGAACTCGCACATGCACACACTGCCCTTTTGCCACCGGGAGCGGCTTACAGATCAGTTGTCTCGACTGGCCTGGGAAATGTCTCAGAAGGCCAAGAGAAAAGAGGAAACCACAAATGCTGGTCTCGGGTGGAGTGGCATTTGACAGAGTCAGTAGAGAGAAAGAGACAACTATTTCTTTATTTGCAGAGTTAAGAGGAACAAAAATTACATGCAATGATATCTATTACAACTTCTTGTTGTTGTTGTTATGTGCCTTCAAGTCGTTTGCGACTTATGGCGACCCTATGAATCGACGACTTTCAACAGCATTTGTTATAAACTGCCCTGTTCAGATCTTGTAAGTTCAGGTCTGTGGCTTCCTTTATGGAATCAAGCCATCTCTTGTTTGGCCTTCCTCTTTTTCTTCCTCTTACAACTTGGATGGCTTTAAATTTGTGGAGCATAAGGCAATCAATGGCTGCTAGTCACAATGGCTGTTTTATGCCTCTATTGCCAGACCCAGCATGTTGTTGGACATCATAACTGGGGAGAGCGCTCAGGTCCTGCTTATGGGCTTCCCAAGGGCACCTGGTCGGCCACTGTGAGAACAGGACACCGGACTAGATGGGTTCCCTTTGGCCTGATCCGGCAAGGCTCTTACGTTTTTACCCTCTTGCTACTTTTCGCCACCCTCACAAGCAACTGGTGTTTAGTGATACACTGTCTCTGTAGTACAGGGAGCTGGAGGTTCCACTGAGCTATGATTGCTTCTACACATTTTCTCTGAATGTGCGAGGCAGCCTTCCTGGGCAACATGAAGGGGTTTGCTGAAAAGGGAGCTTGCTTTGTGGTCGCTGTGAGGTTCTGAGTAGCTCAATGATGACGAGATGAAGATGCATCATATACAGCAATTTTGGGGGATCTCCCCAAGAGCCAGTGTGGTGTAGTGGCTACAGTGTTGAACTCTGGCCTGGGAGACCAGGGTTCAAATCCCCACTCAGTCGTGAAGCTCGATTGTGACCTTGGGCCAGTCACACTCTCTCAGACTAACCTACCTCACAGGGTTGTTGTGAGGATAAAATGAAGAGGGAGGAGAACCGTGTATGGCACCTTGAGCTCCTTGGAGGAAAGGTGGGCTATAAATGTAATAAGGAATGTAACAGCAAATGATGGGGAAGGAAGACTTTATGCTTCTGAATACCAGTTGCTGGAAACCTCGGGGGGGGAGATTGCTCTTGTGCTCAGGTCCTACTTCTGGGCTTCCCATTGGGAGCATCTGGTTGGCCACTATGAAAACAGGAAGCTGGACTAGATGGGCCTCTGGCCGGATCCAGCAGGCTCTTCTTATGTTCCTACAAAATGTAGCAAGATTGTTAAGACAGCAAAGTTTAATCTGATCCCTATTACTTAATTATTAGTGATATCTGAACCAAGAAAGCTTTGAAGCTTTGGGAAAACCCATACCACGTGGCATAAAACTGTGCCAATGACCTCTCTTGATTGGCTACATGACTGAATGATGTTAACATACAGATGTCATCGCAGGTCAGATGCTTAACACCGATTGCCTCTGTGTGGCTGCTGCCAGTTGCTGTCAAATGTCGACTGCGACTTCCTGTCGGTTGTCAAATATTGTCAAAAGCCGACAGATACATGCCAGGTGCTGGCAGTTACTGGAAGGTCTTTAAATGTTCAATGCTGATGGTGAGGATTAAGCATTTGTTAAGAGGACAAATATTCAGAGAGGATGTTGGGAAAGGCCACAACTCAGCGGCTGAATACAGAGGGCCAAAGCGATCAACCATTTCCAATTATAAGAGGATCACAAGTAGCACCACTGGGAGAAAACCTAAGCATGAGATGTTGGGGAAAGGCCGTAGTTCACTGGTATGCAGAACATCCCAAGTTCAATCCCCAATGCCAATGGTACCTCCAGGTAGAGCTGGGAAAGTCTTCTCCCTGTAGCTCTGGAAAGCCACTTCCAAACAATGTAGAGAATAATGAGGTACCAATTGGCTTGAGTCTGTATAAGGCAGCTTATACATAGAACAAGGGGCAGGATACCTGTCACTCTCCAAATGTGACTAGACTTCCATCAGAGCAGACAGAGTAGCCAACGGTCAGGGATGATAAGAGCTGCAGTCCAAGTATCAGGGACGAGGACCCTGTGATCCTCCAGAAGATGCTAGCCTCCAGCTTCCTCTAGCCCCAGACAGCCTGATCCAACACCCAGAGATGATGCAGGTTGGAGCCCAACCACATCTGGAAGACAAAAGGTTCCCCGTCCTTTTCATAGTTCATTAATGGAGGCATGGGGGACCTATCACCCTCCAGATGTTACTGGGATTTCCAGCTCGCATCATCCTTGAAGATTAGCCATGCTGGCTGGGGCTGGAGAGCAGTTGGAGCCCGACAGCATGCAATGGGCCACACGTCACCCGTCCCTGCCTGAATGCAATACCTGAAAAGACCCTGACTCTTACTCCTCTGCAGGAAGGGCTCTCACGCAGCCAATCAAGTTTATTTCCAGGTTGTGTATTAGTTGATGTTTCCTGATGTTGGATTAATGGATATTATGTTTTGGATTGTTATTGTATTTTATTATGTTGCTGTAAGTCGCCTAGAGTGTCCGTGAATTCGGACAGATAGGCGACTAACAAATAAAATTTTATTATTTCTTATTATTATCCAGCTCCGGGCATCTCCCAGTGTGTCAAGCTGGACTGTGGCAACGACTGCCCAATGAATAAAATGTCTTATTGAGATACTCAGTTTTCCAGCAGCTAAGCCCAAGCCCTCAATAGTCATCTGCAGTTCCTCTCTGATGGCTTCAGCGAACTCCCCTGGAATGAAGCCACTAAAGCCACTCTGGACTGTCAGCAAAAGAAAAACACCAAGAAACAAAATATGAAAACAAAGCGAACGGAAGACCCAACAGACATCCCCACAAACCTCCAAGCAAGCATGGGCTTTCTCCAGTGCATTTAATAGGTTTCCCATCTCAACTAGCATTTTCTTAGAAGTTGTCCCAATGGCTTCAAATCCCCATTGAGCCATGAAGCTTACTGGGTGACCTTGGGCCAGTCACAGTCTCTTAGCCTACAGGGTTGTTGTGAGGATTAAATGAGGAAGGGGGAATCCATGTATGCCACCTTGAGCTCCTTGGGAAAAAGAAGGGGTATACATGCCATAATGAACGAATGAACGACGGCTTCTCCCAAAGAACCCTGGGAACGGTAGTTTGAGAAGGGGAACTGGCCTCAGAGAGCCGCAATTTCCAGCATCCTTAGCAAACCGCAGTTCCCAGGATTCTCTAAGTGGTATAATAGTGCTTTAAATGTATGGTGTGGATGTGACACAAATTTCTCCTGAGCCTTTGGAGTTCCTAATTATCTCCTTTTGTTTCTGAAGAGTACTGATGCATTCAGGTTTTCCCATTGTTCCTCTCTCTCTCTTTTAAAATGTTATACGGGAGCATCATATGCTCAGATTGACACTGCTATCTCTTCTTCCGCATCTCCCCCTTTTCCATTAACAATGCATGCATGCGCATGCTGATGAATACTGCCCCCCCCAAAGAGTTATCTTGAGACAATCATATGCATGAGGTTGTACAAAGACTCAAATTTGCTGAAGGAACTGAAAGCCTTGGCAAACAGCACGTGCCCCGATTATGAAATCGCTTTGAGTCAATTCTCCTTGTTGACTCAAAACTCAGGAGCAGTGAATCTCAGGACAGAGTGAAACCATGGGGAAATAAAGGAATGGACTGATGAAAATTCATTCATGCCCAATAGAACAGCTTAATTAATATAAGGACATTAGAAAGTGCCTTGCTGGTTGAGTCCAAAGGCCTAACTAGTCCAGAATTCTGTTCTCCCAGTGACCAACCTCTGGAAGCCCACAAACAGAAGGATCTCGGTGCAAGACCACTCTCCCTGCTTGTGATTCCTAGCAACTGGTATTCAGAGGTAAATTTGTCCGTGATATTGGAGATAATGCACAGCCATTCAGGGATATGGATTAACAGGCTGGGGATAAATTCTATTCAGTAGGCATTTAAAGGCAAACATATCACATTTGCTCTTTCCGAAACAGTATGAGAACTGAAATTCAGCCATTCCTTCACAGTTTCTGGATTTTGTGGTGAAGTTCTCCAACCAAGGTCTACAAAAATACGTATATTAGGGGAAAATGTGCATAAAAATAAATACGTTATTGAAAACAACATTTAAAAATTGCATTCTGTTAAGAGGAAATTGCTTGCAAAAATATGTGTACTTTAGTCAAAACTGCATACAAACTTTCTACTTGGAAAAAGATGCACTAAAATGCTAATGGCTTTTCACGAGGATTTTCTTTTTAAAAATTGCAAATTGCTGCAAAAATGTGGAGAACTGAATTTCAGACTGGAAAAAATAAGAAACTGCTAGAACTGAAATTGACTGATCTTTCCATCTCTGCTGCCAAGTGGGGCTCCTTGAGCAGGTCTCCCTGGGAGTGACTGGGCTTGATGACATGTCAATGCTCCCAGAGGGAACTGTACAGGAAAGGTATTTACATGGGGAGGGGGGAGAACTGTGTTTTTTCCATACATGCCAAGTGGGGAGGGGAAAGAAGCAGCACCCAACCTCAAACCACCTCGTAAGTTGTCTAAGAACTGAGATGGAGCAGATTTCAAAAGGTCCATCTCCCTCCAGGTCACTCACCAATTCTCTGCCTGACCTACCTCCCAGGGTTGTTGGGATGCTAATATGGAGAAGTATGCCACCTTGCGCTCCTTGGAGAAAAGGTGGGATATAAAAGTAATAACAAACAAATCTATTAAAATCCAGGAAATGTGTGAGTATCAGAACAGCGTGAAGGCACTTCTTGAAGCCACACCCTTTTTGGCATTGATTGATATCCTGAAATGCCGTCAGCACTACCTGTACATCTCAGAGAACCTGGGAGGTGGAGGGAGGTAGTAACAATTATTAAAGGATCAGAACTTTTCTTTCTCCATAAATGCCTGGGCAATCAACCATGATGGAGGAAGGGAGTTGAGCCCAAGTGCCCATGGATGATGGCACTCTCCACTTGGCTCCCTTCCATTGAGGAGAGGATGTCAAGCTCTGGTTATCACATTAGCCTGTCGCCTGTTGTCAGTCAGTGTTTGGACGACAGCATATATCGTCCTCTTCCAGGCTGATTTCTGACAGGCAGGAGCTAATCGAGGAGTTTCCTGCACACAGAGGTTACGCCAATTTAACAGCATCAATTTAAGGAGTGACTGAGGAGAACAGGCTCACATTTTCCAATCAGAAACTTCTGACACAGGAGAAGCCTTCCTTTCTTTTCTTTCCCCCCCCTTTTATTTCTACCCAGCCATATTCACGTCCCTATAATAACCAAGGCTGCGAATTTTAATTTCTTTAATGGGACACTTAATCAGCTAAAGTCAAAGCCATCTTGCCCTGGTGGGGCTGTGGCTGGCAGAACAACAGAGATTTCTCTCTCCCTCGCCCTTTTTTTGTAATGTATTTATCCCATTGCCGGCTCCTCAGTTGTCTTGCGCTATCGCTGCCAGTGTTGCTTTCAATCTTGGTTTAAATTTGATTATATGTTTAATTCATGTTTATATTTATTTTTGCTAGCTCTGGAGGGGGGAGGAAGGGGGGATGTCTCCCAATTTGTGGGACAGACAAAAATCGGGAGACAAATATTTGAATAAACGATACAGGCATTTACAGGGCTGTCTTCAATGGCCTCAGGGAGGGACAGGCATGTCCATTTCGGTTTCACATTTTTCCACATTCTTCACATTTCCACATCTATTTGCAATTTTTTAAAAAAATAAATAAAAGACCTTATTAAAAATTCATCAACATTTTAGTCCAATGATACATTTCTTACATACATAGGTTGGTATGCAATTTTGCCTAATGGGCCTAATATACACATTTTTACAGAGCAATGTCCCAATACAAGTTTATTATTATTATTATTATTATTATTATTATTATTATTATGCCTCTCCTCCTAGAAGGAGCCCAGGGTAGTATACAAAAACACTAAATACATCTTTTAAACATGTTAAAAACAAAACATTGTTAACAACATCTTTAAACGTAAATCTTTAAAACATATTTTTTAAAAAAGCTAAAAGCAATTCCAGCACAGATGCAGACTGGGATAAGTCCTCTACTCAAAAGTCATGTTGAAAGAGGAAGGCCTTTAATGGGCGCTGAAAAGACAACAGTGTTGGGGCCTGTCTAATATTTAAGGGGAGGGGATTCCAAAGGGTCGGTGCCACCACAATAAAGGCCCTATTTCTATGTTGTGCAGAATGGACCTCCAGATGAGATGATATCTGCAGGAGGCCTTCACTTTCAGAGCGCACTGATCGACTGGGTGTATAATGCGTTGTACATGTATCTTGATGCACAATGCATGCATTTTGATGCTCACTTTACCCTAGTATATGAATTTCTGTACACATTACTTGGCACTGCAAAATGTTGGGAAGTGCACATTTCGAAGGATGGCTGGATTCCCATGTGCATAGTGTAAATTATGTAACTTTATATTTAAATTTGAACTGAATTGACTCTCCCCTCCCTGCCCCACATCCCTAACCACAGGAAGTTCTGTGTGGACCACAAAGGAGGCCCACCAGGACTAGCAGGTTGTTATTTATGCCCCAGGAGTTCCCTTGGTTATGCTCGTAGAAAGACCTGCTGTTGCAGATACTCCCCTAGTTTTGTTCGCCTTGTGATGGAGGGGGAAACTGAGCTGCAGTGGGGCTAGGCCTGGGTAACCACCTCCAAATCCCCCTTTGCTTCCTCAACACATCTTGAGAGAACCAGCAGTAATCTATTCCATCCCGTGATCTACATCAGTGAATCTTCCTCCCTCTAATAAATGGCAATAGGATTGTTCTACTTAATAGTAAATCTTTAGCCATACTCACAGTAGCGCAGACCCATCACTGGATACGTAGCATACATCCATTCAATAGGTCTACTCTGAGTTAGGGATGGGGAAGAAATTTGATTCGGTTCAC
The DNA here is from genome assembly GCF_030035675.1 of Rhineura floridana. Lineage (NCBI taxonomy): Eukaryota > Metazoa > Chordata > Lepidosauria > Squamata > Rhineuridae > Rhineura > Rhineura floridana. The sequence continues at coordinate 2,254,216 of NC_084500.1, read as the reverse complement.
ATTTAAAGCTGAATTTATCACATTTGCACTTTCCAAAATAATAGAACGGAAACGCAGCCATCCTTCAGGATTTGCCCTTATCCGAATTTTGTGACGCAGTTCTCCAGCCAAGCACATATTCAGGGAAAGTGTGCATAAAAATGAATCTATCACTGAAAATAGCATAAGCAAAAATGTACCGTGTGAGCAGAAATGGCTTGCAGAAATGGGTACATTAATCAAAACCGCACACCAAAATACGTTTCTTAAGAGAAATTCACACTAAAATGCAGAAGAATTTAAATGAGGTTTTTTTAAAAAAAAATGCAAATTGCTGCAGAAATGTGGAGAACTGAATGTGCAATTGGAAAAATGAGAAGCTGAGTGTACCAAAATGGACAGCGCATAGTTGAACTATGGAATTTGCTCCCACAAGACGCAGTGATGGCCACCAGCTTGGATGGCTTTAAAAGAAGATTAGACAAATTCATGGAGGACAGGGCTATCAATGGCTACTAGCCGTGATGGCTGTGCTCTGCCACCCTAGTCAGAGGCAGCATGCTTCTGAAAACCAGTTGCCGGAAGCCTCAGGAGGGGAGAGTGTTCTTGCACTCGGGCCCTGCTTGCGGGCTTCCCCCAGGCACCTGGTTGGCCACTGTGAGAACAGGATGCTGGGCTAGATGGGCCACTGGCCTGATCCAGCAGGCTCTTCTTATGTTCTTATGTAGATCCATCCTTAGAGTAGGCCTTCTGAAATTAATAGACAAGTCGCTTGTGCCCATTGAGTTCATTAAGTCTTCTCTGCATACAATTTAGTTGGTTGTCATCCAATGGCAGGAACAGGAAGCAGGAAGTCAGCCAGAATCTGCAGATTCTTTCTTGCGGCATACAACAGCACACTCGCAGCCCTGCCACCCTGGTCAAATTTTGATGCAAAGAAGCTATTAGTGCTAGGACATTTGTTCCTTCTGTCTCTGTTTTTATCTTTATTTATGACCCATCGACTACTGCAATTATACATCTATAACATGCATTTAATATGCTGCCTAACTAATTTGAAAAGGGCTGTGCTGCAATTTTAACATAAATTAAACTGTTCCATAAATCATCCCCCCATCCGCTGTTTTGATGCAGTGCTTGAAGCCTCCCAAAAAGCTCTCTCGATTGGAAGCCACTTCTTTGCGACCTCTGAGAGAATCCTTTGCAGTAAATTGGATGGCATCCAGGAACAGAAGGGAAATGGGGCCAAAATTTTGCTTTTAGCATTCAAAGGCGCCAGCGTTCTTTGGGTCCCCTGATGTCGCCGGGCTACAACTCCCATCATCCATAGCCATTGGCTAAGCTGACTGGGGACGATGGGAGTTGTAGTCCGACAACGTCTGGGGACCCAAGGTTGAAGAACACTGGCCTGAGTGACTCAAAACCAGGTTGCCAGATGTACAGCCTTGTTGACCCATATATCCCTGCCTGACAACCGTGCTCCTCTGATGGGGCACTACTAAGAATAATGCATGCCTCAGAGGCATGCTTCCTATGCACTAGAAACTGGACTTTTAGTGTTGCAGCACCAGCCTTCTGGAATTGGTTACCAATTGAAATTAGACAAGCATTTTTATATTTATCAAAGATATTAAGAACATAAGAGGAGCCTCCTGGATCAGGTCAGTGGCTCTGGCCTTGTCTACTGCTGGCATCAGTAGAAAAAAAATATTTCTTATCTCTTTCCTTTTGCCCCCCCCTCCTCTGACTCTGGCCCCCGGTTTTGTTGTCTGTCTTACTTCTTTAGCGCAGCTCCATTCTGTTGCAACAAAGAGAAACTGATTGGTTCCCCACTCATATGATCCTCCTGCTAGGTGCTCCCAAAAGCTTGTTCCAGAAGGTCTTCTGCTGTTCCTGCAGTCCTTATGTCGGCCTCATCGAGATTCCCCTACACCACTAGGAAGTTGTTCTCTGAGAGACAAGGCGCTGCTCTTTTCCCAACAGCCTCTGGGGCACAGAACAACTTGGGGAGCTCCTTGAAAGTGTGGACTAAAACCCAGAGTGGACTCCACTGCCCCACAGACATGGGTGCCACTTGGCACCACTGCAAAGTTATTCATGGGAGAAGGGGCAGCTGCTTGCATCTCTTGCGCTGGTTGCTCTCAGCACAGTCAAAAAAAAACTAATGGGACTGTAGATCATCATGGCATTATGCAAAGTACCATTTGCATAATCATTATGCAAATTGGGGCAGATAACCAGCTTAAGCCAGAGTCAAGCTCCTTTTTCAAGGGCCTCTCTCTCTCCCAGGCAGTGTTTGGTCCTTACAGAACAATTCCTCCAAAAAAAAAACCCCAGGTGATTAACACACACCCTTTGATCTCTCAAAGTCTGTCGTGGGAAAAAGTTTGTACCAAAGATTGAATGAAAATGCTCCTCCTTGAACCCACTAGCCTTTTAGCAGAGACGGCAGCTCTTCCACACAGCCTTTTCCTTCCTGAGCTATTCTGGGGGTTGCCCAGAAGATCCCCAAGTGTGGTGCAGTGGTTAGAGTGTTGGACTAGGACCTGGGAGACCAGGGTTCAAATCAGCCAGAGTCAGTCAGACTCACCCCCCCCCAAAAAAAGAATCTGGGCTTCTCACTACTTAAGACATGGTTGCTGCCACAAACTCCTCCCCATCCTAAAACTTAAACATGCACGCGTGCACACATGCGCACACACATTGAGGGCTGGCCCAAAGCATTTTTTGCCGCCCTGGGCTCCTACTGGGAGAAAGGGTGGGACATAAATCTAATACATCATCATCACCAACATAATTTTGCTGCCTGAGGTGAAGGAGAAGATGGTTCCCCCCTTCCCAATTCCACTTTGATAAGCAAGCCGGACTAGCAGATGAAACATACTTTGACAATGACTTCAGGATGACAACATACACACACACACACGAGAGAAGCAAGCTAGCTCAGGGGACAAGGGGCAGACCAACTAGGTGACATGCACAGCTCTGCCCTCCAACACCTTACCACCACTCCCTTAGCATCGGCCACCTGAGGTAGCCGCTTCACTGTGCCCAGCGTTAGGACCAGGCCTCCCTAGAAGCCTTCTAGGATGGTATAGAACCCATCACATTGTGAGACCAGCTGAAAATGGTGGTGGTGGGTGGCTCCATGTCAGTGGGGCAGCGGAATCCACTCTGGGTTTTAGTCCGAACTTTCATGGAGCCGTCCAAGGTGCAACACTTGAACAGCAGAACCTGGAGGGAATTCCTATGGTTTCTACTGCTTTCCACCCTCTGAGGTCTTGGTACCGTTCTTAGCCAGGCCCTGTTCTTATCATTCACCACAGACTGCTGACTGTTCCTTCTGCCTCCATGGCTTCCCATGAACTCAGCCTCCTCCAGGGCTGCAGTATCTCTATCTGTCACTTGTCTTAAAACAGTAACAGTCTGTTTATAAGTTTATTTAAACATCTGTACCTATATCTACCTGTGTGGAGAAGGGCCATCACTCAGGGGCAGAGCATCTGCTTTGCATTTAGAAGGTCCCAGGTTCAGTCCCTGGCACCTTGAGGTATGGCTGGGAATGCTCCCTTCCTGAAACCTTGGAGAGCAGCTCCATGGCTGTGTGGGGAGCAGCTGTCAGTCAGTGCAGACAGCACTGAGCTAGTTGGACCAATGGCCTGAGGCAGATTCCTCTCGTCCCCCCCACACAACAGGGCCTGTGTTCCAAGCTGCTCTTTTTCTCTGAGTGCACTTCACACATTTTAATTGCAATATGCTACTGTTTACAGTGGATAGAGGGAAAGCGGAAAGTTTGTAGTGCATGCCTCCTCTCTGTGTTATAAACCAGGACTGTCTGGCAACCTGACTTTTCCTCCTCTACCTGCCCTTCATTTCGCAGTCAGTGGAGCAGTGAATTAGCTCTGGGTTTCCAGAGAGCCAGTGTAGTGTAGTGGTTAAGGTGTTAGACTATGACCTGGGAGACCAGAGTTCGAATCCCGACATAGCCATGGAGCTCACTGGGTGACCTTGGGCCAGTCACTGCCTCTCAGCCTCATGAAAACCCTATTCATAGGGTCACCATAAGACGGAATCGACTTGAAGGCAGTCCATTTACATTTTCCATCCAAACATTCAATGAACTGTTCAAGGTGCTGAAACTTTTTTTTAGTTCATTTCAGGACCTTGGACAGCCCCTTAAATGCCCATGCTAAAACCCAGAGCGGATTCCCTTTCAAGGAGGTGCTGAACCACCACCAAAAAAACCCCCAGGTTCAGCACTTTGAAAGATTGGGCTAAAGCCCAGAGCAGATTAGCTGCCCCAGTGGCATCAGATCCACCAGTCTCCACTCCTCTAATTAATCATCTCCAGTTCCTCCTAGTTCTTTTACAGCATGAGTGGGGAAACAATGGCCTTCCAGTTGCTGCTGAACTCCCATTTCTCATCATCCCTGGCCACTGGGCATGCTGGCTGGGGTTGATGGGAGTTGGAGTCCAACAATATCTGGAGGGCAATAGGTTCTCCAGTCTTGGTTTACAGGATATATCTCATTAGTTCACCCTACAGCATTATTATGGTGCTTAAAAGGGTGCTAGATGTGATGGCTATATATCCTGCCTCAATATGAGAAGGTTATCAATGGCTGCTAGCCATGAGGGCTATGTTCTGCTTCCAATATCAGAGGCAGTGTACCTCTGGATACCATTTGCTATGGATCATCAGCAAAAGAGTGCTATGGTGCTCATATCCTGCTTTCAGGCTTCCAGAAGGAGCATCTGGTTGGCCACTGTGGAAAATAATAATTTGGTATGATTCAGCAGCCAGGCTCTTATGTACTTATAGGTCTGTTGCCACATGGACAAGGCCCAAAGTAAACCCTAGGCAATTGTCACCTGGCTTGGTTTGAAGGGAGATGACTGGATACTGAGAACCTTTTCAATTGGCCCTTGTTACAATTGTTGGGACTAAGGATTCTATACTTTGGAAAAGGTATACGTGTAAGATTGATTTAGGGGCTTGCAAATAATTTCACACTGTGCCACTTAAATGTGTTGAATTAGAGAAATCGAAAACAGGAAAAGGAAAGTGGAAATGAAAGAGGACCAGGTCCTGGGATCAAATTAGTTGCCTTTTTGGCATCCTGTTGTTGCTGACATTGAGTGGTAAATTACTGAAGATGACTAAGAGTGGATAGGGCAGTGTTCCCAATGAGGTATTCACAGTCTTAAGAAAAAGGGGAACTGTTCAGTACTGAAACTGCTAAAAATGAAGAAGAAACTCTGTGTAAGCACAAAGAACATTTGGACATGATCTAAGTGTGGTTTTGGATCAAACGAAGAAGGAAGTTGGGTCTCACACAGAAATAAGTAAGAAGACACAAAGAGCAGGGAACTAAACATGAAGTGAAAGACCCTAAATTAGATTGTTCACAGAGACATTTTAGGGCTGGACCTGGGTCTACTTTGAACCTATGAATGACAGATTCTAAACTCAGGGATGTTGTCTCCTCTTCAGAATCCTGATGAGAGGACCCACCTCCAGGGGTGTGAAAACCAGTTGCCAGAAGCCTCAGGAGGGGAGAGTGTTCTGCACTTGGGTCCTGCTTGCGGGCTTCCCCCAGGCACCTGGTTGGCCACTGTGAGAACAGGATGCTGGACTAGATGGGCCACTGGCCTGATCCAGCAGGCTCTTCTTATGTTCTTAAATGTCTTTTTTCTATTCTTCTTTAATATTGTAAGTGTTTAAGCTCTGGCTATGTAAGAAGAGTATGAGAATATGTTTGTCATTTTTTCCTAATTAATGAAGTGCCTCAATCAACATTTAACTACAGCCAGTGTGGTGTAGTGGTTAGAGAGTTGGACTATGACCTGGGAGACCTGGGTTCAAATCCCCACACAGCCATGAAGCTCACTGGGTGACCTTGGACCAGTCACTGCCTCTCAGCCTCAGAGGGAGGCAATGGTGAACCCTCTCTGAATACCGCTTACCATGAAAACCCTCTTCATAGGGTCAATGGAAGTCAGGATAGACTTGAAGGCAGGCCATTTCATTTCAAGGTGCTTTGAGAGCCAGCATGGTATAGTAGTTAAGGTGTTGGACTACAACGTGGGAGACCAGGGTTCAAATCCCCACACAGCCATGAAGCTCACTGGGTGATCTTGGGCCAATCACTGTCTCTGAGCCTCAGAGGAAGGCTCTGGTAACCCCACTCCCTGAATACCGCTTACCATGAAAACCCTGTTCGTAGGGTTGCCATAAGTCGGGATCGACTTGAAGGCAGTCCATTTCATTTTCATGCTGGTTGTGTACATTGACTCTGGTTCCAATGATGTGTCTGCTAAACTGCCTGCCTTCAGAGTGAGGAGCTGTTGCTTGTTTGTGACCTCTTAGCAGCTTTTGAATAATCAATAACTTCTAACACCTAAAACCATGCCAATGATGGAGCAGGCCTTTAAACATTACCCCACCACAACGGTGGTATCATTTCTTCCAATAATGAACCAGGATTGCACCCAAAACAAGGCCAAACAGAAGCCAGGAGAAGGGTTAGAATTCTTGTGGGAGGAGAGAGCAAAACCTTTGGTAAAAACTCACTCCCCTCTGTTCCCAAAAAACCCAGCTCAAGGAGGACTAAGCATGATGAGCAATGATGAATGAAAATTTAGATAAGATCTCTCTCTCTCTTTGTGTGTGTGTGTGTGTTTAACCCATTACTGATCCACGAGAGAGTCTCTCCTATGACTGTTAAGCTTACTCAGGAGTCTCTGAGGGACTTTATTAAAGGCTTCTTGAAACTCCAAGCACACTATGTCACCTGTATCAACTCTGTCTCTATGTCTGTTGACTCTCTCAAAGATCTCTACTAAGTTAGTGAGACAGGACTTGCCTTGTAGAAGCCATGCTAGTTCTGTGTCAGCAAGGCTTGCCCTTCTACAGTATATGGTTAGTAGTTCTATCTTTCATCATAATTTCCACCAGCTTTCCTGGAACATGCATCTCTGAGAATGGGGAAGCTGAGCCTAGATATGGATGGATCAATCTATTTCCATTCCATTTTTATATGTGTCTGGTAAGTCCATTCCATTCCATTTTATGCACATTTCCCCCAATAAAAGCCACACAAATGATAGCATCTGCATCCATTCATATTGATTTCAAGTAGATGACAAGGGACAAAAGGTGCTGTGTTGCTAATAAGTGTACATGGGAGGGAGTTTGGGGAAAGGGCTATAGCTCAGTGGTTAGAGTGCATCCTTTGAATGTAGAAAGCATCAGGTTCAGTTGTCCATGTCTCCGCTTACAAGGATCCCAGATGGAAAGGCTGGAAAGGGTAAAGACAAGGTCATATGTTCAAATAGTAGGAAAAACTGGCTGTTTTGCTGTTGTTATTTGATTGTATACATTTTGGCGGATATGCCAAAATGGCAATTGAAAACATGAACTCTGCTTATGAATGGAGACAGGCCTTTAAAGGTAAGCTTAAGTGAAATAATGCTAAGTATGGATGGGGGGAAATTTGTTCAATGCTCCTTTTACTCCCTACCAAATTCACATGTCCTGAATTTTGGGATGCAGTTCTCCAACCAAAGACTATGTACAAAAACAAGAGCATATATTAGGGGAAAGGATGCCCAAACACGTGCGTATGAGTAAAAATAACATATGAAGATGCATTATATATTTGGGACAATTGCTTGCAAGAATGCATATATCAGGCCGTGCTTCATACAAAAATGTGTATGTTTGAAGAAATGCACACAAAATTATGTACAGATTTTTAATCAGAGGGGTTTTTTGGTGGGGGATCAAGCTGATTCACAACTAGGCAAACTGAACTTAAGATTGGGGGGAATGTGAAAGGGAGATGAATGGAAATGGACAGATTTGTCTGTTTCTTATGTCAAGTATATTTTCATGGAGAAAAGGAAATTGACCCTTCTGGCACGCTTCTGTAGATCCACAATTCAAAGTACACCTGTGCTTTTTTATTCCCTATGCATTGTCTTTCTCTTCTCTCATGGAAAGTGGTTGAAATATCTGGCATTAAAAGAAGATTATGTCCCATGATCTCTCCACCCACCCCCACTTTTGTGCTTTACATTCAACAACAACAATGTGTGTTTTAATTGATTGCATTTTTGTTCATGCAAAAACCAAGAGCAAAAATGAGACAATCCACCTCCGCAATAAATGTTTTTGGCTGGAGACCTCCTGAATCTTCCTTTGTCTCTCACACGAAGCTGCAAAGTGAGCAGGAAGAGCCAATAGGATTTAATAACCTGAAAGAGATGGACAGATTAAGCAGGTGCGTGTGAAAAGGGCTGAGACTCAGAGAGGGGGAGAATAACAGGTTGTGCGTTTCTTTTTTGTTTTAATTTTTTTTATTCCTTTTAGTGGGAAATGAATTCCTTCTGTTTTTCCACTGATCCCTTTTAGATATGGTGTGCAATTGCTGCTTTGGAGAAAGTACAAGACATGTCAAGGAGAGCGGACCCAAAATTGCTCAGAAGACTTTTTTTTTTTTAAAAAAAAGCAAATTTCTGAGATTTTTCTTTTTTTCCTCACTGCTGGATAAAGCCGGCCAATTTGCAGAATTTTCTTTGAATATTCACCACCATTTGTGGGTGTGTAAGATGCCATTCCCACACACACATGCAACACACAAAAGATACACAAACATTATGCCTCTTTTTGTGGCAGATGATTTTTCACACACACACACACCTATGCCCAAGAATAACACTATGTTTTTGTGGGAGAGGCAAATGGTGGCCAGGCTGCCAGCACAGGTTCTGTTTTAAGAAAAAAGAATCCTTAAAGAAAAGCCAGAAGCTCTTCTACTCTCAGTGCTAACGGTGAGCCCCCATGTTGCTCCAGAATGTGCAATTTGGATAAATTTGGCTTTAAATGTGAATTGAATTGCATTTCTCCCCCAATCCCTACAGACAACAATGGTCCCCGATGCCCCATAAACACCAGTACAGATGGAAGCCATTCTGTCTGCACCTCTCCAGTCTGAGGAGGTCGTATTTCTGCCTTTCGATTCTTAGTGCTCCAGTCCAGAAGTTCAAACAGAACCACCATCTCCACCGTGCAGAAGGAGTCTGTGGTTTCTGAAACAGGCAAGTACCCTGTAACCAAAGGAGCTTCCCCCCTGGCGGAGCTGCAGAACTAACCATCCAGACTGGGCCGCAGCCTGATGTAAGCCTCAGTCTGTCGCTGAAGCAACATTCTCAACCTGCTCCAGGAGAAGCCCTGCATGGAGCTGTCCATCCTGAACGCGTTGCCTACTAGAGCCATCACCTGCTTCAGGACAAATGCCTACCAATCTTAGGGGCTGATGTTACAGTCAAGTTGCCTTCTGCACCTGAAGAAGGCTGCAATATCTGAGCACACAAATATCCCCCTTTATCCACTTATGCCTCAGCTGTCAGTTCTTCTGGGACCTGACCCCACCTTGCCCCAGTTAACACACACCTGGAAGTTGTGCCTCACCTTTCAATTAAATGTGTTGCATTTAAATGCATTTCAGATCCTCTCCTTAACCCTCAGATGCCATAATGCTGCAGCAGCTGTGTTTGTGAAACTCTGGGCATGACTCTTCCAGTGCATAACCCAAAGCTACGAGGGCTGAAACAGATATTCTTAAAATAAACCTAGACTCCAGGAGCATCTCTTTTTCTGCCTGTATCCTCTGTCTTGTGGGCCTGAATTATAGGTTTTTTGTGTGACAGTCAACTTTCCGAAACTTTCCCACCCCACACACATATGGGGGGAAGTTACAGGTCAAATTTTGCCATCTAATGTTTTTGTTGCCTTCCTGAACATTTCAGCTCACATTAAAAAAGGGTAATTGCATGAGAAAGCCACACTTGCCTGCTGGATCAGAGAATCTAGCCGAGTGCACCATCCTAACAGCCACAGATCCAGATGGCCATGCTAGCAGATGTTTGGGACAACCGTGGAGCAGATAATGGCTTTTCTGCCATTATTTCATAACTCCGTAGGTGGGAGATGAGGGCACTTCTATTTTCCATATGAACTTTCTTAATAAAAAACCCAAATTATTACCCTGCAAAGAAATACAATTAGCATTCTGCGGCCTCACTTAGGTTTGTTACCACTTGTGAGACAAGGGGCCGTGGAACTGTTCTAATGCATTTTGCTGCTAAAATTGCCCACACATATTTTAAAAATAATCATGTAGGTGGGGAAAGATTCTCACACTGCTGAAATGAATCCAAGGACACCGCGTTTTGACCAGGTTGAATGAGCAAGCTGTGGGCAGCTTTCCCTGATAGTTGGAAGGTGCAGATGCTAATGGTTGCAACTCCCATCAGCCCTGCCCATTGGTCCTGCTGCCCGGCACTAGTGGCAGTTGGAGCTCAACAACATCTGCAGGGTGGCAGGTGCCCTATCCCTGGGTCATACAGGTTGGCAGATGCTGCCAATTGGAGTTTAGGAACATAGAAAGCTGCCTTACGCCGAGTCATATGGTTGATCCATTGAGCTCAGTACTGTCTACACTGACTGGCAGCGGCTCTCCAAGATTGCAGATGAAGGTCTCTTCCAGCCCTTCCTGGAGATGCCAGGGATTGAACTTGGGACCTTCTGCATGCAAGGCAGATGCTCTGCTGCTAAGCAACGAGCCTTCTTTCTCTACAGTGTCCTGAAAGTTATGAAGCTGGGCGCCTGCAGAGGTGCCCCAGATTTGGGACCTTTGCCTTTTACACAAGCCACGAAGACTTGTATTTTTAGGCTGGCCAAATGTCACAACTGAGCTTTGGTCTTCATTGGATTTAGTGGCACCCTTTGATCCTACTTCTGCTTTTCACAGCCACTTTCCTCCAGTAGGGACGGGTGACTCCACTGTCAGTGGGGCAGTGAATCCGCTCCAGGTTTTAGCCTGAATTTTGAAGGAGCTGCCCTAGGCATAACTACTCAAGCTAAGACATTGTTGCAGCAATTAGACATACCCTATGAGACCATTTAAGCAGGCTTGGGGAAGGCTCTGTTTATTTACATGGGGATTTCTCTGAACAGGATTGTGTGAACAAGTGAGCACTCCTACAGACAATATGTATATTTGAATACGTTTGGGCAGCTCCTTGGAAGTTCAAACTAAAACCTGGAGTGGATTCTACTGCCCCGCTGACATCAGAGCCACCAGCTGCCATGGCTCCCTCACTTTGCTATTGATTTGTTTCTTTGTTTATTACATTTCTACCCTGCATTTTTTTCATAGGAGAGCCAGTGTGGTGTAGCAGTTAACGTGTTGGAGTACGACCTGGGAGACCAGGGTTCGAATCCCCACATAGCCATGAAGCTCACTGGGTGACCTTGGGCCAGTCTTTGCCTCTCAGCCTCATGAAAAACCTATTCATCGGGTCACCATAAGTTGGAATCAACTTGAAGGCAGTCCATTTACATTTACATTACTTTTCATGATTGAAACCCCAGTCGGCTTGCATATGGTTCCTAGGCAGTCTCCCATCCAGGCACTTGGTGGGTTGCCTGTTCTGGATGGGGCCACACTCTCCCTGAAGGAGCAGGTGTGTAGTCTGTGGGTGCTTCTAGATCTAATTATGTCACTGCAGGCACAGTGCCTTTTATCAACTTCAGCTGGCCGTACTGCTATGACGATTCCTGGATTGGGACAGCTTGACCACCATTGTCCATGTATTTGTAAAACATAGTAACTGGCTACCAATTAGTTTCTGAACTCAATTCAGAGTGCTGGTTTTGATCTGAAAAGCCTTATCTGGCTCAGAACCTCAAGGACCATCTCTCCCCCTCCATGAACCAACCCAGACCCTGCATTCTTCATCTGAGGCCCTTCTCCCTGTGTCTCCTCCCAGGGAGGTGCAGACAGTGAGAAAGGGCCTTTTCAGTGCTGGCTCCCTGGTGCCATCATTATTTATTTTTTTGGCACCAGCCAAAAACCTTCCTTTGTACCTGGGATTTTGGCCCTTAATTTGAAGAGCCTTAGGTATCAATGACCTCTTTTAATGCGACAGCTCTTGCAACAGCTGTCTTTTTTTATATACTGATCTGTTTCTAGGCTGTGTTGCATTTGTTGTTTTAATGGGTTTGTTGTAATTGGCTTTCATCTTATTGCTGTAAGTCGCTTTGAGTTGCTTTGCAAGGAAAGCAACTAAACAACAACAACAGCCTTAGGTTAGGGTTACTGCAGTGCACTCTGTGTAGCACCGCCCTTGAGGTTGGTCCAGAGGCTAGTGCAGGAAGTGGTAGTTGGGTTGCTTATGGGGGCAAAGTACCATCAGTATGTGGCATCTTTCTTGTGGGTTTGCACTAGTTGCTAGTCTGCTACTGGGCCACTTTCAAGGCTTTTGGTACTAACGTACAAGGCTGTATACAACTCAGGACCAGGTTACTCGAGAGCCCCCCTTATTCCTTATATTCCCAATAGGTCATTGCATTCTGCAGGAGAATGTCTCCTTAAAATATCAGAAGCCCAACCCACAGTAGCTCAGAGCAGGCTTTTCATTGTTCTGTCGAACAGCATCCCTGCTGAGTTCCGACAGGCACCTGCTATTTGCACTTTCTGGAAACAACTGACGACAGTTTTGTTTTGACAAGATTTTCAGGCTGGATGGAAAGGTCTCTGCCTTAGGTTTAAAAATTATACAAAAGGAACAGCTATCTTTAGGATATTTTTGCTGCTGTTTTTTAGAAAAACTATTTTTAGCGTTTTTCATGATACCCTTGTAAATCACCTTGAGAAGAATGTAAAAGCTGGCTCATAAATAGATAAAACAGGGGGTCTTTCCACTCTTAAATCCATCCCTCCAGTTACTGAGGTAAGCAACTGACAGCCATGGGTCAGCCTAAAGCAGGCAGTGGAGCCTGGTGGCAGGACAGTGAATCTGCTCCAGGTTTTAGCCCAAACTTTCAAGGAGCTGTCCAAGGTGCTGAACCTAGTTTGGGAATCGTTTTTCAGTGCATTGGACAGCTCCTTGAAAGTTCACTGGCATCAGTAAACAAGTAAAGCAAGTAAAGGCTTTTTTATTCCAACAGGCCTTCGGGATAGAAGGTGTTTAGAATTGGGCTTTACAAGGCTTGTTTTATTGTTTTACATTATTATCTGTATTATTTTAAATTGTGTTTAGATTTTTAAGTGCCTTTTACGGTTTTAAGGTTATGCATAGTTTAATTGTATTTTAATTGTATGTTTTTATATGTTTTTAACTACATGTACTTTTATTTGTAAGCCACCCTGAGTTCCAGTTTGGAAAAAGGGCGGGGTAAAAATAAAGTTTCATTCATTCATTCAAAGTCACCAGCCTCCACTGACAGAAGAGTTATTCTAGTAATACAATAAGATGCTTCAGAAAGCAATACAGAACCAAGATAGCATGGGCAATCTTTGTGGGTCCCTGGCACTCCATCTTCCCCATTTAGATTTGGAGTGAAAGACCTGGGAAGCCTGTGGGTACATGAAGTGTAAGTCTCCTGCCCAGGGCTGGGAGAGAAATTCAGTCAGGTAGCATTTAAAGCCAAATGTACCAAGATTCGCACTTTCCAAAACAATAGGAGTCATACTTCAAAATTTGCACTTATCTGAATTTTGCGATGTAGTTCTTCAACCCACCAATGTTGACAAAAAGGAAAACATGCATCCAAAAAATGCATTCTACGGCAAGAAGTTGCTTGCAAAAATGTCCCCATTTGTAAAACTGCATGCCAAAAAATGTAGTTATTAACAGAAATGTGCATGAAAATGGTGAAGAATTTTCATCAGGATTTTTTTTGCTGCAGAAATGGGGAGAACTGAATTTAAGAATGGGACTGAAATTAACAGATCCTTCCACCCCTACTGCTGCCTGAAACTTGGACAGTGGCTGGCAATCAGTATAGACAATAGTGAGTTAGATGGGTCCAATGGGGCTGACTCAAGAATATAACGCAGCATCTCATGTTGCTATGAATTCCACAGGGGAATTATTACCCGTGTAAAGTGCTTTCCTTTGTCTCTCCCGAGTCCACGGCCAATCAGTTTTACTGGGTGACCCTGAGAGATTTAGCATTATGAGAAAGGAAGAGGAAAAAAGAACTGTTTTCTCCTTACCATTTATAATTTCATGAGGCATTCCTAATTGTATAACCCCCCATCACGTCCCGTCCCGTGACTCCCCCCTCCTCCCGGCTGCTGAAGCATCATTTTTTTCTTAGCCACAAAAGACTCAAATGCCATAACATTTAAGGAGAGAGAACATACGCAGGCCTTGCTGGTGGTCCCACTGCCCTTTGAGGTCTGAGAGGTGCTGGAGTGCAGAAGGGCCTCCTTTGTGCCCCCCCCGATTATAGATCTCCATCTCCTGGGAGGTATGTCTGGTGCCATCATTGCACTTTTTGTAATCAATAGCACTTTGATGCCACTTCCACCATCAGAAGGAGGCAAACATTAAAGGGAAAATGTGGGGAACCTGTCACCACCACCAATAATAATAAGCTGCCCCTTTGGGTGAAAAAATGAGCCCTTTGGGGACAAAATGGCTCCCCTCACCAAAATAAACACACACACACATTTTGTTCCCTGTGAATGGAACTAAAATGGGGGTGTTCACTTTGCTTTCCCCCCCATTATTTATTTTAAAAGATTTATAGAAACTGTTTAACATTAAAAAGTGGTTAGAGTGTTGGACTACGACCTTGGAGACCAGGGTTCGAATCCCCACACAGTCATGAAGCTCACTGGGTGATCTTGGGCCAATCACTGTCTCTGAGCCTCAGAGGAAGGCTCTGGTAACCCCACTCCCTGAATACCGCTTACCATGAAAACCCTGTTTGTAGGGTCGCCATAAGTTGGGATTGACTTGAAGGCAGCCCATTTCCATTTTTTCAGTATTGCTAATAAAACAGTCACTTTAAAGAAAAGCTATACCATAATGTTGGTGATCCCAGCACCAGAAGGAGCATAGTCAGCTCTGGCCAAAGGGTCTGCAGTGATTCTGCCTTTTCGACAAGTACTAGTGTGGCCTAGTGGTTAGAGTGTTGGACTATGACCTGGGAGACCAGGATTCAAATCCCCACACAGCCAAGAAGCTCACTGGGTGACCTTGGGCCAGTCACTGCCTCTCAGCCTCAGAGGGAGGCAATGGTAAACCACCTCTGAATACCGCTTACCATGAAAACCCTCTTCATAGGGTCGCCATAAGTCGGAATCGACTTGAAGGCAGTCCATTTACTTATACAAGGAATAAGATACATGGCACATAACCACATAAATAAAAAATACAGTATAAAAATACAGTGCAAACATTAGCACCTAAGATCCTGCCAGATCAGGCCAGTGGCCCATCTAGTCCAGCATCCTGTTCTCACAGTTGCCAACCAGATGCCCAAAATGGGAATCCCGCAAGCAGGACCTGTGCGCAACAGCAACTCTCCCCTTGGCCTTTCCCAGTGACTGGCATTCGCAAGCACACTGCCTACGACAATGGAGGCAGAGCATAGCCATTATGGCTAGTAGCCACTGATAGCCTTATCCTCCTTGAATATAATAGTTTTACACATTTGCAGTGACCATCAGGGTACTTGATTCACACAAAAAAAGGAATCTTGGTCTTTTTAAAAATAAGTTGTTAGCATGCAATGCAAACATCAATATGTAGGCAATAACCTTTGTTGGGTTGTCGGTTTAGCTGGATGTCCTATGGCATAGTGGTGGCTGGTGGTTCCGTGGGACAGTGGAATCCATGGGTCTGTTCAAGGGGCTGAAGCTGTTCCGGTAAGGCTTATGTCTGTAAATGCCTCAGAAAGTTGGGGCTCCTTGGAGGGAAGGTGGGATACAAATGCAATTATAAATAAATAAGTAAATTCTTTTGCCCTGGGCAAAGCACCAGACTCACTGATGATGCTATATGTATACATTAACAACAACCAGCACTATTCCAGGAATTACCTTTGCCTTGTACCCTGGCCCTGATCATGCTCCTTTCACAGAGGGTTTGAAGAAGGATCAGGGAGTGAATTAGCAACTACTGTAGTCCATGCATTGGTAACCTTAAGAATGGGTTACTGCAATGCACTCTTTGTGGGGCTGCCCTTGGACCTGGTCTGGAAGCTGCAGCTGGTGAAGAATGCAATGGCTAGACTGCTGATGGGGGCAGGCAGCTGAAACATCTGGCACCTCTGCTCAAACATCTGCACTGGCTACCCATATCCTACTAAGCCAGGTTCAACGTTCTTGCGTTGATATATAAAGCCCTGAAACAGGAGCTCCTCCAAGGGAAAGTGGGCTATAAATTTAATAAATAATGTAGGATAACATAACAAGAGCCCTATCAGAGCGCTACTGTCAGAGGCAGTATGCTTCCGAAAACCAGATGCTGTGAATCACAGGGTGGGGGGAGAGTTGCTGTGGCACTCAGGTCCTGTTTGTGGGCTTCACAAAGAGGCCACTGCAAGAACAGGAGGGTGGACTAGATGGCCCCCTTTAGCCTGATTCAGCAGGACTCTTTTTACATTAGCATTAGATTGGGGTCTGTCTGCTGTGAAAAGTGGAACAGAGTTTTCTTCCATCCCCAATCATCCGAGGTCTGAGGATGGTGGGCTGCTTTCTTCTTCATGGGGCTACACTTGTATCTCCTCCCTAGCCTCCCCCCTCTTGTCCCCTGCTCCAGTGTGTGAACTCTCCCTTCGTTGGGAGCACAGAGGCAGAAGCCTTCTGGAGGTCACCCCATTGCACAGCAGCCGAGTGGCTCAGTACAGCTGCGTTCAGCAAAAAGCATCAACAGAAAGATTAGCCTGGCCTGAATCTAACCTGCCCCTTCCCGATGCAATTATTGCAAGCGTGCAACTAGAGCCCTCTCAGACATCAACAGCTGAGAGAGGAGAGGGAAAGAATGTGAGAGGAGGGGAGGCAACGTCCTGATAATTGTGGGTGATCAAGGCCTTTTAGCCAGGCCATAAATCAATAGCAGCTGCTGAGACAATGGGAGATGGCATTGATTTTCCCTTTGCTGGCCTTGGGGATTGAGAGGGGCATTCTGGCAGATGGCCTTGTGACGATCCCACCAGCTGGCTCTACCTGTGATACTCTCACCAGGGCCACCACCTGTCAGGATCTCGGTTTTTATTTGTTCTCTCACATGCTCTAGCACAGATCTCGCAAGACCCCACTGCTAGGCAGCACTACCAGCCACTTCCTGTAAACAATACTGCCTGAGACTTTGCCTTTAGTCTCGTTCTGGCTTCTTGTTACTTTGTGTCTGAGTGCCTTTGCCGTCCACAACCCCCCTTGTATCTTTGTCTATAAAGCATACAATCCTGGGTTGCTCTGGATACTTGACGATGTTACAATATCTCCCTTCACCGCTGCCACCATGTGATACAGTTTCCCTTCAGCCTTGGTAATTACCCTGCCCTCCCTTCTGGTCTGTGAATCCCCAGCCAAGGATCAGGCTTTAGGTAAACCAATAAAAGTATTTATTTGATAACACCAGGAAATAACAAGATTACTTTAGGAATGTTCAACAAGTGTATGGTTTCATTCAGTGTCACTCTTTATGTTTCTGGTCATATATATTCTGCCTAAATACCAGCTAAATATAATCCAACTCCCCCCCAACTCAACTGTCATCCTCTCATTTATACCTTCAGCCATTCAAACACTCAGCCAATCATCATCCAACATTCTCCAGCATTCTAGCCCATGTACTCCCCCCTCTTACTCTGTCACTTACCATATATCACTTAATAAACCCACACTTACCATATTTACAGATATTAATATACAGGGACATCACAGGCCTCCTGTGAGCCGGGCTGCCCGACTGCTGGCACGGGGACGAGGGGGTTGGGGTCACCACATCTCAGATACACCGTGGAGGGATGCAGGCAGAGGTGATGAGAGTTCAAATTAATTGGCATTGCACTTGCTGTTTTGCAGCTAAATATTGGCTTGTATTAAAAGGTGGCTTTGCACTAGGGGGAGCACTTCACTGAATGCAAGGTTGAAGCAGCTCATTCTCACCAAACACCCCACAACCAATTATAGCCCTCTTTGACATAACTGTTGCAGAGGGTGTCGCAACCCCCAGGAGAAATTGTGGGAGGAAGCAGGATCAGCCACTTTGCAGAATTGTTTTTCCCCAAAGTTCTCCACCTTTTGTGTGTGAGTGTGACAGATGTCATTTCCCCTCCATAATCCCCCAGAACAATGCTAGGTCTGGGGCATTGTGGAACAGATAGAGCGGTGGCCAGGTTCAGCAGCTGTGCTCCTGCAGCTACTAGGGTTGAGGGGGGATTCATTTCTGTTCACATTTGAAGCCAAATCTAACAATTTCACCCTTCCCTAAACAAGACAAGAACTGAAACGCAGCCATCTTTCAAAGTTTGCCCTCCGTTGAATTTTGCAAGGTGGTTCTCCGATCAAACAGTGTTTGCAAAAATGCATACACTGGGCAGAAGTCTGCCTGAAAGTAAATATAGTTGTGAAAAATGAGATAGAAAAATGCATTCTGTTAGGTGGAATTGCTTGAAAAATGTATACATTAGTCAAAACTGCGTACAAAAATGTGTTTATCAGGAGAAATTCGTACTAAAATGCCTAAGAATTTCCATGAAGATTTTTTTAAAAAAAAGTTTTGCAAATTTCTGCAGAAATGTGGAGAACTGAATTTGTGATTGGGAAAATGAGAAACTTGGGGAACTGAAATCAATAGGTCCTTATACCCCTAGCCACTACTAATGGCCAGCTTTGCACCCCAAAGAAATCCCACCTCCAGAGACATGTGGTAAAATGGTCCCCTAATTTCTCTGCCCCAAAATAGGGTTGAGATTTCCAAGAGACCATTAGTGGGCAGTTCTGGTTTTTGATCTCACTCGGGAATAACCAGCACCACTTACTGGAGGATTCCAAGACATGTGATGTGATTTCCAGATGGGCCTGTCCCCAGAACCTTGAATTAAATTAAGCACTGGATTCAGAAGTCACATTTTTTGAAGTCTGTCTTTGCCATAAACATCAGAACTGTGGCTAGCGGTAGAACACATGCTTTGCATGCAAATGCTGCAGGTTCAAACCTTATCGTCTCAGAGAAGGGCTAAGAAAGAGACCTGCTTCAAACTCTATGAGAGATGCTGCCAGTCAGTGTAGACCGGGTATGGAGGAACCACCAGATGTTGCTGAACTACAGTGCCCATCAGCTCCAGCCAGCATGGCCAATGGCCAGGGATGGTGGGAGTTATAGTTCAGCAATGTCTAGATGGGCAAAGGTTCCCCACACCTGGTGGCTGGTGGATGCATGCCAGTGGGGCAGTGGAATCCACTCTGGACTTTAGTCTGAACTTTCAAGAATCTGTCCAAGGTGATGATACTGGGGTGGATTCCACTACCCCTCCGACATGGAGCCACCAGGCACCATTGCAGTCCTTGACATCTCCGTTGAAAGGACCTCAGGCAGCTGAAGCTGTAAAGACCTTCTCTTCACATGAGACCCCAGAGAGATGGTGCCAGTTGGAGAAGACAATAGATGGACCACTGGTCTGAACCAGAAGATGGCTCACTGGGGAAGGCCAAGAGGAAGTACCCTTAGATCAGTGGCAGAGCTCGTGACTTCAGTGCCAAGGATCCCACCTTCAACCACCAGCTAAATTAGCCACAGGAACAAACCCTGGAGAGCTGCGGTTCATCAGAGGAGACAATGTAGAGTTTGATGGGTTATTGTGTCTGACTCAGTATAATGCAGTGTCAAACTGCTGGTGTAAACTAGGCAGTGGGCAAGGTGGCAACTCCACCAACCAGGGACTCTAAGAGAGGTCAACTATTTCAATCTGCATTCCTTTTGCATGTTCTGGAACTCATCCATTAATCAAGGAAATGGACCAGTTCCCCTGCCTGGGTTGGCTGTAATTCAATATCTGAGCTTGAGGGGGAGGGGGCCACTCAAGATAATGATGCCAGGAAGATGTATGAATGCTCTGCAGAGGGGAAAGGTCCAGCTTCACCTGTTTAAATGTCACATCTTTAACTAGAGGTGAATGGATCAGACTATTCCCAGTCTGTGTCAATTTTGCATATATGCATTCACAATTCTGTTCTGTCCCACATTCTTTGTGAATCTGAGGATTCTTTACAAAAATATCTGTGCAAAAATCAGTATTTAAATATATATTTTAACACACGTGTGTCTAAATGAATTTTTGCACAGAATGCACATTTCTGAATGTATTTTTTTTCTCAAGGTATGCTTTTGAAAACTTGTTTTGCCCTAAAATATTTTTGTGCACGTTTTATGTGTCTTTTGAGCTGAGAACCCCATTGCAAAATTCAGTGAAGCACTGAATCAAGAGGATAGCTGTGTTTTAATCCACACGTCAGACCAGGAGGGGCAGGTTTTATTTGGCTCATATTGGCTTCTACTCAATTAAGTACCAATTAAATTCTACTCAGAGTACGCCCATTGAAGTTAATGGCCCTGAGTTTGTCATGTTGATTAATTTGAATGGGTCTATTCTGAGTATGACTAGCATGGGATACAAGACGACCTCCCAAGAGAAAATTAAAATGATCAAAACTTAAAATGATCAAGTTCCCCAAATCATTTAGATTTTTTAAAAAATGCCTTTGGTTTTTTCCACTATTTTGGGTAAAAAAAACCAGCTTATAACTTTCTTGCAGCTAGTGTATACATACGCTTAAAAATAATGTTAGGTGCTATATAAACTGTGTAAATAAGAAAATATGCCCCACAGGTAACAAGCCTGTCCACATCAGCCAGCAACCATCTAATTTTGAAATCTCCTGACTGACCTTCTAAAACTTTCTGAAACAAATAGCGTGATCTATCCCTGCATGAGTAGTATAAAGGGTAATATATGATACAGGGCAGAATGTCTTCAGTTCGGCCGGATCCAGATACACAGAAATGGCAAGTCATTGGCCTATTCAAGAATTTACCCAGTAGATAATCATGTGGAGGACTGCAGCCTTAGAGATTTTTCACCCCATAGCTCAAAGGTAAAGTAGGGGGTGGCATTTAGGGGAATGGTCCTTTCAGTGGTGTCACCTGTCTTTAAAACATCTCCTCCAAACCCATTTGAAAGGTGAATCCATCATTGGCTTATGGCCCAAGCACTTGAAGAAGCATCTTCTCCAGTACCTGCCACCCCAAGTTCCAAGATTTTCAGGAGAGGCCCCTCTTGTGGTGCCCTCAATGCATATTGTCAGGGAGCAGTCACCACACAAGGGCCTTCTTGGCTGTGGTGTCATGTTCTGGTCTGATAACAGAGCCCATGGAGAAGGCAGGTCAGGAGCTGCAGAACTATGGATAGCTCCAAGTGAGCAACTTGATCCAACAGAGTTTGAAAGCAAACTGAGCTTTTTTAAGCCTCTGCCCCAGGTGACCTCTCCCACGCTTCACCCCCCTTGTAGCTAACTAGATTCTTAAAGGGCCAGCCCTCTGGCTTGAAGACAGGTGCTCCTCCTACATCATAGGACCTTCCTCCAGGTGTGCTCTCTGTGCTGGTAGACCAGTGAAGTACTGTGGGAGGCATCAGGCTCAGGGGAATGTGTCCATGAGTTTCTGGGCTCTGGCCCTACAACTATGAGAGGTTCTTCTGGAAGCTCATATCCCCTAGCTTCAGGCTCAGTTGTTTTCTGATCCCTGGCAGCAGACCCAGAGCCCTGCGCCTAGTCTAGCTCCTAAGCTGGAGACTCGGCAGCCTCTGAGGCCAAGCCTTGATTGCTGCTGAACTCTGGGGTCATGTTAACTGGCACCTCAGCAATGGAATGCTCTCCCTGCTTGGATCATACTGTGGAATTAAAATTTGTAGGCCAAAACTTTGGTTCAGACTTTGTAAGTACGAAAAGGCTGATGGGAAGAGTGACTTTGAAACATGCTGTAAAGGTACGTTATGAGGAGACGTTACAGAACGTTCCGAGAACCTGTTGATGCCCGACCTTCTAACCACAAACAGATAAACATGCGTGTGTAGCGCTAATTGCTTGACTCATGATAGCTAAAGATGTTTGTGCTTCTGAAAAAAATGCTATAAGTATGTGCTGAAAACTGCTTGGGACAGAGAACTTTTGGACTTGCACGTGGCTTCCATGCCTGTCTCAATTTTCTCTCTGAGCACCTGCTTGCTATATTTTAATAAAGTTCCTCTAGCGGATCTGATTCAAACACAATGCGAAGCTCTGTTTCTTCCACACCCCCACACTATGTTCTTTCTGGTGGTAATTCAAGACCTATTTGTTCTAAGATGTCTTCGGAGCATAACAGAAACGATCCCCATTTATATAACTTAATGCCAATTGTGATTGCATGTTGCATTGTGATTTTAACTTTGCTTTTAATACTGTACTTTTGATTGTCAGCTGTCCTGGGCTCTCATGAGAGGAAGAGCCTCAGAATATAAGGTTGTGTCCGGTGTTAGTCATACTGAGAGCAGACCCTTTTGAAATGAATGGATGTGACCAACTTGGGTCTATTTATTTCAGTCGGTCTACAGTGAGTAGAACGTACTTGAGCAGTACTCAAAAGAAATAAAAGAATAAGAATTAGGCACTGAATCAAAAGCCTTTTAGTTGTATTGTCAAGCCTTTTAAACAGATTTGTGCTCCTTCTAGAGTCTAGATTCATTGTCTGCTTCTTAGGGTTAGGATCATCAGAAGGAGGACCTATGCCCAATGAGCTGATTCCCCCAGGCCTCTCCCCACTGTCAACTGTTCAAATTCCCCCCCCAGCCCTCTGTCCATGCTCCCTTCAACTCCCCGCTAGCCATAATATTCCAGACTCCAAGCAATATCCTCCACCCGTATTCTCCCCAACACAAGCCCTAAAGCATGCTATGTTATTATCTGGGGGTTGGATCCAGACTTTATGCAAGAGTTCAAGAGAACAAGTGACAGACCCGTCATAGCAAGAAATGGAAAACTGGATAAACGACATCTTCCAGTGGAGTAAAAAAAGTAAGTATGGGTGGACAGCGTTGTTGACAATATTGTTTGCCTCCCTTGATTAAATGAAGACCCGGGAGTCTCCTGGAGGGAGGGGCAGTGAAGCCCCACATGGAGCTCTAGGGCCAGCCACAAAGAGTGGAGCATGCGTCGCAAGCCAGGTCAGTCCCTAAACTCTCCTTTTCAATCTTTTCCTGGGCCCTCCATTCCTTCCTATGCAGTACAGGGTTTAGGAATTTTTTGGGGGGGGGATTTCTGCTTTTAAGTTCCTCCCTTTTTTTGCCTTCATCATTCTGGTGGGAGTTTGATTCAACTGACTTCAGGAGTGGTGTGGTTAGCTCGCCTCTCGTGGCATGGAGTTCACGCAGGTGAGGAAGACGGGGGTTAAACAACAGGTATAATGAGGCATCTTTGGATTGAGGGCACCCTTCAGGAACTGCCAGTGCTTTATGCTGGGGGGGATCTGGGGGGGTGACCCCTGTGACCTGACTTGTGTTCAAGGGCATGTTCAAGGTTCTGGTTTTGGTGTACAAAGCCCTATGCAGCTTGGGACCAGGATACCTGAAAGACCATCTTATCCCTAGCCAGTCGATCACTGCGCTCTTCAGGTGAGGGCCTCCTGCAGATACCATCTTATCAGGAGGTCCATTCTGCACAACACAGGAAGCAGACCTTTAGTGATGTGGCACTGACCCTTTGGAATTCCTTCCCCTTAAATGTTAGACAGGCGCCATCTCTGTTATCTTTTCAGTGTCCGTTGAATATTTTCCTCTTTCAACAAGCCTTTTCAGTAAAGGCTTTATTCAAGTCTACATCTGTGCTGGAGTTGCTTTTGAAGGTGTTTTTTAAAGTTGTTTTTTAAGCATGTTTTTCAGATGTTTTATTTTAATATGTTTTTAAAGATGTTCTAACAGGTTTCAAAGTCTTCTGTTTTTAGGATGCTTTAAAGTGCTTTTAGCGTCGGGTGGGTGTTTTGTTTTGCTGCCTTGGGCTCCTTCCAGGAGGAAGGGCAGGATATAAATAAAATAAAATATTGGAGTGAATGCCATCATAGCGGGTCCCAGATATGCAGGCTGGGTGCACTTCCAAGGCTAAACTAGCAAAGAGGGAGAAATTGCCTCTCCATCCTTGTCTAGAGAACCACAGCTGCTGGCTAAATTATGTGCCCGGGGTACTGGAGGGATCATTCCCTACTACACTGTTCTTCAACCTTGGGTCCCCAGCTCCCATCATCCCTTACCATTGATCATGCTGTCTGGGAATGACTGGCATTGTAGTCCAACACCTGAAGCACCTTGGGCACTTTTTTGAAAAATCAGACTAAAACCCAGAGAGGATTCCACTGCCCCACTGACATGGAGCCACCAGCTGTCACTGGATCTGAGGGTCCCCCACCCTTGGGATGCAAGGATTTACAGTAGGTTGTGAAGCCCCTCCATAGCTGTCTTCTTAATGGGTCTTATGGGTCTACTCTAAGCATGACTAGGTTTTGATCCCACCCTGGTTGGCTTTAAAGATGCTAGTCCATCACTGTTGAGCCTTTTAAGGAGAAAGTGAATGCCCACATATCAGTGGGGCAGAGTGCTCTACATTGGATTGACAAGAAGGCAAGTCCTTGCCCTAAGGACCCACAGGGAAAGGAACAGAGATTGGAGGGAGATGAGGGCAGGCTTCAGGCAGGAGTGGGGATATGCATTTAAGCATTCCTGCTATGGGGAAAAGCTTATCGAAAAGGCAGCTTCTCTTTATGGAATCACAGAATAGTCGAGTTGGAAGGGACCTCTAAGGCCATTGAGTCCAACCCCTTGCTCAATGCAGGAATCTGAGTTAAAGCACACCTGATAGGTGGCTGTCCAGCTGCCTCTTGAATGCCTCCAGGGTTGGAGAGCCCACCACCTCCGGAGGTCATTGGTTCAATTGTTTTTCCTGGTGTCCAGCCAAAAACCTGAACCCATTCTTCCATGTCCTGCACTTTGGCACTCTTCACCTGCCCAGTACCCTTTAAGATGCTCTGATCCCTCGACGACAAGTCCCCCCCCACACACACACACTCAATTTCTTTCTGAGAGGCTCCAGTTCAGTCAAAAGCCTGACAAGGAGAACTGAGGTTTAGTACCTGAGAGGCATAAGGAAATTAGTAAATGGAAGGATTAAATACATGTAAATTGAAGGCACTTTCCAGTGTGAAGTATGGATTCTTTTCCCCCCAAAAAAGTTCTTTTAAATGGTACTTATTTCTTCTGCACTATAACTGTCAGTGAGAGCTTAATTCATTACCATTTGAACAGCACGAAGGTCTTGTAAATTTGGAATTCAGTTTAAGTTTCTCCTGGGGGTCGGGAAACGTTGCTTGCTCATATGGCCTGATTTTTATATCAAGAGGCGTTTGGCCAAATGATGTCGGGGTGGAGAGAAGAGGGCAGGCATAGACTGTATAAAAATGAAAGGCTCTCTCCTTCATTTCATTTCAGCCTTTGGGGGCTGGCTGCAGTTTCTCTTCTCTAAAGGAAAGGCACTGTGCACATACGCAGAAAAAAGCACCCAGCTCTGTATCACTATTTGACCTAGAGTCCCACAACCCCATTGGGCAAAACGGCTCCCTCATCGATTCAGAAACAGCTTGGCAATTATGAACCCGACTGTGGGGCATCTCTCTGGCCATTGTGAGAACAGGATGCTGGACTAGATGCCCCATTGGCTTAACCCAGCAGGGCTCTTCTGATGTTTATATTGCAGCACACTTGAGGGGGAAAGGTTGTGTTCGTTTTTCAGAGGAAATGAGAGGGTGTTTTAAATATACACATACAAGCTTCTTTTCCTGGATATGTGTGCTTTTGCAGTATTGCTTGGAAACTGTTCGGGCTGCCAAAGATTTTTTTTTTTCTGCCTGAGGTGAAGGAGAAGGTTATGTTTCCCCTCCAGCTCCATGCACAGAAGCCAACTGGATGGGCTGTTTAATTTGACTTCAACGCTGGTGGCAGGAAAGGGGCCGACTCTGCCCCGCCATTAGGCAAAGTTAAACAGCTGCCTCATGTGGCAGGTCCAGAGCTGCAGGCACCAGCAGCAAAGTCCTGGAGGACAGAGTTCTGTGTGGCTGGATTCCGGGGTTTATTGCGTCGGTTTGACTGATTATCATGGTAGTGCTTCTATGCCAATCTCTAACATTATTAGACTAATGGAACAGTGGCTTTTTGACTGATGTGCCGCCGCGTTGCTCTCAGTTTTCATTTGCACCAGTGGGTGTGGTGTGGCAGAACCATGAACGTCATTGGCCATGCCGCCCTTTCTGCACATGTGCACTCCTGTTCCCCCAATGATTCCCCCATGAAAATGGCAGGAAAGAGCTATATGCCGGTATATGTCCTAGTGCACAAACCTCTACTGGCATTTCCCTTTTGCACACCAGAATCGGCCTCGGATGGTGAAGAGGAAGATTTGGAGGGGCACGCAGGAACGTTCGAAGCCCTGAAAGTTCAGAGAGACTGCACAAGCTGCAGAATGGAAGAGCATGGCGACGGGGGAATGGATGTCCCATGGGCAGCCAGAAACAGCTCTCTGCTTGCTGAACTCAAGCTCCATTTAGACACATTTCTGGAGAAACACAACCAGATAAACATGGAAACCATGGAGATGGAGGATTAAGGACACCTTTCTCTCTGTAGCTGTCCCTTGGGCACATGCTGTGGTGCTGTCCCTATCCCACGA
Source organism: Rhineura floridana (assembly GCF_030035675.1). Classification (NCBI taxonomy): domain Eukaryota; kingdom Metazoa; phylum Chordata; class Lepidosauria; order Squamata; family Rhineuridae; genus Rhineura; species Rhineura floridana. The sequence continues at coordinate 2,227,622 of NC_084500.1, read as the reverse complement.
GGCACAAACCCTATCATCTGTTGCCTTGAATTCCTCATGCAAGCTGGGGACACCGCAGGGATGGTGAACGCTCACAGTATAGCACTTGGAAGTCACAGGAGGCAGCAAGGGGGAAAAGTAACGATGGGGCATGTATGGAGAGGGCTGTAGCTCAGTGGCAGAAAGTTGGCTCTGCATGCAGAAGGTCCCTGGTTCAATCCCCAGCATCTCCAGTCAGGGCTAGGGAAAATATTCCACACCAGTTGCTACAAACAGCAGGAGGGGAGAGTTGCTCTTGCACTCAGTTCCTGCCTCTGGGCTTCCCATTGGGGTATCAGGTTGACCACTGTGAGAACAGGATGCTGGACTGGATGGGGCCTATGGCCTGATCCAGCAGGCTCTTCTTAGGTTCTTATGAGGGTCTCCTCTTGCCTTCTATAGCTTAGTGAAAGTTTATATGTCCTAAGGTGGAGGATGTCAGTCCTGAGGCTCCCAGGCTTCTCTATAAGGCCTTTGAGACACTCTCCAGGGCATACCACACACCCTTCTGTCCAGGCCACACCCTTCATTGGCCCTGCTCTACACTACCTTCAAGTGTTTGGGCCTGGCTGGGATGTCATCTTAAGCTGTAATAATAATTCCTCTCCCTTGCCTTAGGGGAAGATGGAGAGATATAGGTGTGTGTCGAAAGATTGGATTTTTATGTGTGGCCAAAATGTAACCTATGACAGAAAAATAAGAGCCACATCTGTTGCCCGCCCACTTTCACCCTGCTCACCACCAGCATGTGTTGCCCCCAGAAAGTTGTCCCTCAGGCTGGAAAGAGTTCCTCACCCCCATTCAATCCAGGAATACAACTGGAATCAGCTAGTCTAGTTCAAGGAATTTGTGGAGTTAGAGGTGTCCTCAAAGGTCATCCTTTGCATGACCCCTTGCAGATACAGGAAATCTGGGACTTACAGCATCCCTGATAGGTGGCCAACATCCAGCCTCTGCTTAAAAACCATTGAAGGAGGAGAGGTTCCAAGGCATTCTGTTCTACAGCACCATCAGGAAGTTCTTCCCAACGTTTGGTTGAAATCCTGGTTTTGTCTTGAAAGTTGAACCCATTGGACCAGGTCATGCCCTCTGCTGCAAGAGAAAAAACAAATTTGCTTCGTTGTCTACATGAACAGCCCTTCATAAGAACATAAGAACATCAGAAGAGCCTGCTGGATCAGGCCAGTGGCCCATCTAGTCCAGCATCCTGTTCTCACAGCGGCCAACCAGGTGCCTGGGGGAAGCCCGCAAGCAGGACCCGAGTGCAAGAACACTCTCCCCTCCTGAGGCTTCCGGCAACTGGTTTAAATACTTAAAGATGGCAATCACATCTCCTCTTAATGGTCTTTTTTCCATGCTAATCTCTCTCCTCCAACTCAACTGAAACCCATAGGATTTGGTCTCCATTTTTCTTTCCATTCTCTAGATACATTCAGTTTGGGATCACTGGATTCCCACTGTGGTGTGGGATCAACATTGGGAAAGGTTTACTGGTTCCATCGACCCCCTTCAATTCTGATGCTGATCTGGAGGGAGGGTTGAGGCATATCCAGCATCAGCTGACATCAGCCCTGAGCATCTCAACATTTAAATTTATCATAATGCCCCAAACATAGGCGTTGCCGAAAAGCAGGGATTGGGGAGAAATTTCAAGCCAAATGTATTCAGTTTGCACTTTCTGAAACAATATGAGAGCCGAAACCCAGCCATGCTTTGAAGTTTGCACTTATCTGGATTTTGTGATGCGGTTTGCCAACCAAGCCATGTTTACCAAAATGCAGATGTCAGGGGAATTTTCTCTCTCAAAATGAATATACTGGTGAAAATAACATGCAAAAATGCATTCTATTAGGAGAAATTGCTTGCCAACAATGTGCATGTTAGTCAAAACTGCATGCAAAAGTGTATTGATTAGGAGAAATTTGCACTGAAACGCTGAAGGGTTTTCGTGAGAGTTTAAAACCAAAACGCAAATTGCTGCAGAAAGGTGGAGAACTGAATTTAAGATTGGAAACATGAGAAACTGGGAGAACCCAAACTGACAGATTATTCCATCCCTCCCTAAGAGCACGTGGGGATGACTCGATGGCCTTAGAGGCCCCTTCCAACTCTACAGTTCTATGATTCTATGAAAATGGAAGCCCTCCATGAGAGTCTTAAGAGCCATTTCCCTACCACACACACACACAGTGCTCTAGAGCAGCCTTTCCCAACTAGTGGGCCACCAGATGTTGTTGGACCACAATTCCCATCTTTCCTGACCATTGGCAATGCTGGCTGAGGCTGATGGGAGTTGTGGTCCAGCAACACCTGGTGGCCCACTAGTTGGGAAAGGCTGCTCTAGAGGAATACTATGGAAGGGATACTGTGGGAAACCAAAATGATGTCTCCATCAGAGCATCCCTGTCCTGCCTGAACTCAGAGAACTCAGACTCATACACGGCTGTGCTTTTTCTTTTATTGTAGTAAGAGAAAGTTTCAATTCAATGCGCTTCATGAATCTACCTATGGCTTACTCAGAACTCAGCATCTCTCTAGGTCTAACTAGGCACAACTTCACTACACTTAGATGTTAACTCAGCAAGAGGGAAAGCTGATTGCAAACACCTAGCCTCAGATGCTGAGCTTAAAAGGCCGTGAGTGGCTTGTGCTGTTGCTGAACGCCGGACCGCCGTGTCAGATAGTCACCAGCCCTGCTCATGATCCCATGCCTTTGACCTCACCCTGCCTGAGTCCCAGGAAGGGATAGAGCCCCCAGATCCTATCTATAAGCTCCTAGCCTGAGCTTCTCCATTGCTGAAGCAACAGCTCTAACCTGGGGAAATGGGAGAGAGAGAGGGAGAAAGTATTCTGGAACACGGAACAAGAACATTCTTACACTGCAACATTTTGTTGCAGGTCTCGCTTAATTAATTATTATCAACATTTTAAAGAACAGTCTTCTGCTATCTTCTCCTTCTCACAGAAGTCTCCTCCTTTCACTTGTAACCGTGGACTGTCTCACCCACTCTGGAAGTTCCCACTCACAAAGAATCCAAATCTTTTGTATATCATGCCTTGGGTGGAATGTTCCAATTTTCATGACTAATTCCTTTTTTTTTTTTCAGATTGCTGGCCCTACACTTAAATTACCCAGAGGTCAGGACAGTTATTTCTTTAGCTATGAAAGCCTTGCTGGTAATTTTATTTTTATTTTTTTCAAATAAACTCTCTTAACAAGTGCTGTGGGCAATTCTTTGTAGGGAAACACAGCCTAACACAAATAATTGAATGCGCCACAGCCAGCATGAAGGAAATGAGGAGGAAAGAGAGAGGATATTATTTCCACACAAAACACATTTCAACAGAGGCTGCCTCTCATCTGATCCCCCTTTCAGATGCTCCAATTATGGCCATATTGGGGTGAGCTGAAATGACTTCAACATGCTTTTGTCAGCATCCAAACATGATTTTGGGTGTTCATGTGTTTTTCTGCACCAGCTTGGGGGGGGGGGAACCTGCTTTGTTTATTTACTTATAGTAATGCGCTCTATGTGGGGCTGCCCTTGATGTTGGTCCGGAAGCTGCAGCTGGTGCAAAATGAAGCGGTGAGACTGCTCACAGGGGCAGGGTATCATGTCACCCCGCTGCTGAAAGAATTGCACTGGCTGCACATTTGCTACCGGGCCAAGTTCAAGGTTCTAGTTTTGGTGTACAAAGCCCTATACAGCTTGGGATCAGGATACCTGAAAGACCGTCTTACCCCTTATATACCCAGTTGATCACTGCACTCTGCAGATGAGGGCCTCCTGCAGATACTATCTTATCAGGAGGTTCGTTCTGCACAACATTGGAAACAGACCTTCAGTGTGGCGGCACCTACCCTGTGGAATTACCTCCCCTTAAATATTAGACAGGTGCCATCTCTGTTATCTTTTCGGCGCCTATTGAAGACCTTTCTCTTTCAACAAGCCCTTTAAGTAGAGACCTTATCCCAGTCTGCATCTGTGCTTTTTAATATGTTTTTAAATTTTTTAAAAAGATGTCTTGAAAGCTTTTTTTTAAAGGGGTTTTTAAAGATGTTTTGTTTTAATGTACTTTAAAACATCATAAAAACAGACTTCAGCGTGTTTTTAGTGCTTTGGTTTGCCACCCTGGGCTCCTGCTGGGAGGAAGGGTGGGATATAAGTCAAATAATAAATAAATATAAATTAAATCAATCAATCAATCAATCAATTTGCAGATTTTCAGTATATCCTGTTTTGGTCATAGAAGACCAGAAAAGAATATTTCTAAAATGCATGAATTATATTAAAAACTATTTTAAAAAACTCCCAACTTTCACCAGCTGGATCAGGAGTAAAGGCATTTGATGCTCACCTATCCGCATCTCTTGGATTCCTTTCCACATCCACACACAAAAATCTCTGCATTTTTTCAACCACTCTCCATCAGTTCAGTTGCCATAAAAACCTTTTGGCACATAACATGTTGCCCTCAGGTCCTTCAGTGTTCACTCAAGCTCCTAAATGCTGGGAATGTGCAACTGTTAAGGGTCACCCCCTGAACCAAAGTGTTCTATGGGCAATGCCGGTCCCATCCTTTTAAATGGCTGGATGAATTTGCCTGACCCTGATCAAGTCACACAAGTTAAGTCATAGGCTGTGGTCTGAAGGCACGTGAGGCCAGCTCCCTGCTGACGCTAAGCAGGGTCAGGTCTGGTCAGGGCCTGGATGGGAGACTGCCTGGGAACCTATGTAAGCTGCTTTGAGCTTCTATCATGAAAAGAAAGGCAGGGTATAAATGTAATGAATGAATGAATGAATGTCTGACATGTATGCAAGAAGATATTGCACGAGAAATGACAAATGGACCTGCCAACAAGCATATTGTAGTATGGTCTGAAGGCACATGAGGCCAGCACCCTGCTGAAGCTAAGCAGGGTCAGGTCTGGTCAGGGCCTGGGAACCATATGTAAGCCGCCTTGGGTTTCTACGATGAAAAGAAATGCAGGGTATAAATGTAGTGAATAAAAATAATAAATAAATCTCAGGAGGCTTTCTCCCAAAGGCAGGGGGGAGTGAGGTCTACCTGGCTTTGGGAGCAATCACACAGAGGAAGGAAGCTGGGAATTTAAGCTAGCCCCACCCCTCTGAGTTTTACTGTCACGAGAGAGGGAGAAAAACTTCCCTCTATCAACCTTCTCTATTTCATGTAGGATTGCATAACCTTCTCTCATGTCTCCTCTTACTTGCCTTTTCTCTGAACTAACAACTAAACACTTAGAAGATTGTGCTGCTGAAATATAATGCTGCATGGTGCTTGACACTTTTATAATAAGTATAATATGGGTGCTTGCGTGTGCGATTTTGCATATGTCAAGCTTTTTGCAAAAAAAAGAGAGAGAAAGAAAAAGCAGTGCATGAGTGGTTTGAGCATTAGGTGGTCCAATGCGGACAAAGCGGGAACAGATTGGAGCTGCCAAATTCAGCGTATAAATCCATTTTAAATTATTTCTGTTCCATCCCTACCATTCACATGCCCAAGAAAAGGCAGCGTGGGTGCTGGCCAGGCAAAAAACATTAGGGGTGGGTGGAGGGCCGGGCGAGGGAGAACAATCCCATGGAGAAAACATTCCAGCGAAAATGAAATATACATAGCAGCTTATTAGCAAAGGACATCTGAGCCTCTAATTAAAATTTGCCTAATGACCCAGCGTCTTCATCTTCCCCCCCTTTCCTAGACATTAATTTGTAGTGACAGGTACTTAGGCAAAGGCAAAATTAATTTCTCTTTTGGAAAAAGGCAGTGGTGAGGAAGCATTACAGAGGCTTTGCATCCATTTCGCATTTGGCTGAGAAGGGACCCTTGCGATGGGAAAGGCTTGAGAGGAGTTTTGATGACACGAGAATGGCCCCCCAGCTGATAGCCTCCATTATGTTATAACCAGACTTTCAAAGTTCTGCAACAGTGTTGGGGCGATGGGCTTTGAGGAGTGGGGAAGGGATGTATATACAGCTTAGGTCCAGGCTATCTGTTAGACCGTGTCTCCCTCTATGAACCTGTCTGGATTTTAAGATCATCCGGTGAGGCCCTCCTTACTGTTCCATCTTTCTCTCAAGTTCTTCTTGCCGAGACACAGAATAGGGCCTTTTCGATGGCTGCCCCTAGATTGTGGAATTCCCTCCCTAGCGAGGTTCGGTTGGCTTCCTCGCTATCGTCCTTTCGCGCCCAGGTGAAGACTGTTTTATTTAGGCGGGCTTTTAACTGAAAATGTTATAGTTTTAATCTATTTTGATTTAATCTATTTTTAATTGTTTTTAACATGCATATTGGTTGTTCTGTTTATTGTTTTAATTGTGAGCCGCCCTGAGTTCCTTGGAAGAAGGGCGGGGTATAAGTATTTTAAATAAATAAATAAATAAATAAATGTAGCTCCATGGTAGGGAGAAAGTCAGTTCAGTTCACATTGATCCACTGTTGAGGAGGGAGAGAAATCACACTACTGGATTTTGGGGTGTCTTTTGTTCCTCAATGAAATGTCCAATGTGTGGTGGGCTTGTATCTTGATCCCAGATAACATTGGTGTCTGTGGTGTCAGAAGAAGATCCTCTCATCCCAGTCGATCACTGCACTCTGCAGGTGAGGGCCTCCTGCAGATCCCATCTTATCAGGAGGTCCATTCCACACAACATAGGAAGCGGACCTTTAGTGTTGTGGCACCTACCCTCTGGAATTCCTTCCCCTTAAATGTTCGTCATCTCTGTTATCTTTTCGGTGCCTGCTGAACACCTTCCCCTTCAACAAGCCTTTTAAGCAGAGACCTTATCGCAGTCTGCATCTTTGTGGGAACTGCTTTGTAAGATGTTTGTAACGCTGTTTTTAAAAAGATGTTTTATTTTAATATGTTTTTAAAGAGAGAGCAAGTGTGGTGTAGTGGCTAAGGTGCTGGGCTACAACCTGGGAGACCAGGGTTCGAATCCCCACACAGCCATGAAGCTCCCTGGGTGACCGTGGGCCAGTCACTGCCTCTCAGCCTCAGAGGGAGGCAATGGGAAACCCCCTCGGAATTCCACTTACCATGAAAACCCTCTTCGTAGGGTCGCCATAAGTCGGGATCAACTTGAAGGCAGTCCATTTCCATTTTTCATTCTGAAAGATGTTTTGTTTTAATATATTTTAAAGTCTTTTGTGTTTAAGATGTTTTCAAGTGCTTTTAGGGTTTGCCACCCTGGGCAGGATAGAAATATAATACATAAAAATAAATAAATGAGAAGTGTGCTTGACAATACCCAAACCCTCAGAGCTAGAAAACACTTATTCAGAGGAGGTAGAATGTTGCTTTTTGTTGGCCTGTCCCTGACCATTTTTCTATGAAAAAGTGAGGGGGTGTTTTTACTACCTCAATACACTAACAGTGGCTAGAGTAGGAAATACACCCTAATGCAGCCTTTCCCAACCATTGATTCCCCAGATGTTGCTGGACAACTGTTCCCATCACTCCTGACTATTGGCCATGCTGGCTGCAGGGGCTGATGGGAGTTGTAGTCCAGCAACACCTGGGGACCCAAAGTTTGGGAAAGGCTGCCCTAATGCATTTAAGGACATTTTATGCCTCAGGCGTTTTTTTGTTTCCAGAAGGAAAAGGGTAAGTGGTACCTGGCTGAAATTTAGGAACGTTGTACTGGGGATAATTGGTGACACTGTCCTAGAAAGACTACCCTGTAGGTTTACTTATATGTAAACTGCACAGTGAAAAGCGCACTGGGGTAGGTTTTTTGCCCCACAAAATTAGATGAGGTGAAGTAACCTAATTCACACTTTCCAAAACAATATGAGAAGTGACACACAGCTGTCCTTTGACATCTACAGTTCTCCAAAATGTGTACAAAAATGCACAAAAATATACACATCAGAGGAGATAATGTGCCATTGCATTTGGGGAAATGGCCTTGCAACAAAAATGTGTATAGGAGGCAAAATGGCATGCAAACGTGCATAGTAAGAAAAATTCACAGTAAAATATTTTGCAAAAATAACTCATATAGAAGTCTGGACAACTGAAGATGGGAAAATTGAGAAACCAAAACTGGCATATTTGCCCATCCCTACATTCAATTCCTGGCATCTCAGGGCTAGGTGAGATCCCATCTCCCCTATCCATTCAAAGCAGTACAATGCCACTTTAAACAGTCATGGCTTCCCCCAAAGACATCTGGGAATTGTGAAGAGTGCTGAGAGTTGTTAGGAGACCCCCTCCTCTCTGCACTGACCTACAATTCCCAGAGTTCCCTTGGGAAGGGGAATTGACTGCTAAACCACCCTCATTTTTATCAGGTAATGAGAAGGGCCTTGAATTAACTGTTGCATGCAATGCTCATTTGGATTTGAAGCAGGCAAGAATTTCCACAACAGCTTCTCTGTCCCCGGCTCATTAAATAACCTTTCGATTGGGTTAGTAAAAGTTAGCAACCCAAACCTCTCTCTGGGTCGTGACTCTTGAGTTCCTAGAGGTAACATGTCAGCACACATTAAGCCAATAATCAGTACAGTCCTGCCAATACAAGTGATGCAAATAATCTGACCACCCAAACAGTCCTGCTCCCTTCCATCTCACCAGAGATATGGATATGGATAGGAACTTCATGTCCTCCCTTTCCCTCTGTTCCCTCACTGAAATCAGAACTTCTCGGAAGAAATTGAACAGCTTGGAAACAGCAGGAGGTGAACCATGCCTTTTGTCTGAACAATCAGCTTGGAGAGCCCTTCACAGGATGCCGAGGGTCATGAAAGGCTCTTGGGAAACCTGCAGCTGGGGCCCATGACTCCTAATGAGCCACTACATAACCTCATTGCCCACCGGACAGACAAGATGCTGCATGCCAGAGTTACAAAAGGGTGGGATTACAATTAAGAAGATACAATTAAGAAGATAAGAGATGTTCTGGATTAAACCAATAGCCCATCTAGTCCAGCATTACCAAGCAGACCCCCATGCTAAGCCTGAAAGCTGGACCTGGGTGCAAAAGCATTCTGTAATTCCCAGAAATTGGCATTCAGAGGCATACTCTGGAGGCACAGCCTAGCCAGTGTAGCTAGTTGTGCTTGCATCTATTTGAGGCAGTGGCAAAGTGTCAACTTTCTGGCTTTTTTTTCAGGAACCGCAATGAAAAAGGACCAAAACGACTGACCGTTTGAGAGTGGCACTGTGATGCAGGAAGCACTGGCGTTGGCTTTCTTTGCCCATGGGTGACATCATCCCCTAGCCGTCCCTAACTGGCTAAGCAGCACCATGACATCATCGCTGAGATCATCCACAGAAGCCCTGCTACAAGGATGGGGAACATCTGTGAGCCTCTTGGTGCTATTGGACACCAACTCCCGTCAGACCTAGCTAAACCAGCCAATGCACAGGGATGATAGGCCTCATACCCCAAGAAGACGTAGAGCAGGGTGGGGAACCCCATAAAGGATGCACTCCCTTGTGGGGAAATATTCAGAATTTTATTTTCTCTGTTCTTGTCCACCCAGCAGGCATGGAGTGCAGCCGAATAATTCAATAAAGTCATTGAATACCAGCAGGAGGTTGAGCTGTACATTTGCGGAGCCAATCTGTCCTTTTGTTTGCGTTTCCTGCTGATTACAATGGTGCCATTAGAACACTATGCACCATCTCCAAGAGCGGTGGTCGAACTGGGGCTGGTGAGAGAAGATCAGTGCATTATTAATGTTTATTTACAGGGATCTTTACAGCGAGAAGCTCATCATCATTTTGGATGCTTCCCTCCTCTTAAATGGGAGTAAACTAATAACATTAATAATTGAACAGGCTGTAGGCACATTTGAACTCTTTGGAGTTATGCAAAGCAACCCTTAGTCACTTCTGCCGCCGTACGTTGGCAGTGCCTTGTAAACATCTTTGCTCTAATTTGGCTCAGCGGCAGTCTCTTATTTACATATGTGAAGATGGGAGCAGAGCAGCACATCTGGAATCTAGCTGGGGGGAGGAATTCTTGATCCATTCCTCAGATCTGAGCCTAGAGAAAGGGTGGACACACTTGCTTGAACAGGGACATGGACCTGTCAGGTCCCAGACAGGGGAGTCCTCATCAGAGGAAGATCAGAAGGCTCCAGCCTTGGACCCAGCCCTGGGTCACGCTCCATCTAGGGGGTGAGGAGCCAGGGTTCTGCAATGAGGCTGAGGAAGGTCCACCTGCACCCAAGGTGAGTTTGACATTAATGCTAACCCAAGAGGGAGGCATCATCTCAAACGCCCAGCTCATCTGGAGAATGAGTGCCCGACTGCAGGCAAGGTCTACCAGGGAGTAAAGGCCTGCTCAGGAGTAAAGGTCTGGGAGAAGGTCATTGATAGGAGTCAGCTGAGGTTGGGGGTGTGGTTCCACCAGCTCCAGCTCAAAATCCCCAGTGCTACGCTGGAAGAGCTGCTGGAGTAGTGTCTGTGCAGCAACCTTGTATGTGGCTGGCTGCTGATCTTCTGCTGACTCCAAACCTGACCCTAGATTACCCTGGACCTGCTTCTTGACTTGCACTTGCCCTGCTTTGCCCTTGGACTGCTCTGACCTTGCTTCTTGCCTCTTTTGTGGTGGACTCTGATTGACTGAACTCTCACTTTGGACTGGCCCTAGATATTGCTTTGGTTGTTGCCCACATTAGCGTTTTCTCTTGCTTACTGTGTACAGTTCTGGTTGCCTCACCTCAAAAAGGATATTGTAGAGTTGGAAAAGGTTCAAAAAAGGGCAACCAGAACAATCAAGGAGATGGAGCAACTCCCCTACGAGGAGAGGTTGCAGCATTCAGGGTTTTTTAGTCTGGAGAAAAGGTCGACATGGGAGAAATGTATAAAAAGTGCATAGAGAAAATCTTTTCTCCCTGTCTTGTGAGCAGAGCTTGGAAAAGTTACTTTTTTGAACTACAACTCCCATCAGCCCAATCCAGTGGCCATGCTGGCTGGGGCTGATGGGAGTTGTAGTTCAAAAAAGTAACTTTTCCAAGCTCTGCTTGTGAGACATCCAATGGACAAGCTGACGGCTGGAAGATTCAGGATCGACAAAAGAAAATATTTCTTCACACAGCACATAGTTCAACTATGGAAGTCGCTCCCCCAGGAGGTAGTGATGGCCCAGCTTGGATGGCTATAAAAGAGGATTAGGCAAATTCATGGAGGAGCATAAGGCTATCAATGGCTACCAGCCATGATGGCTGTGCTCTGCCTCCATAGCCATAGGCAGTATTTATTTATTTATAGGCCACCTCTTCTCCAAAGAGCTCAAGGTGGTGTACATGGTTCTCCCCCCATTTAATCCCTACAACAACCCTGTGAGGTAGGCTGATAAGCAGCAACTTACCCAAAATCACCCAGTGAACATCATGGCTGAGTGGGGATTTGAACCCTGTTCTCCCAGGTCCTTGTCCAACACTCTAACCACTACACCACACTGGTTGTCCAAATACCAGTTGCTGGGAAACGCAGGAGAGGAGAGTCCTCTTGCACTTAGGTCCTGTTTGCTGACTCCCAATTGGCATCTGGTTGGCCACTGTGAGAACAGGATGCTGGACTAGGTGGGACCCTTTTGGCCTGATCCAGCTTAAGGGCTTTCCTGATGTTCTTATGATGCAAATAAGGAAAAAAGCGAAGACTGTAAAAGGAAAACGATGGGAGTCAGAGTACCTCCCCACATTGCCCTTCAACTCAGAGTACCTCCCCACATTGCCCTTCACTAGCTTCCCAGCTTGGGGAAGGGCTGTAACATAGTGGAAGAACACCTGTTTTGCATGCAGACCTCCCCAATTTCAATCCTCGGAATCTCAAGGTGAGACAGGGAATGTCCCCCTGTCTGAAACACTGGAGAGCTGTTGCAAGTCAGTGTAGAAAAATTTGAACTACACGGCCCAATGGTCTGACTCAGTATTATTGGCGTTTGGTATCTACTGCAGTGGAGTGCAGAAATAAACAGTCTGGTAAAAGGCTGCTAGTTGCAAAAATCAAGAAATGTAAGGTTTATTGCTACTGGGAAATAAAATTATCCATCGTAGAGCCACAAACCTTCACAGACATTATCTCTGACAAAGAAAGCAAGAGAAGGGAGGAAGTAAAGCCTGAGGAAAAATAAGCACATTTAAAGGTTGTCTTTCTGTTTATCACCCCCTCACACACACTGGTTCAGGTAGCTGTTTAGCTGTTGTCTTTTTCAAACTGAAAACTCAGAGAGACATACACCATTAAAAACAGACATTAAAACATCCTAAAATACTCACTACACAAAAACAAAACCCAACCTCTCCGCACTGGACTAAAAACAGATAGAAAATTAACTCCCCCTCCTGAATACAAATGTGTGTACCTGGTGCCTTAAGACAGGCTTGATGATGCCAGGTGTGCCTGCCTGAGGAGAGCATTCCAGAGATGGAGAGCCACCACTGAGAAGACCTGTTCCCGTGCCGCCCGTCCCTCAGAGGGGACACACAGAGAAGGGCCGCAGGTGAGGAACACAGGGTCCGGGTTGGTTCACGTGGGGAGAGGCGGCCCTTGAGGGGTTTGGGTCCTGAGCCACGTAAGGCTTGATAGGTCAAAACCAGCACTTTGAATCTGGCCTGGAAACTAATTGGTAGCCTGTGCCAGAATTGATGTTATCTTGCCCTGGTCAGTAATGTGGCTCCTGAGTTCTGCACCACCTGCAGTTTCCGAATCATCTTCAAAGCCAGCCCCACATATTGCACAGTGCAGTCATCTGAACTAGAGGGTGCTTGTTGCATGAGTTGGGGCTTTACTCCCGGCAGATATAAGGCAGCTTCTGGTGCTCCTGCGTTCCCCAGCAGCAGAGCATATGCGAGGACTGCCGGGCCCAAATTCTGGCATCTCCATTGAGGAAGGATCTCAGGCGATGGGCTGGGAGAGGTCTTTCTTTGCCTGAGATGCCCATGCCAGGTTGGTGAAGGCTGAGCTCAAGGGGATGTAGGAAGCTGCCCGGCACAGGGTCAGACCATGGATCCATCTCGCTCGGTATTGTCTACTCCGAGTGACAGGGTCCCAGGTAGGGAGTTTTTCCCAGTCCTACCTGAACTGCAACTCCCATCTTCCTTGGCCATTGCCCATGCTTGCTGGGGCACATGGGAGGTATTGTTCAGCAACATCTGGAGGGCCAGAGGTTCCTGACACCTGTTATCCACTGGCTGGCAGTGGCTCTCCAGGATTCCAGGAAGAGGACATTTCCGGTCCTACCTGGAGATGCTATTGGGGATGGAACCTGAGACCTTCTGCATGCAAGGCAGATGTTCTCCCATTGAGCTACAGCCCTGCCCTGGGAGTGGCTCAGGATATGTTAGCACGTTCCTCCATCATCTCTCTCAGTTGTTCCCATCCCTAATTTTTTGGGTGGGTCTTCCCTTCTCTCTCCCACCCTTTCCTTTTTCCCCTCCCTTTGGTTTATTTATTTGTTAAATTTGTTGATCGCTTTTCTACACAAATAGGGGCACTCAAAGCAACTAATAAAAAGTAAAAGTGTATGTGTGTTAAAAAGAAAAGAAACATATATATATAAGGCAGTGGAGCAACCCTTCTTGGGAAGGCTACACAACAAAAGCCAGCGTTAAGAGCCAAATGCCTGGAAGAAGAGAAGTGTTTTTGCCTGGTGCCTAAAGATGAATAATGGTGGTCCAGGCATACCTCCCTGTGGAGTGTTCCACAAGTGGGGGGCTGCCACTGAGAAGGCCCATTCTCACATTGCCACTCCCTACACCTCCTTCGAAGGGGGCACATGAAGAAGGGTCTCCGAGGCAGGATGCAAGGTCTGGTTTGGTACATATAGGGAGAGGTGGTCCTTGAGGTATTGCCTTCCCTTCCTTCCTCTTTGCTGCTCATCCTACAACACACCAATGCTTTGGATGCAGCCTTGCTCACCTTTGACCCAAGAAAAGAGAGCTGAAATCCTACCTCCGGAAGCATCCAGGAATACCTCCCTGGTGGCCAACCAGGAAAAAGTGCATAAATCCTAACAGCAATGAAAAGAAGGCCACGAAAGATTGATAAAGATTATGCAAAAGATGTACCAGTTCCTTTCTCCCTCCCCTCATTGGTCTGTGCAAATTACTCCATTATTCTCTTCCCTGAGGACGTCTGATTGTCCTTATTTCTTCTTTTGAGCTAAAACCATCCATGCATTAAATTAGTTCCCTTCTTCAAAATAGCTTGATTGCCTCCTCCAAGCTGCAGCTAATACCAGATGCCCAGAGAGTATCAGAAAATAAAATTGGGGAATCAGACAGAGGTGTGGGGCTGTGGGAGAAAAGGAAAAGGCACCCCATAGCGAGGCCATAGGGAGAGAAATCAGTTCTGAAGAACAAGCCTCCTCAATATGGGAAGTAGGATGGGTATGGAGGACATGTGGCCAGTCCCTCTAGTTTAGCCTTTCCCAACTAGTGGGCCACCAGCTGATGTTGGACCACAACTCCCATCAGCCTCAGCCAGCATTGCCAATGCTCAGGAAAGATAGGAATTGTGGTCCAACAACATCTGGTGGCCCAATAGTTGGGAAAGGCTGAGTTGGACTACAGCCCCCATCATCCTTGGCCATTGGCCATGCTGGCTAAGGTTGATGGGAGTTGCTGCTCTCCAGATGTGGTTGGGCTCCAAGTTCTTCATCTCTGGTCTAGGCCCACTCAAAAGTGACAAATATTTCAAGGGCTAAGTACACCATACTGATGTACGGTTGGGAGCAGAAAAGCTGGTGGTGAAAAGAACGTTTTGTGAGTGAAGCCCAGAAGAGGGTAATCTGTGACCTTCCAGATGCTGATGGATTCCAACTACCATCAGCACTGGCTGGAACTGTGCTAGAATTCAGCCCAATCTGGATCTGGCACCAAGTTTTTCATTCATTCACTTATTCTCTGTAGTTGCGGACAGGATTTTTACCTAGCAATTTGCCATGGCTATTTTTGGAAATGGATTTCTTTCTTTTTTTTTTTAAAGTGATTGATTTTTTTAAAAAATAAATCTGTGTCTAAAATATTGATGAGAGCCAGTGTGGCCTAGTGGTTAGAGTGTTGGACTATGACCTGGGAGACCAGGCTTCGAATCCCCACACAGCCATGAAGCTCACTGGGTGACCTTGGGCCAGTCACTGTCTCTCAGCCTCAGAGGATGGCAATGGTGAACCACCTCTGAATACCGCTTACCATGAAAACCCCATTCATAGGGTCACCATAAGTCAGGATCGACTTGAAGGCAGTCCAAAATATTGATATTAATATCAATATTTTATCAATATTTCCTTCAATTTATGGACACTTCCTTTTAAAATATTGCTATTTCCTTTAAAATATTAATATTTCCCTTGTAAATATCAATATTTTTTCAAGAGGAAAAATCCCCACAGATCAGCAGCAGCTAGTGGACAAAGAACAAACTCAAACTCATGCCAGCTGTTTGGTTGACGAAATGCTTTCAAACTGGAACTGGCCAACAGATCCCATCCTACGCTCCGGCATGGCCAGCATGGCCAATACCCAGGGTCAGTGGAAGCTGATCCATGAGGTTACTAGCCAGAATGGCTATGTTCTTCTTCCACTTTCGGAGACTGGATGCCTCTGAATACCAGGTGCTGGGAATCACAGGTGTGGAGAGTTGCTGTTGTGCTCAAGTCCTCCTTGGGGGCTTCCATTGGGGCATCTGGCTGGCCACTGTGAGAACAAGATGCTGGACTAGATGGGCCACTGGCCTGATCCATCAGCCAAGGCTCTTAGGTACTTAGGGCTTAGTCCAATATGAATGAACAGAAAAAAATATCATAAGCTTCATAGCATGCATGTCAAAAACAATGCCCCACATTCAGATAGGGCAGTGCACAGAAATGCATGCACAGCCCAATGAAATGTATGTTTTCCAGCTGCATTTGCATCCAAATCCAGTGTGCATTCATGGCTCCTAATCCAACAACGGAATCCACCCTAACAATTGGATCAGAGTACTTTCCCCCTCTCGCCTTTCTCTTAGAAATAGCATTACAAAAATAGAATTCCTTCTTGTATATTTGCATTCTGCCTGAAGATATGACACACACAACACGCACCAAGCGAGTTGCCAAATATCCCTCAAAGACACTCTCCTAATTTGTTTTATTTGAATTTCCTCCATTCCATTCCTTTTGTGTTTTGTGCACTGCAGACCTGTTCCGTGCTCCTCCTCAATCCTGATTTCACTAGGAGAATTTCTAAAATTAATTCTGGAACGGCAGCATGCACAAGCTTGCCACAGCTTTCTTCTCCAGTTCATATGTATCTTTGTCTGCCTCTGTGTTACTGATGCACATACATGCATCATGAAAACAAGCAACTGATGCACTTATATGAATGACTGCATCAAGATTTTTTGGTGCTGTTTTGCTGGTCAGACACATACGCACACAGATTTTAATACAACTGTACACACATTCATACTGAGAGATGAATCTGTTGACTGGTGGTATTCACTGATAGCATTGTATGTGTTTCATTCTCTTGCTTTGTGTTTAAATGTTGTACACTACCAGGGCCAGCTCTGCTGTTGGGCAGAGTGGGTGGCCTGCTGTTCTTCCTTCCTTCCTTCCATCTAGTTCACACTTCCCAGGCTAATTTGCAGATTGGAACATAATTATCCTTTGGGTGTTGCACTTCTCTGAATTGTGTGACACAACTCTCAGCTCAAAATTCCGAAGCAGAATGTTTTTTTTTAAATGAGTATTTTAGGATAGAATACATTTAATTATGCTATATTGAGATAAGATACATAAGTTACTGTGAAATTTCATATGGTTTTCTTTTTTCCATTTTTTAAAAAAGGAAATGGCAGATTAATGTGGAAATTGGGCACCCTACACACACACACATAGTGTGGCATTTGCCTTGCGTTCCACCCACCTACCTTTCTTCACTTTCCACCCTTTCCCTCACGGGCACATCTGCTGATCGGGCGCTGAGTGTGGTGTGTATCTTGTAGCAGGTGCAGGAGACATTCAGAAGCGGCATGCTGCCTCTTTGTTATAGCTGGCCTCCAAGGGTTCCTCCTCCAGCCTGTCTTCCAAGTCACCTTCAGGAACCGTGGCAAATCACTGAGCTGCAACTGGCAGCCTTCTCCACGAAGAACCTTTCAGACTGACTCTGCCCACCTAGGCTGGTCATTGGGATCCATGCGGACAGGGGGCAGCATACAGGGCTTCCTGTTGCAGTTGAGCCTTAGTTCAGCAACAAGGTCTTCTTGAGTTCCTGCATCCTTAATTATTATTTAGTCCTCCTTCGTGCCTTGTCCTTCAGCCCTGACCTCTGGCTCACTCCCTGCTCCTTCCTCCTGGCTTGTGGTTCAACCTGCTCTTCAGTGCTAACTTCTGGCTTGCTCTTGGACCTTGCCTCCTCGTTTGTCCTTTGGTATGGACTGATCCTGCAGCAGTGCCGACTGGCTTGTCCTATAGCTCCTGGTTCTCGGCTCCTGGGAAAGCCCTGACAGTCACTTCTTTCTCAACCATCACCGCCCACTGAAGAAATTACCTGTCACTCATTTCCTAACTATCTGCAAGCAGTCGGCTTAAAAGATCGCCACTCGTCCCATTTGGTTGGGGCGTTCCATCAATGCACAAGCCACTTTATATGGAGCAAAAATCGCAGGTCCCCTGCTAAACTCGGCTTGCTTACAATCTGGATTTCAACAGCAGAGGCAATGCCACAGGAGGAAAAGGAAAGATGAAGACCATGGCAACAAGGGGCACATCTGCACACGTGCGTTTAACCCTATTTAGATATTTAATTGGTCCTGGGAATCGTTCCTCGGTTAAGCATACCCATTTGACATATTGCAGCCCTAAGTGGTGTGCATGTTTAAGAGCGTTCATGCCAGCATGGGGATTCCTATTTTTAATTAGGTGGGAGCTTGTTTGCTAACTGTGACATAAGGAGATGTGTGGGCATGTTCTTTGTGGGGGCAACTGCAACCTGCTGGGTGTTTCCCCCCCCCCTGAGTAGGAGCAAGGTTGCAATGTGGGCAGATGCACAGCACAGATGTGTTTTTGTGACAAGTGTGTGCTTCAATTGAAAGGGCTTTGCATGCAGTGACTTAACATGGAGAGAAGCCAGCAAAACTCTGTTCAGATAAGAGGGAGGGGTATCTTGGGGGGAGGGACTCATAATGCTAACTTGAAAGAAAATGTGAGCTTTTCTAACTTGATTTTAAAATGTGAGCCAGAGTAAACGTCTCCATTTCCCTCTCCGCCAGCCTTTAAAGAAGGTGTAGGGAACCTCTAGCCCTCCTAACATTGTCAGACTGAAACTCCCATCACCCCCAGGCAGCATGCACAGTGTGCAGGAAGGATGGCAGCTATTGTGCTATGTAGTGGTTAGAGTGTGAGACTGGGGCCTGCGAGAGACCAGGGTTCAAATCCCCGCTTGGCCATGAAGTTCATTGGGTGACCTTGGGCCACTCACTGTCTCCCAGTCTGATCTACCTCACAGGGTTGTTGTGAGGATAAAATTGGGAGGGGGAGAACCATGTTTGTATACTATCTTGAGCTCCTTGGAGGAGAAGTGGGAATGCAATTATATATATATATATATATAAAAGTTCAGCAACATCTAGAGCAGCCTTTCCCAACCAGTGTGCCTCCAGATGTTGTTGGACCACAACTCCCATCAGCCTCAGCCAGCATTGCCAATTGTCAGGAAAGATGGGAATTGTGGTCCAACAACATCTGGAGGCCCACTGGTTGGGAAAGGCTGATCTAGAGGGTCACAGATTCCCGTCCTCTGCCTTCAAGACTTTCCAGCTGAAGATATCAGGAGCAGCTGTACCATGCAGAGGGAAGAAATGGGGGAGCTCTGTCCTTCCCCTTGAGTGGCCTGCTGTGCGTCAAAGCAACACACATGATTGATTGATCTGTTGGAAGACCTGAGCAAGTCAGGTATATTATTTCAGCACCAAGGAGAGCTCCTAGTGAGCCACTTGTTCTGACAGGGGCTGAGCTAAGGCCGTTGAGCCTCTGCTTCCAACCCACTTCTTCAAGTCAAGTACAAGGGAAGCCCACATAGAGTATGCTACAGTCTTGAAGCCACCAATGTCTGAACAAATCAATGAATCAAATGCTCCAGCAAGTCCCTAGATGTTTACTACAGTTATGTGCATGTATTACTCACAGAAATGTGTAGGCCTCCCTGAATGTGTAGAGTTCCCAGTACCTCTTTCTTAGGTCTAGATTCAGCCCAACTACTTGTTCTGTTTCGTTTTCTGACACAGCTGGCCTCTTATAGTAAGGGTGTTTAGAAATGGGACTGGTGCTAAGATCCAAAGTCATGTAATCAAAATGTATATAAAACAAGAGCCCTGGGGATGATCACCAACTTGGACGGCTTTAAAAGAGGAATAGACAAATTTATGGAAGATGGGGTTATGAGTGGCTGCTAGCCACAACAGCTATGTTGTCCCTCCACTGTTGGAGGCAGTATGCTTCTGAATACCAGTTGCTGGAAGCCTCAGGAGGACAAAGGCACTCTTGCACTCATATCCTGCTTTTGGGCTTCCCATGGACATCTGGTTCGTCACTGTGAGAACAGGGTGCTGGACTAGATGGGCCACTGGCCTGATCCAGCAGGCTCTTCTTAGGTTTGTGTTCTTAGGTTCAAATATTCTTCTTAGTTCCAAATATTCATTAAAAATAACTATAAAAACAAACGTTAGGAACAAGTTGACATAAAATTGTTAAAAATAATCCATTTTAAAACAAGTATGCATAATACAATTACTGCTAACATTGCACGGTATGGGCCTGAAGTTATCCTACAACACCATCCCTACCCTACCCCAAGTTTTGAACCAGAGGACATTAAGCTCAGTTTTTATCTAAGTCTTGTTCTTCTGGTTCAAGATATACCAAGGAAAGCATAATTGTCCCATAATATTTTAAGATATACCTCATTCCATCCACGCAGAGGTCCTACATACACATCTCTCCATCCTCCATTCAGGCAAGCAAGCATCATTAGCACAATTCAAGGCACATATTCCTACCAGGTAAAAGCACTCTGGGATTACATTAAGCAGGGTCAGTGAGGGAGGGGTGTGGCTTGGAAAGAGGGGGTGGCCTAGAGAGAGCGCCCTGGGGGCAGTGATGGCTGGTGGTGGAGCAGTGGAATATGTTCTGGGTTTTAGCCCAAATTTTCAGGGAGCTATCCATGGTTTCAGCACCTTGGACAGCTCCTTGAAAGTTCAGACTCGAACATGGAGTGGACTCCACTTCCCTACTGACACTGGGGCCACCAGCCACCACTGCCTGGGGAGCAGACAGTAAAGCCTGTGGAGGCTCACAGATTTAACTGACAGAAACCTTGAGGACAAACCTGATCCCTGAAGAAGAAGAACAATCCTAGAAACCCACACGCATGCAAATACAGGGAATGATTTGCCGGAGGGGTCCTGAAAATTGTTACTGTGCCTGGTAAATCAGGACAACTGGAGCATGTTTAGTCCAAGCAAACTTCTGACAGTCAAGCAATCCTCTTTTTCTGGTAATCACATCCCATTTCTTACCACCTCTGGAGGCAAGACAACCAGACTAGAACATGCTGTTCAAGGCAGAACAACCCACTGATTTCATACAATGGCTGTATAAAATTTCCTGTGTTACCTTCGGCCAATGACTTAATATCTTACTAATGTTTTATTTTAACACTGATAACTTAGCTGGTGTCTCCGTCAGGCCTTCCCTGGCAGTAACAGGAGCTTTTCCGGGGTGCTAGCAGTTAATTCTGAACCCATCAGCTATTCTAGCCATGACCTTGCTTTTTTTTTCCAGCCTCCATATTGCATAAGCCTCTGCAAGGTTCCTTATGTCAAGTTTGTTGTTTATTTTATTTTGCTCCTGCTGCTTTGAACCTGCTGTCATTAATTTAGCATCGTCGACCATTTTTGCTCAAGCTGTCCTCTGCCCCTTATCACGCAAGATTAATCACAACCAGATAGGGTGATGTAATATCGCTCAACTTTCAGAAGAAATGGCTAATTCCTATATGAAACAAGGTGGTGAAGTTGGGTTATTTTAGGCCGCCAGTGGAGAACCTCCATAGTCGTAGATGGTATGCTTCTGAATACCAGTTGCTGGAAACCCCAGGAGGAGAGAGTTGCTCTTGCATTCATCTCCTGCTTTTAGGTTTCCCATTGGGGGGCATCTGGTTGGTCACTGTGAGAAAAGGATGCTGGACTAAATTGGCCACTGGCCTGATCTAGCAGGCTCTCCTTATGTTCTTATGTTTAACAGTCAGTCCCTCTTCCCAGAGACCTCTGGGAATTGTAGCTCTGGGAGGGGAAAAGAGGTCCCTTGACAACTTTCATCACCCTTTCAAAACTACACTTCCCATGATTCTTTGGGGAAAGCCATGATTGTTTAAAGTGGAATAATAGTGGAATAAATCTGTGGGGTGAATGTGGCCCTTATCACACCCACCTGTCCTGTCAGATATGACATCAGGTGTAGGTAGGGAGTTAGGAAGGCCTCATTTTCCATTCCGGCCTGTATTCATCACATGCAGCACTGCTTCCATTCTGCTGCAGTTCGCCTCCCATTAAAAACTACATTAATTGACCCTCTGTCCATCATGGCAAAATTACATAACTTATGCAATTCACATCATTAGATACGTGAAGTGCATTGTTGTTATATTACTCCAGTGCCCCTGCACAGTGCTTTGCGAGCCCCGATGATCAGCTAATAGTTGAGGCTCACAAAGCACTGCACTTGGGGCTTCAGAAGTGCCAGCAACCATTAACCTTTAAATGCCTGCTGAAAACCTTTCTGTTCCACCAGGCACATGCAAGCAGTTAAGGGATGTCTCTTTTATTTATTTATTGCATTTGTACTCCGCCTTTCTTTTCCTGATAGAAACCCAAGGCAGCTTACATATGGTTCCCAGGTGGTCTCCCATCCAGGCACTGACCAGACCTGACCCTGCTTAGCTTCAGCAGGGAGCTGGCCTCATGTGCCTTCAGACCTTCATCTGGGACCAGCGTTTGCAATAGCTGGACTTGTTTTTGCTGCATTTTTAATGGTTTTTATTACAAAGTTTTTATTTGTTGTAAAGTGCTTTGATGTTTGTTGAAATGAAATAGTGGTGTACATATATGTTTTTTAAAAAGTAAATTGTGGTCTATGGGATAATTGAGAGGGGGTGGTTACAGCAAAGGATGATAGAGTGAACTCTCCTCCCCCCAACTGTGACCCTCCCTCAAATTGCTGCTTCCTCCCTACATATTGGCTACAATATAAGGCTTCTTCATGCCTTGTTGTTAACGCTGGCTGCTGGGGACTGGTTGCCAATGAGTTTCTCCAATTTGCAACAGAATGGTGCCCCCTGGAGTTCATTGCCCAATGGTGGCCTACCTCTTGATAGGGTAGTATGTCTTAGGAAGTTGCTGTACCTTGAGTCAGACCCTTGGTCCATATAGCTCAGCATTGCCTACACAGTCTGGCAGCAGCGGTCAAGGGTTTCAGGCAGGGACCTTTTACCAGCCCTACCTGGGCATGCTGGGGACTGAACCTAGAGCATTCTGCATGCAGGGCAAGGGCTCTACCACTGAGCCACTTATTTCCAAAATGTGGTCAGCCTCACTGTGTTTGGGGGAGGGGCTACTACTCTTTCTGCTGAGTTAAGCCCCAGGCCTCTGCCTGAAAGTCCTCCTTGATGGTGCCTCTGTGCCAGGGTTCAAGTCTAATCCCCTAACCCACCTTAAGCCCCTTGGCATGCTTCATGCAGCCCCAACAATAGATACCTCAGACATTCTGCCTAGATTCCGGACTTCTGAGCTATCAACAAGTCTACACTTCAGTTTAGGATCTTTCGGTCAAATTTCAAATCCGTGTTTTGAATTGGGCTCTTGAGTTTTAAATTTTGCACTTGGACTCTGGGGTGGCAAAAACGGACTGCCTTCAAGTCAATCCCGACTTGTGGTGACCCTACGAACAGGGTTTTCATGGTAAGCGGTATTACCATGGCCTCCCTCTGAGGCTGAGATGCAGTGACTGGCCCAAGGTCACCCAGTGAGCTTCATGGCTGTGTGGGGATTCTAACCCTGGTCTCCCACATCATAGTCCAACACCTTAATCACTACACCACACTAGCTCTCATAGTAATAGTAATAACCACATCTGTCCAAGCGTTGAATATTGTTGAACATTTATTTCAGCACCTCTCTTTTTAAGGTTGGAAATGTTATGGCCTCCCACTGTTCCTCACTCGGGGCCAGCATCTTGGCCAACCTGCTTGGCAGGGCTCAGCAGTAAGGTAGCATCTCAAGGGAATTGTCTGTGAGATAAAAGGGGTAGTTTTATTGCACACTTCTTTTTTAATTAAAAATAAAACGTATTCACTAAAAAGTCATTAATTACTAATGGCACAATTAGAAGCAGCTAACGAGAATAATTAACCCTCCAGCAGTTTTAGAGATTGAAGAGTGATGGGGGAAGTCATTTCTTGATTTAAGTTTGCATCCTATCTCTCACCACTTTGCCTGTTTGGAGTAAAATCTGGTGGCAGTGAGTAAGTGATTGTATGTGTGTACGCACACAAGCACTCAAAATGACTTTTGGAGTAGTTCAGATTCACAGTTCCATGTTCCACATTATCCTCAGAGGCAGAGTCCTACATCGACAGCAACACCAAGGAGGAGATGGATCCACGCCCTGGTCTTTTCCATGGGGTTCTGCATGCACCAGAGCCCCCTCCCTTCCCCTGAACCCCAAGAGGGCACCTCTGCTGTCAGACTCTGATGGCTGGTCCACAGACTGCTCAGGGGAACAAGAGAACTCTGAAGAGAAATCCCTGCTGTTGGAAATGCCATTATCTTGAAGGAGCCAATAGATGCAGAATAACACAATGACCCTTGAAGTGGCCAAGAGGTGGGACCTCTAGTCTAGGAGTGCCAGCCCTTCTATAAAACTCAAACAGTTGGTCCAGGACCTTGCTGAAACAACTTGGATGTTTGGCCTTAGCTATCTATGGTGCTGAGCCCACACCCTGAGCTCTCTCCAAGGTGCTGACTTTTTCCTTGCCTTGCCTACCATGAGCTCCTGATCATCCCCTTTGAGGCACTCACATCTCTTTGGTAATATGCAGCCCTCTGACCACAACAGCTGCGAAGCAGGTTACATCTAGTTTCTGTATCTGTAGCTGAAAGATAGCAGATTTACAATTGGCTTCCTGTATCTACTCTGCCCCCCTCAAAAAACAATCACTTTAATAATTTAGGGCTAAGCCAAAATGTCCCCCTATGTCAATACCCCATTCTCAGACTGCAAAGTTGGGGACATTTGGATAATTTTGCTGGGGCGGGGGGGGGATTTTCCCCCATTTCTTGATGAATATGCTGTGTTGATGATCACATTGCAGAGTCTCATCCTCCCATTTTATTTTTACGTATCACTCTACAAAGCGACTTGACGTTCTGATGATGCCATGGGGCCAGTGCAATCTGGCTCTGTGATGACTTCTAAAGCCATATCAGAGTGAAAGCTATGCTGCCTGCCCTCACTCTGAATTGGAGGGAAAATATTACTGCCAAAATGGGGGGGGAGGTATTTGTTCGTTTGTTTAACATCCCGGCCTTCCTCCCAGAAGGAGCCCAGGGCACAAACAAAAACATTAAAAGACTTTAAAACATTAAAACAAAACATCTTTAAAATGGCACAATGTTTTTCAAACAAAACATCTGAAAAACATCTTTTGAAAAACGACTTTAAAAACATCTTGAAAAGCAATTCCAGTACTGATGCAGACTGGGATAAGGTCTCCACTTAAAAGGCCTGTTGAAGGAGGAAGGTCTTCAGGTGCTGAAAAGATCACAGAGATGACGCCTGTCTAATATTTAAGGGGAGGGAATTCCAAAGGTTTGGTGCCACAGCACTAAAGGTCCTCTTCCTATGTTGTGTGGAATGGACCTCCTGATCAGATGGCATCTGCAGGAGGCCCTCCCCTGCAGAGCGCAGTGATCAACTAGTTATATAAGGGGTAAGATGATCTTTCAGGTATAGTTTTACAGGGGCAAATTGTTTAAAAAATGCACCTATCCGCCTACCATTACGGCTTATCCATAATATTCATGTCACTATTATTTATTTATTTATTTATTGAATTTATATCCTACCCTTCCTTCAGAAAGAGCCCAGGGCAGCAAACACATCAACCAAACCGTTTAATCAGAAAAAGAAAAACATTCCAAAAACACAACA
Source organism: Rhineura floridana (assembly GCF_030035675.1). Lineage (NCBI taxonomy): Eukaryota > Metazoa > Chordata > Lepidosauria > Squamata > Rhineuridae > Rhineura > Rhineura floridana. The sequence goes on along the minus strand of NC_084500.1, from coordinate 2,202,375 downwards.
GTTAAAACACTCTCAAAGCACAATTAGTTAAAAACACTCTAAATGCACAATTACAGTTTAAAATGCCCCCCTCAAGCCCCACACAATTACAATTAAAAGCATTCTTTCATCCAGTGATCTCCAGTTTAACAGCAACTGTCTCCTTCAGTCATCAAATGCCTCGATAAACAAGGATGTTTATTTGAATTTCCATTCAAATGAAATGTCTCTAAAAAGTGTCCCATCCATCTCAAAGTTTAGATCTCATGGACCCACCACAACACACACAACCATCAATAACAGACAAGCTTGATCATACAGATGCTATCAAACTCTGGTTTCATATTTCAGTGGTGGATTTGGAATATGGTTTGGAAAAACGCCTAGGGTAGAGAAGATAAGTCTTTGCCTGGTGCCAAAAAGATGTCAGTGAAGGCGCCAGGCAGACCGCACTGAGGAGCACATTCCACAGATGGGGAGTCACAACTGAAAATGCCTTCTCTCATGTCACCACCCTCTAAGCCTTCCCTGGAGAGGGGGTGGGAGGCTGGAGAAGGGCCTCAAAAGAAGATCTAAAGGTTCATTTTGAGTGAAGCACTCTAGGAACATGCTAGCGATAATTAGGAAAGGTATTGAAAATAAAACAGCCGATATAATGCCATTGTATAAATCTATGGTGCGGCCGCATTTGGAATACTGTGTACAGTTCTGGTCGCCTCATCTCAAAAAGGATATTATCGAGTTGGAAAAGGTTCAGAAGAGGGCAACCAGAATGATCAAGGGGATGGAGCGACTCCCTTACGAGGAAAGGTTGCAGCATTTGGGGCTTTTTAGTTTAGAGAAAAGGCGGGTCAGAGGAGACATGATAGAAGTGTATAAAATTATGCATGGCATTGAGAAAGTGGATAGAGAAAAGTTCTTCTCCCTCTCTCATAATACTAGAACTCGTGGACATTCAAAGAAGCTGAATGTTGGAAGATTCAGGACAGACAAAAGGAAGTACTTCTTTACTCAGCGCATAGTTAAACTATGGAATTTGCTCCCACAAGATGCAGTAATGGCCACCAGCTTGGATGGCTTTAAAAGAAGATTAGACAAATTCATGGAGGACAGGGCTATCAATGGCTACTAGCCATGATGGCTGTGCTCTGCCACCCTAGTCAGAGGCAGCATGCTTCTGAAAACCAGTTGCTGGAAGCCTCAGGAGGGGAGAGTGTTCTTGGACTCGGGTCCTGCTTGCGGGCTTCCCCCAGGCAGCTGGTTGGCCACTGTGAGAACAGGATGCTGGACTAGATGGGCCACTGGCCTGATCCAGCAGGCTCTTCTTATGTTCTTATGTTCTTAGGAGATATTGGGGTCCTGCGCCATAAAGAGCATTATATATCAAAACCCCAAGCAAAATAGAACCAGAGCATTCTGGAATCTTTCGATGGGTCCCAGTACAGTCAAGAACGATCTTGGACTCTTCTGGGCCTTACCAGACATGTGCACAGTAATCTTTTGTGTCAGTGTAGCTTGGTGAGGTCATCCATATGAGCCATATACCCAAGGCCTCCTTGCGTTTGATCTAGATTCATTTTAGATCAGTCTTCCTCAACCTGTTGCCCTCTAGATATTGTTGGACTCCCCATCACCTAATCATTAGCCATGTTGACTACCAGGGCTGATGGGAAGTGAGGTCTAAAACATCTGGAGATCAGCCTGTCGGGGAAGGCTGTCTTAGATATTAGAAATAATTTCTTTCTCTTCTCTTTCCTTTGGCTCTGCTGCTGTTGATCAGCCCCAAAACTTATGTTAAAGAAGGGGCAGGCAATGCCAGGTCTGAGGGCCAAGTGTGGCCCTCAAGGCCTCTGTGTCTGGCCCTCTGAACTCTCTACCCGGTCACACTCCTCGCAAACCTTGCTTCACGTCCAGTGTTTTGGTTTCCCTGAACCCTGTAAATACTTTTTCCTTGCCTTAATGGAGGTTAGAGTTGGATGTGTGAGTTGGTGTGGAAATTAGTCTACACGATTTACCTTTATTGCTCTTATTTATTTATTGTATTTATATACCACCCCATAGCTGAAGCTCTCTGGGCAGTTTACAGTAACTAAAATCATTGAAAACAAATATACAAATTTAAAAACACATCTTTAAAAACAATTTAAAACACATGCTAAAATGCTCTGCCTACTTTTGCCTCTGGCTTTACACACCACTGGCTGGAGGCCCTTGGGAGGTTGCCCGTGCAAGAATGTGGCCCTCGGGATGAAAAAGGTTTCCCCACCCCTGCTTTCAAGTGCAGCAAAGCAGAGGGAGGCCAGTAGGTGGTGATGTTCACTTTCAGGCCCAGAAACAGCCCATCCCCAAGACACAGCAGTCCCAGTTTCTGGAAGCACTGTCATCCTGAGGCAGGCTCCCACTCCCAACCAGGCCACTTGTGGTAATTAAGATCCTGTGTCATTGCACGCCGCCGCGCCTTGGCACCAACCCAGCCAGAGTAATTACGCCGTCCTGCCCCCATGTGCCTTCCCCGCAGCTGCTATTTTTATTTATGAGTTTATATTTAGCACAGTAATGAGCCGAACATACGGCACATAATGGGGAGGACATGGAAACAAGAAAAGAGAGAGGGGAAAACAAGAGGCAGGAAACAGAGAGCTCTCCTTGCTGGAAGCACGCACTTTGCCGAGACCTCCCGTCTTGAGTGAAAGGAGATGGAGTAAGAATCAGCTTGATCGTCCTCAAGCAATTAAGGGGGAATTGCTAATCACCAGGTCAGAAAAACCCTTTAATTAGTCCCTGTAGGTTGCAGAAAAGATGGTTTGGTGGTGTGGTGGTGGTTGCACCACAGACGTGCACCTGTGCCAGGCTTTTTCACATTGGCATGGGACGGCGAGCCTTGGCTGGTATGGAGAGCTTGCTTACACGAACATCATCCCCAAGCATCACTAGGTGGGATTTCTTGATACAAGCACACACAGAGATGAAGGACCCACATTCCCTTCGGGGCAACTTTTCAGGGGTCACACGCCAGTGGTGGGCAGGGCCAGACACAAAAGTGGGCAGAGCAACTAACAGAAATTTTACTTTTGTACGGTAGGCTAGTTTTTATTTTAGTTATTTATTGCATTTATATCCACCCTGAGTTCAAGGACACATTTCAGCTTAGCAGGGGTGTGGCCAGGAGAGTGTTTCAAGGGCCAGACTGAGAGATCCCAAGGGCCGCATTCGGTCCTGGAGGTCCCCCATGCTTGTCTTCTAGTTTCTAGCTTTGCGCCGCATGAAATGCCCCCTGCCCATGTTGGTCCTGAATGAGGCTACTCCTGTTGACTTCAACCAATGCTGTGTCAAGCAGTCATCCATGTGAATAAGAGCCAGAATCTTGAATTGTGCCCAGAAACAAGCTGATGGGTAGCCAATGATGTTCTTTTAACCCCATTGTGAAACCTCAGTGGCTAGTCCAAGCTTGAACATAAGAATGTAAGGAGAGCCTGCCAGATCAGGCCAATGGCCCATCTAGTCCAGCATCTTGTTCTCACAGTGGCCAGCCAGATACCTATGGGAAGCCCGCAAGCATGACCAGAGCGCAAGAGAACTCTCCCCTCCTGCAGCTTCCGGCAACTGGAATCCAGAAACATATTGCCTCTGGCTATGCAGGCAGAGCACAGCCATCCTGGCTAGTAGCCATTGATAGCCTTTTCCTCCATTAATTATTCTAACCCTGTTATAAAGCCATTGATGTTGTTGGCCATCATGGCCTCTTGTGGGATCATACCCCATGGTTTAACTATGCAGTGGGTGAAGAGGTAGGGCTGAAGGATTTGGCTCCAGCTACAGGTTCCAGAAGGTCTTCAAGGGTAGCCCCACATAGAGCACCACCCAGGAAGCCCAATCCTCCTGCCAAGCTTACTTCCAAGGGTTAACCTGGGCAGGACAGGCTCCTCTCTCATCTGGGAGGAACAGGGTTGCTGCAGCCGGCTGCCCAACCACTGAGAATTTTATACCGCTCTTCTGCAGTTTTGAAAAAGAACGAAATCACCCTAAATCTAAAAGAGCTTTATGTCATAATTTGCCACTAAGCAGCCATGATTGGGCTTAGAATGAAAAAACTTTAATGGTTGCAGCTGGGTTAGAGGATTGGGGATGTGTTGCTTGGAGGAAAAACTGGATCCCTGAAAGCCTGGGAAGGAGTTGCTATCCAGCCCAAGACCTGCCCTCTGCTCCTTGTCCTTGTTTTCAAAGCCCACCATAATCCACCTTTCTCCTCAATCTCCAGCACCTTCAATCATCCAAACATCACATCCTCCGCCTCCCTTGGCTCTGCCCATTCTTCTGAGGGGTTCTTCATCTCAAAAAGGAATACTGTGTACACTTCTGGTCGCCTTACCTCAAAAACGATATCGTAGCGTTGGGAAATGTTCCGAAAAGGGCCACCAGAACGATCAAGGGGATGGAGCAACTCCCCTATGAGGAGAGGTTGCAGCATTGGGGGCTTTTTAGTTTAGAGGAGAGGTGAGCAAGAGGAGCCATGATAGGAGTGTATATAATTATGCATGGTGTAGAGAAAGCAGATAGAGGAAATCTTTTCTCCCTCTCTCGTAACACCAGAACTGGTGGACGTCCAATGAAGCTGAATGCTGGAAGATTCAGCACAGACAAAAGAAAGGACTTAATGGCACAGTGCAAAGTTAAACTATGGAATTCGATCCCACAGGAGGCATTGATGGCCGCCATCTTGGATGGCTTTAAAAGAGGTTTATCCAGGACTATCCAGGGTGGCTCTGCTCTGCTTCCATACACAGAAACACTATGCTTCTGAATCTCAGTTGCTGGGAATCACTAGTGGGAAGAGTTGCTCCTGCACTCAGGTCCTGCTTTGGGGCTTCCCAGAAAAGTCATCTGGTTGGCCAATGTGAAAACAGAATGCTGGACTAGATGGGCCCCCTTTGGCTCAACCCAGCAGGGCTCTTCTTATGATGGAGTTCCACAACATATGAAGGGCCACAGATTCCCCATATAACCCTTCCTTTCCCTGGAAACTATTCAAAAATATATGTGCAACCGCCTTTGCGCGTGTTCACACCCTGTTGATTTGCCTGTGTGTTTCCTCGTCCCTCTCCCACTGTCAACGTTTAGGCTACAAGCTCCTCAAAGGCTCATGTCACTCTGCAAAGTCCTGGGTACATTTTATTTTATTTATTTATTTATTTAAAAAGTTTATATCCCGCTTCGGTTCCAAGGAATTCTAAGCGGCAAACAATAGCATAATAAAACAACATAGTACAGTATAACATACCAAACAAGTTATAAAACATTATAAGAAATATACGGTATATCACACATTACAATTCAAAAGCTAACCGACATAAAAAGGTCTTAACTTGGCGACGGAAGCGAAACAGAGAAGGGGAAGAACGAATTTCCTGCGGAAGAGCATTCCAAAGAGTTGGTGCCCCCACTGAGAACAATTTGTTCCTAATGCCCGTCTGGTGAATTTGGGAAAAGGAGGGAATATTAAGACCAGGGTCTAAAGAAGATCTTAAAGGACGGGCCGGTTCATAAAATGACAAACGATTTGATAGATAACTGGGACCTGAGCCCGATAGAGCTTTGAACGTTAAAACCAGGATTTTAAACTGAACTCGATAGGAGATTGGAAGCCAGTGTAGTTGTTGTAAAAGCGGAGTAGTGTGAGCTCGGACGTCCGCCCCAGTTAGCATCCTAACAGCTGCCCTCTGATCCAATTTCAATTGGCGGAGCATTCTAAGGGGAAGGCCTAAATAAAGTGAGTTACAATAATCTAGTTTAGACGTGACCAAGGCATGGGTAACCATGGTCTAGTCAGAAAGCTCCAAAAAAGGACGCAATTGGCGAACTAGGTTCAGGCGGGCGAAAGCGCTTCTAGAGATTGCGAGAACATGAGCCTCTAGATTGATGAGGCTATAATTCAAACAATAAAACCATGATTCAAGGGGTTCCTGGTCTGCATGCAACAACCTCCGCCATCAAGGTTATTCCTGGAATCTCTGAAACAGGGCTGTGTTTGAGCCTAGTCTCCTCCACGCTCTGCCGCCCGTGTTCCTATGCAAGAGACTTGTGAATCTGGGAACTTCTGCATGCAGCTCCATTCCAGATTTTAGTCCAAACTTTCAGGGAGCTATCCAAGGTGTGGTTTCAGCAGGTTGGAAGCTCCTTGAAAGTTCAGACTAAAACTCGGAGTGGATTCCACTGCCCCACTGACATGGAGCCACCAGCCGACACTGCCTACAGTACTTAACTTTCACCATCACCCTGTTTTAATTATTATTATTACTACTGCTACTGTTTTTGTTGGTTTTATTTTAAATATTGTATTAGTTTCTTTAAAACAGTTCTTAAACACCCCTCAACTGGAGATTCCAAGGGAGGTATACAGAAGTGTGAATGAAACTATTCACATAGCATATGCATTTTACCTATAGAACTGTAATTGTGTTTTGTGGGGGGGATGTTTTCAGCTATAATTGTGCTTTTTGGAATGTTTTCAACTGTAATTGCGCTTTTAGAGTTTTTTGAAATTGTTTTCAACTGTTGTTAGAATGGTTTTCTTTTTGCGGTTAAACTGTTTTGTTGATGCATTTGCTGCCCTGGACTCCTTTGGGAGGAAGGGTGGGATATCAATTCAATAAATAATAATTATTATAAATAATAATATTTTAAAAACCTATAGCAATCAACAAGTTATGGGGCAGGTTAAAAACATGACACTCAACCAGTGTGCCTCCAGATGTTGCTGGACCACAATTCCCATCTTTCCTGACCATTGGCAATGCTGGCTGAGGCTGATGGGAGTTGTGGTCCAACAACATCTGGAGGCACACTGGTTGGGAAAGGCTGCACTAAGCAAAAGGGAAGGCAATTATGACTAAAATAAAGAAATAATTATTATTACATAAGAATATCAGAAGGACCTGCTGGATCAGACCAAATGGAGCCCATCTCATCCAGCATCCTATTCTCACAGTGGCCAACCAGATGCCCATGGGAAGCCCGAAAGCAGGACCTGACTGCAAGAGCACTCTCCCCTCCTGTGGTTCCCAACAATTGGTGTTCACAAGCATGCTGCCTGTGACGGTGGAGATAGAACATATTCATCGTGGCTAGTAGCCACTGATAGCCTTATTCTCCTCCATGAATTTGTCTAGTCCTTTCTTAAAGCCATCCATGTTGGTGGCCATCTTGTGGGAGTGAGTTCCATAGTTTAACTATGTGCCTCGTGAAGAAGTACTGACAACATCCATGCATGTGTTGCTTTACCCACAATATGATAGGTCTCTGCCCTAAAGTGATTACAGTAGAAACAGCCAGAAGGGAGACAACTTTGCAAAGGCAGGGAGATAGAGCCAGGGTTCAATGAAGGTGCAGTGTTTGCAGTCACCCGCTCTTATGCTTAGCAATCATACAGTGATTGCAGTCTCTCTCTTGAACTTCTCTGCCAGGGGGGCATTTGTTTAACTTAGCTGCAATTATGAAGTCTTGCAAACTGCTCCTGTGGATTGCTGAGTGAAATTGTTCAGAAGCTGAATGTCAATGGCGCAGGTCCCCACACTGCCACTGTGCCGGCCTGGGAGAGAGGCAATAAAATTCTGCAAAGGTCAGGTGTTGTATAAGTGAGGGGAAGGGAACAATTTCAGGCACAATGGCCCGGGGAAACATCTGGCCAAGCTGATTGCTCAACAGTTCCCGTAATGAGTGGTATTACCTTTTGCTGGACTTTGTGTCAAATCCGTGGGCTCTAAATATGGATCCCCCAGCAGGAAATGAAAGGACCAAATGCTGGTGGTTTTGTCTTCTATCGGTGGAAGGCAGAGAACAGGCCGTCTGTATTCAATCATACAGGGCTGTAGCAGAATGGAAGAACATGTATTTTACTTCAGTGCTATGCCCAAACTCTCTCACCATTCTCCATCAACGAATGAGGAAAGGAATGGCTTTCAGAAATGATCAGAGAGGAGAGGAAAAAATTCACCGAAATTCTGATGGGTAGGATTGCAGGATGTTTGTTTCATACTGATCTTACTTGTGAAGTGCTCAAGGGGTGTTTTGCGAGTGTCGCTTTCTTTCATTATACAAGGTGTCCTTTCTGCAGCCTTCCTCAGGGTATCCACACCTCCTGAAAGCATCCTCGGCTGAGCTTTCCTGTTAAGTGCAGAAAAGAGGAAAGACTTGACAGATATTTCTTGTTACCTTTTTAAAAAGTTATGTGGTTGTGTGGGGAGGTTGCTTTTAAAGGAATCAGAGAGGAAAAGTAAAATGTTAAAAGGAATAACTTCCCTTAAAAACAAAACCAGCAAGCATGCCAAACTCAGGTGATACAATAACCTCCCAAGGTCCACTTAAAGTGCCTCTCACTGGGACTTTCTCAGATCAGGAAGGCTGGGCAGCTGGGAGGCCACAGAGACCTGGCAAGATGTTTAAGAGGAAGTAAAATGCACACGCCGCCCATGGCTGCACCTCACAACAATAAAGTATACAGTTAGGTCCCATACTGCCCTCCCCCCAAAAGTATAAAGAAATCCCAAAGAAAGTCTAAAGTATCCTGGGAAAGAGGCGGGGGGGAATTGAAAACTCTTTCCCAGGAGAAGAAACTCTGCAAGAAATTGGGAGGCAGGCTTTAGCACGGCTGTACTTTGCATGCAAAAAATCCCCCTAGCATTCTCCAGTTCTGGCTGGCAAAATCTCCTGCCTGAAACCTGGAGATGTGCTGCTAATCAGTGGAGCCAAGAGGTACCAGAGCCAGCCCTCAACCTTCAAGAACACCAACACCAAAAAGCCCAGGCTGAGGAACAACAACATAGCATGTATCTAGGACCCAGAGTCATTGTGAGGTTCATGAGTCAGGGGCCTACTTATGAGTAAGAATCCCTGGAACTCCTTTACTACCAGCAGCTGGGGTTAGGGTGTGGTCTAGGAGGCCACAGTATATAAGGTCTCTTCCTTGAGCTTTCCAAGTGCTGCAAAGAAAGACGGATAGCTGGTTCCTTGTTCTTTAGTCTAGTTTCCCTCTTTGCTGAGCTTCCTGTGTTATTGATCTTGGATTGTTTTCTGATCTTGCTTCTGGAGCACATTTAAGGACTAGACTGATTCTCTGTGCTTGGCCTTGGCTTGTTATGTTGTACCTTGCACCCCACTCTGTTGGGTTTTTTTGGCAAAAGGCTTTTATCTCCTTGGACTGAGACCCTGATTTCTGACTGCTACTCCTGGAGCATGACAATGAGTGATATCAAACAGGGATCTAGTCTTAAGCTCTTGGGCTAATGTTAGGGTTAGGCTAGTTTTACAGGGTTGCAAACCATCCTCTACGTTCCCTATGTGGCTGCATTGGGCAGTGTCTACATGAAGATGCTGTACTCCACAAGTGATCCAAACAATTAGCTAATAGGATGGAGGTGCTGTGGGTAGGTGGTCTGGAGACCCAAGGCTGGGGCAGGTTGTCCATTCTGGATGGACTCACCCTCTCTCTAAAGTAATGGGTGTGTAGCTTGGGGGCTACTCTTGGATCCAGCACAGTCATTTGAACACACAAGTGGGTGCCATGGCACTGAACACCTTGGGCCAACTTCAGTTGCTGTGCTAATTATATCTGTCCCTGGCTAGGGATCATCTGTCCACAGCAATCTATCCATTGGGAACCTCAAGGCTGGATTAAAGCAATGTGCTCTGCATTGGGCTGCCTTGGAGCTTGCTCTAGAAAGTAAGGCTGGTGGAGAATGCAGCACTATCACTGTTATGTGGGACAAATGGCCAGGCATATATTACCCCTGTGCTGAAAGAACTGCATTAGCTGCCTATTAGTTATCCACCTGAAGTCAACGTACTTGCATTGATATCCACAGCCCTAAACAACTTAGGGCTTGAATATTTGGCAGCGCGGCTGATTCCCTATCGACCTGCCCACCCTTTAAGATCAGCTGGGGATGCTGCACCATTTTGCAATTCAGCATACAGTTGCAGGGAGAGAGTATTCTTGATGTTCACCTTCTGACTATGGAATTCCCACCTCCCTCATATAAAACTGGTGCCGACCATTATAGGGGTTTTCAGAGCCAGCTAAACCCATACTTTTTACCCAGGCCCTTGGATGACCTATTGGTGTGTTAATATGTTGCAAAGCAAAGTTTTTTCTCCCATCATACCAGAACATGGGGTCATCCAATGAAGCTGAATGTTGGAAGATTCAGGACAGACAAAAGAAAGGACTTCTTCACATAGCACAGTTAAATTGTAGGATTCACTCTCACAATCTATAGCAATGGTCACCAACTTGGGTTGCTATAAAAGCGGATTAGACAAATCCATGAAAGAGAATGCTATCAATGTCTACTAGCCAGGATAGCTATGCTCTGCCTCCACAGTCAGAGGGAGTGTTGAAGGAAAAACAAGAGTCCATTGTCTTCAGACTGCCAGAATGATGATGATATACTGCCTTCAAGTCGATCCTGACTTATGATGACCCTATAAATAGGGTTTTCTTGGTAAGCGGTATTCAGAGGGGGTTCACCATTGCCTTCCTCTGAGCTTGGAGGCAGTGGCTAGCCCAAGGTCACACTGTGAGCTTCATGGCTGTGTGGGGATTTGAACCCTGGTCTCCCAGGTCACAGTCCAACACCTTAACCACTACCGAAGGCAAGGAAAACATAGACTGATGTACATCAGGAGAGAGAGTCAGAGAGTCTCCCTTGCGAACCCTGGATTTACAGGCTGATATAGTTCCACATCCAACACACAGAACATCCCAGATACATATAGTTAACATATCTCACTTTAGGGTGGTCCTTTTACACGTGCTAGGTGTCACATCCTCTTAACCTACTGTTTTAGCGGGAACCAGAACTAAACCTCTGGCAGAACGATTCCACATACTCTTGCAGCCCACAGCTTCCCTTTCCCACCATCTAGCTAGCAGAGCACAGCACTTCTTCACTTTCCTTGTGACTATGATCCGAAGCCTCTTAGCTTTTATAGGCAGATGTAGGCATATCGATTATAGAATCCCTCTTTATCAGTTCAGAGTTTCCTTCCACAGCAGTATCATTCTGAACACCAGTTGCTGGAAACGACAGGAGGGGAGAGGGTTCTGGCAGCTAGGTCCTGCTTTCAGGCTTCCCAGAACGGGCATCTGGTTGGCTACTGTGAGATGCTGGTCTAGATGGGCCCTTGGCCTGATCCAGAAGGCGGTTCTTGCGTTCTTATGTACCCTGTAAATGTGTTTGTCTAAATATTTTAAATATTATTATTTGTTGTTGTTGTTGTTATGTGCCTCCAAGTTGACCACGACTGATGGTGACCCTATGAATCAGCGACCTCCAAGAGCACCTGTCGTGAACCACGACAAATGGCAATTATCATGATCGGCACCGCCAAGAAAGAGAAGGAGGTGTTAGCGGGGGCGGCAGCTCCCGAGAGGCAGAAGGGCGACAGGCGTTTGTTACAGCGAAGCTGTTTGCAGTTTCAATGTTGACTCCCTGGGCTTCTGCTGCTGGTGGTGCTGGTTTGTGTCGGGGGGCGGTTGCGGGATCTCGGGGACCTGGGCCTTGCCTGGAGCAGGAGGAGAAGGACAAAATATCATTTGTTTTGGTTTTAACACATGATGTTTTAAGATGTTGATGCTGTAACCCACCCAGGGATGCCTCATTGGCGTGCACAGCAGGCTGGAAATATTTTAAAGAAATAAAATTAATCCATTGCAGGCCAGAAGGAGCAAATTTTATGACAGCAGAAAGTGTGTGTCCATTCTGATTCTAACCTTATTAGCTTTTCCCCAGCCTACCTGGGTGGAAACAGTACATCCTGAGTGTGCATGGGAGTGCTCATTGTGACAGTCTCTCTTTGCAAATGATTAAACAAACTAAGACACGTTTCTAATTAGATGTTCACATTGTACCTTTTGTTTCCTTGTTCACCATCGACCCATTACTTTGTGTCCTATATAGCATTACTGGCACAGTAACACTTCCCCCCCCCCATGAGCTAATTGCTGTCAGAGCTCCTTAATATCATGTTTTTACAACCTGCTGGTAATATCATTTGCTACACCGTAGTCTTAGTGGAATTCTCATTTATGGACCTCAGTTAGGTGAGCTGATTAGAGATGGTTTATTACCTTGGGATCTCAGCAGCACAATTTCAATTTGAACTAGGGCCCCCTTCCTGAGAGTGATAAGCAACTTCCTCTCATCTCAGCTTGGGTTTCCCTACCCCACCTAAGCCCAATTCTGAAATTTGGAACACATTGCACTCTCCATGATATCATCAGGAAAAATGTGTTCAAACATGCTCAGCCCTGTACCAGCAGAGATGGTGTCAGACCAGGAATCCTCAGAGGTAGACTCTTCCAATGAGGGCTCTGAGGTTGAAATGGGTCCGCTCCCTGGCCCATCCCATGTGGAGCCGTGGACATCAGAGCCAACATCTCCTTTCCAGAGGCTCTGATGATTTCTCCTTTCCAGAGCCACTTCCTCAGCTGCCAGATCACTAGCTATGGTCCTGAAATGTTTGTCATGGGCCTTGTGGAGTGTTTCTGGAGAAGTGTCCTAGAGGAGGAGGAGAACTGGGATCCTGCGGAAGGGCCCAGAGGACTGCCGCAGGAGGGGGCAGAAACTGGAGAAGGCTTCAGCAGCCTTCACACTGGCAATACTGCCCATTTTGAAGTGCAAGTGAGGTAGGTTCAGAATAAAATATGAACAGAACTAAATTTCTCCCTCGGTCCTACTTAAAAGTGTCACCGAAGGGGACTGATTTCTGGAAGACAAAGGTTAAAGTTAAAAATGACAAGGGAGTTGGAACACAAGGATCCTTTTTGCCATCACGGGAGGAGGGTGTGTGGAAGCAGTCAGTATAATGTTTCTTTAAAATTACAGCTTTTTAAATAATTGAAATATGTTTTTAAATAATAATCATAATATAATAAACTTTATTTCTACCCCGCCCTTTTCCCAATAGGACTCAGAGCGGCTTACAACTAAAAACAACACCATTAAAACATACAAAGTATACAATTAAAAATAGAATTAAACTTTGAGAAAAATTAAAACCATAAAACATATGTTAAAAACAACAGACAATTTAAAATAATAAGACCATATAATGTAGTTACCAATCCTATGACACTTAATCCTGGCTGTTCTCTATCCCAAATGCCCATTGAAATAAAACAGTCTTTACTTGTCTGGCAAGGAGGGAGCTAATCGCACCTCACTCGGCAGGGAGTTCCATAGCCTAGTGGCAGCCACCGAAAAGGCCCTATCTCGTGTCCTCATGTTATATAGGGAGGAAATGGAGGGGGGGACCTAGGGTACCACAAGAAACCTTTTGGCATCACAGTGGGGAACTCATAGGAGTGTTCAAGACTGGGGGGTTAAAATGAGAAATTTGGGGAAGGGGTCTTTTGGGGGCTGGATGAGGCTTGCACCCTGCAGCTTAATCACCCCTTCGTTTATGGTCTCCATATGTGTGTATGGACCTGAAACCTACTTCTATTACAACAACCAGTCATGTTTGAATCAGCTGCCATGTAGTATCTGAATCTATTCCAAATAGCTCAACCACAGTTCCCGAGTCACGTGTGGAAACAGCCCATCAGAAAAGGATGGGCTGTGACATATGACACCCTGGCTCATGGGGTTGGAAGGTATGGCCCTGTCATCCACGCCACTCTTTAGGGTGCCCAAAAGTTTGGAGATATTTTGAAATCCTGAAATACGGGTGAACAGTGATGGCTGGTGCCCACTGGAACTGGTAGGGCAGGAGGAAGGGAGACCAGCAGTCAGTGGAGCCAACCAGATTTGTCCTCATCCCCCTCTCTGCTGAGTTCTTCAAGAGCAATACGGACTAAGGTTGAGGAAGATGTCTGGCAGTGCCACCCCCTGGACTGGTTGTAAGTAGGAAGGCAGGCAGGTGAGGGCTGGCAGAGGGCAGACCGAGGTTGATGGGCCACAGCCCTATTTGCCCAAACACACCAGCCATCACCGCAGGTGAACCTTCCTCCTCTGTTTGTGACATTGGATTTGTAACTTGGTGAGCAAATTACAAATCCTGCCAAGGCAAGTTTGCCCACCACTAGCCCTGACTTCTGGCTTGCTCCATGACCCTGTCTCTTGCTTTGCCCTTTGGTCCCACAGAGCCCTTCAGTCCTGACTTTTGCCTTGTCCAGTGGCTTCTGGCTTCCAGCACACCTTGTCACCCGTACTGTTTAAATTCGGAAAATGGCAACCGGGAGGATCAAATGCCTAGCCCTGCTGCTGCTGCTGCTGGAAGCCAGTTCTCTCTCCCTCACACACGTTGCGGCAGCCTCTCACAGAAATCTAATTGTGGATCATCTGTGCCACGTCTGTTTGGGCCCTGCGTCTCAGCTGATCATCGGAGCAAACCACCCTCTCCGCTGTCTGCATGCAAAGCAGACTCTCTAACCACTTCACCACAGAGCTGCAGCTCTCCCCCTAAGACGTTGAGCAAGGGACACCTGAAAACTGTCGGACCTGCTGTGTGCTTGTTGGGAATCCAGGGTTGTGAGCTGATGGGAAATAGGTGGCAACCCTCCGCATCTTTACTCCTCTTTCCTGTCTCCGTCGGGGAGCAACATTTGCTCAATATTCATTAGCCGTTCCGTTTCATTGCTCTGCCAAGCTTGGCCTATTGTGCAGTAGTTTGGTGTGTTTGAATTTTCTTTCTCTCTCTTAAAAAAAAAAACCAAAGCAAATGTTTTTTTAAAAAAAGCTTTGGCAAGCCCCCATGAAAGAGGCTTTGGGGCTAAATTTATTTATAGAGATTAATGACTAATGTGAGCACTGCCTCCAGAAATTGACTCACTATATCTTGGTGTTTCTTTCCCAGTGTGTGTTCCCTTCTCCCTCGGATTTCCCTGGGTTTTCCCACCCCCTTGCTAGGACTAGCAGTGTGCCTTCCGCTCAGACATGTTTGGCTGGTGTGGACTGGACCTGTTAGGGCAGAAGACAGGGAACCCAACGGGAGGCGGAACCAGAGCCAGTGACAGTGACAGTCAAAGCCAACTAACAGAGCTGGTAATATGGTGGCAAATTCAAAAGTTGGGGGGGGGGCTTCATGATAGCCATGCCACGCCCTCTCACAGCTGTATCCCCTCATCCACTTTCCCTTGGCACCCTTGCCCTCCGGGTCATCTCTGAGTCCATTCTCCACTACAACAGACATCCCCTAGAAGCCATTCATTATGGAAAGGAAGGCTATGGGTTAGCTACTGAGAAGAGCTTTCTCGGTGATTGACTCGTCTCCTTTCACTCTGATTGTCTGCAATCAGCATGAAAGGACATGGCCTGTTTTTAGTGGCTAACACACTCCCCTTTCATGCTGATTGGCTTGTACATAGGGACCTGGCTGGGACCCAGCTCCCAAAAGAAGTAAGGGATCTATGACACCACCACCCCCATGTCCCTAGAGGATTACACCCCCAAACAGAGCAATCCTAACTAAAGGACGCAGGTGTAACTTACACCGGTGTAAGTTACACTTATTCCAAACTCCATTGGGAAGCATCAATGAAGGGCTATTGCCAGCTGAGCCAGCAGGTGAGTGTGTGGGCCCAGGTTTTGAGGACTGGGCCCTAGATCTCATGACTGAGCTGAACAGGGTTTGGAATAGTTGCATATCTCTCCTGGCCTCTCCATGTCCCCGGAATACTTCTTTTTGGGGATTTACCCCAGTGTAAATTCTGCCGGCTGAGCCAGGATGAGGGAGTTATGCTGGTATAGCTCAGTTTGGCAGATCTTGGGTTTGGACTGTGCTGTAAATCTAGTTTTGTTCAGCAAGGGCAGCACTGAGGCCACATTCACATTATACACGTTTATGATTCTGCTTTCAACAGTCATGGCTTCCCTCAAAGAATCCTGGGAAGCCTAGTTTGTGAAGGGTGCTGACAGTTGCTAGGAGACCCCCCTCACAAAGCTATATTTCCCAGAATGGTTTCAAAATGAATCCTCCTTTCCCCGGAACTCTGGGAATTGTAGCTCTGTGAGAACATATGAAGAGCTCTGCTGGACCAGGCCAGTGGTCCATCTAGTCCAGCCTCCTGGTCTCCCAGTGGCCAACCAGATGCCCTAAAACCCCGCAAGAAGGACCTGCGCAAGAGCATTCACCCCTGCTGCAGCTACCAGCAACTGGTGTTCACAACCACACTGCCTCTGTCCATGGTAGCAAAGTGTAGCCATCGTGGCTAGTAGCCACTGATAGCCTTTTCCTCCATGAATTTGTCTTTTAAAGCCCTTTAAGTTGGTAGGCATCCCTGCCGTTTGTGGGAGCGAATTCCAGAGTTTAACTATGTGCTGCATGAGAGGAAAAGGGGGTCTCCTAACAACTCTCAGCCCCCTTCACTAACTACACTTCCCAGGATTCTTTGGAGGAAGCCAGGACTGTTTAAAGCAGAATTAATCTATGGTGAGAATGCAGTCTCAGACTAACAGAGAGAAAGCTGACACCAGGGTCACCCCCTGGACTGCCTGATAGTGAGGAGGCAAGCAGGTGGGGGGCTGGCTGAGACCGGGGTCGGTGGGGCAGAGCCCACTTGTCCTAATGGACCAGACTCTACAACTCACAGAGTGGATTCTCTCTCTGCCTCTCCCTCTCTAACATGCCTGGGCATCCTCTGATATCCAAAGCATAAAAGAAAAAGCTGGCAAAATGACAGGGCATCTATTCAATGTGCTAAAGAGGAAGACAGGGTGGGTGAGAGAGAGGGCAAGGGATGCGAGAGTTGCCATAGTGATTGCCAGTAGCGAGCTATTTATGCTTCCAAGAGAGGGGCGTTTCGCCGACATGGCTCTCAAAATGGGAAGGGCTCAGATGGAGGGCGAGAGCCGAGGGCGGACGCGCGCATTTGGTTGATCAGGCGGAGCATAGTGGCAGCCATTGTGCAATAAGTGTTGTGTGAGGAGGTTGTTGCAGGAAGGGGGACTCTCTTTCAAGCAGACTTCTACATGGAATTTGGCAGTTCTGACCCCACTGAGCTTTGCCCACGTCGGACTGCCTCTTGCAGCGAGAGCCCGCTTATGCATTGTCTTTAAACAACAGCGACTAATTATATGCATAAGTATACACAAAATTCAAAGAAGGAATGTAGGAAACTGCTTGAAATTGAGTGAGGCCCACTGATCCATCTGGCTCCCTATTGTTTGCACTGGCTGGCAGCAGCTCTGTGGGGGTTTTTAGGGAGGGAGTCTTTTCCCAGCCCTACCTGGAGATGCTGCCAGGGATTGAACCTGGGAGCCCCTGCATGCCAAGCAAATGCTCTGCTGCTGAGCTATGGCCCCTCCCTTAAAAGTAACTCATGATTCTAGTCCTCATGGTTCAGGCCAGGAATCTTTCTCCTACCCAAACTGGCAATGCCAGGGATAGAACCAAGAACCTTCTGTATGCAAACAATGTGCTGCATTTCCCTAAAAGGAAAGTATGATTCTAGTCCTCAGGGTTCTGAGCAAAGGGTTGAAACAGGGACATAGGATGTTGCCTTAAACCGAGTCAGACCCATGGTGTGTCTATCTCAGTATTGCCTACACAGAAAGGCAGCAGCCCTACCTGAGATGCTGTTGAGGGTTGAACTTGGGACCCTCTGCGTGCTTGGCAGATGCTCTGCCCCTACCTGATAGGCATTATAGATACATTATAGGTTGTTGTTGTTATGTGCCTTCAAGTCAATTATAACTTATGGTGACCCTATGAATCAGCGACCTCCAAGAGCACTTGTCGTGAACGACCCTGTTCAGATCTTGTAAGTTCAGGTCTGTGGCTTCCTTTGTGGAATCGATCCATCTCTTGTTTGGCCTTCCTCTTTTTCTACTCCCTTCTGCTTATCCCAGCATTATCGTCTTTTCTAGTGAATCAGATCTTCTCATTTTGTGTCCAAAGCATGATAACCTCAATTTCCTCATTTTAGCTTCTAGTTATAGTTCTGCTTTAATTTGTTCTAATGCCCAATTATTTGTCCTTTTCGCAGTCCATGGTATGTGCAAAGCTCTCCTCCAGCACCACATTTCAAATGAGTGGATTTTTCTCTTATCTGCTTTTTTCACTGTCCAACTTTCACATCCTAACCTTCACCACATTAAGGTGTGCATCCTAAAGGGGGCCTGGAGTATATAGGCGTATAATAAGCCCATAATATTATACCTATGATAATGTGTTAAGTATGTATATAATATAGAAGGTGTGTTTGTATTTTTAGCAGAACTGATAAACAAAAACCTTGCTTCTCACGAGGATCAAGAAGCAAAATGGGAATTGGGGTGGGGGGAAAACTGTGCCTGATAAGCTTGACATAAAAGCAATAATATTACAAAAATGGACAGAATCAGGAATTCAGTGACAATGAGGTCTACTCTTTTGAGTCAGGGAAAGTCTGGTCAAAAAGAGATGTCTTTACAAGATGCCTGAAGCAACTGATGGATGATCAGCATTGCATGGTAGAGGGATTCCACAGTGCAAGAGAGATTGCTGGGAAATGCCCATTTTCAGGTCATTGCGCTGGGATATTCTGTAGAGTGTGGTGCTATGAGTAAATTTTCCCGAAGATGATGTAACTCAGGGGCTCACAAACTGTGGTCCAAGGACCACTGCTTCAATCAAGTGGTCTATGGCATGTCTGTAAAAATACAATTAAAAATCATATAGAATCTAGTGCAGTGCATTACAATTGCAAAAACAGGAAGAAAAATGATTAAGTGGGGGCAAAGTTTGGAAACCACTGATCTAGGTGATCTTGCAGGTGTATACAAGGGCAACCTGTTGTTCAAAATGATCAAGGGAATGGAGCAACTCCTCCACGAGGAAAAGCTTCAGCATTTGGAGTTTTTTAGTTTAGAGAAAAGGCAAGTAAGAGGGAACATGACAGAAGTGTAAAACATTATGCATGACATAGGGAAAGTAGCTAGAGAAAAGTTTTTCGCTCTCTTTCATAACACTAGAACTCGCAGACATTTGATGCAGCTGAATGTTGGAAGATTCAGGACGGGCAAAAGAAAGTACTTCTTCACACAACACATAGTTGAACTGAGGAATTTGCTCCCACAAGTGGCAGTGATGACCACCAACTTGGATGGCTTCAACAGAGGATTAGATAAATGCATGTGGGATAAAGGTATCAGTGGCTACTAGCCATGATGGCTACGCTCTGCCTCCATAGTCCGAGGCAGCATGCTTCCAAATACCAGTTGCTGGAAACCACAGGAGGGGAGAGTGCTCTTGCGCTCAGGTCCTGCATATGGGTTTCCCATGGGTATCGGTGAAAACAGGATGCTGGTTTAGATGGGCCACTGGCTTCATCCCGCAGGTAACCTGGTCCTGAATTGTTCATGGCTATGTTAGTAACAAGACCATGTACAAGGCCCAAGAGCCAGAGCAGTTCCCTTAGCAGTGGTGAAATATGAGTGCACGCAGGAGCTCCACTGAACAACCTGGCCACCAATGCAACTGTTGAACCTCTCTCCAGGGCAGTCCCATGCAGAGTGCATTACAGTAGTCCAATCAACAGGCCACCAACATATGAATCACGGCACCTGGGCTATTCCTTTCCAAGGACTGGCACAGGTACAGCAACAGCGGTTGATAAGAAGCTCTACAATGGAAGTTACCTGGGCTTCTGGAGACAATGCCATTCCAACTCTTGGGATGGGTTTGTCCTCACTCCTCTCTTAATCAGAAGAAGAGTCAGGAGGTTGTCTTCCAAAGGGAGGGGGCTGAGGCGAAGGGGGCGTGGTGGCCTAATGGCCAATTGGGAGGGGGCTGGAGCATGGCTTATAAGTCAGCTCCTTCCCTGATCCTTCCTCCTTGGGTCTTTTACTGTGCCCACCCTCCCTACCCACCTGCAGTGTGGGCTTCACCAGTTGCTTATTGAAGAGGCAAAGTAGGATTTTTTTGGTGGGATTCCTTGATCGGCCATAGGATCCCTCTTTTTTTAGTGCTTCACACTCTTGGGATGAATTCATTTGGGTTTTGGGAGTGTAGTGGCTTGGTTGTCCTCTGGGGGCATTGAGTCCAGGCAGCTTAGGAAGTTGGGCAGAAATATATGTAGGTACACTGAGGCATTATTGGGTTAAGGACACCCTTTAGAGATCTGCCAGTGCCCTTTGTCTGGTGGAACATGGGGGTGACCCTTTGACCTGATATGTGCATTTTGGGTGAACATTGGGTCCATACTCAAGGCTCACCTAGCAAGGAGAGAGTAATTTCTCCTCTGCCCTTTTCTGGGAAGCCACAGCAGGTGGCTGTAGCCCATGCCCAGGGCTCTGGAGGGATGCTTCCCTGCCATAAATAGTTAAGATCCTCATGTGGCCGTACTCTCTGAATTTGGTTAATTTGGTCTGCCATTTCTCCAAGTTGTTATATTCATAAATACAACCTTTATTCCAACGTTTGTGTCTCATGAAGTCTTTTTTGCAGGCATGGGGGCATAGATGGGCCCAGGAGCACCCCCTAAAATATGTACCTGTTCTTCCAGAGGGAGTGCAACCCAGTCCAGAACTGGGAAACCCCAACTCCTGTACCTGTTATGAAACAAGAAGCAAAGGAGAAACAAGGGAAATGATGGACTAGTACTTTAACAGGGCTCAGCACCAGGCTGATTTGAGCAGAAGGCAGAGGAGGCCTTGACTTGCCACCTTCCACTTCCCATCTCAAAGGAGCCCAGATCAACTTGTGGAATTTAATCAACAGATGGATTAGCCAAAGGCACAACTGAATAACTGTAGGGACCAATTCTAATCAATGCAGGCCAATTTTAATCAGCAGCATAGAGATTTAAAGTGCATGCTTGTTTATCTTTGCAGCTATTCTGCTTGTGTGGGAAATATGCAAGAGGCCTTTCCTTACTCAATGAGCTCAGTTATCCTCAACTGCTTCTTCAGCATCTCAGAAAGGCACCAGCATTGAAGGTTTGGTTGCATACTCCTTGATTTCAGTGCAAACAACTAATTCATCAATTAGTTAGTTAAAATGTAGGTGATGAATCTATTTTTTTTAAAAAAAAAAACCTTTGCTCAGCTGAGAGAGCAGGTATATCTTTCTGAAGTTCAGATTGCACTTTGCATATGGTCAAGAGTTTAATGAATGGGAGTTGGAGTCCTACAATGTCCAGAGGAGCATAGCTTCCCCATCCTACTGTTAGACATTTCCTAACATCTTGCTGAGACCCATTGTGGCTTAGTGGTTAAGGTGCTAGACTACAACCTGGGAGACCAGGGTTCAAATCCCCACACAGCCATGGAGCTCACTGGGTGACCTTGGGCCAGTCACTGCCTCTCAGCCTCAGAGGGAGGTGATGGTAAACCCCCTCTGAATACCGCTTGCCATGAAAACCCTATTCATAGGGTCGCCATAAGTCGGGATCGACTTGAAGGCAGTCCATTTTTTCCCCAACATCTTGCTGACCTTCCTCTTTGTGAGAGTCTGTCTACACACAGAGACACACACCATGCAGATGGGAGAGGGATGCACGTGAGGAACCATATCAGAATGTTGACACCCATCCTAGCAAGGACTTGAACATGGGACGTTCTGCATACAAAGCAGGTGCTCTGCCACCAAGCTGTCTGAGGGGCTTGAGCTCCAGAACCTTTCATTTTAGAATCTGAATGTTGCCCACCTTTTCCTCCAAACTCATGGATTCCCCTGCTGAGTCTTGAAATTCCTCTGTGATTCTTTAAGCCTCGCCAGGTTGCCCTCTAAGGGTAGAAACGCTCACTGTTCTGCTGGTTCTGGTGTGCGTCTCCTCTTTTCTGAAAACAGGGGCAGACAATGCTAGTCAAACTCCGTTCCCTTTTTACCGTAAAATCTGGTAGGATCAGATCAAGGTTTTTTTTTTAAAAAAAATGTTTAGCTTCAAACAGATTTTGCAACTGATTGACAGATCAACCCACTGCCCTTCCAGGTGTGGCCAACGGAAACGCTTTGCTCTAGGAGACTAATGTGATCACAGCCTGAGTCTTGAGTGTTTTAGAGCGCTGCGTGGTGGATTTGGAGATGCGAAGTGTAGCTGTGTTTTAGGTGGATGTTTGTCATTTCTTCTTTTCAGCTCCAAACCTTTCAAATTTCATTGGATAGATTAATTTGGAACACATACATTAATAGATATTTTCACTGTTGCGCTTCAAAGCAACTCACAGTGAGCCTTTTCAAACCGTCTCCTTATGTGAGAACACAGCACACATGCGCGACATCTTAAAGACTGACAGATGTATTGTGGCAAAAGCTTTCATGGATTAGATCCCACTTCATGAAATGGGCTCTAGTCCACGAAAGCATCAGCCATAATAAATCTGTTAGTCTCTTAGTCTCCACAAGTCTTTTCTTTGTGTTCTAAGCATAGCAAAGCCAATACTTCGCAGACGGCTTTTTCCTCCTCCCTGAGAACATATCTGAGATATTTCTTTTTTCATACCCCTAGGAAAAGACCCCTTTGCAGAACCTTTCCTGATATTTTTTTTCCTGAGGACACTAAATGCTGTTTGTGCCAGCTGGCAAAGAGGACAGAGTTGGAACAGGCCAGTAAATCCACCTGCACACCCTCCTTAGCAGTCTTACTCGGCAAGGCAGCATGAATTGTCTCCAGTCTCCAAACCTGGAGCACGGTTCCATTCAACCCTAGGGACTTCATGTGCAATTCTGGAAAGGAGCCTGGAATGCTATGTAGGGAGATAGATTCGTCTTTGTCCTGTACCTGTCTTGTTCAATATTCCTGGGTTGTCAGATTAAAAGATCTTGGCTGAGGCAATGCTCTGTAGACGCTATGTTATTTCAGTGTTGTTGCATCAGTTCACCTCTCATTTGTTTATAAATAAGCGGATTAACCTGGTGATTCTTCCCAGATCCAATAGGTAATCTCTGATGATGAAATTATGACCCCAAATTCCCTTATCATGATGCAATTATTTGAAGGGTATCCAGAGGCAATATGCAGGACAAACATGGGCTTGACCCCCATGGGGACAGAATGCTGAAACAAGTGGGGAGACCTCTTTGGGTGGGAAATGAAAACTATGAAGACCACAGTCACATCAGACAGGCCTGGGCACAATCCTTACTAACTGGGCATGTGGGATTGTTCATTCATGGTCCCCTCACCGTGGAACTTCCTTGATTAATTTTACATGTTATCAAAGCCTGGATTGCACTCTGTGTGAGGCTTCCTTTGTATGTGATCTGGAAACTGCAGTTAATGCAGAAGGCTGCAGCATAGTTGCTGACCTAGAGCAAAATCCTGTCTGCATTTTGCCGCTGTGCTCAAACAGCTGCATTGGCTGCCAATTTTGTTACTGGGCAAATTTCAACATTTTACTATTGGTATATAAAGCCCTTAATGGTTTAGGGGCACTTTACTTGAGGGATTGTCTTGCCCCTTACATGTGGCACCTAGCACACTTCAGCCTATATAAGATTGCCTTTGGCTCAAACTCCCTGCAGAGACAACATCTCTTGTAGCTGCTGGCAAAGGCCTTTGGAGCTGTCCAAGGTCCTGGCTGTTCTCTGCTTGTCTCAGACTTGTGGCAGCACACTGCTGCCTTCCCTGAGAGTTTCAGGTGTCCACATAGCTGGACAGGGGTTTCCCAAACAGTTCTTGAAATCTGCACACTGGAACCCTTCCATCGCTACACTGTAAAGTGAATGGGAACATTAACAGCACCTTGAATTAAGCCTAGAAACAGTAGATAGCTGGTGCACTCATTGGAGCCCAGAAGTAATGCCTGATGATCCACTTCCAAAGCTTAGGGGTGCTCTTCAAAATTCTATGTCTGCTCTTGAAACTCTCTCCTCCCGCTCCTCTGGGAAGGGGTGTTGAAAAAGATGATGGGACTTTGCCTCTGGCTTCTGTGGGTATTTATGACAGAAAATTAACTGCATGCAGTGCCTTCCAGCACCTGTTTAAATGGGATGTTGATGGTTGGCCCTGATTGTCTGGCTAAATGCAGGGCCCTCTGATGACTCCTAAACAACAGCAGGTGAGTGCGTATTCTCATCCCTTCTCCCGACAGAGGGTCATCATTCACTCCCAAGTTACTGCCACTTGTGCAATCCAATTGCCCATAAACAACAAAGTCTTAAAACAATTCCATTAAGGAACAGCTCACCTTCAGAAAGCTATCACCGGTGCCCTTTCCAGTTTCCTGCCATTAATTGGGAGCCATCAGTCCACCAGCTGCTGGAAATGGCCTCCTGGGAACCTCCGTTGCCAAAGCCCATCTGATAGAGGAGCCTATTGGGTGGAAGGTTTGGGTCTGCAGCCAATCAGGGGCGGAAAAAGCTAAGCATTCTGGGAATATCCTTCCTTCCACATGCCATGTGATGAATGGTGATGGGATGCAGGCTGGCAAGTCCTCCTCTCTTCCCCTCTCTCAATTATCTTTAATGCATTTTTTCCAATTCTA
The DNA here is from genome assembly GCF_030035675.1 of Rhineura floridana. Taxonomy (NCBI): domain Eukaryota; kingdom Metazoa; phylum Chordata; class Lepidosauria; order Squamata; family Rhineuridae; genus Rhineura; species Rhineura floridana. Next base: position 2,177,992 of record NC_084500.1, on the reverse strand, counting down.
ATTTGCTTTCCATAGGAATCTTTCCTTTATGTGAGCATTTAACTTTTTTCAAGAGCAATTCATTTCTCATTCTAACATCAACCCTTAGCTGTACCCAGCAAAAATAAGATGCTAATGAAGACAAAGATGGGGAAATCTGCAGATCACTAAGGGACTTTGAGAGCAATGGACAGGTGTATGTAAGCTCTCATCCCTGACCAGACCTCAAACGCTGAGGTCTCCTCAGAGAAGAGAAAAGAGAAGCAGGACCTTCCAGCAGATCTCCACACTGCCAGTGACCCTGAAGAGCCTTGCATCAGGACATCCCTGTGCCATGACTGGAGATTCCTACCTCAGCTACTTGGGTTCCTGGCTGACTCTCAGAACCTACCCCCATCCCCGCCCATCTCTCTCAGGGCCACAGGGCCAGAGGTGATGGAGAGTCAGGCAGAAACTTCAGAGCCACCAAAGAAGTGCTTGGCTAAGCTGGCTACTCAGGAGGAAGGGAAGCACATGGAAATGCCTGCTCAGATCAGGGTCTGACTTGAGAGCCAGGAAGTAGAGCCTCCAGCTCCTTTTTAAGCTCCCGTTATGAGCTGCTTCACTGCTGAAGCAACATCTCCTATATAAGCTCCCATTATGAGCTGCTTCACGGTTGAAGCAACAGCTGCTATATAAGCTCCCATTGTGAGCTGCTTCACTGCTGAAGCAACAGCTCCCATATAAGTTCCTGCCATGAGCAGCTTCACTGCTGAAGCAACAGCTCCTATATAAGCTCCCATTATGAGCTGCTTCACTGTTGAAGCAACAGCTCCTATATAAGTTCCTGCCATGAGCCGCTTCACTGCTGAAGCAACAGCTCCTATGAGCTGCTTCACTGCTGAAGCAACAGCTCCTATATAAGCTCCCATTATGATCTCATTCACTGCTGAAGCAACAGCTCTCATCCCATCTCCTTCCTGGTCTGGGGAAATGGGCACTGTACCCAAATGAGCCATCCAGTCCAGAGTCTGTTGATGATAAAGTGATAAAGTTGAAGCCTGATTTACACGAAAGGGTGGATTGGGTGTGAGTTCTGGTTAGACAATATAGAACATAGGAACACAGGAATCTGTCTTATACTGAGTCAGACCCCTGGTCCATCGAGCTTAGTATTGCCTGCTCTGACTGGCAGCAGTTTCTATCCCAGCCCTACCGGGAGATGCCATTGGGGATTGAATTTAGGATTTTCTGTGTGCAAGGCAGATGCTCTGCAACTGAGCTCTGGCCCCTTCCCCAGTCCCTCCCCCCAATGTGTGTTGAGGCCACAAACCTAGGAAAACAATGGCAGTGAGACACCGTCATCAAAAATGTGGCGTAGCAACAAGGTGAAAAAGAAAGGAAAAATGCCACCACAGACATTGCCCCCCTTGAAATTGTCTCCCCAATTTTGTTTCTCCTTTTAATCCCCTCCCATTTCAAGCCTGAAGTCCAGTCATTCAAATTTCTGACTCAGCTCTGTTCTCAATACCATTCCTAGGCCAAACTTCTGAAAGGTCAAATGCTTGGCCCGAATTAGGGGAAGAGGATGTCAGTAAGGCCAAAACTGCCTCTCCTCATTTTGCATTTTCAGCACAATGTTCAAGGACAAAACTCACCAGGGCTCTTCAAAGGTCCATTGGGCTAACACCTGCCATTTTAGACTTCCCAGAATGCCCTGATCTATGAGGCGGGGGAGATGTGTCTGTCACAGAAACAGCTGCCACCAATAAGAACTGCCTTTTTCCTTCATGGCAGACACCACTTCCTCCTCCCCTCAGAATGGGGCATTATGGGAAATCTAAAATGGGCATCTGGATGACCACTGTCAGAACAGGATGCTGGACTAGATGTGGGCCACTGGCTTGATCCAACAAGGCTTTTCTTATGGTCTTATGGGAAGATCAAGGTTATTTAATAAAGGAAACATTGCCATATTTTTCTCCCACTCACTCACTGATTCTTTTATTCATGGGACTTATGTTCTTTCATTCATTCATGGGATTTATGTCCACCCTTTCCAGAGTGCTCAAGGCGTGCACTTACAGTAATTGCAATTACACATCCAGGGAATGCATTTCCCCTTTGCAATTACAATAATTGTGCCTGTTTGAGTTGACGCATGCTGTCACGTGTGTGAGTGTGTGTTTGGTCTTTTGTTTTCCTGGGTTGTTTGATCTGAAGTTATGTGTAAACTGTGGATGGTATTCAATTAAGTCCTACTCAGAATAGACAAATTGAGGTTAATGGACATGACTGAGGTTAGGTACATCAATATTAATGGGTCTCTTTTGAGTAGGAAGTAGGCTGCATCTGCACTATACATTTAAAACCACTTTAGACAGTTGTGGCTTCCCCCAAAGAATCCTGGGAACTGTAGTTTGTAAAGGGTGCTGAGAGTTGTTAGGAGACTCCTATTCTCACAGAGCTACAGTTGCCAGAGTGCTTTAACAATCAGTCCCTCTTCCCAAGAACTCAAAAAATTGTAGCTCTGTCAGAGGAATAGTGGTTTTTCTTACAACTCTCAGCACCCTTCACAAGCCACACTTCTTCACACTTTCTTCTTAACAAGAAGAAAAGCAGACTAAAAGCAGTTAAAAGCATTCTGAAACACAATTAGAATTGAAAACATTCTGAAACACAGCTAAAAATATTCTAAAACGCAGTGAAAAATATTCTAAAACATGGCATAAAAACAATATTTCATCAGTGATCTTCAGGCTGCCAGGAACAGTCCTCTTCTATTGTCAAACGCCTGGGCAAACAGGAATGTTTTCAAATTCCTCTTGAAAGTCAACAGAGATGGAGACAGACTTACCTCACTGGGGAGGGCATTGCACAAATGGGGACCCTCTGAACTGAAAAGGCCCTGTCACGAGTCAGTGCCAATCAGGGCGCACTCAGCGCTGGCACCACCAACAAGGCCTCACCTGCCAATTGTAGGGTCTGAGAAGCTTGATATTGGGAAGGCGCTCCTTTAGATACGTGGGTCCCAAGCCATTGCGGCACTTTCAGGACCCGGTGACACATGGTTCCATCCGGCTGCCCCACTTTCCAGCCAAGTTGCCACATTCTGCACTACCTTCAGCCTCCAGACTATCTTCAAGGGCAGGCCCACATACAGTGCATTACAGTAGTCCAGTAGTCACCCGAGCATGGTCAACTAAGGGCAGGCTATCTTAACCTTGGGTTCATCCCTAAAATGCTTAGCAGCTAGCCTGGGATGGTGTTGGTTAGGTATGAGTGCATACACGACCACACTTTGCCATCCTGGGCTCCTTTGGGGAGAAGGACAGGATTAAATTTTAATATGTAAATCAATACATTTCCAAGCCTTCCATATTTTGCTATTTGTTACATCCCATTATCCGCCAATACCATTCGTTTTTATTGCATTTGCCTGGAATGCAGAATCTCTCCACATATTTTGTCAGGAAAAGAACGGAGGGATGTTGTCCAATGCAAATCTAATGACTTTAAGCCTCCTTGAATGACAACAAGGGTTCCTTATTCAAGTCTGACTTTATTTTTCTTTTCCCCTTTTCTTCCATCTCAGTTTTCCATACAGTGGCAAATGCAACTCCTTTAAAAAAGAGAGAGAAAGAGACAGAAGGGATTCCTAGAGTTTCTTGATTACAGCGAGAGAAATTAAAAAGCAAATTCTTCAGCACATCATAATCTTGCAATGAGAAGGGAGGAACCACATGGCTTGAGTTAAGATTAAAACATTCCTAATCTGGTAGGGAAAGCATTCTGGCTTCTTTCAGGCTGTTCAGCTTCTGGTTTAATGCATAATGTGCTGGATCAGTGCCTATGGCAATTTCTTGGGAGCCCGCAAAATTGTTCCGGTTGTAATGCTAGCGGCAAAGATACTTCAGCACCTTGGAAAGAGAACCAGACGGGCAAAGGCAGCTCTCCCCACTGAATTCAAACTTAGCCACAATCGCAGGCCAGCTCTCCTGTCTTTCAACAGTTTAATGCTTTGCTTAAAACACTGTTTGCTAGACCTTAACTCCCAAAAGGAATTCTTCAGACTTAGAACTCTTAGATTTTGGGGAGAGAGAGAGAGACCTAAGCAAATTATTTTTAAGGCGGCTTTTCCACTAGCTCAGTCTGTATGTCTGGAACTAAATTAGGACCATTCAAATGTATATTTACCCAGTCAACGTGAAGGTAGCTGAAATCGCGTGGTATTGTAACATTTCCCCCTTTGCCGCTGATTCCCACTCTCCCTCCCTCTATGTGCGTGAGTTGAAATGATGCTACTTGAGTTGCTTGAGGGAGAGCATTTCTAATATGAGGTCTGTGATGTTCCAGTGTTATGTATGATATTTAATATATGCGGGTAAATATGGTAAGCAAAAAGTGAAGGGGGAGGGAGGGAGGGAGTGGGAGTGTTTGTGATTGCTGTGTGTGGATTGGCTGAGTGAATGGGGGGTGTTATCTATGTGTAAGACAGGCCACATTCACACCATACATGTCTTCCACTGTTATTCCTTTTCAGTGGTGGCCCCCGAACTGTGGAACGGTTTCCCCGATGAGGTGCGCCTGGCGCCGACGCTGCTATCTTTTCGGCGCCAGGTGAAAACCTTTTTATACTCCCAGGCATTTTAAAGTGTATTTTAACAGTATTTCACTATTATCTTGTATTTTGGACGTTGTTTGGTTCTTTTATTGTTTGTTTGTTTTTGGTTCTTGATTTATTGTATTTATTGTACTTATACACTGTGCTTGTTTTATCTTTTATGTACACCGCCCAGAGAGCCTTCGGGCTTAGGGCGGTATACAAATTAAATTAAATAAATAAAATAAATAAATAAATTCCACTTTAAACAGTCATGGCCTCCCCCAGAGAATCCTGGGAAGTGTAGTTTGTGAAGAATGCTGAGAGTTGTTAGGCGACCCCTTATCCCCCCTCACAGAGTGACAGTTCCCAGAGTGGTTTCCTGACAGCCAGTCCCTCTTCCCAGAGAACTCTGGCAACTGTCGTTCTCATCTCATCAATATCTCCTTTTTACCTGGGCTGTCGGACCTTAATTTGAAGGTCTTCAGGTATCAGGGCCTCTTTTAAAGTGGCAGGTCTTGCAAGGCCTGTCTTTATCCATCCCGATGTGTTTGTAGGTTGTTCTTCTCTTTCATGGCTTCGGTTGCTACAATTGGCTTTGATGTTTTATTGTTCCAATTTGCTTTGGGTTACCTTGCAAGGAAAGCAACATCACCATCAAAATAAAATAAAATATCCCCGTTTGTCCTGGCCAGCCCTGTTGGGATCAGACTCAGAGTCACCGATGTGTTTTTCTCTGTTATTTTTAATGCAAAATTTAACTCTAGAGCAGTACATAAATTAGCAAATAGGTCTCTGCTGCGGTGGAAGGCACGGCTACTCCAGCGAAGATGTTGTCGCAGCAATTTGACACGCCCCCTGAGACCACGAAAGTAGACGCAGGGAGGGCTCACTACTTGAGTGGGAACTGCTTCCTGGATCTGGACTGGACTAGCAAACAGGCACTCCTTCGAACAGGCTGAAAAGTGGGCTCAGTCTGTTTGTGCCTATGCAGCCAGGGTTGCCTCAATGGAGAGGGGGGTGGAGACTCCTCGCCCACTCTTCGCCAGTCTCCGCTTCTGGTTGTGCCTCCTACTCCTCCCACCCTGGAGGTGGCACAGGAGGCTGGGCGGAGTCCGGAGGCCTGGCGATGGGTGGTGCTTTGGCAGACACCGTCTCATCTATCACAACTGATATTTTTCTATTTTTAATTTTTCTTTTTTAAATTTTTATCTTGTGGTTTTTACTATTGTTTCCCCATATACGTATTCCAGCCAGTTACCACTTACCATTTTCCTTCTGGAAACGAAAGGAACAACATCGAGGGTATAAAATGGCCCAGAAATGCATTGGGGTGCATCTACTACCCCAGCCTATGTCAGCGGATTAGCGCAGTAAAAAGACAGAAGAAAAAGCGCTGGAGTCAAATGCACAGGAACATTCTACCCCCTCTGAGCAAATATTTTCTGGCTCTGGGGATTTGGGTATTGTCAACCCCACTTCATCTGACACCACAGACACAAACGTTGTCTGGGAGTCAAGATCTCAGCCCACCAAACACTGGAAATCTCAAATAAGTAGAAAATACACCCCCCAAAAATGTTAATGTGATCCCCCCCTTAACATTGGATGAAGGATACAGGCTGGGGATAAGACAGAATCGTGCCATCATTACAACGTCATTCTCTTTCCTTGTTTCTGAAGGCTGTCAGGAGACACTGCAATGCTTCCTTAAATGCAGACATAGGTTTTCTGTTGTCCAATAATGGACCAGTTGCATATTCATTGGGCATGTGGAGGCCCTTGAACTGACACTTCCACTTAGATCTCCATCTGTGCCTCCCCATCAGCACTAAGGGACTTTTATGATGCCTTCAGCCTGTGAATATCATTTATTAAACCTCTGGCCAGGGCAGAATCTTCTGTCTAACAGCAAATACTTAGAGCCCTAAAGCCCCATAATGGAAATACTGATTAGACACATTTGGAAGCTGGCAAACAAAGGACAGGTTCTCCACCCCCCTCTGAAACTTTAATCTCTCTGGTGGCCTTTTTCTGTTCAAATCAATTTGGCTTAACCAGAGAGATCTCTCCTCCTCTCTCCCCAGTGCCTTAGTCATGCCAAGTGAGTGTTTGCAGTTAGCATTCTGCAACAGAGCACCTGGACTGAAGGAACCGTGGAAGGTCCAGGAATTGAAGATGAGGAGGATTATTGCTGGAGTTCTGTGTTGGTGCTTCTCCTCAGATGGCAGCATACAAATTAGGAGAGGGGGGGATTAGAGGAGAACTTCCCTTGGAATGGATTGCAGTTAACCACTGTACTATACACTTCTCTGAATTTTGCTTTGCTTTTTTTGGTTCCAAAGCTGCATATTATGGGCAAACATATACATCAGGTGAAGAGAAGTGTTGGATCTCCAGATGTTGCTGAACTACAACTCCCATCAACCCCAGCAAGCATGGCCCAAGGGGGGAGTTGTAGCTCAGCAACATCTGGAGGGCCAAAGGCCCCCCACACCTGTTGTACAAAAAAGCATAGTGTTATAGGATTGGGGGATTGGTTTGGATTATCTCTGTGGGTGCCCTCCAAGCCTATAATTCTGAATCTGTAAGGGGCCTGTTAAACTGGCCAAGCCAGTTTCTTTGTTAAGTTAATAGGTCTGGCCAAGTCTGTCAAGTGCCCCCATTAACATGTCTAAAGACTTGGTCAAGATCAGATGTGTTGCCATGGCAACAAATGGCCGGGGATGCTCCTTGAGGAGGGTAGCCCTCCCCAGCATCACCACCTGGCTAGGGCCAAGAGGTAGCTGCTGTGTTTTTGAGTTAGTCTGGTCTGGCAGCTGGCAAGAGAGAGAATCTCACTTTACTGAAGACCTTCCTCTTTCAACAAGCCTTTTAAGTAGAGAGAGTCCTTATCCCGGTCTGTTCTGGAGTTACTTTTTAAGATGTTTCTAAAGATGTTTTGTTTAATATGTTTTAAAGTCCTTTTTGGTTTTAAGATATTTTAGAGTGTTTTTAGTGTTTTTGTTTGCCGCCCTGGGCTCCTCCTGGGAGTAAGGGCACAATATAAATTTAATAAATAAATAACTTCAATGGGTCTACTCTGAGTAGGACTAGCATTGAATACCCCCCCCCAGAAATTGTCACATGATGGAAATAGGTGCTTTCATCCATCCCTAGCATGGGGCTGTTTTCAGCATCAGTGGAAAACCAGCAAAGGGATGGGCTTGACAGTTTGTAGAGATGGGCAACAACCAGTTTAGGATTCCTTTTGGATTCAGTTTAGAAATGACTGAGGGTTCCTAGGTTGTAGCTAACACCACTGTGCCTTTATGGAGTATGTTTCAATATATTCAAAGCACCAACAACAGCCCTGTAAGGGAGGTCATATTTAACATATTCCTATTCCTCCCAAAATGGTTTTCATTTTAAAAAAGAAACTGATAAATGAGCTGTTAAAATGGCACCAGCTCAAACACAAAACTGGATAAAGGTGTCAATGAAAAGCTGTGTGCGATCCAAACGTTTTCTAAAATCTACTGGAAGGAACCATAGCTAGCTCCTAGGGAATTCCAAAAATGTGGAGCAATTAGAGTTGAAAATCCTGGCAGTGACGGCACCAGAAAAAATGAGGGGAGCACAAAAGGGGCAAAGTATATTTCTAGGGGGGCAAAATATACTAGGTGGGGGGCGCTTCCCTCCCTTGCATCTCCATTGGCACCCCCCCTGAATCCTGGGCAGAATCAATGGCCCAACTTATGTACGTTGTCACTTGCAGTTCCTCAGACGTGGTGTCCACTTCTCCACCCAAAGGCAATATGTTTCAGAGCCACATGAGTTTTCAGCTGAAAGAAAATGGTGCCTCTATCTCCCCAAGCAGCGGGAAATTCGTCTTCAGACCAATGTGAGTCCCCTTCGTTGGGTAGGAGGATGGGCAGTCCATTTTCAGAGTAACTAATGAAAACTGCTTCCCACCTTACAAGACAAATGCAATAGCATGCAAGCCGTTCTGGCTATGGGTTCCACACCAGGAGGGCCACAAGGCAAAAGCCTTCTGTCTCAGATTTGCAACAAACCAGAACAGAACACTGGGTGCTTTTTCTTTCTGTTTTACCTTGTCTCATGTCTTATTTATGATTCTATTAAAGAGAGAAAAGACGCAGAGAGAATAATTCAGAGCCTGGCATGAGAAAGGAAGATTTCAGCAGGAGAAGAAATTCTGGAAAATACTCTATAAAAGTAGACAGGGGGGCCTCTCAGGCTGGGAAAAGGGAGGGGGCTCTGAAGTGTCGTTGGGTGGTGTCTGCAAACAATCTAGCTGGTCGGGGGAGGGATTGTCAGCATTCATATTTTGACGAAGAGCACAGTCTGGATTGACCTCTTAGGCTGCCAAAATGCCCCTGCAACTAAACCTGCACAAACCTTTCCCAGACTACAAATCAGAAAGGGTTTTTCTTCCAGAAGAAGGTTCTATAGCCCTCAAAACCCCATGTTTGAACACTGAAGTCCGAATTTGGAGAAATCCTGCACACCATCATCTTGGGAACTGCCTCAGAGAAAAGGAGAACATCAAGAGAGCAAAGCGTTTGCCACCCTGGTGGCTCTCTTTATAATTCCACTGTTTAGGGACCTTCTTCACAATGGGTAGTTAATTTAGGCTCCCCTTGATTGGTAGCGGCCAGTAGAAACTGGTGGCTCCAGTATCAGTGGGGCAGTGAATCTGCTCCAGGTTTTAGTCCAAACTTTCAAGCAGATGTCCACAGGTTTCAGAACCTTGGATGGCTCTTTGAAAGTTCAGACTAAAACCCGGAGTGGATTCACTGCCCCAGTGACATCAGAGTCATCCATCTCCACTGATTTTACTGCATATTGTATGCATATACACTCCAGGTTTCCTAAAGTAACCAGTACCTTAACGAAATACAGCAATGCATATAACTGTTTAATAATATTTATGTACTCATACTACTTACAAAAATTATACTGCAGAAATCTAGTGCCACATGGGGATTAACTCTATGTTTCATATGTATAATATGTATTTTTTCATATAGTTTTGTATGTAATAGTGTGGCTTTTTAAAAAAAGACAGCAACGTATGTGTTCAGATATAAGTGAGTGCTCAATGCAAGAGGCACACCGATATGGGCATAGCTTGATTGGATGGGAACCACCAAATTTCATGCATATATCTGTTTATTTTAGTTTATTTGACAGAATGTACATATTGTCAATTTTTTTAAAAAAACACTTCTAAGTTGTTTCCATAAAATATAAAATATGCATGCCATGTATCGATAAAAGTCAGAAGTTAGAAATGAGGCATGTCAAAATTCCAATATATGAATAAAACCATCAGTTAAAAATGTTTGTTTATTTATTTATTACATTTCTATCCCACCTTTTCCTCCCAGGAGCTCAAAGTGATGTACATTGTTCTCCCCACTCTCCATTTTATTCTCACAACAACCCTGTGAGGTAAGGTTAGGCTGAGAGGCTGCGACTGGCCCAAGGTCACCCAGCAGGTTCATGCTGAGTGGAGTTGCAAACCCTGGTTTCCCAAGTCCCGGTCTGACACTCTAACCGCTACACCACACTGGGCTCTCAAAACATATACATTATAAAATAAAACTACATATTAAAATACATGTCAGCTGTACATATCTGGGTAGGTTTGGGTGAGATGGATGCCTCCCCCATCCCTAGCTGCACAAACAAATGAATCTGAGCATAGTAGTGTAACACTTTATGTGCATCTGTGGGGAAGAAACAGTTTTCTCAGAGACATGGTGGCTTCAGAGATGGGCATCTGTGGCCTGCTGCCAGAACTCCATTAGGGATTGTATTCTAGTGGCATGTGAAGCAACCACAACATCTATCATGGCTTGCTCTTCAGCAGTCATTTCATTTAGAGTGTGTGTGTGGGGGGGGGTTGTTCCCTGAGATTCAGAGTCACTTACACGCAAGAGGCAAGATTACCTAATTCAGTTAAGTGCCTAATGATTCCAGAGCCAAGGAAAGCTGTCTTGTGCAGTGATGGGCTGCCGTGTATGCAAGACGATAAAAGGAGCATTGCGTCTGCCTATTAAAAACACAATAAGATCCTTGTTGCTGATCAGGCCAATGGCCCTTCTAGTCCAGCATCCTGTTCTCACAGTGCCCAGCCAGATGCCTCTTCTGGGAAGCCTGCAAGCCGGACCTGACCACAAGGGCTACTCTCCCCACTGCGGATTCCAGTATTCAGAAGCACTCTGCCTGCAGCCACGGAGGGAGAAAATAGCCATCTTGGCTAGTAGACTCGGTCTTTCCCATATGAACCCTAGAAGAGCCTAGATGTTGGATCAGGCAAAAGGCCCATCTAGTCCAGCATCCTGTATCCCACAGTGCCCAGCTAGATGCCTCCAGGAAGCCTTCAAGCTGGACCTGTCCTTTTGTATTTTGTAAAGTACTGTGAACATGGGATGGCGTTATATAAACAGCAATACTTTGGGCAAAGGACAGCTTGGCTACATGGTAAGACGTACCTAACACGATCCCTACAGCTGGTAGGGTGGGCATTAAATGCAGCACCCTATTCTCACAGTGACCAACCAGATACTTCTTAAGTCCATAAAAGTGGCACATGAGCACTTTGCCCTCCTGCGGTTTCCAGCACCTGATATTCAGAAGCAGACTGCCTCTGACTGTAGAGGTAGCACATATCTGGCATGGCTAGTATCGGAGGAGAGGACTTTGGCAGGCCCTCTTTTAATTGGGGGCTCCGCTCCAGAATCTGTTTCCAATGCTAATTGCTTGATCCAAAAACGCATGAGGCACTAACAAAGAAGGAAGTACCTCCATGCTGTCTTTTTCAACATGGAGTGATCACAAACTGGAGGAGATGGTGGTGATGTTTGGGATGCAGAGGTGTAGGTCATAGAACGGTAGGATTTATGGAATGGTTCCTTAGAGGTCATCTAGATGGTTTTGGCCCAGTCTATCTGCAGGAGCGCCTCCAGCATCATCAGAGATGCCACTCAACAAGATCAGCCTCAAAAGACCTTCTCTCCATCCCACCCGTTAAAACAGCTAGACTGGTGAGGAATAGGGAGAGGGCTTTTTCCATTGTGGCCCCCACTCTGTGGAATTCCCTCCCAAATGATCTCCGCCAGGCCCCTTCTGTGATGAGCTTCTGCCGGGCCTTGAAGACTTGGCTCTTCGGACAGGCTTTTGGGGTGGGTTAGGTTTTGTTATTGTAGTTGAGATTTTTAATGTTCTAATATAATTACATGTTTTTATTCTGTACGTCGCCCAGAGTGGCTGGACAACCAGCCAGATGGGCGACTAATAAATCTAAATCTAGTCTAGTCTCATGCTCGGCTCAGTGCAGGAAGCTTGTCGCTGCAGCATCTGTGGCACCCTCTGTGAACCCTGGAGATCATCTCCGCTAAATGCAATGCTTCATTTGCTTCTCCAGAATGGGGAAGGATATTATAGACCCTCCTCCAAACCTTCTACGCCACAGCAAACTGGGATCTCTTGGACCATTGAGGATTCCATAAAAGGGTGGCAAATAGCCTGTTTTGACAGTGGTTGACTCTGACCAAGCTTGTTTCACTAGAAGCAGGAAACTTTGTGCCCAGGGGCCGAATGTGGCCTTCCAGGCCTCTCTGTGTGGCCCCTGAGATGCTCCACAGGCCACACCCTCTCCAAGCCACACCTCTCACTGGTCCTGCTTTGCACCCCACGTGTTTTTGCCAGGCTGGAATATCTTTCATCTTGCTTCTCTGGATGAAGGATAGAGAAGGGAGAAAGAGTGTGTGTAGAAATGAGCCTGCTGTGCAAAGGCAAAGATTAGCATTAGTTGCTCCACCCCCTTTTGCTTTCAGCCCTGCCCACTGCTATCATGTGGCCCTCAGAAGATTAGCCAGAAGGGCATGCGGCCCTCGGGCAGAAAAAGATGCCATACCTCTGCACTAGGACTTCTGAGCCAGGCATCTTCTGAGGAGTAGAAGAGTTGTACAATATCCTCACGACAGAAGGCTACTGGCACCACATGATCTGGGCTCCTGCTCTATGACTGAATTGGATGAAGGCCATGCAGTGCATACCCTATGGCTAGGCAGGTGCTGTTATGCAGGGATCTTCTGAAATAGGCAAATCTTCATTTTAGTCCCGTGGTGGTAGTGGACCTCTTGATTTTTGCAGGAAAACAATGGAAAAGCTGAGGATGCTGGGCCCTGGAGTCTTCAGAGATGGGAGATCACTGCAATTTCTGAAAAGGCAAACCAAGATCCCTCCTTTTCCTTCAGCCAGCTTCAGTTTGAAAGAGACAAATTAAGCTGTAAGCTTCCACCCTTTAATTTCGCCTTCAAAAGTTTCCAGAGAGAGAGAGAGGAGAAGGGGGTGGGGGAGAGCAACCTTTTAACTTCTTGCATGATCCCTGCAGGATTTTCTGAGAAAAACATGTTCATATCCTTTTATTCTTTCTTCTTAAAGTAATCCCTGCACAATCCATTATTTCTCCTCCATTTCTACTATTTCTGCTCTTCTTTTGTGCTCTCCGTTTAGACTGTCAGAATGGGAGATGGCAAGTTAATGGGGTTGTGTGTTTTTTTTTCATTTTTGTATGGGTTGAGCCAAAATGAAGAGGTTTGTTTTTTTTCAGGAACATATCCATCAGCATCTAAAAGTACTAGAGCTGTGCACTGGCATCCCAGAAAGTGAACAAGCTGGGATTTGGCCAGAGTGGATTCAGGGAGCCCTGGATCATCCCAGGTCAGATCAGGTCCACCCCTGGAGCAATCCGGGACTGCCAAGAGCAGCGAGGAGAAGAAGAAGAGGAGAAAAAGATGCAGACATGCAGCCTGCATGTATTTCCTTCCCATCCCTCCTAACAGCATGTTAAATTAGAGCTCAGTTGTATCCCCCAAATTCTGCAGGGAGGATGGATGCCCATCCCCCACCAATGATCCTTGGAGTAACAGAGTCGTTTCAGGGGGGATTTGTCATTTTCCACCACCCTTTCCCTATACAAGTCAATAGAATCTCTGAAGGATCCTCAGAAATCCACAGGGTGGGATGGGGAAATCCCACCTGTACAAATGACTCTAGGAATAACGGAGCCCTTGCTTGAATTTACATACCTTCAAGCTTTCCTGGGGATCTGAATTATATCATGCAGTTCTCCAACCAAACAACATTTACAAAAATGCATATATATTATTGGAAAGTGGGCATACAAGCAAAGCCCTATACAGCTCGGGACCAGGATACCTGAAAGACCGTCTTATCCCTGATATACCCAGTTGATCACTGCGCTCTGCAGATGAGGGCCTCCTGCAGGTACCATCTTATCAGGAGGTCCATTCTGCACAACATAGGAAGTGGACCTTTAGTGTGGCGGCACCTACCCTGTGGAATTCCCTCCCCTTAGATATTAGACTGTTATCTTTTTGGTGCCTACTGAAGACCTTCCTCTTTCAACAAGCCTTTTAAGTAGAGACCTCATCCCAGTCTGCATCTGGGTTGGAATTTTTAAACCTTTTTTTTAATGATGTTTTTAAAGCTTTTAAAAATATTTTTAAAGATGTTTTAATATGTTTTTAATGGTTGTTTTTTAAATATATTTTAAAGGCTGTTTTTGTTACGTGTCGAATTTGTTTTTGGTGCTTTTGTTTGCCACCTTGGGCTCCTATTGGGAGAAAGGGTAGGATATAAACCTAATTAATAATAATAATAATAATTAATAATAAATCCATATATTCATGAATATAACCTACAAAATTAAGAACATAAGAAAAGTCTGCTGGGTCAGGCCAGTGGCCCATCTAGTCCAGCTTCCTGTTCTCACAGTGGCCAACCAGCTGCCCATGGGAAGCCCACAAGCTGGACCTGAGTGCAAATAACACTCTCCCCTCTTGTGGTTTCCAGCAACTGGTATTTGGAAGCATCCTGCCTCTGACTATGGAGGCAGAGCATAGCCACCATGGCTAGCAGCCATTGATAGCCTTTTCCTCCATGAATTTGTCTAATCCTCTTTTAAATCTGTCCATTTAAAATTGCATTATATGAGGAGAAATTGCTTGCAAAAATGTGCACATTGGTCAAAACTGCATAGAAATATGTGTTTGCTAGGAGAAATTCACACTAAAATGCTGAAGATTTCTTTAACGCTGAAAGATTCTTTGAACGCTGAAAGATTCTTTTAACCTGCAATTTGTTGCAGAAATGGGGGGAACTGAATTTAAGACTGGAAAGTTGAGAAACTGAGAGATTCAAAACTTGCAGATTCAATGATGACTCTAAAAACATCTTCAGAAGGAAGAACCCCATCATGTAGCAGAAGAAGGCAGTGAGCCAAGATAAGCTGGCCCCAACAGCAAGCAGTGAAACATCCCCCAAATGGTGCAGCGATTCCTCTCACTCAGGCAGCAGTCCGGCAAACAGGCATAACAGAAATCTTCTATACCTTAAAATGTGAGCTAACATAGAAAAGACAATGTGGGTGTGTGCTGCGTTATTCACTTCTGCAGAACAATTTCGTGGATATTCCTAGTACTGGGCTGAAAATGTCTCCTGGGTTTTTTCCTCCATCATTCAATGAGAAAACAAAATACTTTAGTAAAATTAGCAAAGGGGGAGGGGGGAAATGGTGAAATCCTCATGGGTGGAGTGCCAGGTTTTTCATTGCCGTTATCTTAGATTTTGAGTCCCTTTCTTTTGTTCTACAAATTTTCTCCCAAATGGCCTGCCCTCTGCAGCTTCCCCAGGTTCCCGCACTTTTAAAGACCAGGAGAAGAAGTAATTCAGTATTTCCTCCCACAAGGATTTTTCAGATAAGGAAGTGCAGGCAGCTGGGGAGGATGGGAAAATGTGGACAGGACAGAAAAATACACCACTTTTTAATTATTATTCAACAAAAACACAAAAAAATTACAGGCACTTGCAAGTGTAAGAGCATTGCTGGGAAAGAACATGTTATATCCAAAAGTCATCCAGGGTGTAAATCAATTTCCAAGCATGTCTCTCCACGGGTGACCATGTGTGGTTGGTGGTTGATGCCTCACTTCCGATGACCTGATGAACCAAAGAAATGGATACCAGGTGATGGAAAAATTTGTCTGGTTTTGTGTGTCCTGTCCTTGTGCTCTTCAAAGTTGACAAGTTAATTTTTCAGCTAAAGCAACAGTCTAAACCCAACCATACCATGAGTCCAGGGGAAAACCCTTCGGTGTCCGCCATTTGTACATGCACCGCTTTTAATGCTCATCTCTAGCCTCTCATTTGCAGTTGTTTCAATTGTTTGTGTCTTTTGAGGCAATTGTTCCAACTTTACTTTCACAGGACCAAAGCCTTTTAACACCTTTGGCTGCCATTTTGGATCGTACGAGGTGTGGTTTTTCAGCGATCCATTTTACTAGCAAAATGGTCTAAAGATGTTCTACTTTGCAGCTCAAAGTATGCCCTAGTAATTAAACACTGAAGGGGCATGTAAGACTGCCAAAGAAACTTACCACTAAGGTATTGTTTTCTTTTGTAAAAGCGTGTCAGGATCCAGAGCAATCATTTCAGGCTTTTGCTAGGCTTGACGTGTTTATACACCACCCCCACGTAAACCACTTTTGACTACTTTGTAACTCTATAAGGAAAGCCCATAATCCCACACTCACCAAAATCCTAAATAAATCCTCTATCCGCTGAGGTAAGAAAGAGGTGCAGTCAGACTTCAAAGGCATGATCCAGCCAAGCAAAAAGACCCAGAGGGTGCAAAGCAGAGCCCGTGAGAGGCAGTGAAGACTGGTGGCACCAATGTCAGTGGGGCAGTAAATCTGCTGAAGATTTTAAGTGCAGATTTTTTAAGGGAGCTGCCTACGGTGCTGAAATCTGAGCCCAAAGTAGGTCCAGCACCTTGGACAGCTCCTTAAAAGTTCAAACTAAAACTCAGATCGGAATCACTGCCCCATTGATATTGAAGCCACTGGTGTGGCAGAGGAGGGGATGTGGCCTTAGGAGACTCCTGAGGGCCAGACAGCACAGCTTGGAGGGCCGCTTTCAGTCCTCAGGTTTGAGGATCCCCACGCCTGCAATAAGGAGATGTTGTTGTTGGTATTCTACAATCATCTCAAGGCAACATCCAATGAAAACAGGAAAACCAGTTAAAAACACAAAAGCAGCAGATACCTTTAGAACAAAAATAAAACAATGGCAGAGACCCATTCACCAAGTTGGGAAACTGTGTCAGAACAGAAATGTCTCCAGTTGTTTCCAGGAAGTGCCTTATCTCCCCCAGGGCCTCAACAGCAGAGAAGACAGAGATCCAGTCAGAGACCTCAGTGAGTGCATGGAACTGCTTGCATTGACCTAGGCCTGACTGAGAGCTACAAAGGGATGGAGCTTCCAGCTCCTATTTAACTTCCCACTCTGAGCTGCTTCCTTGCTGAAGCAATAGCTCCTGCCTTTCTAGCCTGGGTAAATGGACGGAAGTATTGTGTACAGAGGCAGGAAGCCTCCAAATCTCTGTTGTGGCAGGGAGTCTCTGAATGCCAGTTGCTGGAGGAGCAGCAACATGGGAACTTAGGAAGCTGCCTTATACTCAGGCCATTGGTCCATCTAGCTCAGTATTGTCTACACTGACTGGCAGCAGTGGCTGTCCAAAGTTTCAGGGTCTCTCCCAGGCCTAGCTAGAGATGCCATTGGGGATTGAAACTGAGACCTTCTGCATGCAAGGCAGGTAGGTGCTGTACCACTGAGCTATGGCCCTTCCCTTCCTACTTTGCTTGTAGATGTCCTGGCTTACCGCTGTCGGAGACAGAGGGATGTTGGCCTGATCCAGAGGTGCTCTACTTACACTCTCCTGTGCCATCCAAAAAATACCCGTGTGATAAGCACAGTCCATGGTTAGATAATGGGCTGATTTAACTCGGTGCCAGCATGAAGTGAGAGAGAAAGTCGTTCTCCTTTCGCCGGCGCGATCTAATTGCAACTCAACAGCCATTACCGGTGCCCCCGACCAGGATATAGTCTTTCAGATTCTTTCTGATGCAAAGTCAGCTCCTCCACCCACGTAGTGGCAAATTGCAGGCAGGCAACAGTCGCTGCCAGTAATTTCCATGCTGAAATAAGTGTCTGGGGAACAAAGTGTCCCCCAAGAATACAGAAATCAGCCGTTCCTGCTGGCCATGGATGTGCAATGCTGTCTCGTATTGAATCGAATCATTGTTCCATTGATTCATTGCTGTTTGTCCAGATTAGCAAGCTAAGTTCAAGATGCTGCTTTTGGTGTATGAAGCCATATACAGCTTGGGAACAGGATACCAGTCGGTCACTGCGCTCTGCAGGTGAGGGCCTCCTGCAGATACCATCTTATCAGGAGGTCCGCTCTGTACAACATAGGAAGCAGAGGTTAAGTGTCGTGGCACCGACCCTGTGGAATTCCCTCCCCTTCAATATTAGACTGGTGCTGTCTCTGCTGTTACTAAAGACCTTCCTCTTTCAACAAGCCTTTTAAGTAGAGACCTGATCCCGGTCTGCATCTATGTTGGAAATATGTTTAAAGCTGCTTTGTTTTTCAGATGTTTTAATAATAATAATAATAATAATAATTTAATTTGTGTGTCGCCTATCTGGCCGATGGCCACTCTAGGCGACGTACAATTCAATTGCAATAATGCATCACAATAAAAATACAAATAAAATACAACATGACAGTAAAATAGTAACAGTTCAGAGTAATAGGCAATTTGTCCTAAAAATTAACCCTCCCTGGAAGTCCCAAAGGCCTGTCTGAAGAGCCAGGTCTTCAAGGCTTTGCGGAATATGTTCACGGAAGGGGCATGCCGAAGATCATATGGGAGGGAGTTCCAGAGAGTGGGGGCCGCCACTGAAAATGCCCTCTCTCTCGTCCCCACCAACCTAGCTGTTTTAGTTGGTGGGACTGAGAGAAGGTCCTGAGTGGCTGATCTTGTCGGGCGGCATAATTGGTGGCGCTGGAGGTGCTCCATCAGGTAAACTGTGCTGAAACCGTATAGGGATTTAAAGGTTAATACCAACACCTTGAATTGAGCCCGGAAAATAACTGGAAGCCAGTGCAGATCGGACAACACTGGAGTGATGTGTTCCCGGCGGCGACAATTTGTGAGTAGTCGAGCAGCAGCATTTTGTATAAGTTGCAATTTCCGGACCATTTTCAAGGGTAATCCCACGTAGAGCGCATTACAGTAGTCTAAACGAGAGGTGACCAGGGCATGTACTACCAGTGGGAGCTGATGAGCAGGGAGGTAGGGTTGCAGCCTACGAATGAGGTGTAATTGATACCAAGCTGCCCGGCTCACTGCCGAAATCTGAGCCTCCATGGACAGCTTGGAATCAAGAACAACCCCAAGGCTGAGGACCTGGTCCTTTAGGGGTAATCTCACCCCATTGAACATCAGGTTAAAGATGTTTTTAGTGTTTTGTCATTTGTTTGCCACCTGGGCTCTTTCTGGGAGGGAGGGCGGGATAGAAATTTAATAAAGAAATAAAGAGAAGTGGATTGGGTGTTGAGCAGAGCACTTTCTCACAGCCGTTACTCAAGGAGAGATCAGGGGCTTGGACCTGAAGCCTTCTTCGTACAGTGTATGTGCTCTACCACTGAGCTATGGCTTGTGTCCTGGTGGGATGAGGTACTTCATAAAATGACCTTTGTGTTTGTTTGTTTCTTTGTTTGTTTGTAGGTACATTTATACCCCTCCTTTCTTCCACTGTGGAACCCAAGGCGGCATACATGTGGTTCCCAGGCAGTCTCTCATCCAGGCACTGACCAGACCCAGACCTGCTTAGCTTCAGCAAGGTGGTGGCCTCATGTGCCTTCAGACCATAGCCTAGTATGAATTTGTGGATTGCCAGATCCTTATGAGCCCTTAAATAGAACTTTTTATTCCATGGAGCTGGGTTGGGGAGTCTTTTTCAGTAGATGTCCACATTACCCTGCTGGAAAGGTGTCAGAGACTGAATTCCAATGATGGGTAGGGCTGGACCCCAAAGTGCGTGGAGCAGACCCATATCCTTAGAGCAGACACCCACCCACAGACATATATTTTTATTTCTTAGTAACGCCATTCTAGTTTCATCTTCCATTTTTACCTAGACCTTTTCTTGTTTAAGTTTAATTTTAAAAAGAAAAAGATAAAAGCTCTCCAGCCTCGTTTATCTTTCCTGACTGTGCAAAAGGCAAAGAGAGCTCAGTCATCCCAGCGGAGGAATGCAAATAACATCGATGCACAGCTGAACAGCAAGCCAAGCCTTACAGCTATCCAAGCCTCAAATGTCAAAATGCAATTGCATCCTGAAAACTGCAGGCATGCAATTGCAAAATGTGTGGACACTCCTTGTATATTTGCAAGGAACACAAATCTGTCTCATCTCAGACAGGTGTTCTCTCCCCCCCCTTTGATCTGTTTGAAGCAGTTCTTCTTGCAGAAGAAGGAGGCAGCTGCACACTTTTCATAACCTCAAAGACATTTCCCCTTTCAGCTGCTCCTCACCAAAGAAGTGATGGATAGGACAGACCCAGAGAGCCCAATGAAATCCAGATACAAGCCACATCTGGTCTGCAAGCCTAGGAGTTACTCTCCTTTCATAATATTTTGAAAGGCACGTCTTTGTTGTGAGGATTATACGTATAGCAGGAACTGTAGCTAAGTGGTGAAGCATATGGTTCAGAACAGGGCAACCAGAATGATGAAGGGAATGTAGTGACATGACAGAAGGGTATAAAATTATGCATGGTGTGGAGGAAGTAGTCTGCCTCTCACATAACACTAGATCCCAGGGACATCCAATGAAGCTGAATGTTAAAAGATTCAAGACAGACTAAAGAAAGGACTTCTTCACAAACTGCACAGTTAAACTATGCAATTCACTCCCGCAGATATAAACCCAACCTTCAGAAATGAATATCAATACAAAATTGGATTTGTATACTGAAGTCTAGAACATATAATGCCAAAATAGATACATATAAAACTTATTCAGTTTTAATTTCCTCAGTCAAATCTAAAAAATATAGAAAATAAATAATATATACCAATAAATAAAATATCTGAGATCTCATTATGAACAAATATATGGAATTATGCCCAAATGTCAGCTGATATAGCCAGCAGTACTGTGACAAACCAAGGCTTACGTAACAAACCATTTATATTGTACACCAAACACATTTCTACCCTATTAGGCTTTTCTCTTGTCACTGCATATAAGTTTGCTGCTGTATCAATGTGTTATGTATCTTCCTACCTTCTCTTAACAATATACTTATACTCTTAGATGAATCTTGAGTGGTTATTATATGGATGATTGCTCAATCATTCCTATTTTCAGGGCTCTCTCCAATATAATTCTTCTCCCAAAGGTCAACCAGCTTTGCTCTCCAGGAATTCA
The DNA here is from genome assembly GCF_030035675.1 of Rhineura floridana. Lineage (NCBI taxonomy): Eukaryota > Metazoa > Chordata > Lepidosauria > Squamata > Rhineuridae > Rhineura > Rhineura floridana. Next base: position 2,157,051 of record NC_084500.1, on the reverse strand, counting down.
GGCACAAGATGCTCAGCCCTCTCTGGAGATGCTGGGGGATGAAGTTGGGACCTTCTGCATGCAAAGCAGATGCTCTCCCACTGAGCTAGGGCCCTTCCAAGTCATGCCTGGTGGATCTCATAGCTGAAGAGATTGTTTGGTCCAGATGGGGACAAAATAGAAGCTGAATAATTGGTGCCAAATGAGCACAAGATGTGCAAAATTCTGCACAACCCAGCTTTCCTTGTTGCAGAATTGAGTCAACTATTAAGTTCATTGTTTCCCTTTGGCCTAGAGATGGGTCTGTCTGAAATATCTCACAGGAGCAGTAATTTCCTCGACCCAGACAGAGTCATTTCTCATTCTCCTAATCCCTGGCTCCAAGGAGACTGGTAGGTTAGACCTGAAAGGTCTGTCTGAGACTTTGCTTGCTAATAATGGGCTTGCTCTTAGGATCCAGGGAGCTGGCAGGTGAGGAAAGGACAGGCTGTGCATCAGACACACTGGCTTAATGCCGTTAGTATTTCCGTGGTCACAGCCTGGCAGTGAGTCTGATTAAAGATGAGCTAATCAGTGATCATAATCTATCAGAGTAATGAACAAATTAAAGTGAATGGAAGGAAGTTCATACCTCCAACTCGGGTAGTTGTCTCAGCCCATTGGCCTGTAGAATCGATGAGACAGTGGTGCATTGATTTTCAGCGGAAATGGGGGTGAAGAGTGTTCTCCAAAGCCATTGAGACACAAGTTACCAATCAACCAGAAAAATCCTGCTCTGGCTGATTTTGGGGGGCTTTGGGCCAATTGCTGAGTGCTTTGTGTGTGTGTGTGTTCAAAAGCCAGAAAGTTGGGCTTGTGGCCAGCATTTTGTTGCTTAAAGCTATAGTGTTGGGGGCAACAGTCAGCAGCATCATTGTCACTTAATGTGCGTGTTTGAACAGTGGGACCAATGTATGTACTGGAAGGAGGCAGGTTGCTGGGCTTATCCGCATTGCACCATTTCACAGGTCACCACATGAGAGGCAATGTGTTGTGTGTGGCTGCTTCATGCTTTGCTGTCCCCATATAATTTGATGTGAAGCATGCAAGATGAGTGGCTCTGTTGGGATCCCCCCCAACCCTGAGCAGCAGACTGGGATCTGATTCATGCTCAGAGGAGATCCAACAGACCAGTGACACAGGAGGGAGAGGTGCAGTAAACAGGCTCAGCATCATGACTGAACTTGAACTAGATCCTGATCCCATTGCATTGGGGGTCCTTGAGGCAGAGATCTGTGAATCAAAACCTCTGGAGAAGTGGTGGATGGTGGTTCCATGTAAGTGGGACAGTGAAGTCCACTCTGGGTTCAAGGAGCTGCCCAAGGTGCTGAACATATTTTGGGAGAGGGATTCAGCACCTTGGATAGTTCCCTGAAAGGCAAATCAGACAAGAGTATGTTTACTTTCCATGAGCTGTCCAAGGTGCTGGACCTATTTGGGGGTAGCAATGTAGACAGTTCCTTGAAAGGCTGAACCAAATCAGGATGGATTTACTTTCAAAGAGCTGTCCAAGGTGCTGAGCATGTTTTGGGAGTAGGTTTCAGCACCTTGAACTTTCAGACCAACAGCCCTAGTGGATTCACTGCCCCACTGACCTGAAGCCGCCAGCCACCACTGCTGTGGAGTACACAAGCTACAGAGCCTGCAGAGAGAGAGAGAGAGAGAGAGAGAAAATCTTCCATAACTGGGCCTCCCAAGTCAGTGCAAGCAACGGATGCGGAGGGTATCACCCTAGAGGCAGAACAGTGCTGGCTCCAAGCTAAGGGTCTTCCACTTTTTCCAGGGGTGATTTATTTCTGTATTTATCAATTCATTCAATTTATATTTCACCCTTCCTTTGAAGGATCCTAGGGTGTTCCTGGAGGAAAAAAAGACTTCAGTCCCTTCCTAGAATTGTTGGAACAAGTGGCTCCCACAGAGCTCTCCGTGGTGCTGAAATGTTACATTATTGGCTTTTGCCCTGTGGGTTTCTTGTCCAGAACAAGGCAGGGGTGACTCAGCAGCAGCATCAAAGGTTCATCCTACACCCACTTCCCTGAGCAGCTCATTCACCCCACCCCAGAACTGCTGCCAGTATCAGCCACAAGAGCAAATTGAATCGAGAACAATTGAAAAGAAGAGCAAAATGAAAACAACAGAATGAAATTTAATAGAGATAAGTGCAAAATCCTACATCTAGGAAAAAGAAACCAAGTGCACAAGTGTAAGGTGGGGAATACTTGGCTCAGCAATACTCCATGTGAGACAGATCTTGGAATTGTGCTTGATCTCAAGCTGAATGTAAGCCAACAGTGCAAGGTGGCAAATGCTATTTTAGGCTGCATTAACAGAAGTATAGTTTCCAAATTGCATGAAGTATAGTTCCTCTCTATTCAGCACTGGTTAGGCCTCACCTTGAGTACTGCATCCAGTTCTGGACACTGCTTTAAGAAAGATGCAGACAAACTGGAACAGGTTCAGAGGAGGGCAGCAAGGATGATCAGGGGACTGGAAACAAAGGCCTATGAGGAAAGACTGAAAGAATTGGGCATGTTTAGCCTGGAGAAGACTGAGGGAAGATAGGATAGCAGTCTTCAAGAACTTGAAAGGTTGTCCCACAGAGGAGGGCCGGATCTCTTCTCATCATCCTAGACTGCAGGACATGGAATAATGGGCTCAAGTTACAGGAAGCTAGATTTCAGCTGAACATCAGGAAAAGATTCCTAACTGTTAGAATGGTACAACAATGGAACTAATGACCTAGGGAGGTGGTGGGCTCTCCAACTCTGGAGTCATTCAAGAGGCAGCTGGACAGCCACCTGTCACGTTTGCTTTAACTTGGATTCCTGCATTGAGCAGGGGATGGACTAGATGGCCTTAGAGGCTTCTTCCAACTCTACTATGCTGTGATTCTGTGAATGATTTTGCTTTCAATCCACCACAGGCCCATCTTTGCCACCCATGGTTCCCAAGCCCTGCCCATGAAACAAAAATCAGAATTTGATAGTCTTAATCAGAATCTTCAGATGCTTCTCTCTCTCTCTGGTGTGGGGCCTGAAGCTATATCAGATGGAGAGCAGATTAGGGCTGCAATGCCTCTTGCCAGGTTGAGTCCTGGAGAAGCTTGGGAGGTAAGGGGTGGGGCCTAGAGACATCTGGTGGCCCCGGGTTCTTTCCAACCTGTGGCAGAAAAAGAGGCTCAGGGACTGCCTCTGGTCTCTATATTTTCCCTTTTATGGACAACCAAGCAGCTGAGGTGATGATTTTTGCCAATTGGGGTTCCCTAATGCAAAACGCTATCTAGAGGAGGCCAATACAGATTGTCATGCAAGGATGAGAGAATATGTAATTGCTAATATTCCCCTTCTAGACAGCTGGAAAGGGTGGTAGTTCAATAATAGATCATCTCTGGGGCATGCAAAAGGTCCCAGATTCAATCCCAGGCATCTCCCGATTAGACTGGGAATGCCTCCTGCCCGTCATTGGTAACGCTGCTGAGCTAGAGCAGTCAATTTATCTGACTGATTGTAGAGCAGCTTTCTCTGTAGAAGAGCCTTCTCTCCTCTACATCGCCACACTCGTGATAGAGAAGAGACAAACACGTATATTGTGCACCGCTTGGAATTATTTCTTTCTGAGCTCCTTTGCCCTCTTTGGCCATTCTGGGACTGTCCTTTACGGGGCTGGGGGGAACCTGTTGGAAATGGTGTGGCAATTATTTGCAAAACTTTGTTTCTCCAGCCACACAGGCAAACAGCTTTGCAAGGATTAAATGCCACCTCAGCCAGCACGGGAGACTTGGAAGGAACATGGTGCATCCAATGTCTCTCTGCTTCTCAGCCCAAATTCCTCTGATGCAATCCATGTTCCAGGGCCTTCCTTTTCAAGGTGATCACCCTCCTGGATTCTTTGCAAGGGAACCATGAGGAGGCACCAGGTGAAGTCCTTGAGGTCTCCTTGTAAACAAAGAAAGTGGTTCCGAGGAAAAGGTTGGCATGGTAAGAGAGGAAGGGAAATTGTTTCAGCGGCTGTGATGATGCCAGACTCAAAGCAAAACTGTGTGCATCATTTTATCACCACCGACTTGTGCCTCCTGCAATGCCATTGTAAGAAGTCAAGTTGGTTCCCAAACCCAGGGGTCATATGACCACAGGAACATAGGAAGATGTCTTATACTGAGTCCCTTCTCTGCCCACCAGGATGGGCCGCAGCTCAGTGGTAGAGCTTTGCACGTGGAAGATTCCAGGTTTATTTATTTATTTATTTATTTATTAAATTTATATACCGCCCGACTAGCAATAGCTCTCTGGGCGGTGAACATAAAACAGCATAAAAATACAATGAATAACAAAATAATACTAAAATACAATCATCAATCCAATACAATAAACATTTTTAAAAGTAAATCAGTGTAACTTAAAATGCTTCAGAGAATAGGAAGGTTTTGACCTGGTGCCGGAAGGAGAGCAGAGTCGGCGCCAGGCGTACTTCCTCGGGGAGCCTGTTCCATAGTTCGGGGGCCACCACTGAGAAGGCCCTAGATCTTGTCATCACCCTCCGGGCCTTCCCAAGGTTCAATCCCCAAGGGCATCTCCAGGTAAGGCTGGAAAAGATCCCGTGCCTGAAACCCTGAAGAGTTGCTGCCAGTCAGTGTTGACAGTACTGAGCTAGTTGGACCAATGGTCTGACTCAGTCTAAGGCAGCTTCCTATGTGCCAATGGAACATCAAGTGTGCAATCTACCACATCTGCACAATAAAATGCAATGCATGCAAATCAGGGTTTTCTCTTGACTCATCGGTGGTGAAAGGATCTGATGCTGGTGCCCAAGGAATATTGTCTGCCTGTTCATGTCTCACTTTGGCCCTGTGGGTCATCTTGCGTAGAGTTGCTACCCAGCAATCCCATTTAAAACCGTCGATTTCCCACCGAGTCTTCAATAAGCAATTTAGAGCCATTCAGGCTGTCATTTCTCGCTGGATCACAGCAGGGTGATGAGTAAAGGGCAAGGGCGGCACTTGTTAACCCTTTGGCGGGAAAATGATTGACCTCATGCCAGCCTCAGCTTGTCAGAGGCTGGGACTCCTTGACCATGGTCCTTTCTGTTCTGACGGCCCCCTCAAATGGGTGTGTGGAACTGCTGCAAAAGCCCTGCATTAGAAGTTTTAGCAGACGAAATGTGATTCCTGTCGCTGTTGCTGCAATTGTTGGTTACGTTGATGAGCCACTTCTCTGTTTTCTGTATGCAAAAAGAGAGTTAAAGCAGGACAAGGGAAACATTACCAATAAATTAAACCATGGAATAATAAAAAGGGGGGAATTCTATACTACAACCATCCCCTCCCAATACAAAAGTGCACACAAAACCATTTTGCATGGCGCCGTAGTTTAATTAATCAAAATCCAGCCATGACAATGAAATAAAACTCACTTTCCCCATTGTTTTGATCTCCATGCTAGGGGAAAATCTTCACTTGCTCACTTTCTGGAGGGCAGGCTGTTGTTCATTGAGCAGGAGGAGTGAGGCGACCCTTGGTTTCTAATGGGGAATGTTCCATTGAGACGTTCCCACAGTGGATTTGGCCAGAGCGAAACAGAAGGATGAGAGAAGACTTGGAGCCATTTCAATCAGGGATAATTAAGTCCTAAGCCATTAGAAACCTTCACGGCACTGACATTTTGCCAATCGCTTGCCATGTGACTTTTCATCCCGGGGAGACAAAATGAAGCAATTCTCTTTGGCCTGAAAGGTGTTGGTACCAATTTCTCAGTCACCCGCAGAGATAACACATCATTGCTATCAACTTCCCCTTACCTCGGTTAAAGATGAAGGCTTTTGTGCTCAGTGGGGGGGGGGAGTGCTGGCTGATCCAGGACTGGGAAGAGTATGTTGGTTCTTGCTCCCTCATTGCCCCCAACTTCACGGTCCAGAAGAGGTTGGATCTGCAATTCAAGAACTGTCTCTTGTCATTTCTAATCTTCCTGGGCACCTCTTCTAAATGAGACTGATGGTCCTGGCGGTGGGCCCTTCACCCATCTGAATCAAGCTACCCTAATCATCATCATGTTCGATCCATTGTTTACATTGACAGGAAAGCAAAGGAATATCGGAGGTTTGGTCCTGTCCTGGTCGCAGATCCCACTAGACCATGAGCTGCAGAACCAAAGAGAGCAACAAGTGGGTGACTTGATCCAACAGTGGTTGGAAGTAAACTGAGCCTCTTTAAGCCTCTGACTCCAGACCACCTCTCCCAGGCTCCACCACCTTGTGGAGAACCTAGCTCCTTAAATGGCTAACCCTCTTGGCCTGAAGACAGGCACTTCTCCTGTGTGCTATGGCCTCCCACCTAGTGCACTCCTGCACCACCAGGCCAGTGAGGAACTCTTAGAGGTGTTGAGTTCCTCCAGCGGAGGGAAAGGCACCCATGAGGGTCCTGGCTCTGACTCTACAGGCCCTGGTCCTATGGGGAAGTTGCTCTGTGGACTCTTCTCAGTTAGCCACAGGCTAACCTCAAGGGAGTATCTGGAGCTACTGGGGTTGAACTGTCAAAGTTCAGAGATGGGGCACCTTCTGAGTCCCACCCTCAGCTCAGCCCCTTCCCGGCTCGGACATCTCACTCTAAGTCCTTCTCCTCCGCTTCATTCTCATCCGTCCACCCAGTTCCTGCAGGGCTGACGACAATCTGCTCCGGATTTTAGTCCAAATTTCAAGGAGCTGTCCAAGGTGGAAAAGCACAGTAAAGCCTCCAGCTCCCACTGCTTGAGCCCTTATTAGCCGAGAATAGACACAACTCTCCATGAAGTATAACTCTATTCTTATTGGCTGGTACAAATTACTAGATATCATACAGAACCGTCAAATGTGTTAAACTAGCCCTGGGAAAGCAGAATTCATTGATTGCATCTGATGATAATATACACTGAAGGTTATATACGCTGCCCAAATTCTGTACCAGAACATTTACAGTCAGTTTTTACTACGGTAATGTTATTATTTTCATTGTTAATTCAATTTGTATGCCGCTTTTATTTTTATTTATTTGTTTGTTAAATAAATTAGGATAGTAAAAACACCCCATTTTTTTCATTTCTACCTCCTCTGAATAAGTGTTTTCTGGCTCTGAGGGTTTGGGTATTGCTAAGCACGCTTCTCATTTATTTTATTTTTTTATTGCATTATAACCTGCCCTTCCTCCCAGAAGGAGCCCAGGGCGAATGCACTCAAAGCAGCTCACAATGCATGTCAATATAACATGACGTAACAGCCCAGTTTCCATTCAAACACAATAATCCAAACAAAGAATTCATTTTGATAATATAAAGGTTATAACATTGAAAATCCATTATAAAATAAGCTATCAGAAGATATGCACCAGAGTCAGAGATACGAAACATTTCCAGTACGGTGAAATATCAACAAACATGTAAGCAGTAGCCAAATGCTTGAAACAGCAAGCAGATTTTTTCAAGCCTGGAGCAAAATGCTTTCTCTCCTCCCTCAGTGTAAAAGCTGGCATTCTCAGGCAGGGAGGGAGGGTTCCAGGAGAGGAACAGCATGCAGGCAATGCTGGATGCAGTTCACCTGCCCAGCTGAGCGGTTCCAGCTGCCGCTTCCTGTCCAACGAGCCTCTGGTGGCATACAATGCATATGGATTCATTGTGATATTTTATTGTTGTTTTATGTTATTGATATTATTACCGTGTGTGTGTGTGCAGAAGGCTTGCTCAGTCAACAAGCAATTAAAAATGATTTTTTTTGTTATTTCGTTTAGCACGATTTATATACCACTTAATCAAGGAAGTGTCTCCAAGTGGTTTACAAAAAAGTAGAAAATACTCATTCAAATAGCAATTAAAAGCAGACTTATCATAGCTGAGAGCCGGTGTGGTGTAGTGGTTGTGGTGTAGTGGTTAAGCTCTATCTCTCATTTAAGTCCTCACCGGAGTTGGCTGTGGATACCATTTCTAAGTGCCTGGAGCCCATAAGTGAATGGATGGGAGGAAACAGGCCGAAACTGAACCCCGACAAGACCGAGATACTGCTTGTGGGAGACAAGAGAAGATTGGGAGATATTGACCTGGTGTTGAATGGGGTAAGATTGCCCCTAAAGGACCAGGTCCGCAGCCTCGGGGTCGTTCTTGACTCCCAGCTGTCCATGGAGGCTCAGGTGTTAGCAGTGAGCCGGGCAGCTTGGTATCAATTACACCTGATACAGAGGCTGCGACCCTATCTTCCAGTTCATCTGCTCCCGCAAGTAGTGCATGCCCTGGTCTCCTCTCGCTTAGACTACTGTAATGCGCTCTATGTTGGGCTACCCATGAAGACAGTTTGGAAATTACAACTGGTACAAAATGCGGCAGTACGGCTGATTAAGAATGGCCACCGCCGGGATCACATCACTCCAGTGTTAGAAGACCTACACTGGTTACCAGTTGTCTACCGAGCCCAATTCAAGGTGTTGGTATTAACCTTTAAAACCCTACACGGTTTCGGTCCAGTTTGTCTAAAGGAGCGCCTCCAGCATCACCAAATGTGCCACCTTACAAGATCAGCCTCACAAGACCTTCTCTCGGTCCCGCCAGTGAAAACAATCAGGCTGGTGCAGACTAGAGAGAGGGAATTCTCGATTGTGGCCCCCACCCTCTGGAACTCTCTCCCATATGATCTTCGCCATGCCCCCTCCTTGGTAGGTTTTCGCCAAGGATTAAAAATGGCTGTTTCAGTGGGCATACAGGATCCCTAGCAAATTTTAGTTTATAACGTACAGATGTGGGTGGGTTGATTAGTTGAAAACTGTATTTATATGCTGTATTATATTTGTATTTATATGCTGTATCTTTTTTAATCTATGTGCGCCGCCTAGAGTGGCCGTTCATTCGGCCAGATAGGCGGCATAAAAATAAAATTTTAGTATTTATTTATTATTATTAAGGTGTTGGACTAGGACCTGGGAGACCAGGTTTTGAATCCCCACACAGCCATGACGCTCACTGGGTGACCTTGGGCCAGTCACTGCCTCTCAGCCTCACAGGGAGGCAATGGGAAACCCCCTCTGAATACCACCTACCATGAAAACCCTATTCATAGGGTCAACGGAAGTCAGAATAGACTTGAAGGCAGTCCATTTCATTTCAAGGTGCTTTGAGAGCCAGCATGGTATAGTAGTTAAGGTGTTGGACTACGACCTGGGAGATCAGGGTTCAAATCCCCATACAGCCATGAAGCTCTCTGGGTGACCCTTGGGCCAGTCACTGCCTCTCAGTCTCAGAGGAAGGCAATGGTAAACCCCCCTCTGAATACCCCTTACCATGAAAACCCTATTCAGAGGGTCGCCATAAATCGGGATCGACATGAAGGCAGTCCATTTCCATTTTCCATTTTTAGATATCATAAACGTAATAAAATTATCAAAATTTGGTTCGGTTCCCATTTGATGCAAGCCTACCCAATCCTCACTTTCTGAAACAATGCATGAGCCAAAATGCAGCCAGCCTTTGAAAACTTGCAGTTCTGTGATTTTTGCAGTATATTTCCCCAACCATATAATATATACAAAAATCTATACATTAGGGGAAAGATGCATTATACTGAGGCAGGGGGGAGATGCTTGCAAAAACATGTACGTTTGTTAAAAGCACATTCAAGAATTGGACTTTAACAGAAATTTTCACTATCAGTGCGGATTTGTTTTTAAGAGGCCATATTTTGGGGGGGGAATAGCCAACTAATACAGAAATATGGGAACTGAACTTGAAACGGGGGAAAAGAGAACTCCAAAATGACAGATTTGTCCATCCCGTGTGCACCCTACATATTAAGATGACATATTTCCTTTGCTTTACTGATTGTTCCAGGCTTGATGGCTTTCTTTTCTCCTTTGCTACTCTCTCCTGCGCCATCTTTAATTTGTATTCGTATTTATTTCTATTTGCTTTCATGATTCATAGCCTACCTGGGGCAGCTCACAAAATTAACCCAAGTTAAAGCTAGGAACAATGCAATAATACAATAAATCTTAATGGGAGCATTAAAGAGCAAGTCCAAATTAAGATCAGAAGCAAAAGCAACAGAGACTGGAGAAAAAACAAGAGAGAGAGAGAAGATGCAAAAGGTACCGCAAGATTCCAAAAGGGACACAAAAGAATAATGCTAGAACTTGTGGACATTCAAAGAAGCTGAATGTTGAGAGATTCAGGATAGACAAAAGGAAGCACTTCTTTACTCAGCGCATAGTTAAACTCTGGAATTTGCTCCCACAAGACGCAGTGATGGCCACCAGCTTGGAAGAAAGAAGATTAGACAAATTCATGGAGGACAGGGCTATCAATGGCTACTAGCCATGATGGCTGTGCTCTGCCAGCCTAGTCAGAGGCAGCATGCTTCTGAAAACCAGTTGCCGGAAGCCTCAGGAGGGGAGAGTGTTCTTGCACTCGGGTCCTGCTTGCGGGCTTCCCCCGGGCACCTGGTTGGCCACTGTGAGAACAGGATGCTGGGCTAGATGGGCCACTGGCCTGATCCAGCAGGCTCTTCTTATGTTCTTATGTTCTTAAGAAAAGACGCTAATGTAGGTCCCAGGCCAGTCTTTCTGGGGAGGGATTTACACAGCCAAAAAGGACTCTCCCCCGTAGCTCTCTGCTACAGAGAAGGGTCTCCAAAGATCTCAAGCTCTGAGTAGGTACCTGTGGAGAGAGGTGTTCCTTTCAGGTATCCTGACCCCAAAGCCTGAAACCAGCCCCTTGAACTGAGCCCAGATATGGACTGTGGGCCTGTGGAGATTGCTAAGCAGCTGTGGCATGTGATCATAGCACCCAGAGCCAGTTAGTAATCTAGCACCTGCATTCAACCCTCACTGCAGCGCTGCGAGTGTTGTCAAGGGTGTCCCCACAGATAATGTGTTGCAGTAGTCCAAATGGAAGGTTACCCAACTATGGATAACTGAAGCAAGGGATGCCTTTCCACCTGGGGTTAGAGCACCTGGGCCACTCCCCCCTCTCTCTTGTGCATCTGATGCCTGCAGAAAGGCTCAGCTGGATCAGGTGCGTGCAGGGAATTTCTCGTGCACCCAGTGCCAGAGCTGTGTGTGGTGCTTTGAAGTCCCAACTTTGGGACTTCAAAGTGCCCAGTCACCTGGTGTCACTGCAATGTCAGCTGGTTGATAGGTGGACAGCCCTGCCCACTTGTTAAATTTGTCCCCCTTGAGCTTAGATCCTGATAAGGATCTGGCCTGTGGAGCCAAAAGGTTTCCTCACCCCGATCTATTCCGTTATGAGATACGGTTATTCCCACTTTTCCCCTCTTGCCCAAGCTTATTCCTGTACACTTAAAGCAAAAAAGAAAAATTGAAAGTGCGTGTGAGGGAGCACTTTAACAGCATAGGAATTTCAAATTGGATTGCCTAATGTATTCTCAAAGGTGGGTATTCCTTTTATGGGTTGTTATGGCCAACGGCTGGAAGAAATCAACCGAACTGAATTTAATACATGTTTTAATAAAAGATGTTACCTTAATAAATGTGGCTTATTTCACTGTGCTAAACATGACACAAAGATCTCGCAAGCATTCAGACCAAGAAAAAAGATCATATTACATTTAAATACAGTATTGTTCTCTGAGTCAGATGCTATAACAGCATGTTCCAAATGATCAGCTGAAGAAAAAGGCTGCAGTAAAGGGAAAAAAGGTTTAATACTGTATTTAAATCTGTACCGTCGTTACTGGAATATAAACAAGAGGTGGGTTTCTTTTTAATTTGCTAGATGAGTGGTGCACAATGTCTTTCTTTGTTTCTGACCAGGGCCTTTGCTTCTAATAGGCCCTTAGGCATTTCATTTGTAATTAATAATTGCCAGTCAGGATAAGAACATTAGAAGAGCCTGCTGGATCAGACCAATGGCCCATCTTAGTGGCCAACCTGATGCCCCAAAAGGAAGCCTGCAAGCAGGTCCTGAGCACAAGAGCACTCTCCCCTCCTGCAGTTTCCAGAAACTGGTATCCAGAAACCTTGAACAGTGGAGGCAGAACATAACTGTTGTGGTTAGTAGCCATTGGTAGCCCTATCCTCCATGAATTTGTCTAAACCTCTTCCAAAGTCATCCAAGTTGGTGGTCATCACTGCCTCTAGTGGGAGCGAATTCCATAACTATGCGCTGTGAGAAGAAACATTTTTCTTTTGTCTGTCCTGAATCTTCCAGTGTTCAACTTCATTCGATGTCCACCAGTTCTAGTGTTGTGAGAGAGAAAACTTCTCTATCTACTTTCTCCATGCCATGAGTAATTATATACACTTCTACCATGTAACCTCTTACTCGTCTTTTGTCGAAACTAAAAAGCCCTGGACGATTCAACCTTTCCTCATAGATGAGTTGTTCCATCTTGGTTGCCCTTTTCCAACTCTACAATATCCTTTTTCAGGTGAGGCAACCAGAACTATACGTGCAGATGGGTGGCTCTGATGCCAATGGGCCAGTGAATCCGCTCCAGGTTTTAGTCTGAACTTTCGATGAGTTTTTGGAGCCTTGGACAGCTCCTTGAAAGTTCAGACTAAATCCCAGAGTGGATTCACTGGCCCAGTGACATTGGAGCCATCCGTCTGTGCTGTATACACAGTATTCCAAATGTGGCTACACCATAGATTTGTATATCAGCATTATGATATCGGCAGTTTTATTTTCAGTTCCTTTCCTAATGATCCCTATCAGGGCAGGTCCAAGACATTTTGCTTCCTCGGGCAAAGGAAAAAACAGTTCCCCCTTCCTCCTGCAGAACCCAAATCCCCACAGTGGAGATGGGACAATGTTCTTTGTTTCACCTGGAGGGCAGCTGACTAGTTCTGCTCTGTCCTCCAAGAGAGGGGAACAGTTAGAAGCTTAGAATGAAACACACAAACAAGGAATACGCAAAGACACCTCAGCATCTATTTCACTTTGCCTCACACAAGTGTGGGGAACCATTCATTTTCAACCCAAGGGCCACATCCCCTGCTGGGCAACCTTCTGGGGACCACATGCCACTGGTGGGTGGGGCCAGCAGCAAAAATGGGCGGAGCAATGCCAGTACATTTTCCCTTTGTACAGTCAGCTAGTTCTGACATACATTCCTCTCAGTCCTCTATCCTGGGAAGCAAGAGGCAGTATCGGAGATCAAGGGTGCATCCCAGCCAGGCGCAAACACTCAGGGAGAGTGGGGGGCAGGGGTGTGGCCTAAGGAGAGTCCAGATAGAAAGGCTTGGAGGGCCACATTTGGCCCCCAGGCCTGAGATTCCGCAGCCCGGTCCAAATGGTAGGGCCAGCCTTGGGGTGTGAGTCATGTCGGCCACCAACTCAGAGGAATTTAAACAGGAACTAGATGAATTCATGGAGTATAGGTTTGCCAATGATTGCTAGCCATGATGCTGTATGGAGCCCCCGTGGCTGGAGGGTGATAGTGGAAGAGGTCCATGCCCTCACGCCCATCTTGTGTGCTTCCTGGGAGTATCTGGATGGCCACCAATGAAGGAAGGATGCTGGGGCAGATGAAAGATTGGGTTCTGCCTCTCCTGTTGGAGACAGCGTGCCTCTGAATGCCAGTGGCCGGGAATCACAAGTAGGGATGGAGGAGAATTTTGCTACCTTTGAACTTGGCACCGGACTTCTGACAGTCCGCATGTTCATTATCTTTGCGGAGCAAGCTTCTGTTCTGCGAGCTTCTGTGGCTTTTCCTGACACTGGATTTAAAACAAAAACAAAAGTGGTTGAACATAATATTAACAGTGAGATTGTTGTCAATGCCAGTGAGATTGTTATCTCATTCTGCTTTTTTCACTCCCTTTCATGCTGCCGCCACACTCCCCTCCCTGTGCCCGGTCTCTCTCTCTCGCTCTCTCTCTCTCTGCCACCCTTCCCTCCACTCAAACAAAACAGGTTCCAAGTGGGGGGGAGCAAAAGAGGGAGTAGGTGGGCTACAGGCAAAGGCAGAGTCCAGCACAGCACAGGCAGGGGCCAATGTGAGCAAACCATGAGCCAAACAACTAGAGGAAATGATCGATTCTATCTCCCTCCCATTCCTCTTGCTCCAGTTTTCAGCCCCCTAACTCTCATTTGTTCTACCAATGGTTTCCTTGTTTCTGTATTTTTCTGTGGGGAGAAAACCAAAATGGTAAAGGCAGAAGATAGCAGGAAACAAATGAACATGGAATGGAACCACCTGCCAGTTCACTGGAATGAGATTGATCCAGCACCAACAAGCAACTACATCCCTAATCCTGAGTGGGGAGCGTGATTTTGCCCTTATAGCCTGCTTTCAGACTTGCCATAGGCATCTGTGAGGAAGGATGCTGGACTAGATAAGTCATTGGTCTGATCCTGCAAAGCTCTTCTTCTTCTTTTCAACATTTATATACTGCCTGCCATACCAGTCCCAAGATGGTGTGCAGCCTTAACAGACAATTCAATAAACAATAAACAAAATGGAAAACCAATAAAAAGCACATTACGACAAATGAAAATTAAAATAAAGCAACAAATTCTGCAGTCAGAACAATTCACAACGCTCTGAGCAGGGTTGTACCAACGTCAGGGGATTTGTGGGGTTTTTTTTACAGATGTGTTTATCTGAGAGCCAGTGTGGTGTAGTGGTTAGAGTGTTGGACTGCAATCTGGGAGACCAGGGTTCGAATCCCCATACAGCCATGAAGCACTCATGTTCTGCATGTGGACTTCCCATCAGGGGATCCGGTTGGCCACTGTGCAAACAGGATGCTGGACTAGATGGGCCCTCTTTGGCCGGATCCAGCTCCAGGACTGTTCATATGTTCTTAGGTTCAGCCCTCAAATACTGCCTCTGACAGTGGAGGCAGAACATGTCCGTCATGGCCACTGACAACCTTGCAAATTGCTGCCATCACAGCGGGATGCCCTTGTAGGAACTCAGAGGCCATTCCCAGTAGAAATCTGTGACAATTGTTCTAGGAGCAATAACAGTAATCTCTGAAGCCCTCCCTGAGGTGTAAGGATGACCCCCAGCCTGGATGGCTTTAAAAGAGGTTTAGACAAATTCATGGAGGATAATAAGGTTATTTTTATTAATTGGAGGAAGAAATATCAATAATTTAAGATATGCAGACGATACCATACTCTTAGCTGAAACCAGTAATGATTTGAAATGAAAGCTGATGAAAGTTAAAGAGGAAAGCACAAAAGCAGGACTACTGCTGAACATCAAGAAGACTAAGTAATGACACAGAAGATTTATGCAACTTTACAGTTGACAATGAGGACATTTAACTTGTCAAGGATTATCAATACCTCGGCACAGTCATTAACCAAACTGGAGACAATAGTCAAGAAATCAGAAGAAGGCTAGGAGTGGGGAGGACAGCTGTGAGAGGACTAGAAAAGGTCCTCAAATGCAAAGATGTATCACTGAACGCTGATCATTCATACCATGGTATTCCCGATCCCTTTGTATGGATGTGAAAGTTGGACAGTGAAAAAAGATAAGAGAAAAATCAACTCATTTGAACTGTGGTGTTGGAGGAGAGCTTTGCGCATACCATGGACTGCGAAAAAGACAAATAATTGGGTGTCAGAACAAATTAAACCAAAACTATCACTAGAAGCTAAAATGATGAAACTGAGGTTACTTTGGACACGTCATGAGAAGACATGATTCACTAGAAAAGACAATAATGCTGGGAAAAACAGAAGGAAGTAGAAAAAGAGGAAGGCCAAACAAGAGATGGATTGATCCATAAAGGAAGCCACAGACCTGAACTTGCAAGATCTGAACAGGGTGGTTCATGACAGATGCTCTTGGAGGTCGCTGATTCATAGGGTCGCCATAAGTCGTACTTGACGTGAAGGCACATAACAACAATAAGGTTATCAGTGATTACTAGCCATGATGGCTATGTTCTACCTGCACTGTTGGGGGCAGCCTGCTTCTGAGAGCCAGCTGCTGGGACTGACAAAGTGGGGAGAGTTTCTGTTGTGCTCAGGTCCTGTTTCTGGGCTTCTCAGCAGAAGCATCTGGTTGGCCACTGTGAGAACAGGAGGCTGGACTAGATGTTGGCCTGATCTAGCTGCAGGGCTCTTCTGATGTTCAAGCCCACGTTGCAAGAGCCCTGTCATTGCCACAAGCTCAGATACATCATGTCAGTTATTCTGACAACAGCCCCGTAGCTAGCGTCAGCAGTATCGTCTTTCTAACAAAAATGGGCGAGGATGATATTTGAGGTTCCAAAATGGCACTTTAGCAAGATTTGAATAAGGAGATTTCTGGTTCAGGGATCATTCTTTTAGCCCAGTTCAAGACCTGACTCCAACTCATCGAGAGCATTGCTTGCGGCTTATAAAAGGGGGTGTGTGTGCTCTGAAGTAGAAAGAGACTTTACCACCAGCAGCAAACATGCTCTTCTCTCCTCTATTCCTCCCATGAAGCTGGACTTTTCACCTTTCTCTCTCTAGCATCTTGGCCTATTCCCATTTGCTGTCAATACGGAGTCACTCAGATCATTTTGCCCGCCTCTGAGCTCGGTGCAATGTCGAGCATGATGCAGCATGCCTAGACATCAAATGAATGTCTGATCCTCCCTGGAGGACGTTGGGTCCATAAACCAATGATTGGATTGGGCCAATACCTGCAACGTTGCTTTTTCATCTGTGACAGACACTGTGGCCATATTATTCTTCATTTGCTAAGTAATCCTGGGTCATTTTCAAGACCAGGGGAAAACAATATGTGAGTGTTGATCACTCTCACCCTTGCACAAAGGCTGCAGCAAGAGGAGAAACAGGACAGAGGCCAGGTGGATTGGCTTCATTGGGGCCTGCCGTACTAGACAGATGTCTTCTTTGGAACAGAAAAGAGGGGAGATGCATAAGAGCTAATATTATTTACCTCTGATCAATTGGCCATCAGTGTTTGCTTGTTCAGCACCTCAAGTTGGCCCTGCTTCTACAGCAGAGTGTTTAACCCCACACTAATTGGATTCATGGTTACTATCCTAAGCCCTCTGTTGTTGTTGTTATTGTGTCAAGAAGGTCATGGGGCAGGAGGGAGAAATCAATGGGGCTTTGTAAATAAGACAGAAGATGTCACAGACCTTGATCTTCTGAGGTGGTGGTTAATTTCTGGGGGGGGATTGGTCCTGTCCAAATTAAAAGCCGCATCGTCTTGTCTAGGAGCTCTGAGTCCCAATCCCAAATGGGTGAGGGGGCTGGCTGTACTTACTCATGGATTATTGAGGGGCAGTGTGGCATAGTGGTTAGAGTGTTGGACTATGACCTAGGAGACCAGGGTTTGAATCCCAACACAGCCAAGAAGTTCGCTGGGTGACCTTGGGCCAGTCACTGCTTCCCAGCCTCAGAGGGAGGCAATGGTAAACCTCCTCTGAATACCCCTTACCATGAAAACCCTATTCATAGGGTCACCGTAAGTCGGGATCGACTTGAAGGCAGGCCATTTCCATTTTCATTCTGCAGAGATGTTTATGGTCTGAGAGGCGCCTTTGAGAGTTTTTCTCATGAGAGAAGAAACTGAACTTTGAGTTGTATTTCTCTAGGTTCCAGAAGTCTTTGCAACATTGGTTCTGACAGAAATATAGGTTCCTTTAAACCACTCTTGACAACCCTGGGCAACCTTTTGGGGTCAGAAATAAATTTATTCCTAACACCCAGAAGCACTTTCCACTCTGCTGTAGGTGATAGCTCCAGTAGAGAAAAGTGGTGTGTCATTCAGGATGGAGCTGGGGCTGGAGCAAGCTAAGAATGTTGCTTCAGCACTAGAGAATTCCATACTGAGCCATAGCTAGGCTGCAGCTGAGTCTGGGTGATTAGCTCCATCCCCTGAGGGATAGCAGCTCCTTTGGTTAACAGGGGCCTTGCTTGTTTCAGCAGCTGTGGACACTTACAGCATGAGGTAGGTGACAGTTCAACTGCAGCTTCTGGATTGGAATCGTCAGAAATATTTCCATGGTATCTATTTCAAAATTAGCATCTACGCACATATGCATATTCTTTGCAGATCTCTGCCCTCCTCTCCTCTTTTCTTGCCAGTGCAGAAGTGGCTACCCTCTTGTGTCCACCACAGACTGAAGCTTCTGCGTATCTCACTCATAACAGGACTCTGCCGTTTCTACAATCCTCTTTAAATTCCGTACCAAGATCTGCTAGGGAGCGACAGGTTCTGGGGATGAAATCATGGACATGGATCTGCTTACCTTCCCCTCATTTTAATAATAATAATAATAATAATAAACTTTATTTCTACCCCGCCCTTTTTCCAATAGGACTCAGAGCGGCTTACAACTAAAAACAACACCATTAAAACATACACAGTATATTATTAAAAAAGAATTAAACTATGAGAAAAATTAAAACCATAAAATATAGGTTAAAAACAGCGGACAATTTAAAATAATAAAATCATATAATGTAATCACCAAACCTATGACACTTAATCCTGGCCGTTCTCTATCCCAAATGCCCGTTGAAATAAAACAGTCTTTACTTGTCGCCGGAAAGACGGCAAGGAGGGAGCTGATAGCACCTCACTCGGAAGGGAGTTCCACAGCCTAGGGGCGGCCACCGAAAAGGCCCTATCTCGAAAAGGCCCTTCTTGTGCTTCTGCAAGCACTGAGAGATGGACAAGATTTCCTAACTCAGTAACATCCTACTTACCTCTCACTGTACACCTGCTACGTTGCTTAGGTCTTAGTTTGGGTGCGGGAAGCCTTCAGTCTCACAGGCTGAAAGTGGTTTAGAGAAAAGGCGAGTCAGAGGTGACATGATAGAAGTGTATATAATTATGCATGGTGTGGAGAAAGTGGATAGAGAAGAGTTTTTCTCCCCACGCATAACACAAGAACTTGTGGATATCCAGTGAAGCTGAATGTTGGAAACTTCAGGACAGACAAAAGTACTTCACACAGCACATAGTTGTTAAACTATGGAATTGGCTCCCATGAGAGGCAGTGATGGCCACCAACTTGGATGGCTTTAAAAGATTGTTGTTGTTATGTGCCTCCAAGTCGACTACGACTTATGGCGACCCTATGAATCTGTGACCTCCAAGAGCATCTGAGGATTAGACAAATTCGTGGAGGATGTTGTAGAGCTAGAAAAGGTTCAGAGAAGGGAATAGAGCAACTCCCCTGTGAGGAAAAGTTACAACAGTTGGGGCTTTTTAGTTTAAAGAAATGGTGAGTAAGAGGAGACATGATGGAAGTCTATGAAATTATGAGACCTCAGACTTTTTCATGGTTGGAATGCAGCCTACAGGGCAATGGTGAAAGTCACGTCCACATTGCCCTGCTCACGTTTGCCACCGGCGTGCTGGCTTTCGAAATTTCCCCATGAGGGGAATGTCTTCCCCTTGGGTTGAAAAGGTTTTCCCGTCCCTGCCAGAGGGGAATGCAATCTACCCATTAGATAGGTAGGGCTGTGGGCCACAGATGGAGCGCATGCGTTACATGCAGAAGGTCACCATGGCCAAACCTTGTGGTTTCCTATTTCCTTTGCTAGGGAAGGCCCATAGCTCAGTGGTAGAGCATCTGCCTTACACACAGGAGGTTCCATAAACTGCTTGGAGGTCTTTGCATTCATGTGGTCTACAAACTTTGCTGTAGATAAATAAATAAATGGATGGTGTGTGGGTGTTTCATTGCTAAATTGCTTTCAGACATTTCATAGGAAGTGATTCATAACTGATGTGCTATTAATAAATAGTTCTTTCTAGTGCGAGTGGGATCAGCCCTTCGAAGTCTCCCAGCAAGGCTACATCAGGCCCATTTTAACAAGAACATAGGAAGACCTCAGTCCATTTAGCTCAGTATTGTCTACACTGATTGGCAGCAGCTCTCCAGGGTTCCATGTTGCCCACCTGGAGATGCCGGGGATTGAACCCAGGACCTTCTGTGTGCAACAACTCAGGGCTGGCTGCTCTGATTGGCTGTGGCTCTCCAGGGTTTCAGGGAAGGGTCTCTCCCTGCCTACCTGGAGATGCTGAAGATTGAATCTAGGACCTTCTATTTTATCTGTTTGTTTGTTTGTCTGTTTATTAATTGATTGATTGATTGATTGATTGATTGATTGATTGATTGATTGATTGATTGGTTGGTTGGTTGGTTGGTTGGTTTATATCCTGCCCTTCCTCCCAGCAGGAGCCCAGGGCGGCATGCCTCATGCAAAGCAGTCACTCGACCACTAAGCAATGTTTTGGGCTGGCCCTTGGCCTAAGGAGCCCTTAGCCATTTCCATCCCTCACCCTGGCACAGGAGGCTGTCTATGGGGCCATTCTAATTGTCTGCCCCCCAGCCCTGGCTCATCTTCAGGAAGCTCCTCCAAACCATTTCCGGGGAAGGCTGCTATTTCTCATGCCTAAATGAAGTCTGTAATACCCTCCAGTTTGGCTAGAAACTCCTGCTGTGAAGAGCTATTTCCAGGCACTAATTAGCAATCCATCGATTTGCTGCAGTCGCTGTTTAATGTTTGTGCTCCAGCGCTGAGGACATAGAGGCACAGCGGGTGTCATTTCAAAGTGGAGACGAGGAGCACAGTCTCGGCTTCCTGAACATATGTTTAACACATGCACCCTGGCAACAATACCATTCATGCTTCATGTGCCAATATCCAAGATGGCTGAGTAGGGGGAGGAAGGGACTGCTTTTCCCTGGGGGATCTCTTGAGGCCTAGCCTGAGCATACTTCAGGAGCAGAGCTTGTTCTGACACTGCTAAATTTACTAAATCTAACTGACTTCAGGACTTATGGCTCCTAACCCTCAAGGGCTCACAAAAGGGTCTGTTCTATTTAGAAAGGAGAGTTCTCTGTTCAGGTTATGGTGGCTAAACTTTTTTTGGGGAGGAAGGGCCACATTCACTCTTGGCCAACCTCTGGGGGCCACATGCCAGCAGTGGGCATGATCAAAAGTGGGCCATCACACCAACAGGCCCCTCCTTTCAGCTGATCCATGCAGATGGTGCCATTTTGGCACACATTTTTTGACTGGAGAAATGCATTGCCAAATGCGGAGGGGAGGCGTGAATACCAGAGGGCTGTTGGGTTCAGTTCACCTATTGTTTCAAGGATTAAATTAGTTAGGGTCACTAAGGATTAAATTAGTTAGGGTCACTGTGGAAGGCACACCAAAAGTCTTCCCCCATCTCTCCTCTAACTGTGGGCCTTTCTGCCCACCCCCGCTATTGGTCTCTGCTAAGAGCAGCTCCCTGTTACTCGGACCAATTTAGCTGGATAAATCCCATCTCCTTCAGCTCATCAGGGTCCTGCTGCGTTTATGAAATGTACAAGCATTAGTGAGGCAGAAAACGGCAGGAAGTCCACCGCAGCTGCCAGAATGGCCCAAGGCATAGCTATGAGTGGAAATCTGCTGACACCGAGTGTTTTTTGAGTATGGGGGGGTGCAAGGATTTGCTTGAGATGAGATGGGGTAGCTCATTTATGAAAGAACTGTAAGGCTATCCCCCCTCCAGATTGCACATCCTCATTATTGCCCTGCCTTTGATGTGACGTTTCCCCATTTGCCCTGTTGAGCGCAGCTTGAAATGAAGAAACAGCAAACTACTGCTGCGGTTTCTTTTTCTGCCTCCTCCCCCCACCCGCCAGCCACTCCATCGCATCCGATTAACAGCCTTCCATCAGGGGCCCATCTTCGTTTCAGCTTCTCATGGGCCTGCGATTTAACCAGCAGGCCTGTTGAATCTGGCTCTGAGACCAGGATGTCACACTGACAAAGAGGTTCACAATAGCACCAATCAATGGCTAATGACTGAGCCAAGGGAAGTATTGCGATCTCTCTGCTGGAGAAAGAGCATTGCTCAAAGAATCGCTACACTGTTTCCCATCCGGTGATTCTCTGCAGAATGGGTGATCAAGGAACGACTTCACACTTGGCCTCCTGGGGGAGAGGCGCATTAGAGGGACAACCGCAAATTCTCATGCGGCAAGTGGGAGGGTCCAAAGAAGTGGAGGTATATGGCTCCTGCTCTCCCAGACTCAACTCCTTTCAGTCCAGCAGTGGTAAAGATATTACCACAATTGTCATTGTCATTGTCATTGTTATTGTTATTATTATTGGTCACTTGATAGCCAAAGGTCCCTAAGTGACTTTTGTGTTGTGTTGACTTGAACCTCCTATGAGCTGCACCCCCTCTGGGGAGAGGTCTGACTTTGCCATTGCCCTGTTCTGTATCCACTGACTCCTAAGGCATGGAGGCAGAGAGGGATGAGTTGGAGGGCCATCCTCTGAAATGGAAGAGCCTGGTAAGACCACATCTTCTGGCCTGGATGGTCCTGGGAAAGATGGGTGATGGCTTGTATCCCTCCATGTCTGCCCCTGAGCTGGATGGAGGACTGGGACCATAGAACATGGCAGGACACCCCTCCCAAAAAAAACCCCACACTTTAGCTCTTCTTCAAGCAAGAACACCTGAGAGGCGAGATCAGCCTGCTCAACCTGGATATAGATGCCCACTTAGATCTCACTGCTTCATTCTGGCTTTTGCTCCGTTCCCCTTTCCTTGTGTGTCTTGCCTTTGCGAGCTTGAGAGCGAGGCTTCTCCCTCTTTTAACTGATGTGAGCCGCTCTGAACAGTGGGATGAACAACTGTCGTGAATAAATAATGAATAAACACCCCCACTGTCTAATGCTTGACCTAGCTATCTTTGAGGCTATCTCTAGTCGGCTTGCTCTTAATGCTATCAGCATTGCTGTTTCAAATAGCAGGACCACAAGGTCTTAAGGCATGCCCAGCAGCAGATTCAGAGGGAGAGAGAGGGCATTGCTTGCCCAGCTGCTGGGGGTGGAGTCAATTCTAGTCCATCCCTCCAGCATTTTATTTTTGTTGCATTTGGGAATTTGACGAAGGGGTTGGTCAGAGTATCCTTCTGCATTGGACTGGGGTGCTACTTCAGAAAGTCATCTTGCTATGGAACTCTTGACTAGATCCTTCAAGCTTCAGATAATGGAAATAGTCATAGCAGTATTACTGTTACTAATGATTAATTGGAAGGCCAAACAAGAGATGGATTGATTCCATAAAGGAAGTCGCAGACCTGAACTTCGAAGATCTGAACAGGGTGGTTCACGACAGATGCTCTTGGAGGTCGCTGATTCAGAGGGTCGCCATAAGTTGTAGTCGACTTGGAGGCACATAACAACAACATAAGGAGAATCGCTCCATGATGGCATCCCACAAAGCACTCCAAGTTATCATACTTTGGACACATCATGAGAAGACATGATACATTAGAAAAGACAATAATGCTGGGGAAAACAGAAGGGAGTAGAAAAAGAGGAAGGCCAAACAAGAGATGGATTGGTTCCATAAAGGAAGCCACAAACCTGAACGTACAAGACCTGAACAGGGTGGTTCACGACAGATGGAGGTCACTGATTCATAGGGTCGCCATGTCATAGTCGACTTGGAGGTACATAACAACAACAAAAATGATTAATTAATTAAACATCTTTCATACAAGTCTCAAGGCATACAATTTAAATACAACACACACACACACAGATAACTAAAGACAGGTTTAATAGTAACTAAACATCCAAGGCAGAGATCTTTTAAAAATTAAAAAAAACATCCATCTGGAAAAGCTTGTCAAAACAAAAAATATTTTTGGTTGTTTCCAGAAATGACAAATAGTGGATGCCTGTTTGTGGAACAGGGATGCTGTACCACAAAACAAGGGCAGCCACACTGAAAGCTTTGCTCTGAGTTACAGTGGAGTGGGCTTCTCTATTACAAGACGCAGTGATGGCCACCAGCTTGGACGGCTTTAAAAGAAGATTAGACAAATTCATGGAGGACAGGGCTATCAATGGCTACTAGCCATGATGGCTGTGCTCTGCCACCCTAGTCAGAGGCAGCATGCTTCTGAAAACCAGTTCCCGGAAGCCTCAGGAGGGGAGAGTGTTCTTGCACTCGGGTCCTGCTTGCGGGCTTCCCCCAGGCAGCTGGTTGGCCACTGTGAGAACAGGATGCTGGACTAGATGGGCCACTGGCCTGATCCAGCAGGCTCTTCTTATGTTCTTATGTTCTGATATTTTGTGGACTTTTAACGAAAAACTCTCCCGCAGAACACAGTGACCTACAGGGTATGTAAGGGGTCTTTCAAGTTCCCTGGTCCGGATGGGCCTCCAGCTTCTATCAAGCACAGCCAGCGTGGCCAGTTAGAAGGGGAAATGAGAGTCGTAGGTATGCAGCAACATTTGTGCCCGCTCAACTGCTTTGATCTGCAGAACTGGCACTGTCGCACAGGCCCCATAATACTTGTTCTGCACTTGTAAGAAATTGTTCTTTTAGTGCGGCAGCACCTATACTTTAGAACTCCCTGTGTTTTAACATCAGGCAGGCACCTTCATTGTACTGTTTCCAGTACTCTTTAAATGCTTAAAACATTTTGGCTGAACATCAGGGAAGTCTCCCTAACTGTTAGAGTGGTACAACAATGGAACCAATGACCTAGGCAGATAGTGTGCTCTCCAATGCTGGAGGCCTCCAAGAGACAGCCAGACAGCCATCTGTCAGGTATGCTTTAATTTGGATTCCTGCATTGAGCAGGGGGTTGATGGCCTTACAAGACTCTTCCAACTCTACTATTCTAGGATTCTATGTTGTTGGACTTCAACTCCCGTCAACCTAATGATAGAAGGAAGTAGAAACAAAGCCCTATGAGGAGAGACTGAAAGAACTGGGCATGTTTGACCTTAAGAAGAGAAGACTGAGAGGAGACAAGATAGCACTCTTCAAGGACTTGAAAGATTGCCACACAGATGAGGGCCAGGATCTCTTCTCGATCACCCCAGAGTGCAGGACGTGGAAGAATGGGCTCAAATTTCAGGAAGCCAGATTTTGGCTGAACATCAGCGGAAACTTCCTAACTCAGAATGGTACGACAATGGAACCAATGATCTAGGGAGGTGGTGGGCTCTGCAACACAGGAGGCCTTCAAGAGGCAACTGGACAGCTACCTGTCGGGTATGCTTTAAGTTGAATTCCTGCATTGAGCAGGGGGTTGGACTCGATGACCTTATAGGCCCCTTCCAAATCTACGATTCTACAATTCTGTTTTTATTCAGGCAACCCTATCCAGATACATAGATGCCAATGTATTTTGATCTCTTTTTAGTTTCTGCTGATTTTAATCATCGTTTGAACATTCTTAATTGCTTGGGGGCTTTTTGCTAATGTTGATATTTCTTTGTAAACCACTTTGAGGTTTTCTTACAGTCAGGGGGCATATACATTTTGTTAAATGAATAAATAAAATTTGGAGGGCCACATGGCATCCTTGTAACAGAATATGCTGACCAACTCTCTAACCTACTGTAGCTGGGATAATAAGTTATCCATTCTAATGTGTCCGTACTTTTTCAGTTGCAGTAAAGTAACTTTCAGAGTGGGGTTGTTGGGGCGAGAGGGGTTAGAAAGGAAGATAATTCACAGAGTCTCAGTACCTAAGGCAGAGGAGATCACAGTCATGGAATGAAACACTGCCACAAAGTGATGGATGAAGAATTGATGCCAGTGTGTCCTGGGGGCACCGTTCCCTACAGCATGGAAGCTGATAAGATTCAGAGGACCTCAGGGACACTCACCAAGGGAGGGTTGGACTCTGTTGCCTGGTGGGTGACATTTGTGTCAGAGGCATTTAATTATGCATTTAGGGAAGTGTCACTGAAAATAGCTGCAAATTTATTGGGTGCCTTTTTGCCACATTCCTTTCCACTATGGGCATTTTAAAAGCGTACACACGCACACCAACTCTCTCCCTCATTTGTTCCAACATTCCATCATGCTCTGAAGTGACCAAAAAAAAAATCAGAATCCAGGATGAAACCATGCACATAAAAGCCAGCTGGATCCTTCATGTCTGGGCTCATTATGAAAAGATAACAGATTGAGCACCCCCCCTTCCAAAATTCCCCAACACTGTCTCCCTTTATTAATGCCCGTAGAAGAGTGATATTCCTAGTAATAGTCCTTGGCACTGGTGAATCACTTTCAAATGTTATAACATAGTGGTCCCTACAACCCTGTAAAGTAGGGCAGTATTCTTATTGAAGAGAGGGGGGAGTTGAGGCTGCAAGAGGATGACTTGTCTAATATCACCTTATCTTTTTGAGATGGAGGCTTCCTGATCATGCCTCAGTCTCATCAGCTTTCTGCTAACAGCACTATTCCTGTGGGGCACCCTAGGCTGTCCTTGTGCCCTGCAGATGTTTGGGGTGGCAACTCCCACCAGCGATGCTAGCTGGGGCTGATGGGAACTGTAGTCCAAAGCATCAAAAGGCCACCAGGACAGTGAAGGTGGATATTTTTGGGGAGAAAGCAAAGTCTGTCCTCCATGTCTGAAATTTGGGTTTAGTCACATTTTACTGTGACCAGAGGAGGAAATGGGGTAGGGGCATGCATATGAAGGGATACTGCTTTCAGTTGCCCTGACAGACTACTCCTGGGAAACCACGCCCACTTGCTCCACCTGTCATATTCGACCTCAGATGCGGGGCGGGTACAGACATGGCTTCCAAGGTGCAATTGAAAACATCAGAAGAGCCCTGCTGGATCCGACCAGTTGCCCATATAGTCCAGCACCCTGTTCTCACAGTGGCCAACCAGATGCCCGAATGGGAAGTCCACAAACAGGGTTTCCCATGGGAGCTGAAAGTGAGCTCTCGGTGGTTCCTTACTTTCCCAAAGCAAGCTGCCCTCCTACTGCCCAACAACTGATGGGTAGGGGGAGAGTGCCTTGCTCCAGGATCGCGGAAGTGGTTTGTATTAAAATGCCTGCTAAGTTAGGAGGGGAAAGTCTCCTTTTTTGGCAGAAGTTTCAATGCAACCCCCTTTATAATCCTGAAGAAAGCCTCTTTGAAAGCATGCTGGGAGTGTGCCTCCAAAGAGGCTCATCACCTGACATCGCTGCGACATCAGGTAATTGACCAGTGGGTGGCTTCACCCTCCTGCCTTTTAATCAGGAGATACAGCCAGGGCACATGCATGCTACCGGATCCTTCAATCCTGGTTCAGTTTGCTCAGTGTCAACCTGATGCAACGAGCAGCAGAGGACAGCCCCAGGAATATCTTAAACTCACACTGGTTTATCGACATACAAAACATGGTATTACAGAATGGATAGAATAGCTGTTTTGCTGTACCTCCTTATCAGGTTGCCAGAGATGCACATTTTTCTTGCTGGCAACAGTAAAAATGCACACAGAGGCTGTGAGCCACTTCACTCAGGATTGACACAAACTGAGCAAAAGAGTCGTCCGTCGTGGTTCATCGTGGCTGTTCTGCCCTGTGCATCAACCCATCAAGACGCCATAGTTGCTGAGTGTGCAGGGACCAAGTTGGCACTGCCAAATTTGGCCCATCAGGCATAGGGCAGATATAGATGTGGCCCACTGGGTTCCGTGCCCCCAGGTTAAAGGATCTCTGGTAACAGGGCATATGGAATCTTGGAGGGCCTCTACCAGTGGAAACTGATGTCAGTGGGGCAGTGAATCCGATCCAGGTTTTAGTCTGAAATTTCAATGAGCTGTCCAAGATTCTGAGACCTGTTCCCAAGCTAGGTTCAGCACCTTGGACAGCTCCTTGAAAGTTTGGACTAAAACCTGGAGTGGACTCACTGCCCTACTGACATCAGAGCCACCAGTCTTCACTGGCTGGTACCAACCAGGGTGGTCAACACTGGGCTGGACAGAGCAGCCATCTGACTCAAAGACACCTTCCTGTGTTCATGGTCTATATTTGACATTGCTCTGGCTGCCTTTTGAGCCTGGGAACTTCAGAGCTCCGGGTGCCTGACTGAATTGGGACTACATCTGGCTC
The DNA here is from genome assembly GCF_030035675.1 of Rhineura floridana. Classification (NCBI taxonomy): domain Eukaryota; kingdom Metazoa; phylum Chordata; class Lepidosauria; order Squamata; family Rhineuridae; genus Rhineura; species Rhineura floridana. Next base: position 2,129,220 of record NC_084500.1, on the reverse strand, counting down.
TGCTAATCTTGTTTCCTGTTTCATCTTTCCCACAGCTCCTGCTATCTACTCCATCAAAAATAAGCGTTCCTCAGATCAGGCATGCTGCCATATGGTGTCTCTCCAGGGAACCTAGGCGCTGTCTCTCAAAAGCTGGCTTTCATAGAAGGAGCAGAGTGGGCTGCAATAGCTGCCAATATGCTACTTGGACCAATTCAAGGATTTTGATACTAACATATCAGGTCTTATATGACTTCAAGCCCAAATACTGGACAGAAGGCTTCTCCCAATACCTCAGATATGCAGTCTGCTTGGAGGAGCTGGTGGTAGGAGAAGTCCATTGTGGAGTGACACGGAGCGGAGGCTTCTCGGTGTTGGCAGTCTGCATGTGGAATGCCCTCCCCCAGGAGGTTCCATTGTTACCATAATTGTTGAGTGCATCAAGACACATCACTTTACTCAGGCTTTCAGGGGAGTCTGATCACGTTTTAGGTCAGGTGTATTGACTACATTGAGGAGGAGCCTTAACTTCATCCAATTTTGCAGGAAAAACCTTACCCCAGTGCAGTTTTCATTGTGAAATTTATGCATAAGTAGACCTATAAGGTAGTCTTTCTGGGGCATTATCACAAATTGTTACCCCTACAACGTTTCCAAATTTTAGCCAGTTACTACTTACCCTTTTCCTTCTGAAAACAAAAAAAGCACTTGGGGTGTAGCATTTCCCAGAAATGCATTGGAGGGCATTTACTACGTCAGCCATTGTTAGTGGATTGGGGTAGTAAAAACACCCCGTTGTTGTTGTTATTTTGCAGAACAAAGAGCACTGGAGTCAAAATCACAGAAACATTCTGCCTCCTCTGAATAAGTGTTTCCGGCTCTGTGTGTTCGGGTACCGTCAAGCTCGTCTGTTCCAACACAAATGTTATCTGGGGTCAAGATTACCAGCCCACCATACATTGGAAATCTCACCCCCCAAAAAACATTGGCATGATCTTTTTCCTCAATGCTGGAATGAAAGTATTGATTAAAGGCTCTTACTGAATTTATTGTTCTGACTGTATTTGAGATCACGGCCTTGGGATTCTAACTGATTATTTTGGCTGGTCCATGACCGAAATAAATTCATTCATTCATTCATTCAACTGATGAAGGGCGAGCTCCACACTCTTCACCCTTGAGGAGAACAGCCCTGCTGAGTCAGACCAAAGGCCCTTCGAAACTAGGATCCATGCTTCCCACAGCAGTGACCAGATGCTTTTTAGGGAAACAGACTATGAGCAGAACAGTCCTCTTGCACTCATGATCTCCAGCAACTGACATTCAGAGGCATTTTGCTTCTGATACCGGAGGCAATATATAGCCATCATGACTAGCAAGTCATTAGCCTCCATGAATTAGCCTAATCTACCTCTAAAGCTGCCTGAATTGGAGGACGTCATCACCACATAGTGGCAAATTCAGAAGTGCAAGGTCCTTTCCTGATAGTCACACCACACACACCTTTTTCCTGGTCTCTCTTCCTCTCCCTGTCATCTCACAATTCCACACTCCACTACAACAGACAACCATCAGCATGGAAGGGGAGGCTGTGTGTTAGCTGCTGAGAAGAGTCTTCTCAGTGGCTGCCTCCTTTCACTCTGATTGGCTCCAGTCAGCACAAAAGGACAAGGGTTCTTCTCAGGGCTTAACACCCTCCTCTTTCATGCCTATTGGCTCATCCATAGGGACCTGACTGGGACTCTGATCCCAAAAATATAATGGGTCTACGACACACACACCCCGTGACCCTAGATGACTCCATGCCAGGTCACCAGAAGTTGTGATGGCAAATCCCCCACTTTCAGGGGATAACCACTGAGATTATGGTGCGCACATGCACCATCTTGGCACCCCCTGTCCTTACTAGACATTATGGAGTGTGTGTGTTTGGACCCATTATTGCAATTTCAGGTTTTTGATGCACATCAAAGGGGAACATCCCTTTCCCCCCTTGGACATTGCCCTGAGCAAGATCAGGAAAGAGTTCTCCAGCAAGCACCCTGTGGAAGAGAGACTTCCCCGCATCCCCTCTGACAGGTACCACTGCCTCTCTCCACAGCGTGATGACTGAGGATTTGATTTGGATACAAGTGACAGATAAAGCCGAACAGGCGACAGGATGTAAGAGCCGGCCTCTCTTGAGGATTTCAGAGTAAATCAGCTTGCTAGCCTGGAGGTGGTTTCCCCCCCCCTCTTCTCCCCCAGCCCCGGCAGCGGCATGTTAGATCCACGTCTCCATCTCCCTATAACAGGGCAAGCGAGACAGACAAATTTATTTGGCCCGCAAATATTGTTTTCGCTCCTTATTAGATGAAGGCTTGGAATGTTTGATGAGCTCCGGTATTAAGTTCATGGCGGGGGAGGGAGGCAAAGCAGGCGGCTGAACCGATAAGGCGGAGGGAAGAGCGCCCAGGCGGGCATCGCGGCCGGCCGCAGGTACCGTGCGCGCCTTCCGAAGGAGGCATTAAAATGCAAATGTCTCTCTGCCTGCTGGGAGCAGATAGCGACAAACGCTAAAGAGGCAGGCGGCTGCTCGTCGCCAGAGAGGCCCGCCGCGGAGCGCGGGGCACTTTTTAATTATTTTCTCCGGCGCCTTTTCAAATGAGATTGGATGTGTTTGCTCTCGCGGAGGCGGCTGCAGAAAACAATCAAAACCACAGGATTGGCGGGGTGGGAGGGATCTCAAAGGCCATCTGGGATGTGAAGGGAAGGCCAGGCCGCTGCTGTAGCCTTGGGTTCAAATCCCCGCTGGTGTCTCCTGGGCGTCAAGGGCCAGCTAAAGATCACCCCCACAGGGAGTGGCTCAGGGGTTACCTGCCCTGCCACCTGGGCAGCCGTGGGCAAGCTGCAGAGTCCCTGAGCTGTGCTTTGCCCCCTATCCAGGATTTTATTTTTTGGAAAATTGACGTTTTGGTTTGTGACACAATACCAGACTCCCTTTAAAAGAACGGCACCTTGTGTTCCCCACAGGAGCAATTTAAGAATAGGAGCCTCTGAAAAATTCAGTGATAAGGCAGGGCTAGTGTGCAACAAAAGCCTCATCTGGAAAAGCCCCCCAAAGTCTGCTCACTCGAGACTTTCCCTGGATGAATTTGGAGTTTTCATGATCACCATCACCCTATCATTACTGAAAAGACCCTTGGAGGAAAAACAGCTGGTATGACTGTTCAAATGAGGCTTCCAGGGATAGAACTGTGCATTGAGCAGGGGGTTGGCCTCCATCTCCTTACAAGCCCCTTCCAACTTGACCATTCTGGGATTCTACATCCAGTGAAACCTACATGCTTCTTGATGCCCAGGAAATGAAGCGGCAACCATGAGAATAATGCAAGCAAGGCAACGCTTGAACCATGAACTATTTGGCAGTTGGCCTTTCAAGGAACATGGGGTGGGAGCTCATTTCCACAGCATAACATTGCATATTCTATAACCTTCCTCGCTTCCTTCTGGCTGAGCTTTCCAAGTGTAAATAATTCACAGCAATGCAGGCAAGGGAACAAGGCCGAGTTGCCTCTTTTCTTGGGATCTGGGTGATGCTTATTCTCAGGTGTTTGAGTGTGTGTTGCTATATGACTTTCCCCCTTATCAATATGATTCCCCCCCTTATCATTCAATCTATTCAAATGGAATATTTTGATATGGCCCTAACCCAGAGGCTGAAACCGATGGTGGGTTGCTGTTTCTCTTCTTGACTTGTATTTAAACATCTGTTAAGTTGATTTATAGGCATGAACAAAACTCCATGAAATACATCACTTGACAGGGGAGGGGGACCCAACCACTGGGCAATGCAGACAACTACACTTCCTGTCTGGCTATCATTTGAGCAGTTTCCACTTCCTCCACACCATCTCACGCAGCTTCGTAAAGAGAGATGCAAGGACTCATTACATCCCTGATAAAACAGGGATCACCTGGCCTGGGGGTCTGGTGGCTCCCTTAGCTCAGAGGGCTGTAGACACCAGGAGGGAGGGGTGCCCCCTTTGGAGACACTCCAGGCTTTTCCCCTAAATTTCTGTCTTAAACCTCCCACAGGAAGTAGTGAGGGCCACCAACTTGGATGGCTTTGAAGAGGATGAGACAAAATCATGGAGGGCGAGGCTATCAGTGGCTGCTAGACATAAGAGGTGACCTCAAGTGCGGTGACCTCTCTCATCAAATCTCTGAAGTAAGACTCAATGGCCAGTCTGCTTTGCTTCTTTATGTAGAATGAAATGGGCACCAACTTTTCCTTTGCTTCAGGCAGCAAAATGCCTTGGGCCGGCCCTGTTGTTGGGGGAAATGGTGCTCCCCTCACCAGTCTGCCAATAATATACCTGTCATTCCTGCTAGTAGCAGAAGCAAGGTTTGTTGAACGTAAGCAAGCAAGGTGGCAGCAGCGGGGAAGGGCTGCCATCCGTCCTGGTCAGCTCCTCATCTCTGAAAAAAAAATTGGAATTTCTTTTGCCCTCTTAAAATAGTCCCCACTCCCCAGTTTCACAGCCTACAAATGAAGCCATGAAAGGGGTGGGGAGAGATTCTGGTTCAGTATTAAAGGGGTGTGACCAGGAGTGTAGTCATCCAGGGGATCTTAGACTTCTTCCTTTTTTGGGAGCCAAGTCTCAACAGGGTCCCTGTGTCCCCAGCATCCTTTGAGACAATCAGCATGAAAGCCTCTGAGAAGTGTCTTCTAACTTGCTTCTTTATCCTTTCCTGCTTATTGGAACCAATCAGAGTGAAAGGAGTCCCTATTAGTTCCTACTTCAAAAGACCAAGTTGTGGAGAGTGAGAATTCTGTAATTTCAGAAGAAGAGACCATGAATCCCGGGGATAGCATCCCATTTACATCATCAAGCAGTTTGGCAGCAGGAGATAAACGTGCAGATGCTGAACCCAGTAATTCAAGCAGTATCTCTTGATGGTGAGAAAGGACAGTCAAATGCTGACAGTGACAGAGAGGCAGAAAGCAGCATCCAAGACTGGCCAGATTATTCTATAATCTTAGAAGGGGGCATGGCTGTGACTATGATGAAGGGACCCTGCACTTCTGAATTTGCTGCTACCCTACTAGGTGTGACGTTAAGCCAGCATTTGCCAACCTGGTGCTCTTCAGATGTTTTGGACCACAACTCCCATGAGCCCCAGCGTAAACATCCAGGTTGATGTTTATGGGGGCCCATGGCTCAGGGGCTCAATTTCCAGGATCTCAAGTGATGGGAAAAATCACTTTTCGCTTGAGAGTCTGAAGGACCACTGCCTGTCAGAGCAGGGAACAGTGGCCTACATGGACTGAAGCTCTGATATCTCTGACTCTGTAGTTTAACTGCTGTCAAATGACCTTACATATTAAGCATGCAACTATCAAAGCAACTGGAGTTTTCCAGAAAGAGAAGCTTGGTTCCTTTCTTCAGGATTTGGTGTCGGAAATCTATTGAGTTGCGTAGCGGAGCTGAGAGTTTTGAGCGAGCTTACGTGTGTGTGTTTGAATCTTTGCTAAGCTTCTACCTTCCCTGCAAATTAGTCAGACAGAGACTTTAAGCTTTAAAATAAGAAATAACTACTTTATTCTGGAAGTACATGCTTGATAGGAAAGAGTCCTTACAACTAGCTAACTAACTATGTTGGAGCAACGAGCACTGGGCCCAGTGCTGGCCCTCATGCTGGTGGAGAGGGAGAGACAAAGGAATATGTCTGCTCTCCCTCACGAAAGACAATGACTGGGAAGGAGGGAAGGAACTGGGATCAACATCCTTCTGAAAGACAATGACTGGGAAGGAGGGAAGGAACTGGGATCAACATCCTTCTGCGTATCAGTCTAGCAGGAAGGAAGAGACAGCAGGAGATCAAAGGACAGGCATAGCCTAGCAACCAAGAGGTCTCCTCTCTAGCTACCCTTTTTAACCCCATGCAGCCTCAACCCAAGTTGGAGTTGAACCACACACATTCCAACATTTGGCGCTAAGCTGCTGGGTCTCTTTGCTGCCTTTGTACGTTCATCTTAGAAGTTCTTCGGTGCCTGGGATTTTTGGCCTGTGAACATACTTACACGCCAATTGGCTGCCAACTTTTTAATCTTTTGATTCGCCGAACAGATTGACAGCCTTAAGCCCCTGTCGCCGGAGGGTTGTGTCCTGCTGTTGCTGGAGATTTCCACATCTTCCAGGCAGCATCTCTGGTTGATTGGGGAAATCTCTCTGCAGTGGGCAGCTGCCGAAGGTGGGACTTTCTAAGGATGAAACGCCATATTACGATGGTGTCCTTTTTTCTTTGAAAAACCGTAGCCTTCAAAGAACATAAGAAGGCCAAAGGGGGCCCATCTTGGCCAGCCTCCTGTTCTCACGGTGGCCAGCCTGGTGTCCCAAAGGGAAGCCCGAAAGCAGGACCTGGATGCCACAGCAAATCTCCCCACTGGCGATTCCTAGCAACTGATACTCAGATCAGGGTGGATCGCCATACACCACCTTCTCTATGGCTTCACCCCTTCTGTAGCAACTGCTAGAACTCAGTGCCATCCAGTTGACCTGAATGTTGGAAGATTTGGGACAGACAACAGAAAGCACTTCTTCACACAGGATGTTAACTCTGGAATTTGCTCCCACAAAATGTAGCGATGGAGAGTTCTGAAAGGGGACTGGACAAATTCGTGGAGTAAAATTGTCAATAGCTACTAACCATGATGGCTATGTCCTGCTTCCACTCTGAATACCAGTTGCTGGGAATCACAGGTGGGGAGAGTGCTGTTGCATTCACGTCCTGCTTGCAGGCTTCCCAGCTGCTTGTGCGCTGTGACACTGGACTAGGTTGGCCCTTGGCCTGATCCACCAGGACTTTTCTTAAAATCTTCTTTTGCATCTGACTCTGGGTCGTAGGCCTTGGTGCGTTCTAATAGAAAACAGCAGAGCTCCCACAAACCTGAGGTCTGTCCAGTCCTTACTAAGCGTGCCTTACCAGCGGTTCATATTTGTTTGCTTTTAAAAAAAAAAAAAAGTCTGGAAAGGATAACTATTGCCAAATAATAGTAGAGTTGGAAGCAGCCTATAAGGCCATTGAGTTCAACCCCCTGCTCAGTGCAGGAATCCAACTTAAAGCACATTTGCACAGTGCTGATAAAAGTCTGCTGGATGCAAGTATGGTCCCTTTAGCCCAAAATCTGGTTTCCACAGTGGATATCCAGGTTTATTAGTCGAACGTCTTCCTTCCATCATGAAACCAGGTGGTGCATGTGATGTTCCTGCTTATATTGTAAATATGGTAAGTGCTGGTTATATAGAAGACATATGGTAAGTGGAGTGAAAGAGGAGGGGGCAGTACATGAGCAGTAGAATGCTGGATGATTGGCTGAGCGTTTGAATGGCTGGGAGTATAAATGGAAGAATGACAGTTGAATCTGGGAGGTTGAGGAAGTGGTGTTTAGAAGGTGTTTGGAAGAGGTGAATTGAGGAGGTGGATGGTGGTCGGTGTTGTTGTTGAGAGTGAGTCGGAGTTCTGAGGCAATTAGTAAGAAGTCAAGTACCTAACAGAATATAGATGAAACCATACACTTGTGAAACATTCCTTCAGTAATCTTGTTATTTCTAATTCTTAATAAATACTTTCTTGGTTAAACATAAGCCTGATTCCTTCAGCTGGGAACACATACCAGGGGGAATAGCAAAGTAACCAAGGCTGAACAGTTGTATCAAATGGTGGCAGCGGCAGATTGGAGGAAAGTGTATCCAGTCCCACAGAGAAACCCAGGGCTGTATGCTTCAGAGACAAGAGGCTACAGGGGGGGGGGTTGTGAATTACCTATATCCATAGACACAAGGTATCGAGATAGCCTGGCAGAGACTGAGGCACAGTCTAAAGGCTATAAGAGATACAGAGTGTGGGGTAGTGAGGCCTAGCAGGGGGATTTGTTGAAATCTGTGCTAGAGCTGTAAAGGGTAAGAAGAAAACCTGATGTTCCTGTCTGCTGGTAGCCACAAGTGAGAGCTTCACTGGTGGTGCTGGGGAAGGACGTCACAGTGCACTTATGGTTCAGAAGAAGTCTCCCTTCCAGGCACTGACCAGTTCCAGACTTGCTTAGCTTCAGCAAGGTGGTGGCCTCAGGTGCCTTCAGCCCACACCCTGGAACCAGATACTTTTGGGGAGCCAGTAAGAAAATTATGAAGATCATCTCACCCCTTATATACCCAGTTGATCAATGCTCTTTGCAGATGAGGGCCTCCTGCAGATACCATCTCATCAGGAGGTCCATTCCACACAACACAGGAAATTGACCTTTTGTATTGTGACACCCACCCTTTCGAATTCCCTCCCCTTAAGTATTAAATGGGTATGGTCTCAGTAGTCATTTGCTGAAGACTTTCCTCTTTCAACAAGCCTTTTAAATAGCGACCTTATCCTTGTCTGCATCTGTGTTGGAATTGTTTTTAGGAAGTTTCTAAAGATATTTTTTGAAAAAAACATTTTTAAAAGCTTTTTTTTTTAAAAAAATTAAAAGCTGTTGTAAGATGTTTTATAAATGGTTTTAGTGTTTTGTCATTTGTTTGCTGCCCTGGGCTCCTTCTGGGAGGAAGGGCAGGATGATGATGATGATAAAAAAAGGGTTTCCTCTGTTACATGTTGCTAGCACCTGGAATTCAGAGGTGCACTACCCCAATCCATGGATGTTCCATTCTTCCTGTCATGGCTACAAGAATACAAGAATGTGTGTTTCTGAATCAGAGTGAGGGTCCATCATGGCCACTGCAGGTCAGAGATAGTGGCAGTGGTTGTCCAACAGCACCTTGGCCAGCTCCTTGAAGTTCAGAGTAAAACCCAGAGCAGATTCACTGTCCCACTGACTTCAGAGCCATCTGCCTCCACTGTCTGGAGGGAAGCCATCTTAGCTATTCCTGATTTAATACAAGGTCCTACAGCAGCCACTTTGATGCTTTTTTCCCGTTTATTCTGGAAGACATCCAAGAGAGGCCTTTAAACCTTGATGAGAATCTTTGCCCTATTCCGCCCCCCCCGAACCCCAGTATCCCTTGTGTGATACTCTTCTCCCCCTGGGTCTCACCACTGTGGCTTGGATTAGTGACAACGAGGCCAGCAGTGCTCAGATTTCATCCAAAGGGGCCCCATCACTCACTGTTTAAGTAGATCAACCCAAGAAGTCAATGGAAAGAGATCCATGGGGGGGAAATCAGAATCCTGCATCCAGGAGGGTGTTTTAGTTGTTCAATCAAAATGTGCAATCCAGCCCTCCTTGTATGCTCACCCACTGACAGCGGAGGCTGGTCCATTGGGACTCCGCCCCACCGCCCTCAGTCTGCCCTCACTTGCCTCTCTCCTTATTTAAGACTAGTCCAGGGAGCAGCACGTCAAAGCATGCCCTTGCAAAACTCAGCAGCGATGAGAATGAGCTGGCTCTGCCTGCCGTTGACACTGACTCCACCTACTATCGGGCGCTCTGCCTTCCGCCCCACCAGCCCCAATGGTTCGCAGCCACCACTGCCCATTAACAGCACATTGCCATGCCTACCCCTATGCGCTGCTTAAAATTTCCCTTGCCTTCATCAAGGCCCCAGCTCGCCTCTCTGGTGCAAGCGCTGCAACTTTGCAGCACGCAGGATGAGCTTCACGCCCAGAGGTTCAGTCAATGACAAGGGGAGCGTGCACAGAGATGGGGAGAGCCCACCCCCCTCTCTGGAAGGTCTGTTGCCTCACTGGGGACTGGAACAATGGTGAGCAGATGGGGAAGAGGATGCAACTGCCTGCACGGCTGTTGATTGGGTTTCAAAGCCAACCCAGCTGTCCCCTCCCCCAACCAAATAACTCGATCAATACCTAAAAACGTTACAGGGAGAGAATGGGAGACTGTCCCTCTCTCAGAATGTGATATATCTCTTTCTGGGACCTTAATTCCACCCACATTTAAGGCAAGGCTCTGCATTCCCTTGAGGGGGTTGGACTTGATGGCCTTATAGGCCCCTTCAAACCGTACTATTCTTTGATTCTATGAGGCTCCAGACTACTGACCTTAGCTCCTCTGTCTCTCTCCTCCCCCCGCCTGTTTCTGGAAATCAAGGTGGCATATCAGCTACACAGACCCAAAGTTGGGAGAATTGGGGCCAGGTGTATGGGCAAGGCAGCCCAGGCGCTGGAGAGGAGAGGAGCTTCTCAGAATAGCAACAGGGCCATACTATAAACTACCTCCTTTCCCATGTAGAATCAGTGAGTTTAAACCACCTCGCAAGGTCTGTGGCCAGCCGATGGCAATCCTGTCCAGGCCTCACTCGGGTCCTGTCCTTTTCCAGGCTATAGTGGCACCAGTCTACATGGGTTCCTTGTGGGCCAGACAGAATCCTGAACAATTTTTTATATTTTTTATTTTATTAAAAAAAACAATTCAACATTTATTGTGCAAAAAAAAATATTTGAAGAAGAAAAGCCAAGGGACCGGGGGGGCAGGGTTTGCTTTTTAGACATGAGTGGCAAAGGCTGCAGTGAGTGTTGTGGGAAGGCAAGGAGTAACAATCCCCCAAGCAACCCAAATCAGGTGCAAGGACTTATCATTTCAGCACCTTGGACAGCTCCTTGAAAGTGCGGACTAAAACCCGGAGCGGATCCACTGCCCTGCTGACATCAGAGCCATTCGGTCTCCACTGGCCATTCGGGCTAATCCCACATCGTGGCTCACACTTTCTGTTACTCTTCCCTTGCTCGATGGTGCCCCTCCACCCCCACCCCCTTTAAACACTTGCAGCACCAACTGGCCAGATGTGGCCAAGTCCCCCTTGCACTCTGCAGGGTGACCCATAGTTACGGCAGAAACTGCTTCCCTTCCCAGAGAGAGCTCTCCCTCCAAGCAACAGGATCCTTCCCCTCTTACGGGTTGTCCTACTTCTCTCTGAACATAGTGGGGCCTTCCAGTTGGACTTGTCCCCTCAGAGGAGGGCAGAGCTGAGCCCAGCAAACACTGGAGGGAGATGTAACCGATCCATTCTGATCCTGAATGGGAGTGCCTTGCACATCTGCCCTCTCCTCCTCCTCCTGTAAGCAATGGGTCCAACCCGCTATGCAGTCTCCTTGATCCTATGGATGTAGTTGTGCAGTTCCTCGGGGTCCTGGAGGCCCATGTCTTGACAGACCCACTCCAAGTCCTCTTCGTCGGCGACGGGGATAGAGTTGTACGCCAGCTCCTCAGAGGGCATGGTGGCAAAGGTGGTGAACTTGACCCGTTTGCGCTTGGAGGTGGGCGAGTTGAGCGGGTCCTCACTCTGGTCCCTGGTGGAGCCCCCCGAGGAGCCGTCCCCACGCCCGTGCACTTGGCTCTGCACACTCGTCTGCGAGGAGCCACTGCTGTGGTGGTCGGCATGGCAACAGGTCGGGACACTCTCCAGCGGGTTGCCCAAGTTCTCCGGCTGAGGGGAAAGGTCGTTCTGGGCCCGCAAGGGCTGCCCGTTGCCCAAGAAGACCCAGTGGTGAGAGTGGTCCATGTTGGTCTGTCCTTCCGGCGGGATCCGTTTATGCCGGTACTTCAGGACAAAGACAATGCAGTTGATGAGGAAGACCAATATGGCTAAACAGAAGACACCAAGGAGGGCGTACATGCCTATCTCCAGGTCTGTCAGGCCCCGAGTCACCTGCACGTAGCCGGTGGGGATGGTTGGGAAGTCCTCGGTAGGGAGGATAACACTTGGGACCCGGCTCTCCTGGCTGGGCACCTGGTGCCATTCCCCTTCCACCCGGGGTGTGGTCCCAGGGGCACCCCTCTCCTGTCCGGGCCTGCTGGGGGTTTGGACAGGCTCATAGTCATAGGTGGGCTCCTCTTCAGAGCTGAAATGCACCCTGACACTGGCCATAGCTGTGGCCAGCACACTCTTGCGCTTAGTCTTCTGACAACTCTCGCAGATCATCAGCTCGGCCTTGACCAGCTCACCGGCCCCCTCGCCTTCAGCCATCACCAGCGGGAAGGCCCGGTCGGGCATCACCGACACCACTGCCCTGTCCTGGCTAGTCACCACCAGCGTGTAGTCCTTGGGGTTGTACAAGGAGAGGGGGGCTGTCGTGCCATCGCTGTAGGACACCCAAAGACTCAGCAAGGCCTCCTAATTATGTGTATATACATAAAAAAATGAGAGAGGAAACAAACCATGTGGAACCACCCATCCCTTTTACACCGGGGGTGGGGGATATCAAGCACCGGGAGCAAATATGGGCCTCCAGGCTTCTCTGTTTGGCCCTTGAGATTCTTCCCAGGCAATGCCTTCTCTACCTCCTCATGCACCTGCAGTCTCAGGAAATATGTTTACCACCTCCTTGGGTGTCCTGAGAGAACAGGGCCTCTCCAAATGGCTCCCTGTATTGGGTCTCAAGGTCTTAAGTCTCGGGCCGCTTTCAGAGAACTGTAATTTAAAGCTATTCCCCACCCGTGAGGGCTGCCCCAGAATTACCTGTTTGGAGAAGTTAAGAGTCTGCTGGGCTGTTGTCTTGGCCACGATGGTGTGGCTGTTCCCAGGGCTGGGGTGGAGCGAGAGGGAGAGGTTTGAGATGAGCTGGGCCTTCAGCTCTGTGATGCTGACCTTCTCATCAGCCACAGTCACCAGGGCCTCTCCAAGAACTGCCTCCATGAGGGGAGAGACCACCTACAGGAGAGAAACGTGAAAAATGCGTCTCCACATTGGTGAAGAGTTGCAGTTAGGAGGTGTGCACAATGAGGGTCCTCACAACCCTCATTAAAATGGGAGAGGAGCATGTCAGGACATCAGATGAGGCCGGCTGGATCCGGCCAAAGGGGGTCCATCTCATCCAGCATCCTGTCCTCACAGTGGCCGCCCAGATGGCCAATGGGAATCCCCTAAGCAGGACCTGAGGGCAATCGCCCCACTTCTGATTCCCAGCAACTGGTATTCAGAGACAACGCTGTCTCTAAGCCTGGAGGCAGAACACAGCCATTGTGGCAAGGAGCCGCCAATAGCCTTTTCCTTCATGAACGTGCTTAAACCCCTTTCAAAGCCATTCGGATCAACTGCCATCACTACCCCCTATGAAAGGAAATCCCCCAGTTTAGCCACGTGCGGTCTAGAGATGTCCTTCCATCCGCTTGTCTGCAATCTCCCAAAGTTCAGCTTCATTGGATGGGCCCAAGTTCTCATATTATGAGAAAGGGAGGAAAAAATCTCTCTCACCCCACACAAAGTTTTACACACCTCAGTCATGTCCCATCACCTTCACTCATTGGAACATGTTGAGCTGCCTTTTTCTTGAACCTTTCCAGATGACATCCAGGATGGAAGAGGCCACAAAACATGCTCCCACTCCCACAAACAAAAACGGCAGAGCAAGTCAACTCTTCCAACAGAAGCATGGCACACGAACCGAGGAATCTGCCTCTAGCTCTGTGTTTGTACACAGACGGGCAGTGGCTCTTCAGAATGTCAGACTGGGCTCTCTCTGAGCCCAAACCGGAGACACTAGGAACCTGGAACCTTCTGCATGCAAGCCAGGTGTTCTGTCACTGAGCTGTGACCTTTTCCTAGTAAGGAAACTATACTGAATGGACAAAGCAATCCCCTGTCTGGGTCCACCCAACATCATATGCCAACTTGCAAAGGGAAGCTGGTCCATGAGGGCACATGGAGTGCTGCCCCAGCAAACTCAGTCTGCTCTCAGTCAGCCCTCATCCGCCTGCCTTCTTACTTACATCCAGCCTAGGGGGGGTGACACTTCCTCCTCTTTGGTCTCAAGGTGTTGCCCTTGTAGAACTCAGCAGGGGGGAGGAGGATGGGGGCAAATTTGAATGAGTTGGCTCTGCCTCTCTCTGGGTCTGGCTCCAGCTACTATGGGGCTCCCTGCCTTCTGCCCCACCAGTTCTAAATGGGCAGCAGCTGCCACCGCATCCACATCAGGGGCAGACTTCAATATCCCTAAAATCTTGGGTGCTGCCCTGAGCTCCTGCTGGGAGGAAGGGCAGGATATAAATCAAATAAATAAATAAAATCTTGGGGCAGAAACACACTTGTTGTGCCAGTTCCAATACGTCTCTGCCTCTCTTTTCTCCAAACAGGGGCACACGACGCTAGTCAAACTCTGCCCCTTTTTTACTCTTAAAACCTTATCGGATCAGCTCCAGTGCACGTTTATTTTATTACAAAAAATCCGCTTCGGGGAGATTTGGCAACTGATTGGTAGATCAACCCTTGTGTCATCCAGGTGTGGCCAATGGAAACGCTTTGCTGCAGGCTCAGGCGGAGGCAGGGATTGGCCCGGCACTATGCTGTGGGCGGTCCTGAAAAGTCTGAAGGCAGCAGTGGGGAAGGGAGGTGTGGCCAGCAGAGGGCAGAGCAGTTCTGGCTATGTTTTGTAGTGTGCCTACAGCCTTCGTTTCCATTTGAGCAAAAATAAGCCACCAGTTTCTAGCCCTTATGAAAGTGTGTGATGATGCCTATTGAAATCTCAGATGCAGGAGAAATGCAAGATTGTGGCTCGCACCGCTCTGTGGCCCAACCTATAACAAGTGGACACAGAGACATGAATGCCTGTTTGTGGTGCCGCCCACCAGTTATTCAGCTTAGCTTTTTTTTTTACTTCCATTGAATTTGTGCTAAATGCTTGAAAAACATTTTTTTAATTGCAGTATATATTCAAACAAACAAAAAAAATGGCCCCAAACTGAACAGTGTGTCTTCTCCGCCCTCACTTGGAGGATTATTGATTGAGAAATGGCCTGCTGAGATCTCTAGCCACACACTCCGCTTCTCTCCGTGATCCTGAGTTGCAAAGGCTAATGAGCCAAGCCGCAGAGCATCACCTGTTCATGGCCTTCCCCTCACAGTCTCTCTCCTCAACCACACACACACACCAAGTGTCCAAAGTGCATTCCACCAGGGGAAGACACGTCGACCTTGAGCCGCTCAAATCTTTGCAGATAGCATCTGGGAGCCCGGGAATTTTGCTTACGAAGGCAATACACTGCCCAGACCTGGAACTAATTGTAGCTAAAAGATGCCTGGCACAGGTTCAAGCTGAGTGATGGTTCAGGGGGAAATGCATAAAAGAGAGAGACAGCAGGGCGGGGTGAATTGCGGAGGAGGGAGAAGAATGTACTTAGAGGCAGGAACGTCCATCTAGGGAACATGGCTCTGTTTTCTTAGCCCTGGGAGGTGTGAAGCAAGAAGAGAAAGAGAGCCTCTGAGCATGTGGAAAGGGAGCTTCCCTGCCTTCTGCCTCCAGTAGGATCAAGTGTATAAAATTATGCACGGCACACAAAATGTAGACCGAGAAAAGTTTTCCTCCCTCCCTCGTTCTAATACTAAAACTGAGGGGCATCCACTGTAGCTGAGCACTGGAAGATTCAGGACGGACGCAAGGAAGGACTTCTCCACGCAGCACATAGTTAAAGTGTGGGATTCGCTCCCGCAAGAGGCAGCGACGGCCACCAACGTAGGTGGCTTTAACAGAGGATTAGAGAAATCCATGGAGGGTGAAGCTATCAACGGCTACCAGCCACAATGGCTATGCTCTGCCTTCATGGTCAGAGGAGGCACACTTCCAAAGAGCAGCTGCTAGAAACGGCAGGAGGGGAGAGTTGCTCTTGCACTCAGGTCCTGCTTGCGGGCTTCCCTTTGGGGCATCTGGCTGGCCACCGTGAGAGCAGGATGCTGGATGAGATGGGCAACTGGCCTAATCCAGGAGAACATCTTCTGATGTTCTTACGTCCTTATGTAATATGAGGAGCATCCAGTGGGGGGAAAAACTCCTCCAGATCTAAAAGTGCTCAGCAAGATTGTTTAATGTTGATAGCTCCTCCTTCTCCATGAAAAGAGGAAGAACACATTCCCTCCTTAACATAGGAACGTAGAAAGCTGCCTTATACTGAGTCAGCCCTTTGGTCAGCAGTGGCTATCCAGGGTTCCAGGCAGGGGGATATTCCCAGCCCTGCCTGGAGATGCCATTGCGGGATTGAACCTGGGACCTTCTGTGTGGAAGGCAGATGCTCTCCCACGGAGCTACGGCCTTCCTTTGTTCAGCCAGTGCCCTGCATGTACCTTGAACAGGGTGGTGCCAGGCTCCCGGCCAGCTAGAGTGTTGGTGTCGACCATGCGTGCCACCTGGGGGTCGTCGACCTTCATGAAGTCGCTGACCAGGTCCGTGACCTCAACCATCCACTCCGGGCCCAGCATGGTGACCACCTGGTCGGTGCCCTCCGAGGAGGTGGTGTGGAACTGAGTGAACACCTGCAGGGTGGTGTGCTGGTACTGGAGGGTGCAGCCCCGGCTCTGTCGTTGTTCCTCCTCCTCGTCATCGTCCTCGCTCTCCCGGACAGACCTGTGGGCAATTGGGAAACATTAGCGGAGTCAAAGACGTTGGGTCACAAGCCGCTTTGGTGCTAACCTTTTTCCCTCTAAAAAAGAGGGTTCTTGCTAGCCAATCAGGGATCACACAGCACTGCATAGCTATTCTGATTTGGCCTGTGATATATAATGTCACAAAGCCAAATCAGAGTGAAGGCCATGCTGCCTGCCCACTCACTGAATGGAAGAACATTTATTTCTTACCCCCTCTTCAGCATGAGGTCCCAGGGTGGGTTACAACAGTTTTAAAATACGCTAAAATCAGTTACACCTATGTCTGAAACAGGGCAATGCTTTTTCTAACACATTCATTTATCTTAAAAGAGCGTTCTTCATGCTAGCCAGATAATCCTGGCCAATCAGGGATCACATAGCCAGTGTGATGACACCACGGCATTGGGTAGTTAATCAGATTTGGCATGTGATGACATCACAATACCAAATCAGAGTAAGGGCAATGCTGCCTGCCTGGATGGGACAATATGTTGAACCCTTTTTGCAGGGGCCCGTCACACTCATCTTTGAAACAAGCTGGTGCTTTTTACAGTATAGTGGGTCAATTTATTTTAC
The DNA here is from genome assembly GCF_030035675.1 of Rhineura floridana. Lineage (NCBI taxonomy): Eukaryota > Metazoa > Chordata > Lepidosauria > Squamata > Rhineuridae > Rhineura > Rhineura floridana. Next base: position 2,112,325 of record NC_084500.1, on the reverse strand, counting down.
TTTGCTGGATGGAATTTATTTTCACTAATAAAAATATTGGCTGTAGTTGCTTACATTGCCCTGGGGCTGCCGCCAATGTTCCCCTGAATTTTGGGGGTGACTTTGATGTGATGGAGGGGGGAAGCTCTGAATCTTCAGGAAATAGAAAGCACTCCCCAAACAGACCTCTCCTGATCCTAAATTTAAAATAAAGTCCTACCCAGACCCCACGTTCATCATCAGAGGCCCTCCGTTGTGTTCTCCCTCCATGGGAGGCTTGGAGGGTGGCAACACCGGAATGGGCCATTTTAGTGGTGGCCCCCTCGCTATGAAATGCTCTCCCTGGTGAGACATGCCTGGTGCCATCTCTGCCCAGCTTTAGGCACCTTCCTCTTCACTCAGGCCTTTGACCTTTGACATGCGCTGTCCCAGTTATTCTTTTTGTCATTTGGGGAGAGGGGGTGTTCCCTGTTTTTATTGGCTATCATGTATGTCTGCAAGAGCATGCTTTTACTGTATTGAAGAGCTTTAGATGTTATTCGTTTGCATGTGTTCTTATTTATTATTCCTGTTTTCACTTTCTGTCTGCTTTTTAAATCTGTTGGAAGTCGCATAGAGCCTTCCTTGGTACTAGGCGACTAACAAATGAAATAAGTTGTTATTATTTTGCTGAGCTGTGGGTTGCCCCTTACATGTGCTAAGACTGCGAAAAAGAGCATCTAGAGTACAAAAGCCAGGAACAGCTTGAGCGTCTGGGAAACAAAGCCAGGAATGTCTGCTAGTCCTCACTGTGCATGCCCACAGGCTCTCGCCCTCAACCCCTAAGCCTGCTCAGGCAGACTTCCTTCTGCCCCATGCCCTCCCCTGCTCCTGACCTACCTCCGATCAGGTAAGACTGGAACTCGCCACCCCTTCACTTGGCTGAGCCGCAGGTCGGAGAGCTCGATGTGCAGGGGGAGTTTGGGGACCCAGACGGTCATCTCCAAGAGGGCAGTGAGGTGCTCGTAGGTGAAGGACACTCCTGCATTCATAGAGCCCCTTGATTCCTTGCCGCTCACAAAGACGTAGTCACAGCTGCTGGAAACCTAGGGAATGAGGGAGGATTGCTTTCAAGAGGCCTGCCGGAGACTTTTCATGGGGTTTTCAGTGTGTGTCTCTCTGTGGGAGCAAAGGATATGCCACCTGGATTCAGAAAGAGCAGCTCTTCCCCTGGCCCGAACCAGGAAGAAAGGAGTTTTTATAGAGGCTGTGAGATGTTGGTGGTAGGGCATCTATCTTTGCATGCAGAAGGTCCCAGGTATGATTCCTGGTGTTTCCAGGTAGGGCTGGGAGAGACCCCCACTTGAACCAGGGGAGAGCCACTGCCAGTGAGGGTAGACAACAGAGAGCTGGATGGACCGATGGTTGGGTAAGGTGGCTTCCATGGTTAGGGAAAGGGCTGTAGCTCAATGGTGGAGCATCTGCTTTGCATGGAGAAGGTCCCAGCATCTCCAGGTAGGAGGGGAATGTCTCCCATTTGAAATTCTGGAGAGCCACTGCCAGTCCGAGTTAGATGGGCCAAGGATCTGGCTCATTATGAGGCATCTTTCTACGCACCCATCTGTGCATAATGTTTATATGCTGAGCAGCAGAGTTGCCCTGCGCTATGATTTAAAAAAACAACAACCATCCTTGGTAAATAGTTCACACCCACAATCTGGCAACTGTAGAGTTTTTTAGTGTTGCCCTACATCTCGGGAGTCCCAACGTGAATGCTGGCTCCACTGAACAGCGCAGCGCATGAGGTGTTACAAAAGGTCCGTAGGGGCATATCTGCGATGGCCCATTGACGGACCCAAGCAAGTCGGTCTTCTTTCGGTATTGCGTCGTCCTTGGTTGAATACAACCAGTCCTAAGAGGCAAGGGCGTTTCCTTGGCACGTGTGGCCAGTTTTCCTGCAATTTCCTTCTCAGGCCAGAGCCTGGTGGTGGTACACAAGCTGGACACACGGACACACACACACACCGGCAAATCGGGGAGAGATGGTGGTGCAGTTTGCTTCCCTGCCCACTCCAGCCATCTGAAATTAAGCCCAGGTGGCAGTGGTGATCCATATCAGGGGGGCAGTGGAATCCACTCCAGAGTTTTAGTCTAAACTATCAAGGACTGCAGTCTCTCTGGAAAGAACTTTCTAGACCTGTCCTGGCTCCGCCCACCCAGGCTGATGGTTGGCTCACGAGTATGTAAGGACATCCTTTTCCCATTGAGTCTTCCTTGAGCAGCACGGTCTACCTGAGCTCGAGCATGTTTTTTCTTTCTGGTCGAGTGCCTTGGTCCTGATCGCTCCTCCATCTTGACTCTCTGGCTTGTTCTCCTGGTTGCCCATAGACCCTGGTTGCCCTTGGGCCCTGGCTCCTCACTCTCTTCATGACCTAGCCCTGACAGAGAGACAGTCCTCAACCCTTCCTTGTGATGAGCTGGGCCTTCTAGCCCCAAAAGTATAGACCAGAAGCAGGTCCAAGCCCATCCCTCTGAGGTAAGAGACGCCTGAGAACGCACTGAAGGACTGTGGTCTTGCGGAAAGTCCAGTACCCTCCTTGAGATGCCTCGGCTCCACCAAAGGAAAGGCCATATTCTGACTTAAGGTTCAGGCATTTGCTGGTCCTAAAGGCTTCTGGGAAGACCTAACAGTGGACACTGGCGGCTCCAACGCTAGTCAGGCAATGAATCCACTCGGAGGTTTAGTCTGAACTTTGAAGGAGCTTTCCAAGGTGCTGAAACCTGTTCCCAAACTAGACACTGGAGCCACCAGTCTCCACTAGTATGTACATACAAAGCTGCCTTATACTGAATTAGATTATTAGTTGATCTGTCTTTTTTAATATTGTCCACCCTAGGAGCAGGCCACAGGGTGCCCTCCAGTGATTGTTGGACTCCAACACCTGTCATCCCTGACCATTGGCTGATAAGAGATGGAGTCCAACAGCACCCGGAGGGCGCCACCCTGGCTACCTTTGTGCTAGGGATTGCCTGGTGTGGTTGTTGCTTTAAATGACTGCATTTTATCACTCAGGCATTATTTTTGTTGTGCGCTACCTCAAATGCATGGGGAGGTGGGATTAAAAAACAAAGAGAAACAGCAGGCAAATATACTGTCATCTGATAAACCCCAAAGTTATTCACAGAATAAGCAAAGGTAACTCAGCAGATTGAGGTTGCAGTCAAAGATCAACCCTGGGGCAGCCTGCATGCAAAGCATGAGACGGTATTATTCCTTACACTTATCCCTCTGCTTTGCTCCAAGGAGCTCAGGGCGGTGTACAAGATGGTTCTCCCCCGCCCATTTTATCCTCACAACAACCCTATGAGGTAGGTTAGGCTGAGAGATAGTAACTGGCCCAAGGTCACCCACCCTGCTTCATGGCTGAGTGGAGGTTTGAACCCTGGTCTCCCAAGTCACAGTCCAACACTCTAACCATTACAGCATACTGCCTCTCATGTGCTCTGCCACTGAGCTATGGCCCTTTCCCTGGTGATTTCAATCAGAGGCCCATATGGGTCTGAAGATCCAAGATTCACCTCCCATCCCCCAAAACCGAAGCCCCTGAAAAGTCTCATCTAATGAGCTGGCTGGTCACTGTGGTCTGAGATGAGGCGTGCTTGTGTGTTAGACATGGCTGGGGTTTATTTCCTTGTATTCCCCTGGGGCTACTTAGGCTTTGCTTCAACATCCAAGAGACACAAGCTCAGCATGTCTGTAAAGACAATCTCCGCTCAGCATCGGAATAAAAATGAGTCCTGAAATGCATCTCTGGATATTGTGTCATTCATCAAAATATAGATGCCGCGCCGTCACTCGCATCCCCTGCGCTAATAAACGGAGCCACCAACACAGGCCAGAGGTGGCTCTCCCAACCTTCCAGGGTTGGCTAATAGTCGTGTTTGCACTGAAGCACTGCCCAAGAGCAACTCCCAAACACGCTGTGCCGAACGTCAGTTGCGTTTTGGGTAGCCTCCATTCGTGGACCGAAACAAAAGGAAAGTTTGGGGGGGTAGAAGCGATGGGGTGTGACTCGCTGTTGCTGCAGAGAGTTCCCTTGCCAGAAAATTGGACCTGTGGGGAAAACAAAAGCAAATTCGGTGGCACTGTCCAGTGCAGGAAAATATTTTCTTATGCATGGCATGGAGAATGTGGATAGGGAAAAGTTTTTCTCCCTCTCTCATAACGCTAGAACTCGTGGGCATCCAATGAAGTTGAATGTTGGAAGATTCAGAACAGACAAAGGAAAGGACTTCTTTACTCAGCACGTAGTTAAACTATGGGATTCGCTCGCCACGGGGCAGTAATGGCCACCAACTTGGATGGCTTTAGGAAAGGATTAGGTAAAATTTGGCACTATGGCTAGTGCAGAACAGGACAAGGATCCTGCACCTTTAATGGCTGTAGAGAAGAGGAAATTTCAGCTGCCCCGGTTACTTAACCCAGAATCGGAGCTTTGATCCATCCAGGCCAGCACTGTCTACACAGATTGGCAGCGGCCCTACGGAGTCTCAAGCAAAGGGAAGTCCTTCACTTCACTGAGCCACTGAGCTTTGGACCCCCATAATCATCAATCTGAATATGCGAGCTGCCATATCCCGAGTCCAACCACTTGATCTGTCTAGGCCAGATAACTCCGGCCGGCAGCTGCACACCCCGCTCTGCTTCCTTCCTGGTCCTGTGAGTTGGCAACGCTGTCGGGGATTAAACCTGGCAGCTTCTGGGCGCAAGGTGTGTGCTCTGCAAGGAAGCGGCATAATTCCAAGGCAGGTAGACAGGCCTGCAGTATCCATAAGCTCAGAGGCCTGTTCCTGGCATCCTTTGAGCCGGGAGGGCAATAGAGCTGCTCCCGTTGTTAATGCCCCTCGATGCTGCGCACACCCAGGGAGCCAGGAGACAGACAGTGAGGACGCCACCGCTCTCCTTAATGCTGAATTATTTACAGTAACAGATAGCAGGCTGCCTGATGGATGGCGCAGGTTTACAGTCCTGACAGAGCAGTCGGCCTCCCTCCAATCTCTCCAGGTACTGCCAAGCACACCTCTTCAGGACACAGTCGACATAACTCAACAGAGGGGCGCCGGAGGGGAGTAGAGAAAGGCAATGCACAACACAAGGCAAAGGCTCGGTGACTTGATAAATTGTTCATCCTGGCTCGCACGCACTGGCCCTTCCCCAGATTCAGGGACCAGCAACCAGAGAGATTTACGAGCAGGGAAATAACCCGATAGCCCCATCAAAGTGTCTCAAAGCTTATCCGGAAGTGCTTGATAGCTACTGTGCTTGTTCAGGCTGGAAAAGGACCATTAACACCTGCAGTGGTAAATCAAACTTGATTATTTTTAATCCAGGCGGCGGGTGAGGGGTTGGGCAAGGGATGAGCCGGCCGCTGCAGCTTCCAGAGCTGTGGCTATGTTTTGCACTGGGGTAGGGCCTCCTGCGTGGGATCTGCCCGTCACAGAGAGAAGGCGGGTTGGGTGTGCCGAAATGGCAAAAGGAGGAGCACGGCAATGGAGAAAGAGCAACCAGATGGATACAGGGGTCAGAGCGCCTTCCATACAAGGAAGGATTAGGCTATCTGGGATGTTTGGCTGAGAAGAAAAAAGAAGCCTAATTAGAGGCAAGGGCTCTGAAGCAGAAGGGGACAGGCAGACAGGGCTGGCCCCAGAAGGGCTCTCACATGCACCCTCTGACTCAGAGGACTCGACTCCGGAAGACCCATGACAGCCTGAGTCTGCCCCGATCCATTGCAGTAGGAGATGAATGGAGAATGTTCAAGTTGAGCAAGCGCAGGCGGTGTTAATGGTCAGGCTGCCCCTGGTGCCGCTGCTAGGAAGGGGCTCCGCCTCAGCTTTGGCCTGCAGGGGATTTCCCATCGTGAGGTCCTGGCCTTGCAGAAGCCAGTGGATGCAGAGCCAGGCAGGAAGCCTCTGAAAGAACACTGCCAAGGCTTTCAGAGCATTGCCTGCATTTAGAAGGCTCAGCTCTCCGCTGAGACAGCTACACTCCCTTCGCTACCGTGTGGGGAGCTCCGCTGGGAGCTTTCCAGGGTGCTGCTATGGTCTGCCTGGACCTGGGTGCACAGTGCTACTGTTTCCTGAGCTGGACTTTGCCTGCTGTGACTTTGACGAGGACGTTTTGTCGACGCAAGTCTGCTACTGCTTTCCCACTATGTATCTCTGGCTCTCCACAGAACAGGGCATCCATCATCTGGGCTACGGGCCAAGCGTCTCTTCTCAACCTCCTCTGAAAGGTACTGCCCCAAGATGTGGTGACGGAGGGTAGCTTAAGCTGCGTCTGTCTGCACATGCAGAGGAATGAGGAAGGGGTGAGGTGGAAGAACGCTGACAGTGGTAGACCCCAAGGAGAGCCCTGCTGAATTTATTTATTTATTGAATTTCTTAGTCGCCCATCTGGCTAGCTATCCAGCCACTCTGGGCGACGTACAAAATAGGCATACAGATACAATAAACATTAAAATCTGAAAACAATGACGATAAAACCTAACCCACCCCGAAAGCCTGCCTGAAGAGCCAGGTCTTCAGGGCCCAGCGGAAGTGCATCATAGAGGGGGCATGGCGGAGATCATTTGGGAGGGAGTTCCACAGGGTGGGGGCCACAATTGAAAAAGCCTTCTCCCTAGTCCTCACCAGTCTGGCTGTTTTGACTGATGGGATGGAGAGAAGGTCTTTTGAGGCTGATCTTGTTGGGCGGCATAGCTGATGATGCTGGAGGTGCTCCTGCAGATAGACTGAGGCCAATGGCCCATCTAGGCTGCCCCATCAACACCAGGGAAGTGACCTGCGACTCATCTGAATCTGAATCCTCTTCAGGGTAAGGATGGGAACATAAGAAGATGCCTTTTACCGAGCCAGACATTTAGCTCACTATTGTCTACACCGACTCAGGATCAGGCCAATGGTCCATCTAGAATCCTGTTCTCACAGTGGCCAACCAGGTCCCTCTTCTAGGAAGCCCACAAGCAGGACCTAAGAACCAGAGCACTCTCCCCTCCTGCAGTTTCCAGCGGCTGGGATTTGCAAGCCTACAGCCTCCATTCGTGGAAGCAGAGCATAGCCATCGTGGCCAGTAGCCACTAATAGCCTTATCCTCCATGTGCTTGTCTAACCCTCTTTTAAAGCTACCAAAGTTGGTAGACATCACTGCCTCCCGTGGCAGCGAATTCCACAGTCTGACTCAGTTTCAATAGGCTACACCACATCAGAGGGTAGGTCGAGATACCAGTTGTTATCGCTCCATCACGGGGAAGAAATACTCTCTGCACAGGTTGGGAGGTACCTTGGGTAGTACACAGCCACTGGGGCTAGTAGCTGTTGATTCCCTTATCCATCAATCTGTCTAATCCCCTCTCAAAGGCATCTGAGTAGGTGGTCATTGCCACACCTTGCTTGGAGTGAATTTCCAGAGGCAACTGGGTTAGCCACATTTGGACTGATCCAGCAAATTCAGCCTGTGCCTCTTCCCCCACTGGTGCAAGGCCACCCAATGTTCAGCCAGTGTGTTTTCCCCTCTCCCCACCTCCCTCACCTACCTTGATGATGTCCTCGTTGGTGGACTTGCACGCTACCGCGGTCAAGACGTCCACGATGACGCCTGTCATCTCAATGGCAATGACTTTGACTGGGATGGCTACCGTCCGACCTGTGAGGATTGCCGTATTGATGATCTCCGTGTCCTTGAGGTGATAAAGGAGGCTGTGTTACAGGGCCCAGATCCTATACTACAGGGAGGGGAAACCGTTTTGGTCCAGCCTGCAAAACTCCTTGCGGCGAAGCCTCACTTTTATCTGCCCCACACCTGATCTCATATATGACATTGGGTGTAGGGCAGGTGGATGTGACTTGCCTGAAATGTCCTCGGGGGTCAAATGGGGAGGTCTGGGGGCCACTTTCAGCCCATGGTATGGAGGTTCCCCACACCTGCTGAACTCTCTTCCCCCCATTCTCCCCATCAGCTCATTTCTGCAAGATATCTAGCAGCCCTCTTTAATTTATTTATGTCTTTCATTTATTTATTTAGAAGATTTATAAACCGCCTAATTGAAGTGCTCTCTAAAACTGTAGAGGAAACCCTGCTAAAACCCACATAATTTAATTTTAAAAAACCCACAAACATACATAAAATAGTTAAAACGGTAAAAAAATCAGTAAATCAAAAGAACACAAATATTAGTAACTAAATATTATTTTCTTTGAGATTCCACCTGTGCTGTTTTGCCACATGTATGGTATGGCCTGCCTTCAAGTCGAATCTGACTTATGGGCGACCCTACGAATAGGGTGTTCATGGTAAGTGGAATTCCGAGGGGGTTCACCATTGCCTCCCTCTGAGGCTGAGAGGCAGGGACTGGCCCAAGGTCACCCAGTGAGCTTCGTGGCTGTATGGGGATTCGAACCCTGATCTCCCAGGGCATAGTCCAACACTCTAACCACTAGGCCACACTGGCTCTCTATGTAAAGTGAGCAGCTCTGCTAGCTGCTCATGCTCAATTCAAAGCAGACTCCCACTTCCACCACTGGGCGCTTTCTCCTTCCTTTTACATTTTACATTTCAAAAGAGTAAAAATGTAAAGTGATACACTTTTAAAATGTAAAAGGAAAGAAAAAGTACATGTACTATTGTTTTATTTGCACATCACAAAACGCTTGGTGTCGGAAAGCTATCACTTTCAGCGGCACCAGGTGGGCATCTCTGGGAAAAGCATTCCGTAAGTCTGAGGGCCCTGTTCTCTTCGAGGGAACCTTTGGGGGCCATATATCAGACGTGGGAAGGACCAAAGACAAAAAAGGATGGCGTAATGAATGTACATTTCACCTTTGTACAGTAGGCTAGTTTCTACACGCACTCACACATTCCTCTCTATCTTCCGACCAGGAAAGCCAGAGGCATGATCAAAGTTCAAGGACACATTGCAGCCAGGCAAATGGTCAATGCTCAGGGATGATGGGAGTTTGGAGGCCAGCAATATCTCGAGGGCTGAAGGTTCCTCATCCCCTGATTGAGACAGAACTGAGTAACTACTAAGTTTTCTCTGTCCAAATCATGGGGGAAACAGGCATTCATGCTTATTTGTCCCGGTAGGCCTCAGCTCATCCTGAAATCTGTCTAATAAGGCCACATTCACACCAGACCTTTATTCCGCTTTAAACAGCCATGGCTTCCCCCAAAGAATCCTGAAAGTCGCCTTGAAGCAGCACCTTGGATAGCTCCTCGGAAGGTTGCACTAAACCACGGAGCTGTCCACGGTAAGGTGTCAGGACCCTGGACAGCTCCTTGAAAGTTCGTTGCTGGAGCAGATTCACTGGCCTATCAACATTGGAGCCATCCACCTCCACTGCTTCAAGCAACTGATGGAGACAATGTTCTGGGGTTTTGTTCCCCCTCACTAAAAATACATATTTCATCCTGGAATAAAACTGTGTTCCAGACACTGAAGTGGGAAAAGCTCAGGCTTCATTACATGCATCAGAGGAATTACAGACAGCAGCAGAATGGATGGGCTGATTCCAGGAGGAGGGCGAGTCGTGCAACAGAAGGGACGGCATCCCCCCTCCCCAACAGCCAGGCCGGCTGCCGAGACACTCACCATGGCAAGAGGAAGGATGGCACGAATGTCCCTCTGAATGACTGTCAGCTCCGTTACAGCCTTCTCCAGGTCAGGCGGGGGGCTATGGCCCCGGTAGTCGATATGCCACATGATGCGCCGGGTCACCGACTGGCTAGTGAAGTTCTCCATTTCAAAGTCCAGCTGCATGATCTCACAGGGGGAATCCTCAGCCCTGCAGAAAGAGAGGAAGAGAGAGATGTCATCGGGGGCTTGGGATCGGAGAAGAGGAATAGAGCACTCAACCCACAAATCTCTACTTTTTCTTGTTTTTGTTTTTACCAAATTAGTTATTTTTACCCCCCGCATCTGGATCCTTACAGAAACGCCTGTAGCTCAGTTGCACAGCATCTGCTTTGCATGCAGAAGGTCGTGGGTTCAACCCCCAGCACCTCCAGTTAGGGGGCAGAATGTCCTCTGCCTGCAAACCCAGAGAACTGCTGTGAAAGTGGACAGAGAGACATTTTTCTCCCTCTCTCACAACACTAGAACTTGTGGACATCCAACAAAGGTGAATGTTGGAAGATTCAGGACAGACAAAAGACTTCTCCACACAGCACACAGTTAAACTATGGGATTCGCTCCCCCAGGAGGCAAGGATGGCTTTAAAAGAGGATTAGACAAAAACACAGAGGCTAAGGTTATCAATGGCTACTCGCCAGGATGGCTACGCTCTGCCTCCGTGGACAGTATGCTTCCAAACACCAGTTGCTGGACATCGCAGGAGGGGAGAGTTGCTCTTGCGCTCAGGTCCTGCTTGCAGGCTTCCCTTTGGGGCAGCTGGTTGGCCACTGTGAGAACAAGAGGCTGGACTAGATGGGCCACTGGCCTGATCCAGCAGGCTCTGTTCACATTCTTATGCTCTTATGTGCCTCTGCTAAGAGAGCTGCGCTGGTTGCCAATTTGCTACCAGGCCAGGTTGAAGTTTCTTGTCCAGGGCTTTGTGTATTGACCCAACTTGGGCCCTATACTGCTGCGTTTTGACCTGCCTTTATCAGGGACTAAGTCTTCAGGGTGGCAGGCCGTGCCCTGCGGAACCCCTTGCCAACTGAGATCTGGCAGAAGTCATCTGTGCTCTTTCTTTTTAAAACTGGACAGGCCTTCAGAGGGCGATGTTTTTACTGTTGTTATTCCGGCAGTGTGTTTTCACGTTGCACACCACCTTCTTATACTAGTCATAAAAGTGCAGTTGATCATTATTTAATTAGTTAAATCGTCAAAAAAGTGGACAGAATTTCCCCTTCTATCTTGCACCAGCTGTTTTGAACCCACAACTCCACAGCACCCCCTACTGCCCAGCTGCTCCCACTACACCAGAGCTTTGGACCCCTTCTTCCTGGGAAACTCTCCCCCATGCTCAGACGCCAAGGGTTGAATGGCCAAGACAAATTAAAGCCTTTGATGTCCCAATCCCCAAGGGAACGGAGAACTCCAAAGATGTTTTTCCTTTCTGCATCGGTGATATTTGATTTATTTTTTTTAGGTGACTGTAATCGCTTTAAATTCATTGACCGCCTCCAGCCTTGCAAAGCTGAATTTAATCTGCAGCCCGAGAGCAAGCCAATCAGCTGCCACTCCCCGTGCCACTCTGGTTCGAGGCCAGCCCCTTCATCTTGTTACACCTAAAACTATATCATGAACGTAAAGTGAAGCATGTGTTAGACTGGTGTCGCTGCAAACTGCAGATCTCCCAGGCTCCTAATGTTGCAAGAGTGAAAAGATATTTGCAATTCATCTCTGGGAAAGATGAGATGGGCAACCCAGATAGGAAGGGGGAGACATTCAATTCAGTTTGCATATCAAGCTGAATTTATCAAAATCACACTTTCCAAAACATCCTGAGAACCGAAACGCGGCCATCCTCCGAAATTTGCCCTTCCTCAAATTTTGCAATGTGGTTCTCCAACCACAGTTTCCACAGATGCATCAGGGGAACCGTGTGCATGAAAATAAATACCTTATTCTTGTCCTTGGCTTGTGGACATGTATATACCAGTATTGAAAGTAACACTTGCTCAATAATTTGCTTTTAATAATGTTATTTGTCATTTCATTTTGAGCATTGTATTGTTTTATTGATGTATTGTGCTCTGTTGATGTATTGTTATGTTTGTGTTTTTTGTAAGCCGCCTTGAGGGCCTTTTGGCCATAAGGCGGGGTATAAATTTAATAAATAAATAAATAAATAAAAATATGTTGGTGAGAATAGCATGCAAAATGCATTATATTGGGAGAAATTGCTTGCAAAAACATGTATGTTAGTCAAAACAACCTACAAAAATGTGCTTGTTTTAGGAGTAATTAGGGTCCAGGAAGTCACATTGACAGGAAGGGCCCTTTTATTGTATTACTGAAAACCAGTGAGGTGTAGAGTGTCAGACTGCGACCTGGGAGTCCAGGGTTCAAATCCCCACTCAGCCATGAAGCTCACTGGGTGACCTTGGGCCAACCACTGTCTCAGTGTAACCTACCTCACAGGGTTGCTGTGAGGATAAAATGGAGAGGGAGGAGAACTCTGTATGCCATCTTGAGCTCCTTGGAGGAAAGGAAGATATAAATGCAATAATAATAATAATAATAATAATATCATTACATTTATATCCCACCTTTCCTCCAAAGAGCTTAATTAACTAATGATGCTGTTTTGGGAGTTTGTATTTTGTATTTGATTCTTAACTCATAATGTTTATGTTTAAGAGAATACTTTTATTTTTCTGATAATTATGCTGTTTTGAATGTGTTTTTTATATTTGGCTTGAATTTGTAATGTTTTCTTTTAATATTTTGTGATGTTTTGTTCAATGTTTTAATCTAGGTTGTAAACCGCTTTGAGATTTGTTTTCCAAATAATATAAAGCGGTATAGAAATGACATAAATAAATAAATAAATAAAAATAAAGGGTGGTGTGCAAACATGGTCCTCCCTCTCCTGATTTTATCCTCACAACCCTGTGAGGTGGGTTAGGCTGAGAGACACTGACTGGCCCTCAAGGTCACCTCGCGAGCTTCATGACTGGGGCGGTTTGAACCCTGGTCTCCCAGGTCCCAGTCCAACACCCTCACCGCCTTGCCACACTGGCTTTCAGCAACAGACTCGCCCTCTGAACTGGATTAGTGATATTCAGATGTGATCAACTCTGCAGCGCAGGATTATCGCGGCGTCTCACAAAAGCATTTGCATCACAAGTAACTGCGTAATGCCGTAACTTGGGCTGTCTCCCAAAATGTCAGAGCTGGTCATTATAAGCCTGCTGTCTGAAGCCCCGGCTTCCGATTCGGAGCTGGGCGCTTTTTGATGCAAGCCTTCTGCTAGCTGGCATATCCCAATTTCCTCCCCTGCCTGCATCCTGGCTTTCTTCCTGATCTATCTCAGAGTCTCAGAAATCACCCCCGAGCCTCTAAGCTCTTCCCCTCCTTGAGGACCTCACTTTAAAACAAGCCCACTACAAAGGCTTATCAGGAACTCTGCAGGAAGCCTCCTCGGGCAAGGGAATCAGGCCTTTGATCCATGCTTTTGGTTTTGAGATGGCTGTATTTGTTTTTAAGCTCTGCTTACCCGTTGTGTTTTCACCTTCCCCGAATTGCAAAGCCTGGTGCCGCATCTTGTGGGACTTCTGATCTAGCCCTGCTGAACCACTGTGGGGACCTCCCCTTGTGGAGATTGGCCTTGGCTTGAGAAGAGGGGGCATGGGAGAGACACAGATCTGACCCACAGGGCAGAATTCACTGACGTTCCTCTACCTTCCATTCCTCCCTTCCTCACTGGGGTTTGCAAAGGAGAACATGGTCCGCTTATAAAGCTGGATGCCTGCGGATCCTGAATGACAGCTCGTCATCACAGATGCTGCAGTCATTTCCAAACTATATTTGGGGGAATCCTGGGGGATTATCTTCTTTGCAAGCCGCTTATGGCAAGGGTGAGGGACCTTTGTTTAGCCCAAGGGCCGCATCCCCTTGCAGGTAACCTTCCAGAGGCCACATGCCAGTTGACTGAGGAGGTGGTGTAGGATGCTTGTGGTCCTTCAGGCTCAGGAGAAAGTGCCTGTGAGGATCCCAACTGTGGCTCCATGGGCCCTGGCACTGTGGGGCTCAGTTCAGTGGGCCCTGGACCTCTACTATTAGATTCAGAGCCAGGCACATTGTCCACCTCCTCAATGGCTGATGCTGGGTGTCCTGGTCACTGCAAAATTCTGGAGTCATGGCAGCCACGCCCTTACAATCCCAGCAGGCTCCAGCCACCTCTCCGTCATGTTCTGGTCTGATGCTGGATCCCACAGAGGAAGCTGCAAGGTGGGTCAAGGGTTGTTGGACCACAGACAGCTCCAAGGGAGCAACTTCCTTCAACAAATGTCCTTTGACTCGTTCTCCTGGAAGGATTACTGGGCATTTGATAACTGCATGCTAATCAGAAATGAAAACCCTTTCTCCTTGTCCTGAGATACAGAAAATCTGTTACATGGGGATTGCAGGCATGAAGAGCCCTGTCTGAGGGTAGGGGAGTTGCCTAGAGAGTTCCTGGCTTCCCATAACTTCACCCCCATATCCTTAAATCATTTCCTGGACACCTAGAGAGTGAGAGAGGCGCATGAGTTGGCACCAGTTCTCTAGATCTCCAGGCTGGTGGTGGGATGCATGATGGATGGCGATGAGGAAGTCTGTTTGGTGGAGATAACCAGCTTCCCTGCTGGGGGTGAGCAATCTGCTCGGGACAGAGACAAGAGTTATCAGTCACTGCAAGCACAGCTGGCCAATCAGAGCTGCCAGGCTGTGGCGTAGGAAGACCTTGGGGAAGGAAGGCACAATCATGGCTGAACAGGAGGAAGGACGGATTTGGGAAGCCCTTCAAAAAGCTGACATAGTTGAATGTAGCAATCGGAGAGAGCTTAGATAAAGGGGAAGTTGGGCAAGGGTGCAGAGCATGATCCAGCAGCATAAGGTGTCGTATAACAACATTACGATATCGGCAGTTTTATTGTCCCACCCACTTGTCACAATCCCTTGAACATAAGAACATCAGAAGAGCCTGCTGGATCAGGCCAGTGGCCCATCTAGTCCAGCATCCTGTTCTCACAGTGGCCAACCAGGTGCCTGGGGAAGCCCGCAAGCAGGACCCGAGTGCAAGAACACTTGTGTGGGGTTCCCCTACTTTAAAGCTTAAAACCAGGTCTTTGAATTGAACCCAGACTATTCTTAAACTCTGACCAACCTTCTTAAAGTTCACCCACCACTTGAAGGATTAATCCCACCTTCCTTACCCTTCCAAATCAGTTTTTTAAAAAAAAATAAAACTCATACTCAAATTCTAGGTAAAAACATGTGCAAGTGGCAAACAGACTGGGACATCCCTACGGCCACCGCTGATCAAATTGCGCCCAGTCACAGAGAGAACCCTGGGCCTGTTCACACCTGCATATTTTCGTCACACAAATCACTATGCATCAGCCTGTATCTATGAAAGCACCACTGCAGATCAAGCATCAGAGACAGACTTTTCCTCCTGGCCCAAAGACTGTCCTTCCCAGTAAGAGGGTATCTCACAGTAATACGCAGTAAAAGGGTATCTCACAAGAGTGGATGTGTTTAATGCTTCTTTTAAGTATTGTTGTGCATTTGTGTATTTGTATATCTTCAGTTTGGTCTGTGACCGTAAATAAAAAGCAATCAATCAATCCTTCCCAGGTCACAGGTTCAGCTGTGGGAACAATCAAGGGTAGCGAGAGGTCAAGGCACCTGTCTGTGCAAACAGGACCCTTGCTCCTCAACTTGGGCTCTCAAGGGCTCGGTTGAGGAAGGAATGTTGAACACCCTTTGCAGCTGATCATTTCTACTCAGTGGCCGGCCACCTTTCCTACTGGCCCCAGAGGTGGCGCGTATGCCCTTTTATAGGCACTGCTTAAAAACTCCTGTCCCTACAGCATGCACCGTTGAACGATGGAATTCAATCCCAAAAGAGGCAGTGATGACCACCAACTTAGATGTGACAAATTCATGGAGGACAGGGCTATCAATGGCTACTAGCCGTGATGGCTGTGCTGTGCCACCCTAGTCAGAGGCAGCATGCTTCTGAAAACCAGTTGCCGGAAGCCTCAGGAGGGGAGAGTGTTCTTGCACTCGGGTCCTGCTTGTGGGCTTCCCCCAGGCACCTGGTTGGCCACTGTGAGAACAGGATGCTGGACTAGATGGGCCACTGGCCTGATCCAGCAGGCTCTTCTTATGGTCTTAAGCATCTCGTCCCTTCTTCATCACGGCAAGAGACATGTTGGATCAGTCCGAAGCTCCAGCCTTCTCCAGCATCCTAGTTTTCCAGACTGGCCATCCAAGTGCTTCTGGGATGTCCACAAGCCCACATGAGTGCTACAACCCTCCCTTCTGTCTCCAGCACCTGGTGCTCAAAGGTAGACTCCCTCTGAGACTGGAGGGTCTAGTCACTTTAATGATTATCTGTATTGTTTTTCATGATGATTTACTTTTTTGAGTTGTAATGCTTTTATAGATAAACATCTGAACGGCACCCAGTTGGCGACGGATGCCCTCAAGAGTTGTTGTAAGCCCCCCAGACAGCTTTGGCTATGGGGCGGTACACAAATGCAATAAATAAATAAATAAATTTATCTGTCATGGACAAAATGGATGCCCCAAATGTATTGGTTGAAGACGCCCTTAAGCCACTCCAGAATCGATTGACAATTCTATTATTATGTGATAGGGGAGGGATGCACACTCCTCCTCTCATGAAATGGAAATGGACTGCCTTCAAGTCAATCCCGACTTATGGCGACCCTATGAATAGGGTGTTCATGGCAAGTGGTATTCAGAGGGGGTTTACCATTGCCTCCCTCTGAGACTAGTCCTCCCCAGCTGGCGAGGGCCTGCTCAGCTTGCCACAGCTGCACAAGCCAACCCCTTCCTTGTCAGCAACTGCCAGCTGGGGGCAATTGGGCTCCTTGGGACTATGCAGCAGGCCCACAGCTGCACAGGTGGCAGGGCACATAACCCCTGAGCCACTCACTGTGGGGGTGATCTTTAGCTGGCCCTTGACACCCAGGAGAGACATGAGCGGGGATTTGAACTCACAGACTCTGGACTCCCAGCCAGGCTCTCCTCCCCACTGTGCTATATTCATAGGTCCTCTTTATTTAGCATCCCCTCCCCAACTTAATAAGCCTTCATCCTAATCATAAGAGACTTCTGCTGAATCAGGTCATGGGGGCCCATCTAGTCCACAATCCTGTTCTCACAGTGGCCTACCAGATGCCTCTGGGAAGGCCGCAAGGAAGAGCTGAGCGCAACAGAAACTCTCCCCACTTGTGATTTCTCGGGAACTGATATCCAAGAGCCACACTGCCTCTGATAGCGTACACAGAGCGTAGACATTGTGGCTAGTAGCCTTCGATGCCTTGCATTCAAAGTAAAAAAGCATGCGGGCAATGCTTGCCAAAATCTCAGCAGTGGATCCTACCTGGGTTGTGCGCCACCGATCCACGACACTTCGACAGTTGACGTGGAGTGTTTGCTGCCAGTCTGGAATTCTGAATTCACAAGCCAATTTGGGTCCCGGGATTTGGTCGTGAGCAGGTTCACCCCTTTCTTGGCCTTCACCCTGCCAAGCAGCAAGAGACAGAGGGGAGCAACAGCCGTTTCTCAAGGACCCTCAGTTCCACTCACTCCCCACACCACCGATCCCCTTTATGTCCTTGGGCATGTCACTTAAACCTTGCTGGACCAAAATGGCCATAGCAAATGCCTAGCCTTTACTAGGACGCACAGCAGAGTCTGTGGGTTGTCTCTAGCTAAGCGTTCCTCCGAGTATAGAATAGGGATAGAGGAAAAATTTGATTCAGTTTGCATTGAAAGCTGAATCTTATCAAACTGGCACTTTCCAAAACAACCTGAGAACCAGAACACAACCCTTTTTCAAAACTTGCACTTATCCCATGCAGTTTGCCAACCAGACAACCAAACAATGTTTACAAAGATACATATTTTATGGGAGAAAATGTGCATAAAAATGAATATATTAGTGAAACTAACATATACAAAAATGCATTCTGTTAGGAGAAATTGTTTGCAAAATGTGGATACCGTTGTCAAAACTGAGAGCCAGTGTGGAGTAGTGCTTTGAGTGCTGGACTATGACCTGGGAGACCAGGTTTCGAATCCCCACACAGCCACGAAGCTCCCTGGGTGACCGTGGGCCAGTCACTGCCTCTCAGCCTCAGAGGAAGCCAATGGTGAACCCCCTCTGAATACCGCTTGGCATGAAAACCCTATTCACAGGGTTGCCATAAGTCAGAATCGACTTAAAGGCAGTCCGTTTCCATTTTCCATTCCTGAAATAGGTTCAGCACCTTGGACAGCTCTTTGAATGTTTGGAGTATTTATTTATTACATTTATACCCAGCCTTCCTTTTCATGACAGAAACCCAAGGCAGCTTACATATGGTGGCCAGGTGGTCTCCCATCTAGGCCCTGACCAGACCAGCTTCAGCAGGGATCTGGCCTCATGTGCCTTCAGACCATGGCCTGGGACCCAGAGCAAATTCACTGCCCCACTGACACCATCCACTGAATAGTAACAGTGACAGTGATAATGTATCCCTGCCAGGGAGCCCCAACCAACCCCCCTAACACTCCCTACGCAGGAGCTACGCTTGTCCTTGGACAACCCTCAATCATCACCTGAGTGCTGCTTACCTGAGCGTGAAGTGCTCGACTGTCGAGTTCTTCATCAGGTAAAGGATGACCCTGAGCACCTCACCTGGCCGGAGGGGCTTGTCAGGGAGTCGGACGAAGACGTTGTCATCCAGGCGCTGCTCTTGAAAGGGCGGCGGCGGCGGCGGCTGAAAGAGCCGGAGGCTGCCAATGCGGAGGAGGGGGTGCTGCGTGGGCCCTTCCGTCCGGGCCCCGCCGCCACCCCGTCGCCCCGCCAACTCGCTCCCGCAGTCCCCCATCCCATCGGGGGCATGGAGGGTGTAATACAGCTCCACTTGCTGGACGTGTCCAGCGGGGTCCATTCCCTCCGGAGCTTTCCTGCGCCCCAAGGGGACGGCAGCGGGTCCAAACCAGGCTTGAGGCAACTCCGCTTGGACAAGGCAAGAGGCC
This sequence comes from Rhineura floridana, assembly GCF_030035675.1. Classification (NCBI taxonomy): domain Eukaryota; kingdom Metazoa; phylum Chordata; class Lepidosauria; order Squamata; family Rhineuridae; genus Rhineura; species Rhineura floridana. The sequence continues at coordinate 2,093,600 of NC_084500.1, read as the reverse complement.
AGGATGCCCCGCAGGCGGCAGGAAGCCCGGAGTTCCCGGGCCTCCCGGAAGGCATGCAGCCTCACGCAGGGTAGCCGTTCGGTCACGCTGAAGTCATCCCAGTCCCGCCCGGCAACGTAGAACAGCACCTGGGCCGTGGGCTGGCTGGCCGGCACCCTTGTGCGTACAATAAAGGCCCGCACCTTCCAGTTGACCGTCAGGTGTTCGGGGACCTCCAGAGTGCTGGAGGGTTGGAGCAGTTCTTTTGGCAAGGCCAGGCTTGAGCTGAAAGGCCCCAGAGAGATGTTGAGGACCGGCAAGTCCTTGGTCTGGAACACGACAAAGGGTTCCGAACGTGTCAGGCTGGCACTGGCGTTCGTGTTGGGGGGCGGCCGCATCTCCCGCAGGAAGAACGCCATGCGGGTGTTGGAGAGGCGGTAGCTCACTGGGAGCATGGCAGCTGCAGGTGGCTGGGGTGTCTCTGGGGGCTCTGAGCTGGTGGGAAGAACCCTCGCGTGAGCTAGGAGGAGACAAAAGGCGGTAACGTTAGCGTTGGCCTCTGCTAGGCTCTGGAGCACTCCCCGGCCACTAGGGGGCGTTGCTGCACCAAGGTTAACTATTTGAAATAGGGCTGTGCTGAACATTTCTCCTGCATGTTTTCCCCCTCTCTCTGGCCATTCTCCATCAATTAATGTGAACAGAAACGGCATTCGAAAATTATAAAAGGAGGGACACTTCAATGAAATTCTCATGCAACGCAGGGTTTCTTTTGCCTTACTTTCAAGGTAGCCCAAAGGGTTTCGTGAGAGTCCTTTCTTTCATTCTACAAATCACCTCTGTGGTAGCCTTCCCAGCAGCCCATATTTCCTGGGAAAAACCAAGCTGGGCATCCTCAGCTAGGCTTTCCTGTAAGCCAAGCCAGGAACTCTGCCTACCATGTGTCTGGCAATTGTTCATTGCTTTGCCTTGCTTGTAAAGTGAAGCCTTCTTTTTTACTTTTAAAGAAATGATCATAGTTCTTTTTTTAAAGATGTAATGGCCCTGAAAAAAAAAGGACAGTAAGCACTCCCAAACGTTTCAAGCATTTGGTAGCGAGCCTCTTCCATTAAAGCCCAGGGGAAGATGCCATGATGTAACTCCTACCGCAGGGCTTTTTGAAGTGGGGGGAGCCTTTAAGGGGGAGAAAAAACACACATACCCTCAGCCACCTTGCAGTTATATGGTAAGCTGAAAGCCCACACCAACCAAAATTATAAACCCATTCTAAAGCACCCTTGGAATGTGTAAGAAAACCACAAGGTTTTTTTTATTATTTGAAAGAGAGGACAACATTTTGGGGGAAATGGAGGACATATTTTTTTCCTTTGTTTTCTGAGGGAGTTGCATGCCTCCAACCACTAGGCAATACTATCCAAATTTGGCTACTATTGCACCATCTGAAAGCAATCTTGGACATACGTTTCAGCACTTTGGACAGCTCATTGAAAATTCCAAGTAAATCGTGGAGATGATTCACTGTCGCACTGACATCGGAGCCCCCAGTCGCCACGACAGCCTATAAGACGCTCTGCAGTCCTCAAAGCCTTCTGTATTTCAGCTACCAAAAGCTGCCATGAATGGGTGGGCCCCAGTTGCCCTCCCTGCTCTCCTAAGCTTCAAGTCAGAGTTATTAATAAGCAATCACCTTCATTAACCCCCCTTTAATTGCATGCAGATTGTGTCCTTCAGTCAGATGCTCTTGCCGTAATGGAGAGAAGCCTTCAAAGTATTTATAGCTCACAACTAAATGTCTGTCAAGGAAATGGCAATGAAGGGGAACAGGATGTTTGCGTGCGCGCATGTATGCATCTTAACCCCAAATGGAAGCACACCTTTGGAAAGAGACACAAGTGGGGGCGAGTCATAACGTTTTGGTACCAGAGAAACTCCAAAAGGATGGTTCCTGATGGGGCTGGCAAGGAGGCAACCAAAAAAGACCTGACAGCTTCTTCTTCTGTTGTGTCATTTTCATTTGGCTTTCTTGACCCCTTTCCTTGCATGGCGTTTGCCTGTTTCCCAACTGGGTGGCCATTTTCATTGACCTCCCTGCCACAACACCCCAAGATCCCATCCCTGGTCAATAAGGATGGATGGATCTGCTCATTCCCATTCCATTTCACGTGAATTCAATAATAAGCCCATTTTGTCTTATTTACTCTGCTTTTTTTTTTAAAAAAAACACCTTAGCATTTAAATTGTTCATTATTCCCCATAGAGAAGCAAACTGCACAGAGAGTAGAATCTGACTTCACCATTGTTGACAGAACAGTGCCCTCCACGACATCAGAGGGTGATGTTGTTGTTATGTGCCTTCAAGTCGATTACGACTTATGGCGACCCTATGAATCAGTGACCTCCAACAGCATCTGTCGTGAACCGCCCTGTTCAGATCTTGTAAGTTCAGGTCTGTGGCTGCCTTCATGGAATCGATCCATCTCTTGTTTGGCCTTCCTCTTTTTCTCCTCCCTTCTGTTTTTCCCACCATTATGGTCTTTTCCAGTGAATCCGGTCTTCTCATGATGTGTCCAAAGGATGATAACCTCAGTTTCATCCTTTTAACTTCTAGTGACAGTTCTGGTTTCATTTGTTCTAACACCCAATCATTTGTCTGTTTTCGCGGTCCACGGTACGCGCAAAGCTCAGCCAAGTGGTGTACACAGATCTGCCTTCAAGAGGTCTCTGCCACTTTCTGCCCCCAGGATCAGCTGCCTGAAGATCTCACAGCATTGCTGGGTGTTTTACCCTGCAGGATGAATTCCTGCTGAGGCAGTGTTATTATTGAGGGGGGGGAGATAGAAGGGGTTAAACTCCACTTCCTCTGCATGCCAACCCAAGGCCTCTCCACCCTGTTGCTGCTAAACATATAAATAATGATAAAATTTTATTTTTGAGTCGCCTATCTGGCCGAATTAACGGACACTCTAGGCGACGTACAATAACAGGGTAAAATACAATATAAAACCATAACAACAACGTTCAATAATTAAGCTACCCACTCTTACATGTAATCAGCAGCATTAAAAACTAACCCACCCCAGAGAGCCCATAGGCCTGCCTGAAGAGCCAGGTCTTCAAGGCTCGGCGGAAAGCCGTCAAGGAGGGGGCATGGCGGAGGTCTAAAGGAAGGGAGTTGCAGAGGGCGGGGGCCACCATCGAAAAGGCCCTCTCTCTGGTCGGCACCAGCCTAGCTGTTTTGACTGGTGGGACCGAGAGGAGGTCTTGTGTGGCTGATCTCGTCAGGCGGCCTAATTGGTGGCGCTGGAGGCGCTCCTTCAGATAAACTGGGCCGGAACCGTATAGGGTTTTAAAGGTCAGTACCAACACCTTGAATTGGGCCCGGTAAACAACTGGTAGCCAGTGAAGATCTATTAATACTGGAGTGATATGATCATGGCGACGGCTGTTCTTAATCAAACGTGCCGCCGCATTCTGTACCGGCTGTAGTTTCCGGACCGTTTTCAAGGGCAGCCCCATGTAGAGCCTATTACAGTAGTCTAAGCGAGAGGAGACCAGGGCATGTATCTCTCGTGGGAGAAGATGGACAGGAAGGTAGGGTTGCAGCCTCCGTATCAGATGGAGTTGATACCAAGCTGCCCGGCTCACTGCTGATACTTGAGCTTCCATAGACAGCTGTGAGTCAAGAATAACCCCGAGGCTGCGGACCTGGTCCTTCAGGGGCAATCTTACCCCATTAAACACCAGGTTTATATCTCCCAGCCTTCTCTTATCTCCCACGAGTAACACCTCGGTCTTATCAGGGTTCAGCTTCAGCCTATTCCTTCCCATCCATCCACTTACGGATTCCAGGCACTTGGACACGGTATCTACAGCCAACTCTGGTGAGGACTTAAATGAGAGGTAGAGCTGAGTGTCATCCGCATATTGGCGACACTGCAGCCCAAACCTCCTGATGATGGCCCCCAGCGGCTTTACGTAGATGTTGAATAACATGGGGGAGAGAACCCTGTGGCACTCCACAATTGAGAGGCCAAGGGTCTGAAACCTCATCCCCCAATGCCACCCGTTGATGCCTGTCTGAGAGATAGGAACGGAGCCACCGTAAAACAGTGCCCACTATTCCTAATCCCTCCAGGCGATCTAGAAGGATACCGTGGTCAACGGTATCAAAAGCCGCTGAGAGATCCAGGAGGACGAGGAAGGTATATTCTCCCCTATCCAACGCCCTCCTCATATCATCCACCAGGGCGACCAAGGCTGTTTCAGTTCCATGTCCAGTCCTGAAGCCCGATTGGAATGGATCTAGATAATCTGCTTCATCCAAGTGTGTCTGTAACTGTTTGGCCACCACTCGCTCGATCACCTTGCCCAAGAATGGTAAATTGGAGACTGGACGAAAATTATTTAGTTTTTGTGGATCCAAGGAGGGTTTTTTCAGGATAGGTTTTATTACCGCCTCCTTGAGGGCTAATGGCACTGCACCCTCTTCCAGGGATGCATTTACCACTGCCTTGATCCTTTCGTTCAGTCTCTCTTTACAGCTCATAATGAGCCATACATTTTTTTTCAAGCACAGATTGGTGACCGAATGAATGGCTGCCCCTTCCCTAAGTGGTCACATTTTTGTTTGGAGGGGGTAGGAGCAATCTGCATGTTCGTCGGAGGTCAGGAACGGAAGCCACTCAAGCAAAGATGAGTGCTTTTTGTGACTGTTGCTTTTTCAGTCGGCAAATGTTATGTAAATACTTAGAATCATAGAATCGTGGAGTTGGAAGGGGCCTATAAGACCATCGAGTCCAACCCTCTGCTCAGTGCGGGAATCCAAATCAAAGCATAGCTGTCCAGCTGCCTCTTGAAGGCCTCCAGTTTTGGAGAGCCCTGGTACTCAAATATACTGCCTCGGAGCACAGAGATTCCATTAGACTTTTATGGCTATTAGTCATTGATGGACTCCTCTTTGAATTTGTCTAATTACCTTTTAAAGCTATTTAAACCATCAACAATTCCATAAGTTATGGCTGCTTTGGGGGGGATGTACCCCTTTGCCAGGCATGAACATTTAACAAAAGAAGATAAAAAGAGCCCTGTGGCTAGATAAGGGGGCCCAGCTAGACCTGCATCCTGTTCTCCCAGCGACCAACCAGATGCCTCTTCTGGGAAATCCCCCTTTTAAAGTGATCTAAGCCAGTGGCTATCACTGCCTCCTGTGGGAGCAATCAATCCCATAGTTCCTTTCGTCTCTCCTGATTCTCCCAAACTTCACCTTCCATTGATGGTTCTGGAATGATGGGGGGGGACTTGCCACAGAGTATTAGAGGGACCACTTGCTTGGCCTCTATGGAGCAACAAGGGAACTTCACTGGCTACTTGCAACCACGTCCCCCCCGCTCGCAATACACATCCCCCCAATCCACACACCCTTAAATAACGTCAGATAAAAGTGGAAATGGAGTGGCCATCCAGCTTTTTCATCTCCCTTTCTCTATAAGCTCTGAAGCAGCAAGCAAAATGGCTTGCAATCTGTCTTGCAATTACCATCTGGAAATTAAGGCACGATGACTCCCAACTTTGCCTGGCCTTTAGGTAGACTTTTTCTACGGGGGTGCAAGGGTCAAATCCACAGAGAGTTGTCTGCCAGCCAGCTACGGAACAGCGGTTTCCTAAGTCTGGCGGCTGCTCCCCAAAGGCTACCCACTAGGGTTGCTGGAGGCAGAAATGTAGAATCAAACCTCCCTGCAATTTGTGTGTTTTGTTTTTTTAAATAGAAAAGATCCTATGGATTTTACAGCATAAGGAAGGTTGCATCTGTCAGTTTTGGTTTCTCTCGCCTTCTCATGTTTTGAGCGTTATGTTTAGTTCACCCCATTTGTGTATCAGCTTGCCATTAAAAAAAGGTCACAAAAATGTATACAAATTTTCACACAAAATATACTCATTTTTGTATGCAATTTGATTGATTAAATTTATATCCCACCCTTCCTCCAAAGGAGAGCCCATGGCAGCAAGCACTCAAAGGATAAAAAACATCTATATATATATATATATATATATATTAAGAAAAATTGAACATGGACACAGACGGGATAAGGTCTCTACTTAAAAGCCTTGTTGAAAGAGGAAGGTCCTCAGCAGGCCAAAAGACAGCAGACATGATGCCTGTCTAATATTTAATGGGAGGGAAGATGTGTGGGTCTAATCCATATTAGGACACTGGAAAGGGGGGTGGGGGAGCTTTAACCCTTTGCCACCCAATGAAGTCCTGATTCACATCAGGGAGACCATAAGGCCATTGAGTCCAGCCCCCTGCTCAATACAGGAATCCAACTGAAAGCACCCACAACAGGTGGCTGTCCAGCTATCTCTTGAAGGCCTCCAGTGTTGGAGAGCTCACCACCTCCCTAGGTCATGGGTTCCACTCTGGGATGATCAAGAAGAGATCCTGGCCCTCCTCTGTCCTTGAAGAGTGCTATCATATCTCCCATCAGTCTTCTCTTCTCAAGGCTAAACATTTTTCCCCACCTCCAGCCTGAAGTGCTATAGTCCACTCTGCCCCCCCCAGGACTCTACCATCTCTTTCTGCAGTATGCATCGATCTAGCCCATTATCACAAGCTTCCCTGTCACACACACATAACAATCTTTCCCTTTTCCGCCCTGCAGTTTTATCTAACCAGTGTTGGCTCAGCTCTCAGCACTCAGAGCTTGTCTCCAGCCTCGTCAATTTGACTCCATCTAATCTCTCAGTGGAGAGTCGTTGCGAATGTCCGGATATTCTTGGCTGCTGTAGAAGCAGCCACAAAAGCTCCCTGATGCTCTCCGCCATACCAAGGCCCGAGTTCGCTTTGCATGACATAAGAGACTTATGGGTCCCCTGTCCAGGATGTGTGGGAGGCACCTAGGGAAGGGGGAGGGCACAAGGAGGTTATAATTAAAACAGGAGATTGGTGTACATGCAGCAAGGTTCTGGGGTGGACTAGAGGTGCACAGTTGGCGTAGCTGGTGATCAGCAGCAGAAGAGCCCTTGTCTGGTGGTCCTAGATGTAATCTAAATAGACTATGAATTTGATTGAAAATGGAAATAGGCTGCCTTCAAGTCGATCCCAACTTACGGTGACCCCATGAATACGGTTTTCATGGTAAGCGGTATTCAGAGGGGTCTGAGGCTGAGAGGCAGTGACTGGCCCAAGGTCACCATGGCTGCGTGGGGATTTGAACCCTGGTCTCCCAAGTTGTAGTCCAGCACTCTAACCACTACACTACACTAGCTCTCGAATTTGATTGAAGGGAAATGAATATGACTTAATGCAGGTGTGGGGAACCTTTGGCCCTCCAGATGTTTATTTATTTATTATTTGATTTGTATCCCGCCCGCCCTCCCAACAGGAGGAACTCCCACCAGCCTCAGCAAGCATGGCCAGCAGCCAGGGATGATGGGCGCTGTCTTTCTGCGATATCTGGAGGGCCAACGTTTTCCACATCTGACGTAAGGAGTTAAGGGCCTCTCTACATAGAACTTGAAAGGACCCACATGTTGGTTTATACTGCCTTGCAGAAGACCTTCTGGAACACCTAGAAATGGTTTTATAAGGCAGGAAAATTAAACAGACCTAGTCCGCGATTTCACACTCTGCATCCTAAAATTGGAGGATGCAGTAACTCTCCCCCTCCCCCCACTCCATCTGTGCTGATACATCAGTGCTCTCTCTCTATGTGTGTGTCTCTCTCACTCACACACACACACAGGTCACAGTGCAAGTGAGTGCATCTGCAGCATAGTGTTGCATTGCACCCGCCTTTTGCTCTTCCCCGAGCAATTTGGCTGTCCAGAAGGCTGGACCAGATGGGCCTCTGGTCTGAGTCAGTGGGGCTCTTTGGATGCCCTTATGCTCACTGCATGGAGACATTGCCTTTAATGAGAGGAGTGTGGAGGTGACCAGTACCGTTTTGGAGGGAGCCTTCAGCCAAACATCCATGCTGGAGTGTTGGATGATGAATCTCTGCAAAGTCACCGGGAAGAAGAGAGACCTCATCACGGAGCCCCACTTCATCTCCCCCCGAGTCAAAAGGTTGACTGTTAACGATGGGCTGTGTGGAAAAGCACTTTCTTTGATGCATCCTGAACCTCCTCCAAGTCCTCTTGAAAGGGTGCATCTGAATGAGGGGCGGCAGGCAATTTCATTTGGTCCATACTTTTCAGCAAACTGACCTAATTCGCAGCTCCCAAACTCATACACCAACCAGGATGTAAATTATGTTTTGGATTTTGCACTCCGCTGCACGTTGGGATCCAATTCTCAGCTCAAAAAAAAAATAAATACCAAAATGCATAAAATTTGGTGTAGCACAAAATACATCCAGCAGTGCATGCATTAAGATAGAAGGCATTTCAACGCACATTTCCATGCAGATTTTTTTTTTATAAAAAAAAGAAAATGCAGATTAATGCTGCAGTGGGATGGAAGAGACTCATCCATAAACACGCACGCTATTCAAGGACTGGTGCCTGCGTTTGCTGTTTTCCCTTCTTGTTCCTGTTCCCTTGTGTGTTGTATCTTGTTCGACTGTGAGAATGCCAAACACAGACTCTTCATTGAATCTGGTTGCATGCAAGCTACTCTGGGAGCCTTTGCTGTTCTGGAAGGTACAAATGCTCTGAATGAAGTAATGAAGTGGATGTCAACTGGGCATAAGACTTGACACATCCATCCACAGTGCCCAGCTTTACTCTGAGCAAAACAAAGCAAAAATCATAGCTCAGTCATCAAACTTTTGAGAAATAATTGCAGACTTGCTGGCAAATCCCCTGGAGCCCAGGGACACGTATGAACCCCGGAGCGTCCATCCTCCCTTGCAATGCAAACACTACCGATATGAGCCACTGGCGCTGGTTCACTTATCAGTCATCAAGGCAGGCAGTCTGTTCCAAAAAAAAGAAATTAAGTGACAACGTGTACATTGATTCCTTTTGTTATCTTTCTTTTTTTGCGGAGTGCAATCATTTCTTAAAGAGGTGCAAAAGCACTCCCAACAGGGTGGCTCTGTGACGTCACAGAAGGCAACCAATCAGCACGGTGGAATCTGTCGGAAACTTGCCAACTCAGCTGGAGAGATTGATTTAAACAGGGCGTGGCAAGACCAAATGTGTACTCCATTCAACAAGTGTAGAGTCTGTACCTGTGAACGCAGCAGTTCAGTTGTGTAAATCACCAGTCGGAATTAGAAATTTGCAAAGAAACTGTTCTTATTAGACATGCACAGTTTATGCAGTGGCTTTGATTTCATTTATTCAAGAGGCTATTAAAGATATTTCAAAGTTTTGAACATTAGATTAAAATATTTAAAAACATATCCAGTAAAGTAAGGAGAAAAAGACAGACAATAACTGTTTATGCCTGCTTTTCAAATCTTATTTATTTATTTTATTTATTTAAAATATTTCTATCCCACCCATCTACCCTGTTTCTCTGTCTCCTTCCACCTGTTTTTTTCTTCTTCAAATATTGGACGTTTTCCTTCTTTTTGATGAACATATTTGAGTGTTACTTTCATTTCATTTATTTACATCCCACCTTTCCTCCAAGGAGTGCAAGGTGGCATACAAACATGGCTCTCCACCTCCTCATTTTATGGGCCAATGGTTTGACACACATCAGCTTCCTATGTTTCTATGACACAATGGCTGGAAAAACGCTGCTTCAATTGTTTGGGTGTTAAAACCCTTTTAAAAGTACTTTTCTGCCTTTCTTTTATTTATATTTTATTTTAGAGCCAGTATGATACAGCTATACAGTTTGGACCTGTGGCTCATTTGGAAAACGGAGACACGGCCACCGCAAAGCACCCATTTCACAGAAGAAAATATTGAGAACGCTCAGGAAAACAAAAACAGACGACACATTGACACACATCTCCCAGCAAATGAAAAGCAGGCGAAAAACACAAAAGTCTGGCAAAACACCCCCCCTTAAAAACAAGCAGAGAAATAAGAGTAGGCAAACCCCCAAATGAACAAAACACACACACACACAAGGCTGCTATGGGCTTGATCAGCTCTCAGACAGAGCAGGGATGGGGAACTGCCTTGGGGCCCAATACGGCCCTCCAGACCTCTCCATCTGGCCCTCAGGACTCTCTCCAGGCCAAATCCTTCACTGGCCCTGCTCTGCACCCATCCTCGAGTGCCTTTTCCTGGCTGGGATGTCCTTGAACTCTGATCGTGCCTTTTGCTTGACTGGGCGGGGGACAAAGAGAGGCATGTGTAGAACTGTATAAAAATTAACATTCGCCTCCTGGACTCCGCCCACTTTGGCCTCTGGCCCCGCCCACCACTGGCATGTGGCCCCCAGGAAGAGTGCCCGGAACGGAATGCAGCCCTTGGGCTGGGAAAAAAATGGTTTTGTGCCCCTGAGATACTGGGGGAAATCTGGAGACAGTCTTCAATCAAACCTGTTTAAAACCCAGCAGCACGAGAGTGTTTCATTATTCCCAAGAGCCCTGCTAGTAATTCAATTAAAAGCTTCAAAAGAAAGCAACCCTTGACGCTACCTGTTTATATCTCAGCAAGCAGCCGAGAATTCTCAACAAACCCTTTGAACACTCTTGAAATTTATAACCATGATATACGGCCCCAGCAAAGAGAGTGCAAAACAAACCAATGCTTGCTAGGATTTGGATATATGAGCTGCCCTCTAATGAGTCAGTCCGGCTAGCTCAATAACATCTATTCCCAGGGAAAGGGGGTAGCCAACGTAGCACCCTCCTAACATTGTAGACTACAGCTCCCATCCTCCCTCACCACTGGCCATACCAGCAGGGGATGCACAGACATGGAATCCAAAAATATCTAGGAGGTGTCATGTTGGCTACCTTCCAGGCCCTGACTTTCCAGGCTGTCCGTAGGGATGGGTGAATCTCTTCTCAGTTCCTCATTTTTCCATTCCTAAGGTCACCACATTTCCACATCAGCTTGCAATTTTTGCAAAAAGTCCTGAAAATTCACCAGCACTAGTGTGAATTCCTCCCAACATGCACCTTTTTCTATGCAATGTTGCAGAGCCCAGAGATTTTTGCCAAGCAATTTTTCCCGAGGGTGTACGGATATGCTCCTAAGTCCAGCATCTCACGACACAACTGCGCCACAGCTGTCCACTCAGCTCTCCAAGGCTCAAGGCAGAGGTGGTCTGCCCTAGTTACCTGAGACCCTGTTAACGGGAGATTCTGGGCACTGAACCTGGCAACCAGGAACCTAGAAAGCTACCTTATACCGTGGTCCTTCTAGCTCAGTGTTGTCGGCACTGGCCGGCAGCAGCTGTCCAGGATTTCAGACAGGAGAACTTGCCAGTCCTACCTTGGACCTTCTGCATGAATAGTATGTGGGCCACCGCTGAACTATGGCTTGGAGCACAACCCAGAACCACTGTTTCCCCACAAGCCAATGGCGAAGAGTTTGGGCCAAAGGATGGGATCGCTGTTCCCATAAAACCCAGCCCTTCACTGCACAGGCAGCAAGCACTTCAGCCTGTGCTGGCCATATCACCACCAGCGCCCTCACCTGGCAGGGCACATTACATGACCAGCGGGGCCTAATTCCTGAAGAAGCGGCATCCTGCTGAATAAGAACCTTGGTCCATCTAGCTCAACACTGTCAACACTGGCTGGCAGCAGCTCTCTGTGCTTTCAGCACCTTGGACAGTTCCTTGAAAGTTCAGTCTAAAATCCAGAGTGGATTCCACTGCCCCGCTGGCACGGAGCCACCAGCCACCACTAAAATGAATTATTTATCTCCATTACACCCAGACGCAGGGATGTTTTCCTCTTGCACCCATGAGATGAAAGAGCCCTCTGCTATCTCTGATCGCCGCGACAGAGAGAGGCCGTTTGCATTCTTGCTCAGCTTTCCATTCGATTAGCCAGATCAATGGAATTCCCTCAGTAGTTTGTAAGTACGGCGCAGGGACCTCCTCTGCAGGGTCATAGGAGACAAGATAAAGAGAGAGAGAGAGAGAGAGATGCCTTGCTCATCATGCAGCTGTTTTAGAACCACTCATTGGGAACAGAAACCACAGCCTGTAGCTCGCTCGCTCTCTTTCCTAATACCGGCTCATATCCAGCCAAGCAGAGCCGAAATGCCAATTTGGGGTGAGGAGAAATAACTGGCCGAGAACTCTCTCTCCCCTCTCCTCGCCACTTCCACCCCTGCATTTGCATGGATGGATGGACTTTCTCCGGCTGAGTGTTTAAGGTTGAGCGATAAGCCCATTACGAGCGGGGCTAATGGCAGCGTGTGGGAGACCTTTGTGACACAAGCAAAGCAGTGTGATAATCAGATGCTCCACTCCAGCGCATGCTGAGGTCCATCCATCACAGGGAGGCTGTCTCCTGTTCATTACACACACACCCGCACACACTCTGCATCTCTGCCAGCTCAGACTGTGCCGGCAGCCTTAGGCGCTATCCACATGGTGTTCTGGTGGCCTGAGGTGTGTGTGTGTATGCGTGCATGTGTGCGTGCGCGCATCTCTCTTAGGGATGGGCAAGTCGTGTGATTCAGTTTGCATTTCAAGCCAAAACTATCAGATTCACACTTGCCGAAACAATATGGAGAAGCAAAACACAGCCATCCTTCAAAATATGTACTTATTTGACTTTTGCAATGAAGGTTACCAACCATGACATAACGTGTGCAACAATGCATATCCTGGGGTAAAGTGTACATCTCAATGAAGGGAAACAGCATACAAAAGTGCATTACATTCAGGGAACCTGATTTGCAAAAATGTGCACATTGGGCGAAATTGCATACAAAAATGTGCAAACGAAGAGAAATTCACACTGAAGTGCTGGTAAATTTTCATGAAGACTTCTTTTTTTAAAAAAACTGCAGACTGATTTGAAATTGTGGAGAACTGAACTTGGGGTGGGGAAAATGAGCAACCAAAAGAAGCAGAAATAGACATTTGTCTATCCCTAATCAAAGCCTATCAGATACTTGAAGGCGGCAATCACATCCAATCATGTCTCCAGGACAGCCAATCACTGTGCTCTGCAAGTGACGGCCTCTGTCAGATACCATATTATCAGGAGGTCCGTTCTGCACAACATAGGAAGCAGACCTTCAGTGTGGCGGCACCTACTCTGTTATCTTTTTGGCGCCTATTGAAGACCTTCCTCTTTCAACAAGCCTTTTAAGTAGAGACCTTATCCTAGTCTGCGTCTGTGTTGAAATGGCTTTTAATATGTTTTTAACCTTTTTTAACAATATGTTTTTAACCTTTTTTAACAATATGTTTTTAACCTTTTTTTAAAAGATGTCTTCACAGCTTTTTAAAAAATGTTTTTAAAGATGTTTTGTTTTAATGTATTTTAAAGTCTGTTTTTATGATATTTTAAAGTGTTTTTAGTGCTTTTGTTTGCCGCCCTGGGCTCCTGCTGGGAGGAAGGGTGGGATATAAATCAAATAATAAATAAAATAAACATTCCTGGCTTGTTCCTCACAGGACTTGGTTTCCAGATATCTCATCATCCATCCTGGCGGCCCACCTCCTGACATGCTCTCCAGTGCTGTCAGCTCATGCTCCCATCCGCAAGCCTCATTAAAATGAATATAGAAGGTCTCTAGTTCAGAATCCTACTTATCCACCCAAATGGGCGCTCAGATACCTCTGGAAAATGCACACACTGGGTAGAAAGGCAACAGAGAGGCAATCCCATGCAGTGGTTAAGAGCTGGCGCAGACTGAGGGAGATAAGCTTAGCCATAAAGCCTGGCCATTGGGCCAGCCACCTTCCTCACAGGGTTGTTGTGAGGATAAAAATGGAGGAGAGGGCATGAGAAACTGAACTTCGTAGAGGAAGGGCAAAACTGAATTGTAACAAATGCATATTTAAAACAACTCTATGCACCCAGCATAAAGAATGCCAACTCTCCAAATCTGCAATGATTTCAGTGCTAGGTGACTTTTTATCTGAACAGGCATTTCATAATGGTCTAACTTTTTTAGTCTTTTGATCTAGCTATGCTGAATTTTTTGGGTTTCAAAGCTGCCACCTTTGTGCTTTCATCTCCTTGGTTTCTTTGTCTGTTGCATGTTGTTTTATTATAATTTTATTATAGATTGTATATCAGAGGGTGGCTTAAAGCTCATCTGAACAAACCAACAGGGCCAGGCTGGATTTTCATTGCCAAACATTTGTGGGTGTAGAATGGAAAGCTTCAGGGGGCAGTATAGCTGATCAACAGATGCTTTCTCACACCATTTTCCTCATTGTTTTATTTTTGATTTGATTTTAAAAAGAGAGAGCTTCTTTTTGCAATGTAGTCCAGCCTATCAAAATTCATATCATCAGAGCAATGACATCCACACCACCTCACAGCAACCAATTGGATCTGACTCCATTATGAAGTAACCAAGGCTACTCAGAGCAAAGGCAAGGCTTCATGCCCTCACTCTGAATGGATGAATATTTTTGCTGCTGCAGCCACCCCTACAACAGGCAAGCATTTCCTTGGCAACTCCTCCCCCCCCCGGTAAACCAATCCCCTTATTTATCTTCAACTTGAACTTAAGTCATCACAATAATTATGAATAAAGCACTTTGCACATAACAAGCCACTGTCCAGGTTCTGCCCCTCGCTAGTGCGGAACCTCTTCAATGGGTGCGGGATTGCAGAAGACACTGATTCTCTTCCTGGCCTTCTGGTCTATTTGTGAGCCTCTAATAGCATCTCCATGGCGACCCAGGCAAAAGGCAAAAGCTGCATCGAGGTGCAGCCTTGGATCCATCTCCTGCCTCAGGCTGAAGCTGCCAGAGCATGAAATAGCTTCTCCTTCCCAACATTCGCTGCCAACTCCTCTTTGGCAATCCCTATTTTGAATCTGGTGCAAAAAATATTAGAATGACAGAGGCAGAGAACAAGGAATGGAGGCTCATGGCCAAGTGGCGCCATTGCACAGGTGTGGGGGGTCACCACTACCACATCCACATGTGGTTTTGTGGGCTAACACTGCAGGGGAGATAGTTGGCCCTGATGTCCATGTGGCAGTGAATCTGCTCCATGTTTTAGTCCAAACTTTCAAGGAACTGTCCAAGGTGCTGAATGGTTAATGGGCTTCCCTCAAGCAGCGAGATGTTCCAGGGGTAGTAACGCGATCAAAGTTACTCATATACACGCCAAATCCTCAGAGAGAGACAGAGAGCCCTTCTTTTCAGTCTCTGTTGTCATTCCAGCAACATTCCACATTGGAATTGTTTCTAAAGATTTTTTAAAGCGTTTTTTAAAAGATGTTTTAAATAAGTTTTGTTTTTAAATATTTTTTTTTAAGATGGTTTTAAAGAGGGGTGTTTTTTTAAGGGTTTTATTGTTTGCCACGCTGGGCTCCTTCTGAGACGGACGGGATATAAATTTTAAAAAGAATTATTATCATCATGTGAGACCCTGTCAGCATATAACACATTTGCTCAGAGATCTGCACTGACTGCCAGTTTGTTACTGGGCCAAGTTCAAGGTGTGACTACTGGTATATAAAGCCTTAACAGCTTGCAAGCAGTTTACTTGTGGGACTGCCTTACCCCATATGTGCCCACTCGAGCGCTTCAATTAGCAGAACAGGCAGGTGATGTATAATACTCATTCTGCACTTGTAAGAAACCTTTCTTTCAGTGTGGCAGCACCTACTCTTTGGAACTCCCTGCCTGTTGACATCAGGCAGGCACCTTTGCTGTATTCCTTTCATTGCCTGCTCAAAACGTTTTTGTTTAGGCAAGCCTATCCAGACATATAGATGGTGATGTGTTTTAATCTTTTTTTTTTAGTTTGTTGCCGTTCTAATTGTTTTAAAAATGTTCTAATGACTTGTTTTTAATTGTTTTATCAATAATTGTAATGGCTTTTGTAAACTGCTTAGAGGCTTTTTACAATCTCTGTTGGAATTGCTTTTTAAGATGTTTTTAAAGTTTTTTTTAAAGATGTTTTGTTTGAATCTGCTTTTAAAGATGCTTTGTTTTAATATGTTTTTAAAGACTTTTGTTTTTAAAATGCTTCTGGTGTTTTTGTTTGCCACTCTGGGCTCCTTCTGGGAGGAAGGGCAGGATATAGAGTAAATTTGAAAAATAAACTAATAAATAATAATCAAATGGTATATTATTAATAACATTAACAATAACAATTTGCCTTCAATCATACTCGTAGTTTTTTTTGCCTCTTACCCACTCTCCATATGCTGGGAAACTGCTGTTCCTCACACAATCCCATCGGAACTGCAGGTGAATTGCTCTTTCAGAAAAATATCTACCACCATTATAGAGCATTTTCATGTCAGTTTCCAAGTCCCGACCCATAGCCGCTCTGGGCAAAGCAGAAAGCAATAGACTCATCCTCGCTAATCAGATAGCAAGCTTACAACATAATGCACTTCAAGCGTGCATGCTCTCCATACATTTCCTTCCCTTGCACTCATCCTTTGGAAGAGGCTAAACTGGGTAACTGAGATTTCCATTGGACACTGCTGAGACATTTCAGCAGACCTGCCTGCACAGCCAAGAGGGCCAGAAACTTGCTTTTTTTCAAAAGAAAGAAAGGCTTCTTAGGATGCTGACTGCCACACCCAGTGTCAAAGCCCACATTTGCATGGGCCAGACGCATAGAGACAAGCTTTGGTTACTCATGAATGAAAAGGCACTCTGCACATCCTCAGATGAAGATGAACCCTTGATTATTACTTCAGATATTCCAGTGCTGAATCCTGCTACCAAAAGCATTTTATGTGGCTTAGATTAAGCTCTGATCCTAAATGCTGCCTTCTGACTAAGCATAAAGTCCCTGTGAAATGTCATTAATTGCCACCAATTTCTCTTCCACCCTGCAAAAAAGAAAAAAAAAACACCCTATACATGATCCACTTCCAACGATGCTCCAATTTACATGGAAATATTCCAATTTACATGGAAATAGTTGACAATATAGAGATGTATCATTCACAAATTCCCACTCTCTTAAGAAATGTTGCTGATCTGCTGGCTAGCATTCCTTTAACACTCCTCAAAGGTTCTTGGAGTGCAAATCTCAAGATCAGCCTTTGATTTTGTTTTCTAGGTGAATGTCCACTGAAATCCTGTACACTCAACACAATGGGACTTACTTCCGGGACACTGGGAAAATGTATTTTCCCTGGCTACCCAAATCCTTAGTAGGGCAAAGGGCGCCCTGGGAACTACATTTGGGGGGGGGTTGTTTTTCTTTTAAAGCTTTTACCTCGGCCAAGAAGGCTCCAAGAGCAGTTAACAAAACTCAGTCGTGAGAGAGTCCCAGCCCTCAGGTCTCCATTCAAAAAGGCACAGCACACGAAAGGGAGGGAGGAGGACACAGGCTCAAGCACCACTCTTGAACTCACATTGTAAGAACTGTGAGTGGGACTTGCTGGGATTTTATGTGCCATGGTTCCTGGAGCCTGAGGCACTGTCAGTGCAGCATTTGTGGATCCGGGGAAGGAACTACACTGGTAAGAATTGCTGCCTGATCCGGAGAAGAATTTCTGGGACAAAGGATACTCAGCTCATACAGCTCATCACTGGGAGTGAGACAAATTCGTACTCTGAATAGGGTCATTTGAGATGTCAGCCACTTCACCAGAAACAGTCGTCTTCAAAAAAGGGGTCGGTTCTGATGTTTATGTGAGCAGGAAACACCATCCTGAGCTGACTCTGATTGGCTGCTCTAGCCACCACCGTTGCCCCCCAGTGGCCAACGCGCTTAAAGGCAACCACGTTTAACTATCAAGGAGCAATGGAGCAGATGAAAAAAGAGGGGAAACATTCATTTGCATATTCATTTAGCCATTAATCTGGATCTGAAGCCTGCCCTGACTTGAAAGTGAACGGGTAACAACAGATTGAGAGGTGCAGATAATGTTATCTCGTTAAATTTCAATGCAAATCCAATTAAAATTGCTGAACGCATAACGGTTACGGAAAGTGTGGCCTCTCTGCATAACTGCATAACTAAAGCCAATTTAGTGTACGGCAAGTTACCATTTGCTTTATCGGGGTGGGGCAAACCGAGGGCTGCATGTTCTTATAGGAAGCCTTGCAGGGGCCACATAGCGGTGGTGGGCATGGCCAGAGGCAAAAGGCCACTCAATAGCTGCAGTGTTTCCCTTTGCAAGAGAGGCTACACTCCACCCAAAATGCCTTCAGAGAGTCTGACACCCACTCGCCCATCCGCCATCGCTCCATCCTGCATCAAGGCAAGGGAGAGACATTGTCACCATTCCCATTAGGCAAAAGCATTCAAGACGGCACACAGCAGGGCCAATGAAGGGCAGGACCAAGGGAGAGGGGCTGTGGCCTACAAGTCCCAAAGGCCAGGTGATGGAGGGCCAGTGCCCCAACTAGTCCAGCATCCTGTTCTCACAGCGGCCAAGCAGGTGCCTCAATGGGGAGTTAGACCAGAGCTCTCTCCGCTCCAGCAGTTTCCAGCAACTGGTTTTCAGAAGCGTATTGCCCATGCAAGTAAAGTAATGCTCAAGATTCTACAACAAAGGCTCTTACTGTATATGGAGTGAGAAATGCCAGATGTCCAAGCTGGATTCAGAAAGGGAAGAGGCACCAGAGTTCATATCGCAAACATACGTTGGATAATGGAATGGACCAAGGAATTTCAGAAGAAAATCACCCTGTGCTTTATAGATAACAGCAAAGCCTTTGACTGTGTAGATCATAAAAAATATGGAATGCTTTAAAAGAAATGGGGGTGCCACAGCATCTGATTGTCCTGATGCGCAACCTATACTCTGGACAAGAGGCTACTGTAAGGACAGAATATGGAGAAACCAATTGGTTCCCCGTAGGACAGGGGTGTATTTTATCACCCTATTTGTTTAATCTATACGCAGAACATATCATACGGAAAATGGGATTGGACCAAGATGAAGGAGGTGTGAAAATTGGAGGGAGAAACATCAATAATTTAAGATATGCAGACGATACCATACTACTAGCAGAAACCAGTAATGATTTGAAACGAATGCTGATGAAAGTTAAAGAGGAAAGCACAAAAGCAGGACTACAGCTGAACGTCAAAAAGCCTAAAATAAGGACAACAGAAGATTTATGTAACTTTAAAGTTGACAATGAGGACATTGAACTAGTCAAGGATTATCAATACCTCGGCACAGTCATTAACCAAAATGGAGACAATAGTCAAGAAATCAGAAGAAGGCTAGGACTGGGGAGGGCAGCTACGAGAGAACTAGAAAAGGTCCTCAAATGCAAAGATGTATCACTGAACACTAAAGTCAGGATCATTCACACCATGGTATTCCCGATCTCTACATATGGCTGTGAGAGTTGGACAGTGAGAAAGAGAAAAATCAACTCATTTGAAATGTGGTGGTGGAGGAGAACTTTGCGCATACCACGGACCGCAAAAAAGACAAATAATTGGGTGTTAGAACAAATTAAACCAGAACTGTCACTAGACGCTAAAATGATGAAACTGAGGTTATCATACTCTGGACACATCATGAGAAGACAGGATTCACTAGAAAAGACAATAATGCTGGGAAAAACAGAAGAGAGTAGAAAAAGAGGAAGGCCAAACAAGAGATGGATCGATTCCATAAAGGAAGCCACAGACCTGAACTTCCAAGATCTGAACAGGGTGGTTCACGACAGATGCTCTTGGAGGTCGCTGATTCATAGGGTCGCCATAAGTCGTAATTGACTTGAAGGCACATAACAACAACAACTGCCTCTATGGAGGCAAAGCACAGCCATCTTCCCTAGTAACCACTGGAGGCCTTATCCTCTTTTAAGGCCATCCAAGTTGGTGGCCATCACTGCCTCTCGTGGAAGCAAATTCCATAGCTTAACTCTGCCCTGCGTGAAGAAGTCCTTCCTTCTGTCTGTCCTGAATCTTCCGACGTTCAGTTTCATTGGATGTCCACGAGTTCTAGTATTATGAGAGAGGGAGAAAAGCTTTTCTCCATCCACTTTCTCCATGCCACACATATTTTTATACACGTCTATCGTGTCACCTCTGACTCGCCTTTCCTCTCAACTAAAAAGTCCCCAATGCTGCAACCTTTCCTCATAGGAGAGTCTCTCCATCCCCTTGATCATTTCTGGTTGCCCTTTCCTGAACCCTTTCCAGCTTTACAATATCCTTTTTATCCTTACAACTCTCCCCCATTGTATCCTTACAACAACCCTGCAAGATAGGATAAGCTAAGAGTTAATGGCTGGCCCAAAATAGCCCAGGAAACTTCATGGCTGAGTGAAGGATTTGAGCCTGGTTATTTCCAATGCTAGACCAACACTTTAACCATTACAGAACAACTGGCTCTCTCCTTTCACACACCTGGCTATGCAATCTACTACTTGTCTTCAGGCGATACCTGTCCTTGT
Organism: Rhineura floridana; assembly: GCF_030035675.1. NCBI lineage: Eukaryota > Metazoa > Chordata > Lepidosauria > Squamata > Rhineuridae > Rhineura > Rhineura floridana. Next base: position 2,073,223 of record NC_084500.1, on the reverse strand, counting down.
GTGGAACAGTCCTTTGGTTACTTATCACTTGATGGCTCCCAGCTGGTCATGGAAATCAGCTGCACGGAAAAACACAACACTTGAGGCAACGCGGTAGTTCTCTCTGTCAGGCAACGGCCATAGTTCAGTGGCAAAACTCCTGCTTTGCATGCAGGTTTAATTCCCATCATCTCCAACTCGGGGAGGGGGGGATATTCCTTTCTGAAACTCCAGAGAGTGGCTGCCAGCCAGTGCAGGTTAGGACTTTGAGGCAGGAGCTGAGCCCCCCCCCAGCGGAATCAGCAAGAAGACCCACAAACATAGCAGAGCCGGCTGTGAACTCCCCCCAAAATGCCCCCCTGGTTGTCACTTTAGCTGGAAAAAGAGTCTCCTGTTGGGGGGGGGTGTTTGGAGGAAGCTTCCAATTAATTCTCCTGATTTATGGCCTCTCCCAGGGCGGCCATTTTCCTAGCGCTCCTTTAAACGCTGACTTCACAGAGGTGCCGATGATCCATGTTTATTCACCAGCAGCGTAATGGTCTGGATCATAAATAGACTCCAGGCCAACCCTCCCTCCCTCATCTCCTGGGAGTTGCCCACACGAGCGGCAGTAGCTGGATAGGAGAGGGGAGCCTGTGGTTGCCATCTTTTTTCCAGGGGAGGCTATTGCACAGGTTGCCAACTGACCAGGAATGCTCTTCCACCTTTAAAAGCAGCTTGACATTAAGAATAGCTTGGGAAGGGCCTCGGCCTCAGCGGCCAAGTAATGGCCACCAGCTTGGATGGCTTTAAAAGAAGATTAGACAAATTCATGGAGGACGGGGCTATCAATGGCTACTAGCCGTGATGGCTGTGCTGTGCCACCCTAGTCAGAGGCAGCATGCTTCTGAAAACCAGTTGCCGGAAGCCTCAGGAGGGGAGAGTGTTCTTGCACTCGGGTCCTGCTTGCGGGCTTCCCCCAGGCACCTGGTTGGCCACTGTGAGAACAGGATGCTGGACTAGATGGGCCACTGGCCTGATCCAGCAGGCTCTTCTGATGTTCTTATGTTCTTATGTGATTTGCATGTAGAAGATCCTAGTTGAGCCTTTCCCCACCTTTGGGTTCCCAGATGTTGCTGGAGTACAGTTCCCATCATTCCTGACCATTGGCCATGCTGGCTTCAGGGGCTGATGGGAGTTGTAGTCCAACATCTGAGGATCCAACGTTTGGGAAAGGCTGCCCTAGTTTAAATCCCCGGCATCTCCAGATAGGGCTGGGAGTGTCTCCTGTCTGAAACCCTAGAGAACTGCTGCCAGTCAGTGTAGACAATACTGGGCTAGATGGGACCAGGGGGTATGGCTCAGTATAAGTCAGCTACCTTTCTAGGGTTTCAGACAAGGAGTGTCTCCCAGACCTCCCTGGAGATGCCAGCGGGACTGAACCTGAGACCTGAACTATGGCCTTCTCCTTAATGGCCTTATGCCCACTCCATCTCTTTAGATCATAATCATGTGCGTCCCGCCACTTAGTAAGAAATGTGGGGAGCCAGACCTGCCGTATTTGGGGGGCCCTCCTGCTCAGTCTTCTGAGAGGGGCCCCCAGACTTTGTTCTGCCTTCATGGCTCCACACACCAGGGGGAAGTATGCATCCAAATACATATATTGGTGAAAATAACGTATGAAAAAATACAATACGGCCGGCGAAATTACTTTGCAAAAAAAATGTGCACATTAGTCAAAACTGCACATAAAAACAAGTTTATTAGGAGAAAATTCACATGAAAGCACCGATGAGGGTTTTTTTAAAAAGACTTGCTAAAGGGAAGCCTTCCATTCTTTCTGTGCCTCACAGCGTCCCAGATTTCCTCAGCAACCAAGCAGCAGGAAGGAGCAGATTACATATCTGGCCAAGATTAATTTAGCAAAATCTGGATCACAGCACCAAGCCGGCTTGTTTTCCTTTTAAGAAGAAAGTGCATTTAAAACACACCTGTAATATCTCTCACCCGAAAGAGGGCAGCCGGCCAGAGGGAGGAGGGGAGGAAGGTGGAACGGTAGCAGAAAGGGGGGGGCAATGTTAATCCCCCTGGGAAACCCTCTAATCTTCCCACACCATGCTGCGGATGGTGCGCGGGCAGAGGCTGAATATCACTGGCGCTATAAAGAAAACCTCATGTGCCCCTGTTTGTTGCAGGGCAAGACTTCCACCAGAAATGGAGAGGGCTTTTCAGTTTGGAAACAAACATTTGGGGACCTTTACTTTTGAAAAAAAAGGCAAGTCAGGGGTGGGGAGAACATGCTAGAAGTATATATTCCCAATCTCTATGTATGGATGTGAAAGTTGGACAGTGAAAAAGAGAAAAATCAACTCATTTGAAATGTGGTGGTGGTGGAGGAGAACTTTGCGCATACCATGGACCGCGAAAAAGACAAATAATTGGGTGTTAGAGCAAATTAAACCAGAACTGTCACTAGAAGCTAAAATGATGAAACTGAGGTTATCATACTTTGGACACATCATGAGAAGACATGATTCATTGGAAAATACAATAATGCTGGGAAAAATAGAAGAGAGTAGAAAAAGAGGAAGGCCAAACAAGAGATGGATTGATTCCATAAAGGAAGCCACAGACCTGAACTTACAAGATCTGAACAGGGTGGTTCACGACAGATGCTCTTGGAGGTCACTCATTCATAGGGTCTCCATAAGTTATAAACGACTTGAAGACACATAACAACAACAACAGTGTGGAGAAAGTGGATGGGCCTAGAGATCCAGGCCATCCAATGAAGGAAAAGGTTAATTGGATGGTATATTAATGCCAAAAATAACTAACTTTCACTCTAGCTTACCAGGTACATTCTACAAAGGATGCAGTCCAAATGCTGTTGGACTCCCAAGTCCCTTCAGCCCCAGAGAGCATTGCCAATAGTCAGGGACAGATATGGGTGAGAAAGTTAATTCAGTTTGCGTTTAAAGCCAAATTCATCAAATCTGCATGTTTCAAAACAATATGAAAATGAAAACACAGCCCTCCTTTGAAACTCGCACTTCTCCAAATTTTGCGATGCAGTTTGGCAGCCAAGCAGTGTTTACAAATGTGCATATATCAAGGGGAAAGGGTGCCTGAAAATGAACATCTTAGTGAAAATGACATCCAAAAATGCATTGTATTCGGAGAAATGGCTTGCAAAAAATGTGCACGTTAAAGCTCCAAGGCAAAAAGAAAAAAAGTGTTTATTATGAGATTTTCACACTGAAACGCTGATGAATTTTCATGAGGATTTTTTTTAAAAGGCAAATTGCTGCAGACGCGTAGAGAACTAAATTTAAGATTGGGAAAACTGAGAAATGCAGAGAGTACCAAAAATGACAGATCCTCAGGGACTGTTGGAGTCCAAATACATCCACAGGGCAGCCAGTGGAGGAACTGCGTGACCACGTTTCCGGGTCAAGGGAAGCTCTCGAAGTGGGGCGTGATTTCCTCGCATTTGAGAAAACCAGCTGGTATTCAGGATCCCTTTGCAGCTCAGGCTGCCGGCTTTGGCTTCTCCCAGTGCGTAGGCTCTGTACCTGTCAGCCTTTGCTCTTCAACTGCGACCCGAGCCACCCTTCCCCCTCGCCAGCCTGCCTGTCTTGCGCAACGCCAGCCTCCCTGCAATGTACGGAGAGTCCCAGCTGCCTTCCAAGCAGGTCTTTAAAGCACTTGGCTGTCTGAGTGGCGGCCACACGGAGGACCCAGCCTGAATGCTAATGCTGTCGTTGCGCTTCCAGGCAGACCAGCCAGCCCTCCCCCCACCGCCGAAGCAATGGCGCCTCATTGGCTGGGCCTTTTGCCTGCCTTCCACTCACCTCTCACTTTGGAATTGGCATCCCTAACACCCAGCAAGGGAGCACCCACGTTGCTAGGGCTGGGCCATGCTCAAAAGCCAGGGTCGCCCCCCCTTTAAAAAAAAAAGCATTCACTATTTTTTCAACAGCTATTTGGGGGGGTATCAGTAACGGCTCGGCAAGCATTCATCTATTCAAGAACATGGCTCTCCCTCTGAATTGACTTTGTTTGCCGCCCGTGCGATCATCCATCACATAGCCACACCTGATTGGCTACGTAGCATCATGACATCATCCCTGACAATTGCCAAAATGATCACCAGCACCACTAACTTTTGCCACCAGCAAATGGAGTAATGATTTGGGGGAGGATGTTCAGCTCAGCCGCCTTTATGAAGGGAAGGTGGTGGTAGAACATCTCTTGGCATGCCAAATGCCCTGGGTTCAATCCCTAATGGCATCTGCAGGCAGGGCTGGGACTGTCCCTGCCTGAAACCCTGGAAAGACACTGCCGGTCAGTATTGTCAATGTGTTGTCTCACCTGACGGGAGGGATGATCCTTGGAGTCATGCAGGCAGAACTGACAGATGCGCACAGCTGAAGAAGAGAAAAAGCAACCAGATGCATTTCAGGGGAGACTCCCAAACCGCTAGAAACTGGTGGCTCCAATGTCAGTGGGGCAGTGAATCCACTCCAGGTTTTAGTCTGAACTTTCTAAGAGCTGTCTGAGGCACTGAACCTATTTTCAGGCGTAGGTTCCAGAACTTTGGACAGCTCCTTGAAAGTTTACAGCCCAGACCACTGCCCCATGAAGAAAGCTGCTTGCACAGCTCTTTGAAAGGACAGTCTAAAACCCGGAGCGGATTAACTGCCCCACTGATAGCCACCAGCCTCCCCTGTCCTAAACTGGGAGAGAAAGAGGCTGAGATACTGGGAGAGAGCAGGCTGGGAAGAAGGAAACTAGGGGAGTGAAGACAAGGAGAGAGGGGGAACGCTGGTGGGAAGCTTTACCCCACAGGGGAAGGCGCCGAAGAAGCAGGCATTGGTAAGGAAGGTCTGGAGGCCAAGAAACGTCCAGTGGTGGGCTAAGGAAAGGCCAAGAGTGGCTGCAAGGGAATATTTCCGGGGGGGGGGGATAAAGTATACAACAGATGGGATCAGTGATGATCTGAGCACCCAGGCTTGTAATCGTAAAGTGGTCACCAGGTGGTCTCTGAAGTAAGAAGGCCTCCTGGGAGTCTGATTATCCCTGGATCTGACCACAGAGGCAGGTCCTGGCGCACAGCAGTAGCCTCCCAGCAGCTGCGTAACTGCCACTTGCCGGGAAGGAGTGGGCCCAGGTGGTGGCAAGGTGGGACTGCATAGGCACGCCCGCAGAGGTGATCTGGTGCTTGCACCTGTGCTCTTGTAGAGCCCTGACCTCCCGCTGCCTCATCCCAGCCCGTAAATGGCAGTGACACTGCTGCCTGGAGGCTTTTGCTGAGGGTTCGTCCTGTGAGTGACCCACTCCTGTTTCTCACCCCTCAGTGAGAGATAAGAAGGGCTGTGGCTCAGTGACAGACCACCTGCTTTGCATGCCGAAGGTTCAAGGTTCAATCCCTGGCGTCTCCAGGTAGGGCTGGGAAGAGACTCCCTGTCTGAAACCCTGAAGAGCTGCTACCGGTCAGTGTAGACAATACTGAGACCAATGGTCTGACTTGGTACAAGGCAGTTTTCTACATCTCTAGGAACATAGGGAAATCAAAGTGCTAAGTTAAGCTAACACAACCAAATTCTATTACTTACACACACACACACAGAGAGAGAGAGAGAGAGAGAGAGAGAGTTGGGGGAGTGGTATCTGGGCAGCTTCTGTTGCACACTAAGATCGCTTCAAAGCTCCCAATCAATCCCAGATGTTTAATCTTTGATGGTACAGCCGCCATCACCTACCTCAGTCCTACCCTCTTGGGAACAGAGAATTAAAAGATGACAGACAGCCTTGACAGATGGAATTCCCACTGGCACCTCCAAGAGCAGACCCTTTCCCCATAGCACCTGCCAGCCAGCCAGCCAGCCAACCCTCTCCATTACACCCCACAGGAATCATCTTAGCTTGCTAACTCCCATACAATCTGCATCAGATTATCCAGTTGCAGGCATTAACGCCTTGAACGCATCCCTTCCTTCTCTTCCCTCCACAAAATATTTCCTGCCACAACACTCCCAAGTGTTGACATTGCAGGGTAGAGCGTTGCCCTCACAGATGCGCCTGAGCTGCATCTCCCATCATCCCTGACCACTGGCCAAGCTGTCTGGGGCTGACGGGAGCCTGTCTGTGTTAGAATTGCTTGATATGGTTTTTTTAATAATGTTTTAACCCTTTTTTAAAGCTTTTTTTTTTAAAAAAATGTTTTTAACGTTGTTTTGTTTTAATGTATTTTAAGATCTGTTTTTATGATGTTTTAAAGTGTTTTTAGAGCTTCTAAGAGAGAGCCGAGAGCCTTCATTGGATGTTTAATTTCCACTATGCATGCCAACTGTGGAGTGCAGGGGATTATTAGCATTAGAACGGCAAAACGTAACAGGTTAGGAGGCAGAGCCGGATCTGCTGCTGTATACATTACGATGGCTTGATCATCTACAGGCAGTCTCCTCTGTGACTTTTCTACTTGAGCATCGAGAGAAGCTGGTGGCAGCAACTACCGCTAACTTTCTAACGGCTGTCATTCAGATAAAGGACCACAACAAGCTGTAAGAGGCATTACTTTTAGTTAATTTTTCTAATTGTATCTGCTTAATTGTGTTTGTGCTTTGTGAACTAACTGCAGATTTGAGGAACTGCAAGGCAGATTTTGGCACAGCACTAGTTTCAAGACTCAGTTTCCCATCACTCGTCCACCTTCCCTCATCCCTCTGAAGGTATTTTGCTAATAAATAATAATGATAATACTTTTATTATTATGACTATTACTGCTAGTCACTCGTCAATACGTTCTCTGGGCAGCTCACAAAGCAGGCGACAACATCATGCAGTATTAAAAAAAAATACAAAATGGAATGATTAAAACCACAGGAAATCAATAACACTAACAACATAAATCTTCCCTTCTAGCGGAGACAGAACAATAATTTGCGGCTCAGCGTAAAATTGCAGCTTTAAGGCTGCATACCTATACCCACTTAACCTGGAAGTGAATCCATTGATCACAACGGGACCTATTTCTCAACAGACATGAGCAGGACTGTTTGGTGAAAGAGTGAGATGATCAGGTTTATACAGAATGGTTTATAGAAGGTTTATATAAAAGGAAGCTGCCTTATCATCGGTCCATCTAGTCTACACTGACTGTCAGACACTCTAGAGCAGCTACCAGCCCGTGTGGACAGGACTGAGCTGGATGGACCCAACGGTTTGACTCAGTCTAAGGCAGCTTCCGGTTCCCGTGACAGAAGCTGATTCCAGCAACATCTGGAAGGTGCCAGTTTAAGAAAGGCTCACTTGGTATATCACAGCATTCACTCCAAAAGTGACTCCATCCAACAAGCGATTGTGTAGCATTGGCTTCAAGAGGTCCATTGTCACCTCAGGTCACCTAAAGTCCTCAGAGGGTCAGAATTGACCCTTTGATTCCACCCTTCATCAGTACAAAGTTTGCAGGCTATCAGGTGGGTCTTTTCCCCAAAAAAATTCCCCTTGACTTAAGAGCATTAAGTGTCTGGGGAGATTTCCGTGATACAAACTTTCCTGGCTATAAATTCTCAGGGCCATGAAGGAGAAATTGAGCTGGCACCAGCAAGGCAACCCTGGCTGATGGATGACCTCAATTTCTTTTTTCCTCCAAAGTAAATGCGCTTGATGGATCTGTCCCGGGTCCTGCCAAGACACTTTGCCGTGATAAGTATTGTTTTCTCTGCACTGCCATGCTGGTTGCTCACAGACAACCTTCAAGTGATGCTTTTATCAGCTTGTCAGCATCACAGCCGCACATCTGTCGCTTTTTTCGTCCCTCTCTCGAGGTCCTCCCAAAATATAAAACCCAGCAATCTCAAAACAGCCTGTTGTTTTCCCTAAAAAACACACAAAACCCTCTGAAAAATACACGGAGACAGGCACTGTCTCCATTAGAACAGCCTTCTAACACCTCATCTCTGAATGCCTTGAATTCCTATCCATCATTTCTCCTATCAGCCAAAAATTGGAACGGGGGGGGGGAAATCAGCCTACTTTGCCAACAAGGACATTGTGGACAACTTCAGAAACAGAACTGTAAAAGCCACCTCCCCACCGACACTTCGAGAAGCCTGTCGGGATGTGTGAAACAATTTCACTGGCATTTTCTTTGGGGGATTTAAAAATAAGATTGCTTTCCTTTCTTATACAGTGTTTTATTGTACCATTCATTTATAATTTGAATGAAATTTATAATTTATGAAATTTATAATACAATAAAAGACAAAATATGAGCAACAGAAGATGCCAAAACAAAGTTATTTCGAGAAATCATACCCCATCTAGCACAGTGCATTAAAATTGCTACAACAGGCAGACAGATCATGAAGCGGTCGGCCAAGACCCTCGGGAATTTTCAGGTAGCCTGTGGAGAGAAAGTGTTAGGGAACCACAAGCACAATTACAAAGGGCTTTTTTTTTTAAAAAAGCCACCATAGACATGACCCACCACAGCCATGTGAACCTCCAAAGCTGCCCAGAAGAGAATGCAACCCCCATGATGAAAGTGCCCCCCAACAAACCTGCCATACACCAAGAGATCCCCTTTTTTCCCATTCCCTGCTTGATCCTCCCCTCTCAGATGATAATGGGGTTTCCCTGCCGAGTTACCTAGGACCACGGTGAAGGCCGCTTCCCAGAGAGACTGGCATGGGTGACGGTGCCATCAATTCACCAAGGCTTTCCCTTCGATACCTGCCGCATCAAATCCAGACAGTGGCATGATGAGAGCGCACGCCTCATCAGATGCCGGCCTGCACTTGATTCACACTAATTGTGCCATGCGGGAAGGAAGGCTCCTTTGATCTGTCCTGAAACTACTGCCAAGCAATTTCATTTTCTACGCCTGTTATGAGTGAGGAGGGTGAAGGGAGGCTTCCCCCTGTCTCTCTACCCCACAGCACTTGTCATGTTGTAAACCTCATTCACAGCTCTTGCTCGCTCACCCCCACCCATGGTGCCCTAGTAACTGGCTTTTCAGAGGAATGCTGTAGGAAGCGGGATCCTGGATTAGATGGGCCTTGAGTCTGAGACAGAAGAGACCTATCGTGAAGTGACATGATAGAAGCGCAGAAAATTAAGAAATGGCATGGAGAAAGTGGATAGAGAGAAGTTTTTCCTCCCTCTCTCATAACACCAGAGCTCGTGGACATCCCGAGAAGCTGATTGTTGGATGATTCAGGACAAACAAAAGGAAGTACGACTTCATGCAGAGCATAGTTAAATTATGGAATCTGCTCTCACAGGAGCACCGTTAACTCTTTTTTGAGCTACTACTTAAAAAAAACTCTTTCAACAAGCCTTTTAAGTGGAGACCTTATCCCAGTCTGCATTTGTACTGGGATTGTTTTTAAAGATTTTTTTTAAAAAAGATGTTTTTAAGACTTTTTTCTTCCAACTTTGGAAGAATAATAAACCCCCAACTTTGACAACATGGCTGAAAAAGATCTGGGAAACAGTATTAATAGCTTTTTAAAAGAAATGACATATAACAGGAATGAGGTATACCATAACTATCAAAATGAGTTCATAGCGAGATGGGCCTTGTTTATACCACCCTGGGCTCCTACTGGGAGTAAGGGAGGGATATAAACCTAAGAAATAAATAATAAAATATGCAGTTTAAAAACAATAAAGTAATGAATTAGCTCCATTTAATTCATTTACGCCAATATCATATATTTTTTATTTCCTATATTTAAAAACACAGTTGTGCTTATGAGATTCTTTTTGTCTTTTTATCTCTCCTCTTCCAGTTCCCCCCATTTTTGTCCTATAGGCAAAACCTGTCTGTTATTTTGGGAGTACATCTATGTCAGTTCAAAGTAATATTTCAACAATTCTGGAATTTCTTTTTCTTAGTGTTTTATCGCTTGTTTACCACCCTGGGCTCCTTCTGGGAGGAAGAGTGAGATATTAATTTAATAACTAATAACATTGGCCCTGTCTCCCTCCCCTCCCCACTTCTCCACCACCACCCCGACAAATGCAGCCTCTCCCCCATCCTGGGCTGCCACATGCAAGGAAAGAGTCCCAGACGCCTGGCTCTAAATCAGTCGGGAAGCAGCTGTCCCCAGGTGATGGATAATAAAGTCACTCCCTCCCTACGCAGGCAGTGGCTTTCTCTCCCAGCAGCCCCTTCCTGATGAATTTATTGGGGATTTTCATCATCATGTCAGCTCCAGTAATTGCTTTACAGACAACTTTTATAACTTCTTCCAAGTGGGACCAGCTGTTGCCTGGGAGGAAAGGAGTGCGGGCGAGGCAACTGCCCTTCAGGAACCTCTAGAAGTTGGAAGGCTTCGGGGTAGGGACGCATTGGGACCCCAGTCACCAAGCCAGGCCTACAGTTCACAGCTTCGTCAGGACAGAAGGAGAGCTCTGACGGATCAGGCCAGTGGCCCACCTAGTCCAGCGTCCTGTTCTCACAGTGGCCAGCCAGATGCCCCAGTGGGAATCCCGCAACCGGGACCTGAGCACAGGAGCAGCTCTCCCTTCCTGCGGTTTCTAGCAACTGGTATTCAGAGGCAATACTGTCTCCAACAGTGGAGGAAGAGCAGAGCCATCAGCCTTAGTGGCCTCTGCTGGACTGCTCTTCCATGCATTTGTCTAATCCTCTTTTAAAGTCATCCAAATTGGGGGCCACGGAGTGAGTTCCACAGTTTAACTACATGCTGCGCTTCCTTGAGCTGCCAAATGAATGAACCAAGCTGAGCTTCCATCTAGAGAGAAACCATGAAGCCACATGAGCAGCCCTTCCACCCAGCGATGTCCCCTCTCACTGGCAGCAGATCTCCACTGACATCAGAACCGCCCGTCTCTGCTGCTCACTGCTCTCTCCAGGCCACGCCCCCTCTGCTAAGGCCACACCCATCAATGGCCCTGCTCCACACCTTCCTTAAGTGCTCTCTGTCCTTGCACAGGGATAAATGCTTTTTGCTTGCCCAGATGGAGAGTTGTGTGTGTGGAAGGGTCTTGAAACCTCTTGGGTGTCTAGAATGTAGGCTACTGTACCGAGGCAAGCATTGCATCTCTTGCTGGCTCCACCCACCACTGCCATGTGGCTCCCAAAAGCTGGCCCACAAGGGAATGCCACCCTTGGACTGGAAAACCTTCCCCACGCCTGCTATCAACCGTGGCCATCATGGAGATTCATTCATAGTTCTTCCCCAGGAACATTGATCCTTTGGCCTTGTGATTTTCGACTCAGATGATGCACCCTTGAATGTTGCAACTCAGTGAAGCCAGGAGCCCTGAGCTACCTTTTTTTTTTTAAGTAGTAGCTGAAAAAAGGGTTAACAGCGCTCCTGCCTCTTGGTCAACATCCCTGAAGATTTACACACACACATATCACGCTTTTACACCAGCCTCTGGCCTGGCCCAGCTGCTCCAGGGAACAAGATTCCATCTCACTGTGCTGCAGTAAATGATTTAATTCCTCGAGTGGAGGAAGCCACTGAAGTGGAATTGAGGGATGGTGTTGCCTCGCTAACAGATATTAAGTGCACCCTTGTCTACCCCTTGAGTGAAGCAATGTTCTATGAAATCAAAGAATCGCTACATCGAAATGTTAACAATCTCTTGTGGCAAAAAGTAAAAAAGGAAAAGGAAACCGTTCTCTTCACCCAATCGCGGGCGCTTCATCTTGTCAAAAAATAAAATAAAATACGTCTCGTGTCTCATAGGCTTCCCTCGTCTCTCATACAGAAGTAATTGCTTCCCTTCTCTGTCTTTTTTTGGTTCATAATCAAGGAATAACTTTGCATTTTTCATGTCCAGGGACGGCGACGTTTTCTTTGCCAGGTTCCAGAATCCCAGAGACAACTTCATCACCTCTCCATTATCTGGCATTGGGGGGGAAGGGAGTCAAAGCCCAAATCCATGGGCAAAATCTGCCTTTCCACCCTTGTCCCAGTCTGCTCTTTGCAGAACCTCCTCGTGTCATGACCCTGGGAGAACAAGGGTGACCAGAACACCAAGCCGAAGGCTACGGCGTCACCAGCTAAGGAGTCAGGCCAGTTTCTCAACCCTGAGCCTGAGGTTGGCAATCAGGCAACCAATGAATCTGAGGCTGACAGGCAGGAGCCCACAAAAGCAGATCCCAGGGCAACAGGGCCTGTGGAACCAGAGCCAGGACCCTCATGGATACTTTCTCTGGGCCTACAGCAGAGGTCTCAACCTGTGGTCCATGGGCCCTGAGAGGGTCCGTGGATGGGCTTCATGGGGTCTGTGCACTGGATGCAAAAAAAAATCAGTTTCCAATGTAATAATATGAATTGTGTTTGTTAGTTTATGGAGGTCCATCCCTTTCATCAGATTTTCAACAGGGACCATGACCCAAAAAAGGTGAAGAACCACTGGCCTAAGGAGATCCTACGACGCTGAATGTTGGAAGATTCAGGACAGATTACAAGGAAGGTCTTCTTCACACAGCCCATAGTTGGAATTTGCTACCAAAACTTGGATGGTTTTAAAACAGGATGAGACAAATTCATGGAGGATAAGGCTATTGATAGTCGCTAGCCATAATGGCTGTGTTCTGCATCCATAGTCAGAGGCAGGATGCTTCCAAATACCAGTTGCTGGAAACTGCAGGAGGGGAGAGTGCTCTTGCGCTCAGGTCCTGCTTGCGGGCTTCCCATTGGGGCATCTGGCTGGCCACTGAGAGAACAGGAGGCTGGACTAGGTGGGCCATTGGCCTGATCCAGCAGGGCTCTTCTTAAGTTCTTAACTGAGTGCACCCAGCCTCCCACACAACCTTGCCAGTCAAACAGTGCAGAGAGCACACTGAGCAAAAGGCCATGTAGTGCAGGAGCCATGCCCATCTTCAGACCAGAAGGTTGGCCCTTGAAGAGACTCCAGCACTCCTCTAGTCTTGGAAAGGTGGCCTGAAGGCATAGGCTCAACGGGCCTCACTTTGCCTGCCAGGAGCTGTCCATGGTGCTGAATGTCCAACACAGGCCATTCAGTAGCTCCTTTCCATGGGACAACCCTCTTGCTGCCCTGTGAGTGTCATCTACTGTGACTCTTTGACACTGCCTCGGAATATCAGTGGTGGGGGAGGGAGAGACACTGAAGAGACAGTGTGGCATAGTGGTTAGTTTAGCATCAGGGAGGCCCAAGTTCAGATCCCGTCAGTCAGTCAATAAAGCTCACTCCGCTTGGGCTAGGCAGTCACTCCTCTCTCTCTCTGCTACATGTCTCACTGGGTTATGAGTGCACCAGGGAGACCCCCTGACCAATGGATGAAATACATTCTGACCCTCACAGGCCATTTGGTTTGCTTGCTTGCTTGCTTGCTTGCTTGATTGATTGATTGATCGATCGATCGATTGAAAAGTGTATAGACTGATTGATCGATTGATTGAAGTATGTAGAGTGATTGATTGATTCATTCATTCATTGATCAACTGATTGATTGATTGAAAAGTGTGTAGAGTGATTGATTGATTGGTTGATTGATTGGTTGATTGAAAAGTGTGTAAAGTGATTGATTGATTGATTAATTGATTGATTGATTGATTGATTGAATGAATGAATGAATGAATGAAAAGTGTGTAGGGTGCCCTGCATTAGAAATTCACCCTGCATGTGGGGCATCTGATTTGCTGCCGTGAGGAACAATATGCTCCCACAAGAGGTAGTGATTGCCACCAAACTGGGTGGCTTTAAACGAGGATTAAGACAACTTCATGGAGGATAAGGCAATCAGTGGCTACTAGCCATGATGGGCTATGCTCTGCCTCCATGGCCGGAGGCAGGATGCTTCCCTTTGCAGGCTTCCCTTTGGGGCATCTGGTTGGCCACTGTGAGAACAGGACACCGGGCGAGATGGGCCACTGGCTTCCATCCAGCAGGGCTCTTCTGATGTTTCTATGGCTACATGGGCCTTTGGCGTGCTCTTATACTTTCCTCATCCATAGAATCACATGATTAGTAGAGTTGGAAGGGGCCTGTAAGGCCATCGAGACCAACCCCCTGCGCAGTATATGAATCCAACTTAAAGCACCCATTGCAGCCCCAGCCTGTGCAGGCTGTGACTGCAAGATGTGGTCCCTCTAAAAAAAAAGGAAATGGAAATGGACTGCCTTCAAGTCAATCCCGACTTATGGCAACCCTATGAATAGGGTTTTCATGGTAAGCTGAGAGGCAGTGACTGGCCCAAGGTCACCCAATGAGCTTTATGGCTGTGTGGGGATTCAAACCCTGGTCTCCCAGGTTGTAGTCCAACACTCTAACCACTATGCCACACTGGCTCTCAAAACCATCTAAAACATTAAAAAATATAATCCTCTAAAAGCATTTTTTTTTTAAAAAAAAGGACTGCCTTCAAGTCGATTCCAACTTATGGTGACCCTACGAATAGGGTTTTCATGGTAAGTGGTATTCAGAGGGGGTTTACCATTGCCTTCCTCTGAGGCGGAAAGGCAGTGACTGGCCCAAGGTGATGCTCCCACAAGAGGTAGTGATTGCCACCAAACTGGGTGGCTTTAAACGAGGATTAAGACAACTTCATGGAGGATAAGGCAATCAGTGGCTACTAGCCATGATGGGCTATGCTCTGCCTCCATGGCCGGAGGCAGGATGCTTCCCTTTGCAGGCTTCCCTTTGGGGCATCTGGTTGGCCACTGTGAGAACAGGACACCGGATGCAGGACACCTGGCCCAGTGAGCTTCATGGCTGCGTGGGGATTCAAACTGTAGTCTCGCAGGTCATAGTCCAACACCTTAACCACCACACCACACTGGCTCTCTGGATATGATAAGGACAGCCGTAAAAGTTGATGTATTAATGTTAAGGTTAAGACTTGTCAAAAGTAACTTTAGAACATACCTTATCTAGAAGAAATATAAGTGTCTCCATATTTCTGCTGATTATAAATTTTTAAGGAAAGTAACATAGTGAGCATGCATAAATTTCCTTTATCTATGTTAAAGCTGTAGGAAAGTTTAGAAATGAAAAGACAGTTTGCAGCACAATCCAAACCCCAAATCCACTCGAATGAGTCTTGGGCTTGGCTGGCGTCAGTAGCGGCTGCTGTCCACTGGGATTGGTGAGGCAGAAGGAAGGCAGCCCAAGAGTAGGTGAATGTCAGGCAGAGCCAGCATGGTGTAGTGGTCAGAGTGTTGGACTGCCAGGGGGCAGCTGTGAGAGAACTAGAAAAGGTCCTCAAATGCAAAAATACTGAACACCAAAGTCAGGATCATTCAGACCATGGTATTCCCGATCTCTGTGTATGGATGTAAAAGTTGGACAGTGAAAAAAGCGGATAAGAATAAAATCAACTCATTTGAAATGTGGTGCTGGAGGAGAGCTTTGCGCATATCATGGACTGCAAAAAAGACAAATAATTGGGTGTTAGAACAAATTAAACCAGAACTATCACTAGAAGCTAAAATGATGAAACTGAGGTTATCATACTCTGGACACATCATGAGAAGACATGATTCACTAGAAAAGACAATAATGCTGGGGAAAGCAGAAGTGAGTGGAAAAAGAGGAAGGCCAAACAAGAGATGGATTGATTCCATCAAGGAAGCCACAGACCTGAACTTACAAGATCTGAACAGGGCGGTTCACAACAGATGCTCTCGGAGGTCGCTGATTCATAGGGTCGCCATAAGTCAAAATCAACTTGAAGGCACATAACAACAAAATTCCAGGTTTGCCCCCATCGTCCTGCCGGCTGAGTTCTGCAAGGGCAACCCTGAAACTAAGGGGAAGCTGGCAGGCAGGGCCACCTCCTGGACTGGATGTAAGAAAGAAGGCAGGCAGCTAGGTGGGGTTGGCTGAGGGCAGACTGAGGCTGGTGAAATGCCTTGGGTCCCTCATCTTGGCTCAGCTGAGGATCTGCCAGCTCAGCCAGAGGAACTTAAACTGGAAGTATATATGTCCCAAATATCAGTATAAGTCCCAAAGGGGGGGGGACTCTCCAGGGGAGTGGCAAGATGGGGCAAGGGGAGACTTACACCTATTCCAAGCCCTGCCATGTGATCTAGGACCCAATCCTCAAAGTTCGGGCCCACACTCACCAGCCATTTCAGCCTGCAGTAGCTCCTCCCAGAGGCTCCTGAACGGAGTTTGGAAGAGGGGTAACTGACCCCAGCCTACGTTACGCCTGCTTCCTATAGTTGCTCTGCAAAACCATGAGTCTAATTTGTGCAGCAGTGACTCATTATCTTCAGAGGATAAGATTCTCAAAGACTGTATAAATATGCACCGAAGTTTGAAGATATGAGCTGCGTACCATGGGAAGCTCACTCATTGGTGCCTACTTTGGCAGCCCCTTACAAGAGCTGTTAAGGCCTGTAATAATCCCTCTCCTGTTTTGAACTATTAAAATCTTATGATCTAGACTTTGTAATGAGAAAAGTTTAAGAGCCACTGTTGCCTACCTTAGGCTGCCTGTATGTGATATTGTCTAGGTGCTGTTGGAAGAAAAATACGTTTATCGATAAAAATAGGAAATGGACTCAAAAGATTCTCCTGTACGACAAACGACTGTTGTATGAAACCTGAATTGAACCCACAACAGTTCTAGGCATACACTTTGTTGAAGTGTAGCCCAATCAGCTAAAGGGGGTCAACGGGTAGCCTAGGACTTCCTAAAGGCTAGCACGATGAATCGGCTAATGCCTGCAAAGTCTAAAGTCCCGGATAAAAGAGTACATTTGGCTTCGATCAGTGAGAAGTGCTGTTGCACCATCTCAGAAAGAGTACATGTACTCTTAAAAGAGTACGGTTGGTAACCCTAGGTGGTGGGAAGGAGGCAAGGCGTGGGGAAAGTCTCAGGGGCCAGAGGGAAAGGGCTGAAGGGCCACATTTGGCACCAGGGCCTGAGATTCCTCACTCCTAAGTTGGGGAGAGAGAATCCGTCCATTTTCATTTCTCTCTGTTTGTCATGTTGTCAATCCTAAATTTAACTCTCCACATTTTCATGTGTGTGTGTGTGTGTGTGTGTGTGTTTTAAAAAGGCCGCATGAACATCCATCATCATTTCACTGTGAATTTCTCCTAATCTACCCATTTTTGCAAAGCACTTTCGCCTCACAAAAGCATGCCTGAATGTGGATTTCATTAAAATCTGAATGTTTCGTGTGCTCTTAGACCCCAGCATTTTTTGTACACAAGACTTGGCTGGAGAACTGCATGGCACACATTTGAAGAAGGGCAAATTTTGAAGGACGGCTGTGTTTTTATTTGTGGATTGTTTCAGGAAGTGCACAGGACATAGATTCACCTTTAAATGCGAACTAAATCAAGGGGTGGTATTCAGTACTAGGCAGCTGGTAGACCACAGCGGGGAGGAGAGCCTGGCTGGGAGTCCAGAGTCGATGAGTTCAAATCCTCGCTCATGTCTCCTGGGCATCAAGGGCAAGTTAAAGATCATCCCCCGCAGTGAGTGGCTCAGGGGTTACGTGCCCTGCCACCTGTGCAGCCGTGGGCAACCTGCAGAGTCCCAAGGAGCTCAGTTGCCCCCCAGCTGGCAGTTGCAGACAAGGAAGGGGCTGGCTTGTGCACCTGTGGCAAGCTGAGCAGGCCCTCGCCAGCTGGGGAGGACTAGCCTCAGAGGGAGGCAATGGGAAACCCCCTCTGAATACCGCTTATCATGAACACCCTATTCATAGGGTAGCCAGAAGTCAGGATCGACTTGAAGGCCGTCCATCCATGACCAACAGGGGGTTGAATTCAATGGCCTTATATATGCCCCTTCCAACTCTACGATTCTATGATACCCAGAGAATACTCATTAAAGATAATGGACATAACTAAGGTTAATTAATTTCAATGGGTCTACTCTGAGCAGGATTTCAGAAGAGCCTGCTGAATCAGGCCAGTGGCCCATCTAGTCCAACACCCTGTTCTGACAGTGGCCAACCAGGTGCCCCACATGGAAAACCTGAGTGGAAGTGCACTCTCCCCTCCTGCAGTTTCCAGCAACTGCTTGTAAGCGTACTACCTCCAGCAGTGGGGGTAGAGCATAGCCATTATGGCTAGTAGCCACTGACAACCTTCTCCTCCATGCTTTTGTCTAATCCTCTTTTAGTTGAATATAACTCCAAATTTCACCCCCTTCTTTCCCTCTGATTTGTACAGATTTTTCCAGAATGCTGGCTTTCCTTCTTGTGGAATTTTACATTCCTTTCAGCGCACACACAGCTAAAGATCCTGAGCCTCTGCCTGCTGCAAGCCGAGCGAAATGCCTCCTGGCAACACGTCCATTGGGTTTTTCCTCTTGTGTTCCCACCCGCCTTTCTTTTTGCAGAGTGCTTGAAAGGAGCTCAGTTGATTAACTCAGGGCAGGCGTCCCTTTGCTAACTCAGCTGCCACTCGCGTTGGCCTCGTTCAGCCGCCACGGCATTTTCGAACAGCATCGAAAGCTCCAGAGACTCTTCATCAGGCGGCAGGTCCAGAGCTGCGTGGCAACATCTGGAAATCAGCCTGTTTATCGAGGTACCTGAGCCAGCTGTCGTAGTCAAGGCACCTTGCCTAGGGCAATTTAATCCAGCTCTCCAAATTTAGCAGGGAGAGGGGGAGGATGTTCTCAGGGAATGGGTTGGGGGCAAGGCCTATATCAAAATAAGGGGGGGCAGGAGACGGTTGCCAAGTGATAAGGAAAAGCCGATCTGATTCTGCGTACCAGGAAGCAAACAATCTGCACATTGGACATAATGACTGCATTGCTCAAAGTGTTCCACAATTATAAGAAACTGTCAAACCAAA
Source organism: Rhineura floridana (assembly GCF_030035675.1). Classification (NCBI taxonomy): domain Eukaryota; kingdom Metazoa; phylum Chordata; class Lepidosauria; order Squamata; family Rhineuridae; genus Rhineura; species Rhineura floridana. The sequence goes on along the minus strand of NC_084500.1, from coordinate 2,054,497 downwards.
TTAAACAAAGCTATGTATAGTTGACACATCACACGAGTGGGGAACATTTGTCAGCCCGAGGTCCACATTCCCTTCAGGGCCACCTTCCAAGGGCCATGGCTGCCTGCACTGATTGACTGATCGATTATTTATATGTTCTCCTTCACCCAAGAGTTGCAAGGTGTGGCCCCCACCCTCTGGAATTCTCTTCCCCTGGGTCTTCGACATGCTCCCTCCTTGATAAGCTTTCGCCGAGCCTTAAAGACCTGGCTTTTCAGGCAGGCCTATAAGATTCAGGTGGATTCGTTTTTTTGTTGTATTAACTGAAGCTGATCTTAAATCAATTGTGATTGTTGTTGATGTATATTGTGTTTTTATGATATTGTAAGTCGCCTAGAGTGTCCGCTAACCCGGACAGATAGGCGACTGAAAAATAAAATTTATTATTTATTATTTATTTATTTCAACCTCATACCGTAAGTATATTGTCCTCCTGAGTCCCCCTGTGTGCCTCTTTTGCCTCACCATTGGTTTCCTCTCATACTTCCTTCAAGAGCCAGTGTGGTGTAGTGGTTAGAGTGTCAGACGGCGACCTGGGAGACCAGGGTTCGAATCCCCGTGTGGCCGTAAAGTTCACTGGCTGATCTTGGGCCCATCACTATCTCTCAGCCCAACCTACCTCACAGGGTTGTGGTGAGGATAAAATCAGGAGGGAGAAGACCATGTTTGTGCCCTGTCTTGAGCTCCTTGGAGGGAAAAGGTGGGATATCAATGTAATAATAAAATAAAATAAAATAAAAGATGCTGAAATGTGTCTCTAGCCGAGGTTTTGGTAATATGTGTATGTATTTACATTTCATTCAATGAATCTGTTAAAAGGTAGGTGATTAATTGACCAGTCATTCGTTAATTGTCTGGCAGCTTTCACATTCTCCTTGTTATGGTACAAAAAAGAGTTGGAAAATGTGACTGTTTCCCATAGTTTCTCATGGGTTATATTCAACTAAATCCTACTCAGAGCACCATTAAAAATAAACCTAAGTTAGTTGTGTCTATTAACTTCATTGGGTCTGCTGTTTATAGGACTAGGATTGAATACCACCCAATTTTTTAAAACAAGCTTTGCTTTAATGGTCTTTGCGACTAAGTAGAGGGCTGGACATCTGCCATGTTTTCAGGAGAAAACTACAGGAATTGCACTGGCAGATGCAGATTTAGGAATGGGGGGGATGAGAAGTGCATTCAGAGAGCCCTTTAACATCAACCAACCTAATCTGCACTTCCCAAAGCAATATGTGGATCAAAACGCAACCGTCCTTTAAAATTCGCACTCCTCTAAATTTCGCAATGCAGTTCTCTAACCAAAAATACATTTACAAAGATGCATCGAGGGAAGGTACACACCAAAACAATGGGCGTATTGGCAGAAATGGGCACAAAAATGTATTTGAATTTTCATGGGGATAGCTTCTTTTTTAAAGCAAACTGATATGGAACTGGGAGGTTACCAGCAAAATAGAAAATGGAGAAAAGAACGAAAGTGACAGATTCGTCCATCCCTAACCAGAATTCATCTCCCAGAGAACTTTGCCTTTTGTTTTTGAAAGAGCAAAGCTGAAGGAAGTGTGAAGCCACAGACATCACAAACTCAAGAGAGGCACCGCCTGAAATCCCAACTCTGAAATGACCTGAGTGCACCCCCAAGGGCAACCTGCTATTTTTAAAAGCAAAAATGCATTGCCCTGGCCTCTGCCATTTTGCTGCTGGTGCCGCTGGAAGTTGGAGGGCCTCAGCCGAGCCACCTTGGTGAAGGGACAAATGAGCTCTCCATTTCGCAATGGCTTACAGTATGGATCCTCTTTGGATCTCTGATCGCCTGGCCCTTCTCACCAGATCAGGTTCATAGCTGACGGGTCATTGCAACTCTGTCAGCAGCCGGTCACTTTAAGGATTATTTGCATGGCTTTTAATGGTGTTTTGAACTGTAACACACCGCCATGATATCTGATGATTGGCTATTGTCATACGCCTTCAAGTCGATTACGACTGATGGCGACCCTATGAATCTTTTTGATATATTCATAGGGTTTTCATGGTCAGAGGTATTCAGAGGCGGTTGACCATTCCCTTCCTCTGAGCCTACGGCACCCGGTATTCCCAGGCAGTCTCCCATTCAAGTACTAACCAGGCCTGACTCTGCTTAGCTTCAGAGATCAGAGGAGATCGGGCATGTTCAGGGTGGTATGGCCGTAGGCTATTTGATGATACAATGGTACAAAAATACTTTTGTAAATAAATACAAAAGTATTTATTTGGGCTCCTACTGGGAGGAAGGGCAGGATACACAATTATTATTATTATTATTATTATTATTATTATTATTATTATAGCCTTGATGCTCCTAAGATCATGGGGAAAGGCCATAGCTCAGGTATGGCTGGGAGAGATTCCTGCCTGAAAACTGGAGAGTTGCTGCCACTCCGTGTGGCAGTGGTCTGACTCATTTCCTATATTCCCCTATATTCCTATTGGATAAGAATGGTACCTTAAAGCAAGGATGTCGCTCTCCAATACAACATATTGAGATCCAGATAGCAGCTTCAGTTCCATCAACTAAACTCAGAGACTCTGGACTGGATGGTTCATTTTGGTACAGTGCCCAGTCAGTGTCAACAGTACTGAGCTGGATGAACCAAAGGTCTGACTCGGTGTAAGGTGGCTCCCTGTCTTCTTTCTAAAACCCTGGGAAGCCACTGCCAGCCAGTGCTGACAAAACTTGGCAATGGTCTGATTCTGTACAAGGTAATTTCCTAAGTTCCTTTATTTATAGCAAGTAACATTTTTAAAGGCCAGTGAGCCATGCCTCCTCTGCGACCTCTAAATGTGATGGCTAGAAAACCTACATTTGATTTAGGTCTACTTTTTCTGCACCTTTTCTGTCGATGGCTCCCTGGAGTGAATTGCAGGTTTATTTCATGAGGCTGACAGATCACACCCCAGAGTCCCTCCCAGCCTCCCAAAATGGAAGAAAGGAATGGCAGCCAACATGGATCTTAACTGGAGCCAGGATTGCACTTCCAACCTCTCCAAATATGACAAAATGGATTGGTGATAGGTTTGAGCATGGCGGAATGGAAGGACTTTTTCCACATGATGCATTATTAACTCAGGCGGCAGCAATTAGCTGCTGGCCTCATAAATCACAAGAATAAGCAGGAGTGTGGTAAAATATTAGGATACAGCTTCAGCTCCGCAATCTCTCCACTACCACTACTCCCTCGGTAACTATGATTTCAGCCTTGGCATGCTTTAAAATGAGAATTAAAAATGGAATTAAAAACTACATTAGCAGATAATTGGCAGGGAAGCCCATAAAAAGGATACCCAGATTAATTAATTAATAGATAGATAGATAGATAGATAGATAGATAGATAGATAGATAGATAGATAGATAGATAGATAGATAGATAGATAGATAGATAGATAGATAGATAGATAGATAGATAGATAGATAGATAGATAGATAGATAGATAGATAGATAGATAGATAGATAGATAGATAAAGACAGTTTTGAAAGCAACAAACAGAACTTCACTCAAGCTTGCTCTGGATCCCTATAAGGATTCCGTTAATCACCTAAAAATATATATGAACGTAATTGTGATTAACCAAACAGAGGTTTTTATTATATTAACAAAACGTTTCAGCTTCTGCCTTCATCAGCTGCTAACATACATATACATAGGTATACATACATATATATGTATTATATTATATATATAATACATATGTTAGCAGCTGATGAAGGTGGAAGCTGAAATGTTTTGTTAATATAATAAAAACCTCTGTTTGGTTAATCACAATTACGTTCATGTATATATATATATATAGGGACATCTGCTGTATGTTGCTCACAAGATGTGCCAATGGCCACTAACTTGGGTGGCTTTGAAAGAGGATTAGCCAAATTCATGGAGGATAAGGCTAGCAATGGCTACTAGCCACAATGGCTCTGCTCTGCTCTGCTTCCACTGTTGGAGGAAGTATTGTTGGGAATCATAAATGCCTCTGGGAAATTCTGCATATCACTTGGGAAGACAGACGGACTAATGTTAGCGTTTTAGAAGAAACAAAGACCACCAGTGTTGCAACAATGATCCTCCAACATCAACTTCGCTGGACCGGCCATGTTGTCCGAATGCCTGATCACCGTCTTCCAAAGCAGCTACTTTACTCCCAACTTAAGGATGGAAAACGGAATATCGGTGGACCGCAAAAGAGGTTTAAAAATGTTCTTAAAGCGAATCTAAAAAAATGTAACATGAGCATCAAGAACTGGGAAGCCTGGGCCCGTGAATGTCCCAAATGGAGGTCGGCTATTATCAAAGGTGTGCTATGGACTTCGAAAGAGCACGAATACAGGGAGAATGGGACAAACAAGCTAAGAGGAAGACACATCAAACAAATCCTCATTGCAACCATCTTCCATCTGGAAACCTATGTTCTCACTGTGAGAGGCTGTGTGGATCCAGAATTGGCTCCCACAGTTACTTACGGACCCACTGTTAAAGACCTTATCTTGGAAGACAATCTTACTTGGTCACGAGTGATCGCCAATGTAAAATATAATGTTGGGAATCACAAGTGGGGAGAGTGCTGTTGCACTCAGGTCCCACTCGTGGGCTTTCCATCAGCATCTGGCTGATCACTGGGAGGAGGCTGGACTAGATGGACATTTGGCCTGATCCCGCTGCAGACCTCTTTGTATGTTCTTACATATGAAATGCCAATCTGCAAACTCCACACACCCCCAAAAAATAAATTCTTAGGAGCGACAGTCTGCTGGAAATTGTCAAAAGGTGGCACCAGTCATGTTCTCTGCCCAAGATCCCCCATGAGACTCAGAGGAAGAGGAGGCATTGCCTGAACAGCCTGGATCATTCCAGGATGGAAGATGTGGCCTTGCCTGACTCCTGTCGCTCAGAGCAAAGCCCTTCGGTGCAGCCCTTGCTGCCTCAGCACCATAGGAGCCAACTGCTCCAGGATAGGGTCATGGACCTTTAAACAAACTGGCATATTCCCAGAGAGGGCCGGGCTTTTGTCCCACTGCAGTCAGAAGGTCTCAGCATGCTGTTGAGGTAACAGTTCTCCCTGAGGGACTCCTGGGCAGTATTGATCACCGGGAACTCTCCAGGGTACTGATCTGACTTGACTTTGCTTGCCCCTGTGACACCTCTGTCCTAACAGCAAGTGCCTTGGATTCAACTGGGGCTCCCTTGGGGAGAGTCCAGGAGAAGACTGTTCTCCTAAGGACACAAAGGCAGCTTCCAAAAGATGCAAGATTGAAATGTTTATTTTGACTATGGTTATGACAATAAGATTATCATAATTAGTAATGAGATGGATTAATCGATATGCTTATCTGGAAAAAAAAATTGATAGATATATTTCTTAAAGAATTGAAACCTCTCTTTGACTTTTTGTGGAAAGAATAAAGTAATGTTTATGAGATTTGATGATTAAGTAAGATAACTACTGGAGGAAAGTGATTTTATAATATGACTTAAGAGACAGGATTGTTATATATTATAGACTTATAACTGATTTGATCTTTGACAAATGGGAAGTCAATATTTTACTCTTTATTTTTTATTTTTGTTTTTTTTTTCTTTTTTTCTTTTTGTTTAACTATTTTTGATTTTGTTTTTTGTCTTTGAATGTTTTATGATTTTGTCTTGTATGTTTTATGAAAATCTGAATAAAAATTATTGAAAAAAAAAAAAACAAAAGATGCAAGATCCACACTGCCTTCCCACACTTTCTCCAAAGGTGACCTGGCATCTCTACCCTCATCTGGGGCTTTCTGTGGAAAGTTTTGCTTCAGATCAAAATGACTGGATACTTTTCTTTTCTTTTGCCCATGGATTCCTCATCTTCCATCTCAACAGTCTCTATTCAGTCTTGTCAAATAAGAGACAAAGCAATCATATTTAAATAGACTGGCAAATGTTACTGTCCAATATGGACTTGGTGGGTTCAAGCCAAAGATTTGGAAGGCTAATTTAAATCAATGCACCAGTGAATGATGGGGAAGAATGGACGGGTCTGTTTCCTGTCAGTATCAGTTTGGCAGGTGTTCATTCATTAGTCTGTGCTGTCTTCATCTGCCTTTATCTGCAAATTATTATTTTTTAATCTGCATGAAAATTCTTATTTAAATGCTACTTGAATACATATTTGATTACCTACTTTATCTCAAATTACATATTTAAATACATGTTTTATTTCAATGTCTAATAAACATGTTATCCTAAAATATGCATTTTTAAATATATATATATTTTTTCAGCCAGAACTGCATCGCAACATTCAGAGAACAGCAAACCTGCTTCCAATCCACCCATCAGCTTGGGAGGTGCAGATCAGTTCAGTTTACAGCAGGATTCACAGAAATCTCTCAAGGATCCTTAGCGTAGGAAGCCACCTGACAGTGAATCAGATCACTGGGTCGGACTTGTAAAATACTATATACTCTGACTGGCAGCATCTCTCTGGAGTCCCCAGTCCTGAGAGCCTTCAACAGGAGACTGAACCTGGGACCTTCTGCATCAAGGATGGGGAACTTCAGCCTTGGAGGGAGGGAAAATGTGTCCCTCCAGGCCTCTCTTCTGGAGGTCACATGCCAGTGGGGACAAGGCCAGAGGCACAAGTGGACAGGCCAACGCATGTACAATTTCAACACACTCACACACTCCTCTATCCAGGTGACTAACAGGCATTGTCAGAGTTCATGGACGCATTCTAGCCAAGCCAAAACAATCCAGGAGGTTGCAACACAAGGCCAGGAACAGGTGTGGCTGCAGAGGCGGTATGGTCTGGAGAGAGTCCCAAGGACCAAACAGAGAAGTCCAGAGGGGAGCATTTGGCCTCAGGGAGCGAGATTCCCCATTCCTGATTTAGCCCGCGATTTTCATAATACAGCATTAGTTTTCATGGGGGTGCCTGTGCTGAAGGTTGGGGGAAGCTTATTTGGGGGCCTGCTGAGACCCCCAGCAATTTGCGAGTGGTCCATGGGACAAAGAAAAGTCTGGAAGCGACAGCTCTAGCCCAAACTCTGATGAACATCAGAACAGCCTGCTGGATCAGGCCATGGCCGTCTAGTCCAGCATCCTGTTCTCACAGGGGCCAACTACATGCCCCAAAGGGAAGCCCCCCAAGCAGGACTTGAGCGCAAGAGCATGCTCCCCTCCTGCGGTTTCCTGCAATTAGTAAACGGAAGCATACCGCCACCAACCGTGGATGCAGACCACAGTCATCATGGCTAATAGCCACTGATAGTCTTGTCCTCCATGTTTGCTCTTGTGCAAATGTATCAGCACAGCCCATGTAGGGCCCTCCAGATTGCCTCTTCTGAGAAGCCCACAAGCAGGACCAGAATGCAAGAGCGTTCTCCACTCCTGTGGTTTCCGGCAACTGCTTCAGACCGTGGCGGCAAGCACAGCCATCATGGCTAGCAGCCGTGGCTCACTCCTGCTTGCAGTCCGGCTTCAAGCCTTGAGGAGTCTGCCCTGACAAGGAACTCAACTCCTCTAATCAAGGACACTTGGGGAAAAGTCACGCCACCATCCCTGCACTCTGCCATAGCAGCAGATCCTTACAGGAGAAAAGCAGAAAAATAAAGCCAATCTGCACAAGGACAAGGCAAGGAAGACGAAGAAGGATTTTCTCCTTCCCTCCTTCCACTTTCTGCGCTACTCCAGTCAACCTGGAGCAAATTTGAATAGCTTGTCTTTGAAGACAGGAATTTGGCAAGCCCACCACTGTGCACTCCTCCCTCCCTCCCCCCCATGCAAATTTATTAACTTCTAAGCACCCTCCCTTGCTTCCAGCAAGAAACAGATTCTTAGCTGGGGCTGCAAAGTGAACCTCTGCTGCAAAACTGCCAGAGAAGCTGAGTAGTAGCAGCCAAGCACTGCCTGTATCAGGGTGGGGAAAGAAACGCAGATCAGGCCTTGCTACACAGATCCATGCTTAGAATCACCAAATAACAGAGTTGGAAGGGGCCTATAAGGCCATCTAGTCCAACCCCCTGCTCAAGGCAGGCATCCAACTAAAAGCATCCCCGACAGATGGCTGTCCAGCTGCCTCGTGAAGGCCTCCAGGGTTGGAGAGCCCACCACCTCCTTAGGTCATGGGTTCCACTGTCATACCGCTCTAACAGTTAGGAAGTTTTTTCCTGATGTTCAGCCGAAATCTGGCTTCTTGTAACTTGGGCACATTATTCCATGTCCTGCACTCTGGGACGATCGAGAAGAGATCCCGGCCCTCTTCTGTGTGGCAACCGTTCAAGTACTTGAAAAGGGCTATCGTACCTCCCCTCAACCCCCTTCTCTTCTTTAACTTCTTGGTTTGGCTACTACAATGCACTGTGCACAGAGCTGTCCTTGAAAGCAACTCAAAAGCTTGGGAAGCCATGCAGCTCCTAATCATGAATTGGTTTCTGAGCTTAATCCCAGGTGCTGGCTCTGACCTTTAAAGCCTCCTAACGCAAGGATAAGGGGAAATTTGGGAGGCAAGGGCTGCTTTAGCCTAGCAGAAAGCTGTCAGGGGCTGCACTCCAGTAGTGGATGTAGCCAGACTCTCGAGTTGGTGGGTCCAGATTCTCACACAATCACTGGTTTTAATTTAAGTCACTTTGGGTCACTTCTATGAGAAAAATGATTATGAAATGTAATAATAATAATAATAATGGGGGAGAAATTCAGTGTGGACTGCATCTTAATGCAAAACTAATTTGCACTTCTTGAAACAACATACAAAATGAAGCACAACCATCCTTTGAAATTCATATGTTGCCATGCAGTTTTCTAACCCAAAAAAAGTGTACAAAACTGAGAGTGCTGGGGGAAAGATTCTGGGGGGCGGGGATGCATATATTTGTGAAAATAACATTCAACAAGTGCAGACAAAAATGCATTGCACAACGGGAGAAACGGCCTATTGTGTGGATTAGGAGAGAGGTACCCTAAAATGCTGATGAATTCTCGTCAGGATTGTTAATTTTTATTTTTAAAAAAGAGCATTCACAAACTGATTGGAAAAAGGAGGAGTCAGAGAGAAACCGAAATTGACAGACTTGTTCATCCCTGATGGCTGCACCATACGGAACGCATACAACACAGACGTGGATATTGATGACTAAATTCCCAGGAGGGGAAACAAGTCAAAATATGGCATTTCTCCCCCATGTGCTTTTTCCTCTACACAGGAAACATATTCCATCTGCGCAGGAAACAGATGAGCTCAATGGGCTGCCGCTCGGTGGTACAGCACCCGCCTTGCACGTGCAAAGCCCCAGGTTCTATCTCCGTCTCAATCTGGGAGCGTTCCCCCGGCCTGGAACTTGGTAAAGGTGCTGCCAGTCAGTGCAGACAGTAATGAGCTGCATGGATCAATGCTTGGCTCAGTATAAAGCCGATTCCCAGGTTCCTATCCAAACCACCTCACCATCACAGTGACAATGCACCAAGCAGTGCCTCTGAATTCACGTCAGCAACAGATGGGTTGCAAGGAGAGGGAGGAGAGAGAGTGATTTAGATTTGAACAAACACCTCCAATTACTGAGAAGAGCATAGCGGGGGATTCCTTTAAACCAATGCCAACTCCCACTCCATTGCAAGCCTGGGACAGGCATTCTCCCTGGGGCAAGCACTCCTCCTCTGACACAGAGGCGTTCAAAGAAAGCATCTGCCATTTCCCTGAACATCAGAAACGCCTCTTCATCACACCAGAAGGGAGATGGAAGTTGGGGAGACTTATGAGCCAACTGGCACGTGACATACCTCATGAAGGTGGTCTGGGAGGGCAAGCTCTTTATTTCCCCTTTCAGGAACACCCCCTATATTGTTTTATTTTTAAAACTCCCTGCAAGTAAAATAAAACCAGCAGCATAACAGGAAGAGTCTAGCCCAGCCTCTTCCCTCTTATGCTAGATTTCTACTTGCAGGTGTTTGGGGATTTAAGAGCAGCATGCATAAAGGCAATGCGCCACTTGTAATCTGGAGTGGTACAGTCATAACAGCATCAAAAGAGCCCCACTGGCTCAGACCAAGGAGCCCCTATGTCAGCATCTGGTTCTCACAGTGGCCAACCAGACTCCTCTTCTAGGAAGCCCTCAATGGGACTTCGGGGCAACAGCCCTGTCCTAAGGAGCGCCATGCTGGGTCAGGCCAGTGGCCCATCTAGTCCAACATCCTGTCCTCACAAGGGCCAACCAGATGCCCGTTATGGGAAATCCACAAGTACACATCAACTCTCCCTGCTTGTGATTTCCAGTATTCAAAGATAGACTGCCTCTGACTGTGGAGGTAGACCATAGCCATCATGGCTAGTAGCCACTCATAACAGCTTTTAGAATTATGGAACGATCTCCCTGTGGAGGTATGCCTGGTGCCAACATTATTATCTTTTCGACACCAGGTTAAAACATTCATTTTCTCCCAGGCATTTTAATAAATTTAATAATTTAATAATTTTAATTTTAACATTTTAGCATCTCAATTTATTTTTAGCATCTTAGTATGCTAGTATATTTGTATTTTAGTATGTTTAAATTGTTCTATAAATGGTTTTAATTGTATTTTTGCTGTCTTGCTTGTTGTGAACCGCCCAGAGAGCTTCGGCTATGGGGCGGTATAGAAATTTAAGAAATAAATATAAATAAATAAATATCGTCCATTTTTGGTCAAGCAGAGAATTCTGGATATTGACAGAGTACGACAGCCCTGTCACCCCACTCCTGTTCCCCTCTAGCCCTAGGACGCAATGTCTCCCCCTAGCAAAAAATGTGTCCATTATTCTTAGCAAACTTTCTGTGCCAAAGCATTTATTTTCTGGCTAGGGTTAACGCCATGCCCTCGGTGGTGACGGAAGGCACACCTCATGATCAGAGACTGTGATTCCGGTGCTGTGGGGGTTCTAGTACACCTGCTTTTGTATTCTAATTTTAATAAGGGTCTGAGCGACGGGCTGCCATTGCGGAACGGCTTCCTGGTCGAGCTGAGGGAGCGCTTTTGAAAGTACGTTTAAACAGCAATAGTCCCTATGTCATTTTAAATGTTGCCAAATTTGTACACATCGTTGTTGACGCTGGGGCTAAAATGCTCGCTGATTAGCAGTTTGCAGAGCAACTGGTTTTGTTCCGTTGTTTCCAATGGGTCGCCGGATCAATAAAGGTATTCGAGTAGCAGCCATTGAGAGCCTCCTTGTCTTTCATTCAGTCATTTTCATTGGCGATCACTCGTGGCCGAGTAAGATTGTGTTCCAAGATAAGGTCTTTAACGGTGGGTCCGTAAGTGACTGTGGAGGCCAATTCTGGATCCACACAGCCTCCCACAGTGAGGACACAGGTTTCCAGATGAAAGATGGCCACGATGAGGATTTGCTTGACGTGCCCTCGCCTTAGCTCGTTTGTCCCTTTCGCCCTGTACTCGTGCTTCTTCAAAGTCCATAGCACCTTTGATAATGGCCGACCTCCAATTGGGACGCGCATGGGCCAAGGCTTCCCAGTTCTCGCTGCTCATGTTACATTAATGTTGGTGGCCATCACTACCTCTCGTGGGAGCAAATTCCAGAGTTCAACTACGTTGCACTCAATTTTTGCTTGCGGGATTCTGACAGGCATCTGGCTGGCCAATGTGGGGACAGGATGCTGAACTAGAGAGGCCCCCTTTGGCCTGAGGTAGCAGGGCTCTTATATTTGTAACTTGGGTGATTGTTCAATAGAATGACAAAGGAGATCACCATCACTCAGTGTCTGCTCTGCCACTTCACTCCATTGCACGCACAGCCCTGGCACACCTCGCCAAACTTCAAGGAAAAAGCACCTCTGGAAAGGGATGGGGAAAAAATGCCTTTGGACCCTTCCAAGGCACTCCACGCTACCCTTTAAACAAGACAGAGCAAATTACAGTTACAAATTAGATAAAAGAGGACAACATGGCAAAGAGCTCCCTTTGATGTGCAGAAAAACTCCTCTTTAATTGGAACTCAATTAAGTGAATAATTGTTACAGATGTAATAATTACCTTCCACCACTGCATAAAAGGGAGCCGGTGTCTCCGCATTCCAGATGAGTCAGAGCCAGAGAGGGGGAGGGGAAATGATGCATTGTGCCCCCTGCCACTGCACCCACCTTGGCCCTTCAGGTGAACACTGGCAGGGAAAAGGAGAGGGGAATTCTGGAAATGGGCTTATCAGCTCAGCTTCCCAACTTTTGAACAGGTGGGCAAGAGCTGAGAGGGAAGAGCCATCTCATTGGGTGTCCAAATACCAAACGTTTGGATTAGGAAAGTAGAAAGCTGCCTTGTACTGAGCAGATCATTGGTCCATCTAGCTCAGTATTGTCTACACTGACTGGCAGCAGCTTCCCAGGATTTCAGGCAGGGGATCTTCTCACCCTTCCCTTCCCACCCTGAGTGGGGGTTCAAATCCCCATTCAGCAGTGACGCTCCCTTTGTGAACTTGGGCCAGTCACTGTCCCTCAGACTAACCTACCACACAGGGTTGTTGTGGGGAGGAGAGAGAACCGTGTGCGCCACCTTGAGCTTCTTGGAGAAAAGGTGGGAAATTAATGTAAGAAATAATCAATATTTTCTCTCTCTCTCTGGAAGAGGATTGACCCAGGGACCTTCTGAATGGGGGCAGTGGGGCTGCGGAAATCACTGTTTCCCCACCACAAAAGGGCTACATTGGTTAGCCCATTCCTGACAGCTTGGACTCCCCATCTTACCAGCCAGGATAGGGAGCTGTCCAGCAGGGCAAAGAGCAGGGCTGTGGGGAAGTGTTGCTGAAGCAGCAGGGGAGCTGTCCAGAGCAAGACCAGGCGCTGAGCAGAAGGAGATGTTGCTCTAGCAGCAGCCAGGCTGCAAGAAAGCCCTTCTATAGCTGCTGCTCCTAGACCTGATTCTACAGGATATGTCAGTTCTTGCTCCCCCCACCCAGCAGGGTTCAGAGGCCTCGTGTTGTCAGACGTGGATTGGGCTTTCTTATTCTGAGCTGCAGCTTGGGCGCATCATTGTCTCTCTGCTCCTAGCTGCAACCAGAGAAACCTCCACATTTGGTGTGCAAAGTCGTTGGGAAGACACTGAATCTGCAGATGAGTGGTTTCCTCCCCCCCCAATCCATTCCTTTATTTCTGCATTTATTTTAAATTGCATTTATTTACCACTTTTGCAATACTCACCAAGTCTTACAAAAGCCTGGCATAATTAAGTTAAAACTGAAACCGATAAAACAGCTATCCTGGAAGGCCCAACCTATTTAGGGTTTTGGAAACCAAAACATAACCCCTTTTATGGACACCGTTTTAATGTAAATTATGCACTCTTCAATGCATTGATCCAAAAAATACGAAGGCTGTGAGGCCGTTGCAGGCGAGATGCATCTTTCTGTGCATACTCTTTTGCGCACCAAAGCTGCGTTGCAAACTTGGGAGGAGCGTGTGCTCCCACTGGGAGTTCAATTCTGATCCACAAGCAAGTTTGAGAGGGGTGAATTAGGTCAGTCCGGTGCAAAAAGTGGACATCAGCTGTTCCTTCAACCACGAGAGAGCGTTCAAAGGAGCTGTGTGTTTCAGGTTGTACACGCTGTACGACTTGCAGAAAAACTTTGCCAGGCCAGGCTGAAAGAACAGCTGGGTTTGCAGCCAACAATCCATCCGTGCCAAACTTCTCTCCAACACTGGCTTGAAAGTCCCCCGTTCTTCCCGCTTCTTCTGCCTTTTCCAACAAATGGTTCATTATCTTCTCTTTTTGCATCTGGTTTTTAAACTGGTTTTGCCTGTTCTCATATTTTACAGAATCGTGTGAGACCTTTTTTCCCATACAATGCAACAAATAAATGTATTTTTTTAATTAAAAAATGAAGACTTTCTCTGTATCAGAGAGTTGTCTCTTTCCATCAGGCTTGGGGTTGGCCCATCGGCAGCCCTTTATTTTTGTGTGTGTTGCTTATTTGGGTTTGGAGGGGGCTTCAATTTAAAAAACAAATGGCAGGCTCACCCTTCACCTGTGAAGGGGCTTTTCCGAATGTGAGGAGGGGGCTACTCGTGTATAATCTGTGTGTCACGAGTAATTTGACTGATAACGAAGAACACAGTGGCCAGTGTTATTCTTGTCCTTGGCTTGTGGACATGTATATACAAGTATTTAGAGTAACACTTGCTCAATAATTTGCTTTTAATGATGTTATTTGTTATTTAATTTGGAGAAGTGTTATTTAATTTGGAGAATTATACTATTTTATTGATGTATTATGTTCTATTGATGTATTGTTAGATTCATGTTTTTTTTGTAAGCCGCCTTGAGGGCCTTTTGGCCATAAGGCGGGGTATAAATTTAATAAATAATAACGGTGATGATGATGTGGACATGTGCTTCTGTGTGTTTTGAGATTCACTTGGGCATGTATGCATGGCTGTTATACACATGAAGTGTGAGTGTGTGTGTGAGTGTGTGTGTGTGTGTGTGTGTGTGTGTGTGAGAGAGAGAGAGAGAGAGAGAGAGAGAAAGAGAGAGAGAGAGAGAGATGCATGTGTCTCTATGGTCTGGATGTGTATGGTGAGTGTATGTGATACTGGGGAATGCTCCTTGAATGCACCCTGGCTGTTCCCTTCATCACAGCCACACACAGAAGAAATCCTTCCCCACCGTCTGCACATTCAGCCAGCATGGGAAAGAGCTCTGTGCATATACCAATGTACACACAGAGGAGCACTACACCCGTGCATCGGTATGAACATCAGAAGAGCCATACTGGATCAGGCCAGAGGCCTGTCTAGTCCAGCATCCTGTTCTCACAGTAGCCAACCAGGTGCCCACAATGGGAAGCCCGCAAACAGGACCTGAGTGCAAGAGCCCTCCCCCCTCCTGCAGTTTCCAAGAACTGGCGTTCAGGAGCATACTGCTTCTGACAGGGGAGGTAGAACGCAGCTATCGGGACAAGTATCCACTGATAGCCTTATCCTCCAGGAGAGGCTAGACCTCTTTCCTATGCCCAGATGTCAGGAAAGCTGCAGCCAGGAGACACAGAGCCATGTAATGGGTTGGGGGCGGTGGGGAATCCATGCAGGTCTGTGACCCACTCACATCTCTCACCAAGCAAAGGGCAGGCTTCTCTCTTCAGCTCCCCACTTCCTACCCCCACACACACACCTTGTAGGAACACAGGAAGCTGCTGGATACTGAGTCAGACCTTTGGTCCATCTAGCCCAGTGCTGCCGACCCTGACTGGCAGCGGCTCTACAGGGTTTCAGGCAGGAGTCTCTCCTAGCCCTGCCCGGAGATGCCACTGCAGACTGCACCTGGGACCGTCGGCACGCCAGGCAGATGTTCTGCCACTGGGCTGTGGCCATGCCCACTTGCCTTCAAGCACAGGTAAGTCAACATATTTTTCCTGCTGCTCTCCTGCAGCGGACGCCACAGCCAGGCCGCAGCCTCACCCTCCGACGCGGGGCTATAAATTTTAAAAAATACAACAACAGTCTTGCTCAGATCCCCCCCCCTCGTTTCCATTTCAGGCTCCCAGGTGCTGCCGGTTCTTGGAGAGCCGCTTTATTACAAATCACTGCTAAAGTCAAAGGGGGTGGGGAGAAGGAAGGGGGGATGCATTAACCAAAAAAACCTCCAGCAAATATATATAAATCCCGTTCATCGGGAAGGGTTTTATTTCCTAGCTACTTAGAGCAATTTACACAAATCATTTCAGGGGCGGGGGGGGGGAATATAAAGCCAGGCCTTTTTTTGTAAAAACCAAGAGAGTGTCTGAGCTGTTATTAAACCGAATCACCTGGTAAGTGGGGTGATGTGCAAGTGGAAAATGGAGAGCGACAGAGAGGGGGGCGGTTGATGTCTTTTCTTTTCAAAACAGGAAAGCAAACAGCGAACTACAAGACTGTAATTCCCTTTGCCCAAGGCGAGAGATGGCTTCGGAGATGGCAGCACACGCTCAGCGAGGAGGGGGGCCGAACCAGGCCAGAACTTCGCCAGATCCTGGGGACTGCTGAATGCCATCACACCAACTCTTCAGTACCACTCCCTATATATATGTATCTGTGTGTGTGCGTGTGTGTCGTATTTTATGTATTTTATTTTAATGTTTTTGTGATTTTATTGCTTACAATTTTATTATGTACGTGTTTGATTTTATTTTTGTAAGCCGCCCTGAGTGCCCTATTATAGGGTAGAGGGGTGGGATAGAAATATTTTAAATAAATCAAATAAATAACTCGATGGCAACTTACTGGTGTAATGCAGCAGGGATGGCACATATTTCATAGCGGCGCCGGTGACACCCTCTCCTGGGGCTCACTTGGCCAACTCCCTTGCTTGCCAAATAAATACACTGTTCAAAGAGAAAGCCACCAAAACCAGTTTAGCAGAGGACGAGGTAGGCAGTAGCTCCTTTGTTTTGAAAAATCCCAAGGTCCCTTTATGACAGGGTGAGGAACCTAGGGGAGCTGAATGCGGGCCCCCAGGCCTCCCTATGTGGCCCTCGGAATGTTCTGCAGGCCACACCCCTCATTGGCCCTGAGTGTTTTTGTCTGGTTGGAGCGTGTCATTGAACTCTGACCATAGCTCTCGCTTCCCTGGGTGGAGGACAGAGAGAGGTGGGTGAGTGTGTGTAGAAATTAGCCGACTGTACAAAGGTAAAATTCACATGAGTTGCTCTGCCAACTTCAGTTCAATAAATTCATGCACATTGAAACTAGTACTTTTTTTTGTTTTGCAATTTCACATTCTCTTACAAAATTCATTTTATTTTCTTTATTATATTTACATTTATGTCCCACCTTTTTTCCTCCAAGGAACACAAGGAGGAGTGCATGGTTCTCCTCCCTCTCCATTTTATTCACACAACAACCCTGAGAGGTAGGTTGGGCTGAGCAGCAGTGATTTGGCCCAAGGTCACCCAGTGAGCCTCATGGCTGAGTGGGGATTTGAACCCTGGCCTCCCAGGTCCTTGCTCAGCACTCTAACCACTACACCATACTGGCTCTCAAATCTCCTCCCCCCCCCATACTTATGATGTAAAATTGCAGAGACTCCCTGATTCAGGGAATGCTAATCTAGTGACTGGGATAAACTATGCATATATATCACCAGTCTAATTACTATGCTCACTTTTATAGGGTAGAGTTTGTGGGGTTTTAAAAAAATTAAAATGCATGGAATGGAGTGTGTGGCCCCAAAGGTCCTTCAACTGTAATAAACAAGGTTCAGGGGATGGTCACGGTCTTTAAGAGCATGGAATATGGCACCTAATATAGACAGCTTGGGCAGAATCCTGTGATTCTTGGCCTTCAAGTTACTAGTCCTTAGTAACTGAAAACATGGGGGACAATTTTAGCTTAATGAAAGATGGATTGATCAGTCTATTTCCACTCCACGTCACTCTCATGCCCATTCATTCATAAATCTATTCTGTTCCCATTTCACAGGAAACAATATCTGCACAAAAATTGCATTTAAATTCACAGTTTCTCTCTAGGGGTACACACTTCTAAACCTATCCTAAACTCTGAATCGTTACATGCATTTTGGTACACTTTTGAAGACATGTGAACTTCCAAGGATAGCTGCATCCCAATCCACACCAGTCCAGGAGCTGCAGATGATGTCACTCCCTATTGGAATCTGCAAAGAGTAAATCCGCAAAGCATCCCTAGTAGTGACCCTATGTGATTTTGCTGAGGAGCATCCAATCCATCAGAGGTGAGAAAGCTCTAGCCACAAGGCCAGATTTGGATCAGCAAAGCTCCCCATCTGGCCCACAAGACCGTTCTTCACACGGCCACCTCCCTCATGTCTAATAATTATTAATTATTAGACATTATTTATTATTATTATTATTATTATTATTTATTATTATTATTATTATTATGTCAAGTGAGGGGCAGGTACTCAAATGGCTACAAAGAAACAATTTTTTCAGTGCCTGCTGAAGACCTTCCTCTTTCAACAAGCCTTTTAAGTAGAGACCTTATCCTAGTCTGCGTCTGTGATGGAATTGTTTTTGGAGATGTTTTTAAAATATTTTTTAAAGGCTGGTGAGGGGATGGGGTTTCCTGGGGGTAGTGGGAGGGATTGGGGTTGTGGGTGTTGACGTGTGTGCGTTGTTGCGTGAAACAGCATACATTACGTTGGAGTTAAGTTGAGCAAGAAACTTCTTCAGAGCATTAGATCATGTTAAGAGTCTTTATTAAGACATTATGGCCAAAGGCTTAAGAGTAAATACATGTAGAGTTTCTTCAGTCACCCCCCTTCTGGTACATCTCTCCAAAGGTAAACACAGAAGAGAACCTCTCAGTTCAGAGGCAATACACAGAAGACACAGCTTAACACAGATAGCTGCTAGAACTTTTCCCAGTTTATCGCGATGGCTACCATAGCAATGGCCTTGGCAGTCTGTTCCCAGACTGGGCAAAGACATAACTCCCCCTAGTTACAGTTTTTCAGACTTGATGGAAAACAAACTCAGTGACAGTGCGGTTCAATGGTCAACAGTGGGTTGGCATGGGTGGGGGTGGGAGGGTGGTGAGCGGAGCGAGGAGGGCAGAGCCTCCCTAGTAAGGCAAAGCGACCTAATTTTTGCACCTCCAGAAACAATACACACAGTGAAACACAGCGACCCTTTGAAATGCACGCCTCTCCAAATTTTGCAGTGCAGCTTGCCAGCCAAGCAACGTGTACGTCCGTGCATGTATTCGGGGAAAGCATATGTAAAAATGCATCTATTCATGAAAACAGCCTACAAAAATACATTATACCAGGGGAACTTGCTTGCAAAAAGAAAATGCGTACCCTGGGAGAAAGCTGCGCTAAAAGGCTGACAGATTTTCACGATATTCCTTTAAAAAAAAAAAATGACAACCTGACGCAGATATGTAGTGAGCTGAACTTAAGAACATTTCACTTGCAGCAGAGGCTGCTCCACTGGGGCGAGCGGAGCACTCCCCCAGGCAACCTCGTTTGCCCTCAGCCAGTCCCCACCTGCCTGCCTTGTTACTTACCACCAGTCGGGGTGGGCACCGGCTGACAGCACCTTCCTCCTTAGTCTCAGTGTTGCGCCGTGTAGAACTCGACAGGAAGGAGGATGAGGTCAAACCTAGACTGAGTTGGCTCTGCCTCCATTCACAGTTGGGCTCCCTGCCTTCTGCCCCGCTGGTCCCAAGTACACCACGGGGCAATCGAGAAAGCAATAGGATCCAAAACGGACAGGTTAATCCAACCCTAGTCTGCAGCGTCACACACCGCCCCCAAATTAATGCCAAATGGGGCAAGCCCAATTGCTGGGGATGGAAGTTCTTCCTGCTCCTCTAAAAAGAGCTCAGAGACTGACCAGCTCTCCTTCACAAGGAAGGATGCCAGCTGGATTTTCCACCAGAAGCACCAACGAATTTCAAGCTGGCTTCCACTCCGATTCCAAATCCAGTGTGAATAACACCCTTCTCCTCCTCCTCCTCCTCCTCCTTATCAGATCTCCTGGGGAAGATCGTCTCCTGCTGGAAGTTATGAAGGCAGTGAGGAACTCTGGCCAAGCAGTCGCGGAAAAAAATACCCCCACCGATAAAGAGAAAGCCTTGCTCCGGCCCTGGCAGCTTGAAAAACAACCAGGCAGCCATAGGGCTCCGTCACTGCCATAGAAATGGTGCTCATTCTGAATTCACAGATCTATGCAAGAACAGGTCAGAACCGGCTTACACATGGGCCCATGCAAAAGTGACCCCCGACCCGAAACAGACTCATAAATCCATCAAGTGCTCACAGCATTGCATCTGCTCCTTCTAGGGTATGGTCTGAAGGGACATGAGGCCACCACCTTGCTGAAGCTAAGGAGGTCTGAGTCTGGTGGGTGCCTGGATGGGAGACCACTGGAGACCCCCATGTATGCCGCCTTGGGTTCTTTGATAAAGAAAGGCAGGATATAAATGTAAGAAAATCAATCAATAACAATGGAATCCTTACAAAAGCAATGGAGATCCAGTGTCCCTCCAGAAGTTCCTGGAGTTCAGCTCCCATCATCCCTGACAACTGGCCAAGCTGGTTGCAGCTGAAGGAAGTTGTAGTCCAACAATATCTGGACAGCCATAGATTCCCCATCTCTGCCTCACAACAACCCTATAAAGTAGGACCATATTTATCATCCCCATATTGCAGATGCAGGCCTGAGGCTGAGATGGAGACAGCCTTGCCGTGGCAGAGGCGTGATACAAACCGGGAATTTTCTGGTCCAAAGTTCAGATGTTGCCATCACATCAAGTGCTATCTGTGGTGTGTGAGTCACAACGGCCTGTTCTAACATACTGGGTGCCACATTCCAATGCTTTCACCAAGTAATAAGCCTGCTAGCTTTTGGTGACGGCTAATGCTCCTCCATATGTGTTGCAGGGGCAGAGGGGCACCATTTGTTTTTTGCATACCCATCCTAAAAAACCTGCCTTGAGAAGTGTTCTTTCACTGGAGATATTTAAGCAGAGGCCAGGAATGCTGTACTGAGCACGGGGTTCATCTAGATGGCCTCTAGAGTCCCTTCCAACTCTAAAAATTGTGATTCTACGATCCTTATGTTGACTTCCCCCTGCCCTGTGACGCTCCTCCCCAGAACTAGTTGCATTTCCACACTTGACAGATGACAGAGACTCATCTTGAACATCAAGACCAGAACAGAGAAGCAAATGATATTTCCTCCCCCGCCACCGCCACCACCGCCACTAAAGAATTTGATGTTTCCATCACATATCCACACGCGCGGCAACCAAGACGGTCAAGAAAGGGGTGGTGGAAACGAGCTTTTGTAACAGCTTTCTCCATACTTCCAATTTCATGCTATTTTGGTGATGCGACTATCGGCGTCAAAATCAAGTTATGCCATGTAAACAGCCAAAAGATTCCCCCAACCATTTGCGTCTTGCTGCAGCCACGCAGGAAGAGGTGGCTCCCTTGTGTTCCCCATTCATTGAATCCTATTTCAGATCTCAGAACCGTAATCCAGGGAGACAGAACCGGCCTTTCAAGAGAAGAGACTCTTCACAGAGTTATTGTAATCAGCCGCAGAGCTGAGCTTGTTTCCATGGGGTAAAATATGACATGACTCCTCAACTCCCCCCACAAAAGAAGTGTCTGAATATTATCACTGGAGAATGCATGGAATGCTGCAAGAGAAAAGGGGAGAGGGGTCAACCTTTTCTCCCTGCGGGGAAAAAAGGGGAATGTTGCCGGACGCAGGACCCACCGGATATATGAGCAAGCGATGCCAAGGACTGTACCTTGGAAATGTCCACAGGGAGATCCAGAGAGGGTGAAACTGAGCCAATGTTGCCTCTTGAGAGGGCAGAGGAGAAGTTTGCTGTAGCAAACCGGCAGGTTGTGGAACACAGCGGCTCGGAGGGGCCCACTGAACAACGACACAAAAGAGCTTCCAAGAAGCCGGCAGAGAAAGCAGTTGAAAGAAAGGATCGTGAAAGAGAGAGGGAGGAAGGGAGGATGAAAGAATTCCTAGGGAAGACAGCTTCATCTGTGTACGAGGCAGACCCAGAACCTTCTCTGAAATGCCAGGACTCGACAGACAAAGCACTCTTACCCAGAAATCAGAAGCAGAGGCAGTGAACTTGTGGCCCTGCAGCAGTTGCAAGCTATTGGACAGTTTGTTTGATTTGTCAGTCACTTGTTCCCCAAAGGCCAACAGGCGACTTACGACATTGTTTTAAAAAGCCACAATCACACAACAAAAACCAAACAGTAAAACAGCAACAACCCCCATACCATTAGATGTTAGATGTTAGGCATTAGACGGACAGCCATCTGTCGGGAATGCTCTGATTTGGATTCCTGCATTGAGCAGGGGGTTGGACTAGATGGCCTTATAGACCCCTTCCAACTCTACTATTCTAAGATTCTGTGAACAGCCACGGCAACCTTTGGCAGCACAGGAGTAGCAAGCAGTATCATCCTAGGCCACATTCACACCATACTTTTATTCCACTACGATTCCACTTTGAACAGTCATAGGGTCCCCCAAAGAATCTTGGGAAGTACCACTTGTGAAGGGTGCAGAGAGTTCTTAAGAGACCCCTCTTCCCCTCATAGAGCTACAGTTCCCAAAGCAGTTTAACAATCAGTCCTGCCTCTTCCCAGGTAACTCTGGGAATTGTAGTTCTGCGAGGGAAACAGGAGGTCTCCTAATAACTCTCAGCCCCCTTCGAAAATGACCCTTCCCAGGATTCTTAGGGGGAAGCTATGGCTGTTTGAAGTGGAATAAGAGCAAAATTAATGCATGTGGCCCTAGGCTATCAAAAGTTGGGGGGGATCAATCTTTCCCTGGCTTTGAAAAGATGTCAACAAAGGCGCCAGGTGGACCTCACCAATGAGTGTATTCTACAGATGAGGAGCCACCACTGAGAAGACTCTCATCACAGAGCATTGGGCATGCTGGCTGCTGGGAGCTGGAGTCCAACAGCACAGGTCCACCACAGCTGCTTGGCAGGCTGTCTCCACCCATACTCTTTCTCCAGATCTTATCAGAAATCTATTCGCTTATTTATAACATTCATATCCCGCCTTTCCTCTTAGGATCTTGAGGCAGCATACATGGTGTCGTTCCCGCCCACCCATCCACCCAGTTTTATCCTCACAACAACCCTAGGAGGTAGGTTAAGCTGACAGGGTCTTGGGCATACCTGATATTAAGAAGCTTCCTGTGTTCTTAGCTTTTATATCAGACAATGAACTACAAGGAAAAACATCGAGAATTCATCTGCCTTTCCCTACTGGTTGAAACCAAAAGTCCATCCCATCCAGATCTCTAGTATCCAGTTTCTATTATTTATTTTTAAAATTTATATCCCACTCATCCTCCCAGAAGGATCCCAGGTCAGCAAACAAGCAACAAAACATTAAAAACATCTTTTTTAAAACAAAAGTCTTTTAAAACCTCTTTAAAAACAATTCCAACACAGATGCAGACTGAGATAAAGTTTATACTTAAACAGTGTGGGCGGGAAAGGGTTAAAGACGCGCACGCACGCACACACCAGTTGACTCTGTCCCAAGTTAATGAGTGCCCTCTCTTGGCACACTTGCTTTTTAACCTCTACCCAAAAGAGAGAGTCCCACACAGTCTGTCCCAAGAAGAGGAGAAATGGTGGAGAAATTCAATTCTGTTTGCATTTAAAGCCAGATTTATCCAATTTGCACTTTCCAAAACAGCAAGACAAGCGAAACACAGCCATCCTTCGAGGTTCGCACTTACCCGAATTTTGCAATGTGGTTCTCCAACCAAGCAAGGTTTCGAAAAATGGATATTTATGGGGAGATGTACATTAAAATGAATCAAAATGTTATTTTATTAGTGAAAACAACATACAAAAATGCCTTCTGTTAGGAGAAGCTTGCCAAAAATGTGTACATTTAGGCAAAACGGCACTGGGAAAATGCGCATATTCGGAGAAATTTGCACTAAGATGCCGAAGGGTTTTCAGGAGGATTTTTTGAAGGAAAAACTCGCAGATCCCTGCAGAAATGTGGGGAACCGAAATGGATAGATCCTGCCATCCCTCGTCGCAACCGAAAAGAGGCCCAACATCCATTCCTGTCAAGTGCGCCCGCCATTCCTGGGCGAGAACCTCCCTTGCAGAGACATCATAGCTCACGAGAAACAAACGAGACCAACTTGTTGCTAGGATGCAGACATGAACCCTCACACCAGGCAACTGTTCAGGCTAGGATTTAAGCCTGCATTAGAATTCAAACTTCTCTCTCTTCCCTCCCTCCCATTACAGCCTCGTTTCAACCACATGCCCGAGAGGGCCAGTCATCCGCCCTCACCCGTTGCCACACAGTTGTCCCTCCCACCCGTCCTGGCCTAGGAAGGGTCATCTCAGAAGTATCTCAGCAGGAATCGCGGACCTAGGCCAACAGGGTCAAATTGGAAGGCCAGACGTCAGGACAGGGGCCACCTGGTGGCCATAAGCTTCATGCGGGTGGACCACAGCACGCCCGCATTGAATATCCATATGGATTTCCATCGCTTCTTTTAATTCATCTATTGGATCCCATTGCAACCAACAGTCCATCCCTATTCTCGGAGTAGTCTGGGAATTGTAGCTCTCAGAGGGGAAGAGAGGTCTCCGTACAACTCTCAGCACCCGTTGCAAACTACAGCTCCGGGATTCTTTAAGGGAAGCCATGACTGTTCAAAGTGGTATTATACCACTTGAAAGGTAGAGTGCAGACGAGGTCCTGCTTTGTGATTCTTTTTAGCTAGAATCCTAACATCTACCAACCACAGTCAGCTGCATGAGACAAAGGGTTAGGTTTTTTTATTTAATTGTTAGTATATATTATTACATTTATATCCCACCTTTCCTCCACAGAGCTAAAGGTGGAGGAATATGCCTCTCTCTCTCCATCCCCACTTTATCCTCACAACGACCCTGCAAGATAAGTTCAGCTGATAGGCCATGGCTGGCCCAAGGTCACCCAGCGAGCTTCACAACTGAGTGGGGATTTGAACCCTGCGCTCAGTCCCAGGACTGAACTGATCTCACAGTCCTTTCAAAAAAGGAAGAGCCCACCCCTGCTTGGTTAAAGCATTCAGCAGCCTCATTTAGCAGGGAGAGGGCCTTTTTGGGGGGTCTTTGCCACTGTTAAACAATTGAGGGTCAGAAATCGTTGCTGATCATTGCAAATCACTAAGAGATCTGCCATAAGATCTCCATCTACGGCCTTACAGAGCAGCTGTCAGAGAAAAGCCCAGGGTGCAAATGTAGGGCAATGGTGCACCCCAAGAGCACCCCTGTGTTTACTGTGCATTCACCAGGAGCACATCCTGGATAGCTCTACAATGGGGCTAGAACCGCCTTAGCAGATGTTCAGGAGCTCCTCGGCAGACAACTCCATTTGGAAGGGATTCCCTGAAGACAGAAAAGTTTGATAAACTACTGGATCCCTCAAGTAAACCAAAACATTTGCATCCTCATCTGCAAAGGCGCCACACACATACACACGCCAGCGCCTGTGATAACACACCAGCGAGGAGGACAAAAATAGCAGCGCCCAAGCTTACACAGACATTCCTTTTTTGGAGATCTTCACGGAAGCACAAGGGAATGTGCTACTGACGGAATAACAGCTCTCTGAAGGAAAGGCCAGCTTGCACTATTTCGGCACCCTTTCCCTCAAAGCAGGATTGGCAGCTATGCCCAGGAGAGGACAGCCCTGAGCACCAAGAGGTAAGGGATGAGAGTGCAATGGTATATCTAGATTAGATTAGACAGCTAGACCTTTCCTGTTGGCATTTGAGAGTTTGGGGTGTTCAAGGATGTGGCAGCTGGAGTCCCAAACATCTGGAAGGCACCAACAGGTTGGGGAAGTGTGACATACACCTTCTCAGCCACTTTTACGACAGTCCTGCACAGCAGACCAATGTTATGATCCCTGTCCTTCAGAAGGGGGTTGCAGCCTGCTGAGGGCCACCAGCAATAAGAGTTTGTGGGAGGGCAGAGATCTGAACTGGTGGCTCCCTGCCTCCTACGCTCTGGCATGAGAATGCCACAGGCAGCAATCTCTGGGCCAGCCAGATGCAAGCTGCAAGTTATGGGTTTGAGATGGGGAGTAAAACAGAGGCGTGCCCTCTCCCTGTTCGACGCCACTGCCACTCCCTCAAAGAGGCTTCTCTTCCGTCCGGCAGCTCAACCTTCCATCCAGCCAAGGGCATCTCGGCAGGCTCTTGCCATCTGGACCAGGGCCTGGCATGGCAATCCCCGCTGGAATGGAAAATGTCGTGGCAAGCCTGCCAATCAGCTCCCTGGGGGCAGCTTTCCTTCCACGATCCGAACGGCAGAAACCGAAGCTGGTAAATGAGCTGGGTTGATGCTGCACTCCTCCTCTCTCCCTCTCGTGCAGAGAGTCACCGTCCCCCACAGGGGGATCACTGAAGGGCAGGCAAAAGTCCTTTAAAGGCCAGCACCGTGAGGAAACCCCCTGCCCACAGTCCCCTCCCACAACCCCATCGTGTCAGCCGTGCCCAGGGTGCAGACTCCAAAAACCCAGCATGCGTTCAGAAGCTGTTCCGCTCAGCTTCGTGTGGCATCTGTGCCTTACTTGGGCAACCGATCTAGATTCAACAACCCCCTTCCTCTCTCGCCTCCTGGAAGGTTAAGACTTTCTAGATATTCTAAATGACTATTCCCTAGATCAGTTGGTCATGGAACCGACCAGAGGGACGGCAACCCTGGACTTAATCCTCAGTGGGGACCGGGACCTGGTGCGAGATGTAAGTGTTGTTGAACCGATTGGGAGCAGTGACCACAGTGCTATTAAATTAAACATACATGTAACTGGCCAATTGCCAAGAAAATCCAACACGGTCACATTTGACTTCAAAAGAGGAAACTTCACAAAAATGAGGGGATTGGTAAAAAGAAAGCTGAAAAACAAAGTCCAGAGGGTCACATCACTCGAAAATGCTTGGAAGCTGTTTAAAAACACTATATTAGAAGCTCAACTGGAGTGCATACCGCAGATCAGAAAAGGTACCGCCAGGGCCGAGAAGATGCCAGCATGGTTAACGAGCAAAGTCAAGGAAGCTCTTAGAGGCAAAAAGTCTTCCTTCAGAAAATGGAAGTCTTGTCCGAATGAAGAAAATAAAAAGGAACACAAACTCTGGCAAAAGAAATGCAAGAAGACAATAAGGGATGCTAAAAAAGAATTTGAGGAGCACATTGCTAAGAACATAAAAACCAACAACAAAAAATTCTATAAATACATTCAAAGCAGGAGACCATCTAGGGAGACAATTGGACCCTTGGATGATAAGGGAGTCAAAGGTGTACTAAAGAACGATAAGGAGATTGCAGAGAAGCTAAATGAATTCTTTGCATCTGTCTTCACAGTGGAAGATATAGGGCAGATCCCTGAACCTGAACTAACATTTGCAGGAAGGGATTCTGAGGAACTAAGACAAATAGTGGTAACGAGAGAGGAAGTTCTAAGCTTAATGGACAATATAAAAACTGACAAATCACCGGGCCCGGATGGCATCCACCCGAGAGTTCTCAAAGAACTCAAAGGTGAAATTGCTGATCTGCTAACTAAAATATGTAACTTGTCCCTCGGGTCCTCCTCCGTGCCTGAGGACTGGAAAGTGGCAAATGTAACACCAATCTTCAAAAAGGGATCCAGAGGGGATCCCGGAAATTACAGGCCAGTTAGCTTAACTTCTGTCCCTGGAAAACTGGTAGAAAGTATGATTAAAGCTAGATTAACTAAGCACATAGAAGAACAAGCCTTGCTGAAGCAGAGCCAGCATGGCTTCTGCAAGGGAAAGTCCTGTCTCAGTAACCTATTAGAATTCTTTGAGAGTGTCAACAAGCATATAGATAGAGGTGATCCAGTGGACATAGTGTACTTAGACTTTCAAAAAGCGTTTGACAAGGTACCTCACCAAAGGCTTCTGAGGAAGCTTAGCAGTCATGGAATAAGAGGAGAGGTCCTCTTGTGGATAAGGAATTGGTTAAGAAGCAGAAAGCAGAGAGTAGGAATAAACGGACAGTTCTCCCAATGGAGGGCTGTAGAAAGTGGAGTCCCTCAAGGATCGGTATTGGGACCTGTACTTTTCAACTTGTTCATTAATGACCTAGAATTAGGAGTGAGCAGTGAAGTGGCCAAGTTTGCTGACGTCACTAAATTGTTCAGGGTTGTTAAAACAAAAAGGGATTGCGAAGAGCTCCAAAAAGACCTCTCCAAACTGAGTGAATGGGCGGAAAAATGGCAAATGCAATTCAATATAAACAAGTGTAAAATTATGCATATTGGAGCAAAAAATCTTCATTTCACATATACGCTCATGGGGTCTGAACTGGCGGTGACCGACCAGGAGAGAGACCTCGGGGTTGTAGTGGACAGCACGATGAAAATGTCAATCCAGTGTGCGGCAGCTGTGAAAAAGGCAAATACCATGCTAGCAATAATTAGGAAAGGTATTGAAAATAAAACAGCCGATATCATAATGCCGTTGTATAAATCTATGGTGCGGCCGCATTCGGAATACTGTGTACAGTTCTGGTCACCTCATCTCAGAAAGGATATTATCAAGTTGGAAAAGGTTCAGAAGAGGGCAACCAGAAGGATCAAGGGAATGGAGCGACTCCCTTACGAGGAAAGGTTGCAGCATTTGGGGCTTTTTAGTTTAGAGAAAAGGCGGGTCAGAGGAGACATGATAGAAGTGTATAAAATTATGCATGGCATTGAGAAAGTGGATAGAGAAAAGTTCTTCTCCCTCTCTCATAATACTAGAACTCGTGGACATTCAAAGAAGCTGAATGTTGGAAGATTCAGGACAGACAAAAGGAAGTACTTCTTTACTCAGCACATAGTTAAACTATGGAATTTGCTCCCACAAGATGCAGTAATGGCCACCAGCTTGGACGGCTTTAAAAGAAGATTAGACAAATTCATGGAGGACAGGGCTATCAATGGCTACTAGCCATGATGGCTGTGCTCTGCCAGCCTAGTCAGAGGCAGCATGCTTCTGAAAACCAGTTGCCGGAAGCCTCAGGAGGGGAGAGTGTTCTTGCACTCGGGTCCTGCTTGCGGGCTTCCCCCAGGCACCTGGTTGGCCCCTGTGAGAACAGGATGCTGGACAAGATGGGCCACTGGCCTGATCCAGCAGGCTCTTCTTATGTTCTTATGTTCTTATGACTTTGTACCGAAGCAGTGGTGGCTGGCGGCTCCATGTCAGTGGGGCACTGGAATCCTCTCCAGGTTTGGTCCGGACTTTCAAGGAGCTGTCCAAAGTGCTCCAGCACCTTAGACAGCTCCTCAAAAGCTCAGATTAAAACCCAGAGAGGATTCCACTGCCGCACTGACATTGGAACCAAAGGCCACCCCTGGACTAAACAAATGTATTTACTGTTTGTTGTATTTATTAGTCGCATGTTGCTCCTTGTTTACAGCCTTTTGGGGGCCGCATGTCAGTGCTGGACAAGGCCAGAAGTAAAAGGGAGGAGCAATGAATTAGATTCCCACTCGTCACAGTACAAGTTGGGGGTCACCCAGTGAAGCGTATGATTCAGGGCAGACAAAAGAAAGGATTTCTTCACGCCATCGTGTCATTCACGTGTGGAACTCACAGCCACAAGAGGAGACCATGACTGCTGGCTTCAATGGCTTTAAAGGTTGGATGAATTCATGGAGGACGAGTCGTTCAGCACAACTGAACAACATCAACTATGCAATCAGCATAAACTCACTGCAACCTTCCCAAATGCAGAAGCCATCCAGACAGTGTGGGACTCCATCTCCTATCAGCCCCAGCCAGCACAGCCAATGGTTAGGGATGATGGGTCATAAGAACAGCCTGCTGGATCAGGCCAGTGACCCATCTGGTCCAGCATCCTGTTCACACAGTGGCCAACCAGATCCCTCAACAGGAAGCCCACAAGCAGGACCTGAGCCCAAGAGCAACTCTCCCCACCTGCGGCTTCTGGCAAATAGTATTCAGAGGCATCCTGCCTCCAGCAATGGTGGCAGAACATAGACCTCATGGCTAGTAGCCACTGACAGTCTTTTCCTCCGTGACTCTGTCTCATCCTCGTTCAAAACCGTCCCACTTAGTGGCCATCGCTGCCTCCCATGGGAGCGAATCCCATAGTTTAACGATGCGCTGCGTGGAGAAGTCATTTCTTCTGTCTGTATGGAATCTTCCAACCTTCAGCTTCATCAGATGTCCACAAGTTCTAGTGCTGTGAGAGATGGAGAAAGCCTTTCCTATATCCACTTTCTCCATGAGATGCATAATTTTATACACTTCCAACACGTCACCACTGTCATGCCGACCTGCCCGCCTTACCCTGGCCTGCATTTGGAATGGTTGGTTCACCGAGGTTATGGGGAATTTTTCCCCTTAGCATCTTTCTTGTTAGCTAGATAACAAACAGCTAAATCTTTTGATGTTTTCTCATTCCCGGTGACCTTGTGATTTTTACAGCACAGCTATAATAGTTTACAGTAATCTTGCACCTTCTTATCAGGGGAAGGGGGCCTGGTTCCGTCAAGGCCGTAAAACTCCTTGCCTTGTTATGAGAAACCAAGAAGAGGTGTCAGGTGCTGTGGGAACATCATTTTTCTTTCATCCCTTTGATGAAAATGCTAATTGGGTAATTGTCTCTGGCTGGGAGGGAATTTTCCTCCATATGAGGAGGCTCAGAACTCTGGCTTGGTGTCCCACTTCGGAGCACCACCTTGCCTATGGTGATGCTCAATCGTGGCTCCAGTGATATCCTGGCTGATAAACTTCCCAAGGGTAAAAAGGCTAACTATTGAGAGATCCTAAGCTCTTGTAAGTATAGCTCAGGCAGATAGCTTTTGTTATTTTGATTTGTGCCAAGAACTTTGTTTGACTTATTTACTAAAATACCTTACCCGTTTGGGGTGTATGGTTTTAGGATTTAATTTGCTGCTACAAATTATTTACGTGTACCTTTTTGCCTTTTGTAACCCTTTTTACATTTTTCTTATTTTCTTTTTAATAAATTTTAATTACTTTAACTCAGTGTGTGTTTATTCAAGAGAAGGGGGTCAGTTCCTAAATTCAGTCCTTGCCAATTGACCACACTACCGTGTACTTGAGGAACGTTTTCACTTAAGACCTCAGAAGGGGCCAGGAGGATATCTAGCCTCTGGCCCTGAGAGGCTCATGTGTCTAGTGGGCTCTGGGATTCCCTTCGCCCCAGAGTGTCTAACCAGAGAAGGGTGGTGGCAGTACTACCTTGCAGGGTTGGTGTTGGCATACACAACCTTAGCGAATCAAGATTTCCTAGGGATCAGTTGCCCAAGGTTGGGGACTGATTTCTGGAACAGGGAAGGCAGCAG
Organism: Rhineura floridana; assembly: GCF_030035675.1. Classification (NCBI taxonomy): domain Eukaryota; kingdom Metazoa; phylum Chordata; class Lepidosauria; order Squamata; family Rhineuridae; genus Rhineura; species Rhineura floridana. The sequence goes on along the minus strand of NC_084500.1, from coordinate 2,023,587 downwards.
AGAGGCTCTCTCTGCTTTCACTACATGCTTTCACTACTACTCTCCTTTCCTCTAAACCAAAAAGCCCCAAATGCTGCAACAACCTTTCATCGTAGGGGAGTCGCTCCATCCCCTGGATCATTTTGGTGTGGCATAGTGGTTAGAGCGTTGGACTAGGACCTGGGAGACCAGAGTTCGAATCCCCACACAGCCATGGAGCTCACTGGGTGACCTTGGGCCAGTCACTGCCTCTCAGCCTCAGAGGAAGGCAATGGTGAACCCCCTCTGAATACCGCTTACAATGAAAAGGCTATTCGTAGGGTCACCATAAGTCGGGATTGACTTGAAGGCAGTCCATTTCCATTTTCCTTTCTGAGAGCCAGTGTGATGCAGTGGTTAAGGTGTTGGACTAGGACCTGGAAGACCAAAATTCGAATCCCCACACAGCCATGGAGCTCACTGGGTGACCTTGGGCCAGTCATTGCCTCTCAGCCTCACAGGAAGGCAATGGTGAGCCCCCTCTGAATACTGCTTACTGTGAAAACCCTATTCAGAGGGTCGCCATAAGCCAGGATCAACTTGAAGGCAGTACATTTACATTTAAGTTAGCTGTTAGTCATTCAGTAGAGAGCCAGCGTGGTATAGTGGTTAAGGTGTTGGACTGTGACCTGGGAGGCCAGGGTTCGAATCCCCACATAGCCATGGACCTCACTGGGTGACCTTGGGCCAGTCACTGCCTCTCAGCCTCAGAGGAAGGCAATGGTGAACCCCCTCTGAATACCCCTTACCATGAAAACCCTATTCAGAGGGTTGCCATAAGTCGAGATCGACTTGAAGGCAGGCCATTTCCATTTCTGAACCTCTGCGGAGGACCCCTAGTGGCAAAGTAAGACAGTGGCGGCAGGGAGGAGGGTAGAGAAAGGACATGCAGAGATGGCAGCTGGCCACCAAGTTTAACACACATCTCCATCTACTGGCTTTGTCAAACAGACACTAGTTCTCTCTTCAGCTACAATCAAGCCCTGTTCCCAGTTCACATACGGCTGTGGGGGGGGGGGGAGAGCAACTAGCAAAAGGCTGTGGGGGGGAGTGATGCATTTTTTCTGATAGATTGCTCCAGCGAAAAACATCCATGCAATTACCAAGGCCAGTGAAATACAGCCCTGGCGATCTCATCAGAGGAGAGCACTTGCTGGCAAAGTGCCTGTGCTTTACAATGCTCCTGCTTGATAAAGATGGCAGGTCAGTCTATTTCTCGATCAGCCCCGCTATATTTTCACCTACGGAAGAGGGGGAGAGAGCAGAGAGGAAAGAGGGGGAGAAGGTTTTCGCCAGCCCCAAGGCTACATTGACCCAGCGTCTGGTTTCCAGCAATGCTCAGGCCATGTCTCTGGAGAGGAATGCAGAGGTGAATGAACTCAAGAAGGTGAAATCTGCGCCCTGTTGTTTGTCTTCAGTCTCCGCTTCATGCAGCTGTACTCTCTCTGAACATGGAGGCTCCATCAGAGGAGGGCTACACTAAAAGAACTGCATTTCAGTTTTGAGGTTTGTTTGATTCTGCTTTTTTTAAAAAAAAATGTGGCTCTTCAAATATCTGAAGGGCTGCTACGCAGAAGAACGAGCAGACTTGCTCTCTTGTCACGCGAGAGGGCAGGACTACAGCCAAGGGAAAGGAAGCGGATTTCAGCTGAACATTTGGGGAAATGGTGCAAGCTGTTTGACAGTGGGGCAAGATGCTCCAAGAGACGGTGGGCTTTCCTTCATTGGAGGAATGTAAGCAAAGGTTGATGGCCATCTGTCAGGGATGCTGTGGGTTGCCTCCAGCAGTGCAGGTCATACACTGACAGGGGGTTGGACTAGATGATCTACTAGGTCCCTTCCAACCTTGTTGGGAGAATTCTAGAATTCATATATGAAGTGCACACGTGCACACGCCTGCACACATACATGTAGTGTGATGGCGTACATTCCACCGCTCCATTCTAAACAACATGTCAAATGACACTAACTTGACTAGCATTCGTTGCCAGGTCTTGTGACAGTGAGTTCCATAAGTCAGCGATGCACTGTGTGAAGACGCACTTCTTTTCTTTCATTATTGCCATTATTTCCTTCACCATGTGTCCCCTTCGCCTGTCTCTTGACTCTAGTGGAAATGGAAAGATTAATAGTAAACCTTGCCCATGTCTCCTTCACCAGATCTCCTCTCTGGGGGAACAGGGAAAAGCATTGCCACTTTTATTAATAAGGACTTCCTTCATCTTTATCACCACAACCGCCACCACGCTTCCATGCACAAAAAGATGAACCCTATTCCTAGACTCCAGTGAACCTGAGAAAGTTGTCAACTGCAGCAAGGCTTCAACAGTTAGTTTGTTTAATTCTGGGGTCTCCCTCTCCCCTTGTGATACCCTCCCCCTTTGGCGCTCGCCAAGATCCCCTGCCCTTCCCAATTTTTTTTTTAGTTGAAGTTTATTTGCTTGCATTTGGAGGGTTATTTGTTCGAGAGGTTGCCTGTTTTGGGGGAGGGTATGTATGTATTGTTATTGTTGTTGTTGTTGTTATTATTATTATTATTATTATTATTATTATTATAAATCACACCATTCCTCCCAGAAGGAGCCCAGAGCAGGTTCTGATTCATAGCAATTTTTCTTCTGTGAAATGGGTATTTTTATTCAATTTTATTTATTTATTTATTTATTTATTTATTTATTTATTTATTTATTACATATATATCCCGACCTTCCTCCCAGGAGGAGCCCAGGGCAGCAAACAAACGACAAAACAGTAAAAACATCTATAAAACATCTTAAAAACAAAGCATCTTTTTAAAAAACATTTTTTTAAAAAAATCTTTAAAAACATCTTTAAGTCAATTCCAACACAGATGCAGACTGGGATAAGGTCTCTACTTAAAAGGCTTGTTGAAAGAGGAAGGTCTTCAATAGGCAACAAAAAGGTAACAGAGATGGAGCCTGTCTAATATTTAAGGGGAGGGAATTCCACAGGGTCGGTGCCGCCACACTACAGGTCTGTTTCCTATGTTGTGCAGAACGGACCTCCTGATAAGATGGTATCTGCAGGAGGCCCTCACCTGCAGAGCGCAGTGATCAACTGGCTATATAAGGGATAAGACGGTCTTTCAGGTACCCTGGTCCCAAGCTGTATAGGGCTTTCTATACCAAAACCAAAACCTTGAACTTATTTTGCGGTGCCCACAACATTTTCCCTTGGATATTCATATGTGCCAATGAAATTTAAGAGACATTCCCCCAACCTTGTCAGTTTCACCACAGACCAGTGAGGAGAGGTGTAGGGAACTGCCCTGATAGAAAAATCAAGAGGTCCATGCCATTTAACAGTCACTAAAACCAAGCAGGTGGAGGTGGCCTCCACCTCCCATCAGCCGCCAGCAGCATGGCCAGTGGTCACGGATGATGGGGCCTAGAGTGCAACAGCACCCAGAAGGCACCAGGTTAAGTTTTAAAAGAAAGCCACTTCCCAATGCACACAACTCTGGAGAGGACTAGGAATGAACTTCAGATCAAGCCCATCTCGATCACTTACCACACGCAGCCCAAGGAAGGTTGGGAGGTTCTTGTAAATCCACTTTCCTGGATGGCCACCCATCGATTTTCAAAGCCTGTTACAAATGCATTTCAAGACGGCGCCTCTGTCTTTCGCATCTGCGCACCAACGGCTAGGCAGAAGCTCACAAGCACTTTAAGGAGGACACATTTCACATGGGTCACTTAGTCGCCCATCAGGCTGTTGCAACAGCAGCCAGACCGGAAAAAACAACAACTTCAAAATATGTCTACTGGAGAGAGGGATGGCATTGGAATGTCAAGTCAACAGGAAGCTTCCTAGAGCACCTGGGAAGCAGTTTCTCTCTAGCGCAGGTATGGCGAACATCTGTAGTCTTCCAAGTGTGAGTCGACTCCAACTCCCAGAAGCCCCAGGAGCAAGCATGCCCAATGGTCAGGGATGCTGGGAGTTGGGACTCCTATCCCTGCTCTAAGAACCAAATCCATTGTAAAGCCATCGGGACGGGAGGAGGGGATTGTATGCTTACATATAACTAACTGCAGCTGCGAGTTCCACAGATCAGGGCACAGAGAAATATCTTGTGATGTCTTATGGCGAAACAAAACATTTGTGTACCTTTTGTGCTATTCATAAGCCGGTGTGAGATGTGATGACTGGAAGAAAACTTCCCCACACAGGTTCACTTTGATCTAAGTTGCACATATATATATATATATACACACACATGTATATATTCTACAAAAAAAACACCGTATTGTATAAAATGAGGGGCTCGTACTCATATATTGATAAAGGTGCCAGCTGCGTTGTTAACTGCTCTGTTATTTTAATGGGATTGTTTTATTGCATATTTTGTATTTTAATTATTATGTCATCAGTTTTGCACTTGTAAACCACTTGGAAGCCTATTTTGGCATTAAGCAGTATACAAATGAATGAAGAAGAAAAGGTTATTTCTCCCAAACTATGCACTCGTTGCAACAGAGCGTAGCAGGGGAATTTGCCATGGATCAAAAACAGAGACAGACAGTCTGCACCACCCTGAAAACACTGTCTCACTTTGCCACATGGGAAGGCCCTGTCCGCAAGAGTTTATACTGGAGGAGGGGGGTATCACTCCTTTTATTTCCCTTCGCACACCCTCACCAGCCCCCCCCATTCTGAATCATGAAAAATGGGAGCAAGTTCACAGGTTGTCTGGTCAGCATTGTGAAATGTGTAAACGGGATGTTGAATTGATTCTGCTTAAGTCCCCAGGCAAATTCTTTAGCGCTGCATAAGAGACAAGAAAACAGATCTCCAGGGAATTTGAGGCAAGCCTTCGTTCTCCCCTCCTCCCACCCCCGTCATTATGGGAAAACAAAACACCCTGGCATAAGAAAGGTGGAGGGCACAGACCTTCCAAAATTAAAGTTACTCCAATGGAGTGCTTTCTGGTTTGCAAAGGAGGCTGGATATGTCTCTCACCACTGAATTCTAGCTTATTCATTCACTTTATTTTTCTGCACCATGCTGTCATTTACAACAACGTTGCCACATGCCACAAGGCCCAAATTTGTACAGGATATTACTATAATCCTCAGAGTCACAATGACGGGGCCCAAACAGACACAAGTGATTGGACCAGCCTCCCATCAAGGACTAGACAGACAGACACAGAGACAGAATATTTGTGCTTCGTTAAAGCTAAGATCATTGCGAACATGGACTTGAATCCACGGCATCAGATGCAAGGTGAAGGCTTTTTGTGTGACGAAATGGACTGCAGTCCACAAAAGCTTATGCCATAATAAAATAGCCAGTCTTTAAAGGTCTACAGCGGGGATGGGGGGAGATTTTTCAGCCCTTTTGGGCAACCTCAGGGGCCACATCCTAGTGGTGGGTGGGGCCAGGTGCAAAAGAGGGCAGAGCAACAAATGTAAATTCCACCTTTGTACAGTAGGCTGGTTTTTTAAGCACACTCACATGCACCTCTCTGTAATCTCCCTCCGGAGAGACAAGAGACTTTATTGGAGTTCAAAGACACATTGCAGGCAGGCTAAGAAACACTGCCAGTGAGGGGTGTGGCTGGGGAGTGAGCTGAGGGCAGGGGAGGGCTGCATTTGGCCCCCTGGCTTGACACTTCCCAGCCCTGATTAGGGACGAGGGAGAAAATTGATTCAGTTCACATTTGAAACCAAAATTACAAAAATGCATCTCTTAGGGGAAAGTGTGCATAAAAATGGCCACATTATTGAAAACAGCATAAAAAAAGATATTGGATGAGGATAAATTGCTTGCAAAAATGTGTACATGAGTCAAAACTGTGTACAAAAATGTGTCTATTGGGACAAATTAGTACTAAAATGCAGAAGAATTTCCGTGAGGATTTAAAAAAAAATAAAAATAGAAAATTCCTGCAGAAATGAGGAGAAACTGAATTTATGACTGGAAAAATGAGAGAGATCCGTTTCCTTCCTCTGATTAAGAACTCTGCTGTCTTTTTTTTATTGAGGATGTAGGAGGCTGGGCCCAATGTCCTGTAGGACCCTGCAGAGTTGCGTAGCGAAACGGAGAGTATTGAGAGAGCTTACGTGTGTGTGTTTGAATCTTTGCTAAGCTTCTACCTTCCCTACAAATTAGTCAAACAGAGACTTTAAGCTTTAAAATAAGAAACAACTACTTTATTCTGGAAGTACATGCTTGATAGGAAAGAGTCCTATATCTAGCTAACTAGCTAAGTTGGAGCAGCGAGCACTAAGCCCAGTGCTGGCCCTCATGCTGGATGAGAGGGAGAGACAAAGGAAAGATGTCTGCTCCCCTCTCGAGAAAGAAGACGACTGGGAAGGAGGGAAGGAACTGGGATCAACATCCTTTGCATATCAGTCTAGCAGGAAGGAAGAGACAGCAGGAGATCAAAGGACAGGTATAGCCTAGCAACCAAGAGGTCTCCTCTCTAGCTACCCTTTTTAAACCCATGCAGCCTCAACCCACAAGTTGGAGTTGAACCTCATACATTCCGACAGAGGAAAGGCTTGAAAGTGGAAATGAACCATTTCATTTTTCCATAATATAATATCCTGTTGCATCAGGCCTTGGGTTCCTCCAGCTTTATAGCCTCTCTAACCCAGGGTTGGGGAAACCTGCGGCCCTCCAGATGTGTCTGATACGAGACTTGGAGTCCCACAATATCTGGAAGGCCACAGGTTCCCAGCCACCGCCCTTACCCAACAGAACAACACCTTCAGGGGCTGCTCGCCACCCCCCTGATGGGCTTTTGGAAACTGTCGGATTTGCACCTTCCCCTGTTGGGGAGAGACTTGTGTTAATGGCCATTGGTTCATTCACGCCTGTTCCTCATTTGAGGGTGGCAGCATCAAGCGACAGCTTGAATGGGCGAACAAGCGCCAATTTAATGCACTGCATAGGAAGATGTGGAAGAATTTCGGGGCTGCACCACCTTAGACTGCAACATGCAGGAGTCGTATTTTTGAAGCAGCACATCAGAGAAAGGCGTGGCACAGCCCTCTCTGCAATGAGCTAGCTTTCCAACATATGGGGAGCTTTCCAAGTAAGGGAGCATTTAAAAAATGCTAAAACACCACCCCTTCTCTCTCTCTCTCTCTCTCTCTCACACACACACACACTGAACTGGTACAGCCTAGAATTCTACCACCTCATTCAGTATCATGTGCAAATCTGAGCCGCGGCGCTCAACATCACCTCATGGACATTACAGAAGGGCCATAACGCGGCGGTAGAGCATCTGTCCAGCTTCAATCCCAAATGGCATCTCCAGGTAGGAACAGGAGAAAGTCCTGGCTGAAATCCTGAAGAGCTGCTGCCAGTCAGTGCAAACAATACTGAGCTAGATGGACCAGTGGTCTGACTTGGTATACAGCAGGTTCTTATGTTCCACTCTTCTCTCAGCCCAGCCATCGGGAACCAAAGGAAAAGAACACCTGAACTTCCTTGCAGGGTTGTTGTTGAAGGTTACTGGATGCTTTGAAAACGCTAAAGCTCTCCCCTTGGCCTTACCCCCCCCCTTCCCATAGCAAATTCAGGTGGGGAATTCCAACAGAAATAGAACCAGAAAACTGCATCACTGAGAAACAAGCAGGAGGTTAGAGTGTCAGCTGAGGACCTGTGAGACCTGGGTTCAAATCCCCGCTCAGCCACAAAGTTCGCTGGACAACCTCTGCTGGTCTTTGACCGTAATAAAGCAATCAATCAATCAATCAATCAATCACTGGACAATCTTGGGCCAGTCATCATCTCTCAGCCTAGCCTACCTCACAGGGTTGTTGTGAGGATAAAATGAAGGGGGAGGAGAAGGATGTACCCATACCACCTTGGAGAAGAAAAAAAGGCAGGATGTCAATGAGACAAAATAAAATAACTGTTAATAGAATACTAACATGCTCAGGGGAAACCCCAAGGTTTGCAGAAAGGCAACATGTTTTAAAAAGAGTGGGACCCAAAACACAACCTCATGAAGTCTGAACATGCTCAGGAGCTACAGAACCTTCAGTGCGAAGTGTCAAAACTGAGCAGCTGCGGGGTGAGGGGAGAGGAGTTTGATGCCCTGTTTGAGCTTGGATGGCTGGCAGGGTACCTGAATGTGAGCACATTTGCTGTCCCAGAGGAGGGTCACAGGCTCCTTGCCAACGATCCCTCACCATAGAGACCTACCCCAGCGGACCAAACAAACTCAGCCTTGTCGTTAGCATTTCAACACACGTTAAGTCCAACGACAATTCTGGCTTCATCAAGGCCACTGAAGCCATCCTGCATGCCTCTTGTTTAAGTCCCCACAAATATCTGGTATGCTGCCTCTGGATGGGGAGGCTCCACTCAACCTGCACAGCATCTGGACAGGGTGTCGCCCTGCCCCATCACTGCAGGTAGGTTTATCCGACATGAATTTGTCTGATCCCATTTTCTCTTTTTCTTCCTTTGAAGCCATCTGACCTTCTGGCCACCCCCACCCCTTTGGGGTGCCGATTCCCATCCATCAGTTACTGCACTGCCAGACCCCAAGCACATTCCCCCACCCACTGGGGCCACCACCAAGAGCCAAGCCCAGCTTAGAAACTGCCTTCTTTGTAAGCAGCTCTTTCCCGTGGGTTCAAGGGCTCCGATTCAGGGGGAAATTCGGATTATTCATCTGAAAGAATGTGAGGAGAAAGGAGGGGCTTCTGTTTGTGGGAGCGGTTTTGGCCCTGATTTCCACCTTCTTTGGACCCAAAGCAATCAGTCATCCACATTAAATACAGCATCCCCTTATCCACGCGCAGAGTCCGCTCCAATTTGCAGCCAGCTCTGGTTGCACACACACACACAGTCTCATCTGCCATCTGCTCATCAAGGGGGGGGCACAAACAAGCACCCAGCCTACTTGTCAACTTAAGCGCGTAGAAAGAGACGCAACACTAAAACCCAGCACGCCGACCCAGAGCTTTTTAAAGCCTCACCGTGATATATTATTAATTGTTTCTATAATGCAATGCCATAGATTGCTGTGTGGGGGGGGTGGCTTCATTCCATTCCTGGGGCCGTCTGGGGCAGAGAGAGAAGGGGGGGCAGGCTGGGTTTTTTTCCCTCCACAGTGGAAGGGGGAAAAGGCAGCTGTGAAAAATCTAACACACATAGTTGAGTGACTGGGCTGCACAGGAGGAATGATGCAGGGTTAGGCAAAAATAAACTGCAAGGGGGGGCAGAGAGAGAGGGGGGGGAGGGAGAGAGAGAGAGGGAGAATTATTCAGAAAGGCAAAGTTTGCATTTTGTGCTCTGAATTCCCAACCGCCAAGGCTGGGAACAGTTTTGTTCCAGATCTGCAGAGAGAGAAGATGGAAACAGTGGGTCCTTACCAAGATTAATCATCGCACTCACAGTCAGCTCACTGAAATGAATGGGCAAGACTAGCATTTGTGCCAATGGGTCTACTCTGAGCAGGATGCAACCTCTCGCCAGCCTCTTCTGGCAAAGAGATATTGCCTACCCCAGTGGTTTGACGGATGCCACTTGCCTGTGTAAATTTCAGATTTCCTTGAAATGGGGAGACGGAGAGTAAACCTAAGACCCCTGCCATTCTGATGACTTCACCAGCCCCCAAAATGAAGCAGCCACTCCCCTCCCCCGCCTTATATCTCCCCCACCTCCAAACAAAAAGGGGAGGTGGGCAGGAGAATGTGGCCAGCCTCCAGTTTAAAGATTTTCACACAATGTGAAATGCATTTGGTCCAGTACGTTCTGTGAAGTTCCCAAATGCCTTCTTATATTCCTGCACTCATCCTTGACCGTAATAAAGGAAATGCTGATTCTGTACTTGGTCAGAGGGAACGCTGGTGCCAAGAAGTCCTGGGCTCACGAACACCCCATTTTTTGAGCAAGCCTTTGCAACAGCAGCCAAAAAAAATGGGGTGCCACACATCTCCTAGGAGCACACAAATTCCCCTTTCCCTGGGCGATATGCACAGGTTCTCCGCAGCACTCGTAATTATCAGCACCGCACACGCAGAGGCTGAAATCTTCCTCATGCAAGCATCGTCTCCCCCAAAGGCCAGCTGGCAAAGACGAAGAGGAGGGAGGTTGAAAAGGTACTGTTGTGCATAGCCCACTGCAGACAGATCACAAACCACCCTCCCTCAGAAGTAGAATAACGGTGCCAAGATCTCTAGCGGCTACTGGGGGCTTTGCAGTTACAGCTCCAGAGTGAAGGGGGCGACTGAGGCACAAGATTGCGGGGTGGGGGGCAGGGAGAGAGAAAGGAGGGGGAGTCTGCTTTGGAGAAAAGGGGGAGTCACATGGCAAAACCCACAGCAGGAAGAAGAGGAAGGCCAACCCACAAACTCACCGTTGGCCCCCACGAACGCAGACAAAGGCGCAACCTCAGTGTGGCAGCCATCTCTCTCGGCCTCGCCTCCCTCACAGGTTTGTTGTGAGGGCAAGCCGCCTTAAGCTCTCTGGTTGGGGGAGAAGGCAGGAGAGAAATGAAAGAACGGGCTAAGCCAAGGAAGCCAATGTGAAAAGTGCCTTGCTCTCAGCAGGCAATCACACGCACACATGTCTTGGTCAGGGATTCCACCTGGCTGAACCCCTGAACCTCTCTCCTTAGGACACACCAGCGGCTTAACCACAGCTAGCCATCAGGGCTGTTTAAGGGGGGGTCTTGTTGTCTCTCTCTGTTGTTGGTGCACACCGGGGTGCTCATGGGGAAGTCAGGGAAGATGAGAGGAGATTCAGAACATCTGGCTGGAAGTGGGGGCTCCAGGAGCTAAGCAGAACCTCCATGGCCAGAGGCAGTCTACCTGTGACTGGAAGCTGCCCTAGAAATGAGCGACAGGGGAGGGCTCCTGCCTCTCTGCCCTGCTGTCAAGCTTCCCAGGAACATCTGGCTGGGCACAAGACTAGAGGAACCTTTAGCTCCAATCCAGACGGGCTCTTGCCTGGGCCTTAGGAAGCCCGTCAGAAACCTTCCCTGCTCCTCGGAAGGTGGATCTCGACAACCTAAGCTACAGAAAGCAAGGTGGGTTGGAGTGACTCCCTGGCAAAGGAAAGCCCTCTGCTTATGCTCAGAGGCACCACTGCAACCAACAAGGCTGAGACCTAGCATTCAAAGGCTATGGTAGGCCTCAGGATTGCCTATGAGCTAACGGTTTATGCACAGAAGTGCCATGCCGTCCACCTTGATGGGTGAGGGGGGGCTGGCTGTTGCAAGGGAAAGACACTTGGCACATGCTCAGTGCCTCAGCACGCCCCTGCTCAAATCAGACACTCTTTGCAAACGTGGAGTCTCATGCATAAGATTCGAGCCCCAGGCTTCAGACCAGATTTTGGAGGAGAAGGAGATAAGTGCATGAATTAGGGGGTCCACAGACACCATTCCTCTGTGGAATTGGGGGAGGCACTCGCGTTTCCTTCGCAAAGAGATTCAAATTAGGCACCAGTTCCACCAACTCATCAAAGAAGCCTGTTCATTCATTTCAAATGTATGGAAGCAGCAGCAATACAAATGCACTCTCCACATGCTCAGATGTCCAGGACCCAAAACAAGACCCAACAAGGCCTGGCCTGCTCAAGGGAGTGCCTCCCACACATGCTCAAGGACACCCTTGCTTGCGTTGGCTGCAAGACACACTCTGCACATGCTTTGATGCTTCCCCCCCTTCTCCCACCTTTGGGAGAATGCTGGCTGGGGTGCTACCCAATCCCCCAGGAAGCTCTGTCGGGTGAGGAGGATGCCTTCTGCGTAGCCTCAAAGACGCTCTTGCCTTTCCAAATCTATATGGCCCGCGAGTTTCCCAAACGGGTTCGAGAGCCAGGAATCAATTCCCCCTCCCCGCCCGCCTCCAGCCCCCGGGGACTGACCGTAGCTCACTCACCCTGGCTGAGCAGCGCCCCGATGCAGTAGAGAAGGGCGGCGGGTCCGGAGCGAGCTCTCCCGGGCGAGGCCATCGCGGAATCCGGGAAGAAACAGGCAATCCAAGCACGTGCGGATGGGAACGGGCGCCAAAGCCGGGACGTGCCCTGGGAGGGGGGAGGGGGGGCTTGGCAGGGGGCGGGGGGGCCACCCCGGAGACAAAGGGGGGCCGTGGGATATAGGCAAAGGAGGGGGTCCCGCCTGCTCCTTCCCCGAGCCACCCCAGATTTCCACCCAAGGGGGGGTCCCCCTTTCGTCCAACGAACCAAAAATGTTAAAAAATGAAGAAGCTCAGAGCAAGGCTGTTTGGGGGCGGGGGGGGCAAAAAGGAAGGCGATTCCTCGTGCAGTCGCAGGCCAATCGCTATGCCATCACGATGGGCGCCAAAGGGTCGGGGAGGGGCTGGGGGGGTGTTAGGCAGTGCCCCTAACAACGAGAACGAAATCCAGAGGAGCGGGGTGGAAGTGCAAAGGGATCGGCGGAGGGGGGTGCACAAGCGAAATCTCAATGCAAAGCTCCCCCCGCAAAAAAGAAAGCCCCTCTAAAAAAAAAGCCAAGGAAGAAAGGGGCGGCAAGCGAGATCTTAATGCAAACACCCCCCTCCCCAAGAAAAGAGAGAGAAACCTAATTAAAAATCGGGAGGAAAAAGTATGGGGAAAGGCGTAGTCGGAGGTATAAGAGCCCCCCCCAAAAAAGGGGGGAGAGGAAGAAGTGGGGGCGCTGCTATAATCCAAGGCGAGCGGCCGGCGATCCTGCCTCTTCACCCGGGCGTCAGAGGCTGTGGCGGCAGCGCGGGAGGTCGGGGACGCTGCTCCGGCTCCGGCTGCCGAGGAGGAGGCGAGGGGCGCGCCGCCCCGTCCCAAGGCCCCGCGGCTGCCGGGCGGGCAGGCGAACGGGCGAGCGAGAGGGGTGTCCGAGGCCAGCGGCCACAGAGCCGGCCGGGCGATGACCGGCCACCCCAGCCGTCCCGCCGCCACCACGGCCGGCTTCCACCCGGCTGCCCGCCTGCCTGCCTCGCCGTCCGTCTCCGCGGCGTGGAGCCGCCGAGCCGAGCTTTCCCCAGCCGAGCGAGCGAGCGAGCGAGAAACTCCCTCCGCCCCCTCCGGCCGCCCACCTCCTCCTCCGCCTTCTTCCATCACGTGTTTTCCCAAGAGTTTCTGCCGCCGTGTGCACCCCCCCTCCAAACACGCGGGGAGCGCGCCCGCCTCCAAGCAGCCGGTGTGTAAGCCGCCTGGAGGGTTAGAAAGCGTTTTCACACAGACACACACACACACACACACACAGAGGGGCAACGGTGCCGGCAGGGAGGGGGAGTTCTCGATTTGGGGTGGGGGATGTGATTTGTCTGTTTTATTTGTTTAGCTCTTGCATTGATAGGCCGCCCTTCTTCGCGAAGGCGCTCAAGGCGGCAAACATCAGGCGAAACCATTGAACGTCCTAAAAACCGTTAGAAACCTTCCAACCCGCTGTGTAGTGGCACATGCGGAAGGGGGGGTCCTTGTTGACAGTCACATCACCCACCCACCCTCATTTCCGCACCCCCAGGATTCACCGTCTTTTCTGCAATGACAGAACCAGAATAAAACTGCTGAGGTCATATGCGCCCCTCCACCCCGAAATGTCTGGGTGGGTCTAAAGATTGCCAGGAAAGTTTTGATTTTAAGAAGGCGATTTTTAAGATGGGGGCTTAAAGCAGCTGGGCTGGCTTATGACAGTCATATTTTTTATTTATTTATTTATTATTGCATTTATATCCCATGTTTCCTCCAAGGAGCTCAAAGCTGTGTACATGCTTCTCCCTAATTTAATCCCCACAGCAACCCTGTGAGGTAGGTTAGGCTGAGAGGCAGTGACTGGCCCAAAGTCACCCAGTGTGCTTCAAGGCTGAATGGGGATTTGAACCCTGGTCTCCCAGGTCTTAGTCCAACACTCTCCACTACAAGATTTATATTCTGCTTCATAAAAAAATATCATACACAATATTCATTGAAAAATATTTTGAGATAGTAAATCTCATAGGGCTTGGCTAAACAAAAAGGTTTTTAGCCTGCCTCATATCAAGAGGTGGGGAGTTCCAGAGGATAGGCACAGTAAAAGGTTGATTTCTTGCAAGTGTGGAATGAATATTAGTACACATTATTACCATCTAAAGGGGCGGGGGGTTAGAATAAGTTCAGAGTTTAAAATTGCATAACTGCTGCTCCACTGCCTACAATATTATTATTGATGAGGATGATGCAATATTAAAATCAATTACAGGATTTAAATGTAATAGTGCGTAATAATAAAAATTAGTCCTGATCATGCTGGCAGACAATCCTGTGGGATTTGGCCAGTTCCTTTCTAATGGACAAAACTGCAGCTGGGACAGGAAGATGATCCTGTGGGTCTAGTGGGTCAGCACAAAAACCTACACGTCATCTCTTACTACCGTTTTTGTAACTGCCTCCCAGATAACCCACTTCAACCTAAAGCAGGGTTGGCTAACCTTTCTTTGGGCCACATTCCCATTTGGCCAGCCTTCCAGAGCTGGCAGGCACAGGTACACAGCCTGCTCAGCCCTCAGCAGATCAGCTGAAGAGGAGGTTATGGACTCCTCCCCATCAAAGGATCAATCTGGTGACTGGGGAGGGGAGGATTTGTACCCCATCAGACTGGGGGGGGGGTATTAAACCTCTCTGCACACACCCAGCATAGTCAAATTTTTAAATTTATTTTCTTTTTCCTGACACCACTATCAGTAGGGTCTTCGAGGGGGCAGCGGTATGGAACTCTATGATTTTTAGTTTTTAAAAAGAGCCAGGTAGTCATAGACCTGAACTTACAAGATCTGAAAAGGGTGGTTCATGACAGATGCTATTGGAGGTCGCTGATTCATAGGGTCACCATAAGTCAAAATCGACTTGAAGGCACATAACAAGTGATGAAAAAAGCCTCCTTGCCAGAGATTGCAGAGCAGGGAGCCAGCTGTCTGGCCCTTGGCGGTCTCCCAAGCCACGCCCTCTTCCCCAGCCACACCCCATTCCCCCAGGCCACACCCCCTCAGCGGCCTTGCTTTGCAATCTCCTTGAGTGTCTTGGCTTGGAATGTGCTCTTGAACTCTCATCATGCCTTTTGCTTATAGGCCTGAGGTTCACCACTCCAGGCTTAGGGGCATTAATATGCCTAGGGGTGCAAATCAAGCAGCCACCTCAGATCCTAGAGCTTTTCGTTCCCCCACCCCCACCAGCCTTTCCCGGCTAACCGCTATTGGGAAGCTTCATCTTGCAAAATCCCTCCGGTTGGAAGCGCAGTGAAGTTTCAGGACATCAAAGAGAGGTCAAACACTCGCCCTGACGTTTTCCATTGAGCCTAAATCTTGTTAAGGTAATTGGATGGTTCCAGAATTAGAAGATGGCAAATTTCACACTGAATTTGACACGTCAAATGCATTTGTCGAATCTGACAGCTCCCCTCCTCTCTGAGTGGCCCGACATTTATTTATTTATTTATTTATTTTTGCTTTCAAACAGCTTTGTTTAGTGCCCGTTCTTATGTGACCAATTTCTCCATGGCCCCTTTGAATACCAGACCAGCAACGTAGGGGTGTAGAAGTGAGTGCAATTCTACTTTGGATTTATAAAGGTGTTCAAAATCTGCTGTGCACATCAGTAATCCTTACAACAGTCCTTACCTCTCAGGGTTGTTGTGAGGATAAAATTAGGAGAGGGGAAACATCCCTTGAGCTCCTTACAGAATATAAACTTTGGGAGTAAAGCACCAACACATATTACAAGTGACCTGAACCGTGGAGGGGGGAGTAGACAGAAAGGCAATCTATTCTTCCCTCTGCTGATTCCTCCTCTAAAGTGTTTGTTGTTTTTTCAGGCTTTGCTCCTCCCTTTCTTTTCCCGTTCTTTGTTCCCAGAGAGTTAGTCATGGCTCCCCAAGTGGAAGCTGCATGGCTGCTTCAATATCTATGACACTACCTCTTTGCAGCAGTAAACCTTACGTTTCTTCCTTCTTTCAGCTACCAGTCTTCAGAGCAATTATTTCTGCACACCGAGACAATCAAAACCTCTAACAGTAAATGTAATTAATAAATAAATAAAACGTGATTATTCCAAGCTCATCCAAGCTTCATGGCTGAGTAGGAATTCGAACTCAGGCCTCCCAGTACAAGTCTCTATCTAATTCATCCAGCTGGCTCTCAGTGTCAAGCATTGATTTTTTTTTTCAGTATTTAATTTACCAGCCCAGGCAGTGGCCGGAATTACACTCAATTGGAGATTTTAAATTTTGCCGCTGGGATCCGCTTCCCTTTTCCTTTCCTGGACATTTGACTTGTGTGGGTTTGTGGCAATGCCTAACAGGATGGGTAGGTTGACTATTTTTCCTTTCCTCTCATCAACTATTATTTCACACACACACACCGCCCCCAGATCTGGGTGTTATTTATAGCTCCTGTTACGACAGGTCCTGAAGCCACCACACGACTCACACAAAAGGTATCCCCAGTGGTCTCTTGCACACTGACTGAGATCTGTCCGTGGGGCCTTCAGATGTGAAGACCTCCATGGGAATTGCCTCTAAGAGAAACAATGGAACTTTAAAACACAAAACGATGCAACTGATGCCAAATGCCAGTCCTTAAATGTCAGCGGCGTCAGGTTTGCCTCACAATAAAAATGATTTAGGAGCTCCAAAAAGATGCAGTGTGCCCCCCCTTTGCACGAATCCTTACCCTCATTCCTATTTGCATGTCTATCAACCAACACACCTCAGTGGGCAAAAAACTGTAGAACTTTACAGGCGTGGGAGCAAAGAGTTAAACAGTAGCGTAGTGGCAAATTCAGAAGTTCAGGGTGCCTTCATGATAGTCATAGCCACGTCCCCTCCTAAGATTACACAACCTTCTAAAATGATAGAATAACCACCTGGCCAGGCTTGATTTCTGCTTTTCTGTCACTGTCACCATTTGACTGTCCTTTCTCACTGTCAAGAGAGATTGCTTGGATCACTGAATTCAGCATCTGCACATTTAACTCCTGCTGCTACCAAATTGCTTGATGATGTAGATGGGATGCTATCCTCAGGATTCACTGTCTCTTCTTTTACGACAGAATTCTGACGCTTCACAGCTTGGCTTTTTGAAGTAGCAACAAATAAAGGCATGCTTGCCATCGACACTCACTGGGATCCTTCTCAGTGGCTAACACACTCTCCTTTCATGCGGATTGGCTCATAGGACTCAGGACATATAGGGACCCTGCTGGGACCTGGCTCCCCAAAAAGTACGGGGTCTAAGACCCCCCGGGACCCCAGATGACTACACCCCTGGAGTTAAGAATGAACATACAGAGGTGAATGGCAGGAATTGTTTTGAATGTGCTGTAGTGGTTAAGAGTGTCAAACTAGGACTGGAAAGACCCAGGTTCAAATCCTCACTCAGCCACCAAACATGCTGAGGGATCCTGTACCACTACGAAGGCCCTCCTCCGGGTCCGAACCCATAGGGACGCCCGGAGGGTAGTAACAAGATCTAGGGCCTTCTCAGTGGTGGCCCCCGAATTGTGGAATAGTCTCCCCGAGGAGGTACGCCTGGCGCCGACACTATTATCCTTTCGGCGCCAGGTTAAAACCTTTCTCTTCTCTGAGGCATTTTAATCTAAGTTAATTTGAGTAAATGTTGTAATTTTATTTTAGATGGTGTACTTTTATATACTTGTTGTATTAGATCCTGTAATTTTATTATTGTATATGTTTTTATGTTCACCGCCCAGAGAGCTGTTTGCTAGTCGGGCGGGATATAAGCTTAATAAAATAAATAAATAAATAATAATACCAATCACTATCTCTCAGCCCAGTCTACCACACAGGGTTGTTATGAGGCTAAAACAAGAGAGGAGACATGGACATCCACAGAATTTTTTCCAGCAGGGGGGTGGGATTTTCCAAGGAGAGGGAGTAAAATAAAACACAATTTATTTTATTCATTTGTTTCATTTATAGACCGCCCATAGCGAGTGGCTCTCTGGGCGGTGTACAAAAAGGTTAAAATACAAAATATCAACAATAAAATCAGACAACAAACAATAAACACAAGCAGCAACTAAAGAAAAAAATTTTTTTTATTATAACATAAACGCTTAAAATGCCTGGGAGCATAGCCAGGTCTTAACCTGGCGCCGAAAAGATAGAAGCGTAGGCGCCAGGCGTACTTCTTCGGGGAGGCTGTTCCACAGTTCGGGGGCCACTACAGAAAAGGCCCTAGATCGAGTAACTGTCCTCCGGGCTTCTCGATGGGTTGGTACCCGGAGGAGGGCCTTAGATGCTGAGAGAAGTGACCGGGTAGGTTCATAGCGGGAGAGGCGTTCCACAAGATATTGCGGTCCCAAAATTATACACTTATTGAAATTCTCTGATCTTGGATCAGAGGGACGGCAACCCTGGACTTAATCCTCAGTGGGGACCAGGACCTGGTGCGAGATGTAAGTGTTGTTGAACCGATTGGGAGCAGTGACCACAGTGCTATTCAATTAAACATACATGTAACTGACCAATTGCCACGAAAATCCAACACGGTCACATTTGACTTCGAAAGAGGAAACTTCACAAAAATGAGGGGATTGGTAAAACGAAAGCTGAAAAACAAAGTCCAGAGGGTCACATCACTCGAAAATGCTTGGAAGTTGTTTAAAAACACTATATTAGAAGCTCAACTGGAGTGCATACCGCAGATCAGAAAAGGTACCGCCAGGGCCAAGAAGATGCCAGCATGGTTAACGAGCAAAGTCAAGGAAGCTCTTAGAGGCAAAAAGTCTTCCTTCAGAAAATGGAAGTCTTGTCCAAATGAAGAAAATAAAAAAGAACACAAACTCTGGCAAAAGAAATGCAAGAAGACAATAAGGGATGCTAAAAAAGAATTTGAGGAGCACATTGCTAAGAACATAAAAACCAACAACAAAAAATTCTATAAGTACATTCAAAGCAGGAGACCATCTAGGGAGACAATTGGACCCTTGGATGATAAGGGAGTCAAAGGTGTACTAAAGAACGATAAGGAGATTGCAGAGAAGCTAAATGAATTCTTTGCATCTGTCTTCACAGTGGAAGATACAGGGCAGATCCCTGAACCTGAACTAACATTTGCAGGAAGGGATTCTGAGGAACTGAGACAAATAGTGGTAACGAGAGAGGAAGTTCTAGGCTTAATGGACAATATAAAAACTGACAAATCACCGGGCCCGGATGGCATCCACCCGAGAGTTCTCAAAGAACTCAAAGGTGAAATTGCTGATCTGCTAACTAAAATATGTAACTTGTCCCTCGGGTCCTCCTCCGTGCCTGAGGACTGGAAAGTGGCAAATGTAACGCCAATCTTCAAAAAGGGATCCAGAGGGGATCCCGGAAATTACAGGCCAGTTAGCTTAACTTCTGTCCCTGGAAAACTGGTAGAAAGTATTATTAAAGCTAGATTAACTAAGCACATAGAAGAACAAGCCTTGCTGAAGCAGAGCCAGCATGGCTTCTGCAAGGGAAAGTCCTGTCTCAGTAACCTATTAGAATTCTTTGAGAGTGTCAACAAGCACATAGATAGAGGTGATCCAGTGGACATAGTGTACTTAGACTTTCAAAAAGCGTTTGACAAGGTACCTCACCAAAGGCTTCTGAGGAAGCTTAGCAGTCATGGAATAAGAGGAGAGGTCCTCTTGTGGATAAGGAATTGGTTAAGAAGCAGAAAGCAGAGAGTAGGAATAAATGGACAGTTCTCCCAATGGAGGGCTGTAGAAAGTGGAGTCCCTCAAGGATCGGTATTGGGACCTGTACTTTTCAACTTGTTCATTAATGACCTAGAATTAGGAGTGAGCAGTGAAGTGGCCAAGTTTGCTGACGTCACTAAATTGTTCAGGGTTGTTAAAACAAAAAGGGATTGCGAAGAGCTCCAAAAAGATCTCTCCAAACTGAGTGAATGGGCGGGAAAATGGCAAATGCAATTCAACATAAACAAGTGTAAAATTATGCATATTGGAGCAAAAAATCTTAATTTCACATATACGCTCATGGGGTCTGAACTGGCGGTGACCGACCAGGAGAGAGACCTCGGGGTTGTGGTGGACAGCATGATGAAAATGTCGACCCAGTGTACGGCAGCTGTGAAAAAGGCAAATTCCATGCTAGCAATAATTAGGAAAGGTATTGAAAATAAAACAGCCGATATCATAATGCCGTTGTATAAATCTATGGTGCGGCCGCATTTGGAATACTGTGTACAGTTCTGGTCGCCTCATCTCAAAAAGGATATTATAGAGTTGGAAAAGGTTCAGAAGAGGGCAACCAGAAGGATCAAGGGGATGGAGCGACTCCCTTACAAGGAAAAGTTGCAGCATTTGGGGCTTTTTAGTTTAGAGAAAAGGCGGGTCAGAGGAGACATGATAGAAGTGTATAAAATTATGCATGGCATTGAGAAAGTGGATAGAGAAAAGTTCTTCTCCCTCTCTCATAATACTAGAACTCGTGGACATTCAAAGAAGCTGAATGTTGGAAGATTCAGGACAGACAAAAGGAAGTACTTCTTTACTCAGCGCATAGTTAAACTATGGAATTTGCTCCCACAAGATGCAGTAATGGCCACCAGCTTGGATGGCTTTAAAAGAAGATTAGACAAATTCATGGAGGACAGGGCTATCAATGGCTACTAGCCATGATGGCTGTGCTCTGCCACCCTAGTCAGAGGCAGCATGCTTCTGAAAACCAGTTGCCGGAAGCCTCAGGAGGGGAGAGTGTTCTTGCACTCGGGTCTTGCTTGTGGGCTTCCCCCAGGCACCTGGTTGGCCACTGTGAGAACAGGATGCTGGACTAGATGGGCCACTGGCCTGATCCAGCAGGCTCTTCTGATGGTCTTAGGGATCCAGTGTGTCCCGTCACCCCACCATTCTCTTACTTGCTCTCTGCAGCCCTGATTCCACAACTTAGGGCTCCTCCACATTTCAGGAAAATGAGATAATTGTGGTGAGTGATGGGGCGGTTCCTTACTGGGGGATCCACCCACTCCCAAAAAAATTGTGATCAGCTTTCTGACACACCTTAGTCTGTGTTGTTTATTTATTTATTTTGCACTCCACCATTTTTTTTTAAAAAAAAATTGTACTGCATTTACAATGTATGAAGCCTAGATCATTTCATTATGATATTGAGTTTAATCCTATGTGGGTTGAATTGTTGGTTCTGCCGTGTTTGATATGATTCCTAATCGTTTGTGTGGGTTCCCCACTCCACCCTGCCGAAGTATTATGCCTTTTGATAATAAGGTGATGCATGTTGAGAGCCCGATTCCCTCCACAGAGCTACAGTTCTCAGAGTGGTTTAACAATCAATCCCTTTTCTAAAGGAACTCTGGGAACTATAGCTCTCTGAGGGGAATAGAGGTCACCTATCAGCTATCAGCTCCCTTCACAAACGACAGTTCCCGGGATTTGGGGGTGTGGGGGAAGCCACGACTATTAAAAATGGTATAACACTGCTTTAAATGTATAGTATAGATGGAGCCTGATTCAGGAGAAAGCAGTTTACTGGATTCAGAAGGAAAATTTCTCCTCTGATACATTGTTCTTAAATTGTATTCTACTGTTGCCACTTGCACGTAACACACATTGTGCTGCCCTGGATGGTAGAAGGAAAGGGCAGGGTCCAGGCACATCTAGCAAATAAAATACAGAGGTGACTTCCAGACACCTGGTTTATTGAATACTCATTCTGATTCATTTGCAAGGAGCTTCCATGAAATTGTGTCAAACACAGAAACATGAAGGGAGATATGATAGCACTCTTCAAGTACATGAAAGGTTTTCACAGAGAGGAGGGCCGGGATCTCTTCTCGATCATCCCAGAGTGCAGGACATGGAATAATGGCCTCAAGTTGCAGGAAGCCAGATTTCGACTGGACATCAGGAAAAACTTCATAACTGTTAGAGCCATATGACAATGGAACCAATTACATAGAGAGGTAGTGGGCTCTCTGACACTGGAGGCCTTCAAGAGGCAGCTGGACAGCCATCTGTTGGGATGTTTTGATTTGGATTCCTGCATTGAGCAGGGGGTTGGACTTGATGGCCTTATAGGCCCCTTCCAACTCTACTATTCTAAAGCCCACGGGGAACGTTTTTAAAAATCAGCTTTTTTGTTTTTCCTGAATTTTTTCAGGCCTTCACATCTCTAGTCCAGCAATTGCTACTCCACAGTTTCTAGTGTATGTTACCATCATTTTCCTTACCAGAAAAAAAATCCAATTTATTTTGATTCTATTCATTGGTTTGAAGCATTAATATACCGCTTAACCACGAGCATGTCTAAGCGGTTTGCATAAAAATAAGCTATACAGACAATAAAACAGTTACAAAATCCTCATAAACCCCAAGCAGAAACCGGAACACAACCTGAAAATGCCCGCTGACTCATTGTCACACGTCTGAAGTTCAGCAAAGGAGGGTGCCTGTCTCACCTCAGTCAGGAGGGAGTTCCACACTAAATGCACAGCGTGTGGTGCAAACCAACTCCAGTTGTGCGACCTGAATCTGCCAGCATGTGCCTTAATCCCACCTGCAAAATAGCCGCAGTCTGGAATTGTCTAAATAACAACCAGCAACAACAATAATATCCTTGCAGTTCTAAGAAAGCAATTGTGCCGTAGCCAATTCCTGGGCACTCACTACTAATTTCTGTGTGTGGTGCAGGAGGTGGTTCCTCCTGCCACTTCCCCCGCCCCCCAGGCATGCCCTCCATCTGGTTTATGGCTTAATTGCTACCTCCAGCCTCTCTGCCAGACAACTGTTTGCAAATTTCTTCCAGGCGCCTCCGCTGTGCCTCCCAGGCAGAGGCGTGGCAGAGCGC
The DNA here is from genome assembly GCF_030035675.1 of Rhineura floridana. NCBI lineage: Eukaryota > Metazoa > Chordata > Lepidosauria > Squamata > Rhineuridae > Rhineura > Rhineura floridana. Next base: position 2,000,786 of record NC_084500.1, on the reverse strand, counting down.
CCTCTGGCTTCCGTCTGCAGCACTGCAAGGGAAACATCAGCCGCCTTGCTCTGTCTCAGACAGCCTGGAAGCTCCCGAGCAGAGCATGAATGCCAATAAAACCCAGCCACAGCCTGGCTGCTGTGTCAGGCCAAAGGGGGCCCATCTAGTCCAGCATCCTGTCCTCACAGTGGCCAGCTGGCTGCCTCCAAAAGCCCGCAAGCAGGACCTGAGCGCAAGAGCAACTCTCCCCTCCTGCGATTTCCAGCAGCTGGGATTCAGGAGCATCCTGCCTCCGACCGAGGCAAGAGCAACTCCTGTTTGTTCTCTCTGCATCCTTGCAGGGAGATAGAGAGAGGGTCCTCCAGCTGGCTAGGCTTGCCTGTCTTTACCTGCCCTCTTCCTGTCTTCCGTCCATGTAAACTGATACTCTCAGGGAAAGTGGCTTCACTTCTGACCCTCCTTCCTGTTTACTTATTCTCCGACTCTCTATCCGAGGAAAGAGAAAACATCTTTCTCCTTTGTTCTCTGTCCCTATACACGAAGGCATTGTTTCCCCCCCCCCGTGGGCTTTGCCACTCCAACTCAGTTATTTTGCTAGAACTAAGGTGCTTTTCCCATCTATTATCATTATTTGTTAAATTTATATCCAACCCTTCCTAACAGCAGGAGCCCAGGGCAGCAAACAAAAACACAAAAAACGCTCTAAAACATAATAAAAGCAGACTTTAAAATACATTAAAACAAAACATCTTTAAAAATATCTTTTTTAAAAAGTTTTTAAAAACATCTTAAAAAGCCATTCCAACACAGACACAGCCTGGGATAAGGTCTCTACTTAAAAGGCTTGTTGAAAGAGGAAGGTCTTCAATAGGTGCCAAAAAGATAACAGAGATGGCGTCTGACTAAAGGGAGGGAATTCCAAAGGGTCAGTGCCACAACACTAAAGGTCCGCTTCCTAATTTGTGCAGAAAGGACTTCCTGATAAGATGATATCTGCAGAAGGCCCTCACTTGCAGAGCGCAGTGATCGACTGGGTATATAAGAGATAAGATGGTCTTTCAGGTATCCTGGTCCCAAGCTGTATAGGGCTTTGTACACCAAAACCAGAGCCTTGAACTTAGCCCAGTAGCTACTATGTATTTCTATAAATAAAGTAGCTTTTCTTTTTTTTACACAGAGTTAAGTCTCAGTGCTTTAAAGACAGGATAATGCCCGCTTCTTTACGCGAATGCACGCTCATCAGCACACACAGCTGAGAACGCTGAAACACCTCTTACTATGGTTCAGCTGAGTTCTAGGGGAGGGGTGGGGATCTTGCAGCCTTCCAGATGTCGCTGGATTCTGGCTCCTGTCCTCCATGACCTTTGGCCATGCTGGCTGGGCCTGATGGGGGCTGGAGTCCAGCGAGTGGAGGCTGGTCCATTTGAGCAAGTGGGGCAGTGCCCCACTGACCTCAGTCTGCGTTGACCCAGCCCCCATCTGCCAGTCCATCTTCCACAGGCATCTCCCTGGATTCCTAACATCTGGAGGGAGCATCCATGTCTAGGACTAAGCCTTGGGGTGCCCCGCCATGACTGAAGCAAGTGTCTTCATACTGCAAAAGCAAAATTAAAAAGAGCAGACTTGCCATACTGGTTTCTTACCAGACGGACGTTTCCAACGCCATCCAGCAACACCCAAAGAGCCCTTAAGGAGCAGGTGGCTGGCTGCGTTTTGGCTTGCCAAAGCCACTCCACCTTCTTCCACCTGCTGCTTAGGCAGCCTTCCCAGCCAAGTTTGGGTTGGATTCATCACAAAGGCTGCTTGCCGGGAAAAGGAGAATGAATTTATTTTACTTCTCACAGCCTAGAGCTATGTTCCCAACACAGCTGCCTCTTGCACTGAGGAAATTCATCAGAAGACCACTTCGATTTTCTCTCCTTTGGACAGAGGCAGGGATGTGTCCATGGCTGTGGTGGCCAGGCCTGGCCACAAGATTTGTCTTTATTTATTGAAATGGTTTGGTCTTTTTTTTAAAAAAAAGACATGCTTCTATCTAAACTATCACAAGGTGCTACACATCCAGAAATACTAAAATAAAAACAATAAGCGCATCAGACACAGCAGTAAACGCTGGCTGGCAAAGAATCTCAAATTCAAAAAGCCCTGTCAGAATAACAACAGTTTTCAGAAGAGATTAGCAGGAGTGGCCCCTGCTGAACTTCTCTTGGCAAGGAGTTCCACTGGACAGGGCCTGCCACGCTGAACGCTCAGTCCCTGGTAAAGGCCAGCTGAACTTCAGGGGCATGGACAAGCACCCGAAGTGCTCCCCATCAGAAGACCTCAGTGGCTGGGGCAGAGCATAAGGAATGAGTCTTTAAGATACGTTGATTAGGGCTTTGTGAATTAACATAATAATACCGAACCTAGCCTGGTAGCAAATTGGTAAGCTCTCTCAGCAGAAGAAAAATACGTTACCGGTAACCTGCTCCTGTGAGCAGTCTGGCTGCTGCGTCCTGCACCGGTTGCAGCTTCGGGAGCAGGTACAAGGGCAGCCCCACATACAGCACATTACAGTAGTCAAGCCTTGAGGTTACCAGTGCATGGGCTTTTGCACGGCTGGAACGTAGCCCTCGGTACAAAGGTAGGAGTCACCTTCATCGCTCTGCCTGCTTCTGCAACTGCCCCCACCCACCGTTGGCATGTGGCACCCTGGAAGGCAGCCCACTAGGGAATGCACCCCGTAGGCTGAAAAAGGTTCTCCAACATTGTTAAATGTGAACAGTTGGCAGGGAGACAACTTTCATCAGGAGAACAGCACAAGGAGCAGGTGAGGTTGGCTTGGGGCTGAGGAACCTGTGGCCCTCTAGATGCTCCAACCAGGGCCAGTGCCAGGCATGAGGGGGCCCTTAGGTACCAACACACACCCCATGCAGGCAGTGTAAGCTTAAAGGCCCGTCTGCCCCTCCTCCCATGTCGTCACATCACTTCTCCTGCACAAATGTTTTTATGGGAACCAAATGTCCTCTGGGACCAAGTCAATTGGCTCAGCTGAGACAGGTCCATTGTGGGTCAAGCTGCAGTGGGGTGTCTTTTAGGGTCTGCCACATCCCTTGTCTCAGGGTCCCAGAGTCAGCTTGAGGAGAACTCTTGATTCCGATGATACACCAATCACCCCACTGGAAGGGGGATCCTCAGCACCCCCTTCTACCCTGCCCCGGCCTGAGGCCATGGCTGTTCCTTCGACATCAGAATTTGATTCTCCTGCTTCTCAACCAGGCAGAAGCATGCTGTGGCAGAATAGGGTCCTTTAAATACTGCCAGCAGCCCCCTCCCCGGGTAGTGAAACCATGGGAAAGGCAGGCCCTCCAAGCCTTCAGATAACTCTGACCCCTGGCTGAAACAACATTTTCCCTTGCTCGGCCAGCAGAGGCCATTGGGAGCTGTCCAGGGTCCTGATATTCCTTGCCTCGCTAGGAAGAGGCTCTAGTAATCATCATTACCACTCCCCCTGGAGTCATTCAGTAGCAAGGAACAGGGATAGAGGCAATAGCTTAAGCAGGAATAGGGAACCACAGGCCTGAGGGCCGTATGCAGCCCTCTAGGCTCTCCAGCTGGCCCTCAGGACTCTCCCTATTTATTTTTATTATTTATTTATTAAATTTATATCTTTCTCTTCCTCCCAGAAGAAGCCCGGGGTGGCAGTGTCAGCGGGGCAGCGGAATCCACTCTGGGTATTAGTCTGAACTTTCAAGGAGCTGGCCATGGTGCTGAACCATATTCCCAAACTAGATTCAGCATGTTGGACAGCTCCTTGAAAGTTCAGACTAAAACCCGAGAGGATTCCACTGCCCCACTGGCATGGAGACACCAGCAGCTATTGCTCCCTAGACTGGGCAAATCTCTCCAATCGGAATTCTGGAGGATTTCAAAGGGCACCAATTGCAACACCAGGCTCCATTCTGTGGCTCTGTTGAATAGCCCCAGATTCCTCCCCCTGCCTTCTCTGCTATGGACCTCCTTCCAGAGAGCTGCCTTGAGAGGTGGATGGCCCAGGATAAACTTGGAGACAGCTGACCTGCGTTTGGGACTGGTGGGATCCTCCTCCTCTGGGGCATCTCTCCACTGATTCCAGGTGTGGCTGATGTGGGGCCTGTGACACCTCCTGAACACATACCAATTTGGCTTGAGGTCAGAGTTCGGGAGGGGGGAAGATAACAGGGGCAGTGGGGCAGGACTGCATTACAACACTAGCAATCAGAATGCCCTTCTGCTCAGTGCCTTGTCGGTTTCCATCTGACAAGTGCTTCAGATGTGGAAATCCTTTGCATCACAGGAATTCCCCAGGATTTCATTCCCTTTGCGTATTCTAAGTGGATCCTGTTTGCAAATCCCCCTTTGATACTTCAAGGCTTTCTCCCTTGTTACTCAGGGAGAGAGAGAGCATTGTCGCCTGGAGCTGTCAGTTGTTCTGTTTGCACAGTTGTCTCCTTTGACAGAAAAAACCCAAAGGGTTTGCAGATTCCCTTTCCTGTGATTGCCCTGTGGTTGGGGGAAAGAAGGCAGAATGCTTCATTTGTAAAACAGCTGGCACCAGAGCACGTAAACACAGTGAGATTCACAGTCTGTGATGTGTAAGTTGCTCTCTCTAGCCCTAGATGTGGAGAATCTAGTAGGAGGGAAAGCTATTCTGTATATGCTCAGAGGCACTATACTTTGCAGAACTCAACTTTCAGGCCTTTATGCATTTACTGTGGCAAAATGCCATAGAAGAGACTCTCCATGTCATTCTGAAAATCCCGGGACTTTGAGAAATGCAAACCATGAAAGCCCTGTTCCCCACATCTTTGTCAGCCTGAGATTAGGCTATGTCACTACAGATGGGAGCATGCCAGACTGAATTCTCCTTTCTAAAATTAACCCCTGTCTGTAGAAAGCAAGAATGCCAAGGGAAAGGAGTGTGGCCCAGCTGTCTCCTTGGCATACTAGCTTTCCATGTGAGAGGATGTTTCCCCTCTGGAGGAGAAGTCAATCAGCCATGCTCCCCACCTGCATTCTGAAGTCACACAGCCCATACATAGAAGAACACGGGAAGCCACAATCTAGCTCAGTTTTGTCAGCACTGTGTTTGGCAGCAGATCACCAGGTTTTCAGACAGGATCCTTTCTCAGCTGTTCCTGGAAATGCCATTGAAGGTTGAACCTGGGACCTTCTGCACAACTTGACCACCTTGGTGAGGACTAGGCAAAATGTACATATGGAGCACTTTCCCAGAAATAAGTCACATGTTCCTAAAATGAAGGGCTCCAGTCAGAGGAAGAAAGGTCGCTTCAAAATTATCGGTTTATTGAGCATTCATCCCTATTTGTTTGTACAAAGTTTTCAGAGACTTCATATGACTTTAGCTGTTTCCCGAGTGTTCAACTCCAATTTGTTTGTGGGGTGGTTGTAGGCACATCAAGCAGTTGCACCCCAATACTATCCAGTGCATTTTCCTGTTACTTTCCTTACCACAAAAAAGTCCAGGTTTGTTTGTTAGGGGGGAGCAGTTTTGTTGTTCAAGTGCCCCAAATCCACTTTAATAACACAGCCTGAACTTGCCACTATGCAACTGAATCCCACCCACAAAATAGGGTCCCTCTGGAAGCGCCTGCAGTTTCCAAGCCATCTGGTGAGCTATTACCCAAATATTTTGCCAACTGAGGAGGGAAATTCAACCGGTATAGCCTGCCATGGTTTAAAAAAAACCAAAAAGCTAAGAGTTTGCCACCTTTAATACCACCTAGAAATGGCTGCATCAAATCCCCACGCTTCAGAGAGGAAACATCCCCAAGTTAATTGGCATGATCCACAGACACACTCCAGATCTGTGACTTCCTGCATCATCATTCACCAGGCTTTAGTCTCTGGGCCTCGGTCATCCTTAGAACAGCAGCAGTTATTATCATCATCATCATCATCATCATCATCATCATCTAAAATTTATTAGATGCCTATCTGGTAGGTAAAATCCTGTCACTCTAGGCGACGTTCAATAAAAATATAATACAAATACATGTCAAAACACAAAATACAAAACAGTCAATTAAATCAAATTAAAATCACAGAAAACAAAAGACCAATCCACACCCTTAACTACACAGCTCTGATAAATTTCTCCTCCGGCCTAATCAAAAAGCCAAGTCTTCAGCTGCTTCCGAAAACACAAAAGTGATGGAGCTAGATGAATAGAAACTGGCAAGGTATTCCATAGTAAGGGAGCCGCAATAGAGAAGGCTTTAGACCTAGTGCCGGCTAATTTAGCCACTCTGATTGAAGGAACAACAAGAAATCTAGCAGCTAAAGATCTAGTGCGACCACCTTCTCCAAGAAGAGAAAGTCTATTCTTCAAGTAACATGGACCAGCATCGGTAAAGGATTTGTAAGTTGTGACCAATATTTTAAACTTCACCATTGACACAATCGGGAGCCAATGAAGTTCCCGAAGGATTGGAGTGATGTGATCTCTCCAATGGCAGCCCTTGATAAGACGTGCCGCCGCATTCTGAACGAGTTGAAGTTTACGCATAGTTCTCAAGGGTAAACCTACATACAGGGCATTACAATAGTCCAAACAGGTGAGAACCAGGGCACTTACTACAGTCGGTAATAGATGCTTAGGGAGAAATGGACAGATTTTTCAAATCAGGGACAAGTGATAAAGTGCGGATCGGCTTACCGCCGCTATCTGGGCCTCCATGGTCAACTAAGAGTCTAAGATGACACCTAGACTGCGGACTTGTTGCCACCCTCTGAACCTCTGGTGGAGGGAACACACAAAGAAGGCCCTCCACCACTCCACACTCAAGTTACTTTAACTTGGACCAACCTGGTCCCTGTGTTCATCATCAAAGGCCCTTCTTTGTGTGTTCCCTCCACCAGAGGTTCAGAGGGTGGCAACACAAGAACAGGCCTTTTCAGTGGTGGGCCCTCAGCTCTGGAATGTTCTCCCCAGGGAAGCATGCCTGTCACCTTCTTTATCCATTTAAAAAAATGATTCAAAACATATTAAAAAGCAATTCCAACACAGACTCATTAGTCAATTTTTATTGACTAATATGTGTGCCTTTGTTTGACTGCCAGTTTTTTGCTTTAATATCTCTCTGTCTTATCAGAATACTGTGAGCAGGGGTTGATTCAAGCTGTGTCACAAAAACCTGTTTTGAAAGCCAGGGCACAGTGCTGGAAAAGCAACAGCAAAAATAACAGTGCCCTTAAGCATGTGACAAAGGCCTTTCCCTTGGCCATGATTGGCCACACATATTTGAGACAAGGGACCAGGATCACTGTGGCACAGAGTATGGTTAACCTGAAGACTGGTGGCTCCAGTACCAACAGGGCAGTGAATCCACTCCAGGTTTTAATCCAAACTTTCGAGGAGCTGTCCAAGGTGCCAGACCTATTTGGGGGTAGCTTTCAGCACCTTGGACAGCTCCTTGAAAGTCTGGACTAAAACTCAGAGCAGATTAATTACCCCACTGACATTGGAGCCAACAGTCTCAGCAAAAATCAAGAGGAATCTAACTATCCCCAGGACACCCATACAGAACCCAGGCATCTCGTATACTAATGTATCCACTTCATCTCTCCTGAACAATATCTGAGGAGGCAAAATGTTGCAAAACACTTGCCACTGCACCCTGGTGAAAACACAGGGCGCCACTGCACCCTGGTGAAAACACAGGGCACCATTTGCAACCTGCAGTGTCTCCACAGCAGGGCACGTTGGCAACATGAGCCCCTTACAAGAAAGGCAAGGCATTTTGCAATTCGGCTCCAGAGATGATGTTCACAGGCGTCTCTGATACAAATGACACTCTGAAACTGCTACGGGTCTCCTAAGATGCTGTCGCACTTGCAACTCTGCTAAAAGGCAGCAAATAAAAGATCACGACTGAACTGGGACCGCCGAAGAGCCAGCAAGAGTTAAAGAGTGTCAAAAGCCAAACATGAAGAATAAGTGGGACTGCTTTAAACTAGACATGTCATTGATTTTTTTAGAAAAAGAAAACCAAATCCAGATTCAATCCATGCTAAAATCGACCATACAGTGGTGGCTGGTGCCCATCAGGACAGGTGGGGCGGAAGGCAGGGAGCCCAACACTCCCCCTGAAGGAGCAGGTTTGTAGCCTGGGGGTTCTCCTAGAATCATCTCTGTCACTTGAGGCTCAGGTAGCCTCAGTGGCACGGAGTGGTTTCTACCAACTTTGGTTGGTGGCCCAACTACGTCCCTATCTGGACAGGGATAACCTGGCTTCAGTTGTCCATGCTCTGGTAACCTCCAAGTTAGATTACTGCAATGCACTCTACGTGGGGCTGCCTTTGAAGACGGTTTGGAAACTGCAGCTTGTGCAAAATGCAGCGGCCAGATTGGTAACAGGGACCAGACGGTCCAAACATATAAAACCGATTCTGGCCTGCTTGCATTGGCTGCCTGTATGTTTCCGAGCTCGATTCAAGGTGCTGGTTTTGACCTATAAAGCCTTACACGGCTTGGGATCACAATACCTGATGGAACGCCTCTCCCAATATGAACCCACCCATACACTATGGTCAAGATCAAAGGCCTTCCTCCGGGTGCCTACTCCAAGGGAAGCTTGGATGGTGGCAACAAGGGAGAGGGCCTTCTCAGTGGTGGCCCCCAAATTATGGAATGATTTTGCTGACGAGGTGCACCTGGCGCCAACACTGTTATCTTTTTGGCACCAGGTCAAGACTTTCCTCTTCTCCCAGGCATTTTAGCATGTGTTTTAAATGGTTTTTATATTGTTTTAAATTTTAAAATTGTGTTTTAAATTGTTTTTAAAATATGTGTTTTAAATTGTATATATGTTTTAATGGTTTTGATTGCTGTAAACCACCCAGAGAGCTTTGGCTATGGGGAGGTATACAAGTGCAATAAATAAATAAATAAACACTAGGTGGCACCAGAGCCAATGACAGGCAGAACCAACTCATTCCAGTTTTCCCCCATTCTCCTCCCTGCTGAGTTCTAAAAGGGGAACACGGAGACTTCAGGTGCAGGAGGGCCACCCCCTGGACTGATTATAAGTAAGGAGGCAGACACGTGGGGCTGGTGGGGCAGTGCCCCACTAGCCCCAACAAACAAGCCTCCACTACCACCACACTTTCAAAAATCCAACATTTTCCATTGGACTTACCTGTATTCTTATATTTCCACCGTTCCCTCAGTATTTTGTCATAATGTTGGAATCCTCCCATGCTAAGGCATCTTTCGAAACCTCAAGGCATGAAAATAGGATGCTGTTTATGCAACTTAAAGACTACAAAGCCCATGAAGCAATGCAACCATGAGTGGGGCCCAACCAAGACCTTTAACTGTGCCAAACAATAACCTAACAATCACTGTCACCTGTTTGAACATTTCTGTGTCCATGGGCTCCCCCTGAAATATTGTGTTGGCATGGCTGGGGAATGGTATCATTCATAGAAACCTAGAATAGTAGAGTTGGAAGGGGCCTCTAAAGCCATCATGTCCAACCCCCTGCTCAAGACAGGAATCCAAATTAAAGCACATCCAACAGGGGGCTGTCCGGCTGCCTCTTGAATGCCTCCAAGATTGGAGAGCCCACCACTTCCCTAGGTCGTTGGTTCCATTGTCGTACTGCTCTGAGAGTTAGGAGGTTTTTTCCTGGTGTTGAGCCATTATTCTACGTCCTGCACTCTGGGTGATCGAGAAGAGATCCTGGCCCTCCTCTGTGTCACAACCTTTCAAAGGTGCATTCAAACGTTCAGAAGAACTAAATAAGGGAATATCACAACTCCCTCCTGATTTAGGGAGCCATCCATGTCTTTGAAATATAAGCAGCCATTACTTCATTCCCCACTCTCATCTCAGACCTATTTCCATGCCTAGCAACCAAAGACACACACTGTGAATGGGAGCTCAGATTGCTCTGCTTAAAAGGCTTTTGGAGACAAGCAACCTACAGAACAATCAGCCCAACTCCTCCATAGTCCCCATCCCCTTTTGGCATTCTGTGTAGTTTAGACATTTAGGATGATGTAAGTGCTCACAGCAGTGGTGGCCAACATGTTGCCCTCCAGATGCTGTTGGCCTACATTGGACTCAGCCATCATGGCCAATGGGCAGGGATGATGGGAACTACAGCCCAGCATTGTCTGCAGAACACCTTGTTGGCTATCCTTACGTTAGTGTGTCAGACTAGGACCTGGGAAACCCTGGGTTCAAATCCCCACTTGGCTGTGAAGATCCCAGTGGGATCTGGGCCCATTTGCCAACACTCAGCCTAACCTACCTCACAGGGTTGCTGTGAGAATGCAAACATAAGAAAAGCCTGCTGGATCAAACTGGTGGCCCATCTAGTCCAGCAACCTGTTCTCACAGTGGCCAACCAGAAGCCCGCAACTGCTTTTTCCAGGACCTGGTATTTGGAAGCACACCACCTCTGACTATGGAGGCAGAACATAGCCATCATGGCTACTAGCCATTGCTAGCCTTACCCTCCATTAATTTGTCTGATCCAAAAGGAGGGAGGAAAAGAACGATCTTTTCCCACTTAAGCTCCTTGAGAAAAAGGCAGGATAGCAATGTTATGGATTAAATAATTAACAATACTGGTGGGGGGGCAGGGAGGGGACAGGGAGAGTAGGCCAAGAAGAATATGTCTGGGAAGAAATATACCCACTGTTCAGAAGCAGGAAGGTGACATTCTGCCTGGGTTTTCTCTCGCAGAAGCCACACACAAGTATGGAACCGCAGTGGTGTCTCTGAAACTGAAAAGGGGCAGTTCTGCAGCAGGTGTCAATGCATGACCCAGCGACAGCATCGCCCACCCAAGAGGAGGACCTCCTCTGGGGACATGGAGGGAAGCCAGGAACCAACACTGAGCTGACGGTGGGGGGTTGACCTCAATCTCACACCAGCAGCTACCTCAGTGTCTTTGAGCTGTTGCTGGACTGCAACTCCCAGCAGCCTCAGCTAGCACAGCCAACGGCCAGGGATAATGTCGCCCAAAGTACCTGGCCTCTCCCAGTGGCTGCCTGTGAAAGGGAAGGGGGCCACTCCAGCCTAGTTTTGGCTAATTGCTAGGAAGAGGAAGAGAAAGGGAGGGCGAACCTGTGGCCTTCCAGATGCTGTCAGACTCCAGCTCACATCATCAACTCAGCCAGAAGCCAGCCTGGAGTGCCACTTCAATCTAGGCTGTACCACTTGTGACTGCGGGCAGCGGCATATATCTCTAGCATCTCAAGGGGGAGAGCTTTCTTCCTACCACTTTTCTGAGTGCAGGGATGTTTTCGTCCCAGGGGAAATTTGTAAACTAATGAAGCCCCCAAGCCCAGAATGAAGTGGTGCACTCCCTTCTTCCTATCAGGACTGGACCATCTCATTCTGCCTCATGCACAGATCAGGCCGTAAAAACCACAAGATCTCGAGGCGTCCAGTCAGGGGTGCTGCATATCCTGGGATGCAAATCAGAGACCCCTCCTGCGGGGGCCAGCCACTTCAAAACACCTCTTGCTGCCAGCTTATATAATCCTGTTTGTTTAAGGCTCCAAATAATTTTGAAGCCGGTTTTCCCAACTGGGTATTTAATTTGGATTTATTGCCTGCTGTTATTGTATGTTAAATAAATTCCCGGTAATTATTAAACACGGAATTATTGAGGTTTATCACCACCGATAAGCCACCGCCGGAGGAATGCCATGAGAGGCTGTGCCTAAGGCCATGGATCTATCTTCCGCCCTCAGCCACAGCTGTTTTTTTGGACACACCTTTTGAGCAGCGCTCAAATTATTCTGGGGCAGGAGATAAATGATAGGGGGGTTCTTTAGGAGAATTCCATAAATGCTGAGAGGTCTTTAGAGAATTCAAACACCCTACTCTCTGACTACCCCCACTTTTAGCCAAATCTTGGCCCCGCTCTTCCCTTCTGAAAAGCTAAGGTGGTGCTGCTTTTGATGAGGGGGGGCTGCTTTGTTTTAGTTTAGAGAGAAAAGCCACATAAGAGGTGGCATGATAGAAATGTATAAAGTTATGCCTGGAGCAGAGAAAGTGGGGAGCAAGATAGACGTATTTCTCCCTCCTAACACTAGAACTTGGGGATATCCAATGAAGCTCAGGGTTGGAAGACTCAGGACAGACAAGAGAAAGGGCATGGATTCACTCCCGCAGAAGGCAGCGATGCCCACCAGCTTGGATGGCTTTAAAAGACCAGACAAATTCATGGAGGAATAAAGCCATCAGTGCTTACTAGCCACGGTGGCCATGTTCTACCTCCACTGTCAGAGACAGTATACCTCTGAATACAAGATACTGGAAACCGTAGGAGAAAAAAGTTGCTCTTGCACTCAGGTCCCACTTCCAGGCTTCTCATAAAGGGCATCTGTTTGGCCACTGGGAGAACGGGATGCTGGATTAGATGGGTCCTGAGCTTGATCCACTGGCAAGGATCTTCTTACGATCTTGTGCTCCTCTCATAAGCAGCCTTTTGGGCACCAGGTGTTCTTAAATCAGGGCCTCGGCGGCCTATCCTTGCTCTACTGGGGTTTGAGGGGAAATCGTAGCAATCTCCAGAGCCTCTTCCAGTCTGTCAAACCCAGTTGGGTCTAGTCTAGGTCAGGCCCAGCAGATCAGGACCCTGGACAGCTCCCAGTACGTCCAGCCATGGATGATAGTTGGAAGATTATAGAATCCTAGAATAGTAGAATTGGAAGGGGCCTCTAAGGCCATCGAGTCCAACCCCCTGCTCAGTGCAGGAATCCAACTGAAAGCATACCCTACAGGTGGCTGTCCAGCTGCCTCTTGAAGGCCTCCAGTGTTGGAGAGCCCACTACCTCCCTAGGTCATGGGTTCCATTGTTGTACCACAGTTAGGAGGTTTGTGCTAATGTTCAGCTGAAATCTGGCTTCCTGCAACTTGAACCCATTATTTCGTGTCCTGCACTTGGGGACGATTGAGAAGAGATGCCGGCCCTCCTCTGTGTGACAACCTTTCAAGGACTTGAAAAGTGCTATCCTATCTCCCCTCAATCTTCTCTTCTCAAGGCTAAACATGCCCAGTTCTTTCAGTCTCTCCTCACAGGGCTTTGTTTCCAGTCCCCTGATCATCCTTGTTGCCCTCCCCAAAACCCATCCCAGTTTGTCTGCATCCTTCCTAAAGTGTGGTGTACAGAACTCCCCTGCAGTGGCCTATGGCCCTAAGCAATAAACTTGACTTGACTTGTCCAGAACTCAAGATGAGGCCTAACCAGTGCCGAATAGAGGGGAACCAATACTTCACGTGATTTGGAAACTATACTTCTGTTAATGCACCCTAAACTAGCATTGCCTTTTTTGCAGTGTTGCACTGTTGGCTCATATTCAGCTTGTGATCAACAACAATCCCAAGATCCTTCTTGCACCTTACTTTGAGCAAGGTTGGGAAACTTCAGCCTGATTGCATGTGAGTTGAGGGAGCCGGGCGAGAGGGAACCCAGAGGGAAAGGGAGGAAATGGGGGTGGCGACCCCAAAGAGATGGAGCAATGGAAGGAGACGTGGAGGGTGTGGGGAGAGAAGCCCTCTGCAAGCTATCAGTTTGTGCCTCTGGCATGAGCAATCTGACCCTCTCCCAGAAAGAGAGAGCGATGAACAAGGTGAGGGAGAGAAAGAGGATGGCAGAAAGAAAGAGGGCGAAAGGAGGCATTTAGTTCTGGCCCAGCCAACCACTGCCATGCAGCCCTGCAGAAATATGGTCCTCAAAAGAAAGAAAGGAGCTTTCCCTTTCCTGGTTTAGATAATGTTTTTGGGTAGCAGTATGGAAAGAGAGACACTTGAAGGCAGTCCCTCGGGCTTTAGACCTAATGTTCAAGATGCTGTCCAAGGTGCTGAAAGCTACCAACAGCCTAGGTCCAGCACCTTGGACAGGTCCTACTAAAACCCAGAGAGGATTTGCTGCCCCACTGCCATCGGAGCCACCAGTCCCCGCTGAGTGTGGCTGTGAGGTTGAGAAGGGCTGCAATTACCTATCTGACCCACCTGGACAGGCAGGCCCCTGCCAAGTCCCCTTCTGGGCCAGCCAACTCAAAATGCGGCAGATAGGAAAGTTGAGCCACCTCGAAAGGGCTCCTTCTGGAAAGACTACAGCGCTGGTACAATTGGATTACCTCCTTAATAGCTTTTCAATGTCTGCATCAGATTCCCTGGCTCAGTCCCAAATGGCGGAGCTCAGGCTAGATGGCAGGAACATGAGAAGTTCCTTCTTCCCTTTCTTCCTTTGGAAGGCATCAAAAGCCAGCCAATATGATCGGCAGCATTTTCTGGACTGTACCAGGTGCCTACTGGTTCATGCAGCACACAGTTAAACTATGGAATTCAGTCCCACATGAGGCAGCGCCGGCCACCAACTGGGATGACTTTCCAATAGGATTAGACAAACGCATGAAGGATGATAAGGCTCTCAGTGGCTATTAGCCATGATGGCTGTGCTCTGGCACCATAGTCGGAGTCAGTATGTTTCTGAAAGCCAGGTGCTAGAAGCTGCTGGAGGGGAGAGTGCTCTTGCGCTCAGGTCCTGCTTCTGGGCTTCCCACTGGGCCATCTGACTGGCCACTGTGAGAACAGGATGCTGGACTAGATGAGCCACTGGCCTGATCCAGCAGCCTCTTCTCATGTTCTTATCAGTTCAAAAATAACAGAGGCCTTTTTTTAAATGCGACTTGATTATTTGATAGTGCCCCCAACAACAACAAAAGTTTGGATCCAAGTTTGTGGGCCATTTCTTTGTCTAAAAGACCTGGGTTCAAATCCCACTGCTACCACCAACTTCACTGGATGAACTTGGGCCAGATGCTCCCTCTCAGTCCATCCTACCTCAAAAGCAGAGCTGTGCATCAGTGTATGTATGGGCTTGATGACTGGCCCTGGGGGCCCATGAACCCCCAGCAGTAGCGGTCAGTGAGACGGTGGAATCCATTCCAGGTTTTAGTCTGGACTTTCAAGAAGCTGTCCAAGGTGCTGAAACCTATTCCAAAAATAGGATCAGTGCCTTGAACAGCTCCGTGAAAGTTCAGAACAAAACCCAGAGTGGATTCCAAGTCAGGTAGTGGCAAATTCAGAAGTGCAGGGTCCCTTCATCATACTCACAGCCACACCCCCTTCTAAAATTATACAACCTTCTAAGATTATAGAATAATCTGGCCAGGCTTGAATGCTGCTTTCAGCCTCACTGTCACCATTTGACTGTCCTTTCTCACCATCAAGAGATATTGCTTGAATTACTGGATTCAGCGTCTACACATTTATCTCCTGCTGCTACCAAACTGCTTGATGATGTAGATGGGATGCTATCCTCAGGATTCACCGTCTCTTCTTCTGCAGTTACAGAATTCTCAGCCTCTACAACTTGGCTTTTTGAAGGAGGAACTAATAGGAGCTCCTTTCACTCTGATTGGCTCCAATCAGCAGGAAAGGATAAGGAAGCAAATTAGAAGACTCTTCTCAGTGGTTAACACACTCTCCTTTCATGTTGAACAGCTTGTAGGATGCTGGAGACATAGGGTCCCTGCTGGGACCTGGCTTCCAAAAAAGTAAGGGGGTCTAAAAAACACTCACGACCCTGGACGACTACACCCCTGCCATTGCCCCACTGACATGGAGCCCCCAGCTCGCGTTAACCCCTTTTTCAAACTGCTCTCAATATTCTGCCAAAGGTGGCTCTGTTTCCAGCCTCCGTGCGTGGAATAATCTCTGCTCCTGATGCTCACTTTGCATCTGGCCATCTCCTCGGTCAGGCAGGGGTGACATCAGCCAACAGCGCACCTCCCCCTGGCAATTCTTCCCCCATCAGCAGATGCCGCAACTGAATAATTCATCAGCTCCCAAGCTTTTAGTGCCTCTTAATATGCCCCCCTTCTGACTGCAGCTCAAACTCAGCGGCCTCCCCAGTGCATGGCACCCCGGACCCTTTGTCAATTATGCAAGAGACATCTTCCGCCCTAGCAGACACAGAGAGCGACTGACTGGCATTTCCAGCAGCGCCAAGCCCACCCACTCCTGTCTGCCCCTCTCCAGCCCCCCCAACTGTAATCATTTAGGGTGAGACCAGCCATACTCTCGCCCGCAAACCCACAAGGGAGCTGCAGGCTGGGAGGCCAGATGTCATGCCCGCTGCCACATCACATTTTGGAGAGCCTTTTCAAGCAACAGGGTTTTTTAAAATATATGCAATAGGAGCACAGGAAGGAAGTGCCCATATTCCAGACTAATTTGCCCACTGATTCCAGTGGCAGTGACTTTCCAGAGTCTCAGACAAAAGCCATTCCCATCACCTGCTACTTTTTCCTTTCTTTAAAAATGGAGCAACCAGGGATTGAACCTGGAGCCCAGCTGGATCAGACCCCAGGCCAACCTGGTCTAGCATCCTGTTCTCACAGGGGCCAACCAGAAGCCTCTGGGAAGCCCGCAAAGAGGACTTGAGTGCCACAGCAGCTCTCCTCGCTTCTGATTCCCAGCAACTGGTATTCATGAGCACACTGCCTCCAACTGCGGTGGCAGAGCGTAGCCATCTTGGCTAGTAGCCACTGACAGCCTTCTCCTCCTCAATGCATTGGTCTAATCCCCTTTTAAAGCCATCCAAGTTGAAGTTTAGATTATTTCTAAACATAGTTCCAAACTGAATGCATCCTGTTTGTTAAATTGTTGGTTTTTGTCTTATTTGAATAGGTTGGTATGTTTTGGAAACTGCTCTACCCCACAGTGTTTTGGATGATGATGATAATGGGATGTTTGTTGTAAGCTGCTTTGGACACAGTTCACTGGAACTCCCTGCCTCTTGACTTCAGGCAGGTGCCTTCTTTGTTTTATTTTCGGGGCCTGCTTAAAACTTTTTTGTTTAGGCAAGCCTATCCAGGCACACAGATGTTGATGTGTTTTAATCTTTCTTAGTCTGTTGCTCTTTTGATTGCTTGAACAATGTTTTTAATCACTGGTTTTAAAGTGTTTTACTGACAACGTTAACTTTTTTTGTAAACTGAATAGAGGTTTTCTACAAATGGTGTGTAAATCTTCTAAATTAAATAAAACGATGAATCAGTCAATGAACAAGTCCTTTTTTCCCCCTGCCCTGAATCTTCCAACGTTCAGCTTCACGGGATGGCCCTGTTGAGTTCCAGTGTTGTGAGAGAGGGAGAAAAACTTCAACCACTTTTTCCACACAATCTGTAATTTTATTCACTAACAGGCAAACAACCCTAGTGGTTTAAGAATGTACCTATAGCCAACAGATATTTCTATCAAACTTTAGAAAGCAGGGAAATTGGGCAGCTCTAGTGAATGCACCAGGGGAGCAGGAGACCTGACCTCCTCTCTGAGATACTGTACCGCCCTATAAATTTGTAAAACTGCAAACACAATTTGGGTTGGTCTTTCACAGTCCAATCCACTTCCTGTGTAGCTTGGAAGAATTTGGTAACATGTGCAGGTGTGGTGTGGGTGTGGCCCCCTGATTAGACAAGCCCAGTAGTGGTGAGTCTGGCTTTTAGAACATTGACAGTTGGTTCTAACTGAGCATGCCTGGCCTTATCATTGACTTCAATGCTAAATTTCTTAAATTAATTAAAAATTGGCCAGGCATTTTTTTAACTTTTAAACTGCAGAAGATGAAGGTCCGAGTATGGAGCAAGGTCAGTAATAGGATTACAGGTACTCTGTAAGCATGGCTGATTTTTAATTAAGTTCAACAAATTATAAGAACTCTGACCAAAAAAAAGTCCAAAAGCAGTCTGGGGTTTTTTCTCTCTCTTTTTACATGTTGAACTCTCGATTCACTGACTGTTTTGTGTATCACCACGAAAATTTAGAGGGTTTTTAAGAGTTTCTGAGTTCAGGACTATAAGTTTTAGAAGGTTTTGTTTTGAAATGAGCTTATGGGAAACATCAGAATGGCATGGGGGGTATTTTCAATGTAACATTGCAGAATGCAAAAACTCCATGCTGGCTATTGTATAAAGCCATTCTCATGGCTGTAAAATACACATCTATCATGTCTACCCCTCACCTTACTCACCTTTTCTTCTAAACTAACAAAACTGGGATTTTACGCATATCCTCTACAACTAAGCCACTGTTATGCACATTTACTCAGTCCGTCCGTCAAATCAGCTCCATTTGCAATTCCTGAATGTATAACAAGCCCTGATTTTGTGCCAATGAGAAGTATCAGAAAATAGATCCTAAATTGCTTATGTTTCTGAAAAACAGAAATCATTTTGGTGCTGAGAAACACATACACTTTGGGGCAGGGGACACTTTGGGAGTTTGGAATCTTGTAAAACTTTTGGGAGTTAGGAAGCTTGTAGACCTGGGTGCTTTTTTTAAGGCCCAGGACTCACTTGCTCAAACATCCTCGACACACAAGGAGGCTCATCTGTCTCAACCACCCAGCAGCTGGCCGGAATCAGGACTGTGTTAAGCTGCATGCCCAGGGCTTTGTGAGAAGCTGCAATGGGCAGAGGAAGCCAAAAGCTGATCTCTCATGGACTGTCTTGAAAGTATGCTTAAATTATTCCATGCTGAGAAGAAATTTAAAAGCTGCCAATATATTAAATTTAAAAACCCATCAATATATATTAGATCAGGTTGGGGAACTTGTTTCTGTTGAGGGAGGCATTCCCTTGGAGGCAATCTGTGGAGGGCGGCATGCCAGCAGCAGTGAATGAGGCCAATTTCTCTCTCTCTCTCTCTCTCTCTCTCTCTCTCACCCCTCTTTTCTCTCTCATCTTTCTCTCTAACACCCCTCTTTTCTCTCTCTAACACCCCTCTTTTCTCTCTCTGACACCCCTCTTCTCTCTCTCTCTCTCTCTCTCTCTCTCACCTCTCTTTTCTCTCTCATCTTTCTCTCTAACACCCCTCTTTTCTCTCTCTAACACCCCTCTTTTCTCTCTCTGACACCCCTCTTCTCTCTCTCTCTCTCTCTCAACACCCCTCTTTTTTCTCTCGTCTTTCTCTCTAACACCCCTCTTTTCACTCTCTCTGACACCCCACTTTTTTTCTCTCTCTCTCTCACCCCCACTCTCTTTCTCTGTTTTTGCCACAGCCTTTTCTTTGCCACCCACTCTCTTTCTATCTCTCTGCCTTTCTATTTCTTTCAGTCACCTCCCTCTTTCTCTCCTCCTCCCATCAAAAATGGACTGCCAGGAGAGGGACATTTATTATTATTATTATTATTATTATTATTATTATTATTGTGAAAAGTTACAGAAAGTTACAGAACATTCCCAATTCTTTACCTCCGTTCACAGCCCCCTAGCTCCGGTAGTGTCCCTCCTCCCTGCCTTGTGACTGACTGTCTGTGCAGATAACGATTTCTAAGAACAAAGTGAGCTGGGGCCTAGTTTTCTTTTTCCCGTAAGTTGATTAACACAAGTTTTATGATGAACATACATAATTTCTAAATCCGCATCAGTCTTCAGTAGGCACCGAAAAGATAACAGAGACGGCGCCTGTCTAATATTTAAGGGGAGGGAATTCCAAAGTGTCGGTGCCGCCACACTAAAGGTCCGCTTCCTATGTTGTGCGGAACAGACCTCCTGATATTTGCAGGAGGCCCTCACCTGCAGAGCACAGTGATCGACTGGGTGTATAAGGGGTAAGACGGTCTTTCAGGTATCCTGGTCCCAAGCTGTATAGGGCTTTGTACACCAAAACCAGCACCCTGAACTTAGCCCGGTAGCAAATGGGCAAAGGTCTGAACAGATCACTGCAGAGAACTTTTTCCTTCCCCTCCCTCCCTCACAGATCATTTCATCTCTCCCCATCCCCTTCTTCTCCCACCCACATGAAATTAGGCTGCAGGCCAGAAGCGAGCCGGTGTTTAGCATCCTTCTCTAGGTCATGCCAGGGGGGGGGGCTGTTGCCCTAATTGCTGTCCTGGCTACCAAATCCTGGCATTCTGTGGCCCAGAGTGGGAGAGAGGGAGAGGGAGGGGGGAACAGCCCTGACACTCATGTCATTATTCAGCTGGCTGCTTCATGGTGTTGCCTTTATTAAGCTCATTTAAGCATGTTGGACAGATGCACTGCGTCTGCATATAGATTTGGGGCAAAATGAGGCAAGCTGAGGGCACCTACGGCGGTGAAATCGCAAGCTGTGTGCTGCTCCCTCACCCAGACGCACCATCATTGCCTCCACAACTTCAGCCTCACCCTGAAGCTCATTGTAGCCCGTAATGAGAAGTGGCGTTTGGACAGCTGAGCTACAGAGAAGGCAGTGCTTTGGGGCTTCCTCTCACTCTTACAGCTGGCACCATTTCCCTACATTAGCATCCCATTAGCATGACGCCGCTCCCCGGGCAGGGGGTGGAGGAAGGGGGTGGCTGGAAGCAAACAGGGGCGCTCAGCCCTTCACCCTCCACCTCACTTTTGTGCCACGTATACATTACACAGGGAAAGGGAGAACTATTCCCAGGTTCATACTTGGGCCTCTCTTCAACTCACTGCACAGTCAGCTTGTGGAACTCCCTGCGACAAGAGGGCCCGCTCATCACTTTCATGACTTTTTAAAAAAACCTCTCTTCCATGACTTTGCCCTGGAACCTCCACAGTCAGAGGCAGTATATCTTTGATTACGAGGTGTGAGGGCCCGACAGCAAGAGGAGGCCATCAGTTCTTCAAGACCACCTTCTTCAAAGCCACCTAACTTAGCAGCCGTCACCACACCCCATTCCATAAGTTAACAGGTGGCTTATGCACACTGCATGGATTGTATTTGTGCTCACAGGCTGTAACTATTTGCTACAGTTATAGGTCTGGAAAGAGAAGTTTCCCCCCAGATCATACTGTTTAGCAACCATGAGAGTGGATTTCCTCTCTGCATACCATGTAGTTTAGTAGCAGTAGTCGATTTTTATCCTACCTTTCCTCCAGGTGGTATACATCACTTCTTCCTCTCTCCATTTTATCGGCACGACAACTCCGTGACGTACGTTAGGCTGAGAGAACTGGCCCAAGGTCACCCAGCGAGCTTCACGGCCGAGTCAGGATTTGAACCCTGGTCTCACAGCTCCAAGTCCAAAGCTGTAACCGCACTGGCTCTCTGTTTTAGGGGAAAGTGGAAAAAATGTGTACAATATAAAGGCAAATTTTCCATGCATTTACAAACAAACAGGACACGGTGGACTTATTATTGAATAAGTTCATTGTTGAATATCACCAGATAAGAATCTTGTCTGTGGTGCTTATAAATATATTCCTTTGTTTTCTTTATGTATTAACTCGGCTTTATAGACAGCACCTCATCATTATCAGGAATCCCAGGGCAGTTTAACAGCTCAGTTAAAAATAAATTGAAATGAAAACACCAGTAAGGATAAAACCAGCGCTGCAGAACTCCAGAGACTAGCAACAGTCATGGCTCTCCAAGATAAGCCCGCTAGTGCCAGGGAGGTTTTTATTCGGTGATAGAAATCCGTCTGATTCTCTGCCATCCATGCCACCAGGACAAGAAAAGTCCTAAGGATGGGATAGGGAGATAAATTCTGTGCAGTTCACAATTAAAGCTGAATCTATCAAATTTGCACTTTCTGGAACATTAACCAAAACAGAACTTCAAAATTTGCACCTAGTCAAATTTTGCAATGCACTTCGCCAGTCAACCAAGGTTTCCAGAAATGCATACGCTGGGAGAAAGTGTACATAGAAATGAATACTTGAGTGAAAATAACACACAACAATGCATTCTTTGACGAGAAACGGACAGCAAAAATGTGTACACGAGTCAAAACTTCCCTACCAAAATGTGCTTATTAGGAGAAATTTGCACACAAATGCTGGAGAACGTTCATGAAGGTTTTTTTTAATCATAACTTGCTGCAGAAATGTGAAGAAATGAATTCAAGAGTGGAAAAATGAGGAACTGAGTCAAAAGCGACAGAGCTTTCCATCCCAAGAGGAGCCCTATTTAAATTCATGTAACTAAGCTGTAACATAGGCCTATCTGTGTGAATGGGTCTACTCTGCGTAGAATTTAGTTGACTACAGCCCTATATATTAGAGGTGGGGAACCTCTTCCAGCCCAAGGGCCACATTTGCTTCTGGACAGGGGTACATGTCGGTGGTGGGCAGGGCCAGGGGAAAACGTTTGTGGAGCAATTAATATATTTTTTACCTTTGTACAGCAGGCTACTTTCTACACACATTCATTCCTCTCCATCCAGACAAACCAAGAACGTTTATGGGTACAAGGCCACATTCCAGCCAAGCAGAGAGTCCCAAGGGTCAAATAGGGAGGCATGGAGGGCCACATTTGACCCCACTGGTCTGAACTTCTCCACCCCTGCTATCAGTGGAGCATGGCAGCCCCAATGTCACTGGGGCAGTGAACCTGCTCTGAGGTTCAGTCCAAACTTTCAAGGAGCTGTTTAAGGGGCTGAAATCTTGAAAGTGCTTCACAGTTCAGGCTAAAACCCAGAGCAGATTCGCTGCCCCCGTGATATTGGGGCCACCTCGCTCCGCTGTCTGCTACATCTGGGCATGACTGGGCATTCGTTCCCTTTCCTTTCTTGCTTTTCCAGGGCAGTTGCACAACCATCAGCCTGATTTCTTTGTGGGGCATTTATACACCTTTCTAAAGTCGTCCCACGCTTTCAATGCCTTTCTTCACCACTGCCCAAACAAAACAAAAAATGTCTTGGGGAACTTCCCTCGTGTGCATTTCCAAAACAATCTGTGAACTGAAACACAGCCGCCTTTGCAAATTCACACTTCTCTGAGTTTTGCAACGCAGTTCTCCAGCGAAGGAACCTGTGCAAATATGCATGTGCTAGTATCAAGTGTGAAGGGAGAGAGACTCCCCGTTTGCCATCAGGAGACGGCTCTTTCTACCTGCCTTGCCCCACCTCCAGCCCTTGGAGCCTTCATAATGAGCGGCTTGCAGAGGCTTTCGTGCCCTGGAGCCGAGGCAGAAGATGCAAGGGGATATAAGAGATGGTTATATCAGCTGGGGGGGGGGTTGCTTTTGGATGCTTTTGCTTGAGCTTTCTTGTTGAGCTTTCATTTACATTTTGATGTATATTTTTTTTCTAGCCTTGCAGTGGTTGTTATTTTATTATGTATGGTCATTATGCTACAGTATTTGGACTGTTTGTTTGTTTATGTAAACCGCTTTGAGCACAGGCTGTTTGTGGAAAATGCGGCACATAAACAAACTGACTATAAATGTGTATATTCATGAAAAGGACATAGAAGAATGCCTTCTGTTATGGAAAATGGCTTTGCAGAATGCCTATCTTGGAGAAAACTGCATACACAAATGTGTATATTAGGAGAAATTGGCACTGAAATACTGATAAAAAATCAGCAAACTGATGTCACAATGTAGAGAACGGAATTTAAGATTGGAAAAACAAGAATCTGAAAAACTGGACAGCCACCTGTCAGGGATGCTTTAACTTGGATTCTTGCACTGAGCAGGGGGCTGGACTTGATGGCCTTACAGGCCCCTTCCAACTCTACGATTCTATGAAATTGACAGATTCATCCATCCCTATCCCTGGTTAATGATGACAATTTCTTCTGTTTCTATACTGCCCTCCCTCTCATAGGAGCCCAGGGCAGTTTACGGAATAATAAAATGCAATCATAGCAAAGCAATAATTCAAATATGAAAACTGCAGATATAAACAAAAAACCTAATGCAGCAGAACCAGCTAGAGAATATCATCCCCTTTCACAGCTGAATAGAGACCAACCATTACCCCAACCCATATATCCAATCTGGACTGAAATGCAGAGTGCACGCATGCCATGTTGGGCCACTGGCCACCTCCAATCTGTTTGTCTTGAAGGCATTTAAGGGTTGCCTGCTGAGACACAGAGAGAAACTCTTCCTGTTGCCCCATCTGCTTTTCAAGCTTAATGGAACCATCACCCCCACACACCCCAAATTATGCCTGCCCCCTGGGGAAGGCAATCTGCCCCCATGCATTTTTAACAAGTTCATTAAACTTTCAGCAAAGCAGACAGCTTTAGGGACAATATTTGGCCTCTCTAGTGCTTCACTATGTAGTTAGATCATCACGGAAAGGTTGCATTGTGGGAAGGAGGGGTGCAAGTGAAGGAACCAGCAGAGGCCTGAGAAAAACAGGAAAAGGACAATGACGTGTTGGTGGTGGTGATTACATTTGATGAGTACATGAAAGGCATTTGCTACCTGTGTTGATGAGTACATGAAAGTCACTTGCTACCTAAAGGTCTCCGAGTGACTTAAAAACAAAAGTAAATACACTATACCTTAGAAACAAAATAATAAAATAAACACCAGCACCCCTATAACAGCCGCAGAAAGCTTTGCACACTAATAACAAACGGTATCATCCTAGTCTATCAAAAGTCAGGAGTGAGAGGAAGATAAGTCTTGACCTGGCACCAAAAAGATGTCAATGAAGGTGTTGGGTGGACCTTGCTGGCGAGCACATTCCACAGACAGGGAGCCACCAATGCAAAGGCCCTCTCCCTTGTCACCACCCTCCGAGCCTCTTTTTTGGGAGAGAGGGGCCTGGAAAAGCACCTCCGAAGCAGATCTGTTGAAAGGATGGGAGGCTTGCAAATAAAGGGTACTGTGCGGTGGGGTGCCATCACAGCAGTTTTCTTTGGACAGGGTGGCAGACCTGGAGGGGCTTTGCAAATCTACGAAACTCTTGGGAGCACCACAAAATACCCATTTCACAGAAGAAAAAGTGGCAGTGCTCAGGACACACACACACCACACCCCCAAAAACGAGGAAAACATCTGCACATACCCCAAAACAAATGAACATAGACAAAAAAAGCAACTCACAAAAAAAGGAAAAACACCCCCACAAACAAACAAAAAATAGAGGCAACCCCCACACACACACACCACGAAACAAGCAACCAAAGAAGGAAGCAAAACACCCCCATGCGAGGCCAGAGGAACTAAGGATGAGAATAATAATGAGAGAACAGGGGCCGTGGTGTCTGAGGGCACCATGGTGCCCACAGGTGACACATTGGGGACCCCAGACTTAAATAGTTAAGAATTAATTCAGTCATGTCTCCTGGGCGAGATGGCCCCTTGCTTCACTTCATTTGGACAATGATGGGAGCTGTTTTTCTCTGGGATGATCCCAGTGGGAAGCACAGCTGAATATTTGTCCAACAGCGCGCATCTCATCCCGCAAAAGTGGCTGCCCCCCCCAGCCATTAGCCCCACCCCACTCCAAATTGATTCAGGGCCAGATTCAGGTTGAGCTTTGCCCAGGTTGGGGGTGATCTGGGGCCCTGAATTAGGTTGGGGGGCAGCGACTATGCACAACCCTACAACAAGCCATTCTCCCCTCTCTTGAATTTGTTCAGGAGAGTAGCTTCTTTCCTGTTTTTCCCCAGACAACCCGATTGGCAATTAACATGGAGTTTACCCAGGAGCCGACTTGTGCAGCAAAGTGCTTCACTTTGAGTTTGCAAGTTCCCTTCTAGGCTCCTTTGACTCCTTGCCAAAGTAGAGGTATGGGTTCAGAGCAAAGTTATTGCTGTTGCACTTTAATGCCATGGCTTGCTTTGTGAATCTGGGAAAGTATTGCTCAACTGAGATGCCCCAGAACTCAGATCAATAGCTCTGCAATCAGTTTTCACAGGTGAGATCTTAACCTTTCTATAAAAAACGAAGGACAAGAATTCCCTCGACTAGGAAGGCCCAGACTACAGCCACAGGAGCAGAACCCGTCCCCTGAAGCCGCTGCTGGAGCCATGTCAAGTTCAATCATCACACCTTGTGGCACACAGTGTGCAGCAGGACTCCTGTACCTTTCATGGGTATACAGAAGAGAATTTCAGCTTCCTTTATACACACACACGCACAAGAATTTGTGCTGCTGATATTCCTACGCCTACTAAGCCTTCATCCAATTTTGTAGGACAAAAACCTACCCCCAGCACAGTTCTCATTGTGCAAGTTATACATAAGCGGACCTACAGGGTAGTCTTTCTAGGACAATGTCACAAACGGTCACGTGTACAACATCCCCATATTTCAGCCAGTGACCACTTACTGTCTTCCTTCTGGAAACAAACTAATAAAAACCTCCTGCGGCATAAAATGGCCCAGAAACGCATCGCGGTGCATCGACTACCCCAGCCCATGTTAGTGCACTGGGATAATTATAACACCCCATCATTTTTTCCTAGAACAAAGTGCACTGGAGTCAAGTGCACAGAAACATTCTGCCTCCTCCGAATAAGTGCTTTCTGGCTCTGGGTGTTTGGGTATCGTCAAACATTCTTCTTCTGACACCACAGGCACAAATGTTATCTGGAGTCAAGATATCAGCCCGCCATAGATCAGAAATCTTGTTGGGGTATAAAATACACCCCAAAAGCCATTCGTGTGATTTGTTTTCCTTGGCATTGGATGAAGGCTAAACTAGGCCCTCTTCTCTGTTTCATTTGCCCTCCTTTGCACCCGGGCAACAGGATGGCCTACCCCCTTCAAGCGAGCTGCTAATCCCAATCCACTCCCATCAACCTCAAGGCTGGGGAGCTGTCCAGCAAGGCAAGAGCAAGAGGTGTTCTGAGGCAAAGTCTGCTAAATCAGCAGGGGAACTGTCCAGCCAAGCCGCAGTCCAAGAGCACGAGGCGCTGAGCAGGATGAGATGTTGCTTCAGCGACAGCCAGGCGGCAAAGAGAGCTCTTTCATAGCTGTCCCTACTACTTCACTGCTTGTTTTCATTGTTTATTTACTGGATTTATATCCCGCCCTTCCTCCTAAAGAAGCCTAAGGCAGCAAACGCATCAACACAACATTTTAACAACAGTCCCTTAAAACTATGATTAAGCAGCAGACTACAGTGATTGTGCATCAGGCCCAAGTCTGTTTGCATTCCCAATACTGCATATTCTAAATATTGCAAGGGTTGAAGCAACTTAGCATACTGCACAAGGTTAAAAGGGTCTTTTCCCCCGTCTACAAAGTCCAGATGACTGCTTTGTCTAATTTTTGCTTTTATAAAAAAGGAAAAACAGCTTAGAGGCAGCTATAGGACAGAACTTGGAAAGAAAACCAGCACTGAAAACTGGACCCTAATCCAGAGTACATGTCAGTTCTTCCTTCCTGCTCCTGAGTAGGAGTCTTGTATTAACAGTTATGTGTCGCACTTCCCACCTCTGTTCCTGGGGCTGGTTGTGGAGGCTCTGGAGCTGGGCTATGTGTCTAGTGCACATTGGGGGCTTGCAGGTGCCCCAGAGAGAGAGAGAGATCTTCTGGACTGAAAATGTTCAGAAAAGGACAGCCAGAATGATCGAGGGGATGGAGCAACTCCCCTATGAGGGAAGGTTACAACATTTGGGGCTTTTTTGTTTAGAGGAAAAGCAAGTAAGGGAAGGCATGATAGAGATGTATAAAATCATGCATGGCATGGAGAAAGTAGATAGGTTCTCTCTCTCTCTCTCTCTCTCATAAGGATGATCAGGGGACTGGAAACAAAGCCCTATAAGGAGAGACTGAAAGAACTGGGCCTGTTTAGCCTGGAGAAGAGAAGACTGAGGGGAGATATGATAGCGCTCTACAAGTACATGAAAGGTTGTCACATAGAGGAGGGCCAGGATCTCTTCTTGATCATGCCAGAGTGCAGGACACGGAATAATGGGCTCAAGTTGCAGGAAGCCAGATTTCGACTGGACATCAGGAAAAACCTCCTAACTGTTAGAGCCACACGACAATGGAACCCATGACCTAGAGAGGTAGTGGACTCTCCGACACTGGAGGCCTTCAAGAGGCAGCTGGACAGCCATCTGTCGGGATGTTTTGATTTGGATTCCTGCATTGAGCAGGGGGTTGGACTTGATGGCCTTATAGGCCCCTTCCAATTCTACTATTCTAGGATTCTATGATAATACTAGAATTTGGGGCCATCTAGTGAAGTTCAGTGTTGGAAGAATCAAGAGAGACAAAAGAAAGTCCTCCTTAACACAGCACATAGTTAAACTGGGGGACTCGCTCCCACTAGAGGCAGTGATGGCCACCAACTTGGATGGCTTTGAAAGAGGACTAGACAAATTCATGGAGGATAATAAGGCTATCGATGGCTATTAGCCATGGTGGCTATGTTCTGCCTCCACTGTTGGAGGCAAAAACAAAAGAGGACTATTTTGACAATCGTATTGTCTTTTTCACAGCATCCTGAGACACAATCTCTTTTGTTTTGGAGTCCATTTTGGATACTCTCTGGATTTTGCATTTTGGATGCCAGTTGCCAAAAATCTCAAGGGAGTGTGCTCTTGCACTCAGGTCCTCCTTGTGGGCTTCCCATAAGGGGCATCTGGTGGGCCACTGTGAGAACAGGAAGTTGGGCTAGATGGACCACTGGCCGGATCCAGCAGGCTCTTCTTACAACTGGTAGCATTGGGCTGTCCATCAGTGGGCTGGCTGGGGCAGGTGAGAACTTGAGTCCTACAACAGCTGAAGGGCACCCTCAGCTTAGGGCTTCTGCATGACTACCAAATGCAAATTAAGTGATGTAAATTATATTTGCATAATGTATAAGGTAATGAAAAACCACCTTTCTTTTGTGCTGAATTCTGAGCTTATTTTCAAAGCAGAGGGTATGCACAGATTTGCAACTACACTCCAGCAACGGAGTGCTGAATCATACAAGCAAGAGGCAGGGGTGGTTTCAGCTGGAACAAGCTCATTTTCGCTGAAATCCACCTTGCCGTTCCCTGCAAAGTAAATCTCCCTTTAGCCTGCTTCTTTACACGTCCCACTCCTTCTTTTTCAGGCAAAAATCACACATGCCTCTACGCCAAGATACACATTCTGAAAATTAACCACCCATTGCTTTCTGCCGTCAGGTCTCAGTGCTGTCTTCGCTGCAACGCAACACGTTTCTGACATCGAACATGACAAGGTCTGTTTGCTTCTCCCCACCGAGCTGAGCCCAAAGCTCTCAATGTGCCAGCGGCAGAAAGTGGAGAGTGAGAGACTTAAAAGCCATTCGGAGATGATGGTGATATAGAAATAACTGTATCGGCACTGAGGCCTCTCGTTCCAATACGCGAGTTTCCAAAAATTGGGAAAGGTTATTGCAAAGGTCTCCTTCCCATTTGCAATTCCGATAAGGTCCTAATGACGTCAACAAACAGCAAGTTCTTTTGTTTCATGGAGAAGTTGGGATGGAAACATCTGCCAGTTCTGGTTCGCTCCGTTTCTTATTTTTCCAATCCGAAATTCAGTTCTTCAACATTTCTATAGCAATTTGCAAACTGTTTAAAAAAAAAACAAACCTCCTGAAAATTCTTCAGCATTTTAGTGCAATTTTATTTATTTAATGCATTTATATACCACCCCATAGCCAAAGCTCTCTGGGTGGTTTACAGCAATTAAAAACATTAAAAACAAATATACAAATTTTAAAACACAAAAAACAATTTAAAAACACAATTTAAAACATTTAAAAACAATTTTAAAACATATGCTAAAATTCTCCGAATAAACACCTGTTGGTAGGCAGTTTTGACAGTGGAAACATTTTCACAAGCCATTTCTCATCGTATTATTTATCTATTTATTATTTGATTTATATCCAGCCCTTCCTCCCAGCAAGTGCCCAGGGCTGCATATGATGCACTTTTGCATGTTATTTTCACTCACATATTCACTTTATGCACAGTTTCCCCTGACATATGCATTTCTGTAAACACGGTTTGGTTGGCAAACTGCATTGCAAAACTCAAGTGCGAACTTTGAAGGATGGCTGGGTTGCGGTTCTCACGTTGTTTCTGAAAGTGCAAATTTGATAGATTCGGTTTGAAATGCAAACTGAGTCAAATTTATCTCCCATCTCGATGGACGAGGAAGATTTCTCTGATCAACAAACCTGCAGAGAGAATCAATGCTATCAGATGCTGGTTGTTGTCCATTATTTTACAGCTCTTTTTTAAAAAAAAATCCAGTTAATTTGAATTGCCTTCACACACTCACACCCCATCTCAAATTTCCTTCTGAAAAAAAATGGAAATGGACTGCCTTCAAGTCAATTCCAGCTTATGGCGACCCTACCAATAGGGTTTTCATGGTCAGCGGTATTCCAAGGGGGGTTACCATTGCCTTCCTCTGAGGCTGAGAGGCAGTGACTGGCCCAAGGTTACCCAGTGAGCTTCGTGGCTGTGTGGGGATTCGAATCCTGGTCTCCCAGGTCGTAGTACAACACTCTAACCACTACACCACACTGGTTCTCTGAAGCGCCTTCCTTAAAAATTAAGATATCTCATGCTGAATCAAATATCCCAGAACACGTGAAAAGGAAAGAAAAACCAAGTTGGATCTGATTAGTATCCAACTAATCAAAGTAGCAAAACTGAATTCCTGCAATGAGCAGGGGGTTGGACTCGATGACCTTATAGGCCCCTTCTGACTCTACTATTCTATGATTCTGTGACACAGTTAAAAATTAAGGGATACAGACTGAAAACAAGAAGAAAAGAAAGAGATCAAGAGAGTGATCTATATTTAATGCCCTGAGGAAGGTGTGGTAGTAGCATTGAAGCCTGCTCCGCCTGTAATTGGCTGAGCTACCCTGATGTCACAGAAAGCTGAGTCAAGGAGAATAGCCTCTGGCTACTATTGACGCCATGCCCCAACGAAAGGGCAAAACTGACAGACAGGTCTAGGAAATGAAGTATGGAATAAACTTGGCCAAGAGATATATAGGAGGAGAGAATAATCCCAAAACCAGCCACATCTGTGAGTGCAGGCCTCACATCAATGTTAGGAGCATCAAAAACATGGAGAATAATGGTATTAAAGGCTACTAGCCACAATGGCTATGCTCTGCTTCCACAGTCGGAGGCGGTATGCTTCCAAATACCAGTAGCTGGAAATCGCAGGAGGAAAGAGTGCTCTTGTGCTCAGGTCCTGTTTGTGGGCTTCCCATGGGGGCCTCTGCTTGGCCACTGTGAGAACAGGATGCTGGACTAGATGGACCACTGGCCTGACCAAGCAGGCTCTTCTGATGTTCTTTGGTCCCTAATATGTTTTTTGAATTGTTCTTCTTCTTCATTTGATATTTATCTATTTAAATCGCTGCTACAAAAACCTAAGAAAAAAATCTCAAAGCAGTTTACAACCTAAATTTTAAAGTGAAACATCAAACTAAAACATTACAGATAAAGGCCAAACGTAAAGTAGACATTTAAAGCAATGTTACTAATAGGAGAACGAGATACGATCTTTTAAAAAATAAAAATTAAAAAAAACACAGCGGATAAAAAATCATACAATAATAGAATTAACTCCATAAAACAGCCCCGTTGGCAACTCAACGAAATCTCTTCAGGCTACATCTCCTTGTCAAAAGGCTTCTAGCCGGCAGTTGGAGTTGCCGTTGCATGAACATTGGGTGTTTTTATGTGACTTTCTGTGCCTGCTCCCAAATATAGGCGGGAGCGAGGGGGGAACACCCAGCTGAATCTCCTTCCAGAAACACACCATCCCTTCCCTTCCTACAGGGCCGGCAACAGGCAGGACTGGGCCCTTGGCCGCCAGCCTGCCCTGGGCCAGTGGCTTCATAGCCCAACACCCCCATACAATGGCCACAGGGCTAATAAGCCTACCCATGTTCCCCATCCACTTTTCGTGTCGTGCGAATGATGTGCACGCGCAGCGTTCATGCCTGCCGTCAATCAAGATGGCATCAGGAGCGTCAGTCCCTTAGGGAAACCCCTGCCACCACCTCCGTCGATAGCAGGCATGCACTACAGGACAGGAGAGGTAGGTGGGGCGGGCAGGCTTATTGAAGTCCATGCTGTCTGTATTGGGGGGTGCCTGGGAGATCCCTCTCCACAATCCACAGCAGGGTCAGGTTGCAGGACCCGATGCTGCCATGGATCAGGAAACAGGAGTACCACCTTCCCACCCTAAGGAGGGCCCCCTCTGGGCTGCAGAAGCCCTCGGCCAGGGCCCAACCTGACCGCCCTCTGGCACCGGCCCTGCCTTCCTTGATACTGTTGCACGCACCCCAGTCTGCCAGCAGGGAGAGACTTCTAGGAGTTCAAGCATCTCCCCGGAGTTCAGTTTCCTTAGAATGAAGATCAACGGAGACTGTGGCACCTTTAGGATATATGGCTTTATTTATACATATATACAATCTCAGCGTAAGATGTAAAGGGATCATCAGCATTAATGCTCCAACAATTTTGCTTTACTCTTAGGTTTCTTGGGAGTCTCCCCAGAGCCATAGAGTGGGATTCAGCACAGAGAGCAAGTCAAACCTCTGCCTCTTTCCAGACCAGACTAAACAGAAAAAAAACTAGCTCTGGGGCTTAGGATGGAGTAGCCTACCCTCTGCTGAAGGAGCATCATTGGTCAGTTGTTCCTATGGCAACACGTCTGCTCTTGAACACATCTTTAGGCATGTTAATGAGGGCACTTGACAGAGTCGGCCAGATCCCTTATCTTAACAAATGAACTGGCTTGACCATTTCAGTAGATTCCTTCTTACAAATCCCAACCTTAACGCTACGGAATCACAGGCTTGGTGGGGACCCAAAGACATCATCCATGACAACCCCTCAATCCTAACAAAGGAACTGGCTTGACCAGTTCAGAAGATTCCTTCTTTACAAATTCCAACCTTGGGGCCACAGAATCACAGGCTTGGAGGGTACATCATCCATGCCAACCCCCAAACCTAAAATAATATGTTGTGCACCACTTTAAGCACAATTTCGTGGGAAAGTGGTATATAAACAGATGATGGTGATGAAAGCCAAAAGACTTTTCAGAAAGTAGACCTGATCAGAAACACACTAGAACAGGGATGAGGAACACATCTGACCCTCCAGATGTTGCTCTACTCTAAATCCCATCAGCCCCAGCCAGCAAAAGTATGGGCAGGGATGATGGAGGTGGAGTCCAGTAACATCCAGAGGACCACAAGTGCTCCACCCCTGCACTAGAAGAAAGGAATTAACAACGAACGAACGGAGTCAGGGCAAAAATAGACATTATCAAAGATCTGGAGTTCTCACAAGGGACCACCTCAACCCTTATATCCCAGCTCGATCGCTGAGATCCTCTGCAGGAGCCACTTTGATCGTCTCCTGAATTGGCGAGGCTCATTCAACACCGACCCAAAATCGAGCCTCCAGAGTCACAGGCCCAGGTCTCTGGGATGCTCTGCCCACAGAGGCACCTCCTCATTTAACTTTTAACCACCTGCTGAAAACCTTTCTGTTCTGCCAGGCTGATGCAGGTGGTTAAGACGATGTCTTTTTTGCAATAGTTGACCTCTGTTTTTACTGTATTTCTTAATTTTTTTACCATACTTTTTTTTTTTACTTGTTGTAAAGCGCTTTGATGCTTTTAAATGAAATAACGGCATACAATTGTATATTTATAAATAAAGAAGTCAATACTAATTTTTCCTTCCACCACCCCCTTTTTCCCTAACAGAGGAAATGAGCCCCCCAGATGGTCTGCCACACATGCCCTGCACAAATGAACCGGAGCTACAGAAATGGGTGAGATCTCCCCGTGTTCATTGGCGAGGGGCTGGCAGCTCACAGGGGAGGACGACGCAGCTTTTGCATCTTCCCGGAAAAGCCACAGGCTTCCATCAGAAACACGTCTCTCCTGCCCCACACCCCCATCACAAAGAAAGCCAGTCTCTTGTGGTTGAGTTTGCGGCCAGCCCAGGGCTGTCAATGTCGTTAAGTAGTTTTCCACCTCTCTCTTGCCTTCTGCTATTGAAAGCTTTTAATGCATTGGGCAGATCTGCTTCCAAATGTTCTGTTGAACGGGATCAACCCAATTAGAGAGGACTATCTGTTCCTGTAGAGCAAGGAGAGTGAACACAGGCCTGGAGGCCAAATGCGGCCTCTATCTGGCCCTTGGAACTCAACCCAGACCACACCCCTCACTGGCCCTCTTTTGCAATGTGTCCTTGAACTCTGATCATACCTCTTGCTGGCTGTGATGGAGGAGAGGAGTGCGTGTGGAGTGTGTTAGAAACTAGCCCACAGAACAAAGGTCACATTTACATCTGTTGCTCCACTTAACTTTGGGCCTGGCATAATGGAGCAAATTGTTAGGTTTGAATCCTGCAAGCCCCTGTTCTCTAAGTCGCTACTGGAGCTCAGAGCCAAATACAAAGGGGAAGGGGGACGAGAAGCTGCAATCTGGAGACCATGCCCTGCCCTGTGTTCAATATACATCAGCCGCGGGCCATTCTGCAAGCTCATAATAAAATAAAATAAAAACACCCAGCAGAGCTGACAGATACAGACTCTGAGAGGTACGAAGATATAAAAAGCAATAAAATGGTCAGCGGTGAGAAAGTAAAGAGGAGAGGGTTTTGCAGTTTGTCTTGTTTTTTTTAAAAAAATGTCATTTTTAACAAACACAAGACACCAACAGTAACAACCCCTATGGAAGAGGGACCTAAAAACTTGTCTGCAGAATAAAAGTGACCCGCTACGTTCTGGAAAACGGTACCTGTAAGTATTATAAAGTTGACAGCAAGAGCAGGGAAGCGACACAGCTCCATGTTAAAAACCAATATATTAATCGAAAACCAGCAAGTCCCTGATCTTATTCCATGAATCCCTGTCCTCCCTGTCTGGCCCTTGGCAGTCTCCCCATGCCACACCCCTCCCTGGCCCTGCTCTGCACCTCCCACAAGTCTTTTAATCTGCAGGAGGCCCTCACCTGCAGAGCGCTGCGAGGGCCTCCCGCAAATGCCACCTCATCTGGAGGTACGCTCCGCACAACATAGGAAGCGGACCTTTGGGATAGCTTTCGCGCTGTCCTATCTTCATGAAACAACATGTTATGATTCAGCTAGGAACCTCAGGCGACCAACCCAGGCTTTGTTAATTTAAATCAGGGGTGGGGAACCCTCTTCCGCACTGGGGCTTCATTCCCTTCTGGGCAAATTTCCAAGGGTCACGTGTCAGTGGTGGGCCAGGCCAGAGCAAAACTGGGTGGCGCCACGGATGTAGATTTCAGCCTTGCACCGTAGGCTGCACACTCGCCCCTCTCTCTCCTCCATCCATCCAAGCAAGCAAGGAGAATTATCACATCCCAGCCAGGCACAAACACTCAGGGCCAGGGAGGGGTGTGACCCAGGGAAAGTTTGGAAAGCTGGATAAAGAGGCCTGAATCTGGACCCTGGGCCGGAGCTCCCCAGCCACCCCAATTTAAAATCAACATGTGGTGGTCTTTCTCTACTCAGACCACACACACAAGACCTACCCCCAACAGTTGTCAGGGTCCACCCGCTAGTAGGGATGTGCTGGAATTCTGCCCAACTTGGGTTTGCTACCAAATTTTCCATTAATGTCCTTATTTGCTATCGTTGCAGATTGGATCTTTTTGTAGCAATTTCCTACGGCTGTTTTGGGAAATTCTAAAACATTGCTGCATCTAAAATGTTGATATTAGTATTGGGGTTTTTTTTAAATGGATACAGTATTTCCTTCAATTTATCAACATTTCCTTTAAAAATACAAATATTTCCTTTAAAAATAACAATATTAATATCAATATTATTTCCGAGGGAGAGGAAAATAGACGGGTCTGCAAAAGCAGCGGCTTTCAGACAGAGCTCGAATCGATACCAGCCCATTAGATTGACAGAATGCTTTTGAAACGGCACTGTCCAACAGATCCTATCCCTACCCGCTAGGAAGAACCCTCCAGGCCCTGCACAGTTAGAAAGGAGAGCTAATCACATGACTCTTCTGGCATCCACAGGATGATGCTGATTCTCTCCCCCAGGCTTCAAGACACAGCAGCCCCCTGCTTGGTTACTGATCTGTCACTGGGGAGGGAATGCAAGACAGAAGGAGAAAAGAGCCGTGGGTGTTGGGATTACAGCGGGGGCAAAGAGCCATAATCAATGTCATACAGCCCTGGCCCACCCCCATCCATCTCTCTGCAACCTGTTCTTACTACAACAGGAACTGTTCATTTCCATTTGCATTGGGGCATGTTGATCATTTATTTTCAAGATGGCCAGTAGTGGCAGCTGGGGTCCATTGGGACTGGTAGAGCGGAAGGCAGGGAGGCCCAACAATAGGCGAGGCCAGAGCCAATGACACGTGGAGCCAACTAATTCGACTTTTTCTCCCCATCCTCCTCCTCCCTGCAGAGTTCTGCAAGGGGAACACTGAGAGGAAGCTGACCATCATCTGCTGAACAATGTCAGATTCCCCGTGGAGAAAGAGGAGAGGCAAGGGTTGCTGGGCCATGAATACTGCTAAGTGATGTATAGGTCTACCAGGACCATGGATAGCTCCAAGTGGTGGACAGGACTACCAGGACCATGGATAGCTCCAAGTGAGCAACTTGCTTCAACCAAGGTTGGGAGCAGATCAAGGCCTTTGAAGCCTCTGTCTACAGCAGTGTTTCCCAAACTTTTTTTTTTTTGCTAGTCTACAGTTCCCATAATTCCTGACCATTGGCCATGCTAGCTGGGGCTGATGGGAGTTGTAGTCCAGCAACAAACAAACAAAAAAGTTTGGGGAACACTGGTCTACAGACAACCTCCTCCAGGCTCCACCCCGTTGTAGGGAACTTTAGAGCTTTAACGGGCCAGCCCTCTAGCTTGAAGATAGGCACTCCTCCTCCATTCTATGGCATTCCTCCTATTGCTCTCACTGTGCCACCGGAGTGGTGATGCTCAGAGGAAACCAGCTGGCTCTTCCGACTCAGGGGAAGGTGCCCGTAAGGGGTCTGAGCTCCGGCCCCAGAGACCCTGGCAGTCTGGGAGGTCCTTCTGCCCAAGAGACTCAGGGGGCAAGGGTCTCCCTATCTTCAGCAGTCAGCCCTGAGCCCTGAACCTGACCCACCACCTCCCCTGGTGCCCCTGCAGCCTCCGACTCCATGTCTCAATCACAGCCAGATTCAGAGGTCATAACACCAACAGCCAGGGTCACCCCTTGAACTGATTGTAAGTAAGAAGGCAGGCAAGTGTGGGCTGGTAGAGGGTAGAAACCCATTTCCCTAAGGCACCAGCCTCCACAGCACCTGAGAGGTCCCCAGGCTAGGACTTGCTGCTGAAAACCATAATGGAAGGTTCCTCTCCCTTTCCCATGCAAAGAGTCTACCTCACCTGCAATTTTGTCAGAGGAAACTGCCTTATACGGAGTCAGGTTCTTGGTCCATCTAACTCAGTATTGCCTACACTGACTGGCAGAGGGTAGGAGGCTCTCTTAGGCCGACCTGGAAACGCCAGGGATTGAACCAGAGACCTTTTGCATGCAAATCAGGTGCTCTGCCACTGAGGTACAGCACCTCTCTTCACGTCACTTGCTTTTTGCCCCTGAATTAAACTTCTGTGCCTCTCAGATCAACCAGGTTCCTCCTCTGGAGACATCAAGCCTTCTCCCCTTTAGCAAATGCTGGATCTGCCGATTCTCACTCATGCGCCCTACCCCTAACCCACTCCTCAAAATATGGCACAATGGAATGAAGGGGAGGAGGTGATGGGACCATCCTTTACATATTGAAAGAAATAGCCTACTTTTCAATCCATGCTCATCTTCGACTGCACATCAGGATGGGGAGCTGTCCAGCAGGGCAAAGAGCAGGGCTGTGGGGAAGTGTTGCTGAAGCAGCAGGGGAGCTGTCCAGCACAAGACCAGGCGCTGAGTGGAAGGAGATGTTGCACTAGCAAGTGAGTAATTTGATAGCTGCCCCTTCAGGGGATCAGCAGGGCCCAATTCAACAGGACAGATCAGTTCTTGCTCCCTCCTGTCAAGTGAGGCTCACCAGATGTGCACTGTGACAATATTCTGGGCTCCTCATAGTCACCTAGCTGCCGGCCGGCAAAAACGGCACATTTAGTGTGCAAAACAGCTGGAAAGACCCTGAATCTGGAGAGGAGTGGATTTACCTGCCTTCCTTTCCTTTATTGATCCGCAGATGTTTTCTCTGCGCTGCGCCCTACTGCTTCTCAGCTCCAAAATCAATTCCCCAGAATGGGAGAGCATGCTGTTTACTTCTGCTTGCTACCACTGAGCTACTTGCTACACTAATGGATCTAAACAACACAAAAATAAACAAAAAATTAGTGAGCAGCAAGATGTAGTTTCCCTTCCCAAGCAAGGCTCAGAGGTTGAAGACTTCATGTTCTCAATTCTTTCAAATTCATTATTAGGGTTACATCCTGCCTTTCTGCCAATGCGCTTACGGCAGTGTGTATGATCCCCCCATGTTTATCCCCACAATAACCCACAATAATAGATTAGGCTGACAGACAGTGACTGACCCAGGAGCTACGCAGAAGATGTTGCGCCAGCAACAGC
This sequence comes from Rhineura floridana, assembly GCF_030035675.1. Classification (NCBI taxonomy): domain Eukaryota; kingdom Metazoa; phylum Chordata; class Lepidosauria; order Squamata; family Rhineuridae; genus Rhineura; species Rhineura floridana. The sequence continues at coordinate 1,962,509 of NC_084500.1, read as the reverse complement.
CAGGCAGTAAGTGAGACATTTTATAGCTTCCTCTCTTGGCGTATTTGCAGGACCCAGATCTGAAGGATGCATTGGTTCTCCTGTGTCAAAGTCAGCAATAGCAGACACAAACTAGCCTGGACTTTGGCTTCAACCCTGGCTCATCACAGACTGTTCCAGGCATCCCAAGAGTGCCACTAGAGCAGGAGTGGAGAATATCTGTGGCCCTCCAGACGTTGTTGGGCTCTGACACCCATCAGACTCAGCCACAATGGCCAATGATCAGGGGCTATGGGAGATGTGGTCTAGCAACTTCAGGAGGACCACAGGTTGCCTGCCTCTACTGTAGGGGGGCTGGAGTTTACTAGCCAATGGGGTGTCAGGTTCCTAAATTTGGCACACTCCCCAAGCGACACATCTTCCGGTGTGGTGGTCCCAGAGGGGAGGGTTGTCAGGATCCAGCAATTTACATTGATTTCCCCCATACGGGACACTCAGCCACATGAGGTAAAGGACAGGATGGCACCCCTGTTTGCAAAAGCAGACCAGACTGGAAGCTGAATCTTATTTCAACACTGTCAACAGGAGAGTGTCCTGCACCGCACCAAATGGCAGTAGGCTAGCTGGAGGGGGGTGGAGGAAAAGCCCCATGGCACGCATAGATCTTCCCTCCAACAGAAGGGCACAACCAGAGTGTTTAGGAGAAATGGATGGGTGTGGCTACAGCTGCCCCCGACAACATCTGTTGTTTCACTCTGCCTATCAGGAGTGTGGTCATCCCGGGTCCCGCCAGGAAGGGGTTAGATCCCTTACTTTTTGGGAGCCCAGCTGGTTATCTCTGGAATGGCCCTAGATGCAATGAACAAGCCCAGTTCTGCAAGGGAGGCCTCCCGGTTCAACAGGACGCAGCGGGATGCCTCCTGCACGCCTCGGTCTGCTCTTCCCTGGGCAAGCAGCGCCTGGCTTGAATAAATGATAACCCTGGACCAATTAGGGAGCACTCTCGCCGAGGAGGCCTTCGCCAAAGGGCGAGCTGCAGACAGAGTGCTCCTCAGCTTCTCCCTTTAATGCATTCAATAAAAGTTTATTAAGATATTAAACTGCTTATTAAATGGGAAAGCGCTCGCAAGCATAATGGAAGGTGCCAGAGGCACACTGGGTGGAGAGGCAGTTCCCGGCCTTGTTGAGGTGGGAGACGCTGAAAGCAAACTTGGCAGAGACGAGACCGTTGCAGGGAGAGGGGGCCATTTGGGAAGCGCCGCAATCCCTTTGGCTGGGGCGCAGAGCTTCGTTTGAGTTCAATTCTGGGAAGAGGTGGGTCTCTCTCTCGCTTGTTTTTGGCACAGATTGGAGGAAGAGAGAGTTCAGTTTGGAAAACGCCAGGGTTGCCATAGCACCTCCTACGTTCCAAACAAAAAGTGTTATGGAACCCTGAAATGGCAGCTTAAATCTCCAGGGCCTGAGACGTGGCTGCATAATGTAGACTGAGAGAACTTTGTCTACATTTCTCATTTGACCAGAAATCTCACAAAGCAGCAAGCGGGCCAGAGGCCAGAGGCAGGGAACCTCTGGGCTTCTTTACCCAGCCCTCAGACTCTGCCCAAGTTATGCCTTCCACTGACCCCATTTCATGCCCCCTCTGAGTGCATTTGCCTGGCTGGGATGTACTGGCTGGGAATTGCACTGGTTGCCCATTTGCTACCGGGCCAAGTTCAAGGTTCTAGCTTTGGTGTACAAAGCCCTATACAGCTTGGGACCAGGATACCTGAAAGACCGTCTTACCCCTTATATACCCAGTCCATCACTGCGCTCTGCAGGTGAGGGCCTCCTGCAGATGTCATCTCTTCAGGAAGTCCATTCTGCACAATGTAGGAAACAGACCTTTAGTGTGGCAGTACCTACCCTGTGGAATTCCCTCCCCTTAAATATTAGACAGCCGCCATCTCTGTTATCTTTTCGGCACCTATTGAAGAAATACCTTCTTTCAACAAGCCTTTTAAGTAGAGACCTTATCCCAGCCTGTGTTGGAATTGCTTTTTAATATGTTTTTAAGCCTTTTAAAAAAAGTTTTTAAAGCTTTTTTTTTAAAAAGATGTTTTTAAAGATGTTTTATTTTAATATATTTTAAAGTCTGTTTTTATGATGTTATAGTGTTTTTAGTGCTTTTGTTTGCCACCCTGGGCTCCTACTGGGAGGAAGGGTGGGATATAAATCAAATAATACCTTTGAACTGTGGCAATGCCTCTTGCTTGCTCGCATATATATTTATATTTTTACGTTTATATATATCCTGCCCCTCCTCCCAGTAGGAGCCCAGGGCGGCATAGAGATATTGGGGGTGGAGGGGGGAATGTAGCACAGCCTTTCCCGACCTTTGGGTCCCCAAATGTTGCTGGAATCCAACTTTCATCAGCTGCAACCAACACGGCCAATGGACAGGAATGATGTCTGAGTTTCTTTCCTGGACTTTTTTCTTCTTCTTAATAATGTTATTTGTTATTTAGTTTAATTTTTGTAAATTGTATTGCTTTCATTGATTTTTTTTATACTTGTGTTTATTTTTCTTTGTAAGCCGCCTTGAGGGTCTTTGGTTGAAAGACGGGGTATAAATAAGTTTATGATGATGATGATAAAACTGCAGTCCAGCAACATCTGGGGGTGCAACAAATGTTGGGAAAGGCTGATGTAGAAGAAACCTCCGGCTTTTGGGTATCTCTAATGCAGACTACTGAAGATACGGTTCGCATCTGTCGTTTGCCCACTTTGGCCTCTGGTTTTGCCCACCATTGGCACGTAGTCCCTGGAAGATTCCTCAAAAGGGCCTTTGGGCTTTGACCTTAAAGGGCCACCTCTCTGGCCTGCAGATGGGCACTTCTTCTGCACTCCAGGGTATTGAGAGAAAAGCACCAACACACATTGCAAGTGGCCTTGCAAAAGGTCTGGGTTCCAATCATGCTTCAGTCTCAGAACCAGGCTTCCACACTTGTAACATGGGGGTACAGCGTGGCCACTGGATTGGGCTGATGGGAGTTGTAGTTCAAAAAAGTAACTTTTCCAAGCTCTGAAAAATCCTCACCCGCCTTACCAAGTTGCCATAAGGGCAACGAGATAACGTCCATGACAAGCTTTGAAAAGATTTTTTATTATCATCATTCCTATCTGGCTGCAGCTGCTCTGCAGGGGCTCAGTTGAGGTCTCCATTTACCTTGCCCTACTGTATCGTGAAATTGAGTTGCGGCCCCAGGAGTGACATAAGACACTAGTCCTGAGGAAGGTCACAGGGAAGTGGCGCTGAGCTCACTGGGCTCTGAGAGGCCTTTGGAGGATTCTCCTCGATGGAGATCAGTTACTAACAAGGGTGGGCAGTGCCAAGGCGGAACCTGAGCCACTGAGCAAGTGCACAAGCCACAGCACTGAAGTTCTCATCGCACATTAAGGGGATTAAATAATTCATTGCTGGGAAGCCCTGGCAAGGAATCAGAACTGAGAAAGGGGATCAAAGCTGGAGTTTGATTCCAGGGTATTAGACTTGGCTCTTGCGTGGCTGAGAGCAGGTCTGGGCAGGGGGGCAACGGGATCATGCACACTGCAATCCCAAAGAGGTCTACTTGGAAGTAAGTCCCATTGAGTTCATGCACTGGCTTAGAGCCTTAGTTGTTCAGGCCACCCAAGTAAGTGTGGCCCACAGACTTTAATACAGGTGTCAGGGGGAGGGATGGGGGTGGAGAAATTTGTTTGGGTCACATTTTAACGTGAACTTACCAAATTTGCACACACACACCCAGAATGAAAGCACAGACTGAAACTTGGATACCCTTTGAAATTCACACCGTGCAAAATTTTATTATTTATTTATTTATTTATTAAACTTATATACCGCCCGACTAGCAATAGCTCTCTGGGCGGTGAACATCAAATCTGGGCGGTGAACACAGTTCTCCAACCCCCTCTCCAAATAAGCATTACAAACATTGTAAATTGGGGGATGTGCACACCCAGATGCATTGGTTCAGGAAAATGGCATACAAAAATACAGGATTTTTGGAGGAAATTGCCTATAGTCAAAACTGTATGGGAAACAAATGGGTACTATTCAGAGAAATGTGCAGACTTCTTTTTAAAGATTGCAAACTGATGCGAAAATGAGGCAAACTAAATTTAAAGTTGGAAAAAATGAGAAATTGGAGGTGGGGGATTGGAACTGATAGCTTACTTCATGGGCAACACCTGCTTCAGGCAGGTCACCCTGCAATTCTCTCTTTCAGCCAGGGCTAAAATGTGCAAACTGATCTCAGGTTCCTAGGTTCAAATCCCAACAATTGCTATGTAGGGAAATCTGATCCTTGTAAATTCAGATATGATTTGAATATTTCAGAATAAAATGTTTTTTTAAATGGACATATATGTAGAAAAGGGATGGACTCATGATGCACATAGAATTGACACAGAATAGAAAATAGACTGAGGTATGTCCTACTCACCTATGGGGGGACTCTGCGGCAGCAGTCTCATGGGTGCCTGATGGAAAGCGAAGCATAAATGAAACTAGAAAATAAAGGATTGCACCCAGCTGACAGCAAGGCTTCCATCAGCAGCATGGGGAGGGAAACCATTTCCAGTGGTCCCCTCCCCCTGAAGCCCCCCCCTTAAATCTGCCCCAGAGGGCTGGTGGACTCTCTGGAGCAGACTGGGGGGGGTGATAGTGAGGAGGGGGGAAATAGCTGAAAATTGTTTCCAACCTCATTCCCATGAAAGAAGCCTTATCATCAACTGAGCGGCACCATTGAATGCAACCCCATTTATTTCTTTCATTTATGAAGTGCTTCCCATGAAGCATTCTGAAGCAATTTACATACAGTAAGAGCATACATAGAACAATTGCATATATAAAAACAAATCATATCTATTTACGCACACGCTATTTAAAACAACACACACACACACACACACTAGGGGCTTCACCCCTGCGTGCTTTGCATGCCAACCCTGCTCCCCGACTCCCGGCCTTGAGCCCAGCTCTGTTTGGTCAGGCTGCAGTTTGCAGCACCATCTCTTTGTGGCCAAGTGAACTGCACTGTAACTGGCTAAGGGCTTACACCTTAGAAGTTCTGGGGAAGGACGCAGTGCCTGCCAACCTTTCTTTTTGTAATCATGGCTTTAAAATAATTGATGTCTAAAAAAAGATCTGCCACTCAACTAGGAGCACCTTTTGAATTGATGCCAAGGTTTTTGATGGATTCATCTTCAGGATTAATCAGCTGAACGCTACAGTTTGAGAATTTAGATCCTGATTGTTACTTCCTACCATTATAAATCAGCAGTTTGGGTGATAGGGTTGTATCCAACTCAGTTCTACTCAGAGTAGACCTTCTGCAATTAATGGGTCTAAGTTAGCCATGTCCATTAATTTCAGTGGGTCTACTCTGAGTACATTGGCTACAACTCATATTTGTCATTGTTATTCTGATTCATTTAGGAATGGGGCAAAGTTTGATTCAGTCCACACTTCCCAAACCAGTACATGAACCAAAACGCAGCTATCACACACTTGAAACTCTCACTTCTCAAAATTGTACAGCTAAAATGAATGCATATATTAGGGGGAATCAAGAGTAAAAATGCTAATATTGGTAAAAACAGCATACAAAGGCGCATTATATTAGGGAAAACTGCTTGCAAAAATGTGTACATTGGGCAAAACTGCATACTAAAAAGGGGTCTATTAGAGGAAATGCACACTAAAATCCTGAGGAATTTGCTTGAGGACTTTACCCAAAAAAATGCCAACTGCTGCAGAAATGGGGCAAACTGAACTGAAGACTAGAAAAAAAAACGAAGAGAAATGGAAATGGATAGCTTTGACCACTTGCTAATGTTGGAGGGCCAATTTCTGGCAGAAAAAGAAAGTAAAACTCATCATAATTATGTATACATGAATGCACAGGGACAAAAACTTTTCAGTGGGACTTGCAAGTAAGAAGTGCCTGATGGATTGGGCCCCAAACTCTGCACTTTGACATGACAAGACTAATCAACACCCCTGCTCTATCTTCCTTCCCCCATTTCACACAGCCTTTTTTCTGCCTCCTCTCCGCCCCACCCCACCCATCCCGGCCACTCCCCTGCGCACATATTCTAGGTCACTGGGTTCCCCTTCTGCTCATCAAAGCCTCAAGGCAGGAAGGAAGGAGTGCAAATCCATCCACCTTCCAAAAAAACCTCAGAGGTTCTCATTACTTTTACACCAGAATAAACAAAAGGAAAAGTTGTTGTTTATTTGCATAAGACCATTCGCTCAGTAAGGCTGTCAATGGCTACTAGCCATGATCGCTATGTTCTACCTCCACTGTTGGAGGCTGCATGCCGCTGAATGCCGGCTTGTTGGGAATCACAAGGACCTATGCTCCGGTCCTGTCTGCAGGCTCCCTCTTACAGCATTTATTTATTTGTTGTTTAGGTTGCTCTTTACCATTTTTAATCATGTGTTGGAAGTTGTTGTGACCCACCCTGGGCCCTTTGTGTGAAAGGTAAGTAATAAATTCCAGTTATTAAGCATCATCATAGCATTTATATCCTACTTTTCCTCCAAAGAGCTCAAGGTGGCATACATGCTTCCGCTCCTCCTTATTGAATCCCCACAGCAACTCGGTGAGGTAGGTTAGGTTGAGAAGCAGTGACTGGCCCAAGGCCACTCAGAACTGCATGGCTAGAGTGGGGATTTGAATTCTGGCCCCTTCCCAGGCCCTAGTCCAACACTCTAACCACTACACCACGCTGGCGCTCAATGGTTGGCCACTGTGAGAACATATGGGCAATTGGCCTGAGCCAGCACACTGTTCTTATACTCAAGATATAAATGCAGGAGGCTATTATTATTATTATTATTATTAGATTTGTATCCCACCCTTCCTCCCAGCAGGAGCCCAGGGTGGCAAACAAAAGCACTAAAAACATTAAAACATCATAAAAACAAACCTTAAAACACATTAAAACAAAACATCTTCAAAAACTTTTCTTAAAAAAGCTTTCAAAACTTCTTCTAAGATTAAAAACATTTTAAAAAAAGGTTTAAGAACATATTAAAAAGAAACATTAGTCTTACTCAGCATAGACCCATTGGATTGAATAGACACAATTAACTTAGGCTCATTGATTTCAATAGGTCTGGTCTGAGTAGAATGATACAACCAATCATTCCACATGGCTTCCTTTGCTTAAAAGGGGATGGGGTTCTTTTTGTTGGGGGAAGAGCTGAAACAAATTCACCTCCGTGTGGTGTAGTGGTTAAGGTGTTGGACTACAAGCTGGGAGACCAGGGTTCGAATCCCCACATAGCCATGAAGCTCACAGTGTGACCTTGGGCCAGTCACTGCCCCTCAGCCTCAGAGGGAGGCAATGGTAAACCACCTCTGAATACTGCTTACCATGAAAACCCTATACCATGAAAACCCTATTCATAAGGTCGCCATATGTCAGGATCGACTTGAAGGCAGTCCATTTCCATTTCAAATTCTCTCCTGTGCATTTTGATGGTGAATGTAGGATGTATGAACCCCATACTTCCCAGCCGGCCTCAGCCTGTGACATGCAAGGATCCTCATAGCAGCTATACTTGATTTCATCCAACAACTGGCATGCAGCAGTCAAGAGCTGGTGGCATCCGACAGCTAACACGCAACACAAGTTCCTGTAATTTTATAATTCACTCAACCAACCAGTCAAATGTCAAATTTGACTCATAAATATCCACAGAGGAAAAACAACTGTGCGGAGCCACTTGGAGCGGAGAAGCAGAGAAGGGATTAAGCACCCCTATCCCACCCCATGGCAGTATCTCCATTTTAAACCCAACCTCAGCCCCTTCTCTGGCAGCGTTTCACTTTTAAAAAATACAGCTACTGGACTTCTGTGGCATACCTTAACACGTAACATTTAGTCACCACATTTCTACACACAGGAGAGGTCCAAAAGGGTTACAAGTGAAGGCATATATAGGCAGGGGGAAATGAATTGACCATGTAATGCACATCCACAATGTCTGCATCCTGCACTGCCACTTGGTCCGCTAAATCCTATTATTGTACATTACATTTTGCTGAGATTCGTAACACTCCCATTTTCCCCTCGATTGTGTTTTAAAGTTGGTGGGGAGAGGGCCGACTCTTTACCACCTCCTCTCTGGCTGTCTATTATTTTGCCATATGAGGTTGTGGCTCTGCAAAGGACCCATTAGATATTCCTTGATGGACTCTCCACTCCTGGGGCTTTCCTGAGACTCTTTTCGCAATCATTAAGCTGTTAGCGCTTTCAATGTTGAATCGGGGACTCCATTAACTCCAAAAATAGCTGTGAAGCAGCAAACCACAAAAAGCTACACTGCAATCCCTGGCGCACACTTACCTGGGAGCAAACCTCATCAAATTCAAGAGGGCTTAATTCTGAGTAGATCTCCATAGGATTGTGCCGTTTGCAGTTGCAATCCTCTCCACGCTTACAAGGAGGTAAGCCTTATTGAACACAAGGGGACTTACTTCTGAGTAGACATGTAGAGGATTGCGCTGGTAGCCTAATGTGCGTGCACACATATCTTGTGTGTGTGTCCATTACTCTTGACAGGATCATTCAACCCTCTTTGCATTCCACAACAGCCGCCAACTCCATTCCACATGGACCAGTAGTTTGCCTAAGGGATGGAAACATAGCCGCTTCTATTCTCTCAGTTCTCATTTTTTTCCAGTCTTAAATTCAATGCTCCACATCTCTGCAGCGGTTTGTGTTCTTAAAAAACACTCATGAACATTCTTCAGCATTTCAGTACAAATTTCTCGTAATAAACCCATTCGGGGGCAGCTTTGACTACCAGACACATTTTTGCAAGCCATTTCTCATCAGAGAACGCATTGCATTTTCACTCATGTAGTCATTTTAAAGCACTTTCCCCTAACGTACACATTTTTGTAAGCCTTGTTTGGTCGGCAAACTGCATTGCAAAATTCAAACGAGTGCAACTTTTCCAAGGAGGGCCATGTTTCGGTTCTGATACTGTTTCAGAACAGATTTGGCTTGAAACGCCAACTGGATCAAATTTCTCACGCATCCCTACCTCGTTTTGAAGCGGTCCTGTCCTCACTAGGCTCCTGAGGAAGTTTGCTAGCACCAACGCGGGTGACAACCAAATCAGTCCAAGGCCAGGGTCCAGATTCCACAAGGAAGAGCCAGCAAGAGGCAAGGTCAGAGCAGGCCAAGGTCGGGGTCCAGTCGGCCCCTGGGCAAAGCAGGGCAGCACCAAAGAGCAGGTCTAGGGCAGTGCCAGGTCAGGCTCTGGGTCAGCAGTCAGAGAACAATACTGCTCCATAGACATTACTATGATTCCAGCAGCTCTCCCTGCCTAGCACTGAGGTTTTTGAGCTGAAGCTGCTGGAACCACACCCCCAGCCTCAGCTGACTCCTATCAACCCCCTTCAGCTAGGCCTCTACTCCCGAGGAGACCTTGCCTTTCTCCAAAGAAACATTATCAGAGTCCAAGGTCTCATGCCAGCCAGGTGAAAACACCCAAGGAATGTGGAAAGTAAGGTCAGGGAGGTGTGTGGTCAGGCAGGTGGGATGTGGCTGAGAACATGCAGCCTGGGGAGGGTCCTAGGGGACAGATAGGCCTGGAGGGGGTGCATTTCATCCCCTGGACAGAGATCTTCCACTCCTGCTTTAAACAATACAAACCAGCCCTTTAGACTGGGCTTGGATATGCATCAGCAATTACCCGTCAAGACACGGGCAGATGCATTCTGAACCATCTGAGGTTTTCAGGATGCCTTCAAGGGCAGCCCCATGTAGAGCATATCACAGTAGCCAATTCCTACATATGACTGCAACAGGGATTGCTGTGGCTAGGTCTGAGCTCTCCAGAAAAGCTCGCCGTTGGCACATCAGTTAGTATAAAGAACTCCAGACAGCTGCTGTTCACAGAGAGAGGGGGGAGAAGGAGAGGGAGAGAGGGCGTGTTAACACTGGGTCCAGGAGAACTCCCCAAGTGCATACTTGGTCCTGAGACCAGTTGTGAAACACCTTCTATAGCAGGCAATCACTCAACCCAGCAACTCCACCTTGCTTGGATTGAACTGCAGGTGGTTTGGCCTTACCCTGCAGTGCTGTCAGTGCGGCAGTGAAATCCATGCCAGGTTGTAGTCTGAACTTTCAAGGAGCTGTCCAAGGTGGATTCTACTGCCCTACTGACCTGAAGCCATCAGCCGCCACTGGCCTCGCCCATCATCCAAGCAGGGGTTTGGGGTTTGTAGGGCCTCCCCGGGATCAGACGGCGGAAAAAGAAAGGTAGAGCTGGGTGCCATCATCCTACTGAAGATTATACTGAAACCCAAACCTCTGGATGAGGTTTCCCCCAGGAGCTTCATGTACAAAATGTAAGGGACAGAGCCCTGCGGAAGAGACCCGATGCAAGACACTTACCACTCTTTAACTTCTAATGTAAGAAGAGCCTGCTGGATCCGGCCAGTGGCCCACCTAGTCCAGCATCCTGTTTTATTTATTTATTATTTGATCTATATCCTGCCCTTCCTCCCAGCAGGAGCCTAGGGCAGCAAACAGAAATGCTAAAAACACTTTAAAACGTCATAAAAAGACCTTACAATACATTAAAACAAAACGTTAAGAACATTTTTTTAAAAAGTTTTAAAAACATCTTAAAAAAAAGGTTAAAAACATATTATTAAAGAAAACATATTAAAAGCAATTCTAACACAGACGCAGACTGGGATAGGTCTCAACTTAAAAGGCTTGTTGGAAGAGGAAAGTCTTCAAAAGGCGCCGAAAAGATAGCAGAGATGGCGCCTGCCTGATATTTAAGGGGAGGGAATTCCACAGGGTCGGTGCCGCCACACTAAAGGTCCGTTTCCTATATTGTGCAGAACAAACCTCCTGATAAGATGGTATCTGTGGGAGGCCCTAACCTGCAGAGCGCATCCTGTTCTCCCAGTGGCCACCCAGCTGCCCCAATAGCAAGCCTGCAAGAAGGGCCTGAGCGCAAGAGCCACTCTCCCCTCCTGCGGTTTCCAGCAACTGGCATTTGGAAGCATACCTCCTCCGATCGTGGACCATAGCCATCGGGGCTAGCAGTCATTGACAGCCTCATCCTCCATGATTTTATCTAATCCTCTGTTAAAGCCACCCAAGTCGGTGGCTGTCACTGCCTCTCGTGGGAGCGAATTCCACTGTGCAACCGTGCACTGCGTGAAGTCTTTTCCACCGCCTGTCCTGAACCTTCCAGCATTCAGCTTTATCCCAGCCGGGGTGCCCTCCAGGAGGCCGGGGCTTGTGAGAGTGGTGGTCTACAACGTCTGGAGGACACCAGTTTGAGAAAGACCAGACTCTTAAAACTCTCAAGGGACGGATCTGAACCCTGAAGAGCGACACCTTGGGCCAACATGCTGAAACCTGTTTCCAAAGGCCTCCTTGAAAGGCAGAAAGGGGGACAGGGATTTCCCAAAGGCCAAGAAAGGGAGCCACTGGCCCCAATTGCCAGCCAGGCTTCTGGGACGAAGGGAGCAAGTCAGCAGAAGGTGCTTGACCCCCCACATTTTTTTTGCTGCAGGAAGGGGAATTCAAGCCTTGCACCACCCTCCTCTGATAAGCATTGTGTTCTGGGGGCCAAAGCCCCCTTGCTTCTCCGCAGCAAAGGATTATTCAAAGGCATTCATGTATAAAATTGCTTCTTGTACCGAGAGGCGCTCGCTCGCTTGCAAGCAGGAACGCCAAAAAAAAGCCACTCCAGGTGGTTCTCAGCGCGGTGGCGGACAGAGACCTGCAGGCCCCGCTCCACTGCACCGCCGCCGTATCTGGGCCGTTCACCACTCGAGACTCGACATGCCTTCAGCAAGCGGCATGCATGGCACCAAGCACGTTCTTTAAGCTCCAGTAATTGCAGGGAAAGATTTGTTGGAAAAGAGGTTGGGGCCTGGAGAAAGACAGAGCAAGGAGGAAATGTCTTGGGTTTCCTGCAGTTTCTACCTAGAAGTGTAAGAAGTCATCCGCCTGGTTAAAATACAATAAAAAAGGAAACTGAGGCCCAGCAATCTTGCAAGGACAGGGATAGATACAAAGATAGATGTATTTTTATCTACTTTAATGGTTTTTATTTTATTTATTAATTAAATGTATATCTTAGAATCATAGACTCATAGAGTTGGAAGGGACCTATAAGGCCATCAAGTCCAACCCCTTGCTCAATGCAGGAATCCAAATTAAAGCAGTTAGGAAGTTTGTCCTGATTTCAGCCAAAATCTGGCTTCCTCCAACTTGAGCCCATTATTCCGTGTCCTGCACTCCGGGATGATCAAGATCCTGGTCCTCCTCTGTGTGACAACCTTTCATATACTTGAAGAGTGCTATCCTATCTCCCCTCAATCTTCTCTTCTCCAGGTGAAACATGCCCAGTTCTTTCAGTGCCTCCTCATAGGGCTTTGGTTCCAGTCCCCTGATCATCCTCGTTGCCCTCCTCTGAACCTGTTCCAGTTTGTTTGCATCCTTCCTAAAGTGTGCTGTCCAGAACTGGACACAGTACTCAAAATGAGAACTAACCAGTGCTGAATAGAGGGGAACTAATACTTCACGCGATTTGGAAACTAAACTTCTGTTAATGCAGCCTAAAATAACATTTGCCTTTTTTTGCAGCCACATCACACTGTTGGCTCATATTCAGCTTGTGATCAACAACAATATCCCTGCCCTTCCTCCCAGTAGGAGCCCAGGGCAGCAAACAAAAACACTGAAAACACTCTAAAGCATCATAAAAAGAGACTTTAAAATATATTAAAACAAAACATCTTTAAAAACACCTTTTTTCAAAAGCTTTAAAAACATCTTTAAAAGCAATTCCAACACAGACGCAGACTTTGTTTTTATTGTGCATCATTTTATTGTGAGCTGCCCTGAGTGCCCAATTTTAGGGCAGAAGGGCGGGACAGAATGTTTTTACATAATAATTACTAATAAATCCAAACAATAACAATAAATGCACAACAGGGTGGAGAGGGCAAAAGGTGGGATTTGAGATTATAGATGGGTGTCATGGCAGAATACGACTGAGGAGACCCAGTTTGAAATCCCCACTCAGCCATGGAGCCAATCGCTGTCTCTCTGTCTAGCCTACCTCTTAGGGTCGTTGCAAAGGCAAAATGGGAAATGGAGGACCTCAGTGGAAAAATGGAGAACAATGCAATAAATAGCACAGCCGTTTTAATTGAGCCTGGTCTTCCAGAAGGCAGGGGATGCCAGAGGATGGACCTGTACCCTGCAGGACAAACAGGAAGCTGACAGCCAGGGCCATCCACTGGACAGATTGGAAGAAGGCAGGCAAACTGAGGTTGGTGGGACAGTGCCCTACTCACCCTAGTGGACTAACCTCCACTTCAGGGATCACCTACGGATAGGCCCACACAACTTCAGACAGTTGTGCTCCAGCCTCATAAGTGGTTCCCCACAGTCTGAGCCGGCAAAAGCTCCTCATGGACAGCTTCACCCATCCAAGAAAATGTTCAGAGGAAGTTTTCCCAGGCACCGATAGGCTCCTCCGTGCAAAACAGAAAATGCAAAAGCAAGTCTGTCTGCAGAGTGTTTCAGACCAGGAATGAAGGGGCCTGGGCCCCTCTGGATGTTGTAGGACTCCAAGCTCCCACCAGCCCCGGGCAAAAGGGCCAGTGGTCAGGGATGATGAGAGTTGAAGTTCACAACAGCTGGAAGGCCACAGATATTCCCCATCTCGGTTTTAAAGGGTAGTTGCTCTCACTTGTGCCACAAAGGACAAGAACCATTGTTGTTGTTTCATTCATGCATCACTTCCTATGAAGGATCTCAATGTGATTACACAATACAATCAAAGCAGATTCAAATCCAATACATATACTGACCAGGGAGAAAATCTTCACTTAGGTGTCTTGTCGAAAGAGGAAAGTCTTCAAGAGATGTCAAAAAGACAACAGAGATGGCACTTGTCTATTACGTAAAGAGAGGACGTTCCAAAGGGCTGGTGCCACCACACTAAAGGTCAACTTTCCACTTTCCCATTGTGCAGAATTGACCTCTTGATGGATGGTATCTGCAGGTTGCCCTCTCCTGCAGAGTACAGTGATCATTTGGGTATATAAGGTGAGTCTATCTGAACACCAAAGTCAGGATCATTCAGGCCATGGTATTCCCAATCTCTATGTATGGATGTGAAAGTTGGACAGTGAAAAAGGCGGGTAAGAGAAAAATCAACTCATTTGAAATGTGGTGCTGGAGGAAAGCTTTGAGCATACCATGGACTGCAAAAAAGACAAATAATTGGGTGTTAGAACAAATTAAACCAGAACTGTCACTAGAAGCTAAAATGATGAAACTGAGGTTATCATACTTTGGAGAAGACGATTCACTAGAAAAGACAATGCTGGGAAAAACAGAAGGGAGTAGAAAAAGAGGAAGGGCAAACAAGAGATGGGTTGATTGCATAAAGGAAGCCACAGACCTGGACTTACAAGATCTGAACCGGGTGGTTCACAACAGATGCTCTTGGAGGTCACTGATTCATAGGGTCACCATAAGTTGTAATCGACTTGAAGGCACATATCAACAACAACAATCTGTTAGGTATCTAACCATATCTTTTTGCCTAAGTATGTTGGTAGATTTTAGCTGTGAAGCAATTTATAAATCTGCAAATGGCATTGAAAATAGATATCATATCGCATGGACAAGAACTTAAGAAGAGCCTGCTGGATCTGGCCAGTGGCCCATCTAGTTCAGCATCCTGTTCTCACAGTGGCCAGCCAGATGCGTCAATGGGAAGCCCCCAAGCAGAGCTTGAGCGCAAGAGCTCTCTCCCCTCCTGCAGTTTCCAGGAGCTGGTATTCGGAAGCATACAGCCTCCGACAGTGGAGGTAAACATTTTTATTTATTTATTTACATCACTTGATTCTAAAAACAACAACGCTCTAAGCTGTTTACAAAAAACATTAAAATTGTTGACAAGACAGCTAAAAAACAAGTAATTATAAAATCATTTTAAAAACAATACAAACAGCGACAGACTTAAAAGATTAAAACACATCTACGTGTCTGGAAAGGCTTGCATATCCATCAGGGTTAGTAGCAATTCGAGTCAGTAGATTCATTTCAGGGTCGTCTCAGAAGGTTCAGCCCTGAGTGATAGTGCTGGTGGAGAATGGCTCAGCGGACAGAGCACAGAGTTCATGTTTAGAAGGTCCCAAATTCTGTTGCTGGCCTTCCCAGTTTTAAAAAAAAGAAAATCAGACGACACCCCCTAAATGACACCCCAGAGTAAACCGTATTAGTTTGGTTCAGCTTCATATTTTCTTCTGTAAACTTTGATATTATTTTAACATATTTTTGTGTGCCACCTAGTGAGGCTTCGAGGAATGGCAGAGTTGAAACACTTTTAATAAATCATTGGGTACAATAAATAAACCCGTCCATCATATGACAAGTCCTTTGCAAAGAAGAGCGTCCTGTGCATGTGCAGAGTGCCATAACCGTAGCCGCCTTCTGTGGATTTCAGGGATTTGAGAAATGGGGAGGGGGTGAGCCCCAGCACACGCCCACTTTCAGAAACAAAGCGAAGACGAATCAGTGGAAGTTTGCCTCCACACACTGGGGGCATCCCCATGCAAAGCGGCACAGGACTTTCGAGGCTCTGTGCAAATTGGATTAGGCCTTGCTGAGAGGGTGACATAGGGCCCTCAAGGGAGGGCAGCTGAATGAGAAATAGATGGTGTTTGGGAATAGAAGACCCCAGAAAATCTGTGGAGGAACCTCTGCCAAGAGCCCAGCAATCCCACGGCCTCTGCTGCCCCCTGCAGAGGTTTACGCCTCAGTGCAATCCTTTCAAAAACGCCCGTGGAGGCAGAAAAGAAAGCATGACACTTAACGAACAGAGAGCAAAAAGACCCAGTGGAGGCTGGTCTGTTGGGGCTGGTGGGGCACTGCCCCACTGGCCTCAGTCTCTCCTCAGCTAACACACACACACACACACCTGTCTGCCTTCCTCCTTACAACCAGTCAAGGGGGCAGCACTGACTGTCCGCTCCCTCCTCTTTAGGAGGAGGATGGGGGCAAAACTAGAATGAGTTGGCTCCACCTCCCATTGGCTCTGCCTCTGGCTTTGCCTCCTGTTGGGCCTGCCTCCATTTTGCCCCACCAGTCCCCACTGCAGTGGGATCTGGGCTTATTGGTTCCGCTTCCTCTGGCTACATTGCTACAATTCCCACACACGCACGCCCCAGATGAGCCTCGGGCGTGCTGTTGTCCCGAGCCAAATCTCCCAAGGCTGGGTGCCACTACAGAGGTAGGCTGGGGCAGGGTGAGAGAGAAGCTGACCCTTGATTGTCATCGCGGTTGGGAGCTGGCCACACTGTTGACCTCCAGTGGTCCTGCAAACTGGAGCCCCAATGCTGAATCGCCTTCCAGGATCTGTACAAGGGAGGGGAGCCCCTTATACCACATGGGGGTCAAATAAAGGTGCGGTCCTCCAGGATCACAGAGGGTACATTTTTGGGATCAGGATCCCAGCCAGGACCCTATGTACGAGCCAATCAGCATGAAAGCGGAGCGTGTCAGCCACAAGAAGAGTCCTCGTTCTTTCATGCTGATCGGAGCGCATCAAAAGAGGCACGTCAGCCACTGAGAAGACTCTGGTTTGCTATCTGATTACCATTATCGTTAGCACCGCTAATCTGCTTTTGATGCTGCTCAAGGGTTGTTGTTTCTGCACTATTGATACATTGCCGTTATTATACTTCACTTCCCTGCATGTCTGATTGCATCATTATTGTTATATTATTCTTGTTGCATCGTGTGCCGCTTTGAAGGGCCCTTCTCAGGCTGTGAAGAGGCTTAGAAGTCGAAAGATAAATAGATCTTTTGTCTCTGCCCCTGTACCCTTCCAAAATAGCTGTACCTAGCTGCACCATTAGAGCCTATTCCTTCTCGCCTCTTGCCAAAACAAAGCAATACATACAACAGTCACGTACAGCAGAAGGACAAATATGGAGGGGAGGGAGAGAAGGCAGATTTTGCCACTTTCCAAGCATCACTGCCACTTTAGGCATAATTCACAGCAGCTTCAAGCTTGAAAATTAGAGTCCTAATGCCATCACTTTGATTACAAAGAAAGAGACTCCGTGCGCCTTCCAAAGTGTGACTACAGCTCCCTAGTGCAAAGCCAGGGCAGGAAAAGGAGGGAAACTACATCTCCCCTCGGAGATTTCCAAGCTCTTGAAACATCTGTGCATCCTCCGCAGCTCGGCGGGGCTCCCTCGGCTACAGAGTCAAGACGATCAAACCCTGCCGTATTTCAAAAGCAATGAGCTGAAATTAGGTTTGCCTCCCTCTGAAGTGCCGAGACAACAAACACGGTCATTTAAAGAATTCTGTGTGAGACGGTGTCAAAGCGCCTCTGAAAACCAGAGGCCTCAACATCACGGGAACATAGGAGGCCAGGACCACTGGGCCCATTTAGCTTGGTATTGTCTGCACCAACTGGAAGCAGCTGGCCAAGGTTTCAGGCATGTCTTTTCCCAGACCTATCTGAACCTGAACCCGAGGCCCTGGTCACATCTGGATCCACGTGGTCGCTGTGCAATTATCCCCCGGCTGCGCCGAGAGTGACAGGTCGTGCCAAAGACAGTTCCAGCAAGGAAGAGGAGAGTCGTCATTATTAGAGCAGAGTTCTTTCAATTAAAAATGGTTTTGCATCCACGACTCTTAATTTTTAAGATGATTATTAACAGGCAGGGAGAGGAATTAGCTGAGCAAACTTTGGCAGATGCAATAGAATGCAGAAGGGCAGTCCTGAATGTAAAAGAGCGGTGAAATGCGCAAGACCAGTAGTCTTGCAGTTCTCCAGACTGTATGCTCTTGTCCTGGGCGCAACCTGGACCCTGCATAGCACACTTAGCAGAGCCTCATTGGTATGTTGGTTGCCTGCTGCCCACTCTGTTTATACAACAAAAATGCATTTTCTACAAGAATGCATTTTTGACCAATGCAGAAATTACAGCTTCAATAGCAAGCCAGCTTTTCTCACGCACACACTACTTAACATTCAGTCTGATGAAGGGTTCTGGAGAACTCAATTGCTTGCACAGTTTTGGTGACGTTTGGCCTGGTCCTAACAAGGGATAAGGCAAAAATTGGAGACAGTTCACATTTAAGGACATATCTATCAAATTCGCACTTTCCGAAACAATATGAGAATTGAGACACAGCCATCCTTTGAAAAATGTGCATATTACGCAAATCTGCAGAGGAAATGTACATTCACACTAAAATGCTGGTGAATTTTCATGAGGACTTAAAAAAATTCACTAACTTTTGTGGAAATGCAGAGAACTGAAGATTGGAAAAATGAGAAAACTGGGAGGAATCAAAACTGACAGAATCACTGACAGCCCAGCTAAATCATTCTCTGAGTAAACCAAATGAAAACTGTGGACTTGTATACAGATGTCAAGAGGTCTACTCTTGAGTATAAACCCACTGTTTCATTTAACATGTTTTAAGTTACAGCAAAGCACAAAGGCACCTTTCTGGATTTTGCCACAGACCAGCACCTTGAGGAAAGCATAATGAATGTGCTGAGTAGTGCCATGGTTCAAGCTATTAAAAAAAGAAAATCCTGATGAAGAGGCAACAAAAGTTCCTGCTTAGAGAGAGGGAAATTCTTTCCGACTGCAAAAACAAGGCGCTTTCCAGAAATCCTTGTACCCTGTGCGGTGCAGTGAACTTTTGCAAACCATTGCAAAGAACCTCACCCACTATGTAACTCATGGGCAGGGTTGCCGCAGCAGGAGTGTTGCAGATAGTTCCATCGCAAGCAGAGTTACTGATGATTTGTGTGACCATGAAGAACATGACACTTCTTCAGGTTGAAAACGCTCTCAAGAACCACCAGGATGAAATAATCAAGAGGCCCAGATACAGATGTTGCAATAATACTGAACAATCTTAGGGAGGTAGGGTCAGCTACATGTCAGTGGGGCGGTGGAATCCACTGCAGGTTTTAGTCCAAGCTTTCAAGGAACTGTCCAAGGAGTCGGAGCCACCAGCCGCCATTGCAGGGAGCGATGGGGCAGAAATCTGTTCAGTTTGCATTATAATGTGAACCTAACTAATTCACTGTTCTGAAAGGAATATGCCCACTAAGCCTTCCTTCAAAATTCGTGTGTCTCTGGATTTTGCAGTTTTCCAACCAGGAACTGTGTACACAAAATAAGAATGTATTAAGAGAAAGGGGGAAAGCCCATGTGGTGTAGTGGTTATGGTGTTGGACTAGGACCTGGGAGACCAGGGTTCGAATCCCCACACAGCCACGAAGCTCACTGGGTGACCTTGGGCCAATCTCTGCCTCTCAGCCTCAGAGGGAGGCAACAGGAAACCACCTCTGAATATCCCTTACCATGAAAACCTTATTCGTTGGGTCACCATGTCAGGATCAACTTGAAGGCAGTCCAACAACAAGAGAAAAGGGATTCAAAAATGCATCTGAATGTGAAAACCATGTATGAAACTGCATTACATTAGGGAAATTGCTTGCAAAACTGTGCACATTAGGTAAAACTGGGTACAAAAATATATTAGGAGAAACATGGAAACACATACTTTTAAAATTCACGGGCTGATGAAGCAGTACTGAAGTGAAGGCTGAAAGAAATGAGACAGGTTCATCCACCAGCCCACAACTGCCAGCCAGTTCCAGTTTCTCTCCTCACTGGGGTTAGTCAGCAAAGCCATGTTGTCGATTTGCAAAATGTCACTCTGGCTCTGGGCTACAAAGTTCAATTCCACACATTTGCAGGGTGCGACTCAATAAAAATGCCTTCTACGGCGGAGGACGGGAAAAGGGAAATTTGCCGCAGCATGTGAAAATGAGTTTTCTGATGCTTTCACAGGAAAGACTTTACACGACAAGTTCCAGCCTAGCTTCTGACTCTGCCACCGACACATAGCACATAATTAAATTGGGGAACTTGCTCCCATAGGAGGCAGCGGCAGCCACCAACTCGGACGGGTTTGAAAGAGGATTAGAGAAATTCACGGAAAAGTCTACTAGCCAGGATGGCTATGATCTGCCTCCACTGTCGGAGGGTGTAGGATTCCAAATACCAGTTCCTGGGTGCAGCAGGAGGGGAAGAATGCTCTTGCACTCAGGTCCTGCTTGCAGCCTTCCCATTAGGGCATCTGGCTGGCCACTTGAGAACAGGAGGCTGGACTAGATGGGCCACTGGCCGGATCCAACATAGCTTTTCTTGCGTTCTTCTGTTACAAGTTCTGGGGAACTTGAAAGCTTGCCAGCTGTTTTTGGACATGTCGGGTGGCCTGATGAAGGCGTTGTTCTAATACGTTTCTGTGCATGTTTCATGGGAGAAGAAAACAGGGTTGTCTTAGCAGACGCCAGTTGCAGGCGTAGGGATAAGTGGCCTGTGCATTTGTATCTCTTCCCCTGCGCTGCCATCTAGCGTTAGAGGAAAGGAACACGTACAGGATTCAGATCTGACTGGGAGCAACCAGAACAGTGGCAGAACTGGGATATGCAGCCAACAAAGGCCTGCTGTAGCGTGGTGTGGTGGTTAGAGTGCTGGACCGGGAGCTGGGAGACCAGGGTTCAAATCCCCAGTCAGCCAGGAAGCTCACTGGGTGACCTTGGGCCCGTCACTACCTCTCAGGGTTGTTGGGAGGCTAAGACAGGGAGGAGGTGAGGACCACGGGAGCTCCGTGGGAGGAAAAGTGAGATATAAATAGCACAATAAAATAAAGAGTTAATAATAAAATACAGGAACAGGTTTTGTCGGGAACACTGTGATAATGAATTGCTACTATATATTATGGCTCCTGTGAAGACAAGGAAAGAGGCCAACAAGCGTTCCAATTAAGATATTGATCCGTGGGATGGAACGCTGATGGATTTATGCTTACTTGCTTTTGTGAGGCTTTTTCTTCTTGTTGCATCGCTTCTGTTTTGCGTTGCTCATTGTAACAGTTGGTTGATACGTACGGCTGACCTTACAACGCGGCCGTCGTGTTTGGACAGGAGGGTACGCTCCAGCCCCGCCACAGCCAAAGGTCTCTGAGTGTGCGCAGGTGCTCCATCTCAGCAAGCAAGAGCATCCCCACAAGAGAAAGACAGCAACAAAGGTGGGGAAGAAGCACTTGAAGATGGCCATTGATGGGTGTCACCTAGGGAAGAAGGCCGAAGGCCAGACAGACCCCTGGAGGGCTACAGCCTGCGCTAGATCTGAGGTTCCCCACTCCTGACTGAAACTATCAAGGATAACAGCCACTGTTAGATCCATCCTATCCTTAGGAGGTGGACCCGAGTCACAATCAAAACCCCCCAAATGCCACTAAACTGGAGGCCCAGGACCCATTTAAACCATTCCACGGGGGGGGGAGAGTTATCCTGGAGTTGTATGGGGCGTTCTATTTTCTACACAAAATCCCACAACTCCGCTACAGAACTGTAGAAGACACGGCTTTCCACCCACCTGCCCCTTCCCCTTGCTGGGTCCGGGGGAATTAGTTTTTCCAAGGCTCCACATATCTACATGTAAAAACCAAGATGTTAAGTGTGCATAATTAAAAAGAAAACACAACTTTAAAGCAAGAAGGCTTGTGGTAGACGTTTAATTTCATTCGCCAGCAAATCAGTAGCAGCAGCTATAATACATCTTTCAGGAGTGAAAACAGGAACCTATAAACCAGAGTTAGCACCTAGGGTGTCACCCAAGAGACACTGCTCTGTAACGGAACCCTCTGAGGTAGGAACGAGGGAATCTCTGTGGCCAGTAGTGGCTCCATGTCAGTGGAATCCACTCCAGGCACTTCCTGGGGGTCTCCAAGGTGCTGAAATCTATTAAGTGGGTTCCAGGACCTTGGACAGCTCTGTGGAAAACCTGGAGTGGATTCGACCGCCCCACTGACATGGAGCCATAAACCACCACTGTCTGTGGTCCCTCCAGATGTTGCAGGACTCCAACTCCCATCATCTCTGGCTATTGGCCATTCTGGCTGCTGTGGCTGAGGTTGGCTGGGAGATACCTCAACGACAGCTAGAGGAACAACAGGTTCACCCATCCTTGCTCTAAGAACAGAAGCAATAACAAACTTCTCAGTCAGCTTGTTCAGTTCAGTAAGGAGAAGACCCCCCCGCCCAAAATATTTATATTTTGAGAAATTCAGAAGAGCTAAAAAAACACCACTAAGATAGTTTTTAAAGGAAAGCGACAACATGACAGATCACAGTCTTGGTCTGAGCTTATTGCAAAAACAGAACAGTGCCAGGACAGTGAAAAGTCTGCAGAGCTGCAGTTTTGATTTTTCAGAACAGGATTCGGCAGACTTCAGGCTTGAAGGAATCTACTGTGTTATTTACTCAGATCCCAAGATCTGCCAACTGGAGCCCGGTGCAAAAGACATACACTTAGAACAAAAGAAGTCTGAGCCCAGGAATTTGTTCTGAGTAACACACTAAGCTCATGGTCTTTCTACACAAAATCCCACTCCGGGTTACCTCGTTCCCTTTCATGTCAGCATCGTGATTCTGCACTGGGAGCCATTTTGCTGTTGCCAAGGTTAACCGACCGGGAGCTGGAAACTCCTGCGATCTCTCTGGCAGTAGATCCCACTCAACCTCCTGGCCACCCGTTCTATGAGTTTGCTCAGAAGCATTGCCGGAAAGAAGATGCTTGGAAACCTAGTCTAAAGTACAGTCATGAGCGCAACAGGTACAAACGAGACTGTTAGAATGGAGAAAGCTGAAGGGGGATACGCACAAGCGATTTAATTTTTAAGGTTTGCACTGCAACATATAACACTGCTATAAAGACAACCTTCTTTTCTCATATGCTCTTGAGTGGGGGGCAAGGTGGTCTTGGCCCTGGATTGCAACGCTTGCGTATCACTTAATGTTACTCGGAGTGTTCAAACCCAGGGAGGAGCCACAGCAGGCAAAGGGTCCCGGGTTCAGTCTGCCACATCTTCAGGTTAGGAAAGACCCCGGTCTGGAACTCCAGAGAGCCAACGCCAGCCAGTGTGGACCATACTGAACTAAGTGGACTAACAGCCAGATTCAGTATAAAGCAGCTTCCCACGTTTGCAGATTTGGCATTTTTTAAAAAAGTTACAGAAGTCGCCAATATTTAGGATGAGTTTAATAGCAAAGGGAATGAGCAAGGGGGGAATTGTTCTTTTCTTGGGGGGGGAGGAGGAGCTTCCGCTATAGCTTAATGTGACCCACAGGGGGCGCCACACAGACCTTCCAATACCAACTTTCACACCAAGGTCACGCGGGCCGCAGAAAAAGTATCTGCAATGGGCCAGTATTTGTGCCTGAATGGTCTTGTTGGCTCTTTGACAAAAGGGAGAAGGATTTGACTGAGTGCATGAAAGACTCAAGGGGCGAGGGAGGAAAAGAGAAGAAAGTTATTCAGCGCATTAGGAACCCTTCCAGTGAGCTACTGGAGGGGAAGGAGGGATCAGAGGCATTGAGGTGAGCTTCAACCCAAGGATGAGCAAGGCTACAGAATCTCCCCATCTGCACAAGTCACATAATTCCTATGACAAACATATATATCCCTGTGTTTCTGCCCATGATTTTCGGAGGTCAGGCTTGCACAGAACCTCTTTCCCATATTATGTCAAATAATTTGCGGAGGCAGGGAAAGGCGTGCTGGGCTGGGATGCCATCCTGCGCCCATCACACGCTCAGTTTTACACCCTTTGGTTCACCCTCCTTTCAGCCTCTTAAGGTAGAGGTCCTAAGCGTGGGCCACACAACCACACTAACAACAGGCAGGGTGTGGCCCAGGCAGAGTGATCCTCACCGGATTGCTCCTCCCCACACTCAGCTCTGGATTCCCCAACACAAGAGGTCACTTTGCAACACTGACTCCAAAGAATGCTTAGCAGTGGGGCAATGAGTGAAAACACTTCCAAGATTGTTTTGTTTTCAAAAATGGAGCATGCACAGGTGATTTTTTTTCCCCTGAGCACATTTAATCCCACTTCAGTGATGGGGGGTCAATCTTGCTTGCTTTCAGAACAGAGGAAGTTGCCTCCAAGAATCCTCACAAACATGCGAGTCCTCTGCTCCGTTTCCCTCAGGCGTCAAAGAGATCCAACTATGCCCCTGCTGAAGACCAGCACATGAAGGGTGATTTTCATCTCTCTCTCTCTCTCTCTCGGTATGAATTCAGCCTTCTGCAAACTGGTGCCCTCTGGATGTTTTGGACTACAACTCCCATCAGCTCCAGCCAGCAAATGGGAGTTGTAGTCCAAAACATCCAAAGGGCACCAGATCAGGGGAAGGACGGTGCCACTGGAGGACAAATGTTGTTAAGAGATATCCTTAGCCAAGTTATATAGGTGAGATAAAGCGAGTTTTTTTCCTACAATGTGGCTCTTCCTTCCCCCCTCCACCCAAATTCCTGGGGAGAGAAGAAAAACAATAGGTGCTGAACTTGACCCACCGACAGTGAAATAAAAAATTAGACATTGACCATTCCTTACAGGATGCCATGTGGGTGAGACACGGCCCAACTTTTCCGGCATATTTACATTGTTTAAGTATTTACTTTACAACAGATTTCCTTCCCCCCACCTCCCACTGCGGGGGGGGGAGTACCATTTTATCTTCTTTACCTACAACTTGGCATTCCTAGCAAAGTGCTGATAAACCTTAATTTTTCTGAAGGAGAAAAAGAACGAAGAACACACCAGAAACTTCAACTGATTTTTTTTTAAACGCCACAATCACACACACACACACATCTTTGCCTGGAAGGAGAGGAGGGGGCAAAGAAGGACCACTGTGTTTCCTAAAAATTGTATCGGATTTCCGAAGAAAGAAGTGGGAGTTAAATTCCATTCGAGTACACACACAAAAACTCAGCCCTCATAACTAACTCTGGCAAAAATAAATACCGTGGAACACACTTGCCAGCAGACAGTACCTTTAAAATGTGCCGGTTTTAGACTCCTCTGATTCCCGCCCCCCTGCTTTAGTCCACCTTCCGAGCTGAAGAAAGCTGGGTGGGGGATGTCTCTGAGCCCCGGAAGGCAGTTCTCACCCAGCATAAACCTGAGGCTGCAAAGGAGGAGGCAGCTTATCATTCTCCACATTTTCAGAGTCAATAGCAGCCAAGGCTGGGTTTGGGGGCTTTATCTCCAAGGGATACTTGTCAACAATCTCTTGGACCTCCTTTGCAACCCCGTCGGTCCAGTCAATGAGGTCCCTCTCCAGCTTTCTGGCCTGGCTCACAATCTGCTCTTGCCTCTCGCTGAGTTGAGAGAGGAGGTCAAGGTTCCTGTACATCTGCCGGACCCCCACACAGACGTCGGCCGGCCAGTTCTCTGCCTCCTGCTTCTTTGGAGACGCCTGGCCGGACATGTAGCGGTCGAAGTCTTCCTCGCTCAGGTTGAGGGACTGAGCATCCAGCTTCTCTATGAAGGCAACGGCACAGCACTGCAAGAGGGCCACTTGTTAACTTATATGCCTCCACAAAACGCAAAAGCCGTCTCCACACATACACACACCAGCAAAGGGCCGTTTCGACTCTTTATTTTCATCACAGCCGTTTGGTGTTTCTCTTGAAACCCGACAGGTCAAACTCGTCCCCCTTGACAATCTCCGAAGGGTATTTGCTCAACTAACTTTAAAACTAGGGCTAAAGTGACCAGCTCTGTACTGGAGGGTCTATGACCCTCACTGGAATCAGTCTGTTTATTTGGAGCATACATGCACATACAGGATATGGTCCCAAGGTATGTCAGCCTGGCTGAAGCTAAACGAGTCTGGGTCAGGATGAGTGACCTCTTGGGAACCAAATAATGCTGCCTTGGGTTCCTTGATGGAAGAAAAGCAGGATATAAATCATGGGGAAGGCCACCGTAGCTCAGTTGGGAGAGCACCTGCGTTGCACGCAGAAGGACCCAGGTTCAACCCCCAATGGCGGCCTCTCCAGGTACGGCTGGGAGAGACTCCTGCCTGAAACCCTGAAGAGCTGCTGCCAGTCAGTGCAGACAGTACTGAGCTAGATGGACCAATGGTCTGACTCAGCACCAGGCAGACTCCTGTGTTCCTAAACTCTTGCAAACCACTCTGACACCTCCAGATGTCCCTGGCCTCCCATCAGCCTCGGCAGCCAGTGTGGCCAACCACTGGGGATGATGGGAATTGTAGTCCAGCCATACCCAGAGGGCACCAGATTCTTCAGCCCAGAAAATGTCTGACATCTTTGATGGACCACACTGAGAGATGTAGTCCCCACAGCACTTAACCCTTCGGAGGGAACAGTGGATTATCTCTGACTGGTTGCTAGTGGTTGGGCCCCTATTTATTCCGTTTACATTCTGCCCTCCTGTTAAACTCACTTTACCCATTAAAAAAAACCCCCACATCTCACCTCTTCTCAGCTTTGCTAGGAATTCTGGACTTCCCAATAACCACTTGGGTATTCCTCGTGTGTTACCTTGGGGAGATGGTATTCAAAACCGTTGTTTATTGCCATTGTGGAGAAGCTAACCTATCACTTAAAGGCTCTTTAAGAGGCCAAGTCGACCCAGAGGATTTCATTGCAACTTGGTGGAAGATTATTTTACTCATGAACAATCGTTTCAGACTTTCAACCCGTCTAAGTAAGAATATATTTGGAGGAATTCTTAATTCTCCATTTACTGCCCTTTTGGTTAACTCAGTGGATGCCCCTGATATTTCTAGATGTACCGAAAAGGCTGTTTTAGTCATTCACTTGAATTTATGTTTATTATTTGGTTGATGTATATGACAGACTTTTTTAAAAAATAAAAAAAAATCAGTGGGGAACTTTCTGGAGATGTCTTATAAGAGAGCTGAACTACTCTGAAATATGGAGGCTGCTTTTCATAATAATGGGTTCCCCAGAAAACCAAGGAACAGCTTTGGAAAACAGTGGCTACAGTGGAAGACGGGCAACCCCTGTCTACACACTCATGCTTCCCTATCAACCCCCCCCCCCCAAGATCTTGCCTCATGCCCCCAGCTGTACTTACCAGGTTTGTAAAGTAGTATCCATCCTCACCGGTCATCAGCCTGCTGGGATTGCAGAACCGAGTGATGTACTGAATGTTGGACTGCAGGCGGGGCGGGTTGCCCTTCAGGACGATGTAGATGAGGGTGGGCAGGAAGTCATCCGCCGAAGCTGGCTCGTTCTTAGTGGTCCTGATGGCGGTGAAGATGTGCTTGCTGCAGCTGGTGATGCAAGACAGCTTGTCCCGCGGGACACGCTTGGAGTCCATCTCAATGATGTCTGCAAGACACAGAAGAAGGCCAGAGAGTTAAGGGGAGGGGGGCTGCGTGCATCAGCAACCACGTGCCCACAGAGGCACTGGCAGACAGAACAATCAACTTGTGGTACTCTTGACCGCTACAACTGCATAGTTCCAAGTGGAAGCGATGTCTGCCCTGAGCCGGCAAGAAAAGATTCAAAGATTTTGCTAGGCCTTGCTTGCAGTTTTCTCTCTCTCTTTTGCACTTAGTCTGGCCATATGAAGCCCCTCCACCACCTAGGACCGCAAGAAGCTGCCTTAGATCGAGTCAGATCATTGGTTCACTAACTCAGTATTCTCTACACTGATTGGCACAGGCCTTCCAGGGTTTCACGCACAGGTCACTGCCAAGTCCTACCTGGAGATGCCACTGGGGCGTGAACGTGGGGCCTACCGAGGGCCACGCACGTGCACCGCCACTAAGCTGTGGCCTGCCCCACAATCTGCTATATATTTCGGAAAGTTCTTTGTCCCCTATGCATTTGGGCACCTTTAAAGGTAGCACCACCACATTTTCCATGATGGTTCTTGAGATCAAGGAACAGGTTCTGGTCTATGTTTGGATACAGCTGGGTGCCATTTTGAATCAAGATGGCGGACTGAATCTTTCAAAACAGCACTGACTTAAATGACCGATTACAAAACTGCAGTGATCTTTTGGCTTCTAAGAATTCAAAGAATTACTAAGCTGCTAGAAAACGCAGGAGCCGGAGGGGAAGTCGCCGCAACCGCCAAGGAGCAAGCCCAGAGCAAAGGTTGGGGCAGTCGGTGGTGGCTGGACTAAAATCCACTCTGACAAGCATAGTGTCGCTAATCCATAATCTCAGTCGTCATGGAGAAAGGATCTCTCCTCCAGGTCTTTCCCCTCAAGATCCATTCCTTTGGACTTCTCCTGTGCCCATCCGTCTTCTCGCCCACGTTTAGTTATTTATGTATTGCTTATTGTAAATTGTATTGTTTTTATTGATGCATTTCTATATTTGTGTTCTTCGTAAGCCACCTTGAGGACCTTGTGGCCTGAAGGTGGGGTAGAAATAAATATTAATAATACTAAACACTAGCTGGAGCATCTTGTAAGAAAACACAAAGTTCCTTGAGAAGTCAATCTCAAGCCAATCTTTCGGTAATTTACGCAGAGAGACAAGGTGAAGACAGGCCACGCGCTCTCGGCTTTACAAACTGATACAACTTCCCCAACCCCTTTCCCCCCTGAAGGACAGACGTGATCCATCCACGCTTTGCATACCTGTGATGGCTTTCACAACCACATCGGAGACTTCAGGGATTTCTTCGTTGACAGGAACACAAAGCATCTGTGGAGTAACCCAGTGCAAAGCCCTGCGAGTAGATTTGGAGCAGGGGAGGGAAAGAGAGAGAGAGAGATTCTACAATCTTAAGAAACTAATATTTTATAGAAGCCAAGTAAGTCCACGCCATACATTTGAAGCACTCTTTAACAGCCATGCAGGATCCTGGGAACTGTAGTTTGTTCAGGGTACTGGGAACTGTAGGTCTGCGGAGTCAGCATGCTTAACTACCCTTCCCAGGATTCTTTGGGGGGAAGCCGTGACTGGTTGAAGTGGTATAAGAGGGATTTAAATGTACAGTGTGGATGTGACCCACTTGCTTAAGGGGGGACCACCTTGCTTAAGAAAGCAACCGTCAGCTCCAAGAAAAGCTGAGTCCAGCGACCCACATAATTGGAGGACAAATCTGCATAATGAATCTGCCTCGGCCTCTAAGAGGCAGCTACACAGGGCGGTATTAAAACCATACACCGCCAATCGCAGGCAGCCTCATCTCGCCTCCAAGGTTCACCAAGCACAAGCCAAGGACTGTCCATTTCATCTTCTTACCTATGAGGGTTATAAATAAGAACAGACGCTGGCATCAGCAGCTGGTGCCACATTTTGCCTACGAAACTCAAAATGGGCCGCCCATTTGCCGCCCGCATCACACTGAGATGGGGTGGGGATTACAAAGGGCGGCTTTGCAAAACTGTCACGAGGAAGACCGTTCAACAGGCAGCAAGGGGTTGTGCTCAGACGGGACGGTGGGGAGATTCATCTGTTTGAAATGTCTCTATGCCCGCTCTTCGTCACATCCAAGTGATCCCAGAGCAATAACAACATAATAAAAAAAATTAAAGCATCAAATGACACGTCAGCCAGTACACTAACAGATATAAACACCAGCAGGTTAAAAGCTACGGAGTGGCAGACTCAGGAGGGGCTTCAATGCTGATGCTTAAATCGGGGGGAGGGGTGGCAAGGTGAAGGGAAAACATGCACCCCGAGTGATGCTGCTTCAAGGATCCTGAACTGCCAGTCCTGCCAAATACGCAGGAAGAGGGTCTCTCTTGGCTCTGTCTTACCACACCACTGGTTGCCAGCTCGATCCCTTGGAAGAGCCACCCCGAAGCAGGCAACAGCATAACACAGGGGATCCCAAACTTGTCCCATCCCCACCCCCGTCCCATGGACCACTTGAAAACTGCTGAGGGTCTCGGTTTAAATGATTTTGCTGCCTCTGGCAGCCATTGCAATGCGCTGTGCTAGATGCTGCACAATTTTTAATTGCATCTTTATTGCTCCTGTTTATATGTTGCACTTCACTGTGTTAGAATTCAAGTTGTAATGCCATAAAATACAACATATAAAAAAACATAGGAGCAGCAACAGGGATACAATTAAAAGTCAAGAGGGATACTTAACAGGACAGGAGTGCCACCACCCACCTTCAACCACCAATTCACAGAGATGCCACAAACCAGCTGAATGAAGCTCACGGAATGCTGGCAGCCCCCCGGAGCACAACTTGGGCACCCCTGGAGCAACAGTTGTCCACATCAAGCTGACTGGAGTCAAGAGAAGAGCCTGTCTGAGACAGGACCAGCCAAGGTCAAAGGACAACAACCAACTCTTAGGCCCCCTTGCTCCCTCCCAAAAAGACCTCCATTCCAGAAGCCGCACCTGATCCTCCTCTGAATGGCAAGGTCCTTCTTCTCGTCCTCCGTGGTTTCCGGGCAGAAAACGTACTTATACAGCCTGGTCATGACATACTTCTCGACCTGGTCCATCACCTTCTCCGCTTTTTCCGGGGACACTGAAAAGGACACCGACGGTTGAAACACCCCTGGCTTCCTCGCTCAGTCTGAGGAAGCATCAGCAGAGCCCGCCTAAGGCTGCCAGCCCCATCTGCGTTGATGCAGGCATCACTTGCAAAAACACTCGGCCAGTTTCGAGCCCAGGCCAAGAGCTCCTTAAGGCAGGCCCAGGGCGGCGTCCTGTGGAGTTTGCAAAACTGTTTCCAGACTTATTTCACAGAGAAGCATCTGGCGAGGGGAAAGGTAGGGGGAGGAGAAAAATTAACAATCCTCACCCCATCGTTTCCCCCACCCCACCCAACTTCTGAACCTGGGGGCTCCATATAATTATTATGATGCCCTCCTCTGGGAATCTGTCTAATTCCCTTCTTAAAAGAACACACATCACACTCTGCACTTGGGAAGCGCTGGAGAGCTTCACAGGGCCTGTTCCCCAAATCCTAGCGCCTCCGAGGGCCCACCCTTGGTCTAGCCCAGATGTCCCAACTCCCTTCTCTGGGGAAGCGGGGAGAGGACTCTCCTCTTCACTGGGTGCTTACGCAGTGCTTTGAGTTCCCTTCCTCATGCTCCCAGAAGAGAGACACTCACAAATCCCGGCTTGACTTACTAGGGACAGAGGGAGCTGTGTTATAGTGGCCTGGTTCACACCACACTAAACTATGGTTAGAAGCAGTGGCAGCTGGTAGCTCCATGTCAGCGGAGTAGTGGAATCCACTCTGGGTTTTAGTCCAACTTTCAAGGAGCAGTCCAAATGGAGCCGCCGGCAGAAGGAAGTTCTAAGTAAATGGACACGCAGAACATTGTATATGAAAGACACCCACATGTGTAAATTGGACTGAGGAAAGCTGTGTCCTCCAGATGTTCACGGACTTTAACTCCCATGGTCCCTGTCCATTGGCCATGCTGGCTGATGGCAGCCAGAGTCTAACAACTTCTGAAGGTCACAGGGTCTCCCCCCACCCCCGCCTATGCAAGACAGGCAAGCGTAGGCAAGGACAATGAGCATGCCTGTGTTGCAATCCTACCTTATATTTGGCACATAAAGCAATTCTCCCACCCGCCTCTTTTCTGAGGGGCAGGTTGGCTTCCCCAGAGGCAAGACCACCTCGCCTCATACGTGCCCACTCAAACGGCTTGCTATGCAGAACAGGCCCCGTTACAGGTGCCGTATAATACTCATTCTGCACTTCAAAGAAATCGCTCTTTTAATGTGGCAGCACCTGCTCTTTGGAACTCCCTGCCTGTTGACATCAGGCACCTTTGGCGTATTTCTTTTGGAACCTGCTTAGAGCCTATCCAGACACAGAGATGGCGATCTTTTAATATTTTTTTTAAGTGAGTAGCTGTTTTGTTTTCAACATATATTTTAATTATGTGTTTTCAACTGTTTTATTGATAACGCTAACATCTTTCATAAACCGCTTGGAGGCCTTTGAGTTCAAGCGGTATATAAATGCTGTTAAATAAATAAAACATTTGGACATAGAAAGGCAAAGTCTGCCCCTACAATGTGCAATTGTATCCCAGCCATTACATATAAACACCCAACGGCAGAAACAAGGAATACCTTTCCAGCGGGTCTGTAGCTTGTCTGCCACATTCTGGTAGAAGTCCTGGGCATATTCAGACTGTTCCTCGATACTCAGGTCCTGGAAAAGAGCACTGCTTATGCATGTGAGAATAGGCAATGGTAGCTTGCTGAGGAAACGCCAGTCGCCTGCCTGCCCCCCCCCCCCGACAAGAGCAGGTATCTCCCTGGAACGTGGGACGCCCCCGAGAATGTGAGTTTTATCTTTTAGAAACAAAACAAAAGCCTGCTGGTTTAAACCAAGAGCGACAGCCAGCAACTTGGATGGCTTTAAAAGAGGTTTGGCTCTTCTGTTGTTACCAGCAGTACTCATATACTGTCTCTTTTTCTTTGTTTATTTTTTGTATCTATACTATTTTCATTTTACTTCATTATTTTTGTTTCCTTTTCCTATTATTGTTGAATTTGCAAATAAAAAAATTAATTTTTAAAAAAGAGGTTTAGACAAATTCGAGGAGAAGGAGACGGCGGATAGCCAGGACTGCTAGCCACGATGGCTACGTTACCCTTCCACTATCAGAGGATCACACGCAGGATCACAAGCAGGGGATACAAGTACAAGGAAATATAAATAAATAGCTGGCTCCATTCCGGAGAGACGCCATAAGTTGATCCTGAGTGCAAAAAAAATGCCCTTTGTACCAAATGAGATGATTGCGAGCCAGTGTGGTGTAATGGTTAAGGTGTCAGACTGGGACCTTGGGAGAGACCAGGGCTCAAATCCCCATTCAGCTGTGAAGGTGACCTTGGGCCAGTCACTGTCTCTCAGCTTAGCCTACCTCACAGGGTTGTTGTGAGGGTAAAATTGGGAGGGGGAGAACCATGTCTGTCCACAACCTTGAGCTCTTTGGGGGGGGATGTGGGATATACATGTAATAATCATAACAGGTATAGCCCCCCACCAAATTCCCCTAACCAGATGCTGCCAACTCCCAACAGCCCCAGCTCGGGGGTCATTTTTTTTTTGCACCTGGTTCAAGGACCCTTGAAGCCCACCCACGGACACCCCCCACGGGTCCACGGACCATAGGTTAAGACCCCCTGCACTGAAGGAAAGCAAGGCCTGCAAAGGCTCTCGCTCAGGCCCAGAGAACAGCTTACCCGCTTGTGCTGCATGGCGTCTAGGAAGTGTTTGCACTGCTTGAAGATCTCCTGGCCGGATTTCTGATAGGTCTTCAGGAACTCGATGAAGTCTTTGGAGACCCGGTCAGTTTCAATGCTGACCTGTCGGCTTATGGAAGGGCTGGGAGCCTTGATGTCTGGGACTTCTGGCAAAGGAGAGAAGAGCCACAACAGTTAGAAACCAAGTTATCGGAGAGTTTCCTCCTGCCAGGCTTAATGCTATGAGCTGTGTGGGGTGTCGCCAACCAGCGGGGATTTTGAGAGCGCTCCATGGGCACCCGTCGCAGAGCGGCTGCCGCCTCCAAACACAGAGGGAAACAGCCCTGCAAGCAAAAGGCGTGGGGAAACACCACCATCACCAGAAATCAGGGGGAAGGGAATGTGCCTACATCAACCACACCCACCTTCACTAACAGAGAGAAGCTCTGGGCACTTCTCATTCTGTTCAAAACGGGGAGGGTGACCAATCCTGGTGCTTAATGAAATGTGGGCATGTTTAAGATTGGGGGTGGAAGCGTGTTCAATACAGGATAGAGCCGGAAGTACAAGCAGTCTCTCTTGCACGGTGGATTTTTGCCAAGGTATTTTGCAGGTGCCGCAGAAGCACTGGCACCCGCAGGCGCTGTGTTGGTGACCCCCCCACCCCGATTATATAATAACAGGGTGGGAGAACTGTGCCCAAGTGGAAGAGTGCCCATGGAACTCTTAGGCAGAAGAGCAGAGCTCAATCCCCAACATCTCCAGCTTGAAAAGAAGGCCCCTACACACCTTCTCACGACTGATCACAGGAGGGGAAACCGAGTCGCTTACACCAGCCTCCCTTTCCTTGCAGCCTCCTGCTCAGCTAGGAACCCCCAGGCACCGGGAAGCAATGAAGTATTGTAAAACTATTGCTCACCTGCCCTGGGACCTTTGGGTGGGCAATAAATCTCCTTACTTATAAGTGAGGAAGGGCCTTGCTTTGTAGCGACCTGCCAAATGACTGCTGCAACCAAAGGAAACAGCCTTTTTAATTCCCAACATCTGTTTGCAGCATGAGCCTAAAGACCGGCTTGCCATTTCTGTTCTTTTTTTTTAGCCAGATTGCTCCTTGGTATCTCCCTGACCGCTGGTCAAGAAAAGGCTGACGAAGCGAAAGGCGTTCCTGCTTTGCAAGTCTTTCCAGAGGTCAGTGTTTGTAGTTCAGGGCCAGATCAGAGAGGGAATGCCGTGCCTTCCCAATCTTGACGCCTCAGGCTGCGACTCCCATCAGCCCCGGCCAGCACAGCAGGCTGACAGGGCCTGTAGCCTGACATCCAGAGGGCACTATGTTGGCAAAGGCTGATCTTGCTGCTGTAGTTGTTGTGCTCTGCCTTGGAAGCCCTGGGGCCTCTGAAGCTCAGCATGACACTGTGGCCAAAGCCTGGGGCAAAAGCTTGGGAAGTTTCACACATTTTCGGTTGGCTGTAGAGGATAGCCAAAATCTGGGAATCCTCCCGCCCCCCCCCGCCCCCGTTTTATATGCAGCGTTTAGAAACACCCACATCCCAGGTCGAACATAAAACCCTGCTCAAAGGGGGGGGGAAGCATTTTGTAGGCCACACCAGGGCTGTGGAGTCGGTAAGTCAAACCTTCGACTCCGACTCCTCTATTTTTCTACTGTCCGACTCCAACTCCTTCATAAACGGCAAACGTATATTGATTTATGTTAAAATGTTAATATTAAAATATTAATTTTATTTTGAAGCCGGAGTCGGTACATTTCTACCAACTCCGACTCATAATTGCTTCCAACTCCACGACTCCACAGCCCTGGGCCACACGCACATAGACCACCTCCCACAAGCAAAGCAAGACCGTGAGAGTTTTCTCTTAACAGCGGAGCAACATCACCCACCTCTCCGTTTACCAACAAGCGCTGCTCAGCATGAAGGATGGAGTGAAGAAGATGATGCAAATGGAGGACACCAGGCCAGAAGCGATGAGACGAGAGAGAGAGAGAGAGAGAGAGAGAGAGAGAGAGAGAGAGAGAGAGAGAGAGAGAGAGAGAGAGAGAGAGAGAGGACAAAACACAGGAGGAGGTTCTCAATTCGTGCCTCACAAACACAACACCAAGCAAAGCACAAAAGGCATCAAATATGAAGCACAAAGTGACTGACGCCAGCTTGCAGCAGCAAAGGGAACAGGACGTCAGGAGACATTGTGAAGAGGCTGCCAGCTACTCCGGCAGAGACATTTCGACAGAGGAGGGCACCCTTCGTCACCCTGGCACCCTCCAGAAGCTGTGCACTACAACTCCCATGAACCCTGGCCGGCACAGCCACCATGCAGTCGTGGTGGCTTGGGGCCGATAAGAGCTGTAGTCCAACACAAAGGTAACCAGGAGTTCTCCCAGGAAGCAGAGGGGATCTCTCTCGCTCGCGCTCTCTCGCTCTCGCTCTCGCTCTCCCCCCCCCCAAAGGTGTTTCCAAAGGGTTGCAAATCTCTGGTGGAACACACCACAAACTACTTCCAACACTCCCTCGAGCATAAACGGGAGGGCCAGGGAAGCAGAAATCCCCAACTCTGCTGAGTCTTACCACAAGGCCTCTGTGGATTGTGGCCCAAGAGCGCTGCGGCAGCAGACAGCACGTGGAGATGCACAGCGGCTTAAGACAAGCACACAGAGGAGGCCTATCGGTGGCCATCGGCCACAATGGCTGAGTGGAACCTCCATATGCAGAGGCAGCATATCTCAGAATGCCAAAGGGTGGAACAAATGGACGGTGGCCCTCCCTATCAGCCTCCGCTCATGAACTTGCCAGGGGCCTTTGGGTAAGGAGTTCTCCGCAGAAGCCCTGCCAGCCTGGGAGGAGACCTGCCCTGCCCCTAATTTCCCGAAGTGCCTTTGGAAGCCGACATCTGTCGTGGTAAAGGCGAGGCCAAGGGCTAAGCTCATTTCTTCCTGCTTGAAGAAGCAGCCGCTTCTTTTAAACATGCACTTTATAGATTTGGGTTTCGGATAAAAGTGAGGTGGGGGGTAGAAAGAGGGCACGTGCATGGATTAGCAAACTATGGGAAGACAGACTGAGTGCCACAAGACACACACTCTCTCCGCAGAAGATGTTACAAAAGTAAGTTCTACCCCAAAAGGACACACGTCCCCGGCATTTTCTTTTAAGGATCTTCTACGTAGAGCCTTGGAACGCAAACACTTGGGATCTCTTCACCAAGTTAGCTGTTGAGCTATCCCCACGGTAGACTCTGAAGCGTCCCTGCCTCTATGGAGCCACTTGGCCAAATCAGGGAGGAGAACAGATAGTTGGAGTCTCACCACAAGACACAGAAACACACAGGAGGTTGTCGGGCAGGCAAAGCGCGCATTAAAACTGGCACAGAGAGGAACTTCCTAACTGCTTATGCTACGGCTGTGTCATTTTCTTCACTAAACGAGCGTCAAGAGTATGCCAGGGAACCAACGTTGCCCCGCGGGGCTGTTAGACGTGTTGTGTGTTTCTCGTTCGGAGTTGCACATCTGAAGGCAGTGCCCCACCTGAAACTGTGGGAAGATGCTGCCAGTCAGTGTAGACAGTACTGAGCTAGACGCAATAACGGTCTGACTTAGCGTAAGGGAGCTTCCTGGGTTCGTAGGGGCCTTCCAGACAGACAGAAAATGCAGACAGGCCCACGATGCTGTTAAAATGCTTTCGAGCAGCCGGTCGTCTTAATGATTGCTTTGTGTTGCTTTCAAACGTTTTTATATTGTTGTTTTGCAAGAGGGTGACACAGAAATACTTTTTTATAAATAAATGAAGTGGCAAATGAGAAAAGTATTGTGAATGTAGAATGGGAATCATGCAGGAAGCTGTTTCTATTAAAACTCTACCCTGCAGAACTCTTGGGAAAAAAACAGACCAAAGACAAAGAAACAGCAACAAGAATCACAGCAGATACAAAAGCTTAAACCTGGAAAGCCCACCAGGGCAGGGAACACTATGGGCGGATCAGGATTCCACTAGAGCATGGATATGGCTTTGCCAAAAACAGCTTTCTTGGAAGGGGGGGGGAGTTTCTAGCCTTTATAGGCAAAAAATTGAGTGAGGGATGCCTGACGAAATCTCAAAAGTCAGAGGTGTGGTGCAGCAAGGGAGGAGGGAGGAAGGCTTCAGAGTTCTTGCCCCTCCCAAGACTAGCAAAGCAAGAATTATGAAAGGTTATTCACTTTGCAGAATCTATACAGGTCAGGGGTTGGCTTGTGGACTTGTGCAGAGCTGTAACACAGCTATAGTTACAGCGCAAGGCATGCTCAGCCCTGTTGAATTCCCACATTCAAATACTCACAGTCTTAAAAAAAGGGGAAAAAGAAAACTATTAGATGATCTCTACAGCCCCGCCAAATGAAAAACACAGTGTTACTAATTTCCCATATTCAGATGGCCCAGAGCAACAGTTCTGATCCAACAGTTTCTGTCTCAAGAAGGGGCCTTAAAGAAATCTGCTCTCCTTACAGCTGGAAGGAAATTATTCAGATTTAGAACAGACTCAAGGTTTGATCATTTTGAGTTTAGCTGAAAACCTAATAAGAAGAGTAATTAACACACACAAAAGACACCATTACGCACATTCAACACTTGCAACTCAAAAATCCTGTGGAATGCAGCAACTCTTCCCCATGAAGTGTTTAGTTCCTAAGCTGGTTTCTGGGACATTTTAATAGTCGCTTTAGGCTTGCCTCCTGCAGGCCTGTTGCACAATTCAGATCAGCCTCTCCCCATCGGCCCCTGGCCAGCTACCCAAGGGAGCACCTTCTTCCACATCAACTTGCCTGAACACCAAGATCATGCGATGAGGCCCTCCTGACCGCGCTGCAAACTGGGGAGATCCGTTTGGCTGCACCCAGGGGGAGGGCCTTTCTCGGCATCGCTTCCCTTCCGAATCGAGACAGGCGTCGGCTCCAACAGCACTTCAGCATCTTGCTAAAAGCGCATTAATTTTCTCCCACCTTTGCGGGATGCCAACACCATAACAGACTATAATAACTTAAAATATATCTGTTCTGGCCTAATGTCGACTGCTATTTTATTTACTCTGCGAGTTTTAAAGCCCCGTTTAATGCATTTTGGCACACTGCCCTGTGATGTTTACGTGAAAGGTGGTGTAGAAATGGTTTGACCAATTAATCAATAACAGACGCTATGGAAAATTATTCCTGGCACAATCCCAGCTTTGGATTCGGCAAAGCTACTACAACGGGCAGAGAGGGTTTGGTGCCGCTGTGCCGCATTACCTTCAGGAGGAGTTCTCAGGGCGGAGTAAAAATCTCCTTCAAGTCCCTGAGGTTATCGGCACTGAGCTCCTCCCCAAGCTCTCTGGCCGTAACGCTGGGCTCTTGAGCGGCTGAAACATACGCAAAAAAAGCAAGCAGGACACCCACGGGCGACACAGTGAGAGGAGAAAGAGACCAGAGAGACTTTTAACAGTTCTGGGCCAGGGACAGGAGCAGAGGCATTGAGCAAATGGAGGCGGTTATATCATTGGGATAAGTGGGCCAACACTGCAAGCGGAGAAGAGTGCATTTCACAGCCATGCAGGACTGAGAAGACTAAAATGGGAAACATGCAACCAATCTGCGGTCTGACTTAAGAACTGCACATGCACATTAAGAACGGACCTTGCCAGCCAGCACAAGCAACAGGGTTGATAATAGCTGGGCAGATTTGTAGAAGTCATTTTAAGAAGCGAAAAGCCGCTCCGCCTCACCCTTCTTAGCTCCTGGCCGAGAAGACGCTCCAAAGAACTTTTTCACCGTTGTCACCTTGCGCGACTTCTCGTTGGTTTTCTTCTCCTCAAACTTGGTGAAGGTGAGCGACTGAGCCCCCTGAGGGTGCTGCGTGCTGGCATAGGCCTCCTCCTCCTCACGCTGGAGCCTAGTGCCCGGACAGAGAAACCAGCGGTTCAGTTACCTCCAGCAAAAAGCATCGTCAAGATGCATCGAGGGCTAGGCATCCTTCCCATCTCCTCTAGGGTGAGATCCTGGCTCCACATTGCACTCAAGTCCCACAAGGAGGAGTTTACACCTTGCAGCAGTGTCTGAAGTGCCTCCCCTTAAACAGACACACACCTTTCAGCTGTCCCTTCCCCAGATCTCCTGCCAAGGAATTGGCACATTACTGGGAGTGTCAGTTGCATCTTTGCAGGGGACCGTCCAAAAACACAATTCTGGGCCACAGATTTGTGCGCCATTGGCAGTGCTTCCACAAAGCCCTCTTGCTGCACAGATGGCAACTTCCCCCCTCCCCCACAGCACCTTACCTCTCAGCGAGCTCCCAGTCTTCCTGGATTTGCTTCTGCCTGGCCTTCTGGTATTCCTCCCTCCAGCACTTGGAACAGAAGCCCTGCCAAGCCGGGTTGCCATAGTAGCCACATCCTTTCTTGCAGAGCAGTTCGGACTGATCGACGTGGATGCCTCGGCGCTCAGACTTCAGGCTCATCTCGCTCCTGCTGCGGAAAGGAAAGGCGGCAATTTGGGGTTTCCTTGTTTTTTAAAAAAGACCCTAAAAGGGGGGGAGCGCACTTTGTGTACAAAATTAAAAATATATTAATATATTTTAAACTATGAATAAAAATAAATTATAGAAAACTATTACTTACCCTATACAAATGGGTTTCTTCTCATTTTTAAAATATAGTTTCATAATATTTGAGGCACACCTAGCCACCTCTTAGGGCGCACCAGTGTGCCTGGGCGCACCGTTTAAGAATCACTGTGCTAGGAGAACATGCCACGCAGCCACTCCCCCATTCCTCAAGAGTTCCAACTAGGCAATCATAAAAAGCTACTGAAGCAACGCTGTCTTCAAGACGCAAAGCACTTGCTATGCAATCCTAGGGCAGGCTTCCTCAACTGGCACTCTCCCGATGTTTTGGGCTGCAAAACATTAATGAGAGCTGATAGGAGCTGAAGTTCAAAATGTCTGGAGGGCACTAGGTTGGGGAAGGTTGTCCTAGAGTATTGTAACTAGAATAGATTAGCACTGATTTCCATGGCTTTCAGAAAGTAACACACTGCAAGGCTACTGGACACACCAGACTATCCAGCAGGATGCTAAACCCAAAATGGCCCAGAAAAACCAGATTGCTGTTTAGCTTGGACTTAAATCTGCTTTTTAATTGGCCAGATGGCCAGCTTATCAGTATTGGGAAAAGGCAGAGTCTTGGCACCAAAGTCAGCACAATAACTTACCTCAACCCAAACACCCAGAAGCTGAATAGGATGGGAGAGAAGGCATCAGTTTGCAGAAGGCTGGCTTGTGAGATAATCGCTCACAGCCAAAAAACTGACAGACAAGGAAGGGTTCAGCCTGCCCTTCCAAGCAGCAGTATGGAGATAATATTACTAACCTAACTTCAAGGGCTCCCTCAAGTATTACCAAACATGCCAAGACGTCCCACAGACAGCCGCACCAGCCATGGCTTGTCTCTCCAAACATTGCCTCGTTTTCCAGCTGCTGCTCCTGCCTTGTGCCTTTGTCGCTTGCTGAGTTTCTGGGGCACCTGGCCCAGAGGCACCTAGCTGGCTACTGCAAGAACTGGATGCTGGACTAGATGGGCCACTGGTTAAGGACGGGGGCACGTTAATGCTAAATCACAGGAAAAGGAAATAAGGTTTGCAAGCCAACAACAAGCCATGGCTTCAGACCTTGGGTTTGTTGGCAATAAACAAGCCATGGGCAGGATCCAGATAATCAAACAAATAAAACCTGGTTTGCAGTGTGTGAGAACCAAGCCACACTCTCTGCATGCCAAGGATTCCATCCGGCAAGACTGCAAAAGGATCGTTCTGCCGCCACCAGTTTGAGCAGGCAACTCGAGACTGGCTGGACCCATGGTCTCAGTCAGGACAAGGGAACTTCACAGGTTCACACAGACAGACAAAGGAAGAAGCAGAACATATTAACCTTGTTCTAATCCATGAAAATGCAAACAGGCCTTCTGTTGCTTCTCAGGAACAGCTGTCATCCATCCAGTGAATGAAAACAATCCTCACCTTCCAGCCAACGCTGCCGGGGAAAGAGGAGACCGGCCTCTCTGTGCTGGGCAGACTCCCAGCACCAGGCAAATGTTTGCTCTTGCTGAGTCATGCACACAGAGGAACTGAGGAATGTCTCCGGCATGCAAAAAGCCTCCGCTCCCTTTAAAGGGAACGGAAACGACCAGGATGACTTCATCAGTGGTATTTTCCACGAGTATTCTGCAAGATCCAGGGAGCAACTCAACTCAACAGCCGCCTCAGCACAGAGCATAACTGATTGCCCTTGACTGATTTAATCAAGAAAGGGGCGCTCAGAGAGAGAAAATGAGGTTCTACAACACCTGCCCTGACCCCAAACAGGCATTCTGGCAGGGCAGCCAAGTTGGGAGATCCTCAGAGAATCACGGGAAGGATTTGGGCTGCTGGCCAGGCAGTACAGCAGCCGGGGCTAGAAAGCTACAGGGCAACATGAGCCGGCCAGCAGCTCATTTTTACAGGTACCCGAGGTCTGCTGCTGCAAAATAACAAGACAAACAAGCGTATTGCAGTGCTTCATGAGATGCATCTGACAAATGAGGTGGGGCAGGGAAGGGCAAGAGTCAAGAAAATAGATTCCCAGAAAGCCCTCTGAACAGCGCCACCTCTCTAATCTCTTGTCTCCAAACTGGCGACTGAAAGGGGCGTGGGAGAGAGAGCGCAAGCACACACCGCCCCTAGATTTGGCCTTGCGGCCTCCAACTGCTCATCTCCAGTGCATGGCAGAGAATCACATCCGCAAGTCTGGGGTCTGCACCTCCACTCAAGAGGATGGGAAGAGCCCATCTTCAGCCGTTTCACTTTCTGGGCTATAGTAACACGCGCACTCATCATAACGGCTTTGCAGCATAAGCCACTGGCATTTCCAAACTCCTCTGCTGATCTAATCAACTAATCAGGTCCAGCCAGTTGATCTTCAGTGTAAACTGGCGGCAGCCTGCGCCAGAGACACCACCAGGCACACCTGCCCGGGAAGGAGGAGTAGAGTCAAGGTTCACGGTGCAGCAAGCAATAAGGAAAGAAAGGCGGCGGCTGTGTTTTCTCCTAGTTTCAGAATTACAGTCATCATTTTTGCTCTAAAATCAAAAGCATGCAAAGAAGGGGGGAAGACACAGAGGAAAATCCTGTGGATTGCTGCCCTGATGGGTCACCACCCAGAGAGCAAAGAGCCACAGTGTCTTTCTGGGACAGCATATTGTGGTGTGCTTGCACAAGGTCCCCAATTCAGAACCCTGCATCTTCCTGGGAGACCCAGGTTCGAATCCCCACATATCCATGAAGCTCACTGGGTGACCTTGGGCCAGTCACTGCCTCTCAGCCTCATGAAAACCCTATTCGTAGGGTCGCCATAAGTCGGAATCGACTTGAAGGCAGTCCATTAACATTTCATTTCCTGTGCTCTGTTGCTTTGCTAAGAGGAAACTGACTAGCATGGGTCTGCCAGTGTGGCATAGTGGTTAGAGTGTTGGTCTATGACCTGGGAGACCAGGATTCAAATCCCCACACAGCCATGAAGCTCACTGGGTGACCTTGGGCCAGTCACTGCCTCTCAGGCAATGGTAAATCCCCTCTGAATTCCACTTACCATGAAAACCCTCTTCATAGAGTC
This sequence comes from Rhineura floridana, assembly GCF_030035675.1. Lineage (NCBI taxonomy): Eukaryota > Metazoa > Chordata > Lepidosauria > Squamata > Rhineuridae > Rhineura > Rhineura floridana. The sequence continues at coordinate 1,919,716 of NC_084500.1, read as the reverse complement.
GCCGTAAGTCGAAATCGACTTGAAGGCAGTACTTTTTTTTTTTTTTTTACATCTTCCCTTAAGCAATAGAAACTGAGAAAGCTGCCTTATGAGAAGTTGGACCTTTGGCTCAGAATGGTCTAAGCTGACAGCAGCACTCCAAGGTTTCGGGCAAAGGGCTCTTTCAGACATACCTGGAGATGCCGAGGATGAAATCAGAGCCCTCCTGTGTGCACAGTTGGGGCTCTGCCACTGAGCTACAGCCTTGCCCGTCAGTAGCAGGGACAGGCGAGGCTTCTTTCCACAAGACCCTGCAGCGCCGTCGCCAGCAAGAGTAAACTACACCGGGGTTCATGAACCAAACGTCTAACTACAGTAAGGCATCTTCATATGCCCACGCAGACTTCACTTGCCGATTTTTAAAGTCTGCCCATGGGACAGAAATGTCTGTCTACCACGTGATGCTGAGTTCTAACAATCCCCTGCAAACCCTAGGAAGGCCCTGCTCTGCCTCCTATTGACAGGGAGCCTTCGAGATGGAAGGCTATACAAGGCAAAGATCCACTAAGATCTGCCAAGCCTCCATTCTACATAAAGAGAGCGGGACATGACAACAGGTCATTGGACTTGGAGCCCTGCATTCAAATCCCCGCTCAGTCACTCTCAGCCTAATCTGGTCCACCTACTTTACACAGTTGTTGTGAGTGTATAAATATACCCAAAGGCCCACCTCCCCTCTTATGAGTCTTGGCCACTTCTCCAAGATCATCTAACAAGGGCCATTTGGGGGTGCCACTGCCTTCTAAGGAAAGGCTGGTGGCAGTGTACCGGGGGGGGGTGGATGTGGAACTCCTTGCCACTGGAGGTTAGGTTGACTGTTGGTTTTTGTTGCAACAAACTTTAGATTTTCCTAGATTTTTAGAATAAAGTCTGGCTCTTTGTTGGTTATTAGGCTTTTGGTATTAAAATGAAACTCTTGATTCTTTTTTTTTCATGAAGCTGTTTTATTGTTGGTTTGACATTAGGTGATGATGACTTATTATACAGAATGATTAATAATTACTAAAAGCATTTTTACCCTGCTCTTCAGCCTAAAGGCACTCAGAGCAGCTTAGCGATACATAAAAACTGAGACCTTGCCCTCAGGCTTATATCTAAAAGGCAGGACAAAGAAAAAAAGTGTTGCGGAGGGTGGAGGAAAGAAGCAAACTCAGGCACCAGTTCTGAAAATTACAGTGTTCTTATAATGACCAGCTTGGAAAACTGAACATAATACCTCAAGTAAAAGGCATCGTTCATGAATAGGATACCTGAAACAGGTGACTGCAGCACAGCTGCCCTCCAGAGTTCCACTGAGAGAGAACTCCAGCGCCGTGGGACCACCACGGAGAAAGTCCTCTCCCTTAAGCCTCCCAATTCACATCAAGCGTTTTCCTATTTGTGGCTGGTGGACTGTGGATAAATAACTATTAAAATAATACGAAGGCTAATTTTTAAAAAATATAACATCACACACAATAATTCTAAAGATAGATTTTAAAATAACAAAAATAAATGCCCAAGGCAGAGACCTAAAAACATAATTCATTCAGCAGGAAATGTTGACTAACAGTGGCTAGCATCCATAACACTAAATTTTTTTTTTTAATAAGTAATACCATTATTCACTGATAATAGTAATTTATAGTTAATTCTTAGAATGATAAACTTAAAACATGTAAGACAGAATTCATAATGTAATACAACCATTCACTGATATACTCTAAGACCCACTGAAAGTATTGAATCTAATTTAGCCATGTCCATTCTCATCAGCAGGTTCAGTCCATACAGGACTAGCACTGGATGTAAGCTATTATGTTTTTAGAATAATACAGGTGGGCCTCGCTTATACGGCAGATTCCGTTCCTGACTGCCACCGTAAAGCGGAAATCGCCGTAAAGTGAAACCTATTGAAAATAATGGGGTGCGTCACGCAAAAATGTTGCAAAAGCGGCCTTAAAACGGGAAATTTCCCCTCACTGAAGGCCGCCAAATCAGCGGAACACCGGAAAACAGAACACCGGTAAGCGGGGCCCTACTGTAATGCACCAGGGTCAATCACTAATTAACCCTTTTAATTTTTTAAAGAAAAACTATACTTTAATATTATTTATAGGAGCCCTTTATTAAAGAAAACCTAAGCTATATTTTTAAAAAGTTCTCTTACACAGAAAAACTACACTTAAAGCTATACCATAATATTGTTGCTAAAAGTCATATTTAAAGAAAAGCTTTACTATAATTTATAAAAGTTCTTTTATGAAGAAAAGCTATGCCATAATATTGTTTACAATTTATTTATTTATTAAATTTATTAGTCGCCCATCTGGCTGGCTGTCCAGCCACTCTGGGCGACGTACAAAATAAAAACATACAAATACATTAAAACATTAAAAATCTCAACAATAATAATAAAACCTGACCCACCCCAAAAGCCTGCCTGAAGAGCCAGGTTTTCAAGGCCCGGCAGAAGCTCATCATAGAGGGGGCATGAGGGAGATCATTTGTTCAAAGTCCTTTTTTCAAGAAAAGCACCCCCATATTGCTAATAATGTTGAGAGCCAGTGTGGCATAGTGGTTAAGGTGTGTGTGGGAGCACTTCATGTGTAGTCTGAATGCAATTAATGTGGTCTACTATATATTTTGGAAAGTTGTTTATTCCCCATGCATATATAGACACCTCTCAAGATATTGTGACAGCCAGTGTGGCGTAGTGGTTAGAGTATTGGACCAGGACCTGGGAGACCAGAACCTGGGAGACCAGGGTTCAAATCCCCACACAGCCACGAAGCTCACTGGGTGACCTTGGGCCAGTCCCTGCCTCTCAGCCTCAGAGGGAGGCAATGGTAAACCCCCTCGGAATTCCGCTTACCATGAAAACCCTATTCAGAGGGTTACCATAAGTCGGGATCGACTTGAAGGCAGGCCATTTCCATTTTTTTCAATATTGCTAATAAAACAGTCACTTTAAAGAAACGCTATACCATAACATTGTGGACGAAATGGCCATTTTTAAAGAAAAGCTATGCCATAATGTCGTTTACAAAAGCCCCTTTGAAAAGAAAAGCTGCCTCCTAATATTGCTGATAAAAGAGTCACACTTTAAAGCTGTTGACGTCGTTTACAAAATAACGTAACGTGATTTACGTAACGCGACACAAACAAGCGTAACGTAAATAAACAACGTCATTCAGCGATAAAATCCTAGCAATGGCGGCAACGGCTCCTCACGGGGGGGGAGACTGGGGTGGGTCGGTGGGTCCCTCTCCTTGCCCCCCAGCGCCACCCTCACCTGGGACTCCGCCGCTTCGCTCTCCGGCCTTTCGCTTTCGCCGCCCGCCGTCGCCGCCGCCTTAAACTTGTTCCTCCTTCCGGCCCCTCCGCCCACTGGTCCAACCGCTTCGACGCGCTTGCGTCACTTCCTGTAGGCGTACGGGCGTCCGCCGGCGCCCGAGCGACCCGAGCACGTGACGGAGGCTGGCAGGTAAGCAAAGCCCACACGAGGATTGTAGAGATAGGAAAGAAGTTAGAGCGGAGGTGGTGGTCGGCTGTTTCCTTCCGCGTCCCGTTCGTGTTTGCGTTGGGCTGTCAACGCCCACTTTTGTCTTGGCGCCGCCCACTGTGCGCCACCCAACCCAAAAGGGCCCGATGGCCAAACGGGAAAAATGCCCCCCAGCCTTGATGTAGGTTAAGTTGTTGTTATGTGCCTCAAGTTGATCACGACTTATGGCGACCCTATCAGTGACCTCCAAGAGCAAAAGTCGTAAACCACCCCGCTCAGATTGAGTTCTAGCTATAAATAAACGTGGATAGATACTGGAACCCTTTTAACACATGAAATGTTTTTTTAAAATGTTTGGTGTGTTTCAATGTATGGGAATTGTTTTATTTGTGGAACTATTTTTTCATTGTTTTTGCAATGGTTGTTAGCTGTTCTGTTTTGATGATTGTGTATATTGCTTGTTTTAACCTGCCCAGGGGCACCTTAAGGTAAAGGGTAAGAAATCTAATACATTAAATAAGAAAGCCAATATTAAGGGATGGTTTATTTGTGGGATGGGGGGATGGTGCAAATGTAATATTCTATACACCTATGCAGTTGTAAGGCAGCTTGTATTAATAAATGGTGTTACTTCTGTTAAAGCTGTGTGCCCAGGCCAAAGGCCCATCACATCCAGCAGTGGGGAGCCCGCAAGCAGCACATGAACACAACAGTGCTCCCCTCCCTTGTAATTCCCAGCAGCTGCTATTCAGAGGCAGCCCACCTCTGACACTGATGGAAGCCATTGATAGCCATACCCTCCTGCATGGATTTCTCTGGACCCCTTTTAAAGCCATCCAAATTCCCTGCTGTCACTACATCTTCTGGCACCAAACTGCACCTGCACACGACGCTGCCTTATACCGGATCAGGCCCTTTGCCCATTTAAGAACATAGAACATAAGAACATAAGAAGAGCCTGCTGGATCAGGCCAGTGGCCCATCTAGTCCAGCATCCTGTTCTCACAGTGGCCAACCAGGTGCCTGGGGGAAGCCCGCAAGCAGGACCCGAGTGCAAGGACACTCTCCCCTCCTGAGGCTTCCGGCAACTGGTTTTCAGAAGCATGCTGCCTCTGACTAGGCTGGCAGAGCACAGCCATCATGGCTAGTAGCCATTGATAGCCCTGTCCTCCATGAATTTGTCTAATCTTCTTTTAAAGCCATCCAAGCTGGTGGCCATTACTGCATCTTGTGGGAGCAAATTCCATAGTTTAACTATGCGCTGAGTAAAGAAGTACTTCATTTTGTCTGTCCTGAATCTTCCAACATTCAGCTTCTTTGAATGTCCACGAGTTCTAGTATTATGAGAGAGGGAGAAGAACTTTTCTCTATCCACTTTCTCAAGGCCATGCATAATTTTATACACTTCTATCATGTCTCCTCTGACCCGCCTTTTCTCTAAACTAAAAAGCCCCAAATGCTGCAACCTTTCCTCGTAAGGGAGTCGCTCCATCCCCTTGATCATTCTAGTTGCCCTCTTCTGAACCTTTTCCAACTCTATAATATCCTTTTTGAGATATTTCTTCAGCCTTGCATCCTGTTCTCCTCTCGACTTGCAGCAGAGCTCCAGGATCTCAAACAGACCTCCATGCCTCATCTGCAATGGCCATTGTAACTCACACTTTGTCACATATGCAGCAGATGATTTCAAAACATTCACATCTGGCTTTCTTCAGCTACTCATTACATCACCCGAAAGAATGAAGGAACATTAAGCTAAAATAAAGAGTCTGCGTGGTGTAGAGATTAGCACATTGGTCTAGGACCTGGGAGACCAGAGTTCAAATCCCCACTTGACCATGAAGCTCACTGGGCAATTCTGGGCCAGTCACAAACACTCAGCCTAATCTACCTTACAGGATTGTTGTGAGGATAAATATGGAACTTTGTAGGAAAGGTGGGGTATAAGTAATAAATACAAATAAGTAAATAAAATAAAATTGTAGAGGTCTGTGTCCAATGCTGGCATCTAAAATGTTTGTTCTGCCTCCTAGAAAGCGGGTGGACATGACCCCCAGCCCAGCTTTTAGGGTTTGTCAGACATAAGAAGATAATTGTGAGCTACATTAGACAGTGACCATAGTGAGATAATTTATTGCACATTACTCAAATACAACATGTTGAAATACAAAGTATACATTACATAAAGGGGGCCTGGGATGGCATACTTGAATGTTTTCATCATAGCAATATCCACCGTTTGAAGACCAAGAATAACTCCCACCTTCCAAATCCTGTTACATCTCAGTTTTATTCAAAAGGCATTCAAGGTCGTAATGCTGGGTAAAATATACCCCTTTAAAAATGACTTTTTTAAAAAAAACCTTAACAGTCATAATGAAATCATTTACCAAAAGGAATATGTTCAGAACCTTTTTACTTCTCCACAGAAAAAAATGTCAGACTTTTACTGGGGAGGGAGAGGGATGAGAACGTTTCAAGTCCGCAAAACCCATGTCTACTCACTTGGTAAGTTCCATGATGTCCAGTGGGGCTTACTCACCGAGCAGAAGGCTATCAATGGCTACTAGCCACGATGGCTGCATGCTGTTGCCAGTATGAGGTGGCATGCCCTGAATTACCTATTTGGCTGTGGAACCAGAGTGCAGAGAGTGCTACTGATTTGGCTTTCCCAAGACATTTTCTTCTTGAGGCGTAGAACCAGATGGTGCTCCCCTGTCGGCCTACTACAGGAGCCAGAACTGGGTTGGCAGTTGACTCTTACTTCAGTCCCAGCAACAGGATTGGCATCCTCCAGCCCACCTGAAAGCAACAGACTTGTTTTAACGGTTGCGTGGGACAGGCCGTGTAGCTCTATCCTCTGATTATGGGGAACAGCTGCTGAGGAACAGCCAGTGGGCTTCCACCACTGCCCGCACCATCAGGCGACTGAGGCGACCACCCCACTCTCCCTAATCCTAGGGCCGGCCCTCCATAGGTTGGTGCCTGTGAATCTCTCTCTCTCTCTCTCTCTCTCTCTCTCTCTGTGTGTGTGTGAGTGAGTGAGTGAGTGAGTGAGTGAGTGAGAGAGAGAGAGAGAGAGAGAGAGAGAGGGAGAGAAAGAAAGAAAGAAAGAGAGACAGCACTGTGTCCTAAATTGTCTCTGAAGAACAAAGCTGTGCTTTGGGGGGGGGGGCAGATCCAAGTTGAAACAGCCCCAACTGGCCCTGTCTCCGACAGTGCACCGGTCTTGATGCTGATGCGGGAGTTTTAAAAATCAAGGGTGCAAAGCGCTTCCCCACTACATTTCCAGGGTTGCCACAATGGCCAGAGCCAACCTCAGGACAACAGTGGGGCTGTTGCACCACTGACTGACCCGACACAGCCAAGGAGGCAAAGTCATCAAGAGCCTGTTCAAGTCCTTGGCAATCCGACCCTAAGCTCCGGACAAGCCAGCTTGGAGCCGTCACACATTTTACGCAACTGGCGCTTCTGGCGGTGCTCTCCCAGGCGCATGATTTCTGCGCAAAGGAAGCACGGCCGCCGCCAAGGCTCGATAATTGGGCACTGACAGCCGCTGGAGGCAGCGGAGAAAGTTCCAAAGGGGACAGGAGGGGTGGGAGAAGCCAGGACTAGGTTTGAGAAACCTGAACGGAACCCATTTAGATTCAGAGCCTTCTAGGCTTCATACTAGGACAACTGTCAGGCCAGCCCCCTGACAAATACCAAAGCCTGGGAGGCAGCTTTCCCTCTTCAACAGCTCCAGAGGTTCAAGCTGCCCTTTTCAAGCAGTGCCCACTCCTCCACAGACCTCTCAAAACATACAGAATCAGCAAGGGGGGGATCAGTCCAGCCCTATAGCTTGAAGGCACTGCAAGCGTTTCACATTTTCACAAAAGCCTTTTTGTCAGGGAAAAGGAGATTTGGTGCAGAAAAAACGGGCCGCTACTCTTAACTCATCCATCTCGATTTCAGCAAATATCAACCGAGCCAAGAAAACAGCTGGCCTTGCTGCTTCTCTGGTTTCTGTGGGAGCATGCTCTCATCCCTGGAGAAACATACCTGTTATCTCTGGGTTGAGACAGAGTCAGACCCAGTTTCTGTGCTGACAATGTCTTCTAGCCTTGAGATATGGGGCTGGCTCAAGGCCTCTGCAAAGTGACCTACCCAGGTAGAGAAGCTTTTACCCAGCTCAACCACCCAAAGCAAACAGCAGGCACAATTTGTTTTTGCAAACAGCCGTTATTTCCAAATTCCTTAAGGAACGCAATCTATACGGTCTGGACACAGCTTAAAAAACCAAACTACCCTTTTTTTGGTCAGAGAAGTGGAAATAAATTAAATTTCAACGCATAAAATAACTCAAACACATAAAATAATTAAGTAATACAGACTCATAAATAAATCAGGGATTTTCACACACATATACAAAGAGAGAGAGAGAGAACGTTCAGGCATTTCTACACAGAATTAACTTTATGAATTACTTCTGAAACCTCAGCATCTTTGAAAAGTACTCCGACCTGTTCTGAAGGTCATAACATGCCAGCAGGAGTGGAAGTTGTGCAAAAATAAAGTGCTGCTGTGCTGACACCAGGTGGATGCATAACAGCCAACCATTTCTTAGGGGGCAAACAAACTCTGGAGGATTGTGCAACAGTGTGGTGCACCGTGTTACCGCTACAGGCCATCTCTGCTCTCTGCAAGTACAAGCAAGTGAGGGACCAGCACAGGCTATAAAGGCTTGACCTGCAGGGAGTTAGATGTGCATAAAAGCCCTTGAAAACAAACCACACAGGCTGGCACCTTCCTTCACTGTGACTCTGCGTGGTACCCACAGTGACATCCATCCTTCCAGAAGGATTTCTCTTCTTTGAAGCAAGAATCGTGGGACAGTAGTTTGCTGCATAGGTAGGGAGGGCAAACTCTCCTGCCGAGGGAGACTCCAGCACGTTATCAGCAAAGCCACACTTCCCAGAATGCAGGACACGGCAGCGGCAGCAGAGACAGCCAATCAGCCGGCTCTCTTTCCACGCCCCTCGTGCTCACCACCACGTGATCTTGAATTCATAAATGGGGCGCTTGCAGTAGTAATGGTTGATCAGGTGTTTGTCGCAGACCCCGATGCACTGGTGGTCCACCGTGATGCCCCAGCTAGAGAGGTCCGTCACGATGCAATGGAGGAGGTCGTAGACGTCCGCCACAGCCTCCCACGGCCCAAAGGACACGTCCACCTCGCAGTGGTGCTCAAAGAGCTTGGCCTCCCCTTCGCTCCTCTCAAAGCGCAGAGAGTTGAACAGTGGGCACTCGTATGGCGTGATGGGCATCTCCTCCTTGAAGACACAGATCTTCAGCTTGGCAAACCGGGCCTTCCTCTGCATGGCCCTCAGCTTAGCGATTTCCACAATCCGCTCCAAGTGGTCTGAAAAGCAAGAGAGGAGCAAGACACTGACACTGCCCAAGACAGGGAACTGCCGTAAGACTGCTATGCACAGCCTTCCCCAACCCGCTGCCCTCCAGATGATCTGGACTACAACTCCCATCAGCCCCAGCCAGCACAATCAGGCTCCCACTTTCCCTAGTAACATATGACTGTGCTGGCTGGGGCTGATGGGAGTTGTAGTCCAAAACATCTGCAAGACACCAGACTGGGGAAGACTGGCTTAGCGTATCGTCATCGGCAAACTATTTTATTTTTACAAAAAGGCACAACGGTGTTCCCCAAGCAAGACTTTTTTTGGGGAGGGGGAGGAATGAAATAATTGTGCCTTTTTTAAAAAAGAAATATTTTATTATTTTCTTTTCTGCCAATTTGCTACCAGGTTCAAGGTTCGTCTTTTTATTTTATGTTCCAGTATTTATTAATTTAGACCGCACCACTTCTAAACTCACATTTGGCCCATCACAAGGCCTGCGGCTGAAAATCCAAAGGTCGCTGTAGGCGAGCAGACATACAATGCAACATGGGGCCCAATCCACCAAATGGCTCTCACATACAAGGACCCCTAAAATGAAGAGGAGCTGCACAAAAAACACAACTCTTACCAAGGTAAAGTTGTCTCTGTGTAAGAAATTATATAGAACAGGGCTATGTTGATGTGTCAGCTGTTGGCATTAAAACACCAACACATGTTACAAGTGACCTGAAACCAGGGGAGGGGGGGACAGACAGAAGGGCAATCTATTCTGCCCTCTGCTGATTCCTCCTCTAGAGGGTTTGTTGTTTTTGCGGGCTTTCCTCCTCCCATTCCTCCTCCTCCTGCCTTTGTTCTCAGTTAGATAGTAAAGGCTCCCTTGGCGGAAGCTCTTTGTAGGAATAAACCTTTGTTCTTGCAACTACCACTCTTAACAGAACAGTTATTTCTGCACTCCACTGCAATATATACATATGAAAACTCTTAACACCAATCTGCATCCAAACAGCATCATTCCACAGTGACTGGATCCCCTTTTCATTCTTTGTTTTGGGCTCTTGCTAACATTTTGTTCAAACTGACTCCCAATTTCAAAGCACCCCGGCCTGCCATGAGACAAGACCGCAACGCCACCACTGCCCTCCTTCCAATTTACCTTTGTAATAGGGCATTAAGCCCAAAAAAGCCTGCCGGACTTTCTCTCCTTTAAGAGGCTGGAGCTCTTCTAGATGATCTAGCAATGGTCCTATGGAATAATACTGAGCTTCCTTGTAAACTGACCTCACACGTTCCCTCGGAGGCAAATCGCCAGAGCGCAGAAAGTTCAGCACGTCCCTAAAAACAGAAAAAGTAAAAAGAAACTTGCGTAGATCCGACAGCTATCCGTTCTCCTTTCCGTCCCCTTTCCATGAGGCAGCAAGCAATGCATTCAAATTCCTAAAAATTAGGGCATAGCATTTAACAGACTAATCAGTTAGATGACCTGATCAATTTTTTTTTAACTGAGTAAAAAGGTAGCCTTGACTGATCGCATGGCAGGTTTTTATTTTGAAAGAAATGAAAGCAAATACCAATAAAATCATGGTTCTTAATAACAGTGTGTAGAGGCAAACCTTTTTTTTAAAAAGAAAAAATCCACGTTTGAACATAGCCACAGAAAATTGCTACGTAAAAATCTGATCCACAGAGATAAGTCAATAAGCAAAGTAATAAAAAATTCAGTACCAAATCTGAAATTTGGATTTGGGTGGAACTCTAGCACATCCTTAACCGTAGCCCAAGGACACATACCCAAAGAATGTTCCATCTCTGTCGATAAAGTATCTGCCCTCGGCATCCGTTGGGATATAATGCCGGCCACTAAACATGGCCGCCAGCATGGTGTCTTCATGGTGCCGCAGTGTCGACAACCTGGTAGTGAAATGAGTCCCTCCAACGTTCAGGGGAACCACTTCGGGGAACTGGAAGGAACAGACAAATCCTAAGAGGCTTGTAGAATTTGGCACAGCATGGAAAAAGTGGAGAGTGTGAAGTTTTTCTCCCTCTTTTATAATACTGGCTACGGCCATACTACCCTGAACACGCCCGATCTCATCGGATCTCGGAAACTAAGCAGGGTCAGGCTTGGTTAGTACTTGGATGGGAGACCACCTGGGAACACCAGGTGCCGTAAGCTTAGAGGAAGGCAATGGGAAACCACCTCTGAATACCTCTTACCACGAAAACCCTATGAATATATCCAAAAAAGGATCATTTGATCACCATAAGTCGTAATCAACTTGAAGGCATACAACAACAACTTATAATACTGGAACAATACAGGGTCATTCTGGAAAGCTCACTGCTGCAAGATATGGCAACGGCTGCTGGCTTAGAGGGCTTTAAAGGGGGATAAGACAAATTCATAGTGGAGGAGAAGGAGGAGAAGTCTAGCAGACTGCATTTCATTTATTTAAGATAGTTTATATCCTGCCCTTTCACTCTCTTAACTGATTTAGTTACAAAATAAATGTTTTTAAGAAAAATGTACCATGAAACAGTTAAAAAAAAAAGTTGAGATATACAGCAGATATAAAAGGAGGGGACAGGCCTCTAGAACATCAACCCAGCAAGTCAAATGCTTTCCAGAGCAGAAATGTCTCCCCTGGACAGCAGACGGCAAGGGAAGTGGAGGCCAAGCAGACTCCATCATTTAGCTCAGAGGTGGGGAACCTTATCCAGCCCAAGGGCCACATTTCCTCATAGGCAACCTTTCAGGGGCACAGAGAAGAGAGGAGGGGGTGACCTGGGGAGAATGTCTTAGTCCGAGGTCGGGAAACCCTTAGTGGCCAGAACATCTAAAAGTCCAGGGTATATATATTAAATCCAAATTGGGTTTGTATGTTTTGATTTGTGGACCGCTTCTACCTATCTATACAAATCCAAAATGGTTTTTTTATGTCTTGATTTGTAGAAGGCTTCGCTCGGTCGCTCAGTGGATAGATAGATTTGGTTGCTTATCCATCCTTCACCCTAAGGCCCCAGGGCGGGTTACACCCATTTAAAATTCAATATTAAATTTTTTTAAAACAAACAGCAATTGCAAAAAATGGATGGGTTTTGAAAGCGTACATCTCAGCTGTCAAAGGCCAGGGTAAAGAGACGTGTCTTCAGCATACCATGGAACTATATAAGAAAGCTGTCAGATGCACCTCGGGGGGGGAATTGTACACCCTAGGAGCTGCCACAGAGAATGCCCTCGCCTGACCCACCCCCCAAGAGTGCACCCCATCCTTCAAGCTTAGAATAGGTTGCAAAAACAACCAGTCAGTAAAATGGCAACATTTCAATGACAACAGCAACAAAAAAGTCCCTTTATGACTTGACCCACCTCACCCCAAAAAAACCCACCCGCACACACAGACACACCAGCCCGAATGCAAAGCACTGTTTCCGAAAGAAGGTGCCCCTGGGCATGCCAGAGTGACAAGGGGGTGTTAGTGGCATAGACTCACGAACCTGCTGAGGAAGGAGAGGCAGGGAGTGCCCTGCTTGGGTCGCCGTGGGAGTGGCTGGCTCTTGAGAATCATCCTCTGCATCCGAGCTCGACATGACATCCCCCAAGCGTCCGCTCACTTTGCTCTGTCCCGTGACTACAACCATCCCTCTGGCTCTCGTCCCCAGGTCTGCTGGGTGGGCAGCCGTGGCAAAGCTAGAGGAGAGATGAGGACCATGTTCAGTGGGAGGGAGGGAGGGAAAGACGGGGCTTCCCCTAATCAAAGCAGGCCACAGACGGGCAGCAGAGATGCTCCAAGCCAACCCTTGAGGGACAGCAGAGATGCTCCAAGCCAACCCGCGGAAGTGAGTCACAGGATGGTTATCATTTGCTGCTAGTCAGAAGCACACAGGCATGCGCCAGGAGGGATCCACTTTGCACGGCAACCCCAGGAAACCTCTCCATCGGATTTTGCAGCCAGAGATTCCCTCACGGAGGCGGCTGTCATTGGCTGCCTAACTGGCTCAACCTGCTTTCAAAGGCTGCAGGGCTATCATTTGCTTGCTCAAATCAGGTATGTTGCTGGGGACACCTGCTGCCGTGTAGCCATTTGGCGCTTCCCACAGCTGTCAGCCAAAGCCGTTGACTGGTTCGGCCCGGGCTCGGCCACTCCCCACCCCTCGTGGTTCCCCAATACCACAGTACCCTGTCTCAAAACAGTCTAAAGGACATCTTCCTGGGCAGATCCTGTAATCGCTAGCAATTTGCAGAGTTCCAACGGCATTACCAATAGTGATGAAACTGCACAACTGACACAAATGGAAACCACAGCTGGAAAAAAGGTTTGGGGACAGCACGGGCACAGAGTATTCAAATAAAGCCAGGTGGCCAGATTTCAGCATTTGATTCAATTAGAAAGAGGTGGGGAGGGGGTCCGTTTTCAGGCTTATTTAACCTGGGTTCTGAGGAGCATGCAGTGATCGCTGAAACTGCTTCTTACAATCATTTCATTTCTTGATCAGCAAGGAACCAGCACTGGAATAAAGGAGTTTACCTAAACATGTAAAAAAAAAAATCTATGAAGCTGGACCTTTCGTGATGAGGTCAGCTTGTAATGCAGTACACATTCCCAGCACCTGTATCTCCTACTGAAGAACACACAAACTAACTATTTCTGCTCCAGAAGAGATTTAAAGGGAGGGGGGCATACACAATCAGGCAATAAACCTCCTTGCCCTTTTTTTTTTGCAGATTTCTACTCACATCATCAGTTTCGGATGCCCAAACTGGTATGCTTAGGACTTGCGATGGTCCGATGCAATCTTCCCTGATGACAAAACTACCCTTCTAAATTGAGCTTGAAAGACTCATCTAATTGATTCCATTAGATGGGAAGATGTTACAAATCGCTTAGCCCATTAGGTTACTTCCTCATAATGCCTTAACAAGCACTTTTGTCACCTCTCCACATAATTGGATAAACAGGCTGTTGCAGTTAAAAAAAATAAATCTTGTAGCACCTTACAGACCAACACATTTATTATGGGATGAGTTTTCCTGGACTCCAGTTCAAAAAAGTTGGTGGTATAAATAAATTTAATTGTCTTTAAAGTGTCACAAAAGTCTTTGTTTCGTTCCCCCTTTGAATCTTTCCAATGTCAACGATGACACAGAACAACCTACCAATAAAACTGTTTTTGCTTTATTTATAAAGACATATACCCTACCAATTCCCCGCCTCCCCTTCATTTTTTTAGTGCTGCTGGAGAACATCAGACAGAAATCTCACAGCTACTATGGAAGACCTTCTCTTTTTACAGGGGAAAAATATTCCAGCCAACATTCAACTGTCCCAAATGTCTGGCGGTGCTTTAAAATGCAATGCTGGCGCTTAGCAATTTGAAGGATTTCTCCAGCCCTGATCCTGGCATGTTTTGTTGTACATTAAGCATGATCCCAAGGACACAAGAAGCTATGCCCTTCGATGGTGAGCCTCTGAGTGGGCCAAGGGAATATCTATCAAAACCTCCTAAAAAGAGTTACACAGGAGGCCACAGGAAGGGGCTGGCTCCTCCCAACAGCACAGGGATACACCAAATTTCAAAATGGAAAGACTGTAGCTCCGTGATAAAGTACAGGTTTTGCATATAAAAGGTGCCACATTCAATCCCAGATAGGGCTGGGAATCATAGAACTTCTCCCTGATGAAGTTCACCTGACGCCAACATTGTTATCTTTTCGGCACCAGATCAAGACTTTTCTTTTCTAACAGCATGTGCTGTGCTCTGACCCCAGGCCTTTTACCTTGTCTATCTATGCTTCCTTGTTTTAAATTTGGTATGTTTTTTTTTTAATTGTATATTTCTTTGTAATGTTCAATGTTTTTAATTTCTGTAAACCGCCGAGAGAGCTTTGGCTATGGGGCGGTATATAAATGTAATAAATAAATAAATAAATAGAATCATAGAACAGTAGAGTTGGAAGGGGCCCATAAGGTCATCAAGTCCAACCCCCTGCTCAATGCAGGAATCTCTCCTGTCTGAAACTGCTAGTCTGCCTACTTTCCTATGTATGTAGAAGACCAAGAGTGACTGGGTGCTTACAAACCGGTCTTCAGAGACTGTCTGTCTTCTGATCCACTGCTGCCCACGTATCAAGCGGGCTACAGATCTTTATGAAACACATAAAAGGCAATAGAGGCGGATCCATGGGGGGAAATGGGGCACCGCCCCACCAGCCTTAATCAGCCCTCATCCAGGGCCCATCTGCCTTCTTACTTACAGTCAGCCCAGAGGATGGTCCTGGCTGTCAGCATCCTCCTCCGTAGGCTCAGGTTTGCCCATGTAGAACTCAATAGTCAGCTCTGCCTGTCCTTGGCTCTGACTCCACCTGCGGTCTGAGTTCCCTGCCCTGCCAGTCCTCATGGGCAGCAGCCAAAGCTGCATAAAGGGTTAGCAAAATTATCACAAAAGGAGTCCATGGTCATCCCGTCTACCTGGATTAGCAGAAGCAACTGTTCAGAAGAAGTAACAAACAAACCTAAACCATGCTGGGCAACTCCCTGCTCTTTCTTTGGCCATAAGGGACCAAAGGAGGTTTCCTTCCTCCTTGGTTGTCCAGGGGGAGCTAAGCACAGATCACAACACCATCCCCTCCTTGGCCCACAGGGTCCTGAGCGCAGGTGCACCAATTATATGTACAATGAGAGGCAGGAGGGCTCAAAGCTGTTTCTCAGCTTGGTGTCATGACAAGTCACACGCCACTCTGCTCGCTGAAGTTGTGGTTGCAGCACGCAACTTGCAACAGGAGAACAGTGCCACCCACCCAACGGCATGCCTACAGCGGGCATCGTCAGCTCAAGAGAAGGGGAACTGAGCTCTCTCCCCTAACCCCCTCCTAACAGGGCACAGATTCCCATCAGAGCTTTGTAGCTCCAAGCAGCGCAAACGACTCTAAAGGAAGTAGCAGCGCACAGCCTTTTCTGCTAACTAAGTGTGGCGTGGTGATTAGTGCGCTGGGCGGCCCAGCATCAAATCCCCAAAGCTCACTGGGCAACCTTGGGCCAGTCGCTGCCTCTCGGTCTAACCTACCTCACACTGCTGCTGGGAGGATAAAGTGAGGGCAGGCCGTTTTGCCACCTAGAGCTCCTTGAAGGAAAACGAGGATACAAATGCAATAAATGAAGTTTAAAAAAATAATCCCTGCCCAGAGGAAAGAGGGGTGGGGAGAGACGTCACGCACAGCCCCCCACTCCCCAGACAAAAAGCACAGAAGCCCCAAAGGCAAGTAAAGGCACGCTGCCTCCCTCTCTCCACCTCCAGAGCAATGGGGCAGTGAGATCCCCAACTCAAAGAAAAGGGAGGGACCACATACTGGCCCCACCCACTTCCTCAAGCTTGCATTCCCAGATGTTGCTGAACTACAACTCCCACAATCCCTGTCCATTAGGTGGCTGGGGCTTACAGGAGTCGGGATCCCAGCAACATCTGGGGACCCAAGCTTATTTATTTTTTAATTTATTATCACACTTATATCCGCCTTTCCTCGAAAGCAGCGGTTTCCCAGACTTTTCTTTCCAATGGACCCTTTTAAAATTGCAGATGGTCTTGGCAGGCCACTGAACGAGGTTTCAGCCTGCTGTAGCAACTGTAATGCACCGTGCCAGATGCCGTTTTATGTTTAATTGTGCTGTTAATGCTTCTTTCGTCTCTTGCCGTGCATGTTATTTTATTACATTTGCATTCCATAGAGCTCAAGCTGTACTATAACATTCCAGTGCCTGGAATCCGTGAGTGGATGGATGGGAAGGAACAGGCTGAAGTTGAATCCTGATAAGACTGAGGTGCTACTCGTGGGAGACAAGGGAAGGCTGGGAGATGTTGACCTGGTGTTCGACGGGGTGAAATTGCCCCTGAATGACCAGGTCCGCAGCCTTGGGGTTGTTCTTGATTCCAAGCTGTCCATGGAGGCTCAGATTTCGGCAGTGAGCCGGGCAGCTTGGTATCAATTACACCTCATTCGTAGACTGCAGCCCTACCTTCCTGCTCATCAGCTCCCACTGGTGGTACATGCCCTGGTCACCTCTCGGTTGGATTACTGTAATGCGCTCTACGTGGGGTTACCCTTGAAAACAGTCCGGAAATTACAACTTATACAAAATGCTGCGGCTCGACTACTTACAAACGGTCGCCGCCGGGAACACATCACCCCAGTGTTGTTCGACCTACACTGGCTCCCAGTTATTTTCCGGGCCCAATTCAAGGTGTTGGTATTAACCTTTAAATCCCTATACGGTCTCGGCCCAGTTTATCTGATGGAGCGCCTCCAGCGCCACCAACCATGCCGCCCAACAAGATCAGCCACACAGGACCTTCTCTCAATCCCGTCAACTAAAACAGCTAGGTTGGCGGGGACAAGAGAGAGGGCATTTTCAGTGGCGGCCCCCACTCTCTGGAACTCCCTCCCGTATGACCTTCGACATGCCCCTTCCCTGAATGTATTCCGCCAAGCTTTGAAGACCTGGCTCTTCAGACAGGCCTTTGGGACTTACGGGGAGGGTTAAATTTTTACGACGAATAGCCTACTACTCTGTACTGGAACTGTTTTATTGTTTTATTGTATTTTATGATGTATTTTATTATGATGTAATGTATTGTTGTTAAATTGTACGTCGCCTAGAGTGGCCATTGGCCAGATAGGTGACCCACAAATTAAATTATTATTATTATTATTATTATTAACATAAGGAATAAAAGAATCAATGGAAATACAAGAAAGAATCGATATGAAGACTGAACGCAGAACGCTGCGGACTGCCCAAATGAAGCTTGGGAACGAAAGAGCTCAAGGTGGCGTACATGCTTCTCCCCGCCTCCTCATTTCATCCTCACAACAACCCTGTCAAGTAGGTTAGGCTGAGAGGCAGCCGTTATCTGGCCTCCCAAGGTCACCCGTGAGCTCCATGGCTGAGCAGGGATCTGAACCCTGGTCTCTCCCAGGGCCGGGTCCGATTACTCTAGCCACTACACCACCACTGGCTCTGTGTTGGGGTATAATGGGGGGAGTGGGAGGGGGGAGGCTTCGCCCTTTTTTCTGCCCCCCACCCCAGAACTGTGGGTGAAGAAAGAGTGAAGCCTCCCCCCATCCCACTCCCCCCACCCCCATAACGGCTCCCTCTCTCCATCCCACCCAGAAACTGGGGAGAAGAAGGGCTTTCCTTTCGCTGCCCATGGGTCAAACCCAATGAATTGGTTTTTTGGGGGGGGGTGTCACAGGATGATCCCCATTACTAAAGTGCAGCGAGGCTCCACCCAAAAGAGGCGCTATTACGACTTACCTACCTCCGCAGACCAAATGAGGAAAAGGGGGCGGGGCCATCACACATGCTCCGTTGCAGCCCCCTCCAAGAAGGGGGAGGAGCCAGGTTGCCACAGCAACCGCCCCTCCATCGCACTTACCTGTCTTGTTGTCTCTCCGTGGGGCAACGGCGGCGGCGCTCCTCCTCACCGCGTCCCGCCTTAAATAGGGAAAATATTTCCCCCGTCCCTCGGACGCCCCTCATGCGAGGCCCACCACCACCATCTCCGTGCCTGTCAGATTCTGCGCATGCGCGCCCCCCCCATCCGGGTATTTGGGGGTTGACAGCGGAGGAGGCAGCTCGAGAGAAAGTGGGCAATGGGGGCGTGTCAGAGTGACAATGCCCCCCCCGAGGATCCTCCGATTGGCTCAGGCCGACGTAAGGCGGGGAACAATCTCTCACTCTCTCCCCCTCCCATGGCGACAGGAAGCAGGGGAGGCCTCCCTCCCGCCGCTTCCTTGTTACCATGGAGACAGAGAGGGTCGTCTCCCTCTCTCAGTCGGCTGAGAGAGCGCCATCTTGGTTCCTCCCGTCACCATGGCAACGGGATGCAGGCCTCTTTGCCTTGGGCCTTTCGTAGTGATGGAGAAGCGACCTCGTTCCTCCATCTTTCCCCGCAGCGAGATTGCCTGACAGGTAGAAACGCTGCAGCTTACGCTTTCCACAGCATGAAGACACGCTGGGAAGGGGGAAAGCTTTCCCTGATTAATTTCATTCATTTATATTTATATTCATAAATATGAGTATAAATATGTGTGGAGCCTTTGAGTGTCGGTTTTTTGAACAAAAATTATAGGCCACTTAATCAGAAAACTCCCAAAGTGGTGTACATAATAAAGTTACCAATATCACAGAGATAAAATCAACAAAACCTAAAAAAAACACGCCCAGATATACGTAATTAAAATGTTTCAGGCTTGCTGAAACAATGTCAGTTCACAAAGTCACAAAAATGATGTATACAGCAGTCTAAAAAACTGATAGTGGCAGCAGTGTTAAACAAAAGCCGAGAGCTAGGTTGGGACTAGGGGTAGGTGAGAAATTCTATTCAGTTTGCATTTCCAGCCGAACCTATCAAATTTGCACTTTCTGAAACAATAAGGGAACTGAAACACAGCCATCCTTTGAAACTGGAGCATATTCAAATTTTGCAACGCAGTTCTCCAACCAATGTTTTCAAAAATGCGTATGTTGAGAGGAACTGTGCATAAAAATACGAGTAAAAATAACATGCTGAAATGCATTATATGACAAGACATGGTTTGCATTAGTCAAAACTGCCTACAAACATGGGTTTATTAGGAGAAATTTGCACTAACATGCTGGAGAATTTTCATGAGCACTTTTTTTTTTTAAGTAAATTGCTGCAGAAGTGGGGGGAACTGAATTTAAGATTGGAAAAATGAGAGACTGAGATAATTGAAAAGGATAGATCCTTCCATCCTTAGTTGGGACTGACAGCTTTGCTAACAGTGAAGACCTTATTTAGGAGAAGCCTGTTATATAGCTCTTGAAAGTTCCACCTCCCTACCAGAATTAAAAGGTTTATGAGAGGAGTGAAGGCTCCTGGCCCTTTCATTCTTGTGTGAAAATGGGGCAAGAGATCCTATGCCTTTTTGATAAAGAGAATTCAGCAGGGTTCCCCAGATTATAGATGCAGGTATGATGAGTTCTGGTGTATCAGGCAGCTAATGGAACAGCACAGAACCCTAATTTAGGGGAAAGTTGACAATCATATATAGAAGAGATTTTTGCTGTACTGTTTCTCTGCCCAAGATGTTGTGCTGTTTTTTAAAAAAAAAAATCTGGAGGGCACCAGATTGGCGAAGGCTGTGCTAGCAGCTATAAGTCTTTAAATGTGAAAAAAAAAATAGTGACCAATTTTCTATTATCTTGGATGTTAATGAAACACACAATTTCCAAAGCAGTTTTTCTCCTTCCTTCCACCAGAGGTTGCCCTACACCATCTTTTGCTGAACTTTGGCATATTTGATGAATTCTTTGGCTTCCTTTAAGTTTTTTAACAGTTCAGGGAATTGATGTCTCTTTACAGACTCCATGTTTAGCACTCTAGCATGTCCTTGTTGGAAAAGAGGAATAGAGGTACTATTATCCATCAAATTTTACAGTAGTTTAGGAGGGGTGAACACAGGATTATTTTCATTCCATACCCACAACGGAAGAGCTCAGCTGGGCAATGACTACTTTGCTTCAGGGGAAAGCAAGACTTTGCACCCTGGTTGAAATCTGACATTCTACCACGCTGGCCACCTAAGTGAGCAGATGATATAAGGAAGTGAAACCCTTTGACATTAGACTGCCTGGATCTTTGATAACTGCACAGAAAAAATGATTTCTTTTGAAGGTGCATCTCTTCAAAGCCCTCTGGTCTCAGAGCCACAGGGTTAGAGGAATATAG
This sequence comes from Rhineura floridana, assembly GCF_030035675.1. NCBI lineage: Eukaryota > Metazoa > Chordata > Lepidosauria > Squamata > Rhineuridae > Rhineura > Rhineura floridana. The sequence goes on along the minus strand of NC_084500.1, from coordinate 1,899,049 downwards.
GGTGCCTTTAACCAAATTTGGCATGGGCTGATGTTTTCAGCAGTGAGCCTACTTTTGTTGTCATGTCTAGTTCCACGTCCTCGGCCACCACCAAGCCTCAATTCACTCCACACTCGTCCCCAACGCTAGAAGGTAAAGAAAACGTTTTGAAGTTTTCATCCAGCCCACCAAACCACTTGTCTTATCCAAAGGACCATCTGCTCCCATGCAAACCTGCCTTTTCTTTAGGATCTGTGTCAGGAAGCCCTGCTCTGGGTGCCAGTGGTTTCAGAGGTGAGCCAGGTGGTGACCACAGCAGGGTATTCTTAGGGGTGGCACCCCTGTTGTGGAATGATCTTGTCCCCAGTGAAACTCACCTGTCCCTATCTTTGTCTTCACACGGTGCTGAACACAAAAATGATGGGTTACAGGAAATTAAGTTCTTACTCAACGTAGACCCAATGGAATTAGTGGACCTAAATTAGATGTTTCCACTAATTTAAATGGGTCTGCTCTGAGTATGACTAACACTGGCTTCAACCCAATAATTTTATTTTCTTGTGCTTTTAATGGATGGTTTCATTTGCCTACTGTTTTTATAGCTCACTCATTATTCATCTTAGTATTGTTTTAAATGTTTAAGATTTTATTTTTTAAAGTTGTGTATTAAATATTCTGTTTTGTTAGCTGCCTTGAAAACCTAGTTGATCAGCAGGATAGAACTTTTTTTAAAATAAAAATCATAAATCTGACCCTCTTCTTCCCAGATTTTCCCCAATCAACTACTTATGGCTCACTTCAGTTACTTAAACTAAAAAAGAAGGGCCACATTTAAAGCATTTATTTTGAAAAAAAAATACAAAAAGGTTGTTGAATTGTAAACATACAAGTCATCTCTCCACATCTCAGATATCATTTTTTTTTAAATAATTAAAACTAAGATCATTTTTCACATGTCAATAAAACTGCAAAAAGAAGAAGAGGGAGGAGCACATAAATCATTCTCCAGAAATTGAAAAGCAAATAATCGCCACTGATCAAAGAAAAGGAATACACACAGAGGAGCAAATCCCTGCATGTGTATCAACTGACAGACCCGAGCCATGTGTGGAAAAAGATAACCCACAGGGACAAGAGCAAGAAGAAAAAAGGACTCCTAGCCAGTACCCAAGATTCGTATATGTAGGCACCCTTGCAGATCGCAGATCAGCCTGCATGGGCATTGATGCACAGATAATCTGAGGAATCAGCCTTGGCATTGTCCATCTCCGGTTTGGGGTGAGGGGGCAAGGGAGATGAAGTCTAAGTCTCTGTTTCTCCATCCCCATCATGTGATGACCGCCTACCAACAGTTTGGTGGATATGCACACAGATATCAACAGACATGCTCCAGTGTGGTCACAGCCCGCTGCTCACACACCTGTGGGCCACAGCTAAGTATCTTCAGGCAAGCACAAAAATGTATTTCCACGATTTCATGTATTTGACATCCTGAAGCAGTTTTTAAAAATCCACTCATTTAAAAGCTAAGGTGCAAGAACTAGAGAGAGAGAAAGAAAAAAACAGACAGACTAGCATCTTCAGCTCAGCCCAAACACGCTCTGCTTCTGTGGTTTCTAAACAGTTGTGTAAACGGACAACAAAAGTCCTGGATTTCCAGCACCAAGTCTTAGGAGTTTTGCCATGAAAGTGCTTCAGGCTCAGTCCACCAAGAACATAAGTGTCGTGAACGCTGGACAGCAAGCATGCAATGAAGTGTTCTTGTGCGCTATCCATTGGCTCTAAGGAGGCTTGCCCAGAAGAGATTTCTAACTGGATTGTCCTCTCTTCAGTGCCTTGATCCTGGAATCACTTGCCATAAACAGCTCCCGTATTTCAGTGGAGTCAGTGGCACAAGGAGTGAGACACAGAAGTTTACATGTGCACACAACTCTTCCCCCCTTTTTTTAAAAAAAAGACCATAGTATGAAACAAAAAAATATTTTCTGAACAAACAGCCCAGCAGGTTCTTTGACGATGTCACCCAGCTGCTTTCTTTAAAAGGCAGCCAACATCCCTAATCAGGAAAGAAACGAAAAGAAATATTTCAGTATGTGCTACTCAAGGGTGGGCAATCTACAGCCTGCTTGTGGGAGGAGCCATAACCTGGTAGCAGAGCACCTGATTTGCATGCAGAAGCTCCGAGGGTCAATCTCTAGCATCTCTAGGACAGGCTGGAAAAGACCCCTGCCGGAAACCTTGGGGAGTCACTCCAAGCCAGAGTAGACCATACCAGATCTAGAATGGCCGGTGGTTGGACTCAGTGTAAGACAACTTCCTATGTTTACACCATCTCGTGCTATTGACAGGATCTTAGCATACAGACATGTGGAATGGGCATCTTTGCGTTGTTTTCAGCACACACAAAACAGTTTTCGGTTTCGGCAAACCTACTCAGATGTGCAATTGCATTATATGTATTTGCTGTGGGACTGTTGATTTTCCTTTTGATACAGATATACATTTTGTATCTCCTTTTTTAAAAGTTTGATTTTATCAATATTTTTCTTATGATTAGTTTAGTGTCTTATGTAAACTGCTATCGATTAAGCGGCATATAAATCTGTTGAGAACCATAACTTGCAAGGTTCTCACCCTCACTGGCAACACCACATCAAAGGTTTACACTTATTACCGTGCTCATTTCAAGGAAATCATGGGAAGTGTAGTTTATGAAGGGTGCTGACAGTTAGCACCCCTATTCCCCTCGCAGAGCAACGGTTCTCCGAGTTCTCTGGGAAGAGGGACTGACTGTTAAAATCACTCTGGAAACCTTAGCTCTGTGAGGGGAACAGAGGTCTTCTAAAAACTCTCAGCGCTTGTAACGAACTGACAACAACAAACAATCCAGGATTCTTTGGGGAAAGCCATGACTGTTTAAAGTGGAATAATAGTGGAATAAATGCACAGTGTGGATGTGGCCAGGATGTTCCATTTTATTACCAACTACATACCATTAAGTCCACCAGGTCTTCTATTTCACTAGATCAGTCTATCAAAAGAGAGAGAGGTTTTTCAATTAAAAATCTGCTGCCCATTCAAATCAATTCTGTTTGAAGACACAGGGAAAAGTCAAAAGTAAATTACTAGGAACTGATCAGTAGCAGATTCAGGGCAGGCAAAAAAGACAGGATGCTTTTCAAGCAGCACATGATGAAATTGCTGCCACAAGACTGAGTGACACCAGCGACAGAGATAAAGGAACAGTACAAATTCATGGAGGTGGGGAGTGGCCTATCAGTGCTTTTGGGTCAAGATGGCTAAATGGAACCTCCCACTACAGCAGCAGCGTACCTCAGAAGAGCAGATGCTAGGAAGCAAACCGGGGGGGGGGGAGCTCTGAATTCATCACCATTTAATTAAATGCGGATTGGGACAAAAAGGTCTATATATTTCCAACTCTACTATTCTATAATTCTATTTGATCTGGATTCCTGCACTGAGCAGGGGGTTGGACTTGATGGCCTTGTAGGCCCCTTCCAACTCTACTATTCTATGATATAAGAGCATACAAAGAACGCTGCTAGTTCAACTGAGAGTCTGTCTAGACCAGCTTCCTGTTTCCGCAGCTGATGGGAATCTTAGTCCAACAATGTCTGGAGGGCACCAAGTTGGCAAAGTCTGAAGGAAATAAATAAGTTTTTCTTTCTTTTTATGTTTGGCTCCATAAGAGATGGCATTCCTAAAACTGATTTAGAGTGAGAATACAGGGTGAGGATCAACTTTTTAAACAAGAAGATTTTAACTGGTCCCCATCTGCACTATACATTTAAAGCGGTATCATACGACTTTCAATAGTCATGGCTTCCTCCAAAGAATCCTGGGAACCATAGTACATGAGAGTTGTTAGGAGACCCTTTTCCCCTTATAGAGCTACAATTCCCAGAGTTCCCTGGGAAGAGGGACTGGGAACTGTAGCTGTGCGTGGGGAACAGGGGTCTGCAAACAACTCTCGGCACCCTTCGCAAACAACATTTCCCAGGATTCTTCGGGGGTCCTATATAGTGCAGATGGAGCCTTGGTTGGCAACTCTAATGAAAATGCACAGCTTCTGCAACACTTGTGGGGGTGGGAGGTAATTGCACACACATTTGCAGCCGAGCAGAATGGTTGATGCAGGCGGCACAGAAAGCCAAATGAGGGCAGATCCTTTGCAGCTGTTGGTTAAACTCAGCACAGCCCACCAAGCCAAAAGGCCAGGCGGTCAGAAGGGCAAGCACAGACCCAGCCAAAGCGCCACCACCCTCTGCGCTTCGAGAGGGCACAACGCGCAGACACACACACAACAAGGAGCTGGATGGGGAGGCGTTCTGGTGCCTGCAGCCAAAAATGTGATTGTGCTTGGGGAAAAATGCAAGACAGACATGGCATACTATTCTACTTTTATCAGCTCCTCATTCATTTTATCTTGACATGCGGCTTCCTTTCCACCGTCTTCCTGGGCTGCAATGAGAAGAAAAGCTATTGCTCATTTGGGACAGAAAGCTCTCGCCTTCAGGTTGAACAAATGCTTATTTTAAAAAAAATTCACTTCACAGGAGATCAGTATCGTGCGTTGTTTTTCCAGTCTGGTAATCGCTGCTGTGGGTTGGTAATTGGAACTGTAACTATTAAAGCTTGTGCTTGAGCTTGCTTGTTCCTCCTCCCTCCCTTGCATTTTTCCTTGTGCATCATGTCTTTCTTAGACTGTAAAGTGAGTGATCACCTTAATACTGTTTTTTTTTAACAGCCATTTTGGCAAAGAGGCAGAATATAAACACCGTAAATACACCAGTCATAGTAAAAAATCCATTTTGGCCTCAACGCTGAGTCGGCTGAGTCTTTGAGCGGGTTGCAGGGAAAACCAGCTAAACAGTAACTTTGTGGATGAGCCAATTTCACCCATAAATACTGGGTTCTTACATTACTTTGGCAGGAGCGATGCTCATTCCTGGAACGCCATCAGGTAACTCAAGATGCCTGGATAGCACTGGCCACTTTGCAATGGAGGATAAGACTATCAATGGCTACTAGCCACGACAGCTACTAGCCTGAGAGGCAGTATACCTCTAAATGCCAGTTGCTGGGAATCCCAAGTGGGGAGAGTTGCTGTTGGGCGCTCCGGTCCTGCTTTTGGGCTTCCCAGAAAAGGCATGTGGTTGGCCACTGTGAGCCCAGGATATGCTGAACTAGACGGGCCACTGGCCTGATGCAGCAGCCAGGCTCTTCCCATGTTCTTATAGTGCATTAAAGCCTACCGCAGTGGTAGCCCAAGCACACCTAGGCCATTGTGTGAGCTCTCAGGCAAGGATGCTTGTTGAACCCCTTGCCAGGGCTTCTTCTGTAGCTCAAACTCAATTAAGTTGCAAAAGGTCGTCACAATGAGGTGACCATCAATACCAAAACATTACCTGTGGCATTCCTTTGAGAAAATCAGGAAGCTGAAATTCTCCTTTATAGACCTGGAAAGGAAGACAAAAACCCACAAACTTTTAAATGTAAGTTTTGATTTTATATAAGTGCCAGCATGGTATAGCGGTTAGAGTGTCAGACCAGGACCTGGGAGACCAAGGTTCAAATTCCCGCTTGACCATGAAGCTCACTGCGTGCTCTTGGGCCAGTCACTGCCTCCCAGCCTAAACTACCTCACAGGGTTGTTGTGTGGATAAAATGAGGAGTGCATACAGCACCTTGGAGAATGTAGTAACAACAACATATACGTTTCTCTCAGGCACCTTCCATACAGGATGCTCACAGCAATACTATAACCACATTCACACCAGACGTTTATCACACTATTATTCCATTTCAAACAGTCATGGCTTCCCCCACAAAGAATCTCAAGAAGTGTAGTTTGTGAAGGGTGCTGAGAGTTATTAGGAGACCTCCTTTTCCCCGCACAGCGCTACAATTCCCAGAGTGATTTAACAGTCAGTCCCTCTAGAACTTTGTCACTCTGGACAGCTCTCTGCACCCTGCACACACTACCCTCCCCAGGATACTGTGAGGGAAGCCATGACCGTTTAAAGTGGAATAACAGTGAAATAAATGTATAGTGTGAATGTGGTTTATAAATGTATGACACATACACACACACACAAAATATCAACAGCGAAACCAAGCATCAAGCTATTCGTCTTTAAAATCTGGAAATAGAAAGAATGAACCTGTTCGAAAAAGACAAATAATTGGGTGTTGGAACAAATTAAACCAGAACTATCACTAGAAGCTAAAATGATGAAACTGAGGTTATCGTACTTTGGACACATCATGAGAAGACATGATTCACTAGAAAAGACAATAATGCTGGGGAAAACAGAAGGGAGTAAAAAAAGAAGAAGGCCAAACAAGAGATGGATTGACTCCGTAAAGGAAGCCACAGACCTGGACTTACAAGATCTGAACAGGGTGGTTCATGGCAGATGGTCTTGGAGATCGCTGATTCATAGGGTCGCCATAAGTCGAAATCGACTTGAAGGCATGTAACAACAACAATAAAGTCACTTGAAACTAGAAAAGCTTCCAGGAATTTTTTAAAAAATTAAATTAAAAAGGGTTCACTCTCCAGCAAATTTAAACAACGGAAGAGGTCTGGCAGAATTCCCTGACCTGCAGTTTCATGGAGGCAACCTTTCTAGATGAGAGGCACCCAGATGGAAGGCGTGAAAAGGAACACACAGGTGGAGGTGCGTTCCTTCAGGTATGCCAAGTCCAAGTGGCCTAAACATAATCTTGAATGGTAATAAACCAGCACCTTGAATTGTGTCTGGAAGCAAGATAAGGGGTTGCAGGTATGCCATTGGAACATAGGAAGCTGTTTAATAAGTGTATAATAATCTCACCTCAAGTAATATCCTGGATGTGGGATGTAGACAGGCAACCACCCAGAATGGAAAAGGCAGCTTGCCTGTGTGGACGCATCCACCATGCGTCCTGTGGAAGTGTCGTAGCTCTGCCTTGCACACAGAAGGTCTCACATTCAACCCCCAATGGCATTCCTAACTGTTAGAGCCACACAACAATGGAACCAATGACCTAGAGAGGTAGTGGGCTCTCCGACACTGGAGGCATTCAAGGGGCAGCTGGACAGCCATCTGTTGGGAATGCTTTGATTTGGATTCCTGCATGGAGCAGGGGGTTGGACTAGATGGCCTTAGAGAACCCTTCCAACTCTTGTTGTTATGTGCCTTCAAGCCGATTACGACTTATGGTGACCCTGCGAACCAACGACCTCCAAGAGCATCTGTCATGAACCACCTTGTTCAGATCTTGTAAGTTCAGGTCTACTATTCTATATGATCTCCAGGTAGGGCTGCAAAAGCCTGAAACCTTGGAGAGCCGCTGCCAGTCAGTGTAGACAGCACTGAGCTACCTGGCCCAAAGGTCTGACTCTTTATAAGGCAGCTGCCTGCATTTCCCCAGGTGCTCAGGAGAGGCTTTTGGGCAAGGTACAGAATTCTCCTTGCGTGAGCGTCCTTTGAGCTCACACATTATTTCCTGTATTTAATTTCCATTATTTACCCATTAACCTAGCCCCTCTAGGCAAGGCCAATCAAGCAACAGCGAATCACATCAGATAAGGTAATATCGCAGAAAGATTTCAGAACTGCTTTGGCTCCTTTGTTTTAATTATGTTTTTAGCTGACTCTTTATTTGTGGGCAAGGGGCATTCAATCACTGCATTTATCTGTTGTGTGAACAGTTTCACACCCTCTGATGAAGAAATATTTTAAATTAAATAAAATAAAATGCCTTGAGGCTTCACCAAAATGCTGATTATATCTAGGTAAAGGAAGATACACAAAATTCATCAAAGCAAAAGACCGGGGGGGGGGGATTGCAGGTGATCGCCAAATATAGAGTAATGCTTCTTTTATAAGCACATGAACTGGCTTGAACACACCTCTCTCTTCTAAGATATAAATTCCCTCCTCCTCTCCTGCCCCCACTTTCTCCCCCCACTGTCAAAGGCAGACTGTACTCTCCTCGGGACAGAGACTTCAGTTCTGCCTATGAAGCACTGCAAAGCACTATGCTCCATACAACACCCAACTTGCCAATGCAAGAAGTTTAAGCATCAGAACCGCTTTGCTAAATACAGCCTCATCTTTTACCCTTCTCGTGTTTTCCAGAACTTTCTGATCCGGCTTCCCGTAGTTGGGGGGGTTGGCAAAAGGGTCGTAGCCTAGTTTTGCCAGCATGGAGGCAATCACCGGCATATCATGAACAACGTCATCGGGGATTTTCCCAACCCATTTCGACAAGGCTTCCACGTTCACCGGCTTGATTACTTGGTCCGTAGATCTTTCAACTCTGAAAAAAAAATATTTTTTTAAATTGATAATCTGATATATTCGTGTGAAACTGATGTCCTGTTTAACAAGAAACATATTGCCAGGGCTCAGTGAAAACACTGGATTTCATTTGCACACACAGCAAGAGACCCCTGCTAAAATTCATAGAATCACAGAATAGTAGAGTTGGAAGGGGCCTATAAGGCCATCAAGTCCAACCCACTGAGCAATGCAGGAATCCAAATCAAAGCATTCCCGACAGATGGGTGTCCAGCTGCCTCTTGATACAGAGGGCAGGTACACACAAATTTGCAGATTCCAGAGAATTTTATTGGTTGGAAGCATTCCAAAAGGCAGGGCAAAGATCCTGTTAGATGCTTTTTACGTACAGGACTTAAATCATCTCCCCTGGACATTCCACTTGGTAAACTGAGGCTGAAACTATGGGATGCAGACAACACGCGAGGCTCAAGCAAAAGGGGAGGGAGGGAATCCGTGGTCAAGGGGAAGGTGCTTGACCCTTCCCCACCACCACCCCGACACACACACGCACACTTCTGGTGGGAGAAAGCTCACACATCACAATTTCCTTCCCCAGTTGGCTCAGAGTGCAGAAGTAAGTCCAGTGAGGAGGCAGAGGGCATGGCCAGAACAGAAGACTTTGCAGGGGAGAATTTGCCCACCAATTCTCTCCCAACAATCTCAAACACAAAGGAAGACAGTCAGACCTTTGCTCCATGTTGGTCAGTACTGCCCACACTGACTGGCAGCCACTCTTCAGGGTTTCCTCCGGGGGATATTCCCGGCTCCACCTGGAGGTGCCATTGGAGGACTGAACCTGGGCCCTTCTGCATGCAAGGCTGGTGCTTAACCACTGAACTACAGCTCTCTCCTTAAAACACACACACGCATATACCAAGATTCCAGTCCTCATGGTTCTGAAATATTTATTTATTTATTTGCTGTTATTTATTATTTGATTTATATCCCACCCTTCCTCCCAGCAGGAGCCCAGGGTGGCAAGTTAAAGGCCAAGTTAACTAGGAACACAGAAAGCTGCCAAATGCGGCCCTCCCTGTCTGGCCCTCGGGTCTCTCTGCCCAGGCCACGCCCACTCCCCAGGCCACGCCTCTCATGGGCCCCTCTCTGCAACCTAGTGATTTCACCTGGCTGGGATGGGTCCTAGAACTATAGCCCTCCCTTGCCAGGATGGAGAGTATTTTTTTTTCAGGGGAGGCAAGCCATTCATGAGGGACTGGGCTGAAAAAGATCCATCGCCCCTGTCCTGGGTACATGAGAATCTGCCTTCAGCCGAGTCAGACTACTGGTCCATCTTGCTCAGTATCGCCAACACTGATTGGCAGCAGCACTCCAGAGTTTTAGGCCGGGAGACTTCCCCAGTCGCCTTCCTGGAGCGGACGCTGACAGCTGAAGCCGGGACACTCTGCATGCAAAGCAGGTGCTCTACCAATGAACTACAGCCTTACACAGACAAACACACAGAGCCACATTGCCCAGCAGACGCCTGCTTTGCCAAGGCAAAGTGCAGCTCCAGAGAGCAACCCTTCCCAAACTGCTGCCAACCCTTGGATTTTGCAGCTGATTAACGTAGGGGAGAAACGCCCAGGCAGACTGACGCTCTTGGGCACGTCCTCCCTGATTGTCAAGACAGTGTTCCTCTTTCACCGCAGGAGGCGAGGGGGGGGGAGGAAGACGCCCTCGCCACACTAAACTCCCACAAGGGGACGGTGGGCAGCGTCTAGGGGGTGCCCTCCAGCCACCTCTCCAGGAGGCTGGGCCCCAATTCCCCACCGGCTCCTCTGGGAAAGGCCACAGGGGAGTCAGGCCAAGGCACCCTGGGGCAAGAGCAGGGAAATGGACCCATTTAGGTTGAAGCTCGCAGGCATCCCCTTGGGCTAGTCTCTCTCTCCCCCGCCCCCATCACCTTGCTTATCCTACCTTGCAGGGTGGAGGGGAAAACTGGTCAAGCTCCCCCTCCCAACTTGAATCACCTTGAGATCCTCTATCCATGATAGAGTCACCGGTGGGGGGAGAGAGAGAGAGATCTTATGTTCTTATTGCTAGAGGGTGAGGGTCATCTAATGCATCCTCTCCCTGCAAACATGGCGCCCTCCAGAAGTTTTGGCACCGTAACTCCCATCGCCCTAGCCAGAAAGTCCGAGGAGGCAAACTCGAAAGAGCTGTGTAAGCTCAGCCTGCAGAAAAGGGAATTAATTATCTGTGTGCCATCTTCAAAGGTTTGAAGGGCTGTTCGCAGAGATGTTGGAGCTAAACTGTTTTCTCTCACTCCGGAGGGGAGGATCCAAAGCCAACGGGTTCCAGTTACAAGAAAAAGGGATTTAGACCAAACATTTGGAAGGACGTCCGGACAGAACAAGCTGTTTGACAGAGGAACAGGCCCTCTCGGAAGGCGGTGGACCCTCTTTCGTTAAGACATTTTCAAGCAGAGGCTAGGCAGCAGCAGATTGCATCAGCAAGGGCTTGGACTAGATGACCTTTGGGGAACCCCTTCCAGCTCAACAATTCTAAATTCATGGAGGGGGAGAGGCTTGACAGTGGCTATTAGCCATGATGCCCAGATGTAACGTTCAGAGGCAGTACTGGGTATTAATGGCTACTAGCCACGATGGCTCAGCTCTGCCTCCCCTGTCGGAGGCAGGATGCTTCTGAAAACCAGTTGCTGGAAATTGCAGGAGGGGAGAGTTGCTCTTGCGCTCAGGTCCTGCTTGCGGGCTTCCCTTAGGCATCTGGTTGGCCACTGTGAGAACGGGATGCTGGACTAGACGGGCCACTGGCCTGGTCCAACAGGCAGGCTCTTCATATATTCTTACTTCTCCAAATACTAGATGATAAAGAGCAAGGGCAACAGAGCCCTTCTTAGGCTAGGTGGATAGAGAGAAATTCAGAAGCCCCTTGCCTCCACATTGTAAGAAAAGAAAAACCGGTGAAGACACACACAAGAGACTCACATTGTACATTCCATCTTGCATCTTTGCGGGTTTTGCTTAGAGTAAGAAAAAGAAAGTTGGCCCAGCTCCTCACTGGGGGAAATTACTTTTTTTTTTTCGCCCTGCAGGCTGCCGCAGCCACAGCTGTTTCCCATCAGGGAGAAGGGCAAATGCCAGAACTGGCAGCCCTCGTTATGGGGAGGCTCTGCGCACTAAGCCTGTGCCAGAAGCCACGTTGGCAAAGCCTTCCGAGCCACAAAAAGTCTCGTGCTATTCCGCACCGGTGCCAAAGCCTTTGGTGCGACAGATCTCGCACCAGCTTTCAAACCAAGCTCGTGGGAGACCAGAGGGCGGGAAAAAAAGTATGGAAATTTCTAGAGGACTGGCGCAGTGGGCCAAACCAATAAAAGCAAGCAAGGCCTGGTTTATCCAGTCTCCAGAATCGGAGGGCAAAAACGGCTCCAACTGGGAGGCCACTGAGCTCAAAGTAAATATTGTTTCGTAACAGGAGATGGATAAACTCACTGAAACGAGGAGAAGGAAGAAACTGGCCTCCCTTTCCCCACTTTAATTCTATCCCAATTACCTCCCCTCGTCCCATCCCAACAGGCAGACAGATGCAGTTTGAAAACTGTCCTCACCGATCAGTTCATGCAAGCTTTAAGTCGGTGGATGTTTCTTAAATGTTGGGGAGCAGTTTCTTCCAGCCCCCCCAAAACTAAAACAGGAGGCACTAATCTGGACTTTTATTCCTAAAGAGGTCGACTTTTAGAGCATGGAGGAAAAAATTCCCTGTTCACCCAGAGGAATATCCCTTTTAAAAAAAGTGCTCTCCTCAGCATGCCTTCCAGTTAGGAGCAGACTAGTTCAGAGCAGCAACTCACACAGCGGCCCAAGAGGTAACCGCCTCTGAAGGGTGGCGGTTCTGATCACACCAGCCAGTCAGACCTCATGCAGAGGCACAGCCTGCCCCTAGTAGAGGCTGACTGGTAGGAGGAAGCATAACCAGGGACTCATAGAGAGGCATGACAGGGAGCCCCCTCATCTTGGCTTCAAACATTTAACCCACAACACAGCAATTCCTCTCTCTCCACACAGCAGGATACTCCTGTGTACCGTTCAGATACAAAGATGTGAAAGTCCGGGGGGAAACTGGGAAAATTGGCAGGGAGAGGGAAGTGGTTCCTGGTTTTGCCCCCTTGGAAAAATGGGAGGGGGGTAAACTGGGGAAAAACAAGAAAAAAACTGGGTAGGTATTCCCCCCCCCCCAAAAAAAAATTTCCCACTGTATTTCCAGACCTTCACATCTCTAACTGGGAATCGCGAAACACAAGCTTCAGGCAACAGACCAGTGGCATCAAATCAAACCAAATCAATCCAATTTTAAAACCAGTGGGCTCAGTTTGCATCACAGGGACAAGGGAAGCTGCATTATACAGAGACAGACCACTGGGGTCCATCTAGCTCAGTGATGTCCACATGGACTAGCAGCATCTCTCCAGGATTTCAGACAAGGGACCTTCCCAGCCCTGCCTGGAGATCCTGCTGGGGAATCAAAACTGGGACCTTCTGCATGCAAGGCAGCTGTTCTGCCACTGAGCTGTGGCCCTTCCTCAGGACCAAAGGCCCCTGGCTGTTCTTTAGAGCTCATTGCGGGGTTCATGGACGCCTCCAAAACAGAACAGCCATGGCTGGAACCCGGCGCACAGAGAGGACGCTTCCATCTCTTCAAAGACGGAGGGGGATTTAGCGGCCTAAAACAGGCTGCAGCCAGAGCCAAGATCAAAGACAGCCTCGTGGTTAAGCATCTCAAGCCAAAAGGAAGAAAGAAAAAGACGTTCCAAAACATTGTTGCTCGCCCTGGAAGCTCTTGCTGCTAGGGGCGCGTGTCTCTAGCATGCTGATCTCACATGTTGGGAAGGGGGAAGGCAGACCTCAGACCTACAGGGTCTACTTCAGCCTCTACTAAAACCCTGAGGGTCCAAAATCAGAGCTGGGTACAAAAAAGTAACTCTGCCAGGCAAAGCGTTGCAGGTGTATAGGATGCCTCTGAGCACACACTGAGCCCAGGGATTTGCGATCAATGCTGGAACCAATCTCCCAAATCCTTGTACACAGAGGACCCATTTGCAACCAGATGCTGCGTGCGTCCTGGTGTTGTTTGAGCCCTACGAGCGCACACGCACACATCCCACAGACTGTAGGCCTTGGACTTTGCCCCCATAAGTCCTCACTCAACCAGGCTACCGGCTGCGCAAGAGCTGCACAGTGTGCCCCGTGCAAGGCGAGACCTCATTTCCGCCTCCCCTGTAATCAGATGTAGAAAACGGCCCTCTGCCCTGCCCAAACCAGAAAGAGGAGACAATCCCGCACAGACACTCCGAAGGTCACCGTTAATTGCAGAAGGTCCCAAGGGCAGCGATGGAAACAGTTATCACGGCTATATTCCTTCCATGGAACAACGCCAGGGCTGGGGAGTCGGAGTTGGAGTCGGGAGCAATTTTGGGTGGAGTCGGCGTTGGTAGAAATGTACCGACTCTGACTTCCAAATAAATTTTGATTGACAAGCAGCAATTTTGGGTGGAGTCGGAGTTGGGTGCAATTTTGGGTGGAGTCGGAGTCGGTAGAAATGTACCAACTCTGACTTCCAAATAAATTTTGATTGACAAGAAGCAATTTTGGGTGGAGTCGGAGTCGGACAGCAGAAAAACAGAGGAGTCGGAGTCAAAGGTTGGGCGTACCGACTCCACAGCCCTGAACAACGCAGCGTTTCATTACCTTAAATACATCTAAAGTTCAGTTCTCTGAGCATGCTGAAAAGGGCACGCGAGAAGCTTTCAGTGCCTTTGTATCCTTCCCCCCCTCTTCATGTCCAAACAATGAAACAGAAATACATGCCATTGAACTGACACATCTCAAAATATCCAAATATCTCCAAGGAAAAGAATTTCCAAGAGAAGCTTGGTGTGCAACATTTAAGGCTGCAAACCAACAGCCCCTGGGAAGGCACAGGGTTCCTCCAATTCCCCTCTCTGAGAGTGGAGATACAGGTCCCCCCCATAGAGGGGGACACCCAGCCTCTTTCACGCCCTTTGATAGGCTACAGAAAGGTATTTTTCCTAAGTGTGTTTGGAACAACGGAAGGATGCCATTTGCAATTCCAACACTGGACAAGCTTGATAATTGCAAAGTTGTAATTGAATGTTTTCCAGGCAATTCTCCCTATCAAAGTCTGTTGAGTCAGCGCATCATGCGCAGTTCCTTGAGTTGCTAAAATGTATCCGCATCAACGGCTTCCAAGACCTTTGTTTTAAACTTGGGAGGTGGGGAAGGCGATGCAAAGGGAAGACAATGCTGTTGCCTTAACATTTTTACAATATTCCAAGAGGAAAAAATAATGTCTTTGCAGACGATAGAGCATTTAAGTGTGCTTTAATTTCCCCCCTCAAATGCTTCAGGTCAAAAACTTGTAGTGCATTGGAAGAAAAAAATTAATAACATGGGATACTTTATTTCTGAGCTTTGTTTATTAAAGGCAAGTAAAATAAACATACTTAACTGGATCGCTCTTGAGGACATCGGAAAATTACCCTATGCAAATTAAGGTAACTGGAAGGGGAAATTTTTCCAGTGCAAAGTTTTCTGGAAACTCCACACTGCTAATTCCCTGAGGCATAGCCCTCCATTTCCTCTGATACACACCCCAGAGGAGGAGTGAAGGAAACAAAACATGCCAGCCCTGGAGTTGTCGTGGTTCATTTCCCATTCTTTAAATCTCTCCACTCTGCCCACCACACGAAGCATGCTTCACTGCTTTCTTATTCCTAATCAAATATTTTCGGCTCAAAATACTTATCGACTGCTGAGGGAGAGGAGAAAAATATGAGATGTTCATAGAGCCCATTAAATGAATACTTATTTCCTAAATCTAAGCCAGATTAAAATGCAAAAACTGGATCTCAGTTGATTTAGGGCAGGGGTTGGGCAGCTCAGGCCCAAGGGCTGAATGCGGCCCTCCAGACCACGCTACCTGGCTCCCGAGACTCTCTCTCCAAGCCCTGAGGCATACCCACCCCTACTGCTCTTTGAGGACTGGAATACCTCCTCAAATTTTGTGTGTTCTGTGTGGGTATAAGTTAAGAGTCACATCCATAGCCCCACCTACTTCTGCATCTGGCCCCACCCCTTTTCCCTCTGGCCACACCCATTTTATGCCTCTGGCCCCACCCACCACCATGTGGCCCGCAGTAGGTTCCTTATGAGAAAATGTGAACCTCAGACTTCTTTTTTTAACAGATTTTGTCTAGCTTTTTTTTAAAAAAAATGTTTTTAAGATTTTTTTAAAATATATTTTAAAGTCTGTTTGTATGATGTTTTAAAGTGTTTTTAGTGCTTTTGTATGCCGACCTATGAGGAAGGGCGGGATATAAATCTAAAAATAAATAAACCAACCAGGAAAGAAGTAAATAAATAAATAAAATGTCCCCCACTCCCACCCCCAATTCAGGGCACTGGAGAATTTTTCCCAATTGAAATATTTTCCAGAAAAGCCACCACGGGTGCCCAAGGAAGGAACCGACTCACTTGGAAAGAGAGACGCCCCCGGCTTTCCCGATCATTTCTTCGTGGTGCAAAACGGCAGGATTCCACGGGATGTGAAGGAACTTCAGAAGGGTCCTCAGCCACTGCTCAGGATGCAAGACCAGCTGCTCGTAATGCACAATCATGCAACGGTCCAAGCCGGCCTCCAAGCACTGGTTGTACATAATCTCAATGGCACGATTCCACTTGATCAAGCAGTCCCTGTAGCTGTCGAGGTCAAAGCCAGCAATGGTGACCTTCCGGGAGATCATGGAATGGACGGACGCCCGGCCGTCTCGTACCATCAAGACAAATTTGGCATTGGGGAAAATCTTGGCGAGGTAAGTTAAGGACTTGAGGGCAAAGGGGTCCTTGTTGCACAGGAATGGAGCCGGCTCTCCATGCTTTACGATGATCTCCAACAAGAATGCCTGCATGGCTGAATCCAAGACCTCATCAGTGACACCCGCCTCATCCAGTCGGATCTTCTCCTTGCTTGACCGAGCCCACATCTGCTTGATGGCCAGGATCCGAGGGATCACCCTGGTCTCTTCCCCGCAACGGATGTCCGGGTGAGCATCCAGCATTGCCCGCATCAAGGTCGTGCCACTCCGGGGCACCCCTCCGATGAAGATTAAAGGCATGTCTTTGTGGTAAGGCAAGGTGGCGTTTTCTTTCAAACCCAAGCTGGCTCTCGATGTGGCCCTCGCTGGCTCCAGGCGGACCAGCTGGCTCCGTTCCTCTGTCCAGTGGTGGCATTCCATGGCATGTTGCCCCAAGTAGAAGACTGTCACCGAGCTGACCACTAGGCACGCCAGCAACAAGTTCTGCTTGAGTTTGCCAACCATCTTCCGACAAAAGGCCGCCTCACACGACTGAAGCAGATCGCCCAGCCCACGTCAGCATTTTGAACCACAAAGAGCCTGGACCCCAAAGATCAAAACCTGTCGGGGTGGGGGAGTGGAACAAAAAGGGAAAAGAAAGAAAATTCATGGTCATGTTGGGACTACTGCTTATGAACTTCCCC
This sequence comes from Rhineura floridana, assembly GCF_030035675.1. Taxonomy (NCBI): domain Eukaryota; kingdom Metazoa; phylum Chordata; class Lepidosauria; order Squamata; family Rhineuridae; genus Rhineura; species Rhineura floridana. Next base: position 1,882,181 of record NC_084500.1, on the reverse strand, counting down.
AGCCCAGAGTAACACTTCAGGCAATCCCTCTGAGGGTGGCTTGGAGGGCGGTGAGAAGGGAGAGGGCCTTTTGAATGGTGGCTCCCCGTCTGTGGAACAAGCTCCCCAGTGAGGTCCACCTGGCACCTTCACTGACATCTTTTCAGTGCCACATGAAGACTTATATTTCCTCCCAGGCATTTGATAAGACTGAGATAATGTTCTTTGTGTAAGTGTGATGCCAAACCTCCCTGTGGCTGTATGGGGGTGGTGATGGTTCTTTTATCCAGGGCTGTGGAGTCGGAGTTGTGGAGTCAGAGTCAGGAGCAATTTTGGGTGGAGTCGGAAGAAATGTACCGACTCCAACTCTGACTCCGATTCAACTCCAACTCCTTCATAAATGGCAAATGTATATTAACTACTAATAACAAATTTACTGTAGTATCCCCAGGGATTGGGCTCGTGGGAGTTGTAGTTCAAAAAAGTAACTTTTCCAAGCTCTGGATTCACGTGGTGGTGATGAAATGCCTCGTGCTACCATTTTACTACAGTAAATTTGTTATTACTAGTTAATATACATTTGCCATTTATGAAGGAGTCGGAGTCAGAGTCAGACAGTAGAAAAATAGAGGAGTCGGAGTCGAAGGTCTGGCGTACCGACTCCACAGCCCTGGTTTTATCATTTTGTTTTATGGTATATTCAGTTTTTGTTTCTAACACTGCTAAAAGTCACCTGGAGACCTTTGAGTAACAAATGACCAATAAATCTAATACATGATGATGATGGCCCGCCTGCATTGGCTGCCTGTATGTTTCCGAGCCCGATTCAAGGTGCTGGTTTTAACCTATAAAGTCTTACACGGCTTGGGACCACAATACCTGATGGGACACCTCTCCCAACAAGAACCCACCTGCACACTACGTTCAACATCAAAGGTCCTCCTCCGGGTGCCTACTCCGAGGGAAGCTTGGAGGATGGCAACAAGGGAGAGGGCCTTATCAGTGGTGGCCCCCAAAACTGTGGAATGATCTCCCTGACGAGGTGCGCCTGGCTCCAACACTGTTATCTTTTCGGCGCCAGGTCAAAATTTTCCTCTTCTCCCAGGCATTTTTTAACAGCATTTGAATAGCGCATTTTTAACTTGCCTATCGGTTTTTATGGTTTTTAAATTGGTATGGTTTTAAATTTGTATACTTGTTTTTAATGCTTTAAATTGTTGTAAATTGCCCAGAGAGCTTTGGCTATGAGGCGGTATATAAATGCAATCAATCAATCAATCAATGATGATGATGACGACAGAGTCCTTGAGAATGGTTGATAACGAATATATTAAGTTCAGAGTCCACTGGGAATTGAGGATGCGCTGGAGCCAAGTTGCACATTTTCTGAAGCTACCTGCGGTTCTAATGCTGGAGCGAGGCACTCTCCCAACTGCTGACGGCCAACAAGTGCACCCCTAGCTCAAGGAGGGGGAAAGTGTTTCTGTTCCATGGAAGGCGCTTCTCCCTCCCATCAGTGCTCTTTGAAGTCCTTAAGAGCCTCCCCATGCTGCTCCTTTGCACTGCCAACACTGGGGGTGCAAAGGAGAGGTGGGTTGCCCTGCCCACCTGTCAAAGTTGGCCCGCAAGGTGAGGCCAGGTAAAGATCTGGCCCCGGGAGCCAAAAACGTTCCCCACCCCTGCTTTAGAAAGCAAATGAACCAGGTCCATCTCTATGCTCCAGTTATAGCGGAGGCTCAGTTGATGGAGGCTGCGGAAACGGCCTTAAGAACCTAGTAAGAGCCTTGTTTGCTGGATCAGGCCAGTGGCCCACCTAGTCCAGCATCCTGTTCTCACAGGGGCCAACCCAGATGCCCTGAAGGGAAGCCTGCAAGCAGGACCCGAGTGCAAGAGCACTCTCCCCTCCTGCTCTTTCCAGCATCTGGTATTTGGAACCATCCTGCCTCCGACCATTGTGGCTAGTAGCCATTGGTAGCCTTATCCTCCATGGATGTGTCTAATCCTCTGTTAAAGCCATCCATGTGTTGGCCTTTATTGCCTCCTGCGGGAGCAAATTCCATAGTTTAACTATGCACTGAAGTCCTTCTGTGAAGGACTTTCTTTTGTCCATCTGCATCTGCCAACATTCGGCTTCACTAGACGACCATGAATTCTAGTGCTATAAGACAGGGAGAAAAAGCTTTCTCTGTCCACTTTCTCCACGTCATGCATCATGCCGGTCGATATAAGGCACCTCCCTATGTTCCTAGAAGCCAATCCTTTTCTGCTGTAAGAGGGTAGTGGATCTAGACTTTTAAGCGCCTGCTGGCTGTTTAAATACACCTGTCGGGTATGCTTTGAAGTAGGACTCCTGCACTGAGCAGGAGGTTGGACTTGATGGCCTTACAGGCCCCTTCCAACTCTACTATTACGTGATTTTATGATTCTGTGATTTTATACTCTTCTGTCAGGTTGCCTCTTGCTTGCCTTTTCTCTAAACTAAAAAGCCCCAAATACTGAGTTTTTCACTGTGGTAAGTCATGGTATTATTTGCGCTGGGTGCAAGGGCGCTCCTAGACACTTCAAGGCCTTGGGGCCACAGGCCCACGATGCAAATAAAACTGGCGAATGTTCATTTATATGTATAGAAACCTATGGGAAATTAAGGTGGTGGGTGTCTCCAGTCATTAACACTCTGTAGTCCTTGCTGTCATATATGAGAGAGAGAGAGACAGACAGAGAGAGAGAGATTGATTATATATAGGGAGATTAGATAAATCTAGGAAAGGCCATATCCCAGTGGGATTCCTCAGGAGGTTCAACTCTCCATCCGATACAATTCCAATCAAAGCAAGGGACAGGTAGAGCCCTCCACACTTGAAAGAGTTCAAGCCACAGAGCAAGAGAGAAAAAATAAGGCAGACAAAAGCAGCTGTTTGGTGTCAAGCTGACTCATTTCCACAAAAGCAGCAGGTGGAGAGAAATGCACGTTTGGACCTGCCCGTCTGACAAGCAGGGGCAGCAAAAAGCATCGCCGAGCCACCCTCAAGGGATGGATGCCCGAGACGGCTGAGCTTCCATCATTCTGACTATCTGGGCAAAAGAATGTCAGTTGGATTTCAACAGCTGCTTTTCCTGGATCTGCCTAAGTCTAGCATGTGGTTGCGCCAGCCAGCCAGGCGCCTCTTGGGAAGCCCCCAAGTAGACCCTGAAGATGGCAGTCCCCGGTACATAGTATGCAGAGTTACACTGTCTCTGAACATGTAGGTTCCATTATGAAAGGCAGCTAAAACAAATTCATGGCAGAGGAGGGGACTAATGCTCATTTAATAAGAACAGGATCAGACCAAATATTAAGCATCTTGTCCAAAAGCTTGAAGGGAGCCCACTGGATTGGCCTTCCCCAAAGCTGGTGCCCTCCAGCTGTTTTGGACTACAATTCCCACAAGTCCTGGCCAGCACCTGCTGAATGGGGCAGATGGGAGTTGTAGTCCTAAACCGCTGGGGGGCACCAGGTTTGGACAAGGCCGGTGTGAGTTATCCCAGTGCAGGATTTGAATTCCTTTATCCCAAAATAAATCCTTAAACTCCTGTTTTGCTGTAAGCTACAGGTCTCAGTCAGAGTTGATCAACAACCAATTAAAAAAAAAACTCTTCTGTAGGAGAAACTTTTCAAGCTTCTCCAACTGACCCAGGTGAATTAGCCTGGCTCGGATCTGTCTATCCAACATCTCCTGACCATCTGTATTCCATTTTCCCCATCGCCACCTATGTTTACACCAAATGCAAAGCAAGGGAACTTAGTTACACACAGACAGACACCGAGACTGCCTGAAGGCTGAACTCAAGAGCCAAGAAACTAACACTGAATGCTAAAACCAGTTTTTTCCATTTCCTGGATCTAAACTTTATTCGAAGGAGTTGGAGGCTGAAAAATCTTGTCTTGAGTTTGGGCAAAGATAGCACTCCTTCCCTCTGGACCTGAGCTACTGCATTTAATTTTAGACACTTTTTTAAAAGAAATTAGAAATTAGACTCAGGGCAAACTCCAGAAAACATCACAGCCATATATAAATGTTTAAAACCTGCCCTGGACAGAAAAAAGTACTTTCTTTTGTCTGTCCTCAGTCTTCCAGCATTCAGCTTCAGTGGATGTCCACAAGCAGCTTTTCTCTGTCCACTTTTCACACCCCATGCATAATTTTATACGCTTCTACCATGTCACCTCTTTCTCGCCTTTTCTCTAAGCTAACAAGCCCCAAATGCTGCACCTTTTCCACATAGGGGAGTTGCTCCATCCCCTTGATCGTTCTGGTTGACCTTTTCCGAACCTTTTCCAACTCTACAATATCCTTTTTGAGGTGAGGCGACCAGAACTGTACAGTGTTCCAAATGCGGCCAACCCATAGATTTATACAACGGCCTTACGATATTGGCAGTTTTATTTTCAATACCTTTCCTAATGATCCCTAGCATGAAATTTGCCTTTTTTCACGGCTGACACACACGGAGTCAACATCTTCATTGAGCCATCCGCTATGGGCCCAAGGTCTCGTTCCTAGTCTCTCACCGCCAGTTCAGACCCTATGAGCGTATATGTGAAATTAAGATTGTTTTGCTCTGATAGGCATCACTTTACACTTGTTTACACTCAATTGCATCTGCTGTTTTACCACCCGTACACTCAGTTTGGAGAGGTCTTTTTGGAGCTCTTCGCAACCCCTCTTCCATTTAACAACCCTGAGCAATTCAGTATCATCAGCAAACTTGGCCACCTCACTGCTCACCCCTAACTGTAGGTCGTTTAAGAACAAGTCAAAAAGCGCAGGAGATCCCAATAAGGATCCTTGGGGGGGCTCTACTTTCTACATCCCTCCATTGGAAGAACTGTCCATTGATTCCTACTCTCTGCTTTCTGTTTCTTAGTCAGTTCCGGACCCACTGGAGGACCTCTCCTCTTACCCTGTTCTCACAATAGCTAAAACAGTAACAACTTTCCTCTTAAGGGAAAAGGTTCTCTCTGTAACATCCTCAAGTTTGCTCATGCCAACATGGTTGAAACCTTAAGCAACCCTAGAAGCGGGCAAGAGAAAAGGACAGCGACCCCATAGGGTGAATATCCACACAGACAGAAAGCATGCCACCCCCTAGCAGGACAATCAACTTTTGTTTTCAAAACTTCTGGTGCCTTTGAGGATGTGCAGAGTATCTTTCTTTGGTTGAGGGAACCAGCTTCCCTGTTGTTATTTTTAATGGTCCGGAGGATACAATGGTTCACACATAACACTAAGCCACGGTTTGTTTAAAAAACCACAAGTTAATCATGAGTTGTCTCACAGACAACCTGGTCTGGGGTGATCAAACAAACCATAGTTAAGGAAGGGCGCTGGGTTCATACATAATGTTGGTTCATAAGCCAACAACAAGCTTCAGATCATGGTTTGCTGGCAATAGAGAAGCCATAGTTAAGCCACTGGGCAGGGCCCACACATAATGCTAAGCAATGGTTTAATAAATCATAATTTGACAAACCATAGTTTAGTTTTATGCGCAACCCAGCATATAGAACATAAAGCACATTTTTTTAAAAATCAATGTAAAGACATAGTAGATCTGAGCATGTATAAAATGCCCTTCATTTCCAACAGTAAACAGATTAAAAAACAAAAAACAGGGTGCCACTGAGCATGTACAGGTCGCTACCCCAGATTTTTTTAAAAAAACACCGATTGGGGAGTTTGGGGACATGCTCAGATACTCTTTGGTGTAACACACATTAAACAGACACAATCACCCCTATTAGAAAATATCTACTAAGACATTAAGAGAAATCTTGTTTTTTTGACTGAGCAATCTTCCCGCTCTGTCAAAGAAATATGAAGATGAATTCTATCGAGGAAGGGTGTGGACAGAGTTAGCCAAAATCCTCAGTGGCAATTGGTAGGTTGGTTGGCTGCTCTTCTTTTAAAGAGTGAAAAGACACAATGTCTCTGAGCACATGCAGAGTATCCTTCACAATCTCACAAGAAACATGTTTAAAACATCAGCGCCAACACCACCGTAGACATACACAACAGCTTCAGTCTTTGGGTAGAAGCAGGTTAAAAGGAAACAGATGGGTGAGTTTTGTGCATGCTCAGAGGCTTTTTCTTCTAACAGACTTCTCTTTTCCTGGGTTTGCACTCTTCACCTTCTGGCAGTGAGAGGGCGGGAGGCTCAAGGGCCAACTGGTTGCTGCCCTTTTCTCCTTTTCAGTTTAAGGGCACACAGCCTCTGAGCACATGCTGACTGCACTCTGTTTCCGACCCAAAAGCAGATTGCCTTCCAGGAACCTGTGCACTGGGGCGCAGCATCGGTGAGCCCGTGCAAGGTGCGCTTGCATGGGGACCAAGTGTACAAAAAAAAAGACTTTGGGGGAATCTGTGCATGCTCAGAGACACCCTCTTCTGATCTTCCTTTTTTAAACCCGGAGTGAAAAGAACGCAGGAAAAGGAAAGGAGGGGGCAGGAGAGAGCCCGAAGCAAGCACCCATGCAGGCACGAGCGAATCAGCCTCTATTGGCAAAAGCAGAGGGCGGGCAGGGATCTTGCCTGCTGATTGGCCCCCGGGCACTAGGGATCTGCTGCACGCAGCTGTGATCCAAGAGGGTCTCCTCCGTCCTTACCTGCCAGGGCTCTCTGGGCGGACCCCATCCTCGCCCCGCCGCGCCTCCAAGCCTCGCCAGGCTCCTAGTCCGCTCTGTCCGCAGCGGCGCTGCCATGGAAATCACAAGCGCCCCCGGATTGGCCGATGTGTCGCCGCGCCCCATTGGCCGCGCTCGGGAGATGGGCGGTGGAGGAGCTGAAGACGGGGCTTTCCCTGGCCCCGCCCTTTGGTGCTTGTCAGAGCCTGGGCTTCCCCCCAACACACACACACACACACACACGTGGGCCCGGGAGGGAGGCGCCCAGCTGGATCTGGCTGCACAGCTGGCGAGGGGGACGGACGGAAAGGGGCAGCTGGAGGGATAGGAGGATGCAGCTGCATAGATGGAGCAAGCCTAACCTGGAATTATTATCATCATTACTACTAGTAGTATGCATAGATAAGGGCAAACCTACCGTGGAATTATTCTTAAATTAGCCAAATTCACGGAGGGGGATCAGGCTAGCTACCAATGGCTACAAGTCCCGATGGCAATGTTGCACCTCCACTGTCAGAGGCAGCAGGCATCTCTGTACTGCTTGCTGGAAGTCACAAGAGGGGAGAAGCTGCTCTCGCACTCAGGTCCTGCTTGCGGGCTTCCCAGAAGAGGCTTCTGGCTGACCACTGTGAGCACAGGATGATGTGCTGGACAAGATGAGCCTCTTGTCTGATGCAGCAGCCAGGCTCTTCTGATGTTCTTACAGGGCGGAGGCAATGACCGCAGAAGGACACAGAGGCCTAAGCCAAGGCCATTAGACTAAGCAAAGGGTAAAGAATGAAGGCGAGGGGTGAGGGGGGGGCAGGCAACATCACAATGATGAATCCATGGCACATCTGGATTAGGAGAGGCATTTCCGACAGATGTCATCCCTGGAACCTGCTTTGAACATCTGGGCTCACAGTATTCAGTTTCTTTTTGTAAAAAAATAAAATTGTCCATGTCTGTTTTTGAAGTTACACCTGCAGGTTTTTACATTTCCCCCTTTTTTGACATTTCTGCCATTTCTGTGATATGCAGCAGAGCCCTGGGTAGAAATTAGACATGCAGCCAAATACACATGCTTAGAATCAGTCTTAATTGATTTTTTTTTATGTTGCTCTTTTACAATGTAGATTTTAATTTAATGGAGGGACTGGGATGGGTTATTGAGAATTTTGTTAATTGCCTTGGATTCATTTTATTATTTTTTAAAAAATGAATGACAGGTTAACATTTCTTAGAAATAACTTAATCCAGAGATTAAACAGGGGGATTATTTGGGAGGCCATGGTACATCACCACTCAATGCATCTGAACCACTTGGGCAGACGAAATGAGGCAGTAAGCTATGACCAAGCCCTGGCACTCAGCACATAACTGACACTCGCTGTGCTTGGTTCGGATTATGCACGAGAGCTCAACATTTCCATATTAAGCGTCAACAGGTCATTTTGTTCCCTGGAAATTGCTTGCCAGTGACAGAAAAGAACGCCTCTAGCCATTTCCAGAATGCCTTTTTGCTCCCTGTGGGACTTACAATCACTCTGCATATGTCTAGACTTCAGGGTAGCGCAAGGAAAAGTCTATGAATACCAGTTGCCGGGAGTCAAAAGTGGGGAAGAGTGTGGCTGTGGTGCTCATGTTCTGCTTGCAAGATATGTAGAGCTCATACCGCTCCGTGGTATACCCCGGAGCTGAGAGCGATGAAACATGAGAGGAGGAAGCTGGAGTGCAGATGGAGGAAAACTCCCAGTGGATACAATCATGCCTTGGTAAGTGCCACCAATAAGTTGTATACAAAAGCGGTAAGGACAGCAAAGAAGCTTTATTTTGCTGCCTCTATTAGATCATCCCTATGCCGCCCAGCGGAGCTTTTTAAAGTCGTGCGTGGGCTCTTACACTCTGGCCCCCACGATACTACGGAAACATCGGAAGCCCGCTGCAACAAAATTGCTGGACACTTTCAAGATAAGATCGCATGTATCCGCAGGGATCTTGACTCCGATGTTGCGACAGATGAATCCACTGAAGTGTCCGGAGCACGGCCTTGCCCTTCATTATTGGATGAGTTTCAGTTGGTGCAGCTCGAGGAAGTGGACAAGGTGCTTGGAATGGTTCGGGCAACCACGTCTGTTCTGGATCCTTGCCCATCTTGGCTAGTGAAAGCTAGCAGGGCTGGGACCACCGGTTGGGCCAAGGAAGTGGTTAATGCCTCCTTGAGGGAGGGAGTAGTCCCTGGTAGCCTCAAGGAGGCAGTAGTGAGACCTCTTTTAAAGAAACCCTCCTTGGACCCAGATAACTTGAACAACTATGGACGGGTGGCGAATGTCCCTTTTTTGGGCAAGGTTTTGGAACGGGTGGTTGCCGGCCAGCTCCAGGCGCTCTTGGATGAAACCGATTATCTAGATCCGTTTCAATCCGGTTTTAGGCCCGGTTTTGGCACCGAAACAGCCTTGGTCGCCCTGTATGATGACCTTTGTCGGGAGAGGGACAGGGGGAGTGTGACTCTGTTGATTCTCCTTGATCTCTCAGTGGCGTTTGATACCATCGACCATGGTATCCTTCTGGGGAGACTCGCGGAGTTGGGTGTCGGGGGCACTGCTTGGCAGTGGTTCCGCTCCTACTTCGCGGACCGTCACCAGAAGGTAGTGCTTGGGGAACATCACTCGACACCATGGACTCTCCATTGCGGAGTCCCCCATGCTTTTCAACATCTACATGCAGCCGCTGGGTGCGGTCATCAGGAGTTTTGGAGTGCGTTGCCGTCAATATGCTGATGACACGCAGCTCTATTTCTCCTTTTCATCTTCTTCAGGTGAGTCTGTTGATGTGCTGAACCGTTGCCTGACCGCGATAATGGACTGGATGAGAGCTAATAAACTGAGACTCAATCCAGACAAGACCGAGACACTGCTGGTGAATGCCTTCCCTGCTCAGACGGTGGATGTTCTCCCTGTTCTGGATGGGGTTACACTCCCCCTGAAAGAACAGGTATGTAGTTTGGGGGTTCTTTTCGATTCTTCCTTGTCTCTCGAGGCCCAAGTGGCCTCGGTGGCACGGAATGCATTTTACCATCTTCGTCTGGTAGCCCAACTACGCCCCTATCTGGACAGGGATGACCTCGCCTCCGTTGTTCATGCTCGGGTAACTTCAAGATTGGATTACTGTAATGCGCTCTACGTAGGGCTGCCCTTGAAGACAGTTCGGAAGCTTCAGCTGGTGCAGAACGCGGCTGCCAGACTATTGACGAGGACCAGTCGGTCTTCGCATATAACACCTATTCTGGCGCGTCTGCACTGGCTTCCTATTTGCTTCCGGGCGAGATTCAAGGTGCTGGTTCTGACCTATAAAGCCTTACACGGCGTGGGACCTCAATACCTTGTGGAACGCCTCTCTCGCTATGAACCTACCCGTTCACTTCGTTCAGAATCTAAGGCCCTCCTCCGGGTACCAGCTCATCGGGAAGCCCGGAGGGTGGTTACTAGATCTAGGGCCTTTTCTGTGGTGGCCCCTGAGTTGTGGAACAGCCTCCCCGAAGAGGTACGCCTGGCGCCTACACTTCCATCTTTCCGGCGCCAGGTAAAGACCTTTTTATACTCCCAGGCATTTTAATCTTTTAATTTTCTTAATCTTTCTACTTTTAACATGTATCCTTCTTAATTTGTGTTGTATTTCGTTTTTGTTGTGCTTTCTGTTGTTTGTTTGTACATGTTTTTGTGATTTTTTACTATGATATATTGTATTTTATCTTGTTTGTTCACCGCCCTGAGAGCTATTCTGCTAAGGGCGGTATATAAATTGAAATAATAAATAAATAAATATCCCTTTGGGGTATCACGTTGGCCACTGTGAGAATGGGAAGCTGGACCGGGTGTGCCTTTGGCCCGCTCCAGTTGCAACTCCTTTCTTATACTCTTCCTAAGTCAGAGGGCATGGCTCTCAATTATGCTCAGGCCTAGTATAAGAACATCAGAAGAGCCTGCTGGATCAGGCCAGTGGCCCATCTAGTCCAGTGTCCTGTTCTCACAGTGGCCACCAGATGCCCAAAAGGGAAGCCATCAAGCAGGACCTGAGCGCAAGAGCAACTCTCCCCTCATGCGGTTTCCAGCAAGTGGTTTTCAGAAGCATCCAGCCTCCGACTGTGGAGGCAGAGCACAGCCATCATGGCAAGTAGCTATTGACAGCCTCATCCTCCATGATTTTATCTAATCCGTTTTTTGAAGCCATCCAAGTCGGTGGCCGTCACTGCCTCTTCTAGGAGGAAATCCCATTTATGTGCTCTGTGAAGAACAGGGATGGGTGGATCTGTGCATTTTGGTTCACTCATTTTTCCAATTTTAGATTCAGGTCTCCACATTTCTGCAGCAATTAGCAATTGGTTTTTTTAAAAGATCCTCATGCAAATAGTGCATACTTTCCCCTAATGCAGTTTTTTTTATGCCTGACAGACACCTTTTTTGACTGACAGACAGGGGCTGCCTTTGAAGACGGTTCGGAAACTGCAGCTTGTGCAAAATGCAGAGGCCAGATTGGTAACAGGGACATAAGAACATAAGAACATAAGAAGAGCCTGCTGGATCAGGCCAGTGGCCCATCTAGTCCAGCATCCTGTTCTCACAGTGGCCAACCAGGTGCCTGGGGGAAGCCCGCAAGCAGGACCCGAGTGCAAGAACACTCTACCCTCCTGAGGCTTCCGGCAACTGGTTTTCAGAAGCATGCTGCCTCTGACTAGGCTGGCAGAGCACAGCCATCATGGCTAGTAGCCATTGATAGCCCTGTCCTCCATGAATTTGTCTAATCTTCTTTTAAAGCCGTCCAAGCTGGTGGCCATTAATGCATCTTGTGGAAGCAAATTCCATTGTTTAACTATCCGCTGAGTAAAGAAGTACTTCCTTTTGTCTGTCCTGAATCTTCCAACATTCAGCTTCTTTGAATGTCCACGAGTTCTAGTATTATGAGAGAGGGAGAAGAACTTTTCTCTATCCACTTTCTCAATGCCATGCATAATTTTATACACTTCTATCATGTCTCCTCTGACCCGCCTTTTCTCTAAACTAAAAAGCCCCAAATGCTGCAACCTCTCCTCGTAAGGGAGTCGCTCCATCCCCTTGATCATTCTGGTTGCCCTCTTCTGAACCTTTTCCAACTCTAGAATATCCTGTTTGAGATGAGGCGACCAGAACTGTACATAGTATTCCAAATGCGGCCGCACCATAGATTTATACAACGGCATTATGATATCGGCTGTTTTATTTTCAATACCTTTCCTAATTATCGCTAGCATGGAATTTGCCTTTTTCACAGCTGCCGCACACTGGGTCGACATTTTCATCGTGCTGTCCACTACAACCCCGAGGTCTCTCTCCTGGTCGGTCACCGCCAGTTCAGACCCCATGAGCGTATATGTGAAATTCAGATTTTTTGCTCCAATATGCATAATTTTACACTTGTTTATATTGAATTGCATTTGCCATATTTCCGCCCATTCACTCAGTTTGGAGAGGTCTTTTTGGAGCTCTTCGCAATCCCTTTTTGTTTTAACAACCCTGAACAATTTAGTGTCGTCAGCAAACTTGGCCACTTCACTGCTCACTCCTAATTCTAGGTCATTAATGAACAAGTTGAAAAGTACAGGTCCCAATACCGATCCTTGAGGGACTCCACTTTCTACAGCCCTCCATTGGGAGAACTGTCCGTTTATTCCTACTCTCTGCTTTCTGCTTCTTAACCAATTTCTTATCCACAAGAGGACCTCTCCTCTTATTCCATGACTGCTAAGCTTCCTCAGAAGCCTTTGGTGAGGTACCTTGTCAAACGCTTTTTGAAAGTCTAAGTACACTATGTCCACTGGATCACCTCTATCTATATGCTTGTTGACACTCTCAAAGAATTCTAATAGGTTACTGAGACAGGACTTTCCCTTGCAGAAGCCATGCTGGCTCTGCTTCAGCAAGGCTTGTTCTTCTATGTGCTTAGTTAATCTAGCTTTAATCATACTTTCTACCAGTTTTCCAGGGACAGAAGTTAAGCTAACTGGCCTGTAATTTCCGGGATCCCCTCTGGATCCCCTTTTGAAGATTGGCGTTACATTTGCCACTTTCCAGTCCTCAGGCACGGAGGAGGACCCAAGGGACAAGTTACATATTTTAGTTAGCAGATCAGCAATTTCACCTTTGAGTTCTTTGAGAACTCTCGGGTGGATGCCATCCGGGCCCGGTGATTTGTCAGTTTTTATACTGTCCACTAAGCGGTCCAAACATATAAAACCGATTCTGGCCCACTTGCATTGGCTGCCTGTATGTTTCCGAGCTCGATTCAAGGTGCTGGTTTTAACCTATAAAGCCTTGCACGGCTTGGGACCACAATACCTGATGGAACGCCTCTCCCAATACGAACCCACCCGTACACTACGCTCAACATCTAAGGCCCTCCTCTGGGTGCCTACTCCAAGGGAAGCTCGGAGGGTGGCAACAAGGGAGAGGGCCTTCTCAGTGGTGGCCCCCAAATTATGGAATGATTTTTCTGACGAGGTGCGCCTGGCGCCAACACTGTTATCTGTTCAGCACCAGGTCAAGACTTTCCTCTTCTCCCAGGCATTTTAGTATGTGTTTTATATTGTTTTAAATTTTTAAAAAGATGTATTTTAAATTGTATTTGTTTTTAGTTACCGTAAACCGCCCAGAGAGCTTCAGTTATGGGGCTGTATACAAGTATAATAAATGAATAAATAAATTTTTATCCAAATGTTCCCCTATAATGTATGGATTTTTGTAAACACTTCTCGGTTGGAGAACTGCATTGCAAAATTCAGATAAGGCTGAAATTCGAACAATGGCTGGGTTTTGGTTCAAGAAGCACAAAGTGGGTAGTTTTTCATTCAAACAAAATTGAATTTCTCCACATCCTTAATGAAAAAGTCCTTTCTTATGCACTTTGCCAGGAAAATGAATTTATTTTGGGGGTTGTTTTTTTAAAGTCAAGTTTTCATTGTCTTAAGTTTTTATAATTTGTGTTTTTTTCTTACTTGTATTTTGTATTTGTGCATATTCTTTGTGAGCTGCCTTGGGGGCCTTTCTGGTATTATTATTATTAATAATAATAATAATAATAATAATAATAATAATAATAATAATAATAATGTCTGACCTAAGTCTTCCAACATTCAGCTTCATTGGATAATCCTGTTAGATCCTAACCCCAAATCATAGCATTATAAGAGAGGGAGAAGAGCTACACTCTACCCACTTTCTCGACACCATGCATTTTTAGCACTTTAATTATCTGGCACTTCTTTCATATTCTGAAACTAATCAAGTCTTCCTCCTGCAACTGTTCCCCATCCAAGCATAACTACTATAGATTATGGGAGCTATCAAACCTTGGCAGCTGGATGAACCTGGGACATTAGCGCCTGTGCTAATGAAAGCAAGCTTGACATGCCCAAGAGCGCCTGGAGACAGATCAGTCACCGCTAGCCTCCAAAAATCTATATATCTGAATAGGGTCAAAGGCATGCATCAGCAACAGCACAGAAATGATCGGCCTGGATTTGGAAGACTAAATGGAGATCGATAAACACATGGGTTAAAATAGATTGCTCCAAGTTCCTGGAGGATGAGGCATTTGCACACATAATCTGTAGCATATGTAACTATCAAAGTTGCCAGTCCTTATGGGAGGAGACAGTCCCAGCCATCTTGAAAGTGGTGGTGATCCGACCACTCCCGAAAAAGCCTACCGTTTTATGAGAGATAACTATCGCCTGGCCACAAATACCTCAAGGGGGGGGGAGGGTTATCAAGAGGGTTCTGGCTAGGAATGGGGGGGGGGATTCGATTTAGTTCAAAGGCGAGCCTACCTACATTTGCACTTTCGGAAACAAAGCAAGAGCTGAAAAGCAGCCATCCTTTGAAATTTGCACTTTTCTGAATTCTGCAATGTCTTCAGCCAAGTAATATGTACAAAAATAAATCTGTTAAGGTAAAGTGTACATATATCAGGGAAAATAACGTACAGAAATGCACTATATTAATTGCTTTGCAAACGTGTATATTAGACAACATTGCATACAAATAAGTGTGTATCAGGGGAAATGTGCACTGAAATGCTGGTGTTCCTGACTGTCTCCAACAGTAAAAGGCAGAGCATAGCCTCACCCTCCATGAATTAGCCTAATTCTCTTCTAAAGCCATCCAAGTTGGTGGCCATTACCGCATCTTGTGTGAGCGAATTCCATAGTTTAACTACGCGCTGAGTAAAGAAGTCCTTTCTTTCATCTGGCCTGAACCTCCCAACATTCATTGGGTGGCCCCGAGTTCTAGCATTATGAGAGAGGGAGAAAAACTTCCCCCATCCACTTTCTACACATCATGCACAATCTTATACTCCTCTATCACGTTCCCCACTTCCGTGCCTTTTGTCAAAACTAAAAATCTCCACGCTATTATTGCAGGTTGAAGCAAAAGGTTCATTACTCACTTTTGTGGCATAGCGGTTCAAGTGTTGCAATAGGATTGGGGAATATGTCTGAGAGTCAAATCCCCCACTCAGCCATGAGCCAGATGCTTCCTCTTAGCTTTGCCTACCTTACAGGGTTGTTGTGAGGATAAAATGGTGCATGAGAGTTTACGTGCATGCATAAGAAAAAATCATGGCCTCCTTGGGGAAAAGGTAGGATAATCAATAAGATTGAAAAGTAATAAATAGAATATGATTAAATAATTAACACCCAGCAATGACATCTGTTAGCCGATGAAAACTAATCTGAAAGGTGCATAATGATAAAATCCAGAGCCCTGTTTCAGAGATTAGGCTGATTTTGCCTTCTGTAGTGGAAGATGTTGGGAAGTTTATCCTTCTAGTTTAGGAGCTCCATCCTAGGCATGTCTACTCAGAAGTAGGCCCCTCTTGTATTCAGTGGGGTTCACACATCGAGGTAAGTCGAATCAAAATTGCAGCCTTGATTGTCTCAGTAATGCTGAATGTGGCTGGCCATTCTATAAAACTTGAAGATCGCTGATGAATGTTTTTGCCTTGTTTTAAAATATTTTTAACTGTGTTTTACAATATTTTGAGTTGCGCTTTAGAATCGCAATCACGTTTTGGAAGGCTTTTAAGTGTTTTCAGCATGTTTGTATTTTTTCTGGTTAAATTGTTTTGTTTATGTTTGCTGACCTGGGTTCCTTCGAGAGGAAAGGTGGGATATACATTAATTTAAAAACAGATGAAAAACAGGAACTCGGGAGGGCAGGCATACTCTAAGAATTCAGGGGAGTTTTCTAGTATTTATTTCTAGTGTTCCCACATTATGAGAGAAGCTTTTCTCCCTTTCTCCATTCCATGCATAACCTCTGCCATGGCTTACTTGCCTTTTTTCCAAAACTAAAAAGCCCTAAATCCAGAGCTTGGAAAAGTTACTTTTTTGAACTACAACTCCCATCAGCCCCAGCCAGCAGGGCCACTGGATTGGGCTGCTGGGTGTTGTAGTTCAAAAAAGTAACTTTTCCAAGCTCTGCTAAATCTTAGTAAGAGCTGCCTACTTTTCAATTCAAAAATGACCCCTCCTCTGGGTTAGGATCAGAGGGGAGGGGTCAACTCTGCAAGAACTTTGTAGCCAGGGTGAAATGTAGGAGGCTGTACAGCTGAGTGAGTGCATGGCAGAAAAGCTGGTTTAGTGCTGATGGAAAGGCACTGTGTACATGCTCTAGGCATTTTCAGTGGCGGCCCCCACTCTCTGGAACTCCCTCCCATTCGATCTTCGCCATGCCCCTTCCCTGGATATATTTCGCCGGGCATTAAAAACTTGGCTTTTTGGACAGGCCTTCAGGAATTCCGGGGAGGGCTAACTTTTTTGGGATATTTTATTATCTATTGATCGCCCTAACTGATTTCATGCTGCTGTGATTAATGATCGTTCTGATTTTATTGTATTTTATCTGTATTGTATTGTAATTTACTGAATTTTAGTTTGTACGTCGCCTAGAGTGGCTTCGGCCAGATAGGCGACACAAAAATTAAATTTATTATTTATTATTATTATTAGGCCCCTGCATATTATTGAAATCCACTAACTCACTTCAGCTGATTTGTTCACGTGATAAAACTTTCACCCAAAAAAGCCGTCTTTTGAGGATTAAGCCCTTGGTCTCAAAATTCAACCTTACTGGCATTCAGAGATCAATTCTGTGAGCCTTGGAAGCTTGCAGCCCCTTTCCAACATGAAACACCAGCAGTAATATTTCAGGCTGGGAGGGAGAGAGTGGGGAGGAACGTGTGATTCAGAGAGAGTGGATCAGGAAGGGCAGCAACCTCAAGGAACCTTTTACGCCAATTTTAGTGACTGGATGGGGTTTGACTTGCTGTCAGCTGCCTTGACATACAACAGCCACCACATTGCCGTATCAAATAACCCAATGCCTGCTCCGTCCAGCAGCATTGAGGCCATTTTTGGCATCAAATGGTTTTTTATCGGCATTCCAAATGCATGACATTTCTAAAACCATCTTTTTCGATAACAGACCGCAAAACAATCAATAAATAAAGCCGCAGGGGGGGATGATGTGCACAGAGATTTGTGTCATCTTTTGAGCACTGGTGTGGGGCTGACTTGCTTGCGCAACAGCGAGCCCTTCGTGAAACAAGGACTCCCTTCCCTGCAATGTTTGACACGGTGCACGGTCATGAAGAACCTCGGACAAAAGTCACAGGCTCTGAAGGGCTCCTTTTGAAGCTGGAGGCAGGATTGCCCTCACCCAAAATGCCAACAAGAGCTCCTCATCTGTACACATTTCAGGCAGTTGCTCCACACCACAGGCTGTGAGGGGGGCTTCTTCATGCATAACTCTGCTAGTTTACAACCCTGCCAATTGCAAAAAGAAGAATGTGCTGGGAGGGAAGTGGACTGAATTCCTAGCCGCTGATAAGGAGAACGTTTCAATTTGTCTTTGCTTCAGGGATCAGCCCTAAACACACCAGCGGGTCCTAATCATTAACTGTCAAGCTCAGATAAAGACTGTCCCATCATACATAGCGCTGCCTAGATAAACAGAGCACACACCCCAAATTAAATCACATCTCTGCTTATTTTTCCATGCATTCATTCTTTAGCACAGCTTCTACAAACACAAAATGCAAACTTTTGGAAAAGGCCACGACGTTCCCATGAATGGGGAGCAGGGAGGGGAGGCGGGCAGATGCTGCCAGATGGCCAGAATGGCAGACACCATGTAGGAAAAGCCACCCCCATTCAGAGAAAGGTCTCCAGTGATGCAATGCGAGCCAGATCCCTCGTGCTTTTGACTTTTTGAGTCCAAATCAGTTCAAAGCAAGCGGAGAATACGAGATCTAGAAAGAGAGAAAGAGAAGAGTTCCTGGGGTTGAGGAATGAAGGAGACAGGGCAAAGTGGCTGAAGAGAAGGGAGAAGAGCAGAGGGCAGCCCAAGCAGCAGCAGCAGCAGCGGAAGGATGGGGATCGGAACCAGAGGCCCAAAAGAACGAGGGGTGGATGTAAAAGATGGGAAAATGGGGGGCCTTGGGAAAATGGGGGGCCTTGGGAAAATGGGGGGCCTTGGGAAAATGGGGGTCACGGGGCCAGGGAGAGAAAGGACTCTGTGCTGCTGGTGAAAAGGCAGCAAGGAAAAGTTTCACCTTGCCAGATCAGAACGCGGTCCAGCATTCTGCTCCCACCAAATGCCAGACGGATGCTTCCAGAAGTTCGTGAGGAGGGCATGAGGGCAACACCACCCCCTGGTTGTTTGTCCCCGGCCTAGTATTCTGAGGTATAGTGCCTCGGTGTAGGGAGGTTCCATTTAGCTATCACGCCTCCCACTTGCTGCAGGCGTGCCCTGGAGCAACAGAGGAAGCTGCCTTATATTAAGTCACACCATTGGACCATCTAGCTCAGTGCTGTCTGCACTGACCGGCAGCGGCTCTCCAGGGTTCCACACAAGGGGACATTCCCAGCCTGACCTGGAGATGCCGCTGGGGGTCAAACCTGGGATCTTCTGCATGCAAAGCAGACGCTCTGCCCCCAAGCAACAGCTCTTTCCCTTCTAGATCTTTTTACAGCCGTCTGAGCTAATGCAGTAGCCATGAATTCCACAAGTCCATTGTGTGTTGTGTCAAGAGCAGAGGTGTCGTCGTCTGGGGTCTCAGGCCCCTTACTTTTTTGGCAGCAGGGTCCCAGCAAGGTCCCTATGTCTCCAGCAACCTACAAGGATGATGCTACCATCCAATCCGCATGAACGGGGAGTGTGTTAGCCACTGAGAAGAGTCTTCTAACATGCTTCCTTGTCCTTTCCTTCTGATTGGAGCCAATCAGCATGAAAGGAGAGTCAGCCACTGAGAAGACTCTTCTCAGTAGCTAACACTCCCCCCTTTCATGCTTATTGGCACCTAGGGATGTCTGTTGTTGTGGGAGAAGGTGTGAACAAGGCTCTCATTCTCAAGTTCCATCAGCAAAAGGAGACGAGAAGGAGCGTGGCTGTGTTTATGAGCATCATGAAGGGGCCCTGCACTTCTGAATTTGCCGCTATACAACTGGCCAAGAGTTACTGCCTTTTGGCATTCCTGAGCCACGTTTACTGGCGTGGGTGACCCTGCATTCTCGTAATAGAAGAAGGAAGACTGGATACACCTCTCTAGTAAATAAAGAAACCACACGAGATTTTGCAGTCCACTGCAAGATATATTTTGCAGAACACGTTGGGCTGTTCAGAAGCACCAGAAAGCGACTGTAATTAGTAGGCCAGCCGGGTGTAAATCTTACTCAGAGGAGTAGAAGAGGAGCCAGCCACGGCATCGGCCGCTGTTGGGTCAAATTCAGTTTTCTTATCCCACTTACAGCTCACAAAACATGAATGCAAGAATGGCGTTCGCTGAGAATTCGGTTGTTAGCAATTGTTGCTCTCATGGTGCATATAAGCAACGAGGCATGAAACAAGCTGCAGAGCGACATCACTGTGGTTGGCTGCTGAGATTTGGGCAAGGCTGCCCACGTGGTCCAGGATACCCTTCCAAGTAGGCCTGCTCCCCTTCCTCCTCCACAGCCATGGCTGACCCCTGCTGTTCTTCTTGCTCTGGGTCTCCAGGGAGGGTTCTGGTGACGGTCTGCAGGAGGGATTCGATCTGCTCTTCAGTGAGCCTCTCCTCGCTTTCCTCCACAATCTGCAGATCAAAAGCAGTTAGCCATCTCCCTCTGTTCCCTTGCCACCGCCACATGCAAAGAGCAAAAGCTCCTGAAGGCAGGTGCCCAACCGATGTCATTTGCTTATACCAGCCCTCCCCAATCCGGTGCCGTCCAGATGTTTTGGACTACAACTCCCATCAGCCCTAGCCAGCGGTAGTCCAAAATATCTAGGACACCAGGCTGGCTTATACCGTAAAAGCAGAAAACAGCAAAAGAGGGTTCGTTGCAGGCTACATCAGGCACGCTCAGGCCCCACTGAAATCAACGTGAAGAGAGAGCCGTGATGAACTCCGCCGATTTCAGTGGAAACCACTAACAATCCCGAGGATGGAATTTGCCTCAATGGGAGAGGCCACTACATTTTCATATTAAAATGATCCTGAGAAGAGCAAGCGGCAAATGCTTCTTTGTATCAAGCTGAACCACATGCAAGCCCATCTCCTCTAAACCCTTAACTCTCTTCCATGTAAATTCTTATCTCAACAAGAAAAGGCCTCAGATTTCTTCTTGGCGTACTAAGTTGCAAAAGCTCGCCTGCCACATATGCACATTTTGCAAGCTGGGTGGGTCGTTTCGGTATTTCCTTCTTCTTGCTGTTCATTGCTTTGGGGGGGGGGGGAAACCGGCACGACAGACGCTCAAATAAATAAAGAAGGGGAAATCTGCTGCTAAGTCAATTTTGCAATGTTGAATCATATCCACCTGCTGCAGTTTCCAAATCTGTCGCCTCGGCTCGGTATCCAGGAAGAGGTTTAGAGCCGAAGTGCTTTTATTGAGGCGATCAACCTGACAGTCACCTTTTGCCTTCTGTCTGCTGTAACCTAATGGACTTCCTTATGGGGAGGACAGGCGGAGGCAAAGAAATCACCTCCTTGCCAAATCAGTGACCTGACAACTCCCAGCTTCAGCAGGCACAGATGCCGTCTCGGAGTGTTTGCTTTATCTCGTGATTTCTTTCTAAAACACAGAGGTTTTATTTGCTCAGGGGCACCATGGCACTCGACAGTGCATCAGTCAATATGCATTTATTACGCAAGGTTTGTTAGTATGGAGTGACGGGCCTGAGGCAGACTGGAGAGAGAAGTGGAGCGGAAACTGGCACGTACTGAGTCCAGGATCCTGGGTCTAAGGGAGAAAACCTGCCCACAGCAGGAGGCAGGCAGGCCAGCTCACAAGGAGCCAACAGGGCTCACTGCCTGGCCATTTTCTCAGCCTAGCCAGGAAGCCAGATCAGGGGAAGCCAGGAGGTGGGCAGGGTCATTCTAGGGGTGATGGCCACAGCTGGCTCACCAAATGGGGCAGCCAAACAGAGCTGCCACCTCTCCCAGTGTCTCCTGGAGGATGCCCACCCTGCTCCCATCTTCTGAGTCCATCTGGCATCCAGCTGCCACCTCCTCCACTGCTGCTTGCTGCTTCTCTCACCCCTCCCTGCTCTTCACTCTCCACCCCCACCTTGCGGAGCCTGCCTAGCCATGAACCACACTTAGCACGTGATTGGTGTCCGCTCTGGTCATTACTGCCTCCTCTTCCGTTAACAAGGGCAGAGCCAAAACCTCTTAAGTCAGCGTGTGTCCAATCTCACGACTCAAAAGCATCTCCCGTGGCCAGGTTACAAATGCACCTGCGGTGTCCCGACACCATTGCTCATCTGGCTCATTCATTATACTCATTATTGGAATTTATATCCTATCCTTCAAATAAGCAAAGATGCAATAAAAACATTTTATTTAATAAATAAATATTTTAAAAGAAAACCCAGCCAGAGACGAAAAAAGCAGGTTGGAACATCTAAAAATAGATGAGGTTTGCCTGTTTTCTGCTGCTCCCTCACTACCCTCAGGCTCATTGGCCCACACTGCCATTTAAGGAGACCAGGTGTGGCCGCCTGTACAGCCTTCTTTACCAGGGCTGTGGAGTCGGTACGCCAAACCTTCGACTCCGACTCCTCTATTTCTCCACTGTCCGACTCAGACTCCACCCAAAATTGCTTCCAATTCCACAGCCCTGGAAAGGGCTGTAAATGTCTTTTTAAATTGGAAGCTCTCGTAGGAGCATTTTTATCGCTGCCTGAATATGCGCTGATCTTGGCATCACAGCATGTTTTCCATCTTGAGTTATGGCGAAATGCTCAACTACAGCTGACTTCATGGGAAGCTTCTTTGACATTGTGAATTTATATTTTAAAACATTTATCAAAATTTATTTTGGAGCCGGAGTGGGTACATTTCTACCGACTCCGACTCCACCCAAAATTGCTTCCGACTCCGACTCCTCGACTCCGACTCCACAGCCGTTCTTTACCATTGTCTGTGATGTCATCACATCAGTTATCACATTGCGACAACTCTGGCAAAATGACGTGAGTTTCCACAGCCAGATTAAACAGGCAGAGGATAGTAAGTTCAACAAAAAAGAAAAAGGGCACCAATCAGCACTGGAACAATGTGAATGTTCCTGGACATTCTATGATTGCTCTTCAAGGTCCAAGAAGGGCTTGGGATGCCTAGAAGCTTCGTAACTTACCAGCTGGATCTCAACGGCAGTCACAGGCCTGTGGTTGAGAAGCTGCAGTTTTTCTGCCCTGTGCAAAATCAAAGAACGCAACACCATGTACTTTAGGGATTCTGGTCACAGGAGCGGTCCACATTCTAACACTTCCTGGCCACACAACACCCCAAAGGGCCTGAGAGCCATAGTTGTAGCCTGACCTCAGATGAGATGCTCAACAATCAAGGATGGAATGATTTTGGGGCCTGAAAATAGCTCATCACCACATCCATAACCCGCTGTTGCATTTAGCGGCCCAAGAGTTTTAAAACCATCCAATTTCCATTGTAACTCTGCTCAGACACATTCACAAACCACTACTCTTTCTAAACCCAGGATTCTTTGGACACAGACTGCAATCCACAACTCACTTTTCCATAGAGTCGTCTCAGAGAGGGCTGGCAAAAGAAATATTTAAGTACAGACGTGCCAGAATAAACCCTTTAGGAGTCAGTTTCATAGTCTAGGGCACACAAATATGCACTGGAATGGGGAAAAGCGAGAGAGAAATCAGAAGCAGGGTGCATAAAAAGTTTATAAATGATTTTTTTAACATGTAAATCAGTTTTAATTTCTTGACTTTTAAGCTACAAGTGTCTTTTAAAAAATAATCTCAGTTAGAACTGTTCAGGCCAAGACAAATAAAACTAAACCGAATAGATTATTTTGAAGTGGCAATGCAGAAGGAAATCCGTGAGGGCCGACACGTTAACAGTGGAAATTTGGGGTTATTTCCAAGGACATTAGGAACTTTTTCTGCACAAGCCCCACCAGAAAACTCATGCACAGCTCCCAGTCAATCCAGCAGGGCTTGCTCAGAAGAACATCCTGGCAAAATGTGCCCCGAGATTTATTTACTTCTCTTGTCTTATATTTCCATTCAGGAGTCAAAGCAACAAGGCACCAATGTGCAGGCAGGAAACTGGGCTTGTCAAACCCCACATGCAAAAGACCTGGGCTAGCAGCACCCTCTGCTGTCAGCATAGTATCCCTACATATAACCCTGTGGTGGCATTTTGCTTTGGTTTTAAACAATATCTACATTGTGACAGCCAGTGTAGTGTAGTGGTTAAGGTGTTGGACTACGACCTGGGAGACCAGGTTTCGAATCCCCACACAGCCACGAAGCTCCCTGGGTGACCGTGGGCCAGTCACTGCCTCTCAGCCTCAGAGGAAGGCAATGGTAAACCCCCTCTGAATACCACTTACCATGAAAACCCTGTTCATAGGGTTACCATAAGTCAGGATCGACTTGAAGGCAGTCCATTTCCATCTACATTGTAAAAACGCCCACTTTTCAAACCTGACTACTGCTACAAGTAAGCGCCAGCATCTTGTGTTGGTCTTAGAAACAGACAGGCAGCCATCTATTTTTCACATTGTTCTTTGGTAAATGCATCCCTGGTTCCGTTTGTGATTCTTCATAATTATATAAACATTTAAATGTAGCAGGGCGATTTCCAGCTCAGTCATACTCGGAGCAGACCCGCTGTTCAATGGGTCTAATGCTGAGTATGATTAATGCTGCATATCACCCATACATTTTGAAAAAGCTTATGCTATGGGTATCAGCAGTAATCCCATCAAAATTAATAACCACCTTGCACTTTGCAATTCTACATTTTCTGATAGACAGTATGTTTATGACCTAAGAAAAGTAATGTTAAGACTGAATGCACAGTTTCTCAATTTAAAATGCTTGCACTGTACACTTCGATATGAGACATGTATTTATGAGGACCCACCCTGTTTTTCTGACTGTAAATTGTTTTAACCAATTTCAACATTGTTATAACTTGGCCTTGGACCTCACGGTGAAGGGTTAGTAAGAACCTGAATTAATACTAAACATGTATAGCATGATATTTGTTTCATTTCAATAGGTCTACTCTGAGCAGAACTTCAGTGGATACAACCCTCTGATACAAACAGACCTGAATTGCATGTCCCAGACTTAACATGAAGACCTGAATGCATTTACCCCTTCAGATTTTGCACTTCTGAATTCTGCAATGCAGTTCCCAGCTCAAAAGGCATACCAAAAGGGACATACAAATATTATTTCAGGATAAAATGGATGTAGATATGTATACTCCAAGAGGAAATATATGTGATTTAAATGCAAAATTACACAATTTGGTTTTTTTTTAAATTGCAGATTAATATGAATGCGCACAAGTGAAACTGACCCAGACTAGAAACAGCCTTCCACACAATCTCTCCCGAGCACCCCTTGAACAGGGACGGCCTAGAGGATTTGCCCAGCAAATTACCGTCCTATAAGCCTCCTAAATGTATCTTTAAAGCTGTACAGCCGATTTCTGTTAAATAAATTAATGGACTGGGACGAGACTGAAACAATAAAACACGATGCACAAGCTGGCTTTAGACCCAAAAAGTGCACTATCGACCAAGCATTTATATTACAACATCTATTAAGAAATACCAGTTCTAAAGCCTCTTCATCTTTATACATCGCCTTTATAGATTTCTCGGCGGCTTTTGACACAATAGATAGAGAGCTGCTTTGGCAAAAATTGGCCCTTACTAACACAGACCAAAGATTGCTATGGTTGATCAGGGCCCTTTACCAATCTAACGTCATCCAAGTCCGACAAGGGATCAAAGGCATCTTGCCAACAAAAATCCCCGTATTCAGAGGAGTAAAGCAGGGGTGCCTATTAGCTCCATTTTTGTTCAATTTTTTTATAAATGACATAGTGGATGCATTATCATCTCCCTCCTTCTTCCCACCCTCTATTGGAATAGAAAAAATCTCCATCCTCCTATACGCTGACGACGTGGTTTTATGTTCTCAAACCAAAATAGGCCTTAAAAGAATGCTACATAAATTGGAAGAGTATTGTCAGTCCCAGAAACTCAAGATAAACCATTCTAAATCAAAGGTCATAGTGAGTGGAAAACATATGAAAGCAAAGAATTCCTGGTCACTAAACGGGGTCCAAATAGAACAGGTTAATTCCTATAAATATCTCGGCATATTGCTGACAAATAACCATTCCTGGACCCCACAGTTAAAAGCAGTGACCACAGCAGGCGCACGCGCCCTAGGTATAGCCAAAAAGTTTTTTTACACGCGAGGGGGCCAATTGGTTCCCCCTATGATTAAAATATTAAAGGCTAAAATCCTAGCTAAGATACTATACGGCGCAGAACTATGGGGCCCAGCCGCTAGATCCACCTTGGAGCCCACCCCAGAACGCCTTTATGAGGATAGTGTTAGGCCTCCCCCCGGGCACTCCGGCTGCTCACATGAGAGCTGAACTGGGACTCCCTTCAGTAAGGGCACGTATAGATATGGCATACCTACGGTCCTGGCTTCGAATTCTTAATATGAATAATACATCTATGACTAAGAAATGTTGGCAGGAACAAATGGCGAAGGGAGGATGCGCGAAGGAATATCAATCAGTACTCATAAAATACGACCTTACATTAGATAAACTTTTAGACTTAAGCAAAATGGCTCTCCGCAATTGGATTTATGAATGTGATGCAGCCCAGGACCGAGCCTCAGTTGTGATGGCCCGGTTTTCAACATGGTACCCTCAAATTAAACTTAATCACACGTTAGCAAATTATTTAGACTCACTTGACAGAGCCCACATTAGAAGAGCCTTTAGAGCTCTGCGCTTTCAAGTTATGTCATCGGCCTATTTGGAAGGCAGATATCGAGGCATACCAGGGGCTCAACGTCTATGCATCTTTGGATGCATGGCGATAGAAGACATTACACACGACATACTCCATTGCCCACTTTATGACAATCCTAGGCGGAAATTTTTATCCACTTTTTTAAACCTTTTAATGCCTTATTCAGATAGGGAAAAGATAATTATGCTTTTATTGGATGAATGTAATTATGTATCACTAGCGGTTGCCAATTTCGCTATGGCAGCACAAAAAACGAGAGATTCCTATGTTAAGAGAATGAATGAGTCACCCAAAGAAATGTAAATTGTAAGGTGGTACGTATCAATGTATGTTCGTATGTTTTAACATGTATTCTTGCACATGGCCCATGGCTAAGCATGCAATAAAGATTATTATTATTAATCAGAGCTTGGAAAAGTTACTTTTTTGAACTACCTCTCCCATCAGCCCAATCCAGTGGCCATGCTGGCTGGGGCTGATGGGAGTTGTAGTTTAAAAAAGTAACTTTTCCAAGCTCTGATTATTATAGAGGATTTGCCGAGGGAGTCATCATGATATCAGAGTCTCTCTGGAGCCCAGGAACACTTAAGATTCATTCCTCATGCCACCTGGGCATGGGAACAGGTGGGAAGGGACATAGGGAGGATGGCTGGCTGTGTGAACAGGCTCCAAAGTTACTGACTGGCATTCTGCTTCAATTGATCTGCTGCCGTGAGTGCAGACTGACATATCTGATTAAAGCTTAAAGCACATCTCTGCTCATTCATGCTGAGAAAACTGAGGACCCGTCCCTGCGTTGCAAGCAGAGGCCCCCAGACTCAGTCCCTGGCATCTCCAGTTGAAAGGCTAGGAAAGGTCTCACTCTGCCCATGAGTTTCAAGAGCTGCTGCAAGTCACAGCAGACAGTACTGGAATAGATGGGCCACTGGCTTGACTTGATAGAGGGCAGTTTTATACGTTCATAAGCTTGAAAAAACAAACATCTACAGCTTCTCTCTCCTGCTGTTACTCAGAGATCCCAGGATCAGCAGCTCCAGGTAAGGGATCTCAGGCAGCAGGGCATGAAAAGATAATTTCCCTGACGGAGCCATAGGACACAACCCTGGGGTGCTAAGACCAAATGTCTGACACAGCGTGAAGCAGCTTCACATGAGGCCTGCCAGGTATATTAACCCTTCCACCCCCTTTCAATTTGGTAAATTGACTCGCCGTCTCTGCTTGCCGAAAACTGCCATTCTGCAAGGCTGAGTTTGAGCATAATCTCTTGATAGTGCTCCCATGTTATCATCACACAGTCTAGTATTTGTTACTGTAAAATCGCTTCGTGTTTTTATGGGAAGTGATTCATAAATAAAACAATATACTATTGCTGGTTTTTTAAAAAAATATACCATTAGTACCTTACCAGGGTTAATCTGTTACTTGAAATCCTCCAACTGAATCAAGTGTGTTTTAATGATCCCATATGATTTCAGCAACATTTACTAAAATCTTCTATTGATGTCTTCTTAATTGTCAGGATATTATTTTTATTATTATTATTAAATAGATCTCCTCCTGAAGGATAACTGAACCTCCCAAAAATTTATTAGCGTACAGTACGGTATTAATAACTTACTTGGTTAATTTGTGGCTTTTCAGCGCTATGAGGAAGTCTCTTACAACCTCAGGATTCTGGAATTTGCATGGCGTCTTTGATATGTATTTCAGTGTCTGAAAGGGCAGGAAAAGAAAATTGTGCAGGTTCAGTCTACGTTCAAACTTTCTGGTCAACTCTAATTTAAAAGCAAACCCCTCCAAACCAAGACCAAAATTCTCTCAAAGCAGCATTGTTCTTAAGAATAGGAAACATATCTAGACATGGACAATTCTGGCCTAGTCTTCTGGATTGATCTCTGAAAAAACAAAAATGACCAACCTGAGTTGGATTTATTTTAAAAAAAAACTTATGAAGCATGCCTAGGATTATGTATCTCTTTGTTTTGTGATGTTGTTGTTCTTGTTGCTTATATCTTGTTTTTTAAAAAAGGAAACATATGATAGGCATGGTGTTATGTGCCTTCAAGTCGATTATGATTTATGGTGACCCTATGAATCAGCTACCTCCAATAGCATCTCTCATGAACCGCCCTGTTCAGATCTTGTAAGTTCAGGTGTGGCTTCCTTTATGGAGTCAATCCATCTCTTGTTTGGCCTTCCTCTTTTTCTACTCCCTTCTGTTTTTCCCAGCATTATTGTCTTTTCTAGTGAGTCAGGTCTTCTCATGATGTGTCCAAAGTATGCAGAAGTCTCAGATTCAATCCCTGGCAGCATTTCCAGGTAAGTCTGACCCTGCCTGAAACCCTGGAGAGCTGCTGCCAGTCTGTGTGTTCAATACCAAGCTAGATGGACCAGTGCTTGATTAAGGCAGCTTCCTAAGTTCCTTGTCAAATCGGCTCTTTCTTCAGAACCATGAGGACAGGAATCTTACTTTGTTCTTTGGGGGAGAACCACAGCTCAGGGGGAGAACTCACACATTTCCTGCAGAAGGACCCGGGTTCAACCCCCGGCATCTCCAGCTAAGGCTGGGAAAAGGCCCCTGCCTGAAACTCCGGACAGCCGCCAACAGTCAGTGTTGAGAGCACAGACCTCAATGACTCAGTCAAAGGTTGCTCCTCATGCACCTCTCTTATTTTTTTTAAAAAAGCAAGCCTAAAAGATTCCAGCTCTTGGGGCTTAGAAAACTGTGTATGGATTTAACTGAGCCACCTGAAATTATGAGCGATGTTGAAAGAGCAGAGACACTGTACTTTTATTTCTCCTCGTAACTTTTGGATATTATTCTGGGTTGATGCTTGGCATGAATAGTTAAGGTTCCTAAATGGCTGGTTGTTAAAAACAAGATGGAATCTGATGCTGCCTTGCTGCTTGTGATGTCCCTGTATTTTAATATCTGTAAATATGGTAAGGGCGGGTTTATTAAGCGATATATGGTAAGTGAGAGGGGGGAGTACATGGGCTAGAATGCTGGAGAATGTTGGATGATTATTGGCTGAACGTTTGAATGGCTGAAGGTATAAATGAGAGGATGACGGGGGAGTTGTTGAGAGGAGTGATTGGCAGAGTTCTGAGGGAGGTTTGGATTATATTTGGCCGGTATTTAGGCAGAATATATATGACCAGAAACATAAAGAGTGACACTGAATGAAACCATACGCTTGTTGAACATTCCTAAAGTAATCTTGTTATTTCCTGGTGTTATCAAATAAATACTTTTATTGGTTTACCTAAAGTCTGATCCTTGGCTGGGGATTCACAGACCAGAAGGGAGGGCAGGGTAATTACCAAGGCTGGAGGGCAACGGTATCAAATAAATGATGGCAGCGGTGAAGAGAGAGATATTGTAACATCGTCAAGCATATAGAGCAACCCAGGGCTGTATACTTTATAGACAAAGTACAGGGGGGTTGTGGACGGCAAGGCCACTCAGACACAAAGTAACAAGAAGCCAGAAGGAGACTAAAGGCGAAGTCTCAGGCAGTATTGTTTACAGGAAGTGGCTGGCAGTACTGCCTAGCAGTGGGGTCTTGCGAGATCTGTGATAGAGCATGTGAGAGAACAAATAAAAACCGAGATCCTGACAGGTGGTGGCCCTGGTGAGAGTATCACAGGTAGAGCCAGCTGGTAGGATCGTCACACTATTCTCTCGCCATGTCAAATGCTCTTATGAGGGAGGAGGGTTGGGAGAGGCTAGGGCGGTGGTGGCAAAAAGGGAATCCTGCACATGTAGGACAGGCTGGTGTCGGGGGGAAGAGAAGATTGCGGCATGGGACTGGACCATTCTCACTGTCTACTGTTTCCATTTTACTCACTTCATACATGATCGTGTTCAGATTCTGCTGGCCAGCACTGTGCTTGCTTCTCCCGGTCTCTCGACGCTGCTGTTTAAGATCAGTCAGCAGCTTATACACCTGAAAGAATGAGCTTTGCTGTGAGGAGGCCTCAAACACCATCGCTAGGAGCCCATCAAATGAGCCAAACCAGTACAAAGGGTCTGGCTGGGCTGCCAACCATCATCATCATTCAATTTGCATTTTCTGTCTCAGGCACTAAGAAGTCTCTGTATTTATTATTTGTGGTTGGCCGTCAATTAATTGCATTTATTTCTGCTAACTTTGGCCCATGGTCCTCTGCTTTTTGGAAGAGGTCCTGAGAGTCAAAATACCAACCACTGTAGGCCGGGTGCATCTCATTCTATGGCAAAAAAGAACAAGCATGTGTTTTATGGAAAAGGGGACATTAAAAAGAAATTTTCAGAGGAATGTGGCTCTGCCCCTAGTGAAAGGGTTTTTTAAAAATTGGCAGTAGATAAATTTCAACCTGTGTAACAACTGTGCAGTTTGACCCCCCCACCTTCCAAATATATATATATGTGCATGGCTGCAATATGAGCTTTCTTTGTTGATCTGATGTGGAAGGACCCTCAAGGCTTTAAAGGCTAAAACAAATGTTTTGAAGAGGGCATGAAAACAAATTTCACGTCACACAACTTCTCATGGCAGTCAGATCATTTTACCTCGTAATTGCTGAGAAGAGCTGCATTTCCATCTTTCCTAGAAAAAAAACCCAAAATGAATACAACATTACAGCGCTTTAAAAGAATTGGGGGCATGTGGGAAGGCCACCTAAGAAACTCCTGTCTCCCCTTACAAGATTCCAAAAGAAATATTTTTAAAACCAGATTGCAGGGTGCTTTTCCTTAGTTCAGTCCCCCCCCCTTTTTTTTTTAACTTGGCCTGGGTGAGGCCATGTATGTGTGAACGGACCCAACTTACCAAAGCCAACTATTACTATTCAGTTTCCAGAATCTTTGCTTGAAAGAGAATTCAGCTCAGGTGAGTCTGGCAAACTCAGACTCTCTGCCAATGTGAACTGATGGGCAGAAGATGCAGGACATATAAAATACTTATTCGCATAACCCACAGAATTAATTGCCACAAGATGTGGCGATGACTTTAAAAAGAGATCATCCTCCACGAATTTGTCCTTCAGTGGCTATTAACCATGGTGGCTAAATGGAACCTCCATGTACAGAGGCACGATACTATAAAAATGGGTTGCTGAGGAGTATCAGTAGACTTCATGACCTGCTTGTGGCATCTGGCTGCGCATGGTGGGAAACAGGTTCCCTGATCTAGCAGGGCCCTTCTTAGGCCCTTGCAACATGAGTCGGTCCTAGAAAAGTATTGTCTAACATTGCTATAAACCACTTCTATGAAGCAAAAAATCCCTACTAAGGACAAAGCTTTACTGCACATTTAAGGCTGCAACCGTATACACACTTGTTTGGCAGTAAGTCCCATTGAGCCCAGAGGGACTTACTTCTGAATGGACCCACACATAGGATTCTGCTGTAAATCACTTTCAAACCGCTGGTTGTGTGCAATGGCTGTTGGTGCTTATTCCAGCAAAAGACTCATAGTGGCAGGAAAGGTAAACACAAGGGGAAGTCTGGAGGGGGGGGACTGCTGCTTTCCCTGTAGGATCCACTGTCAGGGGTGAAGGGGGGCAGATATTTCCTTCACCACAACACTGTTTCCAAGTGGGGCTTTTCATTTTTTCCCCATAGCAATGAACAGCAATCATCCGCACATGCCCCCGGTGACCGAAGTTATTAAGACTCGGATTGGGAAAGCCTGACATCAGTGATCATCTGGACTACCGCAATCCACTCTACATGGGGCTGCCCTTGAAGACAGCTTTGGAGGCTGCAGCTATTGCAGAATGCCACTGCCTGCCTGTTACCTGGGGCAGAGAGAAGGGATTGTATGATATTATACCTAGCCTTAGAATTCACTCCAGTCAAGGCATTAGTAGCCAGCTACTAGGCCTCACACAACCGGATACTGAAGTACTGTACTTAAAGGAGCGCCTCCCCCAATATCTCCCAGCCCATGCTTTAAGGTCTCCATTTGCTCATGGTGCCACCAAGAGGCAACACCCACGAGGCAGTGGGATAGGGGCATTCTCAGTGGTGCCCCCCTAGTTATCGAACTCCCTCCTCACTGAAATTAATGTTCATTTCTCCAGGCATTTGGCAGCTAGCTGTATATCTCAGCAGATATAACTTACTATTCCTGCTGCTGCATTTTTAATACTGATTTTTTTGTAATCATGATTACTTTACGATATTTGTATGGTGTTATGACATTTGCATGATTTTAAGATTGTTGCTAGATACGAGCGTATCTCTTAGGAGATATAAGAGCAGAGATATAAGAGCAGGGCATATCTGCAAGTAATAAAAATAACTACAATGAAAATGAAAAAAATAAAACCTGCTCCTCTGGATGTAACCACATCTTGGCTCCTCTGTCATATGACAGAATGCTGGGAAGAGTGGAAGAATGTTGGGAACTGGCTTTTTATATATACAGATTATTATAAAAAGTTAATAAAGTGTGTAATATTCAGACAGAATCATTTAATTTCTTTCAATTATAAATAAAAGGAAGGTTAGCTTTGAAACAAAACAAAAGCACCACAAAGCCACAAGCATCCTCAGGACAATGGGTTCTGCTGAGCAGGCAGGCGGCACTGACAACAGAAAGTTCCCACAGCAATATAAAAAGGAGGAGGGCAAGGCTATCCATTCTCGGGTCCCCCGTTGCAACATATTTAAAAGTACAACGTATTATGTCAAGCACAGCCAACTGTTTGAACAGGACTGTCATGCTCAGCACTTTCAAACAAGTTCAGCATCTATTCCACAAAATTCCAGTTTCTAGCATTGTTTTTGAAACTGCATTGGGATGCAGCGGGGGGGGGGGGGAGAGGCGAGCCCCTTCTGAAAATACGCTGATGTAGAGTTCTCATCACACATTTTGCTGGTCCAGCAGAAACTTCAGCAAGCAAGCTCACAAAAACACACAGACACAGTGAAAACAATTATCACCTTTTTCAGATAGGTATTATTTCATTGGGGGGGCTCTTTAGAATGTGCCACATATAGGGGAGATATGATAGCACTGTTCAAATACATGAAAGGTTGTCACATACAGGAGGGCCGGGATCTCTTCTCGATTGTCCCAGAGCGCAGGACACAGAATAATGGGCTCAAGTTGGAGGAAGCCAGATTTCGACTGGACATCAGGAAAAACTTCCTAACTGTTAGAGCGGTATGACAATGGAACCAAAGACCTAGAGAGGTAGTGGGCTCTCCGACACTGGAGGCATTCGAAAGTCAGCTGGATAGCCATCTGTCGGGAATGCTTTGATTTGGATTCCTGCATTGAGCAGGGGGTTGGACTTGATAGCCTTATAGGCCCCTTCCAACTCTACTACTCTATGATTCTATAAGAAAACACCACAGCATGTGCAGATAGGTCTGTTGAGAATTATTCTTGATTGGTGAAACAGATTTGGAATAAAGGAGAGTCCCATTTGGAGCTGCTCTGGGAGCCTTGTTTCGGCTGGAGAGTGGGCTAAAAACACTTTAAACAAACATAAATGAAATTATTTTTGAATGTGCAGCTTTTGAAAATGCATTCTGGTGCACTGGTTTTTCACCCCAGCTCTATCAGACCTATCGCTGGCATTCCTCTCTCTAATATCCAACTGTTTTATTGCGTTGATTTTATATTGTAAAAAAAACCAACGTGCAGTTTTACAATGAAAGCCGGCTGATAAATCTGTTTAATAAACCAACAAACATGAACCAGGGTTGCACTGCAAGCTCTTTCCCCAGATATTCATCTGTTGTGAAACGGATTCCTGGAAAAGCAAAGCGTTTGCATGCAAACATTGACAAAAATGCCAAGAAACAAGCCCCTGTTTCAACCTCTTTCGGCTTATGGGGGGAATGAGAGGGGGAAATCTAATTTTGTGGGTCTGAAAGGGGGTCCTCCCCTCCAGTTCCTTCCCTCTCCCTTCAGCGTCCAGGGGGGGAAACCTTTTTGGGGGAGCATTTCCCCGTCACCCCGCCAATGGTGTTATGGGGGTTGCAACATTTCTTCTGGCAATGCGTCAGGCGGGAATGTCTCCCCCTCCCCACTTCTCAGACACCCCAAAAACCCCAGGCTGGGACTGCCCCATTTCTCCCCCCCTCCATTGTGAGGAAGTCCCCTCCGACCAGGCCAATTCCTCCCCGTCCGCGCGCTCAAACAAGAGGGTCTCCCCAGCGGTCGCGCGTAAGGCGCCATCTTACACTTCCATGGCGCACGGCGCGCCTGCGGCCTCCTCCTCCTGGCGCCGCCTCCTGCTCCCTTCGCCGGCCTCCTTCGGCCTGCGACAGCGGCCTGCGCTCGTCACCCGCCGGCGGAGCTCCGCGCTGGCGCCGCCCTCCTCCGCTTGCAGGCGCCGGGCGCTTCCAAGACGGCCGGGCGGAGAGGGGGGACATCCCCGCCGCCGCTGCTGCTGCTATTAATGAATTAGAAAGCATTCATACCAGAGGGACGCTGCACTGGGGAGAATCTTAATAATATAATTAATATTATTATTTCTAAATTGGGGAAAAGTATTCATAATATTCATAATAGAACAGTATCCTCCGTGGCGCAGAGTGGTACGTGGCGGTAACGCAGCCAAAGCTCTGCTCACGGCCGGAGTTCGATCGCAACGGAAGGAGGAAGTCGAATCTCCGGTAAAAGGGGTCGAGGTCCACTCAGCCTTCCATCCATCCGTGGTCGGTGAAATGAGTACCCAGCATACGCTGGGGGGTAAAGAAAGGCCGGGGAAGGAACTGGCAATCCCACCCCATATATACGGCCTGCCTAGTAAACGACACAAGACGTCACCCTAAGAGTCGGAAACG
Organism: Rhineura floridana; assembly: GCF_030035675.1. Lineage (NCBI taxonomy): Eukaryota > Metazoa > Chordata > Lepidosauria > Squamata > Rhineuridae > Rhineura > Rhineura floridana. The sequence continues at coordinate 1,847,360 of NC_084500.1, read as the reverse complement.
ACTCGCGCTACAAGTGCGTGGACACCTTCACCTTTATTCATAATAGAGGAACGCTACTCTGGGAAGGATTATGATGATGATGAAGAAGAAGAAGAACTGATAATAAAAGAAGGCTACACTGGGAAGGAATCTTAATAATAATTAGGATGGAAAGTGTTCATAATAGAGGAAGGATTATTATAATATAATGATATTCTTAATAAAAAGTATTGATAATAAAACAACGCTACTCTGGGAATGATTCTTAATAATAATTCACTAGAAAATACAATAATGCTGGGGAAAACAGAAGGGAGTAGAAAAAGAGGAAGGCCAAACAAGAGATGGATTGATTCCATAAAGGAAGCCACAGACCTGAACTTATAAGATCTGAACAGGGTGGTTCATAACAGATGCTTTTGGAGGTCGCTAGTTCATAGGGTCTCCATCAGTCGTAATCGACTTGAAGGCACATAACAACAACAACAACAACATGACTGCTTAGTTTAACTCATTTGAAATGTGTTGGAGGAGAACTTTGCGCGTACCATGGACTGCGAAAAAGACAAATAATTGGGTGTTAGAGCAAATTAAACCAGGGCTATCACTAGAAGCTAAAATGATGAAACTGAGGTTATACTTTGGACACATCATGAGAAGACCTGACACTAGAAAAGACAATAATGCTGGGAAAAACAGAAGGGAGTAGAAAAAGAGGAAGGCCAAACAAGAGATGGGTTGGTTCCAAAAAGGAATCCACAGACCTGAACTTACAAGATCTGAACAGGGTGGTTCAGGACAGATGGTCTTGGAGGTCGCTGGTTCATGGGGTCGCCATCAGTCATAATTGACTTGAAGGGAGTCAATTTCCATTTTCAGAACAAATTGAACCAGAACTGTCACTAGAAGCTAAAATGATGGAACTGAGATTATCATACTTTGGACACATCATGAGAAGACAAGATTCACTAGAAAAGACAATAATAATGGGAGAAACAGAAGGGAGTAGAAAAAGAGGAAGGCCAAATGAGATGGATTGATTCCATCAAGGAATCCACAGACCTGAACTTACAAGATCTGAACAGGGCAGTTTATAACAAACGCTATTGAAAGTCGTCGATTCATAGGGTCGCCATAAGTCGCAATCGACTTGAAGGCACATAACAACACTTGGAATAATTACAAAAAAGTATTCATAAGAAAAGAATGCTACACTAAGATTATTATTATTATGAATCAGAAAAAAAGTATTTGTAGTAAAGGAACGCTACTCTGGGAAGGAAGGAATGCACGTCTGCCTCATAGCAGCTGCAAGTTCTCCCCTAAAATCACTGATGCAGCTACAGGAACTATTCTGCTTAGGCAGAACCGTATGAAATCATAGTTGGTTCTATGCCAAACAATATTCAGTTTGAGGGTGAAATAATTTTATCAGAGACATCACAAGAGATACTGTGGGGCATGACACACACCCCTCTCAAAAAACAAACCAAAATGGACTGGGGATTTCCTTTAACATTCATATATGTTTGTATTCATTATATTTATGTAGAATTTTAAACAGCAATCCTGCATGCTCAGCATTATAATGAGGATGACATTGTTTGGGATGCATCCAAAAACTTGCAAGAATGAGGACCACTCAGCTTATGGTAAACTGCCACGCAGATGGGCATGGAAGAAAGAGAGAGAGAGAGAAAGTATATTTCATGCTGGTCCATCGTCCAGCCATGTTGCTAGACGACACAGAGAGGACAAAGGCGTATTGTTCATGTTTTCCTACCCAAAAAAGTGTGCTCAGCATGGCAACATTTTGGCACAGTGTTCTGATTGAGATCGCAAAGGCACTATGGTCACTGCTATGCATGTTGGTATTAACTACGAAGACAGAGAGGCTCAAGCCTGGCTATTCTGTCAGCAGATCTGCTCTCTGTCATGAAAGATGTATTTTTTGCTGATTATACAAAGTGTCTTTTTTCATTTCTGTTCCTTCCCTTTTTAAACACACACACACACATTCCCAGTTCATTGAGCAACTCGTTTTAAAAATACAACAATGTCAACACTTCTACATACAAGTTCAGCTGACCATGTGATTCATCAGCAGTTTCAGGTTTTATACAGAATCTTTCCTGCAACCTTGAACATGCTTTTTTTTAAAAAAAATCATTAAATAATGTTCACTGCTTTGTTTTGTTTTTTTAAAAAATCAGTATTATTTCATACAAGGCAGACCTATAATTTCTTGTTTCATACAAGTTTATCTGACAATGCATTTAAGTAGCCATTTCAAGATAAGCACAGAATGACCTTTTCTTTTTGAAGAGAGTTTAAAAGGAACTTTTGCACACTAAATGTAAGTGTAACAAAACAGAGATGATGACTGGAAGGTCACAGACGTTGCCCCAACAATCCATAAGTTCAGTTACACTCTGATTTTGATTATTATGGTGCACCCGTCAATAGGTCTGATACTTTACAAAGGGCAAGAGGCTTATCCCTTGACCCAAAGGAGGTTACCACAAAAAATGACAAATTGTGGTGGTAGGACGTCAGAGGAAGGACGGGGGGAAATCATTGCTTCCTCTACATGTTCAAAGGAAATAAGAACAGGGTTCGAGCATATTAGAGAAACAGATACATAGGAATTTTGGTCTTATACAAGCAGCTAATGGGAGGGAGACTAGTGGCTCCAATGTCAGCGGGACAGTGAATCCACTCCAGGTTTTAGTCCAAACTTTCAGGGAGGTGTCCAAGGTGCTGAACCTAGTTTGGGTATATAACTATTCTGTGACATGTTTCAGCTCCTTGGACAGCTCCTTGGAAGCTTGGACTACAGGCGACTTCCGGGAAGGGTGACTTAGCCTGTGCCTGCTTTTGAGACGGGCTCCTGCCTCAAAAGAAGCTTATTCAGATATATCAGTCAGATTTTTTTTTTTTTTGACTGATTAAACTTCTCCCGGGTAGGGAGAAACGAAGAGATTAACCTCAAAGCCTATTTTTGTTGGGACGACCAGATCTCATTAATTTATGGGACGAGGTCCAGCCGACGAAGGTGGGACGGATTTTCAACAACAAGCTCTATCTGATAAAGCGAACGTTCATCTTATCTTCTAAGAGAGAACGCACTAACAGGCAAGCACCCTTCTTTCTATATTTTTCTTTTACTTGACTTAAATTGTTGCTGCTTAAAAGAGATTTGCCAGATTGATCGGTTTTTGACATCTCACTGGGGAGCCATAACTTCTCTCTGCTACTCACTAATTAATAGCTTATCTCTGTTTTTGTTGCAAAAAGCTGTCCTGGATTTGCATTCTAAAGATATACACAGAAGAGGGATTTCTATTCCAGATTTTTATTTTGAAGAATATTATATTGTCTGAGACTACTCTCTTTTTGGTCTATTTTATTTTGACGAATCTGTTTCCTGACGACCGCCATTAATTGTTTCGATCCTGGGAACTGCATTTTGTTTACTTAAGCATGGAGAGATAAGGCTGTCTGCTCTGTTTATACTGTGATGTCACCAAGTTTGGAGTATTAACCCAATTGTTGCTGAAATAAGAAGTGGTTTTCCTATATTTTTCTTTTAAAATGGCAATTAAGAAAGTGGCTGAGAATCTGGAAATATCTATGTTTCAGAAAATAATGGATGAGATTGAGATAACGAAACAAAACCTGCGACAGGGTTGTAAGGAGCTGAAAATTGAATTGAGTAAAATGAAGCAGGAGATTAAAGATATAGGGGTCCCTGTGAGAGAGGTGACCCTGGAAGGGGTCCCTGTGAGAGAGGAGACCCCGGAGATTGGAACAAACGTGGAACAGGAAAAAGATTTGGAGTCTATGGACTTTAGAAACAAAATCTATTGTTTGGAGACACAGGAGATTAAAGACATAGGGGTCCTTGTGAGAGAGGAGACCCTGGAGACTGGAACAGGGGTCCCTGTGAGAGAGGAGACCCTGGAGACTGGAACAGGGGTCCCTGTGAGAGAGGAGATCCCGGAGATTGGAACAAACGTGGAACAGGAACAAGATTTGGAGTCTATGGACTTTAGAAATAAAATCAATTGTTTGGAACTCAATGTTATCTCTGAAGAAATTAATGAAGATTCTAGAGATAAAGTTATCAATGGCATGGATAATCTTCTGGACTGGAATGATGTGATGGAGCCCAATATAGAGAAAATCTATGGAATTAACTGCAGCCATGTGACAATGGAAAAACTTTCAAGAGATGACCCAGTGTATTTTGAAAAAAAGAACAGAGATATGATTTTACAGCAGTATTTCAGCAACCTATTCAGAATGGATGGCAAGAAAATATTTGGGATAGAGGTAATTCCCATCAGACTCTTACTATATGACTATGGCTTTGACAGCAAGATTATTATGGAATACTGATAATGGAAGATTGGATACTGAAATTACTGGACTTAACAAGACTACTGAAGATGGAAGATGGAAAATGGAACTAATAGGGATAATAGAACAATGGCTACTGAAATTACTGAACCTAACAGATTCTGATGTGATGGATTAATTGAAATGTTTATTTTGACTATGGTTATGACAATAAGATTATCATAATTAGTAATGAGATGGATTAATCGATATGCTTATCTGGAAAAAAAAAATTGATAGATATATTTCTTAAAGAATTGAAACCTCTCTTTGACTTTTTGTGGAAAGAATAAAGTAATGTTTATGAGATTTGATGATTAAGTAAGATAACTACTGGAGGAAAGTGATTTTATAATATGACTTAAGAGACAGGATTGTTATATATTATAGACTTATAACTGATTTGATCTTTGACAAATGGGAAGTCAATATTTTACTCTTTATTTTTTATTTTTGTTTTTTTTTTCTTTTTTTCTTTTTGTTTAACTATTTTTGATTTTGTTTTTTGTCTTTGAATGTTTTATGATTTCGTCTTGTATGTTTTATGAAAATCTGAATAAAAATTATTGAAAAAAAAAAAAGGAAGCTTGGACTACAGGCCAGAGCTCCTTGGAAACTAGGACTAACGCCGAGAGTGGATACACTAACACTGGAGCCACCAGTCTCTCCTGAACAAGACACCCACACACCTTCAGCTGTTTCTTGAGGTCCTCTGCCATCTCCAGTTGTTCCTCTGAGTCTCGGAAAAGGGCTACTAACCTCAGTGACCCTCCCAGTGTTGGCCAGCTCCAGCTCCCAGCAGCCAGCATGGCCAATGGTCAGAGATGATGGGAGTCATCGTTCAACCACATCAGGTTCGCCATCCTGTTCTAGGAGTAGGACCTGAATTCCTATTCTTAGTTGCCCTGGGCTCCTACGAGAGGAAAGATGGGATGAGATCATTATTCTCATGCAGGGGTTCTTAACCTGGGGTCCATGGACTGCCTAGAGGGTCCACAGGTGGGCTTCAGGGGGTCCATGAACCTGGTGCAAAAAAAAGAAAATCAATTTCCAATGCAATAGGATTAATTGTATTTCCTTGTTTATGGGAGTCCATGACTGTCATCAGATTCTCCAAGGGGTCCCTAACTCCAAACAAGGTTAAGAATCTAGATAGATAGATTTATAATCTGATCTAGATAGATGTATAAACATGCATCATCATACTGTTTGCACACCCATAACTCTCTAAGTCAGGGGTTCGGTTCCCAAACTGTGACCCCTTACGAGGACCACAAGCTTCATTCAGGTGGTCCGACATGAAACACTCATAATGATTTTTAACTGCAAGTTTATTGTTCGTTCTATTTATTTATTGTTCTGGTTGCATGATCATTTGAATTCCACGGGACGCAGACGGCAATGCAAAAAATGCCACACAACGCAGCAGAGAAGCCGTCTAAACGCAGCTCGGAACCCATACAGCGTCTAGCACGGCGCACGACAATTGCTACAACAGGCAAAGGGGGGGGATCATTACGTGGACCGCCAAGACCTTCAGCAATTTTCAGGTGGTCCCTGGGGAAGCAAAAAATGTTTAGGAACCACTTCCTAAAATCTGAAGGAAAAGCGAGAACTACGACAACTCTGCAAGTTGCTGGATAAAGTTTGCGCGCTTCAAGCCACCGAGGAATACAGATGTGAGTGCAGAATTTGGGGGCGGGGGGGGGGGAAATCAAGAAGGGGAGGTGGGCGTGGCCAGTCGCTCAAGCTGGCGGCAAGCCCTGCCCCCTGGAGGCGTGGCCTGCTGGAGGCGAGCTCTTGAAAATGTGAGTCCCGGACAGCCGGAGCATCGTAGACCAGCTAGCTGGTGCTTGCGAGGTGCAACAGATGAGCCAGGGGGAGAGGCTGGGCTGCTCCGTGGGCCCCTTGCACCCGCTGCAGGCGTCTCTCTAGGTTGCTGGAGACTGCTTTGCAAATCTCTCTATCTATATCCCCCCCACACAAAAAAATCTCTGGCTCTCTTGCAGATTTTGCAAGGGTTTCTTTCTTTCTGGACCAGAGAGGAGGAGGAGGGAACGTCGCCAGGCATGGCATCTGAGGTGAGCTGCGAGGTTTGAGAAGTCCCACCCACCCCTTCTATTCCTGCTCTTGCAAACCCCCCCCCCCGAGATGTCCAGGTCCATATTTCTCATCAGAAAATCAGGCTGAGTAAAAATGTTTAGTTGTGTCATTTTGCCCCCTTTTTTAAGGTTTGATGGCCTTGACAGCGTGTTCGGTGCTCTAGTTTAGGGGTGGGGAGAGATCCGATTCAGTTCACTGGCCAAGGCGAATCTATAAACTCAGCACTTTCCGAAAGGATGATGTGAACTGCAACACAGTTGTCCTTCGAAATGCACCGTTCTTTGCATTTTTGGAAGGCAGTTCTCCAACCAAACAATGTTTACAAGGATGCGTGTATTAGGGGAAAGTGTGCATTAAAATGCACATATTAGGGGAAATTACATGCAAAATGCATTATGCTAAAGAACATTGCCTGCAAAAAACCAATGTGCTTATAAGGAGAAATTTGCACTAACATGCTGATGAACTTTTATGTGGATTATATGTTAAAGCAAATTACTGCAGAAATGTCAAGGTTGAAAAAATGAGAGATGGAGACAACTTGAATCTGACAGGTTTCTGGGTTTTGATGAGGTCTTATTGGGAAATAGAATTAACTCCCAAGAGAGCTGGGAAAGGGTTTTAGGTGCTAAGAGCTAGTGCCTGAGTTTGCCTCTTTCCTGTGGCAGAACTGGAAAAGCAAAGGTCAGGGGGGGGCGGTATAAGGGGTGTGCAGGGGAAATTAAAGCCATGGAGAGTTTTAAAGCCAAGATGCAGAAGGGGATGGAAAGCCAGTGCAGGGTTTGAGGAGGGGCGTTGTGCGATTTGGGGAGCAAGAAGTGAATGAATGAGGCAGAGCCGAATTCTGGAGGAGAATGTGAGGAGTGGGGGGGGGTCAGTGGGAAGCTAGAGAGAGAGGGAGGATGGCTTAGAAGGGGGTAGGCTTGGGGGCAGAGCACCAGCTTTGCATCCAGAAGGTCCCCCAGTAAAGACAGGTGGCTCCGATGTCAGTGGGGCAGCGGAATCCACTCTGCGTTTTAGTCCAAACTTTCAAGGAGCTGTCCATGGTGCTTGAACCTATTTTGGGGCTATGTTTCCAGCACCTTAGACAGCTCACTGATTCATAGGGTCGCCATAAGTCATAGTCGACTTGGAGGCACATAACAACAACAGGCAGCTCCTTGGAAGTTTGGACTAAAACCCGGGGCGGATCCCACTGCCCCGCTGCCAGCCACCACCAGTGAGAGGAGACAGGACTGGTGTGAATGGGCCAAGAGCCCGTTTCCACATATGCCGGCTTCCTAAGGCTGTCGTCGTCAAAGTAGGAGAGGAAACTCAGTTCGCTCTTCTGGCCTCCAAGAATGCTTGAGCCGGCATCGAGGTTCTGCACTTGTTATCCTGCCATCTCTTCCCACCAGTGCCAAGCAATGACGTAAGCAAAATGAAGCCAACTGTCCACTGAATTACAGCTGGGCAACTGCAGCCCAGGGGCCGTGGGGGGCCCTCAGCCTCATTTTACGTGGCCCCTGATGCCTCCTGAAGCTGTCCAATTCTTCCATCAACCCCCAGCATCTCCTGGTAGGGCTGGGAAGCCCTTGTAGATGATATTGAGCTGCTTGGACCAGCAGGTCTGACTCATTATAAGGCAGCATCCTGTTTCAAGCCTTTCCTCAGAACCACGAGGACTAGAATCCTACTTTACTTTTTAGGGGAGGAGCCCTAGTTCAGTGGTAGAGCATCATATCTGTATTTTGAAAGTAAATCCTCCCTTAACTAGACTTGTCAAAATCTGTCTGAAACAGCCTCTCCTCCACTCCCCACACACACACACATACTCCATGCAAAGAGCATTTGCAAGTGAAGCATCTCAGGGTACAAATGCATTCTTGGCATTGCGCAGGAGAAAGAAGACTTTTTTAAAAAGTGCTGATTGCAGGATTTATCGTGGCAAGGCCCTGTGAACGGATATCTTCTGGCCGGTTGACCTTTGGGCTGGCTCTTGAAAAGCTGGAGTGTCACATGCTGTCTTATTTGCTTTGAGGTAACAGGGCAGTTGCAGCAACAGAATCATACGTTGACAGAAGCAGTTTTGGAATCCTTGGTGTTCTGCTGAGCGTGCTGTCAAAGGTCACTATGTTGGTGTCACCTATGGAAGAAAAATTCAGGGAAGGGAACGTGTCTGAGCACCAGTGACAGACCTATGACTTGGCTCAGCAATACTGCTGGTGAGAAGGATTTTGGAATTGTTGTTGATCACAAGCTGAATACGAATCCACAGTGTGATGTAGCTGCAAAATAGGCAAATGCTATTATAGGCTGCAGTAACAGAAGTTTAGTTTCCAAATCATGTGAAGTACTGGTTCCTCTCTATTTGGCACTGGTTAGGCCTCATCTTGAGTATTGCATCCAGTTCTGAACACCACACTTTAAGAAGGATGCAGACAAACTGGAACGGATTCAGAGAAGGGCAATGAGGATGATCAGGGGACTGGACACAAAGCCCTGTGAGGAGAGACTGAAAGAACTGGGAATGTTTAGCCTTGGGAAGACTGAAGGGAGATAGGATAGCACTCTTAAGAGGCATTTCCCTGCCTGTGTTTCCTTCTGGGGGCTGCCATCTTGGATTCCACTTCCAGTGGATGGTAGTCGCAGAAATATGGGTCGGAGGCAGGTATTTGCATCCTTGCTTACCTGCACAAGGCATTCTCCTTCCTTCGCCAGGGCAATAAACTTTATGAAGGAAGGCTGGTGGGACGCACTGACCCCATCCTGGAGAAGCTGAACTCTTCGATAGCAGTGGACCAGTGCTTGTCGGAAGTTGACGTCCGTGCAAGCATCGCTTATGCCAAGGCTCTGGAGAAGGCTGGGATTCTATCCAGAGCCGAACTGGACAAGATGATCAGTGGGCTCGAGAAGGTATTGATCGAGAACTTGAAGCAACCTACAGGATTCAGGAAGGGTGCTTGAGGAGGGAGGGAAGGGGAACTGTGGGGAATTGGTGCCTCGGTTTGTTTGTGAAAACACAGTCTATGATTGCTTGCTAGAAGGAAGCGCCAACTTGAATTATATCTCCTCTGATCAAATCCAGATGTTTAGAATGTTTCCTTTTATGGCAGCACAACAGAACCCCAAATGGCAGCACAAATAGACAAGTTCAGGTTCCATCAGCGCTGTGCAAGGTTCAGGCTTTCAGAGGAGGGGGAAAAATCCAGAAGCTGCAATCGTCTATACTCTTGACATGGGCGTAAGTCCCATTGAACTTGGTTGGACCTACTTCTGAGCAGGCATGCCTATGATTGCACTGTGAGACTGCCAGGCCTGTTCAGGAGAAGGGTACATGCAAACTTTAACCTATGTTCAAAGCTTAAATGGACTGTTTGTCCCACTATTTCCAGTTAGCTGGGAAAGGTTGCTGAATTTAGAAAGGTCTATAAGGGTAGTAAAACTTCAGTTGATTCGGAAAGGTGTCTGTCCATTACTCCATGTTCACATTGCTAACTATCTCCAGGATTGATGGTGTAACTCATCCCCGCTACGCTGACACCAATAAGTGCATGGCTGTTCTTCCCACATCTCTCCCAGCAAGATCAGGACTCCGAAATGGTTCCTGGACTTTGCTATTAAACACATGGATGACTCTCTAACTCATCCCCCACTAGGCAGCAGAGATGGTCCAGTTAATTGCTAACCAGCCTTCTTCTTCTGCATTTGCAGATTTCTGAAGAGATTTCCAAGGGCACTCTGGTGATCGCCAAAACAGATGAGGATATCCATACTACCATTGAGCGCAGGCTCAAGGTCTGGTGCATCTCTTCAATGGGAACATTTAATCTGGTGCCTGTTTGGTAATCCTTTGAACCCTCCCTCTCAAAACAGACAACCTTCTTACAACTCGCCCCCCCCTCCAAAATCCCAAATAACATCAAATTATAAAAATTAAAAAAATTGGAATGGGCAGGAGTCCTGGGGGATGTCAAGGGGCTGTCTGAGTATACCATGGCGCCCACCAGCTTATTGTGGACCCCGGCTTTTGAGAAAGAAACCATGGCTTGCTTACTCGTCTGTGAGACAATCATGGTTAGTTCAGCAAACCATTGATAAAAACAAACCATGGCTCAGCATGATGTGCAAACTCAGCCAATGAATATAAGAAACCCGCAGTTCTCCCACTGACAAATGTTCAGGGTTACAATGATCCATCCCAGGAAATCTAAGCAGCCAGCCACACAACTGTTTTCAGGATCTGCTTTCCCCATAGCACTGGATTGACACTAACGAAACACCCACATCCTTCTCCCTCCCTTCTTTTCCCCAGGAGCTGATTGGTGATGTGGCTGGAAAACTTCACACCGGAAGAAGCAGAAATGACCAAGTAGGAAAACCATGGATGTTTTTTTAAAAAATAGTTTTAGCTATCCTATCTCTATTTAGTTTTTTTTTCCCCTTTCTCTTCCATACTTCTTGTGCAAATGCAGCCATAGATTGTATGGGGCAGGGGACATCCTGGAAAAAAACCTTATATATGTTGATTTTTAAAAATCAAGTTTCTAGTCCTTAAAGCTTTCAAGATAAATGGCACCTCCCAAAATCTCAACGGAACTTTCACGGAGCTAAGGTGCTGAATATGTTTTGGGAATAGGTTTAAGTACCTTGGACAGCTCCTTGAAAACTCAGTAGGTTTCAGCACTTTGGACAGTTCAGACTAAAACCCAGAGCAGATTCCGCTGCGCCACTGACATGGAGCCGCCACTGTCTCACAGTGCAATTCTATGCATGTTTACTTGGAAATAAGCCCCACTGGGTTGAATGGGGCTTACTCCCAGTTAAGCGAGAATAGGATTGCCACTTCCTGGCTCTTATCAGGAGACCCACAGCAGAAATATCTGTTTAGGCAGACAAGTTTCCGTGACATGAGGCAACTCGACTCACTACCTGCCATTTATTAATTAATACTAATCAGGGCTTTTTCTGTGACGGAAATGACAGGTACAGAGTACCGGCACCACGTTTTGCTGCCTGTGGCAGCCATTTTGTGCTGACATGCATGGCATTTTCATCAAGACAAGAGTCCTGGCACCTCCTCTTTTTTTTTAACTGAAAAAGCACTGATAATAATTAACAAAGAATCATAATATCATAACTATCAATGATACATTTTTATATAAGTGATTTTTAGGGGCCCACTGCCCCCCAGTTCAGAGTCTCAGTAGAGTTGATGAAGCTCATTTAACATCGACACGAAACGGAGCCTGCCATGTCATGGGCCCAGTTCTCTGGGATGCTCTGCCAACAGAGATTCGGCAGGCGCCTTCTGTCTTAACTTTTAAGCGCCTGCTGAAAACCTTTATGTTCCGCCACGGTGATGCAGGCAATTAAGAAGATGCTCTTTTTGCAACAGTTGACCTTTGTCTTTACTGCATTATTAATGTTTTTTTCCTATAGTGTTTTTTAATGTGTTGTAAACTGCTTTGATGTTTTTAACGAAACAGCAGTGTACAAATATAAAATAAATAGAGTGATGGTGCTAGTTTTGAAGGCACAAACAACCAGTGGAGTGTCTTCCAAGCTGATTTCTCTTGCCCCATTGTTGTTAATTTACACAGCAGCCTCGGGCACCCTGGTGCTTTCCAGATATTTTGGAGTGTGTCCCTGATCAGCCCTACCCACAACGGCAAGGCTGCGCTCTGAAAATGCACCTCCTTGAGACTGTTTTGCAAGACCAGGATAATGGATGCCCCACAACAACATGCATAGGCAGCGCAATATCAACTCCAAAATGGTTGTCTCCAGCCTTGGATCCCACCAGTGCCATCTCCAAGGGTTTTTTTGGGGGGAGGGGAGGCTTTGACATGCCCCTCCCTGAAGGAGTCTACACCCTTGCTCCCATGTTGCTATCAGCTGCCACGGCCCTTCTGCACATTGTTGCTCCCAGGCGAAGGTAACAACAAACAGAAGCAAATACAACGCTTCCTTACCACCGCTCCTGTTTGCTTGCCTGTCCGCTTTGGGCCAGCGCAAGAGGGAGGTGAGCAAGCCGGTTGCGACAGTGAAGGCGCCGAGGGAGCTCTTTGATTCAGAGGGACCCCGGCTCAGGCACGGCCCCCTCGGCAACTGCCCGACCCTGCCAGCTTGTGTGCCGTTGGGACCGTATCCCTGAGCTGCTTGACTCGAGTGCCAAAAATGACCTCCTTTAGTGAAAATGGCTGTGTCAGTGTCAGCAGGGTTTTGGCCTCCAGCTTTGAGGTGCTGTGTGACTTTTCTTCCAGGTTGTGACTGACTTGAGGATGTTGATGAGGAACTCCATCACGATGCTGTCCAGCCACCTGCAGCAGCTCATCTGGACCCTGGTGGAGCGCGCTTCTGCGTAAGCGTGGCTTTCTCTTTTTGGCTACTGGCTTGCATAAGAACCTGAGGAGCCTGCTGAATCAGACTGGTAGCCCATCTATTCCAGCATCCTCACAGCGGCCAACCAGACCCCCGTGGGAAGCCCACAAGCAGCACCTAAGCCCAACAGCACTCTTCCCTCCTGTGGTTTCCAGCAACTGGTATTCTGAAGCATACTCAGAGCTTGGACTTTCTTGAACTACAACTCCCATCAGCCCAATCCAGTGGCCATGCTGGCTGGGGCTGATGGGAGTTGTAGTTTTAAAAAGTAACTTTTCCAAGCTCTGAGCATACCGACTGCAAGTGTGGAGGCACAGCACAGCCACCATGGCTAGTAGCTATTTGACAGCCTTATCCTCCATGAATTTGTTTGTTTATAAAAATATTTGTATACTGCTATTTCGTTAAAAACATCAAAGCGGTTTACAACACGTTAAAAACAACAACAAATGGCTGACGCATTTTGCACCGGCTGGAGCTTCTGAACCAAGACCAAGGGCAGCCCCACATAGAGCTCATTGCAGTAATCCAGCCTGGAGGTTACCAACACATGGACTACAGAGGTCTTTTAATCTTTAATCTTTTAAAGCCATCCAAGTTGACAGTCATCATTACCTCTTGTGGGAGGGAATCCCATAGTTTAACTATGTGCTGCAGGAAGGAGTATTTTCTTTTGTCTGTTCTGAATCTTCCCACTTTCAACTTCACTGGATGTCCACACGTTCTAGGCTTACTGTCTCTCGGTGATATGCGACACCTTTTATTGTACCAGTGCATGTCTGGGGCCACTTTTAAGTGCTGGTGGTTTTTTTTTGAAGCTGTAAGCCAGGAGTAGAGCATCTTTTTTTCCAGCCTGAGGGCACATTCACTTGTGGGCAACCTTCAGGGGGCTGCATGTTAGTGGGGGGGGGCAGAGGCTCAAAGTGGGTGGAGTAATTGGGTGACTCTTTGATCATTGCACAGTAGGATCCATTCCGTCATCCAGGCAAGCATAAGTTCAAGAATGCCTGTCAATTAAATGTGAATGTGTAACTCATCAGCCCTCTTTCTTCTACTGCAGAGAGATTGAGGTGATCCTTCCCGGTTACACCCACCTGCAAAGGGCTCAGCCAATCAGATGGAGCCATCTCTTGCTCAGGTAACGAAAGCCATTCCACCACCACCAAAAGCTGAAATCCTTCTGCGACAGCTGGGAATCTGGGAGGGAAAGGTAGTCTCTGAGCACATGCAGAGTGCTAAGCACGGATGGGATCTGCTCTTTGGTGCCTGTTTGACTGCATGCCATCAAATTGGCAGGCGGTTCCATTTCAGGTTAGTTATTTTTCTGCTGTCCTTTGCTTTTATCATTCCAATTTTTGCCCCTCCCCAAAAATAATGATGTTGTTAATGTTTTCCTTTTGGAAAGGAAAATGACTTTACTTCTGCCAAATGCCCACTCACCCAACCCTCCTCCTCCCCAATTGTATTGGATCCTTCCCCACCCACAAGAAAGTGACAGATTCCTTTAAGGCAAAGCAAGCACACAGGCTGCTCAATTTCACATTAGCAAAGCAAAGGCATAGTATTGTCAGTGTAAAGTTAGCAAAGCATTAACACACTGGTTGGTCAGTTTCCTCTTAGGAAGTACACAGGCTGAGAAAAGGAAAGAAGCAGGTCTGTCAGTTTCAAGTTAGCAAAGCAAAGAAGCAGGCTGGTCAGTTTCATATTAGGAAAGCAAAATTTGATTTTTTTTAAAAAAATCCAGTGTAGGGGAAAATCTAGGGAAGCTTGTAGCATTCAGGATTGGTCTGCAAAGATAGCAAACCCATGGACCATCAAGAAGTTTGATGCCAAGTTCAGTTTTAGTATCCTGTCCATCCCTACTGACAAGTAACCAAAATCTCCTTACTGTGATCCAAGAGGTCCCAGATCCAGGAAGTATCACCTGTCTCTTTTTAGAGGTGTGGGCTGTCTTCCTCATATCTCTCTCTCTCTCGACTACCAACAGCCACGCCGTTGCTTTGACCAGGGATTCTGAGCGTCTCATTGAGATTAAGAAGAGGATCAATGTCTTGCCTTTGGGAAGGTAAAATTGCACTATTTTCTGAGGTTAGTTACCCAGGCCAGCTGAGACCAAACCAGTGGTTCATTTTCACCTGAATACTTAGTGGTGAATCTTCTCATTCTGCTATGGGTGTTAATAAGCGGCATGGAATGTATTGGAGCAGTATAAACGGGATCCCAAAGGCTACCTGCAAATTGTTAATATGCATAGGGTTTGTGGAAGACTGTTGCCTTTCTGTTTCCCTTTTTTCTTTGCATATTTTATATCAGAAATAAAGTTCTAAAAAGAAAAAGAAAAAAGACAAGGGAAACAATACTCTACAGAGGGCCAAGTAACGGCTGCCACTGCTATGATTATTATGATGATTGGAATAAGGTCTCTCCTTAAAAAGCTTGCTGAAGACTTTCCTCTTTCGACAAGCCTTTTATGTAGAGACCTCATCCCAGTCTGTGCTGAATTATTTTCACGATGTTTTTAAAGATTTTTAAAAGATGTTTTGTTTTTGAAGACGTTTTTAGTGTTTTATTGCTTGTTTGCCCCTGGGCTCCTTCTGAGAGGAAGGGCAGGATATCAGACAATACCTGAAAGACCGTTTTACCCCTTATATGCCCAGTCGATCACTGAGCTCTGCAAGTGAGGGCCTCCTGCAGATACCATCTTATCAAGAGGTTCGTTCTGCACAACATAGGAGGTGGACCTTTAGTGTAGTGGCACCTACCCTTTGGAATACCCTCCTTTTAAATATTTGACAGGGGTTATCTTTTCAGCACCTGCTGAAGACCTTCCTCTTTCAACAAACCTGTTAAGTAGAGACCTTATCCTAGTCTGTATCTGTGTTGGAATAGTTTTTAAGATGTTTTTGAAGTTTTTTTAAAAAAAGATGTTTTTAAGATGTCTTAATATGCCTTTAAAGGTATTTTGTTTTAAAGTCTTTTGCTTTTAAGATATTTGAGAGTGCTTTCAGTGTTTTTGTTTGCTGCCCTGGGCTCCTTCTGGGAGGAAGGGCATTAACTTAATAAATAAAATAAAGTAAATACAGTAAATAAATAATATGTAGATAATAGCAACACAGTGAGGAGAATTTAAGGCTGCTGGCACAAGTACCCAGGGCCAGCCTAAGTGGCTTAGGCCTTTAGCTAATGGTATGACCAGGTCACCATCAGTGAGGCCGTCTTGACCGGTGGATTCTGAAGGATGCTGGGGCGACCCCACCCCACATGCAACCTCTGTGCAGTGTTGCAAACGGTCCTAGGTGAGCAATATGTGCCGTCCTGGCTCAGCGACTTCACTGCTTTCTGTTATGCCTCTGGGGTAGGCAGGAGGTAATGAGAGGTTCCTATTCTGTGGGGGGAACCTTCTAATTCTTCTCTCTCTGTTTCAGTGGGGCTCTTGCTGGCAACCCATTTGGCCTGGATCGTGAGCTTATTTGTAAAGGTGAGTTGTATAGTTCTGCTTTTTAAAAGCAAGCAAGCAAGCAAAAACCAAAATCCCTCCATAAGGTGAGGGAGTTTATTTACAGATTGCCAAAGAAAGAAGGTCTACATTTAAGCTGAACCAATTTGAGGCTCGCGCACAAACTGCAACAGATCTTGATTCTCTACAGCAGTCGTTATCAAACCATGTTTTTAATTATGTATTTTAAACTATTGTAACGCGCCCTGGGACCTCAGGGTGAAGGGCAGGTAATAAATTAAAATAATCATGGCAATAATGTTCTGGCAGGTCCTTGGGATGTTGTTATTATGATGGAAGTAGTGCCACTCATGCGAACAGCATTCCTTGACGTATCTTTCTTTGTCCGTATTTTTGTTTTTCAAATTATAGAACTCGATTTTGCTTCCATCAGCATCAACAGCATTGATGCGGTGAGCGACCGGGACTTTGTGGGTAAGTGTGCTGTCTCTGTGTGTTGTTTTGTTCTTCCTTGGGGCAGAGTGGAGTTTGGGGATTGTAGGCGGCTGCAGCAGAAGCTGAAGGGCTACAAGCCTGGAGGGTTTGCAGCGTGACCGTCCTAGTTCATAGGGCAGCCTGAGCAACTTGAGTTTTGTTTCCAGTTTGAGAGCACCACTGAGATTTCTTCCCGCTTTCCCTCCAGTGGAGTTCCTGTCCACTTCTTCCTTGATCATGATCCACCTGAGCAAATTAGCCGAAGACCTAATCCTCTTTTCCACAAAGGAGTTTGGATTCATCACTCTCTCAGATGCCTTCTGGTAACTCTACAGAATTTCTTAACCCCTCCGGGGATTCCTCTCGCCATCTCTCGCCCAAACATTCAGTGACTTTTAAAATATGTTATTTGGGGATCCCAGATTTCCTTGGACATATATCAGTGGTTTCTCAGTGAGGTGGTCAGCAGTGGCTGACAAGATCCCCTAGAAAACAGCTTCCTCCCCCGTTACAATGATTTTTCACTGCAACACATAGATACAAAGATGCCTTGGATGTGTTCAGGGCATGCTCCTAGTCCACATGGCACACTTTCATGAACCCAGTAGACCTGGCTTGTGGCAGACCACAGGTATTGTTGATAGGTACTTAAAGGCACAAATCAGCCTAAAATTAGCATATGCTGATTTAAATGTATAGATGCAAAATGTCATAAAAGGGAAGCCAACTTAATTCCCCATCCAAATCGTCCCAGATACATCCTTCAATTAATTTGCACCCTAAATCAGTCCCCCTTCCATTCATTTACTCCTAATTTAATGTCCCAACGGATCTGGTTCCTTATATATTATACTGTATATTAACCCCCGTCATCTCACAACAATGGAAACTTTTGAAGTTTCCCCTAAATTAATATACTATGGGGTAGCCCAACTCACCACCACCACCCCCAATTCAATGGTTCCAAGCTTTCCCCCCCATGGACCACTTGGAAGTTGATCAGGGTCCTGACGGACCACCTAATGGTTTTTCTGCCTGTTGCAGAAATTCTAATGAGCTGTGTGAGACGATGCATGATTTTTTAAATTGTATTTTCATTGCTCCTTCTATTTCTTATATTGTATGCCACAGAATTCAAATTGCAATTCAGTAGAATATGACATAAGGGAGGGGGGAAGGAGCAATAAATATATGGTGAAAAAAATGAATATTTAATGTGGACATGTTGTGGACTACCCGAATGAAGCTTGTGGCCCACAGGCAACAGTTTGGGAACCCCTGCTTTAGAATCCTAGAATCGTAGAGTTGGAAAGGGCCCATCAGGCCATCGAGTCCAACCCACTGATCAACGCAGGAATGCAACGTAAAGCATCCCTGACAGGTGGCTGTCCAGCTGCCTCTTGAAGGCCTCCAGTGTTGGGGAGCCCACCACCTCCCTAGGTCATTGGTTCCATTATTGTTCCGCTCTGACAGGAAGTTTTTCTTGATGTTCAGCTGAAATCTGGCTCCCTGTAACTTGTCCTGCACTCTGGGATGATTAAGAAGAGATCCTGGCCCTCCTCTCTGTGACACCCTTTCAAGTCCTTGAATAGTGCTATCCTATCTCCCCCCAGACCTCTGTTCCCAAGGCTAAACATGCCCTAATTCATTCCCCACTCAACAACGCTCTGGGCCCTATCCCACAATCCGCTGCACTTTCAGACAAGGCAATATGGAAATGACTTGTCGCCTCCCGTGGACAGGCTGAAAAGCATCGCCGCGGTCTTTGGTGGACCTAATGTGAATTAGATCTTGCCTAAGTGCAGCATGTTTTCTTTTCTTCTGAAAGCACCGGGAGCAGCCTGATGCCTCAGAAGAAGAATCCGGACAGCCTCGAATTGATCCGCAGCAAGGCCGGCCGTGTAATTGGCCGGGTGAGTGCCCAGTCTTTGTTAATGTTGACTCGGGGCCAGGTGCTAATCAAAGAGCGGCCTCAGAAAGGAGGTTGGCCAATGAGAAGCATTGCAACAGCCACCTATCCTTCAACCTAGAAGGATTTTGTGGAATAAAATTCAAGGAGAGGGCCGAGGTTCTCAGAAACAAGAAATTTAATAGAGGCCTTTTTGGGAATTGACTGGAAACGAGGAGTAAAGTAGGGGTGTTCATGCAGCCACAGAGTTCCTGTAAGATTCCCTGGCATGCATAACACTCCCTCCCTCCAGATACATAAAAGGAATAAAATGGTCTGCACTGGAATGACTTCTTAATATGTTCTTAAACCTTCTTTTTAAAATGTTTTTAATCTTAGATGTTTTGAAAGCTTTTTTTAAGCAACATTTTTGAAGATGTTTTGTTTTAATGTGTTCTAAAGTTTGTTTTTATGATGTTTTAATGTTTTTGGTGCTTTTGTTTGCCACCCTGGGCTCCTGCTGGGAGGAAGGGTGGGATATAAATCAAATAATAAAAATACAGGTGATCCTTGAAGTCCTTTTAAAAAAAACTCAAGCAGATTTATTGTTCCACACCTGCCTGCGGGTTTGCAACACACACTTTTTCAGCGTCCTTAAATAACCTCTTCTTTTCCCCTTTACTGTGCAGACTGTTGGAATTCTGATGGTCCTGAAAGGACTCCCCAGTGCCTATAACAAAGACTTGCAGGTAAAATGATGGGGTGGAGGTGCTCTTGGCTTCACCTAGGCCCTAGTCAGGTGGCTGGCAGTTCTTCAGGTGGTTGTGGCTAGGGCTTGGCTAAAGGATAACGAGTGCAAAGGATCTGTGGAACTCCTTGCCACAAGATGAGGGCGGTGCTTGGGTCCGCTGTCTGGGATGTGGTTGATGTGGGGAAATTGCAGGGGACGGCCATCGCCTACAAGCCTTGATTGTGAGTTTCCCAGGGGCAACTGGCTTGCTGATCCTTCCCAGGACATGATGGACCATTTCATTGGATCCGGCGGGAGTATTCCTTGTGTAAAAAAGGTGTTTCTGTCTTTTCTGCAAACAGGAAGATAAGGAGGCCGTGACGGATGTGATTGACACCCTGAGTGCAGTGCTGCAGGTCACCACAGGTGTGATCTCCACTCTCCAGGTGAGAATGTTTAGGAAGGGTTGTCCTTACTGGTGGGGGAGTGCACATGTTTTTTGCGCTCTCTCTTTTTTTAAGATTGCTTCCAAGACTGTTGCTATTTTGTGGGTGGGATTCAGTCTCATACTGGCAAAATTTCAGGTTGAGCAATGAAAGTGGATTTGGCAGTCTTGCACATCAAACCTGCTTTAACAACAACGAAAACCCAGGAAAATGTGGGGAAACAGTTGCTTGACCTGGTATCCTACGACCTCCCTACAAACAAATTGAAATGAACGCTCAGTAAACCGGTTGCCTTGAAGAGATCTAAGCTCTTTATCCTTTTCTTCCAGGACAGATCAAGCCACTTTTGAAGCCCAAGAATGGTCTGTTCCATGAGGCTGGCAACATGTTCAGCTAACCAGTGGGGTTTTGTTTGTTAAAACAATCCTTGCTACCAAGCACTTTATTGATCCATTTTATTAGTTTAAATCCCACCAATCATGTATTTCTGCACCTGATCCTCAGGACCACCCCTCACGCATCTGACGAAGCCGACTGTAGGCCACAACATCTTATGCCATAATAAATCTTTAGGGTGTTCCCATATTCTTTTTATTTTGCCATCCTTCCACCAAATCCTCTGGGTGATCTTCAAACTTATTAAAAATACAGAATCCAAAAACTAAAACAGTAAAAACCAACGATAAGCAATCCAAACCAACACACACGCTCACGCAAAAGGCCCATATAAACACAACAACATAAAATCAATTTAAAACCAGTGTAAGGGGAAAAGAAATTGGTGCAAGAATTTTAAAAGCACCAAAAATATCTGCCTAATTCAAGTCTGGACCCTGACAGTGGTTCATGGGTTATTCCAGTTTTTATTTCTCTAAAGCTGATATATTCATTTTTACTCACTCACTGATGTCTTGTTAGGTAAAAACTACTCTTCTTGTCAAAGCCGCTGCAGTTCTTGGGGGTTGCTTTGTGTATTTGTTTTAATGAATTGCATATTTTTGTTATAAATGTGTTTTCTTATTGTGTGTTTTTATTTACTTATTATGCATATCTCTTACAACATATTTTAAGTCTCTTGGAGACCTTTTGTGTAACAAGCAACTCACAAGTTCAGTTTATTTATTTAATAAATGCATTTCCCGCCCTTCCTCCTAGAAGGAGCCCAAACAAAAACACTAAAAGCACTCTGAAACATCTTAAAAGCAACAGAAGCATATTAAAACAAAACATGCTAAAAACGTATTTAAAAAACAACTTAAAAAGCAATTCCGGAAAAGACGCATAGTGGGATAAGGTCTCCACTTAAAAGGCTTATTGAAAGAGGAAGGTCTTCAGTAGAAAAGATAACAGAGATGGCGCCTGTCTAATCTTCAAAGGGAGGGAATTTCAAAGGGTAGGTGCCACCACACTACAGGTCCGCTTCCTATTTTGTGTGGAAAGGACCTTCTGATGAGATGGTACCTGCAGGAGACCCTCACCTGAAGAGCATAGTGATCAACTGGATATATAAGGGGTAAGATGATCTTTCAGGTATCCTGGTCCCAAGCTGTATAGGGCTTTGTACACCAAAAGCAGCACCTTGAACTTGGCCCAGTAGCTAATAGGCAGCCAGTGCCATTTTTTCAGCAGTTACTGTTTTTGTTGATGATGATGATATTATAGATTTCTACTTATGAGTTCCCTAATTTCTTCTAGATGAATAAGGACACCATGGAGAAAGCATTGAGCCCCGATATGCTAGCTACGGATCTTGCCAACTATTTGGTCCGCAAAGGGGTGAGTATCTAAAGCAGGGCTAGCCAATCTGGTGTCCTCCAGATGCTGTTGGACAACAAGTCCCATCAGCCCCTAGCCAGTATGGCCGATGGGCAGGTATGATGGGAGTTATAGTGCATCAACGTCTGCAGGACACCAGGTTGGTGACTCCTGATCCAAAGATTTGGAAGGTGTGGGGAAGGTCTGATCCGCTTGTATTTATACTCGAGGGCTATGATCATGAAGGCACATGATCCAGCAACATTTCTGAAGGTGAGCCGATTTGGGTGGGAGGCTGTCTTGGCATTCCCATGCATGGCACCCAAAACTGTGGTCTTTGGTCTCCTCTCGGAGATACCCAGTGCGGATTGCACAGTAGATGTGGACACTTCTTTCCATTAATGGCCACTGCTACACAACACACACCCCGCATATGGGTTGCAGATTACACAACTTGTTGAATGTAGGCCAGGGTTTGCATGTCCCTTGTCTGTGCAATGTCCCACAGACCAAATGTTAACCCTTTTTTCCTTCTCCTCCCAACTTAGAAATGACAGCCTCAGGGTATCGAGGACCCTACACTGGATGAAGACTAAGATTTAGATTTACTTATTGATATAGCTTATGTGCCTCTTGAGATAAGCAAACTCCAAGCGGTTCACAAAAGGACCATTCAAAACCCAATAAGCATACACATCGTTTCATAAAATCCAAGGAAGTTAATTAAAACTTTAATGGAACACAATACAATATCCACAAAAAATGAAAAAGGAAACTGCAGCTGAGCATATCTCAAAATTCCCTCGGGGAAAGCCTGTCTGAACAATTTCTTTTTCAGTTGCCTCTTGAAACCCATCACAGTTCAATTTCCTGAGGGTAGGTTATTCCAGAGGATGGGAGCCACAGAAGTCTGCTAATCGTGGCAGAGTCGGAAGAGCCTCCTCTGAAGATGGTGTGGATCCATTGGATCTACAGAAGGGAAGGCTCCTGATTCTGTGCTTTTCTGATTACAGATGCCGTTCAGACAAGCCCACACGGCCGTTGGCAAGGCAGTCCACTTAGCTGAGAACAAAGGAGTGACTCTTAACCATCTATCTGTGGAGGACCTGAAGAGCATCACGTAAGTGTTGGCCTTGCAAATTCTTGGCTTTTAAACTCCTTTCCAGAAAGCTAAACACCAAGTTTCTAGCTCTTAGGGCTACAGACGGGATGCTGTGTCAACATCTGTGCAATGCTTAAAAAGCTATAGTAATCCTTCCAGGAGCCATCCAAGGTAGATCATGATCAATCCCTCACTGCAGAATTTGGGGGAGTTCTGCCTTTCCCTGGTGCCAAAAAGATGTCAAGGAAGGCACCAGGTGGACACTGGGGAGCGCATTCCATAGATGGGGAGCTACCACTGAGAAGGTCCTCTCCAGTGTCACTGCCCTGTGAGCCTCCCTCAGAGGGGGGACCTGTAGAAGGGCCTCTGCAGAAGATCCAAGGGGCTGGGTAGGTTGGTATCATACACAGTCTATGTGTGTGTTATGTGCCTTCAAGCTGATTTTGACTTATGGCGACCCTATGAACCAGTGACCTCCAAGAGCATCTGTCATGAACCACCCTGATCAGATCATGTAAGTTCAGGTCTGTGGCTTCCTTTATGGAATCAATCCATCTCTTGTTTGGCCTTCCTCTTTTTCTATTCCCTTCTGTTTTTCCCAGCATTATTGTCTTTTCTAGTGAACCATGCCTTCTCATGATGTGTCCAAAGTACGATAACCTCAGTTTCATCATTTTAGCTTCTAGTGACAGTTCTGGTTTAATTTGTTGTAACACCCAATTATTTGTCTGTTTTGCGGTCCATCGTACCTGCAAAGCTCTCTTCCAACACCACATATCAAATGTGTTGATTTTTCTCTTATTTGCTTGTTTCACTGTCCAACTTTCACATCCATACATAGAGATCGGGAGTACCATGGTCTGAATGATCCTGACTTTAGTGTTCAGTGATACATCTTTGCATTTGAGGACCTTTTCTAGTTCTCTCATAGCGGCCCTCCCCAGTCCTAGCCTTCTTCTGATTTCTTGACTATTGTCTCCATTTTGGTTACTGACTGTGCCGAGGTGTTGATAATCCTTGACAAGTTCAATGTCCTCGTTGTCAATTTTAAAGTTACGTAAATCTTCTGTTGTCATTACTTTAGTCTTCTTGACAGTCAGCAGTAGTCCTGCTTTTGTGCTTTCCTCTTTGACTTTCATCAGCATGTTTCAAATCATTACTGGTTTCTGCTAGTAGTATGGTATCATCTGCATATCTTAAATGATTGATATTTCTCCCTCTAATGTTCACACCCCTTTCATCTTGGTCCAATCCCACTTTCTGTATGATATGTTCTGCGTATAGATTAAACAAATAGGGTGATAAAATACACCCCTGTCTCACACCCTTTCTGATGGGGAACCAATTGGTTTCTCCATATTCTGTCCTGACAGTAGCCTTACAGTATAGGTTGCACATCAGGACAATCAGATGCTGTGGCACCCCTTTCGCACCCACCGGCCAACCTTTGACTGACATTTGCCCCCCCCCTGTCTTCCTGCCCCCTCCAGCCCCATGATGGGGAGCGATGTCTCCCAGGTGTTCAACCAGCAGAGCAGTGTGGAACAGTACAGCTGCCCTGGCGGGACGGGCAAGGGCAGCGTCCGTACACAGATCGAGCAACTGAAGGAACTCCTGAAGAAGCAGAGAGAATAAGCTTTTGCATTGGAACGGTCCCTTTGCTGTGGGTTTTGCTGATCACGTTTAATCCTGAGTTAATAAAACACAGTGATGGTTGAATACAGTGACAGTATGACTATTTCCTGTGGACGTGTTGTAACCTGGATGACCTAAACGAAGCTCACAGGCCACTGGTGGTCCATGGGCCACCGTTTGGGAACCTCTGGTGAAAGGCATCGTGGAAGAAGCTGTATGAACGCCGCCGCCCCCTTTCTAGTGACATAACGAAAAGTTCAGATGGGGGGGGGAGTATACACACATCCCCGTCTGAAAGACTTCACTCATCCTGCCTTCAGTAGCTCTCCCAAGTGAGTGGTTTAGCAGTCGAGGTGCGTTTGTGGTCTTAACACTGAATACACATGACTCTTTCCAAAAAAGGCAAGAAAATCTCTGCCTCAAGGTCCTAACCATTTAAATGTGAAGGGGAAATGGAGAGGCGTTCTGGGGGGACGGTGCAGCCATAAGGAACTGTGGAAGAATTGTTTAAGGACTGATAAACTCTTAGGTCCCTTTAAAGAAGACTGGCTGAGGGTTGTATAAGGAGGAAAAGAAAAAGTGGGCGGTCATTGGACTAGTATGGGAAATAAGGGCAGGGAATATAATCAGCCTCTAAAATGGCCAATCAATTTTTTTATAAATTTCATTTCCATTTCGAATTGGTGTACTGCCTTTCCATGACACTGAACTCAGGGTGATTTTACAAGCCATAGAAATGCTTTTCTTTTTTACAACACTTCAGCAATCCCTGAGTCATCTTATAACCATTCAAAAGACAGACAATAAACCAAAAAAATCCAAGGATCCATCTCACGTACAGTATTACAACAAGATAAACCCAGCAAAGAAATCATCACAGCCAACCAAGACGGCATCCAAGGGCGCTGCAGGTTAACAAAGGATGCGAGGCATGCTTGAGCAGCTGGTGCAGTAAAAGAAGAGGGAACAAATGCCTTTCAAAGCTTGCAGGGCCGTCGCTCAGCCTAACTTACTTCACAGGGTTGCTAGGAGGATAAGATCAGGAGGGGGGGAACCATGTTTGTACGCCACCTTGAGCTCCTTGGAGAAGGTCAGGTGGGATACTAATGTAATAATGATGATGATGAAATAAATAAACAAAACTACCCCTAACCATTGGCTGGGAGCTGAAGGGTGTAGCTGGGTAGTGGCAAATTCAGAAATACAGGATTCCTTCATGATAGTGACAGGCAAGCCCAATTTTTGCGGCTGGGTTGAGAATGAGCTCTTTGTTCACGCCTCCTTCCACAACAACAGACGTCCCTAGGGGCCAATAAACACGAATGGGGAAGTGTTAGCTACTGAGAAGAGTCTTCTCAGTGGCCGACTCACCTCTTTTCTGATAGGCTCCAATCAGCAGGAAAGGGCAAGGAAGCATGATAGAAGACTCTTCTCAGTGGCTAACACACTCCCCTTTCGTGCTGTTTGGCTCACAGGATGCTGGAGACAGAGACCCTGCTCCCAAAAAAGCAAGGTGTCTAAGGCTCCCCCCCCCGAGACCCCAAAAGACTACACCCCTGGGTGGGAGTTGGAGTCCAACAACATCTGGAAGGGGTCACAGACGCTCCCCATCCCTGCTTGGTCCATTTGAACCCCTGCCAGTAAATGTGGGACTCCTCCAAATGCCCCCCAAAGGACTATTATTATTATTATTATTATTATTATATATCCCACCCTTCCTCCCAGCAGGAGCCCAGGCCTCCTTCCTTCAGTTTGCTCCCAGCAGAGCCCTGGCAAGCGCCCTCAAGCAACATGGCTGCTGCTGACGCAGGGATGGTGTGGGTGGGTGGATCATGTGACTGTGCAGGAGGTGGGAGGAAAGGCTGGGATTGGCTCCTGCCCAGTCAGCTGGGTGGAAAGGTCAGCTGACTGCTTCTCCAGCTCCTGCAGAGTGCCAGGCTGACTGAAGGCGGGGAGATGCATCTGGCGTGGCTCTGCGCCCTCTGCCTGGCCCTGGGGGGCTGCCAGGCTGGTGCCCTGGGTGGAGGGATGCTGTACCCGCGGGAATCGCCCTCCAGGGAGTTGAAGGAGCTGGGTGGCCTCTGGAGCTTCAGGGCAGACTGGTCAGAGCGGAGGAACGCAGGGTTTGTGGAGGGCTGGTACAAGGGACCCCTCTCCCAGGTAAGCAGCACAAACCACCCTGTTCAGATCTTGTAAGTTCAGGTCTGTGGCTTCCTTTATAGAATCAATCCATCTCTTGTTTGGCCTTCCTCTTTTTCTACTCCGTTTCCCCCAGCATGATTGTCTGTTCTAGTGAATCAGGTCTTCTCATGATGTGTCCAAAGTATGATAACCTCCGTTTCATCATTTTAGCTTCTCGCGATACAAAAAGGATATTGTGGAGCTGGAACAGGTGTCAGAAAAGGGCAGGGGGGGGGAGGATGGAGCAACTTCCCTATGAAGAAAGGTTGCTGCATCATTTGGGGGCTTTTTAGTTTAGAGGAAAGGCGACATAACAGAAGTGTCTAAAATGATGCGTGGCATGGAGAAAGTTGATAGAGGCACATGGAGGCTTATCTTAGCTCTCTGGACAAATAGCGATTGGATAGGTGTGGCCTTTATGTATATGCAAACAGGGCTTTGGGATCTTTGGAAGCTTATGGAGGGAGAAGCTGTCATTGATTGCCCTTCAGCTTTGATGGAAAGGAGAAGTTTAGCGTGTCAGGAAGTTGCTCAGAGTTTCTCTGTGCAAGAGTGAGACAAGGAACCGTTGAGTGCAAAGTTGGGGAGATTTTGCATCCCCTATCAGCAGGAAGCGGCCTTGTGTGCGTGCAAATCAAGAAACAAAGAATGTTTATTCATTTAAATCATTTTTTAAAAAATCCTGCTCTTTGGCTGAAAAAGCCTTCCAGAGCAGTGTGGAAATATCAATAATCAGACAGGCCTTGCCCTCAGGTTTCCAATGTAAAAGGCAAGACCCAAAATGAATAGGAAGGAACCTTGCAGTGGCCTCATGCCTGTGATGGGCAAAAAGAGTGCAACACTTACATTTGTAGAGTAAAAGTGAGATGGACCTTTGGCCGACCCAGCAAGGCTCTTCTTGTGGTCTTACGTCAATGAAATTAAAGTTTTACACCACACCTGTAAAAGCAAGAGTAGTTTTCCCAATCATACACTGACTCAGCTGTTCAAAAACAGTATCAGACAAGACCACATCATTTAACTGGTTTTAATCACAGATTCTTTTTCCAAAACAACTCCCAATTCCACTTGCTTTAGTTTTTTTAACAGATGGGGTTTTTTTAATTACTAATTTTAATATTGGATTTTGTTTTATTACAGCATCCTCATACCTGGGGTTGCTTGAGAATTCCAAGAAGCTTCCCAAATCAGCGCAGTTTTGAAATCAGTGGCTAAAATGTTTTAACTGCAGTTGTGTTTTGGAATGTTTTCAACTGTTTTTAGGATGTTTTTCTTCGTGTTAAATTATTTTGCTTATGTTTGCTGCCCTGTGATCCTTCAGTAGGAAAGGCAGGATATACATTCAAATAATAACAATAATACCAGGGCAGTTTAGAAAGCTTCAGTCGGCTATTTTGATTCAAAATAGCATCCAACTGCATCTAAACAGAGACAACATCATAAACCAATATGCCAAATTTAGTTACAGTATCTTAAGAGGTGCCAAAATGCATCGTAAACAACTTTCCAAAATATATAGTAGATTGTTTTGATGATCTGGAAGTTGTTTAGCTCTAGAGTGGCATATGCATTTAAAACAAGTGAAAAAGAAGGAAAGAACCCTAAACATGTAAGTGAAACATCTTGGCATAGACTCAGGGTGGTCGAAGAGTGATAAATATGCATATTTGGCCCTTGCACATCTTACATTACTGGCACAAACAAAACACACAGAGAGAGTGAGTTTTGGAAAAGCATAAAGAATGTGCATTTCAAGAAAATTCAATGCTCCATAATAACTATTTATAGCTGTTTAAAAGTGATACTGTATGCTTCAAAAAAGTTGAGTAAAATCAAGTTTGCAGCTCTCCAAAGTTTTAGGCTTTAGGTTGATCCAAATCATTAGGAAACATAAATAGTGGAACATAAGAGGAAGTTAGGTCTTTGTAGCTTCAAAGCAGTTGCTGCTTGTTCGTGCCCTCTACTGGCTGCCTGAGAGTAGTCCCACCTTAGATTCTGGCTATGCTCCTGTGCCTTTAACAATAGCCTGATGCACAGAGACGATTTAGCAGGTCAGATTTACCCCATCATTTTATCCTCATGCCAGGAAAAACTTCGGCATGCTAAGTTGCTCTGCGTCAAGCAGATTTTCAACTGGACAGGAGCAGAACCATAAAACAAGTTGGCAACCCTAAAGAAAAATTTGCCAGAGTTTATTTGGTTGTTTCAGAATGTATAAGCTGCTATACGTTCAGGGAATGCCTAAGTGGTTTACGAAACAGAATACAAATTGCAAGCCAGACCACACAGACTTTTACCTTGGCCTTTGACAGTTGAGGAGGTATGCCGGCATACAGTTCTTCCCTGTCATTTTCATGGGGGAATCCTACAGAATACAGGAGTGTGCATGTGCGGAAAGGGCGACATGTCCAATGACGTTCATTGGTGTGTCACACCACCCTGCTGCACATGAACATGTAGCGCCACGCGAAGGCATATCAGACCAAAGGCTGCAGCTCCATAAGGCAACAGGGCCTGCAATGTGAAAGCTGTAGAAATTGGGACAGGAGCGCTGCCGCGATCATCAGTAAAACGAACGCAATAAGCCCCACATGTCTGAATGCAGCCAAGAGCATGTTGCAGAATACACCCACCATAACACCCCAGCTGGAGGGGCCCCTAGTGCCACAGCGCTAAAACCACGTGCAACTTGCCAAGGGCTACATGCCAGTAGTGGGCAGAGCCAGAAGCAAAAGTGAGCAGAGCAAGAAAAGGACATTTTACACGTGTCCAGTAGGCTGGTTTTCACACACTCTCGCACCACCGTCCCATCCTCCACCTGGGCGAGGAAGAGGCATCATCAGAGTTCAAACACCCATTCCGGCGGGGCAAAAACGAGCAAGGAGGCTACATAGCAGGACTGGGGACGGGTGTGGGCTTGGGAGGGTCCCAAGGCCCAGATACAAAGGCTTGGAGGGCCACATTTGGCCACCCGTCTTGAGGCTTCTCACCCCTGGTATATTATTATTATTATTTCCATTTATTGACCGCTTACTATCTAAAAGATCTCAAAGCGGTTTACAGTAGAATACACAAGGTACAATAAAAATATATCAAATTAATTTACAAAGCAAAACGCATAAACAATATCCATATCCATAAACATATACATAAACACAGTATAAAAGTCAGAATTCACCAAGGGCTTTATACCCCAGTAGGAAAAGCTTGAATCTAGCTCAATAGCAGGTTGGCAGCCGGTGCAAAACGTTCAACAGGAGCGTGGCACGCTTTCCGGTCGGTTGCCCCGGAGGGCGCCAGCTGCGGCTTCCAGACCAAATTCTGGATCCAAGTCTGAGAACGGCTGCATTCCCCTGTAATGCGTGCCTTCATCCCTTTCAGACCGGGCCAGTGATGGACATGCCAGTCCCTGCGAGCTTCAACGAGATCACGCAGGATCCAAAGCTGCGCGACTACATCGGCTGGGTTTGGTACGAGAAGGAGGTGCACCCACCCACCCGCTGGCTCCTGAAGGACGCCAGGACGCGCGTGGTGCTCCGAATTGGCAGTGCGCACTATTATTCCATCGTGGTGAGTGTGAGACCTGCAGGCGACATTTGGGCTACACAACTCCCCACAGACGCCTGCCTGGTTTCTGAAACCGTTTTAAGTGCCTTTTTACAACAATTAAACATTTTTGAAACTATGAAAACAAGCAACAGATTGAAAAGAGATTAAAACGCATCACTGTCTACATGTCTAGATCGGCTTGCCTAAACAATAAAGTGTTAAGCAGGCTACAAAAAGAATACAGCAAAGGCGGCCTGCCTGATGTCAAGAAGCAGGGAGTTCCAAAGAACAGGTGCTGCCACACTAAAAAGAACGGAAAGAGCATTATGTGGTACTTGTAACGGGGCCAGTTCTGCAGATCAGAGTAGAGATGTAACATTTCCAGAAATTTTGAAGCCATGGAAAAAACCTGGTTTTTCAGGGTTTTTTGGCGAGAAAATGGAAATTTTCAGAAAAATTGAAAAAATGCATATTAGCACTTTTACAGATTGAAAGTCACTTTGTTACTTCAGGAACAAAAAATGTAATTATATACAAGTTGGTTTGGCATAAAATTATCACATTTGGTATATTAAAAGTACATTTTATTCAAACAATTATTACAAATTGAATTTACTTTTTAAAATTTTTACTTTTTTTTGTAACAAATGTAGATACAAACTCTTGAACTATAAGGAACCTCTTTCGTTTTGCCAGTTTATGAGGAGCAGGCAAAAAAATCTTTTTTTAAAAAAACAGAAGAAACCATCAACATTAATAAGAAAGAAAATTAATTATTTCTCCGCTAGTCCTCCACAGTGTCAAGCAGACATAAAGCATCCATTCCCACAAAAAGAACTGAGAAAAAGATCAAGATTCAATGAAACATTTTATTCATCATGCTAAAATAAAACATTTCATAATCCATTTTTTCCATCTTTTCCAATTTTTCAGAAAAAAAAACAAAAAAGGCTTCAGGGAAAAACCAGAAAAAAACCATTTTTTCCCTGAATTTTTCCAGTTTTTTGGGGGGGGGCTTCACATCCCTAGATCAGAGCACTCAAGTGGGCACTTATGGGATAAAGCGGTCGTGCAAGTAAGCTTTGTTATGCGCAAACACAGCCGGCCACTAAGGTGCTGCTAGTATCACCTGTTCAAGACCCCAGCGTCTAACACCTGCAGAGTGTGTGTGGGGAGGGCTCAGTGACCTCCGATTCCTTCCTAGACTTCTCCTCTCTTCCGTTGCAGTGGGTCAATGGGGTGCAGGTTGCTGATCACGAGGGCGGACACCTCCCTTTTGAAGCAGAAATCGGTAGTCTCCTCCAGGGTGCCCCAGGGAAAACTTGCCGCATCACCATCGCTATCAACAACACTCTGACACCTGAAACGCTGCCTCCGGGAACTATTCAGTATATGGAGAATGAGTCCATGTGAGTGCAAGGCCCTGCTGGCGGTGCACAGCTGTTCTCGTGCCGCTGATCAACCCAGCACCCTTTAGCCAAAGATTCTGGAACATTCTGTCCAGAACAGGTGAAAGAAGTTGTTTTGAAGTGCATCTTACCTCTTTTTATTCTGGTGTCCCGGTTGTGGTCCACTGGTATCACGTGATCTTGATGTTTCTTTGGTGTTTTTTAAGGGTTAAACAGATTATTTTCGGAGACCACAATAAATCCATTTTTCCTTGCCTGATTTTGCATGCAAATTTCCAAGTTTGGGATTCAGTCTTGAATGTGACATTTGACCAAGTGGTTGAGGCATGTTGGCATTTCTCAGTGGTTTGGCCAGTGTCAAATACAAAATCTCTCCAGCTGTCAATTTCCAAATATTGTTACATGTCAGCTGTCTTAACACTGTCAAATATCACATGCCATTGCATGCCAGCTATCAATACCTGTCGCGCATTAGCTCTTGAAATTGGATATTATTGAGGCATAATAGGAAAATCAAATACTGCTATTTGGTGAATATTCAAAGAGTTTTCAGTGATGGTTCAACAGCAAAATATGCTGAGGGGAACTGCTAGAAGCAAATCTATAATTCACCCGTCTACTACGCTCAAATAAAACTGTCACATCCAGTTTTCATACAAGGCTGTTCAAAATAGCCTCCACTTACTAACTTGTCACTGCAGTGTTCACATGTGGAATCTCAGACATTTAGTAAATATGGCATTTGGGGGGCAGCTAATACCATAGAGCAGGGATCCCCAAACATTTTTGGTTATGGAGGCACACTAGAAATTGAAAAATTGATTCTAGTATTTATTGTTTGAGCTCCGGGTGGTACCCACAGGATCTTGACAAATCTGTGAGCTGCTCAGATCCCTCAGCAGGGATTGGAACTCTCAGTCCTGCAAGGTAGGCCACGGGAGTGCGGGGGAGGGCGGAAATCTGAGGCCTGGTCACTATTTGCCAGTCCACACCAGCATCTTCACTGAAGGAAGCCTTCTCATGGAGATTGTCCATAGCAGATGTCCCCGTTACACAGAGGGGAGAATTTGAGTTCCAGCTCATTATGGTTTCCTCTATCGGGGGAGAGGGCATGATGGGGGGGGGAGATGGCGGGTGTTGGTTTGCTCAGGCCTGGGTGTTTCTCTTGTGCCTTTCAGGCCTCAAGTTCTAAGTTGGGGGCCTCCCACCCACCCACCCTCCTTGCATTGTTTCCCTTTGGCTCAGGTACCCCAAAGGCTATTTTATTCAAGACACAAAGTTTGACTTCTTCAACTATGCCGGGATACACCGACCCGTCCTGCTGTACACGACCCCCTCGGCCTACATTGATGATATCACGGTGACCACAGACGTGACGGGAAATGTCGGTAGGTGGTTGACGTGAAAAACAGTGCGATTGGGAGCTGGGGTGTGTGGGTGCTACTGGAGCACCCAGGCGGGAAAGCTTCTCGTGGGAACACAGCGGCTTGTGTTCAGAGTCTTGTGCCTTTTGATGCGAAAATGCCAGAACAGCATCAAGTGGGTGCTCACCTGTGACAGGGCCTTTTCAGTGGTGGCCCCCGTTTGCGGAATGCCTTCTCCAATGAGGTGCCTCTGTCTCCATCCATCACTATTAATGTTCAGGAGGAATTTGAAAGCATTCCTGTTTTCCCAGGCATTGGATGGGAAATTGGTGTTTTCCAATATTTTTAAATGTAATTGGGTTTTGGAATTTTTTAAAACTGTTTAGGACTTAAATGACATTCTTAGTTAACCAGATAACACTTAAAAAAAAAGACGAAGTGCTACTCCTCTGGAAATTGTTACATTAAAAAACTTAATTATTTTACAGTCTGCATCTGTATGGGAATTGTTTTTAAGATGCTTTAACATATATTTTTAAATATATTAAAAACATATATTTTTTAAATGTGTTAAAGATGTTTTGTTTTTAATGTGTTTTTAAAGACGTTCTTAGCGTTTTATTGCTTGTCATTTGCCGGCCTGGGCTCCTTGTAGGAGGAAGGGCGGGATATAAATTTAAAAATAAATACTTATAAAAGTAGATGATGGCAGGCCCCACCCCAGAAGATGCTTACTGTGACATATCCACACCATCTAAAACCAGAAGTGTTCTTCAAAACGATTCGTTTAGCCACAAAATGCCATCCCACAGAGTAAGATTTATTTAACTGGGTGACAGCTCTAATTGTTTCTCTTCAAAGCGCTGCCAATGCTCTGTCTCACCACCTTCGCAATGACCTTGTAAGATAGGTCTCTATTACTATCAAACGAGGAGGGGCAGGGGTGCATAGAAGGTGTGAGAGAGGCCCACCAAAGGACACCTGAGAGGGCGAGTTGGTGGTAGCGCTGGGATCTGAAATGGAGAGGTCCTGATTCGTAGCTTGCTGCCTTCACCAATGCACCATGGCAGCACCTCACCGACTTTGCTTCTGTTGGGACAGGTTTGGTGCAGTATTTGGTGTCGGTCCGTGGCAGCCCCCGTTACTTCTTGAACCTGACTTTGCACGACCGAGATGGTGTCATGGTGGCGACCGGAAATGGATCGGCTGGTGAGCTGAAAGTGATGAATCCTCTGCTCTGGTGGCCATACCTGATGCACAAAAGCCCTGGGTACCTTTACTACCTAAAGGTAACTGAAGCCCTATTTGGTCTCAGTTATGGGGAGACAGAGTAAGAAAGAAAAAGACCCCATATCTTTGCAGGTGCCTCTTGTTCAGGATTCACCACCACCACCACCAGTGGAGGATTGATCTCCTGGCCCCTGCTGGTAGCTGAGAAGAGATGGGAGGCTGGCCAATGTGAAGTAGACTTCCAACACCTTCTCTTTCTGCCGGGTTCAGACTATGGGTTGCCCTTGCACCACCGTGCAATTTCTCTTTGGGGCGCCTCTTTTGGGTGTGGGCTCACGAGCTTGGAAGGCTGACGCAGAGGGTGGCATTTTTGGCCCATAGGTCACTCTCTTTGCCGAGGTGGACGGTGCCACCTCCGAGGATAGTTACACGCAGCCGATCGGCATCCGGACTGTGCAGGTCACCCGCAACAAGTTCCTCATCAACAGGAAACCATTCTACTTCCACGGGGTCAACAAGCACGAAGACGCTGACGTGAGTGAGGCCCTGCGGCATCCGCTGCTGTTGCTGCCAAGTGCCGACAGCTGAATTGAGAAGCAGTGTAGGCCTTGCCCAGAAACTTTCCAACCTGGGTTTAGATGGGCAGAACAGGAGGGGAGATGGATTATTATTTATGGGATGTAGCTCAGTGGTATGGCACTTGCTTTGCATGTAGAAGGTCCTAGATTCAATCCCTTGCAAGAGCGGCTGCCAGTCAGTGTAGACGATTCTGAGCTTGATGGGCCAATGGTCTGACTTGGCATTAAAATCAGCCCTTTCTTCGGAACCATGAGGGCTGGAATCTTACTTTATTCTTAGGGAAAGGACCGTTGCTCAGTGGCGGAGCCTCTGGCTTGCATGCCAAAGTCCTGGCTTGAAAACTTGGAGAGCTGCTGCCAGTCAGTGCAGACAATACTGAGCTCAATGGACCAATGGTCTGACTTGGTATAAAGCACCTTTCTGTGCTCCAATAAAGTAACAGGCACCGTTTAAGCCATTGTTGATGGATGTCAGGAAGAGAGAGGTGGAAAGAGTGTCGCAAATGGGAGTGGTCCAGTTCTGGCTTCGTTTGGCCCTGTCAAGTGCCAGCATGTGCCCACCTCCCTATTCCCCTGAAGGAATGTGGCCCTCGACAGAGAAGGCCCCACACCCTTGCCCTACACACCTGGAAGTAACTCTCTTTGAACCTGATGGGACTTAACTTCTGAGTAGACATGCCTTGGATTGTGCTGACAGAAAGCTAGCATGTCAGGGAGAGAGCTAGAACTCTTCTCCTTGACATGCTGCTTTTCTAAATGCAGGGATTTATTTTTTATAATTTTTTGTACGGAGGGGTATTGAAGGATGAGTCTCCATTTAAGTGGAACAGTCCGGACGTGGGTTTTCCCGCTCAATGAGAAGTGATCCTTACTTTGCCTGCTTCTCTCTGCTTTGCTTTTCAAGCTCAATAAACCACCTTAGGGCGATGCACTTCATTGCGCAAAGGACTTCAGTCCTCAGCGAGAAGCCCGACATGAGCCAAGGATCAAATATTCCTCCTGCCAACTTGTAGACCACTTTCACCAAGATTGTTCCCCTACAGATCCGTGGCAAAGGTCTGGACTGGCCCTTGATCCTGAAGGACTTCAGCCTTTTGCGCTGGCTGGGAGCCAATTCCTTCCGCACCAGCCACTACCCTTACGCCGAGGAGATCATGGAGCTTTGCGATGCCTACGGCATCGTGGTGATTGACGAGGCTCCAGCCGTGGGCATGAGGGACAGGTGGGCGATTCGTGCTCTCCCTGAGGCCCCGAGTGATTGATATCCTAACACATGAAGGATTTTTAGGGGCGGCAGTGAAGCATTTGGAAAAGATGGGCTGAGCCGCCCTAATTTACAAAGGGGGCAGTGCTAGCAGGTGGATCTGAGACTGCCATCGACTCCGCTGCTCTGATCCAAGTGCCGTGGGCACCGGCCACAAAACAGCTGCCATTGGGGAAGCGTGGCCTGAGCTATGGTTATTTCCCCCAGCCAAGCCTTGTTCCTAAACCCACCTGTGTTCGGCGTGGGTGTTCTCAACTAGAGAACTCTTCCCCCATCCTTATTCCTTCCCCCCACAAATCCAACCCTCAGTGTTCCTTGTGGAGGAGGAATTGCTGTCCCTGTACGCCAGCAGCAGAGTTGGAGTTCAAACACCAAGAAGGAGGTAGCCTCTTGCAGATAATACCAGGCACATCACGGGGGCTAGAGAGCTTTTTCCTTTTCTTTTTTTACCAACTTTGTCCAATAAAATAAAAAGTCTGTGAAGAAAACAGAAGGTGGCCTTTGCATGGAATTACTAAGAATGTCATATTTGCTTCTGTTTCCATGGAAAACAGATATTTCCTGAGTGTTTCCGTGGATATGGGAGTGTCATTAGAGGTCTGGCCATGGCTCATTACCAGAATGTGGCCCCTGGGCAGGTTTCCAGCGGGGTAATGTGGCCCTTGGCCCAAAAACGTTCCCCCACCACTGGGTTAGAGAGGCAAGAGGGAAGAGTCTAGGCAATGAAGGAAAACTGGGCATGCAAGAATGAGGAAAAAGAGGCGCGCATCAGGAGCTGCGGAGGAAATGACTGTCCCATTTTCCCCCTCTTCCTTCAGTGTGAATTTCGGGAACAAATCTCTCCAGCACCACCTCGTTGTGATGGAAGAGCTGATCTGCCGGGACAAAAACCGGCCCTCAGTGGTGATGTGGTCAGTGGCCAATGAGCCTGCCTCTTCCCTGGTCCCAGCCGCTTACTACTTCAAGTGAGTATCGGCCACGTGAGGCGTGCCACGAGACCAGCACGCTGGACATCAGGACTCCCAGAGTGAAGCCTGAAGCGGCATTCACACAAACGGGGTGGGCGGCATTAGATGCTCCTCCGTAGCTCAGTGGTTAAAGCGCCTGCCTTGCATGCAGAAAGTCTCAGGTTCAGTCCTCAGCATCTCCAAGTCCTGGACAGCCACTGCCAGCTGTAGACAATACTGAGTTGGATGGTGCGCCTCAGCCTAAGGCAGCTTCCTATTTAAATCAGACCTTCCTTTGGAACCATGAGGACTAGGATCTTACTTCAAATAACTTGTTCTGCAACGCCACAGCTTCCAAGGAACAAATAAAGCTAGCTGGCGGGTTCCTCCAATTTCCCGTTGTTGGAGGAATCCACCAGCCAGCTTTATTTCTTCCTTGGCAGACGTGGCATTAAGAGGGAAAATGTTTTTATTCCACACTCAGTGCTGCTGGCAAATATCAGGAACTGCAAGTTTGTACCAGAATTGGCTAATCTTTATACAACCTGGTTTCAGCAGGCCCATATTTTGAATGAGGATAACGAATTCTTAAAATATATTCAAAAAAATCTACAAAAGATATCCAGAAGATATTTTCATGATTTAGGACTTTAGAAACGCTATTGGAATACAAAGGTTGTATTTGGATCACCCCCAAAGCATTAGACATGATTTAACCTATGATACATCCAGAATAAACTACTA
This sequence comes from Rhineura floridana, assembly GCF_030035675.1. NCBI lineage: Eukaryota > Metazoa > Chordata > Lepidosauria > Squamata > Rhineuridae > Rhineura > Rhineura floridana. The sequence continues at coordinate 1,809,761 of NC_084500.1, read as the reverse complement.
GAGGGGTTCACATTTACCAACAGTCATATATATATATATTCAGCCAGACGCCTTTTTGAAGAGCCGTACTTATGCATGAGGTAGGGACCAGCACAGAAAAGGCCCTGCTCCTGTTGCACCTCATACAATGGAGAGATCCAGAGCAAGGCCTGAGATATTGAATGGAGTACATAGAGTGGAGGCAGCCCTCTTAAGCTACTCAGATCTCAAGCCATTTTGGGCTTTCAAGGTTAAAACCAGCACCTTGGATTGAGGCTAGAAACCAGCTGATCACCGCACCGGGGTTAGATCTCAGAACTGAAAAAAGTCAGTGTAGGAGCCCATAGGCACAAATTTGCACATGCCAATTTATATGTATAGATGCAGATTTGGACTTTAAGTATCGCTGAAGGCTAGCGAACATATTTCCTATCTGGATCATCTCAGCCCTGGAAGGAAGGATTGCATTTTAATGAGTTAACTCGGCACTGCATGAAACAGTGGCTTTTTATTCCTTGCATGCAGGACGGTGATCGCCCATACCAAAGCCACGGACCCCACACGACCCGTCACGTTCATCTCAAACGCCGATTACTCTCGAGATCTAGGAGTAAGCACCATCCCTCTTTGGATCAATTGCTCCCTGTCCTCCAAGGGAGAACATTTATTCCTGGGTGAAAGCTCAGAATATAATATCTAAGCCAGCAGTGGGGAACCTTTGGCCCACAGACCCAATTAGGCTTCCCCGTTTGGCCTCTCAGATCTTTAATCCATCTAGATATTGGGACCCCAAAACCCAGAAGAGCCCCAGCCAGTGAGTGTAGACAATCCTGAGTTAGCTGGACTAATGCTCTGAATCAGTATAAGCCTTTCTATGCACTGAACTAAATGCGCTTCCCGCAGGCCCCTTACGTGGATGTCATCTGCGTCAACAGCTACTTCTCCTGGTACCACGACCCCGGGCACCTGGAGGTGATCCGTTTGCAGCTGAACTTGCAGTTTGAGAACTGGTACAAAACTCACCAGAAGCCCATTATCCAGAGCGAGTACGGGGCAGACGCCATCGCTGGCTTCCACATGGTGAGGAGTCTAGCCGTTTCAGCCCAGCTGCCTGCAGACAGGACACATTTGTTTGCAAAGAGGAAAACCAGGTGGTTGAGAGGGGAACTTATACCAAAGTGAGGGCAGTCGATTGCTGCTCCAAATGTGACCCCTCTATACACACACATGCACATGGATAAGGTGGTGTTTGAATTAGTATTTCCAGATCCTGATTGGATTAAAAAAGAAAGTGTCTTAGAAGTGAAACAAATGCCCTGTCGTTGGACACATCTTGAGAAGACCTGATTCACTAGAAAAGACAGTATTGCTGGGAAAAACAGAAGGGAGTAGAAAAAGAGGAAGGTCAAACAAGAGATGGATTGTTTCCATAAAGGAAGCCACAGACCTGAATGTACAAGATCTGAACAGGGTGGTTCATGACAGATGCTCTTGGAGGTCACTGATTCATGGGGTCGCCATAAGTCGTGATTGACTTGAAGGCACCTAACAACAACCTCTAGATCAGGGATGAAGAACCTTTTTGTCCCAGATCTATTATTTCCCCTGCCACCTCGAGTCAACTTTGACAGGTGGGCAGCGCCACCCACCTGTCAGTCATCTGACATCATGATGTCAAAGTTAGCCCGTGGGGATGTGGGGGGTCTGTTTCACCAGCAGAGTTTTCACCCAGGGAACACATTGGCAAAGCAGTGCCCAGCAGGATTGAACTCTCCACCAATCGGCTGACCTGTGGAGGGTTCAATCCTGCCCTCTGCAGGAGCCTGGTTTGCCAGCACATTCCCTGCAGATAAAGTGGTGGTGAAGCAGGATTGAACCCCAACCTCCTGCCCCTCTGATGTCGGAAGCCTGCTGCGTCTTCTGTGCAACACCCCTCTGGCTATCTGGAGGTTGCTGTCACTGTGTGCAACCCCCATTGGTTCCATGCGCTCAGTTCCCATCCATCTCAAGAAGGCTGCCTTGGGAGGCATTTTTAATTAATGAATCCTTGTTCAAAGCCCCTGCTCTTCCCTCTGCCCACAGGACCCCCCTCTCATGTTTACGGAGGAATACCAGACTGCTGTGCTGAAGGAATATCATGCCGTCTTAGATGAAAAGAGGAAGGAATATGTGATTGGAGAGCTCATCTGGAATTTTGCCGATTTCATGACCGCGCAAGGTATTGGCGACTTGGATTAGAGTTGCCTTGTCCACCCGCCAAACTCATTGTCTAAGTCATGGATTGCCAAACTGTGGTCCATGGACCACCAGTGGTCCATGAGCTTCCTTCCGGGAGGAAGGGCGAGACAGAAATCCAATTAATAATAATTCAGGTGATCCGCAGCATGTCTGGATTTGTGGTTGAAGGCAGCACGTCTGTCACATTTAGGTATTCATATTGATTTTTAATTATATTTTAATGGCTGCTTTTATTTCTTATTTTGCATTGTATTTCAGTGTGAACTTTGTGGAATACAATAAAATACAGTATGTAAGAAATAAAAGGAGTCATAAAAATACAATTGCAATTGCTACAAGAGGCGGAAAAATTATTAAGTCGTCTGCCAAGACTCTTGGCCGTTTTCCAGTGGTCTGGGAGGAGGGGGGGCAGAGTTTGGGAAGCATTGCTCTAAGTTGCTGTGGGGCTGTTCTGATCTAACACAACTTATAAATGTAACAAGCAATAATAAATGAATTCTTCCTCTTCCTTATTAGGGCATGACTCAGCAGGATTATGTGCATTTTGCATCCCACTGATTTCAAAGGGAGAGTGAAGCATATTTACTTGGAGTTTTATCCCGCTAAGTTAAGAGTAGACTCTGGGGGTTATATCCAGTGTTAGTCGCACTCAGAACAGACCCCACTGAAATGGATTTCAGTAGGTCTACTCCGAGTAGAACTCAGTTGGACCCAAGTTAGCCATCTCCATTATTTTCAATGGGTCTATTTTGAGTAGGGCTTGCCAATAACTCCGTTTTACAATAGTTATAAACCACAAACTTATTTTTTAAAAAAAATTATGGTGGCATACAATAAAATCATTAAAATATCATCACATCAGAAAATTCTGGCTTTAAATGCAAATTGTATCAAATGCCTCTCCTGTCCCTTCCCACACACCCACAAACATTAATGCCCATCTTCCTAGCCATAAGGACTAGAAAATTAATCTTAAAACAAAAAAGGGGGAGATTATGAAGATGCCGAATTCAATAGGGTAAGGCAAAACTGCAACTCCTGGGTGTTTGGGCACTAACGGCTGTTTGACGGCAGAGCAAACTGTCTGTTGAAGTGGCGGACTCTCCTTTGCAGGGGGCATTTAAGCAGAGACTGGCCACCCATCTGGCACCCTGTTGGCCCAGTTTAGGGATCCAGTGCAGCCTGCAGATGATGTTGTGCGCCACCTCCCATCAGCCCCAGCCAGCCAGCTTGGCCATTGCTCAAGGTTGATGTGAGTTAGCGTCCAACATCGAAAGGCAGTGCAGACCGGTGACTCCGACGTCAGCTCTCAACTCTCAAGCAGCTGTCCATGGTGCTGAAACCTATCCCCAAAATAGGTTGAGCGCCTTCAACAGCTCCCTGAAAGTTGGGACTAAAACCTGGAGTGGATTCACTGCCCCACTGAAATCAGAGCCACCAGTTCTCCGTCTCTGGACCAGAGTCCCTCTAAAGTCCCTCTCAGATCTTCCACTCTAAGTAAGTCGTTGACATTCTCCCTTCCTGTCCTACAGGCACAACGCGCGTTTTGGGTAACAAGAAAGGGATATTCACCCGTCAGAGGCAACCCAAAGCAGCCGCCTTCCTTCTTAAGGAGAGATACTGGAAGCTCGCCGAGAAATGCAGCCCCCTTCCACGCCCCATGTACGAGGACATCAGTTTGCCCCGAACTCAGGCCTTCAAATGTATTTGACTTATGTCGCTGTATTAAGCACCGCAGAAGAGGTTCAAGCTCACGGCGGTGCTACTGAGCATCCCAAGACAGACCACATTTCTGCAATGAGCAAAAACAAAACGTGTTTCAGCCGTAAAAGCAGGAGAGGGACCACAGATCCTTTCGAAGGAGCCAAAGACACATAAATGAACACCGACAAGGCGTTCCCTTTATTTTGGAGCAGAGTTTGCATGTTCCAGTCTACACATTTCTGAAGGAGGTTTTGGTTTGTTTGTTTAAAAACAAGTTAGTCTTGTTACATGATCATCACAGTCCTTTGGTCCATTCCCAGGAAGACCCCTGCAGCTGGACCAGTCCAAAGGGGCCAATCTAGACCAGCCACCTGTTCTCATGTCGGCCAACCGGATGCCTCTTCTAGGAAGCCCGCAAGTAGGACCTGAGTGCAAGAAGAACTCTCCACCCCCTGTGGTTTCCAGGCACTGGTATTCAGAAGCAGCATGCATCTGACTGGAGAGCACAGCCATCGTGTCTAGTGGCCTTTGATACTGCTATCCTCCATGCCCCTTGTTTGCTGCCCTAGGCTCCTGGGAGGAAGGGTGGGAGAGAAAATGACTAAATAAAAAATAGTAATTTGTCTAATCTTTTAAAGCCGTCCAGATTGGTGGCTATCACTGCCTCTCGTGGGATTTTGTGAAGAAGTCCTTTCTTTTCTCCGCCCTGAATCTTCCAACATTCAGCTTCACTGGATGTCCACAAGTTCTAGTGTTATGAGAGGGAGAAAAGCTTTTATCGTTACGATACGCGCTCCTATCGTGTCGCTTCTGGCTCCCCTCATCGCTAAGCAAAACCCCAAATGCTGCCGCCTCTCCTCACAGGGGAACTGCTCCATCCCCTTGACTAGTCCGCTTGCCCTTTTCTGACACCTGTTCCAACTCCACAATGTCCTGTTTTTTTCAAGGTGCGGCGACCAGAACTGTACACAGTATTCCAAGTGTGGTCACACCACAGATTTGTGTAACAGCCGTACAACATTGGCTGTTTCACTTTCAATCCCTTTCCTGATGATCTCACTGGTAATTTTTTTTCATAGACGTTGGTTCTTCCCTATAAATACATATATTTAGGTGATAAACCCTGTCAAAGTATAGCTTCTGTGAGAAAAATGAAGAGTGAGTTTGCATGGAAGAAAAGCGCATGAAAGACCTCGGCCCAGAGAGCAGGGAGATTGTGGGGAGCGTTAAGAAGAGAAGACAATCTATTGCACATTTGATTTGGCCCCCAGCAACTACAGGCCAGGTTCTACAGGGCTCTGCATCATTGGATGTCCTCGCTAACCTGCAACAAAAAATACACAAACCAATTCCACATGACACTGGGCAATGTGAATGCTTAGCTGCATTTGATGACTGGTGGTGGCATATTCCCACAGGCAGCTCATCACATAATGGACAAAAATGCATAAAAAGGGTCTCGAGTCTTTTGACTACAAGCCTGTGATTTCCAAACTTTGATTTCTCAGTTAAATATGAACAGCTTTTATAGAACATGGAGAGTTCAGTGCCCTTCCCACACATTATCCCAGTAATCTTTATGCCAGCCCTGTAAAGTAGGCCAGTCCTATTCCCTCAACTGCAGTTTATTGCAGGGAGGGGAAGAGTTGGTTCTCTAAGACCATTGGGTACAGGGGTTCCTAAACTCCCTCCCCCCCACTGACCACTTGAAAATTGCTGAGGGTCCTGGTGGATCACTTAATGATTTTTCTGCCTGTTGTGGCAACCATAAATGCTCCGTGCTAGGTGCTGTATGACTTTTTTATTGTATTTTTCTCGCTTTTATCCTTTATATTGTATTTTATAGTATGACAATTTGCATTCCCTAGAACTCAAATTGTAATACCATAGATCAGATAAGCAATAAAATACAATTAAAAATCAACACGAATATTTAATAGAGACATTCCACGGCCCACCTGAACGGCGCTCATGGACCAGTCTGGGAACGCCTGATCTCGTGCAGATTTATAACATATACTGGAACTGAACTGCCTCAATTCTCATCGTCTATTCACCCTACAAGGAAGGGAAATAAGGTGTCCTGAGTTCATACAAAATTGTTTAAAGTACTTTAGCAAGATACAAATTAGGATTCAAGAAATCTACAAAAGGAACAGGATTCAAAGGTTTAGCAGAGGACACATCCTCACTGGCAAGTCTAATACAAGGTATTCGCTGTTTGGCTTGGGTGATACAAGACATAATTTCTGGAAAATGTCTAAAGTTTGACAGGTGAACATATTTTTGAGGCAAACTACAGCAAAGATGGGGAGCCTGCAGTCTTTGGAGCACAATGGATTATAAAACACACTGCAAAGACATGCACAGGTAATTTCTACATTTATTTTTTTATACCAAAAAAGTTATGTGCAACAAAGAAAACATTCTGACATTATTTACATTTTTTTGTTTTAATTTCCCATTAGCAAAAAGTGGATCCTAGATCTCAGAATGTCGCAGTCTTAGGTTGAACGTAAAAATGGAATGACTCCGATTGAGACGTGGATGAAGTCGGAGCACGTCAAAAATAACTGTCGGAACGTACGAGACAGTACACACACCGAATATTTAGTCCATGCTTAATACAGTTTTTTTTAAAAAAAATGGTAACGGAAAACTTCACTTTCTTCAGACCTGTTTTGCTAGGTCATGTTTCAACAGGGTTGGCAGAACAGAGGGCTGAAGTTTAAATCTTTTAAATCTCTAGGCAGGTCTGGAGACACAGATCAGCAGAAATCCTAGCTTTTTTTTTTTTTTAATCAAGGACTCCCACTGAGCAGCAAAACCAATCCTTCAAAAGGTCTTCTGACTAATTCCGGGCACCGCCTGCTAACATTCTTTTCCATAAGGAGTTGCCCTTCACAGAAACATCCTCACTCCTTTCCAAGACTGGAGACTTCTGTCCCATCCACCACAAATCACTCCAAGCTGTCTTTGCCATCGTGGCGCCTTGCAGGTGTTTTGGACTTCAACCCCCATCAGCCCCTGCCAACACACCTGGAGGGCACCAGATTGGCAAAGGGGTACACTAAAGCAGTGAGAGGTAGTTGAACCATCTAGGTGAAGAATCAAGATACGGGAAGGCAAGGTGCAGTGGAGTTGTCTGCCTCAGGAACATGCCTTCGTTCAAAATCACCTCGCAAGCTCCCAGATGCAACAGCGATCCCTGCCCTGAAGGGCGTAGAAAATGGGTCTGTTTGACCCAGAAGGATGGCTTGGATATATCCCACTAAATTTTTGTGGTCCATTCACCACAGTTGTTTTCAGGAGGCTGGGGGATAACTGGTGGAGAATGAGGCTGGTCTCCAGTAAGCCTGGGTCTGGGCACATTTCTAGTAGTAACCTGAGCTTTTAATCCACTGGAAAAATGTTTTTGTCTCGGAGGAGCTCTGCTCACTAACTCTGCCTTATGCCCCCCTCCTTTGCCCCCAAAGATGCAGGCAAGCAACAACAGGTGCTAGGAGGCTTCCCCTACCCAAAACACACCCTCTAGGTGGAAACCCATCCCATCATATCCTCCCTCTCAAACTGCTTTTGCAGCCATGGTCCTATTCCTCACAGCTGAGGCATGGATGTCAAAGCCACATACACAAGGACAGCGGCATGGGCATTTTCAAGTGCCACAACGGAAGGGCGATGAAGAGGCGCTACCAAGAGAGACACAGTGCTTGCATTATTGGTGCTTCGTAAACAGAGCTGGTTGGAACACTCCGTAAGGGGCCTGCTGTTGAACGGAGAAGGGTGACAAGCGGGGAAAGGGCCCAGACTCAACCACTGGATTCCTCAAATGGCCATTACAGGGGCGGGGGGCACAAAAGCACCCCCCAAAAAACTTGGTTCCCTCCAGATGTGAAGATCAGTAACAAAAATGGAGAGGGGTGGGTGGGTTTTGCTTTTCTGCTCCGAGAGAAGGGAAAATACTTGTCAAACGAAGTGGGAGAGAAAGCAAGTCAACATCCAAGGTTTGGATTTTGCAATCCAGGTTCAGCAGGCAGAACAGGCCTACTGCACTGCAGCCAGCCACAAGGCTTCCCAGTGCCCCTCCTAAGAGAAGGGGGGGCAGGAAAAAAAGCTGGCCCCCAAATGCAGGGCCCAAGCACAAAAACCCGACGGCAGAGACTGGCCCCAGTTGTTTCGCCCTATAGCCCACAATCGTGTACAAATGCAACTCTGCCGCTTAGGCCAAAAGTGGCAAAGTCTCATCTCTCCCTCCGATACATTTTTTAAAATTCAATAAATAAACCTTTACAGGAATGTTTCAAAAGAAAAAAAAAATCTTTCAGAGCAAGGGCAAAATCTAGATATTTCCCCACCAAATTCCAGACCACCCCGGCACCTCCAAATTTCAAGACAAGCTTTAGCTGTACTCTTAAAACAAGATGCATTTTGAGAAACTCCCACACACACACACACACACACACACAGAGAGACAAAGAGCAGTTTTTAGTGTTTTCTTTTTATACATACATACAACAAACAGGACTCCTGTGCTTCACTCCAGTCCCTTGCTAGAAGCAGACTCTTCGTTTGGCAGGTATTTAAATACTATCAAGGACTCCATCCTGGGCACATGCTGGTTCCACTGAAAACACACTGCACTCTTTTCTTTTTTTTAATCAGACACAAGAGAAATCTCATTTAACACCTCGATGTTGGATGGTTTTTAAAAAAAGGAAAACTACCTCAAAACGAGGACTTCTTACACAGACTCATGAGAAGGGTTTAGACACAGATGGAATGGAATTTTTAGAGGGCGCTTTTCCAAAAAAGGTTAAGTCCTCTCGGCTATGAAGGCAGGAGGCAGCCCTGAACCAGCAGCGGGGGGGGGGGGGGGACGGGACACAGGGCATTTTGGCATCGACACGCTTCGGAGAATGGAGTTTTTTTTTTTTAATTTCTCTTGATGACAGAGATGCAGACTGTCCTGTGTGATCCAGAATGTCCACCAAACGATCTCTAGTCAACCATCCTGGGATACTACTGCTTGGATCACGTGCAGCTGGGCCGCACTGCACCTACTGCCCTTAATACTTGCAACCCTGTGCAACTGGAAGGGCTATTTGGGCACAAAGGCTGGCCCTGAATCTTTCACTCGCACAGACTAGCTCATGCAGGGGCCTCTGGTAGAGCCAGCCTGTGCCCAGAAGCCTCCAGGTGACTGTAGCAGCTATGTGGTCCCAACAGTGGCTAGTCACCTGTGGAGAGTGCCCTCCCAAGCGCTGCTGTAACACACACACACACACTTCCTCTGGCTTCTTTCTGGATAAATGACCACTTGCAGGAGCATCCTTGTTTTCCCCCCCAATGCTGGGAAAAACTGCTGAAGGATGACCGGGAAAGACAGTAATGTTGCCAAGAAGGGGCCCTTTCGAGCATGGCTGCAGCAGCTGTCAGACCGGGAGCTGCTACCATCTTCTGAGGCTTCGAGCCCCACAAAGGCCCATCCGTGGACTCCTGCATGATCTGGCCCTCCAATCCAAACTCACTGGGCAAAGCCTCCCAGCTTGGGCAGTTGGGTACCAGAGTGCAGAAAGGGCTCTGGGGAGAGCACAAAGCCCCAGCGGAAAAAGCAGAAGCCGGCCTGCGACTGTGGAGCCCACCCTGGAGCCCTTGTCAGCTGAAGCACAGCACAGGCATTCCGGCCTCCACAAACCAGACTTGGTGGGCATGTCCTTGGACGGCACTCATCAAGCTAGCACCCCTCTAGGTGTTTTAGACCACTACTGCCAGCAGCCCTGGCTGGACTGGTGGGGGCTGTAGTCCAAAAGGCCAGGGTGGGCAGCAGGTTGGTGAAGGCTGTCCTAGGAGGAAGCCTTTCAATGTGCTCAAACACCTTGGTTACGCGAGGAGCCCCACGAGAGGGGAAACACTTTCGATATCATACTGCAAAAACACTTCTGCCTGCCAATTTCAGACACTCCCACCCTGGCCCACTATTTGGTTTTTAAGACAGAAGGCACTTTTTAAAGAACACTGCGTTTCAGGACAACACGGAACAGAGGCAAATGACCCCCAGTGACACTCTACTGGCTTGCATGGACAGTTTCAAGAATTGTGGCTGAGCTCTGAGCCTTCCGTTTCAATCAAGCCTATTTCTTTCGCCTACACCTTTTTTTCCCATGCAGTCCCTACCCCTCCACGCTTAGGAGTGGGGAAGAATTCAAGAACCCTCCTAAACTTCACTTCAAAGTTGGTATAAAAGGATCCTGAACCACCGCACCTCTATGGACATAGTCTGTTGCAACCGTTTTCTGCGCAAGCCTCATTGAAACAAAAGGACAGCTACCAAGGACACCTGTAAGGGCCCTTGGCGATAACCCTTCGTTTCACTGGGGCTTGCATTCGAAGATTCCACTATGGGGGTACGCCCTCATTCTTCAGTGCATCCATTTGACAGTAAGTCACTGGGATCCAGTGTAATGTTGTAATTCTATAGAGCAGCTAACACTCAAACCAGTAATACTGTTTGGACGTCTGGCATCGATTTGAAGCACACGGCCAGTTCTGTCCATGAACCTGCTTTCTGTACAGGTTACCTATTTAAGAAGAAGGCTCTCCCATAAGAGATGCCCTATATCCCCTGGCCAAACTTTCTTATTAGCGTCCTCACGGAAGATCTTTGCCAGCCACGCCAAACAGGTTGTGTGTAGCACGGGAACCTGAATAAGTTCTGTTGCTTTGTGAAGACATACTCAGCTTGCTGCATCACATTCCATTTTCTTTAGACACGTCAAAAAAAAAAAAGGAATATCAGCTAATTATCCCTTGTTGCAACGGTCTTCTCCAGAGAGATGGGCTCATCTCATCCTCCATTTAAAAAATTTAAATAAAATCTCCCAATAAGAATTTGAAGGTTCTTCAAGTTGCTACGCGTCTGAATGAAACCAGCTGAGCCACAACAGGGTTCTCATTTTGCAAGGAGGCTGCTAGCCTCTTCTCAGCGTCATGAACGACGTTGTGGCAAGCGTTCTAGTGAAATCCCCTCGGCTACGAATACACGTTATGTAAACAACAGCAACATTTCCAAATGGTACCTCTAAGGTCTAGAATGAAGTTATCGTGATCTCCCGTTAAGACTCCCCCAAAACTGAATTTACACCTGGGTTGGGGGGAGGGGGAGCGTCCTAGCAAATGTTACCAACTTGAAATATTCGGGGGGAGGGGCACAAGAGCGTAAAGAATCTGCAGCTAAGAACTCCTTCAAAGTAGAGTTAACGCTTGTCTTTGATCAGGTCTGGACTTCTAGAGACTCTTCGTCGCCTCTTTGAATTTATTACACAGACATTACCACGGGGGCCCATTTTCTTTCCTTTCGCTGTAACTAAACCAGTGATGATTCAACGGGGAAAGCATCTGATATGGAGAAGAATAATGACTGGGGAAAAAACCCTTATTTTCCTGCAAAATAAACTCAAATGGAAGTCGGGTCTTCAGACTGTCAGTCAAAAGTTCACAGGGGGAGTTAGTTAATCCTGCTTGGGCAGGAGCTGCCTCTTCCAGGCCTCGTTCAAGTAAACTAGTCGTTTGTAGTTGATGATAAAGAGAATGAAGTTCAGCAAGTACGTGACAACACAAATAATGCAGAATTCCTTCAGCACAAAGTACAGAATGTAGGCCAGGTACAAGGATCCTATTACAGAGACTATGGAGGACATCATGAGGACTAGCGCTGCTACCGCACTTGCAGTCATACCTAGAAAAGACAAAAAAACCATGGTCACTGCCATTTCATGTACAGCTTGGTCCAACGCAGCACAGCCATTCACATTTCTCATTTAAAGTGCGTGTTTAATATACCATCCGAAACAGACTTTGAAGAATGGTTCATTCCCCAAACCACCCACCCCCTGATCAGCCGGAAGCTTTAAGCCAGTCCCTGCAGCACTAACCAACTAACCACTGTCTGGCAATGAGACAAGATTCGTGCAAGACTTTTGTTTTCTTACAGCGCTTACAAACCTCAGAGGTTACAAAGCAATTGTTGCCTGATCTAAACTCATGGAAACAGCAGGCGTAAGTTGTGGCAAAGGGCAACAACTCAGAAGGCTTTAAAGGAGGATTAGATAAACGCATGGAGGAGGAGGAAGAGGAGGTCTACCCTCAGCTATTAGCTGCAGATGGCTAAATAGAACCTCCAAGTTCAGAGGCAGTCTACCCCTGAATACCAGCTGCTGGGAAGAGAGCCATCCAAGTTGGTGGCCATCACTGCCTTCTGTGGGAGCGAGTTCCATAGTTTAACTATGTGCTGTATGAAGAAATCCTTTCTTTTGTCTGTCCTGAACCTTCCACCATTCAGCTTCACTGGATGTCCATGAGTTCTGGTGTTATGAGAGGGAGAAACAACTTCGCAACAAGGCTGAACACCACCCAGATATCAAAGACAGCTGGTTACCACCACACTGCGATAGAGGCTCTGGGACTTGCGAGGAAATTCAACGCATACAACGCCTGCGTGGCCCCCTCGAGAAGGTTTGCAAGACCTCCCTGTGTCACCTTATGCAGTGCTAATGCCATGCCGGCGTATCAGAGCACACACAAACACAGAAAGAGGTCACTTCCCCAAGGCACTGACAACCTGAAGTTTGACAGCAGGGAGAGGAGGAACAGAGGCAGCAGGGTGGATGGGAAAGAGGGAGCCAGGGTAACAAAGGGATGAACGTGAGTAACAGCTGTGTTACACAGCCACCTTGGCTTGCAAATAAAGCCCATCAAAGTTATTTTGACCACAAGGATTTGCAACCTGCTGAGAGCCTGAAAGCAGAAAGGGCTAACTTCCTTCTGAGCTAGTAGAACTTTCCAGCGTGGTTGCCTGGATTCTTCCTCACCATAGGTGACCAGGCGAGTGGCTACTTGCAAGCCTGGACGTTCACAGAGAACATGGTTTTTAAGGGGGGGATCTGAAGGACAAGAGGGGCTGAGCACAGGAGTTTGGGGAAGGAATTCTAGGCATAAGGGGTCCTGGAAGTACATATATATATATTATTTTGATGCCTGGGAATTGGCTGCTCTGCTTCAAGATTTGCAGGCCTTTCTGTGGTTAAGGCCCATGAGCTGTTGACTCGCCTGCGCCACTTCCCAGACAGGCCCTGAGTGGGAACGGCAGCTCAGCAAGATGGAGAATTCAGCTGTCAGAAGCCATGACGACACACAGAAGTTGTACGATCCTGAGCACTAGAGACAGAAGAGAACAGGAAAGGGGAGAGGAGGAAAGAGAAAAGGGGTCGACACTTACCAAGTAACATTTGTAGTACATAGAACGCAAGGCAGAAGACACTGTTCGGTTGATTTATTGCACTCTCTTTTCCAAAAATGGAACCCAGCAGGCCAAAACCTCGACCCCATCTGAAAGACAGCAGGCCGGTTAGTCTGTGGTGTATGAACCAGCTTCTTTTGCCGCTGCCGTCTCCTCCAGTGAGTTTGGCAAGCAGCAAAAGAGGCCTCACACATGCAGTTCAGGGACACCTACCGTACACACACGCAGAGAGAGAAAAAGGATTGAGAAAACAGCGCCAAAGCGTTCCCTTTCATCTAGCAGCCAGCTACGTTATCACTACCCATCATGCAACGTGGTGCTAACAAAGGCCTATCACTTGACGTGTCACAGTGGCAGTGCACAGGGCCGGCCCTGCTGCTAGGCAGAGAGGGACAGTTGCCTCAGCAACGGATGCTGGATGGGTGGTGGGGGTGATGTGGCATGGCAACAGAAGGGCCTAGCCCACCACCGTCCCGCTAAGCAAGCCTGTCCTCCTCAGGTGTGATGGTGGACACCGGTCTTCTCGTCGGCACTGAAGGAAGCTTTCACTGCCAGCCCAGTTGGATTTTGTATGCGGAAACAGAGCCTGGGCTCCGCGTTGTCCCTTGATTCGAGCCACAAGCACGCCTTGTGGCAGGCCCGGCTGGGTAGCTCTCTCTCCACCCCCTGCCCTGTAAGGACAGACTTGCAACCACCACCAGTGCAAAGAGACAAGGAACGGAAGCAAAGGCACGCCAAGAAAAGCAACACAGAGAGACCCGGACTGTTCAAATATCATTGCGAGGGACAGCCCTCCAAGAGGGGTGGCATTGAGCCATGCTGGACAGCTGCACATTGTACAATCTACCGATTTACGACGCGCTTTGTGCTTCCTTCATGAATGTCATTTTGTGGGCTTGATTTTACGCTGCTCACCGCCACGGCGATTTCTCCCCCGCTCTGAATGTCGGCGGCACACAAATTCTGCAAATAAACTCAACGAAGCAAGCCTGGTTGCAGGCAGCCCCTTTCGCCAGCAGGGGGCTTTCCCCCCCATCGCATTGCAAAGCCTCCGGAAAGGCGGCTGACCAGGAACACTCCCTGAGAACACCTCGTGACTCAGCCGGCACTCCTCAGCCCGGCCTGGCAAGCGTTCAAGTCCAAATGCCACTGAGACGCCCAACAGCGATTGGCGGTAACGGGCGGGAAGGAGCAGGCGTGGAGCCAAACTCAGTGCCCGCCCCCGTCGACCCAGACAGATAAGCCCCAGCTGCAAGCCCTTCAGAAGCCAGAGCACCATGGAGCAGGGAGAGCCCGTACCCGAAGGGCAGGGCACCTGCTTTGCATGAGGAAGCACCCAAGCAGGGAAGGGGAACCTTTGGCCCTCCAGATGTTGCTGGACGAGAACTCCATTGGCCCCGGCCTGAATGGCCAGAGATAATGGGAGTTGTAATCCACTGACATCTGGAGGGCCAAAGGTTCCCCACCAAACGAGTTAGAAGGATGAGGCAGCATGGAATGGAGAAGACCCTCTCTCTGCCCGAGACTCCGGCGGGCCACTGCCGGTCAGAACAGAGAGCAACCAACTCGATCAGGGGTGGCTAAGCCTTTTGGGCCCCTGGCTGCTTTCACCCCTTGCCAGCCCTCCTGCAGTGAGTACAGAGCCACACGCTCTGTTTTATTAGATATTTATTTTTTTACTTTGTTTCACAACATCTCCATACCACTTCATTGTAACAAAACCTCTACACAGTTTACCCAAAAAATAAATAAATAGCATTCCTGTATTTAAAAACATTCACAGAGGAATTAAAATCAACAGTAAGCAAAAGGATTAAAACACACAACCAGCTTTCTACATGTCTGGAACAAGCCAGCCTGAACACCTGCTTTATTGTGAACTGTACTTTATTTTTAGGAGCGCCTCCCGCCCAAACCCCAGAGAGTCACAGCCAGTCAGCATAGGCGATACTGAGCCAGATGGACCAATGGTCTGACTCGGTATAGGGCAGCTTTCCACATCTGGCTGAGAAGTCTTCTCCACTTAAGGACTCCGATCTTCTCCCGTTGTTTCACTCGGGAGTTTCCTTCCAGTTAAAGCACACAGTGCGCAACACCGTTTGATCCTCAGGGCCTGCCAATGTGGTGCCCTCCAGACCTGCACACTGGCTGGAGGTGATGGGAGTTGGGAGTCCAACAATATCTGGAAGACCCCAAATTGGGAAAGGCAGAGCCAGGCCGGTGGTTCCCAAACTTTCCCACCCACGGACCACTTGAAAATCACTGAGGGTCTCGGTGAGCCAGTACATGTTATGTTTTTTGGCCTGTTGTAGCAGTTTTAGGGTGCCGTGCTTGGTGCTGCATGATCTTTAATTGCATTCTGATTGCTCCTTTTATTTCCTATATTGCATTTTACTGTACTGCAGTTTGGATTCCCGTAGAACTCAAAAATTGTAATACAATAAAATGCAGTATGAGAAATGAAAGAAGCAATCAAAATACAGTTAAAAATTAATGTGGAAAAGCTGCGGACCACAGTTAGGGAACTATGAGCTCAGCACCTCCAAGTAGTTTAATTTCACCTGTTTTGACCCAGGCAAGGCAGGTGTGTAAATGACATTCCCTTGGGCGGCTGAACTGCCTCAACAGTCAACAATCCTTTACATGAGCCTCCCCCCACTTTGGGGTGTGTTAAGTCAGGGAGTGTACAGCGCTGAGAGCAAGCCTGATGTAGCTACTCTGCTGACCTCCCAGTGGTTTAGGCACATTAAAATCATAACCTTACGGTTTTAACTTCTGATTACGGTTCCACTGAAATTTATGGATCTATCATGTCAGTTAAACAGGCCTACTCCAAGAATAGAGAGCCAGTGTGGTGTAGTGGTTAAGGTGTTGGACTACGACCTGGGAGACCAGGGTTCGAATCCCCACACAGCCACGAAGCTCCCTGGGTGACCTTGGGCCAGTCACTGCCTCTCAGCCTCAGAGGAAGGCAATGGCAGACCCCCTCTGAATACCACTTACCATGAAAACCCTATTCGTAGGGTCGCCGTAAGTCAGGATCGACTTCAAGGCAGTCCATTTCCATTTTACTCCAAGAATGAATCATGTCTGATACACCTTTGGCCCTTCACCTGTCTGGGCTCAGCACAAAGGATCCTGCGGGAATCCACTAGGCTTTAGTGTAGATATGGGTACCTCTGTCCCAACGGTGCAAAAGGTAACCTAACCCTTCCTTACGCCCAATTCCATCCAGTTTGCGTTTTACTAAGCATCCAGCTACGTACATTCCAAGCTAGCAGGGAGGCTAAGGGGGGATTCTGCATTCACCTTGGAATGAGGACGCCCATTTGCACACCATGCCCCAGAGCCTCCATTGCTGTTCACGCCTGGGGAAAAAGGGGTGGCGGTGTCAAAAGGGCACTTTGCCCCCCATGTCTTGATTTGCTAGGGAGCGAGTATGTGAGAAAAGCGGATATTGTCGGCCCTTCCTCAGATCAAACTCTGCCTCCCCTTCAAAAGGCAGTGGCTGAGTAAGGACTTAAAGTAGTCATCTAGTGATTCCTCCTGCCGAAAGACTCACCAGGCACAACAGCCGATCCAGGGCTCCACCACTTTCAGCATTCGGAAGAGCAGCTGCAGGATCAGGTCAAAGGGGGCCCATCTAGTGACCAATGAGATGCCTCAATGAGAAGCCCGCAAGGGAGACCTGAGCGCAACAGTGCTCTCTTCACTTGGGATTCCCAGCCACTAGTATTTGGATGCATCCTGCCACCGACCGTGAAGGGAGAACATACCCATCGGGACTAGCAGCCACTGATAGCCTTATCCTCCATGAATTGGTCTAATCCTCTTTGAAAGCCATTCAAGCTGGTGGCCATCACCGCCTCGTGTGGGAGCAAATTCCATAGTTCAGCCATGCGCTGTGTGGAGAAGTGCTTTCTTTCCTCTGTCCTGAATCTCCCAACATTCAGCTTCACGAGATGGCCCTAAGATCCAGTATTGTGAAAGACAGAGAAAAACTTCTCTGTCCACTTTCTCCATGCCAAGCATAATTTTATACCCCTCTAACACGTCTATTCAGCTGGTCTAGCACAGTGGGGAGGAGAGCCAGGCTGGGAGTCCAGAGTCTGTGAGTTCAAATCCCCGCTCGTGTCTCCTGGGCATCAAGGGCCAGCTAAAGATCACCCCACAGGGCGTGGCTCAGGGGTTACATGCCCTGCCACCTGTGCA
Source organism: Rhineura floridana (assembly GCF_030035675.1). Classification (NCBI taxonomy): domain Eukaryota; kingdom Metazoa; phylum Chordata; class Lepidosauria; order Squamata; family Rhineuridae; genus Rhineura; species Rhineura floridana. Next base: position 1,792,333 of record NC_084500.1, on the reverse strand, counting down.
GCCGTGGGCAAGCTGCAGAGTCCCAAGGAGCCCAGTTGCCCCCAGCGGGCAGTTGCGGACAAGGGAGGGGCTGGCTTGTGCAGCTGTGGCAAGCTGAGCAGGCCCTAGCCAGCTGGGGAGGACTAGCCTCAGAGGGAGGCAATGGTAAACCCTCTCTGGATACCGCTTACCATGAAATCCCTATTCATAGGGTCGCCATAAGTCGGGATCAACTTGAAGGCAGGCCATTTCCTAACATGTCTCGTCTACACTAAAATGCCCCAAATGCTGCAACCATTCCTCACAGAAGAGTTGCTCTCCTCTGACCCTTTTCCAGCTCTACGATATCCTTTGTGAAGTGAGGCAACCAGAACTGGGCACAGTATTCCAAGTGTGGTTGCATCACAGCGTTGTGTAACAGCATTACGATACTGGCAGTTTTGTTTTCAGTCTTTACCCTAATAAACCCTAACACGGAATGAGATCCCCTTTGAGCCTTTTTAATTCAACGACTGAATTCTATCACATGAGAGGACATGAAGGCCACTAGTTTGGGTGGCTTTAAAAGAGGATTAGACAAATTCATGGAGGAGAAGGCTATCATGGAGGATGACTATCAGTGACTACTAGCCACAATGGCTAGGTTCTACATCCAGTGTGAGGTGGTAATATGTCTCTGAACACCAGTTGCTGAGGAGCAGAAGTGAGGAGAGAGCACTGCTCCTGCGCTTCAGTCCTGCTTTCGGGCTTCCCAGAAGAGGCATCCAATTGGCCACTGTGAGAACAGGACATGGACCCAATGGGCTCCCTCTGGCCACATCCAGCTGCAGAGCTTTTCTTTATGTTTCATGTGCATGCCTGTCTTTGAGGAAGCCATAGTCTTTCCTCACAGTCCAGCTTACAGTTTCACACATTACCCAATTTCAAACTTGGTTACCACCTGTGCACACAAACACACAAGCTTGAGAAAAATCTTGCAAAGTTTTGAAATGTTACTCAACATTGTAAAACCTTCCACCTGCAAAAGATATGAACTGCTGGCAAACATTTCAACACAGTAACGTGCAGGGCCATGCCAAGATTAAAACCTGATCCCCAAAAGATATTCCACATGTAACGAACACAATACTGCTGGCAAAGTCCACCAATCTCGAAGTGAGCACAGGGCTGAAAGTAACCAGTCACCAATGACAAACAGGCTCAGCTCTAGGTGATCAGAGAAAGCATGGTTCCTTTTAAGCCAAGAATGGCTAACACGGGGCACATATGGAGAGGGAGGCTAGTAACTTTCCTACACTCATATTGCCTAGTTCTCCCTTGAACTCAAGGCAGCTAAGTCAGCAGCAATTCATTCACTATTTTTATAAGGTCAAGTACTTCTGTAGTTTAATTCAAAATACTAAAACATCCTATATGGTTAATTCCAAAACACCTGACCTGAGAATCAGTGTAACTTTACAATATTACATCCTTCCCAAAAAATAAATTAAAAAAGGAACAATTTTCCAAGAACTGGCCAGACAACAAGGCAACAGGGAAAGTCCCCCGGTTTCTAAGGTGACCACACACCTGGAGCTTCTCCAGGCCCAAAGGAGAAGCAAGCCATTTTTTTGCATGCCATTCCAAAATACTGGGAGGGGGCTCCGAGCAGAACACATCCCTGTGTAGCAACACAAAAGGGGTCTTTAAAAAAACATAAATTAACATCTCCTTCAGGATCATCAGTCTCCAAAATACCTGATTTCCCCTAGCCTTGCCATATCGCTGCTAATCGTTATCAGGGCATCAAATTTCGGGTCTAGCTGTAGTTAAGCTGAAAAGAAGAATTATGTTCACTGGGCAGCACACAAAGTCCCCTGCTTGGCTCCGACTAGAGAGGTATCTCTTGGCCCAAGCCTCCTGCATTACCCAGAGTTCCCTTGGGTGCGAGACCACCAAGGTCGTTCAAGCACACAACCTAATGAACGGAACTAAAATCTCCATTCTTGGGGTAGAGCATTGCTACATAGGAAGCTGCCTTTTACAGAGTCAGACCTCAGGTCCATCAAGCACGGTATTATCAACACAAGTGAATGGCAACAGCCCTCCAAGGTTTCAGGCTCTACCTGGAGGTGCTGGGAATCGGACTTGGGACCTTCTGCATACAAAGACGGCGCTCTACCACTGAGCTACGACCCTCCCCAAAGCCTGTCACCTCTTCTACCTCAAGTCTGCCACCTTCTCCCTCCTTTCAACCTCATGCTGGCCCAGGCCCCAACCTGGAGATGCTCTGCCTTTCAACTGAATTGCTGGGTGGACCCTCCACCATCCTGCAGGCCAAACTATTAATTTTATTTATTTATTTTCTTACATTTGGGAAAAAAATGGAATTGGACTGCCTTCAAGTCGATTCCGACTTATGGCAACCCTAAGAATAGGGTTTTCATGGCAAGCGGTATTCAGAGGGAGTTTACCATTGCCTTCCTCTGAGGCTGAGAGGCAGTGACTGGCCCAAGGTCACCCAGTGAGCTCCATGGCTGTGCGGAGATTCGAACCCTGGTCTCCCAGGTTGTAGTCCAGCACCTTAACCACTATACTACACTGGCTCTCTCGCCTTTCTTACAGAAATATACCGCCTTTCTTTCACCAAGGAACTCAAGGCGGCATACATATGGTTTCCATGCAGTCTCCCATCCAGGCACTGACCAGACCCAGACCTGCTTAGCTTCAGCAAGGTGGTGGTCTCATGTGCCTTCAGGCCACACCCAGGGACCTATCCCAAGACTTGCTTTTTTCAGCTGTCTGGCCAACTCTGACATATGGCAGCCAGGTTTCAGACAACACTCAACACCTAGGAGCAGCAGAGAACTATACTGAGTGATAGCAGAAGAGGCAGGCTAGGTCAGCCAGAAAGTTTTGGAGACCTAGGGCAAATTCACATCATAAAGCACGCGACTTCCTCCAAAGAATCATGGGAACTGTAGTTTAAGATTGCTCGGAACTTGTAGCTCGGGGAGGGGAGGACCACAGTTCCCAGGATTCTTTGCAGGAAGACATGTGCTTCAAATGTCTGTTGGATGTGCTTTAAATGTGTGGTGTGGATCTGTCTCTAGTAAGAAACTGGGTCTGAAGGGCATCCCTGTTGTGGGTTAGCCAACTTAGTTCAAAGTGTAATTAAACAGATAAAATAGCACATTAGAAGCTGTGAGAAAAAGAATCTTTCCCAGCTTTTACTTGGAGTTGTTTGATGGAACAAACAAACCACAAGGCCCTCACCCAGTGCTGACAGGAACGAATTGTCAATTAGGTTTCGCACAGCACAAAAAAAAACACTAGCCACTGCCAAACTATTTTAAGGAGAGCGGGACTTCTCTCTGAGCTCTGTACTCGCACACATATCAGAAATATCTACCCGTCAAGACGACAAATACAAGCAGTGCAAAACTAAGACTTTTTTGACCAGCTTTCTGAGGAAAGCCTTTCACACAAATAAGATTTCCTCAGTGATCTTATGATGTTTAGCATGCCTCATGTCAATGACTGCACTTCCCCTCACCACCACACAGGCACATTGTTTTAAAACTATGCTGAAGTCTTTGCACAGGCTGTGCTGGGAAAAAAAGGGGAGGAACCAGTTTCACTGAATTGCTCAGAAAGTGGTGAAAACTGCTGTAGGTTCAAGATGTGAATAATGCAAAAATTATAGAATGCCACAGCACACACACACATGCACGCACTTCTGATTTCTCTGCTTATAAAATAAAGTTTAAGAACTGAATCACAATCCCCTCTGAAAGTGCAGCAAGGGATTTACAAAATCGTTGAGAAGGATTAAAGTGTGCTGTAGCAACATCCAGAGCACCTATCCTGAGCCAGGCCTTTGGTACAGAACTTGGGGAAAACATCTGCAGAAGAAATGAATAGCTCACCCTTCCCTTGTAAATAAGCCCACAGCAGTTACTAGTCTGTAAGTGTGTTTACTAGCCTGGTGGGGGCTGGGGTGTGGGACACCCAGAGAGCTCTGTCCTCCTTGCACCAGCCAGCTGCATATTCCCATGCTCGGCACGGAAGGAGAATCAGACCAGTCTGTCTTCCTTCTGCCAGCCTGTTCACTCACCCGCATTGTAACTTTGTGGCTGTTGGGACTTTCTCCATGTTGATGAAATATGTTCGACGAAACATGACTTGCATTTTAATATGTATATTGCATGTTTCTTTTACATGTTCTGAATTGTGGAAGCCCATGGCTCAGAGCAATAAAGACACACTCACCTACATGCAGTCCCTTATCAACTATGGCTATATGGTTACTGCTTAAATTTTTTGTTGTTGTTATGTGCCTTCAAGTCGATTACGACTTATGGCGATCCTATGAATCAGTGACCTCCAAGAGCATCTGTCGTGAACCGCCCTGTTCAGATCTTATAAGTTCAGGTCTGTGGCGTCCTTTATGGAATCAATCCATCTCTTGTTTGGCCTTCCTCTTAAATAAAGAGCTGTAATTGAACGCATGTGGCTTTGGAGAACAGCATTTGAAGCTTTGAGCAAACTCAACAGCATTAGGAGGGCAACACCTAACAGCTGGACTGTCTTGAGCACGCCTAATCATGTCCTGAATTTGGGCCCCTTTCACCAGTTGAGAACAAAGACAGAACAGCATCTTTTAACTCCACAAGAACCCCCCTTTCAACTTACGGTCCAGAACATCTGCCAGCCCCAACCTCACCCTGCCATCCCCTGCTGCTACCTTGTAAGCCATCACACAACTTCTCACTTGGTCGTTCTCTAGATAAATCTAGAGTCTCTTGATTCTTCCCCCAATCTAATTTCTAGAAACTGACCCTCAGTTCAACCAGTGAAACTTGTTAGGTGTCACCAGACACGGGCCTGTCTCTACGTTCTGATCCACTGAGCCCAAACAGTAGGGAACAGCGCCAAAATCAAAACAGTCCAAGTCACAGCCGTCAGTGAACGCAACCTCACCCCATTTCTTTCCTTTCCTGCTTCCACACTACGCTCATTCACAGCCACACCCTCTCCTTGCAAAAAAAAAAGGCGCTCAACGCATAGACATTCCTGGCAGGCACAGCCCTTCCACCATGGCTGTCAGCAACTTTATCCTGGAGCCCAAGGTGTGCTGCACCAGAATCTCTTCCAACAGTCTGGGGGAAAAACAAGGGGCTAAATTCAGTCAAGGGCCCAGACCTAGAATATCTGTTAAAATACGACACCCTGAGCAGGCACAGGTAGGACCTTCCCCTTCCTCCTCACTTGGTGCTGGAGAAAGCTTCCAAACCGGACCAGTGCATCTTCATTATAAAAACTACCAAAAAATTAGCCTACAGCCATATTATCCTGAACACGCCCGATCTCATCTGATCTCTGAAGCTAAGCAGGGTCAGTTAGTACTTGGATGGGAGACCGCCTGGGAATGCTGGGTGCCGTAAGCTTAGAGGAAGACAATGGTAAACCACCTCTGAATACCTCTTACCAGGAAAACCCTATGAATATATCCAAAAAAAATTCATAGGGTCACCGTAAGTTGTAATCGACTTAAAGGCATATAACAACAACAAACCAAGAAATCAAGCCTTCTGATATGTAAAGTCTTCTTTCCCCTCGAGTCAAAAAATGCTACCAGAGGGAACTATAAAGATGAGTAGTAGAGCCTTCCCTGGCCTCAGGCTTAAACTTTATTAAGGTATTTGATTTAAACTCCTCAACAAAAGACACACCCTAAAACCTTTCCCTGTTAAAAGCTCTTCGCTCCAATCTTAGAGGTTGTTGGACAATAACAAATTGCAGATTTGACACCAAATGGTCTCCACAGAAACTGGAGTGACTTCAGAAAGCAAGATACTCTTCAGATGGTCGTGGACATTGTTCACCTTTCTTAACCAATCTGTCTCCCAGTTTTGGGACATCATACCTACTCTGACGGAGCCTTTTACTCTTTTGATGGGCTTTTTGCAGGGCCACCTTTTGGCCTCACCGCATTGTAACATTTCCCTTTCCTGCAGTGTCCCTATAGCTCTCTGCCAGCTGAGAAGACTTCATACAGCTGATGAAGTATCCCACAAAAACCTCTCCCACAATAGCTGACAATGGGCTCAGGCTCTTAAATCCGAGAACTGCTCTCAGCCCTGTTCTCCGGCATAAAGTGGGGGGGGGGAGGGACTGACTGAGAAAGCTTTGAGAATTATAAAAAAAAAACATTTACCACAATAAATCTGGAGCCACCAAACTCTATATTGTGTTTGCTGCAACAGCAAAAAGGCATCCACCCCTCAAGAACGCTAACCCTTAGCATTGCTTCTGAGAATTCAAAACTCTTTGCACCCCTGACCTCAGCCAGAAAAAGCCAAGCAACCATTATTCATTATTCACCTGCCGCCAGTGCAGTTATATAGAGTCGGGATTTGAAGTTGAAAAAGGAATAGCTGCTTCCTTCCTACTCTTTTCGTCCCCTCCACTGAATTGTCGATATCCCATCACGGCCTCAGAGTGGGGTGAGCAGAATAGGAACTGCACCCTTTCCACATGCTCAGAGGCATCCCTTGCATCATCCAGACCCCAAGGAGACCGAGGCAGCGGGGAGACCTGCGACGGGGCCTGCTTGGGGGAGGGGGCAGGGGCAGGTTTGGGGGGCTCTGCACAAGGTCAGGGTTCTCTCCGGGGCGGGGCAGCCGCGCGCTGCACATCCTCAGAGGCACTCCCTGCCACCTGGATTACCCAGACAGCCGCAAGGAGATCGAGGCAGCGGCGAGAAGCGCGTCGGGGCCTTCCTGGGGAAGGGGGGCAGAGACAGGTGCGGGGGATCTGCACATGCTCAGGAGCCCTCAGGCCAGGCCAGGGGTCTCTCTGGGGGAGGGGCAAGGAAGGCGCGCTCTGCACGTGCTCAGGGGCACTCCCTCCCACTCCCCGTTACGGCGCACTCCCTTCCCTTCCCGGCATGCCTGACCTGGTGGCGATGGCGGCGGAGCAGCGGACGCGCTCGCTGAGGTCGCAGAGAGCCCGGTAGTGGAGGTCGCGGCCCTTCTCGCGCTCCAGGTGCCAGGCGTAGAGCGAGAGGGCGATGCCGGCCAGGCACACGGCGTAGCGGGCGACCCGCTCCCAGCGCGGCACGGAGACTCGCAGGAGGACGGGCGCCGCCATCTTAGCCCAGCCCTCACCTAGGCGGACCCGGCAGGAGACCCCGAGCCCCTGCGCACGCGCCCGTCACGCCACACCGGGGGGGAGGGAAGACGCACGCATGCATGCACGCGCGCCCCTCGCCCATTGGTTGGCCGCCGCACAGACGGAGAGAGGCCACGCCCACTCCACCACCACGCCCAGTCCCGAGTTCTTGCCGCGGCTGCTTTCTCCTCCTTTTCTCTCCGCTGAACGTGGCGCTCTCGGACGCGGAACTAGCCAGCCAATCAAGAGCCACGGGAGCGTGCGCCCTTTGCGGCCCCGCCCACCATCCCGTCTGCGCGTGAAGTCGAAGAAATATCGCGAGGCTTGCTTCGCGGCGAGGGGAAGGCCAAGGGGCGCGGCGGTATCCGCCTTCCTTAAGTGTGGGGTTCAAATCCCGCGTTCGGCTCGTGGCTGTTTCTCGCGGCTTCGCGGTTATGGTTATTTCGCCTTAATTTGAAGCTTCATCAGAGATTTATCGGCCCCGCTCACTTAATCCAGCAAGCGTGTAAATTTTAAAAGGTTTTATTTATTTTTAATCTTTTGCTTTTTAATTTTTTTAGTTGACTATACGTCGCTTTGAGTGCACGTATATGTTCATTTATTTATTCCCATTTATATCCCGCCTTTCCTCCAAAGGAGCTCAAGGTGGGGTGCAAACATGGTTCTCTCCCCTCTGGATTTTATCCTCACAACAACCCTGTGAGGTAGGGTAGGCTGAGAGGCAGTGAGTGACTGGCCCCCAAAGGTCACCCCGTGAGCTTCATGGCACCTTGACCCTGAAATCTTCAGTTTCTCCCTGAGAAATGTGCAAAGGAAAAGCTTAGATATGCAAGGCAAGAAAGTTGCAGAGTGTGCTTGTTGACCTCTCTCTATATCGAGGGTTCCCAAACCGTGGTCTGTGGAGCACCAGTGGTCCGCGAGCTTCATTCAAGCAGTCTGTGAGAAGTCTGTGGACTTGTGGTTGAAGACAGGAGATATCCAACACATTAAATATTCATATTTTTGCTACCCTGGGCTCCTACTGGGAGGAAGGGCAGGATATAAATCTAATAAATAAAATACTGATTTTAATTCTGTTTTTCTGCCTTCTTTTATTTCTTGTATTGCATTTCATTGTATTACAGTTTGAATTTTACAGAAAAATGTTTTCAAAAATCACACAGTCTGTAGCACAGGGCATTACTATTGCTACAACAGGCAGGAAAAGCCTTCAATGGTCTGCCAAGACCCTCTGCATATTTTCAACTGGTTGATGGGGGAAAACGCTTGGGAACCCCTGATCTACATTACAGTTATGCCTGTTAGCACAGAGAGCTCTGGAAAGTGCAAGTGCCTTCCTCGCTGTCTGACCTCTGACCAAATCACCCACCAGCCATCCAAGGCACATCCTGGTTTGATCTACTTAAGAGTCCTGAGGATACTCCATGCCTGAGCTATGACAAGCAGCGGTGGCCACATTAACACTCGTTAGCACCAGGAGCCATTTCACCAGGCTATTCCTCCCTTTTTCCTGAGTGACTAGCAACATTTCCGTTTCCTCCCCTGGAATTCTTTCCATTCCAACGGGTTGTTACCAGCAGGTGTGTAGTCACCCAGGGCGAGTGCCGCATTCTCCCAAATGAAGCGTAGAGTGTTTGAGGATTGGGATATTCGCAGGGAGACCAAAATGCTTATTTACAAAGCCATTGTACTACCAACCTTACTGTACGCCTGTGAAACATGGACCATCTATAAACGCCACTCCCAACTTCTTGAAAGATTCCACCAACACTGCCTCTGGAAAATTCTGCAAATTACTTGGGAAGATAGGTGGACTAATGTTAGCGTTTTAGAAGAAGCAAAGACCACCAGTGTTGAAACAATCATCCTCCAACATCAACTTCGCTGGACTGGCCATGTTGTTCGAATGCCTGATCATCGTCAGCTACTTTACTCCCAACTTAAGGATGGAAAAGGGAATATCGGTGGACAGCAAAAGAGGTTTAAAGATGTTCTCAAAGCTCATCTAAAAAAAGGTAACATGAGCATTGGGAACTGGGAAGCCTTGGCCCATGAGCGTCCCAATTGGAGGTCGGCCATTATCAAAGGTGCTATGGACTTTGAAGAAGCATGAGTACAGGGCGAAAGGGACAAACGAGCTAAGCCGAGGGCACGTCAAGCAAATCCTCATCGTGACCATCTTCCATCTGGAAACCTGTGTCCTCACTGTGGGAGGCTGTGTGGATCCAGAATTGGCCCCCACAGTTACTTACGGACCCACCGTTAAAGACCTTACCCTGGAAGACAATCTTACTTGGCCACGAGTGATCGCCAATGAATGAGTCGCCCAGGGTCTCAGGGGGTCTTAGACCCCCTTACCTTTTGGGGACTCAAGCAGAAAGGCTCCAGCAAGACCCAGACAGGTCCAAGGAACTGGAGCCCTGCTATCTGGATCCAATGAACCATTGATGCTTCACACTAGGCCTTGGCAACCTGTTGCCATGCCAACCCTGGGAGCTAGGAGACGGGAGCTGGGAGGCGTGGTGGTGACTTCCGGGCTCTGTGACGCAACCCGGTGGGGAGGGGACTAGAGGGGGGGTGTCCAAGGCGCTGCCAATAGGGAGAGCAGACGCCAGGTCGCTCGCGGAGGAGGAGGAGCGAAGAGCAGGAGGGCGGCGCCTCTGAGCACCATGCGGCGGGAGCGGAGCCGCTCCAAGGCGGCCTTGGCCATAGCAGCGGCCCCTGCCGGCGCGGACGGGGAAGAGCACGAGCCGGAGCGGTCCTCGCCGGAGCGCGCGGAGCAGCTGCGGGAGCGGGCGGACCGCGGCGGACCGCGGGGTCCCGGCGCGGGCGGGAAGGGCCGGAGTCGCCGCGAGAGGGAGCAGCGCACCAACTGGCGCTCCCCGGCTGGCCACGAGCGCAAGATCGCCGCCAAGCTCCGCGCCAGCCTCGCCAAGCGCCGGCGCAGCCAGCAGAGCGGGCCGCGGGCCGCCCGGCCCAGGAGCCGCAGCCGGCCCAGGAGCCGCGGCCGTGCCGACGCCGACGCCCCAGGGCAAGAAGATGCGGCAGACTGCGACTGTTGCCCCCCTGCCCAGGTGCAACTTCTCCCAACTCTGCGCAACGATGCACCCCCCATGCACGCACTCCCAGCTCTATGCAATAATGCGCCGCCCATGCACACATTTTGTGGCCCCCTCTATGCAATAATGCGCCCCTCTTCCATGCATGCACATTGTCCTCCATCTGCAAGATTGGCAAAGGTGCCTTTCAAAATCTCATCATGCTCCCCTCTCCACGCAAAGCTCTGCAGAGCCTCCCAGCACCCCATCCAGTAGCAAAACAACCCACCCCACTCCCAGCCAGCCCAGTCAACCACTGCCTGTTCCGCGGGTCTGCTGTGGGCCTGGAGCTTTATTCGGGTGTCCGGATTTGTGGCTGAAGAGCAGAGACAGGATGCCTATCACACTGGATGTTAATATTTATTTTTAATTGTGTTTTTATCGACCTGGGAGACCAAGGTTCGAATCCCCACATAGCCTTGAAGCTCACTGGGTGACCCTGGGCCAGTCACTGCCTCTCAGCCTCATGAAAACCCTTTTCATAGGGTCGTCATAAGTCAGAATCTACTTGAAGGCCGTACATTTACATTATTCATACAACAAAATGCAGTATGGAAAAATGAAATAAGCAAGCAAAAGACAATTAAAAGTCACGCAACATCTAGCAATGCACTACAACAGGCATGAAGTGGTACCCTGAGATCCTCAGCAATTTCCAACTGGTCAATGCGGGAGGGAGTTGGATCCAGTGCAGGACATCCCCAGAGCTAATGTGGTGTCATAGTTAGAGCCTTGGCCTGGAGACGATGTGAAAATCACTAAGTAAATCCTTCTGTTCCTCAATACCGATACCTTGTTCTCTGTTGAGATTACCGCCATCACCCCAGTTCAGCCAGGAGCCATGAATTCTCAGGGCAATGGGTACACCCTCCAATTTTCCAGAAAGTAGACTGTTCTCAGTTCTGTAAAGCCCCCTTTACATCCACAGAAGAGTCTCTGGGATCCCATAACCCCCGCCCCCCACATGCAATCAAATGCCCTCCTCCATTTCCTTTCCTTGAGTCTTCCCAAATGTGTTCGAGAACCATTTCGGTTGATTCCATACCCTAATCCAATAACATATCCCGAGAAAAATGGATGTACTCTACAAGATATATTTGTTCTATGAAGCCCTTTCCCAGTTACAGGCCAGTGATGTATTTCCCCCCATCTCATAATCTGTTTGTTAAAGTGACATCTTTTCTCTCTTGAGAAGCACCCAGTAAATGTGGAACATCCAAACAGCCCAGCATCCTGTTCTCACAGTGGACTATGGGAAGCCCCCAAGCAGGACCTGAGTGCGAAAGCTCTGCCCCCATTTACGATTCCTGGCAACTGGTGTTCAAAGGCATACCGTCTCCGACATTTAAGGAAATACACAACCATCATGGCTAGTAGCCGTTGGTAGCCTTATGACCCTCCATTAATTTGTCTAATCCTCTTTCAAAGCCACCCAAGTGGAAAGTCATCACAGCCTCCTGCAGGAGCAAATCTTGTGGGTTCAGACATACCCCAATGGTCCCATTGACTCTCAGCCCCATGGTGCAATTACTAATCCATCGTACAAAGACACACTCTTAAAGTCCAAAATAGCCCCACTGAAAAAATAATAATAAGGGTTGTATTCCATTAAGTCCTACTCAGAGTAGACCCACTGAAATTAATGAACCTAAGTTAGTCATGTCCATTAACTTCAATGGGTCTACTGAACGCTGAGTAGGACTAGCCTTGAATACCACCCTAGGACTCCCCCCATTAGCCACACCTGTGCTGATGGGAGTTGTAGTCCAAAACATTTAGAGGGTGCTGAGTTGCCAAAGGTTGCTCTAGGGCAATAGATGCCAATGGTGGTTGTGCATAGGGGACTTCCCCTTCTGTTGGCTCCTGACGGGTTTCCATAATAAGCGGCCGTAATGATGTCAGGGTGGAAGAGATTCACAGACAGGGAAGGAATTAGTCGCTTCCCCCAAGGCAGTAGAACCTGCATCTGAAGGTTGACCACCAACTTGTATCCTAAAGAGCTGCTGCAAATGAGGCTAGATGGTCTGTTGGCCTGAGGATTTAAGGCCCTTTGTTTGTTTTTTTGCAGGCTAAAGAAATGCCCAGCTGCTGAGTGCTGCCCCCACCGTCCCCAACAACAGCTCCTCCGTGGCTGAAGAAACCTTGCGCAGAGTTCGCTGTTGTGCTGCAGAATCTCCTCATGTTCGCCACGTTCAGGGCTGTTTTTGTTCAATAACACCAACGTTCTTGGGCACCGCTACCCACCCTTCCTTGCATTATTGGATCAAAAAAATGGGGGGGGGAATGTTAAAACGTCACCTGTGGGCCACTTCCCAGCATGACACACAAAATGAAAAAAATTGGACTTTCCCCAACCTGTAGGGCAATGAATCCACTTTGGGATTTAGTCCCAGAGCTGTCCAAGGTGCTTGAAAGTTCAGACAAACCTGGGGCAGATTCACTGCCCCACTGGCATTGAAGCCACCAGTCTGCACTGCTAATCTTGGCAGTAGAAGCCTGCAGATGATTTGGTCTACAACTTATTTATTTATTTATTTATTTATTAGATTTATTAGTCGCCTATCTGGCTGGTTGTCCAGCCACTCTGGGCGACGTACAGAATAAAAACATACGAATACATTAAAATCTTGCATCAGCCCCAGCCAGCACAGCTTCTGGATGCTGGGAGTTGTTGTCCAAGCTATCTGGAGACCAACAGGTTGGTGAGGGCTACTGTGTGGTATCACCTTTCCAAATTAAAATTGGAGTCAAAGCTGAAAAGCAGCACAGTCAGGCCACTGTTCTCCATCTAGCTCAGTACTGTCTGCACTGACCGGCAGCATCTGCAGGTTTTCATTCAGGGGTCTCCCCCCCCCCAAGTCCTACCTAGACATTTCAGGGATTGGATCAGAGCACAGGGACATGACATTTATGAGAGCATGAGAGGTGTCCAAATCAGTGCACTTTGGAAAGCTTCAGTCGGCCATATTGATCCAAAATGACATCTGTACGTGCATCAAAACCTGCTCCTTCATCTCAGGAACCAGTATGCCAAATTTGGTGATGGTATCTTAAGAGGTGTTCAGATTAGTGCCGTTTTGAAATGTTCCATCTGCCGTATTGATTCAAAATAGTCCAATGGTATCCAAACATACACTGCTCGATCTTCAGAACCATCTTGCCAGATCCATGGCAAACAGTATTTCTCAACCTTTTTTAAACCACACCCCCTTTTAGCTAACTTCCTCCAGACCTGGCTCCCCTAATTATTTCATTTGAATTTTCAAAAGGATTGAAACAGCATCACTTCTAATTCAAAATAAAATGTTGGACTTCATAATAAAAAAATAATCAAAGTAATTCTAATTCAATATATATATATTTATTTACGTCTTTGAAAAATCCACCTGAAATTTAAAATTTCAAAGAGCAGCTGTTATTAATGCGAATGCCGATGCTGCATGGTTGTCACAAGCTTTGTGGATTCTGGGTATTGTGAAGATAGAGCGCATCTTTGGTCACTTTCAACATTCAATTTGTCGTGCTTTGTTTTAATAGCCATAAGAACAGAAAATCTGTGCGCAATGAACTCCTGTTCTGTGTATGGCTACATTCACCCCATAAATTTATTCCACTATTATTCTCCTTTAAACAGTCTGGGCTTTCCCCAATGTATCCTGGGAACTGTCATTTGTGAAGGGCACTGAGAGTTGTTAGGAGACCCCTATTCCACTCACAGCTACAATTACCCGAGTGGTCTTAACAATCAATCTCTCTTAGGGAATCCTGGGAATTGCAGGTCTGTGGCACTGCAGAATCGCAGCAGGGGACCTATGACAGCAGTCGGGGATGACAAAAAACTAAACAATGCGTTTTTAATTATAAATAGAAAATAATTTGTGGAGAGGGACCCTTTTCAGAATAATATCACAGCGGGGGACTCATAAGAGCAGTCAATTTTTTAAAAAATTGACAAACTTGGGGGTGTTTGTGGGGTCACAAAATGCTTCTGGGGGGAATACAGCCCATGGGCAAACCGCCTCTCATAACTGCTTACGCCGCATAAAAGAAGCGTGGGGCATCTCTGGCCCTGCAGGCGGCTCCGATGCCAGTGGCACAGCGGAATCCACTCCAGGTTTTAGCCCAGACTTTCAAGGAGCTGTCCAACGTGCTGAAACTCTATTCCCAAACTAGGTTTAGAACCTTGGACAGCTCCTTAAAAGTCAGAATTAACAAGGGGATTCCACTGCGCCACTGACACTGGAACCACCAGTTGCCGCTGCCTCCAGATGTTGCTGAATGGAATCTCCATGCTGGGCTGATGGGAGTTGTCATTCAGCAACATCTGGAGGGCCAAAGGCTTCCCACCCTGATATGAAAGATCTTGGCCTGCAATCACTGAGCACATTGAGACTCATCCCTGCATAAACACATTCAGGATCAGTTCTTCAGAGCAGTATATTGTAAATTTAAGGCTATATCGTGTGCTTTTGTTAGCTTACTAGCATTATTTTTCACTCTGTACATTATAACATCTATTAAAGGTGAAACTGTGGTGATATAGCATCTGCATAGATAAATTAACTGGAGCTGCTGGCATACTGGAGGTCCGTTCCATTGATAGGCCTTGACTGAACTAAACTTAGTCATGGCTGAGACTGTAATACAATGCACTTTTAACTGGGAGTGACCCTTACCGAGCTCAGTGGGACTTATTTCTGAATAACTCTGCAAAGGATTGTGCTGTACTTTTCCCCCCCCTTTTCATTCATCACAACTTGGAAAACAAGAAATGCAGGTCATTTGTTGTTTTAGGCATTGTTAATTAACTGGCTTCAGATATTGCTTACAAATCTGACAAAGCAGGTGATTACAGATCGTCCGAGGAATTATCAATATTAATCCATTTTAGATGAGCAGAAAATGGATCACAGAGGAGCAAGAACACATCCTAGTCCATCTAGGGATGTCAAAGAATTCCGACAAAATGGGAGTGGAAATTGCAGGTGTCCACTTGTGTGTCCCATATCTGAACTGGAAATCAATCCACCCAATATGATCAGTATGCGGCATTGTTGCTTTCAGTCTGCAAACGATAGTGGCCTCACACTGCATATTCCAATGGCCACAACAGGGGTGTGGGGATCATTAAGTGGTCTGCCAAGACCCTTGGCCATTTTCAAACGGTCCACGGAGGAATAAAGTTTGGGAACCACTGGTCTAGATGGACCAATGCTCAAGAGTAGTGAGTATAGGACATCTTAATACTTTCAGGAAGGTACACAGGGCATATTCAACCACCCTGATTATTTAACAATCCTGTGATTCCCTACTACAAAGATAAATCTGCATGGCTTTACTTTTAACAATATATCAACAAAGAAAGGTCTGTTTGCAGCTGAAACTGCCTCTTTCATTTGTAAGCAGGAGGGACAACATCCACAACTTTTAGAAGTACAAATGAGACAGTCCTTTACTGTATGACCGGGTGCAAGCCATTTCGGTCAATTTCCATGTAATATCAAACTTTAGAGTTACAGAACTCCCTCCCCAGAAAGCACCCTCTTAATTTTTGGTTTGATGTCAGGTGAAAACTTTTTGATTTGACCAGACCTTTTAGCTTTGAATTCATGTTAGGCTGCCTGCCTGCTTTGATTTGTTTGGATACATATTTTTTAATATCATAAGCTCTACAAGCCAAGGCTGAAGAGTGGATAATATCTTCTCTTAAAATAAATACAAGTTGTAAAGTTCACTTGAGCAACGTTTTGTAGAGTAGCTCAGAAGCACACATAATATAAAAACTGCTTTTCTGGATCAGACTAAAGTCCATCTAGTCCAAGTGTCTGTTTCTACCAATAATTATCCAGATGTAGTGGTTCCCAAACTCCCACCCCCCAACAGACTACTTGAAAATTGCTGAGGGTCTTGGCAGACCACTTAATATTCTTCTGCCTGTTGTAGCAATTGCACTGCATTCTGCTCGATAGTATATGGCTTTTAATTGTAATTTTAATTACAAGTTGAGTTCCATAGAATTCAGATTGTAATGCAATCAAATAGAATATAATAAATATTCAATGCAAGGGATTTGCCATCTCCTGTCTTCCACCACACATCTACAGACATGCCGCAGACCACCTGAATGAAGCTCATGGACCACACTTTGGGACCCCCTGCCCTAGGAGGTTTCCAAGGAAGTTGGGGACCTTGGCACCCCCTCTGATGATGAATTTCATGTCTTGATTACGCGTTGTGTGGAGACTTTATTTTGTCTCTTTAGAACCTACTACCCATCTATTCCACTGGGTTACCATAACTTCTAGTGTTCTGAGAAAGAACAATGTCTTTGACATCATGGTGTTATGGGCCAGGTGGCCAATCAGATCGACAACTGCAGAAAGAGACATCAATGACATCAAGGCAGCCTTTGTTTCAGAGGATATGGACTGATGAGGTGCCTTCAGAGAGCAAACAGCCAAACAGGTAAAATACATTGTTGTTGCTGTTTTATATGACAGAAAATAAACACAAGTTCCACATATTTACAATAAATTAAAAGCAACACACAGAGAAACATACACTGTATACTGTTTTTAAAAATACTACTGTGTTTAACACCAAGAGATTTCCTATGGCTCTGTTACTGAGTTGTGAATTTTGGTCCGTTAACAAATTAAACCAGAACTGTCACTAGACGCTAAAAGGATGAAACTGAGGTTATCATACTTTGGACACATCAAGAGAAGACATGATCCACTAGAAAAGACAATAATGCTGGGGAAAACAGAAGGGGGTAGAAAAAGAGGAAGGCCAAACAAGAGATGGATTGATCCCATCAAGGAAGCCACAGACCTGAACGTACAAGATCTGAACAGGGCGGTTCATGACAGACGCTATTGGAGGTCAGTGATTCATAGGGTCGCCATAAGTCGTAGTCAACTTGAAGGCACATAATAACAACAAAAACCTTTACAAAGAAAATTTGTCCGTTAACAAATTAAACCAGAACTGTCACTAGAAGCTAAAATGATGAAACTGAGGTTATCATACTTTGGACACATCATGAGAAGACAGGATCCACTATAAAAGACCATAATGCTGGGAAAAACAGAAGGGAGTAGAAAAAGAGGAAGGCCAAACAAGAGATGGATTGATTCCATCAAGGAAGCCACAGACCTGGACTTACAAGATCTGAGCAGGGCGGTTCATGACAGACGCTATTGGAGGTCAGTGATTCATAGAGTTGCCATAAGTTGTGATCGAAAGCACAGAACAACAAACATTTACTGATTTGCCTACAAGGAAGTACTCTACACTGCAAACTAATAATGCTTTTGGACTAGTTTAATTATCAATTAATTATTTTAGGAGCGCTAGTGTGGTGAAGGTGCTGATAAGTCGATTAGTGATCCCTAAACACAGAATTACAGTTCCTAGGTGTCTTTGAAACAGAGATTAAGTAGGGGGTTCCCCCCCACCTCTTCCCCTTCCTCTCCTCTGGATATTGCTTCAGGTGTACAAGATCCTGTAGGTCTCATAAAAAAAGTGTCCCCCAAATGCGTATTGGCATCAGGCTGAACAACCTCAACAGTGACAAATGTGCAGGTCAAAAGGAGAATGAAGGCACAGTTTTGCAATTTAAAACTGTTTTTGTTAGGAAATCATAAGCTGGAGCTGTAACCTTGACACCCTACTCTTTATGACATTCCTACTTCCTTTTCAACTGCACACAGACACTTTCAATTCCTTCTGATGCATACTACCAGATAAGACTTTCTGCATCTCCCAAGACATGGACCACGCCTTTGACAATCTTCACTATCATCATTTTCATGTTCTATAATCTCGTTCTGGAAAAAAGAAACAGAAAATAAAACTGTGTTATAAAAAGAGAGAGAGAGAGAGAAAGAGAAAGAAAGATCAGTCTCTCCAGTGACCTTCATCTCAAGGAAACCGTACCCTGGGTAAGCTCCAGATCCCTTGAAGTCTCTCATTGGCTGCTCAGAGATAGGTGTGTGTATCACAGTATAGTCCTAGCTATGTGAAGCTGCTGTTTAATCTCTGTTTTCTCCTTCAGCCTCCAACTACAAAGAATGACTTCTACAGGCACAGCTGAGAAGAAAGAGGGCAAACAGCAATCAAAGTAAGAATGAAAGGTGTTACAATCTAATGCAATTATATAAAAATGTACTAGATGCACTAGAAAAGACAATAATGCTGAGAAAAACAGAAGGGAGTAGAAAAAGAGGAAGGCCAAACAAGAGATGGATTGATTCCATCAAGGAAGTCACAGACCTGAACTTACAAGATCTGAACAGGGTGGTTTATGCTGTTGGGGGTCACTGATTCATTGGGTCGCCATAAGTCGTAATCAACTTGAAGGCATATAAAAACAACAAAAATGTAAGGTGCTGCCTGAATGAGAAATCATGATGGATCTGTAACTGCTTCCTCCATAATGGCTAGTAACTATGTCCTAATGTCACAACATTACGTGCTTTCCTACCCCTGTCAATGGCAGCTAATGATGGGGAAGTGAAGTGGCCAGGCACACACCCTAAGCCACGATGCATCCAGTTCTGGACACCGCCCTTGGGGAAGAATGCAGGCAAACTGAAACAGGTTCAGAGGAGAGGAATGAGGGTGATCAGGGAAATGAAAGCAAAGCCCTGTGAAGAGAGAGTGAAAGAAATGGGCATGTTTAGCCCTGAGAAGACTGAGGAGAAATATGATAGCACTTTTTCAGTCCTTGAAAGGTTGTCACATACAGGAGGGCCAGGGTCTCTTCCCAATCATCCCAGAGTGCAGGACACGGAATATTGGGCTCAAGTTTTTGGCTGAACACCAGTGGTACATTCGAGTGGTACGGCAATGGAACCCATGACCTAGGGAGGTGGTGGGCTCTCCAACACTGGAGGCATTCAAGAGGCAGGAGGACAGCCACCTGGATGCTTTAATTTGGATTCCTGCATCAAGCAGGGGTTGGATTCGATGGCCTTACAGGACACTTCCAACTCTACTATTCTAGGATTCTGTGATGTCAGGACACAGTTAAGTTGCGCACAGTGGCAGTTATAGAAGGGGAGGAGGAACAATAACAAACAGTTGCTGTTGCTGGTGGCAGTTCTGTGTATAATATAACGTCTGATCCCAGTTGAAGGTTCTCAGAGGCCCTCAGACAGGGAACCTAAATGTTTTGCAACATCTGTTTTATTCTTTTATTTATGTAATTAATTTATATGCCAACTGCCAGTGTTCAGGGCAGTATAAAATAAATGGGTAGAAAAGGGCAGAAGAGTACAGGAAAAATCTCTTTTTTGTTGTTATACCCTCTCCTCTCTCCTACTTCTATAGAGTAAAATAAAATAGAACCATCACCAGTAATCATCAATCAATCAATCATTACTATGGGCAATGATCAGAACATCATGAGAACTACATAAAGCATGTTTTATATATTTGGAAGAATATGTCAAATAGAGTAAAATAGAGTGAGATAACATTAAAAAGATGTGTTTTGTATTATCATTTATTAAATTTCTATCCAGCCCTCCCTCCCAGGAGTCCAGGGTGGCAAACAAGGAACAAAACTCTAAAAAAAAAATCTTAAAAATGTCTTTAAAAAAATATTTTAAAACATCTTAAAAAGCAATTCCAACAGAGATGAGGGATAAGGTCTCTACTTAAAAGGCTTGTTGAAAGAGGAAGGTCTTCAGCAGGCACCCAAAAGACAACAGAGATGGCGCCTGTCTAATATTTAAGGGGAGGGAATTCCAAAAAGGTCAGTCCCACCACACTAAAGGTCCACTTCCTATGTTGTGTGGAATGGACTTCTTGATGGATGGTATCTGCAGGCGGCCCTCACCTGCAGAGCACAGTGACCGACTGGGTATATAAGGGGTAAGACAACCCTTCAGGTATCCTCTACCTATTCGTGTGCTATAGCTATGATGAACTCATGCCAGTCTATTCTACATTGATAGAGAAACCTCCATTCATGTCCCCAACCCTCACCTTCAGAATATGAGAGAGGATGTCTTGTATCATTTAGCCCTTGGAACCGGGACTCACAATTTACCTGCCTTGTTTGGAGACATAAAGGTAAGATAACAAAAGGTGAGCTGGAAGATTCGTACATTAAACTCCATCTCTTATTGCGAAAAGCTGGAAACACAGGAGAATGTACCAGTCCATCACTGGAGCAGACCACAGGACTGGAGCTCCACAACTGCCTGGAGCTTTTTTGAGAATTGGATTTGGGAGAGGAACCTGATAGTCTGAGGATGGAACGACTGTACATGCCACAGGAGGAAAGGAGTTCCCACTGAGTGCCTGCCCTCCCCTTTGTAATATGTAGGACGGATGAGTTTTTTGGGACCAGCCCTGTGTTTTTTGTAAGCTGGAGTTGAGGATATCTCATGCCTAACAGATTGCTAAATTATGCCAGTTGGACCTTTTATTAAAAACCCGCAAGGAAAGAGGTGCTACAACCTCCCACGGAAGGTTATTTTGTGGCTACTGAAGACAGGAAGCTTTTTTTCCTATTGAGTAACTTCTTGTCCTAAACTCAGTGGCTAAAATGAAATCTTTGTCAAAAGACATTCCTAGCATTTGTTTTCATTTTTGGATTACAAATGCTACATAATGTTAGTGTCTTACTGATTACAGTTTTGAGCTTTTCATCATAGGATGCTGCAGTGTGGTGGAAAGAAACAGAAAGAAACAGTCAAGCAAAGGAAATGGTTCAGCCGGCTCTCAATGCTGCCCACTGCCATCTCTTCTGCTTTCTTATTTCTTTTTATTTGCAAAGTTCACACTGACATCTCTCTTCTCATTAAGCTTGCCAAGTGTTAATCCAACGTGAGGTCTGTACCAGTCCTCCCTGGTGAGGTGCATCTGTCTCCCTCATTATTGACTTTCAGGAAGAATTTAAAAACATTCCTGTTTACCCAGGCACTGGATGGCTGAAATACACTGTCCCTGGCAGTCCTGTCAGTGACTGAAATGATATTTTTCATTGCTGTCAGAATGTCTGAAACTGGCTTTATAATGGCTTTATAAAATGTTTTGTCATTCATGTGCCTGCCGCCCTGGGCACCTTCAGGAGAAGGGTGGAATATACATATTATTAATAATAATATATTCATTTTATTCACAGTTTACCCTAATATATGCATTTTTGCATTTTATTTTAATTACTTATTTAAAACATTTGTATACTGTTTAATCATTTGCATTTCTAAACACTGTTTGGCTGCAGAAATGCATTGCAAAATTGAGATGAGTTCAAATTTTGAAGGGTGGTTGTGTTTCAGAAAGAGTGGATTTGATAGATGTGTCTTTAAATACAAACAGAATCGAATTCACCCTAATAACCATTAAGGTCAGCAATCTTTTCCAGAATAGCTTTCTCTACCTTTAGCAGACTGAGTAATATTCTTACAATCTCTCTCTCGGTCTCTCCTTTTTAAATGCCATCTGCACTAGTTTGTATGCACTGGTGGGAGCCCTTTGCGAATGAAAGCTTTTATCATCTACATCGCTAAGGAGTTGGCCATTGGGAACCCAGGTTCAGACTTCCCCAATCTCTGTGCAGCAACAGATCGATACGCAATGTACAAAGCCGGTCCTGTGCTGGCACTTAGCGTAAGTCCACAAGTCGCTATTTTGTTTATTTTTTCTACATGTATATCTCATCTTTCTTCCAAGGAGTTCAAGACGGCAACTTTGCTGGTTCTTTTCTCATGTACCCTCACAACGGCCCTGTGAGGTAGGTTAGGGTGAGCTTCATGGCTGAGTGGGGATTTGAACCCTGCTCTCACTGGTCCAATCCCCTTATCTACAATTGGGGGGGATGTGGAAGGGTGATATTTCTTTCTGGCAGGAGGCCCCTAGTACCAAGGCATTTTTAAAGTAATGGTTGTATGGCCAAATGGACACCCAGTCCTAGCTTTTGGACATCCAGTGGACGCAAATGGACACATATTTAATCAATGAACCAAGAACACAAATTCAGATTAGAAGCCACTAACTAGAGGTATGACATTTTTAGTGAAATCAAATAGAAACAGTAGAACATAGGGGCACATTACGCAATCATTCTTAGGGTTATTGCAAACTACCAGTCTTTCTGCAAAACTTGTTAACAAAGTATCTCTCTCTCTCCCTGTACACTGGGATGTCTGGTTCTCTCTCTTTGTTCTGGTTTTGATAAGAATTCTGCTGCAGCAGGGCATGGATCCTAAGCAGCAGTTGTTAATTTTAATGTGTTTTGTTCCATGTATTTTTGGGGTTGGGTGGGCAGGCTAGTAAAAACTGTGCTAGGCTAGTAACTTGTGTAAGTGCATTTAAGGGGGGCTTTGTCTGTTTCTTGTGTCTTTTCAGCATGGAATAGGGATGCCCTCCATCGCAATCATGTTGCATGAGGTCATCAAACTGCTGCATCATGCTAACTGCTCCAACGTCGTCATTATCCGCATGGGCACATCTGGTGGAATTGGTATTTTCCCTTAATTCATTCCCTCTCCCTTTAAAATAAGTAAATAAGTTGATGGCTGCGATACTTAGATCCCATCTGCACTATCAATTTAAAGCAGTATCATGCCACTTTAAACAGTCTTCAAAGAATCATGGGAACTATAGTTTAACGAGGGTGTTGACAATTCCTAGGAGACCTCTGTTCCCCTTATAGAGCTATAATTTTCAGAGTTCCCTGGGAAGTGGGATAGATTGTTAAACAACTCTGGAGACAAAAGTAGAATCAGTCGGCTCGGTCTATCATTGGCTCCACCTGCCATTGGTTCTGGCTCTACCTACCAGTCCTGACAGGCACCAGACTCCATGGGGAACAACCAGCTGTTAAAGGCCATTAATCCAGATTTTTGCATGTGCACACTTGCAACAGCATAATAAACTGGGGAGCTAATCACAGCTGACTCAACTTAATCAACCGCTGTTTGGGCATGACAACAACCATGTTGTGCCAATATAAAAGATCAATAACACTTTTTTTCATTGCTTTACAAACCCATACAAACTCCTAAATAACAATGAATACCATGAACCACCAACTACAGATCACTGTTGTTGTTTTAAAAAAAAGTCTGTTTCAACAATGAGTCTCAAGTTCACATGATTTTGCATCAAATGGAGATGGTGGAAAACTTTATATATATATATATATATTTAAAACCAGGTTTGGAGCCAGGATCTGTAGTGATCACCAAACAGGCTGTAAATGCCTCCTTCAAGCCTCAGTTAGAACAGACGGTCCTGGGGAAGTCTGTATTTCGCAACACAGACCTGGATGAGAAGTTGGCTGATGAGCTACTAGACTGTGGCAAGGAACTACATCAGTTCAACACAGTCATTGGGAACACTCTGTGCACTCTTGATTTTTATGAAGGTAAGACTTCCGCACTGATGTAAGCAGCAAAGAGGCAACAAACGAATCAAGCCACAGAAATAGGGTTAGGGCTGGCAACAGGGTACGGCTGAGATGCTTCATAAGGTAATAAAGGACCAGGGCAATGTGTGGTTTTGCTGGTCCCAGGCACTTCCTCCCCATCTGGATTTAGGAGCATGAAGGACCAAGGAAAAGTGTTGGGCGTGGAAGCATGCGCAATTTGTGATGTTGCACAATGTCAGGACTGATCCAGGAGCATGTCTGTTAAGGCATCAGCCTTCAGTTCCAGTTTCCCTGCCTTGTGAAGCTGGAGCCATCATGAGATAGCCTTAGCGCTAGTCTTAAAGTGGGAGGGTTTTTAATCGATTGGATTTTCCCGTTTTGTGAAAAAAGGAAATCTGTTAAAACAGGAGGTTGCATTAAATGTATTTCTTTATCTGTGCACGAGAGAGGTTGATAATATAGGATACGCTACTTGCAGGTCAAGCTCGCCTCGATGGTGCAATCTGTTCATACACTGAAGACGACAAAATGAAATATTTAAAAGCAGCTCACGAGGCCGGAGTAAAAAATATTGAGATGGAATCTGGCACTGTTGCAGCCATGTGCAATCTTACCGGCATCAAAGGTAAACGGCGCACAGGCAATGCTGCTTAATCTACTAGAACCTTGTCAAACTTCATCAAATGAATTTCTGCCTGTCAAGCGGCTATTTAATGAACAGTTCCTATTAGGGTGATACCTAGATTAGGCCAAGAAAAATATCACAAAATAGTGTCTAGGCTTTTGAGCTACCAATCACTCTTTTTTTTGCATTGAAAAAAATAATTGTATTGAGTTTCCAGTAGCAAAACAAATCAATAAATATAAACAAAAACCACTTTCAGCATCCTAATAGGATCTAGGATCAAACAAACATGCTAATGAAGCAAAGAGAGAACAAATGGAAGGATTGATAATACTCAGAAATACAAAAAATTGAAATACAATATTTTAATTTTTTGTCTCGTAAAAATTCAATCTTTTCTTTACATTTTATTTCCCCACAGAATCATTCTGAGGTATCGGGTAGTTTCAAAGTCACTCCAATCTTGAAATTTAAAGGCTATATAAATTTCTTATAAAGAGTTCCCTAGGTTGCATATCTTGTTGGCATTTCTGCGGCCCCGGCTTCTTCATTAGCATATTTAAATAAAGTCAGACCCAACTAACAGTAAAATGAATCTTTTTTTATATGCCTCTATATAAATGAAGTGTGTGGGAGGGAGGAAAGAAATAATAGAATCACAGAATCATAGAACAGCAGAGTTGGAAGGGGCCTATAAGGCTATCAAGTCCAACCCCCTGCTCAGTGCAGGAATCCAAATCAAAGCATTTCCGACAGGCGGCTGTCGAAGAGCCCACTACTTCTCTAGGTAATTGGTTCCATTGTCTATTCAAATGGAACCAATGGATATTCATATATGGCTCTTTAGATACAGGTATCAGATTGCACCATACTGGGGAGAAAATGATGGTCTGATTCACAGAAAATGCTGAGCCATGGTTTGTTTAAGCCAAGTGTGAGGAACCAGCAGGCCGGATCAAAAAGTAGCCATCCCTTCTTGGGTCATTTTTGACTGGTGGGAGACTTGCTTGTCAATCACCTGATGATGAATGTTGTCAGGTGGATCTGAACCTCCCAGCAATCGATGGAGAGAGCCTGATGGAAATAGACAAGGGAGAGTGCTTGGTATGAATATTTAGTGAGAGAGAGTATTGTTGCTTATTCGTATGTATGTAGATTTGAATGGTTCGCATGGTGTGGACATGTGAGTCTGCTGGTGCTTTTAGGATGTGAGACTGAATTATGTAAATGATTGCAGAGTGTGATTTGCGGTGTGCTCAAACAGCAAGCTTGAGTGTATTGGTTTGGACTGTTGATATGTTTGATGAATGTCAGTGTGTTGATCTTGTAAGGGTGTGCTCGAGCAAACTGAATATTTCTAACCGTAGTTAGATGAAATTCTGTTTGCTACTAAGAAGGGGGCTGGCTGTTTTAATTGTTTTGCTTTTTACTATACAGTGATGAAGAAATGAGTTGATTTCTTTTGTCTCATCTACCATGTTTAAAAATAAGACTGAGTTTTTAAACTTGATTTTTATTTTAAAAATTCCTTGAAGCCTAGGGGATATTTTGTTCAGTCTACTCTGTTATTATTTTTTCTTGTTCATTTTTATATGCAATGGTTATAGTAAATGCTGATACTAAAGAGGATGTTCAGTTATTAATTGTATTTTAAATATTGTGTTGTGGGTTTTTTTTCTATTTGCTCTTTAAGGTGTTTTAACTTCTGTTGAACACTGCTTAGTTTCATTTAAATATAAGCAGTATATAAATTGTCTAAATAACTGAATAAGAAATAAATGTGGCCAAGTTTAAACACATGCAAGCCCAGTTACAAAAGAACAGCCCTTTCCTGATCTTGCATTCCGGTCTTGAAGATCTGCAAGAGGCCAAATTGTGTTTTCATGCTATCAAGGATTGTTAGCAGTAGCAGTAGATTTTTCCAAATGTTTCCAGTTGTTGTTTTTTTCCTGTGGGCCATCACATCTCTGATCACAGCGGCGCTAGGCAGACAAGCGAAACTAGCTGTAAGCTTCTTCATCCTCTTGCGTTATTTGAAGTAACTTTTTGGATCCTTTCCCGTTTGGTTTGATAAACCTGTAGGTGCCGTGCTATGTGTCACACTCCTGAATCGTCTTCAAGGGGACCAAATTACCAGCTCTCATGAAGTACTGCTTGAATATGAGGAGAGACCACAAAAACTGGTGGGGCACTTTATTAAGAAGCGTCTCGGGAAAAAGTGACATCTCCTCTTCAGACTTCTTGCTTTCAGTAAAATCTGTGTGTTCCTTCACAAATACATGTTGAAAATGTGCCTTGTGATTTTTCCTGCATTCAATAGCATTGCAATTCATACTTCAGTGCCCAGCACTGCAATTTCAAGGTGCAATATGATGACCATAAATTAAATTTTAGATGATTTGCATTATTTGTCACTTATACGTAAATTATGATATGCATGCATTTTTAAAGAAACTCTGATATCATAGGATTTGGTATTAAGCATTAACGGAGAAGCTCGCATGCAGCCATATAAACAACACAAGAGATGAAACAACACAAATCCCCTTTGAGACTGATTGGTTTCCTTTTATTTTATACGTTAACTCCAATCCAGGAGAAGCTAGACCCCCCCTAATCTTTTGGGAGGGATTCTTTGTCTTGATACATTTGATATGCTTTGTTTCTGTGCCTCTTGAAGAGCTTGAACTGGCCGAGGAGCCAGGGGCGCTGGGTTCAAATCCTGCTTGGCGCCTTCCTCTGTTTCACCCTGAGTGGTTGCTCAGGATCGGAGCCCAAACATCAGCTCTGAAGAGCTTCTGCCAACACCTGCTACAGCACAGTGGAGAGATGTGCCTGGCTGCTGTGGAGCCAGAGTCTCTGGGTTTGAATCCCACTGTGTGTTCTGGGAAAAACAGATAATGGAACATGCCGTGATCACTGGGGTTTGATGCTGTTGGGATATGTGGTCCAACTCCGACTGGTGGGTTGAGGCTGCATGGGGTTAAAAAGGGTAGCTAGAGAGGAGACTTCCTGATGGCTAGGCTAATACCCATCCTTTGATCTCCTGCTGACTCTCCCTTCCTGCTAGACTGATATGCAGAGGATGCTGATCACATCTCCTTCCTTCCTTCTTCTTTCTCTTGAGAGGGAGAGCAGACATCTCTTTTTCTCTCGCTCTCCTCCAAGCATGAGGGCAAACACTAGCCTTAGTGTTTGCATCTCCAACTTAGCTAGTTAGCAAGATGTCGAACTCTTTCCCTTCAAATATGTACTTCCAGAAAAAAAGTAGTTATTTCTTATTGTAAAGCTTAAAGTCTCAGTCTGACTAATTCCAGGGAAGGTGTAATCGTTAGCAAAGATTCAAACACACAAAGAGTCACTCAGATGCTCCATTTCCAATTTTGCTACTCCGCAACAGATACCGTGCAACTTCTGTGACCCACACACACACACACACACACACACACAAAGCTGGCAAGGGGAGAACCTATTTGATAACACTATCAGTGGCATCAGTCACGGTGGATAAGTTCTACCTCTTATATCAGAAGCAGTCTGGCTCTGAATGCCAGTGGCTAGGAGGAATCTCAGGTGAGGCACGCTGTTGTGCTCAAGTCCTGCTTATGGGGTTCCCATACGGGCATCTGCTTGGACGCCGTCGGAACAGGGTCCTGGATTAGATGGGCTCCTTTTGGCCTGATGCCAGCCAGATGTTCTTAGCCAAGGGTGGAAGTGGGGTGAAGGGCAGGGGTGTAGTCGTCTGGGGGAGGGGTCTTAGACCCCCTTACTTTTTGGGGAGCAAATTAGGATAGTTAATGGCTTTGCAGTGTGACCAGTAGAGTAATACCTCAGGTAACAAAGTAGATGCATTCCTGGACATTACTTCTTTAACAGAAACTTTGGTACCAGAGGTAAGAATAACATGGAAAGAACAGGGATAGGTTCCTACACCCCCTCGTAGATGGTGGGAGCAGCTTCAACAAGGGCTTTAAAGGGTGTCTACCTGGCCCTCCCCCTCCCTTGAATTATATTGGATTCTTCCCTCCCCAGCCCTGGGCAAAAGCAAGAGATGGCTTTAATGCAAAGCAAAGGCACAGGCTTGTCAGTTGATTGATAGCAAAGCAAAGGCACAGGCTGGACAGTTTCACCTTAAAGCAAAGGCAGGGTCCTGAAAGTTTATCCATAGCAAAGCAAAGCTGGTTAGTTTCACCTTTAAAAAGCCTTTGTTGAAAGGAGCTTCATTACTGGAGGATTCCTTAACAGAGGTATTACTGTATTTAAAAGAAAGTGCTGGGTGACCAGAACCATCCTCCTTTTTCTGCCCCCCCCCAGTTGCAACACACATTCCAAAGTCAGCCCAATAGGTGAAAATGACCCACCATGGGCAGTGGATTCCTGAGGCTGCAAACAGACCCACCACAGCCCTCTTGGTATATGAACACCGTATTTCCTGAAACCAAAAGTTTTACCTCAGTCCCCACCCACCCCTCTCTCTGCAATCCCACCCACCCAAATCCGCACCAGCCCCTCATTCTGCAATCCCGCCCACCCAAATCTCTTCTGGACCCTCATTCCTTAGGGTTGTATGAGGGAAAGGGGGGTCACTGGGGGGCAGATTCTAGCAAAACAAAAAAGATCCAAGGAAGGACAAAAGCAAAATCAGAACAATATGCTGCTTATATAAAACAGATGGAATACATGTGCCAAACAGGGATGGGTGAGAATTTAGATTCAGTTCACATTTCAAGCCAAATTTATCAGATCCATACTTTCCAAAACAACATGAGAACCAATATACAGACAGCTCTCTTTTTGTGGGCACTGACCCCTCCCAGTCTCCCCCGAGGGTTCCTGCTCCACCATGGTTCTGGGCTATTCCTGAATGCTGCCAATTTCGGGGGGCTCTGGATTCTCCTTGACCAGATCCCCCTCAGAAAAGGAATCATCTTGCATGGATGTGACAGCATGGTTCTTTCTGGCAAGACACCCTGAGTTGAAAGGGCTGCTTATGACCCTGTGCATATCAGTATTCTACCACTGTTAAATTTTTGGTTGATATCTGCAGTTTGTCAAATTCTAATGAACATATGTTTAACTAGGGGCTGAAGCCCCTGCATGCTTTGTCCACCAACCCCAACCCCTAACTCCAGGAATGGTACCCCTAACTCCTCACCAGCCACACAGGACTGGATGGGATTCATGGCAGTGAGCCACAAAACTTCCATGGAGACCGTATTCCAGTACCTGTTCCAGGCCATAATGTGTTTTCCCAGCAACACTGGTTGTCGATAAGAGTTAAGTATGGTTCTGCCATTGAAATGATCTTGCACACCTACTGGGACAAAACAGGGTATATGTCTTCCTTATGCAGAATGTTTACAAAAATATTGGTTCAGTTGCTGCTATTTACACTCATTTTCACCTTTGTATACAAATGCTGTTTTAGAATATATATACATCCGCGGATATTTGTGTACACATCGTTTTCATTCTTGCTACGTGTGTTAATTTTTACCGCATTCATAGTTTTCCAAAAAATATAACTAGCCATACTATATGTTGAAGGCTGAAAAATCATTACAGCATTTCAGAACTACTCTTTATGGATATATTTGTTTATTTCTTTGTGTCATCGTAGCAGTTTTGTGGCTTATTGCATGAAGCTCATCTAGTCATGAGTGACTGGTGAATTTCATGGGTCTGGCTCACTGGGCAGTTGCCATTCTGAGCCATTTTCCAGAAAAATATATTCTAGCCTGGAACGGGTATTGGGTTTCTGTGGAAGTTTTGTGGCTTATTGCGTAATTTATTTATTTATTTATTGTACTTATATACTGCCCCAAAGCTCTCTGGGCAGTTTACAGTAACTAAAAACATTAAAACAAATATACAAATTTAACAACACATCTTTTAAAAAGAATTCAATTTTTTTAATTCCTTCAAAACACATACTAAAAGTATAATTAGTGAACAAATTTCTCATTCAACTACTTTAAAAAGCATTCAGTTTCAACATTTAAGCATACCATAGCAGTTTGGAAGGCAGATTTCTTGCCTACTGGGACCTAGTTATCCTACTACCATCAGGCTGTTATCATCAGGTAAGAAAACAAAATGAACCAAGGGCTACATTCTAATGTCAGGTGTACAAGTGCAAGACAGCTACAGAATTAAGGCTTATCTCCGAATAACTCCAGTAAAGGCAACAAATACGTGAACTGCTATTGTGTACCAAATGTGCAACTTGTATGAGCGCTCTAAAGAACTGCTTTATTTAAATCTCATCTAGTCATGCGTGGGTGGTGAATTTGGTAGGCTTGCTCAGAATGTGCTGTTCCATTCCATTATGGATGGCATTTTGGTTATTAAAGGGCTAATGAAATATGGTATTAGAAGGGTTCTGGTTCTTAAATATTGTTCTCAAGTGTCTCTAACCCACCACAGTGTTTTCGGCATGAATTTCTTGATAGGCTGGAGCATTGGGCTGAAAACAACAGAATGAAATTTAACAGGAATAAGGGCAAAGTTCTAAACCTAGGAAAAAGAAACCAAATGCACAGTTATAAGATGGGGGATACTTGGCTCAGCGATACTACATGCGAGAAGGATCTTGGGATTGTTGCTGATCACAATCTGAATATGAGCCAACAGTGCAATGGCTGCAAAAAAGGCAAATGCTATTTTAGGCTGCATTAACCGAAGTATAGTTTCCAAATCGCGTGAAGTATTGCTTCCCCTCTGTTTGGTACTGGTTATGCCTCATCTTGAGTACTGCATCCAGTTGTGGACACAGCACTTTAAGAAGGATGCAGACAATTTGCGGTACAGGTTCAGAGGGGGGCTATGAGGATGATTAGGGGGCTGGAAACAAAGCCTTATGAGGAGAGACTGAAAGAACTGAGCATGTTTAGGCTTGAGAAGACAAGAGTGAGGGAGATAGGATAGCACTCTTCAAGTACTTGAAAGGCTTTCACACAGAGTAGGGACAGGATCTCTTCTCGATCGTCCCAGAGTGCAGGACACAGAATAATGGGCTCAACTTACAGTTGGCTGGGCCAGGGAAGTGATAAACACCTCTTTACGAGAGGGAGTGGTCCCTGGTTGTCTGAAGGAGGCGGCAGTAAGACCACTCCTGAAAAAACCTTCCTTGGACCCAGAAAATTTCAACAGCTACAGACCAGTAGCGAATGTTCCATTCCTGGGCAAGATCCTGGAACGAGTGGTTGCTGGCTAACTCCAGGCGCTATTGGATGAAACTGATTATCTAGATCCATTTCAATCGGGTTTCAGGCCTGGTTTCGGCACTGAGACAGCCTTGGTCGCCCTGTATGATGACCTATGTCGGGAAAGGGACAGAGGGAGTGTAACTCTGCTGATTCTCCTTGACCTCTCAGTGGCTTTTGATACCATCGACCATGGTATCCTTCTGGAGAGGCTCGCGGAGTTGGGAGTTGGAGGCACTGCTTGGCAGTGGTTCCGCTCCTACTTGGCGGGTCGTCTCCAGAAGGTAGTGCTTGGGGAACATTGCTCGACACCTTGGACTCTCCATTGTGGAGTCCCTCAGGGGTCGGTTTTGGCCCCCATGCTTTTTAACATCTACATGAAGCCGTTGGGTGCGGTCATCAGGAGTTTTGGAGTGCGTTGTCGTCAGTACGCTGATGACACGCAGCTCTACTTCTCCTTTTCATCTTCTTCAGGTGAGGCTGTCAATGTGCTGAACCGCTGCCTGGCCGCGATAATGGACTGGATGGGAGCTAACAAACTGAGGCTCAATCCAGACAAGACTGAGATGGTGCTCGTGGATGGTTTCTCTGACCAGGTGATGGATATTTACCTTGTCCTGGATGGGGTTACACTCCCCCTAAAGGAGCGGGTTCGTAGTCTGGGAGTTTTCTTAGATCCTTCCCTGTCACTTGAGGCTCAAGTGGCCTCGGTGGCTCAGAATGCGTTCTACCAACTTCAGTTGGTAGCCCAGCTACGTCCCTACCTGAGCAGAGGGGACCTTACATCAGTTGTACATGCTCTGGTAACCTCGCAATTAGACTACTGCAATGCGCTCTATGTTGGGCTGCCTTTGAAGACAGTTCAGAAGCTACAGCTTGTCCAAAATGCGGCGGCCAGATTAATAACGAGGACCAAGTGGTCGGAACACATAACACCTGTTCTGGCTCGCTTACATCGGCTGCCAATATGCTTCCGGGCCAGATTCAAAGTGTTGGTTTTAACCTATAAAGCCCTATACGGCACGGGACTACAATACCTGTCGGAATGCCTCTGCCGATATGAACCTGCCCGGACACTGCGCTCTACATCGAAGGCCCTCCTCTGAGTCCCGACTCATAGAGAGGCTCGGAGGGTGGTGACAAGAACTAGGGCCTTCTCAGTGGTGGCCCCCGAACTCTGGAATAGTCTCCCCGTTGAGGTGCGTACGGCGCCGACACTGCTGTCTTTTCGGCACCAGCTTAAGACCTGCCTCTTTTCTATGGCGTTTTAATTTAAATTTTAAATAATTATGTAATCTGATTTTTGCACTTTATACGTTTTTGTAATATTTATTATGCACTTTTTATGAGATGTATTTTGTATTTTCTCTTGTACACCGATCGCTAGTCGGGCAGTATAAAAATCTAATAAATAAATAAATAAATAAATAAATTACAGGAAAGCAGATTTTGGCTGAACATCAGGAAAAACTTCCTGTTAGAGCAGTACGGCAATGGAACCCATGACCTAGGGAGGTGGTGGGCTCTCCAACACTGGAGGCATTCAAGAGGCAGCTGGACAGCCACCTATCAGGTATGCTTTAAGTTGGATTCCTGCATTGAGCAGGGGGTTGGACTCGATGGCCTTAGAGGCCCCTTCCAGCTCTATGAGTCTATGATTCATTCTGACCTGCTCCTATTCCTGTTCCTTTCCGGCTTTTACCCCATCCCTGAGAAATGAGGCACTTAAATGTTCTTTTCCTTTTTTCCCCCGGATGGAGGCAAGGCCCCCCTCCTTCAGCTAGCTCTTCTTACTTTCACTTTTCTAGACAGTTCTGAATCCGCTCCTTGCAAATACTCTGACAGTACTCTTTTTCTGTATGTGCCGGTTAGTTACAGAGCTAAGGCCAATTCAGAAATGAATTGTTGCTGTATAGCAGATAAGAACAGCCTCCTGCTCTGAGCCTACAAAGGTGAGTCACTCTAATCCCCCTGTTAAAGAACTTCACCCTCAGGTATTCTCCTTGCAGAGGTTTCTAAACAGGGGAGGGGAAGAGTTGGGGGTTTTATGGAGTTAAACAGCCATTCTTTCGTCAAAAATATTTTGCCCAGGGTAAATGTTCAGAATTGCTGGGCGCCTCTAGTTCCCAGTTCCTTGTTTGCTCGATGCTGGGGGGTGCGCCTTCAGTTACTTATTTTTTATGATTTTTTGACATCATCATGCGCTTACTAGCATTTATGAGCACCCTGATCATTTTGATTCAATAATATTTATTGTTGTGCTTGAAAGGGAGGAAATTCCCCCGATCACAGAAGTATATGGTACAGGGTACCCCAACATGTATTTGGGGGGTCTGGGACATGTTAACTTTGTTTTGAAGTTGCTGGAGCTGTGAACCTTTCTTCTTTTTTGTGTTTCGAACTTTCCAGCAGATAAGGAACTGGGAACTAGTAACCAAGTTCAGAAGCGTTTGAAACAGTCTGTCTCTTGGACGGAGGTTTCTATTACTGGGGGGGGGGATGTTTCCTGTCAGTGTGAAGTCATCCAGCTCCTTTCCATTCAGGCCTTCAGGTAGGTCTGTCTATTAACGTCCAAGGTAACTTGGAATTGGCAACTATGTGTGTCTCCTGGTCCTGCGGGGGTGGGGGGTGGGAGGGAGTGGAGACAGAGAGGAGAGAGATACAGAAAAATGGAAATGGACTGCCTTCAAGTCGATCCCCACGTATGACGACCCTACAAATAGGGTTTTCATGGTAAGCAGTATTCAGAGGTGGTTTACCATTGCCTCCCTCTGAGGCTGAGAGGCAGTGACTGGCCCAAGGTCACACAGTGAGCTTCATGGCGGTGTGGGGATTCGAACCCTGGTCTCCCAGGTCCTAGTCCAACACCTTAACCACTACACCACACTGGAAGAGAAGACTGAGGGGAGATATGATCACACTGTTCAAGTACTTGAAAGGCTGCCACACAGAGGAGGGCCGGGATCTCTTCTCAATCGTCCCACAGTGCAGGACACGGAATAATGGGCTCAAGTTACAGGAAACCAGATTTCGGTTGAACATCAGGAAAAACTTCCTAACTGTTGGAGCTGTACGACAATGTAGCCAATGACCTAGGGAGGTGGTGGGCTCTGCAACACTGGAGGCATTCAAGAGGCAGCTCAATAGACACTGGGTATACTTTAAACTGGATTCCTGCACAGAGCAGGGGTCTGGACTGGATGGTCTTAGAGGTCCCTTCTAACTACTATTCTAGGATTCTATCCCCTTCAGCCCCCTCCACCCTGCCCAGTTGTGCAGATCAGTCTTGCTGCTTCAATTTTCTACCTCCTCAAGCCTAATTTCCATTTTTCCTTTTTTAAAAGAGCTCTTATGGCAACAGTGTTTGAAACGCCCATTTTTGTAGTCTCTGAAGCAGGAAGTTGCCATATCATCG
Source organism: Rhineura floridana (assembly GCF_030035675.1). Lineage (NCBI taxonomy): Eukaryota > Metazoa > Chordata > Lepidosauria > Squamata > Rhineuridae > Rhineura > Rhineura floridana. The sequence continues at coordinate 1,757,466 of NC_084500.1, read as the reverse complement.
AGTTGCCTTTATTGTTTGAATTTGGATTGTTTGAATTTTATCTCATTTTATCTCATCTTATCTTGTATGCCACAAGTGGTTCTTAATACACCACCCTGGCTCCTGCGCAGGGTGAGAGCCTATGCAGTGAACTGTACAATAGGAGAAAGTTGCTAGATGCCTTCAGAGTGAGGGTCTGCAAGTAGCAGTAGGCTGGCCCTCCCTTGGTTTGAGACAGAGACAGTAGATGTGCCCTGTGCGAAAGGCATTGGGTGGGTCTGGTTGTTCCCAATTCTCTCAGAGGAGTATTGTGATAACTGGTTCTGGTAGGTCTTGTTGGTGGGCTCTTGTTGTGTCCATGTCAGGTGCTTAGGAGGAGTCTTAGTAAGGAGGAACGTGGGTGATGCCACCTCAGTTTCAGTGATCATGGGTACAGGGAGGTATAGCCATGGGGAGGTGGTGAACTACCACAGAAGACGAGGGCAAGGCTATCTACGCCTTGTTCCTCCTTCCCACTCCTCTCATGGATGGGTTCCTCGTTGCTCATCTGCTGCGCGCACTGGCCTGTGTGTGTTGTTGTTTAACGCCAGATCGGTACACAAGAAGACCACACTCATCCATGATCTGATCGTTTAGGGACTGTTTTTTAGGGACTGTTAGTGGCCACCTCTGCTTTCCCTATGGATATTGGTCATCCCGAGTTTTTAATATTCAATATGTGCATAAAATTATGGAAAATTATACAGACGGTAATGGACCTGTAGTATATAAAGCAAGCCTTTAGCTAAACTGTCCTTTTCTAACTTGGATTGTGTTACTTTCACTTTGAGGCAAATGTTCTCAGTGGAACATCAACAGGGAGTTAAGATGTCCGGGCATTCGGCCAACCTAAGTGCTTGTGGTTGACAGAAGTGAATTAGGTTAAAATAATAGAGAACAGGCTTAGGATGCAGGATTAGAACTCATATACACGCTGAGAGGGAGGAATAAGAGTGCACCATGGAAGTGAGTATGCAAAGCCTAGGTTAAGATAAGGAAACACTATAGAAACCAACCAGCCGCGAAGATTGCGGTCAGTTGCCTCTGTCACTGACCGAAGACAGAAGAGAACATCTGCTCTAGGTGTTGACAGCCACACACTCAATGGCTGAAAATACTCCTTTGCTGAGCTTAAGTGATGTATGCTATAGCTTGAAATGTAACATATTGGTGTATGTCCCCAATGCCTGTACTGTTGAGGACTATTGTTCTGGTACACGGTTGTCCGCTTGTAGCTGCAAACATGTACTTTATTGTGTTTATAATAAATGGAAATCAACAAGCGTTTCCGTTGTTGATGTCCTTTTTTTTTTTTAACCTGAGACATCGCTAGACATGAGAAGGCTCTCCGCCCACTTAGTTCGCCTAGTCAGATCTACCTGCCGACAAACACCGCGGAAGCTTAGGTGACCACGATTGTCATACAAGTGTCTAGGTAGATACGGACCTAGGAGGGCCGCAAGAATCCAAAGTCTGGTGCACAGCTTCACAGACAGAGATGGTTCAAAGCTATCTCAGGACCTTTGAGAGCACTCTCCCCTCCTGCAGTTTCCAGCAACTGGTATTTGGAACCATCCTGCTTCCCCTATGGGCTAGGGAACTTTGAACGTGCTTTTTACAACTAGATGGGCTGGAAGAAGTTCAGAAGAGATTATTTTACTCATTCTGATTGATTGCTTTGTCAGTGGTATTTGTTGTTATTACCATTATTAAACTATTAATTATTAAAGCAACGGGTTATGAATTGAATAAAGCTGCTTTAAATTTCATCGTGTGTTATTTATAGGATCATAGAATAGTAGAGTTGGGAGTATCACTAGAAGCTAAAATGATGAAACTGAGGTTATCAGTGGAATAGCCTCCCCGAAGAAATACGCCTGGCGCCGACGCTTCTATCTTTTCGGCGCCAGGTTAAGACCTGGCTATGCTCCCAGGCATTTTAAAGCGTTTAATGTTACAATTTTAAGTCTCTTTGTTTCATTTTATTTATTGTGATATTTTGTATTTCTGTACTTTTAATCTTTTGTACACCGCCCAGAGAGCTATTCGCTATGGGCGGTTTAAGAATGAAATAAAATAAATAAATAAATAAATCATACTTTGGACACATAATGAGAAGACATGATTCATTAGAAAAGATAATAATGCTTGGAAAAACAGCAGAGAGTAGAAAAAGAGGAAGGCCAAACAAGATATAGATTGACTCCATAAAGGAAGCCACAGACCTAAACTTACAAGATCCGAACAAGGTGGTTCATGACAGATGCTCTTGGAGGTCACTGATTCATAGGGTCGCCATAAGTCGTAGTCGACTTGGGGGCACATAACAACAACAACAACAAAGAGTTGGAAGCGGCCTACAAGGCCATCAAGTCCAACCCCCTGTGCAATGCAGGAATCCAAATTAAAGCATCCCTGACAGGTGGCTGTCCAGCTGCCTCCTGAAGGCCTCCAGTGTTGGAGAGCCCATCACCTCCCTAGGTCATGGGTTCCATTGTCATACCACTCTAACAGTTAGGAAGTTTTCCCTGATGTCCAGTCGAAATCTGGCTTCCTGCAACTTGAGCCCATTATTCCGTGCCCTGCACTCTGGGACGATCGAGAAGAGATCCCGGCCCTCCTCTGTGTGACAACCTTTCATGTACTTGAAGAGTGCTCTCCTATCTCCTCCCAGTCTTCTCTTCTCCAGGATAAATGTGCCCAGTTCTTTCAGTCTCTCCTCATTTGCATTAAATCACTTTATTTTTATATGCAATTTTATTTTCTGTAAGTTACTTTGTTTTCTTTCATTTTGTGATACCATCAAGCTTTGTACACCAATTTGAAATTTGCACTTCTTTGAATTCTGCACTGCAGCTCTCCAGCCTACTGACTTGTACAAACATGCATGTACAAAGGTAAAGCATGCATTAAAAACATATATTAGTGAAAATGACATATAAAATGCTTTATAGTGCAGAAAACATAACTATTAGGGGAAATATGATTTGTGAAAATGTGTATAAGGCAAAATTACATACAAAAATATGTATATTAGGAAAAATTTGTACTAAAATGCTGATCATTTTCACGAGAACTTTTTTTTAAAAAATTGCAAACTCCTGTGGAAATATGGAAAACTGAACCTTAGACTGAAAAAACTAAAAACGCAAAGAAGCCCTAAATTACACATTTGCCCATTCCTAGTGCTGTTGATCTTTGCATTTTTGATAATTGAATTTAGTTTACGTGGTAACAATGTGGAATGCCTGAGGATAGAGAAAGGGCTTTGAAGAGATTGCCGCCTTCGGCCTTTTGGGGAGGAAGACCAGTATATAAATGTGATGAATAGATAAATAAATTAAAATCCCCCAGCTGACCTGCTTTGCAAAGTACAGAATACAAATGTTTGCAAAGCGCTTTGAAGTAAAGACATGCTAACATCTTCTGCCATGGCCATCTGAGAAAGCAAGACCAGCAAGATCCAGAAACAAAGTGTCCTGAGACTGTCATCTATGTGGGGAAAATAACAGCCGGCGAGAAACACAGAAAAAGGAAATCTAAAGAGGAGCTCCAGAGAGAGAGAATGAAGCTCACTCGAGCCGCCTGCGCCTTGCTCAACTCAGGAGGGGGCGTGATAGATCCACATACCACCCCTGGAGGTAGGCTAGCTCATGGGCACGCGCCCATCCACAACCCAGCCAGCCCCCGTAGTCTCAAATCCGCGCCCGCCAGCCCCGCGGCTGCCTCGCCCTCCCTCTCCCCGGGAAAGGAGGCGGAGCCCGGGCGGCGGCCAGGGGAGGATCGTGGAGAAGCCCGAGATGGCCGGCGCCGCCGACTCTGCCCGCAGCAGCAGCCACCGCCGCCTGGCCGAGGTGCAGCGCCGCGTCGCCCGGGTCCACCGCAGAGCAGACCCGGAGGAACAACTCCGCTTCTACGAAGGCTGGGCTCCGGAGTACGAAGAGGTGCCCCTCCCTCTCTCCTTACCCCGCTTCTCTTCTGCCTTAGTTCTCCCCCTCTGGCTGGGAGGCGCGCCCCCCCAAGCGGCTGGAGGGAGCCCTAAAGAGGCTGCTCTTGAGCGCGTGCAAGAGCGCCTTTCCCTCTCCACCTGCCAGAGGGGTCGAGAGTTTGCCCATCTAGGCATTGAATGCGGCGCCCCGGGGGGAGGGGGAGGACACTGCAATTTATTTATTTATTTATTGTTTTTTAAATGGGGGGAAATATTAGGGGGGCGGGGGTGGACCTCCCTGTACCCCATACCCCCCCCACTACAGGCCTCTAGAGAAATCCATGCACTGGTTTCGGCGCCATCATCACACCTAAATAGAACTGCCTCATTCAGAGGCAGGCTACCTCTCAATACCGATTGTGGCCGGGGAGGGGGAGGTGTTGGGCAAATAATAGCCTTCTGTGCCCTGTCTGAGGGCTTCCCAGGGGCAACTGGTTGGCTACTGACAGAAAGTGGAATCCAGGCTAAAGGCTTGATTTGGCAAAGCAGGTGTTGTTTTTTTCCTGTTCTGTCAGTGTGTTGTAGTGGTTGGAGTGCTGGACTGCGACCTGGGAGACCAGGGTTCGAATCCCCACACAGCCATGAAGCTCACTGGGTGACCTTGGGCCAGTCACAGCCTCAGAGGAAGGCAATGGTAAACCCCCTCTGAATACCACTTACCATGAAAACTCTGTTCATAGGGTCACCATAAGTCGGGGTCGACTTGAAGGCAGTACATTTCCATTTTCTGAATTTAAGCCCCAGAACCCTTTTTCTCCACCTGGGGTACAGGACGTAAGAACAAAAAGGATGCCCTCGAGCATATATAGAGTGCCGGCCTCTTCCCCAGGAAAGCAGCCCACATAGCCCTACCACACATCTGGGGTTAGAGGGCCAAGGCTATTATTTTCAATCAGTTGTCTGGAAGCAATATTAGGCTGGTAGGATGTGCAACGGCCTTTGCCAATCTGGTGCCCTCCAGATGTGGTTGGACTCCAACACCCATCAGCATGCTGGGAGTTGGAGTCCAACCACATCTGGGAGGCCATGCGGACAGTGAAGGCTCACGTGCAGGGTTGTACTCATCTGTGTTGAGCAGAGCCATTGCCAAATAAATCAAGCAGTAGTCTACAATAGGGGCCCGCTTTACGGCGTTCCGTTTTCCGGCGTTCCGCTGATGCGGCGGCTTTCAATTAGGGGAAATTCCCTGTTTTAAAGCCGATTTTGCACTTTTGCGGCATTTTTGCACGACGCGACCCATTATAATCAATGGGTTCCGCTTTATGGCGATTTCCGCTTTACGGCAGGGGCCTGGTTCCTAACCCGCCGTATAAGCGGGGCCCTACTGTAGTGGCAAATTTAGAAACACAGTGTCCCTTCATGATAGTCACAGCCACGCCCCCTCCTCCCTTTTCCCTGCTGAGTTGAGAAAGAGATTCTTCTTAATACCTTCCCTCACAACAACAGATATTCCTGGGAGCCAAAAATCGTGAAAGGGGAGTGTAAGCTACTGAGAAGAGTCTTCTCAGTGTCTGTCTCGTCTCCTTTCACTCTGATTGGCAGGAAAAGACAAGGAAGCATGTTAGAAGATTCTTCTCAATGGCTTGTAGGATGCTGGAGAGAGGGCAAAATCTGAATTATTAGATTTATATCCCGCCCTTCCTCCCAGTATTTTTATGTCTTTGTTTGTTTATTTATTTGTTGCATTTATATCCCACCTTTGAGCTCAAGGCAGCATACATGGTTCTCCCCCTTCTCATTTAATCCCCACAACAGCCCTGTGAAGTAGATTAGACTGAGAAGCAGTGACTGGCCCAAGGCCACCCAGTGAGCTTCATAGCTAAGCCGGGATTCGAACCCTGGGCTCTCCCAGGTCCTCATCCCTCCTCACTCTAACCGCTACACCACACTAGTTCTGTAATATATTTGATTTTAAATTTTTATATGGTTGTATTGTGTATATATGTTGTAAACTGCTTTGAGATATATATAAATATAAATAGCAGTATACAGATATTTTTACAAGTAAATAAAGGCCACTTTAATACTTAGTCTCTAAGCAGTTTACAAAATAACAAATACATTATATATAACAAACAATGAAACTGAGAGACTGCAATATTACGCAATGCGATATCAAGGAAAACTGCAATAAAATGCAATAAAACTGATGATGATGATGTACTAGGTGGTTAAAAAGGGGATTTCCACACACACACGCACCATGTGTGGATTGTGGAATCCATCCAAGTGGACAGGCAAGAGAGGAGTACTATTAATAAAAGAGGGAGGATGAATTAATGCAGGAGTAGAAAAAGTTCTCCATCATTGCCGGCATCTAGCAACACAGAGGATCCCTTCTTCTCTCCATCTTCCTGGCCACTTCTGCCCCACAATGGAAGCCTGTCCCTGGGCCCAAACTGTGCAGGGCGTGGGGGATGGCATTATTATTATTTCCTGCATTGAGCAGGGGGTGGGACTTGATGGCCTTATAGGCCCCTTCCAACTCTACTGTTCTAGGACCACCGTGATGTATGAATCTCTGAGCTGGAGAGAGCACTGCTTCCTTTTCCGCCCAGTCTAGGACTCTGCTCCAAAGCAATAAAAAAGGGGGGCAGAAAACACAGAATGTTCTCTTTGGATATGAGAGGCCAAAAGTCCAGGTCTTGGCGTCTAGCCATAGAATTCTGCACGTGGGGTTTGGCAAATCTCCCTTTTGCTTCCTGCGGCTAATACACTGTTTTCGTAGAGGTATGATGGGTGCATCAGTTAAAACGACGCATGCTGGGAGATCCCGTATTCCTGTGACTGAATGGCTCTCTTTTTTTTCCCGGCAGGATGTTGCGGTCTTGCAGTATCAAGCCCCACAGCTGGCAGCCGCCTGTCTGGCCTCCATTTTCCAGGGCCCCCTCCAAGAGGCTCTAGTGCTGGACGTGGCCTGTGGCACAGGGCTCGTAGCCCAGGAGGTAACTGGGGCGTCTCAGCAGAGGGCACAGGAGGGCATGTCTCCACCTCGGTCATCTGCCAGGTCTGGGAGCCGTCAGCTGATTTGTCGAGTTAGTTTTTTGGCACAGCAGTCTCACCGCGCAGTGGGAACTTCCCCAGTCTGACGGGGGCTGTCGTATCTTACCTGGTGCAGGGGGACAGGGGAATTCTTGGTAAGGCTGCCACCAGAGTAAAGAAAGCTTATCCTATTGAACCTGCTGTGTAGTGGATTAGATCACGTGCGTTCCCAAACTGTGGCCTGTGGACCACCAGTGGTGCATGTGCTTCATTCAGGTGGTCTGCACCATGTCTGTGAAAAACGATCTGACAATTTGAATTCTGTGTAATTCTATGGAATTCAAGTTGCAATGCAATAACGCTACCAACTGGGGTGCTGATCTTGTAGTCCAGAGGTTAGCCCACCTGGTACATCCCAGATGTTTTGGACTACAACGCCAATCAGCCCCAGTCGGCTTGGCCAATGATCAGGCATGATGGGAGCTATAGTCCACAACATCTGGAGGACACCATGTTGAATACCTGTGTTATAGTCCATTTGGCCCTACATAGCCCCCATCTGGCTTGGATGGGCATGGAGTGCGTGGGTCAAAGTGCTACTCAGATGTCCGGTACATGCATGTTGGATTAGCAGCCAGGAGCAGATATGGTTCCACGCTAGGGATATGTGATTTATACTGAAAGATACCTGAAACATCATCTTACCCCTTATGTACCCAGTTGAACACTGCGCTCTGCAGGTGAGGGCCTCATGCAGATACCATCTTATCAGGAGGCCCATTCCGTACAACATGCGAAGAGGGCTTTTATTTTTGTGGCACTGACCCTTTGGAATTCCCTCCCCTTAATTATAAGACAGGCACCATCTCTGTTACTTTTTTGGCGCCTACTGAAGACCTTCCTCTTTCAACAAGTAGAGGCCTTTGTCCCAGTCCACATCCGTGTTGCAATTGCGCTTTAAGATGTTATTTAAGATCTTTTCTTTTTAAGATCTTTTCTTTTTAAGATGCTTTATAGATGATTTTAGAGTTTTGTTGACTTTGCTGCCCTGGGGTCCTTCTGGGAGGAAGGGCGGGATGTAAATTTAATAAATAAATGAATAAATAAATCTGCTGTCCATACTAAGCTTCAGGTAAAGGGCTTTCGCCACCTGCATGGCCTGGATGGCAGCCAGGCGATGCTGGAACATGCGCGTTGCAAAGGGCTGTACCAGGATCTGAAGCGGTGCCTGCTGGGCCAGGAGGCCTTACCAGCTGCTGAAGGTAACAGGATCAAGATGTGGGGGGGGGTTGTGTGTGCAGTTGTGCAGAGTTGGAAAAAAGGTGGAACTGGAAAAATCTTTGTGCAGTTGGAAAGCTGATAATGTGTAGCAGGGAAAATGTGCAGCAGGGAACTAGACATGTTAGATTATGTATTTATTTACAGTTGCTTGGAGACCTTCAGGTAACAAGCGACTAATAAATCTAAATAATAATAATGTGCTTAAATAAGAGGCTGGTTACATGAGAATGTGCTCAGTTTCCATACTTAAAGCAAGTTGCCCAAACCATGTTACAACACCTTCTTCTTGGCCGGATCCTTCTCCATCTTCAGGCAGGTAACGTCATCGCGTCCTTGCAAATACTCTGACAGTACTCTTTTTCTGTGCGTGCCGGTTAGTTACAGAGCTAAGGCCAATTCAGAAACGAATTGTTGCTGTATAGCAGATAAGAACACCGACACCGATATGGGGTGTAAGGAAGGAGCAAAGCCTACTTTGCGTTCCTTTGGCTTTTGGGTCTGTCTGGTGCGGGATGTCTGATGGGGAATGGGTGCAACTGGGAAATCTGCTTTTAAGAAGGCCTGGTTTTCACGCCCTGAGAAATCGGGTGTGTGGGTTAGGAACAGGGGCAAGGTTTTGTGGGCCAGAGGTCGCTCCTGTGTGTCCCTGAGGCTAAACTCCCTGCGATCACCTGTGTCACTCCCTCTGAAGAGCCAGATGCGAAATATACTGCTCTGCCGCTCGAGGTCCAAATGGCCTTGGTTATGCAGGGTGCCTTTTCCCAGCTCTGTGTTGGTTGTTCCTTGGTTATATTCACACCAGACATTTATTCCCCTTTAAACATGACTTCCCCCAAAGGATCCTGGGAAGGTTAGTTTGGGAAGGGTGCGGAGAGCTGTTAGGAGACCCCTGATCCCGTCACGGAGCGACAATTCCCAGAGTTCTCTGGGCAGAGGGACTGACTGTTAATACCTTGGAGAATTGTAGCGCTGTGAGGGGAGAATATCTCACAGGACTGTTGTGAAGATGAATGTCAGTCCTGACATTTCCTTCTTGCAGGAAAGACGGAATATAAGTGAAAAAATCATTTTTTTAAAATCAGCGGTATATATATCAGCTGGTTATAAATAAAATATCAGTGGCAGAGCATCTGGTTTACATGCAGAGGATCCCAGGTTCAACCCCGGCATCCCCTGGAGAGCAGCTGCCAGTCAGTGTGGACAGTACTGAGCTAGATGGACCAGTGCTCTGCATGAAGTCTGGGGCAGGTTTGTGTGTTCCTTAGAAACAAACAAAGAAAACCTACAGTGAAAGGTGGAATAGAAACGGTGTAACTAAATAAATAATATATATTTATTATTTAAAAATAAATAACCTGTCCTGTCGCTTTTGCCCAGGCTGCTACGATGCCGTTCTGATTGTGGGTGCTCTCAGCGAAGGACAGGTGCCCACCAGCGTTGTTCCCGAGTTGCTCCGTGTCACCAAAGCAGGTGGGGCTCTTACAGAGGATGCCTTGTTGCAAGGGAAGGGGCACATTTTTGAAAAACAAAAATATCACCCGAGTTCTTATAACCTAGAGGTGGGAAACCTCAGGCCTTGGCAGAGATGTAACAACCCAGGGGGGAAAAAACTAGAAAAAACGGGGGGACCCAAAAAATTTCTGAACGCTTCCTCTCTTTTTTTGGAAAAAATGAGGGGGGTGTTCCCGGAGGCATTCGATTTCGGCTGAACATCAGGAAAAATTTCCTGGAGGACCAGGATCTCTTCTCAGTCGTCCCAGAGTGCAGGACACAGAATAACGGGCTCAAGTTGCAGGAAGCCAGATTTCGACTGGACATCAGGAAAAACTTCCTAACTGTTAGAGCGGTATGACAGTGGAACCCATGACCTAGGGAGGTGGTGGGCTCTCCAACACTGGAGGCCTTCAGGAGGCAGCTGGACAGCCACCTGTCAGGGATGCTTTAATTTGGATTCCTGCATTGAGCAGGGGGTTGGACTAGATGGCCAACTCTGTGATTCTATGATAAGCTGCCCTTGAACTGAAGCTGCTGGATCGGATAGGCCACGGCTAGTGAACAATGTGGTTCTACCTTCCAGGGGGCCACCTTGGTAGTTCTGCCACCCTCAAAAGTTCAGGGGGCTGGCCTGGGAGTGGACATTCCCTGTGGCAGCCCCTACATTGTGGAACTCCCTCCCTGCAGAGGTGTGAAGGTACCTTTGCTGTACAGTTTTTGATGAATGCTGCACCTCTTTATCCTGGCCTTTGACACCTGAGGCGCTTGTTTCCAGGACCCACCCAATTCTTTTGTTTTTAACACTGAATTTTAAACTGGGGCCTGCTGGTGAAGAGTGGGTAATAAATAGCATAGTAAGAGTAGTAGTAACACTAATGACAGTAATAATAATAATAATAACATTGGACTCCAACTCCCACAATCCATTTGCTGTGCTTGGAGGAACTGAAGGGATTTGGCATCCAATCTGGCAACATCTGGAGAGTGCCACATTATCTATCCCTGGGCTGGTGCATATTTGGGCTAGGGCTGATCCAGCAAGGAACGATTTGTGAACCTGTGGTCGCTAGATGGTGCTGGTGTCCTGGGAGACTTTTGAACCAGGCCGTGACTTGAGGGAGGAGCGGGAAGTGAATTATTCAGCTACATCTGCAAGTTTGGGGAAGTCTTCCTTGACAGATTTCACACAAGCCACGCTGAAACACTTGGAAATCTCCCCGCAACCCTTGTTCTTGCAGGGCCTGCGTGAAAGACAGAGATGCCTTTAAACTTGTGTTTATATCAGGTCTGATGGCCTTACAAAATTGAGGATTTACAGTCACGTTTCTTCAACCCCCTTCATTTTTTAAAAACGTCCCTTGTGAAGAGCAACACACTCTCTCTCTCTCTGAAATGCATTTTCAGTCCTCAGCCTACCCTTTTCCCCACAGGGCTGTACACATTTGGCAATGATGCCCCCCCCATTTTAACATATATGGAAGTGTGACAGGAAAGCCTTGTCAGTCTCACCAGTGCTGATTTCCTTCTCTCTTGTCCTCATTGCCCTCCAGCAAAACTGACTAAATGTTTTGTCAGTTTCACCAAGGCTTGGAGAAAGTCACCCCTTTCCTTTGCTTTCCTTGAAGTTTCTTGCAGGTCCAAAGTGTGGTATGGGGGTGTTTTCCAGCAAGGGGGCATATTTAAAATAGATGTATTTTAAATTGTATTTGTTTTCAGTTATTGTAAACCCCCCAGAGAGCTTCGGCTATGGGGCGGTATACAAGTTTAATAAATAAATAAATAAATAAATAAATAAATAGTATCATAAGAATGTAAGAAGAGCCCGGCTGATGGGTCAGGCCAAAGGGGGCCCATCTAGTCCCAGCATCCTGTTCTCACAGTGGCCAGCCAGATGCCTATCGGGAGCTTGCAAGCAGGACCTGAGTGCAACAGCAACTCTCTCCACTTGGGAGTGTCAGCAAGCAGCATTCAGATACTGCTTCCAACACCAGAGATACACCACAGCTATTGTGGTTAGTAGCCATTAACCTCTTCAGTGCATTTGTCTTGTAATGCTCAACATCTAAGGCCCTCCTCCGGGTGCCTACTCCGAGGGAAGCTTGGAGGGTGGCAACAAGGGAGAGGGCCTTCTCAGTGGTGGCCCCCAAATTATGGAATGATCCTTATGACGAGGTGCGCCTGGCGCCAACACTGTTATCTTTTCGGCGCCAGGTCAAGACTTTCCTCTTCTCCCAGGCATGTGTTTTTAAATTGTTTTAAATTTTTTTAAATTGTATTTTAAATTGTTTTTAAAAGATGTGTTTTAAATTTGTATATTTGTTTTAATGTTTTTAGTTACTGTAAACCACCCAGAGAGCTTCGGCTATGGGGTGGTATATAAATACAATAAAATACCTCTAGTGGGAGCGAGTTCCATAGTTTAACTATGTGCTGTATGAAGAAATCCTTCCTTTTGTCTGTCCTGAATCTTCCAACATTCAGCTTCATTGGATGTCCACGAGTTCTAGTGTTACGAGAGAGGGAGAAAAACTTCGCTCTATCTACTTTCTCCATGCCATGCATAATTTTCTACACTTCTAGCATGTTCCCTCCTCTTACTTTCATTTGTTTCTAAACTAAAAAGCCCCAGATGTTGCAACCTTTCCTCACAGTGGAGCCTCTCCAACCCAATGATCATGTTAGTTGTCCTTTTCAGTATGCAGGAGCGCCAATGCGCCTGGTGGTACTTTTCATTTTTTTACAAAGAAACTGGCGTCTGTGAAACCAGCGAGTCTTGTCCCCTAGACTTGGACAATTGTTTTTCTTCATGACCTGCTTTGTTCTGACAGGAGGCTACGTGTGCCTGACCACCCGGAGCAACCTGAGCAACTTGGAGTACAAAGCCAAATTGCACCAGGTGCTAGACCAACTGGAAGAACAAGGACTGTGGCGAAAAGTCACGGAGCAAGACGTTGAGAAATGGGAAAGGGCGACCTCAGAGCAGGAGTCTGCACAGGGTTTGGACTATATCTCTGGGGTGGTATACCTTTATCAAAAGAACCCAGTCCCTGTTCTGTGAGAAAATAGGTCATTCCTCTGTCGGCTGGGAGATGTTGCTGTCCAACATGTGAAGCATTAATAAACCAGGCTGGGCCTTCACATATGCAGAATCAGCGTGACTGATTGAATTTATTTATTTATGCCACCTTTCTGCAGCAAACTGCATCCAAAGCAGCTCACGACAAGCATTCAAATATCAAAATGCAAAGCACTGGAAACCAGTGTACAAAACATAATTTCAACTGGGAGGGGGAAAAAACCAACAATTGAACAAGCATAAAATGAATTCAGTATTACAAAAGAAATAATCTGGATTTAAATATATAAGTAGGACGCTAAGATGCTAGAGCTCCAGACTCATGTCTCGCTGTCCCCAAAGGAGCCTTGGCAGCCTGCCTTAAATGCAATTCAGACGGCAGGGGTCCTCTCACCAGGCTGGATGACCTACACCTGGCTCCCTCGTCTCTCTTCCAGAGGAGACAAACGGCAGCAAAAAGGAACATGCTGGGGAGGGCAATGATGGTAAACAGCCACTGTGCCTACAGCCATACTACCCTGGACACACCTGATCTCGTCTGATCTCAGAAGCTAAGCAGGGTCAGGCCTGGTTAGTACTTGGATGGGAGACCGCCTGGGAATACCAGGCGCCGTAGGCTTAGAGGAAGGCAATGGCAAACCGCCTCTGAATACCTCTGACCATGTAAACCGGATGAATATATTTTTTAAAAATCCATAGGGTCGCCATAAGGCGTAATCGACTTGAAGGCATAGAACAACAAGTCTACAACATCTGGAGGGCACCATGTTGGTTATCCCTGATGCAGTCAAACAGATCCGTGCAATACATATGCACACACATATATAACATATATATATATTCACTAACAGGCAAAACACCTTGCGGTTTAAGAACGGACCTATAGCCCACAGATATTTCTACCAAACTTTAAAAAGCAGGGCAATTGGGCAGCTCTAGTGAATGCACCAGGGGAGCAGGAGACCTGACCTCCTCTCTGAGATATTGTACCGCCCTACACATTGGTCACAATGCAAACACCATTTGGGTTGGTCTTTCACAGTCCAATCCACTTCCCGTGTCGCTTGGAAGAATTTGGTAACGTGCCTCTGAGCATATGGTGAGTGGTGCAGCCTTCATCTGCCTTCACAGCAGCTGTTGTTATTAACAACAAGAACAATAAAAATAATTTGGTGGCGGCAGCTACAAACCACTAAGACAGTGTGGCCTAGTGGTTAAGGTCTTGGACTACGACCTGGGAGACCAGGGTTCGAATCCCCACACAGCCACAAAGCTCCCTGGGTGACCGTGGGCCAGTCACTGCCTCATGAAAACCCTCTTCGTAGGGTCGCCGTAAGTCGGAATCGACTTGAAGGCAGTCCGTTTGCATTTGTGCTATTTTTATTTATTTATTTATTTGATTTATATCCCACCCTTCCTCCGAGCAGGAGCCCATATTTTTCATGAACGTTTGCATTTTTATGAACCCTTTACACCAATGCATGCACTTCGGTACAAACTCCGTGGCTGACGGACTGCACTGCAAAATTTGGATAAGTGCAAATTTCGAAGGATGGCTGCGTTGCAGTCCTCATATTGGTTAGGTTTGGAAGGTTTGCTTTCAAATGCAAACTGGATTGAATTTCGCATCCCTAGGTTCAGGCCCTCACCCCCTAACCACACCCCTGGAGGGTCCTGGCGTGACAAACAGACTGAAGTGTCTTGTCTATGCATGGTCTCACAACAGCAAGTTTGATGACAGCACTTGAAGAATGACTCTGTAAACCCTCAAAAGAAAATCAAAAGTGGAACAGGAGAAATATTAAATCGGAATGGAAAAGTTGAGCCTCCCCTCCCCAAACAGGTCTGTCAAGTCAAGTTTATTGCTTAGGGCCACAGGACACTGCAAACAAACAGGTCTGTAAAGTGGAGTGGAAAATGGAAAGGGCCTGCCTTCAAGTCGATCCCGACTTATGGCTACCCTATGAAGAGGGTGTTCATGGTAAGCGATATTCAGAAAGGGCTTCCCATGGCCTCCCTCTGAGGCTAGTCCTCTCCAGCTGGCTAGGTCCTGCTCAGCTTGCCACAGCTGCACAAGCGAGCCCCTTCCTTGTCTGCAACTGCCAGCTGGGGGGCAACTGGGCTCCTTGGGACTATGCAGCTTGGCCACAGCTGCACAGGTGACAGGGCACGTAACCCCTGAGCCACTCACTGATCTTTAGCTGGCCCTTGATGCCAAGGAGACACGAGCGGGGATTGGAACTCACAGGCTCTGGACTATTCTTCCAGAAATGCACACATTCTTTTAGATGTCTAGATGAGGGCAAGTTCAGAGCTGCCAAACTGGTTTCCCAAGCGGGCTGAAGAGGCGGGCAGATACGCAGGAAGAGATGGCTCGGAAAGAGAGAGAACACTTTCTTCATTAAAGGGCTTAACCGAAGCTGGCTTAGCCTAATGGAGAACACACACAGGGCCATAAAAACTGATCCTGGAGGTTTACTAGGATGTTTACAAATGCACTCCTTTTTGGCAACAAGCAGAGCCTCTGCAGAACAATGGGTGTGTGGACCATTCAGAACAGATCAAGGCCCCAGATATATATCGCCTGCCCCAGGCAGGATCACAAGAGTGGCTTGTGCAGCCAGGTTCAGCAGGTTCCAAAACCCCCAAGTAGGAGAGGCTCCTGAACCAAACAGGATTCTTGGCTCCAGCACAGCTCTGTTTAAAACCAACCCCATTAAAGTTTAATTTTATTTGCATTTTGCACCTGGGTTTACAATGAGCATGTCCATTTGAGTTTGAGAACGGGCTTCGCTGTTTGCTTTAAAAGACCAAAATGTGTATGCAGGTAGAACATGACACTCTCTCATATTACAGAGTGAAGATTGCTAAGGTTTGCAAAAGCCGGCACATGGGTCAACTTTTATGAGCCACCTTTTATGAGTGACAATGGAACCAATGACCCAGGAAGGTGGTGGGCTTTCGTGCACTAGAGGTGTCCAAGAGGCAGCTGGATAGGCACCTGTCGAGAATGCTTTCAGCTAGATTCCTGCACTGAGCAGGGGGTTGGACTTGATGGCCTTACAGACCCCTTCCAGCTCTTCCATTCCATGATCTAAATCATATAAAAGTTGACAGAGATGGATGTCCCCTTAGTACCAAACTGCCACCTCCGTGCTCTGAGGAGAGGGACTGGGTGAGTGGGAAGAGGGGGGCTGACAACATCACACAACTTTGTCTCCGTGTTGAAGTCCTGGAGAAGTTAGAGATCTTCTTCCCGCTCTTGAGACAGGAGGAGAAGAGTGGTGGTCCCAAAGCAGTCAGACGTAGTCCTTCCGGGCATAGCTACCCGGGGCGGGGTGCCTCCCTGCCCAATATCTCACCGGGTAAGGTCTGGTGCCCTCCCTCCGTGGGAAGTGGCAGCAGAGCGTAGCCCCCCCAAACACCAAGAGGGCGCTGGCCCCCCAGCCCACATAGAGCGACACGCCCAGCTCTCGCTTCAGGGCCTCGGGGACCAGAGGGTTGTAGAAATTGCTGACGATGGTGCTGGCTGACCAGGAGACCGGGATGAGAAGAGCCAGTCCTGCCAAGATGAACCCCACACCAGCCACCACTGAGACTTTGGCCTTGGCCCCTTGGTCGTCCACGCAGTGCGTGCACTCTGCTCCGGAGATGGCGACGAGGAGGGCCAGGGCGGAGACGGCGATGGAGACTACCACCAGGGCACGGGCAGCCTGCAGGTCCGCGGGGAGGTCGAGCAGGGAGTCGTAGACCTTGCATTGCATTTGGCCGGTGCTCTCGTAGACGCAGGTCATCCACAGGCCCTCCCAGAAGACCTGGGCCACGATGATGTTGGAGCCAATGAAGGCTGTCACTTTCCACATGGGCAAGGCGCAGGCCAAGATGGCGCCCAGGCAGCCCAAGATTGACAGCGCCAGCCCCACCAGCTGCAAGGCCAGGAGTGCCATCACGCTCTTGCCTGCTGGGAAAACGGTACAGATGGAAGCAGCAGAGGTGATGGGAGAATTGTCAGGAAAGCGTTCCAACTTTTACATTTAACTTAAATGTGATTTAGTCATGAATCACAATCATTTTTTTTTTAAAAAAGATTGAAAATATTGTAGAGATACCATATAGCCAGCATGGTGTATTGGTTAACCGTGTTGGTCAACGACCTGGGATAGCAGATTTCACTCAGTTATGAAGCTCACTGGGTGGCCATGGGCCAGTAACCGTCTCTCAGCCTAACCTACCTCACAGGGTTGTTGTGAGGATAAAATGGGGAGGGAGGGAGCTATGCACACCACTGTGGGCTTCTTGGAGGAAAAAGGTGGGATATAAATGTGATAATAATCAGAGAATTGCTGATGGGAAAGTCTTTTGGAAGAACGCCCCCTTTATTTTTTGAAAATCACAGATCTGCAGAAATGCAATATGCCTTCAAGTCGATTCCGACTTATGGGTGACCTTATGAACAGGGCTTTCACAGTAAGCGGTATTCAGAGGGGGTTCACCATTGCCTCCCTCTGAGGCCGAGAGGCAGTGACTACCCAAGGTCACCCAGTGAGCTCCATGGCTGTGTGAGGATTCGAACCCTGGTCTCTCAGGTCATAGTCCAACACTCTAACCCTTACACCACACTGGCTGTCTGACATCCCTTTAAGGGAGGATTTTGTTAACTTGCAAGTCACCATGAGTAACAACACCTGTAAGGATTTTGGAGCATAGAGGAGAACTAGGTTTTCCGCTGGTTCATTAAGAGCCAGACAGGATTCCAAGGTGGCATAGTAATGCTTGATGGCTTATTAGCTGAACCAATCAAAGATGTGTGTAAGTACTATTTGTTGGACAGGATTTAAATGCTATTTTTTTATATGGAAATGAACTGCCTTCAAGTCGATTCCGACTTATGGGTGACCTTATGAACAGGGTTTTCATGGTAAGCAGTATTCAGAGGGGGTTCACCATTGCCTCCCTCTGAGGCTGAGAGGCAGTGACTGGTCCCAGGTCACCCAGTGAGCTTCGTGGCTGTGTGGGGATTTGAACCCTCATCTCCCACCCTTTTCTATACCACCCATTGGGGTGGAAGGCTCTGTCAGCTTTGATCCTCTCACTCTCTCATTTTTCCAATCTTAAATTCGGTTCTTCACATTTCCACAGCAATTTGTTATTTTTTTTAAAATCCTCACGGAAATTCTCCAGCATCTGAGTGTGAATTTCTCCTAATAAACGCATTCGTGTATGTAGTTTTAACTAACGTACACATTTTTGCCGGCAGTTATAATGCATTTGCTGTGTTATTTTCACTAATGTATTCATCCCGTGATCGATGCGTTTTTGTAAACGCTGCTTGGTTGGAGAACTGCATTGCAAAATTTGGACAGGTGTGAATTTTGAAGGATGGCTGTGTTTCAGTTCTCCCGTTGCTTCTAAAAGTGTGAATCGGATCAATTCAGTTTTAAATGTGAACCGAATTGAATTTCTTCCCCAACCTGCTGCCCTCCAGATGTTGCTCGGCTACAACTCTCATCACCTGTCGTCGTCCCCCGACCAACGGGCCCACTGGTTTCTAGGGCTGCTGGGAACCCAAAAAGTTTCAGGGAGTGCCAACTTGGGAAAGACAAAACCAGTTCCTCCAGGTGGTTTACAAACTCAGATTAATTGCTTCTTCTTGCGCAAGAGGCCAATCTCTGATCATACCTCCCAAACCAGTTCTGCTCCCCCCCCCACGCACACACACGGCCTCCTTTTCCAAATAAATAAAGAAATGACACAATGGCAACAGTGACATCAGGTTGCCAAACGTCTCACTGCCTACCCTCCCCTGGCTCCTCTAGTGGAGGGGAAGGAGGTTCAGACAAATTTGGAATATTTACATGCCACTCTCATTGCCCACCTCAAAAAAGGATATCATAGAAAATTAGAGTTGGAAGGGGCCTGTAAGGCCATCAAGTCCAACCCCCTGCTCAGTGCTGGAATCGATATTGTGGAGGTGGGAAAAGTGGCCACCAAAATGATGGGGTGTGGATGCGTCGTTGTTGTCAAAGCACCTTCCCTGCAAGGAAAAGTGAAAGCATTTGAGGCCTTTTCATTTGGAGATGCTACAGTTTGGGGGGGCGAAGGGAAGAGAAAATATCTGAACCAAGGTTTAGATGGCAAAGGGGGTAACCCAACAGAGGTTTATCAAATTATGCACAGTGGTTCAAGAGGAGCTTTTCTCCCTCTCTCATATAATACTAGAACAGCCAGCGAAATGGATGCTTCAGCAGGCAAGACAAAATAAAGGATTTAGCGATGGACATCAGTGCTACAAGATGTCATGATTGTATTAGACGGACTTGAAAAGGGGGGTAGACCAATTCAGGGAAGAGAAGAGGCCAATTGGGCTGTTAGGCAAGCTATCGAAATAGAACCTCCATATCCCAAGGCAGTATACCAGGTGCTACGGAGCTATTATGGCAACAGAGGGTTTTTGCCTCCACACCTGCTTGGGGGTTTCTCAGAAGCAACTGTGGGGACCAGAATACTGAAATAAATAGCCCTTTAGTCTGAGTCAACAGAGCTCTCCCTGGATTCTTAAACAGCTTGGACAGCCTCAGGTAGTGATGGACGAATCTATTGATTTCATCTTCCCCCTCTCCTAAATTTCGGTTCACTTCTCCATTCGTCCACACCCATTTGCCATTTCCCCCCACGAAAATTCGTCAGCGTGTTAGTGGGCGTGTCTCCCGATCTTTTTGCCCAATATGCACATTTTGGCAAGCAATTTTCCTTGATACAATGCATTTGTAATGTCATTTGCGCAAATATATGCATTTTAATGTGCACCTTTACCTAATATACACACTTTTGTACAGATTATTTGGTTGGAGTGCATGGCAACATTGGGAGAATTTCAAAGGACAGCTGTGTTTTGGTTTGTCCATTGTTTCAGGAAATGGGAATTAGGCAGGTTTACATTCAAATGCAAACCGCCACCTGTAGCTGCCCACAGGGGAACATTTACTCATTGTTACCCTTCACTTCCACCTCAGGGGCCTTCACAGCAGGTTATGATCCAGCATAAAAACATTTAAAAGAAATCTATAAAGGACAGCGATCAAATGCAATCCCTCAAAAAGGCACACAAGCCCTTCATAACAAAGAGGCTAAAATGTTGCAACTCCAATGAGGTGACAGAGGATTTGGCAATCATGTAGGTGTCAGTAGAAAACTGAGTCATTTTCCCCTTGGCACCTAAACGATGAAAAGAAATAGCATCAAAGGAATATGTAGTGCAGACATATATAGAACAGAGAGAGTGGGGGGAGCGTTTAGTATTTATTTAAAGCATTTAGATCATTTGAAAAAAATGTGGAAACACACAAACATGCACCAGAATGCCAAATTGAAAAGCCGCCGGCTCCTTCTTCCAGCTCTGGTGTCACCAGTGCAGACAGGTACAGAATACAAAAAGCCTGCCTGTCAGGAGGAGCACGCCACATCACAGCATCACCTGGGCCGTGCAAACATTTGGGAGAATGAGAGGCGCTGGGGCTCAACCTAGATAAACTCCCTACCAAAAAACCCGACACAACTCTAGGGTTTTCCAGTGTGTGTGTGGGAGACACTTCGCACATGCTCAGAGACATGCGCTTCATGACAGTGCCTTGAATTTCAAAGTCGGTTGGGCCTTCAAGAAGCCGCCCTTCAGATCAAAGCCCTGGATGGATGAACCCTCCTTGGTATAGACTATAAAGCCAGACAGGGTGAAAATATATTACTTGTCACACAGGCCAACACCGTCCTGTGAATCTCACCTTTCTAATAGAGAAATTGGAGGAGGAGACACTCTGTGTTTGCTCAGTAGTGTGGGGAAGGCACTCTGCACGTGGTCAGAGATACTATCCCGTGCAGCCAGCTTAAAAGCGCTGGTAGGTAAATGGCCCTTCCTCATTCAATTATTGCATGTTGGCCCCAGCACTGAAAACACATGCCAGGTCTGGCTGACCCGGTTTCAACTGAGAGACGTGTCAGGGACGACGGCAAAACACCTCATTTGCTTGCCAGACTACGGGGGCATCCAGAGGGATGTTCAATGTGCAGTCAGTGCTGTTAATACACGCGGGCTTTAGGCAAAGCCTACATGACGTCATCGGTATCAAAATGCCAGCCCGTATTTTCACCCTGTTTCATCCAGATTTACCCTTTCTGTGGAAAACTTTAGCCAACAACCCCTTTGCAAATTACCCCTTTACCTATGCCAACAACCCCTTTGCAAATTAAGCCTCCCCCCTCTGGAAGTACCCATATTTCCCCCTCATTGCATAGCTTAAATTCACAGCCTTGCCTTGGGAGAAACCTGAGTCCCCTGGCCTCTCTCTATGCATGGCCATAAGGACCTGCGAGCGGAGACCTAATTCGCCTCTCTAGTTTTTGAGCCGCCGGCCATTTCTTCTAAGACATATACAGCCACCTGGATGCGCTTCCGCTTGATCTCCGAGCACCTTACACCTGGGAAAGCCCATGCATTTTCAGAACTTGCACCGGCAAATTGAGGCTGGGTCACTGCACAGACTGGGCTCTTTATTTTTAGGGACGGAGGGCGTTGAGCCTTCCACAATCTGGTGTCCTCCAGATGGTCAGGACTGCTGTTCCCAGTGCCCATGGGGATTGCAGTCCAAAACATCTGGGCGGCCCCAAGGTTGGGGAAGGCTGGTTTGTCTTTAAACATCCCCTCCCCCCCAAAAAACACTGCCCCAATCATTGGATAGTCACTAACCAAACAGAAAGTGGGCCAGAAATGGACCC
Organism: Rhineura floridana; assembly: GCF_030035675.1. Lineage (NCBI taxonomy): Eukaryota > Metazoa > Chordata > Lepidosauria > Squamata > Rhineuridae > Rhineura > Rhineura floridana. The sequence continues at coordinate 1,735,858 of NC_084500.1, read as the reverse complement.
TGAACATCCTTAAGAGTCTTTGTGGGTTCCCAGGCCACATCCAAGGCCTCAAACACAACGCTCTCAGCAGCTTAAACTCTGCATTAACTAGTACTGGCTGCAACCATCACACCGCCAATCCATGCCAGATATGGAGATCTGTCTTCAACTGCTAGGCAAACCCAGAAATGCCCCTGGAACCAAGCCCCCCCCAAACCCCGCAACCCCCCCATCTGTCACTGGGCTGCCCATTCGGGCTATGCATTGACATCTCGCTTGACAGTTCGAGGCCTACTCAGCAAGCTGTCATCAGCCGGATGGCGCTAAAGGTCGCTCTTCTTCTGTGGCTTGAAGGAGGTGCGGTGGAAGCCAGTTCCCAGCATGCTTTGGGTGGTGGTAGCGGTCAACCCAACAGTCTGGTCACCCTTTTGCCTTTTTAGGGGCCTGGTTCAAAGATGGCGAACGTAGGAAATGAACACCTGCTTCCAGAGTCAAGATCAAATGCGCAGAGGTCTTGGGCAAAGGAGGGTCTCTTGCTGCCGCAGAACCTACTCAGTCACTTGGATCCACCTTCTCGGTGGAAAGGTTCCCAGACGGGATGATCGTTAGATGTAGTTACTGGCTGGCACCGAGCGGGCTGCTGTGTACTTGGCTGAGTATGACTTCTCATTTTTCGGGGGGCAGTTGCTACACAGCAAGGCTCCCCCGATGAGCAAGAGGCCACAGGACGCCCAGCCGATATACAGAGAAGGCCCCGGCTCCCGTTTCTGACTCTGGGAGAGCACCGGGTTGTAGAAGTCCCGGATGATGGTGTTGGCGGTCCAGCAAATAGGGATGAGGAGGAGGATGGCAGACAGGATGAACGTGATTCCAGCCACAATGATGATCTTGGCCTTCGTTGCTTCATCCTCGAAGCAGTTTGTGCATTTCCCGCCAATGATGGAGAAGAAGATGCCCAGCGCTGCCAGCATGATGGCGACAATGACCAGGGCCCGGGCAGCCTGCAGGTCCTGCGACAAGTCCAGCATGGCCTCGAAGACCTTGCACTGCATCTGCCCGGTGCTCTGGACCACGCAGTTCATCCACAGGCCATCCCAGATGATTTGGGAGACCACAATGTTGTTGCCGATGAAGGCAGTCACTTTCCACATGGGAAGCCCGCAGCAGAGGATGCTGCCCAGCCAACCGATGATGGAGAGGGCGATGCCCAGGATCTGCATCCCCATCGAGGCCATGGTGCCTGGCTCTCCGTGCACCTGCAGCCAAACGAGGAATGGGAAGGCTGTGGCTGCTGGAGCGTGAGGCAAGTCAACACCAGTGAACGGCAAGTGTTACATTTAGGAAAATTATACGTTGCAGCGGTGGGTGGGGTTTCCTGACTCCATCCAGACAGAACAGACACCGTGGCTCAAACCTGTTCCCCAGGATTCCACCGGCAGAGTCCTCATCACAGCCCAGGATCTTGGCTTCTCCAGAACAGGGCTGTCATCCCTGGCTGAAAGAGCTGAGTTTCCCTGTTGCAGAATCGTAAGGACAATCAACCAGGGCAAAATGGGAGGGGAGAGGAAAGAGTCATCCTGAGACAAAGCATCTTCAGATCTTCACAACCTGATGCTGCTAAATTGCAGCTTACTGAAAGGATGGCTCTGAATAGAAGCAAGGGTGTCCCATCCCACTAGAGGTGTGAATTCGCTCAGCAGCATTGTTGGGTCTGCTGTTGCGAAGGATCCCTGTGTTCCTTTTGCAAACATTCTAGTTCAAATGGTATTTTCAGCAATGTTAAAGAGGACCGGGCCATCACCAATTACGGTTGCTGCAAAGGGTCCTTTGGCATATGTTCACTCTCTGATTGAATTGTCGCAAACGGTTTCTTTTGCATGTCATTGCCATTGAACTCCACCCTTTGCAGGTTTACGGCCATGCGTCTACAGATTTACCTGCCAGCTGAGGACCACATTCCGTGCATCCGGTGAGGCAGGCTCTAGGCAGGGATAGGAGCTCAGTGGCAGAGTGGTTGCTTCGCATGCAGAAGTTCCAAGGATCAATATTTGGCATCTCCAGTTTGAAAAGAATCAGAGAAGATGACAGCAAGGCGAAAGGCTGTAGCTCTGTGGTAGTGCACTTGCTTGGCATACAGAAAGGCCCCAGGGTCATTCTGGAGAAACAGGAACAATTTGGATGCTGAATGATTTGGATGGCCTCTCCAGGAGGGAAAGGGAAAAGATGCCCTTGCCTGAAACCGTGGAGAGCGTCAACAGCACTGAGCTAGACAGACCAATGGCCTGTCTTGCAGCTAACAAAACACGTTTGTTTCTCTGCTACGGGCAACGACAGGCCATTCAGTGGCAATGAGTTCCACAGCTCCAGGACTCCTGCCTGGTGCAAGAACATGTTTTTCCTTCCACAGCCTCTTTCGCAATCCAGAGCGGACTCGTTCCTGAGTAGCTAGCCCCTCCATCTCTCCATGCCAGCTGTTGAGGGCATCCACAGATGAATCACCGCATCCTCTTTCGAAGGTGCAATGAGGGTGTCCACAGGGAAGGTGGCCACACCCCCGGCACCGAAAGCACCAAACCGGTCTAGGCAGCAAAGGTTGCCACACACCCCACAGGCAGTCCGTCTCAGAGGCCTGTGGAAAATCAGAACTGGGGAAGATTCGGGAGTGTTGCTGAAGGCGGCTTACTCCCTGGCCCGTAAATGCAGAGCTTGGAAAAGTTACATTTTTGACCTACAACTCCCATCATCCCAATCCAGTGGCCATGCTGGCTGGAGCTGATGGGAGTTGTAGTTTAAAAAAAGTAACTTTGCCAAGCTCTGTGTAAATGTATGTAGGAACACAGCCTACACAACTTGGATAAGATTAGGATGATGATGATGATGACTTTGGTTGATTACATTTAGTAGTTGCTCCTTTTTCCCCACAGAAAGAGGCCCAAAGCAAATCACAAAGTGAAACAAGCCACAGATTTAGAACCAGAGCAAAATCAAAACCTAAAAAGAGGAAAGGACTGCGCTTGGCGGGCGGTGTTTGTTTTGGTTTTTTAGAAAGTGTGCGCTCATAAGTTGGGATCGACTTGAAGGCAGTCCATTTCCGTTTTTCAAGATGGTTTTAACCTGGAAAAAACATGGGGAATAAAATTGCGTTTGCAAACGGGCATTTCACCCACATCTGCTCATCAAGAAGCCCAGTGGGCTGCTTTGTGATTTTGTGCACATACAGATGTACAAAGCCTGTGGTTTATCTCTGGCAAACCTAGCCTTCTTGGAGTATGGATGCTTCTCGTCACAGCTGAGTGCCCTTTTTGCCTTAAGACACACACACCACCCCCATGCTGCTCAGGTGACTGGGGAACAGGTGAAAGTGGTGACAAGGGGCCTCATTATCTGGAGCCCCCCTCCCCCCGCGTCCTGCTGCCCTGCTGAGCAGTGGGAGGTCATGTTGTGGGTCTTGTAAGATTAGGCAATGGGCTGGGAGCAGCCCCGAGGGTGCCGATTGCAGATTTCTGATCCAGAGACAGAGGGAAAGGCACGTTTCATGGACACTCTGCATACTCACCACAGAATGTGCACATTGCCCAGAGAACGTTCAAAATGCAGTCATTTATGTGTGGGGTGGACTGAATGAACAGCATACGTTGGCAAACCACGCTGCTGTTCTCAGTACACTATCTCTCAAGACATTGCGATCTGACCAGTGGAAAAACAGGATGTGGTTAACTTTATGGCTGTAAACGATACTGACATCTGTAGTGGTTAAATAACTGCCTGCATATTGCCACGTAGATATGCTGTTGTCCTATGTATGTACGTGATGTTATACAATAGTTAAAGGTCATAGGCTGTTTATGGAGAAAAAATAATCCACGCCTCCAGGCGGAGGTAATAATAAAAGCGGAGACCAGAATTACGAGGGGGGCTCCGAAATTGAACTCTGGTCTCACCGTGTCTCACTGTGTCGTGATATCTACATCTGGTGACCCCGACGTGATTCAGAACAAACACCCTCGTACCCACTGGCAGGATCAGCCAACGGTGCACCTCAGCGTACAGCTCCCATTCGTGAGTATGGGGGGGGAATTGTCAGCTCAGCAGAAGGTTCATGCACAAGAGCTACAAAAAATTTTAAAACAGGATACCTCAGCTTTTGTAAGTCGTTCTCACATTGAATCATTGTTAAAAACAATTCAATGTCAATGTCCATGGTATCCAGAGCAAGGATCACTACGTCAGTCAGATTGGATAAAGATAGGGAGAAAATTACATGAAGAACCAAGAGCACCTATTCACCATCTCTTATTATGGCAAAAGTGTGCTGAGGCCATTAGTCATTTAGGGATAAAAGAGACATCGCTGTTTGCCAATTCTGACCAGAAAACTCCTCTTTATCCCCAACTTTCTTTACCTACACCTGAAAAGGATATTGAGAAATTTGTAAATGCTCCTCCATATAGCCCTCCAGTCCAACAAGAACAGGTTACTGGGAAGGTTAAAGCAGCCATAGCTCAGGCTGCAGCCTCAGGATTATTATCTATGGAAGAAATGGGAGACTGGGAGGGTACAATTTCAGCTTTTCCCGTTACATATCAGCCAGATCCTAATAATGCTAATAATCGCATAGCAACTTGGACAGCTCTTCCGTTTTCTGTTATTAGAGAAATAAATAAGGCAGTAAGAGAATATGGGATTACGGCTAATTATGTACAAGGGATGTTGGAAGGAGTAGCTACTGGATATAACATGATCCCTCAAGATTGGAAGGATCTCTTTAGGATGATTTTGACTCCTTCGCAATATGTAGTTTGGGACCAAGAATTTAGACATGCTGCTATAGCAGCTGGGGATGCTAATATCATTCCCGAGCAAATTTATGGGTCAGGTAATTTTGCTACCATAGCACAACAAGGGGTATTGCCTGAAGCCGCATTTCATCGAACTGCTGAGTGTATACAGAAAGCATTTAAAAAGGTGCCTGCTGGGAAAGAACCCTTACGTTCTTTTACGAATGTACGGCAGCAAGCAACAGAGCCCTATTTTCAGTTTGTTGACCGTTTGAAAGAGGCTCTGACACGGCAGGTTGATAACCCTCAGGCACAAGGGGAATTATTGTTAAAATTAGCTTACGAGAATTCTAACACAGACTGTAAAAAGATTTTGAAAAACATTATTCATAGACCGCAATATGAATTGGGAGACATGATTCAAGCTTGTGCAGAGGTAGGTACACATGTTCATGCCATGACATTGTTAGCTGGGGCATTAAGACAGGGTAACAAACCTACAGGCAATTGTTTTAATTGTCAAAAGCCTGGTCATTTCAGAAGGGAATGTCGGGCTCCTGGCGGAGGAGCATTTAAAGGTGGGGGCACTGTTACAAACCGGCCAAAGAAAATCTGTCCGAAATGTAAAAAGGGTTATCATTGGGCTAATCAGTGTCGTTCAGCTCCCACTACCAATACCAATGTGTCTTCCCGTCCTATTGAGGGAAACTGAACTTGGGGCAGGCTTCCAGCCCCGAATCTCAAGGAAGTGTACCCACCCCTGCTACTCAAGGAAGCGCTGGAATTGATTTAATACATGCAGAGTCAAAAGATGTTCCTTTGCCTGGAGCAGTTCTTTTAATGCCTACCACACTCACTGGCCCTTTACCAGAAGGCACCGTAGGCCTTGTACTACCGCGATCCTCTGCTTCCAAGAATAATATAATGGTGGTACCTGGTGTTATTGATTCTGATTATCAGGGAATTATTTATATTCAGTATTGGAGTCACCTTCCCCTTCAGTTGAAGAAGGGAGATTCTTTTGCGCAACTATTGTTATTGCCATATCGTCTTTTCACATCGAACACTTCCTCCCAAAAACGTACTGGTGGATTCGGATCTACAAGGACGAAATCGCCGAGTGTGAGTATTTCAGGTAATCCTTTCCATCCACAGGTAGCTGCAGTACTGGCAGAAGTGACCAGGGAGAAACCGGTTCGTAAGTATTGTTTAAACAATGTTCTTTTTGAAGGTATTATAGATTCTGGGGCAGATGTCACAGTAATTGCTGAACATAACTGGCCATCCTCTTGGCCAGTAGAAGTGGCCCCTTCTGTGTGGGGAGTGGGCGGAGCTCAGGATTCAAAACGGAGTAAGGATTGGATACAAGTTGTTGCTCTTGATGGTGATCGTATAGCCCACATTCGCCCTTGTATTTTGGACATTTCAGTAAATCTGTGGGGAAGGGATTTACTGGAGCAATTCCAGACCACCATTGTTATTAATGATTAGCCAACAAAAGGCAGCTCTTCCTTTACAATGGAAGACAGACATACCCATTTGGGTAGAACAATGGCCCTTACCCAAAGAAAAATTAGAAGCTCTGCACCAACTGGTAAAGGAGCAACTGGAAGCTGATCATATAGCAGAAAGTAATAGCCCTTATAACACCCCAGTGTTTGTGATTAAAAAGAAATCTGGAAAGTGGAGGCTCTTACATGATTTACGAGAAATAAATAAATTAATTGTGCCCATGGGTCCGCTACAATGTGGGACGCCTAATCCAAATTTAATTCCATATGACTATTCCTTAGCTATTATAGACCTGAAAGATTGCTTTTTCACAATACCGTTACAAGCGCAAGACGCACCGAAATTTGCGTTTACTGTTCCTGTATATAATAACTCTGGCCCTGTCTTACTTTGTCAATGAAGCCAACTTATGTAGAACTACAACAATTCTTGGGTTCTATTAATTGGATTCGACCATATTGTAAACTTACCACTCAAGACATGGGGCCTTTATTTGAATGTTTAAAACAAGGACGTCAACCTGCAGATATTATTACTTTAACGAAACAGGCAAGGCAATCCCTAGAATTAGTTTCTACAACGTTAAAAGCTATTTGGGTGGATCGACAAATATTGAATAAACCACTGATTTTATTTGTTTTATTTGATGGAAGCCAACTTTTTGCTGCACTCACTCAGGAGTCAGGCTCCAATGCTACACATATAATAGAGTGGCTTTACTTAGCCCATACACCAAAGTCATCTATCACAACTTTGCCAATGCAAGCAGCAGAAATAATCCAAAAAGCACGATTACGATCAAGGCAATTATTAGGTATCGATCCGGTTGAAATTTCGTTGCCTCTTAAACTTTACACATGGGAAAATGCTGTTGCGCTTTCTGATGACCTTCAATGGGCTTTAGTCTCTTATTTGGGCACAATTTCATGTCGTTCCTCATCAGATCCACGGCTTCAAATTACACAAAAAATTCCTATCCAGTTTCAATCTGTAATCAGTTTACAACCCTTACCTGCGGTCACGGTCTATACTGATGGCAGTCCAACTAGAGGGGTTGTTGCATGGCACGAGCAGGGGGTTTGGAAGACAATTTTCACCTTACCCCAAACTTCCGCTCAGAGATCTGAGTTGGCCGCTGTTAGTATGGCGCTGTTGACTTTTGCAGATCAGGAGGTTAACATTATTACCGATAGTCTTTATGTTAAGAATGTTGTACTTGCATTACCCGGTAGTTATGTCTCTCCCATGCTGGACACTAATCTACTTGCTCTTATGCTTACACTTCAAAAACTCATACATACTCGGTCTTGTCGATTTGCTATATTTCATATTCGCAGTCATCAACCTTTCCCAGGATTGTTAACAGAAGGTAATCAATATGCTGATCAGGCTCTTCGTGCCCTCCTTTGCACACCCATAGAAAGTCATGCCCTTCATCATCAAAATGCTAAAGCACTCCAGAAGCAATTCCATCTTACTGCCCAGGAAGCCTCTGCCATTATTCAACAATGTCCCCAATGCACACAGTTAACTCTATCCCCAGAACCAGGAGTGAACCCACGAGGTCTCATAGTTAACCAGTTGTGGCAAATGGATGTTACACATTTTCCTACTTTCTCCCCATGGAAGTATTTGCATGTTACAGTAGATACATATTCCGGATACATATGGGTAACTCCTCAGAAAGGGGAAAAAACTAAGAATGTTATTAATCATGTCATTCGTTCTATTGCCATCATGGGCCAACCTCAGACGATAAAAACTGATAATGGTCCTGCATATGTTTCACAGCAATTTGCACAGTTTTGCACTAAGTGGTCCATTACACATTTGTTTGGTATTCCTTATAATTCTACAGGTCAAGCTGTCGTCGAACGTACCAATCGTACCCTTAAAGAGCATTTGCTTAAACAAAAACAAAAAGGAGGAGTACCACTGGGATTGGCCACCAAAGAGGAGTGGCTGGCACAAGTGTTGTTTACCATTAATCATTTAAATTTGTCTCAATCTCCCAATACTCATTTTTCCTTTTCTACTCGAGCGCAGCGGCATTTTCAGCAGTCGGAGTCTCTACCTGCCCCGCGGGTGCAGTTTCGGCAACTACCAAATCCAGAGTGGAAAGGCCCAGTTCCGCTTATAACGTGGGGTCGAGGTTACGCGGCTGTGTCTACGCCTGACGGTCCTGTGTGGGTACCTGCTAGGTGTATCCGGCCCTGGAAAGACGATGTCCTGGCACGATAATCTTAAGAATCCCATCCCTAATTTTTCTCTGCAACTTCAGGATACTGGGATGTCTTCCAGGAAGCGTGGTCGGAATGTTCCGCAACCTCCCGTGACTTGGGGCCAAATAAAGAACTTAGCAACACAAGCAGAAAAAGCAATGGAACAAGCCGGGGTGGACAAGACAACTGAGAATACCATTCTTGCTTTAATTGCGTCTTTAAATACAAATTCTATTTTTGTACTTTGCATTTGTTGGATTTTAGGAAGCGCCGGGGCTGACAGGTTGGGGCAGGAGTTGGGGATGCGGTTTCAACACAATATCTGGGTTCAGTTAGCAAGAATGACAAATGTGAGTGACTTTTGCATGACTGAACATGTACAGGAAATGGGTATGTTGGGAACATGTTTAATACCCGTATGCAAAGCACCTGGGGATATTGGGAACATTACAGGACTTGGGCGATTCATGAATACTTCAGAGATTAAATATCATACTGTTTCGAATTGGGGAACTCCAACCTTCCAGCTGCCTGTTAATGCTTTTCAATTATTTACATCACATGTTGCAAATTCCATTAATAATACGTGTGCTCGGATGGTTAATTGTAGTCGACATAAGGTGCAGAAGGGATGTCTAAAGGTTGGGAGACCCACATGGAATTGTACACAGCACATTAACATATCCAGTATGTACGGACACATTCCTTTACCAGGTGGATGGTTTTGGACATGTGGAGAAACCACTTTTAATTATGTTCCCGCTAATATTTCTGATACCATCTGTTGCCTGAGTCGACTGGTTCCCATTTTCCTTCATAAAAGGGAGTTGCTAGCCCAACGTAGGAATTGCTTAATAAAGCAGAAAGTGTATCACTAGCCATCTCCCTTGTTGGACTTCCTGCATTGGCAGTAAGTAACAGCAATCAATTACATAAATTAGCCTGTAATTATGTTAAGATGATAAATGCCACCTCTCGAGCCATTGCTTTGTTAAATGAAGAGCAGGGTATATTAAGACAAGCTATCTTGGATAATCGTGCAGCTATAGATTACCTGCTATTACAACATCAGTTGGGGTGCGAAACTATAAAGAATATGTGCTGTTTTAATTTAACTGACAACAGTTTTGAAATCAGAGCACAGGTAAAAAACTTGAAGGATCTAGCTAATAACATTTTGCAGGACGCCCCTACAACTTGGTGGCAGTGGCTTTGGAGTTGGCTGCCCACTGGATGGCTAAGTCAGATTCTTAGATATGCTATTCTTTTACTCATTTTAAGTATAGGCTTATGCTGTTTTTTACAATACCTTTTCCAGACGTGTACACCTGTTGCTCCGCGACCATTACGTAGTAATTACTTTTTGCTAAAAAATAAAAAAGGGGGAGATGTGGGGTGGACTGAATGAACAGCATACGTTGGCAAACCACGCTGCTGTTCTCAGTACACTATCTCTCAAGACATTGCGATCTGACCAGTGGAAAAACAGGATGTGGTTAACTTTATGGCTGTAAACGATACTGACATCTGTAGTGGTTAAATAACTGCCTGCATATTGCCACGTAGATATGCTGTTGTCCTATGTATGTACGTGATGTTATACAATAGTTAAAGGTCATAGGCTGTTTATGGAGAAAAAATAATCCACGCCTCCAGGCGGAGGTAATAATAAAAGCGGAGACCAGAATTACGAGGGGGGCTCCGAAATTGAACTCTGGTCTCACCGTGTCTCACTGTGTCGTGATATCTACATTTATGTGCATTCCCCAAGGCCTGTTGATGCATAACAGTCAGAGAATGTGCAAAGTTCAGGCAATATGTGCACATTCTCCAAGGCCTGTTGGGGATGATGCATAATGACCAGGAAATGTGCACAATTCCCTCTTCATGGAGGGATTATGTGCACATTCTCCATGAAACCTTGTGAATGTGCACAATGGCCAGTTATTATGCACATTAACTGCTCAACTTACAGTTTGTTATGTGCCTCCAAGTCGACTATGACTTATGGCGACCCTATGAATCAGCGACCTCCAAGAGCATCTATCAGTAACCTTATCTATATATGCACACTAGGGGCTGTGCCCCGTTCGCTTCGCACATCAACCCTGCCCACTCCCACCCCCTCACAAACTCCCCTGCTCCCTCCAGACCTTGTCAACCCCCTTCATCACCCCTTTGTCCTTCATGCCAGTGGTGGTTGCAGCGATAGCAGAATTAAGGGGGACAGCATGGAAGGAATGACGGGGAGAGAGATATTCCACCATCAGAGGATGAACAAAACACCCCACAAGTCAGGGACCATGCGCAGCAAGCGGGGACCCCTCAATCCAATGCCGAGGATCCCCTGGAGGAAGAACCTCTGGAAATGTCAGAGGAGGAGGTGGAGCTGCCCCCCAGTCCCAAAGAGCACCGGCATCAGAAGCTTCAGGTCCAGGCCAAAGAGCAACAGCACACTCTCATATACGGATCCAGACTTAGTCGTCTACTTGTGAGTCGGGAATCCCTGATACTCCTTCAGTGCCAGCAGCTGTAGATAGGGTGTGGTTTAGGAGGCCAAAGTATATAAGTCCTCCTTCTGAGGCCTTTTTGTTGCTTGAAAGACTGTGGGGTTCTGGCTGGTTGCTCTCTGAGCTTTGCTCCTTGGGCCTGGCTCTAGTTTGGTCTCCTTGTTGTGCTTTGTGATCTTGACTTTGGGCTGTTTCTTGGCCTTGCTTCTGAGTTGTGTTTGACCTGTATGGATTCCCTGTATCTGACCTTGGTTGGTTTGGACTGTGCTACGCCTGAAATCCTGTCTATGCTGGTAAGTACTTTGGTGAGAAGGTGCTATTTCTGGGATTAGGACCTCAGTTCCTCAGAAAACACCCAGAATGTGATAGGTGGCAGTGTGTGTGGGGGAGATGAGGAGTGGCCACGTGAACTACGGCGTGACTACAGTCTTATGCAGATACAGATACAGAAAGACATTATATTTGCATCCCACCTTTCCTCCTTGGAGTTTGGGGGGAGCATACATAATTCCTTCTCCCTCTATTATCCGCACCCAACTCTGTGAGGTAGGTTAAGCTAAGAGATTATTATTAGTCCGAGATCACTCAGTCAGGCTTGTAGTCTGAGTGGGAATTTGAACCCGAGTCTCCACAGTCCTAAACCAATACTCTAGCCTTTTGGGGCCATAAATTGCTTTGAGAATCTGATGAAATTTATGGACCTCCCTGGAATAAATACAATTTATTTAATTGTGTTGGAAGCTTTTTTGAAAAATTGTGCCTGGTTCACAGACCCTCTGAAGCCCTGTCTATGGAACCCCTGGGGCTCTATGGACCGTGGGTTACGGATCCCCGCTCTATAACCACGAGCACTAATCTGTGTAATTTCACGGAGCCACAGAGCCCACGAAAATGGCACTGGGGAAGGTTAAATATCTCTGCCCGCCCACAACAGTTTCCACTCCTCAACTTCTGTTGCCTCTCCTCCTTTTCTGACCCTCTTTTGCAACCAGTGGGGAAGGCAGTGAGCTCAAAACCATTCCGCCTTTTCCCCTCGCAGCCTGGAGGTACAACCTGACTCCTCTCAGTCACAGTAAACAGGGCTTGTTGGCCCTTGGGCTATTCGGTTCTTCTCACAAACAGCAGATGATGGAGTGCTTTTGTTCCATACAAAGGGGGAGGAGAACGATGCTTCACATCCATAGAAAACTGTGGGAGAATGGTTCCATAAGAATCTAGAACGGGCCCGCCTGCTGGCTCATATCAAAGGCCTAGATAGTCCAATCTAGCATCCTGTTCTCACAGTAGGCAACCAAAGATGCTTCTCTAGGAAGCCCGCAAGTAGGACCTGGCCGCAACACCAACCCTCCCCACTCATGTTCCCCTGCTGTTGTGGCTCAGAAGGCCTTGCCCTCCATGAAGTTGCCTTATTCTCTTTCAAAGTTGGAGATTGTCGCTGCCTCTTTTGGAAGTGAGTTCCATTGTTCGACTAAGCCCTTTGTATAGAAGTCCTTTATCTTGTCCACCCTGAATCTTCCAACTTGCAGCTTCCTTGGAGGACCCTGTTGGGTCCCAGTATTGTTATCAGAGAGGGAGGAAAACCACCCCTCTAGTCACTTTCTCCCCACGGTGCCTAATCTCGTAAATGGCTCTCAGCCCTCCACCCCTTCCTTGCCTTTTCCCTAAACTAGGCAAAAAAAAACAATACTTCTCCACACAGGGCATAGTTAAACTATGGAATTTCCACCCACAGGAGGCGGTGACGGGCAGCAACTTGGATGGCTTTGAAAGAGGATGAGACAAATTCGTAAGGCTGTCAATGGCTGCTGGCCACGATGGCTGCACTCTGCCTCCACAGTCGGAGGCCGGATGCTTCCGAATGCCAGCTCCCAGCAGCTGTAGGTGGGGAGAGTTGCTGTTGCACTCAGGTTCTGCTTCCTTTTGGGCTTCCCATAATGGGCCTCTGGTTGGCCGCTGTGAGAACAGGATGCTGGCCTAGATGGTCTGCTTTGTATAAAAAGCATTCCTACAAGTGAGATCTGGCCACAAACTCTGTCCTACTATAAAGAGTTGGGTTAGCCAAGGCAATGCCCTGCTGTTTGTCAGAATGCAGCCTCTGGGCTGTTGCATATAGTTTTTGTGGTCCTTTTTGCCGATTCAGGAGGAGAAAGGGAGGCCAGCCTTCTGGGAGGGAGATTTTTTTGGTGGGGTCTGCCCTCTCCATCACTTTGCAGCCTATTCCTGGGGCAGGAGGGGTCTCTTCTCAAGCCCGATGGAAGGAGCAGCTGCCCCGTCAGGCCTAACCCAACGGTGACTCCCCAGTGCCGGCGGCCAGCAGCAACCTGAAGGCAGCAATGGCTGACAGTTTGGGGCAGCTGGGTGGAAACCCCAAATGACCCTCTCCATGTAGGGGTGTGGAATCATTGTCAATCTAGGGGCCGTATTTCTTTCTGGACAGCTTTCCGGGGGCCACATGTCACTGGTGGGAGGGGCCAGAGGCCAAAGTGGGCGGAGCAATAAAGGTAAATTTTGTACGGGAGGCTAGCATCTACTAGGGATGTGTAAGAAATTCAACTGGTTGCATTTCAAGCTGAATCTATCCGATTCGCCCTCTCCGAAACAATAAGAGAACCGCAATGCACACGTCTCTAAATTTTACAATGCGGTTCTCCAACCGAACAATGCACATCTGGAGGGAAAATGTGCATTAAAATGAATATATTGGTGAACATAACGTACAAAATTGCATTATATAATGAGAAATTGCTTGCAAAAGTGGGTACATCAGCTGGAATTTTCATGCACACTTTCTCCAAAAGCGTGCATTTGCGTGCCCATGTTTTGATTAGAGAACTGCACCACAAAACTCAGAGAGCCCCAAATCTGTCAAGAAGAGCTGCATTGCAGTTGGTGGATTATTTGGGGAGATGTGAATCCCCATCACGGTTGATACAGAACTGAGTCAGATGACTTGTTTTCTTTTCTGTTTTGCAGAGCCACAAAAAACCTGTACGGAAGCCAGTTCCCTGTATCTGCAACAGCAAATATGCAGCGTTCATTTTGAGAATGTAAGTTCACAGATACTCATGGCATACCTATCAAGATTCATTCTCCAGAATTAGGAATGTGAAGTGGAAGGAATGGGTGACCCCCCTCCCCACCTGCTAGGCTGAGAATGAAAAGGGACTCTTTGTCTTGCAGGGCTGGGTGAGGTCCAGTGAAGGCTCTGGACAACCTCTTGCCTTCCACAGTTCTCTCTCTTGCCTTCCCCGCTTTTGGCTAACTTTAGCTTCTTAAATATCAGCAAGTTGTTCTCTTTGTTTGTTCAGGAAAGGGCCGTAGCTCAGTGGTACAGCATCCGCCTTGCACACAGGTGGGCGAGAAATTAAATTCAGTTTGCATTTCAAGCTGAATCTCTCAAATCTGTACTTCCCAAAACAGCAAGAGAACTGAAACCCAGCCATCCTTTGAAATTTGCACTTACTTGAGTGTTGCAATGCAGCTTGCCAACCAAACAATGTAAACAAAAATGCATATATTGGGGGGGGGGGAAGTGTGCAGTACAACAGATGCGTATGAACACACAAGAATGCATTAGGAGAAATTGCTTGCAAAAGTAGGTTACTTAGCACTGCATGCAAAAATGTTTTTATTAGGAGAAATGCACCCTAAAATGCTGAAGCCTCTTCAGGGGGATTTAAAAAAAAACAAAACTGTAAATTGCTGCAGAAATGTGGAAAACTGAATATAAGTTTGTAAAAATGAGCAACGAAAATGACAAATCCTTCCGTCCCTATCTGCATGAGTGGCATCTCTGGTGGGGCCAGGAGAGAAGCCTGCCCGAAACCCTGGAATGCCTCTGCCAGTCAGTGTAGACAAGATGGCCCTAGATGGACCAAGTGTCTGAGTCACTACAAGGCAGCATTCTGTGTTCCATTCATTTTGCAATACACGCTGGCAGGGGACGATTAGCAGCAGGCGTAGTGGCAAATTCAGAAGTGCAGGGTCCCTTCCCATCCATGCCCTCTTTTTTTTGCTACTGGGTTGAGAATGAGATCCGTGTTCATGCCTTCTCCCAGAACAACAGATGCCCCTAGGAGCCAATAAGCACGGAAGAGGAGAGTGTTAGCTACTGGAGAGAGTCTTCTCAGTGGCTGACTCGCCTCCTTTCACTCCGATTGGCTCCAATCGGCAGGAAAGGACAAGGAAGCATGTTAGAAGACTCTTCTCAGTGGCTGACACACTCCCCTTTCATGCTGATTGGCTGGAGACATAGGGACCCTGCTCCCAAAAAAGTAAGGGGTCTAAGACCCCTGGACAGCTACACCCGTGGGGTCTGGAAAAGATTCTTGTCTGAAACCTTGGTGACTGACTGCCGGCCAAAGGAGACAACACTGAACTTGATGGACCAATTTGAGGGAGCTTCCTATGTCAGCCTTCCATCCATACGTGGTCGGTAAAATGAGTACCCAGCATATGCTGGGGGGGTAAAGAAAGGCCAGGGAAGGAACTGGCAATCCCACCCCAAATATACGGTCTGCCTAGTAAACGTCGCAAGACGGCACCTTAAGAGTCGGAAATGACTCGCACTGTAAGTGTGGGGACACCTTTACCTTTTACCTATGTCATTTACAAGGCCAGTCGAAGGTATTGCCTTCCAAAAGAGCCACTGGCCTTTCAGCATGAGCGCTGTTCTTCCACCTTGGCTCCCCTGATGTTGCTGCATTACAACTCCCATCATCCTTGGCCATTTAACTCTTGAGTATGCTGATAACCTTATTTCTGAATAGCCCCATTGTATCTGGATTACTGTCATAACTCAGCACCTTGCTATTCATGCATACAAATGGATTCTGCGACAAAATGTTGCAGGGTACAGTCTAGAATTCCTATTCAGTGTAGGGATGGAAAGATCTGTCAAGCTTGGTTCCCTCCGTTTCCCATTTCTCCAATCTTAAATTCAGTTTTCCACCTTTCTGCAGCAATCTGCAATTTATTATTAAAAAAAAACAACCCAGGAAAATCGTCCAGCACTTTAGTGCAAATTTCTCCTAATAAATACAGCTTTATAAGCAGTTTTGACTAACATACCCATTTCATATTCTTTTTCTCCCCTAACATATGCATTTTTGTAAACATTGTTTGGTTAGTGAACTGCATTGCAAAACTTGAGTAAGTGCAAATTTTGGCACAGGATGTGTTTTGGTTGTTCCACTGTTACAGAAAGTGTGAATTTGATATATGCAGTTTTAAATGTGAACTGAACCAAATTTTTCGCCCACCCTTACGACTGAGCATGCTCAGTCATAACTGGACTGACTGGAGAGGTCTCTGCCCCCTCCCTTAGGGGGTTTATTTTCTAAGTATTGTTTTTCCTTCTGCAAATGTTGGGATTCACACAAGCCTGTTGGTACCTCCCTCGTGGTGGTGGTGGTGTTTGCTCTGAAGATGAGTTCTCTGTTAGTACATAAGACAGTGATGGTGACAATATTCTGAAAAGGCATCTCTTGTACGTTCTGCTTGCAAAACTGTAGAGCTGAGCTATCTGTTGGTTCAGGTTTAGGGAAATTAATTCCAGTCGATTTGCAAAGTTCCCAAGGCCTCTCAACTCAACACGTTTTTTTAAACGTTCTGTAAGACTGGTTTATTTATTGATTAAACTTGTATACCGCCCCATAGCCGAAGCTCTCTGGGCGGTTTACAATAACTAAAAACAAATACAATTTAAAATACATCTGTTAAAAACAATTAAAAACACAATTAAGACATTTAAAACAATATAGAACACATGCTAAAATGCCTGGGAGAAGAGGAAAGTCTTGACCTGGTGCCGAAAAGATAACAGTGTTGGCGCCAGGCGCACCTCGTCATGATCATTCCATGATTTGGGGGCCACCACTGAGAAGGCCCTCTCCCTTGTTGCCATTCTCCGAGCTTCCCTCGGAGTAGGGTTGAGGACCAAGAGCACAAGCTGTCTCAGCGAAGCAGTTTGCCGCGCAGCTCAGGTCTAGTGTACTCATTGTTTGAACAGCTTACCTCAAGGGCCAGGAGCATTGTGGAGGAAACTGCTGTGAAAGTGAAACTGTCCCGCAAAAAGATAAATTGGAGAGATCAAAGTTCAGTAAAGGAGATCAGTGTGTAAGAGCCGGAGTTCCAGGTCACTTCCACCTCACCAAGGCTGAGTAAACTATGACAATGCTGGGCTCTAAGAGCCAGCAGCAAGTCAAGGCAATCGGTAGCCTGGCCCTAAAAGACGTGGACTGGAATCTCCCTAGATCAGAAACCATAGCTCAGTGGGAGAGCATTTCCTTTGCATGCAGGAAGTCCCGGGTTCAACTCCCGGCAGCGTCTCCAGGTAACGCTGGAAAAGAACCCCCTGCCTGAACCCCTTGAGAGCTGCTGCCAGTGTGGGCAAATACGGAGCTAGATAGACCGAGGATCTGAGTCAGTATAAGGGAGCTTTCTACACTGCTGTGTTCCAGGAACAATTACCCCAATATGATGAGCTTCTGGGAGGAAGGGCGGGATAGGAATTTAATAAAGAAATAATATATGCAATGCAGTTGCCGTCCTGGGTTGCTGGGGCTGATGGGAGTTGTAGTTCAAAAAAGTAACTTTTCCAAGCTCTATAAATCAAATAATAAATTTCTATCAATGGGGCCACGGGAATAGAGACGATGAGGCGAGAGGCGCAAGGCTCTGGCAGGCATCCCTCCTTTGGGGTGGCGGGGCTGCCTTTGGCTTGGCAAGTTGGAGATTGCGCCAGCACGGTTCTGGTGGGGACGGGCTGCCCCTCGGCTGCATTGCCAGCTAAGTGGGCGCCAGCTTGCGTATGGTCCTCTAGAAGTAGATGCAAGTAGACAAGGAATTCCTGCAAACTGGAAGCCAGGACATGTTGCCTCGTGGGAGGGGAGTTGTGCGCCAGCTCAGTCTGCCCCCCAGGTGCTCACTGGGGCTGGGCAGGCGGCCTTAAGGCAGCCCCTCCTGCTGTACCTCCTTTGGGGCTCGTTCTCTTTAACCCAGGGGCGTAGCTCAGTGGCAGACCAGCTGTTTTGCGTGCAGAGGCTCCGGGTAAGGCTTGGAACATCCCCTGCCGAGAACTAGCGACTGAAAAATCTGCCAGCCTCGTTGCTCACAGCTTCTCATTTTTCCAGTCGTAGGGCCCATCCATACCTAACTGCAAAAGCCACGTTTTCCATATTCGGTCGGTGGCCTCGAGATCCATACACGTCCTGCTTGTGATCGGATTATTGTGAAAACCCAACTTCCAAGCGTCCACACGTGTGGGCTTTTTTTGGTCGAAATTGCTTTAGCATTGGCTGCTCCCCTAAGTCCACCCCTTTTCAGTGATTGGTCCATAATGGTCGTTTGCTTTTTGCACGCTTTTTCGGAAGAGCGCAGAAACGTATATCTTTTTTTTTTAAATTCCCACGCGTGTGCAGGTTTGTGGCTCTGCTCTTGGGTGGGAAGGAGACGGGGCGTGGCATATGGCGGAGGAGAGCCCATGGGCTGCCGATTGCAGGAATGTCCTCAGCATTGCGTCTGAGTGCATGGATGTTAATGTGATTGATACAGGAATGCATGTCTGGTTTTCAGTGGTATTTCTGATGCGGATTTGTGAACTTGAAAATCCATACTAGCTTGTGACATCATATGGACGATGGTGAATTAATGAGGACACAAAGCATTAACGTTACAGATTATACACTCATAAAGACGAGCCCTTAAACTCATTTCTCCACATCTCTGCAGCAATTTGCAAATTTGTTTTTTAATCCTTGTGAAAATTCTACAGCATTTTAGTCCGAATTTCTCCTGATAAAACACACTTTATGTGCCGCTTTGACCAAGGTATAGCTTTTGCAACCCCTTTCTCCTAATACAATACATTTCTGCATGTTCTCTTCACCAACATATTCATTTTATGCTTTCTCCTAACGCATGCAATTATGTAAACCTGCATTGCAACATTCGGAGAAATGTGAATTTTGAAGGATGGCTGTGTTTTTGTTCTCAGGTTGTTTTGGAAACTGCAGGTGTGACAGAGTCACCTTTAAATGCAAACTGAATTGAATTTCTCTCCCCACCCCTGCCTGAAGCCCTGGAGAGCTGCTGCCAGTCAGTGTCAACAATACTGAGATAGACCAAGGGTCTGATTCATGGCTCCTAAGTTCTGACAGACGACTGTTCCCTTGCATCCCTTCAAAATGAAGGATTGTCCCTCTGTCCGTGGCCACCCCCGCTGTAGCTCAGTGGTTAGGGCGGCTGCTTGGCATGCCAAAGGTTCCAGAGTTCAGTCCCTGGCAGCATCTCCCGGTAGCCAAGTCCCCTGCCTGAAGTCCTAGGAGGCTGCTGGCAGTCAGTGTGGACAATGCTGAGCTAGAAGGGGTCTGCCCTAGGACTCGGACCAAGCAACGACAGGGACGTACGAAGGTCGCACACCATGCTGAGGCAGGGATACACAGTGGGGGTGGGGATGGTGGGGGGCCCAGCCCATCTCTGGCACCCAGATCCGAGGCTTGGTCCATTCCTACCACTGTTGCCTTGATACCTTTTTTTGCAAATGCCATTTTTTTGCCATGACCTTTTTTTTTTTGCAAATGCAATTTCAAGCAGGGGTGTCCATTTGCGGAGCCCCTGGGATGTGCAGATGGGCCCTCAGGTGGGGGGCAAAGGAAGCGAGGGGGGAGGACCACTCACCTGCAGGGCTTTCTGTGGCTGCCAGCGAGCGAGCAATCCCAGGCAATGGCGCCGTGAGGGAGGGGAGGAAGGGGTTGGCAGCTGGGGGTCTCTCTGGGCATCAAGTGGCGCTGCGGAGCAAGCTCCTTGTGCGGCAGGGCTGGGCCAGGCAGGTCGCCAGGGGAGGCGGGGAGAGGTGGGTGCACTGCTGGGGAAAGCCACCCGGGATCAAGCGCAGGTGTTGCAGAAAGTGTGCCTGGAATAAACAGTGTGTTCATGGGGTGGTGGTGGCTTTGTCTTGGGAGGCCCAGCGGCACGAGTGCATAAGAGGGACGGTGTGTATAACCCAGTGCCTGCACCGCTGGGATGAATCTCCTCTTCTAGAGCCCCGCTCGTTGCAGATGGCAACAGTTCATCTTTGTGTGTGTCTGCAGGGAGAGAATGGATGTGTGCGCCCAGGAATTTCTGCAATAGCCGTTGCCAAGAAATAAAGCCTCTCTTCTCCCCCTCCAGATACCTCTTTGCTAGAAAGCAGAATTCTGTGTCGTCGTAAGAGTCGTTGTTGGGGTTTTTTTGTTCAGTTTAGGGGGGAAAAGGCAATGGGAAACGTGATAGAGGTGTGTAAAATTAAGTGCGGCTTGGAGAAAGTGGATGGAGAGAGGTCCGCCCCCCCCTGCTCTCTCATCATTTCAGAACCCTATGGGGGGGGCATCCAACAGAGCTGGAGGCTGGTTCAGGACAGGCCAAAGGAAGGCATTCCCCGCACAGCGCATAGTTGAAGTATGGAATTTGCTGCCACGAGAAGTTGAGGGCCGCCAGCTTGGATGGCTTTTCAAGAGGATTAGACAAATGGAACGGGGATAAGGTTACTGGCGGCTACTTGCCACGATGGCTGGTGTTCTACCTCCCTGGTCAGAGACAGTATCCCTTTGGGATGTCAGTTGCTGGGGGGCACAAGGGGTGAGGGTGCTCTTGCGCACCGGTCCTGCTTTCGGGCTTCCCATTGAGGCATCTGGTTGGCCCCTGTGACAACAGGGTGCTGGACTAGATCCTGCTGCCACGCTCTTCCTATGTGGAGGTAGACCAGGAGGCAGTACAGCACAATGGATACTGTTGGGCCTAGTGCTGGGGAGGGAGCCAGCTTTTCAGCCATGAAACTCACTGGGTGGTCTTGGGCCAATCTGTATCTTCTAGCCTTACCTCCCTCACAGAGTTGTTGTGAGGATAAAATGGGGGGGGGGGAGCCACGTACGTCACCTTGACCTCCTTGGAGTGTAATTATTATTAGTTTGGTTGCTTATTTGCTATTTTAAATTTATAATCTACCCTTTGTCCCTGGGTGACTCACAGCAATAAAATTACGTAAAACCAACAACAACACTATTCTAAGATTACAGACAGCACTTACAGGCAACACTATAAAAACATTATGAAACTATCGCCCAAAAGCATGTATAATGTTTTTAAAAAATATTTTCCTTTCTCTCTTATTTTTATTTATAACGTTCAACAATATAGCAACTACAGGGGGGGAAATGCATCAAATTAACACAAGAATTAGTTTTTCCCACTGAGCCTCTAGCGAACAGTCTTCCATAGTCCTTTAGGATATGCGTTTCACTTGGGGTCCCTTATCCCACCTAGGACTGGGGGGAAATTTCGATTCAGTTCCCATTTAAAGGCAAGTCTGCTAAATTCGCACTTTCCGAAACAATAGAACCAAACGCAGCCATCCTTTGAAATCTGCACGTCTCCAAATTTTGCAATGCAGTTTGCCAGTCAACTAATGTGGACGAAAATGCATATACATAGGTAAAGTGTTCATTAAAATGCATATATTAGTGAAAATAAAATACATTATTGCAGGGGAAATTGCATTGCAAAACTGTGTAAAGCCACCCTGGGCTCCTGCTGGGAGGAAGGGCGGGATATACATCAAATAATAAATAAAGCTGCATATATATATCGGGAGAAAATTGCATCTGAAATACTGACAGTTTTTTGGGAGGGTATTTTTTTAAATTGCAGCTGGAGAGCTAGATTTAAATTTGGAAAAATGAAAAACAGAGAAATGCAATGACACATTTGTCCATTCCTAATCCCACAAATCCTCTCCACAGAGTCCCATCTCAGGGGGAGCTGTGCCTGGGTCCTTGTTCACATAGCTGGGAAACCAGAACTCTCCCTCGTGAAATAATCCTCCTTTTTCAGCCCACAGTGTTCGGTTGTGCTGTCCCTTAAT
The DNA here is from genome assembly GCF_030035675.1 of Rhineura floridana. Classification (NCBI taxonomy): domain Eukaryota; kingdom Metazoa; phylum Chordata; class Lepidosauria; order Squamata; family Rhineuridae; genus Rhineura; species Rhineura floridana. Next base: position 1,713,957 of record NC_084500.1, on the reverse strand, counting down.
CATTTTTGTATTCTAACTCAGATTCTCCCGCTGTTTTCCCGCTCCTTGCAGCCGTCGTCATATAAATTATAAGGTCCTTGTGGAGTTAATCCTTAGATCTTTTCTTGTTTCCTAAATACAGGTAAAAGGGCTGCTGCCGGGAGGAAGGGCGGGATATAAATCAAATAAATAAAAGGGGGGCTGTGTGATTCCGTTTTGGGAGGCAACTCCATAGGAAGGGCTTGTATTGCATTTTCATCTTGCAGGATCAAGTCGAGGCCCACTGAGTGTAGCGCATGCGGTTCCCAACATGAGCTTCTGAGAGCTCCACAACTGGGTATGAGAGTGATTGAATTCCCTCCCCTGCTCCCCCCCCCCGCTCGCATCAAGTGTTTGGGGATAAATTCCATGTGATGACCCCTGCATCCAAGTCCCCTAGACTTTCAAGCCTCTCTTTGCTGTCATAAGGGCTAGGAACTTGCCATTGTTACTTCTCAGTGGTTCAGAAGTGCTGGTGGTGTACAATACTAACATTTTGAATTGGGGAGCTCATTGTGACAGCCCCCCACAGCCACGTCCCTTAAAAAATAAAAAATGCTGGGTTGATCCTTTAAATGCCCCCCCCCATTGTAGTAGTCCATCAGGAGGTCAGTTCTGTAGGTATGATGTAGGAATCGGGTCTTTTGCATAAGTGGCATCTGCCAAGGCATCTTTTCAACATTTGTTTAAAACCTTCCTCTTCCAACAAGCTTTTTCAGCAGGGATTTTTATCCTAGTACTGGATTTGAATTTGGTTTTTTTATTTTGAATTTGTTTTCGGATATGAAATTGTCGTCCTTGTTTTTGTATATGAAGTCGTTTCATGTGTTGATTTGTTTGTTAAACCACTTCAAGATGTCTCATAAATGGAATAAAATAAATGGGATATTAGGATAAAATTGCAAACTGGCCTCATTCTCTAACTCCCTCTCTGCTAAGCTGCCAAACTTGAAATCCTGGTTATCCTCTCATTTGCTTGCCCAAGCAGGGAGGGTGCGTCAGTTATCGGAGCGCTGCAGCAGCAGAAGTTGCTCCTGTTTTGAAAGAAAGCCCTGGAGCTGTGTTTCCCTGCAGTCCCCCTCCACTAAAACCACAGAAAAGTGCAACTTGAGCATGTGAAGAATGACCTCATTGTTCCTTCACAAGACCCAGAGCCATTCAGTGGCACTGATAATGGACTTGTTAAGGCTATAATGCCCTGAGATCATTTAAGCTCCCAAGTGATTTCAAGGGGGAGGGATTTTTCTGCCAGCTTTTTCCTGGGCTTTTTTTAGTGATAGGACAAATCGCTCCGGAGGGAAAGCCAAGCACACAATGGGTGTTCACATGTTGCATTTAACGAGTGCAGAATCTGTGCACCTGTAGTAGGGATGGAAAGGCAGGTCCACTTCAGGGGTCTCAGTTTTCCAATCTTAAATTGAGTTCTGCAGCAATTCTTGATTCTTTTTTAAATCCTCATGAAAATTAGTGTGAGTTTCTCCTAATAAACACACTTTTGCAGGCAGTTTAGACGAATGGACATGTTTTTGCAAGCAATTCCTCATCATACAATGCATCTTTATATGTTTTCACTCCTGTTCATTTTTTGGCATACTTTCCCCCAACATATATGCATTTCTGTACACCTTCTGTGGTTGGCAAACTGCATTAAAAATTTTGGATGTGTGGATTTTGAAGGATGGCTAAGTCTTGGTTCTCGTATTGTTCCGGAAAGTGCAAATATGATGGATTTGGCAAACTGAATCGAATTTCTCGCCCAATCCTTAACCTGTAGACACAAGAACCTCGTACACTTATTCACCTGCAATGTTTGACAACTGTAGAGTCTGTGTGCTTGGGGCCACACTAGCTGAACTGTGCAAATCAACAAGTGTACACCTTGGGTTCAAGGGGTGACAGTAGCTCCCCCCAAAAAAGAACCAGAGAGATTCCTCTCCCGTCACTCTTGAGCGCTGTCACAAAACAAGGATAACTTTGTTTGCAAACTGTTGCTCGGTGAAGAAACTCGAAACTCAGAAGCACAGGTATGACTCAGGCTTGATGTCGCTGTTCTTTCATCTCCCAAGTATGAGGATATGAGAGAGTGACAGCCCTCAGACTGAATTCACTTTGGGGAAAAACAGTGAAGTGAAACCAGCTGTCAGGTGGGACCATTGGATTTCAGGAGAGAGGCAGTCTTAGGCTGGAGCAGCAGTAAATAACCAAGTGTCCTATGAACCCTATTGAAATAATGTAGCTTGAGCAAGGGTAGGTTGACTTCAGCCTTGCATGGATCTTCTTCCCCACCTCGCCCCACTTCAAGAATCCCCCTCAGGTCCACTGGCATGTTCTATATTTGCAGGGCAAGAATTCTTCACCTGGTGGGTGGCAAGGACAGAACAGATCTTGAGCGCAGGCATGTTCAGAAGTGCCTCATAAGATCAGGCCGCTGGTGGTGTCAAAGGAGGACTCTGGGGTAGGTGTTTGGGAGAGTCCACTCAGCAGAATAAGAAGGTGGGACCCCCGAATCCAGCAGGTCTGGCTTACCACATTTTGAAGCCATACACTGCTTAAAATAAAATCTCCAAGCAGTTTGCACACACACACAAAAACACAGTAACAAATGTTTATTTATTTATTTTATTTATTTTTAAAACTTATATACCGCCCGATTAGCAATAGCTCTCTGGGCGGTGAACATAAATACAATAAAATACAGGAAAATACAAAAGCATCACAATCTAAAATCAAATTTCACAATCTAAAAACTGCATAACTAAGATCAAATTACAAACATTACCATCATTAAACAAAAAATTAAAATGCCTCGGAGAAGAGAAAGGTTTTAACTTGGCGCCGAAAGGATGATAGGGTTCAATACAATTACCTTCAAAACTGGATAAAAGCAAGATAAAAACAGAACTGTATACCCCAAATAAAAACTGAGCAATGTAGAAAGCAAATATATAAAATGGAAAAGTCAGAGTCCAGGAACACTTGGGCAAACATGTAAAATTTCAAAGAAGTACTTAAAGGTCATGACTGTCTCCGCCTGAGAGGGCGTTCCAGGGAGTGGGCACTGTCACTGGGAAGGAAGGCCCACTCTGGGGTTGTCACTAAGTAATAATCCGCTGGGCATATAAAACAACCAGCAGGGCCCTTCGGGATTCAAGAGAGGTAACACACATCATTACAACCTAAACAGAGGGAAGGTCTCTGATGCCGTTAAGTCCGGGGCGTAACATGACCAAAGGGCAAAGCGGGGTTCGACCAAGAGCCACCCTGCCTGACAGTCTTTGTAAGACCCACAACACTGCCACCCACACGTAGCTGTTGCACGGCCCGGGAAGGATTTTGCCGGAGCAACAGTTAATTATTGGCATCAGAAGGTGTGGTATTTGGCTTTAGTTGAAAAAGTAACACAAAAGTTGAAGGTGTGTTGAGAGGACAATAACGAAAAAAGAGAACCGATGAATTTATTCGTGGAATGGTTTGACTTTGTGTATGCAAACATAAGAGAGCCGAACTGAACTCTCTCCCCCTGCCCAGTTATGTTCAGGTGTGGAACTCGTGATTCACGGTGGCTCCTTCCGCAAATGGAACTCGACTTGGTGTTGGTCCTCACTTTCTTTCTGATCAACTTGCCTGTCTCGCCTGGACTAGGATCTTACTGGATTGGGGTGCCCTATTTTGGACTTGAGGTGTTCCTCTGATAAAGGAAAAGGAGTCCTGTGGGTCTTTACAGCAGCTGGCCTGTAGTGTTTAGTAGTAGTTCACAGAATCATAGAATAGTAGAGTTGGAAGGGGCCTATAAGGCCATCAAGTCCAACCCCCTGCTCAATGTGGGAATCCAGATCACAGCATTCCCAACAGATGGCTGTCCAGCTGCCTCTTGAAGGCCTCCAGTGTCGGAGAGCCCACCACCTCTCTAGGTCATTGGTTCCATTGTCATATGGCTCTAACAGGAAGTTTTTCCTGATGTCCAGTCGAAATCTGGCTTCCTGCAACTTGAGCCCATTATTCCGTGTCCTGCACTCTGGGACGATCGAGAAGAGATTCCGGCCCTCCTCTCTGTGGCAACCTTTCATGTACTTGAAGAGCGCTATCGTATCTCCCCTCAGTCTTCTCTTCTCCAGGTTAAACATGCCCAGTTCTTCCAGTCTCTCCTCATAGGGCTTTGTTTCCAGTCCCCTGATCATCTTTGTTGCCCTCCTCTGAACCTGTTCCAGTTTGTTATATTCCATTTATGAATATACTGAATATATGTTCATACACTTGTATTATTTGTACGTATATACATAAAATCCAAATAAATAGATATACAAAAAGAGAGAGAGAGTGAAAGAATTGCCGCACCCAGCGGGGGCTCCCTGGTCCACCAGCAATGGGCCCAGAGACCATTTGTGGACAAAGGTCCTTAGGCCCACAAAATGTCCCAGGATCTTACCAGGCTGACTCGCTCTTTATGTTTGGATTGATGGTTGCTTTTATGCTGATGGACCGATTTTATCCGCTTCCTCTACTCCTGCTTCTATGCATGACTAAGGGAGACTTAGAACCATTTAAATTGGGGTGGGCCCCCCAGGCTGTTCTCCCCCAAGCTGGATCCACCTGCCTCACATCTGACTTCATGTCAGAGTGTAAGACTCTGTGGGTGGGTGGTTCCTAACTCCAGACAACTGATCAATTGCCTGCTTGGGATGGAGTCATACTCCCCGACGGGAGCAGGTTCATAGCCTGGCTCCTTCGGTGTCAATAGAGGCCCAGGTGGCCTCATTGGCTAGGAGGGCCTTTTACCAGCTTCAGCTGCTTGCAGCCTGACCACTGACCAGTGTGGGGTGGCTCTACCCACTTTGGGGCTGCGTCTGCCATGGGTGATGCCCCCAGATGGGTTGCAAAGGGGCAAGGGGGCCCTCAAGATGAAGAAAAGGTTAGCCACCTTTGTCCTAAACGAAAGCTCACTATTCAGAGCCGTGGCCTGAGCAGCAACCTGTCTGGACCGATACCAGATAAAAGGTTTTTATAAGGTATCGCTTGGCTCGTCCATAAAACTCTTGCCAGTGCAATTCAGCCACTTATGAAGAGTAGGAAACTTGCTCACTTCCTGGTTTCCCACCTTTGCCAGGAGGGCAGAGTGGGGCGAGGGAACAATTTCAGTCTCGTAACCAAACTGCCATCTTTCATTGGGTGCTTGTCTGCTTCCTTGTCCTAAGAAGGCAAGAGGTGGCCTGCAAACTGTTGATAAGGACTATGTACCCAAGGATACAATAAAAGGCAACTGCAAACAAACAGGCTTTGCTTGGGCTGTTTCGTTACACAAGATTGCAGCAGAGGCCATCGAAGCTTATATAAACTCCTAGGCAGGGCAGGAAATGGTGCTTTCTTTAAGAGCTGCCTCAGTGGATTAGCCCAAGGACCAGAGCTCGGAAAAGTTACTTTTTTGAACTACAACTCCCATCAGCCCAATCCAGTGGCCATGCTGGCAGGGGCTGATGGGAGTTGTAGTTCAAAAAAGTAACTTTCCAAGCTCTGCCAAGGACCTTGCGGTCCGGGACTCTGGTCTCCATGAGTGGTCAGCCGGTGGTTTCCTAAAGCTGGGGAGTGATGGATCAGCTGATTTCTGCTCAGTTTTGGTTCTGTTCACTCCTCCCTTGTATGGTCCCAGGGTTGGTGTTTTGGTGTTTTTTTTATTTTTTTGGCAGATTAAAAAAAATTCTCACCAAAAAAATGATAACAAACCCATGTTTCAATTGCCCATTTTGCGAGCATTTTATACACACTCATCCCCTAAAAATATGCTCCCCCCTGTAAAATACAGAATTTTGTGTGCTTTTTTAAAAAACCAAAATGGCATCACAAGATTCAGAAAAGGGTGTAATCTGGTGGATGGCTGCATTCTAATCCTCCTGAAAGGTTTTCAGCATTTTAGTGCAAACGTCTCCTAATGCACACATTTCCGTACGCAGTTCTGACCAGCGTACACATTCTTGCAAGCAATTTCCCCTAACAGAATGCATTTTGTTGTGTTAATTTCGCTAGGATATTTATTTTTCTGCACGTTGTCCCCTAACACGTTCCCCAAATATATTACAAATATTGTTTGGTTGGAGAATTGGAATGCCAATTTCAGATATGTGTGAATTTTGAAGGATGGCTGTGTTTCTGTTTTCATAACGTTTTGGAGAGTGTGGATTCGATAGATTTGGCTTTAAATGTGAACTGAATCAAATTTCTCCCCATCCCTACTGGTGACCACAAGAGGCCATCATCAGCTTCATGTTCTTTTGAGGGCTCCCCAGAAACAAGTTCTCACACTCGATGGAGAAAGTGGATAGAGAAAAGTTCTTCTCCCTCTCTCATAATACTAGAACTCGTGGACATTCAAAGAAGCTGAATGTTGGAAGATTCAGGACAGACAAAAGGAAGTACTTCTTTACTCAGCGCATAGTTAAACTATGGAATTTGCTCCCACAAGATGCAGTAATGGCCACCAGCTTGGATGGCTTTAAAAGAAGATTAGACAAATTCATGGAGGACAGGGCTATCAATGGCTACTAGCCATGATGGCTGTGCTCTGCCGGCCTAGTCAGAGGCAGCATGCTTCTGAAAACCAGTTGCCGGAAGCCTCAGGAGGGGAGAGTGTTCTTGCACTCGGGTCCTGCTTGCAGGCTTCCCCCAGGCACCTGGTTGGCCACTGTGAGAACAGGATGCTGGACTAGATGGGCCACTGGCCTGATCCAACAGGCTCTTCTTATGTTCTGATCTGATCCAGCAAGTTTCGTCTTGTGTCCTCAATAATTGGCAAAATCTGCTATGTTGAGGCCACAACCTTCCTTCTCCTCTTTGTAAGCCCTTCCCTTCTGTTGTAGTGAGACAGGGTTTGAGGAGCATCTGTGTACATAGCCTTTTGACGGCACGCAGCAGTTGTGTTCGAAAGGCCCTTTTGTTCTGGTAGGGAAGAGTGCTGTGGCAAATCCAATCCTGTGAGCCTTGGAGACGCTTTCAGGAAGGTTCATAAATGTAGAGCTTGGAAAAGTTACTTTTTTGAACTACAACTCTCATCAGCCCAATCCAGTGGCTATGCTGGCTGGGGCTGATGGGAGTTGTAGTTCAGAAAAGTAACTTTTCCAAGCTCTGCGTTGCTCAGAGTACTTAGAGGGAAGGAGTCAGCCAGGAAAATCCTGAATTAAGCTAAGGGAAAACAGGCATCTGACATCAACTTTATTTAAAAAAACAAACACACACCACAAAGTGATATGGAAATATGGAGAACTGAATTTAAGATTGGGAAAATGAGAAACCCAAATTGAGCAACTCACTCAGCCTTACCCGGAGATGCCTTTGAACCTGGGCCACAGCTGTTTCCCAGAGTGGGTGTATTTAGGGTGAGGAATATCCATGCCACCACCACCCTATTCTGTTGCAGGAGTGTGATGTTCCTGGCTGCCACTCCTCTCTTGGCACGGTGTTTGAAGGGGGAACTATTCCCTGCCTTCATACCACCAACCGGAGTGCCCAGCTAGTACATTGTGGAAGAGTTTCTGTGGCACACATTTTCTGCAAAGCACATGAATGTATCTCATTTTTCCAGCTTTCTTATACTCGGGGATTGTGTATAAAACCTGGATTTTCCAGCCTTTGGGAAAGCCCCTTGACAACAATGATGCCCTTCAGCGAATGAGTCAACAGGTGATTTCTGATCTGTTCGCTTTAAAACGCAAAAGAAAAACATTGCCGTAGGTGTAGGCGTGATAACCTGAATGTGACATGAACCTTTTTGGATTGACTATTTATTATGGGCACTTTGGAGTGTCATTGAGTGCAGTGGGTTAACATTTAAAGGACAGACGGGCAACATCTGTGGCTGTCCACATGTGGTTGGACTCCTGTAATATCCATTGGGCAACATGACCAATAGTCAGGGATGATGGGAGTTGGAATCCAGCAACATCAGGACGTTCCCAGACGTTCCCTTGTCTCTGCATTAAAAGGGGAGTTTACATCTCTGCGTACAGGCGGGGGAGAAATTCAGTTTAATTTGCAATTCAGTTTCAGGCCAAATCTATCAAATCCACACTTTCTGAAACAATACCAGAACCGAAAAGTACATTTGCATTTAGCCGAATTTTGCAATGCAGTTTTCCAGACATTAAAAAAAATCGCAAATTGCTGCAGGGATGGGGTGAACTAAATTTAAGATCAGACAAAATTAGAGGGAACCGAAATTGACAGATTTTCCCCTCCCTGTCCTCTGGGACGCCATTTGACAAAATGGGACAGGCCAGGAGCATGTGCATTTTGGAGCCCTTGCAAACGTGAGGCTCCACAGCAGCTCCGAATATGAGGTTCGGCACAGGAAGTCCTGGAGAATCAGGGGCCCTCTGGAAGGAGTGCTCCACCTGCTGCCGCCGGCCCTGCCCTGGCTTGGCAGCCTGCCCTTCGAACGGAGCGTCACGGCAAACAGCCAGCAGGAATTCAGGGCCCGTTTCCAGCTTTGCCCTCCCTAGCGAGGTCCCATCCTTCACGGATGCCATGTCCACAAACAAACAAACCAAGAGAAAAAGAAGAGGGGAAAAGAAACTGTGGTGGCCGGGAAAGGGCAGGTTGAGAGGCTGGTGGGGAGGCCCCACCCCTCCCTGAGCTAACAGAGCCCGCCCTGGGTACAGGACGGTTATAAATCACCCCTGAGCTTGGGTTCCTCTTTGCTCAAAGCCACACGCCTAGAGAGCGACAGGCCGTCATCCAGCCGCTCTCAGGAAAGCAGCGACAACCCACTCCACGGCGGCAAGATGTCGATGGGCCTGGAGATTGGCGGGGTTGCCCTCTCTGTCCTGGGCTGGGTGGGCTGCATCTTGTGCTGCGCGCTGCCCATGTGGAAGGTGACAGCCTTCATCGGCTACAACATTGTCACTGCGCAATTCACCTGGGAGGGTCTGTGGATGGACTGCGTGGTCCAGAGCACCGGGCAGATGCAGTGCAAGGTCTACGACTCCCTACTGGCACTGGGGTCAGATATCCAGGCTGCCCGGGCCCTGGTCGTCATCGCCATCGTCCTGGGGGCACTGGGGATCCTCATCTTCCTTATGGGGGCAAAGTGCACCCGTTGCATCGAGGACGATTCCACCAAGGCCAAAGTCACCATCACCTCTGGAGTCATTTTCCTGCTGGCTGGCATCCTGACCCTCATCCCGGTCTCTTGGTCAGCCAACCAGATCATCCGCAACTTCTACAACGCCGCCGTTCCCGAGCCCTTGAAGCGAGAACTGGGGGCAGCCCTCTACATCGGCTGGGCAGCCTCTGCCCTCTTTCTCTTTGGGGGCGCCTTGCTCTGCTGCTCCTGCCCCCCCAAGGAGGAGAGGTACAGGCCCACCAATGTGGCCTACTCGGCACCCAAGTCAACCGTGACCAGCTACGACAAGAAGAACTATGTGTGAAGCAGAAGGCCACCCGTTGCATGTGTGGCTTTCGCGATGCCGGCCACCAGGACCTTCCTGTCCTTCACCTTTGCTTCCTCTGGGAAAGAGGAGCCACCCAGAGGAAGAAGAAATGTACAGACACCTGTTCAGTTTAGCCTTTGAGGACTCTCCTTGTGTACCATGGTGGGCTGTAGCCCCAGGCCTCCCCCAGAGAGGTCCTCCAAAGAGGAACAGACTTTGCTGCCTCCATCTTCCTACTCGTTCTGTGGATGTTGTTGGCCTTTGACATCAATGCGCTCCCCACTTCCCTTCTGGGACTTCCACCACAAACCTTGGCCAATTGAACCCCCAATCCCCATTTCCGTCCCCCCTCAAGACTGGCACAGGGGCTGCGCACGGTTTGTATAAGTCTAGAAGGTTCCAAACAGTCAGCCTGCTGGGCACTGTGCCGTTTGCTGTTTGACCCCCTTGTTGGGCCGCCATGTTCTCTGCCGTGGATTATGTTGTGTGGGTTTTTTGGGTGTGTGTGTGTTAATTTGTTGTTTTTCCTGAGGGGTGCTCTGGGAAACCAATCAAGGGACCGGGAGAGGGACATGATAATTTTCTGGGACAGAAGCAGCCCCCCCCCCCAAGAGTCATTGTCTGTGTTTGGGTCGACCTGTCGGAAATGATTTGGAAATGGACAGATGATGGTTGACAGGTCAAATCTGTTGGGCCCTGGGATGATGAAACAGGCCCCATTGTAAAGTTCAGGGGGCCACTTGTGGGGTGTCAGTCTGGATTGGGCCCAACAGGCAGACTTTCCTGCGAAGGACAGGCTTTCCGGGCAGAATGCCGATGGCTGCAGAAGTCTTTTTTTTTTCTAGAGCCCAGCGTAGAAAGAATCTGCGCTACCTCATGCCCTGAGGTAATGGCCCTTGCCGAAATAAACGGTCCTGTCCAAGAAAAGGGAGGGAAATCAGTTGTTGAGGGGCACAAATTGGAGGCTGAATTTGAGCACTTGGAGGCAGGCATTTCCCTGAAGCAGAGAAGCTCTTGGTAGGTTGCCAAGCTGAGGGACAAAGATGGCAGCCGGCCTTTGCCTTGCTGTCACGCCCTACCCTCTCGAGTGGGAACAGCCTTGCCTTGCCTGCTGCCGTGAGGGGACAAGCTGCCCAGCTCTGTGGGGATGCCCTGCGGTGGCAACCAGGGGGAAGAAGAAGGCAGAGGGATTGATAAGAAGCTGCTGATGGCGGGTCCAGCCGAGCAAAGTCCATCTTGACAGACAGTGGTTCTCTAGAGCCTTCTCCCAGCCCTCCTCCGGGAGATGTCAACGAGAAGGGATGCTTGCGGCAGCGTTGATGGTGGTGGTGATTGTGGGGAACCTTTGTTACACATGCTTGAGGGCAACTCCGCGTTCCTCCTTTGGTTTGTGATATAATAAGTTATTTTCTTCCTTTCATTCCTTGCCCCTTTTTCTGCACAATAAAACTCTGTTTTAGTAACCCAACTTTGAACATGGCGTCCTCCACAACTGGTTTTTGGCTAAATGGCTGGCGGATGCTCCCAGGAATGGCCAGCTGGTCCCAAAGCACCATCTTTCCTTGGGGCGGCAGTGATGATGATTTGGATTTTTACAAACCCGCCCTTTGCCGTAAGGTCCCCAGGCGGGTTGCAGCAATGCAGAAAACTGCGATGTTAAAATCTGTTTAAAAGAATTTAAAATCAGAAGACTCAGGTGGGCCCTGAAAATATCTCTCTCGGGAGTCAAAGGCCGGGGTGAAGAGGGGCATCTCCATGGTACAATGAGAGGTATACAGTGAAGGTGCCAGGCGCACCTCTGGGGGGAGGAGATTTGCCCACCAGCTTTTGCAATGATTTAGAAATCGCAGGGGCTCTACTCAGGTGCTAGTTTGCACCACCTAGTTGAATATAGCTCCCAATGAGGGGTGTGCGTGAGAGAGACTCATGACACAGTAAGGCGAGGCAGTGCCATGAATGGTTGCCAAAGGAAAGGCGGACCAGTCTGACCCATAGGGCATAAATGATTGCAGTCTTCACCAACCTGGTGTCCTGCAGACATTCAGGCTGACCATGGGCTGTGCCAAATGGAACTAATGGGACCTGTCGTCCAAAACATTTGGAGGGCACCAGGTTGGCGATGGTGGACATGCCGAGGTGTCCCATTGAAAGAAACCGGAGCTGCACAACAAGTTAATGGAGGAATATTTTCCTACCCCACAGAAACTGGTTCTCGGGAGGGCCAGGACTGGAAAAAAGGAAGTCCTTCTTCACACAGGTGTTAATTCACCTGGGGAACTCACCGCCACATGATGTGGGGATGGCCACTTGCTTAGGTACCTTTAAAAAAAATTAGACCAAATGCACGGAGTGGGAGGAGGAGGGAGGTCTCTCCGTGAGTCTCAGCCAGAAATGACTGATAAATTGACAAATGTGCAGATGGCTATTAGCCAAGTATGCCTTTGAGTACCAGGCATTTGGTCGTAGCCTGCTTGTGGGATTCAGAACCAACTGCTGGGCCAGGAGGACCCAAGATGGCTACAAGGAACGCCCTTGTAGAGAGGCAGACTACCTCTGGATACTAGATATCTCTGCATGGCCGAGATTACCATCACACCCTGCTTGGAAGCTTCATAGAGGTACTTGGATGCCCTCTCTTGGAAGCACGATGCTCAGTTAGAGCAGGGGTGGAGAATCTCAGACCGGGGGGGCTGAATGTGTCCCCCAGACCATTCTAGATGGCCTTTGGGGTTCTCCCTAGGCCACATCCCTCATCGGCCCCACCCTCCTCGAGTGTCTTGGCCTGGCTGAATGCGTCCTTGAACTCTTGATGGCTCAGATGGAGGACAGAGAGGGTGCGCGCGCGCGTGTGTGTGTAGAGACTAGCCTCCTGTACAAAGGTAAATTTCCATTTGTTGCTCCACCCACTTCTGCCTCTGGCCCCGCCCATCTCTGGCATGTGACCCCCTGGAGAGTTTGCCCAGAAAGGGATGCAACCTTCCGGCTGTACCCACCTCCCTCTGATCCAAGCCAGGTTCCAGGGCAGTCCTGGGGCCGAAAGCAGGTTTCTGCACGGCAATTCAGGAACCTTTACGTTAATAAGTCCGCCTGCGTCTGCGGTGGGAGACGGCCATGGCTCGGTGGTGGATCCACTTTGCATGCAGGAGGCCTCTGGTTCAAGCCTAGCATCCCCAGGTAGAGCTAGGAGAGAATCCTGTCTGAAACTCTGAAGTCGATCAGTGTAAATACTGAGTTAGATTGACTAAAGGTCTGATTCGGTAGAAGGCAGCGTTCTGGGTTCCTGTTTACATCGGCACTGTCTCCAGAACCATGAGGACTGGAATCTTACTTTATTCTTAGAGAAAAGGACCATAGCTCCAATGCTCTGGCTCAGTCTGAGGCAGCTTCCGGGGCTGTGCTCCTAGACTGAGGCCTTTGGGTTCTCCCGCTCTGCCTGCTGCCTCCCAACTGCCACCATCGGGGCAGCCAGCACTTTGGCACGGCTATCTGCGTATGGTCCTCCTCTGGCCTTTGCACCCCAACTGGGCTAGGCTCTGGGACAGCAGCAGGGAGTTCAGCAGGGCCCCCATCCAAGGGTGTCCGAAGCTGCGGGTTGGAATCTGTAGACTGGGGTGCAGGACAGCCCTGAGTTCAAGGTTCAGCGCTCGTTGTCAGGGCAAGGCGAGATATGGATCAGCTGCAGCCACCAACCTTTATCCTTTGGGGAGGAAGCGGCGACCAGTGGGGGAAAGGGCAAGAGGAGCAAAATGGGAGAAAGGAACGAGGCCAGCCCCCCCCTTGCAAGGAGCGCTTGGTGGACTGGGCCCCACAGTATGTGTAGGGAAGAACAGCCCGATCCGTCTCATTCCAGGATTGAGGCACGTGATATCAGAAACAGATGACAAGCCATGCCAAGTTAAGCCCAGGGATCTTATTTCTAAAAAATCACCAAGGGGTTCCAGGGTGGACTGGGGGTTGCCCTGAAGTTTGGCACAGAAGAAAAAAACCATGCTGAGCTTTTGTCAGCTGCTTGTGGTTACTCAACGGTGTGGGAGGGGGATTAGGGATGGAAAGACCTGTCCACGTTGGTTCTTTCCCTTTCACATAGTTCCAACCCGAAATTTGGTTGTCCACCTTTCTGCAGCGTACATTTTTCTTTTTAAAAAATCCTCATGGGAATTCTCCAGCATTTCAGTGGGAATTTCTCCTAATAAAACACTTTTAGTAGGCGGTTTTGACAAATGTACACATTTTTGCAAGCAATTTATCGTCATACAATGCATTGTTGCTACTTTGACACACATGTTCATTTTTATGTACATTTCTCCCTAATATGTGCATTTTTGTAAACGTTTGGTTGGCAAGCTGCATTGCAAAATTTGGATAAGCGCAATTTACAAAGGAGGGCTGTTTCTGCTCTCAGGTGGCTTTGGAAAGTGCAAATGTGATAGATTCGGCTGAACTTAATTTCTTCGCCATCTCTAGCGTGGATGTTTACAATACACTCAACGCATGCTCAGAGCCACTCTTCTCCGTCATTAGCACGGAAAGCAGGTTCAAAGGGCTGTTGCAAATGGAAATCCAGACGTTTGAATCAGGATGTGACTTGCTTAAGATGACCACTCCTTGTTTCCTGCATAGCACGGCTTAAACCTGCTTTATTTCAGCCCAGACAAGGAAGAGATGAAGGCCCAGCTACCTCTTGCTGGTGTGCTCCGGCCTGGCTGAGAGTGGGTTGAGCAAGCCTTCTGTTTTATAATTGCTTCTTCCTAGTTCAGGGAGTGTGACTGACAATGGTGACCCACCCTCCTGCTTAGCGCAACTTGCCCGCTGCAGAGGATCCGGCAACCTTGCAAGGAGAATACTGCAGACCCCAGCAAAAAAAGGAGTGGAGCAGAATGCTTTTGGGATCTCAGCAGGCCTTCCATGCTAGGCACTTAGGGTGAAATCAGTCCTTTGTTTGCTCATCTTTTCAGGGAGGGGTTCCATGTAACATCACCAGTGCCGGGTCCAGTCTTGAGCATGAGAAGGATCATAGCTCAGTGGTAGAACTTCCGCCTTGCATGCAGAAGGTCCCGGGTTCAACCCCCAATGGCATCTCCAGGTAGGGATGGGGTAGACTCCTGCCTGAAAGCCTGGAGAGCGGCTGCCAGTCAATGTGGACAATACTGAGCTAGATGGACCAGTATAAAGCAGCTTTTGGGCTCCTATGTCTTCAGTGGGCCCCCACCCACTCCAGTGCACAGCTGCTCACTCCCCTGCGCTTGCTGTCTCTCGCATGGATCTGCCCAGCGGGAACTAACCGTATCTCCCCATGCTTCTCATTGCACACCTGGGGTGGGCAGCTGAAGAGGCAGTGACAGAGAAAGAGGTGCAGAACAGCAGGAGGCTCCAGAGCAGCCTTTCCCAACCAGTGTGCCTCCAGATGTTGTTGGACCACAACTCCCATCTTTCCTGACCATTGGCTATGCTGGCTGAGGCTGATGGGAGTTGTGGTCCAACAACATCTGGAGGCACACTGGTTGGGAAAGGCTGCTCCAGAGAATGGTAGAGGGGGGGGCCTGTAGGGGCATGGGCCTTGGCAAGTGCCCAGTTATACCTACCCCTGGCCCCCTGGACTTCATCTTCCTTGTGTAGCCTTCCCACGGTTTTCCAGTGCAGCTTCAGGGAACAGCCAAGGCTTGTCACTCCTTAGAGCAAACCTGTTGGACTTCAGGAACTTAGAGCCCTGATTTCAAGGAGTCAATTCAGAGGATGCTTTAGTTAGAGATCACCCTCCAACTTTTTTTTTGCCTTACTGCAGAAAGTCTGGTGCTTTTTCCCCCCCCAGTTAGCCTAATCTCCTCAGGTGTGGGTGGCACAGTCTTCCCCAAACTGGTGCCCCCTAAATGGTTTGGACTCCAACTCCCATCAGCCCCAGACACCACAGCTGTATGAAGCAGAGGCTGCTTCCATCTTTTTTTGAGAGAGAGGCTTGGTTTTAGCTTACTGATTTATTTTATTTGTGACATTTAAATCCCACCTCTCCTCCTTCAAGAAGCTCAAGGTGGCGTACGAACATGGTTCTCTCTCCCCTCCCGATTTTATCCTCACAACAACCCTGTGAGGGAGGTTAGGCTGAGAGGCAGTGACTGGCCCAAGGTCACCCAGGGAGTTTCATGGCCGAACGGGGATTTGAACCCTGGGCTCTCCCAGGCCGACACTCTAACCACTACACCACACTGGTTTTGACATGAGCAGCGATGTTATAGGCCAGGTGAAGCTCTACTTTCACTGCATAACCTTTGTGGTGGCCTCCAGTTTATAACCCTGCTAACTGGGTTTTTTTAAACTATCAATATTGAAATTAGTACGAAAAACATTTTTTCCGTCTGTACAGCAAAAAAATGCTACTTAAACTGAACGCATTGCGATTGCAGCAACATGGTTGCCCCCCAATTAAACGCTCCCAATCTCTACTTCCAATGCAAAACAAACGTTCAACACCGTGTTGTTCACATTTAATCGGTAGTAACAGATAATCACGCTTAAATCAATAAGCACTTTGTGCTAAACAAATAATGCATTATATGTGGGTGTTTTTTTTAATTAGAGCTTTGTTTTTCTTTTTTCAAATACCCACTCAGGGGAATTGGACCCTCCCGATACTATTTGAATACACTGTGAAGAAAATATGCCCATTAATTAAAATAGGTGCATAATACAGCAGTAATAAAAAGCATCTGGATGGAACATGGCAGGTTGAACATACCAAAAAGTGCAATATCCTTAATAGTTAGTGTGTCCCTCTGCCCCATTTTAGAGAGGACAGCCCTCTATTTGAAGAGCTGCCCGGGCCAAATCTAGTATAAAGATGAAGAATGCTGAGAAAGTAGAGTGGGGAACGTGAACTTGCCCATCCACAGTTAACACCTGGACTGCAGACTGAGCAGTCACACAGAGCTCATCTGGTGCACAGGAATCTGCCCTACTGAGTCAGTCCATCTCGCTCAGTATTACCTACACTGACTGGCAGCAGCTCTCCAGGTTTTCAGACCAGGAGTGTGCTCCCAGCCCTGCCTGGAGAAGCCAGTGGGGACTGAACATGAGACCTTCTGTAGGCCAGGCTGGTGCTCAGTCACTCAGCTATGACTCTGGCCAGAATGTTGTGCCCCACCATGGTGGGACGCAGGGTATTTCGACTGAAACAATAGTCGGGATGGAATAATCTGTCTATTTTGGTTCTCTCCACTCCTTCTTTTTCCAATCTTAAATTCAGTTCTCCACATTTTTGCAGCAATTTATAATTAAAATCCTCATGAAAATTTGTGCAAATTCTCCTAAGAAACATTTTTGCAGGCAGTTTTGATTAATGTGTACATTTTTGCAAGCCAATTCTCAACATGTAACGCATTTCTGAATGTTATTTTCATATATTAGTTGTTATGCACACTTTCCCCTCCCACATGCATTTTTGCAAACATTCGTTGGTTAGCAAACAGCATCGCAACACTCGACCAAGTGCACATTTCGAAGGAGGGCTGTGTTCCAGTGCTCTTATTGTTTTGGAAAGTGCAGATCTGATAGATTTGGCTTGAAATGCAAACTGAATCAAATTTCGCGCCCATCCCAAAATCATAGGAACTATTCCTAAATGTGCATCACTACATATAAATGATGCAAAGCTGCACCCTCTTCTTTGGCAAGCAGCCCGCCCTAAATGCAATTCGGCTGGTAGCTTGATTAGCGCTAGGAGTTGCCTATGTGGAATCAGGGCCATGGCTACATCCGCACCATACATTTAAAGCATTATTATACCACTTTAAACCATCAGGGCTCCCCCCCCCAAAAATCCTGGGAACTGTTGTTTGCAAAGGGTGCGGAGGGTCGTTAGGAGACTCCCTATTCCCCTCACAGAGTGACTTGAGGTGAATGTGGCCCATTAAGGCAAATGAGGCTCTACCTACCACCTCAGTCTTCGGCAGCCCCCACTGGCTTTCCTTCCTACTTACGGCCAGTCCAAGGGGTGGCCCTGGCTGTCAGCTTCAGGCTCAGTGTTGCCCCATAAAACTCAGTCATGCTAGAATTGTGCCCAGTTCCGATTTGGTACTGAATTTTCCATGCATTCACTTATTCTCTGCTGTGGCAGATCGGATTTTTATGTCGCAATTTTCTGTGGCTACTTTCAAAGACAGATTTTTTTTAAAAAATGGCCTCTAAAATCTTGATATTAAGAACAAAAATTTTATCAATATTTCCTTTAAAAATATTAGTATTAATATTTTTTGTGATGAGGCAAAAGCAGGATCTGTAAAAGCAGTGGCTAAGGGACGAATAACAGATTCGAATCAACCCTGGCCTGTTAGGTCAACGGAATGCCTTTGGACCGGCACTGGCCAACGGATCCTATCCCTAGCCTTAAGAGTTAGGAGGCAAGTTTATACTGGTGCTTTAACATGTGGGTGGACCCAGAGAATCCCGGGGAGTGTCGGGGAAAAGCAGACGGCACAAGAGTAAACTCCACTCTGCCCTTTGTGACCCCACCTTGCTCTCCTTTCCAACAGGGTGCCCTGTGTTCCCAAAGACCCATGTCGTAAAAGATTCAGCCCTCCTCAGCTAAGCCCAATTAATACCAATAATCAAAAGCCATAAACGCCACAAGGGAGAGTGCCCAGAGTCCTGCTAGGCTCACTGGCAGCCGTGTGCCGGTTCAAAGATGCTTTTGCAGTGATTCAGTCATCTAGGGCCAGAGGTGGCCCAAAATTGCTCAAAAAATAATTTCCTGAGAATTTCTCTTAAGAGCATTCTAAGAATGGCAAGCCCTCCTGAGAATATTTGGCAAAATCCTCCACCTCAACTTCTCTGCTCTCTGAATATATATAAAAATTGCCCAAGCAAAATCAAGAGTCTTGTGGCACCTTAAAGACAAACCGTTTTCATGATGGGATATGCTTTCGTGGCTACCCCTTTGAATATTGTTAAAGCCGTGGGCTTGCCCTCTATACTTTCCTGACCTCTCCTCTCTCAGCCCACCGCTTTCTTCGAGATAGCGCCATTCAGCCTTTTCCCAGAAGTATTTTCGGAGGAACGTGCCGATTGTCTCTTCCATCCCTCCTGCTGCTGCTGGAGAATTCTGTCTCCTCGCCTGGGTGGGTGGGGGATTATTCAGTAAAATAGCCTTCTCCATTACACCACCCACAAATAGGGTGGAGAGTTTGGGGAGGCCGTTTTTTGCCTAGCCCTCGATTGCACCCTGCACATCCTCAGATAGCCTCTGCTACTGCACTTTTTATTAATAGTGCCCCCACTGCTAAGGCCAATCATCACCCAATTTCTTGCCTTTTAAAAACAAACACACACCAGGTCATCCTGCGCCAGTATCTGCTTGGGAGCAGAGGCGGACAGCACAACCGCTGTTGCACGGCCAAGAGTGCAACAGCTTGTGCGTGGGTTTTTTTTTTTTGAATGCACCCTAATAAACATCACCTGGAGGACGCAAGGACTGCTCTGTGCAGCTCAGCACAAAACAAAGAATGGGTTTGTGTGACCGTCACACCCTGAAGCACATGACCGATACTGGGACAGGTGCAAGATACTTGGCCTGTTGCCACCCAGGGCACTGGGAGGCAGCAGTTTAACTCTTCCGTGGTCCCTGCAGTCTTGGGAAGGTGCTGACTGAGAGCTAGGGGGGCAGTGCAAGTCTCCACACCACCCAGCAAGGAGAAGAAATGCAACCCACCCTCCAATTTTTTATTCTGCAGAAAAGAGGTTCTGCCTTGCAAAAAGCTCAGCCCTGCCAGGTTGCTATTCTCTGTGCTGCAGATGATATCTCTGGTTTGGCACTGTGAGTCAGACACGAAAAAAATACAAGATTTAGCAACTCACCACCCCCACAGCTGGTCAGCAGCTATGCAGGCCTCTTTTGCAGAAAGTCAAGTGTGGGACAGTGGCCACTCGCTGCATTTTAGCCTGGTCTACCTCCCAGGGTAGTTGTGCAGATGAAATGAGTGACTGTGTGTGAGACAGCTCCTTGGAAGAAGGGGGTGTGTGTGATGCGTCCTTCCCTGGCTCTCCCTGTCAGGTTCCTACCTGCTCGTGGTTACTGCCTGTCTCTAGGCACCACCAGGGACTCCACCAGTCCGGACCACACTCTCTTATGGTTTCTCTCCCCGCTCTAGCACAGATCTCAACAGATCCCCCTGCTAGGCAACCACCAGTAACATCCCAATACTAGTATTCCCAGAGACTCTGAATACTGGTATTGTTATTCTCTTCACCGCTGCCACCATTTGTTACAGTTCCCCTTCAGCCTTGGTCATTACCTGACCCTCCCTTCTGGTCTGTGAAACCCCAGCCAAGGATCAGGCCTTTGGTAAACCAAATTAAGTATTTATTACAGATAACAAAGCTAACAAGATTAACAAGATTTCTTCTTAAGGCACATAAGCATATGGTTTTACTCAATACTAATCCGAACTCCACCTCCCTCCTGGTAAACAACTCTCTAAACCCCACCAAGCAACCCACTCTTTCTCTTCTCCCCCCAGATTCCACAATTTACCACCTCACATTCCCCCAGATTTACCTGTCATCCTTTCATTTATACTGTCAGCCATTTTAAACATTCAGCCAATCATCAAGCATTCTATTGCCCATTCACTCCCCCTCCTCTTTCACTACTTACCATGTACCAGCACTTACCATATATACACTAATATATAGGAACATCACAGGGGATACATATGCAAGGAATATATGTGGCTGGGGTTACTCAGTAGTTTCAGAAAGGTATGCTGCCCATGCGCAGAGGCAATCTCATCATCATGTCATTATTTTTTCCCAGATCTGGATTCTGCCACAGACAAAGTCCTGGGGAAGGGAATGTCAAGAGTTTTGCTTCTAATTCATACTGAGAAGGGACCAAGGGCAATTCAGTCCACTCCCTGTCCCAAAGCAAGACAGTCTACAGACCGGACCCCACAGATCAGCGATTCAGTCCCAACCTCCACAGGGCGCGGGAAGTCATTGCACCACAAAACAGCTGCAGGTGACTTAAGGAAGTGAGCCAAGCAACATTCTGAAGGGAAACGTAAGCTTGCACTGGCTGCCTGTATGTTTCCGAGCTCGATTCAAGGTGCTGGTTTTAACATATAAAGCCTTACACGGCTTGGGACCACAATACCTGATGGAACGCCTCTCCCGACACGAACCCACCCATACACTACGCTCAATATCAAAGGCCCTCCTCCGCGAGAAGCTCGGAGGATGGCAGTAAGGGGGAGGGCCTTCTCAGTGGTGGCCCCCAAATTATGGAATGATCTCCCTGACGAGGTATGCCTGGCGCCAACCCTGTTATCTTTTCAGCGCCCGGTCAAGACTTTCCTCTTCTCCCAGGCATTTTAGCATGTGTTTTTAAATGGCTTTTTAAAAATGTGTTTTTAAAATTTGTATATTTGTTTTTAATGTTTTCAATTGTTGTAAACCACCCAGACAGCTTTGGCTATAATAATAACTTCCCCAATGGATCCAACCCACCAAGAGCTCTTGGCTTTAGCTTCCTTGTTGTCAACAGCAGCCAGTCAAATGCCTCCAGGGAACTCGCAAGTGACAGATATCCCCCTGCTGATTGCCCCGTCACCTGATATGCTGCTTCTGAACACGCTGCCTCCATTTGTTGCATTTCTAGTTTACAGCCATAGCCGTGTTTATCTTTTTAAAATCTCTTTAAGCGAAAGGGGAGGTTAAACATGAAAGCAGGGGCCATAATCCCCTGGCAAGCATGACCCTGGATCAGGCCTGAAGCTGCTCCAAGTGTGTCCCCAAACACCCAGCCCCTGCCCCCCCAGCAAGAAAAAGATGCTGTGCTTCACAGATTCCTGCTCTGTGTCCCTCCTCCAGCGATAATTCCTGAGATGGGAGGGACTTTGGAAGCTGCCTTATACTGAGTCAGACCCTGAATCCATCTAGCTCAGTATTGTCTACACTGACTGTCAGCAATGGCTCTCCAGGGTTTCAGGCAGCGGCTCTGTCCTGGCCCTGCTTGGAGATGCTGACAAGGATTGAATCTGGGAGTGTCCGTGTGCAAAGCAGAGGCTCTAACCACTGAGCTACATGGGCCCTTCCCCACAATGGAAGGAATTGCTCCAGCTTTCCTCCCTGAGAAGCAAACGTTGGTCTCTGTTTCCACAAGGGTGACTGCGTTCACGCTTCTGTTTGGCTTGCAGCGAGGCAGAGAAGGGGAAGCACTTTCCCCGACTCGGGAAGTGCCTTCAGAATAAAACAAAGTTGTTTAAAACGTTTTGGAAATAAACCCACACAGGTGCTCCAGCCCTGCTGGAAATTACACCCCTCCACACAAAACCTGTCCCCAAAGCGCAGATTTGTGGGGTCTAGTTGCCATTTTTCAGCAGTGATTGCAAAGCACTTTGCACTTGGCAGCAGTGCTTGTTATTCTGTCCCTGGATTCCATCCTGTACATGGAGGAGAGCAGCGTGGCAAAGGCGCCTGGGTCCGATCTTTCCCTACTCCCTTGCAAATCCTATGGGGTAAGAATTCATTTTTTTTGCCAAGAAAGGGCCTGAACTGCGTTAAATATGTAGTTCCCTGCCCTTTCTCTCTCTGTATGTGTGTGTATGAAGGGTCCTGTGTCATTCAAAAGCTTGCAAATATTGCAGGCTTTTGAATATATCTACCTATATATTCAAGCTTTTTGCATATATGAAGAGTCCTGTGTCATTCAAAAGCTTGCAAAACCCCTTCTCAGCGCTCTCTGGCTCCCCCTGGTGGCAAGTGCGCGCACCGCCTGCCGCCCTTTCTCAAAGCCGGAAGAGGCGGAGCTTCGCCCTTCAACTCCATCGCCGTGGAGGCCGATCCAGAAGTGAGCCGTAGCCGCGCCCCTTTGTCTCCTTGGTGACCGCTGAGCCCGCCCAGGGATGCTGCGCGCTCTCGGCTTCCCTCGCTCCCCGTCGCGCTGGGCCCCGCTCCAGTCCCTCCGGCGGCGCCGCACCGGGCCGACCCGGCAACGGAAGGGTCTCGCCAGCCACGCCGTGACGTAAGCGCGTCGGGAGGGGTTGAACGCTGAGGGGGAGGGATGGGACACGGCGAGGGTGTGCGTGCGTGTGGTGACGCTTCCCTTCCCAGAATGCCCCGCGAAGGCATAGCCTCTCCCGGAGCCGGCCAGGTGCCCGGATGTTGACGGAAGTCTACCACAGAGAGGCCGAGAGATGAAAAGCCTAGCGCGGCGCGTCCCTAGTCTCCCATTGACGCCCAGCTGGTTCCCCGGATTTTTTTTATTTTCTGCAGTTTTGGATAACGCACATTTTTTTGCAAGCAGTTTCCTTTTGTATTTTTGCATGTTATTTTCTCGAATATATTCGTTTCATGCACATTTTCCCCGGCCCTGCCATATGTATTTTTATAAACATAGGTTAGTTAGAGAACCTCGCCGCAAAATTCAGAGAAGTGCAAATTTCGAAGGGTGGCCGCGTTTCAGTCTCGTATTGTTTTGGAAAGTGCACATTTGATAGATTTGGCTTTAAATGGGAACCGAATCCAGTTTCTCCCCTGTCTCTGCCACCACCACCAGGTCCCTCCAAACAGCAAAAAGCTCCCACAGTGGCAGGAGCTCTTGCTGTTGCTCAGGTTTCAGTGGGTGGGTGGGTGGGTGGGAGGGAGGGAGGGAGGGAGGGGGAAAAAACCAACCCCCCCTTTAATTATTATTTTTTAAATGCCTTGCAAAATTGGCGTGGAGGTGGTTGCGTCTGGCAGTTGTAATTATTATTAGTTACTGCATAGTCGCTGTCCAATAAAAAAACTCCCAGACCAGCTTAACAAGATAAAAGAGATAAAATCAAGTTTTATGAGTTTCCCACCCAGAGTCTATGGCAGATGTGGGGAACCTTTGGCCCTCCAGATGTTGCTGAAATACACTTTCCAGTGTCCCTGCTTGCTGGGGCTGAGGGGAGTTGTAGTTCAGCATCATCTGTAGGGCCAAAGGTTCCCCATACCTGGTCTAGAAAGAAAATACGTCTTCATGCAATGCATAGTTAACCTATAGAATTTGCGCAGGAGGCAGTGATAGCCGCTGTGTTGGATGGCTTTAAAAGAGGATGAGACAAATTCATGGAGGAAAAGGCTATCAGTGGCTACTAGCCACAATGGCTATGCTCTGCCTCCAAAGGTAGTATGCCTCCAAATGTCAGGTGCTGGGAATCCCAAGTGGGGAGAGTGCTCTTGTGCTCAGGTCCTGCTTGCAGGCTTCCCATAGAGGCATCTGGTTGGCCACTGTGCGAACAGGATGATGGACTAGATGGGCCAATAGCCTGACCCAAAAGGCTCCTCTTATATTCTCTTCTTGTGGTTCTATACATATAAGGGAACTTCTCATTGTTGCCGCTCTGTGGCACTTCCCTGACACTTGTAGCAGTGCCCAGGCCCAGAGTTCGTTTTCCTGCTTACAATCTCTCTCTCTCTCTCTCTCTCTCTCTCTCTCTCTCTCTCTCTCTCTCTCTCTCTCTCTGCAGGCCAGTGCCTGTGTCATATTCGGTGTTTGATGGACCGTCCCCTGAGCTGCCACTTGTTTTCCTCCACGGGCTGTTTGGAAGCAAAGCTAACTTCACAACGCTGGCCAAAAAGTTGGTGCTCCAGACTGGCCGCAAGGTGGGTGGGAGTCAGTCTCGGGAAGGGGGAGGCTGGCTGCTGTTTGGGGGATCAGCAGCTATCACTCCAAGGACCTGTTGACACAACTTGGAGAGCCAGAAGTTGTTATCTTGAGTCAACAGATTCTATAGAACCAAAGAAAACATTCCGAGGTGTGTGGAGGAAGCGGACAGAGAAAAGCTTTTATCTCTCTCTCTCATAAAACTAGAACCCAATGGGGTCATCCGATGAAGCTGATTGTCGGAAGGTTCAGGATGGACAAAAAATGTATAACTATGGAATTTGCTCCCACAACGTGTTGTGACAGTCACCGGCAATAATGCCTTTAGGAGAGGATTAGACAAATTCGTGGAGGATCAGACTTATCAGTCGCTACTAGCCACAACGGCTATGTTCTGCCTCTGAACCTCAAGTCCCGGGAACCCTAAGTCGGGCGACTGCTGCTGTTGTGCTCAGGTCCTGCATCCAGGCTTTCCATAATGGGGCGTCTGGTTGGTCACTGTGAGGACCACATGCTGGACTGGATGCCCCCCCTTGCCCCAATCCACCTGCGGGGCTCTTTTTACGCCTTTAAGAGGTTTTCCAGTTATTGACTGGTTCAGGCGTCCCAGACCAGCATGCTTCTTGCATTGTTCTACATTGTGCAAGTCGGAGAATAAAGAGCCTTTGACTCTTTTTAATCTGTGAGCTGCTCTCCTGCCTTTACCCTGCGCTGACCCTTGGGACGACCCCATGAGTCAGTGCTGTTTTTGCCATTCTGCATGACGTGCCCCCCCCCAGGCAGCCCAGGCTGAGCCAGAACTGGCACCTAAACCTTCTAAGTGCTCTTTTCCTTTGAACCACTTGTCTCAGTCATCCACCACCCTGGCTGTGCATTCTTGGGGAAGGTCCATGGCTCAGTAGCAGAGCATCTGCATGGCAGGCAGAAGGTCCCAGGTTCAGTCCCCAATGGCGGGATGAGGACAAACTCTGCCTGAAACCTTGGGGAGCTGCTGCTGGCAGTCAGTGTAGACAGTACTAAGCTAGATGGACCAATGCTCTGGCTCAGTACAAGGCTGCTTGTTCCATACGATGTGAGAAAAGGAGATTGATTCATGGCGTAGGAGGAGTCTTTTTGCATCACGGCAGGGTGGAGTCGGGGTCATCCAGTGCACCTGGGCGAAAGTCCTGGCTGTTCAGGAAGAAGCTGCAATGGCTCGTCTGGGTCTTGCGCTAGTTCATCCGCCCTGCACCAACCTGCTGCTGTCCCTCTTCTCCTGCCCAGTTAGGTGCTGACGGTGGACGCCCGCAACCATGGCGA
Source organism: Rhineura floridana (assembly GCF_030035675.1). NCBI lineage: Eukaryota > Metazoa > Chordata > Lepidosauria > Squamata > Rhineuridae > Rhineura > Rhineura floridana. The sequence continues at coordinate 1,688,607 of NC_084500.1, read as the reverse complement.
CAGCCCCCACAGCCCGTTCATGACCTACGAAGCCATGAGTGCTGACATCCACCTCCTCCTCCACCAGCTACACCTCCACAGATGTGTCTTGGTTGGGCACAGCATGGGTGGCAAGACGGCCATGGTGATCGCACTGCAGTGGGTAAGTGGAGCATCGCCCGGGTGCCCTTCCTGCCTTCTGCTTCTGCTGGCATTGAAAATGGGGAGGGGGCACACAATGGCTTAAGGAGGAAGCGCATCTTCCAGGCTGCGTTTTGGGGGGAGTTGATTATTGAGGACAGGGAGATTGTGGGGTGGGGATTAGCCACGTTTCTTGTGAGTGGAAGAAGCCCCAAGGGAGAGAGATAGGAAAGGGAGGGGAGACAAAATAGATGGAGCGAGGGGTGGGTGTGAATCGATCAGACCACTAGACGTCTCCTAGGCCACATCCGCACTAGACATTGAAAGCACCATTATATCACTTCAACAGTCATGGCTTTCCCTAAAGAACCTGCAGATATCATCGTGCTGTTGTATAAATCTATGGCGCGGCCGCGTTTGGAATCCTGTGGGCAGTTCTGGTCACCTGACCTCAAAAGGGATATTGTAGAGCTGGAAAAGGTTCGGAAGAGGGCAACCAGAATAATCAAAGGGATGGAGCGACTCCCCTGTGAGGGAAGGTTGCAGCATCTGGGAGCCTTTTAGTTTAGAGAAAAGGTGAGTCAGAGATGACACAACAGAAGTGTAAAATTATGCACGGCATGAACAAAGCAGATAGAGAAATGTTTTTTGTCTCTCTCACATAACTCTGGAACCCGTGAACATCCAGTGAAGCTGAATGTTGGAAGATTCAGGACAGACAAAAGAAAGGACGTCTTCACACAGTGCAGAGTTGAACTATGGGAATTCGCTCCCAGGGGAGGCAGTGATGGCCACCAACTTGGATGGCTTTGAAAGAGGATGAGACAGATTTGATGGAGGATAAGGCTGTCGGTGGCTCCTAGTCATGATGGCTATGTTCTGTCTCCAGTGTTGGAGGCAGCGTGTTTCTGAATCCCAGCTGCTGGAAACCGCAGGAGGGGAGAGTTGCTCTTGTGCTCGGGTCCTGCTTGCAGGCTTCCCTTTGGGGTATCAGGTTGACCACTGTGAGAACAGGATGCTGGACTAGATGGGCTGCTGGCCTGACCCAGCAGGCTCTTCTTATATTCTTACATTAATCCTCAGAACTGTAGTTTCTTAAGGGTGTTGAGAGTTGTTATGAGATCCTTTTCCCCGCAGGGAAAATGTAGGGGAGGGGAAGGCTGCTGACAGATACTACTCTGGAACACAGGGCCCTGGCTTGTCCTGAGTGAGACCATTGGTCCGTCTTAGGGAAGAACTGCATGTCAGGCTTGTCCTCTTTACTAAGGGCAAGACAGCCTGAACCTGTATAACTGCACTGTAAGAACGATAACTTGCAAGGCCTTGTGCTTGAGCTTCCTTTTCCCTCCTCCCTCCCCATGCTTTTTCCTCATGTGCCATGTCTTTTTGGATTGCGAGCCTTGAAGGGCTGTCGTGGTCGTGGCTTTGTGTAAAACACCACGGAATTAAATTGGGACGCCAGGGATTATACAAAGTTCAAAATATCTGTGAGATCACTGCAGCTTTGTAGGCAGCGTAAGGTTTCTTGGCGCTGCAACCTGAAGAGCATGCCTCTTAGTGCACGCAGAGTGCCTTAGTCATAGCTGGGCCATGTTCGCTTGGACTTGGGCAGGGAGGGCAAAGGGTTTGGACAGATGTTGTATGCCCCGGCCCTTCTCTTTCCAAAAGGGAATCCCTTCTTGCTCTCAGGCGTGTGCCATGTGGACATCTGATGCAGGCTGGCACCTCCTTTCTGCCCCAATCTCCATCTCTCCCTTGGAGGAGTTTAGGATGCTTGTTAGATCTGGGGGAATAGCCCACTTGCACTTTGTTGCGCCTGCAGTCGTGGTTTCCTCTGACCCCCTTGGCTCCTTTGTCTCTCCGCACCCCAGCCAGAGTTGGTGGAGCGCCTGGTGTGTGTCGACATCAGTCCTAGCAAGACGACGGCCGTCTCAAGCTTCCAGGACTTCATTGCTGCCATGAAGGCAGTGGAGATCCCCCAGGGCATTCCTCGTTCCACGGTGCGCCGCCTGGCCGAAGAGCAATTGCGTCCAACCATTCAGGTATAGCTGGCTGTCTTAAGAGACACAGGCCAGGCCACCACCACCCCGCAAGCTGCCTCATTCCTGGCATGTGGACAGGGAAAATGTAGGGGAGGGGAAGGCTGCAGACAGATACTACTCTGGAACACAGGGCCCTGCCTTGTCCTGAGTGAGACCATTGGTCCATCTTAAGGGAAGAACTGCATGTCAGGCTTGTCCTCTTTACTAAGGGCAAGACAGCCTGAACCTGTATAACTGCACTGTAAGAACGATAACTTGCAAGGCCTTGTGCTTGAGCTTCCTTTTCCCTCCTCCCTCCCCATGCTTTTTCCTCATGTGCCATGTCTTTTTGGATTGCGAGCCTTGAAGGGCTGTCGTGGTCGTGGCTTTGTGTAAATAATAAATAAATAATAAATAAGTTGCTCTGGGGTAGCTTTTTGGCTCCACGCAATAAATAAATGGTAGCTCAGTACTGCTTACGCCAACAGGCAGCAGCTGCCCTTGGTTGCAGGCAGGGGACACCCCCAGCCCGCCCTGGGCTCCTACTGGGAGGAAGGGCGGCATATAAATTTAACTAATAAGTAACAAATAAATACCTGGAGACGCTGCTGGGGATTGAACTGGGACCTTCTGCATGGAAGGCAGATGCTCTGCTGCTGACCTGTGGCCTGTGACTGAAACGGGATACCTGTCCACTCAGAGCTGGGCGGAGGTGTTGCAGGGGTCTCTGGGGCACACAAGGACTTGCAGATCCGAATCCTGAATTCTGTGCTTAGTAACCACGATTGCACAGACTGCCTGTTGCCGGGCCCCCACAAACCCCGTCCCTCTCTTTTGTGCAGGAGCCGACCATCCGCCAGTTTCTGCTCACCAACCTGGTGTACTCCGAAGAGCAGTTTGTCTGGCGCGTGAATCTGGAGGCTGTTTCCCGGCATCTGGGCGAACTGATAGGCTTCCCTGATTTCCAGGCGACCTACCCAGGGCTTGCTCTGTTCCTTGGAGGCTCCAAGTCTGGCTATATCAGGTGAGCCATTGCCAACCCTGTCCGAGGGTTTCAGAAGATGGCCCTGAGCTTGACCTGAGCTGGAATCGGCAAAGCGTCAGCCCCCATCAAACCCTGTTTCCAAGCTTCAACCCCAGAAGATTCCAATGGATTACTAAGGAGAATCGCCTTTAGGGACCCCAGGCAGCATATTTTGTACATTAGTGTTAAACTGGGATCTCCCTGTCCAACAGATTATTACCACCTAGGAGAGTCCCCTGTACAGTTCTGGCTGCCTCACTTCGAAAAGGATATTGGAGAGTTGGAAAAGGTTCACAAAAGGGAAACCAAGATGTTCAGGGGGATGGAGCGACTCCCCTATGAGGAAAGGTTGCAGCATTTGGGGCTTTTTAGTTTAGAGAAAAGGCGAGTCAGAGGTGACATGATAGAAGCGTATAAAATTATGCATGCCATTGAGAAAGTGGATAGAGAAAAGTTCTTCTCCCTCATAATACTAGAACTCGTGGACATTCAAAGAAGCTGAACGTTGGCAGACAAAAGGAAGTGCTTCTTCATGCAGCGCATATTTGCAGCGATAGCCACCAACTTGGATGGCCTTTAAAGAGGATGAGACAAATTCATGGAGGATAAGGCTATCAATGGCTACTAGCCACACTGGTTCTGCTCCGCCTCCACAGACGGATGCCAGTGGCTAGGAACTGCAAGAGGGGAGAGTGCTCTTGCACTCAGGTCCTGCTTGTGGGCTTCTTCTTGGCCACTGTGAGATGGCCCTCTGGCCTGATCCAGCAGGCTCTTCTTATATTAGCCATGGGGAAGCTGTGGCTCTCTAGATGCTCCTAGCCTGCAACTCCCATCAGCCCCAGCCAACATGGCCAGTGGTCAGGCACGATGGGAAATGGAGTCCAGTAGCCTCCAGGGAGCCACAGGTTCCCCATCCCTGACCTAGGGGAACTTTTTCCTCCTCCTGCCGGGTCTGCGTCATGTGGTCCCTGTTAGACCCTTTCTGACAAACTCCATAGTCACGGTTTAATCTGGGCTGAGTGCCAGCAGGGCTGAGCCAAAAGTGTTCTGGGACCTGGCCCAGTCTGGGTGCTGAGGCTGCCTCTCCATGGAGCCCCTCCATTCTCTGACTTTGCGACTCGGAGCTGTCTCCAGCCCTGACCATTCTACCCAACTCCCTCAGAGACATTGTGGAGGCAGAAAGATCCCCAACCCCCCCCCATCAGCCGGGCCAGGACCAACTCCCTTCCCCCCCTCAGCCGCCCCCATCTACAGCCTGCCTGCCTCAGACGGAGAGGCGAGGCAGCGTACCAGCGACACATTGCTGTTGAACTCCCCTCGTAAGCTCTTGATCTTGAAAAGTCTCCCCAAAGTGGAGTTCGACTGTCCCCTCATTAACTCGCAAAGTGCAGGATCCCGGTTTTGGTCACGCCTGACTTCTCCTGTTCGCATTCCCAGCTGTAGCCAAAGAATAAAACAGAGCGAGGTGCCTCGTAAGTGCTGGGGTTTCACGGCTATGCCTTTCTGTGAGGCGGAGCTAGTTGGCTGCATCAGCACAGCAGGTGTGCAGGGCAACATGGAAGGACTACAAAACTGCCAATTATTTAATTTTGGGGTGGAGGGCCTTTGGCACTCCAGATGTTGCTAGACTCCAACTCCCAATCCTCCCTGACCATTGGCCGTATGGGCTGCTGGGAGGTGGCGTCCAACAACATCTGGAGGGCCATAGGCAAGTCACCCCTGGTTGATTTAGTAGTGATATCCCCACTCCCAGTACAGAAATGTGGTCACAAAGGTGGACTGCGGCTCAGCCAGAAGGAAAGTGCCAGCCTTGGCATCCCATCCCTGCAGGCTTTAGAAACATAGAATTGGAAGGGATCTTGGAGGTCATCTAGTCCTATCCACTGCTAAGTGCAGGAGGCAGCCGGCTCACCCCTGACAGACATCCGTCCAGCCTCTTCTTAAGTGACTGCAATGAAGGAGAAGCCCATCACGCTCCCAAAGCAGCCTGTTCCCTTGGCCAGCAGCTCTCGCCACCAGGAAGTGTCTCTCGATGTTTAGCCGAAATCTGCTTCTCTGCCATTTCTGCCCGCTGGTCCTAATCCTGCCCTCTAGAACAAGTTTACTGTGTATTGGTTATTAGCATTCTGTGTGACGGAAACCCTTCAGATATTTGAAGACCCCTCTCATTTCCCCTTCTTGATGTAACATTAAGCAAAAGCTGGCCTCTGGATTGGCTGATTTCCTGCTCCCTGCATTCTTCCCTCCAGCTGAGCTTTTTCTTCCGTCCCCTTTCCTACAGCTCTGACGACTACCCTGAGATCGAACGGCTCTTCCCTGAGGCGGAGATCCAGTATGTCTCCGACGCTGGGCACTGGGTTCACGCGGACCAGCCCCAAGAGTTCGTGGCTGCCGTCTGCAACTTCCTCAAGCATCCTCCACCGTAGAGTCTCCAGAAAGGTCCTCGCACCGGCCTCCCAAAACAGAAAAAGCAAGAGTGCCTGTCTGCCTGTCTGTCTGTCTGTCTCTGCCCACCCCCATCACTGGTCGAAATGCTTCCTACCGGATAGCCTGCAATGCCCTTTGAGCAGCATCTATTCTCCAGCCTTCGTTGCCCAACAATACTGACACTTGCTAGTTGTGTGAGCCCCTCGATCCATTTCCTGGGAGGCCCTAGTGACTGCCATGCTCAGACCTTGCAAATGGGATCCCCCGGTGGCCAGGATGCCACTTAACTCCATGTGTACCACTCTCTGTACAGTATTTAATATTAAATAAAATGGTGTTTGGTTTTGAATGGCTGACAGCTGCCCTTCCAGAGAGCCAGGAGAAAATGGAATAGCCCAGGGCACCTCCGTCCCAGAGAGGGGGAGGAGATGGGGAGGGCTGGGGCTAGAGTTTCCGGTTGCTTCAAGGTGCTTTACAGCCCCCTTGCCATAATCCATATTCATGGATGATTTAGTCTATCCCAACCTTGAAGCACAGTTGTACACCGCCCAGAGAGCTATGCTAGTCGGGCAGTATAAAAATCTAATAAATAAATAAATAAATAAATTCCTTCACGTAAGTAAAGCAGAGGTGCGAACAATTAGCAAACCTGGGCTGCAATCCTCACCTCACTTTCCTGGGAGTAAGCCCCATCAAATTAAATAGGGCTTACTTCTAAGTAGCACGCTTAAGGATTGCGCTGTTAGCCACCTGGGATAAGCAAGGATCCTCTCTAGCCCTCCAGCCAGAGAAGCTTTTTGCATCGAGGAACATCAAATTCTGTTGAACAGGAAATCCTGGTTTGTGTTGCTGCTTTCATAGCCCGTAACCACAGCTAAGCGTGTAGGGCAAGGGTTTGGAACCTTTTTGGCTGCACGGGCCAGACGCAAGTAGTGGCCTCGCCCAGATTTGACTGGTGGGTGATGACAGCGTCATTGGCGAACCTACAAACCTGTTTGCTGTTTAAACAGTGTATCAGCTGCAAAGGAAATAGTATTTCTTTACACACACACACACACACACACACACACACACACACACACACACACACACACACACACACACACACACACACACACACACACACACACACACACACACACACACACACACACACACACACACACACACACACACACACACACACACACACACACACACACACACACACACACACACACACACACACACACACACACACACACACACACACACACACACACACACACACACACACACACACACACACACACCCCCCCCCCCCCCCCGGTGCTCAAGTCCCACTCAGCTGCGGACACACTGGACAGTCTTGAGCAGATAACTCTTTCAGGCCTCTGCTGCGAAGCCAAGTGAGGTGGGCACCTGCGGCACAGGTGGCACAGAGAGAGAGAGATGGACAGATTTCATCCATGGGGCACACTCTGTTGGGCGATTTTCTCCCTCCACCCCCTCTCTGCTTTTCCTTCCTATGTCCCAAAGGACTGAGAGAGCACCCTGCTCCATGCCAGCCCCTCTGTGCTTTGCCTCTGCACAGGAAGGATTGGACCACATGCAGGGCCCCTTTGGTGGCTGCTCCTGTGTTAAAGAGTGCATTGGATTCCTGCATTGAGCAGGGGGTTGGACTTGATGGCCTTACAGGCCCCTTCCAGCTCTACTATTCTATGATTCTATGACTGTCCTATAAAACTCCCCAGTTAGAGGGATTTCTTTGAAAAGACGATTAAAGCGTCCCTGTTTGCACACTGGCTTTCACGGCTAGTATTAAACTGGCTCAGCTGGCAACGGAGTTTTTTACAATGAGGGTGGGCTGTTTGGCAACCCGTTACGTAGTGTATGATTTGAGTGCAAATGTGGGCATTCTTAGGCGGTCTGCCAGATTCCTGTGGCTAATCCATTTTCTAAAGCAAGGCGGCCAACCTGGGCAGCCTCTTTCTCGGTAAGGCGCCGTTCATTCTTTCCATTTATATCCCGCCGCCACTCCTCTTGAAGGAGCCCAGGGCTCCATCCGTTCTCCCTTGCTGATGCTTGAACGGCATTTACTGAGATATTAAATGTTCCTAGCTGGGGAGTCTTTGCCAGCTCCCAGCCGAGGGAGCCCTCATCAGGGGAGTCCTCCAAGATCAGGAGGCAGCTCTGGACCAGACTGCACCTGGGGGCAAGTTTGGCCTCTTGACATTGAGGCGGAGCGTGTCCTGAGCCCAAGGGAGAGAGTGTTGCCTCAAACACCAGCTGGAGACCCGACCCATCTGGAGGGGGGCCTGACTGCAGGTCAGGACTCCTCAGGAGTAAAGGTCTGGCTGAAGGTAGTTCGTAGCGGTCAGCTGAGGCTTGGGGTGTGATTCCAGCAGCTACAGCTCAAAAACCCCAGTGGGAGGCTGGACTACTGGAGGAATGTATGGACTAGTCCTCTTCCTGATCTCCTATTGACCCCAGACTACTCTGGACCTGCCCCTTGCGTTGCCCACAGACTGCTTGGATCTTGACCTTGGGCTGCTCTGACCTGGCTTCTTGCCTGACCCCTTCTGCTGTTGTGGACTCTGACTTTGGACTGGCCCTGGATACTGCCTTCGTGTGGTCCTCATTGGTGTTATTGCTGAGAAATCTCTTTCCTCCTCCGGAGCTGTGGTGAGAACAAGACACTCTTTTATGAAGAGGGTGAACTCTTTGGGAGCACATTGCCCAGTGTTTGATTTGAGAGCTACTGCGGGCAGAGCGGAGTTCGCTCTGACTTAATCTTCCCCAGCCACGCACTGGGATTACTGGGCCACCAACATCTCTGGATCTACCTCAGTGGCTAGGAGTGCCTTTTACTGGCTTTGGCTGGAAAGGCACCTATGGCTGTTTCCTGACTGGGATAACTTGACCACTCACATCCATGCCCTGGTAACCTCCAATGGACTACTGCAATGCACTTGGCTGCCCCTGAGGTTTGCTAGGAAGCAGCAGCTGGTGGAAAATGCAGCGGCTCAAACTATTGCCACCATGTCATGCCGATGCTGAAAGAATTGCACTGGCTGCCCATTAGCTACTGGGCTAAGTTCAAGGTGCTGGACTGCTGCGTAACGCGCTATAGAGTAGGCTCCATGGGCCAAATTTCACAGGGGTGCAAAGCTGCCCGCTTGCGTCACAATGATATCAGGTGATTGGATGCTTTGAAGTCCCAAGGTCAGGGACTTCAAAGCACTACAATTCCAGCATGATTGCACTGGCTACCAATTAGTTTCTGGGCTCAGTTTAAAGTGCTGGTTTTGACCTATAAAGCCTTAATGGAGCTTAGGGCCTCAATACCTCAAGGGCTGTCTCTCCCCATATGAACTAGCCCGGACCCTGCAATCGTCATTGAAGGCCCTTCTTTGTGTGCCCTCTCCATGGGAAGTTGGGAGGGTGGCAACATGAGGAAAGGCCTTTTCAGTGGTGGCCCTCCGGCTGTGGAATGCTCGTGCCATCTTTAGGCACCAGGCAAAGACCTTCTTTACACCCAGGGTCTCGAGGACCTCTTAATGGGGCAGGATGTGAATTCTTGCCCTTTATTTGTATTGATTGTGTCTGTTGTAATCTGGTTTCGAATTGTCAGAAGTGTTTTTAAGTTTCATGGGTTCTATAGCTTTTAACTGGTTATGTAAGTTGCTTTGGATCACTTGGTGAGAAACGTAACCTAATAATAATACATGCAGCTGATCCGGGAGATTTTGGCTCTACCACCCATGTTGTTGTCAAGTGGATTACGACTAATGGCGACCCTATGAATCAGCGACCTCCAAGAGCATCTGTCGTGAACCACCCTGTTCAGATCTTGTAAGTTCAGGTCTGTGGCTTCCTTTATGGGATCAATCCATCTCTTGTTTGGCCTTCCTCTTTTTCTACTCCCTTCTGTTTTTCCCAGCATTATTGACCCCTTGTTATGTGCCTCAAAGTTGACTACAACTTATGGCGACCCTATGAATCAGTAACCTCCAAGAGCATCTGTCATGAACCATCCTGTTCAGATCCTGTAAGTTCAGGTCTGTGGCTTCCTTTATGGAATCATACTTAACGTTATTTCATTATGGTGGCATAGGACTATGCTGGCATTTCGTTAAAGAGTGAGGTATGGCACCAAAATGCAAAATTACTATTTTTTTTTAGTTTTAGCGTCATAATTGCTATAACATGATAATACAACCATGTTAATTTTTTAAAAAAAGATTGTTAAAAAATTTCTACGCACCAGAAAGTAGTTTTTCTAATTAACACAACAGGATTGCATTGGTATTGCACTAAGTCTCTCTTTTTCGTTAAACAATTACAGGGGGGGAAAGAACTTTAGAGATATTTAAAAGACTGATTAGAAAGCCCCCAAAGGGGGTCATAAAATGGCACCCACCGCAAGGGTTGTAGCGGATGTACCCTGAGCTCCAAAGGACCCACCCACATCAGCTATGTCACACCCATGGGTGCGGGTTGAACATAGCGGGATGTACACATCGAAAGGATTGTTGATCTGATTTCTTAGTTGCTTGTTACCTGAAGGTCTCTGAATATCTTAACAACATTGTTAAAAACAAAAACATATGCCATCGAAACAAAACAACCACCGCCCCCGTAATGGCCGCAGGAAGCTTGGGTGGCACGTTAGTAACAAAGCAACATAATCTGTCTATCAAATTCCTGGGGGACAAGGTAAGTCTTTCGCTGGCACCAAAAAGACGTCAATGAAGGCAGCAGGCAGACCTTGCAGGGGAGGGCTGCATTCTACAGCTGGGGTGCCACAACCGAAAAGGCCCTCTGTGTCAATTGCAATCCCTCTTGTACATTACAATGGAAGGGTAATGATTAGGTAGCACTAGGAGACGCCTGCCTGGATGCAGCCATCTTGGAAGAGACATTCCCTCCTGTGTGCATGAGACGGGGGTGAGGGCATCTCTGAAGATCCTGGTTGACATCTGCTGCGTTTATGGCTATGGGGCACTGGGGCAGCCTGGCCCCATCCATTGGCCCATGAAGGACCAGATGCTCCAGCACTCGCTTTCCTCTACCTTCCCCCTTCCTTTTTCCTTTCGTATCGTGTCTATTAGATTGGTTGCTGGCAGGCAGGGCCTGTTTTGTGAACAGCGATTAGAAAAAATTGAGTGCTTTGTAAGTATAATAATACTTTTATAAAAACAATGTATATATTTAAAATCTGCTCCCTGATTAACCAGGAGCACCTTTTTAGTCTTCCTTTGTTTTTAAGTTGGATTAATCAAACTGATTGATTAATCAGAGATGGCCAACCCGCCTGCTTAAGAGGGCTGTGCAAAGGGCTGCCACCTTTTGAACTGGCTGTTCAGCCTGCGCCCGTGAGCAGAGTCACCGGGGGGGGCATGGCTGCCCATCCAACGGCTGTGAAAGGCACAGGAACAAAGCTGTCTGTGTGTTTTCCTGCACACTTGGCAACCCTGGCGACTGCCTGGCCCCTGGGTGACAGGTGAAGGCCCCCTGCAATTCCAGGCTTTCCCTGGATCTGATCTTGCGGGATGCATCAGCACATCTGGGCCAGCCCCCTTCCTGTTTGCTTACAGGCAGCAGGGCGGGAAGAAAGAAGAGGCTGGTTTTACTTTCACAGTCTCTCAGAGGAGAAGTTGCTTCTAGCAGTGTATGCTTTGGCTGAGCTCGGCTTCCTCTGTCCTGACAAGTGTTTGCTGGGCCTTGAGGGGTCATGGCAGGTAAGACTGCAGAAATATTCCCCTGTTAGCCTCTCCTAAAATGGGCATTGTGGAGCGCTGGCCGGGAGAGTGGGGAGACTTTGGGACCTCACGCTGACTGCTTTCTCTTTCACTCCTTTGCCCTGCACTTTCTAAAGATCTACATAGCAGCAGCGGGAAGGGACATCCGTTCCTCTCTCCACCCAGTCTGTACTTTTCAAGATTCGGGGAAAGGCTTCACCCCAAGGATGCTCTCTGATTGTAGTTTGGAGGGTGTGTATGTTAACCTCCCCTTGCGCAGGTTGCCTCATCTGCTTGATGGACAGATCTGTCCCTTTTCCTTACTTTCCATTTCTCATCCCCCCCCTTTAAGTTCAGTTCACCTCATTTCCACATGTTTGCGACTTTTAAAAAGAAAAAAAAACACCTACCTTTTAAAAAGAAAAAAGAGGAAGGCCAAACAAGAGATGGATTGATTCCATAAAGGAAGCCACAGACCTGAACGTACAAGCTCTGAACAGGGCGGTTCACGACAGACGCTATTGGAGGTCAGTGATTCATAGGGTCGCCATAAGTCGTAGTCAACTTGAAGGCACATAATAACAACAAAAACCTTTACAAAGAAAATTTGTCCGTTAACAAATTAAACCAGAACTGTCACTAGAAGCTAAAATGATGAAACTGAGGTTATCATACTTTGGACACATCGTGAGAAGACAGGATCCACTATAAAAGACAATAATGCTGGGAAAAACAGAAGGGAGTAGAAAAAGAGGAAGGCTAAACAAGAGATGGATTGATTCCATAAAGGAAGCCACAGACCTGAACTTGCAAGATCTGAACAGGGTGGTTCATGACAGGTGCTCTTGGAGGCCACTGATTCATAGGGTCGCCATAAGTCGTAATCGACTTGAAGGCATGTAACAACAATAACACCTTTGCATGAAAATCTGTATGAATTTTCATGCATGTTTCTCCTGATAGATATATTTTCTACTCTATTTTGCTAAGTAAATTTTTTTTTTACAAGCCATTTTCACCTACCAGAATGGCAGGGTTGGGAAAAGACTCCTGTCCTTAAACCCTGGGGAGCTTCTGCCAGTCAGTGTAGGCCATACTAGGGATGGGGGAAAATTAGATTCAGTTCATATTTCAAGCGGAATCTATCAAATTCACAGTCGCTGAAACAACATGAGAGCCGAAACGCACCCATCTGTTGGTATTTGCACTTATCCAAACTGTGTGGTGCAGTGCCCCAACCGAGGTTTACAAAAAGGCGTTGATTTGGGACAACGTACATAAAAAATGAATATATTTGTGAGAACAACATACAAAAATGCATTATGATAAATTTTTATTTATTTGTATTTATTATGAGATTTGTTAGTCGCCCATCTGGCTGGTTGGCCAGCCACTCTGGGCGACGTACACGTTAAAACAGTATATAAAACAGTTAAAAGTTTAAGAACACAGTAAAACTAGCCGTTTATTTATTTATTTTATTTATTAAATTTATATACCGCCCGACTAGCATAGCTCTCTGGGCGGTGAACAACAAATCAATACAAAATACAATAAAATCCAATAAAAACGAGCCACAAAATATAGAGAATGGGAGATCTAAAAACAATTACAATACAGTTTAAAACAGAATTAAGTTAGATTAAAAGCCCTGGAAAAGAGGAAGGTTTTAACCTGGCGCCGAAAAGACAACAGCGTCGGCGCCAGGCGTACCTCATCGGGGAGACTGTTCCACAGTTCGGGGGCCACCACCGAGAAGGCCCTAGTTCTTGTAACCACACTCCGAGGCTCCCTGTGGGTCGGAGCTCGGAGGAGGGCCTTCGATGAAGAGCGCAGTGTACGGGCAGGTTCGTATTGGGAGAGGCATTCCAACAGGTATTGTGGTCCCGCGCCGTATAAGGCTTTATAGGTCAAAACCAGCACTTTGAATTTAGCCCGGAAGCAAATTGGAAGCCAGTGCAAGCGGGCCAGAACAGGTGTTATATGTTCGGACCGCTTAGTTCTTGTTATCAGTCTGGCAGCCTGCTTAAGAAACCAAGTCTTCAGGGTCCGGCAGAAGCTCATTATAGACGGGGCATGGCGTAGATCATTTAGGAGAGAATTCCATAGGGTGGGGGCCACAATTGAGAAGGCCCTCTCTCAAGTCCTCACCAGTCTAGCTGTTTTGACTGGTGGGATCCATAGAAGGTCTTCTGAGGCTGATCTTGTTGAGCGGCATCCCTGTCGATGTTGAAATTGCTTTCAACAAACGTGTACATTGGTCCAGTGTGTTTATTAGCAGAAAATTTGCACTAAAATGTTGAAGAATTTTCATGAGGCTTTTTAAAAAGACATTTTATTTTTCTGCAAATTGCTGTAGAAACGTGAAGGACCAAATTTAAGTTGGGGGAGATGAGAAACAGAGAACGGAAACTGGCTGATCTCTCCATCCCTAGCCCCGCGCCCTGAGCTGCATGGACTGATGGCCTCACTCAATGTAAGGCAGCTTTAAGGGAGGTCTGTAAGCTCAGAGCCAGTGTGGCCTAGTGGTTAAGGTGTTGGACTAGGACCTGGGAGACCAGGGTTTGAATCCCCGCATAGCCATGAAGCTCACTGGGTGACCTTGGGCCAGTCACTGCCTCTCAGCCTCATGAAAACCCTCTTCATAGGGCCGCCATAAGTCGGAGTTGACTTGAAGGCAGTACATTTACATTTTATAATCTCAGTTGGCGGAGCCCCTACCTTACATGAAGGCGGCCCCAGGTTCAATCCCCAATGGCATCTCTAGGTAGGGCTGAGAGAGACTCCCTGCCTGAAACCTTGAAGAGCTGCTGCCAGTCAGTGTAGACAATACTGACTTAGATGAACCAAAGGTCTGACTCACTCTAAGGCAGCTTCCTGCATCCCCAGCCTGAATTTCCACAACGGGGGGGGGGACATGCCAATGACATGATTTTCCTTTCAGACAAGAAGCTGGAGGAAATCCGCAGGCAGTTTGTAGCCGGTGCCAACAAGGCTGTCATTGGCCAAGTCTTGGATGAACTTCTCCGGAAAGGAGTCCTGAATGACGAGGAGGTGGAGGAGGTGAAGGAGAACACAAAAAAGCATGACCAGGCGAGGACTTTGATCGACCACGTGAGGAGGAAGGGGCACAGGGCCAGCCTGATCTTCATCCAGGAGCTCCATGGCCAAGACCCCTTCTTAGCTGGCGACTTGGGGATCCCGGACTTTCTGTCAGGTGTTTATTTAAATCATCCATTTAACCATTTGTTTGTTTTAATAATACGTGGATCCAGATTATTTATGCTAGTTATTTATTTAATTTAACAAATAGCACTTTAAGTAAATTTAATTTAGCTGAATTCTTTATTTAAATCAAGCTTTTTAAGTAGTAAAGGTGTGACCTGATTGACTGGTAATTGATTATGACATTTGCACATCACCTTGTACCCAAAAAGCCTCTCACTGTGGCTTACAAAAATCAGCTCTCAGATGGTCCCTCCCAATCCAAAAATGTGCACAGTGTGCGAGGAAAAAAGGAGGGGAGGGAAGAGGGGAAATGCAAGCTCATGCACCAGTTCTTAAATGTAACAGTTGATAAAGTTACAGCCCATGCCAGTGATGGTTCTGGCTGTCTCCCTGAAGCACTGTTCCATTGCAGTGGCTCCTCCCCCCCCCCGAGTTTGAGAGATAGCGGCTACTCCCCAGAATCAAAAGCAGTCTTAGAGCTGGGCCCCAATCTTCCTTGGGATGCGCTTTATTGAAAGCCTGGCCCGTTGGGGAGTTGATGACCGGTCACCAGGTGACACTTCCCTGTGATCTTTTCCATAGCTGCCCAGTCTTAGGAATGCAGCTCTACCTGTTGAACTATCAAGATACAGTTACCCAAAACACAGCTGCATTCCCACTTTTAATTGTTTGCGACTCACCTCCTAGTCCTCTAGGCATCCCCTTCTCTTTCTCCCATGGATGGGAAGTGGGGCTGGTGGGGAGCAGCGATGAGTCCTCCCCCCCACACCCACACTTTGCGCTCTTCCAAATGCTAGTCTCACTGGAGGGGAGAGGCCCCATCTGACTCTCTGGTGGAAAGGGGGGGGCAGGCGGGGAAACCAGCCTGGCCTCTAACGGTGAGGATTTTCAGACTGGGCATTTCGTGACCCCCTAAAACTCCAGGCAGCAACTCCATTTGAACACGAACGCCTTGATGACTCCCTCCCTTCCCACAGCGAGCTGCCGGCAAGTCTGACCGACACAGCAAAGAAAGCTGCCTTATCCTGAGTTAAACCCCTGGCCTATCTAGCTCAGTACTGTCTACACTGACTGGCAGCAGCTCCGCAGGGTTTTAAGCAGGGGTTCTTTTCCCAAGCTCTATCTGGAGATCCTGGGGATTAACCCTTCCGCATGCCCAACAGATGCCGTGCCACTGAGCTACGGCCAGACAACAAGGGGTCCACATTTGGAGCAGGCATCTCGTTTTCCTGATCCTGAGCCTCAAAGCTCCGAGAGCAAGCTCCGTCAGCCTGGTGTCCTCCAGATGGTTTGGACCACAGTTCCAAGCCCAAACCACAGGCCGAGCCAGAACCAGTGATGGGCAGAGCCAACTCATTCTACTTTTGCCTCCTCCTCCTTCCTGCCTGCTGAGTTCTGCTGGGGCAACACTGAGACTGAGGCGGAAGAAACTGGAAGGCAGGTGGGGGTTGGCTGAGGTTGATGGGGCAGAGCCCACTTGCCCTACTGGGGAGCCTCCACTAGGCCCTGTTTACTTCTTACATGATAACCAGCAGCATACAAAGCTTAACCTGGTATATGGATCTCTCTTGGCTCCAGGGAGTCCAGCTTGCCTGCCGCCCCCTGAACCCGGCCCGAGAGCCAGCGTCTCAGCAGCAAAAGCGCGGCCACTGGAGTCCAGAGACGGGCTCACCCTTTGCCCCTTGGACTTCTTCCTGAAAATACAAGCCGAGGAAGTGAACGAGGTGAGAGCAAAGCCTTGCTGCCTCTCGCGATGGGGGTACTGGCGGACCATGTTAGCTCCAGGTGCCATTTCAACCTCTGCGCTTTTAATTAATGCAAGGGTAGGGAGACTCTGGCCTGAGAGCTGAATGCAGCCCTCTAGGCTTCTTTATTTGGCCCTTGGACTCTCTCCAGGCCACACTCCTCATCAGCCCTGCTTCTCACCCCGCTTGAGGGCTTTTACCTGGCTGAATGTGTCACTGAACTGGGATAATGCCTCTAGCTTGCCAGGACAGAGAGAGACATATAGAAACATCTGAGATTTGCACAGGTGGAGTGCAGCTTATTGGTCACATCCATTGCTACTCCCACGTGTGACTGTGGCCCCGCCCACCACTGGTATTTGTCTCTGAAAGGTTCCCCATGAGGAAATGTGACCCTTGAATTGGAAAAAACTTCCCTACCCTTGCCTCAACGGAAGCTGCCTCTGTCCTGCTGCAAAAGTGAAAACTGGGTCTATTTTGTTTCCAAAACTCTCCTCTCCCAGTGTTTGGGAATTCCAAATTACCTAGTTGTCTCCCCAAAGCAGAGCTGCTGTATTAGGTTCCCCCCCCCATTATTCCCTCATCTATCTGAGTTTTTCATGTGCCTGCAGTTTTCATGTGGGACTGCGCTCCTTTTGCATCACCGCTCTGGACGTGTGCATCAACAGTCCAAAATACAACCAAGCTTTATATTTACACAATTGTGTGATTTAAATGCATGGTTGCTTCGAGATTCTTTGGTGCGGTGTTTTCACAAATGTGCAGGTCCTCATGGGTGCTTCAGTGACATGCACAGAAAAGAACGCATGCATATAAACTCATAGGGGTGGACAGATCTGTTAACTTCATATTTCCTGTCTTAAATTCATTTCTCCACATTGTTGAAAGAAAAAGCCTTCAAGACAATTCATCAGGATTTTAATCTGCGTTTCTCTGGTTGTGCACAGATTGGCCTAATAGTCACATTTTTAAGAGCAATTTCCCCCAATATAATGCCTTTTCCTATGTTGCATGTTTGGACATGTTTGGGGTTGGAGCACTGCACCGAAAAATTCAGAAGATGTGTGAATTTCAATTGGCCTTCAGAGGCTTGCTGCTTCTGACAAAGAAAGTAGAACATAGCCATGGCAGCAGTGGAGCTGGGTGGCTCCGATGCCAGTGGGCAGTGAATCCACTCCAGGGTTTCATCCGAACTTTCAAGGAGCTGTCCAAGCTGCTGGAACTTCCTCCCCAAATTAGGTCCAACACCTTGGACAGCTCCTTGAGAGTTCAGACTAAAACCCGGAGTGGATTCACTGCCTCACTGACATCGGAGCCACCAGTCTGAAGCCTTTTCTTCCCTCAGTCAGGATGTTAAGCTAGATGGGCCTTTGGCCTGACCCAGACAAGCTAACCTCTGGGCTCCTTAAGATAGATTTCAGTGAACCTGGCTGAGGCTGATTTTTTCCCTCCCTCGACAGATCTACCCAATCAAGGACTCAAAGACGCGGACGCGCCTGGCCTTGATCATCTGCAACATTGAGTTTGAGCACTTGTCCAGAAGGGATGGGGCTGAGGTGGATCTGGTGCAGATGAAGACCCTCCTGGAAGGACTGGGATACAGTGTGGAAACAGAGACCAACTTATGCTCAAAGGTAGGCACTGGGGAGTTTTGTGTCCTGGTAACAACCCATTCTTTTCCCCCATGACACCCCCTCTCTGCCTTATATCTTTAGGTTTCATTTCCCCTTTAACAACCAAAGTTTCTACCTGGCAATTCCTGCTCAGAACCAGCCTCTAAAACAGAAACCAGCCATGTTACAACAACCTTACAGTAGATTGGTTCATTCCTTTATATGCATGTGCCCATGCACGCACACTTGTATATATGAACCCTAGTGCCTGGCTGAAATTTTGTGGGGATACACAGAGAAAATGTGCACCTAAATGCAGAGGAAATTTAATATTCTGTTATGTCACAGAGCTGGAAGTAACCTTAGAGATCATTTAGTCCAACCCCTTCTCCAGTGAAGGATAAACATATTAGAATACTAGGGCATGCACCCCTGCTCACTTTGCTTGCCAACCCTACCTTCTTTCACCCTTTGCCAAAGCTTCCTGACTGCCTTTGTCTCAGTTCCCCTCCTCCGCAGGCTCAGTAGGTCTCAGAAATTCAACATGTCGGGAGCCATGTAAATTGCAGCTGCATAAAAACAACCTTACAAATGTATGTGTATAAAGGAAGCATACTGGGTTACCCGTGCTTCAATTCTGGCTCCTCTGCTGTTAATTTATTATCTTTTAATCCCAGCTTTCCCCAAAGAGCTTAGGGTGCCGTGTTGGCTCGTGTCAAACCCAGCAAGCCTGTCGATTCCCCCTAGCAAGCCTGGGTGCCTCTGCCTTACAGGGTGATCAGATACAACCTTCCACTCAGCCATGGAGTTAGGGAGGGAAGCTTCTTCTCAGCTGCGCCACAGCTTAGAAGCTTGAAGAAGCCCTCAGAAGCACAATTCAGTCCCACAGACAATTCCCGAAGCTGGAGAGGAAGGCTGGGACTTATTTTTGCACCATAGTCACCAAAGCCTTGGATTTCTCTGGAAACACAGCACAATTGCAGGGGTGATTCCCCACTTTGGATTGCAGGAACAATCCCCCACTCCAAGGATGTTTTGTTGTGGTGGTAGTTGAAAGAAAGAAATGTAAGGCTTATTGCTACAAAGAGGTAAAGCAGCCATGCAGCTTCCCCTCCTAGAGCTATCACTAAGTGAGAACAAAGACAGGAAGAGAAGGGAGGAAGGGGAGGAGCAAAGCCTGCAAAAGCAACAAACATCTTAGAGGAGGAATCAACAGAGGGATATATCATGCATTGGTGCTTCACTCACAACAGTTGTGTTGCTGACTCGCCCTCCCATCTCATTCCTTTCAGGATATGGCCAGCTGCTTACAGCGCTTTGCGGCTCGGCCGGAGCACAAGACCTCCGACTGTACCTTCCTGGTGCTCATGTCTCACGGCCTCCGGGGAGTCCTGTGTGGGGTCAAGAGCCAGGGCGAGTGCTCGGACATCCTCCCCATTGACACCATCTTCTCTGCCTTCAACAACAAGAACTGCCAAGCTCTGAGAGGGAAGCCCAAGGTCGTCGTCATCCAGGCATGCCGTGGTGGTACGTTGTGGGCGCCGAACCCAGGCATTCCCACTCATCGGCTATCATGGGACTGAGCGCAAGCCAGATCTATGGTTCAGCAGGAAATAAAAGATTTAGAAGGGCAAGCAGAAGTGGTCAGTGCCCCTGTGGCACTGGTAGGATGGAAGGCAGGGAGCCCAACAGTAGGTGATGCCACAGCCAACAACAGGCACAGCTGGACCCTGATAGGTTGCAAGTAGGAAGGCAGGCAGGTGGTGATTGGCTGAGGGCAGGCTGAGGTCGGTGGGGCATTGCGTGGCTCGGTCTCCCTTGCATGCCCCCACTGCAGCCATGTTGTGCTATGCCACTACCCCCCATGGCAGCCATTTTGTGACTGGTGCCCACGGCACTTTCCTCAAAATTCCAAATGTGTCCCGCATAGCCCAAGAAAGCTGGCAACCCATGGTGTAACCACTTAGAGACTGAAACAGTCTCTCATATGCTCGTTTACAATAGTTGTTTTTTTCATCAGGGAGTTAGAGAATGCATAATATAGCCATACCTAATTTGGTGCCCTCCAAAGTTGTGGACTCCTGCTCCCATCAGCTCCAGCCTACACAGCCCTGATTTTCCTCAATTATCTGACAGCGTAATGAAACTGTAAGTGTCATACAACACTTGCTATAGGGCTACATTACCCAGCCATATCCTTCTTTATGGCCAAGATCCTCCTTTAATGTTTACTCACTGGCTCAGCAAAGGTCCTGTCCAATGTTAATCAACAGCTTCCTGTTGGAAGGTATTGGCTGCTTTATTGGGTCCTGGTCAACATGACTGGGGAGGAATTACCCCTGAATTAGTCCTTGTTTTCCCCTCAGTGCAGTCGTGTCGGGAGCAGGGCCTTGTTAGAGTGAAATAACACTATTTCACCATAATAGAAAAAGTAACGCAAGGAAACCAGTTTTGATCACCACTTCCCTCCTGCAACAGGGAAGGGAAGTGGACTAATTCCAGGACAATTCTTCACTGGTCTCTTTAGTCTCACAGGAACGAATAAAAGAGGCAAAACCTGCAAACAGGAAGCTTTTGATTAAAGGCACAGCAGCCCCTCGGAACCTGGTGCAATTGCATTGTATGAAAAATAAATGGCAAAGATCAGGTTTGAAAAAAAGATGGAGGACAGAGAAAATGCTGGAATGCAGCAGTAGGGCAATGATGATGACCTGTAGATCCACAGACAGCAGTTTCAGAGAGGTGGACTGATGTGGAAGCCACCTCAAGTCCTGATAGATGTGTTTAACATTGTAATTTTGTTTCTCCAGAGAATAAAGGGTTTGCATATGTAAGTGACTCAGTAATGCCTCCAGACGTGCCCCTCTTCCCTGTCCTGTGGCCCCCTGAGGGCTTGGAGAGCGATGCCATTCAGAAAGTGCATGTGGAGAGTGACTTCATCTGCCTCTATTCCACAACCCCAGGTAAGTGGCTCTCGCAGGAAGGACAGAGTGGGACAGGTATTGAGTGGGTGGCTAAATTGCCATTGCTTTTCCTTAACCATGCTCCAGTGCCTTTGACAGCAGTTTGACACATTTAGCAGGCCAAACATTTTCACGCTGTCTTCATGGATTACTCCTGGGCGCCCTAGCCCTAGAGCCACTGTGGTGTAGTGGTTGGGCTACAACCTGGGAGACCAGGGTTGGAATCCCTACTTGGCCATGAAGCTCACTGGGTGACCTTGGGCCGGTCACTGCCTCTTAGCCTAATCTGCCTCACAGGGTTGTTGTGGGGATTAAATAAGGAGGTGGAGAACCATGTACACCAACCTTCAGTCCTTTGGAGAAAAGGTGGGATAATTAATTAAGTAAAGCTAGCCAATAATGATGATTAATTAATTAATTAATTAATTAAACAAACCGTTGTGGACAGCCTCATTTTAGAATTAGCTGTCTAGAGATGCCAACTGACCTGACAAGAAACCCTTTGCTTATGCCATGTGCAGCACCTTGATCTGCACAAGTCTACATAAGAAACCTTTCATGGCACACAGATAAACATTATAAGCTGCTAATGAACCCAGGGGCAGGGGTTGGTAAAGTGTTGGCAACCCCATCAGTGAGGGGAAGGGCAAATGTGGTGAGGCTCTCCCCAGTGACTACCTGCCATGTTCACCTCCCCACTCCAAAGGTCAAAGGATGACCTGGATGTGAGGAGTCTTCATCTCCCCTACCAGGCCCTTCCAATCTGGAGGGGCAGCTTCTGATTTGTAGGACTCAGTCCCAGGGCAGCCCCCATGACTTCCAGGTCAAGGAGTGATTGTTAAACAAAGCAAAGGCCCTTTAAAGGAACAGATAGCTCCTCAGATGGCATGGGGCAAACAGCAAGACTTGGCTAGCTGAGCCTTCAGAAGTCTTTTGCTACTTGTTGAAACAACAGCTGCCTCCCAGGCAGTTGCTCTGTCCAGGGTCCTGGCCTTGCCTCCGTGTAACTCTGCTGCCCCTATTATGTTAGGAAGAAAGTGTGGGCAACAGCTGGTATAGCACAGTGGGGAGGAGAGCTTGCCTGGGAGTCTAGAGTCGGTGAGTTCAAATCCCTGCTCATGTCTCTCCTGGGTGTCAAGGGCCAGCTAAAGATCACCCCCACGGTGAGTGGCTCAGGGGTGACGTGCCCTGCCACCTGTGCAGCCGTGGGCATGCTGCATAGTCCCAAGGGGCCCAGTTGCCCTCCAGCTGGCAGTTGCGGACAAGAAAGGGGCTGGGTTGTGCGGCTATGGCAAGTTGAGCAGGCCGTAGCCAACTGGGGAGGACTAGCCTCAGAGAAAGGCAATGGTAAAGCCCCTCTGGATACCACTTACCATGAAATCCCTATTCATAAATGTAAATGGACTGCCTCCAAGTCGATTCCAACTTACTGCGACCCTACGAATAGGGTTTTCATGGTAAGCGGTATTCAGAGGTGGTTTACCTTTGCCTTCCTCTGAGGCTGAGAGGCAGTGACTGGCCCAAGGTCACCCAGTGAGCTTCATGGCTGTGTGCGGATTTGAACCCTGGCCTCCCAGGTCACAGTCCAACACTCTAACCACTACACCACACTGTCTCCATTCATAGGGTCGCCATAAGTTGGCATCAACTTGAGGCAGTCCATTTTCAAAGTGTGGGGCCCGTTCCTTGAATGGCAGTGAAAAGTGTCATTTCTAGTCTGCATCTCTGCTGGAATTGTTTTTAAAGATTTTTTTGAAAAAGGTGTTTGTTTTTAGTCTGCTTTATAGATGCTTTTAGTGTTTAGTTGGTAGTTTGCCACCCTAGACTCCTTCTGGGCGGAAGGGCGGGATATAAGTCTAATTAATGAGGGGGAGGGGGAGGCTTGGAACGTGAGCTTGTGCAGGAGATGAGAAGGTGCTGTTGCCCTTGCATCCCTACTTCTTTGCACACCACGGGCAGATCCAGGAGCCCTGTTCTCCACCAAGGAATATGGTGACACCAGTGTGACGTATTGACACTCCCGTTGGCGGTAAGCCACCATCAGCCGTGTTCAGTCGCAGTCATGCAAAAGCCAACGGATGGTTTAGCTGTGGTTCCTGTAGCCAGCGTGGGGGCCGCTTGGTGGTAGAGCCTGTACTCTGCACCCAGGAGGCCCCAGATTCAATCTCCACCTAAAATTAACAGCTGGAAGGAGTTGGAGTGTGCATATCAATGCCTCTATTAGGGAAAAATCAAATATGAAAATGCATTATATTAGGGGACGTTGCTTTGCATAAACGTGTATACTGGGATAAATGTGCATTAAAATGCTGATGAATTTTCATGAAGACAAAAAAAAATCACAAGCTGATGTGGAGAACATAAGATTGGAAAAATTAGGAACTGGGAGAAATTGGGATGAACATATTTGTCCATCCCTAGCTGAGCAGTAAAGGATCGCCTTTGCAGGCAGAAGGCTGCAGATTTAATCCCTGGCTGCTGCTTCTTGTTATCTGCCTTCAAGTCGATTTTGACTTCTGGCGACCCCATGAATCAGTGACCTCCAAGAGCATCTGCCATGAACCACCCTGTTCAGATCATGTACGTTCAGGTCTGTGGCTTCCTTTATGGAATCGATCCATCTCTTGTTTGGCCTTCCTCTTTTTCTACTCCCTTCTGTTTCTCCCATTATTATTGTCTTTCCTAGTCAATCATGTCTTCTCATGATGTGTCCAAAGTATGATATTCTCAGTTTCATCATTTTGGCTTCTAGTGACAGTTCTGGTTTAATTTGTTCTGACACCCAATTATTTGTCTTTTTCGCAGTCCATAGTATGCACAAAGCTCTCCTCCAGCACCACATTTCAAATGAGTTGATTTTTCTCTTTTTCACTGTCCAACTTTCACATCCATACATAGAGATCGTGGTCTGAATGATCCTGACTTTGGTGTTCAGTGATACATCTTTGCATTTGAGGACCTTTTCTAGTCCTCTCGTAGCTGCCCTACCCAGTCCTCGCCTTCTTCTGATTTCTTGACTATTGTCTCCACTTTGGTTAATGACTGTGCCAAGGTATTGATAATCCTTGACAAGTTCAATGTCCTCATTGTCAGCTTTAAAGTTACATAAATCTTCTGTTGCCATTGCTGTAGTCTTTTTGACTCAGAGGAAGGCAATGGGAAACCACCTCTGAATACCTCTTACCATGAAAACCCTGGATAATTTCAGTTAAAAGAATCTTGGATAGCAGATTATGAGAAAGAGCATGGAGAGTGAGTAGTAGTCAGATGGAGCTGCTATATTAGGATCGTATCTTCCCATATGAGCCTGTCTGAGCCCTGAGATAATTGGGGAGGCCCTTCTGTTCATCCTGCCACCCTCACAGGTGGGTCAGGTGGGAGCACAGGAAAGGGCCTTCTTGGTGGCTGCCCCCAGCCTCTGGAACTCCCTTCCTAGGGAGGTTAGACTCTCTCCCTCCCTGCTGTCCTTCTGTCAGCCAGTGAAGACTTTTCTGTTCTGACTGGGTCTTGGGAACTGACTGCAAGGGCTATTAAATGGTGTGCGGTTTTTACTTAATTTTATTTTGTGTTGTTTTTAATTGCTATGTTACAATTTTATAGTTACATTTTAATTAACCTCTATGTTTTATTTATATGTTTTTAACTGTATCCGTTTTAATTTTTGTAAGCTACCTTGAATCCCAGTTCTGGGGAAAAGGTGGGTTATACATTAATAATAGTCAAAGAGGCTAGACTGGGCTAGATGGACTGATCATTTGACTCCAGGCAAAGGTCCATCACTCAGTGATACAACACATCCTTACTTGCACGCAGTCCTTGACCTCTCTAGATAAAATGATTTTGATGAAGGGGGCTAAGAATGACCCTCCTGTTCTACCCGAGATCCTGAAGAGCTATATTAGGGAGAGAAGAGAAATATGTTTCTAATTTGTACTTCCCAGGCTGATAGGCGAACCGAAATGTAGCAGTCTTCAAATTCACACATCTCCAAATGTTGCAATGCAACTGTCCAACCCCAAAAATGCATGCCAAGAAGTGTATGTTAGGAAAAAGAGCCCACTAAAATGCTTGTGTTACTGAAATTATTGGGGGGGGATTTATTGCATTAGGGAAAACATCATGTAAATTTGCATGTGTTACACGTTTTAACTTGTTTTTGGTTTTTAAAAGAACAAACAGATGTGGAAGTGAGGGAAACCGAACTTAAGACTAGAAGAAAGAGAAATCGAAATCTACGAGCGTTGTCCACCCTTAAGATTGATCTGTTCATGTTCACATTGCCTCTCCAGATCACGTATCCTGGAGAAGCCCCCAGACTGGATCCATCTTCATTGTCCAGCTGATCAAGGATATCAAGGCACACGCCTGGAACTGCAACCTGGAAGAGGTCTTCCGCAAGGTAGGCCCTGCTGAGGTTCTGTCCTGCGCTAACTCAAAGCAAAGACAAACTCCCTTGCACTGGGCTCAGGCTGAATGCCAGTCAAGGGCAGTGCCATGAGGTTGCCACAGCAAGAGTCAACCTTAGGCTGAGCTTTATATAGGAGCAGCAGTTCAGGCTCACTTATAAGCTCTGCTTTCAATTACCAGGGCCCAAGGGTGCTCGCCACAGAGACACGGGCAATGCAGGCTCATCTTGCAGACATGACTCCGGGGCTGCCCCTACACACCATTCCCTGTCTGATTCAGAGCCCTCAGTCTTCTCAAAGACTGCTGGGAATTGTAGCTCTTTGAGGGGTAAACTATAGTTCCTATGATTTTCTTTTTTCTTTTAGGTAGGAAGTGGGGGGAGCCACGACTGTTAAAGTGCTGCAATAGTGCTTTAAATGTGCGGTATGGATGTAACCTTGCATTTTTTTCTTCTTTTAAATGAAAGCTGGGAATATGGGGGTTATGGAACATGGGGGGTACAACTCCCCACCCCCACAGATGTCCTTACTTAGCATACAGGTTAGCAATGCGCCAGATGCAAAAGAAGACAAGGGGGGCTCTTGCACCTTTAGTAGTAGTGTGGAAGAGAGAATTCTATTAAAGGTGTAGGAGCCTCCCCCTCTCCTCTTTCACACCCTGCCACCCTGTTGTTCAAGCAGTTGCACCCTTCCTCTCCAGACTGGTTGCTTTACTGCCAGTGCATTCTGCAACGTGTTCTTGGCGCATTGGTGGTGGATTTATTCTGCTTTCTTAGCTGTTCTGTGTTGCTACCACATTATTGCTGTCTGGAGCGGCTGTGGCACAAGAAAAGCGAGACACAAATAAACCTGAACATTTGTGGTATAATACGTTATGGGATTTCAGCAGGAAGTGACAGGACATGGACTGATTGGAAATGATAGTCTGATAGCCCTAAAATAGTTGCAGGTGCAAACAGAACAGAAAATGGGATCATGCCCAATGACTACCCCTAGAGCATCGTAAGCGCAAATCATAATGACTGTTCAATAAAAAGGATGTTGGAAGGCCCCCGAAATGTGCAAGGCTGCTTACAATCTCAAGACAATCACCTCTGATAACATGCAAACTGAATTTAATTCTTATTTAATGGAAAATAAATACATAGTCAGCTATCGCCTTTTGCAAGGTTGCATGAAAGGTCCAGGAGGAGCCCTGTTCTCCTTTGTCCAGCTGGGCTGGAGGGAGGGAGGGGAACCTGGTGAGGAAGGCCTGCCCTGAGCTGTCTTCTCCTCTGCATTGCAGGTCCTGCAGTCCTTTGAAAAAAACCCATGTCAGATGCCCTCCAAGGATCGAACCACCCTGTGCAAGAAGCTCTACCTTTTCCCAGGGCACTGAAACAGAGTAAGTGGCTCTACTCTCGCTCCCTAACTGGGCTTTTAGGGTGGGTGGTGTTAACGGAGTGAGGGACAGCTGAGTCCGGATATTCCTTGGAGCCTGTGGTTGCATTGTTTCAGCACGGGGGAAATTTTATTCAGTTCACATTTAATGGAGAATCTTATCATAGTCACTCTTTCCAAAACAACATGAAACCTGCACTGATTCGAATTTTGCAGCACAGCTCTGCAGCCAAGGTTTACAAAAAAAAAATGCATGTATCAGAGAAAACTGCACGTAAAAAACGAATGTATTAATTAAGATAACATACAAAAACACATTATATTTGGGAAATTGCTTGTAAAAATGTATACATCAGTCAAAACTTGCAAAAGTGTGTTTATTAGGAAAAAGTTGTGCTAAAATGCTGGAGAATATTCATGGGCATTTTTTTAAAAAACATCACACGCTGCAGAAATGTGGAGAACTGGATTTAGGATTAGAAAAGTGAGAAACTGACAGATCCTTCCATCCCTAATGATGGTGCAGCGCAGTGAAGAAGAGGCTAAGGCTACAGTTCTAACCCCCCTTACCTGGGAGCAAGCCTGATTGAATTCAGTAGAGCTTACTCCTGAGAATACATGGTTCGGAGCGCATGATTTGTGCTGTGAGCGTCAAAGCTGGAGGTTCTCATCCAAACCTCACCTCTGCCACAAAGTCATTCAGGGGCCTTGTCCGAGCCACTCTGCCTAAGCTTCAGGAGTCTCCACATCCACAATAGGGGGGATTATAATGCTGGCTTACCTTACAGGGTTGTTGTAACTAAGCAGGGCTGCCAAATGCTCAAAAGCACTCGACAAATGTTGAGCATTCAGTATTGCAGGGAAGAGCTGTGGCTAGGGATGTAAGGAGGCACCATTTTGCATTACGCCCTGTATTTGTTGCATGCAACGCTGTTACGGTTCCGCTGCAATTTGTCTTCCACCAGAAGCTACATTATTCAACCCTCTGTCCGCTGTGGTGAAATCACGTGACTTATGTAATTAATTATGCAAATTACATTGTTCCACTCTATTTCAATGCAAAGGAAACACAATGCAAATGCTGGCGGGGGGGCATATTGTTTGCAGACTGAAAGCAAGAATAGCAAATATGGATCGTATTGGCTGGATTGATTCCCATTCTGATATCATAGTAGAGTTGGAAGGGGCCTACAAGGCCATCAAGTCCAACCCCTGCTCAATGCAGGAATCCAAATCAAAGCATTCCCGACAGCTGGCTGTCCAGCTGCCTCTTGAAGTCCTCCAATGTCGGAGAGCCCACCACCTCTCTAGGTCATTGGTTCCATTGTCATATGGCTCTAACAGTTAGGAAGTTTTTCCTGATGTCTAGCTGAAATCTGGCTTCCTCCAACTTGAGCCCATTATTCCGTGTCCTGTACTCTGGGATGATTGAGAAGAGATCCCGGCCCTCCTCTCTGTGGCAACCTTTCATGTACTTGAAGAGTGCTATCCTATCTCCCCTCAGTCTTCTCTTGGGGGAACATTGGCCATTTCTGCTCTAATTTCCAGTTTTTGTCGGAACTCTCCAACATCCCTAGCTGCGGCATGCAGAGAGGCATTGCTCAATTTCATTTTCTTCCTTTGTGCAGACGAAGAGGCAGCGTTCTCAGCAAGGTGCCAGCCGCTGTGGATGGACCATTGGTTTTTCAGAGATCTGGGGGCTAGATTGCTCAAAGCCCTCCACAGCTGTGCCTCCCCATTCCCTGCCTCTCAACTTACTTATTTCAATACATCCTTGATTGTGATCTCCCACAACACTCCTTCCTTCAGCTCCCTCCTCAAAAGCACAAGAAAAGCCTGGCTGTCGGGCCCAAAGGGGCTCATCTAGTCCAGCATCCTGTTCTCACACGGGCCCCAAAGGGAAACCTGCTAGCAGGACACAATTGCGACAGCAACTC
The DNA here is from genome assembly GCF_030035675.1 of Rhineura floridana. Lineage (NCBI taxonomy): Eukaryota > Metazoa > Chordata > Lepidosauria > Squamata > Rhineuridae > Rhineura > Rhineura floridana. The sequence continues at coordinate 1,660,020 of NC_084500.1, read as the reverse complement.
TCTTCACTTGTGCAACTCCCCAGCAAGTGACATTCAGAGCCATGCCACCTCTGCCACAATTACTTTGCAGGGTGTTTGTGTGGTGTAGTGGTTAAGGTGTTGGACTAGGACCTGGGAGACCAGGGTTTGAATCCCCACACAGCCATGAAGCTCACTGGGAGACCTTGGGCCAGTCACTGCCTTTCCGCCTCAGAGGAAGGAAATGGTAAACCCCCTCTGACTACCGCTTACCATGAAAACCCTATTTGAAGGGTCGCCATAAGCCAGGATCAACTTGAAGGCAGGCCATTTCCATTTTGAAGCATGTTACCGTAACGTGCATTGATTAGGAAACTCACTTTTTCATGATGCAGCCCCATAGTTCCTAACTAGCCATAAGTCCGTGCAACTAAAATAAATGCGTATTTCCCCCCCACCTTTTCTCTCCCCTTCTCCTGTTGTTCTTTCTTTGCTGAATTGTTGATTGAAAGTTGCGTGTGTGTGAGGGGGACATGACTTGGTAAAGCACCATGGATAATTTTGGTAGAGCCAACAGGGTCCTGTCCTCCAGTGTGGTTGGCATGGGTGGGGGGAAGGGAGGCAGCCATCTTGGACTCTTCATTGACTCCAGTGTGTATGTACGGTAGACATTTCAGCAGGCAGTGGTGGCCATTGGGTCCGATGTCAGTGGAATCTGCACCAGGTTTTAGTCTGAACTTTCAAGGAGCAGTCCAAGGTGCTGAAACCTATTCCCACAATAGGTTCAGAACCTTGAACAGCTCCTTGACAGTTCAGACTAAAACCTGTAGCGGATCCACTGACATCAGTGCCACCAGGAGCTACTGCCAGCAGGGCAGGACAGGGTGCCAAACTACAGTGGCTATTCTTTTGTCCCTTCCTTGTGACTTCTCCACCTCGGGCCCATTTTTGGGCCATGCACACTTTAGCAATTACAGTAGCATTGTGCTACTTACGCTGAAACTACAACAGCGTGACCTTGAACAGAGTTGGGTGTCCTTGGAGATGTGAAGGAGGATGGGGACAGATTTTTTTTCCCCATTGTCATTGAAACCTTTTTTGTTTGTCCTCCTGAAAAAACGGGTGGGGGTATGGGGTAAAACTTTTAGCTACTGAGAAAGGTCTTCTCAATGGTTGACTCATCTCCTTTTACTCTGATTGGCTCCAGTTAGCAAAAAAAGACCAGGAAGCAGGGTAGAAGACTCTTCCCAGTGGTTAACACTCACCCCTTTCATGCTGATTGGCTTGTAGGATGCTGGAGACATAGGACTCTGTTCCCAAAAAATTAAGTCATCTGAGACCCCAGACAACTACACTCCTGGTTGGGAGAGAGAGAGAGAGAGAAACTGGCTGGTAGTAAAGCCATGAGGGTGCATCTTGGAAATCTTAAGGTGGGATGGAGGAGGAGGTAGCAAACCTACAAATGAGGCTCTGCAGGTTGCTGGTTTCACCCAGACCTATGAGAAATGCACAGCAGATGATTTGCCACCCCTGGAAACACAAAAGCCATCTCTTGCTCTGGGCTGTCTCCATTCGTAGGTGAAACAGTTTTTATAAAGATCCTGGTACACAAAAACAGCTATATAGCTTATGGGCTGTCTGACTTATTTATTGAATTTGAGTTGGCAGCAGCGATGGAGGATTTTTTTGAGCAGCATATATTATGGTTTAGGAATATATGGATTTTCCCCCTTTAACAGGATGTTCTGTATTGAGAAGCATCTGCTGCATATTTTGAAAAGTTCTGTTTTGTGCTATGCATTTGGACATCAGATTTTGTGTGATGCTTCCTTAGATCAACGCAAAGGTTTTTGTCTATGTTTGGATGCCATTTTGAATCAAGGTGGTGGAACAAACCTCTTAAAACAGCAATGTTTTAAACCACGTTTTGCATGATAGCTCCTAAAATCAAGAAACAGGTTTTTGTGTATGTGGTACAGTTGGATGCCATTTTGAATGAAGATGATGGACTGAACCTTTCAAAGCTGCAGTGATTTCAAAACTGAACTGATTTTTTTGGTTTCTTAGAATTCCTTAGCAACACTAGGTATGAGCCTGCTAGTCATCTATAAAGCCCTAAATGGCTTGGGACTAAGTTACCTGAATGAAGGATGCCTCCTCCTAGCATGAAACTACTCTCACAACTGCAGTTAACATAGGAAGACCTGCTGCATTTGGACCAATTTTTGGGGTGCCCTTGGTGAGGATGCAAGGACTGGGCATTCCTGGCAGCAGCACCCCAACAAAAAGAGGGTCATTGGTCCCTTTTCTCTTGAGTTTTAGGGGGAACGGCAAAGGCTTTTTTATTCTGCTGTGTCTTAAATCTGTTTGTACTGGCAGTTGTGGCTGTTGTACTTTTAAGCAGGCCTATTTTTTAAATGCCACTCTTTTGCTGCCGTTTTAATTATTTAATTGATGCACTCAGTTGCTTGATTGTTTCTATCTTATTATTGTATTTTTGTAGGGAAGGAGTTTCTAGACACCACCGGGAAAGGGACTATTTGGGGACTGAAAGGTGGGGTAGACATTTTCTAAAACAAAAAGTACTTTATCTGCTAGCTACCTGCCTTTCTTATTTCAGAAACTGAAAACCTCAGCTCTGTCCTTTTGCGTTCCTGTTCCTCATTTTTAATTCCTCCGGGCTCCACATTGCTTAAGTTTAACAAGTCCATCGCCCACCACACGTTTTGAAGTCATACAAGCTCTCATACACATTATTTTTTTAAGTATTGGGATTCTTGACAAACTGAATCTTCTTCAAGACACATAATAACAAGTTATAAATGAAATGAGGACCTATCAAATCCCTGAATTGTTATAAAAATGGGACCTTGTCTCATGATAATGTATTTTCGTTTGCAGCAAAGTTTCAACACTGTTAGTTTGGCAATGATAATTATATGGCAACAGCATGGCCAGGAACATGAACAAATTGGTGGAATGTGCCTTCTGTTGTTAGAACGCCTCCAGTTCATTTTGCTTGGTGCTCCAGTGTATAATAATTAGCAAAGCAAGCTCAACCTATTCCCAAACTTATGAGAGGCCTTCTGAAATCATGCCACAAAAACACATGGCATTATAAAATCATTTTTGCTGGTCCTTACGGTAAATGTTCTGCATCAGTTAAGGTGAGCACTGATGGGCACCTCTGTTGACTCCTGAAAACCTCCATTTAAGACCAGGGGGGAGGGACAAATTCAATTTGATTCACATTTTAATGAGAAACTACTTAATTGGCACTTCGGTAACAACCTACAAAATGGATTGCCACTCAAAATTCACATGGCCGTCTTTCAAAATTCGCACTTATGAGAATTTTGCAATGCAGTTCTGCAACCTAAAAATGCATATTTTGAGGGAAAGTGCGTGCACCCCCCCCATACAAACATGCATATTAAGGAAAATCGTTATGTGCCTCCAAGTCGACTATAACTTATGGCAACCCTATGAATCAGCGACCTCCAAGAGTATCTGTCATGAACCACCCTGTTCAGATCTTGTAAGTTCAGGTCTGTGGCTTCCTTTATGAAATCAATCCATCTCTTGTTTGGCCTTCCTCTTTTTCTACTCCCTTCTGTTTTCCCCAGCATTATTGTCTTTTCTAGTGAATCATGTCTTCTCATTATGTGTCCAAAGTATGATAACCTCAGTTTCATCATTTTAGCTTCTAGCGACAGTTCTGGTTTAATTTGTTCTAACTCCCAATTATTTGTCTTTTTCGCAGTCCATGGTATGCACAAAGCTCTCCTCCAGCACCATATTTTAAAAGAGTTGATTTTCCCCTTATCCGCTTTTTTGCTGTCCAACTTTCACATCCATATATAGAGTTCAGGAATACCATGGTCTGAATGATCCTGACTTTAGTGTTCAGTGATACATCTTTGCATTTGAGGACCTTTTCTAGTTCTCTCGTAGCTGCCCTCCCCAGTCCTAGCCTTTTTCTGATTTCTTGACTATTGTCTCCATTTTGGTTAATGACTGTGCTGAGGTATTGATAATCCTTGACAAGTTCAATGTCCTCATTGTCAACTGTAAAGTTACATAAATCTTCTGTTGTCCTTACTTTAGTCTTCTTGACGTTCAGCTGCAGTCCTGCTTTTGTGCTTTCCTCTTTAACTTTCATCAGCATTCGTTTCAAATCATTACTGGTTTCTGCTAGTAGTATGGTATTGTCTGCATATCTTAAATTATTGATATTTCTCCCTCCAATTTTCACACCTCGTTCATCTTGGTCCAGTCCTGCTTTCCGTATGATATGTTCTGTGTATAGATTAAACAAATAGGGTGATAAAAATGCACCCCTGTCTCACACCCTTTCCATGGGGAACCAATTGGTTTCTCCATATTCTGTTCTTACAGTAGCCTCTTGTGCAGAGTATAGGTTGCACATCAGGACAATCAGATGCTGTGGCACCCCCATCTCTTTTAAAACATTCCATAGTATTTCATGATCTACACAGTCAAAGGCTTTGCTGTAATCTATAAAGCACAAGGTGATTTTCTTCTGAAATTCCTTGCTCCGTTCCATTATCCAACATATGTTTGCGATATGATCTCTGGTGCCTCTTCCCTTTCTAAATCCGTCTTGGACGTCTGGCATTTCTCGCTCCATATATGGTAAGAGTCTTTGTTGTAGAATCTTGAGCATTACTTTACTTGCATGGAATATTAAGGCAATAGTTCGGTAATTACTGCATTCTCTGGGATCCCCTTTCTTTGGAATTGGGATGTATATGGAACGCTTCCCGTCTGTGGGCCATTGTTTAGTTTTCCATATTTCTTGACAGATTTTTGTCAAAATTTGGACAGATTCAGTCTCAGTAGCTCGTAGCAACTCTATTGGTATGCCGTCTATTCCTGGTGATTTGTTTCTTCCATGTATTTTAAGAGCAGCTTTCACCTCACATTCTAAAATGTCTGGTTCTTCATCATACAGTTCCTCCTTGAATGAATCTGTCATCCTGGCATCTCTTTTATAGAATTCTTCAGTGTATTGCTTCCATCTTCCTTTTATTTCATCTCGGTCAGTTAGTGTGTTCCCCTGTTGATTATTCAACATCCCTACTCTTGGTTTAAATTTCCCTTTCATATCTCTAATCTTTTGGAGCAGGGCTCTTGTTCTACCCTTTTTGTTGTCCTCTTCTGTTTCTATACAGTAACTATTGTAATAGTTCTCTTTGTCCCTACTACTAGTCGCTGTATTGTTGCTAAATGCTGACCGTGTTTCTTTCTCCTTTTGGTTTTGCTTTCATTCTCTCTTTAACAATTTTAAGAGTTTCTTCAGTCATCCATTGAGGCCTTTCTCTCTTTTTAATGAGAGGTATTGTCTTTTTGCATTCTTCCCTGATAACGTCTCTGACTTCATTCCATAGTTCTTCTGGTTTTCTGTCAACTAAGTTTAAAGCCTCAAACCTGTTCCTTATTTGATTTTTATATTCTTCTGGGATGCTATTTAAATTGTATTTTAAATGTTAAGGAAAATGTATATATTAGGCAAAATAGCATATCAAAATGTGTATATTAGAGAAAATGTGCCCTTAAGCTGCTGAAGAATTCTTGGGAGAACTTCACAGAAACATGCAGGAACACAGAATCACAGAATAGTATTATACTATTATATGTCAGTATAATATATAACATTGTAATAAATATTTAATGTTCACATTATTGATATTAGTGAATTCCAATTAATTATTAAATATTATATATAATACTTTATAATATAATAAATAATATTTAACGTTCATATTGATATTAATGAATTCAAATTATTTATATTATAATATAAATATAAAGCATTATAATATGTAATATAGTAAACAACATTTGACGTCCACGTTATTCACGTGCTCTTAATATGCAAATAGAGAGGGTAGGGAGCCCCCTCCCACGGAGGAGCTCCAACCGGAGGGCGAAGGTGACAAAGGAGCCGCTTCGCTCCACCCGCCCGCTTCCCGGGGCTCCGATTGGCCCCGCTCGGCCAACGCCCCGCCTCGCCTTTTGATTGGGCTAAAATGGAGGCGTCGCAGAGGCGGGGCCAGTGCGTTGAGGCGAGGCGAGAGGGAGGGCGTGGCTGAAATAATTCTGGAAGCGCCTGCCCTCCGAGCCACCCAGGCTCGCTTCTCTCCCCCCCGTCAACCAATCAGCAGCCGCGCTTCTTCCTCCTCCTTTTCTTTTGACGGCGCCGAGCAGGAAAACGGGCGTGGGCGTTTCCTTCTCTTTTTTGTCTGCTCCCCATTGGGTAGCGGGAAGGACGCGGTGTGATTTCTCATTGGCCGCCGAGGCCCGCCCATTCCCCGCCCTGCGCCTTCCTTTTCTCCTCTTGTCACAACTCCAGAAAAAGGGTGGGAGGGGGAGAGAGGAAGGCAAATCGACGGGCGCGGGCGCCAATCGGAGCGGCACGCGCGGGGAGCGGCCGCCCCCTCCCTCTGGAAGCGCCCCCGGATTGGTCCTTCGCGGCGGGCGTCGATTGGCTGTCCGGTTGGCGGGAGGGCGCTGCTAGGCCGGTGGGCGGGGAGCGGCGCGGTGGCTGAGGTGGGAGCAGCGCCGTCAGGAGGGGTGAGGCAGAGCGCAGGTGAGGAGACCCCCGTCGCGGCCCCTGCCCCGTCCTCCTCAGGCCAAGGCGGCCCCCGCCGTCAGCAGGCCTCGCCCGAGGCACAGGCCGAGAGGGGAGGGGCCTCGCCAGGCCGCGCCTCTGGCTGGCCCCTCCCCTCCCAAGCCCCGCCCCTCCTGCCTTGGAGGCGCTCTGCACATGCTCAAGGGGCGGGTGCGTGGGGGGCGGGGGCTGACGGAGGGAGCGCTGGTTGTCGCAGGGAGCGCTGGTTGTCGCAGGAGTAGGTCTCGTCCTCCTACTAAGTGGCTAAAAGCCCCCTCTCCATGAGCATGTGCAGAGTGCTTTCTCTGTTTTTTCTTTGCCTCCCGACCTCACCCATCTTTTTTCCCCCCAGAGTGATTACCGGAATCACTCGCAATCCCCTGCAGCCAGCATAAGGCCTCTCCTAATACTAAACTGCTTGAAGCCCCTCCCTCTGAACATGTGCAGAGTGCTGTGTGTCTCCTTCCCTCCCTCCTCCTCCCTCCCCCCAGTTTGCAAGGATCATCATACCTATCCTCCCCCCCCCCAATATATAGTTGAAGACAAAAATAGAAAACTAGCATGTCAGAGTGAAGGCCTGGCTTTTCCATGTCATTATGATAGTTTTCTATATGCAGAGAACTTTCGTTTCCACATGAAGGAGCATTCAGCAATGTGAGTCCCCCACATTTGCAGTCCAAGAGTTGTGGTGCAGCAGAAACCAAGTTTACATCGGTTTCTACCTTTGCGGTTTGTGAGAACTATGAGTTGGTCAAGTATATGCCCAGTGCTTCATTATTATTTTTTTTGAACAACACAGACTCCAGAGGCTGCCAGCCTGAGCTTGAACTGCTACCTAAACTCAAAAAGGGGGTGGGAGAAGAAGGGTACACATGTTCGGAAGGCAGACTGATAGTGGCTGAATTTGCACTTAACACTAAGCGGGCCCATGGCTTAGCTGAGGTGCATGACTATGCAGGCTCCCTGAGAGGAGATCACAGCTCCTTTGCACCTCTTTTGGTCCTGCTGCTACTGTGCTGCTGTGAGCAAACTTTAGCTTAGTGGTTCACGTGAATCAGGCCATAGTAAAGTGTGTGTGCATGCCCTGTGTATGTTTTGTATTAATACTGCGACATGACTAGTAGTAGATATTCCTCCGAAGCTTCTGCTCCACCATCAGTCCTACAGGGGAAAATGCTTGAGAAGGAAATAGTACCTGAGTACGAAATACACGTACACCATGTTTGTGAGAATTGCACATCTTTTTTCTGCGCCCATGCTCTTAAAATGCACGTGAGCGTCGACCCATTCATTTCCCAGTTGTTGTCTGTGTGTGCATTGAATGGACGAGTACTGAAAACATGCATGTGTGTACATTTCTTACTTCATGGAGCAATAACAAATGCAAGCAGGAGTGTCAGAAACGTTTATATTCTGCATGCATCCAGAGACTTCCATCACACGTTGTAGGGCTGAGCTGGTGCTTTGATGTCCGAAAGAAAGCTACCTTGTACCGGAGCAGACTCTTATGTAGCTCATTATTGTGCTCCTGCTCTGATTGGTAGTGCCTCTCCAGGATTTTGGGCAGAGTGAGTCTTTTACATCACCTGCTTCCTGATACCTTTTAACTGAAAATCTCAGGGGATGAACCTGGGACCTTCTGCGTGCAAAACATATGCTTTCAACACTCTGCAGTGGCTCCTCCCCTGGGGCCTTAGCTGAGGTGAACTGTGAACCCAGGCTCAAATGATCTGTGACTTAATGAGGGCTGTAACAGGCTCGCGTGGGCACCCTTCTGGAATTTATTCCACATGCAAAGCTATTCTCAGTTCCCACTTTCTTAGCAAAACCTTTTTGAATAATCCTGTTGTGAGCTCGAAAGCACTTCACCGCGGTCCCTTCCTCAATCCCAGATATAGCTGTGTGGGAGGGACGTGCTGTACACACTGAGTAGCACTTCCACTTTCTATGACATACACTCTTGGATTGAGCTGCAGCATTTAATAGAGAGGCCAAGGTTGACTACTTCAGAATGTGGGTTTGTGAGTATAGAGAGCTGAATTGCTAAAATCAGGAGCTGGACAGGCCACGTGTCCACAGTGTCCAGGGCACTGGGGACATGATTTTATGTGGAGTGATTCAGGGAAATCACTTCATATTCTTTTGGAGGTGCTTTAGCTTTCATTATGTCTGCTATCACTTCGTGCGTTCCAGGTCTGATTCTGTAGCATTCAAAACAGATTCTAGGGCGGGGTCCGACTCTGTGTGGGTGTATGCTTAGTTTCTGAAATGTGAAGTGCTTGGAAATTGTGCCGTGGAATCCTTTCCTCTAAACCAGCAGATTGCCAGCAGCTAGTTTTGTTTCTTGCCTTTATGAGGGAAAGGGTTCTTATGAACACTCTTTATGTTATTATGAGAACCACAGAACTGGTGGACTGGAAGGTTTCGAGTGGGCAATCTGCATGCATCTGATGAAGGGGGCTCTAGTCCATGAACATTTTTGCCATAATAGATCTGTTTGTGTGTTTGCTGTAACAGACTCACACAGCGACCCTTCTGGAATTTCTTCCACGTGCAAAGCTATTCTCAACTCTCAGTTTCTTAGCAAAACCTTTTGAATAGCCTTGATTGATCTTGCATTATCTGACCCTTTACTGTTACCTCACCCTTTCCCCTTCCTCTTATTGCCATTGTCAATCCATCTTGCCTAGACAGCAGGGTTTTTTAAATTTTATTTTAGTTGTATAGTTTACATACCACCCAATAACTTAACTGTCTCTGGAAGGTGAACAAATCCGTTTATAAGCCCTAATAGTTAAAAAAAGAGCGAACAATCACAATAAAAATAGAAAAGTTAAAACCACCCCCAGCAAGCTATATAAAGAGCATTAAAAAGCAGAAAAAGATTAATTTTACGCACCTGGAAAAAAAAGAGGACTTAACCTGGTGCAAAAAGGATCTTAAAGTGGGTGCCAGGAGAGCTTTCTTGGAGAGGGCATTCCAGAACTAGAGTGCCACCACCAAAAAGGTCCTCTCTACAGTTAGCCACCCATCACACCTTATTTAGCAGGGACACCTGGAGAAGGGTCTCTGAAGATGACCTCAGGGCCCAGGTAGCTATATATGGGAGGAGGAGATTCTTCAGGTGATCTGGCACCAAGCTGCTTAGGTCTTTAAAGGTCAAAACCATTCATCCAAGAAATGGACTGGCAGCCAGTGCCGGTCAAGAAGGTGTTTCCTTTACTGAGTCTGGATGATCAGCCAGGATCCAGGGATATGCACCTGCGAACAAAATGAGCCCTGCACATCATTTTGTTTACTTGTTTTTGACATTCTCTTAAAACATTTGAAAGTCTGAAATCCCCTTCTGAATATAATTTGTTTTCTATGTTTTATTTTATTTTAACCATTTATGCTTGTGTTTTTCCAATTCATGTGAATTGCAGCGTACAACTCATATGTTAAAAACAATCAAGCACAATAAAGTTCCAGAGGAAAAAAGGAGAAAGAAAAGGGCCTGCCTAATCTTTCACTGCCACCCCTTCCAGGGATTGTGGCGGAACCCCTCTTGAAGGGAGCATACAGCTAACACTTCTGTGTGCTACAAATGAACCCACAAAAGCTACTAATCCAGCTGCGTGCAAACACAGTGAAGGGGGGGGGAAATCTCACCCTCAAAGGAAAGAAAGAAAAGAAAGAGGCATATCGCTTTCTTCCAGTTTCTGAGTCTGAGCTTCTGCTGCCTGTTTGCCGGGAGCCAATTCCTGTTCACTGCAGGTGACCCAACAAGTAGCTATGGGCAAGCTTCAGCTTGAGTCTAGGTTTTTGGTGAATCACACAGTTAGTGAGGCATATAAATTAGGTAAAGGCCCTTTCTTTTTACCTGACCACTGCCTGTTGATTTGAGGAGTGTGCATGTTTCCGTACGGCAGCTAAAGTTGGCCTACTCCATATTTTATTTTTGTATCGTATGATCTGTTCATAAGTGCATTTACTTGGAACTGTTTGCTTGAAAGGTGGGGCTTGTTTTCAAGTACATGCATTTCGTATTCTGCTGAAAGCAGTGTTAAGGCCTCAGTCACTCCAGTTTCAACCCAGCCAGCCGTCACAGTCAACATCTTGTAACCAGGATTTAACTGTTAGAGGTCTTTGAAAGTGCTTTTGTCATCCACGCTTACCTGGGCACATTGCGGGAGCATAATTAATTGGTGTCTCTGGAGATAAGAAATGCCATGACACCTTAAAACCCATGTGGTTTATTGTGTTGTGGCCTTTCTTAGGCTGGAGTTGCTTTCTTCAGAAGCATGAATTTAGAGTTGCAATCTGGCAATTCTTCCTGTACCTTTTAATCTGCCGCTGAATCGAGAGGCAAAGCAGCAGTCCACGTTTCTCCTGCATGGTTCCTCCCCCCAGTCTGCTTTCATCCACCCCCTTCCGTATCTGGTGAATGGCACACTGTGAGCCTTGCTCCATGTTGTAGGCTGAGGAGGGGTTGAACAACACAACCAGGGGTGGTGGATAGGAAGGAGAAAGCGGAGCTGCCTCACCTCCTGATTCAGTGGTAGATTTTAAAGGTGCAAAAGGGAATGTCTAGGTTGCACCCTGGCAACCCGCATTAAAAATAAAAAGATACTGTGAAGCTGGTAAAGCTGCAGAGAGAGGCAACTAAAACGACCAGGGGAGTGGGAGGAAGAGAGGCCTGTCTGTGGCAGAGAAACCTTTTTTTGGCCCGAGGGCCGCATTCCCTTTTGGGCAACCGTCTGAGGGCCGTGTCCCAGTGGTGGGTGGGGCCAGAGGCAAAAACAGGCAGCGCTCCGAATGTGAAATTTACCTTTGCGCAGTAAGCTGCTTTCTGCACACACTCACACACAATAGCGCAACAATGCTGCCAGGCAGCATTGGATGATCCCAAGCTCTAGTACTATGAGAGAGGGAGAAAAGGCCTCCCTGTCCACTTACTCCACATCATGCATAATCTTACACACCTCTCTCATAACTCCTCTCTCTCACCTTTTCTCTAAAGCCCCAAATGTTACAGCCCTTGATCATTTTGGTTGCACTTTTACTTATTTATTAAATTTATAGCCTGCCCTTCCATTGGAGCCCAGGGTGGCTCTACAGTATCCTTTCTGTGATGAGGCGGCCAGAATTGTACACAGTATTCCAAGTGTGGTCACCACATATATTTGTATAAAGGTGGTATGACATGGACAGTTTTATTTTCAGTTCCTCTCCTAACGCTCCCCTAACATGGAATTCACCTTTACATAGCAGTCACACACTGTCAACATTTTCATTGAGCTATTTACTTTATTTGTGCTCTCACCAGCACCTTGTTATGTCTTTGTATCAGAGCTGTTCCCTGATTAAAACAGCGGTAATTGACTAATAGTAAGGCTTTCAGTTGATTGGTCAATTACATCGGCATATGTGAAGAATGATAGTTCTGAAGAAGAAAAATGCTTTGTTTGTAGGAGCTGCATGGGTGCATCTCAGCATGCTTTAGCTTCAGCCAGGCCAGGCTTTGCCACTCTGGTCGCCTGCAGCTGTTTTGGGGCTACAATTCACACAAGCCCTAGCATCATGCGGCCACGCTGGCTGAGGCTGATTGAAGTCGCAGTCCAAAGCATCTGGAGGGGACCAGGTTGGCAAAGGTTGGACTCGGCACTGACCTTTCTGTTTCTTTGTCTCTCATCAAAGATGGTGTACTTTGCCTTTTATATAAGTACTCATATTTATTAAATTAAATTAAAAAGTCTGCTGTTGATTTGCTGCGCCATTTTAGTCAGTCAAACTGCTTTTTAATCGATGAATCCAGTTGATTGAGTGAGTAATGTTGAGGCTCTACCTTTGAATCCTGTGAGTAAGCAGTTGCCTGTGGAGGGGATTTTTTATCGATATGCCACTGTTCATCAAAACTTGATTCCAGCAACATTCCAGCAACTTGATTACAACATCCAGGTTGCCCATATCTTATTTGCTCAATACAGCTGGACTGTCTCAGCAGCAAAGGGAGCTGAAACAAGGATAAATATGTTGTCATTTTTTGGTATTCTCCTCCTGTCAACCCTTTGATTTCTGTTCATTTTCTTTTCTTCTCTCAGGAAAATGTCAATTTCTAGTACATTCAGAAACCTGTGAACAGAGGAAGACTGAGAATTTGCAAGGTATTTTTAATGACTCATTTTTTCAGTGTTGCTTTTCACTTTTGCATTTATCTTTATCAAGCAAAAACCTCCGCAGTTTTAGAAATCAGACCCAGGCAGCACCATACATTCTGCTACCCTGTCAGAAATTAGACCCACCTCCCCACCTCCAAACTAGGGATTAAAATGGCAAAAAATGGTTGCTTCATCCTTTGGGGCCCACAATCAAATCTGAACATCACCATCAGTGAGGGAATAGTCTTGGTATAATAAATACCTTGTTGGGAAAATTCACCATCCACTTTGTCCAGAGTAATCCCATTCAATTTATCATTCCATTGATTTATAAAATTGTTTTATTCTTTATATTTCCATCTGGTTTTCTTCCACAGTGGAGTTTATTACTACAAGCAGGGCAATAAGGCAATAACCCTTCTCCTTCCCCCTCAACCCCAGCCTGCTGTCGCACCTCCAGCAACTAGTTTTTGTAGATAGGCGGCCTCTGCGTGTGGGGGTTCCATTTATTTAGTCATCATCATGGCTAATAGCAGTTGAGAGCTGACTCCTGGCCCATGAATGTCTCTAATCCCCTTTTAAAGCCACGCAATGGAGCAGCCGTCACTGCTGCTCATGGCTGTGAATTCCATGAATTAATGATGTGCTGCATCATCTAAAGCAGGAGTGGGGAACCTTTCCTGGCCAGAGGTCAGGTCTTCATCTCCCCAAGCCCTGGTGGGCCAAAGTTGACAAGTGGGTGAGAGGCTGCCCACCTGTTAATCACCTGGAATCATGGTCCCAATTTTCAGGACTTCAAACTGCAGTGCTTTCAAATGCGGAGGGAATTGAAGACACGCTCTGATCTGCCCAAGATGAGAGCGCGCCTTCAAATGCCCACCCCACCCCCTATGTGGAAAAGCATGGAGGGGGTCAAAGACATACTCTGATTGATGCATTCACTAATGGGCAGATGAGGGTGTGCCTTCAACCCCCCCTCTTTCTGATTTCTCCTTCAGACCTCTGCAGTCTGAAAGAGAAGCGTGGAGGGGGCTGAAGGCACTCTCCGATCTGTCCATCAGCGAATGGGCGGATGGGAGCATGCCTTCAAATGCCCTCCCTCCCTAGTGACATCAGCTGGTGGGCCGGTTGGCGTGGCTTGGAGGAAATGGGCTCATGGGCCAAATTGGGAGGCCATGATTGGTCTGGAGGCCAGAGGTTCCCCACCCCACTGTCAAGAACTCTTACCATTGTTTTACTGGGGCCTGCACTTTCTTCCTTGGGTAACTTTATTTTTTTATAATACTGTTTTACTGATTTTTGGGGGTTTGTGTTATATTTTTATAACCCCCCAGAGATATGTAAATACTAAGCAGTTTAGAAATGCCTTTAATAAAGAAATAGATATTTTGGTACTGAATATAACAATTCACGATCATTAAAAAAAAAAGAGTGCATGAGTATAGAAGTGCAGTCCTTGCACCCCCTTATTGGACTGCTAGCGTATGAAGCAATTTGCACGGTCGACAGTTTGACCCACTGTGCCCCCTTCCCCAGCTTGGTGTCTTCCCAGTGGTTTGGACGGCACCTCCTGTCACCCTTAGCCAGCATGGCCATACTCCCGTTGGTTGCAGCTTCATATGGTTGTGGTGGCTGGGCCTGATGGGAGTTGCAGTCCAAAACATCTGGAGGGGGCCAGGCCAGGCAGGGCTGCACTAGGCAGATGTGGAGATTTAGGATTGCCCCGCTTTGAGTCAGTCAACAATCTGGCCCTGGGTAGGTGGGGCAAGAGAGAAGGCTTCTTGCCCACCCAGTGCCTCACAGGTCAATGGCTGGGTCAGCCAGAGTCAGGAGAGAAAAAGCGAGGCCAACTTGGGCAGGCAGAGGGAGGCTGACACAGGAAGAGGCCACGCATCTCTTCCATCACATCAGATTGAGACCAAGGAACCAGCGCTGTTACGTATATGAAAGATGTACAGAATGCGTCTCTGTAGTAGATGGGTGGTTTTTCCTTTGCACACTTGGGTACACTTGGGCTTCCCCTAGTGCAATGGTTTCCAAACCTCCCACCCCCCCATGGACCACTTGAAAGTTGCTGAGGGTCTCGGCAGGCTCCTTATTGATGCTTCTGCCTGTTCTAGCAATTGTAACGTGCTGTGCTAGATTCCGTGTGGTTTTCAAATGTACTTCCATGGCTTCTTTTATTTCTAATGTGTTGCGTTTTATCGTATCACAATGTGCATTCCGCGGAATCCAAGTTGTAATTCAGTAAAGTACAATATAAGAAATAAGAGTTGAAAATCAGTATGATTATTTAATGCAGGCCCACCACAGACCATCTGAGTGAACCCCTGCCATAGGGCAAAAGCACTGCGGCCTCTCTCTGAGGCTGCTTCTGGCTTGCAGGCTGGCAGATGACAAGGGATCACAACAGAAGCCCACCCACCCACCCTCGCTCTGCTGAAACTTCATGTTTAGCAATCACTCCTTTTATGTTTCTAATGACAATCCACGCTTGAAGCACACGCCAGGGAGAGATCTCGATAGGTGCACTTTCTTCTCTGTAGGTTGTGGGAGGGGGTTAACTATTCGCTCTCCCTGCATGCCTTCTTGGAAAGCTTTGGTACATTAGGCTGGGTGCCGTGTTCCTTGCCTACCTCCTTGCATTCCCACAGTCTGGCACTTTTTAAGGGTGGTTGTGTGGAGGGCCACATGGAAGAGGCCATGGTGGCAGCATCCTCAAGCCGCCATTGCTTCTGTTTGCACCCTGCACATCCAGTTCCTACACAGGCTTCCATTTCTCTCTTCCCCCCCTCCCGCCCGAAATATAGGTGGATCTGCAGCAGCTCCAGAGAGAGAACTAACATCCAAAGAACGGCC
Organism: Rhineura floridana; assembly: GCF_030035675.1. Lineage (NCBI taxonomy): Eukaryota > Metazoa > Chordata > Lepidosauria > Squamata > Rhineuridae > Rhineura > Rhineura floridana. The sequence goes on along the minus strand of NC_084500.1, from coordinate 1,644,429 downwards.
ATGGTGAGTTTGCTTTCTGTTCTGCCTTGCCTTTGTCTCACTCCGCTGTGGATTCGCTTTAAGATTAGCTCGGGTGGTGGTGGTTGGAAACTGCCGGCTCCCTGCCTGTGTGGCTTCCACAGTAACAACTGAAGGGTGCAAATGTGGTGTGGGGAGGGCTAAGAAGGTGCTGACTGAAGATCCAGCATTGCAGGACTGAAGCGGCTGCTGTGTGCTTCTGTTTGGGTAGGGAGGTCTTCCCGGCTGCCTGCTTGCTGCTTTTATTTCTGTAGCAATCAGCTTGTTAGGAGCTCCATGGAATGGACACAGTTCCTGTTCGAAGAGCCTCAGGCAGGAAGGCATGCAGCCCTCTGCCTGGTTTCGTGTGGCCCTTGGCCTAGTAGGTGAGTGGGAGGAGCCCAGAGAATGAGAAGGAAGGTGTGTGTGTGGGGGGGTGGCAGGAGAGAAGCTGAAATGGGAGGAGAGATGAAAGGACAGGGGGAAGAAAAGCCTTCTGCAAAGGATCAGTTCAAACCTATGGCAAGCGGAAGAGAAAGAGAGGATGGAAAGGGGGGCAAAAGAGGGGGAGAGAGAGAGAGAGAGGGTGGGGTGGTCCCACCCACGTTTGGGACCTGGCAGGAAAAAGGTTCCTTGCTGACAGGAAGTAGCGGAGCGGGGCTAGGAGAGTCAGCTGCCTGCCCAGGACTTTTAGGGGGGCTGTGGGCAGGGTTCTCTTTCTGTCCCGGTTCACCAGTTGCCTAATTATAAGCGCCCAGTAAACAATTATTCTTGGATTCTTAGGCCAGCTGGAAGCAGATGCCCAAGTTTCTTTGCTGCTGTTGTCCCTTAAGGGATGCGCTTTCCGTGATGCATAAGATCAGACGCCGCTGTATGTGTTTGAATTGCCCGAATTGCTGTCGTATAGGCTTTTATCTTACTGTTTTATTGGGTTTGTGTGATGTATTTTTGTGTTAATGGTTTTTTAAACATATATATGTTCTACACCACTTAAGAGATGCTAAAAATATTAAGCGGTTTATAAATGCGTTTAAATAAAAAAAATAAGGAAATTGTTACTGTCCTGAGATCAGAGGCAGGAGAGTGGGGGGGGAGAAGCACCGGCTCTTCATGGATAAGGCCAGTCTGTGGCATCTTCAGATAAAGAATCTTGGAGCCGAGCTACATGGGATGTTAATTGCGTGGTTCGCCTTTCAGTGGAGGATTTTTTTTTCACGATGAGTTGTCAGGGTGGTGGTGGGGAGAGATCTGGATCAGGATCCTAGCGTCTGGAGTAACTGGCGCTTTAACCCTTTACCTGCTGCTGCAGTCTCAGTCCAGATGGGCCCCCCGTGGCTGCTGTTTGCATGGACTTGGGTGGGTGGAGAAGCTCACAGAGTAACTAGGAGGAGAGTCTGGATCTGGACTGTAGTGGGGGCAAAAGATTAAAGCCCCCCCACACACACTAGAGTCCATATCAGATGGCTATTTGTGATGAAGCAATACAGCCCTCAAGGGTAATCAGTATGATTAACTCCACGTATAGCATGGGGTGCAGGTAGCTGAGCTGGGAACTATCTCTGCCTCAAGGCCTTGCTAAGCCGCTGGGCTGGTGAGCTGAGATTTTTATTATTTATTTATTTATTAGATGTATTAGTCACCCATCTGGCTGGTTGTCCAGCCACTCTGGGCGACGTTCAGAATAAAAATACACAAATACGTTAAAACATTAAAATCTCAACAGTAGTAATAAACCTAACCCACCCCAAAAGCCTGTCTGAAGAGCCAGGTCTTCAAGGCCCGGCGGAAGCTCATCATAGCGATGGCTCTAGGCGGGGAGGACGATTGGTCTGACCTCTCATAGCAGCTGTGTTACCTTCACCAGAAATGCTGCCTCATAGCGTGAGCTCTTCTGCAACTTTGAGGGCATCCTACGATGGGTTTTAGAGGCAGGGGATTGGAATGTGCATGGCAATGTGGTTTTCTCTCTCTGTCTCTGGCAATGTAGGCTCACTGTGGTCTCATGGAAAGAGTATTTGAAGTATAGAAGTGCCCTGTTAGAACCTTTGTGAAATGGTCTTGATTTGATTTTGGCTGGATGAAAGTTGTGGATGCATTGAGTTTTGGCTCAGCGTTGCTTTGCTTCAAAAGCAAATAAATTGTGCTGCCTTTGTTCCTATGCCTCTTTTTGTACTCCAGGCAGGAAGCACTGGCTGGGGCTGATTTGTCTAAGACGGGCTACTCTCCCATGGGTGCTTGAGTGAGGTACTTCAGCGTAGGTCAAAGTGAAAAGGCATGTTAACTCCATGTTCCCAAGATTTGCTGAGAGGTTGGGTAGAGGCTTTTGTAAGGGGGAACTGCCTGGCAGGAGAGGAGTGCGTAAGCTTGGCCTGGGCCCGCCAGTTACCCCCTGCAGGTGCCACCCCCTCCCCAGTCAGTTCGGTTTCCTCCTTCACCCCAGCTAGGCTCAAAGGCCAGAAATAAAAGTGGTTGTGGTGGTGGAAAGCGAATTGGTAGGCAAAGGAAGAGTTAAACAGAGACAAATTGGAACAGGCTCAGAGGAGAGCAATGAAGATATTCAGAAAATAAGTCCTCTAAGGGAAGGTTGAAGAAACCGGGAATGTTTAGCCTGGCGAAGAGAAGACTGAGGACATGATGGGACTCTTCAAAGCCCCTGTGGGCCATAGCATCCAAGAGGGCAAAGACTTGTTCTCTGCTGCTGTCCCAGAGGGCAGGACTAGCTCTCACGGGCTGAAGTTACAAGAGGGGAGATTAGGAGAAACGTCTGGATGGAAAGAGCAGGTTGAGGGGCTGGTGGGCTCCCCCTCCCTGGAGATCTACCAAGAGAGGCTGGTTGGCCAACTGTTGGGGATGCTCTCCCCCAGGATTTCCTGCCTTCAGCATCTCTAGCAGATTCTTCTCCTCTGATTGGAGGAGGAGGAGATTTCCTCCCCCAGTTCTCTTCCCTGCACAGATCTGCCTTCCCCCTCCCCCATTCAAAGAGGCAAACGGAAAGTTGAGAATGTGCGTGTTGCGCTGCCTTCATCAGCGCTGGCCTTGAGCTGCCTAGATGGCTATCTGGCCTCCTAGGGAGGGGTGAGAGAATGCAATCCCAGGTTTAGTCAGTGTGTCGGTTTGCTTTCTTCTTTTCTTTGGAGTCTTGCAGAGTTAAGATGCGTGAAGCCAAGGAGGAAGGTATTCCTTTATTGGCCCAGCTGACGTTCACAATGGCGGGAGCGAGCTTTGAGTTACACAGAGCTCTTTTTCAGTTGTTGATCATCAAAGGAAAACAGAGGTTGTGTTGTTTTTAAATGAAATGGTATTAGCATGATTGGGCTTGTGTAACCCCGGCAAAGCAGAGTGCTCTTTCAAACAAAGGACTAAGAAAATTTTAATGGGAGTTGTGTTTCTGAAACTGACCCTCATGGAGTTGTTCAGCGGTGACACGCATAGGATCCTCAGATTCGCATCTTCAGTAAACAGGACAACCTGGCCCCGTTTGAGCATACAATTCCCAGCTTGCTCAGTCACAGTTCAGCAGCTAGGAGCGAATGAGGGGGCCACGTGTTCCCTCCCCTCACCAAGCCCAGTGCTTGCCCCCAGGCTTGTAACAAAAGAAGTCTTGGAGCTCAGGGAATTCCTTCCTTCTTTTCTTTCTCTTATTCCCCCCCCTCACTCTTTTAAAATCTCTCTCAGCTGACGGTTAGGGATGGGTGAGAAATTCAATTCAGGTCGCATTTTCATGCCGAACTTCTCAAATCCGCACTTTCTGAAACAACATGAGAACTGAAACACAGCCATCCTTCAAAATTTGCATTTATTTGGATTTTGCAATGCAGTTTGCCAACTAAACAATGTTTAGAAACATGCATATGGTAGGGGAAAGTGTGCAAAAAATAATAATAAAAAGGAATAGATGAGTGAAAATAATATACAAAATATGATACAAAAATGCACTGTATGACGAGAAATTGCTTGCAAAAATGCTTACATTAGTCAGCACTGCCTAAAAAATGTGTTTATTCGAAGGAATTCACTGAATGTGCTGGAGAATGTTCATGAGAATTTTAAAATAAATCGCAAATTTCTGCAGCAATGTGGAGAACAGAATTCAAGATTGGAAAAATGAGAACCAGAATTGTCAGGTCTTTCCATCCCTACTTGTGGCACATGCTGAAGGCCAGCTCCTCTGCGGCCACAGTGAGATCTAGCTACACGTCTCCCTTCCGCCGCTTTGGCCCTGGCGCCTCGTCTTGCGTCTTGTTGCGGGATGTGTCTTTCCGAGATGTCGGCTGTGTTGTCTTTGGCTCCCGGCCAGGGGAGATTGCAGGCCCTGGGCAGCGGTGCAGCAGCATTGCTGGCAGGAGCCGCTGCCTCCCTTGTGTCGTCTCCCTCTGCTCAGCCAGCTTCGCACCAAGTCCCGTTGGTCCTGCATAGACGTGGGCTCCGACCTGGATCCTGTCCGGGTCTTCCTCCTGCCGGAACACACAAAGGAAGGTGGCGGCGGGCGGCTGCTGCTGCTGTTGTCCCCGTGCATTCCTGCACATGCTGCCTGCCGTCACTGTAGCCCCAGAACAAAGGAGGGCAGGGGTTGCGGAGCCCGGAATCCTCCCAGCAGTCTAGCTGGGGACTCCATTTTCTGTGCTGTCTGTCAGGGAGTCCCCTGGCATGGCAGAGCCTCGCCTTGCTCCCATCGGAGGGAGGTGGAGTCTCTCTCCCTCCCCTCCTCTGCCTCCTCCTCCTCCTCCGCCTCGTCTTGCCTTCCCCTCCCCTCCATTGTCAGCAGCCACCAAAGCAGCCAGCACACCTGCTCCGGGCAGGCAGCAGCAGCAGAGATGCTCTAGCCCTCCTTGGGAGGCTGCCTGTCTATGCCAGCCTGCCTGCCTGAGCCATTTGTGCCAAGGGGGCAGGGAGAAGCGATGCCACTGGCGGGCCCCTGGGCCAGTGACCCACCCTGGAAGCGACCATGACTCTGCCGGGCCGCGTCTCCTGCTCCATGCTCAACTGCTTTGTAAGTGGGTCGTTCCCCTTCTCTCCCCCCCCCCCGCTTCTCCCTGCTATCTGCCTGCATTCAAGGAGGCATTTGTGTGTGTGTGAGTGTGTGTGTGCGAGGAGGAAGGAGGGGGTGTCTGGAAACGGAGCATCCTGTGAACTGCCTTCCAGGAGATGTCTGGTCTTTTCGGTACCTTCGGGCCTTTTCAGCCTGGTGCTTGGGGAGTGGCTCTCCTCCTCCGCCCCCCCAAATCTTTATCCCTCACCTTGATCTTGTGAGCTTCCTTCTGACCCTGCCGTTATTTTCCCCAGCCAGCCGTCCCCATCCTCACCTGGAGGTTAGAGGTCACACTTGCAGCTGGGGTTGCGATGAAATTGCATGGGCCCCCTTGAGCAAAGCGATGGGTCCAAAGTGCAGGCAGAAGTTTGATTTCCTGCCCCGGGAGAAGCATTCCTTCACTTGGTGTTGCGTTGCACAATGGGGCTATCCTGTTGAGGACAAACGGCCACGTCTGTACGTATGTCCACCCAGCAAGTGCAAGTCCCTCTTTCCCGGAGACTGTGGTTGCCTGAGAGGGGCTAGGCTTGCTGAAAGACAGCCCTTCTCCGTAGAATCCCCCTCTTCTCTTGAGGCTAGTTGGGATTTTTCTGGAGAGGCCTGCACTGATTCCTCTTTGGTTGCAGGGAGGAAATGGTAAAAGGTCCTGCTTCACGCCCGTCACACACTGGCTTCCTTGGAAAGAGATCCCCACCCCCCACAGTTCCAAATGCAGTTACTCAGCAGGGCGCTACGCTATCCTCCGGCCTCCTGAGTACATCCTTGGGCCTCCTGATTCTCGGAGGAAAAGGCCTTGAGGTCATCTGGTGGAAAGTCACATAAATGGAGTCTCTCGGAGAAGGGTAGAATGCACAGCTAGCCCCAGAAGCAGATGGAGGTGTGTGGGGGGGCTTGCAGCTACTTAGTCCCTTGCAGTGTCACGTGGAGCAAGTTGAGAGTTGAACATGTCATTGCTCTGACTGTCCCCGGGTGTTAACATGCCCTCACAGACTCAAATACCTCGCAGGTGTGTGTGAGTGGGGTGGGGGTGGGTGGGTAGGTGTGCAAACATGATAAGAGGTTAGTCTCGTAGTGATGAGGAATTGGGCTAAACGCTCTGTGCCTCTTGGTGGTGATGATGATGGTGATGATGTTTTAATAATAGAGTGCCACGCAGACAGAGCAACATTGTGGGGAGAGGTGAAGGCATGGCCTTCCCCTGAGAAGCTTGCCATCTAAATTCTCCAGGGCATCAGCTGTAAAGGCACATATCATCATCATCATCATCATCATTATTATTACATTTATATTCCACCTTTCCTCCAAGGAGCTCTAGGTGGCTTACATGCTTTCTCCCTCTCTCCATTTTATATCATCCCCTCAACCCTGTGAGGTAGGTTAGGCTGAGAGACAGTGACAGGCCCAAGGCCACTCAATAGACCTCATGGCTCTGTGGGGATTTGAACTCTGGTCTCCCAGGTCCCAGTCCAACCACTACACCACCACTGGCTCTCTGGTCTGGACCTGGTCAGCGCCCTGGATGCGAGAGTCCCCGGGGTGCCTCTGCATGCTGCCTTGTGTTCTGTGATGGCAGAAAGGCAGCTTATAAATAACATAGGTACGTTTTAAGCAGGGAGGAAAGGAGAATGTGAGCAAATTCAAGTAAGATATATTTGGAATTTAGGACAGTCTTCCCCCACCTGCCTTCCAGCTGTTTTGCGCTGCAACTCCAATCCGCCCTGGGCAGCACAGCCGTACGATGCTCGGGCTGATGGTAGTTTTAGTCCCAAACATCGGGAGGGCACCAGGTTGGTGAAGGCTGTGTGAAGGGAGAAGAATTCAGGGCTTGTATCAAGGTGGGTTCTGAGGAGGAGTTTGAAAGGATAGAGAAAGATGGCACTGAATAACCATGAGGTTTTGTGCACAGCGTGGTGTTGTTGCGGTGGCGAAGTATGACGATTCGTATAGCCATGATCCATGTTGTGAGAGCGTGCATGTGCGCACACATGCGTGTGTAGTTGGCAGATCAAGAGTGGCCTAGCAGCCTAGCAGCCTCTCGTGCTGTGGCAGGTATGGGTGCGTGCGCACAAGCAAGCGTTCACTTGCACGTCGTGTACATGAGGGTCATCCCAGCACTAATCCTTAGAGACAGGGATAGGGCAAGCACATTGTTAGCACTGAACTCCAGCACCGGGGGGGGGGCAGCCGTCCTTTGCTGCCGTCCTCTTTGCATTTTGCAGTCAAATGTTGAGGCCACTTTTTGAAAGCTACTTTGTTCCGGTAGATTAAAATTTAAAACCTTACCTGTCAAGTCATATGTCATAGAGTTGGCCCAGTTTTCAGGTTTTATCCCAAAGGCTTTGGGGAGATAAGCTGAATTCCCACGTGTTCAGATTTTGTTGTTACAGTCCTGGCTACCACCATCACCCCCTCCACGGTTCTGGCTTTCCCAGGTCTTATGGGTGCCTGGATCGCCTTCTCATGGCCACCCTGGAATGAATTCATGCTTTAAGAAAAACAAAACACCTGGGCAGCCTCATTCCTTCCAAATTGTCCCGTTGAACATGCTCACATGTACATGGCGACTATACTGCGCATTCTTGTGGTTTGTGGATGTGCAGTCCCCATGAACGACACAGAGGTACATTCGATGTTTACTTGTAGGAGGAATTGTTTTGACTCAAAAACTGTATTTACTTACTTATTTAGATAATTTAAATACTGTTTCATACTTCAAAGAGGTAAAGTGTTTTTCAACATCGTAAAGAAAACCACAAATAAATATGACATACACAATTAAAAACCCACTTTTTAAAGCAGCATAGAGCGGTGATATATTTTCTTAAGTATAAATATGAATGAAATGGACTAACACGTGGAGACTGTAATATCTACCAGCAGACCCAAAATACAGAAATACAGCAGAGGCAGCCCAAACATACAAGCACTTTCACTTCTGTGGTCTTCTCCAACTTAAAACTTACCTCCCCAAAAGTGGAGGAAAATTACACACTCCCCCCCCCTCTTCCTACCATCATGAAGTGGGATTCAAAACTCGGAGGAAACTTCAGAGGCTGCCTTCTCAGCCTAAAGACCACCATCATAACAACTCAGCCTTAGCCTGTCTTTATCGTGGGGTGTGCATCTCTTTCTGAGAGCAGCTCCTTTTTAATTTTATGAGGCTATCATACTTTGGACACATCATGAGAAGACATGATTCACTTAGAAAAGACAATAATGCTGGGAAAAACAGAAGGGAGTAGAAAAAGAGGAAGGCCAAACGAGATGGATTGATTCCCTAAAGGAAGCCACAGACCTGAACTTACAAGATCTGAACAGGGTGGTTCAGGACAGATGCTCTTGGAGGTCACTGATTCATAGGGTCACCAGAAGTCGTAATCGACTTGAAGGCACATAACAACAACAACAACAAGGTTTAAAGACCAGTATCTCTTTCGAAACAATGGATTCTGGGCACCTGAATGCAGTTGCCTTGCAGATATCAATCTTTGAAGAAAGTGTTAACTAGCTTTTCCTAAAATCTTTTTCTTCTTCTTTCTTATCTTGTCCTGTTAAATCTCTCTCTCTTCGCCCCCCCCCCTTCATGGGGGAAAAAGAAAATGTGTGTTTGATAATAGGTGAAATTGCTCATATTGTGAAGTTTGAAGTTAAGCAGAAACCTAGTTTGATATATTTAGAAGTGACTGTTGAACTTGGATGTCTTGAGTGCTGAATTTCCAATGAGGGATGATGTCATTTGTCAAGGGGGAAAAGAATTTTAATGCATCCTAGAAATGCTGGTCTTTGTCAGCATCTGAAGGCAGACCACAGTCATTTAGTAGATCAAAAATAGGTAAGGCTGTGTGTCTAATTGGATCAAATGTTGGGGCATCAAAAATCAGTTTCCCCTGGGCTTAAAATTGATGTCTTCACTAACTTCTGTTGTGGGGCTAAAACGTTTTTGGGTACACCTTCCCAAGGCTGTATTTCACATTATTAATCAAAGAAACTTCCAATGTTTTAATAAAACTAGTTTAGCTGTGGTCTTCTTGAGTACTACTGTATGAAGATGGATCTTAGTTCTGACAAATAAAATTGAAAACACGTGAACAGATGTCATAGCCTTCTGGGTCAGATCATTCTGACATGTGTCAGGGTGAAAGTGCGCCCATGAACATAGGAAGCCGTGTTCTGGGGAGTCAGGCTAATGGCTCATCTGTCCCAAATTTCCCCAACCCGGTGCCCTCTAGAAGGTTTTGGACTACAAATCCCATCACCCCAAGAAGCATGGCCATGCTGGCTGGGGTTAATGGGAGTTGTAGTCCAACACCCCCTGGAGGGCACCAGGTTGGAGAAAGCTGATCTCGGCCAGTATGTCCTCTCTGACTGGCAGTGGCTATCCAGAGCCGCTGGCAGAGATTTCATCCCAGTCCTGCTGCCTGAGATCTATTCAATAGGGACAGAACCTGATGACCTCCCCAGTGCAAAGCACATGCTCTGTCTCTGAGCTGTGGTCTGTTCCCAGCACACTTTTAAAGGTTCTGTGCCTAGGACCTGCTAGCATAGAAGACCTGCTGGCCCATGACCCTCTCAGCCCATTGCAAGCGAGGCTGAAAAACAGTGACGTATGCGTGCACCAACCTGAAACCAGACCCCAGAGATGAGATAATATGAGAAGAGCCTGGCTGCTGGATCATGCCAAAGGGGGCTGGTCTAGTCCACATCCTGTCCTCACAGTGACCAGCCAGATGCCCTAATGGGAACATGAGAGCAACAGTGAGGGGCTCCTGCAGATACCATCTTATCAGGAGGTTCGTTCTGCACAATGTAGGAAACGGACCTTTAGTGTGGCAGCACCTACCCTGTCGAATTCCCTCCCCTTAAATATCAGGCAGGTGCCATCTCTGCTATCTTTTCGGCGCCTTTTGAAGACTTTCCTCTTCCAACAAGCCTTTTAAGTTGAGACCTATCCCAGTCTGCGTCTGTGTCGGAATTGTTTGTTTTTAATAATGTTTTTAATCCTTTTTTAAGGTTGTTTTTTTAAAATGTTTTTAACGCTGTTTTTGTTTTAATGTATTTTAAGATCTGTTTTTATGATGTTTTAAAGTGTTTTTAACGCTTTGTTTGCTGCCCTGGGCTCCTGCTGGGAGGAAGGGCGGGATACAAATTAAATAATAAATAAATAAACAAACAGCACCATCCTCACTCCTGTCCCCCAGTACCTGGCATTCAGAGGCATATCTGACAGTGGAGGTAGAACAGTAGCCATTGATAGCCTTATCACCCTCTGTTAATTTGTCTAATCTTCTCTGAAAGCCATCCAAGCTGGTGGCTGCCACTACCTCTTGTGGGAGTTTAGCTATGTGCGATCATTCAAGACGCCTCAAATTTCTTGGATCTTGGGGAAGAAGTTTGATTAGCCTCCTGCTTTCCTTAGAGTCTTCTTATGCTTTACAGATGAATAACTGTATGAGGGAACACAATACAGTTTACAAAAATCAGATGGGAAGAAAAAAGGGGGGGGATATCGGTCATCTCTATTTGGTGCCCTTGTAAGTTGAAAACTGGCTTTTAAGGCTGTGGTCAAATCCTCACCACACATTTAAAGCAGTATTATGCCAATTTCATAGCCATGGCTTCCCCCAAAGAATCCTGGGAACTGTAGTTTGTAAGGGTCCTGGGAATGGTAGCCCTGTGAGGGGTCTCTTCACAACTCTCAGCACCCTTAAACTATAGTTCCCAGGATTTTTGGGCAGGGGGAACCATGACTGCTAGAAGAGTGCTTGAAAATATGGTGTAGATACCATACTGTGCCATTCTGGCATTGACAGGGTCATTCCTAGGTTAAAAAATGGAGGCTAACCACAGGACTACCCCCCCCCCCGGATTCTTCATTTCTTAAAAGAATTTATGCTGGTTCCGAGGAATTTGAAATATTTCCCAGTCCTAAGAGTTCCCAATGATTAAAGACTTGGTGCCCATTTGAGATTGTGAAAAAAATGGATTTGAAGCAGAGGAGGGAAGCAGCGTGTCCTGGCTGGGTAGGAGCTATGGCAGGACTGAGGGGGGAAACTTACCGTTCAGAAAGTGTTTAATCCCCACTTCTTTTGTGCAGTTAATTTCTAGACATAGACCTTGAAAAAAGTAACTCACAACAGACTTATTTGTGTAATAGGATAATGTACTGCTCAATCCTCAAAATCTCTACGTGGCTTAATAGCCATTACTTCCCAGGCGGCTGTTAGTCACAGTGGCTTTGTGGAGCCTCCATGTTCAGAGGGATCGTGCTTCAAAAAACCAGCTGCTCTGTAGCAACATTAGGGGTGGCTGTTGCCTTCCTGTCCTGAATGAGGCCTGCCTGTGGGCATCTTGTTCAATGCTGGGGGAAAGAGTATACTAGACTTGTGGCCTGTCCCATCAGGGCTCAGTGTGTGTTCTTATGTCTCGTGATTACTAACAGAGAACTCCCAGCATCTGCACGGAACCAGAGCTCCACTTTTCAAACCCATTTAATTTGGTTAGTGGTGAAGATGTGACTGGAGACTGTGGAAGGTTCTTCAAAGATTATCTAAGAGCACGGGGATGTTGAGATGGACCTGGAACTAAATCAGAAGGGACGTTGTTTTTAAAAGATCCAGCCCGCAAACAGTATGGACTGGGCACAAAAGGGTTGTGCTGTCAAGCAGGAGTGCTTAGTTTGGGAAATGGGGATCTAGATCTTGTCTGTATCTTAGGGAGCACCTGCTTGGCTGTGATGGAAAGAAAAGACGGTGCTGCTGTCCTAATGCCTTCCCATTGCTGCTGTTAAAAACAAATTTATGCACTGGCCCAGGGGAAAGGGTCCATACCCTGATTTGTGGGTATTGCTGACTGGATTGTGGGTGGTTGTATGTCAACCCGTCATCTCCAAACCGATTATGCTTTATTCCGCTCTGTATTTTAGTATCCAGTTTACATTATATTCATGTGTGTTTTTAAAAATGCGATGCTGAGTAAATCCACTTGGTAAAAAATAATGTTCAAAAACAGGACCATACAGAGTGTTTGGGGCGAGGGAGGATTTATTCCCATGTAACAGGATTTATGTAACTTTACAGTTGACAATGAGGACATTGAACTTGTCAAGGATTATCAATACCTCGGCACAGTCATTAACCGAAATGGAGACAATAGTCAAGAAATCAGAAGAAGGCGAGGACTGGGGAGGGCAGCTACGAGAGGACTAGAAAAGGTCCTCAAATGCAAAGATGTATCACTGAACACCAAAGTCAGGATCATTCAGACCACGATCTCTATGTATGGATGTGAAAGTTGGACAGTGAAAAAGAGAAAAATCAACTCTTTTAAAATATGGTGCTGGAGGAGAGCTTTGTGCATACTATGGACTGCGAAAAAGACAAATAATTGGGTGTCAGAACAAATTAAACCAGAACTGTCACTAGAAGCTAAAATGATGAAACTGAGGTTATCATACTTTGGACACATAATGAGAAGACATGATTCACTAGGAAGACAATAATGCTGGGGAAAACAGAAGGGAGTAGAAAAAGAGGAAGGCCAAACAAGAGATGGATTGATTCCCTAAAGGAAGCGACAGAGCTGAACGTACATGATCTGAACAGGGTGGTTCATGACAGATGCTCTTGGAGGTCGCTGATTCATGGGGTCGCTATAAGTCATGATCAACTTGGAGGCACATAACAACAAGAACAACAACACTGTGAATGCAGGGCTATAGCAGCAGTTCCTTGCCGGTGTGTACTGTGTGCCTCCGCACAGCAGGGACTCCTGGAGGGCGTCAGTTTCTTGGCTCACCCTTGCCTAGGAAGTCTGCCTTCCTTGTGTTCTTGCAGACTTTTGTTTTCCTTTGTTTTTAGTGGAAGGTGTTGCAGAAGGTGTGCAAATCATGTATCCATACTTATGCTTGGGATGTGCATCCTTTGTTGTTGTGGCAAACGTTCTCTGTGTTTGGCATTCAGGGTGAGGAAGGCCCGCCCAGTCTGGAGTACATCCAGGCCAAGGACTTGTTCCCCCAGAAGGAGCTGATTAAGGAAGAAGAGTCTTTACAGGTAAGCCTCCTGGGGGCCTCTGGCAAGTGCAGTGATGATGCGGGATACCTTACAGCTGGGGAGGGAGGGGGGACCGCAGGTGTGCATTGCATCTCCTTCCCAGACCTCTTGGAAGGAAATGATTCTGGACTGCATTTCTTCTAGCCCCTGAGTGCAAAGCTGTGTCACTGCAGTCGCTCCAAGGACACACAGCTATCATGCCGGTGTCATACACATCTCTGTGAGTTGGAGTCCTTCTCCTGGCTCCTCAGAGCTAAGTCTCTTATCTTTTCTAGAGCTGCACCATAGCTCTCCTACCTTGATGTCAAGGGGGGGTATTCAGAGTGCTGCACAAAATCTCCTGGAGACATATCCCCCCCCCCAAAAAAAAAACCCTGTTAAACACTGGGAAAGAAACTGACAATTCAAAATGTCTTTAATAGCCCTGGTGGTTTGTTAGCTTTTAATGTGCCAATCTGAACCGCTCAGTGGCAGTGAGGTGAGACGCTTAACAGCCAAGAGGAGAAGTTCTTTAAATGTTGCAAAGATGGCTCACAGCAGCTTATGGCCAAAATATGATAACAAAAACATCTCCTGTTCCTATGCTGTCAAGTGAGGATGGAGTTTATTATTACTCCATTATTGTTATCACTTTAAAAACCACATCCCCCTCGAACGAGAAATATTTAGCAAACAAGAATCCCATTTATTGGGCCAAGTAGATTTTACATTATCATGGCTCAATCTTTCAGGTTACAGAGATCTTTGTAAGTGTTCAGAGCTAAAGAAAGCAGCTACTGGGCTACACTAGTGTTGATCCACCCAAGGCTTGTTGCTGAACTTTAACTGAAGCAACTTCTTAAAATAGTTGTTCAGTTTTCTGTGTGTGACTTTGAAAGGGCCAACGTGCCTTACGTAAAGACGTTTGAGAAATTTCTACATAGAATCATAGAATAGTGGACTTGGAAGGGGCCTATAAAGCCATCAAGTCCAACCCCTTGCTCAATGCAGGAATCCAAGTTAAAGCATACCTGACAGGTGTACATTGGTTCCCTTAATTCACTGTACAAGATTCCTAAGTACTTAGACAGTAAGCTGTCCAGCATCTGGGAAAGGGGAATGTCAGCAACAGAAGTTGCTTTCTGTGTTGAAGTTAATGAGTGCAGAATGTAGATCCTGAACATACGTCTTATGCGTTGGTTTAAAAAGAGGTGGGGAAATAACAGCTTAAACTCCCTGCCATGAGCCGCAGGGAAGCAGGGCCTATCAACAGAGGAATTATCAGTGGCTCCCCTCTGATGAGGTCCCCTTTCCTCCAGAGTCCTTTGAGAAGGACTATAAATACTTCTGTTTGGGCTGGCTATTGGCATGGGAGGATTAAATTTCCAAATTTGGGACTGGATTTTTAGGATATAAGTTTATTTGGCTTGTTTTTTTTAATTGCGGGGATTTTTAGAAATTATTATTATTATTAGGCCTTGTAAAACCAGTGCCTAGGATATTCAACCCAACCAAGCAAGTAAAATAGGCAGGTGCTGCATATGGATTTGGGGCTCCCTGTCTCTTGTGTGAGCATACATATATTTTTTTTCACGGTTACGCATCCTGGGCAGGAGAGGTGGTGTCTCACAACTGATTAAGAAAGAAGCGATTGAAAGCATCTTTGCTGCTTCCTGCGATGCCCCTCCCAGCTCTGTTCAATTTTGCTGTGTCAGTGTTGCCACGGAGAGTTGTAACAGGGCAAAAAAGCCGGGCTGCGCCTTCTGCTGCATGATTTTCATGTTCTCCTTCCCCCAAGAAATAAAATCACATTTCATAAATTCTCAGCATTGCTTCAAAGATGTGGGCAGTCAGCTCTGAACTGTTTTTTTTTTTTTAAACCCAGAAGTTCAAGGCCAAAGCAAGGCATCCCTTTTCGTGCTGCCAGCTGAAATGCACTCCAAAAACAACATCACACAGTTTCCACAGTCCTGTGGGAATTTCACATCCCTGCAAAACTTCACATGAGCCTAGAGGTGTTAAGCTTCCCACTTAACCAGAAAAAATAAATCTGTTTTTAAACATGAGAAGATACCCCTTGATGTTTTCAGGAGGAAGCGAACAGAATTTATCAGTTCAGTTCAAACGCAACGCAGACCAACAGCCAAGCACGTTTAGAGGATCAGCTCTTCTGCTTGTCGTTGAGGAGGGGGAAAAATGTGGTTTTAAAATGTGGTTTTAATGCTTTTAAAATGTGGTTGCGTGGTATTTATGCGATGTGCAGGGTGGTAACTGGGAGATAACTTTAATACTAGGAACGTAGAAGCTGCCCTTATATGCAGTCATCTGGCTCTAGTGTAGCTGGCTGGCAGCCTTTCTGCGGGTTTCCAGACTCTGGGATCCCCTCCCTGTGCCTTCTGCAAGCAGAGCAGATGCTCCACCACTGCGCTGTGGCTCTTCCAGTTTTGCCACTGCTTTATAGCTTTACAGCTTGTTTTCAGGGTGTGGAGTTCCCCAGAATCTGAGATATTTCTGTACCCCGGCTGCTTTGAGGAGGAGGAGAGTCTGCCTCCACAGAAATATGGCTTGCAACCCATCAATGCACAATGTTCACTCTTAAGAAGAAGAGGGAACCTTGTGCCTGCTTGCAGATGGGAAGTCCTTATATTAAGAAGTCAGGGGACGAGGAGAGGGCAGGGTGCATTCTGGGAAGGGGATCTAGCAGAAGCCATTGTGCCTCTGTGTCTCTTGAGATCTGTCCGCTCTCAGTAGTGCAGTGGCAAATTCAGAAGTCCTTTCGTGGTAGTCACAGCCACGCCCCCTTTTTTTGCTGCTGGGTTGAGAATGAGATCCTTGTTGATGCCTTCTCCCATAACAGATATCCCTAGGAGCCAATAAGCATGAAAGGGGAGAGTGTTGGCTGCAGAGAAGAGTCTTCTCAATGACTGACTCGCTTCCTTTCACTCTGCTTGGCTCCAATCAGCAGGAAAGGACAAGGAAGCATGTTAGAAGACTCTTCTCAGTGGCTAACACACTCCCCTTTCATGGTGATTGGCTCATAGAATGCTGAAGACAAAATAAAGGGTCTAAGACCCCCTCTGAGACCCTGGACAACTACACCCCTGTTCACACTCACCTAGCAGAGTGCTGGATTGTTAGTGGGTGTTGTAGGGCTCGGAGCAGGCTAAGTGACCTCGCTCTTTTCATATCCTAGTCTAGTGTTCTTCGACCCTTGGTTCCCTAGATGTTGGTGGACTACAGCTCCCATCATCCCTAGTGGTTGACTGAGTTGGTGTCCAACAACATCAGGGGATTCAAGGTTGAGGAGCTCTGCATTGCCATTCTACAGCCCTTTCCAGCTCATCCCAAGTGGCGGTCCTCGTTCTCTATGGATATGCAGTGCCGATGCCCCTTGGGCTGAAATGTCATTGTTTCCTCTCTCTCCCTCCAAGCTCGGGGTTCAGGTGGTCATGCGGGCTGTGGAACTTTAGCTAGAAGGCAGCTGCTTTAACAGTGCAACTCTCCCCTTCCAGGTTCCATTTTCAGTGCTGCAGGGAGAGGGTGTGGAGTATCTGGGCCATGCGAGCGATGCCATCATTGCCATCTCCAACTACCGGCTCCACATCAAGTTTAAGGACTCTGTAATCAACGTACGTCTTGGCTGCGCCTGTGGTTGTTTATCCTGGCAGAGCCTGCACTTCCCTGGGTCAGGCTGTTTTCCCCCCTTGTAATGAACCTTGGAACGGAGTCGGCAGGGGCCCCTTTGTCTCCCCTTCCAGCCTTGCTGCCAGGTTGTCCTCTTTGGGGGCTCCTTGCTCCCCACCCCTGATCAACTTACTCAGTCTGGGCTGTTTAAGAACAAATAGCTCCGGATGGCTCAAGCAAGGGAGATGTCAACCAAACCCTTCAGAGAAAGGCCGGCACAGGGGGAGAAAGATGGCTGCTGATTTGACATTTGGGTGGTAAGGGGGGTGGGGGTGGAATTCATGAACGTAAGAAGAGCCTGCTGGATCAGGCCAGTGGCCCATCTAATCCAGCGTCCTCACAGTGGCCAACCAGATGCCCATTATGGGAACCCCCCAAGTAGGACCTGAGTGCAAGAGCCCTTTCCTCTCCTGCAGTTTCCAGCAACTACCATTCAGAGGCCTCTCCTAGTAGAGGGAGACCATAGCCATCATGGCTAGTAGCCATCGTGGCTAGTAGCCACTGATAGCCTTCTCCTCCTCCATGAATTTGTCTGATCCTCTTTTAAAGCTTTCCAATTTGGTGGCCATCCCTGCCTCCTCTTGGAGAGCGAATTCCACAGTTTAACTTATTTGCTGAAGGGTTCAGTGCCTCCATGAAGCCACCCCCCACCTACTCTGTGCTTTCTGTGTGGAAATGGAACAGCGCATAGCTCCATGTTGCTTTGTGCAGCGACTGATGCTGAGAATCTAGGACCAGTACCCCAAAGGAAGTAAACTGCGCTTGCTCCACGTACTGAGAAATGCAGTACAGTGTTCCCCTGTTGTCTCTGCAGTTCCACTCCACCTTCATTAACGAAATCCTCCCCTTTATCCCACCCACCCACCTGCAAAAGCTAGCCTTACCTGGCCCACCACGACCCACATGTGAAGATGTTCCATGCAGCTCTTGGAAACATGTTGTATGTTTGTTGTACGTTTCAGAGCCAAGATACTCAGTGCTGGATTTACACACGAGCAAACAATGCCTCAGGGCCTCTAGATACAAAAGAATTTCAAGATACGTCTTTTCGTTAGATTCTTAGTTTTCATTTGCATCCCTCCCTATGTACCGGCGTATATGCAGATATGAAACTTTATCATTTCTATTGTCGTCGTCCTTTCTGTTAGAATAATGCACATTTTTTCGATAAAGCTATGCAGCTTCTTAAACTTGCCATAGTTTAGGGCTTCAGGATGCTGTGATCCGCCCTGAGGGTGCTAGACATATGGGAGTCTGGTTTTGGGGGGTGAGGGTCTGCCCACAGAGGGTGGCGTTTGGTGGCCTTCCTCACTCCTGCCTCATCTCTTGTTCCAGGTGCCTTTGAGAATGATGGAGAGTGTGGAGAGTCGGGACATGTTCCAGCTTCACATTGTCTGCAAGGACTCCAAAGTAGTCAGGTAGATGCTGCCTGGTGGCATCTGGGTATTGCCACAGGGTCACCGTTGAGGAAGCCTGAGCTGCTCAGCGTAGGGGTGGAAAGCTGCTGAGGTCGCATTCCATTAGTGGGTCGGGTCAGACCCACACACACATGCATGTTGCATTGGGACCCTGCCTTGAGATATCTATAGGAGGAAGAGCAGATTATAAATATAAAAATGCATGCACATTAAAAAAAAAACCCACGCAGAGATATTTCCCATGGAATCAGAGGTGTGCATTTAATACTTAGTAACACCACTCAAGTGTCATCATTTTCTTTGTAGACTTTTTTTGTAGAAAAAGCTCTCCGTCACTCTGTCTCTGTCCTGACTGTGCAAAAGGCACAAAGAACACACCGTAGACCCAGCAGAAGAATGCAGATAACTTCAGTGCACCCAGCTGAAATGCAAGCCCTGCTTTATGGAGGACGCAGAGGGCGGGATGCAATCTGGCCGGTTGCCACTCACGGGCGGGGATTCCCCCTCTCTGCTGTCTGATGTGATGTTGCCAGTGTGATCTGTAACCCAGCCCACCTCGTCAAAACATAAGAAGTGCCTCTGAATTAGACCACATTTCGCCTTGTCCAGCATTCTTTTTCCAAAAGGGAGTGTCTGGATGTCCCTTGGAAACCCACAAGCAGGGTGTGAAGGCAGCAGCCTCCCCTTATCCCCTCTCCCCTCATTGTCTGGTATTCAGAGGTAGACGTCCCTCAGAGATGAAGGTTCAGTTTCTGCCACAGCTAATAGCTTCTTTGGGGTATTGATGTCACTGTTTTCTTTTTTTAAGGTTTTTATGTGTGTATATATATATATATATATATATACATAAACAATGTGGTTAACGAGGGGGGGAAAGGGAAAGGAAAAAAAGAGTTCAGACCTTGCATTCTTAGGTATATTTCACAAGTACAGTAGCTGCATCATCCCATTTTTCAGGCGTTTTGTCGTTGGTGAAAGTTTCCAGGCGGTTTTTAAAGGTGTCTAAGCTAGTGGCCGCAGACAGTAGTGTCAAAGAAACCCTTTCCCCTCTGGGATTCATCTGAAATCCCCCTGCTGGTCTTGCTTTCCCAGGCGCTACAGGGTGTGCGTGTGTCTCTCGCAGGTGCCATTTCTCTACTTTCAAGCAATGCCAGGAATGGCTCAAGAGGCTGAGCCGAGCCATCGCTCGCCCGACCAAGCCGGAAGACCTGTTTGCGTTTGCTTACCACGCCTGGTGCTTGGGGGTTTGTGCTGATGAGGAAGACCAGCATGCCCACCTCTGTCGCCCAGGTGAGTCACCCGGCGTATGCGCCAAAGGGGCCGCTTCTAAAGCCAATCCGAGAGGAGCTGTTGCTATCTGTTTCGCATGACTCCCTGTGCTGGGATCCCTTTCTCATCATTAGGACAGTCTTCCCCAACCTGGTGCCCTCCAGAGATTTTAGACTACAGCTGCCGCCACGCCGGCTGCAGCCAATGGCAGGTGTAGTTCAAAACCCCCGGAAGGCGCCAGGCTGAGGAGAGGTGCGTTGTGAGCTGTGTCCAAATTTGCGTGCCGGCATTTTTAAAAAACGACTTGTCCCTTTGCAGGGGACCACGTGAAATACCGGTTTGAGATGGAGCTGACTCGGATGGGCTTTGACTTGCAGAACGTGTGGAGGGTTTCCGACATCAATAACAACTACAAGTGAGTTGGCGGTTGTGGCTGTGTCACCCTGGGAGAAAAAGAGAATGCACAGGCTCACACCTGGCCTCCCGTCGCTGAGGGCCAGACAAGCTGTTACAGGAGCTGTTGATCTGCCCCTTTAGAATAAAGGGACCCAGGAAGTCGACTTACTCTGAGTCAGCCCGATGGCCCGTCTAGCTCATCTGCCGACCTGCAGCAGCTCTCCCGGGTGCCAGGCAGGAGTCTCTCCCAGCCCTGCCTAGAGATGCTGCTGGGAATCAAACCTGGGACTCGCGGCATGCAAAGGAGATGCACTGCCACTGAGCTATGGCCTCTCCCCTTTAAGCGCAGGGATTTAAAAAAACCCTTTTTAAAAAAAACCCAAATTGCCAATGCATGGCTTCTGGATCGGGATCCAACTGTAGTGAGTAAGGGGAATATAATAACCGTTTGTGGTCTCTCTCTCAGAGCTTGGAAAAGTTATTTTTTTGAACTACAACTCCCATCAGCCCCAGCCAACATGTCCACTGCATTGGGCTGATGGGAGTTGTAGTTCAAAAAAAGTAACTTTTCCAAGCTCTGCTCTCTCTGTCTCTCACACACACACACCATCCCGGGCCTGATCTGGATCGAGGCTTCCATGCCTACAATTTGCAAAGAGGGGGAAAAGCTCCCATTGAAGCAAACGGGAGGCAGTTCCCCAGTGTACAAGGCTTTTGATCCAGATTGGGACTACAGTGAAAGACCACTATACCCACCCCTGTTGAGATCCCAATATGGATCCCTATTGGGAGGAGCCCTACACTGTCTATTTGCATTTTTTCAAAAAAACACCCTGCACTTGAAGGCAGAGATACATGGCTGACATTGCATGTAGTTCGGTCCTGATATGGAGAAGCAGAATCGGTATCTATATTTTGGGTGGGGGTCAGTGTGGTGCCTTCCAGATACTGCTGGACTGCATTATGCCTGCATTATGCTTGACCATTGGCCATGCTGGCTGGGGCTGATGGGAACTGTATGGCAAAACATCTGGAGGGCACCAGGTTGACCACCCCTGAACATGGTTGCTCAGGGCATGCAATGAAGTTCAGGCTAGAAATTCAATACTGTGACATTAATCATATAGTAGTAAAGTTCCTGTCACAGGTCGTTACTGTGGGTTGTCGGCAGGAGGACACCTTCTCTGCCTTCTCCCAGTCTCCTCCAGTGGAGTCCAGGCGTGCAGTGGAAGGCAGATTTCCACCCCCAGCCCTCTACTGCCAAAGGTAGCACTTTATGAGCCCAAACAGTGATTCATTTGGAAGCACCAGGAGGAGGAAGGGACCTGGCGAGCTGCTCCCATTCCCTCAGGTGACAGACTGTTAAAGAGTCACCCTCAGGATATGGGGGCCAAGCTTCCTTGCTGCCCTTGGGACGCCCCATCAAAAACCAGAACCAAGGCTGCCCATGCGTTGACAGGCACTGACTGGCACATGTAGGCCCCAGAACTGCATTTGTTGCCTTCTTACGACTGGGTCCTCTTGTGACCTTACAGCAACTGTGGGGAGCCTCAGGCCTGGGAGCCGGATGTGCCCCCCAGGCCTCGCTATCTGGCCCTCTGGGCTCTCACTAAGTCATGCCCTTTCCCCAGGCCATACCCTCATGGCCCTGCGCCATAACCTCCTCCAAGGTCGGAATGTGTCCTTGAATTGTGATAATGCCTCTTGCTTGCCTAGGGATGACAGAGTGTGTGTGTGTGTGTAACAGGTTCCTCACTTTCCCACCTCCCACAATCAGCTAAGACCACCTGCCCCCTTCCTTCTCCTGCTATTTCCAGTTAAATAGTCCTTTTTTCCCCTTCATTTTTCCAAATTTCAAAAGTTCTTCTCCGTGGACTACCCAAACAGCCATGACCTTGCAGGGTTTTTTGTTTTTTTTAAATGGTTTGGGATTTGATCTCATTTCTTCCACTCCTGCCCCACGGCAAGGCTGCGTGATCACCTCCCTGGGTCTGTTCCTTCCTAGGCTGTGCACCAGCTACCCGCAGAAACTCCTGGTTCCCGTCTGGATAACTGACAAGGAGCTGGAGAACGTGGCTTCCTTTCGATCTTGGAAGAGGATCCCAGTGGTTGTGTATAGGTACAATAATAATCCCTAAACTATTCAAGGTCACAAATCCAGTGGCAGCTGGGAGGGGGGGCAGGGGGGATAACTTCGATGCTGTGGGCTGATGGTTGCAAACCAAGGTCCTGCTTACATCTACCAGCCAAAGATTTATCAGTCAGATGCCTTAACTCAAGCCTTCCCCAACCGGATGCCCTCCAGATGTTTTGGACTAGAATACCCATCCACTCCAGCCAGCACAGCTGTACTACAACTCCGAACATGACCGGTGGCCACAGTTGATGGGAATTGTAATCCAAAACATCTGGAGGGCACCAGGCTGGAGCTGACAATAAGGAAGGGGACACTTCTAGAACACCATCTGGAGGGCACCATGTTGGGGAAGGTTGCTATAGACACTCACTCATCTTTAGTAAAGAAAATTCTTCCGCAAGGTCCTGGAGGGACACAGGACTGTTTCTTTCTTCTTCTCCCTGTCCTCCCCCAGCCAAGAACAATCATTAATGTTTTGCTGTTTGCATCTCATGGATTGTCGGATTGAGATCAAGACTATAATCTTGAGACCCCCTGATTGGATCCACCAGTCAAACACAGACCAAGTTGTCTCTGATCTGACATAGTTTGCAAGTGCTTTGAGAAGTGCCCTCCCCCTTTGAGCAGCGGCTTGGTTTTGAGGGAGGTGAAACCATTTGGAGACTGTGGCTTCTTGAGACAAGGCCCTGGACTCCAGGACTAGCCGGACTGGGCTTCTCTTTCAGACACTTGCGCAACGGGGCCGTGATCGCACGCTGCAGTCAGCCTGAGATAAGCTGGTGGGGATGGCGCAATGCTGACGATGAGTACCTCGTAACCTCCATTGCCAAAGCCTGTGCCTTGAACCCTGGACAAAGGCTGGCCGGGGGGACCCCACATTCTGGGATCAGCGATGGGAACGAGGCCTGCGATGCAGGATTTGGTAAGGAAGACGGGCTGCTTCTCTTTCCTTCCTCCAGCTGCTTAAATGCTGCATCGCCCTTGGCCGTGGCAATGTTGGGTCTGGGCTTATTTCTAGTGGCTTGAGGAATGTGGATAAAACTGTCGACCTGAAATCCTCTTTAGATGAATCCCCTGTCCCACATGGGAAGTGCGATCGTAGAATAGTGGAAGGGGCATGTAAGGCCATCTAGTCCAACCCCCTGCTCAGTGCGAGCATCCCAATTAAAGCATACCTGACAGGTGGCTGTCCAGCTGCCTCTTGAATGCTTCCAGATCATATTGAGGTAGAAATGTTCTTGATCTGAATGAGTCACTGAGACACCTAAAGAGCAAATCAAGAGAGTTGATCACCAGCTCTGCCTTGAACACTTTGAAATTGGAAGTGTTATGTGAGACCACAGGGAGAGGTTGCTATTCAATCTCTAATTTCCTATCAAAATTGCAGACAGCCAGTTTAAGGCCATGTAACTGTATCTTCAGTTTTTTGTGAATGTATGTCATTCATCGTCATTTGGTGTTACGCTGCTGATGAGCTTGTGGAGGGGAGCCATATTCCCTTTCCCCTCAGTTCTTCATTCCTTTAAGTGGTCCTGTGTTGCCACAAATTTCTCCTCTGCTGGTTCACAAGGCCCAAACTGGAGAGAACATTCTAGATGAGATGCCACCTAATGCTTCCAAGAATTATGACTGCAAAGAAGGCAGAGGCTAATAGGTTAATCTTAACAAGGATAGGGAGCTGTTGGTACCTTTGTTCAAGGTCAGGTGGAGGCCACATCTAGGCTGTCCAGTGCGGCTCAGAATAGAGGAAGAAAATCTCTGTTGAATACAGCTAAGACTCCCCCACTCCCCCTGCATATATTCTCACGCTGTGTAGACATCATGCATTCATAGCACCCTCTCCCCAAAAAAGAATCCTAGGAAATGTAGCTCTGTGATGAGTAAACTACAATTCCCAACACCTGTAACAAACTACAGTTCCCAGGATTCTGGGCGGCAGGAGGCTGTTTGCTTCAGCTTTTTTCTTTTTTCCTGAATTCCGTATATAACTGGGCAGATTGTATGTAGGTCAGGAGATGAGTCTGGACTGGACTGTCCTCTTTGCAGATTCATCGCTGACTGCGTGCTCAAGTGTCGAGAGTTCAGCGACCCCTCAGAAGTTGCTGATTCTGGATGCCCGGTCCTACACCGCTGCAGTTGCCAACCGAGCCAAGGGAGGAGGCTGTGAATGTGAAGGTGCGGTGGGTGTTCAGCTGGCTGCCCTGAGCCCTGAGCTTCTGGACGTGGAAGCGCACATGGGGGGCATGAGAGGAAACCCATCCTTGGCGCTTTCCCCTAAAAGGAACGTTGGCTGTGGCCCTGTGCTCCCCAGCTTCCTGTCTCTGTGGCTGACTTGCTAGGAAAGGGGTGGGGGAAGAAAGGATCTTATGCCTAGGGTGAAATAAATCTGTTTTGCCCCAATTGAGCCACTGTGGGTCAGCCTTAACACAGGTTGGCGGGACCATCCATTGATGTGTGGTCACGTTGCTGCTGCAGAACTTTCCCTTTGACATCCCACATCGGCATCCAGCTGACTTGTTCCCTTTTGTGCTGCGTTCTAGAGTATTACCCAAACTGTGAAGTGGTGTTCATGGGGATGGCCAACATCCATTCCATCCGGAACAGCTTCCAGTACCTGCGGGCAGTCTGCAGTCAGATGCCAGACCCCGGCAAGTAAGTTCCTGTCCGCCTTTCCAGTTTGTTAATGGGAATGATAGCTCCGCTCCAGTTTAGGGTGAGGGCTATTTGCTGGGCCTCCTGATCAGGTTGGGAGCATAGGGCACACGTTCCTTCCTTCTCTCAAAACTCTAGCAGGGAGTCAGGATGAAGGGCCCATCCTGCCAAGGAAAGAGGTCTTTCCTTTCTTGCTGCCCAGTTCACTTCCTTAAGGTTCTCAATAGGGGACAAATAATACCTTTGCTGAAGGAAAAAAGTTCCTAAGAGGGACAACAGGTTTGTAAAATTGCAAATGGAAATGGAATGGAAAGAGATTCTCCCCCCCCCCCTTGCTTTCATAGCACTAGAACTTGGGATCACCCAAAGAAATTGATTGGCAGTGGGTTTAGGGCAGACAAACAGAAGCATTTCTTCATGTGATGTAGCTGCCTTGGAGAATGAACTGCCGTGGTATGTGGTGATGGTCCCTTTCCCAAGAAAAGAGACAGGGTGTAAAAAAGGGCTAGACAAATTCATAGAGGAAGAGATCTGTCAGCTGCCATTAGCCATAATACCTGAATAGAACCTCCATGAACAAAAGCGGTCTACACCTGAACACCAGCTGCTGTGAGACAAACAGTGGAGGGCGTGTTTGTTGCCTTTATGCCCTGCTTGTGGGCTTCCCAGAGGCATCTGTTTGGCCATTGCTGGGAACTGGACGCTGGATAAGATGGATTCATAATAGGAAGTTGCCTTATACAGAGTTACACCATTCGTCCATCTGGCTCAGTTCTGTCTACACTGACTGGCAGTGGCTGTCCAGGATTTCAGGCAGGGAACATTCTCAGCCCTACCTGGAGATGCTGCCACAGAGTGAGCCTGGGACCTTTTGCACGCAGGCATGTTCTCTGCCTATGAGCTATCGCCCTTCTCATCCAATAAGGCTGTTCTTACATTCTCAATGTTTACATTTATTTTGTTTATTTAAAATACTTACATCCTGCTTTTCTGTTCTAAAATACCCAAATTGGTTTGCAAAACGAATCATCGTCTTAAAACTATACAAAACGTGCAGATAACCATCTATAATGGCAGCAGGAGACAATTTTTTTTTTAAAAAAAATTGATTAAAATCATATAAGATAAATAAAACAAGCAGTGAGGACACATCATTTTGTTAAAAGCCTTGGAGAATAAACAGTGTCTCAGCCTGACAGAAATCGACATTGGTACCTCGCAGCCTGCCTAGGAAAGGGTTTCCACAGATGAAACGCCACCACCGAGAAGGCCCGTCTCTGTGGTTGCCATCTGTTGATAATTGGGGGTACCTGGAGGAAGGCCTCTGAAGCGAATTCCCCAAAGAGCACAGGGCAGCATCCTTTTCATCCTTACAACCACCATCCGAGTCCGAGAGGTGACTGTCCTGGGGTCACCTGCGGAGCTTCATAGATGAGCATGGATTTGAACCCAGGCCTTGACGCTCTGTCTGCTGTGTCACAGCGTCATAGGCAGCTGCCTCACACTGAGTGAGGTCAATGGTCCATCTAGCTCAGTCTTGTGCCCACTGACTGGCAGTGGCTCTCAGGCAGGGGACTCCACGCCCTACCTGGCGATGCTGCTGTGGGCCAGAGCTGGGGCTTCCTGCGTGCAAAGCAGATGTGCTCTGCCACGGAGCTACAGGCCTCCTCTCTCAGACTGGGGGAGGAGCTATTTGGCCGCTCTCCCCCACTGCTGCTTTCTTTCTCCTCCCTCCCCCTTTCCATCCCACAACGTGATGACCCCAATATCAATTGCTTCTCTCGCTCTCTGCCCCGGCCTGTTCTGCCTTTCTAGGCCAGCTTCATCACATCCCCTTTCTTCTCCCCTGTTGCCATGGCGCTGCTTCCTCCTTGTTAAGGAGCTTTCTCTGTTACTATTGCACTGGCTTGTGGTTGGCGGCGGCCACATGGCCATGCCCTCAGTAAGGAACTCCCTTCTTCCTACTTGGAATAGGGGGAGACCTGTCTTCCGTAGGTCTCGGCAGAAACCTCTGCGGCTTCTTATCCAGCAGGAGTTGGACTTGGATCCTTGCTTTCCAC
The DNA here is from genome assembly GCF_030035675.1 of Rhineura floridana. Classification (NCBI taxonomy): domain Eukaryota; kingdom Metazoa; phylum Chordata; class Lepidosauria; order Squamata; family Rhineuridae; genus Rhineura; species Rhineura floridana. The sequence goes on along the minus strand of NC_084500.1, from coordinate 1,617,760 downwards.
CCCTTAAAGCAGAGGCGGGGCACCTTTCTCCAGCCCAAAGGCCTCATCCTTTTCTGGGCAACCTTCCGGAGAGGCCACGTTCCAGTGGTGTGCAGGGCCAGATGGGAAAGGGGATGGAGCAGTTAATATAAAAGTGGCGCTTGCACAGGAGGCTTGTTTCTGTACACACTCTGACACTCCCTCCCCATCCTTTGCTTAGGCGAGGCAAGAGGAATGATCAGAGGACACGTTCCAGCCAGGCAGAAACTCTCAAGGAGAGTTGCAAATTAGGGCCAGTGAGGAGCATGGCCTGGGCAGACAGGCTGCAGTTGAAGAGGTGGTGTAGCCTGGAAAGAGGCCTGTGGGCTATATTGAGGGGCCTGTAGAGCTGCCTTTGGGCCCCGGGGCCTGAGGTTTCCCGGGCCCCCCGTAAAGGATCCCTTAGGTCAGTCAGAGGCTTAACACTGTCCCCTTCCTGTGTCCCTTCTTCAGCTGGCTGTCCGCTCTGGAGAGCACCAAGTGGCTGCAGCACCTCTCAGTCATGCTGAAGGCAGCTGTGTTGGTCTCCAACGCTGTAGACCGGGAGGCGCGCCCTGTGCTGGTTCACTGCTCGGATGGCTGGGACAGGACCCCGCAGATTGTCACCCTGGCAAAGATTCTTCTGGACCCCTACTACAGGACTATGGAGGTATCGGGTCTCTCTTGGGCATGCGAATGGAAGGAAGAAACGGCGGTTTTCAGGACAACCTGTCCTGGGTGGGAGGTGGGGCATTTTGTTGCTTTGGCTGCTTTATAGAAGTGCCCAAAACAGACTAAACCGTGACCTATTTTCATGCTTTTCCCGGTTCCTCTGTCTCTTTTCCCTCCAACTAATTTAAGAGAGCTTCTGTCTCTTCTGGAACAAGGCCATCTCTTTCTGCAAAATTAAAATGACTGTCCTTTTTATTGTGGAGTCTCATCCAACCAGGAAGTTGGGCATCTAAGGGCTGGTCTGAGAAGTAGTTGTTCCTATTATGTTTAGAGCAAGAATAGTCAGGATCCTTCCCCCGAAGAGCTTACAGTCGAAAGCAAACAAGGTGGAAGATAAAAGCAAGTGGGAAGAGAAAGTTGAGGATGTATCAAGGGATGGAAGTGGGCGAATAAAGTTACGTGAAGATCAGACTTTGCAGAACAGGTTGGTGTTGAGTAGACCTCTGGAAGGTGAGATACGGCACTGCATAATTTTCTCGGGGAAAGAATTCCAAGCATTTGAGGCAGCAAGGAAAAACAGGCAGAACTGTCGATGAGATCAGGGATGTTCTGGTAGCCAAGTTGGGACCAAAGGTCCCAGGAAATGATATTGTGGAAAGGAGAGCCAGAAGGATAGGGTAGTGCTATGGAGGACTTTCAAGGTAGGAACACGGGCGCTGCCTTGTACCGAGTCAGGCCACTGGCCCATCTAGCTCAGTCTTGTCCACACTGACTGGCAGTGGCTCTCCAAGGTTTCAGGCAGGAGTCTTTCCCAGCCCTACCTGGAGATACTGCTGGGGACGGACCTTGGGACCTTCTGCATGCAAAGCAGCTGCTCTGCCGCTGAGCTAAGGCAAGGAGGTCATGCTGGATACAGAGGAGGATTGGAAGCCAGCAGGGAGGTTTGAGGAGTGCTACCATCTGAGGAATGGGAAAGATGGCAGCCACAGAAGCTTCCTGCTCGTTTCTTGTGGCCCATTCAGAGGTCCATGGTGCTGACATCCTCCTCCTTCCTCTTGGCAGGGCTTCCAGGTGCTGGTTGAATTAGACTGGCTGGATTATGGCCACAAGTTTGGGGACCGCTGCGGACACCAGGAGAAGGCAGAGGATCAGAACGAGCAGTGCCCTGTGTTCCTGCAGTGGCTGGATTCTGTCCACCAGCTGCTCAAGCAGTTCCCTTGCCTTTTTGAGTTCAACGAAGCTTTCTTGGTAAGAGCAAGCCTGCAGCAGATGAGGTGCGTCTGGGACAAATATCAAGACAGACCTGCATTTTATCACAGGCCGGTCTTTCTAATGGAAGAGTCGGGGCGACTCACGACAGCTCAGTTTGAAGAATAAATCGTGACAATGATTGTGACACTGTTAATACTATCTGACTCTTGGCTTTTAATTTGGTCATTCTAGTTTGAGTTTTGGCTTCTGTTCTCCCTTGCAGCTAGTCTTTTGTGCTCAGTGTTGGGCCTCTTGGTTGTGTAGAATAAAAATATTCTCTGTGTTGGACCAAGTTTTTTTGTTTCTGACTTTTTAATGAAAATTGCAGAGTTTTAAGAAGCAGAATGTTTCTCTCCCAGCCAAAGATCACAGCAATTCTGTTTTGTTTGTGGGTAACTTTTTTTTTAAAGTTTCACTGTAAAAAATCTGTAAAGAATTATGAGAGAGAGCCATGCATTAAGATCTGTATAATTTTTACTGGCCAAAAGCAGGTATTGATTAGTTAAGCACGTATAAGAACATGATCTGTGCTTGTGGATAACGGGTATACCACAAAAACTGTATTACAAAATACTTAAAATTACAGGAAAGGGTGAGAAGTCAGCTGTTTGACAATAGAGTCCAAAACAGTGTGTAATGGTGTATCACAGCTTTTTCTCTCTTCATACAACCCACATTCTGTTGCCCTTGATGGTAGTCTGTTCCACTAATTGGTTTCAGTATACCTTAATCATGAGCATCTAAAGTGTGAACTCACAGGGCCAATAATAACCCACATAATCCCCAAATATATCATATGCCTATAAGCATTCACTGTTTGTTTGTGATTTCTGTTGACCACGATCTGAGGCTCCTTATAATGTATACAATTTTTTTAAAAAACCTCAAACAGAAGTATAAAACTAAACTCTTTCAGAGATGGGCTCCTATGAGAGTTGACCCAAAGCCTTTCATGTACTTTCCTTGGTACCACAGGTGAAGCTGGTGCAGCACACGTACTCCTGCCTTTATGGGACCTTCCTTGGGAACAGTCCCTGCGAACGCGAGATCCACAACATCACCAAGCGGACCTGCTCCGTTTGGTCCCTCTTGAGAGCCGGCAACAAGAATTTCCACAATCTGCTCTACATGCCTGGCAGCGAGCAGGTGAGTGGGATTCCTGGCCCTGGTGTTGGGCCTGGAGGAGGGAAAGGTTTTCCTGCCCCGTTCCTGAGTCTGTTTTCCTCCACTTTCCATGGCAGGTGCTGCACCCAGTGTGTCATGTGCGAGCGCTGCACCTCTGGACAGCTGTGTATCTCCCAGCATCTTCCCCGTGCCCTCTTGGAGAAGAGGGCATGGACCTTTACCCGCCTTCTGGATCCCAAAGCCAGGAGTTTAGCAGCAGGTCTCTTGACAGGTAGGCAAAAGTGACCCTTGTCTCATGAGTTGCGCAAACCAGGGTTTATCAGGACGCCTGCTTGGATTGTCCCATCAGGGCCTATGTGTAGTGCAGCCCAGATTTCTCCATGCCCTTGGCTAGCTTCCCCTGACTATAGTTGGGCTTGTTCCTGGTGGGTTGGGCTCAGACTTTCTTTGTATTCCATCATTTTATCTACTTGTATTTTCAGACATTCCCCATTGCTCTAAAAATCTTAGAAGGCTCTGACATTTCAACCTAACACATCAGGAAAGAGTACTTCTATTGATGTGGTGATTGCTTACTGATTTTTTTAAAGCTTTGGACAAAGGACCATGCAAGATACTGTTTTGAAATGCCACAGTGCATTATAAGGGCTGGATGGCTCCAATCCAAATGCTTACAGATATTCAGAAATAAGATACATGATCCTAATTGCAAAGTACTGACTGTTAACGTCTAGGAAAGAGACCATTAGAAGCTGTTAGGCCTTAGCAGCCGTGACAAAAATAGCTAGATTTTCTCCAACAGCCATAAACGCTTGCCACAAGGCCAAAGACTAGTTGGCAGACTTCCAGATAGAGAGGAGCGACTCTGGCCACCTGCTTGTGTGCGCGCATGGGGAGCCCACTTCCTGTTTCAGACTCTGGCAGGGCCTCTGCAGGCCGCTTCTCTGATGCCTAAGCTGCCATTTGTGGTTTCAGATTACCAAAGACGAGATCCATGGACGATCTTCTCTCAGCCTGTGATCCTGGCAGCTTGTTGACCCGCACGTCAAGTGATCCAAATCTGAACAACCACTGTCAGGACGTCAGGATGGGCCTGGAACCCAGGCACTCCACTGCAGAGGAGACAGCAGCTGGCAAAGAGAGCGCAGGAGAGGAACCGCAACAGCAGCAGCAGGAACTCCATCCCCTGCCTACTGCCAGCAGTGGCACCTCTGACGGTCACAGTATTGATCAGCCACAGATGCCACAGGACGACAGAGTGCCACGACAGTTCAGTGGCGTATCTCCTGAGGTAGAAACAGTAAGAGGGCCGTGTCCAGAACTGGTGGGAGAAGACACCTGTCCAGGTCCAGATGCTTCCCAGCAAAAGAAGCCCTTTGGGGATTTGGCCGGATCGGATGAGCCTCCTGGAAAGTTTCCCTGCCAGCATATGAAAGATGGCCTGGCATCTAATGGCCCATGGGACCTCATAGCGCCCTGCCGCCCAGACTCCTCCCTGCAGCCTTTGGCAGGCGGCCCCCATTGGAACCCACCGGCTCCAAGGCAGGAGGCTCCAGGATGCCGCGAGGAGGAGGAGGAGGAGGGTGGCAAAAGCAGCCGCATCAGGCATGGAGAGGAGGGCAACCAGATGAGGAAAGCTCATCCAGAGTTGTGGCGGAAAGGACTTTCTCAAAGCCAGACGAGCGAATTCTCTCTCCTAGGAGTCAGCTGGGACAGCTTTCAGGGGTTGGGAACGTCGCTTCCTGGGGGCGACGTGGGTCCCCGACGGCTCCTCTCCTACGGCTGTTGTAACAAGAGGCTGAGCAGCAGGCACTTCTGGGCCTCCGGACTGTGCCTCAGTGGCCAGTGGCCTTTGAAAGAGAGCATGAAGCCCCCTGGCTGCTCTAGCCACTCTGGCCTCACTGGGAAGGCCAGCAAGCTGTGGCTCCCCTGCCATTTGAAGCAGGCGGCCCTTGGCTGCAAGCAGGTGCCACCCAACAGCCCTTCTCCAGTGCCTCCTGTCTACCTAGATGACGATGGGCTTCCCTTCCCCACGGACGTGATCCAGTACCGGCTGCGACAGATCGAAGCCACCTACAAGCAAGAGGTAGAGCAGCTGCGCCGGCAGGTGCGGGAATTGCAGCTGAGGCTGGACATCCGCCATTGCTATCCCCCTCCAGCTGAGCCACAGATGGACTATGAAGACGACTTTGTAAGTGACCACAGCTGGCGGTGGGAGGAGGGTCCCCAACCCCTCTCCCCAGGGAAGGCAGTGCAGTGCTTCAGTCACAGATTTAAGGAATTGAAAAGCCATCCACTCCACATGCACATGGCTGGTCTGCCTCCCAGCCAACCTGTGCTGTTCAGATTCTGTTTCCATACTTTTTAGAATTCCTTGCTCCTCCTTTTCTTCCCTTCTCTTCCAATTTCTCAGCAGAAGGGGTTGGTTGCATCCAACTAAGCTGTACTCCAAGTTGCCCCAAGTTAGTCAAGCCCATTATTTTAAAGGAGTCTACTCTGAGTAGAACTAACATTGGAGACAGCCCAGACATTCCAGAATTCGCCACTGTCTCCCACTGTTTTGCTCTGTTGGTTGAAGAGGGCCCATAGCCCAGTGATGGAGCACCTGATTGGTGGATAGAAGTCCCTAGGTTCCGCCTATTATTCCCAGCTCACTATTGGGGGATGCACAGAGAGAGGGAGGGAGGTGGAGAGAGAGAGAGAGAAGGGTGGGGGTGGGGTGGGTGGAAAATGTAGAAGTAGTAGTAAACATTTATTACCTGCCCTTCACCCAAAGGTTCCAGGGCAGGGTACAATTTTAAAATACAGCATTAAAAATCTAAAATCACAAAATAGGCTGCCCCCTAAAAATACATATCTCAGGTGTCAAAGGCCAGGGTGAAGAGGTGCATCTTCAGCATCCACATAAGGCTGTTCAGTGAGGTTACCATACTCATCTCTAGGGAAGGAAGTTCCACAACTTAGGGGCCACCCAGAGAAAGTCTGCCCCCCCCCTCTGATCTCAACACCCGAGAGGGTCTGTATGGCTGTGGGGAGTACGTAACAGATAAACTAACGGCTGTTGTGGCCTTCCTTGCAGACCTGCCTCAAGGAATCGGACGGCAGTGAAAATGAGGATTTCTACTCTGATCATAGTGACGACTGTCTGTCTGAAGCAAGCTGGGAGCCTGTCGACAAAAGGGAAACAGAGGTACGTTGCATCTCCTTAGACAGGGGTATAGAGCAGAACAATGAGACATCGTATAATGGGAGCTCTGTTATTTCCATTGCTTTGTGGGGGGTTTCCTCTGTTTCTCCCCCCCCACACCCTAATTCAGGTGTTGGGAATTCTCTTGCATTTGGTCCATTGAGTGAGGTTGGTGTGCTGTCCATCCCAATGCTTTTCCACAGGCAGTGTCCATATTTGGATGCATTAAGGATTTTATTAACAGCATGATGTTCTAGAAGTAGCCCTTACTTATTGTTGACTCCAGCCTCCCCCAACCGGATGCCCTCCAGATGTTTTGGATCGCATCTCCTATTATCACTGGCCAATTGCCATACTGACTGGGGTTGGTGGGAGCTGTAGTCCAAAACGTCAGGAAGGAACCAGTTTGGGAAAGGATGCACTGCTCCAAGGAACAATTACTCTCTGACATCCTTTCAAATGCTTGAAAACTTCCAACATTCTTCCTTTTTCTAAATGAAACATTCCCTTTATCTCTTGCCTTTTCCGGCCTGTCACTGTCAGCGTAGTCCCACTCTGAATTATTTCCTATTGGTTGAACACTTTTCCAAAAATAAAGTGTTTGAAACACAGAACACCAAAGCTTTTAAATGTGCCAAGGAAAAGCTGCTCCCTGACTCTTGTTTACGAGACTCCTTCTACTGAACGGAGCCAAACTTGGCTTGACACGCTGTGATTTCTCTGCAGGTCACTCGGTGGGTTCCAGACCACATGGCCTCACACTGTTTCAACTGTGATTGTGAGTTCTGGCTAGCCAAACGCAGACACCATTGCAGGTAACGCTCAGCAACTGCTATGACACTTCCTCATTGGTTGTCTTGGTATTTATTCTTTACCTCTTTTCCGCCAGTAGCCCTCTCCTGTTGTTGCTGTTCCCCAGTCACTGGTATTCAGAGGAGGCCTCTGATCCTGGAGGTAGAACATAACCACCATCATGACTTATCCTCCATGGATTTGCCTAATCCTCTTTTAGAGCCATCTACAGTAAGTGGGTAGCCATCACTGTCTCTTGTGGGAGCCAATTCCACAGTTTAACCATGCACTGCATGAAGACGACATTTCTTCTTGTCTGTCCTGAATCTCCCATCATTCAGCTTCGTTGGATGGCCTCAGTTCTAATACTCTCTGTTCACTTCTGTCCACATCATGCATCATTTTATACTCTTTTATTGTGTTCCCGTTTATTTGCCTTTTTTCTAAACTAGCTCTGAGCATTCCAGGTTTTCCTCAAAGAGGAGTTGCTCCATCCCCTTTTGGCAGCTCTTTTCTGCAACTTTTCCAGATCTACAATATCCTTTTAGGCATGGCGACCACAACTGCACAGTCTTCCAAGTGTGGTTGCACCATAGATTTGTACAAAGGCATTATGATACTGGCAGTTTTGATATAGGCGTCTCTTCCCCATTGATCCCTAACATGGCATTCCTTCCCCCTTTTCACAGCTGCCACATACTAGGTCGACACTTTCATTGAGCTACCTGTCCACTACAACACCAAGATCCTTTTCCTGCCTAGTCACCACCTGTTCAAACCCCATCATGTGAAGTTAGGAATTTTTTGCCCCAAGGTTTTTTGTTTATTATTTGATATATCCTGCCCTTTCTCCCAGGAGGAGCCCAGGGCAGCAAACAAAAGCACTGAAAACACTTTGAAACATCACAAAAACAGACTTTAAAATATATTAAAACACAACATCTTTAAAAACATTAAAAATATATAAAAAGTTTTAAAAACATCTTTTTAAAAAAAGGTTTAAAAACATTATTTTTTTAAAAAAAGAAGCTTTACATATTGAAAGCAATTCCAACACAGATGCAGACTGGGATAAGGTCTCAACAGGCTTGTTGGAAGAGGAAGGTCTTCAGTAGGCGGAGAAAAGATAACAATAATTGTGCCTCTCTCATATTTAAGGGGAGGGAATTCCACAGGGTCGGTGCCACAACACTAAAGGTCCATTTCCTATGTTGTGCGGAATGGACCTCCTGAGAAGATGGCATCTGCAGGAGGGCCTCGCCTGCAGAGTATAGTGATCGACTGGGTATCTAAGGGATAAGATAGCTAATAGGTAGCCAGTGCAGTTTTTTCAGCAGCAGGGTGACATGTTGGCGATACCCTGCCCCAGTGAGCAGTCTCGCAGCCGCATTTTGCACCAGCTGCAGCTTCTGGACCAACCTCAAGGGCAGCCCCACATAGAGCGCATTACAGTAATCCAGCCTGGAGGTTACCAGTGCACAGTCAACAATGCTCAGGCCACAGCTGTCTTACCAGCTGAAGCTGGTAAAAGGCACTCCTAGCCACTGAGGTCTCCTGGGCCTCTAGCGACAAAGATGGATCCAGGAGCACCCCCAGACTATGGACCTGCTCTTTTAGAGGGAGTACGACCCCATCCAAAGCAGGCAACTGACCAATTACCTGAACTCGGGAACCACCAACCCACAGCGTCTCCGTCTTGCTAGGATTCAGGTTCAGTTTCTTGGGCCTCATCCAGCCCACCAGGCAGTGGTCTAGGGCTTGCACGGCCTCTCCCAATTCAGATGTTACAGAGAAATAGAGCTGGGTATCGTCAGCGTGCTGCTGACACCTCGCCCCAAATCTCCTGATGACCGTTCCCAAGGGCCTCATACAGATGTTAAACAGCATGGGGGACAAGATGTACTGTGACGCCCCACAACCCAACTGCCAGGGCCCCCAAAGACAATCACACAATGCTATTCTCTGAAAACGACCCTGGAGGTAGGATCAGAACCACTGTAAAACAGTGCCTCCAATACCCTTCTCACCAAGTCGGCCCAGAAGGATACCATGGTCAATGGTATCAAAAGCCGCTGAGAGATCAAGTAAGAGTAACAGGATATGTAAAGTACAGGTCCAGCATTCTGCATAAGGGTGGTATGTTCACTTGGCCTTAGAAAGGCAAGAAGGTGGAAAGGACAGGTATAATTCTGTGAGAATGAAATAGGGAGGCACCGTAAGAGGAGTTAAAACAGAAAGGTAATGGCAGGAGACGAAATGGAGCAGAGACAGAAGGTAGTCTCTGAACAGGAGCTGTGGTCCAGATTGGCTGCCGCTGCTGTAGCCCCATTTTCGTAATGCCGTATATGAACCTATAAAGCTGCCTTACACCGCTGGACCGTTCTGTCAATCTTCTCTGGGATTCTCTACTCTGCCTGGCAATGGCTCTCTAAGGCCTTTCCTGGCCCCACTGGGATCTGTTCAACTAGAGATGCCAAGGAGTGAACCTGGGATCTTCTGCATGCAAAACATGTGCTCTTCCACTGAAACATGGGCATTCTCTGCAAGCCACGGTTCTTCCATTCCCACTGACTAGCAAACAAAAAAAAGGGAGAAGAAAAGTAGTGCACACCAGCTGAAAGCAGCTCTGGTAATTCATGCTATATTCCCAGTGTCCCCATAGTAGGGTTTGTTCTTTAGGCCACAGGGACTGCTGGAGAACCACAACACATCAGCACGCCCAGGACCCTCAGATGGTCTTGTCTGATCCATCGCTGTGGCAAACAAGCTTCTAGAAGTGGTAGTTGAGCACTCCACATAGCAGCCTGCTTTGGCCCCAGGGTCACTGCTCCCTTGTGTTCTTTCTTCCTTGCCCAGGAACTGTGGGAACGTGTTCTGCGCTGGTTGCTGCCACCTGAAGCTGCCCATTCCTGACCAGCAGCTCTACGACCCAGTCCTCGTCTGCAACTCCTGTTACGATCACATCCAGGTATCCCGTGCGAGGGAACTTATGAGCCAGCATCTGAAGAAGCCCATTGCCACAGCTTCTAGCTGAATGCCAGGAGAGGAAACCCCCTGTCGAAGCCTGGCCTTTTCAACTTGCAGACTGGAAGGAAAGGGCCTGCCTCTGCGGCAGCTGAGGAGGCTGGTAGTGCAGCACTTGCTCACCAAGTTTTATGCACTGTTGGCGATTCCCCCCCCCCAACTTGGTGTCCCGTGTATTGGAGATGAGGAAATTGGATTAAAGAGTGCGATAATGGCCCACCTCATGGTACTGTTTATGGTCTGAAGACCTGAGGCTAAACCAGAGACCGCGGTGTCTTTCTTCAGAGAGCTGGCGAGTGATGTGGTGCAGATAACTGCCTTGTTCCCAAAAAGCAATAGAAAGGCATGGTCAGAATCAGACCCTCTTCTCCCCACCTCACAAAGGCAGGCAGGTTGAAACTGTGCAAGGAAGAAGAATGCAGCCTCAGAGTTGTATGTCTGCAGGAGCCTCGCTCTGGCGGTGTTTGTCTTGTCTCAGCTGTGTTTGGCTTGCCAACCACTTGCCCGGATGGCTCGAGGCCATCCGCTAGTACAAAAACCAGGAGGGTTGGGGGCATCCCTTATCAAGCAGGACATGTCCCTGCCCCTTTCCTGTGTGTTCCTTCAGGGAATAAGATTCTTTGCCCTGGCAGCTGGGCTGTTGTACGTGGAAAGCCGAGTTAAGTTTGGCTGGCTGCACTTCCCGCTCGCTGCTGGTGTTGGGCAGTCGGTTCCCGCCTGGTGTCTTCTTCACAGCCTCCCATGCGTGTAATTCTCCTCCCCCTTACGCTGCACTTGTGCCTCTCCATTGCTGGTTGCTCTTTATTATGGAAACCCGGTGCCCTGAAAGGCAGGCTGTGTGGGTCTTCTTTACCTCCCGGAATGTGCTGTTCAGTGTGCTTGAGGGTTTCAGTTCAAAATGCTGCTAATGTTTCTCTGCACTTAAAGTGGTAGTCTGGAGAATGAAAGTTTTTTTTGTTGGGGGGAGAAGGATACTAATTTTGTAAATGGGAGGCGGAGAACACCGGCAAACAGGGGCTTCCCCCCCCCGTACCTGTCAGTCCAAGAAGGTGCAAGGGACAATACAAAAAACATGATTTATGATCATCATCATTGCAAAAACGCTTTCCAGTTCATCCTGGCGTCAATAAATTCCCCTTTTGGAAATGGCTCTCCTGATTTATGGTTGCTCCACTTTCTCTTCCATCCATACAAGCACTTAAAATGCTTTGGAAGGGATGGGGGAAGCAAGACGTTTCCACAGATCTTCATGAGCAGCGTTCATGATCACTTTATCCTGAAGTGCAGTAAATCTGTAGAGGGGTCCATGGAATGAACAGGATTGCCAACAGTCCATTCCTGGCTGGTTTTTTAAAACTTTCAATGGAGTTAGTGGCTCTGTCCGCCATTTTTCTTTCTTCCACGTTTCACTTGCTTTTGGTCATAAGCCTAAAAGCCAGCATCATCCTCTGACACTGGTCTCCTTGAGTTGCCCAATGGCCTCTTTCAGGGAGCAAAAAGCTCTCATTGGCAAAAGATGAGATTTCCGATGTTGCCGTACTCTGAACTTTGTTTGTACAAAGGGATGTAAGTAAGAGGAGAGTTAAGATTTGGTCCCAACTCATTTGCACAGACATCAAACAAACAAACAAAAATCTGAAATAGAACAAGAACCTTCAAATCAGCCACGGTTAATTGAAACTGCTTTCAGCTCTCATGAATTTGTGTCACTGTCTTCAGGCAAAAAACAACTCCAAAATCAGATCAATAGCTTTGTGACAGGCAATGTGCTGTAAGAAATTCAATACGGTTGAATAAAATCTCTATATTAGTGTTGCTTTGTTGGACCGTGTTATTTAGTCATGACTGAATGGTCTTTCTCACACCTTGCCTTGAGGATATAAGTGGGTGTTCCCTCCAATGGCAAATAATGGTGTTTCCAAAGAAAAGGTTGATGGTTGAGTAGCTTGAAAACGCTATTCAGAGAGGGCCTCCCTTGAACTGTGTCAAGAGGTTGTGTTTTTAACACTATTGATGTCCCTTTCGTGGACTCCATGGCACTTTGCAGAATAACGATAATGCCAGGACATTGGCTTGAGGAGTTTACAGTTTAATTTTCAGCACACGGGAAGTGACATTTTTATATCACTTTTCAGGCAGAACTTACAATGCGATGTACATAAAATCATTAAAACAGCCTTTGACAACCTGGTGCCCTCCAGATGTTTTGGAGCACAATTGCCATCAGCCCCTGAGGGCCACATTCCCTCATGAGCAACCTTCCAGGGATCAGTGGTGGGCGGGACCAGAGGCGAAAATGGAGCAACAGATAGGACTCTGTCCTTCGTACACCAGGCTGCATTGTAGCCATGTAAAAGTCAGAGATTTCTACACACACCCCTCTGTCTTAGCAAGCAAAAGGCATTGACACAATTCATGGACACATTTCAGACAGGAAAAAGCACTTGACGATGGTGTGAAGCCTGGGAAGAGAGACACCAGATAGAGAGGGCAGCATTGTCCCCTGTTCATACATCAGTGTAAACACAAGGAGTCCTGTAGCACCTTAGAGGCTGAAGGTTGTATCTGAGGTTAATTCTGCTCTGAGTAAGACTTATTAAAATTAATGGGCATTGCTAACTTTAGAATTTAGAGTAGAATTTAGTTAAGATACATCCCTGTCAGATTTATAGAGCTTTTGCTTCAGATAAATCTTTTAAATATAGACTCCTTTTTGTGCTCATAAATGACAGTCAACGATTCTAAAAGGGACAGACTTCTCATTTGCACTCCACAGAGGAAAAAGGGCTTTTATAGACATATTTTAGGGGAATAATTATATATTTACTTATCTCAGTGAGCATACATAGCTGAAGTGAGGCAGTGTATATAACTGAGAAGCGGAAGGAGAGCTCCCAGGACCATTGCTGCATGAACATTTTTTACAGGAGAGGCCACCTGGCACAAGCCACATGGTTACTCTTCCTCAATGTCCAAGTTTGAGCAGGCTGATAATAGCATACCTTGGAAAAGCATCTGTTGGCTTCATACCATCTCAGAAGTGTCTCTATTAAAAAAAAGAGGTGTCAGGGTTCAGACCTACTTGGGGACCCTGCTGATTGTGAGGTCACCTGCAGGGCCCTGTGCATTCATTTAAGTGAATTTTAGGCACTTGTATAAATGATTATGATTCTAGGAGCATGACGACGGTCACTTGATTAGTGGCGAAGTTAAAATCCCTCTGAACAAATGCAGAGCTGCATTTATAATATTTTCAGATTTCAGTGATAATTGCACCTTAAGGTGTAGGTAGTGTTAGTGTAATATTCAAACCCTAAGATTTCTGTATGCGATTTTTTTTTTTTGCGGAAGTAGGAAATATATCCTGAATGCATACACTTCTCCATCAGTTACCAAGTCTGACAACATAAGAATTCATGGAGAAAAAGATGGGATATAAATGTAAGGGGGGGGGAGTGTGGATTCCCTGTCAGTTGCGAATCTACAGGAATTTATTCATGTGCTGGGCCTGACGTATTTGAAGCTCTTTTATAAATGAGATGATTTCCAGAGCACGGAAATGGGTCTGTCTGTTTGGTATGTGAGGGAAAAGCATCCTTTGCCTATATACGGTCAGTGAAATATGAGCAGATAACATATATAGCTGGAACATAGCGTTGCTGTTGGTGCATGAATACTAGATGGGTGTCCTGCACTGTATGCGTGGATGGCTTCTAGACTAATTTTAAGCTCCCGTATAAATAATGGTGGTTCTAAAAGTGTGGGAATGGGGTTCTGGTCTTCTCAGTTCTAAGAATGTTGGGATGGACCTGTCGCTTAACCCAGCGCTATTGCTAAATATTTGTAGACTGCGTTTTGGGGTCCGAGTTTCCCAAGGTGGCTATATCCCCACAAAGGTGGTTATATGTGTGTGTGTATTGATAGACGATATATAGATAAGAAAAAATATGAAATATATTATCATTTTCAACAACCTTTGCGGATAGATGCATTAACCCTGCTGTCCTAACCATGCCTACTCAGAAGTCATACTGAATTCAGTGGGGCTTACTCCCAGGTATGCGGCCTCTATTGATTTGTAAACAAACATGCACAGTGAGAGCTTGTTGCAAAAGATATCAGCAGGGCCTTTTTGTATGTGCGACATTACTTGCCAGTAGAAAAGCACTGGATATATGTTATACCCGCACATTATGTATGTGTGTATACATATGTGTATCTGTTTGAACAGCTTGTGTGTAAATAATGTCCACCTTGGGGACATAGCTGTTCCAGTGCCCTTTTATGCCTCTTTTAAATATAGGGCTGTACCCCATTACTACTCAGAGTAGGCCCTATGTCACGTCCATTAATTTGAAGGGGTCTGCTCTGAGTATGGCTAACACCGGATGCAGCCATAATATTTTCCCATGGCTTTTATGTGTGCACATAAATGTGTATATATATGTGTATATGCCTATTTCAACTGCCTGCATGCAACTTTTTAAAATGTATTTTTTCCCTACAGCTATCTATATGCATCTATGGATGGCACTCTGATTATTTTTTAAAGTTACATTAAACTTAACGTTGGGAGGTGAAAGCGTTATTTCTGGCATTTACATCCCACCTTTTTGCCTCCAAGGAGCGCAAGGTGCCGCATGCAAACGTGGTCCTACCACCGCTCCCCATTTTTATCCTCCCAACAACCCTGTGAGGTAGGTCCAGCTGAGAGACAGCAAGTGGTCCCAAGCAAGGTCAGTCACCCTGGCAGCTTCATGGCTCTGAAAAGGCACAGCTCCAAAAACTGAGGTAATTTTTATTATTATCTGACAAGTCATCGCTGAGGTAATTTTTTACTTTAAAGTCATCCCTGTCGTTGATATACATATACATATGACGGGAGCAGAGCGGCCTCTTAGTCAATTTCTTGTTATTATTTGAAAGACTTCCTTGTTGTAACTGACCAAATATTTTATTATTGTCGCTGCTCTGGTTCATTTTTACGTTTTGGCGGGAGAAGAAGAGCCGCCTGAGGCAGCCATTTCTCGCTATTCGAAAGCCTCCGCTGCCGTCCCTGAGGCAGCGCGGTGCTTGCTCTGCGCCGTTGTTGGGTCTCTTTTGGCGGGAGAAGAAGCGCGGCCCGAGCTCGCGCCCCGGCGGCGTCCGCGATGATTGACGGCGGCGTCCGTTGGGAGCAAGCCGGCCGGCCGGCCTCGCGCGCGGGCTCCTTCCAGCGGCCGTTGGGCCCCGAGGGCGGGAGGGGAAGGGGGCTTCTTCGCGCGCCCCGCAGAGGCCGAGCGCAAGCGGGCGAGGCCGAGGCGTCGTCGCCGCCGCCATGGAGGACCCGCTGCTGTCGACGGCGCCCATCAACCCCAACAACTTCCCGGCCAAGCTGTGGCGGCTGGTGAACAGCCCGCGCTTCCGCTCCATCCGCTGGGACGCCCGCGGGGAGGGGCTGCTCATCGACCAGCCCTTGTTCGAGGCCGAGCTGCTGGGCGCCGGGGGGGCGGCGGCCGTTGCCGGGGGAGGCGGGCCGGGCGGCGACGCCGCGGCCGCTTCGGCCTCGCCTTCCTCCTCCTCGTCCTCCGGCGGCGTCCCCTCGGCGCCTCAGGCCTCGCCGGAGCTCTTCAAGACCACCAACTTCACCAGCTTCATCCGGCAGCTCAACCTGTACGGCTTCCGGAAAGTGGTGCTGGGCCCGCCCGGAGGCGGCGGGGGCGGCGGAGGGCCGTCGGGCGGCGGCGGTGGGTCGGCCTCGGCCCCCGGCGGGCCCCTGCACCACTTCCACAGCCCGCACTTCCGCCGCGACCGGCCGGACCTGCTGGTGCACCTCAAGCGCCTGACCAGCGCCAACAAGGCCAAGCTGGCCGCCGGCCTGGAGGTCACCAGCCGGCCGCCCAACCGCTTCCAGCGCCTCCTCAGCACCTCCCTGCACGGCGGGGAGGCCCTCCTGGCCCAGCAGCACAACGCCCCCGCGGGGCAGGCCGCCGCTGCTTCCGCCGGGGCAGGCGCCAAGAGTAGCGACAGCAAGCCCGGTGAGAGAAAAGAGGAAAAGGGCCGCCACAGCCATCAGCGCCGCCACCTCCTTCTCTCTGCTGCACTACAAGGCGCGGCTCTTGAGCATGGGCAGAGTACACCACACCCCTGTGTAACCACAGCCTGCTTGAGGGAGACAGGCCATCGGGGGAGCCTCCAGAGCTCTCCTCCCCCCCAGCATCGTGTAGTGATTCTTAACCTTTTGGGGGAAATCTGATGAAAGCGGTGGATCCCCTCTCCAGAAAAATGCACATAAACACATACACAAAATTTGGCATATGAATCAAAGGGGGGAAATCGTTTTTGTGCCTGGTTCATGGAGCTCCTGAAAGCCCATCCATGGTCCCAGGTTAGAAACCCCTGATCTGGTTTGTAACAAGGATAGCCTTGTGGCACCCTTTTTACCAATTTATGTAGGCTGCAGTCCTAACCCCAAGTGCCTGGCAGTAAGTCCTGTTGAATTTAGTAGAGCTTACTTCTGAATGGGCAGTTAGGATTGCCCTGTTCATCGTTTAAAATGCTTAACAGACAGCTTTGTCATATTTAAAAATCCCAAAGCACTGTGCAAAGAAAAGGCATACGATAGGCACAATGAAACAAAAACGGGAAATATAATTTCATAGTAGCCAGTAATAATACAGAGCAATAGCACCGGTCTGAAAAAACTTGGATAAACAAAAAGTATTTTTGCATACACCCAAAACGTATGCACATTGGTGTGTCCCTTATTTCTGACCATGCACCATAAAAGATGAGAAATTTTTTATCGTGACATCAGCTTTTGTGGCCTAGATTCCAGTTCCATCAGATTCATGAAGCATCCACAGTTGACACTTGCATGTGTATATTTTACATACACAAAATAAGTACATGATAGGGTGAACAGTGAGGCCAGAAGGCTGTAATAATTACAGTGGCCATTCACAAAAAGCAATTATTGATAACACAGGTATTCTGGTATGCATGTAGTAATTGGCCTTCTAACACCAGGATGTTTTACGTTAACAACTGTTTGTGAATGGCCACTATCAGTAACATAACTCACCATCTGGATTTTCAGCATTTTATTCCCTTCTGACCTCACTGTTTACAATCCCACCCACAGTTTACAGTCCCCCAACCACGTATTGGCACCATATTTTCCCCCAACCATATACCTTCCCCACTGGAAAATAACATTTCATGAAGTGGACAGTAATCTACAGAAGTTTATGTAACAGTAAATGTATTAAGTCTTCAAGATGCCATAAAATTTTTAGTCTGCTGCAGCAAAAAAAAAAAAACACGGCTACCCATTTTGTTTTTAAACACACCATGGAGAGCTGTTGCCACTCAAGAATACACAGCACTGGACTGTATGTGCATGGCCCCCTATAACAAAATTAGCTTGAGTTCCTCCATGGAAGTCTTGCTTTAAGGACCCAGATAACATGGCAAGTTGTGTGCACAGTGGCTGTGGTTACTCAGTGCTGATGTAGAATACACATGTCATGAGAGTACCAGAGCTGAGTTCTGGCATTCAGATTAAGCCCCTCATGATTGACTCCCACACAGAAGTTGAAAGCGTCCAGGCACCACATGTGGCCATAGTCTCACTCACAGATCTGCCCCTCCCAAATTTCCTGGGGTTTGAAAGTACACCGATTGAAATCAGTGTTGCCTTTTTCCAAGTGATTTTATGCCATTCCCTTCAGTTTTACAATGTCCCGAAGCACATCCTCTTGCTCCTAATTAATGCCCACGCTCTGGATCTATAATCACAAAAACTCTGTTTGAGTCCACACTGCATTCATGTGCACTTATTGAAAGGGTACCAGGAAAATTCATTCTGTTACCGTTCTTAAGCTGCCCTGCTTGTGAGTACACAGAAAAGTTAAAGCATCTCCCTAGGTGTCTGCTTTCTGTTAAGTTATCTTAAGCGTGCAGCCTTCAGAAAACAAGATCACAGGATGTTCACAAAGTCATATTCTGTCTAGGCTAACTAAAAGACTGCGTGTGGTGGGAGGTGCTCCACCTCCTTCCCTGTCCCATTCCACATGTTCAAGCGCTGTGCTGTGCTGTGGCTGAGAAGACTGCTCCAACACCAGAGATCTTTATTTACATCACTGCAATAGAGAGGAGAGTTGAATTCATTTCTGTGACAAATTAGTCCAGAATAACTGCCCCCTCCTGATGCTGTGCTTCCTATACCGTAAATTTCAACCAGATTAAACCATTTTGCTCAAAGCACATTGGAAACTATTTTTGCAAAGAGCCTAAGATCCCAGTCAGGGCTAGTTTATGAGGTTCTTTGAGGACAAACAGGTGGTTATGCTGATTGTATTATTGTGCAGATATGCCTACAAATGTAAGTGAACCAGTACATTTTTTACACTGTCACAAGGTACTGCAAGTAGCTGGTGCAGTTTGCATCATGCTATCTCCTACTATCACTAGTTTTTCCTAATTAGGGTTTTTGTTCAAGAGAAAATAGAGCAACTCCATAAAGAAGCATTCATTGCCCCACAGTGCCCCATACTCGGGTCTTGACTGGACTCTTTCTCATCCCAGCCATTGTCCCACTCTTCCTCCTCTAGTACTCTCCTCACTGTCCCAAATAAGAACATTCCAATATCTTTTTATAGCCTCTACAACTAAGCAATGTTCACATCAAGCAAAACCTTGTTTCTCTCCTCTCTTCCATACCCAGTAAGGTGAAGAAAGTTTGCAAAATATTTGGTGCCCTAACCCCAAGAGAACGATTTATATCCCCAGTAAATAAATGGAAAGGAAACAGGAAGAGAGGCAATTGGTTGGAGATTGCCTGCCCTCCATTTTTAACAGAATATGGTATTTTTTATTCATATCCATCTTTCCCCACCACAGTCTGGGGAGAAAATTCTATTTTCTATACCCCTGTAGATCAGCTCTATTCCACTGTCACATTATAGGATGCAAATCCCAGGCAAATGTTCTAAAGGCTAGGCATTTCTATCCCTGCAGTGGCTAACAGCACTTTCAGCCATTTCAGAGATAGAAATGCCTAGCCTAAATTAAAATAATGTTGACAGTTCCGCAGTAAAAATGCTAAAACAGCAGAATAAAAAGATAAATACAAACAGCCATTAAAAATAATCAGCTAGCTTCTAGGAAACTTAAAAAAAATAACATGAAGACAACCTCTCGTGGTGAAAAAGCATTCCTGAAAAGGAAAGTTTTAACACACCAGTACAAGGCCATTAAATGGCAGGCAAGACTAGCCTTTGGGAGGTAGGTCCTCAGCCTGAGTGCATCCACTGTAAAGGCCCTCTCCCTGGTCCCACCTAAGGGAGGCACACTGGAGGCTTCTGTCAAAAATCTTAGTAGGCAGGTTTGTACAGGAGGAGGCAGTCCTTCAGATATCCTGGTCCCAAGCCATGCAGAGCTTTAATGGTCATCACGAGTATGTTGATTTGAGCCCAGAAACGCAATGGAAGCCCGTGGAATTGTTTCAATAAAGGAGTTGTATGCACTCGATAAATGCTCTCTGTAAACAGCCTGGCTACAGCATTCTAGACCAATGGTAGTTTCTGGACACTTTTGAAGGGTATCTCCACATAGAACATACTGTAACAATCCAGATATGATATAACTTAGGCATGTGTCTGCTATTGGAGGTCACTGATTCATAGGGTTGCCATAAGTCACAATCGACTTGAAGGCACATAACAACAAAGGCTTGTGTCACCATGGTCAGAGCTGCAGCACAGGAACAGGTGCAGCATTGTATCAGCCTACAGTAATATACCTCTAGACTGGACTACTATAATGCATTGTTTATTTATTTATTAGATTTATATCCCGCATGTTCTCCCAGTAGGAGCCCATTGTATGTGGGGTTGCCCTTGTAGAAGCTTTAGAAACTGGTTAGTTTTGTTTTTGTTTTTTTAAAACCACCATTTGGTAACATATAAGAGCCAGATCAGACTAAAAGCTTATCCAGTCCAGCTCCTGTTCTTATAGTGGCCTAGCAGCAGCCACATCAAGCCTGCAACAGCATTCTTCCCAGGATATGGTGTTTGGAGGCATTGTCTGAATGGCCTGCTCAGTTTCTTAACCCAGTTCAGTATGCTGGTGCTCACCTTTAGAGTCCTTCACAGCTTGAGACTAGAATACCTGCAGGAACACCTATTTTCACACAAATGTGCCCATATACTGAGATTATTATTGATTGTCCTCCTCTGTTTGCCCCTGCAGTCAGCATTATGGCAGGGAGCATCCAAGGGAAAGGGTGATGGCACCCCATTTACTTTATTTTCATTATTAAATTTCTATCCCACTCTTCATCCCAAAGAGAGCCCAAGATGACAATACCATTTGTGGAATACTCTTCTTAAAGGTGCTCACCTGGCAGCCATGCTGATGTTGTTTTGGTATTAGTTGAAACTCTCTTTACTTTCTCAGTACTTTTAATTGTAAATATTAATCTCTGGTGTTTGTTTTTGTTTATTTTGCACATTTGTTGCTTTTAATTGTGTTTTTGTTTCTTTATTTTAAATTTTAATAATAATAGTTTGTATATTTGTAAACGGCCCTGGGATAATTTTTTTTGAGGTGCAGGATACAAATATGCTAATATATAAAACTATACAAGGAGCCCCTGTCGAACTGGGTGCTTCCAGTGTCAATTTGAACATATCAGTCAAAAGCAATGTAGTGGTAAAGTCAATCTATTGACATTGTGGTCGTGCATGCCATCTAAATGGCATCATTGAATTCCGAACTGGAAGTTCAGGCTGTATGTCACTCTAAAATTTAAACTTTTATTTGTTCTGTGGTTATACTGTGCTGCCGGTTTGATGTGAAAAGCCGGAAGGGCTCCTCTTTAATGAAATCTTGGAGCAAGGCTATATGTAGGGATGGAGATACCTGTCAATTTTGGTTTCTCTTGGTTTCTCAGTTTTTCCAATTTTAAATTCTGTTTTCCACATTTCCACAGCAATTTGTGAGGTTTTTTTAAACCCTCATGAAAATTTGGCAGCACTTTAATGTAAATTTCTCCTAACAAACACATTATTATATACAATTAGTTTTGGCATATGCACTTGTTTGAAAGCAATTCCTGTAATATAATGAATTTTTGTATGTTATTTTCACTAATATTTGCATTTTTATGCACATTTCCCCCAATATGTGCATTTTTCCACATTAGCTAGTTGGAGAATGGCATTGCAAAATTCAGAGAAGTGAATACTAAACGATAGCTGTGCTTTGATTCACGTATTAGTTAAAGAAATGTGAAATAGGTCATTTCTCATTAAAATACAAACAAAATCCAATTTCTGCCTCATTCATAGTTATAAGCTTACTCAAGTGGGGTAATCTTCCCTTCACTAGGGAGATACGTCTTTTGAGTATTAGTCATTGTAAAATTTGAAATACAAACTTGTCCTGAGGTAAATTTACTTAGAAGTGAGTATGGGACATGGCAGGCATTATGGCTTATGTTTGGTAACCTAGTGAATCTCTCCTTTCCCTCCCTCCCCCTATGCAGCGCCACTGACTTTAGGACAGTTTCACCGGTCTTTTCGGCGAGACAGCTTATCTCCATACTCATACCTGTCGCCATCATCTCACAACCAAAATACCTTTCCACTGAAAGGTTCAGAACGGACTCCTCTTCCTCCCAGAACATGGCAGAACTCCCTTGGGATGCTCCCAGGGCAGGTGGAGACATCGACTTTTTCAGACAAAGGAGTTCCATTTCCTGTGCTCCAGAGGTTTCCAACTGAGGTAACTTACACTCTGCAGCCCAGCGCTACATCAGTGCACATTCAGCAAGGGCCACAGACTATGGCTGCGTCTTCCCAGAAATATACCAGTTATGCAGCTTCAGCACCATACTCCCAAGCTTACTACCCAACAGGTAACATGTTCTAGTTATTTCAGAAAAAAAACCATAAAATGTGCTTTAATGTAGTGTGGGTAGAAAGTAGACCAGCCCTGAGTCTAGGTGATCCCCATACTCAGGTTAGAAAGGAATTTCCCTGCGTGAGATAGGATAGTAGCCCCCATGGGGCCTTTTTGCCAATATACGTTGCATATTGCTTGTGCTTTCTAGGTGTGATTTTCCCTGCAGCAGGCACTTCTAGCATGGGACTCATAGCTTGCGGCTCTATTCTTTGGAGCAAATTAGTGTGCCAGGATGACAGTGAACTGTTTTCGGTCTTGCTAGGGTTAAATAAGCAGTTCTCTTATTTTGTAAACACCCTGAAGATGTGTCAACACCCTTCAGGCAACCAAAATGAATGTTTATTGTCATATAACTTTCCCACAAACAAATCAGAACAAATGCTCAATAAAGACCAGATATAGTCTAACCTCCATGTAAGCTTTATGTACTCAATAAACGAACACCCAATAAACAGGTCATCTGGAGGAGCCCTGTTGTGTTTTATGAATGTGGTTAGCTGCTTTGAGGACACTACCCCAAAACAGGATTTGTATCTATTAAATAAATAATAAATGAGTGCAGCATGGAATATGGTTGCATGATGGTTACACACCTTTTAAAGTGTGCTTGTAACATCACTAGCAAAAACAGCACAAATCCACCCATACATGCCATTGAGTGAAATTCTGGATACATTTTATTGTTTCTTTTTCATGTTTGATGTTAATACCTTGTAAATTAAAAAAGAATATTGAAAACAAAACATGATAGACATTTATTCATACATTAAAATCCAGGCATTTTGAGCAAGACCATATACTTACCAGCGAAGCGTGGGGAGTGCTCATTGTAAAAATGGAAATAATAGCAAACTTCAGCAAAGAAACTCCCTGCTCCAGCAAGAGTGCCCTGCTATTTTTGAAACTGTGCATGCCTTCTTTCTGATACTGTGCCACACAGTATTAAGCTGGGCTGTTCCCTCTCCATTATATGCAGATAGAATATTATCGGTGCCAGTCTGGAGCTAGAACTATAATAAATATTAAAAATACAAAGCAATATGGTTTTTTAATGGTTGGGAAAGCCTTTTATTTTTACTTTGTTTTCTTTCCAGCTGTATTACAATGTTGCTCTCCACCTACCCATATGGATCCCTTAAGTGGCTGTGCTAGTCCAACAGCCTCAACCTATACACACTGCAGTTATTTTCAGGTGAGTCACATAAATGAGCACATTGACCAGGATCCAGTGAGACACTTTAGGCATACCTAGTATGATATATGACTTTGATTTTTTGAATAACAGACTCTTCTCATGTGCACATCACAAACTTTTTTTTGAAACTCTCCTCTGGCTTGCCATATGTAAGAGAGGAGCTATAGTTTGAGAAACACAAGCTTCCTTGGTCATGCAAAACAAGTTGAACATGTCTTTGGATGCTAGCTCATGTGTGAAGAGTGGTAAGTTTCATTCTGATGAGTTACTTCAGCTACATACCAATGCATAAGAAATTGCTTGTTGCAAAATAGAAAAATGAGTGAAAGGGTAACATTTCATAAAATCAAGTTGGAAGAGACCTTGGAGGTTATCTAGTCAGTATGGGATCTGCAATGCAGGATATGACAACTACAATATCCCTGACCTGACAGCCATCCAGCCACTGCTTAAAGAACTCCAGCAAAGGAAATGCCACCACCTCCCAACGCAGTCTCTTTTACTGTCGAACAACTCTTACCATTAGGATATTTCTCATAAATATTTATCTGAAATCTGCTTCCCTGCAATTTCCACTCATTGGTCCTCCTAGTCCTATCCTCTGAAATAACAGAGAACAAGTCAGCTTTGTCTCCTGCATTACATCCCTTCAGTTATCTGAAAGTCACTTTCATGTCTCCCCTTAATCTTCTCTGTTCTAGGCTAAACATACTCAGATCTTTCAACCATTCCACATAGGACTTTGTTTCCAAATCCTCCCCATCCTGGTCACCTTCTTCTGGATGCATTCGAGTTTGTCATTATCCTTCTTAAAGGGTGGTGCCCAGAATTATAGTTTCCTTACAAACATGTTAAAAGATTCTAAAAGTATTTTCTTTTTTACAAAAAGATTTTAAAACATCAACTTAAATAAATTGTTTTGAGTACTCATATATTAATCCATTTGGCTCCAAAACAATATAAATAGTTTACACACTATTTCTTAATTTACAAGTTTTCTGATAGAAAAACATCAGAAGAGGACACCTCTGAAATATAAAAAGAGGTTTATGCTAAATTTTACCAACATCTTATATCCATATATTCTTATTCCACATTGAAAGATTAAGCCTGATTAATTAAATTAATGAGAAAATGTTGTAGGGTGAAGTGTTATCAATCTTTCCATTCCAAAAAATATGTAAATGCCAATCTTTCTATAAATTTGTCTTCTTGAAGGTTGCAGATCACTCTTTTTTGATAAGTTAATTTAGTTGTCTTTTCTGCTACCTAAAATTCGATAAAAATAACAATAAAAAGTTGTTAATGCACAGTATTGTTTCAATTTTTAAAAAACAAAAGAAATAAGCACAGATATTATAAATTTATATGGCAGAAATTTGCTCAACAATGCCTAGTTTGTATTTTGCAAATAAGCATTGAATAAAGCTTTTAAAAAAACAAGCCTTATAAACTGATAGTGTGCATGCCTGTGTAAAGGATTAGGACTTTCAGCAATTTTCTGTTTAATTTTTGTGTGTAAAATGGTTGCTTTTTGCTTTAAAGATTCTCCTGCACCAGAAGGTCAAAAGTTCAAAGGAAGGTTAAAAATTTAAGGGAATGTTTTGCCAGGATGTTCTGCACAGGAAAATCAAAGATGCTGTCTGGGTGTCTGACAATTAAGTGAAAAGAGAAACTTATCTAGGAGCCTGCTGTCCTGATGGGCTAAAAGTTTGGAGCGGGGAAGGAAAGTGGCAATATTGCATATAAGTCAAATTGGAAAATAGGGTGGGTATAGGTACTGTAGTTGTAGAACTAAAGAGAAAAAGAGTTATGGGATCAGAAACTTGAAGAGATGGATTTGAGCTGCAGGAGGAAGAAACCAGATGAGGACCCTGAAGGGATTGAGAGACTGAACTATGGGATGCATATTGATAGGTATTGACTTGGTTATGGAAACTTTCTAGAATAGGTACAGCTGGGTGCAGATGTCTCTCTTTATTTGTATCTGCTGTTATGGGCAACTCCTCAAACTGGAAAATTACTTTTTCTTCTAAAATCACTTTCTCAAACTGTTTAACTTTTTGGCTTATGAAAACCTTAAAGCATATCTTGTTTTAGAAAAATGTTATCTGAGACCTTGTTATTTACTCCACATCTAATTGCCATGCAACTTTAACCAGTATAGGGAGTAGGTTGGGTCAGTTAAAGTCAAGGTTAAAAGGCTGCTTGGGGAGGCAGCTGGAGAAAAATAAAGATATCCACTTGGTGGCAGCAGCAATGTTAACAAGGAGGGCTTGGTTTGCTTGCCTTGCTTGCCTCTCTTCTCTCACAGCACAGGATACAGTCCTTGCCATCACAATCTGTAAGAAAACAATTGTGTTCACAGTATCAAAATAAAACATTTCTGTGGAAATACTGAGCTAGATGGATCAGGGGTCTGACTTGATATAAGCAGCATTCTATAGTTGTATGTTCCTAACCTTTAATGGTGCTTTGTGACCCTTGTCTCCTCCATACTGGTAAATTATACCTGATTGTACCAGGCTGATGGTTCATTTGACTGGACAAATGCAAGTGTCTGAAGCCAAGCCAGAACAGTAATATTAATGTTTAATATATGTTTGTGGTGTGATTTGATGGTACTTTATATTGTTTTGTAAAGGGCGCAGATGATGTTGAACGGAGAGAACATAAATGCCAAAAATTAATAAATAGAATGTATTTATTCATTCCCTTGCCTTGCCAGAATCCACCAATGCAGTCTTCATACCCTGTTGAATTTTTGCCTTCTAATTGGTCTTGCAATACCAATGATGAAAACAAAAAGACAGAAGTCAACTTGGAGGCTGTCTTCCAGATTGTAGATGAGATGCATTCATCCCCCAAACTGGAAATGGTAAAAGTGGAACCAGTGGAGAACCAGTGTCCAACTTCACAGCCAAACCGAGGCCAGCAGTTACTAGTTAATCCAGGGAACAGTGATGCACCTTCTTCAGGTCAAGCCAGCCACCTAGAACCTCTGACACCTGTGGGCTCAGATATTACATCTTTTGTGGTGGAATCAGATCAAGCTATAGCATGCTCCTTGCCACAGTCACCAGAGTTTATTTACACTATCCACACCACTGAACCTGTGGAGAGTACTGCAGCACAAATAGTGCAGCCACCTGCAGCCCCACAGCAGACACCAGCAAAGCTGAAAGAACCTCTGAACCAATCTTCAGCACAGTCTTCCATGGTGTTTGTACAGGAGGAAATTTCTTTCAGTCAGCCACAGGTATGATGTAATGTGACACATAGCTGTACCACATTCTGCAATGGTAACCTAGCCTGAATATTCTTCTGCAGCAAACCAATATTTAAATTATAATCAAAGTACCTTTTCACAGCACTGTAGAGCAGGTGTGGGGAACCTTTGGCCCTCCAGATGTTGCTGAACTACAATTCCCATCAGACCCAGCAAGCATGGCCAGGAATTAAGGAGTTGCATCTCAGCAACATCTGGAGGGCCAAAGGTTCTCCACACCTGCTTTAAATGGATTGCTTTCCAAAGTTTCCAGAACAGTATGAATTTAGGCACAAATATTTCATAGTGTGTGTCAGGTTGAATATTTAATGCAGTGTCAGCGTAAGACTGGAGAGGCTTAGGTTCAGTCCCCAGTCAGCCTGTAAGCTCTCACTGGTTGACCTTGCTCCACTCGTTTTCTCTTAGCCCAGCCTACCTCACAGAGTTGTGAGGGGGGAAATGGGGTGTGGGGAAACAGACCACTATACACCATCTTGTCTCCTTAGAGGAAGGGCAAGATATAAATGCTAGAAATAATTATTGTGAAGTAACTTCTTCAGGACCTATTACAAGCACACTTATGTGAATACCTTATGGGGGGGGATTTTTTTTTGCTTTGTTTTTAAGGAGGATCCCAGCATCAAGTGTCAGGCAATTCCATCAGAGACCGTTGTGTCTTCTGAGCAGATAGGATTCCTCATTTCAGAGGTGGGTCCTCTCAGCAAATGTGCCAAAGATTCGGTTTCATCTATGCAAACCAAATGCAGAGAAAGAAGGAGCAGCTCACAAAAGGGAAAATCCCCTGGTAAGAATGGCAGGTTTGCAGGGTTTGTTGAGACAAATGTATTTATACTGGATACTGGGTGTGTGTGCTGGCCACAGGTTTTGACAGCTGCTTTGTGTCCTTCCAATTTGACTAGTTATTCAGGACCGAATTAGCTCTCAAAAATGAAGCTCTACCCCCCCTCCCCCATTCACTATAATGCAAAATCTAAAAATGGCTGTAACTTTTTTTTCTTTTCACAAAAGTGAATGTAATTTAAGGGATAGCAAAAAAAAACCCCTCGAGTGGATTAAGCCTGCCAACTTGTAGTGAGATCATCCAGGAGTTTTCATGCAGAGTACCTTTAAAGTTTGATTTTTTAAAAATGAAAAGGTTACAGCTTTTTCGTTATCTGCCAGAATTGAATTCAATTTACAGGCATGGTCTCTCCTTCTAAGGGGATGAAGGCTGCCACATTTCACAGTGATAGCTGCAGTGGTTCTCCTGCAAGTGCAGAGTTTATCATCTGGGGGAGGGTACAATATGAATCATTGGGGTGGGATCAGGGTGGAAAAAAAGAGCATGGATCCCCAGGAAAGAGAGGAATGGGGAAATTTCACACATACACCCAGCAAGAACCATATTACTCTAAGTAATTGCTGGAGAGTGGACTTCTGCCCCCCTCCCCAACTTGTTCTCTGTGAGAGTTCTGTTCATTGACTTGCAAAAGAGAAAGCAAGGTGAGAAAAGAGCAGAGATCCCCAGGAAACATTAGAGCAACTCTGAAGCTTAGGGAGTCCCTGATCCACCTTAGGAACCCTTCCTGTTGGTGTGGTCCAAAAATATGAGAACCTTCCCTGAATCACCTTGATAATTCAGGGCACACACAGAGCTGATGCACACCCTTCCTGGATACACCACTAGGATATGGCTTTCCTCTGTTCCTTGGATGATTTGGAGTTATTTGTTCATCAGGCACCAATATTAATGATGGTTAACACTAACCAGAGTTCATTCCTAACCAAGAGTTGAAGTTGTTTAATAGTGGTTCCGATGTAACCTTTTAACCTTTAGCTGTGGTCAAAGAGACTAAGGAAGACTCTGAGCATGAAAGGGGAGCAGCCGAGGGAGGGAGGGTAGGATCTGCTGATCTGCTGCTGATCAATGATTAAGAGGCAGAGTTATATCTGTTAGCCCTGTCAGTAATACATGATGTAAATAAACGAAAGGACATTGTTCTAGATGAGTAGAGGACAAACTACATGTTAACATTACACTCATGTAATGAAATCTTGATCACCTCGTCTTCTTTGCAAGTCACCCCTGTAAGGGGTGCTTTGCACTGAACAAGGGTGTGGAAGAAAGGAAGAGCTTAATCTTTCCTTGGAACTCCCTGGCCCAAAGCCAATGCTGTTGTTAATTTATGAATTGCCTTTTACATGTGTCTCAAGGCAGTTTACAAATATATCTTAAATACAGCTAAGAACTGTTTTAAAACAGTACATAAACAACTCGAGATATGTTTGAAAACAATACAGAATGAACACCCAAAGCTGAGATCCTTGCATCCTGCAGGAAAAGCTTGTCAAAACAAAAATGTATTCAATTGTTTCCAGAAAGTACTGATAGTGGGTGCCTATCATACCTCAACAGAATGCTGTTCTGCAAAACGGGCAGCCATACTGAAAGCCCTGCTCTGACTTACTGTGGAGTGGGCTTCTGTTATTGCTGCCAGTGCTCTGGAACTGTTTTTAATTAACCAACATGGGTCTGGAACCCCACAAGGCAGGGATTGGTGAGGGAGTTTCAGGGGGAAAGTGACTGGCAAGGGAAAGGGTCAGCACTCCTTCCTGCCTCTTTAACATTTTAAATGCTTCCAAACGGAGATATTGAATTGCCCTTTCCATTCTTCCTAGATCTACATCTGCTAGTGGATGTGGCTTGCAAACAAGAGCATTTTCCAAAGGAAGAAGAATTAAGGGAGTGAGAACTTGATGGAAAGTATGTGCAAATGCTGAGTAGTGGCCAGCTGGGGAAGAGCAGTGCCTTTCACGCCAGGAGGACTTTGGAGGCTTTTCTGTTGTTAGTAACAAAATTCTCTCCTCCTATGCTCATTTTTGTTTCACATTTAAATAATCCCACCATTGTGTTTATTATACCTCTTTAGTAGGTTTTAATAATTTTACTGGTCAATTTCTCCTGATTTATTTGCCCAAATTACATACAAGTAGAAAACCTGGTCTCTTGGTAAATAGGAAAACGTAACACCCTCAGGGAGATGTCCCAGATGTGGAATGTTTCTTGTTTTGCACTGGAACATATACACTATGTTGCAACGAACAGCAACATCCCGCATCCCTAGGACTGTTCAGATTCCATTTGTGGACCATTTAAAGGTAGAGGGTTTTTAGAAAACAAATTGAACACAAAGGAATTTGAGGTCACAGGATCTGAGGTCCAAATGGCTCATCAATTATAGGAAAGGCACTCTGGGAAAGATGAGCTCATTTTCTAGGTATTACACAGGACATTTTCCTCTTTCTTGCATTTGTTCCTTTCCAATAGCAA
The DNA here is from genome assembly GCF_030035675.1 of Rhineura floridana. NCBI lineage: Eukaryota > Metazoa > Chordata > Lepidosauria > Squamata > Rhineuridae > Rhineura > Rhineura floridana. The sequence goes on along the minus strand of NC_084500.1, from coordinate 1,587,969 downwards.
GTATTGGCCTTTCTAGGAGTACAGCTGCTGGATATTTTATGTTAATGGAGCATTCTTGGGTTTTAATAATTTCCTCATTCTAGAGGCACTTTATAATAAATTGTTAAGGCAACTGTTGTTTTACTATATTGCTTAGCTTAAATATGTCTTCTCAAGCTATTTTAACTTGTTCAACATAATTGTATTTATTGATAATATATTTTAAAGAGCCATGTCTTTGTACTGATATTTATTTGTGTTGTAAGTATATTAGTATATATGTGTGTGAATGATGTAGCACAGTGAGAATGTGCTTCAATCTTGTTCACTCATATTTTCAGAGTCAGATTTCTACAACTGTGAAAAATGCATAAGAAAGTACTTGAAAAAGCAGAGAGAACAGACAGATCTGCAACTTATAGCTCTGTTACATCCATTATCTCCCAGTACCCTTGTGAATGGCAGGATGAACCAAGGTCAGATGTGCAAACTCGGCTGGAGCCTCAAGTCAGACAGATCTTAATGTGGTATCATTTCCTTCAGAACTGCCATTACATAGATTTCCAGATATTCTGAATATTTTGAGACGGCCCTCAATCAGTCTTCTGAGGCCCTGTGTGTCCATCTAGAAATCCAGTATTATTTTAAGGCAAGCTGTCAAATAGAGAGGAAAAATGCCATTGCAGTTGGGAACAATATCTAGCACCATCTCTGAAAGGCTGGATTTGAGTGGTATATGTTGTGCTCATGTTGTTGTCTGGACCCAAAATAGGGCTGCATACATACCAAACATTTAAAGCATGTGGCTTCTCCCAAAGAATCCTGGGAACTGTAGTTTGTTAAGAGTGCTGGGAATTGTAGTTGTGTGAGGGGTAAACTACATTTCCCAGGATTCTTGGGGGGAAGCCATGTGCTTTAAATGTATGGTATATATGCAGCCTAGGTTGGCAACTATTGTTGAGCTTCAAACTAGTGTTGATCCATATTAATGCAAATGACGTTTTTTCTTTGCCATGCCTGCATAGGATTATAGCAAAATATCTGCAGTAGTCCTTTTTGATGATCAGTAAAGTAAGAGCTTTCACATGGGTCTGCAGTTTTAACTCTAAATTAGGAAACGGTTGCATTTATTGTCTTTTTCCTGTCTACAGGCTAGTTTTTAAAAGAGGCCAAGGAGCTGGATCTCCTGCCATATTTATAGGCACAATTACTTGACTTGACTGACTCTTGAGCATTTGTAAGATGACAAAAGAGAAAGGACATTCACACTGTGTAAAGAAATCTGCATAGAAATCTGCACTATTGCTGAAACTAATAAAACTCTCGGGGTAACTCTCCAGAACAGCCTTCTCAGTGTTTCCACCCTTTTAGCCCAGATGTATGTAGTCAATAAACAATAAAGTGACTACTCCAAAGAAGCCTACTGTTTTGCTAGTTTGTTACTAGAAAGACTCATTTTAAATGGTGTAGTGAATTACAAAACACCCCACCCACAGAGTCTGAAAGGAAAGTGCACGTATCCATTGAATTGTCACGTTATTCTGTAACGGCACAATTCTGTCTTGATGATGCAAGAGCTGAGAGGCCTTAAGAAGTGGTGGAACTGTCATTTTGCCAGCGAAGATGGAGCTACACACCAGTATCCACTGTCAGAACTCCCCTTGTGTGCTGCTGGAAGCCTGACAGCGTGGATGTTCTGGAGCAGGCAAAACAGGGTGTGTGTATGTAACACAGAACAAGAACAGCCCTGTTACTCTTTATTGCTCTTTATTTAAAACAAGAAGTTAGAAACCATAATATATAACAGAACATAGATAATGAAAAATCATTAACTATCAAAGTTCAAACACTGTAGTACAAATATCCGTAATCAACTTGCCAAAACTGTACAAAGGATGTAGCTGGCTAAATGTTTGGATCCTGGCAATTTTTGAAAACGGTTTGCCTTCCCTTATTTAAGAAAAGGCAATTTTCCTCTGTAATTCAATTGAGTTTACTGGAAAATTAGGTTTGGTCATGGGTTTCTTTACTCTGCTTTAGAAACCTGAATGTTATCACCAGTGCAATATACTACATGTGAAGCTACAACTTCAGGTTGCAATCTTGCTTTAAAGTTTCCCGTCTGCCCTACAGTATTACTCACCTAGTGATGTCAAAGGGGAATAATAGTTGAATTCCAGGTCTCTGACATCATCGTGACCTGAAGTCTTCTTTGCAGTGGCAGTTAGGGAAAAACCTACTGAATCTAAATTAGCAAGGACTGGAAAAACTGTGGGCATGCAGTCCTTCCAGTCGTGGATCGATCCCTGCTTCAGTGGGGAAGTAACTTTTAGATACTGACCTCTGTGCTGTGTAAAGCACCACAGTGAAGCTGGTGAAGGCCACATTGGCAAATGAAGGTGCTCTAACACGTTTGTAGGATTGTGCCTTTTCATTTCCATCTTGCATGCAGTTGTTTGGCAGGAGGAGCAAGTAAAGCTGACTTGCATAGGACAGAGGATTTGGTTGTGAAAAGCGAGGTGGAGGCTGTGCTTGAATGCAGTTTAGGAGTGGATCAGGAGAGGGAGTCCAGGAGCTCTGAGAACTAGATTTAGGGGGTGGGGTCACTGCCTTTGGCTGCTCCACCCTCACTTTGTGTCAGCAGGTAGAAAGTGCTTGCAGTCCCAGGGGAGGGAGGCAGAGAGCAGAGAGCACAAGCTACTAACCACAGGTTTTTTGGAGGGTTTTTTGCCTCCAAGGAGCTGATCCAGTAGGGCTTTTTCTGGAAAGAAAACTCTCCCACGGCCTCTGCAGAACTGTCCAAGTCCACTCCACCACACGGCTCCCTGCTGCTCCTTTGAAGAATGATCACATTCTCCCTAAGAACAACCTTCTAAAGTTTGCTGCCGGATTTCTGCTGTTTCGAGCAACTTTTTTCTTGTTCTCTGCTTAGACTTGCTTACACTATCCGCTGAAAGAAGGGGAGACTGTTCTGCTCAAACTCAAAAGGAGTTTTCAGAAGTACTCCTGGATTCCTAGCAAGACTTTTTAGGTTGCTTTGGAAGCTAGATTTCTGCCACGCCTGGCCCACGAGCCTTCAGCCTGGAGTCCTTTTTTCCTTCTGATTCAGACTGTGGAATTTCACATTTTCCTGTATACAACCTTCTCTGAGTCTCCTCACTCTCCCCTTGCCCCCTGAAATCTGTAGGTAAGATTCAGCACACATTTTGATTTATAATTGAAATATTTTTTATCCAGGATTTGTAGGAAAGCTTCCAGCTGTTACTTATCCCCCACGGATTCTTGGAGGCAGACTACATACCAGGTTTGCGCACCGCTTTAAATTCTTTTTCCCTTTACTTGAGTGAACAAACAATTTTGCTGATAAATGTCTATGCCTTTCTGCAGTTTTGAAGATTTCCTGTGGATTATTTTTAATGTTTAGGATGCATTCATTTATGCTTTCAATAATGCACCTCTAAAAGCGGATATATTAATTCCGGGATTTGCACAGGAATGAAATAAAACACACAGGTGTCTCTCTGTAGTTGTTTTTCCTGTTTGGGGCCTTTTTAACTTCCGAGATCTTTTAACTTCAGATGAAAAACATCTGAGCAATGCCGTGTTCCTTTGCTGAATTTGGGGAGCTGAAGATTATACCATCTATATTAAAAATGACAAATCGATGGAAAATTCCAACCTAGAAAATTTATTTTAATAGCCACAACTAGGTGACTGAAGTGTTGGCATCAGAGGCAGGCAGAAATAAACAGATGATGAAGAAGCCAACAACAGTGATTTCATTTAACACGTGAAAACTGTCCTAATTCCTAAATGGAGCCCCTTCCCAGTTGCCCTTGTCCTTTCATGTTTGGCATCTATAGACGAGAGAGACAAAGATAGTTAATATTATGGGAAAGGCAACTCACCGTTCAGAAGTCAACAAGAGTTGCTAAGGGCATCTGATACCAGGGGATTGGCCCTGTTTGCCATCCTAGGATATAAGAGACTAAAAGGATTTAGGAAGCAGAGATTGTCTTCCATGGGGAACAGTCTCTTTCAGACTGCCGGCTCCAACACTCTTCCCAGAAGGACCCGAGAGTTCTTCATACCATACGCGATTCATGCCCCTTTGGTTCTGCTTACAATGTCTGAGTTCATCTGGAGGAGGAGGAGGAGAAGGACCTGATCTGGGGTGCTTGTAATCTTGTGAAGCTCGAGGCCTTTATACACGTGGCACGAAGGAACCTTCATTGTGAGGGGGAAGCAAGGAGAGCCTGGAGGAAAGGACGCCAGCAGGTAACTCTCCTTTGCGTCGTGTTTGCCCCGTTGACTGCAGCTGCACGGAGGGCTTTTAATCCTCAACAATTTTCCCTGCTGTTGGAACCTGCTGGTGGGGTGAGGAAGCATTCCTGAGCAGTATGTGTGGCCAGAGCGCACTGCTGCAGCTGGGAGCATGAGTGTTGGCCCCCAGCTACAGCTGGCAGTCATCTGGCCTTGGCTGCTAATGGCTACACTGCAGATACGGCTGGGCTATTCAGGACTGGCTCTGGTGGCAGCCATGGAAGCCGAGCGATCTTTGGCCCAGAAGGCAATCATTCGGGTGATCCCTTTGAAGCTGGAGCCCCTCACGCTGGAAGGAGTCTTTGCTAGTGTTGCCGAGGTCACTCCAGCAGAAGGGAAACTGCTGCAGGTAAGAGGACCTTTATTCTGCCCTCCCCTCCCCGTGCTATCCGGTGGTTGGCCTGCTGACTGCAGAGGTCTTTCCTTTTGCCAGGTAACTAAAGTCACAAGAGCTTTCTCCTGGAGGTGCCCATCTGGCAGCTTTGCAATGTTGTTTTTGATGTATACCCTGTGTTTTACAAGTACCCCTCTTGTGGCTGTTAAGTGAGCATAAATTGGGTAGGAATATATTGCTTCCATACAAAGTGTTAAGACTCTTTGTGAATGAAATACGCAGGCACCAGATGCACTTGCTCTTTGCTGGACACAGCAGTTTGGTCTTCCTACACAACAATCACATTCAGAATTCTCTTTTCCTTACACATCCAGATTACTGTCACATCCAAACATTAGAGATCTGCCCTGTACCTACCCCGATGAGATGTTCTGAAGTGATGGTCATCTTCTCATGAGTTCCCATGATGACTCACAATCATCAGTCATGGGTTCTCTTATTTTGATCCTAAGGGAGAGATCCTTGAGGGAGCTTCTCACAAGCTTTGCAAGCAAGAGCCAAATGGGAAAATCCAACACTCCTCGTTGCGAAGTTCACTCTATTGTGATCAAGCGCAGCTGCTGATCTGGCTTCGTGTGCCATCTTGCCTTGCAACCTGTGACTCACCTCGCAGGGTCCTCACATGACTTGAGTTCATTGTTCTCAAGCTGAGTAGCACGGAGCCCAACCAATGCCCATATTTTACCAAATCCAGTTCAGAAGGTTTACTCAGTGACAAGCTGCACTCAGTCAGATTCAGTTGGATTGAAATTGAAATAGTAAATGAATTGAAGCAGCTCTGTGTGGTTTGGTGGTTACTTTGGAGACAGAGAGAAAAAGCATTTGCCAGTTTTATTGGAGGCTTAAGAATGCCCACGCGGTTCAAAGTGTTAAGATCCAGGAGTTGGGAGCTTAAGAGTGCAACTGCCCAAGAACATGAAAAAGTGTGTGTCTTCTGTTGGGTTCCTCTCATGAAAGCTTAACTTGGCAAACAAGTGTGGTGGAGCATCTGCATGTGCAAGGTCCCGGCTTAAATCCCTAGCACCTCCAGTTCAAAGGATCTGAGCAGCGCTACAACCGCTGCCTGTGACTTGGAGAGCTGCTACCAGTCAGACCAGAAAATGTTGGGGTAGTTGGACCAATTTTCCAATGCGGCGTAAGGCGGCTTCATAGGATGATATGATGTGAACCCTTGCTCATTTTGGGAGTGCCCATTGCTTTGAATGTAGAAAGTGCCTGGTTCAGTCCCTGGCTTTGCCCATGAAAGGATCCCTGGGTAGCCAGCCAGCAAAGGCCTCTTTCCTCCTGAGATCTTGGAGAGCCGCTGCCAGTCAGAGTAAACGGTACTGACTAGAAGGACCAACAGCACAAGACAGTTTCATACATTGCATTGTAATTTTTCACAGTGTTCACTGGAGGTCTGATGCTTAGTAAATGATAACAGCATCAGTGCTAAATGTTGGCCTTGGATCCTTTTTTCAGGCGGCTTTTGGCAAATCACAATAATTAAATTCCTGAGATGCAGAATCTTACCTGGCAGAGATTACTATTTAAAATTTTGTCCCGCCCTTCCTCCCAAAAGGAGCCCAGGGTGGCACACAGGAGATAAAACACTAAAAAAACTTAAAACAGCTAAAAAAACCAAACATGTGAATGAATAAGTTGTTTCTGAGATAGAACGTCTCTGATCATCACAAGTGAGATGAAGGCTGCAGCCTCCTGCACGCTTACACAGTGGAGCCAGAGAACTGTCTGTGGGTCAGGTCAGATCTGGCCATCTTCATCTTTTCTACCCTGAATGTCCATTAATATTACTCACTGTATTTGTATCCCCCCTTCCTTTGTCCAAGGAGCTTGGAGAAATGTCTATAGCGTACGTAGTAATTTGTCCTGTTTTAACCTAAGGACAATCTCCTGTGAGGTAGGTTAAGCTGAGCGCTAGTATTTATTTATTTTGCATCATCAATGTGTGTGACAATTTGCAGAAAATGGGGGGACTGGCCCCTGCCAAAAGGGGTATCCACCCCAAAATTTGGCATAGGGGAATTTGACAACAGAGGAAGGGAAGGGAAGAGTATGAAACTACTCTGTTTACACATACTGAGGTTTGGTGGTTAAGTTATAGTACAGCATGGAAGCAAGGTGCTGAAAAGGTAGATTTTAAGGGGGGAGTTGAGGAAGTAAGTGGCGGCCATCCTGCAGGTGTTGTGGGGAGCAGATCCAAAGAGGGAAAAGGGGAGTTGGCTGACTCCCTGCTCCAAGTGCATTAGGGATGGAAGGATCTCAATTATCTCATTTTTCCAGTCTTAAATTCAGTTCTCCACCTTTCTGCATCAATTTGTGAATTTCTCTTCTTAAGAAAAAAAACCCTCCTGAACATTCTTCAGCATTTTAATGCAGTTTTCTCCTAATAAACACATTTTTGTATGCAGTTTTGACAGTTGTGCAGATTTTTGCAAGCAATTTCCCGTGGCAGAATGCATTTTTGTATGTTGTTTTCACCGATATATTCATTTTTATGCACACCTTCCCCTAACTCATGCACTGCATTTTTATAAACATTGCTTGGAGAACGGCATTGCAAAATGCAGAGAAGTGTGAGTTTCAAAGAGGGGTTGTGTTTCTGCTCTGATATTGTTTGGAAATGTGTGGATTTGGTGAGGGTCAGCTTTACATGCCAACTGGATTGAACTTCTCCCCCATCCTTAGTGTACATCATGCTGGCTTTCAAAAATGTTGTTTAGAGCTACAGGTCTCTGCTGGGACTCAGCACTGGAGAGGGTGGGATTCAGTCTCTGTCTTTCTTTATTAGGGTTAGATCCTGCCTTTCCTCCTAGAAGGAGCGCAGCGTGGCAAACAGTAACCAATAAAACACTGAAAATGTCTTTTTAAAAAATTTTTTAAAAGAAGCATCTTTACAACATTTTTTAAAAATTTTTAAAAAATATTTAAAAACATCTTTCAAAATATTCCAATGGAACTGCAGATGCCAATACACTTGTGGCTTTAGCAACAGCCAGGTAGGCTAGATTACTGTTCTGTGCTCTGCATGGGACTGTCTTCAATAAGCGCAGAATAAATTGACAGGGCTGGTTTTAGCCTTCAGAGCCTGAATTGGTCTGGGTCCGGACTATCTTAATATTGGCCCATATGAACTTAGCTGGGCCAGCATTAGAGGCCCTCAGCTATGCCCCTCCCTGTCCCACTTTCTGATGTGTGCCAGGTGGCCACACAAGAAATAAGGTGGTATCCAGTAAAGCTCTACTCAGAGTAGGCCCATTTAAATTAATATACCTAAGTTAGGCATGGCCATAGATTTTCATGAGTCTTCTCTGAGTAGAACTAACACTGGGATGCAACCCAGAACCCTTTGCATCGTTAGCACTGAGGTTATGTAACACCCTCCCAAGGGACACCAGTCTGGTTCCCTCACTTTTTACCTTCTGGCAGGCAGTAAAACCCCAGGTATTCCAGCGTGATTTTCAGATAGGCAAGACTGATGATTGCAGAGTGCACCCTTTTGACTGATCTGTTGGCTGCTGGATATCTGTTCTTACGGCCTTTCGGCTGTGTTGGTTTGACCTTTTGCCAGTTATAAATTGTTTTATAATCTTTTTATTGCTGTGATCCGTCGGGGGGGGTCTTTTAGCTGGAAAAAGTAAATAAAGAGCAAGTAACTTATGAGCCCATGGTGGCACCCAGAGGCTCAGAATCTGTCAGCTGCCCCTCACCTCATGGTAAGGCCACCTCTGAATCCATTCTGGAAGCAAGGCAAGGACACGGTCAAAGACTTTCTTAGGGGAGTGGATGGGCCACGTTGCGTGCCTCTGATCAGTCTGCGTGCTCCCAGAGTTTCAAACAGGCTGATATCTTATAGCTCATCCAATCACAATCAATAGGGGCCAGCACCAGCGGCGGACCTCTGTGGCCATCCTACCCTTAGAAGCAGCTTCATGCCTTGTTTCTTTTTAAATGTACGTCCCGCTTTCCCAGTGAGAGGGATGGGAAATTGAAAAGCCAATAATAAAATCCTTAAAAAAAAAAGGTAAAAGGCAGCCTGAACAAGAAGGAGCAGTTCATCTATTCCAGAGGGAGGTCATCGTTCCCACAGCGGCAGAGCCAAGGCTGTGAAGGTTCTGCTTCTAACAGCATGCAGTGGTTGAATTGCACGGGTAGGTGTTTTGATGAATGATGATGGACACAAGAAGGCTGTGTCGGTCTTTATCGGTCAAACCCTGCATCTTGAATTGTGCATGGGCACACACCAGTTGTCAGGGCAGCTAAGGGGAGTCTGCACGCACTCCCCGTTTCCTGACATTTCATAGGAGATGGGCTGCTGCATTTAGTGCTAACGGAAGATTGTGTGATGTCTTCAAGGGCAGCCACATAGAAAGTGCATTGCAACAGTCCAGCCTGGAAACCGCACATGATGATTTGCAGGGTGTCTCAAGGGAAACGGCGCTTGATCTTTTGAGGGATCCTTTCCACACTGAGAGGGCAGGAAGTGGCTGCTGTTCGGGCACATCCTTCCATCTGCACTACAAAAGATACCCAAACACAGGTCAGAACCTGTCTGGTTGAGCTTCTGCGAAATCATGGGTTCCAACTGCTCAATGACAGGACGTTGCTTGAGTGGCAAACGGAAGGCCAGCTCGGTCTGCGGGGAAGAGCCACTGCAGCGTAAGAAAAGGAGGGGCCTTTGTGTCATTTGGAGCCGGAGTTGACGGTATAGGCAGCGGCTTGGTGCAATGGGAGTGTGGAGTGTCTCCCATATCCCGGTGTTTTCAGCAGGAATGAGGCTGGGAGATGAGGGAAGGAGTTGGGGGAAGCCTTGCACAGGACCGAGATCGGCAACTCTAAGCTCTTGGGCCAAAATATGCCCTCCCTGCCAATACAGAGGGAAGAGGGCCATGCGTAGAGAGACACTTAGATGTGTAGGGCTGTGAGCCTGGGCTTATCAGACGTCCGTTGCCAGAAGGAGAGAGGGGCTTGCCTGTTCTTCTCCACCGGCCAGTAGAGACAGGAGGTTCCACATGCCATCAGTCAGTAGCAATTATGTAGTGGCAAATTCAGAAATGTAGGGCCCCTTCATGCTCGTCACAACCACGCCCCCTCCTTTTGCTGCTGGGTTGAGAATGAGATCATTGTTAGTACCTTCTCCCACAACAACATCCCTAGAAGCCAATAAGCATGAAAGGGGAGAGGGTTAGCTATTGAGAAGGGTCTTCTCAGTGGCTGGCTCGCCTCCTTTCACTCGGATTGGCTCCACTCAGCAGGAAAGGACAAGGAAGCATGTTAGAAGACTCTTCTCAGTGGCTAACCCCCAACCCTGTCACGCTGATTGGCTTGTAAGACCTTGGAGACATAGAGACCCTTATCAGAAGGAGGGAAGGGAATTGAGGAAAACTGGGAGCTGAAGGTGAGGGCTCAGAAGGGCACGCAATGTCAAGCCTGAGTTGCTCAAGGTGAGTTTAGGAGTGCCCCCCTGTTTCATTTTAATCCAGTGGTGGTGATGGTGGTCTCACGTAACACCAGACCTGAGGAGAGGAGAGTGGGAAGGGTATGTGGTCCTCAAGGCCTGATTCTGCCATACATCATGCCCCAAAGTGGGCATGATTCAGAACAGAACCTAATCCGCTCCCTTCTCTTTTTTAATTTAACAAATGCCAGCCCTATTGTCCTAAATAGCGTTGGATTAAGAACGCTCAGCCAGGTATGAAGACTGGAGGCCAGCGTCCCTTACGTCAATGCAACTTGAGAGAGAATTAAAAGCCCATGGAGGTTTTAAGCTCAAATCACTCAGAGGGTGGTTCGTCCATGTATATATTCACCCCAGGGGGCCGCACAACTACAGTAACCTCAAAAAAACCTTTCTGCCAGTCTTAACCCAATGATTTCATTTTCTTTGGGGCACTCCATTTCACACTGTCTCTTGTTCTCACTACCACAGTCTGTGCACCTCCATGTCTGTTAAGCCCCCTGCATGCCGTGGGACTTGCTCTCACTCTCTCCTTCTGCACCTCCGTTGCTCAGTCACTTCTTTTTCTTCCCTCGGGTTTTCCCCCCTACGTTGTTCCTGTCTCTCTCCACCCTGCCTTCTCTACTTCTCCTTGCTCTGCTCTGGGGTAAAAACACACAAGGCTTTTGGTCTCCCAGCAATTCATACCATGAGGTGGCCTGTGCTGGGCAACGTGGCTGGCTGGCCAGCTGCAATGGGCCAGAAATACTGGCACCACTTCGCCGTGTGCCTCTGAATCCAGGAACATTTTTCTCCATCCCCGCTCTTGATGGGCTTGTAAGGAGGTGTCTGAAATCCCCCCCAGGGATGCATGAAGTCAGCCTGCAGGCCTTACGTCGCAGAGGCCATGTTTAATTGAGTGATATCATCTAGGAGATTTGTTCTGGACTAACTACCACTTTTTTCCCCCAATGAGGAAAGGAATGAGACTTCATACGGCTCAACATTCCTTTGCGGATAGCCGTGCAGGAAATCGCCTATTTACTGTGCTCTTGAATGTAGCAAGGAATGTAAGAGCCTAGAGAATACCCAATTGCCATCATGGCTATCGGTATCGTCTGCTTGATTTCAAGCTGGAAATGGGCATGATCAGACAGGGTGAAGCCTGATCCACAAGTGCAAAATTGAGGTGATATGTCCCTTGTGTGGGCAGCGGAGGCTGCTGTCCATTGGAACTGGAAGGGCAGAAGGCGGGGAGCCCAATTGGAGATGGTGCTGGAGCCCATGACAGGCAGAGCCAGCTAAGTCTAGTTTGGTCTCCATTTCCCTCCTTGCTGAGTTCTACAAAGGTCCATGCTGAGGCCTACAGAGGATCACAGAGAGCGTCTCCCCTGGGCTGGTTGTAAGTAAGAAGGCTGGCAGGTGGGGGTTGGCATGGAAGTGCCCCATTTACCCAAGTCCCCGTGTGTGGGGGCTGTATCACCAAGAGTTTCACATTTAAAACCTTTTCCTCTCCCCCATTCTTTCCTAATTTTGACTTGACATTTCTGTCCAGATTGCGCTGCATCTCGAAACATTTAAATATGAGTCTCAAGCACGTTAAAATAATTTGTTGGCTTGCTTACAATGTGAATTTACGCCACCACGGAGGAGCGATTGGTGACTTCTAGGACATGTTCTCAGTTCCACAGTGAGGACCCAAGACCTGTCCAGCACCCTGTGTAACCTAAGGGTGTGTCCTCAAACTGCAGTGTGGAAGGTACGCAAAGTCTCATTGGCAGCTGAATCTGTGTTGACAGTTTTTATGAAGGCAGAAGGACTGAAAAAGACTGATCTAGAGCCCCAGGATAATAACAGCAAGCAGGGCTGTTATGTGTTCCCATGGCACCAACATAGAACAAGTGTGGAATGTAGTATTGGGCACATAAACCTGCTTTTGTTTAAAAAACAAGATTCTAGCCCTCATGGTTGCAAAACTGCATATTTGGGAGGATGATATTTAGCACTGGGTAGATGTAACCCGGACAGAAGAACAGTGGATGCAGTGACCAAATTCAAGGAGCAATATCATCTTCTATATAGCGGGAAATCTCCTTGAATTTGGAATCAGGGAGGACTGTAAGAGACACCCTGCATTGCTTGCTTTTTAAACATTCAACTACATTTGTGCAATGTATTAAATATCTAGTTACTTGGATGCTCCATGTCGTAAGAGTTGACATTCCTGCTGCCTGATAAGATCACCCCTATTTTTCTTAACTCATAAATAGATTGGTTAACAAGTACAACAGCCCTGTGACTGGTTTAGCATGAAAAAGCCGCCATTCAGAGGCTCTTAACTGCAGGAGGAGACCGGTAGTGAGCACGGCCCATTTGGATGAATTTAAGTCTCCGATGACTCCTCACTCCAAAACGAATGAAGGAACCTCCCTGGAGGCCAAATACAGATGTTAAACGATGCCAGGGACAAGATGTTATCTTGTGGTGGCAAGATCATTCCTGGGGGCAAAACAGCCGTTATTCAGCACTGCCTTCTAGAACTACCCTCTCAGGTAGGAACAGAACGGAGTGCGCAGCTATTTCCCAAGATTCCTTAGGACTTGAGGGGCAGCATCTCTACTGAGACAGGACAGGAGAATCATCAGGGTTGCGTTTTTGTGTCAACCTCCAGACACAGATCATTGCCCAGGGACAACAATGTAGGCCTATCTCCAGGAGCCTTCATTTAGAGAGAAATGGGCCCAGGAAAATCGGTTCCATTCTTTCAAAGAATACATGGAACTGGTTCACACACCCAACTAACTGCCTTGCTCACAAATGGTCAGATGAGCAGATGGTCAGAACTGAAATAAATACACCTGAGACTAAGGATCCTGTCCAGCCCCTCAACACCCCCCAGTGACCACAAGACCAGAGCCCTTTGGTGTTCAGACAGTCCTTGGTCCCTGATCATGAACCATGCTTGTTGTGACACTCTAAATGGACCACTTCCTTTGGCTGGTGAAGACTCTCTCTCTCAGACACACACACACAAAGGTTGTCACAGAACAGGGACGGGTGATAAATTTAGTTCAGGTGGGTATGCATTTTAATGCAGCTACCTAATTTGCACTTTGAACAATGCATGAACTGAAATGCAACTTTCTTTTGAAATTTGCACTTACCTGAATTTTGCAACACAGTTCTCTAGCCAAGTAATGCATACAAAAATGCATATCTTAAGGGAAGATGTGCATAGGGATGCTGGTATTCATTAAAACAGTGTGCCAAAATGTATTGTATAAGGAGAAACTGTGCCAATAATGTGCATATGAGGAAAATGTACAGCCAAATGCTGACGAATTTTCATGAGGACTTTTTTAAAAATTGCAAACTGATGAAAAACTTTAGAGAATTGAAGACGGGAAAAATGAGAATCTGAGAGAAACTGACCCTCCCTAGATGGGGAACCTGTGGCCCTGCAGGTGTTGCAGGATTCTACCTGTCAGCCTCCCTGGCTGTGGCTGATGGGAGCTGGCATCTAGCTGCATCTGGAGGTTCAGAGCATCCCTATCCTGCCATAGAGGCCGGGTATTTTCTACCTTGGACTTTGGTTTTTTGAAACAAGGATGAATCAAGCCAGAGTACATCTACTGGAATTGACAGTGGTCTTTTTTTTTAAGCACTTGTCTTGGATCTGTTTGAGACTGCAGCTCCCATCAGTGGAGGCTATCCTGTTGGGGCTTGGGGGGCACTGCCCCATCAGTCTCAGTCTACCCTCAGCCACCCCCACCCGCTGCCTTCTTGCTTATAGCCAGTCCCTAGGATGTGGACAAAACTCAGCTGAGTTGTTTCTGCCTGCCATTGGCTCTGTGGGGCTTCCTGCCTTCCGCTCTGTCGGTCTGAAGGAGTGCCAGCCACCACTGACTCCCGTCAGCATGGCTGTATGATGCTGGGGCTGATGGGATTTGTAGTCCAAAACATCTGGAGGGCACCAGCGTGACAAAGGCTGCATATATCATCCAGCCTTGAGAAGCGAAGACTGAGGGGAGATAGGATACCACTCATCAAGGACTTGAAAGGTTGTCACATACAGGAGGGCTGGGATCTCTTCTCGATTGTCCCAGAGTGCAGAACATGGAATAGTGGGCTCAAGTTGCAGGAAGCCAGATTTTGACTGGACATCAGGAAAAACTTCACAACTGTTAGAGCAATATAACAATGGAATCAATGACCTAGAGAGGTAGTGGGCTCTCCGACACTGGAGGCCTTCAAGAGGCAGCTGGACAGCCAGCTGTCGGGAATACTTTGATTTGTATTCCTGCATTGCGCAGGGGGTTGGACTTGATGGCCTTATAGGCCCCTTCCAGTTCTACGATGCTGTGCCACTCCCCACTCCCGCTGCTAAATTTACTATCATAACCAGGGGGCATGACAAAGCTGACCATTGCTGCTTCTGAAATCTCATTTCACCCCCTATTTAAAGGCCTCCCAATCATTCTGAATGCACCATGGGCCGTAAACTTTTTAATGGGTATCTTTAACTTCCCTTGCCCATTGTCCGCATTTCCTTACTGCTGATTTGTATAATTATTAACCAATAAGTGGGCTTTTGGGCACAAAGGTCAATCGGCCTATGGGGAGGCCTTTGAAACCATGCCGGTCATGGGGGCAGACCCTCCGCTGGTCAGCCCTCACGTGAAAAGGGATGCATTTGATATTTCAAAAGGGTTAACTCGGGCCCAGCTGGCAAACTGTTCTTTAGCTTACACAAAGACTGTGTGGATGCAAGGCATCGCAGCTCCTGATTGGCCGCTTAAAAGTAAACTAAAAGCAGGTGAATTCCCCAGGGAAAGGTGTCCAGTTGTGGAACCCTCTCCTAGAGTTATTGCTTGTGGAAACAAAGCACTTTGCGGGTTTCGTGAATGAGAAACTCTCCTTGCAAAGGGGAGAACTTTCTGATGGAGAAGAGTGGGACATGTGGCTTTCTTACGATCTTGCATTTTCCCGTGCACCCTCCCAATCTATAAAAATCCGGCGTATGCACACACACAGCGCACACAAGAGTTGCAATGCTTTCTTATCTTGGCTTTTCCCAACAGCACCAGGAGAGTAAACATGGAGTTCTCTTTCAACCTTTTGCTTCCCTCCTGCTGTTCAGAGCTGCATGCTCTCTCTCTCTCTCTCTCTCTCTCTCTCTCTCTCTCTCTCACACACACACACACACACACACACACACACACCTCTGCAACCTCTAGGTCTTGACTCAATCTACCGTGAGAAGAGAGATCAAATGAGGAAGAAGAGTCCTTGTGCAAACCGCCACTCCTGTCTTCAAATCTGTAGGGATGAGGGGATTTCCCCCCAATTCTGCCTCTTACTGTTCTCCTCTGTTCTGTGGAACCCTTCCTGTGACACCCCGATTTAGCTAGGAGGAATCTGAAAATCAGTTCTAGACAGGAATGTAGTGGCAAATTCAGAAGTGCAGGGTCCCTTAGTCACAGCCACACACTCCTTTTTTGCTGCAGGGTTGAGAATGAGATCCTTGTTAATTGTTCTCCCACAACAACAGACATCCCTAAGAACCAATAAGCATGAAAGGGGAGAGGGTTTGCTACTGAAAAGAGTGTTCTCGTGGCTGACTCACCACCTTTTCATTTTAATTGGCTCCCCTTCTAAGATTATACAACCTTCTAAGATAATAGAATAATCTGGCCAGGCTTGAATGCTGCTTTCTGCTTCTCTATCACTGTCCCCGTTTGACTATCCTTTCTCACTGTCAGAGATATTGCTTGAATTTCTGAATTCATTGTCTACACATTTATTTCCTGCTGCTACCAAACTGCTTGATAATATAGATGGGATGCTGTCCTCGGGATTCACCTTCTCTTCTTCTGCAGTTACAGAATTCTTCCTCTCCACAGCGTGGCTTTTTGAAGGAGGAACTAATAGGAACTCCTGTCACTCTGATTGGCTCCAATCAGCAGGAAAGGACAAGGAAACATGTTAGAAGACTCTTAACATGGGAAGGCGAAGAACAGAGGAACAGGAAATGAGTCCAGAGACACTAAGAACAGGGGTGTAGTCATCCAGGGTCACAAGGGGTCATGGGCCCATTACTTTTGGGGGGATCAGGGTCCTAGCCAAGTCCCTGTGTATGAGCCAATCAGCATTAAAAGGGAGTGTGTTCGCCACTGAGAAGAGTCCTTGTCCTTTTGTGCCGATTGGAGCCAATCAGAGTGATAGGAGGTGAGTCAGCCAGTGAGAAGACTCTTCTCAGTAGCTAACACAGCCTCCCCTTTCATGCTGACTAGCTCCTAGGGTTGTCTGCTGTAGCGGAGAGTGGACTCATGAGATGACAGGGAGAGCAAGAGTCGAGAGAAAGGGGTGTGTGGCTGCGAGGGGGTGTGGTGTGACTACCATGAATGTGCCACTACACTACTGCCTAAGAGTACTCGTCTAGCACCTGAAGGAAGGTCAGCACAGGTTAAGTCACAAGAACAGTCTAGGAAGCACAGAGGTCCCCCTTTCCCCATGCAACCCCGCAGGAAGCTGAATTGCATCCCAGCGCTTCCAACATGTACCAGCCTTCCCTGACCTAGTGCCCTCCACACTCCCATCAGCCGCAGCCAGCATGGCCCTATGGTGCTTGGACTGATGGGAGTTGTAGTCCAAAACATCTGGAGGGTAGCTGGCTGGTGGAAGGCTGGTAAATACAAGTGCAGCAAGGTTGCTGTTCTGTGGTATTTTATGCAGCAAGTGCAGTAATGCAGAAAGTGGCAGACCCAAGGGGCCCCAAAGCTGCGTTGTGCTCCACACACATTTTGGAAATTAAAAACAGCACAGCTGAGAATTCCTAATGCTTTCCTGTCGCTTTGGAAGCAAGCACGGGCAAATTGGAACTCCCAGGTCTGCAGTGGAATCCAGGGAACCCTGCAAAGGCATCCCGCGCTGCAGAACGTTGGAGCGAGTTTTAAGAGGGCAGTGTTGCAGCCGCAGCCGCCACTTCTGCGAGAACATGAACAGGCATGCACAAATATTCCTCGCATTTTTTCTTCTCCCTCGTAACAATTATTTCTTTTTTCTTTCTTTTTTTAAATGGCACAGAGGCTCCAAATTAGATTTCCATCTTTGTTTGAAGTACCCACAGATGCCTCCATACTAGGAACGTGTTTGGGGTTGGAAGGTCAGGAAGAAAGGGACTGTGGTGATGGTTGAGAACAGTGGGGGAGAGCAGGGCGAGGTTTTCTGTGACCCTACATGCACTTGCTTCCGATATAAGCCTCACTTCCAAGTAAAAATGCCTAGGGTCAGTTGCAGGTCTCCAGTCCTCCTAAGCATAGAATCATCGAGTCGGGATTAGGAATGGGGGAGAGATTTGATTCCATTCACATTTGAAGGCGAACCTACTGAATGTGCACTTTCCAAAGCAATATGAGAACCGTCCTTTGCAATTCGTGCTTCTCTGAATTTTGCAGCGCAGTTCTCCGGCCAAAGAAAGTGTACAAAAATGTATATATTATTAGGGTAAAAGCGTGCATTAAAAATGCAGATATTTGTGGAAACAACACACAAAGGGAAGATTGCTTTGTGAAAAAAGGATGTATTAGGCAAAATTGCGCCCAGACATGTGCATAGTAAGAGAAATCTGCACTAAAATGTTGATGAATTTTCACAAGGACTTCTTTTTAAGAAACAAATCACAAACTGGTGTGGAAATATGGAGGGAAAATGCGCAACTGTGAGAAACCCCAAATGACATAGTTGGAAAGGACCTTGGGGGGTCATCTTGTGCAGCCCCCTCCTCAATGCAGGATCTACAACACAATGATGCAGCAACTACCGCCTCCTGAAATATCTCCAGCAAAGGAGAGCACTGCCAACCACCACCTGGGCAATCTGTGTTGCAGCGCGTGTTGGCACGGTCCAGGAAGGCGGTACTGAAACAGGTTCGAACAGAAATAATCCAAGCCAGGCAAAGTACTTTGTAAGAGTCTTTTACTGACATTAAGTTTCTCAAACGCAGTCCTCCTTCCATACAACATTCCCCCACACCAGAGCTGCCGTGAGTCCTCCATCCCTCCGATGGAGACTCCTTACCATTAGGAAATTTCAAATGTTTAGCCATAACTGTCTTCTTTGCAATTTTCCCTCTTGATTCCAGTCATTCAGAAACAGAGGACTCTGCTCCATCTTCTGAGTGACTGACTGCTCTTCAGGGAATTAGGTTGTAAACATACTAGTCGCCTACAGCAAAGCGTTTCCATTGGCCACACCTGGAGGGGGAACGACTTGATCTGCCAATCAATTGCAAAACCTTTTTGAAGCTGAATTTAAAGCTAACAAACAAAACCCACACTCGAGCTGCTCCTTTTACAGTAAAAAAGGGCGGTGTTTGTTGTGTGCCCCCGTATTCAGAAGAGAGAGGTGAAGATGCGCCGGAACTGGCAGAACAGGGAGTGTGTCTCTGCCCTTAAAGGCCACCAAAGGCTGTTCGTGATTGAACTTGGGACCTTCTGCATGCAAAGCAGATGTTCCTCCACTGAGTGGCGGCCCTTCCCAGCAGCTTGTCAACATCCTCCTTAAAATGTGACACCCAGAAGCGACTGTAATCCTCCAGATGCATCCTAGGCAATGCCTCCTCCTTATCAGAATATAAATCCGTCTGCTTCCACTGAGATGAACATCCAGATCAGCTATTGGATCTGACCTGCACATGCACAGGTAGAATAAAATGATCTGGTGTTTGGAGCGGCACTTCAAGCAGAGAAGGTTGCCATGTTTAGAATGGAGGTTTATAAAATTATGCGTGGTGGGGGAATTGTTGCCTTCTCTCATAATTCTAGAACTTTGGTTGACAGCAGATTCGGGGCAGCAGAGCAGAATGAAAAAAGGACAATCCACTTACGGAGCAGAGGACCATGCCCACTGGCCATGGTGCTAGATGGGACCTCCATGTGCAGGTGCAGTCTAGCTCTGGATACCAGTTGTGGACAAACGATTAGGCTGCTGCCTTCATGCCTTAACGGTGAGCTGCCCGGAGGTGTTTGGTTGGTCACTGTGGGAAGTGTGATTTGATAGACCTTTGTTCTGGACTGGAGAGATGGATTAGATGGCCCACAAACCCCTGTGCCAACTCCGTGTTCTTCCAGAGGGTGGGTCTATCAGCCAGAATAGGAAAAATGGCACCTCCATG
This sequence comes from Rhineura floridana, assembly GCF_030035675.1. Classification (NCBI taxonomy): domain Eukaryota; kingdom Metazoa; phylum Chordata; class Lepidosauria; order Squamata; family Rhineuridae; genus Rhineura; species Rhineura floridana. The sequence continues at coordinate 1,568,661 of NC_084500.1, read as the reverse complement.
TTTAGAGGCAGTGTATCTTTGCATACAAAATGCTGGTGAGCGATGAGGGGAGAGGCCCGGTGCCTTCAAGGCCTCCTAGTGGGCTTTCCGGAGGCATCTAGACAGCTACATTTGGAAAAAAGGGTGCTGGATTAGATGGGCCCCCACTGGTCTGACCCAGCAAGACTCTTTTGATGTCTTGACTGTGGGGCAGGGACAGGAAAACCTGTGGCCATCCAGATACCATTGAACTCCAAATCCCAGCAGCCCCAGCAATGAGCATGGCCAATTGGTCAGGGGAATGATGGTAGCTGGAGTCCAGCAGCAGAGTCTAGACCAGCCTTTCCCAACCAGTGTGCCTCCAGAAGTTGTTGGACCACAACTCCCATCAGTCTCAGCTACGATTGCCAATGGTCAGGAAGATGGGAGTTGTGGTCCAACAACATCTGGAGGCACACTGGTTGGGAAAGGCTGGTCTAGACTCTGGGCTGCAGATGTCCCGCATTATGCTGTGGGGGTCTCTAAATAACTGCTCTAGGCAGAATGAGAGAAAGCCTCTCTTTATTACTAAGGCAGGGGGGCGATGTAGGAGGTGGCGCTCATGGTTCAGTCCGCAATTGTTTGGGGCTACAGTACCCCTCATCCCCAGGTGTGGAAGTCCCAAACTTCTGGAGGACACCAGGTTGACAAAGGGTGATTTAGAGCAAGCAACAAAGACAGTCAGCTTTCGTGTAATGCTAGGATCTGTTTGGGACTTGACATTGCAACGTCCAACTCTTTAATGAGACGCCAAAAATAGATTCCTGTGGAGGTAATGTCCGCTCTGGCCCCAGAAGCAGCTGCATCAAAGAATTCAAGGGATTCTCGTCCAGTCTTTGCAGGGATGACGCTAGTCCACGGTCAGAAGCCTGCACACACACCCCAAATCCCCTGCAATGCTGCAAAAGATCCTAACAGACATCTCTTGGGGGTTCACAGCTTTGGTGGCTCCCCAAAATTTCCACTCCAAGCTTCTAATTGGCTTGTACAGTTTCTGTACCAATCCCTAGGCTGGTTTGCAGCAGTAACATCTTGCACAGATAGGCTACAATATCTGTTCTCTCCCAGTCTGTTCTGTTATGGTTGTGGGGAAGGGGGGGGCTGAGATGAGCCCATCCCTTTGGCTGATTCCTGTGTCCTCTGACCGAACGAGAATCACAAGATCAGTCTCCGGGGCAGAGTGGGTTTCATCCTTGAAACATGTAAACTGGAGATACAGACAGCAGATAATTTGAGCATGGACAGAGTGCCTCTCCGGACGCTGAATTGGCACAGTGGGAATTAAAGCCGCAGATTTCCAGGGCAGAGGATGTGATTGGCAGGGTGTGGCTTGAGATGCTTTGAACCGGGGATCAGATGAATGCATAGAAGGGGAGAGATAATTTCTTTGGATGGAACCTCCATGCAGGGGCAGTCTACTGCTGAATTTCACACACAGCAAGGGAAGGTGGGCGCCTTCATGCCCTGCTTGTGAGCTTCCCCGAGGCATCTGGTTGGCCCCCTGGGGAGAGCAGGACGCAGCTGGCCTAGACAGGACTTGACCTGACCCAGGTGGTTCTTCTTAGCTAGCCTTGTGGCCCGGCGGGCAGGCAGCCGCTGCACATCGATCACCAAAGAAGCGAGACCTACATCTCGTCTCCTCCTGGGTGTGTGCTGGGCCCTTCCTTCCTCCTCCATCAGGGCTGGAGAGAGAGAGAGAGAGAGAGAGAGCAACATTCCAATCCCTTCCTTTGCCTATAAAACGATTTCTTTTGTCGGTGGGAAATTTTTGCAGGGTGTGATCACCAAGGCAAAATAAAGAGCTCCTTTGAAGTGCGTGCGGGTTACTTAGCAAGCCCCTGGGGGTGAGAATCTGATTCCTCCCTCTCTGAGCAGGGCAGGCCTGTCTGTACAAGCTGGGAGGCAAAGAAGAGCAAGCAAACAGCGGCAACGAGGGGAACAGAGGCCTGCCAAGAGCAGGCTGCCAGGGGCTCCAGCGAGAGTGTGCTGGCGCAGTGCGGCGCACCTGCCCGTGGACTCCCGGGCCCGCCTGAGCCAGGCTCTCCATCTGCCACCGTCCCCACTGGACGTGGGGTCAAGGGTAGGTGGTTTGTGGAAATGGGTCGCAATTTGGAGAAGCCCCGCCCAAAAGCAACAAAGGAACAAGGGTGAAGGCTGTTAGAAGCACCACCCAATCGCAATAGCCCTCATCAAGCCACGCTTCTTGCAGTGGTTCTAGCTGCAATGGTTTTCATCAGGGGACTGGGGCTGCTGGGCAGCCCTCTGTCGGGAATGCTTTGATTTGGATTCCTGCATTGAGCAGGGGCTTGGACTTGATGGCCCTACAGGCCCCTTCCAACTCTACTATTCTATGATTCTATGAAAACAAAGCAACTGTGAGGAGAGACTGAAAGAACTGGGCATGTTTAGCCTGGAGAAGAGAAGACTGAGGGGAGATAGGATAGCTCTTTTCAAGGACTTGAAAGGTTGTCACACAGAGAGGGGCAGGGATCTCTTCTCGATCGTCCCAGAGTGCAGGACACGGAATAATGGGCTCAAGTTGAAGGAAGCCAGATTTTGACTGGACATCAGGAAAAACTTCCTAACGGTTAGAGCCATACGACAATGGAACCAATTACCTAAAGAGGTAGTGGGCTCTCCGACACTGGAGACCTTCAAGGGGCAGCTGGACAGCCATCTGGTTTGATCTGGATTCCTTCATTGAGCAGGGGGGTGGAATTGATAGCCTTAAAGGCCCCTTCCAACTCTACTATCCTATGATTCTATCCTGTCCTCACAGTGGCCAACCAGATGCCCCAACGGGAAGCCCACAAGCAGGACCGGAGTGAAAGAGCATGCTCCCGTCCTGTGGTTTTCAGCAACTGGTATTCAGAAGCATGCCGCCTCTGACAGCGGAGGCTGAGCATAGCCATCCTGGCTAATTCCAGTTTTGAGAAAGATGCAGCTTTCCACCCCTTCAGTCCAACATCATTTCCACTCGAATACATCATAAGAGCCTGCTGGGTCAGGCCATAGGGGGGCACATCTAGTCCAGCCTGCTGTTCTCACAGTGGCCAACCTGATGCCCCAAAAGGGAAGCCTGCAGGCCAGAGCGGAGTGCAAGAGCAACTCTCCCCATTTGGGATCCCTGGCAACTAGTATTCCAAGGGAGCTGGCTTCCAACATTGGCCATTGCGAGATGATCTTGGAACAGGGCTTAATGTGGAGCCATTTCTGTTGGAACAGGTGAGATGAAGCAGACGACGTGGGGGAGTGGGTGTGTCTGAGAATGTGCAAAGTACCTTCCTACTGAGCAATGACTGCCATCAGCTCCTGCCGTAGGACTTAACTCTCGTTTTAGATTAATCTCATGTGTTGCCTCAAAGATGTTCCATTTGCCCTGCAAGGTGTTCCTCCCCCGGAGAGGTCTTTTGCTGTGGATACTCTGTGCCCTCTGCACATGCTCAAAGACACTGTCTATCTCCTTTTCTTCTCTCTTTTCCTTTTTAACTTCACATCTTCTAAGGCTCAGCCCTGGTATTGAAAGCTCTCCAGGACTGATGCAGCATCTTATCCTCTCAACCTCACCTTGGTCCATCTATGATATGAGTATGGCAGTACTGGATCCTGCCTGTCAAAGTTGTGCTGAGGATTAATGAGACAACATGCTTTGAAGGCTTGAAAGGCTCTTAATGTACATTTAGTTCGCACATTTTGATCTTGCTCTTCCTCAAGAGATCTCAGAGTGGCTTTCCTAAATCTCTTGTCCTTTCCTTTTATCTTCACAATCACCCTGCAAGATAGATAAGTTATCCAAAGGTGCCCAGTAAGGTGCCTAGCTGAGAAGGGATTTGATCCCAGGACTCTCTGTTCCTAGTTTGACACTCTCTCTGACAATTACACCACGCTGGTGCTCTCTAAGGATTCTAGAGAATGATAATAATAATTGTGATTTGATTTATTACTTGCCTTCACCATTAGGTCCCAGGACAGGTCACAACCATATGAAATATAACAGTAAAAAAAGTTAAAAAAGCACAAATTACAGTCACAAGCATAGGATTGCTCCTAAAACATGTATATGTCGTGGGTGCCAAAATGCCGGGGTGAAAAAGTATGTCTTCAGCACACCATGAAAACTGTATAGTGAAGGTGCCCTGATGCATCTCTGTAGGGAGAGGAATTCCACAACTGAGGGGCTGCCATTGACAGTGCCCTCTGTTCCTACTCATGGTGTTACCCCTGCTAGCAGTAAGCCTGCTGAGTGCTAAGGAGCATTTGATACCACTTCTAGTGCACCTGTGTGGTAAGTTGTGGATTTGGACGGGGCCGTGGAGGTCATCCAGCCCAACCCCAGCTCAATGCCCAATCTGCAGGTTCTTGTAAGAGTGGCATCCCTGACAGGTGGGCCGCCCAGCCTCTACTTAAACACGTTTTGCAAAGGAGAGCACCCCCCGCCTCCCCAGGCAGCCGCGCCACTGTCAGGCAGGGCAGCTTTACACAGCGTCAGAAACAGTAGCCTAAGGTTTAGTCCAAATCTGCAGTTCATCCCCTCCCCCCCGGTTCTGGTTGTGGAGCAACTGAGAAAACAGCTCTGCTCCATCAGATACTTGAAGGCCACTCTCATCACGTCCTCTCCTCATTTTCTCTCCTCCAGGCTAGACCTAGTTAGGCCCTTCAATGGCTCCTCCGGAGACTATTTCCAAACCCCTCACCATGCTGGTTGCTCTCCTCTGGACACGCGCCAGTGCTCCCAGAGAAATTGTGCCGGGGAAGCCAAGCGACACCCGCTTCTGCCGCTTCACACTGGGCCCAATCCACCAGGGATTTTCTCTTGCGTCGGAAGTCTTGGAAGGGGCAGGGAGGGACGTTCGGAATCAAGCTGAGAAACAGAGTACAGATTTGAACCCGGCTCCCACAGCCCGATGCCCATTCTGGTTGGCACTCTTTCCGCTTTTGAGGCCCCCAGGGGCAACCAGGGCCCCCTTCCCTCCTGCCCCGACCGCTTGGCATTTGCCAAACCAGCCCGGAAAGATGCCCACGCCAACCCACTGGAACCCGGCTGTGGCTTCTCCCTGGGCCTCTGGAGCAAAAGTGCCAACCGCCGTCCCCTCCCTGAGCGGCGGCATCTCTCTGAGGTGTGTTGGAAGGAGTCCAGCCAAGCATCGAAAGGCTCTTTAATAATATCTGACGGGCGAGTAAGAATTCGGGAAGCCGGCCAAGATACACATTGCCTGTAATCGTTAACTCGGTCTGTAAACAGTTCAAACGGCACTGGAGAGGCCATCAGTTATTACATGAGCAGGCGGCTTTTTCATCTCCCGCTCCGCCAGGCCGCCTCAGAGTTAGCTGCTCCCACTCGCTGCCGCAGGGGTTGGCGTACCGTACACAGGCAAGGCCGGCCAGACAAAAGAGCCCCAATGGCGAAGAGCTGACCTTCAATCCTGCGCTGCCGGGAGAGCAGGTCCCTTCCTGCCTGTGCCCGGTGGAGGGCCCAGGAAAGCGGCTGGCAAGGAGGGCATGGCTGCCTGCCTCTTTCGCCCTTTCGTGCAGGCCTGGGATGGCTGTGGGGACTCAGGTCCCAGCACCAATTTTCAAAGCCAGGGATCAATCCTGGAACTTTATTCTTCTGCTCATGCATCCCCTCCAATGTGGTGAGGTCACCGTTGTTGTTTTGATGTCCCACTCTTTATCCCCAAATTGCCGAGAGCGGTAAACAGCGAAGACGCAAAATAATACACGAAACGTTGGAAACCTCTTAAAAACAGACGCTCAGAGCAACTGCTTTCAAGTTTGCCAGGGCTGCTCACATTCAGCCATCCCATGCCTGGGTGAACAGGAAGGTTTTTACATCCATCCTGAAAGTTGGCAAAGAGGGAGACAGATGCACCTCACCGGGGAGGGCATTCCACAGAGGGAGAGATGCCACCAAGAAGTCCCTGTCATGGATTGATGCCAACCGGGCAGTGCATTCAGTGGAAGAGAACCGGGACATGCTTATAACAACCCAGAGCTCATACCAAGGAGGGTCACAGAATCATAGACTAGTAGAGTTGGAAGGGGTCTTTAAGGCTATCAATTCCAACCCCCTGCTCAATGCAGGAATCCAAATCAAAGCATTCCTGACAGATGGCTGTCCAGCTGCCTCTTGAAGGCCTCCAGTTTCGGAGAACCCATTACCTCTCTAGGTAACTGGTTCCATTGTCATATGGCTCTAAGGAACTTTTTCCTGATGTTCAGCTCAAATCTGGCTTCCTGCAACTTGAGCCCATTATTCCATGTCCTGCACTCACTTTATTTCTCCTTTTCATCTTCCTCAGGTGAGGCTGTTAACATACTAAACCGTTGCCTGGCCGCGATAATGGATTGGATGGGAGCTAACAGACTGAAGCTTAATCCAGACAAGACCGAGATGCTGTTAGTGAGTGCCTTCTCTGTCCAGATGGTGGATGTTCACCCTGTTCTGGATGGGGTTACACTCCCCTTGAAAGAACAGGTTCGTAGCTTGGGAGTTCTTTTCGACCCTTCCCTGTCTCTTGAGGCTCAGGTAGCCTCAGTGGCACGGAATGCTTTCTACCATCTTCGATTGGTAGCCCAGCTACGTCCCTATCTGGACAGTGACGACCTCGACTCAGTCGTTCATGCTCTGGTAACTTCTAGATTGGACTACTGCAATGCGCTCTATGTTGGGCTGCCCTTGAAGACAGTTTGGAAACTACAGTTAGTCCAGAATGCAGCGGCCAGATTGTTGACGCGGACCAGAAGGTCCGCTTATATCACACCTGTTCTGGCCCGTCTGCACTGGCTTCCTATTTGTTTCCGGGCTAAATTCAAGGTGCTGGTTTTGACCTATGAAGCCTTACACGGCGTGGGACCACAGTGCCTGGTGGGGCGCCTCTCCCGGTATGGAACTACCCGTGCACTGCGCTCGGCATCTGAGGCCCTCCTCCGAGTGCCATCCCGTTGAGGGGCTCGGAGGGTGGTGACTGGAAATGGGGCCTTTTCGGTTGTGGCCCCCGGGTTGTGGAGTGGTTCTCCCGATGGGGTGCGCCTGGCGCTGACGCTGCTGTCTTTTCGGCACCGGGTGAAAACCTTTTTATATTTCCAGGCATTTTAATGTGTACTATTAATATTTATTGATGTATTTTGCTGCTGTTTTGATTTTTGTTTACGTCTGTTTGGTTTGATTCCATTGTATTATTGTATTTATATATTTTCTGATTGTTTTATTGTTATGTACACCGCCCAGAGAGCCCTTGGGCTTAGGGCGGTATATAAATAAAATAAAATAAATAAATAAATAAATAAATGATCGAGAAGAGATCCCGGCTGTCCTCTGTGTGGCAACCTTTCAAGTACTTGACGAGTGTGATCCTATCTCCCCTCAGTCTTCTCCAGGCTAAACATGCCCAGTTCTTTCAGTCTCTCCTCATAGGGCTTTGTTTCCAGTCCCTTGATCATCTTTGTTGCCCTCCTCGGAACCTGTCCCAGTTTGTCTGCATCTTTCTTGAAGTGCGGAGACCAGAACTGGACGTAGGACTCAAGAGGACTCCCTGAAGCCCCCAATGAATGACGTAGGATGGTGTTTCTCAAACTCTGGGTCGGGGGCCACAAGCGAGCTGCAGGGTTGTTTCCAGTGGGCTGATGTCTTCATCAGGGGACGATCCGGAGGCTCCAGCCTTACCCCCGTCCCTAGGTCAGGCCCCGTCTGGGACAAGGAGCGAGGCTCCAATGTGCAGGCCAAGGGAGGCCGTCTGCAACAGAAGCGACTCTGAACGGGTCCCAAGCCCAGAGGACAGGCATTGCCTCAAATGCCAGTTGGAGACCCAGCTCGTCTGGAGGGGGGCCTGACTGTAGGCAAGGACTCCTCAGGAGTAAGTCCCTGCTCTGGGGGTCGATAGGAGTCAGCTGTGGCTCCAGCAGCTCCAGCCCAAAAGCCCAGTGCTAGGCAGGGAGGGCTGCTGGAGTGATGCCTGTTCCTCAGCCCGTGTCCTGCCTGCTGGCTGCTCTCTTCTGGCGCCAAGCCTGGCCAGGGACTGCCCTGGACCTGCCCTTTGATGGTGCCCTGCTTTGCCCAGGGACCGATTGGAGCCCGACCTTGGCCTGCGCTGACCTTGCCTCTTGCTGGCCCTTCCTTGTGGACTCTGCTTGGACCCTGACCTTGGACCGGCCCTGGATGCTGATTTGGTTGTTGCCCACGTTGGTGCTAGCAAGTTCCCTGTTTACTCTCTGTGCTGTCCCCAGCTACTTGCTGCCAGCCTCTCCTGCTCAGGGAACTGGGTCTGTTGCTCCCTGGAGAAGGAAGACAGAGCAAGCAGAAGGGAATCATAGAGTCGAGGAGTTGGGGGTCCCTATAAGGCCATCAAGTCCAGCCCCTTGCTCAAGCCAAAGAAGAGGCAGAGGTAGCAGCAGCAGCGTAGTGGCAAATTCAGACATGCACGGTCTCTTTGTGATAGTCACAGCCATGCCCCTCTCCCTCCTTTTTGCTGCTGGGTTGAAAATGAGATCTTTGTTCATGCCTTCTCCCAAAACATCGGACATCCCTAGGAGCCAATCGGCATGAAAGGGGAGAGTGTTAACTGCTGAAAAGAGTCTTCTCGGAGGCTGATGCCCCTCCTTTCACTCTGTTTGGCTCCAAACATCAGGAAAGGACAAGGAAGCCTGTTAGAAGACTCTTCTCAGTGGCTAACACCATCCTCTGTCATGTTGATTGGCCTGTAGAATGCTGGAGACAGAGAGACCCTGCTCCCAAAAAAGTAAGGGGTCTAGGACGCACACACACCCAAGACCCTGGATGACTACACTCCTGGGTAGAAGGGGTGGAGGTACAGTGAGCTCCCAGCATTGCACTAAACCACCTAACTGACCATGGAGGACTGTAGCTTGCTCAATCTCCACCTGCTGCCATTTTGTGGCTGATGGTCCTTGGTCCTTTTCAGCCCTCTCAAGGGGGCCCTGGGGGTAGAAAATGTGAGAAACTCTCACTTGCATTGTGGCCTAGCGCCCGGTCAAAGTATTTGCCCGTCCAGCCCAGCGTTGACTCCTTCCTACGGGCCAGCAGCTCTCTGGGATCTCAGGCGGAAAAGATGCTGGAGGTTGACCCCAAGAGACCTTCCACTTGCTACGTACACACGTGTTCTGTCGTCGCTCAGCCACATTTCCCGCAGCTGAAGGATGTCTTCTGCCTCATTTGTGCTGGGTTCCTTTATTCCGCCAAAGCCTGCCTCTCCCACCACTTTAGAAACCAAGAGTAGATCTGCTCTTTTGGTTAAAGATGCATTAGAGGAATATGATTCAATAAAGAATCATCCCATTCAAGTGGCCACATGGTGCAGGACAGCAGGCTGTGGGCTGCAAGATGCCGTAGTGTTCGTGTAATGAGGGGGAGGGCCTTTTCAGTCGTGGGTCCCCATCCGTGGAATGCGCTACCCAGTGAGGTCCACCTGGTGCCTTCGTTGACATCTTTCTGGCGCCTTCGTTGACATCTTTCTGGTGCCAGGTAAAGACTTACCTTTTTTTCCCAGGCTTTGTGACGGCCCAAGATGATGCTGTTTGTTGTTAGAGTGCCAGAGCTTCTTGTGGCTGTGATGGGGGGGGTAGTTTTTGTGTTAGTTGTTTTGTTTTTACGGTACGAAAATTTTATTTGTGTTTTTAACAATGTTGTAGGTTGCTTGGAGACCTTCAGGTAACAAGTGACTGCTACTACTACTACTACTACTACTACTAGTTGGTGATGTGCCTGCATCCATCAGTGTGTGCACATCAGAGACAAGATGTACCTACATCTTCTTGCTCTGTCTGGGGATAAATGTTTAGCCATTTAGGATAGGAAGTCAAACCTTAAAGGATGACAACACTAGCAACGCCAGCTGAAAGTATCAACCTCTCCTCAGCTGAAGAGTGATTTCCGAGTGCCAGGAAACGGGCTGTGCCCCTGGGGAGTGGGGCAGTCGGAGCGCATGGCATGGCAATAGATAAGCAAAAAGAAGGGATCCTGCCCCCGAGGACCTTACCGTCTACATCTCCACAGTGGTTGAAGAACATGAGCCAAAGTTTCTCCAAAGATCCTCCAGGGGAGAGGGAGAGTTCTCACAACAGTTTGGCAGGGGTGGAAGTGAAAGGCAGTGCCCTTCAGAGACATTTGGGCTCCATTAAAAGACAGAATGAAACTCTGTTGTGAGTTTATACTAGCGGATGAAGGAAGCACCATGGGAGAAGTGTAAGATTAACCCACTATGCATTTTGGAATGCTGTTTGTCTGCTATGTATTTGGACACCTCTTACGATATTGTAACTGAATTTAGCATGAGCGTTCTTGAGATTGAGGAGCTGGTTTTCACCTGTGTTTGGATACATTTGGACACCATTTTGAATCAGGATGGCAGTGTACTGGTGTTCTGGTTTCTTCTTGAGAAACACTGGGTGCAAGGCTGCTTGGATGACTATATAATATTAAACAATAATGAAACTAGGATCCCCGGTTGTGCCTGAAATTCTCCAAGGCCTCACCCACCAATTCGGGGGGGAGGGGATTGGAAAGGGAAAAAATGACCAGCAGATTCTTTTCTGAGAAATATTGGTCCAGCTATACAAATGTTGATCCCGAAGAAATTGCTTGCTTGCCTCTGAAGGGTCTGTTGAGTCTGCTAATGTTACCTCCAATGTGTGACCCCAGTGAAGAAGCCAAGTGTGGGATAAGCCACCCCAGGCGTCACCTCTGTTAGGGCAGCTGCCCTCTTTCTCTTGTGGAAAGTGACCCTTGTGGAAAGAGCTACCATACCACCATGTAGACCAGGAATGAGGAACATGCCAAAGTGTGTTTTAAAAATGTGTATTGCGGGCAGTAATGAAGTGGCAAATTCAGAAGGGCAAGGACCCTTCATTATAGCCACAGCCATGCCCCCTTCTAAGATTGCAGAATAATAATCCGGCCAGGCTTGAATACTCCCTTCTGCTTCTCTGTCATTGTCCCTGTTTGACTGTCCTTTCTCACTGTCAAGAGATATTGCTTGAATTACCAAATGCAGCATCTACACATTTATCTCCTGCTGCTACCAAACTGCTTGATGATGTAGATGGGATGCTATCCTCGGGATTTACCGTCTCTTCTTCTGCGGTTACAGAATTTCCCCTTTCCATTACTTGTCTTGAAGTAGGAACTCCTTTCGCTTTGATTGGCTCCAGTCAGCAGGAAAGGGCAAGGGAGCATGTTAGAAGACTCTTCTCAGTGGCTAACACACTTCCCTTTTCATGCTGATTGGATTGTAGGACGCTGGAGACATAGGGATCCTGCTGGGACCTGGCTCTCAAAAAAGTAAGGGGTCAAATACCCCCTGGGACCCTGGATGAATGCACCCAATTGCAGGATAAAGTACATTTAGAAATACATACATTGAGAGCAAGTACATAAAACATGTCCTGAAATCCTTATTTAAATACAAATTTTGTGTAGATTTTTTTCGAAATGGAGATTAATACAGAACTGAGATGTGTTTGAATGAGCACATGCAAAATTGACACAGACCAGGCATTAGGGATGGAAAGGTATGTCAATTTCGGTTTTCTCAGTTTCTCACTTTTCTAATGTTAAATTCGGTTCTCTATATTTCTGCAAAAATTGTTTTAAAAAGATCCTTATGAAAATTCTCCACTATTTTAGTGCGAATTTCTCCAAATAAACACATTTTTGCAAGCCATTTCTCCTCACATCATGGCTTTCTGCATGTTATCTTCACTCATATATTCATAGATATTGTTTAGGTGGTGAACTGCATCCCAAAATTCTAATAAATGCAATTGTCGAAGGAGGGCTGGGTTTCGGTTCTCATGTTGTTTTGGAAAGTGGAAATTTGATCAATTCTGCTTGAAATGTGAACTGAATTGAAATTCGCACCCATCCCTACCAGGCATAGATGATGATGAATAACCGTAGTGAGAAGTCCGACTTCACAGTGGTCAAAGGGACAGTGTGGGCACATGCACGCGTATGGGTCGTATATGCAGGCTCAGATTGTTCCCACCCACCCCCAATAGACAAGACATGCTGCCAGCCTTGCTTGGCAGAGTTGCTCTGAAAAGAGTGCGCTGATTTCCCCTTCACCATCACTGGGAATGGGAGGGGGAGGGGGGAGAGGAGAGTTGCTATCAGACTTCCATCCCTTGATCCTTTGCCAGGAGCCTGGCACCAGGTGTCACCTCACCTTTGGTCTAAAAGGCAGCCCACCAAAGCAGATGCAAGGCAGATGGCCGCCCCTTTGTAGTTGAACAGGCTGGCATAGTCTGCAAACACTTCCCCTGACCAAAAGGCCTGGAGGCGTGGGGGTAGTTCAGGAGGGGCGATTGACCAGGCACCCTTCCCGCCCCCTCCATCTCAAACTGATTGCTAGTAGTGCTGGTTCTGTCTCCTTGAGGCACCAGAGAATGGGCTTGATTGACTGGCAGTGACATGAGTGTTGTGGAAACATTTTCCTAAGCAAAATTACGATGATCTGCATAGGAAATGCTTCAGTTTGCATTGGACAAACGGCCAGTGCCCTGGAGAGTGATCTTATTTAGTGTGCTGATTTGACATGCATTTAGTCAACAAAGTGAACAAAACCTTTGCAACTCCCAGGGTTGCTTCGCTACTGATGGCTTTTGTCTAATTGGTCTAATGCTGTCGTTAATGGATTTAAGTTGGTGGCACTCACTCCATGGTGTGGGAGTGAGGTGCCAGTGTGCCAATATATGGGCACTTAAGATGAACGTGCAAGAGCTGACGTTCTTGGTCAGCTGGATTCTTGGATTGAGCAGGGGGGTCGATGGTCTTATAGGTCCCTTCCAACTCTGTGATTCTATGATGTCCGTGAAAACAAGGATGGATATTGATGATCATTGGCATGGGGGGGGGGAGAGAAACTGCAAACAGGCTTCAGATCAGGCATGGTAAAAATTCTCTCTGGGTTCTCTGTTAAGAAAGTACTTGTAAACTGCACTATTTATTTATGTGTCTGTTTTTATTAAAAATATTTATATCCTGCCTGTCATGCATATGGATGCCAGTAAGCTAGAAGTAAGTTCCCTCTCTTTTTTTTCTCAGACTTTTGACTTCCATAAAGTGGACATTTGCATAAAGGCAACACATGTTTGTTTTGTGTTTGAATAAATTCACGAATCGGGAATCCTTTCCTATGAAATACCTCGAAGCAGTATAAGATGAAAGACACCTATAAAACAATTTCATCTAGAGAAACAGATAACACCATCTCAGTGAAAACATGCTGGGCAGGGAAATACCTGTCTGTGGTTTTGCTCTCAGAAGTGAATCCTTTGAGAATCCTTTGCAAGATCCACCTTTTCCCCTGGCTGCCAACTCTAAGAGAGGAGAGGGCCTGAGGTCTGTTTTGCCTCTGTTCATTTGGGAAAAAATAATATTATCCTTTTGCCTCTATTAAGATTGCTCACTTATTAGCTATGCAGGGCTCCTGTCAAAGAGAGGAACATGCTAGAAGCCAGATCAGAGCCCCCGTACAAACAAATCAGAGGTCCTTAATGTGCCACTGATGGGCACTCCCCTGGTGCCTGCCTCTCCCAATTTTTATTCTTTTTTTATTTTAGGGTGGTTTTTTCTTTCTTTTGGCTTTTAGCTGCTTGCCCCCTTGGTTTTTGTTTTGTTTTGGTTCCTGTAGGTGTTGGGGGGGTGTCTCTGAGTGTTGCCAGTCTTTCTTCTGTGAAATGGGCACCTTGCGGTGCCCCATGACGGCTTCTTAGCTTTCCAAAGGTGCCCCCAGGCCCACTGAGGCTGGGGACCCCCCAACTAAGTCCTTGCCAAGTGGCCCAGTTGAGACAAAACGCCGTCCTTGAATTGAGCCCAGAAGCAAACTGGCCAACAGTCCAGACTTTTGAGGAGGAAATCTCCAGCCTGCTCTTTAGACTCCACTCTGTCATGAGATGGGCAACAGGATTTTTGACAAGAGGCAGCTTCCAAAAGGTCTTCAAGGGCAGGTCCGAGTAGAGCCAGAGGCTGCCCCATTTCTGAACCTCCCTCTTGCATCTGGCTTCTTGCTGTAGACCAGCCTTCCTCAACATGGTGCCCTCCAGGTGCTACTGGACTACAACTCCCATCATCTCTGACTACTGGCCAGGCTGACTGCTTGGGGCTGATGGGAGTTGGAGTCCAGCAACATCTTGAGGGCCCCAGATTGGGGGAAACTGGTGTATAATCAAGCTGCAGTAGACCTTTACCAGAAGCTGACAAAGCTCCAGGATAAGCCCTATACATTGTATAATCAGTTGCCTGTGAAGTGTTGTTGCACACCCCAGGCTTCACATAATACTGCAGTGCCGATTTCTCGGTTACATCTCACTGGCAACTCCTGCTTCCTTCCTCTCCATAGTTCCACCCCCTGTCTCTGTGCAACACCAGTGAGGATGAACACACAGTCCCAGGATTTGTCTCCATCGTCAAACTGGAACGGCCTGAGCGGGATCTCCACCCATGCCTGTCGTTGGCCAACAAGGTATGTATGTGCACGTAGCAATTGTTATGCACGTAGCAATCATGGCAGGCCTGCTAATCTCCTTTCCTCCCACCTTGGAAAACTTCCTGATTGCTTTCTCACACTCATAGATTGGGGCGTCGCTGGGGACTTTGAGGAGCACAGGCCTGTGACTCACATTTGCATCTCTTCATTTATCTGTATAGATTGGCAAATTACAATGGCAGGTGGCTGAGGTCTGACTGACCAGCGCCGCACTTCGTAGTATGCTTGGCTGTCCTGTAAAAAAAGGGCGAAATATTTTTTTTTTTTGAAAGGAGATAAACGAGTGGGTGATGCAAGGCCCAGTGCGAAAGACTTGGGGCTCAGACCCACAGGGCCCACCCCAACCATGCCTCTGTTAGCAATTGATTACACTTCTCCAAGGATGCTCTCCCAGCCTCTGTTTCCTCGGCGCTTGGCTTGAAGAAAGATGGTGACGTTGGCACTGACGTCCCTAAGAGAGTCCTTGATGAATGGTTACCTTCCAGTTCCACGGGGTGACCACCTGCCTCTTCCTTTTGGCAAAGTTTGCACATACCAAAAAAAAAAAAGCCTTAACCTTCCATTTTGCAGGGAGGAGGAGAGGGAAAGTTGTCTCTGCCTTTTCCTGCTAAGGCCCGAGAGATGAGCTTAATAGATCAAAGGGAAAATGCTAACCAGGCAGTGGCACAAGGGTGACTGAACGCGTAGCGCTTTGCCTGGTCCTCCCTGGCTACCCAAGGTGGCGGCAGAGTCCATCTCCTCTTGTTCTTTACATCCTGTGCTCCGGAAAGGAAGCTGCGGGCAACTAAGCTGGGCAAATTCGCAAAACCCTCCCTGCTTGGGAACAGAACCGGGAGCCTTCTTTTCTGTAGCGAGCTCCTCTCTCAGGCCTTGCAGAACGTGGGCTGCTCCCGATTCTTTAAGCACGGCTGTATGAAGACTCTGCTTTCGGGGATGAATGTGGTTTGGATGGTTGAATATAGCTCTGTGTGTGAGAGAGAGAGAGAGAGAGAGGGAGGAGGGAGGGAGTGGGGTTAATTTACCCCTTGGGGTTTTTCTAGAAGTCGGCATATAGGTGACCAGGCTCCCAGGCCGAGGGCCACTTGATCGCCACCTGGAGCCCTGAGGGTGCGGCTTGTCTCTGAGGTGCCCCCAGAGCCCGAGTGCGCTGCCCGCCTTTGATCTCACAGCTGGGAAACTCTGCCGCTGACCTCTGACCTCTGCGCTCCAGGCAGGCTCTGTAATTGTCAAGCCAAGCTAGCCTGCTGCAGCGATGCTAGCAGCAGATACCTGCTCACACACGCTCTGCAAGGGAGCCCAGATCAAAGGCAGGCGGGCGGCAGGAGCACTTTGCTCCTCAGACTTCCTCTCTTCCTTCCTTCCCAGGGAGTTGGGCGTTAACCGCTTCTGTGCCAGAATGGAGAGGCCCGGGCAGATCTTCACCTACGGAGGCTGGAAGGGGCAAGTGGGCAGGCGCACAAGCCCGTGCCCCATGCCCACAACCAGCTCAAGGGGCTCATGATGTGCTCATTTATGTCCTCATCAGGCTGCTGCGATGGGCAGAGAGACTTAGCACTTCAGAGTTGTATCTACTCTATTTTTTCCTGCCACTCTGATAATTGGGGAGGGGCAAGGGGAGGAGAAAACTTTGCTTGGAGGAGGGGTTAGCCAGCCCTGATCTAACCAAACAATCAATTACATGGAAATACAGGAAAGTTCCCCATGCCATAGCTTTAAGCCATGTTTTTTCCCCTCCCAAAGAATCTCGGGAACTGTCATTTGTTAAGGGTGCTGCAATGTGTAGCTCTGTGAGGAGTAAACTACCGTTCCCAGGATTCTGTGTGTGCGTATGTTGGGGTGGGGGGAAATTGTGCTTTGACTGAGTTTTAAACGTATGGTGTGTACGCAAGCAATCATGCACGCCATTGGTCTTTCTATGGGGGAATTTGCCAGCCCCACCTGGAGACTGAACGGGGGGGGGAGCATTGCACCTCCATATTCTCAGCAAGGGCACAGTAAGGGATATGGGGAGGGGTGCTTCTCAGGTGGCTGGAGCCTGGATCACCCTAGAAAAGTGGGCCGGACAGGTTGCAAAATCCATCAGAGGTGCATTTCTTAGCTTGGCACCATCAGCCCTGGGAGCAGCGATGGTTGGGGCAGGGAGCTGGGGGCGAGGAGGAAGCCCTGAACTGGTAGACCTGTCTGGGCCCCAGAGGGACTGGATGGGGAGGGAATTCGGGTCCCGCTTGGGGTCTTCACATGGGGGCATCTCAGTGACCAGTGTGAGAACAGGATGCTGGACTAGATGGGCCACCGACCGGATCCTGCAGGGTTCTCCTCATGTTATGCTTGTAAAAGCGGCTCTCCCCACTGCTGCGAGTGGCTGTGGGGCAGGCTGCCATGTGTGTTGTGTGTAATTGCAGGGGAGAGGTGAACCAGGGGTGCCCCCAGCCAGCAGCTCTTGGGTTTTTCTGCCTGTCTGCCAGCGAGTCTTAACAACCAGGCTGCGCTGCTGCACTCTGCAGTTCCTAACCCTCACCTCTCCCGTTCCAGCTGCAGATTATAGGCCGCCCTTTGCATTAAATTTCCTTGTCAGGGCACTGGGGGGGGGGCAGGAGAAAGGAGAACTTGCCACGTTCCCATGGAGAAGGAGGGCCGTTCAAACTAGCAATGGTCACGGCCGGGCCCCGCTTGGAAGCTCCATTCCAGATCTGCAACCCCAGCCCCGTAATCTCCTGGAAGGAATGGCTCTGCCCCATGTGCAGGGTGATCCCCAATGCATACCACTGAGTATGTGCAGAGGGCACCCTGCCTCTGAGCATGTGTAGAGTGCCCTGCTCCCAGGGTCCTTTCCACAGAGGCCGGCTCAGCGCCAGACCTGACCCAACTTTTATAAACTCTTGAGGGCTCTGCCCTATAGTGGATAATTACACCGAGTGCCTCTGAGTATGTGCAGATTCTCTGCGGCTCTCTGCTGAGTAGCCCGAGTCATACTTGAAAGGAGGCCTGAGACCTCCACAGGCCCAGGGTGGTGCAAGAGTTCTCGCATGCCTCTTTTTCAAGCAGAGATGTGAAAATAAAAATGGGAAAAAAACAGGGGGGAAAAACTCCAGAGCAGCTCAGGCTGTGGCGAGGCTGGGCTGGGCTTCCCATCCTGGGCTTTGAAGCTGAGCCAGGCAGGGTGGTTTTAGGGCCTGGCCCTGGCCGGGATCCAGTGCCAATAAGACACGGGGGAGGGAGGCAGGTGAGCTGTCCGGGCCAGGGCGGAAGGGGATTTAAGGTAGACCCAAAGAGAGCCAGGCGTGCGCGGCGGTGCTTTGCTGCGCCCGGAATGGGAAAGAAAAGAGCACAGAGCAGGCCTTTGTTCCAGTAGACAGGGCAGGGCAGGGCCGGAGGGGAGGGGAATGGGCTGGCGGGCTCCAGAGCTTGCAGAGAGAGAGAGAGAGAGAGGCAACCTTGCACCTGGCTGGCCCGGAGCGGGCCTGACTTGGTGAGGGACTGCAGGGCTGGGCCCAACCAGAGACCACAGCAGGAATGTGGAGAAACCAAGAGCACTTTTTGGCTCTGGGGGCCCAGTCGGTGCGTTGCAGAGGGGGGAAAAAACAGGCCTGGGTGGCTTTTCTACGTTTCTCTCGTGCCACATGATGCTCTCTCAGCTAGAGATGGCAGAGAAGTTTGATTCAGTTTGCGGATTTGCACTTTCCGAAACAGTGTGCGAACCAAAACACGGGCATCCTTTGAAATTCACCCTTCTCCGAATTTTGCAACGTAGTTCGCCGGCCAAACTATGTTTTCAAAAAATGCGTATACGAGAGGAAAGTGTGCATAAGCATGAGTCAAAGCAGCGTATAAAAATGCATTGTGTTGCGAGAAATGGCTTGCAAAAAGGTGCACATGAGTCAAAACTGCCTAAAAAAATGGTTTTGTTAGGAGAAATCCACACTCAAATGCTTGAGAACTTTCATGAGGATTTTTTTTAAAAGAAAAATTAGTAAATTGCTGCAGGAATGTGGAGAACCAAATTGCAGACTGGAAATATGAGAAACCGAGAGACCTGAAATCGACAGATAGTCCCACCCCTCCTCTCAACCCGGGTGGGGATCTGTGCGCCTGTTCAGGCTGCCGTCCAGGTGACACAGCTGCTGGTTGGCAAGTTCAAGATGTCCCCCTGCACTGACTCTCTTTTTTTAAGGGTTCATCATCTTTAAACTGGACTTGAGACATGACAGTCCTTCAAATGCAGCGGGGAGGGGGCGGAACCTCTGGTCTGTGGACCATTCTCGGCCTGCGAGGGCCATTTCCCCAAGCCACGCCCACCTGTCCATCAGCTGGGTGGACCCCTGCCCCTAGCAGGACTGAACCTTCTGTTCAGTGCTGCTGGGTGCCTGCTTCACCAATGCATTCCCTGCGAGGAATGCGCTGGCAGAGCAGATCCCTCTGCTGCGGGACAACTGTGACAGGTGGGTGGAGGCACCTGACAGATCGCTCGTCTTCCTGGAGGAGGAGGAGATTAAGGGGCAAGGGAGATAGAGACCTTTCATAAATCTCAGGACTAGCAGCTTGAGAGGGACTGCCATTGCCCAATGGCTCATAACCACACACACACACTCTCCTGAACCCCTTACCTTTCTTCTTTTTGGACAGGCCAAACTGGCCGGAGAGAGAGGAGCGCGGGCAGTTCTCTTTGACATCACAGATGACCAAAGTGCTGCTGACCAGGTAAGGCGTCAAGCACTCTCCTCTCTTTCTCTGGCTTGTTCCTCTTTTATTTTATCAGCTTTTTTCCAGTGGTGTCTACTGTGCCCATTGGGACTGGTAGTGCAGACCTGCAGAAGCTGGCTCACAATATTCCAGCGCCCGAGGCAGAAAATCTGCAAAGTCCTTTCCCAGACTTCCTCGCCCCTGGGCAGGAAAAATATTATAATAAATTAAACAGCTGACAGTTTGCTGCCCTTTCATGGTGGTGCCCAGATTCTTCCTCCTGGGGCAAGCTGCCTCATTTTACCTAATGGCAGACCTCGCATTTTGCTGTGATGAAACTCAGTGGCACGTGGACAGCGCAGCCTTCAGCTCTGCAGGAAGTATTTGTGGCATCCATCTGGGAACCTCCATCCAAGATCCACGGTTTTTGTCTGCATGGTTTGACATCAAACGGCGCAGGCAAAAGCACATCTCTGTGCTTTGCAAGCACCAACCATCGGCTGATCGTTGGAGCTTGCAAAGCACCGGACTTTGTTGGCACTGCCAATCAGCTGCTTGGCTGTGCCTGCAACTCCCCCCTTTTGCCTATCTGTGTTTTATCTGCCCCACACCTGATGTCACATATGATGTCCGGTGTAGGGCAGGGGGCCGTGGCTCAGGCACAACAACCACGCCTGCCTAATTAGGCCCATGGGTCGGAGGTTCCTCACTGCCATTCTACACATCTGTTAGTCAGAAGGTGGGGGGACGTCATTTGGATTTTCGGCCTTGGTCATCAAAATATCTCAAGCCATTCCTGGGCATTGTGCTTATCTTCAGAGCAGCAAACCCCTGACTGTTTTAGAAATGGCTGTCAGATGCTGGGATGGGCAATGCTGTGGCAGAGAATGGCCTCCAATCCAGGGCTCTCCTGGGCCATTTACTGGATGCGATTCCCTGCCGTGTAGGCTGCACCCAACTCATTTGTCCATGGCACTGAGCGGCACGCATCTTACTTCTGAGGTTGTCTCTCCACAGCTGAGGAATCCACGAGGGCTCAGTCACCCTGTGGTTTTGATTTGGGGCGCCGACGCTGAACTGCTGATGGGGGTGGTGAACAACAACCGAGAGGCCCATGTGAAGATTGAGGTGAAGGAAATGCCAGCTTGGGTGAGTTCCTAACCCCTCTGAGTCTCCTTTCTTGGCCCCTGCTTGCCAGACTGAAGTTGCTGTCTCAGCAAGTGAGTTTGTGTAATGATTTACCCGAGCAGAGCTTTGAAGGTGGTGGCACCCTCACTTTGGAAGACACTCCCCCTGGAAATGAGGATATCTCCAACAATTTGCTCTTTTAGGCACTTACTTCAGATCTTTTTTTTATTCAAGCAGGCTGTCTCAGGGTAGATATTGTTCCGGTTGGTCATACAGATGGTTTTAATGTATTTTTATGGTTTTCAGTTTGCATTTTGATATTTTGTTTTTCTTTTCTTTTGTACACTGCCACAATGTTTTCTTCCTTTAACTTCTTAAAGTTATCTTTATTGAAATGTTAAAGCTAAACATACAACAGTGTATTGTGGGGTAGCTTGAGAAATCGCTCTGGCAAAGATGCTTACACCAAACGTCAATGGAAAAGCCATACGAGGTTTTCCACCCGCTGGCCACCATTTGCCTGGCCGCAACAGAGAGAAAAGTTATGACCCCATTGTGCAGTAGCTTTCACCCCAAGGGTATGGAAAGGAGGGCCAGTAAAGGACTGTTTGGTCCTGCCTGTTTGGCGATCCATGCAGGGCCATCCATGCAGGGCCATCAAAGATAGCGTCCTGCATTGATGCTACTATGTAAGGACAAAACCAACCAGCACAGGTGTTTCAAAAAATCCAAGCTGAGGGCAATCTGTCCCCAAATCACCATGGTATTTTTGAATGGCGGGTGGTTTATATATTCTTTAAGTAAATGAATAAGCGGCGGTGATTCGCCCATCCTTATCTTCAACTTGGTGTTGTTTTTTTCAAGTAAAGCCAAAGAATAACTCCTAGAAGGGTAGCCCTGTGCAAATTCCCTTGGTGCCTGTTTTTAGTTCATTTGTGGAGGCCTTCATCCTTAACCAAGGTGTTATGCTCTGTTCCTTTTTGGCCTGTTTGTGGTATTTCACCCATTTGTTCTTCCTTCGTTCCTTCTCTGGCGGTTCCTCTTTCTTTTCCACTGAATGCATTTGATCCTCTTCCCTTTCTGGCCTCTCTGCCTTCCTTGGGTAACCCGTAGTTAAATATATTTTTGTTTCAGCTCTGCTCAAAGACCAGGGCACAAATCTCATTCCTATTTTGACTTGCATTATAAGTTTGGTGTCAGTGTTTTTCCTCTTCCTACATCTTTTCCCGTTGCTTTCAGCTAAACTTATTTATTTACTTAATAGTCTGGGGTTTTTTTTCCCAAAAGCCCATCCAAGACGGCTTGCAACATTTAAAACACCCACAATGGGTGAACAATTAATAAACAAGCTCGTAGAAACAAAATAAAACTGTATCATCTCTAGATGGCATCATTAGCTAAAATAGCAAAACAATCTCATGCCTAGAAGGCTAACATATAAAGATAAGGTTTCAGTGCCTTTTGTTTTACTTCTGAGATTCAAAGTTTCATTATTTGTTTGATTCCATTTATGAATCGCTTCCCATAAAATATCTTGAAGTGATTTCCCAGTAAAAACATTGACAATAAAAACAATTCCATATGTATAAACAATTCCTTACATACCAAGAATTAAAAAACAATTCCAGATATAAAAACTATTTCATATGTATAAATAATTTCCAGTGCAGATACAGACTGGGATAAAAGATCTTTGCTTGAAAGGCTTGTTAAAAAAGGAAGGTCTTTCAACAGGCGCTAAAAGAACAAAAGAGATGGCGCTGGTCTCATATGTAACAGCAGGGAGTTCCAAAAGGTAGGAGCGCCACACTAAAGATCCTGTGCCTATATGGTACCTCCAGATGAGACGGTAACTGAAGGAGGCTCTCCCCTGCAGAGCGCAATGATCGGTTGGATATATAAGTGTGAGCCAATCTTTTGCTTTTGTGCCAAAGCGTTCATTGATTCTCTTCAATTCTCAGATTAAGCATCTTCCCACCTACACCCTCTTTATGCTCCTATAACGATTTTGCTTTTTAGGGCCCTTGCAAGCACAAGGTTCGGTTTGGACCTCAAGTTGGTGCTTTGGAATATACCCTGATTTGGTCCAAAGTGCTTTGGAGGCTGCCCTGTTCAGCGCTGGCCGAATCCAGATCCCAATCTGGAAAAACAGTTTTGTGCCTCTTCGCTTCACTATTAAGGGGAATTTTTTTTTAAAAAAAAACCCAGCTACAATGTGTAGTTTTTCCTTTTGACAGAATTGGATGAAATTTGCTGCATTGTGCTGCCTCCCTGGTGAATAAAGCCTGGCACGTTACAGGCAAATAGGTCCAGCGGGTTTTGGGCGTCTTTGAATTTCAAATCTATTTAAAGAGGAGCAGTCTATAACTTATTAAAAAAATTGGCACAATTAGCTAAAGTTTGCAGGCTTTTGTGTCCCCCATCTGAGGGGTGTGTGTGAATTCTACCAAATGTTCCCATTCCCATCAGCCTCAGTCCACACGGCCAGGGACTCTGGGAGATGTAGCTCGGAAACATCTGGAGAGCATGAGGTTAAGGAAGTCTGAACTAGATCCAGTCTTCTTTTGACTCTTTCACCTCCTGTGTAAGTCGTCCTCCCTGACCTTGGTTGAACCTTTAACCTTTTCTGCTGTCTCTGTTCCTTCTTCATTCCAACAGGCAATTGTGTCACCTCTTCTGGGAGAGGGAGTGGGGCAATCCAGATCTTGCCTGTATAATTATAGACCTCTCTTGCACCTTCCTTTTTGCTTTGAGGTTCTTGAAGGTCCTGTCATCTCCTGCCAGCTCACCTTTCTTTGGTCTTCTCCTCTTCTAGATTCTTATCAGTCTGGCTTTCATCCTTATTGCTAGTCTTCAGAAACCGCTCTAACATACATCTGACAATCTTCTCTTTGTTAAAAAAAAGAAGAAGGGTGTTGCTTCACTCGTGCCTTGCGCCATGCATCATCAGTTGTGATAACAGCCGATCATCCTGCCCGGTTCTCCTCTTCCTTAAGATAGGAAGCGGCCTTATACAGAGTCAGACCATTGGTACATCTAGCCCAGGATTGTGGACACTGACTGGCAGCAGCTCTCCAGAGTTTCAGGACCTAGCGGAACGTGCCAGGGATTGAACCGGGGCCCTTCTGCATGCAAGGCGGATGGTCTTCCATGGAGCTGTGGACCTTCCTGCACTTCCTCCATTCTCTGTGCGTGTCCCCCTGCCCCCGCAGGGTTTGCTCAATGGCCATCTGTTCTGTTTATAATTCTTCTCTTGGTACTTTGAGCACCATTTTTATGCTGATGGCATCTGACTCCCTTTACTTCCACCACAGTTCTGAGGCTCTTCCCATTCCCTCCAGGCTGCTTAATCTGAAACTGAATATTCTAGGGCAGAATTTCTAGTTATTCCACCTAAATCTAATCCTTCCTGCCTCTTTCGAGTGATGATTGCCTGCCTTCCTCTTTTCCTGTTTGTTGCTGATGGTAAATGATTTTCACCACTGTCATTTAAAAAAATTTTTACTCAAAGGAATTATGTTGCGAAACTCTGTTAATAACAAATGAAATTACACGGTTTATATCATGCAGTCATGCCTAATGTTGGTCAGAATAATGTCATTGTGGAGATATTATTATTATTACAATAATAATAATATTTTGTTTATTTTATCTATTTATAAAAGTATTTATATACCATCCTCTCCGAAAATACAGGCTGGAGTACAGCACTATGAAAACACAGTACCAGTACATCTTTGCTCTGCTCTCCGTCCAAGGGCTCTCTCTTGCCTCGGCTTCCTCATTATCTTTTTCTCCCTTCCCATTTAGTGCCTGCCCCCTAACCTCTTGTGTCTCTCCAACAGCCAGACTATGATATTTGGATACTCCTCACTGTTGTGAGCACCGTTCTGGTCATTGTTTTAATTTTCGTCGTTCGCACCCGTTGTCAGCCAAGCCGAAATCAGGTAAGTCCCTTTCGATGGCCAGTCCGATTCTGGACACTTCCAACTGCTTCTCTAGCCCTTCTCCCCCTCACTCCCCCATCTATGTCAACATCCTTACTGTGTTGCTCAGATCAGCCACATGTGGCTGGTAAGGGCACAGTCCTGGACACCCTCTCACATTCAAGCAGACTGGCCCCCAAACAAGCTTCAACGAATACTGTTGGGGTTTTGTGTTTGCAGAATGTCCATCTTGTTAATATTTTACATTAGTATAACATAGTTACTATTTGTATATATTTGAGTCTCTTCATTTACTGTGTAACTTATTGTAGCTCCTAGAATATGTCTTTATCTTTGACCCCAAACAAGAATATGTGCACCCCCATTTCTGCAACCTTGATCAAGTTCGAGGAGGAGACTGAAGCAACAGCTGTCCGTTGTCTGTCTACACCAGGAGGGCCTAACCTTTTGGCCCTCCAGATGTTTTACTATAACTCCCATCATCCTTGATCATTGGCTGTGCTGGGCCTGCTGGGAGTTGAGAGTCCAACCACATCTGGAAGACCACAGGATTGCCTACATAAAGATGGTTCACCTTAAAGGACATTGTAGCAAAACTACTCCTTGTTGGGTGAAGCGCTATTTGTTTGTCATCATCAGTCATGGAAATCAGACACTGGATGATGCAGGGCGTGGCATTCACAGCATGCTTGTGCAAAAGCCTGGCTTGCGTCCAACTTGATGCATTTCAGTGCAGACAAGATGGGCGCCATAGTCAGCCCTGCGGTGTGCTGCCGTAGATGACTTTTCATTCCTCATCTATCTCATCTGTCCCCAGACTAATGTGCAGGAGGAGACTGTACAAGCCATCAACCGGCTGGCCACACGGAGGTACCAGGCCCGCCACCGACAAACCCCCACAGGGGACTCTGTCAGCACCTGCAGCTCAGCCCCTGTCTGTGCCATCTGCTTGGAGGAGTTCAGCGAGGGCCAGGTAAGCGCCGCCGCCTTCTGCCCCTGGGATAAATGACCACAGATGAGCGGACTGTCCCATAGCCATTCCACAGTGACCAGCACAAGAGGAGGCCCCAGTCGTCTCCTTTACAACAGTGGGAGGGGAACCAGTTTCAGCACCTCATTGGGACGGCCACCAACTTGGATGGCTTTAAAACAGAATTGCACAAATGCCTGGAGGATGAAGCTGTCACTCGCTGCTAGCTTTGTTTGGCCTCCACCATCAGAATGAGCATGCCTCTGAGTGAAGACCAGTTGCTGGGAGTTGTGTGTGTGTGTGTGCTGTTGCCATAGGCATCTGGCTGGACTAGAGGGGGCCCCTTTGGCCCGATCTGGCTCTTGCTGCAGGGCTCTTCTGATGATCATTTCAAGCCGAAACTGGTTTGTCCCCAAAGGAGGTGACGGGGGCTCTCTCCGGCTTGGCTGGCTGTATGTGTACAATCAGGGTTGTTCTGGGAGGCGGGGTGGGGAATGCAGCAAGCACCCCAGGCCTGATGCCTCGGGGAGCCCCACCATTTGGCCAGAGCCTGTCGCGCCTCCCATCCATTTGGCAAGGCTGTCCCCCTCCCTTGCGAAAGCAATTAAAAAATTAAGCTGGGGTGAGGAGAGAGGCCACCGCTATTAACGCTGCAGCAAAGCAGCCAGTCAGCTTGGGAGGGACGGAGGTCCTGCCGCCCCCCATTGCTTTGAAGAGAAGGAGGGGTGGCAGAGGGTAGACTAAAGGGGGGCGACCATAGGATTTCCACTGGGCCCCGAACCCTCCTAGGGACAGCCTTGTGCACAATTCCCTGCAAATTAGATCTGCACTACAAGGCAGGTCAGCTAAGAAGGAAGTCCTGCCGATTCAGTGCGCCCCCTGGCCTGAGTCTCCTTCAGTTGGGAAGCAACTCTGATGACCTCATGAGCGGTGGGATCTCACACTTGCACACACAGAGAGCAACCCCGCTCTCTGTTTTAAGAAGCACTGGGATGGGGAAAGGTGGGAAGGGTGTCAACCCTGCGCTGCCTGTACTTCTTGACCTGAGTACTGTGTCTGGCAGTCTTCACATTATACTTGCACTCCACTTTCCAGCAAAGATTGACTCCCAAAGCAGTTTGCAACAAGATAAATCCGGCAAAAGGGCACAGTACATCAGCCTTTGTGCCAGGACCTTCTGTCCTGTTGCAGTTGATCAAAAGAAGAGGATTTGCATCTGCCAGTTAGTGTGGATGCAGATTTAGGCACTGGGCTGTAATTGAAATAGCACTGCACTCCACCTCCTCCTAGTGGGGAAGGCTGTGACCAGGTGGCCTGTGGATGTCCCCCCCCATCTCCCTTCCTAGGGTTCTTTGTCTTGAAACCCGATTGGGACCAGAGAACCCGTCTAGTCCTCTGTGTATGAGGAAGCCTGGCTACCCTAATGGTGATACAATCCAGGTTCTAAGCCCGGTGTGGAGAACTTCTGGCCCAAACGTGGCCTGCCAGGGGTTGCAATCTGGCCAGCGAGGCCCTTCCCTGAACCACACCCACCTGCCTCACCCCCCCCCGATGTCATACGTGTCATCAGCGGTGAGGCAGGTAGAAACGCAGCTGCCAGTGCATCATCGGGGCCCTGGAAGTGCATTGGCAAGGGAAACCAAGCTGATCAGGTGCGCAGCGGAGCTCTCTATGGGAAGCGCCCTCATGCATCCAGTGCCCAGGCTGCATGTGGTGCTTTGAAGGTTAAACTTCGGGACTTCAAAGCCCACAGTCGTTTTGATGACATGTGGGCAGCTCTCCCCATGTAGTCAATGGGGCTAGATCCTGGTCAGGATCTGGCTCATGGAGCCAAAAAGTTTCCCCGCTTGTGTTCTAGGTTGTTCCCTCCAGATGGTGGGTTCAGAAAGGGATTGAAGAGCTGCCTGATGGCCAAAATACCAGACCCCAGTGTTTCATTTTATTTAAAATACTTACACAGCGCTTTCTATTATTTTAAAAAATGAAAATAGTGTACAAAATACTAAAAGATACGATAATAAAATAACCTAGAAAGAGAAAATTTATTTCTTGAGTGCCCAACTCATTCCAAACATCTGGGGAGGTTAATCAAAGCGAGCATCACTATAACAGAATAAATGAACAACACTTTCCCACCCTTTCCTGACAGGACCCTTGAGCCCCCAGTAGGTGTGATGACACTTCCAGAAGTAATGGGAGGGAGCTCTGTAACTGGGTGGGGGCAGCCACTCTCTTGCCCTTCCTGTGAGCTTCACATAGAGGTAACAAAGTTGAAAGGGTGCCCCGAATCATGGCTCTTGGGGTGAGATGTCTGCCCAGATCAGACCACTGCCTGCCTTTACCCTTGGATATGAAGCATTCCCCTCCCCTCCTGTCCCACTAACTTTCCTTTCTTTGCAGGAACTCCGAATTATCACCTGCTTGCATGAGTTCCACCGGCAGTGCGTGGACCCCTGGCTCCAGCAGCACCAAACCTGTCCACTGTGCATGTTCAACATCATTGGTGAGATTGGGCATGGGGAAGGCAAACTGTCGTCAAGAACCCAGGAAGAGCTTTGCTGGGTCAGTCCAAAGGTCCACCCAACCCAGCCCGCTCTGGGAGACCGCAAGGAGAGCATGAGGCAATAGCCCTCCCTTGCTAATGCTTCCAAGCTACTGGCATTTGGAGGTACACCCCCCTCTGAACATGTAGGTTTAAGGTTTGCCCAGTGAGCTCTTTTGAGGAGGGGTTAGGAGATGACCAGTCAAGGGCTTACCCATTGATTCAGCTGCAGAGCCATACACCAATGGCTCAGCCGTGGAGTGCCCCCCCATATATATTGTCACTAATTTAGAAATGAAGGGTATAACCAGTACCCCTCAGAACATCAGATTTGACTGGCTGCTTTATCTCTGTAGTGTGGTGTTCTGCTTCAGGATGTTTTCCCACTGGTCTTTCTCCAGTGGGAGGAGTGGACCTCATCACACAGCCTGGATGAAGTGCCCTGGCCATTCCTGGTATATCCTGGGGGGCTGGAACATATTGTGAGGGAGACTAGCTGATGGAAATGCCCCCTCTCCTGGTGGCTGATTTCCACGGACCCATTTCAGCGAATTTGACATGGTGAAACCCCGAATTCCAAGTGGATGGGTAGAAATTCCTCCTGGTTTGAGCACAAAGCGCTTAGCATCCCTTAAATGAGAGTCACGTGGACACATATCCAAAGATGCCGGGCAGTTCCAGGAGCAAATACAACTACCTGGAAGATAACATGGTGACAAGGAGTTTTATATCAGTTATTTTCACATTTATATCCCATCTTTTCCTTCACAACAACCCTGTGAGGTAGATTAGGCTGAGAGGCAGTGACTGGCCAAAGGTCACCCAGGATTGGAACCCTGCTCTCTCCCAGGTCCTAGCCTGACACTCTCTGCCCCCCATTGGAGGCTTCTCCAGGCTTCTGGAGAGAAGTAACCCGAGAGGTGATCATGAAGATGTCTGGCTCCGCTTGTTTCCCAAGGGGGAGAAGCTTCTGGGGTTACCTGTTTGCGGGGAGTGGGTTTGCCGGTGCTTAGAATCTCTGATCACACCCGGTTCCTTTCTTCCCTTCCCTAGACCGAGATTCCTCTGCTTTACTGAGGCATTCCCAGGAGGAACCACCTAACTCAAGAGTGGGGCAGAGGCCTCGTTTCTTTCGGCAGCACCCGGGACGCGCTTTGTACCATTTCCCGCGGACTCTCCCTCAAGTGTCCCCCAGGAGTTGCTCTTCCACGATCCCCCATGGTCACCCCTTCTTCCACTCCCCAGAGCTCTCCCAGTTGGATTTTGGGACCATGCATTACTTGCCCTATAGGCCGGTGGGCTTTGAGCCTTGGGGTGGCCACCAGCCTCCTCTTCCCCGAGGCCTGCTAGTTCAGCAGCAGGATCCTCCGGGGTTCAAGCAGGGCCCGCCTGCCCATCGTCAGCCCTGCTGGCTGCAACACCCGCCTGCCTGCCAAGGCCTCAGGGCCCCCCTTGCAGCCAAGCTGAGTCGGGCTGCCCCTGCCCATCGAGGGATCCGCCACGGACGGCATCAGCATCACCACAGCAGCAGCTCCGGGGAGAGTTATCTCACAGAGCCCAGCGGGTATCTTCCTGACGGCCCCGGGAGCGACTCCAGTTCAGGCCCGTGCCACGGATCCTCCAGCGATTCTATGCTGAATTGCACGGACGTCAGCCTTCAGGCCATCCACGGCAGCTGTTCCACTTTCCGTAGCTCCCTGAGCAGCGATTACGATCCCTTTGCCTTCTGCGGCTCTGAGAAGTCAGCCGCGGAAAGCAGACACAAGCCATCTCCACCTTGGAGGGACCCACGGCGTCGGTCTGTGGACTTGGCGGCAGCGTGCAAGCCGCCACTGGCCAGTAACCACATCCATTACCACCACCACCTTCACAGGCACCACCATTATGGACGGAGCCCCGTGGGCTGTCCAGACGGTAGGCTGAGCCAGGAACCTGGTCCACGCAAGGCGAAAGCTCCACGAGCCAAGGTGGGATCACACGGTGCCCAGGTGCAAAAACGG
Organism: Rhineura floridana; assembly: GCF_030035675.1. Lineage (NCBI taxonomy): Eukaryota > Metazoa > Chordata > Lepidosauria > Squamata > Rhineuridae > Rhineura > Rhineura floridana. Next base: position 1,538,875 of record NC_084500.1, on the reverse strand, counting down.
ACAGAGAAAATGCCATTGCCAGAAGGCGACCCTGCCCTCCCGGCTGCCCCCCTAGCTGGGCAGGCTGCTTGCTCGCTACAAGGGCAACCTGAGCTTCCCGGGGCAGATAGGCCTGACTTCCACATAGCAGGCAGTGGTGCTCCTGGGCCATGGCCGTCTCAGAAACGCTGTTTGCAAATCCATCCCGGGAGGAGGAAATGGAAATGCCCTCTCAAGACTTCTCAGGTCTCTCTCCCCGAGGACTCCTCTGTGACCCCGGACTGCAGCCATCCTGGTCCGGCCTCTGGGAACTGCTGCTCCCCAGAGATTCAGCCTCTCCTAGCAAGCAGTCCCTCCAGGCATCATTCTGCCACCTCGCTGCCCTTGGTCTTGGTCGTGGAGCCTCAGGGGCGGGAGGCCGGACTGGGGGCATTGGACGGCAAGCCCACATTTCCAGGGGAACCTTCAGGGCTGGATGCCGTGGGAAATGACACAAGCTCTTACCTCAACTGCCAAATTCTGCAACGCTTTCAGGGTAAGCTTCAGCCTTTGGGGGAATCTGTGGCCTTCCGGATGTTTTTAGACTTCCATAACCCACCACCCCCAGGAGCCAGCGTGGCCAATGGTGAGGAATGATGGGAGTTTGAGTCCAGCAACATGTGGAAGGCCACAGCCCCCCCCATCCTTGTCTTGGGGTTTTGTACACATCTGTTCTCCAATAGCAGTTGCAAACCTATAATATGCAGTCCTTCCAGCTCCCTCGAATGGAGCTTAATGGAATGTGTGCCATCTCAGAAACGCTGCCTTACGCTGAGTCAGATCAGTGGACTGCCTAGCTCCATATCGGCTACACTGGCTGGCAAAGGCTTTCCAGGGTTTCAGACCAGGAGTCCTTTCCCACTCCTATCTAGAGACGCCACTGGGGATTGAACCTGGGACCTTCTGTATGCAAAACAGAGGCTCTGCCACGAAGCTGTAGACCTTCCCTTCGTAAAGACACACCCGTGTTTCCATTGGGGGCTGGCCTTTTTTGTTTTTGCGACATCTGAAGGGTGTTGAAACCAGCATCGGCACGCCACCTTGGAAAACACCTCCTCTCTCCCAGTGACCGCCAGCTTAACCTCTCGTGGTGGTGGGATGTGGCGAAAGGGAAAATCTTAATAAAAGGACTGGTTCAGGTGAGAGAAGAGGACCCTTCAGATTCTTGGGTCCCAAGCCATGGGGAACTGTGCTTGGAAATGGACCAGACTGAAGGCTGGCAAAACACGTTCCTTATACCCGATTCCCGACTGCAAAATGGGAACCAGTGCATGAAAGGAACAAGCCATTTGGGACCAACATAACCTCTGTTTTAAAACAGCTGCACTGGGTCTCGGTTTGTTTCCGGGCCCAATTCAAGTCACTCACATTAGTGTTCAAAGCCATCAGCAACTTAGGCCCAGGTATCTGAAAGGCCATCTCCATCCCTACACAACTTTCTTGGGAGTTAAGATCTGCAGAGGGGACCCTCTTGGTAGTTCTGCCACCCTCAAACATGTGGGGAATGGTGTCCCAGGAGAGGGATCCCTCTGTGAGGGTCCCTAAACTGTGGAACTCCCTCCCCACAGACTGGCGCCTTCATTGTGTAGTTTTTCCTGGAAGCTAACAATGTTCCTCTTTACCTTGGCCTGTGACATGTATGGTAGGACACCCCCCATCCCCTTGACTGTCTTGTGTTTTTCTTTTTAATATCATGTTTTTAAATTGTTTGCAGCTTGCCCTGGGGCCTAATGGTGAAGGGCGGGTCATAAATCCAAATCATCATCATCATCTAGCATGCAAGTGCATTAGAAGGGAAATTCAGTCAACATGACGCCATTTGAAAAGTGACCCACAAAAGATAAAACGGTGTGGCATTTTTCCGATCTGGGTGCTCACATTAGGTTTCTAATTACAGGATCTAAAGAAGATATCCCAGATGTGTACGAACACTCAGTTTGACTGGAAGTGAACATCTGTGCATTGTTGGACTGCCTAAGAGAACTGAAAACGGTGCAGAAATTCAGCGAGGAGAATGGACTTCCTTAGATCCCTTTTCTATCAGTGGTGTGGCTGTCAGTCATAGCAAGCTACTCCCGGTTCACACAGGCCCTGCCTCATCCCCCACGAGTCCGCTTGTAACACCATGGTTATGCAGATTCCCTGACTAACCTGCAACTCATGTGCCAAACATAAGCTGCCAACGTCACTTGCCTATGTTCAGTCAAGGTGCCATCTTGAAGATGTTTCCATGCACTAAAGGGCCAAGGACAGGCGGGTGAAGCTTGGTACCCTTGTTGATAATGAAAGGGGAGGGGTGCAATCGTTCCAAAGTTCAAGGCGGGGGGAAAGCATACCTTATCCCAAGGTGCGCTTTTCCCCTTTGCTTCACAACTCTGTGTAAACATGGTAGCCCTGCTGGCCATTCCTTGTACCTACCCATCCCCACCCTGAACACCAAAATGGAAATCCCGGAGAGGAATCCATTCCCCACACAAAGCAGGGAGGGTGCAAGGCGCTTTTGAGGTCATGCAGACAAATCAGCCCATGCTGGTCCCATTGAATGCGCCTTCTGCCACCCAGGTGGATGAGAAATATGTGCGGTCTTGGTTCATGTAAGATGTAAGGATCAAACTCCCAATTCCTTCCCACTTCCCACCCAGCTACGGTCCTGTGGAGGAATCATCCTGGGCCTGTCTGCTTGGGAATGTTCTTTGTGTTCTTGGTTTTGCACCAAATTATTTGCATGGGGGCAACTCGCACATATTGCCTCTTCTCCCCCAGAGGTACAATGTGGCATAGGATAATTTCACACTTTGGGTTGTGTGGGACTCTTCCTAGCTCCATTGTGGCTTGCCCAGTCTTGGCTCACAGCTCATGCTAACTGCAGATTTCAAGTGCTTTAACTAGTCCTTGGTGGGGGGGAAGGAGTGGGACTCATTTTGCCTGCAGCACTGATCGATGGCTACTTTTGTTTTCCTGGACTACTTTGAGAACTGACCGAGGCGTGGTGGCCCAACACCTTGACCCCTAACCCTATAGTTGCAGCATGCAAGCAAGTTCGGTTACCACAAACGCCAATCTCCCCATATCACTTTTGGCCCTAGACTGGCAACTTGGTGTGTGTTGGGGGTACAGGAAGCACCTTTTGGGAGACTGGATCTCTTATAGCCATCAAAGAGGGATAGCTAGACACTTCCTAAATGACTTTGCAGAAGCCCCAAGATTTCAATTCTGTACAGAGTTTAAATCAACTTCTGTTAATCCTCCTCCTTCCCAATAGCAGCTTCATACCACAATATTATGGAAACTTCCTCTAAGATACCTCCCAAGTGGAGTTTTGATTTCTTTCTATCCATGTACAAATTGGTGGCAAATCCAATCCGTTGGAAAGCTATCACATTCTGCTTTAACTGTGGAAGAGGAGTTGCATTTGGTAGAATAAGAGGGAAAGTTTGTATGTTTTTCGCAGGGACATCTTACTGCCATGGGTGAATGCAGACAGGCAGCTTGGTCAGAATATCTTGATACAAACAACCTGCTTTCTCAGTAGTCACAAAAATGCTGTGACATGTCACCACTTGGTAAATGGGTGTCTGTATTCACACAGGATATTTTGGAATGCGGGTAACATTGTTTTAAATGTGCCCATGTGGGGCAAATGGCAGTACAACCGTGGATTATTTTTCCCACTGAGAAATGAAATCCTCTGGAACCTGAAGGGCACGTCCACACCACAGATTTAAACCAGTTTAACAATTAATAACTTTCCCCAGGGATAGTGCAGACTGGGGTTCTGTAATTTTGCTCACTACGCTACCATTTCCCAGGATTCTCTGGGGAGAAAACAGCTGAACTGGCCTAGGATATAAGCATAGCTCTGCTCTCAGTTGCCATTGAATACATAAGAACATTAACTCCTGAAGCATTGCAGGGACTTTGCAGGATTAAAATGTGAAACTTTGTCCTTCTCTAGAGAACCTGACAAGAGTGAAAGGGGGACATGGACATCTTGCTTGAGAGGTGAGCAAGCTGACATCCAATTGTTTTTAAAAAACCACAAAGCCATTAAGGGCTGCCTGCTTGCTTACTGGTCCCTTTTCCTTCAGAGCAGCAAGAGTCAGAAATTTGGTCAAAGAAGACACAGCTTTGCTGTGTTGCAGGGTCAGAGAGAAACATGAGATCTAGAACCTTGGACATACTAGTGGAAAAGGAGGTGCCTCGTTACCCAGGTTTTGTAGGTGACGGCTTACTCTGAAAGTTGCAAATGCAAGGAAAGTGCACCTTTGACCAGTTGCATGTGATAAGATCCATTGGATCCATTCCATCCTGAGATGTCCTTAAAAGCATTGTAGGCAGACAAGCATCATTTTGAGGCCTTGAGTTGCATTTGCCAGAGGGTGTCTTGAGCAAAAAGGTGGTAGTGGGGAGCTGGTCAACATTTCAAAAACAAAGGGGCACCTTAGAGCTATAAGGCATGCAACCTATGGAACAACCACTGCCTTCTTTATTTCACTGTTTCGAAATCTTCTCGGAAAGGATTTGTACGGCACAGATTTCAGTTTGTCTTCACGTCTGTTTCAGTCAGAGCCAAAGGGGGAGAAAACGACAGGCCGTGGGCCAGGGCTAACAGCCCCAAACTCATTTGTGTTAGTTCAAGTCAAAGTTTTTCCAAACGGGCAACCAGCAAAGGGGTGTTGGCACCTCTCCCCCTCCTCCAACACCTTTAACTCCTGGTGGTCTGCTCCTTCCTCCTGGAGACCTCAGACCCTTTGAAATGTGAATAAGGAATTTATTTTTGTACTTTTTACTTGCATTTCCTGAGTCTATGTTGCAGGCACTTGGGTACTTTTGTAAACCAAACAAGAAGAAATAATGTTGATGTACATACATATGCAAAACGATATATTTATGTCTAAAGAGATAAGAGATTGTTTGAATATGGGGACATGCTCAAACCTATTTATTTTGCTAATATATTTATCCACATGTAAAGCTGTTCATGTGGCTGTTATATTTTTTCCCCTCCTGTATAAAGTCATTGGGTGCCCATGTTCAAGAAGATGCCTCTTCCTCATTCCTCAGAAATAAATTATTTTTAATCTCTGTACGTTGGCTTGTAACGTGCATGAAAGAACTGGAGAAGGATCTGGGTGGAGGGGTTGGGAAGGCTCTTCTCAGAATCCTTGGGCTCCAGCACACGGGACAGCTTCAGCCTCTGCTAAATATTCTGGGTTGTATTCAACGAACCTATGTTGGCCATGCCCATTAACTTCAATGGGCCTGCTCTGAGAGCAGGGCTAGCACTGAATACCACCTCTGTTCTGCTGGAGATTGGGGCCCAGAAGGGAAGTGGTAATAAGGTCAAGGGTCCAAAGGCAAAGATAGGCACGTCAGGACCTTGGCCAGCTCCCAGCGGGTCCCTCCAGGAGAGCGTGGGAAGATGTTTGAGTTTAGGGTCAAGATTCATCCAAAGCCTTAGAAGGGCCTGTAGTGGATTCTGCAGCTCTGTGGCCACGGAGCACGAGAGGGTGCAAGGGAAAAGTCACGCACTTCAAATGTGTTGGATGTGCCCTTAAATGTATGGTGTGGCTCTGCTTTACAGGACAATGGAAGGGCCACGTCCTTGGACCAGGGCAGTGTAGAAGGGGGCAATGCAGGGATCCTGAGGCAGAGGACCTGAAGCCAAACAGCCTGCAGCTGAATCACGAGTTGCACGGTGGTGCTCCTGCGCACATTCCATTTGTAACACGGGGGTTTCTGCCAGGGGATTCCGCTGCATGGGTCAGATCTGTCCAGTGCCTTGCCTGACCTTGTTGATGGCCCCCCACATTTTCCTTCTTGCCTGTGCCTCACGATGAGGCCATTCCTGAATTTAATATTGGGAAAGCGCATGAATGGGTTGACTCCCCGCATCTTGACAGCCAGGAGTTTAGCAAAACGAAGGAGGGCTTTGAGGAGAGAGACAATGGCACTCAGGGAGGTTAGGACTATGGCTGTCTTTCAGTGCATAACCCCAGAGGTGGGGAATCTCAGGCCCCGTGTTTGGATGTGGCCCTCCAGATCTCTCCATCTGGCCCTCAGGACTCTGCCCAGGCAACCCCCCTCACCTGCTTTTCATTCTCCTTGAGTGTTTTTGCCTCGCTGGGGATGCCTCTGAACGGTGACAGTATCTCTTGCTTTTCCCAGATGGAGAGATGGGGGCCGGGTACGCGAAAGGCTCTGGCTTTTGCGCGGCAGGACTGCTGCACCCACTTTGGCCTCCAGCCCTGCCTGCCACTGGCACGTGGCCCCCTGAAGGTCGCCTGTGAGGGAAGGTGGCCCTTGGGCTGAAAGAAGGCTCTCCACCCCTGGGATAACCCAAACCGTTACCACAAAGGTGCCTGCAAGCTCCAAACAGGTTTGCAACCTTCTCCACCGTCCATCTCCAAGCTCCACCTCTCCACCCCCCACACACAGATCTTCAAGCTCCCCCACATACCCCACATGGGTCTCCAAGCTCCTCCCCTATCCCAAATGGGTCTCCAAGCTCCTCCCCCTATTCCCAATGGGTCTCCAAGCTCCTCCCCATCCCTTGTTGCCCAGGTGCGCTGCCGGCGCTTCCCACTGGCTGGCCCCGGCCAGGCGCGACTCCCGCGGCGGGCATTTGGGGGACACCACCAGGGGCCATCCTCACTTGTCCGCGGGCCGGCCGCGTCTGCGCCCTTCGCTGTTTTGAGAAAGCGTTCATTTTTATCGCAAAAAAGTTACATTTCTCAACATGCACAGCCATAAAGAGACACGGAGCTGTTTTAGTACTTTTTAATGTGTTTTTTGTTCTAAACATGTTTTTAATTACTTGTTTTTAACTGTTTCGTCGATCCTTTTAATGCAAACCACTTAGAGGGATTTGGGGCCATTGTTGTTTTTAAATGGGGCGGTATGTTAATTTTAATAAATAAATAAATAGAAATAAAACACAAAACGGGGAAACAGCCAATGGGCTTTCTGTGCTTTTTAGGGGGTATGTATTTTGTACATCTTATTTCCAGTAACGTAGGCGACGTGCAAAACAGATATTTTTTTAAAAGAGCTTCCAGCGCTGCAATTCAATTGTTTTAAGGAACTTTCCTCGGATTACGCCGAGATTTTGTGTTTGTTTAGGCGCGAAAAACCCCTCCCCCTCCCAACCGCAAAACGGCCAGGGGGCGGGGCTTAGAGGGGCGCTCGGGGCGCCCGTCCCGCGCAGGCGCGTCAGGGCCGCCATCATAGCAACCTCCGCCACGCGCCGCGGCAAGGAGCGATCAGCGCAAGTCGGTTCTCTGGCGCTGAGGTGCGCCTGCGCGCAGGGCTTAGCGAGAGGAAGACAGGGAGAGGGGGCAGAGCGGCGGCCCAACCATAGAGCTTGAGTTAGGCAGAGCGGACGGAAGTCGTGCCGCGTCGCAGCGGAAGTGATGCGTTCTGCTTCCCTCCCCCATCCATTCTGTTTATTTCTTCATTTCGCCGCCTGGTTCCGTTCGCTGCTGGTCGGTGGTCGCCATGGCTCTGGAGACGGTGCCCAAGGACCTGCGCCACCTACGGGCCTGCCTGCTCTGCTCGCTGGTTAAGGTAGGGGGGTCCGCTTCGGTTTGGGAACGCGCAAGCCCCTCTTTTTAATTCTGTGAGCACCGCCCTGGGTCACGGGTGGGCTGGGGAGGGGAGTTCCTTACGGCGTCGTGGGAGGCGGAGACTCCCAGGGGAGCCCTCCTGGAGGAGGCCAGTGTGGACTGAGCGCCAGTGGCGGCGCAGTGGTCGGAGTGCTGGACTCGGGCCTGGGAGGGGCCAGGGTTCAAATCCCCGCTCGGGCGTGAAGCTTGCTTGGTGGCCTTGGGCCGGTCGCTGCCTCTCAGCCTAACGCACCTCACAGGGTTGTTGTGTGGATAAAGTGGAGAGGGAGGAGAACCACGTACGCCACCTCGATCTCCTTGGAGGAGGAAAGGCGGGATATACATGTAACAAGGACATAAGATGAGTCCTCTTGGATCAAGCCAGTGGGGGCCAATCTAGTCCAGCATCCGGTTCTCACAGGGCCAGCCAGATGCCCTTTATGGGAAGCCTGCCAGCAAGGCCTGTGTGCAGGAGCACTTCCCCCCCACCCCCGTGGTTTCCAGCAACCAAACATGGAGGCACAACATTGCTGTCATGGCTAGTAGCCATCAATAGCCTTCTCATCCTCTTTGAAAGCCTTCCAAGTTGGTGGTCATCAGTGCCTCATGTCGGAGGGAATTCCATAGTTTAACTACATGCTGTGTGAAGAAGTGCTCTTTTTTCTTTGTCTGTCTTGAATCTTCCAACGTTTAGCCCCCCACAAATTGGGGCATGAAGGCAGGAGGAGGCCAGAACTGTGAGGAAAGGGTGGATTGGGCTTCTGCTCCAGCAATCCTTTGTTTTGCTTGACCTCTGACTGTAGTGGTTCCAATTTGAGTTGCTTTATTTATTTATTTATTTATTTATTATTTCAATTTATATACCGCCCTTAGCGAAATAGCTCTCAGGGCGGTGAACAAACAAAATAAAATACAATATATCATAATAAAAATACAAAAACATATACAAACAAACAACGAAAAGCACAGCAAAAACAAAATAAATACTACAAAAATTAAAATACAGATTAAAAGATTAAAAAAGTTAAGAAGATTAAAATGCCTGGGAGCATAAAAAGGTCTTTACCTGGCGCCGAAAAGATGGAAGTGTAGGCGCCAGGCGTACCTCTTCGGGGAGGCTGTTCCACAACTCAGGGGCCACCACAGAAAAGGCCCTAGATCTCGTAACCACCCTCCGGGCTTCCCGATGGGTTGGTACCCGGAGGAGGGCCTTAGATTCTGAACGAAGTGAACGGGTAGGTTCATAGCGAGAGAGGCGTTCCACAAGGTATTGAGGTCCCACGCCGTGTAAGGCTTTATAGGTCAAAACCAGCACCTTGAATCTCGCCCGGAAGCAAATAGGAAGCCAGTGCAGACGCACCAGGACAGGTGTTATATGCGAAGACCAACTGGTCCTCGTCACTAATCTGGCAGCTGCGTTCTGCACCAGCTGAAGCTTCCGAACTGTCTTCAAGGGCAGCCCTACGTAGAGCGCATTACAGTAATCCAATCTTGAAGTTACCAGAGCGTGGACAACGGAGGCGAGGTCGTCCATGTCCAGATAGGGGCGTAGTTGGGCTACCAGACGAAGATGGTAAAACGCATTCCGTGCCACCGAGGCCACTTGGGCCTCGAGAGACAAGGAAGAGTCGAGAAGAACCCCCAAACTACGTACCTGTTCTTTCAGGGGGAGTGTAACCCCATCCAGAACAGGGTAAGCATCCACCATCTGAGCAGGGAAGGTGTTCACCAACAATGTCTCGGTCTTGTCTGGATTGAGTCTCAGTTTTCCTGATTTTAATTTCTTCTTCTCCTCCAGACCATTGACCAGTTTGAGTTTGACGGCTGTGACAACTGTGACTCCTATCTGCAGATGAAGGGGAACCGGGAGATGGTTTATGACTGCACTAGCTCTTCCTTTGACGGGTGAGTTGTTGCTCATGTATTGGATTCCTTACCCGCTTTTCACCATAAGTTCCTTGCCTGGGTTACACAACCATATACAAACACAATATTAAAATCAGTTAAAGCAACTTGGAGAAATCCCACCCACTCCCGCCCCAAACTATTGGTTAGATCTGGGGTTGCACACATGTGCCTGCACAGCCTTCCCTGGTGCTTTTAGGAGACATGCCGCAGCCCTCCCCCTGCTGAAATTTGGTTTGAAACGAGCATCCAGTTGTAGCCAACAGATCTGGTTGCAGTGTGGTGCCCATGACAGTGTCTCTAGTTTGCGTATGTGCGCGCAAACCCAAAAAGATTGGCAACCTCTAGGTTAGAAAATAAATAACAATCTTTAGGGGAATTTTTTTCTTTGTCTTTTTTTTGTGGGTAGCCAATGACACGACCAGGAGGTTTTTTGACTAGTGTCTCATTTACGCTGGATGATCATGTCATTAGCAGGGCAATTATTTATGGTATGCAATGTTAAGTAGGATGCTGAGTTCTCTAGAGATAGAGGGTGACCTGGAATTGTACACAAGAGGAGGCAAGGACGTACCCTGAAACATCTTCCTGCAAAGAGAAGCGGTTGTCTTCCTCACAGCCTGATAACTCCCTGGATGAGGATTGTGTAACTGAGCTCTCTGGCTTCTTAGACAGAGCAGAACGGCAGTCCAAGAGTTGCCCTCTCCTTTGCCTAGGAATGGCAAGCTCATGCAACAAGTGATTTCAGGCACAAAAACTTGGGTACTACGTTTTCATTGCTGTCTCTGCAGGAAGGATGTCCCTGGGATTTCTTCAGGCAAATTCTGGATTAGAAGCCATGTTAGTAGATTAGCCCCAAGAGAGCAGAGTGCTGATGATTGCTGGAAGACTTAACTGATTTTGATTGTGTTACGATCCTTTGTGGACATCGTGAGCATGCAGGGAACAGTGAGGAGAGGGCTCTGTTCCTTGGTGAAGCACATCTTTGCACACGAGGTGATGGAAACCTCCAGTGAAAAGGATCTCCTGTTGGAGAGCCAAAAAGGAACTTTGCTTAAGACCTCTGAGAGTTGCTGCCAGTTGCTGGACTGGTGGTATAAGCCAACTTTGTGTGATCAAGCTTAGTGTTCTTGGTGGACACATGAGGTGAGGGATCCCTTCGAGCTGAAGTGCACCAATGCAGCAGTCCTCAAAATAAGCACATTAGGTTTGATCTGCTTTCATTTCTGACACTCCTTTTCCTCTTGCAGCATTATTGCTATGATGAGCCCTGAGGACAGCTGGGTCTCTAAGTGGCAGCGAATCAGTAAGTCTGCCCCCTTCCTAATTAGTTATCTTCCAGGTCGATCTGCCTCTCACTTGGAAAGCTCCTTAGCGAGGAGACCAACCCTCACCTCTCCAACCACAAGGCCTGTCCTAATCAATATCACCTGCCAGTATGGGTGTTGAGTGGAAGTGACAAATCTTCACTGAAAGGTTTGCGTGGCCCACTTTTCAACAAAGGTCTCCCAAGTTGTCTTAATGCAACATACTAACCTTTTTTTTTTTTACAATCCTAAGTAATATAATGGTGCACCTTATACAACGCGAACAAGCAGCAACAAGTTGGCAGATGTCGAAGCCATGGGCGAATGAAGTCTGCATTTCATCACAGTCTTATGATGAAATGTGGGAGGAGGTGGCAGACATTCAGATGAGGCTTTGTTGGTGGGCTCTTGTTGGGTTCATATCAGCTATTTAGGAGGAGACTTAGTAAGGAGGAACATGGGTGATGCCACCCCAATTTCAGCTATCATGGCATACCCATGGGAAGGTGAGGAACTACCATAGAAGGTAAGGGCAAGGCTACGTACACCTTGTTCCTCGCTCCCACTCCTCTCACGGACTGTTCCTCTCTGTGTCATCATTAGCAGTTGTCCCTTTTGTTGTGTTGCACCCCACCTGGTGGTGGGCATTCCTCCCTTATTATTAGTTTCTTTAAACCCTTTTTGCACATGGGGGGCTTTGATTGCTCATTTTCTCTCTTGGCAGGGCAGCTCAGGCTGGGAGTGGGGACAGTGTTTTTAAGATGTTTTGTTTTTGAGATGTTTTAATATGCTTTTAGTGATTAGCCCCCTTGTTTGGTGCTTCACTTGTATCCAGGAAGATTTGGGCTCCCTTTTCGAAAACCTGCTTCTTTAAGGCACCATAACTCAAAAGTGTTCTCTTCTCCTAGGTAACTTCAAGCCAGGCGTGTATGCAGTGTCTGTGACCGGCCGCCTACCCCAAGGTAACCTGGAGGGCTGGGGCTTGAAAGTCTTCCCTCGCTCGCAAACGGAAGAAGACCCTGACTGCTGGATCAGGGCAAAGGGGACCCGTTTAATCCAGCATTCAGTTCCTATAGCAGCCCACCAGATGCCCTAATGCAGTCGTTCCCAAACTCCCCCCCCCGGACCACTTGAAATTTGTTGAGCGTCTTGACAAGACCACTTAGTTGTTTTTCTGCCTGTTGTAGCAGAAACATCTTGCTGGCCTCTCTCAAAAACGGCACGCTGGACAAAGTAAGCCCACCTTGATCTGATCCAGCAGGGCTATTAATGCTCCTTGCCCACCCACATCTGCTGTTGCAGGTCAGCACGAGGTGGCTCTGGCAAACTTTAGCTAGTTTATTGAATTTATTTGGGTCTTGCCGCAGCCAAGGAAGCCTCAAAGCAACTTAAAAAGCTATGAATACAGAGAATATGTCCATTACAACAATGTAATTATACTTTGGAAAGTCACTTTTTCTTGTTTTTGAGAAAGCAGCAACCAGCTGCAGGGCCGCTAGTGACGCAGGCCCTTTTCTTCTGCTTCCATCTCCTCACAAAGGTTCTGCTTTTCTTTGCTGTAGGCATTGTGCGGGAGCTGAAGAGCCGTGGAGTGGCCTATAAGTCTCGTGACACAGCCATAAAGACCTGAGGAGAGCTCTTCTCTCCCCCCCGCCTCAAATCCTATGCCATTTCGGAAGAGACTGCCATTCAGAGCTGCCTTCATGTTAAGGGAGGATGATCTCTTTGGGGGCGGGGAAGCTTTTGCTGGGGATCAGGAATGGACTGACTGCTCCATCCACATCCTGAGAGAGGCCTTCCCAAGAGACTGTACACAGGAGTGCCAGCAGTTCCACGTATTGATGATTTCTGTAAATATTCCTAATAAATTTGGTTATGGACTCAGAAATTTGCATCCCAGGAGGACTTTGGCGAAGGCTGGACTCAAATTGCAAGCTTTTGTTCTGATGTGGACTGTTGACATTTTCTCCCTCTTTCTCATTCATTCACATCAGAGCTAAACTTCATACTAAAGATGCAGCTTTTGCCACTGCGATAGATTCTCAAGGTTCACAATTCCTACCTTCAAATCTGTTGTTTTCCATTCACACTAGTTGGCATTCCTCTGAAAAGGGTTAGGATCACTGTTTTCTTGTGGTCCCACCCCCAGTTTTACATGTTTACACCCTCTCTGGAGTATCAATTTTGCTAATGGAGGGGAGGGGTTTTTTTTAGTCAGTTTAATTGTTTCTTGTCAATTGCACGCCTCTCCCAGAGCCTTGGGGTGCAATTGACAGGAAACTGATTAGAAGGGGGAGTGAGTGAAAGGCAAAGTAGGCAGCGGTTGCGGCAGTCGGGTGACAAAAATGGGTGTCGTCTCCCCACTTTCTCCATGACTCCTTGTCAGACCTTTCCCTCTTGCCTTGAAAAAACAAATGCTTTCCTGTTTGGCAGATTCAGCAGGTAATTGCCGATTATCATTCACCCATCTTTCTGTCTGTCACTTTAATTTCCTGACATGTTTGCAGTAAGGACCTTTTTTTAAAAAGTAGGTATGTACTTAACAGGGCGGAAAGGGGGGTGGAAAGGAAGGCTGTAGCAAACTGATGCAGGAGAACAGAGCGAGTCAGAAGTGGCTGGAAACAAAATGGAATTCATGGAGAGTTTAGTAGGCAGAGAAAGGGGAGTATCTGAAAGTGATGATCCACCCACCCAGCAAAAAATATCAGACCAAAGCGCCTACGTGGAAGAATGCAGCGAAGTGGAGATGGTTTTTCCTTCACTTTTACCATTATCTGCGGATTGGGTTGATACAGATTTAAAGGGGGAAACTGTTTTAGCTTCTTGCCTGCAACATCATGTGAACCATGCAAATGGGGGTGCAAGTAGCACCAATCACAGTAAGTCGCCGTGTGAACGAGCCCTCTGTCTGTGTCTCGAGGAATACACGATACCACTGTTGATTCATGTCGTATTCCTTGTCTGGAAAGTTTTTCTGTCCCCTTAATATTTGTTGCTCTGGCAATTTGCCATATTTTACAAAGGGGAAGTTGAGGCTGAAGCAGTAAGACTTGCCCAAAGATCCAATATGGGTCTGGCAGTGATGCGAGTTGAATGCAGCTCTTCTAACTGGATATGTGCCCAGTTCCCTATCCACTGAGCTATGTGGCACCCAAAATACCTTGCGTGTCCCCCCCCAATCTTATTTCACACCACTCCTGGGGCAGTTCTTGTCAGGCAAGCACTTGCTGACGGATATCGCAAACCTCTGCTGGCTTCAGCTAGGGCTCTATCTTCGTGGCTAGAGACCTGCTAAAGTGTGGGTGGGAAGATCCTTTTAAACTAGGGATGGGGGAACCCGTGGTGCTCCAGGTGCTGTTGGACTCCCAACTCTGTGATGTTACAGATGTTTAAATGTGTGTTGTTTATGGGAAGGAGTGTTTGGGTGGGTGAGTGAGTCGGGGAGGAAAAATGGGACTGTAGATGCAAATTCTACAGTCAGAAAGCAATCACTGAGTGCCGCCAGCGTGGTCCTCGCTGTGCCCTGCTGGAAACACCAAGAGGAATTAATTCTGAGCAGATAAGAGTGCAACACATCTCAAAAATGTGAACGATTAGGACTCCGGCTTGGAGGAGGAGGATGGGAAAACTGCATAATTTGGAACAGCTGAGGTAGACCTGTTTCTCACAGCCACTTGGAGGCAGCACAGGCCTTTTTCTTGGCGTGGCCAGCTGCGGCATTTTCAGCACAGGCCTGTTTTCTCTTTTCATTGCCCGCCAAAGCCCTTCACGCTTGCATTGTTCCAGTTTTTGTGGAAGTGCAAACCATTTCTCTGGAATAAAGGGTGGGGGACTTGTGGCTGTCCAGCTGTTGGGCTCTAATCAGCCCCAGCCAGCATGCCGGAGGGATTAGAAGATGTAATTCAGCAAGATCTGAGGGACCACAGATGTTCTGGACACGCTTGCTAAAGAACTTCTCTTTGGCTGAATGTTTTATAACTTGCTTTCCTCTGTCTTTGTAACGGCCTGGGGGAGTGGGGAGTCAGCCTTGAACCTGCTTTATAGGGAAGGCTGCGAGTGAGAGCTGGCCAACACCACATACTTAAATCTGGAGAGCTGGGAGTTGACTTCAAAGTCTATTTATTATTTTATTTATTTAGACCATTTATATACCGCTTACATTTAAATAAAACTCTAACCGGTGTACAACAAGTCAAAACAACTACAAAAAGTCAATAAAATACAATTAACTGAACAAAACATCCTCTTTAGTATCAACATAATATAAACATTGCATATAAAATTAAGTACAAGAAATACAAGGGGGAAAACCATAATATGCATACTAAACTGAACAAAATATTCCCTAGGTTTCAAGGGGAAAAAAGTTAAACAAGCTTATTTTTAAACATAATAGTTTAAACAAATCAGCTCATTTCTTAATCATTGTATAATAAAAAGCAAAACAATTGAAACAGCTGGCCCCCTTTATAATAATTTTGTCTGACTACAGTTGAAAAAAATATATCGTTTAGTTTACTCAAACACACCCTTACAAGATCAGCACATTCGTATTTAAACATATCAACGTTCTAAACCAACACACACGCTTACCCCAAATCCCACTCTACAAGCACTCGCATAATTCCACATCCTAAAAGCAACATACTCGCATGTACATACCATGAAAATCACCATGGCAACTACTCAAATCTACATACAGCCAAATAGTGCACACACATAATCTAAGTACAACATTCATACCAAAGTCTGGCTCTTGCAATGTGCCCCTTTTCCCACCTGTGTCCTACAATGGGCCCTCTTAGGCCTCAATATTCTTCCTTGGCCTACTATTATAGAATCATAGAATAGTAGAGTTGGAAGGGGCCTATAAGGCCATCAAGTCCAACCCCCTGCTCAGTGCAGGAATCCCAGTTAAAGCATCCCTGACAGGTGGCTGTCCAGCTGCCTCTTGAATGCCTCCAGGGTTGGAGAGCCCACCTCCTCCCTAGGTCATTGGTTCCATTCTCGTACTGCTCTAACAGGACATTTTTCCTGATGTACAGTCAAAATCTGGCTTCCTGCAACTTGAGCCCATTGTTCTGTGTCCTGCACTCTGGGACGATCAGAGATGCAGAATGGACCCCTTTTGTGTCAAAGCTCAGTGCATGGCCTGAGGGGAGGGCATGTCGGAATCATGTCATGCCCTAGGGCATGTGCAGAGTACTTTTCCTTCCATGCTGTGGCCTGCCTGTCTCACTGAGATGAAAAGGAACAGGAGACCTGTGCTTTTGTTCACTAATTATATGTGAATGAGAAGTGGGGGAGAGGGTTAGGGGTGCTGTGTTTTCCTCTAAAGCTCAGAGCTCATCAGCAAAGCTGTCTGTCTTTGGAGGAATAGCTTGAGGCTCCATTGAGAGGTGTGTGGATGGCTGGCACTGCCATTCCTTGGGTGCCTTGGGTGCCATTCCTGCTTTGTATTTATTTATTTATTAAATTTATATCCCGCCCTTCCTCCCAGAAGGAGCCCAGAGCGGCAAACAAAACACTAAAAACACTCTAAAACCTCTTTAAAACAGACTTTAAAATATATTAAAACAAATATATTTCTCTCTCTTGCGGTGATGTTCCCAGAGAAGGCGAAGGTTGTGCATGGAAGCCTTAGGCAATGGGTTCCCCCTTGGCCCCTTAACCCCATAACTTGGCCCCCAGATTATCCCGCAAACCAGGCAGGACAGCTGTGCCTAGGCTCTTACTCTCCTCCACCTCCCCCCCCCCGCAGTGCATTTTTATTTCGTTGGGACCCTGATCCATAAGAATGGCCTCGACCTGAACGGGCCTGAGGACTGCCCAGCAGAGTCTTGGCCTGCCTTGAAGATGACAGAGCCCACCGACTCAGATGCCAAAGGTAGCCCATACAACCCTTCCACACTGAGAAGCCAGCCAGGACTGGCAGCTGGATCTCAGAGCAGCGGCAGGCCCTCTGGTCTGTTATTGCATTTTTGCCCCAACTTCCCTCCAAGGAGCTCCTAGGGCCTATATGAGTCCCCTCCTGCTTTCTATTTTATCCTCACAACAACCCTGTGTGGTAGGTTCAGCTAAGAGGCAGCGCCTGGCCAGAGGTCACCCAGCGTGCTTCATGCCCGGGTGGGGGATTTGAACCCTGCTCTCCCAAGGTCCCAGTTGGGCCCTCTAACCGCTATGTCATACTGCCTCCCCGACAGGGAGGCAGGTTGTGCTCTCCAGCGGACGGGATTGGCGTGAGAGGAGCAGCTGCCTCACTCTGCCTCAAGGTAGGGCCACCCCTGGGAGGCTAGCGGGCTTCCCTTACTGGGCCTCTGGGGCTGGACTAGATGGCCTCCCTTTGACCTGATCCAGCTGCTCTTCTGACGTCCTTAGATGAGGCTGGAGTTCCAGACCAGAGGAAGAGAGGGGGCCAGAGGGCGCCTCTTGCAAATCTGCAGGACTTGGCAGCGAGGGGGCTGCACCAGGGAAGTGGGGTCGGTGGAGGGGGGGCTCTGCAGGGCGCGCTTGCAAGTGCCCCCCCTTCCAACCTCGAAGGAAGAGGCAGGCGGTGACCGCCGCATTTCTCTCCCCCCCCCCCGGAAAAAAAGCCATCCGGCCGCCAGCACCGTTTCCATGGAAACGGCCCGAGTCACATCTCATTGGAGGGCGCTGCAACTCCCCCCTCCCCAATTTATTTCATTGCATGTTCGCAGCGCAGGCAAGCCCAAGCCCCCCCCCTCCTCCCGGTGGCGCCGGCGGCAGCGGCGCTCCCCCTGAGCGCGAGTGGCGCATGAGTTGCACCTGTCTCCGCGCCCCCGCCCTGCGCCTGAGCCAGGATCGGGCCCGGCTGCCGCTGGGAGGGGCGGGAGGGTTGGGAGAGGGAGCCCGCTGCGCGCCCCCGGCTGGGGACAGGAGGAGCACCCCGCTGGAGCCGTCTGCAGCCTTTTGTATGAGGTGGGGGGGGAGTTGCCTTCCTCCCCTCTGCCAAGCCAGCCAGCCGGTCCCAGCCAGGAGGCACTAACTCTCTGCAGCACCAGCGCGCGGATCTTGCCCCCTTGCAGGGTGATCATCAGCAGTCCAGGCGGGGCCCTTTTCTTTCCAGGGATGCCCCATCAGCGATGATGACCCCCAGCTGGCGGCTGGATCACCCCCCTGCCAGCCCCTGGTGGGAGAGCCTCACCAGGACTAGCCCCTTGGCGGGGGCTGCTTGACTGCCCCCCCCCCCGCTCAAGGGATGAAGCGGCAACACAGCACGGAGCCCTCTGCAGAGGAGAGCGGGCAGGGCTGCCCGAGGGCGCCTGAGCACAGTCAGAGAGCCATGCCAAGAAGTGGGTCTGCCGGCACGGGCGAAGGGGTCCGGACAGCCCTGGAGGAGGAAGTCCCAGGCTGGGGGGCCTCAGCGCATGCCCCAAAGAGCGCCGGTTCCTGCGCGGCGGAAGGGCTTCAGCATTGCCAGGGCCCAGCATCACCCCAGGTAAGGTGGGCATGTGGACATGTGGGCCTTCCGTTAGTCAGGATTCCAGGCTGTAACTCTCTCGTTGAGGAGCTAAGAAAGAATCTCCTTGGTCAAAGGCAGTCTACCTCTGTGTACCAGAAGCTGGGGAGAAACTGAGTGCATGTGCCTTCTTTAAAAGCTTGGCTGTCCCTCTTTGGAAACAGGTTCCTGGGTCCTTTCCTGCTGGGCTCTTCTTACAATCTTATGTTTCCTGTGAACCTGTATCTGTGGCCATCATCAAGCAGAGTCTTGGAAATGCCCTAACAGAGTAAGATGTGCCTGATAGTTGCTCACTTAGGTGGTTTTTTTTTTTTTTAAAGGGTTAGACAAATCCATGGAGGAGTCACCTCCACCCCTCCAAGGGCAGCACACTTTCATGCCAGGTGCTGGTGGGGGCAAAGAGGAGATGCCTGTTCCCTCCGTTGCTTGCCGGTGAATTCCCTTCAAGAATCTGGCTGGTTGCTGCTGGAAACAGGAGACTGGGGCTGAGAAAGATGGAGCTTTCGCCTTGGATCCAGCAGCCAGGCTCCTCAATCAGCTCTTTAACACTTGCTCACTCCCCTTGACTGACTTGTGATTTTTCTGACTGTGCTAAGGGCTGCGAAATTATACAGGGTGCCATTTTTCTTCTTGTTAAAAGCAGAAATTATTGACGTGCCTTGAACCCATAGATCACCTGTGCATTTTTTCCCCATCAGGAGTACTTTTCTCTTGCCACAGACCTGTGGCTGTGAAGAGGAATGCGGTAAAGTCTCCTTCCTCACAGGCTCGAAAGGGGAACCATCTTTCCCTGAGCTGCAGAGACATTGCCAGTTTTTTTGCTTTTTAAAAAAACATCCTTCTCTAAAAGGCAGGCCTTTCCAGTTGGGGTGCTCAGCCCAGCCGGAGGGAGCTCTTGAGGGACGGGGGGGTGTCCCTTCCCTTGGGTGCAAGCAAAGGACAGGGGAGCATAAGGAGGAATCTGTTGGCTGAATGGAACACCCATGGTCAAAGGCAGTATATCTGTGGCTCTCAGCCGCTGGTGGCCAAAGAAGAGGCAAGGGCTCTTGCCCTGGCCTCCTGCTTGTGGGTTTCCCAGGATGGGTAACCGGATGGCTACAGGCTAGGTGGACCCTTTGCCTGGTCTGACAGGGCTCTTTTTATGTCCTTAATATGCTGGTGCTAATCCTCGTTAGGGGTTGTTGGATGCCCAGCTCTGATCAGCACAGCCAATGGTCAGAGGTGATGGGCGTTGGAGTCTATAACACCAGGGATGGGGCCACCACCTTGCCAGCCCCCGCATGTGCCGAATGTCCTAACAGGTCTGCGAACGGCAAACTCTCATGGGCCTCTGAATGACTGGTTTTTGGAGGAAGGATTTGCTCATCAGGCAATAATGCTTCCACACCCCAGCTGCTGATATGCCCAGATGTTGATGTTGGCATAAATGACCTTATGGACTAATATATTTTGGGGTCTGGGGTTGGGAGGCAGGCAGATTGGATGGACACATTTGCAAGTCTACCTGTGAGACATTTGCCCTCCCTTATCTCACTCTCCATTTCGGGTAACCTCTTTGATGGAAGGTTCTGTTGTGGTGGTCGGCTGCCTGATGGAGTCTGGGGTTCAGAGGCTGCAGAGGGCAGTGGCTTCCTTCAGGCCAGCTAGTCAATTTGAGGCTGAGATTTGAACCAGGGTCCCTTCCTTCACAGCTCTTGGTTTCAGGACTGGAGCACAGTGGGCAGAGCATCTGGCTGGCATGCAGAAGGTCCCAGGTTTATTCAGAACAATGACTGGCATCTTGGTCCTTAATTCTTAGGGGAAGGGCCCATAGCTCATTGGTAGAGTGTATGCGAAGGTCCTAGGTTCATTCCCCAGGCAGGGCTTCTGCCTAAAACCACGGAGAGCCACTGCTAGCCAGTGCAGACAATACTAAGTGGATGGGCTCAGTAAACACTTCCTCATGGCCCATAACCATTATGTCACACTTCCTTTTCGTTGTTGCCTGAAGCGTTGGGCCTGAGGAGTGCCAGTTTCTGGTTTGATCCTTGGGGAGGGGAGGGTGAGCCTTGGCACCCCAAATCGACACTGTGGCTCTGTCCTTTCCGCGTGTGAGAGAGCCCAATCTGAACCTCAAGGTTGTTTCTGTGCCACGACTGCCTGCTCTGATGGGCAGCACCCCTCTGGGTTCTCTAGGGCAGAGAAGACTGTTCCTACCACTTGCTCCCTGAACTCCCCCTTTTCTAAAAAAGAGCAGATTCCAGGGACTGAACTAGGGACCTTCTGCACGCTGAACAGGTGCCCCACCACCGCACTACCACCCTTCCCCTGAAAATGCAAGAGATTTTATTTTAAATCTATTGTTTCTAGGAAGTTGCCCATGTAGCTTAGTATTGTCTGCACTGACTGGCAGCAGCTCTTTAGAGTTTCAGGCAGGGGACATTCCTAGCCCTACTCGAACCTGGGACCTTTTGCATGTAGAGCAGGTACTCTGCCACTGAGCCCATGCCCGGAGAATGAAGCCCACCATTGCAGTGGGGCCTTCCATGAAACAAAGGAGAGCCCCATAGCCGGATCAGGCCAAAGGGGGCGCATCCTGTCCAGCATCCCGTTCTCAGGGTGGCCAACCAAATGCCCCTTCTGGGAAGCCCCCCGGCGGGGGATGAGCAAAACAGCTCTTTTGAACCCCAGCAGCTGGCATCCAGGTCCACGCTGCCTTCGACAGTGGAGGAAGGCGACAGCCATCGCGGCTGGTGGCCGTAGCCTCAGTCAGGAATTTGATTCAAGGGCATCCAGAATGTGAGACCTTTTGCATCAGCCTCTTGCTATGGGGAGGCCGGGAGCTCATGGCCATGGTGGGTGCAACAGCTGCCCATGAGCCAGACCGATATTGGGCCACGTGCCGGCTGCAGCTGTTTCAGTTTTCTAAAGCTGGAAAGAGGTGAAGGCAGGCGGCTCCCTCTCCCTGCTGTCTGGGAAATCTCTGCATCGTTGGGCCCTATTTGGGGGAGAAATTGGGCTGGTGCCTTGCCGTCGCGGCCTGTGCGTCACACACGATGAAAGAGGCAGGCCTGGCCTGCCTTGCTTTTTCTCTTTCACCTTAACATGAGGTGATCTTCCAAGGAAGCCGATCAGGTGTGCTGGAGGAGCACCTCCCCCCAAAAAAACCCATTTGATTCTTATTAGGCTAAAGGCTTAATCCCCCCCCCCCCCCCGCACAAATCCAGAGGAAATGAAATATTCTCACTGTGGGAAATGCAGCTGCGATTGTACCTCCGGTCTTCTAGAAAGGAGTAGACCAGCAGGGTGGGGAGGGGATCCTTGTCACAGGTTTGAAGGACCCTTCATTGCAGCAGCACACACAAGGACAGAAGGAGCTGCCTTGTGCGGAGTCAGACCGTTAGTCCATCTCGCTCAGTACTGCCGGCACTGACTGGCAGGTGCTCAGGGGTCTCTGCTAGCCCTACCTGAAGGACTGAATTTGGGGCTTTCTGCATGCAATTTGGGACTTTATTTTATCTTAGAAATAAGGCTGCCCACCCATTCCCTTGGCTGCTGCCAAGCCTCATTGTCAAGGACCCCACACCCCAGTGGCTTCTCGAGCAGGGGCCAGGCAGTGGCCTGTGGCCCACTGCAGGAAGCTGTCAGGCGCTTGGTCCACCTAGCTCGGTACTGTCTACCCTGACCGGCAGCAGCCCTCCAGGGTTTCAGATGAGGGGCCTTCCCAGCCTCACCTGGAGATGTTGCAGGGATTGAACCTGGGACCTTTTCTGTGCAAGGCAAATGTGCTACCACGGAGCTCTGGTCCTTCACCTAAGGCTAACTTAAGATTCCAGTCCTCATTGTGCTGAATAAAGGGCTGGTTTAGCTAGGAACATGGCAAGCTTCTTTATATTGAGGGCCCCATTTTTGTATTCTGTTTTCATTCACATAATCATTTTCCCCTAATGGATGCATTTTTGTAAACATTGTTTGCTTGGCGAATCGCACTGCAAAATTCGAATAAATGCACGTTTCAAAGGATGCCTGCGTTTCAGTTCCCATATTGTATCGGCAAGTGCACAGTTGAGAGATTTGCCATGAAATGCGAAGTGGTTCAAATTTCTCCCGCACCCCTATGCAGGACACACAAGGCCGAGGAGGGAGATCAATTCTTTAAAGCCAGAACAAATTGCTGCACTATAAGCCAGACTGTATACCCAGTTCAGGCCAGGATGACCTTCCCTTCCAGATATTCTTACTCAAATAGCAATTGGTGAGTCCTCTTCCTTCAGCTGACATATGGACTAGTGTGCCTTTCCCCTTGCTTGCTTCTGGAGTGCCAGTTGGCAGTTGGAGCTGAGCTTCCTTGCTGCCGGCAGCTCAGGGCAGAAGCAAACCTTGAGATAGACTGCACCTGAATGTGGAGGCTCCGTTCCCAAGTATTGTAGTGAATAAGGAGCGCCTGGCTGCTGGACCTTTCTAGTTCCCATCATGGCTGATGGCCTGCCTCTGAGAGGCCCCAAGGCAGGATATGAGGATAACCCTAATTTGCCCCTATAGCTTCTGATGCTTGCTCTTTCTCTGGCCTCCCTGGCTGTAGCCTTACGAATCTTTGCCTGCGGCAGGCTAAGCTGGAGTCACAATAGTTTATTACTAATTGCATAATGCCATCAATGCACTTTACGGAGTAAAGCATAAGTGGTGGTGGTTGTTTTTAAAAGGACTTGGAGGTCTGTGAAACATTTGAAAGCTTCTGTGCGTGTCTCTTATACAATATAGACTGGGGAGATGAGGGGGGAGAGGGGGAAGGTTGTCTCAAGATATTGATGAAGTGAAGGTGAGTCACAAGCAGCATACAGTCCAGTGCTTCTGAGAGCGTGGTTCGGAGGGAGGGAGGGAAGGAAGGAGAGGAGGCTTGACCTCGTTTTCCAGGGAGCGTGGGCCTCCAGAGCATTAAAACCTCAGCACTGGCTTTCTGGATGAGGCCATCGACCCCTGTTCTTTGTCTCTGACAATGCTCAGCCCAGGAGACCAACAGTCAAAGATCTTTCTCCCCTGCAGCGTCCGGTAAGCAAAGAGGTGCACCAGAGTTTTGTTCTAGGTGCCTGTCTCCAAACTGGCACCCTCTCAGTGATTTGGAGTGCAATATATACCCATCCTCTATGAATTTTATCTTGTAATATTTTTGCAAAAGTCACTGCAACGTCTTACGGCAATGAATCCCAGAGGTTAAAGATTGCCATTCCCTACAGATGATGATGATGATGATGATGATTTCTTACCATAAGATACCAGGGCAGGTAACAACAGAAAAATACAATATTAAAATCAGTTAAAACACTTTACAGTCAGTGGGTGGGTCCTAAAAATATCTCTCTCCGGTGTCAGAGGCCAGGATAAAGGGGTGCATCTTCAGCGTATGAGAAAATGAGCAAGATGGCATTCATCTGTTGGTTTGTCTAGGGATGGGCAAATATATTGGGGGGTGTTTTTCATTATGCTTTCCAATCTTAAATTCTGTTCTCCACATTTTGACATCTGTTTGAGATTCTTCCCATGAAAATTCTTCAGATTTTTACTGCAAATTTTTCTGAATATACACATGCAATTTTTCCTAATTCCACATGGGTACAGAGTAATTTCCCTTAATATTATGCAGCTTTGCATGTTATTGTCACTAAACTATGTATTTATATTTTCACTAAACTATGTATTTATATGAGAGCCAGTGTGGTGTAGTGGTTAAGATGCTGGACTGTGAGCTGGGAGACCAGGGTTCGAATCCCCACATAGCCATGAAGCTCACTGGGTGACCTGGGACCAGTCACTGCCTCTCAGCCTCAGAGGAAGGCAATGGGAAGCCCCCTCTGAATACAGTTTACCATGAAAACCCTATTCATAGGGTCACCATAAGTCGGGATCAACTTGAAGGCAGTCCATGTATTTATATGCATACTTTATGTGAATTTTGAAGGACATTTCAGTTTGCGTATTTGTTTTGGAAAGTGCAAATTATGTAGGTTCAACTTTAGATGTGAACTCAGTCGAATTTCTCTCCCCCCCCCCTCGGTTTTCTCATCCTAGCTGATGACTGGAGAGCAAGGGTGAGGAAGTTAGCTTCGCCCTGTGCAATCCAGATAAAGTTGCTGCATCTCCAAGGAGGCTGCTCCACTTTCAAAGGTTACCTTGCCCTCCTTGTTAAACGTTTGCACCAGATTTGTAGTCTGAATGTGTCAGTTTGAGTCATTATCTTTGGGATGCTTTCTGGTGTCGCTGCTTTCCGGAATCAAACAGTCTGTCCTGTCATAGAAGCCTGCACCAATTAGTTCTTGTTCCACAAGGGTCGACCTTGAACGCAAATGGAGCTTTTTCAAGCACTCGCCGTTTCAAAGAGAGGTAATCACTTGCTAGCTTAAAAAGAATTCAGAGAGGCAGCCAAGAGAAGACCGAGAGAGAGAAAAGGTGCAAATGGTGGAGGTGCTCCCAGCTGCCATTATTTGCCACCCTGGGCTCCTGCTGGGAGGAAGGGCAAGATAGAAATCAAATAGTAAATACATTAATAAAATATTTGAGGCTGCTGATGGTTTTTTATTTATTTATAAAGATGCTGGATTACAGCAGCGTGCAGAAATTGGTTGTGTGGTATTCCTACAGCAGACTTCCTCAACCTTGTGCCCTCCAGATGTTTGGGACTACAATTCTACAGGGTAGAGCAGTTGCTTTGCATGCAGAAGGTCCCAGGTTTAATCCCCCGTGAGATCTCCAGGTAGGGCTGGAAGAGACTCCCAGCCTGAAATCCTGGACAGCCTCTGCCAGTCAGTGTAAACAGTACTAAGCTAGATGGACCAATGATCTGACTTGGCATCAAGGATAATGGGAGTTGGAGTCCAGCACATCTGAAGTGCACCAGGTTGGAGTAAGCTGCCCTGTTGGTATGCATAGATATATCTGTGTTGCATTTCCTAGAATTCAATAAAGTACAAGATAAGAAATCAAAGCAAGCAGTAACAAAAATACAATTAAAAACCAAAATGAATATTTAACGTGAACATGCTGCAAACCATCTGCATAAAGCTCGTGGACCACCAGGCGGGATATAAATGTAACAATAAATACATCAACTGGAAGGTCACAGGCTATTATTATATTTATTATCATTACCGTTTTTATTATGTTGACTTCTTACCTGCCCTTCACTATAAGGTCCTACAGCGGGTTACAGCACTTAAAAACACGATATTAAATTGCAAGTGTAAAAGAAATTGAAGACGAAATTTTCCCTGCTCTGTGCAAAATGGTGGTGGTGGAAGGAAGAGGGTGTGGTTAAAGGAAGGGGGTGTGGCTAAAGAAAAGGGGGCATGGCCAAAGGAAGGGGGTGTGGCTAAATAAAATGGGTGTGGCTAAAGGAAGAGGTGTGGCTAAAGAAAAGGGGTGTGGCTAAAGGGAGTATGGTTAAAGAAAAAGGGGTGTGGCTACAATACTACAGTGAACAGTACTTGCAAGGGAGCTTTTTTAAAAAGAAAAAGATGTACATGACACACACCCTCTCTCCTTTTCCAGTATGGCGTGAGCTACCGCTGTCTTCTCCGGCAGAACCAAGTCCTCCTTACAGCGCTGGAGGAGCTGCAGTCTCGCTGTGCCAGCCTGAAGAAGGAGAATAGCTTGCTGGTAAGGAGTGTGGTGGAACCTTGCAAAACAGGCAGGGGGCACCATCCTTCCCCAGCTCCCATTAGCCCCAGCCAGCATGGCTATATGACATTGGAGCTGATGGGAGCTCTAGTCCAGCAATAGCTGGACGGTAATGGGCTGGGGGACGCTGAACCACACTACTGCTGTCTTGGGCTGATGGGTGTGGTGTGTTGGATGCTGTGGAGGGAGTGTGTAAATTAATCCAAGTGGTGCACCTAGGGAACGGAGTGTAGTCATCCAGGGTCTCAGGGAGTTCTTAGACCCTTTACTTTTTTGAGGAGCCAGGTCCCAGCAGGGTCCCTATGTCTCCAGCGACCTACGAGCCAATCAGCATGGAAGGGGAGAGTGTTAGCCACTGAGAAGAGTCTTCTAACTTGCTTCATTGTCCTTTCCTGCTGATTGGAGCCAACCAGAGTGAAAGGATTCCCTATTAGTTCCTCCTTCCAAAAGCCGAGTTGTGGAGAGGGAGAATTCTGTAACTGCAGCAGAAGAGGCAGTGAATCCCAAGGATAGCATCCCTTCTACATCATCAAGCAGTTTGGCAGCAGGAGATAAACGTGCAGATGCTGAACCCAGTAATTCAAGCAGTATCTCTTGATGGTGAGAAAGGACAGTCAAATGGTGACAGTGACAGAGAAGCAGAACGCAGCATTCAAGCCGGGCCAGATTATTCGATAATCTTAGAAGGAGGTGTGGCTGTGAAGGGGCGTGGTTGCACTTTTGAATTTGCCACTATACTACTGCTAGGGAATACTTATATCCTGCTTTAACTCCCCCCCCAAGTTTTTCAAAGCAGCTTCCTAAAGGCTCTCCCAGCCACACTCAAATCTAATATGATGGGGTGGGCAACCTTTTTTCTTTGAGGGCCACATTTCCTGTCTTGGGGGCCGTATGCCATTGGTGGGAGGGGCTGGCCAGTGGTGGGCAGAGCCAGGACCAAAAGAAATCAAAGAAGCAAATAAATAAATATAGTCGCCGTCTATGCTCTTTAGGTTGACTTTGCCAGCGCCCGCTACCCAAGGGAGGGAAGGGTTGGCAGAGCGTCTTGCATGCACAAAATCCCATGTTCAACCCCCAAGGGCATCTCTAGGAAGGGCTGAGAGTGTCCCCTCCCTGAAAGCCTGGAGAGCCACTGTCTGTCACTGTCAGCAATATTGAGCTAAATGGAGCAAGGGTCTGACCCAGTAAGGCTTCCTGAGTGTTTCTGTGAAGGCAGGCTTCCTGGCCTGCATAGGGATGTGTTAAATTCCACCCAATTTGGATTTCACACTGAATTTTTCATTAATTCGCTTACTCTTAATCATTGAGGTTCGGATTTTAATGTAGCAAATTTCCGCTGCTAGTTTTGAAAAGACTTTTTTTTTAAAAGAAATCCACTTCTAAAATATCGATTTTAAGAATGATTATCTATATTTCATTTTACAATATTGATATTTCCTTGAAAAATATTGATATTAATATCGATATTTTTTCTGTACGAAAAAAACAAGGATCATTAAAAGCAAAGGCTAGTGGACAAAGGACGAACTCAAATCGATGCCAGCCTGTTAGGTCGACAGAATGCTTTCGAACCAGCACCCAGCCAGTGGATCCCATCCCTAGCCCTGCAAGGCCTACAGGGCTGCCTGGGTCCCAGACATTTTGCTGCCTAAATGGCATCGCCCACCATTGGCACACAACAGAAACCAACCAGGCTGGCACTTGAATCTCGTTTCAACTCAGGCAATAGGGCAGGGGTGCAGGGCAAATGGCAAGGCATGCGTAATCAGGTGGCCGTCTCACTCCAAAAGGTTGTCCAAAGGCACTCAGACCTTTCTCTCTTTACCTTGCTTCCCCCAATGCAGCATAAGAGCTGCTTCCCAGAGACTCAAGAGAAGGTGAGGCAACTGAAGAGGAAAAATGCTCAGCTGGCCATCATTGCCAAGCGCCTGGAGGAGAGAGCACGGAAACTCCAGGAGGCCAACCTCAAAGTGGTAAGTGCCTTTGCAGCAGAAGGCTGCAGTTCTCTTGTGGCAATCGTTGATGACAGCCCTGCAAGGTAGGTCAGCATTAATATTATTTGCTGCCTGAGTTGAAGGATGAGATGGGGCCTCCTCCCACCACAGTTCCACAAACCAAATGTATTTCTGAGGATCAATTTGCACTAAAACGCTGAACAATTTTCATGAGTATGTTTTTTAAAAAATTGCTAATGGCTACAGAAATATGGAGCACTTTTCTAATTTAAGATTAGAAAAATGAGGAACAGAGAACCAAAACAGACAGATTCTTCCATCCCTGCAATATGTCAGGTGGCCTATTTTCACCCACATGAAAGATCAGCTGATCGTTGGGGCTTGCAAAGTGATGTGCCCAGGATTTTGCAGGTGCCGCTGATCAGTACATTACATTCCAAGCTAAGTTCATGGTATTACTGGGAGCGTAGAAAGCCCCAAACAGCCTGGGACCAGGTTACCTGCCCTGATACACCAGCCAGATCACTGTGATCATCTGGAGAAGCCCTCCTGGGTCCCCCATGGTGATCTCATCCTCATTTAACATCTACACGAACCAAGGTTTTTAGCGTAGTGGCATCAGTATTTTGGAAGACTCTTCCTATGGAAAACAGGCAGACACCCACAATCCTGACATTTCGTCACCTGTTGAAAAATGTTTTTGTTTTGCCAAGCATTGCTGGAGGATTGATTTGGGTCAGTGTGGCTCACTTGTTCTGTGTTGCCAAAACGACATGGTTGGTCTAATTAGATCTGTGGGGTGGAGATTTCCTGCTGCCGGTATAGAAAATATTAAGGCAGATAGACCTGTGTCCTGATTTGGTAAAAGGCAGCCTCCTATGTTCATACCATACATCGTACCGAGAGCCAGTGTGGTGTAGTGGTCAAGGTGTTGGACTATGACCTGGGAGACTAGGGTTCGAATCCCCACATAGTCATGAAGCTCACTGGGTGACCTTGGCCAGTCACTGCCTCTCAGCCTCAGAGGGAGGCAACAGGAAACTACCTCTAAATACCGTTTACCATGAAAACCCTATTCACAGGGTCGCCATAAGTTGGGATTGACTTGAAGGCAGTCCATTTCATTTTTTTATGTTCATACCTGTTTATTATTTCTCTGAAAGATTTTGCACCCTGCTTTTCCCTAAAGACAGTACCAGACAGCTCTTGATCTCTTCCCCGGTGCAGGTAAATGCCCCGGTTGCCATGAAAGGCTCCTGTGCTGGACTCTGCAAGAAGGCGCTGGCCCGCCAACGGGCTACAGAGCTACGCAAGCAAGCCAGTGCTCTCCTGGCAAAAGACAAGCAGATCAGCACTCTCCAGCACGAATGCCAAGACCTGCAAGCCAAACTTGCGTCTGGAAAGGTGAATATTCGACACTGATCTTGCTTGGGTTTGGTCTTCCAGACCAATCTCAGATGAGGCACTGGCAAAACTCCACCTGGACTAGTGCTGTGGTGAACCTTCCACACACACACACACATACACCAATCAATGAGAAGAGAGATCCAAAGGGCAGAGGAAATGTCAGCAAAATTTTCATGGGTTTTTCTTGCAGTCACTCTATTTTTTTTGGAGGAAGCCGAGGGATGTTTGGGAGGGTCCTGTTTGCCACTCTACAAATTGTCTCCCCAGTGGTACTGGATGAATGTTTTACTTGAAACGGTGATAGTTTGTGTCTTCCTAGGAGGGTCCTTCTCCTCGCCTTCCACTCTTGGACTGCCGCCACCTGCTCCGAGAGTCTCAAAAGGAGGTGCTGCGCCTGCAGAGGCAGATTGCGCTGAAGAATTTCAAGGCATCCCAGGGCCAGGGGCCAGGGGACACTTTGGTGGCGTCGGGGCCGCCTGCGCCAGCTGCGTCCGCCTGTTCAAATGGCTTTTATCCTTCAAGGGTCCCGCGGCACCAAGACAAGACGTCTTCCACAGTGGAGGCAGCCAGCAAGGTAAATTGCTTGGACTCATGCTTCATGATTAAGCAGACAGAACAATCCTGTTCATCATCTTTGACTCAGGTGCACGCCCTCTCCGTTTTGATTTGCACATATATTTATTTTATTTTACTTATTATGGTGTTTGTTCCTCCCCTTTTCTCCAAGGAGCTCAAGGTGGCGCACAGACATGGTTCTTCCCCTCCTGATTTTATCCTCACAACAGCCCTGTGAGGTAGGTTAGGCTGAGAGACAGTGGCTGGCACAGGGGTTTCATTTCTAGACTGAGGAGGGGTAGCTCTTCCCAAGCAAATGGCCGAGCAGGGATTTGAACCCTGGTCTCTTCCAGGTCCCAGTCTGACACCCTAACCACTACCTCACCACTGGCTGTCAGACCTTTTGGGTGTCCAATGAAGGTGAATGTTGGGAGATTCAGGACAAACAAAAAGGACTTCTTCACACGCACATTGTTAAACGTATAAATTTATGATGTTTTAAAGTGTTTTGAGCGCTTCTGATTGCCGCCCTGGGCTCCTGCTGGGAGGATGGGCAGGATATAAATCAAATAATAAATAAATAAACTATGGAGTTCACTCCCACACGATGTGGCTACTAGCCACAATAGCTGTATTTGACCTCCACCTTCAGAGGCAGCCTGCCACCGAATCCCAGTTGGGAGAGGGCTATTGCGCTCATGGCCTGCTTGCCCAGCAGAGGCAATTGGCTGGACTCTGTGACAAGAACATGAAGCTGGCCTTGATGAGCCATTGGCCTGAACCAGCTGCAGGCCTCTCCTCAAGTTCTTCATTCACCAGGAGATTTGGCATCTGGGGCTAAATCCTGAGGATGTCGGGCTGAAACGAGGCTCCAGGCTCCATCTCTGATGCCCAAGTTGGAGGGGAGGTGGCAGAAGGGACATTTGCAGGGGAGAATGGCAGGGTGGTGGCAAGAGGTGCTTAGCTCTGTCCTCCTCCCTCCCCTGTAGTTCCTAGCAATTCTGCCCACTTGTCCCACAGCTGGGCTCTGAGATCAGAGAGGTTCCAGATGGGGGAAGAGCAGAAAAGGGGCTAAGGATTAAGCACCACCCCCTCCCATGTTGGGTGTCTTGTATTTTCTGAGTAACCCCTACATTGTTTTAGGCAGGTGAGCAGGAGTTGCCCTTGTTCCTCTCACAGAGTTAAGATTCCTCTTCCTGGGGAACTCTGGGAGCTGTAGCTCTGGGAAGGGGAAGAGGGGTCTTTTCTAACAACTCTCAGCACCCTTTGCAAATGACCCTTCCCAGGATTCTTTGGGGGAAGCCCTGGTGGTTTAAAATGGAATCAGTGGAATAAATGACTGGTGTGAATGTTGCCTCGCACTGACTACCAGGCAATGTTGGAACAGCAAGAACAGAGAGTCTTTGGGCCTCTGAAAGCCTCTGTTGTAGGTGGATTGTGGCCAGTGGTTTCATGGGTTAAAGATCACATCATCTGAGTTCACCTCTTGGGTAAATCTAAACACGTGTCGCAACAGCAGGTATTTAGCCCAACCTTCTCCCCACCCCCTCCTTTCCTGCTGCTGTTGCTGCTGCTCGGCGCCGGAGTTTTCCCTGCGCGGCCCGCTTGGAAACACGCGAAGAAGCTTTCATGTCGTGTGAACGCTAACAGGGAGGGTGGTTTCGTTGCGGGGAGGGTGCACTTGGCCCATCGCTTCTCTCATGCTCCGGGACAGCCCTTCCCCACCTCAGCAAGGACCCCGGCGGCCCGGGAGGTCCCACTGCGGGCGGAGGGGCCCGAGGGACACAGGACCGCTCCCCCGGCCGCTTGCAGCCGTCCGAGCGCGGCATCTTTTCCCAGCCCTCCTCCCCGCCCAGGAAATGGTTCCGCCCAGATGGCCAATGCAACGCCAGGGTGGCGCTGTCCGCGGTGCTGAAGCTGAAACTGCGCGCAGAGCTGTCCGCGGTGCTGAAGCGGGACGCTCCCCGGGCAGACAAGTAGGCAGGAGCCTAGCGCTGTCCCTCCGGCGCAGAGTGGGCTGGAGAAGGGCCGGGAAGGGAGGTGGAAGGCGGTTGCCAGGCTTCCTTGCCTTGCAAGCCGGGATCCCGCCGCTGGAGGCCCGCTGCTGGCTCTTCCTGGTCCTGGGATTTAGCATGGCTCCCCCGGACTCTGAGCGCCTTGGGATGTCATCTTCGGGTGCTCCCTGAGCATGTACAAAGGGCTTTCCCTGTCTGACACTGCTAGGAGCCACACTTTGTTTTGGGGACAGGAGGCAGAAGACGGAGGGCGGTTTCCAAGTTTGGGGCGGTGGGGGAATGAAACACTTTGCAACCTCTTTTCTTTTGGTCTTGTCCCCCCTCCCTCTGAGCCCCCCCCAAAAACTAGGAAGTCTATGTCTTCCTCCTCCACCAGGTCCCTGCCAGAGTCAGGGCTTTGCTGCTGCTTTGGCCCAGGGGTTTCTAGAGCTGAGCAGGGCTAGCTCTTTCCAAACCAGAGAAGGTGCAGGGCACCTCCTCAGCATGGCAGAAAGACCTGGCATCTCCCATGGGGAGGGTCGTTCAGTCTCAGGTTCCTGGGAAAGGCCTCCCTCTCCCTAAGACCACGGAGGCCACCTCAGGCAAGAGGGATGGATAATCTGACTTAATGTAAGGCGGCTTAATTTGTTCCCTCACAGCCATTATAGCGGAAGGGGCCTGGAGCGAAACACAAGCTATGCAGGTGGAAGGCGTCCAAAGGCAGGTCCTGGGACCTCCAGTTAAAAGGCTCTCTGGGGTGTGGGAATGGGTGGGTGGGTCACTGTCAAACTCTGTATGAAGGAGTTGAGTGCTGAGACTTCAGCTGTCCCAGAATCTACACTGAGGCTCGCTGCCTGTCCTGTCTCGTCCTAATCCTAAACTTCTTTATTATTAGCTGCCGGGCCAAGTTCAAGGTTCTAGTTTTGGTGTATAAAGCCCTGTACAGGTTGGGACCAGGCTACCTGAAAGATCATCTTATCCCTTATATACCCAGCCAATCACTGTGCTCTGCAGGTGAGGGCCTCCTGCAGATATCATCTTATAAGGAGGTCCGTTCTGCACAACATAGGAAACAGACCTTAGTGTGGCAGCACTTACCCTATGGAATTCCCTCCCCTTAAATATTAGACACACACCATCTCTGTTATCTTTTCGGCGCCTACTGAAGACCTTCCTCTTTCAACAAGCCTTTTAAGTAGAGACCTTATCCCAGTCTGTGCTGGGATTGCTCTTTAACATGTTTTTAGAGCTTTTTTCAAATATGTTTTGTTTTAATATGTTTTTAAAGATGTTTTGTTTTAATTTTAAAATCTGTTTTTAAGATATTAGAGAGTGTTCTAGTGTTTTTGTTTGCCCCCTGGGGCTCCTTCTGGGAGGGATATATATTTAATTAATAAATAATATAAATACTAGGAAATAAATCCCAATAACTATAAAGGGACTTACTTCCCAGAAGTCACAGTTAAGATCATAGCATCCATCTCCTTTTTAGATCCGCCTTTGCCAACCTGGTGCCCTCTAGATGTTGTGGACTACAACTCCCATCAGCCTTAGGGGGGCTGTAGTAGAAAGCATCTGGAGAGTGCCCGGTTGGCGAAGGCTGCTATAGCAGCAGTAGTATAGAAGAGCAGCTCTCTTAGCATGTTTTGACATTTTGCCTTCAAAGATGTGAGGTGGCAGATCTCCTAAAGTTCCTTCCAAAGACAGGTGTTGTCCATGCAGTTATCTAGAGCTTGAAATCGTCTCCTCTGTGTGTGTTTTCCTGTAGATTTTGTCAAGGGGGCAGAGAAAGTATAATTTACTCCTTTATGAGGCAGTTTTCTGGTCGATCTTCAGAGACCCTTCTGAGTATTTTCTTGCGGGGGGGTGGTTGGTTCCAACAAATCCATTACTGAAAAGGTAAAAATCTATTTGAATGTAGTAACATCTCTTAGACATTCAGTGATGGCTGGTTCTTAAATTGTCACCTTTGCCTTTTTGAGTTTGTGACTATGTGTTTATACAGACTGTATTCTCTTAATGGTTGGTTGACTGGTTGTTGTGGTTGTGATTATTATTGTTAATTCACCTTCCACATATGTCCCACAGGAATTGGATGAAATATAATAGACAGCTTAAAAACAGTTTCAGAAATAACACAAGACTAATACAAAATGGACTCTGATGGCAGAGACCTATTAATCCCGCTGGGGTAGCTTGTCTGTGGTAACAGCCCACTAAGTTCTACTCAGAGTAGACCCACTTTAAGTTTCTTTTAAAAATGTATTTGTAGGAATTTTTGTATTGTTCCTTATCTAAATTACCAAAGCAATTTGCATTTGAAGACTTGAGAGCACAAATGCAACATAAAATGCAGGAATTAACAGAACAAAGTTAGTCATGTGCATTAATTCCAATGGATCTACCCTGAGCATGGCTATCATGGGATAGAGCCAGTATGGTGTAGTGGTTAGAGTGTCGGACTAAGGCCTGGGAGACCAGGGTTTGAATTCCCAAGCAGCCGTGAAGCTCACTGGGTGACTTTGGGGCAGTCACTGCCTCTCAGCCTAACCTGCCTCATAGGGGTGTTGTGGGGATTAAATGATGAGGGGGAAATGTTTGTACGCTCCTTGAAGAAAATGTAGGATATAAATGCAATAAATACATTAATACATTAAATACTACTACTATTACTAACAACAACAACAACAACAACAACAGAGGCTTCGGCTTCTAAGGGGGAAAGTATAGGTGCCCCCCATAAAGATTACCCTATCCCAAATACCAGAGCAGGACATCAGAACATAAAAGGAACAGACCAGCACATAGAAGTGAAGATAACCTGGTTCTGAGCCATGTACAACTTTATCCATTAAAGAGAGCCTTTTGGCCACGGAACGGATGGCACCAATCACTCGGCTTCTCCCTTGAGTTTTGGCTGAGATTTCTTTCCTTTGCAGAGAGGCCCAAGAGGCCGTGCTTTGGCACAAGTGTCCAATGGCCGTGAAACCCTCCCTGCAAAGAAGGGGTTTGCAGCCACCCCTGATACCAAACAGCAGATCCAGCAGTTGGTGAGTTGTTGCCGTTGCTGTTTTTGATTATTTTAAATCTAGCTTCTGAGCGGTTTACAAAGTATTAAAGCTCATGGCTACAACCAGAGTCACAAAAAATGGGTTTGGGGAATGTGGGACGGTCAGTGAAGAAGAGAACATTGAACTAGACCAACGTTGAGAGTTCAAACCTCCTTGGAATTGCCACACTCTGACCTTGAGTATGTGGGGGATGATTGTAGACCTAGCCTTGGGGTTTCACCATCTTTTTTCTTTTTTGGGTAGGAGTCTCAGCTCAGACAGAAGCGGAAACAATGTGCAAACCTTGAACACGAAGTGAGGAAGAAGCACAAGAGATTTGCAGAGCTTGTGAGTGACTCTCCTCCGCTGCGCTGTTGGAGGTCTGCCCTGGGTTTCCCCACGTCCACTTTGGAAGCCTGATTTTGAGAGGTGGATCTGGCATGCCTCAAAACCCAAAGAACCCCTAGGAAAGGGAGTGGAACCCTCCCCTGCCCACCTTGCTGGACACCTCCCCATCTAAATGAGAAATTAGCTCTATGAGATTCTTCTGAATGTTTCTCTAGCTAAGATCATGGTCAATTCGCACAGTATGCTTTGCGTTGAGGCAAGGGATGAGAACCACAACTTGCTTCTGTAATTTCCCCCCACATACACACACGTCCCGATTGTGGGGATGTTGGAGATACCTTTTGCCAAGAAATTACTTGTGTATGACAAGCCTTTGCCAACCTGCTGACCTTCAGACTACAACTCCCATCAGCCCCAGCCGGCCAAGCTGTGTTCCCATCGACCTCAGCATCATATGGCCATGCTGGCTGGGGCTGATGGGAGTTGTAGTCCAAAACATCTGCAGGGTACCAGGTTGACGAAGGGTGATGTACACACATGGACACACAATTTCCCCCCAAAGCTCTAGGTGGCATCTTGATTCTAGCACTCATGCATGCCAGAGTTCAGGCCTGGACACACATCTCCAGGGTGTGCCCTTCCCTCCCACCATGAATCACCTATTCAGGCATCAGAAGCCAGAGCAAGGCAAGTTGTTGCCAAGTAAAAGGACTGCAGATTTTCAGAGACAGGTGAAAGAGTATAGATTTGGGAGATGTCTCCAGCAGGACCCTGGACAGCACCCAGTCGCCCCTGCTGGCTGAGTTTGAGAAGATGTTGTCTCAGCCAAGGCTTATCTGAAGCCTTAAAAAGGTTTGGCAGTTGCTTGACCTTCCAGTGGCTCTATCCTGGTGGGAGTGCTGTTGGCAATATTTAAAGGGCCTTTGCTGCAGCTTCACGCTCCTGCGTGGTTATGGAGCAGGAAAGCCTGCATGGGATTCTTTCTCGGGCTCCGAGCATGTGTATCTGATGGTTCTTTATAAATAAATAAATATTCTGGTGATGATGGAAGAGCCACATTCTCAGGCCAGGGCAATGTAGAAGGCAGGGTATTGAGGCAAGACACAGGCATCCTCAGGCCAGCACTAGCCCGGGACATGACACATCCAACTTTGGCATGATCAGTGGTTATGGATGATGGGAGTTGTAGTCCCAACAACAAAAGGAGAGCCACACGTTCCCCATCCCTGCAGTTAAGGAATGGAACGTGTGGTGTATGCTCCTCTCTGGATCCTTTGGTCATCTCTGCCCTCTCCTACAGATTCCTGATTTCTCTGTGAAAAGAGGTAAATCTTCCTTCATTTCCCTCCAAAAATACCCTGCTATTTTTGTCCCTGTGCAGGAAATCCAACTGCAGGAGGTGCAAAGCGATAATGTCCAGCTGTGCGAGGAGAACACTTTGCTTCATGGGCAATTGGAGTGGACAGAAAAGGTAATCAGAGATTATCTCCCCCCCCCCAACTCATCCATCAAAGGAGTGCAAGGAAAACTGTGAACAGCACCCCCACCTTAAAAAAAAGCGTACAGTTTTCACTGCAATTGAAACTGAAATTCATCCCCAGGACAGTCACGGCAGGCGGAAGAAAAGACCCATTCAGGCAGGAGTCTTTTTACCAGCACTATCTGGGGGGTGCCAGAAATTGAACCCAGGAACTTCTGCCAGCGATACACCTGCTTTGGCACGGAGCGACACTCCTTCTCTTCCCCTGCAGGTTGAATCCGAAAATGCTGACTTGAGGCTGCAGGTGGCCATGGTGATGGAGGAACGGGATTCTGCTCTTCAGAAAACCCAGGAGCTCCAGACCAGGCTGGAGAGTCTTGCACAGGCGCTGAAGGTTAGTCGAACCCAGCGTGATTGGGAAAGGGTATCTCCTCTGAGCAGCTTTCTGACCCGGAACGTGGGAAGCTGGGATAGTAGAGAAGGTGGATTTGGGAGAAGGCTGAAATGGGTTCCCAGTTCCCGGTTTAAAAACTGGGCATGAGGGTTGTGCAAATGTCAGTTCCTTATTATGGCTGGTTGTGCCCCTATGATGAATGAGGAAGGTGGGATCAGGATTTGGGGACTGGCTTCTGCCTCGGGCATTTGTACCAGGGAGCTAATGGTGAGTGGAGGCGGAATCCCCCTTTCCTGGACAGATGGAGCAAAGCTTTAGAGTTTTTGGTATATTGAAGCGGGTGCAGAAGTAACTGGTCTGTTAAGACTGGGAGTTAAGAGAATAAAGAAACATAAGGTTTCTTCCTACAAAGAGGTAAAGGCGTCCATGCTGAAGCAGCCATGCGGCTTCTGCTCAGGGAGCCATGACTGACTAACTGAGAGCAAAGAAAGGAAGAGAAGGGAGGAGGGGGAGGAGCAAAGCCTGCTAAAGCAACAAACACTGTAGAGGACGAATAGGCTGAGGGAAGAATAGATTGCTTTTCTCTCTGTTGCCCTCCACTGTTTCAGGTCATTTGTAACATGCGCCGGTGCTTTACTCCCAACAGTATCAGAAAAGGTGCCTGATGAGTTTTCAGTGCATCCTAAAAGAAATGTGTAAGGACTGCATTGGAAGCCAAACCACAAGCTATTGTGCTCTTAAACAAGGAATAAGTACCCTTTTCCCTCAGGGGCCCAAAATTCCTTTTGTTCGGATGGTTTCTCAATGGTCAGCCGCTGTGCATTGCATCCTGCTTCAGAACAGGGTGTTCTGGTCCCCATAGCTTGGGAGGAAAACCCAGAGACTCTCACCTTTCTGATTTTCCCAGCGTATGAGAGATGTTGCGGAGCAAAGGCAGCACCTGGAACAGGAGCTTGAGAAGGCCTTGCAGGCCTTGCAGAAGAAGCAGGAGGAAGTTCAACAACTCCAGCAGGTGAGAAAATCAGCAGCGGGAGAGCCTGCCCCCTTCTGGGTTTGTTCACCCTCTACTTGGGGCTGCCTTTGAAGACAGTTTGGAAGCTGCACCCAGTGCAGAATTCAGCAGGGCTGCCAGGACACAAATGACTACAGCTGTCTTGAAAGACCCGCAGTAGTTGCCAATTTGCTTCTGAGCCCAATTTAAGTTGCTTACGTTAGCATACAGGACTTGGGGTCCCGACGGCCTCCTTCCGTATAAACCTGGCCAATGTTAAGGCCAGCAAAGGAGGCTTTGCAGGTGGTGCTGCTGGCTTTTGAGGTCTGAGGGATGGTGGCACCTGGGAGGGCCTTCTCTGTGGAGGCACCCCAGAAAGCCACTTGGAGGTGCATTGCACTCTATTGGTCAGTTAGCCAGGACACGCCTCTTCAACTAGGTTTTTGGAAGCGGGTTCTTTCCCTGCTTTTGCACTGCAGAGACCTTTGTGGTCTTTTAATTACGAGGTTAAATGATACTTTAATGCAACCTTCGGCAGCCTAGTTAGGCTTAAGGGAGTTGAGAGTTGTCATCAGATAACATCTGGAAGGCACCAGGTTGGTGAAGGCTGTTTTAATGTTAAATATGCTTTGTTGTTATTGTTAACATTGATTTTTAATGTTAATATGCTTTATTGAATGTACGTTTCTCACCTTGGGACATTGTGGTGCCTGGTAGAGTGGTTAGAGCATTGGATCTGGGAGATTTGGGTTCAAATCCGCACACAACCAGGAAGTGTGCTGGATGACCTTGAGCCAGTCTCCAGCTCTCAGCCTAACCTACCTCACAGGGGGGTTGTTGTGTTTATTAATAATAATAAATGTATTACCTGCCCTTCACCAGTACAGTGTGTGTGTGTGTGTGTGTGTATACATGTGTAGACAGTTTTGAAAGCAACAAACAGAACTTCACCCAAGCTTGCTCTGGATCCCTATAAGGATTCCTTTAGTCACCTAAAATATGCACGTAATTGTGATCAACAAAACACAGGTTTTTATTGTATTACCAAAACATACATATGAAGTGTCAAAAGCCAGGGGAAAGAGGTGCGTCTTCAGCATACTGCCAAAGCTGTACGGTGAAGGTGCCCGGTGCACCTCTGTGGGGAGGGAGTCCCACAAATTAGGGGCACCACACTTGCAACTGAATATATGCATGGAGACTGCGGCAAAGGACACTCCTTCTTTAGTGACAGTGGAAAAATTCTGCCTGTGGTCTCTGTCCTGTGACAGCTTATTTGCCGGTGGTGCTTGATGCTGCATTCCTGGGCATGGGTGTTTTCAGGGGGCTGAGCACCATGCATTTTGCGCTGCGCCCCAGATTGCCTGCCCCTTTCCTCATTTTTTTAAAAAAGCTTAAACTTTGCTTAATGCAGGGGTGGCTGAACTGTGGTCCAACTCCCGCTAGGCCCTGACCATTGGCCATGCTGGCTGAGGGGAGTTAGGAATGCAGGACAGAGGAGCAGCCTCACCGGTCCCTTCATCTTCTGTTTTCTCTTGGATTCAGGCCCAGACTGAAGCGAGGAGAGAACACGAGGGAGCCGTGCAGCTTTTAGAGGTGAGGCGGGGGGGAATACAAGAGGGCAAATGGAAGACATGCTTGAGCTTATTCAAGGGAATTGGGATGTTGGTGCAGAGATGACGAGTTGCAAGGTTTGTTTTACAAAAGCTGGCTGCTGGGGGAAAATGCTGATGAACTTTCATGAGGACTTTTTAAAAAAATTGCAACTGTAGTGGAAATTTGGAGAACTGAAGACTGGAAAAATGAGACACCACCTGTTATTGCTGTTAGAGAGAACAATGGCTCAGTGGCACCTCCAGCTTGGGAGGCAGTCTACCCCTAAATCACCAGATTCTGGGGGGACCCACCTTGGGCTGAGACATCACAGTCCCTTCTTATATTCTTGTGTATGTTCCTTGGCTTATTTCCTCCTCCCCACCCCAGGCCCACGTGAGAGAGCTGGAGAACCAGTGCCACAGCCACACAGAGCAATTTCACTTCCTCTCTCAAGAGCTCAGACGGTTTCGCCTAAAAACAGAGAAAATCAACATTCCACCCTCCACTTCCTCCCTGGCGATTTCCGAGGTCACCCTCACCACCTGTGAGACTTCGCTGCCACCAGTTCCAGAGGGCCTTAAGGAGAAAGGTGACTATAGCGGGTTCTCTCTTTGCCTTCCTTGGTGCTGACTAAGATGGGGCAGAAATTCAATTCAGTTTGCACGTAACGCCAAATCTTTCAAATCCGCACTTTCCGAACCAATACGGGAACCATAACACAACCACTCTTCCCACGTCTCCAAATTCTGGAACGTAGTTCACCAACCAAACAAGGTTTACAAAATTGCATACTTTATGGGGACAGCGTGCATAAAAATGAATGCAGTGGTCGAAAAAAACATACACGAACGCATTCTGGGCTCTGTCTGGGAGGAAGGGCAGGATATAAATGAATGCATATATTATAAATAAGGAGAAACTGCTGGCAAACATGCGCACGTGAATCAAAATGACATACAAAGTTGTGTTTTATTA
The DNA here is from genome assembly GCF_030035675.1 of Rhineura floridana. Taxonomy (NCBI): domain Eukaryota; kingdom Metazoa; phylum Chordata; class Lepidosauria; order Squamata; family Rhineuridae; genus Rhineura; species Rhineura floridana. The sequence goes on along the minus strand of NC_084500.1, from coordinate 1,498,166 downwards.
GGAGAAATCTGCACTAAAGTGCTGAAGGGATTTTCATGAGGATTCTGCAAAAAAAAATTGTAGAAATGTGGAGAACTGGACTGGAAAAAAGGGTAACAGAGAGAAGTGACATATCCTTCCATCCCAAGAATAAAATAATTCAGAAGAAGAGAGTATGAGTCATCCCTGCTCCATCTCAAATGGCAGGCATTTTATGATTTCCACAGGCCCCCGCTTCTGTCCCAAGCAAGGGGAAATGATCTTTGGCCAGCTTTTAGCCACTTACGCCAATCTGACTCATCATGACTAAGGAAAAGGGCTGTAGCTCAGAGGTAGTCTGCTTTGCATTCAGAGGGTCCCCAATGGTATCTCCAGGTAGGGCTGGAGAGAAAAAAAACTCCTGCTTGCAGCCCAGGAGAGCTGCTGCCAGTCAGTGTCGACAATACTAAGCTAGATGTAACAAGGGTCTGACTCAATATGTTCCTTCCTCTCCCAGCAAGGTCTCTCTTTGCCTGAGACCCCGGCAAATGGCTAACAGACAAGAGTAGAAAATACTATGCAGAGGACTGCAGTCATGCAGATCCTCATAAATCATAATATTGGATCGATACAGCTGTCTGCGTTTCTGGACTCTCCTTAGATATGGGGGCTGGTGTGATAAGCTCCTGCCGCAGTGAGACTTTTACCACTACATCGCCAAGATTGATTCCTTACTGAGCAATAAAGTAGAATACTGGCACGGTTTCCCTTAATGATTTTTATTTTATCGATATATCTTTTAGTTTTACTTATGACCTTCCTTTCTTCCACCATAGAACTCAAGGCGGTGTGTGTGGCTCCTGAGCGGTCTCCTATCCTGTCACTGACCAGACCAGCTGAGCTGGCCCATGGGCCTTCAAACCTGCTCCATCTGACAGCTGTGTTCTTTGTAATGATCAATGCAGAGACATAACGGGCAGCCTCCTATAATTCTCTTGTGCGTCTGCATTGGGAGAGGGATGAGATGGCACCCTCTCACCTGATGCAAGGACAGGGCTGAGCTCCCTCCCCCACGAAGAGGCAAAGCCAGTGCAGTACATCACACAGAAATGCAACAGGCAACCTCCTTCCAAGTCAATCTCTGCTGCTGCATCTTTGCTCTGGTTCACTCAGTCGCTCCCCCAGCCACTGAACTACACAACTCCAGCAGAAGCTGATTGGAAGGAGGTCAGCCCAGAACTGTGACATGCAGAGAAATAGCACACAACCTCCCTGAGGGCCAGTAATGCAGATCCAACAGTGTTTTTAAAAAAATCTTTCTCGCCCCACGTTAGCATTTCTCTTGAACCCTTTCCTCCTCATTATCATCATTTAATTTAAATACTGGTTCAGGCCAGAAGAGGTTTCCAAGCAATATGAAAATATACAAACCAATTACACAAGCATTAAAACAGAAACACCCACAATTAAAATATGCAATGAAATGATCCCATTAAAACAACACAGTAATTAAGACAGGAGAGTCTGGTCCAGTCTCTGTCAAATCTGGCCTTGAAGTGCAGCCACGTGGTGCTCAAGATTGTCGTTCAGTCTGCCCTGCCCCTATTCCCGAGATTCTGTGGCCCCCACGGCCACTTTGTTTGGACCCTTCGCCTGGCGTAATGCACAATGTTTGGTTTCAGATCCAGAAATTGTCACTGTGTCTCCTCGGTGCAGCAGGAAAGTTCAAGATGGAGGGCCGGAAGAATTCTCCCAACTTGCCAATCCCGTGGTATCTGCCGTGGCTGGAAGCCCAGAGACAAACATCCCTCCCCTTGCCTCCAAGAAAGTGGTCAAGAAACTGGAATTACAGTCCAACTCCTCAAGATCCGAATCTATGCACAACAGTCCCAAATCCTGCCCTACCCCGGAGGTTAGTCTTGGTCCCACCTGTGGTTTCAAAAAAGACAAGCGCCCTGGGCAGCGTGCCTGTAAGGATGTGCGGAGCGCTTTCCCCTAGGTCCCCTGTAGAAAAGACCTTAAGGGCTCAGAGAGACAGAGCGTGTGCAGAGTGCTTTCTCCTAAACAGAGAAAGCTCCTTCTGTTTCAGGACAATGGTTCTAAGCTAGGAATAGCCAACCTTGTGCCCTCCAGATGTGGTTGGACTCCAGCTCCCATCAGCCCCAGCCAGCATGGCCAAGGGTCAGGGATGATGGGAGTTGTAATTAGGGTTGTAAGAAGCCATCATTTTTGTTCCCCCTGCATTCGTCACAAGCAACACTGTTTCTGTTCCACTGCAGTTCATCTGCCCTTAACGACGTTATTTGTCTCACTATCTTCTGCAGTGAAATTGTGTAACTTGTGGAATTTGATGTAATTATCTACATAAATTACGTTACTCCACACTTTGCCTTGCATTTCAATGCAAAGAAAACTAAATGCAAACAGAGAGGGGGAACCATAATCAGTTACGTATCATTTGCGGACTGACAGAAGCAACAACCATGAAGACTGATCGAATCCACCGGATTGACTTCCATTCCTTATTCCCCCGTCTCCTGCCTTGTTCCTTAGGTGGACACAGCCAGTGAAATGGAAGAGCTGGACATTGACAGCATCTCGCTGATCCCAGAGCCAGAGAGCCACAGTCCGGTGAAGCTCCGAGTCTTCTTAGCTCGATACAGGTAGAGTTGCGGTGGCTTGGATAATGTGGTGGCTTGGGATCTGGATTCCCTTCCCTCCCATTTCTTAGGGCCCCTGGTATAGCACAGTGGGGAGGACAGCCTGGCTGGGAGTCCAGAGTCTGTGAGTTCAAATCCCCGCTCATGTCTCCTGGGTGTCAAGGGCCAGCTAAAGATCACCCCCACAGGGAGTGGCTCAGGAGTTACGTGCCCTGCCACCTGTGCAGCCGTGGGCAAGCTGCAGAGTCCCAAGGAGCCCAGTTGCCCCCCAGCTGGCAGTTGCAGACAAGGAAGGGGCCGGCTTGTGCAGCTGTGGCAAGCTGAGCAGGCCCTAGCCAGCTGGGGAGGACTAGCCTCAGAGGGAGGCAATGATAAACCCCCTCTCAATATCTCTTACCATGAACACCCTCTTCATAGGGTTTCCATAAGTTGGGATCGACTTGAAGGCAGGCCATTGCCATGTTCTGGGGTCTGCTGCCATTCGAGGCAGGGTAGGGCTGTTCCCAACCGTTGCATGGCTTTTGCCTTGCAAGAACATAAAGAAAGCCTTGCTGGATCAGGCCAACAGGGGGCCATCTAGTCCACCCTCCTGTTCTCACAGTGGCCAGCCAGATGCCTCTTCTGGGAAGCCCAAAAGCAGGACCGGAGCACCAGAGCAACTCTCTCACTTGCGATTCTCAACAACTGGGATTCAGGTTCTGCCTCTGACTGTGGAGGCAGAGCAGAGCCATTGTGCTAGTAGCCATTTAAAAGCCTTTTTAGCCTCCATGAAGTTATCCCTTCCTCTTTAAAAGCCATCCAAGCTTATTACCGTTGCTACTTCTTGTGGGAGCAAATTCCACAGTTTCCACAGTTTAATGATGTGCTGTGTGAAGGAGTCCCTTCTTTTGTCTGTCCCAGATCTTCCCAAGGTCTGCCTAATTCATAGCAGGACAGGCAAATGTCTGCTCAGGATGTATTGGCCAGTGACCTTCAAGGCGTCTTCCTTCCTTTGCAACATTTGGCTTGGCTCATTTCCCCATGCTTACTGGCATCTTGCAGCTTGGGTTGCATGGGGGGTGGGGGGCGATGATGGACAAATTGTCTTATCATGCAACAGGCGCTGAAACCCGTTGACTTTTTTCTCCCTCTGACTCTCTGGGCCAATGTTCTGGCTTGAGGACTAGCAACTTGGCATGTGTGAGTGAGCCACCATTACAGTTGCCAGAGAGAGACTTTTCATATTGTAATAGCCCCTTCCTGGCAGTTTCACCTCAAAACACGTTTGTCTGCCAGCCATCAAGTGGCAAGTTGTGTTGCTTCCAAATTTCCCCCCTGGATGTTGGAGTTCTGGATTATCTGGCCTTGATTCTGAAGTTAAACCGATACGTTAGGAATTCTCTATTGCTCTGGTTTTTTTTATTTTTTTGAACTATGTACATGAGCAGCTTGCCATAGATTTCAGTCGCGTTGGCTTATTCATGTCATTTCCCCCTCCTCTGTATCAGGGTTGGTTAGAAAGTAGATTGGAATCTATTGGCAGATCTCCAGGTGAAGAGCAGTAATTAATTAATTTTTGAAATCCCCATCTGGTGTCTCCCTGAAGGGTAGACAATGTAGTGCCCTCCAGATGCTGTTGGAGCCCAGCTTCCATCATCCCTGGTTGGTGGCCACACTGGCTGGAGCAGATGGGAGTTTGAGAGTTGGTGACTGGTGGCTCTGATGTAAGTGGGACAATAAATTTGCTCTGCGTTTTAGTCTGAACCTTCGAGGAGCTGACCAAAGTGCTGGAACCGATTCCCAAAACAGGTCTAGCACCTTGGACAGCTCCTTATCTTATTATTACTTTTAAAAAAATTTGCCCAGGGCAGCAAACAAAAACACTAAAAGCAGTCTAAAGCATCTTAAAAACAAAAGACTTTAAAACATACGAACGCAAGACATCTTTAAAAAACATCTTAAAACAAAACTTCTTTAGGACATCTTTTAAAAAACTAAAAACACCTTAAAAAGCAATTCCAGCACAGACACAGACTGGGAGAAGGTCTCTACTTAAAAGCCTTGTTGAAAGAGGAAGTTCTTCAATAGACACCAAAAAGATAACAGAGATGTCGCCTGCTTAACATTTAAGGGTCGGGAATTCCACAGGGTAGGTGCTGCCACACAGAAGGTCCATTTCCTATGTTGTGTGGAATGGACCTCCTGATAAGATGGCACCTGCAGGAGGCCGTTGCCTGCAGAGTGCAGTAATCGACTGGATATATCAGGGATAAGACAGTCTCAGGTATCTTTTAGCTCCTTGAAAGTTCAGACTAAAATCTGGAGTGGATTCTCTGTCCCACTGACATTGGAGCCACCAGTCCACTGCCTGGAGAGCTGGCATCGCGTTGGCTGTCCCTCATCTACATTGACAGGCAGTGCCTCTCCAGCGTATCAGACATGAGGGCCTCTTCCAGCACTGCCTGAAGATGGCCGTGATGGAACCCAAGACTGTCTGCATGCAAAGCAGGCATAGGGCAGAGCAAACCAAAGGAATGGTTCTGGAAAACAATGGGGCAGCTGTTGAAACTGTTCCTCTTGCACCTGTTTCAGCTACAACCCATTTGACGGCCCCAACGAGAACCCAGAAGCGGAACTCCCACTGACAGCCGGCGAGTACATTTACGTTTATGGAGAAATGGATGAGGATGGCTTCTTTGAAGGTACGGAGCCGGCGTCACTCCCTGCCACTGGGAGGGGCACCCCAGGTCTCTTGGGTCGCTCACTCTCCTCCCTGCCTCCTTCCTTTCTGCTGCTTGGAAAGTGGGGAAAAGTTATTTTTTTGAAAAAAAATCAGTGTTAAAGTTTTAAAAGGGAGGATTCATTCCCTCCCTACTGGAGTGCGCCTGGTGATTTGTGGCAAGAAAAAAAGCTTCCTATTTCTTTTCTTTGAAACTTCACAGAGATTGTCAGGCTCTAGTTAATTATGATCCAAAAGAGAAGAAGCGGGCTCGGGTGGATATGATTTATTTTGAGGGCTCCATGCGTTTTGGGGAATGCATCTCCTTCCTCAGGAGCTGTGGAGCTGTAGATTTCCTTTGTTCACCATAAAAACTTTTCATTGAAGCTCCACACTGACCACGATTCTAAAAGTGTCAAACTCTCCTCAGAATCGTGGTCAAAGTGGGCTTCAGCAAAATATTTTTGTGTGTGGACAAAATGAAGGAAATCTACAGCTCCACAGCTCCTGAGGAAGGAGATCTATAGGCTTGTTATGTGCCTTCAAATCAATTACGACTTATGGCGACCCTATGAATCAGTGACCTCCAGTAGTATCTGTTATAAACCACCCTGTTCAGATCTTGGAAGTTCAGGTCTGTGGCTTCCTTTATGGAATCAATCAATTTCTTGCTTGATAATTTCTAACTTTCCTGGGTTAGGGTTAGGGTAGAGCCCTCAAATAAATCATATCCATAGCACCGATGCCTGTCTCTTCTCTTTTTGATCTTCACTTGGTGCTTCTCTCCCTTGTTGTTCCTGCTCCAGTTAATTATGGCCATTAATTTCAAATGGTCTTCTCCGGGCATGATTAGCACTGGATCCAACCCATGAAATTCATGACATAATTGAACAACATCGCTTAAAAAGAAAAAAACCCTGTGATGAGGAATCCAAGACTCACGGGGAGTGAGCTGCACCAGTCCAAAGATGAGATGATAGCACACAGAATTGTCAAGGGTCTTACAGTTTGAAATCTATGGTATTCAAATTCTAATGCAATCAAAAGACAGCATGTTGCAGATTTCTTCACCTCCTCGTGGTTTCTACAAGCAGAAGGAGAGACAAGCACCATAATAATGACCAGTAGCTTTGAGCTTAGTTTACTTCAGTGGTTCCCAGACTTTTTAGGGGGTGCCACCTCCTGCCTTCAACCACAAATCCACAGACAGGCTGCGGGCCACAGCAATAAAGCTCATGGACCACTGGTGGTTCACGGACAACAGTTTGGGAGCCTCTGGTTTAGTTTATTAGATTATTTATGTATTATTTCACTCGACCTGAAGGAGTGCCAGAAGTGGTTTTACAAAAATAATAAGATACAAAAATACAATGGACCATAGAATATCCCTGAACACTATGCACATTTGGTGGGAGCCAGCATTTCTGATCAGTTTTACAAACCCCACCACATACAGGGGGTGAATGAGAGGCCTCCAGCCTTGAGAATGCATAGAAGATCTGGCCCGGAACGGTGTCTGAAGCTGGAGTTCCCAACGTTGTCCCCCACACACACATACATACAGTATGGTGGTAGCCACAGGTGGCTTTAAAATATCCCATGAATTCATGAAGGTGGGAGGGGAGAGTTCTAGCAATGGTTATTGGCCACAATAGCTAAATGGAACCTCCAGCTTCAGAGGCAATCCACCTGTGAATGCCAGCTCCTGTGGAGCAACAGTGGAAGAGGCCTTTTGCTTGCATGTCCCGCTTGGGAAATTCCTGGAGGCCCTTGGCTAGCTGCAATTGGGAACATTTTTGTTCTTATTGCTGTTACCGTCATTATTAGGTTGTATTTAGGGACAGCCACCTGATGGTCTTCTATCATTCTTACCTTCTCCTCTTCACTTTCAGGGGAGCTGATGGATGGGCGGAGAGGCTTGGTCCCGTCCAACTTTGTGGAGCGTGTTTCGGACGATGACCTTGTGACTTTCATGCCCCAGGAGCTCAGCGATCTCTCCCAGAGTTCACCTCTGGATAGGAGCTCCTTCAGCCTGAGTCTCAGCAGTGGGGAGAGAAGCAATTGCTCAGCTGAGGAACTCAGCGCCAGCACAGCACCGTCGAGACTAGAAGCAGATGAGGGCGAGGGAGCGGTGCCCACAATCGTGCCTTGCCCCAGAAAGGTGGCCCTCATCAAGCAGTTTGACAGCAGCCTCCTGGTGGGGTGGGAGCCCCCTCTTGTCCCGGCCGGCTGCTCGGAGATCCAGAGCTACAACATCTATGTGGATGCCGATCTCTGGCAAAACGTGAAGGCCGGATCCCAAACGAAAGCCGTCCTCGAGAGGCTGGACTTAAAAACGAGAGCCTACCGCGTCTCCGTGCAAAGTGTGTCAGAGACAGGGACCTCAGAGAGGCTGCGGTGCACGTTCCTAGTGGGGCATGGCTTTGCCTTGACCCCAACTCAGCTCAGCGTGCGGAGCATCACATCCACATCGGCGCAGATCTCCTGGGTGCCGAGCAACAGCAATCTCCTGCACACCGTGTACCTTAACGGCGAAGAGCAGGATGCGACCAAGGCGGGGGTCTGCTGGTACACTTTCTGGAACTTGGACCCGAGCACTTCCTACGTAGCCACAGTGCACGTCCAGCCACAGTGGATGTTTGGGGAACTGTCCCAGGAGGAGGGAGAACAGCTGCTTGCAGCAGAGACCCACTTCACAACAGCTTCAGCGGGTGAGTGCTGGCAAAGCAAACACAGAGTAGCTGACTTGTCAGCAACGCCGCACCTTGTTTTTATTATTTTACACCACAAATATTTAGCGAGGGCAAAAAACGAGGCTCAGAGCTGCTGAAAATGTCTCCAGGTTTCCTTCTGTGCAATGCACCTTCCACCTTGCAGCGATACTGCCGGCGCTGTGAATTTTCTTGGCCCCACCAATGGCATCCCACAGCACAGGGCAAAATCACAAGAATAGAGTACAATTCATTCTGAGACTCCTCCTCCCTTAGGTTCTCCGGATGCTCCTCTGGATGTCCGAGTGGAGGCTGGCCCCTTGCCTGGTATTCTGGTGATCAGCTGGTTGCCGGTCACTATTGATGCGGAAGGATCGTCAAATGGGGTGCGAGTGACTGGCTACGCTGTGTATGCCGACGGACGAAAGGTACTGAGCTTGCACTGGGTGCGTTTGGAAGAATTTGATGGCCAGGGGAGAATAGAGAGGGGAATCATTATTTTGGTGTTGCTGCTGTTATGACGATTAGTGGGTTGTATTGTGGGACAGATGAGCATATTAGTTTTGGTTTCTCTCTGTTCCTTTGGGGATTTTTTAAAAAATTTTAAATACCTGTTTTAAACTTTGTCTTATATGGACAATTTTAAAGTTTGTTTTACTTTCTGCAAACAGCTTAGAGGTTCGGTTTACAATCGGGCAGCGTATAATGTTTGTTAAATAAAAATAGATGCAACCCAAATCGATGTTCTCATCTCTAGTCATACTCAAAGAAGACCCATTGGAATGGATGGATGCAAGTTTGTCACATCGATTAATTTCAGTGGGTCTGTTTCGGAGTGGGGCTAACATTGGACACAATGTATTGTTATTAATATACGCAGCACAAATAAACATTATGGATGAAGTTCAATTCAGTTTATATTTAAAGCTGAATATATCAAATTCGGGCTTTCCAAAACAATATGGGAAGCAAAACACAGGCACCCATTGAAATTCTCACGTATTTGAATTTTGTGGTGCAGTTCTCTAACCAATGTTTACAAAAATGCATATATTAGGGGAAAGTGTGCATAAAGATCAATATGTTAATGAAAACAACATACAAGAAATTATTTCTTAAATTTATACTCCCCCCGTCTACCCAAAGGAGCCCAGGTGTGCATTATAGCACGGATTACATTAGGAGAAATGGCTTGCAAAAGTTTGTACGTTAGTCGAAACAACATACAGAGATGGGTTTCTTAGGAGAACTTCTCACTAAGATGCTGGAGAATTTTCATGAGGATTTAAAAAAAACTCAAATTGCTACAGAAACGTGAACTTATTTTAAGACTGGGGAAATGAGAAACCGAGAGAACCGAAACAGGCAGATCTTTCCATCCCTGTACATTTTATAAATTGGGTTGAGGAACCTCAGTGGCCCTTTACAGCTCCCATCATTTTGCTACCCACTGGCCATGCTGGCTACTAGTGGCCGCTGACCATTGGGAATCCAACAACACCTAGAAGGCCACAGATGCCCCCCCAACCTCATATAAACAGTCACCAAACACTAAAAACCGGACAATAATATTATTTAGCTATTACAGATTGGCTTTCAGTAACGAATGTATTCTGTAGTTTCTGACTTTTCCATCATCGCCCATATATACAAAACAGCGGTTTCTTCACCTAGGGTATCGGTGATATATTTGTACCAGCAGGGCACACATTTACTTCTTCCCAATGCCCATCTTATATTATATTCACATGGCAAATAGTGGCTCAGACTGTTGCTTCCTTTGCCTGCTTTCATGTCAGTCAGGGCTGGGGAAGCCCTTCTCAGCTTGTGGGCCTCATTTCCTCCTGGGCACGCCCGCGCCTCTCCATCCAGGAATCACTGTAGCTCAAGGACACACGATTCCAACCAGGGAAAATCACTCCAGGAGGGTGTGGAGCAAGGTGGTGAGTGCCGTGAGCAGGGAGTGGGGGTGGGAGGCTCCTGGGGGTCAGATGGAGAAGTGTGGAGGGCCACATTCTGCCCCCGGGTCTGAAGTTCCCAGCCCCTGACGTAAATGAACCAATTCTGTTAGTTTAGACATTGAGACTATGTCCCATCCTTTGTTAATCTTGGGTAGCCTCCATTGGCTACACTGTGTGTGTTTGCAAGTCCACCATCTTTGAGGGAGGAGTAGAATCATTGTTTGTTCTGTCAATGACAAGAGGTCAGCACTGAGCCGGCTGAAACTCCCCCACCCCCAGATCCCAAATTTGCAGTCCGTCGTTGCTGCAGGTCAGACACGTATTTTCCGTTGTGATGCCACAAAACTCCCTGCCGTGTGGCACCTACTCCAGCCATTGCCTGTGGAGCATTCCCTCTGAGAGTTGCTTCTCCTGAGCCTGCTTTCTTTGTTTCTTTCACGCTGTGGTTGTGTGAATGTAGCATAATACGTGTACAGCTCTGAACACTCTATGCTTATGGTTCCTTGTCCTAATGGAGAGGTGAGGAGTCTCAAATACGGCTCTCCGGGCTTCTCCATCCGGCCCTTGGGACCCTCCCCAGCCACACCCCTTCTTCCAAGACTCCACCCCTCACCACTCCTGCGCTCCTTGAGTGCTTTTGTCACTCTGGACTTATCTAGCTTGAACGCTGATAATGCCTCTCGCTTGCCTGTTTGGAGATGGGAGTGTGTAGGAACCTCTGGCTTATATTTATGTATGTATTTAGTTATTTTTACATTTATATCCCACCTTTTTTTCCTCCAAGAAGCTCCAGGTGGTGAACTTGGTCCTCCACATTTTATCCCTAAAACAACCCTGTGAGGTGGGTTAGGCTGAGAGGCAGTGACTGGCCCAAAGTCACCTAGCGAGCTTCACGGCTGAGTGGGGATTTGAACCCTGGTCTCTCCCAGGTTCTAGTCTGACACTCTAGCCACTACCCCACCCTGGCTCTCGGACTTGTGTGGCTGGAATGGAGCCTCCCGTGCACACATCTGTTGCTCCACCCACATTTGCCTCTGACCTTGTCCACTGCTGGTATGTGGTCCTCATAAGGTTTCCTTGAGGCAATGCGGCCCTTTGGCTCAAGAAGGTTCCCCGCCTCTCTCCGAATGCTTCAGGGTTTTCCATGCTATGGGAGTGATCAGTGGTCTGCCTTGGGTTTTGTTTGCCTTGCCATTGATTAATGCCCGCTTCCCCTTGTGACCCCTTCTTGCAGGTGATGGAAGTGACCTCCCCAACAGCTGGCAGTGTCCTGGCTGAGATTTCCCAACTTCAGATCCTGCAGGTGTGCAGGGAAGTCTCTGTAAGAACAGTCTCTCTCTATGGCGAGTCGGTGGATTCGGTGCCGGCTCAGATCCCCTTGGCTTTGTTGGGAGAAGTTGGCTGTTCCTCTCCGTCAGAGCTCAGCTGCCTCACCTCCCGGCTTTCCTGTGCAGAGGGGTGGCCCTTCCTCACCGCACGGAGCTCCCAGGCACATGGGGAGGAGCTCTTCCCTGCTACTGACTCTTCATTTGCCAAATCCACCTCCCAGCCTGGCGTCAGCAGCCAGAATTCTGGCAGCGCCATGCTGGTGGTGACGCCCTCAAATGGGCGCACCTCTCCCCTCAGGGATGCCTTGACCCATGTGCCCCAGGCGATGCCTCCAGAATCAGGCCCTCTGCCAAGAGGAGAAAGGGATTCTGTCGTTCCATCGGCAGGCCACATGGCGACCGAGGACGATCCAGCCGCACTCCGGAAGTCTGCGCAGGGGAAATCTAGAGGAGACCACCAAGTAAGCAAATATCATGTTTGCATTGAGAATTGGGGCCTCTCTTTTGGGGGAGGCTAGGAAGAAAAGGGTTGGAGGCTGCAGAAAGAAAAATATATGGGGCAGCAATAATGTAGAAACCGTTTTACCTAGTGTAAAGCAGGGCCCTGTGTCTTAATGTCCCAACGTCAATCCTCAGAAGCATCTCCAGGTTTGTTTGTTTTTAAAAAAAGGATGAGGTAGCAAGTGATGTGGAAAGACCATTCTCTGCCTGAGACCCTGGAGAGCTGCTGCCAGCCAGAGCGGACATTACGGGGCTAGAGGAAGAAAAAGCCTGTGTGGGCATTGAGGCACCATCCGGTTAACTTCCACCCAGCCCTGGGCCCTTGTGGGGACTTACAGTGGAAGTTGTGGTAGAACATCAAGGGTGGTGTGTTCCTCTCCACAGACACGTCTCCCCACAGTGCACTTGCCGCCGCTGGAGCTCAGTGGTGGGCTGGATGAGGGCCAATAAACTGAACCTGAATCCTAGCAAGACGGAGACGCTGTGGGTTGGTGGTTCCCGAGTTAGGATAATTGGTCAGTTGCCTGCTTTGGATGGGGTCGTACTCCCTCTGAAAGAGCAGGTCCATAGTCTGAGGGTGCTCCTGGATCCATCTTTGTCGCTAGAGGCCCAGGTGACCTCAGTGGGTAGGAGTGCCTTTTACCAGCATTGGCTGGTGAGACAGCTGTGGCCATTTCTGGACCGGGATAGCCTGACCACTGTTGTCCACGCACTGGTAACCTCCAGGCTGGATTACTGTAATGCGCTCTATGTGGGGCTGCCGCTGGTGCAAAATGCGGCCGCGAGACTGCTCACTGGGGCAGGGTATTGCCAACATGTCACCCCTCTGCTGAAAGAATTGTACTGGCTACCTATTAGCTACCAGGCTAAGTTCAAGGTTCTAGTTTTGGTGTACAAAGCCCTATACAGCTCGGGACCAGGATACCTGAAAGACCGTCTTACCCCTTATATACCCAGTCGATCACTGCGCTCTGCAGGTGAGGGCCTCCTGCAGTTACCATCTTATCAGGAGGTCTGTTCTGCACAACATAGGAAACAGACCTGTAGTATGGGAGCACCTACCATTTGGAATTTCCTCCCCATAAATATTAAGCAGGCGCCATCTCTGTTATCTTTTTGGCGCCTACTGAAGACTTTCCTCTTTCAACAACCCTTTTAAGTAGAGACCTTATCCCAATCTGTGTCTGTGCTGGAATTGCTTTTTAATATGTTTTTAAAGCCTTTTCTTTTAAATATTTTTTAAAATATATTGTAACATTTGTTTTTATGATGTTTTAGAGTGTTTTTAGTGCTTCTGTTTGCTGCCCTGGATTCCTACTGGGAGAAGGGGCAGGATATAAATCTAATAATAACAATAACAATAACAATAACAATAATAATAATAATAATAATAATGGACAGATGGACAGCTATCTGTCGGGAATGCTTTGATTTGGATTCCTGCATTGAGCAGGGGGTTGGACTAGATGGCCTTATGGGCCCCTTCCAACTCTGCTATTCTATGATTCTGTGAATAATAATAATGTTTACTGATAATAAAATAAAAATATGAACTAGTAACACTAACATTACAATTATGATCAAAGGCAGCATTGAAAATTTTATTTATTTATTTATTTATTATCATTATTTTTACTCCGCCCTTTTTCCAAAACTGGAACTCACGGCTGCTTCCAGATAAAAGCACACATATAATTAAAAACATACAAAAGTCTAGATTAAAACAGAATTAAACTATTTACAGTATTAAAACCATTCATACATACCGTTAAAATAATTCAAACTCAGTTTAAAATAATACAATTAGACAATAGCAATGCAGCACCCTTCAAGCCCTGTCCTTAACAGCCTTCAGTTCCAAAGGCTGGTTGGAATAAAAAAGTCTTTGCTTGCCGACGGAAGGACTGCACGGAGGGGGCCATTCTTGCTTCCCTAGGAAGGGAGTTCCAAAGCCTCGGGGAAGCCACTGAAAAGGCCCTATCTCGCATCCCTACTAGTCGTGCTTGTGAGGACGTGGGTATTGAGAGAAGGGCCTCTCCTGAGGATCTCAGGGCCCGGGCAGGCTCATATAGGGAGATACGGTCTGACAGATAGCCTGGACCTAAGCCGTATAGGGCTTTATAGGTCATCACCAGCACAGGGGAGTCGTATGGTCGCAAACATTCTAGATAATGATATTTCCACCTAACTCCCTCCAGTGCATCGACTTGTGTATTTCAGCTCCAAGTTACATGGCGTATAAAATCAACCTTCCAGGGGCTGCATACTGGTAGAGGGCAGAGCAATGGGTGTGACTCTTCCTTGGGCCCACAGGTTACATTCAAGCAAGGCAAAAAGCGTTCAAAAAGGGTGTGGCCTCTGGGAGTGGGTGTGGCTTAGGAAGATGCAGATGCACATGCTTGGAAGGCCACATTCGGCCCCTAGATTTGTGGCTCCCTGTCCTAGACTGTGGAGACTAGTGGCTCTGATGTCAGTGGCGTAGCGAATCCGCTCTGGGGTTTTGTCCAGACTTTTGAGGAGCTGTCCAAGGTGCTGAAACCTAACCACCACACACAGACACAATAGGTTCAGCAACTTGGACAGCTCATTGAAAGTTCAGACTAAATACTGGAGTGGATTCACTATCCCACTGATATCAGAGCCAGCAGCCTCAACTGGTCCCAGGTGTAGTGGTGAACGTGTGGCAGTGGGGAGACTGTTGGACTTTGAATAGGGAGGCCTGGGCTTGAATTTTCCTTTGCCCATGAAGTTAATAGGGTGGCCTTGGCCCAGACACTCTCTCTGACCCTAACTACCTCACAGGGTTGTTGTGTAGATGATGTTTGGACCATTCCCGTGCATGCCACCCTGAGCTCCTTGGGGGAAGGTGAGCATGATGCGAATATGGCAGTTATTTACCTTTTTCTTTAGTTTTAATTGTATTTTATTGCTTCTTTGTTTTACTCATAAACATTACGTTCATTCTGCAATAAATATCTTCATCATATTCTGTAAATATATGCATGTACATCCATCGCATCAACAATCACATTTTAAAAGTAAATATTTACCTTTTTTAGTTTTAATTGTATTTTATTGTTTCATTTTTGTTGTTATAAACTTTGTCAATTCATTCTGCAATGAATATCTTTGTCATGCTTTATAAATATATGCATGTACCTCCATAACTTTGGCAATCAGGTTTAAAAACACAAGGGTGGTAAATATTTACCTGATGCCTTTCTGCCTCCAAGCAGAGACTTCTTCTTTTTTTAATTCACCCAGGCATTCCAGTGCACGATGCAAGCTTGTTTTAACTCGACTTTGCTCTGCTCTGCTGTTGGCTTCTGCCCTCCAAATGTGGGGGTGGAAGTGCCAATAGCAGGTTCCCCAGCAGTGGAAATCCCCACAACAAGGCATTCTGGTTCACGGAGGAGGGAGTGAGCAAACCCAGGATCCATTGGATCCTGGCCTGGCCCCACCACCATTGCATGACAGCCCAATTGCTGTGACAGTTTGAGGTTGGCGCAGTGATCTCCCTTCCACTCTCCCTTCTGCCCCTCTCTCAGTTCAGCCCCACCAAGCAGCAGCAGAGGTTGTGATTGCTCCCTAATTAAATAATAAGCACTAACAGCAAGCATGAAAGAAAAACCAAGCATGCATTTGCTCATCATGCGCTTGACATAATGCGAAGTTTGGCTGCCCCAATTTCCTTCCAGGAGCTTCTGCTTGTGGCTGGAGGGGAGGAGGCAGAGAGGCTGGGGGGCAGCGCCCGCAGCCCGGAGGTGTGTGAAGCCTGCTCTGTGCATCTGGAGATGAAGGAGCCTGAAAGAGAGACAGAAAATGATCCAAGCCACATAGGGGCAAAGACGTTGCTGCTTGGCAGATCTTCTGTGCCAGGAGAGGAGAGGTCCAGGGACCAGGGGCAAAGTGAAAGGCGAGCCCTGGAATCCATTGCCGGATCTTCGGGAAGACTGAGGCTGCTGAAGGAAATCTCCAGGGACGACTCCGTCCCGCTGGTGTCCAGGGTGAGAAAAAAGGTCCTCCTTTCCTTGCTCAAAGGACTGTTTCATGTGGGGAATCCAAGGGTCAGTAACTTTACAGAAATTGCCGTGGGCAGGACACTGCTGAGCTGAAATGAATCTGCTCCTTAAAAGTCCACCTTTTGATGGCAAATATTCATTGCATAAGCCCAGAATGCTCAGATATATGTGTGTATTTTGACACGATAATACCTGATTTCACGGTTCAATGAATTTGTTGTTATGTGCCTTCAAGTCGATCACGACTTATGGTGACCCTATGAATCAGCGACCTCCAACAGCATCTGTCATGAACCACCCTGTTCAGATCTTGTAAGTTCAGGTCTGTGGCTTCCTTGATGGAATCAATCCATCTCTTGTTTGGCCTTCCTCTTTTTCTACTCCCTTCTGTTTTCCCCACCATTATTGTCTTTTCTAGTGAATCATGTCTTCTCATGATGTGTCCAAAGTATGATAACCTCAGTTTCATCATTTTAGCTTCTAGTGATAGTTCTGGTTGAATTATTTGTCTCTTTTGCAGTCCATGGTATGCGCAAAGCTCTTCTCCAACACCACATTGCAAATGAGTTTATTTTTCTCTTATCTGCTTTTTTCACTGTCCAACTTTCACATCTATACACAGAGGTGGGGAATACCATGGTGTGAATGATCCTGACTTTAGTGTTCAGTGATACATCTTTGCATTTGAGGACCTTTTCTAGTCCTCTCGTAGCTGCCCTCCCCAGTCCTAGCCTTCTTCTGATTTCTTGACCATTGTCTCCATTTTGGCTAATGACTGTGCCGAGATATTGATAATCCTTGACAAGTTCAATGTCCTCATTATCAACTTTAAAGTTACATAAATCTTCTGTTGTCATTGACATGCAAAGGTAGTTTGTATTTGATTTGATGCTTTACATGCATCGCTAGTTCATATTTGATTCTACCTGGTTGCTGGCATGTAATGGTAGTTAGCGTATGATTTTGCTTGGTAAATGACATGTAATGGCAATTAGTTTTTCTGCTTGATAGCTGACATGCAACGGTAGTTAGCCTTTGATGTACAATAGAATTTAGAATGTGACGAATGAGATTTTCATATCGTAAAAATCAAAACAGTCAAGAGACCACAGCAAGCCTAAAGCATTCCAGATTCCAGTGTTATGATCAGTTCAGATTAGAATTTGAACATCCACACTCAAAATACAATTGGAGGTTTGGAAACTAGTCAAACTCCAAGTGTTCTGACACTCCAGGACAAATCATATGGGGCTTCATTTTCCGCTGACAATAATATCTTTTTTCATTTCTCTAGCAGGGAGAGAAAAGGTCCGATGCAGGAAATCGTCCCCTGACTCTCTTGACTGACCACAGCCGTGGATCTGACCTGTCTGATATTATGGAGGAAGAGGAGGAGGAGGAAGAGGAAGGCAGCCAGCGCTCTGGCAAGCACGGAGGGTCAGAAGGGAATCTGAATGAATACCCCAGCAGAGAAAATGAAGAGAAGGTAATCGGATTGTTCCCTTCACCAAAATGCTTTGGGAGGAGGCTAAGGTTCAGTAAGCTGGTTGGGTTCACCCACACCTCTGTCGGATAATTTGCTTGTCGATGACATGATGGAGTTCAAGACCGCAGCCTCTGGTGTTCCAAGGCAGCCCCCACATCCAGGCACTAATCATACCTAGACTGCCACCCTGGGCTCCTGCTGGGAGGAAGGGCGGGATATAAATCAGATAATAACGATAATGATAATGATAGACTCACTTAGCTTCAGTAAAGCTAGTGGCCTCATGTACTGAAGTCACACAACAACAGGAGTTAAACTGGCTGTGCTAGGGAGAGCCCTAGCCACACACCCCACTGGTAGAGTTATGGAGGCAGCTCTGTTGATAGAGTGCTATATCCCCTGCCCACAAAGAACAAAGAGCACTTAGCAAAGTTCCCTGTCTATTAAGATCAGCATAACTGCAACTGTGTGCAGAATTTGCTCCAGCGAATATGCTTCCATTGAACTTGGGGTGGGGGTGGGGGTTCCTTCTGACGGCATAGGTTCAACTTGCAAAACACCTTGAGCTTTTTCCGAAAGATCTTCAGCCAGCTAAAGGGCAACTTTTAGCTTCTCGTGAGAGATGCAAGCAGCCGTGCAATGAAGTGAACCATTGTAACAAAGGGGGAAACAGCCAAGACATATCCAGCCTCGACTTCATGATTTGCCTCATTCTTCTGGGCTAACCTGTTGCAAGCAAACTTGAAAGCCTCGTTATCACCTCACCCACTTGCTTCTGCATGCCCCCCCCCATGCACCACTAACCGCCATTTGGAAGATGGTGTACCCTCTTTCCTGGCCTTGCAGCTGCTGAAGATGGACCCAAGGATTTATCTGTAAAAACAAGCGGTGCCAGGGTTGAAAAACTGGGGGTCTGAAATGGCTTCTGTCTGATCCAAATTGGTTGTGGCAAGGCAGCAATTTCTGTTCCTACCTATCTTCATCCCAATCAGTGTTGGTTTTGTGCCGTTGCAATTTGGTTTCTGCCAAACAGCATGCCTTGCTGTCTGTGCTATTTTACACAATTTACAAATGTAACATAATTAATGGTGCAATTATTTCCACCCCATTTATTTCAATGGAAAGGAATCATCGAAACAATTTTTTTTAAAAAAGCCATTTATTACATATCATCTGCGGACTTGAAAAAGCAACAGCCCAACAGTGATGAAAGGAGTCCTGGCAAGAATTAACCTGGTATTCAGCGTGGGACAGGGGAGCCCAGGTTAGGCTGGAAAGTTAGCCAACAGAGGTGAATGAAGCTGAAAAGCAAGGACATCAGGAAAAACTTCCTAACTGTTAGAGCCATATGACAGTGGAACCAATGACCTAGAGAGGTAGTGGGCTCTCCGACACTGGAGGCCTTCAAGAGGCAGCTGGACAGCCATCTGTCAGGAATGCTTTGATTTGGATTCCTGCATTGAGCAGGGGGTTGGACTAGGTGGCCTCATAGGCCCCTTCCAACTCTACTATTCTATGATTCTATGATTTGAGGGGCACCTCCACCAAGTTATGGCTGGGAGCCCATGGGCTGCCAGAGTGGGCAGAGCCGAAGTGGGGAGGAGTCACAGCTCAGTGGCAGAGCACCTGCTTGCATGCATCTCCAGTCAAAGGGTCTCTGGTTCCACTGCTGTTGATAGGAGTTGTAGGCCCAACTGGAGGGCAAAAGCTGGCCAAGGGTCCAGAGGTGGCTGGTGGCTGCATGTCAGTAGAACTGTGGAATCTGCTTAGGGTTTAGTCCAGACTTTCAAGAAGCTGCTGTCCAAGGCGCATATATTTCAGTACCTTGGACAGCTCCTGAAAACTCCACTGCAAAGGTCTTGCTCAGTATCCACAGCTTCACATCTTCAAGCTGTGAGGAGAATATCATCGTTTTGGCCTTCTCTCTGCAGCCACAAGGGGTCATCAGGACACATCTGGAGGGCCTCCGTACCACTCTGGGTCCCTCGATCTAGTCCTGTGACGTTACACATCATCTTTTTTTTGTTTCAGAATGTATGGATCTAGTCTGCTGCTCACACACATACTAGGGAAACGTTAAGGGAGGAAAGAAAATATTCTTGAAAATATCAGAGAGAGACCATTCAACTATTTTGAATTGGTGATGGTGGTGATCTTCACCTTAGCAGAAATTGGCTGAGCCTTCCCCAATGTCACAGAGAGGCAGGGCAAGCACAGCCATCTCTGCAGCAGCCATTGGCTTGTCTGCTCTGATGTGAAGAATCTCTCTGGCTGCCATTGGCTAGGCTGCACAGATCCTTCCCCCCTCAATGCGCGCGCACACACACCCCTTTTATGATGCAGTGTGTCATTTGAGGCAAGTTCCTGTCGCAAAAATAATCCTAAGAAGGAATATAGACGCAGGGACCCGTCACGTAGAGTTGTCTGGAAAGAGACAAGAATTTGCATGAAGACCTATGTTTCACCAGATACCTTGCAAGGCTTATTCAGCTGGGCTGCACGGATCACTGAGAGAGAGGGTGGATCAGAGAGAAAGGCCCAAGAAAGGAGGCTCCAAGAGCTAAGCAGGAAAAGGTCTCCAGCAAAATAAATCCCTTCTGGCCTCCTGTGAAAGTTGCAAGACCTTTCGGCAGCACCAAAAGGCTGGTGTTGTTGAGCCCATCACCAGGCAGGCGTCTCGGGCCCGGGTCAGATCTGGGGCGTTTGCCTTTTCTTCTGCCTGGATGTTCAACCCTGCCCTCCATATTCTTTCTCTGCAGCCAGCCTCCTCTAGCTTCATAAGGTTGACTTTGCCAATGGATTCTGGTGTGATTTCATACCTAGGAAGAGCCTGACTGCTGGATCAGACCAAAGGCCCATCTAGTCCAACGCCCTGTGTCTCACAGTGACCAACCAGATGAGTCACCCCAGTGAGAAGCCCACCACCAGGGTACAAGAGCAAGAGCCCTCCCCTGCTCTTCCCCAACCCTTCCCAGTGACTGGGATTCAGGGATAGACTGCCTCTGACCATGGAGGTTCCATTTAGCAACCGCAGTTAATAGCTGTTGATAGGTGTAGTCAACCTCCTCCACGAATTCGTCTTTTCTTGCCAGCGAAAGGAGGGATGGTAAGTAGGTGCCATTTCCCCACCCTCTTTTAACTCCAATTTCCTCTCTCTGTCTCTCTCTGTGTGCTTCTTTCATGCCGGCCTGTTCTCTGGGGCTGGAACGCAGCTGGATCTTGGTGATCCCGGCAGCGATGAAGAGCTCCTGGAGATGCTGTTGCAAAAGAATTGCAGTAAAGCACTATTTAGCATCCCGGAAGTGGCTGAGGAGGAGGAGGAGGAGGAGGAAGGTTGGGGCCACTCCTGGAGCAGACCTGTTTTGCCCCCTCCAACAAAGAAGGCTTGGGACGGCTTCCTAGATAGGCCTCTGTACAATGTCGGGAGGAGAGAGGCTCCTCTTTCTGGGGGTGCTCCGCTGAAGAGGAACCGGAGTCAGCAAGCCTTGCCAGATCTCTCCCAGATGTTCGGAAGAGAGGGTGAGATGAAAACACCAATGTGCCCAGGCAGCTGGTGCTGCCCAGAGAAGGAAAAGCAGCCTGCCGCAGAAAGGAAGCCCTCCCAATGGGGAAGGCCCAGCTGTTGCAAGGAGAAGGGTCGCGGGCAGCCCCAGGGAAACCGGAAGAGGAAGGCGGATGCCTGGGAGCACAGCCGTTCCTTGCCGAGCAATTCCCACCAAACTGGAGGAGGGGGAGGCCTCTACAGAGCTCAGAGCCTGAAGGAGAATTTGGACGTGATCAGCAGCCTGGAGCCGGGGGAAGAGTCGGAGCTCTGCCTCTGGGCAAGGCAGAGACCCTGCCAGGTTTCTCCAAGGAGAACTGTAGCCCCGGAGGCTGTTGGGGAGGAAGGCTGCTGCCTCAGCCCAGAGAACGTGGAGATTGGCATCGAATATGACTCTGAAGAGGACCTGACGATCACATCCACCCCGGCGAGCCAGCTCAGTTTGGACGGGAGGGCAGACGGGTCCCCCACGGACTGTGAGGAGGAGTGGAGTGGCTGCTCAAGCCGGTCAGGGTCGGTCCAGTCCAGCGGGCAAAGGGAGCTGAAAAGGAGCAGCAGTTGGGAGGAGGAGAGTGCCGAGTGGAGCGGATCCCCCAGCCGTTCACCTGGGCGACTCTCCTGTGGGAAGAGGACCACGGTGACCCCCGAGGAGCGGAGCCGGAGCCTGGAGCGGAACCCCTCTCTCTGGAGAGCCAGCCCAGAGCAGCCTTGGAAGGAGGGCCCCCAGGCGCCACGGGACACATGGGTCTGTGAGCCACTTCTCTCCCTTGCTGGCATTGCCACGGCTTCCCACCATCCCAACCACGCTTCCTCCCCCAGCTCCTGAGCTTGCTTGCTTTCTGCTTCTTGTGTCGAGCACCTTTATGGAAAGCAAAAGCCTCCTCTTCCTTTCTTTCCCTTTTCAGATTTGGCGCTTGCGGTGCGTTTGTGATGCTCCTCCTCTGGCTTTACTTGTGCCTCTCTCCCAAATTGACTTTCCTGCCTGGAAGTTCCTAATGCAGTATTCCTCTTCACCAATGAACCTTCAGGAAAACCCTGGGGAAAAACCAAAGCTAATATTTGGCAATTCATTGGGAGGGGTGTGCGGGGTTAGAAATGGGTGAGAAATTCAATCCGATTTGCATTTCAAGCCGAATCGATCAAATTTGCACTTTCCAAACCAAAATGAGAACCGAAAGACAACCATCCTTTGAAATTTGCACATCCGAATTGTGCAACGCAATTCGCCAACCAACCAATGTTTACAAAAATGCATATGTTAGGGAGGAGTGTGCGTAAAAATGAATATGTGAGTGAATATAACATACCAAAAAGGCATTTGATGAGAAGTGGCTTGCAAAAATGTGTACATTAGTCAAAACTATCTACAAATCTGTGTTTATTAGGAGAAATCCGCACTAGAACGCTGGAGAATTTTCGTGAGGATTTTTTTTAAAAAAATTGCAGGTCACTGCAGAAACGTGGAGAGCTGAATTTAAGATTAAGAAGATGAGAAAGTGAGAGAACTGAAATGGGTAGAATTTTCCATCAGTAGTGTGTGTGGATCCTTTCAAATATAGCATGATTGAGTCAGTGGGTAGGTAAGGGGGAGAAATTCAAGTCAGTTTGCATTTAAAGCCAAATCTATCAAATCCACATTTTCCGAAAACAATATGAGATCCGAAACCCTGCCATCCTTTGAAATTCACCCTTTTCTGAATTTTGCGACGCAGTTCTCCAACCATCCATTGTTTACAAAAATGCACGCATTGGGGGCAGGTGTGCATAAAAGATCATATATCTGTGGAAACAGCATGCGAAAATGCATTATGTTAGGAGAAATTGCCTGCAAACTTGTGTACGCTGGTCCAAGCGGCCTATAAAAATGTTTCTTGGAAAACATTTGCACTAAAAGGCTGAAGAATTTTCATGAGGATTTTTTTAAAAAGGAAAAAAATGGCAAATTGCTGCAGAAATGTGGAGAAATGAGTCTTAAGACTGGGAAAATGAGAAGTTAATGTGAATTGTATGTTTGAACAGTAAGTTAGTTTCTGCACACCTCGCTCCACCCAGATAAGCCAGAAGCGTGATCAGAATCCAAGGACACATCTCCAGCCACGCAGAAACACTCAAGCAGGGTGTAATGGAGGAGAGGTGTGGCCTCTGAAGAGTCCTGAGGGCCAGATACAAAGCCCTGGAGGGCCACATTTGGCCACCAGGCCTGAGGCATCCTACTATGGGTTGGGAACACTTCAGGGTGAGCATGCACCACAATGCCAACACAATCGGCTTGCCCAAACCCCTGGTTCCAGATGTTTCCAGAAGAGGAATACTGCATCCTAGTGTTTTTGCTTGTGTGTATGTGTGTGTGACTGCTGTGACCAGAATTTTAAGTGGCCACTCCCCTGAGGATAGCTGTGGGCCTAATTCTGCCAAGGCTTCTCTTTCAGTTGTCAGGTGATGGCCCTGAGCCACTGAATTCAACGTCTTGGCAGGTCTCTATTAGAAGAGGCAGACGGCGCCGGAAAAAATGTCGAGATGTAGAGGAACCTCCCAGCACCAGTTGGGGTGAGTTGCTCACAGTTTTCTGAGAAAGGCTGCAAGGGGGAGACAGTGCCAGTCTGTGGGTTGGGTTCAAGGCCTTCTTGAGCCTCAGTTTCCCAGTCTGTAAAATGGGCACTGTAGGGATGGACTTCACAGGACCATTAGGAAGATAAATGAGGAAGGTTTCCATGGAGTTTGCCATCTAAATGAGCTGCTTAGAGGGCAGATGCTGCAGACCATCTCACCAACCAAAATGGCAAATATACACATGTGATAGCTCTAAAGCTTATCTTCAGTTGATGGATGCTCAGTACAGCATTAGTATTTTATGAATTTTAATTTATTTTAATGTTTGTATGATTTTATTGTTTACAATTTTATTATGTACGTGTTTGATTTAATTTTTCCAAGCTGCCCTGAGTGCCCTATTATATGGTAGAAGGACGGGATAGAAATATTTTAAAATAAATAAATAAAATTAATAATAAATATACATAAATAAATGAGGGCTAGAAGCTTAGCTATGTAGTTTGTTTTAGTGTTTTATAGCCTAAATGTAAATCTCTTTGCTAATAGCGTTGGCAGGCGGGCTCAGAATGGCCTTTGGTCTAATTGCACTCATTTTGCACCTCGGGCAGGCTCTTGGCGGAGCCCCTCCCCTGAAGCAGCAGACGCCGTGGGCTCGCCCCGACTGTTCGTGGCCCTCTTTGACTATGACCCCCCCTCGATGTCTCCAAACCCCGACGCTGCAGAGGAGGAGCTCCCATTTCGGGAGGGGCAGATCCTGAAGGTAAGAGCCGAGCGGGGGACACAGAGGCCACTTCAGTGCCCCCTTTGGTTTCTCTCCTGCAGAGCAGCGGCACCATATGTCAGGCAGGGGCAGGTACCAGTTCATCCATCCATGTATAACTGCTAAAGATGGGGGGGAATTCCTCTGAATTCTGAATGCCATGCAAATGGTAATACAAGAAAACACCATATAAGAATTTTTTTTTAAGCAATAGAAACACAATTAAAAAACAATGCTGCATCTAGCAGAGCTCATTACAGTTGCTACCATAGGCCGAAAAATCCATCAGCAATTTTCAAATCGTCCATGGGACAAAAAGCTTGATCAAAGACTTTGGCCAATGGTCATTCAGTGAGCTCCATGTCCAAGTGGGGATTTGAACCAGGGCCTTCCCAGTCCAACTCCCTCCCTAACCCAGCCTCGCCAGCCTGGTGCCCTCCAGATGTTTTGGATGAGAAACTCTCATCATCTCCAACCTTTGGGCATGCCAGCCAAGGCTGATGGGAGTTTGTTGTCCAAGACAATTGGATGGCTCCTCTAACCACTGCACCATGCTAGCTTCACTCAAACTTGTTTGGGTCACCTTGGGACAGGTGTTTTTGCGCTCTCTCCCTCTCTCTCTCTGAGGAACTCCAGCGTTAGGATAAGAACAAGAGGAAGCTCGATTCTGCAACCTGTCTAAATTAAGCAACTATGTGGCTATCTGTAATTATTTCTTTTCTCTTTCTTAATTTGTTATGCAATTGTTAGTGTACATTTTTTAAATTCTGCTTAGAGGAACGGGGCCCTGAAGCTCCACATTCCAAAAACCCCATTGTTGTCTCCACTGGAAATCGTATTTAGGCTGCAGCCTTGTGCACAGTTCCAAAAAAGCCACATAGGTAATGAATAGTTAATAAATAAATCAGTGTGGCCTAGTGGTTAAGGTGTTGGACTATGACCTGGGAGACCAGGGTTCGAATCCCCACATAGCCATGAAGCTCACTGGGTGACCTTGGGCCAGTCACTGCCTCTCAGCCTCATGAAAACCCTATTCATGGGGTCTCCATAAGTCAGAATAAACTTGAAGGTACATTTACATTTTTTATTCTTTCTTACCGAGAACAGAATGCCAGACTATTATTTTTATTGTTGTTGTTTATATTTATGGGTCACTTTTCTCACCAGGTGACCCAAAGCACCTTACATGCAGTAGTGTGGTGGCAAATTCAGAAGTGCAAGGTTCCTTCCTGATAGTCACAGCCACACAGTCCTGTAGTGTTGGGGATAAATTGTTTGTTAATGCCATCTCCCACAACAGATGTCTCTAGGAGCCAATAAGTCTGAAAACAAAGAGTGTTAGCTACTGAGAAGAGTCTTCTCAGTGGATGACTCACCTCCTTTCACTCTGATTGGCTCCAGTCCACAGGAAAGGACAAGGAAGCATGTTAGAGGTCTCTTCTCAGTGGCTGACACATTCCCCTTTCATGCTGATTGGTTCATAGGATTGTGGAGACATAGGGACCCTGCTGAGATCCTGCTTCCAAAAAGCAAAAGGTCTAAGACCCTCCAGACCCCAAATAATACGTTTCTGCTTACACAACAAATTAAGAACAAACATAATCCATATTGCCTGAAAACAATTAAAAACAAATTAAAACAAACATAATCAGTACAAATAAAGGGCAGATATACAAATCCTGCCCTACTAAAAGAGGTCATCAATGGCCAAAGGCCTGGGTGTGGAGGAAGGTCAACCTGGTGCCTAAAGATGGATAAAGATGGCTCCTGCGTGCCTCCCCAGGGAGAGCGTTCCACAGCTGGGAGGTCCCACTACTGAAAAGGCCCTTTCCCATGTTGCCACCCTCCGATCCTCCGTGGAGGGGGCACATGAGGAAGGGCCACCGATGACATTTGAGGCCTAGCTGGGTCTTTGGCCTGATCAAGCTTCAGGACTTACTGTGAGAACAGGATGCTGGACTAGTTGGGCTCCTGCTGGCCTGATTGAGCTGCTGAAGGGATCTTCTGGTATTCTTATGACCACATAGGTGTATATCCATTTATTTATTTGTCAGTTTATGACAACTGCATTGCTCCCATCCATCCAACTTCTCTGGGCAATTGACATCAACGATAAAGTCCAAAATGCCATTCATTATGGCCTGAAGGTGCCTGAAGCCACCATACGTGCTGAAGCTGAGCTTGACTTGAGGACTCCTACGCAACCACCCAACGTACACCACCTTGGGTTCCATGATGGAAGAAAGGTGGGACACTCATGCCAGAATAAATAAATAAAGCACTAAAATCAGGATGAAATAAGTTGCAACTGAAAATCAAATCACATAAAGATCTTATGGTCCTGACGTTCTTATTTTCAATCTCATTACTAATAACCCCCGGCATGGAATTCACCTCCACCTTTCCTTCAAGAAGCTCTAGTTGGCATACATGGGTCTCCTCTTCCCAGTTTGATCCTCACAACAGCCCTGTGAGGCAGTGACTAGTCTAAGGGTCATGCAGGATTTGAACCCCAGTTTACCATGCCCTGTTGGTATTGATTAGATGTATTCGTCTCTTCTTAGCCAAAAGTCTCCAAGTGACTAACAATATTGTTAAAACAAAAATAAATACACCATCCAGTACAAACCAATAGCAGCCATCCCCATACAGCCACAGAAAGCTTGGGCAGCACGCTAAAACCAAGAAGTCCTCAACACAAACCGGAGCACCACACTGGCTGACAACTGCCCACGCAAATATCTTCACCGAGTTGTCCACATGGGATGTGCAACACTGGCTGTGGGGGGCGAAAGAAATGTGGGCATTTACAGCCCAGGAGGGGAAGTCACTCTCAAACTGCTTTTTTTTCAACTCCACGGCCAATTCTTGTCCGCCTTCTCCCTGGTCTCCTCCTTCCTCAGGTTTATGGCCACAAGGACGCTGACGGGTTCTACCGAGGGATGTGCGGAGGGAGAACAGGATATATCCCATGCAACATGGTCTCTGAGGTCCAGGTGGACAGCGACGACACCAGGAAGCAGCTCTTAGAGGAAGGACAGATCCCTACCGACATGCTGATGGAAAGTCTAGGTGCTCACCTGGTTCCATTATCTCAGGCGCGGGGAGGGGACCTCAGATTGTGATGGGTGTTGGCCAAGTTAGACTTTCAGGAAATTGGCAGAGTTTAGCTGAGGGTAGCTGGCTCAGCACTCTGTGAGGCATTGATGTGATTTTGCCTGAGAGAAAGCAAGCTTTTACCTTGCCCTGAATCACTGGCACTTAGGCTTGGTTTCAAAACCACAAGAGTGGCTGTATACCACAGCCAGCATGGATTTTTTGCATTCTGCAGTGTTAAATTGAAAATACCCCCATGACCTTCTGCTGCTTCCCAAAACCTTACAAAACTTATGCTCAGAAGCACATGTTACCAAATTCTTCCAAGCTACACAGGAAGTGGATTGGACTGTGAAAGACCAACCCAAATTGTGTTTGCGTTTTGACAAATTTGTAGGGCAGTACAATATCTCGGAGAGGAGGTCAGGTCTCCTGCTCCCCTGGTGCATTCACTAGTGCTGTCCAATTACCCTGCTTTTTAAAGTTCGATAGAAATATCTGTTGGCTATAGGTATGTTCTTAAACCACAAGGGTTTTTTTTTTCCTATTAGTGAATTAATAGAAATACATACTGGATAGGAAAGGTGCTACTTCTGTCTAGCTAACTAAGTTAGAGGCTTCAGTGGCCATGCCTGGACATTGCCCCTTGTGCTAGACAGAGAGAACGTGGCTCCTTCGCCTCTGGTGGTCAGCAGAGAAGAGGACACAGGAAGGTGAGTCAGGGGTGAAATATATCTGTTTACATGGAAGGAAGACAGGTAGAAAAGGTGAGTACAGGTCAGTGGCAGTCTAGCAAGCCTGGAGGACTGTCTCTCTGTCTCTCCCCATGCAAAGAGAAGCAAATGAGAGTGGTTCTTGTCACACTTCTCACAATGGGAACATTAACCTGAGAGGGCTTTTTTTGCAGCCTGTGGCAGCCATTTTGTGCTGGCACCCATGGCACTTTTATCAAGATTAGAGTACCGGCGCCTGGTATTTTACTAAAAAAAATTGAACTTGGATGGTCACGGTTGTGACAAAAGAGAACTTTGTCCAGTGTCTGACTGCCAACCAGCTGTACAGTGATGGCCAAACTCACAAAAATGTCATTTTCAGCAAGAGTTGCCACAAATCTAGATTCTACATTGTTTGTGAATGCCCAAATCCAGATTCTGTATCGTAATCAAGAGCTGAATCCAGCACTGAAATAAATACTGCAGAAAGATTTGGGAAGGGCCCATAGCTCAGGGTAGAACATCTGCCTGGCATGCAGAAGGGCCCATATTGAATTTATTTAATATTTAAATTATTTAATCTCTGGCACCATCTCCAAGTTGGGCTAGGAAAGAGTCCTGCTTGAAACCTTGGAGAGCCGCTGCCAGCCCGTGTCAGCAGTAGTGAGCTAGGTGGACCAACGGTCTGCTTCAGTCTAAGGCCCCTGGCAGTGCTATAGAAGTTCTTTTTACTTAAATTTTGCTCCCTTGCTGATTGCATGGCTTGGGGGGGGGTTGTTCTCCATGCAGGCAATGGTGCATTTTCTCCACCGCCTCGGTGCGTCGCAGTTTGCCCTCCAAAACCTCGGCGGTCCAAAAAAGGTCTGTATTGTGTATCTTTCAGAACCCCCCCCCCATTTAAGAGATGATCATATTGTTGAAAAGTCCACACCTCTTGCCTTGGTGTGATGCCCATCTGTTTCCATTTCAATGGGCCTTCGTTGGATATATTAAAAGTAAATCCAGCTACGAAAGGGCTCCTGAGTTTCAGTAATTATTGTGTGTGTCTTTTTCCTGTTACACGTGCATTTACTCTTGAGTACTGCATCCAGTTCTGGACACCGCACTTTAAGAGGGATGCAGACAAACTGGAGCAGGTTCAGAGGAGGGCAGTGAGGATGATCAGGGGACTGGAAACAAAGCCCTGCGAGGAGAGACTGAAAGAACTGGGCATGTTTAGCCTGGAGAAGAGAAGACTGAGGGGAGATAGAATAGCATGCTTCAAGTACTTGAAAGGTTGCCACACAGAGGAGGGCTGGGATCTCTTCTCAATCGTCCCAGAGTGCAGGACATGAAATAATGGGCTTAAGTTGCAGGAAGCCAGATTTCAGCTGAACATCAGGAAAAACATCCTAAGTGTTAGAGCGGTACAACAATGGACCCAATGGTGGGCTCTCCAACACTGGAGGCCTTCAAGAGGCAGCTGGACAGCCACTTGTTGGGGATGCTTTAATTTGGATTCCTGCATTGAGCAGGGGTTTGGACTAGATGGCCTTATAAGCACCTTCCAACTCTATGATTCTGTGATTCTATGTGGCCTTCAGCAGGTTGCCCTTGGGCTGAAAGGGATCCTCCCCCCTGCATGTCAAGAACACCAAGCTAGACAGACCAAGGGTCTAGCTCTGAATAAGTTTGCTTTCTCCATTTCTGTCTTTTTGTTCCCAACAGTGGAGCAGGAGAAGAAAGAAGAAAAGATTCCTGGCTTTGGTGAGTGTCGCTTCTGTGGTTAGATCAGTGATTCCCAAACTGTTCACTAGGGCAGAGCAGCAGGTCGTAAGGAGGCCCGGAGTGGGCCTTGCAAGACAAAGCTGCCCGTTCCTTGAAAACTTCATCAGAGGTCTGTCTCCCTGTTTAATGAGGCAAGGCAGGAGGTTTCTACGGAGAGGGCCTTCTTCATGGTGGCACCTCAGTTAGGAAATGCACTCCCTGGTGTCTATGCTGTGGCCTTAAGGTGCCTGGTGATGGCTTGTTTTACTCTCTGGTGCTTGCTTACTGGGTGATTTGTTGCATCAAGCTTTCTGCTTTGCTGGTTTCTAATTGGTTTTGTGCTCGTACGTTATGCTGGCTTTTTTTTTTTTTAAAAAAAGGATAATTTCTCTTCTGCAGATTTGTACTTATAACTGGTTTTACTGTTTCGAACTGCATGTTGCACTTCTTCCTCCTGTAATGAGGGATGTGTGTCATCATTTGCTTTGAATCGTGGGGTTCCGGAACCTGGTCCGTTTGTGATGTGAAATCCTTGTCCTGCCCTGTGTAGATCCCTCCCCCCCCCGGCCATACTCATCTCCTGGGGATCATCGGGGTTTGGGTTTGTCCAGAAGAAAATGTTCCCATTCTAACTGGACTAGTGAGCATCTATGGCCCTGGGAATTTTGGACAGTGTTTGAGGACAGCCCCTGGACTGAGCTCCCAGCACATCCCTAATAGTCACCTGGGGCTTCTCAAGGCATCCTGTCCCACATGCATTCATCCCTGACTACATGATGGTTAGACTTATGAAGCCTTCATTCTGATTTGCTGCTTCTGAACTGCTTCTGTGGTGGTTATACAGCTTCCCGTTTATCATTAGTTCATCCCATACTTTGGGGGGCGTTTCTCCATCAACATCCTAACCACGGAACGTTCATTGTTAAAAAAAAATAAAAGAAGTGGATTTGTTGCACCAGGATGCTTTAATCCAATATGAAAGCCCGTTTCCCATAAAATGTGTGCCTGAGGTTCCCCCCTCTGAATTTTTGTCCATTTCGCAACTCCTGCTTTAAACTGCAGGCCAAAAAGAGAGAGCCACTTCTTCTTGACGTGACCACATCCTTCCTCTCCCTGTTAGGTATCCGGGAAAGTCAGGATCTGAGCTCTGAGGATGATGCCCCAAGGACTATGGTGGCCATCTTTGACTACAACCCCAAAGAAGATTCTCCCAACCTGGAGACAGAGGTGAGCGAGAACTGCTGACCAGGTGGCATACATGGTTCTCCTCCCTCTCCATTTTATCCTCACAACAACCCTGTGAGGTACGTTAGGCTGAAAGAGACCATGACTTGCCCAATGTCAACCTGTGCGCTTCGTAGCTGAGTGGGGGATTCGAACCCTGGTCTCCAAAGTCCTAATCCAACACTCTAACCACTACACCACACTGGCTATGATAGGCACAGCCTAGTTGGTCTTCCTATCATTTAGGGCAGGAGACATCAGCTTGATGCCCATGGACACAATGGTGCCCTTGAGGTTTTCCCCTGGTCCCCGTGAAGCCTTTGAGCCTTCTCAATTAACCGCCCCCTTGCTCAGGAACTAGTGAAGGTGATCCCCATTTTTGCCCTTGAAAAGTACATAGAGCTGAGGGAGGAAGTTGGAAGAGGGACGCTCTTTCTCACTTCCTTTTTCAGCTCTATGAGCTTTTTAAGGCTCAGATTAATTCTGGATCTCACTTTTACCTAGATGCTATAGACAAGCAAAGTGTATGCATGCCTTTTTCACTTTCTGTCTCGCATCCGGGGCGTGATTTGGGGGGAACTTGCTCAAAAATCCAAATGTGCCCATGAACTGTAAAAAGTTGGTGACCCCAGGGATGGATGGATCTGTCAGTTTTGCTTCTCTCTGTTTCTCATTCTCCCACTCTTAAATTCAGTTCTCCTTATTTCTGCAGAAATTTGTGATTTTTAAAAAAATACTCATGAAAAATTCTTTTTTAAAAAAATCCCTGGATCTTTTTCACTGTCTTCCCTGTTTTCCTTTCAGGCAGAGCTGCAGTTTTGCACTGGGGATATTGTGACAGTGCTTGGCTCCATGGATGACGACGGGTTCTATTATGTAAGTGCAGAAGGGTCGTTTTTTAAATCCAAAACTGTTCAGATACTCAGTGATGTCTCGGGGTAAACCAGAGGGGGTGCTGCACGGATATGACGACTTGCCCACACTTCTGCTTTTGGGCGGGCCACACTCAATCACAAGTCAGTTTAGAATCTGTGCCACTTTGAAATCTCCGGATGTTTGCCCTCATTGCCCTTCCTCAAGATTTCCTTGTACAAAGTTGTTGGCAACTAAGAGCTAAGTGGCCACTGGATGAAAACAAAGCACTTTTTGTAAAGCAGCCAAGTTGGACTGGGACTAGGGATGCAACCATCTGTCAATCTCGTTCTCTTCATTTCTCCTTTTCCCAGTCTTAAATTCGTTTTCGGCAGCAATTTGCACCCTTTGAAATTTGCACTTATCTGAATTTTGCAAGGCAGTTCTTCAGCCAAGGAATGTGTACAAAATTGCATGGAGTAGGGTAACATGTGCACATATATGCCTATATTAGTAAAAGCAACATGCAAACCTGCATTATATTGGGGAAAACGGATTTGCAAAAATGTGTGTATATTAGGAAAATTGCGTACAAAAATGTGTATATAAGGAGAATATTGCACCAAAATGCTGATGAATTTTCATGAGTACTTTAAAAAAAAATCACAAACTGGTAAGTGGAGAACCAGGCTTAAGGATGGGAAAATGAGATACCAAAATTGGTGCATGAAAAACCCAGGAACCTGACAGTTCGGTGATACAAGTGAGGTATCCGCCTTTCCCCTGGCAAGGCTCCTGTGCTTTAAACAAGTGCATAACAAGCATAAATTCAACAGGGAGGCCATGGGCTACATCTCTTTGCCAGGCAATCACTGCAGTGGTTATGTTTCTGCATCACACTGAGGAGCCTGGCTGGAAGAAAATGTGGCGCCCCTCTAGGGATGTGCTAGAATTCCGCCCAGTTTGGATTTGATACCGAATTTCCCTTTCATTTGCTTATTCTCTGTTGTTACAGAGCAGATTTGTATGTAGAGACTGTCCACAGCAATTTTCAAAAATGGATTTTTGTAAAAGAAAATCTGTCTCTAAAATTTTGATGTTAAGAACAATCATTCTGTCGATGCTTTTATTGACATTTCCTTTTAAAATGTCGATCTTTCCTTTAAACTAATTATCGATATTTCCTTTAAAATGATCGATATTAATATCACTATTTTTTGTGAGGGGAAAGAAAGGGTTCAGTAAGAGCAGCAACTAGTGGACAAAGGACGAACTCCAATGGATGCCGACCAGTTAGGTCGATGGGATGTTTTTGAGCTGGCACCAGCCACCGGAACCCTCCTCTAGGTCCCTTCCATGAGGAGGTCTCCCACCTTCTCGACTGCAGAGGTCGTTTTCTTCTTCCTCTGCAGGGGGAGGTGAATGGGCAGAAGGGCCTCATCCCGTCGAACTTCCTGGAGGTGATGCCATTGGATGGAGCGCTGCCGCGAGAACCGCACCTTGGAAGGCAGGTAAGGGGGAGGCACCTTGCTGGATTTGGGCCCGGCTCTGAATATGGGCCTGGACCAAGAATCTAGAACAGAAGGACACGGGCAGGCATCTTGCCACCCAGCCTTGCAGCAACCTGAATTTCAGCAGACAATTTGCTGCATAATCCCGACTGTCCCAGTCGACCAGAGACAGTCCAAAATGATTCAGGTCCCAGTTCTGGTCTTTTGAGGATGCCCCGTTCAAACTTGGTTAGTGTGAGTTGCAAGTCTCTACCTTCTCTGGGTTTAGCCTCCTTCCCTAGAGTCTCTCTCCGCTTTAGGGCAGGGGTAAGGAACCAGATGTGCCTGGAGCCCTGACCATTGGTCATGCTGGCTGCTGCGGCAGATGGGAACCGAAGCCCACCAACCACCTCTGGAGGGCCACAGATCTTCCCCAGCCTAGTCCTAGCCAGGCAGAGTGACGCAGCCTAAATTACCTTCAAATAGCACTTCTTTGTGCTCAAATATTGCCTGCTTCTTCTCTCAGTATCCTGACAACAACCCTGTAGTGCAGGCCATATTACAGATATGGGAGGGCGGTGAAACGGAGAGGATTGTGGCTCGTTTGCTTATTTATGTCCTTTATGAATCGCTTCACACAAAACATCCTCAAGTAATTTTGCAATTTAAAAAAATCATCAATTAAAAACATACAAAAAACTAATCATTTCAAGGCCAGTGCAGATACAGAAAAGCTCTCTACTTAAAAGGCTTGTTTGAAAAGAAAGGTCTTCAATAGGCGATGAGAAAACAACAGAGATGGCACCTGTCTGATATATTATTAGTATTAATAGTATTTATCCACCCTTTACCAACAACAGCATTGATGGTGGCAGGAGCGACATCAGTGCAGAAAAATAAACTAAGGTTCACATGGCTTTCGAGGCCCTAAATCCAAGATACTATCAGAAAGAGACACAGTTTTGCAGTGATGAAGGAAAGGCACTTCTCACATGCTCAGGGGCATTTTGGAGAACAACAGGTTTGCCTCAAGACTGCAATTTATCAAGTGGGGTTTTGGGGAGGCATGGGAAAGTGTTGCAAACTTAATTGTGTATTTGCCTGTTTTTGCACCCCTGATGGCCGGTTGCGTCCCTCAGAGAATGAGACAGCAAAGAGTCCAGTGACACGCGCAAGGCAGAGAGAGGAGGCGAGGACAGCAGAGAGAAATCACGTATGTGATCTTTCCAGAATGCTTTGCCCTCACTAGTCAGTTGTCAACTGATTTGTCAAGATGGGGGCATGGTAAACTGAGGAAGGGCTGCCGCCTTTGGCTCCCTGCCCCTCGACTCTTGCCAGAGCGGAGGCGTGAAGGAAGCTGCTCTCTTTTGCCACCTCCTTCCTAATGAGCAGGACGACAGGAGAGATGTTCAAATTGTCTTAACTGCATCTGATCTTACTGTGCAAGATCTGGCTGCATCAAGAGTGAATCTTCTCTAGACTTTGTCCTTTTCACATTGGCCAACCTGATGCCTCTGGGAAGCCCCCAAGTGAGATGTAAAGACAACAGCCTTCCCTTGTTGCATGTCCTCAGCATCTGATGCCCAGAGGTATACTACCTCTGAACGTGGAGGTTCTCTTGAGCACCTCTATGAATGTGTCTAAATTAGGGATGTGCTAGAATTCCTTCCAGTTCAGATTTTGTAACAATTTTTCCATTAATTTGGTTATTCTCTAGCATTGCGGATTGGATTTTATGTCGTGATTTTCCTCTGCTATTTTTGAAAATGGATTATTATATTAAAAAAAAAAGTCCCCTATAGGAGCCACCAGCCGTTAAGGGCCACTCAGCAAACATCTTCAGCTAGCAAACTTAATAAGAGGAGGTCAACATCACTAATAGCAAGCTTAGGTGGTAAGGGCTGACAGAAATTGAGCAGGGCCTCTAGGAAAGAAGAGGAGAGTGTCAGCATGCTTGAGGGAATCTGAAGGTTTGCAGAAGTACATTTTTAAAAAAAATAATCTAAAAGGTGAAACTATAGAGCCAGTGTAGTGTAGTGATTAGAGTGCTGGACTTGGGCTTGGGAGGCCAGGATTCAAATCCCTGCCCAGCCATGAAGCTCACTGGGTGACCTTGGGCCAGTCACTATCTCTCAGCCTAACCCGCCTCGCAGGGCTGTGGTGGGGATTAAATGATGAGGGGGAGAACCATGTTTGTACGCCACCTTGAGCTCCCTGGAGAAAAAGGTGGGATATAAATGTGAATAAATAAATAAATAAAAACCCACCAAGCAGCCACATCTCAGAGAGGACTGAGCATGTTCAGTAGACATAGAACGTTGAAGGCCAGTTGCGAAAGAAAATGGGGAAACTGTGGGTAGAGAGAGGGATGGAACGGAGCATCCTGGAGGGGGGCATGACTGGCTGGAACTCTGAAAAAAGGCATGGGGGTGAGGATATACTCTGACATTTCGTTGCACGTCTCCTCATCATGTTCTTTTCCTTCAACAGTGGCACTCACTAGATTATGAGGCACAGACTCCATCTTCAGACAGCAGCTGGATAGTCCCACTGCCCCACACCCTCTGGTCAAATGAGGGCCCTTGTCTCTTGGACCTCTCCACCCTGGGACCTATCCATTTGGAGCCAGGAGAAGATGCGCTTCCGTGGGTCTAAGAAGGAATGGCAATGATGGCGCTGAGCCGAGCCACCAAAGAGTATCGGAGCAAGAGGAAGATGAATTCTGATTACCAGAAACTTAAACCATGCTGGCATTTTGCCTCTGGGGACTGCAGGAAACCGTCGGTAGCTCTGTGAAGTGCTCCGGAAAGGGACTTCCCTAGAAACGTTGCCACTCAAGATATCTTTTCTCCAGTGTGTGGTTTTGGCTGTGATGTTGTTCAATGGATGTTTCCCATCTCCATTATCTATTCCCTGGATTAGAAATCAAAGTTCCTTTTTTTTTTAAGGACTATGTCAGAGGAGAGGGGCACTCTTGGCAGCTCACTCCTCCACCCCACAAGGATTTTCCTTTGCTACATCCCAGCAGTCTATTGCAGGTGGATTTTTATTGGGGGGGGTGCCCTGTGTGGTATAACCCTCCCAAGAAAGAGTAGAGCATTGACTGTGCATGGAGAAAGTCCCCCTCACAGCTGATGCTTACAAAAACAGAGGGGCGCTTGCCTTGACTGTGTATGCAACCAAACTGAGCAGGATTTCACAGACACACACACTCATCAGCAGGCAAGATGGGGTTTGGATCCTGTTTTGACTGCAAACAGTAAGAACATCAGACGAGCCTGCTGGATCAGGCCAGTGGCCTATCTAGTGCAGCTTCTCTCCTCACAGTGGCCAACCAGATGCCCATTATGGGAAGCCCCCAAGCAGGACCTGAGCGCAAGAGCCACTTTCCCCTTCTCCAGTTTCCTGGAGGTTGTCAGCTGACAAGTGGGGGCTTAAATCTTGTTTTGGCTGCAAGCACCTGTTCCCTGCTGGACACAGCCAAGGCAGAATTAAACCCTGCCTTCCCACCCATCAACTAACATCATGATTGACAAGTGGGCATGGTTTTGGGGGAAATGGGCTCATGGGCCAAATTAGACCCCCTGGCATGCCTGCTCTTTCATGTCACCCCGTCCTTTGCCTTTTTTTCTGAATTAAAATCTAAAAGATGGCAGAGATTGGTATGTGGTGGATACAACCATTCACAATCACCGCTGACGAATCTTCTCTGAGCCATCGAGGTTGGATAAATCCATTCGTTCCATTTTCTCCTGGGTTCTCAAAAATCTTCCATTCAGTTCAACCCATTTGTGAATTAGTTTGCTCTTTTTAAAAAAAGGGGTCCATAAAAATTTGCACATATCTACATATGCATTTTTCTGAATATATGCATTTTCCTGGGATGTTTTGTAGATTATCTTTATTAATTTAATGCATTTTTACGTGTGCTCTTATGTATGCATCTTTTGGTTGGAGAACTGTGGATTTTGAAGGATAACTGCAGTTTGGTTCATGTCTTTCAGGACATGGGAATGAGATAGATTCAGACTGAAATGTGAACAACTAATTTCTCTCCTATTATATCTCTACTGGCTACTTTGAGGTTGCTGAGTTAAATGGAGAATCCCTGCTGGCCACTTTCAGGTTGCTGAGTTCAAGACAGTACCAGTTAGACCATTCAAAGTGTAAATCACAGCTCCCTATCTCTTGGGTACACTTCACTTTCAGAAGGCTTTCTGGCAAACGGGCCCGCATCCGAGAGAGACTTTTCACTAGAATTGGTGCTGAATTTTGCCAGAACCAAACGTTTTGTGGTGAATGTTGGCATTTCCTGCTCAGGCACAACATTCAAAGCATTTTCAGATTGGAGAGTTTTGATAAAATCAAGGGCATTTCACGCTTTCCTGTGTTGGCTCTTGGAGGGGGGACAGTGACTGCATGCAGGCTGTGCATGGGGCAAAACCGGTCTCTCTCATGTCTCCAGGGAGAGTGAAGAAATCCCCTCCTGCAGTTGGTTGAATGTGGGATGAAAATTGGTTCCAAATTTCTCCTGAATCAAAATTCGAAGGCAAGCTTTCTGTTCAGGAGAAGCTCTGCAGGATTTTTTTTTTAATGGAGCAAGAAAAAGCTTTGATAAGGAGACTGTTGTGAGTTCTTGTGGGGGAGGGGAGGAGGGATGGATTGCCCCTCCTTCCTATTTCCCACTGTGCCAAATAAATAAGACCGCCCCAAAGGTCTGCCTTCTGTGAGCTGTCGAGCAGTTCTAGCTGGGGAGGGGGTGCTCACAGGTACACCCAGCCGAAGGGGTACATCCCCTGCATTGGGGAGAGATCCACATTCCTGGCCAAGGGTGGTTTTTTTTAATTAAAAAAAATACATGGTGTTGACTCTCATTCTCGCAACTGATGTTCCCCTGCATGTTTGTAGGGAGGGGGGGAAATCACATTCATTCCTTTCACTCTTGGGGCCATTGAGTGGGGTGTCAGGGTACGGATAAACTATGGTTTTATTTCAATTAAAACTAATTTATTACATTAAAGTCTATTTTCACAAAAGCTGAGTGTTGCCGTTGGAAGTCTGTGTCTTTTTCTTGAGAACACGTGGGCATCAGGAGAGCCTGATGGCCAGTGGTCCATTTAGGCCAGTGTCCCGTTCTCCCAGTGGCCAGTCAGATGCCCCCGTGGGAAGCCCACAAGCAGGACCTCAGCGCCAGAGCACTCTCCCCTCCTGCGGTGTCTAGCAGCTGGGATTCAGAAACATGCTGCCTTCAGCCACGGAGGGAGAACATCTTGAGATGTTTGCTGTGGAGGTGAGAAAAGTTCTGGAGGCTTGTTCCTCAGTGTCACCAGTCCAGAAAAATCCGCTGACAATTTAAAAATAATTTCTTGCAGCATGCAAGCTACTCGTGAGGAATCACTGGGCCCTGTGGCACATGAAATCATCTGCCTGATTGGGGGTGGAGGGGAGGGGGGGCAAAGCCACTCAGCACTCCCATGAAGCCACCTTGAAATCTGATGCTCTTTTCATGGCTTGAGCTCCTCCGAGGCAGTCTGAGGGGAAGTTGCGTTGTGTAATTTCTAACTGTAGCTGCAGTTTCTCAACAGCCCCAATTAACCGTTGTTTTGAAGGGAAGCGAAAAGTGTGGTTATGACTAGGGATCTTTCTATACTTGTTCTGAGCCACTATTATCTACTCTGACCACTAGCAGAAAATCACCAGGGTTTTAGGCAGAGGTCATTCCCAGCTTTGCAACATGGAGTGAACCTGAGACTTTCCACGTACAAAGGAGATGCTCTTGGGATGGGATGTGGGCATGTGGCCCATCCATTTCAAGTTCAACCGTAGAACCTCTGACACTGCCTCGTATTAAATCAGCAACAGGGAGATGGCACCTGTCTAATATTTAAGGGGAGGGAATTCCAAAGGGTTGGTGCCACAACGTAAAGGTCTGCAGTTCCAACACAGATGCAGACTGGGATAAGGTCTCTACTTAAAAGGCTTGTTGAAAGAGGGTGGTCTTCAGTAGACACCAAAAAGATAACAGAGATGGCACCTGTCTAATATTTAAGGGGAGGGAATTCCAAAGGGCTGGTGCCACAACGTAAAGATCCACTTCCTAGGGTGTGCAGAATGGACCTCCTGATAAGATGGTATCTGACGGAGGCCCTCAACTGCAGAGCACAGTGATCGACTGGGTATATAAGAGGTAGTTTTAATTATGTCTATATGGAATGTACTTGTGTTTGGTTGTAAGTCGCCCAGAGTGGCAGATTAACCTCTGCCAGATGGGCGTCCAACAAATCTTATAAATAAATAAGACGGCCTTTCAGGTATCCTGGTCTCAACGTATATAGAGCTTTGTACACCAAATTCAGCAACTTTAACTAAGCCCAGCAATGAGTTTGGGGGAGGGGTGAGCCAAGGCCTCCACGCCTGTGTCCCCAAATGCCTTGGGAGAGAGTCTGACTGAGTCAGAGTCCCCTCCAATTTCTGGGCAGGGCTTATGGAGCAATGCATGGTAGGACTCATACACACATCAGCCGGAACATCTGGAGGGGGTGAATGGGCGTGGTCTTTCCTCCTCCAATCCTGTGTTTGTGGGCGGTTCCTCTCACCCTCCAGGGGCATGCCGGGGTATAAAAGAGAAGATCGCCAAGTCACCTGTGGCCAGAGGGGTAGAAGATGGCAGGTGAGTGAGGCCTCCTCTTCCTCCTGCAATTGCTTTTTGTTTTTAAATTCTAGGAGAGTCAAACATTACACTGATCATGCTTTGTGGGGTTGGACAAACTAAGGAACCCTGACTAGCTCTTTCTGTTTTTACCAATGGCACTAGCAACTAGATTAGCAAATTTATTATTATTATTATTATTATTAATCATCCACCTTTTCTCCAAGGAGCTCAAGGTTGCGTATGACAACCTTCCTGTGAAGTAGGTTAGGCTGAGAGACTGTGGCTGGCCTAAGGTCACTCGGTGAGCTTCATGGCCCAGGTTCCAGTCCGACACCCAAGCAGCGACACCACACTGGCTCTTTTTAAAGAAACGAAAACAGGAACACTGCTTTTTCAGAGACAGGGACGAAAAAACAAGGAAGGTTTTGCTCCTGCTGAAATGAGAGCACTTTCTAAATTTGCATCTATCGATATAAATTAGTGCATGCAATTGTTGTGTAAGTCTCTGGTCTGCTTGCCCTTTTGCGGCAGGGTTGTGAGGCTGAAAAATTGGAGAGGGTGGAGTTTTCATTGTTCTGTTGATGTCTCAGTTGCTATAAGAATTATTGATGTGCTGAAGGAGATTTGTTTTTTAAAACATAGTTTGCCAAATAGCCTAAGACGCTATTGTGCTCTCTCACCAAGGCATGAAGCTGTTCCTCACCCTCCTGGGATTCCTGGTGTCCATGAAACCAATCCAGGCAAAGGATTCTTCTGTCAGAGGTAAGATCCCCTTTAAAAAAATATTATTTAGAGGGTGCATTGGTTTCCTTTAATCCACCTATCCCAGAACATGCCGGATTAAGGCATGCTTTTAATAATGTTATATGTTTTCAAAGATTTTTTAAAATATATTTTAAAGTCTGTTTTTAAGATGTTTTAGAGTGTTTTTAGTGTTTTGTTTGCTGCCCTGGGCTCCTTCCCAGAGGAAGGGTGGGATATAAATTTAATAAATAAATAAAATCAGGCATGCTACCCTAAACTGTCAGGTTTAAGCGGCCTCATAGGATTACCAACAAAAAAGTATCATTCTAACAGAAATGGCAATGAAAATAGTAATATTGTTTTTGCATACATACTGGTGCATAGGTGAGGACGCAATTAAAAACTAAGGGTGGTATTCAATGCTAGTTCTACTCAGAGTAGACCTATTGAAGTTAATGGAAATGGCCGATAGATTCATTAATTTCAGTGGGTCTACTCTGCGTAGGCCAGATCATATGTGTTGCATGAAACTAACACATGTATGTTGCAATAAGCCTATCGAGATGTGAAATATCTTTAAATGAAAATACCTAATGATTTCTTACTTAGCATACATGGAAATATTATATATTGTATGTATTTAAGTATATTTCTGACATATCAGAAATTATATAATACTACTACTAATAATAATAACCCTACCCTTCACCAGCAGGTCCCAGGGTGCGTTACAATAGATCAAAATTAAAAATTGTTAATGCAAATCACAGTCACAGGAATAGGATGGATCCTGATGTCTGTTTTAGAGACTCTGCTTTCCTTGTTTATTTTTTTAACCAATTCTGTAAAACTTGAAATTTAGCTTTAAAGAACTGCTTTTAGAGGGTCCTTTGTAATCTGAGG
This sequence comes from Rhineura floridana, assembly GCF_030035675.1. NCBI lineage: Eukaryota > Metazoa > Chordata > Lepidosauria > Squamata > Rhineuridae > Rhineura > Rhineura floridana. Next base: position 1,456,567 of record NC_084500.1, on the reverse strand, counting down.
CCCGAAACTGTAGCTTACGGAATCTAGCACTGCCCTTGTCTGAAACATTTTGCAATATTCCTGAATAAATCTATAATCAGAACCATTTCAGTTGCTTCAGGAAACCTTCAACTTGTAGCTGTGTTGTACCAACCGATGGCTGCAACAGAGCAATGCCCCCTTGGGGTGATTTGCTGACTTGGGGTGTGTGCAGATATTTGTTTCAGTTTTGCATCCTTTAAATAGCAAAGTTTCCGTAGGGGGCTCAGTCCTTCCTGTTGCTGCAGGCTCTAGGGAGGGGGGAGAAATGCACTTCAGTTTGCATTTAAAGACCAGCTTGCCTAATTTGAACTTTGCGAATACACAAACCAACACCCTGCCATCCTTCAAAATTTGCACCTCTCTGAATTTTGCAATGCAGTTCTTCAGTCAGGTAAAGTGATGGATAGAGTAAAGAGTGCATTGCAAGGCATATATTAGTGAAAATAACATACAAAATATATTTTATTACGGGAAATTGCTTTGCCAAAATGTGTATTCTAGGCAAAACGGCATACAAAATTGTGTTCATCAGCACTAAAAGGCTGATGAATTTTCATGAGGATTTTGTTAAATTGCAAAATGGGAAACTGACTGGTTTGCCCATCCTTAGCTATAACAACATAGCTGCAATTTACATGTTGTTGTTTTTTCATTGAAACAATTCAAGACTTTCTTTCTTTGTTCCTGGCTCTGTAGCCTATATTTGCTTACCAGATCCACTTGGCAACATGCCACAGTCTGCCATACAGATTAATCCTCCAGATCCTCTCAGCAGCCTTAGGTGGCCTAGATGCTGCATTTAATTGGCAACGTGCTTTAAACGCTGCCCGCATCCCGTTTCCCTCTCCCTCCCCCAGAGATCTGTCCTTTTGTGATGGAGGTCTAATGACCTCTGTGACCAAGAATTCTCTGGCCAAACTACACTTCCCAGGATTCTCTGTGGGAAAGCCATGACTAAGGTTGCCAACGTTTAAGGGCTCCCCAGCTCCTGTGCCTTTAATGGTAGCTTGATGTGCAGGGGTTAGCGGGTGATGCTGTTTCTCTTTCTGCAGTGAAGAGTCCCATGCTGATTTCTGCAGACTGAGCTGTTCTTAAACAACAGCAGACCAAGACCCTTTTTTCCACTTCATTTAGCAACCCTCGACGTGATAATTAAATGCTAATGTAAGACGCTCAGTAGATACGTAAGAATTTGGTGCCTGGAGTTATCGTTCTCTTTTTTCTGCCCCATCCCTATTTCCTTTTATAACATGTCTTGGATTATATGCCACTATTTTAAGGTGTAAACTGCCTTGAGTGCAATGGAGGAAAGACAGTATGCAATACAGAATCCTAGAATAGTAGAGTTGGAAGGGGTCTCTAAGGCCATCTAGTCCATCCCCTGCTCAATGCAGGAATCCAACTTAAAGCATACCTGACAGGTGGCTGTCCAGCTGCCTCTTGAAGGCCTCTAGTGCTGGAGAGCCCACCACCTCCCTAGGTCATTGGTTCCATTGCCGTACCGCTCTAACAGTTAGGAAGTTTTTCCTGATGTTCAACCGAAATCTGGCTTCTTGCAACTTGAGCCCGTTATTCCTTGTCCTGCACTCTGAGATGATATACTTGTTGATGATGATATTATTCTTATTAATATTATTATGATTATTGCCCTGAGAGAGCTAACAAGTGCTTCACTTTCAAGGGAGAATTTTCTGCTTTCTATATAAAGTTGGCGTCAATCTTACAGCAAAGCAGTTTTTTCCCAGTGGCTTGCAATTTTGGGGGTGCCCGCATCCCAGAACCAGGCAGTGTTCCGCTTACGCGTCTGAGGGAAACAGCCCCTCACAAAGACATGCTCACTCTTTCTGTCCTTGCTAGATTATTGCTTAAAGTTGGAGACACAAATGAAGCTTGCTGTGAATGCCAGGGATGCAATGCAAGACTCTCCTCTAAGCCGAGCCCAAACTAAGGAACACTGCTTGTCTTTTTCCAGCCATTGCAAAGCATCTGGGGACCCCAGCCCTCCTGAGGATTGTGGAAGAAGCGAAGGAGCTGGTCGATGCTGCCTATGAGAGCACCCAGGACCGGTGAGGGCCACGTTGTCTCCCTGTCCAAACGGTTGCCAAGGGGTTCAGAGGACGATGCTGATTCACATGAGGGAAAACATCTGGGTATAGCCCAGAGCTTGGAAAAGTTACTTTTTTGAACTACAACTCCCATCAGCCCCAGTTAGCATGGCCACTGGATTGGGCTGATGGGAGTTGTAGCACAAAAAAGTAACTTTTCCAAGCTCTGGTAGCCATGATTGCAAGGGGCATACGCTGCCCTCCTTGAGCCAACGGGGTGCCTACGGGTGCCCTGGGCTCCTACTGGGAGAAAGGGTGGGATATAAATCAGAGCTTGGAAAAGTTACTTTTTTGAACTATAACTCCCATCAGCCCAATCCAGTGGCCATGCTGCTGGGACTGATGGGAGTTGTAGTTCAAAAAAGTAACTTTTCCAAGCTCTGATATAAATCTAATAAATCAATCAATAGACAAAGTCACTCTTTCACTGGCCTCTGCTGCTGTGCATTTTGCTTCAGCTTGCTGTGCAGCAATGGAGAGGTGCTGGTCCTTTCCCCCACGCTGCATTTCACCTGCTGATGTTGTCCCGAGCAGAGGTCAGTAAAGAAGCTGACGACTGAAGCTGCAAAAAGTTGAGGAGCAGGCCAGTTGGGTTCTCCTTTGCCCTCTCCAGCAAAGTGCAAAAAATTGGAAGAGCTGCTGCCTTGTGTCCTCCCGTGCTCCAAACAGTTGGGTTTCAGGCAGAAATTCAACCAGCGAAACCCTTTCCTTCACACGGGGAGAGGCTACACCTTTTGGACTTCCCCCTGCCACACCACTGTAACGGGCACAGAAGCCCTGCAAGGCGCAAGTGACACCGCTGGCTTTTGACACTTCAATGCAAAATTATTTTGTATTGATTTATGGGACAGAATGTGTGAGCCGCGTAATTGTAACCAAAACCTCTAACCAGTTAGAGGTGCCATACGATAAAATGAGCGAGTTGACTGTAAACTAGCCACGATGGCTAAGCTCTGCGTCCACCGTCGGAGGCAGTACGTCTCTGAATGACACCAGCTGCTGGGAACTGCAAGTGGGGAGAGTGCTCTTGCACCCCAGTCCTGCTCACGGGATTCCCATTGAGGCATCTGTCTGGCCCCTGTGACTAGTTCTACCATCCGAGAAGGACTTAGCTGAATACAACCCAGTGTTTAAGAAAAGCTGGTTGCTGGATTGGGCCCAAGGGGGCCCATTTAGTCCAGCATCTCACAGTGGCCAGCCGGATCCCTCCGTGGGAAGCCTGCAAGCAGGACCGGAGCCCAAAAGCACTCTCCCCTCCTGCAGTTTCCAGCACCTGGAAGCCTACCACCTCTGACTGTGGAGGCAGAACGTTGTTATCACAGCTAGTAGCCATGGATAGCCTTATCCTCCATGAATTCGTCTACTATTCTTTTAAAAAATGGAAGTAGCCTGCCTTCAAGTCAACCCGACTTATGGCAACCCTATGAGTAGGGTTTTGATGGTAAGCAGTATTCAGAGGGGGTTTCCATTGCCTCCCTCTGAGGCTAGTCCTCCCCAGCTGGATAGGGCCTGCTCAGCTTGCCACAGCCGCACAAGCCAGCCCCTCCCTTGTCCACAACCGCCAGCTGGGGGGCAACTGGGCTCCTTGGGCCTATGCAGCTTGCCCACGGCTGCACAGGTGGCAGGGCATGTAACCCCTGAGCCACTCCCTGTGGGGTGATCTTCAGCTGGCCCTTGACGCCCAGGAGACACGAGCGGGGATTTGAACTCACAGACTCTGGACTCCCAGCCAGGCTGTCCTCCCCACTGGGCTATACCAGCTGTCACTATTCTTTTAAAGCCATCCAAGTTGATGGCCATCACAGAATTTTATTTATTTATAGCCCCTGATGAAGGCGTGAAAATTAACAGGCTGAAACGCCTTGGGCTTTCAATACAAATAACTTTCTATTTTACCCAAATTTCCATAGGAAGTCTATACCTTCAGGCTTTCAAGATATGTACTCAGGGCTCACAGAGAGGCTATCTCCCAGGAATCTTTGCTGTTTCAGGTTTTCCAAACTCTGGTTCACTGCGATTAAAAATTCCCAATATTTGATTCCTCATTACACCTGACTCTTCCAACGTTCAGCTTCATTAGATGACCCTGAGTTCTAGTGTTAAGAGAGAGGGTGAAAAACCTTTCTCTATCCACTTTCTCCATGCCACGTGTCATTTTATACACTTCTGCCATGTCATCTCTGACTTACCTTTTCTCTAAACTAAAAAGGCCCAAATGCTACAACCTCTCCCCATAGGGGAGTCGCTCCATTCCCATGATCATGTTGGTCAACAAAGTTTTGATGACTGCCTTTCTGACTCTCCAGCTTAAAGGAGAAGCTGAGAAGTGAGAAGGTCAGCCCTGCTGACCTCTTGGTCTCTTTCAAGCAACCCGTGGGGAAAACCCGGCTGGTGGTTCAAGCTGCTGACTACATGCATGTCACCTTGGCCCTCTTGAAAGAGAAGCTGCAGGTCTTAATCCCACAGGACTTCAACATCACCGGTAAGTGGTTGGGTATGAAAGGGGAAGAGAGATACAAATCAGTTTTCATTTTAAAGATGAGCCTACCGAAAGCACACGTCCCAAAACAATACGTGGACCCAAGCACAGAATTTGTCCTCTCGAGTCTTGCAGCATAGCTCTCCAGCAGAGCTTGGAAAAGTTCCTTTTTTGAACTACAACTCCCATCAGCCCAATCCAGTGGCCATGCTGGCTGGGCCTGATGGGAGTTGTAGTTCAAAAAAGGAACTTTTCCAAGCTCTGCTCTCCAGGCAAGGAGCGTGTGCACAGATGCATATGTGAAGATAAAGTGTGCCAACAGAACAAGAACATGCACAGAATAAAAATAGTATACAGAAGGGGAAAACAAATATTTGGGAAATACCCTTTGCAAAAATGGGCATATTAGGCAATATTGCATACAAAATGCTGATGAATTTTCATGAGGAAGTTTTTTTTTTTTTTTTTTAAACACATCACAAACTGCTGTGGACGTGTGGAGAACTGACTGATAAGATCAGAAAAACGAGAAGCCGAAATGGCCACACTCTCTCATATTCTCTAGTGGTGGTGGACAGAGGCCCCTGGAAATCTCTTGAAACTGCCTGACTTCCACTTTCCCAGGCTGGAGCTAGGAAGAGTTTTCACTGCAGACCATGCAAAAGCTTTTCGGTCAGTCAGGGAGGCTCTTAAAAGGAGGAAACAAGGCCGAAATGGGCTGTCGTTCAAACTGTTTCCCCTCCTGGTAGAAATCAATCCAGGACACCAGGCCATGTGACTGAAAGCAGATCCAGTGTCTGTCACCCTCCCTGCCCCCTCTCTTTACACTTTATCTCCATTTTCACATTTCTAAATGTATTTTCCCCTAAAATACCTATTTTTTATACATTTTGCTTCTGTACCGCAAAATTTGGAGGTGTGGAAATGAAACGATAACTGCATTCTGCTATGTGTGTGTATGAGCCCAGGAGGTACAAATCAGTTCCATTTATTTACTTATTACACTTATATCCCACTTTTTTCCTCCAAGGAGCTCAAGGTGGTGCACAAACATGGATCTTCCCCTCCTGATTTTATCCTCACAACAACCCTGTGAAGTAGGTTAGGCTGAGAGACAGTGACCGGCCTAAGTTCACCCAGCTGCGCAGATTTGAACCCTGGACTCCCAAGGTCCAAGTCTGACCCTCTAACCACTAAGCCATACTGGTTTGCTTTCGAATGCAGGCCAAAAGATATTCCCCACTGTTCCTAGTGAACTGCATGCATCTCTGTTTTCAGGCTATATAGGAGGGCTTCAGCAAGATAGTTTAAGGGGCTTGGTAGGAAGCGTGTGGATTGCCTTGACTCCCTGGGTCGTGTTCCTTTAGCATCTGTGCAGCAGGCAACAGTTCAGCAGGTGACGTTCTCAGCACAGAGATGGAGAAAGCTTTGCCTTCTGGATTTCTGAACCACAGGCGTACATAAAAATGGACATATTGGTGAAAATAACATACAAATTGCATTATATTAGGAGAAATTGCTTGCAAAAATGTGTACACTGGTCAGAACTGCGTACAAAAGTGTGTTTATTTAGAGAAATACGGACTAATGTGCTGAAGAATCTTCATGGGGATTAAAAAAAATCGCACTTGCTGCAGAAATGTGGAGAACTGAATTCAAGACTGGGAAAAGGAGAAACTGAGAGGCCGTAAACGGACAGGTCCTTCCATCCCTTGTTGACACTTCCATCCCATTTCCCTTGCAGATGTCCTCACTCCGGGGCAGATGCAAAGCATCTACAAAGCGAGTGGCTGCGCAAAGCATGAACTGAAGATGATGGACTGTGATGACCAGAGTCCTTACCGGACCATTACGGGAGACTGTAATAACAGGTATGCTTCCAGATGCCGCCAGATGTGAGAGGTAGTTCTGAGAATGAGCTGTGAGCCCAGCCCAGTCCTGAACTCACTTGGGCAGCCCACATTGGCAGAGCAGCAGAGTTGCACGCAGAACGCCCCAGGTTCAGTCACCAGAGAGACCCCCTGCCTGAAACTCTGGAGAGCCAAACAGTCTTGCCCTAGATGGAACAGCAGACTGACTTGGGGTAAGGCCACATTTGCACCATGCATTTATTCCACTAGTGTTCCACTTTGAACGGCCATGGCTTCTCCCAAAGAATCCTGGGAAGTGTAGTTTGTGAAGGGTGCTGGGAGTTGTTGGGAGACCCCTCTTCCCCTCGCAGAGCTGCAATTCCCAGAGTGACCTCTGGGACTGACTGTTAAACCATTCTGGGAACTGTAGCTCTACGAGGGGAAGAGGGGTCTCCTAACACCTCTCATACGGCCCCCGGAAGGTTGTCCAAGGGGGCACCAGGTTGGCGAAGGCTGCTCTCCTCCAACTGGCTGTGTCTCCCCAACGTCTTGGCCGCTTCCGCATCGTGACGCTCCTGGCCATTCTTCTTCCCCCCTCTTTGCTACTCATTTTAAATAAAATGCTTTGGCTTTTACGGAACGTTGCAGGAGGATAATTACATTGGGGGCCTCTAACCGCCCCTACGCCCGGTGGCTTCTGCAAGAGTATGAAGATGGCATCTCTCTCCCGCGTGGCTGGACTGAAACGAAGCTGTATTCTGGGTTTCCTCTACCCTTAGTAAGATTTCATTCTATTTTGCAAAGTGGATTTCTCAGCATTGTTTTCGGACAGAAGAATGGGACCAGTTTTTAGGAAAAGAGGGCCAATGGGGGGAGGGAGTGGCCAAGGGGGGGGAGGGAGTAAAGCAGCCTCAGATATGACTGGTTTCTTGCTTGAGGTTGGAGTCACAACACCTCTTTGTGACTTCATTAGCAATTCACGACCCAGTAACAACCAACCCAACAGAGAGAAACCTAACCAACTCTCTTCTTCTCGGTAAAGGCTTCTCTGCCTGATCACCTGGAGCTTTTCCTTGAATCACCACCGGTGACTCTGTTTGTCTTAACCCTTTGCCAGAAGATTGTCTGCTTGTACGGAGGCAACATGGGGCCATCTTAAATAAACCAAATCTTCAAGTTTTCTCTGTCTCTGAGACATGGAATAGCACAGCAAAAGCTATGCCTAGCTATCTTGGACCAGGGAGGTCTCCTCTATGATGGGATGAAAATGGATCTAGTTCCAAGGGTCCATACCATATTGTGTGGAGGTGGCACTATTATAATCATTCCTCTGAGTCCAAGAAGACCTACCCCAGGTCTAGGAGGCAGGTTATGAAAACCTTTGGTCCAATATGACTGCTTAGTTCCAATCGCTGAAGAAGTTCTTAGAGTACGACGCTGATGAGTTCATTTATATATTTATTTTATAAATGTATTTATATAAAAGTTCCAAGGGGGATGCACATCATAAAATATTATCATCATTATTTAGATTTACTAGTCGCTTGTTACCTGAAGGTCTCCAAACAACGTACAACACTGTTAAGAACAAAAATAAATAAATCTTGTCATATAAAAGCAAAACAATAAAACTACCCGCATCCAGCTGCTAACAGAGCCCTAAGAAATACCGTACAGCAATGCCAACTAATCCCAAGAATGACTGGCTCATCTAAAAATGGAATTAAACAGCTGAATAGGCCTGTTGGCACAGGAAAGTCTTCAGGAACCTTTGAAAATTAGCAGTGGGGATGCCTGCAACATCTCTGCTGGAAGAGTCTTCCACAGAACGGGACTGATGACACTAAATGTTGGGCTCCTGAGAGCATTTGTTGTACTCTTCAGCCAAAAAGACTCCCAGAGTAGCCTGCATACAATCTGTTAACCTTTGCCTTTGCTGTTGTTATGTGCCTCCAAGTCAACTACAACTTATGGCGACCCTATGAATCAGCCACCTGCGAGAGGTTGCATTTTGGATACTCTGTTCATAGGGTTTTCATGGTAAGAGATATTCAGAGGTGGTTTACCATTGCCTTCCTCTGAGTTTGGATGCATCTTAGTCTGGTGTTTCAGCTTTGACCAGAAATTCCGCCGTGGGTGCCCCTGCTAGGAGTCTAGCCTCTTGGTCCAGACTCCTGACGGCATTGCTCTTAGCTCCTTCAACACTCTCAAACCCCCTCACCACGTTAAGGTGTGCATCCTAGGTTTACAATCTAACAGACATGGCACACAAGGAAAAGGGACAAGGAGGGAAGAGGTGGGAGGGGGACTACACTCAGGTACCAATTTTTAAAGTAAAATAGTAGATTGTATCATTCTAATACTATGGTTTTGTGTTTGGGTTTGCCCATCTGATGCTTCAGCATCCAGGAAGTTCTCCAAGCTGGTCTTCATCCTTGAAGGCCCCAGAAGACTCTGTTGGTTGAGTTCACGCTTGTACCTTTGAATGCATTTCAAGAAATTAGCTTCATTAGCCTAGCAACCTGTGATTTCATTCATTTGGGTTTTCATTTGCTCCTCTCCTTGTCGTCCCCCCTGCACCTCAGCTCCAATCATATGATTGACCACCAATCCTTGATAACATCTGTTTCAGGTCCGGGCGGTGTCCAACCAGATTGTCCGCTTCAACGATTCACAGTTCACTGAGGATCCATTTCGATCGGTCATGTTCATGCAGTGGGGCCAGTTTATTGACCACGACTTAGATTTTGGACCCAGCACCACAGCCACCCTCACCTTCATAAAAGGAGCGGACTGCGCCAATACTTGTGTCAAAGAGCCGCCCTGCTTCCCCATCAAGGTAGGTGGCAATCCATGGCTGGTTAGGCTCTTCTCCAGAAATCAAAGCAGTTGCATGGAATGGAACCGGGGGGGTGTCCCCAAGGCATCTCTACTGTGCCTGGCAGTGCCCAGAAAAGGTCTCAGTAAATTATTATTATTATTATTGAAAAAAACCCAGCAATTACAACATTATTTTTTAAAAAAACAATTACAACCTATACCCCTGCAGATGTTGGTGGCCTGGATTGGGTTGTCACCTATTCCCACAAATGGATCCTGAGAAACAGTGAACAGTCACCTATGCCACGAGTGACATCAGAAATAGATAGGACAGAGTCATTGGAGTTGTTAGGAGTTGCTGGCACGTTTAGTTGGAATCAGCATGAATTACCGGGAGTCTTCTGACAGTGCTGTTGAAACCTTAGTGCCGCTTGCAGCCGCTGCGTGGCGTGGGTGGAGGAAGGGTCCAGGCTGTCCTTCTTGGCCATGAGTTCAGGCAAGTACCTGCTCTCAGGCTAAATATCCCCTCCAAAATCCACAATGCAGGAGAGACTGTTTGCTCTCCCTGCTCACTTCCTGTTTGCGCTGCCTCAGCCAACCCTACATCGAACACGCCCGCTTAGACATGCCCACGTGTCACTGGATGCCAAGAGTGGCGGTCCACCTTCCTTTCTGTTCTGAACAGAGGAGAGAGGCACAAAAGCTTGTTTCTGTGAGTGAGCGCCACCACAGCTGATAACGGGGGCCTTCCCCGGTATGCTTGCACCATTTTGTGGTCCTGTTTTATTGATTACTATGATTCATTTATTGAATTTGTATCCCACTCTTCCTCCCAAAGGAACCCAGGGAGGCAAACTTATAAAATAATAAATAAAACAGTTTCACAAGAAAAAGGAACGCATTCTAAAGCCCAGTGAAAAGCAATCTTTCATTGGTGATCTTCGGGTTGCCAGGAGCAGTCTCCTTCAGTCATCTGACACCTGGGTAAACGGGAATGTTTTCCACATCCTCCTGAAAGCTAATAATGACAGAGAGCCACTGCAAGTCATTGTAGTCGGTGTTAGGGATGGGATCCATTGGCTGGTGCCAGTTTGAAAGCATTCCATCGACCTAACAAGCTGGCATTGATTTGCGTTCACTCTTTACCTGCTAACTGCTGCTTTTACCCATTGCGGGGCTTTTCGCTCTGAAAAAAGTGATATTAATATCAATATTTTAAAATAAAATATCAGTATTTTGAAGGAAATATCGATAAATTATCATTCTTAAAATTGATATTTTAGAGGCAGATTTCTTTTTTTTTAAAGTCCATCTTCAAGAACAGCTGCTGAAATTTGCTGCGTTAAAATCTGATCCTCAATGATAGAGAATAAGCAAATTAATGCAAAATTCGATACCCAATCCGAATTGGGCAGAATTCTAGCGCGTCCCTAGTCAGTACTGACCTAGATGGACCCATGATCTGACTCGGTGGATGGCGGATTCCTATGTGCTCTAGTCAGAGCTATTCAGTGGTCCAGATCCAAGGCAGCGACTAGGAGGAGGCATGGAGGCAGTGTCCTTGCCACAGAGACAAGACATCCTGACTTAGGGATGGACGGGGGAAATTCAGTTCAGTTTGCATGTTCCTTTTAATGTAGCCGCCTAATACTTCCCTGTTTCTATATGCCTCCATTCTGGTCCAGTTGAAACACAAGTGTAATGTCATCATGCACCACATTCTCCCACCCCTTCCCAAAGCGTTGGGCTCAGTAGTACTGCGACATGTGTGTCTTTTCATTAAACATTACTGGCAAGTAAAGGCAGGTGAGAAATTTGATGCCGTTTGCACTTCAAGCCAAATCGATCATATTTGCACTTTCCGAAACAATACGAAAACCAAAACAGCCATCCTTTGAAATTTGCACTCGTCTGAGTTTTGCAATGCAGTTCTTCAACTAAGCACCGTTTGCTAATATGCATGTATTATGGGGAAGTATGCATACAAAGGAATGCATGAGTGACAGTAGCATACAAAGATGTATTGTATTAGGAGAAATTGTTTGCAAAAATGGGTACCTCAGTCAAATATTGTTAGGAGTCATTCGCACTAAAACACTGAAGAATTTTCATGAAGATCTTTTTTTAAAAAATGGCAAATTGCTGCATAAATGTGGCGAATTGAATTTAAGAAAGGAAAAATGCAGAACCAAAATGGGCAGATCCTTCCAACCCTACTGGGAGGTATGGGGAGGGCATGTGGGGTGGGGTGGGGGTCACAGATTTAAGGTCACGTGTAATTTGCCCCAAGATTCCACTCCACTTCGCAGAAGGATACGAATTTGGCTTCTATTTATATATTTTTTGCTTGGGGATTTAATCCCATCTCCAATATATATTTTTCTGTCTGCAGATCCCTCCCAATGACCCCGTGAAAAACCCGTCCGACTGCATCGCCTTCATGCGTGCAGCCCCTGCGTGCAATGGTGGCTACGCCATCCGAAACCAGATCAACGCGCTCACGCCCTTTATTGATGCCAGCCAGGTCTACGCCAGCGAACTCACATGGGCCCAGCAATTAAGGAATACCACAACCAACCTGGGGCTGCTGGCAATCAACCAGAAATTCACAGACCGAGGGCATGCCTATCTCCCCTTCGGCACTCCGGCAGGGTTCCCGGATATCTGCAACCGCACCAATCCAGCCTTGAACATCCCCTGTTTCTTTGCAGGTAGTTTTTGGCAGATATATGTTGTAGCAGAGTGCATATAACTGGTCCATTAAGACTGGGAGTTGAAAGAGTAAAGAAACTTAAGGTTTATTCCCACAAAGGGGTAAACTCATACATGCTGAATCAGCCATGCAACATCCCTCATGGAGCCATTACTAACTCACTGAGAACAAAGGCCACGAAGAGAAGGGAGGAGGAGCAAAGCCTGGAAAAGTAAAAAAAAACACTTTAGAGGAGGAATCGGCAAAGGGAAGAACAGATTTCCTTTCTGTCTGTTGTCCCCCACTGGTTCAAGGCACTTGTAACACGTGTTAGTGCTTTACTCCCAACAGGTAAGTCACACAAAGGGGACATCATTGGGCCAGTTCCAGATTTTGGGGAGGGAGGGACATCTTGCCCTAAGAAGGTCTCTTAATGGGGAGGAAGCTGAAGAGAATGAGCCATAGAAAGTGAATGGCGAAGAGGAGGAGAAGCTAGATCGGGATTTCTGGGAAGCTTCTTGGAGATCTACATCCAAATCATCCATTGGCTTCACTCCCAAGGCTTTTATGATAAAAACGTTTCTCTCTCCCCCCCCCCCAAGAAAAATCCAGAGGCTGACATATAAAAACAGTTTGTGGAAAGGGGAGTTTGTATGTGTAAGGGTGGCAGGCTCTGTTCTGGGACTGAAAACAAGCCCTAGACTGAGGATAAACTCAGTTCTATGTCTGTCAAACAAATCTGCAGCAGGAAAGGCGTCAGTGTCAAATGTTGAGCATAAGGACACTAGAGGCGCCCGGCTGCAACTGGATCAGGCCAGGGGGGGCCCATCTAGTCCAGAGTCCTCTTCTCACAGTGGCCAGCCGGATGCCCAAAAGGGAAGCCTGCAAGCAGGACTGGAGCGCAAGAGGAACTCTTCCCTCCTGTGGCTTCTGGCCGGAGCTTGGAAAAGTTACTTTTTTGAACTACAACTCCCATCAGCCCCAGCCAGCATGGCCACTGGATTGGGCTGACAAGAGTTGTAGTTCAAAAAAGTAACTTTTCCAAGCTCTGCTTCCGGCAACCGGTTTTCAGAAGCACTCTGCCTCCAGCAGCGGAGGCTGAACATGGCCATCATGGCTAGTATCCACATATCCTCCGGAAGTGTGTCTAATCCTCTTTTAAAGCTGTCCAAGTTGGTGGCCATCTCTGCCTCCCTGTCCCCAGCTTGCACTTTCCAAGTTGCCTGTTAAAAACATGGGGGCTGGTTGGATCTGATAACTCATTCTCCCTTCTGGGCTCTTCCAGGAGACAACCGGGTCAATGAAATGCCGCAGTTGATGGTGCTGCATACCCTTCTCATGCGGGAGCACAACCGCCTGGCCACTGACCTGAGGAGGCTGAATCCACAGATGGATGGAGAAAACATCTATCAGGAAGTCCGGAAGATCATAGGCGCGATCATTCAGGTACCGGACTGAGCCGTCGCTCCTGCGATGCTGAAGGCCAATGCGGCATCTTGTAAAGGCTGTGGGACTGGTTTGGCAGAGTCCTCACGGGGTCCAATCCAAACTGCTCATCTCTGCAAACGTGGAATTGAGGGAAATCGCAACTAGGTTCACAACGGGGTTCGCTGCAACCCAGTCTTCCCTGCCAGACCCCTACACCTTCCCAAGAAACGCTCATGAAAACAGGGAGGTGGTTAGAATGACAAAGGGGCGAAGTAAACACTGAAGAGAGGGTGGGGGGAGCAGGTTTATTTCTCTACCCCCCGAATCTGGGGATTATGGCTCATCCTGGAGGGCAACTCCCTCATTGCCTGCCCCCTGTGGATGCCCATGATTGAGCTTGTGTGATGGGGATCAGTCAAACAAGCAATGTGAGGGGCTTTCATGCCTGTGTCTCTTGACTCACATTTCCTTTGTGCATTCTAGATAATTACCTTTTTCGAGTTTCTGCCTGCACTTTTGGGCGATGCGTTCTCTCAGGATGTGACTAACTACCCAGGCTACAATGACTCCGTGGACCCTCGCGTTGCCAGCGTCTTCACCTCTGCTTTTCGTTTTGGGCATACTGTGGTGCGCCCTACTGTGTTTCGCCTGGACAGCCGCTATCAGCTTCAAAGCGAGACCCCACTTGAGAAAGAATTCTTTGCTACGTGGAGGGTCATTCAAGAAGGTGAACTTCCCTTATCGCTGTGAGGTGGCCAAGGATTGTGTGTTGCTGTTTTAACCCTCCCGGTAAACATTTCTCCAGCACTCTGCAACTTCCCCGGGTGCCCGCACTTCCTGATCTGAAAATGCTAGGGGGGCGTTATTTATTTATTTATTTATTTGTTTATTTCGATTTCTATACCGCCCACAGCCAAAAGGCTCTCAGGGCGGTGCACAACATAGAGTAAAATACAATAAAATTACAAAATTCAGTAAAAAGCATACATATTAAACAGTAAAACAGCCTGGTATAAATTGAAAGCTAAAAAATAAATTAAGTTAAAATGCCTGGGAGAATAAAAAGGTTTTAACCTGGCGCCGAAAAGATAAAAGTGTAGGCGCCAGGCGTACCTTGTGATGCCTTTTCCCTGGTCTTCAATTGAAGTGCGGGAAGCTGGAAAGGCTGAAGAGTGCAGACCACATGAAAACTGGCAGCAGGGGCACTCATGAACACCCTTCAGCCTCCACAAATAAGGCCAATATGACAACAAAAAATGTGCACCCCACCCATGTGAAATTTCACCAAACTTTTCTCTCCCCTTTGATGATTTTCAAATGCAATTTCTTTTATTTATTTATTTATTTATTGTTTAATTAAATGTGTATCCTGCCCTTCCTACCAGAGGATACCAGGGCAGCAAACAACTAGCATTAAAACAATAAAGGCATCTTTACAACAATCTGATTACAAGGGCAGAGTGGGATGAGGTCTCTACGTAAAAGGCTTGTTGAAAAAGGAAGGTCTTCAGTGGGCACTGAAGAGACAACAGAGATGGCGCCTGTCTAATAATGAAGGGGAGGGAATTCCAAAGGGTCGGTGCCACTACACGAAAGGTCTGTTTCCTATGTTGTGCGGAACGGACCTCCTGATAAGATGGTATCTACAAGAGGCCCTCACCTGTAGAGCGCATTGATCGACTGGGTATATAAGGGATAAGACGGTCTTTCAGGCATCCCTCTTTAATTGGCTTATTTTTTTAAAAAAAGCAAGAGAAATTTTTGGCACAGCACTATTCTTCAGCCATAACTTTGAATCCTTCCTTACCAAAATGGTTATGACTGGAGAGATTTCCGCACCCTGCCTCAGGTGCTTCCGGGTCTCTTAAGGTTAGGATAAAAATAACTGGGGGGGGGGGACAGAGAGAGGGAGAGAGAGGTGTGGTGGTAATGAGGTCCAGGGACCTGCAAGCCTTAAAACCAACAAATCTTTGTGCTGCCATTCCTTAGCAGACTCCAGGCTGTTGGGACACAGCCTGTATAAAAAGCCCCTTATTTCAAGACGGTTCGGATCCAGCTTTCAGAAGCCGGCTATAGGCACACAGCCACTTCCTCCAAACAGGATTCAAAGATTCTTCCTTTGCAAGTGGTGCTTACTATTGGGAATTTCCTCAACAGGCATTTTGGGTGGAATTTCCCGTGCTTTACTTTGTTCAGTCACTTTTTATGGGGCTTCCACACAATGGCGTCATCCAGGCATTTCCCATGTCATACTGTATTTTTCCCTACAATTCAATCTTTCTCAGACTACAGAAAGTCCGACAATTGAGGTCAAGGTACTTCTCCCCCCATATCTGCCAGCCTGTACTCTCAGACAGCAGTGGTGACATAAGTGGGCCCTGCCATGGGTCCCAACTGGGCCTGTGAGACTGTCCTATATAAACCACTCCCATCTGCTCCACATCTGTCATCATATGTGATGTCAGCTGTGGGGCAGCTATGGACACAGCTACAATGGAAGAATCAGGAGCTCCTGATTCTTCCTTTGCAAGCAGGGCTCACTGTCGGGAACTCCCTAGTGCAGCTGTCGGGACTTGCTTTCTTCGTTCATCGGTGGTGACAGCAAGCCCTTTTGAAGCTGCACAACCTCCTCTGAATGTGGAAAGCTGTCAATCACTTGACTTCATTTATGACATCATGTGATTGACAGGTGGGTGGCCCACCCTGATCTAGTCCAATACTGCTCTCAGTTGTTCAGTCTCTGCTTAAATGTCACCGGAGGGAGAGGCCCCACCCACTCCCAAGACAGCCTCTGTTTAGCCAAAATTTGTCACGGGTCATTGATTCTGCAAGTCGCTGTTTCCTTCTTCCAGGAGGCATTGACCCTATTCTGCGAGGCATGTTGGCTAAGCCAGCCAAACTGCTGAGACAAGACCAGATCGTTGTGGATGCTCTCAGGGACAAGCTCTTTGAACAGGTCCTGAGGGCCGGACTGGATTTACCTTCACTGAACATGCAGCGTGGCCGAGATCATGGCCTCCCAGGTAGTGATGGGGAGAAATTCAATGCAGTTCGAAGCCAGATCGATCACATTATTATTTTCGGAAGCAATATGACAACAGCCATCCTTTGACATTCGCCGTTACCCGAATTTTGTGATGCGGTTCTCCAAGAATGTTTACAGAAATGCTCAGAGCAGGGGGTTGGAGCCATCTTGATACTGGTTTGTGCAAGCCACTCTGAGAATCTTTTTGGCTAAAGGGCAAGGTATAAATGCCATAAATAAAGAAATGGGCTACGTCTCCACCTGTCAGTAGTCAAATACTGGCAGTGGTTTTGCATGAGTCAGGAGCCAGGACTCGGATGAACCAGGAGGCAGGATTGGAGAGCCAGGACTCAGGGGAACCAGGAGGCAGGACCAGAGAACAAGCCAGTAAAGACCAATCAGGAAAATAGGGGCAAAGTCAGGAGCATAGAACGAAATAATAGACCTCTGTAAACTTTATTGTAAATTTTATTTATCTGCAAATTTTATTTATTAAGGCTCAGCTGCAAAGGAAGCCCTTCCTGCCCAGGAAGAGCTAATGACCAGCTTAGCTAGGTGGAGCTGTGCCAGATCTGGAAGGGTCTTCCCTGAGAGGCTGCAGTTGTGGAGTTCACCTCTTGGGGGCAGTCCTCAGGAGTTCCTGATGGGTCTACCCTGAGGGATTGTAGTTATGGGGTCCTGTGTGGTCGCCCTCCTCCTCAAAGCAAGGCTGCTGTCCTTTGCCTCTGCAAGGGCTCTGCTAGAACCCCTCTTTAGGAAACAGTTCAGATGCCTCGAATCGAGCCCGGCTCTTGACCCCCATGCTTGCCCTTGCAGGTTACAACGCCTGGAGGCAATTCTGCGGCCTCTCCCAACCTCGCAATGAGACTGAGCTCGCCGCCGTCCTTGGCAACCCTGGGCTGGCCAAGAAGTTCATTCAGCTTTATGGGACGCCTGACAACATTGACCTCTGGATTGGGGGCGTGGCTGAACCCTTAGTGCCGAATGGCAGGGTGGGGCCTCTCATGGCCTGTATCATCAGATCCCAGTTCCAAAAAACTCGCAATGGGGACAGGTGAGCAAACCGTGGGAGCCAAGAGCCTCAGAGACTTTGATTTCTGGTCTCCCCAAGTGGCTTATATAGGGCCAATTACTTTAATTATGAACAGGACCTTTTCAGTGGTGTCAATAAGGGGTGGTGAGCATCCAATATAATGTGTAGAAAAAGGGGTCAAAGACCAGAATGCTGAGGTTTTTTTGGAAAACTGGTTTTATTGGAAGGTTTTTTCAAAAAAGCCCAAAGCATTTCAGCCCATAATCACAGGCCTTTATCAGGGGATAATGAACTTTTGCAATGGTTAAACAAAAATTTTTGTTCCTGTGTTGTATTGATAACAATCATCTTTGATTATGGGCTGAAACGCGTTGGGCTTTTTTGAAAAAACCTTCCAATAAAACCAGTTTTCCAAAACAACCTCAGCATTCTGGTCTTTGACCCCTTTTCAGTGGTGGCCACCCATCAATGGAACGCCCTCCCCAGTGAGGTGCCTCTGTCTGTGTCACTATTGACTTGGAGGAGGAATTGCAAAACATTCCTGTGTACCCAGGCATTGGATGGCTGAAGCGGACTGTCTGTGACAGCCTGAAGATCACTGACGAAAGAATGTTTTTAATATGTTTTTCTTTCTCTTGTTAAATTGTTTATGTTTGCCATCATAGGCTCTTTTGGGAGGAAGGGCGGGATATACATTCAATCAGTCAATACACTAGGAACTATTTCATACCAGATGACCCAATTCATTGAAGCTAATAAAAAAAGGCTAGGACTGGGGAGGGCAGCTACGAGAGAACTAGAAAAGGTCCTTAAATGCAAAGATGTATCACCGAACGCTAAAGTCAGGATCATTCAGACCATGCTATTCCTGATCTCTGTGTATGGATGTGAAATTTGGACAGTAAAAGAGCAGATAAGAGAAAAATCAACTCTTTTAAAATATGGTGTTGGAGGAGAGCTTTGCGCATACCATGGACTGTGAAAAAGAGAAATAATTGGGTGTCAGAACAAATTAAATCAGAACTGACAGTAGAAGCTAAAATGATGAAACTGAGGTTATCGTACTTTGGACACATCATGAGAAGACATGATTCATTAGAAAAGACAGTAATGCTGGGAAAAACAGAAGGGAGTGGAGAAAGAGGAAGGCCAAACAAGAGATGGATTGATTCCATCAAGGAAGCCACAGACCTGAACATACAAGACCTGAGCAGGGTGGTTCACGACCGATGCTCTTGGAGGTCGCTGATTCAGAGGGTTGCCGTAAGACGAAATCGACTTGAAGGCACATAACAACAACAACAACAACATAAAACAATGGCAACACCAGCAGGGCGTCAGTGTACAACTGCTTCTTCTGTTGCCCTCTGTCAAGGGTGGTGAACCTCTTTCAGCCTGAGAGCCACAACCTTCCGAGGGCTAGAGACCCTAGCCTCCTTAAACCAGCAGTTCACAAACTCCCCCCCGGGACCACTGGGAAATTGCTCGGGGTCTTGGGAGACCACTTGATTTTTTTCTCTCCCAGTCTGTTGCAGCAATTGTAATGCATTGCACTCGATTCTGTATGTTTTAATCTTAGATTTTTCATTTCTTAGATTGTGTTTCATTGTGTTACACATTCAGCAGAATTCAGACTGTAAGACAGAAACGAAAGGCAGCAACAGCCCTACAGTTACAAATCAGTATGGACAACTCATGGGGGCATGCAGCAGCCCACAAGAGTGAAGCTCGTGGGGCGCAGTTTGGGAACCCCTGCCTGGAACCGTTGCACTGACATCTCGCTCTGTTGCAAGCTAGCTGCTGGAGGCTTGGCTGACGTCAGGGCGGTGACCCCGTTTCTCTTTCCTTCCAGATTCTGGTGGGAGAATCCCGGCGTGTTCACCCCGGAGCAGCGTGAGGCTATCAGCAAAGTCTCCTTGCCGCGCATCATTTGTGACAACACCCACATCCAACAGGTGCCCAAGTTGGTTTTCCGGGCCAACAGCTACCCCCAAGATTTTGTCAGCTGCAACGAATTTCCACGGCTCAGTCTCTTCGCCTGGAAGTCCATCTGTAATTGTGAGTCTGTCACTGGAACGTGGGGTGGTGGCGGGGAGTCCCACAGGCTTCAACTGCAGCGAAATGCTGTCTGGATTTGAAACGTCTTCGCTTTGATTCTCCACACTCTGGCTGCTGACATTTACATGCTTGGGACTGGAAACTTGATCTTAGAGATTAGAGCAGAAGTGAGGGGCTGGATCCAGCTGGTGGGTCAGATCCTGAGATCCTTGCCGTGGAAATTGGTGGGTCCAGTATCAGTGGGGCAGTAATTCTGCTCTGGCTTTTAGCCTGAACTTTCAAGGAGCTTTCCAAGGTGCTGAAGCTGGTTTAGAGGCTTGTTCCAGTGCCTTGGGCAACTCCTTGCAAGTTTGGGCTAAAACCTGGAGTGGATTCACTGTCCCAATGACATCAAAGACACCAGCACCTTGGACAGCTCCTTGAAAGTTTGGATTAAACCCCGGAGTGGATTCACTGCCCCACTGACATCTCCATTTCCTCCTAGGAAAGAGCATTGCTGTAGGAGCTCCATGCATGGTGGACACAGGAGGGACATCATTTTGTGGCAGGCCCCCACTTTTTCCCACTAAGTGGCCCATAGCCACCAAAATTCAACCTAAAACTCCTTCCCTTAATCACCTTTATTTCCCCTTCCCTTAGCTGCAGAAGAACAGTCTAAAAACTCCTGTTGAGAGCATCTCCCTAGAGCTGGAATTCACATCCCGGGAAGTGACAGCGCTTTGCAATCCACCGCAGCTGAATTCCAGCCGCTGCTCCTGTCCAGCCTCCCATTTTGAGAGAGAATTTGGGGGCGAACAGAGTCCTTCTCCTCCTCGCTTCTTGCTGCCAAGATCCACATTAAAATAGATGCTGTGAACAACCGTTTCCATCCTGGGAAAAATGCGTACAATGTTGTGAAGTTCCTGGCATGTGGCTATCCTTGTGGGTGCTTGACATGCTGTAGTCCTCCTTCCTTCCTGCTAGTCTTCAAAAGAGAGGGCGAGGGTAAAAGAGTTTTCTTTTGGGGGGTGGGGGGACACACATCTCAAACAGCTGGAGCGTTTTGCCTGCGCTCCTCTGACGATGTTTGGCAAAACCCTCTTTCTGTCCTAGTGATGTTACCTGCAGATAGTGTGGAGGATTTGCAGAGGCCGTGTTTGGTCAGCCTCCAAAGGCTCAGAAACTTCGATGATAGGAATAGGGATAGAGCACTTGCTTGGCGTGTAGAAGGACCCAGGTCCCATCCCTGGCATGTGCAGGTAGCGCTGGGAGCGTGCCCCAGTCTGCAAAGCTGGAGAGCTGCTGTCGTGTAGGCGATATTGAGATAGATTGGCCAACGCAAGGCAGCTTCCAAATAAAAATTGAAGGGCTGTTTCTGACAGTCTGATACGTTTCTTCTCTTCTCACCGACCACCCACCCCGGGCAAACCTTGTCCCTGTACATCAGGTTTTCTCAAAGTTACGTCCTCAAAGTGTTGCTTTAAACCCAAGACCTTACTTCTCCAGCTCAGGTTTAGCAAAGTGATTGTTGTTTTCAAAAGAAAGGACATGCTACGGGACATTTTTGCTACCCTGAGCTGGGTTCCAGTGTGTCTCCTCAGGGTGGTAAAATGCTCCTCAGACTAAGCCATATTCAGTTGTATCTGAAGGACGCTTACCTCCTTCCCTCAGTCAGTTTTCACTATAAAAAGAATCCACAGACATTTTCCCCCATCCTAATATGTTAACTTTTGCTGGATCAAAATAACAACGGCCCACATACAGGAATCAGCAGGGGTTTTAATTTTTTGTCCCAGGCTCGTTTTTCAATTTTTCAGAAAGAAAACTTAGTATGGGCACTTAAATCTCCTTCCTTGAATGAGTTTTAAGCCTATTACATTGGCTAGAGTAAAATAAAAATACTCTGCACAGGAGGATGCAGTTGGGATTTTGAGGAATATGTGTTGTCCTGTAAATTCTGCAATGAAAAGTGCACGCAGGGTGGGCTGTGACCCCATTTTTCAAAAGAAGGCTGTCTAAGGTTCTAGCCGTGCAATAGGCAAGAGCCAAGCAATCCTGAAGAGAAGATCATCAGCCCCAGCCTGCTTCCGCGAGGAACTTGAAAAGATGCCCTTTCACCTCTTCCCCGTCGGTGACCTCAAAACAACCTTGTTAGCGGAGGCATATTGTGTTTGTTCACAAATGAACTAGTATACAAGAGGGCGCACATGCGCGCACATCCCATCAGGCGGAATAAACAGACCACATCAGACTGCAAATGTTGGGAGGGTCAAAGGAGCACCCCCCTTCCATCAGAGGAAGGAGCTGTGCGGACTGTACAAACTATCCTGTGGGTCCATAACCAGCCTTTGCCTGCAGGTTTGGTGATGAGCACTCCCCTAGTGCCAGTGCTGAAGTCAGTGGGGCAAGGTGCTGAGATCTATTGCTGCAGACAGCTCCTTGAACGTTTGGACTAAAACCCAGAGCTGATTCCCCTTCCCCACTGACATGGAGCAATCAGCTGCCCCTGGTTCAAGGCAGATTCAGCTGAGAATCCAGTCAGCCCCTGGGGAAGGGTGCCATTTTGTCCTTTGCCTCAGGTAGCACAATGTCTCTGAACAGCCCTGTACATAAAGGGTGACAAACTGCTGCCAGTCAGAACAGACAGCACGGAACTACATGGAACAACAGGCTGGCTGCCTTAGCCAGCTTCCTATATTTCTGTGTTTGGGAAGGACAGATTAGCGACTCATGCACGCAGCCCCCTTTATTTTTTATTGATGAGGCATGGTTCACAATTCCAGCATTAAAAAATTAAATACGTCTCATTCCCCATTATACCCACACAATCATTTGGATACAAAAAGGATCCTAAACAGGGACATACTTCACATATACATGATATATAATTGATATTTGTGTATGTCCAAAGTAAAATCAGTATGTGTGCCATGGGGGGTGTTACACACACATTAAAGTCCAGCCTCCAGTATATAACTACGTGAAAACAGTCCAAAACCAATTCTTTTAAAAGCCTGATGACCGGATCACTCCATCAGAAAATCCATAGTAGGGGCAAGACTTCCACTAGCCAACCAAAAATGTCACAAAAGTGCAAGCAAGCTTTTGGATTTCATGTTCTGCCTGCTGAAGAGTTCTGGAGAACTCAAAAGCTCGCTCGTTCTTTCGTGACATCTTGGTTACCTGACTTTGGCATGTTTCTTGAGGGCCAACATGCCTACTCTTGCTTTCCATCTGGGGGAAAAAATGAATATGTCTGGCCAGTGACATTGCTTTCACATCCCAAGGGCAGCCAGGCACACAACCCCTCCCAGGATAGCAGTCCTCATCCACAACTCCTGTTCGTTTCAAAGGGGCAGCTGGAAGCCCCACATTTAGGAGACACTTGGGTTTGACCTTGGGGGTATCAGGCTGCTACCTGCCCTCTGTGACACAAGGAAGGTCAGTCGGCACTCAGGAGTGGTTCAGATAGTCCAGGCCTGAGCCAGAGGACTGCAGGACTCTTCTTGGTCTAATTAAACCGTGAGGGGGGAGTCAAGGTATGCCATGTCTCTTCACCCATGTCTCTCCCCCCCCACCTGCCACCGCCCCAGTCCTCTGATCGCCATCCTATTCTTTCCAAGCAGACAAGTCGAGTCCTCTGATTTGGTCGCAGTTCACAAAGCCATTTGGGTACCGGTTCACCTTGAAAACGTCCATCGGCACCTCTTGGATGTGTGTGTTGTCGCAAATCATGCGGGACAGTGAAGCGCTGCTCAGAGCCCGCTGTTGCCGAGGGGTGAACACCCCGGGGTTCTCCCACCAGAATCTGCAACAAACGAGGGCGCAGAGAGGGCTTGGTTGTGTGAAGGGAAATCCTAATTTGTAACGTGGGTTGTTTTGAACTGAGCTTTTGGCAGAGGGGTTTTTCAGCAAGCTCTTCCAGAGTTTTATCTTTAAAATGAGGGGTGGGGGTCCTCAAGGCCAAAGGGCCAAATGTGGCCTTCCAAACCTCTCCATCTGGCCCCTGGGACACTCCCCAGTTGAAGCCCCTCACTGCTCCTGCTTCGTGCCCTCCTCAAATGGTTTTGCCTGACTGGAATGTGGCCTTGAGCTCTGATTGGGCCTCTTGCAAGCATGGATGGACAGGAGCGCATGAGTGTACACAGAAATGTCTGATTTCTGCCTACTGGTGCAACGGGTTGCCTCCATTTCCTCTGCCATCTCTCCCGTCCCCACTGATATCTGTCCCTCCGGAGTCTGCCCTAGAGGTTGCCAGCGAGGGAATGTGAAAAAGGCTCCCACCCTCGCCCCCTGCTTTAAATATCCTGCTACCTTTTTAGACTTTTAGTATCTCCGGCCGCTTTGATTAAAGTTGCAGAAGATCCCCAGGAGAGCCCTGCTGGATAAGGGCAAAGGCCCAGTTCACCAAACACTCGGTTTCTTGTAATAACCAGCCAGATGTCTAGGACGGCTTTGGCAAGACTGATGCCATCTGGATGGGTGCCAGATTGAAACTCCCATCAGCCCTGGCCAGCAGGGTCACATGATGTTGAGGCTGATGGGAGCATGGTCCCATCAGTGTAGTCAATACTGAGCTAGATGGGCCAGTGATCCGATTCGGCGTAAGGGAGCACCCTGCGTTCCTATTGGGAACTGGGAGGGACCAGGCTTCAAATCTCTGCTCGGCCATGAAGCTCGCTGGGTGACCTTGGGGCCGTCACAGTGTCTCAACCTAACCCACCTCACAGGGTTGTTGTGAGGATAAAATAGAGAGGGAGGAGAACCATGTAGCTCATGGGAGGAAAGCCTGGGTAGAAACGCAAATAATAATTAAATAAGTGGCCAGCAACCCCAACCGCTAATGCTGTCACTCCTGGAATGGCACACTGCCACCGGAAACTGCAGCTATCCCTCCCACTCCTCGGCGATCCCTCAAAAGGATCCAGTTATGCCCCAAAATCTGGCACAAGGTCCTTACCGAGAGAAGGCAGGGACTTGGAGAAGAATCCGCTCACCTGTCTCCATCTCTGACTTTCCTAAACTGGGTCCCGATGAGGCAGGCCAGGAGAGGGCCAATCCTCCCGTAGGGGACGAAGGGCTCCGCCATGGCCCCGATCCAGATGTCAATGTTGTCTGGCGTCCCATAAAGATCAAGGAACTTCTTTGCCAGCTCGGGGTTGCCCAGCACGACGGCCAGCTCAGCTTCATCTTGGGGCTCAGAGAGGCCGCAGAAACGTCTCCAGGCATTGTACCCTGACAGTAGCAGAACAAGAGGGTGACCATTACCGCCATCACCCCTCCCTGGATGCTAGCCCAATGGGAAGCAGACTTAGCTGGGTGCAACAGAAAACTCAAGGGATTTCAGGACTGTCTTTCTTGGGAACTGGGCTGGGGGAGGAATTCAATTCAGTTATCATTTCAAGCTGAAGCTATCAAATCTGCACTTTCCGAAACACAGCCGTCCATCAAGATTCGCTTGTATCCAAATTTTGCCACGCACTTCTCCAGGCAACCAGTGCTTACAAAAATGCATATTTTAGAGAGGAATGTGCCTAAAATGCATATATGACAACATACAAAAATGCATGACGTCAGGAGAAAACTGCTTGCAAAAAAGGACGTGTACATGAGTCAAAATGGCATAGAAAAGTGTGTTTATCGGGAGGAAGCCGCACTAAAGTGCTGAAGCATTTTCACGAGGACTTGGTTAAAAAAAGAACATTCACAAAAATGTGCAGGAATGCAGAGAAGTGAACTTAAGACTGGAAAAAGGAGAAACTGAGAGGACCAGAATAGGCGGATCTTTCCGTCCCTACTTGGGAATGCAGGAAGCTGCCTCCTCTCACCAAGTCAGACCATGTAGCTCGGTGCTGTCGACACTGATTGGCAGAGGCTCTCTTGGGTTTCAGAGAGGAGACATCCCTCGCCCGACCTAGAGATGCCAGAGAATGGGACCGAACCGGGAAGCATGCACAGCCAACACTCGGCACTGATTCGCAGCCCTCCCTCAAGTCAGAGCACCAACCCATCCAGCTCCGGGATTTCAGAAAGCCTCTCTGGAGACACCGGGGATTGAATTGTGGAGGTCCTGCATGCAAAGCGGATGCTCTTGCACCGAGTTGCAACAACCACCTTTTCCTCCCCTACAAAGGACTTTTCCCTGCAAACATTCCCAGTGCAACTGCAGTCGTTAAATCTTTCTAGGTCCACTAGTTTCAAGGGTGAGGCCTGATTGCCCACTGACCCTCCTGACAGGCAGGCAGAGCTTGGGAGGAAAACAGCCGGCCAAAGGCCTAGCTGGTGGCTGTGAACTGCAGTCTTCTTGAGTGGCATGTTAGTGGCAGTTTATGTGGGGCCCACAGAAGCAGCCTCTGAATGCCAGTTGCCGGGAATCACCAGTGGGGAGAGCGGCTGTTGCGCTCAGGTCCTGCTTGGGGGCTTCCATTTGGGACATCCTACTAGCCATTGTGCATTAAAAAACCCGACGCCATTCTGAATTAGTCCGGAGAACGTGAACGAGAGACTCTATTCTTCCTGAGTTTGCAACCCTGAAGGGCTTTGAGGAGACTCCACTTGGCCTGTGTGCCTGCTTGTCTTTCTACCTGCTCAAACTGTACATCTGGACAGACGTTGCAGCCCTAAGTCTCCGGTTCCCTCTCAGTCTCACTGTCCTCTCGTTAAACTGCCCTGGACCTTCTCACTGCTTTGGAAACCAGGGGAGAACCGTACAAACACGGCACGGGGGGAAAGGGAGGCCAGGCTAAATGCCGTGTCGAGCTGGTCTACCTGGCAGGCCGTGGTCTCGGCCCCGCTGCAGGTTCAGCGCCGCCAGATCGAGGCCTATAATTTCAACCTGCTCAAAGAGACGTTCCTGGAGTTCCTCCACCATCATCTGGCTTTGCTTCATCAGCTTGGAGTGGTCAACCAGGAAACCGCGGATAAGAGGGTCGATGCCACCTGGAAGAGAAAGGCGACGAAGAGGAGTGCTCAACCCAGTGTTTAGGGTGTCTTTAAAACAAAAAGAAAGGAAAGAGCTTCCATCTTCCAAATCAACAGACCTGTGACTGCCTGGGAAATCACATTTGATGGAGGAGCTTGGGCCCCACCAGACCTCCCTTGGGACACTCCCATAGCATTCCCCACACCAGCTCTGCCCCGACCTCTTTTCAAAGACTTTTGCCTGCTGAGATGGGCCCTTGGACTGTGGTGATGTCTCCTGCATGCCAGGACGGAAAGGGGTATTTGGTGAAACCTTGCCCTTGGCATTGCGAGATTTCCGCCTGCCTCCCTACTTTCCCCACACTTCAGGCTGACTGACTGCCGTTAGAAAAATAAAACTGACCTACAAACATTCAGTTGTTTCCAGAGTGACCCTACCATTCCAAAATGTTATCTCTATCTTCACCCTGGTGCTCTCTCTCTCTCTCACACACACACATACACCCCTGTAAGAGTTAAAACCACTGAAGGATGAGCAAACAGCCCAGCCACCAGCATCTCCATGAGGAAAGCCCCCTTCACAACCTCCAGCGCATTTCTGTAGTTACTAAGGGGTGCTCCCCTGCTGGCTCTGTTCAACAAGCCCCCCCTCGGCTTCCCTACACCAGAGTTTCCCTCTTCACAACCACAGCATCTGTCCTCTACATGCCTTAGTTTCCCTCCCCAGGACCACAATGTGGCCTTTCTTCTACAGCATCTGACCTCAAAAAAGGGGTCACAATATCTCCCCCCCAAGACCACCTTCTCTCCCACTAGTGGCTCGGACTGTCATCACAGCATGACGACAAACCAGTACAAATATTGTAGAGAAATGTCCATGTCCCAGAGCCCACCCCCCAGTGCAAGAATAACAGCATGGGGACCAAGGTTATTACCTTCCATCACGATTCTCCAGGAAGCGCAGAAGGTGAGATGAAGGAGGAGGCTGGAGTGCGGGAACAGGGGCTTGAAATTTTCATCCAGCTGGGGCACAAACGGCGGGATGGAGCTGTGCCCAAATCGGAAGGCCATGGAGAACACGTTCGCAATGGTGGGGTCCTCAGAGTCACTGTAGCCGTTGTACAATGGCAACTGCTTGTTCATTTCATTGCCCAAGAGGAGGGGCAGGTAATCTCTGAAGGTGATGACCTGCAACGTACCCAGGAAAGATCCCATCGTTATTCAGAGGGCTGCATGAATTCATGTGATGCTTCACAGGAGAGGTGGCAAGCTTGCTGTCTGTGGGCTAGATCAGGCCACTTTTTGGCAGCTCACTGGCCCCTCTACTCCTCCCCATCACAGCCCTGGGTCTCTTCTCAGTCAAGTCTTGCAATGGGGCAATCTCCTGATGCGCGCTGCATGCCTGCATGGTGTGTGGGTGGGTGACTGTGGTGTGTGTGCATGCAAGTGTTCAGTGCCCACTTTCAAAGTTTAAATAGAAACAGAGAGGGGGAAAGGGAAACCTCTGCCTCCAGGAGCTGACAGTGTGGCCCAGGAGGAAGACAGCAGAGGTCAGGCCGATGTGGGACTCATATGATCAAATACAGCTATATCACCATGTTTCTTTTCACATTTATATCCAGCTTTTTCCTCCAAGGAGCTCAGGACCACATATGGTTCTGCCCTGCCTTTGGCTCCTCCCCACAGCTCTTTGAGGTAGGTTGGGTTGAGGGAGACTAGACACTTGGTAGCTGCATGAAAGGCTAGTGATGTGGCCCCTGGGAATGCCCAAGGGGAAGCTGGGGGTTCCTGGTAGGCAAGGCAAGGCAAGGCAAGGCAAAGATCAGCACCTTGGAGAGAGCTCGTGGTGGTGGTGCAGGACCATGGACAGCGCAGCTGAACTCAGAGATCCAAGTTGTCTCAGCCAAGTCTTAGAGCAACTGGCTGAGTCTTATAGCAGGGCCAGGTGGTCATTGACTGGGGATCCCTCCCCCTGAGTGTCGCCTTCCGAACAGTTAAAGGGTCAGAGCCTTCCTTTGCCGCCACTGGCTCCTTTGGGGTAATGGGGATTTCCAGCTCTTCTCAGGGCTCTCTTGGTCCCCCAAGAAGTTGGCAGTCCAGCCCCCAGAATCCTACAGCAGAGGTGTCGCCTTGGGGTTCAGGGGAGGGGGCCTCCATTTCCCATGGGCCCACAAGGGGCAGACTGGGACATGGATCCCTCTCCTGCTTGGAGCTGCAGTAGCCAGAGAGCTCCAAGTCCTGCTTCAGGGGTCATGGCTATTACACAGCCAACGCTCAGCATGGAAACAGCCGGGGAGTCTGGGAAATACTTTATCACTGGATGCCACTGAAGAAGGGATGGCGAGTCTGCCAATTTTGGTTCCTTTCACTTTCCCATTTGTCCAGTCACAATTTGTCACAATTCCAGATCAGATTGTTTTTAAGTCCTCACGGAAATTCATCAGCACTTTACTGTGAATTTCTCCCTATACACACATTTTTGTACGCAGTTTTCCTAATGTAATCCATTTCTCTATGTTATTGTCACCTATATATGCCTTTCTGTGCACACCTAACCCCCAAAATATGCAATATTTTTTTTTGTACACATTATGTGGCTGCGAAAAGGCATTGCAAAATTCAGAGACGTGTGAGAATTGGTCTGTGTATTGTTTTGGAAAGGAAACTTTGTAGATTTGCCTTTAATTTCGAATTGGATCGAATTTCTCTCCAGTCTCTACACTGAAGGTGTAAGCAGAGCTTGAGTGAAACTCTTTGTTGAATGAAGGCAGCAAGAGGAGCCTGTTTGGCCAACTGGCGGAGTACCTGATGTATGGCACCATTGATTTTCCGTGCTTCCTGATAGACTTTCTCCCCACCCCAATGGGGATTCAGCTTCTTCAGCTCTGTGGCTAATCGGTTATGCTCCCGGACAAACATGGTATGAATGGCCGTCAGCCCCAGATTTTCAGTGACTCGCTTGTCCCCTGCAAAATTAAAAACATCTCTCTTAATTGTAGCAGACGTCCCAAATGTTTACATTTCTAAGGGAAGTGAGGAAATGAGTTAACCCTCTTTTCTGCTGTATAATTCTAATTCTTGTATCCGGCAGCACAGGAACCACCTTCCACTGAATCAGACCAGCGGTCCATCTAGCTCAGTAGTGCCTGTACTGGCTGGCAGCAGCTGTCCAGGGTTTCAGGGGTGGGACATTCCCAGCTCAGCATGGAGACTCTGATGACTGAACCTGGGGTACTTTTGCATGCAAAGCAGGTGCTCTGCTGCTGAGCTATGTGCCTTCCCCCAAAATAAGATTCCAGTCCTCATTGTTCTGAGAGTCCCCGAACTAAACATCCAATTTGAGGACAGTATCAAGTTGATCTGCAGCTCACTCTCAACTAGGGATGGACAAACCTGTCAATTTCTTTCCGTTTCCCGTTCTTCCAACCTTAAATTCAGTTCTCCCCATTTGTGCATCTGTCTGCAAAGCCCTGACGAAAACTCACGAGCATTTTAGTATTTCTCCTCACGTACACATTTTGCCTAACGTTTTAGCAAACGATTTCTCCTAATACGATGCATTTTTCTGTTATTTTCACTAATGCATCCTTTCCCCCTAATATACATACTTTTGCACACATTACTTGCTTGGAGAACTGCACTGTGAGATTTGGAGAATTTCACATGGCTTTTCCAGTTTGTGAACCTGTAAACCAAACTGAGCTTCTCTCCCGTCTCAACACAATTCATGCTCTGGCCATGACGTACCAGCTTTGAAACACGGGATGTTGGCCGTTCTGTTTGTGTGGAGACAGAGGCTGTTGGAATTGTTCTCAAAAGGAAGGAAGCCCAGGCCAGCATCTGTGAAGTTCTGGTTGAGCGCCATTAAGCCCAGCGAGTTGCTCTGGTTCCGGAGACTCTTTGCCAGAGGGTCCTCGCTCCCGTAGACCATGCTGGCATCCAGGAATGATGTGATGGCATTCAGCTGCTCACGGATAAACGTTGTGGGATTGCACACGGGGGTGGTCCGAATGAAAGGCATGCAGACGCCTGGCTTTTTAATCCGTGGATCTCCAGGGGGGATCTGGAGAAAGCCGTCACCGCATCAAAACCTCCAAGGGCACATTTATGCTATGCAATTTAATTTCTTTCATTTACTAATTGCATCCAGTGCAACATCTCAAAGGGATTTAACAGTGAGTGTGCATATAAAAGAAATAAATGTATAAAAACAATTTCAGGAGCAATACTTGAGGCAGACTGGGGCAAAGATCTCCACTTAAAAGGCTTGGTGAAGAAGGAAGGTCTTTCAACAGGCACCAAAAAGGCAGCAGAGATGGTGCTTGTCTGATATGTAACAGGAGTTCCAAAGGGTAGGGGCCACCACACTAAAGATCCTGATCCTATATTGTACATTCTGAAGGGAGGCCTGCTCCTCCAAAACACAGTGATCAGCTGAGTGATCTTTATAAGGGGTGAGGTGATCTTTTAGGCACTTTGAGCTCTCAGGAAGTTTAAGTAACCTCCAGATAAGAACATAAGAAGAGTGTGGCTGCTGGATCAGGCCACTGGCATATCTAGTCCAGCCTCCTGTTCTCACAGTGGCCAGCCAGATGCTCCAAAGGGAAGCCATCAAGCAGGACCTGAGCACAACAGCAACTCTCCTCTCCTGCAGTTTCCAGCAAGTGGTTTTCAGAAGCATCCCGAAGGAGCGCCTCCAGCATCATCAGCAATGCCGCCCAACAAGATCAGCCTCAAAAGACCTTCTCTCCATCCCACCAGTTAAAACAGCCAAACTGGTGAGGATTAGGGAGAGGGCTTTTTCGATCGTGGCCCCCACCCTGTGGAACTCCCTTTCGAATGATCTCCGTCATGCCCCCTCCATCATGAGCTTCCACCAGGCCTTGAAGACCTGGCTCTTCAGGCAGGCTTTTGGGGTGGGTTAGGTTTTATTATTCTGGTTCGAGATCTTAAATGTTTTAATGTATTTGGATGTTTTATTTTGTACGTTGCCCAGAGTGGCTGGATGACCAGCCAGATGGGTGACTAATAAATTCAATAAATTAATAAATTAATAAATAAAATCCTGTCTCCGACTGTGGAGGCAGAGCACAGCCATCATGGCAAGTAGCCATTGACAGCCTCACCCTCCATGATTTTATCTAATCCTCTGTTAAAGCCATCCAAGTCAGTGGCCGTCACTGCCTCTTCTGGGAGCGAATTCCATAGCTGAACTATCTGTTGTGTGAAGAAAGATGTTCTTTTGTCTGTTCTGAATCTCCCAACATTCAGCTTCATCGGATGTCCACAAATTCTAGTATTATGAGAGGGAGAAAATTGTGTCATGCATAATTTTAGACACTTTTGTCACTCCATCCCCCGGATCTTTCTGTTTGCCCTTACCAGAAACTTATCCTGCTCTACAATATCCTTCTGGAGTGAGGCAACCAGAACTGAACACAGTATTCCAGATGTGGCCAACCATAGATTGATACAATGGCACTATGATATGTTGTTCAGCTTTGAGAAGAGAAGACTGAGAGGAGATAGGATCATACTCATCAAGTCCTTGAAAGATTGCCACACAGAGGAGGGCCAGGATCTCTTCTCGATCATCTCAGAGTGCAGGACACAGAATAATGGGCTGAAGTTGCAGGAAGCCAGATTTCGACTGGACATCAGGAAAAACTTCCTAACTTTTAGAGCGGTATGACAATGGAACCCATGACCTAGGGAGGTGATGGGCTCTCCAACACTGGAGGCGTTGAAGAGGCAGCCGGACAGCCACCTCTGGGGGATGCTTTAAGCTGGATTCCTGCATTGGGCAGGAGGTTGGACTAGATGGCCTTATGGGTCCCTCCCAACTCTACTATTCTATGATTCTGTGACTCCAACTCCAAACACCCCAATGGTCAGGGATGATGAGAGATATAGCCCAACAACATCTGGAGGGCTGCAGATTCCTCACCTCTGATCTGGAAGCTCTAAGAATTTTGGTTAATTAAGAATGTGAGATGATGGATCAATTCAAAGGTCCATCCAATTCATCAGGCAGGATGCTCACAATGGCCAGCCAGGTGCCTCTGAGTTCAACTCCTCCCACCCAGGCTCACAGTTTGTGCTCAAAACACACATAGCAGGACGTCTAATGTGAAATTAGCTCCCTGCTCTGTGGTCCAGAAAACTATATGCCCTTTTCACACTCTGTAAAAGAAGAAAATCACAATCCCACAAAGGCTTAAAAAAGGAAGTTGACACTGATCTAGGGATGGGTGAGAATTTTGATTCAGTTCGCATTTCAAGCTGAATTTATCAAATTTGCACTTTCCAGAACAACAGGAGAACCGAAACCCAGCCCTCCTTTGATATTTGCACTTACTCCAATTTTGCAATGCGATTCTCCAACCATGCTATGTTTACAAAAATGCATATATTAGGGGAAAGTATGCTTATGAGTGAAAATCACATGCAAAAATGCATTAGCTGATGAGAAGAGGCTTGCAAAAATGTGTACAGTAGACAAAACTCCCGACAAAAATGTGTTTATTAGGAGAAATCCGCACTACAATGCTGGAGAATTTTCTTTATTATATTATTATTATTATTATTATTATTTGATATATATATGAACATCAACTAGAACAGAAACATAAACAAGGCCATTCAGGGGTGTTACCCTATTAGAAAAATGAGAAGGCGGATGACGTTACAGGCATCAGCCAATATGGTGCCCAAGAAACTCTCCCTGCTTTGCATACAGCAGTACACTCCTCCCCCCCAGGGGAGTGGCCAGGTATTTAAAAGACTCCATAGCCCTATGACACAAATCTGTCAACGGGCAAATTAAGATAGGCGGCATTTCAAAGAAAACAACATTCCACTTTGTTTGGTCTGACTTTATTAAATATGTCAACGAAGAGGCCAAGGCCCCTGGAATGCCAACAAGATATGCACACCTGTGGAACTCTTCTTAAGTAATTTATATCGCCTTTGAATTTCAAGGCTGGAGTGACTTTGAAACCACCCAATGCCTCAGAATGATTTTTTGGGGGAAGGAAAATGCAAAGGAAAGACTGAGTTTTTATGAGGCAAAAATTTAAAATATTGCAGTTCAAATGTTTGTGTTTCTGAGTATGGTAATTTCTCCCATTTGTTCGATCTTTTACTTCCTGAACATGTTTGCTTGATCCTGGATCTTTTTAGGATGCTAAAACTAGCTTTTGGTTTATTTATCTCTTTTGTTATGGTTATTGGAAACTCAATACATTATTTTTTTCGACGTAAAAACAAAAAGAAAAAAAGGGCGTCAGCAGTCGCCAGGGTCTCGCCAACACTGCACTTTACATTATGTCTAGCCACCTTGAAAGCCAGTGGTGCTCTGCAGATAATTTGGACTGTAACTCCCATCAGCCCCAGGGGGGCACCAGGTTGGTAAAGGTGGCTGGAAACAAATGGTTGACAAGGGATGAAGGGGCAGGTGGCCTGGGCCCCCAGTGCAAAAGACCTGACCTCACCCTCCAAAAAAAGCCCACCCACCCCTGTCTCACTCTAAGAATCTCTAGTGCAGAATTTTCCATTACCTTAATTGGGAAGCAAGGCGGTGCATAATTGCAACTGGTGTCACATTCAGCCTCATGGTTCTGGATGCTGGTTTGAGTCATGGGGGCTAGGTCCATGTCGTGGTCAACCCACTGGCCCCAGTGCATGAAGGCCAGTGAGCGTTCCTGGTCGTCCGTGGTGTCCTCATTGGGGGTGGCGATGATCTCGTTGGATACCTGCCGTACCTATGGGGAAAGCACCCAAAGGCCACAGCTCAAGAAACCTCACAGTGCAGCCCCACACATGGAAAGCACATGTAGCACATGGACACAGCTAGAGATGAGTGCCAGGGGGAAGAGGCTGGCCCATGAAGGGCCCACTGTCCCCAACCATCTCCCATTTTGTTTAGTGTCCTCTACACCAAACTCTGACTACTGCGTCCTGCTCAGTGAGACGAATGGCCATCTGTGGCCATGTGGCAACAGCCCTTGCATCCCTGCCCAAAACAACCCCATGATTGGTTCACCACCTCAGCCATCCATCCCAATGCCCCCCCAATGCTGCTGTTTCTCAATAATGTCTCCCAAGAAGCCAGACGACCACCCAGGTCCTTACCAGTGGGAGAGGATGTCCGTGATAAAGTTGACCCTGGATGAGACCCCTCGGAAGAGACACTCCGTCCTCATACTCTGCTGGAAGCCAGCGGGCGTACCCGTGGTTGGATGCACCAAAATGAGGATGCTTCCTAGAGCGGGAAAAGGAGGACATTCGTTTGGAACTTCTCCTCTGCCTTGTGCATGAAGGCTGTTCTGGATGTGGACAAACTGGCATGAGGCAAATTTCGCAGTAAGTCCTTACCTGTTGTTGCATTCTCCGGTGATGGTCCGGTAAGGGCTGTCCATTGGACACCGGATTGGGCGAATCAGGTAGTCGCAACCGGTGGCCCTGGTGATCATTTCTTTCTGCTTGCTGCTCAGCACATCTAAACAAAAGATCAGTCAGAAAAGCAAACGTTGTTGACTAATTGCTTTTGTGTTGGAAACAATGCCTGAAGTCCTTTGGTTTCAACAGATCTTCTCCGAGTATGTGTGACTAATGTTGGCTATCGCCCAACATAAACAGCTAAAAAAACAATAAATTGGCAGCAGATAGCTCACCTGCTATTATTATAACAACAACAACAATCATCATCATCATTCCAAAGCCAGCTGTGTCATAAAACCATTAAGAGAAAGGAAGCTGGGACAGATTTTTTTTTTAAAGCCCGTTTTAAAGAGCTGGTCAAATTGCACCACTGTGGGTAGAGAGCTCCATAGTGGTGGAGCCATCACTGAAAAGGCACTCTCTCTCTCTTGCTTCCTAACCTGATTGGTCTTCCAAAGAGAGCCTCTGAAACAGATCTCAACACGTGGGCAGCTTCATATGCATGCAATTGTCCTTCAAGTCCTAAGCGTTATTAGCTGTGATAGGAATAGAGCCTCCATGCTCCAAGAAAGTCTGACTCAGAGCACCAGATTTGGGGAGATAAACAAGAAGAAGGGGCTGGTGCTTTCATGCCCTGCCTGTGGGCTTCCCAGGGGCATTTCATTGGCCACCATCGGAAACAGGGTGCTGAACCAGGTTGACTTTTGGTCTGATCCAGCTGTGTTATGCTCCTATGCAATTTAATGCTTCCTTGTTAACTGTGGCAGTGCCAGCACTCCTGAACTTCCTTTTGGCAAGGCACTGCTGTGGGTTTTCCTTGCCTGAGCTCTGGCTTCTATCTGGAACATAACAAGAGGCTAGTCCTCAAGGACCTACCTGAATCCACTTGCTTTTCAACCCATTTGCCAAAACAGAAGTGGGGGGAGGGGGACTGGATCCTGCCAGAGGGCCAAATTCCTACCTCTCCCACCCCTTTGGACCATGTTTGACAGATAGGCGGGCTGCGCACCTGTCAGTCACCTGACATCACAGTGCCATCAGGTGACCTGTTTTCCTCTGCCTGCATGGTTTGAAATCAAACTGCACAGGCAAAGGCACAGCCCTTTGCAAGCACCGCCAACCAGCTGATGCCTTTCAGCCACTTGCGTGTTTACCTGCCCCAGGTAGAGTTGGTATGCTTGGCCAACAGCCTCACTGGCCAAACAGGGAGGCCTAGTAGCCTTGAATAGGCCCACAGGCTGGAGGTTAAAGACTTTACTCAACTAATCATGATACCTGTGATGTTGAACGGCCTGTGCCAGACCATCTGCACTTTCTTGTTCAGGATATCCAAAACTGTCTCCATGTAACTTGCAGCTCGGATTGCATTCCTGGTGCCTGCCACCGGCTCCTTTAAATGTTTCAGGAAATCAGAGGGGGTGGCATGGGTCTTTTTCAAGTTCTCCTTTGCTCTGGAAAGAGAAGTACATTGATCACTTGCATAGATCACCCGAGGATGAGAGGAGGCTGTGTGTCCTCTCTTTGTGTGTCTGCATGCTTCTGCGCATGCAAGCAAGAGCGTGGGGTGCCTAGAGATGTGAGGTCCTGGGGGAGGAAGCAGAAAAAATGGGGGGGGGAGTTTTTTCCCCTAAAGCCTTTTTTGGTTTTGCTTTCTGGAAAACTAAAAGCAAACTCCCCAGAAAAAATGGGAAAACCCAGGGGGGTATATGTCTGTATTTTCCCATCCTCCCACCCCCCAGGCCTTCATATCTCTGGGTGCCCATTCATAGGGATGGCTGAATCTGTCAATTTCTGTTTCCTCTTCTCATTTTCCAATCTTAAATTCAGTTCTCCACATTTCTGCATCAGTTTGCAATTTTGTAATAAAATCCTCATGAAAATTTGTCAACATTTTAGGGGAAATTTATCCTAGTGAACACATTTTATATGCAGTTTTGAGTAATGTAAACATTTCTGCAAGCAATTTCTCCAAATATTATGCAACTGTGTATGTTAGATTTACTAATATATGTGTTGTTACGCATATTCCCCCTCTAATATATGTATTTTTGTCTAAACCGACTGGTGAATTGCATTGCAAAATTCAGAGAACTGTGAATTTTGAAGGTTAGTTCTGTTTCAGTTTGCATATTTGAGAATGTGAATTAGCATGTTTCTCATTAAAGTGCCAAATTTCATCCCTACCCATACCCACTTTTGCCATACTCTCCCCTGATAGCTTCACTGAACTGATAAGTGCATAATGATAGCTTTATCCCACTAATGTTCATTTCTATGTTTTGCTAATCCAGCCAATGAAATGGCTCACAGGTTCGCTTAACAATCAAAGCTGTTTAGAAGTCTGTTGCCTGAAGCAAAAAATCTGAGCACACTAACAGGAGGTACAGATCGGGGTGTAGGGGGAATGGAAGCAAAAAAGTAAAAGCAATGCATCCAGCATTATCACTTTTTGGTTATTACTTTTTTTAAAAAAAAAACACCTTGTTTACTTGTGTGTGTGTGGGGGGACCCTGTCCTGTTCTTTCATCATTCATTCATCATTGCATTCATTTCATCATCCTATCATGAAAAAAACACTAAAACAAACTCAATGGACAATTACCTGGCTCAATAACTTGTAAATAAAAGCCATCAGGAAATATATGGAGATAATGTCAACAGTACTGTTGGTCAGCAGACCATCACACCATCGTTAC
This sequence comes from Rhineura floridana, assembly GCF_030035675.1. Lineage (NCBI taxonomy): Eukaryota > Metazoa > Chordata > Lepidosauria > Squamata > Rhineuridae > Rhineura > Rhineura floridana. The sequence continues at coordinate 1,419,018 of NC_084500.1, read as the reverse complement.
AGGAGACAAAATCAATGATATAACTTTTGTAAACAATAGCGGATCTGGGTGGAAGAAACCTAATTCAACGAAGTGCGAACTGCCACAGACGGGGACATTGTAACTGTCCAACAGACCACAAGTGGCACAAAATACCACAGCAAATCACATCCTTAGTGATGACTGGAAGGTGATTAAGTAAACAAGGAAGGAAGGAGCAAGCAAGCCGCTCTGTGCAGTTTTAGACAAAGGAAACTCACCTCTCCCGGGAGAACTTGTATGCTGCATCCACCAACTGCTTGGCTTTGTTAATGCTGCTTAGAAGGTCGGGATCAGTCAGTGTCTTGGAAGCCAATGCTTTCGAAGAGAAAGAGCCAATAATGTCAGCTCAAAAGGCCCCGGGGTCCAGGATCTTACTTCTAGTTCCCACAGAAGGCAACCAAATTTCAGATACAAGACCATGAAGGCAAAGCCTTCTCCCACCATCACAGTCAGAGGTAGACTGCTTCTGAAAATGGAGGATCCATTTAGCTGTCATGGTTTGCTGACAGACTTCTCCTCTTCTTCTCCCTGCCTCCCCTGCTTCCTCCTCCATGACTTTGTCTCATGTCCTTTAAAAGCCAGGCCTTTTCTAAGCCATATGCATTGATGGCACAACACAATGGAGTCTTGCAAGTCACGTTTATAGGACTTCCTGCCTGACATTTTTCACTAGCCCACAAATGCTTATGTTAAATAGTCATTGTTCCACTTGGCAAAATTTTCCCTTCCTGGTGACCTTGCCAATACTCTTAACTCACCATAGGCGAGTGGCTATTTGTAGGCCTTAATCTGAGAAGCCCTCTTTGGGTTTGGTTCCATTCACGTACCAAGCTCTGGCAGCTTGACCCTCCTCACCCCAATCACAGATCTCCTCAAAGATTTTCATAAATCCAAGCAACTTCCCCCCTCTGAACCCCAAAAAGAACGCACAAACTCTACAAGAGAAGACAGCATGCCAGAAAAAATGAAGGCAGCTCCGTGGACAAGAGTGCCATGCACATGCTTCAACAAGAAAACTGAAAAGAAAAAGAACTGTTCAGTGATTCCTTTCCAGGACCCTACCACACCCTTGAAAGAGCATCAAGGATTTGAAGCGTTACCTTCCGGGGATGATTCAGATGCAGGCAAAATGCCAAAGGCCACCAAGAGGCTCAAGAAAGTGATGGGTCGCTTCATCTCTGGAAAGGAAAAGAGGGGGGGGCTGAATTCTGAGTAGGGCTACTAGCAGCTCATATTTAAGGAGGGAAATAATACCTTAAAAAAAAACCTTGCAAAAACTATTTACCAAAGCCAGAGGTGGACTGTGGGTATATAGCATGGGTTGTATCCCATGTAAGTCCAACTCAGAGTAGACCCACTGAAACGAATAGGCATGACTAGCTTCCTATACACAGGAAATGGCATTGCTCAGTGGCAGATACTCTGCCTTCTTTCCTTGTTTTGCAAAAGGTCTCAGGTTTAATCTCCCGGCATCCCTAGCTAAAAGGTTCCCAGCTTCCTAGACTGAGGAAGGTACCTGGAGAGGCCAGGTGGATCAACACCTGGGCCTCTGCACAAGGTAGCTTCAGATCAGAGCAAAAGCTTTGCAATGAGAAGGTCCCAGGTTGAGATTCCAGTGGAAGGAGCACAGGCAGCCTAACTGAGGAAGTCTTCTCCTCAAGACCCTGAAGGGCTACAGCCAGTCAGAAGGGGCAGCAGGTGGCAAGATCAGTGGAAGCCAACCTGGTGCCCTCCAGATGTTGCTAGACTACAGATCACCATCCCTGAGTGGGGCTGATGGGAGTGAAGTCCAGCAACATCTGGCAGGTGCCAGGTTGGCCACCCCAGAGCTAGACGGACCAGTCATCTGGCTGCCTCAGATGGTCCTGGGGATGGCCAGCAGCTCATCAGAAGAGCACATTCTTTGCAAGCAGACCTCAACCTCTCTGTCTAGCCAACCTGCCAGCCAAGATAGTCCCAGGTTAGATGGCGCCAAGCATCAAACTCTGGACCAGGCAACTTCCGAAGCTCGTGAAGAATCCGGAGGTGGTGCCGAAAAGGCCAGGTCAGCGGGCAAAGCTGTACGGGAGGAGAAGATGGGATGGATCCACTTGGCAGTGGTGAACCCTTCCTCTGCCTCCTGAAGCGAGGAGGGCACAAAAGGGGTGATCAGGAGCCATGTACCTCACCTGCCTGTCTCCACTCCAGGCTGTGGGCATTGCCTGGGTGACAAATGCTTTTATAGTCTCTCCTCTGCAAGTGTGGTTTTCCGTGTGACCAGGAAGAGGAGAAAACACACACATACACACCCCTCACGTCGGTTTGGGCCAAGAGGAAATATTTGCTGGTCTCTTCCTGGATCAAACAGAGGAGGGCCACTTCCTTGTTCTTGGGGGCTGAAAGGCCAGTTTACGATGCACTGCAGGTGGGAGGAGGTTCTACCAATGTGAAGCACAACTTTCATCTCAAGGAGCATGAAGTCTTACGCTGCTCCAAAATATGCAAAAATCTGTCTGTCAGAAAAGTCTGTGTCTTTCGTTCCTGGTTAGGGTGACTCTGCCAATTCTGGTTTTTCTGAGCTTCTCAGTTTTCCACTCTTAAATTCTTAAACTCTCCCCATTTCCACATCAGTTTGTGTGTTGTTTTTTTTAAATCCTCATGAAAATTCAGCAGCATTTTAGTGCAAATTTATCCTGATATATGCCTTTTTGCAAAGCAGTTTCCCCTTATATAATAATGCATTTTTGTATACTGTTTTCATGGATATATATGTATTTTTATCCACATGACTTGGCTGGAGAACTGCATTGAAAAATCCATAGAATGGCAGATTTCAATTTCATTGGTTTCAATTCATGTACTGTTTCAGAAACTGCAGATACGATTGGTTTGCCTTTAAAGGAGAACAGAGTCTAATTTTTCCTCCATCCCTACTCCTGAGGCATTCTGAGTAAAACTCTCTCCCTTCATCCAAAGGGACATTATCTTTACAAAAAAGTAAGGCAAGTAGATCTCCTGGCTCCTTACCATGGCCCCAAAATGTCTTTGTGTTTGTCATAAGGCAGATGATGTGCTCAAAACTACTTCAAAATCTGTGACTGCCAACACAACGTAAGTAAATCTCACTGAGTCCAATAAGACTGTGTAAGTGTACGCTGGGGATGGAAGGAACTGTCAGTTTCCATTCTCTCCGTTTCTCATTTTTTCCAATCTTAAATTTAGTTCTTCACATTTCTGCACTTTAAAAAAAAATCCTCATGACAATTCTTCGGCATTTTAGTGTGAACTTGTGCTAATACACACCTTTTGGTATGCAGTTTTATTTTCCCTTTAAAAACCTGCATTTTTGTCAACATTGGTTGAAGCACGGCCTTGCAAAATTCAATAATTCAAAATTCACTTCAAAAGCTCAGCAAAGGCACCCTCACTAACGTTTCACATTTATTGGCGTGACTGAGACAAAAGTACATAATGGATGGAAAGCATATTTGAAGGAAACAGAATAGGTTCATATTTGGTTAAACCAAGGCAAACAATATAGACATTTAAAATCAATATCAAAGTTTCTAACGAAGCTTTTCCATTGCAAAGAACTTGCACAGCAGGAGGAGGAGCAGCGCCAGTTCCCATCAGCCCCAGCCAGCATGATCAATGGTCAGGGATGATGGGAATTGTGGTCCTGCAACATCCAGAGGGCTGTAGGTCTCCCACCTCCATCATAGAGTAGCTGGTATGCAGAGGTAGACTGCCTCTGGATAGGGAGATTCCATTTAGGTCTCATGGGTGACGTCTATCAGGTTCAACGCCTTGCATTCAAGAGGCAGCTGGACAGCCATCTGTCGGGAATGCTTTGATTTGGATTGGACTTGATGGCCTTATAGGCCCCTTCCAACTCTACTATTCTGTTATTCTATCTAGTCCAGAATCCTGCTTCCCACAGAATATCTTTAATACAGATATTGGGAAACTACGGCCTTCTGGGCGTTGATAGATTCCCATCAGCCCCAGCCAGCATGGCCAGTGGTCAGGGGTGATGGGGTGTAGTCCAGCAACAACTGGAAGGCCACAAACTCTCTACCCAGGGCTTACAAAATGGTTTGTCATTCTGCTTCTCAAAAATAAAAAAATGCTTCACCCAGAACAGCACTGAGCTGTCACATCTGGCTGGGTCCTGAATGGGCCCCTTCAAGGCACTCTGTTTGCATGCTGAAGGGATGCATCAAAGGGCTGGCCTCCACAGGCATGTCCCTTGCTCACTGTGAGGTTAAATTATGATTTTGTGCCAGAAAGTTGCATCTGAAAATCCCCTTCAGCTGACCAAAGTTCAGCTGAAGGGGATTTTCAGTCGCAATTTCCAGATTTGCATATCGTGGCTCCACGTAGCGTTCAGTTTCCTGCAATGTGCTTTTATTGGAAGCGCCTCTGCTTGCATTTGAGAAATCAAGGAGTTTGGAGAAGGGCCAAAGGGTGGAGCCTTTGCTTTGCATGCTGAAGAGCCCAACTTCAGTCCCTCGCATCGCCCCGTGCCCGAAGCCCTGCAAAGGGCCACTGCCAGACTGCATAGAAAATACGGAGATATTTAGACCACCGGCTTGATTTAAATAGGAACATCGCTTCCTACCTTCCTGTTCCAGAAGTGCAGGGTCCCTTCATGATAGTCACAGCCATGCCCCCTCGCCCCTTTTCTGCTGGTGGGTTTAGATCCTTGTTAATGCCTAGGAAACAAAAAGCATGCAAGAGAAGAGCTCTGAGAAAAGTCTTCTCAGTGTTGGACTCACCTCCATTCACTCTGGCTGTCTCCAAGCAGCAGGAAAGGACAAGGAAGCAAGTTAGAAGACTCTCCTCAGTGGCTAACACCCTCCCCTTTCAGGCTGATTGGCTCATAGGATGCTGGAGATGTAGGGACCCTACTGGAACCTTGCTCCCAAAAAAGGAAAGTCCCACCGAGATCCCACACAACGACACCCCGGCCTTAATGTAGCTGCTGTACATTACCATTGTAACAAGATCCTTGGGAAAGGAGGTTCGTTTTATCAGTGCTCACCCTACGTGGAATGCTGAATAACCTGCACATCAGTCCAAGGGTCTTATTAAATCCAGGGCAAGAGGGTGTCCCTTGAACTGTCTCCCCCCTTTTTGTGGTTCTTCCAGAAGTTGGCTCTCAGAAGAGCCTGCCGGATCGGGCCAACGGGGCTGGACTAGATGTTCTCACAGTGGCCAACCGGATGCCCCAAAAGGGAAGTCTGCAAGCAGGACCCGAGCACAAGAGCACTCCCCCCCCACAGTTTCCAGCAACTAGTGTTTAGAAGCATACCTCCTCTGACTATGGTGGCAGAGCACAGCCCTCATGGCTAGTAGCCACTGATAGCCTTTTCTAATTTGTCTAATCCCCCTCCAAAGCCCTCCAACCTAGTGCCCATGACTGCCTCTCATGGGAGCAAATTCCATAGTTTAACTATGTGCTCCTCAATCTTTCAATTCTACATGATGGGGGGGGGAGTCACAGTGTTGGGGGAGTAGGAGGCATTTCTAGGGGGGAGTCTGGGGTCCCAAGCTCTGGGTCTTTTGCACTCTCCTATCAATCTTGCCTAACTGAGCATGCTGAGGTCACCAATGTGGCACCCACAGGCACACATGTGCCCACAGAGAGCTTCCCTGGTGCCCACAGGGTCTCCTCCTGGAATTCAATTGTAGCCAATAAAAAAAAACCCTTTGCATGTTGGTGCCCCAACAGTTTTCCTTGTCTGCAAATGTTCAGCCCCCAAAAGGTGGCAACGGCCAGAGCTTGGCAAAGTTACTTTTTTGAACTACAATTCCCATCAGCCCCAGCCAGCATGGCCACTGGATTGGGCTGATGGGAGTTGTAGTTCAAAAAAGTAACTTTTCCAAGCTCTGTGCGGCCACCGAACAAGCAGAAAGGAGATGTAACTAATACCGAGACCTTACTAAGGGCCAGAGTTTTAACTAAGGAGAACATGATTCTTGATATAGAATCATAGAATAGTAGAGTTAGAAGGGGCCTATAAGGCCATCAAGTCCAACCCCCTGCTCCGTGCAGGAATCCAAATCAAGATATACCTGCAAAGTCCAGTTTTGAAAGCAACAACTGTGCTGCTTTCAAAACTTCAGCTTAAGCTGAAATCCTTTTGGCCAAGGACCCGGAAACTGAAAGGGAGGCTGACTTTGAAAACATGAGCTCTCTTTTTGAATATCGGATCCCAACTACACTTTTAAAAAAGGACAACTTTCCTCATGCTTTCAGAGGTTGCCTAAGAGCTCCCAGGGGCCACTGAAGAGGAAATAAGACATTTTTTTTCTTTAGCAGATAACATTGCTACCTTTCTGGAAGTCAACGGGGCAGGAAAGGGACAATGGGTAGCTCTAAACTGGCATGAGTCAGAGAGCAAAAACAGGAAGTAGGACTTTCTTGTTAATGTTGACAGCCTGTTTAGGACAGCCGCTATGTACACTGAATCAGGTCACAGTGCACTTATCAGTGTGGTGACAAATTCAGAAGTGCAGGGTGTCTTCCTGATAAGAACAGCCACACCCCCTCACAGCCAAACCCCCTTCTAAAATTATACAACCTTCTTGGATTATACAATAATCTGGCCAGGCTTGAATGCTGCTTTCTGCTTCTCTATCACTGCCATCATTTGACTGTCATTTCTCACTGTCAGAGATATTGCTTGAATTACTGGGTTCAGCGTCTACACATTTATCTCCTGCAGCTACCAAACTGCTTGATGACGTAGATGGGATACTATCCTCAGGATTCACCGTCACTTCTGCAGTTACAGAATTTTCCCTCTCTATAACTTATCTTGGCTTTTTGAAGGAGGAACTAAAAAAGGCATGCTTGCACTTGACACTCATTGAAAAAAGTAAGCAACCCAGGACCTCCCGAGACCCCAGACGACTACAATTTCTAGGACGCATTTTAACAGCAACAGACCAACACCAAATATTTCACTATGTATTGCCAGTACCTTTTCAGCCAATTCTCTGCATCCATAAGGACTAGAAACTTGATGTTCCTTTTTAAAATGAAAACCAAGATAATCAGTAAGAGGCATTCTGCATCACCTTTTAGGCTTTGCCCTGAGCCACCTTCAGTTTGCAGCCATTTTCACAGCCCACCCACCTCAACTACCTCTGAGCGACTGAGCTCTGAACGCCTCTAGCACTAAACAGGGAACAATTAAAAATGGGATAGCGAGGAACTCCCAAAAGGAAATGCTAAACTAGGGCTTAGAGCAGACTTTGCCAGCCTAGCACTCTCCGTAGGAACCTGCTGCATCAGGCCAAATGCACATCTAGTCCAGCATCTGGTGCTCACAGCGGGCAACCGGTTGCCCACAGGATGCCTGCAAGCAGGACCGGAGTGCAACAACTCTTCCCTGCTGCAGTTTCCAGCAACTGGTATTTGGAAACATACCACGTCCGACTGTAGGGTCGGAGCACAGCCATCGTGGCTAGTAGCCATCGATAGCCTCCTCCTCCTCTATAAATGTGGATTTCTCTAACCCTCTTTTAAAGCCATCCAAGTTGGTGGCCATCACTGCCTCTAGAGGGAGCAACTCCCACAGTTCAACTCTGTGCTGTGTGAAGGCCTTCCTGTCACCCGTCCCGAATCTTCCAACATCCGGCTTCGTTGGATGCCCACAAGCTCTAGTGCAGCCTTTCCCAATCTTGGAGTCCCCAGATTATGCTGGACTAGTTTCCAGAATTCCTAACTGGGGCTGATGGGAGTTTTAGGCCAACATCTGTGGACCCAAAGGCTGGGCAAGGCTGTTCTAATGTTATGAGAGGGAGAAAAACTTTTCTCTCTGGACTCCACCTCTCAGACCATTGGCCAACACATCTGGCTCCTCCTGACCTCTCAGTTCTCCTTCTAGCCCTGCTCGGGATCTCTGCTCCTCAAACTCTCCGCTTCTTACCAGTTCCTGGGTTGTTTGCTCTTTAGCTCAACTTCGGCCATTTTCTCTTGCTGCTCCAGATTCCTGGAATTGTCTCCCGCGGTACTTGCAGACTGCTCCCTCCCTTATTTAAAAACCTTCCTTTTTTCCAAAGCTTTTGGAATTTCGGCATGGAGGGTTTTTTTCCCTTCTATAATTTGAATACAGATCCTCTGTGGCGCAGAGTGGTAAGCGGCGGTAACGCAGCCGAAGCTCTGCTCACAGCCGGAGTTCGATCGCATCGGAAGGAGGAAGTCGAATCTCCAGTAAAAGGGGTCAAGGTCCACTCAGCCTTCCATCCATCTGTGGTCGGTGAAATGAGTACCCGGCGTATGCTGGGGGGTAAAGAAAGGCCGGGGAAGGAACTGGCAATCCCACCCCATATATACGGTCTGCCTGGTAAATGTCGCAAGACGTCACCCTAAGAGTCGAAAACGACTCGCACTACAAGTGCGGGGACACCTTTACCTTTATAATTTGAATGCCGGGACTAAGCGTATTTGAAGTCCTCACTTTGCCCTCTGTTTGTTCCCCTTCCTTCCTTTGCTGTCCTCGTTTTATGTAGATTGTACACCCTTTTCTATTGTTTCATTTCGTGTGCAGCGCCAACATCATCATCTGGAGGGCCACAGCTGGTTCCCCACCCCACTTACCAGTGGTTAATTAACCAGGTCCAGCATTGTGTTTTTATTTTATTTATTTGTACATTTATATCTCGCCCTTCAAATAAATTTTTCCAGAGTGGTTAGACTTAATGCCATAAATAGGATTGTGCAGATAGAGACATCAATAGCAAAAATCCAAGTAGTTTTATTAAGGCGTTACAAAAGGTAGTGTTTTTGTTTTTACACAAGCTTATTCAGAGTAGAGTTGTATACAAACAGCTATTTTTTAAAAAGTAAGATAAACACAAACACGCAAGGACACACACACACACCCTTCATATTCCCCAAGACTGGTGTTATTTAAGGTTATTATCAGCCCAGCTGCTGAGCGCCCTCCGCAGCCTGGCTGCTTGCCTCTTGAGCGTAGACTGGGAGAGGTTCCGAGAGCGCAGCTGCGCAGCCCGCAAATTCTGTGCCATCACCTGGTAGTAGTTCATGATGGCTTGATCTCTGCAGAGAAGAAGGAAAGCGTGTTAAGAGCCACAATTGTCGAGATGGACAGAAAGGACTGCTGACAACACCTGTAAGACGAGGGAAGACACAGCCCAAGGAATATCGCCTGCTTCACAGGCAAAAAGGAAATGTTTCCAAATGGCACCAGACACAACTTTGGGAAGATGTCAAGAGCTAGTCTGTACTGACAACAAATCAGTGTTTGCGTCTTGGGCTGACATTATATATATAAATAGTGCTTGTTTCGTATAAGTCCCTCACTTCCCCTGCCATTGGCTTACTTGCTGTGATGTCACAGCATATTCATGAATATTCAGCTGAAGGTATTAGCATGGTGAAGGACATGAACGGTCCATGTTGGGAAGAGCACGGAGCTAGCCCAAACAGCGTCTCTTTGCACAAATATGTCAACTCGAGCTACCAGCCCCTAAGTTCACAAAAATGCATAGGGTCCTAGAACTATCATTATTTACTTAAAATGTTTATATCCTGCCTTTCCAATTGAAAGCACTCAAGACTGCGAAGAAAACAGCATTCATCATCATAACATTACTGGGGATGCAGAAAAGACATTCAAGGTTAGGCAAGGCCTTGTAGCGCCACGGCGGCTACCATGCTTCACGATCTCCGTTAGTCTAGCTGCTGGGTGAGCGGTAGAGTTAGTAGGTAAGAACCAGAATGAAAGAGAGCTGTTTGCTTAGATTGTCCTTTTCAAACTAGCGTTGTGCCCCCCCCCAAATTCTCAAAACATTTTCTCCCCCTATGAAAGGGGCTCCCCTCTTCCTGCCCCATTCTTAGGGTATACTTGAGAATTTCTGTGCGGTTTTAGAGCTAACCTCATCATTGCATGGTCACCAAGGCGTGTTGTTTTCTGTCCAGGAAACCTCTCTCCAGCCCTCTGCAGCCTCCCCGGCTGCCCGTGCTTCCTGATGGTTCCCTCGTGCTTCCCCCGACTTGCCACGCTTCCTGAAGTCCCATGGGAGGAGTCACTTCATGATGTCTTTCCCTGAGCTTTGACTGGAGCACGGAAAGCCGGTGGGGAGGCTGCAGACCGGAGGCCGCTGGGGAGGTGATTTGTAGAGTGGAATGAAAAACAACTCACAAACACTCCATGGCCACCTCAAAAGTAAGGTAAGGTAAAAATCATGCACCCCACCCAATACCAGTTGAAAGGAGCTCCCTACCCCTGAAGAGCTGCTGATAATTAGAGGTGCAAATTATCGAGCTAGACAGGCCAACGCTCTTGCCCAAGAGAAGACAGCCTCATGTATGACCACAGACTCCCCTGCAATGGTGTTGACGGCGATGCAGCCCAACACCCCGCGTGAGCTAAACTCAGCGATGGCTAGTGCCCAGCTGGGACTGGCAGAGCAACAGACACGAAGACTAACAATAGGTGAAGCCGGGTCCGCTGGTCCATGTCAGTGGGGCAGTGGAATCTGCTCCAGGTTTCAGCCTGAACTTTCAAGGAGCTGTTCACGGTGCTGAAACTAAAATCCGGAGCGGATTCCACTGACCCGTTGACATGGAGCCAGCGGCTGCGACTGGAAGTCAGAAGGCAAGCAGGCAGGGGGCTGGCTGAGGTTGGTGTGGCCTCACTCGTCCTAATGGCCCAGGCTCCACTAGCTTAACTGCCCCCCTCAAAAAAAGAACCCTCTACAAACACACAACCTGGCACAGTTTAAGGTCTTTAAGTTTAAGACTGGCAAACGCACAAGTTTTATTTAGGGGGGTAGCTATCACAGAAAACAAGGGGGGAAGGAATGAACAAGGGCTCCAGTTTGGCATGCATGTATCCTGCTTAAAACAACTGGTTTTCTCCATGCAGACAACATGTGTGTTAAGGAATATTCCAAGCAAAAAAACCCAAAGACAAACACGTTTTACCTGGGTGGGTTTTTTTTCCTCCTCAGTTAGACATGAGAGAAACTGTCATATCGCTAGGAGATGGAAAGAATATAGGGTTTGACAGGCTGACAATGGTAACTGGTTCTAAACTGGCCTGAATGGGCCACAGTTTTGATGCTACTAGATCTTTGGTCAGCAACTTGCTGCCCTCCAGGAAATCTCAAGATGGGGTGTTCTGCTGTCAAGCCCCAACACCACACCCCTGAAGGTAAAAACATCAGAAAATCCTGCTGGATCAGGCCAGTGGCCCATCTAGTCCAGCATCCTGTTCTCAGTGGCCAGCCAGAAGCCCCAAAGGGAAGCCATCAAGCAGGACCTGAGTGCAAGAGCACTCTCCCCCCCTGCAGCTTCCAGCAACTGGCATTTGGAAGCATCCTGCCTCTGACTGTGGAGGCAGAACATAGCCATTTTGGCTAGCAGTGCACCCCTGCATAGGCTTCTTTTCACCTCTGGATTGGCAAGTGGGAGCTAAACAGAACCATGGAGCTGGAAGGGACCTCAAAGGTCATCCAGTCCAACCCCCTGCTGCTGCCAGCGATCCACTGCTACAACATCCTTGACAGGTGCTCATCTAGCCTCTACTTAAAAATCTCTAAACGAAATCATTTCAAAAGGGGATCAAGTGGAATTTCATAACTGGAGACTTCACTGAAGGGGTAGATGTTGGGTGGCAACTCCCCTCAACCTACATGAACCAGGAACAATAGGAGGCATTGTCCATGACATCTGACGGGCGACATCACATTGGCTACACCTGCCTTAAGGCTTCTGTGGTTTCTCCAAGCCTGTTTCAGATGCAAGCCCCTTGGGGCAGGGATCTATCATACCTGTCCTTTGCAGACACATGACAATCGATAAACAATCCAAGCGAAGGGAATACTCATAAACACAACTGGCCATTTTCACCAGCTTCAGGGAAGGGAAGAAGGGGGGAATTTTTGTGGGGTGGGAGTGCTCAGAGGGAATTCAGAACCTTGGACAGTTCCTTGAGAGTTCGGTCTAAAACCCACTGCCCCGTCGGCATACAGCCAGCTGCTGTCCCTGGGACTGCTTGCTTCATCCCCAAGCATATTTAAAAAACAGATCATGTGGGGGGAAAGCCCTCCACGTCCAGCTTTAGGTGTCTTTCAATGCAACCAACAGAGGCAGCAACCAGGTTCTGAGATGTTGTGGAACCCCCAAACTGCTCAGGGTCAGTGCAGATCAGCAATGGTGTGTGCGTGTAATCGGGCAGGATCCACGAGGGAAGTGACTGAGAAAGTTTGGTGCTGATAAGCCTACAACCCCGATCTGCGGAACTGGCATTTTTACCATTTATTTATTTTATTTATTTTGTTCAATTTTTATACCGCCCAAAGCCAGAGGCTCTCTGGGCGGTGTACAATAAATACAATACAATACATTTAAAATGACAATAATAACACTGAGCGTATATTTTAAACAGTTAACCATCACATAACCCTCGTTTTTCACGACTTGTGAGAAATTGACTTTTCAGTGTGGTAGCACCTACTCTCTGGAACTCTCTGCTTATTGATATTAGGCAGGCACCTTCATTTTACTGGGCTGCATGTGACATTAGTCCTGCTCAGAGTAGACCCATTGAAAATAATGGGCATGACTAAATTAAGTCTATTCATCTTAATGGGTCTACTCTGAGCAGAACTTCATTGAATACAACACACTGTTTTTGAACTCTGCTAAAAACCCACCAGCCGACCCAGACAAGTGATTTTATTATGCATATTTCCTTTTAAAACTCTCTTGGTTTGATTTATATTCTGATCATTTTATTGCCTGCTGTTTCCAAAGTCTGTTTTTATTGCGTGCGTTTTAATAATTATTGTATACTGTTATGCAAGTCCACTTTGAGATTTTTTTTCTTTTTCTTTTTTGATGAAGGGGTACATAAATGTAGCTCAAGAAAACTGCCTCCGTCTGCAAAAGGGCGTACAGACCTGGAAGACGTGAACACAGTTCGGGCCCCCTTCAGGGAATGCGCAAGGCGTCTGAGGAACCACCCCAAAAAGCGGGGAGGGACCTGGAGAACGAGAAGACGCACCCCGCCCCTTGCAACAGCTCACCTCTCTTCTTGGACAATGATGTCGTTGAAGGCCCGAGAGAGACGCTTCAGGTGGCGAATGCCAGTGGAGACCAACTCCACGTTGCAATCAAGCTGCCTGCAACGGTTACAAAAACAGAGAGAGTAAGCAAAGGAGGAGCCTTCAAGTGGAACCCCGGCGGATGCCTGTTTTCTGGGACTCTGTCTCAGCCCTGGAGCTATTGCAGGAGTTGCCAAAAGAGAGGCAGAAAGGACCAGTCCAAACACAATCTGTTACTAGTACGACTACTACTAGCAACTTCCAAGTAGGGCAGAAGCTGCTGCCAGTCAATGCTGGCAATCCTACAGATGGGCCAGTTGTCCAACTCCGTTCCTGGCCTTCCAGCAGCCAGACTAAAGTCAGCCCTTTCAAGCAAAACAGCTGATACTGTTCTTCAGGGAATGAAACCGTCAGGCGCAGAGGTCCCTCTGGAAGACAACGCCCGTGACCTTGAACAAGGGAGCCTGCTGCGGATGAGGGCGACCTCCAGCCAGTGTGTGCGTGTGTGCGTGAATACAGCCCTCCTGACCTCTCTTTTCCGCCCTGCAAGGACTCTCCTCAGGTAGTCCCCCACAATGGCTCTGCTCTACGCCCTCCTGTAAGCCCTTCTGCCTGCTTGGAACGCGTGCCCTAACTGCGATAATCCTGGGTTTGGGACCCAGTATTGATCCAGGGACTTCAGGCAATTAAGCCTATGGAGAAAGGTGTGCACATGCATTATTATTTATTGTTATTATTTATTAAATTTACATCCTGCCCTTCCTCCCAAAGGGAGTATAGAAACCGTTGACTTCTGCCGGGCTGGAATGTTGGCAGTGTCAATCAGCTTGAAACCTGCGACCGGCAGGTGAGGCCTTGTTGGTGGTAGTGGCACTGGGGGCTGCCTGGTTGGCATTGATCCATGACACAGCCTTTTCAGCGGTGGCTCTCCATTTGAGGAATGCCCTCGCTCATAAGATGTGTCTGTCTCCCTCATTATTGACTTTCAGGAAGACTTTAAAAACAAAGGGATCCCCCACCCACACACTCTCCCACCCCTAATTCCTTTCTCCTAACCCCTTGTTGGCCCAACTAGCTCAGCAGACAGCAGGCCTCTTACTTGCCTCCTTTGTCGGGCAGGTGCAGAAGAAGCATACGGGCTTCTCAAGGCTGCAGCCCTCATGGATCTCCGGAGAGGGAGGAGGTCTTTCTGAAGCCGGCAGGAGCCCTGCCGAAAGGAGGATCTCTTGCCAGGTGGGGACAGGATCCTGGTGCCGGATGTCGGGGTCGAGATGGTGGCAAGCCTGTTGCTCTTGCGGCAAGGGGTCTGAGGCAACAAGCTTTGGGTCTTGGCAGAGCCCTTCCTGCTGCCCATGGAGGCTTTGGCCCAGGAGGATGCCAGGGAGCGAGTGGGGCCTTGACAGCTCTTCTGGATTTTCTGAAAGGCAATTTTAAAAAAAGTCTTTAAAGCGGCAAATGGTGTTTAGGCTCCTGGGGTCCAGATGCTGTTGAACTACAACTCCCATCAGCCTGTCTTAGGGCTCAGGCCCAGTGGTCAAATGTGGCCATGGCCCTCACCAGCCCTGCTTCACGGCCTCCCCACACCCTGTGCCTTTCTGCCCTTCCAGCGCCTCCTGCCCCAGAGGGGAACACTGCACACACCTGGAGTTTGCATCTCAGCCCACACTGAAGCTCCACCAGTGATCTCGAGAAACCTGCTTTCTTATAGCCTCGGTTCCCCGTCCGTGAAATGGGGATAATTATATAACCTACTTCACAACGGGGAAGGTGTTGCAAAGGGAGAACGAGACCAGGGATTGTAAAGCATTTTTGGAAACGAAAACCCCGGGAGCTCATCCCAGTCACCTCAGTAAGGCTTTCCCTTTGCATATTAGAGAAGGCCCTCCGCGAAATCTGAAAAGGGATGGAATGCACAGAAGTGGAATTAGCAATGCAGCTGCTGAACCTGGCCTTCCTTGGAACCTCTGCACGGTGCGGCCATACCTGTGACACCGTCCCAAAGGCGTTTCTAGCCGTCCTCGTAAGTGCCTGGACGTTCCGGCCCTTCTCCTTGGCTTCCAGGCTCTCCCAAGTTGGATTCTCATCGAAGTTCATCTCAACTTCCTTTAGAGGCATCCGCTTCCTTAAGGACATCCGCACGGCGCTCAGGTTGCGAGAGGGCTTCTTCCTGAATCTATCAGGGAGCGGACTCTCCTCGAAGTCAGACAGGATCTCATGGTTCCTCCAGCCAACAGTGGACCCCAAGCTCTGGAACACAGATGCCATCTCCTCTTCCCTGTGCTGGATTCCCCTAATGCCTCAAAAAGAAAAATCTTGTAAAAATAGGCCCACTCAAGTTTCTAGTCCAGAAGATCCAAAAAAGGTTACAGGGAGAGAGAATGAAGGCAGACGTTGTGCCAATTACCACCATTGCTATCACAAGAATTATTCAATATTATCCCAGCCTTACCTTCCCGCCCCACCATGAGCCACATTGACGGGTGGTTGGAACTAATCCCCTGTCAATCCCCTGACATCATTTAGATGTCAAGTGACAACTTCAAAGGGGTTTGTGGACAGCATGACATACTTTATCTGTTTGCAGACGTGGTTTGGATTCAATGAACACACTTCATTTATAAATAAATATATTTGTATGCTGGTATTTCATTAAAAAATCAAAGCAGCTTACAAGTTCAAACAAACAAACAGCCATACTTTAAGCTTCCAATTGTTCTTTTACATGCCCCACAACTGACGTCACACATGGACATAATTTGGGAGAAAACAGCCTTGTGGGGGCAAATTAGGGCCCCTGCAGGGCCTAATTAGGCTTCTGGCCTGCAGGTTCCCTCTTGTTGGCTTATATTTAAAGCCAGACATAGAAGGCAGAAAAACAGCTCTCCAGAAACAGGGGGAAAGCACCGGAATGTATTTATTGAAAGGTTAGTTCAGCCATTGAGAGTTTGATGGGAAAAATGACTTAACAAGTTTCCCATCCCACAGAACAAGCTATTTAATTAAGTTTAAAAAAAAAAAAAAACCCAACAACTTTGCAGAAGCTCACAGAAGGATGTTTGACCAGTTCAAGGATATCTCCTCACCCTACAGGCACATAAACACCCCAGCAAAGCATGTGCCATACCCCTTAAGTCACTAATTGACCGCGTGATTGTGCATGTTAATCTATAACCTAAAAGCTAACTTGTCTTCCAAACCTGGTACTTATCTTGCCAAAACCAAGAGGTTCGTAGGACACAGAGAGAAAAACACACAAGTAGGGAAGATTCAAAGCTTTTATTTCAGAGCAAGCAAGGAAACAAAAAGCTACTGAGCAAATATATTCTTACGTTCTCCTTTCAGTTGTTGGGAGCAACAAGTAGACAATAACAGAGGGATCCCAAGTGGTGGCCAACAGGTACACAGCACTGCAACGGTCAAGGTCTGTGTCGAAGCTCTCTGGACAGAGTCTAAGGAGCCTTATTTCTACACAAAAGCCCCCTGGCCTACGTGCAGGGTTACACTGCACCTTAATTAATTACATACGACGATCATGTTCTTAGTCTTCTCATTGTTTATTAATTGCAGTTGGCCAGCACCCTTTTCAAAGTTGATACCAACTTAATTAATTGCATCTGTTTTGAAGGTCATGTTCCCAGCCCTTGTCAACGTTTATGAATATTTTTACAGATGAGCCATTATCGTCAGCTATCCACCTTAAACAGATATATCCCAGATTTCAAGCTTGTACCGTCCTGTGGTGCATATACAGCAAAGCAGCAAGCCAAAAGGCCCACCTGGTCTGAAAACACAGAAAAAATGCAGGTGCAGTTTGATTCCTGCAGTTTTGAAAGCCACCGTGTGCTCATCTTGTATGCATTTGCACAGAAATGTTGCAGACTATACCTCTTTATATTTTGCAGCCCTTTGTCTTCACTGTTCGCCATTTTATTCTCCATGCCACATGCATAGGGTGCCTATCTGCTAAGTCTTGAAGGTGCCACAAAAGATTCTTTGTTGTGTTTAACCGCCCAGTCTCTATGAACAAGAGGCCTTTGATTGCCCACAGCCATAGTCCTTGCCCCACATTAATCAATCTGGAATGAGTGTCCCCTCAAAACAATGGCTTGTTTCTTTAAAAAGCAGTGGGGCTGGGCTCTGTTCCGCCTGCCGGCTGCATCCTTTTGTCCAAAAACCATGTCCCCGATCCCAGGCACATGGAGCTCCTGACTGGGGAATGAACCTGCACTCTGCACATGCTCTGATAAACACCAATTACTGAAGGTTTTATACTGTAACAGAGTATATATTTTTTGTTTTTAATATATTGTTTTACTATCCTGCACACAGCTTTGAAATTTTATAATGTAATGTGAAATAGTAAATGGTTTTTGTTTTTTTTTGGGGGGGGGAATGCAAAATAAAAACAAATATTCAGATGCAAAAGGGGGGCTGGACCCAGTGGGGACCAGCAGGACAGGACTTTGGGGCAGTGGTCCAGGGCCCCACTTTGCAGAATGAGCAGGAGGGCCCCCAAAGAGGAGCAGGGGTGTCTTGCCACATTTCAAAATAAGTAAGGTCATACACACTGAAGAGCCGGCAGGACCATTCAGGGCAGAATCTCAAGTTGCCCAGCTGCTGACCAGACCGCAAACAATCCAGCGGCCCTCCAGGGCAGCCTTTCCCAACCAGTGTGCCTCCAGATGTTGTTGGACCACAACTCCCATCAGCCTCAGCCAGCATGGCCAATGGTCAGGAAGATGGGAGTTGTGGTCCAACAACATCTGGAGGCACACCGGTTGGGAAAGGCTGCTCCAGGGTGTCAGGCAGGGAAATGCTCTGCCGCTGAGCTGGGCTCTTCCCCAGCAGATGTGTACAGACAGGAAGCAGCCTTGTACTGAACCAGGCCATTGGTCCATCCGACTAAGTATTGCCTTCACTGACTGGCAGCAGCTCTGCAGTGTTTCAGGCAGGGATCTCGCTCTCCCAGCCCTTCCTGGAGATGCTGCCCTTGGGGGCTGAGCCCGGGACCTTCTGCATGCAAAGCAGGCGGTCTGCCCCACTGAGCTAGGGCCCCTTCCTAAGAGCGGGGAAAGCTTAAAGCCAGGTGCATTTGGACTGGATTTGTGCGTTGCAAAACTGGAAGCAGGGAAGGGCGGGCCTCGCCAGGCCGGGGCGCGTGTGTGCAAAGGGGACGCGCGCAGAGGACGCCCTCCCCAAAACACACCCACCCTGCCTACATCCGGCTAATAATTGCAAGCGCTAATCCGTGGCAGGGGAGGGGGCTGGGACCCTGCAGAGACCCCCCCCGCTTGCATTTGGCTGGGATCTCGGAGCGACAGTCCCCGTTTGCATCCCCCCCCATATCTCACCTCTGCCACTTGCAGCTTTGTACTCGCGATCTCCTCCCTTTTCTTTTCGGTTCTTTGCAAGATTTTCAAACTGGGCGCCACCCCTTCCTCGCCCTCCCGGGATTGGCTGGCCTCGGCCGCCTCCCCCTCGCTGATTGCATCGAAGGATGAGCGGAGAGGGCGGGGGCGGCTCAGGGATTTTGAATCAGAGCAAGGGTGCGCGTGGCTCTCTGCACATGCATCGGAGGCGCTCCAACTTCGTGCGCCCTGATCCTAATTCTCTTTTAGAGCCACCCAGAGTGGTGGCCAGTGAATGTGAACTCCGTATGAGCAGCTGGATCCACCTTCATGGGATGGCCCAGAGTTCTAGCACTCCAAGACAGGGAGGAAAACTCAGGTCCTGCTTTGGGCACCTGGTTAGCCCCTGTGAGAACAAGATGGTGGCCTTTTATTTGCCTTTTCCACACCATGCATAATTTTATACACCTCTAACACGTTCCCCTTTGCTCATTTACAAAGTGTTTGGAATTGCAGCTACTCTGTAAAGAAGCCCCAAGATTCATCCTGTTAATACATTGGCTTTCAAACAGCAAGCCGTTTCCAGAGAATAAACTTCAACGACATCAACAGGGTGTGTGCATAGCAGGGCTCCTTGCCATGGAGACAGGGCTGTTTCTGGACACAACATTTTTGAAATGTCAAGAGCTCACAGCCCAGAGGATATTCCAGCACCAAACTACTCCGGTGAAAATTCTGTCATACACAAAAGCACCTTTCTTGCAATTGCATGTGCTTTGCCAATAAGATCCCGGGACTAGGCCCTGGCGAAGATGATAATTGTACGTGTGAGGAACGAGACGAGCCAGAACTGGGAGCCACGTGTGGATCTCAGATTGTAAAAGTTTGTCCTTTTGCGACAAGAGCACGATAAACGGTTGGCTTTGGCAGGAGCTCAGAGGAAAACATAATCTAAATGCATATTTTTTAACAACTGAATTGGGTCCCTAAGAGATCCTCCGTGGCGCAGAGTGGTAAGAGGTGATAACGCAGCCGAAGCTCTGCTCATGGCCAGAGTTCGATTCCAACGGAAGGAGGAAGTCGAATCTCCAGTAAAAGGGGTCGAGGTCCACTCAGCCTTCCATCCATCCGTGGTGGGTAAAATGAGTACCCGGCATATGCTGGGGCGTAAAGAAAGGCCAGGGACAGAACTGGCAATCCCACCCCATATATATGGTCTGCCTAGTAAACGTCGCAAGAGTCGGAAACGACTCGCACTACAAATGCGGGGACACCTTTACCTTAAGAGAATATCCTTGCAAGGGAAGTAACAGCTTTATCAGCAGATGACATAATCTCCTAAATTCTTGTTGATTTCCCTTAGATCTCAAACAGCATGAATGACTGTTGAGATCATCGACTGGGAGCAAAAGGAGGGTCTGTGAGCATCTGATAAAGAAACAAAAACCCACCACATTCTCAGGGTGCTTTCTAGGGAAGAGGAATAACAGCGATGGGGACCTTGCATACTCCAAACTCTGAGGTTCGACTATGGACATTGGGGAGTTGGGATGCCTTTCTAAAAATTTCTTAGAAAGACCACTGCAGTTTTGTGCACTCTCTCTTTTCTTGGCCACAAGAGGCATCTTTTCAGGCAGTGGGGAGGGATGTGATGCATCCCTCTAGCTGGCGTGAAAATAAATGCCAGGCCCCATGGCTATTCCCTTCCATCACCACCTCTCCAGATAGTAAATGTTGATTCACGAGGGCCTTTGAATTGTTGTTATTCCAGAATGAGAAAGCAAGAGGAATATCCCTTGTGCTCTTTAAGCCTATGTACATTTCCGGGCCCAATTCAAGGTGTTGGTCTTAACCTTTAAATCCCTATACGGTCTCGGCCCAGTTTACCTGAAGGAGCACCTCCAGTACCACCAACTAAGCCGCCCGACCAGATCAGCCACACAGGGCCTTCTCTCCGTCCCACCAACGAAAACAGCTAGATTGGTGGGGACTAGAGAGAGGGCATTCTCAGTGGCGGCCCCCACTCTCTGGAACTCCCTCCCGTTCGATCTTCGCCATGCCCCTTCCCTGGATACATTTCGCTGAGCCTTAAAAACATGGCTCTTTGGGGTCCCCGGGGTGGGCTAATGTCTTTATATTGTTTTAAAATTGTCTATTGATGGCCCTGTACTGCCGCTTTTTAAAATGGCTATTGTTGACTGCGCTGTATTTTATTATGTATTGTATTATGATGTATTGTTGAATTTAATGTTGTATGTCGCCTAGAGTGGTTTCGGCCAGATAGGCGACTCAAAAATTAAATGTATTATTATTACTCAGGAGGAGATCCCACCGTGTGCATAGGATGGAAGTGTGATTCTCTTTGTCATTCATTACTAAAGTGTGTATTTGGATAAGGTGTGCACAGAATTGCTGAACCAGAGCTGGACTTGCTTCAGCCTTTGTATATTTTACTCTCCCTGCAACAGCTGGAATTTATTCGGTAGGCACCTTGGGGCAGAGACTTGTCTTTCCTTGCTTTCCACACCTCTGTACTACATGCACGATTGATGGTATTTTGCTGGACATTAACAGAAAGCAGGTTTGACATTCAGTCCTTCCCTCGTTTTCCTTTATGTCGTATTTTTTTTTAAAGAAAAAAGGTATTTACAAATCCCACAAACAATAATTAAGCAGAGCTTTTCACATGTCAAGAGTATTAATGGCATTGCAAAATGGCAATGCAATGGTTTTTTTCAAAAAAGCAAACTCATAAGCACAGAGGTGGTCAATAAAACAGGGCTGGGCCCAGAAAGGCAATGTCACATTCCTGGATCCCCAAGAAAATTCATTTTCAAGATTGACCCACACAGCCTGCCATCCTCAGCAGCCAGGCACACGTGTCAGGGGAGAAATACCCAAATCACTGCAGATAGAGGTGGATTCATAGTTTTTACTGTAGCCCAGGGTTAAGGAACTGCATCCAGCCACTAACAACACCCTGAAAATAGCATCAGGTGCCACGTCCTTTCGCTTGCAGTTTGAAATCAAGCTGCACAAATACACAGTGTGTTGCAGACGATCAGGGAGGGAGTCGTGTAGTTACCTGCCCCACCCCTAATGTCAAAGGTTGGGCATGACTTGGGTGAAACAGCCTCAAAGGCTGCAAGGGAAGACCTGGCAGACTAAATTGGGCTCACAGGCCAGAGTATCTCTTTGTTGTTGTTATGTGCCTTCAAGTCGATTACGACTTATGGCGACCCTATGAATCAGTGACCTCCAAGAGCATCTGCCGTGAACCACCCTGTTCAGATCTTGTAAGTTCAGGTCTGTGGCTCCTTTATGGAATCAATCCATTTCTTGTTTGGCCTTCCTCTTTTTCTACTTCCTTCTGTTTTCCCCAGCATTATTGTCTTTTCTAGTGAGTCAGGTCTTCTCATGATGTGTCCAAAGTATGATAACCTCAGTTTCATCATTTTAGCTTTTAGCGAGTTGTTTTAATTTGTTCTGACCCCCAATTATTTGTCTTTTTCAGTCCATGATATGCACAAAGCTCTCCTCCAGCACCTCATTTCAAATGAGTTGATTCTTCGCTTATCCACTTTTTTCACTGTCCAACTTTCACATCCATACATAGAGATTGGGAATATCATGGTCTGAATGATCCTGACTTTAGTGCTCAGTGATACCTCTTTGCATTTGAGGACCTTTTCTAGTTCTCTCATAGTGTCTCTACCTTTGAAGTATCTCACCCCCTGGCAGAAGGGGCAAGTCACTTTTCTATTTAAAACTGGCTTGCCCGTCCGAGTGGCTGAGCAATTGCAGTGAACATTTCAAATCGCCTTCAGCTGTGCAAACCCTCTTCCCCGAGCTGTGCGTTGAGGCTGCCTATGACCACAGTCACAGCTATACAAGGAGCATTTCATTTTAATGCTCCACAGCCTTAAAGAAACAGGGACTCTCACTGGGCAATCTGTATGGCTGAATTACAGTTCTGTACAAGGAGCATAGAAATATAATATCCATTCCCAATATTTTTCACCAGAATCCATCTCATGTAACGGAGGTCTCAAGACTGCACAGTGCTGGAAGCCAGGGAGCAAGGCAGGGGGAAATCTTGTACACCTGCTCAGGTTGTGCGGAGGGTTTGTCCAAAACACCAATGTAAAACAAGACTGTCACAGGTCCGCTGCAAGGGGACCCGATAACTGCTGTCCTGTGAAAAGCCTCCGGAAAGCATCACACAAAACTGCAGTGCCCAGAATTCCGAGTGAGTGAGCGATTACACCAGGACAGTTAAACCAGATTAAGCGTGACGGAATCCGGTTGAAGTGAGAGAGGCCTTTTATAAGTTGCCAACACCCACATTCAAGGCAACTTGTTTTCTGTTTACTGAGGGATGATTTGAGTTACCCAAATAACTGAAACGAAAAGAGGTAACAAAGAGCTCAAGGCCTCGACGTCAGAAACTGGACACAGCTGTTCGCTTCCTGCATTACAACAGGAACGAAAGGCCCTCATGTTTCCACGAGGCCCGTGACCCAGAAAACATCCGAGTCGCCTTTAGGACAAACACCTCCA
The DNA here is from genome assembly GCF_030035675.1 of Rhineura floridana. Lineage (NCBI taxonomy): Eukaryota > Metazoa > Chordata > Lepidosauria > Squamata > Rhineuridae > Rhineura > Rhineura floridana. The sequence goes on along the minus strand of NC_084500.1, from coordinate 1,396,024 downwards.
CTCACAGTCTGCGGGGACAAAGCGAGTGGGTGTGATTTGGGAAATGTTTCTGTTATTTTTTCTCCCTCGTGACAGTCTTGGAAACTTGAAGCAACGCTACCCACAGAGATGCAAGTGGAAAAAACGTGAAGGGAAACAGGAGCTGTGAATTTCTCTCTCTCTCTCTCTCTCTCTCTCTCACACACACACACACACACAGAGGCAAGGAATGTGGACCCCCCACCCAGGCTATGTGGCAGGAATCTGCCCCGTTCAAGGGATCAACTCAGAAAGTAAAAGGGAATATTGGGCATCCATGACTGCAAAGAGAACAAAATATGGCAACTGACCCCGGGAGTGAGAGGCACAAAGATTTCAGAGCTATCTTGCTGAAGAACGACAGATCACTCTTGCCTGCTGTTTCAAAAGCACATTGCTCACCAAGACTTTTTTTTTTTAAAGGGGAGGGGAAAATACCTCAGTTTGTCTTGTGGTCATCAAAGTTCTCAAATGAGTTATTTTTTGCAAAGATTTCGGAGACTAACGTAAAAAGCGAAAATCTCCCTGAAACTGTTTGGACCAGCCTTTGTAACCTGGCGCCCTTTAGATACTTTCGACCACAACTCCCACCATGGCATGGCCGCGCTCCCATCAGCCCCTGCATCATGCCGCCACGCAGGATGGCTGGGGCTGATGGGAGCTGTAGTCCAAAACACACAGAGGGCGCCAAGCTGGTGAAAGCTGCTCTAGACCGTGGCTCTAAAAAGGGCCCAGACTGTTGTTGGTTTCAAGGTGTCAGCACCCCGAGATGTCCTTTGTTTTGTTCTTTCGTTGGAACCTCGTGTCCGTGGGGTCAAACCCCCTTTCCCTTGCCCCAAACACGGCCCACTGAGGAGTCGGGGCTACGTAGTCGGTGGAGGTGAACGTCGCGGCTCCCCGGCTCTGCTCGTACCGGCGGAACAGATCTTGAAAGCAATCGTAGTCGATCCAAGTGTGCCATTCCCCGTCGATCTTGAACTGCAAAAGGAGAGGGTGGCCACATGAGCAACACAGGAACAGAAGAGGCCGACTTATGCTGGGCTAGACCCTTGGATCCACCCAGCTCAGTGCTGTCTGCACTGACAGGCAACAGCTCTCTCCGGGATCTCAGGCAGGAGTCCGTCCCAGCTCCACCTGGAGATGCCATTTGGGATTGAACCCGGGACTGTCTGCACACAAAGCTACAGCCCTTGCCCATTAAAAGAAAATTAAAAACCGGGGAACGGCAAGCAAAAGAGAACGACTGAAGCAGGAACAAGGGGCCAATCATGCCCAGGTTGCAGGGGACGCCACGCAATCGCCCAGATGCTGAACCACAGCCCTACCACTGATGGATAGTTCTTTCCCTCAAGGTTTCATTGGATTACACTGCAGGGTTGTTTGTAGGGCAGACGCAACACACTCACTTGGCGCCAGGACTGAAGGCTGAGCCTGAAACTGATTTTATCCTCCCCCCCTTTTTAGTTTTACCTCTTTAAGATCACTCCCCTAGATTTCATAACTGCATTTTATGAATTTTTGATCGATGTTATTTTGTGTGTGTGTTTTTATTGTGAGCAACCTTCTGAGTTTTAGGTCAGAAGGGCAGGATAGAAATATTTTAAGTAAATAAATAAAAATTCTAGAAGTTTTATACAGGAGTTAGGCTAGCAAGCAGATCTGCATAGTTCTGTGGAGTCTGCATAATGTATTCTGCTTCCGGGGGTGGGGAACGGGACTATGAAGACCACCCCAGCCCTGCCCCCCTCCCGCCCCCCTTCAATTCCCACCTTGCACATCTGTCTATACGAGTTCCTCGTCGCACACCCCAGGACATAAAGGTCAAGCTCTGTTCCATCAAGTGGAGAGTTCAGGATCACCATTGTTGAGGAGAAGGGCATTTCCAGTGCAAGACTCTAAGGTACAGTATCCTCTCTGCCTCAGAGTCAGGCATTCCCTCCCACCCAGAGGCAAGGCAAGGCCTAGCAGTCCTTTTCCGGCTTGATTACACCTGACAGTTGTGCAGGCAAACCACCTCTGAATACCTCTTACCATGAAAATCCTATGAATATATCCCAAAAAAGATTCATAGGATTGCCATGAGTTGTAATCGACTTGGAGGCGTATAACGACAGCAACAATTTCCCTGGCTTTTCCATTTGCCCGCTATAGTTTTACACTCACAGTGGTCTTGTTTTGTTTTTAAAAAAATGTTGCTTTCTTATCACTGTCATAACATATTTTGGACCCTTGTGGTTGAAAAGCAGTATACAAAAAAAAAAAAAAAAAGGTAATCTGAAGGCATCTTTATGACCACAAGGACTAGAAATGCAAAATATGCTGGTGAAAAGAGGATGCCCACCTTCTTGTGGGCGATCAGGAGACAGTTGGAGTGCTCGTGCTCACAGGCGATTTCGTAGTCCGGGAGAAGGTCAGCCAGCTCCTGGACAAAACGTCCCACCTCTTCGTGCCACGGCACGTTGGCCATGGTGAGGTTGCTGGCAGAGCTTTCTCCACAGTAGGTCACACCCTGTTGAAGAAACGTTGGTTTTAGTTCAGTCGTAGATCAATGCGTATAGAATACAGCAAAGGAGAACAACAGAAAACACCGTATAAATACACAGAAAAGCATAAACAGCTCTCAGGTCCCGCATGGAAACCGGGTAAAGTATTAAAATAATATCATTTTATTAACATTCTACGGCAGGCCATGGCGGCTGTGCAAAAACTAGCTTCAGTGGTAACCTGGGGGCTCTGAGATGATAAAAGACACGATAAATAAAAATTTCTTTGACCTGCCAAGGATTTTCTGAAAAATTGGGGTGATGAAGATGAGCCGGATGTCATGATAAAAGGAGCGGTATAATAAAGCATATCTAACTGTTTCTATTCCCCAAGAGCATAATTTCTCTTGAGAACCCTCCTGAAGCACAGATGGCAGGATACTGAATCCAGCGAATGCAAATGCTGTTCTGAATTTGGGGATAGTCACGTTTGTGGGCACGTATTGTCCCTGGTTACAAGACCTAAACAGGGTGGTTCATGACGGATGCTCTTGGAGGTCAGTGATTCATAGGGTCGCCATAAGTCATAACTGACTTGAAGGCACATAACAACCACAATTGTTCCTGGAATCAGGGCATTATTGCAGCCATGCTTAAAATGATTTTGCAGTTCTGTATCCCAGACTCTCTGTTGGATAACGGCCTTAGCTGTGGTATATCCAAGAGGCAAAAAGAATGCTAAGAGCAAATCCAAGATTCCATTAATCTCTGATTGAAGTGTTTCAGTCCCTACAGCAGGGATGGGGAAAACCCGGGGTCCATATGCAGCCCCCCCATGCCTCCCTCCCAGCTAGCCCTCGGGACTCTCCACACACTGTCCCCAGGCACACCACCTCTCTCCATCCCCTCCATAAGTGCTTTCCCTGGCAGAAGTGCATCCTTGAATCCGGACAATACTGTTTGCTTGCATGGATGAAGGAGAGGAGGAACCCCTCCCGTACAAAAAGTCACGTTCATTGCCCACCCACTTTGCCTTTGGCATGTGGCCCCCGGAAGCTTGCCTAGACGGGAATGCGGCCCTTGGGCTGAAAAAGTTCCCCCACCCCCGCTGTAGAGAGTCTATTTCTCAACTGTTAGTATTATAATTTCTGAAATTATCTGACACACTTTGGCAATTTGCTTGCTCCTTAGTGAAGAAATAATGGTTGATAAATATTATTTGAGAAGGCTTAGAATTCACAGTCCTTCTTTTAAAGCAAAGTGTAAGGAAACTGGATTGCTTTCCCCTGGGCATGTCTGTTTCAAACCATAAGGCCTCTCTATCTTGCCAGCCGCGGGAAGCCTTTACAGGAACACAAAACCATGCAAAAATGGAAGGCGCTGACCCTGGTTGGTGAGGTTTCCCTGGGGAGCAGGCTTCCCCCAACCTGGGGCCCACCAGCCGGCTGTGCTGGCTGGGTGCTGATGGGAGTTTGTAGTGCAAAATGTCTTGAGAGCAAAAGGTTGGGGAAAAGCTGCCGCAGAGATCTCACAGCCAGCATCCAAAGAGCCTCAGCAGGCACACCCAAGAGCCTGGAGAGATATAGTACCTACCCACGTACCAGACCCTTAGATCTTCTTCTGAGGCCCTTCTCCAGTTCCCCCCTCTGAGAGAGGCTCAGAGGGCAGTGACAAGGGAGGCGGCCTTCTCAGTGGAGGTTCCCCATCTGTGGAATGCACTCTTCAGTGAGGTCTGCCTGGCACCTTCCTCGATTCCTTTTGGCACCAGGTAAAGGCTTGTTTCCCCCCCCAGGCATCTGCTAGACTAAGATGATGTTGCTGGCTAATAGTTTTCTTCCCTAGCTTCCTCTGGCTGTTGCTGTTTTATTGTTTTGTTTTCGTTGTGTGATATATTTATTAACAATGTTGTAAATCGCTTGGAGACCTTCGGGTTACAATCAACTAACAAATCTAAATAATATTAATATTCACTTTTTACAATCTGACTTTTAAACCTCCATTGCTCCATGCCAAAAAAAGAGAGAGAACAGCAGCCCTGCTGGATCAGACCAACGGCCTGCCTAGTCCAGCCCTCTGCTTCCTAAAATGGTCAATCGGGTGCCTGCGAGAAGCCCCTAAAGCAGGGGCCCAAAGGTGACAGCCCTCTCCCATCCCTTGACCCCAGCAGCCGTAACTCAGGCACACTGTGCCTGGACATGGAGGCTCCACCTTGCCAGCCGCAACAGACCCCTCTCCTCTATGAACCCACAAATTACTTTGCAAAAAAAAAAAAAGAGTCTCCTTAGTTCCAAAAGCAAATCTGGAGTGCGGAGAGGGGGTGCCAACAGAGCAGCAGAAACCAAAATGCAAGGTCTTTGAGCGTTTGAATGCAATTCTTTGGATCCAGGCCTGTGTAAACGCTCTCCTAGTCAGCACCTGTAAAGCATTCAGTCGTGCAAATAAATGTCCATTGTTCTGTTGGGCTGGGCAGCGTGGGGTCCATTATGAGAAGGGGGGCCCCACCCTGATAATCAACAACTCACCTTAACCTCTATGAAATCCGGTTTGCCAAGAGACACCAACTCAGAATAGGCTTTCAGTTCTTCCACGTTCCACGCTTTCACTAGTGTCAGCCTATAGACTGTGCGTTGTTGCTGAGAGGAGGAGGGAAAGCCAGCTGGAATTAAACTACACTCCGTCAAATACGAGTTTGTTTTTTTAAAAAAGATGACAATCAGGACCTGTGTAGTCCTGATCACAACTGGGCACAAAAGAATTTCATGATATCTCTGTTATACGGGGATTAACGGCAAGGCAGCGAGAATGGACTTTGCGTGCCCTCACGGTCGCCAAGGGAATCGTATGTCAAGCCTGGAAGGCCAAATAACCGCCAGCTATCATGCAATGGTTTGATGACCTAAAAACACCCTTGCTACATGTCACCGTACCTTCTGTACACACCAACTTGGTCTGAATACATATTTGGACATTTGCATGATATATATTGATCTATGTGTGTAAACTAGGCGGATGAACAGATGTTTAAACGTTCTGTTAATGTGAACTGACAGGGGTTTTTCCCCGTCCTTCCTTATCGTAACTGCAATTAAAAAAAAATCAATGACAAAAAAAGAGAATGCCATTAGCCAGTTCAGAATTAAGCACCCAGTTTCTATCCGGAGATCCCGTTTCAAAAAAGCAGGAGCAAGCTGCTAGTCCTTTTAAGCTACAGAAAGGCCAGTTTTTCCATTGTGCAAGGTGGAGGAGGCCACAAAGCCAAGAATGGGTGCAACAGAGACAGCAACTAAATTCAAATGCAAATATAGATCGCAAAAAACACTATTGGGAAGCAGAGACCTTAAGGACTGCCTGATTCCTTATGCTCTGCCTCAATCGCTGATGTCTTCTTATGCGGCATTTTTGGGTGTCGCCCACATCCCTGAGGTTCAGCTGGCCTTTAGTCTGGCTTGCCCTGCCTTGTGGAACTTCTTGCCACTAGAGGTTTGGCAGGAGTCACCCCTGCTTGTTTGTAGACATCTTCTAAAAACTATTACTCAGACAGGCCTTTTGAACCTGAGATTCTTTGCCACCCAGCTTTTACTGATGTGGTTGACGTTTTCTTTACATCGTTTTTAACAGTAATACTGAGTTTTCAGGTTGTATATCGCCTGGTGATATTTTATATGAAAGTGTGGTTTATAAATATTTTAAATAAAATAAAATAAGGGCATAGGAGGAAACTCAAAGTGCTGGGTCATCTTTGTTGTTGTTATGTGTCTCCAAGTCGACCACAACTTACAGCGACCTTATGAATCAGCGACCTCCAAGAGCATCTGTCGTGAACCACCCTGTTGGCCTTCCTCTTTTTCTACTCCCTGCTGTTTTTCCCAGCATTATGGTCTTTCCTAGTGAATCATGTCTTCTCATGATGTGTCCAAAGTATGATAACCTCAGTTTCATCATTTTAGCTTCTAGTGATAGTTCTGGTTTAATTTGTTCTAGCACCCAATTATTTGTCTTTTTTGCAGTCCATGGTGTCCGTAAAGCTCTTCTCCAACACATTTCAAATGAGTTGATTTTTCTCTTATCAGCTTTTTTCACTGTCCAACTTTCACATCCATACATAGAGATCAGGAATGCCATGGTCTGAATGACCCTGACTTTAGTGTTCAGTGATACATCTTTACATTTGGGGACCTTTTCTAGTTCTCTCATAGCGGCCCTCCCCAGTCCTAGCCTTCTTCTGATTTCTTGACTAGTCTCTCCATTTTGGTTAATGACTGTGCCGAGGTATTGATAATCCTTGACAAGTTCAGTGTCCTCATTGTCAACTGTAAAGTTGCATAAATCTTCCGTTGTCATTACTTTAGTCTTTTTGACGTTCAGCTGTAGTCCTGCTTTTGTGCTTTCCCCTTGAACTAGGAGCCTAAAAATGCAATGCCAGCAAATCTTAAATCTTGTTCCTGGCCTGGCATGACGGGGGTGCGTGCGCTCATATACCAGAACTTTAGGCTCAGAGACAGGGATTCAGGTGAAGGGGCCCAGTGGTCTGCAGGGGGTGGCCAACAAGAGATAGCCCCACCCTTGAGGTGTGAGCTGTGGCAGACGAGGGTGAATCACCAAGTGATCACCCACCTACCCTCATTCTAGAATGTTTGCTGTCTCCTGCCCACCGATCTGCCTCCTGTGGGAGACGCAACTGCCAAGTGGCAGGAGCACTCGGAGGCGGAACCTGGGGTCTGATCTGGCCAAGGAGTCTCCGCCTCCATCACCAAGCACATGCCATCGCTTGCGCAGGCATGAAGAGACCAAGCCTGTTTGTCCAGCCTATTTGTAGGAGCGTCCATTTACTTGCCTGGTCCCGATCCAAAAGACAGTTCCCGTGCAAGTAATGTGCCTGCCCTGATCCTTCTTAAGGGGTCCTGAGGGTGTATGTTTCTAATTGTAGTAGCGACAATGTCTTCGCTTGAGTAGCCGTGCCTAGTAATGCCTCGCTGAGATCCAGAGACCTGTGTGACCCGCAGTGCGATCTAGATACCACTCATGTGTTACGTTTTGCATTAAAGGTTAACGGAGCAAAACACGGCAGCGACCCCGAGTCTGATTCCAAAGGAGGCGGCCAGGACAGCAGGGGGAATGACACTTGAAGGATACCTTTTCGGCCAAGGCTTGCAAACTGTCCAGAAACCTCTGCCAGAAGTCTTTGAAGAGGGGGCGGTCAATCTTCTTCAGGCTGTCTTTTGTGCCGGCGTCTACGCTGACGTAGAGCTGTGTCACTGGCTCGAGATTCCTTTTTTGCAGGAAGAGAGGGGAGGGGGGGAAAGGCCTTGAGGCGTTAGAACGTTGGTGACAAGCAAAATCAAGGTGTTTTTAATTTTTTAATAGAGGGAAAAGGTTACTCCAAAGCAGAAGTGAGGGACCTTTCCTGGCCAGATGGGAGACCGCTGCAAGCCCCACAAACAGCAGGAAATAAACTCATAGCGACAAAAACACACGCACAAAAACATGGCCAAGCATCTGGCTGACGCTGTGCTCTCTAAGAACTGGACATGGGTGTGTGGGTGTGTGAAGAGAAACACGTGCGCCACTTTGAGTTTCTTTGAGGAGAAGGTGGAAGATCCATGTTAAACTATGGGATATGCTCCAACAACTATCACTACAAGAAGGAACAACGGCCACCAACTTGGACGGCTTGAAAAGAGAATTAGACAAATTCATGGAGGAGGAGAAGGTGATCAGTGGCTGCTATTAATGGCTACTAGCCACGATGGCGATGCTCTGCCTTCATGGCTGGTGGCAACGTGCTTCCAAACGCCAGGTGCTGGAAACTGCAGGAGGGGAGAGTGCTCTTGCGCTCAGGTCCTGCTTTTGGGCTTCCCATAATGGGCATCTGGTTGGCCACTGTGAGAACAGGAGGCTGGACTAGATGGGCCCCTTTGGCCTGACCCAGCAGGCTCTTCTTACGCTTTTAATAATAATTATTAAAAATAAGTATGCCATGGGGCTGGGCGGCAGCTCTGCAGTCCTATTGTCAGTCAGGCAAGCGCCTTCACTGTATTCCTTCCGGCGCCTGCTTAAAACTTTTCTGTTCAGGCAAGCTTTTCCAGACACACAGATGTCGATCTGTTTTAATCTTTTTTGTTAGTAGCTGTTTTAATTGTTTAAAATACGTTTTTAATTATTCGTTCTTAACTGTTCTATTGATAATTGTAATGCTTTTTGTAAACCACACAGAGGTCTTTACATTCAAGCGGTATATAAATGTTGTGAAATAAAATAACAGAGTGAACATCCTAAGTATTTTTTGGGGGAGGAGAATCAAATTATTGCTGAGGGGGGTAAGAGCTCAAAGGAAAGCAGTGTGTATACGTCAGATAGGGGGCTCTACTGCACAATGTGGGGGCAGACCTATGGGAGGTGGCTGGCTATGCTTGCAAAGACAGCTCATATGGGGTAGTTGTTAGACCAGGGAAACCAGGGAAACCAGGGTTCAAATCCCCACTTGGCTGTGAAGCTCACTAGCTGACCTTGGGCCAGTCACCGTCTCTCAGCCTAACCTACCTCACAGGGTTGCTGTATGGACAAAGATGGAATCGGGGAGTACCGTGCATGCTGTCTAGACCTCCTTGGAGGAAAAGGCGGGAAATATAAATGTAATTAACAAAAAGAAAACTTGTTTCTTCCAGACTCTCACCTGATTTCCTCTGGGAACTGTGCATTTGTAACTAGAAAGGTTGAAATATGGCGACGGTGGAGCAGCTTTAGGAACTGGTTGATTTCAGGGTACATGATTGGCTCCCCAACCAGAGAGAGGGCACAGTGTTTGGGTTCCATCCCTTCTTCAAAGCGGTCGCCTCTCACCCCTGGGACCCCTGAAAAAAATGGAGGTGAGGAGAGGTCAAGCAGGCCCCTTCCATCTCAAAGGTCCAATGCCTGGTGAAGACCCTTTTTATCTCAGCAGGCATCGTAAGTAAGTTTTCTGGTTTTATGGCTAGTTTTCGCTGGTTATTGGATCTGTTAACCTCACTCAGAGAGGAAGGTGTGAAGCAGTATATAAATGAACAGACAACCAAAGATTGCTTTTCACTGGGTGACAGCATGAAAATTAAGGCATCTCACAGGAGAGGCTCAACGTTGGCCTGCAGCAACTGAAGGAGGGTTGCTCTTGTCTAGAGTTGTGACAGGAAATGAAGTGGAAAATACCACTAAGGGAATAACAATAAAACTGCCAAAGCAGAAATTTAATTGTTCCTCTCTGGTAAGATGAACAGAGGATGGGTGGGGAGTGACGTTTTCCATGTTGAAGTAGGCTCTCCATCTGCAGATGCCGGTAGTGGTTGTCTGAACTGATGGCTGTCACAGGCAATGGGAGGCTCCTGTACACAGGAACACAGGAGATTGCGAAATACCGAGTCCATCTAGCTGAGTGATGTCCATGCAGACTGCTCATCGCTCTGCATGGTTTCAGAGCAAGACCTCTCCCAACCCTACCTGGAGATGCCATTGGGGATTGCACCTGGGACCTTATGCATGCAAAGTAGGTGCCCTAAGCTACATCCCGAGCAGTCCTGTGATACCTTTGAACTGCTTGATCAAGCTCTGGTGGTTCTCAATGGCCTCCTGCAAGATCATTTCAGGCGGGTCCATCTTCCATCGCCACTCAGTGCCCACAGGATTTGTGTGGTGCCTGGAAACACACACACACACTGTAGTCAGTGTGGATAATACACCCCCCACCTCATGTAAAGCTGTCCCCCAAATATTCAGAGCACCCCCTCCATTAGAAGAGCCCGGATGAATCAAACCCAAGTTGCAGCAAGACAGCATCCTGTCCCCGTTAGTGGGCCACAGGCAGAGCTTGGAAAAGTTACTTTTTTAAACTACAACTCCCATCAGCCCCAGCCAGCATGGCCACTGGATTGGGCTGATGGGAGTTGTAGTTCAAAAAAGTAACTTTTCCAAGCTCTGGCCACAGGATACCTATTCAGGTCTCCCTCTTCCATAAAATCCCTGTTCAGCCCATGAAGCTCACTAGGTGACCTTGGGCCAGCCACTGCCTATCAGCCTAGCCTACCTCACAGGGTTGTTGTGAGGATAAAAGGGGGAACCACTTTGACCTCTTTGGAGGAAAGTGGGATATAGATGTAATAATATTGATGATGATGATAACTGGGTCATCTGATGAAAACTGGTTGGCAGCCAATGCAGGAGTTTTACAAGAGGGATAATTGACGTGAGACACATGCAGCCACAAAACAGGATGATGGCCGCTAACCTGGGTGGATTTCAAAGGGAGGGATTAGATACATTCAGAGAGAATTAACCTAGCAAGGGCCACCTGCAATGACATCTAAATGTAGAACCCCCATGTCCGTACCTGGAAATGGCCTGCCCCTCCATTGCTCCCCAATGAAGCCAAGGCCTTTGGAAATCCAGCCCTGGAGAATGTCTAAAGTTGCCCACAGCATTTTACCTCCAACAGAAGACGCACTTGTTGGCACAAGCCAAGCTGGGCGTGGTCTCCAGGCAGCGGTGGCTCTCAATGCCATAAAACGTGTGTTTGTAACAACCTCCTCGTCCGCGGAGCATCGACTGGCATTGGGAAAGGGGGCAAAAATGAATACAATTAAATTAAAAATGCAGCTTCAAAACTGCATCGTTAGGAGTTGTTGTTTCATCAGTTTATTTCAGTTCCAGAACTCATCTTATTTTAGCAGTTGGAGTTCCATCCCATTTTGCTGGCATCAGATTTTAATCTGCGTAGCCTCGTAGCACAGCAACAACAACAAACATCTTGGTTTGGGCCCACAACAAAAATAATAAAACAAAAAGAAATACAGTTGACACAATACCAAACTCTCACATAATACGCCAGAATCAAATCCATCCAACTAGCAGAGATTACTCCTAGGAGGCCTTGTTATGGAAATACTTGCGCAGGGCCATTCGGAGGTCTGAGCTGTGTGTGTGCCAGTGTGTGTATTGACCTAAGCAGCAGGCTTTCAGCTGCATTTAGCACTGAGACTGGAGACTTAGTAAAATAAGAAAAGCTACTTTATTTATAGAAATACATAGTAGATAGAAAAAGGAAAAGCATACCTAGTTCTAACTAACTAAGTTGGAGGCGCAATGCCCAGACGGGTATTGCCCTCATGGCTCACGAGAGAGAGCAAAGACAGAGGTGTCTCCTCCCTCCTTGGACAGTTGAAGAAGACAACAAAGGGAGGACGGTCAGGTCAGCTTCCCTGAGCATATCAGTTTACAACGGAAGGAAGTTAGGTAGAGAAGCGCACAGGTAAAGGTAGGCCAGTCTAGCCAGCTGGAGGACCCTCACTCTATCTTCCTTCTGGAATGCACACAAAAGAACCCAAACAGGAGTTGCTCTTGCCCCACTTCCAAGAGGCCTTGTAGAAAAGTGTTTTTTTTTTTAAAGAAGGCAGGCAGAATGGAAGGGCTGGAGAGCCAGTGGGCATCCAGGTGTTGCTGGACTACAACTCCCAGCATCCCTGACCATGCTGGCTCCTGGGGCGGACGGGAGCCTAACAGCATCTGGGCGGACACAGGTGTTCCCCTTCCCTGATCATCAGCTGGAGAAAGCAAGGAAGTACCTTTGTCCACCGGCAAAGCTTCACTCCGGAGTGGCTCCCGATCAACTTGTAACCTGAAATCGGAAGATTTGTTTTGAGGTTGAGCGGATGTAAGAGAAACATGTGACTAAAGGAACCTGCATGGGGAAATCTCAGACCTGGTGGTCAAATGCGGCCCTCCAGGCCTTTCTATCTGGCCCTTGGGACGCTGCAAGCCACACCCCTTCTCCCTAGGCCTACACCCCTCACTGGCCCCGCTTTGCCCCCTTCCTTCAGTGACTGAATATGCCCTTCAGCTCTGATCAAGACTCTTGTTTGCCAGGTAAAGAGGGGTAGGCTAAAGTGTGTGTAGGAACCAGCCTACCGCACCAGCTGTCTTTCTTTCTTTTATTTATTAAATTTATACCCTGCCCTTCCACAAACCATTCTGAGAGCCTCCCAGGGCTCCAAAGGAGGATGTAAGCATTCTAAATAAATGTGGGTTGTTTTTGTTTTTTTTAAAAAAGAGCAAGTTGCTAGTCCTCATGGCTGTGAAGATGGGTTTGGAAGGGCACAGGTATTGTTGCCTCTTGACACCTCAGAGGCTGGGGGATGGAGGCACTGCATAGCTCCCCAGTCTCCTCACCCCTGAATTCCCCAACCCAGGGTATGATCTGAAGGCACATGAGGCCGCCACTTTGCTGAAGCTAAGCAGGTCTGGGTCTGGGTCAGGGCCTGGGAACCAAAGTATGCCGCCTGGAGTTCCTGGAGGAAATGAAGGCGGGGTATTACCGCAATGCATTAGGCTTCCGCGGGGCTTGTAGCCCACGTCACCTTGTTTTGTGAGTGCATCTCGGAGAGCCGGCGTGATCATCTCTCTCCGCACCTCCTCTCTTCGGCCCCGCTGGAGTCTGCCCATCCTGTCTGCCCCTTCGTCAAGTTCGTGCTCTTTCTGCAAAGGAACAACCGGGGGGAGGGGGGAGATAAACAAGCAGAGCACCAATGCTCTTATCGAACCCAGGGGAGACCCAGACATTCCCCCTTTGTGCAAGTTCCGGAGGTGGGATGGAGAACCTCCACGGCCCTCCAGATGTTGGCGGGACTCCCGACTCCCATCAACCCCAGCAGCCAGCATGGCCAATGGTTAGGAATGATGTGAGTTGGAGTCCAGCAACGTCCGGAGGGCCAAGGGTGTCCCCGGTCCCCATTCCAACAGCGCCTGCGAAAGGTCTCAGTAAACATCCCCTCCAAACTCCACAAAGCACGAAAGGTTGTTTGCTCTTATTTGTTTATTTATTATTTGATTTCTATCCCACCCTTCCTCCCAGGACTCTTCCTGCTCAGTGCCCGCTTGCCTTGGCTTGGCACCTCCTACATGAAACGCGCCCTCTTGAACATGCCCGCGCTTCACTGGATGCCAGGACTGGACTCCACCTGTTCTGAACGGAGGGAGCAGAGGTGCACAGACCTTCTCTGTGAGCGAACAAAGCGGTGGCAGATGCAGGTGCCTCCCCTCCAGTGATGGGGGACATACCCACACGTTTGGGGGTCTTGCCTCTTCTGCTCTTTTAGATGTGGCAGCCATTTTCTTTTCTTATGCCATGGCCCCCCAGCAGCCATTTTGTGATATACCCCGCTCCCATGGCAGCCATTTTGTGACTGGCACCCACAGTGTGTGTCTGGAATGCCTTCAAGTCGATTCTGCCTTATGGCGAGCCTATGAATAGGGTATTCATGCAGCCATGAAGCTCACTGGGTGACCATGGGCCAGTCACTGCCTCTCAGCCTCAGAGGGAGGCAACGGTAAACCCCCTCTGAATATCGCTTACCATTAAAACCCTCTTCATAGGGTCGCCCATAAGTCGGAATCCACTTGCCATAAGTCGGAATCCACCCACAGCGCCTTCTTAAAAATTTGAAATGGGCCTACTGGCTCAAAATGGTTGGCAAGCCTTGGAATATGGCAAGATGTTATCCACAGACAATGGCAGCAACAGCAAGGCCATGGCCACAGCACTGAAGACAGGAAGCTGCCCCATTACCTGGGCTTGTTTCATGTGGCCCATCACGTCGCCCAGGTCCTCGACATCCACCACCCGATCGGCGCCTTCTCTCTCCTCGCTGCCGGACTCCTCCTCGCTCGTGGTCTCGAAAAGCTCCCCCTCCGCCTCCTGTGGAACAGAGGAGGGTAGGCAAGGCAGGCGCCGGGTTCCCCCTGTGCCCCAGCCAGCCAACTGGCTAGCAAGCTCCAGCCCCCAAAACGCCCTGACCCTTGGTCACGAGCCCAGTTAGGCAGCAACTCGGCTGAGCCCAGCCTTCCCTTGGGGGCAGGGCCTGCAGCTCAGGGGAAGAGCCCCTGAAGGGCCCAGGTTCAATCCCCAGCAGAGGAATCTCCAGACAGGGACGGGGGAGACTCCCTGCCTGAAACCGGGAGAGCCGCTGCCAATCAGTGCAGACAATACTGAGCTAGATGATGGTCTGACTCAGTATAATGCAGCTTCCCACGCAGATAAATTCGGTCGAGAAGGCGCAGCTTAGCCCACGTGGACGGTTAGGCTGACACAGAGAGAGAGAAGCTGGCCCACCCCTCATCATAGTCAGACGTGCTAACCCAGGAAAGGAGACCCCCGGTGGCCCTCCACAACTCGCTGGACGACATTATCCGTGACTAAAGGCCACACAGGCAGGGCTGATGGGAGCTGCTGTCCAAGGACAACCCCATCAGCCCTGGCCACTGCCCAGACGCGAGGACGCTCCTGGGAGTCACGTGCACTTGGGAGGGGGGCATAGCTCAGTGAGCAGAGCAGCTTCCTTGCACGCAGAAGGGCCCCGGTTCAGCCCCCAAGGGCATCTCTACGTAGGGCTGGGAGAGATCACCTGAGTCTGAAACCCTGAAGAGCCGCTGCCAGTCCGTGTGGGCAGTACTGAGCCAGATGGCCCAAGAGCCAGGCTGCCTACATTCCTCACAAGACCAGCTGCTCCACTGGCTGACTCACCCTCTCAATTCTCACTGGAGTATATTTATTATTTCTTTTTTACATTTGTAACCTGCCATTTTTTTCCTCCAGGGTGGTACTTGTGGTTCCCGTTATATCCACACACAACCACCCTGTGAGGCAGGTTAGGCTCCTATTGGATATAAGAAGAGACCTGCAGCAACTGGATCAGGGGGCCAACAGCAGCCCACCCAATGTCCTAATGGGAAGCCCGCACACATTCCATCCCAGCTGGTCATTACTCTTCAACCAAGGAAGAGGGCCTAGGTTTGCTTTTTTCATCCTCCCTCCCAACCGCTTTTCCTTTTGTGTCGCACCTTTTCTTTCTTTCTTTTTTACTCTGAGCCTGAGGGTCTTCTCATTGACATGATGACACTGAAGAGCCCCCCCCAAATGCTTTAAAGAAATAATTAAAATAAGCCCAGAGATGAGGAAAGAAGGGTCAAAGGGGAAAAATAGGGACCCAGAGAGGATCCTCACAGGGCCCAGGGGCAGGAGGGAGCCTGCACTGACTGCCAGAAGGACAAGGAAGGGACCAGAAAGGGTTTGGCATTCGCACATGGGTTTATTACAGAGGCAGGAGACCCTCCGACCCCTCTGGCTCACCCACACCCCGGCCTACCTCTTTCTCCTCGTGCTGTGGCTCAGAGGCCTCTTGGCCGGACTTCCATTTCGGTCGGCACTTGCCCTTCTTGCACCTCCCGCTGCAGGCCTTCCTCTCGCCTCTGCAGAGGGCCCGGAGCCGCGCCAGGAACTTGGCCTCCCAGGCCTCGAAGTCAGCCTCCAGGCTCCCGTGTTTGCTTGCTGCAACGTTGGCGTCCCCCCGGGCGCAGGAGAGGATGCGCCGAGCACCCAGCATCCACAGCCACTTGTCGACGTTTCTGCCCACCTGTGACAGAAAAACAGAGACCCGGGCAGAGCGAAGTCAGGAGCTGCCTGATTCTGCGTCTTGCTCAGTTTTGTCGAGTACAGTGACATTCCTGGCCCTACCGAGAGAGCTGTTGATTGAGCCAGGGCCCTCCTGCACGCAAGGCAGATGCTTTGCCACTAAGCTAAGACCCTTCCTCGAGGCAATGCATGGGTCAAGACAGGCGTGTGCTTGTGTTGGAGATCCTACGCTAAGAGGAAGGGCCAGAGCTCAGTAGCGTAACATCCCTGTCGGATCAGGCCCAAGGGGGCCCATCTTGTCCAGCATCCTGTTCTCACAGTGGCCAGCCAGGTGTCCCAAAGGAAATCCCACAAGCTCTCAATTCTTGTGATTCCCAGCAACTGGTATTCAGAGACATCACTGCCTCTGGCAGTGGAGGGCGAGCATAGCCGGAAGCGGGGCTTGCAGTCAATGCCGATCAGACAGCAAGTCCTGCTGGGATCTTGCTTTGCAGTGCAGCTTGAAGTCCAGCTACACTGCCAAGGAAAACTGGGCCACCTGACATGACTGTGATATCACATGATTGATATGTGGGCAGCCCTGCCCATCTGCCAAAGTAGCACCCACCCACCCCGGGTAGAGTAGTAAGAATCCAGCACACCAGCAGAATCCTGTACCTCACCCTCTTTAAAAGAATGTCAGAAAGAACTACGTTCTTATAAGAGCAAAGTGGTACAATCTCTGTTAAAAACCACTGTAGTGGCTGAGAGTCCAACAGCAGGGCCGAGATGACTGTGAAATATTCTTCCTGGCAAGTTAAGGGAAGGTTGGACAGGAATCTGGCAGAGTTTCTTTACGGGCAGAATCTCCTCTCCAAGGGCAATGGGTCAGACTAAATGACCTTCCAAACACCCCTTCCATCTTGGTTTCTCACTGTCTAGCAGCAGCAACGACAAAAGTAACTCACGGTGTTGTAGTGGTCGGCGTACAGCGAATTCCCCAGCCCAAAGACTGCATATCTCAAGCCCTTCAGATACGTTTTGCCGACCCTGAAGTCACTGGACGCCTCTTCCAGCCACTTGCAGAACCACACTGCATTCTCCGTTGGCTTCCCATCCGTGTAGGTAGCCACTAAGAACACACCAACGTTCTTGCTGCTTGTCTGAAGAGATCCCCCAAAGAAAACAAACACTCCTCTCTGTTAGTACTCTGAAGGGCCAGATTTGGCCCACGAGCCGGAGGTTCCTCACTGGTAGAGCAGAGGCATTTTATTTATTTATTGGCAGCTGGACAGGCACCTGTCGGGGATGCTTTAAGCTGGATTCCTGCATTGAGCAGGGGGTCAGACTAGATGGCCTTATGGGCCCCTTCCAAGTCTACTATACTATGATTCTGTTGAATTTATATCCCACCCTTCCTCCCGAAAGGGCCCAGGGCAGCAAATATAAACAAAACAATTTAAACAAGGAAAAGAGAAATGTACCAAATACAGTGAAAAACATTCCAAAACACAATTACAATTAAAAACATTATAAAACACAGTTAAAAAACAATCTTTGATCTTCGAGTTGCCAAGAACAGTCCCCTTCAGCCATCCAACGCCTGCGTAAACAGGAATGCTTTCAAATTCTTCCTGACGGTCAATATTGGGCAGATGGGCCTCACAGGAGAGGGCATTCCACAAATGGGGAGCCGTTCAAACTTGAACGCAGTCTAGCCTACCTCACAGGATCATTGTGGGGATTAAACAGGGAGGAGGAGTACCTATATGCCACCTTGAGCAACTTGGGAGGAAAAAAGGTGGGATATGCATGTAATAATAAATAAATAAATAATTGTATACTATTAGATGGACAGACAGCTTTCAGAGACTCTCATTTTATGAGGTTTCCCCTGTTTTCTGAAGCCCATGCATGCATGAAATCGGCTTCCAAGGTTGCCAGTTCCTTTCCAGAGAGGACCGCTTACATCCTTCACAGACATATGACAAATCAGAAGTTCCCCAAACATGCCTCACCCTGGGAGGTTTTCTCCTTCACTTCAGGGAAAATCATGTCTCTGGAATTGTCCCCTGCCATGTGGCTGATAACAGCACAGGAGCCTCGTTAAGAGAGACAGCTGGCAATGCTCTACACACCTCCAAGCCTGCTGCCCAAAAGCGAATCAGGCCCAGGAAAGGAAAACTGACCCACCTCGTCTGCCAGAGAGTCGTCTGGGTCACAGTCTTTCATATCAATGACTTCTACCGGCAAATTAAAGGCGGCTACAGCTTCAGCAAGAATCAGTGCAAATCTCTGGAAGGAAAGAAAGAAATTAGGAAAGGACTGTTTCATATGCGTGCCAGAGGAAGACAGGCTGAGGACTTTCCTCGCTGCGCAGTTCATGAAAAACACCCAGGATCCCCTCTTACAATATAACAAGGGTAGGGAACCTTTTTGATCCACATCCTTGAAATCCCAAGTGGCAGCCCTTTAGGGCTTCATTAGGAAAGGATTCCCCAGGGTCCAGCACCAGAGGGCTTAGCTCTGAAATGCCTCTGAGAACAAACAGAGTGCCTTTCCCTATACAAGAACAGCCACCCACCCCCATGTACATCCAGAGGGCAAAAGTCTCTTTTTCTCTCTCTGGATTTAATACAGTACTAACCTTTGCTGTTCCAGTCTGAGAACCATAAAAAACCTTCACCCCGGCAACATGGATTTTGTCAGCGGGGTCTTTCGGCCCTCCTGCAAGTCCCTCCACGGCAACTTTAGGAAGGCTTGATTCTCCGAGTTGATTTCCATTCTACAAAATTAAAAATTGCAGGAGTCCTAGAAGTATCCTTTTCTGTTCTTACTATCCAGCCAGCCCCCACCACATGCTAGGCGCCACAAAACCCAGAGAGATGACAAAAGCTTTTGCCGAGAAGGCTTCCTTATTTACTTCCGAGTGGAAACACAGGGGCAGCCCTGAGCCACATGGAGTAATTAGACAGAAGGGAGACAAAGGTGAACTGCCAGAAAAATAGAGGAAGGGAGAGATTAACCTCTAGCTATGGAAACATATGGAATTGAAATATAAGTGCCCTGACGCTTTTCAACAGAAATCGCCTTTTTCAAAGACAAGTTAGGCAACCTGAAACGTCCATAGATTCAGCAAAAAAGTTATGATGTATACAAGCTGTGAGTTTCTAATCTGTTCACTCCCATCTCATCTCCATCGAGCCCCGGTCTCTCTTTTTGCCTTCCTTGTAGGGGCTGAGGCTGCCCTGTCTTCCATTAATGGACAAAGCCTCAGGCTCGATCAGAGTCACGATTCTTTGGGGCTATGTCCCAGAACAGGGCTCAGTCCTAGAAAACACAATGAAGCTATTCCGGGGCCCTGGATTTATTTGTAATTTTCCACAGGAAGAATCACCTGCTCTGCTCTCAGATCTGATTTTATTTGGGGGGAGAACATAAGAAGAGCCTGCTGGATAAGGTCCAAGGGGGACCCATTTAATCCAGCATCCTGTTCTCACAGTGGCAACCAGATGCCCCAAACAGAAGCACGCAAGCAGGAACTGAGCGCAAGAGTACCCTCCCCTTCTGCAGTTTCCAGCAACTCCCTCTGACCGTGGTGGCAGAGCATAGCCATCATGGCTGGTAGCCATTGCTAGCTATATCCCCCATCTAATCCTCTTTTAAAGCCATCCAAGTTGGAGACGGGGGTGCAGCACATGGCAGTTGAAGAGGTGAAGGCTCAGCTCATGGATGGAGCCCCAAATGCCTCCCCTCACCCCCCCAAGGAACTGAGCCCTACGGCAGCTTGCCCACCTCTGCTGCTATCGATCTGGGGGCCAACATGAAGATTCAAGAGGCCCATTCTTTGGGGAAGGTCTCAGTGCCCAGGATGATAGAGGTGAAAAAGTACCTGCTTTTTGGCCTTACTGACAAGCTGGAGGCAGATCCAGAGGGTGATTCCCAAAGCCGCTCCTGAGTATAGGTAGAATCGGTTGAGCCACAAGAACATCAAATGGGAACAGAGAACATTCCACGTCTCCATGGCCCTATTGGAAATGAAGAAGAAACACAGCCGCCACTCATTCAGTCCGAGAGCACGTTTAGGACCACAATTAAGGGGTGGCAGCACTCTTTAGTGGCCGTCATTTTGTGCTTTCTGATTGGCAGAAATTCAGCAGGGCACACATTCCTTGGACAGAAATTAATGTGGAAAGCGTCACCGGCTAATATTATATTCAGAGAAGACCAGTAGAAATGAATGAACATGACTAACTGAGGTCCATTAATTCCAGTGGGTCTCCTTTGAGTACAACTTATCTGGATACAGCTGTGCATGTGGCAGGGCCGGATTTAAACTTCTTGTGGCTCTAAGCCATAACATGACTGACTCCCTTCCCTCTTCAACAAATAATAAAAATTTTAAATGCAAAGTGCGGGCTGTACAATGAAAGGAATTTGATAGTCGTGTAATATAGGTATGCTCTAAGCTGTAGCTTGTTTAGCTTGTACGTAAATCCGGCCCTGCTGGTGGCAATGTTGTAAACATTTCTTTCTTTCTTTCTGTCTAACACAAGGCTCCTCGTAATGGGAATAAGGAAGTCCCCTTGAATTCAGTAGGATTTACTTTTGAGTAAAGAAGCACAGAATCAGCCTGATTACTTCCAAGCAATCCAGGCCAATTTAGCTTGAAAGTGAAGCCCCATTATTTGAAGTCAGTGTGGCTGACTTCTAAGCAAGCAAACAGGCTCCAGGCTCATAGGGCATGTCTACTCAGACTCAAGTCCTATTGGGGTTGCAGCCTTAGGCTGCAATCCAATACATCTCTACTCAGAAGTTAGCTCTATTGGGTTCAATGGGACTTACTCCCATGTAAGTGTGTATTGGATTGCAACTTTAGTTAGGGTCCAGTTGGTTGGCAGAACACAGGAACACAGAAAGGTGCTTTATACTGAGTCAGAGTATTGGTCCATCTGGCTCAGTACTGTTTACACTGACCGGCAGCAGTTCTCCAGGGTTCCAAACTGGAGATGCCGCTGGGGATTGAATCTGGGACCTCCTGCATCCACAGCAGATGCTCTGCCACTGAGCTACAGCCCATCCCCTTGAAATGCGAAAGTTGTATGTTAAATATGTTGTTCATAGGGATCTACGCCCATGTCTGCTCAGATGCAAGTCCTATTAGGGCTGCAGCCTCAGTTAGGATGAGGTTCACTGATGGAACGTAGTAACATAAGAAGCGGATTATACTGAATCAGACCACTGGTCTATCTACCTCAGTATTGGCCACACAGTCTGACAGCAGCCCTCCAGGATTTCAGATGTAGGCTCTCTCTCCCAGCCCTGCCTAGGGATGCCAGGGTTTGAACCTCGGTCCTTTTGCAAGCAAAGCAGGGGCTCCACCACTGAGCTACAGCCCTTTCCCCCCAAACCGTCGCTTGTACAACTACTAGGTACTTTTAAGGCTACAGTCCTCATGCCATACACTTCCGAGCAGACGCGGCGAGGATTGTCGCCCAAGCCCCCTTGAACCAAAGGGGCTGACTTCTAAGCCAGGCAGAGGATCGAGGGCTTTACCCACAGGCTGGCGTAGTGGTAGAGTGTCGGTCTAATCCCCACTGGGGCCAGGAATCTCGCTGGGTGACCGGGGAGGGAGCAGCCATGGCCTCTCAACCGAACCTACCTCGCAAGGATACAACCAGGGAGGGGAAGGGGAACATTTTTGCACGCCACTTTGAAGGAAAACTGTAGGGTGTCAATATAATGCCAATGATACATTTACGTGCGAGTAACCCCCCCGGCGTCCAAGGCAGAGCCGCTCCCGCCGGTTCTGACCCACCTCTTTGCAAGCGAGCAGCCTCCACTGGAGTGAGTCCGAGAGACAGCTTACTCTCGCGGAGCCCTCCGGACGCGTCTCCTCGAGCTCCTGGAGGCGGCCATCTTGCCAGCCCCGGGGAATGCTGGGAAGGCTTAGAAACTGCCTATTCCTCCCCCCTCCCCACCCAGGAAGTGGGATTTCCTCCAAGATAAGAGGGCCAGGGCTCCCCCCCCGTTGGATCCCAGGAATCGTCATCGTCGTGCAAAATTGGGCTGCGATCTCTTAAAAAGGGGCCAAAGAGACAAAACAACTTATTTGTTACTTTTTATTATTATTATCATTACATTTATCTCCCACCCCCCTTTCCTCCTTCAAGGAGCTCAAGGTGCTGCACAAACACAGTTCTCCCTTTCCTCCATTTCATCCTCACAACAACCTTGTGAGGCAGGGTAGACTGAGATAGCAGCTGCCCACGCCCCCCGGCCAAGATTACCCAATGGTTTCCAAGGGGACACTTTTAATCCCGGAACCAAGCAACCTTGGGTGTGATTTCCCACCCGGATGGGTCTGGGGAGGCCCCTCGCACCAAGCGCTCTCGTTTCTCGCGAGACTCCGACGCTACCGCCGCCACAATGAGGCGGTGGAGGGAGAAGCGCGCCCATTGGCCCACCGGTCGCGCTGGGGGGGTGGAGCCAGAAGGGGAGGGCGCTTGGTGCGCAGGCGCGTTGCCTCTGTTGACTGCGAGTGGATCTCCGTCGCCATCATGTCGATCTTCACGCCGACCAACCAGATCCGCCTGACCAACGTGGCCGTGGTGCGGATCCGGCGAGCGGGGAAGCGCTTCGAGATCGCCTGCTACCGGAACAAGGTCATGGGCTGGCGGAGCGGCGCGTGAGTGAGCCGGAAGCGGGGGCGGGAGTTGGGTCCGAAGCGCCAAAGAGACTGACAGATGAACAAACCGCCTCCCAGAGCCCTGATGACGTTAGCGCCGGGGCAGAGGGCTTCTGAGCATACGCAGAGGGCAGGACTAAAGCCTCACTCTCGCTTGCTCAGACTTTTTTTAGATATGGTGGTATTATTATTATTGAATTGAGTTTTATTCTTTTCAGCTTCATGGGTTTCTTGTTTGGCTTGTGCCTGTGCTTGTTTTGTGAGTGTCAAATTGTGTTTATTGAATTGATTTTATTTATTATTTGATTTATTTCCTACCCTTCCTCCCAGCAGGAGCCCAGGGCGGCAAACAGAAGGGCTAAAAACACTTTAAAAATTATAAAAACAGACCTTAAAATACATTAAAACAAAACAACGTTAAAAAACATTTTTTAAAAAAGCTTTAAAAACATCTTTAAAAAAGGGTTAAAAGCATCTTTAAAAAAACATATTAACAAGTAATTCTAATGCAGACTTCAGACTTTTGTATGCTGTATGCTCAACTACAATTCCCATCATCCCCAGTCATATGCACAGTAGTTCAACAACATCTGGAGAAAGATTAGGCACTACCATTACTCCCCTATAAACCATTTTAAGTGGTCAGTTAAGATGCACTGAATACTTGGATATTTGAATAGAGGTGTTTTATTCATTTTAACACATGGTGTCTTGACCATTTTAAAGATATAGATTTGATATTTAGCAACTGAGATTTTTCTTGTGGTGTTGCCTTTAACCACCAATGTGGTGTTATTTTGGTATCCATCAGTATTTTTTAAATATATATATTTATTTAAAGTCAGACATAAGACAGTTAAAAATTTGGCACTAGTCAATTTGCCTGTGGCTATTTTGATAGGTTGCCATTACTCACCAGGTGTGGCAGGTGGCTGGTTAAACTTGACTGCCTTGCCCCGCTGGTGCAATCCCTGAGACAGTTTTAACCGTCCAGATGCCTCATTTCAGAACAGTTAAAACTGTAGAATTCCCTCCTATAGTGATGGCTGTGAACGTGGATGGGTTTAAAAGGTTAGACAAATTCATGGAGAATAAGACTATGAATGACTAGTAGCTGCAGTGGCTATGTGCTGTATGCAGTATGTGAGGCCTCTGCAGGCCAGTTGCTGGGTTTCACAATTGGGGAGGGTTGTGGTTGCCTTAATGTCCTGCTTGCGTGCTTCCCAGAAGAGGCATCTGGTTTCCCGCTGTGAGGACAGACGCTGGAGTAGATGGACCCCCTTTGGCCTGACCCAGCAGGGCTAGGTTCTGAATATTTGCGTATAGTCTTTTTGTGATTGTTTTAGAATGTGCTATAATAATAAATAAAACTTGCTCCCTAGTGAAAAGGACCTTGATGAAGTTCTGCAGACGCACACCGTCTTTGTGAATGTCTCCAAGGGTCAAGTGGCAAAGAAGGAAGACCTGGTCAAAGCTTTTGGCACAGAAGACCAGACAGAAATCTGCAAGATGGTAGGCTCTCACCCTGTGCCATGAAGGTGGACAGCCTCCTTCCTCTGCCTCTCTCTCTCGTTAGAATGCCTTTGCGTTGTACTTTAATGCCATATCAGCCATGTGGAATAATGAATGGACAATGGAAGGCAAATTCTCTTATCTGCTTAGGTCACCAATGAGCGATCCATCCGGAGCAAAAAATTAAAAAAAATCAAAGACTGGTGTTTCTATAGCTCAACCTTCCCCAATCTGGCGCTCTCCAGATGTTTTGGACTACAACTCCCATCAGCCCAGGCTGCTGGGAGTTCTGTTCCCAAACATCTGGAGGGCACCAGGTTGGCAGGCTGATCTATCAGAATTGCATTTGCATGACCTCTCCCCCAGGTGGTTTATGCCACATGACTAGAAACAATTCATTCTGCAAATGGAAGGGATGTATTATTTCAGCAAATAATTTTCTATGCCTCCTTTCAGAGCTTTAGTCTTAAGGACATAGCAGTCCTATGTGCTCAGAAGTAAGCCTAGTTGAGTTCAGTGGGTTGTATAGCCATTGAAATAATGGGCTTATGTTAGTCATGTCTGTTAATTCCAGTGGGTTTACTCTTAGGTGGGATACAACCCAGTCGGTCGTACCCACAGATGAGTGTGCATAGGATAGCAGTCTCTGAGAACCATGGAGGCAACAGCCAACACGCACAGCCCCTGTAAAAGTGGCTTTGTCAGGATGATACCTAACATCACCCGCTGCCAATTTCCCAACTTCAGCCAGCAGTTTAGAGCAAGGGTTGCCAGCATGCTTTCCAGATATTGCTGGACTCCTACCAGCCCCAGCCAACACAGCCAGGGCTCAGGGAGGTGTGATGGGATGATAGGTCGGATCTCCGCTGCCGACGCGGGACTTCCCAGAGCTGCGTCCGTTGAATCGGGAAAGGGGGCAGCCTCCACATGCAAAGCTTCTCTTGCTTTCAGATCCTGGCGAAGGGGGAGTTGCAGGTGTCGGATAAAGAGCGCCACACACAGCTGGAGCAGATGTTCCGCGACATCGCAACCATCGTGGCGGACAAATGCGTGAACCCGGAAACAAAGAGGCCCTACACCGTCATCCTCATTGAAAGAGCCATGAAGGACATCCACTACTCAGTAAAGCCTGGAAAAAGCACCAAGCAGCAAGTGAGAATCCCCCGCAGGAGATGGACCTCTTTTATTTCCTATCTTTATTTAACCAGTCATTTAAAGCCTCTTTCTTGGCAAGCCTATTTGAGCGTAGGAAACTGCTTTACGGAGTCAGACTGTCAGTCCATCAGGTTCAGTATTCTCTACACTGAGGGCCGGGGAAAAGACTCGAGAGAGTCTGTCAGGGTGGACAATACAGAGCTACACAGACCAATGGCCTATTTCAGTTTCTGTTTGGGAAAGGGCGTGGCTCAGTGGCCTAGCTCCTGTTGTGCGTGCAGAAGCCTCTGGTTGAATTCCCAGCCTTAGGTGGAGCCGCTGCGGGAATCTCCCTGGCCTGAAATCCTGGGGAGCCTCTGCCAGTCCGTGTAGACAGTG
This sequence comes from Rhineura floridana, assembly GCF_030035675.1. Classification (NCBI taxonomy): domain Eukaryota; kingdom Metazoa; phylum Chordata; class Lepidosauria; order Squamata; family Rhineuridae; genus Rhineura; species Rhineura floridana. The sequence continues at coordinate 1,370,382 of NC_084500.1, read as the reverse complement.
CAGAGCTTGATGGGCCAGTTGGTCCAACACGGCAAAGGCACCTTCCTGTGTTAATCAGAAGCAGCACAGATGTCTCTCTTTCTTCCTGCTTCTGAAATGGAAATGACTCTTCCGAAGAGGCCCGCCGGAAGTGATAGAAGATTGTCCTTCTGCGTTCTTGGGTGCAAAAGGGTCGTGACAGTTAACTGACCTTACCTAGAGACAGTATGGTGTAGCAGATAAAAGTGTTGAACTAGGGCTAGGGAGACCCAGGTTCAAATCCCTGCTCGGTCCTGGAGCACGCGAGTGAGCCAGTGTGTGTCTCTCTCTTTCTGTCTCTCGGCCTAACCCAACAGGTTTGTTGGGAGGATAAAATGGCAGGACAGCCACAGAGGCCACCTGTGAGCGCCTTTGAGCGCGGGCAGGACGACTGAAAGGAACGACCATTGGTTGGTTTCCTCCACAGGCCTTGGAGGTCATCAAGCAGCTGAAGGAGACCATGCAGATCGAGCGAGCGCACATGCGCCTCCGCTTCGTCCTCCCCCGGAAAGAAGGCAAGAGGCTGAAAGAGAAGCTGAAGCCGCTGATCAAGGTCGTTGAGAGCGAGGATTTCAACGAACAGCTGGAAATTGTAAGCGGGGGGGAAAGCATTTTCTGTAGGGGAGGAGTAGCAGATGGGTATTCCCTCTGGCATCCACGATCATATAGGAGGAGCTTTACAGTGAGACGGAGAGTCACATTTGCAGCCCAACCGTCTGGGGTTAGAAGGATCTTCAGCTGGGTAAATCAACGTAAGATTGCAACCACAGGCCATCCTCACCCGTGGAGATTTTGAGCAAAAGATCTGGTGTCCTCCAGATGTTGTGGGGCTACAACTCTCATCAGCTTCAGCGATGTGTTGCCTAGCAGTGATGGTCCTTGTGGTCCAAAACATCTGGACAGCAGCAAGCTGAGAAAGGCTACTTTATCCCCCCCCCAGCTCTCCATCCCTTTTTATTCATATGACCTTTGGGGGGCATGGAGTGGGGTGGACCAACCATTGCAGTTTACTTAGGGTGCTTTAAGAAAACCCTGCCTAAGTGCTGGGATTTGCCGGGCCGTTGGACTGAATTTAGCTGATGGAATTTACAGGTATTGGATGCAGGCTGTCCCATGGGTACTTAGGGTACCAGCCACACCTTTACCCCCTTTCAAAAACAACAGATAGCTCCAAGCTGGAAAAGGTTCAGAAATGGGGCATAATCTGGTTGGCCACTGTCAGAAGCAGGAGGGCGAGGGGCTAGGTAGGGCGACCTCGATTTAATCCAGCCAGACAATTCATAAGGAGGCATGTCCTCTGTGGTGTGACACAGATCCCAATCTTGCAGGTGTGCCTTGTGGATCCAGGCTGCTTCCGGGAGATTGATGAACTGATCCGGTGCGAAACCAAAGGCAGAGGGACCCTTGAAGTGCTCAGTCTGAAGGATGTAGAAGAAGGGGACGAGCGCCTGGAGTAGCCACTGCTAACCCCCCAATCCCCATTGCCCTGCAAGGACTGTATTAAAGGCTGCCCTGTGTTGCCTCTTTGTGGGTTTTTTGCAATTTTCCAATTTTTTCTGACGTTTGTTTGGGTGTCATTCCTGCCCCCAACTTTAGGGAATGACTGCATATCAAGGCACCTTAGAGAATAAAGGTGGGAAGAGCTCCCCAGCCTAGTTTGGTTCTGCCGGGACTGTTTCTCGCTCTTTGAGCACTCAGTGGCAACAAGGTGTCAAGGGTCCACAAAATGCCTCTCCTGAAAGACTTAATGGCCTGCTGCAGGTTTGGGGTAGGACCTCCCGTTGGGAAAGAAACTGACCGTGGCCACTGAAAATCAGTGGAAAGAGCATGGCGGTGCCTGATCCTGCCGCAAGGGTTTGTGGCAGTATACACACCTGCAATCCTGTGCGATGCCTTTTTGTTGCAGCGCACTGCACTTTCACCCGAGCTTTGCCCCAATGACAGCGTTGGGGAAGAAGGTCTTTGGCCTGCACACCTCAGATCCCTCTTGTGGCTTGCTGGGTCACTCCTTTGTACACACCCTTCCACAGCAAGGCTTGGGTCCCAGCAGCACAGCCGTGTGCTTATAGTGGCTGTGAGGTCCCACTCTTGACACCCATGGGAACTGTCAAGCCATTAATCAGACACAAGCACTGAACCCCAGAAAGAATTGTGCAGATAATTTATTTTTTTTTGGGGGGGGGAGTATATTTACAATAACTTAAAATATAGAAATCAGTATTTATTTCATAGATTAACCTTTTGATCTAGCTAAAGGCCCAGAGTGGGCTCCAGTGACGCCAAGCTGCCTTGAGTTGTTTCCATTCATTGTACTGCCTTGTAGTTTGGGGGATAAACCACCTGACTGAGAACTGGTTGGATGCTGAGCAGACAACTCCAGAACCAGCTTAATTTCCTATTGCTAAAAGTTTGGGGGAACAGCTGGACCCAAAGCATTTCCTGCCTGGGTTTGTGTCATTCTCTCATGCTCCACGGGGGAGAAAGTGCAGACTGTTGACAAACACCTCTTGGAGAGCTGCTGCCCCTTTAATCCTCTCAAATGCAAACCACTTTATAACGCAAGACAATATTTCTCTCTCTCTAGTATTACACTGATGGGATGACGTGAATCTTGATGCCCACGATAAGAAAGAGTCATTCAGAGACACTTTCCCCGTATTAGAGGGGCTGCTGTACAAATTAAGCATAGTTGTGGCTTTGTTCTGGAGCTCTGAAATCAGGGAAGGGCAACCTGTAGCCCTCCTACCCGTTGCTGGACACCAGCTCCCCTCAGCCCCAGCCGCAATGCCAGTGGTCAGAGACGAAGGGAGTTAAGAGTCCAACAACACGTGAAAGGCTACAGGTTCCTCTTCCCTGTCTGCTTTTGAGGAACACAGACACACTGCAATCCTTTTTTGGGGACGGAGGGTGGCTTGGAAGAGGGCGAGGCCCGATTGATCAGCTAATTTCTCTGCCTTTCACTGTTTCCAGGGGGTGCACTGCCACTGGGAGAATTTGTGCTGCTTTGGGCTTTATGAAATGTAAAATGCATAATCCTTGCATTAGATACCGGCATTAAAATGTAGTTTTCTCTTAACTTCTCGTCCTCTTTCTTTCCAAATGTCTTCATTTGTTGACTGTACAACATCACCCACTGAAGGTTGGGATACAAAATTCTAATTAAGCAGAGTCCTCAGGGGCAAGTCTCGCAGCATTTCTACAGTCCTAGACACTTACTCTCAGGTAAGCCCCATTGAAAAGAATGAGACTTCAGAGTAGACATGCATAGGGTCAGTCCTTCCCCAAACTGGTGCCATCCAAAGGGCACCAAGCTAGGGAAGGCTGTTGTAGATATAGCCAAGAAACATTTCTAAAGCAACCTTTAAAGCCAACAGCAACTTGGAGATGTGTATAGCACCATTGCTTTAAACTGCTTTTAGTTAACTAGTGGATTTTGGCATTTTAAGTTTGGTCCCTTAATTCAAACCTTATTTTTAAAAAAAACACATAATAGCTGCAGAATTCTTTACAAAGATTCACCTCAATACATATGAACATAAAGATGCCCCTTCTACACAGATTCCTAAATGCAGGAGACCTGATCCAGTTAAGTTCGTGCTGATTACAGTCTATTGCTGTCAATGGAGCATAGAGTTAGCCACAACTTCCGACTTCCATCCGGTTCAGTGGGACAACAGCCCACTTTGCATGTGCAGCTAGGTCAGTGCTCCTGTGTTCAATGGGGCATACGCCCAAGAAAATTTAATTGCTGACTTAGCCGCAACTAAATTTAGCGGAATTGGGGCCATACTGTAATAGAATTGTTTGCAAAAGCGTACGTATTGCAGTGATGAATCATCACTTAATACATGAAGTTTTAGAAGGCCTCCAGGTGGATGCATTAAACGGGGTGGAAATGCCTGCCCACCCCTAGTCCCTGGGTCAGCTAATATCACCAGACCTACTTTTGAATGCAAGAAACACATCCTGGGAACAAATTTGGAGGCGGTGGTCAGATCTGACAGGCTTCGGCAATGGTCTCTCCAGAATCTGAAAGTAGCCTTTAGAGTCCACCAAAACCAACGGTGCCAGAACTGCAGTCACGTTAAGGTTCTTCAGATGTAGATCACATCCGTTTCATGTTGTTGCACCTGAGGGCAGGCAGAAAAAAACGTTTTTCCAGGTTGAAAAGGCAGGTGGAGGACCTGATTTGGAGCCAAAGCAATATAAAAACATCTTTTGAAAGCCACAGGAAAGAGACAGAAGGTGGCAGAGAGCCAGTTGTCATTTGAAAGAAGATAACTGGGAGAAAAGGGGCAATGAAGGAGGCTGAGGAGACGGAACAACAAGCCTTTTAAGTAGAGACCATATCCCGGCCTGCGTCTGTGTTGGAATTAGATGTTTTTAACCCTTTTTTAAAAAGACTGTTTTGGTTTAATACATTTTAAAGTGCTTTTAGTACTTTAAGAAGGGCGGGATATAAATGTAATAAATAAATAACACCTTGCCTACAAGGAAAGAGGTGAAAGTGTTTAGAGCGTTTTAAATCTAGGCCCTAGACCAGGGAGAGATGTTGGGAGGACTACAACTTATTTCGTACCATCTTCATTATTAGAAAAGTGTTCCACCTTAAAACAACACTCTTTGTACACATTTTATATTTTATTTGTTTTAACCTATACTTTTTAAGTGATAACAGCAACAGATATATATATATATATATATACACATATTCACAGAAAAGAGCCAGTGTGGTGTAGTGGTTAGAGTGTTGGATTATGACCTGGGAGACCAGGGTTCAAATCCCCACACAGCCATGGAGCTCACTGGGTGACCTTGGGCCAGTCACTACCTCTCAACCTCAGAGGAAGGCAATGGTAAACCCCCTCGGAATACCGCCTACTATGAACACCCTATTCACAGGGTCACCATAAGTCAGAATCGACTTGAAGGCAGGCCATTTCCATTGTTTATTCACAGAAAAGGATAGTTTTTTTTCTCAGACCACCAGAAGTCCAGGTGACCCAGTGAAATCAACTGGCCGGTAGATTCAGAATAGACCAATATTTCTTCTGTCAGGTCTTCTACACTGATGCTGCATTCTGGGGCACACCGACATGTACACCAATCAATCAGGATCTCTTAGGACAGATCCACACCACACACTTAAATCACATCCAGCATGCATTTAAATCACACCCCTTCCCCCAAAGAATCATGAGGGCTGTTTGTTAAGGGTGCTGGGACTTTGTAGCTGCCAGGGGAAAACCAGTTCCCAGAATTCTTTGGAGGGAAGAAGTCATGTGCTCTAAATGTGCATTGGATGTGCTTTAAATGTATGGTGTGGATCTGCCCTCTTCAGACTGCCTCTTGAAGCCACATTTGTGTGATGGGTCACTTGCTCCCACAAATCCAATGCAGACCAGTGACAGTCCACACAGGTCTTGGGAGGGGGAAAGGGAGGGCAGCACCATCTGTTCCCTGCCTGGAATGTCATATTTCTCCCACCCAGAAACCTCATAACTGGAAGACAGAAGGAAACGATGCACACAGGGACAGCCTCTAGAAGGTTCTAAGAAAAGGTTGGACGAGGGAGTGGGAACCAGCAGCCCTCTGGATGTTACCAGACTACAACTCCCATCAGTCTCCAGCCAGCGTGGCCAACATCTACAGGTGTGGGGAACTTGTGGCCCTCCAGATATTTGCTGAACGGTAATTCCCATCATCCCTGGCCATTGGACATGTTTGCTGGGGCTGATGGGAGTTGTAGTTCAGCAACATCTGGAGGGGCAAGGTTGCCCACATCCCTGATCCAGTGGGCCAACAACTTGTTCTCCACCCTTGTATTAGTCAAGTTCATAGATGAGAGACCTTATTAATGGCTATTAGCCATAAGAGCTAAAAACGGAGCCTTCGTGTTCAGGGGCAATATAGTTCAGTGCCCATATGCTGCAGCCACACAAGAGGGGAGAGTTATGGTTAGCCTCTGCTGAATATTAAAAAAAAATTAGTCTGTTGCTATTTTAATTCTTTTTTAAATGTTTTTATTTACTTCAGACCTGAACTTACAAGATCTGAACAGGGTGGTTCATGACAGATGCTCTTGGAGGTCGCTGACCCACAGGGTCACCGTAAGTCATAATCGACTTGAAGGCACATAACAACTGCTTTATCGATAATTTTAATGTCTTTTGTAAACCGGTTAGAGGGGTTTTTTTTACAATCAAGTGGTATATAAATTTTAATAATAAAAATTATAAAACAGTGTCAGACTCAATGGACTTTTGTGCTATCTTCCTGCAGACCAATTCCTGTGGGACTGTCTCCATCCAGATTCCATATGCATAGCCCAAGAGAGTGGCTGGCAGACGGAACACAAATTGAAGTGGGAAATGCAGAAGACGGCCAAACCTGGTTAGTTACCTTAATGTGCTTTCTGGTTCCTGTGCCCACATTACTGGCCACCAGGGCATTGGTCTGAAAAGAGAGATTTTGTGTTGGCGTTCTGGGCACGGAACTGTCGGTCGCATTCAGCGGACACGCCAACAGAGGCTGCTGCAATCTCTCCAACAGGTCCGTTTCAAAGGGCTCCATCCACATAGGAGTCTTAAAAGAATACACCAGCCATTAACTTCCTACTAAAAATCAGGGCACATCTACACTACCCAGGTTGAACCAGTGTGAATCCTGTTTAATCCTCATGGCTCCCCTACAAGACGAATCCTAGGAACAGTCGTTTTATGAAGGCACTAAGAATGCCTCTGTGCATGGGAGATGCTCAGCTCTTCCACCGGCTACCATTTCTCGAGTGGACTCTAGTCCATGAAAGTTATATGCAGTAATAAGATATTGTTGCCACAAGGCTCTTCTGCAACAGCCAAACTTGGTTAGGCCTCTGGAAATTAAGAAAGCCTGAGGTATTCCTGCCTTTGCACAGATGCCAGGACAAACACCAGGGAAAGGCTGTGGCCTCCCCACATCCTTCTTGGGAGTGCCCAGAAGCAGCAACTGAATCACCACCCCTGGTGGCGAAATGCTGGACCTAAGAGGCCTCTGCTCTGATCCAGCATGGCCCTTCCCATATGCATTAGGGGAAAAAAAATAGGAAATCAAACACTTGGCTGCTCTCAAACCTTGCCCATCTTCCCCGAGGAACGGTCCAAGGATCCGAGTACTTCTCTCCAGTGCGAGAGGAAGCCGGCCTGCCTCTCTTCAACTTTCAGGGCGTGGATTTCCGACTTGAGTTCTTGCAGACGATACTCAAACTTCCGGCTCTTATCCAGGTAATCTAATCTGCAGAGAGGGACACAAAAAGTTGTAAGGCTGCCTGTCTCCGCCTGCATACGCCTCTACCCTGAGATTTGCTTCCCAGGACCTCCACGTGCTCCCCCCAAGTGAGGGGTGACAGGTGGCTAGAGCAGATGGGGGCCTTTTCCCTACGAGGACAGGCGACAACATTTGGGGCTTTCTAATTCTAGAAAATAAACATGAGTAAGGCCCGGGATATGAGAGAGGTTTATAAAATTAGGCACAGTGTGGAGAGGGAGTTTTTCTTCCTCTCATATAACACGAATACTCTTCGAAATGTTAGAATCTTAGCAGGAAATCTGATTAAGTTGCATATTTGCTCTCTATTGTTTTTACTGAACACATTTTAATTGCAATGGCTTGTAGATAACGCAAAAAAAGGATTTCATTTCATTTCACTAATACTCTGCAGTGTCAGGCAGTGCAACTCAACGTTGGAAGATTCAGGATAGGCCGAAGGAAGGATTTTGTTCACGTAGCGCATAGCTGAGCTATGGAATCCACTGCCACAAGACGCAGCGATGGCCACCGACACAGACGGCTTTAAAAGAGGGGCTGGCAAATTCATGGAGGCGATATAGGAATCAATGACTTCTGGCAGGACGGCTGTGCATATGCCTCTGAGAACCAGATGCTGGGAATTACAAGTGAGGCGGGTGCTGTCACACTCCGGTCCTGCTTGTGGGCTTCCCGTAAGAGGCATCTGGTTGGCCACTGTAAGGACAGGACCCAATCCAGCCGCGGGGCTCTTCCTCTTCTGTAAGGTTGAGATTCCTTGATTTTGGAGCCCAGAGAGGTTCACCTGCTGCTCTCTTCGATGCCTTTCCAGAGCCTCAGGAGGACAGACCTACCTCTCTCTCTCTATCTCCAAGGAAAGCCTCTTCAAGTCAATGTCCCGTAAATCCAGTTTTATGGGTGCTTTCTCAGCTGTGGCCTCAGCCGAGGAGGACTGGGTGCCCTTGGCAGTGTTCTGAGAGAGGAGACAAAACAGAAGGGTGTGCTGAGGGAGAACAGCGTTCAAGACCTTGCAGGCTTTGAGACAGAACCGTTTATATTGAGTGAGCACAGAGTGTCTACTAGGAAGGGCTGTATTTTGGATTTTACAGTTGCATTCTTAGTTTGTATTGATGCATTAATGTCACTGGATGCATTTTTAATGTTCTTGTGGACGTTTTCATCCGTCACGTTATGATCTGCGGTTGCAACATTCAACTTGACTTGACTTCAAACAACAACCGCAGCCAAGTCTAGGCCTTGTCGTTTTGCCCTCTGAAGCGCTAACCTACTGAGGGGCGCAGGGTTAGGACTTACAGGAGCAGGGTGAATTTTGCCGACGTCCTGGAGTTTCCGCCTGGCTTTCTCTTCAGCCTCTCTGGCCACCTGCAGGTCCTGTTTCAAATGTTCGGCTTCTTTGGCCCTGCCAAACCACAACCGCCGCCGTCAACACACAGATCCACGGTTCCAACCCCCCCAACCCACAATAACCCTGCACTGCTAAACCAAAGCACTAGAAATTGCCATGGCCCTTGGCTAATCTCAAACGCCTTCATCAATAAATGTTCATGATTCTGTCAGCCGCCTTATGTGGATCTGTCAATCAAAAAGGTGGGCTCTGAAATATTTTAACACATGCATTGATTTAACTTGTACCGCTCTGCAGGGGGTAGGAAAGAATGGTTTTAGGGCAGGTGAGGTCGAATTCTTCCACCATTAATGGGGAAAAAATATTTAATATCTGATCACTGAGCCTGTCCACTTCTGCCACTTAGAGAACCAGCTATGTGATGAGAGGGAGGGGAACAGTCCAAATATAGCACGGGGGATGGGCAAATCTGTGTTCCTGGTCCAGGCCACTATCATACAGTTTACTCATAATTCAATTCTGTCTCTGCGAGGGACAGACGGATCTGTCTAATTCTGTATGTGTCAAATTTGCATGTGTCTATTCCATCCCGTTGCCGCTTTAATATGTGATTTAAATATATATATATTGATACAAAAATGCATGTTGAAATCCATATTATATCACAAAATGTTATTTAAATACATACTTCATCCCTATGTGTGCATTTTTAAACATATTCTGAAAACACACGGTTTTAAAATGCATTTGGTACATTTCTTTGATCCGGGAACAGTGTCCCAAGATTCAGAGAAGTGTGAAATCCGCAGGATATTTACGTTCCAATCTGTGCATTAGTCTGGGAGATGTAAACTAGGTCAATTTGTTTAAAAAAGGCAGACCAACCCAGTAGAATTGACGTGAGCCCTGAGAACCCCATAGAGCTGAAAGAGGAAGTGGGAAAGAGTGTCACTCTTCCAACTTCCTCCTTCAGCTCTACGTATTCTTCAAACAGAAAAAGGTAACTGCTCCAGTACATTATGAGCGAAAGGGCAGCAAATTTTTTTTTGGGGGGGGGGGTCAGGTGTTAGCAACCCCTGCTGTGTGACAAAGAGACGGAACTCAGGATTTTGCATGCAGAAGTTCCAGAGCTTGGAAAAGTTACTTTTTTGAACTACAACTCCCATCAGCCCCAGCCAGCATGGCCACTGGATTGGGCTGATGGGAGTTGTAGTTCAAAAAAGTAACTTTTCCAAGCTCATGACAGGGAAAGAACTGTGGCGTTTTTTGACCCTCGCTGTTGCTTGTTTACTCAAGTGCACAACTTGCCTTTCTTCTGAAAGCAGCGCTCTGGAAAAGCCAGTCGGAGCCCTGCGCAGCACACGGCCAGCCCCCTAAGCCCCCCGCCTGCTGAGCACCATCCCGCCCAGGGCCTCATCACCTTCGTTCCGATTCCTTTACCAGCTTCATGGCAATCAGTTCCGCCTCCCGCATCTTGTGCTCCATCAGGCGCTTCTCTTCCTTGGTCTTCAAGGCGGCCAGCTCCAGGCGGCGGCACTCCTGCTCGGCTTCAGCCGCGTTCTGGGCCAAGAGCTTGGCCTCTTCCTCCGCAATCTGGGCCTTCTCGGCCAACAGCTCCGCCGCCGCCTCCGAACGGCGCTGCAAGGCGATGGTATAGCAGAAACATTTTTTAAAATTTTACTTTTTAAAACAAATATTGTTGCAAGCCATCCTGAGACCTCATGGGGGAGGGTGGGTAAAAAAGATGAATGACAGCAATAATACATAAATAAATAATGAAAAAACTTAATAATGCATATTAATAATATTTATTATGACATTTCTATCTCAGCCTTTCCTCCAAGCAATTCAAGGTGGTGTACAAACATGGTTCTCCCACTTCCCCATTTTATCCTCACAACAACCCTGTGAGGTGGGTTAGACTGAGAGACAGCAACTGGCCTGCAGGGTCACCCACAGAGCTTCATGGCCCAGTGGGGATTTGAACCCCGCTCTCTCCCAGGTCCTGGTCCAACACTCTAACCACTGCACCACACTGCCTCTCATATTATTATCATTATTATTATTTTACACTTCCTTTGAGGAGGTACAGGATGGAATCAACTTACAGGCAGGGCTGGACCAAGACAGTTTGCTGCCTGAGGTGGAATAGCAAATAGCAACACACACAACGTTGAAGTGAAGGTACCTAGTATTTTTTTATTTAGTTTCTACTTTTATATCCTGTTTTCCTCCAAGGAGGTCAAGGCAGCATATATGGTTCTTTGCCTCCATTTTGTCCTCATAAGAACCCTGCGAGGTAGGTTACACTGAGAGCGCAAGACTGGCCAAAGTACACCCAGGGAGCTCCACGCCTGAGTGAGGATTTGAACCCTTGCCTCCCAACTCCAAGTCTGACCCTCAAACCTGAGGGTGGCCAATGCGACGCCCTCTCAATGGTGCGGACTGCAATTCCCACCGTCCCTGCCCACCGGCCATGCTGGCTGAGGCTGATGGGAGTTGGACTCAAAACACCTGGACAGCACCACTTTGGCTAGCCCTGCTCTAACCACTGCACCACACTGCCCCCTACGGCTGGCCAAGTTATTTTGACAGCTGAGACAGACAAACCCCACAAGCACCTTTCTCTGGGAGGAAAAAAATCACAGGAATAATAAACTGAAATAGCTCACAGGGGGCTGCCCTTCCATGACACCCCAAGTCACCAGCCTCAGGCACCTGCTGCCTGACGGTAGAGCCGGCCCTGCTGACGGACAGCCCTTGGACCCCCCAGCTTACTAGGCCCCGTGGCCACGGCAGTGCTCACCAGGGCCTCGTTGGCTTGCCGGGCCTCGTCTTCCACCTCAAAGAGGCGCCTCTCCAGCTCTTCCTTGGCCCGCTCGGCGTCCTCACGCAGCTGCTTCTCCCTGGCCAGCCGCTGGTGCTCCATCTGGGGAAACGCACAAGCCTGACTGTCAGCAGGGCCGCTCCGCAGGAACAGTCTGCAGCCACCACCTCCGAATCTTGCCTCTCCCCCTCCAAAACGCTACAGGCTGCAATGGCAGGGACCGGCCTTCTTCGTCTGTTAACGAAAGCAGCCTTGCACACAAGTCCACAAATGGTTGCCGCCGCATTAACTTACTTCATTTTTATCCCAGGGTTCCTCCAACCAAGGCAGCCTCCCTGATTCCCCCCCCCGCTCACTTCATCCCCACAACCACCCTGTGAGGTAGGCAAAGCTGAGAAAGGGGGTGGTGGAAGTGGGGGAGTGTGACCTTCTCACAGAACCAATGAGCTTTATAGCCCAGTAGAGATTTTAAACCAGGGACGGAGTCATCCGGGGTCTCAGGGGGTCTTAGACCCCTCCCCTTTTGGCAGCAAGGTTCCTACATCTCTCTTTAGTCCTCGAGATGTTGCTGAACTACAACTCCTGTAAGCTCCGCCGAGCATGGCCAGTGGCCAAGGATGATGGGAGTTGTAGTTCAGCAACATCTGTAGGCGAAAAGGTCCCCCACACCTGGTCTGAAGGGTGCCACATTGGGGAAGGCTGGCCTAGAGAAACTCGAAGGACACAGTCCTCTTGGCCTTTGAAGGTGCTGCAAAGCGGTAAGTAATCAGCCGATCAGCTGGTTCGTGACAGCCGCAGGCTCTCTCATTTGTCGCACGATCCCCCGAAGGGTCACCTTCTTCCTTGCTTTGTCCTCCCTGGCTTGAGCCTTCATTTGCTGGATCTCAATGGGATCCACTCGCCTCCTTCTCATGAACAAGTCGTGGTTCCCGATGAACAGCTGCATGATCTGCAGGAAAGGGACGGAAAACCTTTGCTGGACCCGACCTCAGCTGGCAACTTGATTTTCACACGGCCAACCAGAGACGCACCTGGGAAGCCCACAAGTTGGGTGCAAAGGCAACTGCCCTCCCCATGTCATGAACCCTGAACCCGACTCCTCACGTTACCCTGAGGAAGGTACAAATGAAGAGTAAATGCAGGCTGCCCCGCTCAGTGGGGGAACCTCAGCACCACATCCTCTTCCTCCGGGGCCCTCTTTATCTATGATGTATTAATTATTAAATTTATTTCTTAGATTTATAGCCCACCCTTCCTCCGGGAAGGAGCCCAGGGCAGCAACTGAGGATGTAAGGGTTATGAATCAAATAAAAGACAAAACAAAAAAATACAGGTAGATGGCCTGTGTACATGGAAGATCCATCCCTGGCTAACTTTGTAACTAACTACAAACTCGCAGCCAGCCCATGACCCTCAACTTTGCATAACCACAAAGACACATGGTCTAACCCAGACATCTGAACTGATTGTTATAGATAACGAGGAACCGCACAGCTTTTGCATCGAAGAGGAGAACCTTTTGGAAGCCTTTACAGGGCTCCCAATGACCGCTCAGCTGGATATACTATCAAGACTTCAAAGACTATACAATCATTTGCAGGATAGGCTATCTCAAACCACATCAGTGATAAATTCAGCTGGACCTATTCAACCCGCTATTTACTCACTGGATAATGTGCCATCTGTGGAAAGAAAGCCTGTCATTCAAGACTAGCAGTCTCTGAATATCATACCCGCCCAAATGTTCCTGACTCACAGCAGAGGGTATATCTTTGACACTTAACTAATGTGCATATCTTCTCCCCCTCCCCTTCAACGTTATCTAGGCAAGGTTGTGACTATTCCTGTTTTACTGATGGGAGACTGAGATATTAGTAATCACATGTTCACGGATCAAGCTCAGTGCTCCCCTGACAGGCTACAATGCTGCCAGGCTTACACTCTGCCCCTAACTCCAATTTGCGACCCCGACCTTTCATAGTCACCCAGAGCCTGGATTTTGCCATTCCCAAAGCACAAGAAGAAGCCACCCCTAGGGAGAAGTCCAAAGGAAAACTCTCACCAGTTTATTGACTTTTGGCTGTGAGGCAAAGAACTTGAAGACTTCCGCTTTCTTGTCGATGGGCTTAATTGTGAGCTAGGGAGGGAGAGAGAGAGAGAGCAAAAGCAGACCTTTGTCATCTTTGTGACTAAGATTACTCCCACACTCAAAGCCTGGAGGCATTGCTTCCCCACAATTAGACAGAAGTGGAATCTGTTCGAGGTTCCACACAGTATAGCTCTAGATTACCCTGAAGTGCCCATCCCCATGGACAAGATCCTCCTTATAAGGTTTACTCACACCTAAGTCCCATTCAGCAAAGGTCTTTTCCAATGTTAATTAAAAGCTTCCTGTCCACTAGTTTTGGCTATAGTATTGCTTCCTGTTCAGCATGGCTGCAGGAATAGTGATGAATTGCCACTTATTGAGTCACCTTCTGTTCCCTATAGTGGTGTTAAATTACTAGCTTCTTCCAATCAGCCCCCCTTTTCTATTATAGTTTAGTGCTGAACAGGAACCCCTAAGACAGGCTGAAGCTGCAAAGAGGAAGCTTTTAATTAACAAGGCACAGCGGTCCTTAAAAGCCTCAATATCACTTTGTTACATCAATGCTGGACAGGTTGCCACTGCAGTTGTATTTTATCCTCTCAAAATCAGGTCTGAACAAATTTAGGACAACACAACAACACTGAAATGCAACTATCTGGCAAAGTTCTCCTGGATTGTTTGTTAAAAGTGAGTGAGCAGAAGACGGCAATCCTAGCATGAGAGCAACCAGGCGGACACATACATCACTGGGAAAGATATTTTGGGGTCTGATATGGAAAATCCAAAGAGTGGCTTGTGGCACCTTTCTAACAAATTACGACTTCTTTAGCATCATTATTAGCATGTATTGCCCGCCCTTCACCCAGAAGTCCTAGGGTGGCTTACAGTGTTACCTCAACATACACTGTTAAAAATAATTAAAAATAACCCGACATAAGCTTTTGGGGACTGTGATCCACTTCATCAGACACATGAAAGTGTTGTCCTGAGATGCAGGTATGTATATATATGAGACGGGGGGAGACTGCAAAAAATGAGGTCAGAGGGAAATAAAAGGCAAAACAATACTAATACAGAGGGCGATCATTATGTGATTAAACAGGGGCCATTCGCAAAAGAGCTGTTGGCGATAACTCAAAACGCTGGTGAACTAATTAAGCCATGCAGCAAGATAGGGAGAAAAAACCCTTTATCCCTCTTCTGGCCACTGGCAATAGAACTGAAGTCTCAAGTTTGGCAAACATTTGCCAGAAAGAAGAGGGGGATACCCTTTCATCCCTATTGAAGCCACAGATGACAGAATTGAAGTCTCACGCTTGTGAAACATTTGCCATCAATTAAACTTCCACACTTTTCTCAGCTTGCCCGGAACAGAGTTGATAGTCTCAGCTTTGCCAAAGAATGGAGTGAAAAGTGTAACTTTTAAATATCATGACAGCAACGTGAAATAAAAGTATTGGATTGGGGTACATGAAGTCTGCTCATGAGATTATCGTTTTTGAGATTCACGTTCCTGTCCCCTTGTCAGTTTGTGGATATGATTATATGTAAAAGTTCGAAATGTTATTCAAAATAAGTCAGGAGGCGTTGCCCCAATGCACAGAGGCTGGGTCCGTCCTCCAGTTCTGCCATTTTTAATGTTGCCAAAGGCCTCGCCCTTGTGGTAGGCACGTGGCCCCCTCGAGACACCCTCAGCCTACCTCTTTCTCGCTATAGGAGATGTTCCTGATACTGCTCCACTCGAAAGATTTATTTGGAGAGAAGCGGTTATTGATGCTGTAGACGTGGATCCCTTTGGCGTCAACCCCAAGCAGGAAGTCCGTATGATTCTTCTTTTGCTGTGGAGCAGTTGGAGATTTAACATCCAGGGTGGAAAAAAAACCTTGCCAACGCTTGGCACGTCCTCAAGCATCAACCAAACGCACCAAGCTCGCAAAGTGGATTAAAATGGACAAACAGCAGCTTCAGGCACCCTCCCCAGGCACCACCTGCAGGGCAGACTACACAAGGTGCGTTCACGCAGTTAGCAATGGCAGGCATGGCTTCTTTCAAATAAATTGCAGGGGCCTCAGTCCAGATGGAGACGACTCAGGTGTGTGAGCTGGGCTGTGGGAGTGGATTATGAGCTGGGAACCAGGAGTCACAACTGGAGAACAATCCAGAGCAGGGCAGAGGGAAAGCCAGAAGCCGTCCCCAAAGAGCAATCCAGATCAGAGTGGAAACCAGGATTCAGAACTAAAGCACACGGTCAGGAACGCAAGGCGCACCAGAGCTCAGGTTGCTCACACAAGGCTCCGGGGTCGCCATTCAGATCGGTGGGAGAGGGCTCACACCTGCAAGTGGCTTTTAAAGAAGCCGTCTACACAGTTCCCAGGCATTTTGATCGACAGATGATGTCTGCTGTTATAAGGAGGCTGCCTATGGCTGCATGTTGCTTTACGTTTGCTTTTATGGCATGATGTAGAGCAGGAAGGCTTGGAGACCTTCAGGTGACAAGCAACTAAGAAATCTAATTAATAATATTTTCTGTTTTATTTATTTTTTTATTACATTTATCGCCCACCCTTCCTCCCGAAGGAGCCATGGGGGGCAGACAAAACAAGCACAGCAAAGCATTCTAAAAAACAGTTACAGTTAGAAGATCCCAAAAATATACTAGGGCAAGACCTCCCTTTCGGTTGCTGAGATTTGTTTACATGCATTACCCATGCTTCAGTGTCAGGTCCCAGGATGAACCCGTACATACAGGTCGTACGTACATTCGACAAAACACTGTTCTTCAACCCTGGGTCTCCAGAATCTGCCACTCCCATCATCTCTGGACAGCATGGTCAGGGATGTTGAGACTCGCAATCTGGGGACCCAAGGCTGACGAACGCTGCGATAAAACATATTAAACACCACTGAAACATCACTTAAGGCCATAATTAAAGCAACAGTGGTTACTATAATCTAAAAATTACTCCCTAAAGCCCTAGGGCGCCAGCTGCCCTGACTAAAGGTGGGGGCAACTGTGCAAGATAACATTCTGTGGCTGAGTTAATTATAACAGCAGCCGCAGCCGCAGCAAGAGCAACAGCGGTTCTAGATGGGCACTGAGATATAGACAGAAAAGGGTTTGGCATCTCCCACCCCCTTCCTGCTACTCTTCCCTGGCTCTCTCTGTAGTGGTGTGGGTGCTCAGCGCCCTCCCCCACTACTAAATTTAAAGGAGCAAGCTGCATGCGTCTATAAAATGCAATCAATGCAGTTTTTTTTTTTAAAAAAGGAATACATACTTACAGCAATTGGAAAATAATTAACCCCATACATCTCCAAGTCTTGTGCAATTTTAAGATAGTTCATCTCAGCTTCATACCTAAGAGAGGAGGGCAAAACAGAAAATGCACAGCCCTGCGCCCATCGAGCAACAGGTATCTACTGTGCAGGATTTCCATGCCGCTCTTTCATCTGCACCAGTCACAGCGGCTTACAAGCTGCAATGAGGCAAGACGGAACTGTGCGTTCAGACAGCGGAATGGAAGGGCGGACCATGGGAAACAGCCACACCAGGAGGAGCATGGAAACAAATCACAGCTGTTCAGCTGCAAATTGTGCGTTCAGATAAGTGAGCCTTGCTGCAAAATGCCAAGTGGATGTCCCCTCCAGAAGGGTGTTCCATAGTCTGGACTCACCACCACAGAGAAGGCCCCGTCGCTTCCACCCACCTATTAAAAAACTGACGGCATCGGGACAGAGTCATGCGACAGATGCCAATCTCAACATTTGGATAGCTTCACATGAGAGGAGACAGTTCTTAAAGCATCCTGGATCAGGGATTTAGAGGCCGAAACCGGCACCTTGGACTGAGCCCCTAAACAAATTGGTAGCCAATAGCAGAGTGATGTGATGTAAGTGCCTCTTTCTGGGCTCCCATTATAGCTGGGGTGGAGAACCTCGGTCCCATGGCCAAATGAGGCCCTCTGGACTCTCCCAGCTCAACCCCCTCACCGGGTCTCTTCTGCACCCTCTTTGAATGTTTCTGCCTGGCTGGCATGCATCCCTGTGTTCTGATCATGCTCTTGCTCACCTGGATGGAGGACAGGGAGGTGTGTGCATGTATGTGCGCAGAAACTAGCCTCACAAACAAAGGTAGAATTTACATTTGCCTCTGGCCCACCCATCACTGAAATGTGGCCCAAAGAAGGTTGCCCAGAAAGGAATCCAGCCCTCAGGCTGCCCCAAGCTATGATTCTAGGCAAAGGGGCTCCCGTACCTGGCTATGCCCCGGTGTCCCGCGTACCAGGCTGTAATCCTCTCTTCCCACATGTCAGGCGTCATCTGGTACTGACGGAGGACCTTGAGGAAAGAGGCTGGGCTGTTATCATCTCCAAATCCCAAGGGCCTCGCTTTGGAAAGGCCCCCAAACCACCCACCTCACGCTGAACATTTTTCAGACTAGAGAGGCAGAAACACACAGGAACCGGCAGGACAGGAAGTGTGCCTCTACCCTGAAGGTGGCCCTTGATGGAGTAAGTTGGCAACTTGGAGCTGTCCGAGGTCCTGCCATTGCTATGCCAAGTCTAAAGGACCCCCCTCCTGCCTTCCCATTTGGCTCCTGTTGATGGTTGCCGTCGTCTTTTTTTAAAAAAGAAAACTTACCCTTTTTGGCAAGAGCTCTTCTGGAACGAGGAAACCTGGCTTGTGCAGATTTGGGTCATAGTCACCGTACTGTAACGCACAGAAGAAAGACGCAATCAGGAAGGATTGCAGCCATTTCACAAAACTTATCTGGAAGTATAGCAGCCAGCAGATGTCAAGACAGTTTACCACCAAGCACAAGGAGTCACGAGCAGCAAGGAAGGATGAAGAGAGTCCACAGCAAGAGATCAGGTGTGATTTGTCTCAAAACCTAACCCATCCCCCGGCAAGCGCATTTCGCACAACAAATATGGACTGGTTTAGAAGCTGTCACAGTTCCAACAAACTTATGCAAGAAGACAAGACGACTCAACAGCCGGAAGGCATTGCACTCTGCAGTTCCACAGGAGCACAGAAAAACTGCAAGAACAAAAAAAACCCTGACTGCACTGAAGCCTTTATGCTCACTTTTTGATGTACTTCTAAATGAACTGTTAATTGTTAGGGTTATTATGTTGGACTAGAACTTTTTTATGGTTATGTACCATTATTGTAAGCTGCTTTTTGCAAACTGCTTTGAGCACATACGCATTTGTGAGAAATGCAACAGATAAACAAATGGGGGGGGGGAGAGAGAATGTGCTAAACCAAAACCTTCATCTCATTAAACAATAAAAATGCAAGTTCCTAGCCCTGAAGACTAAGAAGGTATGCTTGGGTATGTTCTTATTATTTATTAGGGGTTGTATTAACTTTTACATGGGGAGCCAGTGTGGCATAGTGGTTAGAGTGTTGGATACAACCTGGGAGACCAGGGTTCGAATCCCCACACAGCCATGAAGCTCACTGGGTGACCTTATTCGTAGGGTCGCCATAAGTCGGAATCAACTTGAAGGCAGTCCATTTCATTTTTTAAAAACTTTTACTCAGAGTAGACCCACTAAAGTTAATAGACATGACTCTTAGGTCCATTAACTTTAATGGGTCTGCTCAGAGTAAAAGTCAGTTGAGTAAGCCCTACTCAGAGAAGACCCATTGAAATTCATGAACCCACGTTAGTAATGTCTATTAACTTCAATGGATCTACTCTGAGTAGGACCTGCATTGAATCCCACCCAGTGATTGTATCCTGGCCTTCCTCCCAAAGTGCCTTAGGATAGCTAATAACAATAAAAAAAAAAAGATACCTTCAAATTGAAACCATAGTTAAAACACCGACTAAACACCTACATCAAAGTACAAGATGTGCTAGCCTAATCTCACAGGGGCATGCGTGGGCAACGCCTTGTGAAATCTCAGTAGCCAGAGGGGAGACTGGATTTCCATGACTTCAGGGCCGTGCAGAGCTCGTTTGCAAAACAAGAATTGTTTGCAAAAGAATGGCTCCATTTTGGACCTCCCACAAGCTCTCTGAGTAGGGCACATTCATATATTTTATTACACAAAAAGAACAGCAGAATACATCAACGGGAAGAAACCCAGGTGCCAAAATTGCCCTGTCCTGGCTTCCAACACTGCCTTAAATGGATGCTTTTCTGCATTAACACTGTGCGATTATCCAAAGGTGAAGAAGGTGTATATATATATATATATATATATATATATATATATATATATATATATATATATATATATATATATATATATTACAAGCAACTAAAAGGTGACAATTGAGCAGTTTTTAAGCATCACCTTGGCTTGAACAGCATACGAAGCCAACAAAATTGTAGCCTCGGGGGAACAGTAGATTTCTTCATCCAGTATTTGTTTCTTAACCTAAGACACAGAGAATGGGAAAAAATCAGAGAGAGAGACAGAATCCAAGATTTGGCCGGGCCAGAAAACAAAATGATACATGCCCAGACTTGGGCCTTGGCACATGAAATCGAACCATTAGCTGAGTTAGAAGTGAAAAAGGAAAGACTCTTTGGTGGCAGTTGGGAGTCTTATGGGCTGTATATCCAAGAGCATTTAAGGCAGTCACTTACCTTGTAAGCAGCCTACAGAGTCACAAAGCCACGAAGGAACATTCAAATGCTCCCCCAAGCACAAAGCCACTGGGAGGTTCTCTACTGTTACCTGCGTTCCCAATAATACTTAGAGGTACAATGCTCCAGAGCATGAAGGTTCTACTCCGGTCAATCATAACTGATAAGAACAGCCCTGCCAGATCAGGCCACAAGGGCACTGTAGTCCAGTGTTCTGTTTGCTACAGTGGTCAACTGAATGTTCCTCATAAAGCTCGCAGACAGGATCTGAAGGCCTTGGCTCTGTTGTTTTTTCTACCAAACAGCTGGTAGTCCAAGATATCCTGCCTTTCCATATGGAGGTTCCATTTAGCTACCTTTCCAGTTAGCAGGATATTAAATATTGTAAACAGACAGGCATTGCTAGACCTATTCTCCTCCATAAAGATGTATTGCTCTTCTCCCTGCACCCCAATAAGCTGTCTAAACAAGGGAGTATTGTCCTGCAGCAGTTAAGGCTGTACATCCTCTCTCTGGTGTCTTTAGCAAGTACTTCCTTTTCTCTGTCCTAAACTTACTGCCAGTCTAGGATCATTGGGTAAACCTAAATTGCACTGGCTGCCCATTAGCTACCGGGCTAAGTTCAAGGTTCTGGTCTGGGTGAACAAAGCCCTATACAGCTTGGGACCAGAATACCTGAAAGATCGTCTTACCCCTAATATACCTAGTCGATCACTGCGCTCTGCAGGTGAGGGCCTCCTGCAGATACCATCTTATCAGGAGGTGCGTTCCACACAACATAGGAAGCAGACCTTTACTGTAGTGGTGCCGACCCTGTGGAATTCCCTCCCCTTAAATATTAGACAGGCGCCGTCTCTGTTATCTTTTTGGTGCCTACTGAATACCTTCCTCTTTCAACAAGCCTTTGAAGTTGAGACCTTACCCCAATCTGCTTCTGTGCTGGAATTGCTTTTAAAGCTGTTTTTAAAGCTGTTTTGTTTTAATATGTTTTAAAGTCTTTTGTTTTTAAGTGCTTTTTAGTGTCTTTGTTTGCCACCCTGGGAGGAAGGACGGGAGATAAAACAAATAAATAAATAAATAAAGTTGTTACCCAGTGAGAGAAAGTAACCCTGAATTGCACTAGAGAGGAGGGGCAGAGGAAGGTGAAAGAAATCCCCACCCCCACTGTTCACAAGCTTAGAAAATGTTATTGTCCTCTCCCCCCAGAAGATATCTCTTTTTCTTTTCTAAAAAGATCCAAACATTCTTGCTTTTCCTCCTTAGGGAAGGCGCTCTGACCGCCAGGATCATTTTGGTTGCCTTTGTCCTTGCCTTTCCCCTAGATTAAGGATCGTAGCAAGGAATTAGAGAGTTGGAAGAGTCTTCAAAGGTCATCTAGTCTGTCCTCTTCTCATGCAGGCAATCTGTTGCTACAGCATCCTTGGCAGGCGCTCATTCAATGAAGGAGAGTCTCTCTCTCTCCCCCCTCCACCTTCCAAGGCAGTCTGTTCTATTATGGGGGGAGACTGTGGCCCAACTTTTCTCCCAATAGGCTAGGCTACACATGCAGGACAGCAGGGCTATGGGAGGATTAACATGTGGGAGGATTCAACCATCATTCCCCAAATGTCAGAGGCAGCATGCTTCTGAAAACCAGTTGCCGGAAGCCTCAGGAGGGGAGAGTGTTCTTGCACTCGGGTCCTGCTTGCGGGCTTCCCCCAGGCACCTGGTTGGCCACTGTGAGAACAGGATGCTGGACTAGATGGGCCACTGGCCTGATCCAGCAGGCTCGTCTTATGTTCTTATGTTCTTAAATAATATAGCCCAAAAATGCTGAACCACGTGACAGCTCCGACTGAGTGCTGCCGCTCCTGACTAGACTATCTGTGCTTTTTGCAACCTTGTGCAGGTGAGTGCAATTCCCATGGCAATCCAGGGACATTCACAGGGCTGGCGTTCAAGCAGGGGGAAGGGGGAGCCTTTGCCAGCCTGAGGAACAGCTTCCCTTCTGGGCAACCCTTCGAGAACCACATGCCAATGGTGGGTGGGGCCAGGGGCGAGTGGGTAGAGCAACAAATGGAAATTTTCAGTTTGTACAAAAGGCTAGTTTCTCTACACATATACACACCGCTCTACGAGGCAGCAAGCAAGAGGCATCACCGGGGTTCAAGGACACAGTCCAGAGAGGCGAAAGCACTCCAGCAGGGTGCAAAACAAGCCCAGAGAAGGGCATGGCCCGTGGGAGAGTCCTGCAGGCCAGACAGAGAGCTCTGCAGGGCCACATTCGGCCTGAGGCTTCCCACTCCCAACATACGACTCTTGGGAATGTAAGAGTGAACTGAGTCCAGAAAGGCAAAAACACACAAGAAGGGTGCGAAGCAGGGCTAAGGAAAGGGAGGGTGCAGGTAGAGAGAGTCCCGAGGGCCAGACGAGAGTCCCGAGGGCCAGACTCACAAAGGTCCAGGGTTCCCCATGCCCTCTCTAACATAATCCATTCACTGGACCGCCTTGAAGCGCCCAGATGCCTGCACATGTTCCCTCCACCGCCACTCTCTGGTTATGCTGCAGGTCCGAACTTTGATTCTTAACATTGGGGAACTCTGCAAGTTCCAGTATGTTGCTTTGCCTCCCCTTCTGCATCTCTTTTGGAACAGGAAAATAAATTACAGTCAAATCACATTCCTCAAAGTCAAGGCAAGCCGAGGCAGGTTTGAGAGAGCTTTTTTAGTGATGAAAAGACCGTGTGGGTGGGCGGGAGGAGGAAGAGGCAGCTTTTAATGCCTTTGCCTTTCCAAAACAGCTTAACACAAACAATTGTCAAGGGGGATCTTGGGGGGGGGGGAAATAACAGCAACCTCCACAAGGAAACTTGTTCCATCCAGCAAACTAACTCTTCAAAGGCTAGGGAATGAGCTGGGATTAATAACACAGGAAGAGCTTGGCTGTAGCTGAATCAGGGCAAACGGGGCCCATGTCATCCAGCGTCATGTTCTCACAGTGGCCAACCAGATGCCACAGTTTTTAATTATGTGTCTAAATTTGCTGTAACCCAACCTGGGACCTTTGGATGAAGGGCGGGTAATAAATAACAACAACAACAACAACATATAAAACAGATGCGTTTCAAGTTGGCACTGTACAGAAAATACAGTCATCACCTGACAATATTGCCAAAGGGAGGGTATTCCCCCTTCCACGGTGCTACCACCGAGCAGTCCACTAAACCCAACGTCCTTGGCAGTGGAGCACCAAGAGGGCCTCCCCCCCTCTAAATAGAAATTCCTAGAAACAGGAAGCAGTATAGCAAACTGGGCAAGTACACATGTGAAGAAGGCCCTGACCTTTCAATAGCTTAGGAGGGTGGTTATGGGCAGGATGGGGATGTGCATGCTTTCAGTTTTTGAAAGTAGATGTCGAGTCTCATGTGGCCACTTTATCAACCCATTTAATTACTTAGATTGTAAGTCCCCCCCCCAAGAGCATTTGGGAACTCTGTAGTAAGCCCCTTCTGAGCCTATAGAGGAGAACAGGATATAGATCTCATAATGCCATTCATCGTTACTTTAGAGGAGGACAGTGCTCCCTAAATGCCCAATAGCTGAGGTGCACTTGCCCCCACACCCCAGAATTAAAATTTGAGTTGCATGTTGCTTTTCCCTCTGAAGAGATGCAAAGCCTATTAAGAGTAAGAACCCAGTCATTCCAAAACTAGGGACCAGAGAGTCTAGTATGCCAAAACAAATCTTCTCCAAATGTAATGTATCCTGTTAGAGCAACCACCTACAGAGGAGGTTGCCCGCTGAGTCTCTGCATGGGCTGTAGGATTGCCACTTCACAACTGTCTTCTGCTGAAAGCAGCTGAATCTGCTCTGTGTCTATACTGGGTACATTTGGACCATTCAGTTGCTCTCAGTCTAGAAATACCGTGGGATCGCCAGTGTGCAAAAGACCTTGCCCACTGGAGCTCTGCATGAGTCACCCCACTGGGCTTTTACACCTTCCAATTATGTCTCTGCATGAGTCACTATTCTGGGCATGCCTCTGTTTGGAAGGAGGAAAATCGCACAATGGCAATTCATTCAAAAGTTGATGCATTTGGGAGGGGGATTGCAGGGGATTGCAGCAGGAGGGCACGGATGCCCCCCCCCAAGTCTCTAAGCCATGCTGCATGGGCAGAAGGAGCAATACAGCTCACAGGGCAGCTAGTCACAGTTACTTCACGGCGAATGTCAACACGCAATAATGTGACAACTCAAAGCCAACTTTAAAATAAAAGAAATACCTTCTGACCTGAAGGAAAAAGAGGTGTTGGGTGATCTCCTGCAGAAGTTCTTCTTCCACTTTCTCAGGGTAGAATTTTGCCAGAAAACAACAATGAATTGGATCTTCTTTAGGGATTTCCTGATCCAAAACCTAGTGAAGAAGAAAAGGGGGGGGGGTTAAAGTAAAACAATTGAAATGAAATTGGCTTCTGTTATTTCTAAGGTTTATTATATCTTTCTAAATGTATGAACTTTTAGTAGATATGTGCCGCCCTGAGCTCCTACTGGGATGAAAGGTGGGATATAAATATTATCATTGTTATTGTTGTTATTATGTGTGTTTTAAATATTGGGTTTGATGGTATTTATAGAAGATGACAATAATATTCAAATATTTAGAATATTTATTTACTTATATATTTTGTATCAATAGTTTTAACGTATTTAATATATTTACAATATCCTAAGGAGAAAGAGAGAAAATGTTTCAGTTCCCAGTGAAACTGACAAAGGGGTGTGAGGATGAACCTTGTCAATGTCACTGATGCCTCCATCATTCCCTCTCTGCTCTCTGGTAAAACTGACAACCCTTTTCTCCAGAGACGCTCAGTTTCAGTGGAGAGACCAGGGTGGGATGGTGGAGATGGTCTAGATCAGCCTCCACCAACCTGATGCCCTCCAGCTGTTTAGGACTACAACTCCCATCAGCCCCAGACAACACAGCCATGCACACTAACAAAAAAGGCACCAAATTCAAAAAGCGCGAACTTTTTGATGCATAGGAAGAACCAGATGCACACTTAGAGTCCGTTCCCTCTTCTTCATTTTAACCACAGCTTGAAGTTCTCGGTGCCTGACATCATGTGTAACCTCACGCACAGGAAAGGCGGACATGCTTTGGCCCAAACATCCTGGTGGGCCAACCTCTGAGGCCTGGTGGGCCTAATTCTGTTTACCCAGACATTTGATGGCTGAAGGGGGCTCTTCCTTGTGACCTGAAGATCACTGATAAAAGAATGTTTTTAACTATAACTGTAAGAATGTTTTCAACTGTTTTAAAAATACTTTTCTTTTTCTTGTTGTCCAGCTATTTTTATTGATATGTTTGCAGACCTGGGCTTTTTCAGGAAAAAGGGTGGGATATAAATTCAGTTAATAATAATAATAATAATAATGGGCCAGAGCTTCCCCACCCATTAAACATAAACAAATCAGCATTCATATCATTCTGCAAGCTGAAATTTAGCTCCCAGACCTTTTTATCCATCTTCAACCAGGTGCCCATTCCTTTGATGGAGTACTGCAAGCCAAAGAACCAGGATTCTCGCAGACCCAGCGCACGGCACACCTGGTCAAACAGGTCTTTCCCCTTCCATTTCATCTACAGAAAGAAAGACAGGAAATAAATTTAAAACCGATTGCAACTCTGCCATCTGAAATGGATGTCCCACTTCTTAGATGACCTAAGACGAGGGAGCTCAACTAGTACTAGCATATGTGCAAGCACCAAAAAGGAACATCCTGTGGAACAGGATGTGAACAGAATTCAGCTCTGTGAAAAGATCAGGTTCCTAGCTCTCATGGTTGAAAATGTGTGGGCAACACTAGAATCCAGAAAAGGGCAACCAAATTGCTCAAGTGACTGCAGCAACTCTCTCATGGTGAAAGGATACAACATTTGGGCCATTTTAGATTAGAAAAAAGGAGCTTAAGCAGGGGGACTTGATACTGGTGTGCAAGATTATGCATGGCATGGAGAAAGCAGATAGAGGAAAGTTTTTCTCCCTCCCTCATAACACTAGACGTCATGGACATCTAATGAAGCAGAATGTTGGAAGATTCAGGACAGACCAAAAAAGTAAAAAAAACCCACCAGAACAGATTCAGAGAGGGCAACAAGGATGATCAGGGGACTGGAAACAAAACCCTATGAGGAGAGACTGAAAAAACTGGGCATTTTTAGCCTGGAGAAGAGAAGACTGAGGGGAGACAGGATAGCACTCTTCAAGTAAAGGTTGTCATATTGATGAGGGACAGAATCGCTTCTCGATCATCCCAAAGTGCAGAACAAAAAATAATGGGAAGCGATTTCAACTGAACTTCAGGAGAAACTTCCTAACTGTTAGAGCAGTACGCCAATGGAACCCATGACCTAGGGAGGTGGTGGGCTCTCCAACACTGGAGGCCGTCAAGAGGCAGCTGGACAGCCACCTGTCGGGGATGCTTTAAGATGGATTCCTACACTGAGCAGGGGGTTGGACTCAATGGCCTTGTAGGCCCCTTCCAACTCTATGATTCTATGAGGAAAAAAAAGAACTGTTTCGTACAGTACATAGTTAAACTGCAATTCACTACCAAGGTGCAGTGACAGCCACAAACTTGGATGGCAGGTTTAAACAAATTCATGGAGCATAAGGCTATCAATGGCTACTAGCCTTGATGGCTATGTACTGCCTCCATTGTCAAAGGCAGGATGCCTCTGGATGCCCGTTGCTGGGAATCACAATTGGGGGAGACTCGCTGCTGCACTCCAGTCTGGTTGGCCACTTGTGAGAACAAAATGCTTGATGGGCCTTTGGCCTGACCCAGCAGGACTCCTCTTAAGTCTTTATGGTTCAGCATTACATCTGCACCGATGCTAACTATGGTTAATGTTAGCAAAGTTTCCTGGAAACAATGGTTTGTAAATCTTTGCACGCTTCCTATTCCTGTGTTCAATCTCTTCCCAGATCTGCAGGCTCGCATTTTGAACCTTCCCCTCTCTTTTAGCAGATGGCAGATCTGTACAACTGCATTTACTTACACCCACACACACAACCCTCCCACACATATTTCATCTGGTTTTCCAGAGAAGGAAAGAACTTTAAGAGTATAATGTCTGATCACACAGAACGAGTGGTTAAGAGATCTTTTGTGACGGCGCCAAGGCAGCTTCAAAGGCAGACCTCAGCAACAAGCTGGAGAATACAAGTTCATATTAATTTGTTTTCTTTTTCTTCTTCACATCAGGCACAAGAGATGCCCAAATTATAGGCCAGAAATTACCTGACCCCAAACAGACACTTGGGAGGGAGGCAGCATGAGAACTATCATTCAGAAACACAGCTAACAGTCTCAATTACTTAACTAATTTATTTTTCACAGAAGACTGTCATGGCACACCAGTTGTGCACTTGCAAGCTTGGAGATCCAGCGACAAGAATATTGTCCTTGACTTAGGGACTGCAAGTTTTAATGGTACTCCTTTACATTGTTATATACACCCCTACACATAGAAGGGAAAGATTCAGCCTACTCTTTTCCCTGAAATGCTGGTTTAATTCATTCTTTCATTCAAAATGTATGCCGCTTAAAAAAATAAAAATCTCAGCTGTTTGCATAAATAAAAATATGACATTCAATAAACATTTCCTTAAAATGAGATAAAAACAAAAGCAACTGTATATCACACTTAAAACTGTACGAAACAAATAAAAAAACTGAGAGTCAAGAGTCCAGGAAAGCTAGGGTAAACATGTAAGTTTTTAAGAGGCGCTCAAAGACCCTTTCTGTCTCCACTTCACAAATCACCCAAAGGAAGGCATTCCAGACTGCAGGGGCTATCACCAAGAAGCCCCCTTCCACACGGCCACAAAGTGACAATCCTCAGAAGGTCTTACACTGACTTGGTCTGTACAGGAGGAGGCAGTCTGCTAAGTATCGTGGTCCCAGTTTGTTTGGGGCTTAACGAAACCTTGAACTTGGCGTCTAATAGGCAGCAGCACAGATCTTTCAACGCTTAGCTGCAGTATTCTGCACTAGCTGCAGATCTTCTGTTCTAGGTGCAAAGGTAGCCCCACATTCAGCACACCACAGTGGTCTAAACGTGACGTTAGCAATGGGTGCACCCCAATAGCAAAGCTATCCCTGTCCAGGAACAGCGGTAGCTGGTGCACCAATCAAAGTTGATAACAGAAACTCTGACCTGTGCAAACCTACCCACCCCACATCTGAACCCATCAGAGCTAGAGCCTGGTGCATCAGGCCAAAGGACCATCTCGTTCAGCCTCCTGTTCTCCCAGAAGCCAACCGGACACCTCAAGTGGGATCTGAGTTCAAACCGCTCTCTCCACTTGTGATCCTTAGCAACTAGTATTCAGAGGAACCCTGCCTGTGACAGGGAAAACATTATAGCCATCGCTGCTGTGGGAGTGAATTCCATAGTTTAACTCTGCATGCTGCGAAGGAAAAAAATTCTTTTGTGTGTCTTGAATCTTCCAGCATTCAGCTTCGTCGGATGTCTCCACATGTCATGAAAGAGTGAGCCAGACATTGCCCTCTCCACTCTCTCTACACCATGCATAATTTTATATTGCAGCACTGAAGTGTCCAGGGAAATATTTTTGCCCTTCGATTCCGGTCCAATTTAAAAAAAAAATGTTTTTTAAAGAAAAACCGCTCACCTCACAGCTGAACTCCATTTCTGTTTCCATCGTTGTCACTTTCACTTTAAAGGTTTTGGGCTGCTTCTTCTTCAGACCCGCGATGGACATATTTTCATCCCTGCAGGAAATTGATTGATTGATTACATTTGTATACCGCCCCATAGCCGAAGTTCTCCGGGCACTTTACAACAATTAAAACATTAAAAACAAATATACAAATTTAAAAACACATTTTTAAAAAACAATTTTAAAAGCCGCACCGAGAACTCCACAGCACAGACAAGCAGCTTCAGGAAAAGAAGACAACATGCTCTGTGGCAGAATCATCGGCACTTTCACTCAGACGCACACCCCTTTCCCAGGGTTTGACCTCTAAGCAGAGTACCAACTGCATATTACGGCAGTGAGCCCAATGCAGGCCTCTTTGCTGCACCAGAGCCTGGGAGATGGCACAGCAAAGAGGCACTTTTTCTTCTCCCACACCCCTGCCACCTTGTACAAGCGGTAGTGTTGGGGACATGGTGGTGGCTATGCCACTCCATAATGTCCTGCCACTGCCAGCCAGGGATCTGGATTGCAGCCTGAGATATCTTTCTTTAACAGATGGAGGAAATGTGTAATTACTTAATCTGATTTTGCTGAATAGCTTGGTTTGATCTGTGAACTGATGTAACAAGATATTGTTATGACGCACCACTTGTAGCAAAGGGTAAACTCAGAGCCAGCGTGGTGTAGTAGTGGTGTAGCCAGTCTAGGACCTGGGTTCAATTCTCCACTCAGCCAGGAAGCTCACTGGGTGGCCTTGGGCCAGTCACTGTCTCTCAGCTTTACCTACCTCACAGGGTTGCTGAGAGAATAAAATGGGCAGAGTATAAATGTAGTAATAGGAAATAAGGAATAAGAAAATAATATACTTCTGTTGAATCTGGAGATTCCATAGCTTTCATCAGATACTCAAAGGGGTCTGCTGTGATCCAATAAAGGGTTAGGAACCACTGATCTAATGGAAGGAGCGCCACAAGTGGGGTGCCACAGCAGAAAAGGCCCTCTCCCTGGGTTGACGGATCACAAACCCCCAAAACACAGGCAGAACCCCAACTAGGGTCTCCTTCGGGGATTTTAAAGCTCAGGGTGGGAGATAGTGGGAAGGGGGGCTGCTTCAGTACTTTTTATTTTTATTTTTAAGAACATCAGAGGACACCTGCTGGATCAGGCCACAACCCATCTAATCCAGCATCTTGTTGTCACAGTGGCTTGGCTACAGAAAGCCCACAAGCAGGACGTGAGCACAACAGCAACTCACCCCACTTGTGATTCTCAGCATCTTTATTTTGCAAATATGGCAGAGTGGAAAAGAGAAATGTCACCAGCTGACTTTATCAATAAAAATATTCCAGCGAGCCTGATTTAAACATATGGATTAATATAGGCAGTCTATATAGCCAAACAGATAGCCAAACGAATTTGATGATTATACGTTCAAATGTAGAAAGAGCAGCAAGATATTCTGAAGGTGCTTATCATTCCAGCCTTGCAGTAGAAGTCTCTTTCCAACCCTAAGGGCTCACCGGCAACAAAAGTGGACCCTATCTGTTAGTTCCCACATCAGAAGAACTCCATTTAAAAACAGAATACGACTGTTGATATCGGAAAGTATCGAAAGTGTTTCCAAAACAAAGTTAACATGAATCCTAATTTCTGACCAGATGGAAGAAACCACCAGAGGCACCCGCATCATATATCGCATCATATACCTCAACAAAGTGTCATCAGTACTACAGCAATGCAGGGTTGAGTCCCAAACCATGTAAGGCCCTATTCCCATTAAAAGCCGCCTGCACTAGTGACCAGCACCACTCGCTATGGCAAGCAATTCCACAATTACACGTTGTGTGCAAAAGTCCTTTTCTTTGCTTCGTCTCTCCTGGATCTCTACCCACCTGCTTCGTTGGGTGACCCAGAGCCCGAATTTCCAGAGAGAGGAAAGGCACGCCTTCTCCGTCCGCTTTCTTCACACCCTGCCTCATTTTATAAACCTCGATCACGTCTCCTACTTACTCCTCTTCTTCTCTAAACTCCAAAGCCCCAAATGCTGCCCTTGGAGGAGATGAAGTGCTGTGGCAAGAGCAGCCACAAAATAATTATAGCTATGATTAAGAAAGCACGATTAATCTACTTCGGTGGTGGGGAACCTCCAGCCCAAGGGCCTAATTAAGCCCATCAGCCCCCGGTTCAGCCCCCACACCCATCATATATTATTATGATTTATTAGATTTGCCAGTCGCTTGTTCCCTGAAGCCTCCAAGCGACTTAAAACCAGAGCCTGGAAAAGTTACTTTTTTTGAACTACAACTCCCATCAGCCCCAGCCAGCATGGCCACTGGATTGGGCTGATGGGAGTTGTAGTTCAAAAAAAGTGACTTTTCCAAGCTCTGCTTAAAACACTGTTGAAAATAAAACAAAACAAAAAATGCATCATACCATCAGAACAAAACAAACAGCAAAAAAACCCCACCCACCCCCACAGCGACAGGAAGCATCAGCAGCATGGCATTAACGAAACAACATCTCCGTCTATCAAATGCCTGGGGGAAAAGGCAAGTCTTTGCCTGGTGCTGAAAAGATGTCAGCAAAGGCGCCAAGTAGACCTTACTGAGGAGTGCGTTCCACAGACAGGGAGCCCTCTCCCTTGTCAACACCCTCCAAACCTCCCTCACAGAGGGGACCTGTGATTTGCAGGCACAATCAGCTGATCACCAGGGCTTGCAAAGCGTTCTGCAAAAATGGTTTGCAGGCACTGACCGTCAGTTCACTCTGAGGGGTGCTATACAGAGTAACATAGGAATGTTGGGGGGGGGAGGGAACCAATAGGTTCATGCCCAGAGAACTTTACAGTCTGCCTTCGCCAACCTGATGAAGCAGTGATGGCCACCAACTTGGATGGTTTGCAAAGAGGATGGAGGATAAGGCTATCAGTGCTTACTAGCCATTTGTCAGAGGCCAGTTGCTGAGAATCACAAGTGGGGAGAGTTGCTCTTGCACTCAGGTCCTTCCTTGCGGGCTTCCCATTGAGGGTGGGCACTGTGAGAGCTGGATGCTGGACTAGGTGGGCCCCCTTTGGCCGGACCCAGCAGGCTCTTCTGATGTTCTTATGCGAAGTCATGCTGGCTAGGGCTGATAAGGAGTTGTAGTCCAAAAAGTCTGGAGGGCACCAGGGTGGCAAAAGCTGATCAGGTTTCCTGAGAAAGGGAAGTCTCTCTCTCCACTGTCTCTCCACCACACACTTTGATGAACGTCTATCATGCCCTTAAATCAGGCAAGAGCTGGGGGGGAATAATATTGGCAAGGCAAAACAGGGTGCCCCAGGCTGCAGATAAGACGGCAAACAATTGGCTATCATATGCTTACTCAACACAGAGATGACATTTAAATGTCCTGCCTTTCAGCACAAAAGTATCTTGGCAAATGCGTTGTTTTCCAGTGCAGGCTGCAGGCCAAAAAAAGATTCATCATCATATCCTAATTAAAATTTGGAAGGGGCTGTCAGCAGCCAGATTAAAAAAAAAAAAAGGCTTCGTAGGAAGGATCTGCCCCAGCGCCCTCAAGCTGACCAACCCTTGTCTTAATGGGTGGTGCCAATGAATGGATTGAATGTTTCTATAAAAGCTATAAACCCAGTCTGCTAGGAGATCTGGGAAGCCCAAAGAAAGCTGACCACCATCCATCTTCTCTCCCTCCTCTTGCACCACACCTTTCCCCAAAGTGCAGCCTGCTTTTTTCGCCCTTGCGCGTATAGTCTCACTGAACATCTTATACCTCCTCCTAGGAGTTCAAGGCTGGGAGGGCGCGCACTTGGTTGCCGCTGAAGATGGGCAAGCCTGTCCCTTTCTGTTCCTTGTTTCTCCCAGTCCAAAGGTCCGCTCTCCACACGCCCACACCAGTTTGCAAGCCTTTTAACTAGAGACCTTACCCCAGTCTGCATCTGTGTTAGAGTTGCTTGCTTAGGTGTTTTTAAAGCTTTTTTTAAAAAAAGATGTTTTAATTTTTTTTAAAGACTGTTTTGTTTTAGTATGTTTTAAAGTCTTTTGCTTTTAGGATGCTTTAAAGTGCTTTTAGTGTGCTTGTTTGCCGCCTTGGCAATAAACAAACATATAAATAATAAACACCTCCCCTGCAAGGAAAGAGAGGCGAAAAGTGTTCAGAGCTTTGTAATCCAGGCTGTAGACCAGGGAGAGATGTTAGGAGGACTACACTTTATTTTGTACCATCTTCTTCATTATTAGAAGTGTTCCAACTTAAAATAGTGCTCCCTGTAGACATTTTATGTTTTAACCTATGTTTTTAAAGTGATAATAGCAACAGATAAACATACCCATATTCATAGAAAGGGGCAGATTTTTCTCAGACCACTAGAAGTCCAGATGACCCAGTGAAATCAGCTGTTTTGTTGTAATGTTTTAAAACATGTTTTAATATGTTTTAGAGCATTTTTAGTGTTTTTGTTTGCCGCCCTGGGCTCCTTCTGCGGGGGGAAGGCGGGATATAAATTTAATAAATAAAATAAATAAATAAGTCTTTGGGTTTTTTTAAGTCTTCATGAAAACGTCAGCATTTTAGCACTAATTTCTCCTAATATACACATTTTTGCATGCAGCTTTGTCTAACATGCACATTTTTTGCAATGCAGTTTCCCCAATGTAATGCATTTCTGGGCATTCTTCTCACGAAAATATGCATTACCCCAGGAGACGCGTTTTGTATGCATGTGAATTTCAAAGGATGGGTCACATATTCTTTCTGAACGTGCAAAATAGGTAGGTGCGCCTTTACATGGCAACTGAACAGAACTCCTCCCTTCTCTCTAGCTGCCACTGACAGCTCCTAACTAAAAACATTTTCTTTGCACCATCCCAGACAACAAAAGTCCCTCCTCACAGAGCATGGGTGGTAGCACAGCTCTTAGGAACAACAGGGAACTGACTTTGACAGAGCCATGCCATCAGACCATCCTGCTTAATGTCTACACTAGCAGAGAAAAATCTATCTCCCTCTCTCCTAACACCAGAGCTCATGGACATGCAACAAAGATATGCCCACCCCCAAATCCATGCTCAGAAGCCGACAGGACTGGCAGATGAATCTTACTTAGACCAGGACCTGGGAAACCTGGGTTCAAATCCCCACTCAGGCATAAAGCTCATTGGGTGACCTTGAGCCAGTCACTGCCTCTCAGCCTAAACCTACCTCACAGGGTTGTTGTGTGGTTAAACGAAGAGTGGGAGACCCATGTTTGTACGCCACCTTGAGCTCTTTGGAGAAAAGGTGGGATATAAATGCAACAAATAATACATAAACAAAGAAACATTGGTGGTCTCCTCCACCATAACTGAAGGCAGCTGTTTGGTTCGGGGTGGGCTGTTGTCGCTCCCAAACCCTTCCTATGGCTGGCTGCCTCCCAGCATCTGCCGCCTGAGACGGCTGCCTCGCTCTGCCTCAAGATAGGCCGGCCCAGAATGCTGCCTTTAGAGGAAAAAAACAGCGCTCCAGTCAAAGTATTGCTGCCCTGGAGGTTTGACAAGGGGAGAGGGGAGCACATGACTGCAGAGCTTCCCTGAGGAAATGCAGGGGCTAGACCTCTGGGGTTGGGGGAATTTAACAAGCTTCACACAGTAGGCAGGGCAGAAGGCAGGCAGCCCAGGGAGGAGGTGGAGGAAGAGCTAATGCCAGGGAGAGCCAAATAATTCCGTTTCTGTTCCCCCCCCCTGACTTGGCTGAAGTCAAGGAGTGAAGGCCGGGGGGGGGGGCTGAAAAATTGTGCGTTGTGGGTGTTTTTCCCCCCAGGGTTTTTTCCCCGTGGGCCTTCACATATCTATCTATTTATTCAATTTATATCCCACCCTTCCTCCTAAGGCAAACAAAACCCAGGCTGCAACCCTAGACACCCCTCCCTTGGCGTCAGTCCCACAGAACTCAAGGGGGCTGACTCCCAAGGAGACGTGGAAAGGCCGGCAGGGGAACCCAGAGAATTAAACACAAGTGCCCTTCTAGCACGCTGCTCCTTAAATAATCCCCCCTCGCTGCTTTGGCTCAGTCCCAGGGAGGCCAGGCAGTCGGCTTACCTTGCTCGCTCTGATATTCCTGGGCGCTTCGGTGCCACAGCCGCAGGCAAACTGTCTTCTCAATGCCTGCTCGGAATCAAGGAAGCGAATGCATTAAAAATAAAGGAGCTGCAGCCGAGCATTGCTTTATTCTAAAGGCTGCATCTTGGACAGCCCTGACCGGTGCACGAAACCACAGCCGAAGGGCAGCTCTGGCGGCGTGGGCTGCCTTCCCTTTGTTTCCCCGTGGCTAGTGTGTGTCAGACGGCTCGGAGAAATCGCCTTTCCCAGGTGATGGCGAGCCGTTTCCTGCCTGGGTGCTGGGGAGGCTCCTCCCACGTTGCCATCGCTGGGGATTTCTGAGCAGCAACGCTCCAGGGCGAAAGGGAAGCGCAACCTCTCGGCAGCGCGTCTCCGGTTGCAATCCCTTCGCGCGGCGGCGAAATCAAGGCAGGCGTAGCATTTCCAAGCGGAAGGTCAGGAAACAGCGAGCAAGCTTTTCAGTTCTGTAGAGCTCTTCGGCAGGGGTTACGCAAAGCAAAAGGGAGGACGGAAGAGGAAGATGAGAAGGTTTTTCCTCTCTCCTCGCTTTGTATAACCTTGCCCGATCAAGGGGGCTGCAGAACCCAAAAGCTTGCTCGCTATTTCCCCACACTGCAGGGGGAAATAAACAGCAACCTTTTGGCACTGGATTTGGTCTCAATCCAGCACGGTGGAGAAATCAAGGCAGGCTTAGCATTGATAACCAAAATGTCAGGAAATAGCGAGCAAGCTGTCCAGTTCTGCAAAGCTCTTCATCAAAGCAAAAAAAAAAAAAAAAGAGGGAGGGGGAGAAGAAACATTTAAAAAATAACAATAACATTGATGATAATGATGTGGACATTATTTTTCCTGCACTATCTCTCCCCACTTTGTGTAACATCTTGCCTGATGAAGAGCTCTGCAGAACTCAAAAGCTTGCTCGCTATTTCCTGGCACTGTGGTTAGTACTAAGAAAGGCATGGCCTAGCTGTGGATTTTGGATTCACATTAATAACATCCATCTGTCTTATGTTATCCTTCATAAAGCGTGATGTGTGGGGCTGGGCCCAGGTAAGATACAAGCAGCAATCATACAGAGAGTCTCTAGTGCATCCTGATCTCTGTGCATACAGAAAAGAGCTGGGTTCAAGTTAACGCTCACCAAAAAGGTCAGAGAAATAGGTTTAAGGCTCCCCCTCCCCCCGGGTTTCAACCTGCTTCTTCCGCCCTCCCCTTCCCCTTTCCGTGCGGAGAGGCCTTGACTTTCATCGGGTAGACCTGGGGGCAGAAAAGCCCATACGTCTCAATGGGTAGACCTGGTGTCCCAACAGCCCATACGTGTTTAAGGCTCCCCCCTCCCCTCCCCCCGAGTTTAAGCCTGCATCTTCCCCCGCCCCTTCCCCTCCCACCCCGGTTTAAGCCTGCATCTTCCCCCCTCCCCTTCTCTCCCCCCCGGGATTGACTCTTCTCCCCGCTGGTTTTAGACTACATCTTCACCACTCTCCTTCCACTCTACCCCATAATTAAGCCTGCATCTTCCCCCCTGCCCCCGAGTTTAAGCCAGCATTCCTCCCCCTCGTACCCGAGTTTAAACCTGCATCTTCCCCGCTGCCCTTCCCCTCTCCCCCCAGGATTAAGCCTGCCTGGGTTTAAGCCTGCATCTTCTCCCCCTCCCCAGGGATGAAGATTGACTCTCCCCCTCTTTTCTCTCTCCCCTCCGACTTGGATTTAGCGGCCCTACTCCCGGAGGAGCAAAGGGTGCAGGCAGGCAGGCCTTTCAGACAGACGCTGGCCTCATAGGAAGGAGGGAGGATGTAGCAAGCTGGCTGGCAGGCAGGCCCTATGGAGACACACACCGGCTGACCTCACAAAGCCTACCCGCTGACATCGGCCAGGGGAGCAGCAGGCAGGCCAGGCCTTAGAGGCGCTCACTCGATGACCTCACAAAGCCTCTCCCGGGGAGGGGGCACCACCAGCAGCAGCCTGCCCTCAGAGACAGCCCACCCGTGAGCTCATCCAGGGACCCCTGCAGAAGCCAGGAGCCCCTCTCCCTGCCGCGGCCTGAGCCGTAGACCTGGAGGTTGCTCCGGGGAAGGTGTGTGTGGGGGGAGAACCGACGAAGTCCCTGGGGGAGCCCTGGTCTACCCTCCATGGCAGTAGGTAGACCAGCAGGCCTCTCGCCCCCCCCCCTACACCTGGAGACCGATCCGGGGAAGGTGTGGGGGGAATTTGAAGTCCCAGGGGGAGCCCTGGTCTACCGACGGTGGGCAGAGACGGGTACACCTGGAGGAAGAAGCCCTACGGAAGTCTCGATGGGGACGGATCCGTGGAGCTTACGCGGAATGGGTTCCAGGAGTTCCCGGCACCGAGGTCGCTCAGGCGTGTGAGCGGAGATATATCGGGACAGTGTGTCCAAGACTCTTGGAGTGACTTGGCATGGAGAAGGGAGCGGAAGACCGCTGAGGAGCAGCCTCGTCCGAGGTTGTGAGCGGAGGGCGCCAGTGCTCCAGGTCCCTCGAGCGGCGGGTTACTGAACTCGCCCTCGCCTCGTGGCCGACCGATTGGGCAGTGACAGCCGCGTGAGGGAGGGACCCCCGCGGGCTGGCTTCTGGGCCAGTGCTCCGGTGGGGGGCGGTTCCTCCCTACTCTACGCGGCTGTAAAGGGCGCTTTTCTCGACCTGGAGCTGGAGCTCCTGCGAGCTAGCCCCAGCGGGACGAAGGGCGAAAGGGCAGGACGGAGGGGGCGCGGGCCTCGTCTGCGCCCCATCGCGAGTGGTTGTCGACTGCCGGTGACGATGGCTCCCATGCTGCAATGTGCGGGAAGTGGCCAAGGCTTGGGACAGATGATTTAACGTGCGGGACGCACGTCCGTGCTCGGCAGAGCCGACAACCCCCAGGGGTTTGCCAAAGTGAGTTGCACAGGGGTACAACAGGGCATGCCATGCTGGCTCCCTCTGATGGTGGACCCCGCCCGCCGCCAAGGGGGCGATCTCCTGTAGCTTCTGAGGTCCGTGATAGGAGCGTTGCCATTCCTTCCACCATGCGGTGGGCTCCCCGATCCCAGCGTGGGGAGCGTCCTGTAGCTGAGCCTCTGGTAGTACCATCAATGGGATGAGAGCGCGAGGGCCTGGGTGGCGACTCCCAGGCGAGGCTCGAGGCCCATCGATGGAGAGAGCCGCGGAGATGAAGCCCTGGGTGCGCGCTCAGGGCCGGCCGACGGCCCAGGCTATGCTGTGTCCCCGCTCCCTGCTGCTCGCGGAAACCCTCCCCGTCGAGCGACTGGCTCCTGCCTTGGCGCTGTGCCGCGCGCCCCTCTAGCCTGCCTTGCCTGCCCTTCGCGAATGGGAAGGGAGGATGTGGGTGCGCGTCCGGGACTCAGGGAGGGACGGCAGCCTCCCGGCGGACGCGCGCAGTAAAACGGGGACCAGGAGGTCCGAAGGGTGAAAGGGGAGGACGGAGGGGGCGCGGGTCTCGTCTGCGCCCCATCGCCAGTGGTTGTGGACTGCCGGTGACGATGGCTCCCATGCTGCAATGTGCGGGAAGTGGCCAAGGCTTGGGACAGATGATTTAACGTGTACCTGGCGCCCTCTGGGGCGGTGGTTCAAAGACTCGCGCGGCCTCGTCTGAACAGTGTGTGGCCAAGGCGAGGATGGGGAACGGCGAGGCTCCACACGTGGTTGCGAGGCCCCCACTGGCGGGGCCTCGGGCCGGGCTGAGCGCCCGGGTGATGAATCCCATCTTTTGACGACCCCAGAGGTATTTTGTGGAGGGGCGCGTGCCCCCCGCAACCGGCAAATGATGATGAACGCAGCTGGCTCTGAATTTGTTGGTTGAAGATCAATCGCCCCGTGCGCCGTGTACCATAGGCGTGTGGCTGAGGGCTCTTTGCAGGCGCTCGCCCTCCCTTGCTCCCCCCCCTGTCCGGGGAGGAGAGGTGGTGAGGCCTTCATCCCCCTAAGTCCAGACCTGATGCACGGGAATGGTCCGCTCTGGGGAGCTCGTCCACCGTCAGATCAAATGCAGTGAACCCAATATATAGTCCATGGAGAAAAAAGACATTTAGGAGTAGGTAACGGTGAAAGTGACAAAACCCTTCCCACGATGGGGCGTGGGAAATGTGGTGTCAAGACACTTGACAGGAAAGCACTGTGGGTGCAATATTTATTTTTTATTTATTTAATTTAATTTATATACCGCCCTAAGCCAGAAGGCTCTCTGGGCGGTGTACAATACAGGTGAGGGGCGGCGCCTGGCTGACATGGTGGCACAAACTTCTCCTATGAGCGTGCGTGGCGATCCTACGTGGGATCCTGGGCCCTCCCCGGCGGCTGTGGAAGTGCTCCTTGCGTGAGGGGTGTATGATTCATGCGGCTTACACCATGGGCAGCAGTGGAGAGGCTACCATCCTCTCCACAGGTAGACCAGGTCTACGGATGAGAAACTTACACTAGCTCAAGGATTAACAGGGTTAGACTTGACGTTCGACAGCCCATGCATTTCAATGGGTAGACCTGGAGGAAGAAAACCTCACGCGTTTCACTGGGGAGACTTGGCGTCCAGAGAGCCAATGCGTTTCAATATGCACATAAAAGTCATTACATTTCAACGGATAAACTGGGAAGGCGAGATTTCGGGGGCAGGCTGTATCTCCTAGCTTTGTTCAACGGCCCATTCGTCTCAAATGGTAGACCTGGTGGCCAGATAGTCAAAGCATGTCAGAGAGCCAATATGTTTCCAAGGGAAGACATGTGGACTCCTGAGCACATGCGTTTCAATAAGTAGACCTGGCCTTCCAACAGCCAATGCGGTTCAACGGGAAGACCTGGTGGCCGGAAAGTCAATGCATTTCAATACGTAAACCAAGCCGCCCAAATTTCGGGGGCTCCAGGAGGTCAATATAGATTTCGGGAGATTCCCGGTCAGCACGTCCTGGTCGCTGAGGCCGTGTCGCCCGGGCATGCGCCTGCAGGTTTCTAGTGAAGGGCTTTTCAGGACTTTGGCAGACCTGGAGACCGCACCGGGAAGGTGTGTCTGTGTGAGGGGGAACCGACGGAATCCTCGGGGGAGCCCTGGACTACCCTCCATGGCAGTAGGTAGACCAAGAGGCTTCTCTTCCCCCCCCCCCCCGGAGGCAGGTAGACCAGGAGGCTTCTCTCCCCCCCCCCGGCAGGTAGACCAGGAGGCTTCTCCCCCCCCCCGGCAGGTAGACCAGGAGGCTTCTCTCTCCCCCCCCAGGCAGGCAGACCAGGAGGCTTCTCCCCCCCCCAGGCAGGTAGACCAGGAGGCTTCTCCCCCCCCCAGGCAGGTAGACCAGGAGGCTTCTCTCTCCCCCCCCCAGGCAGGCAGACCAGGAGGCTTCTCCCCCCCAGGCAGGTAGACCAGGAGGCTTCTCCCCCCCAGGCAGGTAGACCAGGAGGCTTCTCCCCCCCAGGCAGGTAGACCAGGAGGCTTCTCCCCCCCAGGCAGGTAGACCAAGAGGCTTCTCTTCCCCCCCCCCCGGAGGCAGGTAGACCAGGAGGCTTCTCTCCCCCCCCCCCGGCAGGTAGACCAGGAGGCTTCTCTCTCCCCCCCCAGGCAGGCAGACCAGGAGGCTTCTCCCCCCCCAGGCAGGTAGACCAGGAGGCTTCTCCCCCCCCCAGGCAGGTAGACCAGGAGGCTTCTCTCTCCCCCCCCCCCAGGCAGGCAGACCAGGAGGCTTCTCCCCCCCAGGCAGGTAGACCAGGAGGCTTCTCCCCCCCAGGCAGGTAGACCAGGAGGCTTCTCTCTCCCCCAGGCAGGTAGACCAGGAGGCTTCTCTCCCCCAGGCAGGTAGACCAGGAGGCTTCTCCCCCCCAGGCAGGTAGACCAGGAGGCTTCTCTCTCCCCCAGGCAGGTAGACCAGGAGGCTTCTCCCCCCCAGGCAGGTAGACCAGGAGGCTTCTCCCCCCCAGGCAGGTAGACCAGGAGGCTTCTCTCTCCCCCAGGCAGGTAGACCAGGAGGCTTCTCTCCCCCAGGCAGGTAGACCAGGAGGCTTCTCTCTCCCCCAGGCAGGTAGACCAGGAGGCTTCTCTCCCCCCCCAGGCAGGCAGACCAGGAGGCTTCTCTCCCCCCCCCCCAGGCAGGTAGACCAGGAGGCTTCTCCCCCCCCCAGGCAGGCAGACCAGGAGGCTTCTCTCCCCCCCCCCAGGCAGGTAGACCAGGAGGCTTCTCCCCCCCAGGCAGGTAGACCAGGAGGCTTCTGTAGGATGTGTTGTAGCTCAGTGGGTAAAACACCTACTTTGCCTGTAGAAAGTGCCCAGTACAATTCCCAGCATCTCCAGGTAGGGCTGGAAGAGATCTGTCTGGAATCTTGGGGTGCTACTGCCAGTCATTGTAGACAAGGCTTCCTATGTTCCTATATTAAACCAGCCCTTTATTCAGAACAATGAGGACAATATTTTTTTTGGTATCAGGAATGCACCTATTTCCCCTCCTTTTTATGTGGGGGTGGGACCTTATTTTGTTGCAAAATAAAAATCAGCCACAAGAGACACAGACATTCTTTAGGTGCCACTTTCCTCATCACCACATCCCAGTTGTCAGACACAAATCTGACACGCATGCTTTCCCCAGATTTTAAAAAACTGTGATGGTTCATTTGTTGAATTTCTGCCTGGCATGCACTTGTGAAAGGCAAAGAAACATTGCCATTAAAGAGTGACTACCTTAAAACACCATTATCATCATCATCAACAACAGCAATGCTGATCATTTCTCTTCCCACATTTGCAGGGCTTCTGTTGTACAAAGCCCTATACAGCTTGGGACCAGGATACCTGACTGTCTTATCCCTTATATACCCAGTCGATCATTGGGCTCTGCAGGTAAGGGCCTCCCGCAGATACCATCTTATCAGGAGGTCCATTCTGCACAACATAGGAAGCGGACCTTTAGTTTTGTGGCACCTACTCCGTGGAATTCTCTCCCCCTAAATATTAGACAGGCACCATCTCTGTTGTCTTTTTGGCGCCTACTGAAGACCTTCCTCTTTCAAGAAGCCTTTTAAGTAGAGACCTTATCCCAATCTCTGTGTGATGGAATTACTTTTCCAGATGTTTTTAAAGCATTTTTTTAAAAAAAGATTTTTCTAAAGAAGTTTTAATATGTTTTAAAGTCTTTTGCTTTATAAGATGTTTTAGTGCTTTTAGTGTTTTTGTTTGCCGCCCTGGAAGGAAGAGTGGGATATAAATTTAATAAATAAATAGGCAGAAACTTTACATGTAACCCCCTGCCCTCTACATTGCTCAGGAGTGACCTCTGGAAATTTATCTTTCCAATGTTAATTGTCAATGGAACCCTTGCAACCCTAAGAGGGATAAAACCTATTTCCACTGCACAGCTAATGCATGAAGAACACTGTAAGCATTTTAGATATATTTACACGAATATATTCATAAACTCATATATATATAAATATATATATATATGTTCTCCACATATTATGAATTGCAACATCCACCGAGCCTCCATTCTGTCCAGAGAAAACCTCCTCCATCATACTGAGGTGTCAAAGAGCAGTGAGCAAAGGATTCCATTTGTGGTAGATTTCCATCCAGCATCTCCTAACTATCACCGAGCAATCAAGGAGAGCTACCCATTGCTGGCAAACTCTGAACATCTTACTAGAGCCATCAGCAGGCCTCCTGTTATAGCATTTCGCCAACCTCCTAATTTGCACAGACTGTTGGTGAGAGCTGTGCTTAAGCCACCTATCACCAATCCAGGGTCTCATCCTTGTCACTCCAAACACTGTATCACCTGTGTGTACCTCAGGGAGACAGCCACTTTTACAAGCATTAGGACAGGCAGGACATATTATATCAAACAGAACATCACCTGCAGGTCCTGCAATATAGTTTACATCATCGAGTGCAAAAGACCAGGATGCCATATCCAATACGTAGGAAAGACCACAACTGACCTGCGCTTCAGGAACCACAAGTCAGCAATTTTGACAAAAAAAGTGGAGCAACCAGTTGCAAAGCATTTTAACATCGAGGGTCACAGCCTGTTGGACTTTTCCATTACAGCAATAGAGATGCCAGCAGATCCAGCAGCATTGACCAAAAGGGAGAACTTTTGGATTTACTCTCTGGCCACATTGGCACCACATGGCCTGAACCTGGAGGACAGTACAAACATCACTTAAACTTCTGCAAAGGAAGCCCCTCTGAGCATTCCATCCTCAAAGCTCTATAACTGCCACCTTGGTAACAGCATTTGTATGTTGGCAGCTGATGAAGGCGGAATATAATAAAAACCTCTGTTTGGTTAATCACAATTATGTTTATATATATATATTAGGTGATTAAAGGAATCCTTATGGGGATCCAGAGCAAGATTGAGTGAAGTTGTGTTCGTTGCTTTCTAAACTGTCTTATCTATATATTCATAACCGAACCAGTAACCTTCATATCAACACTGCGGTGCCTTTACCCGCTGAGCCACGCCGGCAAGTCCCGGAAGGGGCCTACGAGGCCACACTCGCTTTCGCTACTCGATTCCTAGACGGAATCGGAACTAAGCAAGTCCTTCCGGTGGTGGCTCCGCCTTTTCCTGCTCTTGGCCCCGCCCCCGGTTCCAGCTTTGAGACAGAGAGCGAGCAGGCGCTTTCAACGGGATTAAAGGGGAAGGGGTGCTGGGTCCACAGTGGCTACTCGGAAGTAAGTCTCAGCGTGTCCAGTGGGGTTTACTCCCATGTAAGGGCGTTTAGGGTTCCCAGCCTGAGCTGAAATGTGCCCCAGCTCCATCTTTTAGCCCTGGGAGTCCAAGAACTGTGTGTGTTGGGTCTGTGGGATGAGTCTGCAACCGTTTGGCTTGGAATTACTAGAAATTCTGCGCCAAACAAAGCGCAATTAGGTGATGCGTGCCGTCCCTTTCCTGAGAATGAATTAAATAGGGAATGAATAAAGAGTCTGAAGTCTTCTGGTACATTCGAGAGCGGGTCCTTCTGGAGTAACCGGTTCAGAACTGGGAGTTGTTGGATGGATGCCTAATGTGCTAGCGTAGATGAGCTCTCGATTGCTCCTAAGAAGAAAATGAACATGCTCAGTAAAGAGTGG
Organism: Rhineura floridana; assembly: GCF_030035675.1. Taxonomy (NCBI): domain Eukaryota; kingdom Metazoa; phylum Chordata; class Lepidosauria; order Squamata; family Rhineuridae; genus Rhineura; species Rhineura floridana. The sequence goes on along the minus strand of NC_084500.1, from coordinate 1,326,325 downwards.
AAATTGTGCTGGAATAAGCTTTGTGCAAGCAAATCAGGATGAATGCTCAATATGCAGATTGTCTGGACGAGCCCCTAAGGAAGGGTATGTTCACAATGCACAATTCTGTATTATTTAAGTGAGGCCAGGGTTCTCAATCCATGTTCAATTTCTGCCATCACTAGGGATTTATTATTTAAAGGATTTTTGTCTTCCGGCAAAAGTTTCTAAAGTCAGCTGCTAATAAAGACTTAACATCTATAATTCAGCATTAAATCACAAAAACAATATATAAATTATATTATGTACTATTATTACTATTTATAATAAATAAATAAAAAGCAAAACAAACTGGAGAAATAGCTTTAATAAAAACAAATTATCCACTAAAAGCTTGGGAGACCAAAATTGGCTCCACCTGGTGCGAAAACAAAGTGCTAAGTATCTTTCAGGAGAGTCTTTCATAATGGGTGCCACCACTGAAAAGGCCCTATCTCCAGTTGCTACCCAGTCTGGAAATTGTAGCACCTGAAACAGGCCCTCTGATGCAAAAGGCTGCTCTTCAAGACCTAAGTGTACCTTTGATGATGGTACATGGAGGGGCAGCTAAGTTACTCCTTTACAGTAAAAAGAAAAGGGCATTTTGTTATTCCTTTGATGGAAACTTTTGTGGACTTGAGTCTGCGTAATCTGGTGAAATGCACTCTATGAAATCTTATGCCAGAATAAATGTATTTAAAGTGGCACAACACTTTTTTCTTATGATTAAGATCTAGACAACATGGTATTGACTTGCAGCTTTTTACTAGCCTAGATAGATTTGGGAACCTGGATTGCCAGGACCAGCCACCTGGGATGTTCCTATTTATTATCATGGCTACAATGTAGGGGAAACTGTTATTTCAGAAAAAGGTTATGTAGGTTTAAACTGTTTTTAATTTTTTTAAAAAAATATTGCTGTGACCTGCCCCAGGACCTTATGGTGAAATAACTCAAATAAGTAACTACAATGATGATATAGCTGCCCGTTGCTGTTTGCTGTTAAAATGATGCTCTTGTTTCCTGCACAGGGCGATCACAGCTGAGCCATGGCTGCATTGCGTGGTGCTGTCCATGCAAAATGGATCATAGGGAAAGTCATTGGAACCAAAATGCGCAAAACAGCCAAAGTGAGAGTAACACGGCTGGTGCTAGATCCTTACTTGCTAAAGGTAAAGTTGTCTTTGGGATTGAGTTACATGACGGTGGGGAATCTAAAATGACATTAGGGATTGGACAAGCAGGTAATTCCATCCCATCTCAGTCACAATGGCACTCATTCCTAGGTATGTTCTGTCCCGTTGCATCCCATCCCCTCTTGTACACGTTTTGTACTTGCTCTTATGTAAAGCACACACTTTTCAATGCATTCGCCACTAAAATACACATTTTTGCACAATGTACAATACATATTTTTGTGTGTGCTTCAAAATCAGAAGATATGTGTAACCCAGCTGGGAGATGGCATTCCAGTCTTCAAGCAAGTACAGGAATACATAGTTAGGTTGATCTGGTGTGAAAAGCAGACTAAATTAATTTCTCCCCTATCCCTAGAGGAGATACTGCCATAGGTATGACTCTTACCATATAGCCATGGGCCAGTTGTTTTCTCAGCCTAACCTACCTCACAGGGCTATTGTGAAGACTCCTTAAGGAAAATATGAGATACAAATGTAGCAAATAGGTGATGGTTATGTTGTGTCTTGTATTGCTTAAAGTAGTGATCAAACCATCTCAGATAAACATTATCTCAGTAGCCCTTGCAACATCCTGTAGTAGGCCAGTATTTTAGTTTGTGGCCATTACTTGAACATCCTTTCTCTGGGTCTATTCAAACTTGTAATCTACCACTCCGTGTCCCATGCTCTCGTATATGGAAGAAGAACTTATTTTATCTCTATTTTATTTATGAAATGACAACTGGAATAACTAGACTTTTCAGCTTGTAGTTTTTGTTATGTAGTTCCCCAGTTAGAGCATTGTCTGAGCCAGACTATTGAAAGGCCTGGCCTGTTTTGAAAAAAGAAATGGGATTGATTGATGTCTTCATTTTTTTTTAACTTCCATTTCATTACGTTACTTACTTTTCTAGTTGCCTCATTTATAGTTCTAGCCAGATATGGTAGTAGGGCATGTACGTACATTAGCTATATTTGACTGACAAATGCCTTTTAGAATAGACTGTGTTTTCTGGAATCTTGTATCAGTTTTCGGTGCACTCTGGAGACCAGAAAACCAAGAGATTTGATCTTGTATTTTGCGATGTCAGTAAAATATGTCTGCAGCATTTGCTCCTGTAGACCCTGGAATTAACATACCTAATTATTACCTCCCAGGAACATAGGGAGTTGCTGTATACTGAGGCAGACCTTTGGTCCATCTGGCTTCAGATACTGACTGGCAGCAAACGTGGCTTCCCAGACAGTAGATTATGGCAGGTGTACTTTTCTGGTCCTTCTGCAGCCATGGTACTGGGTGCTAAGCCATGGTTTAGCTAAGCATGTTAGTCAAACCCAGGCTTATGGTTTGTCTTACTCCGTATAAGCCATGAGCTATAGCCAAGGTTTTTTTTCTGTTGTAGCTTAGCGTTACATGGATAGTGGGTCAGTGTCTCTTAATCTAACCTACCTCTTAGGGCTCTTGTGGGGATAGAATGGGGTGGCAGGCAGACCATGTACAGTGCACACATTTCTGTTTGGTTAAGGTGTTGGACTGCGACCTGGGAGACCAGGGTTTGAATCCCCACATAGCCTTGAAGCTCACTGGGTGACCTTGGGCCAGTCACTGCCTCTCAGCCTCATGAAAACCCTATTCATAGGGTCACCATAAGTCGGAATCGACATTTACATTTTTAAAGATTTAAATGTAATAAATAATGAGTCAGTGTTCCCCAACTTTTTCCCCCATGGACCATTTGAAAATTGCTGATGGTTTTGGCAGACAATGATTTTCCTGCCTGTTGTAGCAATTGCAGCGTGCTGTGCTAGAAGCTGTATTATTTTCAGTTGTATTTGCATTGCTGCTTTTATTTAATAATAATAATAATAATAATAATAAATTTATTAGTCGCCCATCTGGCTGGATGTCAAGCCACTCTGGGCGACGTACAAGATAAAAACAATACATTAAAACGTTAACATTTAAAACCATAACAATAAAAACCTAACCCACCCCAAAAGCCTGCCTGACGATGTGCAATTTATTGCATTACAATTTGCATTCCATAGAATTCAAATTGTAATACAATCTAAGAAATGAAACAAGCAGTATACAACTAAAATCAATGTTAATATTTAATGCTATGGCTGTGCGAACTCCCATCTTCAACCACAAACTCACAGACACAGTAATAAAGCAAACCACTGGTGGTCCACAGACCACCTTTTGGGAACCTCTGTAATAAGATACATAAAGCATTAAGCAGAAACACTATTGCGGGCAGTATTTTTATTTGCAAGCCAAATTAAGGGCTCTTGAAGAAACATCCTGGCCAATCCACCCAACGCTTTTCACTTGTGTGACTTGGGACATTTCCCCCCCTGGCCTTTGTGCATTTTGATCTTGTCAAAACAACGCTTCCTCCACCAAAAGATCCCCATGCTCTTTCCTCTCTTGTCCTGCAGTTCTTCAACAAGAGGAAAACGTACTTTGCTCATGATGCTCAGCAGCAGTGCATTGAGGGAGACATTGTTCTTCTGAAAACTTTGCCCGTACCAAGGAGCAAGCATGTGAAACATGAACTTGCTGAAATTGTGTACAAGGTTGGAAAAGTCATTGATCCAGTGACGGGGAAGCCCTGTGCAGGCCATAGGCTGCTGGAAAGCGTAACGGACTCAGAAAATCTGACCGACAGAGATACCAGCTACCTTAGTGAAAAGCTCCAAGAACTAACCGTTTCTTCTCCAGACAAGTGACGGGTGGTAGGCAGCATAATAGGAGACTTTTCCAAATGTCTCTATGCAGAGCTTGTACTTGACACAGTGTTTCTGTTGTTGCTAAAATTGTCATGATTAATAATAAATTTGAATTAACTTGTGCACATGGCAGTGGAAACATTTGGTTTATTTTTTAAATGTTAATATGTAAGTTGGTTTATTATATTATTTATAAGAGACTTCTTTGTTTGATGATGCCCCAAACAATGCACAATACTTTAAAACCACTGACTGGCAGTTCAGTAATGTACAAAAATCCAGTATTTTAAAACAGTAGTTTCCAACAGTTTTTTCATACTTCCAAAATTGTGGTGGATGAGTTAACATTTTCGCCACATGACCCCCCAAAAAATGTGTTTTTGAAGGTAGAAAAATACACAATAATGTTTTGAATTATTTATTGATAGCATTAGTGAGAAATCTATCATTTCATTCAGTAGTGCAGGGAAATCGGGCGTAAGATCAGATAGATACATCTTTCAACACTGCCTCCAATTTCCCCACCAATATTCTTGCATTGTTCAAAAACAACGTCTGTGTGTGGACTGTGCCCACAGCGCATGTGCATTTCACAGCAGATAGGATGAAGGCTGAAATTGTGATTGTTAAGGGCAGAGGACGGATGCTTTTTTGAACTGGTACAAGTATGTAAGTATTTTATTTTAAAAACCTTAAAAAAAAAAGATGGTAGAAGCACCAATTCGCCAGAGGTCAATCACCATTTTGCCATATGTGGTGAGTGGCGACTGTGTTGGACCCTAGGGTTTAAAACATGATAAAAGCTAATGAAAAACAGGCACAAGCAGATAATAAAATGGTAAGAGGACCAAAAAACTAGAAGCCACAGTCTGTGAACAGTATTCAGTGATACTCATAATCCAGTTCAGGTTTGGGATATACTGTTCCATATTTTTGTGCAGCACATAAAACAATCACATTTCATTGTTAACTGTGCTTGTTTGTGCAGGGATTGAAAATAAAACTGCGAGTGTAATAATGACGTTATACAAATCTATGGTGCAACCACACTTGGGATATTGTAGTATGGTTCTAGTCACCTCACCTTAAAAAGGATATTGTGCAGCTGGAAAAGGTTCAGAAAAGAAATTTATGGAAATGATACGTTTTAGTTTCTTTCAGCCAAATGTTGTTAAAGCATTTGGAGTGCAAGGTTTTGTGTTACACTGAGCTCTTTGTCCAGCTGGATATTGAGGAAAAATAAAAGTGGTGAGGGTGATGTTTCTGAATCAGGTTATGAGGCTTCTCAGGTCTGCCAGTTTCCACTTTCAAGATGGAAACTCTGGGACGGATGCTAGTTTATGGATGAGCATCTTGTGGCAAAAGGTTTGCTTTTCACAGATTCCAGGGTGCTTTTCAAAATCATTGCCACTCCTAGAGTTTAACAAACAGACTGCCTTGTTTGTATGGGTCATCGTTCTGTAATCTGGAGTCACGGTAATCTAGTTGAAAATCAGTGGACAGACCTGCGGATTGCAGTCAATGTGCTTTGAAATGCTGAAAAAGATGGTGCTGCAGGAACAATGGACAAAGCGGTTTTAACTCATTTGTCATCCTTAGAAGCGTATCAGGTGAGTGAGCTGCGCACACAACAGAGTGCCCACATCAGGCTCATGGCTTGAAGCAGGTTCATATGTTGCTTTTATTTTGCAAGGCTAGAATCTAAATTTATCAGTGCCATTCATCACAACATTATTTTGCCATTCCAGATTTCAAATTTCTTATGTTTTCCAGTGATATACTGGTGTGTGTGTGTGTGTGTCAAAAGTTGGAGTTGACCTGTCCTAGAGGCACTTTTAATTCGCTTACCCAGTTTATGGGGGAGAATGCAGCTTTATAAAACAAGGCTCTTGCACAAGGAGCTTTTGCCAGATTTGGTAAGGATCTCAAGCGGGCCAGTTTCATTTATTGTTATCATAGGGCATGGTCAATTGCCTTAAATCAAAACCCACGACACTGACGCGTGGCTAGAGGAAAGAAATACAAATATACGTTCACAACCGACTGGTGATGTTTCTAAAATTACTTTTGTCAAATAAATCTGGCAACAACAGAAATGTTTCCAATGTGTTTTCAAACTTGGGGATCACGGCATAAACTTTGCTGTTTGGGGTTGTATCTTAGCTCCTCTCAGACTGAAGTCTTTGTACGACGAGTGCCATTTCCAGCTCTTTTCATGGTTTGCTCTGTTTCCCTTTGAAAATAATAATAAAGTCACACAAAAAAGAAAACCCTTTCTGTGGGGGGGGACACAAGCCCTCTGCATACACCACAGGAGCCTAAGAGCCTAGTCCGTGCCGCCCCCTTTGTGACAAAGTGCTCTGTCCATGCACAGAGGCGATTTGCCTCAGGCCCTTTTCCTTCTGCTTATCTGGCGTTGCTTTAAAGGAAGGGGACGCTTGAGGCGCCGGGCGGGCAGCGGCCGCTACCCCGTGCTGCCCAGACGCGTGTGGGACCGGCCCTTCGGCACGCAGCCGGCGAGGCGAGGGCTCTGCCCCTCCGCGCCCCGCTCCTCGGGCTCATCCCTCAAGGGGGCTCCCCCTAGTGGCTGCTGGGGGGCACTGCGCCCCCATTTCCCCTCGCCTCCCCCAGCTCGAGGTGGTCAAGATGGCGGCCGGGGCGCTGCTGCGGGGCAGCGCGGGCCGCCTCCGCCCCTTCCCAGCGCAGGGGGGCCGTTCCCGCCTTTTTCTCCTCAGGTGAGCGGGAGCCGCGCGGGGAAAAGTGGCGGGAAGGGCAGGCCGGGGGGGGCGCTTCTTTTGCGCGCGCTCCCTCCCTCCCCCTCAAGGTCACGGGCTGGTCAGGTGGGGGTCACCCCCAATTGGGGTGGGGGAGGGAGAAGGGGGTCCCCCCCTTTCCACTCCTGCCCAATCACATGACTGATAGCCCCTTCTCCACCCAGCCCCTCAGAAGAGGGGTGGGCTGGGGGGGGACATGGGCGAGCCCCGCCTCACATCCCCCCATTATTAACCCCACACACTAATAAGGGAAGGGGGTCGCCGCCCTCCCCCCATACTTTTTGGGGGCAGAAGGGGGGGCACTGGTGTGCAGCCTGTTAGCTTCCGCCTCAAAGGCGCCAGGATGGCCCCCCAGGGAAGGGCTGGCTCTAAATACCATAAATAAAATTATTGGAGAGACAGTGTGGTGTAATGGTTACAGCGCCGCACTAAGGGCTGGGAGAGACCAAAGTTCGAATGCCTGCTCTGCCACGGAGCTCGCTGGGTGACCTTGGGCCAGTTGCTGCCTCTCAGCCTAACCTACCTCTGAGGGTTGTTGTGGGGATAGATTCAGGAGGGGGAGAACCACGTGTGTGCACCACCTTGAGCTCTTTGGAAGAGGAAAGGGGGGGAATATAAATGTCAAATAAATAATGGGGTGGAGGGGGGTCACCCCATGAATCTCCCGGCTAAACCTCCCATCTAAATTAGGCTGCCACATGTAGGGTAGAGGCGCCGTCACCACCCCGCCTGCCTTTCCGTTCCCCATGCTGCATTAGTATTGATACTGTGTTGTAAGCCACTTTATTTATTCATTATCGCATTTATATTCTGCCTTTCCTCCAGGAGCTCTCGTAGTTCTCTCTCTATCCATTTTATCCTCACAGCAACCCTGCGGGGTAGGTTAGGCTGAGAGGCAGTGACCTGTGGCCAAGGTCACCCAGCGAGCTTCATGGCCCAAGTGGGGATTTGGACCCTGGCTTCTCCCAAGTCATAGTCTGACACGCTAACCATTTGGCCCCAAGCTACCTTGCGGGCCTTCTTTTTGGACCCTCGGAAGAGAATCTGCTCGTGTGTGCATAAGGACTTGCACTTGCTGTGCACTTTTACCGTCAGCAAGCCATGTCAACATCACATAATCCTCCCTGGACCTTCAGGGAAGATAAGGCTACGTGCGGTCCAGGTCGCAAATGGTGGGAAATGAGACACAGCCTGGAGGTTGGGCGGATGTCTTTTGGCTTCATTGTTGCTTTTTACTTGTTGTATCACACTGCACAATTGTGCCACTGAGAATATTTGGGTATTATAAGTATGGCTGAAAACACAGATTTAAAATCCCCTCGTCCCAATTAATCAGCAGGCATGCAAAGACTACATGAGTCTTGAACAACACCTGTTTCTGCACACCGCTTTCTGCGCCAGTTTTGATTAAAAGGAAGCTCCACGATGGCTTTGCCTTCCAAACCACCTCCCCAACAGAAGGACTCCGCTAATTTCATTTTCCAGAGGGACACCCATGTTAGTCTGTTAAAAAAAAAAAGTTGTGTTGCAGCACCTTGAAAACTGACAAACGTTTATTACAGTATAAGCTTTTGTGGACTAGAGCCCATTTCACGTGAATGGGATACGATGGGAATACAGCAGGGCCCTGCGTTTTGGCAGCCCATGTTTCAGCATTCCGCTAATACGGTGGCTAAAATTAGAGTAAGGCCCCACTCATACGGTGCTTGTTCCACTTTTACGGCATTTTCCGGGTGTCGGGCACCATTTTATTGAAGGAGGGGTCTGGAACGTAACCCGCCATATGAGTGGGGCCGTACTGTAGAATACGAAAAGGACAATCTAACAATTCAACTAGAGTTAAATGTATGCAAAACATCTCTACTCAGGGGCAGTGATTGGTGATAACACATTTATTTTAGCATTACCAAGTAAACTAACATCTCCATATGTGCCCACTTGAGCACTCTGGAACTGGCCTTGTTCGGATAATACTCATTCCACACTTGTAAGAAATCTTTCTTTCTGTGTGGCGGCACCTGCTCTTTGGAACTCCCTGCTTGTTGACATCAGGCAGGCACCTTTGCTGTATTCCTTTTGGCGCCTGCTTAAAACTTGTTTGTTTAGGCAAGGCTATCCAGACACATAAATGGTGATGTGTTTTAATCTTTTTTAGTCTGTTGCCATTTTAATTATTTTTAAAATGTTTACTTCTTTTTAACTTTTATTGGTAATTTTAATGTTTTTGGTAAACCACTTAGAGGTTTTTTACAATAATAATAAAGGAAACCATTGTCTCTATTCAGACTCAGATGTATAGTATTGAACATTTGGATGAATTACAACCAACCAAAATGGTCTCTGTATTTGAGGTCTATAATTGAGGTGGGTCAATTTGTAAAAAACAGAGAGGTACTTGTCTGCCCAGAAACCATACCTTTCTTAGACACATGAAGTGGATATGGAAAATGGTTTTCAATGTACGGGTTGGAAGTAGTTCTAGTAGTCAAATAATTGATTAAATTAATTGATTAAAAATATTTTGATTGACTAAAAAGTTGCCACCTGATTAGTCGGTTAGCAGATTTTAAAACCGCTTTTTAATACAAGTTGTTATACAAGCAAATGGAATTGGCAAAATGTGACCTTCCAGGCTTTGTGTGAGAGAAGGGCCTTTTCTAAAGTGTGCAACATCTTTTTTAAAAAGCCGCAAAGGATATCCTTTTTTCTTTAGAACTTTTAATAATATGTAGATTTTGCAGATTTAGGCTGCAATCTAGTGCACGCTAACCTTGGTGTAGGCCCCACTGAGCACAGTGAGTCTTAATTCTGGATAAACATGCATAAGATTGCTCTGTTTATCTATTAATGAGTCAAACTCATAAGATTAGTCAACCAAGATATCTTTAGTCATGTTGAATTGAAGGCAGGTGAACTGCGCACATTCCAAAGATAATGTGGAAAATACCTTGCAGTAGCTGGGAGGCTCGCCACAAATCTGCTCTTTGCTGTTCGGCTCCTCAGTCCTGAAAAAATTTGTACAGGAATGAAGCTTACACAAGTTCTAGAATGGTGCTTTTCTTTGACTGCTATTTGTTCACTTGCAGGGGCCTTGTCTCGTCAGATAACCGATCTCGGGAAGACAGCTGGTTGAAATCGCTCTTTGTCCGCAAAGTTGATCCCAGGAAAGATGCTCACTCCAATCTCTTAGCCAAAGGGGAGACCAGTAGCCTTTATAAATTACAATGTGAGTTGCCATTTTTATATTGTAATATTTCTCCCTTGCATGCTTTTTCTTTCCTTCCTTTTCTTTCTCTCAACCTTTAATGTTGACTTTTCCTGTTTCAGTTCACAATGTCAAACCGGAATGCCTGGAAGCCTACAACAATCTTTGGTAAGTCAAGATGTCGTATGGGATAGTTTGGGGATCTGGAGCCTTACTAGTTAGTAATCCTATACAAACTTTTCATTGCATCCAGCAAGATCTACCCTCAACACAGGTGTTACATGTAGTCAGTGACCAGTGCCCCGTAGTCACCAGGCTGCAGCATTTGGCACCAGTTGCAGCTCCCAAACCAACCTGAGAGCCCTTTGGGAGGAAGGGCAGGATAAATGTAATAAATAAATGTTTCACAAGGTCATTTAGTAAAACAGGCTGGGCTTTTGTTGAGGGTCAGCCATAGCAAAGGAAACATCACACAGGGTGGTATTTTTTTATTTATTGAATGCATTTGTGTCCCAAAAAGTCAGTAGGAATACAGTCCTTGCCTTCAGACCTATGAAAGACACAACACAAAAGGAAAAGGTATTGAGAGGAAGGAGGGAAGAAGCAAACACAGACACCATTTCCTTAAGTTACAGAGTTCTTGCAATGAACTTTCGGCTGGAATGAAAAGATTTCAAGGAGAGGAGGAGCCAAAAGTTGCTGATCTTCAGCATAGCTGATGGAGAGTCCATCTCATCTCCCTCCTCCTCCTCGAGCCTGATGGAATGGCTGCTGTCATTGTGTTCCCTTTTTCTTTTTCTTTTTAAGTCAAGAGGTGCTGCCAAAGATCTACGAGGGGAAGGACTATCCATGTACACTGGTGGGGACATGGAACACGTGGTATGGAGAGCAAGATCAGGCTGGTAGGAGATGAGACGTACAACAGAATGTGCGACTGTGCCAGTGATGTGTGCTTGCGACGGGTGCTCTCTTCCAGGCAGGCTATAGGGTGGGGGCCAAGGTCCAGGGAGCAGAGGGCAACCAACACCAGCAACAGAGAGTAGAGAGCCAGTAACAGTCAACGAGTTAGGATCAAGCCCTGTGGGACCTAGGAGGATTCCCAGAGACAACAGGCAAAATCCAGCAAAATCCAAAGGCCCAGTGGAACCCATATATTATTCATTTAAGACATTTTTATATCGCTAAATTGCTCACGTTTCTAGTGGTGCATACAAAACCAGAACATTCAATCGTAAAGTAACTAAACATCACTTAAAATGCCCTCTAGAACAAGAAAGGCTTAGGCTGCAATCCAGGACACACTTACCTGGGAGTAAGTGCCATTCATCTCAGTTGGGAGGGAGTTCCACAGGCTCGGGCCACAACTCTGAATACATGGCTTCTAGTCATTACAAGCTGTGCATATTTCCTATTCCAACACTTCAAGCAAGGCTGCAAGGAATTTAAAGGGGTGTTGCTCTGGTTTGATCCCAGCCACTGCGCACCATTGAATGGTTTCAGATGGCATCTTTTGCTTCCTCCAGCAGCTGTTCAGGAGAGCAAACGCTCTTGGGTGGCTGGCCGGCTGATTCAGGCACCTTCTGAGTGGCCACTCCCAGGTCTGAAAGCACCCCTCCGCCAAACCCTTAGAGAGGTCTTCATGGAGTTCCCGTTAAACTGGCTGATTCAGGGGGCACTCTGGCCAGTTCATGGTCTATGAGACTTCCTGGGCAGATAATGCTGGCTCAGAGTCACTATCAGAGAGGAATGAGTGACTGAGTCACAGTTTGCACTCTCCCTCTTGCTGGTAAAACCTTTAGAAGTGCGTCTGTGGAGGAGCTACGTTGCTCTTTATTTATTTTAGTTTTTCTTTAACAAAATTTATATACCACTTACTGGCCAGAAAACATCTAAGTGGTTTGCAACCACTTGTGCCTCTTGCCCTTCCCATTTCAGTGGGACTTGCATAGGAGATATTCCCTAGAGGATTGTCCCATTTGCCTTTTTTGTTTGCCCTTTGAGTCTTCTGCTGGTTGAGAAAGGAATTGTGTAGATGTAGGGAAGGGCAGTGACCAATCAGTAAACTAGAGGGCTTGGAGCAAAGAGGGTGCTTGGAGGCTAATTGATGCATTTCAAGGAAGAAATGGTGGCAAACGATCTCCAGATTGCCTCCTGGAAGATCCCTGAGTTGAGATCTCCCAGAGCTGATGGGGAAGGGCTGTACCTTAGCAGCAGAGCATCTGCCTTCAATGCAGAAGGTCCCAGGTTTAATCCCTGGCATCTGAAGGTTAAAGCTGGTAAAGACCCCTGCCTGAAATCCGGGAAAGCCACTGACAGGCAGTGAAAACAGTACTGAGCTAGATGGATTCAGTGTAAACCAGCATCCTGTGTTCCTAGGCACCGAAAGGAAGTGAGAGGGCTAATGGCCCACATCGGGTTCTGCAAAAGGTGCGCTGGTGGCCACCAGGAATGGAAGGAAAGGTGTGGGTGAAACAACAATGGGAGGTGGGAGTGGGCTAGGAAGAAGCAGAGGTTTGAGGGGCCATTTGGAAGCTCACTGTCTTCAGAAGGGGAGTCTTAAATCTCCTCCTTTTTCATTGCAGTCCATCTCTGGCGGTACGAGGGAGGTTATCCAGCCCTTCAGGAAGTCATGAGTAAGCTTCGACATGACAAGGTAAGGCCAGGTAAAGAAGGTGGGACTTTGTCAGCCTGACGACATGCTGTTAGATGGGCCTAAGCACTTTGACTGCAGTGGGCTTAGGTGTGCCTAATTTCACATGAGATTGGGCTGTATAACTTCTATATAGAAATCTAAACAGAGGTCTGGGAATCACTAGTGGGGAGAGTTGCTGTTACGCTCAGGTCCTGCTTGCACGCTTCCCAAAAGAGGCATCTGTTTGGCCACTGTGAGAACAGGATGGTGGACTAGATGGGCTCCCACGACCTGGTTCAGCAGCCGGGCACTTTTTATGTTCTTATGTCTATCTACTCCATCTGCCTCCAGGCTTAGTCTACTATAAATTGTCACAGAGACTGGCTGCTACCATAAAATGTTGTCCTCAGGAAGCTGGTCCAGTCTCTGGGTCACTTTAATTATATTGCCAATATTGCATTATGTCGACACACTTTCCACAGTTTCAGAGCTGCTTCAGGTAATTGGCTGCCCAGTTCTGGTTAAAGTTTAAACTGTGCCTGGTCATCCAGCCCCGCAAGACAGCCTTGGGAGTCCCAGCCACTGACTTACGCTTCCACAGTGTTCTATACCGTTTGTTTAAGGAGAAAGTAAAAGTGTGTGTTTGTGTTTAACATGTCACCATTTCACAGCAAAAGCAAACAACCCTCCCTTCCCCACCCCGCTAATTCAAAATACAAATTACACATTTTAATCAATATCATATAACATTTTTATATATATGTACACACATACATGCAATCTTGTTTATTTGTGACAGTGACTAACAAAACAGATACTGAAGTTTTGAAACAAAACATTTGGCTCTTGCCTTCTTTAGCTGCTCTGATGTGAATCAAAGGGTGCTATATCTTTACCTTGTTAGTCACTATAATAAATATGGGTTGTAGCCAACGCTAGTCTTACTCAGATTAGACCCACTGAAGGTAATAAACATGACTAACTTAGGTTCATTACTGTTGATGGGTCTGCTCAGTAGAACTTGGTTGGATACCTCTCTCTCTCTCTCTCTCTCTCTCTCCCTCTCCCTCTCCCTCTCCCTCTCCCTCTCCCTCTCCCTCTCCCTCTCCCTCTCCCTCTCCCTCTCCCTCTCCCTCTCCCTCCCTCTCTCCCTCTCCCTCTCTCCCTCTCCCTCTCCGTGATTAACTGCATCCTTGTAGGATTAATGCATCTTTCCAAACTTGACTGAAATGCCGTTTTCTGCTTTTAAAATCGCCTGTCCGCCTCTCTCTCTCTTGGTTGGTTGGTTGGAAGTAATTCAGTTGTGTACTGATGGCAATCCTGCATAAAAGAAATCTTCCTTTGCCCCTCGAACTTAACAATACTTATTGCAAGAGTTTGTCCATCATCAAGGAGTCCCAGAATTGATATATAAGTTTATATATATATCAAACCAAGATATATGCTTGGATTTGGTGCCCTTTCAGTATTGAGCTCTCTATGTCCAGGCAGAAAAAGCATGTTGTTGTTGTTGTTATGTGCCTTCAAGTCAATTACAACTTATGGCGACCCTCTGAATCAGCGACCTCCAAGAGCATCTGTCATGAACCACCCTGTTCAGATCTTGCAAGTTCAGGTCTGTGGCTTCCTTTATGGAAACAATCCATCTCTTCTTTGGCCTTCCTCTTTTTCTACTCCCTTCTGTTTTTCCCAGCATTATTGTCTTTTCTAGTGAATCATGTCTTCTCACGATGTGTCCAAAGTATGATAACCTCAGTTTCATCATTTTAGCTTCTAGTGACAGTTCTGGTTTAATTTATTCTAACACCCAATTATTTGTCTGTTTTGCAGTCCATGGTACCTGCAAAGCTCTCTTCCAACACCACATTTCAAATGAGTTGATTTTTCTCCTACCTGCTTTTTTCGCTGTCCAACTTTCACATCCACACATAGAGATCAGGAATACCATGGTCTGAATGATCCTGACTTTGGTGTTCAGTGATACATCTTTGCATTTGAGGATCTTTTCTAGTCCTCTCGTAGCTGCCCTCCCCACTCCTAGCCTTCTTCTGATTTTTTGACTATTGTCTCCATTTTGGTTAATGACTGTGCCAAGGTATTGATAATCCTTGACAAGTTCAATGTCCTCATTATCAACTTTAAAGTTACATAAATCTTCTGTTGTCATTACTTTAGTCTTCTTAACGTTCAGCTGTAGACCTGCTTTTGTGCTTTCCTCTTTAACTTTCATCAGCATTCGTTTCACATCATTACTGGTTTGTGCTAGTAGTATGGTATCGTCTACATATTCTAAATTACTGATATTTCTCCATCCAGTTTTCACACCTCCTTCATCTTGGTCCAATCCCGTTTTCTGTATGATATGTTCTGCGTATAGATTAAACAAATAGGATGATAAAATACACCCTTGTCTCACACCCTTTCCAATTGGGAACCAATCGGTTTCTCCATATTCTGTCCTTACAGTAGCCTCTTGTCCAGAGAATAAGCTGCGCACCAGGACAATCAGATGCTGTCCCCACCCCACCCCCATTTCTTTTAAAGCATACCATAGTTTTTCATGATATACACAGTCAATGTCCATGCAGAAAAAGCATAAACTAGGTTTTTTATACGTATAAAAACATGTAATGTCCTCCTATTATAATTGTAAGGATTCTTTCTAGATTTTTTATTTTAATTTTAGGGGTTCATGGAGTTTCGCAAAGCAAGAGGAAACATGCTTCTCTCTCGCAAGAATCAGCTGCTGTTGGAGTTCAGTTTTTGGAACGAGCCTGTTGCCAGGGCAGGGCCCAATATCTATGAACTGAGGTCTTATCAACTTAGAGTGAGTGCCTTTTTATATCTATATAATGTGCTTCATTTTATATATATGTGTACAGACACACACATATACACACACACACCTCTCTCTTCACCTCCATCTCAGAAAGTAGTCCATCTGTTACCAAGGGAAATTCAGACATTCACAAATCAAGCCCTGTATTCCAGTTGTAAAATTTTTGTCAGGCTGCCCTTGATGGTTGTTCAGATAATCCAGCTGGCAGGTAAGAAGATGGCAGGTTCGTTCCTGCGGGAAATGAACCGCTGGAAGCACATTGCAAAACTCTTTCAGTGCCTTGCTTGTTTCCTCTTGAAAGTTTTGCCTTGAGAAGTGGCTACATTCCCTAACAATGCAATCCTACGCATTTTTACTGAGAAGCAAGTCCATTGTGTTCAGTATATATAATATTTCTGACAGAAGCAAACATGCTCCTTAACAATGTCAACAACTGTTGGCAATGAAAATTGAGACATTATAAAGGGTGTCTAGGAGTTCAGCCTTAGATTGGTACACTGGGCCATGTCTTTTGGACTGAGACATCTTTTTTCTTACTGAATAGAATCCAAAGGAGTTTCTGGAGGCTCGAGGTGCAGCCCACATTAGCTTCCCAATCCAGGGGGAGGGGGAGGGGTGCTCAGGGGGAAATAGGAAGAACTATTATGCTCTTAGAATCTAGTCACATCCTCTGTTGTTTTCTTTCAGCCTGGAACCATGATTGAATGGGGCAACTACTGGTAAGTATCCCTCACTGCACTAGGAGTGACATCGTAGTCCAGCAGTGAGGCATAGGATCCGACCAGCAGTCCCCGCAGGCCACTCTGTCAGATGGGTGGAGCCGGCCACTTATCAATTTCATGGTATCACAGAACTGCTGCAGAATATAATATAATATAATATAATAATATAACGTGAATGGAAAGAATCAGGAGTGCACTCCAGATTCTTTCTTTTCTTTCTTTGCAGGAGCAGTTTGGATTCAAGCCATGTCTGCAAAGGAAGATTCTTCCTTTGAATTCAGGGTGTTGACTGCAGAAAAGGAAGCCATGGCAGAGCTAAGGAAGGGACAGAGGAAGGGAGGCCACGGGCCAAATGAAAAAGTGCCACCAGCCAGAGGTTCATTATCTACACTGTAGGCATTGCGTTTCTTGTGTGATAGCACTGTAAGAGTGTGTACAAATGTACATAAAAACAGTAGTTGCCATTTTTCGTCTCCGATGGGCTGAGCCTCCCATTACTTTGTTAAAGTTAGATGTCCTTATCGGTGATTCCAGGTCACTTTCAGTCATCAGAGTAACCCTCTTTCTTTTTGTTATTTTTAAAAATAACACATTTGCTTCCATACTGTTTAACTGAATAATTCTGTGAGCATTTTTTGAAAACAGACACACAATTTTTCTAATCACTCTGGGAACAAGGGAGGAGGTGGGTTCATGATGCCATAGCAGCCGGCCAGTTGGTGCTGTGCACAGTTGGCTTCTGCTGCAAACCTGCTGAACTGGTTTTCCTTGAACTTGACTCTGGAGAGGAGTAGGTACAAGGACTGTTGTAATGCACCATCCCAAAGCACAAGACTGTTTTTCAGAGCAGATGAACAAGGTGAGGACCAAGAACTCCAGCTTATGGCTGTGTTGTTCTGTACCGTGATCTCATCACTTGTTTGATTAACTGGGTTTGTTGACACACACAAAGGGTGAACACCCGAGAGGCAGACACCCACCCCCTCCATGGGAAAAATAAATGTCAGAGTTGCACACTGACAAAACAAAATTGGAGGGGAAAGGGGGTTGCAGCTTTTCAGGAATAAATGGTGTCGGGGGGTGTCTCCTGATGAGCATAAATTACTCATAAAATCAGTCTGTGGCTTGCTATTTATTGAAAGCATACATATACACACTAGGTGTTGTTTTTTTAATATGTGTAAAAAAATCTGACCAGGTTTAACCTCAGTTCCTCATCTGTGAACTGAGAAAAGATGGGGCCTGTTTTGTAGGTCACTGCATCCCACCCTGGGATCCAGTGTGATGAAGGTTGGGTTATAAATATCCTGGATATATACATCATGCATGGTATAGGGAAAAAGGATAGGCCTGTTTCATAATACTAGGACCCTAAGGCCATCCAGTGCAGCCGAATGGTGGGAAATTAGGACAGACAAAAGGAACTATAGAAAGTGATGGCTGCCATCTTGGGTGGCTTAAAAAGGGGATTACACAGATTCATAGAGAATAAGACTATCAATGGCTACTAGCCACAATAGCTATGCGCTGCCCCCAGCATAGAGGCAGAGTGCTTCTGAATACCAGTTGCTGGGAATTACAAGTGGGGAGAGTGCTCTTGCACTCAGGTCCTGCTTCGAGGCTTCCCAGAGACATCTGGCTGGCCATTGTGAAGACAGGATGCTGGACTAGATGGGGCCCCCTTTGGCCTCATCCAGCAGTCAGGCTCTTCATATGTTCATACGCAGTTTTGTAGCATTTGCTGCCACAAAGTGCAGGGAATGAGTGATCATAATCTCTTGAGAAGTGCCTTCCAAACAGTGAGTCTCATGAAGAGTTCACCAGAACTCTGCATCAGGTGGTAAACAAATGTTGACTGATGGTAACGACATGAATCTGCATCTGTTGACAGTCTTAGGACAGAATTTGAGAGGAGGTAGCAGACATTTTGGTGCTATGGGGGTATTAGGCTGCAACAAAGCCATCCCTGGAAACAGAAGAACTGGCTGTTATATCTCCGTCTGTAGGTGAAACACACGGATCCCTTGATAGGTGGAAAACAGTAATAAAGAGAAACAAATTAGTCTTTATGTTAGCAAAGGTGGAAAGCAAAACCTGATACCTCTGTAGCACTTAAGGCCCTCATTTGGATGTCTGTGACCTCCACTCAAATTGTGCCTTAAGACCCAACAGATGCAGACTCTTGCAGCTTGTCAGACTCAGCCAAGATTTTCATTTTCCTTCCCTTACTTTGTTGATAAAGCTTTTGGAGATCTCAAAAGCTTGCACATGTTTTTGTGATACTTTGGCTGGTCTTATAAAGGTAAAACCTAATGTGTCTTCTTCATTTTTCCCCCTATGGCCCAACGCAGCTGTCTTTTATCTAAAAATTGATGTGGGCTTCTAGCCATTTGAAATGTTTCTCTAGCTCTGAATGCTGAGGGGCTATAGCTCCTTGCTGCATTCTAGAAGGCACTCTTACTCCTACCTTTGTGATGATATTGGCTCTAGCCCTCATGTCCTATTCGTAAAGACCCATTTTCTTACTTCCAGGGCCCGTGCCATTCGTTTCCGGCAGGATGACAAAGAAGCTGTCGGTGGCTTTTTCTCACAGATTGGTCAGCTGTACATGGTTCATCACCTTTGGGGTAGGTAGGGCTGAAGTTTGCAGAATGGCTGTGGTAGAGCAAAAGGTCTCAGGATCAGTCCCTGGCTGCATCTCCAGGAAGGACTGAGAAGGATCCCACCTGAAACCTTGGAGAGACATTGCCAGTCACTGCGGACAGTTTAAGTGGCCCAGTGATGTGGCTCAGATTTAGGCAGCTTCCTGTCTGCCCTAGGAGTGCATCTTGCTGCTGCTCTAGCTCAGCCCCTACATAAAAAATCAGCTTGACAATGATTTCATCATCATCATCATTTTATTATGATTATGATTAACATATCACCAGCCCTTCACCCTGAGGTCCCAGGGTGGGATATAGCCATTTAAAATACATCCTTAAAAACAATTTGAAAACTTAACAATCACAAAAATAGGGTGGATCTTAAAAACGAACATCTCAGGTGTCAAAAGGCCAGTTTAAAGAGGTGTGACTGAAGCATTTGCCGAAAACTGTATAGTGGTGGGGAGAGAGTTCCAGCTTAGGGGCTGCCACAAAGAATGCCCTCTCCTGGGCCATACCCCCACCCCCCAAAGTCTGAGGGCAAAAGAACTATCAAGAGAGCCCCCTCTGCTGATCTTAATAGGGTCTTTAGGGAAGGAGGTAGTCTTTCATATTTGAGGCCTAAGACGTTTGGGGCTTTAAACACTTACATGAGCACCTTGAATTGGGTCCGGAAATGAACTGGCCTTCTAGGGAAGGTTTGGGCTTTGTTCATGCTCAGATTGCAGCATTTGCAGTTGGGAAAGAGTTTTCCTCCAGGACAGACAGTCTTAAGTACTCCTGTAGGGACTGTTCAGGAGCGTGCACCTTGCTTCAGCATTGTCCACATACACCATATATGAAAGAGGAACAGTGAAGTCCCATGAAGCTATCCTAGGGTGCTCCTTGATTTTACGCTCTAGGGAGGTAGCAGGTCCTCTCTGTGGTCAGAAAGAGGTTTCCTGGAAAAGGCCAGAGCATGATCTACTCAGGCATGGGAACAAACTGTGCAGGAGTAGGGGCATGCCTTCTTCTTTAATGAAGAGTTTGCATTCCCCCTCTCTCCATTCCAATAGTACACGGCAAGCAGTTTAGTTAAACTGAAGCTTGTGAACCTGCGGAGACGGTCCTTGCCTCCTCGTAGAACTTCAGTTTCCGAGGGTCCGTGGGGAAGGGTCTGTTTAGGGTTTTAATGAGATTTTAATGAACCTCATTATTAAGATAGGGTTTTAATAATGATTAAAAAGCTCTTTAGGGTTTTAATGAGATCAGCCCTCAGGTACTTTATTTATGATATTCTGCTGTGTTTGAGAGGAAGGTGCTGGTGGACCTCAAGACACTGATTGCTCCAAATTATTCCCCTTTCCCCCCTCCCGCAACACTTCCAGCTTACCAAGATCTCCAGACAAGAGAAGACATCCGGAATGCTGCATGGCACAAGCCTGGATGGGATGAGCTGGTGTACTATACAGGTAACACCAGGACAGAGAATGCGGCAATAGGGACTCGCCCCAAGTCACATCCCCGTCACGGCCACACCGCCTCTGCCTAAGACATACCCCTCCCTGGCCCTGCTCTGCGCCCTGAATGCTTTTGACTGGCTGGAATGTGTCTTTGAACTCTGGGAATGGCTCTTGCACATCTCAGATGGAGGACAGAGAGAAACAAGCCTGTTTGCATTCATTGCTCCACCCACTTTTCCCTCTGTCCCTGCCTACCATCGGGATATGGCCCCCAGAAGAGAACTCAGTCCTTCCTTGGGTTGAAAACGTTTTCCCACCCTGAGGTCACAGTTTAATTCAGGTGTCGCAGGGACAGGTACCCCCAAACCTAGTACAGGGTTTCCTTTTCCTTTGGGGTTGGAGTCTGTCCATGTTTAACTTGGGAGATCTGACTTTGGGGCGCTTTCTTGCAGGAGCAGGAGATGGATGGGACTGACAGGTGTTTTATTCATCCCTGTGACCTCATATCCCTTCAAATGTGGTTATGGGTCTGGTTTTTAAAATAACTGCTGAAGGCTGGCTCAAGGGAGCAGTGAGGTTGGGCATTTGTTGGGGCAACAGCCCCACAACAGCAGCAGCATCTATGATGTGTGGAGCACCCAGGAAGGCCAAGGGCAGTGTGAGTGAGCGCTCAGCTTGCACATCCTGCCTCTTCCAAGTTAAGGTGGGGCCACTGAAACCCCCTTTGCTAGGGTCCCCCAAATCCTGGAACTGACCCTGCTTTCTCTATAATGCTTCGATGGCTCCAAAATCCCCTCACATTTCATTTGTATCATCTTGCATACACTCTTATTTTAATGGGCAAACACAATTTCTTTCTTTCATTCTTTCTTCCAGTGCCCCTCATTCAGGAAATGGAATCCAGAATAATGATACCATTGAAGATTTCTCCACTCCAGTAAAGGCACAGGTTGACTGGTGCAGATTTAAATTAAGAAGCATTTGTCTTTTAGTTGATTTGATGCTATGTGTGTATGGCAATGGAAAACCAGACTTCTGAGAGTACTGTATACTGGGACTCACAAACGAGACCTCTTTTCTCCAGACCCTTCAGGGAGCACTTGGGAATGTCTTGGGGGAGAGTCATGGGGTCATATTTAAGTCTTAGTGTTCAACCACCGAGCCAGGTTCTCTATGAAACAGCCTCTTTCAAACGCCCTCATAGGTATTTGGAGGCCGGGATGGAAGCGCGCAAGCTTCAGCAGTAGTTGCATGAGCTTGAAACCCTTGAACGGCGCTGTATTTAATGATGGGGCGATTTGCCACATGCTCTCTGATGCATTCTTTTTTCACAGTCATCTTTGCTTATCGGGCCTGCAAGGCCTTCCTCTGGTGCCACAAAGTGTTGCTAGAGAAAGTAGCCGTCCTCCCCCTTTCCCACCTGGATTTGAGCAGAGTACAGCGGGGATCCTTGCTTTCCTTTCCCTTTCTAAAGCAACAGTTCTGTTCAGCTTGCCTGCCCTGGGGAAGCACTCCATATTTTAGTTTTTGCTTTGTCCTAGACCAAATTTATCTTCGCCATCAGCTAAACCAGCCTTCTGCAACTTGGAGCCTTCCAGTTCTTTTGGAGTACAACTCCCATCAGCCCCAGCACATGCACATGCTGGCTGGGGCTGCTGGCGGTTGTCCAAAACAGGTGGACGGCTGCAGGTTGGAGAAGGCTGAGCTAAACACATTTTTCTAGGTAGCACAACTGTGTGTGGGCTGGCGGAAGGGGGAAATTATGTTTAAAGGCTCCCATATTGGGGGAAGGGGGAACCCTGCATGTGGAAAGCTAGCATGTCAGGGAAGCACCCAGGCCAAAGCCATTAATAGGTGAAGCACTGAGACAACCCCCCCCCCCCCGCAATCCTACACCTGCAGTTTGAAGTGGGTGCATCCTTGAAATCCTTTTCAACCTGCTGTAATGTCTGGAGGGGAACCCATTCTCAGTTTGAACGATCAGCCCTAGGAATGGGCCTGCTTAACTTGTATGATCTGGTAGACCAGCCCTCTCCAACCTGGTGCCCTCCAGATGTTGTTAGACTACGACCCCCATGAGTCCCGGCCAGCACAGCTGTGCTCCCATCTGCCCCAGCACCATGCAGCTGTGCTGGCTGGAACTGAAAGAAGTTGTAGTCAACAACATCTGGAGGGCATCAGGCTAGAGAAGACTGGGGGGGGCGTATATTTGTCCGCTTCCAACAGCGGATGCCATCTCAAAGATGTATGTCATCAGTTGCCAGCCACCACTTTTGCCAGCAAAAAGCAGTGCCCCACGCTACTCTCCTGAGGCACGTGGCTTTCTCCCATACCGGAAGGTGGTGGCTGTGTTGTTTTTAAGATCCACAGTGTGATGCGTCGTGAATGTCAATGTGATGTCATATCATGGAAAAATCCTTTACAAATAACAATAATAATTCAGTGTATGGTCAGCAGGTACTTGTGCACCTTGCTCCTATCAATTGTTACTGAGAAGTCCTATTGTGTTAAAAGGGCTCTGCTTCCAAGAAAGGGTGCATAGGAGCAGAGGCTTAGGATGGTGCGTGTTAGGAAGACCCCCGCCCCCATCGTCTCTCCACTTTAAATGGGAGTTCAGATCAGTAGGGAAATAACAGTGGGGGGAGGGGGGCTGTGTGTTTTGGGGGTGGATTCTCTGTAGCTGGAAGAGGTGTCGCTGAAGCTCACTGTGGCAAAGCTTAAGAACTGCCAGTCTTATGGGGTCATATGAGCAGCTGTAAAGAGGAGTTGGTGGCATGAGCATTTTTCAAGCGCTCCTGGATGATGCAGTGAAGCTGGATGTGAGGAAAGCCTTTTTTATTATGAATAATAAGCATTCAGGATTTCATCCATTTGTGTGGTTTGATTAACATAATTGCAGAAGGTGATTCTGAAAAGATGCATCAAGATGGGGCGTGTTAAATCACTTAGGACTGGCACAAATCACTGCATTTCCCATGTCCAGTTTTCTATTTTTGATTACATGTTAGAATAGAGGGATTTGTGTATGTGTGTATGTCTGTCCGTAAAGTTGTGAACACCCTGTATGTTGAAGCAGTTATTTTGTTAGCTAATGAATCAGTGCAATATGCTGTATGTCCGATTACCTAAGAAACATCCACTTTATACATTTCAGCGAGTTTTCTGGCAGAATGTGTCAATAAAATCCTATTGATTTTCGCATATTTTGGCAGTTTTTCAACTTGTTTCAGTAAAGCTGGATTTCGCGTTTCTGCTGAGATGACCACAGAGAAGCTACTCTACTGGAATCATATTCACATAGATCTGGAAGAAATTGCCATTTAACGAAGTGAGTATGTGGCAGCTCTAAAAAAGGTGAATTCCATTGCTAGGAATTCATTAGGACAGGAACTGAAAACAAAATTGCCGACATCATAATATCATACAAATCTGCAGTGAGACCACACTTGGAACACTTTGTACAGTTCTGGTTGCCTTGTCTCAAAAAGACTAGGTGAGTAAGAAGGGACATGATAGCAGTGTATAAGATTATGCATGCTATGGAGAAAGTGAGCAGAGAGAGGTTTTCCTCCATCAGTACTAGAACTCAGGACATCCATTGAAGCTGAATATTAGAAGATTCGGGACAGACAAAAGGAAGGACTTCTTCACACAAATGTGTAGTTTTAACGATGGAATACACTCCCACAAGACACAGTAATAGCCACTAACTTGGAAGGCTTTAAAAGAGGATCAGATAAATTCATGGAGGATACCGCTAGCAATGGCTACTAGCCATGATGGCTATGTTCTGCCTCACTGTGGGAGGCACTTCGAATACAAATAGGGAAAGCGCTCTTGCACTTGCAGGCTTCCCTTTTGGGTCATCTGCTTGACCACTGTGAGAACAAGATGCTGGACTAGATGGGCCTTTGGCCTGACCCAGAAGCCAGGCTCTTAAGTAGTAATGCATAGGAGTGCACAGTAAAGCTTCCAGTTAATGCAAATTAAGGCTTTGGTGCTTGCTGCTTAGAGACAGGCAGTTGGACTTCCGTGCTGGGTCCATATCTGCCCTTGTAGAGATCCATCGGGGCTGGGGCTGCACTGAATTTCGTATTTTGATTTGAACCGATTTCTTGTGTGTCATATATATATATATATATATGGAGAGCAAATGAAATTTCCTGATTTTTTTATTCCTCCCTCCCCATTTGCAATTGGGAGCCTTAGTGCCTTATTTCCTTCTGATTGACAAACCAGGTTAATGAAACAGCTTTGAACATTGTGTTAACTGAAAGCTGGCTCTTCTGTCTGTAAATATTGGTTCCTGGAATTTTCCAGCTGGAAATAAATTAATGATTTGAGTTGCCTCTCCTGACAACCCCCGCCCCCTTGTGTAACGCCTCTGAAATGTGCTTGTTTTGTCTGTCAGTTGTGGAATTTCCCCATGTCACCCCTTGAACTTTCTCATCTCCCTATTTCCCGAGTCCAGCTTCATTATCTGATCAGTTATTTAATGGTCCAGATCAGCAAACTGTACAGATTTCTCACAGACCTTTTGCGGCCTTGTTTTTACATTTGTCATTGAAGATACGAGTCGTGTAAGAGGGTGTTTTCATGGAGGCCTTGCAAACTGCACACAAAAACTCCCTCTGTCCCTTCCTGACCCCGCTACATGTGGAACTCCCTCCTGAAAAACTCCTGCTGTACCACCTCCCATCCTGCAAATCCCTCCCGAAAGGCCTGTGTGGTCTCTGGCTTATCCTAGATTCTCATTCTCAGCCCTGACCAAGCTTTAAGTATGTGTAACCGATGCCAGAAGTGGGGCACGAAGGCATTCCACTTTGCAGCCACTGCATCTGAACTGCACTTGCCCACGTTACTCCATTCCCTCCTTGTCTTGTGTCTCTGCCGTCCGTCTTTAGTGGTAAGCACGTTGCAAGCAGGGACTTGTCTATGTTGCTGCTGGTATGGCAGTATTAGTAGTTGGCTTCAGACTTTATTATTATTTAAAGTAATACTTAGAATTTACCTAAGTGCATGTCAAGCGTTCAGAGTTGGATAAAATATATATTGCCGAAGTAATCCTTGCAGTAGCTTGGTGAGGCAGGTTAGCATTACTCCACGGTATAAATGGGGAGGCAGACTGGACAGAACACGTGAGTGGCCTTCAGGACATGCGTTACTCTAGGGCGGTGGTTCCCAAACTTTTCCCCCCACAGAACCATTTGAAAATTGCTTGGAGTCTTGGTGGACAACTTAATTATTTTTCTGCCTCTTGTAGAAATTGTAATGCACTGTGCTAGATGCTGTATGGTGCTTTAATTGTATTTGTACAGCCACGCTATGGACCACCTGAACGAAGCTCACAGACCACCAGTGGTTGATGAACCACAATTTGGGAACTCTTGCTCTGGGGCTGTTCTGCATGTGCATGCCCACAGAATCTAGCTTCTCTCCACTGCAGTCCTAACCCCACGTAACTGGGAGAAAGCCCCATTGAATTCAATAGGACTTACTTCTGAGCAGACATAGTTAGGATTGCACTGTAAGGCAGGGTGTTAAGGTGACAGCAGGGAAGGGACACCAATGTTTCTGAGCCAGTGGGAGCATTTGCGTTTTCGAGAAAGTGTCATGGGCACCATCACAAAATGGCAGTCATGCATGGGGTGTGTGGGAGGCAATCCCAA
Source organism: Rhineura floridana (assembly GCF_030035675.1). NCBI lineage: Eukaryota > Metazoa > Chordata > Lepidosauria > Squamata > Rhineuridae > Rhineura > Rhineura floridana. Next base: position 1,300,468 of record NC_084500.1, on the reverse strand, counting down.
AATGAATCAGATACTCACCGTATATGGGTTGGGACCTCCACCCCATCAGCATGTGGGGATAACAATACTGGCCTATCTTGCAGGGCTGTTGTAAAAATTACCAAGCTGCTAAGTGGACATGAAGCACTACGAACACTTGTAATGTGCTATAAAGTTAAATGCCAAGTATTGTTGCCTTATGCTGTGTACACTCCATGCTTATATAAGGTTGTATCCAGTGCTAGTCTTACTCAAAGTAAACCCATTGAAATTGATAGCCATGGCTAAATCACTCCTTTAATTTTAATGGTAATATTTAGTTGGACACAACCTCTAATCCCCAGAGCACTATCCATGCATCTGATGCAGCAAGATCTTACTTATGGAGTGTGAATGCAACAACAGAGGTGTTTGGGGCTGTAAAAATGGTCACCTTGTACAACCTGCTGTTTTTTGAGCAGGGTAGGGAGATGAGAATGCAACATTATGAGTTTTGGCAAAACAATTCTCAGGACAGCATGCGATATGCAGGTACCTTTTTTAAAAAAACCTCTGTTTTGAGCTGGATGGAAATGATTAACTAGGCCTCTGATCAGAAGCCACCTGTGTTTTTCAGGTTGCAAAGGGGTAATTGCATTCATTGGATGTGGGGGTCAAGCAGGAGAGGGCAATATGGGTTGCCTTCCTGACCCAGACGAGCCCGATTCAAATGTGACGGTAGCGGTATGCTTCTGCGAGATTGGGGTGCTGGATGTCAGCTCTGAAGAGCTACAATTGGCTTCCCATTGGCTTCCTAGCCAGATCACACTGCAAATTCCCATAGTGAGCAGGAAAAGGTGACTTGCTGTGTGTACTTTGATAGATTCCTGTGGGAATTGCGTTACAGACATTAGTGGCAGTTCTGTGGAACTCCAGTTATGCACTAGCCTTTTTTGGTGGTAACTTGTGAATTGGATGCAAAGTTCTAGTGACAGACTCTGCCATGGGTGAAAAATAAAGGTTTGAATGTGTTAGAAAATATAAAAGGAAGTAGTTGAATCCGTTATGTATGCAGTAGTTTCACAGAAACTTCCCTGCATGGATCATTAGCCTAATCTGTTAGTTCAGTGGGAAAGCAGGGAGAGAGAGGGAGGGAGGCAAGGAAAATTACTGGCAAGGAGAAGGGGGAGCGTGCTACGGATCCACCAGCTTGCACTGGAGGGTTAAATGCAATGGGGCAAACTCACAACATAAATGATGCAGGCGATTGCTTTTATCCAGAGCCACAGGTAGGCAAAGCATATCAGATGCCCTTGAGCTGTTCCCAAAAGAAAATAATAAATATGGAAAGAAGGCAAGGGCATGGGGGAGATGAAGCAATGTCCCAGGAAGAATTGCACAAAGAAAGAAAGAAAGAAAGAAAGAAAGAAAGAAAGAAAGAAAGAAAGAAAGAAAAGAAAGAAAGATGACTTGGCATTGGCCAACTTGGATGGCTTTAAAAGCGGGTTAAACAGCTCCACAGAGGATAAGGCTATGCATGGTGTCTAGCTATGATGGCTACGTTCTGGCTCCACTCTGAGAGGCAGGATGCCTCTGAATGCCAGTTGCTGGAAACCACAAGTGGGGAGGTCCTGCTTGGCCACTGTGGCAACAGGATGCTGGGCTAGATGAGCCTTGGCTTGATCCGGCTGCAGAGCTCTTCATGCGTTCTTAGCAATGTCGTCTCTCAGAGATGATCTCTAAGGGTTCTGTTTCCTAAAGGAGGGGTTACGCCAAGCAAAAAGTGAGAGATCTCAAGAAAAGTTTCTCGCCAGAGGGCAGTTAGGATGCTGGCTGGGCACATGTCTCTCAGGCATTGGTGCTGATGAATGACAAGGGAAAGGCCTGTATCATGCGCAGCAATGAATAGGGAGCTTTGTTTCAGCTTTACCTTGACCAGGAGTGACTTGTGCTGGGTGCAAAAAGAGGCATTATGACCGTTCAAAGACATAGTCCAGCCGGGCAAAAGCACTCACAGATGGCATGTAGCAGGGCCTGTGAGAGGGGGGGGGTATGGGCAGAGGGGGTGTGGCCATGGAGAGTCACCAGGGCCAGACAGAGAGGCCTGGAGGGCCACATTTGGCAGCCTGAGATTCCCCACTTCTAGTTTACTGCTAGTGACAAAGGTGCTTTTGTTCTGTCTGGAGGGCCACAGTTTCCCCATTTGTAATGTGGGTAATGCTGGCCTCCGTGGTCCAGTGGCCTGCCTCAGGAAGGCAGCCTTTTATGGGTTCCAGGAGCCAAAAATTGCTCTGCTGGCTCCTAACATTTGAGATGTTTTTCCATCTGGCTGGAGTGAAGCCCAGAACTTCCTTGTGAGTCTGGAATGGGAGGAGGTCTCTCTGAGCATATGCAGAGTACATTGTCCTCTTCCACTGGATCACCAGTACTCCAGGGATTAGAGAGCAGGGCGTTCTGTGATGAATGCAGAGGGCATATTCTAAAGCAGGATTGGGAAAGCTATTTGCCCAGTGTTGCTGGAACTCCACTCCCATCATCCCTGACCATTGCCCATGCTGGCTGCCGGGAGTTTTGAGTCCAACAACATCTGGAGGGCCAGAGATGTTCCCCCATCCCTGCTTCAGGCATCAAGGTGCTACAGGGTTACGCTCAGGACACAGCAAGGCAACAGCTTTCTTAATTGGATTTTCACCATGACATCTTCCTGGACTGAGCCCCAGCGTTTAGAACAGGTTGGGGGGGGGGGCTGAGCTTTGATTGAGATCATTAGCTAAGAAGGATAGTCGAGACTCGTCTGTGAAGCTTGATTGCCTGGAAACGAGAGGGGGGCAGAGAGACTTTTCCGAACAGAAAGCCTGGCATGTCCCACGCTGACGGGCTCTGGCATAATACTGCCGTTGTTCTGGCTATGAGCCCTCAAGCTCAGCAAGAGAGCGCTATTCCCTGTGAAAGTGTCCTCTCTCCCCACCCCAGCCTCCGCTGCAGCCGTCTTTGGGACTTCTGCTGAGCAGGAAGACCTGAAGATGTGCCTGGTCTCCAAAGAAAGCCCCTTTGCAGACGGATGCTGCTTAGCATGTGTGTGTCTGTGTGTTGTTACCCAAATATGGTCAGGGTGTCTATGTGTTGCTGCTCAAACACCGTTGTTGGAGAGTTGCAAGCAGCAGCAGCGCAAGAAAGGTTTGGGACTGGAGGACTGAAGGATTTGGGGAGCTGGGCCTTGCCGTCAGTGAAAGCCACAGGCCGCTTGGCAACTTGTGCTGTTGATGTCACAAGGCCATCCTGGCTTGGGATGTGAACGGACTTAGTCAGCTATTGGACGGCCACAGCTTTCAACGTCCTCAGACTAGGGGTGGATGAATATGTCAGGTTTGCTTTCCATATCATCCATTTTTGTGTTTCCTCTATCTTTCTTGGAGGGCGGATCTCTCTCTCCCCCCACCCCAACCATTCTTGGACTATTTTGGTTCTTTACTAAGAAAAAGTTGAACCTTTTTCCAAGTTCAGATGAGCAGATCTCTTGAGGAATAGACTGTGGTGCATCTGTACACATCTTTCTAACCTTAACGTTTAAGTTCCTGTCATGCTCCACCAGTGGGCATGCATGTGCAGCTTATCATCTCAGAAAGTGCAAATTAGGGAGGTTTAAATGTGAACTGAATTGAATTTCTCCCCCATCCCTATTTCATATCCGCAGCCCAACCATCTTGGATTAAAGGGGCTGGGATTTCAGAGATGGTGTGGATTCAGAGGGAAGTTTGAGCCCCAAACATTTTGTTTTTAGAAATGGGCCTTTGCTGTCATCTGTGGAGAGGATGGGGAACACCTGCGGCCCTCCAGGTGTTGTTGGACTCCAGCTTCCAGCAGCCAGCCAATGATGGGATGGGATGATGGGAGTTGAACTACATGTGGAGGACTGCAGATGTTCCACACCCCTGATCTGTGGCCACATCCTCTCCTGCCCCATGTCAAGTGAGACCTTGCTATGAGTTCCTCAAGGGGCGTCCAACCCAGAAATCAAAAGTTCTAAACACCCCTGTTCGCAAACAATAAGAAAATATTTAATTGCATAGGTATACATCTATCTATGATAAGAGTTAATAAAATAAGCCTAGTTCATAATTTATCGTTCTTCCAGTTCTTTCAGCAGCTCATCAAAATGGGTGATGTACCACTTGGCTTTTTCCTTCACTTGTTTTCGAACTACATTGCCTCCGAAGCCGATGAAACAGTCCTGGGGAAACATTTGAAAAAGAGAGAGGGATGGGCTGGTTATTTCTCTGTTTCAAAATCCACTGAGGCCACAGGACTCCATGGGCAAAAGAGGATGTGAGGTGGAGCAGAACAGCAGCCTCCACCCCCGGTGGCGCATCCGATGAGCCTGGACCCAGGGAAAGCAGAACGCTTGCAGTGCCGGCTTCGGCTATGCCGGGCAGGTAGAGCGAGGCCAGTTTGGGTGGGTGGACTATCCCAGCTTCCCTCAACCTGGTGCCTTCCAGGTGTTTTGGACGACAGCTCCCATCAGCCCAAGCCAACATCAAAGAGAACAAACCAATTTGTCAATTTAGTTTATTAACAATCAGGCAGATCCTTGCAGAAATCCTGGTGGATTCGGGTAAGTGACGTTTCTCTGGCTCAGCACAATCTGGTTGCTATCCAGTTGCCAGTGAATCCACAGCACCTGCCAACCATATTTCCCTCCTCCCCTTTTAAAAATCAATCATGTGATGTGATGAAATAGAGTTTTTTGCTGAAAAACGTCATTGCAAAACAGGGCGATGACCCTGGACCGCAGGAGCGGCTTGCTCCCCAGTGCCAGTTCTTGATGCACTGGCTGGCCTCCCGGACCTATCAGTTTGGATCTGCTTCACCCCTCCTGGCAGATAGCACAGCAATCATTAACGGACAGCTGAAATCATTAACCAGGAGCCAGCACTGGGCCTGGTTCTTTTGGAAGAGGAAAACATTAGCCTTTTCCCCTATAGATGATTCAAGGGCTTTTTCTGCCCCCCTTGCTTCTTTTGGGGTTGCCACAGCCAGGAATCGGCCGTTGGGTGGTGTGGAGATCCACCCAATCCCTTTTTCTATGGGGCAGCGTGGAGGGTTAGTTCCACTTAGGCTGCTTAGGGTCTGACTCGTTGCTGTGTTTAACATCAGAAGAGCCCTGGAGCTGGTTCAGGCCAAAGGCCCACCTGGTCCAGCATCCTGTTCCTTAAGATAGACTGGCTGGGACTGGAGAGCATGTGCAGGTGTGTGTCTTGCCCCAGGCTTATGTGACTTGCCTAACATGTGGTTTGGTTGCAAGGCAGGTTGGCTTGGGCAGAGAGGGCTGATGTGGATGATTCTGGGACAGATTAGGCAGCCTTCCTAGGACTGCGGAAAGGTGACCTCGTGGATTTGCACAAGCCTGGTGCATTCCAGTTCCAGGAAAACTCAACCATGGGCGAGTCAACCCTTAGCCACCTTCTGTGGCCCAGTCAGGGATATTGGCTGTCGGCTAGCCTCTTGGACTGGGAGACCTGTGTTCAAATCCATATCCTACAATGACGTTCACAAGCTATCCTTTGAACACAGAAACAGGAAACTGCCTTACAATGTGTCAGACCATTGGTTCATCCAGCTCAGTAGTGTCTACACTGACTGGCAGCAGCTCTCCAGGGTTCAGACCGGGAGGCTTTCTTAGTTCAGCCAGGAGATGCCGGGGACTGAGCCTGAGACCACCTTCTGCCCGAAGGGCCAATGCTCTACCATACCACCAAGTTACAGACATTTCCCTTTTGCCAGTCTCTCTCTGCCTAACCTACCCCACATGACTGTTGTGAGGATAAACTTGGGGAAACTGCCCTGGGCTCAGAGGAGGAAGGGGTAGACCACAAATGTCATCACTCACTGCGGGTGGGCAGGCTTCCATATCTGTTGCCCCGTCTCCAATCATAACCACCTTCTTAAACTGGAACTGCTCCTTCAGGTAACTAATAACTTGTCCTTTGCCACCCGACTCGGCTGTTGGCTGCGCCTCGTCAAAGCCGGCGTATTCTCCTAGAGGCACATGACAGAGAGGAAGTCAGGTGGCTGCAGCAGGCTGCTTAAGAGAACCACAAGGAGGGTCAATGACGGGGAGAGATGGAGATGGTGAAGGGTCCCTCTGGGGCAAGTGGGGGTAACCTGATGACCTCCAGATGTTGGTGGACTCCAACATGCCAGCATGGCCAGAAGATCATAGAATCATGAAAAACTTCCTGTTAGAGCAGTACGGCAATGGAACCCATGACCTAGGGAGGTGGTGGGCTCTCCAACACTGGAGGCCTTCAGGAGGCAGCTGGACAGCCACCTGTCAGGGATGCTTTAACTGGGATTCCTGCACTGAGCAGAGAATTGGACTCGATGGCCTTATAGGCCCCTTCCAACTCTACGATTCTATGGTTCTATGATGCTGGGTCAAACAACATTTGGAAGGCCAGAAGTTCCCCTCCCTTTTCTGTAAGAATAAAGGTAGAAAGGGCAGTGTATCAGAAGTGATTTTTGCAGCTTCCCGATTAGGAAACATTATTTGGCAAATTGGAATCTATCTCTCTGTATACACAATTCTTTGGTCCTGTCACACTCTGCAGCAGAGATGGGGGAGCATCTCTGGCCCTCCAGATGCTGTTGTGTTCCCCAGTACCCATCAGTCCAACATCTGGAGGGCCACAGGTTCCCCACGCCTGTTCTAGGGGTTTCCATTATCTGAGAAAGGCACCCTCTGATGCCGAAACCTTCCTTGCTGACCCCAGTGCAAGGTGCTTTGGCTCCATAGCTCACTGAGGGCCATATTGGGAATGGGTCTTCCCCACATGGTGAGATTGGAAGTGGGCCTCTGGCTCCCACACTTGGATCTCACCTTCCAATAAGCACAAGATCTTCCAAGGTGGGCCTTCTACATGCCGTGAGGAAAGGGGCAGGGCAGCTAGCCCTATCTGGATCTTGCTAAAGTGGTCAATGCTTTCACAGAAGCTCACAGCCTGAAATCTCCTATAACGAGAGATCTGCCTGTCTTTTTCTCCCTGTGCCCACAGGGAGCAATTCTGCCAAACGCCTGCTCCACAGCAGTCCCATGAGCGACTCTGTTAATCTCGGAAGCCCTGATCGTCAGTAGAGCAAAGTATTTCACCTTGAAGCTGCATCTTATCAAGCCGCAGCCCAGCTGGCGGATAAGAGGGCCATCCTGCAACTGCTGACTTTCGCAGCTGCACTCCATGACCCTTCTGTGCTCTGGAGCAGAGCGTCTGTTGGAAGGAGCGGTCCTTTCCAAACCGTTCAGCCAAACTGGCTTACTGGAAGCAGCAGGTCATTCGTGACTCTGGCTTCTTTCAACCTTTCAATCAGAGATGGAGAACCTTTTTCATTCTCTTCTGGGCATCTTTCTGGGGGCCTTGTGCCAGCGGTGGGAGGGGCCAGAGCCAAAAGTAGGTGGAGCAATATATGTAAATGTTGCCTTTGTACAGTAGGCTAGCTTCTACATTCTCTCATGTGCCAGAAAAGCATTATCAGAGTCCAGGGATGCATTCCAGCCAGGCAAAACCACTGGGGAGAGTTCCGAGGGCCAGACAGAAATGCCTAGAGGGCCGCGTTTAGCCCTCGGGCCTAAGGTTCCCCACTCCTGCTTTAAGTGAACTAAAATGATCAGGAGGTTGGAGCTCCTCCCCTATGAGGAAAGGGTTAAAGCAGCCTCCAGCTGCATTGGACTACAATTCCCATCAGCCCCAGCATCCTATGGCCGTAGTGGCGAGGGCTGCTCTGTGGAATCCAGTGCCCACATTGGCTGTGGCTGCAGCAAGTCCCCCCCCCCCAGCATGGTAAAGCTTACCGTTAAAATAGAACTTCAACCTGTTGGCAAAGACGTTTGCTGTTGGGATGTTCAGCTGCGAGGCCACATGCTCCACGATGCTCTGAAAGCCACCGGAGATTAAGAAGACCTGGACACCTCGCTGGTGGAGCCGGCTGACCAGTTCCCTTTGGAGGAAAAGGACAGGATGGCTAAGGCCGCAGTATCAGGGGAACACCAGGGTTCAGGAAGAGGCTTCTCTTTTTCTTCCTGTCCTGCCCTTGTTATCATCTACTCACAGCTGCAACAGTGGGCCTAAGAGACTCACAGGCACCTTTGGGTGATACTGGGTAACAGCCTTCAAATAAATGAATGGTATGGGGCCCAGATACATCAGCAGCCACGGACTTCCTCAGTATCCTCATCTAGACAGGCTTTTTCTGGTAGGATGTAGGTGTGTGAACTGTCCTACTTTTGTGCAGAGAGTTGGACAGCTCTTTTTCGGTTCTGCATTTCCGGGCTTTTTTCTTAAACCCATAAGGACCAGGAACTTAGGGTGCAATTTACTGGGGGACACCTGCTGCCAAAAGCTCACTGGGATGAACAGTGGCTGCATTAGATCCCAGGATATCATATCCACACATTCTCACAAATGCTTTTTACAAAAAAAAATAACTTCTCGCCACAAGGTGAGAAATTCTTGAAATTGTTTCAATGTCTACTTTATCTCAAATGGTGTCTCAGCCAGTATGAGGAAAGAGAGACCCAAGCACACGTTTCCTCCATGGAAAACGCCCTCTTCCAGCCTCTTTCACCCTGGCTGAGGGGGTGGAATTTGTCATTTTACAGTCTGCCTTTGATTCCCCGCCTCCCCATGTGCCACTGCACCCACTTCTTCATGAATCATAAGCAGGACGCGTCTCCATGGAAGACGTCCGGGGATGGTCCATGGATGGCCGCAGAGTCCAACAATTCAGAATACGGCTTACCTTATTCCTGGCGTTAACTGGGGCGGATGCTCCGATATCAGTTTCTGCACTTGTTCATAGGAAGGGCGGATGAGGCCAAGCCGTGCAGTCAATGCAGCCTTGAATGTTACGGAGCCACCCATAGCTCTTCGAGTCCTAAATTGAGATTTGGAGAAATGCAAGAAATCCAGATCAGACTTTTACAGGCAAAAAGGAAACCGCCTGCGTGCACGTTGCTGTATGTATGCAACCAGTTATGCTATAGGTCAGGAGAACGTGGAGAAATCTGCTTCAGCCCCTTACTGTGGAACAGATCAGATCCCGGTGGGTCCATCTTTCTAGTCCAGCACCCTGTTTCCTGTCATAGCCGGCCAGATACCTCCAGGGAGGCCCCAACCAGGGTGGAAAGGAAACCTCTTCCCAGGTTAGGAAGCATCTGTTGACCCCGAGGGAAGCTTCCCTCGCGAGGTGAATAGCAATGAAACCCCCACCGGCTCAACCCTGATCTCCTGAGGCTACTATTTAAATGTTTAAAAGTAGGCAGGTGAATTGCAATCACAATGATTAGTTGAGATTATCTTAAAAGAGGATTAAATTCATGGAGATGACATCCATCTGCGGCTGTTGGCCATGATGCCCAAATCAGCCTTTGCCAACCTGCTGCCTTCCAGATGTTTTGGACTACGACTCCTACCAGCCTCGGACAGACAGAGCAGGCTGGATTCATTCTGCCTGATGAGCAGTCCCCCAAAAGGGGCCCTGGGGTGTTTCCAACCCTTTGGAGCCACTATGCAGAACTGCCCCGGTAAGCCACCCTTTTTCAACGTGGTGCCCTCCAGATACTCCAGGATGCACTGGCGGGGGCTGATGGGAGTTGTCACCCAAGACATTTAGAAGGGCACCAGGTTGGGGAAAGGCTGAGCGAAACCAATCTCGGGCCTCTCAGGAGTTTCAAACTGAACCCCAAACAGGCAGGTTTTTTGGGTTGGATAGTAGATTCCTAATTAGTTGCGGGGGGGGGAGAGAATGATGGTTGCCTGCTAGTTCAATATGCCAGGAAAATTAAGTTGGCAACTGCTCTCTGCTCATGTGACCTCGTCAAGGGGCCAGAGAATGATCTGGAAGTCCATGTCAATATGGAGGCGTGGGATAGGAGACCACTTTAGAGTCCCATGTAGAAGTGGCCATCTAAGTACAAGAAATAAAATGTTTTTAAAAGTAGCCTCATTATTACACAAGGTGTGTGGACTAGGCTGCTTTCTCTGCCCGCTGCAAGATTTGATGCACAGGATGAGGGTCGAAGGAAACGAGGCTTTGCCTGCACTGTCCCAACCACAACTTCACGCTTTGGCCGCCCGTAGAAACTCCTGTCGGACATGCTGAAGGCGGCCAGACCCAGAGCTACGTTCAAGGTGCATCTCAGCAGAATCCCCCACATTTTCATTGGGGCTGAACATTCTTGCAGTTAGGTCCCCCCAGCCCCCCAAAAGGACTAGCCTTTACAAATCCCCATTAGCCCATCTGTGATGTGTTAGTCACTGAGGGCACAGTAACAAATCTGAAAAATACCACTGACTCTCTACTGGCTTGCAAGGGCTTCCCAGGCTGTCAGCCAGCCAGCTGGCATCACACAGAACAGCTCAGCCCGAGGTGAGACAAGGTTGGATCCAGGCCAGGGGTGGAATCTGAACACCTCAACCTCTCGAGAGGAGAGAGGACAAATCTTTGTCCTCCTCTCTGTGCAATCAAGCGAGCAACAGCCCTACGCACATTTCGGACACCGCGTCTCCAACGCCGCAGAACTTTGCCAGCTCATCGATGCCTTCCTCTCTGATGACCGTGCTGTCCACATCAAAGCAAACTGCGTCAGCGTTGAGGAAGACTTCCTTCATCTCCATGAGAGAGGACATCTTTTTGGGACCCTTCCTGTTGTGGGAGAGGAGGTTGTGGTCATTCTGGATATTGCCACACTGCACCCTGAGCTGAGCCATCTTGGACGAGGGTTCTGTGGGGCCGGCAGTCCGTGCAGAGAGAAAACAGTGAGCTGGGATAGCTCCTTTTGAGCAGGAGTGGGTGGCGGTGAGGGAGGGTGGAGGTGGCAGCTGATTTGCTGGCTGTGGGGGCAGCCCAGGAGTGGGCAATCAGTCAAGGTTGACTCCCCTGCTGAGTTAACCCTCCCAAGAGCTGCCTTCACTGACGTAAATGGGCACTGAATCCCACCAAAATTAATGGACATGACTAACTTGGGTCCATTTTTTAAAATGGTGTTGGTGGTGGACAGGGAACAGGCAAGGGATTTGTGACATTCTGTGAACAGCAGAATAATCTCTATTTTTTAATTTTATTTTATTTATATCCCACCCTTCCTCCCAGTAGGAGCCCAGGGCAGCAAACAAAAGCACTAAAAACACTTTAAAACATCATTAAAAACAGATTTTAAAATAAATTAAGACATCTTTAAAAACATATTTTTTAAAAAGCTTTAAAAAGGTTTTTTTTTAAAAAAAAAGGTTTTAAAAAGTTTTTTTTTTTAAAAAAAGGGTTAAAAACATATTAAAAAGCAATTCCAACACAGACAGACTGGGATAAGGGCTCTACTTAAAAGGCTGTTCTACGTACTTTGCAATAAGTTGACACAGTCTATTTTGGTTTAGCTCAATGCCTGCTTTCATATATTCAGTTGTTGTTGTTTTATTCCATGTATATTACATGATACATAGAAGGAAGGAAGAAAATATATCGAGGGATGAACTATACAATATTCTGATACAGCATGCTAGGTCCATTGATTTTAATGGGTCTGTTCTGAGGAGAACTTAGCTGGGCACAGTCCATGGTTCCATCAGTAGGCACTTAGGATACTGGACATCAAAATGGTAGCACAGCATTAAAAATCCATCTTAACCCATATTTAAAAGGAAGGAAGTCATACAGTTTCCTCAAAGTAGCCAGAGAGTGAAAGTTTTGTATGCCTTTTTCCCCTAATGTACACATTTCTGCAAATCAATTTCCTCTAATATAATGCATTTTAAAATGTCGTTTTTCCACTAATGTATGCATTTATATGCATGATTTACCCTAGCATATGCCTTCTTCCTTGGCTGGAGAATTGAACTGCAAAATTTGGAGAAGTGCAGATTTCGAAGGATGGCTGTGTTCACATGTTTCAGAAACTGTGGATTAGGAAGGTTCACCTTTAAATGCAAATAGAATCGAATTTCTCCCCGTCCTTATAAGAGCCCTAGGGATGAAGGGAGACGGTCCAAAGAATCTTTGGAATTGACACTTGGTGTGGAATACACTCTGCAGGGGCAGGCACAGGCCGCCCTCCAGATCGACTCCAACTCCCATCAGCCCTGTCAGCCAGCGCGTGGCCAATGGTCAGGAGTGACGATGGGAGTTGACATCCAGCAACATCTGGAGGGCGCTACTTTGCCTGCCCTTGCTCTGCACCAGCACAGAGCTAATTTTCCCAGGAGTGCCTTGGTAGGGTGCGGCCATTAATGTAGGCAGTTTGTTACAGTGTGGGTATCGCCAGACTCTGAAGCAGCCTAATGCCCTGGTAGTACTGGCTGCAGGGTGGCACTGAGTTATCAAGGCTTGCTTCACTTCTGCAGCCTTGACTTGCCTGTTTGTTCTGAGCCAGGCAGGGTGGGAGGAGGGGGAGCTTTGACTCTGGGGCAGGGCTGGGACGCCATGCACAGTGATGCATTGTCGTTGCACAACGGAATGAGCCAGGCACGTGTCGACATCTTTGGCCCAGCTGTTTGGGTTTTTTCCAGGCTCGAGGGAAGGCTGAACAACCAACCAGTTCAACCCTATGTTAGTTTGCCAGTTTTCAAAGGGCCACCAGTGCCAAGATGTTTGCATCATCGTATCCCCAAATCATGACGTAATGCCCACTGTCCAAGGCTGGATTGCAACAGGGTCATTTTGTCATGCAAGGCAAAGATGAGGCTGCCACAAGTTGATGTTTTGCTAGCCAAAAACCCATTTCAGGAGGAACTTCTTGCAAAACAGAGAAACTTATGAGGACTTGTCAGAGCCTCCTTCTCAGTCAGAACCACAGTTTTGGTTTGATCTTTTCCCCAAACATGGACATTGGGTTAGCATGACCTGGCCGTTCCCCAACCTGGTGCCCTCCAACTAGCATTGGACTACAGCTCCCATGAGCCCCAGCTGACAACATTGCTGTGCTGCCTGGGGCTGATGGGAGTTGTGGCCCAAAACCTCTGGGGGGAACCAGGCTTGGGGAGATTGTCATAAGCCGTGGCTCAGTTTCAGAGCCTGAGTTCAGTCCTAGGAACACGCCATGTGATTCAATGGAGATAGCACTTTTAAGCATATGAAGAGTGCCTTTCCTCACCACTGAACAGACACAATGAACTCCCCCTCCCCAACCATGGGGATATCTGTCTTATTCACAGCCCTTCTCTTATCCGTGGTGGAGCTTCCCAGAAGGGCTCCCATCTAGGTTCTGACCAGTTTCCCATTCAGTGATGTGAGCTAGATTTCATGTTGACCTATAAACAAGGCTGTCTATGGCCTATATGCAAATGAATCTAATTCTAGGCCCCGTGCTGTTTCTTTGACCTTTCCTTCAAGCCTTCCTCACCCACTCAAAGACCCCATCCACCCCCAAACCCTCCTTTCTATCATCAACAGTCAGCCCCTCCTGCCCCTAGGCCCTGTGAAAACTTTTTTTCCTCCCATCCTTTCCCTAAATGGTCCTTTCCCTAAATGTCCTTCGCAGCAACAGCACTGCCAATACCCTGCTGTTTACACCTTTCCCCTGAGCAGTCTGAATGTTTGTGAACATTCCATGGCGTCAAAAGCAGCTCAGCTAGTGGCAGGTGGAAGGGTTGCTAGGACCTTGCAGGCAATAGCAAGAATCTGCACAACCTGTTGGCACACCGCCTCTCAACAGAGGCCAAGACCTCATGAGTGCAAAAAGCTCTTTGTGCCCTGCTGTTTCTGCCGAATGCAAGAGGACTACAAGCATTCTGTGTGGAATTCAGTATCTGGGCCCCCCAAAAAGCTTCCTGAGAGCTTCAGTTTCCATTAAAAACAAAACTCTCAAGTTTCTAGGCCTGATGGGGGCATGGAGCAGCTTATATGCAAGCAGGCCCCTGGGCTGCTGGAAGCCCAGAACCAGAGGGGCCTGGGAGTGTGAACACTGTGCCTTACCTATGGCTCTTAGGTTGATGGGTTTCTCCCTTCCCACCCCATTTTCTGTGCCCTCACTGAACCACTGGCCAGCCTAGGACATTGCCTTCTATACTGAAATGCTTGGAACGCTGAAGAAGAGCAAACAGAGTCAGTGCGAAGAGTGTACGCAAACATGCTGCAATCCTGCACAAAGTTACATCATGTGTTTTGCTCTGAAACCAGAGAGCTTTCTGGATGCATAAACTGAGCGCAGGATTGCAATGCAGCCTAGGGAGACTGGAGGACTTTTACATAATTATTTCTCTTTTTAAAAGTGCTCCCCCCCCCCACACACACACACGAGCGCAAGGTTTTGTTTTGGTTTCTCTTTGGCACGGATGAGCACACTCAGACCGGCTTTCCGCGCACCCGCTGTTGTTGGCAAAAGGGAATGTGACTTCACAGAGTCCTGCGCTCTTTTTCTCCCCACCAACAAAATAAAGAGTCCCTTCACTCAATGCGTAATTAAGTTCATGCTGGCTTAAGGCTGCAACCCTAAACCTGCTTCGCTGGAGTAATTCAACAGGAGATGCTTCTGAGTGGATGTGGTGAGGACTGTGCTGTAACTGGCTTTTTTAAACAAAAATAATAGGGCAATTTGATAGAAGACAAAAGAAAATGAAAACCGTTCATGACAACAGCATAATGTAGCCTTCACCAACTCCCTTCAACTCCCTGCTGGCTGGGGCTGATGGGAGTTGTAGTCCAAAACACCTGAAGGGCACCAGGGGTGGCAGAAGTTGGCTTAACAGAACCACCGTGTTTAGAGAGAGTGTACCTCTGCAAGGCAGACAGACAAACTACAGGTTATAGCCATCACTTCTTCTGGGTTTCTCAGAAAGATTGTCTGTCTGGTCACCGTGAAAAGCAGACGACTGGATGGGACTTTTGGTCTAATCCTGCAGGAGCACAAACTATCAGATTTATACAGAAGTCAAGCGCTGTCAGAATCACTGGGGTTGATGATTTGGGTTTTGCATCTCTCTGCCCTGTACTTTAGGGAAGGAAAGGGAACCTCAGAACCAGGTGTCCTGTACACATAAACACAGCAAATCTTCCTTTCCCCACCGAGATGCTGATGTTTTGCTTTTTCAGGATTGCATCATTCATCCATCCAACAGGCCCTGGACCTTTTTTCCCTCCCTGCAAAAAAGATAACCACCAGCAGAGGTGTTTGGAAGGAAGGTCCCTGGCGTTAGCTGTCAGTTCTAAGGAGCAAACTCGGGAACTGCAGAGTCAGAAGAAAGACAGAAAGGAAATTTGGGGGGAGGGAGACACCACCACCATTGCTTGGCAACTTACAGTCTTGCACAGCCTGTTGCAATTTTGGATGCCAGCGCCGAACACCTCCTGGCCGGGCAGGCGAGGGAGGGCTTGCCGAAAGCCTTCAGCAGTCACACAGATGCACAAACACCGAGCGATCTGGACGCTGGCCACATTTTCTGAGCTGGATTCTGCTGCGTAAGCCACAATCCCCTTTTTGTGTTTTTTCCTTTTAATTGCTACACACATGAAAGCAAAATGCTCAGCTGTTTACAGAGAGGCTTTGGAAGGAGAGAGGTGTAATTTTGCACTTTGGGGGGGAGGAGCCCCTCAAACCCAGCCCTGGAAGCTCCCTGATTGGCTCTGGAGGAGCCGGCAGACAGCAAGCTGGTGCAGAAAAGGAGGTGGAGATTAGAGAAATGGGCTCCTTTGGAATAAGTCACCTTGAACTTGCACAGTTTGCAAGAGACATATCGGGTTATATCCAACAAAGTGGAATGAACAGGTCTGAGTTGAGTAACGGCCATTCATTTCATTGGGTCTACTCTGTGTATGACTAATGCTGGACACAATCCATGTCTTTGGCAAACTGAGCCAGGAGGGGATCCGGCGCAGGATGGGAGGACCATGAAGAGAGCAGAGTTGAGGGCTGCGTCTGACAGGCAGAAGACACAACTGGCAGCAGAGGCCAAGGGTTCCCACGCTGAGCCCTGCAAGAGCTGGGGAAATGATGTGCTTGTATTTATTTATTGGGGTAACAAGATTTATACGCTGCTTAATCAAGAAAAACTTGAAGCAGCTTACGTAAAATATTCATTAAACCATAATAAAACATTAAGAACAAGTTAATGTAAAATTTATCAAAAATATAAATAAAACCAGCAGCTTTTAAACAAATGGACATAATAAGATTACACGTGGTATATAAATGTAATAAATAATGATAGTGATAATAATAATAATTAAAAACAAAAAAGTTTGAGCTGAAAACAGCACAGCAAAGGCTCCTGCGGAATGTCAATGGGCAGGGAGTTCCAAAGAGTAGGCCACACTGCCACACTATTCCTTGCAAGTGCGGAACGCCTAATTATGTGGCACTTGTTGAAGCACCAGTCCTCCCAATCAAAGCGGTTGAGTGGGCACATACGTGGGGATGTTTTCTCTGAGGAGGCCAGAAGGTCTAAACTTGCACCATGGAGCTCCTCAGATACTAGCAGCTGGGGATCTGGGCCCTCCACTTGGCCGTTTCGAAACCTTCTTTCTGCCTTTGGTGAACTCTTTCCAGATGGCTTTGCCTACTGTGCCTTAGAGAAAACCCTGGTGGATGTTCTGTGGTGCACAGTCAGCCAACTGGCCAAGCACATTGGGCTACTCACAGACTACTCTCTCTGATCTGAGCAGCCACCCTCAAACGCACGCACCCCCATCTCCACTCTCTTGCAACTAAAGGAAACCTCATCTGCTGCTCTCTTGTCTGCTCACAGAGGAACCCTAGAAAGGATTCCCAGGAGCTCCAGAGTTGCATGGGATGCATCTCGGAAATCACGGCTCTACATTTCCGTTTGCGGCACCAGTGGCCCTTGGATTGCCAGGGCCTTTCCTCTGAAGGGACAATTCTTTTAAGAATTGCTCCTGCTCTCTGAACAAACACCAATGTTCCTGGTTTAATAGAACTAGAGAGCTGAAAGTGACCAAAAGACTGTTAATTCATCCCCTGGTTTGGGGGCAGGATAGCAGCGGAACCCACGCACATACATGCAACATCAATTCATTTATTCCAGAGCAAACTGTGCTGTAAGCAAGGCCTGTAAAATCCAGAATTCTCAAAGAAGCCACCAGACATCTCTGGAAATACACCAAGATGGCATCAAGGGGACAGCCACCCCCTGCACTGTGTTCCCAGTATTGGGCATTTAGATGTATACTGCCTCTGAACATGGAAGTTCCATTTCCATTATCTTGGCTAATAAATAGCCTTTGATACGCCCAGGAAGTTATCTAATCTTTTTTTAAAAAAAGCCATCTAAGCATTTTTCCCTCTGTAGGACAAAGTTCTTGTGAGACAAGTAGCTCTAGATTCATACAAGCAAGCAAATCCACATTCCTTGCATGGAAGTTTAAAAAATAAATGAAAGAGGAGCCAGGTCTACTGGCCAATTTGAGAGGAAATCCCATCAGTGATCAGTTAGATGATCAATATCATCACAGCCCATCCTTCAAGTCTTTTATTGGAGCAAAACTCACACCAAACAAACAACCCCTGTATTTAAGGCAGATCATAATCTGGACAAAGTTATGCATTTTACAGCTGAAGCGGACTGTTCCTGGCAACCTGAAGATCACTGATGAAAATGTTTTAAGCTGCATTTTATAATATTTTGAACTGTGTTTTAGAATGTTTTAAAATATTTTTAGAATGTTTCTAATTGTATTTTGGAATGTTTTTAACTGTTTTTAGTTTGCTTTTCTTTTTCTTGTCAAATTGTTTTATGTTTGCTGCCTTGGACTCCTTCAGGAGGAAGGGGAGGATATAAATTCAATTCATAATAATAATAACAGTTCTAAATCCTGTTGATTTCAACAGAACAGGTTTAAACATACCCTGCTGAAATCAACAGGACTTAAAATGTAGCTAGATTGTGCCTTAATAATTCCATGGCAACTGACATCTAGTGGTCAGTGTTGCTCTTAAAAGATCTGCTGTGGTGTGTGAAATCAAGAATTCTGTAGCATCTTACAACTAACCATTATGACATAAAGTGGATTCAAGCCTACTTTGTCAGATGCATGAAGTCAAATCTTAGTTGGCAGGTAAGCTGGGAGTTGGAATGGTAATGAGATGCAAAAGTTACACTCCATGATAATTAGAGCTTAAATGTATGTTAAATAGGTGCCTCTTGTACAGTAGCAGATTGGAGATAATGTACTGAGCACTGCTGAGGTGACTGCGTGAGTAAGCATCACAGTGGTGGCAGGGAGTTACATTCACAAGGAACAATCATAGGGCTTATCCACATGGCCCTAGTAAACTAGTGAACACACATCCTGTGATAAAAATCCTTTGTCTCGATTTAACCCACAAAGGGTGGCACTTAACTTCTTGATGATGAATTCTAATGCAAGCGTTTTGCGCCGCAATCTTCCTTTGAAGTTCTTTTGTACCAGAGCAGTTCTGCCTGCTTCACTTATTTACACATTTATTATAAAGTTATAACTACAAGTTATACATTTTCAAGAAGCAGTTCAGCGTATGACACCATTGTGGATTGGTAGTGTGGCGCCTATGGACACGTATGAGCCCGCAGATGATTTCCCTGTCACCTGCCCTTTCCCCTGTTGAGTCTATGCTTGAAAGAAACATTCTTTAGTCAACAGAAGGCTTTTTTGCAAGTCTAATTGTGGTGCCAGGGGTGCAACTGGGGGGTATAATTGGGGAGGGGTGAACTGCTGTGCGTATGTGGTGCCCAAAACAGTTTCTCTGGTTTGCAAATGTGCTCACGGGCCCCAAAAGGCTAGCAACTTCCAATCTAGATATACCATCTATTTGCTCAGGATTTGTTAAGATTTATACCCTGCTCCATCAAGCACATCATCAGGGCGGTTGACAATTAAATATGAAAAATGCCACCAAATAGCTAATACATTGAAATAAGCTACAAACAACATATCTATAAAAGCAGAAGAAAAATAGTATCAAAATAATCCCAGCAAAACGGATCAACAAAAGTTACAAACCCTGGGGAAATAAAATGTCTTCACCTGGTGCCAAAAGCACAGTAGACTGGGCACCAGGCAGGCCTCTCTACAGAAAGCATTCCAAAATCGGGGAGCTGCAACAGCAAAGGCCCCGTTCCATGGTAAACACTTGCCACACCTCAGATGAGAGGGGAACCCAGAGAAGGGCCTCTGATGACAACCTCAAATATTGTTGTGTCTGATTTTGTTTTAATGCTGCATGTTTTATTGTTGCACTGCGTTAGCTGCCTCCAATGTTGATAAATAAATGATTTTTTAATAAATAAATCCAGCTTGCTGGCATGTATGTGTGGGAGAGATGCAAGTTGCAAAGGCAGCTTCGTTTCCACAGACGGGAAATCCGCTGTGACTGTCGTTAAGAAAATTATGCCTGTCAGTTATGCCCCTTGATCGCAGGGTGGTCAGAAGACATTTTATGAGAAAGATCACAGAATCAAAGAATAAATAAATTAGCTAGTTGCAGTGTTGCATGTTGAGACAGGTGGGGCACAAAGGCAGGGAGCCTAACAGCATGTGCAGCCAGCGCCAAGGACGGGAGCGAATCCTGGTTCCCACCTCCCCATCGTCCTCCTTGCTGACTTTGAGGTCAAACTGAGCTGGAGGAGGAAGGAGCTGACAGCCAGGGCCACCGCAGCAGGCAGGTGGGGCTGGCGGAGGGCAGACCAAGACTGGTGGGGCAGGGCCCCAGTTGACCCAGTGGGTCAGCCTCCACTGCTTTTGTCTGCCGTTCATGCTGGCTTAGGGCGCTTCCAGACGGGGGCTGAGTCTGGAAACAGGTCGATGAGATATTACAAAGAGGTTTTAGAGGGTTTGTTTTACATCACATTTCCCTGGCAAGGGTAAATGTGGGTTAAGGGGGGGGGAATTATGGTCTGGCATTTTTATGCCAATGGAGTTGTGTGGATGCTGCAAAAAATGTTCATGTCGGAGAAGCCCTGATCCCACAATAGACATCTGTCTGGAAGCACCCTTGATCATTTGTAATAGCAACAACTGGTTATGGATATAGCATTTTAAGGATTCTATATCCTAAGGCACTTCCAGGCTGCTGCCATTTTGGGGTGGGATTCAGTCATATACTGGCAAATTTGGATTGGACAACTAAAGCTGATTTGGAGCTCTTGCAAGACAATCCTGCTTCGGACAAAAAAAAGGAACGACTTTTTCATAGTAAGGAAAGTGACGGGGAAACGCAACAGAACATGTGGAATGACGCTTGATGTGACACCTTCTCCGCTCCCCTCAAACTAATCACAGTAAATGCTCAATAGGCAGCTGATGTCATTTGACCCTCCTGCAAACTCCGTGCAAGCAAATCAGGATGACTGCTCAGTAAAGCAGTTGTCAGTAAAGAGGCTGTCTGGAAGCCACCCTAGTGCTGCTGTGTGCCAAACTCAAACCACCCGTCATTAAGAATGGGGGGCCTTCCTGGTGGTCGCTTCGCTGCTCTGGATTGCTCTTTCTGTAAGATTCATTAAAGCCTTATCTGCCAAGCTGCCAACGGACCATAAAGGGAGTGGGGGCCTGGCCTGGCCTGCTTTTGTGCTTCTAACAGCCGTTCGGTGAGCAGAAATCAGCAGGTGAAATTGGCCGTGGCTTCCCAGAGATAAGCATTATCGACACTCATACATGTCTTGCATAAGCTGCCCTTAAAGGCTCAGCTGAGGCAGCCAGCTGAAAAGTTGGCAA
The DNA here is from genome assembly GCF_030035675.1 of Rhineura floridana. Lineage (NCBI taxonomy): Eukaryota > Metazoa > Chordata > Lepidosauria > Squamata > Rhineuridae > Rhineura > Rhineura floridana. The sequence continues at coordinate 1,279,825 of NC_084500.1, read as the reverse complement.
ACCCGATCCGAGCAACCTCCACAGCTTATGCAAGGGCAAGTGTTTAGTGGTATAGCCTAAGCGACAAATGAAATTTTGGGGGATATTTGGGGAGTTTGATGTTGGATATTAAACGATTGGCTCTGCAGAGAAGCCGGCTCCATCAGGCTCCTCCCTGCAGCCAGGCTGCAGCAATGGCAGAGATGAGATGAGATGGCCCTGATGAGAGGCCAGCTCCACTGGGCCTTCCCTCCATCATCAGTCACGCAGCAGTAGCCACTCCACTGGCCACAGCAGAGGGAGAGAGGGAAGCAGAGAGGTCAGCACTTTGAGCTCCTTGAATTCTTCCTATTTCAGCTGGTTCTTATAACAACACTGTAAATAAGAGCTAGTGCCTGAGGTTGCTTCCCGCCTCCTCCCTCCCAAGCCCTTTTCCTTTTGTGTCATGACTTTTAGATTGCAAGCCTAGAGCAGGGATTGTTTTATTACTGGAAGCCTTTTTTGGATAAAGAGCAGGATAGAAAATGCTATAAAATAATAAGTAAATATGATGTTATTTTCACTAATATATTCATTTTTTGCACACTTTCCCCTAATGTATGCACTTTTGTAAACATTGCTTGGTTGGCAAACTGCATCACAAAATTAGGATAAGTGCAAATTTCAAAGGATGGCTGGGTTTCGGTTCTCATATTGCTTTGCAAAGTGCGAATGTGATCAATTTGGCTTTCAAGGCAAACTGAATCGAATTTCTCCACCAGCCCTAGTTCTCACAGTGCTCAACCAGATTGTTTATTTATTTGATGGGATTCATACACTACTTCTACAGGCATACTACTGTACCCTGAACACACCTGATCTTGTTTGATCTCGGAAGGTAAGCAGAGTCAGGCCTGGTTAGTACTTGGACGGGAGACCGCCTGGGAATACCGGGCGCCCTAGGCTTAAAGGATAGCAATGGCAAGCCACCTCTGAATACCTCTTACCATGAAAACCCTATGAATATATCCAAAAAGATTCATAGGGTCGCCATAAATTGTAATCGACTTGAAGGCATATAACAACAAAATACACTGCTTAATTGTCTAAACCTCTCAGCAGTTATAACAACAACAATAATAATATAATAGTTAGTTGCTTGTTACCTGAAGGTCTCTAAGCGACATAGAGCAACATAGTTAAAAACACAAATATTTCATACCATCAAAACAAAACCACAACCCCAGCAACACCCGCAGGAAGCTTTGCCAGCATGCTAATAACCAAGAGTATCGCTCTAGTCCGACAAGTGTCTGGAAACTGAAAAGATGTCTGTAAAGGTGCCAGGCGGGCCTCACTGGGAAGTGCTTTCCTCTGGGAAGCCCAGAATCAGAACCTGAAGGCAACAGCACAGACTTGTTCCCCAGCAACTGGCATTCAGTGAACTCCAACAGCGGAAGTAGGACATAGCCATCATGGCTTGTAGCCACAGGGCCTTATTGTTCATGAATTTGTCTAATCTTTTAAAGCCAGCCATCTAAGTTCATGCATGGCCATCACTACATCTTATGGGGGCAAATTCCCTACTTTAACTATATACCTTGTGAAGAAGTACCTCTGTTTGTCTGTCCTGAATCTTCCAGGAGGGATATGAGGGTCTCTTAAGTTTGAGAATGAGCACAAGCTTTCTGATGGTATGGCTGCATTGCCCACTACTGGCTGGCTGTACATTGCAGTGATGGTAAACCCAGGGCCCATCACATGCAAACGTATGGGGATAGTTTGCAGACTGGGAGATTCAGAGCCAGGGCAGGGAAAATGATATATGGCCTCCCCAGCAAGGTGTGTCTGTCTCCAACATTATTGAATTTTAGGAGGAGTTTAAAAACGTTCCTGTTTTCCCAGGCATTTGATGGCTGAAGGAGGCTGTTCCTGGCAACCCAAATATCACTGAACAGAAAAATGCTTTTATTTGCTATTACTTTTAGAATCTTTTATCTGCAGCTGATTTTAGTTGTTTGTTGTCAAATTGTCTTTTTTTTTGCCACCCTGGGGTGCCTTCGGGAGGAACGGCAGGGGGAAAAAACCTGACAGACTCAATGATAAATTCAATCTATATGTGCTGATTTATAATATGTGTTCCAATTACACGATTAGTCACGTCAGGGAGTACCTTCACAGTAAGTATAAATTTTGATGCACGGAAACTGTGCTCATTCTTGTCTCATCCTGGGAAGAAAGGGTAAATGTAATTTGTGACAAAAAAGTTAATCTACATCTCAGGTAAGTTTGTAAATTTTATATCAATTGTGAATTTTAGAAATATATATATATGTGTGTACAGATAACAGCCTAGTAACGAAGGAAAAAAGCTGTTTTGTAAAAGGTCTCCTTATCAGCTGCTGGTGCACTTGAGCAATCTGGATATAGAGAAATTTGTTGAAAATCCTCTTCCCAAGGACTTATGACTGATACGTATGAAAAAGGCTCATTGGCCAAAATGGATGTTGCGTACTTGTTGTCCTATTTATATTATTATGTATTCCCTCACTTTACATGCTTCTTGAGTACATTATATTTTCATATTTGTATTTCTGCTGTTTGTGTTTTGAAAAACATCAAACACATGCTGAGAAACTTTTTCCTTCTGAGCAAGTTGTACAGGTGCAGCCCTGTTGTAAACATGGCAACTTGGAATGAAGCGCACATGATGGCAATAGATCACAGTTAATCTTACAACGCTCTTATCACAAAGCCCTCCAGATGCATTTGGCCTCTCAACTCCCATCAGCCCCTGCAGCCAGCATGGCCAACGGTCAGGGATGATGGGAGCTGGGATCCAAAAACACCTGGAGTTCCACAGGTTTCCCGCTCCTGATCTATAGATATAACAATGGTGGCTAGCTTTACAGGGTTGTCGTTTTATTGCCACCTTTACACAAAGCCCCAAAAGCAGAGGAAACAACCCTTTAAAAGTGTAGAAAAAGCTCAGTATAGGAAACAAATGCAATTGATTAAAATGCAACAAATGCAACTGAAAAGCTAAGCTAGAAGGTACCTGCTTTCTCTTTTATTGAAGCACATCACGCCATGAAGATGGAATTCTAGGCTACAAGTACCTGGAAAACAGATTTTTTTTGTGTGAGTTTCCCCCCCCAAAAAAATGAGAATACTTGCAATGCATATAAATAGAAAAAAGTATACTGTCACATGCTGTAAAAAAAACCCCTGCATTTTGGTTTTATTTTTTATGAGATATAAAATAAGGTTAATTTTTTCAATGAACATACATCTCTATAAGATCACCCCCTCTATTTAGTGAACTCGGATGGTGAGCACTGACAGAATTTGTGCCAAAATGGGGCCACTAAGGTCACATTTGACAAACAAATTTAAAGCACATAGCTTCCCATAAAGAATTTTGGGAACTGTAGTCTACCTCCAGCATCACCAATTATGCCGCCCGACAAGATCAGCCACGCAGGGCCTTCTCTCAATCCCACCAACAACAGTAGCTAGGTTGGTGGGGACTAGAGAGAGGGCTTTTTCAGTGGCGCCCCCCACTCTCTGGAATTCCCTCCCGTTCGATCTTCGGCATGCCCCTTCCCTGGATACCTTCCGCCGAGCCTTAAAAACGTGGCTGTTTGGACAGGCCTTTGGGACCGCCGGGATGGGCTAATTACATACTGAATGCCTGTTGTTGTGTACTGCATATGTTGTTATTTTTGTTACTGCTGATTATATCATATTTTATTGTATTTACTGTTATTTATTGTATTTTATTGGAATTTAATATGTACGTCGCCTAGAGTGGCTTCGGCCAGATAGGCGACCTAAAAATTTAAAAATTTAAAATTAAATTTACATTTACATTTACAGAGCTACAACTCCCTGTGCCCTCAACAAACTACAATTCCCAGGATTCTTTGGGGTAAGCTATTTGCTTTAAATATATGGTGTGGATGTGACTGAAGAACTAAGGATCACTTTTGGCATTTCTGGAGGAGATCTGCAGAAGTACAAAGATCATTTAAAAAAACCCCAAAAACCTGTAAATAATAGGTAAATCATCACCATCAAAACTGCTCAATAAAAACTAAACATACTCAGTAGCCACAGAATATTGGCTGTGCCTATTGGGGGAATAAATGAAAATGGAGTAGGTGGGGGAGCAGGTGGGATTGGAATGGAGTATTCTAGAGAGAGGGCACGGCTAGCTAGCACCCTGAACATGAGTACTCCTGATGGGTGAAAATATACTACAAGACTTACTACCTCTTTCTCTCAAGTGGATTAATGCCAAACGTTTGCTGAGCTCGGAAGCTGTTTGTCTGAGAACGTTCAAGGTAGTTTACACTCCCAATAAAACTTCACAGGATAATGATGATTTGAGATAAAAACAGAGCAGCCTGCCGGTGATTAAACATAGGAAGAGCCCGGCAGCTGGGTAAGTCCAAGAGAAACCAGAATGGAAAATGGCATCAAATTGCTGACGAAATGAGAGTGAAGGAAGCGGCTCTCCAGGTCTTCAGGCAGGGGATATTCCCAGCTCCACCTGGAGAAGCCGGGGTGTAGAACCCAGGACGGGACCTCAGATGCTCTGGCACTGAGTTGTGGTCCGCTCAATCAGTTGAGGCTGGCATGGATCTCTACCCCATTGCATCTGGCATGACTGGGCTGAGGCTGCTCTGCGGATATACTAGATGGTAGAAAATGGATGCTGATCTTCAAGGTTCACCTGTGCAAATTCTCTCAGGTGAGAAAATATTGGCCCATCCAGGCCAGCATCCTGTTCTCATACTGGCCAATTGGAAGCCGGCACGCAGGACCACCTGAATGCAACAGCGCCCCCCACATATGAGTCCCAGCGACTATTCAGAGGCCATAGCACAGCCATCATGGCCGGTAGCCACTGCCATCCTCCTCTCCCACGAATTTGCCCAGTCCTCTTTTCAAGCCAACCAAGTTGGTGCTTGGTGGCCGTTACCACATCTTGTGGGAGGGAGTTCCGTAGCTCAACCACAAGCCACGTGAAGACGTTTGATTTCATTGTCGTGATGTCTATATGCCTTCAGAACGAATCTCAGGGTGGAAATGTTTTCAATTTAAATAAATAACATTAGGAATCCTGTTGTGAGCCAATCTGGAGACGCTGCTCAAACATCAGGATACAAACCTAACAAATAGTCTGGTGGAAAGGTTAAATGTGCGCACACACCCTCGATGTAGATGGAACAGAACATGATACGTTATTTGTTCCAAGTGTTACTGTTTCCCTATCTTTTATATTTCCTAGGGCTTTTACTGACTGGAGAGAGTGGGATACAAATAATTGCAAATAAAGTACATAAATAATACATATAGCCCCTAATGCTAATATTTAATCCACCTAGAATTAAAAACTATTATCTGCAGTGCCAATATTATAACCTATGTATCTACATGTATATCATATATATATTATGAATACTATGTTTATATGTAATTCTGATATTTTCAATTCATGTACTATGCTTTTTTTAAAATTTAAAAAAATAGTACTCTATATACTGTATGTATAATTTATTACATACCCACGCGGGTTAAATATTCGTTTTTTTAATTATCTCTACTATTTGAAATTATTCCGCTTTTCTTACAATTATATAAATTTATGAACACTCTTGCGGCGCCTTGTAGGCAAACGGTGAATATAACATGAGGCGTTCATGAATATTCATGAGGTGCTTCGACAACGCCTCGGCCTACTCCCCCCGCCATTTTGCGTAGCAACGGTCTCCAACGGCCCCACAGGCTGGAGCCGTTGAGGCCGGCTCATGAGCGACGCGGACGTTGGACTAATGGGAGCGGAGGGCGGGCTTCTGCCGGACCAATGAGGCTCTCGCGGGAGGCGCCCCTGGAGCGGTGGAGTGTTCTAGAAGGGGCCTGCGCCGTGACGCCGGAACCCCCGCCCCCTTAGGGCTTGCGCATGCGCGGGGAGGCCCCCCCACTCCTCTCTCTTTCGCTCCATTTTTCCCTTCGAGAGCGGCCGGCTGAGATGGCGGTGAGGGCGCTCAACCCCAAGGCCGAGGTGGCGCGGGCCCAGGCGGCCTTGGCCGTCAACATCAGCGCGGCGCGGGGCCTGCAGGACGTGCTGAGGACCAACCTCGGCCCAAAAGGAACCATGAAGATGTGAGGCAGTTTTTTTGGGGGGGGGGTGGCGACGGGGGGGGAAGGAGAGCAGAGTGTGGATGCCGGGAGGGGCGTGGCCACGTCCCGAGCCCTGCCCAGCCGCATGGCGCTGGAGGGCGGAAAGAACGACGCGTGCGCAGAGCGCGCGAGTGAACCCAGAGCCTTCCCCGGCATGCCTCCCCCCCTGGAATGATTGGGTTGTGCCCTACTCGGAGTAGACCCGTTGAAATGAATGCGCATGACTGGCTTAGGTCCATTAATTCCGGGAGGTCAATTTGGGAGTAAAATTTAGCTGGATCCACGTCTTGTCATTGAGTTAGATAATAATTTTTAGTTCCTATTATTCATTGCTGTAATAATATTTACTTATTGTCGTCATTATTATTCGTTTCTACGATAATTTTAGTTCCTATTATTATTCATGTCTATTATTATTACTGGTTTCTATAGTGACTCTTAGTGCTAGTTGTCCTAAGACTGCAGAGCCAAAGGTAGCATACTGTGGCCTCTGCCACCACACAGAGGGCCAAGGTGGACATAGGAGGCTGCTCTATACCTGAGTCAGGGCACCAGCCCATCCAGCTCTGCCTTTCCTATAGGAGAGGGTGGGCAGGCTTGGTGGACTTGCGTTGACCCCTGCTCTGTAACCTTTCCTTGAGATGTGCCAACTAGATGAAAATTATGGCATGGAGAGGACTTCTGGGGCAGCATGTGCAGGAGCTTCTTTTTTGGGACCACAACAGTTCGTTGTAATTGACTGTCCATTCACAGTTACAAAATCTGTTCTTGGCAAGCTGCCACTGGTTGGCCAAGACAGTAATGGGCTTGATGTGTCAAGAATCTGTCTTGGTATGAGGCAGTGTTGTGTGCCCATAATCCACACCTGCCAGAACAGCCCCTCATACTCAAGAGTACCAGAGTCATTTGTTGTCATCTGCATCTAACTGTCTTTGTGGTGAGCAAAGAAGGGGGCCAGGAATGGGAGTTGGGCCTCTTTATCTAGCCCGGAGTGGGCAGAACATGAATCTTGATCTACTGGTAGTAGATTAACAAAGATTTCTGTCTCCCTGTTGTTTCAACAGTAGCAGCAGCAAACTGCCCCCCCCAAAAAAAACATCTGGACTCTAAATTATATTGCTGAAATGGAGAAATCAATACCCAAGAGTGAACTTTCATGTGGAAGGACTTTGGGTTCTGACTTTCAATTCTGAATGTATGTCCTTTGTGCCCGGGTCTGATTGATGGGTCTTGGGGTTTCCAGTGAGAAAAAACAAAGCAGATCTCACAAGTCACCCCTGATGTACAGTATTCATAAACTGCTTTTCACCATATGGTGGTTGCTTTTTGCGTTAGTTGGATAGTGCGGTGAGCTGTAAAAGTGGTTAGCAGTCTCTTGTACCTTTTGATGGTTCATGGAGAAACAGAATGCTGGCAGGTGCATCTTGGTCAATACTGAGGGAAGCAGTGAGAGCGAAACTTTGCCTCATCTGTGCAGCCGTTAAAGGGTCTAGGCGGCCTGCTGGTTACCATCTGTACCAGAAGGGAAATATTATCACTGAGTACTGTTAGGTTTACCAGAGTGGCATGGAGGATGGCTGCCCCTTTTAATAGTCAAGCAGGGAATTTTGGCTGGTCGTCACCCAGGGCAATATTTAGTTTTGGTTTTTAGCAATGTTGTAACTCCTAATAAATAACAATGCTGCAGAACACCTTCTTTGCTTAAATGTTCTTATTCCTCTGGATTTGCTTCTAGTAGCATTGTACGGTTACTGGAGAATTTTGCGAAGGAGTCTCGCTTTGCCTTGTGAGGTTTTGCCCTTCTTCCTCAATCTTGCACAGCTTACCATAAAGCCTAATTCTTTTGGGAGAAGCCACGTGCTTTAAATGTACGATGCAGATGTGACCCTGTCTGAAAGCCTGGAGAGGCACTGCCAGCCAGCATCAGCAGCGGCGCAATGCCCTGACTTGGTGTAAGACCGCTTCCTATGTACTGAGCAGAGCTCTGCAGTTTTTGGCTAGCCGTGCACCAGAAGCAGGCAGAGATTCCTGGCTGCTGCCATGTCCAGCCTTGCTGCCCTCCCTTCCCAAGGGAAGGACGAGTGGAGAGAGTGACAGGTTGGGCAGTCCTGCCTGATGGTGCCGTAGTCTCGGTCCTTAAAGAATGAGTCACCGGCCTTGCATTTGCTGGCAGCAGCCAGGATAGACTGTGCTGGGAAGCGAACCTGGGCTTGATGTTTCGCCTTTCTGTCCTCCGCAGGCTTGTCTCCGGCGCTGGAGATATCAAACTTACCAAAGATGGCAACGTCTTGCTTCACGAGATGGTGAGTCCTTTCCTCCGGTGGAGTTTACCATTGACACAGTGTTGGTGGAATCTTGGAGGTTTCTCATGGTGATTGTATGCAGCAGGAATTGGCATTGCATGGAATGTACTGACCATCCGTGGCATGTCGCTGGGAAAATTACAGTTGCCCTTAAAACCATCTGTCTGGTCCAGCCTGCCCTAACCAGGCGCCTCCCGGTGCTATTGGACCCATCCCCAGCCAGTGTGGCTAATGGTTGGGGAAGGTGGGAATGCCAGGGACATCAGGAGGGCACCATGTTGGGGAAGGCTGGCCTGGTTGAAGGATCACTTTTGGGACGTGGCTTCTTCTAGGAAAGAGGAAGCTTAATTGGATTTTGTGAAAAGCTGGCACTCTTGGACCTCGAAGCTTCATAAAAGGTGCAGTCTGGCCATGCAAAGTTTAATTTTAGTTTTCTTTCATGCTTTTTAACATAACTCTAAAAAGGAACACATGGTCTTGAAGTGACTTCTCACGATCGGAGCCTAAGCTCTTCTCTGGTTAGGGTGGATTTTGGCATCAGACGATCAGAAATGCCTGTGTGGGAGGTTTGTTGTTGGGGCGACTGTCGGCCGGCTCCTAAAGTGTATTGGGCTGATAGAGAAGCACAGCCGTCCCTGCGCTGATGAGGAGTGACTGTGTTGCCTGTTGCTCTTTTTGCTTCCCTTGCGCCCTGCAGCAAATCCAGCATCCGACGGCCTCCTTGATAGCCAAAGTGGCAACGGCGCAGGACGACATCACTGGCGACGGGACCACTTCCAACGTCCTCATCATCGGAGAGCTGCTCAAGCAGGCAGATCTCTACATCACAGAGGTGCGGGGTACTGTGTCTTTATTCTGTTGTATGCAATTAGCAAGCAGTTTTCCTTGGTGTGCTTGGCTGCTCTTTAGTTTCGACATAAGAAAGCTTGGTGTGAGGTTCCACTTGTCCTTGCTTGAAGGGAGATTCTTAGCCACACAGGGGAGCTGCCTTCCACTGAGTCGGACCTTCGGTCTGTATAGTTTGGTGTTGTTCACACTGACAGGCAGTGGCCCTCCAGGCTTTCCAGTCGAGGTCTCTCCCAGCCCCACCTGGGATTGAACCTGGGACCGTCTGCAGGCAAAATCAGTGCTTTTCCACTGAGCTACGGGCTCTGCCACAGTGATGACTGGACAGCCCTTTGGATGCATTTGGTGATGCAGGCAGAACGTCTAAGAGCCTCCAAACCCAGAGTTTTATTTTTAAGCAGGGATTGAACCTCCCCTCTGGCATCTTGGCTGTGGAGCTGGACTCCTCTTTTCTACCGCCTAGCCCCCACCGCAAGCTGGTGCTCTCCAGATGTTTTGGACTGCGACTCCTGTCAGCCCCGTGCCGGCTGGGTCGGATGGGAGTCAGTTCATACCCTGCTTGTGCTTCTTTGTGATGTAATCAATGCTTGGCTGTGAAAATCACGTTGCACGGTGAACATCCAAGTGAGCTCTGTAGTTCCTTTGGCATAACTCTGTGCTAGAATAATCTGTGCTTCACCCTCTGCATTGAAAGAAGCATCTTTCCTTTCACATGCATTCAAAAGGACAGGACAGCTCATCCTTGCGTGCAGACTCAAATCGGTGCTGCCTTCGTGTGCATTTAAGGGTTTTTTAAGAGTCTGCTTTTTCCCTTTCCCATATAGCACATGATTGGCGATAATGGGAGGAGGGTGCCATGGTGCATGTTCATTAACGGTTTGCTTGGCTTCAGGGGCTGCACCCTCGGATCGTTACAGAAGGGTTTGAAGCTGCAAAGGAGAAAGCCCTTCAGGTCTTGGAACAAGTCAAAATAGCCAAGGAAATGGACAGGGAGACCCTCCTGGATGTTGCCAGAACCTCCCTCCGCACAAAGGTCCATGCAGAGCTTGCCGATATCCTCACGGAGGTGAGCACTGGGGCAGGGGGAGCTTTCTTTCTTTCTTTTGGAATAAGCAGTGTTCAGCTTCCACATTTTGCTGGGGGGTGGGGCACAACTGCTGAGGCTGTCCCATTAGGGCACCTACCTCAGTCTCTGCCCAGCTAGCCCCCACCTGCTCGCCCTCCTCATTGCCACGTGCCGGAGGTGGCTCTGCTTGCCCTTGGCTCTGGCTTCACCTACCATTGGTCTCCCTCCCTTCCCCTTAGCCAGCCCCAGTGGCAGCGTCTACCAGTGCACTACCAGAGGGTGGATATTTGGGGAGAGGCTTGGTACGTTTCAGGAGTGGCATTTGATGGCGCTGCTCTTTTTTCCTCTTTCAAGGCCGTCGTAGACTCCATCCTGGCCATCAGAAAGCCGGATGAGCCAATAGATCTCTTCATGGTGGAAATAATGGAGATGAAGCACAAATCCGAAACGGACACAACGTAGGTGCAACAAGAAGGAAATGGGCTCCTTCTCTAAGCCCTGGCAGCTTACCTTTCTGCCTGCCCTTTCCGGGAACTTGCACAGCCACCCTCGCGCTGCATTTTCTCCCGCTGTGAGGAGATGGTGACACGCATAACTCTTTTGTCTGGCAGAGAGACAGAAGCCGTGTGCAGGAGCCAACAGCACCCCTCTGCTGTGCCTACCAAGGCTGCAGTTCTGTAGGTCAGGTGTGGGGAACCTTTGGCCCTGCAGATGCTGCTGGACAGCCATGCCTGTAAGCCCCAAGAAGCATAGCAAGTGCAAGGATGATGGGAGGTGTCATTCCGCAACATCTAGAAGGGCAAAGGTTCCCTGCACCTGATGTAGATTGCCCTTAGTTAAGCGTTCTGTGAACTGCTAAGGGGATGAAATTCACACTTGTAGAAGCTTGAAATTATCTGTAGCTTTGAGGGCATGGATGAATTCTGTGTTGGCTTTCACAATAGCTAATGGAGTCAGACACCATGCAAAATGAAAGCTCCTGTCTTGGATGTTCCTTGCGGCAGGCTGTGTTATAAGGCAGCCTGCCCATATCTGAAGCGGATACAGATGTTAAAATGGTTTGCTATATACTAGGAGTCTGTGTATCTCGGGAGAATGTATGTGAGTGCACGGGGGATAACCGGAAGTCCTAACATGGGCATGAAAGGTGATGTAAATGCTGCTTCTTCACAGGCTCATCAGAGGGCTGGTCTTGGATCATGGCGCTCGCCACCCGGACATGAAAAAGAGAGTTGAAGATGCGTACATTCTCACTTGCAATGTATCGCTAGAATATGAAAAAACGTACGTAAGCGCTGGGGTTGCATTGTTGTAGTATTGTTTATTAGGTTTGTTAGATGGTTGTTACCAAGCAACATAGAACACATTTAAAAAACTGTTCATGGAATCTGTAAGGAGCCTTTAGCTCTATTTGAACACCCGCCTCTTACATGCTTAGACCCTACTTGGTTCCTTCTTCCTATATGCTGGCTGTGCAAGTTTTTTAGAACAAATTTTATTTTTACACCTTCCAGCTAATATGACCAATTTTTCTGTTTCCAGAGAAGTGAATTCTGGCTTTTTTTATAAGAGTGCAGAAGAAAGAGAGAAGCTAGTTAAAGCAGAACGGAAGTTCATTGAAGACAGAGTGAAGAAAATTGTAGACCTGAAAAAAACGGTTGTCGGAGACACAAATAAAGGTTTCATTGTAATCAATCAAAAGGTGAGGCTTGCGGGTGGGGGGGAGAGCTCGGAGTTGATTGGGACAGTTTCCCCAGAAGAGGCCTCTCAATGCACTGACCGCCTCACGATTGATTAATCATCCTGTTGTTTGGTTTTTTCAGGGGATTGACCCTTTCTCCCTAGATGCTCTTGCAAAAGAAGGGATAGTCGCTTTGCGGAGAGCGAAACGAAGGAACATGGAGAGGTCAGTTCCTAGAAGGGGAGGGGCCAGAGCAGCTCAGGGTGCAGAGCCTCTGCCTTGCACGCAGAAGGGCCCAGGTTCAGTCCCCAATGGCATCTCCAGGCGGGGCTGCGGGAGACTGTCTGCCTGGAACCGGGAGAGCCGCTTCTGCCAGTCAGTGTGGTCAGTACTGAGCGTGCTGGATCAGTTGGCTGACTGTGTCCAAGGCAGCTTCTTGTGTTCTGTGACCAGCAGGGGAGTGGGGGGTGGAAACATGCTCGGGTGCCGGTTCTTAAAGTCAAATAGTCATCTTCATAACAACCATTCGTTTGGGAAGCAGTTCAAGGATACAAAGAGCCCAAGAGAGCTAGTCTACAGCAGGGCTGGCAGAGTGGGCCCTGGCGTCTCTCCACAGAGGGAGAAAAGGCCCAAGGGCACTTGTCCTGAGAGAAGCGTAAAAAGGAAACGCCACGTGCTGGAGCCTGCATAGCAGCTTTGGGAGGAGGGTTGGCTTCTCTTGTGCCACAACTCTAATTGTGCATGACTGGAAGGATGTCGGCTCTGGCTGCGGTGAAGCTTTGCTAGGACGCAAGTTAGTCATGTTTAGCCAAGCTGAATTGTTTATATTCGAGCCAGGGATGGGGAACTGGTGCCCTCCAGATGTTGTTGGGCCCCAGCTCCCATCAGCCCCAGCCAGCATGGCCCCAGTGGTCAGGGAGTTGGAGTCCAACAGCTTACCTAGAAGCACACGGGAGACTTTCAGGAAACGATCTGTGTGGTTGATTATTTTCAAAAACATGACTTAGAGGTGACCTGTGGCGTGGCTTTCCCACCTCCCAGGTTGACGCTTGCTTGCGGAGGCATTGCTATGAATTCTGTGGACGACCTCTCCGCTGACTGCCTGGGACACGCAGGCCTCGTCTACGAATACGTGCTGGTACGTGGGTCCTTCCGCTTCCTCATTCTCAAATTGACCTTTCCTGTCTCCTAAATGGTGAAACATCTCTTAATGCTGTCTGGATCAGCGAATGCCTTGACAAATGGCGTTAGTGTTTTTTGCTTTTTTTAAATGCACCTGAATGGCAGAGAGACGGCTATTAAGAGACTATCCTTGAATTCTTCTTTCTTAGCTCAGTTAATTGGAGAATGTATCTAGTGGTGTATAAATAGTGGGCTGTTTTTGCATTATTTATTGGTCGCTTTTCTCAGCAGGTGACCCAAAGCGACTTACATAACCAGTTAAAAAGAACAGAATCCATAAACCCTAAAAACACCCCGATGACTAAAACCCAAATTAAAACGAGCACAATCAATACAAATGAAGGGCAGGTTTACAAGTCCCCCCCCCCTAAAAGAAGCCATCAAAAGGCTGCGTAAAGAGGAGGGTCTCTGTCTTACCCTGATAAAGCTGTTGGCATTTAGAGTACTTTGCTCATTCCTTCCTTCATGCTCTCTGCCCAGGGCGAAGAGAAGTTCACCTTCATTGAGAAGTGCAACAACCCTCGTTCTGTGACGCTCTTGATCAAAGGGCCAAATAAGCATACGCTTACTCAAATCAAGGACGCCATCCGAGATGGGCTGCGTGCCGTCAAAAACGCCATTGAAGATGGTGAGTTGGGCTTGGAAGCGTTGCATCAAATGCAGGCCCTGTGGATTGAGATTTTGTTGCAATTTTGCTGCGTCTTTGCTTCAGCTGTGCTGGTGGTGGGCTTTGTATGGCAAGCACGTGGAAATCCAGGGAGGACTCCCTGCCCCCAAAAGACGCCAGGGAAAATGAGCATGCAGTCTCTATATTGTTAGTAATAGAGCATTGGTACTGATAAGATAGAAACAATTTTAGCAATCCTGTACAACACATGGTAAAACAGTGCATGAATGTAGAAGGGTACAGTTGAAAAGGACAAATACCCAGCAGTCATAACTATGTATATCAATAACCAATCAATTCTCATCTTGAAAATTACTTTTGTCAAAACATCAGTACACAAACATGTTCATTGCAACCAGGAATGTTACTTCACCAGTCGTGTTCTCTTCCTGTATTTAACAACAAAGAAACGGGGGGTGTCCTTGAATGTGTTCTACACGAAAAAACACGATACGGGATTTGAGCTTGCGTTACATCTTGGTAACAGCAAGGAAAGGGAATTTAAATCCATAAGCGACCTAAACTTATTTGTCATTGAACTCTGGTGAAGATGAACTCTTCCATTACTACTATGCAAGACCTCCTTGAGGAATAAACTGCATTCTTCCCGTTGCGCATCCACTGTGGATTGCATAGCCAGTTTTGGTGGCTCAGTGGTGTGCTGTGTCCTTTCTGCAGGGTGTGTGGTCCCTGGTGCTGGAGCCCTGGAGGTGGCCATAGCTGATGCCCTTGTGAAGCATAAGCCCAGCGTGAAAGGAAGAGCCCAGCTGGGTGTTCAAGCTTTTGCTGACGCGTTGCTTATCATCCCTAAGGTACAAGACTGTTTGGCACAAAATATAACAGTTTATGTTAAAATTTAACATCTTAAAATGTACTTGGCTTTGTACCCTATGGTTACGGCATTAGCTATTGCCAACCTGTTGCCCTCCAGACACGTTGGACCCCCTGATGGGAGTTTGAGCCCGACAACGTCTGGAAGATGCCAGGTTGGCAGCGGCTGGGTCAAGAGCACCACTGAGAAGATATCTCAAAGGTGTGGAGAATAGAGAATGCAGCCGGAAGAGCCAATGAAAAGGAAGATAATTCTAGACAGTCAAATCAAATGTGAAGCCTGAAGTGAAAGATTTTCTAAGTGTTGAAAATTGTGGGGAGAAACTTGAGTTCTTGTGTGTCTCCTGATTGTCTCAGGTACTTGCTCAGAATTCCGGCTACGATCCACAAGAGACTCTTGTGAAAGTTCAGGCCGAGCAGGTGGAGTCAGGGCAGCTGATTGGCGTGGACCTCAACTCCGGTAAGAGCGAGAGAGAGGACGAGCAGGCAAACGGAGGTGCAAGTTGTCTCGATGGCAGAAAGGTTTGGGACCCACTTTTGTTGTTGGAAGCCATCAGAACTTCAAACGTGGAAACGGAGATGAGGCTAGTTAAAAGCACCACAAAACCCTTGTTGGACTCAAATTCCATCTTTCCAAGTATTCTTGGTATGGTCCTGAGTACCTATTTAAGAAGAAACACGCAGCTCTACCTCCGTTAAATCTATTACTGGTTAATTGTTTGAAGTGTATTAATTTAATCCATCACTGTGGTTGCCTTTTAACAATATTTCTCTTGCGTTTTCCAGGGGAACCAATGATGGCAGCAGCAGCTGGGATTTGGGATAACTACAGTGTTAAAAAACAGCTGCTTCATTCAAGGTAATGTTTTACAACTAGTAGAAATCAATCATTAATGCAATTTTTTTCTCTTAGGATTTAACTGGCATAGTTTGCAATCCTATACAGCTGTGCTTGGCAGTGAAGTCTAGTTGTTTCTAGTAGCACTTGCTTTTGAGCAGACATGCAGAGGATCATGCTGGAATGCTTTCTCTAGACCTTTATTATTTATTAGTCACTCTTCTTTCTAAATTGAAAACTCAAGGTGACTTCCATTAAAGACCAGATGTAAAAACAAAATACTCAAAATCCAACTTTTTACCACCTGACTAAAGACAAACAGAAAATTAAATGCCAAAGGCCTGGGGGAATAAAAATATTTTTACCTGGCACACCTGAAGACAAGACAGTGATGGTGCCAGATGTGCCTCCCTGGGGAGAGCATTCCACAGATGGGAGAGCCACCACCGAGAAGGCCTGTTCTCAGGCCTCTGTCTGCCTGTGTCTCACGGGAAACAGAGAAAGGCCTCATGAAGAATGTCTGGGCCAGTTCATGACCTTGTCAGTAGACTGGCCTTCCTCAACCTGGTGCCTTCCTACTGTTTTGTACTACAATGCCCATCATCCCTGGCTGGGCCTGATGGGAGTTGTAGTCCAAACCAGCTAGAGGACATTAATGTCTAGGGCTAGGCTTAGATCCCCAGATTTCAGGGTTTTTGGAGGAAAGTATGGAGCATGTGTCCCGAAGGCTGTCAGAACTAATGTAAAGCACGTTAGAAGGGTGCAGCGGCAAGGAGATGGGGGCAGGGGAACAAAACATCTTTCTGCTTTAGTTGGTAACGTTCCATGATTAAGACAGTCTCTTTGCTCATTTTCTCTTCCAGCACCGTCATTGCAAGCAATATTCTCCTGGTTGATGAAATCATGCGTGCAGGCATGGCCTCTCTCAAAGGCTGAGCTGAAAGCACTCTTGAGGGGGGAGTGTATCTACCAGCTGTCTCTGAATCCAATTCAAGGCCCTTTTTTTCCAGCAACTTAGGTGAATTTTCAAACCAACTGAGGAGTAGATCTCTGCCTTTGGCCACTCACAGATGGAAACCTTTAGCTTCTGTGGAATCAGTTAATATTTATTTTATACATGCACTGAATGAATTCATCCGAAGTTAACTGTCTTTCTACCCAATAAACAAGTTCTGCTCTCTGTTTCGACTTCATCATTGTCAATAAATTTACACCTGTCTGTCTTTTTGGCCTCTGTTGTCAATAGCCTGTCCTGGCTTCCTCTCTGCACTGTTGGCAAGAAATTAAGAGTTAAGCTTTGTGGAAGGTGCTTCCCAGAAAGCTTGGCACCCCAGTTTCTACCTGGCAACCCTCCTTCCCGCCTGCTGCTGACTCTGTGGCTCAGTCATCGCTGCAAAAAAAGTGTGTTCTCTCAATTGTCTCTCAAAGACAATTGCAAAGGACAATCTGGACTTTGGCAATTGTTATGTGTCTTGCTCTGTCAGAAATTAATCCTGGTCTTCAGTAGCAGCCATATTTCCCCCTGAAAGATTATGAGATGACGCATTGCCGCCTTCAGGACAGCTGCTCAGGACAGTTGCTCAAACACCAGAAAGCAAGGTTTATTCTCTGCTTTTTTCCTACCTGCACAAGCACACTGCCCAGTGCCAAACTAGTCAAGTCATTCATCAAATGATACACATAATACAAGGATGTGATTTTTTAAAAGAACCAATAACTTCATTTTCTGTTTACTTTTTAGAAACTACCTAGCTCCTTATTAAATTCTATATGCCCTGCTTCACAAAAATGTATTCCACACTGCACAATTTCTTTTGACCCTGCACAAAATTGTCTCGCTGCGTGTTAGAATAAACCCTGCTGGGAAGTGTTATTGCTCACTTGGAAACACGTCTCGAAGGGAAGCGATCTGTCAGACTGCTGTGTTGCATGCAGAGGGCTGATGTCCTGCCAGACACACGCATCTTGGATCCTGTAGAAAAGGGACAGGGAATCTTTATCCCTCTCCATATTTTGACACTTAATTCCCATCAGCCTTGGGAGTTGTAGACCGACACCATCCTTGGAGGGTGGCAGGATCCCCATGGGGATGGAGCGACTATAAGGAAAGGTTGCAGCATTTGGGGCTTTTTACTTCAGAGAAATGGAGAGTTGAGACAACATGACTAGCGTCTAAAATGATGCACAGCATGGAGAAAGTGAATGAAGAAAAGCTTTTGCCCCTCATAACACTAGAACTGGTGGATATTTAATGAACCTGAATGTTGGAAGATTCAGGACAAAAGAAAGTGCTGCTTCAGGCAGTGCATAGTTAAACAATGGAATTTGCTCCCACTAGAAGCAATGATGGCCACCAAGTTGGATGGCTTTTAAAAAAAGGATTAAATTATTGGAGGATAAGGCTATCAATGGCTACTAGCCAAGATAGTTATGCTCTGCCACCATGGCTGGTGGAAACGTGCTTCCAAATACCAGTTGCCGAAACCCGCAGGAGGGGAGACTGCGCTTGTGCTCAGGTCCTGCTTGCAGGCTTCCCTTTGGGGCATCTGGTTGGCCACTGAGAACAGGAGGCTGGACTAGGTTGGCCACTGCTGGCCTGATCCAGCAGGCTGTTCTTATGTTCTGATGGTCACCCTGCACACAAAAGCCTTTGCTACAGTCTTTTACTTCAGAGGGGTTGGACTGGATGGCCTTACAGGCCCCTTCCAACGCTATGATTCTATGAAGTCAGGCCAAATAAGAAGGAATTGTATTTTTAAAGAAAGGAATATACAACAATTCTAATTGCAGCCTTTCCCCCTCAATTTTTAGCTGCCATGCCGTCTGCAGATGTGCGATGATGGCCTTTCGGCTTTGCATAAATCCGTTAATCTCCTTCCTCTTCTTTCATTTGCAAAAGGGGCTTATTATTGCAAATAATTCTTGCTGGGATGAAGACGACGCGTTGATCTGCACACGCACCAAAGCAGGGAGGGGGGAAATGCATGGAGGAAGGGTTTGGGGTTGTGTGTGTGTGTGTTTAAGTTTCCCGCGTGCTCCTTCCTTTGCTAACCCCGGAAGCGATTGCTTTCCTTGCAAAATCTCACCTGCTTTGCTTCAACCAAATCCACGGCGTGGGGAGGATCCGGCCGTGCCCTCCTCCCTGTGCGATGTGGGCTAGACCTGCCTTGTGCGGGGCGCTCTCCGCCTGCCTGATCTCCGCCTGGGCACTGGCCGGCAGCGGCTCCCACCAGCCGGGTGAGTCGCCTGGATTGTCCCCTTCCGCCTTCCACCTCCTGATCGCGGGCAGAAGAGTTTTCCGAGGCTGCTGTTCCCCCTTCTCGGTAGTCCTCATGCCTCCCCGTGTTGGAGAGGTTGCATGAAACGGGATCCAGCCTTACAAGGATGCTGTTAGAATTATTTGCTTATAGCCAATATTATAGCCAATATTAGACCTACTTAGTTGTTGTTATGTGCCTTCAAGTCGATTACGACTTATGGCGACCCTATGAATCAGCGACCTCCAAGAGCATCTGTGGTGAACCGCCCTGTTCAGATCTTGTAAGTTCAGGTCTGTGGCTTCCTTTATGGAAACAATCCATCTCTTCTTTGGCCTTCCTCTTTTTCTACTCCCTTCTGTTTTTCCCAGCATTATTGTCTTTTCTAGTGAATCTTGTCTTCTCATGATGTGTCCAAAGTATGATAACCTCAGTTTCATCATTTTAGCTTCTAGTGACGGTTCTGGTTTAATTTGTTCTAACACCCAATTATTTGTCTGTTTTGCGGTCCATCGTACCTGCAAAGCTCTCTTCCAACACCACATTTCAAATGAGTTGATTTTTCACTCTTTTCCGCTTTTGGGGGAAGCCATGGCTTTAAAGTGGTATAAGGTTGTGTACACACCATCCTTTTGAAGCACATTTCCCCCTCAAAGAATCCTAGTAACTCTCGTTTACTTCCTGCAGAGCTATAATTCCAGCGCCCTTAACTAACAACAGCTCCCAGGATTCTTTGGGGGAAGCCACATTCTTTAAATGTACTGTGTGTGTGCAGCTAAAAGCACTTTAAACATCTGGGGCAGATACCGCCTTTTCCTGCAGACACACCATTTGCACAGCACGTGGTTCCCTTTCCTCGTTTTTCAATGCTGGCCACTGATGTTTTTGCCGCTGATTTAAACCCTCCTCTCAGGCGTCGGAGCGGATGGCAATGTGGTGCGCCTGCCCGGTGGGGAACTCCAAATCGAGACCCGTTTCTTTGAGGGCACAAATGAAGACCAGGCCCTCCGGAAGGTGGAACCGTTCGTGATGGACAAATACCCAGTCACCAATAAAGACTTTCGGTAAGGATGTCAAATCCCACATCTGCTTGAAGCAGGCGGTGCTCCTGTGTGCATACGGGATTGCGACGATTCCTGCCTAATATATTTATTGACATTTCTTTTATTGTTACATTTATATCCTGCCTTTCCTCCAAGGAGCTCCAGGTGGATGCTGGGATCTAGGGATTCAGGTATAAGTTCTTGGTTTCAAAATATGTACACAATTTCCAACAGGGAGTTTGTGAGAGACCGGAAATACAAAACAGAAGCCGAGGGATACGGCTGGAGCTTTGTCTTTGCGGATTTGGTACCTGAAGATCTTAAGAAGAAAGTGACTCAGAGGCTGGAGGTAGGACCCAACCCTAGAGATGAAGAGTGTTTCTGGTGGTGTTTGCCACGTTTTCATCTGCTCTTGAGCCATTGGCAGAGCTTCTGTGATGTCACAGAATGTTCACAAGCTTTCTAAATCTGCTAAAGTGGATGGGTCAGTTGAAGAGTATTGGAAATGGCCGTTACTGCTGGGAAGGCAGACGTTTAGTTTTCCTAGGAAAACTTCCAGGAAGAGATAAATCAGGGGTTGCCGTCATGGCACCCATGGGCCTAATGCACCCTTGAGGTCTTTCCCGGTGCTCACAAAGCCTCCCACCCCTCACTCGCCGCTCCTCTCGGGGGGTCTTAGACTCATTACTTTTTTGGAAGCAGGGTCCCAGCAGGGTCCCTATGTCACCAGCATCCTACGAGCCAATCAGCATGAAAGGGGAGTGTGTTAGCCACTGAGAAGAGTCTTCGAACATGCTCCGTTGCTCTCTCCTGCTGATTGGAGCCAATCAGAGTGAAAGGAGGTGAGCCAGCCACTGAGAAGACTCTCAACAGTTATGCTGGGAAGGACTGAGGAGATGACGACGGAGAGCGAGCGAGTAAGCAAGTGAGGGGGCCTGGCTGTGAGGGGGCATAGCGTGACCATCATGACAGGACCCCACACTTCTGAATTTGCCACTGTGCTGCTGACTGTGTGTTTTCCAAGGCTCCGATTAATTCTGTTGGATCCAACTTTTACCCAGATCCGTTGGAAAAACAAACTATGCACACCTTCTCTTTCTATGACTCCAGGGGTGGGTGGGTTGGGGGTGATCTGAGGGGGTGGGGAGAGCAGCGACTGGGGGGTGTGCTCAGAAATCCAAATGTGCTCATGGGCCAAAAAACTCAGTGGGACAGAAATGGCATCTGCGCATAAATCATGTCACAATGTCCTTGGTCCTGCACAGGAGGGACAGAATCCCTTGTCGGAGTTCTGGCAGCAGACTGACAGACTCAGGGAATGAAGGCAGAGGTTTCTGCATTCGAAACGCATCTTGGGGAACAGGAGGATCAGGTAGCCAGAGGGACAGAGATGAAACAAGGCTTGGTTTGGTCAAGAGAAGGTCAGCCAGGGCTGTGTGTGCTCTGTGGCCCCTGCCGCAAATCAAGATTTCTGCCCTAGAATTCCCTAAAATCTGATCCAAGATATGGGGGATTATATATAACATCAGGCAAATGAGTTTGATTCCTCATTGTGTTTCATTTATTTTGTTTCTGGTTGGCATGGACCGGGGGGGGGGGAGTTAGGGCCTCCACACGACACTGTTGTTCTGCCCCCTGATTACTGGCAGCCTATTATTAAGCAACTCCTCCGGCTTTGGTGATTGCAGCAGCCGTTGATATAAAAGACCCATTCAAAGCATAGCTTTGGAACCATGAGGACTAGCAACTCCCCCCCTTTTAATGAAAGCTGAGGAAGGTGGACTCTTGAGGGTTTTCTGCACCATTCTGCTCCTTTTTCAGGATACCTTTAAGCAAGTTCATCTCCAAAAACAGGGGCCAAATGATTGTGATTTGAAGAGGGGGCAAGGTGCATCAGTGGCAATGGGATTTTTGCTTTGAACCCGTTTTTCTGTCTTTTTTCAGTCTGCCCCATGGTGGCTTCCGATCGAGAGAGCATTCTGGAGACAGGTGAGTCTTCCTTGGGCTCAGGGGAAAGTTCAACCTGTAATAGTAACAAAAGTGCTCCTGAAATGGTCTGTATTGGCATCCAAGCAAGGGTGGTCAAATGGGGGGTCAGCCGGAGCCCTCCAATCAGCATCGAGCCTATGGTGGCCCCTATAAGGCAGCGATGGGAAGGTGCATCCGGCCGGTGGGTCATATCCTTATCTTCCTCACCCCAACCTGTGGGTGGGACCACCTGCCTGTCAATCGCCTGACGTCATCATGACACCTCACCCCACACCAATTTGGGGTGGGAAGGGCTTTGCGTTTTAAAGCAATGGCTGCAGTCCTCAGCATGTGCCGGTGCTCTGTATGTTGGTTTGTTTGTTTTTTAACTGGTGTTGCTGGTTGCTGGTAGGCCTACTCAGAGAAACCCCCCTCAGCCCGCAGGTCCTGGATCCGGCATCAAGGACAAACTGGACTTCCCAGTGCTGCACGTGAGCTGGAACGACGCCCAGGCCTTTTGTGCGTGGAAAGGGAAGAGGCTGCCCACGGAGGAGGAGTGGGAGTTTGCCGCCAGGGGAGGCCTGGAGAGTACGTAAGCGAGGGGCTGGAAATCGCCTTGGCGACTCTGTTGGAACGTCGAAGCTGCGAAAAGAGCAGGTCAAGGGGTTGCAAAAAATGAAAAAAATCCAAACCAGCTGGCTCTGAACGGTTCCAGGCAAACTGTCAGAGACAGCATTGGGGTGGAGAGAGAACATGAGATTTGCAACTGCTTAGTGATTGCTGGCAACTGTTTTTGCACCCTGGATTCCTTTCAAGCAGCGGTGAGGAATAATTTGTTGGGCTGGTGCATGCTGAGAGCAGGCATGGCCAAACCCCAAAATGGGCTCTTTCTTTTCCTTTCACCCACTTCTCTCTCTCTCTGCCAACCCCTTTTTTCTCCCTGCCACCCAAGACAGCATGAAATTAGGCCAAGGGAGAAAGGGTTTCCCATCACTAAAGATGCCAAAGTCTTTATATATGAAGGCCAGCCCAACCAAATAGGCAGTACAGGTGCCAGCTTATTTTTTTGGGGGGGTGTCCCAGGTTAAGATTGGGGGAGATCCATAAGGAGGACCCTCCCCCTCCCTGCATAGTCACATGCATAATCTAGAGCAGGGAGTCTATCTGGTTTTTGCCAAGAGCCATTTTGACCGGCCCATGCAAAAAACAACAATTGGCTTTGTAATATTCCGACAGAAGAAGGGGCATGTGAGATTTCCACTGAACCTTCTACATCATTTTTTTATGTTCTCATAGAAAGGTTAAAATCACTGTTGCCCGATAGCCTGGTTTGCTAGGTGATATTTTGTGTGTGTGTGTGTGTGTGAGAGAGAGAGAGAGAGAGAGGTGATAAAACAGGCTGAAATGATTTGTTTCCTTCCCATTCTTTTGATAGACAGGTTGTATCCTTGGGGGAACAAATTCCTCGCCAACCGCACAAACCTCTGGCAGGTAGGAAAACGGGAGCTTATTGCGAGATTGTCATATTGCATCCTTTCCCCGACCTGGCGCCCTCCCGATGCTTTGGACTACGACTCCCAGCCCAGCCAGCTGTGCTAGGGAATAGCACGTTAGGGGATAGCAGGAAAGCAACTGAGAGTGAAAGAGCCCACATCCGAATGCCTTTCAGCTGTGGCGTGATCACACTTGGAACACCGTGTATGCTTCTGGCTGTTGCATCTCAAAAGGGATATTACAAAGGTGGGAAAGCTGTAGAAAAAGGGGGGGAACGAAAATGTTCACGGCGCTACGGCAAAATGCGGCAAGGTGTGAGGCTTTTTCATTTAGAAGAAAAGCAATTCATGTTTAATGCTTAAAGGCTCCTAAAGGGATTTACGGATATATTGATTATTATTTATTGAATTTGTATCCCCCCTTTCTCCAGAAGGAGCCCAGGGCGGCAAACATAAAGAAAACAATGGAGTAAGGTTTAGTTATTTATTAGTAGAATAATTGTATTGATTGTAGAAAATCTCTAAGCGGTTTACAGAAAAACGTTAAAATTATCAATAAAAACTAGTCATTAAAAACAATTGAAACAGCAATTAATGAAAAAGATTAAAACACGTTATTAGTTATTTAAAATATTTCTGTCTCGCCATTCTGTCCTAAAATAGGGCACTCAGGGCGGCTCACAGAAAAATCATACACAATAAAAATACAGAAAAACATATCAGCATCTGCATATCTGGCTAGGTTTGCCGAGACAAAAAGGTCACACAGACGCAGAAAAGAGAGTCCCTGCCCTTTAGCTTCCAGTCTGAAAAGACAACACAAAAGGGAGATGGAAATGAATGAACCCTGATGCAAGTTGCTCAAGATGTGACAGTGACGTAAAAAGTCGCCTGTGGTTGCATCGGCCTGGATTCGTAAGCCAATGCACCTGTGTTGCTGGCTGTCTTCTGTGCTTTGATGCGGAACTGCCAGCTCTGTGCCTCATTAACAGGAGATGCCTTAAGTGCTTTTGCAAGGCCAGCCGTCACATCTTGCCGCTCTGAAGTGCTTGTGCCACATGATCCAAGTGATGCCAGTGCCCTGGGATCTCTTCCAGGGCGCGACGCTGCAGTTGTGCCACCCCTAGGAATTCTGGGGTGATTGTTCATCCCTGTGAGTGCGCATTTTCCCTTTCTTCCTGCAGGGCAACTTTCCCACTGCCGACTCGGCAGAAGATGGGTACCATGGAGTTTCCCCGGTGGCTGCGTTCCCTCCTCAGAACAGCTACGGTAAGGAAAGGTCTCCCCCTCGGGGACTAGATGGGGCTAGGCTGGACCACGCCCTTAAAAATCGAATCAAACCTTTGAACCAATTCTTCTTTGGTTCCCAATTCTTTTTTTTTTTTGTCTCTGTGTGTGGGCTTATTTCCTTGTTCGTACAGCTAATCTGTCTTATATTCAGCCCACGAGAAATGTTGGCAGTCTCTCGCATGTAGATTCTGATTATCCGTTACCAGTCCTGTACTTTGAATCTCCACTCCTGGCGAATGAGCACTTTTGTTGTTGTATCTGAACACGCACAGAGTGCATTTTTCTCCCCACTGAGCAGCCACAGACAGACCCTGCACCCCTCAGCTTCTAGGGAGCCAAGTGTGTATCTTCAAGGAGTCTAACCACTG
Organism: Rhineura floridana; assembly: GCF_030035675.1. NCBI lineage: Eukaryota > Metazoa > Chordata > Lepidosauria > Squamata > Rhineuridae > Rhineura > Rhineura floridana. Next base: position 1,254,845 of record NC_084500.1, on the reverse strand, counting down.
GCTGTTGCTGTATCCCAGGGTTATATGACCTGCTAGGAAATACTTGGGAATGGACGGCCTCGGAATATCGCCCAAAGGGACCTGCCTCCCGCCAGCCCACTCAGGAGATGCGAGTCCTGCGGGGAGCATCCTGGATTGACACGGTGGATGGCTCAGCCAATCACAAGGCTCAGGTTACAACAAGGTAGGTCAGCACCTGGGCATCTTATTGTTTTACTAGGGGCTGCGCTCCTGGTTGCTTTGCTCGCCAACCCTGCCTGCTGTCACCAGAGCCCCCCCCATCCCCCATAGGGGGTGCCAGAGCTCCTCCGTCTCATCCCTCCCCCACAACACAGGGGGCACCAGAGCTCCCCACCTCAGTCCCCGCAGGGAGACCCAGAGTTTCCTCTGCCTCAGCCCCCACACCAAACCACAGGGGAAGATTTTGTGTTTTTTTTTTAATTTCACAAAATTTACATACCCCTTAAGTGTAGAAAACCTCTAAGCGGTTTACAATTTAACCGTTAAGCTAAGTTGTGAAAGAAAATAATAGTTCTTGCAGGCTGGGTCATTCTCTCCCCTGCTCTGTGCTGGCCAAGTTTGATAGGTGGTAAGTCCCGGGAGCAGAAATTTTCTTGGTATAGCAACCACCCCAATCCTTAGTGCAGGCTTTGGGGTAAGCTGTTAACCGCCTGTGGAGAAATCCATTCATGCCTGGGGTATCCTTTTACTGCGGACAGTTTTCCATCTGCTGAGAGCAAACAGTTTTTGGCGTTTGACGGTCTGTTGGGGATATTTATATCCATGTATATGGATATTGTTTATGTATTTTGCTTTGTAAAGTAATTTGATGTTTTTTATTGTACCTTGTGTGCTCTATTATAAACCGCTTTGAGATCTTTTAGATAGTAAGCAGTCTATAAATGGAAATAATATTATTATTATTATTATTGTTATTAACAACAGTTCATTGGGGTTCATCAGAAAAGCCCGGCTGCTGGATCAGGTCAAAGGGGGCCCATCTAGTCCAGCAGCCAGGCCTCACGGGCCAACCAGATGGTCCACTGGGAAGCCCAGAAGCAGGATCTGGATGCAACAGCAACTCTCCCTCCTGTGGTTTCCAGCAACTGGCCAGCTTAGCCAACAGCCAAGGATGATGGGAGTTGTAGTCCAACAACATCTGGGGAGCCAAGGTTGAAGAACAGTGCAGTCTGAAACCCTCGAGAGCTGGCTTCCGTCTCTGAAAGCATGTGACTTCCCCCAAGGAATCATGGGAACTGTTACAGGGGTTGAGAGTTGATAGGTCTGTGAAGGGCAGAACCACAGTTCCCAGGATTCTTTGGAGGAAGCCATGCATTTTAAAAGGTATGGTGTAGACCTACCTTAGTCTGACTCAGTACAAGGCAACTTCCTATGAAGGGATCTTTGTTCCTTAGGATGGGGAACACCCCGGACTCTGCCTCTGACAACCTGAGCTTCCGCTGTGCTGCCAGCCTCACCAAGCAGCGAGCCAAAGGAGCCGTGAGGGAGAAAACTGAACTCTGAAGATGCCACTTTTCCAAAAGGACACGGATCCTTCCTCCTGTGGAGAGACCAGCCATCCCACTCTTTTCTCGGGAGGAAGCTCATGAAAAACGAGATTTCAGAAGGGCTGAATCGGTGCTACAAGGTTGAGCCAAAGCAACTCTCCCCAACCTGGTGGCTTCCAGATGGTGTTGGACTTCAACTCCTAGTAGCCCAAGCGGCCAGCAAAATAGCCAAAGGGCAGCTGTGATAACGGGAGTTGGAGCCCAGCGATGGCTGGAGGGAACGAGGTTGTGGAATGTGGAGATCAGACAAGGGCAGGGAAGCTTTTCCAATCTGAGGGCCACCTTCTCTTCTGGGGGCCGCATTCCAGTGGTCGGTGGGGCCAGAGGCAACAGTGGGTGGAGCAATTAATGTAACTTTTACCTTTGCACAGTAGGCTAGTTTCTACACCCACCCCCTCCCAAATCCTGCATTTGGGTAAGCAACAGGCATTATCCGAGTTTGTGGACATATCCCAGGCAAAGACACTAACAGATTGCAACTCGGGCAACGAGGGGTGTGGTCTGGGGAGAATTCCAAGGGCCAGATGGAGAGGTCTGGAGGGCTGCATTTGGCCCCCAGGCCTGAGGTTTCCCACCCTTGAGATTGAACTTGGGGCCTTTTGTGTGCCAAAAATGGGCTCAGGTGCGTCCAAACGGTTTGGAGCAAAGTGGGTCTTTCCAGACCGGCATCCAGGTGTGGCCAGGAAAAATACAGCAAGCAGCCTGTGAGGGCGAGAGCCCTGCTTCCAACCCCAAAAGGGGATCTGCCGCCGTAGCAGAGCTGGCAAAGGGCCCTCTCTGCTTCAGACGTAGAGAGCCGCTGCCCGTTCGAATGGGCCATGCTAAGCAAGCTGGGTTGACCCGGATGCAATGTTCATCACCTGAGGCCCTTCTCCGTGTGCTCCCTCTGAGGGAGGTGCAGAGGGCAGCTGTGTGAGAACAGGCCTTCTCAGTGGTGGCCCCCATTTGTGGATTGCTGTCCCCAGGGAGGCACCATCACTGCCAGTTTTGAGGCATCAGGTAAAAACATTTTTATTCACCCAGGCCCTTGATTTCCTGTTGTTTTAAGTCAACTGGATCTTGTTTTTATGTATCTTGTGAATATTTCAGGAGGTTTTTATTCTTGTTTTTATATCTGTTTGCAATGTCTGTAAGTCTGTTGGAGTTTCATTTTAGGGGGAAAAGAGCACCTAATAAATACAACCAGTAATAATAATCTGGGGACCTGAGTTTGAAGAACGCTGCCCTAAGCACACGCGATTATTTTCAGAAGCAAGATGTCACCGTGTGATAAATAAATAAAAGCCCGTCGAATAAATAAAGCACATTTATTGATTCTTAAAATAGATGGTATGAGCGGGGGTTTTTTTATGAAAAGCAATCCCTTCCCAATGCACAGAGTCGCCTCGCCCCCTGAGCTAACTTGGGCCAACACTAGAGCCTCTTCTCTGTTATTCTTTGGTATTAGGTTAATCAGCATTCCCCCCCATACACACTTTTCCTCAGCCTTGCTTGACAGACGCTTTGCATTGCGACACAGACATAAAGGGGCAGTTACATTCTAGAGTCTGGCAGGTTAGCTGGAGGAGGCGGAGGCACAATTCTGGTCCAGTATCTCAAGCACTGGCCAAACAGATGCCTTCAGGAACCCCAGAAGCCAGACTTGAAAGCCAGAGCCAGTCCCTCACCACCACCCCGTCCTGTTGCTGTTCCCCAGCATCTGGTATTCTGAGGTAGACTGCCTCTGATGCTGGAAGCTCAATCCATCTCTCCTGGCTAACGGCTGTTAGAAACCTCTCCTCCTCCATGAATTTGTCTGGTCTTCTTGTGACAGTGAATTCTGTATTTATAAGATGTTTGAGGGCCTCTGGACTCCTTCCAGGAGAGCGGCTTCTCTGCCTCCTAAGTAGCCATACGCCGAGAGAGGAGACTACTTCACTTGTTGAATTTCTCCAGAGACCCTGTTGAACTTCTTCCTGTCATGCAACTTTTTATTGAGCTTTAATGCCTTGGGTTTACCACTTGTTGGAAATATCTTGTGTCCCAGCATATATCACCCTGCATTCTTTTCTTCTATCACCTGCCCTTAGGATGGGGGAAGCTAGCAATTGTAATGACTTACTTTAACAAATCAAGGGAAGGGAATAAACACAAAATTGTGCAATATAAGTTTCTAGGTAGCTGCTATCTTTATGATTTCGGTGAGTCTCAGAGTGTTTAATTAGGAAAGTGTATATAATGAGACCATGTGGTATAGTGGTTGGTTTGCCAGACTAGAACTGGGACGATTTGGGGTTCAAATCTCCCACGCGGCTGTGAAAGTTCACTGGGAGATAGCTTCCCCTAATCTACCTCGCAGGGTTGCAGGGAAGATAAAAAATGGTGAGTGGGCGATGTAGCTGAGCAACTTGCAGGAAAGATGGGATCTTTAAAAAATGTAAATAAATAACAGCATTTTGCCTTAGCTATTCACACATTAGGAAGCTTCTCCCCACCATCAATGTGTTTGAACTCAGGAGAACTCTTCCTCTGCCGCTAAGCTGAGCAGGATGGCTTTGGGGGTGTTTTCAAAGAGAGCTGCCCGGTTCTGAGCTTCACCCTTCTTCACCCAGTGGCCGTAGATCCGGAAGGCGCAAGCATCAATCAGTTTGCGGACTGGCTTCAGGCCGTAGGGATCTCGCTGCATCACGTCCCTGGTGATCGGCTTGACATTGCGGTAGTTGAGGTAGATCCGTACCGATGCCAGGACGGTCAAGCAGATGACCTGGAAGGGAAGCCAAACAGTTCCAGGAATGTGCAACGACAAGGGCTGCTAGCTGGTGCCAGATCATTGCATTGAATATTGGACCATGTTCACATCAGACATTTATTCCACTTGAAACAGCCAGAGAATCCTGGGAAGTGTTTGTGAAGGGTGTTGAGAGTTGTTAGGAGACCCCCTTATTCCCCTCACAGAGCGACAGTTCCCAGAGTGGTTTAACAGTCAGTCCCTCTTCCCAGGGAACTGTAGAATTGTACTATGAATGGAATAGGGGTCTCCTAACAAAATCTCAGCACCCTTCGCAGATGACCCTTCCCAGGATTCTTTGGGGGAGGCCATGATGGTTTAAAGTGGAATCCGTGGAATAAATGGCTGGTGTGAATGTGGCCAACAACTTGTCTTTTCACTGATGAATCAATATATCAATTTAGCTTATTTGAAATTATCTTCAGTGTTGCTAATGATGCTTTGGGGGTAAAAAAAACACAACTCGTTGAGATTTGGCTTCTACGGAGGACAGTCGCACCACAAGTTGAAAGCAATGATTACTAGTCATGATGGCTAAATGCTACCTCTGGGATCAGAGACATTATTAATTATTTAATTAAGAATTAATTACATTTCTATTTTTTCTCCCAACGGAGCCCAGGATGGCAAACAATACAATTAAACAACCCAAAGTATATATACAAATGCAATAAATAAATAAACTACTGACTACCGCACACTCGGGCCACCTCGTAATGGTAAGGTCAGCTCACAACCTCGCACCCCGCAACTTCTAAAGAATTTCTAAAGTGCCCTAAGGATGAAACAGAAAAATGGAACCCTCTTCTGCAGGAGAAAACTTGAGGACCCAGGGGACAGATATCTGCAGAACGGCTGTGTTTGCCCCATCACTGTCGGAGGCAGTAAATGCCAGTTGCTGGAAATCTCGAGTGGGGAGAGTTGCTCTTGCGCTGAGGTCCAGCTTGCAGGCTTCCCATATTGGGCATCTGGTTGGCCACTGGGAGAACTGGATTCTGGACCAGATGGGCCCAGCAGGGCTCAGCTGATACCCTTACCCGGAATTTCCGGAAGGGGCTGAAATGTCGGACTTCCTCCACGTCATACTGCTGGAAGAACGGGTGGGTGAGAGCATCCTCCACGGTGTAGCGGTTCTGTGGCTTCACCACCAAGAAGCGGGTGATCTGTAGGTGGAAGAAGAATTGGTTCAGCTGCAGAAAGACAGATGCTGACCTGACGCGGGGCCTGAGCAAAATTTGGGATCTACCACCCCAGTCTGAGCTCACCAGCCACGGATCGTGGCCTGACACATACTTGACAGCCAAGCTTCGAGGACCTTTTGGTCACAAATTGCGTGGCTCTCGAACAAGGTGTCAGACTTGGGCTTTAGAGGTAACAGGCACTTCCAGACTGCCACTGTTTTCAGGTGGGATTTAATCAACCGCATTCTGGCAAATTCAGGTTCTACAATTAAAATTCTAGCATTATGAAAGTAAAAGGGAAAAAACTTCTCGAGTCAATTTCTGCATTCTGTTTGTAATTTTTCTGACCTTATCATGTCCCCCTTAGTGGTCCTTTCCTAGCCAAACTCTGTAGCGCTTAGGAAGGTGCCCTCACCCCCAACTTCAGAAGCCTCAGTACTTCCCCCTGAAGACCTGGACATAGAAAGCTGCCTTAAACTGAGTCAGAGCAGAAGAAGCTAAGAACCTGCTGGATCAGGCCATCTCGTCTGGCAGATGGCCCCATGGGAAGTCCACAAGCAGGACCTGAACACAAGAGGACTCTCCCCTCCTGCGGTCTCCAGCAACTGGTATTCCGAAACATGCTACGTCTGGCCATGAAGGCATTGCCATCCTGGCTAGTAGCCATTTGTAGCCTAGAATTGGTTCATCTGGCCCAGTATCCTCTACACCACTGCAAATCTTCAACCTTGGGTCCTCGGATGTTGTGGGACTACAACTCCCATCATCCCCAGACAGCATGGTCAGTGGTCAGGGATGATGGGAGTTGCGGTGCATCAGCATCTGGGGACCCAAACATTGAAGAACACTGCTTTGCACTGACTGTCATCAGCATGCATGCAAGGTGGGGGCTCTATTATTTATTTATTTGATTTATATCCTGCCCTTCCTCCCAGCAGGAGCCCAGGGCGGCAAACAAGGCACTAAAAACACTTTAAAACATCATAAAAACAGATCTTAAAATACATTAAGACAAAACAGTGTTAAAAACTTTTTAAAAAAGGGTTAAGAACATTATTAAAAAACATATTAAGCAATTCTGACACAGACACTGAGCTGCACCCCCTTCAATCCTCCCGCTTGAAACGCCACCGACCAAGTCCTTGACAGTGTCCGACTGATCGTCCCACTCCGGGGAGCCAAACTTGTAGTCTCCGTTCATGATCATCCTCAGCATCAGCATCTGTTTCCGGTGCCAGAAGGGGGGCGAGCCAGCCAGCAGGGTGTACATGATGACCCCCGTACTCCACCTGAAACAAGCAACCCCCACCCCTTCAGTCATCAGGAAACGTCTACATCACCTAACACTGATTTTTTGTATACAGTAATGCCTCAGTTAACAAAGCAGAGCATTCCTGGACATTACAAGTTCTGGTGTTACGAGAAAAATGTTTCTCTGTCCATTCACTCCATGCCATGCATCATTTTATACAACTTCTGTCATGCCCCCCTCATTTGCTTTTTCTCTACACTAAAAAGCCCCAAATTGCACTAAATATATTGATTTTCAATTGTATTTCTATCACTTCTTTATTTCTAATATTGTATTTTGTTGTACAATTTGAATTCTATAGAAATCATGCAGCGTCTAGCACAGAGCATCACAATTGCTTCAAAAGGCAGAAAAAGCATTATGTGGTCTGTCAAGACCCTCACCAATTTTCAAGTGATCCATGAGGGGGGAAAACTTGGGGAACCACTGAAATAGAGGATTCCTTCAAATCTGAGGGCCCTCTGTCAAGCAGGGCGTAAGGCCATCCTATTATTACATATTGCAATTGCAAATAGTAATGCTTGTTTAAGGAATGAATTACTCTTCCACCAATTAATATTGAAATCATCAACATATTTCCACCACTGAAGATGCTTTATGGAGGAACTCAGATTAAAAAAAAATGGGATGCAGAAACAACGTGGTCTGAAAGCCATGCAAACTGAAGAGTGGATGAGAATGAAAGAATTATTATGCATTCCAATGGCTCCCCACCCCCCAGTGATGAGATATAGACTGGCACATGGTTTGGCTTACATGTCAACTTCCTTCCCGTAACCTAGATGGTCTGGATCCATGGAACATTCTAGTATTTCAGGAGCCAAGTAGCCAGGAGTTCCACAGATCTCTGCAAACACAAAAGCAGTAAGAAGTCGCATCTGTTGCTCCACCCACTTTGGCCTGTGGCCCTGCCCACTCCTGGCATGTGACCCCTGGAAGGTTTGCCCATAAGGGCTCAAAAATGTTCCCTGCCCCTGATCAGCTTCCCAATTTACTATATTTGGGGGGGACGGGACGGGATGCATCCTCCAGAGCCACTCCCCCCCCCACTACAGTTTCCAATATTTGCAATGAGCCTGTCGTGCCACCTTTGAGTTTTTCATCTCCCCGCAGCTGACAGGAGAAGCCAAAGTCAGTCAGTTTGATATTCATGTTATCGTCTAGTAGGATGTTCTCCGGCTTGAGGTCTCTGTGGACAATATTCATGGCATGGAGGTACCGTATGATTTCCAGAAGGGCACGCATGATCTTTCTGCAGGCAGACAGAGCGAGAGAGAGAGAGAGAGAGAGCAGGGTCTCTTTTCAGCGAAAGGGAACCGTCCAGAGGAGCAGGCGAACATTCCTGGCCCTGATTCCCCTGCAGTGGCATTAAGCATGCATGGATGGATAGATCAATCGGGTTAGGATGGAAAGATCTGTCACTGTCGGTTCTCTCAGTTTCTCATTTTTCCAGTTTTAAATTTAGTTCTCCACATTTCTGCAACAATTTGCATTGTTGTTTTTTAATCCTCATTAAAATTTACCAGCATTTTAGCATGAATTTCTCCTAGTAAACACATTTTTACATGCAGTTTTTGAGTAAAGCATACTTTTTTTGCAAGCCATTTCCCCTAATACAATGCATTTTCGTATATTATTTTCACAAATATATTCATTATTGTGAAAACTTTCCCCTAAGTATATGTATTTTTGTAAAACCCGCTTGGCTGTAGAACTGCCTTGCAACATTTGGAGAAGTGCGGATTTCAAAGGACAGCTGCGTTTCAGTTCTGACATTGTTTCAGAAAATGCAAATTTGACAGATTTGCCTTTAAATGTGAATGGGATCAAATTTCTCCCCCATCCCTAATTAGGGGCAGCTAATGTGGTGCCCTCCAAATATTGTTAGAATACAACTTTCATCACCCCTGACTGTTGGCCATGCTGTGCGGTAGGCCAGTGTTATTGCACCCCCCTTTTTACTTCTACGTGAGGTTAAAATCGAGGGGGTTGAAATGCCTTACCTGGTTTCCTTCTCACTTAAAGTCACCTTCTCTGTGAGATAATCGAAAAGCTCCCCTCTCCTCATTCTGCATTGAGGGAGAGAAAAAATACATTAAAAATAGGCTCTGGCTGGTCTATGACCGAAATAAATTTTATTCATTCATTCATTAAAAATAGGCTGAAGAGGAAGAAGAAGAAGAAATCAGCACTCCTACAACTTCTAGTATATATCTTCCTGGCATTCTTAAAATCTCAGCTTTTTTTAAAAAAGCGTCTAGTCCTCATGGTTTAAGAGAGTGGATATGGCCTAGCAAGATCTCAGAAGCCAGGAGTGTGCCATGCAAGAATCCCACAGTTGGGATAGCTAACTGAATCACTCCTGAGAATTACAATTTCTATCACAAGAATGAATGTGTCAGGCCCTTTACATTCCTACAAAAGAAGAATTAAGCTCACTTTCTGTATCAAGTGACTTCAAGGTGAGTCATCCTTCTAGGCGTGCCTTCCTATAGGAAGGAGAAAAGCCAAGGGCCACAACTCAGAGAGAGTTGCAGCAGAGACCCTCCTCTGCCTCTGCATTGGGACTGACTGAACTAACTGCAGAGTAATTCCGTTGTGCTCTTACATTGCAAGCAACTGCATGACCCAATCACATCCACTGCAAAAGTGGGACAGAGTCACCTCCTTGACCACAACTTTACGGGGGCTGATTTTAAGAGGGCCAGTTTTTATTGTTTTTTAAAATTGTTTTATTTTATGTACAGTGCCATGTACACTTGATGACACTATATAAAGAACTAACTAAGCTCTGAGCAGTGAATTGTCCACAGAGGAGGGGCTCACAGAAGCCTTTAAATGGTGAATTTAAGTTTCCGTGGCTGGTAGTCTGAGAATCACTGCTCATCCCCTTCATACATTACAGCTTTAATCAGTCTTTGCATTCCTTCCTGGAGTCTTTCTTCAAATGTGTAATGATTGGTATAGAAAGCCCTTAACGGCTTGCATCCCCTTTACTTGTGGGACCACCTTGCCCCATGGGTGCCCACTCCTTGAGCCCTTAGAGCTGCAGAACTGGCCCTGTTGCTGGTGCTGCATAATACTTGTTCCTCCCTTGTAATAAATCGTTCTAGTCTATTTTTATGATGTTTTACAGTGTTTTTAGTGCTTTTGTTTGCCGTCCTGGGCTCCTACTGGGAGGAAGGGTGGAAGATAGATAGATAGATAGATAGATAGATAGATAGATAGATAGATAGATAGATAGATAGATAGATAGATAGATATAGAGTGGCAGCACCTGCTCTTTGGAACTCTGTGCCTCTTGACATCAAGCACGTGCCTTCGCTGTATTATTTTCAACACTTGCGTAAAACTTTTTTGTTGAGGCAAGCCTTTCCAGACACATAGATGTTGATGTATTTTAATCTTTTTAAATCTGTTGCTGTTTTAATTGTTTTAAACGTCTTAAATTTAATTTTTTTTGGTAAACCACTTAAGAGGTTTATTATTTTGTTTACAACCAAGCAGTAATATAAATTTTGTAAAATAAATAAATGGGCTGATGTAAACAGCAATTTGGGTCTGAACCTTTCACTTCCTCAAGGGCTGTTTAAAGCAGGCACTCTGCTGGCTATTACACATGTCCAGGCTGCCTAAAAATAGACTTCACGGATCTGTGACAGCCGCAGAGGACCAGCAGAGGCCTCACCAAAGGTTACAGGGAAATCTGAGGAAGCTCCATGGCAGAGGGGCAGGGAGACGGGGGCAGAGCTGTGTCTCCCGGATTGCAGGGGGTGAGTAGCAATGAACACAAATGATCAGACAGACTGGGGCAGGATATAGGTGTACCCAGATGAAGTTCCCTGTTTCACACTGCAGCCAACCAGATGCCTTTGGGGAGCCCACAAGTGGGGCATGACAGCAACCGCCCTTCCATGTTGTTCCCTGCCCCCCGCAGCATGTCCTCTTCAGGGATAGGCTGCTTATGTACATGGAGGTTCCATTTAGCCATCATGATTAGCAGGGACATAGGACGCTCGAATTTAGTGACTCCAATGAGCCACTGACTGGTTTCTCCTTCTCCGTGGGTTTGTCTCTTTTTGTCTGAACTAGACAGATGGACTTTTGGTCTGATGCTGCAGGGCTTCGATGTCAAAATAGGCAATCAATGAATGGGGCAACTCGAGCCTGTCTGTAGGTGAGCGGCAGCATTTTTCCTACATGAAGTTTCCAAACCATTTCCAAAAGCAGCCCCACATTATACACGGTGCAGTCTTCCAGCCTGCGAGTCCTCCTAGCACGCATGTCAGTGGCTACATTTATCTCTCTTTAGGTAGGACGTGTTGGTCGAAACCACTGGTACTTACAGGTCAAACACCAGGAAGAAGAAGGTGTGGGATTCAAAGCTGTCCTTCAGCTGGACTGGGAAACAAAACATGATATCTTAGCAATGTGGGATCACGTTTCAAGCACCCACTGCCTCCGCAAACAAGATGTAAACTTGTGCTTGAAAGCTGAACTGGGTTGGGAAGGCACCTGAGAGCTGTTCATAGTTCTATACCACTTGTTACGCCTTTCCTTAAAAATGCCCTAGGATCTCTAGATAGAAATCTCTGTGGATATCCAACTCAAGATCAACATGCAAAGCTGCTTTAAACTGATTCAGACCCATTGGCTCCATCTAGGCCAGTGTTTACTCTGCCGGCTCTCCTGGGTTGGAGTCAGAGGGGAGTATTTACCATCACCTGCTATCCCAGGCCAAATAACTGGAGATCCCCAGGAATGAACATACAACCTTTTGAATCCAAAGCATGTGCTCAAGCTCTGAGCCATGCCCTCCCACAAATCACACTCTTGTAGTCCCTCTATGAATGACAGCAGAATAATCACCCGGACTGGCTCTGTTCTTAACAATTGCATTGCCCAGAAGCAGATTCTGCTTGGCTGGTTGGTTGGAACTCAACTTTATAAACATGGTGGAGAACTATAAGATGCATGTGTTCAGGATAAGACTCAGCCAAGAAATGGATTTATACTCCCCACCCCCCAGGATCAGCTAGGAGCAAGAGAGTGGGACAGCTGTGGCCTGCCAGATGTTGCTGGACTCCAATTCCCATCAGCCCTGAATATTGGGCATGCTGGCTGCTGGGAGATGGACTGGACAGGTGTCCCTAAACGATTTAGGCCCCAAATATCCAAAAGACCATGGCCGTCCCTACAAACCTTCTCGGGTGTAAAGATCTGCAGAGGGGGCTCTTTAGAAAGCTCCACCACCCTCACAAGTGCGAGGGATGGTGGCTGAAGGGGAAAGGGCTCTCTCTCTGGTAGCCCCTAAAGTTGTGGCACTCCATCCCCCACAGAGGTGCATCGAGCATCCTCATTGTGCAGCTCTCATCTCTGCCCAGGACTTTGGCCGTTAAAGGTCTTTTGTGGGACTTTTTGCTGAATTTATGCTGCTCTGTTCCTACTGGAACTGTTTTATGTGTTTTTATAATTGTCGATTTTATGGGTGCAATCCATCCTGGGCAAGCAAGAAATCTTATAAATAAACAAACCAATAAATACCGTCTTGGAACAGATGTTGTGATCATAAAAGGAGAGCAAGAAACCTTTCCCTGTGGTGCTTGTAAATGTTGGAAATGCATGCTTGGTTGTTTTTTAAAAAATTCATCCCAGAGTGACTCAGCAAGGTCAGCTCAAGACATTTGCTGCCGGAGGCAAATGGCTCAAGGACTTTAGCTAATCAGCATTAAATGGAAATGGACTGCCTTCAAGTCAATCCCGACTGATGGCAACCCTACAAATAGGGATTTCATGGTAAGCGGTATTCAGAGGGGTTTTTCCATTGCCTCCCTCTGAGGCTAGTCCTCCCCAGCTGGCTAGGGCCTGCTCAGCTTGCCACAGCTGCACAACAGCCAGCCCCTTCCTTGTCTGCAACTGCCAGCTGGGGGGCAACTGGGCTCCTTGGGACTATGCAGCTTGCCCACGGCTGCACAGGTGGCAGGGCACGTAACCCCTGAGCCACTCCCTGTGGGGGTGATCTTTAGCTGGCCCTTGACACCCAGGAGACATGAGCGGGGATTTGAACTCAAAGACTCTGGACTCCCAGCCAGGATCTCCTCCCCACTGTGCTATATCAGCATTAAGAGACAGGAAAACAGGAAGCTGCTTTATACCTTACGCAGACCATTGGTTCATCTAGGCCAGTAATGTCTACCCTGACTGGCAGCCACTCTCCAAGGTTTTTCAGATAAAAAGTCTCTCTCAGCCCTCCCAGGAAATGCCGGGGATTGAATCCTTGGAACCTTCTGCATGCAAAGCAGGTGCTCTGCCACTGAGCTATGGTCTTTGCCCAAAGAACAAAGTATGATTCTAGTCCTCATGGTTCTGAAGAAAGGGCTGATTTAAATAAGAAGTTGCCTTATACGGTCACAGACATTTGGATAGCTCAGTAATATCTACCCTGACTGGCAGCAACTCAGACTGGGGACATTCCTGTCTCTTCCTGCAGACTGAACCTGGGACCTTCTGCATGAAAAGCCAAGAATCATCCCCAAAGCAGAATTTTCTGCATTCTAATGAAATTACCATTCCTTGGGTCTCTCAGGGTGGGGGGAGCAGGCATGGCAATTAAGTCAGCGTAGACATAAGGGTCAACATTTTGACAATAAAAAGCAGAACATCCAAATTGCTCTCCGTCCGCCATCAAATATGCAATATACTGAATTAAGTAACTGAGAAATTGTCATCATTTCAGACGACTTAAAATCTCTGCCTCTTAGTAGTTCTGGCTCCAGAACTAACAGATCTTTGGCTTGGCTGATCAACTCTGCACGTGTCTAGTAAACCTCCCAAGCCAGAGCCTGTCAACCCCTTGCTGAGAAAAACTCAGCTGGAATCAGCTCAGGAATGGCAAACGGGTCCCAGAAATCTGCTCACAGTAACTGCCTCTAGCAAATACTGGGAAGCAAGCAGTGGCCTTCAGGAACTGGAAACCTTTTCCCAGGGGGAGTGCACCTTCCTCCTTAAGTATTAGCCTGTAGCTTACGCTGTAACGCTGATTCATCAGCAAATTGAAAATACGATATCTGGAGGAGTGGGCATGGGGGCGGTGCAGGGGCTGTATTTAGAGCAGGGTGTGTGTGTCAAATGAGAACACAATCTCTTGCTGGGAAGAGAACTCTGTGGGCTGTGAACAGCCAAGGAAAGCCAAACGGGATTTTGTGACAGGGACATTTAACTCATGTGCACAGAAAATGTCAAAGGAACAAGGATGTTCACAAGAGCGCCAGCGTGGTATAGTGGTTAGAGTGTTGGGCTATGACTTGGGAGAGACCAGGGTTTGAATCCCCACTCGGCCGTGAAACTCGCTGGGTGACCTTGGGCCAGTTGCTGCCTCTCAGCCTAATCTACCTCACAGGGTTGCTGTGAGGATAAAATGGAGAGGGAGGAAATGTACATCACCTTGAGCTCCGTGGAGGAAATGCTGGATATAAATGTAACAACACTACAATATCCTGGGCCAAAAAATTATCCCCTCCCCATGCTTCATCAATTAATAAGAATAGAAACCGCAGCTGAGAATGATTAAAGGGGGAGATAATTTTTGAGGGAAATGAGTGGGGTGCAGTTTTTTTGTCACACTTATTTTTGAGGTGGCTGCAGGGTGTCCTTTCTTCCACAATACAAATCATCTCCTGCAGCCTCCCTGGCTGGTTGTGCTTCAAACAAAGCCCAGGGGAAGATGACATGAAATAAACGCCTCTCATGGGGATTTTTTCAGACCACCAAGGAGCAGGCAGCTAGGGAGACTGCAGATCAGGAAGCATGGGCAGCTGGGGGAAGCCTCCCCAGGTACCTGCACTTCAATGAAGACCGAGGGGAAGACATAATAAAATAAACTACTCCCCAAGGGACTTTTTCAGATCAGCAAGTGTGGGCATCCGGGGAGGCTGCAGTTCAGGAAGCATGGGCAGCTGGGGGAAGCCTCCCTAGGTACCTGCACTTCAATCAAAACCAAGAGGAAGACATCATGACATAAACTCCTCCCCAAGGGGCTTTTTCAGATCCAGAAGCAGTGGGCAGCCAGGGAGGCTGCAGAGCACTGGAAAAACATTTACAAGAAAGATACACAGAGGCATTGTCACTCTTGGCCACTTCGCAACAATAGGGTAAGTTCAAAACCCCACAAATTCTAAAGAAATCTTCAACTGCTCTGAGAATGTAAGTCACTGAATTTCAGGAGAAGAAAACCTGAGAAATTAGAGGACAGATTTTAACACAGTGCTACTTTATAATCTAGAGATGCAACACTAGCCAGGATGGCTGCGCACTAGCGTCAGGATGGGAAGCGGCATGCCTCTGAAAGCCAGCAGCTGGGGATCACAAATGGGGAGGACCTTGTTGTGCTCAGGCCTTGCTTTGCCTGTGGCTCCCCAAGGGGGTGTCTGGTTGGCCACTGTGAGAAGAGGGGGGGGCAGATGGTTCCTCCTGTGGCCTCATCCAGCAGGACTCTCTTTATGATCCTACACTGTGGATTTGCCCCAGTTTCTGAATGCCAACAGCAAATTCTGCCATTTTGGACGTGGTAAAAAATCTCCTGATTTGACAAAGGGGGAAAAATTAGAATCGTCAAGACTAACCAAATGCACAGGCAAGACTGTCATGTCCGTGGCCCTCGTTTCAGTGTCAAAGGTACATACTGACCAACAGCGACCATTTCTCCGCCCACCCAGCCACCACACTGCTCAGCCAGGATTTCTTGGGAAACCAAAATCCGACTTACTAATGTTTGGGTGTCCGGACACCTTCTGGAGGATGTCTATTTCTTTCAGAGTGGCCTCCCTCAGGTCCTGAACTTCTGTTGGAGACAGATTCCCAGCCGTGATGTCGATAATTTTCACGGCGTATTCTTGTCTGGTGACTTTATGAATACAACGCCGGACAACACTGCTGACTCCCCTGGAAGGGCAGACCAAACAACAGAGGCTTTAGGCAAAAAGAGAATCGCCCGTATCTGCGGATACATTGAAAATCTACCTTTTCTCCAAGGAACTCAAGGTGGCATGCACAGTGCTTCTCTTCCCCATTGTATCGTCACAACAACCCTGTTGGGTAGGTTAGGCTGAGGGGCAGTGACTGGCCCAAGGTCACCCAGCGAGCTTCATGGCTTTTTTTGGGGGGGGGGGAAATTATTTATTTATCTTAATTATCAAATGTATATTCTATATTCTGCTCTTCCTCCAGATGGAGCAGCCGACAGAAACATGTAAAATAACAGAATACAATTTAGATGTCTAAAAACAAACTTATTACAAAAAAAGAAGTGAGCTCTGGTCTTCCAGGTCGTAGCCCAACACTAGGTCCAGTGTGGTATAGTGGTTAGAGTGTCGGACTGGGACCTGGGTCCTTCCTCCCCGCCCCAACAATGCACAATTCACCTGTGGAATTCACTGCCACAGGATGAGGTTGATAGAGTCTTACCTACCGCCAGTCAAATATACAGAACCACAACTGGACAACAATTGGACAGTTATGTTCCAGATGGGAGGCTGATTTATTGGGGCTAGTGGGGCAGCACCCCACCAACCCCAGTCTGCCATCACTCGGCCCTCACTTGCCGTGCCTTCTTACCCAGCTGCAACCGTCCAGGGGGTCGGCACTGCCTGCCAGCTTCCCCTTCCTCAGTCTCAGCGTTGCCTTTGTAGAACTCGGCAAGGAGGAAGATGGGGACTAAACTAGACGTTAGTTGGCTCTGGCTCCACCGGCCTTCCGCCCCACCATTCCCACGGGGCATGAGCCACCACCATTATGTGGAACTCGTGATTCATGGTGGCTCCTTCCGCAAACAGAACTTGGCTTGGTGTTGGTCCTCACTTTCTTTTGTTCAACATGCCTATCTCGCCTGGACTAGGATCTTACTGGATTGGGGTGTCCTATTTTGGATTTGAGGTGTTCCTCTGATAAAAGAAAAGGAGTCGTGTAATACCCGATCAACGTATGAGGGTCTTTACAGCAGCTGGCCTGTCGTGTTTAGTATTAGTTATGTTCTGTTTATTTTGTACTGAGTATATGTTGATACACTTGTACCTTGCATTATGTTTGTGTGTGTGTGTGTATATATATATATACACAGAAATAAATAAATATGTCCACACAAAAAGTGGTCCTCCAGGGTTTGGGGTGCTCAGAATTCAGTCCACTGGCCAAACCCTGTTCCCCACCTCTGCCGTGGAGGACATTAGTGTATCAACAGCTATAGACCATGACAGCTGGATAGAACCTCCATGTCCAAGAGCAGTACACTTCATAATAGCAGATGTTGGAAGGGGGGGGAGCCACAGTGTGAGAGACTGCCGTCTTCACATGACTTGTGAGCTTCTCAGAAGCCCCCAACCTTTGGAGAAGTCTTCTAGCTAGAAACAGGATTCTGCACCAGATGGCTCCAGCCAGGCTGGTTCTTATATCTTCTTATTTCTCTTTTCATAATATTCTGCCTTTTAAAAATTGATCGCACATCCTGGTGAGACCTTTTTTATTCTCGCAGTTGGTTGATTTGGCAACCCCACACTGATGCTGAGGGGCATGCAACCAGCAAAATCAGCCTCAGATTTTATTTTTATTTTACCTTCCTAAGATTTCCTTTGGCTCGTATTTCTCATAAAACTCCCCGGACGTTTGGCTGTCCAGCACTTCTTCACTCTTGGTCATCTTGGCCTGATTTGCAGGAACCCTCTAGAGGTTTACTTCAAGATAACAAAAAGCTGCAACCAGAAAACAGGAAATTAGTATCTTCTCTGTTATACACCAGAACTACTGCCTGGATGGGGATCCTCAAACCTG
The DNA here is from genome assembly GCF_030035675.1 of Rhineura floridana. Lineage (NCBI taxonomy): Eukaryota > Metazoa > Chordata > Lepidosauria > Squamata > Rhineuridae > Rhineura > Rhineura floridana. Next base: position 1,237,196 of record NC_084500.1, on the reverse strand, counting down.
GAGGCCAGATGTGGCCCTCCAGACCTCTCTGGCCCTCAGGACTCTCCTTGGCCACACCCCTTCTCCCCTGGCCACACCCCACATCAATTGGCATTAAGCCTTCCTTGAGGTTTTTCCCCCCAGTTGGGATGTGTCGCTTTTCTGGATGGAGGATAGAGAACTCTATGTGTGCATGCGTGTATGTGTGAGTAGAAGCCAGTCTACTGTACTAAGGTTAGATTTACAACCATTGCTCCACCCACTTTTATCTCTGGCCCTGCCCACCGCTGTCATGTGGCCCTCAGAAGTTTGGGCAGAAGGGAATGTGGCCCTCGGGCTGTGCTGTAATTGCTTTTCATTATGTGTTTGAAGATTTTTTTTCTAAGGATGTTTTTAAGAAGTTTTTTGTGTTTTGTCCCTTATTTGCTGCCCTGGGCTTCTGGGAAGAAGGGCAGGATAGAAATGCCACTATTTATTATCATTAATAATAATAATAATAATAATAATAATAATAATAATAAAAGTCTCTGTCTCTGACAAAATCCAACATTGGTCTCGGCTGAATCCAGCCCTCATGGATCTGAAGAAACGGCAGAGTTAAGTAGGAACAGTGCCATTTGGGTGGGATGGTACTCACTGGCATGGAATACCAGCATCATATTTTTTTTGCTACCTCTAGCAACTATTTTGCTTTGGCATCCAAGGCACCTTTCTCAATGTATATTAGCATCCTCATTTTTTGCAAAAGAAAAGAAAAGAAAAGCACTGACTAGCAACACAGGAGGCTGTCTTATTTTGAGTCAGACCATTTGTCCGTCTAGGTCAGTATTGTTTACACTGACTGACAGCAGTTCCCTAGGGTTTCAGACAGGGTGCTTTGAGGCGCGTGCAGAGTACAACCCTCTCATTGCTTGCTATGTGCAGGCAGCTCCTATGCATCTGGGTTTGGCAGGCTGGGCTCTCAAGCAATTTGAGAGCTTCAGGGTCAAAAGTTTGAGCTCATTTCTTGATGTCTCAGGGACTAATGTGATTGCTTAGTGGTGAGGGAAAATGCACTCTGCACGTGCAATATTTTGCTTTAATTTTGAGCCGAATCCAGGCTCAAATTAAGTCCTGCTTCCAGCCATACTTAATCACCCCAACACACACATACACATCACAGCTTAGAAAGTAATAATTGCACCTATAGATGTGAGTTGTATCCAACTCAAGAGTAGACCCATTGAAACTAATAAACCTACGTAAGTCATGCCCACTCACTTTTATGGGTCTTCTCTGAATATAACTCACATTGTATACAACATAGTGTTTTCCCAAGAGCAATATCTTGACAAAGTAAATCAGCACTCACCATAGCCTTCCCTTCTCAGAATCTGGTATGTTCTGATGGATAAGCTGGCCTCCGGCAGAGCCTTCCAGGAAAAACCCAGCAGACGACTCCAGAAAAAATTGCCTCAATTACATTTAGGCGACAAGAAGGCAGTCCTCTGAATCCCCCGTTGATTTGCTGTGGGTGCCTTCCAATGCCCAAAATAAAAATTGCCTTGCAACCCGGGAGCTGTTCCAAGCCCTCCGGTTTGAATGCTGAAGTGTTGATTTGGGAGCGACCCTGCTGTGAGGTGAAGCAGCAGCTCAGCTAAGGCAACAGCGCTGCTGTGGGACACCGGCTGACACTGAACAGGACGGCCAACAGCAGGGGGTCATGGCAAGGAGAAGAGAACGGGACACGCAAGGATATGCCAGGCGAGATGCACCTATTGTTGCTCATCAAATCTGGGGGCAAAAAGCCCAGGAATGGAGCAGGGATTCAAATTCAGAATGACCTTGACAGAATGCAAAATCAAAGCCATGCTGATAAAATCAAATTTGACCAAGACAGACACACTTTCTGATTAATCGAGTCTTTATTTTCTTACATTTAAAACCCCACTTTTCTTTCATCAGGTGCCATCTGAGTGGCCACCCATCCAGGCACTGAGCAGATAGGTAGCAGTAAAGATTTGGACTATGCACCAAATGTCAAATTTTCAAGTGATGCTGAGCTATATTTCGACAGACATTTCATGGCCCCACCCACTGTTCAGCAAGAGATGCACTAATGCCCCCTTTCAGACTTTGGTAGCAATCATTCGGAGGGTCTAAGCTACATTCAGCACCAAATTTCAGGGGGTTATTTGGTACCCTAACCTAAAGATTTCAGTAGCCCAGGTCAGAGGGTGAGTAGGGCCCCTATCCATGCAACAGCTGCCAGTGGAAACACTTGGGGAGGAGGCCCAGATTGTGGACGGTTTCTTTCTAGATATTGAGGAGCCAGTTGACATTGGCATGCAATGCCCATCCTCCCTCAAGGACTTGTAGCGGAAGAGGCGTGAATGGCGGAGGGATCATATGACAGAAGCAGCAGGCAAAGTATTGGTCTGTAGACGCTGGGGAGGAGCTCTTTCCCATTTGTCCTTCCCCAAGTCCTGCAGGTAAACACAAAGGGGGGGTGGTATCGATGAATCAGATTGTGGGTGCTCTCTCTACAAACAAGCTATGTTCTTAAGGCAAGGATGGTTTTTAAAACATCAAGCCATACATCGTGGCTTCCTGTGATGGGGGAACGTGGCCATTTATGCTTTTAAGCGGTTATGTGGCTAGATTCACCAGCAGAGGCTGCATTCCCCTGAACAGAGGAAAGTACTTTTGCAGAGACGTGCACATGGCTTTTTGTCTGTTCCATTCACACAAGCGTCCACTCTGCGCTTCTCATCTATAATGAGAACACTCCGTCAACAGAAAGCGAGCTTTGCTTTGCTTCCTGCAGTAAGGCTAGCCACTGGTGTTAAGTCAGCCTTGCAGGGCAGATGGGGCTCTGTCCATTTCCATAGCACTCGCCCCCCACTACATGCGATTACCTGAACGAGCCAAGTGGAATCTATCAAGGAGGCTCATGCACCACAAGTAGTGCCACAGCCACTGGGGGTGGGCAGAGAAGTTGTGCAGGGCCCTGTAGGGAATGAGGCAGCTCATGGCTGGACCTGGGTATTGTAGTGCAAAACGCTCAGTCAACACATATGGCCTGCAAACAGCCCTTAATGGCAATAAGATGACCCTTCCTGCAGCCCAGGGAATAGGCTTCAGTCTGCTCCAGGCAGGCATGATTTGCCCAGGCAGAGATTTTTTTAAAAGCCCTGGGCTCCTGCTGGAAGGGGAGGGGATATAAATCAAATAATAAACTATCCCGCTCTTCCTTTTGGAAGGATGCCCGTTTCATCTGCACATATCTCCATCTGTGGATAATCCCTCAGTAGCTTTGCTCATGTGCAGAGGGCAAGTGAGCCAGTGTGGTGCAGTGGTTAGTGTCAGACTGGGACCTGGGAGACCAGGGTTCAAATCTCAGCTTGGCCAGGAAGCTCAGTGGGTGACCTTGGGCCAGTCACTGTCTCTCAGGCTAACCTACCTCACAGGGTTCTTGCAAGGATAAGCTCAGGAGGGGGAGAACCGTGTTTGTATGTCACCTTGAGCTCCTTGGAGGGCAGGGGAAATATAAATATAATAAATATAGTGTGGCAGAAGGGGTGGCACAAATAGCCCCAAGAGCCCTTCTTCCCTCACCTCTGATTGTGGAGTTGAAGTCCAAGCACGGAGGCTCGTGTGTGACTGAGCGCTCTGGGCGATCGGGACTCTAAATCAGGCACAGAGCGCCCCCTCATGGAGAAAGCTCCCCACAGCAATGGGCACTGAGGCAGCACCGCTTTGCTTTTGGGAGACACGGGATTGGTTCAACATTAATCATACGCAGAAGAGACCTAATGAAATAAAGACGCAACTATTCCATTAATTTCAATGGGTCTACTCAGAGAACTTAGCCGGCCTCAACCCACGTCATACACTAATTGGCACACTGCTGCCCTCAAGATGCTTAGCTGCAACAGATCGGTGTTAACTTCCACAATCTGCACATCCATCTTTAGGCACCAGGCAAAAACACTTGTTCTCCCAGGCATTCGGCTCTTGAAGGCTTTGGAGGGCTTCTGTTGTGTAGCCTTCTGAAGGGTTACTCCACCGCCTTATAAACAGTTTTTTAAAAATTTAAATCATTTTTTATTAACTGCAAGTTGCTCTGAGTGCACGTATTTTTGTAGAACAGCAACTAACAAATCAAATATAAAGCCTTACACGGCTTGGGACCACACCACCTGATGGAACGCCTCTCCCGATAAGATACACTACAGTCGGAAGGTGGCAACAAGGGAGAGGGCCTTCTCAGTGGTGGCCCCCAAATTATGGAATGATCTCCCTGATGAGGTGCGCCTGGTGCCAACACTTATCTTTTCGGCGCCAGGTCCAGACTTTCCTCTTCTCCCAGGCATTTTAGCATGTGTTTTTTTAAATTGTTTTAAATTGTGCTTTAAATTGTTTTTAAAAGATGCGTTTTAAATTTGTATATTTGTTTTTAATGTTTTTAGTTACTGTAAACCGCCCAGAGAGCTTCGGCTATGTGGCAGTATATAAATACAATAAATAAATAAATATAACACATGTAATAAAGAAAGCTGCAGAATTTGGATCCCCACAGCCTCCCTCCCAACGACACTTCGCTTATTGTGACACTGAACAGCCATGGTAAAGTGATGCCATTTATCATACCGCATGGGAAGAGACTGATCTCTTCAAGAGGCAGCCACTTTACTGTCAAGACCAGCACCCCCACTGCCATGTTCCCAGCTCAGCCTGATTCTGCAGAGATCAGAGGGCTCCACAACGCGCACTACAGAGCAGGCACTTCAAAACCAGTTTTCTAGGGAGCAATCAACTTTTATTCAGAGGCTCACATTGGTACACACAAGCGTTAAGATGATGATCACAGTCCTAACATCCTGTGCCCATCTCATCTTTCCTCACACAACAGACGCCCCCACAAGCATCCCTTCCTGCGGTGAAAAGCACTCCAGGGTTCCTTCCTCGGGAGATGGGCAAGTGGCCACAAGTAAAGAAACTCTCAGGCAGCTTTTAAGAGGTTGGAGAAAAAGTTTTTACTAGCGATGCATCTTTCAGTAATGGGGATGGACTTCGTCCTGCAGAGCTTAGTTAGGCTAAACCTGTGGATTTGAAAGAAGGGGGGGAAGACAGAGAGAGAGAGAGAGAGAGAGAGAGAGAGAGAGAGAAGATACTGATCATAATCCAACACACAAAAACTGGAACATTTGGAAGCCAGAAGAGGGTCTGCAGTGTGCCTGACCTCTCACTATGTCTCCCAAACAGTACAATGACCACTCCTGGCCACCACCACCATTTCTGATTCTTCCACAGGAACCTAATCACAATCCAGTTTGCTCAAACTGGGCTTCAGAGAAGAATTCTTCTGGCTCTCAAATACTATTTTGGGACCCGGGGAAAGAGCAGGCAGGCGAATTCATGGATTTCAGCACAGACTCTGCATCTCAGAAAGAGGACCCAGACTGGCACCAGTATAGTCACTGGTCTTCCCCAGCCCTGACCTTTTTTAGCTAGTTGGCCCTGCAAAGCTTCAGAAGGCAAGCCTGTTCTCAGACCTGCTGGCGGCCGAAGGAGCAACGTACCATTTGCAAACCGGCACTGCTTCAGCACCTCGCTGAACCCCTCGCACAGCTTCAGGTCGGACTGGTTCTGGGCGCACTCCAGGAACTGCTTCATCTCATACTGGCAAGGTGCGAACTGACCCTGCTGTGTGGCAGGCTGGGCTGTCTGAGGCTCCTGGGGAGAAAGAGCAATGCCATTTTATTCAGAATCATTATATTTCTTAACACCTTCCGTGGATCAGAAATGTCACACTGGGAAAGGTCCTCGTTTTGAGTAGTTCAGTCCCAAGTCATTTAGGGCTTTGAACACTCATGCGAACACCTTGAATTGGGCCAAGTAGCTCATTATGCAATTGCACCTGTTCTTCTGACTTTCAGATACAGTGCAAATCCAAAACTGTACTAGATACAAAGATCTGCCTTAGCCCAGGCTGGCAGATACTCAAATGGAACACACATTTGTTTTGTTCCTGTAGGACCTTTGGAAGCTTCTACCACCAAGGCTCACTCTTAAGCAAAGTCACACACACTGGACTTACGCTTCTTTGACTTAAGAACAGCCCACACAGAGAATCTCCTAGCAAACTCAGCACTAGTTTATCAGCCAGAAGAAGAATTCTGCATAGCTCAAGACCTTCCCTGTAGCCCACAAAGCTCAGATAGGTAAAAGGTATTCTCATCTCTTACCTGATAAGTGATGTCGGGCCTTGCAGCTTCAGAGCTTCCTCCCCCTAACCCCCCGGTCATGGCATGCCCGAGAGTGTGCCCCACAGCGGAGCCCACGGCCACGCCTGCAGCAGTGGTGGCCATCTGGGCCATCAGGCCAGGCTGCCTGGGGGCAGGAGAAGCCACTGCTGAAGCAGGGGCGTGCGCTGGAACAGGGGCGTGCGCAGCTGCTGGCGGAGCAGACCTCATTGGTGGCGCACGGCTGCAAAGGCAAGAAAAGCCACGTTAACAGCAATTCTAGATGCAAGCCTCTTCATTTCCCTTGCCCCGGGGGTGCAAGATTATGTATCTCTCAGAGTTTATCTATTCGATTTCTTACCTACCCTTCCCCACTGAGTTCCAGTTTGGAAAAAGGGCAGGGTATAAATAAAGACAATAATAATAAAAATAATAAAAGACCCCAGGGTGGGCTACAACAGCACCATACAATTAAAAAACAAAGGAAAGCAATTCCACACAAAAGAGCAGCCTTTTCTCCAGCCTGGTGCCTACAGCACCAGCAAGCATGGCCGCATGATGCTTGGGCTGATGCGTGATGCAGTCCAACAGAGCAGGCTGGGGAAAGGCCGAGTCTAGGGAGTAGCTGCCTCAATTGAATGTGTCCCAGAGCATGGTCTGAAGGCATGTGATGCAGCAAAGTGGCTAAAGTCAGAGCTGTTGCGCGAGGACAACTCAGGGACGATTACTCCCCTCTGGAAAGCACTACGGACGGACCCCTGCTCCTGAATGCTCACAGGGCAATAATACCCACTTTCACTCTTTTTCAAGACAGGGAGAAGAGAACTTCCAATGAATCTCACAGAACTTCTGTGATCGTCTTCTGTTGTGCTACCCCCTGTCTTCACGTGGACCCCAGCAGCATGAGCCTTGTAACTCTTCCCCCCCCCCGTGGTACATAATGTTTTATGGGCAATTAGCTTGCCATCCCTGCAGCTTGAGCCACCCGCAACAAACTGGTATGTGCAAGCAAGCAAGTTCTTCATGGGCTGGTCAATTGGGCTTCTGTCCATAGAAGAGTTACTCAAATGTTCTCTTAAGTCTCCCACAGCTGCCACAAGAAGAAGAGTGTCACCTTCTTCCACGGATGAAATACAGCTGTAAACAGACTGCTAAGAGCTAAATCAGAAGCTGGACTGTCCACGCAAAGCATTACAAAACAGAGACTCAGTCCCCTTCAGCTAGCTAAACATTCACAGATGAAGACGCAGCCTCTTATCTAACCTGCCTCCTACATCAGGCACTGCTGATCTTTGTTCAGAGCAGGCAGGTGGCCATTGGACCAATGGTGTAGCACAGGGGTGGGGAACCTGTGGCCCTCCAAATGTCGCTGAACTACAACTCCCATTATCCCTAACCACTGACCATGCTGCTGGGACTGATGAGAGCTGGAGTCCAACAACATTTGGAGGGCCACAGGTTCCCCACGTGTGGTCTAGTCACTGGTCTGAAGAGACATTGCAGTCTTATTATTTTATTTCAAAGTAAAAAGGTATACGTTCCCTCCCCTTAAGTGTTAGACAGGCGCCATCTCTGTTATCCTTTTTGCCACCTACTGAAGACCTTCCTCTTTCAACAAGCCTTTTAAGCTGAGACCTTATCCCAGTCTACATCTGTGTTGGAATTGCTTTTTAATGTTTTTAAAGCTTTTTTAAAAAAGATGTTTTTAAAGATATTTTGTTTTAATATATTTTACAGATGTTTTGTTTTAATATATTTTAAAGTTTGTTTTTGGTGATGTTTTACAGTGTTTTTAGTGCTTTTGTTTGCTGCCCTGGGCTCCTGCTGAGAGGACAAGAAATCTAATTAATATTATTATTATTATTATCCACAATAAAATCACCTTTGGACTTTTCTAAGCAGTAAACAACATACAAATTTAATAAGTCTAACTTATTTGTGATATAGGAGTAAAGTCATACAGGTTAGTCCCTAAGTTGCCTGCGTGGAAGAAGTCTACTCTGCAACTTGCAGAAAGGGTATTATGATATATGTGATGAGTAAGGGCCAACTTGTAAACCTGAATTTACAAATTCTTTTCACTAAAAAGAACAGGAAAAACAGCTCTTACTGCTTTTGGAGATCCAAGCCAGTTGATCCCTATAGTCCAGTCCTGTCTACACTGACTGGCAGAGCCTCGCCACGGTTTCACGTGTGTGTGTGTGTGTGTGGCACCTCTGCCTGCCCTACCTGGAGATGCACCTGGGGGTTGAACCTGGGGCCTTCTGCATGCAAAGCAGGTGCTCTGCCACTCAGCGATGGGCTTCCTGGTTACGAGCCCTTAATCGCAGAGGCACCAAAGCAATCGCTGCCTTTTACAGCACGTGTTCTTCTGGAATTTTCCTCTCAGGGACTGAACCGACGGCACGGCCACAATCCCACCCCCAAATCACTTGGCACCCTTCAACTGTGCTTGCGAACAGTTTGGGAGCCCCTGCAGTTAAGCCCGTGTGGATTTGATCTGTGTCTCAACAGGAGCCCCGTGTGAGCCACGCCACGCCTTTGACAGAGCAGGAGGTCAGCAGAACCCAAGGCAACACACAACACATCTTATTTACAGACCTGCAATGCAAAAGTGCCCGTTCCACCCTACCATTCCCTCTGCATTGCCTTCCATCACCTCCTCCGCATCTGCCACAGCAATTGCCACCCTGTCTTGCATACCCCTACAACCTTTGGATTTCCCCCTCTGAACCCTTTCCCATCCCTCCAGCACCTACTCAGCGCACTGGGTGCAGCCACTCTCGCCCTGCACTAACTCAAGGAGCAAGGTTTACTGCGTTCTTTTTCAGGGACCCTGTACCCAGAATGTTTCCCCCCCTACCCCATTTGGCAGGCAAGTGGATGCTCCCTCCACTCCGTGCCTCACAGACCTGCTGCCTGCCACCCCCAGCCTCCCCACTCCTCTTTTGAGTTTTGCCACAGAAGCCCTCCGCACCCCCAATTTACAGGGCCACTTCCCTAATCTCTCCCTCCCACTCTTTTAATCCTACTCTATTGAAGCTCGCATTGCTGGGGGGGGGATGCTTGCAAGACTGAGCATCACATTGCCCCCTTCTTGAATATCACCCCACACAGCTTCTCTCTGCCATCAGAAGCCGCCTCCCCTGAAGACCCCCATCACACTCAACGCTCCCTCGAAGACCCCCATTATCCTTTTATCTCCCCCTCCCCCAAGACCCCCCATTGGCTTCGCAACTCCCCCTCCCCCAACGACCCCCATGACCCTTTCAGCTCCCCCTCCCCCAACGACCCCCCTCACCTGGCGGGCGGCGCCATCCGGGACGTCCTGCTCCTGCTCCCTCTCGGCATGGCGAACGACAACGACGGCGGCTCTCAAGGAAGAAAAATGGCGGCTGCTGCCGCTGCTCAATCAACTCAGAGGCCCGGCTTCTTTTCCCCTCCTCCTTTCTACTTCCGCTTCCGGCCTTTCACGGACTTCCGCTCTCCGGCTCTCAAGGTCACCGCCAGGGACGCATGCGCACGGCTCCTTTCCGCCATGACGCAGCAAAGGGCGTAAAGAGACGCGTGGGAGGGGATAGGCTTGCTCACCGTGACGCTGCCCGCCGCCCTCGCCCCGCCTCCTTAATTAAATAGGCGGAGCTAGCCCTTATAAGGGGCCAGGGGGGGGGGGAGGCTGCATTTTCGGCGTCAGAAGTTCCGTGTTGCGAGCAGTGCGAGCAATGCAAGAAGCGATTAGAACGTTAACAATGTGGACTTTTAGTGCTGACGGGCCACAGTTTGGGAAACTCCCCTCCTTCGCTTAGTATAGTCTGAGGCATAAAGGCTGGTTCTGGGGTTGATCTGGGGTGGGGTGGGGCCCTGTTGTAGTCCATTTATATATTTTAATATATATTCTCCTTCCTCCAGAAGGAGACCAGGGCAGCAAACTGAAAGCACTTTAAAACAACTTTAAAAACACACTTTAAACCACCTTAAAAACATCTTAAAAAGCAATTCCAGCACAGTCACCGACTGGGATAAGGTCTCTACTTAAAAGGCTTGTTGAAAGAGTTTCAGCCAGGGTCATTCCTACCCCCCTGCCCCAATTTTGGTTTTACATTTTATTGGTCTGCAGTTCTCGATATATAATCCCCCCAGATTTTATTACATTGTGGTTAATTCTCTTTTTATATACATCAGTGTGCAGTATATTTCAATTCCCCCAGTTTTTTGCTGCTTTTCCTTCTTACAGTGTTTTCTATTTTGTTGCCTTTGCACTGTTTGCATCTCGTGGAATTCAAACTAATGCAATGCAATACAAGAAATGAAAGAAACAATTTAAAAATTCAGTTCAGAATCGTAATGTAGATATTTAATGCAGATGTGCCACAGTTTGGAAACCCCTTGGCATAGTATAAGCGCTGGTGGAATTCATTGGGGGGGGGCTTTGTTTTTATTTATTTATTAAATGTAAATCCCTTCCCTTCCTCCCAGAAGGAGTTCATAGCAGCAAACAAAAACACTAAAAGCACTTTAAAACATCTTAAAAACAAAACTACTTTAAAAACATAGCATCTTTAAAAACATCTTAAAAAGCAATGCCAGTACAGACGCAGACTGGGATAAGGGCTCTACTTAAAAGGCTTGTTGAAGGAGGAAGCGCCTTGTTAAAAGAGTTTCATCTAGTGTCATTCTCCCTCCTCCCCTGCCAATTTGGTTTTACATGTTACTGGTTTGCAGTTCTTTCTATATAATTATCCTGAATTTCATTACATTAGAGTTAATACTCTCTTTAAATATAAATCAATATGCAGTATATTACAATTCCCCCAGTTTTGTCAGATTACAGTAGGTTTTTTATATATATCTACATAATTCCCAATTAGATTTTACATTTTATTGGCTTCCAGTTCTCTCTCTCTCTAATCCCCCTGGATTCATTATATTAATTCTCTTTATATTCATTAACATGCAGTATATTATAATTCTCCCAGTTTATTCAAATTAATTCCCTACATTTTATTCATTCATTTATTGGCGATCACTTGTGGCTGACTAAGATTGTCTTCCAAGATAAGGTCTTTAACGGTGGGTCCGTAAGTGACTGTGGAGGCCAATTCTGGATCCACACAGCTTCCCACAGTGAGGACATAGGTTTCCAGATGAAAGATGGCCACGATGAGGATTTGCTTGACACGCCTTCTGCTTAGCTTGTTTGTCCCATTTGCCCTGTGTTCGTGCTTCTTTGAAGTCCATGGCACCTTAATAGCCGACCTCCATTTGGGACATTCATGGGCCAAGACTTCCCAGTTCTTTTTTTTTTTTTTTCAATAATTTTTATTCAAATTTTCATAAAACATACAAGACAAAATCATAAAACATTCAAAGACAAAAAACAAAATCAAAAATAGTTAAACAAAAAGAAAAAGAAAAAAAAACAAAAACAAAAATAAAAAATAAAGAGTAAAATATTGACTTCCCATTTGTCAAAGATCAAATCAGTTATAAGTCTATAATATATAGCAATCCTGTCTCTTAAGTCATATTATAAAATCACTTTCCTCCAGTAGTTATCTTACTTAATCATCAAATCTCATAAACATTACTTTATTCTTTCCACAAAAAGTCAAAGAGAGATTTCAATTCTTTAAGAAATATATCTATCAATTTTTTTTTCCAGATAAGCATATCGATTAATCCATCTCATTACTAATTATGATAATCTTATTGTCATAACCATAGTCAAAATAAACATTTCAATTAATCCATCACATCAGAATCTGTTAGGTTCAGTAATTTCAGTAGCCATTGTTCTATTATCTCTATTAGTTCCATTTTCCATCTTCCATCTTCAGTAGTCTTGTTAAGTCCAGTAATTTCAATATCCAATCTTCCATTATCAGTATTCCATAATAATCTTGCTGTCAAAGCCATAGTCATATAGTAAGAGTCTGATGGGAATTACCTCTATCCCAAATATTTTCTTGCCATCCATTCTGAATAGGTTGCTGAAATACTGCTGTAAAATCATATCTCTGTTCTTTTTTTCAAAATACACTGGGTCATCTCTTAAAAGTTTTTCCATTGTCACATGGCTGCAGTTAATTCCATAGATTTTCTCTATATTGGGCTCCATCACATCATTCCAGTCCAAAAGATAATCCATGCCATTGATAACTTTATCTCTAGAATCTTCATTAATTTCTTCAGAGATAACATTGAGTTCCAAACAATAGATTTTATTTCTAAAGTCCATAGACTCCAAATCTTGTTCCTGTTCCACGTTTGTTCCAATCTCCGGGATCTCCTCTCTCACAGGGACCCCTATTCCAGTCTCCAGGGTCTCCTCTCTCACAGGGACCCCTGTTCCAATCTCCGGGGTCTCCTCTCTCACAGGGACCCCTTCCAGGGTCACCTCTCTCACAGGGACCCTTATATCTTTAATCTCCTGCTTCATTTTACTCAATTCAATTTTCGTTATCTCAATCTCATCCATTATTTTCTGAAACATAGTTATTTCCAGATTCTCAGCCACTTTCTTAATTGCCATTTTAAAAGAAAAATATAGGGAAACCACTTCTTATTTCAGCAACAATTGGGTTAATACTCCAGACTTGGTGACATCACAGTATAAACAGAGCAGACAGCCTTATCTCTCCAATAGTTAAGTAAACAAAATGCAGTTCCCAGGATCGAAACAATTAATGGCAATCGTCAAGAAACAGATTCGTCAAAATAAAATAGACCAAAAAGAGAGTAGTCTCAAAACAGTATAATATTTTTCAAAATAAAAATCTGGAATAGAAATCCCTCTTCTGTGTGTATCTTTAGAATGCAAATCCAGGACAGCTTTTTGCAACAAAAACAGAGATAAGCTATTAATTAGTGCGTAGCAGAGAGAAGTTACGGCTCCCCAGTGAGATGTCAAAAACCGATCAATCTGGCAAATCTCTTTTAAACAGCAACAATTTAAGTCAAGTAAAAGAAAAATATAGAAAGAAGGGTGCTTGCCTGTTAGTGCGTTCTCTCTTAGAAGATAAGGTGAACGTTCGCTTTATCAGATAGAGCTTGCTGTTGAAAATCCGTCCCACCTTCGTCGGCTGGACCTCGTCCCATAAATTAATGAGATCTGGTCGTCCCAACAAAAATAGGCTTTGAGGTTAATCTCTTCGTTTCTCCCTACCCGGGAGAAGTTTAATCAGTCAAAAAAAAAAAGAAAAAACTGACTGATATATCTGAATAAGCTTCTTTTGAGGCAGGAGCCCGTCTCAAAAGCAGGCACAGGCTAAGTCACCCTTCCCGGAAGTTAAGACTTCCCAGTTCTTGATGTTCATGTTACAGGCGGGCTCCGCTTATACGGCAGGTTCCGTTCCGGACCCCCGCCATAAAGCGGAAATTGCCGTAAAGCGGAACCCCATTGATTATAATGGGGCATGTCATGCCAAAATGCCGCAAAAGCGGAAAATCGGCTTTAAAACGGGCGCCACATTAGTGGAACGCCGGGAAGTGGAGCCATACTGTACATTTTTTTAGATTTGCTTTAAGAACATATTTAAACCTCTTTTGTTGTCCACCGATATTCCATTTTCCATCCTTAAGCTGGGAGCAAAGTAGCTGCTTTGGAAGACAGTGATCAGGCATTGGAACAACATGGCCGGTCCAGCGAAGTTGATGTTGGAGGATCATTGTTTCAACACTGGTAGTCTTTGCTTCTTCCAAAACGCTAACATTAGTCCGTCTGTCTTCCCAAGCAATTTGCAGAATTTCCCAGAGGCAGTGTTGGTGGAATCTTTCAAGAAGTTGGGAGTAGCATTTATAAATGGTCCATGTTTCACAGGCATACAGGAAGGTCGGTTGTACAATGGCTTTGTAAATAAGCATTTTGGTCTCCCTGCAAATATCCCGATCCTCGAACACTCTACTCTTCATTCGGGAGAATGAGGCACTTCCAGAGCTCAGATGATGTTGAATTTCAGCATTGATGTCAGCTTTTACAGAGAGATGGCCGCTAAGACAGGGCAAGTGATCAACGTTTCCAGCGTCACACCATTAAGCTGGATTGACGGTGCTACAGAGGGATTAGTTCGCACCTGTTGATGAAGCACTTGGTTTTTTTAATATTAAGTGAGAGCCCAAGCTTTCCATATGCTTCTGCAAAGACATTTAGGATAGTTTGAAGATCTTTTTCTGAACGCGCGGAGACTACATTATCATTGGCATATTGAAGTTCTGCGACAGAGGTTGACATTACCTTTTTGCTTTCAGCCTACTGAGGTTAAAAAGCTTTCCATCTGTTCAGTACATGATATCCACACCAGTAGGAAGTTTCCCCTCAATAAGGTGTAGAATCATAGCAATGAAGATAGCAAATAAGGTAGGAGCAATGACACATCCCTGTTTTAAGCCTGATCTGACTCTGAATGGATCGCTCTGAAAGCCATTGTTATCCAAAATTGTCGCTGTCATGTCATGAAGGAGTCGCAAAATATTCACAAATTTATCAGGGCATCCAGTTTTCAGAAGGATGGTTCAGAGAGTGGTTCGATTCACAGTATCAAAGACATTAGTCAGATCAATAAACGCCATATATAAAGGTCGATTCTGCTCCCGGCATTTTTCTTGAAGCTGTTGTGCAGTGAAGATCATGTCCACTGTCCCCCTGGAAGGGCAGAAACCATTTTGAGATTCGGGGAGGACATCCTCTGAGATTGGCAAGAGGCGATTTGTGAGGATCTTTGCAACCTGTGGTAGCAAGAAGACAAATGCCTCGATAGTTCCCATAATCTGTTCTATCACCCTTCTTAAAAAGGGTGATAATTATGGCGTCCCTAAAGTCTTCTGGGATCTCCTCCCTCATCCAGATTTTTTCGATGAGCTTATGAAGTTGTTGTGTAAGTTCAGGCCCACCTTCTTTGAAGACTTCGGCAGGAATCCCATCAGGTCCACTAGCTTTGTTGTTTTTCATTTGATTGATGGCTTTACTGACTTCATCCAAATTAGGGGATACTGCAAGCTTGTCTCTAGTTTGTTGTGGAATTTGCGAGAAGACCTCTCCAGCCACAATAGAGTTACGATTAAGGAGGTTGTGGTAATGCTCTTTCCAGCGCAGTGCAATCGACTCTTTATCCTTAAGAAATTTGGTACCATCCATTAAACATAAGGGATTTACACCGTAATTTGTGGGTCTGTAGATGGCCTTTGTGGCATTAAAAAAGCCTTGTGCATCATGAGCATCTGCAAAGTGCTGGATTTCTTGAGCTTTCTTTATCCATCAGGTGTTCTTAAGTTCTCTATTTCTTCTTTGGACCTCAGCCTTCGCACCGGAAGAGATTTTTTTCTTAACAGCTGTTACAATAAAGCAAGGTCATGGAGTTATCTCCCTCCACCTCTGGGTCTGGAGGGAGATAAAACAGCACAGTTAGTGTCTTTCTGCCATATCTGGAAGGCTTTCCTTGTTGATGATATGCAATCTCACTATCGTTCTCATCAAACCATTCCTGATGTTTCTTAGTTTGGTATCCAGTAGTTTGTTCACATGCTGCAATAATGGATGTCTTCAGTTTAATCCAATGTTCATCGACATTTTCAGGGAGTTCCGTTGGTAGATGTTTCTTGAGAGTTGTTTGAAAGCAAGCTCGCTTAATAGGATCTTGAAGGACGTGGATGTTCATTTTACGCCTTGGTTTTCTTCCTTGGAGCCTACGTTGAGGAACAATATTAATGGCCATAGTGGATCGAATTAGTCAGTGATCTGTCCAGCAGTGATTGGCACTTGTCATGGCTCTAGTGAGGAGTACATCACGATGATCTCTGGCACGGACAATTATGTAATCCAGGAGATGCAGTGTTTTGAACGAGGGTGCTTCCACGATGTTTTAAATTTATTTTTCTGGCGAAAGCATGTGTTTTGTAATAACAAGATTATGCTCTGCACATTTAGTCAGAAGTAGAATTCCATTCAGGTTGCTATTGCCAACTCCTTCTTTCCCAAAGGTTTCTGGCCATAAATCAAAATCATGCCTAACTCTTGCATTGAAATCGCCCAAGAGGATAATTTTATCCTCCTTAGGTATCTCTGATAAGGTGGTGTCCAGCTGGTTATAAAAAATTTCCTTGATGTCTTCATCAGCATCTAATGTTGGTGCATAAGCACTTAGTATAGTTGCCTGCTGGTTTTTGGCAAGTTGGAGAGTTGAGAGTTGTTGGGCTTGATCACATCTTTGCTTAATGCAGATCTGGTGCTTTTTGTAGATCCGTTTAATATGGACCGTTCACATGACGTTTTTGCCAATGTGAATGCATTCAGCTGCTATTGCCTTTAAATCTGGATTAAATCAATGCGCTAAAAACCCAAATTTGGTTTGAAAATCCGCACCAGCTTCGGTGCCAATCTGCTCTGTGGTCGCATTCTCAACTGGTTTTCAGAAGCATGCTGCCTCTGACTAGGGTGGCACAGCACAGCCATCATGGCTAGTAGCCATTGATAGCCCTGTCCTCCATGAATTTGTCTAATCTTCTTTTAAAGCCATCCAAACTGGTGGCCATTACTGCATCTTGTGAGAGCAAATTTCATAGTTTAACTATGCGCTGAGTAAAGAAGTACTTCCTTTTGTCTGTCCTGAATCTTCCAACATTCAGCTTCTTTGAATGTCCACGAGTTCTAGTATTATGAGAGAGGGAGAAGAACTTTTCTCTATCCACTTTCTCAATGCCATGCATAATTTTATACACTTCTATCATGTCTCCTCTGACCCGCCTTTTCTCTAAACTAAAAAGCCCCAAATGCTGCAATCTTTTCTCGTAAGGGAGTCACTCCATCCCCTTGATCATTCTGGTTGCCCTCTTCTGAACCTTTTCCAACTCTATAATATCCTTTTTGAGATGAGGCAACCAGAACTGTACACAGTATTCCAAATGCAGCCACACCATAGATTTATACAATGGCATTCTGATATTGGCTGTTTTATTTTCAATACCTTTCCTAATTATCGCTAGCATGGAATTTGCCTTTTTCACAGCTGCCGCACACTGGGTTGACATTTTCATCGTACTGTCCACTACAACCCCGAGGTCTCTG
This sequence comes from Rhineura floridana, assembly GCF_030035675.1. NCBI lineage: Eukaryota > Metazoa > Chordata > Lepidosauria > Squamata > Rhineuridae > Rhineura > Rhineura floridana. Next base: position 1,219,931 of record NC_084500.1, on the reverse strand, counting down.
TCCTGGTCGGTCACCGCCAGTTCAGACCCCATGAGTGTATATGTGAAATTAAGATTTTTTGCTCCAATATGCATAATTTTACACTTGTTTTATAATGAATCGCATTTGCTATTTTTTCGCCCATTCACTCAGTTTGGAGAGGTCTTTTTGGAGCTCTTCGCAATCCCTTTTTGTTTTAACAACCCTGAACAATTTAGTGTTGTCAGCAAACTTGGCCACTTGACTGCTCACTCCTAATTCTAGGTCATTAATGAACAAGTTGAAAAGTACAGGTCCCAATACTGATCCTTGAGGGACTCCACTTTCTACAGCCCTCCATTGGGAGAACTGTCCGTTTATTCCTACTCTCTGCTTTCTGCTTCTTAACCAATTCCTTATCCACAAGAGGACCTCTCCTCTTATTCCATGGCTGCTAAGCTTCCTCAGAAGTATTTGGTGAGGTACCTTGTCAAACGCTTTTTGAAAGTCTAAGTACACTATGTCCACTGGATCACCTCTATCTATATGCTTGTTGACACTCTCAAAGAATTCTAATAGGTTACTGAGACAGGACTTTCCCTTGCAGAAGCCATGCTGGCTCTGCTTCAGCAAGGCTTGTTCTTCTATGTGCTTAGTTAATCTAGCTTTAATAATACTTTCTACCAGTTTTCCAGGGACAGAAGTTAAGCTAACTGGCCTGTAATTTCCAGGATCCGGCCTGGATCCCTTTTTGAAGATTGGCGTTACATTTGCCACTTTCCAGTCCTCAGGCACGGAGGAGGGCCCGAGGGACAAGTTACATATTTTAGTTAGCAGATCAGCAATTTCACCTTTGAGTTCTTTGAGAACTCTCGGGTGGATGCCATCCGGGCCCGGTGATTTGTCAGTTTTTATATTGTCCATTAAGCCTAGAACTTCCTCTCTCGTTACCACTATTTGACTCAGTTCCTCAGAATCCCTTCCTGCAAATGTTAGTTCAGGTTCAGGGATCTGCCCTATAACTTCCACTGTGAAGACAGATGCAAAGAATTCATTTAGCTTCTCTGATAACAAAACTACTTTAAAAACAGCTTAGCATCTTTTAAAACATTAAAACAAAACATCTTTAAAAACATCTTCAAAAGCCATTCCAGTACAGACGCAGACTGGGATAAGGTCTCTACTTAAAAGGCTTGTTGAAGGAGGAAGCGCCTTGTTAAAAGAGTTTCAGCTAGTGTCATTCTCCCTCCTCCCCTGCCAATTTGGTTTTACGTTACTGGTTTGCAGTTCTTTCTATATAATTCTCCTGAATTTCATTACATTGCAGTTAATACTCTCTTTAAATATAAATCAATATGCAGTATATTACAATTCCCCCAGTTTTGTCAGATTACAGTAGATTTTTAAAATATATCTACATAATTCCCAATTAGATTTTACATTTTATTGGCTTCCAGTCTCTCTGTCTCTCTCTCTGTCTCTCTGTCTCTCTCTCTCTCTCTCACACACACACACACACACATTCCCCTGGATTCATTATATTAATTATCTTTATATTCATCAACATGCAGTATATTATAATTCTCCCAGTTTTTTCAAATTAATTCCCTACATTTTATTCATTCATTCATTGGCGATCACTCGTGGCCAAGTAAGATTGTCTGCCAAGGTAAGGTCTTTAACAGTGGGTCTGTAAGTGACTGTGGAGGCCAATTCTGGATCCACACAGCCTCCCACAGTGAGGACACAGGTTTCCAGATGGAAGATGGTTGCGATGAGGATTTGTTTGACGTGCCCTCGGCTTAGCTCGTTTGTCCCTTTCGCCCTGTACTCGTGCTTCTTCAAAGTCCATAGCACCTTTGATAATAGCCAACCTCCATTTGGGACGTTCATGGGCCAAGGCTTCCCAGTTCTTGATGTTCATGTTACATTTTTTAAGATTCGCTTTAAGAACATCTTTAAACCTCTTTTGTTGTCCACCGATATGCTGGATCTGTTCTGCTCCATGTTTTTACAAAAATCAGCAGACACGAACCCTCTTGCACAAAGTCAAAATAGTCAGAGAACTGCCTCTTCTGGATACAGTCCTGTATCGGAATTGCTGCTGTATCGGAATTGTTTTTAAAGATGTTCTTAAAAGATGTTTTGTTTTCCAGATGTTTTCTGTGCTTTATAATCTGTTTGATGCCCTGGGCTCCCATTGGGAGGATCGGCAGGATATAAATTTAATAAATTGTCAAAGATTCACCCCCCCGGGGTCCCTTGACCTCAGCACCGCAAGGGGGTTCTTTGCTTCTGAGAACAGCCCCAATTCCCTTGGGCCACTGCTTCCCAGGCAAACTCTCCCTCTTCCAGGATTACTTTTACGGTAGAACTGCCACCAACCCTTGCTTTAGCTCACTACTCTGAGGAAGGAGACCTCAGAGCGCTAACTGAGATCCCAGAGCAGACCTGTTGTCGCTCCTTCTGCTGTAGAGCATTAGCCCACATTAACCAAAGGTAGTCAGCAGCGTCCAGTGATCAAGGACTGAATTTAGAGTCATTAACCCCAAGCAATACACACCATTAATAAAAGGGTAGTTTATTTAAAAGAAAAGAAAGGTACCTACAAAAAGAGAGCAGTGTCTGTTTGCTTAAAAGCGAATTGCCCTCAGCCGGGCTAACAAGAGATACATTGGCACAATGATAGTGAGAGATTCAGACAGACAAAAGAAAACAACAAGCCGCTGCCTAACCTAGCTAGGCCACTTACCTCAGTAACGCCTGGTTCCCAAACAGCATCGTAGGCAGGTCCACATAGTTGGAATTAGGGAACGGGAACAAGTAACTGAAGGATCAGGGAGGGGGTCAATTAGCCATCCTAGGCGCCCCTTCCGTGATCACCTCCTTTGAAGATAAGCGGGGGCTAGACAGTCCTTGTTGCTTGCCAGGCTCCAGGATTTCTCCTTGCCCGAGGCTTGTCCCTGCTGATCGTCGGCTGCTGTCACCTGGAGAGCCTTCTGGCTCGGATCGTTTGGGGTCTCGCTTCTGCTTTGCTTGCCTCGTCGGCTGCATCTCCCGGACCTTGGAAGCCACCTTTGAGCAGGCTGCCAAAACAGCAAGAGAGGAGGAAGAGGAAGACGGGGCGGGAGAAGAGACCGTTGCCTTGGGCAGAAGGAGCAGATCTAACCGCCGTACGATAAACCGGCCTGGAGCGGATTTGGGCTGTGTGCTTGGGGCCCTGGAGCAGGTAGGGACAGGGGATCAACTCTGCTTGGTTCCCATTCTAATGCGGAGGGGCTTAATTTCCCTTTCCCAAAGCAATGCAACAAATGAAACGCCTCTATCCTTTGAAATCCCGTTCTACAGCCAAGAAACACACACCAAAATCTGCTCAATAGAACAGTGTCTCTGGGCATATGCAGACTGCCTTGATGATTGAGGAGTAGGCGCGAGGGGTCCCTGGGCAGAGAGGCTGCAACATTCAGAGGGGGGGCAGGGTTTCCTAAGGCTGCCATTGGTTCGATCAGTGGCAGGGAACGTTTTCAGCCCAAGGGCCACATTCCAGTGGTGGGTGGGACCAGAGGGAAAAGTGGGCAGAGCATCAGATGTAGATTTTACCTTTGCACAGGAGGGCCGGCCTCTACACCCACTCGCGGACCCCCTACCTATTCTCCTGCCAGACAAGGAACAGGCATGATCAGAGGTCCCAGCCAGGCAAAGACATTCAAGAAGAGTGCGAAGTGGGGGCAATGGGGTGTGTGGCCTGGGCAGAGTCCTGAGGGACTGGAAACCGAAAATGTTGATCCAGATTGTGCTTAAGGTTTTGGTTTGGGGGCTCCAGCGCTAACATTCTCCAGCGACCTTCACAAAATGAGGGCTTTAGGGAGCTGCAGTGTGCCCTTTGACCAGGAGGGGGCACCCTCGACACGCCATTCAAGTGGAAAGTGAAGTCCTCCCCATTGTATAAACAACTCACTTCTTCTAGCAGCCTCTCCTGAGGAGCGGTGCAGGAGAAATGTGATTCAGTTTGCATTCCGAAACACTGGGAACCGTGACACAGGCGTCCTTCGAAAGCCACACTTTTCTGAATTTTGTAATGGAGTTCTCCAACGGAGTAATGTTTACAAAAATGCAAACATTAGGTAAAGTCTGCAGAAAGTGAATATATTGGTGGAAATAGCAATAAAAACGCATTATATTAAGATAAATTGCTTGCGAAAAAAATGTAAATAAATTCACACGAAAATGCTGAAGAATTTTCATGAGGATTTTTTTTAAAAAACAACACGCAAATTGCTGCAGAAAATGTGGAATTGAAGATTAGAAATGTGAGAAATGGGGAGAATCGAAATTGCCAGATCCCTCCGTCCTGACTCATGAGGGCATTGTCCCGCACAATCTTACTTTCCTTGGCTGGCTAAAGTTGGTGGTTAACGATGCCACCGGCCCCACAGGCCAAAACTCACATTGTGCCGAAACCTGCCCTTCATTTTCTCAGAAGTGTTCTCCCCTTGCGAAAGAGACTCCCACTTTTCTGTCTCGTTCTGGGGTACTTTAGAGTTTCTTTAGAGTTTTGGTGGGTGTAGGAGGCAGAGTTTTGAGCTCACTTTATGGCTGCGAGGTGGCCAAGGGTGTTGTGTGTGGTTTTTCTCTCTGGTAAAACATTTCTCCAGGGTTCTCCTGATCCAGTTACAGGGGCTTCCCTTTTGTTCTTAAACAGGATGCTGACTCAGAGCATCCTGGGCTCTGATGTAGCAGGGCTCCCAGAGCGCAAGCAAACTTTTCTCACAGTGGTGAAATCTGCGACAGGGCTCTCATTTCAAAATCTGGGAACGGAACAGCGGAATAGAAATTTGACACCAAGAGTTTGAAATTTGCCTGTTTGAGAGGTTGCCTAAACAAATGAATGAGATTAATGCATATTTCTATACACTACACATAACATTTACTAAATTCTATTGCAGGTAAGCGAACTCAGATCCTAACAGCTGTTACAAAACCTTGGGGAGTCAATCAAGTGCTGATTCTGTGGATCAAACCTTCGCTGAATAATCAGCCCAGGCAGAAACACTCACTTGAGAATATTCACTACCAACCTTTCTGGCGGATTTTGAGAAGGGTTTGGGGTCTATTACAATCCAAGAGAAATAGATTGAAAATAAACTGCACAGTGCCCCCTGGTGACCTGTGCATCTCTTTGCACATTTCAGGGAACAGAATTACAGCTCCTTGAAGGAAGCCTAGGAGGTTTTTATTTATTTATTTATTATCTGATTTATATCCTGCCCTTCCTCCCAGCAGGAGCCCAGGGCGACAAACAAAGCGCTAAAAACACTTTAAAACATCATAAAAACAGATCTTAAAATACATTAAAACAAAACAGCGTTAAAAACATTTTTTTTAAAAAAAAAGTTATTAAAAAACACATTAAAGTTGCGCTCCATACAGCCTGGGTCCATTTCCATTCTCTCATTTTCTCATTTTTCCAGTCTTAAAATGCAGCTCTCCACATTTCTGCAGTAATTTGCGGATTTTTCGTTTGTTTGTTAAATCCTCATGAAAATTCTCCAGCGTTTGACTGCCATTTTCTCCGAATAAACTCAATTTTGCAGGCAGTTTTGAGGAAAGTACACATGTTCCCCGAATGTATGCATTTTTGCAGATATTGCTTAGTTGGAGAAGCGCATTGCAAAACTAAGCGTGAATTTCTAAGGGAGGCTGCGTGTCTGTTCTCATCCTGTTTCGAAGAGTGCAAATTTGATCGATTTGGCTTGAAATGCAAACTCAATCAAATTTCTCCCCCCTCCCCACCAGGGCCTGGCAGAGGGGTTTAAAAAAGGCCTTACATTTCCCTCTCTCCCTCCTGTCAAAGGCACAGATCAGTCCCGACTTCCAGCATGGCCCTGATGTGCGCTGGATTGCGCAGCCATCGTTCATGGCTGTCAGAGCCTGTGTTCGTGCGCATGGCTGTGCTTGGAAAACCAATTCTTTAATAGCCTGTTTCACACATTGGACTTTGTTTCCACTGCTAATTGAGTTGGCCGGTCCTCTTACAAGATAAACACGGCGGAGAGGAGCTGATCAGCCAGCCAGCCTGCCTGCCCTCCTCCGTTACATTCCCCACCCGCTGGATGGCCTGGATGCCTGGCTCGCCTTGCAGGCTGACATTCCTGAGCCGGTCCCTGTGACAGGCTGGGCCGTTTTGTTTTTTTTTGCTGAGAAATTCTCAAATTTGACTCTGGCGCTGTCCTAGACGCCGTGTTCCCAGGGGCTGGCGCTTGGCTCAGGCAGGCACAGCTGTGCAAACAGCTCCATTTGCCTCTGCCGTCTGCCAGCTGGCTGGGGATTCGGAAGGACTGGGGGGGGCGCTTATGGCCCAGATGCCCTGGTGAGGGGCCGTCGGACTCCCTTCGGCAGCACCTGTGTGGCCTGGTCCCGGCCCAGCCAGGTATAGAACAAGATCTGAGGTGTGGCCAGGCACGCTGCACATTTTCTTCCATGCAGCGGGGCCTTCAAAGGGGCTGATGGGAGACCCTGGCTGGACAGAACGAAGCAGGGATGAGGTGCATTGGTGGCCTCCAGAGGGTGCTGGCCTCCACCTCCCTCAGCAGCCCAGCCAACCCGGTCCATGATCAGGGATGATGGCGGGAGTTGTGGTCCTGCAACGTCTGGAGAGGCACGGATGTTCCTCATTCCTGCAATGAAAGGCCCTTTCCAGGGGAAACAGGAGTGCTTGTGCCACGGAGTGAGTGGACCCAGCCTGGCCTAGTTGTAGTAGCTGTCTGGAGCATCCTTCACTTTCGGGGCACTTCAGACTGTTGGTCTCTTGCTCTGTAGTCCTGATTCGGGATGGAAAGATCAGACTGTTTCGATGCCCTTCGATTTTTCCTCTTTCCACTCTTAAATTCAGTTCTGCATATTTCTTCTGCAATTTGCCTTAAAAAAAATCCTCATGAAAATTCTTCAGCATTTTTGTGTGAATTTCTTAAAATAAAACCTTTCTGTAGGCAGTTTTGTCTCGTGCACGCATTTTGGTGACCATTTTTTGGTCACAGAATGCATTCTGGCATGTTTTCACTTGTACATTCAACTCCGGAAGCTGGAGCCGAGCACATTGAGCATGTACAAAACCCCCATGATTATTTTGGAAGTGCTTTCATGTCGCAGGAAATATCGACACTCAATGGCTGTAGAAAATAAAATTCTGGCCTTCTTCAGCCAATCTGGAGATTTCCCATCCCAACAGGACCCCCAGTTGCTTACCAAAGGAGGTCAAATGCCCCAGAAACTGATCTGGCTCAGAAACGACAGAGTTTGCTCTGTCTGGGGGAGATGCACCTTTTTGCAGAGCTGATAGGGGGCTGCCTTAGACCGAGTCAGACCAGTGTGGCCCACACGGATGGCAGCAATGGTTCTCCAGGGTTTCAGGCAGGGATGAAGCCGGGGATTGAAGCTGGGACCTTCCGCATGCCAACCGGGGCTCTGCCACTGAGCAACGTGGGCCCTTCCTATGATTCTGAAGGCCGTCTGAAAGAGATGGTGGTGGTGTGTGTGTGTGAGAGAGAGATGATCCATCTCTCAGTCTTCAATGACTTCCAGTCCCTGTCCCAAAATAACAGCTTGACCCCGGGTTCATTGTTCAGCTGGGGACACAGACAGCTTGTTAGCATCAAACTGTGCCTCCCTGGGTGGGGGCTTGGGGATCTGGGGACCTTTTTCCAATCCAAAGGCATCTCTTGGCCCGAGTGTTTATTGCCCATGGAGACTTTTATAGGGCAGCAACTGAGATGGAGGATGACTTCATGTTCTCCCAGGCCCAGGAATAGCCCGACACAGCATTCCAAGAGCGTTATGAGGAATCGTCAAGCGCCTGAGTGGAAGTGCACGACTTGGAGATGAGAGTTGGATGCCGCCGGGCATGGTCCGCCGGGAAGTTCTCCGGGCAAGCCTCACAGCAGTGAAACAGAAGCAGCACACCAGCCTCGATTGCTCAGGCCAGAGACTTCCCTGATGGATCGCACACAGTAAAGCCTTTCCCTCATGACCTTGAAAATCTCCACCTAGCGTTTGACTGACCCCCCCCCCAATGAACGCAGAAGTGCAAAATCCCAGGTTGAGCTTCCCATATTGGCTCTGGTTCCCATTGCATTCCCAAACACAATGAAAAGACAAGCAACAGTGGAAATGCCTCTTGGGGCCGCGCTTCACAGCTAGCCACAGCTCCAAAGTGTAGGGAGTTCTGATCCTTCTGTCGTGCTGGTGAGGACAGCCGGCGTTGTAGCAAACCGACAGCTGCTGAGGCGACTCCTCGTGAGAGCCTGCAAAGAGGGATGTGTGTGGATGTGGCCTCAGCACAATCAGTCCCGCCGAACATTTGAAATTCAGCAACAATGTCCCAAAAGTCTGAATGTTCCAGTTCTAGATCTGGAATTCCATTCGGAAAGGCATCTTCTGTTTCTTACAAGCAGCAGATTATCACTTAGTCCCAGTTCCTCCAGAAGAACCATCTAGTCCAACATCCTGTTCTCACAGTGTCCAACCAGATGCTTATGGAAAGCCCATATAGAATCATAGCAAAGTAGAGCTGGAACGGGTCTGTAAGGACATCAAGTCCAACCCCCTGCTCAATGCAGGAATCCAAATTAAAGCATACCCGGCAGGTGGCTGTCCAGCTGTCTCTTGAAGGCCTCCAGTGTTGGAGAGCCCTCCGCCTCTCTAGGTCATTGGTTCCATTGTTGTATCTCTCTAAAAGTTAAGAGGTTTTTCCTGATGTTCAGCCAAAATCTGGCTTCCTGTAACTTGAGCCCATTGTTCCATGTCCTGCACTGGGATGATCGAGAAAAGATCCAGGCCCTCCTCTGTGTGACGACCTTTCAAGTCCTTGAAGAGTGCTTTCATATCTCCCCTCATGAATGTTGTCCAAGTGTGGATCTTTAGGTAGCTAAACATCCATGCACAAGATATAAGAGGCATCAGGTGGTTTCCAAGTTTGCAGAAATAGAAAAAATATTCAGGCTTTTGGTTTCTCTCGTGCGGAACCTGAGCACAATAGCCTTCTTCCCGCATGTGATTTCCCAGCAATCCATATTCAGAAGCATACTGCCTCCAACAATGGAAGTTGAACTAAGCCATTGTGGCAAGTAAACCACTGAGGTACAGCCCTTCCTTTAAAAATGTAATAAGATTCCAGTCCTCATGGTTCTGAAGGGCCAATTTAATAGGGACATAGGAAGCTGCCTTCTCCTGAATCAGACTCTTGGTCCAGCTACCTCAGTATTGTCTACACTGACTGACAGCAGCTCTCAGAGTTTCAGGCAGGGGACATTCCCAGCCCTACTTAGAGATGCTGGGCGGGGGTTGAACCTGGAACCTTCTGCATGCCAAGCAGACGCTCTACCCACTGAGCTGTGGCCCTTCCCATGTTGTTTTGGAGTACATCAAAGGGAAAAAACTGACATCACACATTTCTTTATAATGCAACCAATGGAGGCAGTCCTATGGTTCAATTTTGAGGGTTACATCCCCTCCAACCACAAGTACACACATTTGGCTTTGAGAGATTCTTGTACCTGGTGTACCACGCAAAATTATGAAAATATATTCATTGATCCAGTGGCCATCGTTACTCCACGGACCATTAGCCTCCAAGCGTTTTAGCCTTAGTGTCAGTGCTAGTGCCAATTCTAAATTCTTCTCTGGCTTTGCTGGATTTCCCCCCCCAAAGAAAAATATGCAAATTGATGCAGAAATGAGGCGTGCTGCTCTGGGCTCCTACTGGGAGGAAGGGCGGATTATAAATTTAATATATAAATAAATAATAAAGCCTGGAAAAACGGAGACAAACTCAAAACGTATCATTCCTTCCTTCCAGCCAAATGTGTAGCGGATTGCAGATGAAGATCAGCGCTGCGTATGCCAGAGAACATTAGATGCTGCTTTAAGCTGTTACGCTTTAAGCCGTTACGATGCTGCTTTAAGCCCTTGGTCTATCTAGCTCAGTGCTGTCTACGCTGACTGGCAGCCGCTCTCCAGGTTCGACTAGGAAGGCCAGGGATTCAAGCAGGGGCCTTCTGCATGCAAAGCGGATACTCTGCCATTGCCCTGCAACGATCCTTCCCACAAAGGAGCCATTCTAACCTCAGATGTCCCAAGATGCATCCGTGCAGCCCCCAGTCCCCGAGAGAGCGCAGGTACAATGCTCTAGTGGGCCTTTTGAGGACATTGGCTGCTGCAGCAGAGGGGATGGATGGATGGGGGGGGAGCCACGATTGAGAACACTCCCCTGGAGTGTCTTGTGTTCAATCCCTCGCTCAGCCAGTCCTTCCAGAGAGTGCAAGGCCGTCCATCCCAGTGGCTGCCAACACCGCTCTGCTCCGGGGCTGATTTACGGCTTCGCCCTGCTCACTCGCTACCTGGTCGACCGCCATGTGGGTTTGCAGGCCAGCGCAAATGCCTTCATGACAGATGAGCTGGCCGCGCGCACGGGGCAGGAATGTCTGGATTTACGAGCTGGGAAAACAGGCAGCTGTCCAAGCCTCCCCAGGGGCTGGTGGTGCGGAGTGGAGATCCAGGCCACGGCAGGACTGGCTTTTTTTCAGGCCCTTGTGCCGGGGCCCCAGGTCTCGGGTGGCCGCCTGATTGACAGGGGCAACCTGGTCAGCGCTGTCCCTTCCCAGGAGAGCTTCCCTGACCTAGCCGGCTCTCTGGGCCTTGGCATGCCAAGTGAAGACTGCAGTGCGAATTCATGAGCCACCGTAAAATTATTAGTGCTTCAAAGGCTCCAACGCTTTGGTGTTTCCATCCCCCCCTCCGGCTGCTCCTCTCGTTAATTCAAGGGAGGGCCAAAAGTCATCATGAAATATTTACCAACCAGGGATTAGGACCATTGGTTGATGACATCTTGAGCTGGCAAATCACAAGCTCAATGAGGCGTGCATGGCTGGCAGCAGGCCACAGGATCAAGGCGGAGAGCAGATGCAGGCTCCATTTCCGACCCGCAAGGACCGAGAGGGGCTTCGCACCTCTGAAAGCAGGAAGGGTGAGGCCTGGCGTGAGCCTGATGCCCCCACTCCGAACAGCAGGAAAGGGCCAACGCTGGGCTCTGTCGACCACCACCAAGACCGTGTCTGTGTGCAGTCTGGCCAACGTCCAACGGAAGGCTGAAACAGAACGGGATTCTCAAGAAATATGTCTATGGGCAAATGAAGAGGGCAAGAGGTTGGTTTCTCTGGCATCTGCAAGCCAGGGGTAGCTAACCTTTTTTTTGGGGGGGGGTAAGGGCTGCATTCACTCTTGAACAAATCTCTGGGGAGCACATGCTGATTTATTTATTTATTTAATTAATTTGTATCCCGCCCTTCCTCCCAGCAGGAGCCCAGGGCGACAAACAAAGCGCTAAAAACACTTTAAAACAGCATAAAAACAGATCTTAAAATACATTAAAACAAAACAGCATTAAAAACATTAAAAAAACTTTAAAAAAGGGTTAAAAACATTATTAAAAACATATTAAACAATTCTGACACAGACGCAGACTGGGATAAGGTCTCTACTTAAAAGGCTTGTTGAAAGAGGAAAGTCTTCAAAAGGCGCCAAAAAGATAGCAGAGATGGCGCCTGCCTGATATTCATGTTGGGCATAAACATGTGCGCACACTCTCACACCTCTCCTTCCTCGGCTCATCCATGCCGTGGGAGGGGGAGTTATCACTCCATTCATCAAATGATCGATTGGATCCATCCTGTCAATGTAACACACACACCCTCTCATTTTGCCACTGTTTCCAAAATTATTTAGTTGCATCTTCAGGGGATAGAAAAATGCTAGGGGTATTAATTTTAATTTTTATTTATTAATGAAATTTTTATCCTACCTTTCCTCCCGAAGGAGTTTAGGGCAGCAAACATTACAAAACAAATCAACAGCAAGAAAAAGAAAAGCATTCTAAAAACAGTTTACAATCTTCTCAAACCCTGTTTCACATTCTAAAACTCAGGTACCGGATAAAAACATTATTCCATCCAGTGATCTCCAGGTTGCCAGGGTCAGTCCCCTTCAGCCACCAAGTCCCTGGGTAAACAGGAATGTTTTCAACTTCCTCCTGAACATCAACAGGGATGGAGACAGCAGGACCCACTGCACAAGACTTGGGGTCTTTAGCCCCCTGTGCTGTCCCCTGACCTGCATGCACAGACTCTAGCCAGGAACCTCTCTTATCCAAACGCAGACCATTGGTCCCATCTAGCCTGGTCGTGTCTGCTCTGACTGGCAGCAGCTCTCCAACATCTCAGATGCCTCTCTCACCACCTCTTCTTTTATAACTGGAGATGCCAGTGGGGCATCCTGGGACCTCCTGCACACAAAGCCTGCCCTGTGCCACTGAGCAATGGGTAGAAATGGCGGAGATAGTCAATTTGATTCACATTTAATCTACCATATCTACACTTCCCAAAAAGATACATGGACCGAAATGCAGCCATCCTTTGAAATTCCAACTTCTCCGAATTTTGCAGTGCAGTTCACTAAAATGTAAATGTACTGCCCTCAAGTAGACTCCGACTTCTGGCGACCCTATGAAGAAGGTTTTCATGAGGCTGAGAGGCAGTGACTGGCCCAAGGTCACCCAGTGAGCTTCATGGCTGTGTGGGGATTCGAACCCTGGTCTCCCAGGTCATAGTCCAAGAACTTAACCACTACACCACACTGGCTCTCACTAGGCAAGCAATATGCCCAAAATGCGTACATTAGGGTCACGTGTGCATGAAGAATGCATATGCTGGTGAAAATAACAAGGAACAAATGCATTGTACTAGGGAACAGTGCTTTGGTTTGCAAAATTGCATCTGTTAGGCAAAATTGCACACAAAAATGTATACATCAGGCAAAGTTGCATGCAAACATGTATATTTTGGGAGAAATTTGCTCTAAAATATGGATGAATTTTCATGAAGACTTCTTTCTTTGAAGAAAAAAAGCAAACTGATGTGAAACTGAACTTAAGACCGGGAAACTGAGAATAACAGAAACAGATTTGTCATGTGGGTGCTCCCTGCGGACACCCTTGCTCCCAGGAGAACTTCCTAACAGGTTCTCCTGTTTCTTGACTTGTCGACTGTGCCCAAGCGGCACCTCAGAGCTGTGGGGTGTGTGTGTGTGTTCCTCACACTTTGCCATCACAACCCCTTTCCAGCCGAAAACACACTCTCCAGCCCGACCGTGTAAGTCAGAGGGCATCCAAATGTTTGTTTCCCTAACTCTTGGCACGAGGGCTGTCTTCTCTGAACAGAACATCTCGGCTGCCTGAGGACAGAGAGCAGGAAATCCACTTCACATCTGGTGGGAGAGAGAGGCTGGCCAGGAGACGGCGCTCAACAGGGGTGCTGAAGGTAGAGAAGTAGGGAGGCGGAATGGGGTGGTGGGGCTGGTGGCGGCCTCAAGCCCCACGATTGTATACCAGGCCCCTAGAGAGACTTGTGATATTAAACCGCTTCTTGGCCAAGAGCGAGTCTTGTGCGTGCCTTTTGGCCCTCTTTGGCTGCCTGGCCAGGTATGTAGCTGTTCCAGCCATCTCCTTCTGATCCAAAAGGAAAAGGGTTGGCTATAAATATCCCCTCCAGTCGTGAGGAAAACATTGCAGACAGATTGCGTCCGTGGCAGCCCCGGCCAGCACACCACTTGGTTCCTCTCTGGCCACGGCTGCAGCCCAAAGGCAGCAACCCAGGCCAGCTCTGTCCCACATTGGCTGGTGATTGATGGATCACATGCATGCTCACCCCGTGGCTGGGGCCAAGTCTGCAGGTCACATGCTTGAGGGTGCAGACAGAGGGGGCTGGGAAAAGGGAGCCTGAAATGGACCAGAGTGCCGTTCCCATGCCAGCAAGTTCCTGGGGCGGACAGGGCTCCCATCAGGTCTGGAGGGCTAGTGCAAGGGCCAACAGCTGCGTGGGTAGACAGCCATAAGCATTTCCGGGGGGGGGCAGTGGTGACACTGTTAGACTCTTGTAGCAACTTGTGACATTTTTAAGGCCTAAGAGATTTATTATTTGTCAGGTGCATGAGCGACAGGTTGGGATGGTAAGTTGGCTCTCTCTGTTTCTTGTATTTCCACTCTTAAATTCAGTTCCCCACATTTCTGCAGCAATTTGCAATTTTATTTTTTAAAAAATCCTCATGAAAATTCCCCAGCATTTTAGTGCAAATTTCTCCTAACAAACACATTTTCGTAGGCAGTTTTGGCCAATGTAATGTATTTTTGCAAGCAACTTCTCATAATATAATCCATTTTTGTTTATTTTCACTCATATATTCACATTTATGCACACTTTCTCCTAACATGCATTTTTGTAACCTTTGTTTGGTCGGGGAATTGCGTTGCAAAATTCGGATAAGAACAACTTTCGAAGGATGGCTGTGTTTCAGTTCTCATAGAAAGTGTAGATTTGGTAGATTTGGCTTGAAATGTGAACTGAATTCTCACTCATTGGAAAACTGCAGAGAGCCATAATTACAGAATTAACATCAGGAATTCACAAAGCAGTTCTTGATGACATAGACATCCTGGTGTAAGTAAGCCAATTAAAACATTTAGTGTGCTAAAAAATTATTTGTCTGTGTTCAGTCCACAAGAGATGGCATTGAACCTCTTGATGTTATTACAACACATCAAGCCTGTCCCTTGTGTTGTAACACAAAAGCTGTGGGCGTTGAGCATTTCTCCACAAAATGCTGCTCAGGACAGCAGTAATCAGGACCGGCCCCAGACATGCCGGGCGGCCCCAGGGTCGCAGGTGCACAGCCCTAACATTTCCCCCCTTTAAAAGAATGTAACTGCAGAAATGGAAATGAAACTTAAAAAATAGACAATTCACTCACAACCAGTAATGGCTAAAATAAATAAATATTACAGGGCATCCTGTTTGATAAAATTAACACACGTGGTTATATTCTGTGAAGGCAGGTGAGGAATTAACAGAATTAGAAGCGGTACAGAGGCCTTTATTGCTTTTATATTTTTTGAAATGTAATGAGGGACAAATTTGCGTTTAAAAGCGAATTTATCTAACTTGCACTTCCTGACACAACATGTGGACCTGAATGAAGCCATCCTTTGAAATTTGCACTTCTCTGAATTTTGCAATACAGTCCTCCATCTAAGTAATGGATACAAAAATGTGTGTATTCGAGAAGAAACAGCAATATATTTTTGAAAATAACAGAAAAATGAATCATATTCAGGGAAATTACATGCAAAAAATGTGTACGTGAAGAGAAATCTGTACTGAAATGCTGATGGATTTCCATGACGGCTTTTTAAAGAAAAGAATTTGCAAACTGATGTGGAAATGTGGGGGAAATGAACATTGGGAAAATGAGAAACTGAGACATTCACCCACCCCAACTTGAGCCATCAGTTTAATTACGACGTAGCATTGGCAATGCTTAATTTGAGGAATGCATTGTTCAGGCACAAAAAGTATAATAGCATATGAGTCACTTTAAAAAAAATTTTTTGGCGTGCATTATGGAATTTTGATCCTGCCAATCATTTTACGGACAATTTCTGGTTTGATATGATGTTAAATTAAGCTGTTGTGAAATCTGTATCTGGAAAAACACAATCAGTGGACATACTCATGGATGCGAAACATTAAATACTCTCTCTTTTAAAAAGGAGTTAGGGTTCCCCTTTTACCAGCATCAGGGGCTGAGTCCTAGCGACTTAGGCTGCAACCCAATACTCATTTATTTATTAAATTCATATCCCACCCTTCCAGAAGGACCCTAGGGCAGCAAACAAAACACTAAAAGCCCTCTAAAACATCATAAAAGCAAGACTTTAAAACATATTAAAACACTAAAAAAACTCTAAAACAGATTAAAAACAAAATACTTTAAGACATCTTAAAACGAAACATCTTTTAAAACATATGAAAACCTTAAAAACATCTGTTAAAAAAAAGTAGTTAAAAACTGCTTTTGAGTAGACGTGTATTATATTACACTGCTGGTGTCCTAAGGCAGAGTCAGCACAGTGTAGTGGTTAGAGTGTCAGACTGGGACCTTGGGAGACCAGGGTTCAAATCTCCGCTTGGCCAGGAAGCTCACTGGGTGACCTTGGGGCGCCAGTTCCTGCCTCTCAGCCTAAGCTACCCCACAGGGTTGTTGTGAGCATAAAATGGGAGGAGGAGGGCCATGTATACCACCTTGGAGATATGAATGTAATAATAAATTCAGTGAATACATATGGCTTGGGGACAAGCTCATGGAGATTTGAACTCAGAGCTCCCAGATTCAGGCTGACCAGGACATGCCCTTGGATTCTCAGAGCTGCCCTGCCCTCTTTCCTTTCTCCCCGGCCTCTAGGTCAGTCCTTCAGTCCACGAGCTGGATGTAGCCTGGGTCAGTTTGTTCCCGTTACAGAGCCGGAGTCCTGGTTTCCTACATATTGGCTAGTAACTAGGATTCCTGGAGAGTGAATTCCACTTGAGTCTTGGCCCCGTGCCCCGCCAGAAGACTCCCCCCAACCCTGCTTGCCAAGCACGATTCCTCTGTGCTTCCGTCGCCCCAGTCTGCAGACAGTGGGAGACCATCACCGGTGTCTTTTGGCTGGGCCTAATCCTTCCTTCCCAGGCTTGGACTGCTTTGAGCTGAATGCCTGTGTACGCAGCACAGATCGTCTTACCTGCTGCACGGCTTGGCCCTCTGCATCCCAGTCTCCTTGCCAGTGGTGATGGCAGGCCCGTGGGAGCAAGACACCCAGCACAAGCCCCCCTTTTTAGCGCATCTATCTCCTCATTGCAATGGCAGGGGCCCTACTGGGGCATGGGCCGTCAGCAAATGCCCGACCCTGCCGACCCATGGTGCCTGCCCTGTCTGCTGTCATGAACATGGCTCTTGGGACTGTATTTAAATATGGCCGTACCGCAGCTGCCTAACTCAGGGCCATCCAATGACTGTGAATGTTGGACAATTCAGGACTGACAGAAGAAAAGACTTCTGCACACAGCGCATGGTTGAACTATGGGAATTCACTCTCACGGGAGGCAGCGATGGCCACCACCTTGGGTGGCTTTAAAAGAGGATTAGACAAATGCAGTGAGGGTAAGGATACCTCCACAGTCAGAAGCTGTATGCCTCCGAGTGTCAGCTGCTGAGGATCTCAAATGGGGAGAGTTGCTCTTGCGCTCCGGTCCTGCTTTCAGGCTTCCCAGAAGAGGCATCTGGCTGGCCACTGTGAGAACAGGATGGTGGGCCTGAACCAGCATCAGTTGTTTCTGAGCAACCCCCAGGACTTGCTTCCTGAGTGAGCCCCACACTGTTCCACCTCAACTCCTCGGAGAAAACCCAGAGATGCAGCGAAGCGACTGAGGCAGTCCTGAGATGGCAAGGGATGCTGTGTCTGTGCACACTTTTCAGGTGTGCAATTGAACCCTAACAGGGAGGTGAAAAGCACAGGCTGAAAGGGCTGGGTCTGAGAGAGGCAGGGAGAGGGGCGTTCATGGCAAGGCAGCCTCGCCCCCGCACCTCCCCACTGACCAGAGGTGGAAAACCCAATACGAATCTGGAGGGCGGCCAGTGTGATAAACATTTATTACAGTTGTATGTAGCACCCGTATGTTACATTTATGTGCAACATGTAAATATTTATATGTTTATATACAGTATTTATGTTAAATTTTTAAGCAATGTGTATATATTTGTTATATATTTATATGTGCTATCAATAATTCATGACATTTATATTCTGTCTTTCCCCCCCCTTCTCGAAGGAGCTCAAGGTGGTTCTCCCCCTCCCCATTTTATGCTCACAACAACCCTGTGAGGTAGGTTAGGCTAAGAGATAGTAACTGGCCCAAGGTCACCCACCCTGCTTCATGGCTGAGTGGAGGTCTCCTTGTGAGATTCATGGCAGAGTGGGGGTTTGAGCCTGGCATCCCAGGTCCTAGCCCTGGAAGGTTGCCCCAAAGGCACGTGGGCCCTTGGACTCAAAAACGTATCTCACCTCTGATGTACATAGAATCCTAGAATCGTAGAGTTGGAAGGTGCCCATAAGGCCATCTAGTCCAACCCCCTGCTCAATGCAGGAATACAAATTAAAACATCCCCGACAGGTGGCTGTCCAGCTGCCTCTTGAATGCCGCCCGTGAGCCCACCACTTCCCTAGGTCATGGGTTCCATTGTCGTACCGCTCTAACGGATAGGAAGTTTTTCCTGATGTTCAGTCGAAATCTGGCTTCCTGCAACTTGAGCCATTATTCCATGTCCTTCACTCTGGGACGATCGAGAAGAGATCCCGGCCCTCTTCTGTGTGGCAACCTTTCATGTACTTGCAGAGTGCTGTCCTATCTCCCTCAGTCTTCTCATCTCCAGGCTACACATGCCCAGTTCTTTCAGTCTCTCCTCATAGGGCTTTGTTTCCAGTCCCCTGATCATCCTTGCTGCCCTCCTCTGAACCCGTTCCAGTTTGCATTAAGGGGTGCTGTTAGGACACCCCCTGGTCCCCTCACAGAGTGACAATTCCCAGAGTTCCCTAGGAAGAGGACTGTCTGTTAAACCACTCTGGGGATTGTCACTCTGAGAGGGGAACAGAGGTCTCCTCCCAACTCTCAGCATCCCTTCACAAACTATACTTCCCAGGATCCTCTGGGGGAAGTGCAGTGACGGTGCTTTAAGGTGCAAATGCAGCCAGGGCATGGCAGGGAAGAGCCCACCTGAGTCAGGCTGCCGTTGCGTTTTCAGCCAACTCCCTTCCCTTGCCACCCCAAGCGTTGCTCCTCTCCTTCCCTTCCCCCTCGACAGATTTTATGAATGACCCCGACAACTCTAAAACAATTGGGAGAGAGGAAATGGAAACGCCCTCTTTGGCAATGGGTGCATGTCCCAAACGCAGAGGGGCATCATTTCCTCCCAAAGGGCGAGGAGCAAGCAGACATCAGCCCAGCACGGCATCCCTGGCTGGCCTTGCGCAGGAAACATGGCTGCCGAGTCAGGAAACGCTTGCTTGGGTCTCTTGGTCGGGCCTGCCGCACGGCTTGGCCTGCAACCTGCAGAGGCATACCTCCCACCCCCAGGTTCCCTGCCGCCTCTTTTTTCACCCAAGAATTGACTTCCCTTCTGGACAACCTCCCAGGGGCCACATGCCAGTGGTGGGAACAGGTGTGTAGTCATCTGGGCTCTCAGAGGGGTCTTAGACCCTTTACTTTTTTGGGAGCCAGGTCCCAGCAGGGTCCGTATGTCTCCAGCATCCTACGAACCAATCAGCATGAAAAGGGAGTGTGTTAGCCATTGAGAAGAGTCTTCTAACATGCTTCCTTGTCCTTTCCTGCTGATTGGAGCCAATCAGAGTGAACGGAGGTGAGCCAGCCACTGAGAAGACTCTTTCCTGTTATCTTTTCGGCGCCAGGTCAAGACTTTCCTCTTCTCCCAGGCATTTTAGCATGTGTTTTCAAATTGCTTTTTAAAAATGTGTTTTTAAATTTGTATATTTGTTTTTAATGTTTTTAATTGTTGTAAACCGCCCAGAGAGCTTTGGCTATGGGGCGGTATATAAATGCAATAAATAATAATAAATAACAGTAATAATTTTCAGTAGCTAACACACTCTCCTTTCATGCTGATTGGCTCCTAGGGACATCTGTTATTGTGGAAGAAGGCATTAACAAGGATCTCATTCGGCAAAAAAGGGGAGGGGCATGGCTGTGACGATCATGAAGGGACCCTGCACTTCTGAATTTGCCAACACACTACCTGGTGGGAAGGGCCAGAGGCCAAAGTGGGCGGAGCAATGAAGGTCAATTTTGTAGAGGAGGCTAGTTTCTACTAGGGATGAGGGAGGAATTCGATTCTGTTCGCATTTCAAGGTGACTCTGTCAAATTCATACTTCCCGAAACAGCATGGGAACCAAAACACAGCTGTCCTTTGAAATGCGCACTTATCTGAATTTCGCAGCGCAGTTCACCAACCAATCAAGGTGTACAAAAATGCATATCTAGAGGGAAAATGTGCATAAAAATGAAGATATGAGTGATGATAACATTCCAAAAAAGGCATTATATGACGTGAAATGGCTTGCAAAACTCTGCACATGAGTCAAAACTGCCTACAAGAATGCATTAGGAGAAAATTGCGCCAAAATGCTGGAGAATTTTCGTGAGGATTTTTTTTAAAAAAAAACACCCTCAAATTTCTGCAGGAATGTGGAGAACTGAATTTAAGACTGGAAGAATGAGAGACAGAGAGAAGCCAAATGGAGAGATGGTCCCACCCCTAGTTCCTATGCACATCCAGAGATCACTCTGTGTCTTCCCGCCACGCAAGGAAGAGGCATGATCAGAGTTCAGGGACACATCACGGAGGGGGTGAAGGAAGGCTAGTGAGGAGTGTGGCCTCGAGAGAGAGAGTTGATGTGGTTGGGGAGGAGGTGTAGCCTGGAGAGAGCCCCAAGGGCCAGCTAGAGAGATCCGAAGGGCCACACTTGTCTTCCGGCTCTGGGGCACCCCACCCTGCAGTGGAACAGAAATAACAGCAATGGAGAAGTTTTGACTGGAAAAGTTCTGTTGCGTGGAATGCACTTGATGAGATGTGGATCATACATCGTTTGGACTTGTCTGCCTTCCTCAAGTGGCAGAAGGCTCCAGAGGACAGCTTGTCACACAACCTTGTGTAAAAAAACAGGGGGGGCTGAAACTTAGGGTGCTTGTTATAATATAACATTGATTTTGCAAATGTTCTGGTTGAGCAGGTGGGAAATGGGAAGGTGTAACATTTTCAAGAATCGTCAGTGAAGCTCCACAACTGTGCCCTAGCAGAGGGTGTGAGCCAACCCAGAAAATCCATGCCAGCCCTAAAATAGTTTCCCCTCTTTTCTCCCACATTCAAACTGGGGGGGGGGACCCACCTATTTCTTTCAGCCTGTATCCAGGGAGGTAGAGAGTGACATTGATTCCAGGAGCTTAGAGCAGCCACTTGCCATCAAAGGTGATTGGGGTCAAACTCTAAGAAAACAGACAGAGGGGGTCATTCTGCAGTCACCAAGGAGCTTGTTTACTATAAGAATACAATTTTCCCCCTTCCAGAAAAGAGAACATAGAGTTACATACCCCATGCCTTCAACATTTCTGGAACTTTTACATCTTTGTTAGAGGTGCAGACAAATGGCTGTTGGCTGCATTTCCCTGTGTTGAATCAGAGCTGGCTAAACACCAAAATTTCTAGCAATTCTGGTGTGATAGGCTACTCAGACCTCACCCACTACAAAACAATCTGCCCCTCCCTCTCTTTTTTAGGCCAACACACACATACACGGCAAACTATTAAGGAAATCCACAATGTTTATTTATTTTCTTATTTATTTATTAGATTTGTATCCTGCCCTTCCTCCCAGTAGGAGCCCAGGGCAGCAAACAAAAAACATCATAAAAAACAGACTTTAAAATATATCAAAACAAAACATCCTTGAAAACATATTAAAACAAAACATCTTTAAAACATTTTTTAAAAAAAGGTTTAAAAACATCTTTAAAACATCTTAAAAAGCAATTCCGACATAGTCGCAGACTGGGATAAGGTCTCTACTTAAAAGGCTTGTTGACAGAGGAAGGTTTTCAGT
The DNA here is from genome assembly GCF_030035675.1 of Rhineura floridana. Lineage (NCBI taxonomy): Eukaryota > Metazoa > Chordata > Lepidosauria > Squamata > Rhineuridae > Rhineura > Rhineura floridana. The sequence goes on along the minus strand of NC_084500.1, from coordinate 1,198,383 downwards.
AGGTGCCAAAAAGACAACAGAGATGGCACCTGTCTAATATTTAAGGGGAGGGAATTCCAGAGGGTAGATGCCACTGCACTAAAGGTCCGCTTCCTATGTTGTGTGGACCTCACCAGCAGAGTGCAGTGATCGACTGGGTATACAGTTTAAGGGATAAGACTGTCTTTCAGATATCCTGGTCCCAAGCTGTATAGCTTGTTCTTGAGAAGGCTGATACTGACCACCATTCAGACAGTGGAAGCGACAGGAGATGGTGAGGCAGGGTTGGGATGGGATGCTATGAAGGTGGCCAAATGCAAAACAGAGAAGACAGCAGGCCACTGGTCTTTAACAGACACAAAAAGAGAGCACCTTGGCAGGTGCAGCCGGTCACACTAGACTGAGAAATGTGCCCCTGTAGAATCTTCTTTTCCATATCCTCATCAGCCATTGTTGCTGACCTCCTTTGTTTTTTGGTCATGCAAAATGCAGTCATGCTAAAGCCATCTGGGGTATTTATGCATTGGCTTATCAAAGAGGGGTGATTTGGAGGGGGGCGGCTTCAAGCCATTGTGATCCCACTACTACCACCTGAAGATTGGACTTTTTTCTCTGAAGGAAAATTCACTCCATCCGCAGGTAAAGCTACTCAGTTTGTGTTCTATTGACATTTTTTTTAAAAGGACTATCTAGTTTCTCTTTATTTCTGTTCTCTACTTACCAAAGGAATCTGTGCATTTCGCTTAAGAAAGCAGGCAGAGCTGAGAAGCAGCTGGCTGCTGTATTTGCACAGATGGAGGCACAGCCATTATCTTCTTTCCAGAAGGCCGCAGTGCAACAGGAAACCTGCAGCCACCTGAAAGTGCCTCAGCTGAATGTCTGCCAAATCCTTCCACACTCACTTCCTAAAACTTACCAGATGTAGGCATGGATGGCTTGATTAACCCCAACAGTCTTTTCTCTCATTCTCCACCCGCCTAACTTGCATTTTTAACAACTAGCCTGGTGAAGTGTTCTGGGAAATTCAAACGCCAGTTTTCGATCCTTTCCCCATTCATTTCACCCATCCACCCATCTTGATCCTTCAAAAGCAGCCTACTTTTAGTTACCAGATGAAGGAGACAAGTGACACAGGGTGGCTCTGCTCATAAACTCCCTAAAACAGGTGTGAGGAACTTCAGGCCTGGGGTCAGAATGTGGCTCTGATAATGCCTGTTGCTTGACTGGATTAAGGACAGCAAGGGGTGTGTGAGTGCATGTAGAAAATTGCCTACTGAACAAATGCCCAAATGTGGCCCTTGGAAGGTTGCTCAGAAGAGAATGTGGCCCTCAGGCTGAAAAAGATTCCCCACTGTTGCCCTAGAAATCGCACGGCTCCATTTGTAACAAACTACCAATCAGACCAGTTAAATATCCAGCCCTAGTTGTAACTTTGTGCTTCAGAGATCATTGGAACGGTATGGGTTAATCTCACTCCAAAGCTGATAGGTGTCATGGCTGCTGGAATGAGGGTCATAAATGACTCTAAACTCCATTGTTTGACTAGTTCCAAAAGAATGGCCTCTTTGTAGGATGAAGAGCCTTTGCACAAAGTGGATTCAAAGCAGCAGGTGTTTCTCTGTCCATTTCCTTTTTGGACATGCTGCTGCAGGCTGTGTAATATATTTGCTTTGGCCACCTGCCACCCCACACAAGTTCCCACACAGCTGGCTGAGGCCTCCCACTAAATGAGAGTTGACACTGATGACACAGAGAGACTCAGGCCTCTGTCAACAGGCAACAAGAGCCCTGCTTTTTTCAGGCTGCTGAAGCAAAGTGGGGATCGTCGTCACAGACCATTTTTTCCGGTATCCCCAACTGGGCAAAAGTGGGCTTGATGCCGACTTTTGTAACTAGCACTGTCTCACAGGCAGAAATCTTGTGCTGGAGGGTAAAAATATAGCAATGTGGTGTGTGGTGCGCATTGCAAGTCAATGAGGAACACCAGAAAACCTTAAGACGTTCAATCTAATGCATCCCTAACTTAAGCTGTGTAATTTTTTTAGGGGGCAATAGGATGAAGTGGAAACAGGAGACTATGCTGGATAGTGTTGCCATGATAGACATACCAATGGAAATAGCTAGGTGGGATGCAGTGGAGGCTGGTCTAGTTGGGCAAATGGGATGCTGTCCCACCAGTCTGCCCTTTCACCAGTCCCCACCTGCCTTGTCTTCTTACTTACAACAAGCAATCCAGGGGGTGGCCTTGCCTGTCTTCCTCCTCCTCCATGATCTCACTGTTGCCCCTTGTAGAACTCAACAGGGAGGATGAGGATGAGGGAAGAACTAGAATTAGTTGCGTTTGCCTGTCATTGGCTCTGGCTCCACCTATCACTGGGCTCCCTGCCTTCTACCCTACCAGTTCCAATGGGCCCCAGCTACCACTGGTGGGATGAGGGAGAGGTCACCTACGCTGTATCTCACAGGTGGGGAACTGAGGATGGGAGCAGAATGCAGCACTCAGGGGCCAAATGCAGCACTCCAGGACTCTCTATCCAGTCCTTGGGACTCTCACTAGGTTCCTTCAAGGCCACCCCTACCCCTACTGGCCCTGCTTTGTGCCCTCCTTGAGAGTTGACCTTTCCTTTCATGTTAAATTTGCAAATAACAACAACAACAACAACCAGTTGTTGGCTTCGAATAAAACTTGGCTGCATGGCTTCATTTATCTCTTTGTAGATACAGGGCTAGATACTTTTTTTTTTTTAAATGCAAGCTGAAACATATTAGGGATGAATCCTGGAAACTTCATGCAGTGGATCTCTCTCTTTCCCGAGCCCCCACTCCATCTTGGGAAGGGGAAGGAATTTGTGTAGTCTGCTTTTCACAGCAGACTGACCTGTTTCAGCCCTCCTACACTTGCTTGCAGATCAAAACCCAACTCCCAAGATGGATTATGTGTTTCTCTGGACTTGGCGATGCAATTCCAGTGCACAAGAGGTGTGCAAAAATATGTATTTTACACAAAAAGATGTATACAAATGTGTATTTTACTGGTGAATGCATTGAACTTCTGTTCCCAGGTCTCCAGATTTTACTCGGAGACTCTGGGTTGTGGGGGTCCTCCCAAGGACTCCAGGAAATTCACCCCAATCTCCAGGCAAGTAAGGGGTCACAGACCTCCCATGTGACCTTGCACAGCGCTGCAACCTTGATGCCTGTCCAGAGCGGTGGCGGCGGCAGCAGTGACTGAACAGGTGCAGGACTCCCCAAAGTCTGAGCAGGAGGGAGGCCTGTAAGCACCCAATGTGGGGCACCAATGAAAGAAGGTGGAGGGGTAGGAAGGAAAGTGGCTGGAATGTGAATGTGAGTAGGTGGGTGAGTGGGGTGGGAGAATGAGTGGGATGGGGTGGGGCAGTGGGGTAAAGTGGGTGGGGTGAGTGGAGTGGGGCAGTGATTGGGGTAGAGGTGGGGGTGAGGGAGTGGGTGGAGTGGGTAGAAAGGTGCAAGGGGAAGTGCCTCAAATCTCAGGGCATGGCATGCTTGTAACCTGGCAACCCTGCATTGAACAGCATTGAAAACTATGGCATTTTATGTAAAGACTGCGCATGCTTCATAGGAATGGGGAAGAAATTCGATTCAGTTCTCATTTAAAGCCACATCTACCAAATTAGCACTTTCTGAAACGAGATGAGAGCAGAAACAGCCATTGTTCAGAATCCACTTATCCAAATTGTGCAATATAGTTTTCCAACCGAAGAATGTCTGGGGAAAGTGTGCGTAAAAATGCATATATTAGTGAAAACAACACACAAAAATGCATGGCTCACTCCCTTGTGCGCCTCATAGCTGCCTGTCTCACTGGCTCATTCTCCCACTACGCCTGGCCCAGTTGCCACCATGGGATGCTGAAGTGTTCATGCTGCCGTTCATGATGCCACCTGTCTGTGGTGATGTGAATTGCAGTGTGGCAAGCTGCAGGGGGATGCATAGACCACCCTTTGCTGCTTATCCCTAAAATTGGGCAGTCAGAATTATCCCGGCTCTGAAACTGGGGCTTCCATTTAGTTCTGGTATTAAAGAGCCATTGTTAGACCGACCCCGCATGTGGAGATTCGCTTGCCGTCTCCGCCCAACCTCTCAGCAGGCAGGCCGAGTACCCCAGGGAAGCACAACTGCCTTTTTTAAAACACAGACACATCTGGAGGAGTTCAGGCCCAAACACTGCATGGGTGCTGGAAACAGGAACTCAGGCACGAGTCAAATCAGGGTCTGGCTGGGTCTGGTGCATTGGGTTAGGCAGACAGATGGTTGTGTTCAGGGCCTGAGCTCCAGGGTGCAGCTGCAGAGTCCCCCTGAGCTGCTGATTTACGGACATGAACCATCCGTCCGCAGCCCATTCTGTCCACTCTCCCTCCTCTCATCTCCACGCTGTATCCCAGAACTTTACAAAATCCGGGAGAGAGAGAGAGAGACTCAGATTTCTTCCACAAAGCTCAGCCGCTGCTCTCATCTCCTGCTATCTGGCCAATCATAAAAGTAAATACTTGTATTCATCTGCAAAGGCAGAGCTGACTTTGGATGATCTGTTAGGGCTTGCTCCATGATTGCAGAGAGATGAACAAGGTATCAAAATCGCTGCAGATTTGCAGGGAGGGGTAAATTCTTTACCTATCCACCCCGACTAACAAACAAATAAAGACATTCCAAGACAAACTTGGCAAAATAAAAGGAAAGGGGGGGAACACACACACACCCTTAAGCTAGTAAACATAGGCTGCAGGCTGTGAAACATAGCCATTGGCCAGAAGAATACTGGCTTCAATTGATTAAAATGAGTCCTCCATTGGGTCAGCAGCTGTGGTTATGGAATGTTTATGAACATTTCAATTGCTCAGAAGTTTAAAGAGGGTCAGCACACAAGGTCTAGGAACAAGTCTTTGTTTGGCGGAAAGAGAAGGAATGAAGCTATTAAGCTGTCATGCACACCCCAATCTCTGAGCAGTGAGAGATTTCTAAGGGTTCCATCGCTTAACCAGGGTTCATTTTCTTTTGAATGAAGCTCAGCGGAGACTGTGGTGTCTTTAGGATATATGGTTTTATTTACACATTAAATGAATGAAATGAAATGAATCTTTATTGCTCAGAGCCGTAGGCTATCACAATTAAACACATGTCAAAGGAAAATACAAAATATTCCGTGCTTCCGAGGCTGGTTCTTTTAACCATCCTTCAGGTGCTTGATGGGTACTCTCCGTGTTGATGACCTCATTTCCTGCTCCTCCCTCTTTGTCGTGACCCCTGGGAGAGGAGACACCTTTCCTTTGCCTCTCTCTCCCACAAGGATTGAAGCTCAAGCGTGGCTCTTTGCATCTCCAACTGTAGTTAGCTTGAACTAGAATCTTTCCTATCCAGAATGTATTTCCCCAAACAAATGTCAGCTTTCTTATTTTCCTAAACCCAGAGTCTTAGTGTGATTACATCCAGGGTAAAGTGTACTCCTTCAACAGCGATCCTGTTACAGTTCAGCTTCTGCCAGCATTCAGCTCAAATGCTAACAAAGTCCTGCCTCAAATCCAACTTTGTAGGAAATATCAGAGCCAACGGTTGAGTAGGGATATTTGGTTCAGCTTGCATTTAAAGGCCTAATTCCTAATTTGCACTTTCCAAAACTATCCACAAACCGAAACACAGCCGTCCTTCAAAATGTACAATTCTCTGAATTTTGCAATGCTCTTCTGCAGCCAAAGTAATGAGCACAAGAATGCACTGGGGTAAAGTGTCCATAAAAATGCATGTAGATTAGTGAAAATAGCATGCAAAATGCATATATTATGGAAAACTGCTTTGCAAAAATGTGTGTATTAGACAACATTGCATACAAAGGCATGTATATTAGGAGAAATTCTCACTGAAGTGTTGATGAATTTTCATGGGGACTTGAAAAAAAATCAGAAAATAATGTGGAAATGTGGAGAACTGAAGGCAAGATTGCAAAAATGAGAAAAAGAGTGAAGTCAAAATGGATAGATCTGTCCACTCTCTACTGGTGAGTGATCTCTGGATCATAATCAGGAGCTATGGGTCAAAGTGATCTTGACAGGCTGGAGCACTGGGCTGAAAACAACAGAATGACATTTAACAGTTATAAGATGGGGGATACTTGGCTCAGCAATACGACATGTGAGAAGGATCTTGGGATTGTTGTTGATCACAAGCTGAATATGAGCCAACGATGCAATGTGGCTGCAAAAAAGGCAAATGCTATTTTAGGCTGCATTAACAGAAGTATAGTTTCCAAATCATGTGAAGTATTGGTTCCCCTCTATTTGGTACTGGTTAGGCCTCATTTGAGTACTCTGTCCAGTACTGGACACCACACTTTAAGAAGGATGCAGACAAACTGGAATGTGTTCAGAGGAGGGCAATGAGGATGATCAGAGGACTGGAAACAAAGCCTTATGAGGACAAACTGAAAGAACTGGGCATGTTTAGCCTCGAGAAGAGAAGACTGAGCGGAGATAGGATCGTACTCTTCAAGTACTTGAAAGGTTGCACTTGCCACAGAGAGGATGGCCAGGATCTCTTCTCGGTCATCCCAAAGTGCAGAACACAGAATAAGGGGCTCAAGTGACAGGAAGCCAGATTTTAGCTGAACATCAAGAAAAGCTTCCTGACTGTCAGAGCAGTCTATTGGATCCTTGCCCATCATGGCTCATTATGAGCTACAAAGAGAGGCTGAACGAAAGGATCAAGGCAGTGGTAAATGCATCCTTGGAAGAGGGTGCATTGCCATTAGCCCTCAAGGAGGCAGTTATAAAGCCCATCCTGAAAAAGTCCTCCTTGGATCCCCAAGAGTTGAATAACTTTCGCCCAGTCTCTAATTTACCATTTCTGGGCAAGGTGATTGAGCGAGTGGTGGCCAAACAGTTACAGACACACTTGGATGAAGCAGATTATCTAGACCCATTCCAATCGGGCTTCAGGACTGGACATGGAACTGAAACAGCCTTGGTCGCCCTGGTGGATGATATGAGGAGGGCGTTGGATAGGGGAGAATATACCTTCCTCGTCCTCCTGGATCTCTCAGCGGCTTTCGATACCGTCGACCACGGTATCCTTTTAGATCGCCTGGAGGGATTAGGAATAGTGGGCACTGTTTTACAGTGGTTCCGTTCCTATCTCTCAGACAGGCACCAACGGGTGGCATTGGGGGATGAGGTTTCAGACCCTTGGCCTCTCAATTGTGGAGTGCCACAGGGCTCTATCCTCTCCCCCATGCTATTCAACATCTATGTAAAGCCGCTGGGGGCCATCATCAGGAGATATGGGCTGCAGTGTCACCAATATGCGGATGACACTCAGCTCTATCTCTCGTTTAAATCTTCACCGGAGAGGGCTGTGGAGACCATGTCCAAGTGCCTGGAATCCGTAAGTGGATGGATGGGAAGGAATAAGCTGAAACCAAACCCCGACAAGACCGAGGTGTTGCTCGTGGGAGATAAGAGAAGGTTGGGAGATATAGACCTGGTGTTTAATGGGGTAAGATTACCCCTGAAGGACCAGGCCTGCAGCCTTGGGGTCGTTCTTGACTCCCAGCTGTCCATGGAGGCTCAGGTCTCGGCAGTGAGCCGGGCAGCTTGGTATCAACTCCATCTGATACGGAGGCTGCGCCCCTACCTTCCTGCCCATCTTCTCCCACGAGAGATACATGCCCTGGTCTCCTCTCGCTTAGACTACTGTAATAGGCTCTACATGGGGCTGCCCTTGAAAACGGTCCGGAAACTACAGCCGGTACAGAATGCGGCGGCACGTTTGATTAAGAACAGCCGTCGCCATGATCATATCACTCCGGTGCTAGTAGATCTACACTGGTTACCAGTTGTTTACTGGGCCCAATTCAAGGAGCTGGTGTTGACCTTTAAAGCCCTATACGATTTCGGCCCAGTTTATCTGAAGGAGCGCCTCCAGCATCACCAATTATGCCGCCTGACGAGATCAGCCACACAAGACCTTCTCTCGGTCCCACCAGTTAAAACAGCTAGGCTGGTGCGGACCAGAGAGAGGGCATTTTCGATTGTGGCCCCCACCCTCTGGAATTCCCTTCCTTTTGAGCTTCGCCATGCCCCTTCCCTGATAGGTTTCTGCCGAGCCTTAAAGACCTGGCTGTTCAGGCAGGCCTACGGGATCTCTGGGGTGGGTTAGTTTTTAATGCTGTTGATTAAATGTAAGAGGGGTGATTAGTTTAATTATTGAGTGTGGTTTGTCTTGGTTTTATGTTGTATTTTATTTTATTGTGTTAATGTACATCACCTAGAGTGGCCGTTAATTCGGCCAGATAGGCGACTCAAAAATAAAATTTTATTATTATTATTACAACAGTGGAACCAATGACCTAGGGTGATGGTGGGCTTTCCAACACCAGAGGCCTTCAAGAGGCACTGGACAGCCACCTGTCGGCTATGCTTTAAATTGGATTTCTGCATTGAGCAGGGGATTGGACTCGATGGCCTTAGAGGCCCCTTTCAGATGTACAATTCTAGGATTCTACGGTGTCTCATTCCTCCTCAGCCTTCCTCTTTTCACTTCATTGTCAAGGGGGCCGAGCACCACCTGATCTCTTTCCCTCTCCCAAAGCAAACAAAATTGCTCACGTTCTGTGGCTGATGGCTAGACTGTAGGTTGCCTTTGCATCCCATTCCTGGCCTTTTCCCAAGCCTCAGATCCCAAACACTCTTGGCTTGACACGCCTCGTGGTCCACAGATCACATTGCATAGTACTCTTCCTTCAGCCGCTGGGCTCGTGGTCACGGATAATGGCTTGTGGTTCCAACCAGCTGTCCACATGCCATTGTTTCATCCAGGATTCTTGGCTAAATGCCTTGGACATGATTACTGCGGGAGAAAGCAAGCGACAAGGGCAAATGATGATGGTTTTGTGGTGGTGGTGGAACGGGGGGGGGCAGAGAATGCATATGGAATGGAACCACCCTTTCCTTGACAATTAGAGAGGCCCGGTACCTGATAGCCAAGCAGCAGATTGGGGCTGACTAACCCATTGCTAAGGTTTCCACTCTCTACTAAGGGCGTTCCTTCCACACCTCGCTGGAAGCAAAACCTAGACATACAATTAGCGCGATTGGAACCTGGGTCTCTGCCATATTCCCTTTACGCAGCCATGGAGGGTCACGGCTGCTTGTAGAAAGCAACTTTCCAGAATTTTGTTTGTTTATTTGAAGCCACATAAAGACAATGGAGGGAAAGGAAGACAGAGGTTTTATAAAATTATGAGCAGGGTATAGATTTAATGAAGACGGTATCCCCCCCCCCTTCTCTCATAAAAGTAGAATTTGGGGTTGCCAAATTAAATTGATGGCTAGGAGATTCAGGACAAACAGGAAGTGTTTGGGTACTCAGACTTCATAAAATACACAGTTCATCTGTGGAACTCACTGGTGCTAGAGGCGGTGATGGCCTACTAGCCGAGATGGCTTTAAAGAAGAAGAGGACAAGTTTGCAAAGGATAGTCCAATTAATATCCATAATACACAGAGAACTTCCATATTCAGAGGCAGGATACCTGCTGAAGATTAAAAACAACAGATTGTACACAATTGAAGCTGTGTGACATTAAATAGAGACACCTGGAGCTGATCAACTGTCTCACGCATCAGGGGGATCACCAGCATTGCTAGAATATTTCCACACCATCCAGAAACCAAAATTTGGTACCTACATGTAGTCATTGAGTAAAAATTTGGACATTTCTCTAATTCTACGTCAGGGCTATGGGAAGATACTTAAAGGGTCCCTCAGGGCAAATTAAGACGGTGAGTTGCTGATGTGGGAACCCCTTTAATTTGCTTTTTCAAAAATGGTTGTTTCCCCTCTTGGCTGCTCTTTGTGTATCAGTTTCCTCTTTGATTCTGGACTCACCTGATAGGGCAAGTCCAGCCAGTCAGGGATCACACACTGAATGGGGTGATATCGCAGTGCTCCATAGCCAGTGCTCCATAGCCAGTCTGGTTTGGCTATGTGACAGTGTCACTGAGGGCAGATGAAGCCTGCTGAGAGTGAGGTCAATGCTCCCTGAATAGGTGGACAGTCTCAAAGCAACATCCTCCCTCTCCCCCAAAAGATCTCACCACTGCTGGAAATGTTTGCCAAATACACCAAGTAATTTTGGCTCTGTCCTTGTACAGACACGCTGTCAACATGTGCCTGTGCAGATATACAAGGGGCAGGCAATGGGTGTGCACCAGAGTGCTGTGAGCATATCGTCTTTTGTGCGTATCAAACAGGCAGAATTTCCGAGGATGCCAAACAGGATATCCAAGTGTCAGGAAGATAAACGCCAGACTTGCAAGGTGTTTTCCTCTTTCTGTCTCTTGCGGGAAGAGCTTGAGTGCTGAGCAGTCACAAATGCGTATATATTGGGGGCTTTTGGAGAGGACGTGTGCAGATTTAGAAGATGTGTGGTGTGGATTTATGGTGTGTGCCTGGCGGCTGCTCCGAAGTGCCTGGCTCCCACAGAGCAGTGGTCTAAATGCCTTTGGCATGCATCCGAGAGCGTGCTCAGCCATCGAACATCAGGCAGCACAAGCCTGACAGGACAGCAGGGCAGGCAGAGGAACTGTGAGGATCTGACATAGATTTGTACTTCTCCATCTAGCAGAATCCACGGCAGGCCTGCATTTCCATCAACAATAGCTGGCGGGCAAGTGGATGTGTTCTGATTAGAGATAGGAAAAATCCATCCATTTCAGTTTCTCTTCAGTCTTCCAATCTTAAATACAGTTCATCCAATTTCCATATCAGTTTGCTAATTTTTTTTTTTTAAGTCTGCACGAAAATTTCCCTAATTTTTTGTGGGCATTTCTCCCAACATACCCATTTTTTGCAAGCAATTTCTCCTAATATAGTGGATTTTCACAAACACATGGATTTCTTTGCACACTTTTTGTGTGTCTTTTTTTTTAGTTGAAAATTGGACAGGAAAATGTGAATTTCAAAGAGCAGTTGCATTTTGTGTATTGGTTTGAGAAGTGCAAATTGAGTAGATTTGTCTTAAAATACAGATGAACAAATTTTTCCTTCATTCTTAGTTCTGATCAGTTAATCAAAGATCCATACAATCTCCAATCATTTGCTGCTGCTGCTAATACTACTACTAAATTTATTATCTGCCGTTCACCGCCAGGTCCTAGGGTGGGTTGCAACAATCCAAAATCCAACACTGAAAACAGTCAAAACAAATTATAGTCACAAGAATAGTGTGGGTCTTGAAACCATGTGTCTCAAGTGTCAACGGTTAGGGTAAAGGGGTGCATCTCAGTTAATACCCCTCTGCTCGGTCATCAAGTCAGGGCTTAAGGGTAGGGTCTGATTTCTAGAGGTGTCAGGGGAGATTTGTATGTCCAGGACTCCAGGTTCAGGAATGCAGCTCTGGAGGGCTTGCAAAGCTCACTGCAAATACAAGGTGAACAGTAAGACTCCTGCATTCTTGCTGAGTAAAATATTGTTATGAGCATGGGGGGGGCTGGAATGGATGATTTCTGTGGGTCACCTTTCCAGCCTCTGATTTGGAATCCTATGCCTGGGAGGCTGGCTCTGCTAGCCAGATGAATCTCCTTTGTTAATCAAATAGAGTGGCTAGGTAGTTAATGGTCCTATTTAGTTGCCCCGGCAACTGGTGAAAGGGGCTAGGAAGATCCTTTTTGTCATTTTAAACTCTACTGGAGGAGAGTCTCCCCCCCACTCCTGGGCGGGGAGAAGTGTGTTTGGAACTGGAAGTGGGTGTACTGGAGAACTAGGGCGGCAGGCATGCACAGAGGCTGGCTCCCTGCATCGTGGCGATAGGATGCCCCTGCACCTAGATGGAAAAGCTGGATATTAGACTGCTGATGCCTTGAACCCCTCCATCCTAAGCTCAGGTTGGAATGTGTGTACATAAATAAACCATATTTCATAAAGACACCGCAGTCTCCGCTGGCCTTCTTCCCAAAGGAAACCAAACCCTGGATGGGCGCAGGGACCCCCCTGAAATCTCACCGCTCGGAGATTGGGGAATGGAATATTGTGTGCTGGCAAAGACAGAGTGTGATCCATTTTAAATTCACTTGTTCAAAATTTTTCTTGGACATTTGTTTTTCTTAATAATGTTATGTTATTTAGTTTAATTTTTGTAAATTGTATTGCTTTTATTGATGTATTTTTATACTTGTGTTTATTTTTCTTTGTAAGCCACCTTGAGGGCCTTTGGCCAAAAGGCGGGGTATAAATAACAACAACAACAATAACAACAACAACAACAACAACAACAACAACAATAATATGAACTAGAAAAGAATTCTGCCTCTCCCCACTTGCTACAGAGCTGGTGGGGTGGAAGGTGGGAAGCCCAACAGGAGGGAGAGGGAGAGCCAGAGGGAATGACAGGCTAAGCCAACTCATTCTGGTTCTGCCCTCATTGTCCTCCCCGGTGAGTTTATTTATTTATTATTTATTATTTAATTTGTATCCCACCCTTCCTCCCAGCAGGAGCCCAGGGCGGCAAACAAAGCGCTGAAAACACTTTAAAACATCATAAAAACAGATCTTAAAATGCATTAAAACAAAACAACATTAAAACATTTTTAAAAACAACCTTAAAAAGGGTTAAAAACATTATTAAAAAACATATTAAACAATTCTGACACAGACGCAGACTGGGATAGGTCTCAGCCTAAAAGGCTTGTTGAAAGAGGAAGGTCTTCAAAAGGCGCCAAAAAGATAGCAGAGATGGCGCCTGCCTGATATTTAAGGGAAGGGAATTCCACAGGGTCGGTGCCGCCACACCGAAGGTCCGTTTCCTATATTGTGCAGAACGAACCTCCTGATAAGATGGTATCAAGTTGTACAAGGGGCAACCATGAGACTACGATGGAGGAGGGAGCTGACACCCAGGGCCACCCCTTCACCTTCTCCTGTATTTTATTAGATCAGTACGTAACAAACGGAGTCCATCTCTCAATGAAATAATTGTCCAGTTGGTGTCCTCTCACTTTAAGTAGATGAACTGTATAGTTAACAATATAACTTGAGTACTTCACAACTTCTCTGTCCCCTTTCCCCACCCCTCTGCCTGGCCATGGGAATGGTGATCTTCCTGTCTCCGTGAGCCTGTACAAGAGCACCGAGGTGGCAAAGGCCTCCATCTTATAAACAACCACAGTGGCTTGAGCTGTGACCCCCCGCTGCCGTTCCAGATCTGTGCTGTGTCCACAGCTGGCCAGAGAAGCTCCGCAGAGTCGCTCTTCTACAGCTGGCCCTGCAGACATCAACATTTTTTAAAATTAAGCCAGCGAACAATGCTTGGAGCAACATGAAGAAACTGAGGCCTGTAAACAGCCATCTTGCAGTGTATCCAAACCAGGCTAGGATGATTTGTTGGTTTTGGTGGCGATGGCCTGCCTCAGAGCTGGATGGACAGTTAGTAGTTTGTTCGTGTCTGTTGGTTTTTGTTTTGCAGAAGAGGAAATGACATCTCAAGAGAGTTGTAATAAACACACTTGCGGCTAGAAAGGGTGGGAGGGCGATCCTGGTAAGGAAAAGTGGTGTGATGATCTCTTTTGGGAGTGAAGCCCCAATGCATGTTACAAGTGACCTGAACCAGCGGGTGGCTATAGACAGAAAAGGAATCTCTTCTTCCTTGTGCTGATTGCTCCTCTAAAGTGTTTGTTGTTTTTGCAGGCTTTGTTCCTCCCCTGCCTCCCTTCTCTTTTCCTCTTTGCCCTCAGTTAGTTAGTCATGGCTCCCTGAGTGGAAGCCGCATGGCTGCTTCAGCATGTGTGACTTTACCTCTTTGCAGGAATAAACCTTAAGTTTCGGTATTCTTTCAACTACCAGTCTTAACAGGCCAGTTATTTATGCACACACACATACATAAAACCTCTAATAATCCTGAGGGTTAAGAAGCTCAATCAGGGCTAAGCCATCTCTAGGTTCGATACTTGGTATCTATAGTAGGGCTAGGAGAGACCCTGACGTGAAATTCTGGAGACTCACTGCTACTCAGTGTAGCCAACTATGAGCCAATGGACTACAGAGAGAGATTGTCGTTCTGTGGTAGAGCACCTGTTTTGCAATGCTGATGGTCCCAGGTTAAATCCCAGTGGCATCTCCAGACCTCTTGTCTGAAACCTTGAAGGCCACACAACTTTTCTCCCAGCAGAGAAGCAACTGCGGCTGCAGGGACCCCTTCTGAAACAAAGTAAGACGCTTTTTCAGTTTAGTTTGGTGCTAACTATTTCCAAAAGCTACCTGCAAAAATGGCCATGTGTAAGTGTCCATAGTATCTTTGCGAGGGAGGAGGATGGTGAGAAAACCACAACAACTTGGCCACGTCCCCTGTGACATCTCTAGCTATGCCACGGTAGCCTCCTGGCAGCTCTACCAGGTCCTGTGGGCACCAGCCACCTCTGGCAGCAACTGGTACCCACCAATAGCTGGGGATGGTGGAGACATTTGATTCAGTTCACGGTTAAGGCCAAATATATCAAATTTGCAACTTCCCGAAGCAATATGAGAACTGAAACGCAGCCATCCTTTGCAATGTGTACTTATCTGAATTTTGTGATGCAACTGTCCAACCAAGCAACGTTTACAAAAGTGCATCTATAGGGAGAAGTGAGCACGAAATGAACAGATTGGTGAAAAGAAGATACAAAAATGCATTAGGAGAAATTGCTTGCAAAAAATGTGTAAATTACTCAAAAGTGTATTTATAGGAGAAATTCACACTAAAATGCTGGAGAATTTTTCATGAGCATTTTTTTAACAAATCACAAATTGCTGCCGAAATGTGAAGAAACAAATTTAAGATCAGAAAAACAAGAAACTCAGAGCACTAAAATGAACAGATCCTTCCATTCCTACATGATGGCCTCATTATCCCTCATGAATTTGTCTAACCTTTTAAAGCCGTTCAGGTTGGTGGCCATTGCTAACTCTGGTGGTTTTTGCAGTTTTACTATCTGTTCTCTAGTAAGACGTACCTGTTCTCCCTTGCTTTTGGAGGAGTCAGTTAGCCTGCCCTGAGGTTTTAGGTTTTAGTATTCTCTACTGTATGATTTGATTTTAAAATAGGTCTGGTTTTAATCTGTAGTCTCTTTTTGTTGTCAGAAACCTCGTTGGGACCTTTGGTGGAAAGTGGTCTAAAAATCTTACAAATCAATAAAATGATTTTCTTTATAGCTCATCTGTGCCCTGCTTCATCTCCGTAGCCCAGATGGTTTACCGTCATGTTTGATGATACGAGTCTGACGACGGCTGCCAGGCCCTCTATTTTGACATTCCTCCTCTGCCTCCCAGGGTAACCAGGGTGATTTCACACAAGCGCAGACAGGCCACTTCTTTTGAAAGGGTCCCAAACGTATCCGACTGGTGTGTTTCTGAAAGGCTCCGAATTGCAAGAACATTCTGTTCCTGCTGTGTTTAATCAAAAGATGCACAAACCCTTCTCATCACCTTGGCTCAGGGAGGATCATCTACTCAGTTACAGACGGTTAGTTGTAATTTAATTTGCTTGACTTTATGAGTCTGGCCCTTCTCGGAGACTGGGACGGCTGGCACTGGCAACCAAGTTAATGCCTGCCCTGAAGAGGTTGCATTAAGACATAATGACAAAGCCTGATGATGTCTAGATCCTACAACCTTTTGCTGGTTTAAACTCAACCCCATCAAGCCAGCTTGAGCTCAGCAGCTTAAGAACACCTCTGCAATATGCTCAGGGTGAGGTTTTAGTAAACCTCCAGCACAAGAGAACCCCTCTGTAAAAGGGCACTAGTTCTTCAGTTCTAGAGTAATGAGCACTGGGGGCTCAGTCCAATCCAAGCCTTATTGGATCAGGTGGAATGCAGATCTGTGTGTCTGGCAGGTGGCTGTTGCTGAGTGGCGAAGGAATGCAATTCTGCACATGCTCATGGGCTGCAGATTTCTGACAGGCCAACAAGGAAGAACTTCTTTACGCAATGCACAACCCATTTCAGGAAGCTGGGGCCGGAAAATTGTGGCTCAGCTGGCTTTAAAAGGGGGTGAAAGATTTTCGAGGAGGTGAGCTCCGTCAGCGGTTATTGGGCAAGACAGTTGAAAAGGAGCCTCCACATTTAGAGGCAGTCTACCTCTAAATACAACTGGCTGTGGGGCATCAGTGGGGGAAGGACTTTCACCTTCACCCCCTGCTTGTGGTCTTCCCAGAAGCAGCCAACCAGCCAGCCACTGTAGGAAAGATGATTGTGGACTACACGAGCCTTGAGCCTAATCTGGCCAGGATCTTCATATGTTCACATCCCCTAACGGGGCTTGGGAGGGGTTCTTAAGATGGTTTCGTCTTCAGGGAACATGTTGGGAAACTGCAGAGCAGGGCTGGGGAACCTCAGGCCTGGCTGCCAAATGTGGCCCTCCAAGCCTCCTATCTGGCCCTTGGAAACTCTCCCCAGAGGCCACACCCTTCACCAGCCCCGCTTTTCCCCATCCCTGAGTGCTTTGGCCTAGCCAGAAAGCATCCTTGAACTGTGATAAACGCCTCTTGCTTCTCTAGAGGGAGAGAACAGAGAAGGCTGTGCAAGTGTGTGTAGAAGCTAGACTACTGGACAAAGGTAAAATTTACATTTATTGCTCCGCCCACGTCTGCCTCTGTCTCCACCCACCATCGCCATGTGGCCCCCGGAAGGTTGCCCAGTAGAGAATGCGGCCCTCTGGCTGAAAGAGTCCCTGCTCTAGGGCAGTGGCTCCCAAACTTTGTTACCCACAGACCACTTGAAAATCGCTGAGGATCTTGGTGGGCCGCTTAGTGATCTTTCTGCCTGCGGCAACAACAGCAATGCACTGTCACCTGGCTGGGGCTGATGGGAGTTGTAGTTCAAAAAAGTAACTTTTCCAACCTCTAGATATGATTTCTGTTTGTATTTTTGCAGACACGCTGCAGTCCCACTGAATGACGCTCGCAGACACTTGCAGTGCACCTTGTCAGAGGCTGTTGGGGCTGAATTGTATCAACAGCCGTGTTGCCCCGTGCATTTGCTTCAGCTGCTGAGAGCCAGATGTTTCTGGCTGCGTTCAAGGCCAGCATGAAGTGATGAGAGGAGGCGCACGCTGTCGCGACATGGAGGAGGAGCAACAGGGAGACGGTGCTGCAAGAAAATGTTTAATGCCAAGTGCTCAAAAAATAAGGCCGCTTCCCATCTGCATTTTGAGCTGGGTGTTTATTAGGGAACGCTAAGTTACCCCGAAAAAGCCCACTGGAACAGCATCACGGGGGATCATGAGAGCATAACAAGTAGAGATGCTTTCAAGTAGGGAGCATGTGTGTGCAATTCTTCAGGGCACACTGATGTCAACATCCATTAGGGGTTTGCTGCTGTTGAAAAACGATGGATAATAGCCCACACATTGCTCACCAGGGAGGTTGCTTCCTAAAATTGCCTCTTCAAGCAACACTGGCTCAGGTTATTTTTGAGGGGGAGAGTTTTCTTTAGAAGGGCCGCATAGCTTAGTGGTATGGGGTGA
The DNA here is from genome assembly GCF_030035675.1 of Rhineura floridana. NCBI lineage: Eukaryota > Metazoa > Chordata > Lepidosauria > Squamata > Rhineuridae > Rhineura > Rhineura floridana. The sequence continues at coordinate 1,180,878 of NC_084500.1, read as the reverse complement.
ATCAACATAAAGCAGGTTCCTATTTAAACCAGCCCTTTATTCAGAACAATGAGGACTGGAGCCTTACTTGGTTTTTAGTGAAAGGACCACAGTTCGGTGGAAGAGCATCTGTGTTGCGTGGAGAATGTCGCAGATTCAGTTCCCAATACCTCCAGGTCTCCATTTCCCAGCATCTCCAGCTAGGCCTGGTAAAGACCCCCACCTGAACCCCTGGAGAGCTGCTGCCAGTCAGTGTCGACAATACTGCGCTAGATGGGCCAATGGTCTGACTCAGTATGAAGCTGCTTCCTGTGTGGTTCCAATCTTGCTTTAACACGCTCATTTAAACACACACACACAAGTTTGCAAGAGGCAGGGCTTCAACGGGGACCGGCCACAGATAGAGAGCTTGTCTGAATGGCGGTGGTGAGCCTGGTATCAGTGTCAGGGGAGGGGGGAGTGACAGGTCTAGACCTTCCAAAGCAGCAGCTAATGTTAGGCGGCTGCAACAAAAACGACAGAGAGTCTTGCAACTGCTTAGAGCCTCCCCAGGATGTTTGTGACATCAGTCAAGAGATACGTGGTTTGAAAATATGCAGAAATCCATAGGGAGGGGTGAATCTGACCATTTTGGCTTCTCATTTTTCCAATCTTAAGTTCAGCTCTTCACATTTCTACACCAAGGGGTAATCATTACTATTTATTTTTTAACAAAAACGCCTTCTGAAAGTTCATCAGCATTTTTGTGTAATTCCCCCCCTAATGTACACACTTTTTCTATTCAGTCTTGCCTGCCATACACATTTTTGCAATTTTCTATGATATAGGGCACGTTTGCATGTTCTTTTCACCCATATTTTCATTTTTAGTCATTCTTTCCTGTAATATATGCATTTTTGTAAACACTGTTTGGTCGGCAAACTGCATCACGGAATTTGAATAAGTGCCAGTTGCGAAGGAAACGGTTTCATTTGTCATATTGTTTTGGAGAGTGAAAATTTAATAGGTTTGATTTCAAATGCAAGGTGCATCAAAATTCTCGCCCATCCCTAATTGGTATGCAGCAGCTAGGAATGAGGTCAACGTTTGTGTATTTCCTCTCTGACTGGCATTTCCCAAACCAACAGGTGAACTGAAATTCAACTCTCCCTTAAAATTCACACATCTCCGAATTTTGCAATGCAGTTTTTTAACCAAAACAAAGGGTACAAGAAAACATAAACCAGAAATGCGTATTTCTGTCAAAATTATGCACAAAAATGCATGATGTTGTGGTTGCATTTTGAAGTGCACATTCCAAACGATGGCTGCGTTTTGGCTTGCTTATTGTTTTAGAAAGTGCAATGAGGTAGATTTGCCTCTAAATGTGAGCTAAATCCATTCCTCCCCCATGCCTAGCCACACAAGTGATGCTTTTCACAACCGGGAAATGAAACACGCAAATTGTTTTTAACTGTTGTGAATGCCGTATTTTAAAATTGTTGTAAGCTGCACTGGGATCTCTAGGTGAAGGGTGGGTAATAAATGATAATAATCATAATAATTATAATCCGCAGAGAAAACAAAGCTGCTGTTGGAAGCACAGCAGCCAGGTCTGGTGAACATGTTGGCAACTCTGCCTTGGACACATAGGCCGTGAATCGAATTGTTGCATGTAAAATAGGGATGGAAAGCTCCGTCCTTGGCTCTCTCCATTTCTCATTTTCCCCGTCTTAAATTCAGTTCTCCACATTTCTGCAGCAGATTGCAGTTTTTTTTTTTAAAAAAAAATCCTCAAGAAAATTCTCCAGCATTTTATAGTGTGAATTTCTCATAATAAACACATTTTTGTAGGCAGTTTTGGCTAATGTACACATTTTTGCAAGAAATTTCTCATCACATCATGCATTTTTTGTATGTCATTTTCATTCACGTATTCATTTCTACGCGCGCTTTCCCCTTTTTGTAAAACTTGTTTGGTTGACAAACTGCATTGCAAAATTTGAAGAAGTGCAATTTTCGAAGGGTGGCTGCTTTTCAGTTCTCATATCGTTTCAGAGAGTGCAAACTTGTTAGATTCTGCTTCTAATGGGAACTAAAGCCAATCTCCCACCCATCCCTAATGTAAAGTAATGGAAAAGTGATCGTTGTCCTCATAGGGTGAAGGTGGGGCCAGGTCAGTGCTGGTGGTGAGGGGGCACAATGGGCACTGGTTGGACCGTTGGCTGTTCCAAGCACCTGGAGCGTGGGTCACAGCCCTCTGCCAGGATGGGGAGTTCTCTTTCTATTTTGACAAGGAGTCCTGAATGTGGCAATTTCAATTTGGCTGACAGAGACAGACAGAGAGGTGTGATTTGAACTCTGTGGAGGGTGTTTTCTTTTACTGGGATCAGCACTGGTCTGACCTTGCTGAGTCTGTAGGCTTCCAGATAAAGCAGTCTCCGTTCAGGATGGGCGAACTGGTCCGTTTCATTATGTCTTACAGCTTCTTATTTTTCTAGCCTCAAGCTCACATTTCCACATCAGACTGGTGTTTTGTTTCAAAAGAAAGTCTGCATGAACATTCTTACACATCTGTACGTGTGTTTCTCATTATTATTATTATTATTATTATTTAATAATAATAATAATAGTGTCGGTTCTGTGTTGGAATTGCTTTTTAAGGTGTTTTTAAAGCTCTTCTTTAAAGGATGTTTTGTTTCAATATATTGTAAAATCTGTTTTTAATGATGTTTTAGAGTTCTTACTGCTTTTGTTTGCTGCCCTGGGCTCCTTCTGGGAGGAAGGGTGGGATGTAAAATAAATAAATAAATATTTGCATTTATATCTCATCTTTTCTCCAAAGAGCTCAAGGTGGCGTACATGGTTCTCCCCCTCCCCACAACAACCCTGCAAGGTACGTTAGGCTGAGAGATGGTGACTGGCCCAAGATCACCTAGTGAGCTTCACGGCTGAGTGGGGATTTGAACACTGGGCCTCCCAGGTCCTAATCTGACACTCTAACCACTCCACCACACTGACATATGCAATGTTTGCAAGCAGTTTGCCCTGACATAACGTATTTCTGTGCATTATTTTCACGAATATACGCATTTTGGTGTGCACTTTCCCCAATACACCCTTTTTGGGACACATTTTTGGGATGGAGGTATTGCATCACAGAATTTGGGGATGTGTGAGTTTTGGCTAGCATATCATTTTGGAAAATGTGAAGTAGATAGATCCTCATTAAAATGTGAACAGGACAAATTTCTCCCCCTGGACAGCTCCTTGAAAGTTTGGACTAAAACCCAGAGCAGATTCACTGCCCCACTGACATCAGAGCCACCAGCCTATGCTGCTTCTGGGGGTCACAGCCAGGCGCAAGCAGGCAGAGCAACGCATGCCAATTCATTCAAAAGCATGATCAGAGTTCAAGAACACATTGCAGCCGGTAGTGTAGTGGCAAATTCAGAAGTGCAGGTTCCCTTCATGTTAGTCACAGCCTCACCCCCTCACCCCTTTTTTGCTGTGGGGTTGAGAATGATATCCTTGTTAATGCCTTCTCCCACATCAGATGTCCCTAAGAGCCAATAAGCATGTGGCTGACTCACCTCCTTTCCCTCTGATGGACTCCAATCAGAAGGAAAAGACAAGGAAGTGGGTTAGAAGACTCTTCTCAGTGGCTAACACACTCCCCTTTCATGTTGATTGCTTGTAGGATGCTGGAGGCATAGGGAACATGCTCCCCAAAAAGTAAGGAGTCTAAGACCCCCCAAGACCCTGGATGACTACACCCCTGATTAGAGCCAGAGGAAGGTCATTTAGGGTGCAATCCTCTGCACCCTTACCTGGTAGTACAGCAGAGCTGGGAAAGTTCATGTTGAAAAAGGAACTAGTTCGAGTCCAAGATGTCCCCAAAGGAACTCATTCCAGTTCATGTTTGCCCCTTTACAAAACAAACTGGTCAGATTCGCATTCGGTGCCCAGTTCAATTTGAGTCCGTCTAAATGATCCTTGGCAATTCCTCCCCCTGTCGAGTTCAGAAAGTTACGTTTCTGCTGTGCTGAGGTAGAGAATATGCTTCAGAAGACTTAAGAAAGCATCAGGGGAATGTGAATTGTTTTCATTTGTTTTTTCCACAACAATTATGATCGTCAAGCTGAAAAGCCCCCAGAGTCTAAAGAGTCAAAAACGTATTGAGCTTGGTTAAACCGAACTAGCACTGGAGGAGATGTGATGACCTCTGGGTGCTTTTTAAAATATTGCAGTGCTCTATCCATGCACATCAGTGGCATTCTGTAGATCACAACAACATGATGAATAATAGTTTAATCCCCCCCCAAAAGACACTTTTTTGCAGAGTTGGTTCTCTTGGTACCCACCCGCTGTCTCTTGCACTTGGGGGTCTAAGACAGGCCCTAGGGAGGCTGGGATGCAGCCAGACCCCCTTGGCAGGGCTCCCGTCGCAAGAACAATGGCTGTCATCATGTTTTGCTTAAGCAAGAGCCGCCTTACAATGTCAGAGGGAGAAAGTTTATTTTCCTTTGCCGATGAGCCATTTTTCTTGCGTTCGCTCCCCTTTTTTTGGCCCTGGCTGCGGCTAACATTCCAGAAGAGTGAGCGCTCTGCGCTTGTACAGAGCCTAGTGCCGCCGCTGCCGCATTTGCAAAGCAAGGCCGGCTCAATCCTCCTCCGCATAGCCTCCCGCCGCCCCTGCAGAGCTGCCTACTTCCTTCCTGCAAGGGGGGTCTTTCCCAGCACCACACCCCCATTCCAGGACTGGGGGTGCTCTGCACTCTAAAAAAAAAAAAGAAATCTGTTCCTCCCAGGGCAACCCAACAAAAGCTGAATTCTAGGAGCTGTAAAAGTCATGCATATCTTTGCATAAGCGTTGCAAAATTTGTTTGGCTTCTGTCAATCTGAGGGAGCGGCCAGGACTATTCTAGAGCTCTGCAACCCAGTGGTCCCACTAGGCCCCGAACTCCTGGAAATTTTATTTTCATTTTCCAGATATTGTTTACACACTATTAAGCTTTCTTTCTCCATGGTGAAAACTAGAACCCCCCGAGTCACTGAACTCTGCACCCAACAAGGACCCCAAGTGCTGTTTTTTTTTCTCCAGAGCATGTTCTGAATCCAGTGATGCATTTACACAGCCCAATCCGTGTCCTCAAATGCAGTTTGCTGCTCCCCAAGGCCAAAGACGCCTTTCAACTCCCCCCCTGCAAATAATGAAGAGAGTTCCATCTCTGCTGCCTGCAGCACATGCAAAATGAAGACTCCAGTAAAATCAGACAAGAGTGTCTTGCTTTCAGACTGGAGTCAGATTTGCCAAATTGCGGCACCAGCTCAGGTGAAACAGGGTGGTCTCCGAGGCCTTCTGTCCCTCGCTCTCTGAAACAAGAACTCCCATCACATTCTCGCTCATGTCCTGAGGCTTCTCCTTTCTTGCTATTTCCTCCACTTCTAGAAACTGAGAGGCACCCTGCAGTTGGATCAAACCAAAGGGGGCCCATCTAGTCCAACCTTGTGTTCTTACAGTTGCCAACCAGATGCCCCGAACGGAAGTTCCCAAGCAGGACCTGAGCGCCACAGCAACACTCCCCACTTCAGCAACTGGCATTCAGAGGCGTGCAGCCTTGAATTGAGGGGTCACAGCCAGAGCTTGGAAGATTACTTTTAAAAAGTAATAAATTACAGTTACATGGCCCCAAAAAACTAGTAATTACCATTACAATTACAATTGCTCTGAAAGTAACTGATTACTTTTACTCAAAAGTAATTGCTACAATTACATTTTAGTCACTTTAAAAAATAATGCCTACAAGGTGCTGACCTTGGCTGCTGCACATCTAAGTAGCCTAAAACAACATTAAAAATAAGCGAACACACAGACAGGGTAGTAGAATATATTTTTTATCCATGAGATTAACAGAATGGCATAACAGAATCTCACATCCCTCACCCCACCCCCAGCAATGATGATACCCCAACACACATATTTTTTGGGTATATATATCGCCTCCAGCTCTTTTCTCCTTCTACTCCTGTCAATTTTTAAACAATTGTTTTCTCCATCCCGTCTCACTCTCCACCTCCTCCCTCGTCGTCTCCTAAGCACCCACAGAGCATGAAGGAAGAACAACGCTGCACAGAAGCCCAATTTGAAGCACATGATTTTTATTCACAAATCAGAGGAGCAGAAGACTTCCCCTGCTCCACCCCCCAAGTAATGCGCAAAAGTAATGCTGGAAACATTACCATTACTCCTCAAAAGTAATGAAGTTACTACTCGTTCTATTACCAGCAAAATGTAATGAAGTTACCTACTTGTAACTCAAAAAAGTAATAAATCAGAAGTAATTTGTTACTTGTAACTAGTTACTTCCAAGCTCTGGTCACAGCATAGCCACTGTGGCTACTAGCCACTGATAGCCTCCTGAACTTGCCTAACCCTCTTTTGGAGCCATCCAAGTTGGTGGCCATCGCTGCCTCTTGTGGGAGCGGATTCCCTAGTGCTGCGACGCGATGCACTGCATGGAAAAGTCCTGTCTTCTGTCTGTCCTGAATCTTCCACATTTTGCAGAGCTGAGCTAAAGATTCTCAGATAAGACTTTTATTTATTTAATTATTATTTGATTTATATCCCGCCCTTCCTCCTAGCAGGAGCCCACGCTCACATCGGACATTTATCCCACATTAAACAGCCATGGCTTTTTGGTTTAGAGAAAAGTGTAGTTTGTGAAGGGGGCTGACAGTTGTTAGGAGATGCCCTGTTCCCTTCACAGAGCGACAGGTCCCAGAATTCTCTGGGAAGAGGGGCTGACTGTTAAACCACTCTGCCCAAAAACTCCTTTTTTTGTGGCGGTGGCAGAGGAGGAGGAGGAGAAGGGAGAAATGTGCACCACCCAACGGCGTGCCGCCACAGTTAGGGCTCACACCAGCTGAGCCTGCTGTTCTTTGTGCACCTGGGCAATGGCGCCCAGCTTTGCAATCCAAGAGCTGCGTCCTCATGCCAAGAAATCAAATGTGGAATTCATAAAGGCTGACAATTGGTCATAAATACCTTGAGCATGAGAGACAAATGCCATCAAGCTGCTTCCCAAAAAGTGAACAATCGACATTTGTTGCATTTGACTGGAATTGTTCAGGAAGGTTTCGCTGGTTGGAAGGGCAGTGGAGGGGGGAGGGAGGAGAGAGTCAGGGCAGTCTAATCATTTCCATCTGCCTCTCTGAGTTGAGTGGCTCCATTTTCCAAAAAATTCCAAATTCCTTCATTGATTTCCCCAAATGCCAAGTCTGTCTCACCCCCTTCCCAAATTCTGTCTCCCTTTCCAGCCAATGTCCTACTGTGATTTATTTATTTATTAGATTTATATCCCACCCTTCCTCCCAGTAGGAGCCCAGGGCGGCAAACAAAAACGCTAAAAACACTCTAAAGCACCATAAAACAGACTTTAAAATATATTAAAACAAGACATCTTTAAAAACATGTTAAAACAAAATATCTTTTTAAAAAAGGTTTAAAAACATTTTAAACAGTAATTCTAGCACAGACGCAGATTGGGACAAAGGTTTCCACTTAAAAGGCTTCTTGAAAGAGGAAGGTCTTCAGCAGGCACCGAAAAGATAACAGAGACGGCGCCTTTCTAATGTTTAAGGGGAGGGAATTCCACAGGGTAGGTGCCGCCACACTAAAGGTCCATTTCCTATGTTGTGCAGAATGGATCTCCTGAGAACATGGTGTCTGCAGGAGGCCGTCACGTGCAGAGCGCACTGATCAATGGGGTATATAGACAGTCTTTCAGGTATCCTGGTCCCAAGCTGTATAGGGTTTTGTACACCAAAACTAGAACCTTGAACTTAGCCCTTGATATAGGGCTTGATATAGACAGAGCCATGTTTATGCTATAGTAAACACACACTAACCCCCAAATTCTGTACTTTGTCTAAATTATGCAAATTGAACACATTTGCATATTATCCCTTAGTTTGCATACCTCATTCTGGTAGTGATGGAGACAGCAAGGAGTTGTGTAAGGTGCTGGACCTCCCTCTCCCCAAAAAAGTGTCCTCTGAAATGCTTGTTCTTGTGGCTTTGGAAGTTTTGCCATGTACCTTGCAGTCATGAGGGCTAGAATCTTGCTTTTTGCTTTTTCACGTTTATATTATTATTATTGTTGTTGTTGCTGTTGTTGTTGTTGCATTTATATACCGCCTCATAGCCGGAGCTCTCTGGGCGGTTTACAACAATTAAAAACATTAAAAACAAGTATATAAATTTAAAACCATACCAAATTAAAACCCATAAAAACTGATAGGCAAGTTAAAAACTTGCTATTTAAATGCTGTTAAAAAATGCCTGGGAGAAGAGGAAAGTCTTAACCTGGTGCTGAAAAGATAACAGTGTTGGCGCCAGGTGAGCCTCGTCAGGGAGATCATTCCATAATTTGGGGGCCACCACTGAGAAGGCCCTCTCCCTCGTTGCCAGCCTCCGAGCTTCCCTCGGAGTACGCACCTGGAGGAGGGCCTTGGATGTTGAGCATAGTGTACGGGTGGGTTCGCGTCGGGAGAGACGTTCCACCAGGTATTGTGGTCCCAAGCCGTGTAAGGCTTTATAGGTCAAAACCAGCACCTTGAAAGGAAGCTGAGATTCTCAGCATGCAGAGTTTAGAGATCAGGCGAAAGGCCCCCATAGCACCGTGGGAGAGCATCTGCTCTGCGCGCAGAAGGTCCCAGGGTCAATCTCTGGCAGCATCTCCAGATAGGCCTGGGAATGTCTCCTGTCTGAAACTTTGGAGAGCTGCTGCAAGCCAGTGTAGACAGTACTGAGCTAGATGGACCACGGCCTGGCTCAGTATAACACAGCTTCCTACGTTCCTATTGAAACCAGCCCTTTATTCAGAACAAAGGGAGGAGGGTGGGATATAAATTTAATAAACAAACAAATACACAAACCATGCAAACAATAAGCAAACTGGAGCCACATATTATTTTTAGAGGAAGGACTGCAGAGCATCTGCTCTGTGGTCTGGAGGCCCCAGGTTCAATTCCTGGCATGTCTAGGTAGGGCTGGGGAAGTCCTTCACCTGAAAACCTGGAGAGCTGCTGCCAGCCAGTGTTGGCATTACTGAACTAGACGGAACCAATGCTTTGTTCGCCCATCAACCAGATGCCTCGAGGAAGCCCCCAGTAAGGGAACAAAGAGAACAGTCAACCCAACCCTGTTACTGCCAGCAACTGGTATTGGGAACAAAGTGCTTTTGAAGAGGCAGGTTTCCCTTAGGAATTCTGGTCAGTTTCACTTCATTCTGGTCAGTTTCACTTCATCCTAGTCAGTTTCACTAAGAGATTCTGGTCAGTTGCTACCAATGGGCCTCTCTCCTCCTCTTCCTCTATGAATGTGCCACCTAATCCCCAACATTCAGGCCAGGGACCACATCTTATGGCAGGAAATCCCATAATAATGGCCCTGAGTTTAACTATTATGGGGAGGGATTGTGGGGGAGAGAGATCTTCTCTCTGTGGTGTCCACTTGCTCCACTCCAGGGTTGTGTTTCGGTGGAGCAAAAAGCTCTTCAGTGCATTTCTTCCATCCAGCCTGAAATGCATAAGGTTTGCTCTTCAAAACTGTTCAGAGCTACCCAGGAGACTCCTGCTAATTTTATTGGGATTTTTCTCCCTTTCCCACAAAACCCCTTACAGATGTTCTTTGGCCAATCCAAATTTGCCTGAGGTTTTATTTTTCCTCTTTAGGCCAAATTAAGTGAGGTCTGACTTCAGGAAAAGCGGTGCAGCAGATGAGGACAAGAGAGGCTTGCGGGAGATTACAGGACTTTGTGTATGTGTGTATTTTGTGTGTGTGATCTTCGTAAAAGTGGAAACATGCAAAATCCTGGTACAATTTTAGAACCTGGATTCTAAACAAAATCTCATCAATGGTTTTTTTTAAAAAAGTGCAGAAATCTTAACTCTTGCTCAGGTAAAAAAGCAGTGTGGGTGTGTTGGGGGAAGCCTCAGCCCTAGGAACCAAATGTGGCCTTCCATATCACTCTGTGTGGCCCTGGAGATTCCCCTAGGCCACACCCACTGTTCAAAGGCCACACCCACTGTTCAAAGGCGACGCCTCAACCAGCCCTGCTCTGCAGCCTCCAGTGATTTTGCCTGGCTTGAACTGTGATAAAGCGTCTTGTTGGCTTGGGTGGAGAAAGGTGTGTGTGTGTAGAAATCTGGCTTCCGCGTGGCTAGATTGCAACTTGCCAGTGCAAAAGGTAAGAGTCACACCCGTTGCTCAATCCACTTTTGCCTCTTTGGCCCAGCCCACCGTTGCAACATGGCTCCTGGAAGCTTTCCCGTGAGGGAATGAGGCCCTGTGGCTGGAAAATGTTCCCCACCCTTCTAATAAATTATCAGCTTGGCCAATTCAGTCTTTTTACACCTTGCTTTATTTAAAGTGCCTCAAAGACCCATAATTTTTAATTTTTAATTCAATTTCTTTCTTTTTTTCTCCCTTTCTTTTTAAAGTTGCAAATAAACAAAATCCAGAATGATCCACTGGGGAACTTTTGCCCATAAAATAATTTTAATCTCCAGCTTCAGAATTCTGACAGCCCTGTTTCCATCACCCCTCCTCAGATTTTGCATCCAGACAGCAGAAGTCTTTATGGCAGGCGCGCAAAGGAAACCAGACTCCACAGAGTGACCTGTTAGCGCTGTGTGGAGGAGTATTAAATTTTACCATATGGGGGAAAACAGATTTGCAGGGTAATTGTGCAGTTCAGATCCTGGGATTTCAGCAAGCACTTTCACTGGTGGAACTTTATATAGGAAGAGCGTGACCTGCTTCAGCTACCATTTTAATCTTACTTGCCATTCAGTTTGCTCAGGGCAATGGCCCCCATCCTGTCCTTAACAACAATGCTGTGAGATAGGCTGGGCTGAGAAATGGTGGTTGGCCCAAAGTCACCCAGGGGACTGAGTAGGGATTTGAATCCGCATCTTCCCTCATCTGGCATCACACCCTGGCTGTCATACTGCATGGAGGGAAGGCTTGCCAGCATTTAAGCCTTATTCCTGGCCTCAATTCCTGTCCAGCGCTGGATTGAAAATAGCTGAAATCTCATTCTGGTTCATGTCTGTCTGCCATCAGCACTCCCCTCCCTGCAAAGGGACTTCCAGGTCCTAGGTCAGGCCGCTTCCCGGCCTCCAAACTGGGTTGCCTGCAAATCTCCCACTCATATTATCTGTGCAGCTTTTAAAACGGACAAAAAAAGACTTCAAAAGTCACCAAAAGGTCATTTAGTGCATCTCTCCCATCAGCTTTTTTGAATTTTTTTTTTAAAGATGTTTTGTTTTAATGTATTTTAAAGTCTGTTTTTATGATGTTTTAAAGTGCTTTTAGTGCTTTTGTTTGCTGCCCTGGGCTCCTGCTGGAAGAAGGGCGGTATATGAATCAAATAATAAATAAATAAATAAAATAAGATGATTTTCCCACACTTACACACACACGCGGCCACACACATCCTCTAATTTAGGGATCCGTAGTCGGAGGCAGGATGCTTCTGAATACCAGTTGCTGGAAAATGCAAAGCAGACCTTGCGCTTGCAGGTTTCCCATAGGCAACTGGTTGGCCACTGAGAAACACGATGCTGGAGTAGATAGATGGGCCCCCTTTGGCCTGATCCCCCAGCTGGCCTCTTGTTATGGAAACCTATTGTGAAAGCCTCCTACAGAGACCATCTTATCCATTCTGCACAACATAGGAAGCGGACGTTTAGTGTAGTGGCACCAACCCTTTGGAATTCCCTCCCCTTAAATATTAGACAGGCGCCATCTCTGTTGTCTTTTTGATGCCTGCCGAAGACCTTCCTCTTTCAACAAGCCTTTTAAGCAGAGACCTTATCCCAGTCAACATCTGCTCTGGAATTGCTTTTGAAGATGTTTTTATTGTTTTATTTCCACCCTTTGGGAGGAAGGGCGGGATATAAATTTAATAAACAAACAGAACTCCCCGCAACAATACATGAACCAAAATGAAGGCATCCTTCGAGATTTGGACTTCTCTGAATTTTGCAAGTCTTCCTACCAAATAATGTGCAAAAAAATGCGTATATAAAGGTGAAGTGGTAGGTGTCCCTAAAGATGCATATAGCCATGAAAACAACATACCAAAAATGCATTATATTTGGGGAAAGTGCTGGCAAAAAATGTGCACATTTGGCACTGAAATGATGACAGCTTTTTTGAAATGGACAGAAACAGACAGGGACATAGTTGTCCATCCTTCCTTCAGACACCTGGGTGGGGTGGAAGTATCTTAAACATGGGGGGTACTCCTTGTACCCCCCATTCCAAGGGAGAGACATGCAAATGTCCCATTCTTCAGTCTCCCCCCCCCCCTTAATCATTGAGGTGTCTTGGGTGTCTCAATTGTTCCAGAGTGCAGGACACGGAATAATGGGCTCAAGTGACAGGCAGCCAGATTTCAACTGAGCATCAGGAAAAACTTCCTAACTGTTAGAGCGGTATGGCAATGGAACCAATGTCTTAGGGAAGTGGTGGCCTCTCCAGTGTTGGAGGCCTTCAAAAGGCAGCTAGACAGCCACCTGTCAGGGATGTTTTAATTCGGATTCCTACATTGCGTAGGGGGTTGGACTAGATGGCCTTACAGATAACTTCCAACTCTATGATTCTGTGATCTATGACTTTGCATGTACTACATTTCAGCTTTGGTTTAACCGCCAGTCCCTCTTCCCAGGGAACTCTGGGAATCATAGCTCTGTGAGTGGGAACAGGGGGTCTCCTAACAGCTCTCACCCTTCGCAAATGACACTTCCCAGGATGCTTTGGGGGAAGCCATGCCTGTTTAAAGCAGTGTCATAGTGCTTTAAATGTATAGTGTAGATGGGGCCCTTGTTGGACACAACCCTGGAGAACTGCGGAACAGCAGATTCCCTGTTAAATCATTTTGTTGGTGTGTTTGCCAGCCTGGGCTCCTCTGGGGTGAAGACTGGGATATACATTCAATAAATAATAATGGCATGGCTAGGGATGGGTGAGAAATTCAATTCAGTTTGCGTTTCAAGCCAAATCTACCAAATTCACACTTTTGGAAACAATATGAGCACCGAAACACAGCCGTCCTTCAAAATCTGCACTTATCAGAATTTTCCAACCAATTTCGCCAACCAATGAATGTTTACAAAAATGCATACGTGAGGGGGAAAGTGTGCATAAAAATTAACATATGAGTCACAATAACATACAAAAATGCATGATATGATGAGGAGTGGGTTGCAAAAATATGTACATGAGTCAAAACTACCAAAATGTGTTTATTAGGAGAAATCCGCACTAAAATGCTGAAGAGGATTTTCATGAGGATTTTTTAAAAAAATCGCAGATTGCTGCAGAAATGTGAACTGAATTTAAGACTGGAAAAACGAGTCTTGCCATTCCTGCTCCCTGCCCACCAGAGTCCCAGCTTTCAGGTCCTGGATTGGCCTCAGAGCCTACTGGCTGATTATTTTGTAAAAAACCCCAGTCACTTCAGTGCACAGGCAAACCTTCTTTCCTTTCTGTGCCCACATGCTCAAAACGTTAAGTGAAAACTGGCTCTTGACTGGGCTTGTGCTGCTGGTTTACCTCCGCTGACAAAAAAAGGGGAAAAAAACTAGATGTTTTGTTTCTTAATGTTCTGTTCTTTTGTTTTTCTGTGCAATGTTACGTGATGAGCTTATTGCTTATTGTGTTATTGCATCCTGTTTACAGTCCAAAGCTGGAAAGGGCCTTAGGAATATTGTTATTGTAAAACACACACACACATGCCTTATTTATATACTTGCGAAGAAACAGCCATCACTCTGTCTGGAGAATCTGAAGAATGCAATCCCCCTCATTACCCTTGAGGGATCCTTCTCTGCTGCACCATGCATTTGAAGTGGAAAGAAAGGGGCAGGAGCCATAGCTCAGTTGGGAGAGAACCTGCATTGCATACTGAAGCCCCCCCCCCCAGTTCTATACTAGGGGATGGGGAGCAGGATCCGGCCAACTTGCTTCCCTGTTAGAAAGGGCACATGTAAGAACTTTGCAACAAAGAAGCAGTGCCAGACTTTGCTTTTTCCTTCTCCCTTCAACTCCGCTTTTCCTTTTGTGCCCGGTCTTTTAGATTGTAAGCTTGAGGGAAGGTGCCATCTATTTATTCAGCACTGTAAGCCACTCCGGGAGCCTTTTTCTGGCTGAAGAGCAAGGTGATGGTGTTTTTTAAAAACCCAAATGCTTTAAATAAAGTAAGAGAAAAGTAGGGAAAGTAAGACCAGGGGAAAGGAATTTGTTTAATACACAACCAAGGCATGGCCTCTAGGAGATGCTCAGCAACTGACAGCCCCCTGGGCAGAATCTGCCCCCTCAGGAGGTCACTGGGCCTCTTCTCTTGCTTACTAGATTCTCCCTCCTCTGTGAGAGGCATTTCCAGTTGCTGGGAATCACAAGTGGGGAGGGACATCGTAGCACTCAGGACTGACTTTCGAGGCGTCTGGTTGGCCCCTGTGAGAACGGGATGCTGGACTAGATGGGCCCCCTTGAGCCGGATCCCGCTGTGGGGCTCTTCTGATGTTCTTAGGCAACCCCACTGGAAATCATTTGTTGTTTGACTTGCTTCTTTCTGTGCCTTTATCCCATCAGACTAATTTCCTTCACGGAGGAAGACTATCAATGGCTCCTAGCCACCGTGGCTATGCTCTGCCTCCACTGCCCGTTGCTGGGGCCCACAAGTGGGGAGAATGCTGTTGTGCTCAGATCCTGCTAGGATGGGCTTTGCTAGCTGGTTCCGTTCCCATTTTCAGTTCGTCACATGGGCTGGCCAGTTGCTCTTTGCCATAAATTGTGTTAATTATCATGGTTCACGGCTCTCCCGTTTCCCCCCGTTTCTTTTTCTGGAAAATTATGTGATCTTTCTCAGCTATTCCTTATGCTGCTGTGCATTTATGCAATGCATACAGCGGCAGCAGATTACAAAAATAATTATGTAAATAATGATGTAATTCTCGCCGTGGGTTAAAAAAATGTGGGAGCCTGTTTGACGATGAGAAGAACTTGCGGGTTATCCCAAAATATGATACCAAATCTGATTTTACGAATATTCTACACCATCCCTAGGTCCTACTTTTGGGCTTCCCATTGGGGTGGCTGGTTGGCCACTGTGAGAACAGGGTGCTGGACCACATGGGCCCCTTTGGGCTGCATCCAGCTGCTGAAGGGATCTTCTGGTGTCCTCATCTCGGCCTAGAAGCACGGGAGGAGTGTTGGCTGGGCAACGAGTCTTGCTTGCGGGTGCAGGATCTGATCTTGGCTCTCCGTCCCACCCAACCCCCCAATTCCTTCTCAAATTGTTTGCCCTGCAAAACTCAACGCTAAACAGGGTCCTGCAATTATTTGGAGGCAACATGATCTTAAACCACTCTACGGGCAAAGCCCCACTGATCCAGCAGATGGAAAAGGTATCCCTGAGTGACAAGGAGAGGGTGTGAATTCTGGCAAGTGGGAGAGCCCCGTGACATGGGCCAAGGAGATATTTGAGGAACAAATAGCTAAAGACAGAAAACAAATAATGTTTGAAACAGGAAAGCCTGCCAAGGAAATGTTATGGACCGTGAAGGCATAAAAGGAACACTCAGAGCTGATGAGAGATGTTGTGGAGGAGTTGGACAAATCCTTCCCATGCATGTGCCCCATGCAACAGGGAACTTGGGGGGTGGTGACCCCACCCAGACAGTGCCTCAGAGGTGATGAAATCTGGACAATTACCGCAAATTATAAAAAGGGTCCCCAGACGTGTGAGAGTTAAATGGGAAGATTAAACCCTCATGAGTCATGGTGACCATGAAACCAGAACACTTGTGAATCTGACGCTGCGATCTCCACCGCAACGCCAGTGTTCAGTGACGCGGGACAGCTGTGCAGCTCAGATGTGCCAACTGTCCACTTCATCGCTGGAGCTGGTCCCTGGTAGGAACACTTCCTCTGTTGCAGAGGTTGGTCCCTTGAAAAAAATGTTGCTAATGTGCAAATTTCCCAGGCCTCTGCTGGGGAAGATCCGTGGCGCAGTGGTAGAAGAGCACATGTGGGAAGGTGCAGATTCACTTCTCCATGACATCAAAATGAAGAAGAGGAGGAGCTTGAAAAGCCTGCAAGTTCGGCACATTTCTTGTTCAATCCCTGGTAGGGCTGGGAATGCCGCGAGCCTGGAACCACAGAGAGCCGCTGCCAGTCAATGTAGACAGTACTGAGCTCAATGGCTTGACTCAGTAGAAGGCATGTTCCTATTTAAATCAGCCCTTTATTCAGAACCATGAGTGCTGGGGTCTTTTAACATGAAAGGAACCTAGCTCAATGGCAGAGCACCTGTCTGGCAGGACGGAAGACCCAGTGCAATCTGCAGCATCTTCAGGGAGGGCTGGGAATGTTCCCTGTCAAAAACCCCAGAGAGCTGCTGCCAGTCAGTGTCGATGATATTGGGCTACATGGGCCAGAGGTCTGACTCTATATAAGGCAGCTTCCTGCTCTCTCCCTCCCACTACTCTAGGAATTAAATCCCAGAATTGGGGAGGGCTGGGGCAGATGCCTGTTGACTCTAGTGTGCAACACATCATTCATTTACGGGACTCCTTGCATCAAGATGTGGTGATGGTGCATGTGTCGTGAAATCCTCTTGCTCTTGTTTTAATCTTCTCCCTCCTGTTTTAGATTGTAAGGCTGCAGACCCAATCCTGTTTACCTGGGAGTATGCTCCACTTAATTCAGCAGGACTTACTTCTGAGTAGACGTGGTTAGACTGCAAGTTGTTTTATGACTTTGCACGTCTGTGTTTTTCAAAAACATATTGTATTATACCTGTATTTTCTAATATTGAATTTTAACTGTGTTTTACCATTTTTGTCTTCGTGATCCTTTCAGAGGACAATGTTGTTGAGCTTTTGTATATAAATAACTTTAACACAAAAACAACGAGGTCAGATGGCCTTTTGAGGGGATTAGACAAAGTCATGGAGGCAGAAGAAGAGGCCCATCACCGGGTGTTAGCTATGCTGACTATATAGAACCTCCACCTTCAGAGGCAGCCTGCTGCTGAATATAAGAGGCTAGGGAGAAGCAACAGAGAGGGGCTATTGCCTTCACGCCCTGTTTGTGGTCTTCCTGAAGGCATCTCATTGGTCACTGTGGGAAACAAGTGCTGCCCTGGTCTCCTACTGGGAGAAAGGGTGGTATATAAATAAATAAATAAATAAATAAACAAACAAGATGTTGTGCCTGTCCTTCCAGGACTCTTCTTACATTCTTATTCTTTAAAACACACATACACAAACAACTTATATAAGTTTGTGGAGGATAGATGAAACCAGGGATGTAGTCATCCAGGGTCTCAGGGGGTCTTAGTCCCCTTACTTTTTTGGGAAGCAGGGTCCCAGCAAGGACCCTTTATCTCCAACATCCTACCAGCTAATCAGCATGAAAGGGGAGTGTTAGCCACTGAGAAGAGTCTTCTAACATGTCATTTCCTGCTGAGTGGAGCCAATCAGAGTGGAAGTACGTGAATCAGCCACTGAGAAGACTCTTCTCAGTAGCTAACACTCCCCCCTTTCATATTGATTGGCTCCTGGGGATGTCTGTTGCTGTGGGAGAAGGCATTAACAAGGGTCTCTTTCTCAACACAGCAGCAAAAAGGGAGAGGAGGGGGTGCGGCTGCTACTATCATGAAGGGACCCTGCACCTCTGAATTTGCCACTACACTACTGGATGAAACCTCCAGATTCAGACACAGTCTGCCTCTCAATCCCAGTTGTCTGTGGGTTGGGAAATATGTTGCCTTTGTGCACTGCTTGTGGGCTTCTGGAGCCTTCTGGTTCGATGGGCTTTTACAGCTCCTCTTATGAACTTCTCCGCTGCATGTCTGTGAGTCATAGAATCACAGAACAGTACGGTTGGAAGGAGTCCCACGAGTCCAGCAAATGGCTCTCACTTCGACACCTGTTAACTGCCTGATTAGATCGCAAATGTTGCTGAACATCTCTGAGTTCCATTGCTCTATTTAAAGGAGGAGGATGGCCAGTTTCTCGGTGAAATAAAAGAGTGAAAGCCGGCTTCAGCTGTTGAAAGACGAGGAGGACAGGTAAGCTGACCTGCTCTTCCAAAATCAGCAATGATCTCCACTGGGTAGATGGCAGAAACAGATCAGATATTCCACCTTCATGTGTGTGTGTGTGTGTGTGTTAGAGATGGGCAAGAAATTTGATCCAGTTTGCATTTCAAGCTGAATCTGTCCAATTTGCACTTTCTGAAACAATATGAGGACCGAAATACAGCCATCCTTTGAAATTTGCACTTATCCGAATTTTGTGATGCAGTTCGCCAACCAAGCAATGTTTCTACAGATGCAGATCTTAGGGGAAAGTGTGCATAAAAATTAATATATGAGTGCCAAATATCATACATAAAGGCATTTGATGAGGAGGAATTGCTTGTGAAAACGTATATATTAGTCAAAACTGCCTACAACAATGTTTTTATTATGAGAAATTTGCACTAAAATGCCGGGGAATTTTCATGAGGATTAAAAATATATATATTTTTCAAATTGCTGCAGAAATGTGGAGAACTGAATTCAAGATTGGAAACATGAGAAACGGGGACACCCGAAACAGGCGGATCTTTCCATCTGTAGTGTTAACGGGGGGAGGGGTTTGAGAGTGTTGAAGAAGCTAATGCCATCAGGAGTCTAGACCAAGAGACTAGACTCCAAGCAGGGGCACCCAAGGCGGAATGGTCAAAGTAATATGGGGGGGGGGAGATCTGCTTAAGCCCCCGGCATCTCCTGGTAGGGCTGAGAAAGACTCCCTGCCTGAAATTGTGGAGAGCTGCTGTCAGTCAGTGCAGATAAAACTAAGGTAGATGGACCAAGGGTCCCACGCAATATATTTATCCATTGTCCCCGATTATCACAATCGTATTAGGCAAAAGGGGGAAAAAAGATCATGACATTCCTCATCCCCAAGCCTGTCCCTGAACCGCCCTGAGAGGATGATTTGGAATGAAATACCTGAAGGAACATCTGAAGACCAGAATGGTCCTATTGCTGGATCAGGCCAAATGAGGCCCATCTAGTCCAGCATCCTGTTTTCACAGGGGCCAACCAGATGCCCCAATGGGAAGCCCATGGGAGAATGTGGCCCCCAGGCTGAAACTGATTCCCTTCTCCTGCATTAAACATATCCCCAAGTTTCTCCCCCGACCCCCACCATTAGGGGAAGGTTATGGGTACCCACATGTAGCTTGGCTGGCCCGAAATAAAATGAAATCCTCACTTTAAAATGACCCCTAGACCGTAGACAGAAAGAGGCCTTTAAAAAAAAGCCTGTTGATATATTTTGCCCTCACTTGCCCTCAGTGATGGCACTGTGAAATCTGATTGGCTACATAGCATCGTGTCATTGCTCTCTTTGTGAAATGTTAACAAAAAAAAACCCAGTGAGTCACTTCACTTCAATTCTAATATTATTAGTGAGTTGAAAAATGCACACATGCACAGCCACAAAAATGTAATTACTGTGCTTTCGTTTAGCGAGGCCAAAACTTTAGAGCCACTCGCAAAATGGTTGGCATCACTCTTGGCCTCTTGCGGCGATCTCAGGACCTTCACGATTTCATCTGCTCCAGAAGTTTCAGAGGAGAGCTGCCTGTTCATCTTTTGAATGCTCCGTGGCGAAGACAGCCCGAACAAGCTGATCCATTTGACGCTGCCAAAGGTCCTGCAGGTCCCTCCTACAGGACACCAAAACAGTCCCACCGAGGAAGAGGTCCAACTGGCAAACACTCTGGATTTGTTTGGAGAGGAATGTGCGGAACTTTTGCTGGGAAACAACCATGCATGAGCAGTTAGACGGAACCGTTTCCATGTGAGGAAAATATCCCTGGGAGATGTTTTGAGCCACCAGGTGGGGGACTAGCTCCTATTCTTGGTGGGGTCTGTTTGGCACCAGGCCTGTCCCTCAGCTCTGTACCTGTACAGGGGGTCTCTCTCCAAATATCTCTAGCATGTCTGTTTTACCCCGCGGTACTTTGGCCTCTTTGAATTCATCATGCCCTCCAGTTCTTTCTTCTAGCCTGGCCCCGTTTAGACAACAGCCCTCATCCCTCAGGAATGCTTCCTCCCAGACTGGATGCTCTTCAGCCCCTGCCAGCTTCCCCCCAGCCCAGCCCACCTGACTCCCCAGCAATCGGTGCAACATTGCAAGCATCTGAGGAGCAAAGCCAACCCTTCAGGCATCTGATGAAGTGGCTTTAGGCCATGGACGCGTGTGCCAGAACAAATGTGTGAACTGGCTGCCGGGTTAGGCCAAAGGTCCATCTAGTCCAGGGCCTTGTCCTCACAATGGCCCACCAAGTGCCTTTGGGGAAGCCTGCAAGAGAGACCTGAGTGCGAGAGCATGCTCCTCCCCTGCGATGCCCAGCAACTGGTATTCAGAGACGAACTGTCTCTGGCAGTGGAGACAGAACATAAGCCATTGTGGCTAGTAGCCGTCGATGCCCTTCATGAATCTGTGTGGGATCTTTTGGCGAGTGTGTTAGGCGTTAAGGTGCCACAAGGCTCTTTGTTGTTTTTTTGCTGCAAGAGACTAACATGGGCTGCCCCTCTGCAGAAGGTTATACGTGGCTCCCTGGCTGGGCTGCCAGCACAGACTGGCAGCAGCAATGTTTCTCCCAGTCTGAGAGGAGGGGCAGCAGCCTCAAGGCTGGGCTGGGCTTAAGGGGATATTGCACGGTCAATAAATTGTCTCAGAACATAACGTTCCTTGAGACATTGACTTTTTTATTTTTAAAAAATGAAGGCTAGCCTGCCGATCCATTCATGGCCTTTAAGGACCATCAGCGGTCATTAAGTAGAGTTCTTTGGCTGGCAAAACGGAATAATATAGGTTTTCTAAAAATATGCTCTGTTTCCTGTTAGGCCCTTTTGCCATTGGCTGCAGGGGGCGCAGTGTTTGGTGCTCAGAGGCTTAAGGCCTTTCACTGCCTGGAATGAAGGGCAACACGGAGCCCATTGTGGACGCTGAGCAGACTGGCAGCTGGCAGCTGGATCTCACCACGACGCCCACAATAGGAACACAGGAAGTGCCTAGTCAGACCTCTGGCCCATCTAGTTCAGCACTGCCTGCACTGGCTGGCAGAGGCTCCCGAGGATTGCAGTTAGGGTCCTGTCCCAGCCCTACCTGGAGAGGCCAGAGACTGAGCTCCAGCACTGAGCTATGTCCCTTGTCGTAGCCATGCCCTCTGCCCAACCTCCAATGACGAGGCACGCCTGGCGCCAACATGACTATCCTTTCGGCGCCAGGTTAAAACTTTCCTCTTCTCCCAGGCATTTTAGCATTTTAGTATTTTAATATTTAGTATTTTAATATGTGTTTTTGTCTGTCTTAAAATGTTTACAATTTTGAAATTTGGATGTAGTTTTAAAATTGTTTAAATATGTGTTTTAATTGTAGATGGAAGTTTTAGTTTGTACACCGCCCAGAGAGCTTCGGCTATGGGGTGGTATAGAAATTTAATAAAATAAATAAATAAATAAAATAAATAAACGCAGTGAATAACAATGCAGGGTTGTTGTTCAGGTGCACTCTTGGCTTCTGTACCTCTGGACAACACTACAGTATTCTCCATGCCGGTGTGAATTACACTGCAGGGCTGTCCTAAGAACATCAGAAGTGCCCGGCTGCTGCGTCAGGCCAAAGGGGGCCCATCTAGTCCAGCCTCCTGTTCTCACAGTGGCCAACCAGATGCCCTGAAGGGAAGCCCGCAAGCAGGACCGGACCACAAGAGCAACTCTCTCCTCCTGCGGTTTCCAGCAACTGGTGTTTGGAAGCACTTTGCCGCCAGCCATGAAGGCAGAGCATAGCCATTGTGGCTAGTAGCCATTGATATATAGTCTTTTTGTCCTCCATGAATTCATCTAATCTTCTTTTAAAGCCATCCAAGCTGGTGGCCATCACTGCCTCTTGTGGGAGCAAATTCCACAGTTTGACTCTGCACTCTGTGAAGAAGTCCTTCCTTTTGTCTGTCCTGAATCATCCAGCCTTCAGCTTCAATGGATGTCCACCAGTTCTCGTGTTACGAGAGAGGGAGAAAAACTTTTCTCGATCCACTTTCTCCATGCCATGTGTAATTTTCTACACTTCTGTCATGTCACCTCTGACTTGCCTTTTCTCTAAACTAACAAGCCCTCCGTGCTGCAACCTTTCCCCGTAGGGGAGTCGTTCCATCCTTTTGATATTTTGATTGCCCTTTTCTGAACCTTTTCCAACTCTACTATACCCTTTTTGAGGTGAAGCGACTGGAACTGTACACAGTATTAGTACGGTCACACCATAGATTTATAATGGCATAATATCACAGTTTTATTTCAATTCCTTTCCTAATGATCCCTAACATGGAATTTGCCCTTTTCTCAGCCGCTGCACGCTGGGTTGAAATCTTCCTTGAGCTATCCACGATGACTCCAACGTCTCGTTCTGCCAGTTCAGACCCCAGGAATGTGTATGTGAAATTAAGATTTTTGTGCCCTGATGTGCATCACTTTACACTTCTTTACAAGTGCAAGCCATGCTTTCCCAGCCGCAGCCCATTCTAAGAGCACAATTCATTGCATTTGCTTTGAGATCTGCACCAGCATGATTGCGTTTTCCATCTCATCCAGATGTTTACAGATCTCTTAATTTGATTGGGCACAAGGGAGGAGTCTCCAGACACCCAGCCCCTCTGGACACCTTTTATTTTTATGTTCTGGAAAGAATTAATCATTTGGCAAGGGGGGAAACCTGACATCCATGAAAGACCCGGGAGAGAGCTCACCCCAATCAACCTCGAGCCCTCAGGTTGGGGGATGGAGCTTCAACTGCTCTTTGAACGAGTCCGTCATTCCAGGAGCACTAGGACATGTGCTTATTGCAGAGTGGCGGAGGAGGAAGTGACATAATGTCTCACAGGAAGTCGCCATGCTGTGCCTTGGAAGACGCTGTTTGGCCTGAAGGCTCCATGGGGACCTGGATAGTTTCCAGGGCATTTCATTTCTTTTTCTCCAATGAGATTGAAGCCCATACAAAATCTTTCTTTCTCTCTCTGTCCTCCTGCCCCCACAGTTTCTTTTTCCCAGTTTTCTCAAAAGGAAAGGAAGATGTTCTTGATTAAAGGAGTTAGCGTGAAATTAGCTCTAAATGGTTCCGCGTGTTGGGACGGACAGAAAACTGGCCGCAGACCCTCAGCCTTCCCTGTTCTTCTGGCATGTGACTCCTCTGTCCAGTACCTCCAAGGTGTCTCATAAAGGCTGGACAGGAGCCAGCCCGCGCACTCACCCCTGGTTACCTCCCTGCAAGTCGTCGTCAATTGGAGACATTTGCACGGAAGGAAACCATGCAGGCTTGCAGGGCCCGTCGCCCGCTTGTCAGGAAGTACAAGGTGATCACGCTCCAGGCACTTCTCTCGTTCCTGAGCAGCCTAGGACGCTTCAGTCATGGATTATGATGAGCCACGGAGGCCTCTCTCTTCCCTCCGTCCTGACACATGCAGAGGTCGGGAGGCAAATGGGAAGACCACACACAGGCCCACGCATGAGGAGGGCCAGTGAGTCAGACCCAGAATCTGTCCTGAATGCCATGGGGCAGACATGCACTTAGGAGTGGGTGAATCTGGAAAGAGTCCTGAGATAAAGCAGCCTGGGGGGCTGCCTTCAGCCCTGGGCGTGACCTTCCTTACTTCTACCCTGTACTCTGCTGTGGTGACGTGAGCAGGGCCGTGTTTTAAATTTTATTTTCCCCTCTCCTCGAGTTCGATGTGAGGAAATATCCTTGTGCCAATTCCAACGTTGGTGTAAAGTTGCACCATGAACAGGGTTGTGGTCTGAGTGAGCACAGGATATAAGTGTACCCCTCCCCTGGCCCACCCAATTCCACCCACAACTTAGCCTCCTTTCAGTTTTTCCAACTGGCATATCTTTGTCAGCATCGCACATGTGCCAAGGGAGTGTTCTGCCAGCGTCTCTGAGCCACGGCACCAGCACCTCTTCCATGGCAGCGGCATATCTTGCGCTCCACCCGCGTAGCAGAGCCCTGCTGTATTCGATTGCTCCTCAGCCAGCATAACTCAAAGAGAGGACTGTGCCCTCAAAGTGCTTAACGCATTTAAAAATCCACAAGGGCCTTGCCATGAGAGAGTGGGGTGGGCGGGCGGGCGGGGTAGTTGACCTTGCATTTTAAAAGTGATGTATGAACAAAAACACAGCTATCCTTCTGAATATGCACTTTTCTGACTTTTTCAATGTGCTTCTCCAACCAAATAATGTGTGCAAAAAATGTGCATACTAGCAGAAAAAGTCAGTGTACATAAAAATGCATATATCTAGTGATATAATGGCATACAAAACTGTGTATATTAGGAGAAAATAGCATCAAAATGCTGACCAATTTTCATGGACTTTAAAGTCATCATCATCCATGGCCTTATAGGCCCCTTGCAACTCTACTGTTCAGTGATGCTATGGGCATGCTTTAAGTTGGATTCCTGCACTGAGCTGGGGGTTCATCTTGGTGGCCTTATGGGCCCCTTCCAACTCGATGATTCTGTGATCCGATCATCTACAAACTGTTTTGTTTTGTTTCAATATGTTTTAAAGTCTGTTTTTAAGATGTTTTAGAGTGTTTTTTAGTGTTTTTCTTTGCCGCCCTGGGCTCCTTCTAGAAGGAAGGGCAGGATATAAATAAATAAATAAACAACTAATAAACTGATCTGGAAATGTGGCAAACTGCACTTAAGACTGGAAAAAGGAGAAGCTAAGAGATGCTGAAATCGTCAGATTCATCCATCCCTCCTTTCCGCTGAGGCTTAAAATCTGGCAAAGGGTCATGAGGCCAGGAGAGAGGAGGAGTTCAACAGAAACCAGGATGAAAAGGGAAACGTGTCTTTTGTTCAAGGAGAGAATCAAAGATGGCTGAGGAGGAAGCCAGAGACAGAGCTTGGAAAAGTTACTTTTTAAAACTACAACTCCCATCAGCCCCAGACAGCATGGCTACTGGAGTGGGCTGATGGGAGTTGTAGTTCAAAAAATGAACTTTTCCAAGCTCTGAGGGAAACATAATGAGGGTTTTTTGGTAAAAGTTATTTTCCTGAAGGAAAAGGAGGAGGAAATTGAGTGAATGCTAACAGGGAGGCCCTTCCAAACATCTGGACTAGCCAGTGAAATAACACGTGAAGTGGGATTCTGCTTCCAGAGGAGCTTCTCTCAACCTGATACCCTCTATGTTTGGTCTGGGGTTGATGGGAGTTGTAGTCCAAAATATCTGGAGGGCACAGTCAAGCCGGGCTGTGACCTCATCCTGGGTGACTCATCCTCTGGTGAAGAACCTGACCTCCCAGAGCCAGGAGACCTTATGAGGCCAGACAACCCCCCACCACAAAAACCCCTCCAGCATCAATTCAGAAGACCTCATAATCAGGGAGAGGCCTCATCAGGCCTTTCTCCAAAGTTTACCCTTGAAAGACTCTCAGGGTGCATCAGTGACTCATTTGTGGCAGAAGACACCCCCCCCCAAGTCAAGGGAAGAGATCAAACCACCTCCCAGCCCCAGAGACACCAGAAAATCCACTTGGTGAAGGAGTGCACACCTAAAAGCCCAAGGGAACAGAGCAACTCATGAGTAAAGGACTCCTTGAGAGCAGGATTAAGTCCTTGCAGCTGGTGGGTTCTGAGACTATATAAGTCATCAGCTGAGCAGCACAGGGCTTCCAGCTCCCAAACTCTACCTTAATGTACTCTCTGTGCCGCTGACTTTGCTTGCTTCTGGATGGTTTTATTGAGTCTTGAGCTGGACCTTGCTTTAGGGACTATCCTTGTCCCTGGGCTGTTGTGTTTTAGATCCTGGGCTGAGGTTTAGTCAGAGGCAGCATGCTTCTGAAAACCAGTTGCTGGAAGCCTCAGGAAGGGAGAGTGTTCTTGCACTCGGGTCCTGCTTGCGGGCTTCCCCCAGGCACCTGGTTGGCCACTGTGAGAACAGGATGCTGGACTAGATGGGCCACTGGCCTGATCCAGCAGGCTCTTCTTATGTTCTTATGTTGACCTTGCTTGGAATTGCCTCACCCAAATGCTCAAGAACTGCTACCTGACTTGGCTGGGAGGGCAGCAGTGGGTTGTGGAAGGCCATTTCCAGAGCAAATGTGGTGGTGCCCATGAGTGCCCAGGTGCCTGCCAGTACCTCCCATGGGGCCTGGGGAACTTCTCAGTAAAGATCTCCTCAAGAATCAGAGCTTGGAAAAGTTACTTTTTTGAACTACAACTCCCATCAGCCCTAGGCAACATGGCCACTGGATTAGGGTGATGGGAGCTGTAGTTCAAAAAAGTAACTTTTCCAAGCTCTGTCAAGAATGCACAATGCAAGGGAGACTGTTTGCTCTTCCTGCTCAGTTCCTGTTTGCATTGGCCAGGACTGGACAGCCACTCGCCTTACCCCCTGTTCTGAACAGAGGAGAGGTGCAAAGAGCTGCTCTCTGGGAGTGGGGATGCGGGTGTCCATGAATGAGTGCTAGCCTGGGAGTTGAATCCTGGCAGAAACTGATCTACAGCAGGACCTCTGCTGCAGGAGCACGCTTTACCCTGGATACAATCGTATGGAGACTCTGGCATTAAAAAAACAATAAGCTGGCATTTCTGAAAGGAAGTAGGGGTTTGCTAGGAAAGATCCCTAGTTCTGGCTAGGGATGGGGGAGAAAAGTTATCAGTTCATGTTTGATGCTGATTTTTGCAAACGTCCACTTTCTGATACAAGAGGAGAGCTGAGACACAGCCATTCTTTGAAATTTGCACTTCCCTGAATCTTGCAACACAGTTTTCCAGTCAGGCAGTGTTTACGCATCTATTAGGGGCAAGTGTGTATAAAAATGAATACAGAAGTAAAAACACAAAAATGCTTTATGCTGGGGGGCAACTATTTGCAAACTGATGTGGAAATGTGGAGAACGGGGCTTTAGAAAATGAAACGGAGAGATTCGCCCACCCCTATTCGTGCTCGCCGTTCAAATGGTGACACTGCTTTGCAGAAAGGTTTGGGTGCCAAAGTACACACGATGTGATAAGGTGCATTCAGGGCTTGATGCAAGCACCTTTGGGGGGAGCCGTATGTACAACGTCATCCTCATGTCATGCATGTCCCACATTATTTGTCGATCTAAAGCACATCCTGCTGGAACGGTGATAATCCATTTTGTGCCCAGAATACCCTTCTCAAGCAGATGTCACCTCCTACCGGGGCAGACCTACTGATGTCACAGGGCTGTGCCCCTCCCCCTCCCCTTGCATAACTCATCTAGGAATGAAATAGGCCAGCTAGGAAGCACGGCAGTCACTTAGCCACCTCCATATTCCAATATATATCCCTGTGTATCTGTATACCAACTAGAGATGCGCAAGAAATTCAATGCGGTTCACATTTCAAGCCGAATCGATCAAATTCACACTCTTCAAAACAACAGGAACGCAGCCATCCTTCAAAATTCATACTTATTTGAATTTTGCAATGCAGTTTCCCAAACAAACAATGTTTACAAAAATGCATATGTCAGGAGAAGGTGTGCATAAGAATGAACATCTGAGTGAAAATGACATACAAAAATGCATTATATGATGGGAATTATTATGATTATTACCTTTACCCAAAGGTCCCAGGGCAGGTTGCAGCATTTAAAAGCACATAATTAAAAACAGTGAAAAACAAGGTAAACAACATCACAGAAAATAGAGTGGGTTCTAAAAACATACTTCTCAGGTATGGAAGGCTACAGTAACGAGGTGCGTCTTCCGCATTCGCCGGAAGTTGTACAGTGAAGTTGCCACATGCACCTCGGTGGGGAAGGAATCCCACAGCTTAGGGGCCACCACAGAGAAGGCCCTCTCCCGGGCCATCCCCCCTGAGCTTCTGAGGGTGGCGAAACTACCAACAAGGCCCCCCTCTGCCGATCTCAACGCTCAAGATGGTCTGTAGGGGAGGAGGTGCTCTTTCAGATATTTGGGAACTAAGTCGTTTAGGGCTTTAAACATCAACATGAGCACCTTGAACTGGGCCCAGAAACAAACTGGCAACCAATGCAGCTGTTTTAAAACAGGGGTTATATGAGTTCTAAAGGGAACCCCAGCCTGTAGTCTGGCTGCTGCATTTTGGACCACTTGGAAGTTTCTGAGTCGTCTTCAAGGGCAGCCCAACATAGAGCACTTTGAAACAATCCAGTCTGGAAGTTACCAGAGCATGGAGTACTGCGGCCAGGTTTTCTCTGTCCAAAAGGGGCTGGGGCTGGAAAAAGGCACCCCTAGCCACTGAGGCCCCCTGCACCTCCAGTGACAGTGTTGGATCAAGGAGTATCCCTCAGATCTGCTCCTTCAAGGAAAGAGCAACCCTATCTAGAACAGGCTGTCTTCCCACCTCCTGGACATGAGAACTCTGGCTTGCAAAAATGTGTACATTAGTCACAACTGCCTACAAAAATGTGTTTATTAGGAGAAATTGCTCCAATGCTGGAGAATTTTCATGAGGATTTTTTTTAAAAAAATTGCAAATTGCTGCATAAATGTGGAGAACTGAATTTAAGATTAGGAAAATGAGAATCGGGGAGAAATGTCATGGCTAGATCATTCCATCTCTACTAGCAACATGCCAGTTTCCAGCCCCTCTCTTTGGAAAGACTGCAGAATACAATTAAAAAGAAAAACGGTTGTGGAAGCACTGAGAGCCTTCGGGCTGTGGGCGGTATAGAAATTGAATAAAATAAATAAAATAAAAATAAATAATTGAGGGGAGGGGAGTTTGAAAACGCACTCACCTGTGCGTACACAGAGAGTGCGGATAGGAGCTGCCGCTTTAGATTATGTTATTGCGCAAAAGTGGGGGCAACTGCAAACCTCCAAAAGTGCGCTGTGAAAGAACGACCCCTGTGGGTTTCAGAGGCAACGGGGGTGCACACGGCCTAACGAAAAGGTTCAAAGCCTTTCAGCTGGCAGAGGCTGTTTTGTTAAACCTCTTTCACAAGCTGAATTTATTCTCTGGGTGTATTTTCTCTGTGTCAGCTGGCCTTAATAAAACTGGATATGATGCCATGTCCTGCTGCTGTTCTGCCTTGCAGGGATATAAGTATGATGTGTCTATATGGATCAACACAGCTGCCTGCATTTTCAGGCAGTCCTTGGGGATGAGGCTATCAGGATGAGCTCAAAAACTGACCACTACTTCACTGCCTCTCGTCTTAAGCAGCCCCTTGTTGCCTCTGTGTTCTTTGAAATCCAAACCCAATTCCGATTCAAGCCAAGATGTCTGGTTGGGAAATTGACCTCGGTTAACAGCAACGGCCAATGAAAGGATCCGGATTGCGTTCTGAGCAGCTGTTAAATTAGGACTGGAGTCTCCGCTGCATAAAACTGTCAATAACATCATGCCGTTATACAAATCTATGATAGGGTCACATTTGGAATACTGTGTACAGTTCTGGTTGCCTCACCTCAAAAAGGATATTATAGAGTTGGAAAAGGTTCAGAAACGGGCAACCAGAATGATCAAGGGGATGGAGCGACTCCCCTATGAGGAAAGGTTGCAGCATTTGGGGCTTTTTAGTTTAGAAAAGGCAAGTCAGATGCGACATAATATAAGGGTATAAAATTATGCGTGGCACGGAAAAAGTGGATTGAGAAAAGTTTTTCTCCCTCTCTCGTAACACAAGAACTTGTGGACATCCATTGAAGATGAATGTTGGAAGATTCAGGGCAGACAAAAGGAAGTGCTTCTTCACACTTTGGATAGTTGAACATAGGAAAAGTTGCAGCTTTTGGGGCTTTTTAGGTTAGAGCAAAGTTGACTCAGAGGTACGCTACAAACTTGGGTACGCTACAAACTATGCATCCAAGAATCTTACCGCGGAGAGATATTAAAAACTCAAAAGGTAAGGTACGGAAGTATAGAAATAGTACAATAACGATGACTAAGAAGAGTAAGAATATCAAACTATCGAAGGGACGTCCTCGCAACAGAATGAATTTTGAGAAACTCTTCAAACTACTCGAGGCTACCCCATACCGAAAAAGAGGACTATGGCAAAAAAGACGTCTCAGCTTGATCAAAGTCCTTGTGCTCATATTAATATCAAGCACTCTCAAGAACCCTTAGTGGCTCTTCCGCCTCCCCCCCTGCCTAGTGATATAATACCGAGCCAAGTTCTTGACAATCAAGATCCATGGCTAATCCTAACGAAAGAACCTAAATCATATCAGAGGCGGGAGAAAGACATGAAATGGTCCTTAGTTCTAAACCACCACAAATTGGCCATGTCTAACTACCCTAAACCGGAAGGATACTTAACTCAAAAAGATTGTAAACTCCATTTGCTAGAGACACTTGAAAGTGTTCTCCCAGGGGCCCTAGAGATGGAAGATATATCCCAGATAGAATATCTGTTCTATAACTATGTTAATGCTCATGCTATGGTGACTTTTTCCGATATGAGAAAAGCTAAACTGCTATTCGAAAATAGGGACTTACTTTCTTCGCGTGGCCTATTAGTATCAAGAGTTTTTGAGAATCTAGCTTTCCCCAAGAAGTTAACCAGTCATTTTGATATAGGCATAAAGGAGGACATATTAAAATCAGATTATAAACCAGGAAATAATCTGATCGATTTGGAGACTGAAATAATGTCTGCATATCCCAGATCCCAGTCCTCACAGGCCCAAGAAGAGCAGAGGGGCATATTTACCCCTGGACATTGTCCGGGATCAAAAGTGGAAAAGGAACAGTTTATAGAGGAGGAACGGACTCTACTCGATTCATTCTCTGCTCTACCCATGGATGCTCAAATGGAAATCATGTCAAGATTTAATACCCTAAAAGCACATCTACGAATGAGACTGGTATCTAGAGGTGGACCCCATAATAAGGAAGAACACGGAAGATTGAGGGAAGATGAGATAATAGGCATCGATCACCATAAATACTCGAGAGACCATCACAAAGATCTATAGAGGCTAACCAGCCTGCTTTCTCAGTTCCAATTACAGCTGAAATTAATTTAATACCTCCAGATAGGATGCGAGGGCATCGCAAAAATTTTCTGGTGCCTATGGTACAAAACACCAGAGCTCCTGTCTGCTCCCCACCGTCATGGACAGGTATGAGATGGCTGGAGGCAACTGAAGAGGGGTCTCCACAGAAGCTGGGTGGTTTCAGCTTAATTATAGTTGAAGCTCCTGGTTTATATGTGTAATTTATATGTTGTATTTCATCTTATTATGTACGTCGCCTAGAGTGGCCGCTAACCCGGCCAGATAGGCGACTCAGAAATAAAATTTTATTATTATTATTATTAAGATAACTATCCCAATGACTTTTATCTCTAACCCCTCAAACCCAGTAATATCAAATGTAAGCAGACTTGATCCATCTTTGGATGAAATCATTCCCTGTGAGATGGAGGCTGGGCCACTAAATCCATCAGATATAAGGCAGAAATTACCGCCCATCCATCCCATCCAAATTTGACAAAGAACACCCCAGCTATCCAGTATTTATCGATTCTACGTAGAATATATCAGGCTGGAGAAGTAAATCATCTGATTCATCTTTCTTCGATTATCTCAAAAAATTTGATATTATTTGCCTTCAAGAAACCTGGCTCAGAGTGGGTCCTGAATTAAATGGCTTTACAACCCATCTATTGGAAGCCACACCAAGGGTGGCCGCCCTAAGGGTGGTCTTTGCATCCTTATTTCTATGAAACGTCGTGCCACCACTTTCAAACCAGCCCCTGTGATGGGTCTTGCTCTTTCGCTAGTGATTAAATTTGACTGGACATCTATGCTACTCATTAATGTTTATTCTCCTCAATGCCAGCTTAAAAAACTGGCTAAGACTACCATGAGGAGAATAGAAAAATATGTCGCCAACTTGACCGTTCTGTACCCTGAAGCATTAGTGATCATGGCGGGCGATTTCAATGCTAGAATTGGTTTGAGTGATGAGACTCTCTTCTGGAGATATCAGCTCCCAGTTCCCTCAACAGACGGACCCTGTATCATCCCGGTTAGACGATCAAAAGACAATGGTATTAATTACCCTGGATTATGTCTTATGCAAATGCTGAATAATTTGAACTTAGTATTGGCAAATGGATGGGTTACAGGAGACATTAATGGTGAATTCACCTTTCTGTCTGACCTTGGAACTTCGACTATAGATTTTGTTATCGTCTCCCAAGAGTTATTTAGGGCAGTGGCTTCGCGTATGGGTCATAACCGCCCTGAAAGTGACCATCTCCCTCTAGCTCTTTTGTTGGACCATGGCATTCAAACTATTTATGTGGAGCAAGAACCAGTTTTAGACGCAGATCTTGAAATACGCCCTACCCGTATTAAGTGGTCGCTCAATACAGAAAGCGACCTTCATGAGATACTGAATTCGGATAAATATTTCTGTCTTCACGAACTAGTGGTCTCCGGGACCTCGACTTCTATGGTAATATGGGCTTTTCAACAACTGATTACGGCCTTATGGAATGCCCTGCTTTCTAAATCTAAGAACAAATCCTATAAGATTGTGCGTAAATCTAAACCATGGTTTAACCAGGAATGTGTAATGATGAAAAAACATTGCAAAATATAAAGCATACAGGACTAATAATTCTCAGTCTTACACATGGAATATCTAGAATTGAAGAAATCTTACAAGTATTTAATCTCTCGGAAAAAGAAATTAACACAAAAATAAAACTGGCAATGCCTGTTAAAAGCCTCCAGATTAAAAGACTCAACTACGTTTTGGAGGCTGGTAGCAAAGAGGTGGCCTAAATCATCGATTATGCTGGACTGTTACATCTCAGCGAATATCTGGGAGTCGTACTTTAACAAATTATATGCAAAAGAACAGTTACAACAACCTATGCCTAAAATTGATATAAACGACTACCTGAATGGCCACCTGTCACCACTAAGGAAATTTGCCACCTTATTGCTAAAATGAAATTGAACAAAGCTCCGGGGGCGGATAACATCCCTACGGAGGTATTTAAATTTAATGTAGATTGGCGGGCCCCGACACTAGCGGCTTTATTTACATGCATCGACCACTCTGCTTATATTCCAGAAGATTGGGGTATAGCTATAGTTATCCCAATCTACAAAAAAAGGCTCTAGATGTGATCCTTCTAACTATAGACCAATTAGCCTTTTAAATGTGATCAGTAAGCTATATGCCTATCATCTCCATGAGAAGTTGAAAGACTGGCTCGAAGAAGAAAGCATCTTAGAAGACGAACAGGCCGGCTTTAGATCTCAACGTTCCACCACGGACCATGGCCTTGTCCTTCAACGTCTGGTGGACAAATATACAGCCAACTCCGGTGGAGCCCTTTATCCGGCTTTTATCAATCTGAAATCGGCCTTTGATTCGATTTCTAGGGATAGATTATGGGAGAAACTTGTGGCTACTAGCATAGACAAGCGCCTCCTTTTACTAATACGAGGCCTATATGACAATACATACCTGCATATAAGATGTAATACGCTGGACACCTATCCAAGTCCATTCCTATTTTTAAGGGTGTAAAGCAGGGGTGTATTTTAGCCCCTCTACTGTTTAACTTTTATATTAACCCCTTAGTTAAAACCTTGATACCGTTTGGTCTACATCCACCCAGAATATCTAAGAGACCCCTGTCCATCTTATTATATGCAGATGACATAGTTCTTCTATCACTGTTGTGTATTGGACTAAGGCGCCTGCTGAGGGCCCTGGCTAACTACTGTAGAACCGAATCTCTGATAATTAATTACGATAAAACAAAAGTCTTAGTCTTCTCTAGTAAGAGAAAGAAGCATCGGTGGCGGATCAGTGAACATCTAATTGATCAAGTAGCCTCCTTTAGATACTTAGGGACGATATTTCATTCATCGGGAGCGTGGCGTCTCCAAATAAAGTCTGTTATAGATTAGGCCCAGAGAACTGCGAAGGCACTCCTTTCCTTTTATTTTACTAAAGGGGGCCAATACTTTCCTGCAGTTACCCAAGTCTTCGTGGCTAAAGTTATCACACAGGTGCGATATGGCACTCCACTTTGCGCCTCTACTACCTATGCCCCCTTTGAAATAACTCAAACAAAGTTTTTACGATCGGCACTTGCCATTCCACGTTGTGTTCCCAATTATATCCTACGCCTAGAAGCAGGGCTCCCCACAACAGAATCCCGTATTTGGCTTTGTAGAATTAATCTCTGGTTAAAAATGATATTTGCTCCAGTCGGTTTGGCTCTCTATACATTAACCGACGTCTTCCACTCCAAATGGCAGGAATCATTAAATGCCAAAATATTAAGTCCGGGGTTTTCTATTCCCATGATCCTCAATTTGGGCTATGCTAAGGCAAAAGAGAGTATTTCTTAATGAATCCTCGACAATGATTTTCAGAACCAGCGGTTGATGGCAACAAAATATAAATACAAGGTCATTCCTACCTGCCCGTTATTTAACAAACTTGACTGTTCCAAAACTTAGAATAGCTTTTATGCTGGCCAGGTTTAATATCTTACCTTCGGCCCTCCTGGAGGGAAGATTTAATAATATTCCTTATAAGGAGAGGGTCTGTCCGTGTGGCGAGGGCGCAGTGGAGACAGTGGGCCATGTGTTATTACCCTGCCCTTTTTACCGTGACCTTCGAACCAAGCTACTAATCCCAATTATACGAAACATTCTTGGTAGGGATGAGGCCTCTTACGTTGAATTTCTTTTATTGGACCAATTCCCACAGATTTCCCTCAAGGTAGCTAATTATTGTGCAGTTGCTATTCACTGTGGAAGAATACAGTTAAACTGATTGTTAATCTGAATGAATTTTAATGAGATTTTAACTGTCCAATGTGGTTTTGAATTGCTCATTCTATCTTTTTAATGATATTTATTTATTTTATTCTGGTCTATGACTGCAATAAACTTATTGATTGATTGATTGACTCAGAGGAGACACGCTAGAAGTGTATAAAATTATGCATGGCATCGAGAAAAGTTTTTCTCCCTCTCATAACACCAGAGCTTGTGGACATCTTATGACGCTGAATGTTGGAAGATTCAGAACAGACAAAAGAAAGGACTTTTTCACACAGTGCATGAACTGTAGAACTCGCTCCAACAAGAGACAGTGGTAGCCAACAACTTGCCTGGCTTTATGTGAGGATTAGACAAATTCATGGAGGATAAGGCTATCAGTGGCTACTGGCCAAGATGGCTATGCTCTGCGTCCAGAGTTGGAGGCGTTAGGCTTCCAAATTCCAATTGCTGGAAACTGCAGGAGGGGAGAGTGCCCCCACATTCAGGTCCTGCTTGTGGGCTTCCCATATGGGACATCTGGTTGGCCACTGTGAAAACAGGATACTGGACTAGGTGGACCTGATCCAGCAGGCTCTTCTTATGCTATGTTCTTATGTTCTTAAGACAACTGTGTGAGAAAGGCAGGATGATTCTCTATGGAATATGAACAGGAGAGCTGTCTCCTGCAGCATAGGCAGAAATCCCAAGCTCAAAAGAAGAAATCCAGTTGGTTGGAAGAGAGATGGGGAGCGACTGATCTGTGGAACGCTCTAACCAGTGAAAGGCTGCCTTGATTCATCCAAAAAGAGAGCACCGTTATCTATACGAAATGAGAGACGGTCCTGTTCAAGCGAGGACTGTTCAGTTTGCAAAAGCCGAGCTGGACCCAGTTCAGAAAATTATCATGAATAGCAGACACGTTGGAGCTGTATAAATAGAAAACAAGGCCAGTCACCAATGGAGCAGTCCTTTGGACCAAGCCCAAAGACATAACGAACTCCCTCCTTTTTTTCTTTTGCTACAGCCTCCAGGCAGGATGAAGACATGGAAGAAAGCCACGCTCCACGACACAAAGCAACAGAACGGACTCTGTTCCTTCAGCTTGCCTTTGAGTGCACAGACCGTCCTGTACTCCTCTTCTTGGGACAGGTAGAGGCGATTGTTACTCCTTGCTAAAAGCAACACATTCCATTTTTAAAAGTCAGTTAAAATTAATGGGAGGCTGATTCACTGTTGACTGGGAAGGAGACAAATTGACTTCCCTTGCTTTTCTTATGAGTGTGAAAGAGAGCAAGAAAGAGCCCTTTGTTCAGCAACATTTACTTTTTCCTTTACCCTAGTTTACCTATTCCCCTTTTTGATCCAGCAGGCTGTTCTAACCCACCAGGCATTATTGGAGTCCCAAGGCCACATCTGACAGTGGAATGGCTGCAGCTCAGTGACGGAGCATCTGCCTTTCATTCAGAAAGTCCCCGGTTCAATCCCCAAGGGCGTCACCAGGTAGGGCTGGCAAAAGACCTCCTGCCGATGCACACAGCATAAACCGTGCCACACGATGATGGCCACCAACTTGGATGGTTTTGCAAGAGCCATAGTGTGAAGAAAGTGGGCCAAGAGTGATTTTTCTCCCTCTCTCATAATCCTAGTCAATATGACTAACCAATGTTAGATGATTCAGGACATGGGAAAGGAAGGTCTTCATACACGGCATAGTTAGACTATAACATTTGCTCCCACAAGATGCGGTGATGGCCAACCAACTTGGGCAGTTTTAGAAGATTAGACAAATCCATGGAGGATAGCAAGGCTATATGTGGCTACTAGCCACTAGGGATGGGGGAGGAATTTGATTCAGTTTGCATTTCAAGCTGAATTTTTCAAATTCGCACTTTCCAAAGCAATATGAGGTCTGAAACACAGCCATCCTTCAAAATCTGCACTTCCCCAAATTTTGCGACGTGGTTCTGCAACCAAGCAATATTTACAAAAATGCATATATTAGGGCAAACGGTGCATAAAAATGAATATATTGGTGAAAATAATATACAAAGATGCTGTTATATTACGGGAAAGTGCTTGCAAGAATGTGCACATTAGTGAAAACTGCATAAAAATGCATTTATTAGAAGTTTGCGCTAAAACACTGAAGAATTTTCATGAAGGTTTTTTTTTAAAAAAAGAAAAATCAGCAAATTGCTGCAGAAATGTAGAGAAGCAAATTTAAAATCGGAAAAATGAGGAACGAAGAGAACCGTAACGGACAGATGGCTCCATCCCTACTAGTGACAATGGCAATATTGTACCTCCCCTGTTGGAGGCAGTATGGTCTGTATGCCAGTGGCCAGGAATTGCACATGGGGAGAGTGCTACTGTTGTGTCCATTTCGTGCTTCCCATAATGAGCACCTGGTTGGCTGTTGCAAGAACAGGATGCTGGACTCGAAGGGCCCCGTGTAGCCTGATCCAGGTCCTTTTATATATATGTCTCTATCAGAGGCTTGCACCCACCATTCCCCCTTGTAGCTCTCCTCACCAGCTGCAAATGGCCTGGTGAAATGGGGATGGTTGGAACATTTTGCCTACAAATATAAAACCTCAGCCAAGAGAGGGAAATGAAAGACCGTCTTACCCCTTAGGCACCCAGTCGATCTGCAGGTGAGGGCCTCCTGCAGACACCATCTTATCAGGAAGTCCATTCCGCACAACATAGGAAACTGACCTTTAGTGTAGCGGCACCTACCCTATGGAATTCCCTCACCTTTAATATTAGGCAGGTGCCATCTCTGCTCTTTTTGGTGCCTGCTGAAGACCTTCTTCTTTCAACAAGCCTTTTAAGTAGAGAGCTTATCCCAGTCTGTGTCTGTGACAGAATTGCTTTTTAATATGTTTTTAAAGCTTTTTTAAAAAATATGTTTTTAAATATGTTTTAATATATTTTAAAGTCTGTTTTTATGATGGTTTAGAGTGTTTTTAGTGTTTTTCTTGGCTACCCTGGGCTCCTACTGGGAGGAAGGGCGGGATATAAATTTAATTAGTAAATAAATAATAATGCCAAGCATAATCACTTAGATGGAACTATCATGTCACCAGAGGAGCAGCTGGAGCAAGGGTGGGCAAGAAACTCAATTCAGGTCATCTTTAAGTGAGATGTTACTGAATTTGTGCTTTCTGAATTTATGTGAACTGAAACAGAGGCATCTTTTAAAATTTGCACTTCGCTGAATTTCCCATTGCGGTTCTCCACCCAAGTCATGTCTACAAAAATGCACGAAGTGTGCATAGAGTGCCTGTATTAGGGAAATTACAGACACAAGTGCATTGTGTTAGATTGCCTTGAAGATATGTATATATTAGGCAAAATTACATTAGCACGTGTATACGAGGAGAAACTTGCACTTAAATGCTGATGAATTTTCATGGCAATTAAAAAAAACAGTTTGCAAATTGAGGTTGAAATGTGGAAAGCCAAACCTAAGATGGGAACTATGCAAAGCAGAGAAACCAACATTAAGAGATTTGCCGATTCCTAGTCCAATGTTGCTGGACTCTGAACAGTGGCCCTGCTGGGCAGGGATAGATGAGAATTTCGTGCAGTTTGTATTTCAAGCTGAATTTATCAAATTTGCAATTTCCAAAAGAATATGTGAAACACAGCCGTCCTTAGAAATCTGCACTTATCAGAATTTTGCAAAGTAGTTCTCTAACCAATGTTTAC
Source organism: Rhineura floridana (assembly GCF_030035675.1). Lineage (NCBI taxonomy): Eukaryota > Metazoa > Chordata > Lepidosauria > Squamata > Rhineuridae > Rhineura > Rhineura floridana. The sequence goes on along the minus strand of NC_084500.1, from coordinate 1,142,302 downwards.
AAAAATGCATCTGTTAGGGGAAAGTGTGCATAAAAATGAATATATGCATGAAAATAACATAAACCGCCCAGAGAGCTTTGGCTATGGGGCGGTATACAAGTGCAATCAATCAATCAATCAATCAATCAATCAATCAATCACATGCAAAAATGCATTATATGATGAGAAATGGCTTGCAAAATTGTGTACATGAGTCAAAACTGCCTACAACAATGTTTTTATTATGAGAAATTTGCACTAAAATGCTGGGGAATTTTCATGAGGTATTTTTTTAAAAAAAATGCAAATTGCTGCAGAAATGTGCAGAACTGAATTTAAGATTGTAAAAATGGGAAAGTGAGAGAGCCAAATTGGACAGATCTTTCCATCCCTACTGCAGGGGGCTGAGAGCCCTGCAACATCTGGAGCAGCCCAGATGTTCCTCATCCCTGAGCCACGGAACAAAAGTGTGCTGAATAGCACCACAGCAATATCACAAAAAGTTGTGTTTCTGTGTCTACTCTCCCTCTCAGATTTCAAAGCGAGCACTGCTCTCCAGGAGTGTAGACAGGCCAACGTATCCCAGGGAGCTATAGGGTTTGGGGGTGTTACTAAAGCTCTGAACGACAACATGCATCCCCCGAGAGTTCATATCTGTGGGATAAGCCCTTGCTGTGCAACTTCAGGGCATGGCCACCCTTTCCTAGGGATCTGTGCAGGTGGGGCTGCTAGTGGGGGGGCAGGGGAGATGCCAGAGGCACATGAACTCATGCATCATTTGGAAAAAATGAAGAGGCAACAGCTGTTTACTTGCTAACTTAAGGCAATGACATGAGGGCACTTGTAGTTAACAAATTGCAGATTTTGAGTGAACACAAGGAACTGGCACTCGCTCGCTCTCTTTTTTCCATAATTTGCTTGTAAACCAAATTCTTCCCCCCCCCCTCCAGACAATGACCTGCGGGGAAGTTTGAACCCCAACAGAGAGAGAGAGAAGGAAGCCCTGTTTTCCTGAGCCTTCTAAGTCATAAGATGCCACATTTTAGGCTTAGATCCTCAGAGGAATGCAGGAAGTTGCCTCCGTGGATTGCCAACGTGGTGCTCTTGGACTCCAGCTCCCACCCACCCACATCTGGAGAGCACCACGTTGTCTTTCCCTTGGTCTGCACTAACCGGCAGCAGCTGTCCAGGATTTCAGATGCCGAGGGTTTAACTGGGGACCTTCTGCGAGGTGTCTGTCACTACTCTCTCTCCCTTCATGAAGCTATGAATCCAGGAATCAAGCGGCTTTCAGCACTTCAAACTTTTAAGGCTTTCAAATCTCTCTGCTCCCCTCTGGCCATCTGCAATCGGGGCAGGCAGCCCTGGCACTACTTTGCAGGGCAGTTGTAAGGATGACGGAGTGCAAAGCGTCTCTATGAACACGAAGGATTCCAAGCTCCGCCAAAATGTCCACCTCTCTTGCCAATAAAAAGGGGACAAAAATAGGATATGGAACCCAGGACACTTTTTTCCTGTTAGACAGAGGTTCCTGAAATTATTTTTGGTGCTCCTGAAGAGGGAGGGGATTTCAAGGGCAGCTGCTACCGGTTCACGTTCTTCTGATGGCAAAAGTATTGTTCTTTTTCTTTGCAAAACATTGAGGAGATGGAGAGGAAAGCAGATGGTAATATTCTGCAAGCCAGCACTGGTTCTTCTCTTCCTCCCCCTCCCCGCCAAAAAACCCAGCTGTGGTGTCGGATTTCAAGGCAACTCTACCAAATTCACACTTCCCAAAACAACGTGAGAACTGAAACGTAGCCGTCCTTCCAAATTCACACTTACCCTAATTTTGTAATGGAGTTCGCCAACCAACCAATGTTTGCAAAAATGCATATATTAGGGGAGCGCGTGCATAAAAATGCATATATGAGTGAAAATAACATGCAAAAATGCACTATTTTGCAAAAAATGTGTACGTTAGTCAAAACTGTCTACAAAAAGGAGTTTATTCGGAGAAATTTGCACTAAAAGGCTGGAGGATTTTCATGAGGATTTTCTTTGAATGCAGATTGCTGCAGAAATGTGGAGAGCTGAATTTAAGACGGGGAAAATGGGAAAAAGAGAGAAGCAGAACTGACGGATCGTTCCAACCCTACCCTACACACACACACCCCCCCCCCGAGTGAGGAAGCATGCCAGGCTGGACTAGACTCTATCCTAGCAGCCGCCACGCCCCCAACATTTGGGGCTGCCCACCTCTCCGCCGGTGGCATTTCGTTCCTTCCCCCACCCTGGGTCCTGGCAGCCTCCCTCACCATCCTTGCCTGGCCAAGGCTAACCTTCCGCAGCGAACCATGCGCGCCAGGAATTTCTCACATACTTTGGAAGGACTTCAGCGAATTAACAGACGTCTATGAGTCATGCCCGCCTTTGGCCAGAAGCCATCTTCCCTGTGGGGCTGAACAAAGGGCCTACACCACAACCACACAAGGCAGGAGAACATCAGAAGACCCCCTTGGAACAGGAAGCTGCCTTAGACTGAGTTGTGCCACTGGCCCATCTAACTCAGTATTGGCTACTCGGACCAGCAGCAGCTCTCCAGGTTTTTTCAGGGAGGCGACATCCCTGGCCCGACCTGGAGATGTTACCAGGGGCCTTCTGCGTGCAATGCAGATGGTCTACCACTGAATGATGACTCTTCTCCTTAAACGCAAGAGGTTTTGTTTTAAATCTGCTGTTCACAGGGACATAGAAAGCTGCCTTGTGGTGAGGCAGGCCTTTGGATCATCTATCGCCTGCAATGACAGGCAGCAGCTCCTAGTACCTGGAACTGAACCCGCTGCTTTTGCATGTAGAGCAGATACTCTACCACTGAGCTACAGGATCACGCCAAAGGCCCACCTAGCCTAACATCTTTTGTTTCCTGCCTTGGCAGAGCCAATGCCTCTTAGGAATCCCACAGGGAGGACATGAAGGCGATAATCATCCCATGTTGCTGCCCCGCAGCATCTGGTATGCCGACGTAGACTGCCTTTGAATCTGGAGGCTCTGTTTGGCCATCCCAGGTCTAATCCTTGTTCACAGCTATCTGAGTCCATGACCGTTGCCTCTTGGGGCAGCAAATTCAACAAATGAGTTGCTTGTAGGCCAGGATGGGTGAATATGTTCATTTTTGGTGTCTCCTTTTTATTTGTCCATTCTTGTTCCGTTCTGCACATTTCCGCATCAGTTTGTGGTTATTTATTTATTGAAAGTCCTCGTGAAAATTCATCCATCATTTTAGCACAGATTTTTCCTAACATGCACATTTTTGTATGCAGTTTTTCCTAACATGCACATCTTTGCAAAGCAAATATAATGCGTTTTTGTATAATATTTTCACGAATATGTGCCTTTACATCTATGCACCCTTTGCCCTGGTATGTGCATTTTTGCATACCTTACCTGGCTGGATAACTGCACTGCCCAATCTGGAGACATGAGAATTTCAAAAGACAGCTGTGTTTCCGTTCACATGTTGCCAGTCAGCGCAAACAATGCTAACCCAGCAGGGCCAATGGTCTCACTTGATCTAAGGCAGCTTCCTCGGTTCCTAGAGTGTGAATTAGGTAAGTTTGCTTTTGCATGCAAATTGCTCAAATTTGCTCTCCTTTTTCAATCCCTTCACTAATTCCACGTACGCTATTAGGCCGCTCCATATGAAAACGCAAATAGAACCAAATTTCCCCCCCAGCCCTAGTGTGGGAAGAGCTAGTCCTTCAGGTACTGGGATCTCAAGCTGGGTAGGAGTTACAGGTTAAAAACAACATCCTGAATTACTGCAGAAAGTTACCCTGAGCCGGGTTTTGCAAACAGATAATAGGATCCTTGTGTAAGGTGCCTGGGCATAATTGTATATTCAGGGTGGTCCTCTCCTGAACGAAGAATTAGCATTATGTGCTCTCAGCAAATGTTCTGCCTCCTGGTTCACACGCACACCCTTTCCCAGATCATAGGAGCAAAGTGCGGGTCACAGTACAGACTCCTAGGAGCAGGGGATTCTGCTGACAATGGCACAACCTCTCACACACACACCCCAATGAACAGCCGTCTGTTTCCTGCGTTTGCAGCCAGCTTGATGATCCATTAAAGGGTGAATTTCTAGCCAATAATTCTGCCTTCCACCAGCACCACCAGCCAATTCCTCATGCATCATTCATCACAAGGCCATCAGGACTGGATGTTCTCACCCAGACCAGCCGATGGGTGAACCAAACATAAGCAAACCTGCTTCCCTGAAACCCAAATGCACTTCAAAGCCTGTCAAAGGTTGTGTACTTTAACACTTGTTGTTATAAGCTTTCAAGTAGATTACCACTTATGGTGACCCTATGAATCAGCAACCTCTAATAGCATCTTGTAAGTTCAGGTCTGTGGCTTCCTTTATGGAATCAATCCATCTCTTGTTTGGCCTTCCTCTTTTTCTACTCCCTTCTGTTTTCCCCAGCATTATTGTCTTTTCTAGTGAATCATGTCTTCTCATGATGTGTCCAAAGTATGATAACCTCAGATTCATCATTTTAGCTTCTAAGAACATAAGAACATAAGAAGAGCCTGTTGGATCAGGCCAATGGCCCATCTAGTCCAGCATCCTGTTCTCACAGTGGCCAACCAGGTGCTAGTGATAGCTCTGATTTAATTTGTTCTAACACCCAATTATTTGTCTGTTTCGTGGTCCATGGTATGCGCAAAGCACTCCTCCAACACGACATATCAAATGTGTTGATTTTTCTCTTATCTGCTTGTTTCACTGTCCAACTTTCACATCCATACATAGAGATCGGGAGTACCATGGTCTGAATGATCCTGACTTTAGTGTTCAGTGATATATCTTTGCATTTGAGGACCTTTTCTAGTCCTCTCGTAGCTGCCCTCCCCAGTCCTAGCCTTCTTCTGATTTCTTGTCTCCATTTTGGTTAATGACTGTGCCAAGGTATTGATAATCCTTGATGAGTTCAATGTCCTCGCTGTCAACTATAAAGTTACATAAATCTTCTGTTGTCATTAATTTGGTCTTCTTGACGTTCAGCTGCAGTCCTGCTTTTGTGCTTTCCTCTTTAACTTTCAACAGCATTCATTTCAAATCACTACTTTCTGCTGGTAGTATGATGCAGTCTTCATATCTTAAATTATTGATATTTCTCCCTCCAATTTTCACACTTCCATCTTGGTCCAGTCCTGCTTTCCATATGATATGTTCTGCATGTAGATGAAACAAATAGGGTGATAAAATACACCCCTTTCTCACACCCTTTCTGATGGGGAACCAATCAGTTTGTCCATATTCTGTCCTTACAGTAGCCTCTTGTCCAGAGTACAGGTTGCGCATCAGGACAATCAGATGCAGTGGCACCCCTATTACTTTTAAAGCATTCCATATTTTTTTATGATCTACACAGTCAAAAGCTTTGCTGTAATCTATAAAGCACAGGGTGATTTCCTTCTGAAATTCCTTGGTCCCTTCCATGATCCAACTTATGTTTGCGATATGATCTCTGGTGCCTCTTCCCTTTCTGAATCCAGCTTGGACATCTGGCAGTTCTCGCTCCATACATGGTAAGAGCCTTTGTTGTAGAATCTTGAGCATTACTTTACGTGCATGGGATATTAAGGCAATAGCTTGATAATTACTGCATTCCTTGGGATTCCCTTTATTTGGAATTGGGATATATATTGAACGCTTCCAGTCTGTGGGCCATTGTTTAGTTTTCCATATTTCTTGACAGATTTTTGTCAAAATTTGAACAGATTCAGTCTCTGAACTCTCCTTTCGCATCTGTGCGCATCAGCCTCTGGGCTTCCTTTGGGCTTTGACCCAGCTGCATCATTACTCACAGCACTACTTGTACTTGTCCTTTGTTCTTCCCCAGTAGCTCGGTGAGTGCCTTCTGACCTGGGGGTCTCATCTTCCAGCACTATCTTGTGTTGCATTTTGGATACTCTGTTCATAGGGTTTTTGAGTAAGAGGTATTCAGAGGTGGTTTACCATTGCCTTCTTCTGAGTCTGGATGCATCTTAGTCCGATGTCTCAACTTTGAGCATCTTTGGTGGTTCTGCGCCATGGACCCTCATCCCCAGTGGGCTGACTTCTCCTCACTGGTGGTGCCCAGCGTTTCAAACTCTCTCCAGATGGAGAATCATCTGGCTTCTTTTTGAGTTTTTGGAAGTGGGCCAAGGCTACTCTGTTTTGGAGAGCTCTTGACGGGGCAGAGAGAGCTCAGGTTTTGATCCTGCCTTGCTTATTTTCTTTTCTGTCTGCCGCTTTGCTGTTTGTCCGTCTCTGATCTCCTTGCGTTGACTGAAGTCTTCTCCTTTCTCTCTCCCCCCCCCTCATGCTCTGGTTTTATGTGAAGTTCAAGAACCGCTTTTGTAGATGGAAGGCCAGCCTAAAAACACTTTGAAACAAGGCAAAACAAAAAGGTCTCTCTGTGTTGCACTCAAACCCTGAAGACCTATAGTAACCAGCCATTTAAAACCAAAAAAATCAAAGCAAGACACGAGCTGCACTGGAACACAACCCCCTGGAGGTGTGGATAGGAAGGAGAGAGGGAAACAGTGGAAGGTTATCATATTCGTAGTTAAATAACTTCAGCCAATTTTGTGTGGCAAGAACCCATCCCCGGCTCACTTTTCCTGGTGCAATTAACACATAAGCAGACTTAACGGACAGTCTTTCTAGGACGTTGTCCCAAATTGTCACCCGTTACAATGTCCCCAAATTTCAGCCAGTTCCCACTTCCTGTTTTCTTTCTGGACACAGAAAGAAGCACCCGGGGCATAAAATGTCCCGGAAATGCATTGGGGTGCTACCCCAAGGACACCCCCCTCAGGCTTCACCCCCTCCTTGAGTCTTTCTGCTGGCTGGGATGAGTCCTCGGACTCTGATGATGCCTCTTGCGTGTCCAGATGGAGAGTTGAGAGGGGTGCGCGTAGGGATAACCAACGGTGCAAAGGTAAACTTGGCATTTGTTGCTCTTCTGTTGCCTCTGGCCCTGCCCCCCTTTGCCTCGTGGCCCCCAGAAGGGAATGCAGCCCCTGCTTTAAGAACACCACAATTGTGTTGCTATGTTTACTCTCCTACTGCTCCCATCACCCTAATGGACCAGCCTCCAATGATAATAAAGCAGCATGCTGGGGGAGGGGAGGAGAGAAAGTTGGGCCTGAACGCCTTTTCTCTGAACTGCTAGCTTTCTAGCCACACATTGCTCCTGCCCTTGGCCCATTTGGACTCACTGCCAGCTCCCTCTGGCAGCCAGATCTGACCAGCCAGAGCCTGATGAAGCCTGACAGGAATACAGCTGCCTCTCCAGGCTCCCAGTGGCAAAAGGCCATTGGGAGAGTGATAATGATTCTCCCCTGCAGAAGCCAAAATCCGCTGATTAGCACTTAGAAGTGGCATCCTTCAGCCCCAGGGAGTTGAAGTATGCGCGGCATCCCTGCTCAGAGTCCCAGCTGGTTATTTTTGACATCTCTCTCTCTCATTATTGAAAAGATGGGTCTGAAAACATGCGCTCACTCCGTTCTTCACATCACCAACACATCCATGTGCTTACATTCTTTCCTCGCTGCTCAATCAATTCTGCTCAAGTTTGTTTTCAGTTTTGCCATTGTGGGAGGGGCAGGTAGCTTCTTGCGCGTCGAGACCCTACATGGCGAAGCTGAGCAGACTCTGCCCTTGCTCCGGCTGGAGGGTTGTGGCTCGATTGCAGCTGTTCTTCCATGGTTTCCCCCCTCCCCTGCAAAATTCTCCTTTCCCCGTTCAGAAGTACAACAGAGAATGCATTTGAGAGATGGCCAGTTGGGGACGCTGGGAGGGCAAGCAGTTGCTTTTTTTAGGGCGGATGGAACAGACGCTGCTTAGTACCTGGCCACTAGCTGTATACTTCTTCATGATGGGAGTTTGTTTATTCATTTATGTTATTATTGGATTTATATCCCTCCCTTCCTCCCAGCAGGAGCCCAGGGCGGAGTTGGGCATATACTGCAACAGAGTGGAGGAATAAATCATCTGGTAAGAGTCCGTGGTGGTGTGGTGGTTAGAGTGTTAGACTGGGACCTGGGAGAGACCCGGGTTCAATTCCCCGCTCAGCCATGAAGCTCACTGGGTGACCTTGGGCCACTCACTGCCTCTCAGCCTCACCTACCTCACAGGGGTGTTGTGAGGTAGGTTAACAGGGAGTAAAAGGGGAGGGAGAGAACCACATATGCCACTTGAGGTCCTTTGGAGGAGGAAAGGTGGGATATAAATGCAATAAGTAGATAAATAAATCAGACTGTGGGGTGACAGAATAAAGAAATGTAAGGTTTATTACTACTGGGAACTAAAGTCATTCTGACTGCAGACACGCACGGCCACTGTAGAGCCATGAGGCTTGCACTATCTCTGACCGATGAGAAAGGAAGAGGAAGGAAGTAAAGTCTGAGAAAAAAACAAACAAGTAGTTACTAAAGAAGGAATCAGCAAGGGAAGAATTGGTGGCCTTTCTGTTGAGTGCCCCCCCATCCGCCAACTGGTTAAGGTTACAAGCGTTGATGCTTTACTCCCAACATTAATAACCTATGATTTAAAATCCCTGTGTCACTCACAGAGGCCACAAGTAGTCCTCCAGCCCTTCTGGCCCTCAGGACTCTTCCTAGAGGCCATGCCTCTCACCAGCCCTGCCCTGCCCCTTCCTCAAGTGCCTTTGCCTGTCTGAAGTGTCCCCTTGGATGCCTGTTGTTTACCAGGGTGGAGGCGGTCTCTCTCAGGGGGTGTGGATGTTCCTCCTCATGTGCTTTGGCATGGCTGGAATGCAGCTGCCTGTCCAAAAGTGGGAGTCACATCTGGTGCCCTGCACTCATTCTCTCTTCCAGAGACTGGTCCTAGACAAACTGCCCCAGAATGCCGTTCTGCTCAGGGAGCATGAAAGTGCACACTCTCATGCATGACTGTTGATTAGGCATGTAGTAAAAACGCCACATGGAAAACTGGCCCGGAGGGAGATGGGGGGCGGCGGAGACAGAGTTTCCAGCAATCCAGAATCATGGGGAACCCAGAGTTCTCAACCAGGCCCTTCTTGCTGCCTGTTCCACAAAGGCTGTCCGAGGTGGGATTTTGAAGCCCCCTCCAAGTTCTCTGCTGGTGCTAAACAACCAGGAAGCCATTGTCCCAGCCGCATGATGATGGCTCAGGTACTTGCCGTACCTTTCCTCCCCCGGGATCTCTGTTACATCAGAATGTTTGCGAACATCACGCCTGCCGCTAAGGATGAATGGAATAGATTGCAAGCTCCCTGGAACGGAGCCAATCAAGCGCTCAGACGGCCATCCTGGAAGCAACTCCTGCAGGAGAAATCCAGCTCATACGTGTGGGGAGATTCTCGCTGGAGCTCCCTCAAAGGCAATGATGTGGGGGCAGAAGAGCTGACTCCTCCCCCATCTCCCCATTCCCTGGGAAGGGAGCCAGTGAGACCACCACACTGGCCATCTTCCTGTGGCATGGCTCTCGGAGACCGCCGGGACCCACCTTGCCATATGGGGAGGCAAGTGATCAGCTCAAACTAGTTGTAGGGCAAAGCTAGGAGAGTCACTGGTGTCTGACTGCAAGCCCCTTTATGGGGGAGGCATTTCAATCCCATGTGCCTGCCATCACACGTCCCAGAGGTTTGCAAGGGACCCCAAGATGCTTCGCGAAGGGACAGGCTACCAGTTCCTCCTCTGTTCACCTATACGTCTGTTCTCTCATGTTTCCATTGGGAATTTGGTCCTGTAAGAAAATCTGCACAGAATGTTGCATTTAAGCAGTATTTAAATCTTATTTTATTGTGATTGTGAATTTTAAAAAAATGTCCTCTCTCTTTAAACATATTTTGATACTTTCTTTTTTGAGCTGAGAATAGTGTCAAAGCATTTAGGGATGTATGACATCCAGCGGATAACAACTTTCCGATCTGCACATTAGGCCAGGGGGGGCAGATTAGGTCAGTTTTATTTTGATGTTATTATTACAACTTTATCCTACCTCTCCACGAAGGAGCACAAAGTGGCCTATATGGTACTCCCTCTCTTTAGGATATCCTCATAAGAACCCTGTGAGGTAGGTTAGGCTGACAGTGACTGGCCCAATGAGAATTTGAACCTTGGTGTCCCAGGTCCCAATCCAACACTCTAACCACTACACCACACTGCAGTTCACAGGGAGGCTCTAAACTGTAAATGTTGGCTACTCCCAGTTTCTCATTTTCCCACTCTTAAATTCTGTTTGCCACATTGCCACATCAGCTATCACTGTAAAATTTGGCAGGCTTAGAAGGGGTGACAATGCGTGCAAATTGCATCCAATTCCGCCAGGAAATGAAACGGTTAGACTTTTTATTGGTTTTAAAAAGGCAGACTTTAAAGGGGCCTTGCATGAAAAGCCCTGGATGATCTGCCTACAATTTTGCAGGCTTAATCTATACTGGAGAAATTGCTCTGTCTGCAAATTTCATTGACTTCTGCAAAAAGAAAAATGTTATAGATGTTTTTAGATTTCCCATTTAGAGTGATTGGGGGGAGACAACGCTCCATTTTAACTAGAGATGAAAGAATTTGTCAGCTTTGGTCCTCTCCATTTCTCATTGTTCCAATCTTAAATTCAGTTCATCACATTTTTGCAACAATTTGTGATATTTTTTTTTTAAAAAAAATACTCATGAAAAAATTTCAGCATTTTGGTGCAAATTTATCCTACACATTTTTGCAAGCATTTTCTCCTAATGCAATGCATTTTTGTATGTTATTTTGACAAATATATTCATTTGAATGCACACTTTCTCCTAATGCAGTATATGCATAGTTTGGTTGGAGAACTGTGGAACACAAAGAAGACAAGCTCTGGCATTTCTTGTGATAAGCAGTGTGTTTAGGTCCACGAGTTTTGGAGATAAGCCTCCTTTGTCAAGGGCTATGGAGAACTGCATTGCAAAATTTGAATAAGGAAGGATGTATTTCTGCTTGAAATCTGAATGGAATTGTAAATCAAATTAAAATGTTACAGAAGCAAGTATCAATGCTGACAGTTAGAGAAATTGAAAGGAAACTAAATTTTGCTAAACAAAGGACTTTTGAATTTGCAAATAAACCAGGGAAATAGTTAGCATATAAATTAAGAAAAGAACGTCAAAAAAATATTATTTTAAAGATACAAGAAGGAGATGAGACGCTGACAGATAATGTAAAAATCAAAAAGATTTTTCATCAATATTATTCAACATTGTACAAGTGTCAGGAAATTCCATCTGAAAAAAAAGAAGAGTATATATCTAAACAGAATTTGCCTAAAATTACAGACTTTCAGAGACAAGCTATTAATGGCCTTATTACGTCAAGAGAGATATCTGAAGCTATAAACAAAATTAAATTAGGAAAGGCGCCAGGACCAGATGGGTTATCTGCAATGTATTATAAATGTTTGGAGGAAGAACTCTTGCTACCTTTACAGTCTACAATGAATTTTATTCTGCAAGAGGGAAAGATACCGGATAGTTGGAAAAATGCTAACATAACATTAATACCTAAAGAGGAGCAAGATTTAACTAAAACAAAAAATTATCGGCCAATATCTCTATTGAATAATGACTATAAAATTTTTACAATGATCTTGGCAGAAAGATTGAAAATAATATTGCAACAATTTATCCAGGAAGATCAATCAGGGTTTTTACCTAAAAGACAATTACGTGACAATGTCAGGAATGTCTTGAATGTGTTTTAGAACAACAAAATGATAAACAAGCAGCTTTGATTTTTTTAGATGCTGAAAAAGCATTTGATAATTTGAATTGGAAATTTATGTTTCAGGTTTTGGAGCAAATGGATTTTGGAGACAATTTTATAAAATGGATTAGATCGATTTATACATCTCAGAAGGCTCAGATAATTGTTAACGGAGATTTAACGGATTCATGTGAAATACAAAAGGGTACAAGACGGGGATGTCCATTATCTCCCCTTTTATTTATTCTGGTCTTAGAAGTGCTGCTTAGAGATATAAGGCAAGATAAAAGGATTTCGGGATTAAAGATTAAAAAAAGAAGAATATAAATTGAGAGCATTTGCTGATGATTTGATAATTGTACTAGAAAACCCTTTGGAAGGAATTAATGTATTGATGGACAAATTAAAAGAATTTGGACCGTTAGCAGGATTTAAGATCAACAATCAAAAAACAAAGATGTTGGTGAAAAATTTAACTTTAAGGGAACAGAAAGAGTTAATGGACAAGACAGATTTTACAATAGAGAAAAAGTTGAAATATTTAGGTATCATTATGACAAATAAAAATTCAAAGTTGTTTCATAATAATTATGAAAAATTATGGACAGAGATTAAGAAAGATTTGCTAAGATGGGATAAACTACAATTGTCATTAATGGGTAGAATATCTGTGATAAAAATGAATGTATTACCGAGAATGATATTTTTGTTCCAAACAATACCTGTAATATCCTCTGATTTACCTTTTAAACAATGGCAAAAAGGTATCTCTAAATTTGTATGGCAAGGAAAAAAACCAAGAGTTAAATTTAAACTACTACAAGATGCCAAAGAAAGAGGAGGACTGGGATTACCAAATCTGAGACTTTATTTTGCTGCCTGCTGTCTAGTCTGGATAAAGGAATGGATCTTATTGAGGAATAAAAGACTATTGGATTTGGAGGGCCATAATTTGAAGTGGGGATGGCATGGATATCTATGGTATGACAAAGTAAAAGTAAATGTAGACTTTAACAATCATTTTATAAGACGTCCTCTGTTGAAAATATGGAATAGATATAAACCAAGGTTTTATTCGAAAATACCATTATGTGTCTCAAGTCAAGAAGCGTTTTACAGAAGAGAAATGGCTGGAAAAGAGAAATGGTTAACTTATCAAGAACTATTAGAAAATGTACATAGAGAATATATAATGAAAGAGAGAGAACAACTGACAAAGGAAGGATATAGTTTTCAATGGTTTGCCTATTTACAATTGTTAGAAAGATATAAAATGGACAAGAAAATGTATGGGTTTGAAATAAGTAAATCTGATTTTGAAATAGGATTGTGTACAAATGATGAAAATATAATTGCGAAAATGTATAAACTCTTACTGAAAATGGATATGGAGGAAGAACAAGTAAAAGAGTGTATGGTAAAGTGGCAAAAAATTTTGCTTATAACATACAAATGGATCAATGGGAAAATATGTGGAAAAAAGGCTTGAGATTTACACTATGCTATAATCTTAAAGAAAATTTCTATAAAATGATGTACCGTTGGTACATGACTCCAGAAAAGTTGTCAAAAATGTATAGTAATGTTTCTAATGTTTGTTGGAAATGTAAACAACAAGAAGGATCATTTTATCATATGTGGTGGCTGTGTAAAAAGGCAAAATCATTTTGGGCACAGATAGGTAGGAAGATGCAAAAAATTCTAAAGATAAATATTCAGTCAAAACCAGAATTTTTTTTATTGGGTTTTATGGATAAACAAATAGAAAAGAAATATGGAAGAATAATATTATATATGATTACGGCAGCAAGATTATTATATGCACAAAAGTGGAAAATGGAATCAACACCAACAACGGAAGAATGGCTATTGAAATTAATGGACTTAGTAGAAATGGATAAATTGACATGTCTACTTAGAGAAAAATCGACAGATACATTTCTTAAGGAATGGAAGCCTCTCTTAGACTTTTTGTTGAAAGATCAAAATAAAATGATGATATTGGGATTTGACGATTAACCAAGACAGCCTATGGAGAAAAGTGATCCTGTATGTATACATTAAGGGACAGGTTTGATGTATATTATATACTTATAGCTGATCTGCGACAAATCGGAAGTCAACTATTTTATTTTTATTTTTTTTGTTGTATTGTTATGTTTTTTTACTTTGTTTTGTTTGTCTTTTGAAAAATTTGAATAAAAATTATTAAAAAAAAAAGAAATCTGAATGGAATTGAATCTCTCTCTCTCCCTATTTTTAACATGCAGTCCTGAATAACGGGGTGAAATTGAAGAACAAGCTCTATTGCAGGTCAGGCTGCTTTCCAAAACTACAGATACAGAATCAATTTGAGTCTTGTGGCTGGTGCACACCCCCGTTATAGAGACATAGGAAGCTGCCTTAGACTGAGTAAGGCCATTGGTCACTTTAGCTCGGTACTGACTACATTAACTAGCAGTGGCTCTCCAGGGTTTCAGACTCAGGGGTCTCTCTCAGCCCTCTCTGGAGATCGTAGAAACACAGAATCATAGAACTGTACAGCTGGAGGGGACCTCTAAGGCCATCGAGTCCAACCCCCTGCTCAATGCAGAAATCCAAATTAAAGCATCCCCGACAGGTGGCTGTCCAGGCTGCCTCTCAAATGCCTCTAGTGTTGTATTTTCACTCAAATATTCCTTTTTAACTACAGCCATACTACCCTGAACACGCCCAATCTTGGAAGCTAAGCAGGGTCAAGCCTGGTTATTACTTGGATGGGAGACTGCCTGGGCATACCAGGTGCCAAAGGCTTAGAGGAAGGCAATGGTAAACCACCACTGAACACCTCTGAGCATGAAAACCGGATGAATACATATATATTCATATATTTATATAAAGATTCATACGGTCTCCATAAGTAGTAATTGACTGGAAGGTATATAACAACAACAAGATTCCTTTTTACGCACACTTTCCACTAATATAGGCTTTTTTCCCCCCCAAACATTGCTTAGTTGGAGAACTACATTGCAAACTTTGGACAAGTGTGACTTTTCAAGGATGGCTGTGTTTCAGTTCTCATGTTTCGGAAAGTGCGAATTTGATAGATTCGGCTTGCAATACGAACTGAAGTGAAATTTTGTCCCATTCTTCGTTCTGGTGTACCTGTTCCCCCCCCCCCACGCACACAACCTTCCATCCCTTCCTGGGGATCTCCCTGATATGCTTGTGTCCAGATTGTTCACTTAAAATGTTGCATTTTTTAAAAAAATCATTCAGGTTGTTCTGTCCTTGTAAAGGGGCTGACACGGTAGACCACGTCCCAGATCAAAGTTTCCTCATGGCAAAGAGGCCGCTAGGTTAATTTAGCTTTGTTTAGAGTTCAGTTCTCAGCGTGTGATGAAACGAGACACACAAAAATCCTGCCTGCAATGACCAACGGGTTTTTGGCAAATAAAACTTGGAACTGGAGAAGCACAGAAAAAGAATCTTTGTCCCGTTGTGCAGGAAATGGAGCTGGGCCGTGATTCAAATGGAGCAATCAGATGATGGCTCATCGCACATACGCTCAAGCAGTGTTGGAGGGTCCTGCTGGATTCCGCCCCCCCCTGCAGAGCTGGGGCAGTTTTGACAATATCCTCTTCCATGATTGCCCTTAATTATTCTGGAATTGCTTTGGGAAGCTTCATGGCAGGGTGAAACGATGAGTTCATGGGAATTGGACTTACTAATGAGTCAGGGCATTAGTCCATCCAACTCAGTTCTGTCTGCACTGACTGGCAGCAGCTCTCCAGGATTTCAGGTAGGGGTCTCCCCAGGGCCACCACCAGACTACAACTCCCATCAGCCTTAGCCAGCATGGCCAATGGTCAGGGACGATGGGAGTTGTAGTCCAGCGACATCTGCAGGGCGCGGCATTGGCTGCTGCCTCCAATCAGGCCTCCCATTTTTAGACATCAAGGGGGTCATGGGAATTCTCTCAATTGTTACCGCTTCCCAATTCTGGCAGTTAGGGGGCACCCAGGAGGGCTTGATCTCCCCTTCACACCGCACAGCGAGCCGAGTGTGGAGTTCCCAAGGAGGGTGGCCCCCAAGAGGGGGAGAACGTGGTCCCTGTGGCACAACAGTGTCGGGAAGCTGAGGAGGTCCTTCAGGCCGAAGCCGCCTCTCTCTCCCTGTGGAGTTTGCCTAAGGGGTGAGGATCTGCCTTGCGTAAGGGCGGGGGGAGAGGAGGCAAGGAGCTCAGCGGAGAAGAATGCCGGCCGTGTCCCTGGAGGCCAGGATGTGTGTGTGTGTCCCTTGGAGCGAGGCAGAGGAATGTCTGCTGCGCCTGGGAGACAGCCTTGGGAAGGCCGGCCTGGGTGACTTCAGTGTCCCCGTGCAAATACCAAAGCAGCTCACAACATCATGCACCAGATCGCTTGTTGAGTCCCACCGGGGGCTGCGCCTCCTGCCAACGGCCCTTACTCAACTGTTCCATTCCGTCAGCCCGTCCGGAAGGGAGTCCAAGCCCCGCTGCACAAGGCCAAAGGCCCACGGAGACCCAGGCCTGCTTCCCAAGAGGGGTTGGACACATGCCTCTGGGAAGCTCACAAGCCAGATGCGAAGAGGCATCAGCCCATGGTTGCTTCCCAGCAACTGAGACTCAGAGGTAGACTGCCACCAGACATGGATGCCTCATTTCTAACCGGCATGCCGAATCAGAGCCCTGCTGGATCACACCAAAGGTCCATCCCTTTTTTCATCCCTGTGCCCTACCCATCCCTTCTTCCTTTTGTGCCATGCCTTCTAGACGGTAAACCCAAGGGCTTTTTAAAATTCATCTATAAGCTGCTTGAGAGCTTTTGACGCTGAAGAAGTTTTTTTTAAAAAATGTTTCAAATGAATAAGGGAGCAATCCACCAAGTTTATGGTGGGCTGGGGGGGGAGCCATGACACTGCTGGGACCCTGCTAGCACCGCCGGGGGTCTTCCAGGGATGGGCAGCCTGGCAGATGGAGAGCCGGTGGGAGCTGGCAGTATCATTCAAAATGGCATGGTGGGAGAGGAGCCGGGGGGGTTAAGTAGCATTCAAGTCCCCCTCGGAGTGCTCCTGTGGGTCTTGCTGTGGCCTGAAGTCCCACTGGCAAAAGGCCAGTGCAGGAAAATTATTCCAGTGGTGGTCTGTGGGGAGCGCTGTCTCCCCAGTAGGCCTGTTCATGTGAGCCAGCTCTTCCCTTCTGGCTCCTGAACGTAGCTCCCGACAGAGCCTGCGTTCAGCAAGCAGATGCTGCAGAGCTTCCCGCTGGCTCCTCCTCTGCCAGCCCCTCCTCCTGCCGGCTACCCCTGAGTTGGATTGCTCTGTAAGGCAAAAGTAGCCTAGCCGTAGCAAATCATGCTCTGGTAACCTCTAGCTTAGACTACTGCAACGGGCTCTGTGTGGGGCTGACCCTGAAGATTGTCTGGAGCTTCCCAGTCATAAGAACATCAGAACAGCCCGGCTGCTGGATCCGGCCAACGGGGCCCATCTAGTCCAGCGTCCTGTTCTCACAGTGGCCAACCAGATGTCCCAAAGGGAAGCCCGAAAGCAGGACCTGAGCACAAGAGCAACTCCCCCCTCCCTGCGGCTACTGGCAACGGGGCTTCAGAAGCATCCTGCCTCTGCCTACGTGGGCAAAGCATAGTTAGTGGCTAGTAGCCATGGATAGCCTTCTCTGGATTGCTCTCATCCTCTTAACCTGGGACTTTCCGCACGGCAAGCAGATGCTCTGCCGCTAAGCACCGGTCCTTCCCCGTGATCTGAGCAACAGCTAAACAAAAGACCTCTTTGTTCCTCTTAGGGATGGAAGGATTGGCAAGCGTCAGTTCTCTCTCTTTCTGATTTTCCCAATCTCAGTTTTGGTTCTCTGCATTTCTGCAACAATTTGGAGAGAGAGAGAGAGAGAGGTGTTGTTTCATTTTAAAATCCGGCCACAAATGGCACCCCCAAAGGAAGTGGGGGTTAAAGGAAGTGCTTCTTCGTGCAACAGTTCTGTGATGGAATGCATTCCCACGAGAGGTATGGATGGCCACCCACTTGGAGACAAATTCATGGCGGATCAGGATATCAACGGCTACTAGCCACAAGGGCTATATTCTACCCCCACCCTCGGAGGCAGCCTTCCTCTGAAGAATCCCGGTTGTGGGGCAGAGTCCTCTTGCGGGCTTCGCATGGGGGCATCTGGCTCGCCACTGTGAGAACAGGATGCTGGATGAGGGGGTGGGGCCTTGGCCTGGTCCACCCTGCAGGGCTGGTCTAATTTCTGAGAAGCCCCCTCCCTCGTCTCCCCTGACCCCCTCCTTGCTTCCATGTCGGACAAGCCTTTGGATTTTGGATAGGGTTGTCTGGTGGGGAGGGGGATGCTAAGCGGGCGTGGCAAGGGAGGGCAGGGCAGCTTCATATCTTCCATGTTACCTCATTCATTCCTGCCTCCATTAAGAATTGTGTTTATTTCCCTAGAAGACTTTTGGCCCAGGCACAAGTTTCTACTCGCACAGCGAGCGAGCGAGCCGGCAGCCAAGCAGTGGGGAGCCACCCCCACCCACAGGAATGTGGCTCCTTCCACACGGCTGGCAGGGCCAAGACGGAGGGTGCACCTGCCAGCAACGGGCCCTCCTGCCCCCTTGGAGAAAGGCGGCCACGCGTGGGAAAAGCCGAGCCGAAACATAGGCAAGCAGCAAGCACTGTCTAGGGAAGGAAATCAATGACACCCAAACTTCCTCTGACTCCCAGGCCTGTCGCACGAGGCTTCAACCAGCCTGGGGCTGGAGGGTGAACTCTGCTGGGACAGAACATGTATCAGGGTGGGGGGCAAGCCGAAGCGATCAAACTCACACTGTCCAAAACAAGACAAGAACCGAAATGCCTTTGAAATTTGCACTTATCCAAATTTGGCGTTGCGGATTGTCGACCTGGCATGGTCATTATTGATCTTTAGGCACCAGGCAGAAACATTCCTCTTCTCCCAGGCACCTTAAATTTTGGAGGGTTTCTGACATTGTAGCCTCTTCTAGAGGGTGGGTTGTTCCACCCTTTTCTCTGTGTACTTTTTAGTGGTGTTTGTTTTATATTGCTTTTAATCTTTTTATTATATGCCGCTTTGGGCTCATCTTTATGAAGAAAAGTGACTAAAAATTTAATAAATAATAAATATGGGTGTTGTGCCATTCGTGGTGCAACGTGTGTTTGCTGGTAAGGCTGTGGCTCAAAGATTCGTTTCAGCCACAAACTTGCTAGGGTAGCCTTCCTCAACCTGGTGATGCTATCACCGCAGCCTACCTTACAGGGTTGTTTGGTAGGATGATGCAAATAATCCCCTCCAAAGCAGGTTTAGAGAAGCCTTGCTTTCCGCCGGGGGTCTGTCACCACCGCCCTGTCTTCCGAGTTCACTGGGCCTGATGCAAAGAGGCAGGCGTGCCGTGCTGTGGGACCCCTTCTCCTAGTTCTCAGTGGCTGTAATTCAGTCCTGCCTGCAGCCCCTGCCCAGGGTCTACTGCAGGGAGGAGGACACCCCTGGCCCCCCAGATGTTGGGCTCCCATCAGCTCAGCCAGCGATCGGGACAAGGGGGGGCATTGCCCAACAGCATCTGGAGGGCTGCAGGTTCCCCCACCTGGGTCTGCAGGAGGCAGGTGGGACTCTGGAGAACAAGCCCTCCCCACCATGCAGTGGGCTGCGTTCCCACTTGGCAAGGCATGCCTCCGTCAGCCGGGAGCTGGCTGGGCCTTCGTCTCTGAGTCACCCTCCCGTCTGGATTCAATTAGCGCCCCTCCATCCATGCTGGCTCCTTGCTAAGGCCTGTTTGGTGGTGAAATGGACCAGCCTGCACCCCCACAAGTTGCTGTTGCTCATGTGGACCCTGTGCTGCCAGGGGTGGCGGAGAGAGAGAGAGAGGGAAGGGGCCGTGTTGTTGGCCTCCAATCGCTGAGCCCAGCTGCCCCCCCGGAAATATCAGTGGGAGGAACAGCTCCCGGCAGCGACAAGACAAGGCACGACAAGTGCGCTGAGAGAAAGCAGGGGAAGAGAGGCCTGGCAGACGCACTTGGGCAGGAAGTGACCTAACCCCCCGCCAGTCCTCATGAAGGCTGCTGCATTCCTCCTACTGGACCTCCAAACCGCTAGCTCCCCCCCCCCGATTCCTCTGCTGCTTTCAAATGCTTGTCAGCACCCCAATCTCAGCCCCTTCCATTCCGTACAATCCTGACATGGGCACCATTGCAAGGAGACACTCCAGGGCAGGCTGTGTCGAGCCACGAGCAATATTGGAAGAGCTGCAAGGCGGGGATAGAGTATCTGGTGGGCATGCAAAAGTCCCAGGTTCAATACCCTCCGCATCTTCACTTAGGGGGCTAGGAACGTCCCTTGCCTGAAGAGATACTGCCAGTCAGTGTCGACAATACTGAGCTAGATGGACCAAGGGTCTGGCTCAGTGTGAAGGAGCTTTCACTGTTCCTAATGGGAAGTGACCGCATTGTCCAGGGACTGACCCCCTGGGGCTCCCCCATCCCCCAAAATAAGTTTTTGGGGTGAAGAGAGGTGCGTAAGCAAAGCCCATCCCTCTGTGGTTTCAGATGTTTTATGGGATAGTATGGTGAGAGAAAGGCTCTCTGCACAGGCTGAGACACACGCATCCTTATCTCAAATCCTCATGCTCCTGGGCTGAGCCCCTCAGGAACAAAACAGAGCCCCTGCTCAAATTAAGCCAGAATTGACTCTGAAACCTGTGCACTCTTTAGGTAGGAGAACACAGTCAGCTGAGGCGCGGGTACAAATAATATTAAAAAGGCACTCTGCACATGCTCAGAGGTCCCCTCATCTTGATCACGACTGCACAGCCCAGGAAGGCATGTGGGCTTACATGCACCCCAGGGTCATGTGGCGGCAGCCCCTTTTGGTTATGAATGTGGTTCTCTGTGTGTTTGGACGTTTGGGACTTGAACCAGCCCAATCAGAAGTTGGGACCAGCTGCCTCACGGACTTTTCTGGAGAAAGGTGGAATACAGATATCTTTTGTGTGCCGCCCTGGGTTCATACTGGGAGGAAGGGCGGGATATAAATCTAATTAATAAAAATTATACTAAATAACATCTTCTTTCAGTTGACATATTTGTCAATAAAATGGCAAGAATATAAGGAAGTTCTGATGATCACAGCAAAGGCCCAAATGGTACAGCACCTTACTTATAATCACCAATGTTCTCAGCACAATGCAGTACGTGGTTTTCAGAAGCAGAATATCTTTGCACATGTTGGGCTATTATTAAGCAATCATCGCTACCAGCTGTTACAATAAGCTCACGGCTCTGGGTTACCTGGGAGAGTGAGGACTCAGGTCTCAGCAGCGCCCTCTTCAGACGCAGAAAGGGATTGCAGTGTGTAGTCTCTGGACTGCAGAGAATCAGAGACCCAGATTTAGCAATCCCTGCAAAATCTGATTTCTGATGCCCTGATCTGCACCTCCTGGACTAGTGTATCCTTCAAGTTCCACACTTCTCTGAATTAAGCAACATACAACACTTAAAAAAAACCCATACCAAAATGCATCCAATATTGCTGTTTTTAGGATGAAATATGACAAGGAATGCATAGGTTGAGATAAAATATGTATTTAAATGATATTTTGGGGGGTCTTTATAGTAGTTGGCTTGTCATGTTTAGTTGCTGTTATTTTCCATTTATTTTGTACTGAATGTATGTTGACACATTTGTTATCTGGTATCATGTTTATGTATATAAATAAAATCTAAAAAAATACATATATAAATAAGGTGATAATATAATATTTAAACATAAATTTAAATGCAATCTTTTGCATGGCCTTTTTTTAAAAAAAATGCAGAAATAGGATGGAATGAAGAATGAACACATGTGGAATTGGTGCGGCCTGGAAGTAGGCTGATCTGTCCATCACCCTACCTAATATAAAGAACAGCAGCTGCTGCTGTAGCCTCTCAGCCCCGCTGCACGCTGTTCCTGATCAAACTGGCCAAGTGGCCAGGGATCTTTGGTTCCCAAAGGGAGTCAATGCAGACCAAGGCTAGGGCTCTGTCCATTTAGTTTCTCTCAATTTCTTGTTTTTCCCAGAGCTTGGAAGTTACTTTTTGAACTACAACTCCCACCAGCCCAATCCAGTGGCCATGCTGGCTGGGGCTGATGGGAGTTGTAGTTCAAAAAAGTAACTTTTCCAAGCTTTGGTTTTTCCAATCTTAAATTCAGTTCTCCAGATTTCTGCAGCAATTGGCAATCTAAAAAAAATCCTTGTGAAAATTCTAAAATGATTAGGAGACATTTGTGTGAATTTCTCTTAATAAACACATTTTAGTAGGCAGTTTTGATTAATGTACACATGTTTGCAAGCCATTTCATCCAATATAACAGTATTTTTGTATGTTATTTTCATGAATATATGCATTTTTATGCAACCTTTCCCCTAACAGAGAGAGGCCTTGCAAGCCCTGGACTTGGTGGTGGGATGGATGAGGGCCAATAAACTGAATCTGAATCCTAGCAAGATGGAGGCGCTGTGGGTTGGTGGTTCCCGAGTTAGGATAATTGGTCAGTTGCCTGCTTTGGATGGGGTCGTACTCCCTCTGAAAGAGCAGGTCCATAGTCTGAGGGTGCTCCTGGATCCATCTTTGTCACTAGAAGCCCAGGTGACCTCAGTGGCTAGGAGTGCCTTTTACCAGCTTCAGCTGGTAAGACAGCTGCGGCCTGAGCATTGTTGACTGTGCACTGGTAACCTCCAGGCTGGATTACTGTAATGTGCTCTATGTGGGGCTGCCCTTGAGGTTGGTCCAGAAGCTGCAGCTGGTGCAAAATGTGTCAGCGAGACTGCTCAGTGGGGCAGGGTATTGCCCACATGTTACCCCACAGCTGAAAGCATTGCACTGGCTACCTTTTAGCTACTGGGCCAAGGTTCTAGTTTTGGTGTACAAAGCCCTGTACAGCTTGGGGCCAGGATACTTGAAAGGCCGTCTTACCCCTTATATACCCAGTTGATCACTGCGCTCTGCAGGTGAGGGCCTCCTGCAGATACCATCTTATCAGGTGGTCCGTTCCACACAACATAGGAAGCGGACCTTTAGTGTAGTGACACCGACCATTTGGATTCCCTCCCCTTAGATATTAGACAGGCACCATCTCTGTTATCTTTTTGGCGCCTACTGAAGACCTTCCTCTTTCAACAAGCCTTTTAAGTTGAGACCTTATCCCAGTCTGTGTCTGTTTTGGAACGGCTTTTTAATATGTTTTTAAACCTTTTTTAAAAAGATGTTTTTAAAGATGTTTTGTTTTAATATATTTTAAAGTCTGTTTTTATGATGTTTTAAAATGTTTTTAGTGCTTTTGTTTGCCATCCTGGGCTTCGTCTGGGAGAAAGGGTGGGACATTGATCAAATAATAAATAAATAAAAATAAATAACATATGCATGTATGTAAACTCTGGTTGGAGAACCTGGATCACAAAATTCGAATAAGGGCGAATTTTGAAAGTAGGCTGTGTATTGGTTGTCATCCTTTTTCAGAAAGTGCAAATTTGACAGATGTGGCTTTGAATGCAATCTGAATCGAATTTCTCCCTTATCCCTAACTAAGGCTAGTCAATGTCACCTCTATTTAGTCAATTCCATGACCCACCCACCCCTGCTCCACTTTCATTGTCAGTTTCAGTTTAAGGCCTTCTGCAAATTGCCATCCACCAGGGCCTGGCCCCAGAATCGGTAAACTCAGGCTTTGGAGCCTGGTCTGTAATGAAATCCAGGGCTGAGCCCACTGCTTGACTGTGACAGCAGCGAACCTTTGATTCCCTTTAACAAGCTGTGCCAGGCTCCAAGCCAGCCTAGCAGTTGCACGCCTGAAAGATCTTCCTTAATCCCAGCTGTGTGGGTGAGTACCCCACACAGGCTTCCTCTCAGGGTTGGTTGCTGTTTCAGCGGGAAGATTTTCCCCAACGAGGGATGGGTGAGAAATCCAATTCAGTTGGCCTTTCAAGCCAAATCTATCAGCTTTGAACTTTCTGAAATAGTATGAGGATCGAAACACAGCTGTTGTTCGAAATGCGCACTTATTTGAAAGTTGCAATGCACTTCGCCAACCAAACAATGTTTACAAAAATGCAAATGTTAGGAACGTGGACATTAAAATAAATATATGAGTACAAATAACATACAGGGATGCATTAGATTTATATAGTTATTTGATTTATATCCCGCCCTTTCTCCAAGTTGGAGCTCAGGGCAGCATGAGGAGAAAGTGCTTGCAAAAATGTGTATGTGAGACAAAAGTGCCTACAACGTTGTGTTTATTAAGAGAAATTCACACGGAAATGCTGGAGAATTTTCCTGAGGAACTTTTTTGAAATCACAGTTTGCTGCAGAAATGTGGAGAACTGAATTTAACACTGGAAAATTGAGGAACAGAGAGATCCAAACTTGGCAAATCTTTCCATCTCTACCCCCAAAGCATTCAGGAGGCTCAAGGGTCCTTCTCTTTTCCTTTTTTAAAAGTCTGTTTAGATGTACACATCCTGTTCTGGTGGGGCTTGGGACCCACAGAGGAAGTGATAACGACTAGGAGAGAATGTGACATTGGCCCTGCCGGCTGAGCTAGAGGAGATGTTGTCTCAACCAAGAGCCAAAGTCATCTGATGGCTTAAGGTGGCTGGAAGGGCTTAGTTTTGCAGTGGCTACACTCGCTTGAGAGAGCCGACTTAAAACCTGATTTCGCAGACACTTTTTCCTTCAGGGCTGTGGAGCAGGAGAAGCTACTGGGGAGTTCTTTAGAAGACCCACTTCCTCAGGTCAGAGCAGTTTGGAATGGGGTGTTGAAGCTTCCCCCACCCCGCACTTGGGCGACTGGCAAGTTGTAGGGATCCATGACCTTCTTGGGCCGACACCGAGACAGGGCAGGGGAATTGACAGGAAGCACATAGGAAGCTGTCTTACACAGTAGCGTAGTGGCAGATCCAAAGTGCAGGGTCCCTTCTTGATAGTTACAGCCATTATCCCTTCTACGTAATTTATACAACCTTCTAAAATTATGGAATAATAATCTGGCCTGAATGCTGCTTTCTGCTTCTCTGTCGCTGTCACCATTTGACTGTCCTTTCTCACTGTCAGAGATATTGCTTGAATTACTGGGTTCAGCATCTACACATTTATCTCCTGCTGCTACCAAACTGCTTGATGATGTAGATGGGATGCTATCCTCGGGAGTCACTGTCTCTTCTTCTGCAGTTACAGAATTCTCCCTTTCCACAGCTTGGTTTGGCTTTTTGAAGTGGGAGCTCCTTTCACCCTGATTGGCTCCAATCAGCAGGAAAGGACAAGGAAGCAAGTTAGAAGACTCTTCTCAGTGGCTAACACACTGTCCTTCCATGCTGATTGGCTCGTAGGACGCTGGAGACATAGGGACCCTGCTGGGGCCTGGCACCCCAAAAGGTGAGGGGTCTAAGACCCCCCTTGACTGTGGATGACTACACCCTGGCATTTGTTGCTCATTTCAGCTTTCAAGCCCTGTGTATATTTTCCTTTCTTGCGTTTGGCCCTCTTGTGCCTCTTATGGACTCAGAGCCTCAACCGGGACCCAGATATATGTGGGTTAACAGCATGCTCACCTCCCCCTGCCCATTCCTCTCTATCTACCTTGGCTTGTAAACAGCCCCCCTTCCCCAAATGCTCAGGTCCTGGTGCCAAAGGGCTCTGTTATGTGGTAAGATGTAAAGCATTTTAATCAAATATTCTCCTTGCTTTCCCAGGCTAGATTCCTAGAAGACAGGAATTTATGGTATAATCCCACTCCAGCCCCGGCAAGAGCTGGCCAAGGTCAACACCATAAGGCAGACAACTCTTGCCAAGCAGAGAGAACAGCTTGCTCCGCGACAGCGGGGGTGGGGTGGGGGGAGAGAGATAGAACAAGAGGACCTGGAAGGCAGACAAATCCAAAAACACACTTGGAAAGAAAGGAGGTACAGGCTGAAAGGGGAACAGCAACATGTCAGAGTCCCACCCTGTCTGCCTGACTCCGCCCCTGGACTCTGGGCTGTCTTGCTCTTTCGCAGGGGGGGCTCTTGCGGACCCCAGGAGCAGGTTTGCCAGCAGCAGACAGTTTATCTAGGGATGCACAGACCACCCTCTCCTCCTGAGACATCTGTCTCATCTCACTGAAACTTTTTTCTTTTTGGCTTGCCTTCAAATTCCTCAGATGTTTTGTCTGAATCCAAATCTGTTTGGGGTAAAGTTTCAGTTCCAGCACGTGCTTGAACGAATACATCAAACTGTATCTGCGCGCCTGTGAGATTTCGGTGCCAACATGAGTTTGAACGAATGCATCACATTGTTTTTGTCCCCGTGAAATTTCAGTGCCGATATGAACCTAATGAATCCACATCAAGGCTGTGGGTGCTGGAAAGGTTGGCATGGGTCTGGCCGAGAAATCATTTGATGTTAAAATGATTACTGAGACATTCACTGCTACATTCCATGGGGTGCCTGGACATGGCCCTATAGGCAGCCCTGAAACATTTGGGTCCTCCAAAAGCACCCCTGCCACCTACATTCAAAGCACAGCAATCCAGGGCACCTTTCTCCAGAGGTCTCGCTAAAAAAGAAAGAGTTGCCATCCTGTCCTCATAAAACGATCCAGATGAGCCCTACATCTGTCAGACACCTGGTTGCTAAAATCTGTGCAGGGCTGCACAATGTCTATGAAAGGCAACCACTGTGGACCTGTCAGCTGGGTGTGTTAAGTGTGGCGAACTTGGTCCAACCCCGGACTCAGCCCAGAAGCTCACTGGGTAGCCTCAGGCCAGTCACTTTCTCTCTCCCTCGGTCTGACCTACCTCACAGGGTAGTTGTGACATTAAGAGAG
The DNA here is from genome assembly GCF_030035675.1 of Rhineura floridana. Lineage (NCBI taxonomy): Eukaryota > Metazoa > Chordata > Lepidosauria > Squamata > Rhineuridae > Rhineura > Rhineura floridana. The sequence goes on along the minus strand of NC_084500.1, from coordinate 1,115,703 downwards.
GATGGCCCACCTTAGAGGAACAGCAGGGATACAAGGGGAAATAACATAAAAATTGGAAGTTGTAAACTCACACCCGTTGTCTTACAAATAACCCAGAAGGCATCAGCATGTCAAGATCTTATGTGAACCCCACTAATAAATGGAGTCTGCTTAATAAACATTTGTCATCTCTTTTTTAACCTTCTCCAGCCTTCTCCTCCTCACCCCCTCACTCTTCCTCTTTCCCCAGCTGTCTCTCCCGCTTAAAACAGATCCCACCCACCAGCTATCCACCGGTTAATAGCAAATGGTTTAAACCAGGACGGGAGCCCTTAACTTGTACCCTTCATCAAGACAATTCCCAAGAAATGGCTCTCCCACCCACCCCAGTTCTGGGTTGTCATCCAGCAAGAATGCCTATAGTATCTACAAGCTCTTGCTGTTCAAACACAGATGCAAAGGCTTCCAGAGGGGGGATATCCCTAAAAATGCTTATATTTGTTATGCCTGTCCATTGCCCCTCTCAGCAACTGCTTTGATGCCATTGGTTTAAAAGGGGAGAAAATCACCTTCGTCATCTTGCTGGGGTCCTAGCCAATCAGGGATCACATTGCCAGCTGGCTACAGCATGACACCACATAGCAGGGTTTGGCCAAGTGACAGCATCCCAAAGCCTATTCAGAGTAAGTGCATCGGTCTTGTGCCTTCATTCTGAATCAGCCTCTGTTTTCATCCCCCTACCCCACCCCAATTGCCGTGTAAGCATGTTTGTAAGAAGTGTCCCCCAGTTTCAGCTTAGCCTCAATAAAGAGTATTTCTGAGGACATGCAGAGTGCCTTTCCCTCAGTGCTGAATGAACACAGCCAACCAACCACCCCCAACTCACACATCCTTTACTGTTGTTATCCTAGTGACAGGCATCTAGTATGATTCTGGGCAGGTTGACCACCACCAGCTCTCACTTCAAGGATGGAGCAGCTACAGCTGGGAGGGTTACTCAAGAATGCACTGTGTTCCAACTCTTCCATTGACAACAGCTTCCAAGGGTGTACTTAGGAAGCAAGGAACATTGAATGGGACCTTCTCTACCTCTGTGAGGCGGGCTTCTTGGCTTGCAAGTCCAATCTTCCATCCAAGAAGCTCAAGGGCTCCCCATGGCTTTTGGAAATGCAATTTCTCAAGCTGTCCCTTTGCGGGCTCCATTAGCACCTCTCCTTTTTAATTCCCTCCCCCCCACACATGCACACACAGATCAAGGCCTTTGTTGGACGCAAGGCTTTAGCCCTGGAATGGACTCTCAAAATACCCTGGAGGTGTGACATGACAGAGACAGAAGTGATCATTTGCAGAGTGCCTTCTCCTCATGACACATCTGTTCCTAGCCAGCCAGCGAGTTGTGGAGGCACCTCTCCTTTCGGGAATTAAAAACACTGCTTGCATCTTTGATCTTGCACGTAGCTGGCCCAGCATGGTATTTAACTTTCTGATGCATTCCTCAGTGTGTTTTATTCTTGGGGGCTGGGGGTGGCTGCTCTGAGTACACCAACATCATCCCCTGAGGTTAGGTGGGTGGCCCCTTTCCGTAGACTGGAGGCACCCGCTTTTGTGGAACCCCTTGCGGAAGAACGCTCCGCAGGCCGGCTCACGCTTTCCAGGCAGGCAAGGGCCTTCTTTGCAAGGGTGCAACATGCTTGGGGAAGGGTGTGCGGAGGACGCCTGTTCTGCTCATCTCTCAAGAGGGATGAACTCTGGTGGAGAAACTGGAAGACAGGTTTTGGAACAGGACTGCCTTTTACGGGAAACCAGAAGAGGGAGGGAGAAAGCAAGCCAGCAACGGCAGCTTGTTCAAGATAGCCGTGGCAAGGGCTAAACTGGCGTCTCTCCCACGCATTTCCAAAGGGTGATTCCTGGAGCCCAGGCTGGTGGACAGTACACAGGCTGAAGAATCCCAGGGAAGAGGGCGGCCTCAGGCTCCATCTCCCGACATCAGCAATGACATTCTGAAGAGCTCAAATGTCTTGGAGAAACTCACTAGGGCCCCTTGACAGAGGAACCTAGGACAGTGCCTTATACTGAATCAGAGCTTTGGTCCATCCAGCACAGCATTGCCCACACAGGCTGGCAGAGGCTCTCAGGGCTTCAGGGAGGGAATCTTTCACAGCCCTACTTGGAGCAGGGACGTGGGAGACATTTAATTCAGTTCACAGTTAAAGGTGAACTGATCAAAACAGAATACAGAGAGCACTACAGCCACCCTTAGAAATTTGCACTTCCCTGAATTTTGCAATGCAGTCCTCCAACTAAGTCATGTACAAAGACGCATATGCTGGGGTAAAATGTGCCTTTAAATGCATATGTTTTTGAAAATAGCATACAAACATTGCCTACACATTGGGGGAAATTGCTTTGCAAAATCGTGTATATTAAGTAGCGATCAGCTCTGTGTCTGCAATAATTATTTGCCATAGAATTATTTCTGATATTCTCTATCTTTGCAGAGAGAATTTTGAAGTAGCAACTCTCCATGCCTGTTTTTCCCAATTTGTTTTTTTTAAAAAAAATGCTTTGAAATCGTTGGTGTGAGTGATACTTTTATTGATCTGCTTTCTATGAGAGCTCTTCAGATGTGTATTCCCTTTTACTAATGTCAATGGGGTGTTGCTTGTAACTGACAAACAGAAAGCAGCAGGGGGGAATGAGGTGTTGATTGTAAGCAGCAGCTAGGAAGACACTGACTTGATTATCTGCCTTAATCTGCTCTGCAGTGCACTTGAAAAGAAATGTAAACAGGCAATCATTACAGAGTTCAGAATAAAGATTGATACCAGTGGAGACTCATGAATAAATAGCAGTTATATTGATAATTCTTTGGGGGGGAAATCAGAGGAGATCAGAAAAATGAAGAGAGATTGGAGGAAAAAAGAATTCGATTATTAACAACCACTAGGGGGCCACACTTAAAAACAGAATATAAAGAAGGAGAGGATTCCCTCCTTAATACTGAGAGAAATTTGCACTAAAATGATGATGTATTTTTATGACGTCTGTTTAAAATAACGTCGACAATAATATAATTGCAAACTGGAAATGTGGAGAACTGAACTTAAAGTTGGAAGAATGAGCAATTGTGAGAAACCAAACTTGGCATGGTCATTCATCCCTGACCTGGAGATGCTGGTACTTGAACCCAGGACCTCCTGAAGGCAAATCAGGTGCTGTCCCATTGAGCTGTGGCCTTTTCCAAACTGGAACAGGTTCAGAGAAGGGCAACGAGGATGATCAGGAGAATGGAAACAAAGCCCTATGAGAAGAGACTGAAAGAACTGGGCATGTTTAGCCTGGAGAAGAGAAGACTGAGGGGAGATAGGATAGCACTCTTCAATTTTCATGAGGATTTTTTAAAACAACCGCAAATTGCTGCAGGAATGTGGATGACTGAATTTAAGATTAGGAAAATGAGTAATGGAGAGAAGCGAGATTGGCAGATAGTTCCATCCCTGGAGGAGACCCAATGAAGTCAACAGACATGACTAATGTAGGTTCATTCATTTCAATGAATCTACTCTGAGAAGGGCTTAGTTGAACACTGAGGAGGAGAAAGTGGACAGTCAATGCCACCCCCCTCTCCGGGACTAGGTAAGGAGGCAGACTAAAGGAGGTTGGTGGGCAGCTTTGCCCATTTGCCCCAATGGGCCAGTCTCCATTGGTTGTTGGACTCCGACGCCCATCATCCCAGAGCATTGGCTGCTCTGGGGCTTCTGCGAGTTGGAGTCCAGCAATATCTGGAGGTCCTCACATGCTCCCCAAGTCCTGTCTTTACACTTTTGTGCAGCAAAACCCTACTCCCAGTGCAGTCTTCCATTGTGCAATTTATAAATGAGTAGACCTGCAGGGTAGTCTTTCTAGGACATTGTCACAAATTGTCACCGTGACAATGTCCCCAAATTTCAGCCTGTCACCTCTTACTGTTTTCCTTCTGGAAACAAAAACAAAAACCTCCTAGGGCATAAAATGGCCCAGAAACGCCTTGGGGGGCATCGACTACCCCAGCCTATGTTAGCAGATTGGGGTAGTAAAAACACCCCATCATTCCCCCCCCAGAGCACAGAGCACTGGAGTCAAATGCACAGAAACCTTCTGTCTCCTCTGAATAAGTATTTTCTGGCTCATGGGGTTTGGGATATTGTCAAGCACACTTCATCTGACACCACAGATACAAGTCTTCGCTGGGGTCAAGATCTCAGGCCACCAAACACTGGAAATCTTATTGGGGTAGAAAATGCAACCCCCAAGCCATTACTGTGCTTCCCCCCCCCCTCAATGTTGGATGAAGGTTTTAAAACGCAGTCACTTTCATTTATGCTTGTAAATGCTGTACCTAAAAATCACTGCTAAAGCTCTTTGCCCCTTTGGTCCATTGAGTGCTGTTAGCATTCTGTATTCATTTTTTCTGCTGTGGTTTGTGAAGCTGTCAGCGTTCAAAGAAATGGATTGTTTCTTTGGAAAGCAAACAGAGACAAATATTGAACCGCACAATCCCATGCATGTTTATTCAGAAGTAAGTCCCACTGAGTCCAATTGGACTTGCTTCTGAATTGGAACGGGGGACCAATTTGATTCAATAAGCATTTAAAGGTGAACGAACCGAATTCACACTTTTCAAACCAAGATATGAATCTGAACACAGCCATCCTTTGAAATCTGCACCTCTCTGGATTAGTTCTCCAGCCAGATAATATGTGCATATAAATGCAAAAGCGCATCAGATTAGGGAAAAATTGCTTTGCAAAATTGTACATAATTGCATATTAAAATGTATATATTTGGGAAAATTAAAATGCTGATGAATTTTCATGAAAAAAATTCACACACACTGATATGAAAATGTGGAGAACCAAAGTTAAGATTGGAAATATGAGACATTGACAGATGCACCTCTCCCTACTTCTGAGTAAGGTATTGCAGCTGAATAAAATGTTTATTCTCATCAAGGGAGGGGGGAAGTAGATGCACTGGCGGCCGGTAGCTCCAATGTCAATGGCGCAGTGGAATCCGCTCCGAGTTTTAGTCTGAACTTTCAAGGAGCTGTCCAAGGTGCTGAAGCAGCTCCTTGAATGTTTGGGCTAAATCACGAAACGGACTCCATTGCCCCTCTGGGCAGATGACTACTGAGGTGTACAGAGGCCTTTTTGCCCATCTGCTTGATTGACTGGAGTGTGAAAGGGACATAAATTCATGCCGGTGTATGCAGGTAGAATCTTCCATATGAGGAGGACGCCGGGCCCAGTCACAGCCCTCCCAGCACATGGCAGAGGGGTACAAGTGAGCATGAGGGCTCAGTCTGTGCACGTAGCATCTGCACACTGATGGGGGGCCATAATTCACTGGTAGATCATCTGCGTGGCAGGCAAAAGTTTGCAGGTTCAGGCCCCAGCTGCATCCCCTGCTGCCAATCTCCGGAAGCAATACTGAGCTAGGTAGACCAAAGGACTGCTCCACACAAGGCAGGTTCCTACATTCCTATTTAGATCAGCCCTTGATATGGAACCATGAGGACTAGAATCTTAGCTCAGTGATGGATGCATGCTTTGCATGCTGAACGTCCCAGATTTAATCCCTGGCATCTCTAACAGGTGGTTCAAAGGGGAGGTGGAGGGGCATAGTGCACTGACATTCCTGTGTCTAGGGGGGGCACACATGCACACCAGAGTTGAGATGCATCCCTGTACAAAACTCAAAAAGATTAGCATCTCACGACGACACAGAACGAGAGACCTAAAGCTTCTTGCAGTTGCAGGTGTTTTTAAAAGGCACGCCCTCCCCTCTCCTCGAAATGCAGAACAGGAACAGAATAATGGCGGCCAAACCCTCTGGAGTTTGAGCCTGTCTCTGAACGGAGGTCTTTCCGTCCCCACCCACCTGCCAGCTGAGGACATGTCTGAGTCAGCAGCAGAGCGAGAAGGTATCAGGACCAGCTCCACAGAGAGGAACTTGGGAACAGCCGGTGGATGGCGATAAGATGAGCATTTCACACTGTCCCGTGCCAAGGAAGGGAGCGAGTGGAGAGGAGGAAGCATAGGAGCTGCCAGCAAGGCACGGAGAGGAAAGTGGCCGAGGTGAGGCACCAGAGGAAATGAGGGCAGCCAGCCAAAGGAAATGGCAGTTCCTCTGGATAAGGTCCCAAGGACTGAATGGCACCAGGTGGAGAGAGGAGGCCCTTCTGGGTCCTTGCGCCAGGACGACCCAGTGGGTGCCTGCAAGAGGCAATTCCAAGGGCATGGAGAGGGCGAGGGGTAGCCATTGGCCCTAGCTGGAAATGACAGATGCCCTTCCCTCGACTCATGTATGGTTCAACTGCCCCTGTTTACTAAGGACAGTCCCGTTTTCTGATCCCAAATGACTGTTCCAGTTTTGCCTATGATTTTCCTCTCGGAGAATGGCTTGTTTACAAATGGCCTTACAGTGCAATCCTAAATGTGTCTACCCAGGGTTAGGGATGCAGGTGGTGGAATTTGGCTCAGCTGGCATTAAAGGCAAGCCCACCTAACCGGCCCTTTCCAAAATAGCCTGCAAAGTGAGGCACAGGAGCCCTCCGGAATTCACCCTTCTCTGAATTCTGCACTGCAGTTCTGCAGGCAAATAATGTGGACAAAAAAGGACACAGTAGAGTGTGTATAAACAAAGGATGAAAGGATCGGTCAGCTTTGCTTCTCTCCGTTTTTCCATTCTTAAATTCGGTTCTTTATATTTCTATAGCAATTTGTGATTTTTTCTTTAATCCTCCTGAAAATTTGCCAGCAATTTTAGTGAGAATGTCTCCTACTTAACACATTTTCGTAGGCAGTTTTGACAAATATATAAGGTATTTTTGTGTGCTGTTTTCACTCATATGTTCATTTCTATGTACACGTTCCCCTAATATATCTATTTTTGTAAACCGTTCAGCATCACAAAATTTGGATAAGTGCACATTTCAAAGGATGGTGGTGTTTTGATTCTCATACCATTCTGCACAGTGTGAGTTTGATAAATTCAGCTTGAAATGCGAATTGAATCTAATTTCTCACCCATCCCTAGTATAAACATACATGTGTTCATGAAAATAACATACCAAGATGTACTATACTAGGGGAAATTGCTCTGCAAATATGCATATGTTGGGCAAAATCCACTGCTGAATTTTCATGGGGACTTCAAAAGGAAAAAATGGCAAGCTGATGTAAACTGAATTTAAGACTAGCAAGAAATGAGAAATTTGAAGTCATTAGAATTTTGTGATGTGGTTGTCAACTGAAGAATGTTTACAAAAATGCACGTATTAGAGGAAAGTGTGCAGAAAAATGAATACATTCGTGAAACCATATAACACGCATCATCTTAGGGAAAATTGCTTGCAAAAATGTGTTCCTTTACCAGAACTACATACAAGCATGTGTTTATTAGGAGAAATTTGCACTAAAATGCTGGAAAATTTTCATAAGGATTTTTTTTAAAAAAATTACAAATGGTTGCAGAAATGTGGAGAACTGAATTTCAGAATGGAAAAATGAGAAACTGAGAGAATCAAAACTGACAGATCTTTCCATCCCTAATCTGTACAGGACTGCAGCCTAAATCGGATTTTCTAGAATTATCATTCTTCAGAGTCAATCTCCCCACACATACCCCAGAGTGCCTCGAGATCAGGGGTGGGAAATCTGAGGCTGAGGACCTTGAACATCTCCTTGAAAGTTCGGACTAAAACCTGGAGTGGATTCCACTGCCCCACTGACATGGAGCCAGTAGCCACCATTAGTTGTAACCTAGCCTGCATTCACACACCATACATTTATTCCACAATTATTCCCCTTAAAAAACTCATGACTTCCCTCAAAGAATCCTGGGAAGGGTAGTTTGTGAAGGGGTTTGAGAGTTGTGTGCACTGTGCACTTTTCTGCATATGTGCTCACACGGCGCATCTCTCTGAAACAACCAAGTCTATTTTGCGCTCCAATTTTCCTTAAAAAGCACCTTGGGCTCTAGATGAAGCCAAGAGAAAATGCAACCCGGGTGGAATTGGTTTGAATTAGAGGCAAAAGGCTCTGAAAGGAAATGGAACATCAGCCTTAATTAGGCTTGTCGCTTCTGGTAATTCTAATTGTCCTGGAGTGACGCTCACAAGGACTCCAAATGGCATCGTCGTCTCCATTTGCAATCTCCTTCTGCGGCATTTGCGCTAAAGCAGCAGTTTGCACACTGCCTGTGCTTATGGATGCATCAGGGAAGCTTGCTGGGCGCCAAAGCCTGCAGCACATTGCAGAAGACCCTCAAGCGTGTTCTTCAGTGTGCGACTCACTGCCCAGAGCACGAGTTGTACACGAGAGCCGGGTGGATGGATCACACAATCACAACGTTCCTCCCTTGGGGCCACCCTCAGCCTGTGTCCCACTCTTGTGCATTACTGCAGGCATCAAATGGGAGACGGATAGCCGTCCCTTTTTAAAACTGACCACTCAGAAAAGGCTGCTGCAAATGGCTCCCTCTGGTGGTGAACCATTCTTATGCACCGCTGTGCTGCAAGGATGCTCTCAGCAGCACTGCATGCACCACTCCTCTGCAATACTTAGGAATACTTATACCAAGTCAGACCCTTGGCCCATCTAGCGCAATACTATCTGCACTGACTGGCAGCAGCTCTCCTGGGTTTCAGGCAGGAGTCTTTTCTGAGGCCTCCCTGAAGGTGCCAGGAATTGCACCTGGGAATGTCTGCACGCAAAGCAGGCGCTCTCTGTGCCATGGAGCGATGGCCCTTTTACTAAAAACAATGTAAGGCTCTGGTCCTCATGGTTCCGCATAAAGGGCTGATTTAAATGGAAACAAAGGAGGCTGGCAGTGGCTCTCCAGGATTTCAGGCAGATTTCCCAGCTGTACCTGAGATGCCTGAGACTGAAACCTGCAGCATAACCCCTCCTGCCTGCAGCGTCGCCTGATGTGAGTCCAGCCACATCTGGAGCCCCGTGGGTTCCCAATTCCCCTGTCAGAGGAAACACAGGAATCTGAGCAGGACTGCTTTTCTTAGGGCCTCTTGCATGCAGATCTGGTGCTGTGCCAAGGAGCCACAGACACAGGTGCAAAGGCCTTTACAAGGATTGCAATCGAGGAAGTCTCCGCAGCAGAGCCCAGGCCTCCTTAGAAACCAGAGCTTGGGAAAGTTACTTGTTTGAACTACAACTCCCATCAGCCCCAGCCAGCATGGCCACTGGACTGGGCTGATGGGAGTTGTAGTTCAAAAAAGTAACTTTTCCAAGCTCTGTTAGAAACCCTTTGCTGCATGTCGCCAGCTTTGGCCAAAGACATCAGACTTTGGTGCCACCCAACAAATGCTAACCCCAGTGTCCCCTCTAGGCAAGTGAAAGCCACGCCTGTCCTTTCTGCGTTGATTGCACAATTTATTCTAAGCCCAGAGGAGGGAGGGGGCGGAGTTCCTTCCAACTGAATCCCAGCTATTCTTCTCCTTTTTGTTTTTCAATTTCAAATCTATTTCCAGCCCTGTTTGCAAGGGAGGCTGGACTTTGTCCACATCCGTGATGGATTCCTCTGACACCTCTCCAATGCCACAAGGCTATTTTCTTATACTAATGAATATGATGTGTCTCATTGTGAAACATCTACTTTGAGGACCATGTGCTATAAATTAGGGGTTATTTTATTTTTTTTTACACACAAAAAATCAAGACAAAAGCAACTGCTCGTGGTGGAAGGCGGGGGGGCGAGTTTGTTTCAGGCTTTAAAAACAAAAACACAAAAAGATAAAAATGACTTTGCTGCATTAAACCAAGATCATAGCATCCCACTCTCATACATCCAAGGAACTCACAGGCAGGAGATAGGCAACAAGCCCTTTTCTGTTGTTGGCCCCAGCATCTGGTATTTGCAGGTACACTGCCTCCATTCCGTTCTAAAAAGCCTTCTGAGTGAGTCGCCGATGTGAAATATTGTGGCAATGAGATCCAAAAACACCTCATTAAAGCTTGTGAGATCTCGTTTTGTCATTATGTGCACATGAGTGACTGGTGCTAGTTCTTCATGCCTCACAGGACACCTTGCAAGGAAAAAGAGCATGTACAAAAGCGTCCCTTCCCACTTGCCTAGAGGTGATTCTTACTTGCCACAACCTGCCAGGCAAGAAGCTGTTTAGCCTGAGCGATTGGTGTTGTAGCAGGGAAGTCGTTGTAAGGAACAATGCTTGCGCTTGTTCTCTGCCTTGTTTTCGGTTTCAGGCCTGTTCCTAAGAACATAAAGAGGGAAAGATTATAGCTCAGTGGCCTCCGGTTCAAACAAGGCAAGGCCTTCTTGGTGGTGCTGACGTTGAGCACTGCCTGATTGGCGCTGACCCATGCTGGGGCCTTTTTGTGGTGGCTCCCCATTTGTGGAATACATCTGTCTCCATCCATCACTACTGACTTTCAGGAGGAATTTGAAAACACTCCTGTTTATCCAGGCGTTGATTGACTGAAAGGGACAGTTCCTGGCTACTTGAAGATCACTGATGAAAGAATGTTTTAAGCTGTGTCTTAGGATAATTTTAATTGTAATTGTGTTTTGGAATGTTTTTTAACCGTTTTTTCTTTTTCTTGTTTAAATTGTTTTGTTTGTGTTTGCCACCCTGGGCTCCTTTGGGAGAAAGGGTGGGATATAACTTTATGAAATCATGATCGTCATCATCTCCAGGTAGGGCTGGCTATGTCCCCTGCCTGAAACACTGAAGAGGTGCTGTTGGTCATTGTAGAGAACACTGAGCTGGATGGACGAATGATATGTCTGACTCAGTGTGTTCTCAAGGGCAGCTCTGCATGACTAGCCCAAAGGTCTATCCAGACCACCCTGCTGGTTCCTTCCAATACTGGCGGCCAAGCTCTGGAGAGCAAGACATCTACTGACAGAACTCTCCTTCTCTATGAATTTGTCTTTGTCTTCTCCTTTAGAAGAGCGTAACAACTGCTGGAGTCAGACTATGGTCCACCCAGTCCAGAATCTTCTCACTCACAGTGGCCAAGCAGATGCCTCTGGTTGTTCCCAGCATCTGATACTTTGAGGTATACTGCACCTGAACACATAAGTTCCACTCTTCAGCTACAATCACTCATAGGAGTTGACATATCTCTCCTTCTCCATGATTATATCTTGTTTCAAATCAAGTCACTAGTTTGGTAGATGGTGGGACTTTGGTAGACATAGTATATCTTGATTTCAGCAAAACATTTGACAAAGTCTCCTCGGATATCCTTGATGAGAAGAAGGTAAAATGTGGGCTGGATTGGCGATGGAAGGATCTGTCAGTTTCGGTTCTTTAACTTACTCATTTTGTCTGAAACTCAGTTCTCCATATTTCTGCAGCAAGTTGCAATTAAAAAAAAGAATAAAAATTCTTCAGTGCAAATGGTTCCACATAAGCACATTTTTGTATGCAATTTTGACTAAGGCACACCTTTTTCTCCCAAGGTAATGCATTTTTGAATGTTATTTTCATCCATATAATCATTTTAATGCACATTTTCCCCTAATGTATACATTTTTGTTAACTTTGTTTTGCTAGAGAGCTGCATTGTAAAACTTAGATGTGTGACTTTCAAAGGACGGCTGTGTTTTGTCTCACAAATTGTGAATTTGGTTTTAAATGAGAACTAAGACACATTTCTCCCCCATCCCTAAGGCGGACAATGTTGCTGTTAGGTAGATCCACAGCTGGTGGAATAGCCGTGCATCTAATGAGCGCTCATTAATGGCTCTGTGTCAACCTGGAGGCAGGTCTTTAGCGGGTTGCCAAAGGGCTCTGCCTTGATCCTGGTGCTGCTGAACATCTTTATAAATGCCTTAGACAAAGGCGTATTATCCGATTTGCAGCTGACACTAAGCTGGGTGGGGCTGCTAAGACCAAAACAGACAGAATCAAGTTTTGAAATCGTCCCGACAGGTTGGAAGACTGAGCTGCAACCAAGAAGATGAAATTCAGTGGAGATAAATAGGATTCAGGAAGACCTGGCTGGACAAGCAATTGACGTGAAAGGGATCTAGAAGTCTTAGCTGATCATAAGCTGGACACGAGCCAGTGGTGTGATGCAGCTGCTTACAAAGCCAATGCAATTGTGGGCTGCGTGACCAGAAGTATAGTGTCCAGATCTTGAGAAGTAAGGAGCAGATGGGCTCTTTCACTGGAGTTTTCCAAACAAAGGTTGGGGGACCATTTATCAGGGATGCTATAGTTGCACCCTGATCTGAGCAGGTGAACTGGATGATCTCTAGCAATCCTTCTGTCTCTAGGATTCTATGAGTTGCATGCTCCTTACATTGTACTGGCCCAGTCAGGACAATGGCCCATTCCATTTCTAGCAGTAGCCTTCTTTTTGCCTTGGGACACTTTCAAACACACCCCTGTTCCCTCCTACACAGGCCAGCCGCATGATAAGCAACCAAGGACTGTGGGGTCCAATATCCTACTTTTCTTGGGGGCCAGCACCTGTCTGAAACCTTCCAAAGGCCTGACTGAACAGAAATGTTTTTGATCCACTATTTGAAACAATGTGAAGCTGCTGCCCGGTGGGCTTCTCCGGAGAGAGGAGCCAACAGTGAAAGCAGACGTTCTGTGCATGCTCAGAAGCTACCTCCCCTTCCATGATCATCATGGCCATATTTTTGAGGACGGAGCCCAGATTGTGAAAAACAAGCCCCTGAGCTGAGCTCACAGGTTCAGGGGCTAACCTCCAGCTGGCTCTTTCTTCAGAACTCTTGTTGAGAGGCTTGGACGATGGGTTGGTCTCGGAGCAGGCTGCCAGGGATTTTTTTTCCTTTAAGGGGCATAAATAAACCTGTTGGGGCATAAATTCTGTTGGCACCGGGACACCCGTCTTCCTTCACCACCCTTCTCCTCCCAATTCTGGCTGATCCGTGCGCGCCCCCCTCTTTGGAATGTGTTTGCTGAACACCATGGGGAGTCTTGCTGGAGAAACTTTGCCCTGTTTTCCTTTGCAAACATGCCCAACGCAGCCGCTCCTGTCTCCTCCGTGCGGTTTCTGGAGGAAGGGCCCCTCTGTGTTGCCAACCATGTTCTCAGCCGCTCTTTCCTGTGCTGGAGAGCCTGGACCGCAGCACCTGCAGGCACACACAGGCTATTCTTGTCCAGCGTGGAGACTTATGTCACGCTTGGGGCTCGCCAAGGTCCCATTCAGCCTGACAGGCACTTGGCACCGGGAGGAGAGAGAACAGGAAGGGTGGGAGCAAGCCTGCAAGGGCACCTTTGGAACACCGGGCTGAACTAGGAGCAGCTGCCCACATAAAGGGAGCACGGACGTGGCTGCCTTGCCTGAAACAGCTTCTCACCTTGCCTTGTAAAAAATTGGAGAAAGAGCTCTGGAACGCGTGCAGGAAATCAGGTGGCAGCCACTAGGCAATTGACCACCAGATGCCCCCGTGGGAAGCCCCCAGGCGCAAGAGTGCTCTCCCCTCCTGCGGTTTCCAGCAACTGCTATTCCGAAGCACACCACCCCCAACTACGGTGGCAGAGCCCTTGGGGCCAGTAGCCACTGGTCGCCTTTTCCTCCATCCCAGTTGGTGCCCATCACTGCCTCTTGTGGGAGCGAATTCCATATTGTAACTATGTGTTGTGTGAAGAAGCCCTTTCTTTTGAATCTTCCAACGCTGCGCTTCACTGCAGGTCCACGAGTTCTCGTGTTATGAGAGAGGGAGTAAAACGTCTTGCCTTTTTGCTAAACTAAGAAGCCCCAAATGCTGCCCACTGTCAGGGAGGGAGAACCTGAGCACCTGGGTGTGTGCTTGCTTGCTCCTCTGGGTTGCTGTCTCTTGAGTCCCTGGTAAGTGCTGCAAGGACTGACCCTGATTCCCGAGAGCAGCTGCAGTCAATCTGGCAGCCTCTTGCATCAGCTTCTGGCCGGGTCAGGGGGCCTAAAAGCCTGGCTGCCCTTGGGGAGCCCCTAGGGAGTCCCAAGGGTGAGGGCATTACCGCTGCTATTTTTTTAAAACCAATCTAGAGGAGATTGGTAGTGAAGAGGACATATGGCTGATGTGTAGTTCCTGCACAGGGTGAGAGCCTGTGGAGTGATAGGAGAAAGCTGCCAGATGCCTTCAGAGCAGAGCTTGGAAAAGTTACTTTTTTGAACTACAAATCCCATCAGCCTAATCCAGTGGTCCTGCTGGCTGGGGCTGATGGGAGTTGTAGTTCAAAAAAAGTAACTTTTCCAAGCTCTGCTTCAGAGTGAGAGTCTGGAACTGGCAGAAGGCTGGCCCTCCCTGGGTGTGAGACGGGGAGGAGTGGATGTGCCCTGTGTGAAAAATATTAAGTGGGTCTGTTCTGGGGTGCTGCAGCATACTATCTTGTCCTTGATGCTGTTCAACATCTACAGTATATGAAGACCTTAGGTGCGGTCATCAGGAGATTCGGGGCAAGGTGTCAGCAGTATGCTGATGATACCCAGCTCTATTTTTCTGTAACATTTGAATTGGGAATGGCTGTGCAAGCCCTGGATGAAGTGGGCTGGATGAGGGCCAATAAACTGAGTCTGAATCCTAGCAAGACGGAGATGCTGTGGGTTGGTGGTTCCCGAGTTAGGATAATTGGTCAGTTGCCTGCTTTGGATGGGGTCATACTCCCTCTGAAAGAGCAGGTCCATAGTCTGAGGGTGCTCCTGGATCCATCTTTATCGCTAGAGGCCCAGGTGACCTCAGTGGCTAGGAGTGCCTTTTACCAGCTTCAGCTGGTAAGACAGCTGTGGCCTGAGCATTGTTGACTGTGCACTGGTAACCTCCAGGCTGGATTACTGTAATGTGCTCTATGTGGGGCTGCCCTTGAGGTTGGTCCAGAAGCTGCAGCTGGTGCAAAATGCGGCTGCGAGACTGCTCAGTGGGGCAGGGTATTGCCCACATGTCACCTCGCTGCTGAAAGAATTGCACTGGCTACCTATTAGCTACCGGGCCAAGTTCAAGGTTCTAGTTTTGGTGTACAAAGCCCTATACAATTTGGGATCAGAATACCTGAAAGACCGTCTTACCCCTTATATGCCCAGTTGACCACTGTGCTCTGCATGTGAGGGCCTCCTGCAGATACCATCTTATCAGGAGGTCCGTTCCGCACAACATAGGAAACTGACCTTTAGTGTAGCGGCACCTACCCTATGGAATTTCCTCCCCTTAGATATTAGACAGGCGCCATCTCTGTTATCTTTTCGGTGCCTACTGAAGACCTTCCTCTTTCAACAAACCTTTTAAGTTGAGACCTTATCCCAATCTGTGTCTGTGATGAAATTGCTTTTTAATATGTTTTTAAAGGCTTTTTTAAAAAGATGTTTTTAAACCTTTTTTAAAAATGTTTTAAAAGATGTTCTGTTTTAATATGTTTTTAGTGGTTGTTTTGTTTTAATGTATTTTAAGGTCTGTTTTTATGATGTTTTAAAGTGTTTTTAGTGCTTTCCTTTGCTGCCCTTGGCTCCTACTGGGAGAATGGGCGGGATATAAAATCTAATAAATAAACAGCTAAAATTAATGGCGCATAAGGCCATCAATGGCTACTGCTAGCCACAATGGCTGTGTTCCCCTTCCCCTGCCGGAGCCAGTATGCCTTTGCCTGCTAGTTGCTGGGGATCATAAGTCAATAGTACCTTGTGCAAAGAAGCAGCGCTCTTCTGTCTGCCCTGATTTTAGTACCCATCGGCGGAATGCAGACAAGTTTGGGCCATGACAGGTGTCCCCTTCACCTCCCACTCCAGCCAAGATTGGACAAGAGTGCTCTGCCCCCTTGCAAAGCATGCTGGGAATGTCTGTGCCCACAGTGCCAGCCTCAATCTTGCCATTTCCTGGGAGGATGTCCTCAGCTTTCTCTCTTTCTCTCTGTTCCTTTTTTTGGGGGGAAGGGACAAGGCAGGCTAGGACTGGTGTGGGAGATTAGCTCAACAAACCAATTCTGAGCGAGGCGAGAGCATGCCAAGCCTATGAAGAGCCAAGGTCAACAAAGCTCCAGCCGCCTGCTGGCCCCAGCATGAGCAACTCTTGGAATTAGCCAGCCTTTCATCTTCACCCTTTTTACTGGAGCCCTGACTCGGGCAAAGAGAGATGTTTTTGGAATCTGAGCAAAATGTGTCCTGCAAGGCTCCTAAACATAGCAAAGGGTGACTCACAGTGCAGGCACTCAGCACTTCACCGACACAGCCTTTGGAGGCTTCAGGTTGGATCCTGGGCTCTGTTTGTGGCTTAAAACAAAAGCAGAGTAAAATTCCAAGGAGAAAATGAAACCTGGCATCCATATGATAGATCAATAGTTGACACAGATAAACTATTGCGAGGATACGGAATGATCATAAACACTCTAGGTTGCTGCAACTCAAGTGTTCTGAACATAAAATATGTGGTGGCCTGAACTGCTTTCAAGAAATAAGATCTGGCTTTGCCACGTCTTCCAACGTTTTCTAGAGAAAAATAGGGACGTGCTTGCAATGCACTCATTTTCCTTACAATGATTACCACCCAAGACACCCATGGCCTATTACCCATCTTGCTGAAGGTTCTGCTCTGCTCGTCGCATATAACACCTCATCTGACTTCTTGGGGTCAAACCACCCCCCCAGCATACTTTTCTCTGTGCAATTTACACATAAGTAGACCTACAAGGTAGCCTTTCTAGGACATGGGCACAAATTGTTACCCATACAATGTCCCCAAATTTCAGCCTGTCACTGCTTACTATTTTCCTTCTGGAAACACAAAACCACCTGGGGCACGTAACTTCCCCCCCTTCTGGGTCATTTAGTATCCCAGTCATTGTTAGCAGATTGGAGTACCAAAAGACTCCAGGGTTTTCTCATAGAAAAATCATCAGGGACAGGCCAAGAAAGATAAATTCTCTCTCTGGTTATGGGTTTTCTGGCTCTGGGGGTTTGGCTATTGTCACAAATGTTATCTGGGGTCAAGCAGCCCACCATTGATCAGAAATCTCATTGTGGTAGAAAATATACCCCCAAAACCATTAATGTGATTTTCCCCCTCAAGGTTGGATGAGGGTTCAAAGCCAATAGTGACTAAAGACTTGGTAGAAAATCCTAAATTGACTTGCAATGTGTTTTCATTCTTAATCTGTGCCAGCAAGGGATGGAAGAATTAATGAGTGTTGGTTCCCTTACTTTCTAATTTTTCCAGTCTTAAATTCAATTCTCCACATTTTGTGAATTTTACTTTTTAAAATCTTCAGGAAAATTCTCCAGCATTTAGTGCGAATTTCTCCTAATTAACACATTTTGTTTGCCGTTTGGACTAATGTACACATTTCGGCAAGCAAATTTTAACATAATTGCATTTTTGTATGTTATTTTTGCTAATATACTCATTTTATTCCCCTACTAAATGCATTTTTGTAAATACTGGTTGGCTGGCAAGCTGCATTGCAAAATTTGGATAAGTGCGGATTTTGAAGGATGGCTGTGTTTCGGTTCTCATAGGACTTTGGAAAGTGCAATTTTGATAGATTCAGCTCTAAATGCAAACTGAATCAAATGTCTCCCTCCTACTGCCGGAAATAGAATGTGAGGAATGGATGACTGTGCACTGCATATATCTAATCCTTACAGAAAGACAGCACAGGGCTCATTCACTCGAGAGCTGAACTTCACAGTAAAGATGATAGATTTGCAAGGTTCACATTTCCTACCTTCAAATCCGTTGGTTTTCCTTTCACACAAGTAGGCATTCCTCTGGAAAGGTTTAGTATCTCAGTTTCCTTGTGGCCCCGCCCCTAATGTTACATGTTTACTCCCTCTGGAGTATCGATATTGCTAATGGGGAAGGGAAGGGTTTTTTTGTCAGTTTCATTGTTTCTTGTCAATTGCACGCTGTAAGAGAGTAGGGGTGCAATTGACAGGAAACCGTATGAAACTGAATAGAGGGGGGAGTGAGTGAAAGGCAAAGTAGGCAGCAGCTGCCACAGCTTTTGTCAATGGCAGAGAGACAGGGAGCTGGCGATGGGGCATAAGAGAGCCTGCCCACTAAAAAACATTGAGGCAAAGCACCTACATGGAGGAGCGCAATGGTTTTTCCTTTCCTTTCAGCATTAAAATTGGATTGGTTTGATATGGGAAAACTGTGTGATAGCTGCTGATTACCTAAATTGTCATGTGAACCATGCAAATTAAATGGGTATGCAAGTAGCACCGATCTCACAGTAAGTCGCTGTGTGAACGAGCCTTCAGTTGCTGGCCAGCGCATTGACTAGAAAGCCGCCCCCTCTGGTATTAGCTCCAGCTTTTGGAAGGTCCTTGGGTAAAACAGCCTCTATCACCACCACCACCCAGGGAGTCTACCCTGATGCAGCCAGTCCAGGGCACTTTTGCAAGCAGGCCCCTTGCTGGGGTGTGGGTCATTGACAGATGCCCAATCATGCCATTCCTTGGCACCATCCTCAGGCCCCTCAAAGCTCATAGACAATCAGCTGCCTTTGACCTCCTCCTTTTGGAACGGGCCTGTTGTTACCTCACCCCCACCCCCAAATTCTGCTATGCAGCTCCTGGCCAGTTCCTGCCCTGTCGCGCATCAAAGAAGCAGGTGTTGTGTGCAACATGTGTGTTCTTCTTGCGCAGCCCCCATTGCATGCCACAGTCAACTTGCTTTGGGTCTCTGCATGCTTGTTATATAGTACTCTACCACAGCTGTGTAAAAAAGGAAAAAATAGAAAAGAAAGGCAGGGGGTAGGCTGTGTTCATTCAGAAGCAGAATCCACATCCGCCCAGACAGGCCATCTGGAGCCATCCAGAGCCAAGTGGAAAAGATAGAAACCCACTTGAGAGAGACAAAAAGGCAACATCCAGACTCTTGAAGCCTCGGCCACAAAAAGACAAGAGGCCGACTCTAATTGAGGGTATTTCGATTGCTGCTTGGTCAATGACCTGAGGAACCCCGCCAGGCACAAACAGCTAGGCATGCAAACATCTGGCCAGAGTCCCTCGCAGGCTGGCCCCCTTGGAGAGGAGGTGCAGCGTCAAGCAGCGCTTCACAGCCGGAGCTAGCCAAGGGCCCTGCACTTCCTTTCCTACGGTGCTTTGCTTTCCCCCGTCTTGCCGCGCCCCTCCAGAGCTTTTGACGACCCTGCACAGGAGGGCAGAGACAGACTGGCGCTTTAGAGCCAGGGGGAAACCTCACAAGCAGAGTCTCAAGTGTGCTGTCACGGCACACAGAGGGGCATTAAGCAGACACATTTATTGTTTAATTACATCTATACCCCATCTTTCCTCCAAAGAGCTCAAGGCAGATGAATGGTTCTCCTCCCTCTCCATTTTATCCTCACAACAACCCTGTGAGGTAGGTTAGACTGAGAGATTCTGTGACTGGCCCAAGATCACCCAGCAAGCATCACGGCTGAGTTGGGATTTGAACCCAGGTCTCTCCCAGATCCTAGTCCTAGTCTAATACTCTAACCACTACACCAGGCTGGCTCTCTGGGAAACAACAGCCATTTTTATGGTGCAGATTACTTCCTTGTGGAATGAGGGCTGGGCACTGCGCACACAAGCACGCACACACACACACATATTGAGGCCATATAGACTTCCAAGTATTATGATTTATGATTTATCATATATCCCACCCTTCCTCCCAAAGGAGCCCAAGGTGGCAAACATCAACAAAAACAATTTAACCAGACAAAGAAAAGCGTACTAAAAATTGTTAAAAACATTCCAAAATACAGTCACAATTGAAAACACTCTAAAACACAGTTAAAAATATTGTAAAACACAGTTAAAATGTTCTAAAACACATGTTCTTAAATACATTCTTTCATCTGTGATCTTCAGGTTGTCAGGAACAGTCCCCTTCACCATCCAATGGCTGGGTAAACAGGAACATTTTCAAAATCCTCCTGAAAGTCAATAGTGATGGACATGCCTCACCAGGGAGGGCATTCCACAGATGGAAAGCAACCACTGAAAAGGCCCTGTCATGGGTCAGAGCCAACCAGGCAATGTTCGGGGCTGGGTGGCACCCCTCCCCTCTCTTGATTTCCTGTCTCATCCTCTTAGGCAAAGGGACATTTCAAGGGCTCCCCCAGCCTCCATCTTAACCAGAGGGAAGAGGTGCAAGGCTCAGGGGTCCACAGCACTGCCAACCAGTCGTTTGCTTCAGAAAGGGAAGGTAGTCTGCACATGTTCGAATGGGGAGGGACAAGTCTGTCCATTTCCTTTCCTTTCTGTTTCTCCACATTTCTACCTCACTTTGCTTTTTAAAAAAAATCCACATGAAAATTCATACATATTTTGGGGGGCATTTCACCCAATGTGTGTGCATTTTTGCGTATGCAATTTTGCCTAATGTGTGCTTTGTGCAAGCCGTTTCTTAATACAATGATTTTTGTTCTGTATTTTCACCAACGTAGGCATTTGCTTTCACATTTCCCCCCAACATATGCTTTTTATGGTATGTATTTTTGGGGTGGGGAGCTGCATCGTAAAATCTAGAGAAGAGTGAATTTCAAAGGAGAACTGTGCTTCAGTCCACAAAATGGTTTGCAGAGTGCAAATTAGAGAGGCTTGCACTTTTTAAAAAAAATCCTAACATAATGGAGTTTTTTTTAGTGATGTGTTACTTATTTTCACCAATAGATGCATTTCTGAGAGCACTTCCCTGCATGACACACACTTTTTTCGTATGCAGTTTTCGGCTGGAGGACTGTATCACAAAATACACATTTCAAACGATACAAACATATCTATTCAGCTTGGCATTGTCTACACCAACTGACAACAGCTCTGCCTGGAGATGCTCAGGACTGAACCCTGTGCAAGGTCCTTCTGTCAAGTGTTGCTCTCCAACCTTGGGGCTGAATGCTTTGCTTCTTAAAAAGCATGCAAGCTGAGCTCCTTGAGATGTGGAATACTGTGCATGGCACTACTGTCCTTGTGGCTCTGTCATGGGGTCATGGGTCAAGTCATGGGGACTGCAAAACCCTGGTGCCCACAGCAATGGGGGCCAAAAATCCCTTCTGTGTCTGTGCACCTCTAGAGCGTGTGGCAAACTGCAGCAGGAGGTGGGGAGGCGGCCCAATATGACCTGTGCAAAGGGTTAGAAAGAATGAGTCGATTGCCCCATGGGTGCCACCTGTAGGTTCAAAAAAGAACTTGGTGAAATTTCCCGTTTTGTCAAGCTGTGTTCCAGGTAGGCATCGGTGCATTTGCATCAGTTGCCCCATTTCAGTGTGCAATATTTTTTTAACGTTTGCATGGACACTTGTGTGCATTTTTAGGCATGTTCCTGCTACTATGGGCATACGATGGGGTTTTTGTATGTTCATTATGCAATGGCAATTTTTACAAATATGAGCAATTTTGAGAGCACTTTCCCGTAATAATACACGTTTTCGTTTGAGAACTGTATCACAAAAGTCAGGATGGGCGTATCTGTCAATTTTGGTTTTTCATTTTTCCAGTCTTAAGCACAGTTCTCCACATATCCAAACCAGCATGCATTTTTTTTAAAAAAATCCACACCAGCATTTTAGTGTGAATTTCCCCTAATATATACATTTTTGTATATATTTTGTATATGGATACTTCGCCCGAGTATATGTATTTTTGTACACAATATTTGCCTGGAGAATTGCATTGCAAAATTTGAAAAAATGCAGATTTCGAAGGACGGTTGCAATTCAGCCCACATTGTTTCAGAAACTGCAAATTGGTTCTCCTGTAAATGTGAACTGAATTGAAATTTTCACCCATCCCTAATTCAGATACATGTGGATTTCAAAGGATAGGTCCTTTTCAGTTCACAAACTGTGGATTTGACAGGACTGCATTCAAACGAAAACCAAGTGCACTTCTCTCCCATCACTAATTCAAGGGAATGCTGAGATTCCTCAATGAGGAGGTTGGAAATGATGGATCGGCCTTCATGGAGAAGCGGTTTATTCACCTCTGCTTCTTGTCTCCTGCGATTGGGGCTGCCAAATGACCACTGGAAACCCAGCATGCCCTGTTCCTATCCCCTTTATTGCATCTTGAGTTACAGCAGCCCAGTAGAGGGAGCCTTTCAAGGCAAAGAGGGGAACATGACTACCTGCTGTGCTGTTGAAAATAATGTACTACAATACATTCTTTTAGGGGGACATTTGCTTGTAAAAATGTGTGTTCAGGGCCAAAACGCATAAGAAATGTGTTCATTTAGGAGTGCACACACAATGCATATGGTATGAGCTTCCTATATTCCCATGAGTGGCATAGAAATTGAATAAAAGGATAAATGATCTGCATCCGTGTTGGAATGGTTTTTTAAAATTTTTTTAAAGTATGTTTTGTTTTTAAGATGTCCTTTAAGGTGTTTTGTTTTTAAGATACTTTTTAACTTTCTTTTTTAAAAAAGATGCTTTGTTTTTAAGATGTTTTGAGTGTTTTATTGCTTGTTTGCTGCCCTGAGCTCCTTCTGGGAGGAACGGCAGGATATAAATTTAACAAATAAATAAATACAAATTTTCATGTGGACTTGTTAATTTAAAAAAGGAACTCTCCTTATTATTTCCCCAGACTTCTATTCTGTGGTCTGCTTTATTTCTGGTTTATTTTTCCTGTTGATTTATTTGTCTTATGCTGTTTGCTGAACTTTTCTGTTCTCTGATGTCTTTCAGGCAAAGGCCTTGGTCATCTTTGTTGCCCGGTGGTAGGACATCTGCTTGGCATGCAAAAGGGCCCAGGTTCAGTCTCCGCCCAGTATCGCCAGGTAGGGCTGGGAACGTCTGAAATTCTGGAGTGCAAGCTGCCGGTCAGGGTAGACCAGGCTTCCCAAACCGTGGTCCACTGACCACCACAGGTCCGTCAGCCTCATTCAGGTGTATGTGGATTTGTGGAGGAAGAGGGGGGACACTACATCTGTTGCATGAAATGTTCATCTTCATTTTAATTGTGTTTGTATTTCTGTTTTTATTTCTTTTGGGAATCTGTGGAATTCAAATGGTCATACAATAAGCTACAATATGTAAATAAAAGAAAGCATAAAAATGCCATTAAATATTATACAGCACCTAGCACAGTGCATTACAATTGCGACAACAGGCTGAGAAGTCATTGAGCGACCCACTGAGGCACTCCGCAGTTTCCAACTGGTCCGTGGGCATGTGTCTGTGCGCGTGTGTGAGGAGTTTGGGATGTAAACGGTACTAAGCTAAATAGACCAGAGGTCGGCCTGGCTATGAACCGTCTTCCTATAGTCTTATGAGCGATACAAAAATTTAATACAATAATAAACACATTAAAATAAAATATTTTAGCATGTGTTTTTAAATTGTTTTTTAAAAAAATTAAATTGTGTTTTTAAATTGTTTTTTGTGTTTTAAAATTTGTATATTTGTTTTTAATGTTTTTAATTGCTGTAAACCGCCCAGAGAGCTTTGGCTGTGGGGTGGTATATAAATGGAATAAATAAGCAAACAAACAAATAAATAATAACAATTAAATTTTATCAATCTATCTATCTATCTGTCTATCTCCTGTCCGGTCCCTTAGGAGTTGGGATGACTCATGATTAGAGACTGCACTGAAAAAAACCAACAACCCTGTAAGTAACTGTGCTTTTCCCTAATAATTCTAGAGTGTGTCCCCAATAGCTGGAGCCTTTTCCCACGGCTTGGAGAAGCCTGGCACCCTTTCTTGGATTAGACCAACGTCCATCTAATCCAACATCTTGTATCTGACAGCTGCAAGCCAGATGCCTCTGAGACGGCCACAAGCAGCAGTCCTTCTCTGTCGGTGGTCTCCCAACATCTGGTGGTATTTGGAGGTAGGTCGTTTCTGAACATGGAGGCTCCACTTAGCCTGGCTGATCCCCAGGATTTTTCCAGACAGCCCTCTCTCTGCAATGACGGCCGGCCAGATGGCTCTGGGGAGGTTACAAAGGACGAAGGCTGTCTTTAGCGCACAGTGTGCGGAAGTACACTGCATCTGGACAAGGAGGTTCCACTAAATGCAGAACAGAACGAGTTCATGTGATGACAACAGCCACTGGTGCTTGGTGCTGAAAATGACAACCTGCTTCTCAATCCATAATATGAGATTGGGGGGCGCGCGGAATGGTCCTACAGCTCGGTTCAAATTCCAAAGCTCTCTGGATGACCTTAGATCAGTCGTGATCTCTCAGCCTAGCCTACCTCGCAAGGTTGTTGTGAGGCAACAGGAGAGGGAGACCGTGCACACAGTGATGCTGGAAGGGTTGGCTAAATCAATACCAGGCACCGATTATGGGCTGGGGACAAGGAGGGGGACCCCTCGTTGCTTGGCAGAGTCTCTTCACATCTTTCCCTCAGGCTGCTTTGACAGGCACAGCGTGACTGCAGTTCCAATTTGGGATTGCAAACGGCATTTGTTTTCACCCGGATTCCTTGGTGAGGACCCTCCAGTCCATGGGCAGCATGAGGCCCACTAATGCCCCCCCGTTGGCCCTGGAGGCCATTTGGGCCAAGCCACACCCACCTGTCCTACACCTGATGTCAGCTGTGATGGCGGAAGAAGAAGCAGCTGGCCTGCGGGGCTGGCCCCTCTGGTCAGCTGCACCTGCGAAGAGCCTTCCACCCCCGGCACTTTGCAGGCCCCAACAATTGACTCTTAGGACGTAGAGCTACACTGGGAAGCCTCAGCAGTCGCTGCTTAGCACAGCGCCAGGGCCCAGGTTATGATTTCTAGCCCGCCATCAGCCTCCCCTCCTCCACAAACATCGCTCCTTCCTGTGGCAGGGAGTTCCACACGTAAACAATGCCCTGTATGAAGCAAAACGCTTCCTTTGCGTGTTCTGAACCAACCCAAACAACTTTACTGAGGGCCTGTGAGCTCTTGCATTCTGAGAAGTCTTCTGCCCGCCGCCCCGCTCATGTGGGGAGAAGGAGGCCCATGCCTTTTCCTGTCTCCTCTAGGCTGCCCGACAGCTTGGCACAGGCCCATAGGTGTGGCTGGGGAAGCCGGCAGGCCCCTGCCCAAGTGCCAGAGCCAATGCCATTGGAAACTCTTATTCTGCCTGTTGGAGGGCTGCCGTGTTTTCCCAACCCCGCAAACACTCTGGGGCTCAGGAGTGCGTCTGGGAAGCCAGCTTAGGAAATGGTCAGATATTTGCAGGGTGTGGCTTCCTAAATGTCTGATATCTGCTTTCTCTTGCTCTCTCCAAGTTAAAAATCCCTGGCAGGGTGCTCTATTCTTGCCCACAGAATTATTTATTGTTTAAGTGCGAGTATCTGTTCTCAGGGGAGTCTGCTCTCTGTTTCTGCGGGAGTCACTGCTCTGGGTATGCCTCCTCTGAGGACAGGGGGATTGTGCCACGGGTTTGTCTCTGCCACAGGTGTGACACAATTACTTACTGAAAGGAGGTGAGGCCAGTGGCCTGTGCAGGGGTGCAACAGGCAGCCTACGCTGGGTCTGATCTAGTCATGTCCACGGCAAAAATAGGGAGGCCTGATAGGCGGCCTGCTCTGAGACAGGAATGGAGGACTCTGTCACCTTTCCTTCCTCACTTTTCCAGTCTTAAATTCTGTTCGGTGCATTTCTGCATCAGTTTGCAATGTTTTAAAAAGCGGTTTCCCCCCCAATAGGATGTGTTTTTGTATGTTTTCACCAACACAGACACCGCACACTTTCTTAAGTTGGAGAGCGGCACCACAAAATTCAGAGTGTGGATTTTGAAAGTCAGCTGTGTTTTGATTCACCTCTTGGTTTGAGATGTGCAGATTCACATTAAAACGCAAACGGAACCAAGGGCAGGAATTGTCCTGTTTCCAGTGCAGCTGGACCCCTTTGTGATGATATTTGCTGTAGAAATATGGGAGATTCACACACACACACACAGCAGCAACAGATTGGAAGGAGGCTTTGGGGAGGTAGTAGGAATCTCTGTCTACAATTTTGAGACTCTGTTGATTTTAAGGCTGGACCCAACTGACAATGACCAACTGAGACCTTGAAAAATCAGCTGGTTTAGTTTCAGCAATATTTTGGGAGGTGAGGTAACGTTCTTGGAAGGGAAGGGAGCGGATCTGAGAGCCACCCCTTCCGAAAGAATGTTTGCATTTCTAACAAAAAGAGCCAGTGTGTTGGTGTAGTGGCCAGAGTGTTGCTCTGGGACCTGGGAAAGGCCAGGGTTCAAATCCCCACTCAGCCATGAAGCTCACTGGGCGACCTTGGGCCAGTCACTGCCTCTCAGCCTCACCTACCTCACAGGGGTGTTGTGAGGATAAAAGTGGGAGGGGGAGGAGAATCCTGAATGGCCCCTTAGGGATGGAAAGCTCTGTCAATTTTGATAACTCTCAGCGTCTCATTTTTCACATCTTAAATTCAGTTGTCCACAACTCTGCAGCAGTTTGGACTTATTTTAAAAAAATCATCCTGAAAATTCTTCACCATTTTAGTGTGAGTTTCTCCTACTGCACACATACAAATATGCGTCCCATGACAAGAAATGTTTGGAAAAATATGCACGTTAATCAAAAGAGCCTATAAACATGTGTCCGTTAAGAGAAATTGACAATTCGCTGGGGAATTTTCGTGAGGGACCTTACCAAAAAATTGCAAACTCCTGCAGAAATGTGGAGCACCCGTTCGTTTTCTAACATTTAGAGGGAAGCTCACTTGAGAATGCACGCATCTTTGGCTCATCGCATTCCATCTTTCTTGCCTGAAAGCACCGGACTGAACTTTTTTTTTAATTAAAAAAAATCTGATCCAGCCGCTGACCTAATGGGAGCTGGCAGGTAGATTTGCCAGTACAGAGCTGTAGGGGGCGAGGGGAGGGAAGAGAAGCCAATTTCTGGCATCAAAGGAAAAGTGTCAACAAAATAATGGGCTTTCTAGGAGGCTGGGAAGGGCGAGTCCTTGGAATCAAAGGGTTCCAAACATTGTTGAGTGGGGAATGCTGTGCTCTGCCACCACCCCATGCCAGATTTCTGTGAGGGCTTTTTTTTTTTTTTGCAGCTGGCTTTCTTCCCTATATGTGACCCCCGATACACACACACAGGCACCAAGGTGGTACAGTCCTACTCTAGCAGCCCCCGGCATCCGCACCAAGGTGGTTAGCACGGCAAAGGGACAGAGCTCTGCCCGAGTTGGCACCTGCTTTCTGGGGCCTAGAGCTCATTTTCATTAGCAGAACTTACCTTGGGAATATATGAACTCATGGTAAGAGTTCTCCTGGGCATATGCAAAGCACATTTCAGTTACGTCACTAAGGTCCCAGCCGGGGGAGTCCTTATCTGAGGAGGACCAGGAAGCTCCTGTCTTGGACCCAGCCTGGGCCCGGCTCCACCTGGGGGTGAGGAGCCAGGGTCCTGCAACAAGGCTGAGAAAGAGGATGAGTTTGGCCGCTGGCATAGAGGCTGAACAAGCCCCAAGCCCAGGGAAGAGGCATTGCCTCAGATGCCAGATGGAGACCTGGCCCATCTGGAGAAGTGCCTGACTGCAGGCAAGGTCTCCTTGAGAGTGACCGTTTCCTCGGGAGTAAAGGCCTGGCTGAAGGGAGTGGATGGCAGTCAGCTGAGGCTGGGGGTGTGATTCCAGCACCTGCACCTCACAGCCCCAGTGCTAGGCTGGAATGGCTGTGGGGACAGTGCCTGACTGTCCTGGTGCCTGGCTTTGTCCGGACATTGCCTGGACTTGGACCCCTTTGGTGCAGACTCTGCTTTTTTGGACTGGCCCTGGACACCGCGTTGCCTGTCGCTGCCCAGGCTGTTGTTGCTGCTGGGCAGTCTCTTGCTCGCTCAGGAGCCATGGCAAGGCATGACTGATGCTCTCTGTTCCACTTCTATAGCATGGTTAAGCATGGGGACATACTCTTCTTTTAGGGTCTGCCCCGAGCGTGTGCAGAGTGTGTTGCAGTCACCAAAGTAAGGGAGTTGTGCCGTTCAGAAGGATCTTCCTCAGTCCTGACAGTTCTTAATGACTTTCTTCTTCTGGAGAGCTTTCTTTCACAGCTATTTGTAATTTTGCACGGTGATCAGGGCTGATGTGATTTGGTTAATATTTCAACTGGTTTTTATATTTGTACTTTGATGTGGTTCAGCTGCTGCAAGACCCTCTGTCTTGGCTTGGAGCCCTGGAATTTATGGGATTGTATCCTTGTGCCTCTGAGCATGAGCAAAGTGCATTTCTGTCACTGCAACTGTGACTGCTGTGCCCTCTCTTTGTAAGAAATTCAGCTCTGGGAGAGGAATTCTCCCACCAGGGTGTAAATGAATTGTCTCTGTGAAGTTATTGGCTTAATGGAGGGGTGGGGAATCTTTCTTTCAGCCTGAGGGCCACATTCCCTTCCAGGGGCCAAATCCCAGTGGTGGGTGGAGCTAGAGGCAAAAGTGGGTGGAGCAATGCATGCAAATTTCACCTTTGTGCTCTGGGGGCAGGGAGATGTCCCTGGCAACCAAAAGATCACTGATGAAAAAATGGTTTTTAACTCTGTTTTAGAATACTTTTAACTGTGTTGTAGAATGCTTTTAATTTGTAACTGTGGTTTTGGAATGTTCTTAACCGTGTTTTTAACCATGCTTTTCTCTTTCTTGTTAAGTTGTTTTACGTTTGCTGCCCGGGGCCCCTTTGGGAGGAGGGGCAGGGTGTGAATTCAGTCAACAGATGAATAGGCTACTTTCTCTAGACACCCCCACACATTCCCACCCCTCTCTCTCCTCCATCCAAGCAAGCAAGAGGCGTGTTTGGAGCTCAAGGGTGCATTCTCAGCCAGGCAGAAACTCTCAAGGCAGGTGCCAAGCAGGGTGTCACCTGGGGAAAGTTCTGAAGGCCAGGTAGAGAGGTCTGGAGGGCCACATTTGGCCCCCAGAACTGAGGTTCCCCACTCCTGGGTTAATGGCTCAGTCTTCATCCCCAATCTTAGCAAACCCTCAAGTCAATGGGGCTCCCATCAGCATCCTGCGGCCCTGCTGGCTGAGGCTGATGGGAGTTGTTATCTAGCAGCATATGGAGGGCACCAAGTTGGCAAAGGAGTTAGATCCTAACTCCATGGGGGCTGTGCGTAGCCTCGATTTTATCATCCTTTTCTTTTCAGCTTTTCAATAAATTTCTGTACCACTCCTTCAGCTCAATAACCTTGCTGGGACATGGCAGGTAGATTTGCCAGTACAGAGCAGTTTAGGCATATGAAGTTATTAAAACTCTAAAACATTAAAGATCTGTGCTTAAAATCTCTCTGAAATAGGGATGGGGGAAAATTCAATTCAGTTCACATTTAAAGCCAAATTATCAAATTCGCACTTTCTGAAACAATATATGAGAACGGAATGATAGCCATCCTCCAAAATCTGCTCTCATCCAAGTTCAACAATGCAGCTGTCTGGCCAATCAGTGCTGACAAAAATGCATATATAAGGGGAAAGTGTGGACATAAATGAAAAAATAGCACTGAAAATATACAAAAAAGCATTATGTTAGGAGAAAATGTGTACATTAGTCGAAGCTGCATACAAAAATGTGTCTATAAGGAGAAATTCGCACTAAAATGCTGGAGGCTTTTCATGAGTTGTTTTTTTAAATCAAATTGTAGCAGAAATGTGGAGAACAGAATTTAAGATTAGAAGAATGAGCAGTGGAGAGAAGCAAAATTGGCAGATTGTTCCATCCCTAATCTGAAAGCAGAACACAGACCCTGCGTTGCAAGTGGGCAATGCTGCCCCAGAATGCCTTGCTGAAGAGAGATCTCTCTAACTAGCGTTGAAGCCCATACAATATAGGTGCCAGGCTGATATAGGGAATGGGCATAGCATGCCGTGCAACTGGAATTCAAAACTGGCACATGGCTACTTCCCTTGTAAGCTTTTCCCATGAATTTTGTCACCTGGATGGCTGTTGTTCCCATTTTGCAGAGGGGCAACTGAGGCTGAAGGAGTTGCTTAGGGCTTTGCAGTGAGTGTGGTAGCACAGCAGTCTTGAAATCCAGGCTGCATGTACGCACTCAAGTCACCAAGATGCCTGGGTTTTCATTTATAATGTGTTTAATGGACAGCCATCTGTCGGGAATGCTTTGATCTGGATTCCTGCATTGAGCAGGGGGTTAGACTCAATGGTCTTATAGGCCCCTTCCAACTCTACTAGTCTATGATTCTAATAAATTTAGATCTCCCACCCCCACATCCCACAGCAGCCCTTGTAGGAACAGAGGAGAAATTGATTTGGATTGCACATAAATGCATTATACTGGAAGAAACTGCTTTGCAAAAACAGGTGCATTAGGTAAAATTGCATCCCCAAAGGTGCATATTAGTATAAATCTGCACTTGCGGATGAGTTTTCATGAGGACTTCTTGTAAAACTGAATTTTGGACTGGAGAAACAAGGATCTGGGAGGAATGAAAGCGGACAGATTGGCCCACCTGTACCAATTGTGGTACCAAGTGTGTTGGCCATGTGCCAATGAGTGTATTGTTTTTGTCAAAGGTCGCAGGGCCTGCCACCCGGGGTCCCAGGGAGGGGCTCCACACTCGATGCCTTGGCTCCGTGCCATTTCCAGGCCACGTTCTCTGTGCTGCGGAGCATCGGTCCAGGTGTAGGATGTCTGAAGACAAACAAATTTAGCAATTGCTGGCAAGGGCCGGTTGGCTCTGACCCACACGGGCTCAGCTGCTTGGAGCAGAAACGCTTTGGAGATAACTTATCTCTAGACTCTCTGGCTTGATTTCCACCACCTTCCCCCTGCGCCCTCCCCTTCGCATCCGTCTGCTTGGTGGGGACCCGCCGCCAGCCGGCTTGGCCTCCCATTCCCAGGGCCCTGTGCATTCCATTCCAGGAAAGGGACCCCCCTTCCCGGCCCTCGCTGTGCCATTCTGAGAGACCCTCGTCCCCCTCGGTCAAGCCCTGCACCCTGACTGCCAGCCAGCCCGGCTTTAGTCTGTGGCATCTGGCTGAGCTGGCCACAACCCTTTGCTCTTTTTGGAGAAGGAGGAGGGGGGCGCTGCAGCACTAAAGCCGGCGGGAGCTCTGTGCAGTCTCTCTTGGCAGCCGAGTTTGCTTTTGGCAACAGATCCACCCGCACTGGAGCGAGCGAGCGAGCAAAATCGCAGAGGGAAGCCAGCGCAGGCTCTTGGAGAGAGCTGTGTGTTTGCCCTTTTGCAATGACGTCGTGTCCTGAGCCTTCCTCCTCCCCTCAGCCCGGCCCCCCCTTTCCCCCTTACATCCTTGGAAGCCGCAATTAAGCAGCACCGCTGGGATAAAACATTCGGGCTGCCAGCGAACTGGGGCATTGCGTCGCGAGAGATGGCTACGCTGCGGAGCGCTTCCCTCCGGCCCGGAGTCCTCGTTGTGGCCGCCTTCCTGCTCTCCAGCCTCCCGGCTTCGTGGCAAGGAGGTAAGCCGATCCAGCGGAGGGCTCCGGCAAAACCCTTGGACGGCCTCTGCGGCGGTGCTTTTCCCCCAGCGAGGAGGGCCAGCCCTGGGCTTCACCTCCCCCATCGGGGTCCCGCTCTGTGAGTGGAGGCTGGTCCATCGGGGCTGTTGGGGCACTGCCCTGCCACCCTCGGTCTGCCCTCTGCCCGCCCTGAGCCCACCTGCCTGCTGGCACGTCTAGTGCCAAGTTGAGCCACGGAATGCGCTCCTGCAAGAGGGCCACCAGCTTGGATGGCTGGAAAAGAGGGTTAGACAGATCCACAGCGCTCGGTGGCTCCTAGCCACGATGCTCTGCCTCCATGGATGGCGGCGGTATAGTTCTCCATGCCAGTTGCCACAGAAGGGGAGGAGGCTCTTGCGCGCAGGTCCTGCTTGCGGGCTTTCCATGGGGGCTTCTGGTTGGCCACTGTGAGGACAGGATGCTGGATGAGATGGGCCCCCTTTGGCCGGATTCTGGTGGCAGTGGCTATCGCACAGCTTCCCATTCCTGTGTCTCTGGGCCACCCTTGTACGGCTCAGCACAGAGGAAGATGGGACAGAACTCGAATGAGTTGGCTCTACCTCTTCTGACTGCTGGTCTCTCTGCCTTTGGCCCCTTAAGTTCCAGGTGGCCACTGCTCTGGCAGACCATTTTTTTACACTCTGCTCCCCCCTCAGTGAGTAAAGCTCACTACTCCTTTCCTTAAACATGCTGCAGGGACCAGTCTCTCCCCCCACTGATTCAAGTTGCCAGTTGCAAGGGTCAAATGGGGAGTGAAAGTTCACCAACCCCTGGTCTGCCCATCTCTGTGGCCTCTGACCTCCTCTGGGTGCATCCTGGGGGTGACTGTTGCCCACCCACAGAGAGTGGCTAAGATTACATCCCCACCCCCAATGAAAAGCTGTCAGTGCATGTCATGTGGGTCAAGATAGTTTGGAAGGAAGGGAGTGATAGCACCCAAAGCCACCGGGACTCTGGGAGAAATCCAGGGAGGTGTAATTGGAGCCCTAGAAGGTGTTTCCAAAATGCCAAACCTCATGTGAGCATCTAGTAAAGGAGAGTGTTTCTGAGCATGTGCAGAGTGTGTCAAGCATCCACAGCCATGCTTTGGGGATTAAAGCACAGAATGTCCAAGTGAGAAATGTTCATCTTGAAGCTCAGTATTTCCTTGCTTCTTGGGGGGGGGTTCTGCACAAGGGAGTTCTGGACATTGTCAGAGGGCTGCACCACCTGTGTGGCCCCCACAATGTGCATCGGCCCCTCTCAGCAGGTGTGAGAGTGTCACAGAGCTCTCCACTGGTGACCAGACACATTGCCCAGTGGCTGTGCTGGGTCCAGGCGAGGGTCCAGCAGGAAAGGCAGAAGTGAGTCCCACCTGTACGATCTAGTTGGATTCGCTGGAAGGGATGCCCCCCAATTTGAACGATTTACCCCTCATTCGGAGACATCGCTGTCCTGCCAAGCGCTTGCAGCTTATGTGTTCTCCTGGAAGAAATGATCTTCCTGGGTTTTGAACAGAGCTCCATGCATTCATGAAGCATGCCCTGTGCCTTCTGTGGCCCCCATGAGATCATGTTCTCTCTCCTTGCTGCCCTTGGGAACTGTCATCACTTTAGAGAAAATGTACTATGGTGTGAGGGTCCCATTTTTTAAAAAAACCTTGTTTGGGAGATCAAGGTCTGGTAGGCTGGAAGAATTCCCCACCTCCAAGTCAAGTGAGCTGGAGACCTCCTTCTGGGTAGGGCTGGCTTGATTTTCTCACTTGAGCTCTCTGGGGGCTGCAGATCCCATCACCCCTGGTCATTGGCCCTGCTGGCTGCTGGGACTTGGAATCCAACAGCATGGAGGGCCACAGATGCTCCCTCAACCTGCTTAGGGGGCCGGGGGTGGCCCAACACCATTTGTGACATCGCAAGGGCATTGCCAGGTTCTGGCCTTTTCGCTTCTTTCCATTTCTCCTTTTTCCAATCTGAAATTGAGTCCTCCACATTTCTGCAGCAATGTGCAGTTTTGTTTTTAAAACCCTCATGAGTATTCTTCAGCACTTTTTTGTGCAAATTTCCCCCAATAAACACGTGCTTGTGTGTCGTTCTGACAGATGTGCACATTTTTGCAAGCACTTGTCCCCTTGTATGCTGTTTTCATGAATATATTCTTTCTTCTGCACACATTCCCCTGATATATGCATTTTGGTAAACATTTTTTTGGTTGGCAAACTGCATCGCAAAGTTCGGGTAAGTGTGGATTTTGACAGAAGGCTGTGTTCCGGAGAGTGCAGGTTTGATAGATTCAGCTCTACAGGCAAACTAAGGCAGCAGTGACGGCCAGCAGAGGGAAGCTCTCACCTCTTCCTGAACAAAACAGCCACCCTTTGATGGTGTCTGTCTGATTCCCTTCAAAATATACAGAGCCCTGTTGGGTCAGTCCAAAGGTGCATCTTGCCTGCCATCCTTTTTCCCTGCAGAGACCAGCCAGATGCCTCTTGGAACCCCACAAACAGGACAGGAAGGTGACAGCCCTCCCCTATTGGTGGTTCCAGCATCTGGTGTTCAAAGATAGGCTGCCACTGAGGAGGGAGGTTCCATTTAGCCATCATGGCTAACACATTTTGGGAGGCTAATAATTTCAGGCGCTGTGCTACAACAGGCCCCTCATCCCAGAGAGTTTGATCTGGCAATCCTAGTCCACATCTAACTTCACAACGTGACAGGTCTGTCTCTTTCTCTCCCCCCCCATTGCATGATAAAAAAAACCCAACAGCACCCACCCAGTAATAGGAGAAGTAGGCCCTCTGATCCTAAAACCATTGCTTGGATTGGACATCTGTCCCGATTATTTTGCAAGCCTCGCTTCTTTTCATCCACAGCCCTGGAGTGTGCCATGGGGCGGATATCTTCGACTCCTCCTATTCATTCTTCCACGCAGGGCTGGCACAAGGTGCTTTGCGGGGAAAGGCCACTTATTTATTTAATCTACACCCTACACCCAAAGGAGCCCAGGCAGCCAAGATGGCACCCACTTCCAGTTACAAGGGCAGAACCCGACTGGACTGTTGGTGGGAATCTGACTTCAATGCTGCTGGTGGGATTGAGGGCTGGCCCTACCACTGGGCAGAGCGAGGCCACAGCCTCAGGCCATGGGGGGCAGTGCCTGCAGTCCCCCAACCGTTCCCCGAGTCACCAAGTTAGCCTCTGCGGTGCAGCTCCTAAACTACCCTGTTACCTCAGGTACAGTGGAGGCTTTTTCCATTGCCTCTGTTGAAATAAGCGTCATTTGGAAGCCCAGTCGCATTCTGCATGTGAAATTGGGGGGGGGGGGGACAGAGCACCTTGCCCTTTGCCTCAGCCTCTGGCCCTGATGGGCTGGCCTACACTCCCACAGCTGAGGACAGCAGGCTCGCTTTGGGGGTTCAGGTCAGCCTACCCCCATCTGTCCTCCTCGCATACCTGCTGCTGCAGGCATCTGCCTCTCTTTGCCCAATGGCAAGGCCGGCCCTGGTGTCCCAGGCCAACTTCTAGCTGAGCGGAGCTTCCCCTTTGCCTTTTCGCTGTCCAGACTTCCTTGTGTGCCCTGTACAAACGGTTGTGTGCCTGGCAGTTGTGGAGGCAGGGCATTTGGAGGGTGCAAAGGTGGTTTGGGGGCGCTTGCTCCCAGTAAGCCTGCATAGGATTGAAGGAAAGGAGGAACAAACCAGGCAGATTGATCCACTCATCCTGGGCTCTTGCGGTTTAACTGGGTAATTGAAAGACTTGGGACTCGGGTCCTGCTTGTGGGCTTCCTATTGAGGCATCTGGTTGGGCACTGTGAGAACAGGATGCTGGACTGGCTCTTCTTGAGTTCTGATGAGGACCCACAGGCCCAAGAGGCAGACTAGCCTCTAGGCACATGAAAATGGCAGATCGTCGGCTGCTTTTTGCAGAGGGCCCAAAAGACCTGTAAGCAAAGAGGAGGCTGGAGCTAAAAGGGTGATTTAAAAGGGCAAGAAATCTAGGACCCAGTGCAAAATACCTGGGGCTTGGACACCCTAACGACACCCCTGCATGGCCATTCAACTCCCCAGCCGACTTTTGTCACAGCCCATGCCTCTGAGTGTTGCTTCTCAATGAATATTTATGGGGGAGGGGAGGGTCTGTGAAAGCCACGGAAGGTGCCTGGCTATTTTTACACACACACCCATACACAAGGGAAAACAACAACAGGAGAGGGAAACAGGTTTGCAAATAGCTCTTTGCCCTTGTCGCCTGGGGCGAACTGAAATGACCTTCTGATCAACCAGAGTTTGTAAAGAGGCAAGGGGTTGGCTTCGTTCTTTTTTACAAGGTGTTCGGTGTGCCACAACTTCCTAACAGAGGCTGGTAAAAAAAAAATTGTGATGGCAAATTTGGGCCAGGTTGGGTTTTTTTTAAAGTGTGGGCTAGTATTCTTTATTGTAGTCAGAAGGTCCGTTTATACACCAGGTTCTTAGGCTGTGCTGTTTCAGATTGCAGATGTGTGTTTGGAGGGGAGATGAATTCTCTCTCACACACTCACACACACACACTTGAAACGCAACTGCACTCGGGAAAAGGGCTCCCACGTTTTCCTATACCTTAAGACTCTTAAAGGCTTTTTATTTTCTGTGCGTTCCCACCCACCATGAATGAGTAAGTGGCAAAGAGGACTGGATTTGGCTCATATGCATTCCCTTGAAAAATGTGAGCTGGCTCTCTCTCTCTCTGTGCTTAATATTTATAACCTAACGGTCCCTGTTAGGATGGCTGGTTACACATTGCCCCCTCAAAGGAGTGCTAGAAAGGGTGCAGATTTGCATAAAATGGACATGGGCCAATTGTGATGTATCAATGCAAATTGAGAGATGACTGTAATTTAAATAGGAATGAAACCATCTCGCCACAGTGGGGGGCAAGGCTGTGGCCAGGTGACCTGTGCCAAACTGCTTAGTCTGCTGTCCAGGTGCTGATGGCTGTTGATGACAGGCAACTTCAAGACTGTTCCTGTAGCTGCCTCAGCCTCTCCCTGCTTGGAGTTCTTTATCTTTAAGCCAGTCTGGAGGCCAGGCAGCCCATCAGATAGAAGTCTCCTTCAGACTGGAGGACTGTCCTCTGCAAAGCAGGCCACCAGGCCACCCTTGTTCCAGGGAGAGCAGCCCTGACAGGCTGATCCTCGGCATGTTCACTTGAAAGTAACTCTTACTCGGTTCAGTTGGACTTACTCCCAAGTAAGCATTTGGAGAACTGCAGGGGAAAAAATAAAGTCTTTTAAGAAAAACAGGATGGTGCCTTTTGTGTTTTGGCAGCTCTTCAGTCCCTTAAAGCTGGTCAACAATTCTGAGGAATCAGGGTTTTGGTTATTTTCCAAAGCGATCCTCAGAGACCAGCAAAGCCGTCAGACCTGGGCCTGCCTCTAGGAGCCTTGCACTAGGAAGGATTGTTGTGTGGCTCTGAAAACTGCTGCAAATGTAGGCAAGGTGCAAAAATGCTGAAGGAGGGCAGGCCCTGCTTGTAGCAGTTCCTTAGACCGCAACCCTGCAAAGCAGCAGTGTGGAGGGTGTGATTAGAGGCGGGACGGGAAGGGAGGTTGCTTAACCCCTCCTCCCCGTATTGCCTTTCCCTGCCCTTCTTGTCCTCTTGCCAGAGCTTTGGAAAGTGGAGGAAGTAAGGCAATTCCAGGAGAAAAGGAATGGTGGAGGAAGATGGGGACCTCGCCCTGCTTTGAGCCTAGTGATGGGGGCCTCTTTCAGTTTTGGTGACTCTAATTCTCATATCTCTAGTTTGACATTTCCCAACATTTCTGCAGTATAGCTCTCTACATTTCAGCAACAGTTTGGCGGTTGTTTTTTTTTTAAAGGCCTCAAGAAAATTCATCCGCATTGTAGTGCATAGCTCTCCTAAAGTACGCATTTTTGGTATGCAATTTTGCCTGCTGTACTTATTGTTTTGCAAGCAATTTTCCCTAATATGTTAAATGTTGTTCATTTCTGGGCACACTTCCTTTTAATATATGCATTTTTGCTCACTTTATTTGGTTGGAGAACTGCCTCACAAACATCAGAGAAGTGTGAATTTCGAAGGGTCGCTGTGTTTTGCTTTGCATATTGTGTTGGAAAGTGCACATTGGGTTGGTTTGCATTAAAATCCCCACCAAATCTCTCCCCCACCTCTCGCTCTGGCTCTTTGCCAAACATCTTGTTTGCCCTCTGTGTATTCAAACTGTGAAACTTCAGGCCTAAATCTCGAGTGTTTGTGTTTCAAAGTTGCGCAAAAGGGGTTTGTGCTGGGTGCTGAAAGGCATGCATCTTTGGGGTACAAAATCATGGCAATCGTGAAATCAATACATGCGAGGGTATGTGATTGCCTTCAAATGTTTTTAGATGTTCTAAGTGTTGTTTAGATGGTGTTACATTGTTCTCAAATGTTTTAAACATGCTTTTATTTTATCTTAAATGGTACCGTTTTAACCTTCTGTTACTTGGCACTCTGGGCTCCTTGGAGAGGAAGGGCGGGATACGAATGTGCCATACTTGCTTCCATACATCAGGTAAGGATTTTGCAGCTTCCACTGGATGCAATGATGACCACCGCCTTAGACGGTATGGAGACAGAAGGATCAGGCAAAATCATGGAGGACAGATCTATGAGAACCAGCTGTGATAGCTTAGAAGGGCCATAGCTCAATGGTGGAGCACTTGTTTTGCATGCAGAAGGTGCCAGCTTCAAACCCTGGTGTCTGCAGGTTGGGCTGAGGAAGACTGGAGAGCCACTGCCAGCCAGTGTTGACAATGTTAAGCAAGATGGACCGGTGGCCTGATTCGATATAAGGTAGCTTCCGCTCTATGTTCTTATGAGTGGGGCCTCCACCAACAGCAGCAGTCTACCTCAGATGCCAGGGACAAACAAAAAGGGTTGGCTGTCCTCTGCAGGTCCATGCTTCGAGCTTCCCGAGAGGATCTGTGTGCAAAACAGGATACTGGAGCCAGAGAAGGAGGGAGAAGGAATGTTTCTCGGTCAGCGACACCCCCACAATTTTATGAAGCTGGCAACAACTGGTGCTTGTGAGCCTCTTCGCATCTGGAGGGCTCAGTGGCGGCCAGAGACGGAGTGGAGGCCGAGGCAAATGAGCGGGGATGTTTAGCTTTCCACTTTTATTGTGGGCTGTCTGTAATGTTTTGACAGTGTCCTCGCGAAACCTGTTTTGTTACGAGAGGCCTGTGCGATAAGATTACGTCCTCCACTCCAGCCTGTATCCTTGTTCTTTAACCAAAAAAAGTGTTGGAAGCTGAGGGTTGCATGCAAGAAAATGAAAGTCTAGTCTCCCTGATGCCATAAAGATACGACTTTTTGTTCCGTCCCTTCCTCGTAACCCCGCGGTGTGTTTTTCTTAAGCCATTTGGACTTGGCAAGACTTAAGCTGTTAAGTTGTTTTCATAAACTGCCCTCCCTCCCAGTAGAAAGAAGCCTGCAAAATAATGTGCCATTTAGGCATCCATTTAACATCTTGCACTTCTAACCTGGACTTTCCTCAAGGAACTCATGACAGTTTGGAAAACTTCCTTTTTTCCCACCCCCACCTTGCTTTAGCACCACAACAGCCCTGTGAGGTGTGTGTGTGTGTGGCTGACAGATGGAGACTGGTCCAACGTCCTCCCATGTTCTTCAAGACTCAGTGGGGATTTGCACCCAGGTTTTTAAACTAGTCGGACTCTTTAAACTCTACCCACTGCATTGGCTCTCTCCATCGGGGTAGCCAGGTGAAGGGTCATCTCAGCAGCAGACCCCAGCTTTCCATAGAGAAGGTCCAAAGTTCAAATCTTGCCATCTCCAGGTAGGGCTGCCTCCTGCCTGAAACCCTCAAGAGCCACTGCTGCTGGTCAGTGTGGACGATACTGAGCTACATTGACCAAGAGCCAGATCTGGTATAAAGCAGCTTCCTCTGTTCTTAGGGGTGGAGCCTCCATATACCAAGGCAGTCAACCTCGGAGAACCAGATGGCAGGGAGAAGCAACTCAGGTATGCCGGCTAGGCTTGATTGTGGTTGTAATCCAGCAAAAGTTGACGAAGCTGTTTCTGGTCACCGAAAAACTATTCTTTCCTTCCAGTCATTGGCCCCAAATTTGGGTGCACCTATTGGACAGCGAGTTCCTCTGTGTCCTTGGCATCGACGGTGGCCTCAGTCTCGAGTCTGGCGTGTCTCAACAATTAAGGTGGTTAGCGTGGCGGCTGCAGAGAGAGCAAGGACACCGAGTTCTTGTGGCCAGTTAGTTGAGGGGAGCTGAGGCAGGTGGGCATGAGAGGCTGGGACTTGGTGGCAGTTCCAGCTTCTGATCTCCTCCCCGGTGTGAGCTTTGGCCTTGAGAACGCAGCCAGAGGGAAAGGGTGTGGGGCGGAGGGACTTGTCCGTTGTGGCTCTCTCAGTTTCTCATTATTTATGTATTTATTAATTTTATTATTTGATTTATATCCTGCCCTTCCTCCCAGCAGGAGCCCAGGGCGGCAAACAAAAGCAGTAAAAACACTTTAAAATATGATAAAAACAGACCTTAAAATACATTAAAACAAAATATCTTTAAAAACATTTTTAGAAAGCTCTCAAGTCATCTTTATAAAAAGTTAAAAACATATTGTTTTTTTAAAAGAAAACTTTAAAAAGCAATTCCAACACAGACTTTCCAATCAGTTTCACCTCTCCATATTTCTGCTTTTTTTAAAATCCTCATGAAAATTCTCCAGTATTTTAGTGCAACTTTCTTTTAATAAACACTGTTTTGACCAATGTGCATGTTTTTGCAAGGCATTTCTCATCATATAATGCATTTTGTGGGTTTTCACTCAGATATTCATTTTTCTGCACACTTTCCCCTAACATTTGCATTTTTGTAAACATTGTTCGGTTGGCGAACTGCTTTGCAAAATTAAGGAAGTGTGAATTTCAAAGGATGGCTGTGTTTCAGTTCTCAGATTGTTTCAGAAAGTGTCAATTTGATAGATTTGGCTTGAAATACAAACTGAATCTCAATTTTCCTCCACCCCCCATACACCCCCCCAAACGCTAATAGGGAGTGTGGGGTGAGGGGCGCCAGCCCTCCCCTTAGGCAGAAGGAGGTGGCTGCCTCAGATGGCAGATGTTTTTTTTTTAGCAGTGGCCGGATGTTGGAGACCTGGGTAGGGTGTGCCACTGGCCTTTGCTAGCCCGCTGCCCTGCGGTGCAATGGAAGATGGCATCTTCTCTTTTGCCTTGGGCAACAAAATGTGCCCTGCCAACACCGTGCCAATTGGGGCTCGCAGGAGCTTGGGTCAGTGAGCAGAGGAGGTGTCAGAAGGCAAAGGCAGAATAAAAGGTTCTGGAGTTTGGGCAGGCAGTCTCCTAGCTATCCACAGAATCCCAAAGCCTCCTTTGCATGGACACACGCCCTGAAACAACACCAGGATGTTGCAAAAGTGCAATTGGGGGTCTCT
This sequence comes from Rhineura floridana, assembly GCF_030035675.1. NCBI lineage: Eukaryota > Metazoa > Chordata > Lepidosauria > Squamata > Rhineuridae > Rhineura > Rhineura floridana. The sequence goes on along the minus strand of NC_084500.1, from coordinate 1,074,922 downwards.
CTCTCTCTAGACTTTTCCCTCGTGCAGGAATTTGCGTGTGGTGCCATCAGAGGCCCCTGGCAAGATATGCTGGATTGGGGGACAGGGCAGAAACTGCTTCCAAAGCTGGCAAGCGGAAGTGTCTATTTTGCCCCCTGCATGTTAAAACGCAAAAAGTGAGCAACATTTCTTGCCTGGCAGGTAAGAAATTTTGCTGTTTTGCTTTTGCTTCCTTGTAATTTTACCCTCTCTACCCCCAACAACAACAACAAAAAAATCTGGGAGGGAATAGAAAGAAAGAAAGTAAGAAAACACAAAATTATCCTTTCATTTCCCGTGGTAGGAAGACCTCCTCAGACCCATGCAAATACCGGCCGTCTTCTCCATCTCTGATGCACAACGGGGGGAGAGGGGAGGACAGGATCCAGTTATCTTGGCAGAAAGCAGGCCTTTCCCTGCCTTTCACTCTGGGCCATGCCTTCAGCTGCATGTGCGTTCCTGGGCAGGAGACAAACACTGATCTGTGTGGAGATTAGGGAGAGGAAGATGTTCAATTCAGTTTGCATTTCTAGCCGAATCCATCAAATTTGCACATTCCAAAGCAATATGAGAACTGGACCCTCGTCATCCTTAGAAATGCAAACTTATCTGAATGTTGCAATGCAGTTCACCAACCAAAAATGCACACATCAGGGGAAAGTGTGCATACAAATGAATATATGGGTAAAAATAGCATACAAAAATGCATTAGACGAGGGGGAATTGCTTCTACACTTGTGTTATCAAAATGTATTTATTAGGAGAAATTTGCACGAAAATGCTGCAGAATTTTCATGAGGATTTTGTTTTAAAATTCACCAATTGCTGCAGAAACGTGGAGAGCCAAATATAAGATTCGAGAAATGAGAAGCTGGCAAATCCTTCCATCCCTCGTGGGGCGCGTACAGCCCGGCTATCGTGGAATTGCTGTGGGCAGCCTCATATTTAACACCGTCCACATGCCCAGCCACAGGATGCAAACAAGAGGGTGCTTCTGCTGACAGGAGACCAGCAGGCGGTCGCTGCTTAAAGGAGATGTGCAGCTGCCCCGCCTCATTTCCCACTACGTAGCTTGTGCATGAGTGCACGCGTGCCACCCTCCTGCCTTGCGCATAGGCTTTGTCAGCTGACATGCCAGCCCCTAACCCTGACCCACAGACACAAGCTTCAAGCCTACCAGCCGCCCTTCCCAACCGCCTCTTGCCTGAGGAGCGCCATTATCTCAGGGCCATCAGTCCAGCAGAGGTGCTGGGCCATGTTCTGATTGGCCAGCCTCGAAGGGGTGCGAGTAGGAAGGGAGTCTCATAATCCTTCCCAGAGGGATGCAAGATGGATTATCGGTGTAATGTAAAATTGTGACAAAGGGATGCTAGTGGGGTCCCTATTAACACAGGAAAAGGTCTGCCTTTGCACTCTTTGGGGATGAGGTTCCCCACTCAGCCTAGTACAGAGGGGCGGCTGTGTTGGTGCAATGTCACAAACCCAGCACAGACTTTTGTAGCAGAGTAAAGGCTACAGACTTACCTTTGAGTAAATCCCACTGAACCCAATGGGGCTTACTTCTGAGCAGACATGCATTGGATTGTAGCCTAAATGAATTTTATGGCACCAGAAGCTTTTGTAAACTGTAACCCATCTTGTTTGCTGCACAAAAGGTGGGCATGCAGTTTTCTGAATGTTGCAAAGCAGTTATTTTCACGCACGTATTCATTTTTGTGGACATATGCATTTTTGTAAACATCGTTGGGTTGCATTGCAAAATTCAGGTAAGTGTGGCTTTCAAAGGCTGGCCGTGTTACGGTTCTCAGACTGCGTCAGAGATTTGATAGATTTGGCTTTCAATGTGAACTGAGCCAAATTTCTCTCCCAGCCTTAGTGCCAATATTACAGGAGGCATCTTTCCAAGTGCTTCTCTCTGCTTTGCCCTCCTTATGACTGGATGTTGAAATGCTTCTCCCTGCCCCCACCCCCTCCTTTGGTTTTGGGGAGTCCCAGCAAGCTCAGCTGACTTGGCACTGAAGATCTGCAAAGCCTTGTCTCAGCTGTGCTGGAGGGGGGGAAGGCCCAGCTGAGAGCCACCCCCTGGTATGTCTGCCACAGCCAACCGCTCTCACAAGCAGCAGGGGCCTCAGTTTCCCCCAAGGAGATCTGGGGAAGGCTCAGCATGAGCCTTCCTGCCAAAGAACCCACCCTTTGACCTGCTGTAAGTTCTGGAAAATTTGGGCTGGGGGCAGGGGGGGAATGTCTGGAGAAGGACGCACAGTCAGGATGGCCCAGGAGGAATTGCTACAGCATTGGGTTGGCAAGGGCACTTGAATTGCATCAGGGACTATGGCATCTGGAGATGTGTTGCTGCCTTCTCCAAATCAGACCATGCTCGCAGGCAGTATCTTTCCCGGTAGGGTTGCCAGGTTCAGGACTAAGACTGATCCTGTATCTTTAGGAGAAGAGAAAGTCAGCCAAGTGCAGGTGTTCTTGCAACTCTGTAATGGGAAAAACCACAAGGTGGAATTCTCCCTTCCCCCTGCACACCTTTTAAAGATAGAGAAGACCTCTCGGTGGCCAGGCCCAGTGTTTCGGTTCTCCACATTTCTACAGCAATGTGTGAAAATTCTTCAGCATTTTACTGTGGATTTCTCCTAAAGAAGCACATTTTTGAATGCAGTTCTAATTAACGTACACATTTTTGCAAGCTATTTCACCTGAGAGAATGCATTTCTTAAATGCAACCTTCAGTAATATGTTCATTTTTAAGTACAATTTTACCCAATATATGCATCTTTGTAGACGTTGTTTGCTTGGAGAGTGACATCACCAAATTCGGATAAGTGTGAATTTCGAAGGACGGCTGTATTTCGTTTCTCATATTGGTTTGGAAAGTGCAAATTTGATTGAGCTGGCTTGAAATGAGAACTCAATTGAATTTCTCCCCCAATCCTAGTTTTGTGTGCGCTTTTATATCCTGCCTAAAGGACTTTATTAAATAGGGAGGCGTATATAGCTGTGAAAGATCAATAAAATTGCCTTCTTTGTGCTCTGCTTGTGAGCATCCAGCCAGCCACTGTAGGTAACAGGATGTTGGCCGAGATGGACCCGTCTTAACCCAACGGGGATCGTCTTACGTTCTTATCTGCATGACCGGCTTTGTGTAGTTTAATGTTTCTTCCATTCCCCACAGGGATAAGGGAAAAATGTAAATGTAAATGTAAATTTAATTTTTAGGTCGCCTATCTGGCCGAAGCCACTCTAGGCGACGTACATATTAAATTTCAATAAAATACAATAATTACAATAAAATACAATATAATCAGCAGTAACAAAAATAACAACATATGCAGTACACAACAACAGGCATTCAGTATGTAATTAGCCCATCCTGGCAGTCCCAAAGGCCTGTCCAAACAGCCACGTTTTTAAGGCTCGGCGGAAGGTATCCAGGGAAGGGGCATGCCGAAGATCGAACGGGAGGGAATTCCAGAGAGTGGGGGCCGCCACCGAAAAAGCCCTCTCTCTAGTCCCCACCAACCTAGCTACTGTTGTTGGTGGGACTGAGAGAAGGCCCTGCGTGGCTGATCTTGTCGGGCAGCATAATTGGTGATGCTGGAGGTGCTCCTTCAGATAAACTGGGCCGAAAAGGGTTTTAAAGGTTAACACCAACACCTTGAATTGGGCCCGGAAAACTACTGGAAGCCAGTGTAGATTGAATAATACTGGCGTAATATGATCATGGCGACGACTGTTTGTAAGTAAACGAGCCGCCGCATTCTGTACCAGTTGAAGTTTCCGGACCGTTTTCAAGGGTAACCCCACGTAGAGCGCATTGCAGTAGTCTAATCGAGAGGTGACCAGGGCATGTACTACCAGTGGGAGCTGATGAACAGGGAGGTAGGGTTGCAGCCTACGTATGAGGTGTAATTGATACCAAGCTGCCCGGCTCACTGCCGAAATCTGAGCCTCCATGGACAGCCTGGAATCAAGAACAACCCCAAGGCTGCGGACCTGGTCCTTCAGGGGTAATTGTACCCCATTAAACCTCAGGTCAACAGGACCCAACTTTCCTCTGTCTCCCACAAGCAGCACCTCGGTCTTGTCAGGATTTAGCTTCAGCCTGTTCCTTCCCATCCATCCACTCACGGATTCCAAGCACTTGGACATGGTCTCCACAGCCAACTCTGGTGAGGACTTAAACGAGAGATAGAGCTGAGTGTCATCTGCATATTGGTGACACCGCAGCCCAAATCTCCTGATGATGGATCCCAGTGGCTTCATATAGATGTTGAATAGCATGGGAAAGAGGATAGAACCCTGTGGCACTCCACAAGTGAGAGGCCAAGGGTCTGAAACCTCATCCCCCAATGCCACCCGTTGGTGCCTGTCTGAAAAATAGGAACGAAGCCACTGTAAAACAGTGCCTCCTATTCCCAGTCCTTCCAGGCGATCCAACAGGATACCGTGGTCAACGGTATCAAAAGCCGCTGAAAGATCCAGGTGGACAAGAAAGGTGAATTCTCCCCTATCTAATGCCCTCCTCATATCATCCACCAGAGCGACCAAGGCTGTTTCAGTTCCATGTCCAGTCCTGAAACCCGATTGGTATGGATCAAGATAATCCATTTCATCCAAGTGTGCTGACAATTGGTCAGCCACCACTCGCTCAATGATCTTGCCCAAAAATGGCAAATTCGAAACTGGGCGAAAGTTGTTCAAAACTTGGGGATCCAAGGAGGACTTCTTTAAGATAGGCTTTATAATTGCCTCCTTGAGGGCCAGTGGCATCACACCCTCCGTTAAGGATGCGTTTACCACCGCCCTAATCCCTTCGCCCAGTTTCTCCTTGCAATTCACAAGGAGCCATGATGGGCAAGGATCAATCAGACAAGTGGTAGGCTTCACAGATGAAAGCACCTTGTCCACTTCCTCAGAAGGGCTTCCCCCCCATGCCTCAACCAAACCAGCAATTCCCAGCATTCTTTGGCAGATGCCATGACAGTTAGACAGGTATGAAACCGTCATACATTTATAGAATAGAAAGGAAGGGCATCTCAGCCTCTCATTTCATTTTGAACTTTTCGGTGCACACCTTGGTATTTGGGATTCACTTGAGCTTAGACCTGGGCACCTGTTTTTATTTTGAGCCATTATTTGTGTGGAGGGGGTCGATATCAAAGCATGAAGGTCTCTGGGCTTGTGCAAAGTGCCTCTCTCTCATTCCTGCATAACCAACTTGTCTGTCTGTCTCCAGGCATAAGTCATCCAGGGTCTCGGTGGGGGTGTAGACCCTTTACTTTTTGGGGAGTGGGGTCTCAGCCAGGTCCCTTTGTTTCCAGCATCGTACATGCCAATCAGCATGGAAGGGAACTGTTTTGATCACTGAGAAGCATCTTCTAACATGCCTCCTTGTCCTTCCTTGCTTATTGGAGCCGATCAGAGTGAGAAGACTCTTTTCAGTAGCTAACACTCCCCCCTTTCATGCTGATTGGCTCCCAGATGTCTGCTGTTGTGGGAGAAGGGTACAACTCAGTAGCCAAAAAGGGTGCATGTGGCTGTGACTATCATGAAGGGACCCTGCACTTCTAAATTGGCTACTACACTATTGGGCATGGGGGGGGGGAAACACTTCCTCCTTCCCATCCCAATTAAAATGACAAAAGACATAAACATTGCAGGGGAAACGCATGAGCAATGCCTCTTTCCAGCGAACCCTGACCCGCCCAAGCTTGGTCACATCCTTTGGGCAGAGGGTCAATTTACAAAATGCAATTTGCTGTGTCCCTGAAAACCCACACAGTCGGAGCAAAGCACTTGCGATAGTTAGTCTGTTTAGGAAAGAGTCTCTTTTCCACATCATTTTTGTTTTTCATACCAAGCCATGGAAAAATGGGGGCAGCGGCGGGGGGGGGGAGAGAAAAGAAGCATTTTCCAAAAGTTGATTCATTTTCTGGGCAAAGACATTGCTGATACAATTAAGCACCCTGATGCTGTCCAGTTCCCTCCCCCGCCCCAGTGATAACAGGGGGCAGGGGTTAGAGCAGGGCTTAATTAGACAGTATTTGCCTTCTGGTTCCCATGCTAGAGCTCTGGGAAAAATTAAATGCCTCTGAACATGTGAAGAGTGCTTTCCCCCCTCCATGGTCAATAAGTAAGCAAAACAAAGCCCGCAACAACTGAGCTTACGATCAGAAAGAGGAGGTTCTCTCCGTTTAAGGTCTTGCCATTTGTCATTTTTTTCCCAGTCATAAATCCAGTTCTCCACATTTTTGCAGCAATTGGCAATTTAAAAAACAAATCTGCATGAAAATTCTTCAGCGTTTTAGCGCAGGTTTCTCTCCGTTTCAGCCAACATACACGTTTTTGCAAACCATTTCTCCTCTGTAGTGCATTTTTGTATATTTTCATTCCTATGCACACTTCCCCCTAACATTTTTGTAAATACTGGTTGGGGAACTGCATTGCACAGTTGGGAGAAGTGCAAATTTCAAAGGATGGAAAGTGCAGATTTGCTAGATTTGCCCTGAAATGCAAACTGAATTGAATTTCTCGCATGGACACAAACACACAGAGAGAGAGAGAGAGAGAGAGCGCTCCTGCCTATTAAAAAGGATTAGTTAGCCCTGCTGGAGCAAGACTGAACATGAGAGAAGTTGCACCATGTTTCTCTTCTGTTCTGCACCAGTCTATAGCTTGCTCGGAGCCAGTGGGGCCCCTGCAGGCAGTGGTGGACTCCAGCTCCAACCAGTGGCAGTGCTGGCTGTTGGGGGTGATGGGAGTTGTCGCCCGACAACATCGAGGGGGCACCAGCTTGGCAAAGGCTGCTGGAGTAGGTGCTGGAGTTGGCCCCCACTTAGAGGTGGACGAAGCCGTCAATTTTGGTATCTCTGTTTTGCATTTTTCCAGTCTTAAATTCAGTTCTCCACATTTGTGCAGGAATTTGTGATTTTTTTTAACCCTCATGAACATTTGTAAGAATTGGAGTGCAAATTTCTCATAATAAGCACATTTTGTATTAGGTTTGGTTTGACCAATGCCTGCAAGCAGTTTCCCCAATATAATTTCATTGTTTGTGTCTTTATGGGTGCGTCCCCGTTTGTACATATTGTTTGCTTGCAGAACTGCATTGCAAAATTCAGAGGAGCAAATTTCAAAGGATAGCTGTGTTTCGATTTAGGCACTGGGTCAAGAAATGTGAAATAGGGGGGTTCTCGTTAAAAGGCAAATGAAATCAAATCTACTTCCCATCCCTCCACAAACATGGGCAGACCACGCACCTAGGAGGGTGTGTAGTAAAGTCTATTCCTCTCTGACCGATGGAGTCTGGAGTGGGCAGAGGGAGAAGACCGTGGATGGGAATCACACCTGTTGCAAGCGAGGGCCCTTTTCAGGTTTATCAAGCTGAGATCCTTTCACTACAAAGCCTGAGATGGAAACCTGGACTACAGGCATGCAAAGCATGCTCTCTGCCATTGAACTGTGGAGCCCTGTTGGTAACATACGAAGCAGCCATATTGGTCCAGCCTCTGGCCTGGTATTTGCCTATGTGGTCTGGCAAACTAGAGAAAGGTAAATCTCATGATCTGTTACCTGCTCCTTTTAAACTATATTAGGGGCTGCTGCCCCTGCGTGCTTTGCACACCAACCCCGCCACCTAACCCCAGGAATGAGGGCCCCATGTACCTCCCAATCACCTTGCCAGGCATTGCTATGCAGTCACCACCTACCTTTCCCACCGTGCCTGGGCCGTCTGGTACCATTGTATGCTGAAGCATCCACATTGTCGTTCACAGTTCCACCTGTCTGCGGCGAAGTAAACAACAGCATGGTGACTTCTTACATTTTTATGAATATACGTATGCGCGGGAGTGGCAGATGTGTGGGACTAGACTGTGGGGCCTCCCTGAAAGTACGCACCCCCTTTTCCCCTTTGGCAAGGAGAACCCCTTGGAGGAGCCCCTGAGAGGAACAGAGTATTTTTTTTAAAAATCCATATCAGCAGTATCTGCATTAGGGCAGCCAAAATGTCGCAAAAGGGCATGCACATTTCCGAGTTCTCCCCAGCTCTTCATCAAGCTAATTTGTAAACGAAGCTAGAGGGGTTAGGGATTTTTGGAGGGGGAATTGGCTGCAGTCTGCTGTTAGTCACAGTCCTAAGATGGAATGTGGGAGGAGGCAGCAGAGATTCAAATGAGGCTCCATTAGCTGCTGTGTAGGCTTCAGGCTGCATCCAAGGACTGTCGATAAGAAGGGTTATAAAATCATCTCTCTCTCTCTCTCTCATGCGCAGACACACAGATTTCTGAAAATATAAAACCCAGCTGTTACCCAGATCTGTCTCCATCCTTTAGAGGGAGAGAAAAACAACTTAATGGTGCCTTATCTGAGCATGTGCAGAGTGCTTCTACATAGGAAGCTGCCTTATACCGACTCCCCCCTCCATTTACCCCAGTGTCTGATTGACTCTGGCTGGCAGTTGCTCTCCAGGGTGACAGGCAGGGAAAGGCCTTTCACACCAGCTCCTGCCAGGTCCTTTTCAAAGTAGAGATGCTGGGGGTTGAACCCTGGGGCCTTCTGGGAGCAAAGAAGAGACCTTACCCCGGTGACAGCTGGTGCCCACTGGGATTGGTGGGGCAGAAGACAGGGAGGCCAACAGCAGGTGGCGCCAGGGCCAACTGATTTTACCCCATCCTCATCCTTGCTGAGTTCTGCAAGGGCAAACCTGCAACTAAGGAAGAGGAGGTTGCTTGCAGCCAGATTGGTGGGGGCTGGCAGACGGAGGTTGGTCTGGCACTGCCCCAGTGCCCTCTAATGCGCCAGCCTTCCCTGAGCTACAAGCCTTCCCTGGTCCCAGATGCTCCTCTAATGCACCAGCACCCGCATCCTACCCGGCCAGATCAATGGGGGCTGCCAGCCTCATATGTGCTGGCAGAGCCATCTCTTGCAAGGCTTTGCTAGCTGCGTTCGTTCCTCTGTCGTTGCAAAATGTCCAGATGCTCCCCCAACACTTTGCTCCCTGGGCTGATGTGTTTAGACTGAAAAGGCAGCAAGACATACGTTGAACAATAAACACAAATAAATCTCACAGGCAGTCTGTGACACGCACGCACACCAGCCGGGTCCTGACTCGCCAACTCTCCCAGATGCAGCCGCCTCGCTTCCTGGAACGGTTCCCGCCACTTCTTGAGTGACATTGCACCAGAAGGGTGTGTGTCTGTGTCTATGTGCTGCGACATCACAATTTTCTGTGCATTTCCTGAAGGCCTGGCAAAGCTGCACTTGAACAGGGCAATGCCGTGTGTCGTCATTTCAGGGAAATTCAAGAGGAACACTTTGGGGAGAGGTTGGAGAAGGGTCTCCCCCCCTCCCTTCCATTGAAGCCCCCGATCTTCAATGCTCTCTTGGCCTTTCTGAAACTAGGCTCTTCAGCAGACGGGGCCTGTTATGGCGTGGCCCCCAAGAGGCCAAGTCCCAAGCCTTTTGCACTGGGCTCTGGACCTTCTGCCCCTTCACCCACACCCTTTTACACCATGGCTTTTATGTTGCGTACAAGGTGACTGGGTGTCCTGCAAGGCCTTGTGGCCAGGGAAGCCTCAGCCACCTGCCATCCGAATTTGCCAAGCAGCACCTTTCTCTCGTGGCCCCCTGAGTCTTTTAAGTGCTGAGGAAAACCTCTAGCGACCAAGGAAGCTGCCTTGAACTGCGCCAGACTTTTGGTCCGTCTAGCTCAGTAGTGCCTACCTAGCAGGTCTTCCAGGATCCCGGGCAGGGGACTTTACCAGCCCTACTTGGATATGCGGCTGGGAATTGCACCTGGGCCCTTCTGCATACAAGGCAGATGTTCCGCCACTGAGCCGTGCCCTCCCCTGCGCTGAAGACGTGCTGTGGAAAGCGGGAGAGCTGCTTTTGGTTTGCCTCTCCTTCTTCCCAATAATGTGTGGTTTGGCTTATTGATCTGAGGGCTGTGGGGTTGGCTTTTTTACTTTTTCGGTTGACTTTTCACATGCTCTTCGTCTTCTGGTGAAGAGCAGATGAGAAATACAAATGATGAGGGTGGCGGCAGGGAGTCAATGGCCTTCCCCTGTAGACCGTCTCCGGTATTTTGCAGACATCTTGCACTGTCCCTTATGCTAGACTTCTGCCTGATCCTGGAGTCTGTCTACCAGTCCTGCTAATTCATCTTGCTATCCTTTTGGTTCTCTTCTGACTTTGGAAACTGGGTCTCTGTTTTCCAGCACACCATGAACTCTTGGACAATAAAATAGCTTTTTGGCATTTAATGCTAAAAACGTGCTCTCTGTGTTGTAAGTTGAGATGCACGCTGAAGGTAATATTTCAAAAAATTCTTGCCTGAATGCAAGCCCAACATAGCCCTCTTCTCAATCTCTACCCCCTTCCAAGGGACTTTCATGTGTATTGCTCACCAGTAGGCATGAGGGAGAGATTTGGTTCAGTTTGCATTTAAAGGCATTCGAATTTATTCATTTATTCAGTTTGCATTTAATTCTCACTTCCTGAAACAAAAAATGAGGTGAAACACAGCCCTCCATCGAAATTTGCACCTCTCTGAATTTTGCAAGGCAGTTTTTCAGCCAAGTAATGTGTACAAAAATGTCATATTGGGAATTGTGTACCTAAAAGTGCATATATTAGAACAAATAATATTTTAAAGGCATTACATTAGAGGAAAGTGCTTGCCCAAATGTGTATATAAGATCACCTTGCCTACCAACATGTGACTGTTCAGAGAAATTTGCGCTTGCATGAATTTTCATGAGGACTTGGAGGGGGGAAGAAGTCCTCAAACTGAAGTGGAGAACTGGACTTGAGTTTGAAAAAAATGAGAATTTTAATTAACAAAATGTGTATACTGCTTGATTGTAAGAAAACCTCAAAGTAGTTTACAAGAAACATTTTACATTATCAGTAAAAACAGTTTTAAAGAATTGGGTGGAGGTGGGTGAACTCCTTGTTTGCTTAAGACAAAATGTGCACCTTTATTTCTTTGAAGAGAGTACAGTTCCCCTGCAAATTGGAGGCCTTAGTTCCTTCACCCAGGTGACGACTAAATTAAAGCAAGCAAGCAATAAGGGGTTATCCTAGGTAAGCCCGAGCTGTCCAGGCTTTTTAGTTGAGAAACAACTGCAATTCTAACACACCTACCTTGGAGTCAGCTCCCCATTGGGACTTACGTCTGAGTAAACATGTACAGGAATCTGTTGAAGAGGCAGTGATCCTATCGCCCTACTTTGTCAACCTGCTGTCTTCCAAATGTTGTTGGACTACAACTCCCATCAACCCCTGCCTGCTGTGCATACTGACTTAGAAGTACAATCGCTTGGGGGATTTCAGTCCAAATTGATGAGCTCCGTACCTCACAGACTAACCTGCAGATTAGAAATGCGGAGACATCCACGTGAAACTCGCCAAAGCCGCCTTCCACTGTCACCATGAAACTCTGTGAAAGCACATTTTCAAGCCTGGCGTAGTTCGTATCTCCTGGGGATGATCCATCCATGAATTCACTTGGTGCTGCTGCTGATGGTGAATTTTGATATTGCTCTTGGGTTTCCCGCTATATTATGAATGTAGTAATGACATTATGAAATTATGAACATCTTCTCGTCGGATGAATGATTCAGATGGGGCCATCTCCAACCTGTTTTGGTTTGGTTTTATTTGACTACTGTAATGTGACTTTATGTATTGTGTGTGATGTGAAAAACAATAAGCTTATTTAAAAATGGCACAGTGCAGTGTCGATTTATATGTGGCTATTATTAAAAGTTGAAGATTGACTAGGGTGAAACAGGCTTGGGAATGAACAAACACGTGTAAATGTGACGCAGTTCAGACACAGATTCATTTATTGCTTCTTAGCAGTACATCCCATTGAGTTCAGTGGAGCTCCCTTTGAAATAAGTATGCATCGGACTGAGCTGTAAATTGGAGGCGAGGTGAGGCATTTATAAAACTATGGATTATGAATGGCGTGGCGAGAACTCTGAGCTGGGCCATCCAGCGAGGTTGGTTGATTTATTTAAACAGAACATCTATATCCCATTTATGAAGTGATATCCCACATATGTGGTGCACATAAATTCACCTGGCACATGTGCAAGAAAAAAAGACTCTTTAATTCAGGGGTACAGGCCTGACCTGTAGCTCGGTCAAGGTCAGTCCCCCCTCAAACTTGTACTCTGCCCATGCTCAAGCCTTCTCCCTCCAGTTAATTTCTCTGGTATGAAAAAAGAATAGATCCTGGTGCTAAAAGGGTGTCAGGAGGGCAGACCCCTGGTCCGCATGTGAGCTTTGGGCTGCATTTGACTTCTGGCCCTCTTTTTCACATGTGCCTCCTCTGCAGAGAGAGAGAGGGAGGGGCTCGTGCAGACCCTGGGCAAAGGCAGAGGGGAGCTGGCTTGCAGCCACTGACAATTTTGGAAGGAAACAAAAGATTGTCTTTTGTTTTGCTTTTGCGAATGAGACACACAAATGAAGATCCAGCGAAGCCAGTTGTGGGGGGATGGCAGTCGCTGCTCCAGCCGGATACTTGGGCAAATGGGAGCCTCAGCGCCATCTACTGGCCCAGGGTGATGTGTAGGGCACAGCTTGTCGCTGGTTTCCTGGGGGCAGCAGAAGACCTCGCCGCTCTGCCTTGCAGGGTTAGGTGCAGCTGATGGCTGTTATTTGGGGGGTGAGCACAGAGGGGTCCCGCGCTGGCTGGCATTATTTGGCTCAGCACAGGCCTGCAAAACGAGGGAACGGGTCAAACGGGGTGATATTTGGGCTCCTCCCTGCCCTTTTCTCCTCCCCTGCCCCCCTCTGTCTTGTGTCTGTGTTTATTCCACCCTCCTCCTCCTCCTCCTCTTCCCACTATCTTCCTTCGGCAAAGTCTCCAGCCTGTTTTCCCAATCTGCTCTGGCTCGTGTGCCTTGGGGATTCTGGCTTGGGTTGACTTCACATTGGGCTGCACTCCAGGAGCCAATTAAGCTGGAATGCTGGAGATTTAAACCAGTGCTAGTCCCATTTGGGACTGGAGAGGCAGGAAAGCTGGCTGGAAGAGTATTTGAGATGTGGGGGGGGGGAGAGAGAAAATGCCAACTGCGACAGTTTCACTGATCTGCAAATCAGATGCCTGTTTCCTTCGTTGGTTTCCAGATGTTTTTCGCCGCGCTGTCTAGCAGATGTTCCGGTGGTAGCACTTAGTCAGCCCTAACCCTTGCATGCGCCTCAGTGGGCTTCGGGGAGCAGCCTGTCATTGCCTTCCCTTTTGGTGGGTGGGCATTTTCCTCCTCAGATCCTGAGCAACAGCTGACAAAACAAAGCATTGCCTGCCCCCCTCCTGCTAGCCACTGGCTATAAGGAACGGGCTTCTGGTGTCTTGCCTGGAGGGGTGGGCGAGACATTAGATTCAGTTCTTGTTTCAAGCCGAATTTATCAAATTCACGCTTTCCTAAACAGTATGAGAACCGAAACTCACAGCCTCCCTTTGAAATTCTCACGTATTTGAATTTTGCGACGCAGTTCGCCAACCGAACAATATTTACAAAAAGTCGTATGTTAGGGGAAAGTGTGCATAAAAATGAATATATGCAGGGAATCAAGATATAAAAATGTGTTCTGTGTTGAGAAATGGCTTGCAAAAATGTGTGCATGAGTAACAAACTGCCTACAAAGATTTGTTTTATTATGAGAAATTCGCTCTGAAAGGCTAAAGAATTTTCATGAGGATTTTTAAAAACAAAAAATCATAGGAAAAATGGGAAACGGACAGATCTTTCCATCCGTACTTGCCTGCTGCTCTGGGGAAACTTGCCATTGATGGACTGTTGGCCAGAGGCAGGGGGCAGTTCTCTGGGGTGTGTAGGAGGGACACAGCAGAAATGGTGGAACTGCCGTGCGTGTAGCAGTGGGGGATGGAGACGCTCAGGTCCAGTAGCTGAAGGTGGCTCTCTAGGCAGGGAATGGGTGAGAAATTCCATTCCGTTTGCATTTCAAGACGAATCTATGAAACGCTCACTTTCCAAAACAACATGAGAAGCGAAATTCAGCCATCTCCCCATCTCCAGACCACCCCTTCCTCCATCTGGAGCAAAAACCAAATCGAGGGTGTGCCCTGCACTATGCGTCAGGCCGGTGACAACTTGAGACAGCCCCATGGTTGTCATGGAGGCCATGAAACCCCGAACTGGAACACTAGAGGCAGCCTCAGCATGGACATTGAAATCACTCCGGACTATCGTTCTGGGCTCCTCCAATACCACAGCCAGGATGGTCTCCACCTGCTCAGTTAGAGAAGCTGCTGGGCAGCCGGGTGGACGGTACACCAGCAGCAACCCTAATTGACTGTCTCCCAACACCAGGGGCAGGCCCTCACAGCCAGCTCCAAGACAGAGTGGTTTCCTGGTGACAGAGATGGAAGTTCTGTAGACCACAGCAACTCCTCCCCCCCATCCCTGCAGCCTGTGCTGATGTTGCACTGAGTATCCAAGTGGGCAAATTTGGGTCAGATCACCTCCTCCCAGCTCACCCACCCAGGGCTCAGTAATGCACACCATCTAATCATGGATGAGTGTGGTCTTATTGTGTACCAATCTGACATTAAACAACAACACACACAGGCCAGTAGGCACAGCAGATGAGCAACGAGGAACCCATCCATGAGAGGAGTGGGAGGGAGGAACAAGGGGTAGATAGCCCCGCCCTCGTCTTCTGTGGTAGTTCACCACCTCCCCATGGCCATACCTCCTCTACCCACGATCACTAGAATTGGGGTGGCACCACCCATGTTCCTCCTTACTTAGACTCTTCCTAAATACCTAATACTGACCCAACAAGAGCCCACCAACAAAACCTACCCAAGCTAGTTATCCCAGTAGGCCTCTGAGAGAACAGCCAGACCCATTCAATATCTACCGACCACGGATGAATGGAAGGCTGAGTGGACCTCGACCCCTTTTATTCGACTTCCTCCTTCCGTTGGAATCGGACTCCGGCCATGAGCAGAGCTTCGACTGCGTTACCGCCCCTTACCACTCTGCGCTACGGAGGATCTATGCAAAATTCTGCAAAATGTGTACATGAGTCAAAATTGTATGCGAAATGTGATTTATTAGGAGAAATGTGCACTAAAGCGCTGAAGAATTTTCATGAGGCCTTTTTTTAAAAAATCACAAATTGCTGCAGAAATCCGGGAAACAGAACTTTAGACTGGAAGAATGAGAATGGGGGAGACCCTTCTGTCCCTACTCCAGGCCTGTTTGCCTGGCCATCTGGACACGTGGGCTTCAGCGCGCAGGATGGGAGGGAGCCGGGTCAGTTCATTGTCCTCCTATTCTGCTTCCACTGCTGGTGCTGTGCTGGTGCTGAGAGATCGGCCCAGAAGCCCCTGGGCACGCCAAGGCCACCTTCGCCATAACCTCACTATTTCTCAGAATTTCTGAGATAACGTGTGCAAAATTGCTTTTGGTTGTCCAAGAAAGGGTCACAGAAATGCTTTGAGATGTGCTATCGTTTTTTATAAAGTGCTACATGTGAAAATGAAAGACAGTGTGGTGTAGTGGTTATAATGCTGAACTGGGACCTGGGAGACCAGGGTTCAAATCCCCACTTGGCCATGAAGCTCGGTGGGTGACCTTGGGCCAGTCACCGTCTCTCAGCCTAACCTACTTCACAGGGTTGTTGTGCAGTTTAAATCAGGAGGGGGAAAAGCATGTATCCCACCTTGAGATGCTGCTGCTGCTAGAACAAAATACCCTTGTGCGCAAGTGTGTGTGTGTGAGGAGTGTTTGTATGCCATATTTGGCATGTCTCCCTCCCTCCCTGGGTCATGACTTTGATTTGGGGATTGTCTGGGGTTTTGCTGGCAATCTGCAACTTGACTCACTAGCCCGAGCTGTCTTAAATGGACCTGCTTTGGCCTGATCCGTCACAGGCTCTTCTTACGTTCGTAGAGGTTAGACTGTTTCTTCACCACCTGTCAGGCTGGTGGCGCTACAGAAATGTTAAGAGCTGCCTAAGACTCTTTCCTCACTTGGCCTCTGCCATCTCTCAGGACCTTCATATTGTTCAGGCGGAAACGATTAGCAAATAACATTTCTGCAGCTCCATCAGCCTGATAGGTGGCTTGAGCGACAGGACGAGGGATGGGCGAGCATTTTGATTCAGTTCACGTTTCAAGCCGAATTTATGAAATTCATATTTACTAAAACGCAGCCATCCTCTGAAATTCTCAGTCATTCAAATTTTGCAGTGCAGTTTGTGATCTAAACATTGTTTACGAACATGCATATGTTGGGGAAAGTGTGAGTGAAAATAATATGCAAAATGCATTATGTTCGGGGAAATTGCCTGCAAAAATGTGGACATTATTCAAAACTGCCGACAAAAATGTGTTTTTTGGGAGAAATTTGCACTAAAATGCTGGAGGATTTTCTTTTTTAAAAAATTCTATATTACTACAGAAACGCAGAGAACTGAATTTAAGTTAAATTTAACCAACATTGGTTGGTTGGCAAACTGCATTGCAAAATTCAGAAAAGTGTAAATTTGGAAGGAGGGCTATGTTCTCAGATTGTTTCGGAAAGTGCAGATGTGATAGATTCAGCTTGAAATGTGAACTGGATCGAAATTATAGCCCATCCCTAATATATCTATAAATGCTTTTCCCTTGCACCCCATCACCATCTATCTGGACCGCAAATGTGGCTGGGTGGGTGTCACTACTCTTCTGTAAGTACAACCAGATCTGCACTAGATTGACTTTTAAAAAAAGACTCCATCTTGTTAACAGAAGAGAAATTTTTAAAATATTCTATCTTGTTAACAGAAGAGATGTTAAGAGAAAAGACATTGATTTACGAGCAGCTGGTTTCCCTTTGTATATAACCAAAGGATCATCACATCATGTGGCCTGCCTGCAATGAGAGACGGGGAACATCTGTGCCTCTCCAGATGTGACTGGACTCCAACTCCCAGTGGCCAGTGTGGCCAATGGTCAGGGACAATGGTGATGGGAGCTGGGAGCTCAGTGCCATCCAGAAGGCCACAGGCTCCCCATTCCTGGCCTGGGAGGTCAAGAAGCCCATAGTCCAGTCCATGGAAGCTGTTGGCAAATTCTTAAGATAACTGGTCCACAGGTTGTCTGTTGGATGACATGACTGCTGCAAATGAAAGACACTTGCAGTTTTCCTGAAAAGCAGAATTTAAAAAAAATTGAAAAAGAAGAAAGAGTAGATTTGGGAGGGGCCGTAGCTCAATGGTATAATCAAAGAATCGTAGAGTTGGAAGGGGCCTGTAAGGCCATCGAGCCCAACCCCCTGCTCAATGCTGGAATCCAACTTAAAGCATCCCCGACAGGTGGCTGTCCAGCTGCCTCTGGCATGCCTCCAGTGTTGGAGAACCCACCACCTCCCTAGATCATTGGTTCCATTGGTGTATCTCTCTAGCAATTAGGAAATTTTCCCTGATGTCCAGTCGAAATCTGGCTTCTTGCCACTTGAGCCCATTATTCTGTGTCCTGCACTCTGGGATGATCGAGAAGAGATCCCGGCCCTCCTCTGTGTGGCAACCTTTCAAGTACTTGAAGAGTGCTATCCTATCTCCCCTCAGTCTTCTCCTCTCTTTTGGCGAAGGGTGGGCAATTAACAACAACAACAACAACAACACAACAACAACAACAACAACAATGCCTCTTGCTTGGCTGGATGGAGGATAGAGAGGTGCGTGAGTGCAATCGTAGAGTCTAGCCTATTGTACAAAGGTAAAATTCACATTAATTGCACCGTCAACTTTTGCCTCTGGCCCCACCACTGGCATGTGGCCCCTGGGAATTTGCCCAAAAGGGAATGCGGCCCTCAGGCTGAAAAAGGTTTCTGGTCCCTGCTTTAATGAGAGGAAAGCACTCTGCATGTGTTCAGAGGTAGTCTCTTTCTTGCCACTGCACCACACAGACTGGGGTAGGCATTGCAAGTGGGTTGTGGGGCTGAGACTTTGTGATCCTGCCTCAAGTGAAGGTCTATGGGTTGATGTGCCTCAAGGGGCTTAGGCCAGCCCTCAGACAACCCATTTCCTCATTTCCAGCTGAGAGTCTTTCATCCCCCACCCCCCACATACCAAGAGCTTTTTGGCCCCAAAGAGGCCGTCTGCAATCAAGCGGTTGAAAAAAGGTCAGCTCTGTTGTTTGACTCCCAAGGCAAAACATGTGAAACTTAAACACCAGTGTTTATTTATGAGGAAAGAAGCAATAAAGGCCTCCTCGTGGTTGGTGCGGGGGAAGGAGCCGTGTAGGGCAGAGTTGCACAATCTGCACTGAGGGTCAGATGCAACCCAGGATCCCGCCTGGCAGCGCCAAGGGTCTGTCAGAGGGCTGGAGCACCAAGTGAGTTGCTGACATAGGCCAGAGGTGGAGTATGTGTGTGTGAGAGAGACAGAGAGCACGCATGCATGTGTGTGTGTCCCAGTGGGGTGTCTACTTTAAATCGCTGTGCTGGTGTAAAACAGAGTGGGTGCAAGGGTGGCCTTGCCAGCAAGAATGCCTTGGCTCACTCTGGACTAGTGCCATGCAAAATCACTAGCAGAGGCCGCTGGTGCTCCTTGGGACAGGAGGGGCGGAATGCAAGGAGCCCAACAGGAGGAGGAGGAGGAGCAGAGCCAACGAGAGGCGGAGCCAACTCATTCGAGTTCTGTCCCCATCTTCTTTCTCCCTGCTGAGCCCTACAAGGGGCAGCACAGACACTTCAGGAGAACGAAGCAGCCATGCCACGTGCCACCTGAATGAAGATGCTGATGGTTCATGGACCACAATTTGAGAACTCCTGGTCCATACCATTGATGGAAGGTCCCAAAGTGCCCCACCTTAGAAGTATACAGCTAAAAATTACTGGAATATTTATTCCTCTTTATGTATCCTGAAAACTAGCAGACCACTATTGTTCCTTGTTTTATGTTTTCATTGTTCCTTGTGCATCAGTGGTATGCAGCTGTGGTGGGAACCTCCAGCCCACAGGCCTAACTGGGCCCAACAAGGCTCCTAATTTGGTCCACGATGCCATTTCCCCCCAAACCACGCCTACCTCATATGTGACGTCCAGTGTTGGCCGCAAAAGACATGACTGCAAAGGAACAACTGAGAACTTTTAAATGCACTCCTGATTGACACCGTCAGTGAGCCTTGCTTGCCAAGGAACAATCAGCTGATCATTACTGACAGACAGCCCTTTTGAAGCTGTCTTTTTGAAGGCATGGTTTAGATCCAGACAGCACCTGCAAATAGACAGCTTTATGGAGGAAAAATGTCAGTTTGCGGGTTCAGTTTGAATCCAAAGCTCATCTGAAAATGGACAAAGCAGAGCTTGCTATCAACACCAATCAGCTGATCGGTGTCAACAGTGAGACCCCTTGAATGGTTGCTGTCGGCACTAATCATCTGAGCACCTTTGAAGTCGTCACCTGACATTATAATAATCACATCAGGTGGCTGTCATCAAGCGATACATTTTTGAAGCAGCTGTTTGTAAAACATGAACATAAAATTGAAGACTTTTTTTAAGGCAAAAAATAACCTATGGAAGATTTATGCACGTTTGTGTCTAGTAACACCCCCAGATGGCAGGAAGACAGGAGTGAGGAAGATGTGAAGGCTAAGGGTGCAGAAACTCTCCCAATGCCTCTCGCTGCTTTTGTAGAGAAGAGGACCATAGAATCATAGAATGGAAGAGTTGGAAGGGGACTCTTAAGGCCATCGAGTCCAACCCCCTGCTCAATGTAGGAATCTAGCTGAAAACATCCCTGGCAGGTGCAGCTGCCTGTTGAAGGCCTCCAGTGTTGGAGAGCTCACCACCTCCTGAGGTCATTGGTTCCATTGTCGTACCATAGGACGTTTTTCCTGATGTTCAGTCAACATCTGAGTTTCCCCTTCATCACTGGGTCTGAGCCATTCTGACTTTCGTTTCTTTTGCAGGGGTCCCGGGTGCTGGAGTTGGAGTGGGAGTTCCCGGGCGAGGCTACTACCCAGGTAAGGGCTCAACACCACCAGCAGAGTGCATTAGAGAGAGGGGGGCTCTGCGTGTTTCTGTTACGGCCCAAGAACCACCTCCGCATGCAGTCCTGGCTCATTGAAGGTGACCAGGCGAGTGGCTGTTTACAAGCCCGAACTATGTCCCATTGAACATGCCCTACCGATCTGGCTATAGGAAGGAAGGAGGCTGTCCCGTTTGTCCTTCTCAGGGCTAAAAGAAGTTTTTAATGGGTCATCTTGTCTCATGGAATGGTATCCACCTAAAATGTCCATTACAAAGTACATCTGCTGCCTGCGACAGCTGTGATCTTGTTGGACTTGTGATTTATCTCAAGAGTAAACTGAGGTTTTCCTGTCCCCCACAGGAGCTGGCATTGGCGGTCTGGGAGGTCTGGGCGCTGGAGTGGGTGGAGCAGGTGAGTCCTCGGTTGAAGAGCTTCTCCCCATGTGTAGCTAGTTTCTCTCTATTGGGCTGGGGCAGACAAGCGCCACTGTGGACCACAGACACGTTCTCCCTCCTCTGTTACTCTCATTCAGGAGCAGGCAACATGGTGCCCTCCAGATCTTGCTGGGCTACCAAATTCTTTGAATGTGGAAGATTCCCTGTTCAATTTCCACTGTCTCCTTGAGGGTCTTTGTTGGGCTTTCTTAACAGATACATCAAAATAAACCTCCAGATATTGTTGGTTCCCAACTCCCAGCAGCCAGCAGGGCCAATGGTCAGAGCTGATGAGGGTTGGAGTCCAGCAGCATCTGGAGTAAGGATGGAAGAGAAATTTGATTCAGTTTGCATTAAAGGCTGAATTTATTAAATTTGCACTTTGTTTATTTATTTTATTATTTGATTTATGTCCCCCCCTTCCTCCCAGCAAGAGCCCAAAACAAGAGGGCCAAAAGACTGACATTCACACTTATCTGAATTTTGCAGTGCACTTCTTCAACCAGACACAGCTGACAAAAATGCACTTATTAAGAGAGAATGAGCTTAAAAATGAATATATTAATGAACCTAATATAATGCTGTATATATTAGGAGAAAATGCTTGCAACAATGTGTACAAAATGCTGACAAAAATGTATGTATTAGGAATAAATGCTGAAGAATATGCATGAGTTAAGTTCTCCACATTTCTGCAGCAATTTGACTTTTTTTAAAACAAAAAATTCCTATGACAATTCTCCAGCATGCAGTTTTGACTCATGTACACACTTTTGCAAGCAATTTCTCCTAACATAATGCATGTTTTGATGTTGTTTTCACACCTATATTCATTTTTATGCCTGCTTTCCCGACTACATGCATTTTTGTAAACATTGGTTGGCAAACTGCGCAGCAAAATTCAGGTAAGTGCGAATTTGGAAGGACAGCTCTCTTTCAAATCTCATGTTGTTTCAGAAAGTGCAAATTGGATAAATTTGGGTTTAAATGCAAATTGAATCAAATTTCTCATTCATTCCTAGATGCATTATTCCAGGGAATTGTGGGGGAAGCCAACAGTGGGGTCCTCTGCCCCCCATGGATAATTATTATTAAAGATTCATTAATATTAATCAATAACATTACAAATTACTACTATGCATTAGTTTTATTTTATTTATTCCATTTGTTTATCATTGATAATTAGGAATTTGCATTTATTTATTCCGTTGTTTTCAGTATTTATGGGCCGCCATTCAGGGCCACTCGCTACAATTTTTGGCAATCACGTTAGACAGAGATAAAAGCCTAATCAAAAACAGACAGACGCATCTAAAAATATCACTGCAACAGCCGCAGGAAAAGAGGATCAGCAAACTAAAGCAGTACGAATATGAAAACAGGCAGCAAAGATAGCCAATTTGAAGGCGGAAAATGCAACCGCAGATGGACCCTGACTATAAATAGCAAAAGTGGGTTGGAACTACGGGGAAGAAAGTCTTTAAGGTCCTTTTTGCCGTCTTCAGTGCAGGGGTCAAAAGAGGCTGTCTCATGAGGGAGTTCCACAGAAGGGGGCCACTGATGAAAAGGTCCTGTCTCTATTAATGCCCAACAAGCTATTCAGTATTTCTCTAGTGCTGAGGTAGTGAATTTCGGACCTGGATGCTGAATGTGGCCCTCCACGTGTGTCTGGCCCTTGGGTTGTTCAGGAGACCCAGTCAGGGCCTATGCACACCATGCCAAATTCTGGCCTATGCAACAACTTTCATTGGATCTTTCAATTCTGGCTCAATTTGCTCAGCAGCAACACAGTGGAAGTAAGAAGTGAAGCATGCCCATAGAGAAATCACAGGCTCAGAACTGTCAGTGAGATGAATACACAGGTTTACTGATGAACAAAGCTTAACGGTAGCAAGAAGCAATGAGTTCAGCACTGCACTGGCTTGCAGCACAGTGGTGGCGGGTGGCTCCGTGTCCATGAGCCTATCAGTTCAGCTTCTTGGACAGCTTCTGGAAAGTTCGGATGAAAGCCCAGAACGGATTCCACTGCCCCACTGACATGGAACCACCATCTGCCACTGCTGCAAAAATATTTTATGCTTTCACTTTTGCTATGTCTTCACACAGCTGTTTACTCTAACGCCTTATCAGGTTGCCAGGGATGCATATTCCTCTTGCTGCAACAGTGGAAACTTGTGGGCAAAAGTGGCAAGTAACTTCAGCCAGGATTGGCACAAACTGAGCCAAAGTGCCATCCGTCGTTTGTGCTCACAGCAGTTTAGAGAAAATAAAGACAGTCTCGAAGAACAATAATGTAAACACAGCATATCACCGAAGTTATACTCTCGCTGCTACGTAACACCAACCACGCAACGAGGAACAATTCATTTTTAAAACAAAAAACAAGCAAAAAGCACCCAAAAGTCAGCATAAAACCTACCAATAAGCAGGTCAATTAACAATATTTAGTATATGTTTTGGAGGTTGCTTTATATTGTATCAAATTTCTGTATTTTATACTGTACATTGATTTGAGGGTTTTTCTCTCTTTTTTGGTATTGATTTGTGTGTTTTATATATGGTTTTTGTTATTTTGCATGGTGCTGGACCTGTCCCTTGCATAATTTCCCAGAAATTTAAGTTTGATTATATTTGACTTTCATCTTCTGTACATCGCATTGAGATTCCTTGATTAAGTGATTAAGAAATGTAATAATAATGATAATGTTCAGTACCTTCCCTTGTCTTTGGTGGAGCATTTTTGGGCTTGGCAGAGTTGAACAGAGTATTACTTCCACTTTTTTTCATGTTCACAGTGAAATGTTTCTTGAGTTCTGCTTTGGGCAGATGCCCTGATGTGGATGGATGCCCATTTCAAAATGGCTTGTGGCTGGTGTGCTGGCTGGGGGAGGTGCAGATGCTTCTCCTGAGATTTGAGCTCATCTAACTGAACCAGACATTTCCCTTTCTCCACAGGATTTGGTGCAGGAGCAAAACCTCCCAAACCAGGTGAGTGCCCTGATCCATTTCCCCTGGTGCTCTTTGCGACTACGGCTTGGGATGAACTAGTTTGGTTTAATGAAGCTCGCTGAATTCATTCCAAAATCTCTGAGTTGCCCCTGAACATTGTTCCCGTAATCGCCGGGGGAACTGAATGTGAATTAAGTTTGTTTTGGGGTAGAGCGTCGAGCAGTTTCTAGTTGAAGTGTTACTTCTCACAGTGCATAGTTAGCTGTGGAGTTCGCTCCCCCATGAGGGTATGATGGCCACCAACTTGGTTGGCTTTAGAAGAGAATTAGACACATTCATGGAAGAGGAGGCGGTCAATGGCTACCAGCCACGAGGCCTCCACTAGGGATGGGTGAGAAATTCAGTTCAGTTCCCATTCCAAGCCAAATCTATCCAGTTTGTACTTTCCAAAACAATAGGAGAAGCAAAATGCAGCCATCCTTTGAAATTGGCACTTATTCAAATTTTGCAATGCAGTTTACATCGAATAAAGTTTACAAAAAATGCATATGCTGGAGGAAAGAGTCCACCAAGATGAATATAGAGTGAAAATAGCATTCAAGAATGCACTACATGACCAAAAAGTGCTTGCAAAAAAGTGAACATTTGCCAAAACTGCATACAAAAATGTATTTACTAGGAGAGATTTTAATGAGGATTAAAAAACAATCGCAAATGGCGGCAAGAATGTTGAGAACTGAATTTAAGACTGGAAAAATGAGAAACGGAGAGAACTGAAGCTGACAAATCTTCCTATTCCTAATCTCCCCGTAAGCCTCTGAATTGCAGTTCCAAGTGGGGAGAGTTGCTGTTGGGTGCTCCGGTCCTGCTTTTGGGCCCCTTTGGCCTGATCCTGCTGCAACTGGGCTCTTCTGATGTACCTTTTCTCTCCCTGCAGGTGTTGGAGGGGCCGGAGCAGCACTAGGTAAGTTTGGCAGAATCTGGCAAGTCAAGGAGAGGATGTTGTCCAGCTGACGGCTGGCAGGACGCCTTTTTCTGCCTGCAGCAGGAGAGTAGGTCGCCTCTCCCTGTTGCATATTCAAAAGCTGACCGGGTGGGCGGTGGACTCTTGCTCCAGCCCAGATGGCTGCCCCCCGTGTAGCTCTCTCCTTCTACATCTCCTTGCTGCAACCTGCCCTTCAGCAGCTGCCACCCTCTGCCCAACGGTAGGGCCAGCTCTGGGCACCTGCAGATTTAGGTGCTTTCCCTTGGCACAGCTGTCCTTTTAATATAATTCCAGTTGCCTTTTGACAGCTGTGCACATGATGCGCTTTCCTCCTGGTGGCACTGGATTGGCATTTGCAAAGCTACCCGGGCTGAGGGCTGGTTGTTTGCGCTCATGAGTGTCTTTGCAGGCACAAACGAAATCTGTGAGAATGCAGCCCTTGCCAGGCTAAGCTTTGTGCCCATCTCAAGCAGGTGGAACTCAGCCCCATCTTCACTCTCTGCCCTAGGTGGTCTCTATCCAGGTGGGGCCTACCCAGGAGCCGGAGCTGCTGCTGCTGCTGCCGCTGCCGCTGCCGCATATAAAGCGGCCAAGGCTGGTGAGTCAAGCCTGTGGGCATCTCTGATGACCTTGGAGGGTCTTCTGCCTGCCACCTTTGTGTGGCACGGGATCCGTGTTCTGGTCACCTCCCCTCCCCACGAGGCCACCTGCCTTTTGTGGATCTTCCTTCTTGCTTTCCCCAAGTAATCCCTCTACAAGGGCTTCCCAATACAGAGATGCAGCCCTCAGAGGAGGCTTCCTGTTGCTTCTCTGCATGATCCATTGCTCTGGCCTACCCTCCTTCCAGTCAGCCTGTGCTGAAGGCGCTGTTCACCACCCCATCTCTGCTGGGGGAACGCAATCACTTCTTGTGCAGAGGTGCAGCAGAGTCCCCTGCCCTCAGGGCACGCAGCCCTTTTGTGTGTCTCTGGATGAGTCACTGTTCCGGACAGCAACTCGCACAAAAGCTGAGGGAGCATGCTCCTCTGAGAGGAGGCGATTCCTACTTTTAAGCACTCAAAAAGTGTCTCTCTTTTGGTGGGGCTGGGGAGGGACCTATCTGAAATTGGATCACTCCTGCTTTCCTTCCCACCCCAGAGATGCCCACAAGGTTTGAGTCCTCCAAACCTCTGCTTCGGTTTTTCTTAAACCAGGTGCTGGTGCTGGTGTGCCTGGAGGCGGTGTGGGAGTGCCCGGTGGAGGTGTGGGCGTACCTGGAGGTAAATTATTTTACAGGTAGACTGCCTTGATCTCCCTGTGCACCAGAGTCTTTCGAGCACAGGAGACTGAATCTGTCCATGTATTGCGTACATTTCCTGCCATCCGCGGGAGACTGGCAGCTCCAATGTCAGTGAAGCAGTGAATCCGCTCCGGGCTTTAGTCCAAACTTTCAGGAAGCTGTCCAAGGTGCTGAACCTGCTTTGGGGATAGGTTTAGCACCTTGGACACCTCCTTGAACGTTCAGACTAAAACCCATAGCAGATCCACTCCCCTGCTGACATCGGAGCCACCAGTCTCCACAGGCTGGCACCTTAGGAAGTTAAACTGGTCATCCTCCGGCCAGGCACACAAGAAGGAACAAGGCTGGGAAGGGGTGTGGCCTGTGGAGGGGGTGTGGCCTATAGAGAAGGTTTATTTATTTATTTATTAAATTTATTAGTCGCCCATCTGGCTGGTTATCCAGCCACTCTAGGCAACGTACAGCATAAAAACATACAAATTACATTAGGCTTGGGAAGTATCCCAAGGGCCAGATAACGAAGCCTGGAGGGCCGCATTCTGTCCCCAGGCCTGAGATGTTCCACCCGTGTGTCCTGCAGCAAAATGTGGCAGTTTCTCTCCCTCTCTCTGCTCCTCTGTCTCTCTCCTGCAGGCGCCGTTTTTCCGGGAGCTGGCGTTGGAACTGGTGCTGGAGCCAAGCCTGGCAAAATCCCTGGTAGGTTGGGGGTTGCCTCATTGGGCGGGGGCATCCAGATGAGACAGAGGTTTCTGGAGCACATTAAGTGTGGGGGAGAAATCTGTTTGTTTCACGTTTTAATGCAAACCTTACCGAATTTCCACTTCCCAAGCCAGATTGCAAACCAAAAAGAGAGCGTTGCACTTCTCTGAATTTTGTGATGCCATTCTCCATCCAAAATATGCATACCAAGATGTATATATTAGGGGAAAGGGGGCACAAACATCCACACCTTCATGAAAACAGCATACAAAGATGTGTTCTGTTAGGGAAACTTGCGCACAAATAATTATGTCCGTCTATACAGAAATGTACATGGAAACATGCATAAATTTTTGCAGACTTTTCTCTCTCTCAAAAAAAAACACTGAAGTGGAGATGTGGTCAACTGGACTTAAGCTTTGAAAAATGAGAAGCTGAGAGAAACTATCCATCCCTCCTAGTGGGCCAGGAGAGCAGCTGAAAGAGGTGGCATGGGGAGAAGGGAGGCCAGTTCATTGGGGGCACCCTGTTCTTTGCTTCTTGGAATTTAGAGGAGACCCCCCTTTGCCTTCAACCACCCACTGCAATGCTGTTTGTTTTATTTAAAACATTTCTGTGCTGTAATGGCGGCTGGTGCCCCTTTGGACTGGTAGGGCGGGAGATAAGGAAGCCCAAAGTAGGTGACAAGAGAGTCGATGGCAGAGAGGGCCAATTAATTCTAATTTTGTCCCCCTCCTCCTCCCTGCTGAGTTCTGCACGGAGGCCTCATCTGCACTCTACAAGCCCTCTTCCACCTCTTATAACAGTCATGGCTTTCCCCGAAAGAATCCTGGGAATCTGTGAAGTTTGTGAAAGGTGCCGAGAGTTGTTAGGAGGCCCCTGTTCACCTCGCAGAGCTGAGGATACGTGGAAAGTGGAGGGGGCACCATCTTGACGTCCCCATGGCAGGCACCAAGATGCGTTGGGCCCGCCCTGCTCACGAGCTAAAGATGAGAGCCCAGGAGGAGAAGGGGGAGAGTGGCAGAGGGTCACAATTTGTCTTCTCTCCTTGACAGGTGTCGGGATCCCTGGTGTGTTCCCCGGAGGGGTCCTCCCTGGCACGGGTGAGTTTGGCCCTTGCCGGTTTCCATTCTGCCCTGGAGTAGGGCCGTAGTTCAGTGGTAGAGCACTTAGTTTGCATACAAAACACCTTGGTTCAGTCCCTGGCAGCATCTCCAGGTAGAGCTGGGAATGTGCCCCCATCTGAAATCCTGGAGAGCCGCTGCCAGTCAGAGCAGGCAGCACTGAGCTAGATGGACCTTAAAGATCTGACGCCGTATAAGGCAGCTTGCAATGTTTCTGTAGAAATCAGCCCTTGATTTGGAACCATGAGGACTGGAATCTTAGCTCAGTGGCAGAGGCTTTACATTCAAAAGGTCCCAAGTCCAATTCCTGGCCTCTCCAGATAAGGCTTGGGCTGTCTCCTGTCTGAAACCCTGGTGAGCTGCTGCCAGTCAGTGTAGATAGTACTGAGCTAGATGGGCCAGTAGCCTGACTCGGTGCATGGCAGCATACTGACGTCCCTTTGTTCTCCCATAGCACATCGAATCTGTAATGAGAAGAACATTTCTAATTTAAAATGTGATTTTGGGGGGCTGCCTCCTCGTGAAGACCCATGTCGGAGGCCCTGTCATTCTTCTCTTTGGGAAAAGTCCTGCCTCTCCTCTGTCTCTATATTTCAGGGATCCGTTACCCTGGTGTAGGGGTCTTACCAGGAGTGCCAACAGGCACTGGTGTGAAGCCAAAAGTCCCAGGTAAGTCCCCTCACCCCCACGCTGTTGATGGCTTCTGTATGTACCTTGTTCAGAGAAGGTGAGGCTTTATGCTCTTCTGCCTCACACTGAGATTCTTTTCCATGATTGTTGTTGTTGTTGTTATTCCAGCTGTAGGATGCAGAGGGGGCTGGGGGCTGCATGTCAGTGGGGCAGTGGAATCCGCTCCAGGTTTTAATCTGAACTTTCAAGGAGATATCCAAGGGGCTTCTCTTGAAAGTTTGGGCTAAAACCCGGAGCGGATTCCACTGCCCCACTGACATTGGAGCCACCTGTTTCCACTGGCAGGATGACTCCTGCAGCTGACTCCCACATCTTCAGGTGCTACAACAGGGCTGGCCATTGTGGTGCCCTCCAGATGTTCCTGGACTCCAACTCCCAGCAGCCCCCGCAACGAGCATGGTCAATGGCAAAGGCTGATGGGAGTTGGAGTCCAGGAACATCTGGAGGGCACCACATTGGCTACCCCTGTGCTGGAATATGGGCTGTGTCACACAGCAATGCTCCGTAGGAGACAGGGATGTGCTAGACCTCTGCCTAATTCGGATTTGGTACCAAATTTTCTGTCAATTTGCGAATCAGATTTTTATGTAGTGATTTTCTGTGGCTCTTTTCCTAAACGGATCTTTTTTAAAAGATCTGCCACTAAAATATCAATATTAAGAATGATTTTATCAATAATTCCTTTCAAAATATTAGTGTTTCCTTTAAAAGTATTGATATTCCCTTTGAAATTATCAGTGTTAATGCCAACATTTTATGGGAGGAGAAATGGTAAAAAGCATGTAAAAGCAGCGGCTAGCAGACAAAGAATGGACTGGAATCGATGCCGGCCTGTTAGGTTGACAGAATACTTTTGAACTGGCACCGGCCAATGGCTCCCATCCTGTGCAGGAGATGACACAGCCTCAGAACTCCGATAAGTGTATCTGAATGATGTGGATTTTTTTAAAACAACAACACAACCTAGTGATATTCATACACACTTGAAATAATATATGTATGAAAAAAATCCTCCCGTTTTAGGATTTTCGGTACTTATTCATGCACCAAAAACAGGGAAATTGTAAGCTCAGCAGCAAATATCTTTGACAGTCTCACACGTGGTGCTCACTTACAACTTCGCCTCTGTGCCCCCCTTCCCCTCCGCAATTTCCCCTTGATCTTTCATCTCCAATCCTGATCGGTGAAACACTGAAGCTAGGAGTCTGCGTTCTGTCCGATCTGAGTAAAATATATGCTTTCACGGTCACGTCTCTCTTAATTCTGGCCGCCAGCCTCTTGCAAAGCTTATTTTAGGTGCAGAAGACAGTCTTGTGCAGATTAAACTAGCGAGGTGTGAAGAAGCCCCAAGTCTTGAGCTGTTGAATTTTGACCATCTGAGAACCAGATGTGATGCAGTAACCATTGCAATATGGTTAATCACCTTGTTTCTTTTTAATTATGTATTGTATTTAAAGTCTGCTGTTCTGACCAAAATAGAAGTATGGATTGTGAGCCCAAACAAACAGCTTATACATATGATTTAAAAAATCAAATGATGTGAAATCCTTCAAACCTTCTGTCTGCTGCGTTGAAATTTCATGTCATGCCAGCAAATGTCATGCTGTGTGTGGGGACAGCCGCTGCTCATTCTCTCTTTTCCTTCCAGGGGCAGGAGGAGGTGCTTTTGCAGGGATCCCTGGTAGGTTGGGCCCAATAGATGCACATGCATATATACACGCAACCATTGCCAACAGAGCTGGGAGGGAGGGCGATCAGCCCACACTGCTGGCCATGGAGCCGGGCAATGAAGCTGATTAGCTTACTGAGAGCCTCACCCTGTGGGTACTCTTCCTTGGTTGTTGCAGGCTTTGGAGGCGGCTTCGGTGGTCAGCAGCCAGGTCTACCTCTGGGCTATCCCATCAAGGCACCCAAGCTGCCAGGTGAGCCTGTCACCCGGAACCAAATTGCTTTTTGAAAATCCCTCTGTTGGAAGATCTGTCTGTGATCAAAGTGCATCAGGCGTATCTCCTCTGCCAGCAATGTCTGCTCTGAGTTTGGGTCCCATCCAAGGCTGCCAGCTCACTGTGTGTGACTTAGGAAGGTTGCCCCCCTGTCCCAGCCACCATTCGTTTCTTTATTCAGAAAGATGTCTTAATCGCTTTGTGTTCAAGGAACCTCGAAGCGATGTATAGAACATCAAAATCAAATAGAGCAGAACACAATTTCAAAGCATGGTAAAGTAGAGGTCCGGTGCCATGCAAAAGAATGACAAAACCATAGCTCTGCTTCTGTGGAATGGGAACAAAATCCACCCTCACTTGCAGTTATTAGTAGGAGGTACATGTGTTGTTTTTTAAGGGCTGATAATTTGTATCAAATGTGAAAGACAGTGGTGGGGAACATTTTTAGCCTGAGGGCCACATTCCCTTCTTGAGCAACCTTCCTGGGGCCACATGCCAATGGTGGGTGGGGCTAAAGTCAAAACTAGGTGGCACAATGAATTTGAGTTTTACCTTTGTACAGGAGCTAGTTTCTACACACAAACACAACGGCAAGCAACAGCCATGATCAGAATTCAAGGACACCATTGGAGCCAGGAAGAAAAACACTCAGGGAGGGTGCAAAGCGGAGCCAGCAGGGGGTGTGGCCTGCAGAGAGTCCCAGGGGCCAGGCAGAGAGGCCTGCAGGGCCATCCCCATCTCTAACGAAAGGCATGGCATTGCTATGGTTAATTTGTTTTGTTTATCCAGATGGACAGCTTCTCCATCCTCAAAGGCAACACTTTTAATGCAAATGCAAGTCAGCCCTTTGAAATCAAATTGCAAATTGCAAAAAAAGAATGCAGATATTAAAAACCGGGTCTGCTGGTTTCCATAGTGCAATGGCAAATTCAGAGGTGCAGGGTCCCTTCGTGATAGTCAAAGCCATCCCCCCTCTTTTTGCTGCTGGGTTGAGAATGAGCTGCTTGTTGACGCCTTCTCCCACATCAACAGACATCCCTAGGAGCCAATAAGCATGAAATAAGAGATTGTTAGCTACTGAGAAGAGTCATCTCAGTGGCTGGCTCACCTCCTTTCACTCTGATTGGTAGGAAAGGACAAGGAAGCAGGTTAGAAGGCTCTTCTCAGTGCCTAACACACTCCCCTTTCGTGCTGTTTGGCTTGTAGGATGCTAGAGACATAGAGACCCTGCTCCCAAAAATGTAAGGGGTTCAAGACCCCCCCGAGACCCCACACGACTACACTCCTGGGTTTGACCAGCTTGATCATATGCTTGGCATTGGTTGGTGATCAGGCACCTGCTTTGCATGCACAGTGCTCCCGGGTTTAATCCCTGATGGCATCTCCAGATTAAAAGGACCTCCAGTGAGGTGGGTAGTGAAAGGCCTTAGGAACCCCCCCCCCGCCAGCCGTTCTATGCAAGAAGGAGCACAATGACCTGGGCCTGAGGCTATGCCGGCCAGTGCCTGGTGCACATATTCTGATCAATCCGGGATTCTCTTTCCAGGTAGCTATTATGGGCAGCCTTACGGTGCCGGGAAGCAGCCTTATGGTGAGTGGCCCTCTTGGTGTCTGCAGAGCAAAGCCCCAGCAGTGGCCGGGATGGGGGGGGTGATGGAAATAGCTGGAAGTTTGGGGCCGGGAGCCCCTGAATTGCCACCTGGGTTCCAGGCGCCCCACAGACCAGGCAAGCCCTCTGCTAGACATGGGCTTCTCCAAGGCCATGCGATGGGTGCCACAATGAAGCTGGTGGGGAGGGGCATGTCTGTACGACAGATTTTAACCCCATGGTTTTGCGTGAGGATGGTGGTTTGGGGCAGGAGGTGAAACAGGGAATTGAACCCTCTTGGAACACTCAGCCCTTTGTCATCCAGAGCGACAGTCCCAGACAAGTCCCGTGCCTGAGATCTGTAACAGCGGAGCGGCACTGAAGCTGCCTCCGATATCTCAGTGTAGACGTCCAGCTCTTTGCACCCCGGGGGGAGGGAGGAGGGGACTCTGCCGCACCACCCTGAAGCAGACCGGGGAAGTGAAAAACCACCCACACACAAATTTCTTTGGATTTTGCAAAATATTAGTGGTTTCCCCCATGCAGACCTAACTTCTCTTGGTGGTTCTAGGTGCCGGGCCAGGTGGGGTGATCGGCGGAGCCGGAGGGAAAGCCGGCTACCCAACGGGGACAGGTAAGCAGGTTGGACCAGGGCACCATGCCAGCCAAGGCTTCGAGGAGCAGCCTCCTCTGGAGTCCCCTCCCTGTGCTTGTCACCACTGCTGCTCTGCAGAGACAGAATCAACTTGAGTTTGGCATTATGACACACTCCGAGGTTAACATTTGGGGAGGAAGCAGCAAGAGGAACACCACCTTGGTGGGGAAAAGGGATGCTGGAATTCTATTATTATCATCATCATCATCATTATTATTATTAAAAAGGATGAATCCTGTAGTATGATGAGGTGGGGACATGGGAGAATTAAGTTTGCATTTCAAACCGAGTTTATCAGGTTTGCAGTTTCCAAAACTATATGAGAACCAAATCAGAGCCATCCTTTGAAATTTGTTCTTTTAATTTTGCAATGTGATTTGCCAAACAAACAATATTTACAAAGATGCATAAATTAGGGGAAAGTGTGCATAAAAATGAATATATTTGTGAAAATAACATGCAAAGATGCATTATATGATGAGTAAAGGCTGGCAGACATTTGTCCTTCAGTCAAAACTCCCTACAAAAAATGTGTTTATTAGGAGAAATTTGTATTAAAATCATGGAGAATTTAAATAAAATAAAATAAATTGCGTATAGCTGCAGAAACATGGAGATCTGAAGTTAAGATTGGAAAAAATGAGAAGCTGGGAGAACCCAAAGTGGCGGATCCTTCCGTCCCCACGGAATATGGAATACTCTTCTTCTCTAGCCCAGCAAGGCTGTCATGTTCTCCTTGATGTTGTTCTCCTTGATGTTGTTATTGGAGTGTAGCGCAGCTTTCCCCAAACTGGTGCCCTCCTGTTGTTGTTTTTTACTACAACTCCCATCGTCTCCAGCATCACATGGCCATGCTGGCCAGGGCTGATGGGAGTTGTAGTCCAGCAATTATGCCAGGTTGGCAGAGGCGCTTTTGCATCCTAGCTGTCCAAAGCCAGTGAGCCAGGAAGGAGATCTGTGCTTTGGGGCGAGGGAGGAGTGGAGAGAGGGAAGGCTGTCAGCTGAAGAGTCCAGCAAAGTCGCTGCCCTTCTGAGGCTCTTCCTGTCCCTTTTGCAGGTGTGGGAGCACAGGTAGCTGCCGCCAAAGCAGCCGCCAAATACGGTGAGTAGCACAGCAGAGGAACCGCGGAGCATGGTCATGCCACCCACAAGTCCCTCCGCAAATGTGATAATTTTGTTTTTCAACTTGGGACATGGATGGGGAGCCTTTTCTCCCCCCAGCTGGAGGGCCTGATTCCTAGCCTTGTGAGGGCCGCCTGCCACGGGTGGGTGGAGCCAGAGGCAAAAGTGGGCGTGGTCAAAGGCAAAACGCAGAGAGGGCCAGAGGGAAAAGTAGGAGGAGTGATGGATATGGCCCTTAATCTTTGCACAGCAGGAGGTATTCCATAAATACCTCCTAACATAAAAGGCAGAGGGTCTGATTTATTTATTTTGCATCCTGCCCTTCCTCCCAAAGGAGCCCACAAACACCCCACATGCTTCTCCATCCTCCATCTAGGCAAACCAGAGGCAATCCCGCAACTCAGGGATGCCTTCCAGCCAGGAAAGCACCAGAGGAGGGCTGGGGAGGTTTCTGAGGGCCAGAGAGAGAGATCTGGAGGGCCACATCCGGCCCATAGGCTGCAGTCACCCCATCCCTGATTTGGAAACTGCCTCTTTTTAAATTATTTAAAAGGCTCCTGGAACCAGCTGTCTTAATATTCAAAGGAAACATGTTAAAGGGAGTGGGTCTGGTGGGCTCCCCGGAGAGGACTTTGGCAAATGTTATGTGGTGCCAGCATGGACAAGGACCTCCTCGTTGCTTCCGTTGATCAGGAATGCCCCACTGGACATTCCTCAGTGACTCAAGAGAGGGGGAGATTAAAGGAACCATAGAATCATAGAATAGCAGAGTTGGAAGGGGCCTATAAGGCCATCAAGTCCAACCCCCTGCTCAATGCAGGAATCCGATGTAGAAGGTGGGCACCACAACATGTTTGGCACAGGCCTGACTCAGGTTGCCCAGGTGCAGGGATGGGGAATCTGGTGCCTTCCAGGTGCTGCCAGACTCCATCGTCCATCATTCCTGGCCACTGGTGTTCCCCACCAACTCACCCAGGGAACACCTCGCTCAGGTGCATCCTCCATCTCAAAGATGCTGGGCTGATATTTGCCCCTGGACCAGCCCTCCCATAAGGCAGACACTTGCAGGGTGGGCAGCGGTGGTGAGGTGTTTGAGGTCAGGCCTGCTGGCCTCAAGTATGGTGGTGGTTGTGGTCACAATCCCATTGCCGGGGTTGAAGTCAGGCTTAACTGGCTGCCAGATCAGCTTTGGCACAGGAAATGATGGGGGTGCCAGGAAGCCAAATGACTTGGGCTGGCCCTGATTCACTCCTCCTCCTCTCTCCCAAGGTGCTGGGGCTGTGCCTGGGACAGGCGGAGTCCCTGGAGCTGGGGTGCTCGGTGGAGGTTTGGTGCCTGGAGTTGGCGGTGTTCCCGGAGCAATAGGTAAGTCTTTGAACAGATTAATCCTATGATGAGCGCCTTCCCCCAGTATCAACAGTCTTGGACCCTACAATCAGCAGGCGAGGCCTTGTTGGTGGTGCCACCACCAAGTGCTGCTCAGATGGCGCTGACCTGCGACGGGGCCTCTTCAGTGATGGCTCCCTGTTTGTGGAACACCCTTCCAAGTGAGGTGCATCTGCCTCCCTCATTGTTGGCTTTCAGGAAGAATTTGTAAACATTCCTGTTTACCCAGGCATTGGATGGCTGAAGGGTTCCTGGCCACCTGAAGATCACTGAGGAAAGAATATTTTTAAGCTGTGTTTTAGAATATTTTTAGCTGTGTTTTACAAAACTGTGCTTTAGAATGTTTTTGAAATGTAATTGTGTTTTGGGATGTTTTTAACTGTTTTTAGTATGTTTTCATTTTCCTTGTTAAATTGTTTTGTTTAAGTTTGCCCCCCTGGGAGGAAGGGCGGGATATACGTTCAGTCAATCAATAAATGCATAAATAAAATGAACACTGGCGTTGCTGGCTCACAACCTGGAACACAAGTGAGGAACATCAGTGGCACTCCAGATGTTTGGCACAAGTCCCGTCTTCCCTGACCGTGCTGGTTGTGACTGATGGGAGTTGACGGCCACAAAGTTTCCATGTCCCTGTCCTAGAACATGGAGGCAGCATTT
Organism: Rhineura floridana; assembly: GCF_030035675.1. Lineage (NCBI taxonomy): Eukaryota > Metazoa > Chordata > Lepidosauria > Squamata > Rhineuridae > Rhineura > Rhineura floridana. The sequence continues at coordinate 1,039,380 of NC_084500.1, read as the reverse complement.
TGGGGCTGCCATGGGTAATACGAAAGATCTATCCAACAAGCGAGCGAGCTCGCTGGATCAGATTCAAGTCCTTCTGGCCCAGCATCTGTCTCCAGCAGTGGCCAGCTGGATGCCTCCTTGGGTAGGCTTCCTCGGTACATGGAAGTTCTGTTCGGTGAGCAGCTGCCAGATGGGTCTTCCACGAGGAGGGCTGGTAGTCTGGAGGTTCGGGTCAGGTCAGTGCCTGGAGGGGAGACTGCCCAGAGGGTAGCCACATTTATGCCACCTTGAGTTCTACCGTGGAAGAAACGTAGACTATAAATGCATGAAATGAATGTCAAAGGCCTTTGTAAGAATACAGAGATTGCCTTGCTGGAGCAGGGGACCAACCGTCCCTCTAAGTCCAGACTAGGGTTGGGTGAGAAGTTTGGTTCAGTTCGCGTTTCAAGCTGAATCAAATTTGCGCATTCTGAAACGGTATGAGAGCCAAAACACAGCCATTTGCACTTATTCAAATTCTGTCAGCATTTTGGAGCACCCGTCTCCAATATATACACCTATTTGCAAGTAATTTTCCCCAGTATAATGCATTTTTATATGCATTCTCTGCAGAGCTGGAAAAAGTTACTTTTTTGAACTACAGCTCCCATCAGCCCAATCCAGTGGCCATGCTGGCTGGGGTTGATGGGAGTTGTAGTTCAAAAAAGTAACTTTTCCAAGCTCTGATTCTCTGCACACTTTCCCTTAAAGTACACATTTTTGACTGGAGAACTGCCCTGCAAAATGTGGAGGACTGTGAATTCAAAGTCAGCTGCACTTCGTTTTGAGGAGCACACATTTCTGCAGCCAATTTATTCCCCATCCTGAGAGAAGGGTGGACGATCACCTTCATGCGAATGACTGCAGAGGGGTCTGGACTAGGGATGGAAAGATCTGTCAATTCTGGCCCTCTCAGTTTCTCATTTTGCCAATCTTAAATTCAGTTCTCCCCATTTCTGCAGCAATTTGTGATTAAAAAAAAGTCTCGTGAACATTTGTCAGCATTTTAGTGCGCCATTGGCCAGCACTGGTTCACAAGCATTCCGTCGACCTAACACGCTGGCATCAATTTGAGTTCGTTTTGGATCTGCTAACTGATGCTTTTACTGATCTGTATTTTTTTCTGCTTGGGACAAATACAGATATTAATATCAATATTTTTAAAGGAAACCTTGATATTTTGAAGGAAATATTGGTATTTCCTTTTAAAATGTTGATAGTTTGAAGGAAATATGATTCTTACAACTGATGTTTTAAAAGCGGATTTTTTTGTTTTAAAAAAAGTCAGTTTTCAAAACTAGCCGCATAAATTCACTGCATTAAAATCCAATCCTCGGTGATTGAGAATAGGTGAATTAATGGAAAATTTGGTACCAAATCCAAATTGGGTGGAATTCCAGCACATACCTAGAGCAAACAACTCCTAATAATCCCATTTTTATATGCAGTTTTGACAAATATACCCATTACAGGAGAATTGCATTGCAAAATTTGTAGAAATGTGGATTTTGAACAGAAAGTTCAGTTTAGGTAGGTTTGTCTTTAAATGCTGACTGAATCAACTTTCTTTCCCCATCCATTAACTTCTGAGTAGGCAGGGTTAGGCTTGCAATCTCTGTAGCCCACTCATTCTGAAAACAACAGCCCACCCAGGTTGGCCAGCAGAAAGCTGCGGCTCTCAGCTTCTCTCCCCTTTTTTGCTGCAGGTGGGGCGGCGGCAGCAGCCGCAGCAGCCAAGGCAGCGGCCAAAGCGGCGGCATACGGTAAGTGAAAATGGAAATGGGCTGCCTTCAAGTCAATTCCGACTTATGGGGACCCTACAAATAGGGTGTTCATGGTAAGCGGTATTCAGAGGGGGTTTCCCATTGCCCCCCTCTGAGGCTGAGAGGCAGTGACTAGCCCAAGGTCACCCAGGGAGCTCCATGGCTGTGTGGGGATTCGAACCCTGGCCTCCCAGGTTGTAGTCCAACACCTTAACCACTACACCACACTCAGTGAACTCAGGCAAATTTTTCAGGGTAATGATTTTACAGGCCAGACTCAATGAATGATCTAGGAACAGGGGTCTCTGCAAGACATCTCAGAACATACGCTTTCATTTATTTTTTGTTTCCACTATTTGTAGACTGCTTTTCTCCACAGCTGGCCGCAAAGCAGTTTACACAACAATTAATAGAACAATCCATCAATCGAAAGAATATGGTTTTTAAAGCTAACAGAAGCCGCACAGGTCAAAACATAAGTTCCATAAATAGGCATAGCACAGCTTGCTTTAAATGCCTGCTGAAAGAGAATGGGGTTTTATTAGGCTCCTGAAGTTCAACTGGGAGGCGGCCTGTCTGATCTGATCTTAGTCAGCAGGGAGTTCCACAGATCCAGGCCTACACTACTGAACTCACACAGCTTTGGTCATTACGAGCTGTGCATCCAAGCCATAGGAGACCTGTCACAGAGACTGCCCTGAGGATCTCAGTGAACAGGCAGGGATGTAAAGAATCGGGAGCCCCCGAAGCTATCCTGGGCCCGAGTTGTTAAGGGCCTTGTAAACTAAAGCAAGAACCTTGAACTTGCAGATGGGCAGTGCTTATTAGTATCCTTATCTTGAAACCCGATTTGGGCTGGACAGCCCTTTGAACCTTTGAAGAGAGGCTGTCCTCCTCTGTGAAGTAGGACTTGCTGCCAGTGTGGTCATCTGAGGAGGAACGCACAGACCTGGTTGAATTTGAGCCTTGGCTGAGCTCTGGAACCTGTTCTCAATGTCAAGCTGCAGCACCTGAAGCAATAACAGTACCTCTGAGCATGTGGAAGGTGCCCTTCCCCCAAACCTGTGAGGCAGGAACATAAGGGATTAAAGACAGGGGATTCCCAAACCCAGATTTTCTGAGCTGGACCCTCTATTTTCTAACAGAAATTCCATTCTGCATCCTGCATCCCTGATTTATGAATCCTATTGAATTTGAGGGTGGGAAATTTAGCTCCAGTTGCCCAGGGGCAGGAAAGTGCGCTACCAAGCATGGATCTGCACAAATCTGATTTGGGGAAAAGCAAAGGGGGGGGAATCGTCTGGATAGGCGCCAAGTCAAAAGGTGTGAGTTCAGGCAGGCTGGTGCCCCCAACATCCCCTCCCCCCACTTTTGGAGTGCTTAGTAGTAACTCTCCCCCCTGCATTAAGTATTGCTGCACACACACACACACACACACCCCGCATGCTCAGCTGCACCTGATCGGCTGTGCTGCCCAGAGCTCCGCCTGAGAGTGGCGGTGCGTCCTGGACTGGTGCGGTTTTCCTGGGTTGTCCCAGAACGCCATCTGCTTTTAATTGGACGCAGGCAGGCAGCGGGGAACCGTGCAATTTAGGGATTGAGGAAAAGCCACAGGAGAGTCGGGTTTCACTGGAGGGTGTGTTTGCAAGGAAGAGGGAGACTGTATTCTTTTCCCAGTTTCCGGAGCGCTGAGCGCCCCCTTCTCCCTGCGTTTCAGCTCAAGAGGGAGGGCACCAGAACTGATGGGTCCGCTGTTTTGCTCCTTCAGTTGGGGGGCTCGGGGCGTGACAGAGCAGGCCATGAGGAGGAGTGAACTCCCAGCAGTGACGTGGGGGCATTTGAGACACTGGATTTACTAGGAAGGGCTGTCGCTCAGTGGCAGAGCCTCTGCTCTACATGCAGAAGGTCCCAGGTTCAACCCCCAATAGCATCTCCCAGTAGGGCTGGGAAAGACTCCCCCCCGACACCCTGGAGAGCAGCTGCCAGTCAGGGCAGGCAGTACTGAGCTAGATGGACCAAGGGGTCCCTGGGTGATAACACCCCTCCCCCTCTTTAGATGGGAACGGGGATGGATTAACTTACTTCCACATGTGCTAAGCCAGCCCAGCTGTGTTTGCGGGCCCAGCTGTTTGTTCTGCTGAGTGGGGCCCTGGACTCCTGCCTCAATGTTTCTTTCTAATAGGATTAAGGTTGCCTGGAAATCAATCTTTCCAGCCTGGCTTCCCTTCCCCTCCTCCAATTCTGCAGGAGCTGCCATCTTGTGAAGAAAAGACTCTCTGGACATGATCACAGGCACTCTTTGCAAGTCCCAGGCACTGTGAAGTTTTGCATCTCTCCTGGCCTCCTTGAAAACGGGGATCAATCTAGCGCTGGAACTTGAAGCAGAGAATTCTGTCCCGATTGCATCTGCCAGGGTTGATTCTGGCAGCTCAGCGCTCAAGGCTGGTGTCCTGTCAATATCTCCTTCCCAATATGGTGCTTTCCGGATGCTACAGCTTCCATCGTCCCTGCCATGCTGCTCTAGAGTCACCTTTCTCTCTCTCCATATTTGTAAATTAGTTCGCCCACCTCTGTTTTCTAAATGATGCGGAACAGATCCCCTGCTCAGTTGCGTCAGGAGGCAGGGTGGCAGGGTGAGAGGCAACACGCTTTTTGCTACCAGAGAGAAGCAATAGACTTCGACACCCCCAGCCTGCAGAGATAAGAAGATGGCAGAGTTACCCATCTCATTCTCTGGATAGGGAACTTCCAGGTTTCCACCGAAAGCCAGTTTTGCTCTGATTGTTGTTTTTGTGGTCTCCTTGGGTGTAGAAGTGCAAACTGCTTGTAAAACCAATGAGGACTCCAGGATTTTAGTGTATAAATGTTTAAATGCATGGACAGCATCAGGTGCATCCTCCCACCTCCTCAAGACAGAGAGAAACAGCAAATAAGTGTATTATTCTATGCAAGCATCTCATGTTTTGGGTGGCTGTTTTCCCCCAACATTTAAAACATAGCTGTGACAATACCAAGTGCCAGTGCCAAAACATTCCATTGCCCCCATATTGCAGGTTGAGGGGCTGTGCCTGTGAGCAGTTTATGACAGCCCTGCAGTGTAGTCCACTCACACCCATTTTTCAGGTCAGAGGAGGGGGCTGAGGGTGGTCTGGATTTCCCAGCCAACTGTTCTCCCCCCTCCTATAAAGCACCCCTCAGGTTGCAACAAAGGCCAGCTGCCACTCAGGCCACCTCCCAGCCTGAGTCCTAGTGTTCAACTTCATGTCCAAACCTTGCACTCCACGGACATGCATGCAGCAATGTGGCAGGCTTAAATGTTTGAAAAGGAATCCTTATGCAAATATAACATTTCTCTGCACAAAATAAGACCCAAGGTAGAAAGTACATAAACTGTTTTTGCTGCCACAGGACAGATATGCTGCTGCTCCACCTATCACATCTATGGTGAAATTCTAGATTTCTCCATGGATTCCCTATGGGCACCTCTGACGTTCTCCCCAGAGGAGAGGGGGAGCATGTCCACTGAAACCAGACATTCAGGCTGCAAGACATGCCACACTGCTTTTACCTCTATGGCCCAAGTCCAATTGGAGATGGATCCCACAGATGAAGGAGGCTGCCCTCTAGTGGATCGTTCTGGCTACAGCACATACATGATCCCACAGGGTGTTTGGGGTATGACGTTGAGGTCAGCCTTAAGGCCACATTAATTCATCCCCTTCCAGTTTATTCCAGAATGTATCATCTACTGTACATTCAGAAAATGCCCACGCAATATACAGAAACAGATAAGACACAATGCGGATCACAAAACAGCGTGAAAAGATAAAAACCAAGTAGGATTTAAACTGCAGAAATAGAACTAGACTTATCAGTGCAAACCCAACCCATGTCTATGCAGAAGTAAATTCTGTTGAAATTAATGGGGCTTACTCCCAGGGAAGTGGGGTTAGGATTGCAGACTATCATTGCCTGCCCATTAGCTACCGGGCTTAGTTCAAGGTTCTAGTTGTGGTGTACAGAGCCCTATACAGCTTGGGACCAGGATACCTGAAAAACCATCTTATCCCTTATGTACCCAGTCGATCACTGCTCTCTGCAGGTGAGGGGCTCCTGCAGATACCATCTTATCAGGAGGTCCATTCCACACAACATAGGAAGCAGACTTTTAGTGTGGCGGCACCTACCCTGTGGAATTCCCACCCCTTAAATGTTAGACAGGTGCCATCTCTGTTATCTTTTCAGCACCTACTGAAAACCTTCCTCTTTCAACAAGCCTTTTAAGTAGAGACCTTATCCCAGTCTGCGTCTACGTTGGAATTGCTTTTTAATATATTTTTAAACCTTTTTAAAGCTTTTTAAAAATGTTTTTAAATATGTTTTAATATGTTTTCAATGGTAGTTTTATTTTAATATATTTTAAAGTCTGTTTTTATGTTTTAGAGTGTTTTTATTGCTTTTATTTGCTGCCCTGGTCTCCTACTGGGAGGAAGGGTGGGAATCTAATAAATAAATAAATTGGGAAGGCTTGTGGAAGAAAAGCAAATTTTGCCACAACTGTTTGGCCTTCAGGGGATGTTTTGCAGAAGACCTGTTCCCTCTATAACAATTATCCCCTTTCCTGTTTCCTGTTCTAATACACTGATGACAGTGGGTGATATTCAATGCTAGTCCAACTCAGAGAGGACCCACTGAAGCAAACAGACTTTGCTAACTTAGGTTCATTATTTCAGTAGGTCTGCTGCTCTGAGTAGGACCTAGCTGAATACAACCCTGTTATTCAACAATACTTGGCCAGTCAGATGCCAGTGTTACTAATTATGCTGGCATTCAAAAAATTCATGGTAGTAGCCAATGGGGAAGGGAAGGGCAACTCCCACCACCACCATCCCAGCGGCCTGCTTTTTTTGCTAGCTTCTTTGACTCCCCTCCTCTCTCTCTCTCTCTCTCTTTGCAGGTGGCAAAGCTGTCCCAGGGACTGGTCTTGGTGGTGTCGGTTTTCCAGGGGTAGGTCCAGGTGTTGGAGGAGTGCCTGGAGCCACGCCTGGTGCCGGGGTAGTCCCAGGAGCTGTTGGAGTGGGCGGTGCGTGCCTTGGAGGATTGGGGTGGGAGAGAAAGTTGATCCAGTTGGCTGAATCTATCAAATCTGCATTTCCTGAAACATAGCCGTCCTTACACATTTGGACTTATCTGAATTTTGCAATGCAGTTTGACAACCAAATAATGTTTACGAAAATGCATATATTGTTTTTTTTATTAAAGTTATATCCCGCCCTTCCTCCTAGAAGGAGCCCAGGGCAGCAAACAATTAGTCAAAATTACCTACAAGAAGTTTGCACTAAAATGCTGGAGATTTTGTTTTAAATCACAAATTGCTGCAGAAATGGGGAGAACTGAATTTAGGACCAGAAAGAAATGAGAAACGGATCTCCTTCCGTCCCTGTTGGAGAATTGGTTGGGGAAGGAGAGGAGAAAGCGGAATCAAGGCTTTTGCTTGCTGGAACGGAAGAAATTTAATTTGGTTTGCATTTATAGGTGAACTTAGTAGGGGGACGAATTAGACAAATTCAGTTCACCTATAAAGACGAACTTAATTCACACTTTCTGAAACAATGCACAACCTGACACACAGCCATCCTTTCAAGTTTTCAGTTCTCCAAATTTTGCCAGGCAATTCTCTAACCAAGTTATGTGTGCAAAACTGACTGCTCAGATGAAGTGCCTGTAGCAATGGAAATGCTGGTGAAAACAACATGCAAAAGTGCATTCTGTTAGGGGAAAGGGATTTGCCCAGATAAGCGTGTTGGGCAAAATTGCATGCAAAACTGTATACGCTGGGAGAAATTTGCACTAAAATGCAGATGAATTTTCATGAGGACTGAAAAAAAACACACACTGATGTGGAAATGTGAAACTTAAGACTGGAAAAATGCTAAACTGAGAAAGTGAAACAGACATTTTTGGCTCATCCCTGGCTTGTTGTTGTTATGTGCCTTCAAGTCTATTACAACTTATGGTGATTCTATGAATTGGTGACCTCCAATAGCATCTGTTATAAACCACCCTGTTCAGATCTTGTAAGTTCAGGTCTGTGGCTTCCTTTATGGAGACAATCCATCTCTTGTTTGGCCTTCCTCTTTTTCTACTCCCTTCTGTTTTTCCCAGCATTATTGTCTTTTCTAGTGAATCCTGTCTTCTCGTGATGTGTCCAAACTATGATAACCTCTGTTTCATCATTTTAGCTTCCAGTGATAGTTCTGGTTTAATTTGTTCTAACACCCATTTGTCTTTTTCACGGTCCATGGTATCCACAAAGCTCTCCTCCAACACCACATTTCAAATGAGTTGATTTTTTTCTTATCTGCTTGTTTCACTGTCCAACTTTCACATCCATACATAGAGATTGGGTATACCATGGTCTGAATGATCCTGACTTCAGCGGTCAGTGATACATCTTTGCATTTGAGGACCTTTTCTAGTTCTCTCGTAGCTGCCCTCCCCAGTCCTAGCCTTTTTCTGATTTCTTGACTATTGTCTCCATTTTGGTTAATGACTGTGCCAAGGTATTGATAATCCTTGACAAGTTCAATGTCCTCATTGTCAGCTTTAAAGTTACATAAATCTTCTGTTGTCATTACTTTAGTCTTCTTGATGTTCAGCTGTAGTCCTGCTTTTGTGCTTTAACTTTCATCAGCATTCGTTTCAGATCATTACTGGTTTCTGCTAAGAGTATGGTATCGTCTGCATATCTTAAATTATTGATGTTTCACCCTCCAATTTTCACACCTCCTTCATCTTGGTCCAACCCCACTTCCCATATATGTTCTGTGTATAGATTAAACAAATAGGGTGATAAAATACATCCCTGTCTCACACTCTTTCCAATGGGAAACCAATCGGTTTCTCCATATTGTGTCCTTACAGTAGCTTCTTGTCCAGAGTACAGGTTGTGCATTAGGACAATCAGATGCTGTGGCACCCCCATTTCTTTTAAAGCATTCCATAGTTTTTCATGATCTACACAGGGTGATTTTCTTCAAAATTCCTTGCTCTGTTCTATTATCCAACATATGTTTGCGATATGATCTCTGGTGCCTCTTCCCTTTCTAAATCCAGCTTGGACATCTGGCACTTCTCGCTCCATACATGGTAAGAGCCTTTGTTGTAGAATCTTGAGCATTACTTTACTTGCATGGGATATTAAGGCAATAGTTCAATAATTGCTGCATTCCTTGGGATCCCCTTTCTTTGGAATTGGGATATATATTGAACACTTCCAGTCTGTGAGCCATTGTTTAATTTTCCATATTTGTTGACAAATGTTTGTCAAAATCTGGACAGATTCAGTCTCATTAGCTTGTAGCAACTCTATTGGTATGCCATCTGTTCCTGGTGATTTGTTTCTTCCAAGTATTTTAAGAGCAGCTTTCACCTCACATTCTAAAATTCCTGGTTCTTCCTCATACGGTTCCTCTGTGAATGAATCTGGCATCCCTATAGCTTGCTATTTCCAGATTCATCAACCCAGAAGGAAACCAAAATTCCAGCTCTCCCTGCTGACTCCACTATTCCTGTAGCCCTGGGGGATTTGATTTATTTATTTTGGTGGTAGGGAGTGGGTAAAGTTGCAAGTTAATCGGGAACCCAGGCAATTCGTGTGAGAACTTCCAGTCCTCAGGTTCCAGGTCTGAGCAGAGTTGCATCCTGGCAGTAGGTTTGTATTTATTTTTTTAGTGTGAATTAGCGTCATGGTGTAGGTGATCCATTATACACATACCTGTTTTACCTCCTACCTGATTCTGAGACCAGTCTTTTCTCACTTGTGTCTGCCAGGAGTGAGTCCCGCAGCAGCAGCAAAAGCGGCAAAATATGGTAAGTTGTTCAGCCACAGCGTTGAGACGGTGGGCATGGCGTGATTCTGCAGAAGTGCACTTTGTAGCATTGAGCACTGCATTCAGCTCTCTCAACCCCCTTATGTCTGTTTCAAGTTTCTGGCCCTAATGATGCCAAGTCCATGCTTGGGAAGTGATGTGATGTCATCACGTTCCACATTTCCCTGCTAATATCTCATCCTTCCTCCCAAAGGGCAGCAAGCATAAAACCATTTAACCAGCAAAAGGAAAGCATTCTCAAAACAGTTGAAAACAGTGCAAAGCAATTAACATTAAAACTGTTCTAAAACACAGCTGAAATTGTTCCAAAGCACGTTTAAAATATTCTGACGTACTGTTAAAAACACTCTTTCATCATCTTTGGTTTTCTTTAGCAGGGGTCGGGCCACCGTCTGCTGTACGGGAACCACCCCTTCCCTCAAAGCAGCGCTGCCCACCTCTGAGGTCCAGGTGGCTAACCTAGATCTGGCTGCTTTCAGGTGTCGGGATCTGGTGGTAAACCTAGCTTGTCTGCCAGTTTCACTTCTTCCATATCAGGTCTCGTTCCTGGTGCTGGTGTCGGTGGCGTCCCTGGTATCGGTGGCATTCCGGGTGTCGGTGGCTTTCCTGGTGTCGGTGGCATTCCGGGTGTCGGTGGCTTTCCAGGTGTCGGTGGCGTTCCTGGGGTGCCAGCAGTCCCAGGTGCATTTAGATAAGAAGGTAGCTTCATCAATGTGTGGCTTCTGCAGCTGCCTGCCACCTTGACTATATTTTTAAATGTATCATCAACAGGAGCTGGGACGCCGGCAGCCGCTAAAGCAGCCGCAAAAGCAGCCGCAAAAGCAGCCGCGTACGGTAAGCTGAGTGCCGTAGGACTTTCCTGACAGCACAGAAGCTGCCGGATGATTCAGAGCAGGACAAGAAAATACCAAATTGTGGGAAAGATTTCTTTAGGAAAATGTGATCTCAACTTGACGCTTTAAGGAAATTGTAACACAGCACTTACGATAAGGATGGGGGGGGAATTCTATTCAGTTCGCATTTCAAGCCAAATCGATCAAATCCACACTTTCTGGAACAATCTGAGAGCCGGAACGCAGCCACCCTTTGAAATTTGCACTTATTCCAATATGCTGCTGCTGTTCTGTAGCCAAACCATGCTGACAAAAATGCATATATTCATGGAAAGTGTGGCTAAAAATGAATGCAGTGGTGAAAATAACATGCAAAGGGGCATTACATTAAGGGAAATGGCTTGGAAAAATGTGTATATTGGTCAAAACTGCATGCAAAAATGTGTTTATTAGGAGAGGTTTGCACTAAAATGCCAAAGAACTTTCAGGAGGGCCCCATAAACAATAAGCTCATGAAAGCATCTCATATGAATTCAGCGACATTAAATAATCCACTGATGATTCATAATGAGGCCTAAGAATACAAGAGCATCACCCAGATTAGCAGCCAAATCATGCATAACCCCAGTAATGAATGACTTTGTAGGTAGAACCAGACAAGGGCCCAGGCCAGACGAAGCAGGCAGCAGGTCTTGTAGGTCTCACAGCAAGATGATAATCTCATCTCTCCTTTGTCCTTTTCTTCAGGGACCGGGGTAGCGCCTGGCTATGGCACCCTTGGTGGTGTGGCCCCTGGAGGGATAGGAACCGGCGGTGTGGCCCCTGGCGGAATAGGTAGGATGTGAACATGGTCAAAAGGGAACTGGTGACTCCACGCAGAATATTTCTGTGGAATAATGTTCTGTGGATCAGCATGCCTGTCAAGATAGGACAGGTGCCCACTACCTGCACTTCCTGGCAACAACTGAAGACCTGTTTTTGTTCTGACAAGGTTTCCCACCTGGATAAAAAGGTCTCTGCCATGAGTGGCCATTTTGTGTGTGTCTGTTGATGCACACCTGTATTTGTGGAAACATTGTGCACAAAAATGAGCATGTGAGTGAAAATAGCATACAAAAATGCATGAAATAGCTTGCAGAAATGTGCACATGAATCAAAACTGCCTACACAAATGTGCTTATTAGGAGAAATTCACACTAATACGCTGGAGAATTTTCATGAGGATTTTTTTTAACAAAAAATAGCAAATCGCTGCAGAAATGTGGAGAACCAAATTTAAGAGTTGAAAAACGAGAAACCCACAGAGAGATCAAAACTGACAGATCTTTTCATCCCTGGTGGTGGAACATTTGCCAGGGTCAATTCCCGGGGTCAGTGCTCGGCATCTTCAAGGAGTGCTGGGACAGATTCCCTCCCTGAAACCCTGGCCAGTGTGGTCAGTGCAGGGTTAGATGGACCGGTGGCCTGACTTGGAATAAGGCAGCATCCTCTGTTCCTAAGGGCGGCTGGGTTGGGCCAGTGGAGGCTGTTGGCCGATGCCAAGCCTGATGCTGGTAGTCCTGCTGACCCCCTCCCTCTCTGCTTCTCAGCTCCAGGAAGTGCTTTGGCCGCAGCAGCAGCAAAGGCAGCCGCAAAGGCAGCCAAATACGGTAAGTAGGGTGGCTTTCGTCCAGCACAGGGTGGGCTTTTAAAAAAGAAAAAAAGAGGCCAAAGTCACTGATCAATGTTTTCTTTTGTAGCAGGCTTGTAAATATGACCTCTTAAACAAGGACAAGCCCCTCACAAGTTGTCCTGGCCACTGACTGCTTACCTTGCCCACACGTGATAACTGGCGCTAGTCCTCATGGGCCTAAAGAAATGAAGAGCTAGGCACTTTGGCCAGCCATGGCCAGTGGGGCTATTCTTGAACCTACTTTATAGCGCTGTGCTCTCTCTCCACCACCACCACCTATTGGCACTTTACTTTTTGTAAAAACAGTTCATGTCCAGAGTCAGTCCGTTGCTGATTGGAGCACTCATTCTGTAATGAGCAAACCAAAAGTTAAATCATCCCTGATTTTTGGAGTGAATTCAATAGATGTGTGACATTTGAGGGGGGCGGAGGAGGGGGGGCTGATATCCAGTTTTTCCACCTGTTGTGTTTTCTACATCTGATCAATATCAAACAGCCAAAACGCCTACCCCCACCTCATTTCACCACCCCATAGCAAGAAATTGCAAGGAGCATTTTTGTGATTGGGGCAGGGGGCTGAAATAGGGGCCAGGGCAGTGGCGGTGGCTACTGTTTCACACACAGGTGCGCCACACGCACATATAGACGTCATATACATACGCACACGCCTGGCACACGGGGCTCCTCCAGATGACCTGCTTTGCTGAGCATTCATTCTGATTTGCTTCCAGAAAGCGGACATGGAGTTTCGACTACGGCTGGCCTTTATTCAGCATTCGTTCTGATTCGCTGATGGGCTGGTCGTATGGCAATCAGGATTCGTCCTGCACGCATCCTGATTTGCTTGTCTTTCCGTTAACCTTTCATTCCTCTCGCACCTCCCAGCAGATTTCCCTGCCGCTTTTGAAACCACCAAAAGTCCGGATTTCTTTTGGTTTGGTTTAAAAAGGATTTGTTGCACAAGGGCAGCTGAGCATTTTAATCCACTTTTGTCACCCAAATCTGAAGATCCAGGGTGCTCTTGAGTCCATCCCGCAAAACACTGACACAGCCACATAGACGCCAGAGGAAGTGGCTGCATTAGGTGGAAGGGAGCTCTGCCCCACCAACCCCAATCTGCCCCCTAACCGGCTCCCTTACTGACAGCACATCCAGGGGGCGGATGAACGGCCTGCCCTGATTCCCCCTACTGAGTCTCAAAGTTGCCCTCTTAGAACTCGGCAGCGAAGAAGAAGACTGGGCCCAAACTAGAACAAGTTGACTTTGCCTGCCATTGGCTCTGGCTGCATCTTCTGTTTGGGCTCCCTGCCTTCTGCCCCACCAGTCGCAAGGGGCACCAACCATCACTGACCCACACACACACTTCCCCTCTGAACAATGTAGCATCATTCCAAGAAGACAGGCGGGGAGCGAATGACCATCCACAGAAGCACAACTGCCCTTAGCAAGGGAGCTGGGGGGGGGAGGTTTTGAAGCATCCTCAGCCCCTGCAATCCTCCCCTTCCAATTATGATCTGAAAGCTTCCCTCTGAGAACTTTTGGCTCTGCCCAAGTGCTGTTCTCTGGGAGCAGCAGAACTCTTTTCCCAATGAGTGTCTTGCCCCATCAGGAGCTGGAGGGGGTGGAGGCTTCATCCCTGGCTTCGGCGGCGTCGGCGTACCTGGTGGTGGGGTGGTGCCAGGCATTGGAGGGGTTCCAGGAGCTGGAGGTAAGCAAACATTGAGCGCCAACACTCGGTTGCCCCATGATTTCATTTTATGTTATGCTTGGCAATTAGATTTTCAGGCAGAAGCTTTCTAAGAGGTTCGCAACACAAAATTTAAACAAGACACATGCTCTTGTGAGTCCAAATAAGCTAGACGTTTTGGGTGGCTCTTGGGAAAGGTACCCTCCATGGCCCCCCTCCCTTGGTAAGTGTTCCTCCTCACCCTCTGCTGCCCCCTTCCTCCTCACGGCTGCCACCTTGCTCGTGTGCCAGGCAGAGAGCCAACGGGCAAGCAGGCAGTGGCTTCTCCTGATCCTCATTCTTGCCCCCATACACACACACCATTGTCTAGGCCACAGTGAGAGACGGGTGAACAAGCAAGCAGGTCACAACAGCAAGGAGGAGGAACTGATATGGGGGGGACCTGCTGGGGTGCGGGCCTTTGGCAGGTGCCCAACCGTGCCGGCTTTAAGCTTCAGCCTTCCAATTAAAAGTGTATTTTTCAGCATGGCAAATCAGCTATATATTGTCAGAGTGGTTTCATCTAACCGGGGGCGGAGGGGGTTTCAAACATTATCCTACTGTATGTAGTTACCTAGGAAGCATTATCAGGGTTCTTTCAGTGAGGAGGTTGGTAATGTAAGGCGGCTAGTGTACCACTTTCTCCTGCAATGAAATAAAGCTGGAGATGGCTGAAACCTAGGTTCTGGTGCCTTTGGAATATAGTAAGTAAAAGCCTTCGAAAGAAGGAAAGGTTCGGATTTTCCTTTTTTTTTTTAAGAAAGAAATGTGTGCTGTGGATTTGCAGCCTTCACTGATTAAAATCAGCCCCAATGAAACAGGAGCTAAAAGCAAACACTGACTACCCATTAGAACCTATTTCTGACAGATGGATAGATGGATAGATGTCTTGCATGTTTTATGTTTGTTTTGTTTTTCCGTACATTGGTTAGAAATTCAAATGATAAATGTTTTAAATAGATGAATAAAATAAATGTTCAATCAACTTCGGTGTGCCTCCAATAACGTGGGACAAGCGGGTCCAAAGGTGTATGGCTGACCACTGTTGGAGACTGAATAATAGGCTCAATGGGCATCATTTTAAAAAAAATTGTTTGGGGGCCATACTAAACAGACTTTGGGGCAATTTGTGATTGGACCCCTCTCTTTGTTTTTTTGTAAAAGGCAAAAGCAGCCATTGATGGAGGAGGGAGAAGGAATTAGACCAGGGTTTTACTGATGGGAGAAGAGTGGTTCAGCTCATTTCCCTCGTGTCGTTTTCCTGATTAAAGCCACACAGACACAAGAACCGTGGTTTGCCCTGTGCAGCAGTTCACACTGGGTGAACAGCATAGTTGACCTTTGTTTTTATTGTATTTTTAATGTTTTCATAATGAGAAGTCATGATTCACTAGAAAAGACAATAATGCTGGGAAAAACAGAAGGGAGTAGAAAAAGGGGAAGGCCACAGAAGAGATGGATTGATTCCATCAAGGAAGCCACAGACCTGAACTTACAAGATCTGAACAGGGTGGTTCAGATGTTCTTGGAGGTCACTGATTCATGGGGTCGCCATAAGTCACAGTCAACTTGGAGGCACATAACAACAACAGTGTTTTCATTGTATGGTGGTGGTCATTTTTAACTTACTGTAAACAAAGTAGCAGTATACAAATATATCTATAAATAAATAGGCTTTCCTCTTCTCCCAGGCATTTTAGCATGTGTTTTAAATTGTTTTAAATTTTTAAATTGTGTTTGAAATTGTTTTTAAAAGAAGTGTTTTTAAATTTGTATATTTGTTTTTAGTGTTTTTAGTTATTGTAAACCACCCAGAGAGCTTCGGCTATGGGGCGGTATACAAGTACAATAAATAAATAAATGGACTCAAAATACACCGCGGGGGCAGAGGGCATGTTGTTCTTGTTTGTAAAAGTCTCTTTTCCCAGCCACAGCAGCCTCCAGTTCAGGCGGCAGCTGGTTTCCCCTTTTAAAAGGCACACATAAGATCTGGCAGCACATCACTGGGTCCCCTAAGCCTGCATTCCTCTCTCCTTCGCTTAGTGCCAGGGACGCTGGGAGCAGCAGCAGCAGCAAAAGCAGCAGCCAAGGCAGCTAAATACGGTGAGTCTTCCTTCTGCCCGCCCGTGCCTCCCACGCTCTGATAGCGTTGGTTCTTCCTTGGCGGGAGCAGCCCCTCTGCACATCCTGTGCCACAGTGCTGGCCACGGGGATCTTTCTAGGGTGAATGCCAATTTTGGGAGGTGAGGTGATTGCCAAAGTGCCGTGTATTGACATAGTGCAGATTTGTAAGCTTTCTAGGGCAGAGACCTTGAAGACACTTCGGTATTTTGTACAGGATCTAGCATGGATGGATGGATGGATGGACGGACGGACGGATGGATGGATGGATGGATGGATGGATAGACAGACAGACGGACGGACGGACGGACGGACGGATGGACGGACGGATGGATGGATGGATGGATGGATGGATGGATGGATGGATGGATGGATGGATGGATGGACGGACAGAGACAGACAGACAGATAGATAGACGGACGGATGGACGGACAAATGGATGGATAGGTGGATAGATGGATGGACAGATAGGTAAAGAGACAGACAGGCAGGCAGACAGACAGATAGATAACTGAGAGGGGAGAAATTTGTTCAGCTTGAATTGTAAACCCCAAACCAGTAGACAAACTAAGGACAGAAGGAGCTGCCAGTTTCAGCTCTTTCCGTTATTCATTTTTCCAGCTTAAATTCATCTCTCTACATTTCAGCAGCAGCAATTTGCGAACCTTTTTTTAATCCTCATGAAAATTCTTCCGCATTTCATTGTTACTTTCTCCTAATAAAACCCATTTTTGTGTGCAATCTTGACTCATGCAGACATTCTTGCAAGCAATGTCCCCTAATATATGGATGTTTGCAAACATAGTTTGCTTGGAGAAGTGTGTCGCAAAATTCTGATGAGTGCAAATTTTGACGGATGGCTGTTTCTCTTCTCACATTTTTTTCAGAAAGTGTGAATTTGGTACATTTGGCTGTAAATATGAACTGAATTGAATTTCTCCCGTCCCTAAAACTTACTGAATTGGCATTTCCCAAACCAATACACAAACCAAACCACAGCTCTCCTTTGAAATTCACAGTTCTCTGAATTTTGCAGTGCAGTGCAAACCAAGGTCTGCAACAACTACGGAAGAGAGAGAGACAGAGAGTATATTAGAGGCAAATATGAATCAAAAAAGCTATATAAATATTTATATACCGCCCCCTTGGAAAACGTTAAAAACAATGCCGAACAATTAAAAACGTTGTAAACAACTGCCTAGGCCTGTCAGCTTAAAAAAGTCTTCAAGAAATGCCTGAAAGCGAGGATGCCTGCCCCATCTCTGTGGGAAGAGAGTTCCACAGCTTGGGACTAGCAACACTAAATGCCCAACTTCTAATTGAGGCCAGTTGGTCTCTGTAACATGGGGGTCAGTGGACAGCGCTCCTCCAGATGATCTCTGCGATTGGGCAGGGATAGAAGGGCTCAGGCGCTCCTTAAGGTATCTTGGACCCAAGTTGTTCAGGACTTTGTATATTGACACAAGAACGTTGAACCTGGCCTGGTAGGATGTGGGCAGCCAGCGCAACTGTTTCGGCAGAGGTGTCACTCGCTGTCGGCCATCTGCCCCCCTCAGTAGTCTGGCCACTGCATTCTGCAGCAGCTGGAGCTTCTGGGCCAGGCCTAAGGGCAGCCCCACACAGCCCCATACAAATGAATATCTGTGGAAAGTAATGTACAAAAAAGCATCATATTAGGGGAAATTGCTTGCAGAAATATTCTATTAGGAGATAACTACACGCAAAAATAGATGGAGGGGCATGTGTGTGAAAATGCCTATGACCTGTGCAGACTTTTTTCCTAGAACAAAAAATGCAGAAATGCAGCAAGCTGAAGTTAAGATGAGAAAGTACAGTTGACAGATCCCTCCCAGTGTTTGCTAGGGAAGGCACCTCTTTCCAACCACTTTTCAAGATCTGTCATATCCACCACGCCTGACGGTTGTTGCCCTTTGCGGAGTGTGAGTCATGGCTGCTGGAGACCTCTCTCTGGTGCGCATCAGACGGGTGGCCGGGCTGTTGTTGTTGGGGTCTCACAGACCCAAAGTGATGACTGCAACATCAAGGGATGGTGTGAGGAAGGGGGAAAGATATACAGAAATGGACGTACAAAAATGTACACACTGGAAGGATGGATTTTGATTTATTGTTGACATTCTTCTTGATAAACCCATCCAGTGATAATGGAGTAGAGTAGGGCAGGGGAAAGTCTGTTCATGTTTTACCCTTAATTTCAACCTCTCTGTAGGCGGTGGCGCAGGGGTCTTGCCTGGAGGGGGCGGCGTTGTGCCTGGAGGGGGCGGCGTTGTGCCTGGTGCAGGTAAGTCACTTCTTTGCTGCTCCAAATGCTCCCAAGCCGGAGTTCATTTCCTGGAGAACTGGCACCGCCCAGGATTACCCATCCTGTCATGATCCATGGGCATCAGGGCTCTGACATGGATTGCTTTTCCTTATCTCACAGGGATCCCACAACTTGGAGCCCAGCCGGGGGCCAAACCACCTAAATATGGTATGATTGCAGGATTTTTTTTAAAAAAAAGATGAAAAAGGCACTGGCAGTTCTGCGTATCCACATATCATCACCACCCCAACTCCCCCCAACAACGAGGCACAGCCAGGGAGTGAGAGAGATCTAGCTGGCAGTACAAAGGAAAGTTAGGCAGGCCACTGCGTTGGAGAATTAGGAGGCAGCTGCAGCACAGAACGCGGGAAGCAGCTGGCTGGCTGTGAGTGGAAATTCCTGTGACAAATTCTGACTTGCTTCCTCTCTTGCCCTTGCAGGTGTCCCAGGAGCTGGACTAGGTGGACTCGGGGTGCCAGGTACAATGGAGCGATGCCAAGGGAAGGGAGGGCCAAGTCTGTTAAGACCAGTGGTTGAGATAACAAAGAAACTTAAGGTTTATTACTGTGAAGAAACTAAAACCATACATGCCGTTGCAGCCACCGTGGAGCCGTGAGGCTTGCACTCTTGGGAGCTGTCTCTAACTAGACAGGAAGAGAAGGAAGAAAGCCTGAGAGAAACAAACAAGTAGTTTAAAGAGGGAGTCAGTGAGGAAAGAATAGGTTGCCTTTCTGTCTATTGATCCTCCACTGGTTCTGGTTATTATTTATTTATTTATTGTTACATTTATTTATTTATTGTTACATGGGTTGGTGTTTTATTCCCAGAGGCAGGGACCGCTGCTATGCTAGGTGGCAGGGCATTCTTAGGGCAGAGATGGGCACTAGCTTGGCTCCTCTTGGCTTCACATCCAAAATGATGGGTGTGTTTGTTCCAGCAAGCCAGACACTGGCTTACTCCAGGACCCACTGTGCTCCTTGACAGTTCAGGTGTTCACGCATGGTAGTCACCGTGCATACAGTCTCTTTACTAATGTGCACCGGTAGTTGAGCTGTGCGCTCGTACAACTATTTCCACGGAACATCCAGCAAGTGTACAGTCTGTGCACACTCTTTCCACACAAAAACACTTCTGCATGACAGCAATGGCTGGTGCCTGTGCTCATTGTAACGTGGGGACAAGCCAACGGAGACAGTGTAAGGCACCAGGGGAACAGAGACAGTGTAAGGCACCAGGGGAACGGAGACAGTGTAAGACACCAGGGGAACGGAGACAGTGTAAGGCACCAGGGGAACGGAGACAGTGTAAGGCACCAGGGGAACGGAGACAGTGTAAGGCACCAGGGGAACGGAGACAGTGTAAGGCACCAGGGGAATGGAGACAGTGTAAGGCACCAGGGGAACAGAGACAGTGTAAGGCACCAGAGGAACAGAGACAGTGTAAGACACCAGGGGAATGGAGACAGTGTAAGGCACCAGGGGAACGGAGACAGTGTAAGACACCAGGGGAACGGAGACAGTGTAAGGCACCAGGGGAACAGAGACAGTGTAAGGCACCAGAGGAACAGAGACAGTGTAAGACACCAGGGGAATGGAGACAGTGTAAGGCACCAGGGGAACGGAGACAGTGTAAGGCACCAGAGGAACAGAGACAGTGTAAGGCACCAGGGGAACGGAGACAGTGTAAGGCACCAGGGGAACGGAGACAGTGTAAGGCACCAGGGGAACAGAGACAGTGTAAGACACCAGAGGAACAGAGACAGTGTAAGACACCAGGGGAACGGAGACAGTGTAAGGCACCAGGGGAACAGAGACAGTGTAAGGCACCAGAGGAACAGAGACAGTGTAAGACACCAGGGAAAGGCTGTCAGTCAAAGCAGCCTCCCGGTGCCAGTGCTGTCCCCCCACAGTTAGAGGCAGCCTCCCTCCAAATACCGGTAGCTGGGAATCACAAATGGATCCTGCTTGTGGGCTTTCCATTGGGGCCTCTGATTGGCCACTGTGAGAACAGGCTGATGGAAGAGATGCCTCCCCCAGCCTGATCCAGCTGCAGCCAAGCTCTGCAGGTGTGCGTATGTCCCTTTCATCCACTCTGTAGTCTGGAACTGCACAGGGAGGGCAGGTTTTTGACTGAGCCTGTTTTCCCCACAGGCTTGGGGGGATTTGGAGGACTGCTTGGCGGCTTGGGGACCGGAGGCCTGGCACCCGGTACGTACAGATCCTTCAGCCAGAAGCCTTGGGCAAGACATCCTTGGTGACCCCCCACCTCAGGGCATCCGCTGGGGATGGGAGAGGGATTCAGCCTGCCTAGGTTGCACCTTCCGAACGACATACGAACGGAAGTACAGCTGTCCGCAGGAATTCGCCCTTTGCTGAATTTTGCAGTGCATTTCTCCTGCCACGTAATGTGTACAGAAATGCAGAGGCTGGGGTAAAAAGGCATGTGTTGCTGAAATGCGAAAGCAAATTATATCAGGCAAAACTGCATACGGAAATGTGTATGTCAGGAGAAATTCCCACTAAAATGCTGATGGATTTTGATGGAAATGGACAGATGCACCCCTCCCTTGGCATCCAGCCCCTTGCTGATGGGGCAGCCTCCTCCTCACCAAGGCTGTTGCTTTCTTCTTTGCCTCCTTGGGGCCGGAGTGTGAGGCAAATCTGTTGAAGCAAGAGGAAAAGGCTGTCCTCACTGGGAGTGGCTCTGTTGGAGACAGTATTCCTTGTGCAGAGTATTCCCGAGTGCAGAGAGCGCCGCTGTTGCACTTGTGTCCTGCTTGTGGGCTTCCCAAGGGGGATCTGGTTGGCCGTGGTGAGAACAGGAGGGTGCTGGGCTTGATGGGACCTCGTCCAGCAGCCAGGCTTGTTCTTACGGGTGGCTTTGAAAGAGGATTAGGCAGGGAGTGTGACTTTCAGAGCAAGATGCTATTTTTTCCCTTCTTCTTTTGGACAGGGTTGA
Source organism: Rhineura floridana (assembly GCF_030035675.1). Classification (NCBI taxonomy): domain Eukaryota; kingdom Metazoa; phylum Chordata; class Lepidosauria; order Squamata; family Rhineuridae; genus Rhineura; species Rhineura floridana. Next base: position 1,018,077 of record NC_084500.1, on the reverse strand, counting down.
CGTATCCAGGGGCCGGCGGTAAACCTCCCAAGCCAGGTAGTAAGAAAATGGGACACTACCCCCCTCCAGTGGTGGTGGGGTGGGGGACAGCTGGCAGGAGAGGGGGAGAGGTCACTTTGCTCCAGACCTCTCCAAGGTGCAACTCAGGGGTGGGGAACCTCTGGTGTGGGAGCCAAATACAGCCCCCCCAAGCTTCTCTGTTGGCCTGCGGAGCTCTTCCCCCCCCCCAGGCTACACCTCTCACCAGCCCTACTCTGCACCCTCCTTGCCTGATTTTGGCTGACTGGCAAGTGCCCTTGCACTGCGGTCTTGGTTGCCTGGATGCAGAGAAACATGTGCGTGTGTCACTCTGACTTTTGCACACTGGTATGTCACCGACAGTCAAAAGGGAAATGTTGCATCTGTTGCTCCGCCCACTTTTGCCTCCTAGCCCAACCCACCCCTAGTGCATACGGCCCCTGGAAGGTGATACATGTGGGAATGTGGCCCTCAGACTGGAAAGGGCTCTCCAGGCTGGGTGAAGGTGATGGAGCCCCCTAGCAAATTTTGAGGTTTCGTATAAGAACCCATCCCCCCCGACCTCAACTTTCCTAAGGCTCCCACATTATTATTATTATTAGTAGTAGTAGTAGCTGTTGTTGTTGTAACCACATGTCAAAACACAGCATTGTTATTATTATCCCAAAGGGAGCCCAGGGCAGCAAACAGATGATGAAGCACTAAAAAATCTTAAAAACAAAAATCTTAAAAAAACAAACCTTTAAAATCATCTTAAGAAATCAATTCCAGTACAGCTGCAGACTGGGATAAAGGTATCTGCTTAAAAGGCTTGTTGAAAGAGGATCCTGGGCAGACACATTGCAGGCTTCCAAGGCACTGAGGAATTGAACAGTGTGCTGCCTGGGTGGTGCTCGACCCGGCCCCCGAGTGACCTTCCCAAACATTACCCCTCCTGACGGAGTGTCTTCTTTTTCTCCTTTGCACCACCACAGGGTATGGCGGCGGCATTCCACAAGTTGGTGAGTTGATGAACAAAGCTCCTGTGGTTTTTTTTTTTTTAATTTAAAGTGCCTGTGTCAGAGGTTGCCAACTTTTTTTTTTTTTTTGCCAGTGGCAAATTTTGAAATTTTGAGAAAAGTGCTGTCACGTGTGCCCATCACAAAATGGCTGCCGTGGGGACGTGGCATAATAACACAAAATGGCTGCCGTGTCTCTGAACGCACCTGCCTCAGCCGCTGCTGCCCTCGCTCTTGGGGCCTCGCCAAGCTCTCCACACCTCTCCTCTGTTCAGAATGGGAGGGAAAGTGACCAGTCTTGGCATCCAGGGAAATGTGGGCATGTTTCAGGAAGCATCTCTTGTGAATTTTTGAGGGGATATTGACTGAGACCTTTTGCGGGCACCGTAGGAGGTATCGGCAGGCACGCTAGTACCGTGGGCACCGTGTTGGCAACTTCTGGCCCATGTGATATACTCACAGAATTGGTTTCTAGCCTCACAAGCTTTCTCCTTGCTCTCAGTGTTAGTGTGATGCATCTCCGTAGTGATGGAAAGGCACAGGACATGTTCAGAGACCTTCCTTTGGCAGGCTGCCCCACACAGGCCTGCAACGCTGCTGCTGGCCTGTGTTAGGGGGCCTGGAAGAGTGCTAGATAAGGAGGGCCCAGCCAGGAAATCAGTCAAGTTCCCAACACCTGCGTGATGTAGGGGGCAGGGAAGAAATTCGATTCAGTTCATATCTATCAAGATTGCACTTTCCGAAACACAGCCGTGCTTTGAAATTCACACTTCTCTGAATTTTGTGGTGCAGTTCGCCAACCCAGTAACCTGTACAAACATGCATATGTTAAGAGGAAAGTGTGCATAAAAATTATTATATTCATGAAAGTGACATACAAGAATGCATTACGTTAGGAGAAACTGCTTGCAAAAATGTGTGGATTAGCAGAAATTTGCACTAAAACGCTGGAGAAAGTTGATGAGGATTTTTTTTAAAAAAAATCAGAAATGCAGAGAGCTGAATTTAAGACTGGAAAACTGAGAAATGGAGGGAACCAAAATGAACAGATCCTTCCATCCTGAGTGTGGAGCCAGAATTCAAGGGTCAGCGTTCAATGGGCACAAGTGGGGGTTGCAGTGGGCGCTGACGGTGTGCTTTCAGACATCCAGTAGCTTTGACTCTGTGGGCAAGTACATACCTAAGCCACACTTAGTGATGGGTGGCTGAATGCTTGAGATGACTCCATGCAGGAGATGTAGGTGGAGTTTGGGCTGCACCCCCCATTTCCCACATATGCATCTAGTGATGAATGCAAGTGTGTGTGCATGCCAGGCTCGCAGAATCCCTGCTGCATCGAAGGTTTTCCTGACTCTCTCTCTCTCTCTCTCTCTCTCTCTCTCTCCTCTTCTGTTGCAGCGGATGGCCTTGGTTTTGGTTTTGGTTTGTCTCCCATTTACCCAGGTATGTTTGTGGGGTGGGGGTGGGGACCAGTGGAGACGGGTGGCTCCGATGTCAGTGAAGCAGTGAATCCACTCCGGGTTTTAGTCCAAACTTTCAAGGAGATATCCAAGGTGCTGAAGCTATTTTGAGAGTGGATTTCAGCACCTTGGATAGCTCTTTGAAAATTCGGCAGCCCACAGGAGCAATGCTGTCCCTGCCTCAGAGGCAACGACCAGGGAACCTCCTGCATGAGTGCCTACTGAGGCCTAGCACCGGTCCCAATTTGGCCTACGAGGCCATACCCCACAACTGCACCAACCTGCCCCATGCCTGACATCAGAGCTTCAAGGCTTACAGTCTACCCTGGGATTGCACTTGCAGCAGAGTACAGAAATAACTGGCCTGTTAGTGGTAACTGGAAGGATAAAGTAGCTTAAGGTTTGTTCCTACAAAAAAGTAAAGTCTTTTTTTAAAGAAAAAAATGACAAATTGCTGCAGAAATGTGGAGAACTGGATTTAAGGCTGGGAAAATAATAAACAGAGAAGCGAAATTGACAGACCCTTCCGTCCCGGGTGCAAGTATGCTTCTGAATATTGGTTGCTGGGAGTCTGCGTTCTGCAGGCTCCCCAGAAGCGGCATCTGGTTGGCCACTGTCAGAACTGGGTGCTGGACTAGATGGGCCCCCTTTGGACCGACCCAGTTGCAGCTGGGCTCATCTGGTGTTCAGGGTGGCCAGAGTTCAAGGTTCATACCGGAGGTATGAATACAAGGCAACAGAGTAAGAGAGATTCTTGGGGAGGGGGAGGGCAGTTCCTGGCTTCTCCTACCCTGAGGCCCTTGGCATGCTCCCCCCCCCCAGGGCTATAGCTCAGAATGTGGAGAGGGAGAGAGAGAGCGTTGGGGGCCTGGCTGTGTTGCTTACAGGATTTCCTGCTGGATTTGTCTTACAGGTGGGGTTCCTGGCCAGGTGGGCTATGGCGGTAAGTCCCATTCCTTCGGCTGGGTGGGGTGGGGGTGTAAAGGGTGAGACCAGGAGGGGCTGCCTACATGCAGACAGGCCAGCTAGCCCTGGGGGGCCTCACCTCCCTATGTTTTCCCATCCCACAGGCAAAGCCCCCAAGCCCTACGGAGTCCTGGGAGCAGTAGGCTACAGAGGTAAGTCCCATCACACCCCAGAAGGGGAGTTTAGCTTTCCCCCTTTTAAATCATTTCCATAGTGTTCCAAGAACCTCCAGGTTCAGAGGCAGTCTACCTCTGAGTCCCAGGTTCTGGTGGCAGGGGGGAGCTGTTTCCCATCGTGCCTTGCCTGCACTGGGAGATTTCCACAGGCCTCCGGTTGGGTGCTGACTGGAACCGGATGCTGAAGGGGACTTTGTCTTGGTCTGGTCTGCATCCCTCTGAAGGGGGCCCACCTGAACAGAAGGCCCTACACCATCTTCCTAGGGCTTGGAGTGATCTCCTTTGGTTGAATGAAGTTCACTGAGTTTGTTCCAAAATCTCTGAACTGTACCTGAAAGTAGTTTCCATTACTGCCAATTGAACTGAATCTGAATTGAGTTCATTTGAGGGTTGAACTCTAAACCATTTGAAATCCATTCTCTTACATGTGTTTTTGACTCTTTAGATTTTGGGGGCTTTTAAGCTTGAAGATCATAACTGTTGTGGAAAAAACAAATGAAAACAATTCACGTTCCCCTGATGCTTTCTTAAGTCTTCTGAAGCATATTCTCTACCTCAGCACAGCAGAAACGTAACTTTCTGAATTCGGCGGGGGGAGGAATTGCCAAGGATCATTTAGATGGACTCAAATTGAACTGGGCACTGAATGTGAATTGAACCAGTTTGTTTTGTAAAAGGGCAAACATGAACCGGAATGAGTTCCTGAACTAGTTCCTTTTTCAACATGAATTTTCCAAGGTCTGCATTCCTTCCAGTTGGCATCTCAAGCTGAACAAGCAAGGCAGTGTCTTAGGTCCAGGGGGAGGGGGAGAAGCTGGAAGGAGACAGATCTGCTGAGTTGGGGGACAGAGAGTCAGATGGGAGACTGCCCTGTAGTTGAGACTGGTGGCTCCGTATCAGTGGGGCAGTAGAAACCGCTCCAGGCTTTAGTTGAAAATTCCAAGGAGCTGTCCAAGATGCTGAAAGTTCAGATAAAAACACGGAGTGTATTCAGTGCCCCTCTGACATTGGAGCCCCCAGTCTCCATTGCCACCCTACATGCCCCGGGGGAGAGGGAGGCATCCTCAGCCAAGGATGGTCGTGGTCAGCCAGTCAAGGAGCTGGATCCTCATGTAGAGACCAAGATCGGACCTGAATTGGCTTTATTTCTTTTTATTCCACAAGACTTATATTTTCCTTCATCAGAATAAATATCTCGAGACAGTTTACATCAAACAGTATTTACAGGCACATTAAAATAGTGATTAAAAGCAGACTTTAAAAACAGCAGACATAACGGAAGTACCAGAGCATCAGCAGAAACCCACAGTTTTAAAAGCAACTATATCAAGAGTAAAGTAACTTTATAATACAGGGAGACCTAAATCAGGCATTTTGGGGTGGGGGGGAGCCAGTTTGGAACTATGCTAATGTTGCTCTGTTGAAGAACTGTGTTATTTAAAAAAATAAATCATGCTTTTGCAATAGGAAGTGGGCAGTTTGGATTCAAATGTCAAAAGCCCACACATGGGAAGCAGAGCAGGATATAATAATAATAATAATAATAATAATAATTCAGGCACAACTGTTTTCAGGATTTGACACTTCAGATTCTCGCTTCAGAAAGTTCCGCCTCTGCTCAATTCTGGGCTGGCCAAGGATGAGAATTGTGACTATCAATCACGCACCCACACGAACACACACACCTTGGGACTCAACTGGAACATGTGTAGGTCCTTAAAAGACCCATGACACAGATTTGCATATATTTTGCATATGCTAATTTCTGCATATACATCAGGGGTTGTTAACCTCAGGCCTGGGGCCCAAATGTGGCCCTCCAGACCTTTCCACCCAGCCCTTAGGACTCTTCCCTGGCTACTCCCATCAACGGCCCTGCTCTGCCCCCTCCTGGAGTCCTTTTGCCTGGCTGGAGGAGCCATGGCTCAGTGGTGGAGCAGCAACTTTGCCTGGATAAGGTCTCTTCTGCGATCCCTGAGAGCTCAACAACCTGACTCACTATCAGGCAGCTGCCTGTGTCCCTATGAATGTACAAGGGGAAGAGTCAGAGCTGTCGCCCCGCCCACTTTAACCTCTGGCCCTGCCCATCACTGCCGTGCAGCCCTCAACAAATGGCCCACAAAGGGATGTGTGGCCCTGGGCCCGAAAAAATTGCCCCCCCCTCCGATATAGATCCTGGAGTTCAGTGTATTGCGCAATAGCCTGCCAGGCTTTTTGCACATACTTCAGAGGAAGACACATGCAAAAAAAGGGCACATTAATAGCAGAGATTTAGAAAAGATGAATCGGTTACGTAAACTGCACTAGCAACTGGCACAATGGTTCAATATTTAAATGAGTAGATGAATTTAAATGGCTCTAGGAGCATCTCTGATCACCAGAGGGGGGAACAACTTGACTCCTCTCTAAGGCTGGGTTAGCATATTTAGCAACCTGGTAAGTCACTTAGCTGCACATTTTGATTCTGAGGGAAACTTGCTCTGTATTAAGCAAGGGTTTTTTTCCTTTACGTTTTTAAGTAAAGGAGCAAACGGCAGGGGATCTGGGGCTCAGGGCAACCCCCCTAAGGCCCCCGGTCCCCTCCACTAAGGCCCCCAGTCCCCTCCACTAAGGCCCCCAGTCCCCTCCACTAAGGCCTGCCTCTTTTTCCCCCCCTGCAGGTGGGATCGGTCGCAAGAGAAAGTAGCCCCGGCAGACTGTCTTCCATTCACCTCATGAACTTTGGTGCTACTGCCTGGTCTCGAATGTACCCCCCACCCCGAGAAAAGCAGAGATTCCACCACCACCACCACCTCCCCTGTGCCTTTGCCCCACTTGCCAGCCAGCCAGCCAGCCAGCCAGCCCTCCTCCCTCTCACTGGTGCTATGACCATCCTCCGGGGACCACCCCAGCTGCCCACTCCCTGGGGCTCTTTGGTGCTGCGGCCAAGGAGGGCTGCTTTCGGGGAGGGGGAGACTGCCCGAGCACTTTAACCCGCTCCTGAGCCCTGTGCCCAGCCACAGGGAGTCAGTAGCCCCTGGCCAGTTGGCCTTTCCCCAGTCTCTCTCTCCCTCTCTGGACTCCTCTAAGTGTATGGGGGTGCTGTGGGAGCCCCTCCCCGGAGCACCCCTCCCCTCCCCCAGCACGCTGCCTGTGTTATGAGGCAGGGAATGCGCCGGGTCAAGTGGTCAGGGCCCAACAGGATTTGCCTTAATCCTCCAGCCGCTCCTCCTGTTGCTGCCTGCCAGGGCCAAGGTGGATTAGCACGGCCCAGGCTGCATCCAGCATCCCTAAGGCCCACGCTGGAGCCCGCGCCAGCTGTCCACATTGGAGCGAAGGGGCTCCTGCCCTGGGGATCCCCTCCCGTGACCAGCCGGCCAGCTCCACGTCTCTTCATGTGTAATCCTTTCGATGTAACGCGGATGGGACACTTTTTATAAAGAGGAACAGTAAACTGCTTTCTGAAAAATAAAATAAAACCTGACTAATAAAATAACTTTCTAAAGGGACATTTTTGTTTCTCTCTGTGTTGTGCTTTTTCTTTGGAGACAGCCTGTCTAAGCTTGGTTTCCCAACACCCCTGAACGCATGAAGCAAAAATTACCCAGAGTGGCTCTGAGCCGGTGCAGAGGGCATTTCCCTCTCAGCAAAGCAAATAATATTTATTATTTGTTGCCTCCTCTTCAACAAATGACGTTCAACACAGGCAGCGACGCTTCCTTCCGGATGAATTCACTGTTGTTTTTAGAAATACCGGCCTCTCTTCTCCTGTTCCCATGCACTGCCATTTCTCATTTAATGCTAGCGAGAGTTGCGGCCAGACTGCTGAGCATGTGAGGTTTGGATCAGCCTCAGTCTGTAGTGGCAAAAAAATTAAAAACCTGTATAGCACGCTCAGCGTGTGCAATCTGAGAATGACGCTGGCCAGCCGGGCATCTTGGGCCCGCAGATTCCACTCAGCTGCCCCAAGCAGGACTTGACCCTAACTGGTAGCGCAGCCAGCAGGCAGAGTGAAGCAACTGACTCAGGCGGCAGCAGGTGGGCACAGCTCCCTCCTGTGTGTCCCGAACCCCCCTAAACTAGACTGCTGCCTGCTGGTGTGGTGAGACACTATCCCGTCATCACCAGTGCTGCCAGTCCAGTGGAATGGGAGAGCACCATCTTGTCCTTTGCCGCAGGCATCAACGTGCCTTGGGTTGACCACTGGCATCAATATTATCCCCTCCAATAATACTGAGCTCAGTACACAGGCAGGGGAGGAATTTGATTCAGTCTGCATTTAAAGGCAAACCTGCCTCAATGGCCCTTTCTGAAAGCAGACACATCCTTTGAAACTTGCAATGCAGTTCTGTCGCCAGGCGATGATTACAAAAATGCATATATCCAGGCACAGTGTGCGTAAAAATGCAAATATGGGCAAAAACAAAAATGCATTATACAAGGGGAACTTGTCTTGCAAAAATGTGTATATCAGGCAAAATAATATACGGAAATTTGCACTAAAATGTTGGTTTTTCGCAAGGACTTTTTTAAAAAAAATCACAGACTGCTGTGGAAATGAGAACTGAAATTTTAAGACTGGGAAAATGACGGACAGAAAGCAGCCCAAATGGTCAGCTTTGCCCCTCTGTAGCCCAATGGGATGTACTCCCAAGGAAGCGTGTTGCAGAGGGCTACAGCCTTAGAGCATGTAGCACTTGCAAGTTCATTCTCTTGCAGTCTTTACAACCCCTTGTAAGGTGTTTGCCCATTTCCCCCTGCTGGTCTGCAAGTGGGCCTTCAATGCTGTTTACAGAACCAGAGTAAAACCATTCACATAGTCTTTTTTTTACAAAACAAAAACAGGCACCCTCACCATCCAGTGAAGGGAAGAGGGCAGACGGGAGACTGGTGGCCCCGATCTCAGTGGGGCAGTGAATCCATTCCAGGTTTGAGGACAGCCTTTCAAGGTGCTGTCCAAAGTGCTGAAAGTGAGCAAATTAATGTCTCTGCTATTTTGGGTGTGGTAACAGTGATTTCATATTTTAAAGCACAGGTGGGGAACTTCAAACCTGGACACTGAGTGTAGCCCTCAAGTCCTCTCTACCTGGCCCTCAGAACTCTCAGCAGGCCACATCTCTCACAGACACTGCTCACAACTCAAGGGGTTTTTTTTGCTTGTCTGGGATGTGTCTTGAACTCTAATGATGCCTCTTGTTTACAATAATAATAATAATAATAATTTAATTTGTGGGTCGCCTATCTGGCCAATGGCCACTCTAGGCGACGTACAATTTAACAACAATACATTACATCATAATAAAATACATCATAAAATACAATAAAACAGTTCCAGTACAGAGTAGTAGGCTATTGGTCGTAAAAATTTAACCCTCCCCGTAAGTCCCAAAGGCCTGTCTGAAGAGCCAGGTCTTCAAAGCTTGGCGGAATACATTCAGGGAAGGGGCATGTCGAAGGTCATACAGGAGGGAGTTCCAGAGAGTGGGGGCCGCCACTGAAAATGCCCTCTCTCTTGTCCCCGCCAACCTAGCTGTTTTAGTTGACGGGATTGAGAGAAGGTCCTGTGTGGCTGATCTTGTTGGGCGGCATGGTTGGTGGCGCTGGAGGCGCTCCATCAGATAAACTGGGCCGAGACCGTATAGGGATTTAAAGGTTAATACCAACACCTTGAATTGGGCCCGGAAAATAACTGGAAGCCAGTGTAGGTCGAACAACACTGGCGTGATGTGTTCCCGGCGGCGACAGTTTGTAAGTAGTCGAGCCGCAGCATTTTGTATAAGTTGTAATTTCCGGACCGTTTTCAAGGGTAACCCCACGTAGAGCGCATTACAGTAATCCAACCGAGAGGTGACCAGGGCATGTACCACCAGTGGGAGCTGATGAGCTTTGTCCTGGATGGGGGACAGAGAAGGGTGTGAGTGTGTGTAGGAGGAGCCAACCTACTGGACAAAGGTAACATTTAAGTTTGTTGCTCTGCCCACTTTTGTCTCTGGCCCTGCCCACCCGAGATGTGGCCCTCAGGGTGGTACTCGGCAATACCAGCGCACCATGGAGGGAAAGGAAGGTCTGGTGGCAAGCACAACTTTCTGCACTGTTTCACAAAGATGAAAGCACATCAACATCTATAAGCTTGCCTAAACAAAATCTGTTTTAAGCAGGCACTGAAAAGAATACAATGAAAGTTCCTGCCTGATGTAATAGAATCAGAATAGTAGAGTTGGAAGGGGCCTATAAGGTCATCTAGTCCAACCCCCTGCTCAATGCAGGAATCCAAATTAAAGCATACCTGACAGATGGCTGCCCAGCTGCCTCTTGAAGGCCTCCAGTGTTGGACAGCCCACCACCTCCTTAGGGAATCGGTTCCATTGCCATATTGCTCTAACAGGAAGTTTTTCTTGACGTTCAGTCGAAATCTGGCTTCCTGTAACTTGAGCCCATTATTCCGTGTCAATAGGCAATAAAGCATTGTAAGTTACCAAAAGGCAGGGTCCAGCTTAATGATCAGGGAAAATTGGGAAAGGGGGAGAGAGGTGTGTCTTCGAAAGACTTCAGGAGCAGATGGTGCTATATAGGAGGGGAAGCAGCTTTCTTAAAACAGGGGGCACAGCAGAAAATGCCATCACTGATCACCACCACATAATGATCCATAAGAGTAACAAGAGCTCCCCAGATTTCAGTTATCCATCCAACAGGTTTGCAAAGGGACAGGCAGTCGTACAAATAACCAGCCCCAAGTCATTCCAAGTTTTGTATGTTAATTACAAGACCTTTGCGCATGGCCCAGTGGCTCACTGGCAGCTGATGCAGTCCCCTCAGCACAGGTGCACGGGTGCATCCAGGCACACCACTCAACAACATGGGTGCCGCATTCTGCACCACCTGCAGCTCAAGGGAAGCCCCACACAGGATGCACTGCAGCAGGCAAATCCCATCGTGCACACCAAAGAGCCCTCTTTGCTCATACAAGCAATGCTTTGTCTGCAGCATCTTAAGAGAGGTTGTCCTGCGCAGCAGCAAAAGGCACCACACCAAAAGAAGCTCAATGCAGCCGTACGCACAGTTGCCACAAGAGTGCTTTTGCCCCCTTTTGTCAAGACGCAGGTGCAGAGGGGAATGGGGGGGGAGGGCAGACACGTCCAAATGGACTGAAGGAATTGAAAGCTGCTCCTGCTTCGCGCTTGGCACAAAATCCAGAAATACATTTTAAAAAGAGAACAGAACAAAGGAAGATTCCCAATGTGTTAAGCAGCCTCAGAAGATCAGGCCAAAGGGGGCCCATTTAGTCCAGCGTCCTGTTCCGCCAGTAACCAGAAGCCCATGAACAGGAGATCAGCACAACATCACTCTGCCCGCTTGTGGTGGACAGCAGGTGACCGTCACACTGCAGCCGTCATGGTGAGTGGCCATTGACAGCTGCACCCCATCCCTTACGGCTTTGTTTAAGGCCCCTATTAAAGCCACCCAAGTTGGCAGCCATCTTGTGGCAATTTCTGAAACAATAAGAACCTAAGAGGACCTCTTCTGGGTGAGGCCAACAGGGGCCCGTCGAGCCCAGCAAGCTGCTCTCAGAGTGGCCCCAAGAGCAGGAGCGGCACTCCCCACTCCTGTGCCCCATCAGCTGGCATTTGGAAGCACGCTCCCTCCGGCAGCAGAGGGAGAGCACAGCCATTGGCGCTAGCAGCCACTGAGATTGCCCTCCATGAATTTGGGAAGACCCCTTTTAAACGCCATCCGAGTTGGTGTGCATCTCTGCCTCCTGCGGGAGAAAATGCCATAGATTAACTGTGCGCTGTGCAAAGAGGTGCCTCCCTTTTGCCTGTCCTGAATCTTCTAACAGTTTCATTAGGTGGCCCAAAGTTCGAGTATTTCAGAGGGAGGTGTTGGCTGTGTGTGTTTGTGTTGCTTAATTTCGTTTAAAGCAGCACCACAGCAGCAGAGTAACAGCAGATGTTGAAATGAGAGTGTGCCAGCGTGTGCGTGTGTTTGCCTAAGCAAGCAGGCTTTTACCCTGCATCAGCATCACTGAGACTGGAGACTTAGTAAAATAAGAAATACATAGTAGAAAGAAAGGCAAACCTAGTTCTAACTAACTAATTAAGTTGGAGGCGTAATGCCCAGGTGCGGGGGTTAGTCCCATGCTAGGAGAGAGCAGAGACAAAGAGATGTGTCCTCTCTCCCGGACAGTCGGAGAAGAAAAAGGAGTGGAAAGGGTGGAAGGAGGGAGGCAGGTAAGCTTCCCGAAAGGCATCACAGTCTAGCGACAGAAGGAAGTCAGTCAGAGCATCACAGGTAAAGGTAATCAAGCCTATCCATCTGGAGGACCCTGACTCTGTCTCCCTTCTGGAACATAAACCAAAAAATAAAAGAGGAGTTGCTCTTGCCCCACTTCCAACAGGAGGAACACTTTCCTGTATTTATTTATTTATTTATTGCATTTATATACGGCCCCATAGCCAAATCTCTCTGGGCGGTTTACAACAATTAAAAACATTAAAAATATACAAATTTTTAAAAACACATTTTTAAAATGCCATTTAAAAACACATGCTAAAATGCCTGGGAGAAGAGGAAAGTCTTGACCTGGTGCCGAAAAGGTAACAGTGTTGGCGCCAGGCACACCTTGTCAATTAAAACCATTCCATGATTTGGGGGCCACCACTGAGAAGGCCCTCTCCCTTGTATCCACTTTCGCCACACTGGATCATTTTATACAGCTCAATCATGGCTCCTTTTCTCTAAACTAAAAAGCCCTAATGATGTACCTTTCCTTATAGAACAGCTGTCCCAGCTTGCAGTCCACACACACACTTTTTGGTCCTCCTCTTCAGCACCAAGACCTCGTAAGGAGATGGGAGAAATTCAGTTCAGTTCTCATTTAAAGGCAAACTTACCAAATTTGCCCTTTCCAAAACAATTTGCAAACCAATGCACTGCCATCCTTCAAAATCCACTCTTTTTCCTGAACTTTGCAATGCAGTTGTCCATCCAAACAACGTGTACAGAAATGCATATATTGGGGTAAAATCTGCATATAAATGCAAATATTTGTGAAAATATGCATAATAGTTGGTGAAATTACTTGCAAAAATGTGTGAAAACTGCATGCAAAAATGTTATCGTTTGGAGCAATTCACATTAATATGCTGAAAGTTATTGTTATTGTTATTTAAAAATCATAGCTTGTGCAGACGTGTGGAGAACTGAATTTAAGATTAGGGAAATGAGAAAGAGAGAGAACCAAAACATGACAGATTTCATCCATTCCTAAGGCCTGGTGATTTGGAGCTGCACAATCCAGAGAGCCATTGGCATGAGGGCGGTGTTGGGTGCATCCTTAGACATCCATGCCCTAGCCATCTTGAACACTTACCTTGTGCATCATGGGGGGGGGAGTCAATGCAATCTGTATCCTAAATGAGACTCCCCCCCCCCCAGTTGGAAGATTCAGGACAGTGAAAAGAAAGTATTTCTTCATACACCATTCATTCATTCATCTACTTACTAAATTAACTATGGGATTTGCTGCCACAGGGTGAAGGAACGATGACCTTTAACTTGGACGGCTTCAAAAGCGACTTAGGCAAATTCATAGAGGACAATGCAGCTGCCAATGGCTACTAGCCATGATGGCTATATTCTCCCTGCTCTGTTGGAGGTAGCATGTCTCGGAACACCCAGGTGCTGGGAATTGCAAGGGGGAAAGTGCTCTTGCCCTCACATGCTGCTTGTAAGTTTCACATGGGCATTTCACCGGCCGCTGTGAGAACAAGATGTTGGACTCATTTCACTTATTTAGAAAAGTAAAATAAACACCAGGGCAGTGCAAGGCAACATAAAAACATTGCAAAGCAATACAAAACAATCATTAAAATGACTGGCTACTGACTAGATGAGCCCTTGGCCTGACCCAGCACGGCTTTTCTTATGTTCTTCTGAAACGCGGCCCCCTCCTCCACCATCCTGGAGACCACTTCTCTATTGGAACTGCAGAGGGGAATAGCCCCCTTCAAGGACCAAACCATGCCCTGGTGACATCAGCAGCCCTTACCCCAATCCCCATTGTCACCTCACACCAATTTGCATGGCAAGCAAGCCAAGTGTCTCCCCGTGAAGGAACAGGGCAAGGAAACCTTGGCTCAACAGGCCAAGACTGAATGTGGGCACAGAGGGGGGCAACCAGCCACAATAGCTACTGGACATTTAATTTGGGAACTGGTGCAGACTTGCTCTCAGCAGCTGTGTAGTAATGGAGGGGGCGTAATCCACTCACAGGCGGGAAAGACAACGGCAGACCAGGTTGCCTCTTCTCTGCCACAAACAGGGAGGTTTTCTTTTCTTTCCACAGATGCGTATCCCACCATACGGCCATGCATGGATTTGGAGGGACTATTCTCCAGGTTCAAACCTACCGGAAAGGCCTAAGCCTTGTTGACCCAGGGCCATCTTCCGGGTAAGTGGCATTACAGCATCCACACCAAACAGCTGACTTATGAAGCCTGAAGCACTTGCCAGGGGCCTTTCCGGGGGTCTGAAGACATCTCTGCTTTGCCCTCTGCAGGATGTTGTCCTCAGCTTCAAGGCTGCTGGAGAAGACGCCTGCCCAATGGCGTTGGGCCCTCTTCTGCGTTTTATCAGGTAGGGGCATCGGTCCGAAGCTGGGTGCAGAAGCTGACTCCCTAGTTTATGCAGCTCTTAAAAAATATCAACATGCAATTACCTTCCGTTTTTAATTCTGTACACTTTGAAAGTTGCTTTTAAGATATATTTAAGAGGTGTTTTTACGATGTTTTATTTTCATTTTAAAAACGTTTTTAAGGGGATTTTTTCTGATCTGTCGAAAGATTATCTTAGTTGTCCTTTGTTTGCCGCCCTCGGCTCCTTCTGGGAGAAAGGGTGGGATAGACGTTTGTTTAATTAACTAACTCATTTAAATAGTGTTTTAGTGAGTACTTTAACCCATTTGGGGGACATCCTGTTATTGTCAAGGTTGATTTAAAGGGCACAGCGTTTGCAACCCACCCTGCGGGCCGCCCAACCTTCGCCCTCGCGCCTTGCTGCCCTCATACTAGCCCCCGTCTCCCCGAGGCCGGCTCCCTCTCGAGTTGCCCGGGCGCTCTGCACGCCCTCAGGGGCCCCGTCGCCCTCTCTTCCTCTTTTCAAAGGGCGTCCGCTTCGCCTCGCAGGGAGCGCGGCGGGTGGTCCAGGGCCGGCCAGGACTCCGCTGCCCCCGGTCCGCTGCCGCCGCCGCCGCCGCCGCCGCCAAGCTGAAGGGGAGGGGCCTGGCCTTGCCTCGCCTCGCCTTGCTTTGCACGTTGCATTCGCTGGAGGGGGGGTCTCTCTCCCTCCCTCTCTCTTTGGGCCCGCCCCTCCCCGTCCTCCCCCTCCCCCTTTTCCCAGGGCTACCGCGCAGTCGGCCCGGGCGAGTCCGCAGCCGGCGCAGCCCGGGAGAAGCGAGAGAGGCGCCGGCGCTGCTGCTGCTGCTGCTGCTGCTGCCCGCGGGGGGCCAGGCGGGGCGGCTGCATGAGGCTGATGCTCCTTTGCTGTACCTGGAGGGACGAGCCCATGGGAGAGGACGAAGGTGGGCGTCCCCCTCCCGCGGCGCCCCTCGCCCGGCCTCTGGCCTGCCTCCTCCGGGGGCGCAGGAGATGTCCCGCCCGGCCCCCCTCGCCCCTTCGCCTGCCGGGTGACCTTGAGCCCCGCGGGGGGGGGATTCCCCTGCGGGGGCGGGGGCTGCTCCTTGGGAGAGGGGGCGATGCCCTTGGCACCTCGGGAGAGGCGGCCCTGGACGCCCCTCCCGCTCCTCCCCCCCTTGTCGCGTCACTCGCCCGCAAAACTAGGGCCCAGCAGCCTGGCTCTGATGGGATGCCTCTGAGAGCATGCAGAGCGCGTTGCCTCTCCCCCACCGGGAGCGGGTTCCAGCTCACCCGGGCCGACCCGGTGGGTGCTGTCCAGGGTGCTGTTCCCCTCCGCTCTCGGCCTCCTGCTGAAATCTCCCCACAGCGAGCAAGTGGCCCTTGGCTGCTCAGGAGGCAAGGCAGGGGGTCCCGAGAAGCCCCCCCAGGGGGGGCATTTTGAATCCTTCAGCATATTCTGCAGCTGCTTCCGGTGGCAATGGCGCTCCAGCAGTTCCCTCCTTTCCTGGGATTTGGAGTTTTCTGTTCCTCGGTTGCAACTCCCCCAGATAAGGCTGGGTTTAAAAGGCGAGCATGAATAAAATGCTACTCCGTAGCAGGATCAGGGATGCTGGGGGTTTTATCCCCCCACCCCAAACCCATTATTCTTCTGGTCCTCGCGACCCCAGTGCCACAACAGGGAGAGTGGGAAAGCCGTGGCCAGCAAAGGGTGGGCGTGCTATTGTGACTCAAGCGGACCACAAAAAGGCACTCTGTGCATGCTTACAGGCACACATGCTCTCTCTCCTCTCTGTGATTGTTTCAAGTGTCCCAGGGCCGAAGCCCGTCACTGGAACGCCTTCAAAGGTCTGGTGCAAGGTAAAACTTACTCCCCCACGCCACAGTTCTGATCCCTGCCCCACAGGATTCCTCCTTGTTTCCTTGCCATCCCCATTCCCCCTGCCACACACCCCCAAGGCAGGGGGTGAAACAAGGGGCAATCCTGCTGTTCTGTAAACAGGCGATCGAATGATTGCTGCCAGTTATGGGGAAAGAGGTCAAAGGGGCATGGTCAGCTGCTGGCCTCTGTGCCCTCGTGGCCAGCTAGGTGCATTATACCCTCAAGTAGGGAACCTTTCTCATTCCTGCCCCACAGAAGGAGAAGAATGTCCTTATCCCACAAGCACCACTGCCCTCATGCACCGGGGGGAGGGGGTCATCACTGAATAAAGAGGCTTCAGGCAAGAGGAAATTATTCTGATCCTTCTCAGAGGTACTCTTTTTCATTTGGTTTGAGTGCAACGTTTTGGTGAGGACTGCTTCAAAAGAATTTGTGTAACAGGGGCATTTAGGAGAGAAACGGAACACACAGCCTGTCTGGAGTCTTGTTTGCTAGGCAGTTCCACAGCCCCAGAGATGGCTGTTGTGGAATCCTGGGAGGGGGGGCTTCTATCCAATTTTCTGCAAAAAGGAGATCCTGCAGAGAGCTGCTCCTCCAGGTTTAAGAGTGGGGAAGAATTTTGATTCCGGTTGCATTGAAAGCCAAATGTATCAAATCCACAGTTTCTGAAACAGTGTGAGAAGAACCATCCTTTGAAATTTGCACCAATCCAAATTTGGCATTGCAGTTCGACAACCAAGCCACGTTTACAAAAATGCAGGCATTAGGGGAAAGTGTGCATAAAAATGAATATCTTAGTGAAAATAACATGCAGTGATGTCAGGGCAAATTGCTTGCAGAAATGCATCTGTACGTCATAACTGCATGCAAAATTGTGCTTTGATAGACTTTTTCACTAAAATGCTGGAGGACTTTCATGGGGAATTTCTTTTTAAAAAATATCGCAACTTGCTGCAGAAATGTGGAGAACTAAATTTAAGACTGGAAAAATGAGGAACGGAGAGGCCCAGATTGGAGAGACCCTTCCATCCCTAGAAGGCTATGCTGGTGACCCCCCCTCACCCCCCATCTCTTTTGTGCTCTGCAGGAAGCAACCTGCCGGTCTGCGCCAGTTGCAGCCACAACATCTACGATGGCCAGTATTTGCAAGCTCTGAACGCCGACTGGCATGCTGACTGCTTCAGGTAGGACCGTTCTGGGATGGCCAGCAGGGCTTGGATGGTGGACTTAACACATGGAGGGGAGCTGCTTTTGGACTCCGCCAGCCCCAGTCAGCATGGTTAATGGTTGGGGATGATGGGAGTTGTAGTTCTTCAACATCTGGACAGCCACAGTGGCGGCTAGTGGCTCCATGTCAGTGGGGCAGTGGAATCCACTCCAGGTTTTAGTCCAAACTTTCAAGGATTGTCTCCTCTTTGAAATCCTGGAGAGCTGCTGCTGGTCAGTGTCGACAATACTGAGCTCAATGGCCTAATGGTCTGGCTTGGCATAAAGCTCTTCTTTTCCATGGGAAAGGCGGCGCGCCTGCTTTGCACGCCAAAGGTCCCAGGTTCAATCTCCAGGTAGGGGTCCTGCCCTGAAACCCTGGCAAGCAGCTGCCTGTTGGTGTAGGCAGTGCTGGGCTAGATGGGCCAAGGGTCTGACTTGGGATAAGAAAGCTTCCTACGTCCCCAGGGGTCACATGCAACTGTTTTTATGCTTAACCCCTTTAGAAGGCAGGTGGTTCAACATCCCTTGGTTGGGATGAACAACAGCCTCCAGTGGACTCCTGCAAGCGAGGCTCACGGCATGATCCTGGGCCTGGCTGGAAGAGGCACGGGGTTCCTTCCCCCTCCCGCTAGTGTGAACGAGGGGCACGTTCCGTCCCACCCTCTCCCACCATGGGCTCCCACGTGTGTGGCGGTGAGCGCCACCTTGCTCTGCTGATCATCTGTTTTCCCTGACAGCTTGGCTGCTGCGCCTCTCTTGGCTTCGCGGCTCCCCCCTCTTCCCCTTCCTGCGTGGCTGGGTCTGGGCAGCCATTAATAGTGTACGCAGCAGCTGGCAGGCGCATGCACTTGGCCCTCCTGCAGCCCCTGAGCTCAAATGCCTCTTGGGCCCTCTTGCAAGAGACTCTTTTCTCACGTCCAGCACAGAACCAACTCCCAATGCTCTGATCCTGGCTGTTTTTCCAGCTTTTAATTTTTATTTTTTTAAAAAAAAGTCTGGTTCTCCCATCAAGCAAGAAATAAGCCACCCTAAGTAGGTTGGGAAGAGTCTGACTTGAGGATGGTGCGCCTTCAGTGCTGTTGGAAAGATCAGGCACTGTTGCTTTTCTTAGCTTCTTATTTTCCTGATCTGAAATTCAGCTCTCCTCATTTCAGCAGCAATTTGTGATTATTATTATTTTTTTAAATCCTCAGGAAAATCTCCGGCATTTTAGAGTGATTTTCTCCTTTTGCGGGCCCTTTTCGCAGGCAATTTCTCATCGTATAATGTATTTTGTATGTCATTTTCACTCATTCATCATCACTCATATATTCATTCTTATGCACACTTTCCCCGTAATATATGCATTTTTATAAACATTTTATAAACATTTTATAAACATTTTATAAACATCGCAAAATTTGAATAAATGCAAATTTCAAAGGATGGCTGCATTTCAGTTCTTGTACTGCCTCGGAGGTTTGGTAGATTCAGCTTCAAATGCAAACTGAATTGAGTTTCTCCCCAAGCCCTAGTTGTGATCTATCTGAGCGGGCAGCTCTCATGTCCTGGGGAGATCCCGAAATGCCACGGCTACCCCACTGGCCAGGAGGCAGCCAAAGCCCAGAGGGGCCAAGACTGCTTGCATCCTCTGAGGTGGGCGACGCTCACGTTGGCTCTGTGGGAACTGGATGCTGGACTAGATGGGCCATTGGCCTGATCCGGCCCTTCTGTTCAATGACGCCTGCGTGCCGCTAACTAGAGGCGACTCACTGAGCGAGACGGGGCTCTGGCTGTTGCAGGACCAGAGACAAAGAGAGCTACGTTACTCCTAGGGGAGTCAACTGAGAGAGGCCCAGTGCTGTGTGGAGGCGGTGGCCACAGAGGAAGTGCTCTCCAGTTGTGATTACAGAAGAGCTTCCTGCAGGGGGCTGGGCTGAGTTGGCCAGTTCTGCCTGAGTCAGAGAGCAGAGCGGAGCACGCCGAGGCGGCAGCAGGCTGTTGTTCTCTGGGCTTAGAGCAGAGCTGGAAGACTCGGAGGCTTCTCTCGGGGCCTGGGCTCAGCCCACAGCCGTCCTCGGGAGGAAGGGAAGGGTGTGCATCCGGCCACAGTTTAGGCGCCACCAGTGGGCAGGTGGCAAAGAGGAGATCCCAAGCACCATGCTAGCTGCGGTGCTCAAGGGCCACCGCTTCCTGACGGCAGGAGCCAAGTAAGTCTCCACCAGTATTTGTTACATGTGGGGGGCAAATGGATTCAACCTCTGAGTTGGCAGAAGTGAACCGCTGCTTTTCTGGGTCAGATGGAAGGTCGAATTGGCACAGTGCTCTGCCTCCGACTGTGGTCAGCCAGCCACTTCTGGAAAGCTCCCCAGCAGAGCTTCTGTTATTCTTTGTCCTTTGCAGCTGGCATTCAGGGATATACTGCCTCTGAATATGGAGGGTTGATTTAGCTGTCATAGCAAGTAGCCACTGACCAACGTTTCCGTGGTTTTGTCTAATTGCCTTTTGCGATGAGACTGGAAGAACCAGGTACTTGGTTTCTCTACCACTTTTCTATCCAGAAGGATCCCTGAAGTGGCTCATGTAAAGTAAAAGGCAATAGTTGTTGTTGTGTGCCTTCAAGTCAATTATGACTTATGGCAACCCTATGAGTCAGTGACCTCCAACAGCATCTGTCATGGACCACCCTGTTCAGATCTTGTAAGTTCAGGTCTGTGGCTTTCTTTATGGAATCAATCCATCTCTTATTTGGCCTTCCTCTTTTTCTACTCCCTTCTGATTTTCCCAGCACTATTGTCTTTTCTAGTGAATCATGTTTTCTCATTATGTGTCCAAAGTATGATAACCTCAGTTCCATCATTTTAGCTTCTAGTGACAGTTCTGGTTTAATTTGTTCTGACACCCAATTATTTGTCTTTTCGCAGTCCATGGTATGCACAAAGCTCTCCTCCAACACCATATTTTAAAAGAGTTGATTTTTCCCTTATCCTCTTTTTCACTGTCCAACTTTCATATCCTTACATAGAGATCGGGAATACCATGGTCTGAATGATCCTGACTTTAGTGTTCAGTGATACATCTTTGCATTTGAGGACCTTTTCTAGTTCTCTCACAGCTGCCCTCCCCAGTCCTCGCCTTCTTCTGATTTCTTGACTATTGTCTCCATTTTGGTTAATGACTGTGCCGAGGTATTGATAATCCTTGACAAGTTTAATGTCCTCATTGTCAACTTTAAAGTTACATAAATCTTCTGTTGTCATTACTTTAGTCTTTTTGATGTTCAGTTGTAGTCCTGCTTTTGCGCTTTTATGCTTTTTATCAAATCATTGCGGCAGGTAGCGAGATCAAGAGGTCCAGCAGGTTTCTGTCTTGTTTCAAAAACCTGCAGGACCTGGTTGACCTGAGATGAAAGGGAGACAATATAAATATGTATTGCACTCTGAGAAGCAGAATCATGTTCAGCTATCTTCAAACTGAGAACAGGGAGCCGATGGTCCCCGTTGTTCCATAGACGCTCCTCGGTGCTGGCAAATCGGGGGACTTTTCCAGCTGATGATTATAATTCCAGCTCAGCGGCTGGAGGGCGGCAAAGGGTTACCAGCATGGCCAAGGGAAGGTTGTCCTTCATAGGCCTTGGCCATGAAAAGACAAGCTGGGTTTCTTGGGTCAATAATTGTGCCTTGTATTATTAGGCCTGCCAGTGCTGCGCAGGGCTCTTTGCCAAATAGCATTAGTCAAAAAGAGAGGCCTCTGTCCCCAGGAGCTTACAAGTTAAATTGTGCCCATGAGGGAAACAGCACAATAGGGGTGAGCAGATGAGAGGAAGGGGGGAGCAATTGTGAGCAGTTACAGTTCCACATATTTCAGGTTCCAGTTCGGTTGAGGACACCAGTGAAGAGGTTCAGCTCCAGGCTTCACAGGAAAAGTGGTTTTGCTTCTTCGTTTTGGAGAAAGGAACTGAAAGGCCCTTGCTAGGAACAAGCGTGTGTGACATTCTGAGTGCCTGTGATCCACTGGATTCCTGTGACACTCCCAGAGCGCACGGCCAGCTTGTGGAACTCATTGCCAGGATGTAGCGATGGTGACCTCTGGCATAAGTGACCTTTTAGGAAGATAACAGGGTGTTTTATTTCACATTGGAATGCAGGATTGGTCCCGCATCAAACCATTGGTCCTTCTGAGTGTTGTCAACACTGGCTGGCAGCAGCTCCGCATGATTTCAGACAGGGAGTCTCTCCCACTCCTACCTGGAGATGCCTCCGGGGATTGAACCGAGGACCTTCTTGGTTTAGCACTCAGCTACGGGTCTTCGAAAACATTACCAAGATTCCAGTCCTCATGGTTCTGAATACTGAGTCTGGCCGTTGGGTCCATCTAGCCCAGTGCTGTCTACACTGACTGGCAGCAGTGGCTCACCAGTGTTGCAGGCAGGGGACATTGCCAGACCTACCTGGAGATGCCACTGGAGATTGAACTGAGGACATTTTACCCTCGCCAAAAAAACACAGTAGATATATATCTGTATTTATGTATCTTAGCAAACTGCACAGCCTTCTGTGTGGCGCCTTCTGGCTACCAGGCCCTGGGAACTGGACAGGAGAGGGAGATTGCCCCAGTGCCCCCCTAGCTCATGGGCCGTAGGGTTGCTGCTTTGTCACTATCAGCAGACAGATTGCTGGGCTACTAGCCATGATGGCTGTGTGCCGCCTCCACGGTCGGAAGCAGCATGCTTCCAAATACCAGTTGCTGGAAACCTGGAAGGCAGTCCTAACCCTTATATAGCCAGCATATATAATAGAATCATAGAATAGTAGAGTTGGAAGGGGCCTATAAGGCCATCTAGTCCAACCCCCTGATCAATGCAGGAATCTAAATCAAAGCATTCCTGACAGATGCCTCTCCAGCTGCCTCTTGAATGCCTCCAGTGTCGGAGAGCCCACTACCTCTCTAGGTCATGGGTTCCATTGTCGTATGGCTGTAAGAGTTAGGA
Source organism: Rhineura floridana (assembly GCF_030035675.1). NCBI lineage: Eukaryota > Metazoa > Chordata > Lepidosauria > Squamata > Rhineuridae > Rhineura > Rhineura floridana. The sequence goes on along the minus strand of NC_084500.1, from coordinate 995,789 downwards.
AGTTTTTCCTGATGTTCAGTCAAAATCTGGCTTCCTGCAACTTGAGCCCATTATTCTGTGTCCTGCACTCTGGGACGATTGAGAAGAGATCCTGGCCCTCCACTATGTGACAACCTTTCATGTACTTGAAGAGTGCTATCATATCTCCTTCAGTCTTCTCTTCTTCATTATATATATACTCACTGCACTGTGCAGGTGAGGGCCTCCTGTAGATACCATCTTATCAGGAGGTCCATTTCACACAGCATAGGAACTGGGACTTTAGTGTGGTGGCACCGACCCTTTGGAACTCCCTCCGCTTAAATATTAGGCAGGTGCCATCTCCGTTATCTTTCTGGTGCCTACTGAAGACCTTCCTCTTTCAACAAGCCTTTTTAAGTAAGAGACCTTATCCCAGTCTGCGCCTGTGTTTTTAAGATGGTTTTAAAGCTTTTTTAAAAATATGTTTTTAAAGATGTTTTGTTGTAATACGTTTTCAAAGATGTTTTAAAGTCTGTTTGTAATGATGTTTTAGAGAGTTTTTGTTTGCTGCCCTGGGCTCCTCCTGGGAGGACGGGTGGGATATACATTACATTAAATTAAAATAAGAAAATAATAAAATATGTTTTTAACCCCTTTTTAAATGTTTTTAAAGCTTTCTTAAAAAAAAGTTTTTAAAGGTTTTTTTTAATGTATTGTAAGGTCTATTTTGATGTGTTTTTAGCACTTTTGTTTGCCGCCTTGGGCTCCTGCTGGGAGGAAGGGCGGGATATAAATCAAATAATAAATAAAAATAAACAATGAAATAGCCAGCAGGAGGAGCGAGTGTCCTTGCCCCCAGGCCCTGCTTGTGGGCTTCCCACTGGGGCATTGGGCTGCCCACGGTGAGGATGGTGGACTAGATCATCCGCCTTTGGCCTCATCCAGCCACGGGGCTCTTCTTGTCCCCGACAGGCAGCTCCGAAGTGTCTCCACAGGGTGGTCGTCATTGTGGCTGCTCTGCTGAGCATGCAGTCATTATTGTTTTATTTGCTGCCCTCTGATGAGCGCTCCCATCTGCAAGCTGGTGTGGCCGGGAGGGGAAGAAGAAGAGAGCGAGCCACCCACAGCAGCAAGGAAGTCTGAGTGTAGTTTGCATGAGCCTAGCGATATCTGGAAGTGAAAGTGATCTCCAACTGCAACTGGATGCAGGATAACAAGCTGCCCCAAACCAGCAGCTTCTTGTAGGCTTCCCAGAGGCATCTGGCTGGGATTGTTACATGGATTTTGCTTGGAGCTAACAAGGCTGCCCTTGTGCACCATCATGGCTTGGAATGGAGCCTCCATGTTCAGAGGGAGTATATCCCTGAATACCTCCCTTTGGGGGAAGGGCCAAAGTTCGGTGGCCGACCATTTCCCTTGCATGAAGAAGGCCCAGGTTCAGTCCCCAGCATCTCCAGGAAGGTTCCCTTGCCTGAAACCTGGAGACCCGCTGTCAGTCAGTGTGGACAATATTGAGCTAGATGGACCAAGGGTCTGATTTGTTGGGAATCAGCAAGCGTGCATGCTTTAGTACAAATGTAGGGAGATGCCCCCTCTAGCCAGATTTGGTGACAGCTCTGTTTTGTTTACTGTGATGTCACTTCCTGTTCTCTTCCGGTCCCTTCCTCCCCTTTGTTTGTGAGTTAGCAGAGTGATAGAACCACACTTGGTTTTTTATCTCACAGGAGTGAGGCAGGATAAGGCAGCTTCCCATGTCCTTCGCACCACTTGCTCGAGACTGGCCCCGGGAGAGGGACCCTGTTTTACGTGACCTGTTCAGGGGCTTCCCAGGAGCATCATGCTGACCGCTGTGGGGAACAGAATGTTGGATTACACGGCCCTTGGGTGGGAGGCAGCAGTTCACATCCAGTGGTCTCGAGGTGCCTGTCCCCACAGTTGGAAGCATGGGTGATGCTCCTTCGGTCCCTGTCGAGCGGCCATAAGAACATAAGAGGAGCCCTGCAGGATCATTCCATTCTCTCAGTGGCCAACTGACAACCATGGGAAGCCCGCAAGCAGGGTGTTTGTGCAACAGCAGCGCTCTCCCCACTTGTGACCCCCAACTGCTGTTCAGAGGCATACTACTTCCAACAGCGGAGGGAGAACATAGCCGTCATGGCTAGGAGCCATTGATAGCCATACTGATCCTCCATGGATTTGTCTAACCCTCTTTTAAACCCATCCAAGTTGGTGGCTATTGCTAGATCTTGCGGCAGCAAATTCCGTAGTTTCACTCTGTGCTGCTGTGTCAATAATTGCTTTCTTTTGCCTGCCCCCTAAATCCTCCTATGTTCAGCTTCACTGGATGGCCCCAGGTTCTACTATTGCAAACAATATACTTCCGAGTACCTGCAGATGAACAACAGGAACCAGCCATTGACGTTGTGCCTTACTTGGGATCTTCCCAGATCTGGCTGTCCCTTGTTGGAAACAGTGTGCTGGGGCTTAATGATCTGATGCAGCAGCAAGGCAGGTCTGGCCTTCTTTGCCTTGCTGGCCCTACAATGTGCCCTCTGTGCTCCTGTGTGTTAGTTAGGAGTGATGAATTTGCTGTGTGGTTCTGTCAGCCTCAGAGGAAACTGCAACAGACAAGCCAACAGTCTGACTCATTAGATGGGCTCCTTCTGAGAGGAAGGGTGGGATATAAATTTAATAAATTAAGAAATAAATAGATATCTAATCTCGCTGTCTATCTAGATCAGGAATGGGGACATTGCTGGGTTTCCAACTGCCATCATTGGACTGGTGGGGACTGATGGGAGCTTGAGGCAAACATCATCTGGAGTGAGAATGGTTGAGAAATTCGATTCAGTTCTTATTTCGAGCCAAATATATCAAATTCACATTGTCCAAAACAATGTGAGAACTGAAACACAGCCACCCTTCCAAATTCACACTTACTGGAATTATTGCAATGTAGTTCACCAACCAAACCATGTTTTCAAAAATGCACGAGTCAGGTGCATAAAAATGAAGATATGGGCCAAAATAACACACAAACATGCATGGTGTGATGAGAGTTGGCTTGCATACATGTGTACGGGAATCAAAACTGCCTCCAAAAATGTGTCTTTTAGGAGAAATTCGCACTAGAATGCGGAGGAGTTTTCATGAGGAGTTTTTTGTTTTTTTTAATCACAAATTGTGGCATAAATGTGGAGGATTGAATTTAAGACTGGAAAAAGGAGAAACGGGGAGAACCATAATGGACAGATCTTTCCATCCCTAATCCTGAAGGGCACAGATGTTCCACATCCGTTGTCTGGATGCGTTTTGGGGGCTCGCCCTGCAGAGCGCTGGAGCCGCTACTGCTGCCTTTTGAGCCTAACCAATTCCGGGGGGGGGGGGGGGGAGAGGAACCGGCTCAGAATAGTTAAAACGGCATCGTCAGATAGCCAGGCAAGGAGCCGGCTCCCGTCATTGGCTGGCCTCCCTCCCACTACAGCTTGAGCTGGGGAGTTCTGCAAGGGTGATAATGGGGTGCCCCCCCAGGTGACGTCAGCCTACTTGGCATTCCCCTCCTGACTTTGGCAAAATGGGGGGGGAGAGGAGGGGTCTGAGTGACAGAGGCCAGCCTGATGCAACAAAGTCTCTGTTTCAAAGCTCTTGCGGGTGAGAGAGACGTAGAACAGCTCAGCACAAGAGCCTCCCGTTTTGTAGCGGGGATATTGGGGGGGCAGGAGAGCCTGGGAAAGGCCTCTCTGCCTGGGGCCAGATTCCCAGAAGCCTGGGCAAGGGGGTGGCTGGCTGGCTGGCTGAGTTGCCACTGCCCGGCTCTGGGTATCCAAATGCTGCAACCCACGTAGCTGATTCTTCGCACGGTCACCCAGTGGTGATGAGGCTGGCCGGGCTGGCCTAGTCACCATGCAAGGAAGTTGTACAAATCCTACACACGCCTGCCATGCATGGCACCGCCCATTTGCAAGTGCTGGCTTGTGTGTGTCTACAACCTCCAACAGCCAACGCAGAGGCTTGTAGCCAAGGCTGCCCCTCAAGGTAGCTTCTGCCTCTTGGGGCAGCTGCAGGCTACCTGTGCAAGAAGCAAGGGGCGGAGCGAGGGAGAGGGAGCTTTGGGGAAAGGCTGGCTGGGCAGCCTGGAGGAGAGGACTGCAAATCCATCACAGCAACAAGAGACCAGAGGCCGGCTGAGTCACCCTGAATGCCTTTATGCAGCTGCTGCTGCCGGCTCCCCTCTTCCAGGGTTTCTCTTTGGTTGGCCAGCTGGCAGGCATGGGAGGCATGCTTCAGACAATGGGAGTCGTGGCTGGCTTAGGTGGCGCTGCTGCAAGCAAAGCCCCCCTCAAAACCTGGACATGCAAATCAACTGCACTGTAGGGAGGTGGCAGATCAGAAAACCAAGGCAGGTGTTTCTCCAGATGGGGCCAGTCTGGAATCTCCTCCCTTCTCTGCAGGATTCTGGAAAGTTTCATTTTAAATCTCTGCATGCTTGCAAATGATGGATCTAGGCACTCCCAAAGTTTGGGATGCGGCCTTTTTTGTTTTCAGGAACATCTCGTTTGTCAGTGCAGGGCGTTAAGCGTAACCAAAGAACATTTTTCCGAGTGTCACACTCTGCCTTTTGCCAACCTGGTGCCCTCCAGCTGTTTTGGACTGCGACTGCCCTCAGCCCCAGCTAGCACAGCTGTGTGATGCTCGGGCTGATGGATGTTGTGGTCCACCAGGCTGGAGGAAGGCTGGTTTAACTAGATGGCTGCCTATGGCTCAGCACCTTGGACAGCTCCTTGAAAGTTTGGACTAAAACCTGGAGTCGGTTCCCCCGATCCACTGACATGGAGCCACCAGCTTCCACTGCCTTTGGTCCATTGAGGTCAGTATTGTCTCCACTGACTGGCAGCAGCTTTGCAGAGTTTCCCAATCCTACATGGAGATGCAGGGGACTGATCCTGGGACCTTCTGCATACCAAGAAGATGCTGTGCCCACGGGAGCTACAACCTTTCGCCTTAAAAAGTGAAGCAAGTTTCCAGTCCTCATGGACAGGAAGCTGCCTGATACGGAATCAGACCGTTGGCCCACCTGCCTCAGTACTGTCTATGCTGAGTGGCATCAGCTCTCCAGGATTTAAGACAGGGGACATTCTCGGGCTGAAAAACTTTAGTGAACCTTCGTTCTGTTGCATCACTTGAACCTACCTAGTCATAAGTAAGCACACCAGTGAGTTCAATGCAGCCTATGATTGTGGTGGTGGTGGTTGTTCATTATTCATTTGTTTTTATTTAACAAAATTTATATACCACTTGACTGTGAGAAACTTCTAATGGGATCACAAAAAACAATGATAATGCCCTTATGGCATTAATATCCCACCTTTTCTCCAAAAGGGTCAAGCTGGTGTACATGGTTCTCCACCTCCCCATTTTATCCTCAGAACAACCTTGCATGGCTGAGACTGACTGGCCCAAGGTCACCTAGTGAGCTTCATGGCTGAGCGGGGATTTGAACCCGGGTCTCTTGGGTCCTAGTCCAACACTCTAAGCACTACACCACCACATCGGCTCTGGAGCTTAGTCCTAAGGATCTCTGCTTAGGATCCCAGACATGCAGACCCTAATAAACTGGGTATTTATGCTGCTGTCTGTTTTTATGTCTGCCTGTGTGAGCGATAACACACATAATATGATCTTGGGATCACAGTGGATAGCTAGATGAAGATGTCGACCGAGAATGCAGCCGCTGTGAAAAAGGTGAATTCCACTTCTAGGAATTCATTAGCGAAAGCAATGAAAGTAAAACTGCCAAGATCATAACGCCATTATACAAATCTATGGTGAGACCACACTTATTTATTTATTTATTTATTTCATTCCATTTCTATACCGCCCTTAGCCAATGGCTCTCTGGGCGGTTCACAGCAAGGAATAAAATACAATACAGTAAAATAAAAATCAGATAAAATCACTAAAAACATACAACATTGAGCATTTAACAACTTAATATAGAATAACTTAACAATAAACAGTAAACATTAAAACATTAAAATGCCTGGGAGAATAAAAAGGTTTTCACCTGGCACCGAAAAGATAGAAGAGTAGGCGCCAGGCGCACCTCATCGGAAAGACTGTTCCATAATTTGGGGGCCACCACTGAAAAGGCCCTGGATCTAGTAACGGCCCTCCGAGCTTCCCTATGGGACGGAACTCAGAGGAGGGCCTTAGATGTTGAACGTAGTGAGCGGGTAGGTTCATAGTGGGAGAGGCGTTCCGCAAGGTATTTTGGTCCCGCACCGTGTAAGGCTTTATAAGTCAAAACTAGCACTTTGAATCTAGCCCGGAAACAGATAGGTAGCCATTGCAAACGCGCCAGAACAGGTGCTATGTGTGCGGACCGTCTGGTCCTCGTCAGCAGTCTGGCTGCTGCGTTTTGCACTAGCTGTAGTTTCCGAATTGTCTTCAAAGGCAGCCCCATGTAGAGAGCATTGCAGTAGTCCAATCTCGAGGTTACCAGAGCATGGACGACTGAGGCGAGGAACACTGTGCACTGTTCTGGTTGCCTCACCGCAAAAAGGATATTGTGGAGTTGGAAAAGGTTCAGAAAAGGACAAGAATGATGATCCCAGGAATGAAGAAAGCCCTTTCTGAGGCTCTTTAGTTTAGAGGAGACACGTTAGAGGTGTATCAAGTGATGCGTGGGCTGGAGAGTGCACAGAGAGAAGGGTTTTTTCCCTTTGTCATAATATTAGAAGTCGTGGACATCCAGCGAAGCTGAATGTTGGGAAGACTCAGGCAGGCAGAAGGGAGGAAGGGCTCCTTCACACAGCATTTAGCTCAACTGTGGAATTTGTTCCCATGAGATGTACCGACAGCCACCAACTTGGATGGCTTTAAAAGAGAAGTAGACAAATTCATGGAGGGTAATAAAGGCTATCCTGTGGGCGAGTGGGCTACTAGCCAGAATGGCTATGTTTGACCTCCACTGTCAGAGCCTCTGAATATCAGCTGCTGGGGAATCCCAAGGGGGAGCGTTGCTCCTGTGCGCAGGTGGGCTTCCCGTTGGGGCCTCTGGTCGGGCGCTGGGAGGACAGAGGGCTGGACTAGATGGCCCCCTTTGGCCTGACCAAGGAGCACTCTTCTTATTTTCTTATAGCATCCTCCACATTTACAATTAGAGGAGCGGAATTGACCATAACAAAGACCAAAGCAGTGCAGCCCCCAGAGTCCGACCAGCCCCAGGGGTGCCAAGCGGCCTCACCTCCCACATTGACCACACTCTGGGCATCGTGTGCGTTGGCTTTCTGTTTCAAAGTAACTCCATTCCCACCCTGCTGGTGCCCCCCGGCCTTTCTATTCAGAGCAAGGCAGATGCGAAGGCCCCAGGGGTGCCTGCATGGCTGCCATGATCCGCCAGAAGCAGCGGACCCAGGGGCAGGGCGGGGATTCTGGTGTGTCATTTGACACCCAAATGTAAGCAGAGTGCTCAAGGACAAAGGGAATGCTGCAGAGGGCAGCAAATTCAGCATTCACAGGTGGACGCAAGAGACATTTGAGCCCAGCTTCTCTGTTTCAGGAGCCGCGTCTCCAAATCGAGGGTAAATCGGAGAGCCCAGGAAAAAAGACATGGGTAGGAAGCGCTGGGGACAGTCAGGATGGGTGATCAGGGGACAGGGGACAGATGGGGAGGGTGTTTCCACCTGCCCTGGAGATTCTGGTCTTGCAGAGAGGCCAGCTGGGGGCAGGGGCTTCATCCTCTGTGCCAAACAATAATTGCCTGGATGTGTAGATTAATCAACCAAAGTTTTGATGGATTCATTGGTGTGGGGGAGGCCAATATTCATTAGTAGGGTGGGTTGCAGATTCAGGACTCCCTTGCAGATTTTGAAAGGCTTTTTTAAAAAAGAAAATATATATACAGTAGGGCCCCGCTTTACAGCGCTTCACTTTACAGCGCGTCGCTAATACAGCGGTCTCAGTTAGACACAATGAGACTAAAGCCCCACTCATACGGCGCTTGTTCTGCTTTTACGGTGGTTTTCGGGCATCGCGTGCCATTCTATTCAATGGGTTCCACTTTACAGCAGTTTTCGCTTTACAGCGGGGGTCCAGAACGTAAGCCGCCGTATGAGTGGGGCCCTACTGTAACTGGCCCTGGCAAATGGTTATTTTAGAGAATGAAAAGAAGATAGGAAGCATGGTCTGTTTGTAATTATCTGATGCTGATGGCAATGGGTTATTTCCAATGTTCATCCTACTCAAAGTAGACCCATTTCAGTTAATGTACATAATGAACTTCGGTCCATTGATTTCAATGGGTCTACTCTCTGAGTAAAACAGAGTTGGACTCAAATCAATGTTTTTTAAAAAGCCACTTATATGGCAGCTTCGGTAATGTGCATCTTCCTTTGCATTTAATCAACTGCAGATTAAAAGGGCAGCCAAAGAATCTGTGTTTGGTTGCTGGCAATTGCCTTACTGCCATCTGCAGAGTTGCTCAGCGCCTTGGAAGGCTCTCCGAACATTTGGACTAAAACCCGGAGCGGATTCCACTGCCCCACTGACATGGAGCCACCAGCCACCATTGGTTGTTCTTAAAGTTCCATGTTGGAATGAGGTGGGGTCCATAATGGTTAAATTGGAATGGTTTGGAGTGTGTGTAAGCCCTTTGTTCCCCTGAAACAGGGTCAGAGCTTTGTCCCAGTGTCATTCTGGGACTGATGGGAGTTGTACTCTGAAACATCTGGAGGGCACCAGGCTGGCGAAGGTGGGCCTGAAGGCCACCTGTATGATGACAGAGAGCTGGCAGTAAGGGGTTTTTCCATGGCTTGATTCTGACACTGCACCACATGGCGTGGGAAGACGGGCAGAGCCTTTGCAACAGGAAGTGAATCTGTCACGTCACTCCTCTTCTCCTCCGGAGAAATCCCCTCCAGCTGTTAGCTCAGTCCTGCCTGGTTCCTCCCATGCAAAATGCTCATAAGGAGGGTATGAATGGAAGTTTCCATTTCTGTTGCTTGTCCCCAGCATCTAGACTGCCCCTGACCCTGGAGGCTTCATTTAGCCATCAGCCATTGATAGGCCTCCTCCACCTTGTCCTCCATGAATCTATCCAATCCCTGCATTTAGCGGCAATCCGTGTCTCTCCTGTATATTCTTTTCTTATGAAATACTGTGTTTTGATGTATTCTTCCGCAAACCAGCTTCAATCTGAATTGAGACAAAGAACCACCTAGCTGCGTTTTAAACCAGCAGTGGGCACCCAGCCTTAATCTCAGTGCCGCCCCTTGTAGAAGTCAGCAGAGAAGAGGACGGGGTCAAAACGAGAATGACTTGCCTCTGCCTCTCTGTTGGCTCCGGCGCCCCCTGCCATTTGGGCTCCCTGCCCCCCACCCTGCCCCCACTGCCTCTGACCTTTGCCACTACCGGGCTCACCCTACGTGGTGTGGGCAGGGATTTTCCTTCCAGTCCAATTGACATGTGATTTCGGGTGTATGTTGTCCCTCCTCATGTAGAGAGCGTCCAGCTGTCAGGGGGCTGATCCAGACAAGCATCATGTGTAGTTTTGCAAGCCAGGAAATAACCTTGAGACGGGTCGGGGGTGGGGGTGGGAAGTGTCATCATTCCCCTAAACGTTCAGTTTCAGGTACGGAAGCAGCAACTGACGTCAAGGTCACTGGCCTCATCATTTGTTGTTTGGTTCAGCAAACAAATCCACCAATGCGCAGCTCCCTAGCATGAGTCTGCCACACATCCCCAAGCCTTTGGCAATGTGTCAAGCCTTCATGCTGCTGCTGCCAGCCCTGCGGATTCGCCACCATCTGCACCCGCTCTTAGCTCTGCCGCCCCAAAGGGACAACTTTGGGGTGGATTTTCTGGATGCGGTCGGCATGCCAGTCACAACCGGCTGGTCAGACGTCACCGAATATTCCATGCATACACAACATTGAGGGTGCTTGAAGGATTGGGCCATCTCTGCTTCTTTACCACAGCTTCCCTTAAAACCTGACTTAAAAAAAAAAATACGGCTGCTTTGCCTCTCTCTTCCCACAGTTTGTTTTGCTCTCAGTCTTCAGCCGTTAGCCCTCCCACAAGCCTCAGGAAGTTGTTTTAAAATGAAGCTGAATGTTAGGAGATTCAGGACAGAAAAAAAAGAGGCGGTCCTGCATCTAGCACAGAGTTAAACTATGGAGTTTGCTCCCACAGGAGGCAGTGACAGCCACCAACTTAGCCGGCTTCAAAAGGGGTTTGCCCAAATTCATTGGCTACTAGCCTCAATGGCTCTGTTCTACCGGCACTGCATCTGAGTACCAGTTCCTGGGTATCACAGGAGGGGAGACTTGCTGTTGTGCTCAAGACCTGTGGTTGGGCTTCCCCAAAGCAGAGGTGTGTGGTCAGCCACAGTGAGGAGAGGATGCTGGCCTCAATGGGCCCCCAGCAGGGCTTTTCTCATGAGGAAAGAAACTCATTCATACATTTGTAGTGCAATTGCATTTTGTAAAGCAGCAGACCAGCTCTGATGTCCCAGGTTCAAAAGCAAAGTAAAAAAACTGGCCAGTGTTGTCGTTCACATTTAGAGAAAGATAACAATTCATCGCACTTTTTTTTTATTTTCACTGTTTCGGAATAAGTGTTCACTTTCTGTCATGAGAACAAGGATTGTGTCTGTTGACAATGAGAGGGACTTTGTTGTTGTTGTTGTCTTAGTAAAGTGAATGTTTTTGTTACTGGCAAGACTGCCCCCCTGCCAGTGCATGCACAGGGTTGAGGGTTCTTGCTTTCTCTGTTCCCCCGTATCTACACAGGGTCCTTGCATGTTGAACGTTAGGTCATCTAAGCTCACAGGTTATCAATAGCAGTTGTCTAGTGTAGGCGGAGAATAGAATAGAGGAGACCACACTCAAGAAGTCTTAAATCTCAGGAGGTACCAGAAATTTTCTATTTGGGAGTCAGACTTCAGACAGCAGAACACTCTTTATAATATATGCTATTTATTCATATCTTTCACACTACAACTAATAAAATGCATTCTAGGTGGCCTTAGCCAGCATTGCAGAAACAGAAAACAAAAATAGAAACATATATATCTGCACAAAAGAAATTTATTTATTTATTTTATTTTATTTAATTAAGCTTATATACCGCCCGACTAGCAACAGCTCTCTAGGCGGTGAACATTAAAAATACAATAAAAATAACACAAAACTGTACAGTCTAAAATCAAAATATAATAATTTAGAATTAACAGGAATTAAAATGCCTTAGAAAAGAGGAAGGTTTTAACTTGGTGCCGAAAAGATGATAGTGTCGGCGCCAAGCGCACCTCCTCGGGGAGACCATTCCATAGTTCGGGGGCCACCACTGAGAAGGCCCTAGATCTTGTCACCACTCTCTGGGCTTCCCTATGGGTCGGAACCTGGAGGAGGGCCTTCGTAGTAGACCGCAGTGTACGGGCCGGTTCATATCGGGAGAGGCGTTCCGACAGATATCGTGGTCCCGCGCCGTATAAGGCTTTATAGGTAAGTACCAACACTTTGAATCTGGCCCGGAAGCATATTGGAAGCCAGTGCAAACGGGCTAGCACAGGTGTTATATGCTCAGACCGCTTAGTTCTTGTTAGCAGTCTTGTTAGCAGAAATTGCCCGATATCCATTTAACATCAAAGTATAAAACTCTGAAGGCACATCTTAATTAAAACAAGTTACAATAGTTGACGGACTGAGTTAAACTCAGTCATATCACAGAGCCAGAGTACAAGGGACATAGGAATACTTGTCATGATAAATCACCCATCAGATGTCACGGATGGAATAGACAGATGGTTCTCCTGCTTTCTTCAACCCTGCCCCCTCTAGCAGAGCTGAGGGGCCCTGAGTGCTATGAAACCTGGCTTTTTATACACTTTCTTTTCTATGGGAAGGCGTGTTCCCATGGTCTTCTCTCATGAATTCATTCCCACAGATTTGTCATAAACATTCTCATGGGAGAGTCTTACAAACACATACCTTTTCATTCTCATAGATTTCTGTTTCATAAACATAGACATTCTCTGAGATTCATATCAGTTCATAGGTGAATTGGCCAGGTTACTGCCGGCCATTCAGAAAATCTTACTAAGGTATTTCCTGTTCTCTTCAGTGTTTATGTTCTAACACAGACTTGTTTATTTTGAAAATATCTTGGCTACTGTCTTGGCTACTATCTGCTGTCTTGGCTGTACACCCAGACTTCCTAGAGGGGGAAAATGGGTACAGAAACACTTGTCTTTTTAAAATGCTTTTTCTCCAACTCTGAAGGGGAGCAATTTCAAACTACTCCTGTTTTACTGTTTAGCTCTTGTACCTATAGCAAACTTTATACACTGTTCAATAAGTCTTAAGCATCTTCTGAGCAAATCTAAGCATAGGTAAATGATTTCAGCACATTATATGCATACTTTAAGCCATTATCTGGTCTTCCCATTAGACTTTGAAAAATGCCTCGGCCATTATTTGACCTGTTAACCTAATTGCTTCCTTGAGCAGTCAACTGCCCAATCCGAAATCCATGAGTCATGCACAGAAAGGGAGGGAATTTGTTTTACCTGTGGCATTTATCTCCTATCTTTGCATCAAGGAACTCAAGCTGGTGTACATGGTTGCCCACTCCCTCTATTTAATCTTCACAACAACCCTGTCAGATAGATTAGAGAGACGGTGTCTGGCTCAAGGTCACCCAGTGAGCTTCATGGTTGAGTGGGGATTCGAACTCTGGTCTTCCAGGTCCTAGTCCAGCAATCTAACCACTATACCACACTGGAAATGCACCTAGGCAACCTTCTGTCTAGGAGGATCTGATGATTGGCGTCCTTTTGAAGCTGCAGTTTTGGAGGCTTTGCTGCGTGCTCATTATTTGGGCAAGACGAGGGCCATCCAGGGAAGGTCCTGAGGTCTGACGTCTCGCCTTTGCATTGCCTGTGCAGGTGCTGTGAGTGTGGGGCGTCCCTTTCCCACCAGTACTACGAGAAGGATGGGCGCCTCTACTGCAAGAAAGATTACTGGGCCCACTTTGGGGAACTCTGCCATGGCTGCTCAGAGCAGATCACCAAGGGGCTCGTCATGGTAAGGAAGGGGGAGAGCAGCAGGGGCAGTGGGCTACGCAGATTGGCTCGCTTGTAGGAGCTCACCACGGGCTTTGGCTGGATGGCTGTGTGGTGCACTCGCACTCTGCATGCGCTCTTCAGTGGTTGGGCTTGGCCTGGGGGGACGTGGTGAGTCGGAGATGCTCATTTGGACCTGGGCTCCAAGCTCAGAGAAAATCATGCCTGGGGATTCATGCCGGGTGGTGCCACTTTAGGCTGCCTGTGGGAGGATGCCAGGGCCTGGGCCGCAGGGGAGTCTGGTCCCCTCGTGGAACTTCTACCCCGTACCCAGAATTTTCAACAGATGTGAGGCAGTTAAAGATGCAGGTGTAAAGGTACAATGGGGCACTTGAAGTACACCCCGCTTGTTCCTTGGCAAGCAGGGCTGATCAGAACTGACAGCGAGCCCTTTTGAAGTTGTCTGTTTGCAGCAGAGCTTGGAAAAGTTACTTCTTTTGAACTACAAGTCCCATTAGCCCAATCCAGTGGCCATGCTGGCTGGGGCTGATGGGAGTTGTAGTTCAAAAAAGTAACTTTTCCCAGCTCTGGTTTGCAGGCATGGTTTGCATGCCTGCTGCACCTGCCAGTAGACATTTTTCTTCTGTAGAGAGCATTGCCGATCCGTGGAGGGAAAGTATCTATTTACAGCTGCGGTTTGAATCCAAGCTGCATCTGCAGACAGACAAAGCGTGCTGTCGGTGCCGATTTGCTTGTTTGTTTCAGAATTCATAAACTGCTCTCCTTTTTAAAAATGCCCAGTTGGTGACTCCAGAACTGGGGGACCACAAGAGATGTGAGATGTCAGTCTTGCCATCTGTCCGAGGCTCACGCTGTCTGTTTCCGTCCTAGGTGGCTGGAGAACAGAAGTACCATCCAGAATGCTTCAGCTGCCTAAATTGTCGGGTGTTCATCGGTGATGGAGACACCTACGCACTGGTGGAACGGTCCAAGCTGTACTGGTGCGTGGGGTAGATAACTGAGTTAACCGGGGGGTGGCAGGAGATGGGCAGGAGATGGGCCGAGCAAACCAATGGGATAGCTTTCTTTCTGGAAGGCTGCATCCGGAAGCTTCACGATCTGCCATACCTGAGCCATGTGGCCTCCTCCCGCACCCCATAGCCCTCCCCTGGGAACAAATTCCAGCAGGGCGGCTGGGTGAGTCTGTGGGAACAGAATCAGCAAAGACGCCTGTGACCGGGGTCATCACATTTCTTGCTGCATAAGCCTGCGGGGAGCCACTCCGATGCATGGCATAAGGCCTGACCTTGGCCAAGGGCGCATCTGCATGAGACGGACCACATGCGTATATATGCTGTCAAGCCTCCTGCCTTGTGCCCGGGGATGGATGGGGCCCCCTCTGCAGTATTCTCCTCACCACCCCACCTCTGCTGCTGCTCCCATCCTTTCATCCCCCCATGCCAATTGCAAAGCAGCAAGAGGCACCATCCATTTCGTGGGGAGAGAGGAAATAAAGCAAAGAGGCTGTGCAGTTTGAGTTTCTGAAGGGCTGGGAGCAGTGGAGACTGGTGGCTCCGGTGTCAGTGGGGCAGTCAGTCTGCTCCAGGCTTTAGTCTGAACTTTCTAGGAGCTGTCTGAACTCCTTCAAAGGTCAGACTAAAACCCAGAGGGGATTGACTGCCCCACTGACACCGGAGCCACCAGTCTCCACTGGCTGGGAGAGACTCCTGCCTGAAATCCCGGGGAGCCATTGCTGCCAGTCAGTGTATGCAATACTGAGCTAGGTGGACAATGGTTTGTCTCAGTATAAGGCATCTTCCTATGTCTCTGTGTGCCCAGCCATTGGGCCGGCAGCCTCTCCTACCCCGGAACGTGCTAAGGGCGAGGAGGGTCTTCTTACATCTGGGGTGGGGCATCTGAGGGGTGATAGCCAAATGTGGCCCTCAAGTGGAGAGTCCCAAGGGCCTGGGGTTCACTCATTCACTGCAGTTGCCCGCCTTCAGAGGAGGCATATTGGGACCTTGAGTCACACCATTTACTCCATTTCTCATGGAACACTTGGGGCTGCCCCGCGGGTTGGGAGTGACGGCCCTTAAGCCTGTTCCTCTTCCTCCACACCGCAGTGGGCACTGCTATTACCAGATGGTGGTGACACCCGTGATGGAACAGCTGCTCCCGGAATCTCCTGGCACCCGGATCCCCCACACGGTCACCCTCGTGTCCATCCCGGCCTGTTCCGACGGCAAGCGAGGCTTCTCCGTCTCCATCGACCAGCACGGTGGTTCAGAGCACCCGCACACCGTCCGTGTCCGAGAGTGAGTGCAGCTCGCTGGGCGTTAGGTGTGCCATGGCCTCATCCAGGAGAGATGTGGCACCCTAAGGAAGGTTCCCTGCAAGGGCTCCGGGGTCACCTTCTGATGAGAACCGACGTCAGTCCAAAGTGAATAGTATTTGACACACTTTGAGTTCCATCAGAGCTTCCCATTTCAAACACACAATTTTAAATTTGTCATTTTTGCTTGTGAAATTTGATAGGCAGCTCTTCAGAATTCAGGTGTTCTTAGGCTTGTCAGGGTATTCTGATTTACTGTAGTTCTGGCAGGCTTTGGATACAAAATCCAGTCAGCTCTCAAATACCAAATTACCACTGCATGTTGGTAAAATAATTAATGCATTTGCATGGCCTTCCCAAGACACTGTGAAATACCGCAAAATGTTTCTTGGCTGCTATAAAATTTGAGATGCCACAATTTGTCATCTTTCAAATGCAATCAAATAATATTAAGTGTTATTGGTTAATATATTTTATTATTACACATATATTCTAGCTTCCCTCTCAGGAGCTCAAGGTGGCATACTTCCTGTGGAGTCTGGTAGCTCTGTGCCAGTGGGGCAGTGGAATCCATCGCAGGTTTTTCCAGGAGCACCTTGAACAGCTCCTGCAAAAAAAAGGAGTGGATTCCACTGCCCCACTGACATGGAGCCACTGACGGCCACTGCATACATGGTTCTCCCCCTCCTTGTTTTATCATCACAACTGCCCTGTGAGGTAGGTTAGGCTGAGAGACAGTAACTGGCCCAAGGTTATCCACTGAGCTTCATGTCTGAGTGGGGTTTTGGACCTGGTCCTAATCCAGCACGCTAACCACTACTCCGCACTGGCTCTGGATATTTGGCGATCGTTCAACTACCCATTGCTATCTGGGAGTGGAACCACTCAGTTTAGACCAGGGGTAGCCAATGTGGTACTCTCCGTGCTTTGCCAGACTCCCAAATCCCATGAGGCCCAGTAAGCATGGACCATGATGGATGATGGGGGGCACCGTGTTAGCTACCCCTGGTCTAGGTTAGGGGTGGGATGATCTGTCACTTTCGGTTCTCTCTGTTCCTCATTTTTCCAACCTTAAATTCAACTCTCCACATTTCTGCATCAATTTGCAATTTAAAATCCTCACGAAAGTTCTGAAGCATTTTAGTTCAGATTTCTACTAAAACACATTTTGTACGCAGCTGTGCCTACGCTCATTTTTGCAAGCCATTCCTCATCGTATAATGATTTTTTAAATGTTATTTTCCTTCGTATATTCATTTTTATGCACACCTTCCCCTCATATATGCATTTTTGTAAACGTTGGTCGGTTGGCGAATTGCATTGCAAAATCTGAACAACTGCAAATTTTGATGGATGGCTCTCATACTGTTTTGGAAAGTGTGGCTTTGATAGATTCAACCTGAAGTGCAAACTGAATAGAATTTGTCACGCATCCCTAGTCTAGATTGTGTTGGAGCACGTACACACCGTGTGATGAGGTGCACTCAGTGCTTGTTGATGCAAGCGCTTCTCTGGGCTACTGTAGACATACAATGCCGTCCCCGTGTGGGGAGAATGCCCTTCTGTCCCACATTATTTGTCAGTCTAAAGCACATTCTGTTGGAATGGTTATAATCATTATTATTATTATTATTATTGTTATTATATCCCACCCTTCCTGCCAGAGAATGGGAGAATGCCCTTCTTCAGTGCTTGCTGCATAGATGTGTACACAGAGAGAGTGTTTTCAGGTCACCTCCTACCAGGGCAGACCTAGTGGCCTTGCAGGGCTGGGCCACCCCCTCACCAGGCTTAGCTTGTCCCGGAGTGAAATCGGCAAATCAGGAAGCAGGACAGCCACTTGTGCATACCAATATAGATCCCTGTATATTTGTATATCAACACACCAGTTTCCAGCCCTTCTTTTTGGAAAGACTGCGACAAAATCAATAGAACAAGAAGGGTTGTGAAGGCACTAATGGAGGGGAGGGGAGTTTGAAAACACACCCACCTGTGTGTACGGACGATGCGGGCAGGAGCTGCCGCTTTGCCTGACGTCGTTGTGTGAAGGTGTGCAGAACTGCACACCGTGATGTACAAACGCACCCTGTGGGGGGGGGGGAAAGACGGCCCCTGTGAGTTTCAAAGGCAGTGTGTGTGCGCACCGCCTTGGTTGGCCATGAGAGGAGGGAGTAGAGCAGAGGGGCGATTGGTGGTGGGATGGTTCATTGGGTGACATTTTGGTCCTTCTCTTTTGGCCGCCGTCAGGAACTGGTGAGGATCTGGCTTTGCCCCCCCCCCGAGGCTTGGTCTGTGGGGGTGCCCTTGCATGCCAGCTTGGAACAACTTTGCTCTTGCCTCCCTCTTCCCCCGACAGATTGAACCCAGACTGCATAAGTCCTGACATGAAAAATGCCATCCACGTTGGCGACCGCATCCTGGAGATCAACGGCACACCAATCCGACATGTCCCGCTAGACGAGGTGATCCTTCTTTTGGTATTGTCTCCAGCACCGTATCCTTCCCTCCTTTGAAAAGAATACCGGGCCCCACGCCTGGCTGGGAAAGCCAACCCTCCCAACCATCCTGCCTTCTTCTGCCTCTGCAGATTGACCTCCTGATTCAGGAGACCAGCCGCCTGCTCCAGCTCACCATCGAGCACGACCCACATGACATGCTGGAGAACAGCAGCCCCCTCTCAGAGCTGCACAGCCCCCTCCACTCGCCCAGCCGCACACCCTGCCCGGAACCCTCCACCATCCGCCAGCGTGCCGTCATGTAAGGATCTGGGAAAAGGCGAGGTGAAGGGCAAGCAGCCCAAAATCTGGCGTGAAGTCTGTCTCCCATTGCCTTAGCACCTGTCCATTTAGATTCTCTCCATTTCTGTTTTTTTCTGATCTAAAATTCATTTCTTCACATTTCTGCACCAATTGGCAATTTTATTAAACAAAATCCTCATGAAAATTCATCAGCATTTTAGTGTGATTTTTTGCAGGCAGTTTTTTCTAATGTACACATTTTTGCAAGCAATGGATCCTAATATAATGTATGTTATTGTCACCAGTGTATTCATTTTTTGCACACTTTCCCCTAATAGGTGCATTTTTGCAAACATTGCTTGATTGGAAAACCGCACCGCAAAATTCAGACAAGTGCAAATTGCAAAAGATGGCTGGGTTTTGGTTCTCATATTGTTTCAGAAAGTGTGAATTTGATAGATTCAGCTTTAAATGCGAACTAAATCAAATTTCTCCCCCACCAATGTTCAGGGATGGTGGCAGTTGGAGTCCTGGAGGGCACCAGCTTGGGAAATGAACTCCCTGTCAGATCTCCCATTCTGTCCCTGGCAGGACACCTGCTATTGATAGACGATCCAGTTTTCCCTCTCAAGAGGGCCAATCTGATCATTTTCAGTCATCTGTTGTTCACCTGTATCCACATAGGAGAAGTTGCAGCATCGACAAGTCACCCTGCTCCAGTTCCCTGGGGTCCCCCTCATCGCAACGGAAAGACATCGGCCGCTCCGAGTCGCTTCGTGTCGTCTCGTGCCCTCATCGCATCTTCCGCCCCTCGGATCTCATCCATGGCGAGGTGTTGGGCAAGGGCTGCTTTGGGCAGGCCATCAAGGTACCAACATGGCATTTCATGTTCCCCAGCTGGGCCCTGCCTGTCACTTAATCGCACCACCCTGGCCAGCTCGTTGATGAACACGCTGTGACATCACAGCAGCTTAGCCAGCTGAGAGCCAACTAGGAGGCTGAGGCTGACTTTCAGGATGATTTGCACACCCTTTAGAAAGCTGAAAGTTGGTCTCTCGTATATTCTGAGGCATCTTGGTCCCTAGAGAAGTCTGAAAGCAGGACAGTGGCCTAGCAGTTTGAAATGGAGGGAGGGCAGGGAGGGTGCCCCCAAAATGGCAACGGTATTTCTGTACCAGCCAGAAAAGCTTAAATTTGGTACATGCACACTTCAAGGCAGCCTGATCAGTGGAAGAATCTAGCAGTAAAACTTGTATACATTTCCTTTTTGAAGAGCAGAGTGGGGCTGGGGACATGAACTGTCCCCCAAAATGATTAAGGTACTTCTATACTAGCTAGGAAGCTGGGATTTGACCCAGAGATTCCCTCTGTCCTCACTAGAAATGTCTGGAAACATTTATATCTGTCATGGGCAAAAATGTGGCCATGTTTACCCTGTAGAGACCAGCCCAGAGCACTGTCTTGTGGGACAACCTTCTCATCTCTGAGTTGGTCTCAGATTGGAAGGGGGCAGGTTTCCGGTGGCAGCCAGGAACATATACAATATGTTCCCAGAAATATGTGTATATTCTTTGGTTTGCTTCTCTTTATCCTGGCCCTAAATTCACGGTGGTAGAACCTCTTCCAGTTCAAGGGCCAGACTCCCTTCTGAGCGACCTTCTGAGGGCCGCATGCGAGTGGTGGGCGGAGGCAAAAGTGGGCGGAGCAAGAAATGTAAATGTTACCACTGTACAGCAGGCTAGTTTGTCCATACACACATACCCCTTCCTCTGCCCTCCATTCAGACAAGCAAGAGGCATTGCCAGTGGTTCAAGGGCATATTCCAGCAGGGCAAAAACACTCAACGAGGGTGCAAAGCAGGGCTGATGAGGGGTGTGGCCGTGGAGGGGGTGCAGCCTGGGGAGGGTCCAGGAGGCCATCTAGAGGGTCCTGTAGGGTCACATTAACCCCATAGGCCTGAGGTTCCCCATTCCACCTTAAGACCTAGAGACTTGGCTAAGCGTCTGGTCCCACATCAACCTGCTTGCACTAATTTATTTATTTATTTATTACTTGAATTTATATGCCACTTTTCCATACAAATATGCTCAGAGTGGCTGACAAAAGTGCAAATGACAACATCAATAGCAATCAATTCAAAAATATAACAGTCGTTTCAAATCATTTCGAAACATAACAATCCAACAATCACTCCAATTGATTACCTAAATATTATCATGTTTAAAGTCATCATAAAACATCATAAAACAAGCTATCAATCCCTTAAAATATATCAAATTAATAGCGTAACATTTCAATATTAATAACATAACATTCCAATACAAAAGCATAAGGAAACAGTTTTCGTCACTCAAGCATTACTGCTGTTTATGCTTTTATGAGTTGATATCCTCCCCTTCCTCCCGAAGCAGCCCAGGGCAGCAAACAGAAACAAAACAATTTAACAAGAACAAGAAAAGCAAACTAAAGACAGTTACAAACATTCCAAAAACAAATTACAATGAAAAACATTCTAAAACACAGTTGAATATATTTTAAAATGCAGCGTAAAAACATTCTTTCACTGGTGATCTCCGGGTTGCCAGGAACAGTCCCCGTCAACCATCCAATGCCTGGCTAAACAGGAACGTTTTCAGGTTCTTCCTGAAAGTCAATAGTGATGGAGACAGAAGCAGGGAGGGCATTTCACAGATGAGGAGCCACCACTGAAAGTGCCCTGTCACGGGTCAGTGCCAAGTGGGCAGCGCTTTAAGATCGGCTGGAATTGCTGACTTTTGGGCAGCACACTGGCATCTAATTTGGCATCCAGTTATGTGCCAGAGGGCATTCTCATTCCAAGCTCCCCCCCCCCAATTATGAAACTCCCTCCCCTCTCATTTAAGGGTTTTGGTACCAGCTAAAGACTTCCCTTCTTACCCAGGTCCTCGGATGAGCTGGTGTCGCCCTGAGAATCTCTTTGTTTAAATTTTTTCACATGTGTATCTGGGTTTTAATGTGTGACGTTTGTAAGGATCTGGCCTCATAACCTGCTCTGGGAAGCTTTTGTCGACAAGTGGGCTATAAACATTTGAAAGAAATACATTTGAGTGTATATATATCTGGATATATATTTGGGCGGCATATATTGATCTATATGTGTAAAATAAAATGGACGTGTAGATGTTTAAATGTTCTGTCAATGTAAGCTGACAGGGTATTTTTAAAGGAACAACTGCTTCCTTTGGCAGGTCACCCATCGGGAAACAGGAGAGGTGATGGTCATGAAGGAACTTATCCGTTTTGATGAGGAGACTCAGAGAACGTTCCTTAAGGAGGTAGGACTAACTAGATGCCAGGGACTGGAGGGACGGACGACACTCTCTCTCTGTCTTACACACACTGGCCCACTCTCCTGGCCCTTGCTAGCCACCCAATAGGTCTTGCTATTTGCTCCTTCAGACCAAAGGTTGGCTAGCTTGAATTTTTGTCCCTCCCCTCCTTGGAAGCCCTAGACTGGGGTTCCCAGACTGTGGTTGGTGAGCTTCACTCAGGTGGTCTGTGGCACGTCCACATGAAACATTCACCTTGGTTTTTAACTCCATTTGTGCTGCTTTTCCCCCTTCTTACGTTGCATTTTGTGGCGTTCCAGTCTGAATCCTGTGGAACACAAATTGCAATTGCTCTAAAATGCAATATGCAATGTAAGAAGTAAATCAATGAAAATGGAACAGAAAAATCCTGCAGCATCTGGCACCCCACATTACAACTGCTACAACAGGCAGAAAAATCATCAAGGGTCCTCTGAGACTGTCAGCAATTTTCAAGTGGTCCTCGGGGGGGGGGAAACTTTGGGACCCATTGCTCTAGACCACGTGTGAGAGTTTTCTGACCTCTTGTGCCTCTCACGGAACCTGCATGTGAGCATTCCATGACTGGCCCTTCCCCTTCAGAATGCATGAGGAGATTCCTTCCATGAGGCCGCAGAAGCACACTCGCTTGCTAAGTGGGTTTGCAGGAGTGTGAGAGCGAGCCCTAAGATGGATATGAATAAAATGGCCAGACTCTCCCTCTCCGCCACCCCTGACTGCTGTGAGCCCCGGGCAGCTCTTGGGTAAACTCGGCCATTGCACTGTGGCCTCTACACAACTGCTGATCCTCACATCCCCCCGGTGCTCTCGCCCCCTCAGGTGAAGGTGATGCGGTGCTTGGAGCATCCCAATGTGCTGCGGTTTATCGGGGTTCTCTACAAGGACAAGAGGCTGAACTTTATCACAGAGTACATCAAAGGAGGGACCCTCCGCGGGCTCATCAAGAGCATGGTGAGGTCACAACCTGGGTAGCCAAGGGGATGGGAGACCTCCTCTGCGCAGCACGGCGATGCTTTTCATTTTATTATTTTATTTTATTGTTACACTGCTATCCTGTCTTTCCTCCAAGCAGGTCAAGGCAATGTACGTGGCTCTCCACCCTCCCGTTTTATCCTCACAATCACCCTGCAAGGCAGGTTAGGCTGAGAGACTGTTACAGGCCCAAGGTCACCCAGTAACCAAAGTTAGCCCTGTCTGTTACTTTCCCAGCTTTTAAAATGTTTTTAAAAGATTTTTCAAAATATGTTTTTAAAAATATTTGGAAGATGTTTTTCGTGTTTTTATCACGTCTTGTGTGCCACCTGGGTGAATGAAGGCTGCAACAGATAAAAGACTTCCAATCGTCGTGGTATCCATGCCATTGGATCAAAGCCTTTTTCTGTCAAGACTGTGTGTTGATCGTCGTGCACCGATCTCCACACATAAAAAAAAAAATAACGCACAGGCGTCCTTCTGGGAGGAAGGGCAGGATATGAGGATGAGGATGGTCTACTCTGAGTAGGACTAGCACTGGATGCCACCCCTTTATTTTTACGCAAGGATCCTTGGCCGATGCGTCAAGACTGAGGTCTGGCAGTGCCCTTTCCTTCCTTTGAAGAGAGTCGTCCAGTGGGAATCCTGCCCCATCGTTGGCTAAATTGGAGGGTGGGGGTGCTCCCATTGGGGCCTCCTCTTCCAGAGGAGAAAGGATGCCGTTGGGCCACTGGCGAGAAGAGAGAAGTCCTCAGCCCCCTCAAACAGCATCATAAGACATTTCCTCCAAGACCACTCGTGTCTGCCGAGCCTGCAATGATTACCCCAACCTCCTGGCTATTTTTGCCCTCCTGCTCCCACCGCCCAGAAAGTTCCCCCACTCACCAGCCACCTCTCTGCTTGCAGGACAGTCAGTATCCCTGGAGCCAGCGGGTCAGCTTTGCAAAAGACATCGCTGCGGGGATGGTGAGTGTGTGGGGGATCACCACGCTCCTTCACCAGAGGCTACATGGCCAGGGGTGGGCAATGCTTGCATGATCCTCTGGGAAGATCCCTTTTGAGTTTCATTTCTGGTATATTCCATGGGACTTAAAACATCATTGGGCACATTCCTAGCGGAAGAAGGGGCCCAGCATTGTTCCTCTGGTTGTAAACTGCAGGGGGAAAGCATGCTTAGGACTCCCGTGGGTTGCAGAGATTTGACAGACGCAAGCCTAGAAAGCCAGCCTCGCTCCCAGAGCTCATGGTGACCTGGGCTTAACCCCTAAAATTGGCTTTCAGTGCCCAATAAAAGAGTAGTATGTCTATGGGGAGCGTGGAATGCCTCGCCCTCGCCTCTTAGTGCCCACAAGCAGACTCATCGAATCAGGGCTTCCAGTTGGCTTCAGCCTTGTTGGCCTTCGTTTCAGTCACTGCAGCTGAGCTGTCTGTAAAAGAGGAATGATCTTGTGGTAAGGATAGGCAGTAAAAAGCATCTAGCAGTGCTACATAATTTGGGAGGGGGTCTTTTTTAAAAAACAGAAGCATAAAAAATGGTCTCTCCCCCTTTTCCCACAGGCTTATCTGCACTCCATGAACATCATTCACAGGGACTTGAACACGCACAACTGTCTCGTGCGGGAGGTAAGTGGTCCCTGTGCCGGTTTCAGTGTGGTGGGGAGGGGGGAGCCACGCTTCACTCCGGCTTCACTTTGTCAATGGCCGTGGGCATGGAAGCAGCTGTGTGAGCGGCAAGGATTGTCTCTCTCCCCTGGGCAGAACAAAAGTGTCGTCGTGGCCGACTTCGGCCTTGCCCGGCTCATGGTGGACGAGAAAAACCAGCTGACAAGCCTGAAGAAGCCGGACCGCAGGAAGCGATACACGGTGGTGGGGAATCCCTACTGGATGGCCCCAGAGATGATCAACGGTGAGTTGGCCAGGGCATGTCTGTGGGTCTTGCTGGGGCCAGCATCTAGAGCAAGGCAAGGCTTGGGAAGACGTATGTGGGGGGCTCAACTCCAGGGTGGACAGGCCCTCTGTGGCCTTGGCCAAACAGCTCTTTCCCAATATTAAGCATCAAGGATGCTGCGGTGCTTATGGCACTTTGTGGTGCAAGCAGGCCCAGAAAGTGGGATGATGGTCTCAGGGGGCAGATGCATAAGGCCCCCTTGGCCATCCCTCCATGTTAGAGTTCTGCATGCCAGGACTGGGGATTTATTTATTTAATAGCATTTCTAACCCCCCCCAATATTTTTTAAATCTTTAAGCAACCTGAAATCAATAAAACAGTGTAAAAGCATATAAGGGCAAATTAAAACACATTCAGGGGATTCATGTACATAAATCAGGGTATGATGTTATCTGTCAGGGTAAGCCGGGGCAGAAAGATAACGCTTTACACAACGTCTGAAGTAACTAAGGCCTGGTGTGTGCTCCCTCCTTGCATTTTAATGTGAATTTGCCCGATATGCACATCCTGGGCAAATATGGGAACCAAAACACAGTTCTCCTTTGAAATTTACACTTCCTGAATTTTGCAGTGGAGTTCTCTGACAAAAGAGCATATGAACGACATGCAAGTCAGTGAAAAACATGCAAAAAATGAATGCTTTTTGAAAATAATGTGCAAAACTGCATCCTGTTAGAGGGGAAAATTGCTTTCCAAAATGCATATACCTGCATACAAAAGTGCATGTATTTTGAATAGGGATGGGCGAGAAATTTGATTCAGGTCACGCTTCAAGCCAAATCGATCAAATCCACACTTTCTGAAACAATATCAGAACCGAAACAGCCATCCTTTGAAATTCACAAAGTTTGCAATGCAGTTCGCTAACCAACCAATGTTAGGGGAAAGCGGGCATAAAAATGATTATATGAGTGAAAATAATATACAAAAATACATTATATTATGAGAAATAGCTTTGAAAATGTGTACATTACTCCAAACTGACTACAAAAATGTGTTTATTAGGAGAAATGTGCCCGAAAATGCTGGAGAATTTCCATGAGCAATTAAAAGGAAATAGCAAAGTATTATTATAGCAAAGAATTTAAGAGTGGAAATATGAGAAGGCAAGAGAACCAAAATTGACAGGTCTTTCCATCCCTACTCAGAGTAGACCCATTGAAATTAAGGGACGTGACTCTCTTAGATCTGCTTGGAGTAAAATTTATTTTATTTATTGGTTGATTGGTTACTTAATTTGTATCCCGCCCTTCCTCCCAGCAGGAGCCCAGGGCGGCAAACAAAGCGCTGAAAACACATCAAAACATCATAAAAACAGATCTTAAAATGCATTAAAACAGAACAGCGTTAAAAACATTTTTTAAAAAAACAACTTTAAAAAAGGGTTAAAAACATTATTAAAAACATATTAAACAATTCCGACACAGACGCAGACTGGGATAGGTCTCAACTTAAAAGGCTTGTTGGAAGAGGAAAGTCTTCAAAAGGTGCCGAAAAGATAGCAGAGATGGCGCCTGCCTGATATTCAAATATTCAATATTAAAATTTAGTTGGCTGGAAGCCTTCAACTCTGACCAGGATTGCTTTGGAACTGAACTCAACTGGGCACCAATTTCCCCCCCATGGGCAGTGCAATGTGGGCAGAGAAACAGCTGCTGAGGAGATGGTTAGAGGCCTGATGCCACGGGTGATGGTCTCTCTCTCTCTCTCTCTCTTGCAGGCAGAAGCTATGATGAGACGGTGGACATTTTCTCCTTCGGCATTATTCTTTGCGAGGCAAGTAGGACTGGACGCGTACGGACAGCATTATATTGTTTTTGAATACTGAACTGCAAATGCTTAATGCAGCTTGACCCCCTAGTACATGGGTGGGGGCCATCTGGGGCCCTGGACTCCAACTCCCATCCTCCCTGACCGTGGGCCATGCTGGCTGTTGGGGCTGATCGAAACTGGAGTCCAACAACATTCCCTTCCCTGCTCTAAATGCACTTGAGCAAGACTCTGGGTTTCTCCTTGACGCACCCACCTAGCATGAGCCAATCTGGGAGAGGGAGCCAGGAGCTTTGGGGCTGGATCCAAACAGGTCCTCTGATGCTGGGTTCTGGGTTCTGAGTCAATCCCGGAGGAGCCCACAGGGGTGTCTACCCAGTTGGAGCTGACCTGCGGCAGAGCCTTTTCAGAGGTGGCTCTCCGTCTGTGGAATGCCCTCACCACTACTGTCATCGCGACTGACTCTCAGGAGGAATTTGTAAACATTCCTGTTTACCAGGCGTTTGAGGGCTGGAGGAGACTATTCCTGGCAACCCAGAGATCACTAATGAAAGAACGCTGTTAACTGTACTTTAGAACATTCTTAACTGTGTTTTAGAATATTTTGTGTTTTGAACATTTTTTAATTCTAAGTGAGTTTTTTGAACGTTCTGAATTGTTTTTAGTATGCTTTTCCTTTTCTGTTTAAGTTGTTTTGTTTATGTTTGCCGCCCTGGAGGAAGGGAGGGACAGAGACTCGATAAACAAGCCAACAGCTCCTTCCCCTCCTTTGCACAGATCATTGGGAGAGTCAGTGCAGACCCTGACTACCTGCCTCGCACCCTGGACTTTGGCCTCAATGTGCGGGGCTTCCTAGACCGCTACTGCCCTCCCGGCTGCCCCCCTGGCTTCTTTCCAATTGCCGTCTGCTGCTGTGATTTGGATGCTGAGAAACGGTAAGCAGTGGCGAGGGGGGGAGGAAAATCCACAGGGGGGCAGATTTTGTGCCCAAAGGGGGTCAGAGTGCTCTAAGCTGTAAGTTGGTGGGAACCTCACCCCACCCCAGATCACTCCAAATTGAATCCTACTCATTCATTTACCCCCACCCCGTTAATTTCCCAGCAGATCTGCTCCAACTCAACTAAGATTTATTTATTTATTACATTTATATCCCACCTTTCCTCCCCCAAGCAGCTCAAGGTGGTGTTCAAACGTGATTCTCTTCCTCACAACAATCTTGTGAGGTAGGTTAGGCTGAGATATAGCAACTGGCTCTGAGGTTCCCCTCCAGTGACCCTCTGTTAATTTCCTCCCAAATCATCTTTAGATAAACTCCTCTTACATTAATTCATTTTCTCCATATTACTATCCTACCCGGTGTCCCACATTACCCTCAACTCAATCCCCCACCCACCCAGAAACACTCCGGGCCCTTCCAGAAGTATTGGGGGTCCACGTCTCCTAGGTCCTCCCCCTCTCGACATTCCAGGACCAGCAGAACTCTTCTTCTGCTCTTTGTGATTGTGCGGAGCTGAACCTCCATGTACAGGGGCAGTGTACCAGTGAATACAAAGCCAGAGTGGATCCTCACCTCCCGCATCTGCTCTGCTCTTCCCCACCAGGCCTGCCTTCAGCCGCTTGGAGCATTGGCTGGAAGCCCTCCGCATGCACCTGGCCATGCAGCTGCCCTTGAGTTCACAGCTGGAGCAGCTGGATCGAGCCTTCTGGGAGACGCACCGGCGGGCCGAGGGTGGGCTACCCGCACACCCTGAAGTGTTGGAGTGAGCACTGCTGCAGAGGTGGGCGAGCAGCGGCGAGCCGAGACGTGTGCCCGTGCGGCGGGCTGAAGGCGAAGTCCTCTCCTGCAAAGCCATCCTGCAGGCTTCACACCGCTCGCCCACTAGAGCTGGTCTCTGGGTCCCCAGCAGCGCATGGTGGCGTCCCATGTGGCTGAGAGCTGGCCCTCTGCTTCCTTCAAGGGGTGGTGGAGACTCTGTGCCTGGTGTGCACAGTCATTGGAAGGGCAGCCTGGGCTCTTGTAAATACTCCTGTAAATGAATAGGCACCCTTTGCCCAGGCAAACCCCATCAGGGGCGAGGGAAGGGGGCACCCCCCACTTCCGCCTTGCCCGCTTCGTGGCTGCGAAAAGCCTTTGCACGCTCCACCGATCACGCGCCTTTCTGTCCCTGGCTGGCCACTGCTCACAAGCTAGCGTTGTCTTGGGCAGGGGGGAGATCTCCAGGGTGCCTCCTCCCCCCCACCCTCACCCTCCTGCGAAGCCCCCCCACCTCCCTCCCCTGGGCAGACCCTTGTCCTCCTGCAAAGCGGTGCCTTTGGGTCGACGTGAGCTTGCGCCCCCGCCCCCAGGTTCTCTGGGGGGGCCTTCATTCATCCTCTGTGTGTGTCACGTCTGTGAGGAGGCAAAAGACGCATAATGATGTGCGCGCATGGCCTGGCCTGAGTGCTCCCTGGAGCACGTGTGGTGTCTGTCTCTGTCTCTCTGTGCCCTCGTGTGTGTGTGTGTGTGTCCGCCCCTTCGATTGTGTCCTAGCCCTGCCGGCAGAACTGCATAACCCGACAGCTCCCTAAGGGGGGTATTCGGAGTGGAGAAGCTAGGTGTGTGGGGTTTTTTGGGGGGGATATGCTTAACCCTTTCTCCACCCACTTCTCTATTCCGAGTCTTCTTCCTGTCCAAGCTGCTGTTCCCCTTGTGAGGATTTTGTTGCACGTGTGTGCCGCGGAGTGTTCTGGAGCCTGGGCAGCCCAGTTATTTGTACAGAGCAAAGGGGGCATCAGCCCCCTCCTCTTTTCCCACCCTCTGGAAATGCATCTCAGGTTTGAGGCAGAACCACAGAAGAGGAGCGGAGCGAGGTGCGCAGGTGAATCACAGGAGACAGACCGAGGGGTGGCGCCAGAGGTCAGTATCATCAGGCACCTGCCAAGGCCCACACTCTTGCAAGGGTCCCACTCCCAACCCCTGGGGCCTCCTTGCGTTCTGTTCTTCCTCTTCTCCCCCTGCCTGTTCACCTGTCCTCTCTGAGCACCTAGGCAGGAGCAGGAGAGGACGCAGAAAGCTTCCCTCGCCTTGCACTCTCCGTCTGGGCACCGTTGCACGCAGGCTGAATCCAGAGGGAGATGGCCAGCAGCTGGATGGCAATCACAAGGGGAGCTCGTTGGAGGCATCTCACCCATGCCCCTCACCTCATCCAACACACACACACACACACACACAGTCTGTTGCAAGCTAGCACTCTATAGAGTTCTGTGGAGCATGCTGTTTGGGGTGTGGGGTTGCATTTTCGAATGTCCTCTTGCATAAAAGAAATCCCCCGACTGTCAAAGCCCCCACATTACAGGGAAGCTGAGGATCAAACCATTTCCCTGCCCTGCTGTTTTTCTACAGGCAGGGGAAACATTGATGCTGGAGCATTCAAAGATGTAATTTACCCCCCCCCCATGTCTGATTTCTCAGAGGAGGAGATGACCAGTGTCATCAAACAACCTCAACCAGGGAAGAAATTTTGGAGAGTGTCCAATGGGGGGAAAGGAACACCTCTCCTTTTCCCCCATTGGCCCCTCTCCAAAATTTCTGACTCACTAAGTCACTCAGACCGGAACTGCAGTACTCAAGATTTTAAAGTACAGGGTTCACGGCAAAAGGCTCAAGTTCCAGAAGGCCCTTTGGGAAGCCCCACAACCCTTGGTTTTTAAGAAAGAAAGAAAGAAAGAAAGAAAGAAAGAAAGAAAGAAAGAAAGAAAGAAAGAAAGAAAGAAAGAAAGAAAGAAAGAAAGAAAGAATAGTCAGCACAGATGAGGGATCTTAGCCTTGTGAACTAGGAAAGGAACCTCCATGGGTAGGGGCACTCTACCTCTGATTACCAGAGGCTGGGAAGAAGCAATAGGCAGGGCGGAGCGTCAGGCTTTCATCCTCCATTTGCTACTTCTGTCCCTTTCAAACCAATGTCAGGGTCACTTCTTTTTTTGTGAAGGAAGGCCAGTTTCCACATTGTAATTAAAAATAAAAGCAAAAAACTGTTGGGACCTGTCAGGATAGAGGAAGAAACAAGCCTTAGTACTCCCAAAAGACGCACACGTTTGCTACCCAGAGCTTTGTCAGCAGGACATGTTGTCTCATACGAAGTCAGGCCATCAGTCCATCTAGCTCAGTATTGGCCACACTGGTTGGCAGCAGTTTTCTGCCAGCCCTGCCTGGAGATGCTGGAACCCCAAGCTTTTTGCATGCAAAGCAGATTTTCGACCGTTGAGCTGAGATGCCAGTCCTCATGATCCCAGATCAAAAGAGGTTTGCTTTAAATAGGAAGCCGGTGTTCTGCCACTGAGCTACAACCCTTTCTTAAAGGGGGAAATTTTGATGGGTCTGTGCCAAACTCGCATCCCACTCTCTGGCTTGGAGATGTGAATCTTCTGGGGTTTTGGCCGCTTAAAAGAGCTTAAAGATGGATGAACAACTGACACCAAAACATTGGAATTATTCTGAAGTGGGCTACATTGCAGTTGGAAGCTGTATTCCTCAGTCCACGGAGCAAATGTCCGTACGTGTAAGTTTCTAGTCCACATTACTGAACCGGGAGCATAGGTGGCAGTTGTTCTGTTTGTTTGTTTGCTTGTTTGCTTGTTGTTGCTGTTGTTGTTGCTGTTGTGGGATAGAGGGTTTCCAGCCTCCCTCCTCACCAATTCCAAATGTGAGCGGGATCTGAAATGCATTTGGAAAACCAAACTGCAGTTTGGCAAAGCAGATTCTCCCAGCTCCAGGTGGCTCACAAAAAAAAAAAAACCTGAGTGTATTTTGTTTTTATAACATGCACAGTTTAAGGGCAGCATTGCATTTGGGGGGGGGGGGAACAGTGTCTGAAGCTTCCAAACTGTGACAAGGTTTTAAGCCTTTTGTCAGCCCTTTGTCTTACAGTAAGTGTGCTCCTCAAAAATCAGCGGAGGCTAAAAGGGGCCTCCGTGTTCAGAAGCTGTCTGCCTCTGCAAAGCAGATTCTCAGGACAAAGAATGGGGAGCATCTGGGCGTGCATACAAGATGGTTCTTGTTAACATCATAGAACCATAGAATCGTAGAGTTGGAAGGGGCCCATAAGGCCATCGAGTCCACCCCCCTGCTCAGTGCAGGAATCAAAATTAAAGCATACCTGACAGATAGCTGTCCAGCTGCCTCTCGAACCCCTCCAGTGTTGGAAAGCCCACTGCCTCCCAAGGTACTCAAATTGAGACAATGTTGACGTTGAGGTTTTTGGACATCAAATGCATTTCAGGTCTAATGACAGATGTTGCATATTTCACAGATGTCTTTGTCAGCAATTACCATTCTGTGGCAGCTGTTCAGCTGTGTGCCTCTTCCACACACACCTCTAGAGCAGCCTTCTTCAAGCTGGTGCCCTCCCAGTGTCAGGGTGATAGGAGTTGTAGTCCAACAACATCTAGAGGGTGCCGGGTTGCGGGAGGGTGGTCCAGCCGCTGAACACAAGGGTTGGCAGTGCACATGCATTGTGTATAGAGGGTGTGAGGACCAAGTCTGTGTCACTGCCTTTCTCAGTGGACTTGTGGTTCCCATGTGAGTGAGGCCGTGAATCCGCTGCAGGTTTTAGTCCGAGCATCCAAGGAGCTGTCCGTGGTGCTGTGAAACCTATTCCCAAGATAGGTTCAGCACCTTGGACAGTTCCTTGAAAGTTTGGGCTAAAACCCGGAGTGGATTCCACTGCCCTGTGGCTGAGGCAAGCAGGTTCCTTCTTCTTACGCTGGGGAGCGAGGTGCATCTCAAAGCCAGGAATGGCCCTACCTGGGGGCAGGCTGGTTTCTTGGCCCCACTAATGGGAGAGGAATAGATCTGACTTAGGGCTGTGTGGCATCCTCTGATGTGGGGCTCTCCACTGTGCAACGCCTTACAATGAGTGGGGAAGCCTTGTGTTTCAATGGGGCCCATGCAGAGAGTGTTCCAGAGAAGGGTTCCCTGTGTTAAATGGTCCCCGCTGGGTCCCAAGTCCAGTTAAGTGTCCCACTCGGTCTCAGAGGTGCCCTGCCTTCTGAGCCCACTCCACACCATCCCATTGTCTGTGAAGGTTCCCGGACCTGTCTCCTCCAGGCTGGCGAGGCTGGCAGGGGCCCTCTGCTCTGCCTTGTGCACACATCCCCCCCTCCGTGCCAGTCCATCCTTCTAGGTGCTTTGAAAACTCATTGGGTGCTGAGCATTTGATCCAGCATTTCAAGGAGCTTTCCCATGCTGGGGGGGGGGTTGGGGGATCTTCCGCAAGGCCTGCCAGATCAGGGAGGGGGCTGTGTGGAGCTTCTCCCCTCCCCCTCCCCCTCCCCCATGCATCCAGGTTAATTTTTCTGTAACATAGTTGAAGAGAAGAGTTTGTATTATTTTTTCATACTGCCGGCCTTGGCGTTTTGGAGTTTACCGTGTTATCACTCTGCCTCAGTTCTGCTTACGGGAAGTATTATGTTGGGAACAGTGGCCGCTGGCGGCTCCATGTCAGTGGGGCCATGAATCCACTCCGAGTTTTAGGCCCTGTCCCAGGACTAAAACCCAGAGCGGATTCCACTGCCTCACTGGCATCAGAGCCACCAGTCTCCACTGGCTGGGGAGGGGGGAGGGAAGGGGAGAGAGCGAGAGCGCAAGAGTGGTGTTTTTTTTTTTAAGGAATGACTGTGAAGCACCTTGGCCTTGAAGTGAAACATGGTGCCGTCTTCGGAGGAGAGGAGAATTTGCAAAACAGGGATGTGAAATGAAAACACATGGAATTAATAAATAAAAAACAGTGTCCACTCTATGCTTTGCGTGATCTCCTTGGGGAGTCAGTCCATCGCTCCATGTAGCTCAGTACTGTCTACACTGACTGGCAGTGCCTCTTCAGGATTTCAGATCGGGGGCATTCCCAGCCTGACCCGGATGCTGCCAGAGACTGACCCTGGGAGCTTCTGCATGCAGGGCAGAAGTTCATCCGCCCTGAGCTATGACCCTTTCCCCCTCTGGAGAATGTGATGGACGTATGTGCGTGCGTGCATGCGTGTTTAATGCCTTGACGCTATCCCAAATGGGAGTTGTTTGGAGCAGCACTTGAGGTTTTCTCAATGCGCTGGAGCCCTCCACCAGCCTCTTGGAGACCAGCTGGCCTCTGAAGCAGAACTTTTGTTAGCCGTGTCCTGCTGCCCCCTTGTGGTGGAGCCT
The DNA here is from genome assembly GCF_030035675.1 of Rhineura floridana. Taxonomy (NCBI): domain Eukaryota; kingdom Metazoa; phylum Chordata; class Lepidosauria; order Squamata; family Rhineuridae; genus Rhineura; species Rhineura floridana. The sequence continues at coordinate 962,484 of NC_084500.1, read as the reverse complement.
CTTGAACCTGTAGCATCTTGGGAGGGGGCAAAGGGACCAAGAGCTTCAGAGGCTGCTCTGTTAACAAGCCCCTCTTCCTCTCCTGACCTAACCTATACAAATACTAGTCTCCCTGACAGGATTGTTAAGTTTATATCACCGTAATTCCCGAGAAGCATCTTGAACGCTTCAAAAGCTGTATCACCACCAGTGTGGGGTGTGTTCATAAGGGCAACGTTTGAAGGTTGGCTGTGTTGGTGGTCATATTGTTTCAGAAAGTGAGGATTTCATAGATTCGGCTTCAAGCTCAAGCCAGATTGCATTTCTCTTCCATCCATATGGAGAGGCCATGCCTGTCCCCCAAGGCTACTCAGGATGGTTTAGAGCCAAGCCGAGTTAATGACTCACATCTTCCCAGTCTAGGGCAGCCCCTGTCTGGCTCCTGTATCCCTGCAAATAAAATCTGGCTATGGCTCATAAGTCTGACCAAATATGCTGCTGTTACCCTGTTGTGGATGCAAGGAGGGGGGGGAAATACCATTTCCATTCGTAGAATGTTGTCACCCAGGCCATGTGTCACCTAAGCCTTTTTCGTTAATGCTCCCTCTTCAATCTGCGCCCCTCCCCAATAGCCTATTTGTTCATAGACATAATTACACCCAGGATCTGGGGGGGGAGAAGAGGGGAGGGAGGCAGAGAGAGAGAGAGAGTGCAGATATGGGGTGGCACAGAGAGCTATGCAATGCTGAAAACTCAATTTTTGGCTAGTGGCTCCTCCCACCACCAGATCAGGCTCCACCCTCCATAGGCCTCAGGGTTGACTTTTCTGGTGAGCTCCCGACAGATAAGTCTCTCTGCCTCTGCACTAGGGAATCCTGGCAGCCATTGGCAGTAAATGTCACCACACCCCAAATCTCCCCCCCAACCCCACCCTTCCATAAGGTTCCCCAACTTCAGACAGAGAGGTAAGATTTGGGGCAGGGCATTTTGGTTCAACTCTAGAAAGGCTCTGCCCACAAAATGTCTCCCTCCATTACAATGGAGCGACACAATCCGAAGGCCCTTGCCGGACGGCCGCCATCGTCACAACAGAAAGGAACATCTCGCGCCATGTGCAGAGTCGCCGCCTCAGATCAAAGCTCTGTGCAAATCAGGAGGCCTCAAACAAGCTCATGGAAATTAGTTACATTTATAAGCAGGATTAAAAATATTTCGACTGGAGCTGTCTCAATGTAGAAACCTATATATATATTTTAAAATAAATACTTTCCTTCTCTTGGAACAACTGTGCAAAGATATAGGCTCTCTTTTTTTAAAAAGAAAATAGCAAGCTTTGAACAAAAGTGGGGGGGGAAGCAGAAACATTCTTTGCCTGCACAGCTTTACTCTCTCCTTTCCACCCCCACCCCACACACCGACACCCACCCTCTTTGCTTCTTCTAAAAAGAGCCGGGAGGCTGAAACAGTGTGAGGAGGGTTGGCTGGTGGCTCCAGGTCAGTGAGGAAGTGGAATCCGCTCTGGGTTTTAGGTCAACCGTTCAAGGAGCACCTTGAACAGCTCCTTGAACATTCAAACTAAAACCTGGAGCAGATTCCACTGCCCCACTGACATGGAGCCACCAGTCACAGCCAAGTGGCGGCTAAGGAATCCTTTGCCAACCTGGTGCCCTCCAGATTATCGGGGGGACTCCACTCCCAGCATGGCCCAATGGTCAGTGATGATGGAGTCCAGCAACATCTGTGGGGCACCAGGTTGAGGAAGATCATAGGGATGAAAGTATCTGTTAATTTGGGTTCTCTCAGGCTCTCATTTTTCCAACCTTAAATTCAGCTCCCCCCACTTCTGCAGCAATTTGCAATTCTTTTTTAAAGTCCACATGAAAATTCCCCAGCATTTCAGTGCAAATTTTTCCTACTAAGCACATTCTTATAGGCAGGTCTGACTTAACGTACACATTTCGGCAAGCCATTTCTCATAATATAGTGCATTTTGCATGTTATTTTCAATAATATATTCATTGTTTACACATACTTCCCCCAATCTATGCATTTCTGTAAACATTGTTTGGTTAGCCAACTGCATCACAAAATTCAGATAAGTGCAGATTTCAAAAGATGGCTTTTTTTGGTTCTTGTACTGTTTTGGAAAGTGCAAATTTGATAGATTAGCCTTTAAATGTGAACTGAATCAAGTATGTCCTCCATCCCTAGGAAGGAGACACACCTTTTTGTGGTCTCAGGAAGGCCCAGCGGCCTTGCATCTCAAAATACCCACCGTCTCTTCCATCTTGCGTCACTTTTGCTGAGGGCCCCTCAGAAACCTGGGTCCCAGAGCTCTTCTGCGGATGGATCTCTCCATCCAGGGGCACAGGACCAGAGCTGTGCTGAAACTCCCTACCCCCACCCCAATTTACTTCACTTAGCATGCTGGTTGCTTTGCAAGGCTCTGCCCTCCCCAAAATCATCTCCCAAAGCAGCGATGGATAATCATCCCCAACTCAAAACCTAACAGGCAGCTTTGTGCATGGACCACCTCAGCCAAAAATGTTTAAAATTAGACATGGGGAAAAAAATCAACCAGAGAAGACCTCCTGGCCTGGTCGGTGCTTCGATGGGAGGCCTCTGAGAATCCCAGACAAGGCGCATGGACTGAGCTTGTCACAAATGAGCGGGATACATGCAAAAAGTAATGACAAGACGGATGGGGTTGGGGAAAGCCCTACCTGTGTCCAGAGGTGACCAGGTGTAAGCCCAAGTCAGCCCCAGATCACATTGTGTCACCCCGATGACTCTCTCTCTCTCTCTCTCCCCCTCTCTCTCTCTCTGTGTGAGTGAGTGAGAGAGAAAGAGAGAGAGAGCACACCATGCTGGGTAGGGACACATTACAAGGCTGTTGTTTCTCGCTGTGTTTCAATGCAATTTTTGCAAATCCTGTTGTTTCCCGTTGTCTGCAACCAGTTTCCCCATTCTTCCACCCATCCTATTGGTGGACCATTTATTCCTCCAACTCCACCCCCCCAAAAAAACATCACCCCCAGGAAACATTTCCCCTGTATACACCTGGGATTCGCCACTCAAAACAGTTTTAAAGTTGGAGTGAAGTTGCTTTTGGCGATACCACATTCAAACGCAGCATTTCAGAAGAGACCAGTGGATCATGGGTTCCTTCCTGTGTACCCGGATTCAAAGAACAGGGGTGGCTGCGTTTTAAGCCAGTAATATGTCAAAACACTGCAGACCTTTGATGCAGCCTTACCCAGAAGCATTGGTGGAACTCTGGCAGAGGGCCACGTCCCCATGAGATAGCTCTGCCACCAGCCTCAAAGCAAACATGTTTGGAAAAGAGCTTTCACAATCCCCCCAGCCTCTCCAACCACAATAAATAATAATAATAGACTAAAAATGAGTGACTTAGGGGGAAAGCAGGCATTTTGCCACAGCATTGGTGCAGAAAAGCATTTGCAAATGTAACTGCTTATTCCCTGAGGATAAAATAATAATCCATAGTAAGCCATAATTAACAACAATCAATACATCAAATGATAAAGAAACAACAACAGGAAGGCAATAATAAACCTAGGGAGTGCTTTAAAGCCAAGCTTATGCTAGGATTGCCAACTTTATAACCAGCCCGATCCTGTGCAATAGGTTGATCTTCAGGCACGGGATGGCGAGAATTCCTTCCCCATGCCATGAAAAACATCAGCTGCCAGTCTGTGCACATCAAGGTGCTGTTAAATGCACATCAGCAGACCAGGACGGCTTCTTCCCTGGTCAGTCGGCAACCACATCTATCCTATGCTTTTGGTGGCTTGATGCAAAAGTGGCTTGTGGTTCCAACATGCGGACTCTCCTCCTATCTGCACAATGTGGCTATCCCAACGGTTGCTCTGGAGATGGTCAAAAGCTGCCCTGCTGGTTCTCTAGGTGCTCCAGAGGGATGAGCCAACACCTGGCTCTCCAACAGAGGCTTTGGAGTTCCTGGCTGGATCTGGATGACTCGAGATGTTGCAACGACGACTAGCACAGGCAGCTTAAGACTAAAAGAATCTCGACAGGCCACCATAGCAACTAGCAGGTATTTCTCAACAGTGATGAGCTGTTGCTATGAAGTAGGAATGGAGCCTCTATGGCCAGAGGCAGGCTACCACTGATGACCAGATGCTGGTAATATGAGGGGGGTCTTTACAATCATGTTCTGCTTTGGGGTTTCCTCTGAGGCCTCTGACGCAGCATGTTGATATTACTTATTCCGTCATCAGCATGAAGTGAGGTTCGCCCATCTTATTGGACAGCAACTCTTCCCCATGGGGGCCGCTCCTTGAGAGAAGGGAGCCCCCTTCCACTTTGAGTGGGCCAGGCCACGTTTGCTTGGCTCCTGAGGCTGTGATGCTCCTTTCTGACAATGCCAGGGAGAAGGAGGTGCAGAGGAGCAGGTGGCACCAGCAGCACTGCTCTGCCCCCTAAGTACATCACTTAGTCACCCATCCCTTCTGCATGTGAGCAGTCTGCTATCTGGAGACATACAAGCAGCTTTATCCTCTGACTTGGTCTTTCTTAAGCTTAGCATGCACGGATGGAGATGGAGGTTTTCAGGAGGCTCAAAAGCACAACCCGAGGGAGGCCTGCAAAGCATGCAGCGTCAGAAGCAGCTTCAAAAAGAATGTTGCTGAAGTTTCCAGATCTCTTGAAAGATTTCTGACACAATTAGGCTACATAGTAGAGGTTCACCTGCTGATTGGCCAGAGCTCAGGAGCATTTGCGCAAGCAAGGAAACGGGCACGCACCTAGCGTGTGGAAAAAGCACTTATGGCAGGTGGGCAGAGATGGAGAACTTCCTCAAGCAAATTGTCTTCAGACAAATTGGCTTGCAAGAATTAAATCTTTTTAATTCTGGGTTTGGTTTGGTTTTCAGTGATTTTTCTTTTTCTTTTTACAAAAACAGGACAGAAAATAAGTGTATTCGGTATCCCTCGGGAAAAGCTATTGGTAAGGTCTTTGGTACAAAATGTGCACAAGTCCCATTCAATTCAGTGGAGACATTCACTCACACCCATAGCCTTAATATATTTTAAAAAAAGCTCCTGCAAGGTCAAATGTTTCTAAAACATGATCTTTCACATTTGCTATTTGATCATTTTTGAATTTGTCATTTCATCTCTAATACACACATCCCTCCCCTTTAATATCAGGCAGGCGCCATCTCTGTTATCTTTCCGGCGCCTTTTGAAGACTTTCCTCTTTCAACAAGCCTTTTAAGTTGAGACCTATCCCAGTCTGTGTCTGTGTTGGAATTGCTTTTTAATATTTTTTTAAAAAAACAATATGTTTTTAACCCTTTTTTATAGATGTTTTTAAAGCTTTTTTTTTTTTTAAATGTTTTTAACGTTTTGTTTTAATGTATTTTAAGGTCTGTTTTTATGATGTTTTAAAGAGTTTCTAGCGCTTTTGTTTGCCGCCCTGGGCTCCTGCTGAGAGGAAGGGTGGGATATAAATCAAATAATAAATATCAATAAAATAAAATAAGGTTTCGGCAATAAAGCTGACAGGCCTTGGACAGCACATAGGGTGTGTTTGATTGTATATGATTGTATATAGTCTTCCCACACTAAATGCAAAAAATATGTACCTAGTCAGAGTGGAAGGTGGACGAAGTTAAACTTGCCATGGTTGGATCAGCTGGGCAAATGAGCGGAGGCCACGCTCTGCCGTCAGCTGGGAACAGAAAAGCTACTTCTGCCAAATCCTGCCCCTCTGCAGCCAGAAAGAGGTCTGACCTGCACATGACAGAAACTCCTCACAGCAATGGCCATCAGGTGACTCAGGGCAGGGAAGAGCGAGAGGCACAAATCTCACATGCTGGAGAGCTGCAGGCAGAACCTCTGGCACCTTCATGAGTTCCTCATTCCTTAGGAAACCAGCAGGTAAGTATGGTGAGGCTTAGTTGTAAGGCGATCGTTGCAGTGAAGGATCATTAGCTTAAGGTGGAAGGTGCGTTGCGAGGACCAAGCGCTGGAAGGTGGGTGGGTTGGCTGAGATGTAAATGTTTGGTGTCTCTGCGGGGGGCACGGACCAACGGAGGGTGTGCACGGCTTGTGCAGAGAGGAGGGTGGCTAATGGGTGTCTTCCATCTCCTGCTGGAATTTTTGCAGCGCGTCCTGCATCTGGCGTAACTGAAAAGGGAAAGGGAAAAAATTGGACCAGATTGTTCCTGCGTTTGGGGCCTCGAGTGTAAGGCACAAATTGTTGAGACTAGACCCAGGTGTTTTAACAACTGGGGCCCAGGATGCACGAAGACACTCCATTCTAGGGTGGCCACTTCTGCTTCATACACACACCCAAACAAGAGAGCACAGATTTGCATAAAATTGGTACTGTATGATGGTTTGGAGAGCCAGTGTGGTGTAGTGGTTAGGGTGTTGGAGTACGACCTGGGAGACCAGGGTTCGAATCCCCACATAGCCATGAAGCTCACTGGGTGACCTTGGGCCAGTCACTGCCTCTCAGCCTCATGAAAACCCTCTTCATGGGGTCGCCAGAAGTCGGAATCGACTTGAAGGCAATACATTTACATTTTTATATGATGGTTTATAGGTAGACATGCAAATCCATTCCATCACATAGTTCATTTGTAGGCTGCTCTGAACTGAGAAGATCCCAGAGTGGTTAACGCTAGAACTGTTCATACTTTAAACAGAAATATAACCCATCTCACCCATCGTGACCTGGATATCTTGCTTCATCTGCAGTCCAGGTGCTGTGGATGAGCCACCACTCCCATCCCCTGACCCCACAGCTCACCCATCTTACGCCTCTCTAACGTTAAACCAGACTTGGACCACCTGCCTTGGTTACCCTGATATACCCAGTCGATCACTGCGCTCTGCAGGCGAGGGCCTCCTGCAGACACCATCTTATCAGGAAGTCCATTCCGCACAACATAGGAAGCAGACCTTTAGTGTAGTGACACCGACCCTTTGGAATTCCCTCCCCTTAAGATGTTTTAACATGTTTTTAAAGATGTTTTGTTTAAATATGTTTTAAAGTCTGTTTTTATGATGTTTTAGAGTGTTTTTAGTGTTGTTATTTTTTGCCACCCTGGGCTCTTACTGGGAGGAAGGGTGGGATATGATAAATAAACCACAACAACAATAATAATGCCACCAAGCAGCAGTGGCCGGTCCAATACTTGACCTTTGTTTTCATTGTATTTCTAATGTTTTTATTCAATGGGGTGATTGTTTTTTTAACATGTTGTAAAGCACTTTGCTGTTTTTAACGCAGTGGTATACAATTATTTTTATAAATAAATAAATGAGGGCAAATGGGGAACTGCCCCACCACCCTCAGTCTGTTCACCGGCCTGCCTTCTTACTTGGTGCTCTGCCCCCTCCTCCTTAGTCAGGGTCGCCCCTTGTAGAACTCAGCAGGGAGGAGGAGGAGGTGGCCTAGAACTGGAATGAGCTGGCTGTGCCTCTCATTGGCTCTTGATTCTGCCTGTCATTAGCTCTGGCTCCACCCACTGGAGCTGAGAAAGGCCTCTCTCTCTCTCTCTCTTTCTCTCTCTCTCTCTGCTTGAGATCCTGGAGCCACTGCCACTCAGAGTAGGCTATACTGCGCGAGAGGGATCAACGGTCCACCTGGTGTCTATAATGCAGCTTTGCACATTCAAAACACTTTCTGGCTCCACCTTCCTGTCACTCACCTCATCATCCTTCTCGCGAATCAGCTTGTTCGTCTCCGAGTCTGCCGCTGGGGAAATGGCCGGGATGGGGAAATCTGTCCCACTTTCTCTTGTAAGCTTGCTATTTGTTTGTTTTAAACGAGAGCGAGAGACAGAGAGAGACAGAGAGCTCATCAAGGCATCTTCAAAGGCTAAAGAGACAGAAATGTGCTTCCACCCCCCACCCTATGACAAAGCCATTTGAGTCCTCCTCATTTATTCACTTAACACATTTCTAGTGTTAGAGTATTGGTGGGGGTGGTCTGGATGATGTCTTTGGGTCCCTTTTCCAGCTTCTGATTTTGAATCTGTATAGATGGGAGTTGTAGCAGAGAAACCTGCTCATCGGGTTAAGCCAGTTTCTTTTCTAAGCTAATAGGTTCAGTCAAGTTTGTCAAGTGTCCCCATTAACATGTCTAAGGACTTGGCCAAGAGAAGGTGTGTTGCCATAGCAACGAGGGCAGCCGTCCCCTGACTTGGGCAGGAGGTAGATTTTGAATGAGTATTAGGTGGAACTGAGACCCGAAAAGACACAGACAGGCTTGCTCTGTGTGCCTAACCCCAAGCTATGGCTGGAAGCCTAATGGGGGAAGCAAGATCTGTTGGAGTGTTAGTGCTCGTGAGCCCTTTCACCTCATGCTCAGGTTGTATATATGTGTAAATAAAACCATATATCCTAAAGACATAACAGTCTCCAGTGATGACCTTCATTCCAAGGAAACCAAAACCTGGGTGAGCCCTGGAAGCCTCACACTTCTTGGAGACTGGGGTGCACACAACACTATACTGGCTCTTCTGTTATTTGAGACATCCAACAAGGCTGTTATGAAGACAGCCAATAATTCAAATCAAGAGCAACGCATTGGGGCTAAAGGCTCAGTGGCCTACAGCCTCTCTCAGGAAGAGTGCTGCTTTTAAATAGCTCAACTCCCCCTCCCTCCAAAAAAGCTTACCTAAATAAGCAGGACTTTCTGAGAGCTCCACAGCAAATCAGATTGAGGAACCTTCTCCAGCTCTTGCAAAGAAGGACTTTGACTCCTTTATCAGCCTGATTCAACAAGGTACCTTCTTAAGGTGAATCTGGATACAACAGCCTTCCCCAAACTGTCACCCTCCAGGTCTGGCTGGACTGCAACTCCCAGCAGCCCCAGCCAGCATGGCCAGTGACCAGCGATGCTGGCTGAGAAGCCCAGCAAAGCTTCTGAGCACCTAGGCTAAGTGACACTAAGAAATGAGCTCCCATGAGGCAGAGTGATGGCCCCCAACACGGATGGCTTTAAAGAGGGTTGGGCAGATTCCTGACGGATAAGGCAAGAAATGGCTACTAGTCAGGACGGCTGTATTCTGCCTCCACAGTCAGAGGCTGGCTGCTTCTGAATGCCAGTTGCCGGGAGCCACAAGTGGGAAGAGCTGCTGTTGTGCTCTGGGCCTACTTCGGGGTGTCCCAGAAGAGGCATCTGGTTGGCTGCTGGGAGGACGGGATGTCAAGCTAGATGGGCCCCCGTTGGCTTGATCCAGTGGGGCTCTTCTTATTTCTTATAGACGGCTTTAAAAAGACAAATTCATGGAGGACAAGGCTATCCCTGCCTCCTAGCCACAGTGGCAATGTTCTGCCCCCACTGAAGGAGGCAGCAGCCCTCTGAATAAAACCAGTTGCTGGGAATCCCAAATGGGAAGAGAGCGCTGCTGCCCTCAGGTCCTGCTTGTGGACCTTTGCCCACTGGGGCATCTGGCTGGCCACCATGAGAGGAACAGGATGCTGGACTAGATGGGCCCCCTGTGGTCCAACCCAGCTGCTGCAGGTTCCTTCCAATGAGCTGGAGGCCTAGAGCTGCAACATAATAAATCTAATAAATAAATAAATAAATAAGTCCACTTTGGACATGGCTGTTCCATGGTGGCACCGTCATCACGGCAGAACACCTGCTCTGCACCCGGGTTCAATCCTCAGCATCTCCAGGCAAAGGGTTTTGGGTGAGAATGGCTGGAGAAGGCCTCTCTCTGCCTGAGACAAAGGTGCTTTCAAGGACTGCCATGCAGGACGGCCCTCAGGGTGGCACAGATCCTTAGCCCATCTGCCCTGCCCCCTGTGCAATGTCGACTCACCCAGGAGCTGTTCAGTCAGCAGGGCCCCTTCGGTTCCTTCGCCTGCAGCCATAGCTCAGTGGCAGCACACACGCTTTGCAGGCGGAGGGTCCTCGGTGCAGTCCCTAGAGCCTTTGGTAGCTGAAAGGTAGCTGGACCCCCTCCTTCTCCCTGACATCTCCCTATCCTTGATCCCTTTTAGGCCCATCCTTGTGAATGATCTTTTGTAAGCCTTTAAGAACAGGGGGGAGGGAGGTTGTTATTTTTTTAAAAAAATGCTCCAAGTTAAGTCATTTCCGATTTCAATGTGAATAATTTATTCCAGTTGCAAAACAGTAGGGCAGCTCCGGTTGTCATAAACTCGAGTCCTGCTTTGGGGGCTTGAAAACAATAGTGGCTTTTTAAAAAAATTAAAAAAGAGAAAAGAGAGTGATCTGGGAATTCAAGGCAGCGCTAACCTTCCTGCAGAATGCTTCTCTGCTTTACCCTCGCCCAAGCTGAGGGGGCTGTTAAGAACACTTTGTCCACCTCTCCGCCTCAACCCTGTTATTGGGGGGAGAGGCAAGAGCACTGTTATTGAGGGCAGGGGGGACCCCGCTCCCTCCCGGATTGTGTGCCCCCTCCCCCCTCCCCAATTGCTCTGGCACACCTCGCTCCCCCAGCTTACTTGCGGTTCCGCTCTTTCACCACCATGCGGGTCATGCTCTGGATGCACTGCGCCCGGTAGTTCTCGTAGTGGGTCTCCCGCGTCACATCCTTGAGGTCCTGCATGTGGGTCCTCACTAGCATGGTGCGCAGCTTGACAAAGTCACAGTGGGTAGGGTTCTCCACTAGGGAGGGAAGGATCCGTCAGTTTGGGTTATCTCTCGTTTTCCCAAATCCTAAACTCAGCACCTTGGACAGCTCCTCGAAACCCAGAGTGGATTCACTGCCCAGCTGACGTCGGAGCCCCCCATCTGCACTGATCATAACATCTAGTTTGGCACTCAGGTCGCGGGGAGGACAGACCGACGCCAAATCTTTCTTGACCACCCCCTTGCAAATTTCAGACATTGGGCTCCTCAATTGGATATTTCAGACTCCTGCCTTCCAGTAGCACTTGTAACTGGACAGTAAATTCAACCCATGATCTGTGCTTTTTGCACAGACCTGCTGGCAACAGCCCCCAAACTCTAGGGAAACGACTCCGCTTGCAGGCACAGAGCCACAAGCTGCGAAGGGCAGTCTCTCAGTCACCTTCTACGATGCCCCAAGGGTACAGCCTCCCTCGGGTCCTCCGGCCTTTCGTCTCCACCACGGTGTTGCTGCCAATCACTGCAAAAGGGATGCTCTCCTACAAGGAAACCAAACCGTAGCAATCAGGGGTCCGAAGGCATTGCCAAACATAAACCTTCCATCTCTTTGCAAATATGAAGAGCACAGAAATAGGAATGAAAATATCAGCTCCTTTCTGGTCTGTTTCTGTTTTGCAAGCTTTCATTTGCACATCCGTTCCATCCAATTTCCACACTAAGCTACCAGGGGCTCAGCGTTAAGAGCCTCTGCTTTGCATGAGGAAGCTCCCAGGTTTAATCCCCGTTGGGATCTCCAGGTAGGGCAGGGACAGACTGCAGTCCAAAACCCAAGAGAGCCACTGCCAACCAGTGTAGGCAGTATTGAGCTAGATGGACCAACAGTCTGACTCAGTAAAAGGCAGCTTTCTATGTCCCTATATCCTCACAAAAATTGATATTCAAGCACGCATTTAAATACATATTTTTGAATGTGTTTTCTTACAAAATGCAGATTGCTAAATCCATTTTCTCTCAAAGTACACACTTCCCAGAATGCATGTGTTCATGTGTGTGTGTCGGGACTCTCGAGAACTGCATCACAAAATCTGGGGAACTGAAAACCAGTTGCCGGAAGCCTCAGGAGGGGAGAGTGTTCTTGCACTCGGGTCCTGCTTGCGGGCTTCCCCCAGGCACCTGGTTGGCCACTGTGAGAACAGGATGCTGGACTAGATGGGCCACTGGCCTGATCCAGCAGGCTCTTCTTATGTTCTTATGTTCTTAAATCCAAGGGAGATCTGCCTTCCAATCTGCACATTCATTTAGGAGATGAAGGCCAGGTCAATTTCTATGAGAATTGCTCAAACATCCCTACGTGGAAAACTACCATATACCAAGTCAGGTGACTGGTAAATGAGGAACCGGATTGGCTAAGGGAGAGCGTGGCAGATGCTTGCCATCTCTCACTTGGGATGGACATATCCATCAAATTTGGATTTTTTTCATTTCTCATAGTTTCTCTCTTCATTCATCCCCATTTCTGCATCAGTGTCTGATTTATTTGTTTTTAAAAAATTCATACACATTTTTGAGTGCATTTCACTTTACATACGCACTTGTGCAAGAATCTTCCCTACTATAATGACTTTTCTCTGTTATTTTTACTAATATAAACAACAACCATCATCATCCTCCCAAAGTCACTGAGGGCAGGAAACAACGAAAGAGCAAAAACAATTTAAAAAATAAAATAAAAGCAAATATCTTCACAGCTAAATAATTTCAAGATATTTAGGAACAATATCTTTCAGCCATGAAATGCCTGGGCAAACAGGATTTAAATCCATGTCAAATGTTAACAATGTGGCAGTGTGGAGTTTTCACTGGAAGTGTACCCTTTTTTTCCGGAATGCATCTTTTGGTTGGAAAAGTGCATTGCAAAATTCAGAGAATGCAAACTTGGATGGATCGGTGCACTTTGGTTTGTGCCTTGGTTTGGGAACAGAATTAGGCAGGTTCATATTAAAAAACAGGTTTTACTCCCATTCTCATTGAGCCGTAATCCCTGAAGTGGCCCAACCTTGGCCTCTTATTGAATTTGTTCTAACAAAATTTGGTGAACAAAAGAGGCTAGCCCATTTAGGGATGGAAGGATCTGTTTATTTCAGTCCGCTCAGTCTCTCATTTTTCCAATCTGAAATTCGGTTCTCCACATTCTGCAGCAGTTTGCAAATTTTAAGAAATCCTAAGGAAAATTCTTTGGCATTTTAGTGCAAATTTCTCCTAACACACCATTCTGCACACAAATTTGACTAAGGTACGCATTTTTGTAGACAATTCCTGAAAATATAATGCATTTTTAAATGTTATTTTCACTGATATATTCATTTTTATGCCCCAAATATATTCATGTTTGTAAACATTGGTTGGTTAGAGAACTGTATGGCAAAATTCAGATAAGTGTGAATTTCGGAGGACGGCTGAGTTTCAGTTCTCATATTTTTTCAAAAAGTGCAGATTTGATAGGTTCAGCTTTGAATGTGAACTGAATCGAATTCCTCCCCCATACTTAAGCCCATCCCGGTGTCCTCCTCCTCACCTTGAGAGCTCGATCCTGCAATTTGAAATCCTCATCTTCGTCCGAATCACATTCAGGGAACTGATAGATGCGGATCCCAAACTGAACGATTTCATCGCGGATCTGGGGAAGAGGAAGGCGCCTGTCAGCTGACAGAGGTTGGTCATATCTGTGGGACCTCCAGATGTCCTTAGACTACAACTCCCATCAACCCTAACCACTGGCCATGCTGGCTGGGGCTGAAGGGATTTACAGTCCAGCAACACCTGGAGGGCCACAGATGAAGCACCTATGACTTACAGTCACAGCTACCACAACCGGAGGACAAAACTAGACAGATGTGTGATGGCCACAGAAAAGGGCAGGCATGTCTGGTTCCCCTCCCCCCCCAAAAATATTACATTTAATCCAGCTTTTCCCAACCTGGCATCCTCCCATCAGTCCCAGCCGGCATGGCCAATGGTCAGCATCACAAAGCTACAATTCCCAGCACCCTTAACAAACTACAGTTTCCAGGTGTTTTAATTGTAAGGTATGTGTGCAAACCTTATAAATAAATGGATAATTCTCCATAATGGAGGGATGTAGGAGGTGAGCCAAGGATTCTCTATTGGGACAAAAGTTTCAACAACTTGTTCATAAATGACCTGGGATTAGGGGTCAGCTGATGAGTTTGATGAAAATATAGACCCAGTGCGCAGCAGCTGTGAAAAAGGTGGATGCCACTTTCGGGAACATCAGGAAACAGATTGAAAATAAAACCGCCGGTATCATAATGCCATTATACAAATCGATGGTGCAACTGCATTTGGAATACTGTGCACAGCTCTGGCCGCCTCCCCTCAAAAAGGATACTGTAGAGCCTTCCGCTTGACCCAGCTCCTGGGCTCTTCTTATGCTCCTCTGCCTGGTGTGGGAGGATCTCAGGTGACAGCAAGTGTTCTGGGACCGAGATGCTTCTCCAGCCAGGAAAGTGGGGAGCGTGCAACCAAGCACATCCTCCTCTCCCCAGCATCTCACCTTGGTTTTCATCTGCTCCACCTCGGAGGGCATGAGGGTGTCAGCTTTGGCCAAAACGGGAACGATGTTGACACTCTGGTGGACAGCCTTCATGAACTCAACATCCAAAGGCCTCAACCTGCCAAAAAGGGACACCACAAAACTCAAGTGTAGACCACAGAGAGAGAGAGAGAGAGCCTTGAGTGTTGTGGAACAGAGCTATCTCCCTCCATGCTGTGTTGATTTTTTATATATGTATTTGTTTACACACACCCTTAGTTTTTGTTTTTTGATTAGGTTTATCAAATCTTCTAAACAGAACACTTTTTTTTTTTAAAAAAGCAGCTTTTCTTTTCTAAACAATGAATCCAAATGATAGGATGAGTGATGCGCCCTGAGACCTTTGCCAATTATTTTGCAACACCACTGTTGCCTTTTGATTCAAACAATCTCATACACTGCATAACTCTGATTCAATAATCTTAAACTACTGGCACTGGGGGAGAGTTGTTGTTTTTCAATCACTAGTAACTAATAATTGTTAATGTCTAGTAATTAGCAATGATGTTTCTCATTGTTCCAAGCTTAAGTTCAGTTCTCCACATTTTCACATCAATTTACAATTATTTTTAAAAAGTCCTCATGCACATGTGTCAGCATTTCAGTGCATATTTCTCCTAACGTACACCTTTTTTGTATGCGATTGCTCCTGATATACACATTTTCCCAAGGAATTTCCACCAACGCAATGCATGTTTCTATGTTATTTTCAGTAACCTCCATTTTTATCCACATTTTACCCTAATATATACATTTGAACATATTATTTTGTTCGAGAACTTGGTCACAATATTCAGAGAAGGGTGGATTTTGAAGGATAGCTATTTTTGGCATATTGTTTTGGAAAGTGCCAATTAGGTAGTTTCACAATAAAAATCCTAACCAATCCAAATTCCCAACTTCAGATGCCTTCAGTCCCCTCCCACCCCCGCCAGTTCACTTCATACCCATGGCCAAAGGGAGAAATGAAGTAGAGGCAGCAATGGACGCGATTGTCCTGGATGTTCTTACGATTGAGGCCGCTTTCATCCCGGAAATATTGCTCAAACTGCTGGTCTATGTAGTCGGCCACAGGCTTCCAACTGGGGAAGAGAATTGGGCACGGTTTAGAAGAGGAGCCATCAACGCGTCAGGATTCCCTGGGGCGCCCGTGAAGGTAAGCATATCCTCAGAAATCCACAATCCACAGCAAAGCATTTGCTCTTCCTGTTTGTGCTGGATCAGGCTCTCCTACACTGAAATCATTATGCCACGCACCCCCCATGGCAGCCGTTTTGTGATGCGCTATGGCAGCCGTTTTGGACTGATGCTCATGCCACATTCTCAAATATCCAAATGATCTCCTGGCCCATAAAGGCTGATGATCCCCAACAGAACTGAAGTTCTTAAAAGAGAAAGGAAGGGGCAGAAATCTGGCTGGCCATGAACATCTTCCTGCTCTGCAGTTGTTAAAACTCATGGCTGGGAACAGGCCTAGGTTTGACAGACTCGCTCTTGAAAGTCCTGGGTTTGAGTCCTACCTCCGTCACAGACTCAACATGAGGCCTTGGCCAAGTCTCGTCATCATCTGTAAACAAGGACTCCCCCCCCGCCCCCAGGATCCATAGATGGGCTCCAGGAGGTCTGTGAAGTGGGTGTTAAAAATATATATCAGTTTTCAATGTAATACACTCAATTGTCTTCATTTATTTATTCATGAGTGTCCATAGCTTTCATCCTTTATAACAAATGCTATTGGAGGTCGCTGCTTCATAGCGTCACTATAAGTCGTAATTGACTTGAAGGCACATAACACACACAGGTTTCATCAGTTTCTCAGAAATGTGGGTGGCCCAAAAAAGGTTAAAAACCATTGTTGTAAAGGTTTTTCACTTTATTTTTCCATTGTATTGATTTGCATTTTCGTAGTTTGCTGCTCTGAGCTTCTTTAGAAGGAAGGGCAGGATGCTAATCATCATCATCATCATCATCCAAGCCCTGGATGAAGAAGCTTCACTGGTGTATCAACGCACCAGGGGGCTGAGTTGGCCTGCTTTCCCCTTCCACTGAGTACAAACAAGAGGATTCATCCGCCCTACAGCCAACTGGCTTGTCTCTCACAGGTTATTTTTATCCCAGCCTCGGCCTCCATCCAAAGGTCAATTCAGCCCAGCAGGCGAAGGCCTAATGGGATTCCCTCCCAGCAGCTTCCCCAGGGGGCTAATTCCAATCCTCTTCTCCGGGAGACCTACCACTCAGTATTGTTGAGGGCATCCCCGAAGCCCGGCGTGTCCACGATGGTTAAGCGGAGTTTGACACCCTTCTCCTCAATGTCCACTATGTGCTTGGTGATCTCCACCGTCTGCACAATCCGTTCTAGCCGTGGGAAAGACAGAAGAGGGGAGGTGTGAGGAGGGGATTTGGGGTGCGGGGGCCCAGAGGAAGGGGGCTCCCAGAGATGTGCCACCCAAAGGATCCCTCACAGCCCAGTTGTGGGTTCAGAACACAGTGAAACAGATCAGACCAAGACGACCCAACCTAGGCCAGTTTTCTGGATCTTACAGAGGCCAGGTGTTTCTGGGCTGCTAACTAGCAAGGCATCAAAACTGGTGGCCATTCCATCCCCACTGCTTTATCTCCAGCATCCAGTATTCAGAGGTAGACTGCCCCTGAACCTGGGAGTCCGATTATAACTGTTAGGGATAACAGCCACTGGGCGGGGTATCCTCCAAGAGAACTGCTTTGCAGGGGTCTACTGAGTGCAGAAGGGCCTATAGCTCAGCAACAGAGCAACTGCTTTGCCTGGCTCCTCCTGGTAGAGCAGGGAACGTCTTCTGCCTGACACCCAGGAGAGTCACTGCCGGTCAATGTAGGCAATACTGAGCTAGATGGATTATGGGTCTGGCTATATATTTGTATCATTATTTATTAATTTTATATCCTGCCCTGCTGCCCAAAGGAGCTTTCCTATGTTCCTATTTTGCTAGCAGCTACCCAGATCTCTCTGCAAGGAGTGAGAGTGATGTACCCTCCCTCACCCTGTCCCACCCTTGAGGATTCAGAAGTACACTGCTTCTTTGCATGGACGTTAATTTTAGCTGTCAGGGGTCCCAGCTTGGATAGAGTCCCTCCACGAATCCCCTCTTTTTAAAGCCACCGAGCCTGTGATTGTCACCATGTCTTGTGGCAGTGAGTTCCATAAGATGTGTGAAGAAAGTGTGTTCCTTTTGCCTACCCCAATCTCTTGGAACTCCCTCTTAAATTCAGTTCTCAACATTTCTGCAGCAATTTTCTAACTTTTTTTTAAAATCATCATGAAAATTCATGAGAATTTTAGTCTGAATTTCTCCTAATAAACACATTTTTGTACACAGTTCTGACTGACGTACACATTTTTGCAAGCCATTTCTCATCATATAATGCATGCTTGCATATTATTTTCACTCATGCATTCATTTTTATGCACACTCCCCTAACATATGCATTTTTGTAAACATTGTTTGGTTGGCAAACTGCATCGCAAATTTCAAATAAGTGTGAATTTCAAAGGATAGCTGTGTTTTGGTTCCCATATCATTCCAGAAAGGGCGAATTTGATCAATTTGGCTTGAAATGCAAACTGAATCGAAATTCTCACCCGTCCCTAATGCGCCCACATGCGCGCCTTTCCTCCTCCTGCTGTGTCAAAAACAGGAGCAAAGTTTGGTTCAGAGGCTCAGCCTACCTTCTGCATTTAAGAGCTTGCGATCCTTGTACAGATCCGTGAGAAAGAGGCTGTTCACCAGGGTGGATTTCCCAAGCCCAGCCTCTCCTGAGAAGAGAGGGCGGGAGCAATTAATAATAAATTAAGATGGATCCTTAAAGCATAGACTTTTTGGGAGAAAAAGAAAGAGCAGAGAATATACACAGACAATATTTTTTATAAAGCGAACCAGTCATTTGCCACTCAGAACTAGTGCTGGGCACAGCAGAGAAGTGCAGGTAAAGCCAGCCACCTAGTTTCTACCTCTCCACCATCTCCAGTTCAGTTCCTGGGCCAGGCCAAAAACCGGTATATCATGTGTGGCGGCAAAATGTCATTATGATTGTTTGAAAGGGGGATGTCTCTGGATTGTATTTTCATGTGATAGACGATTCTAACTGGTTGCTTAAGGTTTTTATGATGTCATCAAGAAGGCCAAAGCCATATTGTTCTAACTTTTCGGGGTTTTCTCATTTACGCTATCACGTGTGACCAAAGTGTCCAATTTTAAAATGTAAAACTATGTTGGAAAGCTCATGAATTCTCTTGCAAATAACTGGTTGTAATTATGACCTTATCTATCACTGTTTCTGTGGTACGAGCCTCATAATCAGGAAAAAGTTAAATTTTTATACAGTTTGACTTCATATGACAATCCAGATATGTACCTGAAGTTTATTAGAATATATATTGTAGGGTACTCTTAAGAACATAAGAACATAAGAAGAGCCTGCTGGATCAGGCCAGTGGCCCATCTAGTCCAGCATCCTGTTCTCACAGTGGCCAACCAGGTGCCTGGGGGAAGCCCGCAAGCAGGACCCGAGTGCAAGAACACTCTCCCCTCCTGAGGCTTCCGGCAACTGGTTTTCAGAAGCATGCTGCCTCTGACTAGGGTGGCACAGCACAGCCATCATAGCTAGTAGACATTGATAGCCCTGTCCTCCATGAATTTGTCTAATCTTCTTTTAAAGCCGTCCAAGCTGGTGGCCATTACTGCATCTTGTGGGAGCAAATTCCATAGTTTAACTATGCGCTGAGTAAAGAAGTACTTCCTTTTGTCTGTCCTGAATCTTCCAACATTCAGCTTCTTTGAATGTCCACGAGTTCTAGTATTATGAGAGAGGGAGAAGAACTTTTCTCTATCCACTTTCTCAATGCCATGCATAATTTTATACACTTCTATCATGTCTCCTCTGACCCGCCTTTTCTCTAAACTAAAAAGCCCCAAATGCTGCAACCTTTCCTCATAAGGGAGTCGCTCCATCCCCTTGATCATTCTGGTTGCCCTCTTCTGAACCTTTTCCAACTCTATAATATCCTTTTTGAGATGAGGCGACCAGAACTGTACACAGTATTCCAAATGCGGCCACACCATAGATTTATACAATGGCATTATGATATCGGCTGTTTTATTTTCAATACTTTTCCTAATTATCGCTAGCATGGAATTTGCCTTTTTCACAGCTGCCGCACACTGGGTCGTCATTTTCATCGTGCTGTCCACTACAACCCCGAGGTCTCTCTCCTGGTCGGTCACCGCCAGTTCAGACCCCATGAGTGTATATGTGAAATTAAGATTTTTTGCTCCAATATGCATAATTTTACACTTGTTTATATTGAATTGCATTTGCCATTTTTCTGCCCATTCACTCAGTTTGGAGAGGTCTTTTTGGAGCTCTTCGCAATCCCTTTTTGTTTTAACAACCCTGAACAATTTAGTGTCGTCAGCAAACTTGGCCACTTCACTGCTCACTCCTAATTCTAGGTCATTAATGAACAAGTTGAAAAGTACAGGTCCCAATACCGATCCTTGAGGGACTCCACTTTCTACAGCCCTCCATTGGGAGAACTGTCCGTTTATTCCTACTCTCTGCTTTCTGCTTCTTAACCAATTCCTTATCCACAAGAGGACCTCTCCTCTTATTCCATGACTGCTAAGCTTCCTCAGAAGCCTTTGGTGAGGTACCTTGTCAAACGCTTTTTGAAAGTCTAAGTACACTATGTCCACTGGATCACCTCTATCTATATGCTTGTTGACACTCGCAAAGAATTCTAATAGGTTACTGAGACAGGACTTTCCCTTGCAGAAGCCATGCTGGCTCTGCTTCAGCAAGGCTTGTTCTTCTATGTGCTTAGTTAATCTAGCTTTAATAATACTTTCTACTAGTTTTCCAGGGACAGAAGTTAAGCTAACTGGCCTGTAATTTCCGGGATCCCCTCTGGATCCCTTTTTGAAGATTGGCGTTACATTTGCCACTTTCCAGTCCTCAGGCACGGAGGAGGACCCAAGGGACAAGTTACATATTTTAGTTAGCAGATCACCAATTTCACCTCTGAGTTCTTTGAGAACTCTCGGGTGGATGCCATCCGGGCCCGGTGATTTGTCAGTTTTTATATTGTCCATTAAGCTTAGAACTTCCTCTCTCGTTACCACTATTTGTCTTAGTTCCTCAGAATCCCTTCCTGCAAATGTTAGTTCAGGTTCAGGGATCTGCCCTATATCTTCCACTGTGAAGACAGATGCAAAGAATTCATTTAGCTTCTCTGCAATCTCCTTATCGTTCTTTAGTACACCTTTGACTCCCTTATCATCCAAGGGTCCAATTGTCTCCCTAGATGGTCTCCTGCTTTGAATGTATTTATAGAATTTTTTGTTGTTGGTTTTTATGTTCTTAGCAATGTGCTCCTCAAATTCTTTTTTAGCATCCCTTTTACCTTTCCAAGAAGTCATTGCATGAATAAATTAAGTTTGATATGCCACATTTGAGGGTATATACCAAGTCTCAGCTCTTGATCCACAGACTGGCTTAGGCTAGGAACATAAAAATGTCATAAAAGCTTTTTCCTGGACTAGGGATGAGATGTTTTGGCCAGTGCCACTTCAAAAGCATTCCATCAACCTAACATGCAGTGTCAATTCGAGTTTGCTCTTTGTACACTCTCTGTTGCTTTTACCAGTTCAATTTTTTTCCTCTCCAAAAATATCAATATTAATATCAATAGTTTGGAAGAAACTATCGATATTTTGAAATGAACTACTAATATTCTGAAAGAAAAGTGGCTTCACAACCTCCTCCTCCACTGTTATAGGCTATTATAAGCTTGCCTTGCTTCCTCCATGCTTGGAGCTTGGATTATTCAAGTGGAGGCACAGCAAGTGAGAGAGAAGAGAGAGCTGTATTGTGTGTAAAATTAATAAAAGAACAATATATTTGAGGGAATATTCGAGAGGGGGGGAAACCCAGTGTCAGGGGAAAGCCACTGAATTTCAGAGCAAACAGAATCACTCTGCGAAGATGGGGAATACTCTGACCATTCAAAGGTCTGGTACTAAACCCAAATTCAGAGGAATTCTCGCCCATCTTTACTGTGGACTTAGAGGAATGAGTCGCTTGAGCCACTAAGCTACAAGGAGGGGCCAAGCAGAGCCAGGCTTTGAATGAGCGTGGAAGGAGAGGGTTACGACAAGACAAAGGGGTGAAGCTGCCACAGAAGGCGACATACTAGACAGTGGCTAGAGGAAACTGCTGCTGAGGTGGGAGATTCTGGCCTGGGGAGGGTCCATAGCTCAAAGGCAGAGCATTCGCTGTGCACAAATGAGGTCCTGCATTCCATCCCCAGGAGACAGGTCTCGTTTAGCGGAGCTGGAAGGTTCTTGGAGAGCTACTGTGAACAAGCAGCTGCTAAAAAAATTGTTTGGACTTAGCATCATAGAATCATAGAGTTGGAAGGGGCCTATAAGGCCATCATGACCAACCCCCTGCTCAATGCAAGGATCCAAGTGAAAGCATAGGCTAGTTAACCAATCAGCCAGATGAAGGGGTAAGTACATAATAACATGAAAGCCCTGTGGCTGGATCCGGCCAAAGGGAACCCATCCTGTTCTCACAGTAGCCCAACTGATGCCTCCTTTGGGAAGCCTGCAAGCAAGACCTGAGCACAACAGCAGCCTTCCCCGCTTGTGATCTCCGGCGACTGGCATTCTGCCTCCAACAGTGGAGGGAGAACAGTCATCCTGGCTAGTGGCCATTCCCAGCTTTTAATTATCCTCCATGAAATTGCCTAATCACCTTATAAAGCCAACCAAATTGGTGACCATCACTACATCAGCTGCACACCGACACACACAAGGCGAAAGTGGTGGTGGTTCTACTTTCCATAAACACACAGTCTAAATATCAGGTGGCTGAGAGCTAGAAACTTGATAGCCTTTTTAAAATTAGATTCCTTTCCCATGCAGAGTACCAGTTTTAACTTGAAATAATCCCGTGCAATCAAAAGAGAGGGAAGGGGGAATCGGTTGCACACAGCTTCTGCCCCAAAACTGCCCCGATACCTGCAACCATGAGGGTGAAATCAAATCCTTTCTTCACAGACTTCCGATGTACTTGATTGGGAAGAGTTGCAAAGCCTACATACTCTTTATCATCCTGAAGGAAGGAAGAGAGGGGGAAAGTATGGCTAGAAGAATTTCAGAAATGCAACCAGCCAAAGCCATCTAGGCCAACCTTGTGCAGAGGCCTTTTTTCTTAAAGAACATAAGAAGAGCCTGGCTGGTGGATCAGGCCAGTGGCGGCCACCTAGGCCAGCTCTCTGTTCTCACAGTGGCCAACCAGATGCCTCCTCTGGGAAGCCCGCAAGGAAGGACCTGAGCACAAGAGCACGCTACCCTCTGGCATTTTCCAGCAACTGGTTTCCAGAAGCATGCGGCTTCTGACTATGGTGGCAGAGCATAGCCATCGTGGCTAGTAGCCACTGACAGCCTTATCCTCCATGAGTTTGTCTGATCCTCTTTTAAAGCCATCCATTATGTTCTTATGTTTTCAAATTTCATTTTAAAAAAAACTACCTTCCACCAAAAGCTTCCACTAAGTTGGTCTGCAAACGTATGAAGGAAGTGGATTTGCAGGACATAGAAGCGCCACTGAAAACCATCAGGTAAAACACAACAAAATGCAACAAGGCAAAAGAAAAACCCCAAAAGCTAAAGAGAGGATAAAAGACAAAATTTATAAAAATAGCTCAAGCCAGGGACCAAATCTGCCCTTGCCCCCCCCCCCCCGGTCAAGAAGTCTAGGGCTGTTTACATACTATTACTTATTATCATTGTTAGTCAGTTACCCAAAAGTCTCCAAGCAACTTACAGAGTTGTTGAAAGTAAACCATTCCAAAAAAACAAAATAATAAAACCACCACCATCACCACCCCATAACAGCCACAGGAAGCTTTGGCAGCATGCTAGTAACAAACAACCTCATCGCAGTCTATCAAATGCCCGGGAGGAAAGACAAGTCTTCCCCTGGTGCTGGAAAGATGTCAAGGAAGGTGCCACAAGTGAGAAGGCCCCGTCCCTCCTCACCACCCTCTGAGCCTCCCTCAGAGGGGGACCTGGAGAAGGGCCTCAGAGGAAGATCTAAGCACATGAGGAGCTCAAGAGAGCAAGGGAAGAACAGGGAGCTGGCGGGGAGGGGATGCCATACCTCATCGGGCTCATAGGGGTCAAGCCTGCCCCAGGGGCTTCTGGGCCGAGATGGGCTTGTGGGCGCTGGAGCTACCATGTGCTGCTGAGGCTGTTTCAGGTCAAGAGGCCGGGGGCGGTAGAAGAGTTTCGGCTCCTTCTCCTCCAAGGACTCGTCGGGGATGGTCCTGGCCGTCGCGGTGGGCAGCATCTCAGGATCCACCCGGCTGGGCCCTTGGTTCTTCCAGATCCCGCCTGGCTCCACGCGATGAAAGGCCTCCTCAGCTGGGTAATCGCTGAGGAAATGGGCCAGCGCAGCCTCCTCTGAGTCGTCCTTCAAGAGGTGCTTTATCTGAAGCAGGAGAAGGTTGTGGCCAAGGACGGGGTGAAGAGCACATGAAGACAAAAGGAAGCGTGCGTAAAGACAGAGAAAAACAAAAGGGTTAGAAAGTGTGGTTTTACCAGGCCTTGGAGCCGACATGCTTTCTCCAACGTTTCCTTCCAACCAGTGTGGTACAGTGGTTAGAGTGTCAGCCTAGGACCTGGCAGAGAGCAGGGTTCAAATCCCCACTCAGCCATGAAGCTCCCTGGATGACCTTGGCCCAATCGCAGAGTCTCTCAGCCTAGCCTACCGCACAGGGCTGTTGTGAGAATAAACAGGAGAGATGGGAGGACTACACATGCCACCTTGAGCTCCTTGGGGGAGGAAAGGTTGGAGAGAAATGTAATAAATAAACAAATAAATAAATCCCAGGCTGGCCCTCCAATTAAGCAGAGCGAGGCAACAGCCTCAAGCAACAGATGCGGAGAGGGGCAGCGAGGCCTTCAAAGAACAAGGCGATGAGTGGCGTAGGCCCTGCCCCACACTCCCTTACAAGCTTGCCTGCTGCCCTGACACCGCTGCTGAAATCAGACTCAACTGCCAGTCCGTTGCTGTACAAGGAACGGGGAAAGGGAGCCATGCTGAACTTCACCTCAGGCAGCCCAGCTGCTGGCTCCATGTCAGTGGGGCAGTGGAATCCGCTCCAGGTTTTAATCCAAACTTTCCAGGAGCTTCCCAAGGTGCTGAAACCTACTACCTACCGGCGAAGCATTTTGCCAGATAAATAAAATCAATGCACCATTATTTAGTGGGTTTGGTTTTTAACATCACAAAGCTAGAAACAACCACACTTTTCTTTAAAAAGGAATTTGGCCTACAACATAAGATTGGCCAAGGCTAAAAGAATGAATTTCTGGTTTATTTGCTGCTATACTGGGACGCAAATGACTTGCTTATTTTGCAATTGGCTAATCCCAGCATTCTGAAAACATAATGTAACCTCAGGACAAATTTTCATACCTTCTCTCTCTCTCTCACTCACACCACCACCACTATGCGTGTTTTGCTAAAACACTGCCAAAAAAACCCCTCACCCCACAATCTTGACAGGCTTTTCACAAATTCATTTTCGGCAGGGTTCCAGTGACGCTTCCCTGCTCTACCGCAAATCACTACCGCACCCTCCAAAAGAGTATCTTGGTACAATCCTTTATCTTTCCCAGAGCCGTGAGAATACTCCCCGGCACTGGAGGCTTCTTGGCATTTTGTAAAGTTTGTATTTATTTACAAATGTACAGGTTGCGCAGAGGTAGAGACAGCCCACCAGCCCTCCAACAGGCAGCCAAATCTGCTGCCCCACATCAGAACTATAGAGAAAAGCAGCCCCTGACACTATTCGCTTCCAGAGCTCCAAAACCACATCTCGGTGCTCTCGGTCTCAAAACAACATGGATGCCCCCCTGAGCTCCGTGAAGGAAGTATGAGATGCCACAAATTACAGAATAGGGATTCCACAAATTGGACAGGCAGCAAAATGAAAGTGACCCCTCAATTTTGAGTCCTTCTCTGGCACCTGGGACTCCAAAGGCCACTGGTTGCAACTGGGTTTGGACATGAGAGCCTGGAGTTCAAAAGTCTTGTCAGCCATGAAGCTCACTGCCTTGTGTGGGAAAAATCCCCCACCTTGGCTCTTACGGTGCAGACCGGTGAGATAATCACTTCCTTCAGCTCCGAAATGTGCATCAGAAAAGATTGTTATCAACAACAACAGCAACACAATAATCTTCAGGCACATTCCAAAAACACCTCACCAAAGCAGACTCCATGCAAGAGCTCTTTAATTGCGCCTTTGAGGTCAAGCTGCTAGTCATTAGCATGTAATCCAAAAAAGGGTGCTAGGACAATGGTGCTATTGTTGGGGGGGAGGAGTTAACTGTTCTTGTATATCACCTTGACTATTTTTTCACAAAGGCAATTGAGAATTTATAATAATGTGTGTGTATGTGTCATGGTCATTCTCCAGAGCGCCCCTTTTTGGATGGATGTGGAAGGGGTCTTCAGAACCGGGGACTGGCATTGTACTCAGCTCTTTGCAATGCTCAGGGGAGACAGAATGACAAGACTTCCCGTAGACTGGTTTAAACCAACAGGAAAGTTCCTTGCTAAAAGAGACTCTGTCGCCGTGATGGCAACTCTGGCCTTGTGGGTTGCTGGAAGCTCTACAGACACATTCAAGTTCAGATTTTGTCAGGTTGCATTTATTCTGTACATGCTCAGAGAGGCACTCGGCGATTCTTTCACAGACCAAATTTCACAGACTCTGATTCTGCACCTTCAGCTGCACAAGAAAACCTCCCTAGCCCCCTTTGAAGGTGCATTTTGACCTTAACGCTAAGTCAGACCATTGATCCACCTAGCTCAAGAGTGTCTGCTCTTACTGGCAGCAGCTCTCCAAGGTCTCAGGCAAAGCTCCTTCTTAACTGGAGATGCTGGGGGCTTTCTGCATGCCCTGCCTCTGAGGGGTGGGCTCTATGTCCCCCCAAGAGGCAGCCAGAGACCTCTTTTATCCTTTTGATGCTGGCCTGGAAAAAGAGGCCGCAGCCTCAGCTGTGGGGCAGGGCAAGGGCGGAATGGGGTCTGGATGGCTCCCTCTCCCCCAAGCAACCATGCACCATCTGGAGGGAGGCTTTGCTCATCCCCACCCCAATCAATTTCACTCATTATGCCTGTCTAATTGCCGTGTCCCAGATCGGTGCCGCTTCAGGCATGCTTGGTGACTCTGACCTTGAAGAGGTCACAGCATGGTTAGTGACTGCTTTGGGCCAACAAGGCTGAGCAACCAATCACATCCTGTGGATTCCGGAGTCCCATCCTTCTCTTGGCTGGCCCCCTGCATGAGAACATCAAGCTTCTAGACCTCAGCTTTTAACCCCCTGCCTCGCTGCCCTGCAGTTAGCTCTCCTCCCTTTCCTGCTCCTCCGCCTTGGCGCAGGGCCATCTTTGTCCTCTGAACAGCATGTCCATGACATCCCAGTCCAAGAGGGTTAGAAGAGAAGAAATGCCACCTGGATCAGGCCAAGGGGTCATGTAGGCCAACATCCTGTCCTCACAGTGGCCAACCAGATGCCCACTATGGGAAGCCCACAAGCAGGGCCTGATCTCCTCGCTTGTGACTCCCAGCAAATGGCATTCAGAAGCATACCGCCTGCAAGTAAGGAGGCAGAGCAGAGCCATCGTGGCTAGTAGCCACTGGTAGCCTTATCCCCCATGAATTTGACTAATCCTCTTTTAAAGCCATCCATACATCTTAGGGGCGCAAATTACCACAATTTAACTATGTGTTGTGTGAAGAAGAAGAAAAACATCTGGAGGGCACCAGATTGGGGAAGGCTGCCAGTCACAGGTAACATTTCTCTGCTGAAGAGGTAGCAGTGCTTTTCTGCACTGTCGGTGGGCTTCCCTTAGTCTCTCTTTACAAGTCCTTCCATGCCCTCCAAAGCCTAGCCCAAACCAATGTACCAGGAACATCAGAATCTGCTTTATATCGAGTCTAGGGATGGGTGAGAATTTTGATTCAGTTTGCATTTCAAGCCCAATCTCTCAAATTCGCACTTTCCAAAACAACAGGAGAACGGAAACCCAGCCGTCCTTCGAAATTCTCACTGATCCGGAGCTGGCGCTGCAGTTCACCAAGCAGACAATATTTACAAAAATGCATAGGCAAGGGAAAAGTGCATGAACTTCTGAGTGCTCTCCAGGTTTGTGGCAGGAGATATCCCAGTCTGACCTGGAGGCACCGTTGAGAACTGAACCTGGGACCTTCTGCATGCAAAGCAGATGCTCTTCCACGGAGCTGCTCTTGTCCTCGGAAGGAATGTGAGGCTAAAGACAGCCCAGACAGGCAGCACATACTTCCAGTCTCATTTGTGCAGAATAAAGCCCATCCCTGCTCACTCTGGGCTGGCATCACGCAGGGATAATGCAAGCAGCCTGGCCTGATGGATTCACTTGCCAGCCTCCCCATCTCAAAAAGGGGTACTGGAAAGCCACAAAACGTATCCAAACACTAGAACAGCACCTCTGCTCATCTAGGCTTTAAAGCAGAGAGGGCTGCATCTGTGGCCCTGCAGGTGTGGCTCTCTCAAACTCCCATCTTCCCTGACCATGTGTCAGGCTGGCTGGTGGAGTCCAAGAATCACCTCTGAAGGACCACTGAGGTTCCCCATCCCTGCTTTAAAAGGAGAGAAGGATGAGGGCTGTGATATTGCGAGGAATGTCCAAAATGTGGAGAATGCTGCACACCAGCAGGGGCAGACCTAGACAAATTGAGTGCCTGTTCAAAACCTCACGTGACATCAGCTGGATGGTGGCAGGCTGTAGCCGGTGGCATTCACAGGTGTTGCACCCTATAAAGGCCAAATGAGCCTCTATTTTCAGTCCATCACAAAACGCATTTGGGACTGATGACATCTCTGCATTGTGGACATCTGCTGAACCCTGATCGCATCACCCAGCTGTCCTTACAGCAGAGGAGATCCACAATCAACCCAGACCTCTCAGGAAGCCTCACAGCATGAACTTCCGTTGCAGCGTCCAATTATCAGCACACTCTTCTGCACTTGGGGACCCCCTGGCCCTTGCTAGAGAGGCCTCTCTGCTCCGAGGCAAGGGGTGGTCCGACACACAAAGGAGCCCCTAAAACAGTGCAGAGATACATTTATTCAACGCGTTCAGTCCACTTGTTGCATTTCAATGGGTTTGTTTATATTGTATATTGGTGTAAATCACTTCGGGACTTACTTCGTCTGAAGCTATACATAAATCTGATCAACAAAAGCCAGAGATGTTTTGTGACACAAACAAGCCTTCACCAGGAGAAACATGTCAATTTTCAGGCAGAATTCCCAGGGTACAGTCTGAAGAAGGGAAGGGGAAATCTGCCAGTTTCAAATCTACCGATTTCTACAGCAATTTGTGGATTTTTTTTTAATCCTCCTGAGAATTCCCCAGCATTTTAGGGCAAATTTATCCTAATAAACACATTTTTGCAGGCGATTTGGACTCATGTACACATTTATGCAAGCAATTTCTCCTAATATAATGCATTTTGTATGTTATTTTCACCAATATGTTCATTTTTATGCACACTTTCCCCTGCAAACACTGGTTGGTTGGCGAACGGCATCGCCAAATTCAGATAAAGGAAGGACAGCTGGGTTTGGGCGCTCGTTTCGGAAATTGCGAATTTGATAGATTCGGCTTTAAGTGCGAACTGAATCAAGTCTCTCCAAAGTTTGTATTTAAAAAATTAAGTTTAAAAAGGAGGAGGATGGGCCTAACAAGACCCCTGCCCTGAAGGGTGGAGACTTTACTTTTCCTCAAATCCAGCCCCAGACACCAGGCAGTCCTCTTCTCCCCCCCCCTTGACTCAGTACCTTTTACTTGCCTCCTGGCTCCACATTGGACGAGGCCATTTTCCACTCTGATGCGAGATCTAGACTGCAAATGGAATATTTTGCTACAGGGCTTGTTAAGATAAAGGGAGACTGAAGCGCACAGGGGTGGGGGGGGAGACAGTGGGCTTTATTTGCATGGCCACACCCCAGCAATGCCTGCATGTGCTCAAACCTGCCTGGAGACAACTCTTGTGAAACAAAATGTGGTGGAAATTTCTTCCATTGGTTGTGTGCTGGAGGGCAGGGAGACAGAAAGAGAGCAGGTCTTAACTCCTCTGAGAAGGTGATCATTCCAAGCCCTCTGAAGTAACAATAAAGGAGTGTCCCAAAGCATGTGCAGAGTGCCCTGCACTTGCTACTGTGTAAACTCAGCCAGAAGAATGCTAAAGTTTCAGAACTGATAGCCAGTGTGGCATAGTGGTTAGAGTGTCAGACTGGGACCCTGGGAGTCCAAGGTTCAAATCCCCTCTCAGCCATGAAGCTCACTGGGTGACCTCGGACCAGTCACTGTCTCAGCCTATAATTTTCCTAATAATATACCAGGAGAACCTAAACTTCAAAATGTAAATAAGGTTGAACCGGTTTCAGCAGACTGATCTGCTGACTATAGCTCAAAGGCCCAATTGCCAGGCAGACGCAGATCTACAAGTCCTGCAAACAACTATTCTCTGGCATTTAACCAGTTTGTACTGGGTGGGGGGTGGGGAGGTTACACACATGCCAAGATGAGATTTCCCACAAAATTCACTCACTGAAACAGGCCTGAACCTCAGTTTGCTTTTCTGGAGCTCTGATAGGCATACATTATTACTATTTATTAGTCGCTTGATACCCGAAGGTCCCCAAGCGACTTACACAATGTTAAAACAAAACAAAAAACACCCTCTAAAAACATAACAACAATAGCAACTCCACCCACCCACAGCCACAGGAAGGTTTGGCAGCACATTAAAACCAAAACATCAGAGTCTATCAAAATCACTTCTACGCACACACACCCTGCAAGTGTCTACTTAGCAAATTATTATTAAAAATGATGGAAGGGACTACTTCTTCTAATAGTGAACTCAGATGACTCTGCAGCCCAAGTAGGCTGCTGGGAAACTGGAGGAAGATGTCAACAGGCTCAGAGGGACCCAAAGTTTTGCAAAAGTTTTTTAAAAAACACCCTTAAATAAATAAAACATGAGGAAACAACCCCCACACTCAGCAACTATTGAATTCTTAGAAAGAAAATGGGGTGGTGGTATGGAATGGAATGCCCTAAAAGAGGGCATGGGTAGCTGGCTGGCAGAGTGGGAACCCTGAGCAACAACACTCCTGCAAGGAGACGAACATACTGCCGCCTTCTGTTGCAGGTCCCACGGGCGTCCTTCTTGTTGCAAAATCCACAAATTTCATTCCCAAAATTCAATTCTGAAGTTGAACGTTGAATAAGAAGCTAAGAACACAACACCTTCACTCTTGCTGATAAAAAAGTCATGAAGCAGAAATACAAAGCATTAACTGGCTGGCCAGGGACATTCCTCTCCCTTGAAAACCAACAGCGCACAAAACTGTCGCAAAAAAAAAAAAAAAAGCACAGCAAATTATAAAACAATAAAGATTACCATTCTTGCAAGTGCAAGGGTCTTGACAATCTCCACTGCCCTAACCTCTCAGATTTGTTTAGAAGCAAACCATTCCTTCCATTCCACACACACACACACAGAATTCCCAGCTTGTTGCAAGAAAATGGCAAATACATAAGAATCTGGCATGTATTTCTACAGAGCGTAAAAGGCTGCTGGGGAAATTAAGAGTGGCCGGAGGGGGGTTTGCTAATCTAGCAGGCAGACAGAGTGAGAAGAGGCCAGAAGAAGGACCAACTGGTACAAAATAAACAAAGCCTGCTAAGACAGGAAGCAGAAATAGTTTCAGGGCAAGACTATGAACTATAGTCCTCCTGAGAAGGATCTATGAAGAACCTGATAGGATCAGGCTAAAAATCCAACCATCCCAGTATCCTGCCTCCAACAGGTGGATGCAGGATGTCCCAAAGAGGGTGTAAAGGCAGGAGACCTGCCTTGTGGCTTACTCCCACCAGCCGGTATCCAGGAGTAGACTGCCTCTAAAGCTGGAGGTTCCATCATGGCCATTCCAACCCCCTTTCTAGAGCCACCGCCCCATCTCACCGCCACCAGTTCCGCACGTGAATTGCAGGCCGTGAGAACTGCAAGCTCCACCTCGCCATAACAATTTGCATCAGCTAGACAGAACCTGGCCGAGTTAGCAACAAATGAGAAATTATTTGGGCTGCCCAAAGGACTATTCAGGGACTAGACGATCTCAAGGTCCCCAAAGGCCACTTGCTCTAAACGGTTGCAAAATCAGCGCAAGAATGGGGGTGCCAACTGAGCACACAGGGTGCCACGCTCAACATCGGCAAGACCCACTGAAGAAAATGCCTCCCCCAGAACATCACTTGGGTTGTTTGTGCCGCTGGGCCAAGGTCCAGCGTGTGGGGAGGGGTCTATGTGCGGATGGACCCAGCGACCTAGGGAGGTGTTGGGTCCTCCCAACACTGGAGGCCTTCGAGAGGCAGCTGGACAGGCACCTGTCGCGATGCTTTAATTTGGACTGCTGCATCTCTCTCAACAGAGATCTGGGCCTCGCCTTTTCCTGATGGGCCCACATCCAGCGGCTCAAAGAGTCCAGGGGCCGCCTTCTGAGGATATCGTTTGACTACCGCTTCACAGCTGCAGCAATCAAAGAGCTTTGAGCAGCACTTATTACAACATCCCTGCAAGGTAGGCATGCATTATATAAATTACTGCAAGAGGTGAAGCCCAGGCTGAGGTAGCCACGGCGGCTTATTACCTAAAGCTAACTAGAGAGTTTGTGGCTGGCGCTGCCAAGGCCTGCTCTCTGGGGCAGGGGAGCCTGACAGGAGGCGGAGGAGAACCCCCAACCTTGCATTCCAGGGAGGGGGGACACAACCCTGCTCAGAAGCCCCCTCCCCTGGTTCAGATGCAAAGGGGGGGAGACCAGCGTGCCGAAACAAAAAGCAGTCTGCAGATGCTCAGAGACCCCCTTAGCCTGCGGCTAGAACGTCCCCCATTTGCCAGGAAGGCGCGCCAGACCTCCCCAAGAGGCTCCTCCGCCCTAGGGTGCCCGCTCTCCCCCAATCCTTTGGCAGAGGGCACCCAGTCCCGGGGGAGAGCGACGCCCTCAGCCCTTCAGCCGCCGCCGCCACCCGGATCCCTGCGGCGGGCGCCCGGGAACAGCGCCGCCGCCAGCCCGGCTCCGGAGTCGCTCCGGTTCCTGCCCAACCCGGGCAGGCGCGCGTTCCCCTCCCGCTCCCCGGGGGACCCGCGCGGTTTACCAGGGATGGAGGCGGCTCGGGCCGGCAGGTGAGGCGGCTGGGCTGGGCGCGCTCCGTCCCTGCCAGGCCGGTGCCGCAGGATTAGGCAGCCGACCCAGGCAGGCAGGCAGGCCGGCCATGTGACCGGCGGCGCCGGCGGCAGCAGGACGGGCGGGGGAGCCGCCGCCGCAACTGCAGGAAGAGTCCTCCCTCTGATCACACGGGGGGTGCCAAGAGTTCCTCTGAGCCAGGACAGGGTGCAGACGGCACAGCTGGCGCTCGCTCTGAGCCAGGATTGGCTCTGGCGATGTGTCCAGCGCCCAGTTTTGGAAGGGGGCGGAGTTAAAAGAATGGGTGGCGTGCCTCTGGGCGTGTGCAGAGGGGCAGAAGGCCCTGCCTGGACCCAGCAGTTGACCTGGGAACTGTGGTTTCCTTTTTCTTGTTTTAAGAATCAGCACGCCGCGGCGCCGGGAAGAAAGAGATGTAATCGAAAAGGCGAGAGTCTAGATTTATTTTCTTGCATGTAACCCCCCGCCTTTCTTTCGTCATGGGGCATGAGGGCAGCATTCTCTTCCCACCGGGGCTGAGGGTGAAGGAAGATGCTTTATTTACTGGGCTCTTGTTATTATTCCCCTTCTTTTTTTTAAGTGCGCTATATTGCTCTTTAAAAAAAATGCAAATATGATGACAAGAAGTCAGTAATTAAGGGTTGCCCACCCTCAGAAGAGTAAACTGACCCTGAACCCATTCAGAGTCTTTCTCGCCAATCCTGCACCGGCGCCCATCAACCATCGCAGCCTTCACATGTTTAAGAAACAACTGGATGCAAGAGAAAATCCGACAGAAGAATCCCCGGACAGACCAGTTACTAAATCAACATTGCCATCTACAGGATGAACTCAGATCACTCCTGGCATCCCAACAGGATCTGTTTCCAAAAGCACTCTGCATGCCCACCTGTCCTGACCAGGCAAAATGCATATATTAGGGTAAAGTATGCATAACAATGCATATATTAATGAAAATAAGATACAAAAATACACTATCTTCAGCCATTCACAGGAGAAATTCATGTTAAAATGATGAAGAA
The DNA here is from genome assembly GCF_030035675.1 of Rhineura floridana. NCBI lineage: Eukaryota > Metazoa > Chordata > Lepidosauria > Squamata > Rhineuridae > Rhineura > Rhineura floridana. The sequence continues at coordinate 928,900 of NC_084500.1, read as the reverse complement.
TTCTCAAGAGGATTTTAAAAAAAATAAAAAATAAAATTGCAAATTGCTGTGGAAACCTAGAGAATTGAATTTAAGACTGGAAAAAAAGAGAAACTGACTGAAACAATGGACAAGCTCTTTCCACCCCTGTGATAGGTACAATAGAAAGGGGTCATAATTTGACAACTGGCTATGTTTCTTATTTGTAAATACTGGGGGGGGGAGAGAATGGCTGAATCTTGCTCCATGTCCTCAGAAATCATGTCATAAAATATCCCATGTACATGTCACATCAGTTTCTCCACATGAACACATTTTATATTCAGTTTTGAGTAATGCACATTTTTGCTAACAATTCCTCATCATATAATGCAGTTGTGCATATTATGTTCACTCCTATATTCATTTTTATGCATTTTTGCAAACTTTGGTTGGAGAACTGCATCCCAAAATTCAGATAAGTGTGAATTTTGAAGAATTGGCTCGGTTCTCACATTGTTTGAGAAAGTGAGGATTTCACCTCAGGAAGAGTGAATTAGGGAGAATCAAACATCTCCCCCATCCTTGCAGGAACAGGGCAAGAGCAAGCTGTAGCATCCAGGGCCAACCAAAATCATGCTGCTGCCTGAGGCCCTGGGCATGTTGTCACACACACCCTCCCTGCACACACACACACCATCCCCCATTCAGAAGACGAGGAGACCACTGGGAGTTTAAGCTTACTTCAACCCTGGCTAGGAGACAGCTCACCTGAGGCCAGCAAGCTCAGTTACCATCATGATCATCATAATCTAAACGTGTTAGTCCCTCATTACTAGGGATGGAAATATCTATCAATTTCAGTTCTGTCAATTTCAGTTCTGTCAATTTTGGTTCTGTCAATTTCAGTTCTGTCAATTTCAGTTCTGTCAATTTCGGTTCTCTCACTTTGTCACATTTCTGCAGCAACTGATTTTTTTAAAAAAAAATCCTCATCCTCAATTTCTCATTACATAATGCATTTTTGTATCTTATTTTCACGCAAATGTTGATGCACACTTGCCCCTAATTTTTGCATTTTTGTAAACATTGTTTGGTCAGCAAACTGCATTGCAAAATTCAAATAAGTGTGAATTTCTAAGGACGGCTGGGTTTTGGTTCTCACGTTGTTTTGGAAAGTGCAAATTTGAGAGATTGGGCTTGAAATGTGAACTGAATCACATCCCTCGTCCATCCCTACTTGTTACACAAAAAAGATCTCCAAGCAACTAACAACCATAGCTCAAAAATGCACTGGTTGTTGTTATTATGTAACTCATTGAATTCACAAAACAACCCTTCAACAACAGCAGCAAAAGGTTTCGGCAGCACAACTCACATCGAACAACTTCATCGCAGACCAACAAAAGCCTGGTGGGAAAGGTACATTTTTGTGTTAAAAAAAGAGATGTCAGTGACGGTGTCAGGCAGGGGAGTCACAACCAAAAAGGCCCTCTTCCTTGTCATCATCTTCTGAGCCTCCCTCAAAGGACAGTCCCAGGGAAGAGCCTCAAAAGTCCAGGTAGGTTCATATGGGGAGAGGCGTTCCAGAAGATATTCGGTTCCGGAGGCACCAATAAACATATAGAGGAAAGCCAGCACTTAATTGGCCTTGGAAGGGTAGGTGCCCCTCCTGCACCTTCATTCTCCTTGGCATCTTCTACAGCTGAGGCGGCTGTCTAATGGTAGAGCTGGCCCTGGTAGCGCCCACAGCACACTTGGGCAAGAAGAGGCACAGTGATGGATTAGCCCGAAAGAGCTTTCCAAAAGTTATACTCTCTTTTCCTCCACAAAAGGTACAATGAAGCACTATGGGTGGGTGGAAGGTGGGGAGCGGGGAGGGCCAGTAACAACCGTGCAACCGGAACCCCATATTACAGAGCATGACTTCTAACAATAAAACTATTGCTGTTTCCTCTCGGTCCTCTCTCAATCCACCCGCTAGCTCCGGAGTTGGAGGAAAGCCCTTACCTCCCTCGGGGGGGGGGGGTGGAGGGGAGGGACTAGGGCGACCTGGCGGGCTTGTACGTCTCTCAAACGCTATACGGTGGAAGAGCCTGTTGCACGGAGAGTCTCCCTTACCTCTTCATCTGGAGGGTTCAAGGAGGCAGCATTCCAAGCAGGGGGCAAAGTTGGAGAGACGAGCAGCCAGGAGACAGCGAGGATCAGAAAGAGAAGGAGGCGAGTTAGAGCAATGCCACACCAAAGGGAGAAGCAGAAGAGCTCCGCGTGCTCATTGGAACCCCCCTGCACTGGAATGGATGTGTTTGGGGTCCAGGTGGAGCCGAGTCAGGCTATTTGGTACGACCCTCCATTCATTCACATTTAAAGCAGAAAGTGTGCACAAAATGAACATACTGGTGAAAATAACATACAAAAATGCATTATAAGGATAATTTGCTCACAAAAATATGTACATTAGTCAGAAGTGCATAAACATGTATTTACTAGGAGAAATTCACACTAAAATGCTGAGAAACTTTCATGAGGATTTTTTTTTAAAGAATTGACAATTGCTGCATAAATGTGGAGAACCAAATTTAGGATTAGACAAATGAGGAAGAGAGAGGACCAAAATTGACAGAACTTTCCATCCTGGGGGGAGGGGGACATTTGCCACTAAAATGAAGGAGAAATTAAATAAATAATGACTTTGCAACGTCTAACAAAAATAAAGATAAAATGCCTACTGTCAGGGGGTGTTAGGACTCAGAAGATCTTGACTACAGCAATGTAGTGCCTCAAATGTTTGGGACCTCTTCAGTAAGTCCTCTGTTGTCATTACTGAACATTTGAGGCTCTCTTCTGCAAACGATGGACTAAGCAACTACTTAACAGGATGCCCTTCCTGGCTCACAGATATGCCACCTGTGCAACTGTATGCATGTTTTTGCTCAGAAGTAGGTCCCACTGAGCTCAGTGGAGCTTCCCCCTGAGGAAGTCAGCGTGCACAGGGCCGCAGCATGACTTACACGCATGGAGGTGTTCAAATCAAGCAGCCATGAACGGAATAACTAGAGACTAAACATTGCCCTTCATTCTCTGTGAATGCCGGATGCAAAAAGGAAAAACAAAGAAGCCAGCTTTTGTTAAGCTGCTATACCACACACACACCTCGTTTGCTCTGCTTCGGCATAATCGCCTCCCCTCAACACTCAAGGTTTGCAAAGAGTAGGAGAGAAGCCCAGAGGGGGACCTTTCAGGAAAGGCCAGAGAGAATTTCAATGCAGGGCTCTGGGACTCCCAAGAGCATCAATCTCCCCGTGGAAAGACACACAAAGGCATGCTTTTGTGCTTGCTCGCTCTCCCTCTAGGTCATTGGGACGGTGCTCCAGACACCCACCTTTTAGCCACCAGAGAACATCGGCGTACTTCTCGTCAGAGACATCTAGAACAGAGGAGGACAGGAGGGTGAGGACTGCAGTGCAGGAACTGAGCAGGAGATGCAGGAAAGGAGCCAGCCAGCCGGCCCTCCGTGCGTGCTTGTAGTGTCATTGGCCAGAACGCCGCACTCAGGAGCGGAAGCAAAGGACAGGCTCCACACCACCTCCCTGCCCGGGAATGCTCCGGCTCAGAGCCGAGCCAGCCGTGGCTAAAGGGAAGACAGCCCAGTGGACCCCCAGAAGCAATCGGGGGAATCATGACACTGGCAAGCTGTGTTGCCCCTTGGAAGCCTGGCATTTTACTCATCTGCTCACTCCACCAGCTATGCATCAGGGCCCTGTTTGGGCACGGCTCCAGCCTCACCCTCAGCAAACAGAGCCTGGAGGCTTCCATGTTGTGGGGGGGGCACTCTGTAGCCCTCCAAATGTTGCTGGACTCCACCAGCTCCCATAACCGCCGCCACCATCCCCGTCGCTGGCTTCTGGGGCTGGCGGAGTTGGGGTAACTTCATCATCCAGATGGCCACAGAAATCCCCCCCCATCCATGTATTAAAAGGGATGCCACAAAATGCCCTGTTGCTGAGAGGGTGAGACTTTTTGTAGCAATACAGAGGAAGGGCCACTGCTCTGCGGCAAGCAGAGTTTGCCCCACCAGCCTCATCCTGCCTTCCTACATACAACCAGCCCAGGGGGAGAGTGCAGAGTGGTGGCATCAAACGTCACCCGTGCCACTTTGGCAACTGAGGGGGGAGGAATGATGGGGGGGCAAGTCAGGAGGGTTGAACTTCACCAGCACAGCTGCGTCTGAGATGCCTGCCACTCCCTCCCCCTCAGCTTCAATGTTGCCCTTGCAGAACTCAGTAGGGAGGCGGAAGTAGAATGAGCTGGCTCTGCCTGTCATTGGCTCTGTTCCTGCCTGCTGTTTGGGCTCCCAGCCTTCCGCCCCACCAGCCCCGAGAAGCGCCAGCCGCCATTGGTGGCAGAGCACCTACTTTGCATGCAGCAGGTTCCCCGGGTCCAATCCCCAGCCGTGTCTCCAGCTGAAAGAATCCGAGGGTGGAAAAGAGTTCTCTGTGCCTGAGGCCATGTAGGGTTCCTGCCAGTCACGGGGGACAAGGCCGGACATGGTGCAGCAAGAGAGAGGCCAGGTGCCTCTGGCCAGTTTTATCGACTGACCGTTTTAGCCGTGCCCTCTGTTAGGGATAGAAGGATCTGTCCATTTCAGCTCTCTCGCCACTTCTCATTTCTGACATTTGGTTCTGCACATTTCTGCAGGAACTTGTAAATTAAAACAAAAACAAAACACTCCTGAAAAGTTCTTCAGCATTGTTTGCAAATTTCTCCTAACCCACGTTTGTAAGCAGATTTGACTAAGGTACACATTCTTGCAGACAATTTCTTCTAATACAATACATTTTTGTATGCTGTTTTCACTCATATATTCATGTTTATGCACCCTTTCCCCTAGTATATACATTTTCGTAAACATTCTTTGTCTGAAGAATTACATCAAAAATTCAGATACGTGTGAATTTCAAAGGATGGCTGTGTTTCAATTCTCATATTGTTTTGGAAAGTGCAAATCTGATAGATTAGGCTTTAAATGCAAACCAAATTGAATCCCCCTCCAAACCCAATTCAACGGTTTTTAGTTGTCTTTCCTTGCCAGAGTTTTAACAGTTTGTTCGTTTTCCTGATGTATTTTTTATCATATGATGTTATGTCGCACTCTGTCTCTGCTGATGTGAGACCTGGAAGTCTGAGTGAGGGCGGGACCAATGGATGGTGGAGAGAGATTCAATTCACGGTGTGCATTGCAAGGCTAACCCACCTAGCTCACACTTTCTGAAACAGTTCGTGAACCAAAAACCCAGCCACTCTTCACACTTTGCGCTTCTCCAAATTTTGCTGTACCGTTCTCCAGCCAAGGACCCTGTACAAAAATGCATTTATTCAGGGGAAATGTGCATTCAAATTCATAATTAGTGGGGAAACCATACAAAAATGCACTGTATTTTGGGAAACTGCTTTGCAGAAGTGCGTACATTAGGCAAGATTACATACAAAAATGTGTAGGTCTGAAGAGACGTGCACAAAAAAATACTGACTAACCTTTCTGAAGCCTTTGTTTTTTCAAAAATGCAGATGTGGAGAACTGTAGGACAAAAAAATGAGCAAGAGCAAGGCACCCAAAACTGACCGATTCACCCAACCCGACTCTTCCACCCTTCTGCCTTGCCCTTAGCTCCACAGGAACCAGATCCAGGGCTGGCCATGCCGTTGGGCAGAGCAGGACAACAGCTTCAGGCAGCAGAGGCTGTAGGGGGTGGCGGCAGTCTGCTAACCATTCCCCCCGAGTCCCCTAAGCTAGCCTCTGTGCTGCACCTCCTAAAGCACCCTGCTGCCTCACCTACATCAGGGGCCGTTCTCCCATCGCCCATGTCGAAATACGAGTCAGTTGCCAGCTTAGTTGGATTCTGATGTGAGATTTTGTTGAGGGAGTGGGGGGGGGTCTAACATGGCTTCAAATGTCTCATACCGACCTCAAACAGGCCTGACGGTTGAGCATATGACTACTGAGCCAGACCACTGTTCTAGCTGGCCTAGGAGTGTCTAGCAGCACCTGTCCAGGGTCCCCAGCTGAGAAAGATCATCACCTGCTATCACTGGACTGGAGCCAGGACCTTCTCCACACAAAGCAGATGTTCGGTTTTACAGCTGTAAAACAACTCAATTAGGAGCCTCTTTTTTTTTGCAAACAAATTTGGAGAAAAATTATTTTATTGTTGCAAATCCCCCTTGCCTCTAGTGAGCCTGACCTCCTCAGCCCTCGCGAGAGACCTGGCCTCATGCCAAGAGACGCAGCCCTGACTTAGACACCTGCAACGTACCCACAAAGAAAGCGCTAAACCTGGTAGGGGTCAACTTCCCTCGCCGTGGCCCCATGAGGTCTTCTGCCTCACTGCTGGGGCCTGTGCATGATGGCCTCCGCTCTCCGCGCTTGGGGTCCAACGAGGCGGGTGGCTCTTCGGAACGGGCTGCTCCTGCTGGTGAGGGGTCTGTGCTTGAGGTGGAAACAGCATCCTGTGAAAACTCCAAGACTTCCTCCCACTCCATGGGAGGAAGTGGCTGGTCCTTTGCCAGGTCTGGAGCCAGCAGGCTGTTGACTGTCTCCATACAGTCCAGCGCTAAGCTGGGGGGGTTCTCCCTCAAGTCTGGACCGGGCAGGCTGGCACGTCTCTCCATTAAGTCTGGAGTGGGGGGGCTGGGGCTTGCCTGAAGTAATGGCCACCAAGGTGACTCAGGCCCAAACTTGCTTAAAGGCCGTGGGGGTAAGAGGCCAGGGTCTCCAGCAATCTCTGGGCCTGGCAAGGGCCTGGGTCTTGCTTCCACGTTGGGCCGAAGGGAGTCCCTGGGCATCAGACTGGCATCAAGGCCAGCCTCTGTCTGGGTCCAAGTGCTGACAGCCGACGGCCAAGCCATTGGAAGGCTGCTCTGCCACAGGAAGGCGTCGGTCTCTATGGCAAGAGAGCCCCTGGGGAGAAGCTCCGTCCCCGGAGATGGGGGTCGGCTGAGGGCTGCTTCCATCTGCTGATGGAGAGGGCAGCGATACTCAGATTCACTCTCTGGGTGGAAGGCAGGTCTGAGGACAGCCTGGCAGTCTAGCTGCAGAGAGCCTCGCTGGCTTGGGGGAGAGTCCGCCCAGCGAGACTCTTGGTAGCTTGATTCGGGCAGTGTCGGGAGGGGGACTCTCGTGGGATCAGCGTCTCTTAATAAGGAGCCCCTATGGGTGGGCTTGGGTTGGTTGAAGGAGCTTCTCCTCACGTCAGGCTCCTGGAAGATGGACCCCCTGGGGGTCACTTCAGGTTGGGCTCGGAGGGAGCTTCTCCGTTCTGCCTCTGTGGACAGGGAGAGCCGGTGAGGTGACTCAGCCCCCGGGGAGAGAGCTCGTTTCTGGGCCGTTTCCATCTCTTGGTGCATCTGGCACCGAAACTCGGATTCACATTCCGGATGGAAAACAGGTCTGTATGTTGCCTGGTTCAGTTTGGGCCTTGTTTGGAGGGAGCTTCTTCTTGTGTCAGGCTCCCTGGGAGGGGAGCTCTTCCTGCAGGTCTGGTCAGGCTGTGTTTGGAGGGAGCTCTTTCTTTGTTCAGCCTCCGTGGGGAAAGGGGTCTTGGCGGTTGGCACCCACACCTCTGCTTGAGGAGACAGACTCTTTGGGAAGAAGGAGACCCTGAAAACCGGCTCTGTCTGGGTCCATTCGTCCTTGGGGTTGGGGACACTCTTGCGGATGAGTTTCCGTGGCGGCTGCGATGAGTCTCGCTGTCCCATTCCGGTTGCCAGATGGGGAGACATCTTGGGGGCCTGGAGGGATTCCCTCCTCGGGAGAGATGGCTGTGTGGAGTCATCCTTTGGGCTGACAGCGGGCTGAGAAAAATGCCGGGCTGTTGGCTGGGGGGAGTCGCTCAGACCCGGGGAGACAGGGATGTACTTGCTCTCCACCTGGGACTTCCCCAGCCTTGGTTCCATTCCCAGCCCACTCCGGGATCTCTGGCACAGTTCCTCCCTTTGTGAATTCAGGCCTTGCTGCATGGCCATGAGCATCCGGCTGGTTGTCATGCTAAACTGCCCTGGCTGGATGGAACATCTCCCACACTGGTAGTCCACTATTGCCTGAGGGGAGGTGGCCCGGACCGGGAGCCTCCCTTGTGGCAGAGAACTGCCAAAGGAGAGTTCGCTGTCTTCCTGGCACCCTTGCCTCAGAGAAGGGCTCTGGGAGAGGTCACTCCCTCGGCGGGATGAGGCACCAGGTGGCGGATCAGCGCCTTTGGGGGGCAAGGCGCTCCCGAAGGCATTGCTTCCTCTCTGGGGAGAAGAGTTGCGTGGAATGTAATTTGGTGATTGGCGGGAAGACATCTGAGAGAGCTCGCTCGCTCTCCGTGAAGAGGACCCACCAGGAGGAGGGAAGTTGACCCCTCTGGGAGTAGACATTTTTCTGGGATCCTCACTCCCTCTCTGAGGAGAAGGAGTGCCTTGGGAGAGGTCACTCCCTCTCCGCGAAGAGGCACCAGGAGAATGGGAAGATCTTCGGGGAGCCTCACTTATGCTCCCTCTCTGTGGGAATGCATTCTGGGGCAGATCGCTCACTTGCCTTGGGGAAGAGGCTCCCTGGGACAGCTCACTTCCTCTTCGGGGGGAGGCGCTTCGGGCCAGGTCACTTCCTCTCTGAGGGGAGGCAGTTCTCTGGGAGGAGGGGGGACCCACTGGGATGCTGCTCCCTCGATGAGACTGGTTGCTGGTGGGACCTTCTCGCTGAGGTGAGACATTCCTTGGAGTTTCACTACCTCGACGGGACAATGAACCTTGACATGGATCAGGAGTTATGTTGATTGGAACAACCCGGGCCAGCCTGGCAGGTGACTCTTTCTCATTGGAGCCCATGATCTGACCAGTTCCCCCTGGTTCTCCTCCAAGGGGGCACAACCCCTGCTGGTTCTAAGGATAGGTGATCTTTGGCCCTCCATAAAGTGCCCACTTCTTCTAAGAGTATGTCCAGAGGCCCCTTCTGCAGGCAGCCGTGATGTCATTCTGCTAGACTGTGATGTCATCAGACACACACTGCAAACCTGTCAAGAGGCAATGCAAACCTCTCATTTGTGCAGCCCTTCCAAGGGGCAAAGGGCTACTCTTCTCTGGTCCCACAATGCCACCCCATGTCTAAAATGCTCAAAGAACCTTGGAAGTTTTAGCAGCTTAAAAATAAGATGGCCAACCTGATCAGGAAACTGCTAAATATAATAAACTTCTGTAAAACAAAAGGTTACTCCCCCACAGTCTTTGCACTAGATATTGTTATAGGGTTGGGGAGGTTGTTTAGATGATGCCTGGGGATCCTCTCCAAGCCTATAATTCTGCATCTACAGACATGGAGCTTGTAGTAAAGGAACCTACTGCACCAGTCAAGCCAGTTTCTTTGTTAACTTCATGGGTTCTGGCCAAGTTTGTCATGTACCTGATCTACATGTCTAAAGACTTGGCAAAGGGTAGATATGCTGCCATAGGAACGACTGTGGTACGCCTCCCCCCAACAATCCTAGGGGCAGGAAGTAGCCTGGGTGTGTTTTTAGTCTGATCTGGGAGCTGGCAAGAGACAGAGAAACCTGACCTCTTTCTCTGTGCTGAATCCGAGGCCATGGCTTTGGGGCATCCCCCAAAAGCCTATGGGGAAGCAAGATCTGTGGGAACATTAATGCTTGTGAGCCCTTCCATCTTATGCTCAGGTTGTATATATATGTAAATAAAGTCATATATCCCTAAGACACAACAGTATCCAGTGACCTTCATTCCAAGGAAAGCAAACCCTGGGTAATTAGGAAGATGGGAACCGGCATCAAATTCATTGGGATATTGGGGGGAAATCTACTGAATCTGTATGACAAAAACCAGAATGAACCATTTGGATTCAAAACAAATCTGTGGCGTGGAACAAAGCAAGGTTGCCCCTTATCTGCTCTTTTTAAAAATTATCATCATTATAATTAAGTTTATTACCCTAGGGCAGGTCACATCAATATAAAAAACACACTATTAAAAACAGTTTAAAACAAATTACATTCCCAACTAGAGAGGTTCCTAAGTGGTATCTCACACCATGTGTCCCCACTTTGCTGGAGAAGGGCCGTCTTATTGGTTCCTGTACAGAAGTGGTGGGAGTGCCAAGTTTTGGGGACTTGCATTCAGAGATATTGGACTAATCACAAGACAATCGATCTTGCCTTCCCCACAATTGGCATTGCTGTACATTTTTTGGGGAATGAGATGCTGATATCACGGATAAAGAATGAGTAAGCCATGTCTTATTTGCAGTAAGGGCTATTATTTCCAGACACTGGAAGAACTTTATGTCATTAAACAAGATCAGGATCGAAATTTACTTCTACAAACTAATAGAAATGAATCTGATATATAAATAAGTTATATATTGAATCTAATGGCAATAAAAGCATATACATATTTGTTTCAAAAGCAAAAAGAATTGAGAAGTGTGAACTGACAAAATATCAACAATATAAACAGTTACAACTCACATAGTATCAACAGAACCCAAACACATTTCCTCCTTGGTGTTCCTCAATGATCTCTCAACTACAAACATAAACACTGTTTAGCATCAAAGCAAATATGAATTTACAAACATTAAAACAAATATAAAATGCATATAAGTCAAAAGCACCACCATCTGCAAATACAAAATGTATTTTGTAAAATGTAATGGTAATTAGATAGATAGACAGATAGATAGATAGATATTAAAAATTCACACATTGAACCAATAATGCTTCTCAAACCTTTGAGTCTCAGACACAGAGAGAGATATATGCCATCCTGGGCTCCTTCTGGGAGGAAGGGGAGATATATATTTAATAAATAAATAATAAATATATGGATGTGTTGTTTAGTCAAGTGCCCTTCCCATTGCAACCTTAAAGCAGCAAAAAAGATATTGTGAATTATACAGTTAATAAAAAAATAGCATTTAAATACAAATCCTGTCCAACAAATAGTACTTACACACATCTTTGATTGGTTCAGCTAATAAGCCATCAAGCATTACTATGCCACCTTGGAATCCTGTCTGGCTCTTAATGAACCAGCGGAAAACCTAGCTCTCCTCTATGCTCCAAAATCCTTACGGGTGTTGTTACTCATGGTGACTTGCAAGTTAACAAAATCCTCCCTTAAAGGGATGTCAGACAGCCAGTGTGGTGTAAGGGTTAGAGTGTTGGACTATGACCTGAGAGACCAGGGTTCAAATCCCCACATAGCCATGGAGCTCATTGGGTGACCTTGGGTAGTCACTGCCTCTCGGCCTCAAAGGGAGGCAATGGTGAACCCCCTCTGAATACTGCTTACCATGAAAACCCTGTTCATAAGGTCACCATAAGTCGGAATCGACTTGAAGGCAGTACATTTCCATATTAAAGGATGTCACCAATATTTATTCCACTAAATATTTCCCATTGCCAATATAGACTACGTAACGCATATGAATAGAAACAAAATGGTCAACCATTTATGGCTACTTAACATTTCAGAAGTTACATTTAATTGCACATCGAGACTAACTTTAACACCTCATCCTCCAACCCATTTCCTCATTAAGGCCAATTGGTACTTTAGACTAGGCAGAGGTGAGAAATTTGATTCAGTTTGCATTTCAAGCCAAATCTATCAAATCCACGCTTTCCAAAACAGTAATGTAAATATACTGCCTTCAAGTCTTTATGGAGACCCTATGAAGAGGGTTTTCATGAGGCTGAGAGGCAGTGACTGGCCCAAGGTCACCCAGTGAGCTTCATGGCTATGTGGGGATTCGAACCCTGGTCTCCCAGGTGGTAGTCCAGCATCTTAACCACTGCACCACACTGGCTCTAGTATGAGAACCAAGACGCAGCCATATTTCAAATACACTGATTCAATGCAGTTCGCCCACCAATCATTACAAAAATGCAATATGTTTGGGGAAATTGCTTGCAAAAATGTGTACATTGGTCAGAACCTCAAAAATGTGTCAGTTAGGAATAATTCACATTAAAATGCTGGAGAATTGGTAACGCAGCCAAAAGCTCTGCTCACAGCCGGAGTTTGATTCCAACAGAAGGAGGAAGTCGAATCTCTGGTAAAAGGGGTGGAGGTGCACTCAGCCTTCCATCCATCCGTGGTCGGTGAAATGAGTACCCGGCATACGCTGGGGGGTAAAGAAAGGCCAGGGAAGGAACTGGCAATCCCACCCCATACATACGGTCTGCCTAGTAAACGTCGCAAGACGTCACCCTAAGAGTCGGAAATGACTCGCACTACAAGTGCGGGGACACCTTTACCTTCACCTTTAAAAAAAAAAAATCACAGATTGCTTCAGAAATGTGGACAACTGAATTTAAGATTTGAAAAATGAGAAACTGAGAGAACCTAACTTGACAGATCCTTCCATCCCTACTTTGGACTTTATGAATCCAGAATGGTTCTGTCTGCAGCAGTCTGCAGTTCAGTTGAGATCCTTAACCTTCAATCCTTACCATACAGCGTGACTTCAAACCTTGTAGATTGTGTCCATATTCAGCAAAGTGTTGGACTAAAAGGAGTTTGAAACCCAGCACAACTTTTTATTTCACAGACCCTGGTTTTAATAGCTCAACTCACACCCACATATACTTGGCATCAAAAAGTCTAGCAAGTGGCACTTCTGGGGGAAAAAAAATTATGGATAAAAATTAAAATGTTAAGTGGCCAAGCATAAACATGATACTTTTGTGAGAACCTGGCTGGACTTTAAGGATTATACCAGTGGAAGAGGTCCCAGAAGGGCGCCTTCCCCAGAGGAGGCGCCTTGATGGACTTTGTAGTTGCTTTCCTCTTTATAATTCAATGGGAAGGCAACAGGCGCATGATTGAGAAATGTATTTGCATGGGTTCATTTTCTGCTTATGTGTTACTTTGAAGAAACTTTGTTTTATTTTTTAAAAAGATGGCATGATGAAATGCAATGCTTAAAAAGTTGCCACAGTTTTGAACAGTATCAGTTCATGCACCAAGACCAGGGTACGTATTTGGTTTTACTTTTGTAAGCCGCCCCGAGTGCCCTATTGTAGGGTAGAAGGGCGGGATAGAAATATTTTAAATAAATAAAATAAATAAATAAATCTCAGGCCCAGGTGCTGAGTATGGCCTGCCAGGCCTCTCTGTCCGGCCCTCAGAACTCTCCCCAGGCCATACCCCTTCCTGGCAAGCATTTTGGCCTAGCAGGAAATGAGTCCTTGTACCCTGACAGTGTCTGTTGTCTGTCCAGATGGGGGAATGGAGAGGATGGGTGCGGATGTGTGCACAGTCACTGGCCTATTGTAGAAAAGTAACATTTTCATTTATCGTGACACCCATTTTTGCCTCTGGTCCCACACACCGCTGGCATGTGGCCCTCAGAAAGTTGCCCTGGTGAGAATGTGGCCCTTGGTTCCTCATCCCTGCACTAACGCAACAGCACACCGCCTAAGTTACTGGTAATGTCTAAAGGAAATGTCTTAGTTTGTTGGGTACTTGGAAGCTCTCCCTTGGAAAAGAGTTTCAAGGTGACGGGGTCACCACGTAGAAGGCCCCACAAATGATGGAACTTCTCAGCTGCTGGTGTTAGGCGGCCCAGAAGCAGTGGGGGACTGGTGGCTTCGGTATCAGTGGGCCAGTGAATCCACTCTGGGGTTTAGTCTGAACTCTCAAGGAGCTGTCCAAAGTGCTGAAACCTATTCCCAAAATGGAAGGACAAAGACGCAGAGAGTCAGACATCACAGTGTACAGGGAGAGAGAATTTGTTAAGAAGCTATTCAGAAAGGCTGGTGGTTTGTAATAACCTTAAGAATTTATCGCATCTTGTGGCCCTAAGTTCTACTCTTTCTATTCAGTTTCACTAAAATTTCATATCTCTAGCCAGTGTTTCAGTGGCTTCCAATCTAAATCTTGGTACATTGATCAAATTTTACATGTCTGTGTTCACTGGGTGTCCAAAAGCTAGGACTGGGGGTCTGTTTGAATAAACAGCTGTTCCATAAAAATGCCTTGCTCACAACCCAAGACATTTTACAAAAGGCACTTCACATCCCAGGCAGGCAGCATCTCAGCTTTACAAACCCCAGGTAAAGTAGGCCAACAGTATTTTATCCATATTTGGGGGGGTAGATGGATGAGAGAGTGCCTAGTAAGTTTATGGCAGAGGTGAAATTCAAACTCAGGACTCACAGTTCACTCCCTTAGCCACTGCATAACAATTCTGTTCCCGTCTGAGGAGACAAGGAGCATTTAGGACCATCTTTCCTAGATTCTGGGGATACATCCCATCTGGGAACCCCCAGTGTAGAGGGCAGGGGCTCTCTAGGCATGCTCAGGAACACTATCTCCGGTTGCATGTCCCTGCACCTGTTCTTGAAAAGCGGTTTCAGGACTAAGTCCTGGCTAGCCCCAACTCAGATGAAATAATGATTTGCATGTATATGATGCTTTCCGAGTGACAAAAAGTATTTTCATTTCATTTATTTCTTACTTATCTTTTTAATAACAAACCTGCTTCAATTGCTTATTGCAGAAAGGTAAAAATGCCAAACGTTAAATAAATGCTCTCTCTGGTCCTTACAACAAACCTGCAAGGCAGACCGGTATACTCTGATCTCAATATTGCACCTAGATATGGAGTAATGAGGACTGCTAACCTCCAGCTCTGTTCCAGGGCTTCATTTTTGCAGGAATTCCCACCCCCCAAGGATCATAAGAGAACCGAGCAGCAACTATATCAGACCAAAGGGGTGGGGGCATCCCTCCAGATCAGAGGTTCCAAACTGTGGTCCGTGGGCCACCAGTGGTCCGCCAGCGTCATCCGCGTAAAACATTCATACTGATTACTAATTGTATTGTTACTGGCTCTGCATTTTATTGCACCACAGTTTGAATTCTATGGAATGCAAATTGCAATGCAACTTTTTAAAAATGCCAAAAAAAGAGATGCAATTAAAAATTGCACGGGAGTTTTACAATTACAATTCCTACAACGGGGGGGGGGCATTAAGCGTCCGCCAAGACCATCAACAATATTCAAGGGGTCCGTTGTGGGGGGGTGTCGGAGGGGAGTTTGGGAACCACTGAGCTAGATGCCTCCGGGAAGCCCAGCAGCAGAACGTGAAGGCAACAGCCCCCCCTCTCCCCCTTGGTGATCTGGGAAGGCACTCTTAACATGCTCAGAAGCTCCTTCCTCTTTCACTGAAGACGCCCGAGCAGCAGCCTCGCCCCCTTTGCCTGATGTCCCCCTTGGCGAGAAGGAGGCTGCGCGGCAGGGCCCTTCCAAAATCTCTCTCCCCCGCCCCTTATTCCTCATCCTGCCCCTCCCACCGCGCAGCCTTCCTGGCTGACGGAGAGCGGCGGCCCCTTTAAGAGCGGCGGCGGCGGCGGAGAGGGCGCCCCCTGGCGGCGCTAGGCGGCGCTGCGTGTGCAGGTGGAGGCTCGCGCTCCTCCAGGTGCGGCTGCCTCCGCTGCTCCGTCCGCTCGGCCTGCCTGCCCATCATGGAGCGCGGTCGGGGCCCGCGGGGCTCGGCGGTGGACCTGGGCTTCGGGGCGCTCAGCACCGCGCAGCTCCGCGCCCTCATGCGGGACGAGACGTGGCTGGAGCGGATCGTCAAGCTGAGCAGGAAGGTAACGCGCGGGGCTGGCTCCCGGATCGGGGCCACCAAGGAGGGGGGAGGAGGAAAGAGGGGATCGGGCCCTTGGGGGGTCGGACGGGGTTGCATCCTGCCTCGCTGCCCGCCTCTCTTTGATTGCATTCCTGCATTCGACTGCATGGATTGGGTTAAATGTTCCAGCCCCCCCTCCAAACACCTAACCCCCCCCCGCCAAATAAATCAGCAGCATTCAAAGGGGCAGCGATGCCCCCCCGGACCCCCCTTGGCCACCTCTGGGGGCTCACACGCCCCCAAAAACCCTCTTGTAGCGAAGGGGGAAATGACACGGGGGGGGGGGCAATGCCAATCCAGCCAGGCCTGCGCTTGGCCCCAGAGATGATGCCTAACCATCACCACTGTGGGCCTTTCCGTTAGTTTCAACTCCACCCCCCCCCCCAAAAAAAACACCCGCCACATGCACGCCCCCAATGTGTCACCCTGTGGGCAAAGCGGCCCCTCCCAGGGGGCCCCCTTGCCAAGCCTGCTTCAGGCTCATCACCCTTGGTGAATTCCAATCTCCCCCTTTCCTACTCGGGTACCCCTTAAAAGCTGCCACCCGGGCATCCCCCCCCAAATTAGCACAGCTGCTCTGTTCCCTTGGCACCCCCATCATCAATTCCCCACCCCAATCGATGCTGCCGACTCCTTTGCATAATAATGCAAATAATAATAATCTTAATAATCGGGCACTTCCAGACCCACCAGTCACTTAGGGACCCCCCCCAAAAAAACCCGCCCCCTTGCAGCAGTGTTTGAATGGGTCCTTCTTTGTTATCTGGAGATGCCAGTGGTTGGCAGGGGGGTACAAGCATGAGGATTTGGAAAGGCCTGGATGCTTTGTCTCGGCAGGGGCCCCATCCTGGGTGCCCCCCCATGCTCCTTGCCTCGGACAAAAACCACCCACAACGCTCGTAATGCAACCCCCCTAAGCCTCCCCACACACACACTGTTTTGCTTCCAGGCGCTTGCTGGAAGGGATCCGTCACAGCCTCCTTGAATCAGCCAGAGGATTTTGTGTGTGCGTGTGTGTGTGTATGTTTGTGGGGGAGGGAGTTGCTGTCTGGCCGTACAATTGTATTGTGCCGGGGAACAGAGCTGCGGGGGGGGGGGCTGAGATTGTCTAATAATTGCCACTGTGGTTCATACATTTGGATCACAAATGGCGTCTTGGTTCTGCCTGTTCAACAGCCAGCCACAGAAACAAAGGAAGGCCTGTTGTATTTTTTTTTGGTGGGGGACCACCCCCTCACAGTCCAGCTAGCCTCCTTCTCATTCCAGGAATTCCCTGCTCCAAATTCTACACACACACACACATTGCATAGGCCCACTGATTATACACATCACACACTGTCCATCCATCCTCACCAGAATAGGTTGGGCCTGTTTATCTCGGAAAGGCCTCTCCGTTCCCTCCCTGGCAGGCACAAGATTGCATATCCCCTCCCCTCCGCCTTTGCCCCAGATTAATTGCTTCGGAATAACTCCTGTCTGCCGGCTTCTGCGTGCACAACGCTAGCAAGGATCCCTAAGGACCTTTGCTAGATCGTAGCACCGCTGCACCTTTTTTTGATGCCCCTGAGATGCTCCCAAACAGGGCACAGATGGAGAAGGAGTTCTCTTCCCCTCCCCGCATACACATCTGGTTAGCCCCACCCAGGATTATACCCAGGGTGGGATGATACCAGTCCCTGCCTGCTCCAGGGGGAGGGCCAGAACAAAGGCACAAACTCGGCAATGCATTTCCAGTACTATTGAGAGTTATTTAAAGAATGCCATGCTGTGCATTATGCCCTTTCCACTTTGGCATAATTAGGCATGTCTTCAAGACGGTAGGCTAGAGGCCAGAGGCCAGCTTGCTCCGAGAGCCTTAGTAAGGGCAGCCTGCTAGGCAGAAGCACCACCCACCCTTGCAGCTTCTCAACAGCCCTGCAGGGCCAAGCCTGTTCAGCCACCAAATGCAGGCTCGTGGAGAGCAAAGATGAGCCTGCTGGATTAGGCAAATTCATGAAGGCTAGTAAGGCTACCAGCAGCTACTGGCCACAATGGCTGTGCCAGACCACCAGTGTGTGGGGCAATATGTCTCCGAACATTGGTTGCTGGGAATCCTAAGCGGGGCGATCAGTTCCCTTGTGTTCCAGTCCTGTTTGTTGGCTTCCCTTTGGGGCATCTGGCTAGCCACTGTGAGGATAACGCTAGCCCAGATGGCCTCGCTTTGGCCTGATCCCGCAGCAGGGCTCTTCTGATATTCTTGAAGCAAATGTGGCACATTACAACAGCTCTGAAGTGAGTGTCACCTGCCGGAGCCGTGACAACATGGAGTTTCAGGAACTGAAGCCTATCATCATCATCATCATCATCATCATCATCATCATCATCATAATAATATCCCACCCTTCCTCCCAAAGGAGCCCAGGGTGGCAAACATAAATTAAACAATTTAACAACAACAACAAAAGCGTATTAAAAACATTAAAAAATATCCTAAAACACAGCTTAAAAACATTCATCTGTGATCTTCAGGTTGCCAGGAACAGTCCCACCCACCCAAAAATTGGTGTTTTAACGATGTCAGGGAAATCTGCCCTCTCCACACACAAAATTTCATACATGAACTAGGGACTCTTTTGTGGCAACAATTGCAATATTGACAATTAGATAGCTTCTTTCACATCTGAAGCGCTTTGCAGATATTCTCCTCTGCTGTCCTTGTAAGGTCGCTTGCATCTTGTCCCCATATTGCAGAGGGGGAAACTGAGGCTGAGTGGTGGCTGCTTGCCCAAGGTCACCACTTAGTGAATTCACAGGTGTGAGATCTGAATCCCTCTCTGCTCACGGTTTTAGCCATGCTTCTTTGTTGCTGTTGTATAATTAGGGTCGCTGGTTATCTCATCACTCCAGATGACATCTCCCCCCCCCAAAAAAAACCCCAGGATAAACCATCCACCCTGAGGCCAACCCAGCAGGCTTTCTGATGTGAAACAGGGCCTGCGTAGTGGTGGGTCCACAGTTCTAGCGCTCGCTCCCCCTGTCTGTGAAAGGGCATCCTCCAGCTTTGAATCAGTTTGGTCACTTGCTTGGTGTCTGCAACCTGTATCTTGCAGTTGTTAAATACTGTGTGCAGCTCTGGATCAGAGCTGTTTGTGGCAGAAAGGCAGAGAATAAGTTTTAAAACCATCAGCTAAATAATTATAATAATATAGCATGGCAGTTTGCACAGTAAGCAATGACAGTTTCCTGCCGTGAGGGCCTTACAAGTAGGGATGGGCGAGAAATTTGATCCCATTTGCATTTCAAGCCAAATCCATCACATTCACACTTTCCAGAAAAATGTGACAACTGAAACACACCCATCCTTCGAAAATTGCACTTAGTCAAATTTTGCGAACTAGTTTGTTTACAGAGATACATACGTTAGGGGAAAGTGTGCATAAAGATGAATATACTAGTGAAAACAACATCCCAAAATGCTTTGTATGATGAAAAACAGCTTGCAAAAATGTGTATGTGAGTCAAAGGTGCCTACAAGAATGTGCACCAGGAGAAATTCGCACTAAAATGCTGAAGAGGATATATTTAAAAAAAACACAAATTGCTGTAGAAATGTGGAGAACTGAATTTAAGAAGCTGGAAGAAGCGAAACTGGCAAATCTTCCCATCAGGACTTACAATCACAAAATTGTGTGTGACAGACAGGGGGGCAGGTGAGCTTGAGAAAAAGTTGCCTGCGGGCAAATGGGTAGCTCAGGCAAGCAAGCCAAGCTGCACTCTGCGGAGGAGTGCAAGGCCAATCCTGAAGGTGGCCCCCCTCTGGGTGTGCAGCCCAACCAACCCACCTAACTCAGTCCGTCCCCCCAGAACGCCCCCAATTGCAGCCCCTCTTCCGCAGAGCCAAGCGCCCTCCACCCCACTGTGTCTCTCATTGCAGTTTCAGAACCTGCAGGCAGAGCGGGAGAGGCGCCTGGGCTCCAACTACGCCCTGGCCAAACAGAACCTGGCACTGCAGCCCCGGCTGGAGAACGGCAAGACCGCTTTGGCCATCAAGTACCAGGAGCTGCGGGAGCTGCGCGAGGCCTGCCGGGACAAGCAGCAGCGCCTGGGTGAGCGACGGCCTGACCCCCTCCCCCCCGCCCATATTCTGGACCGGCAGGATGCTTGTTTTCCAGAAGGGGGGATCAAAGCTGCCTCATAGCAACAGCGAGCCTGCCCGCTTGTCCCAGATGTGTGCTAGCAGGCCATGGTGCACTGTGAGAAAGGGGAACTCTGCACATGCTTTCACTGCTTGGAGCTGAGGTCTGGGCTCGGCTTTGTTGGGAGGGCCTGTTACATGATCCCCACTGGTCATTGTAGCCGGATCCTGCCCTCCTGCACCCCCAAGCAGCTCTTCTCCAGCAGACCAGCTTCTCTCTTAGCATGCACCCCCATTTCCCGAACATGGAGATCTGCCTTACACAGACTCAGACCCTGGTCCACCAAGCCCAGTGGTGTCTACAGTGACTGGCAGTGGCTCTCCAGGGCTTCAGGCAGGAGACAGTCCAAGCCCTACCTGGGGACTGAACTTGGAGCCTGTTGCATGCAAAGCAAGGGCTCTGCCACTGAGCTAAGATCCCAGTCCTCATGGTTCCCAATCAGCCCCAGGTTCAATCCTCAATGGCATCTCCAGGCAGGGTTAGGAAAAAAGACTCCTGCCTGAAACCCCAGAGAGCCGCTGCCAGCCAGTGCAGGCAGTACTGATGGGCTAATGGCCTGACTCGGTATGCGGCAACTTCCAATGTTCCTATTTATTCAGAACCATGAGGGCTGGGATCTTAGCTCCAGGATAGAGCAATTGCTTTGCATGCCCAAGGTCCCTGCCAGGCACAGTCCATGGCGGCATCTCCAGGTAACAGGCTAGGAAAAACTCCTGTCTGAAATGCGGGAGAGCGGCTGTCGGTCGGTGTCGACAATACTGACCTGGATGGACCCAGGGTCTGGTTGTGTGTAAGTCAGCTCCCCGCATTCCAAAGCTGGAGGGCAGGAGGCATCAACAGGGTCATCCCTGTTTCACCAACTCAAGGCGAGTTGATTGATCGATTGAGTTTATTTATATGCCACCTTTCTCCAGCATGCTGTGTCCAGAGTGGCTCACCACGAACATTCAAAATATCGAAATACAAAGCGCTGGGGGTGCAGAGAGAAGCACGTTTACAGAAGCCAACAATAAATTCAAATAAGACAAAAATCAGCAATTTTTGTTGATGTAGAATAAATCATATTACAAACTGATAGCATCCTGATAGTTCCGCACAGCATCACGGCAGATCCCTGCACTGGGCTAGCTGGGGTTAAACCCTGTGGTTTGGGGGGGGTAGAGCAGGGCAACCTAGTTGGCACCCCCTTCCTGCAATGGGAAAGGGGGTGGTCTGTGACCGAGTTGCCGAAGCTGACACTGTTTTCTGCCCTGCAGGTGCCTGTATGGCAAAGTGGACTCCTGAGAACGCCATGAGCAGGCTGCAAGCTGAGCTGGACAGCGTGGAGGCCAAAGTGGAGGTGAGTCACAGTGCGGGGGTGGTATTACGAGAGACACGCCTGCACTGCCGTGTAGGAGGCTGCCTGCCTCATGGCCCAGTGGGAACTGGTGTCTGGTGCTCCACTGGGACTGGTGGGGCAGAAGGCAGGGAGCTCCACAGTGGGCGGAGCCAGAGCCGAGAACAGGCGGAGCCGACTGACATATGTTTGGTTCCCATCCTGCGGAGTTCTGCGAGGGCAAAGCAGAGAGCGAGGAGGCCACCCTCCCGGGCAGGCTCTAGAGGAGGAGGCAGGCAGATGGGGGCTGGCTGAGGGCAGAGTGAGGTAGGTGGAGCTGGGCCCCAGTCGCCATTGGTAAGAAGCCAAGTTCTCCCCGCCTCCCCAACCTGTTCCAGCCAATGCAGGCAAAGGCACTGGCAAGACTGACACAAAAGGGAAGGAACAATCTCCACCTCCCTCCCCACCCACCCCAAAGGAAAAATGGGGCAGGATTTCACTGCATCCCTCGCTCGCCAGTCTCCCCGACAGTGGACTCCAGTTGGCTACAGCAGAAGTGTTGGTACCCTAGGTAAACAAAAGAATGTTAACTTAAAACTTAGTGGGACTCCAGCTGTGCAGCAGGGCCCTCTCGGGGGGAGGGCATGAGAGCAATTGCAAATTCCTACAGAAATATGGAGAGTTTAAGATTGGGAAAATGAGAAATGTAGAGAGCTTCAGAGCCTTAAAGGGCCAACTCTCTAGCTTGAAGATGGGCACTCATCCATTTCATAGGCACCGCTCCCTGCACCGCAAGACTGGTGTTGCATGGTGGGAGGCATCCGGTTCTTAGGCTCAGGAGAAGGTGACCAAGAGGGTCCAAGCTCTGGCCCTGGTGGTCTGGGGGATTCCTCTGGGGGCTCCTGACTAACAGCCTCAGGTGCAATGGTCTCCCTATCTTTAGGAGTCAGCTCTGAGCCCTAAACCTGACCCAGCTCCCCATCTGGAATCCCTGCAGCCTCTGGCTCTGTTTCCAGATCACTGCTAGATTCAGGGGTCATGACACAATAAAGGTCTGAGCAATACCAAAGAGGGTCAGAACTATTTAAGGGTTCTGCAAGCCAGTTAGGAACAAGAGGACAGGGCAAGAGGGATAGAAAGTACACTGGAAGCCTGCTTGAATCAGGGGGCTGGAAAGCGCCTGCAGCAGTGGCTGAAACTTGTCCAGTACATCAACAAACCCAAATGGCATCCTCACATCCCATCCCTGTGTCTGCAGGAGCAGATGGAGCAATTCCTGTGTTGGGACCTTCCCGTGGAGACCTTTGTGGACTCGTTCCAGCACACCCGCATGCTCTCGCACCTCCGTCGCACCCAGCTGGAGAAACTGCAGGGGGCCCTGAAGATGGAGAAGGAAAAGGCCAAGGATAAGGCGAGCCCCAGCGGCGAGGAGCAGCCTGCAATCTCCCCAGCACTTCCAGCTCCACCGACTTCAGCACAAGCCGCACCGGTGCAGAACGGGCCACCTCCCAAGGTCTTCCAGCTCCGCCTGGCGCCGGCGTTCTTGATCCCCTCGGAGGCTGTGCTCCCAATCCCCGTGGCAGCGGCCCCACAAAAGTGCTGCCTGCCAACCCTGGCCACCTCGCACCCCGCAGCTCCCTTTGTGAGCTCTCCCTTGAGTCTGATTGGACACATCCACTTGGCACAAGCCCACCTGCCTCACCAGCAGAAGAAGAAGGAGCCGCCTCACCGGTAGCTGCTACAGCGCCGATGGACCATTTTTACCGGAGCCTCTGCCACAAGAGAGGACGTGCCAGAGTCTGAGGTGCGACACCAGCCCGCCAACAACTCTGCCCTCCCAGGCTTGCCCGGAGCTGGGGGTTGGGGTGGGATGGGACAAGACTGTGGCAGAGAGTTCCTGGTCCTCTCTGGCTGCCAAGTGTCACATGGGATTTAGACACTCGCCCGCACCATCTCCGCCTCACCATCCCTTTGGGCAGCCTGCCTGGCTAGGGCTGTAAAGCGTCATTGTAAGTATTGGTGCCAGAGACTGGAGAGGGGGCGTTGCCCTCCCCCCTTCCCAACCTTAGAAACTAGGAAAGTCTACATAGCCTCATCCCTCTTCTTATTTGGGGACCCTACAATCATTCTGCACCCATTCAATGTCAGAAAGAGAGAGAGAAATGTGCAGGCTGTTCCTGGCTTTCCCTCCCTGCTTCAGTGCACTGGATGCTGGGTGGGAGCGCCCTCAGGCAGGGCAGCCCCTCCTCCGGACACGGCCTGCCAACGGATCTCGCCTGTAGCACAAGCGCCTCCATTTTGGTAGTGAGCAGACAAGCAGGAACAGAGCACAGCACATTTTGCGGGGTGGGCGACAGGAATTGGGGGGGCAATGGCAGAGAC
Source organism: Rhineura floridana (assembly GCF_030035675.1). Lineage (NCBI taxonomy): Eukaryota > Metazoa > Chordata > Lepidosauria > Squamata > Rhineuridae > Rhineura > Rhineura floridana. Next base: position 905,384 of record NC_084500.1, on the reverse strand, counting down.
ACAGGCAGAGGTGCTGTTTGGAGGGGGGATAGTTTTTGAAACGGGAAGCTGCCTTGTCCCCCTTCCCATTGTGGGGTTTGTATGTGGGGTTTGGGGGGGGGTTCTGTGATTGCAATGGGAGGGCTACTTGGGGGGAGGGTTAGGGGGGAGGTTGTGAAGCACAGGGTAGAACATTTAGCCCAAAGTTACGCCACGGCTAGAAAAGGGGTTTGTAGGACCACCAGCATAGGCACACGGTCTCGACAGGGTATGCACAGTGGGAAAGGAGGTAGGAAAGCTCCCGCAAGGGTCCAGGGGGAGTTCGCTTTTCCGGAAGAGGGAGGGTTGAGCAACAAACAAAAGAGAAATGGGGTTGGGGGGGAGGACGTATTTTCTGAGCAGTCCTAACTTGAATGTGCTTGCAAAATTTTGAATTATTAAAAAACCAGGGAGGGGACGGATTGACCTGAAAACATGTCTACATTCTCCTAATAGGAATTCTCTCTCACACATCTACACAGTTACAGAAGCTGATGGACTTGGAGGGCACCATCCAGCCAAAGCAAGCCCCACTGAAAGCAAGGGCAGAATGGGGCTTGTTTGGGGGTACTAATCGCTTTGGCTGGATCGGAGGCTGAGGCTTTGGACCAGCTGTTTGCTGCCTACCCAAAGGACCAGTCTGTGTTGTGGAAAATAAATGGATTTTAAAAAAAACACACACCAAAAGCCTCAAATACTCACCCACAGAAGAGGTTGCCAGCTGTGTCTGAACGAGCCCCTGCTCTGGCTTTTCTACTCTAACAGCCTCTCTGGTGGTGGATAACTGCTGTGCCTCTGCACATGGTATGAGTGGGTTATTCAGTCCCTGCCAGTAGAAAGAACGAGCGGTATTCTTACCTGCCCACAAAAGAGGCTGCCCATTGCATCTCTGCAGGAACAATTTGTATGAAATCTCTCTAAAAATGTTAGCTTAAAAAAAAAACCAGAATCCCAAATCTTTGCATTTTGCATTCAATTGTCAAAAGTTTCCCACTTTTTGTTGGTGGGCAGCAAGTTTTCGTTTCGGCTCTTGGGGGCTGTGCTTGTCATCCGGTCTGGAGTTGGGCTGCTGGGCTGGAGGGAGAAAGAGTGGAGCTGCTGCGCCCCCAGTGGGGGGAGAGAGTTTGGGAGTTGGAAAAGGGAGAAGAAGACTGCCCGGTGAGGGCATGGCCTCTTCTCTGCAGTGGGGAATGATGTCCCTGCGACTGATCCCACTGTGGGAGAGAACAGCCATGCCACCCACCTCCAGCTGGTCTCTGGAGTGATTGCATACCAGGAAGGGGGCGTCAGGGCAGCTCCTTAATCCCACGGCTGCAAAACTGGCCCACAATGTTGGCCATTGACCGACATGGCAAAAGGTTCTATGGCAGTGTGTGTGTGGGATCTTCATTTGTAGAACCTGTTTTCCCCCTCTGCCTGCTCTGCCAGTCCAAAGCACTTCCTTCCTTGCTTTGGAGACTTCAGCCGCTTAATGTGGTTGGCAGGTGGATGGTCAAGCAGAGCGATGGTGGTGAAGGGAATGGACTCTCCACACAAGCTCAGAGGCACTGTCTCCCTTTCCCGTGCCCCCGACCTGAAAGCACATTTGGTTGCCTAGCCTTGCTAGACTGCTCTGGTTCAAATGAACACCTGCTCTTTCTCCTACACTGCTACACGTGTGATTTCCTTCACCCCCCAAGTCAGAACCATCTCTTTTCCCTGCAGATACCAGCTGCAAAACCCAGTTCCTAGAGGAAGTGCAGGGGTATTTGCTAGATGGGACCACCTGAAATCCATTCCTGGGTACCTCTGCCATCAACACCATTGCCTACCCTCCTGCAACGCTGAATGTGCCGAATCGTAATGTTGTTAGCATTTTATGACATTTGAATCCAAAGTGTCAAGCCTTACAAAAGCCAGGTGAACAAAAGCCAGGTTACAAGAAAGGGCAAACTTTTTAAAATCATTGCTAGAAAACCGAAGGCGGGTTTTGAAAGGAGTCACTTGGCAAAGGATACATTTCATGGTCAGGATGGGGGAACCTGCAGCCCTCTGGGTGTCGCTGGGTCCCAGTGCCTGTCAGCCCTGACCAGTGGGCTATGCAGGCTGCTAGAGTCCAGCAACATCTGGAGGGCACCAGGTTGCCAAAGGCTGGTTTAGACCATGGAACCCCCAAAAAAACCAGACTCTTAAGGTTTTATAGCAGGGATGGAGAACCTCAAGCCCTCCAGAATTTGTTCAGCTCCCTTCATTTCTAACCATTGGCCATACTGGCTATAGGGAGTCAATGTCCAGCAAGATGTGGAAGGATGCAAGTGTTTCCCATCCCTGTTTGACAGGCTGGTTTTCTTAAACCTAGGAGTCCAGCAGCATCTATAATTATTTCATTATTTATTTATTTGTAAACGTATTTGTATACTTCTATTTCCTTTTAAAACACATCAAAGCAGTTTACAACAGATAAAAAACCGTTAAAAATACAGTAAAAACCAAGGTCAAAGGAGCGTCAGAAGATGCCTACTACGCCAGGCAAAAAGCTGATCTCATTTTGCATTCTGTTTTCAGTAGCAGCCAATCAGCAGCCCACAGCCAGCCTCCCCAACAACATTTATTTATTTATGTATAGTATTTTGCACCCCACTCTTCAGCCAAAAAGGCTCCCAGAGTGGTTTGCATACAATCATTTCAAACGAAGACAGTCAGTCCTTGTCCACAGGCTTATAAAAATCTTAAAAACATGACACACAAGAAAAAGAATCAGGGAGGGAAGAGGAACAAAGCAAGCCCAGGCCCTAATTCTTAAATAATAGTTCTCATAATGGCCAGCTGCCATAGAAGGAGTCCAGGGGCAGGAGGTGCCTGATGGAGCTGGTCTTTTGGCAAAGTTGGTGGAATGAAGGTACACTGCCCCTGAACCTGGAAGATACCTTTTTTGGCTGTTGTGATTGATGGCCTGTGATATACTTCTCCTCCATGAATTTGTCCACGCTTTCTTTTTCACTGGAAATCTAACGGTGAGAGGGCATTGCTTTAGGAGAATGTTGGGGCCTGCCGTCTGCAAGAGAAACCTGAGTTTCCAAAATTTGCTTGAAAACTTCCACCCAAAGTTGTCTCAGCTCCAAAGGAAGGGGAAGGGAGGGCCCATTGGTCAATTATATGTTAATTAATTTAATTGCATGCAAATGTAAAGCAGCTGCTTTTCTAGCATTGACACAGAGTTGTTTTATTTTTTGATGGCTAGATTAAAAAAAAAAAATTACCGAAACTTGGTTTGAAACTTGGCAGGTGCCCACATCTAGGTTTTTCGGGGAGAATGGGCATAGAGTCCTACAAATATCCAGAACCACTCTCCCAAGAAAGCCTTGAGGCCTCACTCTTGGAATAAAAATTTGCTAATGTGATTTTTTCCCCTGGCAGATTTAAGAGATGGGGGGGAGGGAAAGGGAGAGTTTTCAAATCGTCTATCTCCCAAACGCCAACTGGACTCTTTTCAGCCCCGTTTGCATAATGCACAAGCCAGAACTCTCTCTTTCGGGATCCGCTGCAAAACCTTACACGTGTGTGTGTGTGTGTGTGGAGGCGGGGGGGGGTGTCTTTCCATTCCAACGTTAATCTGATTCCGGCAGCTTCAAGATAGACCTCATGCTGTCTTTGTGAACGTTTTTTTCCCCCATGTAACGTTTTTGGAAACATAAGTGTGGAAACAGTATATAAATATATATATATTCTTTGGAATAAATTGGAAGAAATGCATTTCTATATGCGGCGTTTTCAACAGCAGGCGTCATTCACATTCTGGAGGTGGTGAGGTAGGTGGACCCATGATGGAAGGAGTTTGCCCCCAAATCTTGGAGGATGTGTCCTCTGTGCTCTCACTCTGTGTTTTCCGACAGTAGCTTTGGTGGTGGCGGCTGCAGTTGCCACGTTCATTATTGACTCGGTCTCAGGCCTGCTATCCCTGGCAGACTTTACCACCTGCCAGCTGTGTTGGTTGCTAGGCATGCAGATAGGTCTGAGATGAGGGTGCAGATTGGAATAATGGTACAAAGGCACTGAGGGCAAAGCAGAAAGAGAGAGAGAGAGAGAGAGAGAGAGAAACAGGCAAGCCTCAGCAGGGCAGGGATCTATTTATTTATTTACTTACTTACCGCCCTGGGCTTCTACTGGGAGAAAGGGTGGGATATAAATCTAAATAATAACAATACCTCATCCTTCCTCCCACTAGGAGCCCAGGGCAGCAAACCAAAACACTAAAAACACTCTAAAACATAATAAAAACAGACCTTAAAATATATTAAAACATTTTTATCATAGTCACAGCCACACACACCCTTTTTTGCTCCTGGATTGAGAATGAGATCCTTGCTAATGCCTTCCCACACAACAACAGACATCTCTAGGTGCCAAACAGCATGAAAGGGGGGGAGTGTTAGCTACTGAAAAGAGTCTTCTCAATGGCTGACTCACCTTCAGTCTGATCAGCTCCAGTCAGCAGGAAAGGATAAGGAAGCATGTTAGAAGACTCTTCTCAGTGACTAACACACTCCCTTTCCATGCTTATTGGTTTGCAGGATACTGGAGACACAGGGAGCCTGCTGGGACCCTGCTCCCAAAAAAGTAGCGGGACTAAGACTCCCCGAGACCCTGGATGATTACACCCCTGGCTGCTAGCCTGGCGTGAGGGGATCACTGCCTTCTCCTAAATGCCCACATAGAAACACAGGAACTGCCTTACATGGAGTCAGGCCACGGGTCCATCTAGCTCAGTATTGCCCACACTGACTGGCAGCAGCTCTCCAGGGTTTCAGGCAGGGGTCTCTCCCAGCCCTGCCTGGAGAGGCCGCCATTGGGGGTTGGGCTTGGGACCTTCTGCAGGGAAGGCAGATGCTCCACCACTGGGCTATGGCCTCCTCTCCCACTCTGCGTTACTGAGCAACTGGGCGCCACCCAACAGGATTTCCTGGGCCCCGCACACTGTGGCTGGATTGGGCCCTGTGCAAATGAAGGTGGCAAGTTGCTGGGGGAGGGGGCTGCCCTGAAAGCGACGTCTTTAGCCTTTTTTTTCTTTGCAAAAATGAAAAGGAGATCCAGAGCCCAGAGCAAAGACCCAGGCCGTGTGCCCCCTGCGCCACCCCCTACCACCACTCCTCCTGTCTAGAAGCCAACACAGGCACACTAGAGAGAGCTTTTAAGCTTTAAGGGATGGCAGTCGGTGGATATTAATTCCACACAGGCTCCAATTCTTTGGCATGGCTTGGAGCAGCAGTGGCCTTAAAGAGGAACGGAGCGTTCAGTCACACTGGAATCCACATCACGGGCCCTTCTCATCATGCAGATACAGCAGGCGCGGCGGCTGGCAGAGGGTGGCCCTCTTGGCTCAGCCGTGTTTGCTGTTTGGGGGACGCACCAGACAAAATATGAGCAACGCTCTCCAAGTCAGACAAACAGCAGCTGCTGCTCAGAAAGAGAGGGGGGATGCTTTAAGAGATGCCTAAAAAACATGAAATGTGTACTTAATTTACAACAAACCACCACTGGAAAATACCAGAAGCCGCAGCATCAGGAAGGAGAGACGTAACTGCTGCTTTTTGTCAATTGTATTGTTTGCATTGATGCATTTTTATATTTGTGTTTAGTTTTTGTAAGCCGCCTTGAGGGCCTTTTGACCAAAAGGCAGGGTAGAAATCAACAACAACAACAAGAACTAAATGCCAAAAGAATCCAACCTTTCTTTCTTTCTTTCTTAGATTTATATCCCGCCCTTCCTCCCAGTAGGAGCCCAGGGCGGCAAACAAAAGCACTACAAACACTCTAAGACATTATAAAAACAGACTTTAAGATATATTGCAACAAGCATCCTTAAGAACATTTTAAAACCAGACATCTTTGTGCCCTAAAATTCAAAAATACACACTCACTTCACACGAGGGAGGGAGACATCCTCAAGGGTCTGTATTGCACCGTCCTGTTCGGGTCTACCCACAAGACAGTCCCACTGAGTTCAGCGGGGTGTACTCCTAAGTAAGCGATTAGGACTGCAGCTGAAGGAATCCAGAGTTTGGGGAGATGGAACCCTACGAAACTTCAGGTCACTTTCTGAGTTGGCCCCAAGACGGTGGAGCTCTGGCACATAGAAGTGCAGGTACCCACAAGTTGAACAGGGTGCTTAGATACATGCACATGAGATTCACAACCTATGGTTTAAAAGTGATTCTTTGCTCTCCTCTTAGGGATTCAGGTTTCTCCTCCAGCAGCAGCAAGCCAGGATGACGGGACCCAACGGAGTTGTTTTAGCCATTGTAATAACAGCAGGTTTATAGTGCTTAAAGCCTTCAGAATAATCCTTACAACCCTGCATGGTAGGACAGCATTATTATCCTTCTATTGCAAATGGGGTGACAGTTAGGATGAGACAGAAGAAAAGCATCTTGTCTGAGGCCATCCAGTGCGGTCCTGTCCAGAAGCAGCATTCGAACTCATAGTTCCTACCATTTTGAGGTAAACCCCGAGAGTAGCAGTGTGACATTTATAGCCCATCTTTCCTTCTCCAAGGATGCTAGCATACACGTTACACCTGTGCCTCACTTTATGCTCACAACAACCCTGTGAGGTAAGTTAGGCTGAGAGAGAGTGACTGGCCTTTCATGACATCATGATGAGTAGTGATTTGAACTCTCGCTGTTCCAGGTCTCCGTCAAGCGTGAGTTTACATGGCTGAAGTGAGTTCCCAGTTCCTTTTCCAACAGACCTGCATAAACAGCCTGAGAGAGCTGAGGTTCTCATGCCTCTCTGCACTCCAAAATAAATTTTGACCCACCCCCCAGATCATAGTCATCCCCACGTCCTGGAGACTGCCCCCACTGAAAAGCCCCCGAGTTGTCACAGCCTCAGCCCCATAGGGGACAGCCTCTCAACAGGGAGGATGTATCTTTGGGGGTGACCCAGTTCCTTAAGTGTTTACACACGTGGCCCAAAATGTCTTGCCCAAAATGAAATGGGATGCCAGGACACCTTGTCTATGGAGTTCCTTGCCCTGCAAGATCTAAACAAGGGGAAATGTCTTAACAGACGTGCACTCCTTGCAAACGTGCAAAATGTTTCCATGTACTTTGCAGCTGCACACATGCAGTTTTCAAGACGCAACTGCATTCTGATGCCTGAGGCTTTGAATAGGTGGAAGGCAGAGCTTGCAGTTCAGTTGAGCATTGATGTTATTTGCATTCTTCTCCTGGGATTATAATTCCTCCCCCCCCCCCATTTCTCACAGCCAGGTCAGATGACGAGCACTGGACAACTCTTTTTCGCCTATATATACTCTTTTTGCATATACACACGCAGTATATGAGAAAATGACAGGTGACACTCGACTGGAGTTACTAAGAATTAAACATATGTCTCCGTTTCTGTGGCAAGTAGGGGTGTGTGGGTTGTGCATTCAGGGTGTGTGGTTTACAATGCTGATTTGGGGACGCAACACTGTGCAAACTCCACATCCTTCACTCAGGCTAAAGCGGCTGTGTGTGGAATCAGGAACAGGCCTGAAGTTCAGCCTCTCCTCCAGTTCCTGGTGGCTCTCACACCAGAAACAGTGCACTCGGTTGCAGGGGTCCCCACCTCCCAGAAGCCTGCAGGGACAGGTTATTATGCTCATGAACTAGCTGCTAAGTAACCGCTGATGGGGAGAAGGGGGGATCCTCGTAGCCCCCCCCCCCAGCTGCTTAGGTGAATAGGAAATCAAACGCCTTTCCAAAGAGGGAGGGAAGGAGAGAGCACTGCTTCCCATTTGCCAGTGGGTAACCCCTGGTTACAGGCAGCACAGCCACTGTCTCTAGGATGCCAGCTGGGCTCTGCTATTGGTGGAGAGGACCAGCCAGGCTCTCTTGCTCGCTGATGGGCCGCCCGTTGCCTTGGCAACAGCAGCATCCAGATCCTCCCGTGCAAGGGGAGAGAGGGAGAGATGTCTTGCTTTCCTGCAGCCCTCTCCGAAGAGCCCTGGTGACTGCAACATACCTTCACCCAACAGAGCCAGGGCCCTGTGGGCGGGTCACAGACGGCCCCTTGCTGGCTGAACCGAGCTGTGCAAGAAGTTTATTTATTTATTTATTTAAAATATTTCTGTTCTGCCCTTCTACCCTGTAATAGGGCACTCAGGGCGGCTTACAAAAATAAAATCAAGCATGTATATAATAAAATTGTAAACAATAAACACCCTCCTTCTGCATGCTCTGTGGCCAGGGTTGTTGTTCATTTACTATAGCATACCTTGCCTTTCCTTCAGTGTGGTTCTCTCTCTCTCTCTCTCTCACACACACACACACGCATAAACATATATTCCATTTTAGATTCATCATGACCTTTTGAGGTAGGCTAGGCACAGAAATAGTGACTGCCCAAAGGTGAGCCAGTAATAGCTTCATGGCTGAGTGGGGATTTGAACCTGGGTCTCCCTGGGCCTAGTTCAGCATGCTGTCAGCTTTCCGCAACCTGCATGGCCCTCCAGATGTTTTGGACTCGCAGTAGCAGCATTCCAATGGCAGTTGGTAGTCCAGTGCCAATTTGGGGACAGCTGTGCCAGCCATGACAGCTCCCAGCCAGCATGGCCAATGGTAAGGATCAATGATGAGAATTACAGTCCAACAATCTCTGGAGGGCCACAGGTTCCCTGTTCCTGCCCTACAGCACAGCCAGGGATCTTGCAATATCCCTCTCGGACCAAGCAAGGTAGCTATTTGCGGAGAGGGTGTTGAAATTGAGCCAGCACACCTAGACAAAGCTTTGTAGTTATTATTGCACTTAAATTACACCTTTCCCCTCCAAGGAGCTCAAGATGGCTACAAACATGGCTCTCACCCTCACAATTTTATCCTCACAACAACCCTGCGAGGTAGTTAAACTGAGAGACAGTGACTGGTCCAAGGTCACCCAGTGAGCTTCATGGCCAAGCAGGGATTTGAAGACTGGACTCCAGGGTCCCAGTCTGACCCACCACACCACACTGACTCTGTTTGCCTCTGTGCTCACCCATAAGAGCATCTCAGAGTATGTACAGAGGGTTTCCCACCCTCAGTACCAGCCCCAGCTACACCACTGGGGATTATAGGGTCTGGTTTCCAGAAAGATGTATTTGACATTAACTGATTATTAAGACACCTAAAGGAAGAGCTCATGGGAAATTAGGGACAGAAAGGACCCGAGGGATAGCACACTCCAGAAACATGCACCCAACAGAAAGCTGGCCAGAGTTCTGCAGATGTCTCAAACAAATGAGCCAAGTCACATACTACCAGAAACGTAAACCAGACATTTTATGCCTGGTTGGAGCAGTTCAGAACCTGGGATAGACAGGATAGGCAATCTTCTTGTTCTCAAGGACCACATGAAATGGTGGGCAAGTGGCTGAGGGCTGCATGGCAGCAGGCATAGCCAGAGGCAGTGGTGGCCGTGGCCTGAGTTATTGGTGCGTGTGGCCACGCATAGGGAGAACACAAATAAAGAGGACAGGTTCAACCTTTCCTTCCTGCAACTCTCCATCATAAGCACCCCACCCCACCCATGGGCCTCACGCGGCCTGCTCGCATACAGGGTCAATGCTCAAGGCAGACCAACTGAAATCAAGGGACTGAAGTTCTGCTCTGAATATGACTTAGCTGGGTATCGCCCTAAGGTTTAGTGGCCTTTGCCAACCCAGTGCCCTCCAGATGTTTGGGGCCATAAAACATCTGGGGCTGATGGCAGTTGCAGTCCAAAACACCTTGAGAGCATCTGGAGCAACTCTTCCTTATAAAGGTGAAACTTATTTGAAATGGTTTTTTCCTTCGCGAACCCTGGTTTTGAATACCCTCCATGTAGTTAGGAGTTTATATGACATCCAGCAATATTTGTGCTCTTAGATATAGATTTAGGATCATGCTACAAATGATTGACATACGATACTAACAGGCTAGGAGGCCAGTCATTTTTTAAAAAATAAATAAATTGTGTGCTGACTTTGAGAACTTACTGGAAAGACTGAGAAGAGGCCCAAAGCACTGGGGAAAAAATCCAGTTCTTGGAATTTCACATTTGAAATTCAAGCTGAAATCCAGTGAAATGTGAGAAGCAGAACCAGAGTATTTTGACTTGCTTGCATATATTTATTTCTTGCTGCTCATACGCTTGACCTAGTCGGTCAGAAGGGATTCCGGCAGAAGCAGCCTTTCCCGCAGCAGAGTGAGACGACAAAGAGCAAGCAGATGTTCTGATGAGGAGGATTAAAGTGCAATTGTCTGTGTAACACACACGTGCAATTCAGTTTGCAGTGAGGATTCACTCGGTGGCGGCTACTCTCCCCGAATGTCCTGTTTTGGGCATAGAGGCAGCTTGCCCTGCTGAAGGCCAGGTGGGGGTTGGAAGCCAGGTGGAAGGGCCTGCACTTTGCTGAGACTGGAAGAAGGGCAAATAATGCTGGCCTAGTGGCTAACCAGCCTGGTTATTCAAGGGTGGCTTTAGCCAAAAAGAGCTTCAGGCATTTTCTGCCCGAGGATGGCAGCCAACAACAGTTGTGTCTTTGCGTGTCCTGTCACCCTCCAGCTGTCCCTCATGCTAACTCAAGAGGAATAGCTGCCTGAGGCAAGACCTTTGCCCAAGAAAGTGGCCCTACAATCATAGCAGGAGCTGGAACTCCACAGCTGAAAAGGGAGGCAGAGGAGGGGGGCTATTTAGAGTAGACATGAAAGGCTGTCACATAGAGGGCCGGGATCTCTTCTCAGTTGTCCCAGAGTGCAGGACACGGGATAATGGGCTCAAGTTGCAGGAAGCCAGATTTCAGCTAGACATCAGGAAAACCTTCCTGTTAGAGCCATACAACAATGGAACCAATTACCTAGAGAGGTAGTGGGCTCTCCGACACTGGAGGCCTTCAAGAGGCAGCTGGACAGCCATCTGTGGGGAATGCTTTGATTTGGATTCCTCCATTGTGCAGGGGGTTCGACTTGATGGCCCCTTCCAACTCTACTATTCTATGATTCTACAAGGAGGGCCTGGAGGACCGCAGCACCCATCCTTGACATCAGGTGCAGATACTCAATTGGGAAAGGCGATGGACAGGTTGGTTGCCTGGCGATGTATTCATAGAGGGAATTCCCCTCCCCATTACTGACTGCTGCATCTTCCATCAGCCGTCCCAAGAAGAAACTTCTTTCCTCCCACCAAGCTGTAAGTGGGAGCTCACTCACCCCGAATCCGGCTAAGCCCAGCTGAACAAACCACACCCTACTTATTGAACAGGGCCAGGCAGTGGTGTGATATCCTTTTGGAATGCAAATCCAATTCATTTCACCCGCAGTTGTACAATGGTACAAGGACCCCCTCTGCAGCACTGCTCGGGAACAGCAGCCCAATAATTGGAAACATCAGGAAGGTGTGCATATGTGTGGATATTTCAACACATGAGTTGCTGAGCAGGACCAGCCACAGTTCAGGGTGGGTCCCTGCCCTCCCCCTCTTTCTTGCTGGATTCAGCTTTAAAGGGAATTGTGGGAAGGAATGGAGAAAAGAAAAATACGGGAGAATGGGGGTGAGATTTTACTAGCAGTTCAGCTTCTCCCTTTCTTCTTTCTACTTCCTGCTGAAACCTGCTCCTGAAAGCCCTTGCTTAACTGCTGCCCCCTACAGTTTCAGTGAATCCTACCCAGGTGTATCCATATTGGGATATGCTTTATACTCTTGCCTCTCCTGACCTTCTAAATAACTTTTCACTGATGTTTGGTTTCTTTTGCAAACGGTGGCCTCAATGCCAATCAGAGAGGGAATGGGCAAGGGTGCTTCCAGAGCTAAGTTCTCCAAACGCTACCAGGAGCACCTCACGGTTAAGGACAAAGATTGAAGACCATCACAAGGAAACAGTTCTAAATTGATTCTTTGTATCTTTATATATTAAAATAAAACTCATTCACATTATTTGTTTTAATCCCTTGTATATACACAGATCAAATCATCATGGCGACGCCATTACGTTCCAAACTGCAAGACTGATGTCTACAGTTTACCCCATAAGAGATTGAAAGGGGACACAATTCCCAAGACACCCTCACTGGAAGGTACCGCTAACTGCCTAGATGAAGACTCTTCTCCTGAAGTGTTTCCTTTATCAAAAGAGATTTGCTAACAAGTGTCTAAGCATTGCTCCTTTGTATCCTGAAGCAGTTTTTGGGCCCAAATGCAGGGGAAATCCCAACAACAGACTCAGCGTGGACAAATGCAGCAAAAATTCCTTTATGAAAGGAAGGAAAAATAGACTTAAACCGCCTGCCCCCCACACACACCCAGAGGAAGGGAGAATTTCAAGTTACAGAAGTGGCATCTACTAACGGTAACACTGTGTTTCATGTATTGACACTAATAAATACCATTCATGTCTGCTCAAAGTGCAATTAGGTGTGGGAGATTACGCCCACTCATGTTTTAATTGAAACGAACCAGCTGAGGAAACTGAATCCAAACCAGCAATAACTGTATGGCAGGACTGGGCTTTCTAAGGCAAAATGAAACACCTTTTTTTTTAAAAAAAGAAATATAATTGGCATCGGAAGACTCGCTTTCTAGCACGACATGTCCAGGGTCTTGGCAACAATCCAAATCCTTCAGAAATTTTGCATTATGGTCTCTGGATGATTAATGAGCACATGACTGAAGTGAAAGTTTCCCCCAAGTCTGGACCTGATGGGAGGCGACACCAGCCTTCTCGAGACCTGCTTTGCACCCTGTGAAGCCAGTCACTACCGAGTGCCCTTTGGAGGTGATGCCATTTCCCTCGCCACTGCTGCTGAGCCTGCTTGCTCCAGAAGATCCAGCTTTTCCACAGGAAGGGGCAAGTGCAAGCCATTTAGCAAGTCACCTTTCCCCCTCCCTGCTCACTTGAAGCTGAAGAGGATGCCTATTGCCACCATGAACAGGCCGGCGATCACCACCTCCTGAAGCACCCCCAGCTTCCCCCTCTTGTCCTCCATCTTGCGCCTCTCTAGCTCTTGCCGCATCTCCCGGATCCAGCGCTCCCGCTCCAACTGCTGGCCGTAGTGGGCTCTGTAGAACTCGTCGAAGTCAAAGATGGGCTTGTCGGAGCGGTGGGTGGAGGCATAAGTCTGCGTCCTCCTCCCCGTGGCCGCTGTGGGTGCCACACCACTGCTCTCCTTGCCCGAGGGCTTCCCGGCCGTGCGCAGATCCTCCCGGCTGAGGATGCCGCGGTCGTACTTCCTGCGTAGGGCGACGCTGCCCAGCACCAGGTAGGCCTCGTTGATGAGGGTGAAGCGCCTGGCCGCCGCCTCGCTGCCCGCGTTGTGGTCAGGGTGGTACAGGAAGGACTGCTTGTAGTAGGCCGACTTGATCTGGGCCTGCGTGGCGTTGGAGGGCACCCTCAGCAGCTCGTACAGGCCCTTCGGGCGGGCAGGGAGGGCAGGGCCTCCCCCTGCAGCACCAGCACCAGCCTGGCCAGACCCCCCTGAGTACCTGAGGGAGAAGGGGAAGGGGGCCGCCCTGGGCGGGAGGCAGAGGGCGAGGGGTCCCGCCCTGGATCTGACCCCGAGGGCCCCACCGGGCGCCCACAGGAGAGCGACCCCCCTGAGCCTGAGGCCCGCCTGGGCCCTGGCCAAGGCCATGGGCCGCCGCTTCAGGAGGCCCCTCCACACATGACCTCCGCCATTTTGGGTGACAGGCGGCCGGCCGGCCGGCTCTTGACCTCCCAGACAGCTGGCCAATAGGAAGGCGCTTCCGGGGCGGGGAAGGGGCGGGCACTCGGCGCAGCCAATGGTGTGGAAGGGCCGAGGGGGCGACGCGGTGAGAGGCAGCTCTCGTGGCCCAGGCGGCCAATGAGGCGGGAGGGGGGGGAGGAGGAGCGCGCGACGAGTCCAGAAGACGGACTAATAGGTGGGGGGGAATACCCTCAGCGTAGCGCGTAGTGATGACGTTTTCTTACCCGATTGATGTGCTTTGTTGCTCGGTGCCGGGTGATCCGCCAATGGCAAGAGCTCCGGGGGCGGGGAGAGGGAGAGGCGCCGCCATTGGACGGCTCTGACTGTGGCACAAAAGGGGGCGTAGGTGGATGGCGCCGGTCTACATCGCAGGGCTGTTGCCAGCCCGTCTCAGCCAGTGTACACGACACGGCGGGAGTCACGCTGGGCTACCCTGCAGGGCTGTCCTAAGCTGCTCTTCACACCATGAGGGACTGTAGTGCCTGTTCTTCAGGGCTGTTGTAAGCCACTCTCAGCCACAGCCCGCACCAGAGCGGAAATCACGCCAGGGCTACCCTGCAGGGCTGTTGTAAACCAGCACCTCTCTCACCTTCAGCCCGCAGACGCCCTTATGATAATATAGTAGCTATGCTGGACTGCATTGCAGGGCTGTTGCAAGCCTTTTGCTGCTGCAGCTTGCAACCACATACTGCACTGCAGGACTGTCGTAAAGTACTTTTTTACTCAGCTTCAGCCCCAACACGCAATACGGAGAGAGCCTGCTTTCAGCGGACACCCAGTCAGACCATTGAGGTCCATCTAGCTCCAGTATTGTCCACAGACGAGCAGCAGCAGCAGCTCTCGCGGGTTTCAGGCAGGAGTCTCTCCCAGCCCTACCTGGAGATGCTGGGGACTGAACCTGGGACCTTCTGCATCCAGAGTATTCGGTCTACGACTAAGCCAAGGCCATTCCCCACCGCAGGGCTGTTGTCAGCCCTTCTTTCTCCTCTCTGCCTTGCTCAGCCTGCAATGTGAGCGCTAGCAACCTGGGGCTATAGCAGCTTCACTCTGCCTGCAGAAGCGGGAGGAAGACTCAGAACAGCCTCAGTTGCAGCAGGCAGGGCATTCTGTTGGTAGGAAGCTCAGCCTTCCGGGCTGGAATGGGCCTATCATAACTCCAGCCTGCATTGACGTGAAAAATCAGAAGACCTTATAAGACGAACAAAGGCCTTTTGGGGAGGGTGCCCTTTGTGTGTCAATGGATGGATGGGATCCAAAGTAACCAGGAAGCTCTTCCTCTAGGCCAGAGAGGCTTTTCTCTCTTGGAAGTCTATTGCTGAAGCGTATTGTCTTTCATGGGACTCATGAGCACTGCTATCAGTGATACGTGGCAGCAGGCTCCTGCTCTGGGGCGGCACGGCCATTCCATGGTGTCCTAGAAATAATCTAGCCTGCAGCGTTGTGAACTATGCTCCCTCCACTTCTTCCACTCCTCCAACCTGCAGCATTAACAGCAGGCTAGGGCGCTTCCTGACACCAGCCTAATACTATAAATAAGCAGCTGAGAAGGCGCAAACAGGCCACGGGCAACGGAGGTGGTAGTTGTTTTACTTACCAAATTCCCACAGGAAAAGGTACATCTGGATGAAATGGGGAGAGGATTGGCCTTTTGAGGCCAATGATCTTGCACATATAAGGAGCACCAAGCACCCATCTGGAAGCACCCTACACTGGTGGGCTGTCGCAAGCCAGTCTCGACCTACCTCCGGTAGCAGTTAGTTTCAGACTAGGACCTGGGAGAAGCAGGGTTCAAATCTCCGCTCAGTGATGAAGCCCACTGAGTGACCCTTAAGCCAGTCACTCTCTCTTAGCCTAACCTACCTCACAGAGCTGTTGTGAGGATAAAATGCAGGGGAGGAGAACCACATTTGTATGCCACCTTGAGCTCCTTGGAGGAAAAAAGGCAAGTTATAAATGTAATAATCAATAAACAGCCGTGGACTACACTGAAGAGTTGTTGCAAATGACTCACTGTCAGGGCCCCTCCAGACTGATGTTATTCCGAGTGTATTCAGCAACATGTTTTTAACACAATAATAGTGCCTTTTCATTGCTCGATTATTTGTGCTACACACATGATGATCCCGCTTTCCACGCAGTTTGGGGCAGTCACACTGCCTCGTTTCCAGTCTGTACATATCCCGTAACTTCCTGCTGAAATCCCAGAACTTTTTAATACCGCAAACATTCTGGATTATTTTTGTCCCGCTTTTGTTACAGCAATAAAGTGGGAGAAGTGAGGAAACCATGCAGAACAAATTAAAGCAGTCCACCACTAACACACTATTACTGTGTCGAAAATGTGTTCCAGGATACACCCACAATAAAACACCGCTGCAGGGTGTCCACCCAAAAACTTTTGCAGGCGCAGACAGAATTGAAAGCAGGAGCATGGTTGATCACCCTGATGGCATTGGGCGCACAAATCATGATGAATGCACAATGAAAAGGACACCTGGAGGGGCCCTCGGACTCTGCTCCCTGCAATAAGCGCTCTCTACACTCAGTTGCTTGGCTACCCACTCCTAAAAAATGTGGGCACAACAGTGGACCGCATGACCGGGCTATTGTAAGCCGTTGCCAGCAACAGCTCTCCCTGCTGCCTAAAATGTCTGCCACATAGAAGCAGAGCCCTCTACCATCACAGGAGGCAAATCTATCTCTCTTAAGCCCACACAACAAGGTTAGGGCAGAGGGAGAGAGAACAACACACACATAAATATCTGGGTGTCCTAGAGACTGGCTGCCGAAATAAAAACCTTTCGGTCATGAAATGTACATTGGGATTTTCTTAAATCGGCCTGCCATGCAAATATTAGGCCTCCACTGGCCTACAGAAGGACTCTTCTATTTAAAGAGTGGGGATCTTTTTGACTAATTGTAAAAAGGAAAGGAAAGCAAAGACAGCAGGTATTTGCAAACAGATTACGTTGCAGAATAAACTAAGCTTTCGCAGGCATTTAATTGCTACGATGCAGGTGCAAACGTGTCCTTTTGCACGTATGGTCATTTGTCTCTTACATTTAGCACAGTTGACACAAGATGGTCCTGACGAATTCACATGAAGGGGCAATAGCTCCTGGGAATTGCTTCACACTGGGGTGCAGGACAGAATGATTTTTGCAGTTTAATGTGGGTTGAAAAAGAGGCGCAGGTATGAGCTTGCTAAAAAGGTTCCCAGGAGGGTAGTAGTAGTTGTTTTGACTAGAAGAAGAAGCTTCTGCACTATGCAGCAGGTGGACTGATGTTGCCCTGGGACAACTGAATGTGAAAGCAAAGTGAAACCTTTGTGTTCAGAAGCAGTCTATATTAAAGTACCACATTGTGGAGAGAGAGCATGCACCTGTGAGCCTGGCTTCCCAGAAGCATCTGCTGCTGGAAACGGGGCTGGATTAGATGGAGCCTTATATATAGGACCAGACAATCATATGGGCCCATTGGCTACAGTATTCCTCTGATGCTGGGGACAAACAACTAAGGAAGGTGGATGTCTTTTGATCCCCCACTCACGATGTTGGAAGAGATGGTCTGATACTTTCATGCTCTGGCTGCTTCCATCCAATCCATTCAACCTGTACATTTGCAAATAGCTTACTGCAGTGCTTGCAAATGTGGCCCCCTTCACTCAGAAACTGGGGGGGGGGGGAGATGGAGAGCACAAATGATAAGAGGCTCCAACACTCCCCCCCTGTGAAGACTAGAGAGCAGCAGTGGTCCGCTAAGTTTCCCACAAACTACAGAGGAAGAAGGCCATGTACCCTTTCCAAAACGTACATCTTTCTTCTTTCAGGGACAACTGCCATGACTGCTCTACCATTACAATGAGACTTAAGGGTGGGATCCGTTGACTGGTGCTGGCTAAAAAGCTTTCTGTCGACCTAACAGGCCGGTATCAATTTCAGTTCATTCTTTGTCCGCTAGCCGCTGCTTTTACTGATCTGTGTTTTTCTCCCCCTCGCCAAAAATATATGGATATTTCTAAAGGAAATATTGATAAATAAAAGGAAATGTTGATGAAATTATCGTTCTTGATACTTTAGAGGTGGGTTTTTTAAAAAAATATTTTCAAAAATATCAGTGGAAAATCACTACTTAAAAATCTGATCTGCAAAGACAGAGAATAAGCAAATTAATGGACATTCAGTAGGAAATCCAAATTGGGCAGAATTATAGCACATCCCTAAACGAGACACAAAGACCAGGTTTGTCTCCTGTAAAAATGGTAAAAATGGGGGTTAAGGCACAAGGGGGTTAAGCTGCATTGCGGGCACTTCTCAGAGTTCCAGCTGTCATTGAAGGCAAGCAAGATTCTACAGAGGAAAAAGGCATCCATCATGGTCATCCACCATGACCGGAAAAGTGGCACAGTACCATTGTGGCTGTTGCAGAAACTGGAGAGTGTCCGCACCGTGTGCAAGAGAAAGCGCATAGCCCATGCAAGGTCCGGAGGCAAAATCACCCCCCCACACACGCACTGGCCAAGCTGAGGCCAAGAAGAGGTGGAGAATGCCACAATGGTGGCTTTCTTAAGTTGTGCCCAGTGGATTTGCAGCTGTGGTTGCTAGCAAAGGCACAGAACGGCCTGCCAAGGTAAAGAAGCCTCCGCTGTGGGCTTCCCTTCCAGGCAGAGGACAGGCCGGCCAGCGCAGACCGCCTCCTTCCAGGCTGCTTTCTGCAAGCAGTTCATCTGCAGGGGGGACAGATCTTGTTGCTGGTCCAGGCAACGGCCCTGGCTAGGACCTCATCCCTCGGGGCTATGAAGAACTGTTGCTGGGCCCTGCCCCCGTCACTGCCTGGGCCGCCTGCTCAGGGATGCCCGCCGGGTCGGTCAGGATCGAAGTGGAAACACTCAGCTGGCGAAGGGCACTCAGGACAGCTGCGGAAACCAAAGCAAAACCGAAGCAACCGGCTCAGGCCAGCGTGCGAAATTCTGGAGAGCCTGGCCGCAGCTGGAGCAGGCCAGCGAGTGTCCTGTGCTCCCAGGGGCCTGCCAGGAGCCTCTTCTTGGAGGCTCGCAAGCTGAGCATGAGCGCAAGAGTGGCTCTTTCCCCCCCCCCCGTGATCCCCAGCAACTGGCACTCGGAGACACGGCGCCTGCCCTGGCGGAGCCATTCACACCGTCAGCTGCAATGGGGGTGCAAGCAGCAAGTGGATGGTTTGAAGGAGGTCCACGTTATTTCCTGCCTGTGGTTGACTCCTCTTTCCCACCGCGCGTGATGCTTTCAGAGCCCGGCCCGTGTCTCAAGTCCAGCCCTCCTGCTGTGCGGTCTGCTTGCTTTACTGAGGAAAGACTGCAGCTCCAGGCTGGGCCAAGCTGTAGCTCAGGGGCAGAGCACCTGCATTGCATGCAGAAGGTCCCAGGTTCAATCTCCAGCATCCCCAGTTAGGACTGGGAAAGACCCCAGTCGGAAGCCCTGGAGAGTGGCTGCCAGTCAGTGCAGGCAGTGCTGAGCTAGATGGACCAAGGGTCGCTACCTAGTATTATTTCTCCCACTTGGGGTATTTATGCCTTGCCTTCTGCACAAAAGGCCCTGCATAAAGTCAGCTTCCTGGGTGTATCCAGGGACGGTCGAGGCTGATCCAGCAGGCAGCCCAACTCCTTGCCAAGATTTAGTGCCAAATTGGGGATATGGAAGCGAGATGGCCCAAACCAGAAAGAAGTGGCCCTCATGTGAGTTTGGGGGCCGTTTTGGCCTTGGCCCCACTGCCAATCTTTGCCCGCCCCCCAGACCTGCATGGCATGTTGGCGTAATGGGGAGGGGCCATACTCAGAGGCGGAGCCCCCACTTCATGTGGCAAAGCTCCCCAGTGGCATCTCCAGGTAGGACTGAGAAAAGACTCCCGGAGTGAAACCCTGGAGAGCCATTGCTGCCAGTCAGAGTAGACAATACTAAGCTAGATGGACCGAGAGTCTGACTCGGTATAAAAGGCAGCTTCCCATGTTCCTAGGTTCCAGGAAAAGGTGGGAAAGTGTGTAAAGGCCCAACCACTCCCACCTGGCAGGCAGGAAGAACGGAGGCTACTCACTAGGTCGCAGTGCCGGGAGGGAGCAGTACTGATCCAGCCAGGCCAGAGATGTTTGGCTGAGGCTCTCCAGGCTGCTGGTGGAGACCATCCCATTGAAGGATTCGAAGAGCGGCCTCATGATGACGCTGAACTGAGAGGGAGTTGCAGTTAAGGGCCAGAGGGGTGCGATGATGAGCCCGAGCACCCCCACCTCGCCCACTTCCTCCCCATCTCCTGCAGGAAACTTGTTACCTGTCGCCAACCAGCTGCGATGACAACAGGGGCACAGAGACACCCCCTTCCCCAAACACAAAAAGGATACGACCCAGAACTTCCAGTTCTGCAAGGTGCAAGAGCGGACGTACTCGTCAAACATGTCCCGCATCTGGTCAAAGCGCTGGCGGGTGATGGGCACCCCTGTGTCAGGCAGCTGGTGCTGGCACAAGCTGGAAAGAAGAACCACATGGAGTCGGTTTCCCTTTTTGGGAACGTAGCATGGCCAGGGCAGAGCACAAAGGCCACAGCGCAGCCGCACACCCCCTCCGCTTGGCGCCATCCCACAATGTGCCCCACCCTGGGTCAACCTTTATTGCTCATAATCAGTGGCAAGGATCCTCCAGCCCACAGGGCAAATTAGATCCCCCAAGCCTCCCCCATTTAGCCCGCAATGCTGTTCTGCTCCCCACCTATCCTCCACTTGATGTCCTCTATGACCTGAAGCAGGTAAAGACGTAGCTGAGCTGAAAAGCGTTTGCAGGCACAGCCCATCAGCTGATCTGTGGAGCCTGCAAAGCCCCAGGCCTTTGCAAGCACCGCATGATCATCAGCACTTGCAAGCGCATGGTGCTTTGCAAGCGCCAAAGGTCAGCTGATTCTTGGCACCAGCAAAGCCTCGCCTTTTGCAAGCATCCTGTTCTCCCTGGGCTCCTGAAGGAGCAAGGGACTGGCCAGCAACGCCATCGACGTGGGCAAAAACAATGCAAGCAGTATCCGTTGCCAGTCCAAAGTCAGGGTCCAACAAGCGGATCCCACAGCAAAGGGCCAGGCCAGAGGCAAGGTCCGCGCAATCCAAGGCCGGGGTCCAGTCAGTCCATGGACACAGCAGGGCAAGGGTAGTCCAGGGTCAGCTCACAGGCACAGCACCTTGCTGGGACACAGACATTGTTCCCGCAGCCCTTCCAGCCAAACACTGCGGGTTTTGAGCTGGAGGTGCTGGAACCACACACCTAGCCTCACCTGACTCCATCCACTCCCTTCAGCCAGGCCTCTACTCCCGAGGAGACCTTGCTTGCAGTCAGGCACATCTCCCACTGGCACTGGAAGTGCCACCTCTCCCTTGGGCTTGGGACCCTTTCAGCCTCAATGTCAGAGGGTGCACAGGGCCATTCCTCGGCTTCATCACAGGACTCTGGCTCCTTGCCCCCACATAGAGCCTGAGCCAGGGCTGGGCCAAATCCGGAGCCTCCTGGTCGTCCTCTGATGAGGACTCCCTGGGCTAGACATGAGAGCAGGTGCCTGGGATGAGCTGATCCCTGAAGCTCACAAACCCTCCGTGCCGTGGGCTGCGTGGCTGGATTTCAAACCCCACCGGCTGGATCCAGTTCCCCACCCCGGGCCAAGGCGTGATGCCCCTGCCCCTTACCCCGCCCCAAGGAAACACAGCCCCTCTCCCGCTGTGCGTACTTGATGGTAGTGTTCAGCTCCTCGATCTGATTCCGCAGGTGCTGCGCCTCATCCTGCAGGGCAGCCCGCTCTTGCTGCAGCTTGCCGATGTATTCCGCCGTCTTCTGCAAAGTGGTGGCTTTGCTGACCTGTACAGCACGGGGGAGGAGAGAAAAGCGGGTCGGGTCAGAGAGGCAGGTTTCCCCTAGAGAGCGGCGAGAGTCGCAGCCACGTGGGCTGCAGTTGAGTGGCAGCGCATCTGCTTTGCGTGCACAAGTTCCCCAGCTCAGTTCCTGGCATCTCCAGGTAGGGGTGGAAAAGACCAAGGAGAGCTGCTGCCAGCCAGTGTAGGTAATACTGAGCAAGGTGGGCCAACTGTCTAATTCAGCAGATGGCAGCCTCCTACGTTCCTCTTTAAAGCAGCCCTTTATTCAGAACCACGAGGACCGGAATATTAGGGGAAGGACAGTGGCTCACTGGTAGAGAACCAGTTTGCATGCCAATGGAGCCAGGTTTAATCTCTGCCAAGGCTGGGGAAAGACTCCTGTTGCCAGTCTGTGCTGACAATATTGAGCAAGAGAGACCACCCGTCCGATTCAGTGACGAGGCCGCTTCTTGTGTCCTTTGGAGCAGGCCCACGGCTTCAGAATGCCCCTCCCCAGTCCTGCCGCCTCCTTGCCACTCACCTTGAGGCTGGGCTGGGCGCTCAGGGTGCTCACCAACGTGTGCAGTGTGTCAAAGCCAAGCTTGATGTTGAAACGGCGCTTCTGCTCGGCCGAGATGTGGGTGATCCGGCGGCTCTCCGTCTGTGGGAGAGGAAGGCATGAATAGCTAAGAAGGGCACAGGCCGGCATCTCCATTGCAAATATACATTGGCAAAGGGTGCTGTCTCAGCGGCAGCGCCCCTGCTCTGCTATAAACGTTCGTATTGATTTCTACTTTGTTTAATTCATTGCTTCTTTTATTTGTTATGTTCAATCTCATGTTGCATTACCATTTAAATTCTACAGGACACAAGCTGTGAAGCAACGAAACACTGTGAAAGAAATAAAGCGAGTCATAAGAATGCAATTAAAAATCACACCGCAACTGGCACAGTCGCATTGCAATTGCAGAAAGATTGTGTAACTGGTCCACCAAGACCATCAGCTCTTTTCAAGGGGTCCCTGAGAAAAGTAGTTTGGGAACCCCTGAACCGTTGATGCCAGCTCAGATTGCTTTAAGGGGGGGGTTCAACAGATTCATGGAGGAAAAGGCTACCAGTGGCCACAAGTTATGACGGCTGCGTTCTACTATGATGGCTGTCAAAGGCAACATGTCTCTGAATATCAGTGGCCAGAATCAGAAATGTGGAGACTTGCTGTTGCACTCGGGTCCTGCTTAAGGGCTCACTAGAGGCATCTAGTTGGTCCCCTTTGGCCTGACCCAGCTGCAGCTGGGCGCTTCTGGTGTTCTTGTGACACTCCATGAGCTCGAGAACTGCGAGAGAGCAGGAAGGGACCCTGCAGGTCAGAGCAAGCAAACTAGTAGACTATGGGCAGGCTAGAATTCTGCCCAATTTGGATCTGATATTGAATTTTCCATTAATTCATTTATTCTGTATCATTCAGGATTGGATTTTTATGTAGTGATTTTCAGCTGCTATTTACGAAAACTTTTTTTAAAAAATCCTCCTCTAAAATATCAATATTAAGAACAACAATTTTATCAGTATTTCATTTATCAATATTTCCCTTAAAATTATCGATATTTCCTTTAAAATGATTGGTATTCCCTTTCAAAATATCGATATTCATATCAATATTTTTTGCAAAGTGAAAAAACAGATGGGTAAAAGCAGCAGATAGCAGACAACGAACCAAGTCGAATTGATACCGGCCTGTTAGGTCGACAGGAAGCTTTCAAACCAGCACCGGCCAACAGATCCCACCTCTAATAGAGACTGACAGTGGCCGGTCAGGGGAGTCTTATGAATTTTCCATTCAAAGACGTCATGTTTTCGACTTTGATCGCCAGCCACCCAGCTAAAGACGGGAGGTAATGCCCTGAATGCACCACCCTCTGGTTAATCTCCTCACCTTGCTTGGCTCTGTCCTGTTCCGGCTACAGGAGTAGGAAGGGGATGAAATCATCCCCTCAATGGAGACTGGGGATCCCTGCCCCGACATCCTCCGATTACTGGCTAGGAAGAAGAAAAAAAGAGACTCTCTTGTTCTTAATCACATCTGAGCGCGCACAAAGTGCTTTTCCTTCATCGCTGGCCTGTGACGTAGTGGAGGGGGCAACGCAGCTCCGGGACTGTTCCCCCCCCCCCCACAGACATTGTCTGCCAGAGCATCAGAGTAATTGACAAATCCTCCATGGTCTGGCAAGTGAATGAGGTGATAGGGAGACTTACAAGTTTGTTTCTAGCATCAAGCAAGGATGAGGAACCTCTTGGCCCAGGGCCAAATTTAGCCCTCCAGGCCGTTCTGTCTGGTGCTCCTGCAGGCCACCCGCCTCCCTAGCCTGACTTTTCACCTCCTCAAGAGTTTTTCCCTGGCTGGAAATGCATCTTTGAACTCTGATCATGCCTCATCCTCGCCTGGAAAGAGGACAGAGAGGGGGGTCTGCGAGTGTGTGTAGAAACTAGCCTATGATGCAAAGGTAAAATCTGCATTTGCTGCTCAGCCCACTTTTGCATCTGGCCCTGCCCGCTGCTGGCTCGCGGCCCTTGGAAGCTTGCCCAGAAGGGAAAGCGGCCCTCAGGCTGAAAAAGATTCCCCACACCTGAGACAAAGGGAAGTCACAGAATGAGGGATATAATCAAACCAAGGCTGGAGATGCCTTTCCTTTCCTTTGAATGGGATTCCCACTTCAGACAAGCAGCTTCAGTGACAACACTGCTTTGCAAGAGCGTTCGCATTTCTAATGAAAAACTAAACGTTGCCTTTCAGCTGGCTGAAGGTCTTTAGCTGAAGCTCAGTGTGTTTTATGTGTTGAATTTTTTCTATAATAATCTATTCCAAGACTCTCAGCTGAACCTAATAAATTGGGCATTGTGCTATCTGCAGCAGCTCTTTGGGAGTGGGGTGAGGTGAAAGTATTATGTAGAACATCCAGTGGCAGCTGGTGGCGCCGTGTCAGTGGGGCAGTGGAATCCGCTCCGGGTTTTAGTCCGAACTTTCAAGGAGTTGCCCAAGGGTTCCTTGAAAGTTTGAACTAAAACCCCAAGCGGATTCCAATGGCTTTCAAGGAGCTGTCCAAGGTCCTGAAACCTATAGATCCTTGAAAGTTCACACTAAATCCTGGAGCAGATTCCACTGCCTCACTGACTTGGGAGCCACCAGCTGGCATAGATAACATTGGATCAACACAGCTGTCTGTGATTTGTGGTGCGCTGTGTGTAGTTGTGTTGCTTAATTTCGTTTAAAAGCAACACCACAGCAGCAGAGAGTAACAGCAGATGTTGAAATGCGAGTCTGCCAGCGTGTGCGTGCGTGTACCTAAGAAAGCAGGATTTACCCTGCATCAGCATCACTGAGACTGGAGACTTAGTAAAATAAGAAAAGCTACTTTATTTAGAGAAATACATAGTAGATAGAAAGGCATGCCTAGTTCTAACTAACTAGCTAAGTTGGAGGCGTAACGCCCAGGTGTAGGAGTTCGCCCCATGCTTGGAGAGAGCAGAGACAAAGGGAGTCTCCTCTCTCCCGGACAGCCGGAGGACAAAGGAGTGGAAAGGGTGGAAGGAGGGAGGCAGGTAAGCTTCCCGAAAGGCGTCACAGTCTAGCCACAGAAGGAAGTCAGTCAGAGCATCCCAGGTAAAGGTAGTCAAGCCTCTCTATCTGGAGGACCCTGACTGTGTCTCCCTTCTGGAACATAAACAGAAGAACAAAACAGGAGTTGCTCCTGCCCCACTTCCAACAATTTGGACCCTCTTTTTTGGGGGGGGAGTGGTCATGATGGTTGCCATGACGAGCTCCTACACTTCAGAATTGACTGCAGCTGCTGACTTGCTACAAAACAGCCCCCTTCCCCCCAACACACACACGAGAGAGAGAGAGAGAGAAATACACCTTCAGGCATTTGCTGGGGGGGGGCTACCAGCTCTGTGCCACTCACCACAGGCAGGGGTAGGGGAGAGGCGTTCCGTCTTGGGGACCCACAGGGATCCCGCTGGCAGCGTGATCGGGATGGACTGCGAGGGGCTGGAGACTGAGGAGAGACGAGGACTAAGCTGGGCCATTCTGGGCAAGAAGCTGGCCGGCTCTTCGCAAAAGGTGTTTTGCTACCCAAAAAAATGGAAGAAAAGGAATGTTTAGAGGGCACAAGTGCCACGGGATCACCAGCTACGTAGCATGTATGTCTGTGGAACTGTCTGCCACAGGACATTGTGATGGCTCTGATTGATTTAGAAGAACGCACGGAGGATGGCTCTGTCAGTTACAGTCCTGACAGTAGAAATGGAGCTTCCACATTCAGAGACAGTATACCTCTGGATACTAAATTCTGAGGTCAAACCATGGGAGGGCTATCTCCATCCTGCCTTGCATGCAGAAAGTCCCGGTTTCAATCCACAGCAGCATCTCCAGGTAGGACTGAGAGTGACGCTGTCTGGAGCCCCGGAGAGCCACTGCCAGTCAGTGTAGACAGTACTGAGCTAGATGGGCCACTGGGTCTGACTCGCTATAAGGCAGCTCTCAGGCATATCCTTGGAGGCAGAGTGCAAGGTCAGATGGGCCCTTTAGCCGGATGCAGCCTTCTAAGGAGAGGCAATTTCAGCTGCCTCAACAATCCAGGATGCACGTTGAATGGACTTGCACATATCTAGAACACCAGAAGTGCCGGCTGCAGCTGGATCCGGCCAGAGGGCCCCTGTCAGCCCAGCGTCCTCTTTGGGGAAGCCCGCAAGCAGGGCGTGAGCACAGCAACAGCCCTCTTCCCCACCACAGAGTCCCAGCAGTTGAGATTCCAGCAACACTGGAAGCAGCACACAGCCAGCGTGGCTAGTACCCACGGGTAGCCTTTGTCCCCCACGTGTTTGCCTAATCCCCTTTCAAAGCCACCCAAATTGGTGGCCGTTGCTACATCTGGTGGGAGGCTGCCAGCCGCCGGGAATCGCGGGGGGGGGGAGAGTTGCCGTCGCATCCCCTGGTTGGCCACTGTGAGAAGAGGCCAGGTGGGCCCCCTTGGGCTGCTCCAGCCGCTGTAAGGCTCTCCTGATGATCTCTCTGTGTGTTTCGGCGGCTGGCCTCGTGTCCCATGATCAGGGTGAGCGCCCCCTCCGCCCTCCTCGTGACGGGATGAGGGGCTTTGCCTCATCTTATCTTGGGAGGCCCTGGCAAGTTTTGCCAAGCGGGAAGCAGACCCCTTCCTTGCAGCTCCAGAAGCCCCTGGTCTTAGCCCTGTTTGGAACCTGGAAGGGGAAAGCCCCCTTGTGGCCACACCCAAACCCCTCCGCCATCATCAGACTCCTACCAGGGCTTCAGGCACGGGCGGCAGCAGGGTGTGGCTGGGATCAGGCAAATCCTCTAGTCTAGGCTCCGGTTTAGCTGTGAGAAGGAAAGGGAACGAGATGAAGGCAGCCATGCACACACCCATGTATATCCACACTAAGGATAATTCCATTTGCCTTTCGAGCGGAATCACTCAAATTTGCACTTTCCGAAACAATGTGAGAACCAAAACCCAGCTGTCCTTTGAAATCCGCGCTGCGGTTCGCCAACCAAACAATGTTTACAAAACTGCGTATGTGAGGGGAAAGCATACATGAAAATGAACATATGTGACAATTCCATGGGGGGGAAAATGCATCCTGTGATGAGAAATGGCTTGCAAAAATGTGTACATCACTCAAAACTGCCTAAGCGACTGCATGTGTTAGGAAAAGTTCACGCTAAAATGCTGGAGAATTTTCATGAGGATTTAAAAATGGGAAATTACTGCAGAAATGAGAACTGAATTCAAGGCTGGAAAAATGAGACATGGAAAGAGCTGAAATGGGCAGATCTTTCCATCCCAAATCACAGAGAAGAATCCCCCCTTCCCCCCTACCTGTGGACAGCAGCTGCGTCAGACACGGGTTTGGCACTGCCACGAGTGGGGGCCTCTTGCTCTTGGCGTTTGCCACCTTCGTCTTTGGCCTCTCGCTCCCAGGCTGGGGCTGCCCTCGGGCACCAGTGCCAAACATGGGGCCGCTGGGGATACCAGGATGCAGATGGGGGGCACTGAACGGAGGGGGGTATCCCGAAGGCAGGTCCATGCCATAGCCAGGGGTGTTGGGGGGGAAGCACGGCGTGGAGGGTGGGTAGTGGAACTTGGGACGCAGGGCGGAAGAGGCCAGGTGCCCTGCCTCCGGGCTCAGCAGTGGGGCAGGGCAATAGGAGTCGTAGGGGTCCAGGGTGAGCCACTTGCTGGGGAATGTGTAAGGCAGTACTGGCTTATGCTTGAGGTCAGGGCCAAGGCTGCTGCGGGGCGTTGAGGGCAGTGGGGCTGGCAGAAGATCAGAGCCAAGGAAGGCCCCAGATGAGCCAAGTGGAGTAGAGCGATCTCCTGCCGGCTGGAGAAAGAAAAGTGGGGAGGGGAAGAGACAGGAAAAAGGTGCTGTGATTAGTTGCAGGGGCGGGATGCTTACTCTCGAAAGAATCCACAGAAATATCAGTAGAGTCACTGGCCGGCTATTTCCAGTCTTACTCCTGCAACACTGAGGACTAGAAGCCTGCAAACAGGGAGAAAAAATAGCCGGAGAGGGACATCTCTTTATTTAGACCCAAGATCTTCTCTGATATGTTTGGGTGCTTCAGGCAGAAAACCCAATGTCAGCAAAAATATAAAGAAAGAATTGACCACTTGGTTGCCCTTTAGACCTCCTGGGGGAGGGGGCGCCTCACCCAGCCTCTTAACAGCACCCCCCATGACTCAAAACTATCTTAATGGACAGCTCCTAGCTCAGCTCTCTGCAGGAAGCCAGGCCATCCAGCCAGGAGTCCACACACATACACAGAGCAACCTGTGCAAATTCCCAGGGGTCCAAAAGAGAGAAACAGCTACAGGTGGCTCAGACAAGCAAGCCAATCTATGTTCTGTCTCAAGGCAGAGCAAATCCCACTGCTCTCCACTAGGGATGGAGCGTGATATTCAGTTCAGTTTGCATTTATCAAATTCACACTTTCCAAAATCCGAGAACCAAAACACTACTATCCTTTGAAATTCGCACTTGTTTGAATTTTGCGACACAGTTCTCTAATGAAACGTTTACAAAAATGCATCTACTAGAGGAACGTGGGCATAAAAATGAAAGTATTAGCAAAAATATCATAGAAAAATGCATTATGTGAGGAGAAATTGCTTGCAAAAATGTGTGTGCTAATCAAAAACTGCATACAAAATGTGTTTATTAGGAGAAATTCGCCCTATAAAAGAAAAAGTTGCAAATTGCTGCCAAAATGTGGATAACTGAACTTAAGATTGGAAAAATGGGAAATGGAGAGAACGAAATCGAGAGATCATTCCATCCCTACGTCTCCACCAGGAGTCCTGTAAATAAACGTGTTGGTCTTTTACCCCAGAAAGGTGGTGACAGGACCCTCTGAAAAGAAAAGAGCACTCTGCACATGCACAAATGGCTCATTCCCAGTGAAAGGCTCTGGTTGTAGGGCTTGATGGCCCATGAACCTCTGCTCAAGCGAAGCCTCAGACCACCGGGAGATGCATACAGTGAGGAGAGTGTGAAATGGGTCCAACATGCCGTGGGACCAACTCAGCAGCTGGAAAGATGGAGGACAGGCCAAGCTTTCGCACCTGGAGCCGAGCGCTGGGCAGGCCAGGAGAACTGTCAGGGCCTGGGGGAGGCAAAGTGTCCACAGGGCTGGGGAGGAGGGTGCCGCCACCAGTACCAAACAGGGTGTCTGGCACAAAACTAGTCTGGTCCTGGTAGTTCTGTGCAGGCAGCGTCCGAGGGGTAGAGAAGAAATCTAAACAGGGAATGAGAAAGAGCAGTCAGAGCAGAGCAGGTAGAAGCTGAACCAAGCAGGCCAAGTTTGGCAGCTTAATCAAACCATGCTGATTTAAAAAAATTAATCTGTATGTATCTGCCTAGATTATTAGAGAGATGCAGGACTGCTACAGAGTGGGCTGAACCTTTGCCCTAAGGATGGAGTAGATTCGATTCAGGTTGCACCTCAAATCTGCCTGGAACAATGCAAACCAAATCACAGACACCCTTCGAAATTCACACTTTCCAAAATTTTGCGATGAAGATCCCATACCAAATAATGTGTACAAAAATGTACATATTCAGAGGAAGGGTGCATATACGTCCATGAAGATAACATAAAAAATGCATGATTATACACTTGAAAAAAATATGTGCATTAGGCAAAATTGCATATAAAAATGTATACGCTTAAAATTGCATGCAAAAATTTAATAGGAGAAAATACACACTGAAATACTGAAGAACTTTCATGAGGACTTTTTAAAAAGAAAGAAAGAAAGAATTGCAAATTAATATGGAGAACTGAACTTAAACTGGAAAAATAAGTTACAAAGGGAAACAGACATTGACAGGTTGGCCCATTCCAGCAGCAATTCTTTGCCCGATTATTTTCTAGCTCTCATCTGGGGCTAGAACCTTAAAAAGAAAGTTGGGGTTCTCAGGATAGTGAGGATGCTACAATGGACCCCACACTTTGAAGGGGGCACACATGGAAAGCGGGGGCTTTATGAGCCCTGCAGCTTGCTTGGATGGAGAGGGCTATGTGAGAATGTGTGTAGGAACTAGCCTACAGTGCAAAGGTAACATTGACATTTGTGGCTCCGCCCACTTTGGCCTCTGGCCCCACCCCCCAATGGCAGGTGGCCCTTGGTACGCTGCCCAGGAAAGAATGTGGCCCTCAGGCTGATAAAAGTTTAGGGATTTCTAAGGTGTCCCATCACACTGAAAGGCCGTGATGTTTAGTTTTATCCTTATCAATATTGATGCTCAGTTTAACTAAATAAAGAAATCCCCCCACAAAGAATTAGCCCCCACAATCTGCAGGTCCCTGGTGAATTAAGAAAGAAGTGAGGCTTTACTCAGGATACCCCAGCACCCCAACCTAGACTCTTTCATCCCAAAGTTTTGGGGTGGGGGGGCAACTGTATTCTTCCCCCCAAAAGGTGGCTTTGTTCCTAATTAGTGTAGCGCCTTCTGAATGCTGCAGGCCCAGGCAGCCGCCTGCGTTGTGCCAGCCCTGCAAGGCTGGCCACCAGCTACTGCTGCTGCTATCACATTACTATCACTGTTACTATTATATCCTGCCTTTCCTCCAGGGAGCTCAAGGGGGTGTGCAAACACAGTTCTCCCCCTCCTGATTTTATCCTCACAACAAACCTGTAAGGTAGGTTAGGCTGAGAGGCAGTGACTGGCTCAGAGTCACCCAGCAATCTTCATGGCCGAGCAGGGATTTGAACCCTGGCCATCCAGGTCCCAATCCAGCACTCTAACCACTGCACCACAGGGGGACTTTGCTTGACTGAGAGCCAGTTTGGAGCAGCTCCTGGGCGAAGCAGCAGCAATTGTGAAACACAAGCATTTTTACCACACAGAGCGGCAGTCACATGTCAGGGCCACCAAGGAGCCGCCCGACACCTTCCGGGGCCCTGACCACAGCAGGGTGGGGGTCCAGCACTGCCACATTCGCAGTCAGCCTGCCCCAAATACACAAATGGTATCTCTCCCTGCAAATTTGCAGCTGAGATTCATCTGGCTGGGAGTTCAGCCCCCAATAGCCCCAGCCAGCCCAGGCCAATGGTCAGGGCAACAAGCCCTCCAGATGGCCCCCCAAGTCACTCATCTCTGAACTAGCCCTACCTCCGGCAGAGAAAGAGCTTGCCCCTCATTGCTTGCTCCTTGATCCATGTCTGCTGCTTTTAAAGATGTTTTTAAAGCTTTTTTTAAAAAGACTTTTTAAAGATGTTTTTAAAATATGTTTTTAAAGTCTGTTTTGAAGCTGTTTTAGAGTATTTTTAGTGCTTTTGTCTGCTGCCCTGGGCTCCTCCTTTTGGAAGGTGAGCTGGATATAAATTTAACATAAACAAATAAATAAGCAAACGAACGAACTAGACTGAAATCTGGACTTTCTGCATGTGAGGCAAGTGCTCTGATGCTGAGCTGGGCCTCCTCCTCACAAATTCACTGAGGCAGCTTGGCCTGGGGAAAACGAATCGAGTCCTCCCCATCCCTAGCGAGGGATGCGGGAGAAAGGAGTTCAGTTCATTCTCGTTCAGTTACGGCTTCCCCCAAAGAATCCTGGGAACTGTCGTCTGTGAAGGGTGCTGCTGAGAGTTGTTAGGAGACCCTTATTTCCCCCCCTTTCACAGAACTGCAATTCCCAGAGCGGTTTAAGACTCCGTCCCCCTTTCCCAAGGAACCCTGGGGATTGGGGGTCTGTCAAGGGAATAGGGGTCTCCTAATGGCTCTCAGCACCCTTCGCAAACTACAGTTCCCAGGATTCTTTGGGAGAAGCCACGACTGTTTATAGTGGAATAAAGGTCCTGGTGTGAATGTGGTCTTGTTGCAACATCTGTAGCAACACAGCAACCTGAATGCACCCATCCTTTGAAATGGGCACATCTTCAGATTTTGCGATGGAGTTGTCCAACCAAAAGAGGTTTTTTTTGGGGGGGGGGAAGCATCTCTTAGGGGAAAGCACAACGGTTAATGCATTGGCGAAGATAATGCCACAAAAATGTGCATATTTGGAGTAGGGATGGAAAGATCTGTCAATTTCACTTCAATTCTCATTTTGCCACTCTTAAATTCAGTTCTGCACATTTCTGCAGCAATCGGCAATTAAAAAAAAATCTTGTGAAAATTCCCCAGTGTTTTAGTGCAAATTTCTCATAATAAAAACATTCTTGTAGGCAGTTTTGACTCATGTACACATTTTTGCAAGCCATTTCTCATCATATAATGCATTCTTGTATGTTATTTTCAACCATGTATTCATTTTTATGCACACTTTCTACTAATATATGCATGTTTGTAAAGATTGTTTGGTTGGTGAACCGCATTGCAAGATTTGCAGAAGGGCGAATTTCAAAGGATGGCTGTGTTTCAGTTCCCACACTGCGAATTTGATCAATTCGGCTTGAGATGTGAACTGAATACATTTATTTATTTATTTATTTAATTCCATTTCTATACCGCCCATAGCAAGCTCTCTGGGTGGTGCACATCAAGTAAAAACACAGCAAATACAATTTAAAAACGATCTGGTCATCAGATTACAATTTAACTGTCTGTTAGAACATTAAGTACAAAATACTAAAATATTAAAAAAATGTTAAACAGATGTTAAAATGTTAAGATGCCTGGGCAAAGAGGAAGGTTTTCACCTGGCGCCGAAAGGATAGTAGTGTAGGCGCCAGGCGAACCTCGTCAGGAAGGGTGTTCCAAAGTTCAGGGGCCACCACCGAGAATTCTCCCCCACCCCTAATTAGGGGAAATGCAAACAATGATGTGTGCAAAATGTCCATGTGCATTTTAAAAAGTGTTGGCAATGTGGCAAACACAGTAAAGCTTGGAAGATTGAGAAACCAGCAGTGACAGACCCGACCTGCTGGCTGAGCGGGCGCGGCACCTGGAGACGTCTTCGTACCTGCCCTCTCGCCCTTGCCTTGCGTGCAGCCTGTGGCTAACCACATCCCATGCCCTTCCCGAATCCAAGCCCCTTGACCCCACTGCGGCTCTCTCCCCCTTCCTGTCCCTGCGGCGCAACCCTCTGGCTTCCGCAGAGTCAGACGGCGCTAAACCGCTGCCGTGGCACTTTCAGAAGCACACTCATTATTAGCTTGTTTTCTTCCTCAATCCAGAGTGGAAAATTTGTAAACCGCAACCCCACATCAACCCCTCTGAAGTTTTTTCCGCTGCCTTTGCTCAGCTCCTCCTTGACCCACTCCAGTGCCTCACTGTAACTTCAAAGTGACCCGTTTTCAACCCTTTTATGACCGGCTTACGGCTTCATCACTTAATATACCAAATTGGTACAACAGGGGTTCTTTAGTCCCCTCCCCAGGATGGAAGCTACAAGTCGGACGAGGCGTTTCAACCTATGGGGGAGAGAAGATGGAAGGGTTCTTCAGAGACGGCTCCAGCCATCTTGCAGTTTTTGTAAGGACTGCAAATTATTTATTTATTATTCAATTTATGTCCTGCCCTTCTTCCCCAAAGGAGACCCAATGGTTTTTCCTTTAAAAAACATATACCTCCCCCTTTCAGGGTAAACCCAGGTGAAACCCGGCCTCTTAGGAAGAGCTATTTGCTCGATTTATTTATTTATTTATTGCATTTATATACCGCCGCATAGCCGAAGCTCTCTAGGCGGTTTACAACAATTAAAAACATTAAAAACAAGTATACAAATGTAAGCCGTACCAAATTAAAACCCATAAAAACTGACAGGCAAGTTAAAAACACATGCTATTCAAATGCTGTTAAAAAATGCCTGGGAGAAGAATGCCTGGCGTCGAAAAGATAACAGTGTTGGCACCAGGCACACCTCATCAGGAAGATCATTCCATAATTTGGGGGCCACCACTGAGAAGGCCCTCTCCCTTGTTGCCAGCCTCTGAGCTTCCCTCGGAGGAGGCATCCGGAGGAGGGCCTTGGATGTTGAGCGTAGTGTACGGGTGGGTTCATGTCGGGAGAGGCGTTCCATCAGGTATTGTGGTCCCAAGCCGTGTAAGGCTTTATAGGTTAAAACCAGCACCTTGAATCGGGCTCGGAAACATACAGGCAGCCAGTGCAAGTGGGCCAGCAGGGCTCAACACACTTTGGGATTATATTAGGCAGAAAAACGGTCTCCTGCATCTGTTCGATTTATGTTTCATTCAGGGAAATGTGCATCAGTATTTTAAAAATGGACGCAAAACAAATTCATCTGGCCAACCTGGCAACTAAATGTTACACAGCCCTTCTGTTATGTCACTGAGCAAAGGCCATGATAGCCCCCCTCCCCTTTTATCCTCAAAACAACCCTGTGCGGTAGGCAGTGGTGCAGCTAGGGCTGGACTTCGAGGCGAAACTGCCGGGCCCCACAACTGATGTACTAATGTGAGAAAAGGGGTTTCAATCCCAAGATGCACCAATTTGGAAAAGGCTAGAACAGCAGGCAAGCCCTGAGGGGCAGAGGGGGCAAAAACTCCTTCTGCCATCATCATGAAGGCTGCTTTGAAGAGAAACACTGCTGAAGTGTTTAGTTTATTTTGGCCCTTGGCAGAATTTGGGTTTTAGCTATGTTTTTAAAACCTTGTTTCAGAAGGATTCCATGCAGCTTGCGTTGATTTTTCTGGGTTTTTTATTCTAACCTTTTCTGTATACTGTGAATGCAGGGATAGAACAGCTTTCTCAACACGGGGGCCATATTCCCTTCTAGGAAACCTGTCAGGGGCCAAAGGCAAAAGTGGGCAGAGCAATGAAGGGAATGTTACCTTTGTACAATATTCTCAACACACACGAACACCTCTCTGTCCTCCACCCAGGCTAACAAAAGGCATTCTCCGAGTTCAAGGACACTCTCTAGCCAGGCAAAAGCACTTGGGATGTGACAGAGGGGTGTGGCCTAGAGAAAGTCCCAAGGGCCAGATATGGAGGTCTGGAGGGCCGCATTCAGTCCATGGTCCTGAGGTTCCCCCACCTGTGTTATTGTTTGAAAAAACTGTCAGACACCCAGAGGAAGTGGTCCATGTGGGGTTAATAACTGTTGGGTGAATAAATCATATCAATACTAAACATCGGCACACGAACACATGCGGGCATCTGCCACTTCTTTGCAATCATGAGTCACCCACCCACAAATTATAAAACAATCCAAACACATGCCCTGACTTTCCAGCTGGGGGGGGGGGGGAGAGAGAAATTTGGTTCAGTTCACATTTTAATGTCAATGTTTAAAACAATACTTGAACGGAAATACAGCCACCCTCCCAGAATGTGCACTTATCCAAATATTGTGGTGCAGGCCTCCAGGCCAAAAAAAAGAAAAAAGCAAGTAAAAATGTGCATATTGGGGGAAAGTGTGCATACAATGCGTACATCAGTGGAAACGTACTATTATGGCAAATGGCTTGCAAATATGTGCATATTCGGGGGAGATGTGTAGTAAAAATGCTGGTGAACTTTCACAAGGACTGTTTTGTTTTAATGCAAGCTGCTGGGGGGGAATAAGATGAACTGAACTCAAGACTGGAAAATCGAAATTGAGCGATTTGTCCATCCCTCCTTCCAGCCCCACCAAAAATAGCTCCCTTCCTTAAGACAACACACACACCCGGCCCCAGGCACTTCTCCTTTCCACTAACCCCTCCAACCCACACCATCCTCCCCCTGCAACATTTCCCCACACGCGCCCCTCCCCTCCGACACTTCCACACATTCACTTTCCCCTTGCAAACACACCGCCTGTGCAGCTTCCTCCTCCACAATACACCCCCAACCCAAGAAATCCGCACAGAGGTTCTCTTTGTACTCTAACTTCCCCTTTGCATGTAAACACCAAATCCTTAGCATGTACCCTTTTTATACAGCCGTAGCACATGCACAAAAATAAACCATCATGCTTTCTGATTTCTTCCTCTTACATCTTCTCACAACAGTCCTATAAGGCAGGTTCGCATCACTATATCTTTGGCACCCCCTATTTTCCAGAAGCACCCTTGGGCTTCCATCCTCCCCAAGCACAGTGTGCAACATGACCCCGTGCATGGTGGCTGCCATCCTACGCACAGTGATCATAGGGGCTTCTCAGCATTTTATTGTGACATTTGGGGCTGCTCATAGTTGGGCATTTTTCACAGCACCCCACAATGACACCATCCTCATCAAAATGGTTATTCCCTTCTTCCCTCATTTAATCTGATTACCATCCCAGCGTTGTTTTATTTATCAGATTTTCCACAGAAACAGGGAAATCCGGGTTACATGGGAAAATAATATGAGACAGCATTTTGATGAGGGCAATGTTGTATAGAGGCTATGCAACACTTGCATGCGTGGGCAGTGCTGAGGCCGCAATAAAGAGCCGTTGGAGAACGCCCACAGACGCATGTGCCTGTATGTTCAATGTGCACAAGAGTGCAGCCTCCATCTTAGTAAACATATTCTGGAACGCATGCCTCAGCCACATTAGGAATGAGCAAGACATTCAATTCAGTTCGCATTTCAGGCATTCGCACTTCCAAAAAATAAGAGAACGAAAAACAGAGCCATCCTCCGAAATTTGCACTTAGTTGAATTTTGCAATGCAGTTCACCAACCACACAGTATTTACAAAAATGCATATATTAAAGCGTGCATAAAAATGAATATATTCGTGAAAATGACATACAAGAATGCATTATGTTAGGAGAAACTGCTTGCAGAAATGTGTAAATTCGTCAAAAGTGCTTACGAAAATGTGTAGATTGGGAGAAATTTGCATTTTCATGAGGATTTTTTTAAAAATCACAAATTGCTGCAGAAATGTGGAGAACTGAATTTAAGATGAAAAATGAGAACCAGAGAGAACCAGAACTGAGGTTGTTCCAACCCTAAATTGCATCCACTCACATCCACCAGGCAGTGTGGCGCCAGTGGTTAGGGTGTCGGACTAGAACCGGGGAGCCCAATGTTCGAATCCTCACTCGGCCATGAACCTGACTAGGTGGCCTTGAGCCAGGCATAGTCAGACTACCTTACAGGACTATGGAGAAGCTGAAATGAGGAGAAAGAGAGCTGTGTCCGCCACCCTCATGGAAGAAAGTTTGGATATAAATGCAATTACATCTCCTGCTATATATATTTTGAAAAGTCATTTGTTCTCTGTGCTTTTATACACCTTTGAAGTTACCGTAATCAAATTTCGCTTGATGGTTCTTGAGATCGAGGAGCACGATCTTTTGGTCTATGCTTCAGAGACAACTGGACACCATTTTGAATCAAGATGGCAGACTGCACCTTTCAAAACTGCACTGATTTTAACCACTGATTTCAAAACTATACCGATTTTTTTGGTTTCTTAGAATTCCCAAGCAATGCCAGCTACGAGGCTGCTAGCAAATAAATATCTTCCCTCTCTCCACCTCTCCCTACTTTTCCCACCTGAGGCACAAGCCAACCCTTTTTGCCAGTTTATATTTTTTTTATGCTGCAATCCAAAGCAACTTGCCCATGACCTAATATCAAAGATCTGGCATGAGAATGATGCAAGATTTCAGCTCAGGTCTGCCAGGTAAACACACTGCTCAGTCAATTAAATGTAATTCCTTCCACGCTGTCCTTTCTCCAAGGACGCCTGCCCTCCAGGACCCCACATGTGGGTACCATTTACACCAGACCAGACCAACTACTGTGCCTGGCAGTTTCATGCTCACAAGCACTAAATGTAAACTAGAATCCTTTCTGCCTCCTGGGTGGGTGGGGAGCCGTCCTTCATCTGCCATCAAGGCCACCCTCTCTTTCAGCCCCCACGTGCAACCATAAGAAAGCTCCATGGTATGGAAATGCCTTTAATCTGACATTCAACACCCTTCTTGCCAATTTGGACCCTTGGTCCACTAGCTCAATATTGTCTGCACTGACTGGCAGCGGCTCCCTGGGATTTCAGGCAAGGCGTCCCTCTGTGGGCATCTGCAAGAATCATTCTGGAGGAGAGGGGGGCAAAGTAAAACACTTTAAAGGGGAAAGAGCAGGCTCCTTTCTCACAAAAACATGGAGAAGAATAGTGTCTGACTGCCTGTACGTTTTGCCTTATTTCTGAGGTTCAAAAAATTCTAGAAATGTACCCTTTTTTAAAAAAAGAAAGAAAGCTGGTAATTTGGGAGGCTTTTTTTGGCTTGTCCCCTCTGTTCTCTCCCAGCCCCACCTGAAGATGCTGAACCAGGCACTTTATGCATGCAAAACAGATCCTCTACCCACTGAGCTGCAGGCCTGCCTTCAGACTCTAACCCTCTGCTCTCCTTCTGTTGCCATCACGGCAGAGATCTGCTTGACGCTTATGTCGACGGTTAAAAACGCCACTCACACCGATGATGGTGCAATATGTATCTGGGTTGCTTCCAGAGACCCTATTTATTGAGCATCAATCCTGAATTGTTGGCAGAGAGGTTAGGCCACGTCGATTGCCGTATGTTTCCCCATCATTTTCCTTTCTGCAAAAAAGTCCATGTTTGTTTGCATGTGTAACCAAGTTTGTTGCACAAGAACTGCAAATCCCCTTTGATTCCGCCAAGTGAATTGGCAGGGATGCCACTGAATCCCACTCGCCAACGTGTAGAAGCAGCCCTTGTTTTGCGTGTCTGGGGGGGGGGGAGGAATAGCCAGTTCACCCAATCCACATCATAGGACTTGTGGGGGCACGGCAGGAAAGTCAAAAAGGCAAGCAAAGGCTCCCCCTCACCTCTCGGTGCTGCCACTTTGCATAAACACCAGAGAGATTTCACAGCACAGCATCGCCCAAGCAAGATTGCGCCAGGCACTGGATGGCCATTTAAGCAGCTGCCTCCCAAGTTTCCATCCCGGTCAGGTGCTGGCTGAATTCTATCCTTGCATCAGCCAAGATCTTTAAAAAAGAGTATGCAAACTCTTGGCTTTATAAATAGGGACAGGAGATACGTGTGTAGGGGGACGCACACATTAATATCTTCACCCAGAAATTCGGCTAAGGCCACGCAGCGGAGATCAGGGTATGTAGATGAGTTTGGCACACATTCAAAATAGGGGCCTGGGCAACATCTGTGTCCCTCCAGATGTCTTTGGAGCCCAACTCCCATCAGACCAAGCACCAGTAGCCAGCATGGCCAATGGTCAGGGATGATGCAAGTTAGAGTGTAGGAACATGTGGACTTGCAGGCCCCAATTTTCTTGGTCCTGGGGGGAGGCACGTTTGGAACTCTGATAAACCATTGTGGGCACCAAACACACACACCTCCACTTTACAGAAGAAAAAGTAGCAATGCTCAAAACCACCACCCAAGCCAGGCAAAACGCCTGTGCACCCACACAAATCAAACGCAGACAAAAGAAGCCACACAGAGAGAGCAAACAAAATGCAGAAACCCCCGCAAAGCTGATTGTAAAAAAATTAGGAGGGGTGGGGGGCCTAGGTGGACGCCAAGGGGGAGGTTGAGGTCATAATGTTGCCCACAGACACCAGATTGAGGACCCCAGAATTGGAGGGCCACAGGCTGATCACCCCAATTTAGAAACTGCAGAAATGCAAAAGCACCACATTTGCGCATTCGAGAAGCAGCGCCCCCACTCTGGAATGCACACCCACCCACACACTCAAAGAGGACCGTCTGGCACCAACATTACAATCTGTCTGGTACCCGGTTAAGGCCTCCCTATCACCTTCCACTCTTCCACTTTGCGTCCAACGCTTACCCTTGTTGTTTGTCGCTATGTTTATCTGTTGGCTTTCCTACTGCATTTATCACATGGTGTGTGAGTAGTTACTCATGCATCTTTTGACCAACAGCACTAAAGAAATGATTTTAAATAAAAATAAAATCCCCAGGAGCTCATAAGATAGCACAGCTGAGATGTTGACTCAGATCCTCTTAATTAATTGCCCTGCTAGCTCCAGCACAGGCCGACTTTCTCCAAAGACCTGGAAGACATGGGTTCAGATCCTTATTCACTTCCTCTCTGCCTAACCTGCCTCACAGGGTCGTTGTGGAGATAAAACGAATGTCACCTTGAGCTCCTTACATTTACATTCTTACATTTAATGTAAGAAATAAATATATAGATAAATAAAAAGAAATAAATAAATGTAAGAAATAAATAAAATACATTTGACAGGAAGCGGGGGAAACGGCTGAGCCAGCTGTCCGCCCTCACCTTCCAGTCCTTGATCTCTCACAGTGTTGCAAAGCATGCTCTTCTCAGAAAGGGTTGCCAACTTTTCAACGGCCCTCTGCTTCTGCATCTTTCAGAAAGGCCTGCTGGGCAGTAATCAAGAAGGGAAGCTTTTCACGGTTAGGCAAAGCGTGGCAGCCAGCTCAGGTGGCCGATGCTGGGGAAGGGGGGTGGGCAATGGAGGTGAGGTGTTGGAGAGCCACGCAGCGTGGCCCACATACCCTTCAGCTAGCCCTCCTGCCTTCAGGCGCAGTGGAGGAGACTGGCAGTGTTGAAGTAAGGTTCAACTGCCAGGTGAGTCTACTTCTGTGCATGCAATTGGATGGGGGGGCAGGGACGCCATCCTTTGCCTCAGGCAGCCAAAGTGCCTTGGGCCAGCCCTGCACATCAAGGACCATGAACTGAGCAGCCGAGTAAGGCTGGAGAAAGCATGGCAGTTGCAGCTGCCCCTTGCTTAAGGTGCTCCTTCAGTGACAGGCACCTGAGATGGCAGTTGCCCCCTGGCAATGGCCTGTGGGTCTCGACTGCCATGGAGTCCAGAGAGCCACCTCCAGGGGCATCTAGGGATGGAAAGATCTGTCCGTTGCGCTTCTCTCAGTTTCTCACGTTGCCTGTCTTCAATTCAGTTCTCCACACTTCTGCAGTAACTTGAGATTTTTTTAAAAAATCCTCATCAAAATTCTCCAGCATTTTAGCGTGAATTTCTTCCAATAAACACATTTTCGTAGGGAGTTTTGACTCATGTACACATTTTTTGCAAGCCATCCCTCAACATATAATGCATTTTTGCACGTTATTTTCACCCATATATTCATTTTCATGCACACTTTTCTCTCACATGCGCATTTTTGCAAACACTGCTTGGTAGGAAAACGGCATCACAAAATTCAAATAAGTGCGAATTTCGAAGGACGGCTGTGTTTCAGATCTCGCATCGTTTTAGAAAGTGCAGATTTGATAGATTCAGCTTGAAACGCGAACTGAATCGGATTCCTCACCCATCCCTAAAGGAAACTATCGCACTCTGGCGCCCAGTGCCCAGGCGGCAGCAGGGAAGGACAAGCGCCTTTCTTGGGGTGGGACGCTGAGTGAGCAAGTGCAGCTGCAGGGAATGGAGGGATGCACAACTTGTCACACAAGGGTAGGGTAAGCAAAGCCACACTGCTCCAAATTTGCCACACAACTCTGGGCACTTTGTTGGTATCTCTGGCCAACCACCCTATTCAGCATCACCACCTGTCTGACGTGCAACTCTCCCTCTGGGCTTTAGAGGGTTGGGGGCACAAGGCTCAAGTCTAGACATGAAGAGTGCTCCTGGACACATGCAGAGTGCCTTTCCTTCCTGCCCCCACCACCAGCCCCTCTGGGATTAGACAGCAAGGATGTCCAGACAGCAAGGAGCTGACTGCAAGCAAGGAGAGGCGCCTTCCGCTCCCACCCGCAGTGCGCATTTGATCCTCTGTCTCCTACCTGCAGCAGAAGTCCAGCAGCAGTCTGTCACCATCCCCAGGGTGCTCTGCCGTGGTCCTGCCATGGGGACGTCTCCATACAGCTCAGGTTCCTCTACTTTCCTCTCTGGGCTTGGTTCCTCATTCCCTCGGCCCTTTGATTGGCAGGCAGGAGGCCAAAGAGCCTCTGCTGGCTGGCTGGCTGGGGACAGAGCTGGTGACCTTGCCCCCACCCCATTGCAACAGCCCTCTGTGTGTGGGGCTGGGCCAGCTCCTTCCTTGGACCTCCTCCCTCAACACAAGCCAAGCAGCCTCTCAGAGCATCTGGAGGCAGAAAGGGGGCATTTCGGAGACATTTTTAGCCTTCCAGGGGACGGGCATTTTGGAATTAGTCCAACATGTCGTGTCTAGAAGGAGACAAGGCTGAGAGACAAACTTGCCACAGGGCCACAGTCCCTAAAATCCCAGCTGTGTAGGATCAAGTGGTGGTGGTCACTGGGTGATGAGTAAAAGGCACTTTGCACATGCTCAGAGAAGGGGTGGCAGAGAAATTTGATACGGTTCGCATTTGAAGGCAAGCCTACCTGATTTGCACTTTCTGAAACAGAACAAGAATGGGAACGCAGCCATACGTCAACATTCACACTTACTTGAATTCTGCAGTGCAATTCTCCAGCCAAGTAACGTGTACAAAAAGGCACATGATGGGGTAAGGTGGGCATAAGGATGCATGTATTAGTGAAAATAATGTTAAAATGTGTTATATTAGGGGAAATTGCATATAGGTAAAGGTGACCCCACACTTATAGTGTGAGTCGTTTCCGACTCTTAGGGTGACGTCTAGCGACGTTTACTAGGCAGACCGTATATATGGGGTGGGATTGCCAGTTCCTTCCCCGGCCTTTCTTTACCCCCCAGCATATGCCGGGTACTCATTTTACCGAACACGGATGGATGGAAGGCTGAGTGGACCTCGACCCCTTTTATTCGACTTCCTCCTTCTGTTGGAATCGAACTCCGGCCGTGGGCAGAGCTTTCGGCTGTGTTACCGCCGCTTACCACTCTGCGCCACATATAAATATGTGTATATTAGGAGAAATGTGGACTAAAATACTCAGGAATTTTCACGCAGACTTGAAAAAAAATCACAAATGTGTGGAAATGCAGAGAGCTGCACTTCAGTCTGGAACATGAGAAACTGAGAGATTCACTTATCCCTAGCCAGATTCCCTCACCGCTAGCCACATGGCCATCTCAATTTGCTCTAAGCGAATTAAGGTGGCGGAGTGCCGAGGGTCTCAGAGGCATTGTGCTTTTGGAGCATGGCTCAGCCACTCTGTAAAGCAATGGTGCTTTTTAAAAAAAAAGGTTTAAAAGGGAGGGAGAAGCAGGGAATCCAGGGGCTGGTGCAAAAGACCTGGGGCTTGGGACACCCCCCCCAACAACATCCTCATTCTTCTCCTCTAGTCTAAAGAGCAGCTGGCTGGATCAGGAACAGCCACATCGAGACAAGGAAGAGTGACTTATGCACACACACAAACACACACACAGACCCCCCGGCCCCTCTTCAGGTCCCCAGCCCTCTCCTGCTCTGCAGCCCCCAGCTGCCCCGCCCCAGAAATTCCCTCTTTCTTGGGTAGAAGGCTTTTCTTCCTTTCTCAACTAGCCCCAAGTACGGTTTCATTTTCCTATAACTTAACAGCTCTGTTTTGGGGAACTGCTGCAAGGCGTGGGCGCCTCCTTCCTCCCATCTTTTCCTCTGCCACTCTGGTTTACACACAGATGTCCCTGTTCCTCTGCCACTGACTGCTGGACATCTCCAGGTCCCCCCTCTGAGGGAGGCTCGGAGGGCAGTCACAAGGGAGAGGGCCTTCTGCATGGTGGCTCCCTGTCTGTGGAGGGCATTCCCCAGTGAGGTCTGCCTGGCACCTTCACTGACATCTTTTCAGCAGCAGGGAAAGGCTTATATTTTCTCCCAGGCATTTGATAGACTCAGATGACGTTTGTGTTAGGGGGCTGCCAAAGCTTCCCATGGCTGTTATGGGGGTGGGGGGTTGCGGTTGTGTTATTTTGTTTTTGTGGCATGATATAGTTACTTTTGTTCTTAACAATGTTGTCAAGTAACAAGCGGCTAACAAACCCAATAAATATATCATTCTTTAAGTCACAGCCCAACACAAAACTTTTTAAACAGCACATCAGCACTATAAACTGAAAATACGTCGCGCTTTCTGTATTCCTGTTTCAGACCCTTGTTCGCAGCTGGGGTTGTCAGAGAATTTCCGACAGAAACTAAAACAGGAGCCAAAATTGCCAGCGTTCGCTTATTTGTCCCATGTCCAGAACACAATATGATCCAGCAAATACAGTCAGTATCCGCCGTCCTCGTTTTCAGTCGGCAACCGATACGCAACCGATAACTCCGCCCCATTGTGTTTCCTTTGCATTGAAATGAATGGGGTGGATGTTATTAATTACGAAAATGTCGATTACGTAAAATCCCACCACAACAGACAATGAAATTAGCAATGTCATTTTTTGTCAGAAGCCAAGCCACAGCAGAATGGAAACAGTGCAGATTGCGATGAACACGGCTCAGAATGGAAATCCACGCCATGGAATGCCCTGCAGTGCAGCCCACTCTTAATGTACTTACATGCAGACTGGTGGCTGCACATTTAAGCAATCAAAAGCTAATAATAATAATAATAATAATAATAATAATAGGCATGACATTTGATCAAAGTATTGCAGAGGCTCCTGTTTTGATGCGAACT
Organism: Rhineura floridana; assembly: GCF_030035675.1. NCBI lineage: Eukaryota > Metazoa > Chordata > Lepidosauria > Squamata > Rhineuridae > Rhineura > Rhineura floridana. The sequence goes on along the minus strand of NC_084500.1, from coordinate 860,869 downwards.
TAAGCTGTTTCAAACGGCTCAGCCTCACCAAGGTTGCACATCTTGTTCCGGAACCCAGCCTGTAGGGGGCTTGTTTTAGACCTCTTTTTCAATTCCACTTTCAAATAACCATGGAAGGCAACCTCAGAAGTCCTACAACAGGCCAGGCCTGGTCCCACTCTTAGCATTAATTTCTGATCTCTGAACAAGCTGAGCCCTACCAGATATCTCCATGAAATCGTCGAGATTCGGCTGCAACGGGGCCAAGTCTGGCTGGATCATGTCCGCGTTGCCCGTGTAGGCTGCAAGAGGGAAAAAGGCAGGCTTCAGGTCAGGGGAAGCACATCGCAATGCTCCTCTCTCCCAATCGGGCCCGTCACAACTCGCACTCAGAGCAGAAGCTGATACGACCCACCTTCACTTTGGCTCAGCTTCTCCCAGGGTTCTACAAATAAATTTCCTTCTTTGTTGAGGCTCCCTAAATATTATAACGGACAATGAAGGGGCGCCCAAGCCGAGAGTCAGAAGCGCTGAGCTCCCTGCCAGTGAAGAGAAGGATGGCTGGATCAGACCAAGAGCGGCTGGCCAGACTCCCTCAGAGTTGCCTCTCTCGAAGGTGAGCAAGTGATGGTCATGCCAGATAGTCAGAGGTAGACTTCCTCTGCCCATGGAAGCTGTGATGGTGAACATCCATCATAAGAGCTGCCTTTGCCAGACAGATCCGAGGTCCATCTTGCCCTGCCATTCTGTTTCCAAGAGCAGCCACTGGGGGTTCAGTAGCAGGGCCTGGTGGAGATGGATGTGTCTCCAGCGCCTGGTGTCAATGTGCATTCATACCCAACCTCATACCTGCTGGGAGTAAAGCACTGACAGAGGTTACAAGTGACCTGAACCATTGAAGTGGGTATACATGTGACAGACAGAAAGGCAATCTATTCTTCCCTCTTCCGATTCCTCCTCTAAAGTGTTTGTTGTTTTTTCAGGCTTTGCTCCTCCCCCTCCTCCCTTCTCTTCCTCTCTTTGTTCTCGGCTAGTCAGTCATCTGAGCAGAAGCCGCATGGCTGCTTCAGCATGGATGACTTTACCTTTTTCTAGGAAGAAACCTCGAGTGTATTTTTTCTGTCAATTACCAGTCTTAACAGACCAGTTATTTCTGCTCCCCACTGACAGTCACACACACACACAAACTCTAACAGTGCTACAGTCTGAAGCCTTAAGACTTTTGTCTGCACTCAAGCTGCTACGGTTGGGGTCTCTTTGTTTTCGTTTTTAGATGAAGTGCCACCTGCTTGTTCTCCCTCCCTGCCCCTCTCTCTCTCTCCCCCTGGTAGGCAGGGGCTGGGAACGCCCCATGCCTGCAACCCTGCAGAGCTGCTGTCAGTCAGCACAAGCAGGACTAGGCTGCATGGGCCACTGGTCTGGCTCAGCATAATTTAGAGCGGTGGCTCCCAAACTCCCCTCCCCCCCAGTGGACCACTTAAAACTTGCTGGTGGTTTTGGTGGACCACTTCATGACTTTCCTGCCACTGCAACGCGCAGCGCTCTTTTAAGTGCATCTTTATTGCTTCCTTTATTTGTTACAGTTTATTGTCTTGTCTTGATATTTGCGTGCCATAAAATTTAAACTGTAATGCCAGAACACAAAACAAAAGGAGCAATTAAAACACAATTTTAAAAAGCGATGTGGATATTTAATGTGGACAGACACGCCGTGGATGCCTGAATGAATCTCGTGGACACGACGAGTGTCGGAACCCCAGATTTAGAACCTGCTCCGTTTAGTGCTTCCACCTCCCCCGTGCTGAAGAGGCAGCCCCATAAAGTGACACACGGCATCTTCATTGCGCCAGTGTCTGGGGCATGACCCCAAGGATCAGGCGCCATCGAGCCTCGCCTGTGACCTTCCCGGAGGCACTGGGTGTGCCACGGCCGGAAGACAAGATGCGGAGCGAGATGGAGCAATGGTTTGGCATCTGCATGTCAGCACAACCCTGTCCGGATGCCCCAAAGGTGACCAGGGTGCCCGCTATCAAGATTACTTTCTTCCGGGGATGGCTGAGGAGGGCAGCTGGCCTGGGTCATGGTGAAGAGGGTGTCAGAGATGTCCGACAAGAAGCTGTCCATATCAAAAAGTGGGGACCCCCCGGCCTCTTCTTCCTTGTCCCTCAGCAGCATTGGAACCATGTTGGAGAAGAGCTGGTCGCACCAGTTCTCTGGCGACCTGCAAGCCCCGCCATCCTGAACAGGAGAAGGCGAGGGTTACAGAGGGATCCACCAATCATGACAAATGGCCCAGGTGGGTCCCCAAACCCAATCCAGCAAGCCTGGCTGGTGAAAGTCCCTCTTTTCTTACTCACTGGTTTGGGGCTGAAGCTCTCTTCATCCTGGCTGAACCTGCGGAGCTGCAAGAGAAATGACGCTTTAGTTCGGGTTGTGTTCCCAGTGGGGGTCAGAAGCTCTGCGGGGGGGGGGCTCAGAGAGACAATGCAGAGCCAGAGTGTGGTAGGAAGAGAAGATCCAAGACATGCAAAAGAGCACAATGAGCTGCAGGGCTTCTTAAGCAGTGACTTAAGCAGAGACCCACCTCTTTCCAAATTAGAAAGCCCCCAACCTCTTTCGTATAGTTTCAGGTTGCCCCCAAGATTACAATGGAAAATAAAGGCCAGAGGGTGTGTGTGTGTGTTTGTATCTTTCCTCATCCCGCATGCTGAAGAGGCAACCCACTTTTCACCTGACATTTTGAAATCTCACCTGAAAAGAGACTTGCCTCTTCAGCTGGGGAGGGAAAACTCCAGGTGAATTACAAAAAAATGCAGCAGCTGAAATCATCTGGGAGCCTGTTAAACATCAACCGCTAGATGGTGCTGCTGTCCAACTTGGGTCTTGGAGCTGGCTTTTCCTGAATACCACTTACCATGAAAACCCAATTCGTAGGGTAGCCGTAAGTCGGGATCGCTTTAAGGCAGTCCATTTCCTTTTTTTCCCTTTTTTGCTGGGGGGGGGAGTGTGTCTCTTGAATCACCTGCTTGGGTCAACTGTGAATGCTGGTTGCATCAGGGAATATCCCTTTCTTGAAGTTGGGGGGGGGGCGGGAGAGAGACAGCAACCAGGCTAGAGTATACCAGACTAGGCTTGGCTGCCCTTCTCTGCACCCCCCCCAAAAAAAAACTAGGGATGGATCTGTCCATTTTGGCCTTCCCAGTTCCTCCTTTTTTCAGTCTGAAATTTGGTTATTTATTTATTACATGTATACCCCGCCTTTCTTTTCATGATGGAAACCCAAGGTGGCTTACGTATGGTTCCCAGGCGGTTTCCCATCCAGGCACTGACCAGACCTGACCCTGCTTAGCTTCAGGAAGGTGGTGGTCTCATGTGCCTGGGACCAATGGCAATGTTCTCCCTCCACTGTTGGAGGCAGGATGCTTCTGAAAATTTTCCTCCCTGCATGGCCCTGGTTAATCAGGACACACTCCCTTCCCCCATGGCCCCCATTTCTAGGACGAAGCCCTCCAGTGCTCCTGCCTGCCTTCCCATCTCAGACTTGTGGGGAGGAGGGAAGGGAGGGGGGCTGAGAAACCTGACCCTTTTTTTGTAGTAAATCCGCCACTTGTGATACTCCTTCATCACCACCTCAATGCGCCGCTTCCAGTATTTTCCTTCCAGCACAACAGCCTAAGGAAGAAGAGAAGAAACCAAGTGGGGAAAATAAAAGCTAAAGCGCCAGCTCCAAGGTCGAGGCGACCAGTCCAGGGCGGTCGCTCTGGTGCACTTATCGAGCATTCATCCTGATTTCTTTGCATGTACTTTGCAGGGAGGGGCTACACGACACCTCCTGTTGATCAATCGTTCGTTCGTTCGATTCGTTTGAGGGGAAGTGACATGACACTCTGTCAAACGACCTCACATTTTCCAGGGGATTTCCCAATTGCTTTCCTGACCACAAAAAGTTGGAGGGGCGGTGGTTGGGGGGGAAGGGGTAGTGGGCTCGTTGCACAAGAGGGCCACATCTGCTGTGTTTGCTGGCCTGTGCTTGAATCCCACCCGCAAAACAGCGACAGCCTGGAAGTGGCCCATGCAAACTTCGGAGCTTGGATATTTTGATTCTGCAGTGTTCTGTCTGTCTATTTGTGCTTCTGAACTGGTAAGACAGCAATTTTAAAAAAGGAGAAAACGTGTTTGGGATGCTCACCTCTGGCTTCCGGTGGTCATCTGCCTCCGAGCCATCCAAGGGGGTGACAAACCCACAGACGGGGTTCTTCCGGCGTTCCACATCTGTGGCAGAGAATCCATCAGGGCAAAGGTCCAGATCCCTGCCCCCGGCAACATCCCTGCCTGGTTCTCCTTATAATTTCCTGAACCTTTTCCCACCTAGCAAAGACAGAGCCAGACTTTGTGCTTCTGAAGCGGGGGGAACCATGAGATCATCCAGCTCAGCCCCCCATCCCCTCCATCAGCAAAACTCTTCTGGGTGAGGATGTCTACCCTCTTCTCCAGACCCTGATTCTAACCCCGATTCTTCCCTGGCTGAGGCCCCCCATCCTATGCCTTTGAGAAATCCAACTCGAGGAGGCTCAGGTAGCCTCACTGGCTAGGAGTGCCTATTCCTAGCTATGGCTTCTTGGCCAGCTGCAGTTCCTCGATGGCTTGGCCACTGAACTCCGTGTCTAGGTAACCTCCAGGTTGGACAGCTTCCATGCACACTAGACGGGGCTGCCTTTGGAGACAATTTGGAAACTTCGGCTGGTCCAAAACGCAGCTGCCAGGTTACTGGCTGGGGTTCCATTTACGGTTTATATAACTCCTGTCTTAAAACAGCTACACTAGTTGCCAGCTTGTTTCCAGGCCCAATTTGACATGCTCACATTAGTGCTAAAAGCTCTAAATGGCTTTGCTCTGCCTCCACAATCAGAGACAGTATACTTCCAAGTACTAGTTGCTGGAAACCGCAGGAGGGGGGAGTTGTTTGTTATTTTAAAAATATATAATGAAATAGGAACTAAGTTTCATGGTCCTATTTCTTAGCAGAGATATAAAAGCTAGCAGCAGAGTGAGAATATAAACCAGCCTGCAGGTACATGGGGTATTTCCCAAATATCCCTTAAAGGGAACATCTCCCTTTTACAAGGGAACATGCAAGTTCTTGGAACGAGTGGTCGCTGGCCAGCTCCAGGTGCTATTGGATGAAACCGATTATCTAGATCCATTTCAATCGGGTTTTAGGCCCGGTTTCAGTACTGAGACAGCCTTGGTCGCCCTGTATGATGACCTATGTCGGGAGAGGGACGGAGGGAGTGTTACTCTGTTGATTCTCCTTGATCTCTCAGCGGCTTTTGATACCATCGACCATGGTATCCTTCTGGAGAGGCTTGCGGAATTGGGAGTTGGGGGCACAGCTTGGCAGTGGTTCCGCTCCTACTTGGCGGGTCGTCTCCAGAAGGTAGTGCTTGGGGAACATTGCTCGACACCGTGGGCTCTCCAATGTGGAGTCCCGCAGGCGTCGGTTTTGTCTCCCATGCTTTTTAACATCTACATGAAGCCGCTGGGTGCGGTCATCAGGAGTTTTGGAGTGTGCTGCCATCAGTACGCTGATGACACGCAGCTCTACTTCTCCTTTTCATCCTCTTCAGGTGAGGCTGTCAATGTCCTGAACCGTTGCCTGGCTGTGATAATGGACTGGATGAGAGCTAATAAACTGAGGCTCAATCCAGACAAGACTGAGATGCTGTTGGTGGGGGGTTTCTCTGATCAGATGGTGGATATTTACCCTGTTCTGGACGGGGTTACACTCCCCCTGAAGGAGCGGATTCATAGTTTGGGAGTATTTTTAGATCCTTCCCTGTCACTCGAGGCTCAAGTAGCCTCGGTGGCATGGAATGCGTTCTACCAACTTCGATTGGTAGCCCAGCTACGTCCATATCTGGACAGGGAGGACCTCACCTCAGTGTCCATGCTCTGGTAACCTCTCGACTGGATTACTGCAATGCGCTCTACGTAGGGCTGCCTTTAAAGACGGTTCGGAAGCTACAGCTTGTGCAGAATGCGGCGGCCAGACTGATTACGTGGACCAGGCGGTCTGAACATATAACACCTGTTCTGGCCCGCCTGCACTGGCTACCAATATGTTTCCGGGCCAAATTTAAAGTGCTGGTTTTAACCTATAAAGCCTTATACGGTGCAGGACCACAATACCTGCTGGAACACCTCTCCCGATATGAACCTGCCTGTACACTACGTTCAACATCGAAGGCCCTCCTCCGAGTTCCGACTCATAGGGAAGCTCGGAGGATGGTAACAAGAACTAGGGCCTTCTCAGTGGTGGCCCCCAAACTGTGGAATAGTCTTCCTGATGAGGTGTGCTTGGCGCCGACGTTGTTATCTTTTCGGCGCCAAGTTAAAACCTTCCTCTTTTCTCAAGCATTTTAATTTTTTTAAGTATGTTTTAATTGATTTTAGATCTGTGGATTTTACTTAATGTGTTCCTCGCACTGAATCATAAGATTTTATTGTATATGTTTATATTTTCTTTGTTGTACACCGCCCAGAGAGCTATGCTAGTCGGGCGGTATAGAAATTCAACAAATAAAATAATATAATAAATAATAATTTACCTATTCCAAGAGGAGTTGCTCTTGAGCTCAGGTCCTGCTTGCGGGCTTCCCTTTGGGGCATCTGGTTGGCCACTATGAGAACAGGAGGCTGGCCTAGAAGGGCCCCCTTTGGCCGGATCTAGCTCTTCTTATGTTCTTAAATGATTTTGGCAGATATTCAGTGCTAGTTCTACTCAGAGTATTTATTTATATATCATTTATTTATCTATTTATGAAAACATTTGTATAGCGCTATTTCACTGAAAACATCAAAGCAGTTTACAACATGTTAAAAACAACCACCACAGAATAAAAAATATTAAAAATACAATAAAAACAAAGGCCAACCGTTGTGGAAAAAAAGCATTTTCTTAATTGCCTGCATAAGCCTGGCGGAACAGAGAGGCTTTCAGCAGGTGTTTAAAGGTTAAAACAGAAGGCGCCTTCTGGATCTCTGTTGGCAGAGCATCCCAGAGAACTGCACCCTTGACTCTGAAGGCTCGGTTTCATGTCAGTGTCAAATGAGCCTCGCCAACTCAGGGAATGACCAGAGCTGCTCTTGCAGATGATCTCAGTGATGGAGCTGGGACCTAAGTTGTTTAGGTTTTGTAAATCAATACCTGGAACCTGGCTCGGTAGCAGATGGGCAGCCAGTGCAGATGTTTTAAAAGTGGTATCACATGTTGTCAGCCATGTGCCCCCATCAGAAGTCTGGTCATTGCCTTTTTACCAGCTAGAGCTTCCGAACCAGGGCCAAGGGCAGCCCCACAAAGAGCGCATTGCAGTAATCCAGCCTCAAGGTTACCAATGCATGGACAACAGTGGTCAGGCTATCCCTGTACAGGAACTGCCATAGCTGACAAACCGAAGCTGGTAAAAGGCACTCCTAGCCACAGAGGCAGCTGGACAGAGGCAGCTGGACAGCCATCTGTCAGGAATGCTTTGATTTGGATTCCTCCATTGAGCAGGGGGTTGGACTTGATGGCCTTATAAGCCCCTTCCAACTCTACTATTCTATGATTCTATGACTTGGGCCTCTAGTGACAAAGATGAATCCAGGAATACCCCAAGGCTACAGACCTGGTCCTTCAGAGGGAGCGCAACCCCATCCAGAACAGGTAACATGCCTATCTCCCGGACATGGGAACCACCTACCCAAAGAACCTCTGTCTTCCCAGGATTCAAGCACAGTTTACTGGCCCTCATCCAGCCCACTACAGCATTCAGACCCCGATCCAGGGCGTTCACAGCCTCTCCTGATTCAGATGTTATGGAGAAATACACTTGCGTGTCGTCAGCATATTGCTGACACCTTGCTCCAAAACTCCTAATGGCCGCCTCCCAGCAGCTTCATGCAGACGTTGAATAGCACTGGGGAGAGAACTGTACCCTGCAGAACCACTGCAGCGCAAGTGGCAAGGGACTAAGGAACACTTGCCCAGGGCTACTCTCTGGATGCGGCCCTGAGCGGACCATTGAAATCAAGGCTGCAGAAATGGGTAAATGCAGAAAACAACTTAGCCAACTGTCAAGTCTGGGTGCAAGCTAAGTTCCTTCCAGCTCTGGTTGCCATCTGCACCCTGAACCCCGCACCCCAAGACTGTTCTCGGCCTTCATCTGCCAGGGACAAATCCAACCCTCCGCCTCCCCAGCCCCCAGACTCACACTGGATGTACCAGGCTCTCCAAATGGCGTTGTTGAGGCGGATCTTGTCTCGCCAAAGCAGCCGCAGCCCCTTGAAGTTCTTCCACTTTGGGGACACCAGTTTCCCACTGGAATGTCAAGCAGCAGACTATGAATTAGGGGGTGCCAGGGGGAAGATATAAAAGGTGAACAACATAAAAAACAATGTGGTGAGAGAGAGTTGAGACTTTAGGGCTAAGTTACAGAAAATACAGAGAAATCCAGACAATCTGTTCTTTGAGCATTCTTTGCAGGGAGATTAGATGACGCCTGCTATTTCATGAGCCTTCCTTCTGATTTGCGGTGAGGTTAGATGATGTTCCGTCAAAGCAAGTGTCATCCCACACTTTCCAATGCATTAAAAACAACAACACCCCGTTTGATACATAAGCATTAATTCAAGAAACAGTAACAGAACAGGTGCCAGAGGTCGGCGTGGTCGGGCATCTGCTCAGAGCCCACATCCCAGCAGAGCCAACCCCCACTGGACTTGCTGACCTTCTCCACCACTGCAACCTGCTTGCTCACCCACCTCTCACTCTGGCCCAGACAACAGCAATGCTGATGGTAGAGAAGTATCAGCAGATGCCACTGTCCGCCAGCTCATAGAATCATAGAATAGTAGAGTTGGAAGGGGCCTATAAGGCCATCAAGTCCAACCCTCTGCCCAATGCAGGAATTCAAATCAAAGCATCCCTGGCAGGTGGCTGTCCAGCTGCCTCTTGAAGGCCTCCAGTGTCGGAGAGCCCACCACCTCTCTAGGTAATTGGCTCCATTGTCATATGGCTCCCAAAGTTAGGAAGTTTTTCCTGATGTTCAGTCGAAATCTGGCTTCCTGCAACTTGAGCCCATTATTCCGTGTCCTGCACTCTGGGATGATCGAGAAGAGATCCCGGCCTCCTCTATGTGACAACCTTTCATGTACTTGCAGAGTGCTATCCTATCTCCCCTCAGTCTTCTCTTCTCCAGGCTAAACATGCCCAGTTCTTTCAGTCTCTCCTCATAGGGCTTGGTTTCTAGTCCCCTGATCTCAGTGGCTCTTTGACGGGAAAGCAAGCCAGGGGGTGGCAGTAATGTGGCAAAGGAGCGGCAGCAGTTGGCAACAAGGCAGCAAGGGGGTGGGTTTACTGAGGGAGGGGGATCGTGGAAGCATCTTGGCCAAGTTCCCCCACCCCAAATAAAGCCCTGCAGACGGCACTGGATGGAACATCTAGCTCAGATGATTTCTCCCCTCCTCCTGGTCCTGGTATCCAGGTTCCCAGGAAGTGGTGTTTGCTCGGCAGCTCACAGAAGGCCCTAATGGGATTGAGCACATTTCCACTCATCTGTGTGCAGCAGCAGAGTGAAGACTGAGAGACCCACACTCAAAGCAACCCCTCAACACCTCCCGGATGGGAAAGCAAGCAAACACCAGCTGGGGTGGAAAGCCCCGGAAGAGAGGCCAAGTGGGGTGGCAGGGAGAGGTGCACAATGAGAGAGAGTGGCAAAAGGGAGGCTGATGCATCATTGTGGAAAGGGGTGGCGGAAGGGGCAGGGAAAGCAGGATCTGGGCCCCCCACACACACACCCATGGCCATGAAGCCCCCCATTGGGAGACCTTTGGAGGGCCAGAGGTCACTTTCTAAGCCAAAGCTACCTTGCAGGACTGTTGTGAGGATGAAAGGGTGGGGGAAGGGAGTCTCACTTCGTGCTCTAAGAATCTCTGAGGAAAGAATAAAAATGTCATAGAGAAAGAAAATAACAGAAGGTAAGCATGGGGGACTTCAAGCAGAATTAAATTTAAATGAATTGTAAATTTTACTAAATAAATTGTTAAATGACCTTTTTCAGTTTACTGCTGTTTTAACAGTCTTTTTGAAGTTTTCAGTGACTTGTTTTTAACTGTGTTTGTGGATCATTTTAATGTCTCTTGTACGCTCACTTAGAGGTTCCTTACAATCAAGTGGCATATGCATTTTTTTAAATAAAAATAAATACATTGACAGCCTTGCCCTGCAGTTTATTTATTTATTAAATTTATATCCCGGCCTTCCTCCCAGAAGGAGCCCATCGTATGAAGCATTCACACTGTAGGACCAGTACAGTGCATATATATGTCATTTTTTAAGCAATATTGAATTCTGAATTCTCAGGACACCTCGCAAGAAGAGATAAAGCCACTTAAAACTGAACAGCAGTTTTAAAGAAGAGGGAAGCTGTGGCCTTCCCAAGCGCAGAGACCCCACCCGTGGCGTAGAGAGGTTGCAAGTAAGAGCTCTGACGCGGAAAACTCGCCACATGAGTCCCACAGGCAGAGGGCACATTTCTGACTATTTCATTATTTATTTGATTCATTTATATCCCAGGAGCTCGAGGTGGCATACCTGGTTCTCCTCCTCATTTAATCCCCACAACAACCCTGTGAGGGAGGCTTGGCTGAGAGAGGCAAGGCCCGAGCTTACCCAGGGAGCTTCATGGCTGAGGAAGGTTTGAACTCGTGGCTCTCTCTGGTTCCAGCCTAACATTCTAACCTGGCCTTGGTCAACCTGGTGCCCTCCAGATGCTTTGGACAGCAGACATCATCAGCTCCATGGGTTGGTGGATGTCCAAAACATCTGGAAGGCCCCAGGTTTCTCCACCCCCAAGAGTCAATGGTGACACTGAGAGAGGTGTCCAGTGCAGGTGCTCATTGCATGAATAATCTCTGATCACAGATGCTCACAATGAAAAAAGAAGCCCAAGAGACTAAGCACACCCAGTGTCTCTTCTTTATACCACCTTTTTAACACCCTAGCCTACCTCGCAGGGCTGTTGCGAGGATAAAATGGCGAGGGGGGATCCAGGTGGGATATAAATGTAAGAAATAAAAAATAGCAACAACTGTGACTCCCGGCGTGGGGGAAGAAACTGCCTTTCTCTGGCCTCAGTCCCTGCAATCTGCTGTAGAGAGGCAGTAACACTGTGCCAGCCTATTCAGCAGGACTATTGTAAGGACTGCCGAGATAACTGCAGCACTTTCAACAAGGTGCTGCTACATTAATTATCCTTCCTCAGCCAGGCAAAAAACACTCTGCACATGCTTTAAAGCTCTCTCTCATAATCACTTTTCCACACATTCGAGAGCTTAACAGGGTCTAGGAGCAAAACAAGCCATGCCTGCCATCAAAGCGCCTTAAGTCACACTTATTCAGGAGGCAGGCCACGTTCACTGTCATCATCTGGGAATTTGGACTCTTCCAGAGTAAACATTCTACCAGGGCCAAGCGGATGAGTCATTGCAGGGGGCGGGGGCGGCAGCAGCAGGGCGCCTTGCCTTGCCCATTGCCCCATGGGCCAAGGCTGCCCAACGGCCTAGAAGCGAAGGGTGCAGCAGACCAGACTCTCCCCTTGAAAGGGAACTGCACACATTGAGCCAGTGTGGTTATGCAGCAATGGTCAGATCACTGAACATGCCACTCTGGGACCACCGAGTGGCTGCTGGCAAGATCTGGTAGCAGGAGAGCTGGTCTGAAGCCTCACCTCTGCCACAGACTCGTTGTGGCTGGCCTTGGCAGGCTCCCCCCCTGCTCCAACCCACTGGGCCTCGGACGTGTCCTCTTTTTCCACTTGAAAGTTGGCGTCAGGATACACCCCATCTGCTTTGCAGTCCCAAAGCAGCACCTTGAGAGGGCCGAAGAGTCAGCCTTTTCCACCTGGGCTGGACAACGGACCAGCCTTTCCAAACGTGGTGCCCTCCAGCTGTCTGGGACATCATACAGCCGTGCAGGTTGGCTCTGATGGGAGTTGCCACCAGATTAGGGCTGTGGAAGGCTGGGGCGGAACTAGGGATGGGCAAGAAATTCAACTCACTTCACATTTCAAGGTGAAACTATCACATTCGCACTTTCCAAAGCTGTACTTCCTCTTGTTCCACTCCCTTCTGTTTTTCCCAGCATTATTGTCTTTTCTAGTGAATGTGTCTTCTCATGATGTATCCAACGTATGATAACCTCAGTTTCATCATTTTAGCTTCTAGTTTAGTTCTGGTTTAATTTGTTCTGACACCCAATTATTTGTCTGTTTCGCAGTCCATGGTATCCGCAAAGCTCTCCTCCAACACCATATTTCAAATATAAGACTCAAAATATAAAGAGCAACCCAGGCTCTTAAGCCACAGGGAAGAGGCCTCTGCGTTACAAGCCTCTGCCAAGCCCCCCTCCAAACCTGCAGTGAGCTCTTCCTTCTCGATGCAAAGGCAGTCACAAGAAGAGACCCACCCACTCTACCGCCAGATGTAGGGAGAGAGAACAATTCACAAGGCTGGTTTGTAAGTGCCCAAGCTGGAGATGCTATCAGGGGCTGAACCTGGGAACATCTGCATGCCAAGTAGGCGCTCTGCCAGTGAGTTGCGGCCCTCCCCCTCGGGAGGGAAATGTGTATTTTAATGAGATCTTGAGGCAATATGCAAACTGAATTCATGGTTATCCTAATTTTGCAGTGCACTTCTCCAAACACACAACATGTACAAACCAAAAAATGCATACGTTGGAGGAAAGCGTGGAGGACAAGGTATATATTCGTTCCAACAACATACAAGAATGCATTCCCTTAGGGAAAATTGCTGGGGGGAAATGTGTGTATTGGGAAAAATTCACACAAAAATGCTGACGAATGTTCCTAAGTATTTTTTAAATTAAAAAAATGGCAAATTGTTGCAGAAATGCCAAGAGCTGAATTTAATATTGGAGGGGGAAATGAGAACCTGAAAAGGTCATTTATCCATCCCTGTATCACCACACTTAAATGTTTGCTGAACGTCAACAGCCATCGTCACAACCTCTTGTGGGAATGAAAAGCCATTAAGTTAAATTATGCACCAAGTGAAATTGCTGGCCAGATCTGAGCAGCCCAAGTTTCACTGTTCCAACGGAGAGGGGATCATTCATGTTCCTTTTGTCCCTTCCCTCCCTGGGAGTTCTTAGAATGGCAAACAGCAAAAGCATAAAAGGGCTTGGGGTTTTTTTTCCTGCAGCTCAGTGTTTCTGCCAAAGCAAAACCCAAATGGCTGTTTGGGGAGCAGCCGGCTGAACACCGCCAGGGTCCTTCCAGGGTTTCTCCAGGCCAGACCTGCCTGCACTGGGACCGCCCCGCTGCTCAAAGTAAACAGGACTTGAGAACACCATGTCCAGAAAGTCAACAGCCTGGGGAAGACTGTGCATTGTCCTCGCTCCTCTCCCTGCAGGAGACAGGCCTGCAATAGCAACATCCGCTCAGTCGGCTGTTAACAGGGGAAAGCTTGATAAGCAAGTGTCTTGCTGGAGTTGGCCCCAGAACTAATGGTGCAATAGCTCTCCCCAGTCACCCTAGCAGGCAGCAACAACAGGCTAAGCCCCCTTTTAGAGACAAGGAAACGTCCCCTAGTCATGTTGCAAGGGTGGTGCCCGGCTGAAACCAGGCTTTCCTGGGCTGCAGGCAGAGGGTGGCTTTTTCAAGGAAAGAAGCAGAAGTGGCTGATTGCGATGCACTCATGCAGGTGCAGGCAACTTTTGGCCTTCCAGGTGTTGCTGAACTGCCACTCCCATCAGCCCCAGCAGGCGTGGCCATCAGGCTGATGGGAGTTGTAGTGCAGCACCATCTGCAGGGGGCAAAAGTTCTCCACACCTGTGCAAACCCCACTTTTGCCTCTGAGCAATACACTTCCAAAACCTGTCAAAACCGCTTTTGACACAGGAAAAATGGGACAACAGCAAAGGCCCCCAAATTTTAGCTGGCCTTCGTAGCCAGCTGTGGTCACACACCCTTCCTCCTCTGTTCCCGAGGCCTGAGGCACACCCAGAAGACTCTGGGGAGGAGAGAGGTCAGTCCCATGGTCTGTGTCAGGTTTTGTCCATTCCTGACGGCAGCCATCCCAACATCCTGTGGCCATGAGTTCCACTAGTTAACCAAGCCTTACTTGAAGAAGTCCTTTGGGGCTCCCAGAGGAATCTTACTGCCCCCTGCTGGAGACAGGACACCCGGCTAAATGGGCTCACCTAGATGGGCTCTTCTTCTGCAGACTGACTGCAGATAATACTGAAAATTTTGGGGGGAAGAGGGGTGGTGGACTCCAAGACAAGTTTGCTTGCAAGCCCAGAAATCCTTCCCCCGTCCCATCGCGGTAGCCTCCCCACAGACTTTGGCTCTGAAAAACAACCCATCCACCTTCTGCAGCCACTTAAAAGTTTTGTAGTCTGTACATCCTAATCTTTCCCCTAGTCTGGGCCGTGGGGAGTTTCAGAAAGAGAAAAATATGCAGAGAAAGTTCAAACTTGGTTGAAAGCACAAGGGGGGGGCAGGGCGAAACACTTTCACACAAAGGAGTTGCCAGATAACACGGTCATGTTGAGCTTTTTGTTTACTGAGACCCCAACTCTCCCCGACATCGAAGGACCTCTGAGGCCGCCCACCTTCACAGCAGTTCCCTCTCCTGGACGAAGCTGGCATCCCAACAGAACTGCCCTTGGCCTCAGAGATTTCTGAGCAAAGGCAGGCTGGTGGGTGGACTGGGGTGGGGCGGGGAGCACCCCCTGCTCACCCCCCAAAGTTGACAGGGACTCAGCCACAGCTGGCCACAGACTCACCTGTAGGCCAGGCTCATGCACTCAAAGAGCCGCGTGAGGGTGGGGTCGATGCTCGGAGAATCGCGGGCTTCTGCCTCAGACGGGTGGTGGCGCCGGCGCGGCATGGCATCGCTGTGCGGAGAGGACACCATGAAGTGCCCGCTGTGGATCACTTGGGGGCAGGCAGGGTGGCCCGGGCCGGGGCCAGGGCCACTGGGGACCGGGCTGTCAGAATCCGAATCGGAGTCGTCTGCTGGTCCCATCTGTGGTTCCAGGTAAAGCGCAGAAGGGCCTGCCTGGATCGCTGCCATGGAGGGCAGAGTAGGGGGCCCTGGCTGTCAAGGACAGTGCCAGGCTCCCCTCTGCAATCTCAGCTCGTGCCACATGGGCACACCTTGCAATGCCACACCTTTGTTAGCAGGTGGAGCCTGCCACTGCTGTGCCTCCCGCCTGCCAGGCAGGACCATTTATAGATCAGCCTGAAGGGCTCCGCCTCCTGGTAGTGGGTGGACACACACACACACACACACACAAAGTTGTGGAGGGGGGATTAACCCCTTGTGTGCTGGATGTGTTCAAGAGGACAGCTCCCCAGGGATGAGCCACTGGAACCTCCAGCAAAGTTTGCCAGCTTTTGTAGCCAGCTGTGCCTCTTAGGGGTGGCCTCTGGTCTTCTGCCATTACCAGGAGACAGCACGTGGCTCCTAAAGAAGATTCACCCGGTGGTTTCTGCGTGTGAAACAGTGAGAAAAGGCAGCAGAGGGCAACAGGGTTTCGTCTCAGTCAGGGGGCCATTTCCCCCCTTGCCTGCTCCTTCCGCAATCTCTCCTCTGTTGTTCATTGGGGGTGGGGGGGAAAGACACCCCTTCACACACAGAGAGCACTGCCAATGAGCTGGCCCAACAGCCATTGTTTGCGTTGGCTGAGATCCTGGGCAGGGGAGAAAACGATCAACTGTGTTTACCCAGCCTTTAATGCATCCCCTCTCCCAGCGTTCCCTGCAAGCAAACAGAGATTAAGAGACAAAAATAAGCAAGGTGATAGCAACCCGTGTGCAACACAGCATGAATCGACAGAAAAAGCTGTGCCCCACCTTCCCCTGGCCCTCGGAGAGGGGGAACAAAAAGCACAACAGGAAAAGCTAGCAAAGGCTTCCTCCACTCTTTGCCAGTCTGAAGGAAGGCCACAGATGGCGCATGAGCTTCCACGCCCACGGGGGGGGGGGATGATGGTTAGGATCCTAGGAGGACCAGATTGCAAGAGAAGTTTGTGAGTCTTCAGAAATGGGGATCCCAGAGGTCCACCTTAAAGGGCTGTGTTTTTTTTTTTTACAATAATTTTTATTCAAATTTTCATAAAACATACAAAACAAAATCATAAAACATTTAAAGACAAAAAACAAAACAAAACAAAAATGATTAAACAAAAAATAAAATGTTGACTTCCCATTTGTCACAGATCAAATCAGTTATAGGTCTACAATATATAACAATCCTGTCTCTTAAATTATATTATAAAATCACTTTCCTCCAGTAGTAATCTTAATTAATCATCAAATCTCATAAACATTACTTTATTCTTGCCACAAAAAGTCAAAGAGAGGTTTCAATTCTTTAAGAAATATATCTATCAATTTTTCTCCAAATAAACATGTCGATTAATCCATCTCGTTAATAATAATAATAATCTTATTGTCATAACCATAGTCCAAATAAACGTATCGATTAATCCATCTCATCAAAATCTGTTAGGTCCAATAATTTCAATAGCCATTATTCCATTATCCCTATTAATTCCATCTTCCATCTTCAATAGTCCTGTTAAGTCCAGTAATTTCAGTGTCCAATCTTCCATTATCAGTATTCCATAATAATCTTGCTGTCATAGCCATAGTCATATAATAAGAGTCTGATGGGAATTTCCTCTATCCCAAATATTTTCTTGCCATCAATTCTGAATAAGTTGCTGAAATATTGTTGTAAAGTCATATCTCTGTTCTTCTTTTTTACAGAATGCACTGGCTCATCTCTTGAGAGTTTTTCCATTGTCACATGGCTGCAGTTAATTCCATAGATTTTCTCTATATCAAGCTCCATCACATCATTCCAGTCCAGAAGATTATCCAAGCCATTGATAACTTTATCTCTAATATCTTCATTAATTTCTTCAAAGATAACGTTAAATTCCAAACAGTAGATTTTATTTCTAATATCCATAAACTCCAGATCTTTTTCCAATTCCACATTTGTTCCAATCTCCAGGGCTTGTATCTTCCCTTTATTTTTTCTTTTCTCATCTCTGATCTCATTCTCCTCTCTCACAGGATCCCCTATTTCTTTAAGCTCCTGCGTCATTTTGCTCAGTTCCATTTTCAGCTCCTTACTGCCCTGTCGCAGGGTTTGTTTCGTTATCTCAATCTCATCCATTACTTAAAGGGGTGTTTTTGACGGCAAACACAGTGCAGATTCTTAAGCACTTTGTACATAGAAATGTTTTCTGGGATTGCATCCTATCCTGGAATGTAGGAAGAGGAAAGCAGGAAGGAGTACTGAATAGCTCGAGCAAGCCCTGGCCGAAATGGCTCTGGGAACAGGCAGGGGTGGGAGGAGGGAGTCCCTGCTAGACCTCCAACTGTGACAAACAGCAAGGCCCTGGTTGGAAACACTTTTTAAAAAGAGTGTTTGTACTTAGTTCTTCAAGCAAAAAGGCTCCCAGACAACCCCCACCTGCAGGCTTGCAATTTGGAAGACATGACACAAAAGGAAAAGGGGGATGAGGAGGGATGAGGAAAAAAGCAATTCTCAGTTCTTAAAGTTAAAAAAAAGTATCATGATCTTGGAGACAGTTCAGGGAGAAGAGGAGCCTGCAGGGGCTGGTCCATCAACAGAAATGGCAGAACCACAAGACAAGGGGGTTGTGGACAGCAAGAGCACCCAGACACAAAGTAACAAGCCATAGGGAGACTAAGGCGAAGTCTCTAGCAGTATTGTTTACAGGAAGTGGCTGGTGGTGCTGCCTAGCAGTGGGATCTTGAGAGATCTGTGCTAGAGCTGGTGAGAGAACAAATAAAAATGAGGATCCTGACTGGAGGGACCTGACAGGAGGAGGTCTGAGGTGGGATCCTCACAGGGGGCAATAGCCCTTCCTTGCTGTTGGCTGTCCAGCAACTGGCAATCCACAGGGAGACTGCCTTGGCACCTGGAGGTTCCATCTAGCCATCCATGGCTGGCCCTCTCCCAGGATTTGTCACACAACCCCCTTGAAAAGCCATTGTGCGGGGCCAGCTGTTGTGGTGGCAAGCCCCGCAAACCCACTATGAGCCAAGCAGAGAAATGCTGTGTCATTTGGGGGTGGATGGCTAGGGCAGGGAGGGGGGTGTTGGTGGAGAAAAACAGATGGCAAGCGGAGGCACAAAGGAGAGTGCGGGGGGAGGGGGCAGTCCTTCCAAGCAGCTGCGGGGGTGTGAAAGTCAAAAGGGAGCTTCCTTTGTCAGGCAGGCGAAAGGCCTTGTCACCCTGACAAGGGCGGGCGCCAGAGGAGCCTTCCCTGACAGGCAGGGCACGCGCCGAGCTGCAGGCCTGTCATTACGGGTGGCGTTGCCATGACATCCCGTGGAAATGGACCCCCCAGCGAGGCCTGGGGGTTGCGTCAGCAGGACGCAAGACGCAGGCCTCGGCAAAAGGCCAGGCTTAAAAATACACTCCCTGGCACCAATGGGTGGGTGCCTTTCCCTGCCCCCCTCCAATGCCCTGGGCGTGGGTCTCCAGGGGGCGGTGATCAAATCAGACCAGCCTCCTGGGCCGCACAGCTCAGAGCCGGCTGGGGTCTCAAATGGGGCCTGCAAAAGGTTGGAGAAGGTAGAGCATTGGGTTGCAACTTTTGGCCCATGAGGCCGTTTGGGGCAAGCCACACACACCTACCCTACCATATGTGACTCCAGGTGTGTAGCAGGTAAGGGCAGGGCTGGGCCGGAAAAGGCTTTGCAGGCACAGCGGATTGCTGGGCGCGTGTGAATTGCAGCAGGGAACCCTTAGCAAAGCCCATGCAGAGAGCTCCTCACATGCCAAGCAGAGGACTTGCCAAGCCGGCTGGGCTCTATGCGCAGGGCTGCCCCAGTGCCTGGCAAGCCGCTGTGCAAGCCACTTTGCCTTAGGTGACGGCAGGGAGACAATCGGGTGCTCCCAAGTCCAGGGACAGCCCAATCATTTGCAAGCCACAGGTTTGGGGTTCCCGTGAAAAAGGGAAAGTGCCTGGGGATGATTTAGCAACTGAAAGTGCCAACTGAAGCATGTTTACTCAGAACTTAAGTGCCACCAAGCCCCACGAGACCATGATCACATTCACACCACAGATTACCCCACCATTACTCCACTTGAAACAATCATGGCTTTCCCCCAAAGACTCCAGGGAAGTGCAGATTGTGAAGGGGGCTGCTGAGAGTTGATTTGTCCATTCCTACCCCTGCCCGATCACTTTCATCCTTAGGAGAGACTCTTGGTCCTACTGGATGCTCCCGAGGTTTGCCTTATGTCCACTAAGCACAGGGCCTTAAGTGTGGTTGCACCTGCCCTTTGGAATGCGCTCCCAATGAACATCAAGCAGCTATCTACAACACTGGCATTTAGGCACTTGCCTTCTTAAAACTCCTCTGTTCTCCCAGGCTTTCCCTGAGGGATGATGCACCTACGCCAATGTATTAAGGCTGATTTACTTGGTTGTGGTGTATTCTGTACATGTTTTATGGATGTAATTTTATTGTTGAGTTCATGCCATTCACTGCCATTACATTATTTTTTCTTAATGCGGGCAGTCTAGAAATGTTTGCAAATAAATGAAATAAGGGCGTGTTTAGAATTGCAGCCTAGAAAGTGAAACCGAAATAAACACATAATTGTTCCTCTCTTTACTGCTTCTTCCACTTCTCTGTTGCGTACTGCATTCATGCCTGTAATTCTGCTGCAAAAGGCCATCCACACAGATGGCGTAATAACAACAGACATTTGTTGATTGTTTTTAATGCTGTGTTTTAAAATTGTACTCCGCCCTGAGACCATTGGATGAAGGGGAGGGAATAAATGCTTGTTTGTTTGTTTTGCAATCAAAGAAAGAAAGAAAGAAAGAAAGGCAAACGTGCAATTGAAATGTGGAACCCATGCTACATTTCTGAGGTTGTAACATCCTCAGATTCTACTGCACACAAGTAGATTGCCAGATTTCTTTTATTTTTCTGATGGGGTCTTGGGCTTTTATCAGCTGCATATTAACAGCAAAAATCATTTGATGCAGCCTTTCCCAACATGGGAGTGACACTCTCTCGGAATGGAAGGAACCAGCCAACAACACCAGAAACTAATTCTTGCACAGGAGGTTAAAAGCTTCAGCATGCTACTGTTAAGGACACAGGAGCCCTGCCAGGAAAAGAAGGCAGGAACCCTGTGCATGAGAGAGGGTGCTATCCCACCGGCAGAAAGGAAAGACAGGCCATCAGCACCCAGAGGAGGCCGGTGCATTAGGGTGAGTGGGGCACTGCCCCACCAGCTTCTGCCAGCCCCCACCTGCCTGCCTTCTTTCTTACAGACAACCAGCCCAGGGGTGGCCCTGCCTGCCAGCTCCTCCCGCTTCACTCTCAACGTTGCCCTTGCAGAACTCGGCAGGGAGGAGAAGGAGGAGGAGGATGGGAGCGAAACTAGAACGAGTTGCCTCTGCCTGTCATTGGCTCTGGCTTGGCCTACCGTGGGGCTCCCTCCTTTCTGCCCCATCAGTCCCAACAGGCACCACTGTCAGCAACATTATACCATGGAGGGTAGTCTTGGATGACCCACGAAAGAGGGAGGGGAGCTACTGGGAAAGGTAAACCTCCCTTGCACAGTAGCTAGGAGGATGGAAGGGATAAAGGCTGCAAATCACTGAGTACACTGGGGGGGGGATGCTAATAACTAAACAGTGGTTAACGATTAGATTATTTGGATGGATTCCGCAGGGCAGGTTGCTCTACTCTCTGTGGTCAGAAGGTGGCAGAATACCCGAGCACATCTTTCACATTGTCCTCATCTTCCTTCAAAGCCCCTCCCCAGCAAAACCCCCAGGCTCTGGGAACCATTCTAGGACTTTTGCACTCATGGAAACAGTCAGGTGCTGGGTTGCCAATTTCCCAACCAGCCACTGTAGCTGTGCCTTTAACACAGCAACATCAGCACAGGGACGCTATCGTCACATGCTGTTTCTGCACAAGAAACTGATATTTAAAAGCAGAGAGGCAGGGCAGGCTTTTTCTGGTCAGTTGGCAACCCTAGTCGTGCGAGTGGCCCATCACCAGCCAGCAACCTACATACCTTTAATTGTTCACGATGTGCTGGTCTGTGGCATGCAACCATTTGATCCTTGAAGGCAATGAGCCAAACAGCGCAGTCAGATGCCCATTTCAGAAATCCATGCATCCTAGGCAGCCTGCCTCCCAGCATGTGCAGTTCTTTTCAGCTGAGAGGAACAAGATTGTTTTGCAAAGGCAGATTCTAGCAACACAGCACCTCTGAGCATCTGAAGAGTACCGTTTCCCTTGTGGCTGGACACAGGCTTCATATATAAACCGAGAGTAGGGAGGGATGAGCACAGGGCATCCTGGCTAGCAAGTGAGACTGGCCAAATGCAGGGGGGGGGGAGGTTGGGCTGGAGACAGATTGCTTTAAACAGCCATAGGAATTTAGCAGCAGCGTCAAGCTTTCCCAGGCATGGAAAAGGTCCCCCGTGGGATGTTAGAGAAGGTGCGTCTGCCAATATGAGTCTCCCTGAAACTTAAAATCAGCTGCCCAATCACCCTCTTCTTTGGATGCCAGACTAGTGCCCACAACAGCCTTTTAGTCAGCCACCCCCGTAGCTCTAGGATGCCGTTTGCCAGCTGGCTGTTAACCACACACACACCCCTTATGTTGTTCTGCCTTGCCTTTGGGAGACAATGCCTGGGGGATTTGCTGGGGGCGTGTGCCTTTTCTGGTATTCCTTGTGGTGTGGAGATTTGAATTGATTTAAAACCGCAAGGGGGGCATCTGCTTTGCATGCAAAAGGCCACAGGTTCAGTCCCCAATGGCAGCATCTCCAAGCAGGGCTGGGAAAGTCCCCCGCCTGATATCCTGCAGAGCCAACTATCAGTCGGTGTGGACAATGCTGAACTAGATGGGCCAGCGGCCTGGCTTTTTATTGACCGCAGTGCCCGTGAACGGCCTCGACTGTGTGATTAAAAGGCAGCATAAGAATCCCATGAATAACTAAACGGCCCCGGAGCAAGAGGTGCATGGCCTCCTCTCTGCCGCTCCGCCTGACGGGTGACAAGTCACTTGCGGTAGAGCCACACCGGACTTGTAAAGTATCTTTAAAGCGCAAGACTTCCCCCAAAGGATTCTGGGAATGGTGGTTTTCTCCTCACAGAGCTACAACTTCCCAGCTCCCTTAACAAACTACAGTTGCCAGTATTCTTTGCTGCTGTGCCGTTGTATATATGATTATCATTATGTTTGTCATTTTCCTCGCAAAGCAACCCAAAGCAACTCACAAAAATACAACACCAAAACAAATTGTAACAAACAAGCCCAGTTAAAAACAATGCAATGACCTGAAAACACCTCCACAGGATGCACATCGGAAGACGATTTCCCTCTGTAGAGTCACATCCTCATAGCTCAGTGCAGAGCCCAGTCCAACGCAGGATTCCTACACTGAGAAGGGGGCTGGATTAGATGGCCTTAAAGGCCCCTTCCAGCTCTACGATTCTCATCATATCCCGGCAGGTGTTCCGTGTGGCTGCCTTCCTTCCCGGAAAGTGTGCGCAGGATTAGGGCTAGTGAAGGCGCTTACTCAAAAGTCAGCCCCACTGAAGTTAAGGAGGCTGTCTGAAGTTAGGAGGCCTGAGACTGGTGCAGTCACATCAGTGAAATGTTTACCCAGAAGTAAAACCCTTGGCATTCCCTGGGTCTTGCTCTCAGGAAAGCACACACACGATCTCAGGATCGCAGCATGAGGCTCTCTCTCCACTCACGGCTCCCAGCCACTGGTTTTCAGAGGCTAAATGCCGCCAACAGAGGAGGAAAAGGATAGCCATCTTGGCTGGTAGCCATGACTGATTATCCTCCATTAATTTGTCTAACCCACTTTTAAAGGGATCCAACTTGTGGGGCCCTCACGCCCCCTTGAGGAAGCAAATACCAGAATTTAACTATGCCCTGCCTGAAGGACTTTCATGCCCCCTTTTTAGTGCTTTAACACCCCCCAAAAAAGCCCAACAATGTCATCTCCCAACCTTCAGCTTGATGGGATAGCCTCAGTTGGGTTCTAGTATTATGGGAGGTCTCTCTCGCCCTTTTCCCTTGTATATTTTATGCACCTCTACACTGCCGCTTGTAGAGGAGGAGCCGGCGATGACCGTGCCTCTGAGCACGTCCGGAGTGCCGGCGCCGCGCAGCCGGGGAATTGCCTGCAGATGCGCGTCTAGGAACGCGGCGCGGTAACATCGGATGCCGCTTTGCGCCGAGTCAGACCCTTGGTCCATCTAGCTTAGTGAGCCTACTCTGACTGGCAGCGGCTCTGCAGGGTTTCAGGCAGGGACTCTTGTTCCCAGCCCTGGCTGGAGGTGCCTCCGTTGGAGACTGAGCCTGGGACCTTGTGCATGCAAAGCGGGGCTCCAACCACTGAGCACGGCCCTTCTAGGCTTGGAGCGCCCCTTGCAGGCGGCGCCCGTAGGGGTGGGTGGTGGCCGCGCGGATGCGGAGGGAGGCGAGGCGAGGCGAGGGAGGCGGAGGCGGAGGCGGAGGCGGGGTGGGCGGACAAACAGACGGCCGCTCCCTCCTTCCCTCCCTCCCGCGCATGTGCCGCCCCCCCCCCGCCAGCTGCCGCTCCTCCTTCTCCTCCCTCAATCGCGGCCGCCGCCGGAGAGCCGAGCAGCGAACGCGGAGCCGGAGCCATGAAGGATCGGACGCAGGAGCTGCGCACGGTGAGGGAGGCCCCGTCGGAAAAGGGAAGGAAGGGAGGGAGGACGGGCTGGCGGGCGGGCGGGGGGAGCGCAGCGCAGCCTCCCCCCAAGCCTCCCCCCAAAGCCTCCCCCCAATATAGGGCCAGGAGGGAGGGGTCCCCTCTCCCCCCTTCTCCCCCCCTCCCTTTGAAGCCGGACGGACGCCCCGTCGAAAGGGGAGCCAGCAAAAGAACTGGGGGGGTGGAATTGGCTTGGGGTGAGTTGGGGGGGGTCTCCTCCGTTTCAGACGCTGGTACCCATCTACCGGGCTGCTTGTAGGAAACTGGGCGGAGGGGGGTCGTGGAGCATTTTGCCCCTCTCCCAACTCTACCGGACGCGGGGGGAGTGGACTGTAAAGAAAACCAGGGCTGGGGAGGAAAAGACTATCACCCCGCGCGCCCTCCCTTCTGCATCTCCTTAGAGGGATCCTGTTGATCAGGTGGGGAGAGTGGAAAGGGATTGGGGTCTGGGTGGAGAGGTTGCCCCACATTGCCGCAGCAAGAGGTGGGCTTTGCTACTCTCCTGTGGGTGGACCTGAAAAAAGGGAGGGGGATGCGACCCCTGGAGATGGGGAAGGCCGGACGAGGCAAAAGATCATGTAGCAGAGTTCCCCCCCCCAAATTCAAATCTTCTTGGTATGGGTAGGGTGGCTCCAAGGAGTGTGGGGCTGGCACGCAGCTCTGGGCCATGCAGCATAATAGGGGAGAGGTGGCCTCTGAGTATATGCAGAGGGCGTTCTGTATCCATCTGGGGTTTGGGGGTGGGCCACCCTCTGTGGGGTGCCCCCATTGGGCGCAGCAGGCAGAAGGGGAAAGAGGGCTTAATTAAAAGTCTGGCTGAGGGTCTGGAGGGACTCTTCTTTGCCCCCCTGCTCGGAAAACAAGTCCCTGCTGTGTGCTGGGAGGCTTTGCCCACAGGAAAGCACGCCCAGGATTGCAGCCTTAATCTGGCTATTTTTAACTGAGGACTCTGCTCAGATTTTGCCTGCTTGTTCCAAGCGGCCAATTGTATAATTGTTTAGCTAATGTTTGTTGTTGTTGAAGGCTGTAACTTTTCTGAATGAAAAGGAGACATTCGTGGTAGGTTGTTTTCTGTTTGCCGCTGCCCAGGACAGATTAATTTTCTCTCTGTTCTTTTTGCCTCTGGCAAACTCAAGCATTTCCGATGGGTGCCTTTTTGTCCCGGACTGCCTAAAGAACCCTACTTGAGCATATGCAGAGGGCACTGTTCACCCAGGGAGCAATTGCAGTCCTGTCCACAACTCTGGCAGCTGTTCTCTGCCCTTGTTGGACCTGTAATTCTGAGGGGGGGACATCTGTGGTCCTCCAGACCTTGTCGGACTCCAACTCCCATCTACCATCCCTGTCGGTGACCAGGAATGATGGGAGTTGTAGTCCATTGACATCTGGAAGGCTCCAGATGTCCTCCCTGCCCCCGCTGTAATTATTAACACAGTAGCCTCTCCAGACATTCAGAGGTCTGTATTTCTCTGCGTGCTTGAGGTCTAGCACCTTAGAAGACAACTGTTGAGCAAGCCACACTTGTTGCCTAACACTCCTTGATAATCTGATGGCTACCTTATTATGAGGGGGGGTGTTTAAGGAGGCGGGTGGTCTGGGGATTGATTAGGGTCCTTGCTGCTTCCCTGGAGAAGCTGCCTGTTGAGCGGAAGCCTCCCCCCCATGTAGGGTAATCCCCCCTCCATTACAGCAGTCCTGGCAATTGCAGGGTTACTTGCATTATGATGGCCTGGCGCCTGCAGAAGGTCACCGGTCCAGTTCCCAACAGCACCTCGTGGTCTGGCTAGGAAAGGCTCCTGCCTGACACTTTGGAGAGCTGCTGCTGCTGGTCAGTGCAGGCGAAGGATGGGAAGCATCCGTGGTCCTCCAGATGTTTGGGGCTGCGATTCCATCAGCCCCAGTTTCCCCCTTTGTGATGTAGATGGCGCTGGCCTCTGTGGTCCAGGGTAAGGCAGCCCCCTCTGTTCCAGCAGCGGCGGCCACATCCCAGGGGCCAAAGAACCTTCCACTCAAGATGCTTTTCCAGCTGGCTGGAGTGAAACCCAGCACTCCCTTGTGAATCTGGAACGGGAAGAGGTCTCTCTGGAGCAGAGTGCATTGTCCTCTTCCACCGGATCACCAATAGCCAACCCACCAACACTCCAGGGATTAGATAGCAGGGTGTTCTCTTACGGATGCCAACGGCATCTTCTAAAGCAGGCCTAGGGAACCTGTTTGCTCCCCACCTTTTGATGTTGCTGTGGCCTGACAGAGGTGTAGTTGTTTAGGGTCTCAGGGGGTCTTAGATTTACCGCTTACCTCTTTGGAGCAGGGTCCCCATGTCTCTAGCATCCTTTGAGCCAATCAGTATGAAAGGGGTGGTGCTAGCCACTGAAAAGTATCTTCTAACATGCTTCCTAGGCTTGTACTGCTGATTGTAGCCAATCAGAGTGAAAGGATGTGAGTCAGAAACTGAGAAGACTCTTCTCAGTAGCTAACACTCCCCTATCATGCTTATTGGCTCCTAGGGGTGTCTGTTGCTGTGGGAGAAGGCATTAGCAGTGATCTCATTCTCAACCCAGCAGCAAAAAAAGGGGGGTTGGCTGTGACTATCAAGAAGGGACCCTGCGCTTCTGAATTTGCCACTACACTCCTGTGTGCTGAGCACTGATGGTGATGTGAGAGGCAAAGGGGCCGTTTGGCGATATAATGTCGCACTCTGTTTTTAACTGGAAGGAAGCGAGAGGAAAGAAAGCAAAGGGAGCCGTTGCAGCCTTTGATCTCTCGCAATGTCTACTTCCATCGCAGGAATGAGGCAGGCGTAAGCCACTCCTTGACCCCCAGATTCCCTTCTCTTGGAGGCTCGACAGAATCTGAGCCTGTGCATAGGGGAGGGGGAGAAATTTGGTTTAGTTCACACTTAAAGATGAACCTACCTTTGCGCAGACCGTAGCACGCTTTGAAATTTGCACTTCCTGGAATCTTGCAGCGCAGTTCTCTGGACAAGTAATATGTGCAAAAATGCATATGAGGCAAAACTTGCGTATGAAAATGTGCATGTCAGGAGAAAGTTGCACTAAAACGCTGGTGGGTTGTCATGAGGACTTCTTCCAAAAAAAAATTGCCAAGGAATGGGGAGAACGGAACTTAAGGCCACTGAGAGAGCCTGAAATTCGCCATCCGTGCCGGTGGTGCATCAGGTGCTGTGCGTGAAGCGTGGCCCGTTTGTGTGTGGCCACGAATGATGAAGGTGGCTTAACTGTTGCAATAGAGGGGGGGGCTGATTGTCTAACTTGCTGCTCACCCCCTCAAGGCTTTGGGATGGGGTAGAAAATGAACAGCGTCAATTCCCAAAGGCTTACAGAAGGAGAACTTGAGTGCAGAATGGTTGTCCTTGTCCTCTTCTCCTTGCCATGTTGCCTGGGAAGTGCCTACGGAATCGGAAAGATGCGCAGGGCTGGTGCTTCCCACGTGGGCCCCACAGAGCCTGGCTGTTGCATTTGGGGAAGTCCATCCTGCATAGCTGGACTGTGCATCTCCAGACGCCCGCCATTGTTTGCTAACTTCCCCCTTTCCTTCAGCCAAAGAAGTCAGAGGACCGAGTGGCGAGGCAGCAAGTGCTTCTGCCTTGAATACTCTGAATCTGTCAGTCTTCCCCAAGCTGGTGCCCTCCAGATGATCTGGACACCAACCATGGCCTTCTGGTGCTAGGAGTGATGGGGACATGGCCATGCTAGCTGGGGCTGATGGGAGTTGTAGTCCAAGACATCTGGAGGGCGCCAGCTTGGGGATGGCTGGTTTGCACAGTTGCTCTGAAGTCTGGGCAGCTTGTGCCCAGCACACAGGGCTTATCAACCCAGCCTGTGGCTGTGCCAAGGGCCATAGCTCAGTGGCAGAGCAACTGCTTTGAATGCAGAAGGTCCCAGGTTCAAAGCCTGATATCTCCAAGTGCCCCTGGGAAAAGACTCCTGCCTGAAACCCTGGGATGCTGCTGCCAGTCAGTGTTGGCAATACTGGGCAGGTGTGCAAATAGTCTGATGTAGTATAAGGCAGCTTCCTCTTCGTATGTGCTGGGGAGGTATTGTTTGCAGTTAACCAGCGGTCATTTCGGTGCTATTTATTTTATTTTAATTTAACACTTTAACTTCCATCACAAAGGGGCTAACAATCTCATAGTGGCTTACTGTAGAGATTTGAAGGCCTGGGGGGTGGAACTGGAAAAATTTGGGGGGCTGAGACTGTTTTTTCTGTCCCCCCCCCTCCCTGGGTTTTACCAGTTTTTTTTTTCATTTTTGTAAAAGCTTCAGGGGGGGAAACAGAAAACCCATTAAAAAAAAAATCTTTTCCCCCTGGGCTTTCACATGTCTAGCTTACAGACTTCAGCTTGTAAGTTCCTTGGGGCAGGGTCTGCCTGACTTGCTTACGCCTTGCTCTGTAAAGGTCAGGTTGAAGTGTTTTGCATGGATTTCACTTTGCAAGGGCGAGGAGATGAGTTGGGGAAGGAGAGAATATGCTAGAGGTTGATCAGATTTTGAATCTTGTCGAGAGAATGGGTAGAAAGGGTTCCCCGCTTCTCTCTACGCTCAGGATCATCTGGTGAAATCAATTGGCTTTGTATGCAGAAGGTCCTAAGATCAATCCCCGGCCTCTCCTGTTGTTTATTTGTTGCCTTCCACACACGCAATGTACAAGCTTCAATTAAAAACAGCTTAAAAACAGGTATAACTGGCCGGGTACTAGCAATGGATGGATCTGTCAATTTCGGTTCTCAGTTTCTCTCATTTTTCCAGTCTTAAATTCAGTTCTCCATAATTCTGCAGCAATTTGTGATTTTTTTTTAAATCCTTATGAAAATTCTCCAGCATTTTAGCGCAAATTTTTCTACTAAACACATTTCCGTAGGCAGTTTTGACTAATGTACACATTATATATACACATTAATGTACACAAATTGCAAGCCATTTCTCATCATGGAATGCATTTTTGCTTGCTATTTCACGTATGTACTCATTTGTCAGCACTCTTTCCCCTAATATATGCATTTTTGTAAGCATTGTTTCGTTAGAGGACTGCTTCACAAAAATTGGATAAGTGCGACTTTTGAAGGATTTTATTATTATTATTAGTAATTTCATGTATACGCTGCCTTTCTTTTCATCATAGAAACCCAAGGTGGTTTACAAAAGGTTCCCAGGCGGTCTCCCATCCAGGCACTGACCAGACCTGACCGGGTGCCAGCCTCATGTGCCTTCAGACCATCGCCTGGGACCATAGGATAGCTATGTTTTGGTTCTCATACTTTTTGGAAAGTGTGAATTTGATAGATTTGGCTTGAAATATAAACTGAATCAAATTTCTCACGTGTTGCTAGAAGATTTGGATTATGAATCCCATCCACCCCAGCCAGACCTGTGGCCCTCCAGATGTTGCTGGATTGCAGCTCCCATTGGCCCCAGCAAGCCTGGCCAATGGCTAGAGGTGATGAAGAGAGCTGTAGGTTCCCCGCACCTGCTGTATGTGATGGTGGGGCAGATGAGGGCACGGCTGTGCTGACCAGTGGCCAAAAAGGGTAAGGCCAAAACAACTGGAGGGTGCCAGGTTGGGGAAGACAGAGGATCTCTGGTATTGCGGCCCCTTGAGAGCCGCTGCTGGAAGAGACCATTCTTGGCTCGATGGCCTGCCTTTGTGCAGAGTGTCGCTCCCTTGCAGAAGCTGTTTTTTTAAAAAGGGGTCAGGCAAGTTCAAAGGGGATCAATCTGTCAAAAAACCCCAGAAGAACCAGAGGGGAATTAATAGGCTGACAGTGATTTAAGGACAGTGTCATGTGGATGTCCGGTAAAAAAATAAGTGAATGAAGCATGAAAATTCCACACTAAACACCTGATGGTGGAAGCCCCCCAAGACCGTTCCTTACTTCCAGTGTAAAGCTGATGAAGTTTTATGCATTGATTTGATTGTTTAGATTTGGATGGTTGTTGCTTGTAACAATGTTGTATGTTTAAGTCGCCTAGACACAGCCACCATGTGAGGCGACTGTCAGCACACCGTGTCTACTCAGAAGTAAGTCCTAACTGGATTCAGTGGGGCTTACTCCCAGGTAACTGGGGTTAGGATTACTAATTTTAGGATTACTGCCAAGTTTAATCAAATCCATCCATGCTCTGTTTGGTTCACCCCGTGAGAATGAGATGTGCCCACATTTGCCGCCAACTTGAGTCAGCCCTGAGTGGCAGTTCAGCAAATCAGTGCATTGGCGTAATGAAAGTGTGTTTAAAGGCAAGGCAAAGGGGGAGGCAGTTCCTTGTGTTCTGAGGCCAGCACACGTTTCTGACTCGGTTTCCCCTCTCCCTGAAAGGTGCCTTGCATGTTGGTATGGTTGTTTGGGATCTAGTCCCTTCTCATTGTCTCTTTGCCTGGCTTGCAAGGAGATGCGAATCGTTACCTTGCCATCTGAGGAGGAGGAGATCTCAGCATCTTAATGGACGTTCTGCTTTTAAAATGCAAACTGTTAATCCTCCAGCTCCTCTGATACGCTGCAGTAACAATGATTTCTGTTCTCTCATTATTCCAATATTAAATTATTTATTTATGTATTTATTTATTTATTATGTTTCTATACCGCCCAATAGCCGCAGCTCTCTGGGCGGTGCACAACATAAAAACATCCAATATGCAAGTAAAAACATATATCAACAACTTAAAAACAATATACCACAAGTAGTAGAACATAATTAAACATATAAACAACTACAAAACAAGCCAGAAATTCAGTTCTCCACGTTTCTGCAGCAATTTGTGGGGGTTTTCCCCCCCAAAAAATCTCATGAAAACTTCTCCATTTTAGTGAGAATTTCTCCCATTAAACATGTTTTTGTACGCAGGTTTGACTTACACATTCTTGCATGCAGTTTCTTGTCATATACTGCATTTTTGTATGCTATTGTCACTCATATATTGATTTTTCATTTTTGTAAACATTGTTTGGTTAAGAAACTGCACTGCAAAATTCAAATAATTCAAATTTCAAAGGATGGCTGGTTTTCGGTTCTCTTGTTGTTTTGGAAAGTGTAAACTTGATGGATCTGGCTTGAGATGCGAACTGAATTGAATGTCTCACCCATCTCTACTCTGCAGTAAGGCTGGAACAGATTTGCTCCCCAAAGTTCTTCATTTTTGCTGTTGAACATTCACCGTCTTTTCTCTGCAAAAACTATTCTCTGACTGTTGAGCGGATACTTGGAGAACTCCCTCTCTGCGTTACGAACTGAGTGCCGTCGCTTGAATAGGCGAGCGTTGAAGGCTTTCGATTGGTGATACGAAACAGCATTGAGTATTTGGAGCGTGAGGAAGAGTCACACGCTTGCAAACTCTAACAAAACCAAAGAGCTTTTCAGTGCTGGGCAGACATGGGCAGTGTGTGTACGTTTGCTTTTCAATTAATGTTTCACGTTCCTTTGTTTCTTGGGTGCTTTCTTTCTGAGCTGTCCTTGAAAGAGATGCGTTCTCTAGCGGAGACCCATTCTTGAGAAGATTCCACTGCAAGTTGATGGCTGTTTTGCGGTGAAAATAGGTTGCTTCTGCATTCTCTGAGGCGTGTTCCCACATTGCATTGGCATGTACAGAGTGTGTACCTATGTATAAAATAGCTGAGTTGGACCAATCAACCAGACTACCCTCTTTTCACACAAACACTTGAACGCATGTAGAGACAGCTTGTCGCTGTGTTCAGTGTTGCCATACTGTTGTGAACCGCCCAGAGAGCTTTGGCTATGGGGCGGTATATAAATTTAATAAAATAAATAAATAAATAAATAAATTGTAATACACAAAATATTATAAAAATATATAGTATTGTGAATGGAAACGGACTGCCTTCAAGTCGATTCCGACTTATGGGGACCCTCTGAATAGGGTTTTCATGGTCAGTGGTATTCAGAGGGGGTTTCCCATTGCCTCCCTCTGAGGCTGAGAGGCAATGACTGGCCCAAGGTCACCCAGGGAGCTTCGTGGCTGTGTGGGGATTCGAACCCTGGTCTCCTAGGTTGCAGTCCAACACTCTAACCATTATGCCACACTGGCTCTTATATAGTATTGTAGCCGTGTTCAGTATTAGATACGGTATGAGTGAGCCTTTAGAAATCTATAGATCAGCATTTCACAAACTTCTGATAGCCAGATACATTGTTGTTCTTTTAAGAACTTAAAGCAGCCTTACCGGGTCGAACCAAAGGTCTGTCTGGCATGTCCAACACCCTGTTACCAATTGTGGCCAACCAGGCGCTTCTTGAGAGCCCACAAACAGGCCTCAGCCGTGTTCTGGTATTCAGAGGTAGACTGCTGCTGCAACAGAAGGTTCTGTTTAGTTGCTATGACTGGTCGCCATTGACAGATTCCTTCCTCCAAATGTGTCTGACCCCCTTTTATTTATTTATTATTTATGTATTGTATTTGTACCCCCACTCCTCAGCCGGAGAGGCTCCCA
This sequence comes from Rhineura floridana, assembly GCF_030035675.1. Lineage (NCBI taxonomy): Eukaryota > Metazoa > Chordata > Lepidosauria > Squamata > Rhineuridae > Rhineura > Rhineura floridana. The sequence continues at coordinate 828,584 of NC_084500.1, read as the reverse complement.
GAGTGGCTTACATAAACCAATTCATACGAGACAGTCCCTGCCCACAGGCCTACAGTCCAAACATTTTAAAGATGCTGCTCATCAGTTTGTGATAGCAAATATTATAAAGTGTGTGTTATCCTAGGTTGAATTGGGGAGCCACCGCTCATACCCTGAAAATATATCTACACATTGCTGCCCCCCCTTCTCTGCTTGGTTGTTAATCAAGGCTTAGGGATAGGACTGACTTTCTGGGCGTATCTTGGGTAGTGGCATCACCCAAGATACTGGTGCACAATGCCCTGTGCAGCTTGTGACCAGGACACCTAAAAGATTGTCTCGCCCCCTTTATAAACCCAAGCGATCACTGCGCTCTGCAAGAGAGGGCCCCTTGCAGCTAGCATCTTATCAGGAGGTTCATTCTTCACAATAGAGGCATTAGGACTTTAGTGGGGCGGCACTGACCCTTTGATATGTAACAGAAGGGAGTTCCAGACAGGCGCCATCTCTGTTGTCTTTTCGGTGCCTCCTAAAGACCTTCCCCTTTCATCAAGCCTTTTCTGGGGAGATGTTGGTCCCAGTATTGGATCTGTATTGGATCTTTTTTCTGTATGGTTTTTATTGTTAAATTGCTTCAGGATGTTTCCTAGGAAGCAATTTGTAAATGGAATGAAGTATAGGGGGAGGGCAATCAGTGCTTTGTGAGGCCTCCCTACCCCAAGGTACGTGGATGCATCCCACATAAGGATTTAACCCAGGGGTTCCCAATCCCCCCTCCCCCCATGGACCACTTGAAAATTGCTGGTGATCTGGGTGGACCACATGAAGAATGTTCTGCTTGTTGTAGCAGTCATAACACACTACGCTGGAGGCTGCATGGATTTTAATTGCATCTTCATTGCTGCTTTTACGTCTTGTGTTTTATTTTATTATATTACATTTTGCATTCCACAGAATTAAAATTGTAATATAGTAACATAAAATAAAATGGAAGAAGCAGTAAAAACACAATTAAAAATCAAGCTGAATATTTAATGTGGACACGTTGCAGACCACCTGAACGAAGCTCACGGACCACAGTTTGGGAACCCCTGGTCTGATCTTTTTCAAGAGATGCCTTCAGTTCTGCTTGCTGTGCCCCAAGGCCACAGCATTTGGGAATCTCTGTCGGAAGAGGGAGCTTTGTTTTCGTCACAGTTCCTTGATTCTAGGGTAACAGGTTCATTTGCCTTATCTGCTCTCTGATTTACATGCGTGGGGCGCAAAAGGAATTACTCCTGCTCCGGCCTGAATCTCTCTCTGGCATGTGCAAGACCCTCCAGGCAACCGAGCACTGCATCTTCAGAATGGAAAGTGGCCTTGTGCAAAATAAAGGGGCCATTTTCTGCAAAACCTGTTGCCAAGGCGGGATGCTTCAGGAAATGAGGAACTGCGATGCTGTATTGCTCCAGAATTGCCCCGCTTTGTTGTCAGGCAGGCTTGTAGTTATTGGTTAGAGGAGGCTGAAGCACAGAATTGGGAAATAGACACGCATCAGCAGCAGCATACCTGTCTTTCTGGCCCACCCACAAGTGTGTGCACCAGATGGGCAACCTTTGTCAGCCCGAGGGCCATATTCCTTTCTGGACTGGTTTCCAAGGGCCAATGCTGGGAGGGGGCAGAGGCAAAAGCAGGCGGAGGAGCCTCTGCAGCTGCTGCCTCTGTAGAGTAGGCTGGTTTCTGCATAGACGCACCGCCCTTCTCTGCCTTCCGCCCAGGCAGGAAGAGGCACGATCAGAGTTCCAGCTGGAGGGGGGACACACACGCTATAGTAGCACTAGATGATGCATACAGTCAGGGCAAGTTGTGCGTGTGTTTTGTTCCCCCTCTGGCTCTCCTTAGCAGCAAGCCTGTAAGTGTCAGTTTTGACTAGTTCCTCCTGGTTTTCCGTCTGCCTGGTCTGTTTGCCCTCCTACATCTCTCTTTCTGTCATCTTTTGTTTTAAGTGCTACTTGGAGGGCTGCATCTGGAGAAGAAACAGGGGCCTCCCCCGCCCCCCGCTTCCCCTCCCAAGTAGGTTTATTGTTGCTGCTGTTTTATCGCTGTCGGTTCAGAGCAACCTCTTCTTCTTCCCACCGCATCCCCCCCCATCTCCTTTTCATCCAGAATAAATTTCTGCTCCAGAATGGGAAAAGTCAGCTTGCTCTAAGGAAGGGCTGGGAGCAGCAAGCGGCGTGCCGATAAAAGGGGCACCTTTCTAGGTTCCAGGAAGTTCTTGGCATGGCCAAAGGTGAATTGGAGGGCACCCAAGGGTGTCCCTTGAGTTGGCTTCTCCTTTTTGGGTGTGCTGACTGCTGCAAAGCCAAGGAGGAGAGGTTTCCCTTGCATCATCTTGCACCTCCTCGATAGCTTTTGGCACCTCATAGCTGGAAAATGAGAGGTGTCCTCATAACACACTTCCCCCCCTCCCGAGGATTGCTTCCTTTTCCATGTGGCTGATGCTCTTCCCTGATTCTCCTTTCCTCTGCCCAGCACAGGATGAAGCCCAAGAGGGTTCAAGGCAGGCTGTCGGCATTCGCGAACTTGGGGCCCTCCAGGTGTTTGGGGCTGCAACTAGAGATGTAACATTTCTGGAAATTTTGAAGCCATGGAAAAACACAATTTTTTCCTGGGGTTTTGGGAACATCAAATGTAATTATGTACAAGTTGGTTTGGCATAAAATTATCACATTTGGTATATTAAAAGGACATTTTATTCAAACAATTGTTACAAATTGAATTGACTTCTTTAAATGTTTACTTTTCTTTATTTTGCAACAAATGGATCTACAAGATCCTGAACTGTAAGGAACCTCTTTCGTTTTGCCAGTTTATGAGGAGCAGGCAAAAAGCAATTAAACACACAGAAGAAACCATCAAAATTAATAACAAAGAAAATTATTTATGTCTCCGCTAGTCTTCCACAGTCAAGCAGACATAAAGCACCCAAGGGGGAACTGAGAAAAAAGGGGGGACCAAGATTCAGTGAAACATTTTATTCATCATGCTAAAATAAAACATTCCATAATCCATTTTTTCTTTGTTTTTTTCAATTTTTCCAATTTTTCGGGGGAAAAAAAGGCTTTGAAGAAAACTGGGGGGGGGATTATTTCTTCCATTTCCCCCCGGGTTGTTTTCTGGGCCTTCACATCTGTATCTGCAACTCCTATCGGCTTCAGACAGCATGGCCGCCGTATGACATCTGGGGCCATTGGGGGCTATAGTCCAAAACATCTGTAGGGCACCCTGTTGGCGAAGGCTGGACTAGACAGCCATAATTGCCTTGTATAAGTCAGTTGTTCAGAATGGACCTAAACGGCAGCCTGTGCGCAGTTTGCGCTCCCACATGGGCATCCAGAGATTAGATCACCCTCCGGACAGTGTTGGGTTCCAGTGACCCTTGTCCCTGGCTGTGACGGATGGGTGGACGTGTCAGTTCTGGTTCCTCCCCGTTCCTCATTCTCCAGTTTTAAATTCACATTTCCACGCCAGTCTGCAAATTATTATTTTGTTTTAAGTCCTCATAAAAATTCATCAGCATTTCAGTGCAAGTGCAATCTTGCCTAGCATACGCACTTCTGCAAAGCCATTTTCTCTGATATGATGCGTATTTGTATGTTGTTTTCAGTAATGTGTGCCTTTTCATGCGCGCTTGATCCCAGCATATGCATTTCTGTAAGTGTGAATTTTGAAGGATGGCTTTGTTTCTGTTTGTGCATAGTTTTGTAACGTGCCTTTACGGAGGCTCGCCTCTCAATGCAAACTGGATCGCATTTGTCTCCTGTCCTTACTGACCATTGGGCATGCTGGCTGCTGGGAGCTGGAGTCACAAGGGTGGGGAGAAGTGAATTATAGCTGCATTTTCCACGGCCACCTTTGAGATTCCAGCTTTGTAGGCTGATGGGAAGAGGCCGACCCTGAAAAGGCAGCTCTCTGGCAACTTGCACCGAATGGAGGCAGGAGGCCTCTGAGTACCGGTTGTGGGGGTCACAAGTAGGGAGAGCGCTGTGGGGCTCAAGTTCCTCTTGCGGGCTTTTCAGAGGCGTCTGGTTGGCTGCTGTGAAGACAAGATGCTGGACTGGATGGGCTGAGGAAGGCCCATAGCTCTGTGGCAGAACATCGCCTTGCATGCAGAAGGTCCCAGGTTCAGTCCCCAGGGGGAGAGACCCCCATCTGAAAACCCCGAGAGCCACGGCCAGTCAGTGTGGACAGTCCTGAGCTAGTGGGACCAGTGGTCTGATTCAGTATAAGGTAGTTTCCTGTGTTCCTAATAGGGATGGATCCGTTGGCTGGTGCCGGTTCAAAAGTGTTCCATCAGCCTAATAGACAGGGATTGATTCAAGTCTGTTCTTTGTCTGCTGTCCATTGCTTTTACTGATCTGTTGGTTTTCCCTCCCCCAAAATACCGAAATTAATATAGATATTTTGAAAGGAAATATCGATAAATGAAAGTAAATATTGATAAAATTAATGTTCTTAATATCAACCTTTTAGTGGCAGAACTTTTTTTTTTAAATCTATTTTTGAAAATAGCTGTGGAAAATTGCTACATTAAAATCTGATCCTCAACAAGAGAATAAGTGAATTAACGGGAAATTCAGCACCAAATCTGAGTTGGGTGGAATTCTAGCATATCCCTATGTTCCTCTGATCCAGCTGATGTTCTCAACTAAAATTTCCCGGGTTGAAATAGAGGCAGTCGTGTCTCCAGGGAAGGGTAAAATGTAAATGTACTGCCTTCAAGTCGATCCCAGCTTATGGCGACCCTGTGAATTGGGTGTTCATGGTAAGAGGTATTCAGAGGTGGTTTCCCATGGCCTCCCTCTGAGGCTGAGAGGCAGTGACTGGCCCAAGGCCACCCAGGGAGCTCCATGGCTAGGTGGGGATTCGAGCACGTAGTCCAACACCTTAACCACTACACCACACTGGCTCTCACCCAAGGAAGGGTAAGAAGCAATTCATTAATTAAGCAGGCTTCTAGACCACACCATCTTCAAAGATAGCAGGAGCAGCATGCAAAGCAAAACAAGAGAATGCAACTAGAGATAAAAGAACAGCTCAGATAAAAGCACTAAAGAAACAAGCAGAGTAAAGAAGATATAAACTGTAAACCTTAAAATACCAGAATGTCTGCTTTGCATGCAAAACGTCTCTGGTGCAGTCGGCATGTCCAGGCAGAGCCTGGAACGTCTCACACCACGGAGAGCGGCTGTGTGGATACTATTGAGCTAGATGGTCTGCTTCTGCATAAGGCAGCTTCTTGCATTCCTGGGATGTTTGATCTGGCACTGAAATGGAGGCTCTACCCCCTTGCAGGGAGGCCATGACGTAGCTAGGGAGCCACCACAGAGAAGGCTCTCTCCCTCGTTGCCACCGTAACAAGTTTCACTCGAAAATGGGACACCGAGAAGAGTCTCCTGTGAAGATCAGGCTGGTACACAGAGAGATCCAGCTCCCCAGCCCTGCTTGAAACCGAGAACGGTTTCAGACTGAGAATGGCTCCCTTGGCATCGCATCCTTTGCCTTTGATCTTCAAGGCAGCCAAATGCATGTCTGTGTCGGGATGAGCAGGAGGAGGCTGGCCCGGGCTGCGTTTTTCACCAAGATGCTTGGCAGCCCCCTCCACAGATCCATGTACCCCCCAAACACACACGCACTTCACGGTCTGTCTTACATGTAGCAGATTGCAGGGCGGTTTGGGGCCTTGCCCATCTGCCGCCGCTTCCAGGCTGGCTGGGTTCTGCAGGCGAGCGGAGCAGAGCGTGCCAGATTGCTGGAAAGAGGCCTGCGCTTGTTCACAGCGGCCAAAGGAGGGCAGGAGGGGGGGGCTGTGGCAACGGGGGCAGCGCGGCCCCTCCCTGTGCCTGATCTCTCGCAACTGCCTTCCCCAACTTGGCACCCTCCAGATCTTTGGGACTGGGACTCTCATCAGCCTCAGCCAGCACTGCCGTAGAGCACCAGGAGCTGCCGCCCTTCCCCTGAACAATTAAGCTCCCTCATATTGAGTCAGACCAATAGCTCAATACTGCCGTCACTGAGTGGCAGCGGCTTCCCAGATTTCAGGCAGGAGTCTCTCCTAGCCGTAACTGGAGACTGCCAGGATTGAACATGAGACCTTCTGCATGCAAAGCAAGCACTGTAACCCCTGAGCTGCGGCCTCTCCTCAGCCCTGGTCTGAGTCGAGTATCCTCTCCTTTCTCTTATCTTTCCAAAGCATCCGAAGCTATTTAGTTTTATGGGGGGAAATGGCTGTTGATGTGTTTTTTTCCCCTCTCCGTCTCTCTCCATCCCCCCCCCGTAACCTGAGTGTAACTGATGAGCAGTGGATTTGGGGCTGACAGAGGACATTTTTCACTCTGCATATAATTGACTGACAGGGTTGGCGGCCAGGAGCAGCTGGGCAGATGCCTCCAGGAAGTTCAACAGAAGGCGACGGCCTTCCTTTATTTCTCCCCCAGCACTGACTTGCAGAGGTAGACTGCATGTGCATAGGGAAGCTCTGTTTGTTGCTATCCTGTAATGAGGCTGAGCAGTGAGCGGCGGCCGCCTTGCACAGACACCCGCAGGCAGTGTCACCGGGGAAGTGAATCTGGCTCCGGGTTTTCGTCCAGATCTTCAAGGCCTACCCAAGGTGCTTTCATCCATCAGCCACCACTGCCTACATGATCCGGGCTGTGCGTTGTCATTGGAAGTGGGATCCAGATACCTCAAATTTGCAGCCACGCTGAGGAGCTGGCATGGCCTATTGTCACTGGCTCCATGGCTTGCTGTATGTCTCCTCTGGGACAGCAGAGCCATAACCTTTGCGCCGTGTCTAATGGGACCAGGGTGGCTTGTTTGGAAAGCCCGTTAAGTGGGCTAATGAGCCAGGTCTGCCTTCTTCCCTTTGGGGGGTGTGCTATTCTTAGACTGCCTTAGTTGGCAACTGCGGCCAAGACAGGAGGTGACTTTTCCTTTTCCGCTGCTGGACCGTCTGCTCGAAGAACCTGGGGTGCAACTTGAAATGTAAAGAGAGAAAAACCGGCCCCTCCTGGCAGCTGGGTGGAAAGTGAGGAGGTGCGTTTTTAAAGGTCACGTGTCTGTCGTGTCTGTGCTGTGGAGCTGCTGCCCTTTCGTCACTGACTTTTCTACAAAGCATCCAGACAAGGTTGTTATCGAAGCTTTGCACTCCTGCCAATATTTTTTGCCCTTGTTGTGGCACTGAAAGGGGGTTGGGCAGAGATGGCTCTTTTGCATATGCCCACCCTCTCACTTGAGGGCACGGTCATCAGGTGGTGAGCTAGCCCCATGAGAGGTCCATGCATGTGAACTAAACTGTGCTGTCTCTCAACCTGGTCTACTTCGCAGGGTGATGGTGGATAAGTAGAGCTCCCACGTTTCTGAGGCATGGATCAGGTCCCTTGTCACTGTGACTTTGCAAAAGTTGTTCCTGCAGCATGTCCGCCACTCCCCACCACCCCTGAAAGGCCTGCTGAGTTGCAAAGATCTTAGCAAGGCCTTGAGATTCTCTCCAGTCCCGGCTAGAGGAGACAATCACAGGATGAGTCACTGGCCATCGCCGAGCCTCTTTGCCCCAGCTGTCTATGGCCAGCCGCTGGTGAGGTGCCAGCACAATCTGGGGCAGTAAAAGGAATCAGCAACCACATGAACCCCAAATGCTTGCCCTGACAATGACTTTCTACGTATGAAAGCCCCACCTTCAGGGAGAGGTGTGAAGGCCTGGGGGGATAATTGTAAAAAATTGAGGGGGTGGTGGTTTTTTCCGTTTTTTTAAAGCTTTTTTTTCCCTTCCCCAAAATGGAAAAATAGGGGAAGACCATCCCCCCCCCAATTTTTGCATTCGCTCCCGCAGGCCTTCACATCTCTTCCACCAGGGTGGCTGGGTGCTACCAGCAGGGTGATCAGTTGCCCCCTCTTGCTCCATCGTGGGATGGGCCACCATGGCCCGCTGACAGAACACCTGCTTTGCATGCAGAAGGCCCCTTGGTCAGTTCCCAGCATCTCCAGGTAGGGCTGGGAACTGGCAGACGAAGGTTGCTTGCAGCACATCACTCCTCTGCTGAGAGAGCTGCCCAAGTGGCCAGTGTGCTACTGAGCCAGTTTCACCTTTCTTGTGTTGATCCCCAAAGCCCTAAGCAGCCTGGGCCCAAAATACCTTTAAGGCTGCCTGATTCCTCATGCGGCACCTCCCTGCCAATAGAGGTTGGGCAGGAGTTGTCCCTGCTTTCTTCATAACAATATTGTGAAAATGTTACCAACATCTGCTTCCACGTTTTGGAAAGTTGTTTGTTTGCTCTGCGTCAAGATATTGTAAGCAAATTCTGCTTCATGGATCCTGAGATTTAGGAGCAGGTTTGTGTCTGTGTTTGGATATAGCTGGACGCCACTTTGAATCGAGATGGTGGACGGGACCTCTCAAAACTGCGCTGATTTGGGGGTTTCTCAGAGTTCCCAAGCGATGCCAAGTACGGGGCTGCCAGGCGAAATTGCTTGCAGAAATGTGTCCATTAGACAAAATTGCATACATAAATAGGTACATTAGGAAATATATATGGCAAATTATGAGGATTTTTTTAAAAAATCCATAAACTGATTCAGAAACATGGTAAAGTCAAGGTTGGGGGGAAATGAGAAAGTGAGGGAAACCTGTCGATCCTTAAATGTAAATGGACTGCCTTCCAGTCGATCCCGACTTATGACGACCCTATGAATAGGGTTTTCATGGTAAGCGGTATTCAGAGGGGGTTTCCCATTGCCTCCCTCTGAGGCTGAGAGGCAGTGACTGGCCCAAGGTCACCCAGTGAGCTTCATGGCTGTGTGGGGATTCGAACCCTGGTCTCCCAGCTTGTAGTCCAACACTCTAACCACTACACCACACTGGCTCTTAGTCGACCCCTAGATGGGCACAATTTCAAGTTTCAAAGTCTCTGGAATGTTGAGCCCCCCACAAAATGCTCTGTTCAGTATGTTTTACTGGGCAAGAGGTAGAAGGAGTATGCCAAACACCTAAAAACTCTCACCCACTTCTCAGGTGCCGCTGGCTGCAAGTGTTGCTCTGTTGTACGGAACTGTGCGATGGATGCGGCACGTGAATGGCTGCCATGCGGAAGAGGAGCTGCTGGTCCCCGTGCAGTGCAAAAGCAGCGCAGCAGAAGCACCTTTTGGGAACGAAAAGGGGTGCCAGACCTTAGTGGGGCCCAGTGCCTGTTCACCAGTTAAGCCTGGCTGCTTCGACTTGATTTTAAAAGAGGCATTCAGAAGGGGCTCGCTGCTGAAGGACATCGGAAGGGCCTGGCTGTTGGATCGGGCCAGTCTGCCCATCTTGTCCAGCCCAGTGGCCAGCCAGATGTCCCAGTGGGAAGCCCACAAGCAGGACCTGAGCGCAAAGCACTGGCCCCTCCTGTGCTGCCCAGCAACTGGTACTCGGAGACATCCTGCCCCCGACAGTGGAGGGAGAGCAGAGCCATTCTGGCTAGCACCCATCTTCCCTTCCATGAATTTGCCTGACCCTCTTCCGATGGCGTCCGAGTTGGTTTCCCTCCTTTGCAACTTGTGGGACTGAATTCCATCATTTCACCGTGCAGCAACTCCTTTCCTTTGTCTGGCCTGAGTCTCCCCAACGTGCACCTTCCTAGAGAGAGGCTTCTTCCCACCTGCTTTGTCCATACCATGAGCCATTTTGCAGGCAAGGCTCTTCCAGGGTCTCTGGGCGACAAGGCTGCTTTCCTCCTTTCTGGGGGTGGGGGGGTGTTGCCTTCTGGGTGGCTGGCACATGGGAGGGCCCGGACACCTGCTCGCTGTGAAAAGGCCCCAGGGTTGAAACAATAGGGGATAAAAATGGCATAACAGGAGAGGTGGGATTAATTGCAGGACGCGGGAAGGCAAAGAGTGGAGTGCAGGTGCGTTTTCCATGGGGGTGTCATCAGAGGGGCGTGCAGGCCAACCCAGTTGCAAGCACACATATGTTCTCCCACCTCTCTAGAAGAATGCATCGTTCCAAGGACATCGCTTGAGTGAATGTTCCTTTTGGGGCTGGTGTTTTGCTTTTGGAAGCTTTCCAGAGCTTTGTTTCTAGGTGACACTCTGTCAGCTTCACCTTCCCTTTCGTTTCCTCTTTAAGTATGCCTCTGCCTTCCAGCGCCCAACCTTTCAAGGTGGGGGGCTTGGCCATCCAACCTCACCAGCCGCCATAGGAGTCTGCTGGGGGAAGGGGCCTTCTTAATCCACGTAGCGTGGCCCGGGAGGCTGGTATGGTTCATGGCTTATATGTTTTTATTTTAAGGATTGCTGTTGATATGCACTTTGGTCCTATGTATTGGGGAATGATGACCAAAATTATAATCCCCAGCTCCTCCAGTTTAGAAGGATGAGGCAGTGAGTGTTGGGAAGGGCCTGTCTGCTGCCCAAGGCCTTAGTGAGCCACAGATGGTACCAGGCGAGATAGTCCAATGGTTTGACTTGGGATAAGGGCATGCTCTTGCATTCTCCAAGACCCCCTTTGAATTGCCTTCTTGTTTGCCGTGAATGCCCTACACGGCTATAGGCAAGGCTCTTCTCACCAGATCCACGTTTAAAGCACATCCGAGGCACCCTTAAAGCACATGACTTCCCCCAAAGAATCCTGAGGGTTTCCCCCTCACAGAGCTGTGGTTCCCAGAATTCTTTGAAGGAAGTCATGTGCTTTACTTGTCACCATACAGGGCTGTTGTCAGGATTTCTCAGAAAATCTGTATGAAGGACTTTGGAAATGTTGACAAGTACCTCTAATATAAATGATAGGATTGTTATTTTTATATTGTTAGGCTGGCTGTGTGTCCTGCTTTACAGAGGACAGTCCTCTACTTGGAGGCATCCTCAGATTGAAGCCCCCCCTCTCCAATCCAAGGCTGGTTAAAGATAAAAAATAGGATGGGGGGTGCTTGAGGTTGTCCCATCACAGTTTCAGCACCTGGACTGAGCAGGCATCCACAGGTCACCTGGCCATAGTCTTCTCACTGTGATAAATTGGATTGTATGCCTATTTAAATCATGGGTGGGAAACCTGTGTTGGCTACCCAGATTCCCATTCCCACCCCAGTCTTGACCATTGGCCATGTTGATTCAGAAAAGGGCAGCCAAGGTGATCAAGGGGATGGAGCGACTCCCCTACGAGGAAAGGTTGCAGCATTTGGGGCTTTTTAGTTTAGAGGAAAGGCAAGTAAGAGGTGACATGATAGAAGCGTATGAAATTATGCATGGCATGAAGAAGGTGTCCAGCAACATCCAGAGGTCACCCGCGTCCCCACCCCTGATTTAAATTATGGTAATTGTTTTAAAAATTTGCATCAAATGTGATAAATGCCCTTTTCTTCTTTGTTCTTTTTTGGCCAATGCATAATAATGGTTGAAGATCCTTCCGATTGTAGCCCCCCCACAAGCCAACAGCTGAATTGTCGCGTCCCTGGAGGCTTCCTCCCACACTTTTCCTCCTCCTCGGCCAAATGCCAACAGCTCGTTTCTACTGACCCCTTATGTGTGTGCCCAGCAACAGTGTCCTTGATGGGGCATTGATCTTTGGTACGGGGAGATTGCTTGCCCTGCTGGAACCTTCTGGGCACCAGGCTACCCCAGTGATGGGGGGTAGCCCTGGCCTGGAAAGCCCCTTCTTTGAGAAAGGGGGGAGAGGGAGAGAAGGGCTCAGGCAAGGAGAGGCTGCTCTGTGCTTCATTGCTTTTGCCTTCCAGCGACGTGACGGCCTGCGGTGCGAGCACAGATCTCCGCAGCAGCAGTGCTCTGCCACACACAGGCCTGGGGGAGTCGCCTGGACGTTCCCCTCCTGAGGAAGGAAAGATCAGTCCATGCCCCCCTCTGCTCTACTCCCTTTCAGGCCAGGGGGAAGGAAAGGTTAGAGGGGTCGCTGGGCCTGACTCAGAGCAAGGAAGCTTCCTGCGTCCCTGGAAACAACAGATCTGAAATGTAACCTCTTCCCTTTCCAGAGGAAGGGCTGTGGCTCAGGGGCGGAGCACCTGCCTTCCATGCAGAAGGCCCCGGTCCAGTCCCCAAGGGCGGCATCTCCGGGTGGGGCTGGGAACGTCTGCTGCCTGAAACCTTGGAGAGCTCCTGGCAGTCAGCGCAGACCAGTGGTTCCCAACCTGGGGACCGTGAAGTAATCCACAGGGGGCCACAAACACTAAGGAAACAAATTGTTTATTAATCTTTTTTTAAAAAAGTCTTCCCTCCCTGGACACTGTCTGCTCCCCACTTCCACTGCAGACGACACCTCCCCCTTGCTCCAAACGAGAGGGGAGGACTTTGCTGAAGCGCCAGAGTGTCTTCCAGGCACACCGAGGGCAGGCATCTGCCTATGCCATGCATGGCAGATGCCAAAGGAGGTTGAGGGTGGGGCTACCCAGAAGAAGAGGGGATTACTATCCTGACTCCCATCTCCTTGTGCTGCTGCTGCTGCTGACGACGCCCTTGCTCAGAATGAGAGGAAAGGGCCTTTTGTGAAGCAAAAAGCTGGAAGGCAAGGCTGCTTCCCCCCTGCCTGCCTTTCTTGGCTCCTGCTTCACTGCCACCTCCTTTTAAAAAATATTTTTATTTGTGAGGCTGCCCGGATCTCACCTTCGGCCCAGACAGAGCCAAGGAGCAGTGAGGAAGCTCAGGACTTGCTCACTCTCCATCTCTGAGGCTAAGTGTGTGTGCCAGCGTCCCCCATTTCTTCCCCCAACATTCCACCCCCTCCCACATGCCAAAATGCATGCACGCTCCACTGTCGTTCCCCGAGTGCACGTTGAGCAAGTTATCAGTTCTGATGATCATCCTAAGGCCTAAAAGCACTAACTGCCCTCCTCAGTGTATCCACCCATTTGTCTTCATAGTCTAGCATCCCCACCGCGACCACATTGCTGCTTCTCGATGATGATGATGATGATTTTAAAAAAGCTCAGCAGGTTGGCTGAGGCTGGGGTCCACACACTGCAGCTGAAATGTATTTATTTAATTATTATTGTATTTATATCTCACCTTTCCTCCAAGCTGCTCAAGATGGTCCATTTTATCTTTGCACCAACCCTATGAGAAAGGTCAGGCTATGTCTGGCCCAAGGTCACCCAGTGACTTCATGGCTGGGTGGGGATTTGAACCTGGACCTTAGTCCAACACTGTAACCAGCTGGTGTTTGGAGACAGGACTGTACATCTTCACACTGTCGGGGGGCGGGGGAGTGGGATCCCATTTTGATTGGACCTTTGCATTAAGAAAAGAAAGCAACACCTCTGTCTCTGCAGGGAGCTTTTTATGGAAACGGATATTTGGAGATGTGATTTGGCCACACAGCATTTTTTCAATTAACAGAGGCTAAAATTACAATTAGCGGGGGGGGCACAGAATTTTTTGAGCTTACCTAGAGGGTCCCATACTCATAAAGGTTGGGAACAGTACTGAGCTGGGTGGACCAGTGGGCCTAACTCTGCACCCCGTTGCTTCCAGCCCTGCCTGGGTGCCTTTCTGCAAAGCTTCCTTTAGAACGTGGCAGGTTTTGGAGTGGAGGGCTTGCATATCTCCCAGAGCGAACACAACGCTTGGACTGACGGGAGTTGTAGTCCAATAAGGGTGTAGAGGCCTCTCAGTTTCATCGAGGTGAAAGCAGTGAGCTCATTTCTGCACTTGTTCTATCGTCTTCATAGTGCATTTTCTCTTTGTTTGCTTGTTTATAAGGATACGGAAGAACTGGCAATGGAGGTTCGTTAATGGCTCTGTGCCAACCTGAGGCAAGTCTCGAGTGGACTGCTGGAGGCAGAGGGTCCTGTCGTTCCTGCGCTGTTCAATATTTTTTTATAAATGACTTGGATGAGGTTGTAGAGGGGCTGACATGAAACTGGGAGGGGTAGCCAACGCCACAGAAGGCAGAACCAAGGCTCAGAACAATCCCGACAAGCCAGAAGGCTGGGCCAAAGCCAGCCAGATGGAAATCAAAGAGAGAAATGTACCACCCTGCATTTAGGTTAAAAATATATATATATTTTTTTAAAAAAATTAAAGGCAGAAGTCTAGGATGAGGGAGGTCTGGCTTGACCGGAGTCCATGTGAAAAGGATGCAGGTGTCTTCGTGGATCACAAGTATGAATGTAAGAAGGGTGGTGATTTGCCTTCTGACCCGTGTCCCTTGCATGTAGCACAGTTTCCATTCTGCTGCTTGGCCTCTACTTTTCATCTCCCTGTCCACTGTGACAGAATTTTACTACTTGTTGTTGTTATGTGCCGTCAAGCCGATTATGACTTATGGCAACCCTATGAATGAGGACCTTCAACAGCATCTGTCATGAACCACCCTGTTCAGATCTTGTAAGTTTGGCCCAGTGTAGTGCAGAGAGCCAGGATGGTGTAGTGGTTAAGGTGTTGGACTACAATCTGGGAGACCAGGGTTCAAATCCCCACACAGCCATGAAGCTTACTGGGTGACCTTGGGCCAGTCACTGCCTCTCAGCCTCAGAGGAAGGCAATGGGAAACCACCCCTGAATACTGCTTACCATGAAAACCCTATTCATAGGGTCCCCATAAGTCGGAATCGACTTGAAGGCAGTCCATTTCCATTTCGTTTTCAAGTTTGGTCTTCCTCTTTTTCTACTCCCTTCTGTTTTTCCCAGCATTATTGTCTTTTCTAGTGAATCCTGTCTTCTTGTTATGTGTCCGAAGTATGAGATCCTCATTTTCATCATTTTAGCTTCTAGTGATATTCCTGGTTTAATTTGTTCTAACACCCAATTACTTGTCTTTTTTGCAGTCCATGGTATGTGCAAAGCTCTTCTTCAACACCACGTTTCAAATGAGTTGATTTTTCTCTTGTCCACTTGTTTCACTGTCCAACTTTCAGATCCATACATAGAGATAGGGAATACCATGGTCTGAATGATCCTGACTTTAGTGTGCAGTGATACATCCTTGCATTTGAGGACCTTTTCTAGTTCTCTTATAGCTGTACTCCCCAGTCCTAGCCTTCTTCTGATTTCTTTTACTTAATTGTACTTAATTACGTAATTATGCTACTATGTTACTCCACACCATTCATTTCAATGCAGAGACCATTTATTTCAGCGCAAAGGAAGTACAATGCAAGTTGGGGTGGGTGGGGAGTCATCAATTATGTATTGTTTGAGGACTGAAAACAACAGCAGCAGCAGCAAATACTGATCATATTCGCTGGATTGATTTCTGTTCTGGGCATGGGACAAATAAGCGATCATCTGCGATTTCTGCTCCTGTTTCCGTCGGAGTTCTCTGGCATCCCTAATCATAAGCTGACCATGAGCCAGCCGTGTGATGCAGCTGCTAAAAAAGTGAATGCGATCCTAGGCTACATTAGCAGAAGCAGAATGTCCATATAATGAGAAGGAATAGTTTGGCTCTGTTCTGTGCTGCAGTGCTGGGTCCAATTTTGGATGCCACATTTTAAGGAGGACATTGATAAAGTGGAATGGGCAACCAGGGTGGTGAAGGTTCAGGAAACCAAATCCTCTAGTTGAAAGAGTTGGGTATGTCCAGCCTGGAAAAGAGAAGACTAGGGGGAGACATAATAGTGCCCTTCAAATATCTGAAGGGCTCCAATTATGGAGGGATTGGAGCTGAGGGTTGGGCAGCCTCTCCAATCACAGATCCTGCACTGAGCAGAGTGTTAGACTAGAGGACCTCCAAAGTTCCCTTCCGGCTCTGATGCTGTCCGCTGGGTGGCTGTTGTGACAGTGCCAAGTCCAGGGGTGCCCTTTCCCTTTGAAGCTGCCCTTCAGTGCTCCCTCTTCTTGGAAATGGTTCTCTTCAAGGCCTTGCTTCTGTTTCCAGGGCAAGGACAGCGATGACGAGGAGGAGGTGGCTGTTGGGGTCGATCGGGATCGCTTCATGGACGAGTTTTTTGAGCAGGTGAGGAAACCCTTTTAGGGAGAGCCAAGTTTCCCATCTCATCCTGGTCCTTGCCATTGCCTTGTCTCCCGCCTGCTGCTCCCCTTCTCTGAGTTTCTAAGTGGGTTGTGGCATTCACTGACGTGGTTGCAGCAGCGGCACCTCCGTCACCAGTCTGGAACTCCCACTGGTGTCAATGCAAGGGGGCTGAACTCATTCCTTTCTTACCCCCCAGTATGTTTGTTTATTTGGAGTATTAGTCCCCTGCCCTTCAGCCAAAAATACTCCCCAAGTGGCTTACATATAAACAGCTAAAACAAGGACATTCTCTGCCTGCAGGCTTACAGTCTAAAAAACATGACACACAAGGTAAAAGGGACAGGGAGGGAAGAGGAAAAAAGCGAGCTCTGGTCCTAGTTCTTAAATAATAGTTCCTATAATGGCCAGCTGGCATAGAAGCAGTCAAGGGACAGGAGGTGGAGATGGAGATGGTCTTTTGGCAGAGCTGATGGTGTTGGGAGGCTGGCTCCACCCTAGCCGCTGCTGGTTCCTGGGCAGGCAAAGAGCAGTACGGTGAAGCCGTGGCAGTTGTTATTTTAGCAAAGTTGTGGTTCAACTTTGGAAGATGGACTCAGTGAAGGCAAAGCCTTCTAAGCTCTCTGCTCGCTCCTTGTTCTCCAGGTGGAAGAGATTCGGGGTTTCATAGACAATATCTTGGAGAATGTGGAAGAGGTCAAGCGGAAGCACAGCGCCATCCTGGCCTCCCCCAACCCCGACGAGAGTGAGTAAGGCCACCTTGTGTCTCCTTTTGCAATGGGCTGTGGACAGAGGGGGGGGTTGCCTGTGGGACAGGCCACGTGTAGCCGCTCGTGGCCAGTATCCTGAGAAAACCTGTTTAGCACAGGCCAACTTCCAACCAGTGGTGGCTGATAGCTCCAGGTCAGTGGAGTAGAATCCACTGTGGGTTTTTGTCTGAACTTTCAAGGAGCTGTCCAAGGTGCTGAACTGCCCTTACATGAAGCCGCCGCTGCTTGCTACCACCTGTTGGGAGAGCGGCACCCTTTGTCTTATTTATTTATTTATTATTTATTATTTCAATTTATATACCGCCCTTAGCAGAATAGCTCTCAGGGCGGTGAACAAACAAGATAAAATACAATATATCATAGTAAAAAATCACAAAAACCTTAAGCCAGGTGGCGAAAAAAGATGGCAGTCCAGGATCCTTTGTGTGTGGGTGGTGTGTGTGTGCCCCCCTTTTCAGTAGGGTGGCTGTTGCCCACATGGTTCTCCGGTGATTCAGTGAAGGGAGAAGCAGGAAGCTCTTGTTCCTTCAGTTTTTCCTGTCTCTCCTCACGTCTGTCGAAGCCTCCCTCCGCCCCTGTGTTTTTGCTTGAGGCAGCATTTGGGGAGCAGGGAGCTTTTGTCAGGTTGGCCGCCCTGCGTGGATCTCTGCGACTGTTTAACCTCCGCCCTAAAAACAATAGAACATTATCTCCCGTGGCAAGTCTGTGCGCTGCATAAATATCAATTAACTCCCTTGCCTGATTCATGCAAGCACATTAGAGCAAAGTGCTCTGTAATTATCCGTGCCTTAATTTAGACAGCAGAACTCTAGTGGGGCGCTCCTGTCCGTCTTAAGCTGCAACAGGGGCCCTTTCAGCACTACAAGAAACAGAAAATGATGACACTGCAAGGGCAAGAGGGGGCCCAAGTGTTTTTTCTGCCCGTGCCAGGGCGCCAACTCAGCTAGCCTTGATGCCCTCAAGAGGGGCACCCCCGGGTCATCTACGAGGTCATTGGCAGCAAGTTAAGGTGATGTGGAGTTTTTATAATAAACTAATAAACTATATATTCTTTAGGAATAATGAAGTTATAATATACTGGAGGTGAATCAAAGCTGAAAATCTCTTCTGTGCTGTTCCTGTTTCTTTGAGCAGAGCTCCATCGAACATCATGGGAAACTGACTTCCTATACGTTTCCTGTGTCCTCTGCAGTTTGGATGATTGTACTTATTGATTTGATTTTTGTCAAGGGTGGGGAACATTTGTGGCTCTGCTGGAGTTCTTGGGCTCCTAGTAGCCATGGTGGCCAGCGATGGGAGCTCATTTTGTATCCTACTTCATCCACTGAGTTCAGGGTGGCTTACACCAGTTGTTTCTAAGTGCCTTTAGAATTATTCTTCAATGTATTTTTGCCCCTGGAACAAATTGTTTTTTAGTTGGTTCTTAATCCTGTTTTATTTTCTGCCGATTGTGTTGGTGTTATGTGGATATTTGTATTGATCATATTTTTTAAAACTTTTAAGTTTGTTTTATATTGCATTGTCTTTAAGGGTCTGTTTAAAACCCAGAGGAAAGGGGCAAAGCATAGCTCTGGGGGAGGGCGGTATGCCCATTTGCCCCATGCTGGCGACAGATCTGCTCCCCACCCTATGGCCCAACTTTGGCAGGTGGGCGGGACAACCCGCCTGCCAATCATCTGGTGTCTTAATGAAGTTGGGTGACTGACAGGTGGGTTGCCCCGCCCACCTGCCAAAGTTGGCCCACAGGGTGGGGGGAAGTAGCCACCAGCAGGATCCAGCTGATGAATGGGAGGTCAGCCTTGGCTTCTGCAGGGATTGGCTGTACCTCTCTTTGCCCCACAAGTGATGTTGCATACAGTGCCTGGTGTGGGGCAAGTGGGGGAAACGGCCTCGCAGTCCAAATGGGGAGGCAGTACTGAGTTAGGTTGAGCCGCTGGGCCTGACTCGGAGCAAGGAAGCTTCCTGTGTCCCTGGAAACAACAGATCTGAAATGTAACCTCTTCCCTTTCCAGAGGAAGGGCTGTGGCTCAGGGGCGGAGCACCTGCCTTCCATGCAGAAGGCCCCGGTCCAGTCCCCAAGGGCGGCATCTCCGGGTGGGGCTGGGAACGTCCCTCTGCCTCAGGCGCTGGAGAGCTCCTGGCAGTCAGTGCCAACACGGCTTAGACCTGATCTGACTCTGTGCAAGGTGGCTTCCTGTGTGTGGGGTGATGTTCCTTTGGGGTTTCCTGCCTCCAGCGCAGAGCGGCTGGCCTCAGTGCATCCTTCTAGGCATATGCCTCTCACTTGCCTGCTGTATTCCCTGTGTGGGTGCCGGAGGTTTCTCCACTGGCTTCCCCCTCTGCCACTTCTGACTCACTGCCTCGCTTCTGTTCCTCGCCCGCCTTGCTGTTTCCTCCTCCTCCGCGTGGAGCTGAGTAATCATCTGCTCAGCCTGTTCCTGCCAGCTCGGACCTTGTTGAAACTGCTTTTGTCTGCCCCCCCCCGCAAGCTCCATTCATGAGACCTAATCGATGTGCACGATTTTTGGGGGGGGGAGACAAGCCCATCGCCTCTCTCTGTCCACTCACAAAAGTAGAAGAATATGTTTATTGAGCATGTACACTGACCTTAGCAGACAAGACATAATACCAAACATTAAAATACTTTCATGCAAGATCCAAAATCACAGTTACAATCGATGCATAAAATGTGAGGATGAGCTTAAAATAAACATATTCTAAAATAGACAATCATTCCTATAGCACATAGGAACAGCCATAATGACATGAAAGGTAACGTTTGAAAATTATGTTAGAATACATTTTATATGTTTTATACACTCATGTCCACTCATAGATTCATCGGATTCGTTCATTCATTTTATACACTCCTGTCCATTCATTGATCCTGCAGGCATTTTGTGGCGAGCACAGCAGGCCTTGCTGTTGCACCCACCAAATGTGTGAATCGTGTCCATCAATAAATGGCATGCTTGACTCGGAGCAGGAAGAAATGGGGCATTTTTCACACCGGAGGGTGGTCAGAAATGGAGCACTCTCTAATGATCCGGGGTTGTAGCCAGCTGTGTTCTCCTCAGAGTAGACCGGCTGAAATCCATGGACCAAAAGTGTTGGTGCTAATTTAGGCAGACTTTTTCAGAGCAAAGAAAGCAAACTGTCTCTTCCTGTCAGGGCTTCCTCTGAGCTGCCAACAAGATTTGGGCTCTCCTCCCTGGGAGGAAGGGGCAGGATATAAATTTAATAAAGATTTTCTGGGCTTGGTTTCCTGCTGGTAGGTCAGGCCTTCTGCAAATTAAGAGGACGGGTGGCTGGGTGTGTGTGTCTCACCGGCACTGTGCTTTGCTGCTAGCTCAACTGCCCTGTAAGCAAGAAATTTGAAGTTTGAAAGGAGGGGCGAAGGGGCTGGAGATCTGGGAACCTGTGCAAAGAAACCCCCAGGTCATCCCCAGCAACACCTCTTCGTGCTTGCAAGTAGCTGTTGATAATATGCCAATACGTTTAAGTCTAATCGCCATTGGAAGTGGTTAACCACTACAGATTTGTTTTACCCTTGATGCTTCTCCATGATCAAAATTCCCCACCTAGGGATGGGTAAATCTGTCTGTTTCTCTGTTCTTCGTTTTTCCAGTCTTAAGGCCAGTTCTGTAAATTTCCACATCAGTTTGCAATTTTTTTTAAAAAAATCCTCATAATCGTCTTTGTGCAAATTTCTCCTGATCATTTGGAGGGAACACTGTTCGTTGTCCCCGTGTTACAGAGGCCCAGCTGGCCTCAACTAGAAGTCGGGCATCTAGTGTTGCTGGTCCCAAGCTGTGGAACCCACTGCCGGCAGAGGTTGACCTTCCAGCATCTCTTGAAGACTTCTTTATGTGTGTGTGCCAACAGGCCTATGCACCCGTTTAAAGCGCTTTTTGAGTAGCCAGTCATTTTGATGACTGTTTTGTATTGCTTTTAAATGTTTTTATGTTGCTGTACACTGCCTTGATGTTCTGCAACAGGGCGATAAACAAATACTTTTATAAAATAAATAAATAATGTGCTCATTTGTATGCCAGTTTCCATAATATACACGTTTTTGCAAAACATTTTCCCCGAATATAAGCCGTGTTTGTATGTTGTTTTCACCAACATAATGCAGTTTTACGTACACTTTACCCCAGTGTATGCATTTTTGCAGACGTTATTTGTCTGGAGAATTGCACTGCAAAATTCGGAGATGTGCAAATTCCAAAGGATGGCTGTGTTTTGGTTGTTTGTTTCAGAAAATGTGAAGGATAGTTTTGCTTTTAAATGTGAACTGAATTGAAACCCTTACCCCAACACCACCTCCTGCAGCACTGCTCAGATGTTTCAAGATCCAAGGAGGATTGCCTATAAGCCACCCTCTTTTCCTCCCAGGAAACCTCCTTTCCATCGAATTGCTTTGTCTGCGGCTTCTGCTCAGTGCCGGGGAGGTCAGCTCCCTGAACACACAGTCCGCATCAGTCTTGAGCAATTTCAGCTGCCTTGCCTTCTTGCTCAACAGATATCTGGTTTCTCCGTGGCTTCAGGATGTCATTAATGAGCTTTGGGTCCAGGCAAGGCAGGCAGAGAATGGAAACACCAATTTCCAAGGCTGGATCGGCGTGGCTTATTAGCCGCTGGAAACACCGACACTGCTGCAAGATGGAAATTGCCCCCTGGAGATGTTGGTCCGTTTGAAAACCCAGAGACTTTTTAACAGCTGGGGGAATGGAAATGCCTTTGGGAAGCCTGTTGTCAAGCTGAGTGTTGTCAAGCTTGATTTTGGAGT
This sequence comes from Rhineura floridana, assembly GCF_030035675.1. NCBI lineage: Eukaryota > Metazoa > Chordata > Lepidosauria > Squamata > Rhineuridae > Rhineura > Rhineura floridana. The sequence continues at coordinate 807,115 of NC_084500.1, read as the reverse complement.
GAGGAGGCTGTGCTTGTGTGGTGGGCACCTGTGAAGTGAAGAGGTGGCAATCCTGTTGTCTCTGCCAGTATGCAAACTTGAGGCATCTTTTTGCTGCTGTGGGTATCTCAGCAGCTGGTGAATGCTGTAACCCTGTGCACTAAGATAAGGAGTGAATCTTCTTGGTCAGTTGGGAAGGGCTGCAGCTCAGTGTCAGAGCCCCTGCTGGCATGCAGGAGGCCCCAGGTTCAGTCCCCGGCAGCATCTTCAGGTAGGGCTGGGAAGGACTCCTTGCCTAAAACCTTGTGGAGCCAGAAGGATCAATGGTCCTGACTCAGCAGAAGGCACCTTCCCTTAGTCCTATATTCAGAATCGTGAGGACTGGGGGCTTGCTTTATTTCTAAGGTTCAGTCCCCGGCAGCATCTCTAGGTAGGGCTGGGGAAAGCTGCTGCCGGTCAGTGTAGACAGCACTCAGCTGGGTGGACCAATAGTGTGGCTCAGTCTACGGCAGCTCCTGGTGTTCCTAGGATCACGGTGGGACTTGCTCCTGAGTTCACATGCAGAAGCTGAGGCTGCAGGGTTCCCCCGCCGTTGTCATAGTAGTGGCATGAGTAGCTTTGGCTGCTTAATTTTTGCACGCCAGGCTGTTATTAGCCCCCCTTTGGCTCCAGAGCCGGCTGGTGCCCACTAGACCTGTGGAGGTCACAGTGGGCGTGGCCAAGTTGTTCTGATTTTCCTCCCCATCCTCCTTCCTTCCAACGGTGCTGTACATGCTTCAGCGTTACACTTTTACAAACAGTTAGCACCTACCCCAACTGAAAGGCAGTGGTGGCTGGTAGCTCCATGGCAGTGGGATCCACTCCGGATTTTAGTCTAAGCTTTCAAGGAGCTGTCCAGGGTGCTGAAGCACTAGGTCTTTATCCTGTAATCTGTTCTCTCCCTTCTACAGAGAATTGGGATGGCACCAACCCATTGTAGTCTAATGTTTTTCTGCATTATCCCCTTAAGACCTGACCTGTGGCCATTTTAAAAAAAAATGACAGTAAAATACAGCGGCAATGTCAGCCTGTCCAGTGTGAACAGGCAAAGCTCTTCTGAGGTTTTTTGGAGCTCCTGTGCCTTTAAGTAAACGTTTGCTGTCTTCAGGCCCTGTCCTATTTTATTGTTTCCTTTGTTGTTATGTGCCTCCAAGTCAACTACGACTAATGGCGACCCTATGAATCAGCGACCTCCAAGAGCATCTGTCATGAACCACCCTGTTCAGATCTTGTAAGTTCAGGACTGTGGCTTCCTTTAAGGAATCAATCCATCTCTTGTTTCACCTTCCTCTTTTTCTACTCCCTTCTGTTTTTCCCATCATTATTATCTTTTCTAATGAATCATGTCTTCTCATTATGTGTCCAAAGTATGATAACCTCAGTTTCATCTTTTTAGCTTCTAATGATAGTTCTGGTTTAATTTGTTCTAACACCCAATTATTGGTCTTTTTCGCAGTCCATGGTATGCGCAACGCTCTGCTCCAACACCACATTTCAAATGAGTTGATTCTTCTCTTATCCGCTTTTTTCACTGTCCAACTTTGTTTCCTATTCACAGTGATTTTTATGAATAGTTGTATATTAATATGATATAGTGTTAATTTAATATGACACCTAGAGTTTTCTAAGTGCAATACAGCAAATAAAGATAAGACAGTCCCTATCCCCAAACTTGCAATCTAAAAATAATGATTTGCCTCTTAATTAGTTTCTCTTCCTCGCATGGTGAACATTAATTACTGGCTTCTATACATTTGTCCTTTTCTTTCTAAGATAGCAAGATAGCAGGGCTGCCAGTCAAAGCAGACAGCAGTGGCTAGATGGTTTGACTCCAGTGGAAATTGGTGGCTCTGATATCAATAGGGCAGTGAATCCTCTCCAGGTTTTAGTCTGAACTTTCAAGGAGCTGTCCAAGGTGCATTCAGTGCAACTTGAAAGTGTGCACGGGTGGCCAGACTTGGCGACCAGCTCTGAGTGTGCAAAGGACATTTTGGGCCCCATCCAGAATGCATGTTGAGCTAAGAGTTTTTATAAAAAGTGAGGCCGCCTATGTGTTTTGCGGAGACCTCGTTGTGCCCTCGTCGCTGCCTCTGTGCCACTAAGGCTTGGCTGCTCTGCCAACGTTGCTTGGTTACATTGGTAGCATTCAGAGTTCCAGGTGATGGTAATTATCTCCTCTTGGGAGGCGGGAGGGCGGGAGCACAGTTGCACCTGCCTCCGTCAGCGCCAGGCAGCATCAGCACTGGTGGAAGTAGAAAGAATCGGAAGGAGAGTTGCAGAAAAGGGCAATCAGAATGATCAGAGGGCTGGAGCGCCATCCCTGCAGGGGAAGGCTGCAACCTTTGCACCTTTTGGTTTAGACCAAAGTTAATGGAAAAGGCAGAGGGTTGACCAAGGTTTTTGCAATGATGCCTGACATGGAGGAAGAGTTAAGAGGGAAGATTTTATTCCTTCCATCTCTTAGTAGGTGATTTTTTCTTGGGGTCATCTGATGAAACTGGGAGGAGATTCTGGATGAAGTCACAAAGCAGTAGTCCTCACAAAGTGCATTGTTTGTGAAATTCTCCCCCCAAGATGCCCTGGCTGCAGCCTTTAGCTTGGGGAGAGCCATGGATAGGGCTGGATGAGGGTTCAAACCAACTGCAATTAAATCCCGCCAAGTCAGAGATGCAGTTAGTCAGGAGAGGCAAGGGGTAGAGCAGTAGCGACCCAGGGTGCGGCAGCTGTGAAAAAGGCAAATTCCATGCTAGCGATAATTAGGAAAGGTATTGAAAATAAAACAGCCGATATCATAATGCCGTTGTATAAATCTATGGTGCGGCCGCATTTGGAATACTGTGTACAGTTCTGGTCGCCTCATCTCAGAAAGGATATTATAGAGTTGGAAAAGGTTCAGAAGAGGGCAACCAGAATGATCAAGGGGATGGAGCGACTCCCTTACGAGGAAAGGTTGCAGCATTTGGGGCTTTTTAGTTTAGAGAAAAGGCAGGTCAAAGGAGACATGATAGAAGTGTATAAAATTATGCATGGCATTGAGAAAGTGGATAGAGAAAAGTTCTTCTCCCTCTCTCATAATACTAGAACTCGTGGACATTCAAAGAAGCTGAATGTTGGAAGATTCAGGACAGACAAAAGGAAGTACTTCTTTACTCAGCGCATAGTCAAACTATGGAATTTGCTCCCACAAGATGCAGTAATGGCCACCAGCTTGGATGGCTTTAAAAGAAGATTAGACAAATTCATGGAGGACAGGGCTATCAATGGCTACTAGCCGTGATGGCTGTGCTGTGCCACCCTAGTCAGAGACAGCATGCTTCTGAAAACCAGTTGCCGGAAGCCTCAGGAGGGGAGAGTGTTCTTGTACTCGGGTCCTGCTTGCGGGCTTCCCCCAGGCACCTGGTTGGCCACTGTGAGAACAGGATGCTGGACTGGGTGGGCCACTGGCCTGATCCAGCAGGCTCTTCTTATGTTCTTATGTTCTCTCCTTAAAACTGGATCTGGCCAGAGGGCTAGATCCTGAACTCCCCTACCCCTGTGGGCCATTCTGACAGGTGAACAGAATTGCCCACTTGCCAGTCCGGTGGTCCGACTTCAGAGGAGAGCATCAGGAGTGCATTCCTGTGGCATCAAGCCTGGGAAAGGTATGCATGGTTAGCCCAAAATGACAGGGGAGGCCTCATTAGGATAAAAGATCAGGTTTCTCATTTGGGAGAACTCCTGGAAGACCCGGCCTTGCTGCTTAAATGCTCAGGGATTGACTGTAGTCAAGAGTGATTTTTGCCTAGTGCGCCCTCTGCACCCGCTCCTGGCATGGTGAGACCTGGCCGTGGTCCCTCATGCATTAGTTACAGCTTGGCTGGACTACTGTAATTTGTTCTATGCAGGGCCACCCTTGAAAACCTCACAGGAACTTCAGTGGATGCAGAATGCTGCCGTTAAAATTCTGACTGGGGCCACGCAACCCCTTTATATGCCATCAGCTGCACTGAGTGCAACTCAAAACAGCTTAATAGCCCTAAACAGGTTAGGGCTGAGCTCCCTGAAGGGCCGCCTCCTCCCGTGTGAATTTGCCCATCCTTTTCAAGCTCGCAATTGGCATCTCTTGTGTATATGCTGTGGTGTTGGAGGAGAGCTTTGCGGATACCATGGACCGTGAAAAAGACAAGTAATTGTGTGTTAGAACAAATCAAACCAGAACTATCACTGGAAGCTAAAATGATGAAACTGACGTTATCCTACTTTGGACACATAATGAGAAGACATGATTCACTGGAAAAGACAATAATGCTGGGAAAAGCAGAAAGGAGTAGAAAAACAGGAAGGCCAAAGAAGAGATGGATTGATTCCATAAAGGAAGCCACAGACCTGAACTTGCAAGATCTGAGCAGGGTGGTTCATGACAGATGCTCTTGGAGGTCGCTGATTCATAGGGTCGCCATAAGTCGTTATTGACTTGAAGGCACTTAACAACAACACCTGATGCATGGAAATGCACAAGAGGGCTTTCTCTGTGACTGCTCCCCACCTGTGGAACTCTCTGCCTCATGAGGTTATGTCATCTTCTTTCATTGCATTCTGCTCATAGGAAGTCACACACGCACAAAACCTTGGATTTTGATGTCTGCCTTGGACCAGCAGGTTGGATTGCTATTCAGAGGTGGGAAACTTCAATCCTGGGAACTGAATGTGGCACTCCAGGCCTTTTTGTCTGGCACTCTGAACCCTTCCCAGGCCATCCCCCCCGAGCCCCCCCTCCACAGGGGCCTTGCTCTGTCTCCTCCTCTTAATGATTTCCCCAGCTGGGATGTGTCCTCAAACTGTGGTAACAATATTTCTTGCTTGCCTGGATGGAGGAAGGAGTGTGGTGTGCATCTGGCCAGCCCACCTCTGTGATGCGGCCCCTGGAAAGTTTCCCACAACAGAATGTGGCCCTTGAGCTGAAGAAAAAGTCTCCCACCCCTATAGCGTATTTCCAGGTGTTCAGGATGTGTTTGACAAATGTTGGGAGCAGAGATGTGACGGCCCAGAAAAATCGGGGGTCCCAGTCCCCTCCCTGAAATTTTCCATGTTTTTTCCTCCCGGGCCTTCACATCTCTAGTTGGGAGGGTGCTCTCGGCCAGGGCGCCCTTTTCAGAGACTTCTCCGGCTCTTCTGCCTTCTAGAAACCAAGGAGGAATTGGAAGAACTAATGTCCAACATCAAGAAGACAGCCAACAAAGTGCGCTCCAAGCTAAAGAGTGAGTATCTCCGGGGAGAAGGAGGGAGTGGGCCACACCATGCCACCCTGCACGGGAGCTGGCTTGGCTTCCCGGCCCACTTCCTCTTAACTTGAGGCAAGGCAGAGAGGAGCAGGGCCGGCTGCAAGGAGGCTCTCTGGAGCTGCCCAGTGAAAGAGGCTCAGCCTGAGGATGGCAGCACCATATACAGGAAGGCTGTCTGTGACTTGGGGCCAGCCTTGCACAGACAGGGCAGGAGATGAAGTTGCACGCCTCTGGTGACGAGCTCCATGAGCTATGAGGGCCGGACTTTATTTTCCTGGGAAACTCAGCTTTTAAGGGGGGTGCTTTGTTTTGTTTCATTTCAAGTTTCTAGCCCTCATGCCCATGGAGTTCTACTGCTTGGAAGTGCATGGGGAAATGCCTGCCCAAATCTCTGCCTGGGCATGACTTCCCTACTGGGGGGCAAAAGGATTCTCTGTGCCTCACAGGATGAATTGGCCTTCTTTGAGTCATAAGAAAAAAGGCAAAAAATGTGCTCTAAGTTGCATGATTTTTACAGGTTGCAGGAATTCAGTGTGGAGTTCTTGGTTGTGTGCATGTCATTCTGAAGAGGCACAGAGCATGCCCTGCCTGGGCTGTTGCCATCCCGTCCTCTTCCATGTGTAGTGGCTGCTGAAGGGTGCACTCCTTTTACTGGGCATGCATTTTGATTTGTGCTTGTGACGCTGTCGGAGCAGTCGTCCGTGATCCCGCTTGTACCTCCAAATGTTTTGGGCCGGTCATATTGCTTCATTGCCAGTCCCTGCATATCCTATAACTTCCTGCTGAAATCCTGAAACATTTCATGCCACAAATATTCTGGGGTTGGTTGGTTTTCATCCTGCTTTTGTAGCGCTGTAGCCCATTTGAACAGCACTAACATGGCATCGCAGAACAATCAATGAAGCAGACTCAGTCTGCCCCAAATGTGCTTTTGTGCTTGTGTCAAGAACACGTTGCAGAATGCACCTGCTGCAACCAAACCCTAGCCTAGAGGGACCCAAAAAGCACATGCTCAGCAAAGTCATTGCCACATACATTTTGCACCTTGCAACTGATCTGCAAGTAAAGGATGCAGAATCCAGCCTCCTGGCAATCTCCTGTCTTTGTTTCTAAGTTTCTAGCCTTTTGGGCTGCAAAGATCTGCTCTCAAGAGTTTCTGGCTCTGCCTGGGGGAGATCTCTGGACCCAGTCGACTGCAAAGCAGGAGACTCTTCCTCTCTGCTGCTAGCGGAGCTTAGAAATATGTTTGGAGGGGGCAGAGGGAGGAAATGCAAATGTGTGTGATTTATTTGGGTGGTGGAGTTCACCTTTTCAGCTTTTTAAATTTTTCTTTAAATTTGAATGAGGCGCAGATGCAGGCCTGCAAGTGATCACTTTCCAGGTGTAGTGCTGCATTTTAATATGTTGGCATTTTAAAAAAAGGGTGGGAGGATTGTTCATAGATGGTCTCTTTTTTTGGCCTGCTGGTGAGCTATTTTTAACCCAGTCTGGAATGGGTGTTTTGCAGGCAATGGAGACAGGAGCGGGAGGGGCCCATCTGTTTCTTGATCCCCCCCCCTTTCTCTTCCTTCTCTGAAAATCTGTTCTGCTTTTCTCTCTTCCTTCCCAGGTATTGAGCAGAGCATCGAACAAGAGGAGGGGCTGAACAGATCGTCGGCAGACCTGAGGATAAGGAAGACACAGGTGCGCCTTTCTCCAGGGAGGGCAGGGAGAGACAGGATACGAGCGCGGGAAGCAGCCTGATAACAAGCCAGGCCACTGCGTCATCCAGCTTAGTATTGTCCACCCTGACCGGCAGCAGCTTTCCCAGGTCTCAGGCAAGGCGTGTTTCCCAGCCCTACCTGGAGATGCTGTCAGGCAGTGGCTGCTGGGGGCTCTGATGTCAGTGGGGCAATGAATCTGCTCCGGGTTTTAGTCCACACTTTCCAGGAGCTGTCCAAGGTGCTGAATCTACATGTGTCCCGCTTCTGTTTATTTATTTAAAATATTTCTATCCCACCCTTCTACCCTATAAAAGGGCACTCAGGCGGCTTACAAAAATAAAATCAGACATGTACATAATAAAATTGTAAGCAGTAAAATCACAAAAACATTAAAATAAATTAAAATACATAAAATACAATTAAAATACATAAAATACTATATATATATATACACACACACATATGCATATATATAGGGATTGGTACTAAAGGGACTAGAAAGGTAAAATTTAATGTAGAAGACATAAAATCAGTGTCAGGCTCTGTTGTGCTGCAGCCCCTTGGAACGGCACCGCAGTGCTGCTGTTGGGGATTGAGCCGTGGACGCAAAGCATGCACAGCAGATGTTCTGCCATGGAGCGATGGTCCTTCCCCACCAGTCCAGGGCAGCGTTGAGCTTTTGCGCACAGAGGCCAAAGCTATGCACGATGTTAAAAATGGGCCTGTGCCGCTACCTCAGCGGAGAAGAGGGACTCCCTGATAAGAAGTGCCTGGCTGCTGGGTCGCACGCCAAGGTGGGCCCATCTGGCTGAGCTCCCTCAAGTGCCCAAAGATATGCCTCTGAGAAACCCACGAGCAAGGCCCTCCCTTGTCCATAGCTCATCCAGCAATTGGTATCCAGAGGTAGACTGCTTCTGGATGTGGGGTTTCTTAATTGCTTCCTTTATTTTTTATGTTTGTTGGCATTCAAATTGTAATAAAATAAAATATCAGAAATGAAAGAAGCAATGAAATACAATGAAAAGCCATGTGAGTACTTTCTGCAGACATGCCGTGGACCGCCAGAATGGCCCTTGTGGACCACAGGGAGTCCATGGACCCCAGTGTGGGAGCCTCTGCTTTGGGAAAAGCCCCGGCTGTTGAAGTGGCACTCTTGTGCTTCAAACGTGTGGTGCGGGCGTGAGCTACAATGCTGACAAATTCTTGTGAGGAGCTTTTTAATATTGCAAACCGGGCTGGAAATGAGAAGAAATGACGTGAAGACTTGGAAAACAAGCCACGGCAGTGGATAGATGTGTCCGTTCTTGGCCCTGTTTCGGCAACGGTCAGCAAAGCCGAAGGCCGCCGAAGGGAGGGTGACCACGCGGCTGCTTTTGGAGGAGGCTGCTGCTGCTGCGGGGGCTGCCCAGAGATGGGGTCTGTTGAGGAAGCAAGGTGCGTTTTGCCTTTCCCCCTCTACAGGGGCTCAGGGGGAGCAAAACAGCTCGTCCTCACAACAAACAACGCTGAATCCAAGCCTCCCCCCCCCATGATATCCAAAGAAGCGGCGGTGGCGGCTCTCTGGCTCCCTGAAAGTGAGCAGATGGGTGAGGCACCAAGGAGTGCAAGTGCGAAAATTTATCATCGTGCAGCAGCCTGTTGCTTAATCAGGTGCAAGAAAACTGCAGTACATGCGCCAAACCCAGCAATGGCCGGGGGGCTGCGTGCGTGTGCTGCTTCCATGCTTCATCCTTTTATCTATCTTTCGAATTACGCAAGCAGAGCAACAGGGGTCCAACTAGGCTTCCAGACGCTGTTGGACTCCAGCTCCCATCGGCCCCAGCCAGCGTGGCCCGTGGACAGCAACACCCGGAGGGCATGAGGCGGTGGGTGGCTGATGTCAGTAGGGCGGTGGAATCGCTGGATCGTCGCCTTGCAGCGGTGAGCGGGCTTGCGTGTTGCAGTGAACCCCGTGAGCCGATGCCGTCGGGAGTCACGTGCTCCCAGCAGGGTCACCCATGGTGGTCAGGTCAAGGGAGAGGAACCAGACAAACAACGATCCAAGAATGTCCTCAACGGCAGAAGAGGCGGAGGATAACAATGTGTGAAGGGGGATGAAGGCTGAAGCAGATAGAAGACTTCCAATCCTTGTGGTACCCATGCCATTGGATCAAAGCCTTTTTTTGTCTAGATTGTGTGTTGATCGTGGTGCGCCGATCTCCCCACATAAAACGAATTCACACACAGGTGTCCTCCAACCAAACCTTGGAAGACAATCTTACTCGGCCATGAGTGATCGCCAATGAATGGAAGCGCTCTGAGTTTTAGACTGAACTTTCAGTGAATGGCTTCAGCACCTTGGACAGCTGCATAAAATCTGGGGCGAATTCCGCTGCCATGGAGCCACCACTGCCTATTCCCCACAGAAGCCTTGGGGAAGCCTCCTTGCAGGGCATCAGGACAATTGCCCTCCCCTCCTGATGCTGCTGCGTCCGCTTCCCATCTCCCTCCAACACATAGTATTCAGAGATAGACTGCCTTGGAACATCAAGGCTCCATTTTAGCTATCATGCGCTTTTGGGAGCCCTTTGTGAATTTGCCTCATCCCTTTTTAAGCCAATGTTGACACCACTTCTACTGGCCCCAAATTCCATAAATTGAATTATGTGTTGTCCGTGTGAAGTAGTTTTTCTTCATTGGGGATGGGGGGGGGCTTGATTGTCCCAGAATCCTCTGGGTGGCCTTTGTATTGCTTCCATAATAAACTAGAAAAGAGGAGGGAGGGAAGCAAGAAAGAGGCTGTCCTGGGGGCTAAATTTGGCCAAGGGCCACGCCAGATGGTGGGTGATGTCTCCACCGTTCTCTGGCTTAAAATTTGGTAGGCCTGTTAGGGGTCGGGGCGGAGGAGGCAGATGCACTCATTAAACTGGTTGAATTTGGCATTAAGGCCACCAGGGGGCTCTTCCTGCCTGCAGTGATCAGTAACAGATGCCGTTGAGGTTGTGCCTGGTTTTTATGGGCTCTAGTCCATGGAAATGCATGCCGTCATCAAAATTTGCTAGCCTTTTTAAGCTGACACCAGATGCTCTTGTCATCATTGCTGCAGCATAACAGACGCACCCAGTTACCCGTAGGGAAAATGGTGATAACCTAGTTCTTCTTTCTCTTCCCCCTCCCCCCCAGCATTCCACCTTGTCACGGAAGTTTGTGGAAGTGATGTCGGAGTACAACGCCACCCAGTCCGACTACCGGGAGCGCTGCAAGGGAAGGATTCAGAGGCAACTAGAAATAAGTGAGTTGCTTCCACCCGTGCTTTGCCCTCTAAAATTGCCACCTGTTGTTCACTCACACCTTCCAAAGAATCCACTTCTGCCAAATCATTGTATTTCAGTGCTTTTGTTGTTGTTTATTTTCAGGCCTGGTTTGTGGTGTTTCTTTTTAAATATATTGTTCCATTGTCCTATCCACTGTGAACAGGCAACAAGCTATAGAAGCTTTTCAAGGCTTCTGTGCCTTTTATTAGAAGCTTCCTGTTCAGCATGGTGAGATTACTGATTGGTTAGTTTCTGTTCCCTGGGGTGAGGCTCTAATTGCTGCTTCTTATTATTTCTGTCCATTGCATGGTGGAAAAAGTACTGTTTCACCATAAACAAAAGAGAAGAAAAAATCATCATGTGAGGAAGCCAGTAATTATAGAGTCCTCATCTCCCAGCCAGGGAACCCGTAGCTGACCAATTAAGGTACAGTTCAGGAGCAATAATCACTAATTCTTCCCCCCCCCCCAATGATACTAAACAAGAAGTAATAAAATGGGCATGCCCTCTGAGGGAAAGGTGGCCAACATAGTGCCCACCAGACATTTACTTCTACAACTGCAATTATCTCTGACCATTGGTCATGCTGGCTGTGGCTGATGGGAGCTGAGAGTGCAACAGCATCTGGAGGGCACCAACATAAGAGCATAAAAAGAACGTGCGGGATCAGGCCAGCGGGGCCCCATCTAGTCCAGCCTCCTGTCCTCACAGTGGCCAACCAGAGGCCTCTTCTGGGAAGCCGGCAAGCAGGACCTGAGCGCAACAGCAACTCTTCCCTCCTGCTGTTGCCAGCAACTGATATTATGGAGGCAGAGCATAGCCATCCGAGTGGCTAGTAGCCATTGAGAGCCTCATCCGCCCAGGATTTGTCTCATCCTCTTATCAAGCCATTCTTTGCTTCTCAGGGCCCAGCTGCCTGCCTTTGGGCTGCCCGGCCGGCAACCTGTCCTGCATGCAGCAGGAGAGCCCTGCCGTGTCCCGTTTATTTGTGTGGCTTTTCCAAGCTGCCTGGTGTGAAGGGTGGGTGGGTGAGGAGCTGGCGGGAGCAGGTAAGGGGGCGGAGGTGAGATAGAGAGCGATGAGAATAGAAGGGCTGAGTGGGAGATGTTGGCAATTGGAGGAGAGACGTTTGCCAGCGCAGGGAAGGGGCAGGAGGAAGGTGGGCAGCTAGCTAAGGCATGGGGAGCCGGGGAAGGCTGAGCCACTCTACGGCCCCATCAGCTCATCTCCAGCTATGGCCGTCTAGGGCAGAGCACGGGGTGAGGGTTTCTAAAAGTCCCAGGTGCTGCTTGACCTGGGAAGGGCGTAATGGGAATGGTGAGGGTCTCGGTGGGGGCTAGGAAAAAAGAGAAAAGGTCCTCCTTGAATCGCCAGAAAGACACCCAGGGGAGGAGGTGACTTTTCCACGCCTGGATTAGGCCACCTGCCAGTCGGCCGACAATGACCGCTGGGCACCTCCTCCCGGTTTTACATGTGGGACACTGAGTCAGAGGGAGAGAGGACCAGCTTGCACGGGGCTGAGCAAGTGGCAGGTGTGGACCTCAGACTCGTCACCTGGGCCTGCTGGAGACCGCATGGACTCTCCATCATCATCATCATCCTAAAGACCTCTCTTAGGCGCATCCCTGGTGCATCTGGCCAGGGCAGGATTGGGGGCCCCAGTTACAAAAGCAGCAGATGGGCTTTCAGGGTCCGGTGTTGTTTTTCCCCCTTGGGACCGTGTGGCGTCTCCCAGCCACTGAGGATCGGCCCGTCTGTCACTTGTATTCTTGCCTCCCTTCTCTCTCTTTCTCTCTTGTCTTCTGAGAATCCAGGAGCAGCGACGGGTTGAGCTCAGGGCCTCCACACACCCCATGCTTCTTCCTGTGAGCCATTCTCTGGCTTGCCAGCTGCCTCATTAGCGCCTCTTCAGGAGGGAGGCTCCATTTCTGTCAGTGGAGAGGTTACCTGATAGGATTCCAAGCTGAGCTATGGCCCCAGTGGACTTGGGACAGCAAAGGGGTCCTGTGACGAAAGGGTGGGACATAAGTTTCCGAAAGAACGTTTCGTTTATTTGCTTAGGTATTTTAAAATGGTGCATCGGCAGAAAGGCAGCTTATAAATGTGTGCATGTCTGAGTACGTAAGCAAGCACCTTTGAGGGTTGATCTCATGCCAGAAAGCCTTGTTCAGACCTGTGTATACTCTGAGCATTTAAAAAAAACAAAACCCTGAATCCTGCACCAAGCAAAACTGGATTCTGCAATTTGTCAAACATTATGCAAATTAGCATGATTTATTCTGCTTTTGCAACTGAAGCCCCACCCCCATAATCACTGGGAATTTTACTCAGTCACTCTCTGGCTTCTGGGGTTTGCACAAACATCCGTTTCCCATATGCTTCTAAACATGCAACCAATAAGGACTAGGAACTTGGCACCTTTTTAAAAAAATGAAAGTAGACATTTTTAGGATGCTGAATGCCTGGTATTTTCAGTGATGCTTATGCACTGCCCCAGTCTCCTTGGCTTGGACCATCAGTTCAGCAGCACCTCTAGGAAAGCCAACGTAATGGGTCTCGCTCCCTATCAGTAAACTCGCACCTGGAGCTCAGCTTTCCCAGTTCAGGAACCCCAGTTTAATCAGGATGTTGATACACTGGACAGGGCTACCGAGGACAGCTGTGAAGATGAGAAGAAGGGCCTCCTGAAGGCCAGACCTTGCGGGGACTAGTCTAGAAGGATCTGAGCAAGACTGTTAAGGACGGGAGACGTGGGCAGTCCTCGGATCACAGGGCTCCAGCGAGAAAGGGGTGCATTCACTTCTCCTCTGTGTCCTTTGCAGCCGGCAGAACCACCACCAGCGAGGAGCTGGAGGACATGTTGGAGAGCGGGAACCCAGCCATTTTCTCCTCTGGGGTACGTGTCTCTCTCCACCACCCCCCTGGCTTAGTGATCTTAACATTAAGTCCCAGGTGTGGGGTGCCAGTTGAGGCCTCCTTTGTGCATTGGGGGCAGGGGGACATTTATAGGCACCATCTCTTTAACCTGGCAAATTGTGGGCCATTCACTCATTTCGCCACAATCAGGAGACCATCAAGGGACTTTCCTGAGACCGCGACCTGCGTTGCCGTGTGGCTCATGTCTCTCTGGTGGAACTTGGGTTGCCCTGTACCACTAGCACCGCAGTCTTGCAGTACAAAACAGGTGGAATTTACGAGCCCAAAGCCTTACAAATTTCATTTATACCCCACTTTTTTCCCGTGGAACTCAAGGCGCCGTGCACGGACTTCCAGGCAGTCTCTTGTCCAGGTGCTGACCACTCCCTGTCTGCTTAGCTTCATTAAAACTACTTTAGTGTTTGCCTTCAAACCATACATGGAGATCATGTTAATCATATGTGGCCTTTCTTTAAAAAAACAACCTAACTTTCTTGGAGCCGTTTCTTAACTCGCCCCAGGTGAACATCTGTTGACAAGCCTGCAGCAAAGGACATAGAAATCCATATTTATCTCAAGAGAATGATAAATGTCAGTCAATCTAAGCAGCAAATTTGTCAACCATTAACGCATGCAAAATTTGCTTTTTCTTATTGTACAAAATAACTATATTTCATTCTTCTGTGGTTTGTACTGCTTTGCATTCTTCTGGGTTTCTTAATCGGGTGGGAAGATTAGGGACCAATGAAGGGCGCAGATGACTGTGGATCTAATTCAGCATCCCCTCTTATTCCTGGGACTTCTGCATGTGTAACAGGAGCACACTTTTGAAGGTGCAACTGCCAAACCCTAAGTGCCTAAGAATGCGGTTTGCTTTGCTTTTAAAGCAAGCCCCAATTCTCAGGAAAGTAACTTCTGCAGTCTCAGTCCAAGATGGGTCAGGGCGGATCTCAAGAAATGGCCTGCCTGGGCCCAAATTCCGTGGCCATTCATGTCCTGTTCCTCTCTCCCTCTACCCCCAGATCATAATGGACTCCAACATTACAAAGCAGGCACTGAATGAGATCGAGACACGGCACAGTGAGATCATCAAGCTGGAGAACAGCATCCGTGAGCTTCACGATATGTTCATGGATATGGCCATGCTGGTGGAGAGCCAGGTGGGAGCTTACGGGGGGGGGGGGTGCGAGGCGGAGGGCTGTGGAGGGGGGCCCTTCACTCACTGCATGCGCAGACTGAGAGGAAGCATGGCTGTTGCCCAGCAATCCCTGCCAGGTGGAGCTGGAAAAGAAGATTCCTGCCTGAAACCCTGGCTAGTTGCTGCCAGTCAGTGTAGGCAATACTGAGCTAGATAGGCCAGTGGTCTGACTTGGTATGAAGCAGCTTCCTGTGGTTATTCTCCTTTCCCCGAGAGCAACGCCCTGCCATTTATTGGGGAGGGAGGGCTGCAGCTCAGGGGCAGACTGCTTCTGCATTGTAGGCAGATGGTCCCGGATTCAGTTCCCGGCAGCATCTCCGGGAACGGCTGGAAATGTAGCAGGCGGGACTGAGCTTGGTGGAGCCACTTCCCATGTCCCACAGGATTGGAAATGGAGCCCCGTCAGCCCTGAGACCCAGGCTGGCCAGATGCTTTCCACTCTGGGGTCCATCTCCAGTTAAAACATGGAGGGTTACAGGTCTGTCCTCCTGGGGCCAGGTGGACCTTTGACCCGAGTCTGAAGAAGGCAGCTTGTTTTTGATCTGTCGTTGCTGTCTGGAGCCCGCAAAGGCCTACTGGAGCCCGTTATGTGTCCAGAGGTTGCGATTTCTGAAAGGCAGGGTTTTGTTGCAAGTGCCAGGAGGTTTTTAGGCTGCTGCCACCTCTGCCTGCTGGAAATATTTGTGGGGGACCCACGTGGCCCAGCATTGCAAACTTCTTCCCTGCTGCCTTGAGGCAAACTGCAGCTGATGAACTGGGAGCAAAGCCCGAGGCTCTGAGCCTGCGGTCATCTTGCCACGCTGGGGGGATCAGTACAGGCTCACAGGCCCCCATTGTTTCTGGATGGGTAATGAATTTAGGGGGTGTTGAAATGAGATGTGTGTGATCCGAGTCACTAGGCAGGATATTCATTGGGGGGGGGCTGATTTAAATTAATTTCTGATAACCTTATCTAGAGATGGTTTGGGAGCTAACCGAAGGGGGATTTGGAGCAGGATCTGCTGGGAAATTAATTGGGGCAGACTTTGGGGTGATCTGGAGTGGGGTGCAAATTAACTGAGGTATTTGGCATGGGCGGTTTGGGTGGGAGGTTGCTGGGCTTGCCTTTTGCGATGTTTAAATACATAAATTTGCCTCTATCTGTATAAATTAGCCTACGTGAGTTTGGGTCTAGAGGCCCCCCCATGCCCTGTATCAATGCTGCTCCCCACATCTTTGTAACTTGAAAGTTTCCGGGCGGGGGCGGCAGTGGCAGCACAGCGATCTGGTCCCTTGCAGAGGCTCTTGCCCCTTTCCTGGGCCTGACCCCTCTTTGTGTGTCCCCCATGCTACCGTGCGCACCTGGAGAAGGGGCCTTCAGGCACTGGCAGGTAACGTCCGTCCCTCTCTCTGCCGAGACCGCTGCATGCCTGGGCTGCTGCATGGCTGTTTGTGTCCCTGTGCGTGCCGCCCCCCTCGCAAGGGTCACATAAGACGGTGAGGGTGGGAGCCTCGGGTGCTGCGGAGGGCAGGGTGGATCCGGCCCGACAGGCAGAGAAGGGCTCGTCCAATTCCTGAAGGGGGAGAGAGAGAGCCGCTAACCAGGATGGCTCTGCTGTGCTCCGCGGTCGGAGGTGGGACGCTTCCGGACAGCAGTTGCTGGAAACCGCAGGAGGGCAGAGTTGCTGTTGCGCTTGTCTGGTTGGCCACTGGGAGAACAGGCCGCTGGACTAGATGGGCCCCCGCTGGCCTGACCCAGCAGCCGGCTCTTCTTGTGTTCTCACAGGTGCGCCTGTGTTTTTGTGCCAAGGCCCCTGGACTTCGGTCCCTGGAAGCTCAGGCTGCATAGATAGAGGTGATCCAGTGGACATAGTGTACTTAGACTTTCAAAAAGCGTTTGACAAGGTACCTCGCCAAAGACTTCTGAGGAAGCTTAGCAGTCATGGAATAAGAGGAGAGGTCCTCTTGTGGATAAGGAATTGGTTAAGAAGCAGAAAGCAGAGAGTAGGAATAAATGGACAGTTCTCCCGATGGAGGGCTGTAGAAAGTGGAGTCCCCCAAGGATCGGTATTGGGACCTGTACTTTTCAACTTGTTCATTAATGACCTAGAATTAGGAGTGAGCAGTGAAGTGGCCAAGTTTGCTGACGACACTAAATTGTTCAGGGTTGTTAAAACAAAAAGAGATTGCAAAGAACTCCAAAAAGACCTCTCCAAACTGAGAGAATGGGCGGAAAAATGGCAAATGCAATTCAATATAAACAAGTGTAAAATTATGCTTATTGGAGCAAAAAATCTTAATTTCACATATACGCTCATGGGGTCTGAACTGGCGGTGACCGACCAGGAGAGAGACCTCGGGGTTGTAGTGGACAGCACGATGAAAATGTCGACCCAGCATGCGGCAGCTGTGAAAAAGGCAAATTCCATGCTAGGGATAATTAGGAAAGGTATTGAAAATAAAACAGCCGATATCATAATGCCGTTGTATAAATCTATGGTGCGGCTGCATTTGGAATACTGTGTACAGTTCTGGTCGCCTCATCTCAAAAAGGATATTATAGAGTTGGAAAAGGTTCAGAAGAGGGCAACCAGAATGATCAAGGGGATGGAGCGACTCCCTTACGAGGAAAGGTTGCAGCATTTGGGGCTTTTTAGTTTAGAGAAAAGGCGGGTCAGAGGAGACATGATAGAAGTGTATAAAATTATGCATGGCATTGAGAAAGTGGATAGAGAAAAGTTCTCCCTCTCTCATAATACTAGAACTCGTGGACATTCAAAGAAGCTGAATGTTGGAAGATTCAGGACAGACAAAAGGAAGTACTTCTTTACTCAGCACATAGTTAAACTATGGAATTTGCTCCCACAAGATGCAGTAATGGCCACCAGCTTGGATGGCTTTAAAAGAAGATTAGACAAATTCATGGAGGACAGGGCTCTCAATGGCTACTAGCCATGATGGCTGTGCTCTGCCACCCTAGTCAGAGACAGCATGCTTCTGGAAACCAGTTGCCGGAAGCCTCAGGAGGGGAGAGTGTTCTTGGACTCGGGTCCTGCTTGCGGGCTTCCCCCAGGCACCTGGTTGGCCACTGTGAGAACAGGATGCTGGACTAGATGGGCCACTGGTCTGATCCAGCAGGCTCTTCTTATGTTCTTAGAGTGCAGAAAAGAGAGTCCTGCTACTCACTCAGAGAAGTGCAGTGGACAGGGGGTGGTGCGGTGGCTTTGGGCAAGGTGTCCCAGGGTTCAGGATACTTGTTGGCCTCCCAGAACCACAAGGGGCTCCTGCCCCTTTTAGTCCACAGAGGGCACCGGGGCTGGCTGGAGAGCTCCTGCGGACTGGACCCAAAGAGTCCCCAAGAAACAGTCCCAGAGATCTCTTGGCTTCCCCGGCACCCAGAATTTTCCTCATGCTTGTCGGCGTTTTGACTCCTTCCTGTCACAATACAATTTAAAAGCAATGAGAAT
This sequence comes from Rhineura floridana, assembly GCF_030035675.1. Classification (NCBI taxonomy): domain Eukaryota; kingdom Metazoa; phylum Chordata; class Lepidosauria; order Squamata; family Rhineuridae; genus Rhineura; species Rhineura floridana. Next base: position 789,280 of record NC_084500.1, on the reverse strand, counting down.
ATTTAACGTGGCCATGCCACGGGCCACCTGAGTCAGGTTTGCGGACCACTGGTGGCCCGCGGACTGCAGTTTGGGAGCCAGTGAGCAGAATCCTTTCCCTTAGTTCCGATTGCAGCCGCTCGGTGCTCAATCCCTTTCCTGCAGGGCTGGATCCTGGCTCTGAAGCCAGAGCCCTGCTCACCCTCTCTGCAGGATGAGCATAGAATTGAAGGCTCCGCTGGCTCCTGCCCCTGCTCGGGGCAGCTTTGCGCTCTCTGAGGAAACAAGATCGGGGGGGCTTCAGCCTCCTTCCTCGGCTGTGTGTTGGGGACCTGTGGGTTGTATCCAGTGCTAGTCCTGCTCAAGGTAGACCCCTTGAAATGAATGGGCCCAAGGTAGTCATGGTCATGAATCTCAATGGGTCTTCTCTGAGTAAACCGTGCATGTTGTGCATGGGCAGCGAGTGCTGTCTTGTGGGTGCTCTCTTTCTGGTTTTGCTAGCCAAGAGGAGTGGGACAGAGGGGTGTGTGTGAGTGTCTGTCTTTCTTACCCCTGCATGCATCTGTGCTTTTTGTTCAGTGGCTACAATGTCAGTGGGGCAGTGGAATCCGCTCCAGGTTTTAGTCCAAACTTTCCAGGAGCTGCCTGGGTGCTGAACCTCTGTGGGTGGGGTCTCATTGAGGGGCCAAGTGGTCTGGAAGCCCTGGGTTCAAATTCCCAGCGCTGTCATGGGGCTTCTGGCCAGGCCTTCCCCCTCAGCTTCCCACCTGTAAAACTGGGATTTGTTGACTTTTGAAAGTCCTAATTAAAACAGTGGAGCCTTAAAGGGGCTGAACAGCAGAGCAAATTATGCGTACAGGCAGACCATTTAGCAAAATAAACCCCAGTTCAGCTCTAATCTGTGGATGAATTTAATCTGTTTCACTTTTCTCTCTGTCCTACTCCCTGGCGGCAGGTCTGGGACTGAATGCCATGGCTGGGGATATGGGCACCGGCCCTCCCGAGACTGCAAGTGGAGTCATTTGTGAGTAAGGGAAGCACTTTGAGGCCCTGCCAGTGGCTTTGGAAATACAAACCTGTGTGCATCCCCTGCTGCGTAGGGCGAGATGATAGACCGCATCGAATACAACGTGGAGCACGCCGTGGATTACGTCGAGAGAGCCGTGTCGGACACCAAGAAAGCGGTCAAGTACCAGAGCAAAGCCAGGCGGGTAAGGAAGGGGTCACCCCGTGGATGGAGTAACAAGTGTCTGAAGCCCACTTGACCTGTCCCCAGCTGGGTAAGGGCAGATGCTGCACACTGCCAGAGTTATGTGCACTCTGCACTTGCTCAGGGATATGTTTTAGCATGATTTCAGGTTTGCATTTTTTTTAAAAAAGGAACTGTTCCAGAACTGAGGTGCTGCTCAAAATTAGACTTCTTTCTCCCACAAAACCCAGACATGAGCTCTCCCCGTTTGCAGACTCCCACCACTGGTGGTGTTCCTACTGTCTTTAGTCACGGTAGAATTCATGGCTGTGCTCCCCATTTCCTTATAGGAGTGGTGGGGCTGACAGCCTTGGAAGGAAGGGCATTTTGCATAGTTAAGTGTTCCCTTCGCCCAGTGATTGATCACTCAGCAGGAAGCCCCTTCCCCCCCAATCTCTTCTTTGCACATTGCAACCTAGCTTTACCTTAAAAAGAGCACATCCAGGGAGCCATGCCAGGATCTCTTTTTATATTCTGCAGTCAAACCGATCGACCTCTGGCTACAGCGTTTTTTTTTTTCTGCATGCCTGGTGGGGTGAATTGCAACATCACTGCCCCTACTTCCTCTCTCCTTGCAGAAGAAGATCATGATCATCATTTGCTGCGTGGTGCTGGGCGTCGTCATCGCTTCCACAGTTGGCGGGATCTTTGCCTAGAAGCCCATGGCCGGGACTCTTGTCTCTTGGGGATGGGGAGGGGAGGGGAAGGGTGCCTGGGGCCCAGCCACCCACGTCCCCAGCTGCCCTGGCGTGCCTGGGCCTCACAGCAGTCTCTGCAGGGAGAAAAAACTGGCTGGCCACCTCCTCCATCTCTAATGCATGATTGTTCGTGTTAATGCTGCGTGTCCAAGTACGGGGGGGGTGCATGTGGCCTGCACCAGGACCCAGCACCAGCAGCAGCGTCACAGAGGAGGCCCTTTCATGGCTCCCGCCCCACACCTCTTGACAACCTTGCCTCCTCGTGCTTACAGCCTCTCTCTTCCACTTGGCAAGGGGAACCACTCCTGTTTCAGTCCCAGCGAGGTCCTCTTCCTGCTCCCCCTCCAAAGATGAGCAAAACCAGGCCCTGTTCCCTGCCCCCAGGGCTGAGGCTTGGCCCATTACACGGAAGGAAAGCTCCTGGAACAGCTGCTGATCCCTTTGTGTGAACGGGAACAGTATTTCTCTGCTGCCCCCCCCCAAGCTGCAGCCCCTGCAGGGACCCCTCAGTGGTGGTGCCCATTTGCCCTGACTTTTGGTTCCACTGAGCAGCCATTAGCTGCTCTTTTCTGCACCAGGTGCTTGTTTTGTGTTGTCCTCCCATGTCTAGGAGTGCAGCATGCTGCCTTAGCCCAAGCCAGACTCCTGGTCCCTCTAGCTCAGTACTGTTCACACTGACTGGCAGCAGCTCTCTAGGGTTTCAGACTCAGGGGTCTTTCCCAGCCCTGTCTGGAGACGCCCCTGGGGACTGAACCTGGGTCCCCTCTCCCCACCCCCCCCTCCACCAGCATCAGCTACTGGGCCTGCCTCTTGCCATATTCCAAGCTGGTATATTTATTTAAAATATGACTCCAACCTTTTTGCTTAAAAAAGCCTCGGTGTAACTCCAGATTAACACAAAAGCAATGGTTTTATTTTATGCTTTTTTAAAAAAGCACTTTTAGAAATCAGGAGGAGCAGGGAGCCAGCTCTTATAGAAACAGGCCATTGCCGCTGCTTCCCATTATTTTTTAAGATTTTTTTAGATGTTCACTCAAGGTTTGTAAGCAGACACTGAAAAGCGTGTCCAGTGGACTCACAGCCAACCAGCAGGGTGTGTGTTTATGTGCGCAGTCCACACATCTTGTGGTCCAAAGGGGTTTGAATTTCCGTGGGTGAAATAGAGCCTCGTTGCAGAATTTCCAAAATGTCCTCCAAGGAGCACCAATTCGGCACCTTGCCTGCCCTCCTCCTTCCCAAGCTGCTCACGCCAGAGATCGCTGATCTCTGCGCTACCAGATGTTGCCGGACTCCAGTGCCCATCCCTGACCATTGCCCGTGTTGGCAAGGCTGACGAGGGTCAACAGTGCCTGGTGGGCCACCAGTTCCCTACCCCTGTAACAGTTTCAGCCTGCTGGCTTCCTGAGTGAGGGGTGTGCTTGCCTTGCCTGACTAATCATGCCACCTGCCACCTTTTTTCTCTTTGGTCAAACGCATGCGCTCGCACACTGAGCTAAGCCTGCGCCTGCTGCCACCCTGTGAGGCAATTTCAGAGGTGGCTGAGCAAAGATTGCCCCCTCCCCCCCAAAATGTGGAAGCACAGAACTGGGTCGAGATCCGTCCCGCCCCTTCTCAGGCCCAGTAGAGGAGCTGTGGGGTGCTTTTGGGTTCCTCTACAGCAGAGGTGGGAGAGCAGGCGTGGCTGGCCTCCAACTCCCCATCAGCCAGCACAGCCGATGATCGGGGATGATGGGAGTTGCAGTCCAACGAGGAGCTGCTTCCCGTGACAAGGAGAGGATTTGCACTCCTTCATCTGCAGCGAGTTAAGGGTGACGCCAGTTCTATATGCAACGCAGCAAGTGCCAACCCCGTCTTGAACCTGGCTCTTCCAGTGGCTCCACAGCACCAGCAAGTCTCTGGGAAAAGCAGCACCGTAACCGACCTGGATCACGCGCTTGCTGCTGAGGCCTCCCTCTGCCAGGGGAGTGAAGATGCTGATAAAGGGAGGCGTCTTGTAACCGCAGGACCTTGTTCTGCCTCCTGAAGCGGAGGGCTCTCTCCTTGCTGGCCAGGACCCCAGAGCAAGCAGGATGAAGCCTGTCCCACTCCCAAGGAGAGTTAAGCTGCATCCGCTGCAGGACCGAGGCGGCTTGTGCGGTGTGCATCTTCTCCCAGGCTTCAGTCTGCAGCAATGGCGTGCAGCCTCGCTGGCCCTTCTGAGCAAGCCGTTTTGTTCGAGAGCCACACAGCAGCTAAATCAACAGTCTTCAAGGAGCTGAGCAGACCAGTTGCCGAGATGGAGCAGAGACCCTCTCTCCCTCCCCGATGATGGACGGACCTTCCTTCCCCTGCAGAAGGTCAGGGGTGACGAAACAACCTCTTTCCATAGAGTACATACAATTACGTCTTGTGCAGTGCTGCTCCCGACCCCGTTCCCCCAAGACCCTAAACTCACTCTTCTGCAAGCAACGCAGGAGTGATGAGCCACTAGTACCAGCTGCTGCCCTTCCTCTTCTGCCAGGCCTTCCTTGCCTTTTTCTTGCATGTCCAAATCGGAGCCGTCAGAGGCGTGTCAGGGCTTCAGAAGCTGTCCCACCCTGCCAGTTGTCAGTTTTTCTTTTTTAAAAAAAGAGAGCGCCCGGAAGTGCCACCATCAGTATTCTGCCTCCTTGCAGGGAGAGAACATTTACCAAAACTTCTTTTCGACACATCTTTGCGGAGGCCTCCCGTGGAGTCGTGTGACGTTGCTGTGGCGCTGTGTGATACAAGTGCCCTTGTCTCTCTGCCGTGACCCTCGCAAACTGCCTCGCTGACCCACCTCAGCGGATGTGGCGCTGTCTGTCTGTTGCCTTCTTTCTAACATTCCAGCCTGCTTATTTATCCACCCTATAAAACTTCAGGTGGAAAACAGCTTCCATTTATGGATGGAATTTAATGTAGAATAAAAAAGTGTTTACATCTGTGAAGCAGCTCCTGGCTCCTCCATAAACTGGGTGGGGTGGGGGTTGGCCTGTTGCCTCCTATTCAGCACCTCTCTAATTTTAAAGGGGAACGACCTAAACATGCCTAAATGCTCAAGTTTTAGTAGTTAGGGGAAGGTTTGGCTCCACTCATCGGTCTAACTCACAGCCACTCCCTGGCTTTCCACAAGTGTCTCACAACCTGAGGCTGTTGCTGTAGCCACAAGGACTAGAGCCTTCAACTTGACAGCTCAGATTTTCAGGCATCTGAGGAGCCTCCACACATTTATAGACTCCAGGCCATGGGGTTTTCTCCATATTTATTTTAACGATTTATACACACCTCACCCTCAACAAAGGAGCATGGCTGCTTCTAGAAAGGGAACAGTCAGCGAACGTTAGCGCGCTAGGCGTGATCATTTGCAGTGGGTGCTCCAGAAGAGGTTTGGACAATGGCAAGCTCTCGAGGACAGCTAGCAGCATAAACCCAAGGTGGAAGTATGTACTCTCCTTCAGCCCTGGGCTAACATGCAGAGTCCCTATGAGGAGCACGCTTGGGCCCTCTAAGGGCTCTAGGTCCTGCTGGACTACCACTCCCAGCTTCCCTCTGTGCATTATTGGCCGTGCTGGCTGGGGCTGATGGGAGTTCAACAGCAGCCCTAACCCTTGCATTGCACCAAGGTAGAAGGTAAAGCTTAAGTCTGTCACTTTTGGGGAAGGGTGGGTAGAGACTGAGAGGGAGGGAGGGAGGGGGAACTATGCACATTCAGCCAGCCACACCATCCAGCAAACCACCACCATCTCAGCAAAGTCTTTGTCGTTTAACAGCCGCTGCCTCAAAGCATTCTGACTTCAACAGGACGGGGTTTCCAAATTCTTTTCTACCAGGGATGGGGGAACATCTGTGGGCCCTCCAGATGTTGCCGGATGTCAATTCCCAGCAGCTAGCAAGGCCAACCATCAGGGAGGATGATGGGAGTTGCAGTTCAGCACCATCCCAAAAGGAAAAAGGTCCCCATCGCTGCCACCCCATACTTGTTTTCACCGGATGTTTTCTAGCAAAGGGGGGACAAGTAAACTGGAGCAGCGAATGAGGCAGGCTCCAGGTGAGGCCTCCTGAGATGGAAAGCGGCTTTTTGGGAGGAGGCGCCACTTTGCAGCCGGCAGAAAACCACCTGCATCAAAATTGGGTGGGTACCATTTTTGTCTCTTCAAAGCAGTCCTTGCTGACCCAGCCTGGAGGGAGCCGGGTGCTCACATGCAACTCCATCGGTTGCTTTCACTTCATTTTATTGGAGAAGACACAGACTGGTGTAAGAATGCTCCCCGCAATTAGAACCGTCAGAAGTGAGTCCTCCGCTTGCGGCCGGTGTATCTCGTGTCTGCACGTACATCCCTGCAGGGGAAGCACGAGACAGGTTTGAGAAGGAAGAGCAGGGAAACTGGGTGGATGAAATACCATGGGGCAGAGAGAAGGGGGGCTTCTGCAGCCTTTACCCACTGAACCCTCCTCCCTCAGGCCTCCCCAAGACACAGCACTGGGCTGAGCAGAGCGGGTTCAACCTCCAGGTCCAGTTGCCCCGGTGGAGATGCAAACTGCCCCCTTCCCAGCCCACCAGATCAGACAGGTGATGAGCAGAGAAAGGGGTAAAACTGCAGGAGGGCTGGGCGTGGCACATCTGAGATCGTGTGGCTCCCAGGAGCTCGTCCAAGGACTCCAAGCCACAAAAACAATGAGCCATCCCTGGAGAAATCCCCGGCTGGCCCTGCTCTTCTCGACTGGAGGGGGGGAGCTCAAGCTTACCGGCCCTGTCGCCGCCTCCGTTCCTTCTTCTCCAGCACCCAGTCCCGGCTCTTTTTCACAGACTGCCCCCTGGCGTTCTTGAACCGCATCCTGGAACGGGAGGAGAGTGATCAGCACCCATTCACCCAAGTTGGTCTGTCATTCAGTCTGGCCACAAACTCGGCAGGGGCCCTTGGGCAAACTGTTCTCTTGCCTACCCCTGGCTGCGACTGGCCTACCTTTCAAGGTTGTTGCGAGGATTACAGCAGGGGTGGGAAACCTGTGGGGGCCCTCCAGATGTTACTCAACTACGACTCCCACCGTCCCTGGCTTTTGGCCATGCTGGCCACTAGGGCTGATAGGAATTGGAATCCATCAACATCTGGGGGGGGGCACAGGTTCCCCATCCCTGGACAGCTGCAGAAAAGACAAAGGAGAAAGTGCTCGATGGGTGGAAAATGTTTTGGAAGTAGCAGCTACTTTTATGTATTTATTTATTAAATTTGTATCCTGCCCTTCCTCCCAAAAGGAGCCCAGGGCGGCAAACAAAAACACTGAAAACCTTCTAAAACATCTCAAAAACAAATGCCTTCTAAAAAATCCCCTCACAACAACCATAGGGTTTAAAAACGACCAATGCCCCTGAAACCATAGAGTAATAAGCTTTAAAAGTCACAGGAAGAAAAGGCCTGGACGCAGTTTTCAAAGAGCAACCAAGCGAAAGGTGTTGGCCTCCCTTCAAAAGTCAGCAGGGAGAGGAAGACGATGAAGGACAAACAGCTCTCGGAAGAGCGTTCCACAGCATCGATCTGGGCGGCAGGAGCAGCAGTGAGGGTTCTGCTCCTGGCGGAGAGTCATCTGGCCTGCCCGGAAGACGGAAACCAGAGCAGGGCCTCATCAGAGGATCGAAAGGGCCAAAGAGGCTTATGGAGAGGGGATGCCTAGGACCCAAACTGTTTAGGGCTCTGCAGGTAAAAAGAAGCATGCTGAATTGGGCCGGAAGAGGCACAACAAGCCTGTCAAAAGGCAGCCCCAGATATAGAGTACTACAGTAGTCTATTCAGGGGTTTAGCTGGGCTGTCATGGGGGGTGTTGTGGCATTTGCAGGCTGTACGAGGTAGGAAAACACGGCAACCGGGAGCTGCTGGTCACCATGACGATGATCCTCTAGCCGTTACTCTTCGTCTCTCCCACAAGCCACGGAGGGGGTAGGCTTTGCCCTCCGCAGCTGCTAGGGGGTGGGGCGGGAAGACGTTACTGTTGGAGGGTGGGGGGCATGCAGACATCCACTGGTAAGACAGCTGGTTAAAACCACCTGTTGTTCCTCACCGCCACCCTAAAAGAGAGACCGCTATTGTTCCCATTTTGCAGTTGTGAGACTAAGGCCAAGAGCGTATGATTTGCCTGAGACCACACTCTGAATCGCTGCCAGTGGCATGACCTGGGCCACATTCACACCAGATATTTATTCCACTTTAAACGGCCATGGCTTCCCCCAAGAATCCTGGGAAGTGTAGTTTGATAAGGGTGCTGAGAGCTGTTAGGAGACCCCCTCTTCTCACAGACCTGCAATTCCCAGAGTTCCCGGGGAAGATGGATTGACTGTTAAAACCACTATTAAAACCACTCTGGGAGGGGAATAGGGGGCTCTCCTAACTACTCTTAGCACTCTTCACAAACTACACTTCCCAAGATTCTCTGGGGGGAAGCCATGACTGTTTAGTGGGATAATATTGGGAAGTCTTGTGTGAACATGGGCTGGGTCTCTCACCTCCATCCAACGGCTCTCACCCGACTCTCCCAGGAGGCCTCAAGGAAATTCTCTACCCTGGCCTTTGGCACTTGAGATGCATGTTTTCAGGACTCGCCCTATTCTTGCGATTGCAATTTGTTTTAATTCTTTATACTGAATTTTGAACAGTTGTAACCCACCCGGGGCCTGCTGGTGAAGGGCGGGTAATAAATACAACAGAGATAAATAAATAAGAGGCTCAATCTGCCTGCTTCAGGCTCCATGCCAGTGGGGCAGTGGAATCCACTCTGTGTTTTAGTCTGAACTTTCAAGGAACTGTTCAAGGGGCTGAACTCTGAAAGTTGGGACTAAAACCCAGAGCAGATTCCGCTGGCCCACTGACATGGAACCTCCAGCAGTCACTGTTCAGATGTTATAATGGGTGGGCCCTTGGCCAAACTCGGGCCATCACATCATTTCTAATTCTTTCTCCAGACTTTTACTAGGGTAAAAAAGGAAGCCTCAGCTTGTTAAGCTGAAAATCTCACGGTTGTGGTCTGAACTAGACAGTGCTTTGCAAATGGCAAGTTGGAACAGCTGTCCATAAATCCCCCTACATCAAAAATACTGGAACGGTTTTATGAAGGTAAGCTGTCAGCACGCTCATCCTTCCACCGGGGTCACCCCCTGCATTCAAACTCAACAACCCCCTCACCCTGGCACCAGAGGCCTCCCAACTCCCGCCCGGGTACCTTTCCTTGGTGAAAGTCACCCGTGCCGCCTCCTCACTGCTGCACTCTGCACCGAGACCCTGGGAAGGGGAGAAGCAAAACGCACACACGACGTCAGTTTGCCTTAAGGAAGGAGAGGGGTGCAGCTGCTATCACTGTGCAGGGCATCAAGTGTGGGAGATACATTCATGGGGGGCCAGGAAAGGTCAAGCCACTAGCGGCCTCAACCCACAGGCTGCAATTAGGAGGATATTCATGGAGGATAAAGGCTGTCAAAGGCCACTTGTCATGATGACTGTGAACGACTCCCACTGCCGGAAGCAGGAGGCTTCTGAATACCAGTCGCTGGGGAACGACAAGGGAGGAGAATTGCTCTTGCACTCGGGTCCCACTTGCGGGCTTTCCACAGAGCAGGGGCTCCCAACCTGTGGCCTGTGGGCCACCAGTAGTCAGTGAGCTTCACTCAGGTGGTCCGCAGCATGTCCACACTAAATATTCGTACTGATTGTTAACTGTATTTGTAGTCCTTTTTTTATTCTTGTGTTCCAGTGTGAACAGTGTGAGAACTGGACTAGATCGGCCCCCTTTGGCTCGTCTGATGTTCTTGTTGTCTTAAAGCAACTCTCCCAGAAATCATAAAGAGATGTAGTTGATGGCGGCCAACTTGAATGGCTTTAAAAGGCGGGTAAACAAATTGAAGGATGGTAAGGCTGTTATTGGCTACTAGCATGCCTCTGAGTAATACCAGTTGCTGGGAAACACGAGGGGAGAGTGCTGTTACGCTCATGTCTGGCTTGTGGGGTTCCCTTTGGGATGCTGGACTAGATGGGCCCCATTTGGTCCAGCTGTAGGGCTCTGGTTATCTTTAAGCAACGTTTAGCTACTGACCCCCATCACCCCAGGAAGAAAGGTTCCGCTTTGGAATGAAACCAACAGCTGGAACTCCAACCCAGCCCCCTTTTCAAAAGAGGCAAATGTACTAGTTGGCAAGAGGTCAGCGGATGGGAGGGCCAGAGCTACAGGGCAGCCACCTAGGACTCCCTTTGCTCAAACTAGATGGGCGGAATGAGGGAGTGGACGTAAACTGGTGTATGGCAAGACCCTCCCCCTGCTGCTGAGTTAAGGCACCATCTCTGGTGTCTCCCAGCCCCAAAATCTCCACAGATTACCTTTGGTAACACATCAGTTGTGCCAACGAAAAGGCAGAGAAAGAATCTGCAAAAAAGAGAGACATAAATATGCACACACAGAGAGAGAGAGAGAGCGCTACTTGGGCACCACGTTCTCTCCCGATAGTCCACCAAGAGCTGCTTTATTCGAAGATCCTGTCTCATCCTGTCAACACTATTTAGCGATAGCAGCTCTCCAAGGTTTCCAGAAGAGTTGCCCCACCCCGCCCCACGGCTTTGCTCCAGGGGCCTGTGGTCTTCTGAAGTCTAAATGCCCTTCTTAGTGAATTACCCAGGAAAGGGAGAGGCCTGGATTAATGCTTCCAGGAACCCAGCTGCCATACTGGAGCAGACTAGATGGCTCTGGGTGCCCCTTCTCCTTGGAATTATTTTGAATGACAGGCGGTCATGCCGGATTTGAACACATCTCCCGTGCGAGACGGGAGGATTTCTCGTCCTCACAAGCAGGGGAGGGAGTCAGTTCCTGGTGTCTGTCTTGCGCTGCTCTGAGCCTCCCTGCCTCCCACCTCTGGAGGGCAGAAAAAGGCCCCCCTTCCTCCCACCAGATGGAAGAGGAACTCACTTCTTGGCTTTGGCGCTGTTGGGGTAGTCGACCACCATGCCGCCCGTGAAGCCGGCCTTCATAGCTTGGGTGGTGATGAGTTCCAGCTGGGAGGGAAACAGAAAAAGGAAGAAGCCAGGTGAGTCTGACCGGCCACAGGGGGTGCGGGGCTCCTTGACCTTATTTGAATGGGACTCCTTCACATGCCAACGCCAACCTCCTCTTAGCCTCCAAAAGCCTCCTTATGAGTTTTGCAGCGGGAGTCTTTACCCCCCCAAGAGACACACCTGCTGAGAGTTTTCTGGGTACAGCTGTAGGATGGCACGGGCTCCCCGGGCCTGTAAGGTGAAAGGACAGCAATGAGCGGCTATGCAGTGTCCTGCTGTGTGGCCAGGCATCTACATCAGAAGTCGACGATTTGGATTTGTGAGAGTGTACATGGGCACCACCCCCTCCCGTCACTTCTCTCCCCCTCCCCATTTCATCCTCACAACAACCCTGCGAGGTAGGAGAGTCTCGCCCCCCCCCCCGGCAACAAATGCTAGGAACACCAGCCCTCTCCTGACCACTGACGCGACTGCTGCAAGTTCAGTTTCGCCACAGGGCCTAGCTTGCTAGCAAAGGCCTGGAGGCTGAAATCACACTCAGGTTTCCTCATCAAGGTTACAGGTCAGGGTGCTGGGGGAGGGGGGGTGGCAAAAAGGAGGGGTGCCTGTTTTGTCCTTTCTTCCCAGCCGCTGCTAGTGGCCCCTTCTCCCCCCCCCCAGCTCTTCCTCCTGTACCACTGCCCCCCTCTTTGCTTCCTTACTCTACCTCAGCCTTTGCCAACTTGGCGTCCTGCAGACGTTTGGGGCTACAACTCTCCCCAGCGTCAACTCGCAGGGCTGTGCTCCCATCCATCACTCCCACCATCCTACTGGCCCATCGGGACGGCACCAAATTGTACGGGAGCTTGAGGGGACACTAGATGATCTGCGTGGACGCACACACCCCATGCACACATTTTTTGTCCTCTGCAGTGGCTCGGGGGAGGGGGAGGTGGTGAAGAGGGAGCAACCCTTACCAAAGCAGTATAGAGCGTTGAGAAAAACCGGTACAACCGCTTTGGGGGGTTGTGGGTCTTCTTATCTGCGTTACAGAGCCACTGCACTGCAGAAATACTGAAAAGGAAGAAAATGGGCGTTGAGATACTGGCCAGCAGGGAAGCCCTCACCGTCCTCTCCCAGCGCAACCTCATGTTACATCCAACTTGCATCCACTAGTAAGCGAAGCACCCAGTGCGGTCTTCCTACCTGATGCAGCCATCAAACGTCCCTGGCCGAAAAGGGATCCCCTGGCCCATATCTGCAAGCATCACGTCTCCCTCCACTTCTCTCTCCATGGCCACATCTGTTCAGAATTAAGGACACTGCAGGGTTGCCGTTTCTGCTGTATCTGGCCAGTCCACCAGTCCGAAGCAAGGTGGTTCAAGCCAAAGTGATGGATGGATTGGGGGGGGGGAAGGTCTACTCACCCAGCATCGCAGGGCTGATGTCCATGCCGACCCAGCAGTGCCCCTCCTCAGAGATGTAATCGCCACTCAGGCCAGAGCCACAGCTGAGGGGAAGAGCAGCGCAGTTTAAGGCAGGGCAGAACACTGCCTGGTGCTCTATAGTGCTCTATGACCAGCAGCCAAACATGATTCAAGAATGCACCTGAGAGCTCCTGCCCTTTGGCTTCTGAGATATGACCGGGCCCAAGCATATTATGAACTATGCGGTATGCAAAGAAGTCCTGCTTTGGCTCCGTATGTTCTCTGATAGGCAGGACTTCTGCCTGTTCCGCAACTTAGGTAGAGAAGACTGAAACAAGCTTTGAAATCTGGGATGCCAACAGGCATTGCCCTCCCACATTTGGCGCTTCAGAGGAGGAAGCAGCAACTGCTTTGAATCACGGTGCAGCGAGCTTACCCAACGTCCAACAAGAAACATGGCCGACCCTCTGGGAGACCCAAGAGTTCCACCGCCCGTTCAGACATCTGCGACTGGATCTCAATCATTCGAGAGCTGAAGGATGGAAACATTCCCAGGCAAGCAGTGAACAAACCTACCCTCAGCTTGGATGTTTGCTGAGGTCAGCAAAGGTGCAAGATTGGAGGGGGGCAGTATGCAAAAACCAGTCTATCCCATGTTTTCAACAGGAAAAACAAGCATTCCAACGTTAAGGCAAAAATTATACCAAACCAGCAGAAAAATATTTGCATTTGGGAGTGATGAATGGGCACAGGACAGCCACTGGCAACTGCGGTGGTCTGGATGGGCGTCTCTCTGCAGATCACCACAAATCCCCCATGTACCCCCCACACACACACACAGAGCTGACACAGAGCTGTCTGACTACCTTCGCAACACCCACATGCTCTTTCTCTAAATCAGGGACACCTCCGGCCCCTTTTCCCTCCGTCTCCTTCCAGGGCCGTGGTGGCCAACTCTAGCACCCATCAACCCCAGCCTGTACGGCTATGGGTCAACAATGATAGGGGGAGCTGTAGCCCAGCTACATCTCGGCAGAACCCACGTGGGCTGCCCTTGTTTTAAGGAGACCGAAACACACATCCCCCTCCCCAGTCCGAGAGCCTCTTCCACGATGGGGCTCCCATCCTCCAGGGCTGAAGACTTCCATTCCATGAGGCAATGGCCTCTCTCGGATTCTCCTTCGGCCAGGCAGGCGCTGTCATGGTGCTGCAGTCGGATTCCTCATCTTCCAGGGATGAGGGCAAGGGCGCTGGAGCAGAATGGGAAGGATGCACAGGGCCAGCTCCAGAAGTGCTCCCAGATGAACCTGCGGAGCCAGTGCCCCCCCTCAAGCCTGAGAACGTGGCACTGCCACACTCTAAGTCGGAGGACACCACTGCAGAAGTGCCAGGAAGACCTGAGGATCCCCAGCTCTTCTGCAGTGGGGGGCCACTGGGGAAGGCTGGGCCCTTTAAGGAAAGCAGCAGCTTGCAGCACAGCAGGTGCCAACAATGAGGCTGCAGCAGCGAATGCTGCTGCGACTACTATATAAGGGCTCAGTTGTAGTTTGCTTCCGGCTGGAGCAACTTCAGAGCTCTCTGTTTAGATTTCAGCCCAGCTAGACCTGGCCTAGCCGGGCCTTGCACCGCACTGGGCCTTACACCGCACTGGGCCTTACACCAGGCCTCTGCTCTGCTTTGCTTTGCCTTGCCTTGCCTTACACCGGGCCTTGGGCTGGGCCTCTGCCTTACCTTGGGCCGGGCCTTGCTCTGGGCCTTGCCTTGGGTCTCTGCCTAGCCTTGCGCTGGGGCCTCTGCCTTGCCTAGCCTTGCGCTGGGGCCTCTGCCTTGCCTAGCCTTGCGCTGGGGCCTCTGCCTTGCCTAGCCTTGCGCTGGGGCCTCTGCCTTGCCTAGCCTTGCGCTGGGGCCTCTGCCTTGCCTAGCCTTGCGCTGGGGCCTCTGCCTTGCCTAGCCTAGCTTTGCCTTGCGCCAGGGACTCTGTCTACCCTTGCCTAGCCTTGCCACACAACAGAAGGTCAATAGCACCTGCCCAAGCTATGCGTGAGATGTTGTGGAAGCCTGCTGAGTTCTATTCTACACTGATTTTGGTCTTGGCTGTTCTGTGTTAAGATAGCTTTGTGTAATGTACCACATGCTACACAAGCCCTCTCAAGCAACAGGTTAAGTTGGGTTGCCTTACTTGTGTGTATACTTCTGAGCTTCAGCCTTGTTGTAGAACTGGGAAGAGAGAGAGACAGTAGTTGAAACCTAAGAGCCCTCATGGATCTGACCAAAAGCTCAACCTTCTCTCTAGGCTCGGCAGAAGGCAGAACCAGATCCATTGGGTGGGAGATGTGAAATGTATCAGCAAGGATTTCTGGCAACTGTAGCAACAAGATTACTCCTTCACTCTCCAAACCATAATGCTGAAGGGAAGAAACCTGGGAGTGGATGTGTTGGATCAGGAAGCAGATGTTTGCATGGAAGGATTCTGAGCTTAGTTCAGTTCCAGTATTCAAAAGAGATTCCTGGGCTCTCAATTATTTAATTCTATGACAGTGCAGGCGATCCTGTGGCCATCCAGAGGTTTGGACGTTAACCTCATCATCCCTGCCAGTTTTCTACGCTGGCTGGAATTGAGAGTTGGGAGTCGTTCTTGGAGAACATCTGGAGAGCCATAGATATTCTTCATACTTGTTCTAAGGGCATGTTTTTTGTACCTGATTCCAGGTGATGGATCTCATATGGATGCATATTCCCAGCGCCTGCTACTTGGAGATAGACTGCCTCTGACAGTGGAGGATGTATTTTGACCATCTTGGTTAATAGTAACTGATAACTAGGAGTGGACTCTATCATACAACTCAGGTATCAGCAATTTGGAGCCCTTCAGATGTTTGGACTACAATGGTCTCTGGTTCCCACTGGGACTGGTAGGGCGGAAAGCGGGGAGGCTCAGCAGCAGGTGCACCCTGAGCCAAGGACAGGCACCGTCAACTAATCCTAATTATGTCCCAGTGTCACCTTCTCCCTGCTGACTTGTACAAGGGGGCAACAGTGAGACTGCAGAGGATGAAGCTGGCAGCCACCCCGCCACCCCCAGGCAGGCAGGTGTGGGGGCTGGCTGAGACTGGTGGGGCAGTGCCCCATTCCCCCAAATGAGCCAGCCTCCACTGGGGGCAGTTGTACTCCAAAACATCTGGAAGGCACCAGGTCGGCAAAGGCCAATACACCAAGGCTCCTGGTTACCAAATCGCAGCCACAATGGCCAGCTTGGTGCCTCCAGAGGCATGAAGGCAGCCATTGTAAAGGTTTGCCCAGGGGTAGACTGCGCCTGTGCGTGGAGGCTCCATTCTTAGTTCGGGGGGGGGCTTGAAGCTGAGAGACAGCTTCCCTCTTCCTCCCTACCCACCCGCCGCCGCATAGCGCCCCCTGTCTCTCCCCCCCTCTCACCAATTCAGCGGGCCCGCGGTGCTCAGGCCTCTTCCTGCTGGTCGCCATGCTGCCTGCTCTACTACGTCACACTCGTGCGACACAGCACTGGTCGAGGCGACATGGATTAGGATTTTTTTAAAAGGATACAAAGGACATTCAACAGCGCTTTGGCCAATCGTGTGGCGGCTGGGGGCGCATGCGCCCCTGGCGCGCCACCTCCTCAGAATGGCTTACGCGAGAGCGCGCACGCTACAGGCGTCGCCGTCTCATTGGCTGGCGTCCTCCAGAAGTCGCCTCGCGCGCTGCCGGGCTCGGCCCCGAGCGCTGAGGTGGCTGAAGGCGGCGGCGGCGGGAAGATGGAGGCGGCCGCGCCGGCCTCGGCGGGGCTTGTGGGGCTGTCGCTGGTCCTCGGCGGCCTCGTCCTCGGGCTGCTCCTTCTCCTTCTGAGGCGGCGGAGGGCGGAGGCGCAGCCCAGCCGGGAAGAAGCGGGACCCGAACCGAGCGACGGTGAGGGGGCGCCAGGGGAGGGGCGGGGCTTGGCCGTCGCCACGCCCCCTAAGCGGCCCTCGCCTCGCCCCCTAAGCGGCCCTCGCCACGCCCCCTAAGCGGCCCTCGCCACGCCCCCTAAGCGGCCCTGGCCTTTCCCCACCTGCGAAATGGGCACTTATTTGCTGAATATGTTTTGGCACTTATTTTGTAAGCCGCTTTGGGAAGATTTCCCACCCCCATGAAAAAATTGGTTATAAATCTGGCCTTGCTCCTTCGCACTACCTGGGCGAGAATGCTGGATGTCTGGTCTCTCATTTTGATTCGTTTCTTTCTGAAAAAGTTTTTCCAATTGTTCTCTCCAGATCAGGACGTGAACAGTGAAGCAGGCAGCAAAACTTCAGTCCTGAAGAAGCAGAAGCCGCAGCAGCGGATCCGCAGAGAGAAGCCCCAGCAGCACACCTTCACCCACCCGCTCCTGGCTTCGGCACTGAAGGTGAGCCCTGAAGAACTTCGCTGGATGCAGCCCTGGGTACCAGTTTCGTTAAGTAGGGAGTCACACACACACACACAGCTCTCTTGTGCGCTGTAACGGAAGCCTTTTCCTTTGGGCAGTTCCCTCTCATTGTTCAAGCAGTTAATGGGAATCTTCTGGTGATGGGGCTTGCCTCTTCACAATCCTCCTTGGGTGTTTAGAAAGGCTGGGTCTTTCCACTTGCTTCCTCCCCCCAAAAAAAGATATGTTGGGGGTGAGCACTTTGGCAGCATCACAAGCAGCTCTTAGTGCCTCCTTTTCGCTTGCTTGTTGAGAGGCCAGAGGCGGATCATCCTCTTGGTGTCTTGCAGGGCCACAGCGGAAGCGTCACCTGCCTGGACTTCAGCAGCAACGGGAAGTACCTGGCTTCCTGCTCCGATGATCGCACAGTGCGCATCTGGAGCACCAAGGACTTCCTGGATCGGGAGCACCGCTGCATGCGGGCCAACGTAGACCTGGACCATGCCACCCTGGTTCGCTTCTACCCGGACTCCAGGTGGGGCGGCTGGGCCTGAGCAGAGCACCATCCCCTTCACTCCTCTTCTTTATAGATGAACTTGCGAGGCAGTTGGTCCTTTCTAGGGAGCTGAGGCACCAGCAGCTCAGGCTGACATGAGGAGTTGTCAGGGCTTGGAGAGTTTGTGTTTTAAAGGAACTAGTTCAAGTTCACATTCAGGATGCCCACAGAGGAACTAATTCCAGTTCATGTTTGTCCCATCACAAAGCAAACTAGTTCGGTTCACAGTTCAGTTCAAGTTCATCCAAATGATGCCCACGATTTTTTTTCATTATTCGGAGCGTTACAAGTTGCTTGTACTGAAATATAAAATATACTTAAGACAATATACTTAGGAACACATCAAAACACACACACAGGAGAATGTGAATAGTTTGATTTATTTTTCCCAATGATTAAAGGCCCAAAGAGTTTAAACACACGTGCATATATAAGAGAATGAAAACTGGAAACGGCTCAAAGTTCTTCTCGAAAACTGGTTCACTCAGGAATTATGGAAACTACTTTCAGGTGTAGTTCAAAATGCGTTGATCCCTATTAAGCTGAATTAGCTCATTCCAAGCACTGGGGAACTTCTATACAAACTGGCGTTAGTCAATTCCGCCATGGAGTAGCGTGGGCCTCCCCTGGGGCAGCTGCTTATCTCCTGCAATGTCTGCTGCTGGTCAAGGTGCCCCTGTTTCCTGGCAGGGGGAAGGGGGGCAGTTGGAAAGCTTCTTCCTTGCTGCTCTCTGCTCCTGCCAGCCTTATGTGAACACTGAACTGGCAAAGTTTGGGTTGGGGAATGGGACTTCTGGGAGTCTGCTGTTCTGCACCCTGGGCTTGTCCCCCATGCTATTTAACATCTGTGTGAAGCCTCTGGAAGTTGTCACCCGGAGATTTGGAGTGGGATGTTGTCAGCATGCAGATGACACCCAACTCTATCTTTCTGTTCCATCTGAATCGTGAGAGGCAGTTGAAGTGCTTGAGGCGGTGATAGGCTAGATTGTGGGCCAAGAAATTGAGGCTGAATCCTGAAAAGACAGAGGTGTTATGTGTCCAGAGCTCTCATGTCTGGGCGATGGGGAGACGGCCTGTTCTGGATGGGGTGGCACTCCTTTGGAAGGAGCAGGTCTGCAGCTTGGGGCTGCTCCTGAATCCAACATTGTCACTGGAGGCTCAGGTGACCTCAGTGGTTAGAAGTGCTTTTCTCCACTTCTTTACCCTGGCCTTTGATGCTTGAGATGTATAATTTTAGGACCTCCATTCTGTTTTGTGATTTTAGGCTGTTTTTAATTGTTTTTAATGCCGTATTGTTAAATTGCTGTAACCCTCCCCGGGACCTCTGGATGAAGGGCAGTGCTAGGACAGAAGGGCTGCCCAGGCCTCTCTCAGCCAGCTTTGCTGCCAGGAGCAAAGATGGGAGCCTTCCCAGGCTGGCAAAGTGCTTGAAGGGTTTTGGTTATTGGACTGCCAGGCAGAGCAGCTTGTTCTTATGTTGCTTATGAGCAATGCCTCTCCTTCCTTCACTCAGAGCCTTTATTGCGTGGCTGGCAAACGGAGACACCCTCAGGCTGTTTAAAATGACAAAGAAAGATGACGGTAGCTTCACCTATGTTGCCCTTCCAGAAGACTTCCCGAAGCAGCACAAGGCCCCCATCATCAACATTGGAGTTGCAGACACAGGTATGGACCTTGGGGTGCCTTTTTTTTCCTTGGCTGTCTGCCAGTTGGAGGCCAGTCTGACTCTGTGGTTCATTCCTTGGGGAAAATGCCCTCACTTGGCCCCTAAGTACCCACAGCTGCATTGGCTGGGCAGCGTCCCTACCCTTTTTGCCTTTCCTGCCCCAGGGAAGTACATTATGACCGCCTCCAGCGACACCACCATCCTTATCTGGGATACGAAGGCGGAAGTCCTCGCCAGCATCAACACCAACCAGATGAACAACACGTTTGCGGCTGTGTCGCCATGTGGGAGGTAAGGGGCATGTCACTTGCACACCTGGGCTACGCTCTGCCACCCCTGCACCCTCAGGGCGGTCAGTTGCTTCCATTCCCCCATGCGCCAGAAAGTCAGAGGCCCCTTCCTCGTGTTGGCACTGCACTAACGCTGAAGAGGGTAACTGCAGAGTTGGAAGAGGCCTGTAGTCAAGGCCCTTTGCCAGTGCTGGAGCTGCAACGCAGGCGGCAACTACTGTTTCCCTGGCAGATGGCCACCCACCTTCTGCTTAATTGCTGCCGGTGAGAGGGAACTCATCGCTACTGGAGGCCATCTGTTTTGCCGTCAGACGGTGCTTTTCTTACCGCTGGGAAGTTTGTCCGAACGTTGAGCCAAAATCTGCTTCCCTGCTGTTTCCACCCGTTGTTGCCCTAGTCCTGCCCTCCTAGCGCAACAGAGAAGAAGTCTGCTCTGTCTCCTGAGTGACGGAGCCCTCTTTGGAGACTGTTCTCATTTGGCTCTTTCCCACAGTTTGGTTTCCAGACCACCTCGCCATCCTAGTTGCTCTTCTCAGGAGATGCTTGTTTGTCAGTGTCCTTCTGAAAATGTGATGTCCAGAACAGGGCACAGGACTCCAGATGGGGCCTAGCCAGAGTAGAATAGAGTGGAACTTCTACTTTGGGATACAGTGTTTCTGTTGACACAGCCCAGGATTGCATTTGCTTTTGTAGCAGCTGTACTCCTATTCTGGCTCATCTGCGGTGAAATAAGACACCTTTCACAAATGCTACAGTCAAACCAAGTCTTCCCCGTCCCATACTTGTGCCTTTCGTTGTTATTTTATATCTAAAACACTTTTTACATTTGTTGAATGTCACCTTCTTGACTTCAGCCTGGCCTTCCAGGATTGTTTCTGAATCTTGTTTCTGTGGCGTGTTGTTAGCTCTGTCTCTGAGCTTCACGTCATCTGCAGATTTGAACAGCCCCTCTCTGTGTCCTCATCGAAGTCATAACAGCATTGAACAGTCTGGGGTCTGTGGACTCCACTCGAAATGCTCCTCCTGGGTGAGACCCAGAGCCGCTAGTGAGCAGGGGCTGGCCATCCAACTCTTCCATACAGCTTCGCCTTGGTATTGGCCACCCTGCATTTCATGGGAGATTCTGTCAGATGCTTTGCTGAAATCCAGACATGCAGTTGGGGTGTTCACACATTCCATTTGATGAATGTGCAATCTGTGTTCGTGTGTGAAGAACAGTTGAATTGTACAGATCAACAAGTGAACTCACACAAACGCTTTGTATGTGTGTAGAGATGGCTTATACAGATGTTCAGTGCAACATGCGAACAAGCCTAATGTTGGTGCCAAGGAGGTACGATTGGTCTGGCACAACTGAGCAGCAGCGGCTTTCAAGGTCGCTTGGCGCAATCTGATTTGGCAGTTTATTTAATAACACCACACACACCCCTGTGGCTTTTTCCCTCCCCTTCCTCTAGGTTTGTTGCCTCGTGCGGCTTCACTCCCGACGTGAAGGTGTGGGAGGTGTGTTTCAGCAAAAGCGGAGACTTCCGAGAGGTGACCAGGGCCTTTGAGCTGAAGGGCCACACAGCCGGCGTCTATTCCTTCTCTTTTTCCAACGACTCCAGGCGGTAAGTGAGGAGCCGTCTTTCACCTGCATGCAATAACTTTTTCAACAAGCCTTTTAAGTTGAGAGCTATCCCAGTCTGTCTCTGTGTCAGATTTGCTTAATATGTTTTTAATAATGTTTTTAACGCTGTTTTGTCTTAAGGTATTTTAAGATTTGTTTTTATGATGTTTTAAAGTGTTTTGAGTGCCTTGTTTGCTGCCCTGGGCTCCTGCTGGGAGGAAGGGTGGGATATGAATCAAATAAATAAATAATAACTGCCGCCTTGAAATGCCACATTTGTGTCCCCCCCCCCCCCGGCAGACAGGTTATCTCCTGTGCTACATGGGTGGGTTGAGGAGGCTCTTTGGTATTGCCTTCTTTTGCCTCCATGTCTTTCTCCGGAGCTAACTGGGCAGAAGGAATCTCCTGCCAAGGCTTGAAGTGTATGACTCACACTGCCTCCCTGTCCAGGTCCTGTTGTCTGGGCCAGTTCCCTAGTTGGTTTGTTGCATGGGATTTATAGCTCGCTCTGCCCTAAATGCTCCCGGTGGGAAACTGTTGATTTAACCTAACAAAAGCCGGGCTTCAGAGCTTGGGAATGGGGTTGCAGAGCAGCAGAAGAGGGCCCTGTGGCCCTCCAGATGTTGGTGGACTGCTTCTCTTGCAATCCCTGACCATTGGCCATGCTGGCTGCTGAGAGCATCTGGAGGGCACCAGATGGGTATTCCGGGTCCTGTCATCAGGCGTTCCAAGGCTTATTGAGTCTCTCGGGGGAAGGTGCCTGTCTCTGTGGGGTAAGAGCTGAGAAGGCCTGAGAAGGACCACAAGGTGGTCTACGTGGTGCTCCCTCTGATCATTTAATTCCAACAGGCCCAAGGTCACCCAGTGAGCTTCCTGGCTGAGTGGGGGTTTGAGTTCCGGTCTCCCAGG
Source organism: Rhineura floridana (assembly GCF_030035675.1). NCBI lineage: Eukaryota > Metazoa > Chordata > Lepidosauria > Squamata > Rhineuridae > Rhineura > Rhineura floridana. The sequence continues at coordinate 767,499 of NC_084500.1, read as the reverse complement.
TCCCAGTCCGACACTCTTCACCACACCATCTGTTAGATGTTGACCCTGCTAGCAAGGACTGTCCTACCTATGACAGTTAGTAAATCTTAAGTGTTCTGTAATGACAACAACCACGAGAGAAGGGTGGGCATGTCAGGGTCGTTGTGCCTCCATTCTACCCCAGTGGCAGCTTCTTGAGAGTAGTTCTGCACCTTGAGCTTTAGCCTGAAGGCGATAAAAATGTCTTCTCTCCCCCCCCCCCGAACAGGATGGCAACGGTTTCCAAGGATGGCACGTGGAAGCTGTGGGACACGGATGTTGAGTACAAGAAGCAGCAGGACCCTTACCTGCTCCTGACGGGGAGGTGTAAGGTGACGGAGCCCTGCCGTCTCGCTCTCTCCCCGGATGCCCGGGCCCTGGCCATCTCCAGCAGCACTAACATCATTGTTTACAACACCCAGCGCGGGGAAGAGGAGGAGCGCTTTGAGGGTGTCCATGGGGAGCACATCACAGACTTGGCCTTTGATGTGAGCAGCCGCTTCCTGGCTTCCTGTGGGGACCGGGCCATCCGCATCTTCCACAACACGACTGGCTACCGGGCGGTGGTGGAGGAAATGAAGGCCCTGCTGAAGAAGGCCACCAACGAGTCAACCAGGCAGAGACTGCAGCAGCAGGTCGCAAGTGCCCAAAGCGCTCTGGATGCCATCTATGGCAAGATCAACTGAGCCCTTCCCAGAGAGCGGGTGGCTTCTGCTGTGCAGACTGGGGGCCAGGATTTTAATCATGTCAGGACGATGGTTAATAAAATAACTTTTGCACAACGGTTGCTCTCCTGGGACTTCGTGAAGCTCATCAGTGGGAGGGAGCGTGGGAGCCTTGCTCATTCCCAGAACAGGCCTCTGACGCAGGGCTGGAAAAATCCCACTTACTTCTACAACCGTTGTGCTGTTGTACAGGCATGTCATTTCTTGCTTAGAACTGAGCCATCCCAAGAGCAGGTCTGTCCCTACCTGTCAATGACTGAGTGCAGGGCTGGCTTTCTTATGTAAGGGGGGTGGTGGTGGTGGGGACATAGAGTAAATACAGTACTGAAAAGCAGGTTGAAGAACTTGGGTGGGTTGGGGAGGACAACAGTGGATCAGCTGTCCCCAGAGTGATGTTTAATGTAGGCCAGAGCTGGGCTCCCTTCAGTCTTCCTTGATCTACCTTTTTTTATTTCCTTTTAACAAGAATCGCCCTGGTCCACTGATGTGTGTGAAATTTACAGAGCCAAAACGGCAGAGGGGAAAAAAGAATTCTTAATAGCTAAAGGGCTCAAGTTGCAATCTTATACACGCTTAGCTGTTGAACCCATTGTGGCTTCTGAGTAGACACGTATAGGATTGCACTGTGGAAGTTGCCATCCTGAACTTAGTGAAGATGCCACTGAGCCCAGTGGACTTGCTTCTGAGTAAATATGATTTGGGTGGCACTGCCTGGATATACTAAGTCTATACTTGTGCTTAGGAGCCGTAAGACACGTCTTCCTGGATCAAGCCATGTCCACCTGCCACTCTGTGGAACAACTCCCATTGACCAGCAGGCACTAGTGGGCTGTGGGTCTACTTTGGGTTACCTTTACTGTGAAGTTGGGGGCCTAAACCAGGGATGGGCATTGGGTGGCCCTCCAGATGTTGAGTTGGCAGTTCCCACAATCTCTGACCGTTGCTTTGGCCATGTGGAAGCCAGCAGGACTGGAGGGCCGCAGATGTGCCCTGTCCCAGGCCCAAATTCTCAGCTGGCCTTCCATGCAGGCCCTTTCCTTCCTTGCAGTCCCACCAAGGGCAAGTGTTCCTCCTGCCACTGGGACTGCTGCCTCAGGGATCCCATTCCACCACAGTCCAAGTTGAGGTTACCCTCAAAACACGTTTAAAGGGGGGTACTTGGCACATTTCTTAATACACCCATAGAGTTCTCTAAATCCTTTTGCAGGTGAGATTGACCCTCATGGGCCAACTCTCACCTTTGGTTAGTATCTTATTTTTGCGATGTAGAGGCTGCTACAACGTCCTGGCTTTTTTTACTTTTGTCACCCTTAGGCTGGAGCCCTTCAACTGTTTGCTCGTTGGGAGTGGTCCATGTGAACGGCAATCAGCCTTTTCCTGCCTCCTCAACCTAATTTTTTTTTTAAAAGGCCTCAATCCTCAAACAAAAAGAACAGGAATTCGCGCAAGCGTTCCCCCGAGCATACACAGAGAGCGCTTCAGCAGGTGGGCGGAAAAGGGAGAGGAGCGCAGCCCCTCCCCTCACGCATGCGCATCTAAGGCAGCCGCGCTCCCTTGGGCGGGGCGAGGGCACTGACGCGTTACGCACGGGGGGGTGGGAGCATGCGCGCGCATGCGCAGCACGGCTGGACACGGCGGCGGCTGCGGAATCTGGCGCTGCCGGGGCCACGGGCGCCATGTCGGGCCGCTCGGTGCGGGCCGAGACCCGCAGCCGGGCCAAGGATGACATCAAGAAAGTCATGGCGGCCATCGAGCGCGTCCGCAAATGGTGAGGGGGTGGGGAGGGACGGGCCCCGGGGGAGGGGCCTAGTGGCGAGGCAGCCAATCTCCGAGAGCCGCGGCCTTGGTGACAGCAGGGCAGCCAACCGGCGGCAGCCGGGAAGGGGCCTTCTCGTAGCGGCCAATCATATTGCGCGAGCTGGAGGCAGGGTTGCGGGGAGCGACGCGGTTGGCGGGGCAGGCGGCCAATTATGATTCAGCGGCGAGCGCTGGCAGGTGGTTTGGATTAGCGTGCCGCTGGGCCAGTCGCACCGCAAGGGACCCGGAGGGCGGGGAGCTGGGTTGCTATGGGGACTTGCCCTGTTTGGTGGAGAGAGGTTCTCGCTCATTTGAATACGTCGCTCAATTTGCATGCACGCTCTTTTGCATATGTCACGTTTTCCATCGTTTACTTAAAAGGAATTTTTATTGGGGAGTGGTCACAAAGATCAAAGGTGTTTTGGGGGTTTTTTTGAAGCCAAGCATTTACGCAGCAGCCCATTTTATTTCAAAGCCCTTTTGCATGCATGATCTGAATACGCCTCACAACCCACCCGCAATGCAGGCCAGTGGCAGCATCGCCCCTAATGTCTCAGAGGGGGCAGGGCTGAGCCGTGTGCCGGCCTGCCCTTAGTTATTCTTGAAGCCTCAGAGAGAACCTCCAGGCTCAGAGGCAGGCTACCTCAAAGCACTAGACTCTTAAGATCAGCAACAACTGCGAGGGCTGCCCTGCCTTCATGCTCTCCTCGTGGTCTTTCCCAGGCGGTATCTGGCAGATCCTGGACACACCCTGGGGATTCAGGCAAGAAGCCTTTCCCAGCCCCACCTGGAAATACCACTGGGGCCTGAGCCTGGGGCCTTCCGCATGCACAGCAGACGCTCCCCCAGCGAGCTACAGCCCCTTCCCTTCTGTGCCTCCGGTTGCTGGGACAGGTGAAAAGGGGCCTGCCTCAAAAAAAAAAAGAAAGAAAGAAAAGGGGCCTGCCTCACCAGAGCTCCCTGGCTGGCTCTTCTTGGCAATGAGATAAGAAACAAGGAACAGATTGCAGAGTGTCTTGCCGGCTGGAAAAAGATCAGATGAACTATCTCCAGCCATAGAAATAAATACGCAACTGTACATTGGGGTCTGGGAGAGTTAGTGATAGATGGGGCTGGAATTGGAAGGGGGGAGATCTGGAACGGCTTATTATTTGGTGGTTGGACCTGAGATTCCCCAGGCTCACACTGGCCTCACTGCAGCCTAGGAAAAATCACGGGAAATGGGCGGCGGGGACGGGGGATGGGGACGTGTTCTGCAGAGCCCACAACTGCAGGCCTGGTTGTGTCTAGCCTCTTTTGCCCCCCGGTGCAGGGAGAAGAAATGGGTGACGGTGGGAGACACGTCTCTGCGGATATTCAAGTGGGTTCCTGTGGCCGACAGCAAAGAGGTGAGGGACGGGAGCCGGACCTTGCTGGGGAGCGGGCTGGAGGGAGGGCCACCTCCCAAGAGGAGGCGAGCGCTTGGAGGGCTCCCCTGCCGTGTGGCCTGTCTGCCCGGAAGGAAAAGGGGAATGAAATGTAGAAAGGTGACTTGTGGGTACAGGCAGAGCAGGATGTTTGCAGGGGGGGGCTCATGAACAGCCCACTGCAAGACGGAGGGGATTCTCCCAGCGTCTTCACGGTCAGGCTTCCAGCAGAAGAGCTTCTGGCATGACAGAGACATGGTCAAATTTCTTCTCATGCCTCATTCCTCAAAGGCAAATTGAGCCCCATCCCGGGGGGGGGCTTCCCTTCCCCCCACCTCAGACTGACAACAGGGAATCATCAAGTCAGAGAAACTCTTAGAGGCCATCTTCTCCAACCTCCCCCCCCAAAGACAAGAAGAAGAGCCTGCTGGCTGGTATTCAGAAGCAGACTCGCTCCCCGCTTCTTGATGCAAGAAAAGCGGAGCTAGGCCATTCCCTTCAGGCGGCTGTCAGCATAAAATTATTGTCGTTCTTTTGCATAAATGCTCATTTGGCTTTTGTTTTTTGCCTAAATGACATTTGTCTCTGTTGAGTTCCATCTTTCGGCCCCCGTTTTCCATTCTGGGAAGGCCCTTTTGGTTTTTATTCCGGTCTTCCGAGATGCCTAGTTTCTTGTTAAGTGACTCTGAGACCTTTTTTGTATAAAGCGGCTAATAAAGGTAAGTTGGGTTCATGTTGCAACCACAGGTCGTAACACGGCCGATCAAAACACACGCAAGAACATTAATGCATCACACTAACAAATGTAAGGAGGATGGTTTTGTGTCAGCTGCAAATTTGATAAAGATTTTTTCCACTGCTTCGTCTGAGTTGGGGATGGGGAACCTGGCCCCCTGCAGGTGTTGCTAGACTCCATCTCCATCGTCTTTGGCCGTGTTGGCTCCAGGTGCTAATGGGAGTGAAAGTTCAGCAGCATCTGGAGGGCGCCAGTTCTGCATCGTGGGGCTCAGTCATCAAGGACCATGTTGACATGTGTCAGGGCCTGGACAGAGCCCAGAGCCGCTGCCCTTCTCCCTGCCTTCCCACTCAGAACATCCCTCCGGCCGGCTGAAGAGGCATCGAGGAGCGCTTGGCTTTCCAGCTGGCCACTTTTCCACGTGACTGATGGCTCCTCCAGCCTTCGAGGCCTGCCCTGCCCCAGACGCTCCTGGCTGCGGGTGGGCAGGCTGCCAGCAGGGAGACTCACAACCTTCTTCCTCTCTCCCTTCAAGAAAGAGAAGTCCAAATCCAGCGACACGGCGGCTGCCCGGGAGCCAAACGGCTTTCCAGCCGAAGGCGCAGCCAACTCGTCACTCCTCCTGGAATTCCAGGGTGAGTAGGCTTCAGGCTGGGGCCGGGAAGCCTTTTTCCTTTTTCAGCTCGAGGGCTGCATTCTTTTGCAGGCAACCTTCTGGGGGCCGCATAGCAATGGTGGGCGGGCCTGTGAATGTGAAGGCAAGAGGGTTTCCTATACACAACACATCTCTTCCTCCAGGCATGAGCACAGTTCACGGACGCGCTGCAGCCAGGCCAAAACAGTCATGGGGGACATGGGGTGGCCTGGGAAGAGAGACTCCCAAGGGCCAGGCAGGGAGGCCCATAAGATCCGCATTTGCCCACACGCCTGAGGCTCCCCATCCCTGCTTGCCTCCTTGGCAGGCTGGCCAATCAAAGGAGACATGGGTGCTGCCGGCTCAGGCCAAGAGGGCCTGTAACTGCCAGGGCAAGGCCGTCCCTTCAGTCAGCAGGCACTCAGCCAGGGTGGGGAAGGGGGACTGTGACGCCCTTCCCTGGCTCTCCCTGTCAGGTTCCTACCTGCTCGTGGATACTGCCTGTCTCTAGGCACCACCAGGGACTCCACCAGTCCGGACTGTCCTTTATATGGTTTCTCTCCCCGCTCTAGCACAGATCTCAGCAGATCCCCCTGCTAGGCAGCACCACCAGTCACGTCCTATAACCAGTAGTCCCAGAGACTCTGCCTGAGTCTCCCTCAATTAGGTTACCTCTGTGACTGCGTGCTTAAGCTGTCCCAATCCCTTTGATTTACTCAGACTGCTTATAATTCTGGTTTGCTCTGAATACTTGTGGTGTTATATTCTTCCCTTCACCCGCTGCCACCATTTGTCACTCTTCAGCCTTGGTTATTTACCTCACCCTTCCTTCTGGTCTGTGAAACCCCAGCCAAGGATCAGGCCTTTGGTAAACCAAATAAGTATTTTATTATATAACAGAGATAACAAGATTTCTTTAAAAGGCACTTAAGCATATGGTTACATCTATTCCTGAGGTACTGGTCTTAGTATTAATCCGAACTCCACCCTCTCCTCTCAAAACGCACCAAAACAACCCTCTCAAGTCCACCAACGTCCACCAACGTCCACACACGTCCATACCACATCCACCCAGATTTACCTGTCATTCTTCCTTTTATACTGTCAGCCATTTTAAACATTCAGCCAATCATCCAGCATTCTACTGCCCATTCACTCCCCCTCCTCTTTCACTCCACTTACCATGTATCTTCTAAACAAACAGCACTTACCCTATTTACACTAATACAGGATCATCACAGGGACCCCTGCCAGAGACCCTGGGACCTCAACAGAGTCCAACACGGTATAGGGCAGCTTCGGGTGTTTACAAACGCGGGGGGGGGGCGTTGGTAGTGACGTCCCGGCCTAACTCAGCAGTAGCTAACTTGGCGCCCTTCAGATGTTGCCGGACTGCCCCTCTCATCCCTGCCCTCCCCCCAATAAACAGGACCGCGAGTCACTTGTGATGAATGCCCTTGAAGGTCTGTGCCAAGAATGGCTTGATTCTGCAGTCTCTGTTGCTTGTTTGCTATTAAATGTATTCCCCGCCTTTCCTCCCAAAGGACCCAAGGTGGCAAATAGCAAGTGATAAAAAGATAAAAACATATTTAAACCAAAGGAACGTAGGAAGCTGCCGTACACTGAGTCAGACCGTCGGTCCATCTAGCTCAGTATTGTCATCACTGACTGGCAGCAGCTCTCCAGGGCTTCAGGCAGGCTTTTCCCCAGCCCTTCCTGGAGATGCTGCCATTGGGGACTGCACCTGGGCCCTCCGGCGTGCAAAACAGGCGTTCTGCCCCACAGAGGTACGTGGGCCCTCCCCCCAAGCAATTCCGATACAGTTGAAGACTGGGGTCTTCAGTAGGTGCCGAAAGAGACGCCTGTCTCACATTTGGGGGGGGGGAGTTCCAAAGGCCCGATTCCTATATGTGTGGAACAGACCTCCTGATGAGATGGTGTCTGCAGGAGGCCCTCACCTGCGGAGCGCAGTGACGGACTGGGAGTATAAGGGGTGAGGATCTTGCAGGTATCCGGTATAAATTATGCCAGTAAGCAGAATTGTGTGATTTATCTAATTCTGGTTCATTGGGCCATTTCCCCCTCTTAGTTGGCATATCTATTTGGCTTGGCTTGGCATTGCAGGATGGGGGCATTGATTTACCAGTCACGGTCACCACCACCAGAAAACCCACTCAGCCACCCTTCCGGGTTTTTATTCCAACAGGCTTCAGCCGTACACTTTGAAGCATCTCTTCAAACCATAAGGGCTAGAAACTTTGTCCTTGCTTTTTAAAAATGAAAGGCCGGGTTCTCAGGTTGCAGGATTCCACACCCAAGACCGCATCTGGTGTTTTTTTCCCTGCCCTCTCGCAGAACTGCAGCAGGCGCTATGCCCTGACCCAGAGACCTTTCACCGCTTCTGTTTGGGTGTCATCCTGCCTGAGGGTGGGGTAGACCCATGTCTGTCCATGCTGGGAATCAGCTGGAGTCAGGCAGCATCCAAGCCTGGAGGCCTCTTAGGTGTGGGGAACCCACTCGCACACTTGCGCCCAGGCAGACTCCCGCCCTCACAGTGCTGCTCCTGTAACGGCCTTCTTCCCCTCCTGGCATTTCAGACGAAAACAGCAACCAGAGCTCCCTCTCGGACCCTTACCAGCTGAAGGCAGACAGCAGCCCCGCTTCCAGCCCCAGCCCCCAGCAGAGCGAGTCCATGAGCCCCAGCCACGCATCCGACTTCCGCACCGACGACTCGCAGCCGCCCACGCTGGGGCAGGAGCCCCTGGAAGGTGAGCTGCTTGTCCAAGGGCTGGGAGGGTGGGGAAAGGCCCGTCCAGAGCTGCCCCGGGAAGGCTGGGGCAGCTCCCTCCTGGGTGAAGGCGGGTCTGTCTCGTACGCAGAAACACCTGATGTTCTGGGCTCCTGCGCATTCGAGAGGGGCCAATCCCAGCAGCAGCAAAGCCCCTGACTTGCCACGTTGCTAACCTCCCCCCTTTCCCAACGCTTGCTTCCAGAGCCTGCCCTCCCTCCCTCTGAAGTAGCCGACGAGCCTCCGACTCTCACAAAGGAAGAGCCGGTTCCGCTTGAGGCTCAGGTAAGGACGGTCACACCCCCTTTCCCCCCTTTTTTGCTGCTGGGTTGAGAATGAGATCCTTGGTATTGTCTTCTCCCACAACAACAGACATCCCTAGGAGCCAATAAGCATGAACGAGAAGAGTGTTAGCTACTGAGAAGAGTCTTCTCAGTGGCTGACTCACCTCCTTTCATTCCGATTGGCTCCAATCAGCAGGAAAGGTCAAGGAAGCATGTGGGAAGACTCTTCTCAGTGGCTAACACACTCCCCTTTCATGCTGATTGGCTCACGGGATGCTAGAGACATTGGGACCCTGCTCCCCAAAAAGTAAAGGGTGTAAGACCCCCTGAGACCTTGGACGACTACACCCCTGGACTCAGAGCAGCTTTCAGCATTTTTTAAAATAATCAGGGCTCTGAGTGAACCTTTCCCAGCTGAGCTGTAAGGTGTAGCTGGTTTAAAGGGCAGATGGATTGACTGCCGTTTTAGCCACCAGTTGAAATTTGTATGCTGGTGAGTTAGGGGGGTTCACGTACCTCTTTGCAGGCTGGACAGCCTTGCTTTTCCCTCTTCTGCTAAGGGTGTGTGTGTGGGGGGAGAAACCCTTAATAACTCCCACATCCACAGGATGATGCCCAGCCCATGCCTGGCCTCTCATCAACAGGCCTCTCTTGGTGGGGTGGGGGGATAGACCCCTGCTTTGTATGCACACGATCACAGGTTCCATCCCCAGCATCGCCAGGCAGGCTTGGGGAGCTGCTGCCCATCAGAGTAGGCAGCACTGAGCCGGGTGGGCCAGGCAAGGGGCCAGACTTGGCCTAAAGCAGTGTCCTGTGTTTTTCTGCGGCAGGTCACTGGCGGGGAGGAGGACTCTGGCGCGCCTCCGCTCAAGAGGTTTTGCACGGATCAGAACGCCCCAAGCCACGCGGCCTCCGAGAGCTAGCTGGCCTGCTTCTCCCCCCCCCCCCATGGCGTGGCCCTTCCCAAGAGTCGGCTGGCCCCCAGGATGCCACTCTCTTTGGCAGTCGGTATTCTCTTCCACCTCTGTGTCCCTCTGAGAATCAACTTGCCGTTCCCGTGGCCCCTCCAGGCACCGGCTCTCCCTGCTCCTTCCCCCCCCATGTAATATTCTTCTCTCCTCCTCCCCCCCCCCCCCCCGCTGGCCAGCCACATCCTCCCGATTTGCACGCCCCAGGGCAAGGTGTTGCAGCCTCTCCTGTATGCTTTTAATTTATCCTCTTTGTGGCTCTGGGGACCGCGGCTGCAGATGTTTCTGTAGAAAAGAGGAGTTGTCGGCACTTCATGGGTGGTCCCAGGTCCGCCCGCCCACCCCCTCCTTCCTCCTCCGCTTGGCGGAAGGGCAGGATCTGGTGGGCAGTCCAGCTGGGATGCTGTGCAATAGTTGTGGGGTGAAGCCATTAGCACTGGAGCGAGGCAGATCTCTGCACCCAGGCAAGGGGACCCGCTGGAGCTGGGAGGTGTACTGGGAAGCAGAAGCTGGGCCTATCCTGGCTTCAGGGACCCTGTTTCCAAGCAGTCCTCCCGGGGGCCACCCGCCACCAACCACCTGGCCCCTCCTGCCTCTGCAGACCTGTCTGCTCCATCACGATCTGCACATGGAATGGAGTTTGCGATCGAGGCCCTGCTGCGGCCAGGAATGCCAGCCGCACAGGGAAGCAAAGAGATATTTTAGCACTGAAGAGAATATTTTTAAAATTAAACTATTTGAAATAGAGCCCACATGTGTGTACGTGCGTATGTATCTTGCAGGTGGGGTGTGTGACTGACGGCACTGAGAGGGATGAGTGCCGGGGGCTGGGACAACCTTGGTAAGACGGGGACCTGGGAAGGTGGGGGCCAGGGCCTGGAGAAGGGGCTCCGGAAGTGCAGAGCCAGCCTGACTCCTGACCAGGTGAAGCCACTGCCTAGCTCAGCCATGGCCAGCCTTCAGATGTTTTGGACGACAACTCCCCAAGCCAGCCAGCCCGACCGTAACCCAGCCCTCAGTGCTGAAATAAACTGGGCTACCAGGAGGCCCCTCTGCAATGTGGCATTTGTTTGTTTGTTGCAAGGATATGGAATTTCCTTATTTAAAAATGTGGCCAGGGAGGACTGAGATGAATTGCACAGAAGGCCAATCACGAAATATGTGGCCAGGGATTAAATAAATAAATAAATACATAAATTTAATTTCTTTGTCGCCTATCTGGCCAATGGCCACTCTAGGATTCTCTGTGTGGTCAGGTTGTGGGTTTGAGTGCAAGATAACAGCATGAGCTTTGCCCACCATAATGTATACATAATAATAAATTTATTTGTCGCTTCCATTGGAAGTCTCTAGGTGACTTAGGTTGCAATCCAGTGCACACTTACCTGGGAGTAAGTCCCATTGAACCCAATGAAGCTTACTTCTGAGTAGACATGTATTAGCTACAGCCTTAGAGACTTTTTAAAATGTACAATCAGGAGGCAGAAGAACTAACAATAAAAACCATTTGAAAATCTGTAGAACAGGCACAGAAAACACATCCAGCAAAATCATCATCATCTGTCACATGCTTGAGAAACGTTTCTAGCTGCCACTGCAAGCGTGATGGCACCGAGGTGAGCTTCGGCAAATACCTGGTGGTTCCTGCCGCCCTTGCAGGTGCCTCCCTTTTCCTGCTCTCAGTCTGGAGGCAGGAAACAGAAATGCTGCAAAACTCTTTGTTTTATTCACCTGTAAAATGCACACAGATTTAATCCAATTAATGGACTGGGATTTATGCCGCTAAGGCTGCCATCCTAAACTACCTTAGGGAGGGGAGGCCCGTTTAAAGCAGCAAGTGAAGATGCTTAAGAGGGTGCTGCACTGGACTAGATCCCGCCCCTGCCCCCTTTGGCCTGCTCTAGCTGCAGACAGGCTCTTCTGATCTTCTTTCTCATGGAGGTGTGTTATTTATTTATTTATTTATTATTTCAATTTATATACCGCCCTTAGCGAAATAGCTCTCAGGGCGGTGAACAAACAAAATAAAATACAATATATCATAATAAAAATACAAAAACATATACAAACAAACAACGAAAAGCACAGCAAAAACAAAATAAATACTACAAAAATTAAAATACGGATTAAAAGATTAAAAAAGTTAAGAAGATTAAAATGCCTGGGAGCATAAAAAGGTCTTTACCTGGCGCCGAAAAGATAGAAGTGTAGGCGCCAGGCGTACCTCTTCGGGGAGGCTGTTCCACAACTCAGGGGCCACCACAGAAAAGGCCCTAGATCTCGTAACCACCCTCCGGGCTTCCCGATGGGTTGGTACCCGGAGGAGGGCCTTAGATTCTGAACGAAGTGAACGGGTAGGTTCATAGCGAGAGAGGCGTTCCACAAGGTATTGAGGTCCCACGCCGTGTAAGGCTTTATAGGTCAAAACCAGCACCTTGAATCTCGCCCGGAAGCAAATAGGAAGCCAGTGCAGACGCGCCAGGACAGGTGTTATATGCGAAGACCGACTGGTCCTCGTCAATAATCTGGCAGCTGCGTTCTACACCAGCTGAAGCTTCCGAACTGTCTTCAAGGGCAGCCCTATGTAGAGCGCATTACAGTAATCCAATCTTGAAGTTACCAGAGCGTGGACAACGGAGGCGAGGTGTTAGATTGTCATCTGGATCCAAGGTGGTTGCTTTTAAACTAGCTCTGCAAACTCGAATTATTTGACACAGGCAATGGGTGGTGGAATTAAGTAATAGGGGGAGGAACCGGTGAGATCTTCCCTTCCACTAGAGACCTTCAAAAGAAATCAGTTGAGTGGGACGACAGTATTTGATTTATATCCTGCCCTTCCCAATAGGCACCTACAGTTGCGTTTCCCGCCTCCGGCCGCTGGGAGGCACTGCTGCGCTTTTGCAGAGCTTGGCAAGAAAGCAGCTGATCGCAGGGCAAAGCAGCCCCGTGACACCCATAGACTTACAACGTGTAGAATGAGACTGAACCAGCTTCCGGTTTCAATAGCACGTCAATGGAGAGACGCTTTCCTATGTACAGTTCTGACCGTCTCACCTCCAAAAAGATGTAGAGCTGAAAGAGGCTCACAAAAGGGCAGCCAAAATGATCAAGGGGATGGAACGACTCCCCTGTGAGGACAGGTGGCAGCGCTGGGGCTTTTTAGCTTAGAGAAAAGGTGATGTGATAGAATGTGTATACAATTATCCAGTCTGCACTAGGGGGTAACACTTGACTACACGGCAGACGCGCTTGCAAATCCCACTCAGCCTGCCCCAAGCCAGCAATATGAACAGTGGACTACACTGCAGAGGTGTTGTAAAGAACTCCACTCCTTTCCCTCTTCCCCGGCAGCCTGCAAATATGGGGATGAGGGACTGCAGTGGCATCTGCACCGGCAGGGTTAGATTTTAAGTGTTGCGAAGGTCACGGTAAAAAAAAAAAAAACGTTTCACACAAAAATAAGCTGGAAAAGAAACTCTTCTTTGCTGCTACCATTTCAAGGTGGATGTACCCTTTGCAACCCAGTCTGTTATGCCAAAAAAACAAATCCTGAGAGATCTCCGTGGATTTCTATGGGCAGCAGCCCCACCTAGCTTCCTCGGGGGGGGAGGGGGAGATTTAAGAACGGCTTCTCGAATGAGAACCGGAAGGAACCTACCTGGACAAGCAAGGGGGTGTCTTCTACCTTTTTCCTATCTCTGTGTGGACGGCGCCATCTTGCCGTACCCATGGAAACGCGGCCTAGCGGAGACGCCGAAGCCCTCCAAAGCCATGGCGGAGGCCGTTTGGAACGAGGACCCGGGCGGGGCGGTTTATCGTTCTCGCGACCCCATCAGCAACCTGCGCGTCAGGTCAGTCCGTTCTCTCCGCCGCCATTGTACAGCCCCCCTCCCCCACATCCCTCGAGACTAAGCTCGGCCCTCCCGCCCATCAATCAACCAACCAACCAACCAATCGATCAAAACAAGCCTGTAATGCTGGCCACTCATCAAAGGCACGCGTTCTCTGCCCCGCATTGCAAAACCTGCACCAAAGAGTATTCTGCTGCCTTAAAAAGTAGCAAGCTGCTGTTGTTTGCGGCAGGCGCTTCCACGGCCTGGAGGCTTCTCCCCGTGCACGAAGTCCGGCCACCCATTTGGTAGGACTAGTTGGGGAGAGAGGACTGGCGATGCACAATGCAAAAAGTGGAGCAGCGTGTGCCGAAATGGGCGCAAAATGCGCGCAGTGACACAGTTGGCAAGAGGAGCAAGTGAGGAAAACACAATCCCAGCGAATCGACACGTGGGGCGAGGCAGGACTGTTGTATTTCTTAGTCGCTTGTTATCCCAAGGTCTGCAAGAAGCTTTGGCAGCATACTAACAACCAACATTATCTTAGGCTGCAATCCAATGCAAGTCTACTCAGAAGTAAGCTCCATTGGGTCCCCGTCGAACCCAGTGCACTGGCTCCAGCAGCAGGCAGCCAGAGGCCTCTGCAAAGCTCACAGGATGCAGATAATAACCGCCTCACGTTGTTCGCCTTCAGAGTCTGCTGTGCTGAGTGTGGAGGATCCATTCCTCACTCTCCTGCGAATGGCTATTGACATGTTTGGCCCTTACGAATGTGTTTAATGTGTTCAGCCCTATGTTGCTCGAAAAGCATCCTTGCTCTCCCCTTGAGTTCTAGCTGTGAACTCTGCGTTATTAGGCCTCGCGCTCTCTGCCCTGTTTGCAATCTCTTCCTGACTCCCCTGTACTCCAGATGTTCCAATGGTGTTGCTTCCTGCCCTGCAGGGTTCAGATCCAGCGGGTGACCTCCACTAGCCTCATGCTGCAGCAGTTGCAACAGCCCTTCAGCCAGCTGGGCCAGCAGCTCATCAGCCTGGCCACCCTCGGCGGACACAACACAGCAAGTGAGTGGGCGTGCCGCCTCCACTACTGAAGGCCGCTCAGCTGACGGATCTTCGCCATCGTCTCGCTTTTCTGGCTAAGCTGTACAGTCAAGCGCTTTGCATCTTTTGTGTAGCGATAGTGTTGGCTAATTTAGTGTGCAATACTTAGGCCTCATCTGAGGCTTTTGACCATTTGCGATGGGGCAGTAAGGATCTCGGCCCAGATGTTTTCTGTGCTAAGAGGTCAAAGCAAAGAATTCTAGGAGTTAGGCCCAGCGCCTTGCGCGGTTGTATCGGCAACTACCCTTACTGGTGGGCCATTGATGTTTTTATTGGTTTTCACATTTTACTGCATCTTTGTATGTTGTAGGCCGCCTTGATGTACTTCTATCAAGTGTGGCTTATAAATACTTCAATAAATAAATTTGGAGAAGGCATTGGGTTACTGGATGTAGGCCAGGGGAAGTGGGTCAGATCCCCCCCACACACACACACACAATTGCACCCTGCACATTTTTGTTACTGCTTGGTTGGCAACTGTGAAGAATGGATGCCCCCTTTCCCCTATTTGGGGTCAGGTTTAGTGCAGAGCAGTAAGTTTCTGACCTTTTCTGAAAAAGAGAAAGCCACTGCCCTTTTCATCAGGTTTCAGGAGTGAAATGAGCACCTTGCTCCTGACCCCTTTCCTCCTCAGGGAGTGTCCTTGATCCTACACATACACACACACAAACTTGATGAAGAGGGGGATTGGCCTGGCTGAAGAGCTGCCGACAAGCAGGTCGGAGTCCGTGCCCAGCTGACACCTGTCTGTGTTCCAGGTGGGCATTGTCCTGAGGAGGAGAAAGAGGAGGCGGTGATTGGCTGGCAAGAGAAACTCTTCAGTCAGGTGAGTGGACAGGAGGGGCTTCCTGCGGGATGAAGAGTTGCTTCTCTAGAACTCAGAGTGCCTTGAAATTGCAAAGAGGGCTGTTTTAAAAACATTTCTTGGCTCTTAATTGCACTGCTCGGTATTTTCTTTTAGTATCTTGATTCCCATTTTTCTTTTATCGGTAGTGTGTATTTTCATTTTGTTTGTGTCGTAATCTTGATGCTGTGGTTTAAATCACTGAGAATTATAGACAGGGAGATATACAGTGGCCTATTAATTGAGTAAAAAAAGAAACAAGTAATCAAGGCGAGTCACTTGCCAAGGTCAATTTCATATCTGACTTAAACTCAGATCTCCAGCCTCTTAGCACAGCACCAGCCCAGGGACTGGGGGACATCTGTGGCCCTCCAGATGTCTTGAGTCTCCCCCTCCCACCAGCCTGTCAGCCAGCATGCCCAGTGGCCAGGGATAATGGGAGCAGTAGTCCAGCAACACCCAGAGGGCCACAGATGCTCCTCATCCCTGCTGGCGGCCACTGCTTCCTGCTGGCCTCCCCTACAGAATTTCTTGCACGCCATCCCTGCAAAATCCAAACATGTTTATTACCACATCTGGTGTCACTTTTCCTCTGTGCTGCCCACGTTCCAGAGCACCTCTGTGGTGGAGAACATTAAGTCGGCAGCCAGCCAGTGCCTGGTCAGTGGGCAGGTCCCCCCAATGAGGCAGTTTGTGCTTAACACTTCTCTGAATAAGGTCCTGATCCCTCCTGGCAGAGAGGGACCCTGCTCAGCTCTGCCTGAAGCCTTGCTCCCACAAAGGCCAACGGGTTGTTCCCAACTAGGTTTCACTCAGAGTAGACCCGTGGCTGAAGTGAGTCATGTGTCCATTATGATCAGTGGGTCTACTCTGAGTAAGACTAGCACTGGATGCAACTCTTTGCCTCCCCAGGTTTTTTAAGGGGACATGTCTGAACGGGATTCCTCTGTGCCCGGTTTCAGGCTGCAGCTTGACAGGCAGAAGTCAGCCTGGCTTCTCTGGGCTCCGCTCTGCCTGTGACTTTGGTAGAAGCACTCTCCCCGCTGATGGGCTCCCCCCCCCCCGTCCCCACTTCTGTAGCTTTTCAACAGACCGTCCCGTTCAGGCGTCAGCAATCGAGCAACATAAGAGGGCCGCAGAAACCAGAGGCCTTTCTTTGTGCTCTCATTCTGCTCTGCTCTGACTAAAGCCTAAATACTCCCAGGTATCATCATTGCAGTTCAAGGGACCAGGGTTTTTGCCCGGTCGGGGTGCCTCTGCTCCCAGTGCGTTGCCCTGCACCTTAAGGGCTTCTGTGCTGTGCTCAGTTTGAGGTGGACCTCTACCAGAACGAGTCTGCCTGCCAAAGCCCCCTCGACCGGCAGTACCACCAGGAGATCGTGAAGCTGGAAGGGTCCGGGGGTCGGAAGAACCGCCGAATCTTCACCTACACAGACCATGACCGCTTCACCAACCTCGAGGAGGTACCTGCTCCTCTCAGGCGGGTGGGGATGAATGGGGGGGGCACAGAATACAGATGCCTCTCAGGTGTCCTGGGGGCAGGGACGTGGAAGGGGCTGCCTGCTTCAGGGAATGAGAAGCCCCAGGCCTGGGAGTCTGATTTCCAACCCACTTTTCAGTGAGTCTCAAATTATCGCAGCATTTCTCTGTGCTTCTTTTGCATAACAGCTCCTTCTAGTGGGTGGCTGTTCCCATTTTACAGATGGAGAGAGGTAGATCTAAGGGGGAAGAGAGTACAGTAGGGCCCCGCTCATACAGCGGGTTACGTTCCGGACCCCCGCTGTAAAGCAGATCCCATTGACTTACATTGACCAAAATGGCCCCCAGCAGGAAAAAACCGCCGTAAAAGCGAAACAAGCGCTGTAAAGCGGGGCCTTTCTACAATTCACAACCGCTGTATTAGCAGAACGCTGTAAAGCGGGGCCCTACTGTAACTTGACAAAGGTCACCCAGCAGAATGGTGGCTGAGCTACTAACTCAAGGAACGAGGCTGAGGTCTCTTGGGAGAGAAAACATTGGCGATGTTGTCAGTGGCTAGTGGCTACTAGCCACGGTGGCTTCTGATCTCTCTCCACTATGGGAGGCAGTAAGTCTCTGAGTACCAGTTGCTGGGGAAGCACAAGAGGGAAGAGAGCTGCTGTGCTCGTGCCTGGCTTGTGGGCTTCCCTTCGGGGCGTCTGGTTGGCCGCGGTGAGACCAGGAGGCTGGAGTAGATGGGTCCCCATTGATCTGATCCAGCTGCTGGTGGGCTCTGAGGAGTGACAGGCTGTCTCCGTGGGTTCCAGCTCTCCCAGAAGGTCACCACATCTGTCAAGGAAGTACCTTCGTACTTGGCGGAGAGGATGGCCAATGTGAGGAGGAGACGGCAAGAGCGGAGGCTGAGGTGAGCTGAATCAGCCAGGATGCTTTTGCCAGCCGCGCCTCCGGGTGCTGCTGCCGAAGCAGAAGGGAACCTCCTTCCTTGTGGGTAACAGTCTCCTGCGTCCCTCTTGGCAGGGAAGGGGGCATCCCGAAATCCCGACTTGTCACCTGGGAACCCTCGGATGAATTCATCAGGAACAGCCACATCATCAACACCCCTGTGCAGACCATGTATATCATGGGGGATTTTGGACCCCCCGGCAAGTAAGCCAGCGCTCATGGATCGGAACCCTCCTGGCCCCATCTCTCTTTCACACACACATGTGCACCTGCCCCCCTTCCAAAAGGGGTTGGCGCTCAGTCAAAAGCCAGCAGCTCACCGCGGGGCGGTCTGCAGGATGGCTGCGGAGACAGGCTGAAGGAGTGCCCTTGGCCGCAATGTCCGGAGTGAGTCGCCATCCAGGGTTCGGTAGCCGTAAACCACATCCCCTCTCTGGGGTGTTTTGTCTGTAGCCGTGGGTCAGGGAGGACTGCAGCTTAGTGGCAGACCATCTGCCTGGCATGCAGCAGACCCCCAGTGCAACCCCTGGCATCTCCAGGTAGAGCTGCAAGGCAGTACTGTGGTGGATGGGCCGAGGGTCTGACTCGGTATAAGGCAGCTCCGTGTGTTCCAGGTTAAATCAGACCTCTCTTCAGAACCATGAGGACTGGAATCTTCCTTTATTCTTAGAGGTACAAACATAGCTCAGTGGCACAGCCAAAGGTGCCAGGTTTCCTCCTTCCATCTCCAGGCGGGGCTGAAAGTGCCCCATGCCTGAAACCCTAGAGAGCTGCTGTTGGCATCCTGAAGCAGAGGGAGCAGTGGCCAGGCAGTCTGGACCACGGAGAAGGGATCAAGGTGGTCCTCCCCCGATGGCCACAGCAATGAGGGCGGAGGGTAACGTGACCCAGAAGGTGAAGGGTGTGTGCATGGGCTCATCTGCCTGCAGCCCAAGGGAGGGTGGGAAGTTTCCTCTACCTGCTCGGCCTCCTGCACTGGCCGAGGAGCCTGCCAGATCCTGGGCTTCTTCACGCCGTGCTGCCCGCCTGCACACCCTCCCGTTCCACAGAAGTGCCCTGCGCTGCCAGGCTCAGCCGGGGCCTGACTTTCACGCTGACCTCCCCACAGACTCGGTTGCCGGGAGCACGAGCGTGTCCTCTGCACGATCCAGGTGGACGGCAATGGCGTCATCACCGTCAAGCCGGACTTCACAGGCACAAAAGGGCCTTACAGGTGAGCAGCCCAGGCGATCAGTCCACCGAACGTTTGTTACAGTCGGCCGACCGTTAAAGGAAGTACAAATAGAAAGAAGTGCAAAAATCACAGCCTTGGAAGGACGAAGGGGGCAGGTCAGGAACAAAACTGTAGCCAGGCTCTCCCCACCCTCTCCTTGGCCTTTGGGGTAGGCGGATGGAGCCCAGGTGGCTTATGGGAGGGAGTTGGGCTGATCCACTGGGCCCCTGGCAGTTTCCTCTGAACTTTGCCTGCCTTCTTGTGGGCCTGCAAAGGATCGAGCTGGAAGGCGAGAAGCGGGAGATGTGGAAATTCACTCTGGAGAACACCTCGGCCCCCGTGAAACCGGAGGAAGAGGAGCGGGAGCAACGAGTCTTCAAGGACGTAAGAGCCCTTCACCCTGGGGGTGGGTGGGAGTAAAGCATTTGCCAACTTGGTGTTCTGGACTACAACTCCCATCAGCCCCTGCCAGCACGGGTGTGCTGAAGCAGGCAATGACTGGCTGCATTGGCAGGGGCTGATGGGAGTTGTAGTCTAGAGCTCCTGGAAGGCGCCAGACTAGGGAAGACTGTTGTGTAGGCCGAGCCGACTGCCATCTGGGACCGTGCGTGAGAACCCGGATCCTGCCAGCTGACTGGTCTCCCTCGGCTCAGTGGGAGCCGTCTCAGGGGAGGGTCATTTGCGGGCACGAGGCTCACAGGCACTCAGGTTTACATCCGAGTCTCGGGACAGGAGGATTTGGAAGGATGGCTGTGTTTCGGCCCTCCTGTCGTTTCAGAAAGTGCAAATTTAATAGATTCGACTCTAAAGGCAAACTGAATTGACTTTCCTCCACATCCCTAGAGTAGACCCGCTGAAATCAACAGACCTAGGTTAAGTTATGTCCATGAATTTAAATGGGTCTACCCCGGGTTGGCCTAAGTTGGTGACAAGCCCGTGTCACGACAAGCCAGGGATCAGCCCAGGAGTCTTGGCAGAATCCACCCACTGAGACAAATATCCCAAGGAAGTGTTTCAGCGTTTCGGTGCTGCTTAAGCCCCTGACTCCCATTGTGGCAGCCGCCGAGGAAAGGGGGGTGGGAAGCCCCCACCGGCCTGACCTCCCCTCTGCTTCGCCGTTCCTCAGCTGTACAGCCGGCATAAGGAGTACCTCAACGGACTTGTTGGCTCCGACTTTGAGATGGTGAGTGACTTTTCCGTGCCCTGGCCACTGCTGGTGTGGCCACGGCCTTGATTCCGGCAGGACCTCTTGAGGTGGAGGTCAGTCTGTCTGGGCTCCCGACAGGCGTTGCTGTAAACACAAGCAAACTCGGGGAATTAAGCCCCGCTCTGCTCTGTGCAAATAGACGATGATCCTGCAGTGTGCAGTGTGCCCAAGTAGGGGTTGTAACGATGGCCCTTTTCGGGAGGGAGGGGGCAGGGAGGAAAGGTGGGTGAGGTGTTGCGTTGGGCTGCTCTCCGCCAGGGCTGCCAAAAGCATCTCAAGTCTGCTTGAGCTCAGCAAACCGAAACTGGAGGAGAGATAGAGCAGGGCTCCTGTGAAGGCTTGAGATGGAGAAGATTGCCTGGCGCTTGTGAGGCCCCAGATTCCTCCTGTATCTCTGCAGTGAACTCATTGCACCCTCTTGGGCGAGTCTCTCTCTTCGCCTGGGGCCCCCGCCCTGCGCTCCTGGAAGGGTGACATGGAAAGGCTCAGAAGACTCCCCCCTCCCCAGTTCGAGTCAGGACATCCCCCCCCCCCGGAGCCCCCTTGGTCCAGTCCACAAGCAGGGAGTGCAGGTTGTAGGCACCTCATCAGGCATCCCTTTGTGCAGAAGAAGTGCTCTGGGTGTGGAACCCAGAATAGCAGCCCTAGTGACGATAATGATTAAAAAGGGGGCGCCTGGTTTTTCGGCTCCGGTGATCTGCCTCTGGCGTCCTGCTGCTCATGTGAAAAATATACGGATATCATCGTTGCCTTTGGCTGGCAGCAGGCTCCTCAGGGCCACGGGCAGAGGGAGCCTTTTCTGACTGACTGCCTCTGAGATCCTTTAAGCCAGGGGTTGAGGGCCTCTGTGGCGACCCTCCAGATGTTGCTGGGCTCCACAACTCCCATGGCCATCCCCCTGGCTATTGGCCGTGCTGGCCGCTGAGGCTGGTGGTGTCCAGCAATGCTGGAGGCCCACAGATGCCCCCATCCCTGCTTTAACTGGACACGCCAGAGAATCAGCTCAGGGAGGCCATCAGGGTTCAGCCCCTCCAGTGATCTCTCTGTCTCCCCATCTTGCAGGCCCCACCTGGCGCCCTCCGACTCTTCGTGAACGGCGAAATTGGTACGTGACTCCCTGAGGCTTTTGCGTCTCCTCCTTCTGCGTTTGCACAGCCTCTGGGGTGTGGGCTGCAGTCCCCTGGCTGAGATGCAACCGGCCCCCAGCCCGAAACAATCCCCTTCTCTGGGCTGGGGAGAGATGTGCACAGTGGGACAAATCGGCTGCGATGCACCCACACCGTGGCTCTTGGTGGTGCGGGGGAGCTTGCTTAAGAAGCATGAGGACCCCGGAGTCTGCTCTGGGAGAATGCTGGGATCCATCCCTCCATCTCTCTCTCTCTCCCTCCCTCCCTCCCTCCCTCCCAGTCTCAGCCCAGGGCTACGAATACAACAATCTTTACATCCACTTCTTTCTGGAGCTGCCCAGCTGTGAGTAAACCAGGCATGGGTTGTGGGGAGGACGTGGCCGGGCACTCTCCGTGGCATGCCAAGGTTTCCAGACAGCCACTGTCCCCAGAGGGAGGGACCTAGGAGCTGGGTGGGAACCTGGGCCTAGCCTTTGTGTGGGGGTGGGGATGGGAGTGGAGGGGGAGGTATTTTTCTGGTAGCTGTTGAAGCTGCTGTTAAAACCGCCCCAAGCCTGGCTCTTTCTTACGGCCCTCAAGACCCGCCACATCTCCTTCCCTTCTTTCCCCCCCTTGAGTCTTTATCTTGGGGTGCTGATGGGCAAGGAGGTCACCCCAGGGGGCTGCCCGAATGAAGGAGAGAAGCCTTGTTATCCTGGTTCCCACCCACCCCTGAAATATGTTCTGCAGAAGCAATTAGGCAGTGCCCTGGGCACGTCCAGAGCCCAGGGCATTGCAGCGCCCGACTTGTTCTGGGGAAAGAGGGCAGCAGCTGAGGGTTGCTGTTAATGTTTCCTGCCATCCAGTGGCGACTGGTGACTCCGATGTCAGTGGGGCAGGGAATCCGCTCCGGGTTTTCGTCCAAACTTTCAAGGTGCTTTCAGCAGGGCCCGTGGGAGGTGTGGCTTGGGGGGAGTTCTGGGGGCCGCATTTGGCCCCTGCACCTGCAGATGAAAGCGTGTTGCATTTGTGGGGTTTCTAATCTACTTGCCAAGAGTTCCTGCCAAGATCTCAGCATGTCTCTGTTGCTGGACTGGAGTCTCCTTGCTTCAGAGCATCTGCAGCCAGCTCCCTCTTCGGGGCAGAGCCCAGCTCAGCCCCCCACTTGCTTTCTCCTAGGCTGGTCGTGCCCCCCATCCCAGCAGCTCTCTGGAGTGACGCAGACCTGTGCTACCAAGACGCTTGCCAAGGTGAGGGGAGGGAGAGGCGATGAGCACTGGGCCTGAGCACTGTGGAATAAACAGCCCAGTGTGTCTCTAGGGCATGCGGGTCTCACCCAGGAATTTAGCTTCCTGGCATTTTAAAAACAGGGCACCTGCTGAGCAATATCTGACGCCCCGCTCCTGCAAGGGCCAATGGGCTGTAGCCAGCTAAGCTTTACTCAGAGTAGACCCCCTGAAACTGATAAACCCAAGTGAGTCTTACTCATTTTGAGAGCCAGTGATGTCGTGGTCAGAGTGTTGGGCTGTGACCTGCGAGGCCAAGCTTCAAATCCCCACTTAGCCATGAAGCTCACTGGGTGACCTTGGGCTAGTCACAGTCTCTCAACCTCACCTACCTCACAGGGTTCAGGGTTGTTGTGAGGAGAAAAGTGGGAGGGGGAGGACTGTGTTGAGCTCCTTGGAGGAAAAAAGGTGAGATGTAGGTGTAATCATAAATAATGACTAACCACAGTTTAGTCATACATTTTCAAAGGGTCTGCTCTCAGTAAGACTGGCATTGGATGCAACCCTAAGTTTCCAACCCTTGAGGTTGCACAGGAAAACTCCATCGCTCAGGATCCTCAGTCCTCACTCAGATGTTTCATATTCTTATGTGAGTCCTTTCATTTCAGTGCAATATTTAGCCATGTCCCTTGCCGCTCCTTCAGGCCTGTTCTCTGGGATACCAGTTCTCTAAACGCACACTCACATGCGCACGCATCCCAACAGACGCCAGGTGACTCTGTTTCCCTTCTCCCTTCCCAGGAAAGGGTGGCCTTTTTCTCCTTCCCGTTCACCGTAGAGATGTTCTTTACCCAAGAGGACGAGTCGGAAGGTGAGTCGGGCCCTCGGAGATTAGCTCTATGGCATTGCCAAGCAGAGCTCAGAGGTGGTCCTGCCACAGATGAGGCTGCCGTCTCTGGCAGCAGAGTTGGGAGGGCGGTGCAGGAGACAGAGGAGATGGTGTCCCGTGAGGCTGGGTCTGTCAGAGTCTCCTCATGGCAAAAGCCCCCTTGGATGAACAGGAACACCTTTTCAGCCTTTCTCCGGAGGATGGCCGAGAGGGTTGTGGTCTGTGCCAATGAAGTCGCGAGGGGCCGTTGCTACTGTTGGACCCAGAAGGCCTTGACCTAGTCCCAGGGAAGGCTGCGCTTAGAGATGCGAAGGGCCAGAAAAAGACCTGGGAAAACGGGTGGAACACTTCCCACCCCCTTTCCCCAGTTTTTCCCCCTAGGCCTTCATATCTCCACCTGCAGTTCAGCATCTGGCCAGCAGCCCAGAGGGCGGGAACATCGCTTGACCCAGGAACAGGCGGGGGCGGCTGGGCCTCTGCAAGGACCCCGCTGGTCTCCTCCTCCCTTCCTCCCCTTCTCCCGCAGGCACCCTCTCCGAGTGGCCCATCCTCTACTTTGAGGTCCTCTCCTTGGATTACTGGCAGAGGTATCGCGTCGAAGGCTACGGGTTTGTGGTCCTGCCAGCCACAGCGGGTAAGAAGACACCATGAGGAGAGGGGAGGGTGGGCACGAAGCAAGGCACCCCCGCCGCCTGTTCACAGCCGATTTTGGCACCGGACATGAGCCCTCCTCACCGGTTTGATCAAAGGCTGGCCTAAAGAATTCCTGGTTCTGAATTCTTTCAGAGCAGACCGTCCTGGGCAGGGCAGCCGTTTAGTCTGGCCTGCTCTGAGGCCTCTGTGACCGTCCCTTGCCTGGCAGCACGTGGCTTGCCACCGTGACCTGAGTCATCCAGGCTGCTGCCTTGTGGCGATGCTCTCTGTGGTTGGAATGGCGTGTGCTGGTTGGGGTGGGGGTTGCTGGCTGGCTGGGCAGTGGCCCCGTGATCTCTTCCCCTCTCTCCCACATCTGGCGGCTCAGGGGCTCACACCATAACGGCCTCCACCTGGCGTCCTGTGGAGCTGGGCACCTTTTCGGAACTGCAGAGGTTTTTCATTGGGGGCTCACCAGAGCTGGAGGACATGACCTACGCCAGAGTGCCCGGCACCTTCGTGGTGAGTGTCTGCAGCTGGAGAGCTGTGGAGTGGGGACAACAGGGCATTCCTCCTCACATGCACATCTCCATATACCGATGGCTACGTTCCCCCTCCGCTGCCTCGCCTCCGAATGTCAGTTGCTGACTGTGGCAGCTGGCGTCCCCATGTCAGTGGGGCAGGCGAATCCGCTCTAGGTTTTAATCCA
Source organism: Rhineura floridana (assembly GCF_030035675.1). Classification (NCBI taxonomy): domain Eukaryota; kingdom Metazoa; phylum Chordata; class Lepidosauria; order Squamata; family Rhineuridae; genus Rhineura; species Rhineura floridana. The sequence goes on along the minus strand of NC_084500.1, from coordinate 742,965 downwards.
ACCGTTCGAGGAGCTGTCCGAGGCGCTGAAGGCTAAACCCTGGGCGAATTCCCCTGCTCCACTGACACTGGTTGCTGGGGAGTTGCGCGGCTGGGGAGCGTGATGCCCTGGCGCTCGGATCCTGCCTTCGAGATTCCCACAGGGCATCTGGCTGGCTGCTGTGAGGACTGCCTGCTGGACTGCGGGGACGCGTTTCCAGCCTAATCCAGCCGCCAGGACTCTTTGTATGTCCTCGTGCCGTTGGCAGGGGGCGTCCCCCTGCAGGACCTCTTGGCTCCTCGTGGGAGGCGGACTGAAGGAGGCACGAGGAGGATGGATCCTGGAGGTGCTTATTCTGGTGCTCCTGTCTTCCTTCCCTGCAGGGCAGCCGCCTGAGCCGGTTTGGCTTCCGCACAGAGACGACAGGCAGCGTCACTTTCCGGCTGAACTGCCTGTGGCAGTCCAGGTAAGTTGGGGGCAGGGAAGCTCAAGCCCAGCTTCTGAATGCGGCCCCCAGTCCTCTCTGTCTGGCCCTTGGGACTCTCCCCAGCTCTGCTCTGCATCCCTCCTGGAGCGTCTTAGCCCGGCTGGGACGTGTCCGTGAGCTCTGACAGTCCCTCTTGCTTGTGGATGGAGGACAGAGAGGGGAGTGTGAGTGGGTGGAGAAACCAGCCTGTTGGACAAAAGTAACATTGACGTTCATTGCTCCGCCTACTTTTCTCTGGCCACGCCCACCGCTGGCATTGGCCCCCAGAAGGGAATGCGGCCCTTCTTCTGCCAAGGGCTCCCTGCCCCAGGAGGAAGCACCGCCCTCCACTAGAAAGGCTGAGCGCTTCTGAGTCCCCGAAACACGAAAGGAAGCACGATTCACTCATGATCCACCCCGGGGCTTGTGTGACATGACTGCTGGATAGGCAAGGGGTGTGTGTGTGTTCCTCCCTCTCAAAAGGCCCAGGCAGGACGTGAGGGATCCTCTCTTGAATGCCAGCTCCCTCCCACGTCCCACCTTGAGAGAGACTGGTGGGAGGCATCCTCCACTGTCCGCCAGCCTGTTTTGCGAGGTCACGTGTGGGTCTGGGTCTGTGCCTGAGCTGTGCACCTCCTCTCCCTGCAGGGCTTTCCTGGAATCCACCTCCTTGAGGAGGCGCATGCAGAGCGTCCTGGACCGACTGGGCAGCTTCAGCCAGCCAGGCTCCCTCTATAACGTCTTGGGTGAGGCTTCCGCTGCCCCGCAGGGAGAGCGGGCAGGGGAGATGAGGGCTTTCTTTCCATTCAAGCAAACGTCCCACAGCCCCTCCACATATATGGAATGTTTAGCTTTCTAAAACAATTTTTTTTTTAAGTATATGTCTCTTTTCAGGATCCTTTTTAGCTAGAGATGGATCAGGGGTTTAACCGAGGCTGTGACACAGATGTGTTTCTTTTTAGATACAGATATATCTCAGTTATGCCCTGCCTTTCCTTTTACAAAAGTTCAAGGTGGCTTGGAGTAATTATATATACATTTTTTAAACAAAGTTTCTAGTCCTTATGGTTACCAGCCTGAAGGTCTTTGGGCGATAAGTCTTTGCAGCTGGTGGTGGCTTCCAGGGTTCAAAGTCACTGTGGAGGTGTCTGTGCTCTCCTTTGTACCCCCACCCTAGGCAAGGAGAAGCAGATTTTGCAAATGTGTGTAATTTGTTCCAAGTCGAATGTTGGGCTACAAAGTGCAGAGCCTAGGCCTTGTGTAGAGTCGTAGGGTATTTTCTCAGTGGCAGAGAAGGGGTCGGGGGCAAGCTACCTACTCAGGCTGAACACCCTCCCTCCTCCCACCTTTCCAAATCTTCTTGGTTGCAGAGGCATTCCAGAGGGCCCGGCACCGGATGCGAGAGGCCAGAGACAGCCTCCCCCAAGATTTGATCCGCACTTCTGCCTCCGCCGTCCAGCAGTGACGAGAACAGTCTTGAGTGGCCGGCAGCAGCCCTGGCTTCTCTCACCCATGCCCATTGGGAGGAGCCTGCGAGATGCCCTGGCCAGGGCCTCCGATAGGCTTCCTTCTCTCCAAGGGCATTCTAAGGCAAGGTTGCAGCCGGGCCTCTGGTGTCGGGAGGAAACTTGAGCGCAGCGATGGTACAGGAAGCCCTCCTCAAAACCAGCCGCCATCAAGCAGTCACAGGATTCTGTAGTCCAAATCTACAAGTGCAGAGAAACAAGGGTGGCCCTCGTCCTTCTTCTGGGCAAGACCAGGGTCCTTCCCCGCTGTTTGAGGGCTGTGTCTGCAGCTGGAGGAGGTGGCGGGAGGCAGTGTGTTGGGCTCCAGAGGTAATTCTTTGTGGCTGGCCAAGTTCCTCACTTGCCCAATGGCCGTGTTGCCTGAAGAGCTGCTTTCCTCCAGCCTGGCCTCTTTGGAGCTCTGGCTGCCTTTCTCCTGAGTGCTGCAGAAGTCCGAGAGCTGAAACGGAAGGTCCTTCTTTGGACTGGCCTGTGGGCTGATTGGCAGCAAGGCCAGGCTTTCTGTTGGGGTGGGTGGGATGCATTTCATTCTCTCCATGCGCACGTGTGTGTAGAATGCTTCATTGTTATTGTTATTGTTATTTCTGCACTTACAGCATGTGACACGGGACAATTTAAAGCAGCCTTCCCCGACCTGGGGCCTCCAGGTGTTATTGGACTACAACTCCCATCAGCCCCAGCCAGTGCGATGTTAGCCATGCCAGCTGGGGCTGGTGGGAACTGGGGACCGAAACATCTGGAGGGGCACCGTGGTGGGGGAGGGCTGCTTTAAAGGAATGGCAATAAGGACAGGAAATACAACAATATTTTCTAACATAGCAGAGCTGTGTGCAGGAAGAGGGTTGCTTGTTGTTTTAATAGCAAAATAGATTAAACTGCAATAAGTGGCCACAACTGTGTTTCCATTCTCTCTCTTCTCCCCCCCGTCCCTCCATCCCGCGCTGCATGCCTGTCTTGACCTCTTTGCTGCCCTCCTGCTACCCTCTGACCAGACCCTCCCTGCTGCCCCAGACCTGGCATGAGCTCAGTGAAGGGTCTGTAACTGGCTCTGTTTCTGAGGGCAGATGGTGCCTCCTGTTGGCCGATGCCATTGCCTGGGCTTGGGTAGGCGCTGCTGCTAGGCGGCTCCCCAGGGGGGAGAAGAGGGGCCTGCCCTTTTCCAGGGTGCCCCACGCACTCCTGCTGTTGCTGCCTGCCGCCCGCGCCTGCACTCAGAGGCTCTTCCTTGCTGCCTCCAAGTGACTCAGCCCCTCAAGGGTTTCCACACAGCTCAGTGATGTCACAGAGCCCTCCTGGATGCGGCTGTTCCATGAGCCACGGTCACCCTTTCCTGCTAGCTCACCTGAAGTCCCAGCCGGCCACCCCTCTCTCGCTCTCTGAGGGCCTCGTGGTTGGGGGATGACTGCAAGCACTTGGCACGTTACAAAGTGAGCTGGACGGGATTCTCAAGCCCCCTTTTATGTGTCGCGAGGGAGGGAGGGAGGTGGCGCATTCAGTCTTCTGTGATGATGATAATGTCCACTGGTTTGCCATCCTTGGGACTTGATTGGCTGAGCAATTCACAGACCACATTGAGACTGACAGCATGGCCAGGCTGCTTTACATGAATTTAGATCTTTGCAAGAACATCTGACTTAGCAGAAGTGGCTTGGTTTAGTTCTCCTCCCCACCACCACCAGGGTCCTTGCTCTGACGTGGGCAATTGGCATTGTAAGGGTGGGGGTGGTCTCCTGTACTGCAGCTTCGTTCCCCTAGAGTGCACAGACAGGCTGTTCCTGTGTGTGTTTCCCTGTGCAAGTGGCCAGTCTCTGCCTTGGCTCCCTTAAGAACATCAGAAGAGCTCTGCTACTGGATCAGGCCAGAGGAGGCCCATCTAGTCCAGCCTCCTGTTCTCACAGTGGCCCAGATGCCCTGAAGGGAAGCCCTCAAGCAGGACCGGAGCGCAAGCGCACTCTCTCCTCCTGCGGTTTCCAGCAACTGGTGTTTGGAAGCACGTTGCTGCCAACCATGGAGGCAGAGCATAGCCATCGTGGCTAGTAGCCATTGATATATAGTCTTTTTGTCCTCCATGAATTGCCTTTTAAAGCCATCCAAGTTGGTGGCCACCACTGGCTCTTGTGGAAGCAAATTCCATAGATTAATTATGTACGCTCTGAAGAAGTACATTGTTTTGTCTGTCCTGAATCCTCCAACATTCAGCTTCATTGGATGACGTTCACTGGGTTCTAGTATTATGAGAGAGCGAGAAAAACGTCTCCCTGTCCCATGGCAAACACAGGGCTTCTCTGAGGACAGGACGCCTGTGTCTTTCCAAGGACACCTTGTGGCCTGTGACCGGCCCGTCACAGGGAGTGCTAGCTGACAGCTTCTGCCCTGATCTGACCTTCTGGTGTGGCTTGTGGCATTGCCACAGGCTCTTAGGGTGACCTTGGAGAAATGTGTTGGGAGTCTCAGGACCCCTCACCTGCACAAGGAGGGGGTGGGCGGAAGGAGAGCTAAGTGACCAACTGCATCAAGGGGGTTGTGTGTAAATGCAAGACGCCATCGTTGAGTCTTTCATCACTGGACAGAAAGAGCAAAGCGGAAGGAGTGTGAGGGCATGGCTGAAGAGGGAGAATCGCCCAGTGACGGTAAGGGACTTGGAGCTTGTGGGGCCATTTATGAAAGCAAGATTTTAAAAATAATAATTCAAATATAATGACTTGGTTATTACAGCTTCTAGGGGCTCAAATGTAACTGTTTGCTCTTCTTTTTCTCCCATTTCCTGTGCCTTCAGTGTAAGGACACCACTCTTCGTATCGTTGGATCCAAAGATCACCACTATTAACACACCTTAAAAAGATAACTTCACAATTGGCCCCTCATGGCAGGAGCATAAATAATGCCACCGGCAAGTTCTCCCTAAAGCGGCTTATCCCAACCTGGGACTTTCCAGATCTTTTTGGATTGCTCCCAGCCCCCCCTCTCCAGCATGGCTGTGTGGTGGTCCTGAGGGCTGATGGGCGCACAGCCCTGAGAGCCAGAGCTGATAGGAGTTGGAGTCCAGAATGGCCATGCTGGCTGGGGCTGATGAGAACTGCAGTCCGCAACACCTGAACGGCACCAGGTTGGGAAAACGGCCCTAAAGCTTAGGTTAACCCTCCCTGCTTACCCTTTCAGCAGCGAGGTGACATGTCGGTGATACCTTGCCCCAGTGAGCAGTCTCACCGCCACATTTTCCACCAGCTACAGCTTCCAGACCAACCTCAAGGGCAGACCAACATAGAGCACATTACAGTAATCCAGCCTGGAGATTACCAGTTAAATGGACAACAGTGATCAGGCTACTCTGGTCCAGAAATGGCCACAGCTGTCTTACCAGCCAAAGCTGGTAAAAGGCTCTCCTAGATGCGTCTTGACGACAATTCATCATCCATCTTGCAGCTGTGTCTGCAAATGGCCCCTCTACCTCCAGCCTCTGGCTCTTTAATACACTGAATGGTGGTTTGTTGCTGTTTCAGAACCCAAAATTCGGCCCAAAGGAAAGAAGAGGCGTGGGCTGCCTTATAAATGATGGAAGCAAAGTTTCTATGTTGCTCACTTTGCAACGGGGTGGCTAACCTCACCCCAGGCAGCAGGGGGCCTGGAAGCCTGATTCTCCCTCCCGACCCCCCAGCAAACTTTTTCTGGCCCCACTGATTTGGGATGCGGCAGCCAAGAACTGTAAATCTCTCCACCCAGCCAGGCCCCCTGATGGAGATTGCCAATTGTTCTTTGTTTTGAGTTTTATATAGAACGTTGCAAATTAACATGTTATACAATGTTACTTACCAAGTGTGTGTGTTTTTAAAAGTATAAATTGCACAGTGAAAAAATACAGTTCAGTATATACATCATGGAAGATTATTTGGTAATATTTATATGTACTTTTAATATATATATTCAAATTGTCAGTATCGTAACTGTATTAAATATAAAATATCAAGTATTTACGTATTCACTTGCAACTAAAAATGCTTCCTTCCTCTTTTCTGCTTTTTTAAGAAACAAGCCATTTCTTTTCCTGATATTTCCATTCTTTTTTAACATACTGTGTTCCTAGATTCCAGCTCCTAAACTCCATATTTTTTCTCCGTCTGTAGACATTCCAGTTAATTTTACTGTGCTTAATTGTTCCCAGAGTTTCCTTAGCAAATCCATTCTACTAGGCTCCTGATTATTTTTCCAGGTTTTTGCATACAGAATTCTAACCATTGTAGTATACTATGCTTTAGTCTCATGGTTTAGTTCCGTTTGTTGTATTAAGTAATTCAACACTTTTTTAAAAAAAGAGAGAGATAATTTAACGAGATCTCATACCTAAAGATTTCTTCTAAGAACTTCAGTGGGGGAATTGAAAATTGTAACCCTGCGTGCTCCGTTGAGAACTGCTGGACACACTATGACAGTAATTTGAGATTTGACGTAATCACAACATAAAGCTTCCCTGTCATCAGATCAATCATTTGATGAGTGTAGAAGGGCAATAACTCCCTCTTCCAACTGATCTGGGCAGATCAGCTGTGGAGGGGGCTGAGTGCATGCATGCAAAAGAGTGCATGCCACACCTGAATTTGGCCCACTCACAGATGGCAAGTGGCCCCCGGAGGGTCAGCCAAGGGTACAAAAATTTAGAGTTTCTGCTCACTGTGGGTTACGGATGCTGTAAATCAGGGTTGGTCAAAATGTGACCCTCTAGATGTGGATGGACTCTCATCATCCCTGATGACTGGCCATGCTAGCTGCTAAGGCTGCTGGGATTTGGAGTCCAGCAACATCTGGAGAGACCCCCACTGTAAATTGTTCTTGGCCTTCACCTCGCTCCTCCCCATGGCCTGAGTGGTACAGAGACTTCACCAGACTTTGCACGCACATTCAAGGCTATCTTCATAGCAATGAGGGCTAGAACATTGAACCTTGTTAGGCTGATGGGTTGCTGCAGCCTCCCGTCCTCTGCTCAGGTTGCCTGTGCTCCATCAGCCACCTCCTGCAGTTCCCAGAGGCTGTGTCCCAGAAGGAGGTCATCCTCCGCATTGTGCGGGCAGCTCGTAGCCAGCCTGCTGCCGTGATGCCAGTCCTCATGGTGATGCTTCAGCAAGACGAGGTAAGCCTTCTTCTCGAAGCTGCTCTTATGCCGAGTTGAACCATTTTTCTAGCCTGGGGCTCTCCAGACATTTTGGACTACAACTCCCATCAGCCCCCAGCCAGCATGCTGCAAGACTGCAACAGGGCCCACAGTCAGGTCAGCGTGGGCCTCAGGCTGTGAGCTTTCATTTTTAGGGGGGAAAAGGTCTCTGGCCCTCCTAGAAAGAAAGATACAAAGCAAAACGTGCAGGTAACCTTCTAGGTGATTTCTGTGGAATGTCAGTGTTTTTAGCCACTGAGTGAACTCAGCGTTGTGATTGATGAGTGAGTTGTTTGGACCCCAGGCAATAGGAGTCTCTAGGGCAGGGGTTCCCAAACTGTGGCCTGCAAGATTCATTCAGGTGATCAGTGGAGTGCCTGTGCATTTGTATTTGAAGACGGGAGACATCGCATCCATTGCATTATTTATTTATTTATTTATTTATTAAATTTATATACCGCCCCATAGCCGAAGCTCCCTGGGCGGTTCACAACAGACAATATCAAAATACAATAAAACACATATTTAAAACAATTCAAACAACATTAAAAATGGACTTCCTTAAAATATTAACAGCATCTCAGTCTTGTCTGGATTGAGCCTCAGTTTATTAGCTCCCATCCAGTCCATTGTCGCAGCTAGGCAACGGTTCAGCACATTGACAGCCTCACCTGAAAAAGATGTAAAAGAGTAGAGCTGCGTGTCATCAGCATACTGATGGCAAAGCACTCCAAAACTCCTGATGACCGCACCCAGGGGCTTCATATAGATGTTAAAAAGTATGGGGGACAGAACTGACCCCTGCGGAACTCCATACTGGAGGACCCAGGGTGCCGAGCAGTGTTCCCCAAGTGCTACCTTCTGGAGACGACCCGCCAAGTAGGAGCGGAACCACTGCAAAGCAGTACCGCCAACTCCCAAATCAGCGAGTCTCCCCAGAAGGATACCATGGTCGATGGTATCAAAAGCCGCTGAGAGATCAAGGAGAATCAACAGAGTCACACTCCCCCTGTCTTTTTCCCGACAAAGGTCATCATACAGGGCGACCAAGGCTGTCTCCGTACCAAAACCAGGCCTGAAACCCGATTGAAATGGATCTAGATAATCGGTTTCATCCAAGAGTGTCTGGAGCTGGTCAGCAACCACTCGTTCCAGGACCTTGCCGAGAAATGGGACATTTGCTACCGGCCTATAGTTATTAAGATTTTTCTGCGTCCAGGGACGATTTCTTCAGAAGTGGTCTTACCACCGCCTCTTTCAGGCAGCTAGGGACCACTCCCTCTCGCAATGAGGGATTAATCACTTCCCTGGCCCAGCCAGCAGTTCCAGCCCTGCTAGCTTTTATTAGCCAAGAGGGGCAAGGATCCAATCTAGAAGTGGTTGCACGCACCATTCCAAGCACCTTGTCAACGTCCTCAAGCTGTACCAACTGAAACTCATCCAAAACATCAAGGCAAGACCGTGCTCTGGACACCTCATTCGATTCAACTGCTACAACAATTAAATATCCATACTGATCTTTTTATTGCTTCTTTGATTTCTTATATTGTGTTACAATTTGAATGCTATGGAATACAGTAAAATACAATATATAGGAAATAAATTCAGCAATAAAATGCAATTAAAAATCATACAGCATCTAACACAGCACATTACAATTATTACAGCAGGAAGAAAAATAACGAAGTCTGCCAAGACCCTCAGCAATATCCATCCATGAAGGGAAAGGTTTGGGAACTCAGCCCTACGGCCCTCAAGAGCTGCTATTGCCCCCTCCTCTTTAGTGCACTTTTCCTGCTCCTCCCTCAGTTTTGAGTCCTTGGAATCTCCGTAGTTTGCCCTTCCTTTTTTCCCTGGCAACCAGGATGCATCTTTCCTGTGGTGGGCTCCTCTTAGATCAGGTAATCCCTTGAAGTTATTTTCCGCAAGTGTGGGTACACTATTAGTGTATGTGGATGCTAAAGAATCCTCCCACAAATGGCACATGCAGAGTGTGAGAACTTTGCAAAGAGGCTTAGGCACTCAATATGAATTCACCGTATAGGTAACTTACCGTACAGTGATATACATGTCTACTCAGGACACGTGGCGCTCAGCTCAACAAACGTGGGTCTCACCCCCTAACAACTCCCTCCTTTATTTTAACATTTTGCAACGTCACAGGGAATGTTGGTTCACCAAGAAGAGTGGCATGTGTGAGGCTGGTTAGAGTCAGTTTCCACTTTGGGTTCCCAGCCCGGAGAGATGATTATCCCAAGTGCCTTTAGGAAGGAAGCAATAAGCGGCTTCCTGGTGATCCAGGGCACCTGGCTCCGTGGCTCCATGTCCAGGCACCTCCCAGGACTGTGTCTCTTTCCTCCCCACAGGCCATGGTCTGGCAGAAGGTGGCCATCTACCACAGCCTCCGAGCCATGCTGGAGCATGGCCTGGAGGTGGAGCCTGCCTGCGACTTCATTGTCACAGCCTCCAAGCAGCTGAGGGCCTCTCCAGTGGTAAGCGACAGAGGATTCTTCCTGCTTGGGGGTGTTAATTCTGTGTTGTTTTTTAAAGGCATCCAGAGACCAAAGCCTGCCTTGTGACCTCTCAACCATGTGGTGGGTGGGGAGTGATCGCCCAGAAGGGAAGAAGGCATTCTGCACATGCTCAGGAGGCATAGACTCTGGGGGGTTCAAACCCAGCTGAAATTAAGCACAGATCGATCGATCTTTCTATCTAATCTAATCTCTTCCCTTTTCCTCTCCCAAACTAAATATTTTTTTTCCAAAAGCCTATGGATGAGGCCCATTCTGGATATGGTCCAGATGGCAAAGAGAATTTATTTCTTTATCAACCCTTAGCTTTAGATTCAGCACAGAGAGCAAGTCAAGCTCTGTGTCTTCCCAGCTCCAGACCAGACTAGCCAGGGCTAGCTCCTGGACTATTGTCGTGCTTTCAAGATGATCTCCAGCCAGGGTTAGCAGAGGGGTGTGTGTGGAGAGACCTAACCTGAAAGAGCATTACCAGCAGGTTGTTCCTATGGCAACATGGCCTACTCTTTAGACATGCAGCTAGGATGCTTGACAGTCTTGGCCAGGACCTTTACCTTAACAAAGGGACTGGCTTGACCAGTTCAGTCATTCCCTCTCCTACAAGTCCATCCTTACAGATACAGAATTAGAGGCTGAGAGGGGACCCAAAGACATCATCCAGACCAACCCTCCAATCCTGACACAATACAAAATGGTGTTTTTTTTTTAAAAAAAGTAAACAAATCAATTAATGAAACATAACATCATTAAGGAAGGGTGGTCAATATGATGTCCTCTAGATGTGGTTGGACTCCAACTCCCATCAGCCCCAGCAACCAGCATGGCCAATAGTCAGGGAGGATGGGAGCTAGAATCCACCAGCATCTAGAGGGCATGACACTGGCTGCCCTTGCATTAGGGACTGGATGGAGACATCTGCCCTGTGACTTGGAGGGACAGATTGCCTTAATAATAATAATAATAATAATATTTTCTAAAACCTGAAGAGGTGCAAGGGTTCAAACATGCCTGGAAGGCGGGGCATGCTGCTCCTTTTAATCCTGAATGTCACTCATTTCGTAAAGGAACGACGCTCTGTGCATGCTTGGCGGCACTCTCTGCTCAGTCATCGCCTCTGCTCCAGTCCAGGCCCTGGAGCTGCCCTCTCCCTTCTCCCTGCCCCTTTGCTGCCCGGTGGCTGATCCTTCCCTGCCTCGCAATCTCATCCTTCCCTAGGAGGAAGTCTCCCGGGAGCTGCGGGCGGCAGCCAGCAACGCCCTGGCCACTTTCGCCCGCTGCCACTTCAACCCCATCATGACGGAGCTTCAGCGGCAGCTCAAGCCCTTTGCGCAGCCAGATGAATTCACCCTCCTCACCTTGGGCAAGATTGCAGCCAGCAATGGTAGGGGGACTGAGAGTGTGGTGCAAAGGCCTGGAGGGACTCTTCTCTCCCCACCCCACCGGCCCACTGAGACACCCAGTTCCTCCCCCCCCAAAAATAATTGTTCTGTCTGTATCTGGCCTTTTCGTCAACCGAGAGGCAAAAGGGGGCCTAGCCTTTGCTTGGTATCCACCTACCAGCCTCTTTCCTGCTTTGGCCCACCTCTCTCTTCTCAGTCTACAGCTGCATCCCGTTCCTGGGCATCACTCTGACCACCATTCAGACCGTCATGCGCCGGGTTGAGGATGGACAGAGGCGCAGGGCCCTCTGTACAGGTGAGTCTCGCAGAGCTGGCCCCAGCCTTGTTGTCCGCCACCCCAAATTTGGGCTTCAGGACCGCGTGGGAAGTCCAGCCTGAGTTCTCCCCAGCTTAGTTGGACCTAGTGGGGTTTAGGTGGTGACCACAGCTGGGAAAGAGAGGTTCTCGAACTCAAGTCTTCTCAGGGACCAGGATTTCTGATTGGAATGGCCACCCAGATCTGGCGCCAGAAAGGTCGGCATCATTGGGCACCTGTTGAGGCCCCCTCTCTTGCAGGGGTCCCACTGCTGAGCCCCAGAGCCTCCTGCTCTGGCTGCTTCTCCTACTCGTTGCTGTGTTCTTCCTGTTCACCTGCCACCTCACCCCCTCCTAGCTCTGAACAGAGGTAATCCAAAGAGCCCGGCCACAGCTGGATCTGGCCGAAGGGGGCCCACTTAGTCCTGCATCCTGTCCTCACAGTGGTCAACCAGGTGCCCTCATGGGAAGCCCCTGAGTAGGGCCTGAGCGCAACAGCATCCTGGTGACAGGAAGGAGGGCACCCTGTAATCGAAACGTAGGGAGTGCCTTAGACTGAGTCAGACCATTGGACCATCTGGCTCAGTACTGTTGATACTGACTGGTAGCAGAAGCCCTCCAGGGTTTGGGGCAGGGACGTTCCCAGCTCTACCTGGAGATGCCAGTGGGGCTTGGCCTGGGGGCCTTCTACAACCCCCCCCTCTCTCTTGCATATGCACGTCCGCAAGCTCTGGAGCAGATATGTGGGGCAATCCAGATCTACCTGCGGAGCTGGGAGCGGAGCTCTTACCCCCGGATCAGTGTCCAGCAGTTCTCCACCTATCTTCTCCCTGTCTATGCCTGCATGATCCGTGCTTGGCTCCCTGGAAGCGATGCCCAGGTGAGCCCCCCACCAGGGAGGACTCCGGAGGATCCTCTCCTCGGACCCCCTCTAGACCTCGGGTGGGGGATGTGGAACGGCTGTGCTGCCTCTCCGGGGTTTGCGTTGGTGGTCCCTGGAAGAAGGAAGGACACGTTTTACCCTGGCAAGATTTATGGTGATCTAGAGGAGGGGGAGGCTGATCTTTGTCAGGCTGATGGCCGCATGGTCAACCCTCGGTGGTCTGCATGTCAAAGGGGGCCAAAGTGTGGAAGCCAGTGTGGCCTTAATTAAAAGGACACGTTTGTGGGGGGTCCTGGAGAACTATCACAAAAACATTTTGGCATCATAGAATCACAGCAGGTGACCCGCTGCACTGGTCAGTAAAAACAATTAATTTTTTATTTTTTTTAAAATGGGACACATTTGGAGGGTTTTTTTGGGGGGGGAACCTTTTGACATCGCAGCTGGTGACCTATGGGAGCAGTCTGTAAAAAAATTAATAAATTGAGAAAAATGGTGAGGGACAACACCCCTTTTTGGCAATCGTAGTAAGGACGGTGTCCATTGGAGCAGTCAGAAAAAGATGTTATGGGGCCCTTGGGGGCTCACATGAGCATTCTGGGGGCATATATGGCCTGCAGCCCATTGGTCACCCCTCCCAGCATACAGCCCTCACTGCCAGGGCCGGCCGTACCATTGGGCAGTGTGAGGCAGGCCTCAGGCGTCAGATGCTGGAAGGAGCAGCAAAGTCTTGGAGACGGAGAGGCTCACGAGCCGCTTTGCCGGCCCTGCAGCCCCTCAGCTGGCTCCCTGCCCTTCTCTAGCAGAGGAGGGTGCCCCGTCCCCCGGGAGGGAGGTGGTCCAACTGCCAGCCCAGGTGGCTTCTGGGCATGTCAAGGGGTGGTTCACCGTCTTCCCCTGGCCTTGGGCAGCAAAATGTCTTGGTCCAGCCCCGATCGCAGCTGCTGCCTCATCCGACAGGTCAAGCTGGCCGTTCTGAAGGCGCTGAGTCCCATGCTGAGGATCCTGCTGCCCAAGACCGACTTCCAGGCTCAGATTTATAAGGACATCTCTCTGCTGCTGGCAGAGTACGAGAGCAGCGTGGGCGGCTTTCTTGTCACCAAGGTGAGGGCGCTTGGGAGACTCTGCTCCCCACCCAGGACTTGAGTGAGCCACGCCACGCTTGGCTGCTGTTGCTGTTGCTGCCTCTGTTTAAAAATATACGTATTAAACAAACATGTTTGGCTTTCGGCCATGAATCATAGTAAGAGCAGAATCAAACAATTGTAAGGAGGGTAGATTCTTCTTTTTTAAAAAAACACCTGATAAATTGGATCCAACGGGCAGCAAGATGTGCCCCCTCGACTGCCCTTCCTCTCTCCAAGGCAGTCTTAGATCAGGCAGGATTCAGGCACAGAGACCTCCTGAGGGAGCAAATTCCGAAGGCCAGGAGGAGCCACCACAGAAAAGGCCACTGTCCATATTTCCACCAGTGAAGGAGGCGCGTAGCACTGGCCTTATGACAGGCTGCGAGGGGGAATGTCCCCAGAGTGGTGAGGTGTTTTAGCCTTCAATATTTAGCTGTTGGCCCTCCAACGGCTGAAGGGCAGTGAAACAAAAGCCCCCAACATCTTTGGTACCCATTTGGCAGTGAAACAAAAGCAGGTGTGGCTGGCCCGGAGCAAATAAGTGCTGCAACCCCTAAATCTGGCACCCAAGGAGGTTGGAAAGTGGTGTAAACCATTGTTATGATTTCATAGTGACCAGACTTTCTTCTCAACAGGCGCACACCCCCAGGCCTTCCTTGCCTACACCTGCCCCCTTCCATCCCAAATATTGCTACTGCCCCAGGCATCCCAAAGGTAAGATCAATTTTCCGGATGCCTCTTGCAGGTCCTGGGCCAGATCTTGGAAGCATCTCTGGTGAACCACAACCCAATCCCAAGGGGGCATGTGGAGCCCCTCACGTGGGTCCTGACCCGCCAGGTAAGATTGGGAAGTGGCAGACCCCATGGCTGGGTGGCAACATGTAATGCCAACAGAGCATTAGGGGCTTGACATGCTACCGTCCCCAAAGGGCTTGTAGCATGTATCAGGCAGCAGGCCTGCTCCGCGCTGCCTTGCACAATTTCTACCATGCACTGCCTCGGTGGGGGCTCCTGCCTCTCGGGCTGTGCCTTAACTCGGGTTCATGATTTTCATCCTGAAGCCAAACATGAATAATGACCCCAACCACCCTTCTCCACCAGGGCAGAGTTGCCGCCTCCATGCGTGAGGTGTGCGATTGCCAAAGATGCAGGGAAGGCAAAAAACACAACACAACCAACTCCTAATGCTACTGGATGCAAAACTCTCGAGGGAGAGGTAGTATAGTGTAGTGGTCGGTGTGTCAGGCTAGCAGCAGGTTCAGCTCACCATTTGGCTGCAAAGTTCACTGGGGATCTTGGGTCCATCAAGCTAGGCCAGCCTCCCACCCACATGGCGTCCTCCAACTGTTTTGGACACCAACTCCTGTCGGCCCCAGGCAGCATGGCCATATTATGTTTTCATTTTTTTATGCCCAGGGCAGCAAACGCATTTACAACAAAACGTTGTAACAACAACAAAATATTTTAAAAACAATTAGAAACAGTTGCAGTTAAAACACTGTAAACGCAATTGCAGATAAAAACATTTTTCCGTCCAGTTATCTCTGGGCGGCGAGGAACAGTCCCCATTTTCAAATTCTTCCTAAAAGTCAGTAACGATGGAGAGAGATGCACCTGACTGTGGAGGGCATTCCACACACAGGGGCCCCCCACTGAAAAGGCATTGTCGTGGGTCAGCACCAGCCAGGCTCATGATGCTGGGGCTGATGGGATGCTGGGCTAGCCCTGTTCCATCCGCAGGAAGGAGGAGGCAGCTCAGCCCACTGACCTCCAGGTCTTTGGCAGGAGGCATGAATGGGGCTCTCTGTGTGATCATGAATCCCAACCATGTGAAGTTGGTGAGACGCATCCCACTGACACCTTCTGTTGAATGCAGCAGACATTTGGGGGGCTGCCCAACACTTAGGACCCCGTTCTTTTCACATGAAGTCAGTGCAGATATAACGAGGAGAAGTAGTCTCCTTTCTCATCCTGACCTACCTCACAGGATTGTTGTAAAACAATTGTTGGATTTCCTAGTGCTGTAGCAGGTCTTTCTTTTTTTGGACAGCCGAGGCACCAGGGCAGAGCGCAGTGCCTGACTGTGGCTGAGCCCTCCTGCCATCCCTCGAACCTCTTTCTCCCTCTAGATTTGCACGAGGGGCCAGAAGCAGCACCCCCACTGTAAGGAGAACAACGCGGAGATCTCTTGCATCTTCTTGCGACTGGGTAGGGGCAAGAGGAGGGGGCCTGCAGGTTCTGGGACCCTCCTGCAGCTCGACCCAAGAGGAAGGGGGTGGGAAGCTGTAGACACTTGCACCCCTGGGCCCTGCACTCATTAGGAGCACAGGAAGCTGCCTTAAGCAGCTCAGTGTTGCCTGCTCTGACTGGCAGCACCTCTGCAGGGTTTCAGGCAGGGGCTCTTCGTTCCCAGTGTGAACTGGAGATGCTGCTGGCGGGGATGGAACTGGGACCTTCTGCCTGCAAAGCAGGCGCTCTGCAGCTGAGCCCCGAATGGCCCTTCTGCCTCCCTCACAGCCCGTTCACATCCCTCGGAGCTGATGGGAGTTTTCCGGAGGAAGATGGAGGACAGGCAAGAGAACGTCCGCGTGGTGCTGCTGGCGCTGCTGTCCGAAATTGTCGCCACCCAGGGTAAGCGTCTGGGAAGGGAGGCAGTCTGGGTCTCCACACACACACACAGCTGCCCTACAACCTTACCCCACCCACCCCTTCCCTTCCGTGCTGTGGACAGAACATTGTGGCTAAGTGTACGAGGCCTTGGCCCAAATCTGACCTTGGCGACAACCTTGCAAGGTAGGCCTAGGCCAGCCACTCTTCTCATCTGCCACATAGGGATGATGATGATTCTGGTCAACCTTGCAGAGCTGTTGTAAGGATTACTGAGATAGTGCAAGGAACGTATTTTGAATATATATATACACACACACCATAGGACAACCTTTAATCTATGAATCAGTTAGATTCTTCGCTTAAAGTCCCCTTTCAATTTTAATTGGTTAAAACTGCATCGCCCATGAATTGGGCAACATGCTTTTTTAAAAAAAAATGTTCATTATTTTAAATTTAAGTGTTATCTTTAATCTCTTTTAAGCAGCCCTTCAGCTGTGAGCAATAAATCTAGTATGTGTCTCCTCCAATGAGAATCTGTTGATGGGAGACCCTGTTTCCAAAGAGTCTTCCCCCTTCCCTCCAGCCCCTCCTTCCGCCGTCCACAAACCGGGCCCTTCCAGATGTTGCTGGGCTCTGCCTCCCAGCAGCCTCTGCAGGGCACCGGGCTGGGGTGGCTGCCCCTCCCCGGGTGTACCTCTGTCAGGGAGGTCCCCAATGTGCCTTGCCATCTCTTCCAGTGCCTGAGCTGTGGAGCAGGCGGCCGCTGTGCATCAAGGTGGTGAAGGCCGCGCTGGGTGACGACAGCCCCAGGGTGAGGAGAACCAGGACCCACGCAAAGGTGGGGCACGGGTGGGTCAGTGCCCTGTCCTCTAAGTACCTGACAGATGCATCTGTGCCCCCTCCTCCTCCTGTGGCCCGTAGGTCCGTCTGGCAACGCTCCAGGCCATTGGGAGGCTGCTGCGTGCCGGTTACCTGGAGCAGGTGGAGGGCTGGCCCCTCAACTACGTCTCCCTGCAGATGGCTGTGGCCACCCATCAGCTGGTGAGGAGGGTGCTCTGGGTGCCCCTGGCAGCGCCTGCGCCCGCTGGTCGGGATCTTGTGGAACGGGGGAGGCTGCTCCAGGCAGAGTCAGGCCCAGCCAGCTCCCCTTTCCCTTCTTTGCAGCAATGTCTGGATGTTGTCGATCTTGTTCCTTGTTTTGGTGATTTTGCAAGCTGCTTTGTGTTTGCAGACGTTCTTAAAACAAATGTTCTGTTAGCACTAGCCTGGGTGCCCAGGAAAGTGCTGATTCCTTTTCATCAGGGGTGGTTAGTTACTGCTTTGTGGACCTGGTTTGGCCTAGCAAGCCTTCCTCAGTAGCCCCCCCCCCCGGTGACCCAATTTGGCATGTATGGTGTGTGTGTGTGTGGTTTGCACATGTGTGTGAATGGCGACCACATCCTCTTTTGTGTTGCCCATACACACACACACCCCTCTGCTAGCATGCAGCCCTGGAGGGGTGTCTAAGAGCAAACCTGGCCCCGTGGCCAACAAAGTTTAGCCACTCCTGCTTTCGGACTGAAGGAGTGTGAAACCTTCATAACCGGTGCTCTTTCAAACAGGGTTGCTTCCTGTCTGCCCAGTGAGGCTTGGTGGCGATCTAAGGAGCACCCCCTCCCACTGTTCCCCCCCCTTCCTTCCAGACGCACTCCTCACTCACCCTCCCCTTGGGTGGCCTGGAGGAAAAGGCGATTGCAAGAGCCAGTGCGGACGTGCTCCAGATCGCTGTTGCTTCAGGAAGGGGAACAAGCCAGGTCAGGGACCTGTTTGGCTGGGTAGTAAAACGGTTGTGGGCAGCCGTGGGCAGGGGGGAGTACACTCTGAATGGGACTAATTCTGCGTGAATAAATGGGCATTTTGCTATGTTGAGAGGGTCTCCAAGTTCCTCTTATGCAGGGGTGCTGAAGGACAACAGTCCTTTTTGAGCATGTTGTTGACCAGTGGAGGCTGGCCTGTGTGGGGTGCCTGGGGCCCTGCCCCCCAACCTCAGCCAACCCCCTACTTGCCCGGCCTTCTTACTTCTTACAGCCAGCCCAGGGAATGGCCCTGCCCGCCACCTTCCTCATCCCCTTTAGTTTCAGTGTTGCTCCTTGCAGAAGTCAGCAAGGAGGGAGGACCATTGAAAAGGGTTATAGTTGAACAGCTGGAGAGCGCCACGTTGGTTACCCCTGGCTAAAGGATCACATCCAGAACTTGTTTGTTTGTTTGTTTGGACTGGAAGCAGCCTTGGACCATGTGGGACAAAAGTCTACCTCTGAGCATGTACAGTACGCTTTTCCTTCGCCAGTAAGCAGCCTGTCCCTGCAAAAGAGATGCCAAGCCTCTGATGAGGCCGCAGCTGGTGGGGGGAGAGTTGCTATGGCTGTGGAGGTGAATGGTTGGGGCCTGGGCAGCCCTGAGCTCTCTGATGAAGGAAGGGGCTCTGTGGGGCCAGGGAGGCAGCGGGCTGCAAGCACATGACCCCCCATCCTCTTCGTGGCAGGAATTATGGACCAAGCTGCTGGGCTATGTAATGCAGCCCCCCTGCACAGCTTTGGCCACCCCTCTGTGCCACGCCCTGAGGCTGATGGCCGAGCAGCGACTGCGGAGGGAAGTCAACGGCCAAGACAGCTCGGAGCCAGGTGGGTACGAGGATGCCCTCCTGGGCAGGGCCCAACAGCACAGGCGGCCCCCAAGGCTGCTTCTGGGCGGCAGTAGATTTAGGGGTGCCAGTAGGAACATCGGAAGAGTCTGCCTGGCTGCAGGATCCGGCCAAAGGGGGCCCCCACCTCGTCCAGCATCCTGTTCTCACTGTGGCCAACCAGAGGCCCCAATGGGAAGCCCGCAGGCAGGAGCTGATGATCACTCCACCTTGTCAGTGAAGCAGTGGAATCCGCCCCGGGTTTTAGTCCGGACTTTGAATGAGCTGTCCAAGGTGCTGACTGCTCTGAGTAGGACTAGCACTGAATGCCACCAGCAATTCCTTACCTCAACTGCTTCTGTTGTAGTATAATTTACGTGCCATAACTCACTTCCAAGTTGCCTTGGTAGTACAGGACTAACAAGTGAAGTAAAGTACTTCTAATAATCATCATACTTCTTCTCCGCCGCCCATCCTCTTTTTCTCTCCACTCTCCAGTGGGTTCACCAACTCCCCAAGAATTGATGGCTCGGCTCTTGGTAAGTGATGTGGGTATTTTTGAGGGGGGGAAGGGAAGTGGCTCGTGGTCCTTTCTAGCATCCCCGGAAAGAAAGCCCCTTGTTGCTCAACTCTTGCAAGGGAACTTGCCCTCCTTTTCTGCAATATGTGTGGCAACCCGGTTTCCAGATCCCCCAGGGCCTTCCTAAAAAGGGAGGTTTCCAGGGTGGACAGAGGAGAAGAGCGGATGAGCTGCCCCTCTGTTGGTAACAAACCACCCGGGAGATGATGCCTCTTGCCTCCTGTGTGAGTGAAATACTCTCCGATAAGGCCAGGCTCTCAGATTCCCCTCCCCCAAATAAAACTATAAGGGTTCTAGTCAACCAGGGTGGCTCTTTGCAGAGCAAACACCTGGACAAAATAAAGTTTATGATTCTCCAACTTTTGTTCTTTTCATTATTACCACAAAAATATAAGTATGTACAAGTCCTAAGTGACGGGATCCCTCCAGATCAAAGGTCAGCTAGTAAAGAAAGTTTGTTCCTCTTTCTGTTGAAAGACCTCCCAGTCTGTCTCTTCTCTCTGTCCATAACTGATAGGCAGGCAGGTAAATTTGTATGTTTCTTTTTCATGTTTTTAATTGTTGTAAACCGCCCAGAGAGCTTTGGCTATGAGGCAGTATATAAATGCAATAAATAAATAAATAAACTCCCAGTGCAAGCTGAAATCTTAAGTTCTTCCTGCTCAGCTCCACCCCCCTGTCTCTCCCCCCCCCACCCTTCAGCCTCTCTTCATTATCAAAAGTCTGTTCTCCTCTCATAGGACATGGGGGGAGCTGCAAAGAGGGAGTCAAAACATCAACCAGCTGCTCGCAGCTGGCCCGTTGCGGTACAGATTTCATAAAAAGCTTGGCAATATTAATTTTAAGTTTAATTACTTAAATTACATGTACATCCCACCTTTTGGCCAAGAAGCTCAAGGTGGTCTACGTGGGTCTCCCTCTCTTGGCTTTAAAGCAGAGTTGTGGCCCCCCAGATGCCACTGGGCCCCCAGTTCCTCTCAGCCCTTGTGGCCAGGGATGGCGATGGCGGAGTCCAGTGACATCTGGTGCGTTGCAGATGTGACAACAGCCTGGTCTCCGGATAGAGCATGTTTCTGATGTGTAAACATGGCACCCTTTGCAAGAAACCTCCTCTCCCCGTAATCGTCGTCCTTTGTTCACAGGCCTTGGCGGTGTCCCCCTTGGAAGGATCCGGCCGAGGGGCAGCCGTGCTGCTCCTGATGAACGCCTTGCGCCCAGAACTCTACAGGGATGTGGGCGACCACTGGTGGGTGGGGGTGCCTGCCATGGTGCACCACCTGGAAGGTGAGATGCGGAAAGCAGCCCGCCCTCCCCTCCCCTGCTCAGGGGATGCACACCTCCATAGGTGGGAGCTCTCTCTGGGGGCTCAGAGTCGCTGGCAATCCTCTCCCCTGTGACTGTGCCTAATGAAGACCTCTAAGCTGTTGGCTGCTGTCCTGCTATCCTCACCTGGCATCTGGGGGGTTGTTAGGGGGCCTGAGCCCCAAGTCTTCTGTGCTGGGCCCTGGGTCTCCTGACCCTTCCCTACTTATCTGCGTATCCACGCATATATATGTTCACGTTGCTTATGTTGCAAGGAGCAAGTGAAGTCACCCTGATGCACGTTCATACTTTTTAAATGGTTTTTGAATTAAACAATATCTACATAAATAATAACAACCATTAATAATAATAACAACAATCCTTCCCCATGAAACCCCATCAGTGGGATCAGCTCTTCATGCAGGTGGATGGGCCAAGTTTGCACGGTCTTATTTCCCTCTCTGGGTTTTGCAGTGGAGCTGTGGTGGGTGCCCAGGTCTGTTGGCATGCTGGCATGTCTTCAGCCTGTGCCAGGCATTGCCAGTCATCCTGCCCCCCCCTCGCTCGGCCCTCGTCTCTAAAGGCCTGGCATTGGCTTCAGTTCCCAATGGCAACTCCAGGCAGGGCAGGGGGAACAGCCCCCGTCTGGAACCCTGGAGAGCCGCTGCCTGTCAGTGTCAACAGTACTGAGCTAGATGGACCAGTGGTCTGCTCCTGTATAAGACAGCTTTGTATGTTCCAATTTCAACCCTTTATTCGAAACTATGGGGACTAGAATCTTAGTTTATTTTTCGGGAAAGGTCCATAGCTCAGTGGTGGAGCATCTGCTTTGCACGTAGAAGGTCTCGAGTCCCGTCACCGGCAGCATCTCCAGCTAGGGCTGGGAAAGAACCCTGCGGAATGGCTGCCAGCCAGTGTAGACAGTATTGAGCTAGGTGGACCTAGATGGCCTGACTCTGCCTAAAGCAGCCTCCTCTGTTGCTCTCCCAAAGGCCACAGCAAGTACACGCTCGAGCCGGCAGCCTGGGAGACCAAACTGTTGGAGGTAACACGGGCAGGGCGAGCGAATGAGTGGACCCGTCTTGTGGCGGCGGCAGCAGCACTGCTGACCCTCTGCACTGACCCTCATCTCCCTGATGCCTCCACAGTTCCTGAAGAAGTCCTTACTGAGGAGCCAGGTGGGAGGCTGGAGCCTGTCCCTGGGGAAGGAACTCTCCAAGCAGCTGAGCATCTATCGCGGCTCCTCCAGGGAGAAAGTCAGTGCCCACGAGGAGGCGCCCAGGGTCCTTCCTCCCCCCTCAATGCAGCCCCTCCCCAAAGTTACTCCCCAGTCCCTCTCCTTCCCACTGCACACTCTTGATCGCCGGGAGTGATCTTTGCATTGCCCGTGCGTAGGGACAGGGGAGGAATTTGAGGCAGCTCGCAGTTTAGATCCTGGGCCACGGTGGGTTGCTCGCTGTGGGTCTGAGTCTGCCTGGGCCTGTTTTGTTGCTGGCTGCCCAAACTGCGCAATGCTACACCTGCAGTGGGTTGTCTCTTTCCTCCCCCTCTTCCAGGGGTTCCTCTACAAGGCCACAGGGACGGCTCTGTCTGCTCCAGGGGACGCAGATGGGGTGGCACAGAAGCTTCTGGATCTGCTGCTGCACACGGATTACACAGAGGAAGCCCAGTTAGAGGCAAGAGCTGCAACTGGGAGGGATGGTTTGCCCGGAGCCCCTTGATTCCGCCTCTTCTTCCCTCCACACTGAACAGACATGGGAACTCCGGATGCCCTCGAGTTTTAGAGAGAGAAGCGAACAGTGGCGGCTGTCTGCTCCGTATCAGAGGGGCAGTGGAATCCGCTCCAGGTTTTAGTCTGAACTTTCACAGATTCCAGTGTGCCATGGACATGGAGCCACCAGCTTACCACTGGAAGCAAAGGCAGGGATGGGCAGGCCTCAGCAGCATTGGGGGAGAGCCTGCTGGTAGAAGAACTAGAGGCCGGGAAAAGTTTGGAAAGAATTCTTGAGTGCAGATGGGGAACACCCTTTAAATTGCTAAGAGTCAGGTTGCGGCGGGGAGGGGGCTTCCCACAAAATGGGACAGGGAAATTCCCCGAATTTTGCAGTGCAGATCTCTGATCAAAAATATGTACAAAAATGTGTACCTTAAAGGAAATTGTGTGTTAAAATGCATATACTGGTGAAAACAATGTACAAAAATCTATTCATTTTGGAAGGTTGTCTGTCTGTCTGTTCTCTATACATTTGGACGCCTCTTAAAATATCGTCACCAAGTTTTGTGTGATGGTTCTTGAGATCAGGGAGAAGGTTGTCATTTGGATCCAACTGGATGCCGTTTTGAATCAAGATGGTGGGCTGAAGTTTTCTAAACTAAACTGATTTTAGCCAAATTCGGCAGGATTGTATATTATACTTTATCCAACAAAATTAGAATGAAAATATGTATATTTCCCCATTAAGAAACCAAAAAATTAAATTATGCATATGTGCATCTCAGTATTTTGGGGTTTCATAGAATTCCTAAGCAACGCTGGGAACTTTCTGCTAGAGCATTATGTAAGGGAAAATTACTTCGCAAAAAAGTGTATATCAGGCAAAACGGCATACAAACATGTATATTGGGAGAAATATGCTGATGAATTTTAATGAGGACGTTAAAAAATTGCAAATTGATGCAGAATTATGGAGAACTAAAGATTGAAAAAAATGAGAGGAGTTGAAACGGACAGATTTGCCCATCTCTATTTAAGCCGGAAGCGTATATAGACCCACAGCTACAGGCAGAAGAGGGTGATAGAAATGGAAAGATGGGGGGCTGCAAGGTATGGGGGGGAGCCTGGATTTAGCCGAGAGGTCATGCCAGCTCATGGTTGCTTTCTCTCGCCTGCAGGGGGTCCGCTGGTGCTTGGCCTACTGCGCTGAGGGGCAGCTGTCCGCTGTCCTGCAGGCCCTGAGGAGCTTTGAGGAGGAGATCTCTGAGGAGGAAGAGGAGGGTTCGGCTTGCCTTCAGTTTGGCCAGGTTCAGATCTCCACAGGTGCCCCCTTTCCCCCCCATTTTGCAGCTGCTGGGTGAAAAGCAGAATGTACCAATTCCAGGGCCAGCCCAAAGTGGCACAGCTCATGTGGACATGTATGAAGCGGCCTTGCACCAAGTCAGGCCATTCTTTATATCTGTGTCTGCTCTGACTGGCAGTAGGTGCCCGACAGGGAAAGGCCCTCTTCCCTATTCACTTGCTACTAGAATCAGAAACAAATTTATTGAATAAGTCTCCAGACTGTATCAAAATCCATTAAAAAAAACCCACACACATTAAGAACAAATAGTCAATACATAGGATCTTAAAAAACATATAACTAAAATTTAAAATTAAACATATTAAACATATTATATATATACTTTAGTAAAAGGAACTTTCCTGAGCCATTAAGACCCTGCATGGCTTAAGTGGAGTTGCTTGGCTCACTAATCAGGCATTTTTTTCCTTGAACTGGCTGCCTTGTACCACAAAGGGGGCAACGAGTCACAAACGGATTGGCATCTCTTTGCTGTAAATGTTTTATTCATTGGAATGCAATACAGTTATCCTGACATTTGTAGTTTGCCTGGAGACTCGGCAGGAGAACTACAGCTCTCAGAAATCCCTGGGGAAAGGATATGCTGAGGTTGGGTATCTAACTTAAGTTCTACTCAGAACAGAACTAATGAAATTTATTGACCTATGTTGAGTATGACTAACATTGGATAGTCCAACCCGCTGTTCTGGTTTTGAAAGGTTGTTCCTCCTTAATGCCAGAGAAGGGCACTCTGCACATGCTCCATTTGACACGTTCCAGGGTTTAGCCTGCCAACAGATTTGCAAGGCTGATCTTAGCTCCTATTAGATAGAGATGGGCAAGCTCTCCACCCTGCCCCTCCTCACCCATTGGCCTGAAAATGAACCCAGTTCTTCCAGCGGCTTCAGGCCAGCAGAGGGGGCTCTCGGTAGTTCTGCCACCCACAGCAGGGCCCAGGAGGGCCTTTTTCTGTGGCAGCCCCTAAACTGTGGGCCTCCCTCCCCACAGAGGTGCATCGGGGGCCTCACCTTCTTGCATGTCTTCCGCATTGTGTTGAAGATTGTGTTGACGAATCCATTGAAGTGTCCAGAACACGGCCTTGTCTTTCATTATTGGATGAGTTTCAGTTGGTGCAGCTTGAGGAAGTGGACAAGGTGCTTGGATTGGTGCGGGTGACCACGTCTGCTCTAGATCCTTGTCCATCTTGGCTAGTGAAAGCTAGCAGGGCTGGGACCACCGGTTGGGCCAAGGAGGTGGTTAATGCCTCCTTGAGGGAGGGAGTAGTCCCTGGTAGCCTCAAGGAGGCAGTAGTGAGACCTCTTTTAAAGAAACCTTCCTTAGACCCAGATAACTTGAACAATTATAGACCGGTGGCGAATGTCCCCTTTTTGGGCAAGGTTCTGGAGCGGGTGGTCGCCGGTCAACTCCAGGTGCTCTTGGATGAGACCGATTATCTGGATCCGTTTCAATCCGGTTTTAGGCCTGGTTTTGGCACTGAAACAGCCTTGGTCGCCCTGTACGATGACCTTTGTCGGGAGAGGGACAGAGGGAGTGTGACCCTGTTGATTCTCCTTGATCTCTCAGCGGCGTTTGATACCATCGACCATGGTATCCTTCTGGGGAGACTCGTGGAGTTGGGAGTTGGAGGCACTGCTTGGCAGTGGTTCCGCTCCTACTTGGCGGATCGTCGCCAGAAGGTAGTACTTGGGGAACATTGCTCGACACCTTGGACCCCCCATTGTGGAGTCCCTCAGGGGTCGGTCTTGTCCCCCATGCTTTTTAACATCTACATGCAGCCTCTGGGTGCCGTCATCAGGAGTTTTGGAGTGCGTTGCCACCAGTACGCTGATGACACGCAGCTCTATTTCTCCTTTTCATCTTCTACAGGTGAGTCTGTGGATGTGCTGAATCACTGCCTGACCGCGATAATGGACTGGATGAGAGCTAATAAACTGAGACTCAATCCAGACAAGACTGAGACACTGTTGGTGAATGCCTCCCCTGCCCAGATGGTGGATGTTCACCCTGTTCTAGATGGGGTTACACTCCCCTTGAAGGAACAGGTTCGTAGTCTGGGGGTGCTTTTCGATCCTTCCTTGTCTCTTGAGGCGCAAGTGGCCACGGTGGCAAGGAATGCGTTCTACCACCTTCGGTTGGTAGCCCAGCTACGCCCCTATCTGGACAGGAATGACCTCGCCTCAGTTGTTCATGCTCTGGTAACTTCTAGGTTGGATTACTGTAATGCGCTCTACGTAGGGCTGCCCTTGAAGACAGTTCGGAAGCTTCAGCTAGTGCAAAACGCAGCAGCCAGACTGCTGATGAGGACCAGCCGGTCAGCGCATATAACACCTGTTCTGGCCCGTTTGCACTGGCTACCCATTTGCTTCCAAGCCAGATTCAAGGTGCTGGTTTTGACCTATAAAGCCTTACACGGCATGGGACCGCAGTATCTTGTGGAACGCCTCTCCCACTATGAACCGACCCGGTCACTTCGCTCAGCATCTAATTCCCTCCTCCGGGTACCAACCCATCAGGAAGCCCGGAGGACAGTTACTCGATCTAGGGCCTTTTCTGTAGTGGCCCCCGAACTGTGGAATAGCCTCCCCGAAGAAGCACGCCTGGCGCCGACACTTCTATCTTTTCGGCGCCAGGTTAAGACCTGGCTATGCTCCCAGGCATTTTAATGCGTTTAATGTTACAATTTTAAATCTCTTTGTTTACTGTTTATTTATTGTGATATTTTGTATTTTTGTATTTTTAATCTTTTGTACACCGCCCAGAGAGCTACTCGCTATGGGCGGTTTAAAAATGAAACAAACAAACAAATAAATAAATAAAGATGTGCCTCCATGGTGTGTGACGGTTCAGGTGTTTTGTTTTGTGCGCCCTGGCCGCCTCCGTTTGGCTTATCCTATGCTGCTCTTGTTTGGAATTGTTTTACGTGTGTATAAACTGTTTGACTTGTTTTTTAGTGGTATGGTTACATTGCTGCAACCCGCCCTTAAAAATGCATTGAAAAATAAACTCCTAACAGCCAAGTCAGAACGAGGGTCATGTTCAGATCCGAAGGCAGGCTCCTGGTGGTTCAGTGGCAGAGCTCCCTGGTTGAGTGCCTGGCAGCATCTCCAGGAAGGCTTGGGAAGTGTCCCAAGCCTAAAACGCCAGAGAGCTGCTGCCAGTCAGTGTAGGCACCCTGGGCTCCATTATCTTTGCCGTATCCTCGGTTGGGGGCCCTGGGAGGGGGGGCTGCCTTGCCGTGACCTCCGTCCTCCCTCTCCAACTTGCAGGGCCTGCCTGAGCCGGAGAGGGGAAGGGTGAAGAGTGTCCTCCTTCTGCTATACAGCAGCGTGGCGATCCGTGCTCCCTGGGAGCAGCTGCTGCCCCTGCTGGCGAGTGAGATCGTGCCCCGGATCCTGCACCATTACACCTCGAGCGGCCCAGAGGTGACCCTTCTCTGCTGCAAGCACAGCCGGCCTCCTTGTCAGGACTCAGGAGGGGTGGAGGAATAAGGGTTGGGGGCAGAATCTGGCCTCAGAAGAGACAAAAGGAGAGAAGAAACCAAGATCTACAGGCAGGGCTTTATGGGAGGAAGGGTGGCTGCAGAGAAGGTGGCCAAAGGGAATGGAGTAATATTATTCCAGCCATGGAGTTTGGGCCTTTGGGGGGAGGCCCTAACCCAGGATGAAGCCGGCACATTCAGCACCTGCCTTTGGGTTTTGGAAAAGCTTGTTGTGAGCGCCTGAATCCCTCCAGATCCACACTTTGGGGCTCCAAAGGGCCAAGAGGAGGAGGAGAGATGCCTGCCCCTGGGGATCCCCTTCCAATAATAAGCCCCTGGCCAGGGAAGAGACAGAGGGACAGGGTCTCCCCAGCCCCCAGGGGAGAGGGGGATGTGGGGCAGAGCAGAACATCCTGATGGCTGCTCCTTCTGCCTTGCAGGCTCTGGGCCAAAGAAGGTCCTGCTCATGGTCCCTGGTTGCTGGGCTGGCTGGGAGTTGTGGAGTTGGCGCTCGTTTTCCGTGGGAGGGCCAGTGGCTCAGTGGCAGAGCCCCTGATTGGCATGCAGAAGGTCCCACGCTCAGCCCCCAGGGCCTCTCCAGGTAGGGCTGGGAAGGCCTCTCCCGGAAACTCTGGGGGCCACGGGCCAGTCAGTGCCAAGACCACGCAGCTAGACGGCCTTTGCTGTGGCTCAGTCTAAGGCAGCTGCCGAGGTCAGCCCCGTGAAGATCTTTCGGCCTCTTGTAGCAATTGTGATGGTCCGTCCTGGATCCTCTGCAGTTTTATTACTTCTTTTATTTCTTTATGTATTTTATTTTACTTATAGAAGTATTTCCATACCGTCATATCATAAAATTCAGGGCAGATGAATTCCATCGTATTCTGCAATACAATACTGCAATACAATAAAGTGCCGTATGAGAAACAAAACAAGCAATAAAATATCATTAAAAGCCAATCTGGATATTTAATGCGATGGATGTGCCGCCTCCCATCTCCAGCCCCAAATCCACAGACGTGCCACGGACAGTCTGAATGAAGCCTGTGGCCCACTGGTGGTCCACGGACTGCAGTTTGGGAACCCCTGATAGAGACAGTACAGAAGTAGGTGGCGCAAAGGTCTGACTCCGCAGAAGGCACCATCCTGTGCTCCTATTTCTACCCTTTGCTCAGAGCCATGAGGACTAGAATTGTGCTTTATTTCTCGGGGAAGGCCTGCAGCTCACCACTAAGAACATAAGAACATCAGAAGAGCCTGCTGGATCAGGCCAGTGGCCCATCTAGTCCAGCATCCTGTTCTCACAGTGGCCAACCAGGTGCCTGGGGGAAGCCCGCAACCAGGACCCGAGTGCAAGAACACTCTCCCCTCCTGAGGCTTCCAGCAACTGGTTTTCAGAAGCATGCTGCCTCTGACTAGGGTGGCAGAGCACAGCCATCACGGCTAGTAGCCATTGATAGCCCTGTCCTCCATGAATTTGTCTAATCTTCTTTTAAAGCCATCCAAGCTGGTGGCCATTACTGCATCTTGTGGGAGCAAATTCCATAGTTTAACTATGCGCTGAGTAAAGAAGTACTTCCTTTTGTCTGTCCTGAATCTTCCAACATTCAGCTTCTTTGAATGTCCACGAGTTCTAGAATTATGAGAGAGGGAGAAGAACTTTTCTCTATCCACTTTCTCAATGCCATGCATAATTTTATACACTTCTATCATGTCTCCTCTGACCCGCCTTTTCTCTAAACTAAAAAGCCCCAAATGCTGCAACCTTTCCTCGTAAGGGAGTCGCTCCATCCCCTTGATCATTCTGGTTGCCCTCTTCTGAACCTTTTCCAACTCTATAATATCCTTTTTGAGATGAGGCGACCAGAACTGTACACAGTATTCCAAATGCGGCCGCACCATAGATTTATACAACGGCATTATGATATCGACTGTTTTATTTTCAATACCTTTCCTAATTATCCCTAGCATGGAATTTGCCTTTTTCACAGCTGCCGCACACTGGGTCGACATTTTCATCGTGCTGTCCACTACAACCCCGAGGTCTCTCTCCTGGTCGGTCACCGCCAGTTCAGACCCCATGAGCGTATATGTGAAATTAAGATTTTTTGCTCCAATAAGCATAATTTTACACTTGTTTATATTGAATTGTATTTGCCATTTTTCCGCCCATTCACTCAGTTTGGAGAGGTCTTTTTGGAGCTCTTCGCAATCCCTTTTTGTTTTAACAACCCTGAACAATTTAGTGTCGTCAGCAAACTTGGCCACTTCACTGCTCACTCCTAATTCTAGGTCATTAATGAACAAGTTGAAAAGTACAGGTCCCAATACCGATCCTTGAGGGACTCCACTTTCTACAGCCCTCCATTGGGAGAACTGTCCGTTTATTCCTACTCTCTGCTTTCTGCTTCTTAACCAATTTCTTATCCACAAGAGGACCTCTCCTCTTATTCCATGACTGCTAAGCTTCCTCAGAAGCCTTTGGTGAGGTACCTTGTCAAACGCTTTTTGAAAGTCTAAGTACACTATGTCCACTGGATCATCTCTATCTATATGCTTGTTGACACTCTCAAAGAATTCTAATAGGTTACTGAGACAGGACTTTCCCTTGCAGAAGCCATGCTGGCTCTGCTTCAGCAAGGCTTGTTCTTCTATGTGCTTAGTTAATCTAGCACTGGTAGAGCATTTGTTTTGCATGCATGAGGGAGCAGTTCAGCTCCCAGCAGCATCTCCAGGTGGGCTGGGAACGCCGTCTGTCTGAAACCCTGCAGAGCAGCTGCCAATCAGGGTTGACAATACTGAGCCAGATGAACCAGGGGCCTGACTCCACCATCCCATATCCCTATTCTGGGATGGAGGGTAAGACATCAGGACAGAAAGCATAAAGCCAGCACATGTTTATTCCTTGAGGGCTCCAAGACATCCTCCTGAGGTTGCGATGGGGCAAATGAAGCACTCCACACGTTAAAGGGCTCTTTATCCACAACGATACAGAGCTCTGCCTGCCCCTGCTCAGAGCTTCCCCATAACCCAGGCAGGCTGCGGCGGGGCGACTCCCTTGCTCCCAGAGCCAGCCTCCCTTGCACTCTTTCCTTCTTTGTCCAGAGAGCCAAGGATACTGAGCTGGTCCTGCGCTTCTCCCAGTGTGTCTCTGAGATCAGCCTCTCCATCCAGAACAAGCGGGATGCCCCACCCTTCCGGCTGCCCCAAAAGCAACGGCTGCTTGACCATCTCATAGTGAGTGGCAAAGGGGAGAGTGGGACGCTGGGACAGGCACCAGCAACCACAGGGAGGGGTGGGTCAGGCAAGAATGGGTGGTTGTGGCCCTTGGGGGTCAGTAGCTCATGTCCTGAAGAGGTGCTGGGGGGGGAGACTCTGTGAGCGTCATGAAGGGGTTGAGCAGTTTCAGCTGGCCTCCCCCCACCCCACTGCCTTGGGAAGTGAGTGGCAGCCTATGGACTGCTGCCAAGGGGGCAGTGACCCTTTGGGGAGGACCCTTTGGAAGTATTCAAGCCAGCACCCAGAATCCTTCACCGACTGAGGGCTCATTGCCTATGTCATACATTTCTTTCTCACTACGTTTGTTCCAGGCCGTTATCAAAGCAGAGCCCCTCGATAGCCTCGTGTCTCCCGTCCGCCAGCAAGCGATGGTTGCTCTCCGGCACTTGAGGTGAGCACCCCATTTCTGCCCCATCTTTTTAGGTTCAGCCCCACGCTTGCGTCGGGTGGAGCCACTTCCGAGCGAAGGCTGAGCCCTGGAGCCTGATTTCGAAGCCCAAATTTAGCCCCGGAACACAAACATGAGATCCATTTGGTTTCTGTGACCTTGATGGCTGTTAATTGCACATGTGGACAGCAGACTTTGCATTTTTGGGGATGTGTGCGATACAGACACCCTGTCGCAGCGACGGCTCTGTGATGGGCTGTTCACACATACAGGCTACCACTGGACACAGCTGGCATCAACTGGCATACTTATTATGGGTCAACCAGCTCTTAGGGACGCAAATACAGAGCTCTCTGCCATTTTGGCTCTGGGCCTCTGTGCAAGTCCAGCCTCGGGGTGGTCAAGAAAGGGGCCTGGACCAGGCTGCTGTGGGGGACTCCTCCCTCTATCCTTCCAGGAACAAGAGTGGCTTGGGGGCTGTCTGTTCAATGGTGAGCCCCAATGACTCTCGTCCTGTCCCCTCAGCAAGGTGCCGGAGAGGCTGAGCCGCGAGGAGAGCCGGGAGCTGGCGGAGGCCTGCCTGAGCAGCGTTTTCCCTCTTGCTCCTGTGGGGTTCTCAGGAGACGCAGGTCAGGTAAGCGGCTGTAGCAGCAGGGTGGGGGGGGGGAGCTAGCCTCCTGCTGAAAAAGGAGTGCTGGGGAGGTCCTCGATAGCATCCGGACCTGTCTGCACGGCTATTCAGGCACTGTATGTGGGTGCAGTGACTTCCCTGTCAGAGCTGGTGGAGACCCTGCTGGAGGAGGAGGAGGAGGGAGCGGGTGCCACTTCAGAATGGTTCCAACAGGCCTTCCAGGTGAGCAAGGCGGGAGATGGTCTTCACATCGGCGTTAAGCTTCTAGCCCTCACTGTTGAATCTCACTGCTCCCTCCCCTCCTCTCCCCATCCACCCCCTGTTGCTTCTGCCATACTGCCCAAGCTCACTTTCCACCTCTTTTTGCCGCTTTCTCATTGCCCCGCTTCACCCATCCAGGCCCTCTCCAGAGGGAGGCCAGGTGGGGTGTCCCTTGCCACCAGAGCGAGGGCTGTGTCTGCTTATTTCAGTCATCCCTGTTACCTGTTGAGCTGCTTTTCAGGGCAAGAGATGAAAAACAACGGGACCTCAGGCAGAACACGAAGCACTGAGTTGAAGCAGAGCAACAGACTCATCACGGGGTCAGGTCTGCTAAAAAACCTTAAGGAAAGGCGATAGTGGTGGGTGGGGAGATCCATTTTGAAGGTTTTCTCGGATGCCAGACCTGAAGGGGAAGCGCTGAGTGAATGTTGACTGGAAAAGGGCTCCACAAGCGCAGGGCCAGCACCAACAAGGCCCCGTCTGGAACGGTGAACCAAAGGCTGAACAAATGAGCTATGCAGCTTGGCTGGACTCCTGGAGCCACCTCAGCAGGGTTGCCCCAGTTGGCATGTCCCACCCCCTTTCCCCTCCAGTGGCAAAGGGGGATGCCACAGACGGTCTCTTGCTGCCCAAACCCTGAAGCCAGCCCCGCTGGCGGGCCGTCTTTAGACGGGCTCCACCCTCCACCTCCTTTCCAATTGTCTGTGTGGTTTCCGGGAGAGAAGGGCCTTGGCGTGGGTAACCCACGTGGCCCCTGGGTCTCCAGCACAAAGACCGGCTGCTTCAGATGAGGGGCTGACTGTTGCCTCCGCTTCCCCTTCACCCACAGCTCTTGGGCTACTGGATGTTCTCTGAGTCTGAATGGGAGCGTGCCCGGGCTCTGCAGCTTGGCGTCCACTTGCTACGGGCACATTGCCAGAGGGCCAGCGTCTCCGTGAGTACGGCTCCGTGGGGCCTCCCCCGGCCTCAGGACATACCTGCTTTCCCCAGCAAGGGATTCCTGGGGGTCCCACCTCTGCTGTGGGGCCCTCTCTCAGTGCAAGGTCACTCCGGGCCTGTGTGTTATTTCCAGACAAATGGTTTTCATTGTAAGAGGCGGCCCCCCTGTGGCAGAGCAGCTGCTTTGCATGCAGAATGTCTGTGGTTCACTCCCCGGGATCTCCAGGTAGGGCTGGGATAAAGCGTGGAGGGCTGTTGCCAGTCAGTGTAGGCGACACTGAGCCGGCTGGGCCAACGGTCTGACTCTGCATAAGGCAGCTTCTCATTTTTCCTCTCATTGGTGCAGCAGCGAGTGCCCCCAGGCCAGTTCAGCCGCCTGCTGGGGGTGCTGGGGCCGTTCACCGGTGACGTGCTGGGCACCATCCGCCAAGGCGCTGTGGACTGCGTCAGGGTCCTGCTAAGCGTCCAAGGTGGGCGTGCTTAGTCAGTTTAGCCATGGCAGCGCGTCCTCCCTTGGAAGTCCCCTTACTCCCGAGGAAGTAAAAAAAGGCTTGCAGCCTTAGCAAACCAGCCCATGCCCAAATCTGTCTCTGCCCAACACCTAGTTGCAGTAAAACAGCCTTTGCCAACCTGACAGCACCTTGGACAGCTCCTTGGGAGTTCAGAGTAAAATTGCCCCACGGGCATCAGGGCCACCAGCCTCCACTGGATGGATCCTGCAGCCCCCAAATCTGACGGGATTGATCCTGGTGGACAGCGCAGCCTGCAGGATGTGCTGAGTGGACCCCCTCCTCTTTGAGTGGGCCCACCTCTCCCTCGCCACTGTCGCTAGAGCCAATTTACTTGGCCCTCTGCCTCTGGTCCTGGTCCTTGCGCAACCACCTGAGAGGGGAAGGGTCAAGAGGAATGGCGATAACTCCATGGCAGATCATCTGCCTTGCATGCAGACGGTCTCCAGGCAGGGCTGGGAATGTCCTCTGCTGAAACCCTGCAGAGCCACTGCCAATCAGTGTAGACAATATTGAGCCAGATGGGCCAGTGGCCTAACTCAGTATACAGCAGCTTCCTTGGTTCCTGCAGAGGGTGTTGTTGCACTCAGGTCCTGCTTGCGGGCTTCCCATCAGGGCATCTGGTTGGCCGTTGTGAGGACAGGAGGCAGGACTAAAATGCCCCCTTTTAGTCTGATCCGGCTGCTGAAGGGCTCTTCTGATATTCTTCTGAGGCTCCTCTACCTGCTCCCTGTGGCCAGAGCCTGCCTGCATGCCTGGGGGGGGGCAGATGAAGAGGACGCCAACATCGAGGAGTAGCTAAATCAGCAAGGGAAGGAGCCTCTGGGGGATGGTAGTGGGGACCCAAGAGAGGGGGCCACAGCAGATGCCCAATGAGACCGACCCCTCTGGCTCTGGGCCTGATGGCGAACATTGCAATGACCCTCCATCTGGCCGTGCCTTGTGTGGCTGCGCCCAGCTGCCAGCCACGCTTTCTACCCTGCAGATATCTCCCACAGGCATGACAGGGTCTCACTGGCCAAAGGGCCGCGTTGAGGCATGGCGGCTGCATTGCATCCAACGGAAGCTTCGGAGCGACAGCACCCAGGAGGTGCGCACGGCTTCACTCCAGCTGGCCAAGGTAGGGCAGGTTGGAGACTACCAGGTGGGTGTTGGGAGAAGACTGAGGCCTGGAGGACAGCTCCTGTGACCCCGTGCAGAAGTCCCACTATGGAAGTATGGTAGCATAGCTATTACTCCAGCCCGGCCACCACATCACACACACCCAAAATGTCCCAGAACCTCCGTGGCCCCAGGGGTCATCAGAGCGTCCAGGGAAGGAGACCGGATGGAAATTGCAGACAAACATGGGGCCATTTCAGCATGTTCTCTCCCCACCACCCCCCTGCTCCCGGCTCAGGTCGTCAGCTGTGCCCTGCCCTCCGCAGAGATCCTGACCTTTGTGCACAGCTTGCTGGAGCAGCTGAGAGCTGTGGGCGCCACCTGTGACCAGGCTGTCCTCCTGTGGTTTGAGGTGGCCGTGAGGGAGCGAAGACTCGACCTGAAGGACAAGGTAAGGCCGGGGATGAAACGCTTGGATCACAGACTCTCAGATTTTGGTGCAGGCTCCATCCAGGGGGTCTGTGAAAATGATGCAGAACGGTAAAAAAAACTCTGTACTTGGCCTTGCACTTGATGATTCTCCACTGATGATGGAGACCGAGGCTGTTTTGACCAGGGCAGGAGCACCACACAGGCTGGCAAGACCCTTATGGTGCTACAAGATTATGGGAGGGCCCATAACTCAGTGGCAGAACACCTGCTTTGCGTGTGGAAGGTCTCACGCTTCATCCCTGGTGTCTTCAGTTATGGCCAGGAGAGACTCCTGCCTGGAATCCAGGGGAGCTGCTGCCAGTCAGTGTCAACAACACTGAGCTAGGGGGAGCCTAATGTTCTGACTCGGTCTCAGGCAGCTTCCTGGGTTCTTCATACGCTTGTAAAAATTGCCAGTTAAAGGGCAGCCTGGCTCAGGGCCTGTGATTTTTGGACAATACGGCTCTGGCTTGGAAAATAAAACTGGTCCTCAGGCAGGGGAGAATGGTGTATTATTTTTCTTCATATTTAATCTGGAAGCAATGCAAGCGTTCTACAGTGTGAGGCAACAAATAAACAAATGGTCTTCAGGTGGAGAGGGGGAGAGAGAGATTTTGAAAACCCATGGGTTAGAGGAGGGCTGGCAAGAGCTGGTGCACTCCTGGCTTGGTGCTGGACATCCCTTTAGGCTCGCTGTGCCATCCACCCGAGTCACCTGTGAAGTAAACTTGCACATGGTTAAAGTCTTGAGAGACTAGGCGCTTGAGTGAGCTGATGAATTGATAGGTCCTTGTGAGTCTCTGTTTGCTTTGTTCTGTAGAGCTTTCTAACTGTGAAGCCATATAGTCTGTCTTGGACTGACAGTCGTATAAGTGGCACCCCAAACGCAGGAGGGCTGCATGGTGCAGCCACACAGAGCTCCTCCCCTGTCCCTTCCAGATTGGCGACATCGTGGCTGTCATTTGCTCCTGCATGCAACACTTGGAGGACCCAGCTCAGCGCCTCTCCCTGGCCCAGGCCATCTGCGTGTTGACAGAGCACCATCGCAAGGCTGTCTGCGCCGCCCTTCTGGAGCAGCCCCTCCTCCCCGACAGGTGTGTGCTAGAGGACACCAGGGATCCCCACTGTCATTTGGGGTTATTGGAGTGTGGTATATATTGCAGTGGAGTGCAGAAATAAGTAGTCTGGTAAGACTGGTGGTTGAAAGAATAAAGAAAGCTAAGGTTCATTACTACTGGGAAGTAAAGTCATTCTGAGTACAGGGATACATGTGGCCATGGTAGAGCCATGAGGCTCACACTCAGGGGCACCATCTCTGACTAACAAAGTAAGGGAAGAGGGAGGAAGTGAAGCCTGAGGAAAAACAAACAAGTAGTTACTTAAGAATTCACTAGAAAAGACCATAATGCTGGAAAAAACAGAAGGGAGTAGAAAAAGAGGAAGGCCAAACAAGAGATGGATTGTTTCCATAAAGGAAGCCACAGACCTGACCTTACAAGATCTGAACAGGACAGTTCATGACAGATGCCGCTGAAGATTGCTGATTCATAGGGTTGCCATAAGTCGTAGGCGACTTAAAGGCACAAAACAACAATGTTACTTAAGAAGGAATCAGTGAGGGAAGAATAGGTGGCCTTTCCATCTATTACCCACCATTGGTTCAGGTGATTTGTTGAAAACATTGGTGCTTTACTCCCAAATGGGGAACTGGCTGTGCCCTCTGACCTGGAAGTCAAGCCCCGCCCCAAAGTCCTGCTCCTAAAACAATATGAGTCGCCTCCAGACTGCGCCACTCAGTGGATCAAAGTGCTCTGCAGCCCTGGTGCAACAAATGCATAATTTCATGCACTTCTACCGTGTCACCTCTTACTGTATGCTGAAGGGCCCCAAATGCATCTGCAGAAGCTCCAGGTTTTGATCCCCAACTTCTTCTCCATGTAGGGCTGGGGAATATTCCTTGTCCGAAACCCCAGAGAGCCACTGCCACCCAAGGGCCTGACTCTGGCAGCTTCCTATATTTCCCTTTGTGGACCACCTCCCAGAGGCACGGAAAGAGGCTGATGTTCCTTGCTCCTCTCACTTGCTCACTCAGGGAGGGCAGGGGAACTGGCTGCAGCAAGTAAAGTGGAAGAGGAGAAGGAGGTGGGCCCAGAGTCTCCAAAAATTGGCCATGGTCCCCTCCTGGGACATGGGCCCTGACAGATGCCCAGTGATGCCAACCCTTGGTGCTGGTTGTGCAGACTGGTGCTTTCTCTGAGTGGGATCACCATCTGTGTTGCCCTCCTCAGGGCAAGGAAGGAACTCTGGGTGGCCATGGCAACTCACAAGACGAACGGAGCGCCCATCTTGAAGTATCTGCTCAGCTGGTTGAGAGTGGAAGGAAGCGATTCCCCCAGCTATGCACCGGTGAGAGCTCTGGCTTTGAGGCCGGGGGACAGCCCTGTGTTTGCAAGGCTTGCTGCTTGTGGGATATGTACAGAAAGGGCCAGTGGGACTCTGATTTTTTATGACGTTCTAACTGTTGGGAGAGATAATAAAGAAGACAAGGCACATGGCTGCCCATGATGTTGCTAGGGGACACTTGCTGCCCTCTGTGTGTAGTTGGGGCTCTGACTCTCACAGTCCGGCAGCCACCATGACCAACGCTCAGGGATGGTGGTCATGACTTGAATTGGGCTCCAGCGATTCCTGGCGGGCCACCACAGGCCCCACGTCTCTGGACTAAGACGGACTCACGCCCTGGCTTGGACGAGGGCAGCCCATGTGGAACGGAGCCTCTCTCACTTCCAGGTGCTTGCTGCCCTCCGGGAAGGGGTCCTGGCTCTGGACAGCTGTGCCAGGATGCTCCCGCTGCTTTCGGAGCTGTGCCACACCCTCCTATGCCAACTCAGCAAGGACTTGGATGCAGAGACACCGCCGATGCCACCCTTCTCTTCTCCGGAAAGGGGCGGGGACCTCGCCAGGGCCCCTCGCAGGTAATGCCTCTCTTTCTATTCCCAGCAGCAGCCCTCTCATGCTGATGGCCTTCATAGAATCATAGAATAGTAGAGTTGGAAGGGGCCTATAAAGCCATCAAGTCCAACCCCCTGCTCAATGCAGGAATTCTTCCCTCTTGTATAGAGCAGCCTCCCCCAACCTGGGGCCCTTTGGATGTTCTGGATGACCAAGCGAAGTTCAAGGTCCTGGTACCCGAGTAGAAAGCCCCACGCAAAGCCTCAGAACCACAATGCCTAGCAGATTATCTTGTGTGCCCAGTGGTGACTGATGACTCTGATGTCAGTGGGGCAGTGAATCCACTCCGGGTTTTAGTTTGAACTTTCAAGGAGCTGTTCAAGGTTCTGAAGCCTATTCCCAAAATCGTTTTGCCACTTTGGCCAGCTCCATGCAAGTTTGGACTAAAACCCGAGGCGGATTCGCTGCCCCACTGACATTGGAGTCACCCGTCTCCACTGCTCTGAATGGAGTTTGCTGCTCCTCTGTCATTGCTGCCTTCATCTTCCAGGCTGGCTGCTCTGGTGTTGCAGGCCGTGCTCAGCAGGGCTTTGCCAGAAGCTGCAAGGGAGATGAACTTGGGAAGTGCCTGGAATTTCCTGGTGGAGCCGGGCAGTTACCTCAAGGGTGTCGCCCTCTTGGCCAGGTGAGAGGAGCAGCTTCCCACTTGGGAAGAGTTCACGCCATTGGGACCTTGCAAAGTCAAGCCTGGATAGACGTCTCCCAACCTTTGCCTTCTGATCTGGGCACCTCACACTTAGGTTGCAAGGAAATGAGGTAAGGAGGATCTGTCTGCAAGGCCTTGGATCTCAGCTGACGGCTCAGCACCCTCTGCCTGGACGAACCTGCTGTGGAGCTGAGCTGCCTCATGGTGTGCTTTGCTTTGATCTGGCTCGCTCAGCTCTTGCACTTGCCAAGACCATCGCTTCAACGCCTTGGGTGAAGGAGAAGAAGCCAGAATGATGAGGAAGCTGGAACATTCGGATTCAGAAAGGGTGGGGAGGATGGAGGCCAGGCTGAAGATGGGGAGGCTGGATGCTTTGGCAGCTAGGCTTATCCTTTCCTTTCCTCCCCAGGGCAATGGGGTCCTCGAGGAACCCCCTCCTGGATGGGCTCCTGCGTCACCTCCTGCCCTCCCTGCATTCCTCCAGAGACCTTAGCCTGGTCTTCTGCATGGAGGTGAGGTGACAGCATCAAGTACTGCAGGGGTGGGGGGAACTTGGAGAGCAAAAGACAGCAAAGTGCAGGGGCTGAGCTATAGACAGCCCTCCTCAGTCGCAGGCTCCATGCCTCCTCCCCTCTCTAGACCCATTTTCCTGCCATCTTCCTCAGTGTGAGCCCAGCAGGTCGGCAGCATGTCCCACCTCCCTCCCTTTCCAAGGATTTGCTGACCGGCGGCCCCTTTGCTTGTCCCTCCCGTTGGCTCAGGTCCCAGGGCATCCCCTGCTGTGCACGCCGGAGACCCGTGGCCTTCTCCTGCAACAGCTGCTGGCCAAGTCCCGAGATGGGGACACCACCCTGCGCTCCCTGTCGGTCCGGGCACTGGGGAGCATGGCAGCAGAAGCCCCCCAAGAGGTAGGGCAGGGCATGCCCAGAGTGGCCCTGGCATATGAGGAAGGGAGGGCTGCATGTGGAAGATCTTAAATCTCAGCTGTGCAGCTGCTTGGGGTTGGGTTTGTTTGAATAGGTTGGTGGCGGTTGGTAACTCCATGTCAGTGGGGCAGTGGAATCTGCTCCGGGTTTTAGTCCTAACTTTCACGGAGCTGCCCAAGGTGCTGATTCCGTGCCCCATCAGTATCGGAGCCACCAGTCTCCACTGGGTGAGGATGGGGTTGAGGGGGCTCATATTATCCTGAAACACCCAGGCAAAGAGTTTGCTACTCAGCCTTCGGCGCAGGTGTCCGCAGCTCATCCTGGGAGGTTTGGGGGCTGCAGCACAAGGGACCCCCCGGCACTGACAGGCACAAGGTCTCCTCCACAGGCAAAGAAGCACCAGCAGGCACTGGTGGCAACGCTGCTGCAGGCCTTGGGGGACGATGCCAGCCCCGAGGTGGCCACTGAGGGCCTGCGTGCCCTCAGCAAGGCATGGGGATGCCTCGGGAGATGCCACTCTGGCCGGGCTCTGCAGGCAGTGGCCAGCCAGACCCGGAAGCACTTCCAGTGGGTGAGTGAGCCCTTCCCTCCCAGTCCTGCCTCAGGAGAATGGGAAAGGCAGAACAGCCCCAGCCAAACAGAGAGGGAAGTGAGAGCAAACCCATCTGTATCTACTAAAACCGAACTGAGTGGGGAAATGGGAAAATGAACTTTATTCGCGGCCAGTTCCCCAGAAGTTATTGGTGCTGGAACTACTTTCAGGTGTCCTTCGGAGATTTTTGAGTTAATTCAGCAAATGAGTGGATCTGAATTAGTTCGTGCCAAGCACTGTCCTTCGGTCAGTTGTCCTTCCTTTCGTCTGCCCTCAATCTGCCACCAGCCGGCTTTGGCACTGCAGAGACCATTCTGGTTTGGCCAACCCACCTGCTTGCTGGTCTCCCCATCCCCACCCCACCCCCCAAAAAAATCTGGATGCTGCTCTCTGCTTGCTCCCTCCCTGCAAGTTGTGAGCTTCTTCCCCTTCATAGGAGCTTCTGTCCCCGCCCTCTCTTTTCTCCTGCAGGCGGATGATTCCCACCGTGAAGCAGCCTTTGAACTGTTTGGCCTGCTGCCCTTGGTGACTCAGCCGAAGCAGGCCAAGTCCTTTGTCAAGGAGGTGTGGGGTGCTCTGCCTGCCCTCCTGCTGCACCTCCGGGACCCGAGCCCTGCTGTGGCCAAGGTGGGACCTGGGGGCATCACACACACACACCCCTTCATTCCACAGGCCGCCTTGGGCTTCATGCTCCCAATCACGCTCTCTGCGCACCCTGAAACCAGCAACGAGCAAAGGCCACCCAGGGGGGCTTCCCAGAGTTAGGGGGCCAACGGATCTGCCAATTTCAGTTTTTACATGTTGCTCATTTTTCCAGTTCTCCACATTTTCCACATCAGTTTGTGATTTCTTTTTGATCTGCATTTTTGTAGGCAATTTCCCCAGATCTAATGCATTTTCACTTATATAAGCATTTCTATGTATTTATTTATTAATGTGCCGTTTTCCCTAAGATATGCACTTTTGTACACATGTTTTGGTTGGAGAATTGCATCACGCAATTTGGAGACGTGCAAATTTCAAAGGGTACTTTGCGCGTGGGCTCCGGTATCGTTTCAGGAAAGGCAAATTTTACATTTCATGCATTTACATGTGAACAGAAGCCTATTCCTCACCCCACCGTCCTTACCCCAGAGGCCTGACCTGTCAGATCCCCCCTTTGGAAACTTGCTCTTCTCAGGGGCTGCTCTTAGGTTATCAGATCTCAAGCCAGCCTGCGATTGGGTTTGGCCACAAGCTACCACCTCGGCCTTCCAGGATTGGAAAGCTCAGTTCTGTTCCCAGAGGAAAGTGCTTCATTCTCTGATTGGTGATTCTGCTAAACGGTGGGGGAGGGGAGATTTCAGGCCCCCAAGACCTCTCCGTCTGGCCCTTGGGGCCCATTGCGGCCTGCTACATTAGTGGGGCAGTGCAGACTGTTCTGGGCTTAAGGCCGAACTTTCAAGGAGCTGTCCAAGGTTCTGAACCCAATTGTGTAAACAATAACTTTCGGCACCTTGGACAGCTCCTTGAAAGTTTGGAGTAAAATCCAGAGCAGATTCCACTGACTTGGGAGCCACCAGCCATTAGGGCTTGAGACTCTTCTTAGGCCATGCCCCCTCTTCCAAGGTCACACCCTTCCTTGGCTCGGCTCTGCATCCTCCTTGAGTGTCTCCGCCTGGCTGGGACGTGCCTTGGACTCTGATAAGGTCTCTTGGTGGCCTGGAGGATAGCGAGCGGGGTGTGTGAGCGTGTGTAGAAACAAGCCTGCTGTGCAGTGCTAAGATATGCCTGCTCTGCCTGCTTGTGCCTCTGCCCCTGCCCACCACTGGCATGTGGCCCTTGGTATGTTACCCAGAAAGGAATGTGGCCCTTGGCCTGAACAAATTTTTCCCCTCCTGTGTTATAAATCAAAATTAAATCCAGCAGCAAAAAATGAAGGGGGTGGATCCTAAAAGCAACATTTTTGACTCATGATTTGAGGGTGTGTTTTTTAATAGTCTCCCCAACCCAGTGAGAATTCACACAGCTGCACGTGACAGGAAGGTGCCGTTACAATAGTGTCCAGAGGAGGGAATGGGAGGCAGAGATTTGCATACAATTTGCAAATGCCAACTTATATGTATTGAATGCACGTGCAGAAATCATGGGTGCAGTTTAAAGAGGAATGCCGTTTGTCTCCTCCTTGTGGGGAACCAGGCCGGCCTGTTGGTGCCACCTGCTCAGTCTGCCCCCTAGGTGGGCAGACAGCTCCGAGGCTGCCTCTGCTCTGCCTCCTTTGAGTTCTTCATTCTGAAATGGGCCTTGGGCCAAGCAGTCCTTCAAGCAGAGCCGCAGTCGCCAGCCAGACATGTTGACCCATTCAGCACAAGCCGCACGGCTGTACGATGCCAGGGCTGCTGGGTGTCAGAGTCCAAAACATCTGGAGGGCACCATAGGAAACTGCCTGATAGGCAGCCAGACCCCTGGTCCATCTCAGCCAGTATTGTCTACACTGACTGGCAGCAGCTCTC
Organism: Rhineura floridana; assembly: GCF_030035675.1. Classification (NCBI taxonomy): domain Eukaryota; kingdom Metazoa; phylum Chordata; class Lepidosauria; order Squamata; family Rhineuridae; genus Rhineura; species Rhineura floridana. Next base: position 700,669 of record NC_084500.1, on the reverse strand, counting down.
CAGGTTTCAGACTCAGGGGTTTCTGACTGAAGATGCCGTTGGGGACTGAACCTGCTTACCAGGCAGGGACTCTCCCACTGAGCTACGGCCCCTTCCCAACACGGGATATTCTGCAGCAGACACATGTTGTCCCCAATCCATATCTAAACCGAGGCCAACCCTGCTTAGCAAATGGACCATGAGGTGTTTCCCAGGTTGGCCAAGACTGAGCTAGAGGATGCCTTCAACGAGAGGACTCTCCTCTGTACAGTTGGGCACACGGACGCTCATCCTTCCATGCTGGGATTACCAGCAAGGCCCTCCTCCTCCCCCAGCCTCCGCTTTGTGGGCACGGAGCAGTGACCTGTCCCATCTCTTCTGCCAGGCCTGCCACTTTGCCTTCACGTCATGTGCTCCCTTGGTGGGCCTCACCGGCAGCCTGGAGGCTGGGATGCTGTTGCTGCTGTCAGACGTCTCTGGTGCACGGCACTGCCACCTGATGGGCAGGGCCTGCCGACAGCTGGTGAGTGAGCTGACAAGCCAAGACACCACCCCTTGCAACTGCCAGGAAAACCTTTGCCCGGTTGCTCCTTAAGTTTCGTTGCTTGGTGGTCTTCCCCACCGCTCTCTTCCCTATGTCCCAATTGGCAGGTCTGTAGTGAAGCTGTGAGGAGAAGAATGTGGAGCTGAAACCTTACTTTTGTAGTCCTGAGGGCTAGAAACTTAGAGAGGGGTCTTTGCCTGTGGAATGGTCTCCAGAGGGAGGCCTACAGGGTGCTTTCTTCCCTGTCATTTAGGCACCAGGCAAAAAAAAAAAATCCTGGTTATTCTCCTACTATACTTGTTGGAGCAAAAATAGAGTAAAGACAAAACCTTTTCCAAACCTCTATTGCATCCCCTGACCCCTGCACAAAGGCCACATCCACACCATACATTAAGGCACGTGGTTTCCTCTCAAAAATTCCTGGGAACTGTAGTTTGTTAAGGCTGCTGCAAACTGTAGCTCTGTGGGGAGTAAACTACAGTTCTCGGGATTCTTTGGGGGAAGCCATGTGCTTTGAAGGTATGCCTTGGTTTTTTGTCTAGAGAGCCCAAACTACTTTAACTGGAGGAGAGGTGCCCCCAGGCCTCGATCATTTGGGTTCACTTTCCTTGCGCACCTTGGCAACATTTGTTAGTCTTTAAAATGCACCAAGACTCACTGTTGTTTTTCTCCAAGATATTAAGACGCTTCTGGACTGTCCCTATTTTGGGGTGGGATTAAATCACATCCCAGCAAATTTAGGGCGTGCAATTAAAGCTGATTTGGAGATTTCATGCAACAGACTCGTGTCCCCAAAAGATCAGACTTTTTGCAATAAGGAAAGTGCACTTGAAAGTGTGGGTGAACTGTTGTTTTGACACAACATTGTCTAGTCCCCCGGCAAACAAATCAAGATAAATGCTCATTAAATAGCCATCTCGTCTAATCTCTTCACAAACAAATGAGGCTTAATAGTTATTGAGTAGGTCATCTGGAAGCAACCTAACATGACTCCCCCTCTGAGACTTCTTCACAATGTGGGTATCCTCAAAAAGGATATTGTAGGGCTGGAAAAGGTTCACAGAAGGGCAACCAGAATGATCAAGCAGATGGAGTAATTCCTCTATGAGAAAAGGTTGCAGCATTTGGGGCTTTTTAGTTTAGAGAAGAGGCAAGTCTGAGGTGATGTCAGAAGTATACAAAATTGCACATGGTGTGGAGAATGTGAAAAGGTTTTCTGCCCCTCGCAGAACTTGGGGACATCCAACAAAGCTGTCCTTCCAATGTTGGAAGGACAGACAGAAGAAAGACCTTCTTCATCCACTGCTGTATGGAATTCTCTCCCACGAGAGGCAGCGATGGCCACCAACTTGGATGGCTTTAGACAAATTCATGGAGGATAAGGCTATCAATGGCTACTAGCCACAAGGGCTGCCTCCACAGTCGGAGGCAGGATGCTTCTGAATATCAGTTGCTGGAAGCCACAGGAGGGGAGTGTGCTCTTGTGCTCTGGTCTAACTCCCCATTGGGGCATTTGGTTGGCCACTGTGAGAACAGGATGCTAGCCTTGATGGCCCTTTTGGCTTGATCCAGCAGGCTCTTCTGATGTTCTTAACATCCTTAGGCCCAGACAAACACAGCTCTCCTGGAGGCCATCGTGGCTGAGGTGCCCCAGTACATGCACGGCCCCTGGGAAGGGATCCGCCTTGCAGCTTGCAAGCTAGCAGGTATGAGATGATGTGTGAGGAAAGTGGAGATGGTGGCCCATTTGGGGGGAGAGGATGAAGGCCTAGGTGTGTTCCTCTTCTCCACACACCCTCCCAAGCACCATGAGAGGGAGGCCTAGAGTTGGCATCCCTGCCCCAGACTTGAGGCCCGGACTTTCCCTTTATTCCTGCAAGGAATCCTTGTGGAGACAGTGGACACTCGGCGCCTTGGATGGGTGGATCTGGAGCAGCTCCTCGAATGTGAGTGTGGAAGGCAGGCCACGCCACAGAGCCAGGAATGAGGAGCCCCACTGGAACCGGTCCAGACAGTTTCTCTGTGTGGAACTGGGGTGCGGGTGTGTGCCCTGTTGACCTCCCCAAGGGAGATGGCTAGCTCCGGTGGCAGTGGGGCAGTGGATCCACTCTGGGGTCTCAAGGAGCTGTCCAGGGTGCTGAACCTATTTGGGGAATTGCCTTCACCTCCAGCAGCAAAATATCTTGGTCTTCTTCATCTCCATCTTGGGGAGAGATGTTTTCAAAGCTAGCAGATGCCTCCCCAACACCTTCAAACCTCTCCACAGCCTGGGCAGCCTCCTCCCCCAAAAAACAAATCTGGGGAGAGCTTTGAAAGTGTGGATTGGAGTGACACCAGATGAGGCAGACTGTTGACCCACAGCACAAAAATAAAAATAGAAGCCCCAATTCCATGCTGCCTGATCTATGGGTCAATGGCCTGTGAAAGACAAAGGTTCCCTGGCCATGCCCCAAAGAATCCTTCTAAGTTGATGAGGGCACTGAGTATTCCGTTGAAGGTCACCCAACCCTAACCCCCCAACCAAGCTACAGCTTCTGGGATCCAATGGGTGGAAATGACCAGTTTCAGCCTGCCCTGTGGATGTGAGGTCGTCCACCTGAGAGCCTTCTCAATACGGCCTGGAAAATGGCTGCCAGTATTTGATTTCTTCAGAGGTGGCGCCGAGGCTGCCAGAACCAAACACTGGGGGTGTTGAAAGCATCTTGGCAAGGTGCCATGGCAAAGTATGGATGCCTCTCCTCTCTCTCCACAGCCCTCTGCCCCCTGTGCCATGACCCCTGTGCCGCTGTTCAGATTGCCGCCTCGGAAGCTGTCCGTGCCGTGCAGCGGAGACGCCAAGAGACCCAGACCAGCTCGGCTCGTGGCCGCCAAAGGAGGCCTCTGCTTTCTGGCTGGTTCTTCCGCCGGCAGCAAAAGGGCCCCCCTGACAGCCCTGGGGCCAGGTCTAACTGAAGGAGAAACATAGGAAGGCTGAAATATATATGCATAGTTTCAAGTGGCGTCTGTTTTGGAAGGAGTGCTATTTCTGGACATCTTGCTGGCTTAATCCTCCTCTTCAGAAAGTGAGAATGGAGGGGTGGGGTGGGGGTCCTGCTTGGCTGTCTTTGAAGTAGGGGAGGTCCCAACTCTGGAAGAGACCCCCCCTAGGGAGGGCCGTCCACCAGCTACCCCACCCCCATTGACATTGGCTTTCCTGGCCACAGTTTGCCACCCACTTGGTGAGCACAGGGAGGGCCAGGCGAATCCTGGCACTGACGGCATTCTGAGGGTGAGTTGACAAATGGGGAGAATGGCCCAGGGAAGTCCTTTATTCAGGCCAGGACTGGGAGGGCTCTCCTTTGCATAGACTTTCAGATGCAGGTGCAACCCTTCTCTCCACCACCTTCCCTGCAAAGCTTTTTCCTCTGGAGCCTTTCCGTAGGTGGGGCCCCCACTTAGTTCTGGATCTTCCCTGTCCTTTGACTCCCACCCCCCTTGGCACTGCTGGCCCCACAATGAAGGAGAAGTGGGGGCATCGTCAGCTAACTCCCTCTGCCTCATGCCTGTGGAGAACGACAAGAGCCTCTTGAGGGCGGCTCCTCCTGTTTTTCCTGCTCGATGCCGAAGCCTCCTTGATGTGGGACAAGTGGAGGTTGCATCTGTTTGAAAGGAGCCTGGGCAGTGGAGCCAGGTGGCTGACGTCACTGAATCCCCACTGGGTTTTAGTCCAAAGTTTCAAGGAGCTGTCCAAGGTGTTTTCATTTTAAAAACTGTATGCACACCATGATGCCATTTCGGCCTTACTCAGGACTCCGTTCACACTAGGGGAGGAAGGATCTGACCGTTTCAATTCCCTCAGTTTCTCATTTGGTCTAATCAGAAATTCAGCTCTCCACAATTCTGCAGCAATCTGACTTCTAAAAAATGTTCAGCATTTAGGTGCAAATTTTTCCTAAGGAACACATTTTTGCATGCAGTTTTGACTCATGGACGCACTTCTGCAAGCAATTTCTCCTAACATAATGCATTGTTGTGTATTTCGATGAATACATCCATTTGTTATGCACACTTGCCCCTCACACATGCATTTTTGTAAACATTGCTTGGTTGGGGAAATGCATCACAAAATTTCGATAAGTATACATTTCAAAGGAGAGTTTCAGTTCTGATATAGTTTTGGAAAGTGCAAATTTGACAAATTCGGCTTTAAATGTGAATGGAATCAATTTTCTCCCCCTTGCCTGATGCAGACATGGCAAAATAAACACACGTGAATTCCCCACATGGTGATAAGAATCCCTTACAGGAGATTTTGTGCCCGTGGAACGTCCCTGACTCAGGCGGATTCGGCTAAGCAACTGAGGGAGGGCAAGGATGTTTTGCACCCCTCGCCCTGGCTGCAATGAGCCAGGTCATTCACACAACCGGCCAGTGCCTGCTTGCTCCTCCACCACCTCCCCTTGCTCCAGATGGACCTTTTACTCTACAAGCAAAGGCGGGGCCTCCCCACTTCTGAAGAAAATATTTATTCTCTCGGCTGTATAAAGAAGACGGCGTTGGGCCCTCGTCAGGCCTGGTCGCTGGGGGGGTTCTCTTGGGCCTGAGCAGGTTGGGTCAGGTTGCTGGTGGACGTTCGGGAGAAAACCCTGGACAGAGCACTGGAGACTTTCTCAAACATGGAAGACTTCTGGCGGCGGGGCAGGGGGGCCTCTGTGGTGGTGACCGAAATGACTTTTCCCTCTTCGTCTGGAAGCAAAACAGAGCTCTTGTTATGGATTTGCATAGCCTCAGCTTGCCATTCGGGGCCACACACAAGGCATTAGACCACAGACGGGGAACATCTGTGGCCCTCCAGATGTTGCTGGACTCCAGCTCCCATCATCCCTGGCTGTTGGCCAATGCTGGCTGATGGGAGTTGGGAGTCCAACAACATCTGGAGGGCCCCAGGCCACCTCCATCCTGGAGCATGGGACAGAGGGCAATTCAGGGCCTTGATGCCTGTTGGGCAAAGCCCTTGATGGTCTTCCAACATCTTGTGAAGGTTTTGTTTTTTCTTTTGACAAGCATGTTGCTGCTCAAGCTGCTGGCTTTTGTTGTTATGCGCCCTGGCATTTTTCTGAATTACTTGTTGTCTGTCTCTTTGTATTGTTCAGGCGTTGCTTTTTTAATCTAATGGTGCAAGCTGCCTTTGAGGCTTTAGGGCAGGAAGGGGCTGTCTATCAATGCTTTAAATAAAATTAACCTACTTAATATATTTTGGAAAGTTGTCTGTCTGCTAAGCATTTGGACGCCTCTTAAGATATTATACCAAATTTTGCATGATGATTCCTGAGATCAAGGAGCAGGTTTTCACCTATGATTGGATACAACTGGATGCCATTTTGAATCAAGATGGCGGACTGGACTTTTCAAAACTGCACTGATTTTAACCACTGATTTAAAAAATGCATTTTTTTTGTTTATTTCTCATTTCTGAGCAACACCAGGTAGTAGGCACCTGGTAAATAATAAACCTAGCAGGCTTGATAAATAAGAAAAGTATCCAAGTCCCAAAACCATGTGTGCATGTGTGAGTTTACCTAATTTGCTTTTTGTAAGGATGCCTCTCCAGGGGGTGAGGAATCCCCATAACCTGACTAGGGTGGCTTGTCCTTCTCCATGTGCCTCCAGGAGGCAAAACAGAGAACAACCAGCTCAGACTTCACCAGCCTGGTGCCCTCCATAGAATCACAGAATAGTAGAGTTGGAAGGGGCCTATAAGGCCATCAAGTCCAACCCCCTGCTCAGTGCAGGAATCCAAATCAAAGCATTCCCGACAATGGCTGTCCAGCTGCCTCTTGAATGCCTCCAGTGTCGGAGAGCCCATTACCTCCCTAGGTCATTGGCTCCATTGTTGTATGGCTCTAACAGTTAGGAAGTTTTTCCTGATGTCCAGTCGAAATCTGGCTTCCTGCAACTTGAGGCCATTATCCCATGTCCTGCACTCTGGGACGATCGAGAAGAGATCCCGGCCCTCCTCTATGTGACAACCTTTCATGTACTTGAAGAGCGCTATCATATCTCCCCTCAGTCTTCTCTTCTCCATGCTAAACATGCCCAGTTCTTCCAGATGGTTTGGACTACAGCTTTCATCACTGTCCTGCCTGGGGGTTATGGGAGTTGTGGTTTGGGGCTCATAGGAGCCTGAATGGTTTTTTAAAAGTTAATTTACCCCCTATGGTACATGAGGGATGGGCAGATGTGTCAATCTTGGTTTCTCATTTTTCAAATCTTAAGATTTGTCCTCCAAGTTTCCACATTAGTTTGCATTACAAAAAAGTCCTCATGAAAATTCATCAGCAATTTAGTGCAAATTTCTCATAACATGCATATGGCCATTTTACCTAATGTACACATTTGCAAAGCAATTTTTCCTAATGTTTTTGTATGCTGTTTTCAGAAATACATGCATTTTTCTACACATTACATGGCAGGAAAATTGCATTGCAAAACTCAGAGAAGTGCAGATTTCAAAGGATGGCTGCGTTTCTGTCTGCATATTATTTTAGAGGGTGCAAATTAGGCAGCTTGACCATTAAATGCAAATGCAATCAAATTTCTCCCCCACTAGTTCTCCTGAAGTAGACCTGGCCAGGTGGTGCTGGAAGTCTCCTGAGATAAGAAGGGAGAGGACATTGCCTCCCCCTGACCACTGTTAAAAGGACAAAAGAGACCCCCCCTTCCCTCCCTCCCTCCCTAATTGGCTGCAGCACAGCTTACCGATTTCATATTCCGTGACAATTTCTGTCATTTTTACGTCCTGGTAGACAGAGGTGATCTGCAAAAGGGAAAGATGTCAGTAGGGAACAGGTTGCTGACCCACTCAGTCCAGTGTGGTCTTGGGCGGAGAGAGAGAGAGAGACAGAGACCCCCCTTCTCCTGGCTACTCCAAAGCCGTCTAGCTGGAGACTGAACCTGGGACCTTCTGTGTGTGGGAGCACAGCATCTGCCAGGTGTTAGAAGTGTGACAAGAGCAACTCCCATTTGGTCCTCTTTCCATGGCTAGGCTGCCACTGACCTGCGTCCATCTTTTGTCTGTCTTCCGTCCGTGTAAACTGACATGTCTCAGGAAGCAATTCACACCTCTGACTCACCTTCCTGTTTCTCTCTTCTCTGCTGACCACCGGAGGAGAAGGAGCCATGTTATCTTTGTCTCCTCTAGCATGAGGGGCAATGTCCAGGCCAGGCCATTGCCTTGCCTTTGAGGTCCCTTCCAATTCAGGAGTGAGGTGAGTGTCTACCTGAGAGAGGGCCTTTTCTGTGGTGGTACCTCAGTGCTAAAATTCCCTCCCCAAAGAGGTTTGCCTGCCACTCTCCTTATCACCATTTCAGTGCCAGAATAAGTCTGTCCTGATCACCTGCACTTTTAATTAACATCATTGATCATGTCTGTTTCTATGTAAATTATTGCTGTCTTGTTATTAATAATAACTAGTTATTAGTTTATTATTATTTATTAGGAGTCTGACTCCATATGAGGCAGCTTCTGGCATTCCTACAGATAGCACCGCTCGTTTTATAGAAGTGCATTGCTGGATAGATTTCCTTCTACAGTGCTGCTTGGCTTGTGTAAATTTCTTAATTGTTGCGATTTTAAATCTTTGTTGCAAGCTGCCTTGAGGCCTTTTTATGGCCGAAATGCAAAGCAGGGGCAGGACCCAATCCATGTAAAGCTCTTTGCTTGCCCCCTACCTAACTGGAATGCAGCTAGGAATATCAAGTCCTTTTTACCTCAAAAGGCCCGGAAAGATCTTCAGTGTCCCGTGTGAGGTGCATGCCAACTGCAGCTGAAATAAAATTGGGGAGGGATTGCTGGGTTATTGTGCAACCCTACTGGATCCCAAGGGGGGATGTAACTGCTGCAAGCAACCCCATGTTCCCCCTCCAAGGGGGTGAGAAAGGAGCCGCACATCTTTCTGCTCCCGTCAATGGGACACAGCCAGCCCCCGACCTTCTGCACACCAATGCTTGTGTGGGGCTCGGCACCATGCTGCTTCTACGGATGCCACAAAGAGCAACTGAACACACCCACGCAGAGTACCCCAGTCGACAAAACTGATAGTCACCTTTATCCAGAGTGTTCTCACTGAAAAGGACAGAGAAGGATGTGGTTAAGATGCAGCAATGGCAGAACCACGCTTGCTCTCCTCAGCCCCGCAGTCCCGCCACCAAAGCCTCTTTGGATCATGATCATCAGCTGGCTCTTGAGGCACGTGGCCCCTGGAGAATTGTGACCCACCCGCTCAGCCCACAGGTCACGTTGGCAGCCCTAACAGGGTGAGGGAACCTCTGTAGATCCCCAGTTCCCAGCAACCCCAACCGGCAGCATGACGAGTGGTCGCTAGTCCAGGAACATTGGGAGGCCACAGATGTTCCCTCTCCCTGTCCTAGGAATGTGAGAAGGGCTGGGCTGCTGGATCAGGCCAAGGGGGGTCCCTCTAGCCCAGCACCTGTTCTTCTCACAGAGCCCAACCAGATGCCCAGTGGGATGCCCACAAGCAGGACCTGAGTGCCCTACATAAATTCTCTCCCCACTTGGGGTTCCCAGCAACTGGTATCGAGAGGCTGCCCCTGACAGTGGAGGAGAACCCAGATCAGCAGGGAACCAGGACGGGCTTTGGTGGGGGCAGTCCCCACAGGGGTCAGTGCGGCAGGAGCTGTCCAAGGTGCTGAACTGCAGGTTCACTGACATCGGAGACACCAGTCTCCCCTGGGAGGGGGTATGTACAAGCACGTGTGTTCCCTGAAAGGAGGCTTCCTGGCGGATCGCAGCCCAGCCCCACCATGGATTGTGCTCCCCCCTCCAGCCATTACCTCTCGGGGGTCTCTGCAGGTTCCATGCTGGTGTAAGAAGCTGTGGGGGGGATGCTCTCCTCTGTTTTCGTGATGGGTGGGCTGGGCACATGGGCCTGCAAAAAGGGAGGGAGATAACTTGGTTACATTCTCTGTGCTGTGCTGCTGAAGCTGACGCTTAATTCTGGAAAGCGGGGGGCGGGGCGGTGGTCTTGCCTGGAGGGCAAAATCCAATCCCGTTTTATTTATCTTGTTTAAAAATGTGTAAGTTGCTCTCCAAAAAGCTGTGTGCCCAGTAAGAAGTCATTTTTAAAAAACAAAACAAAACTGTTTTTATAACCACAAAAAACTTCCTTATATTTTGGGAAATTCTGTGTTTGCCATGCATTGGGACACCTCTTCAGATATCATAACCAAATTGTGCTTGCGGTCAAGGAGCTGGCTTTTGTCTGTGCTGGGTTACAGTTGGGTGCCATTTTGAATCAAGATGGCGGACTGCACCTTCCAGAACGGCACTGATTTGTTGGTTGCTTTGAATTCCTGAACAACGCCTGGTGCGGGGCTGCTAGTACGACAATCAATTAGGAAACAAGAGTGAACTCTTGTATCATACAAGTTTACCCCCCAGTTCTTCCAGTGGTCTTTCAACTTGTTTTCAGAGTGGTGCATAAGCAGGATAGGGTGGGATATGTTATATCTAATTTTGTCATTCCCAAAATGTATAAATTAAAACCTCACTCTTCAATACACCTATTTTCTTGAATATCTGTTCCAGCTGTTGCTTGATACGTCAATTTAAATAATGGAATGGAAACCCAAGGAAGGTTTAGCAGCCCAAATTGAGACCTGATACAAGGAAAAAAATATCTCCTCACTCAGTAAACAGCTGGAGGGAAAAGCAGCCCATTCCCAGCATCACAGCACCCCTGGAGGACCTTTGGCCAGGTAGGACCACCTGAGTTTTACAATTCTCCACCATTAGGCCTGCCGAAAGGCAAGGGATGACTGTGGAAGGGGAGCTCAGTTTCCATTGCAGGGCACTGGCTGTGGAAGGGTCACACCTGACCATGGTGCTGATTCACATGTCCATCCTGCACCAGGTAAGGACTTCTTAATGTTCGTTTCACGTCTGCTTTACCCTGAGATTGCACTCCGAGCAATGTTTTACACTGTTAATGGTTTCTTTTATGTTTTAAGGCTGGGCTGGGTGGGGGGTTTTGAGTCTGAGGGCCGGGTTCCCTCAGGGACCACCTTCTGGGGTCCGCATGCCGGGGTAGGCAAGGTCAGGGGCAGAAAATGGGGGGGGGATGGATGCGACACTTACCACTGTAGAGAAGACTATGTTCCAGCCACGCAAAAGTCACTGCTTATCACCATCCCGCAACTAGGCCAGCAGAGGCAGGATCACAGCTTCAGGACACTAACCAGCTGGCAGAAAGCACTCAAGGGAGTTTGGAGCAGGGCTGGTGAAGCGTGTCACCCAGAGGGAGTTCCCAGGGCTGGACAGAGGAGTCCGGAGGGACACCTTCAGGCCTGAGACTCCCCACTTCTGAGCCCCTGGGCCTCGAAAGGCTTTTGGAAGCTGGGCTAGTGGCCAAGAGCAGAGAGGGGCCTCCCCAGTCGTAGTGCCTCTCCTTCAAAGGTCCCTCCGTTGGGAGGCTCATTGAGTACCCATCCACTGCCAATGCACAGCAAAGAGCTTTTCATATCAAAACCCTTTGCGTAACCTCCATGTGTTTCACTGGGGCCAAATGTTTCCTGGTTCATTTTACTGAGTTTGGTTTTGAGCGCAGATTTGACCGGTCACATGTCTTATCTAGTTTAGCCCTTGAATGCTGACTTCACTTGGTTTTGAAACGTCAGCATTTTGTTTTCATGGTTCATTTTACTTTTTACTGTCCTCCTGTGTTTGGTTCTTGTCTGTAATCAAAGAGTAGATTTTGACGAGCATAAAGAAAGAAAGCGGGTTATTATCGCCCCCAGGGGTAGCCTCTGGCCCTCAGTGCACGAGGGGGCCTCTCCCTTCGGCCTACCTCATGTGCTTGGCTGGCCATCGACTGGGATGTGACCTCGGTCTGTGGAAGAGAGGGAGGTTCCTGCTTTGCTTTGAGGAGATTGGCCTCGGTGCTGGTGCTGGACAAGGTTAAAGACGGGCAGCATTTGCTCAGGGACAGGCTCTTTTTTCGGCTGACACTGCTGGATGCCTTTGGCAGGAGAGGGTCGCTCGGGGTTTGCTGTTTGAGGGCAAGGAAAGGAAAAAGATCACTGGCTCACAGAGTCCCATTGATATCCTACCTTTTCACTCACTGAATTGCCACAGCCGTGGAGAGGCCCAAACAAAAACAACAACAACAGAGGCGTTACTGGCACTGGCGTCCTGTCCCTGCCGTGGGATCCCAGTGTTGGCTGGAGGAACAGGACTCTGATTTGGATGATGTCCCACTCGAGGGGGCATCCTTAGCACCCCCTTCTCCATTCCTCTGACCCGAGCATATGGCTCTTCTGGGGCCCTCGGAGTCTGAGGATGGTTTCCCTGCAGGCTTGCCTGCTTCAGAACCACACAGGAGCATGTGGATGCCGGATAGGCTACTGGCCCTGTAAATATCGCCAGCAGCTCTCCCCAGGGTGGGGGCACAGAGCCACAGGGAAGTCATGTTGCAACATGCATAATATTGAGAAGTTGCTTTTGTTTGCAGTTATATTTGCTGTTGGGTTACTGTTTTATTGTTTTTTTTTATTAGGAAATTGTTTTTGCAGTTGCTTTTGAGATGTAGTTCTGTTCACCTCGTTGTAAGCCGCCTTCAGTACAATTTGTTGTGGGGAAAAAATGTAAATGTACTGCCTTCCAGTCGATTCCGACTTATGGCGACCCTAGGAAGAGGGTTTTCATAAGGCTGAGAGGCAGTGACTGGCCCAAGGTCACCCAGTGAGCTTCATGGCTATGTGGGGATTCGAACCCTGGTCTCCCAGGTCGTAGTCCAACACCTTCACCACTACACCACACTGGCTCTCTGTTGTGGAAAGGCAGCATACAAATAAAATGATGAATGAATGAATGGAGTCAAGCCCCGACAAAGCTTTTTAAGGCCTCCGATGACTCCCTCAGCCTTTGCTGAGGTAACATCTCCCAAACTCATCTAGGGGGGCCCACTAGGAGCTGTCCAGGATCCTGATTCCCTCAGGGGGGCAGCCTTTTGGTGCCTTGATGCCTCTGGGTGGCAGGGGGAAGGGATGGAGGCAAAAACTGGGCAGCGGTGCAGGGGGGGACTCTTACCTTTGTACAGAGGCTACACTCCAGCTGTGCAAAGGTCAGAGCTTGTTACATACACACACACACACACACTCAAGGCAAACAAGAGGCTTCATCACCATTGGAGGGCACTTTCCTTACAAGCAAACGCACTCCAGGAGGGTGCAGAACAGGGCCAGGGAGGGGTGTGGCCTGAGCACGTCCTGAGGGTCAGACAGAGAAGCCCGGGTGGCTGCATTTGGACCACAGGGCTCAGGGTCACTAGCTCTGCTCGGGGCTGCTGCTCTTTGCAGGAAATCCCTACCGGGGGCCCAAGTAGTTCTGCTTGCTCTCCTCTGCTACACCCCATTGTGATTGTCTCCTGATGTCCATTTTCTGTTAATCCCTTGCCTAGGACCAGTGGCGGCTCCATGTCAGTGAGCCACTGGAATCCACTCTGGGCTTTAGCCCAAACTTTCAAGGAGCTTCCAAGCTGCTGAAGTTTCAAATGAAACCCGGAGCGGATTCCACTGCCCCAATGACATGGCGCCACCAGCCGCCACTGCCTAGGTGGCTAATCACGTCATGAACTTGCTGAGAGAAGGCCCTGCTAGCACTCCCCCCCCACTTCTGCTAATCCCCTTGGTCCAGAGAGCGGTCCTTCCCTTTCTCCAGCCCCTCTAACTGCCTTCTCAGGATCCTGACCTCGGCCCGGACTTCCCCTGCACCCTCTTGTCCAAGGGGTGACTCCTCCCTCAGCTGGGAGGACACGGCATGTCCCACACAGGGTGCCTGCCTGCCTGTCCTCTCCTCTCCTCGCTTACTGGCAAGGTGTCCTGCCGCTTCATGAGAGTCGGGACCTCGAAGTAGAAGGACTTGTGCTCCTTCAGGACTTGCTCCTCCTCATCACTCTCCATGTCATCCATGTTCCGCACGCCAGCAAAGTGGACCTCATCAATGTCATGGGCCACCAGGCGGAGGATAAGCTCTTGCTTGCTCTCCACATCCTTCAGGAGCTCCACTTTGGTGATGTCAGGCTTCATTAGGCTTTGGAAGGAGTTTCTGCAGACGGCCTGGAATGCAGAAGGGAAGGGCAAGGAGGTGGAGCGTCACCTTTTAGGGGCAGTGGCCTCTTTACAGCATGCGGAGGAGGAGTGCCCCACCCCCCACGGAGTGGGATGCTCCATGAAGCCACGGTTCACCTGCGCCAAGTCTCGGTCCATGACTTAGAATAGGTTACAAAATGCAGGACACCATAACACAGGCAAACACAACAAAGCCGCCCATGATGCTAAACACCTTCACCTACCGACAGTCAACAACAAGGACAAGATCCTCCCCCACTCCTTGCTAACAGACGGACCCAAAGAACAGGCCATAAATAGGCCAAGGGGCTTCCTTGGTGGGGAGAGTGCCCGTCCTTCATAGCTCTGCGTGTGTGCCACAGGAAGCCAGGGAGATGTGGCCCTTTGCCCTGAGTCACCTGAGTCATGGCCCCTCTGTGTGGGGCTCATTTGCTGGTGGGGCTGCGCTGCAAACAGATGCTGTGTCACATCCTGTCCAGTGGAAACAGGTGGCTCCAATGTCAGCGGGGCAGTGGAATCCGCTCTGAGTTTTAGCCCAAATGTTCAAGTTGAAAGCACCTTGGACACCTCCTTGAAAGTTTGGGCTAAAACCTGGAGTGGATTCACTGCCCCACTGACGCTGGAGCAACCGCTGCTGGAAGACAACAATTTGGCACGGACACTGCTAGTTAACTAAAAGTAGCCCCTCCAGAGAAAACACCTTTGGAGCCAGATAGGGGCTTTGTGTGTGCGCGCTGCAGAAGACGCAAAGCAGCAGCACAAGAGGCAGAGCGCACTAATCTGAATCCACGTCCACTCGCCCAGGCAAACCGCGGCCGCCACCTACCTCCCTGGGCTTCACCCCGAGGCGTCCTGCCATGTCCAAGGATGGCCGCCGTTCCTTCCTTTTGTTGACTTCTGGGAGGGTCATCCCGCTTGAGAGACTCTTCCCTGACGCAGAGGCTCTCCTTAGCTCCGTTAGGCTCACCCCTATCTTCGACAGGCATGTCTTTTTCAGCTTCTCCAACGGCTCTGTTTTTATGGACAGCACCGCTAAATGATCTGAGATGATGTCTGGGTCAATTTTCAAGGGCCTGTGCCCAATGTAGGGGATGATTCTAACCGGCAATTCGTCAGACTGCAGCAGGGCCTCTGGGATGGCATCGTCTGGCATGCGTGGCAGATTGGTCAGCTCCAGGAGGGAGAGGTCTTCCTCGGGCTCCCGGTGGGAGCTGACCTGAGCAAGGACTTTGCCGACAATGCGATCCAGTTCCAGAGCGCTGAGGGTTTCGTTCTCTAAGTTTTCGCCGTAAGAGTTGCTGCTGATACTGAAGCTGGAGATCTCATTGATAATGATACTGGCGACTTGCTCAGGGAATATGACTTTGTTGGTGGTCATGTCATTGTACAGCTCTTGCTGGGACCCAGATTTCTCCAGGACATTGCTGATGACAGAATGGACAACCTGGTTGACTGTGTCTTCATACTGCGGATCCAGCGTTGGCTGATCGTCAGAAGCCACGAGGCCGATCTTGTTCCTTGACATTTCTCTCTCCACGGACGTCTTCAGCTGGCCAACAATTTCATTTACGTCTGTTTTAGACCAAGTCTTTTTCTCATGGAATCCAAGATCCCGCTGTGCGAGGAGGATTTTCGTGAGGAACCGGCTGAGGATCTCCTCCAAGAATGCCACGGGCACCACAGGCACTTGAGTTGCCGAGGACTCTTCCGTGGCTTCCACTGCCCCTATGTTGCCAAGAAATTTCTTGACTATCTTGTCTGTTTCCAGCCTTATTGCACTGCTGGAGTGTCGGGACAACTCATCCTCTGAGTCAAAGACTGACTGGAAGTCACGCCTCGAGATTTCGCTCACCATGAAGCATGCCACCCTGTTGACAAAGTCCTCGTTCTTGTTTGTCAAGTCTTCATACACGGAGGCTTCAGAGTTGGAATGTTTCAGGATGTCGGTGTAAACAGAGTCCACTACCTCACCAACCGCTTGGCTGTCTTCCCAGCCCAAGTCTTCCACATCGTCCTGCTGCCAGACACTCAGCTTATTCTTTGAAATGAGCCCTTGCAAGGAATTAATTATTTTTTTGGCCACCTCCTTCATAGAGGTAATGCTGCTTGCCTCCATGTTGTCCAGAGGAAGGGAGCTGAACATTTTTGACAGGAGTTTAGCAGCGACCTCCTCTATGATGATAGACGACAACCCCTTGAGGTGGGATCGCAATGGCGTCTCACCCACTGGTGGCTCGGGACTGCCCCCATATTGATCCTCCAGGTCTATTTCTGCTTCAATGACCTCTTGCTGTCGGTTCAGCTCCTCTGAGAAGTATGTCTGCATCTGGTTACCAGAAATTGCTTTGATCACAGAGTCCGTGATCCTCTCTGCAAGGATTGTGCAGCCTGCCTTGATGCATTTCTCAACTGCTGCCATGGTTCCGAACTCTGGCAAAATATTGTTATAGATGGAGTTGGCCACAGTTTGGCTCACCACACGGTTGGGCTGCACCCTGTCAAGGTACTGGACCTCTGTGTTCTTGTCCTTAGAGATTTCTGCCATCACTTTGCTCAGGAGCTTCATGTGAATGAAATCAAATTCAGCACACTGGTCTTCAGCGTCAGCAGATGCAGAAGCTGTTATGGGAAGAGGGAGAATTCTGGATAAGAGGACTGCGAGAACATCATGGATGAATCTCTGAGACACCAGCAGTGGATTTGGTGTAGCAGTCTGGGACGGAGTATTGGTTTTCTTCACTTCCATCAAAACTTTCTTCGCCATCTCTCCAAATTCAAAAGGTTTAGAGACTGGGCTCTGGGGTGTCTTTGGCAGCCCCTGAACCTGGTAGCCTAGGATTTCTTGCTTTATTGCATTGGCCAGTCTCTCTGCTAACATGTGATTGCTTTCCTTGTCTGTGCCGATGGGGACTCCGGAATCCCAATCTTGCAAGATGCCACACAGAGAGGCATGGATAATTTTAGCAACCTCCGTCTTCCCCACAGCCGGGAAACTCTGTCCTCCATCAGGGAGCTGCAATACCTTAACTGGGGATTTTGCAAACTCCTTCAAAATGGATTCAACCAAATTTGTGAGGGGGGGCTCTACTTCAGGCTCTGTCTCTTTTGTCTTCAGCGTACATACATTGGTTGTTGATGAGAGCAATTTGCTTATTAGTCCACTAAAAATGTCCTTTAAGAAGGTCGATGAATAAACATCACTTCCCTCTTCATCCTGCATTGACTGCACCTCTCCTTCACCAAGCTTCACATGGTGGATTGTCCAGCCAGTTGTTTTAGCAGAAAGGGCAGGAGGAGGGTGAGATTGGCTGGGAGGTGTCTTGGGAATCGGATAGTCCTGCCTTGATTGACCGCGAAATCTTGTGAACTCTTCTGCGTTGGTTTCGCACTTCCTATTTGGAGACTCAGATTTGATACAGACAGTCTTGTAGATATTTTCCACAAGGCTTTGAATACTTTTGCCTGCACGAGAAGATGGCTCTACCTTCATGCGCTTCATGGGAGGACTTCTGTTTCCTGCACCAGCCACTGCTGGGTCACAAGAATCCAATGAATTGATGGAGACCCATGATGGAAATATTCTGTGCATTATCTTGATAAACATCTCTCCAAACAAAGAGCCAGAGGAGGTTGTACCTGGTAGGATCGTTTCAACTCTGTCAAGAATCGTCTCAGCTTCCAGAAATGAAAACAGGTAAGGGGTAGTGTCCCCAGTAAACAGAGGCAGCAACTGGTATCCAAAGATTTCTCCGATTATTAAAGGGGCGAGTTTTTCTGCTAACAAATGTCTATTGCTTTGGAAGGCTTTAAAAATCTCAAACTCTGATCCGAGTTGTTGCATTAACTTCTCATAGATGGAGTTGCTTATTTGAACCACCTCTTCGGCTGCTATCTGTGGGAGAGGCAAGTCTCCCTCCGCACTCTGAACAACCTTTATTTCTGACATTTTAAATTCACTGACTAAAGCATTTACTAGTGCAATAACTAGATCTCTCATCTCTCGCTCTGATAAATTGGTGTCTTTGGAATATGCCAAAATGTTTGGGGATGACAAGATTTTACAAAAGAAAGCAACAACAACATCCTCCAAAAATGTAGCAGAATAGATGCATTGAGAAATCGGCTGTCTTTCTTTCTGCTGTTTGATGCATTCAAGGGTGGAGGAATCATTGCTATTTAAAAATGGGTGGAGATGGAAATTCAAAATTTCCCTTATGAGCAAATTGGCAACTTCAAGGAGAGTGCTGTTCCTTTGGTCCCGGAGACTACTCTGAAGTTCACTTTGGGAATTAGACTTTTGCAAAATCTGGTTGTACACGGAGTTAGCAATGTCCTCCTCTGTTTCTTGGTCCATGTCTGGAATTCGCTCTGAGTTGTTTTCCAGCTTGATTTCATGCGCTAGAATCTCTTTGACGACGTAGCGCTTCAGGCTCACCGCCATCTCCATGAAATCTGTCTCTGAGAAGTCTGCCTGGTCTCCGATGTAAGCAGCGATGCTCTCTGGAGTGGGAAATATTTTCTCCAGCAGCTGGTTGAGCATATTTTCTAGGAGACTGAAAGGGAAGACAGTCACGCAGGAGCCTGGAAGGTCCCTGGCACAAGGGCCCACCTCGTACGCGGGTGCCTCGTCCAATGTCAAAGGCTGAAGATGATACTTAAAGATTTCATTAATGATGAAGCAAGCTATCTGAGTGACATATAAGTTCCGCAAGCTTTCTCTGTCCTCCGGAAAGGGCTGCTGCAACAGAACTTCATGCAGGACATCGCAATAGACAGACTCCACCATCTTCCCTATGGCTTCTTCCGGAATGCCCGCTTCCTTCCCATTGCCGTAAGTACTGGTCCAGATGCCCTGTTTCAAAACAATGTCCACAATGTCCTTTTTGAGCTGGGCAATTCTGCTACACAGTTCAGAGTCAAAGGGGACTTCTTCCCCTGGACCTGAGCATGGAGCGGTGTTAGAAGGAGGTGGGAAGATCCGCAAGAGCAGCCTGTCAACGATGGCCTCTAACACTGGGTAGGAGAGCACAGTGGTGTAAGGGGGCAACGGGCTTGCCTCGGGGCTGCCCTCATCTATCACCAGCCTTTCTTGAAGGAGGCACTTTACTTCTACTGCATTTGATGGAGCCCCTGGTTGAAGCAGATGATCAACGGTGCCTTCAAATACCATTGTGGCCATTTGACGAGACAAAGTGTCCCTCTCATCTTTGGTATCTTCATCAGACAGCAAATCTTGTGCAGCGTCCTTGTCAGGTGACTTCCAGTCCCCCAAAGTTCTGGTCTCTGTAGGGGAGCCCGGTGGCTCCTTGGGTCCCTCCTGGATGTTGAGCTGAGCTTTCGTAAGCTCTTTCGTAAGGGACTTCACCAACCTCATGGCTGTGTCTTCTGTGTCATCCCCAGGGGCACTCAGAGGGGGGTCCAAAAAAGAATTGGAGATCCTTGAAATTAACTCAGAAATTATTTCTCCTAGGAAGGAGGAGGGGCTAGATGTACCTTTCTTTTGCCCCTGGGTTGTACGCCATAGGTCCAAGGGCTTGATAGCAGTTCGGTAAACTTCTAGTCCTGCCATGGAGTCCCCTGCAGCAGCTCTGTCCCAAGAAGGAGACTCTTGTCTGGACACAAAAGGCTGAACATGTTGTTGGAGGATATCTCCAACAAGAAACCCAGCTATTCGGTCAATAAGGCTGTTGCTCTTATTTTTCACTTCTCTTTGGACTGCTTCAAGGGAGCCAGATTTCTGTATGATCTTGCTACACAGGGAATCTGTCATGTTCTGAACATCTTCCTCTGAATATTCATATTGCCCTGGGTGGGCATCTTTCGTAACCCTGATTTCATGTTTTAAAAGTTTCATCCGGACATCATCAAGCAACTGGGTGGAGAGTTTGTTGAGGTCCATTTCTGATGGGAGCCTTTTCCCCCAAGGAGATGTAGCATCTCTGGATGATGTGGAAGGGAAGATTTTTGATAACAACCCAGCAATTAAATCTTTTAGGAATCCTGATGACAAGAGAGTGCTAAATGGCGAGTGGCTCTCATTCTCCTCCCGAGTTTCCCGGAACTCGTCTCTAATATTTTCAGGAACATCTGCATGAAACAGAGTTGAAGCCTTGGGCAAATCTCCAGAAAACAATGGATGCAGAAGGTAATCAGAGATGCCTTTTTCAACCAGCCTCTTAATATTTTCAAAGAGGGCACTTTCCTTCCCATGGCTGAGGTCATCTTCTGGGGCCATCTCTCTTTCTCTTGATAGAGTGTTACATACAGAGTCAACCACGCTGTCAATGACGTCTGTCAATTGCTCTCCCAGACTCTGCTCCTCTCCTTTTGGGATCCCACTGACTGTAGCCCTGCCAAAGTGCAAGTTAATGGAACTGGCCAAGTTTTTGGCCACCTTCTCAAGCTCAGCTTCACACACCCCTCTGCCCACGTCTTTTTTGTCTACTGAAATGCAGAAAATCTTGGATAAAACCCTGGAAACTATTTCTTCTAAGAACCTAGCTGGGAAAACCCCCGTGCGAGACGCCAGGGGCCCTCCGAGGCTATCCAGAACTGTCCTGACGATGTTCTCAGACAGAGCTTCAGGATTGGGGCTTCCTGGAGGGGACTCTTCCTTAAAGAGGAATCTCTGAAGATGATTGTTAGTAATTTCCTGAATGATGAAGCTGGTAATGCAGTCGACAAAAGCTGTGTCCCTGCACTTTACATCTTTCTGTATAGACTCCTGCGAGCCAGACTTTTTCAGCATATTTCTGTATACTGAATCGACCATGTTCTGAATCTCTTTCTCTGAATGGGAACGGCATGGGTCGTCCTTCTTGGCGACCCAGATTTTGTGTTTTGAAATGGATGCCATCACTTGCTTGATCATGTAAGAGCAGAGCTCATCAAAATCCGCTCCTGGCAACCCCTTCCTATCTCGCTTCCTTGCGATGCCCTTGGAGGATGGGAAGAGTTGAGTCAGGAGTCGGTTGATTACCCTTTCTAAATACTTCTGAGATAATATGGTGATGTAGGTCGGAGGAGGCTGCCTGTGCTTTTGGGCGCTAGGGAGGCAGATGCAGCATTCAATCTTCTGGATGATGTGCTCAGCCTTTACGTTCTGATAGGCATTCTGGGGCAGCCTCCTGCATACCACTGGAGGCAACTGGTAATCCAGGATCTCTGTCAGGATAATTTCAGCTGCCCTCTCAGCCAAAGTCTGCATGTCCCTTCCTATATCCCTGTCGGCAGCTAACTGGAATCCAAACTCCCTTAAAATGGAGTCAACGATTTTGCTGATGGTTCGGCTGTCCACCAGTGGGAAGTATGTTTTATCCTCGGCCCCCGGTAGGATCCCCACACCTCCCTTCTTAAACTCCTCCACCAGGGCACTGACAAATAATGTGTTCATCTCATAGAGGCCAATACAGGTCTCACTGTCATATTTGTTTTGCAGCGAAGAAAATATCTTGGTCAAGAGCTGAGAAATGGCTTCCTCCAGGAACGATGCAGAATAAATGGCTGAAAACTCTGGCTGGAGCTGCCCATGATCCCCATGCCCTGTCACTGTCACCACTTCTCTCCGGTAAGATTTCATGGTGCAGGTGGCTGAATACGGCCTCGTTTCCCTCGGCCTGCCTGCTGGCACAGCTGCTCTGGAGCTGAGCGTTCTGTGCTGCATGGCTGTTTCCAGGACCGTCTTGTTCCTCTCTCGCATGCTCTTGCGTGTTTGACGCCTCCCTAGAACTGTCGCTTTCAAGTCTGGTTTCTTACCTCTCGGCAGCGAGGAGTATGGTTCCCATTTACTGCTTCGTGTGTGCTTTCTACTGAAGGCCTGTCCGCGAGCCTTTCTAGATGGTGCCTGTGAGAACCCTACGGCCTTCTTTGAGAAAGATTTCATGTGCCCCGGATGCTCGATGCTCAGGGAGAGCTCTGTCATGACAGGCCTCACCAGGGTGTGTGCCAGGATATCAAGAGCAGCTTCATAGGAAGACACCCCTGACTCAGCCTCCACCCAGGGAGCTTCTGTGTACTTAATGTCGTACGTCAGAACGGAGGAGTTGGAGTCTGTCTTGCGGGCTTTCACCTCTCTACTGGAATACTGGAAGAGCTCGCCATCGCTGACACACCTCTGCACATCACAAAGCTGCTCATCCTCTGGGAACTCGTCAAAAGCAAAGGTGCCGGTGAAATGGTCTGTCGTGAGGCATTTGTCCAAGAGTGTCCGTATGAGCTTTTCACTCACGACATCCAGCAGGATGACAGACTTGGGGGAGAGTCCCAGGTTGCTGCTGAACATGTCGTGGCACAGCCTAGAAGAGTGTGGACATACCGAAGAACAGAGGGGCTGCCTTTTAGACAGCAGATCTGTCTCTCGATAAGGCATCATGTTCTGGGATCTGGGATCCACGAAGGGCCCTGCAAAACCACTTTGGGACTGGTCAGGCCACATAGAGTCCAAAATGATGTGCAAGACTTTGTTGACAATGTTTTTTGACTCGCTGGTCTTCAAGCTGTGGATGAAGCTGTCCAGGTTGGAAGCGACGCAGCTGAGCCTCTGGTTTTTGCGGGCAATTTGGCTCATTGCTGACAGACCCGACGTCCCTTTCACGTCACCAGGGCCTCGGCAGTCTCCTCTGGAGGCTCTGCTGAAGCAGCGCGAGTTGAGGAAGCGCGGCTGATGCAAGAAAGTGTCCCCAGTTTTTCCTTCATTCCTGTATCTGCACCTCATTTCGATTTCCAGGGACAGCAGGGTGCCAACCTCCTTCACAAGAGGAAAATAGACGTCGTCAAAGTCAGCCAAGCAGAGAGGCGGGAGGCAAATGTACTTTGACCGCTTTGCCCCAAAGCCTTTCCTGCTGACCATCTCCTGCAAGATGTTTCGCTCACACAAGAGGCCAATGATGACCTCTGAGACGTGGAAGGACAGTTCTTCAATGTTAATGGGAGGGCTTTTGGGACTCCTGGGCCCGTGTACAGGGCAGCAAGTGTCCACAGAACAGAACATGGAGAGGTTGCTGTCAAAGAACTCGTTCCTCTCTTGAGTGTTATGTCGCATGCAAGGATTCAAAATGCTTAGGAGAACATTGCAAACCACGGCCTGGGTTAAAGGCTCCCAGAACACGTTGAGGCAGGAAGATTGTTTCCTGGTCAGTGGCAAGTATGTGCTTCTCCAGATCCGCTCCTGAAGCCATCTCGACTCAGATTTGATCAGCTCTTGTTTCCAGGCTGGCAAGGGAGTCTGAAGGCCCTTCTCATTCAAAGCATCTGGGGAAGGGAACACGGAGAGGTTACTGAAGCACAGTAATTTTTAAACTTTTATACTTTGTTTAATATATTGTCTTGTTTGTTGCTTGTGTTTATCATTTGTAATCTGATTTTATTGTGATACTTCTGTATTTTAACCTTTCTGTACACTGCCCAGAGAGCTACTTGCTATGGGCGGTTTATAAATGAAACAATAAATAAAATAAATAAATAAACACCATGAGCCAAGTCTGGAAATCCCCAAAGGGTGCCCTTGGGGAAACCACTCTCGGGGGCAAGGGGTCTTTCGTGCTGCTTTTATTATCATTACTGGGTTACACCTGACTTTAGTCATACTCAGGGGAGGCCCATGTTAGTCATACCCATCAATTTCAGTGGGTCTACTCTGAGTAGGACTAAAGTCAGATACAACCCCATAATTATAAACTCTGCATTTTACAAAAAGCTGAATTCTGCACCCTGAATTAAACAGGTAAATTGGCCCAATTTATATAAACATACTTAATTTGTAATTTTAAACTTTCTACCACATTTAACCAGCATTTCTGGCCACAGTGGTGGCAGGACAGAGGCTCTACCAGCCTCCTTGTTCAGGATGCCTCCCTTTTCGGACAGGCCCTCCTCTTTGGCTCTTCTTTGGGAGGGGAGGGGAGAGGAGTGGAAGGGGGTGGGGTGCCTGGGGGAGAGGAAGAGGAGGACTATGGCAAGGATGAGAGGGCAATGAGTTTCAAGCCCTTGAGTTTTGAGGATAAAAATTACACAGGGAAAAAAAGGATAGGCACCACCAACTGCAGGCACACACACCCCGTGAAAAAAAGATGCTATAGGCACAAATAACACACCACTAGACAGCAATTGGTAATGACCCACACATTTTCTTGAACACCGTTTGCCTCCTGTTTCATTGATTTTGGTTTTGGAAGATGCGACATCGGGGGGGGGAATCTGAATGCAATTGGGAAATTCTGCATCCTTCGCAATGTATTTGGCCGAATTTAAATTTTCAGTGACATTTTACAAACACATTTTGGCTAGAGACAGGGGAGAAATTCAGTTTTGTTTGCATTTTATTGCAAAGCTACCTAATTCACACTTTCTAAAACAATATGTGATCCAAAACACAGGTATCCTTTGACTTTTCCACTTCTCTGAATGTTGTGATGCAGGTCTCCAGCCAAATAATGTGTGTAAAAATGCATCTGTCAGGCAAACGTGTACATAAAAAGGCAAACACATTCGAGTAAAATAACATAAAAAAGACAAGCATTAGGGGAAATTGCATGCTAAAATGTGTATATGAAGCAAAATAAAATATTTGTATTAAAAGAATGTACACTAAAATACTGATTAATTTTCATGAGGGCTTTTTTTTTTTTTTAAATCTAACTGATGCAAAAATGTAGAGAACTGAATTAGAAACTGAAAGAAACCCAGTGGCAGCTGGTGGCTTCACGTTAGTGGGACAGTGGAGTCCACTCCGAGTTTTAGTCCCAACTTTCAAGAAGCTGTCCAAGGTGCTGAGCCTAACCCTAACCGTGGCAGCAGCTTGGACAGCTCCTTGAAAAGTTCGGACTAAAACCTAGAGCGGATTCCACTGACATGGAGCTCCCAGCAGCCACCACTGGAGAAGCCAGAATTTGCAGATTTGCCCATCCCTAATTGCTGTTGCTGTGGAAGATCAGCAGCTGTCACTCGCCTGAAATGAGCTGCTGCAAAGGGCTCAGGCTCACCTCTTGGCCGGAAGGCAATCAGCTCCTTGATGACACTCAGGACAATGTGGTTGGCCAACATCTGGATCTCGCAGGGGTCTGGGACGTGGGAGCAAGCCAGGAGTTCTAGGTCTTTATGCCTGTCGGGACTCTTGCTCTTGAAGATGTACTGCTTGCTCTCCCACTTGGAAAGCAAGCTACTCCCTTCCCGCGTGAGCAGGCAGCTTTCCTCCGTCGTCGTGTGGGTCCTTTCGCTGGAATCACTCAGCTTTTTCTCCCATTGGCTGAGCAAGCTGTGCACCCTTTGCCTCGATTCTGCAAACTCCGAGGAGCCTGATGCCCTCAGGCTGGAGCCCTCCTTCAGTGGGAAAAGATGCCTGCATTTCTCGTAGCAACTGGTCGGCACCAAGGGCTCATTCTCCAGCCCAAACTCACAGAGGAGAGTGTTGACGATGGCCTCGGCGGCGTGGCCAAGCTTCAGAGGGCAGATGGCAGAATAGCACATGTTCTCTGGGATAGCTAGTGGAGGGCCTCTTGCAGAGGGCTCATGGTGGTGGTGCTGGATGAGGCCTGCCTTTGTCCAGTGGCCTGTTCTGGCCAGGCTGGGAATGACTTCAGATTCTGCCGCTTTCCTAAACAGCTTGTCCAAAATGCTTCCCTCGGGAATAGAGCTTTGCCTGGGGAACCAGTCATCCTCCAGGAAATCCAGCCGGAATTTGTTTGGGACTCTGTCTTGTCTACGTCTTCCGGAAGGCCTCAGCCTGGGAGTTGACATGCAAGAGGGCATGCATTTGTACCTGTCTGGCCCAATGTGGGCGTCCCACTCAGAGTACTTAAAAACAGAAGGGAATTTAGATGAGATTTCTTCTTGCACTTCTGCCTCTTCCTCTGAATAGATCACCATCCCAGGTACATTGATCGGGGGGAAACTATCCCTCATGTCAATCCTTCTGATTTTCTTAGAAGTTGTTCTGACACCTGGTGACGCAACTAGATCCTGAGTGAGGGTTTTGTCGTTTACAAAGGCTCGCCCGGACATTTCTAGCTGCAGGTTTTCCACCATCAGTTCAGACGTAATCTCTGTCAGGCTCTCATTGCAGTGATCCAACATGACGCTGATGGTCTCGCTCAGCACGAGACTTTCTGATGAGCTACAAAACAGAGTGGCATCCTTCTGGGTGAGCTCCCTGTCCAGGGTGTGCTTGATAATTTCCAGAATGCTGCTGACGGCATTGTTGGCATACACACTGAGCTCAGAGTGGAGCATTTGCACCTGCTGGATTGCTGTCTCAATGCATTCTCGGGTGACAGCGCTGCTTAACTTGGAAAAGTCAAGGAGGTTGTGGGTCGACCCCAATATAGGCAACGTGCCTTTCCCTTTATCTTCCTGCAATTTATTTCTGAATGCTTCTACTGTGGTTTCTGCTACATTTCCCACCTGGGTCGAGAGGGAATCTAAAGAGCGCGTCAGCTGTGCAAAAGAGAGGCTCTCCAGTGGGAATTTCACTATTTCCAAAAAATTGCATTTGAAGTCCCGTCTAAAATGCCGCGCTACAAAGGTCTCCAACATGAGAACGACACACTCAACAGTTTCTTTAGCTATTTTGTCAATTGTGTCCATAGCACTTTTCAATGAAACGTTGTAAAAAGGAAATTCGGGCTGGGTAAATCGGTGTTTGAGGATCTTTGCGGATCCTTTAGGCGTCACTTTCCTTCTGGGGAAGCCATCCTTTTCTAAGGTAGAGGGAATGCTGCACATCAAGCATTTATGCACATTTTCAAACACACTTGCTACTATATCTCTTGCAGCTGAGCCAATCTCTGCCTGAGAATCGCTATGGAAAAGCACAGTACCCTCAGGCCTTTTAAAGCCACAGCAGAACAGTCTCTCACTGAGCTCGCCTGGAGTCTTCTTCAGGATGCAAACAGATGGCTCAAGATCTCGGGTTCTCATGAAAACCTCACTGACAATATTCTCTGCCACTTGCAGCATTTTCAGGGTTTCATTTATGTTTGCATCAGTCAGTGGCTGCTGTTCAAATATTTCTCTTAAAATGCCTTCCTTGGGAAGCACTTGCTTGAGGTAGGATGAAAAATCCTCATAAAAGATGCACTTGGGCTTCCCCCGGGTGTCCTTTGTTGTTGACTCAAACTGAAAGTACACCTGGCCATTGTCTGTTTTGTAACGCTTTCTGGCAGTATGTTTGTGAATGTGAGAATGCGGGTCATCGAAGTGCAGGTCTTGCACGATGGAATGAACCAGATCACTTGCTATGGATATCTGCTCTGACGATAAGGTGTTGACTCGTAAGATTGTCCGGTGGTAATCTTCAGTTCTGAATTCATCCATGATGGTTCCCAGCACTTTGCTGACCACATCCTTGGCATAAACCGTCAAGTCAGACTTGGACAAGCGCACTCTCATGAGTGAGGTTTCCGAGTCATCAGAGAAGGCTCTCGGCCTTCCTACCATGCTGTCACCGCCTTGTGCTTCGTGCTGAAAGCCCACGTGTGGCTTCCGTTTCTGTTGCGTAAATAATGGAAATATCTCTTCCAAATTGGATGCAGCAAAATGGGCAATTTTATTCAAAACGCTCTGGACCAATTCTTCTCCCAAGGACCGTGGTAGTGGCTGGACTTGAGACAGGGCCAAAGTCATTTTCTGGATGTCTGATTTCCCCACCAGGCAAGGCCCCTCCAGCAACGATGGGTCTTTATTGCTGCCTGAACTGTCCATTTCTGACTTTGATTCACCCGAGCTAAAGAGCGTGTCCACCACCACGGAATACATCTTGTTAAGGACGCTGTCCACTATGTTGCCAGCAACGCTTCCAGCATTTGCCTGAGAGACAGTCTCCATCAACCCGTTGTAAGCTGACGACTTTGACTCGGAACTGAGGAATACGGAATCTGTATGAAATGAGGGCAAGTGGCCCACTTCTCCCATAATCCTTTGAGTGACCTGGTTGAGAACATCTTCTACTCTGGCCAGCAGTGGGAAGCCTCCTCTCTGCCCTGGCTGTTGCTGCCTAAAAATCCTTCTCAGGACCCTTTTCTGAACCTCGTCTTCTGTTAAAGCTATTTGGACAGATAAAATCTTGAGGAGATCATTCATAATTTCATTAGCGGAGGCATTTTCTTCATACGGGAGAATGTTCTGGCAAGAGAGCATCTCCCGTTCCAGATCTGCCTGGATGACTTTCAGAAGGGTGCAAGTCAATTTTTCAGCACACAGCCTTAAATTGGACAGGGAGTCTTGAATGGCTACTTTTGCTCTATTGTGATGGCTGCTTGCCTTGGCCTCGGTGGCTCTCTGCTGAGCATCAAGGGCCAATTCAGCGTCCAGTTTCTCCTCAGCAAACTGCTCTAGCCTTTGGGAAATACTGTCAACTAAGTATTTTGCCATACCTTCAGGGGAAAACTCCCTTAAATCTGAGAGCTGTTTGGGGCCAAATTCGCCTGTTTTTTTGCCTTTTGACAAGCCTGGGACTTGATGCCGACCCATTTTGAAATCCTGAAAATGGCTCTTGGGCCCTGCTTTGCCTGCATGACCTGTCAGCTGTGCAAGAGGCTCAACTGTCCTCTGAATGAGATTGTAGAGGAGGGATTGAAGCCGGTCTGAGAGGGCTCCCCTTGTGTTCAGTACAGCTGCAAGACCAGAACTCAAATCTTCAAGCATGATATCCACCAAGTCATTGGAAACCAGAGAAACGTCAGACTTGGCCACAGATGGTCTGGAATTGTTTGTCTTGGTGGGGTCAGCTCCTGGCTTAGAGGCCCCAGATGTATGCATTTTCTCTGTCCCAGAGTGCGAAGGTGAAGAGCTGCCCACATCTAACATTATGGTCTGGTAGATTTCATTTAAAAACGATTCAACCGTGTTCTGGATTTGGACTTGAAGATCTCTTTTGTAGGCAGGGTTTTTCCTGAAAAGTTTCTCCAGAACACTTTCTTGCCGTTTTAAGGAGCACTGCGCTTCTTGAGGTGCAAAGACAGTTAAAACCATGCTGACAATCTGACTTGCGGCGATGCTTTCAGAGAATATAACAGGGAGAGCGGAAATCTTCTCCACTTCCCTATCCAGCCCGTGCTTTAGGCTTTTCAACATCATCTTGGCCACTTCTTGTGCATATGATTTAAGGCTTGAATAAGACAATGGCAGCACCTGTTCAGCCTTCTCCTTTTCGCATAAAACAGAATTGTTGTAGGTGTTAAAAATGTCTTCTAAGTAGCTGGGCAGATCACCCTGTTGATTAGCTAGTATCCGCCTGAGTTCCTGCTGGATGGCAGAGGAAAAGTCTGAACTGATTGACATTTTTAGGTTTTGCACGTCCGAACAAAGCTGAGACTCCACTTTGGATGTGACAAATGTTTCCAGTTTAGCGATAAAAGTTTGCACGAGGTCATTAGCCAAGTCTGGTTTTGATGGGAAGTTATGTCCAGGCTGATTGGTCTTGGTTGGATCTTCTGTGGCGCTTGCAGTGGTATGTGTTTCCTCTTGCACCGCTTTTGGCTGAAAAGGCATCTCTGGGTCTCTGAAATGGACCATCGGTAGAACTTTGCTGGCTTCTCCAGGTACATTCAGAGGGAAGATATCAGTGATAATCAAACTAGAGTGCCGGCTTCTGATGCCCTGGGCCTCAGTTTGAGTGGCGCATGAAATCTTCTGGAATGCAGTCTTCACCAGATCGCTGGCAAAAGCATTGACATCCGAATCAGGGATTGGAGCCTGATTGCTGGGCCTGGCATGCCCTTTGGAGGCTAGCTGCTCCTCTGGCTGGTGCCGGTTGATGCCCACATGGGCCAGCGATGGAGGAGGAGGACCAGGAGGCCAAATTGGTTGCTCAGCCCAAATATGCTCAAACATTTCATTTAAGAGATTCCGCACCGTTTGGATGATTGGACACTGTTCTTCCCCCTTGAAGTCTTCTTCCATTTTTTTCAAGGCTTGCTCTAATGTGCACTCTTCAGCAGTCAGCCATTGCCCCGTCTCTGGCGTTGGGTTAACAGGAAAGGTTGTTTTCTGCTGAGCTCCAAGAGAAGAGAAAATAGCATCGTGCACAAAATTTTCCATATAGTTTTCTGTCTCTTTTGAATCATCCCTGCAGTCTTTATCCAGGAACTCCTGTTCGTCTTGGAGGGCTGATTTTGGGCTGGGCCTGCTCCGTTGTCGGGATTCCACACCAAAACTTTCGTATCTAACTTTATCAGGAGCCTCTTCTGTCACCAACACTTTCCTCTCCTTGTTGAGTGATGATAAAGTTCCATCACGTTCCCTTTTCTCTTTTTCCTTGGCTTCAGCTTCAGAATAAATTACCATGCCAGGGACGTTAACAGGAGGAAACGGTTTTCTCAGCTTTTTCTCAGCGGTGAAGAGAGTGGTGGTCATCACCGTTGTCGTAGCTGTTGCCTCAGGTGCAGCAGAGGCTTCGAGGCTCAGAAGCCCTCCTTGCATTTTGGGGCTGGCTCCTGATTTTGCTGATGGAGAAATAATACCCTGGAGTTTTTCTGTACTTAAGTCATTGAACACGTCGTTGATGAGCTGAAGGAGTATTGAGCTCTCCCTCGATGGGACTGCTCCTTCCGGGCTCATCTGCCTCTGGATGAAGTTTAAGATGCTGCCAATCATCTCTTCCACATATTGGAGGATGTTTGTCTCCGAGGAAGCAACCGTTTTGGAAACGATCTTGCGGATTGTGTCTTTCACAATTGCATTTGCTGCCTCGGATTCTACGGTATGCGGTGGAATTGTTGCGTAAAGCTGCTCGAGAGGAATGCCGATGGCTTTTATTTTTGCGTACAGTTCAAACTGGGACACTTTTGTCTGGCTCAAAGTCACAAACACCTTCAGTTTCTCGTTGATGATCTGAACGATCTCCTCAGCAATCCCATACGTCGACTCAAGGGACAGGGACACCCGAGTCCACCAGAAGGCCGGGTCTGGCACAGAACACTTTGCAGCCGCAATGGTGCACATCGCTTTGCACTCTGCCATGAAGTCATCCCTGGAGACCGTCTCAAAATATTTCTTCTGTGCGGTAGACTGCAGCTTGCCCAGGACACTGTCAACAATGTCGCTGGCCACAAAGCTGGCGATCCTGGAGACTGTCCCCGGGACAGGCTGGCCTGTGGCTTGATTACCCAAAAGGCTCTCTGAGATGGATTCCAAAAGGCCCTCCATGGAGATGGAGAGGGAGCAAGATATGCCACCCAGGCCTATGAGTATCCTTTTGAAAACATCGTCGAGGATAATGGCAGTCATTCTGCTGAGGGGAAGCTTCAGGTCAGCGAAAATGCTCTTGAGGTCCTTTGAGCAGACGGTCTCTCTCCGGTCTATGGAGCCACGCGGGGGCTTGTGCTCCCCTCCAGCAAAGGGGATGCCTTCTGTGTCGGTGGTGGTGGTGGCGGTGGTGGTGGCAGCGGCAGTGGTGGTGGTGGCAGCATCTGCTTTGCCGAAGTGACCTTTTGGAAGCATGTGCTTGCGCTTGCCATGATACAAAGCAGCCAGCTTCTCGGGGGCATCAACAGTTCCCCTTTGCACCTGGGTGATTTGGCTGTCCGATTTGGAGCTCCTCATGCTTGCCGTGGTGGATAGAAAACCGCTGTGCTTGGACGGGGACAAAAATACAGCCGTTTTCCCTCTCTTAAACTTCCCTTTGAAGAGGTCGCTGTCCAGAGACATGTGGGTGCTCTTGGTAAAGGAGGTGTAGGAAGACTTAGAGGACAGCAAAGAAGCAGGCTTCCTGCTCGTGGCCTGGAACTCACTTGGAGAGCTGGTGGTCGGCTTTATGCTGGTGTCCGTGAAGCTGACCTTCCTGGTGGATGCGGTCGGGAGGCTCCCGTAGGCTTCATAGAGGTCTTCGTTGCAGGTGCTGCAGCTGCTGGAGTTGTCTGAGGACATCACAGACTCCTCGGAGATTGTGTACACTCTGGTCCTCACCCGCTCTTCAAACTTGGTAAGGGCAGGGTAGAGGATGCTGGTGACTGCGGACACTACCCAGGTCATGGTGTTTTGGATGATGCTGTTCAGCTCAGAAGCTGAGACCTATTGCGGAAATGGGAGGAGGGGAAAGGGGGTGTTAACCTTTCAAAACTGCAATGATTTCGACCCGTTTTTGAATGACTGTTCCTGAGATCAAAGAGCAGGTTTTCGTTTATGTTTAGATACAGCTGGACGCCATTTTGAATCAAGATGGCAGACAGAACCTTTCCCAGCGGCACTGGGTTTAACCACTGATTTCAAAGCTGCACTGTTTTTTTTGGTTTCTTAGAACTCCTGAGCTATGCCAGGTTTGAGGCTGCTAGTAAATAAATGAAAAGATCCCTTTCATAATTGTATCGCCGTGTGTATTTTATTGTAAGCTGCTTTGCGAGACAATCTTGGCTGAAAAGCAGGGAATAAATAATAATCAATAACTATAGCAGCTTTCTTTGAGTGTGGGAGGGATTTCAATTAGGGAAACAGATCTCCTACTTCCCATCAGGTCCATCGCATCTTAAAGGATCACTCTCAGTGCGTGGGGCTGAAGCTGGGTGAGTTTGAGTTCCCCCGCCTCAAGGCTCAGCTCAACTACCTTCAAATGTATTAATATAATTCATGGAATGGCCTACTTTTCCTTTTAGGCTGTCCCGAATCGCCGACTGATCTCTGGAAACAAGAGAGAGAGAGAAAGAAGTCAGTTACAATGTTGGAGCAAACTTGTGTTTCCATGTGCCTAGGATTGGGACCCCTGCAAAGCTTTGAGGGCCG
Organism: Rhineura floridana; assembly: GCF_030035675.1. Classification (NCBI taxonomy): domain Eukaryota; kingdom Metazoa; phylum Chordata; class Lepidosauria; order Squamata; family Rhineuridae; genus Rhineura; species Rhineura floridana. The sequence continues at coordinate 668,313 of NC_084500.1, read as the reverse complement.
ATCCAGCCAACTCATGCATCGGCAAGCAACCGACTTCAGGCCAGAATGACGGGGAAGGCTCCGTTGTGTTGAGGGGTGGAGTGGAAAGGGAAGACAACAGGGTGAAGCTCTGGGACTTTTTTCAGAGCAGAAGCCATCATTTGCCAGAGCCCCAGGGTGATAGCTCTGGGGAGTGAATGAGGCGACGGAGGCTTTCAGGTTTACTTGTGACAGATTAGCACAGAGAAAGCAGAAAACAAGGTGAATAATCTAGTAGAGGCTAGACACTTCTCTCCTTGTATTGGATGGGGTCCCTACTTCACACTAGTAGTTTGAATGATCACACTTCCGTGAAAGATGGTTTGCATTTCTGATTAAAAACTAAAGCTTGCATTCCACTTCGCTGAAGACCTTTTGTTAAAGCTTGATGCCTTTCACACATTGAGCCTATGCAGTCAGAAGTAAACACCACTGCATCAGCCTGATGTTATAATATTTAAAATAACGAGCTCAAGCTTGTTTGCCATCCCAGTGCCTTTGCCCTCATTGGTCTCAACATTGGAAGGCGGGAACAGGCTGACTCCTTAGAGCGCGATTGGGTAGAATCCTCCTGGCATGCTCTACTTTATATCTTTGTTGGGTTTTTGTTTTTTTGCGAAGCTGCACATTTGGGGAATGGGCGCTGAACATCCATGGGGGGGCAGGCTGCCATGGACTCTCCTGTCAAGGACTGCTAGTCCTCAAACCCTAGGGCCAGAGTCCTTGTGGGTGTCGTAGGTACCAAAATATAACCAGGGTAAACCAACCCTGCAAAGTAGAATGCTGCATCCACTTCATCACACTCCAGCCTGGATCAGGAGAATCCCAAGCTATGTACTGGTTGTCCTTTGGGATTCAGTGGAACAAGAGCTAAAAGCCAGGCTCAGCCAATTGGCCAGACTCTGGATTTAGTACCAACATCGCATCCAGGAAAACCACACCAGTTTATTACAGGTTGGTTTATTACCAATTGTTGTAAAATAGCAGGGTAAAAGGAGAACCCATATACAGTACCAGTGAGAAACATAAAGATAAAAAGACATTTAGAGAACTACAGAACAAGACTCTAGAGCAGGTATAGCCAACGTGGTGCCCTCCAGATGAGCCATGCCAGCTCTGATGGGAGTTGCATCCCAACAATATCCGGAAGGCTCCACGTTGTCAACTCCCCCTCCAAAGCATGGCAGAATTGTGCAGATTCCACATGTGCTTTGTTCTGATTCTCTTTCGGCACTTACGAATTTGAAAGCAGGTGCTGAAGGTACGCTGAGTAAGAGGACTCCGAGTCCTCGTTGTCCTGCGACGTTGAGGCCATGTTCTCTGGAAGAGGAGGAGGGACACTGACGTGAGCACCACCTCAGGGATGTAGCGACAGTCCAAGCTAGCGAGGGCAGTGCGAGGGGGGACCCCACAGATGACAAGAAAACCTCCTTTAGTCCACTCTTTGTGCCCTGCCCAGGGCTTGTTTTGTGAAATGAAAAACTGATTGATTGATTATTAGATTTTTATCCCGCCCTTCCTCCCAGCACGAGCCTAGGGCGGCAAACAAAAGCACTAAAAACACATTAAAACGCCATAAACACAGACTTTAAAATACATTAAAACAAAACATCTTTAAAAACATTTTTTAAAAGCTTTCAAGACATCTTTTTTTAAAAAAAGATTAAAGACGTTTTTTCTTTAAAAAGTTTTAAAAACATATTAAAGTGTTAAGATGTGAAGTTAGATGTCTCTCCCCCCCTTCCCACCACCCCCTGCCCCCCCAACCTCAAGGGAGGTATTAATTAACACTTGGTGGTGAGGAAAAGGCACTCATAACACGCCCAGATGCTTTCTCTTATCATCTTCACAGATTCGGGTCGGTACACACCATGCCTGATTGATGGGCCGTTTGCCAAATCCATTTCTCACGTCTCAGATTTTAAGCAGACCCTTTTTGCCCTGCAGGAAGGTTCAGGAGCGGAAATCAGACTCAGGTTAGTGTGTGGGGGGGTGTTGTTTGTTCTACTGAGTAGACATGCACTGTTACTTTATGAAGTTTGGAAGGACAGTGGGAATTAATGCCAATACTGCAGTGTTGCAGTGTAGTACTCTCTGTGTCTACTCAGAAGTAAGCCCTACTGGGATTGTTGGGACTTACCCCCAGGTAAGTGAGTAGGTTAGCAGTCACTTGCTCAATAATTTGCTTTAATAATGTTATTTGTTATCTAATTTTGAGAACTGTTATTTAATTTTGAGAATTGTATTTTATTGAGGTATTATGTTCTATTGATGTATTGTTATGTTCATTTTCTTTTGTAAGCCACCTTGAGGGCCTTTTGGCAAGAAGGCAGGGTATAAATTTAATAAATAAATAAAAATAAATACGTGAAGCACAAGGTGCCCAGGATCCTAAATGGCCACACCTGCTATCAGGTTTCATGGCGGCAGCTGCAAAAGCCCAGAAATCACCTGACTTGCCCACGTGGCTGTACAGGCCATGATCCAGGGTTTGGCCGTACCTATTTTAGTCTTGTCAACTCTTCTCTTCTTACTTGAGCTCCTCTCTTTTGATTGTGTTTCCGGCTCATTCTGGGAAAACTAAAAAAAAAGGATGAGGGGGAAGGATGTTGACATCTGCTGGAGTTGGCTGCAACTTTCCCAGATGGATTTTAAACCACCCCAAAGTTCAATAAACGCTGCTGCATTTGCAGGCTGTCTGCAGCCTGTCCAGACCTTGTCATGTTCCCTGTGTCTAGGTCCTGAGGAGGTTGCCCCATTCAGTGGGGAGCCCTCTGTGTCCCTTTCTATATCACTTTGACCTGAGGAGGTGGCTCTCCCACCATCCACAATCCCTAATACCCCTGTAGCTTCTCCTGCTCCACAGCCACACAGGGGTGTGTGAGTGTAAAACCAGCTATGGGCCCCTTTAAGGATTGCAGGCAGCTCTTCCAGAGGGGTGGACCCACTGGAAGGGAAGGTCTTGCCAGCCTTCTTGAGCCTTCAGATGACCTTAGTCCTTAGCTGAGACAACATCTTCCCTAGCTCATCGAGCAGGGCTCATTCAGAGCTGTCCAAGATTCTGACCTGACCTGATCTGCCTTCCCTTGCCTTTGTACCACTCCTGCCCCAAAAGCCGCAGCAGAACAAGTGCCCCAACCCTGATGGCAACTCTTCAGCCCTTCCAAGCCTGACACTACTTCCATTGCTCAGCTTTTAACTTCCTGCTGTTGAGTATCCCAACAGCTTACCATCAAGGTTGCTCGCTTCTTCTGCTTCCCTTTGCCAGAGCCCTCACTAACAGCATGTTGGGAGACGGCTGAAGACGCTGTCGCTTTGGCGGAAGGCTTCAGTGGAGTTTGATGTGACAGAGTCGCTCCTAGAATGAAAGGGAGAGAAATACTTTGCTTGTATAACATAGAAATCTGGAAAAGCTTGACTCTGCCCCCTGGCCACCCACTTGTTCCACTGGCACCATGCCATGAATGATGGGATTGTGTGACTCGTTTCAGTTTTTCATTTGAGTTCTGCCGTTGCAGCACCAGGGACCTTGAGCAGCTTCATGCAATGGAGGCTTGCTGCAATTAGATTGCCCTTAGCACTGCTGAAGCACAGCTTTTCTGCTATTAACTGGGAAGTGGAATCAAAATGAAGATAGCACCCATCCCTCTACTATAGCACTATATTATCCAACACTGCCTCTCTCCTTACCTAAGATCCATCTATCATGTTTACTAGAAAGTAAGCCTTGCTCAGCAAAGGTCCTCTGCAATGTTAATTAAATGATTCCTGTTTGCAGATCTTGATGGTTTTGTTGCTTCCTGTTCCACACAGCTGGAAGATCAGTGATGAACACAGCCTGTGGATTGCACCTTATCATTCAGCTCCTGCCCCCTGCAGAGAATGTTCATTTCTATGCCCCTCTCATCGTGTTCCCTTTTTTAATTGCATACTAGTGCTATTTAAAAAGAAAACAAAAAAGAATGGAAAGAAACCAGTAATTTAAAGCCACCCACATTGTGGGGCAGAAGCTGAATTTGAAGGGGCTGTTCACAGGCTGCAGAGCACTCGTCAGGTGCTCTGTATGTGAAACAGTAACAGAAATGAACGTTCTTTGCAAGGGCAGGAACTGAATGATAAGGGGCAATTCACAGGCTGTGTTCATCACTGATCTTCCAGCTGTGCTGAACAGGAAGCAACAAAATAATCAAACAGGAACCATTTAATTAACATTGCAGAGGAGCTCTGCTGAACAAAACTTACTTTTTAGTAAGTTGCACTGTATGAGTTGGGGGCTGACTGTCTGAAGCAGGACGCCTTCCATACAAGGGGAGGCTCCCCGGGTATTTTACAACCCTGGAAAAGATAAAATTTTGCAAACAAACAGAGATCCTTTGAGACTTTTTCTCCCCCATTTTGTTTATTTCAGGTCAAGTTCCAGTTCTGTCTCTCCATCAAGCCTTTCAACTTACCATCTGAGGACGTGAAAGGGACTTTGCTGGCGCCACTGCTTGCTCCCTGTTTGCTGCTGCTGCCACTGGAATCGTAGCCACCAGCTGGTTTACCGCTATTGCTGCAGCATCCACCTGAGCCACAACAGACAGGCTTGCCGTTGTTACTGCAGCATCCTCCTGAACCACAGCAGGATCCTTTGCTGCCACACCCGGCTGATCCGCAACAGTATCCTTTGCTGCCACACCCGGCTGATCCACAACAGGATCTTTTGCTCCCGCACCCGGCTGATCCGCAACAGGGTCCTTTGCTGCCACACCCGGCTGATCCGCAACAGGATCCTTTGCTGCCACACCCGGCTGATCCGCAACAGGACCCTTTGCTCCCGCACCCGGCTGATCCACAACAGGATCCTTTGCTTCCACATCCGGCTGATCCACAACAAGAAGTCTTGCTTCCGCACCCGGCTGATCCACAGGTGGACATTCCACCCTCGTTACTGATGCATCCACCAGAGGCAGAAGGGACAACATTTGTGCTCCCTGCTATGCTGGAGGCAGCCTCTGTCACTGGGTTGGTGTTGTCAGCGGCACTGCTGGCCATTGACGTAATGTCTTTGGTAGAGGTGAAGGACGTTTTGCTGCTGTCGCCTTGAGGAACAGCAGACTTGCCTGCTGCGGAGGACAAAAGGGGACATCTAAGCATGGAGAGCTTAATTAATTGATTGATTAATTAACAACAACAACAATAATTTGTTTGTTTATTATTTGATTTATATCCTGCACTTCCTCCCAGTAGGAGCCCAGGGCAGCAAACAAAAGCACTAAAAACACTTTAAAACATCATAAAAACAGACTTTAGAATATATACAAAACATCTTTAAAAACATTTTTTAAAGGTTTAAAAACATCTTTTTTTAAAAAAGGTATAAAAACATCTATTTTTTTTTAAGTTGTCAAACATGTTAAAAAGCAATCCCAACACAGACACAGACTAGGATAAGGTCTTAAAAGGCTTGTTGAAAGAGGAAGGTCTTCAGTCGGTGTCAAAAAGATAACAGAGATGGTGATTTTTCAGGAGCGGTTGGATCATCACCGCTTTCAGGGTGGCTGGAACTAGTCCCTCCCACAACAATGTATTGGCCACACCCTGGATCCACTCAGTCAACCCCCCTTGGCAAGCTTTAATAAGCCAAGAAGGGCAAGGGTCGAGAGGATACGTTGCTGGCCGCATCATCGCAAGCACCTTGTCTACCTCATCAGGTCGCATCAACTGAAACCATTCCCAAGATGTTGCAGCAGACGTTGCACTGGACACCTCATTGGGGACTACAGTAGATGCGGATGGGGCACCAAGACTGCTATGGAGACGAGCAACTTTACCCTCAAAGTGCCTTGCAAACAATTCACAGTGGGCCTCCGAAGGGTCTAAAATCCATTTCCTGGAGTTGATATCATAATGCCGTTGTATAAATCTAAGGTGCGGCCGCATTTGGAATACTGTGTACAGTTCTGGTCGCCTCATCTCAAAAAGGATATTATAGAGTTGGAAAAGGTTCAGAAGAGGGCAACCAGAATGATCAAGGGGATGGAGCGACTCCCTTATGAGGAAAGGTTGCAGCATTTGGGGCTTTTTAGTTTAGAGAAAAGGCGGGTCAGAGGAGACATGATAGAAATGTATAAAATTATGCATGGCATTGAGAAAGTGGATAGAGAAAAGTTCTTCTCCCTCTCTCATAATACTAGAACTCGTGGACATTCAAAGAAGCTGAATGTTGGAAGATTCAGGACAGACAAAAGGAAGTACTTCTTTACTCAGCGCATAGTTAAACTATGGAATTTGCTCCCACAAGATGCAGTAATGGCCACCAGCTTGGACGGCTTTAAAAGAAGATTAGACAAATTCATGGAGGACAGGGCTATCAATGGCTACTAGCCATAATGGCTGTGCTCTGCCAGCCTAGTCAGAGGCAGCATGCTTCTGAAAACCAGTTGCCGGAAGCCTCAGGAGGGGAGAGTGTTCTTGCACTCGGGTCCTGGTTGCGGGCTTCCCCCAGGCACCTGGTTGGCCACTGTGAGAACAGGATGCTGGACTAGATGGGCCACTGGCCTGATCCAGCAGGCTCTTCTTATGTTCTTATGTTCTTATGATGTCACAGACTCCTGACAATATGGAAAAGCTCCACCGGATGGCTACTTGAGGATGCGATGGAGGCAGAGAAGTGGACCTTCTTTGCTGCCCTCACCACCACACAGTAGGCACAGTTATGATGTTTTGCTTGTGCCCGATCACAGCATATCTTGCACTCTAGCCATCTTCCAGCCAGTTTCATTGCCCTAAGCTCACTGGTGTACCAAGGTGCAAACCGGGCTCCACAATGCCAGAGAGTGCACTCGGGGGCAACTGTGTCAACAGCCTGACATGTCTCGCTGTTCCACAGTATGATAAGGGCTTCAACAGGGTCACCTGCTCTATCTACTGCGAACTCCCCCAGGGCATTCAGGAATCCTGTGGACTGTCTTAATCTGCCCACCACCCCTGCAGGGGAGGATTGAAGCCATAAGTCTAAACTTCACCAAGAAGTGGTCTGACCATGACAATGGGGTGACATCACCCATGCTCTTCCTTACTTAGACTCTTCCTAAATACCTGATATGGATCCAACAAGAGCCCACCAACAAAACCTACCTGAACCAGTTTTCCCAGAACCTACCTGTGCCAGTTATGATGGTGGTGGCTTATTTATAAAGGTCTGGAGAAGAAAATATCAAGAAATTGCAGAGGCCTAAAACGTTGCTGGCAGATGTAACAGTGACAGAAAGACGACACACGAGTAAGGAGGTAAATGGAAAGGGCGGAGGGAGGGGAAGAAGGCCGGGAGATGTTCAGCCAGGGAGAGCCGCCATGGCGGGTGTCTGTGTTGCTGGTATTTTACAAGGGATGTGTGTGTTCGAAAGCAAGACTAGAGTTGGGTGTCTTGTAGAAGGGACCGGGAACTTTTCGGGGAAGGGCTGTAACAGCTCCTCCTTTGCATGCCGTAGTCTCTGGGCTCTGTCCCCAATGGCCTCTCCAGGCAGGGCTGGGAAGGTCCTGTCTGAAACCCTGGAAGCTGCTGCCAGTCAGTGTCAACAGTAGTAAGCTAGATGGACCCCAGTGGTCTGACTCCCTACCAGGCAACTCCCTATGGTCCTACGACCAGGAACAAGACATAACAAGCTGTGTTTGGGGAGTTGTCAGCCTATGGAGAGAGGCAGTTCAAATTCAGGAGGATAATTTTTACGTTATTCTAGGTCAGCGTTGGGCAAGTGGTAGCCACAGGGCAGATCCTCCAGCCACATCAGCAATTTGCCTAGCTCCTTTCAGCACAGCTTAAATTATGAGTTTATGGATTTGATTTATTAGCTGCCTAATGCAAAAGTAATCTCTCTGGGTAAGTTCCAAACAGAATAAAATGACAGAGTTAAGAACATAGCAATCCTCAGTACACCACCAACACAGACACACACACACACACACACACACACACACTGCAACCAGGCACACGCCACAACCTGAATGCTTCTCCAAAGCCTAATTTCAGCAGGGGAGGAGATCCTATGAGCACCAGAAAAACCTTTTGTGGGTGCATCTGTGCCCATAGATGCCACGCTGGTGACCCTTAAATTAACCAGTCCAAGAATATCTCAGCTCTTGAAACACCCAGCCCCCAAAATAAAATAAAATATTCTCTATGTCTCAACAAGAGATGCAGACATTTCTGCAGTCCACCATCCCCTGCTCACCTTGAGGAACAACACTGGCCCCCTCTTACCTGTCTCTGAATCACAGCTTGCTTTTTTCTGCAGGTTTTTCTCACTGATAACTGTTTCTTGCTATAAAATAAAAATGGTGAGAAAGTAAGCCCTTTAACTCACTCATTTGGCTTCGAAGTAGATTGCCGTCAGCCCCAAATCTCCCTCTGGGAACACAAAAAGAGCCCTGCTGGGTCAGTCCAAAGATCCCTCTGGCCCAGTCCTCTCTGTTTCCCATGGGGGGCCCAGCTAGATGGCTCCAGGGAGCCCAAAAGGAGGGAGCATCTCTCCCACTGTTTGTTTGTTTGTTTTGCAAGATGCATATACTGCTCAATATGCAGCTTGTTGTTCCCCAGCAACTGGTAATTCAGAGGTATTCTGGAGGGAGAACATGGCCACCATGACTAGTAACCACTGATGCCTTATCCTCCATTAATTTCCCCAATCATCTGCATCTTGTGGCAGGAAGTTCCGTAGGTTAACTATACGCTGCACAAAGAGCCATTGACAGGCTCCTCCTCCATCTCCCCCTCCGTGAATTTGTCCCATCCCCATTTAAAGGCACATAAATCAGTTACTACCATCGCATCTTTTGGCAGTGAGTTCCACACACTGATTATGTATTGTATGAAAAAGTCCTGAATCTCCTGCCCCTGAATTTTGTCGGGTGGCCCCTCCGAGGGCCCAAGGCTGGCGTTGCTTTTCCCAGAGAGTCTTCTAAGGCAGCTTATGGGAGGGGCACTCACCCCACTTACACCTCCACTAAGCACGTTCAGGGGGCTTCTGCAATGCCTCAAAACCCTGCAAAGCCTATTTGACCAGAGCCACGGATGGAAAAAAGAAATCTTGAGGGTATTGCTGCAGGAAGTGAAGCACCTCTCACAAAGACTCTTCAAGCTCTCTTAAAAACGACCACCTAGCTGCAGCATCAAACAGCAAAGCACTTTGAGGGGATGTCAAAAAGGCATTAGATGCCCCCCCTTCACCTCTGACCTGCCTCCTGGGCACTTCCAGTGGGGGACCATGTGCAAGGGTTTCCTAGCAAGTGAGGCCCCTTGTTCGCAAGGGGGGGCTGTGCCATTTGAGTTTTGCACCTAATATATCAGCCCCTCGGGTCCTCTATCGGGGTTTCCAGATTGTGGTTCGTGAGCATCATTCAGGTGGTCCGTGGTGTCTCTGCATCAAAATATTCTTCTTGGTTTTTCATGGCCTCTTTTATTGCCTCTTTTATTTCTGATATTGGAATTTATGGCATTAACAATTTTAACTCTATGGAATGCAACAAGATACAAAATGTAAAAAATGAAAGGCACAAATAAAAAAAGACCATGGAAATCACGCAGCACCTGGAACGGTGCATTGAAATGGCTGCAACAGGCAGAAGCATCATCCAGGGGTCCACCAAGACCATTGGCAGTTTCCAAGTGGTCCAAAACACTTGGGAACCACCACCCTGCTCAGTGGTTCAGACAACAAGGCACCCATCCCTTCTAGAGAGGGCTGCTGCTTGGCACATCTCAGCCACCGACCTGCCTCTCATCTGAGGCCTCTCTCACCTCCAGGGATGGGATGGACTTGCTTGGGGCCAGCTCGACGTTGGGCAAGGGTGACAGGCTCACCACTGACTGTTTCGTACTGCTCTTCCCTTTGGAAATGGACAGCTGGCTTGCAGGCTGGGTCATGCTGGCTCCTGAGGCTGGTGGGGAGGTTGGAGGGGAAAGTAATGCACGTTACTCCCATCGTGACGCGCCCAATTCACCTCTCTCAGCCCACCCGGTCCTATGAACTGAATGCAAGACTGGAAAAATGAGAAGCTAAGAAAAAAGGCAAGGGACAGTTTTGTGCATCCCTAGTCCTCACCAAGGAGACCCCCCCTGTGTTTTTAGGTTTCTGAATGTGCTCTGAGTACATGTCCGTATAGAAAGGGAGACAAATAAAAGGAATATGTAATGAGTGATGGGCACTGGCTCCCACTGGATATAAGACCAGGATCCTTTGGAGCACAGAACTGCCGACATCTTCACACTCCCCACCTCTCACTTAGAAATGCATTCACATGCGCATCCACGCAATTGGCCTGTGCTGAAAGGCAACCCTTTCCGACCCTCCGTGTTGTCCAACCCAGCCTTGGCTTGGCTTCCCAGCCCCTTTTCCTACACCACAAAAAGCAAACTGTACCTTTTTGAAGCTCTAAGCCTTTCTGGCCGAGGAAGCTGGTGGACTTTTTCTCCATCTCTGTGTACTTGCTGGCATCCTCAGTGCTTTTCTTGGGCAAAGAGGAGTCTTTAATAATAAACATGAATTGGTCAGCTTCTAAACTAGCCAGTGCCAGGTGTGTGCAGCAGAGCAGAAAAGCCTCCGAATCTGGCATTTAGTCTCTGAATTCAGCATCTGGAAAATGCTGTTTGTTTGTTTATTACGCTGCTTCGTATTTCAACAGAAATCTCTCAGCGATTTACAAATGCCAACAAAAAACAATCAATATAAGAAGTGCAATTCAAACTCTACACGCAAAACCAAACAATCCCACTTCTGCCACTGATAATAGTAGTTCCACATTTTAAGTAACAAGATTAAATAAATACCTCCAAAAATGTACATAAGCAAAACAACTAAGGACCACAAAAACAAATCATACTGAAAACATCAAAATATATCAAGATATATCAAAATGCAACATAATTATCAGATGGTACAAAAATGTCATCCATACTACCAAAAAAAATCATAATACCACAATCTCATCTTTGAGGGGGGCTAAGAGGGGCTTTTAGTATGCCTAGGAAATGCTTGGTGGGATCTCTGAAACCAAACCAGAGCGGATGCACAGTGAACAGCAGACAGAAAGTAGAGACACACTCCCTGCACTGCCAGTTCCGGTGCATCTCCACCTCTCTCTTCTGAAAACGGGGGCACACAATGCTAGTCAAACTCCCCCCCTCATTTTGCTGTAAAACCTGGTGGGAGCAGCTTGAGTGCATTTTTAAAAAAAATATCTGCAAAGAGATGTTGCAGCTGATTGGCAAATCAACCCGTTCCCCTTCCAGGTGTGGCCAATGGGAACGCTTTGCTCTGAAGAGTACTGTGTTCACAGCCATAGTCTAACTTCCGCGTACGGTTTGTGCAAGCAAATCAGGATGAGGGCTCAATATACAGGCCATCCCCATAAAGAGGATGGCGTGAAAGCATCCCAGGAGAGAGAGGAGGCAGGGGAGGGAGCAGCAGGAGGCCATTCCACCCAAGCAGAACCTGCCCGCATACCTTGTTTTTTAGCCGGGGGCGCCTGGTCTTCAAGGGTTATTGTGGGGGGCAGGAGGCCTTCCTTCTGGAAGCGCTCCTGCAGCTTCTTCAGGTGGTAGGCCATCTTCTTCTCCAGCATGACTTGTTTCTGCAGGATTCAAAGGGCAGAGCCTCACCATCATGTCGGAATCAGTTCTGGACTTGATCCAGGCAGAGGCGCTGAGAGCCCCAAACTGGTAAAGGCCCTTTCGTTGTGCGCCCTGGAGGCTCAGAGGCAGTGTGGGAGAATTCTTTGCCTGCATGCCCCACCTCTTTTCAGGGTTAGGGGGCTCATTAAGAATGTCCTGCTGGAGCAACCTCCCCTGCTCCCGCCACCGCCAAAAAATAGCGATAAAACCCTGCAGCAAGTACTGGGCACAAGTCACAACTCAGTTCCTTTGCAATTGCCCAATTGACTTTTGGTGGATTTGCACCCGTGAGCTGTGCTGTCTGTCTGTTTTGCTGTGATGAATAGCTAATGATCCTGGTCACAACAAAATTGCTCAGTTTTGCTACACAAGAAGGAAAGACAGACAGAAAGGAAACTAGTAGTAAACCTCTCACCTTAGAAGGAACAGGAACTGACTGATTACTGGGCAGTTAAGGGACGATTCTGCACTCCACACTCAACAGGAAGGAGCGTAAGAACAAACAAAGAGCCCTTCAGCAGCTGGCTCAGGCCAAAGGGGTCCACCTAGTCCAGCCTCCTGTCCTCACAGTGGCCAGCCAGAAGCCTCCTCTGGGAAGCCTGAACAGGAGCGGAGCGCAAGAGCACTCTCCCGTCCTGCATTTTCCCACAACTGGACCTCCTTTGACTGTGGAGGCAGAACATAGCCACCCAGGCTAGTAGCCACCACTAGCTCCTCCATGAATTTGTCTCATCCTCTTGGAAAGCCATCCAAGTACAAGGAAACTTTTAGTTAACTTTGGAGGGGGCCTTTCCTGAATAACAGTTATTGCTGAGTAAATGTGATGGAAGGGCCTCTGCCAAGGTGACAAGCCCTTCTTGATAACAGAGCACTACATCCAGTGCCATGTTTTAATGTTCCTTCCAGCTAATTGTGGCAACGCAGCTCTGAAGGGCCCTGCAACGGATCTGTGCCATGGGATGTGCCTGGCGTGTTTTCAGGGCCTCGCAACACCCCTGACCCCGCAGCAGCTTGAGCTGGGCTGGACTGGGCCGCTGTGCCCCTGTCCGTGGTGCTGGTGCTGTGCGGCTGAGTCACCACCTTGAGCGGCTGGCCCAGCAAGACCCCTTGGGCCTCCCCACCCCTGGGAGAGGCAGCTGCCTCTCCCCACCACTCTTCCATGTACCCTTTTCAGCTTCTCTTCCTTGCGCTTCCTGCGCTGCTCTTCAACCCTTGCTTCTCGTTTGACGTCGTCGCCAATTTTCATCAGGAGCAACATTTCCTTTTTTCTCCATTCCTGGGGACCAGAAAGTTGTCAGTCAGTTGTCCGCTGTCCTTGTGCCATCCCTAATTTCAGCAGGGCGCAAAGCAGAGGAGGGGGCCTGGCTCTCCAGGCACTGCTGCCCTCCTGACCCCCAGCAGCCAGCATGGCCAATGGTCAGGGATGATGTCAGCGAGGAAAGAATGAACAAAATTGCATCGATTTAGGGACAATGGCTTACAGATTTGTCCCTCCCTAGTTGACTGTGACAAACATGCTCCTACAGCTGCAACCAATGCTACTACTGCTAATGTTAAACTGCACAAGTTCAGCATCTGCTGGGGTCTTTGGCACTCTCCCTGCTCCTCCCGCCCGCTGGCTGCCTTTGCGTTACCTCTTCCATTTTCTTACGCAGGAGGAGCTGTTTCCGTTTCTCCAGACCTTCCTGCTTTTTGTCATCTTGGTCCATGGCAAGCTGACGGTTCTCTTCAGCAAGCTGCTCGAGTTTTTCAAGCTCCTGGTTAATCAACTCTAAATATCTTTTTAAAAAAGGAATGAATGTCAACAATTGGTTGAAATCGCTTACATGGGGCAGTGTTGCCGATTCCTGGCTGGCTCTCACATGAATGCCCTTAATTGTCTCTCCACTTAGTAAAGTGTTGGAGAACACCAACAAAAATGGAGAAGGAAGCAGAAACTGGTGCCCTTTGCATGTTCGTCTGTAGCCAGGAATGGAAATCAGCCAAGCAAATATGATCAGTGTTTGTTCACATCAATGTTGTTTTTAAGTCTGCAAACGATACGTAATAAATGACTCTTTATTTTTACATTGTTTCTGAAATTTCCTTTACATTGAAATCAACGTTATGTAAATATGTAATTAGTTATGTCGGTTCCGCTGAGCAGCAGACAGCAAGACAATCGTGCAGTATTTGGTGGAAACTGAACTGGAGCGGAACGGACACGCCGCTGATTGTGACAAACACTGGTCAAAATGGAAATGGCTGCCTCTTTACTTTCCTACCCCTCACATGCAAAGCTTGATATATAAATATAAATTCAATACGTGGGTAATAATAAATAAATTAAAGCTCCCGCCTTTTCCTAATGCCCAATTTGTGCAGTGGTGGGAGATTGGGCGGCAGTGGATCACCCCTCATTTCTCCAGCTTTTTACGCCTGGTTCTCACTGTTTATGCAGATGAGAAAGGCAAGGGGTTTTTGAAAGAGCCCCCTGGCCAATGTGGGCTTTTTTTGGGGGGGTGTCTTTGTGCAAACCTCCTAAAGGGCCGCTTTAACCCTCAGGTAGAGAAACGCCCAGAGGAGCCCCTCTGCTTTTGGCACCTGTTCCTTATCACAGTCTCCTGCTCCTGGATGGTTGGTCTCTCTTCCTTCAGCATCCAGTCCCGATACTTAGACGTGTCAGCGGCCTCAGGAAGGTGTTGAGAGTCCTGGAGTTTGGTGACTTGTTTTTCAAGCATTTTCTGGAATTCAGGGGGGGGAGGGCATCAGGGCTTTGTCATTGCCACGTGGCGCAGGGTGATCCCAGGAACAGCGGCATTGTACAGAGTCAGACCATCGTCTAGCTCAGTGTTGCCTACACTGACTGGCAGCAGCTCCCAGGGTTTCAGGCAGGGAATCTCTCCAAGCCCTCTCCGGAGATGCCATGGGGTGTAGAACCTGGGACCTTCTGCATGCAAGACAGATGCTCTACCAGTGAGCTATGGAACATTCCCTAAAAATAAAAAAAGATTCCAGTCCTCATGGTTCTGAAGAGGGCCAGTTTACACAGGAACAGAGGAAGCTGTCTTGCACTGAGTCAGACCACTGGGCCCTCTAGCTCAATATTGTCTATACTGGCTGGCAGCAGCTGTCCACAGTTTCAGGCAGGAGATGTTCCCAGCCCTGCCTGGAGATGCCCTCCTTGGGCTCTGAGCCTGGGACCCTCTGCGTGCAGAGTGGATGCCCTCCCACTGGGGTACAGCATGCCACCTGGTAGCCAGGGCTGGTGCCCAGTAGCCGCTTCTGCTTACTTCTTGTTGAGCAGCTAGGAGAAAGCCAAGGGCAGTTCTCCTTTTGTCTGTGTAAGTAAAAGGGCAGATCTTTATAAAGCCAAAAATGCAGAAAAGACAACCAGGTATATTGCTGCGGATCTGAGCCATGGTGAACAGCAACAGCAGGACCCTGGGCGTGTTTTCCTGGAAGACTCTGACGGGGTTGTCAGTTGGGGCTCCTGTTAGTGGGTGGCCAAGGAGCCCTGAGCCCCAGGCATTTGCCACCAGGCCCTGGACCTCCTGCCCCGTCACTTTGCCTGCAGGGCAGCTGGGCACACTGCAGACGGCAGTGCCAGGGAGACCCCTGCCCCCTTCTTTTGCAAAGGACCCAATCTATGAGCAGTGTCCTGGGCCCCAAAAACCCTGTTGGCATCCTGTGGCTCAGAGTAAACCATGACAACAAGCCTCAGAGAGTCGGCATATATGCACATTTGTGTCACAGGCCTATGCCCTGAACCGCATGTACTTGGGCAACTCCCCTGCATCCCTGGGACTCCTGGAAACGGCCATAACATGATGGGAAGCAGGGAAAATTGTCCCCCAAGGATTCTTGGCTGGGGGTGGGTGGGAACCATGCCTGTTATAATGTTTGCAATATGCTCTCTGTTTACAGGACCTCATCGGGCCTTAGACTGAGGCACAGAAGGCAGAAAAAGACCCCAAAGGCCCCAAGACTTGCCTGTTCTCTGATATAATGTTTCTCAAACTCCAGCTTGAGGGAAGTCAGGTACTGTCTGTACTCATTGAACTCCTTCAGGGTGCAGACAACCTGGGAGGAGACCAAAAGGTCAGGATCCATGGCCAAAGGGACCCACTGGGAAGTGGAGTGGCTGAGATCCATTCTGCTTTCATGCCCGCGACCAGCTGTGCCAACATCCCAGGCACAGCATCTACAGCCCGATCTGAAAAGCGTTTACTCAGAAGCAAGCCCCTAGTTGGACTTTACTGCCTCCTTAAGATGGCATCCTTATTTTCTAAGCAAGCCCACACACTCCCCACTTACATTGTTCACTCATTCATTCATTCTGATATTTCTATCCCACCTTTCCTCCAAGAGCTCATGGCAGCCAAATGGTTCTCCTCCCTCTCCATTTTATCCTCACAACAACTCTGTGAGGTAGGTCAGGCTGAGAGTCTGTGACTGGCCCAAGGTCACCCAGCAAGCTTCTTGGCTGAGTGAGGATCATAGAATCATCGAATGGTAGAGTTGGAAGGGGCCTATAAGGCCATCAAGTCCAACCCCCTGTGCAATGTAGGAATCCAAATCAAAGCATTCCCAACAGATGGCTGCCCAGCTGCCTCTTGAATGCCTCCAGTGTCAGAGAGCTCACTACCTCTCTAGGTAATTGGTTCCATTGTCGTATGGCTCTAACAGTTAGGAAGTTTTTCCTGATGTCCAGTCGAAATCTGGCTCCCTGCAACTTGAGCCCATTATTCCGTGTCCTGCACTCTGGGACAACCAAGAAGAGATCCTGGCCCTCCTCTATGTGACAACCCTGATTTGAACTCTGGCCTCTGAGGTCCTAGTCCACACACTAACCAGGGGCAGGCCTCCAGGGTTTAGTAGCACAAACTGGTGTATGTGCTCGTGGCACCTATTTGATTTGCCTAAATAAATAAATAAATGGGGAGCATAATGGAAGCAAATTTATTTATTTATTTATTGAATTTATTAGTCACCCATCTGGCTGGTTATCCAGCCACTCTGGGTGACGTACAAAATAGACATACAAATACATTAGACATTAAAAATCTGAAAACAATGATAATAAAATCTAGCACTTGCAAAGCCGGTAGCAACACTTCTGGTTGTGTGCATCAGATTCTTTGAAAAATGGGCTCAATGGGCTGCACCTCAGTTTCACCTAAACCTCCCATCTCTGCCTCTGCCTTTGTCTTTCCATTTGGCACAGCCAACAAAACTGTTTCTTCCTCGCAATAGGAGGAGCTGTCCCAGGTGCTTCAGCCGTCTCCCCAGTGAAGATGCCTCTTCTTCTACAAAAGCGGCAGTTCTTGATGTGGCTGATAAACTTTTGAGCTGTCCCGAGATAATTTTAATAGTGCTATCTTTTTTTAAAGTTTGTAGCATTATATATATATATATATATTAATGTTATCGTTTGCCATCTCGGTTGTCTCAATAGGGAGGTGGAAGGGACAGAAATGGCTGAACCAACCCAACCTACTTTGTTTCTGTCGGTGATGTGGCCAGCCTTTTTCAGCCTCCGCAGATTGTCCTTACGCTTGTAGTAGGCGCGCAAATGCGGGTCGTGGAGGCTTTTATATTTCGGAGCCATTACATTGCAATACGGATCGCTCAGGTCAAAAGTGGCGGACGGTTGGTAAAGCTGGAAGGAAAGGCACACTTCAAAACACAGCCAGTGAAGACTCCCTCTGACTCTGAGCCGCCTCTCCTAGCCTGGTGTCTCCAGATGCTCTTGAACTACAACTCCCATCAGCCCCAGCCAGCACAGACATCGCCGGTTTCAGAGGCCTAACCACGACGAAAATTTGCAGTATTTTATTGTTCACAGCTTACATTTATCAGGTCATCTGAGAGATTGGCTCCCCAACCCCAATCCCTGCTGACATTTTGGTCCGTTCACTGGGATCATCTGATGAGGCCCTCTTGGTGAGTCCGCGTACCTCTGCACACGTGCAGAGGGGCCTTTACTGTGGTGGCGCCTGATCTATGCAACACTATTCTCCTAGAAATAAGATCTGCATTTTTGGAACATGCAAAAAACTTTCCCAGGTAAGTTTCTATTGTTGCTGGTCAAGCACACTGCTCTCTCATGATTAATGTGTGAAATATACTGTCTTGTAATTTTATATTGATTTGACATTATTGTGTGTTGTGTATTTCTCATCCTGTTTCTGGACCGGGATAGCCTGACCATTGTTGTCCATGCACTGGTAACCTCCAGGCTGGATTACTGTAATGTGCTCTATGTGGGGCTGCCCTTGAGGTTGGTCCAGAATCTGCACCTGGTGCAAAATGCAGTGGCGTGACTGCTCACTGGGGCAGGACATCATCAACATGTTACCCCACTGCTGAAATAATTGCACTGGCTGCCCATTAGCTACCGGGCTAAGTTCAAGGTTCTGGTTTTGGTGTACAAAGCCCTGTACAGCTAGGATACCGGAAAGACCATCTTATCCCTTATATAACCAGTTGATCACTACGCTCTGCAGGTAAGGACCTCCTGCAGATACCATCTCATCAGTAGGTCCATTCTGCACAACATAGGAAGCAGACCTTTAGTATAGTGGCATTTACCCTGTGGAATTCCCTCCCCTTAGATATTAGACAGGCGCCATCTCTGTTATCTTTTCGGCACCTGCTGAAAACCTTCCTCTTTCAACAAGCCTTTTAAGTAGAGACCTTATCCCAGTATGTATCTGTGCTGGAATTGCTTTTTAAAAATATCTGTTTTTAAGATGCTTTATTTTTAAGGTGTTTTGTCCTTTGTTTGCCATTCTGGGCTCCCACTATGAGGAAGGATGGGATAGAAATTTAATCTAATTAATCTTATTATTATTATTATTATTATTATTATTTTGAATGTGAAGCAGTTTATACATCTTTTAAAATAAATAAAGAGACCACACAGTTGCTAACTACATGGCAGCATGTGCAAAAGTACCCTGGCACTGGTTTTGAAGTAGAAACACCACTTGGAGAGCAGGGATGTTAGAGGGAGAAGTGGCAAGGAGGGGGAAGAACAGTCAAGCCTACCTCTAAATTCTAAATTGAAGCTTCTAAATTCTTTCACAGCTCTTTTTCTCATGAAAAACAAATGTCAGGTTGAGATGAGGGAGGAATTCCATTGTTTGCCTTTTGAGAAACTACCTAATCCCCACTTTTTCAAACCAATCTGAAATGCTAACCATCCTACAAATCCCACACTTCTCTGATTTTGTGATGCAATTCTCCAGCCAAACAATGTCTCCAAAAATGTGCATAGTAGGGGAAAGTGTGAATAAAAATGCATTAGTGAAAATGACACACAAAAATATTCGAGGAAATTGCTTGCAAAAATGTGCATATTGAGAAATTCACATTAAAATGCTGATGAATTTTCATGAGGATATTTTAAGAAAAACATAATAGCGAATTGCTTCATAAATGTGGAGAACTGAATTTAAAACTGGAAAAATGAGAAACTGTGAGGAGCTAAAACCGACAGGTTCGTCCCTCCGTTGTGCCAGGGCAGACTCAGCCAGGTTTAGTGTGCAACGGGCGGTCAGCCCTGTAGAATCACTTCTTGGACCTGGGCTGTGTTATAAGACATCTTTGATGGACAGCAAAATGGTGATGAGACCAGGGCAAGTTTGGACAAGGGCTTTCCCCCCATTTTTTGTTTTTGATTTTTTGGAGTGGGGTTTGGCTGATGTCCTCTGTTTACCTTTTCACCCAAATTTGTCGTGTAGAACATGGTGCCGGAGCCCGGCAGGAAAGGGATCTTGGTGAAGAGGGGCATGTCCAGGATCTGGTTAGGTCCCACGGCCGGCATCTGCTTTCCAGGCCCCACCTGGAAGAGACAAAACATGCCCACAAGCAGAGGAAGCGGGCTTTTGGTCATCTGCTGTGTACCGCAGGGCAGCGCTCCACTCGCTCTGGGGACTCTTGATAAACAGATGGAGACAGGTGGCGCCGATGTCAGTGGGGCAGTGAATCCACTCCGGGTTTTGGCCTGAACTTTCAAGGAGCTGTCCAAGGCATTGAAGGTATTATCTCTAAAGCCACCAGTCTCCACCGTAATAAAGATCTCTGAGAGTGTAACAAAAAACTCTAGACCAACCTTACTTAGTTCAGCTCATTCCGCCACCCCACCCTCAGCCCTGGATGCAAGGGGGGGGGGCAGTGCTGCAAATATTTATTTCATTTTCATTGCATCTGTCCTCCAAGGAGCTCAGAGCAGAATCTGTGCTTCCCCTCAGCGCAGAAAAGCCTGGGGCAGCACTCCATGGCCATTCTGTGGGGCCCACTGTTTCCTACAGAGCAACTTTCCTTACCTAGGTGGGGGAGGGATGCCTCTGTCTTGCACAGCCAGCCACTTGACACACCAACAGCTTCAGAAGTATACTCTGAACTTCTGACAAAATATTGTGAGCAGGGGCATTTCTCTGCTGCACGACTATTCTGGCACTTGCCCAGGTGGGTTGGGCCAGGATTGGACTAGACAAGCTTGTGTTTTTCTGCTCCATTAGAGAGCCAATGGACTAGGCTGGCCTTCCCCAACCTGGTGCTCTCTGTATGTTTGGGGCTCCAACTCCCAACAGCCTCAGCTTCATATGGCTGCAAGAGCACCAGGTTGGGGAACTCTGGCTAATAATGGGTGGGTTGGTAGAACACAGGTTGATCCTAGGTGTCAAGGGCCCTCCCACAACGTAGACAGGTGGGCCACCTTGTGTTTCAAATTGCCAGTTCCCTCAAGCTAAGGACACGGATCAGTGCAGCCCCCACCATTCTTACATTTCTCTCTCTCTCTCCCACCCCAGCTCCAAAGGAGGGTCTTGCCTCAGCTCACAGCAGCAGCACCAGCACTCACATTTATCACATCCTCATCTGGTTCCAAAGCTTCAAGTGCTGTCCGGGCACTCTCGGTCAGGTAATGTCCCATGGCTGCCTTGAGCAGCCCTCGGTTTGGGTATGCCATCTCGGGGTTCAGTCTGAGTTGCTGCCCTCAGAGCACTCGCCCTCCAACTGCCACCTCCCTCCGCGCAGCCCTTCTAGAACCTTCCTAGACATTGTTAGCAACAAGGGTTCTGCTGGCCGGTCGCTATCTGCCCTGGCAGTTCTCTGTGGAGCTCTTGCATATTCCACTCCTGGGGAATCCAGCACTGGAATCCCCGCCCCCCCCACCATTCCTGTCCAGATTCTTTACGGAAAGAATCACAGAATAGTAGAGTTGGAAGGGGCCTATAAGGCCAACAAGTCCAACCCCCTGCCCAATGCAGGAATCCACCTTAAAGCATCCCTGACAAGTGGCTGTCCAGCTGCCTCTCATAACTCAAAAATTCACTCACCTCTGCACCAGAGAGGCTGCTGTTCCTGCTAATGCTTCCAGGCTCATTTTGCACAACATAGGAATATTCCTGTTGGCCATGCATTGGATGGCTTGAAGGGAACTGTTCCTCACAACCTGAAGATCACCGACGAAAGAAAGTTTTTATTAACATTCTTTTTCAGCTGTGTTTTAGGATATTTTTAATTGTAATTGTGTTTTGGATTGTTTTGAAATCTTTTTAGTATGCTTGTCTTTTTTCTTGTTAAATTGTTTTATCGCCCCAGGTCTCCTTCAGGAGGAAGGGTGGGATACAAGCTCAGTCCTCATCTGTGTTGGAATTGTTTTTAAGATATGTTAAGTTTTTATTATTTTTTTTTAAGGTGCTTTGTTTTTAATATGTTTGTAGATTTTTTGTCACCCTGCGCTCCTTCTGGGAGGAAGGACGTGATATAAATTTAATAAATATGTGGATAGTGTCATTCTATAGTTGTCATTAGGTGGCACTGGACTTTACTGTATCTGGGCGGAGTTAGGCGTTTCCAGTGTCCGTTTCATTCTGGTTTAAATGAGATGACAAAGTTCTTGTCTGGCTTCCAGACTGGTGCGTCTTCATAGCCTTCCATGATGTTTATTGTTGTAAAAGGCTTTGCCTCCATCCTCACAACCCTGAGAGGAAGTCCCATCATTCTTCCTCCCCCTCACACACCCAAGTCATGGTGTGTGTTTGGGTGGTGCGGGCACTCCGCAGCCTGCTTGGGGGGCGGGGGTCCCTCCACCACCACTGCCTGGATGCTGGCCGTGAACTCTGGCTCTACCCTCCTCTGGTGCTTGTGCCTGGCTGAATGCGCCCTGGAGCTGTGATGGGGCCCCCTGCTTGCCTGGAGACAGGATGGCGAGAGAGGCCTCTGGACTTTCCTGCCCACCACTGGCATGCTACCTCACCCCCCTGGAAGGTTTTCTGCAAGGTCACGCGGCTGAAGAAAGTTCCCCTTGAGTGGCTTATGAAGACAAAGCAACACCTTTCGTGGTTTTTTTTTTTAATGTTTATTTTGGGTGACAGCTGAAAATCCAAATGGGCACAAGAACTGGAAAAAAAAATGCAAACACCACATTAGGAGGAGAGGACCAAAAATGATTCAAGAGCAGACTGCAAATATAGACAAGATTATTAATAAATACGAACACTGAGATACATTTGCATGAACAATACATTACTTACAATAACAATTCAGATTTTTAAAAACTATTTTAGTGGATATATATTTATTCATTATATTATTGTATTTCTATCCCACCTTTCCCCGAAGGAGCTCAGAGTGGCATACATGGGTCTCCCCCTCCCCATTTCATCCTCACAACAACCCTGTGAGGTAGGTTAGGCTGAGAGATGCTGACTGGCCCACGGTCACCCAGTGAGCTTCACAGCTGATCGGGGATTTGAACGTGGCTCCTCCCAGGTCCCAGTCTGACACTCTAACCACTACACCATTCCATATCTAAATCCACACAGACACAAGAAGCTCTCTTATACTGCGTCTGACCTTTGGTCCATCCAGCTCAGTAGTGTCCATACTGCCTGGCAACAGCTGTCCAAGGTCTCTCCCAGCCCTGCCTGGAGATGCTGTCAGGGATTGGGCCCTTCAGCAGGCAAGGCGGACGCTCTGCCACTGAGCCGTGGTCCTTGCCTTGCTTGTGGGCTTCCTCTGGGCTTCTAATGCTGTCAGGGCTCTTCCCCCGCATGCAACCAACTGGTCAACACGTGGCGCCAATCTATGTTTTGCAGCCTTCCTGACTTTTATAATTATTTATTTTCAAAACATGTGTCTGGCCACCTGGCTTCGAAGCACTTTAGAAAGGGCATATTACACTGAACTGACATAATTTATTTCATGAAATTAGCAGCAGAAAAAATCATAGAATTGTAGAGTTGGAAGGGTCCTCTAAGGCCATCTAGTCCAACCCCCTGCTCCATGCAGGAATCCAACTTAAAGCATCCCCGACAGGTGGTCCAGCTGCCTCTTGAAGGCCTCCACTGTTGGAGAGCCCATCACCTCCTAGGCCGTTGGTTCCATTGCTGCACCGCTCTAACAGTTAGGTAGTTTTTCCTAATGTTCAGCTGAATCAGGTTTCCTAGCTGCCAGCAAATTCCCTGCATTTAAAAACCAACCAACCCCACAATAAAATCTGGATTTATATATTTAAAGCCCATAACTCTCGAGGAAATAAAGTGGTCTTAATTTCGTCACGGCTTTCCGAACTTCACCAGGGAGGGATCTCCATAAAGGCAGGCACCATCACCCCAAAGACACCAGCCTCTCGTGCCAACCTGCCAACAACACAGGCAGTTAAAGGAGCAGGACCCCCTGGAGACCGCATTGTGCCACTTCTCCCAGCCTGGTGCCCTCCAGGCTTTTTGGACTACCGCTGCCGCCAGCCCCAGCCAGTGTGGCTTTGGATCGCTGCAGTCCAAAACCCTTGGAAGGCACCAGGCCAGCGAAGGCTGGATATGATCCTATGCACACACTTGGGGAGGGGGGAGTGCTGGGGACTCTGAGCCCCTCCAGCCCCTTAGATTGCACGCAAACAGGGCTTCAATCCCGTGGCCCGCAAGACGACAGGAAGCTGGTAAGTGCAGGACCCAACGGCAGCAGCCCTCCTCTCTGCCCAATGGAGGCGTCTCTATTAGGGCAACAGTGGCTCCGTCCCACCAGCCTCAGCCTGCCCTCAGCGGGCCTCCACTTGCTCATCCAGCCCGGGGGGCGCAGCACTGCCAGCCCACTTCCTTCTCCCTAAGGGTCTGTGCTGCCACCGTGTAGGGCTCAGCAGCGAGGAGGAAGACCGGGACAGAACTCGAATGAGTTGGCTCCGCCTCTTGGTGGCTTTGGCTCCACCTATCACTGACTCTGGCCCCACCTCCTGCGGGGCCCCCTGCCTTCCGCCCCACCAGTCCCCAGGGGCACCAGCCACCACTGCCTCTGCGGTTGCCTCTCAGGCCAACTTGGGGGAGTCCTTCCGGGATTCTGCTGAGCTACTTGCCGCGTAAGGATGCCTTGATTCCCCTCAGCCGCTCCACCTCCACCCTGACCCTGGAAGCAGAAGCTGACACACACACCCTTGATACGCACCTTAACCGCATAAGGAAACCGGGATGCAGGCTTCACATGGGGGGATGGTGGTAGAAGTAATAGCCGCCATAGGCCACCGTTCCAAAGGACAGTAACGCTCCCAACACCTGAATAAACAGCGATTTGTCCTTCCAGATTGCGCTCACTTTGGGGGGGGGAGAAAAAACAGAATGAGTGAGCCTTTGTATAGTCCCATAAATGTGCATCACACTTTACAAAGTGCAAGAGGACAAGTCTCTGCCCCCACGGAGGTTGCAGTCTAAAGCAGTGGTTCCCAAACGTTCCTCCTCCCTCCCCACGGACCACTTGAGGGTCTTGGGAAACCCAGTGAGTGATTTCTCTGCCTGTCGTAGCCATCGCACTGCGCTAGGCACTGTTTTTAGTGGCATTTTTATTGCTTCCTGTATTTCTTATGCCTATTATGTTTTATTTATTACAGTTTGAATTCCGTGGAATACAATATCCATAAGACATAAAAGCAGGAATAAAAAATCAATATGAATATCAAGTGTGATGGATGTGCCGCCTCCCGTCTTCAACCCCACATTCACAGACACTCCGTGGACCAGCTGAATGACACCTGCAGCCCACCAGCAGCCCACGGACCACAGTTTGGGAGCCCCCGATCTGACGTTTGCCACTGACGCCTGCTTAGGCTTGGTTCCAGAGAGGGAGGAGAAAGGCAATGCCAACATCACCGCAGGATGGTCCGCTTATAACAACATCCACGTGAGGCCAAACAGCAACGTTCTCTGGGCAGCTCACAGGCAAATAAACACAGGATGTGATAAACAAGGACAGTAGACTCTGGGCATGCACAGAGACCCCTGCCCATGTCAGCTACAGAGCACATGGATGGAATATGTTTTTAAAGTTGTTTTTTAAAAGCTGTTTTAAAGATAATTTGTTTTAACATGTTTTTAAAGATGCTTTGCTTCAATATACTTTAAAGTATTTTGTTTTTAAGATGTTTTAGAGGGTTTTTGTTTGCCACCCTGGGCTCCTTCTGGGAGGAAGGGCAGGATAGACATTGAATAAATAAATAAACAAACAATTATACCTCATCTTTTAGCCCCAGAAGGGGCGGCAGTGCTCTGTGTGGCTCACACCTTCTTGTGACTTGCAACACCAGACTCTGACGCTCCCCCCTTCCCCCAAATCTCACCTCAGAAAGGCGCTTGGGAGCAAGGTAGACTCCGACTTGGCCAGCTCCTGGAAGGCTGCAGCTGGGGGCAGCCTGTAGCAGAGGGGGGGCCCCCCTTACCTTTTCTTCTCTCTCGCTCGCTCCCCATATATATATATATAGAATTACAATTATTACATCATTTTTTCTCCCCCCCTACTTTTTTTTGGTGTCGCCTCAGTTCTTTTAGGCTGGCTACAGGCGTGGCTGGGGTGAGTGGCACTCTGCACACCCCCAAAGGCACCGTGTCCCGCAGCAGAAGAAAACCCTAGCTCTGGGGGACAGGCTCCTAGCTTGGCCCCTGCTCGTATCCGAAGCGCCTCGGGCTCCCCACGGCCCAGCCGGGCAGCCCCTCCTCTCACTCACCCGACTGCTGGGCCGAGACGCGGCTGGTGACGCGCCGCAGTTCGAGGGCGCCGTCGGGCCGGCCGGGCGCGAAGACGGCCGTGTGGATCTCCATGGGCGCGGCGGCGCCCTCGGCCTCGAAGACTTCCCGGAGCAGACCCTCCAGGCGCAGGAGCGCCTCCTTCTCCTCCTCGGGCCGCGGCTGGACGATCACGCCGACCAGGGCCGCGGGGGCGCCGCGGCTCTGGTCCCGAACGCCCTGCAGCACCTCCCGCAGCCGCTCGGCCCGTTCCCGCAGCGACGCCGCCCGGCACAGGAAGAAGGTCAGCTGCCCTGACGGCGCAGCCGGCTCCTCTGAGGGAGGATGCGGCGGCGGCCGCCGGTGCTGAAGCTGCTGCTCCTCGGCGCCGGGCTCGCCCGGGGCGGCGGCGGGGTCGCGGTGGGCTAGGCTGGTGCCGCCGGCGCCTGTCGGGGGCAGGACGTGGTGCGCGAAAGAGCTGAGCACTTTCTGGCCGCCGTCGGCCCCCCACGGCTCGCCGGCCAACAGCACCACCTGCGTGCGCTGCACCACCGACCCGGGCTCGCCCTCACACGCCTCGTCGCGGGCCTCCGACTGCCGCCCCGCGCCCGCCGGGCTCCCGCCCCGATGCTGCTCTTTGCGCTGCATCCCGCCCGGCTCCAGCGACTGGCGGTCCTCCCGACGGGGCTGCCCCTCCCGCGCCGCCCTGTCACAATCCCTCCCCGCCCCGCGTAAGGGGCTGCGTGTGCCCAGGAAAGGCGCGCGCTGGACCAGCCGCCCCATGCGCTTAGGGGGCACAGCGCGCACTGCCCAGGCCTCTTTGGCGAGGAGGAGCCGTCCAAGATGCGCCCCTCCTGCAGGGCCCCCTCCCCTTAGGAGCAAGGAAGCCAGCCAGCCTGCCTTTGAGGCAGGAGCTTTCGCTTCACCAAAAGCTTTGAGCTTTGGGGAGAGAGAGAACTCGATAGAAACTGTGGAAGGGAGCCCCCAAAATGCCACCAGCTCCATTTTTGAAGGAGCAGCTAGTCTCATTCTCCTTCCCGGGAAGTTTGACAAAACGAAAGGAAACCGACACTATCCATTGCGGGCCTGTTTACTCAGAAGGAAGTCCTTCTCAGCTTTCAGGATGTCTCTTAGGATGGCATCCAAGGACTCTTAATTGGATCCACAAAGCGCTCCCCAGATTGAATGCGTATTTCATGGCGCGCAATTAACCTGTGGAACTCAATTGCGGCAAGATGCTGCTGTGGCACTCAGTGTTAGATCATTTTTGACTCAGCTGGGCTGATGGATCCGGCCAAAGGCGGTCCATCTCCCATGTGAGGAAAAGGTCCACAGAGAAGAAAGCTAGTACATCAGGGAGGCTGCGCTGGGAACGTGCTACCTTTCTGAGTGTAGGGAGTTTGCTGCAGGGGTGGGGATACTTCATGCCAAAAAGCGGGGAGGGGGCGGCCTTCCCCCTCCCACTCACGCAGCGGAAGTAGCGTCCTTCTGCAGCGGTTTGCTGCATGATTTTGCTGACGGGTTCTCCAAGCAGGAGAACTTCAAAGAGAGGTTCTCGCCCGCTGTCGTGTCACTGGCACTGAGTGACATGTTTGATTGGGGCTGGATTGGCTGCAGGTGTGAATTCACCCGCCAAAGTGAGGCAGCCTCTGTTGCTGCCCCCAGTCGCTGTGAACAGGCCCTTGTAGGTCTCTGGTGTGCATTTCGCATCGGGAGCGGGGACGTCAGGTCTGAAGGCCAGCTGCAGCCCTGCATGCCACTCTGCCTGGCCCTTGGAGCTCTTCCCAGCTGACACCCCCTCTGGCCCGCTTTTCACCTTCCTGGAGGGGCTGGGATGTGCTGTTGAATGCTGGCCGGGATGGAGAGGGAGAGGGGTGTGAGTGGCTGTAGAAACTCACCTATTTACATTCATTGCCCCACCCACTTTTGCCTCTGACCCCACCCACCACTGGGATGTGGCCCTCCGAAGGTGCCCAGAAGGGAATGCGGCCCTCAGGCTGAAAGGTTTCCCCACACCTGCGTTACACAGAATGAATGCAGGTTGGGCCTCCTGCATTTCACGCTGTCTGACTGTACTTCTTCCTCTGTCAGGTGTGCAGAGTGGAGGCAGGTGGCTCCAATGTCAGCAGGGCAGTGAATCCACTCCAGGTTTTAGTACAAGCATTCAAGGTGAAAGCACCTTGGACAGTTGCTCCTTGAAAGTTTGGACTACCACCCAGAGTGGATTCACTGCCCCGCTGACATCGGAGCCGTAGATATAGAGTCTGCCTTCATACCTCTGACAAAATGCACTTTTTGAGATGCCACATGACTCCTTGTTGGTTTTGCTGCAGACTAAGTGTGCTTCCCGGCAGTTGCTGTTTTGCAGGTGGGATTCAATCACATCCCCACAAATTCAGGTTGTGCCATTAAAGCGGATTTGGAGCTCTTTCTTATGCAACAAACCATCTGCGCTCGCTCCATCCCCAAACTGGACTTTAAAAATAAAATAAAATAAGGAAAGTCATGGGAAAATGCACTGGAAAGTGTGAGATAACATTTGCTTGAAGCAACATCATCTAACCTCCCTGCAAACCAATCAGAGCACAGGCTCAATGAACTGGAAACGTCATCTAACCTCCTTGCAAAACTTTGTGCAAACAAACCAGGATGAACTTACTGAATATTCATCCTGACTTGCTTGCACAAACTTTTGCAAGGAGGTTAGATGGCGTCTCCTGTTCATTGAGCTCTGATTGGCTTGCAGGAGAAGTTAGATGACATCTCGACAAGTGATTATTGGCCTGCACTTCCCAACGCATTTTCTCTGCCACTCCCCTTACTGCAAAAGTCCAGGTTTTTTTTAAAATCGGAGTTGCTGCACCAGAATGCCAGAGCCACTTCAACTATGCAACCTAAGTGCGCCTGTACGCGCTTGCACCATAGTGACAGTTTCTGGATGTGGCCTAAGGCAGTCACTACATCTGGGGCCCGACTGTAGCAACTATTTGTGGCTCTTGATGCATCTGCCTCACCGGGAGCTGAAGGACCCAGGTTGTGATTTCACCCCACCCTCCCCTAGGCTGGCCGGCCTGTCCGCCTGCCCACCCGCCGGCCATTTGCCTTCAGCCCAGGTGAGCTGGGGCTGTGCTGCTAGGCTGGGGGGGAGGGGCTATCCCCAGCTGTGTGTGGGTGTGCATTGTGACATCGTCAGGGACTGTGTCTGGAGGCCACAGGTTTCCCGAAGGGCATCAGGCCCAAGAGTCCATGCTAGCAGGACATGAGCAGGGAGGGGAAGGGCTCCGAACAACTTCCCGATGCAATATGCATTCCAGGCTCCGGGCAAAAAGTCGCCCAGGACTTCCAGATGCTGGTCCAGAAGGTGGGTGGGAGGCCTGAGGTCCTGCTCATTGGGGAGACGCTGGAGGGCAAGGATGTCCATGGGATGATGGCCTCCTTTGTCAAGGACCTGTTCTCCTCCACCTGCCATCCCATCCACCCTGGTGACCTCCTGAAGGAGCCCCACGGGGGCACCTGCACCCTCGGGGGCACCTGCACCCTCGGGGGCACCCCGTGCCAGCTGATCTTCTTCCTCTGCCGTGCCTCCTGCCTGAAGGGGAAGCAGACGGAGCTGCGGAAGGTCCTGAAGGAGGTGAAGACATTTGTGGAGAAGTCCCCCTGCGCCCTGGTGGGGGTCATCATGGAAGCCAAGCCCGGGGAGGCAGAGGCTGCCCGCACCCACCTGCTGCGGCTGCTCCGGGGAGCCTTCCCGAAGGCGCCCTCGCAGAAACAGGGTGCGCAGGCTGCCAGCAAGGGGGAGGCAGAGAAGACCGGGTCGATGGAGCTGGAGGCCATCGAGGTGGATGCGGAGGTCTACACCCCGGGCCACCCGAGGGGGAACTTGGCCATCATGAAGGCGGCTTACCGTGCTTCAGAAGCCCTGGCCAAAAAAGGTATGCAGTGGCCCTGCAGGGCACGTCTGGAATTTGGCACCGGGGTGGTGGTGTGGCAGCAGGGGCCCTGAATGGAGACTGTTGCCCCCTTCTGGGACACTGCCCCTTTCCCGGCACAGTCAGGCTACTATCCACAATGGCTGGCTGTCCCTTCACCCCTCTGAATCCCAAGGGAGGAGAGTGCTGCTGTTGCACTCCCGCCCCGCTTCCAGGCTTCCCTTGGGGGCATCTGGTCAGCCACTGCCAGAAGAACAGGATGCTGGATTAGATAGGCCTGGTCAGCAGCCAGGCTCTCCTTATGTACCTGGTGGGAGGGCCTCTGGTCCTCCTCTTTCAAAGTCCACCTCTTTGGTGCAGCCTGCCACCAAGGGTGAGTACCATCTGTAGCTCTCCTGGTGGTGCAGGACTCCCAGCTCCCATGAGGCCCGGCCAGGTTGGCCAGTGGCCAGGGATGAGGAGGGTTGTGTTCTAGCAACCTCTGGAGACCCGCCCACAGAGGTTCCCCACCCCCACCTTTGACCAAACCCCTCCACTCCTTCCCCCAATTGACCCTGAGAAGGGCCTGTTGTGTTTCCATCTGGGATGCTAAGGGGGTCTGAGCATGGCTGGAAGGCGCCAGCAAGGGAGGGGTGCAAACGATTGGGCCTGCTCAGTTCTGTGATGGCTAACCTCTGTGTGTGTGTGCATGTGCATGTGTGCACCAAGCCTCTAGTCCCTATGCCAGCAATTAAAATTTTTGAAGCATGTGGATGATGCACACCTCTAAAGCCAGAAAAGGCTCAGGTGGATTTTTCGCAGTCCCTTCCCATGAGAAGCAAAAGCAGAGTAAATTATGCAAGCCAATGGAAACATGTCCTTTATTTGCATAATTTATACAAGCTGCAGGATGCAGACAGATGATTTTTAAAGCGCAGAATAGGACTATGTGCACTGTACTTCTCTTGATCAGTTAGGTTGAGATATGGCTTAACTCCAACAGAGCCCCCAAGTTCACTGCTCCGCATCAGATTTCTAGCAGAATTGCCAGCACCATCAAACATTTTATTATTATTATTATTATTATTATTATTATTATTATTATTATTATTATACAGAGAGCAACTCAGCTTTCCTTGTCCATTTCTCAGCCTTAAGTTTGGCGGTGTACACACAAAACATTTAAAGAACACCCATGACCCCAAGCATCTAGGAGTGTCAGTTTTCCCCTCTACAATTCCCAGCACCCTTAACAAACTACAGTTCCCAGGATTCTTGGGGGGGAGGGGAATGTGCTTTAAATGTGCTTGAAATGGTCAAGGGCCGTAGCACCTTTTTCACATGCAGAAGGCCCCAGCTTTGATCCCCAGTGGCAGCATCTCCAGGTAGGGCTGGAAAAAGACACCTGCCTGAAACCCTGCAGAGCCGCTGCCGGTCAGGGTCGGCAGTACTGACCTAGATGGACCAATGGTCCAGTTTGGTATAAGGCAACTTCCTGTGTCCTTTCTGGATCGAAAAACCCCAACAACAGGGTGCTGCTGCTTTGGATTGCTGCCTGCCCTTGACTAATGAAGTTGCAGAGACTAAGAATGAGCCCCCTCTCCCCATCACCTTCTGCCCCCTTCCGGGGCCATCTTGAAACAATTGAGCTATTGAAGGAAGTCAGCTAATGCTAATGGGCTATCAGTAGTCTTTTGTCAAGGCCTTAAGAGGTAGCCCCTCTGGGCAATTCACACAGGGCAGTGGATAGCTCTATTCACAGAAATGTCTGGGTTAGAAATCACAGGAGGGATCCCCCAGGGAGCAGCCTGCCCCAACCGGCAGGCCGGATGCCTTCCTGTGCTAGTTGGGGCTGATGGGAGTTTGCCTCCAAAGCATCTGGACCTTGGGCAGCTCCTCAGACTAAAACCCAGAGTGGATTCCATTGCCTCACTGGCATGGAGCCACCAGCTGGCACTGCAGACACAAACGCACACGAGTGTGTTTCCAGAAATGGTGGCAGGAACGTGAATGCGGAACCACATCCCCCTCAATCCAGTTAACCCAAGAATTCCTGTGCAGGTTTGCCGGACGAGGTCTCTAACGACGGGGTCTCTAAGGATCCGCTAACCCTTGCAGGTTCCTGGACTTCGGTAATCATCAAAAGTCTCCTGTGGATGATCGGCATCATCTGTTTGGCTTGTGCAGTCGGGTGGTACCTCTACGACCAAGGGATGATCTCGCCGGACATGATCCCATCATTCTTGCACATTCCTGCCTGAGGTGTGAGTGTGTGTGTGTGTGTTTTGCGCGTGCTGCCTTCAGCTTTCTGGATCAAGAGCCTTCTTACAAAATCAGCGGGTGACTTTGAGCAAGGGAAATTAACTCGCCCCATCCCAGAGAATCAGGACTTGGGTGTCGTCCAAAAGATGGCCAGGGCATGCAAGAGAGAATGGCTCTTATTTATTTATTTATTACATTTATATACTGCCCCATAGCCAAAGCTCTCTGGGCGGTTTACAGCAATTAAAAACATTAAACACAAATATACAAATTTTAAAACACAATTTAAAAATACAATTTAATTTTTTAAAAAAAATTTCTAAAATTAAAAACACATGCTGTCAGAGCTCCCCACAACCTGGAGTCCAAACAACTCACTTAACAATCAGAGCTCTGACTTCACTTATCAGCTTAAAACACTGAGAGGTGACCACAGCCAGGCCACTTCATTTCGTAGACGTTGCTTACAAGGGTCCCTGCACATTTGGCTTAATAATGTTCTTTCTAGAAGGGCTAGAGACTTATCTTTTCTTTTAAATGAAAGCTCAGTCTGGGCCCCTGGCTGGGGGCACCCATGAAAGGCTTAACGGTGCCCATGGGTGCTGGGTTGATGACCTCCACCATGGAGCAACAGTAAACAGTAGTGGTCAATGGAGTGGGGATGAGGCAAGGGCAAGTGGGTGGGCACCTCTTCCACAGAAATGTTTTTTTTTTACAATAATTTTTATTCAAATTTTCATAAAACATACAAAACAAAATCATAAAACATTCAAAGACAAAAAACAAAACAAAACAAAAATGATTAAACAAAAAAATAAAATGTTGACTTCCCATTTGTCGCAGATCAAATCAGTTATAGGTCTACAATATATAACAATCCTGTCTCTTAAATTATATTATAAAATCACTTTCCTCCAGTAGTTATCTTAATTAATCATCAAATCTCATAGACATTACTTTATTCTTTCCACAAAAAGTCAAAGAGAGGTTTCAATTCTTTAAGAAATATATCTATCAATTTTTCTCCTAATAAACATGTCGATTAATCCATCTCGTTAATAATAATAATAATCTTATTGTCATAACCATAGTCCAAATAAACATATCGATTAATCCATCTCATCAAAATCTGTTAGGTCCAATAATTTCAATAGCCATTATTCCATTATCCATATTAATTCCATCTTCCATCTTCAATAGTCCTGTTAAATCCAGTAATTTCAGTGTCCAATCTTCCATTATCAGTATTCCATAATAATCTTGCTGTCATAGCCATAGTCATATAATAAGAGTCTGATGGGAATTTCCTCTATCCCAAATATTTTCTTGCCATCAATTCTGAATAAGTTGCTGAAATATTGTTGTAAAGTCATATCTCTGTTCTTCTTTTTTACAAAATGCACTGGCTCATCTCTTGAGAGTTTTTCCATTGTCACATGGCTGCAGTTAATTCCATATATTTTCTCTATATCAAGCTCCATCACGTCATTCCAGTCCAGAAGATTATCCAAGCCATTGATAACTTTATCTCTAATATCTTCATTAATTTCTTCAGAGATAACGTTAAATTCCAAACAGTAGATTTTATTTCTAATATCCATAAACTCCAGATCTTTTTCCAATTCCACATTTGTTCCACAGAAATGTTGATGCTTCTAAACAAAATAGACGCTGATGCCACACAAGCACATTCCGTTCTCCCTACCATGTCCCTCCACAGATAACTCTCCAAAGAGAGAACAATTCCAAGTTACCACCCAGAGTCAACTGTAAGTCAGGAAGATAAATTTCAGGTGCACCTTACTAGACTGTCAAATAAATGGGTGGCTTGTGTCAGGTAGTGGTTAACAGCATGCCAGGACTCCTTCGTTTAACTCTCAGATCTACTATAAACACATGAGTTTGCCTTGGGCCAGCCATGATTGTTCCACTCCCACCTGTAAATTGGGTACAATAGCATGGACTTACTTTGCAGAGTTGTTGTTAGGATTACTGGTGCAGATGAAACGCCAGTCTTACACGTTTTCTACAACAGTGCTATCTAATCCATGGGGAACTTTGCCATTTGTATATGTTTTAATATTTCTATTTCTGGGTGTGCAAACTCGCAAAGAAAATTCTGTTGGATTTTGATGGAAATACATTTTTGATACAGAGAAATGCTTTTGAGGAACAAGTTGGTTTTATGTATACTTTGTATACTTATTGAAATGATTGGCCATATGTGTTGTGTTTAATTAAATTGCTGAAAGAAAAGTGAATGAAATAATCCCCCCCCCAAAAAAGGGAGTGAAAACTGTTGACCTGGTGGGTTTTTGTTTTCTCTTCAGATTCCGAAGTCATCTGGATTTCAGCTGTCCTGCCAAATAAAATCAACAGCATGCTACCTTTGTGTGTGTGTGGATCAGGCATTTCACCACCCTGCACTGGGGGAATATTTGCTATCTGTCACTGGATTTCTCCTTTGAAAAACCACAAATGGGCCTTGTGCCCAGTGCCTTACCTGCCTCTCTCACGCCCTGTGCATTTATTTTCCTGAGCATCCAACCTAGAACCATTAAGAACATCAGAAGATCCTGACTGCTGGATCAGGCCAGCGGGGCCCCATCCCATCTAGTCCAGCATCCTGTTCTCACAGAGGCCAACCCGATGCCTCTTCTGGGAAGCCCGGTAACAGGGCCTGAGCGCAATAGTGGCTCTTTCCACTTGTGATTCCCGGGAGCTCTGACAGATTTTTCTTCCTCACTAGCCTCAGTTTCTTGCAGAGGAGACAGACAAAGCTTCTTAGGGTGCCTTTATGCAAAATGTTTACACGCTCGCAGCCTTACAAATGATGGCCAAGAGGCAGGTATTTATCTATTGATTTCTGAATCACAGGGGTCTCAAGGCGATTTACAAGCATGCCATCGAAACAACTAACAATCATTCCCAAAATGGGAAAGAGCTGCTGTTGCAGCTCAGGGTAGGCAGCAGTGAGCTGGGTGGACCAATAGCCACACTTGGTCTAAGGCAGCTTCCTATGTTTCTTCAGAAGCCTGAGCACTGGCATCTCACTTCATGTGGCAGAGTGCATGCAAAAGGTCCCAGGCTCCATCCACAGCAGCATCCCCAGGGCTGGGAATGACCCCTCCCTGGAACCCAGGGGAGCTCCTGCAAGTCAGTGCAGACGATTCAACAGATGAACCAGCCATCTGACTTGGAATAAGGTGGTTCCCTCGGCGCCTGCTTCTAAGTAGCACATTTCCCCCAAGAAACCAAGCGCATCAGGTTTTCCTGTTCAGCCCTAACATAGCTTTTCAGCCATGTCCACACCTGTCACCTGGGCAACCCGGTAAGTTATTTGCTTCATTTTTAAGCCACCTCTCATCCTGTAGGACCCTAAGGCGCTTTTCATCATATTCAATTAAAATGCATCCCGTTTAGTTCTTCCCAACGTGTTATTCGGGGCTAGCATAAGACATTAAGCAGAAGAGCAAGGTGCATAATAACCAAGCCATGGAGCCTCCCCTCATCCCTAGCAATACAAATAAGCAACAATTTGTTGCCTCTTTAATGACACCTCCAAATCACCTGCCTAATGGTAGGGCCAGCCCTGTGTGTACAGATCTTTTCAGGGGAGGGGGTAGTGTCAGAGGATTGCAGGGTTGGGATGGATGATATTTTTGGTTCCCCTTTCAGCCTATGATATAGATGAAGTTGTAGCAGAGAAACCGCTGTACTGGTTAAGCCAGTTTCTTTGTTAAGTTAAAGTCGAATACCCAATCTACCCATCTAAAACCTTGGTCAAGAGCAGATGTGTCCCATGAGAACAAAGGAGGTAGGCCTCTACCCCCACCCTAGGGCCAGGAGGTAGTCTGTGTGTGTGTGTGCGTTGGTCTCATCTGGGAGCTAGGAAGAGACAGAGAAGCTTGACTCCTCTGTCTGTGTTGAATCCAAGGCCATGGCTTTGGGGCACCACCATCCCCCAGATGCCTTATGGGGAAGCAAGAGCTGAGGGAGCGCTAACGCTGTGAATCCCTCCATCTTGTGCTCAGGTTATATATGTATGTGCAAATACAACCATATATTCTATAGACACTGCAGTCTCTGCTGACCTTCATTCCAAGGAAACTGTATCCAGGGTAAGTCCTTGAACCCCTGGGAGTCTCACACCACTTGGAGATTGGGGTTCACGCAACAAAATGCATTTTGACCCCCCTCCTTTCACCAAGTGGTCCCTGGCGGTTGACACCCAATTTCATACAACAAAGCTATGTAACGATTATCATCTGTTAAAAAGTAATAGGGGGCATCCAGGTGTGATTCTCCATCCCTGAAGGCCTTGGCAAAAAGATGCAGCGTGATCCACCATCTGGAAAGCACACAAAAATGCGGCCAGATACAGTCGGCTGAAAGGGCATGCTGCAACCTTGGGGCCCATGCAGAGAAGGCCAAGTTTCTAGTGTGCCTCAGTTGGCAGAATTAAAGTCTCACCTCTGCCCTTGGTTGAGTTCCAGCCTGTTTCTAGGTACGTGGGAGTAAGTCCTTCAGCATGTGTAGAATTGAAGTCTCTCTTAGCTTGTATATTCCCAGTGCAAAACGAAAATAGGGCCCACCCCATGAGGTATGTTCCATATGCATACTTATTTCTGTGTGCAGGGAGTGTGTGAGCAGCAGGTTGTGTGATGACTGTATATCTGTGTTGCTGTGTGTAGACCCCCCCCCAAACATGATGCACGTAAGACTACCAAAATGGCCTAGGCAGATTTGCATGGTGACACTGGACACTGGAAGTGATCCATTTCTTTAGTCGCAGGACAACAATGAAAGCAATTGGACTATTTTTTTTTTTAAGGAAAAGAAGTATTAGTAGTTTAGCTATGCCTTGTGCAAGTCCTGATCCACTCAGCCGTGCACAGCGAAACCCCCGAGAGCCCCAGATGAGTCACCAAAGAGGGATGAGAAGGTGACTTTGGCTGGACGGGCTCCGCAGTGTCCTAGTCCAGCCCCAAGCGATGTTGAAAGTGAAGCGGCTGAATAATAGCTGGATCTGCTCGTTTATTGTTAACAACAATATCCAATTTCTTAATTGCTGGGCAGGGATGTTGTTCACTCCTCTCAAGGTATGCAAATAGAAAGACTGGCAGATAGAGCTTGACAGATAAACAAGTAAAATCTGGGTCTTGGAAAGCCAGGAGCAGGATGGCGTGACCAGCGGCTTCTGAAAAGCTGTGAGGTGGGGGCTCTGCACGTGCTCAGATACACTATTCACACAGTTATTCGCACATACCAGTACCAAGCTAAACTAGGCCAAGCTAAGCCGAGGTCTAACCCTGGGCTCTTTGCACATGCTCAGAGAGGGCGCTGCCCCTTTAAGCAGAGACCGCGCGCCTCTCGTCCAGACAAAAGCCGGGGAAGCGGGCTCCCCCTCCTCCATCTTTCTCGCATCCCCGGATGAAGCTGCGTGTTCCCATTGGCCGCGGAAGGCGGGACATAATAACGGCGACGCACAAAATGGCGGAGGGACGCCCGCGCTTCTTTCTTGCGCTTACATAACGCGACCTCCCTCCCTTTTTTCTTTCTCCCTCTCGAACGCGCGCGCGCAAGCAACGTGTCCCTGGATTGACGTGCCTTGTCGACCAATGGCGCAGCCAGGTTCTTTGAGCCGGGCCATTAGCGGTGCTCGGAAGGTGGCGAGGAACGGAGTAGGCGGGCCGCCATAAAGAAAAAAAGAGAGAGAGCGCGCGAGCAAGGCGCTGTTCTTTTCCCCTCCCTCTGTGCCCGCTGTAGTTCGCGCGCGCGCAGAGAGAGGCGAGAGCGGCTGAGGGGGATTCTCCCTCCCTCCCGCGCTCGCTTCTGTGAGGAGAAAGAGGGAGGCGGAGGCGGCTTCGGCCTCGGAGTCGGTCGCGCCATTTGTTTGCCCGTCGCCGCCGGGCGATGGCGCCGCTGCTGGGCCGCAAGCCCTTCCCGCTGGCCAAGCCGCTGCCGCCACAGCCACTGCCGCCGCCGCCGGGGGAGCTGCCGGGGGAGCCGCCGGAGGAGCGCTTCGTCATCGCCCACACGCAGGAGGCCTTCCGCTCCAGCGAGTATCCCGCCGCGCTCGGGGGAGGGCCGGGGCCGCGGGGGGGGAGGAGGCCTTGTTTACCTCAGTCGGGCAGGGGGAGGGGTCGGCTTTGTCTCTGTCTGCTCTTGCGCCCCTCCCCCTCTCCTGGCCTGACCCGATTCGGGAAGCGAGGAAGGCGAGAGAGGAGGCCGCCCCTCCCCCCGGGCCGCCTCTTTCGTCGCTCCTTTTCCTCCGGGGAGGCCCCAACGGAGCAGGGAGGAAGGCGCCGCCCGAGGAGCCCGGCTGCTGGACCGCGGCCGAGGAGGCATCCTCTGCTCCGGCCCACCAGAGACGAGCCCGCCCTCCACGCCACGCTCCCAGGCACCGGCGCCCAGAGGCGGGCCGCCGCCGGAGTAGGCCTTGTGGCTCCGCGCTTTGTCCTCCCTGGGTGTGCCTAGCCCTCTTCCGGAGCCCTGCGCTGGGTCAGGCCGGGGGCTATGGAGTCCAGCCTCTGCTCTCAGTGGCCAGCCAGGTGCCCCCGAAACGGAGCCCGGAAGCAGCGGCAGGAGCGCAGCAGCACCACCCGCGCCAGGATGCCGCTGCAGCCGGGTCAGGCCAAAAGGGGCCGCACGTCCCCAGCACCCTCTCCCCCCCGTTCCTCAGTGGCCAGCCGGGTGCTCCAAAGGGAAGCCCCCAAGCACGACCTGAGCAGGGTAGCAGTTAGTACTGAGGGGCAGTGGGCTGACCCAGAATCTGGGGCAGGGTGCAGTGCCCCCCTCCTGTTCTTGCAGCTCCCTCAGTGACTGTTAGCTCACAGGGTCTGTCTCCTTCCCCAATAAGAATTGGCCTGCTGCTGGATCAGTTTAGAGGGACCTCTCTGTCCCGCTTCCTCTTTCCCACAGTGGCCAGCCAGGTGCCCACAAACAGGGCATGAGCACAACAGCATTCTTTTACTATCTCCGGATGCCAGTCGTCTGGGTGGGGGAACGTTGCCAGCTCAATGGGCCTTAGTCTGAATAGATTAGGGCTTTAATGATTTTATCATTAGCCAAGAGAGTTAGGAATGAAGTGTCCATGATTACCAGCAGTCTGCCTCTGAATATCAAGCTCCTGGGGGAGGAGCTCTTGCCTTAGCCCTGCACTTGTGAGCTTCCAGAGGTGCCATGCTGGGTGCTGCTGGAAAGGGGACGGTGGACTGGTTGGAGCCCCTTCAATCTGATCCAGCCGGGGAAATCCTCATATCTGCTTTTATTTACTTTTGTATCCAACCTTCCTTCCCTTCCTCATGGAACCCAGAGTAGCACATGTGTGGCTCCAGGGAGGCCTCCCATCTAAACGCTAACCAGACTCAGAGCAGCCCAGTTTTGGCAAGGTGGTGACTGCATCCTGGGAATAATACTTGAGAATAGGACCTCCCTTTATGGGTGTAGTCTTTTCTTGTATAGTCCTGGAATTCATGTTATTACCCAGTGAGGCTGATTGGCAGAAAGTTCAGGAAACGCTATTTGTTGAGCAGAGCAGCAGCAGTTGCTCCCTGTTGTCGTGGTGTGCATAAATAAATTTGCTATCACAAGTATTGATAGCCACTACCTTAAATCTCTTTAGACCAATTTCATGGTGAAATACTTACCTCTGATGGCAGAATGGAATTTCCATGTTCAGAGGAAGTACATCTCTGAGCAAACAGCAGAGGAATGCTACTGCTTTCCCACCTTGCTTGTCAGTTGCTCTGGGGCACCTGCCTGGCCACTGTGGCAAACAGCCGTGTTGGACTACAGCTCTCATCAGTGCCAGCCAAAATGGCCACATGATGCTGGGGCTGATGGGACTTGTAGTCCAACAACAACTGAAGGTCACAAGCTGGCAAACGATGAGTGAGATGGTCCTGTTGCTTTCCTATTTTAGTATTTTTTATTTTCCTAATTCTTGACCCATTAGTGCTTTAAACACTTACGTGGTGTTGGTGGCAGAAGTTTTACTGTTTAAGTGCTGCTGTTTGCCATGTGCTGCCGCTTCCCTTGCATGTGCTTTTTCGGTCTCCTTCAGTCTTGTATTTAAGCATTGGTAGCCACAGGTGTCAAGGGATGTCACGGATGTATCTGGTTGTAGCAGAGCAGGGATGAAGTGCTTCCTCCCTCCTTTATGCCTGGATTGCCAGGAAAGGGACAGAAGCCCCCATTTGGCCTCTGCCAGCCACAAGTGGGCTGTACGTGGGGTTTTGTTTTTTTGTTTTTTTGCAGTCTAATAACTTTTGTGTGTTTGATTCCAATGCTGATTTGAGGCCTAGTGCCAGGAAAGACCTGGCCATGATTGATGCAAATATTCTCTGTGGCTTAACCCTTTGTTTAGGCATTTTATTTTTGCTACTACTGTGTAAGAGGTTAGGCTTGATGTGACCTTGCTCGGACCACTTAAAGACCTTTTGATGGTTGAGCACTATGCTGGTCTTTGGCTGACATAAATTATTCATTCACGATGGTTGAGCAGGGATTTGAACCAGGTCTGCATCCAAACCCAACAGTTATTGATGTTAAATTCAAGGAATGCTATTTAGGAACTGATCACTGTAACATTGCCAACGCCCAACAGCTAGTGAGCTTAATGGCTAAACAGGGAACTGAACTTGAATCTGCCACCTCCAAATCTCTCTGTAGTACATTGTTAGGCTAATAATGGATGTCATTTTATTTTTGCCTATAAAATGTAATTCTCTCCGAGGATTTAGGCTGCCCTGTCTCAAGGGCTGAGGGTGGGATGCATGGGCATCTTAAAACCTCAAAGTGCTGATCTTTGTAGGCCTAAGCAATTACATTTAGCAACCACACAAGAAAAAGCTTTGCCTCCCCCACTCTGGCTTCTTTGTCTTGTACTCAAGAGAGTCCTTTCCTCTGACCCAACCCTCTCCTCTTTTCTTTCCCCTCCCCCTTCCCAGTCCTGTCTGCACAGCCTTAGCTGTTCTCTGGTTGGCAGCAGCTGGGGTTTTTTGGGGGGAAGGGGGACTTTTTTGCAATGTCTTCATGGATAATCTATGGCAAGAGATTTGAGGTAGAAAGTGACTTCTGAAGAGTTGGGTTCACTGATTTTTGTGTTTGTAATTTGTTTGCCATCATAGGGCCAGAAGCTGTTGTATGAAACTGGAGCCCTTCTGCTCGTGTGCACAGATCTGCCTGGATCATGCAGAAGCATGCCCATAGTGTAGAGGGAAGAAGGCTGTGTCAATCTTCTGGCTTGTTTAAATCTGTCAAGCCACAGTAGTTCCCAGCCTGCTTCCTCTGGAGTAACTCCTTTGGGTGCTAGATTGCAGCTTGCATAGCCCACTCAAGTGAGTTTAACTCCACTGGAATCCTGTGGACTGTCTGCAACCCCTGTCTTATCTTTTAAAAAATGTTTGTCACGATAATGGGGGCAGCAGAACAAAGTCAAGCGTACGTGGTACAGAAGCCTGGACTCTACAGAAACCATTACTAGACAGGTTGAGTAGCTCCTGCCCCACAGTGTGTATGTGAAGGGGGTTCAGGCATCTGGTAAGGAGCTGGACTGCAGAATGAGTGAGATGTGTGTGAGATGGGTCCTTCCGCAGATGGGAGGGCTGCCTTGGGGAGAGCGTGTTGATTGGCTGGAGCGTGTTCAGTACAGCCTCCATGCGCCCGTAACAAAGGCAGCTCCTGCTTTTCTTCTCTTTTTTTAGTCTACTGTCAGAACAGCCCTGGGGATTAAACCATCCATGTGCCGCATAACTACACAGTGAGATGACAGGAAGGGAATGTGATTGGCAGGGGAATCTCCTTGCTGAGGGTGAGATAATCAGTCTGTGGCTGTCAGCTGGAGGTAGAGGGTGACACACATGCATTGATGGTTTGTAATGCCATAAGCGGCTGTGCTGGAGGACTGGAGGGAGGTGGTATATTAAACTTTTGTGGCATATCTGAGGTGCTGTAACAGCTGGCAGAGGGTGTGGAAAATGGAAGTCTGAAATGAGTGGATGGAATTTGCTTTAGTGGGTTTGCACACTCTTAAACTAGTTAAGAATATATGTAGTTCAGTACTCTGCGTGCATTAGAAACCTCCACAAGTGCAGGAAACAACCCACAGATTGGTACTGGGCATGTGATTAGGCACATGAGAATCTGTTTTGTACCAAAAAGTCAAGGCAAGTATTTAGCCACTAAGACTCCAAATGCAGTCTTGAGAGTGTGTAAGCACTGAAGCAAGAGGGGAAGCCAATAAAATTTCCATGGGGTGGAGCTTCTGAAACCAAATACATATATACACACATTTCATTTCGTATACACATTTGGCCTAATTTATACAGGCTGTGAAATTCAGTGTATTGTGCATGGAGTGTTCAGTTTGGGGAAGTTGAAATTGGAGGATGTGTGTGGAGCGCTTGGCTTAATGGTAGGGGCAGGCAGCCCTAGGGTCTGTGACTTTTGTCCCCTTCGCCAGCTGACTTGTTGCTTTTGGAATGCTCAGTTAAAGGCTTAACCTTGGCCAGCAGTGGCTAGCACAGATGGAAAGGTGTTAACAGTCCTTGTGGAAGAGGCTTGGGCTCTGGCGCTTTTCTGTAGTAACAGAGTCCTGCAATTGCCTGTGTCTGCCAGAAGCAACTGTGGTCTGCAGACACTGGAGGACTTGGTTGTAGGGTAGGACTTGAGGGGATCTTTGGTCTGGAGCTGGACTGCCAAGTTATTGCCACTCATTTAGATTGCTGTGGGTTATAAAATGTAGTAGATTTTGAAACACCTTTCCTCAATTGCCCCAGGCGGCTTACAACTTCAGTTTACAACAAAACATATCAAATAGAATACAAGCGCCCTGGGCACTGGAACAAATCATTCCAAGCAGGCCATCCAGAGACTGGCCTCCACTCCCTCCTTTACCATCCAAAGATCTTCGTAAACGGGAGCTTTGCTGAAGGTGTCTGGATCCTGTGCCCTGTGGCTGTGGGTTTGTCATTGCCATAGCATTCTGTGCTCTTGTGAAAAGCACTTGGTGTGGGTTTTGTCATCTCCAGCAGCATGTAGATGGTGTTCATTCACACTGGTGTTCATTCTT
The DNA here is from genome assembly GCF_030035675.1 of Rhineura floridana. Taxonomy (NCBI): domain Eukaryota; kingdom Metazoa; phylum Chordata; class Lepidosauria; order Squamata; family Rhineuridae; genus Rhineura; species Rhineura floridana. Next base: position 625,419 of record NC_084500.1, on the reverse strand, counting down.
GGCTTTCTTCCCTATTCTGACCTTCGCTTTCAGTTCCAGTTCAGCCCAGGTTGTACAGGGCTAGCTAGGACGACAGTTCCACATATTTCTACCTAAAAAGAGTTTGTGTCTGTTGTCTTGTAACTGTTAGGCGGGATCCTTTGTCAGTAATGGCTAAGGGTTATAAATGCAGATTCTGGGACTTCTGTGGGTCCTAGAAAAGAAGGATGACACTTCCTCATTCATTCTCTTCTCTATTGACTTCCTTCTGCACATCATCTCTAGTATATCTTGCTAAATTACGGTTGTATTTGCACTCTGTTGGCTTGCCTGAGTCCTCTCACTTTTGTATTGCCCCATAGCTCTATAATTTTAGAGCATTTAGTGTCTAACCGTGGTGTGTGATTCTAAGTGCATTTGCCATTATCCATGTTTTCGTTTTGCCATCTCAATCTCCATATTTTCCTTTCTCATGACGGTCCATTTCTTTTACTTTAGGTTTATCAGAGATGAGATAAGCTGTCCCTGAAAGTGAGTTGGTCTTAAAGGGACCACAGACCCTCCTTATCTTGTCAGCCACACTCCTTGAACAAATGCATAGAATGGGGAACTTGGTTGTTTAATTGTGCAACATTCAAATGTTGTTCTGCTTTGAGTGGCTGTTTTCTCCAGCAACTCATGCCAGAGCTGTTTGTTTATGGGAGTGAATAGAAAAAGTCCAGGCTGGCTTGGGTTGAATCCTATTTGTCTAAGCACACAGTGCACAATATACTTTGATAACAATTTAGCTGGTGTACTGAATAGTTGGTGTATGTGTCTTGGATTTGTGTTGATGTAGTCCTGTCTCAGGTGTCAGAGTCAAATCATGGACTCAAGTGCAGTTTTTTGTGACAACTGGGTTGGGCACGCTATGGTGATAGCAAGCCTTCGTTTGCCTCCACGCATGAACTGGAAACCCCCTTCAAAGCTTAGCTTCCCATTTTCATTGGAGGCAAACTGTTTGTTTGATAGCCATCAAAGTGGCTCAGAATATCAGATGAACAGCAATAAATGATAACAATTTGGAAAATGTAATAGGATCAACTAATCAAGTATCAACAGATATACACATAAAAAATCAGTCAATCCATACAACTTTGTATAAAGCAATGCAGATAAACTGGCAGTTTCAAACTAAACATCCTGTTTTCCTGAGCTGTTGCTCCTTCAGAGAGTACGAAGCACGGCTTGAAAAGTACAATCAACGAATATGGACCTGCAAAAGTACCGGAAGCAGCCAGCTGACACACAAAGAAGCCTGGGAGGAAGAGCAGGAAGTTGCTGAGCTGTGAGTAGCAGAATCCAAAGGGTGTGTTTTTAGAGGCCAGGGCATGAGGCCTGAATGGGTGGTGGCATGTTGGGCAAGGAGCTGGTCGTTGCTGTGAAAATCCTCAGAAGGAGTCATGTTAGAGTCAACATCTAAAGGAAAAGGGAAGCCCTTTCGCCAGCTCCCTTGATCAAGGGGATCAATCCAGAGGTGTGGCTTTCTTCCCCTTCTCCCACTTTGACATGTTTTTTAAATTGTTTTTAAATTGTTTTTAATTTTTTTAAATTGTTTTTGTGTTTTAAAATTTGTATATTTGTTTTTATTGTTCTTAATTGCTGTAAACCGCCCAGAGAGCTTCGACTATAGGGCAGTATATAAATGTAATAAATAAATAAATAGAACTTCCTAAGAGTCAAGGTTACTTCCTTAGTTGGACTTGGCTTTGGCCTTGCCTCTTCTTCTAATTCATTGTGTTGTTGGAAAGGTCTTATTTTTCTGTTGCTTGTAAATGTGCAACTTGTCTTTTTTTAGTTCAGTATGTAGTGGTTAAGGTGTTGGACTACAAGCTGGGAGACCAGGGTTCGAATCCCCACACAGCCATGAAGCTCACTGGGTGACCTTGGGTCAGTCACTGCCTCTCAGCCTCAGAGGGAGGCAATCGTAAACCCCCTCTGAATACCGCTTACCATGAAAACCCTATTCATAGGATTGCCATAAGTCGGAATCGACTTGAAGGCAGTCCATTTCCATTTTTCATACTTTATTTCTAATTGGCCTTCCGCCATTAAGGACTCAAGGTGGCTATTTATCAAGTTAATACACTGCCATTAAAATCAAATGCAGATGTGTTGCACAGAAAGGCAGTAAGAACAGCACTCCTTTAACCCAATGTATGTCGTTCCTGAGGCTTTCTGAGAGTTGGACATTCATGCTGAAAAGCTGCAATCAGCACGTTTTCCCTTGGGTAATATCTGGGAAGGCATTCTTCTAGGCACATGAGGCTCCCACAGGGCCCAGTGTCTTAGTGAAAGCTTCTGGCCTAGTTCTCTCCCAGCAGCTAGAAGTGGTGGTGCATTTGTGTGTGTTGGGCTGCAGGTGGAGCTCATACGATGGAAATGATTCCTTACAATAAAAAAAATCCTACCCATAGAAATTTATCGGGAAGAAGGCAGGACTTAAAACCCATTTCTGTGTGGAGGGGATTATAGCACCTGCAGTCTGAGAGGGGTTATTGAGAAGCAGGTCTGTCATCTCGTCAGCTGTGTGTGAGAACTAGTCTGAACTTTCACCTTGTCTCTAGCCTGTCTTCTGATAGAATGACTGAATCTTCCTACTTGGGTTTTATAATAGCGTAATAATGCAGGCCGAGTGTTGCAGGCTTGCTTAGTTCCCCCGATCTGTACAAGGTTTTGTAGCAGCTTCACTAACAGCTCCCCTGCCCCCTTTTAACTAGGTAGACACAAGGCATCTTCCTACAACATTGTGGGTATTGCTATTATCAGTTGACATCTTGTGATGGGATCTTGTGAATGGGTACAGGAGGGCCCCGCTTACCGGCGCTTCGCATTCCTGTATTCCGCTAATGCGGCGACGGGAAATTCCCCCTTTTTAAAGCCAATTTTGCGACATTTTTGTGGCATTTTCGCACGACAGCCCCATTATAGTCTATGGGTTCCGCTTTACGGCGGGGGCCTGGTCCCTAACCCGCCATATAAGCGGGACCCTACTGTAGTTGAATCTGGTTTCCCTGGTTGGATGCTAATTTTGGGAGTTTCCTGTTGCCCATTTTGTAAGAGTTGCCTCTTAAATAGAATGTGCTATATGCTATATCTCTTTTGTTGATATTTTCAGCTTAAAGGAGGAATTCCCAGTATGGTATGAGAACCTTGTCTTGGAAATGGTTCACCACAACACAATTTCCTTAGAAAAACTGGTAGACACTTCATGGCTGGAGATCATGACCAAGTTTGCTGTGGGAGAAGAGTGTGACTTTGAGGTAAGGCCCCAGGTTGAATGAATCAAGATGTCTGTGGCTGTTTCTCTTTTCCAGGCCTACTTATTCTGTGATGTTATGACCTTGGTATTGTCGTGTCAGAAAGGTGGGAGTCTCCAGACAAATTTCAGAGTATATATTAGAAGTGGCACTCCTGGGATGAGGAAAGACAAGGGTGGGGGGAGATAGTTGTCAAGGTGAACAAGTGACCAGTTGTCACCTACAGAGCATCTTTGGATTGGCTCAGATGCCTGTTTCTTGTCGATGGCCTGATGTAAACCTCTGCAAGGCTCAGGCGAGCCAGTGATCTGTAGCCTTTGGGTATACGGAGGAAACACAAAGCACAGCCTTTGCTGGGTTTTAACTGTAGTTGTTGATTTTTAATCTGTTTAGTGCTGCTTTTAAAATTTGTGCCTACACTGTATTTGAATTGGGCTTTATTTTTTATTGGCTTTTCAGATTTTGTACATTATTTCAAACTTCAGTTTGATGGGGTAAAAATATTTCAAATGAATGTTTAAAAGATTTTTACCCCATCTTTTAAATAGTGGATTTTCCTACCATCTTGCCTTCCCGGCCAAGCACAAGGGTGTGTGTGTGCATGTGGTAAACTTGGCCTTGCTAAAGATAACCACCAGCTCCCTGCCCAGCTGCATGCATGAACCCACAGTCAGCATTTTGTAAGTGGCTGCCTGAATCTGGTCACGGGTTCTCTTGCCCAGGTCTAATCTCTTCCAATCTCTTCCAATCAGGTTGGGAAAGAGAAGGTGCTCCGGGTGAAGGTAGTGAAAATCCATCCTCTGGAGAAGGCAACAGAGGAGGAGGAGGCGGTGGCGGCAGCACAGAAGAAAGCTGATGGGGCCTGTGATTCCCCGTCCAGTGACAAAGAGAATTCCAGCCAGGCTGTTCAGGACAACCAAAAGGAACTGGCACTGAAGGAAGACGACAGCCGGAGAGATAGTCTGAGTGAGTAGGAAGCGGCGCCCTGGCCTCGGGTGTTGCTGAGGCCCCTCTTCTGAGGAGCAGATGATTCAGAAATTGCACATACGGTTTGGACATGGCTGCTAGCAGCTTCAGGCACAACTCTCTTGTTAGTTCATGCCAGCCTTGATTCTGATTCATTCTGACCATAGAGTGTGTAGAAGGCCATGGTTGACAGCTGCTTTCTGCAGGCTGACCGAGGACTGGCATGCCACCATATTTTATCTGGGTAATATTTGCTGCCATCAAAAGATCTCTTGGTTGTGAGGGGTAGGGCTGATCTCCCTGCCATGTTTTCCAGACTGCTTTGGAGAGTGGAAATCCCCAGGGGTCCCCCAGATGGCGCCTGCCTTTGTTGTGCCGAGGGGCGCCCGGCTGGCTTTCTCTCTGGCTAAGCTGAGGCCTCCAGTGTCTGTTATTGTAGGACTGATCCTTGCTTGAAGAAGCAGCATTAGGAAGCTCCCCCCACCTGCTGTGGAGTGACTTCTTTGCCCAAAGTGTGCTGCTTATAAGTCCTTGGCACAGATCAGTCTGGAGTTAAGAGTGGCTGGCAGACATTTGCCCAGTGGCATTTAAAGGGAAACCAAAACCATTGGCTTACCAGAGAAATCTGGTGCCCTGTGCAAGGAGGGGGGCTTTTTTTTTTGTAACGGGCATTGCCATTGGTCTTGCCACTTCAGTGTTAATAGTCCACTTGATTGGCCTTGGGTTCTGTGGCACAAAACACAGTCATAGCTTAAATGTAGCATGCAGGTGGACCCTTTGTGTCTTTCTTCCAAGGGAATGGTTGCATTTGCTGGTATTGTATGTACTTGCTTTCTCCTGCAGCTCTGCTGGTCTTTGACCGTAATAAAGTAATCAATCAATCAATCAATTTCTCCTGCAGCTTCACCTATAGATGCTTAGAAAATAATTTTAAAGATGCAGCGTTTATGGGCTTTGCATTAGGAAGCTTCATGAGCAAATAAGGAACACAATATTTTATTAAATTTGCTTCTCTTAGTTAGACAGTGCAAATATTCACATATGCGCTTCGAAAATCTGAAAACATGAGATGGGAGCATCTCATTGGGCCAACTATCTGTCATGTTCTTTGACTAAATCTCCTCAGTCTCAACTGAGCATACATCAGAGGCATGAAGGCGGCAACGTGTGACATCACTGGTGGTGCTCCTCAAACCAGCTGTGTCTTTCAGAGATCCTGGCTCCCTTCCAGAACTATGCATGCTCTGCACTGACATGTATAGCCCCTGCAGTTGAAAGACTTGCTAGTTGGGGTGTTTGTGTGTGCTGCCTTCATTGGAACGAAGTCTGAGGTTTTTGCGCAGGCAGGGACTGTGCATATTGGAGCCCTCACGTGTGTAAGAGGCTGCTGCGTCTGGCTGTTTTCCCTGAACAGCGGGGGGTAAACATCTGGTTTGCCACACCTGCATTGCTAGGAGGACTGCCATATCTCTCATAATACTCAGATTGATGGCTGTGTGGAACTCGCACGTTCAGAAGCAGAATTCTCTGAGCACCAGGTGTTGTTTCGAAGCTCTGCTTGTGGGCTTCCAGGGGCATGTATTTGTGGGATACAGGAGGTTGCTGGATTATGCATGGACTGCTGGCCTGATCCTGCAAAAGGCGCTCGAGGTTCAGTCTCCTTTGAAAACTGTTTGATCTGCAGTCTTCCTTGCCTGCCTCTTTGGAATTGGGCTTGTGTTTATTCCTTGGCCATCTGTGCTTGCTGCAAGCTGTAATCTTTTTCCCCCATTAGTACATTTCAGACTTGTCAGCCTAGGCCTTGTTGGAGCACTGTGTGCTACTCACTGTCTTTCTGTCTTCTATACGATTCCGCAGGTGACCGGGCACGGCGATCTCCTCGGAAGCTGCCAACTTCTCTGAAGAAGGAAGAAAAGAAATGGGTCCCTCCCAAGTTCTTACCCCACAAATACGATGTCAAGCTGCAAAATGAAGACAAGGTGAGGAGGCAGAGAGAGTGCATCAAGAAGCCTTGGCTACCTGTTGGCAAGGAGGGTGTGCAGGATGTTAACGATGTGGCTGCTTCTAGGTCAGGAGCGATTAGAAACAACTGTGTCTATTTTTGGACAGTGGTACGTTAGCACAGTGGCTGGCTGTGAAAACTAATGGCTTGTTTCTTTGTCTCCCAAGATCATCAGCAACGTGCCAGTGGACAGCTTAATTCGTACAGAGCGGCCCCCAAACAAGGAGATCCTGCGCTATTTCATCCGCCACAATGCCCTTCGGGCTGGAACTGGCGAGAACGCCCCCTGGGTCGTTGAGGATGAGCTGGTGAAGAAATATTCCCTTCCCAGCAAGTTCAGTGACTTCTTGCTTGACCCGTATAAAGTGAGAAAGAAGGCAAGATCTGTCTGGGTTGTGGGTTGGAGAAAGGGCAGGCGTAGCGTTTGGCTCATAATGGTGGTGCTTCAAGTGCCTCTGCTGACATTGGGGGAGGGGTGCGTAAAGGCACCCTCAAGGGCGAATCTTGGCTCAGTGGCTGGCCTGTGGCAGTCATTGGGTGCTACAGAGACAGCTTTGGTCTTTGCTGTTGCTCAGGAGTGACCCTTGTCTTCCGTGCTGTTTCTCCACCCTGCAGAGACTGAGCTGGCCTGCCCAAGTCTCTGCAATCTGTTGCCTTCTTTATGACAGCTGTGTGGAGATTTCTTCAAAGGAGGAATGAAGTTGGGTCTCCAGAGCAATCTCCCCGCAAAGCTACTTGCCAGCATCTCTTCATGCTGTCCTCTCCCTCCATTTCACATTGTCCAACTGACGCTCAGCTTCGGGCTGCTGAGCATCCACAGTCCTTGCTGGGTTGCATTTTGAGGTTTTTAAAAAAATACCTACTGTGCTTCTGCAAGCCTCAGGGTTTCCCTGCGTGCCTCTCTCTTGTTCCCAAACGGCATGCTTTCAGTTGCCACTCGAGTGGTCTTATCAGATGACCTCCTTTTATTGAAGCGCTTGAACAAGTGACTTAAAAGGCCAATTAAGAAAAAATAGTTCACTTGCAGTCTTGCGTTAACAGAATCTGTTGCCTTTGAGCTTGTGGTAGGAATCGGGCATGGAAGCTGTTTTCTGTGCGTGACTGAAAGCTGGCCTTGTCTTCTCAGAGGAGCTCCATGCATTTGCTCTTGAAAAGACAGCCTGTGAAACTCATGATCCATCTCTTGGTTGAGATGAGGGTGCTTGTAAAGGGCCTCCATGCAATGGCTCAGAGGAGCTTGGAGCATCACGAGGTGTTCCATACTGTGGGAGTGTTGCAGAAAGATCTGCCTCCACAGTGGATCCCCTTGACTCTGGTATCCAAATGATTTCGCTTTTAGACACTTGCTTTGCTGTTCTGATGTTAATTAAACTAAATAAATAAATAAATGTTGAGATCCTGCTCTGGGCAGCCCTGCATGCTGGTCATACTTGCATCATCTCTGGAGATGTGAATGCTTCTGAGTGAGCCATTGTGAGCTTAACTGTCAGGCCACTGCAAGGAGAGGAAAGGGTAATGGCAGATTCAGCCCATATCCTCACTGGAAAGTCCTGTCAGGAACGCTGAGGCAAAGGTCAGACAGAAAGTAAAGGAAATGTAGAAATTGCTTAATAAACAAAAGGCAGCATACTCCACAAGGTACAATCTGTGCATGGTTCACAGTCAGTATGGTTACAAAAGGGAATACAAACAAAAAAGAGTATTGTGTCTTACGTTCCTTTGTCTGTTTTGTCGCTTGGTGACTGCCATAAGCCTAGAGCAGCTTTCTGGTGATGTGGGACAGTACATTCCATTTTGCTTCTGTTGCCGCCGCAGCTGCATTCTGTCAGCAACGTGATTCAGATGCCACTGAGGTGTATCATGGACGCTAAGGGGTTTCCCCTCGGTGTGTGGGCAGTTTCTCCCCAAATGTATGTGGCCGAGTCAGGGTTGGTGTTCAGGAGCACTTGAGCGGCCTCCAGAGCACCCTCCATGTTCTGTGGGCTGCCGAGAGGCGCGAGAGACAAATACCAGTGTAGGATTTTGAACCTGTCGCTCACCTCACTCCTGGCAACCTCTGTCTTCCTTTTTGTAAAGGCTGGCCCTTACCTTTGCCTCTCCTTTGATTCCAGTACCTGACACTCAACCCCTCAGCGAAGAGGAAGAGGACATCGTCACCCGATAGGAAGCCTTCCAAAAGGCCCAAATCGGACGGCTCTGCTCCAGGCCAGGGGCTGAGCCCCCCCTCACTCTGGTGCAGCGTCCACTTGAAGAAGACGCTGATGGGCTCCCCACTGAAAGTCAAGAACTCCAAGAGCCCCAAGTCCCCCACAGAGGAGCTGGAGGAGGTGATGAAGATGATGTCGGCTGGGAAGCTGGGCAGTAACTTCAGCAAGAAGCAGCAGAGAAACAAGAAGCTGCTGAACGGGCAGAAGTCTGGCAAATCCCGGCCTCCCAAGAAAGACTCTAAGATGAAGATGAAGCAGATGACCCTGCTGGACATGGCGACCAAGGGCACCCCCAAGGTGTCACGATCCCCCCGGAGCTCGGCGGGGAGCCCCAGGTCCTCCAGCAAGCCCCCAAAGCACCTCCCCCCTGCGGCTCTCCACCTCATTGCCTACTACAGAGAGAACAAGGACCGCGAGGACAGGAAGAGCGCCCTCTCTTGCATCATCTCCAAAGCTGCCCGGCTGCTGTCTAGCGAGGATCGTGCCCGCCTTCCTGAGGAGTTGCGGGGGATAGTGCAGAAGCGCTACGAGCTCCTCGAGCACCGGAAGAACTGGGCCTCCATGACCGAGGACCAGCGGAAGGAGTACTTGAAGAAGAAGCGGGAGAAGCTGAAGGAGAAACTGAAGGCGAGGGCCCGGGAGCGGCGGGAGAAGGAGATGCTGGAGAAGCTGGAGAAGCAGAAGCGCTACGAGGACCAGGACCTCCAGGGGGGCAACCTGCCTGCCTTCAAGCTGGTGGACACGCCTGAGGGGCTCCCCAACACCCTCTTTGGGGACGTGGCCATGGTTGTGGAGTTCCTCAGCTGCTACTCGGGGCTCCTGCTGCCGGATGCCCAGTATCCCATCACTGCCATGTCCCTCATGGAAGCCCTGTGTGCTGACAAAGGGGGCTTCCTGTACTTGAACAGAATTCTGGTTATTCTCCTGCAGACCCTTCTGCAAGATGAGATAGCGGAAGACTATCGTGAGCTGGGCATGAAGCTGTCAGAAATCCCGCTCACTCTGCATTCCGTCTCCGAGTTAGTCCGCCTCTGCCTGCGCAAGTCGGACGTGCAAGAGGAGAGCGAGGCGTCGGAGAACGCTGAAGAGAGCAAAGGCCTGGCAGCCTTTGAGGACAACGAGGTGCAGGACGAGTTCCTGGAGAAGCTCGAGACGTCAGAATTCTTTGAGCTGACCTGCGAGGAGAAGCTGCAGATCCTGGCTGCGCTCTGCCACCGGATCCTGATGACCTACTCGGTGCAGGATCACGTAGAGGCGAAGCAGCAGATGTCGGCGGAGCTGTGGAAGGAGCGGCTGGCGATTCTGAAGGAGGAGAACGACAAGAAGAGGGCGGAGAAGCAGAAACGGAAGGAGATGGTGGCCAAGAGCAAGGAGGGCAGCGGCAAAGAGGAGGGCAGCTTTGGGGGAAAGGGGGAGAAGAAGAAAGGGGAGGTGGGGGCTGCGGCAGTGGAAAAAGCCGTCAAGACAGAGCAGCGGGCAGAGGCGGAAGCGGAGGACATGATCAGCGCAGTCAAGAGCAGGAGACTTCTGGCTATCCAGGCCAAGAAGGAGAAGGAGCAGCAGGAGATGCAGATGAAAGGTAACGGCTCTGGAGCACCAGGAAATGGCGTCCTGGAAAGAAGCGGGCGGGGGGCATGAGACACTCCTGGCTGCTGAGCCTGGGAATCAGTCCCCAAAGAAGGGACGAGGGCGGGGGGAGGCGTCTGCTAAGAGGGATCCTTGCTGCTGCTGCTGCTCTGGGCGGGCCTTCGCTTGAGGCCCTTGTCTGTGGCAGCCCTCTGAGCCAGAACTCCCATCCGCTCTAAGCACTCTGCATGGCGGTGTGGTCCTGTGGACGCTCCAGGGCGCCATTGAAATGTCGTGTGTTTCCCGATCGGCCCTTGACGTGAGAGAGGGAGGGAGGCAGCTCCTGTGAGAGTTAGTTTATCATCCAGCTTTCAAGGGATGAGAATGGCAGAATTGTACATGGTGGGGGAACCAACATACCTTTCCCCCCTTTCTCTTCCCCACCAGTAAAACTTGAAAGAGAAGCAGAAGAGGAGCGGATTCGGAAGCATAAGGCTGCAGCTGAAAAGGCCTTTCAAGACGGCATTGCCAAGGCCAAGCTGGTCATGCGCAGGACGCCAGTCGGCACGGACCGCAATCACAACAGGCAAGGAAGAGGGCATTCCTCCGTGGCTGGTGGGAAGCTGCTGCCTGGCGGGGGGCCTGTGGCCCTCCTGATGTTGCTGGGCTCCCATCACCCCTGGGCTCTGGCCATTGGCCCTGGCTGGCTAGGGCTGATGGGAATTGGGAGTCCCCAACGTCTGGAGGGCCCCAAGTTCCCCATCACTGATTTAGTTCAGCATTGTCTCCAGGCTTTCTTCAGGTAGAAACCGAGTCGGACGGTTGGTCTGTCTTGCTCAGTATCGTCTGTGCTAATTGGCAGTGGCTCTCCAGAGTTTGGGGCGAGGGGGTCTCTCCCAGCCTTACTTGGAGATGCTGGGGATTGAACCTGGGTCCTTCTGCACGCAAAGCAGGGGCTCTGCTACTGAGCTTACATGGGCCTTCCCCATGTAGTCTGGGGAAGCAAAGTGGAGGCTTGTGCTGCCTGGGCCTCGCTGCACCAATGGCCGTACGCACAGCTGGTAAGTTTCCCACCGTCTGCTCATTTTAGCCTTGTTGAGTCGCTTTGCCCCAAGCTCTTGTGGCCTACTCCCTTTGCCTGTAGCGCAGAGGCAAGCAGCCCTGTTCCCTCCTGCTGCTGCTGGTGCTTGAGCCACCGCTCTCCCCTGTAATCCTCTGCTTTGCAGCCTGCTCCATCCAGCTGCTGGGCTCCTCCTGCCCGTGTCTAGGCGCCTCTGGAGTGCCCTCCTAAATGCTTTACATTGGCACAAGCGCTGTGTGTTTGGCATTCTCTGGTTATGCTTTTTCTTGAGCAGCTGTAAACAATGCTCCTGAACGGGCACTTGCAAAGCAGCTGAGAAAACGTCTTGGAAAAGGATGTTAATTTAACCTCTCTCACTCATATGTCTTACATATTGTGCCTCTAGGTATTGGCTGTTCTCTGATGAGGTTCCTGGGCTGTTCATAGAGAAGGGCTGGGTGCATGATGGTATCAACTATAATTTCATGCCTCCCCACAAAGAGGAGGAGGAGGAGGAGGAGGAGGAGGGAGAAGAGGAGGAAGAAGAGGAAGAGGAAGACGAGGAGGACTACCAGCAAGGTAAGGCTGACCGTTTCTCACAGCTTCTTCTTGGTCAAGTAGCTGGACGCATTGCATTTGTGAATGCCACAGTTCCTGGATTTCTCAGTAAGAAAAAATAGAAGCAAGTTAACCACTAAGCAACCCTTCACCAGAAATCATAATCTGCCTCTCTCTGTCTGAAACAGCTGCTTCTGTCTGGTTATGAAACAGGTGCTGCTGCTGGGCTGTACTGCGGATGGGGCCTTTGCTCCTGCCACTAGAGACCAAACTGTTGGTCAGCTACTCTTTTATTGCGGCCAGACAGGCTGTTTGCAGCAATGTAACATAGCTGTGCATTAAGCAGCCCTAGAAGAGCAACTGACATATTGTTTTAACAGAGCTGCTCATTGAGCAGCAGTCTGCAGAAGGTTCCTCTCCGTTAAGGGGCCTGAGTGTTCAGTTGGTTTGCCTGGTGGGTGGGATGTGGGTGGGCAACACTCGCTGAATATTAAAGGGGGATAATAATACATGATTTATTTATAGAAGTGTTTATATACCACCACCTTGCAAAACATCAGGGCAGTGCACAGCAACATAAAAATACTTAAAAACAGTTTGAACAGCTGCAAAGGCCTGTTGGCACAAACAAACCTTCAAGAGATGCCTGAAGTCAAAAGGGTGGGAGGCCTGCCAAATGGCTGCCAGAAGCGTGTTCCACAGCCAGGGACCGGCAGCATGGGGGGTCAGTGATGATCTCTGCGATTGGGCACAGATAGAAGGGCTCAGGCGGTCCTTAAGGTATCCTGGACCCAAGTTGTTCAGGACTTTGTATATTGACACAAGAACGTTGAACCTGGCCTGGTAGGATGTGGGCAGCCAGTGCAACTGTTTCGGCAGAGGTGTCACTCGCTGTCGGCCATCTGCCCCCCTCAGTAGTCTGGCCACTGCATTCTGCAGCAGCTGGAGCTTCTGGGCCGGGCCCAAGGGCAGCCCCAGTTAGAGCATGTTGCAGTAATCCAGTCTTGAGGTTTCCAGAGCATGGACTACAGTGGCAAAGTTACCTTGATCTAGACATGGCCATAGCTGGCATACCAGACAAAGTTGGTAAAAGGCAGTCCTAGCCACCAAGGTCACTTGTCCCAAAGATGTATCCAGGAGTACCCCCAAGCTGCGTATCTGCTCCTTTACAGGGAGTGTAACCCTCTCCGGAACAGACAACTGGCCTGTCTTCCGGACATATGAACCACCTACCCACACAGCCTTTGTCTTCCCAGGATTCACTCAGCTTATTGCCCTTCATTCAGTCTTGCACTGCATTAAGACACCAGTCCAAGGCTTGCACAGCCTCTCCTGAGTAAGATATTATGGAGAAGTAGAGCTGTGTGTCACCATCATACTGATGACACCGGTCTCCAGAACTCGTTATGGGCCCTCCCAGTGGCTTCATACAGACGTTACATGGTGCCCTGTGGAGCCCAATAGCACAGGTGCCAGGGAGTCAAAGAGCACTCCCGCAGTGCTACTTTTTGAACTCAACTGTGCAGGTAGGAATGGACTCACTGTAGTGCAGTGTCTTTGATACTCATCCCACACAGTCAGTCCGGGAGGATGCCATGATCAGTGGTATCAAAAGCTGCTGAGAGATCAAGTAGTGCTAACACGGTCACCTCCCCCAATGCATGTCATGCATCAAGGTGACCAAGGCCAATTCAGCCTGGAAACCAGGCCTAATCCTGGATTGGAGTGGATCTCGACAAGCATCCTCCCTAAAAATGGGGTCTTGGTGACTGGCCAGTAGTTGTCACATACAGTCTTCTCTCACCCTGGCCCTGCCGAAGTGGCCAATGGTGTGTGCTCTGCAGAAGTCAGCAGAGCGATCCAGACCTCTCTGGAATCCAAGTCTTTCCACAGTGCGCAGCCTCTCCTCTTCGTACTATCTCTTTGTGGTTTTGCTGGGCATGGCACGCTTGCTCATGCTTCCCACCTGAGTGGTTAATGTTTGCTTTTATTTTGTTTTGTCGTAGACCATTCTTCATCCTGTGGGATACCAGGGCAGTGAACATGCAATAATAAAACTGTAAAATAATTTGAACATAATTAAAATTACATTAAACAAGTAGAAATAAATCAGATGCTTTTGTGAACAGACGTGTATTAAGGTGTCTTCTAAAAACCGTCAGTGAGGCGGGGGGGGGGAGCCTTGTATAACGATGTGGGTTTCTGAAACTAAAAAAAAAAGTGTCATGTCAGCTTCACATGCTGTATAAATGTATAAAAATAGTTGAGTAGCCAAAAATAGATGTGTTGAAATATTTGATTAGGGTGGGGGAACAACAAAGTGTACTTAATTTGATTTAAATGTTGTATTCAAATGAATTCAAGGCTTTATTTGGCAATTATTTCCCTGCTGTACTTAAGACACTACTGAAGAACGTGCACAATTTTAACAATGCAATCCTTTACATATTTACTCTAAATTAAGTCCCACTGAGCTCAATAGGGACTTGATCCATAGTGAGTCTGTTTAGGGTTGCACCCTAATGAAAAAAAATGAAGGTGCTGAAAGCTGTAGCTTAATTACTGATTTTAGTATGCCTGTAGAGCTATTCATGTAAAGATATACTTTCTAGTCTGAAAGAAAACTAGTTACAAGTTTGACTAGTGTTTGATTTGGATTAATCCCATTTCATTTGCCCAATTTAACTTGTATTGTGTGTAAAATTTCCTAATTGATTGTATGGAACACTGCATTTCTCAAAGTGAAAACCTGCAGGAAAATGCAGTATAAAGGTGTCCACCCCACCTTCCTGCTTTTCTTCCCAAAGTGGCTCCAGCGTTCTCCCGTTCAGTCGTGGCTCTGGCACTCTCAGGAGCCAAATCTGTGGTCCACAGGAACAGTCATTCTTCTCACCCCAAACCCTCACTCAAGTGGGGCTTGGCTTGGCACTACTCTGAAGTGGTCCAGGGAAGGTCTGGGGACATTGAGGCTCCTTGTTCATGGTGTGTGTGTGTGTGTGTTGCTTGCAGACACTCAGGAGAGCCTGGTGGAAGGCAGTGTCTTGAACGCTCCACAAGGGGTCCTGCCCGTCCCAGAGATTCCTGTGGAGACCACGGTGCCCAAGCAGGGACAGAACCTCTGGTGAGATGCTCTTTTGCTGCTTCTGCTCTTGGCAATCGAAATGTGTGGGCCCTTGACATTGGGGTCTTGGTGGTGCACCATCATCAGCTGGGAGGGTGTTAGTTTCTCGTTGGCCTGTGCAAGGAAAGTGCAGCTTTGGCTTTGTAAAGAGGCCTGCACCATTCCATTGTGTTTGGAACCACCCGTTTGGAGAAAATGTTCTGCCGTTGTTGCATTATTTGAAGAGTTAATTGTGGTGCTCTTGAGGGTTCCTAACTCCACAGCCAAGCCTTGGGCTCATGCACATAAAGTCTTCTGGACTCCAGTCAGTACAAAATACTCTACTGCAAAGTACAAGAACTGGCAATTAAGCTGCTGTTTTGAGGGAAAGGTGGCTGGACCTTGTAGGTTGTAGGACACGTGGTCCCTCCCGTTAAGGGAGCCAGACTGACCCTCCTCCTGGCCCTCTGCCACTGTCTACTTCTGACCTGTTAAGAACATGAGAAGAGCCTGACTGCTGGGTCAGGCCAAAGGAGGCACATCTAGTCCAGCACCCTGTTCTCACAGTGGCCAAAGCCCACAAGTGGGACCGGAGCGCAAGAGCACTCTCCCCTCCTGCAGTTTACACCAACTGGTATTTGGAAGCAGGCCACCTCTGACTATGGAGGCAGAGCGCAGCCGTCGCTTTATCTTCCATGAATTTGTTCAATCCCGTTTTCAAGCTGTCGGCCATCACTTTTGTGGGAGCAAATTCCATAGTTGAACTATGTGCTGTGTGAAGAAATAGTTAATGGTTTCTGATTTTAAATTTTTATATGGTTTTATCGTGTATTTACATAAGTTGTAAACTGCTTCAATTTTTTTATGAATAGTGGCATAGAAATATTTTTATAAATAAGTCCTTTCGTTTGTCTGTTCTGAATCTTCCAGCATTCAGCTTCATTGGATGTCCACAAGTTCTAGTGTTATGAGAGGGGAGGAAAAACTCTCCACGCGCTCCATATCATGCATATTGCAGCCTTTCCTCGTAGGGGAGTCGTTCCATTCCCCTTGATCATTCCGGTTGCCCTTTTCTGAACCTTTTCCAACTCTGCAATATCCTTTTTGAGGAGAGCCAACTGGAACTGTACACAGTGTTGCAAATGCAGTTGCACCATTGATTTATACAACGGTGTTATGATATTGGCAGTTTTATTTTCAGTTCCTTTCCTAATGAGCCCTAGCATGGCATTTGTCTTATTCACATCTTCCGCATTCTGGGGCGACATCTTCACTGAGCTATCTGCCACGACCCTAAGGCCTCGCTGTTCACTGTCACCTCCCGTGCTGATGTACCTTGTGGCCAGCAGGGGGCAGTAACAACAGTACTGTTCCTGCAATAAGTCATGCCCGCATTCCCCAGCTGATGGTTTAGGGTTGAGCCCTGCTTTTCCTTGGGGCTTTGGTGCAACAATAATAAAAATAGCAACCCAGTGCATTTAAACCCAGTGCAGGGTTACTTGAGAGTTGAATATTGTGTGTTTTGCTCTAAGTTAAATGATTCAAGGACTTTGCTAGTGTTTATCTGGTGTGGACTGGTGAAGAGAGGTTGGCTCCTCACTTGAGAAGGGTTATGGCGCTCACCTCGGTGTGGCCGGCCGGCCTGCCTGCCTCTCCAGGTGGGCTGTATATTACTGCATGTCGACAGCAGCACTGAACAGGTGTATGCTCTCCTCCTCCAGGTTTCTCTGTGACAGCCAGAAAGAACTGGATGACCTGCTAGCTGCCTTGCATTCTCAGGGGATCAGAGAGAGCCAGCTGAAAGATCGCCTGCAGAAAAGGTGAGGCCTTGCTTGCTTTTTGGTCAGCGTCCTGCTTGAGTGTCCCTTCTGCTGGTCAGACCAGGCTGGAGAAGGACTCAGATGCATTTGCCAGGACTGTTTCAGGGGCTTGTGCCACACACCTTTTGGAGCAAGAAATGGTTTACAAGAGCCCTGATCTTTTCCATCATGGACAAATGTTTGGGGATGGATAAAATTACTGGGTGGGTTAGCTCTTGCTGCTGCAAGTATAGACTTTTAGTCGTCTTAAATGCTTTTAACAAACATCCCTATGCATAGCAGTACAACCACAGCTGTACATGATTGTTCCTTTATGGGCCATTGTATATCCCAGAACATGGCTGAAGAAATACTTTTAAATTTTTTGAGGCACCGGCATCAAATCAACCCTATCCGGGACTAAGCACCAGCATTAAATTCTTCAGGCCTGGTAAGCCAGTGGTGTAGTCCAGCACTGAGCTCCCATGGCATGTAGATGGCCTCATGCTTACTACAGGCCGTCTCCAAAATCCAGACCTTCAGATTGATAGAGCTAAATAGTTGTCCGGCAGAGCTCGCTAGCTAACTGAGCATCTCCCAGGGCCCCAGCTCGTGAGAGTCAGTCCACTGTACGTCATTAACCGGTGTCCTCTCCGCTCTCAGATATCAAGACATCACACATTCCATGCATTTGGCTCGGAAGCAGAACCCAGGCCTGAAGTCCTGTGACGGCAACCAGGAACTGCTGAACTTCCTGCGCAGCGACCTCATTGAAGTGGCCACACGGCTGCAGAAAGGCGGCTTGGGATACATCAGTGAGGCAGAGTTTGAAGCCAAGGTGAGCCACTGCGTCGAAAGGCCTGGGCAGAGAAGGGCCAGCTCCAGCGCCCTGGCAGGGCTTCCCAACTTGGAGCTGCTGTCAGGCAGACTCTGTGTTTGTGTTTCTTGCTGTGGTGGTAACTGAAGCCGTCAGAATGGAGTTCCTTGGCATTAGAGCAGTAATGAAGAGGCCACCCCCTAAGATAGAGGTCAGGAACCTCTTTGGCCTGGCTGGCCAGACCCTTGCCTTCCCACCCCCAAGGCCACCTTGAGAGATGGCTGCGACAAAGCACCTGTCAATCACCAGGCGTTGTCATGATGGCACATAATTGGCAGATGGATTGTCCTGCCTGCCTGTCCAAGTCCCCTCTGCAGTGCTTCCCAAGTGCCCAGCGGACGGCTGGTTGTCTGGTGCTTGGCAGCCGCAGGGCAGGGGCTTTGCCGGCCCCCCCATGCTTGGCGCTTGGGAAAAGCTGGCTGTCAGGTGTTTGGGAAGCGCTCTTTGCAAGCCCTGTACTTGAGCTGCTTTCTGATCAGCTGCAATCGAGTTCCCCGTGGATCTTGCCAGCTTGAAGTTGCTGCCCATCCGCTGCTGCTGGGTGGTGACTGCAACCATGCTTTCTGCGCTGGTTGAGTTCCCCATGGGAAGCTTGGCTGTGCAGCTGACCTAGCCTTCACTTAGGACGTCGGACATGGGGTGGGTGGGCGTGGCTTGGGGAAAACGCCTTGCAGGCCAAATCTGGCCCACGAGCCAGAGGCTCCTTTCCCCACCCTAAGAGCTGTGGAATATCCTTGGGAGATTCTGGCCCTTGAAGCAGATCCACAAGAACAGTTGTAAGCCAAGGGGTGGGGTGACAACGCTGGGTATTTTTTGCATGTAGCGGAGTTGAGCTGAAACCCTGGTGACCCTGAGTCGCTCTGACGGGCGCCATAGAACGGGCTCTCTCAGTGTAGTTCACAAGCTTCATTCAGGTGGCCTGTGGTGGGGTGGCATCGCTGCATATGTGTGTGAGAGAGAGAGACGGTTGGTGGGCGCAGCAGCGCCTCTGTCGCCCTTGGAGCCCAGTGGCCTGCCCAGAAAGTGAGAGACAGACTGGAAGTGATGAAGTGGGGAGGATGCTGCCCCTTGGAGGAATAGAGCTGTGGCGGATTACACTGGCTAAACTGGCAAAAAGGACAAAGAAAATATCATGAATATTCTGCCAAGACCCCCAGCGATTTTCAAGTGGTCCCCTGGAGGGGGGAGGATTTGGGGGGCTCCTTCCATAGAAGGCTCTGACGAAGCAGCGCAGTTGGGGCTGAGGAAGTCTCTCTGCCGTGTGGAGCTTGTGAAGGCCCCTTGGTCCTCAGCATAGCATGGACCAGAGATGCTGTAGCCAGGCTCTTGCCAGCACTGAGTGGCAGCTGTTTGTTAAGGTGCTTGGGGGAACGAGAGCTGCAAAGCCCCTCTGCGCACTGGACGTGACTAATCGGAATATGTTTGTGCCTTTTGGATCAGGTTTGCACGCTGGAGAGCCTGAAGGATTTCGGGGAGTGTGTGGTTGCCCTCCAGGCCAGCGTTATCAAGAAGTTCCTGCAAGGCTTCATGGCCCCCAAGCAGAAGAAGAGAAAACACCAAGGGGAGGATGCTGTTGCCAAGGCAGCTGAGGAAGTGGACGAGGAGAAGAGGGTGGCAGAAGAAGCCAAGGTCTTGACTGGGGCAGATCTGAGGGGAAGGGGGGAGGCCTGCTCAGCTTAACCGAGGCTCTGTGCACCTGTCAGGGGTGTGCGTGGAGGGATAAGGGCAAAGGCCTTGGCCCCCCTGCCAGAATAATGGCGCAGGGAGGGAAGGAGAGTAGGCTGCATCCTCTCCCCTCCTACGGGCGCAGCAAGCAAGAAGCGCCTGTCGCCAGTTGGGGAATGTGCGAATTATCCATTTTCACTTCTCTTGGGCTGTTTCCTGCTGTTTTCATTGTTCCAGAAATTGCCAGGCTGACAGCAGCTGGTTTTCTTTGGCTCTGTTGCTCCCGTGTAGCTGCCTGGCCCACACTGTGTCTTCCTGCTCTTCCCTGATGGGCCCTTGGTGGAAATGGATGGTGTGTGGATGGAGACTAGGCCATGGGGTAGCAAGGACTAGCTAGCCAGCCGGGCTCCTAAATGGCAGCTGGGCATCAAGGCACTGTCCCTGTCCCGGTTCCTGGGCAGCAGGTGCGAAGTGATGGCCTTGAATCTGTTTGCTGCTGCTGCTGCTGTCCTCCTGGCCCTGAGCCCTAAAAGTGGAACAATTGGTGTTGTGTTTTGTTTTTGTTCTGCTTAATGACTGCTGCACATGGCCAATTGCTGGGCATTGTGACGTCGTCTTCTTTGACAGGCAATGCAGGGCTATCAGGTGCCCCAGACATGGAGCAGGGGGTGAGAAATGACCCCTTCTGGGCTCCGAGCCTCCCGCTTGCCCTTGGGCACTTCAGCTGGCATCAGGGTGGGACAACCGTCTTGGGGAGAAGCACAGCTGCTCTTCCCACCCAGCCCCCTTTTGTCGTGCTGATGCTTTCTTCAGAGTCAGGGAGCAAAATCTGCCAGGATCTGCCCAGGTTTATCTTTGCCCAGCATCTTAACAGCAAAGCTCTGGGAATAGCTCCTTGGAAACTGGTGGGTCCGAGAAGCACTGGGAGCAGTGTTCCGGGCGAAAGCAGGCGGCTGGCTGATAGAGTTCCCGCCATTTCCCGCCGCCTTGGCTGCCTCCTGCTCCAGGTACTGCCCCAGTGAGCCATCAGGAGGGGATTCTAGGCTGGTGTGAGCAGCGGCTGTTTTGTTAGGTGTCCCATTCACATGGCACTTTCTCCGATTCAGTGGGAGGGGAATGTGCAACTCTGCAGAAATCCACTGTTTTATTTGGCTCCCGAACTGCTGTTAACTGCAAAGCCAAGCTGTTCCCTCTGCCGCTTGCTCAACTGCCCTGGCTAGGAGGATGTGAGCTGTGGTGCCATGAATCCCTCCACTGTTGGAGCAGCCACGGAGGGTCATGTGTGAGGCCCCCTCCAGTGAGCCAGTTCTGATCGCTTCTGATGTTCCGGCTCTGCCTGATGCAGAGTCCAGGTGGCCTGGCTAAGGGGATGCTTGTGCTAAGAGCAGTGAGTACCTCAGCCCAGCGCTGAGCACAGAAGGCTTTTCAACTGTGAGCCTTTCTGCCTTTGGGCTAGTGGCCAGTGTCATGGCTTTCCTGTGGAATGGGCTGGGCTGCCCATTCAGGGCACAGCTATTTACAGGCACCACTAGAGGGCAGCCCAGGCTCTTCTCAGGTTTTGTGACCTGAACTTTCCCTCCCCAGCTGTTCTTGCAATTAGCATCTAAAGTTCTCTGCTGTTTGTTTTTCCTTGATGGACAAGGATTTGGTTAGGATTTCAAAGTCAAGCATGCCGCCCAGTCCCAGGCTGGCTGCGTGGGACATATTGAGCAAGAGCTGCAGGCCTCTGGCGGGTGGTGGGGAGGGATTCTTTTGCTGTCTCCTGAAGAACAGCTGTCGAGAGTCCCAGGGAAGGGTCACCAAATGCCTACCCAGCCCTTGGGAGTCTTGGCCTAAGTTGCTTGCTCCTTCTGCCAGGTCGCTTCAGCCCTGGAGAAGTGGAAGGTGGCCATCCGGGAGGCGCAGACCTTCTCCCGTGTGCATGTGCTGCTGGGCATGCTGGACGCCTGCATCAAGTGGGACATGTCGGCAGAGAACGCCCGGTGCAAAGTCTGTCGGAAGAAAGGTGCGTCTTGGTGGCCTGGAGGCCCCTGCTGGAGCTCTGGGGGAGAGAGGGGGAGCCACGGGGACCTCTACTGGGACCTCTTGCAGGGGGTTGTTAGGCTTTACCCCACTTTTCCTTCCAAGGAGCGGAGGACAGTGTAGCTGTTCCCTCCTGTCCCGCTCCCCTCCCTTTTCCTTTCAGTGACCGGCAAGGCGGGCGGAGAGTGTCTGGCCCAAAGTGAGCCCTGCAAGCTCTCTGTCTGAGAGCAGTGATCTGAACCTGGACAGATATCCCCCCCGCACGCCCATTCTGTAGCCACTGCCTCATCACGATGGCTTCTGGTGTCCTCTTTCAAAGTGGGGGGGCAGTGAAGGCAGCTTCCTACAGGGGCCCCTTTCTGAGTGAGCTCTTGAATGCTGCCACCCTTCCTTGCTGCGGGGCTCACAGTGGTTGCAGAGACGACCTCCCCCCTGCCCTGGTTGGCTGTTCTCTTCATCTTATTAATGTACCTTTTCAAGACACCACGAAAGCACTTCTCTGCAGCCCCTTTGGCTCTTGCTACTCTGGCTTGTGGTCCATAACACTCTGGGGGCCTGAGCTAGGAGAAAGCATGCGGGGCAGTTAGCAGCAAGCAGGTGGCTCTGCAGTCCGTGCCACAAGGGCCGATGGTGGAAGTGGCGTCTAAGGACAAGAGGAGGACTTGGTGGCAGGCACGTTCCTGACCTCCGGAAACAAAGTTGGTCAGAGGCAGCGGGAGGCGGAGGCAGCAAAGCCGGCTGTTGATGAGAGGGCAGAGGGATGGGGAAAGGTGGAAGGGGAGAATCTTTAGGGCAAGAAGCTTGAGCGCTGCACTGAGGCTTCATCGCTGTGGTTCTGCTTGCAGCTGGAGCCTTCTGTGGCTTCCTAAGGTGCCAGCATGGAAGTGTTAGGACAGACACTTTTCCCCAGCGCTGCACTTCCGACACTTTCAGCCTTTGATTTGGGATCAGGCAAGATAGGAAGGGGTAAAGGATCTTATTCCGTAGCTGTTCCCTGTTGGCACAAGCATGGAGGGTGGGGGAGAGCGCTGTGTGGTCCTCTCTCCTTCCTCGGCTCTTCCAAGGCAGTGCCCAGCATTGTGACTTGCTTTGGGGGGTGTGGTCGGTGTCTTGACGACCACTCTTCAGCCTGCCCCTTGCCTGGTTTTCATTTCCCCACTTTGTGCTGCCAGGTATACAATTCTCTCCATCCTTCCCCCAGGTGAGGACGACAAGCTCATTTTGTGCGATGAGTGCAACAAAGCCTTCCATCTCTTCTGCCTGAGGCCTGCCCTCTACGAGATCCCAGAAGGCGAGTGGCAATGCCCAGCTTGCCAGCCCTCTGTGGCCAGGCGCAGCTCCCGGGGCAGGTAAGGCCGCTTTTGCTTTGCCCTGCAATAAAGGGCCCACCGGCATTGGTGTGTCTTGCCCCCGGAGGTCGGGATGAGTGGGTCGATGACTGGATCTAGAGCCAAGCCAGGCTTGTTTTCACTGCCAACTCCTGGTGTCCTATAGGAGTGTTTGGGCTCAGTCTCAGAATGGGAGAAATGGACAAGGGGAGGACTTCACGGGCGTGAGTGAGCCAGGGCTGTGCAGCAGTCGCTCCTGCTGGCCTTCCTTGGGCAAGGCAAGTGTGGGAGGTTAAACGCCATCTTTGCAGAGCGGCCATTTCCAAAATAAGTCCATTTCCCCCAGTTTGAGGACATGAGCTGCTGGGGCGGCTTCTAGACTCGGGTGGCTGCCTGTTTTGACCTGACGTGACACGGGCAGGATCTTGTGGCCTGCTTCAGGGCAAGGCCACAGAGCTGAGCAGGGCAGAGGTCTGTGAAGGACGGAGGTGTTGAGGCTGGTGTGGAACCTTTCCTTTAGAAACTATGCTGAAGACTCTGTTGGAGAGGAGAGCGAAGCCGGGGAGGAGGATTCTGAGGAGGAGGAGGAGGAAGAGGAGGAAGACTATGAGGTTGCTGGATTGAAATGTACGTACTCCTTTGCCATAAAAATGCAACAGTTCAGTGACTGGCCAGTGGGGGGGGTAAGGTTGCCACTTAGGAGTAAAATGCCCTCCTTTTAAACAGTGGTGTGCCTGGCTGGCCCCTCTGGGCTAAGGGGCTGCCTGCAAATGCCACCAAGCCACCAGCAGAGTCATGGTTGGTTGGTGAGGGGGCCTTGCTTGGCCAATTGCTCTGTTGCTTGAGGGAAGGACAGCTAGCCAAACGGGAACTTGCCCTGCCCTGGAAGAAGGAAGGGCAGGCAGCGGTGGGGGGGTCTCTCTCTGCCTCACTCAGCTTCCCACTAAACCCTCGTCCTTGAGTTGCTGACTCTCTCGCTCCAGATGCTTCACTGGGGGTTAGGAGCTGGGGGCAGAACTTGAACTGAGTCCAGCTAGAGTGGCTTGAGGAGCGCGGCTGAAATCTCTGGGGGCAGGTTCCAAGTGGCGAGTCACGTTAAAATGTGTAATTGGGTTTTTCACCAGAGCAGCCTGTGGTGAAGCTGCCTAAGGGCTCTGTGCTACCATCCAAGCATTCTTGGGCCCAGGGATTTCCCAGGGCCTGCAAGGCTGCAGAGAGGCAGTGGAGACATCACTGGCATGCGAGCCTGCCCTTGGGCTGGAGCGGGATCCCCTGACAGGCACAGGCAGGCTTCCGAAATGCCCCCAGTGGAGGAGTTCACGTCCCCTGGACTGCCCCGGTGTCTTTTTAGTCCGAGCCTGAGACGATCGCTCCCACGTGATACTCCCGTCTCCCTTGGTGCTGTTGACGTTCCCGTCTTCCTGTCCCTGCCAGAGAGCTGGCTTGGGCAGAGGACCAACCGGCGCTCCGAGAAGCGGCTCCTCTGGAGAAGGTGTCGGCCTCCAGCGCTTCCGCAGGCTGCATGTGCTGCAGTCCTCCCTGGGTTGAATAAATCCTCCTCTTGTTCCTTGTAGCTGCAGACACACATCCTACCCATCCCCATGTGCAAAAATGCAGTTTATACAGGCAGCAGGTGCAACTGGTGAAGCTTTTCCCTTTTGTGCCAGGTGGTGTGTTTGAATGTTACATTGGGGAAACAAGCTTCTCTCTCTCTCTTTCTGTGGAAAAGCCTCAGGCCAGGAGGTTGCTGTGCCAAGAGAGCTCTTCGTCCTGGCGTCGTGGCTGCAAAGAGCCTGTTTCCACACCTGAAATATGCTATTCCCCTCACAGCCACCTGCAGCCTGAAATGATGCAGTCTGGGGAACTGGCCACAAGTCTTGGGCAGGTTCAGATGATCATGCAATGACGGCTGTAATCAGTAGGCAATGAATGAAACATTCATGATACTCGGTAATACAACTGCATAAAAGTCCTGCCCCCTCCTTTCATCAAATTCTGTTTTCAAACGCCACCTAGGGTTGTATCCAACTAAGCCTTACCCAGAGTAGACCCACTGAAATGTATGGATGCAGGTTGCCCCAGTCCATTCCTCAATGGGTCTACTCTGAGTCGGACTAGCTTGTCCTAGTCTTGATTGGTCTTCCGTGCCAGCGAGTAGCTCCCCATGCTGCCACTGTTCCTCCCCTCCACGCTGCCCCTTGAGCCTCGAGAGATTCCACCTTGGCTGGTGGCCTTCCTGCAGCCCTGGGCTGGCCTGCCTCTGCCTCCTCTGCAGCTGGGACAACCAGAGCTGCCTGGGGGCCACATCAGTGGCTTTTTCTGAGGCACTATCGTGGCCAACACTGGAGCTTATTCGGAGCAGCTCGCTGCTGCTTTTAGCCGTCGCTGCTTTCTACCTAGCTGGCTTTTTTGGTCAATTTCTCTGGTGATGCGTCTCCCACTCTCTTGTGCAATTTGAACTGCAAAAGGGAAGAGGGAGGCTGTGGGCTGAGGCTCTGCTCAGAACTGCTCTCCAGGCTTGTGTGGAGCCCCTTCCAGAGGCAGGGAGCCGTCGGCCCTCCAGATGTTGCTGAACTATGGCTCCCCTCATCCCTGGCCATTGGCCCTGCTGGCTGAGGCTGATGGGAGCCATAGTTCAGAAACATCTGGAAGGCCGACGGCTCCCTCCACCTGCTCTGAGGGGAGCTTCTATGTTTTAACTGAGCCTGACGTTTGTCCAGGCTCCTTCCTGCCCAGGTGGGTTGTTGTGGAGACACCTCCCCTTCTGGCAGCGTTGGGCTTGAGCCTGCAGCTCTGATGGGGAAGGGTGGGACTGCCAGCGATTTCGCACGTGGGGCAGCCTCAGGCAGGACAAGAGCAGCTTTGGGTACAGGAGCTGGGCACGTGGGGCAGGAGAGTGGCAGGTGGTTGGCGCGCTTGTCCTTCTGCGGTGCAGCAAGCCCTCTTGCTGCTGCAAGCCCTCCACATGAGCCAGCGTGGAGGAGGCTCTCCTGCCATCGAGCCCCCTGCTGCCGGCTCTGCCTCCTGGCCAGCTGGCAGGGGAAACGCAACACCCGGCGTGTGCACAGGCCGACTGCTGAGGGGCTGAGCAGCTGCTGTGGCCCACTCTGAGATGCCTGGGATGGTGCTTCGTGCAGCCTGTCACTCTTCCTGGGAGTGCGTGGCCAGCAGGAGAAGGAAAGCAAGCGGCCTTTGTGGGGCTCGGCTCGGCTCCAGGCCTTGCGGTAGGGTCTGGCCCCAGAGACTACAAATCAGAGAGCTGGGCTGCGTGCTTCCCACTCAGCATGCCTGTCTCACGGCCAGCTGCATTCAAGTTCATTTATGCCCCATCTTTCTTCCGCCACAGAACCCAAAGCAGGATACCCGAGTCTCCTGTCCAGGCATTGACCTGACCAAGACTTGCTCAGCTTCCAGCGGCTGCCTGATGGGCCTTCAGGCCACCCCCGGGACCTACTTGAGTCAGGAGGGAAGAGTGGCCTTTAGGCAAGGAATGGGCTTCATGAACGTGCTCGTGGGCGCTCTGGGATGGATGGTGCCCCCGAACCAAACATGGGCACTTGCGCGTGTGTGTGACTAGAGTGGGGGTTGCTCATGTGCCCCCGCTCTCTGCCCCCTTCTGCCACCCGAGGGCGAGGGTGCCTGTCTGCTCCCTCCACCGCCACCTGATGGAAAGCACATAGAGGTGAAGGTGGGCGGGGGCAGACTCTGCATCCCTCTTCCAGCTCCATGTGCTTCTGGAGGCTCAGATGGGCACATTGGGAGCTGCCTCGCAGCGCTACCTGGAGATGCTGCCGTTGGGCCTTGATTGAGCCTGGGACCATCTGCAGGCAAAGCAGGGACTCGTGGGCCCTTCCCCAAGCAGCTGAACAGAAAGTGGGGGGTGGAGAGGGCATGAGGAGCAGGGGAAGCAGGGTGACCCTGGGGGAAGCAGGGTGACCCTGGGGGAAGCAGGGTGCTGCAGTGGGTGGGAGGAGGGAATGGCGTGCCAGAGAGAAGGTGCTTGCTTGCCCACAAGTGGGATCCAGGGAAATGGGACCACTTTTCATGAGTCCACCACCGTCAGATCACAGGTGGCGTCTCTCCATTGCCTGTTGCCTGGGCCATAAAAACCACAGATCTGGTACTTTGCAGTGCTGCTGTGGTGCAAAAAGTGGTCCGTGTTCTAACCAGGTGGCTTTTTGAGACCCCCCCTGTACAACTGCGCAAACTGAAGAGGACCCGCTTTTTAACTCTGCTGGGTCTGACTTCCGCTCAGAGAGCAAAGTCAGTGTGCTTGTGCAGGTGCTTTCTCTACCACCATCCCTGCCTTTCTCTCTCTGGGCTGGGGAAGTAACTCAGGGAATGGGGGACAGAAGCAACCGGGGGGGGGTGCTCATGGCACCCCCAACATTCCAAATGGGCCCCGAAAGGTTGGAGACCCCTGGATCAGAGGAATGAGCAAGCAGGGCCCTTCTTTTTCGAGCTTCCCTTCCTCTTGCAGCTCTCCTCTCTGTCTCTCTCTTGGCCTGTCCACTCCCAACCGCTGGCCTTGCACACTTCCCTTTGGACTGCAGCAGACGCATGAGAATGGCCACTTGGATGAATGACTGGAGTAGCCGCCCTGCTGAGAACGAGACAGGTCTACAGCTGTTAGGATAGTTGACATGAGATGCATCTGTTCATCCACAAAATGCAGTAAAAGGTCGCAGAGAGAGACTGGGGCAGTGTCCGGGAGGCCCCTTCGGCATGAGCTCCCAGTGTCCATGTGCAGTTGCTCGTGTGTCATGGGGCCGCTTGGGACTTTCTGCCCTAGTTGCCTCCTGTACAGGTGTCAGGGAAGAGCTGCCTTTGCTTTGTGGGGTGGACTTTGGAGTCCATCTTGTGAGTTGGGGGTGGAGGGCAGGAACGGCACCCGCTTTCTTTCCTGGCCCTTGGGCTCTCCCCCCACCAAGGGGGTCACTGACTCTTTGACTGCCGTCTCTTCCTTGCAGTGAGGCCCAGGAAAGCAGCCAAGGGGAAGCAAGGTGGCCCAGCTGCAGACCCTCCACGGCGAGGCCGGCATCAAGGGAAGAAGCGGGCCCTGCATGGCCCCCGAGGGTCCCGGCAGCGGGCTGCCCCTGTCAGTGAAGCAGACATCGATGAGCTGGTAAGAGCCCATGGTGACACTTTCAGGAGTTCTGAGCAGAGCCAGTGTCTGTCTCTGGGCATCTCTCTCCCTCTCCTCCTCCCTCGGCATTGTCAGGAGAGGGCCTTGCCTGGGCAGGCACAGGCTGTGCCACACAAGCATGCCAAGCATCTCTCCAGGAAGGCCGCCTCTCTCTCTCTCCCTCCCTCCTCCCGATTAGCAGGAAACTTGTTAGAATCTCTTGAACGGCAGGAGCAGCCGCCATGTGTGTCTGGCTAGAGACCAGGGGTGGGGAGGGTGGGTCGTTGGCATGCCTGCAATGCGAAGCACCACGTCCCTTCCAAGGTAGCCCCTGAGGGAGGACAGTTGGTGCCCAGGCTGTCCGTCCTACTGGCCCTGCTTGCCTGAACGTAATTCACGTGGCATTTTAACAGAAGAAACCTTTCGGCCTTCATTCTCTTGGGAAGTCTCCTCCTCTCCCCCCCCCCCCAAGTTATGTTTTGGACGGCGGGACCTGCCGCTTGCCAGATTGTGCTGCAGAGTTGGCCGCTTCTCTGTGTGCCTTGCCACAGAGACTGCTGTGTACTTGCTCTCACCTTGGGGACTGTAGCTCAGCTGTGAACTCTTGAGTTGTACACACCACCTTTCCCTCTTTCAAACTGGAGGTCTAGAAGGAAAAGCTCCCTGTTCCTTGTGCAAGGCCAGACCTGCATCTCCCTGCGGCCAGCTGCCTCCTCTCCCTGTATCCTGGCCCATTGGTGGTTGTGGGGTGGGTGGGCGGCTGGCCTTGGACCTTTCTCCTCCCTCCTCCCTCCTGCACAGCAGGGGACTCAGCTGCTGTTTGGCATCTGAAATCTGGCCACCCCATTCCTTCAGCAGGTGCCCTGCCGCCCTCTTGTCGCGTGCTGTGCCCTGTTGGGTGGGTCACAATTCCCTTCTCGCTGATCCCTTGGCTGCTTTGAAGCTCTTTGAAGAAGAGCTTCTGCTGCCCCCCAGAGAGGAGTGGGGCTGTCTGGAAAGTGATTGGCTGGCTCTCTGGGCAGGACTTCTGAAACGCAAGTGGGGGTGGGATGTTCCTTGGCTGCCCCATCAAAGTCCCAGCAGCCGCCCGGGTTTGTTTCAGGCTTTCTGGCTGGGAGGGTGATGGGCCTTGCGAGTCCTATGCTCCACTTTGTACAGTGATCCTGATCCTCCCTGGCCCACCTGCTCTCCAGTGGGAGACCTATCAAAGCTGCTCCTCCCCACAGATGCATCTGCTCTCCCCAGTCAGCTGCTTGGCATGGGCCCAGCCAGCAGTCTGCAGTGGCCTCCAGCCCCCTTAGCTTCCAGAGGTGTGCTGGGCTGGTGGGGAAGGGGCGCGTTGATTCTTGTGACGCCTCTGGCTGGCTGTTTGTTTGTTCCAGATGTATCAGACGAAGAAGATCTCTCGCCGGCAGAACCTGGAGCTGCAGAAGTGTGAGGAAATCCTCAACAAGCTTGTCAAGTACCGCTTCAGCTGGCCTTTCAGGTACGGCCCCAGGGGAAACAGGACCTTCCCACGTGCTTGTCAGGCACAGCTCTTCTACCTCCCTGCCCCTTGAGCGGCTGTTCTGGCTGGTTCCTGTCACTTGGAGTCGCTCTTGAGAGACCCTCCTTCCTTCCACACTGGAGGGTGGGATTGCCCAAAGCACCGTGGCGTGTTCTGGGCTAATAGTCCTGCCAAAGGCATAGTGTGCCCATCACTGGCGGTCGTACATGGCTGCCCTTCTGTGGATTTGTCTAATTCCCTTTTAAAGCTGCCCACGTTGGTGGCCATCGCTGTGTCTTGTGGCAGTGAACAGTGTGCTCTGTGAAGAACTCTTCTTTTCAGCTGTCCTGAATCTCCCAACATTCACCTTTGGTGGATGACCCTGCTGAGTTGCAGTATTACATGAGGGAAGAAATTCTGTCATGCATCATTTTATATGCTTCCATCATGTCACCTGTGACTTGCCCTTTCTCTAACCAACAATGCCCAAATGCTGCCACCTTTCCTGACAAGAGAGTTGCTCCATTCCCTTGATCATTTTGGTTGCCCTCCTCTGAACCTTTTCCATCTCTACGGTCCCCTTTTTGAGGGGAGGCAACCAGAACTATCCACACCTGCAGCTTTTCCCAACCAGTGTGCCTCCAGATGTTGGGCTACAACTCCCATCTTCCTGACCATTGGCAATGCTGGCTGAGGCTGATGGGGGTTGTGGTCCAACAACATCTGGAGGCACACTGGTTGGGAAAGGATGGTCCACAGTCTTACAATTGTGGTCGCACCATAGATTGGGATGATGGCATTATGAGATTGGTAGGCCTGTTTTCAGCCCCTTTCCTAATGATCCCCAACATGAAGTTTGCCTTTTTCACTCTCAGCTCTTGAGTATGTACTGAAAGACGGGAAGACGCTACCTGTGCAGCTTGGGTGGAAACAATGAATGGATCACCAAGTACAAGTCATGTTAAGCAGAATACCTGATGGCACACGGGAGGTCCTTTGCAAGCCCCCCTTTTCCTCAGCTGTGCTTACTCTTTCCTTGTCTCTCCCGAAGCATGTGGCTACAGACCAGCAGTGCTCTGTGCTGTGTGTTTTAAATGCCTTCCAGGCCCATGGATCTCCCCCCCCCCTTTAAAGAGGGGAAGCGGATGGTGGCTGGCTTTTTCAGGGTGTGCGAGCCTCTTACAACTTTTGGGGCAGTGGTGGGGAGGTGAAGCATGGTGGCGCCAGAGCCAGGCTTCGGCAGAGGCCTGAGGGTGGTGCTTGGGCTGGAGAAAGCAGTGCCCCAGCCGGCAACTAACATGCGGCGTTCCTCGGCAGGGAGCCGGTGACCACTGAAGAGGCCGAAGACTATTTTGAGGTGATCAGCAGCCCCATGGACTTCCAGACCATGCGGAGCAAGTGCTGCTGTGGCAGCTACCGCTCTGTGCAGGATTTCCTCTCCGACATCAAGCAGGTCTTCACCAACGCCGAGCAATACAACCAGAATGGCAGCCACGTCCTCTCCTGCCTGGAGAAGACGGAACAGTGCTTGATAGACATGCTGCAGAAACACCTGCCGGGCCACACGTACTTGCGGCGGAAATACAAGCGGCCGCTGGCCCAGCCCGGCCCGGAACTCGAGGAGGCTGATGGGGACAGCGATCCCGAGGCGCTGGAGTATTCCAGGGGGCGGAAGAGGAAGAAATGAAGGGCCCCCGGAGGGGGCGCGGTTGGAGCAGGACCCGCTGCCCGGCTCTCCTTCCGCTCGCTCTCGCTTGACTCTCGGCAACTTCCTGAAGCGTTTGATCAGCCCCCAAGTGGAACAGGCGGCGTAGTAGTTCCTCTGCAGGCCAGGCAGAAGGGCCCTGGGGGGAGTGGAGGGAGCAGCCTCCAGTCGGGGGGGGGAGGCTCTTCTCTGCTCCAGAGGGGCCCCCTTCCTCTCCTCCGCTGTCCTGGCTCACGTTTGGACACAAGCAAGCCTGCCTGTGGGCTGACGGATGGGCTCTCTATTTATGAGTGAGTACCTGGAGCCCTGCGAGGAAGCCATCTTGCAGAAAGACAAGCAAGCACTTACCTCTCCAGGTGACCCCCACCCCTTTCACCAGCATCTCTGTGTAGACCAGCTTTGGGGGTGCTTCTCTCTCTGCCCTTTCTATTTTGGGTGTAGTGGAGGGAAGGTTGTGCCCTCCCCTGCCCCGGGGGAAGAGAGCGTGGGGCTTGTGGTGGCTGGAGGAATGCCGCTCCTCCCCAACTTTTAACTCTTTTTTTCCTAGTTAAGGAAAGATTCTTGTTTCCAGCATTGACCTTGTACAGAACACCTTGTAAGATACACTCGTCTTGGCTTTGACATGGACTGTACAGTTTATATGAGGATGATGTGTTGGCTTTATATTCCTTTTCCCTGCCCCCCCCCCATATAAACCACTTGTTTTTTCTTAGATAAAGTAGCTGGGAGTTGACCCAGGGAATCCGTGAGGGGTTGTGCCCTTTGTAGCTTTCTTCAGCCCCCTTTCCTAGTCCTGCCCCTTCTCCTCTGCCTCATCTCTCCTCTCCTGATGCTGGGATCTGGGTTGGGTCACAGGAGGGTCTGACCTTGCAGAGGAGCCCTCAGAGTCTGGGGGCAGCCTGGGCCGCCCCACAAAGATGCTTCTCTCTCCCCCACCCTCCGCCCCCCATTTTTCTGTTGGACCTTCCTCCATTTCAAGAAGCATTTCCCTCCTTTGGGTTGCGTTCTGATTTGAGACGGTGGGATTATGAACAAGGCGTGGTCCTCCTTCTCGAAAGGGGGCCTCCCAACCCAGCTCTTGCTTCTGCTGGAGCTGGGAAGGCTGTGGCGCTGAGGACCCCAGCCTGGCAGTGGGTCACTTCCTCTCCTCGGCCGCCAGCAGTGACCCCCACCCCACCTGCAAACTGCCACCTGCCCACTTTCCTCCCCTGCAGCTTTTGTTCTGTTGAATTTTCCCCTCCCCCTCCAACCTCTCTCTACACAATGATATGTTTTTGGACTATTTTTTTTAAAGGTTGTTGCTTGTTGAGGAGGGGGGGTTCTGCTAAGGGCTGTACTTGTAATAAATTGGAAATATAAAAGTAAAAGTTGTTTTTCTTCCTGCCTGTCGATACTGGTTTTTTTAGGGTCCTAGCAGCAAAGTGAAATGAAATGTGGAACCTGAACAGGAGAGTTTGTGGGCGAGGAGTTTTTGTCCCAGGATCTCTCAGCTTCTGCCTGGAACTTGATGGTTATAAGAGTTATAAGAACGGGAAATGGTCTAACTTGGTGACGGGGAACCGGTTGGACTCCCAGCAGTTAAACCTGGCCCATGCTCTGGGGTGATGGGAGTTGGGGGTCCAAGGCACAGCTGGTGGGGCCTTTGTTCTAGCTAAATAAAGGGCTTTAGTGCAACCTCAGTGGTAACTCTGCAAGAGCCACTTGTGAGAGACACCGGTTTCTCAAACCAAAAGGTTTGCCAGGCGCTTTGAGAGGGAGGGACCTCAGTGGCCACCTAGGACAGAACTTTGCTCCCATTTCCCTGTGCCTGAAAAGCTGGGCCAGGGCGGTTCCGGAGCAGCTTTTGTGCAGGCTTCCCTAGGTTTGTGTAAAAAAGCAGGCCGTGAACACCTGCAACTCAGGAGAGGCGGGTGGAAGCCGGGGCCCTAGGCAGGATGCAGCTGCCAGAGTCTTGCCTTCCACCTCGTGCCTTCAGCCAGGCCAGGCTGTGACATCTCCAAAGAGCACCGCTTCTTCCAAGCGCAGGTTGAGGACTTCTTCGTGTCCCTTGTGCAGGAGTCGCTCCTGAGCAGAGCCCGGGAGAAGTTAGTGTGGGGGGCCATGGTGGAGCCTTTTCCTTGTGCTATAAGGGTGAGAGTGAGTGGGGGCCCTTAGTGCTGGGCCAGCTTGGTTTCTGAGCCATTTCTCCCCACACCCTCACTTTTCTCAGTTCCCCTAAGGAAGCCTTGACTTCCCAGGCAGACTGCAGGAAAAGCCCTTGAAGGGTCTGTGATGGAAGCAAAGTGTCATCCCACAGAGCCACACCATCCCCTCTCCCAGCTGAAATGTCAGGTGAGAGGCAGGCAGCATGGCTGCCAGAGCAGAAACGCAGGCCCTTCTTCATTAGTGTTGGTAGCAGGTGGCTTGTGCAGAGAGGTGGTCTGCAGACCAGCCCCACCCCTCCTGCTGTGGCCCCACATGTAAGAACAGCCTGTGTGGCTGCAGCTCACCTGTTGGGCATACCAGCTTGGTTGGCATGAAATAGGGGAGGGAGACGGGCTCTTGGCATTTTACTCAAGTGCCTTCAGGGGAAATTCTGAGATTTGTAGCATCTTAGCAGTGAGATGGAGACGGCATCGGTTAAACAGGTCAAACGTACGGCATTGAGCTGTGAAATTGGAGGTGCTTTGTAGGGTGCAGGCCTGGGCTAGAGTCGTTCTTAAGAGTGGGAGCTGAGGCCCAAGAGGGCTCTAGTTCAGGCCTGACCTGCCAGACACTGACCAGGTAGCCTCGTCTCAGCTCCTTCCTGCAGCCCACCTGCCTTCGGAAAATAATGCTCCAACTACACTGCAGGTTTGTTGCAAGGCTCATGTATGTGAAGTTCTTTAAGCACTGGAAAAGTTACACTTTCCAGTATTAAATATATTTAAAGGATCCACCAGACCTCAGTCTCTTGTTCCTTTGGTTTATTTATCATATTACAAATCTCTTGCTCACTGAATACCAATTGGTCTCTCTCTCTCAAGGAGATCTCTGACTGAGGCAGGGTGGCTGCCTTTATTATTGTTTGCAGCTTGGCTTACTCTCTGGAGCCGTCTGCATTCTTTGTTTTGTTCAACTAACCTTTGAAGCTGTCATGGATGTTGAATACACCATACCCAATTAAAATGTACAGAGTAAAGTGATACGCTGTGATCAAACTGCAATGATGTTTTCTGAGTGAGAAGGAAATAAGGTAGACCTCAGGGGCAACCAGTTGCTATTCTGAATGCTTGGTGCATATGATGTACAAGTGCGGAGGCAAAGGGACACCACTTGACTGTGAAAAGGCTTGGGTTCCAGTCCTGCCTCTACCAGACTCACTGTATAACTGCAAAAAGGGGGGAACTGTGCCTACCTTCTGAACAAAATTGTATAGTGCTTTACCTACAGAAGTGCCCTAGAACTGGATGATGATGGATAATAATGAGAAACATGTACCTACTTTATTTCCAAAACCAGAAGCCACTTCAACATTCCTGTAGATGCAATTGTTTTTTTGTTTTTTTTTTTGTGGGGGTGGGGGGAGCTATTCCCATTTGTTCTGGGCTTTCTGCTGCAGGTTAGGAGTGATCCAGTGGGTGATCCACTTGTATGATTTAGAAGTAGGCCTCTCCACAGATCGCTTGCCTTTTGCTTCCAGATCTGTATTTTCCCACACCCAAAAGAGCCAGTGTGTGCTCCTTCCTGTGCTTTGTCTGTGGCAAGCTTGGAGACCCGTCTATCCATCTCAGAGGGCAATGCTTGCTGTTCTCTCTGCGTGGAATTTTCTCCATATTTTCTATCACCCCTCCCTCCAGTTTGCAAGAGGGTGGAGCAAAGATCTTGGCTTGGCCAGATTTCTCTCTCTCTCCCTCCACTAACGTGCCCAAGCCTGCCTCACCCTGCAGGCCCGGGAGACACCTGGCACAATTCTGTGACCTGTCAGTTGAAGAAACAGACCTGAACAAATGTTACCCAGTAAAGAACAATGCCTCTGGGCATGTATGGAGTGCCTTCTACTTGCCTCTGACCAGCAGCAGTCTTGAGTCATCCTACTGAAACCTTTGCCCTCTAGTGCAAAGGGCAATAAAGGTTTTTCCATTTAAGCCTTGTGCTCTGCCCCCCCAGCCCCCTTCTGGCAACGTCAGCCGCGTCCTGCTCGCTTTCCCACTTGCAGTCCTTGCTAGCCTTTCTACCTATTAAGACTCCATTGTTCCATGGGCTCCTTCATGGGGATGACCTCATGCAGTCTACAGTTTAGTCTGACACATTGCACGTTGGCGTAGGAAGTAGGTGTAAGGGGTCTAGGAGCAGAGGGAGGACAGCCCAAGGTCCAGGCCTCTTTTGGCTGCCGCTACCGGCCACCACTGGAGATGAGGACTGGCCAGGCAGGGCTGCTGCAGCAAGGGCCTGGCAATTTCCATAAGAAAGGAAGGCTAGGAGGGGAGATGGGAGGCTGAGGATGCCTCCTCAGCTGCTAGGAGTGCCAGGCCCCGGCAGCAGGAGAGTCTTTCCCCCCAGGCAGCCCAGCATTTCCTCTTGGCCAGCTGGGCCCTCCCTTCCAGCACCTGGAGGAGGCCGCTGCAAACGTCCCCTGTAGCTCAGCCTGTCTGATTTTTGGGGGGAGGGTGGTGGTGGTGAGGATATCATTGCTGTTGGATCTGTTTGAGTTATATTTTATTATTTTATTTCCCCCCCCCCCCGATAAATTGCCTTGATACTCTCTTTCAGTGAAACATAGTAAAAAGTGTAGCTAAAATAAAACCAAGAGGTGCCGTCTGTCATCCTTCAGGCTCCCGCAGGATTATTCATGCCAAGTACATAATGCAGCAAATACACCAGAGCACACGCAGGCTGTGTCAGGGAGTAACCTACGCATCTGCCATGAGGGCCCGGGGGAGTGCAGGACACATTTCAGCAACTAATTCATGCCTTTACTAACGGAGTCCTGCATTGTGTCCGGGCAAGGCCTGGCTGTGGCAAGCAGGAGTCCAAAGTGGTGGGGAGCAGTCCCCAAGAAGGCCTCTCTCCACCCTGCCCAGGGCTCCAGTGTGGTGGAAGGGGAGGGATACATAAGCGGCAAACAAAGGCAGAGAGGCTTCCTTCACTAGGCAGGCCCCAAGATGTTAGCAGCATCACCAACAGCAACACCCCCCCTGCACACCACGGACACAAGTGCAAGACATGAATGCTAGATTTGGCACCTGCAACCTCAACAGTCCATTTTCATTTTTTCCAACCTTGGAATCTCACCTTTATGTTATTGTTTTTAAGTGTTTATCCCTTTGGGCTACCAAAAGCTTAAAGCCACCGTGGCTGAGGTCTCGTGACAGCTCAAAAGGTGGAAGATCCTGAGCCTGGCTGCCTTGTGGCTGGCAGATGTCAAATCATTTTTCCCCAACAGGGAAGCTGCCCTGTGCAGATGCCTTTATTTGGCACTGTGCATTCAGGTCACAGGTGTGGCTTTTCCTTGGTCCAGAATAAGGATTAAACCCTCTTGCCAAGGCAAATAAAACCCAAGAGTCGCTTCTTAGGTGTACATTTGGGGGAGGGGTGCTGCTATGAAGGTGTTAGATCGCCCCTGTCCACCACTACAATGAGCACTGCTTGCTCCATGTGATTGGGGGCGGAGGTGTGTGAGCACATAAACAGACGGTGCACATCAGCACCATTCCCTTCCCAGTACCCTAACTGCCCAGGCCCTATAGCTGCCTCTTGTCTGCTATGCTTTCAATGCGGGGCCCTGGAGCCCCACAGCAACCTTGGGGGCTGAGGTTGGCTTAGTTACAGAGAAAACCTTGGAGCACAGGCTTGAACCTGACATCTCCCAGAGGAGGCATGAGGCAGATGTTCCATCAGAACCCACTTGACTTCTCCAGAAGCAGCAGAGTGAGACTCCCAAGGAGTGGCGCATTGAAGTGACTGGCAACATCAATCACTGTGGTTTGCACTGGGCATGCAAAAGCAGGCGCTGGGCTAGGAACTAGGTGGGAAGCCAGGCTGCACATCGGGCACCAGAGAGGATTACTATGCAGGCTGCTGAAGCAGGCCTGAGAGCCTCCAGGCGGGGGGCCGCCATGAGACAAGAAGCCCCGGAGGGCTCCCGAAGCTCACTTTGGCAGGCCAAAGGCCTTGGGCGAGGCAAGAGCAGTGACGGTATGTCTCCGAGATGGTGCAGAAGGCTCCTTTGCAGAATCTGCCCCTCAGCTGGGGTGAGGGGCTTCCCCATGGGGGTCATGACTTCAGGCTGTTCCAGCACATCAGAAAAGCAGCGCACACCACCCGGTGGCAGAGCAGCTGCTTTGCATGCAGAAGGTCCCAGGTTCAGTCCCCGTCATCACCGGTACGGCTGGGAATGTCCCCCCCTGGAGCCCTGGAGAGCTACTGCCAGTCAGAGTCGGCAGCACTGAGCAAGATGGGCCAAGGGTCTGACTCGGTGTAAGGCGACTTCTTACACGCTTCACTTGTGCAATCCCCAATGCTTGACCCACCACGATGAGCACAATTCCTTTCCCCCTGCCTCCAGGGTCACCAGCGCTCTCCACCGTCCTTGCTCCATTTGGCTGGTTAGGAATCCAACACCTTGGGGCTGAGCTATCCTGTAGCTCAGGTTTAATGGGTTTTATTACAGCTAACATCTCAGCAGACTGTACTCGTCTCTGGGAGCATCTACAGCGCTTGCTTGAGTTAGCCCACAAAGCATTGCTGATGGCAAAGGCAGCCCAGAAGAAGAGGGCGAGGGCACTGCAGGGTCCTTGCTGGCTCTGGAGGGCCAGAAGTTTGCTGCTGCTCAGTATGCTGTCACATGCAACAGTCCCAGGACGCCGTCTGCCCCTTATGACACACACACACATTGCCTTCACCCAAGGAGGTTGCTCAGAGGTTGCTTCACCCACAAAAGAAAGGAGCAAGCCTCTGGGCTGCATCACTGGCTTCCCCAACGACTTCCCCATTCAAGGAAGGGGGGAAACACACCACCACCAGTGCCCAGGACTGCTTGACATGCCACAGGGCCGAGTGTGAGCATTTTTCTGGAAAAGGGTTTGGTTGGGGCAGGCTCCTGGCTGGCTTCAGTTCAGCTGGCTACTGTGGAGTAAGGGGGAGATTTTCAAGTAACGGTTTCCCTCTGGCAGAAGTGTGTGTGTGGGGGGAGATAGTATAGCCCAGGATGTTTGCATGGCCCCAATGGGTGGGATTTACGGCCCAATCTGATGATCTGACAGTGGCTCAGCTCAACACCACCTCAGCCGCAAAGGCCTGTTGCTAGAGGAGGAGTCTTCTCTGTCACACTAGGACAAGTGGCCCCAACAGGGTGCCCTCTAGATGTGTTGGACTACAAGCTGTGCTGGCTGGGGCTTATGGGAATTGTAGTCCAAAACATCTGGAGGGCTGCGCACGGCAGAGTCGAGTGATTCTGGCTCACTGGTGGGAAGATGCGGATCCACCAGAACTGCTCCTCCCACCCATCACCAGTGATCTCCCTCCTCTGTAGCCAGTTTGAAGGAAGGAGGTCTTTCTCCATATGCTTCTGCCTTTGCTATGCCTGTGCACATGCATGGGGTGGGGTGGGGTGCACAGCGACAATATCTAGAAAAGAAAAAGATGGCATGCACCCTTGTCCTCTGCCCACCTCCAGACGGACAGCATAAAAAGCCTTCCCCGTCATCCTCACTGGCTCTGCGCTGCTTGGGTACCCTTCCTGGTACGGCAACCTGTCAGTCTTTCCTACCAACAGCAGAAGGGGGCATCCCGGGCAGGCTCTGCCTTCAGTGTGAACGGCCAGGGGTTGTGCACCTGCCGCAGCCAGGAGGCATTTCCAGCGTCCTGTACCTGCAGATCCCCAGGCGAGTTGGGGGGGGGTCCCCTCTTTGGCTTCAAACCTCTGCTGGCAACCCAGCTGTACCTTCGGTTTTGCCAACCCAGATGTTTTGGACTACCGTTCCCATCAACTCCAGACAGTATATGACAACCCTGGGGCTGACAGGAGTCATAGCCCAAAACACCTGGAGGGCACCAGGTGTCAAAGCCTGTTCTATGTAGTTCCTCCTCATGACACACGAGGCAATAGTCTTTCCCTGCTGCTCCCTCACAGCAACAGATAATTCAGTGGTAGACTGCCTCTGGACCTGGAGGGTCTGTTTAGCCACCTTCACTAGTGGTAGCCTTTGCTAGACCTCTCCTTCTCCACAAATCTGTCTCGTCTTCTTTTCAAGCTAAGTAAGCCAGTGACCGCCACATCCTGAGATAGATAAAGGCTTTTGTCTGTCCTGCCAACCACTTCAGTGGAGTGACCCCTGGCTTCTAGTGCTATGGGGGAGGGAGGAGAACTTGCCACCACTTTCCCTCCCATCTCTCACACTGATACAGATTTTCGCCAAGCTCTCGTTCTTCTAAACCCAAAAGCCCCAGACGTGCCCTTCCCTTACAGGAAACTGCTCTGGCATTCTGATGATTTGGGGTGCCTCTGTATTAACTTTTCTCCTTCCAGTTGCCAACCACAGACGATACCCTAACTGTAAATGGTGAATCACACTGAGCACACAAATGCATGCAGCGCTTTCCCCAGAATTTGACAAGAACTACATCACCAGGTCATCGCCCTGGTCGTGAACAGCATGCCTTCCAATAAGCTCCTTGCTCTCTACCTCATTTCCTGATCTGCAAAAGGAGAATAACAGCAGCCTACCTCAAAGGGGCATTGTGAGGGCGAGAAGAGCAGGTGTGACATGCACCTTGCCACTTCAGAGCATGGCAGAAGGAGACTTGTCATGTCATGGCAAACCAGCCGGATTCAAAGGTGCCTTCTGCCCACAAGGAACCCAGGCAAAACGTGTTGCCCACTCAGAAGAGGCCCTGTTAACCCCAACCACAGAGCTGCCATCCAGGGACACCTTCTGCTGTGCCAGATGCCCAGATGCTGCCTACCCAACTCACCCAACCCACACAGGGTGGCTGCTGGGCTTGGATGCGCCAGGAACACCCCTTTTCAGCCCATTAGTGTGCCCATGTGCCCCATGACTGTTCAGCCCACCCTCCTCTGCCTGATGGCTGAGCAGCCCTGCGCAGAAAGGTCTGAAGCACTGGTGGGTTCCCATCTCCCACCCCAGCTTCATCACTCTAGGGGGGCAAACCCATTTTTAGAGCCTCCCTGGGGTGGGTGGATCCAACCACGCGCCCCCAGGTGGTGAGTGCCTCAGAAACAGCCAAGGGCCTTAAAAGACTAACACGTTTATTATGGCAGAAAGTTTCTTGGGCTTCACTGGATGCAAGATGTGTGTCCCCTCCCCTCCCCTCATGCATGGGAGGGGAGCCAGAATGGAAAGGATTATTCATTCCCTGCTTGTCCAGGGGGAAGGTCTGGCTCTTGGTGGGAGCAGAGAGTGCCAAAAGCAGCACTGGGGGCTGCTCAGCAGCTGACCCAGCCAAAGAGAGCAGACAGGCTCACTTGGCGCCTGCCCACCCCCTTGCTGTTGGCAGATGATCCCCACAACACACACACACACACAGCCTGCTCGCTCGCTCAGCTCAGCAGCCGGCTTCTCCTGGCTAGTAGCCAGGGCCTCTCTGGGGAAGGGGTGAGATATCTGCCCTGCTGCTGTTGTGAGGGTGGGGGGAGAGGACCTGGTGAGTAGAAGAGCTGCTCTAACCTTTGAATGGCCAACCCCTTTTGCAAGAGCACAGCTACAGCCGCCGCTTCACCCCTCCAACCACAACTGGGCACCATCTGAGGTCACATGCTCCCAACCTCCCCCTTGAGCCCTGGATCCGTTCTGCCAATCCAAGTCAAAGCAGGCCAAACATTCTGGACCAACACAACACAAGGTCTCCAGAGGGCAAAAGAAGCATCCCGGCTGGCCAAACAGCGGTTGCCCGGCCAGCGCCTGCCTGGAGCTCAGCAGGAGAGGAGGCTGAAGGTCAGAGTACTGGCAGCCACTGGGGCTTGGAGGGGGCGACGGCTGTTGTGTGATGATGACTTGTACAGCCTTGGCACAGGCCACCTCAGCTTTGTCACTCTCCAGCAGCCAGGCTAAAAATATTTAAAGAGCCTCCTGCCCTTGGCCCTGGCTGCTTGAAACTCTGGGGACAGAGAGGCCCCCCCCAGCCCCAAACACCTCCCCACGTTGGTGGTGACAAGGTCTAAAGCTAGTTCAGGGCTGCAGAGCAGCAGCAAGAGGCTTCACCCCCTGCCTGCCTCCTGCAGACATCCAGGCTCAGCCGCTGGACTTAAATCTCTTCCCCCACACAGCTGCTTCCAAAGCCTCGCAACATTCCTGCAAACAGCCTCAGTTGAAATAACACAGCCAGGGTTTATTGGGGATTCTTTCCTTTCTTTTAGTTAATGAATTCCTTTAAAAAACCAAACGAAAATAAATTACAGAATTAAATAAACTTGGACAAATCCTCTATCTCCCCTCCAAAACAAAAACGTTCAAATAGGTGCTGGATCTTGGCCACAGAGCGATCCGACCCACAACGCTAGGAATAAAAGCTAGATATGACGGGGTGGGGAAGAGGGAGGGAAGGGGGGGAGGCCTTTCTGTTAGGTGTCCTCTTTGGGGTCTTCAGACAGAGGCGTTATAAAGTTGCCCACAGCCCCCCCCCATGCCCACATATGGCCACTCCTGAAATCTTTCTCCTTCCATCCCGCACCTGACATGCCTGTCCGCTCTTTGCTGACCCTGCTACAAAATGTGGAACTCTGTGAAGTGTTGAATTGTTCCCTTGAGATGGCTCTGCTCCTCCCTGGTGGCCTGTCTCAGACATGTGTTGGGTTGTCCAGGTACGGGTCTGTCTTGGTCATGTGCAGCACAACGGCAGGCGCTTTGTAGTGGCAGTGTGCCCCGGTGCAGGTCACCCCACTGCAGGGCTTCCCTCTAGTCCTCACCCCCAGTTTCCTGTTGCAGAGGTTCTGCCAGGTCTGCAAAGTCTTGGAGCTCCACACCCAAACACCACTGGTGATGCCCACCACCAAGGACATGAAGATCTTCAGCATAAAGATGGCCACGGTGGGCACAGAAGAATCCAAGGCACAGTCCGTGCTGCGCCGCCCAGGAAAGGGCAGACACCCATGCTCCAAGGCCCGGAGGGTCCAGTAGTCCACGTTCAGCCGCTCGTAGAAGTAGCAGACAATGACGCAGGTGGCTGGGACAGTGTAGAGAATGGAAAAGACCCCGATCTTCACCATCAGTTTCTCCAGCTTCTCGGTGTTGGTGCCCCCCGTCTTCATGATCTTGCGGATGTGGAAGAGGGCGACGAAGCCCGTCAGGATGAAGGAGGTTCCGATAACCAAGTAGCAGGACAGAGGGATGAGGACAAAGCCCGTC
Organism: Rhineura floridana; assembly: GCF_030035675.1. NCBI lineage: Eukaryota > Metazoa > Chordata > Lepidosauria > Squamata > Rhineuridae > Rhineura > Rhineura floridana. Next base: position 583,351 of record NC_084500.1, on the reverse strand, counting down.
AGGGCAGCCACATCCATGCTCCCCACATAGCAGAGCCCAGTCAGCTCATCCCCAGCCACCTTCCTCATGGTGAGGATGACGATGGTCTTCATGGCAGGGACACCCCAGGCCGCCAGGTGGAAGTAGCTGCTGTGGGCCTCGATGGCCTCGTGGCCCCACTTCTTCCCAGCGGCCAGAAACCAGGTCAAGGTGAGGACCACCCACCAGAGGGAGGAGGCCATCCCAAAGTAGTAGAGGATGAGAAAGACGAGGGTGCAGCCGGTGCTCTCCAACCCCTCCTGGATGATGTAGAGCTCACCCTCCTCCCGGTCGCAGGCGATGTTCTCGGCGCCAGCCACTGAGCGGATGAGGAAGGCCACCGAATAGACGTTGTAGCACATGGAGAGGAAGATGATGGGGCGCTCAGGATACTGGAAACGCTGCGGCTCCAGCAGGAAAGTGAGGACGGTGAAGGCGGTGGAGGCGAAGCAGAGCGTGGCCCACACGGCCATCCAGATGAAGGCGAAATCCTTGTCGCGCCGCGCCCAGTACACGTCGACGCCCGGGGAACAGCGCGGCGCGCACGAGGCGCTCTTGGCCACGAACTGGAACTTGTCGGGGTTGGGGCAGGGCCCGGCGGCCCCCAGGCGGCCCTCGGCGGCGGCCTCGGCATGGGGCCGGGCGGGGCGCGGCGCTACGGGGAGCATGCCCTGGCCGCGCGGGGGCTCGGGCGTGCCGGCGCCCGTGGCGTTCTCGGGCGCCTCCATGCACAGCGCCTGCGGGTCGTGCTTGGTGGGCAGGCGGGCGCAGTCCAGCGCCTCGGGCCAGCCGAAGTGGAAGCGCTCCATGATGGGGGCGCAGCGCTGGCGCGCCTGCTCGCACATGGGCCGGCAGGCCGGGATGCTGCCCGACACCTGCTCCGTGCACATGGGCGCGTAGAGCGAGCACAGGAAGAAGCGCAGGTGACCGTGGCAGCCGTAGGCCACCAGCGGCGCGAACTCGTGCAGCTTCAGCGCCGCCTCGCCCTGGTGCTCGTGTCCCAGCAGGTTGGGCATGCGGGTCAGGTTGTAGCCGATGCCCTGGCACATGGGGATCGCGATGACCTGGCACCGCCCGCCGCCACCGCGCTCCGACCCCGCCGCCGCCTCGTAAGCGCCGCCGCCGCCGCCCAGCAGTTCCAGCGCCCAGCCGCCCGCCGCCACCAACAGCAGCAGCAGCCCGGCGGGGAGGGCAGGCGCGGCCATCCCTTGCGCCGCCGCCCGCTCCCGATCGCTGCTGCTAACTGCCCTGCCGTGGCATGGCGCGCCTCCGCCAGCACCGAGTCCCGGGCGCCTCCGCCGCCCAGCTACACCCTCGGGAGGCGGGCCGGCGCCGGCGGGACACACCCTTGCGGGGCGGGGCGGAGAGGACGGGAGACTTGAGCGGCGGAGCCGCAGCCGCAGGGCGCCTGCCCTGTTATGCCATGGCCTGTCCTCTCGCCGCTTTGCCCGGGCTCGGAGGCGCAACAGCTAGGCCTCGCAGGCTGTGGGGCTCGGCGCAGGCGACGCCAGCCCGGGACCCTGACACGTGGAAGCGTCGCGGTCGTCGGGCAGCAGTGCAGAGATGACCGCGTCGGAGGGGAAACCGCTGGTCTCCCCGCGTGGGGAGTGGGACTCTTCCAGTGCGAAGCGGAAGGATCTTCCTCTCTTCCTGGCTGCCGCACCAAGACCCAGTTCCCCACCGGGGCTCCTCCAGCGTCTGAAGCTTCACTGCCCCTCCACCCACCCAGGGCCGCCCTCTCTCTCCCTTTAAGCAGAGCGAGGCGGCTGGTTTGGGATGTCACGAAAAGGCAACAAACTACCCGTGCTTTTTTAATCCCTGGGGCAGGTGCTCGTGGGGGGTTCTCTCGTGCCGAAATAATGGGTACTTGCACCTACATCCTGCAGGGAAATGTCTCCTTGGACCCCAAATAAGCAGTCCTGTCATAACGTGCCTGCAGGGGTGTAATTCAAACTGCTGTCGGAAGCAAGCTTAGGGGGCTAACGGGAGTGTTGGGCACCCTTGAAGGTGGCAGGAGCGAGAGAGATCTGACCCATAGGGGGCCCAGATAATCCAGCAAGGAATTCTGTGCAAGCCCTATCAAGGAGAGCATATTAATTCCTGGGAGGCTGGGAGGGTCAGAGGCAGCATGCTTCTGAATGCCAGCTGCTGGAAGCCACAGGAGGTGAGACTTGCTGTGGGCTTCCCTTTTGGGTGTCTGGTTTGACTAGATGGGCCCCCATTGGCCTGATCCTCCTGTAGGGCCGTTCTGGTGGTCTTATTAGATCCCAGCCACAGGCCTGCTTGCCAGCTTGCTCTAGACTTTAGCAACTCTTCTGCATACTTGTCGTGGACAAGAATGGAATAAAAATGCACAGCCTGACGCCCAACTCTCACACCAAAAAGCCACTCCAGGTCTTTGCTTCTACAGGTTCACCTTAGCAGCCTCTCAGGCTTCAAGTGAGACCAAGGATCTTTCTGGGAACTCTTGATGCTGTCTCTAAAGGGAAGCAGCACAAGGGGATCTCTCTCTCTCTGGAACCTTTCAAAAAAACCTCATGGTCCCCTGGAAGCAAACGATTTCAGAAGGGTGGCTACAAACCCTAACCAGAGCTCTGTCCTTTCTTCAGTGGGAAGGGGATGGGCATGTTTAATATATTAGGGAATCTTTAGAAAACTACTTTGAAGAAGAAACTGTTAAGTGCCTGGGACTATTATGCATGTGGCACACGTAGGCAAGGACCAGTGAGATGCTGTGATCTGCTCAGCAAAAGCCAGTAATAAACAGAGTATGCAATCACCAGCCTGCCCATAACAGACCTCCTTCTCTTCCACACAAACGCTCTTGCAAAATGAGAAACCTCCCCACCACCTGCAGCCCTGTGCAGCTGGTTTATGGGAGGAGAGCCCTACTTGGCCCTCTGTCTTCTGTGGTTGGGTGGTGGCCTGGTGGGTCCCCTTTTGCAGGACCTCTGGATTCCTGAGGGCAAGGGGCTGCAGCTGCCACCACCCAGCTCTCTACACAGAAGGTTCATGGTGGCTCTTACAGCCAGGCAATCTGACTTTCATTGCAGGGACCCTGTCCTTGGGGTGCTCCTTCATTGCCGTCTTTGGGGACCTGGAGAGGTGGAAGGCTGAAGGCAGACACTTCTCTGTACAAAGTGTCACCAGCCTGTGGAATTCATGGCTCCTGGGTGCCCAGGGTTATTGGGAAGACTGCTAGTTTAAGAACACAAGAAGCGACTGCTGGGTCAGGCCAAAGGCCCATCTCGCCCAGCACTCTGTTCGCACAATGAACAACCAGGGAAGCCACACGCAGAACCAAGGTGCAACTATGGTGGTCCCCAGCAGAGGGACAGCAGAGCAGTCATGGCTAGTAGCACGTGATAGCCTTATCCTCCAGGCATTTGTCTAATGTAAGGCCATCCAATGGAGAGTGTATTCCCCGCAAAGAAAGGGTGCAAAATCTTTAGCTTGGTAGGCTCAACAAAACTGCCTTGCCATTTTGTCAAAGCTAAAACATTTCATCTAAATCACATCTGAATATTCCAAAATGTTGGGGTTGCACAAACTCCTGTTTCAGCTCTCCCCATCACACTGACTTTATGTGCCTCCTGTTTCAGAGGCAGGGGGAAGCAACACCTAGAGGTAGCCCCACGTGCAGAGTTGTGAGGCTGTGAGTTGCTTCTTCGCTTAAGATTTTGGTGAGCTATTAGAAGCCTGGTCGTTTGAGATTGAATCCTTTAAGCCCCTTGCAGGCTGTCTAATCAGTCTGCAGCTTGCAAAATTGCCGTAGAGAGCAGAAAGTCAAGAAGACTGTTTGCATGGATGTGACTGCTTTGGGCTATTGCTTCTGACTGAAATGGCACATCAAACAGCACTACAAAAAGAAGGAAATCTCCCACAGGGGAAGAACGTAAGTATCCTGCCATTGCCTGCACAATCTTCTATAGTGAGGAAGAATTGACTACCAGCAGCAAAGGCTGTCAGAAAGATCCCAGAGAAACATGACCGGCTATGTTGGTTTCAAAGCCTGGTTGACTGACTACAGCAACTGGCAAAGATCCTGTTGTGTCCACTTCACAGGCACACAAAAGACAACTGCCAGCGTGCTCGATCCCATCCCCCAGCCCACAAGGGAAGTTCTGGGGAGATTTATACAGTACTTTTCTTTGAGGAGAGAGAACAATGAAGACTAAAGTGGCTTTTGTTATACACTGTTTATTCAGAAATCTACCAGTTGAGCAGGGAGCAAGCAGGCAGGCAGGCACACAGGAGGGCAGTGCGAGCCTTTTTGAAGCATCATGACATCCAGTGGAGACTGGTCCATTGGGGCAAACAAGGGCATTGCCCTACCAAAGGAAATTACAAGAAGTGTCTGGACCAGGATAGCCTGACCACTGTTGTCCATGCCCTGGTAGCCTCCAGTCTGGATTATTGTAATGTGCTCTATGTGGGGCTACCCTTGATGCTGGTCTGGAAGTTGCAGCTGGTGCAAAATGTGGCAGCATGACTGCTTACTGGGGCAGGGTATTGCCAACATGTCACCCTGCTGCTGAAAGCATTGCACTGGCTGCCCATTAGCTACCGGACCGAGTTCAAGGTTCTGGTTTTGGTGTACAAAGCCCTATACAGCTTGGGACCAGAATACCTGAAAGACGGTCTTACCTCTTATATACCCAGTCGATCCCTGCGCTGTGCAGGTGAGGGCCTCAGGAAGTCTGAAAGTCTGTTTCGCACAACATAGGAAAAGAACCTTTAGTGTAGTGGCATCTACCTTGTGGTATTCCCTCCCCTTAAATATTAGACAGGCGCCATCTCTTTTCAACACCTACGGAAGACCTTCCTCTTTCAACAAGATTTTTAAGTAGAGACCTTATCCTCTGTGTCTGTGTTGGAATTGCTTTTTAATATGTTTTTAAAGCTTTTTTTAAAAAGATATTTTGTTTTAATTGTATTGTATTATTATGATGTATTTTATTGTAACTGAGTTGTACGTCGCCTAGAGTGGCCACTGGCCAGATAGGCGACACATAAATTAAATTAAATTATTATTATTATTATTAATGTTTTTAAAAATGTTTTGTTTTAATATAAAGTCTGTTTTAAAGATGTTTTAGAGCGTTTTTAGTGTTTTGTTTCCTGCCCTGGGCTCCTTCTGGGAGGAAGGGCAGGATATAAATTTAATAAATAAATAAGGTCACGCATTGAGTTTCATGGCTGAGTAGGTGGTTTTAACTCTGGTCTCCCAGGCCCTAGACCACTTAATGTACATACATCTTATTCCACATTCTGAAATTTTATTTATTTATTTTATTAAATTTCTATACTGCCCCATAGCCGAAGCTCTCTGGGCGGTGTACAAACTAAAACTTCCATCTACAATTAAAACACATATTTAAACAATTTTAAAACTACATCCAAATTTCAAAATTGTAAACATTTTAAGACAGACAAAAACACATATTAAAATACTAAATATTAAAATACTAAAATGCTAAAATGCCTGGGAGAAGAGGAAAGTTTTAACCTGGCGCCGAAAGGATAGTCATGTTGGCGCCAGGCGTGCCTCATCAGGAAGATCATTCCACAATTCGGAGAAAAGAAGGCATTGGGGTAAATTATATTTTCTCACGGGTCTGGAAATTTATGGGGTCCCTTGCATGGTACCTTTAAGACTTGACTAATTCAGACTGCAACCCTGTACATACTTATCAGGGAGCAAACCCATGGAATTCATTACTCCTGAGTAATGTATGGTCATTGTGGCATGGACTCACACTAGAAATTGTAAGTGAAACTGCAGAGACTTCTTCAGAATCAAAGCAAGACATTTAGGTGCCAAATAATAATAAAACTGAAATGTTTGTGTCCACTGTTCCTTTGCAAAAGAAGAGAATAGAAAGAGAATCAGAACCAGAACACACACAACTTTTCTTCTAGTAGAGAAGCTACAGTGACAACAGGAAGCTGTTCTGAACCAAAATAAGCCAAGTGTCAGTTTAGCTGGATGCACAACTGCAATGCTTATGTGTCCCCAGTATCTTTGCAAAGAAGAAAGATGTGGAGAAAACCAGAACTTGGTCACACCTCCGTGACCAAGTCCAGGCGGCACTAGCTGCCACTGATAGCAGCTGATGCTGGGAAACAACTGAAGCACTGCCTTCCTCTCTGGTCAAATGCAAAGCTGCCCGTGTCCTGAGCCTTTTGACTACGGATGTCATGGATCCGGCTAATCCCAGCACGAGCTATTTTTGCAATTTTCATTTTTAAGTCCATTCGTAAGTCTGTAAGTCCGTTAAGTCCAATCATTTAAGTCCATTTCATAAAATGAAGATGACATTGCAAACATAACATTTTTTAAGAAATGTAACGAACAACCTAACCCTGTGTACTGTAGTGGTTAGAGCATGGATAGCCAATCTAGTACCCTAGATGATGTTGGACTAGAAGTCCCATCATCCCTGACCATTGGCCATGCTGGCTGAGCCTGTTGGGAGCTGGGAGTCCCACATCATCTGGAGGGCACCAGGTTGGCTATCCTGGGGTTAGAGTGCTGGACTAGAATATGGGAGATGCAGATTTTGGGTGACCTTGGGCCAGTCACTATCTCTGAGCCGAACACACCTCACAGGAAGGTGGTTGTGAGGATAACATTGGGGCAAGGGAGAACCACATATGCCACCTTGACTGATTGACTAACAGTAGGAATGTGTTACAATTCCACCCAATTCAGATTTGGAACCAATTTTTCCATTGATTCATTAATTCTCTTTCATTACAGATTGAATTTTTATGTAGTGATTTTCCGTGGCTATTTTCAAAAATGGATCTTTTTAAAAAAAATCTCCGTCTAAAACATCGATACTGAGAACAATAATTTTATTGATATTTCCTTTCATTTGTCAATATTTCCTTTAAAAAATTCAATATTAATATTTTTTGTGAGGGAAGAAAAACACGGATTGGTAAAAGCAGTGGCTGGAGGAGAAAGCACAACTGAAATCTACACCTGCCTGTTAGGTCGATGGGATGCATTGAACTGTCATTGACCAACAGGTCCCATCCCTAATGGACAGCAAGCTAAGGTCACAGGAAGGGTTGGAGATACTTCAAGTATGATATAAGAGGACAGGCCTCCCTCCCCACCCCTGCTCCCTACTGGCTGGAGATGATATCACTGAAGTGTCTCTGTATACATGAGAAAGGACAACAGACTGGCAGTCCTGGAACCGAGCCTGACAAAGAGAGAGTGGTCTGACTTGCCACCTGTGGGAATCCAGACCGATGGCATTGGAGCTTCCTCTAGAAATCTGATGGGCAGCTCATAGCATCAACCCCCTTATGCTCAGCCTGCATATATTTGTAAATAAACGTTATATCACAGAAGTGATGTAAGTCTCCAGTGACATTATTCACATGCTGCAACCCCTGAAAACCTCTCACCATTCGGTGACAGGTGAGTATGTAACAATGGCATAAACTTTCATGGACTACAGTAATGAAGCATCTGCCCCAAAATGTTTTCTTGTCTATCACAAATATGTTAATCTTTGCTATTTTAGGAGCAACAGACTAACCCAGATGCTGTTCTTCTGGAAGTTAAGGCTTGCTGAGACAGTGAAAAGCTAACAGACTACTGATGACAGAAACACAAAATGCATGCCTTTAAATTTAATTTAGCTGTAATATGTAAAACTGTTGCTCTTGGCCAGAGGCACCAAGGCTTGGCCAAGCATAACATGTGGCTTTCAAAGTCAAGATGCACTTTAAACACACAAGCCAGGCTATCAGGCAGGGCACGGAAGAGAGCAGTGGACTACCATTCATCCACAGCATGACCCCTTGGAGCTCTTTCAGAGAGGATGCTCCCCAAATGTCCTGGGGGTGGGGAGGAGCCCAAGACTTAAGAAGAATGTTTGCCCCTCTCCCTTGCTGCTGGGCCACTAGCCCCTCTGATCTGGCTCCAGGTGTAAATAGGTGTCTCCTGGGTGAGGTGCCCTATCCCTCAGGCGAGTGGGAGGCATCTCAGAAGCCTTCTCTCTGTCCCACCAGTTAAAACAGCTAGACTGCTGAGAACTAGGGAGAGGGCTTTTTCAATTGTGGCCCCCACTTTGTGGAATTCCCTCCCAAATGATCTCTGCCAAGCCCCTTTCTATGATGAGCTTCTGCCGGGCCTTGAAGACCTGGCTCTTCAGGCAGGCTTTTGGGGTGGGCTAGGTTTTATTATTGTTGTTGAGATTTTTAATGTTTTAATGTATTTGTATGTTTTTAATCTGTACATCGCCCAGAGTGGCTGGACAGCCAGCCAGGTGGGCGACTAATAAATTTAATAAATAAATAAATAAGTAAATAAATAAATAAATAAATAAGGAGGCTGACGCTGGGTCCTCTGGATCCTGGTTGCTGTGACAACACCAGCAGGCCCCTCCTGGGCCCAGCACCCCTCTGCCTGGAGGCTGAGCTTGGGATATGGGCCAACGTCCTGCTAATGGTGCCAAAGAGGTACCAGGGCTAACAGGTGGGAAGGAAGGCAGCAACGGCTCCCGGGATGGAAGTGAGCCAAAGGGGATTTCTGCCCTGCATGATACAAGCAGCACTTGCTGAAACTCCCCCTTTTACACAATTGTTCTTCACTAGTACTGCTGTCTGCCTCCTCCTCTCCACTGAGGGCTGTTTTCAAGAGTACTTTCCCCAGGATCAGAGTCCCTGAACCCAGCTCAACCTCTGAAGATACAGGTCGCCCCAAGATTGTCAGGGTTTTGTGGGAGGGATTCTGGCACATACCAAAAATTTAGGTTTGCATTGTTAGTGGATTAAAGTGCTCTGTTGCCCCGGTGCAACAAAGTCACTTAAAAAACAACAGCAACCAACCCAGACTTTTAGGAAAGTGATGGGGAAACACACTGAAAAGTGTGGGGTGAACGAGATGATGTAGAAACAGCCTGAAAGCAAATCAGGATGAATTCAGGATGCTAAGTTATATGATGACCTCCCCACAAGCAAATCAGAACGAATGTTCAATACATAACCTAATCTCTGAGTAAACTCTGTGCAGGCAAATCAGGACGAGGGCTCAATAAACAGACCATCCGGAGAAGCCTAAAGTGAGCTCACCTGAATTATTGGCTGAGTTTCCACTTTCCTTTTCTGCTACAAAATGGAGCAGGATTGGTGCCTTGGATGGGCAGAATCCACACACCCCACCTGGCGCAGCAAGAAAGGGTTTCCTGACTGTTCTGGGTAATCCCAGATTCCTCCGGGGAGCAGAAAACTTCTGAAAGACAGCTTGCCTGCCATTAACACCTTCCCCCGAGCATGTCAGGGTGCTTATAGTTGTGTTTGCTTTACAATTTATTTTGATATTTATTCATTTTGTTGATTAGATTTATATCCCACCCTTCCTCGCGTTTGTAATCCAAGGGCGGCTAACAATGTACAAAGGTATAGCAAGAATTAAAACATAACAATATACAGCAGAACAGTGTAAAGCAACAGGCAGCACCAATCATGACCTCCCACAAAGTTGCAGCAGCAAATATCAAAGCCTCTCCCAACCGCATTGCAGAGATGTATTCTGCCACACAAGGTGGCCCCTCATGAACTGCCAAACTCCAAAACAAAATCGGCACCACCTGGAAATAGCCAGCTTTGCTGTGGAACCTCCTGGTGAAGAGGAGAAACCCTGCAGCCACGGGCTGGCCTGAAATGCCGATTTGTGCACTGATGTATTGCCAAAAGCATCACAGAGCGCAGGTCCGGGATATCTCCCTTTTTTTACAGCAGGCATCACGCCTTGATTCAATCTGGCAAAATTGTTTTTGGGGTCCTCCTGATACAGCTGGCCACCCCTGCTAGAGGGCAACAGCAGCATCCAACTGCCCTGGCCTGGACAGCAGCAGCAGAGTGGGTGTCCTAGGAAATGCCCCAGAATCCTCTGCAGCAAGGGTGGGAGCCTCAGGGCCAGGTGCAGCCCTCCAGCCTCTCAGTCTGGCCCTTGGGACCCTTCCTAGGCCATATCCCTTCCCAGCCCTCCTCTGCTGAGTGTTTATGCCTGGGCTGAACGTGTCCTTGAACTATGATCGTGCCTCTTCCTGGCCTATGGAGGACATGCAGAAGCCAGCGTCCTGTACAAAGGTAAAATTTATATTCATTGCTCAACACATTTTGCTTCTGTCCCCACCCACCATTGGCATGTGGCCCCTGGAAGGTTGCCTTGAAGGAAATGTGGACCTTGGTCTGAAAAATGTTCCCCACCCTTCCTCTGCAGTGCACAGAAAGGGGCTCCTGGAGAATAGAGGATGCTTGAAAAAAACAAAGGCCTGTGAAGAAGGGGGAAGTCAAAGAGGAAAGATGCTGAATCCACCTGGAATGGGGGTGGGCTGATGTTCTCCCAGGCCTACAGGCTGGGACACTCATGGGCTCTAGAGCACTTTGGCTATGTACACAATCTCTTGTCTGCACCACTGCAGGCACGAGGGGCTCAGCTTAGTTTCTTGCCTGCTGAAATTGACCTTGCCCATCACCAACCCGCACTTCACCAGACCTGGATTTCTTTGGAGGAACAGCAAAACGCTGTTGATGAAGGAGGGACAGATCACCTTTCTTTACAGCCCTGGAAGGGGATCCAATATCAATAGCTAGAAGAAAGGAGCCACAGAACTCAAACGGGGAGCCTGCCCAGAGTCCATTTGGATGGAAGGGGCAGACGCTTGGAAGGCTGTATCTCAGGAGCCGGGAGACTGTGGTTCCTGGCACCCGCACAGCTCCTCACTTCCTCCCTACCAGTTGGGCTTGGAAACCTGCATGAGGGAGGGAGGACTGGACCAGGAGGCATTCCAACAGAGCCTGCATTAGAGTTCAAAAGCAGAGGCTCTCCCTTCTGCCTCCAGCAAACACTGAGGCTGCCCTGTCTGCCTCTCTCTCTCTATGCCCCCCCCAAGTCACCCTGAGAAACATGGAGAGGAGTTGGAGAAAAGAAGGTAGGCAGGCACAGTAGGCAACAGCTTGGTCCAAGCAGAGGCAGCATAGCAAGAGAATGAGGGGTGTGGTGGACAAAGGACGTATCAGCGGCCAGAACCAAAGGACAGAAGGACCCAGGGGCTCTGTGGCAGAACAACGGCTTCCCATGCAGAAGGTCCCAAGTTCAGTCCCCAGGAAGAGCTGCAACAGACCCTAGAGAGCTGCTGCCAATCAGTGTAGAGGACACTGAGCTAGATGGCCCAAGGGCCTGAGCTGATATATGGCAGCTTCCCATGTTTTCCTATGAGGGCACATGGTGGTCAGCAATAGAGGGTCTGGGAAGAAAGAGCACCTATGGATTCACATGTTCAGTGGAACAGGCCAGCAAACACTCTGGCTATGCTGCAAGTCCTTCATTTTAGATATCAATATCCCATTCTAGACAGGTTACAAACCAGATAAAAGCCACCCTTCTCCTGTCTGTTTCAGATCAGCTGCTGACTATGCTCTCTGCCTGCCCTCCTGTAACTGAATGGGGAAAGGCCGTTACTCAGTGGTACAGCACGTATTTCTGTATGACGGAAAGTCCCACATCCAATCACCAATAGAAGGAGAAACCCAGACTGAAAACCTGGAGGACCACTGCCAGCCAGTGCAGAGTCAAACTGAGCCAGGTGGCCAGTGGTTTGACTCAGTACAGTATAAGGCAAGTTCCTACGTTCTGATGGCTTTTGTGTTGTTGTTATCTGCCTTCAAGTCGATTACGACTTATGGCGGCCCTATGAATGAGCGACCTCCAAGAGCATCTGTCATGAACCACCCTGTTCAGATCTTGTAAGTTCAGGTCTGTGGCTTCCTTTATGAATCAATCCACCTCTTGTTTAGCCTTCCTCTTTTTCTACTCCCTTCTGTTTTTCCCAGCATTATGGTCTTTTCTAGTGAATCATGTCTTCTCATGATGTGTCCAAAGTATGATAACCTCAGTTTCATCATTTTAGCTTCTAGTGACAGTTCTGGTTTAATTTGTTCTGACAACCAATTATTTGTCTTTTTTGCAGTCCATGATATGCACAAAGCTCTCCTCCAGCACCACATTTCAAATGAGTTGATTCTTCTCTTATCCGCTTGTTTCACTGTCCAACTTTCACATCCATACATAGAGATCGAGAATACCATGGTGTGAATGATCCTGACTTTAGTGTTCAGTGATACATCTTTGCATTTGAGGACCTTTTCTAGTTCTCTCATAGCTGCCCTCCCCAGTCCTAGCCTTCTTCTGATTTCTTGACTATTGTCTCCATTTTGGTTAATGACTGTGCCAAGGTATTGATAATCCTTGACCAGTTCAATATCCTCGCTGTCAACTGTAAAGTTACATAAATCTTCTGTTGTCATTACTTTAGTCTTTTTGAAGTTCAGCTGCAGTCCTGCTTTTGTGCTTTTCATCAGCATTCATTTCAAATCATTACTGGTTTCTGCTAGTAGTCTGGTATCATCTGCATACCTTAAATTATTGATATTTCTCCCTCCAATTTTCACACCTCCTTCATCTTGGTCCAACCCCACTTCCCATATATGTTCTGCATATAGATTAAACAAATAGGGTGATAAAATACATCCCTGTCTCCTTTCCGATGGGGAACCAATCGGTTTCTCCATATTCTGTCCTGACAGTAGCCTCTTGTCCAGAGTATAGGATGCGCATCAGGACAATCAGATGCTGCGGCACCCCCATTTCTTTTAAAGCATTCCATAGTTTTTCATGATCTACACAGTCAAAGGCTTTGCTGTAATCTATAATAATAATAATAATAAAATTTTATTTATGAGTCGCCTATCTGGCCGAATTAACGGTCACTCTAGGCGACGTACATTTACATATTAAAATACAATAAAAACCAATGAAAACCAAAACAGTAATTAATGTACCTGTATTAAAAACAAGCTACCCCAGAGATCCCAGAGGGAAGGGGCATGGCGAAGCTCAAAAGGAAGGCAATTCCAGAGGGTGGGGGCCACAATCGAAAATGCCCTCTCTCTGGTCCGTACCAGCCTGGCTATCTTAACTGGTGGGACCGAGAGAAGGTCTTGTGTGGCTGATCTTGTCAGGCGGCATAATTGGTGCTGCTGGAGGCGCTCCTTCAGATAAACTGGGCCGAAACCGTATAGGGCTTTGAAGGTCAACACCAACACCTTGAATTGGGCCCGGTAAGCAAGTGGTAGCCAGTGTAGATCTACTAACACCGGAGTGATATGATCACGGCGATGGCTGTTCTTAATCAAACGTGCCGCCGCATTCTGTATCAGTTGTAATTTCCGGACCGTTCTCAGGGGTAACCCCACATAGAGCGCATTACAGTAGTCTAAGCGGGAGAAGACCAGGGCATGTATCACCCGTGGCAGCAGATGGGCAGGAAGGTAGGGTTGCAGTCTCCTTATCAGATGTAATTGATACCAAGCTGCCCGGCTCACTGCCGAGACCTGAGCCTCCATGGACAGCCAGGAGTCAAGAATGACCCCGAGGCTGTGGACCTGGTCTTTTAGGGGCAATTTTACCCCATTGAACACCAGGTCTATATCCCCCAACCTGCCCCGTCTCCCATGAGCAACACCTCAGTCTTGTCGGGATTTAGTTTCAGCCTATTCCTTCCCATCCATTCACTTACAGATTCCAGGCACTTGGAAATGGTGTCCACTGCCAACTCTGGTGAGGACTTAAATGAGAGATAGAGCTGAATGTCATCCGCATATTGGTGGCACCGCAGCCCAAATCTCCTGATGATGGCCCCCAGCGGCTTTACATAGATGTTGAATAGCATGGGGGAGAGGATAGAGCCCTGTGGCACTCCACAATTGAGAGGCCAAGGGTCTGAAACCTCATCCCCCAATGCCACCCGTTGGCATCTGTCTGAGAGATAGGAACGGAGCCACCGTAGAACAGTGCCCCCTATTCCTAATCCCTCCAGGCGATCTAAAAGGATACCGTGGTCAATGGTATTGAAAGCTGCTGAGAGATCCAGGAGGACGAGGAAGGTGAATTCTCCCTTATCCAACGCCCTCCTCATATCATCCACCAGGGTGACCAAGGCTGTTTCCATTCCATGTCCAGTCCTGAAACCCGATTGGAATGGATCTAAATAATCTGCTTTATCCAAGTGTGTCTGTAACTGTTTAGCCACCACTCGCTCAATCACCTTGCCCAGAAATGGTAAATTAGAGACTGGGCGAAAGTTATTCAACTCTTGGGGATCCAAGGAGGACTTTTTCAGGATGGGCTTTATAACTGCCTCCTTGAAGGCTAATGGCATTGCACCCTCTTCCAAGGATGCATTTACTATTGCCCTGATCCCTTCGCTCAGTCTCTCTTTGCAGCTCATAATGAGCCACGAGGGGCAAGGATCCAACAGACAGGTGGTTGGCTTCACAGTAGAGAGCACCTTGTCCACTTCCTCAGAGGGAAGAGGCTGAAACCGATCCCACTGTACCGGAATGCAACTGGCCGACTCTGGCTCACTTCCTGTATCCACGGCGCACGGAATCATGCTCTTCAGGCGCTCGATTTTATCGGCAGTTTAGCAAATGTGTCACAGGAGGCTTTAGAATGCTTCATGGGTTCCTGAACAACTGGACCGACCAGATTTCAGACCACTTGGAACCACCTCCTGGGACAGCACTCTGCGGACGCAATAGAGGCAGCAAAGAATTCCTTCTTTGTTGCCCTTGTTGCCACCTGGTAGGCGGCTATTGCTGCTCTAACCAGTGTCCGATCGTCTTCAGAGCAAGATTTCCACCACCGGCGTTCTAGTCATCTCACCTCCTGTCTCAGACCCCGGAGCCGTGGTGTATACCAGGGTGCTATCTGAGCTCTATTCAGGGGGAGAGGACATTTCGGAGCCACCCGGTCTACTGCCCTAGTGATCTCCTTATTCCACTCCATCACCAAGGTTTCGACCGGGCGGCCTTCCGCCGGCTCCAGATCTCCCAGCGCATTCAGGAATCCCTTTGGCTCCATCAGGCGTCTGGGGCGGACCATCTGAATAGGTCCTTGTCCCCTGAGGAGGGTGTGTGGCATTGAGAGGTCCATATTCACCAGATAGTGATCTGACCATGACACGGGGTGAGAAGAAACAGCCCCCATTTTCAGAGCACTTCCTCCCCCTCCCGAGACAAACACAAGGTCAAGAGCATGACCGGCTACATGGGTGGGCCCCATATTACTAAGGTGCAGTTCCCAAGAAGTCATGGTTTCCATGAAATCCCGAGGGGCTCCAGTGAGGACGGTCTCGGCGTGCACGTTGAAGTCCCCCAAAACCAATAGGTTGGGGAGAGCATTCGTACACCCGAGACCACCTCGAGCACCTCCGCCAGGGAGTCTGCCGTGCAGCGGGGTGGGCGGTACACAAGTAGAATCCCTAAAATGCCCTTTGGGCCCAACCTCCAGTACATGCAGTCAACAAACTTGGTCTTATGGAGGGGGGGCCTGGCAAAGACCAAGGACCCTCGATAGATGACTGCCACTCCCCCTCCCCGCCTACCAACCCTCGGCTGCTGTGCGTACTGGAAACCGGCTGGACACATGGCCTCAAGAGTGGGAGCTGAGGCCTCATCCAGCCAGGTCTCCGTAATACACACCAGGTCTGCGTTCTCATCCAGGATCATATCATGGATGAGCGTTGTTTTCTGTACCACAGACCTGGCATTACACAACAGCAGTCGAAGGTCGGATGGAGTCCTGCGTCCCCCAGTTGTCTTCTGGTGATGGACAGGCCCGGAACAGGGGATAGATATTATGCATCTATCCCTTGTTCCCCTAAACTGGCGTGGCCTGCCACCCGCACCTTTCCAGGAACTGCCGCCTAGCCTTTTAATATATATAAAGCACAGGGTGATTTCCTTCTGAAATCCCTTGGTTCGTTCCATCATCCAACGTATTTTTGCGATATGATCTCTGGTGCCTCTTCCCTTTCTGAATCCAGCTTGGACATCTAGCATTTCTCTCTCCGTATATGGTAAGAGTCTTTGTTGTAGAATCTTGAGCATTACTTTACTTGCATGGGATATTAGGACAATAGTTTGATAATGACTGCATTCCTTGGGATCCCCTTTCTCAGTGCTTCCAGTCTGCGGGCCATTGTTTTCTTTTCCATATTGGTTGACAAATTTTTGTCAAAATTTGAACAGATTCAGTCTCAGTAGCTTGTAGCAACTCTACTGGTATGCCATCTGTTCCTGGTGATTTTGTTTCTTCCCAGTATTTTAAGAGCAGCTTTCACCTCACATTCTAAAATTTCTGGTTCTTCATCATATGGTTCCTCCATGAATGAATCTGTCATCCTTGCATTATAGAGTTCTTCAGCGTATTGCTTCCATCTTCCTTTTATTTCATCTCAGTCAGTCAGTGTGTTGCCCTGTTAATTATTCAACATCCCTACCCTTGGTTTAAATTTCCCTTGAATTTCTCTAATCTTTTGGAATAGGGCTCTTGTACTACCCTTTCTGTTGTCCTCTTCTGTTTCTATACAATAACTATTGTAATAGTTCTCTTTGTCCCTGAGTACTAGTCACTGTATTGTTGCATTTAGGGTTCTAACCATGTTTATATCTCCTTTTGCTTTCCTTCTCTCTTTAACAATTTTAAGAGTTTCTTCAGTCAGGTCTTTCTCTCTTTTTAACTAGAGGTATTGTCTTTTTGCATTCTTCCCTGATAATGTCTCTGACTTCAATCCAGAGTTCTTCTGGTTCTCTGTCAATGAAGTTTAAAGCCTCAAATCTGTTCCTTATTTGATCTTTATATTCTTCTGGGATGTTGTTTAAATTGTATTTTGGCATTATGATTGCTTGTTCTTCTTTAGCTTTACTCTGTTTTTCAATATTACCAGTTCATGATCCATACCGCAGTCTGCTTCTGGTCTTATTTTTGCAGAAAGTATGGGTCTTCTGCTACCAATTATATAATCAATTTGTTTCTATATTGACCATTTGGTGATGTCCACGTGTACAGTCATGTTTTCTGTTGCTCAAAAAATGTGTTTGCAAGGAACAAATTATTGGCCTCACAGAATTCAGTAAGTCTTTCTCCTGCTTCATTTCTATCTCCTAAGCCCCATTTCCCCATAATTCCTAGTCCTGTTCCCTACTTTTGCATTCTAGTCCCCCATGATTATCAGCACATCTTGCTTTGGTGTGTGATCAATTTCTTCCTGTACATCCTCAATTGAAATCTTTCCAATAAGCCCTACCCCCCCAAAAACACCCCTCTAGAAGCCTTGACTGATCCAACTTCATAGACAGCGCTGTGGGGTGTGTGTGTGCCCTGGCCAAGCCAACTCCAGAATGAGTGCCTGTGATGATGCTCCAGACCCCAAGCAACCCAAACCTGGCTCTATGGAAACCTGTCATTCCAGCAAAGCCTCCACCTGTTCCAGTTTGAGCTTCGCCCATAAGCCCGCCGCCACGCATGCCCACTGCAATGAAGCTTAGGCTGAGGTGAAAGAACTCATTCAAGTTGATCCTTGGGAGATAAATTTATCTTCCTCTGGAATTCTGCAGAAATAGATGGGAGTGAAAGGCCAGGGGTTCAAGTTTCAAAGGACTGCCAGAGGAGCACTGCTCTGTGAGGAGCCAGCAAGCTTCTGGAGGGAATGAGGGATGGGGGAACAGACAGCAACAACACCAGAAGAGGCAAACCCAACTAATTATCATCACACAATAATCTATGGCAGCCTTCCCAACCCGGTGCCCTTCAGCTCTTTCAGACTACAACTCCCATCAGCCCCACCACCTACAGCTATGAGATGGCAGTCTTACCTCTAAGATGGTCAGCTACACTGTACGACTCCAGACTTCAGCTGTGGGGAACACAATTTCTAATGCTCGCTTGTATGAAAAACTCCCAAGTACAAATGTAGCACAAGAGGAAATGCATCGGGCTGGGACATCTCTGCTTGATGTCCTAGTTGTTGTTTTCAACTAGAGTTATAGAATTCTAAAATTGGAAGGGGCATTGTAGGCCATCTAGTCCAATCTCCTAATCAACACAGTTCCCCTCCTCCAAAATGGTATCCTCCAACTACAGTCTGGAGCCCACCATACCACCCCATCCTGCTCCATATGTAAATCCCAGACCTTTGAGAAACAATCACATGTTACTGCAAGCCAAGCTGAGATCTACTGGCTCATCAGCTTCATTATGTTCTGTGCCACATGAATAGTCACATACAACAGGCCAAAGTCATCCAGGTGAAGCTTTCCCCCAAAAGGAGATGCACCCCTAGGTTCCTGCCTATCAGGGAGAGGCTCCTGTCACAGGGTGGCCACCCTGCGCTGCCCTGAGGGAATGTGCAGTTAACCCCTCTGCTCCAGCTATTGCAAAAGAAGGCCATTCCCCCCAACTGGTGCTCTGCTGGACTGAGACCATTCCACTGGCCCTTCTAGGTGACGTGTCTGCGCCCAGCAGAGGAAGCAGTCTCCCTGGTGCTTCTGGGACGCTTCTGATCTTTTGGGGGTTGCTCTTGAGCTCAGGTCCTGCTTAAGGGCTTCTCACAGACATCTTGCTGGCCGCTATGAGAACAGGATGTTGGACTAGATGGGCCACTGGCCTGATCCAGCAGGCTCTTCTTACATGGTGGAGCCGATAGCATTTTGTTAGCGCTTCTTAACCACTCTAAGGACTCTGAAGACATTATCTTCTTGTAATCCGTCAAACAGACTAGTAAGAGAGGGTGGTGTTATTTGTCATACTCCAGTTTAGCGGCAGAGCGACTTGCCTGAGACCTTAGCTAAGTTCAGGTTTCCTGATTACCAGCTCATGCTCTCAGCCACAGCATTGCACCAATTCTAGGGGCTAATGAGGGAGAGTGACCATGGTCTGAAAGGGTGGTATGGCTGCAGAGCTCACACAAGGCCAGCCCTGGGCAGCTCCTCTGTGCCACCTCAACCAGGCATTACTTACGGGAGCCCAACAAGAAGAGACTGAGTGCAGGAGGATGCAGCAGCCCTGCCAGCTACCTATAAATCCAAGCTGCTGTTATTTTTATGCCAGGGGCCGTGTTAAGCTCACTGGCATTTCCTGTAATTTCCTGGCACTGGGAAGGAAACCTGAGCTGGGAGGACAGCTTTGGAAGCTGTGCAGTGGTGCCCTGCAGATATCAGGCTCTCTGCCTACAGGCAGGTGACAGGACAGGTAAACATGGACACATCAGTGGCTCCAGCAGCACCTGAGAAAAAAGTAGTGGCAAAAAAAAGAGATTTGGGGTTACAAGAAAAGGAGGAAACAGGAGGACAGAGAAATTAGGGAGCCAAGGGAGGAGGGAGTGTTTTAAGCAGAGAGACTGCTTTGATTTCAAATCAGGAACAAAGTTACAATTCAGACACCAGTATGCAGAGTTTACTGAAGTTGTATCAACCTCAGCTTCCCAAGTGCAAGAGATACAGAACGTATTTCCACAGCACACATCTCTGGGAATGGCCCACACTCTGCTCTGGAGCGTGGCATCTGAAGATGAAGGCAGAGGCCCCTGAGCAAGGGGCAGGCAGAGTACCTCCCAGCTGCCCAGTCTCTGCCTGACCCTGGGACTTAGTTTGCATGTGCACTCCTGGCTGATGATGGACACCAAATGTTCTTGCTTTTGCTATCAGGCTATGCAACTTTGAGAGTAAACGCGGTCATAGAAAAGTGAAATCTCTGAATGATGAACACTTTGGGAATGAGATCTATTTGTTAAAACTGTTTCTATACTGCCTTTCATGTGAACATCACAAGAGAGTATACGAAAATACATTAAAATGACATAAACTTACAGAATAAAATAGCCACAAACATCAGGCCAAAATAGACAGCATTAAGGTATAGTCAACTGGCATCGATGTCCAGCAAAGGACTGGGTAAGTTTTTAGCAGGTGTCAAAATGCCTTTGATGCCAGCTCCTGTCTTACTTCAGAGGCCCTGAAAAGGCCATCTCTCTGGTTGCTGCCAAATGTCTACAGGTTGTGGCACAGCCAGGCTGGGGGAGGGGGGGCTCATCAGACAGCCTAAGTGTTTGGGCAGCTCAATACAGAAGACGCTCTCTCAGAGAGCCTGGTCCAAAGTTGTCCAGGGCTTTATCAGTCAATCCCAAAACCTTAAAACTGGCCTGGTGGCATATTAGCAGCCAGTGCCAGTGCCACTTTTTAAAGAGACGTGTAATGTGCGTGTGGTAGAATAACCTACTTAGGAACCCAGAACCTGCATTCTGCACCAGCTCACTGCAGTGGCCCAATCTTAAGGTTACCAACAGAGATGTGCCAGAATTTGTATTGGGTACCAACTTTTTCATTAATTTGCTTATCACTATCATTGCAGATCAGATTTTTATGTAGTAATTTTCTGCAACTATTTTTGGAAATGGATTTTTCTTTCTTAAAAAAATCAGCATGTAAAATATTGACATTAATATCAATATTTTTATCGATATTTCCTTCAGTTTCTCTCCTTTCAATATATCAATATTAATATCATTTTTTTCTGAGGGGAAAAAACAGATCAGTAAAAGCAGTGGCTTGCAGACAAATTAAGACCTCGAATCGATACCAGCCTGTTAGGTCAATGGAATGCTTTTGAACTGGCACCAGCCAACGGATCCCATGCCTAGTTACCAATGCATGAATCACAGTGGTGACACTGTTCCTGCCTGTCCAGGAATAGTCTTAGCTAGCGTACCAGCCAAAGCCTGTGAACAGCACTCCTAACCATTGCAGCCACTTGTGCCTCCAGTAACAAAAGTAAATCAAGAAACATCCCCAAACACTTTTTTTTTTGGGGGGGGGAGAAGGGGACTGCAACCCTGTGCAGAACAGGCTACTGTTCCAATTCCCAGACCTGGGGACCCCCCACAGGACTTCTGTCTTGTCAGGATTCAACTTCAGCTTATTGGCGCTCATCCAGCCTGCTACTGCAACTAGACATGGGTTTATACTTGGACGACCACACTGGATTCAGATGTAAGAGAAATACAGCTGGATGGCAACGCTGTGCTCCAGGTCCCCTAGTGACCACTCCCAATGGCTTCATGTATATGTTGAACAGAGTTGGGGACAAGATGGCACCTTGTAGCAATCACCAGGGGCTGAAGTGCAGTCACTCAATGCTACTCCCTGAAATTGGCCCTGTAAGATGTATCTAACCTACTCCTTTTTAATAATAACAATTTAAAAACTCAAAGGTTTGCAGTATGGCTGTAAAGGAAATGTGTGTTTGCTGGAAGGAGGAAAAATCCCCAAGTTGAAATGAGGCCTCGTACATTCTTGAGCAGGGTGCTGTGGTGGCCCCTCCATCATCATCTATTAGATTTTTTAGTCTTTTGATACCTAAAGGTTTCTAAGTGGCTTACAACATTAAAAACAAAAACAAATATATAACAAAACAACACCCCCATAATAGCCACAGGAAGCTTTGGCAGCACTCATGTAAACATCATCATCACAGTCTATCAAATGTCTAGGAGAAAACATATGTCTTTACCTGGCTCCAGAAAGATGTTAATGAAGACACCAGGTGGACCTCACTGGGGAGTGCATTCCACCAACGGGGAGCCACAACTGAAAGGCCCTCTCCCCCATCACCACCCTTCCAGTCTCCCTCAGAGGGGGGAACCTGGAGAAGGGCCTCCTTAGTGAAAAGTCTGAGTCGCTTGCTACCCCACCCCCTACAAATGTGCTTGCCTGGTGTACGTATGGACCTGTTTCCTTCTAACCAATAGAGAAGCATCTCTCTCTCTCTCCACAGTGTTTGTGTATTTGGATTCACACGATCCTTCACTGACTAAAAAGGTGTTTTGCCACTTCTGAAAGATCCCTAGGTAGCTCTGTGGCTCCTCTAGGTTGCAGAAGGCATGGATGCCCTCACACGGGTGTCTGTGTTTAATGCAGGATTCTGCACTTGGGGGCCACTCTTGGCCAAGTATAAAATTACATGAGGGCGTGGAGAGGGGAACCATCTAGAAGATGGGTAGGTTCCAAAGTGTTGTGCCAAGGATCTTCATGCATTTCTTCCAGTATATTTATTGTTCGAGACGCCTCCAAACATTGCTAATCTTCTAAGGTATGGGGCAGATGCACCTCGTCGTAAGGTGTCTGCAAAACACTCTGTGCTCCTAAAATGCCAAGTTCAGACATGTCAAAATCCTGCTCACGGGTCCCCAGCTCTGAACTGAAGTGGAACTTTTTAAAAGGCCTCCGGAGACTAGAGACCATAAAAATAGGGCACCCACTCTATCCTCAGATCTGCTGCTGCTGCTGCTGCGCAAAGGGACTGCTTGATTCCACTTCATATTAAGGCCAGCCTTGTTCTCCTGCCACCTCAAGCAAGTATGAGGAAGGCCTTTTTTCTCTTCCTGTGTGTTATTAATAAAGTAAGAAATAAATAGGGGATCCAATTCTGGCTGGAGAGCATGCAGCTGACCCTTGGCTGCCAGCGCAAGGCACCCCCTGCTGGGATGGGCCTCAGGTCTTGTCAGCTACATCAAATCCCCCGCTGAGGCTCTGCTGAGAGGCCGCTCAGTATTTCTGTGTGCAGCAGCCTTAGTAATTCTAGCAGCTGTGAGAGCTAAATTGGGCAGGAAGGTCAACGTGAGCCATTCCTGCTGCTTTGTGAGCAAAGCGCATCCCCTCCTCACCACAACCCTGAGCTGTGATACATTGCAGGGTAGAGCCAAACCAAGACTGCAAGCTCCTCTGAGGTAGCCTTAATGTTACCTTCCTCAGGCAGGGCTGCCATATCGCCATCAGCCCTCTCAGCCGAGGGTCTGCTTGGCCAACCACCAGAGGCCCCCCAAGTTCCTCCCCAGCTCCCCTGGAAAGTGCGGCATTTTCCTTCAACTGCTGCTCATGCCTCACCTGAAGGGCCAGTTGTGCTTCCAGCCCAGCAAAAATGTCCTGCAGGAACTTTGGCTTTGCCCTGCCTCGCCGTTTCCAATCCAAGCAGAGCTGAAAGGGCTCCTCTGTTAAGGGGCTGAGAGTGCCTACTGGTTTCTGCGCTTTACAGTCAGGAGGTTAAACCAGATTCTGTGCCCGTCCACCAGTTCGCCAGTCCTCAGTGGTGAGACACTGTTAATCAACTCGCTTGCCTTCAAAATCTGGGCTCCCCTTCAAGGCAGCACTATGCAAATGTGAAGACTTCCTCCCACCCTGCCACGCTACAGTACAACTTGGTGAGCCCCTTGAAAGACACTATAATCTCCTATCAGCTTCTTAAACAGCCACAGCATCATCCCAAGAATCCTGGGAATGGTAGTTTGATGCCGAGATTTCTCTGCTTAGATTCCTAGCTCTCCTTCACAGACCTACAAATGCAAGGTTTCCATGGGAAGAGGGGATGAGTATCAAGTCAATTTAAGTCAGTGCCACAATGCTGATATGCCATATCAAATTGTCTATGGCACTCTTGCCCAAGCTAGTGCCTCTGGCCCTCACCAGCCGCAGCACTGTATGGCTGTGCTGATTGGGACTGGTGCAAAACATCCACAGGGCACAGGTTGGGGAAGTGTGGTCTATGGTTTTTCACTTGCTGGTTTATGGAGCAACTCAGTAAGATTTTGTTGGCAAGTGGTAGTCCAGCAAAAGCTGTACCATGTGATTTTTAGGAAGCTGCTTTTAGGAGTCAGACCCTTGGTCCATCTACTTCAAAACTGTCTATTCAGGGGGGGGGGGTGTTCCAACCTGGTGCCTGGAAAGGAAGGGGTCCTAGACTCTTGAGCTTTCGTGTTTTTTAAAAAACAAGTCTCTAATCCTCCTAGAAAAAAAAGTAATGAAGGAAAATATGCAGAGACCCTTTTAAGTGATTTCTGTGAAATGAGCCAGTCTGGTGGCTGCTGCCTGTCACATGCTTTTAAGTAATGAGTGAAGTCAGAGCTGTGATTGATAAGTGAGTTGATTGAATATCAGGCAATATGAATACCTGGGGCCCTAAATATCTTCTGCTTCTTTCTCCCCTTTAGTGCACTTTTTCTGCTTTTGTCCATTTTACTGGAAGTCCTTGGAATCTCTGTAGTTTGCCCTTCCTTTTTCTCTAGCTGCCAGGATGCATCCTTCCCGTGGTGGGTTTGCCTGACATCAGGAACTCCCTAGAACAGAGGTCGCCAGCCTTTTTGGACCAGTGTGAACATGTCAGATTCTGAGAGAGTGCTATGGGTGGATGTTAAAGAATCCACTCCCCAAGCGGCAAATGCAAAATGTGAAAACTTTGCAAAGAGGCTTACGTAGGTCTCATAAGAGCCTGCTGGATCAGGCCAATGGTGTAGCATCCTATTATCCAACCAGATGCTTGTTTCCTGCTGTGCAGGAACTAGTATTCAGACAATTATTAAGAATTCACTGTACAATGGTATACATGTCTACTTCAGAAATAAATCTCTGCATTGAATGGAGCTCACTCCCGGGTAAGGAGGAAAAGATCTGTCAGTATCAGTTCTCTCAGTGGCTCATGTTTCCAACCTTAGATTCAGTTCTCCCCATTTCTGCAGCAATTTCCATTTTTTTAAAAAAAGAAGCAGTTTTAACAAAGGTACCCATTTTTGCAAGCCACTTGTTATCTAATGCATTTTTGCATGTTTTCACTCATATTCATTTTTATGCACTTTCCCTTCATATCTGTGTTTTTGTAAATATTGTTTAGCTGGTGAACTGCATCACAAAATTCTCATAAATGCAACTTTCTAAAGATGGCTGTGTTTTGGTTCTCATACTGATTCAGAAAGTGCAAATTTGATAAATTCTGCTTAAAATGCGAACTATCAAAATTCTCACCCATCCCACTCCCAGGTAAGTGGGTACAAGATTATTATGATTATTAATTAGTCATTTGTCATCCAGAGGTCTCCAGGTGACTTACAAGGATGGCAGCTTAGGCTTTGGTTTAGGATTGGCACGGAGGAAAACAGGGTTCTTGTGCCTTTAACAGCTGTATCTCCACAATCGGGACCAGTGCAACACAGCTGACTTCCCATGGTAAACATGAAATTGTCGGGGGGAGGGAGTAGCAGAATGAAAGCATTTTCTCTAATTTTGTGTCATGCCATTCCCTTCATAGCAGCTGATGTGTTAGATCACACCCCCATGGCAGTCATTTTGTGACTGTCACCCTCAGGACTCTCAAAATTTGAAGTGTGCCCCCTGGTCCAAAAAGGTTGATGACCGCTGGTTTGCACTCATTGGCAGGTCTTTTCCCCAGCCCTACCTGAAAATGCCAGGGGTTTAACCTGGGGCCTGCTGCATACAAAGCAGATGCTCTTCCACTGAGCGATGGCTCCTCCCCTCCCATTCTGCTCATGTGGCTTGTCTCTAAGTCACACCTTACCAAAGGTTTACACGAGAGGATCAAGGCTGTGGTCAAAGTGCTGTAGGAGGGAGTAAAGGCAATGTATTTAAAACACAAGTGCCAGGACTCCAGTTCAGACGGGTTGGCTGCAATTAGCCACACTTGGGAGATCCAGAAGCAAAGTAAGAAAGAATATGATTTGCACACTGATTAGCTGGAAGGGATCAAGATGCCACCAAGACCAACCTCCCTGCCCAGCAGCAGGGCCACCCACTCACAAGATCCGTCCCTAGAGGCCCCAAGCAGAGAAGAGGTATTTGAAGAGCAAATGGCTCACCTCAGGTAACTGAGCCAAAGTTCATGATATAGGTTTGGCAGGCATGGGTCACTGCAGGCGGGATTCCAGGCGTGCTCATGGTGGCTACCTTCGAGTTATGAAAGCAGCAAGAATGTATTGCCCTTCTCAATATTATGCAAGGCTAACATACTCCCACCGACCTACCCACTATTTTACAGCTGTGTTGCTTGCTGAGCAGCAGAGAAAAAGGGACTTTCAGTAGCTTCCCCCCCCCAATCAAACCAGGTGTGACCACAATGGGAGAGCCATCTGCTTTTGGACACTCTCCAGAAAAGTGGCCTGTGGGCGCATGCATGCACGCATGTCAAGTCTGCCAGGGCGTGATGCCCTCTTATGATTGCTCCCAAGTACTCACCCTGTGGCTTACCCCATCCTGCTGGAAACCTTCTCCACCCACATCTCCCTCCCAGATGCTCCCATGCATATGGCCAGGGCATGGGGACTTCGGGCTGGGTAGCAAAACACCATTTTTTTGGTGACATCTTCATGGTGACCTTACAGCAGAGCTCCCTCTTGGCCAGCTGGATTCCCTCACCTACCCACGGGACAACTACACACTGCTCCCTTCCCTGTGGGGTTGGCTCGGCTCATACTTTTGGCAGTCCAGCCCCAGCACACAAGGCTGTTCACTGTAACCTTCCCTGCTGGGTCTTGCTGCTTCTTCTTTTCGGGCACGAGTGGTTGTGAATCTATAGGCGAGTTCTTCTGATCAGGTCTCATTCGGCAGTGGTGGTAGGGCCTGGGGTGTGGCAAGGTAAGGGGGGGTTGGGGTAGAGTTCAGCACAAATTCTTCTTTCTTTGCCTGTTCCCACATTCCCTCCCCCGTTCCCCACCTCCCAACCCAGAGGCTGGTCCTGGCAGCAAAGCCTCTCTTCACACAAAGTGATTCCTTGTTTGGCCTTTCCAGCAGTGGGCTGCGGAGAATTTCATGGAACCAGCTCCATTTCCTGATGGAGTTTTATTACATCCCCAACAGAAATAAATAAATAGGAGAGAAACACAGGACGTTTTGGAGCCTCCTGAACGGAGAACGTTTTGGGGCTCGCTGCCGAGGCTGGTCTCAGGAAACAGGCCTGGTGGGGCAGAGACAGCACAGGCACCTCTGCCTGGATAAGCGGGCCACTTCTTGCCCACAGGATTCAGCAAATGCCAAGGCCTTCTAGGACAGGCCCAACTTACAATGGCTTCAGAGGGCGAAGGGTGCTTTCAGCTAAATGGATGATTTAGCAGTCTCCAGTTATTGCTGCCCTACTTTCAGCTGGCAGGGGAATGCCAACTCTGCCTCCAGACTTCTAAAACTCTGTAGCCAAGTGGGTAGCCTCCCTCCCCCCAAGTGGCAGAAGAGGACAACGTTCACTGAACTATGGTATGGTGTGGGGGACGGAGAGAATTAAATGCCCTCCTCTCACTGAACTTCCAACTGTGACCATCACCACCCCACATGCAGGTGAGGGTGGGGACATAAATATAATATTAGGGAAGAAGTAATTGGTACCAAGGGACCATCCATACCTCCTTCTAATCTGCGATCTAACCCCCTTGTGTGTCCATTAATTCGAGGAAGTCTTTCCCTGCTTTTTTCTATTATGGGTGGATGACATTAGATCCCATCCTCGGTCCACACCTCCTCCTCCTTTCTTACAGTTCATTCCTGCTTCCGGCACTGAACCGGGGAACTTCCTCCTTCTGTAGCTGTATCACATGTCGTTTTTTAAAAAACGACTCTTTTGCACTCAGACGTAAAATGAAATGTTTAATGAATCACATTCCCACTTAAAAGCTATTTTGCAATATTATGCAAAGACCAATAAACTTCATTGAAAACATGGCAAATCTGTGCATGCACATTAATTCAAAAAGCCAGATATACTTTTTTACACTCTTCCAGAAAAGTGTGGGAAAAGCAAAGTACCATTCTGGCCCAATTGCCGAAAAGCGGTGGACTTAAGGTAGAGTGGAGAGTTTTGTTCACAACAAAACCCATGAAAAGTGAGTGAAAAAAGGGTGGCTATTCCCCAGCAAACACCCAGCATCGAGAAGCAGACCAAACCTATTGTTCACACTCCAGCACTCTCTTTTGCAGACAAGCATAACCTCCTGGCTAGCCTACCTTCTAGCTGGGTCACTCTGGTTCTGCAAAACAGTTGCATTGGCGCCAAGCTATTTTTAGGCTAATTTAAGGTGCTCATGCTAGGGTTTAAAGCCCTAACTGAAGGCCCAAATATCACCTCCTGCCCTACAGACTCTCTCATGTGTTAAGATCAGCAGAGTGGGGCCTCCTGGTGGTTCTGCTGCCCTCTGAAGTTCGGTCGTGGTGGTCTGGCAAAAAGCATTCTCTGTGGCAGCCCCTACACTGTGGGATTCCACCCCAAAAAGGTGCATCTGCCACGTTTGCTATATTGCTTTCAGTGAATGCTGAAGACACACCTCTTTACCCTGGCCTTTCACACCCAAGATGTGTGTTTTCAGGACCCACCCTACTCCTGTAACTGTAATTTGTTTTAACTGTTTTTCAATACTGAGTTTTAAATTATTGTAACCCGCCCTAGGACCTGCTGGTGAAGGGCAGGTAATAAATTTAACAACCACCACCTTGGGTTTCTAGATGTTGTTGGATTATTGTTGTTAATATTATTATGATTCAGATTTATTGCCCGCCCTTCACCCAAAGGTCCCAGGGCAGGCCACATCACTGTAAAATACATCATTAAACAACACTAAAACATCATTAAAAACAGTTTAAAACAACCTACAATCATATCACAAAAAACACAACTCCCAGTATTCCTGACCACTGACCAAGCTGGTTATAAAAGATGCAAGCTGTAGTCCAACATCTGGGGTCCTGAAGCTGATGAAAGCTGGTTTAGATCATCTTCCTCTTCATCTCTGCTCTGCCAGCGCTTGAAGGCTTTTCTTTTTAAACACAGTTTTTGTTGCTGTTTAACTTTGTTAACTTTGCCTCTTTGGGCCCATTTTTAAAAAATGCTTTGAGCCTTGAATTGGGTTATTTATCTAGTTGTTTCAATGATGGGATTCATAGAATCATAGACTCGTAGAGTTGGAAGGGGCCCATAAGGCCATCCAGTCCAACCCCCTGCCCAATGCAGGAATCCAAATCAAAGCGTTCCTGACAGATGGCTGTCCAGCTGCCTCTTGAAGGCCTCCAGTGTCGGAGAGCCCACTACCTCTCTAGGTCATTGGTTCCATTGTCCTATGGCTCTAACAGCTAGGAAGTTTTTCCTGATGTCCAGTCGAAATCTGGCTTCCTGCAGCTTGAGCGCATTATTCCGTGTCCTGTACTCTGGGATGATCGAGAAGGGATCCCGGCCCTCCTCTGTGTCTATTCTTGTGCACTTCATCCACCAAGTCATCTCTATTGGTTAGAATCAAGTCCAGGATAGCTGACCCTCTGGTTGTTTCCTCCACTTTCTGTAGGAGAAAGGTATCTCCAACACAAGTCAGAAATTTCTTGGAGGGGCCCTATTTGGCAGAATTTGTCTCCCAACATATATTGGGATAACTGAAGTTCCCCATTACTACTACTACATCATGCCTCCTCGAAACATTGGCAACTTGCTTCTCAAAAGTTACACTCTCGTCTTCTCCTTGATTAGGTGGTTGGTAGTAGACTCCAAGCACCACATCCCTTTTATTACTTGCCCCATTAATTGTAATCTAGATACTCTTCGAGCTACCAAGCTCATCTTCCTGTATTTCTGTGCAGAGATATATATTTTTAACATATAGCGCAGCTCCACCTCCCTTTTTATTCCTTCTTTTCTTCTTGAACAAGTTGTATCCTTCAATTGCTGTATTCCAGTCATGGGAATCTCATCCCACCAAGTTTCAGTTATACCTATCAAGTCGTAATTGCCCTCCTGTAGTAAGAGTTCAAGTTCGTCCTGCTTGTTTCCCATGCTCTGCGCATTAGTATACAGACATCGCAGACCACGTGATTTGTAGCTTGGCTTCCTTACTACATTTTTCTGTTCCTGGGCCCTATTACAGCCGATCTCTGTTCTCATTACTGTGCACAAGTCTTCATCAGTCGTTATCACCAAGATTACATCTCCCTCCCCCTTAGGATTCAGTTTAAAGCCCTCCTGATGAACTTCTCCATGCTGTGGCCAGACATATTCTTCCCAGTCCTTGTGAGATGCAACCCGTCACTTGCCAGCAGTCCATCTTCCAGGAAGCATAGCCCGTGGTCCCAGAATCCAAATCTCTCATGTCAGCACCACCTTCATAGCCATTCATTCACATAGAGTATTTTTCTTTCCCTTTCTACTCCTCTGGAAGGATGGATGAAAAAACTATCTGGGCCCCAAAGTCCTTGAGTTTCCTTCCCAGAGCTTCAAAGTCTGATGTGATTTCTTCATAGCTCCATTTGGCAGTATCATTTGTTCCTACATGGATGAAGAGAAAGGGATACCTGTTGGTGGGCTTCATGAGTGATGGCAACCCTTCTGTCACATCTCTAATCCATCCTCCTGGTAGACGGCATACCTGGTGAGTCCATGGATCTTCTCTGCATAGTTGGGTTTCAATCCCACGCGGTAGGGAGTGTCCCACTACTAGTACTCTTGTTGTGGGGTGTGGTTTCATTGTCCTTGTTTAATTGTGCTTCAGCCTCTTGCTCATTGTCGCACAGGGTCTCCTGCAATTCTTCCACCACAGGCTGTCCTCCAGTCTCATTCTCGAGTGGTTGAAAGCGGTTCCATAGCTCCACTGGTGAAGGGTGTCTTCCAGCTCTTTTGCTCCTAACTGTCACCCTTTCCCACGGAGTTTCCTCCACTTCGTTGCTCCTCTCCAAAGCAGCCTCCTCTTCTGCTTCCACATGCTGTTGCTCTTCCACCTCCACTTTTCTTTGCTGCTGTTGTTCCAGCGTTCTGTCTAAGAACTCTTCATCTTCTCTTATAGTCCTCAGTGTGGCCACCCACCGTTCCAGGCCTCTCACTTTTTCTTCCAACAGTGCCACGAGCTTGCACTTGTTGCACGTGTACGCCATGTTGTTCTCAGGCAAGAAAACAAACATGGCACACCCCTTGCAGGTCACAACCACTGGAGTATCCTTCCCATTCATACTCTTCTACCTATTGTTTCTTTCTAACTACTTGTTTTGGAGTGGCCTGTGCTTTGTCCTGTCCTACTTCAGGGTAAACTTGAGAGTCCCACTGGTATGTGGTGCACTGTACTTTCCCCTCTCCCACTTTCAAGTCCTATACATGGACACAGAGTTTGAAACCAGTGCCATTATCATATGAGATAAATGTCTTGCTTGTGCCACCACAGGCAAGGTTACCATTTTGAAAAAAATTCCAGCTCTCTGGAGCAACCCGTTACCTCCCCAGTGGAAACACCTCAAAGTGACATTGCTTTTCAAACACTGGGTGAAGAGCCATTCTCAAAGACCCCTTTATTATTTTATTTAACTTCCCTTAAAAATGCAGAGGATCTTTTTCCTGTAACTACCACCACCTGAATAATTTGCCCTGGCTGGACACAAGGGACTTCGTGGTGAAAAAACCTTCAGCTATGCTAAACCAAAATATTATTTACCATTTACTTGGCAATCCTGCTCTCTACCTTCCAAGGAAAAAAAATATTGTCTTAACAGAACTCAGCAGTTTTGGGGTCCTGCCAGTGACGCCTAAATATAGCTCATGAAAAACAAATGGATCTTGTTATGAATGCGGAGTGATGATGAGGATGGAACACACAACAAGCACCACTTCAACAATATTCTGTGCAAAGTATCAAACCAGGTCAGAGAGAGGAATCTTTAATCCAGAGCAGAGAAGCACTGCAGTTTAGATGTATCTGGCCCTTGTTTTAGAGATGGGGATTTGCTGGCTCCCTCCGCTCCATCGCCAGCATTACTGCAGGTGAGCAAGAAGGTGGCTGCCATTGCTTACAGACTGCATGACCCAGGCTTGCCATAAACCTAGCTGGGCGTATGCCTTTCTCGCCTCCTCTCCCCCCCCCCGTTTATTCTGCAAAGTGGCAGAATAAGTGTCTGACAACAACAGGGTCCTGGAGAAAGAGAAGCCTCTGCAGCTGCATTCTGGGTGTGGTAAGAGCTTGGAGCAGTCGCATGGCCATGGGAATTTTATGGCACAAGTTTCCTGCACAAGAGTTTTGCCAAAATAAATCTGTTAGTCTTTAAGATGGCACAAGACTCTTTTGTTTTGCTGCAACAGACTAACATAGCTACCCTTCTGGAAAATGTCCATGAGAGGGAGGGCAGCTTGACCGTCTCCAGTGAGCTGTTTGCTCTGGAGCAACCTTGTTAGAGTTCAAAGCTCCAAACTTTGGAGGCAGGCCATAAGCAAACAGGACCTGATAGCAAGGCCTGCATTGTCATTTGCAGGTGGTGGGGAAATGTGCAAGGAAGTGCCAGAGAAGGGACCTTCTACGATTTCC
This sequence comes from Rhineura floridana, assembly GCF_030035675.1. Classification (NCBI taxonomy): domain Eukaryota; kingdom Metazoa; phylum Chordata; class Lepidosauria; order Squamata; family Rhineuridae; genus Rhineura; species Rhineura floridana. Next base: position 551,318 of record NC_084500.1, on the reverse strand, counting down.
AGCCCGCTCTAGGGAGAGCACAGTGGTTAGAAAACACACCTGAGGGTAGGACACTTCTATTTCCACAAGAGCCTTAGCTTACGTTATGCAGAATGAATTGAAAATTTCACTCTTTATCCTGCATGACAAAAACTCATGGGAAAGTGTGTTCTACCATGTCAGACCCTCGGGCCACCTAGCTCAGTTTTATCTACGCTGACAGGCAGTTCCTCTCCAGTGTTTCTGACAGGAGTGCATTCCCAGGCCTACCTGACAATGCCAGGGAACGAACCAGGTGTTTTCTGCATGCAAAGCAGATATTCTACCACTGAACTATGGCTCTGCCCCTAAAAAATAATGCAAGATTCCAGAGCACATTGTTTGGAATAAATCCCTGGTTTAAATAGAGGCACAAGCAGCTGTTTTATACTGAAGACCACAAGTCTGTCTAGCTTAGTAGTGCCTACACTTAGAGCAACTCTCCAGGGTTTCAGACTGGAAATATTCCCAGTCCTACTTGGAGAAGGTTCTGGGGATTGTTATCAGGGACCTTCTGCATGCAAGGCAGGTGTTCTGTCACTGAGTTATAGCCCTTCTTCCCTTATCTGCACAGCTCTCCATAACTTAGGACTGGCTACATTCAGAAATGATGACTGCAGCATCTACCACAGCAAGAGCAGGGACCCTCAGGACTGGGAGCCAAATGCAGCCACCCAGGCTTCTGTCTTGCCCTCCCCTGACCATGCTCCTCGCTAGCTCTGCTCTGAAGCCTCTTTGTGTGTTGTTGTCCGGCTGGAATGTGCCCTTGCTCCGATGATGTTTTGTGCTTGCTCGAATGGAGTATAAGTTGGGTGCGCGTAGAAACTAGCATACTGTACAAAGGCAAAAGTTCGTATTTGTTGCTTCATCCACTTTGGCCTCAGACCCCACCCATTGGTGGTATGTGGCCCCTGGAAGGTTCACCAGTAGGAAATGCAGCCCTCAGGCTGAAAAAGGGTTCCCACCCTGATGTGGAGGGCTGGCTTGCAGATGTCAAAGGGCTACCACAAGACAGAACTCTTACAGCACCTCAGATGCAATGGTGTTAAACAGAGGCAGCAAGCACATTATGGGACCCCCCCCCAAAGAACTCTATGAGTGCACCAGGTTGCGAGGGTGAATTATTTGCCAAGGTGTGAATCACAAAACAGTACAGGGACACTCTGCCACTCAGCATTTAAGTAAAGGCTCTTTTTGCTAATACTTATGAAAGCACCAAACGGAAACAGCCCGAAGGCATTTTAAGCTTTCTTATCAAACCAGCCTTGATCCTAAGCTAAAGCTGTAAGGCACAATGTGGATGGCCCAGTCCCAAATGAGCACTGACCAAGAGCAATTCCAGCAACAGTTGTAAAACCAAGACTGATGGGCACCACAGCAACTGCTATTTGTTAGGAAGACACAACTGATAAACCCCAAACCCTCATAGCTCTGTGGCCGAGTCCCGAAGAGAATGCATACAGGTGGAGGGGGGGGAATGAGTGTGTTTTCAGTTTCTAAATGTTCCAGTCAGGTTCAGCGGGAGCTCTCGTGTGTACATTCCTTTCAAAATCAGAAAGACAGTTGCAAGGCTTAGAGACTGCCTGGGCTGCAGAGCCTGCGAGGTAAGCTTCACGAAAGCAATAGCGAATGTAACACACATTCCAAAAGTTCACGAGATTGGATTAGAAACAGTCACAAATGATAGATCCTCCGCTCCTTTTTTTAAAAAAAGAAAATTCTAGCCCTCAAAAGACAAACTTTACCTGAGAATGTATTGTCATTTCATTATAAAATCTCAGAACCTACATCAAGAGCTGAGCAGGCCTTCTAGAAGCAAGCATCATAGAATCATAGAATAGTAGAGTTGGAAGGGGCCTATAAGGCCATCAGGTCCAACCCCTTGCTCCATGCAGGAATCCAAATCAAAGCATTCCCAACAGATAGCTGTCCAGCTGCCTCTTGAATGCCTACAGTGTAGGAGAGCCGACTACCTCTCTAGGTAATTGGTTCCATTGGCGTTATCGCTCTAACAGGTAGTTTTTCCTGATGTTCCGCTGAAATCTGGCTTCCTGCACCTTGAGCCCATTATTCCGTGTCCTGCACTCTGGGACGATCGAGAAGAGATCCTGTCCCTACTCTGTGTGAAAGCCTTTTAAGTACTTGAAGAGTGCTATTCTTTCTCCCCTCAGCCTTCTCTTCTCCAGGCTAAACATATCCAGATCTTTCAGTCTCTCCTCATAGGGCTTTGTTTCCAGTCCCCTGATCATCCTTGTTGCCCTCCTCTGAAACTGTTCCAGTTTGTCTGCATCCTTCTTGAAGTGCTCTGTACAGAACTGGACAGTACTCAAGATGAGGCCTAACTAGTGTTGAATAGAGGGGAACTAATACTTCACACAATTTGAAAACTATACTTCTGTTAACGCAGCATAAAATAGCACTTGCCTTTTTTGCAGTCACATCATACAGCTGGCTCATATTCAGCTGTGATCAAAAACAATTCCAAGATCCTTCTTGCTTGTAGTATTGCTGAGCCAAGTATCCCCATCTTATAACTGTGCATTCGGTTTCTTTTTCCTGGGTGTAGGACTTTGCACTTATCCCTGTTAAATTTCATTGTTATTTTCAGCCCAATGCTCCAGCTATCAAGATCACTTTGAGTTTTGTTTCTGTCTTCCAGGGTATTAGACTACAACTCCCGTCAGACCCAGCCAGCGTGGCCATATGATGCTGGGGCTGATGGGAGTTGGAGTTGTAATCAAAAACTTCTGGAGGGCACCTGCTTGGCAAAGGCTGTCCTAACCCATGACTGACTTTGTCTAATCTGGTGACATTCGCAAAGAACACCAAAGACAAATGCATACACAATCACCCTGATCCAGCTGCCTGATAGTTTTTCTGCAATACAGAGGGAATTCTCTTAATTTTAGCCACACTACCATTTTCAGTTTGCTGGCACATGCAAAAAGCACAACTGCCTTGCTGATAATAGTGAAATGAGAACAAAGAAGTGTGATATAGCACCTTAAAGAATAAGGCAGTTGTGGGCCAGAGTCCACTGTATTAGATGCATTACGTGTTAATCACTTGTGAAGTAGACTCTAGCTCACAAAAGCTCATGGCATGATAAAACTGTTTGCTGGTTGGTTTGTTTTATGCAACAAACACTTTTCTCCCCCTGTGTTTTTACCACATTTGTTTCTCTTCTGTTACTTGTACAGAATGCCCAACCTGAGCCTACTTTGGGGAACAATCCAAACCCAAGATCTGCCGGAATGCGTGGAGTTTGGAAAAGGCGGATCTCTGGCTAAGCCCAGAAGCTCCTCATCTCGGCTCAGCTGGAGATACACTGGCTTAAGTACTGAACAAGAGGAGACTTGCCCTATTCCAAACTCTACTCATCTTGGTCACATGGACTAGCAACCCAGCAGAAGTTACACCAGCATAATTTAAGCTGCTGTAAGGTACAGTGACTTCCTATTGTTTAGACTGCTCTGCTCCTTACAAATGAAGTTAACAGCTTCTGCCTGACACTGACCAATTCTGGTACCTGTGCAATTTATCAGAGCAGTATCAATGGTACCATTTCTATGTTGCAAACTTGGGCACATTGAGGACTTCACTTGCAAGATCTTTCCAGACATGCTACCTCAGATTATTTTTAACTGGGGAGTTGAACCCAGGATCTTTCAGATGTAAGCATGTGCTTCACGATGGAGTTACACCTCACCCAACCCCACAGATGTCACAAACAAGTCAGTCTCCCCTACTCTCTCTCTCAGGAACAAGCTTTTAATGAGAAAATGTTCCAGGACAAACTCTGCTGATGCAGGAGAAAGCCTCTAATACCAACTACACGAACTAGGTGAGTAATTTTTGTGAACCACACACAGGATTTCCTGAAGACATGCATGATCAGCAACAGTGGACAGGGTGAAAAGCTATGCCCCCAAAGGGGGCTCAGTCAGCAAAAGGCGCAGCACCCACCCACCCACCCTGCTTCTCAAGAACAATGGAAGAACAATGGAAGGCACAGAAACCTGTGACAGGAATAAAGTGGCTGTACTGTGAAGTTGGCTTCAGGAGCCTCCTCTGAATTCCACACTCAAAGAACACCTCATTCATCACTTTTAAACAGAGTGGGTCATTTGCCATGTGGGGGGAGGGCAGGGGGAATGGAGCTGGGAGGACAAAAGGAGCAACAATGGCTGGGGTTTGCAGCCAGCCAGCCAGCCGCAAACTGACACATCGGCCTACTGTTCCAGCTCACTGGGAAGAAAGGAATTTCTGTATAAATCACACCAACCATCAGGTTTCTCACTTCCTGTCCACAGGACTTCCCGGCTCCCAGAACACAGAACTATGAAGGGACTTTTATATTTTAAAAAAAAATGGAAGAAAAAAGTTTTTCTTTAAAAATGTTTTTTTAAAAGAGCACCGTTCAGCTAATAATGAAGTGAACAGTATATTAAGAAGGAAAATATTCAGCATTAACCTTGGAGGGGAAAGACAGAAAATCTTTTCATAATGCCCTGGCCACAAAAGAACAACTGCCAGTTAAATCAGCTCCATCCCCAAGCTACTGCCAACATAAACTCAGTGGCAGGCACAGGAGAACATTTGAACCAACATCTCCCCCTCTTCTCACCCCCACCCCAGCAGGAAATAAAAAAAAATAACTCAGGCAGGCTGAAGGTGCCAGCCATAGACTCCACAGCAGCATTTCTGCTGGCGCCACAGAGCAAGCACTCTGCCCTGAGTTCCAGACATGGCAGTGGAACGACAGAGAGATGAAGGTTGTCCCCCTCTGCACTTCTTAACTTGCCTTTGCTAGTGGCTGTCTGTCAGGCAGAATAAGAAGCCCTTGCTATGTAAAGGCACCCATGCAAGTCTGTTCATGAAAAAGAAAACCCTAGTAAGTGCGGAAGAGAGATTTGAAAGATCCATTTGAAAGAGTAACATCTCAATGCATGAACTCCAACTTGGGGTGGGAAAGGAATTCTCCATCACATTAAACTGGGCCACCGACATATTCTCTTTAATGCTTCCCCTTGGATTGTATGGCTTGGCTCAGCGAAAGCAAAGAATCTTAAGAACTAAAAATTCATTTTAAAGACTAATGTTTATTGTGCCATCCATGGACTACAGGTCACTTCATGAGATGCATGAAATCTTATCCTGAGTTGCAGGCATCTAGATTTATGTATTTCACTGTCAGAAGATGTGGTGATTCCCACTTAGATGCCTCTAAAAGGGTGTTAGAAAAGTTTGTGGAGGAGAGATTATAAGTCATACTTAACAAGGTGCAGCGTTTTCAGTTGTTCAAAATGCTTCACAGGCAGCATCTAGTTATAATCCTTACAACAACTCTTTAAAGACTTTCAGTATTAAATACCTCCATACTGTGAATGGGGGAAATGGGAGGCAGAGTGGATTCCCTGAGGCAATGCTATTAGCCATGCTGGCTAAATGAGACCCCCTTTGCCAGTTGCTGAGGGGCAACAATGGAAAAGAACTGTTGCCTTTTATTAGCTGCTTGCGGACTCCCTGGAAGCACCTGACTGACCACTGTGGGAAACAGCATGCTGGACTAGATAGGCCTCTGCCCTGAAAAGTCCAAGTTCCGACTCATAGGGAGGCTCGGAGGACGGTAACAAGAACTAGGGCCTTCTCACTGGTGGCCCCCGAACTGTGCAATAGTCTTCCCGATGAGGTGCCGACGTTATCTTTTCAGCGCCAAGTTAAAACGTTCCTCTTTTCTCAGGCATTTTAGTTTAGTGGTTTTTTAGTTTTAAATATGTTGTAATTGATCTTAGATTTGTGGATTTTTATATACATGTCCCTTGCACTGATTTATTGGATTTTATTATGTATATTTATATTCTCTGTTGTACACCGCCCAGAGAGCTATGCTAGTCGGGCGGTATAGAAATTCAACAAATAAATAAAAAATAAATAAAAACCTCCTGGGTTCTAATTTTCTTAGCCCACCCAGCCATATTTCCCTCTGCAGGCACCTAGAAGCACTGCAGTGACTGAGCTGTAAAAAAAAAAGGCTTGCCCTTAGACAGGAATGCTAGACCACCACATAGTTTCTTATGGCGTACAGCGTACACAGCACATGGTATAGAGCCTAACACAAAAGAAGGCAGCCAAATGAGGGGGAAAGGCAAGTGAACACTTGTTTTGCTTTTATTTCAGCTGGGATGAGGACTAAGGAATTAAGCCAAAGGCATCCAAAACGGGGGTAGGTTTTAAACTTGAGAAATCTCAGGAAGAGGAGGGGGGAGAAGGTAACAGCAGAGGGGTGTTCTGGGAGATAGGATGGCAAGAGAAAGTAGAGAGTCATTTAAGACAACCTCAGAGTGACCCTTGGAGAGCCAACAGTGGTAGAGTCAAGTAGATGGGAAAAGGCCACAGGAGTGTGCATCTCAGAAAGGAGATCTTTTGGTCTTTTAGCCCTGAGGAGAATGCAAGGTCCAAGTATAACCACGTATATTCTACAAAATGTAAAAGCAGCAACTCTATATGATTAAATAATCAAACTAAACCAGACACACTAAGGTAGACACATCTAGATATGTCAAATCTGCACAATTCATTCCAATTATGGGAATTTTGACCAATATGCCCTGAAAAAACCTGGAGCCTGAGTCTGAGTAGACACTGATCGATATGAAGCATGTGCAGGAAAGGAAGAGATAAATGGCTAGCTAGTTAGGAAAGGATCTGCTGCCACCTGCTGCCTCCTACAGTTCTTCACAGCCACAAGACGCCTGCAAACCCCTGCATCTCTTAAAGGGGGGGGGATCTGCATGCTCAATTCGCACTCCAAAACAGTTTCTTGCTCACAAGTGATGCACTTGTTAATCATTTCTAGTAATGTGCAGAGATAGACCACCAAAAAGCAACTAGCAGTTATATTAGCAAGGATGTGGCTGCCCGGCTCTAAACAGGGAATTCACGACCAGGTAATCCAAACTGTATACCAAGGAAACAGAACATTGGGTTGCAGTCAACGGAGTCCTACTCAGAGTAGTTCCACTGAAGTTAATGAAACTAAGTTACTCATATCCATTGCCTCCAAAGGATCTACTCTGAGCAACCCTGTCAAGGTTATTCTCCTCCAGTGCAGCAAAAGCTGATGGCACATATTATGCAACTGGTTTTTCCTTTGCATGTTAGGCTCCATTTTTTTTGCTACTCTAGATAATTTATTCTGCTTTTGCTATACACAGGAAGGGGCTACTGAAACCCCTCATCACTGGGATTCTAACTCAGTAACCTGTCTGGCTTCTGAGATTTCAGTGCCCACAGGCTTTCAGGCATAGCTTTGCCTGCAGTCATAGAGACTAGAATACTTCCACCCTGTAAAGAAGAGAAGAGATTGCTAGAAAACTGGATTCTGTGCTCAGTAGCAGCACACACTTCTGTCTCTGAATTCTTTCATAACAATACACTCACAACTTTGGCTATGAGGATCTCAGGAGAAATCAGAGGCAACTGCTAGCAAGTTTGAGCAAATGTACTATGTTGTCATATTCAAGTGAGCATTTGTGGCTACATGAAAGGGTGTGGCCACATCACCTGCTGGGCCAGGACAAGCCACTCACCTGTGCCTATCGCCACTAGACAGGGCTTTTTTCATGTGGTTAATATATGCATCCCAACATATCCCCAAAGGGGCCATCAAATCTTCTCTTTGCAAACAGGGTGAAGAGAAAGACAGCACAATACTGTGGAAATCTCCCACTTTCCAAATTAAAGTACTTGTCTTCCACAATGCCACAAAGAGACTGGAAACCTGCAAGTCCCAGCTTTTAACCGGAGGAACAAACAAAAAGCACATTACTAGACAGTATCATTGTACGGTTCTCTCAAAAATGAATCTTGCATCCTCTTTGGTATTATTCTTTTTAAGTTTTCTAAAAAAAGTCACACAAACTCTCCCAATAATCCTTACAACAGCCCTGCACACTCACTGTGCAGATGAAGGGGCAAGGTTGAAAGATGACAGTCTCACGCTGGTAGAAGACTTGGACTGAGGACTATCCAACTCAACCTTAGCTACTACACCAGTACACTGTCCATCTTTTCAGATGCGGGAACCACCTCCAGCCCAAATCTACGTAATAGAACCAATTTTATACCATTGTTTCTCCTTTTACTTCTCTCCAGTTATTTTCCCTTTTCAAAGTACCTCTATCTTTTTTTTAAAAAAGGAAGAAAGTGACAGGAATGATGCTTGTGCAACCCAAAATAACAGTGGTGTGACCCTACTATGAACCCTACCACTCATGGTACACCAGCCTGAAGAAAAGCAGTTTCTGGAATAATATACATTAATTAGAGCACTAATATTAATAATCATATACAGAAATGCCACAACGCATTCCTAGGCAGCAACAGCCAAATTAGCCGCACTGCCGAGGCACACGTGAGATGGTGCCTTCTATCTTCTACAGCTTGCATCAAGAGATTCATCCTCCTTGCACAATGAATGGACACCAGTCATGCTGACATTTTCTTCTCATGAATGCTTTATTTTCTATAGCCAGGAATACAAATTTGCTAACAACCATCACAGAAAACCACAAAACAAGCCTTATCCTTTCACACTCATGAGGAGCAGCCTGAGCCCTGGGCAATGCAGGAAGTTAAGGAAAACTAATCTGTCTACAAATAGGGTACTCTTGTTACCTGGTCTGGGTAAAAGGAGATAGGAGTTCCCGTTGCAATAAAGAGAGAATGATGAGTGGATATCTTCTTTTCATAAGAAGCTTTTAATAGTCTTGGCTTCTGAATGCCATTAACAAGGAGTAGTCACTAACACAGTGTAAATAAAAATGGTGGTTGTATATATTAAATATTCTTATATCTTCTCAGTTCTGAGTACTCCAAATAAAGCAGGGCTCTTCCATACCAACTTTCAAAAACAAGTAAGTAATTGTTGGCTGTACTGAAGTGGGATGTCTTCCTGTTATAGAAAAGTTCTTTTCTTCTGTATAGCTGGATTCTGAAATGACCAACATACCACGACTCAAAACCCCCATGCATTTCAGTTTCTGTCAGGACGTGGGTGCTTTTAAAAAATTGACAGCAATTATAACAGACTTCTCTTAATTAGCGAGTTAAGAGACCAAGCTGCTATATTGTTACAATTATTTTGAAACAGGAAATGAAGAGCTAACCTTTAACTTTAACTCTTCACACCCAAAGAGCTACAAACATATAACATGCCCCAAATCTACACCTAATTCATACCACAAAGGGCCAGCAGTACGTTCTCCTTCTCCTGGAAGTTTCCACCATTTCCAGTTTCCAATCTTCCCACTCCTCTACTTTGATAGCTTACATATGTACTGACTGACATAAGTACTGACAAGGACAGGAGATTTGGCATAGGGTAATGGTGGGCAAGGAAGGGATAGGTTTCCCCTACTGCCAACAATCCTACATTCTCAATCTACCTCTTCCCCCAATCTGCTTTTCAACCGTGGGTTGTTGGAATACAGTTGCCAATGATTGTATGCAATGCATTGTCCATCCCCCTGCCCCCAGTGTCGCAGTTCTTCAACTCTTACTCATTCACCTCCTGGCTGGCACAGCTCAATCTGGATCCAACTGTGAAATGGTCTGAACAGAGCAAGCCAAATGTGTCACATGTAAAAAATAAATCTGTAGCATTTGATAACCTCCCCAACGCAAGCTAGTGAAGTGTCACTACATGATATGCAGACTATTTCACACCTCCTCTTACACAGACGAAAAAAAACTACTGTACCCACAACTTACAAAGAAACCCTGTTAAGCAGAAAGCGAGAGTTCAGCCAAGAATCTTGTCATCTTCTCTGAATACATCAAGTCTAAAAAAGTCTTTACACAGAGCCAATTAAAGAGACAGAAGTAGGCAAGCTGAAACCCTTTAGCCGTTCTGAGAAACATTTCATCAGCTCCTTTCTTTTATTTGCACCCAGCAGCTAAACATTCAAAAAGGAGGTTTGGGAACAGCACAGATATCAGCTTCAAAGAGAGGCTGCTCCTGCAAGTACAAGAGCACTTTGTTGGAACCCTCCTTTCGCTAACAAATTGGAGAAGTACTAACATAATTGCACCAAAATCTACACCGTCCCCAATTCAGAGAATTTTACCCTTATTGGAACATTTTAAATTTGTTCTCTCTCTCTCTCTCTCACACACACACACGTGTGTGTGTGTTTAAGTGTCAAAGCTTAGGGTGGCAAAAAAAAAAGTCATATTCCATCATTTTGCCACAACCCTTCTGTTCACAATAGAGCTGTTCAGTCTTTCCTCTAGTTGTTTAAACAATCTAAGATCTTATCCTATCACATGCTGATTGACAGTTACTAACACAAGGTGCCTGAGGACAGCAGGCTATCTTCATCTACTACTGCAAACACCTGCTTCTGATTTACAATGTCTCCTAAGATATTTTATGCGGAAAGGTCTATTCAGCTGATGAGTCAGTCATTTTTATAATTATTCTGTATTGGCTTTATGGTGTTTTATGCTCTGTGTTTAATGCTTTGCGTTTGTGGATCTTGTTGTACACTGCCCTGATATTTTGTATGAAGGGTGGAGTATAAATAACTTTATAAATATGGGGAGACCATGCAATCCAGAACAACAGGCGAGAATACAGGAGTTTCAACAGCTTAGTAAGTTTACATGGCGCTACAGCCTTAAGGAGGCATTCCTGCCCTCACTAGCCAGGATTCACAAGACCCTTTAAGTTCTCTCAAGGCGGTGGAGCCCGGAGAGGGTCCCAGCAACTTCATCCCAAATGTCTGTCTCCCCCCCGCCCTGCAAGCCAGTCTTCATTCTGTGCCCACGTTTGGTCCTCGCTGGATGTTGCAGGGGGGATGGCACACCTGTGCCCAAGGCCAACAACATTCAATTTCATTTCTCCATTAGTGTCTATGGACAACCCTCTGTTCCGTCCCTGGGGACATTTTAAAACAGCTTCCCAGTGTGAACCAGAAGTGACCTATTCAGACAGTGAGATAGTTCTTTCTATCCTTTTAAATATTAAACGAGAGCCAGCGTGGTGTAGTGGTTAGAGTGGTGGACTACGACCTGGGAGACCAGGGTTCGAATCCCCACACAGCCATGAAGCTCACTGGGTGACCTTGGGCCAGTCACTGCCTCTCAGAGGGAGGCAATGGGAAACCACCCCTGAATACCACTTACCATGAAAACTCTATTCACAGGGTTGCCATAGTCGGGATCGACTTGAAGGCAGCCCACTTCCATTTTTAACTATCAAAGTTTCTTCTCCTCCCTTTCTAGCTACCCCATTGCATTCCCACTCCCACGCAGTTGTTAGCTTTCTTCCCCTCTCACTCGCCATTCTGGCCCACTGAGTTCCTTTCCTATCTACTATGTATTTCTATAAATAAAGTAGCTTTTCTTATTTTACTAAGTCTCCAGTCTCAGTGAAGCTGATGCAGGGTAAAAGCCTGCTTTCTTAGGCAAATGCACGCACACGCTGGCACACTCGCATTTCAACATCTGCTGTTACTCTGCTGCTGTGGTGTTGCTTTAAACGAAATTAAGCAACACACAAATACACACAGCATAACACCGCCTACGGTCAGCATGTCCCCTCCCCTACACACAAAGATTAGCCCTGAGGGAATGTGGCCTTGGTGGCAAAAAGGTTCCCTACATGTTTGGATTAAAGCAATATGCAAGTTGGTCTTACTGGATTCTTTCGTTTTTACAAGAGGCTTAAAGAGGCTGTTTGCACTTGCTCATTCTGTACCTTTCCCTTTTCCAGACTGCCCTTGTGTTTAACCCATGAACAAGAAGTCCTGGTCTGCTGGTAACCTTTTCAAATTCTACAGCCAAATTACAGTACTACTCCACAATGCTGGCTCCAGGCAGTGTTTGTTGCAGACCAGGAGCTTTGGTATCTTAGTGACGTGCTTCTTGGCTTATCAAAGCATCTGTTTTTGCTCACTGCGTCAGCCATTGCTGCTGGTCCCTAGCCCAGTTACAGTTACTTCTACCCTGCTGTTGGTTGTCACCAGCTGATGACAGGCCTTGCCATTCAGCCCACTCTTTAAGCTCTACAGACTAATCTTAGAAGTTCTCATTATCCTGCTGCCACCACTTCAGTCGGCTCTTATAAAAATAATGGTTCACCCACCCCTGTACCCCAAGCTCCCTGGAGGACACTGAACTTTACAAGGGCACTGAACAGCACACAGTACACAACATGAAAGCTTCTAGCAGCAAGTTTCTATTGCTCTGAGAAGCTTCTGCCCAACGTGCTTGGTCAGTGCATGATCAGTACCTGAATTCCTCCACCACCCCAACCCAAGAAAACCCTTTATGTTCTGTGCAAAAAATCCCTAAGGGCATCACTACAGTAGAAAGTTGTAGCAATGCTATCCTATAATTATCATGCCTTCGCCCCCAAGGAATTCTGGGGATTGTAGTTTGGTTAGGAAGCTGAACATTCCATTAGAGATCCCTAGCCCTGCCTCATCAAAGTGCAGTTCCCCAAATTCCCTGGGGGATGGGGACAAGAATGTCTAGAAAACACTTTTAAGTCTGGGATGGTGACATGGCTTAAGGTCCTGTTCTTTCCTTGCACCATCAACAAAATATTCAGCTTCTGACATTCCTTGTAGATGGTTATAAGTCAGACCCAGCTAAAAATAACAGCCCATATACAAGGTAAAAGGTAAAGGTGTCCCCGCACTTGTAGTGCGAGTCGTTTCCGACTCTTAGGGTGACGTCTTGTGACGTTTAATAGGCAGACCGTATATATGGGGTGGGATTGCCAGTTCCTTCCCTGGCCTTTCTTTACCCCCCAGCATATGCCGGGTACTCATTTTACCGACCACGGATGGATGGAAGGCTGAGTGGACCTCGACCCCTTTTATTGGAGATTCGACTTCCTCCTTCCGTTGGAATCGAACTCAGGCCGTGAGCAGAGCTTTCGGCTGTGTTACCGCCACTTACCACTCTGCGCCAAGGATAACACAGTAAAAGATGATCTAGCTTTCTAGTGTTGGAAAACCCTTAAGGGAGCAACAGCAATCCTTTTAGAAATCAGCAGCTTTGGGATGCCCCAGATGTGGACATAAGGAAGGAGCTGCTAGACGAATTCCGGCGACAACTGAGCCAAAAATAGATTTTACTGTTAACACAAGGGAGACAGATGGTCCAGTAGTCTTTCTGGACCACCCATAGATTCCCAACACTTTCTGTACAAACAGTTTTTCTCTCCAATGGCAGCATTTCTTATGCCAGTTACTCCTAGTCAATTATAGTTCTGTCATTTAGGCAGCAACATTTTACAACTTTATCTGAATTTGACTCTACTAGCATGAGAGGTGTTGCTGAATATTGCCAGCTCTCTGTCAAGCTCTTTAAAAAAAAAAAAAAAAGGAACAGTCAACAAATCTCTATCTTATCTGTCCAATTAGCTTCAAGCATCACAGGATCTTGCTCTGAAGACCAGTATAATGCACTTTAGAGAGATGTTTCCCCCCTCTGCTAGATTACACACAGCAAGAAAAATAATACTTAACACATTTGTGCTTTCAAGTGTTCGAACCACTTTCTGTAGATTATCTAGGTGCAATTCTTGCAACAACTGTATATGCAGATGTGGAGACTGAAGCGGGGACAGGATACTTGCCTATAGCCACCAAGTGAGTTCATGGCAAAGGCAAGACTTGAACCAGGGACTTCCCAGACCCATAGTTCAGCCTAGACACCAAACTCCTAAAATGACAGAAGCTTGGGAAGCTCCATGGAGTAAAGGGGTAGCCAACATGGCACCATCCAGATGTTGTAGAACACGACTCTGATCATCCTTGACCATTGGCCATGCTAGCTGGGGTTGATTGGAGTTTTAGCCCACAATGTCTGGAGGGTGCCATGCTGGCTACCCCTCACAGTATCATAACATACAATCTTCCTCTCTCCTCTGAATCCTTTTCACTAGTACATTCCAAGTAGAGAAGTCAGGGAGGCAGGACTACTACGTGAGTTATCACAAACATAAAAATATCCCTGTTTCAGGGCAGGGTTCAGTGGCTGACCAGCCATGTCTAGAATTTACAGTGGAATTCTGCTATAATAAACCATGAGAACAGCCACAACTGCCATCAGTATCCAGCAAGAATGGGCAGCTGCCCAGGGCATTTGAAAGATGTCCCCTAAAATAGCCCTTGCCAGCCTGGTACTCTTGATGCTAGGACTACAACTCCCATCAGCCCTGGCCAACACAGGTGCAGGATGCTGGGTCTGATGGGTGTTGCAGCACATAACCTCTGGAGGGCACCAAGCTGGCAAAGGCTGCCCTAAAGCCACCCTCTCCTCTGCTCTTGTGGCAACTGGATAGGCTGGTTAAGGATTACGGGTTTTAAAGTGCAGCATAGCCACATTTGTGTCCAACACCAAAGTGGTTGCAAGAGGTGAGAGCGCAGCATAGCCTTGCTAAGAGGCAGAGCGCATGTTCTCCCTCATGGCCCCTACAAAACTTTGGAGCAAACTTCAGAGTGCAGTTGCCTCAGAGAGCAACTCCCTTGTCATGAGTCTACCACTAAGTGACTTTCTGCTCATATATGCTGTTGCTGTAATCTTCAGGTGCAAAAGGAGAGAGTTCTTCATCAAGATGCAACCCCAAACCACAGAAGGCTCAAAGCCTGTTACCTTCAGGTTTTCTGCCACTGAAGGAGAGTTAAGGGGGCCAAACATTCTGCAGCACATTTCCTTCTCCTTCAGCATGTAATCTCTGTAACAGCTGCAAAACAGAGCAAGTTGTTTCATCACAGGGTAGCTGACTGTTTTAAAAAGCACAAAATTTTGAAGTTAAGCCTGCCCTGCACACAACTCTTTCCACAGGAATAGGAGGCAAACTGCTCCTGCATGAGTGACAGCATCTGCATCTAGCCACTTTTTGCCCTTATTTCAGTGCCTGGAAAACGCACTTTCTTGAATACAAGGATCACGGAGGAGTTGTTTGCACAGGTTTGGTGGTGTATGAAACAAGGGTTTCTCCAAAAACAAAACAAACAAGGTCAAATCCAGGAGTTTGTCTAAACTGCAGAACACAGAAAGTACCATTTAAATTTAGTTATTAACTAACAAAGCAGCTCATAAGCCAACAGTCAAGAGATCTTGCTTTAAGTACGGAATTCTGTAATACTTTCAGTAGTATTTGCATACAGTGTATACACTGTACGCAAAGCACTTGCCGAGCATGGAAGACTCGCAGATTTTGTGGAGATTTCCAAGCATGTTTAGGAGAGCAGGTTAAGGACTTAAGGATTTGCCTTCCTGGTCTATGCTCTTTCTAGTCCAAGGAAATGAGTGAGCAGTGGGCTAGGTAGCCTTGATTAGCACAGGCTTTGCCAGTCTTGTGCTGATGAAGAACACCACCTTAACAGAAGCAGAAACATGGCTCAAGCCTTTAACAGAACAGAGAAACGCCTCGGGCTTTGGCGAAGCCATGAAGGGCTGGCTACAGGTTGCCTCCTTAAGGCATTCACTCAAGGAGAACCAAAGAGTTGCCCCGTTGCCTCTCCCCAGTGTTAACATAGGGAGGTGGAGAACTCCGTTGCTTCCCATATGCTCAGCACAGCGCTCCCAAGCTTTTGATAACCACGTCACTTTTTCTTTTCTGGATTAAACAGAACTCCTGAGGATGCCCCTGCCAATATCACTTGTGGCATGGGGTGGCACCCAAGTGGCAGAGGCCCTCCCCACTGCAAGGGCATCAAATAACTAGCATACTAATCTGACCTGACAAGACTTTGGATTTCCTGTATTCCCACTCACTAAGCCTGTTAAGCAGTTTAAACATTAAAAGAATGCAGAGGCTTAAACACCTGCAAGGAAAAACTATGGACCAAAACTATGGACCACTGAGAAAGTGAGTGTTCAGTTCAGCTGAACATATTTATACTTGTGGCAGGGAGGGAAGGAAGGAAGGAAGGAAGGAAGGAAGGAAGGAAGGAAGGAAGGAAGGAAGAGCTCCCTCACCTGGCCAGCTTTTTCAGTTCATTGTTAATATCATGGTTGAAGGGCTGCTCTTTCTGTGCTTTGACCAAAAAATCCCGAGCTCTCTTATACTCTGCCAGAAAGAAACATGCCTAGCAGAAGACAAAATAATAATTATTTTAATTTAGTATGCTGTTCTTCAGGAAAAAATCTCACTGTGGTTTATATGTTAAAACACAATGAATATATCAAGTTAACAAACAGCAAAATTAACACTCACCAATATAAGCCATCTACTGAAGGCCAAGGAAAGGAAAAGCCGAGCAACTCAGATGTGCCTCTGAACTTTTAAACTTGTTGAAATCAGCCAACCAAAAGAAATACCGGTTGTGACTCCCAAAGGAAAAGTAACTCAAGAAGGGAGTTCAAGTGGGAGTTTTATAAAACTGCATGGGAGCTAAGTGAGATACTGAAGGCATATAAGCAGAAACAATTCCAATGACCAAGAAAAAATGGGAGATAGGCAGCCCCTTAGGTTTCTGTGTAAGAAACTCACAAATGAGCTCAGATTTAAGAGGGATACGTACAGGAAATGGAAGGAGAAGCAGACCCAAGAACAAATACAAAAAAGTAACCAAAGCTTATGAGAGGGAGAGAATGTCAGGAGGACGAAAACTCAGAATGAGTTTAGGCTTATGAAGGATGATGAGAATAGCAGATGGGGGTGGGAATGTCTGGGAAAAAGAGGACGAACAAAGAAGTGGTGCGTCCACCGAGATGAGAAGATGGAGAAACATTAGCAGGTAACAGACACAGCAAGACAGCCCAACTCCTACTTTGCCTCCCTCCGTCTTATCCCATGAGGGAAATTCTGTTTAGCCTAGCAATATTTATTATACGATTTATATCCCGCACTTCCTCCCAGTAGGAGCCCAGGGCGGCAAACAAAAACACTAAAAACACTTTAACACAGCATAAAAACAAACTTTAAAATATATTAAAACAAAACATCTTTAAAAACATTTTTTTAAAAAAGCTTTACAAACATTTTAAAAAATAATTCCAGCACAGACGCAGATTGGGATAAGGTCTCTACTTAAAAGGCTTGTTGAAAGAGGGTCTTCAGTAGGCGCCAAAAAAGATAACAGAGATGGCGTCAGTCTAATATTTAAGAGGACAGAATTCCAGAGGGTAGGTGCGACTACACTAAAGGTCCGCTTCCTATGTTGTGCGGAACGGACCTCCTGATAAGATGGTATCTGCAAAAAGTCCTCACCTGCAGAGCGCAGTGATCGGCTGGGTGTATAAGGGACAAGGTGATCTTTCAGATATCCTGGTCTTAAGCTGTATAGGGCTTTGTACACCAAAACTAGAACCTTGAACTTAGCCCAGAAGCTAATAGGTAGCCAGTAACAGACAAAATGGTGAAGAGAAGGGGTTGCAGCCCAAGACAGGAACAAAGGTGGTCCAGGAGTACTTAGTCACCCTAAATTCATTCAAGGGCACTAAAGCAACTTGATCTCAAGGACTCTGTCTATGATTTTTGAAAATCCTTGGAGAACAGGTGAATTTGCACGAGATTGGAGGCACGCAGATGTTGTCCCTGTTGGGCTGTCACTGATAGGCATTACTACCTTGTGTTGTTTTCCATGAAGCCTGCAAGTTTTGGAGAAGTGTGAGAAGCAGCCTTATCTAGTATGGTCTGGGAAGCAAGGCCAGACAGTGGTTGTCATGGTAACGAGATAACAGCTTGGGGAAAAAAGTGCTTTTACTATTGCTGCTGTCTGCTGAGCTATCTGTAGTAGTTTTGTACTTTGAACGTAGAAGAACTTCTCTCCTGCGGGGGGGATCTTAAAGCCGCTGGCCTTAATGTCTGAATAAAGACTCTTACATGATTTAATGCCTCTGGAGCGGTTTCTTGAGCAACTTAACTACAACGTAATGTATGCTGTTTCACACAACAACGCAGACACAATCAAACAGTGGTAGCAGAGGATGGTTCCGAACCACAGCGCATTACACGGGAGTAAGTTGCTGGTCTGAATGGCAGACGGAGTTCCAGAGAGGGCAGCTTGATTGATTGCACCAGACGGAGGTGAGCACCATGGCTGTAAACCTGTCTGGGGGAGGCTTGCCGATGGAAAGACTTAATGAGAAGAATTATGGCAGCTGGAAGCCGAGGATGAGGGCTTTGCTGATAAAAGAAGATTTATGGGAAGCTATTGAAGGTACACCCCCTGCACCCCTTTCAGCGGCTTGGATTAGGAATGATGAGCGGGCGCAGGCTTTTATACTTCTGACTCTATCTGACTCTCAACTGCTACACGTGAGAGATGTTACAAACGCCAAACAGATGTGGGACGTGTTGGCAGGCATTCATGTGCAACAGACTGCGGGATCTAGATTGTGTTTGGCACGGAAGCTGTATCAAATGCGCTTCACGGGTGAGTGCGACATGAGTGAGCATCTCACGGAATTCAGACGCCTGTTTGCTGAATTGACAGACCGAGGCGTCGAACATTCTGAACTTCAGAAGACCTATCTGATCCTGGCTTCACTCGATGGAACGTGGAATAATATGGTCATGGCTTTTGAAGCCATGCCTGACGGAGGTTTGAACGTTGCGTTTATTGAGGAAAAACTGACCCAAGAATGGCAGCGGAGACAGGAGGCGAAAAGAACCGAGTCTTTGGAAGCTGTCCAGAGGCAGGAAGTGAAAAATGCCGTGCCAAGGGATAATAAACAGGAGCAGCAACAGAGGCTGAAGGCTTGTTTTGTGTGCGGAGACCGTCGACATCTCCAGCGCGATTGTCCAGTCAAGCGAAACTCCAGGGACGGAGGATTGAAGCAAGGCAGTGTGAACTTTGTTTGTAAACAGAACTCTCAAGATTTACGACCTGTGAACTGGTTGCTCGACAGCGGAGCAAGCCATATTCTAATTAAGGACAGGAGTCTGTTTTACACGTCTACTGATGAGCAGGATTTTGTTTTACTTGCTGATGGATCACGGAATTCCGTAAAAGCATGTGGTCTGATTAAATTTGACATTATTTGGCATTATGACAGTTTGTTCGTCCCGGACTTGGCTCATAATATTTTATCAGTTAGCAAACTGGTAAGTTGTAATTATTCAGTTTTGTTCCACAAAGACCAATGTTTTATAATGAGGGGGGCTGAAGTGTGCATGCAGGGAAGCCTTAATGATGATTCACAGTTTGTAATAAAGAGCAGTCAAGCAGGGTGTGCTGTGTTAAACGCTGAGGCACAGGTACATCAGGGCTGCGTCCATGAATGGCATCAAAGGCTGGGGCATGCAAACCTTGACAAGATTAAGAAAACCCCTTTGCACAGTGAAGGCATGCGTTTGAAAGACTGTGGTCAGTTAATGGATTGTGATTCTTGTAATCAAGCTAAAATGACTATTGCACCAATAAACCGGGAGGCTGAGAGAACCACAACAGCTCCCTACCAGCTAGTTCATGTTGATTTAGCAGGGCCAATAAATGCTTCACGAGGAGGTGCGAAATTCTACATGGTATTGGTAGATGATTTTTCGAGATTTTGTCATGTTTTTCTGTTAAAGCATAAAAGTGAAGCTGAGCAGAAGCTGAAACTGTTCATTAAGAGAATCGAAACTCAACACGGTGTTACGGTGGGGGCTATACGCTCAGACCAAGGTGGGGAATTTACGAGTAAAGCATTGAGTGACTTTCTGGAGAGTAAGGGAATAAACCAGAATTTCACTGCTCCACACAGCCCGTTTTCCAATGGAACTGCTGAGAGAAAAAATAGGGTGCTTGGGGAAGCAATGAGAGCCATGCTGCTGGATTGCAGTTTAGGGAATTCTTTCTGGGGAGAGGCAATTCTTTATGCGAATTACATTCACAACAGGCTGTTACATAGTGCACTTGGAATGTCTCCTTATGAGAAACTGACTGGCAGAAAGCCTAAAATACAACACATTTGGGGCAAGGTGCTGGATCCACATTCCACAGGGAAAAAGGAGGGGCAAGCTTGCGCCCAGAGCACAGCAAGGTTTTGTTTTGGGATTTCAGAATGCATATTTCAGAGTTTGGTGTCCAGAAACACAGCAGTTAATTCTGAGGAGAAGCATTAAAGTCTCAGAAAAGCCTTGGGATCAAAGAGAGACAGTTATTCTTACAGGGTCAAATGACACACAAACATGAACACAATCACAACAGACATTTAAGCCAAATTTTGACATTAAAGTGAAAGGTACACAAATTCCTCTCAGAGATGCTTTGAATGAGCTCATTTCTGGAAAACGCAGATCAAAGAAACGAAAAGCTGAGGAAATGGATGATCCTGGGCAAGCGGTGCCAAGTACAAGCACAGGCTTAAGCACACATGGGGGGGGCAGAGAGAGCAGAAGCTCTGGTTCCTTTACGACGCTCCACGAGAGAGAATATAGGCAGACCGCCTGACAGATTTACAGTGGGATTGATTACAAGCCCAGGAATGCATAAACAGGTTGAAATGGATCCTGAGACACTTTATGTTACATGTGTTGAACCAAAGTTTGATTGAATAAAGTTCTAGCTGAATGTACAGAGATGTCCTGACATGTACTGTAATGTACTGAGATGTAATTCTGAACTGTACTGAACTGAAAAGGTATGATACAATGTATTGTAGAAATGTATTACTGTTTGACTATGTATTATAAAAATGTGTTTTATGTGTATATTGCAGTCTTAATGGAAAAAGGGGGACTGTTGGGCTGTCACTGATAGGCATTACTACCTTGTGTTGTTTTCCATGAAGCCTGCAAGTTTTGGAGAAGTGTGAGAAGCAGCCTAAGGCCAGACAGTGGTTGTCATGGTAACGAGATAACAGCTTGGGGGGAAAAAAGTGCTTTTACTATTGCTGCTGTCTGCTGAGCTGTCTGTAGTAGTTTTGTACGTTGAACGTAGTAGAACTTCTCTCCTGCGAGGGGGATCTTAAAGCCGCTGGCCTTAATGTCTGAATAAAGACTCTTACATGATTTAATGCCTCTGGAACGGTTTCTTGAGTAACTTAACTACAACGTAATGTATGCTGTTTCACACAACAACGCAGACACAATCCAACAGTCCCCACTTTCAAAAGTGAAGGGGAGAAAGAGGATCCAGGCAACTACCAACCAATTAATGACATTGATTCCTGAAAAGGTTTAAGGACAGGCCATTAAGCACTGAGACTATAAGCATTTGGGGAAAAACCCTGTGATCACAAAGAGCCCTCTCACGCTTCTCAAGAGTAAGTCATGGCAGACTAACCTAGACAGATAGATATACACAGAGAGAGTTACTAGCCTGATACATCAGAGGGATGCTGGGGACTCAGTATATCTTGGTTTCAGTCAAAGTCCTCTGCCCCCCCATTACAGGCTTGCTGGCAGACTGGTAAAATGTTGCCTAGACCATTTTGCAGTCAGGTGGATTTGTAGCTGGTTGATGGGCCACACCCAAAGATTATTAATGGCTCCTCAACCTGGAGAGAAGTGACAAGTGAGCGCCATGGGGGGGGAGGGGTTTCTGTGCAGGGCCTGGTGATGTTCAAAATCCTTCATAAATGACTTTAACAAAGGAGTGGGGAAAGCGTTAACCAAATCCGCTGGTGATACCAAACTGGGCGAGGTAGCCAATACTAAGACAGAAAAAGGATTCGAGATTGGACAGATCAAAGTTCTGCATTTAGATGCATGTCACCAGGGTGAAACAGGAGCTAAAAAGGCTAATGCGATTCTAGTCTACCTCGAGAGAAATAATGCATCTGTTGACTCTCAACCCTTGTTAGACTATTTCAGACACCTGCTAGAAATGTTTTTATTTCAGCAAGCCTACCCAGACATAGGGTTGAATCCAACATTGGTCATACTCAGAGCAGACCCACTGAATTTAATGGATATAACATGACCACCTTAGGTCCATTACTTTCAGCGAGTCTTCTCTAAGGAAAACTAAGTTGCATATATCCATTATAAATTAATTGTGCATGAAGCAATGGTACCACTCTGTCCTGCTTTAGTTATGCCTCACTCAAGTCCCTTGTCCAGTTCTGAGCACCCCAGCTGAAACTGCAATGTGTCCAGAGGCAGCATTAGAAGCTGGAGAGGATAAACCCAAAGAAGCTCCTCTTCCTCCTCCTCACCTGACCACATCTGAAGAGGGCTTTGGCATTCTTCTCGTCTAGCTCCAAGGCCTTCTCTCCGTAGGCAAGTGCCCGTGCTGGGTGCTCCAGCTTCAAGTAAGTAAAAGACAAGTTCAGGAAGACGAGGAGCTTGGCAGCGTCTACTTTGGCTTGCTCAGCCTCTTTGGCCCTCACCCGGTGCAGGATTGAGGAGGCCTAAGCAGGGATGGAAACGAAGTAACAGGGTTATTTTACAGTCTTACACACCATAAAAGCCCCCCCCCCCAAATCTGAACTACAGAACAGGTAGGAAAATCTCTTATCAGAGCATCTCCTGCCAATACACATTGGGCAGTATGGATGTTGATCTAGGAAACTGGCATTGCCACAGAAGAAAAAAAGGGCTAGCAGGGGGGGAAAGGGTGTGGTTGTTGTTTTAACCATTTTTTTTTCATTTAAGGGCCAATTACAGGTATATATACTTGTGCTTACAAAAAACATTGGCAACACTGCATTTTTCCCCAATGGGAATCTAAAGCACTCAGATGTGAAAGCACGTAATAATTACAAAGAACAATTAAGGTGGTTGCTTTTAACCATTGGAAACACATCTGGCGCCATCATATTGTTTGTTGTTATGTGCCTTCGTGACCAGTTTTTAAACGCCAGGCTAAGAAATTTTGATTTACTCAGCTCTTTACTCAGGCCTTTAATTAAGGTGGTCCACAAAGTGGTGCTCCTTTTATTTATTTATAAATATATTTGCATTTAGTTAACAAACATTAAAGCGGTTTACAGAAAGTTAAAGAACCACCAATATACAATAAAAACATTAAATACACAATAAAAACAAACGTCTACTATTGCGTTTAAAGATGAACATGCCTAATTTGCTTTCAGAAACAAGATGCAAACTGAAACAGTCGTCCTTCAAAATTCACTTATCCGAATTTTGCAATGCAATTCTCCACCCAACTAATATGTACAAAAATGTATATACTAAAGTGTGCATATAAATGTATATACTAGTGAAAATAACATCTGAAAGTGCATTATATTAGGGAAATTTGCTTTGCAAAATATATAAATTAGGCAAAGCTGCCCACAAAAATGTGTTTACTAGAAGAAATTTACACTAAAATGCTAATAAATTTTCATGAGGATTTTATTTTAAAAATGCACAAACTGCAGGGACAACGTGGAAAACTGAATTTGTTGTTGTTGTTGTTATGTCCCGTTGATTACGATTTATGGTGACCCTGTGAATCAGCGACCTCCAAGAGCATCTGTCATGAACCACCCTGTTCAGATCTTGTAAGTACAGGTCTGTGGCTTCCTTTATGGAATCAATCCATCTCTTGTTTGGCCTTCCTCTTTTTCTACTCCCTTCTGTTTTCCCCAGCATTATTGTCTTTTCTAGAGAATCACTTCTCATTATGTGTCCAAAGTATGATATTCTCAGTTTCATCATTTTAGCTTCTAGTGACAGTTCTGGTTTAATTTGTTCTGACAACCAATTATTTGTCTTTTTCACAGTCCGTGGTATGCGCAAAGCTCTCCTCCAGCACCACATTTCAAATGAGTTGATTCTTCTCTTATCCGCTTGTTTCACTGTCCAACTTTCACATCCATACATAGAGATCGAGAATACCATGGTGTGAATGATCCTGACTTTAGTGTTCAGTGATACATCTTTGCATTTGAGGACCTTTTCTAGTTCTCTCATAGCTGCCCTCCCCAGTCCTAGCCTTCTTCTGATTTCTTGACTATTGTCTCCATTTTGGTTAATGACTGTGCCAATGTATTGATAATCCTTGACGAGTTCAATATCCTCGCTGTCAACTGTAAAGTTACATAAATCTTCTGTTGTCATTACTTTAGTCTTTTTGAAGTTCAGCTGCAGTCCTGCTTTTGTGCTTTTCATCAGCATTCATTTCAAATCATTACTGGTTTCTGCTAGTAGTCTGGTATCATCTGCATACCTTAAATTATTGATATTTCTCCAGTTTTCACACCTCCTTCATCTTGGTCCAACCCCACTTCCCATATATGTTTTGCGTACAGATTAAACAAATAGGGTGATAAAATACATCCCTGTCTCCTTTCCGATTGGGAACCAATCAGTTTCTCCATATTGTCCTGACAGTAGCCTCTTGTCCAGAGTATAGGATGCGCATCAGGACAATCAGATGCTGCGGCACCCCCATTTCTTTTAAAGCATTCCATAGTTTTTCATGATCTACACAGTCAAAGGCTTTGCTGTAATCTATAAAGCACAGGGTGATTTCCTTCTGAAATTCCCTGGTCCGTTCCATTATGCAAAAATATCCAACGTATTTTTGCGATATGATCTCTGGTGCCTCTTTCTTCCCTTTCTAAATCCTGCTTGGATGTCTGGCATTTCTCGCTCCATATATGGTTAGAGCCTTTGTTGTAAAATCTTGAGCATTACTTTACTTGCATGAGAACTAATTTAAGATTTGAAAAATTAGAAACAGAGAGAACTGACACTGACAGATTTGCCCATCCCTTCTTACAAGGATGTTTTAAGGCAGGGATGGGGAACTGCAAGCCCAGAGACAAATGCCTTTCTCTGTGTGCTCTCTGTCAGACCCCTGAGGCTCCCACTAGGCTGCTCCCCTCGTTACCCTCCCTCACTGCACCTCCTTCATGAGTCCTTTTGTTCGGTAGGATGAGTAGAGCAGATAGGACTTTCCTTCTTAATGTTATGATGAGCATTTTATGTATTTTTGTATTAATTGTTTGAAGTTTTCTGCTTTTAATTTTACCTGTGCTATTTTATCTTAAGTCACTTTGAGATGTTTTCTTTTGTTTAACCAACTTATAAATGTAATAAATAGTAAATTTTAGGACAACACATTACCACAGCCTTCAACAACCTGATGTCCTGCAGGTGTTTGGGGCTACACAGCATGCCCTGTGTTAGGCAATTAACAAACAAGTAAAAAAAAAGAGGGGAAGAGAAAAAAGAAAGTAACAATGTTGATAATAATATAGTAGGCATTGCAAGGGAAGTTAACCATGCTGGCCTCGGCTGGTGGGCATTGCAGTGCAAAGCCTGTGGAAGGGCATCATGTTGGGGAAGTCTGATCTAAAGAAACTCTCCAGCTTTCTGAGACCAACCCTGTCTTTTTGCTTGAGCCAAAAGGACTAATAGGAGAGGGCCCCCAAATATCTTCCCAATTGCTTTTTTTACCCGCTTGTATCTTTCTCTGGCATCCATGAAGTGCTTCTGTCGGAAGAGGTAATTTCCAAATTCCCGCTCCGTTTCTGCTATCTTTAGCACTTTCTGCAGTGGAAACCCATCCTGTTGCTCCTGTGCAGAGAAGCCACAATCTAGTCACAGAGATTACTATCAACCATGAATTGTGCTTTAGATTATATATTTTTTTAAAAAAACTGCCCGGTAATCATGTTCAGTGAAGGGAGGTATAGAAATCTCTTAATTAAATACAAACAAACTCACAGGAGTCAGGTTGAAGAACTGGTCAGATTCTGCGGAGTCCAGAAAGTCCAGAAGCTCAACCTCAAACAAGACTGTGGCATTAGGAGGGATCAAGGGAGGGCAGCCCACCGCTCCAAAAGCATAACTTGGTTTGAAGAGAAATCTTGCCAACTCTCCTTTCTTCATTGTCAACAGTCCAACTTCCATACCCCCAAGGGTAATGTCTGAGAAGGCAAAAAAAAAAGTTTATTTCTATAATGTATATACTACAGTACTAGCTCTATACACTCTTCAAGTGGTTGTGCAACCTCAAGAATGTCATGGCAGTGATCACACTGTTCTATTTATCCCATTATTATCCTAATCTTCATCTTAAAGGATCCCAGATAATTTGCTTACTAACATAGAACATGTAAGTTTGACATGAATACATATGTCTAGGTTTTACATTTAAGCACATCTGCAAACGCACAGACTGTGTGCTCTGTGTCTTTCAGGGCTGCATTGTCATGCTTGACTCACCTTCACCGAGTTTCATGAGTCTGGGATTTCTTCTGTAGCAGTTTGTGTCGAAGGGTCTGTCCATGTGTTCCAAGTACCCTGAAAATTTCACTGAAGTTCAGAGGAGAGGAAATTAACTTCAGTTAGGAAGGTTAAATATATTTGCTATTTTCATCAATAACAGACAACTACTAGGAATTCTTGTTTCATCACATAAGCCATGCTGTGTTATCCCAGGAGCTTGTTGCTGAGAGCAGAGCCGCCCCTAGGCATCGGGAAGCAGGGCAGTGGCCCCAGGCCCTGCACTTTGGTGATCTGCTCACCAGCCGGCTCCTCCCTCCCTGCCTGCTCGCCTTCGCCAGGCAGAGCGCAGCACTCGCTTGCTCTCTTTCCGCCTGGGACGGGGCTCGCTTGCCTGCCCACCCGCCTGCCATGCCGAAGCCGCCGCTCCTGCTGCGGTCAGTGAGCGGTAGCCGTCCTGGGGACAGCGAGCTGGGCCGGCAGTTCTGGGACTGGTGCCTGCGCACCTACGGCAGCGACTCAGCCAAAACCATGACCCGGAGCAAATGTGGGGGGCCCTCAACTTTGCTTTTGCCCCGGGACATGCTAAGGGAGGGCCTGGCTGAGAGCACATTGGTTTTATCCATTATAGAACAATTCCTAAAACAGAATTATGGTATAGCATTTGCTCATGTTACGTCATATCTTGTAGCATCCATTAATCTATATTTTTCTGTATTCATTTCGAAAGTTGAAAGCAAAAACTGAAGATTCCCAGCACTTAGAAGCTTGTCACATTAAAGCAGCTTTTTCCAACCTGATACCCTCCAGATGCTTTCAACTACAACTTAATCCCAGCCAGCTGTAGTCCAAAACACCTAGAGAGCAACAGGTTGGGGAAGATTGCACTAAAGTAGGGATGGGGAACCTGTGGCCCTCCAGAAGTTGTTGGGCTAGAATTCCCATCAGCCCCTGCCAGGATGGCCAAAAACCAAGATGATGGGAATTGTAGTCCAGCAACGTCTAGACTCTAGAGAGCTCTCATCCCTTTGTTTATTTATTTTATTTATTTATTGCACTTGTATACCGCCCCATAGCCAAAGCTCTCTGGGCGGTTTACAGCAATCAAAAACATTAAAACAAATACACAATTTAAAAACATATTTTAAAAAGAACTTAAAACACAATTTTAAAATTCAAAACAATATAAAAACAATTTAAAAACACATGCTAAAATGCCTGGGAGAAGAGGAAAGTCTTGAAGAGGAAAGTGTTAAACCCTAAAGGACCTGCACGACAAATGGGTATCTGTTCAGGTTTATCATATCCATGGATGTTAACACACCCCAGATAACCTTGAACAGGGAGCTCAGGATTGTATATTAAATGGAAACCAAAGCAGGAACTATAGTTTACACCAAAGAGAATTCAGGTCCTTTGTTAGACATTTGTGTCTCCAAAATACTTAATCCATGTTTGACTAACTAATACCAGTTTTATTTATTTGTTAACATTAAGGTTCTTTTTCCAGGATTGCTCAACAATGCTAGAAGGAGCTAGCATGGAAAAAAGCACAGGGAGTCCTTCCACTTAGTTCATAGTAAAGCACAGAGAAAGGCCCTGGGGAAGGGCCATAACTCAGAGCATCTGCTGTGCATAAGGTCCCAGGTCCAATCCCCAATGGCATCTCCAGGTAAGAACATAAGAAGAGCCTGCTGGATCAGGCCAGTGGCCCATCTAGTCCAGCATCCTGTTCTCACAGTGGCCAACCAGGTAAGACAGGGAGAGATTGCCTGTCTCAGAGCCTGGAGAGCCACCCCTAGTCAGTGCTGAGCTAAATGTAAATGTACTGCCTTCAAGTCGATTCCGACTTATGGCGACACCACCAATAGGGTTTTCATGAGGCTGAGAGGCAGTGACTGGCCCAAGGTCACCCAGTGAGCTTCATGGCTATGTGGTGATTCGAACCCTGGTCTCCCAGGTTGTAGCAGAGTCAGAGGTCTGACTCAGTATAAAGCAGTTTTCTATTTTCCTAAGGCACTTTTCCTTTGGGGGCATATAAAGGGAGTTAATGGAAATCATTAACTTGTGGTATAACCACCACTATTCAAATGTCAAAAAAAGATGGTCAATAGCAAGGACTAACCAACTTGTTAAGTGAATAAAATCCAATTTTAAGTTTACCTGGGATCAAAAGCAGACATGAATGCATTTAACATGTCTGGTTCCCACTTCACCCCCTACTTACGAGGAGGGACTATCAGGAGGGCAGTGAAGTCTTTTCCCCTTCTCCACTATGGCCCTGATGACCTCCTCCACCTCAAATTAATCCTACTGGACCCAACTTTTATCAGAATCTTTGGGAAAGCAGACAGTGTGTGTGTGCGCGCGCATGCTTTCTCTCTCTCAAGTGGTGGTGGGAAGGTGATCTATAAAGGGGGGGGGACAAGTGACCAGCAGGGGTAGCACCCATGACAGTCACTCATAATCCAAATGTGCCCACAGGCCTAAAAAGTTGGTGACCCCTGCTCTAGTAAGCACATTTAGGATTGTAAACAGAGACTTTTCAACACAAGCCCATTTTACCTAGTACGGAAGCATCAGGAGGCACTATTTCACCAGAGCCAGGACGGATAATTTCCTTCAAGACCCCTTGGTCTCCAGTAACATCCCACATTCGTTGACCCAGCCGGTGATATGGCGACTTAGGAGAGTGGAAAAGAGGAGACAGCAGAGCATGGCATTATTTATATACCACCTAACAATACAACAGAACCCTATTAACTATTAATGATGCATTATTACTGTGGAATTCTTCAGATCTGTCTTTTCAAGTTGATGCATGGATGCAGTGATTAATTAGCTAGTTTTGGCTGTGATATCTATTATGACCTCTTAATGAATGCAAACCAGGGGTATGTGTATATGTTCACCGCACTGCATTTACGTTCAAGTTAAACTGAAGAAGACTTCTCGTTGAAAAGTGTTTAGATACATTCTTTGAATTTCAATTGTTCTTATTATTGCGGTTTTGGCAGCGTGTATGGTTATATTTGTTTGTTATGATTTTGTTGTCATGCACATTGTTTATGTTTAGTTTCTCACGATCCTGTAACTAGACACCCTCTGCAATTTGTTTCTTAATTCAATTAAACTGTTTTTACATTGCACTCAGGGCAGTCAGCAAGAGGCTTTTTTTTTGTTCCGAATTCTTTTCATCATGTTTTTGGTGTGTTGAGACTTTTATCTAATTAAAAATGTTCTGAACTGTACTTGATTTTTATTTTATATACCATTTTGAGATTTTTTATTTGTTTTTGAGTTCAGTTTGGTATATTGTTTGGATTTAAATTCAATTAAATTAATTATTTGTATTGTATTTGACCTCCACTTTGTATATTGTTTCTAAGGCTTTTATATTGTACCTCATTTCTGTATTTTATTGCATACAGTATTGGTTTGAAGATTGTTTTCTTGTATTTTTTGATACTGTATTTGAATTTTATTTTCTACCAGGTTTGGATATTCTTTTGTATGGTATTTTGTATGACGTTTGGAAATTCTGTTCTATCAAATTTGATTTTTCTGTACATCACTTTGAGATTCTTGAACATAAATTGACTTAGAAAATTTCCTAAATAATTTTAAGCAAAACCTTTACTTTCAAAACTCATTTGACCTGCTTTTGGCAGTCTTTATGCTGTTGATATTTTGCTGCATTAGGTTTTGTTTTGTTCATTATTTGCTGGTCTTTTTATGGTAAGCCACAATAAGTCATAAAAAATAAGTAAAAGAAGGTGGTTATTATCATTATTGCTAACTTCTGGAGTGAATGCATGCACTCTACACATGCTCAGATACAGCGCTAACTAGGCTTCAGATACAAAAATAAAGGAAGGCAGCAGCTCATAAAGAAAAATTCGCGGAAGGGGGGCACAGGAAAAATGTAATAAACTTAATTTAAGTTTAATTATTGTTTTAGAAAACTTTAGGGGAATCAGAAAAAAGGTAGGGGCCTCCCCCCAGACCCCCGTGGCTACGGGCCTGGGCCGGACGCTCTGCTCATGCCCAGAGGCACTGAGGCTCACCACCACGACGTCCCCCGCCTGCGGGCGCACCCCGTTGGGCCGCAGCTCTTCCCGGTAGCGCCAGCTCTCCTCCTCCTCGCCGCCGCGTCCCGCCTCCATCGCTCAGGCGAAGAGAACCCTCCGGGGCGTCACGGTCTTTCCCGGCTTCTTTCTCCTCACCGCGTGGCTCGGCCTTCCCGCCCAAACCGCATGAACCAATCACGGCGCGCCCCTCCGAACCCCGCCTCCTTTAGCCAATCGGCGCTCAAGGAGCCTCCGAGGCCTCGTGCCGCTGGCCAGGCCGCGCCCAAGCTGAAGAGCCAATCCCCTTGCCCTCCTCCGGGAGTCTGTGGAGGGAGGGGCGCGCGGGTCCTCCGAGCAGTGCATGCTGGGGCATGTAGTCCACTCCCCCAGCCAAGGCGTCCGCCAGATTTCTGTTTATTTACTCCCCGTTCTGCAGCTGAAATTGGCTCCCGAAGCGGCTTTCAATGCGGTGAAACGCGAATAAATAACAACGGCCTAGCTTTAATGGTAGGATAAGCTGCCGTCTAACAAAACCCCGACGAATATCTATGGCCGTCCAGAGGTGTTGTTGGACTCCAACTCCCATCAGCCTCGGCCATCGCGCTCGACAGCGAGGCATGATGGGTATTAGAGTCAAGCATTATCACCTGCTGCGCTGTGTATTATGTAGTGTTTATAATTGTGTATTGGGCGAAAAAGAGCATCCTTTGTTTTCCCCTTCTCTGGGGAATGGGCACCACTTTTCTATAGTTAAAAAGAAAGGACTAAGGATACAGCGCCTCTGAACATGTACAGAATATATAGAGCATAGATCCCCAACTGCCACTGAGCCTTTTCCGTTTTGCAGTGCAGAGCAGAACATGTTGCCTCATCTGCAGTCAGCTGGGCTTGCTCTGTGCCAGAATGCCTTTTTCTTTCCTTCCAAGCATTTGATAGACTGCGATGATGTTATTAGCCTGCTGTCAAAGCTTCCTGTGGCTGTTGGGGGGGGGGGTTGTTGCTGTTTTATTGATGTTTTTATTGTAGGATATATTTGTGTGTGTTTTTAACAATGTTGTAAGTCGCTTGGAGACCTTTTGGTAAAAAGCAACTAACAAATCTAATAAATAACAATAAGTTCAATCACTTCCATTCTCCATTTCCCACCCCATATATACGGTCTGCCTAGTAAACATCGCAAGACATCACCCTAAGAGTAGGAAATGACTCGCACTATAAGTGCAGGGACACCTTTCCTTTAACCCTTTTTTTTACTCCATGGATTGTATCCAACTAAATTCTACTCAGGGTAGACCCACTAACATTAATGGACCTCAGCCATGTCCTTTAATTTCAGTGGGTCTTCTCTGAGTAGGACTAACACTGAATGCAACCTCATTATTCGAATTAGCAACTGTGCTATCTTCTAAAAACTGGGTACCACGTACAAAGTTTTCATGAGGCAAAACAATGGGAATCTTTATCTTCGTTTATTTCATGCCTTTTGGTCCAGTGGGGGTTTACAATGGCTACCAGGAACATTGAAATGGCTGCCAGGAACATTTATTCAATAATACAACATTTATCATCTTAAAAAATTAGCCACCAAAATAACAAGAACACAATAAAAATAAAATGCAGTAACAACCAACAGCTAAGGCTAAAAATATAGTTTCACAATTTTAAATCTTTTTTTATTCAGAAATAAAAGAGTTCTTGCCAGCCTCCTGAACCACTGGAGTTTCTGCCACGTGGGCAGACGTCAGTGGGGACTCCACACCTTCAAGTTGCTTCAGCTGGGTTGCACCACTGCTGGGTCACAACAATTTTGTTGAACCGCAATGGGAATATTTATTTACTCATTATAGGCTGCCTTGAGTCGAGATCAGGCGTAGGGAACCTTCAGCCCCCCAGATGTTGCTGAACTGCAACTCCCATCATCCCTGCCCCTTGGCCAAGCGTGCTGGGGCTAATGGGAATTGTAGTTCAGCAACATCTATGGGGGCCAGATGGCCCTGCTCAAGAGTAACGCTTAAACCAGCCTTTCCCAACTTGATACAACTCCCATCAGCCCTAGCATCACAGGGACAAGCTGGCTGGGGCCGATGGGGGTTGCAGTCCAAAGGATCTGTAGGGCACCAAGGCTGGTGAAGCACCTTGGACAGCTCTTTGAAACTTCAGACTGAAACCCAATGACATGGAGCCACCAGTCACCACTGGTATCTTCCCCCCCCTTTTTAACATGGCCCTGCTGCTGTAGCAAAAGCAGGAAGACTGAGGCAACGTGTAAGGAGGGAGCATTCAATCAAGTCTTTCAACTGAAAGGCAGAAAGAGAGGAAAGCAACAGACCTCTGAAGTGTCAGCATCGCTCACCTGGCAAGCAGCCCAAAGGCAAGGTGAGCTGGCTAAACTAGGCCTCAGATTCGGAGCACCATCCAGGACGGCTGGTTGGGCGGATGCCCGATCTGGTCCATGGGTCACACAATCTGGAACAGAGGATGTCCTCCTGCGTGAGCCACTCAGATATGAACGGGGAGCAGAGTTTGTCCCATTGGGGCTTTCACAGGAGAACATCCCACCAGACTGGTCCCCATGTTAATTATTTATCCATTACTTATTTATCACATTTACCTCCTGCTGCGGGTCACAACATATGAAGTGGGGGTGGGGTGGGGTCGTTGGGATTCTCTAGGACCCAAAAAGTTTTGGTCTCTCTCTCTCTCTCTTATTCCTTGTTGGCTTGCTTAATTTGGCTCCTGAATTAACCAGCATGTTATGCCTCTTGTTGCCAAGTTCAAGACAACAGGGTTCTGCATCCCAGCTTGGTTACGTGGGAGCTGGGCCTTCCTGACACACAACTCCAGTCTCGATCAGGGTTTCTTCAGCTGAACTTGCTGTGCTCAGGGCAAAGAGCAGGTCTGCGGCCTTCCTTCAGTCGCTCCTGTGAACAGCAGCAGCAGCGTGCCACTCCCTCCATGGCTTGGCAGGCAGAAACTTCCCCCTATAACTTGGTGGGCTCCTGGGCATTGGGGCAGTCATCTTGGGCTTGCAGCATGGCGGGAGTGGGCAGGATGATGGGCAGATTGTTGGTGCCCCGTTCGTGCCAGCACATGTCCAGGATGGGATACAGCTTGGCCTGGAACTCAGCTTGAAAGGTGTAAATGGGCACCAGCTCGTCGGGGCTGTCGGCGTTGTAGAAGGTCAGCTCGCCCTTCTCGTAGTGCAGGTAGACCCCGATGCGCTGTGGGCGGGCCGAGAGGGGCAGCACCACCCGGGGGCTGTTGAAAGCCTCGTAGACCTTTCCTTCCTTCAAGCCGATCAGCCACACGCCATGCTCGGGGCTCTTGTTCAGCTTGCCCTTGCGGCTGACGTTGGCCTTGATGACCCCCAAGCGCCAGTGGCTCTTGGGCCCTACGATAACCTCCCAGTAGTGCCTCCCCCAGGAGAAGCCCTTGTGGGCCAGGATGCAGTTGCTGTAGTCAAAGCGGTCGGGATTGCTGCCTCGCCGCTGGAAGGAAAGCCCACACTGGACCACCATGTTCCCCTTGGACAGCTCCAGCATGGGGTGTGCGCTCACCGGGTCCAACTTCAGCATCTCTGGGGCTACGAGAAGGGGGGCAAATCAGGAGGGGGCTCCTCCAGGGAATGTGCCCCAGCCAAAAAGGCCAGGGGCTCTGTCGACGGGACCGAGCCAAGGATGCAAAAATCCACCCTCATCCCCCACCCCATTTCCCTCGGCTGTGATGCCTTAACCACCATCACACAGGATACAAAAACACACAAGAGGGGATTTCAGCCTGCCTTCCCCAAGCTGGTCCCTTTAAGAGGCTTTGGCCTCCATCTCCCATGTACTCATGCACTCAAGTACATGAAAGGTTGCCACACAGAGGAGGGCCGGGATCTCTTCTCGATCGTCCCACAGTGCAGGACACAGAATAATGGGCTCAAGTTGCAGGAAGCCAGATTTCGACTGGACATCAGGAAAAACTTCCTAACTGTTAGAGCCATAGGACAATGGAACTACCTCTCCAACACTGGAGGCATTCAAGAGGCAGGTGGACAGCCATCTGTTGGGAATGCTTTGATTTGGATTCCTGCATTGCACAGGGGGTTGGACTTGATGGCCTTATAGGCCCCTTCCAACTCTACTATTCTGATTCTGATCCTCCCCAGCAGCACCAGCCCTGGCCAGCGTGGCTGTGCTCCCATCAGCCCCAGCATCGTAGGGGCATTCTTCTGCTGTTGACCCTCTATTAGGGGACGCCCCTCCCTCTGCCGTATGCAAAGCAGCAGCCACCAGTTGCCCCAAACATCTGGCAAAGAGTTACCTTTTCCCCAGGCTGGTTCTATGTGCTTCAACCCCTTGATTGCTGTTTTATCCATTTCATGTGCTTTTGTACTGCAGTCTTTTGTTGTCCTTGTTTTAGACTGTATTTTTTTTATAATATCGTTTTGTAAAAATATTGTCCACTGCTTAGAGATTTTTTAAAAAATATCAAGCAGTTTGTAAATGCTTTCAAATAAATAAATAATGCAGCAGTAGCTGATGGGAATTCAGAGCGCAAAGCATCCAGAGGGCACCAGAATGGGGAACGGGCTGCTTTAAGCCCCCAGCAGGGCACCTGCCCTCTTCCTGTCCAACAGCGCCAGCAGGCCATACCTGGGAGGACTTTACGTAGGAGCCGCTTCCAGACCATCATCCTGATGTCATCTTGGTGGAAGTTGGGCTTAAAGGAGAGGGAGCTGAAGGCGCCGTCGGGTGGGTGCTGGTGAGGTAGCTCAGACCTGGAGGGGGGGAGAAACAGTGATTTGCAGCATGATTCTCTCCAAATGAAGGCTGCAAGCCAGTGGAGGCGAGTGGCTCCGATGCCAGTGGGGCAGTGGAATTCACTCCAGGGTTTAGTCCGAACTTTCAAGCAGCTGTCCAAGGTGCTTTCAGCTCCTTGAAAGTTTGGACTAAAATCCGGAATGGATTCACTGCCCCACTGATGTCGGAGCCACCCGTCTCCACTGCTGCAAGCATAACCACTTACAGCTTCTCAACCACCTGGCCCTGATTTGGTTGTTGTGGTGATGAGGTTGGGCAAGCCTTGGAGGGTTTGGGGAAGGGCCAGAGCTCCGTGGCAGAGCATCTGCTTTGCATGCGAAGGGCTCAGGTCCCATCCGCCCACGGCATCTTCAGGGAGGGCTGTCCAAAAAAAAATTGTCGAGAGTAAGAGAGAAACGCATCTGATTCTTCCTCACTTCTTGTGCATGGACACTTACTGTAACCCCCTGAGGACACTGGAGAGAGCCTGGCTTCAGCTATGGGGCGGTATATAAATGTAATAAATAAACAAAATAAATAAATAAATAAGGCATGCTCTCTCTTCCCCCCCCCCCCAATGGTTCCACCTACCTGGAAGGAAGAGATCTGTATTTCTGCAAAACAAAGAGATGTAGGAGGGCTTGGTGAGCTATTAGAGGATCTGTTGCACAGCCTCACACTGGAGGAGGGATGAGAAATGGGGCAAACTGTACTGGGGCTGCAGAGCATCCCTCCTCCCATGCCCCCCCCCACTCCTATAAACCTCTGGAGGCCCGCATCACCATAAACCCCAACAGATCTTGATTGCAGCAGAAAGCTAGACTCCATGCAGGGGAGGGGGCACGTGGACTCTGGCAGATCTTGACCCCAAAGGATCCCCTAGACCTAGCTTTCCCCAACCTCGTGCCCTCCAGATGTTTTCAAATGCAACCCTCATTAGCCTCCTCTGCTAGCATGGCCAATGTTCAGGGATGCTGGGAGCTGGGATTCCATCTGGAAGGCCACTAGATTGAGGAAGGCCTCCTGGACTCCCCTGGCCCTCTAGAACTCTGCATGTTGCTAGCCCCTAATGAAACACAGACGACTGCATACCCCTGGACTCCTAAGCCGCTAGGCACTAAGGGGACCCATGGATCATATGGACTCCTGAGGGGGCCCCTGCCCCCAATTGCAATGGATCCCCCCTTGTGTGTCCATCTGCAGCCCCCATTCGTTTTGATGGAGCTTGCGCAGCAGAAGGCTGCCCCCCACGTGAATCGGGGCATGTGCATGTGTGTATGGTATCTGTTGGCCACGTGGGTTTTCTGCCTCAGACCTCAACACTGCGTCTTCCAGCAGTCTTTGCTACCCAGAGCAGGCAAGCATACCCTTATGAAATCCAGCTGGCCTTCGTTGTTGAGTTTCTCCAGAGAACTCTCCAACTCCTTCAGCTTCTGCAAGGTGTCTGCCGTCTGATTCACCTGAACCTCGATGGAGGCAATGAGGTGCGCTGCCTCCCTCTCGATCTGCCCCAGGAACCTGGCCTTCTCTTCATCGACATACCTGTGCAGTTCCTGGAACTGCTTCCGGACCACCCATTTGAAGACATCCGACTCGTTCTGGGGAAAGGGGACAATGCACGGCTTAGGGGGGGGACTTAACTCTGGCCTCTACCTCTGTGGGCTGTCTCCACAGGGCTCCCTGCCACGGTGCTTCATGGTAGCAGAAGCTGGTGGCAAACCTGGCATTGTGGGTTGCCCTGACCCATTGTCCTTGAAAGCAAGATTAAGAAGTTAAAAATAACAGCACGCAGGCAGTCCAGCAAAGTCAATATTGACGGTGTGGCATCAGGTGTTTTGCAAAGGGATGTTGTGGCTTTCTTATGTCCTAGATTCGTTGGAGATGCTTCCTGCTTGAGCAAGAGCTGCTTCTGAGAAATCAAGGATGGTGATTCAGAAAGAATTCCTCCTTGTAAACCCCAGACTGCGTCTCCTTCACTTAACAGCCTCTTTTTAAAAAAGTTCTGTCTGGGCCCTTCCTCCCCAAAGAGCTCAGGATGGCAAACATACAAGCCATCAAACAAGAAAAACATGTAAATACAGGTACAGCCTGGGACTTTGCTATTAAACCTGGTCATGAATTTGAAACCAAACATCTTTAAGCAAATTCTGTTTACTCTGAGTCCTTTGCAAAAGTTCAGATTCCTCACTCCCACACACAGCTTTTATATTTCAGCATTTAGCATTGGGATTCTGTTGAATAGAGGAGGTAGAGAAAAAGGGCCAGAATGAATCAAATCACATTTAAAATTATTCAGTAAGCGTTAAGATTTAAGGTTTTGTTTTCTTTCTTAAGCCTAACTTTGAAACGGAACCTGAACATTTTGGAAGCAGGATGTTAACTTCCAAAATTCAGTTCCTGACATACTGAACGCATGCAAAGCTTTGGTTCACTTTGGTTCACTTTGGTGCAAGGGACGTGCACTCTGTCCCAGGAATGGAAGTGGCGTGACTATGGAAAGACATCCACCTGCTTCCTGTTGTAAGCAGTTCTGTGGCTGCACCACTCATGCCAAATGTGGAGGGAAGATGATGGTGGACGTGTCCCAGGGAGAATTCAGCCAGTCACAGTCCCTCAGCTGCACATTCTCAAGAGTCTGGGGCTTCAGGTGATCTCCCTTTTGCAAACTGACATGTGTGTGTCAGAATTTGTGGTGGATACGCACAAGGCGGCCACTGCTGAGGAAGCCGTCTCCACTCTGTATTTGGCAAGGAACATTCGTCTTCCCTCCATACGGGACTCCCCTCCCCCCGCCGTGGCAAGCACTCTCATGCCTACAGTGCTGCATAAAATGATGGGGGGGGAGGAAGGAATGGGGGATGCAGTCAGAAAGGGCGCTGGACCACCACGGCCGGCCTCCGCCAACTCACCCCGATGCGTGTCTTGTTGTTCATCAGCTTGCTGACCTGCTCGTCCAGGCTGGCCTTCTGCTTCTGCACCTCAGTCACCAAGACAGAGAGCTTCTCCTGAGGAAGCAGAAACGAGCTTTAGTGGCTCAGGCCAAGGCAAGTGCTGCCTGCTGTTATGCTTCCAACAGTGTCCAGCTGTTGTTAAGGGGAAGGGCCGTATCCCAGTGGCAGAACCCCTCCTTTGCATGCATAAAGTCCCAGGTTTAATCCATTATTATAATTATATTATTATTAAATTTTATATCCCGCCCTTCCTCCTAGAAGAAGCCCACGATGGCAAACAAAACACTAAAAACACTCTAAAACTTCTTGAAAACAGATTTTAAAACATATTTAAACAAAACATCTTTTTTAAAAAAAGCTTTTAAAAAATCATAAAAAGCAGTTTTGACACAGACACAGACTGGGATATGGTCTCTACTTAAAAGGCTTGTTGGAAGAGGAAGGTCTTCAGCAGGAGCCTGTCTCCCATTGGAGGGAATTCCACAAGGCAGGTGCCACTACACTACAGGTCCAGTTTCCTGTGTTTGGCGGAACGGACCTCCTGATGAGATGATGTCTGCAGGAGGCCCTTGCCTGCAGAGCGCAGTGACCGGCTGGGTGTTTGAAGGGTGAGGCGATGGCCGCATCTCCAGGGAGAGCTGGGAGAGACTCCCTGCCTGAAACTCTGGAGAGCTGCTGCCAGCCAGTGTAGAGTAGAGCTGGGGGAACTCAGGCCCAGGAGCTGAATGCGGCCCTCCAGTCCTCTCTGTCTGGCCCTTGGGACTCTCCCCAGCTCTACTCTGCATCCCTCCTGGAGTGTCTTTGCCTGGTTGGGACGTGTCCGTGAGCTCTGATAGTGCCTCTCGCTTGTGGATGGAGAACAGAGAGGGGTGTGTGAGTGGGTGTAGGAGGAATTAATCTACTGGACAAAGGTGACATCTCCCTTCGTTGCTCTGCCCACTTTCCCCTCTGGCCAGGCCCACCACTGGCATCTGCCCACCCTGGGAGGTTGCCCAGAAGTCTGAAAAGGGTTCCCTGCCTGTGGTGTGGGCAATCCTGAGCTAGATGTCCCAATGGTCTGACTCAGTATAAGGCGTGTTCCTGCTTTAGACGGGATTCTCTTCTGAGCAACCCCCACACACACGCTGGACAACAACGTGCCGCCTGAGATCTCTGCCCCGAGGCTCCAGAGGGGAGAACTCAGCCCGTCGCCAAGGCCACCTCAAACGTGGCTTTTCTGGGCTCTTCTCTGACAAGCCGAGGGAACGCAAGAGACTGGATCAGGCCAGTGGCCAACCGGATGCCCCGGTGGGAAGCCCACAAGTAGAAGCTGAGCACCGGAGCTCTCTCCTCGCCTGCAGTTTCGGCAGCTGGTAGTTGGAAGCACCCTGCCTCCAGCCATGGTGGCTCCAGGCAGCCACTGATCACCGCCTCCTCCTCCTCCATGAATCTGTCTCATTCTCTTTTAAAGCCATCCAAGTTGGTGGCCATCACTGCCTTTGGTGGCAGCAAGTTCCACAGCATAACTATGCGCTGCGTGAAGCACGTTCTTTTGTCAGTACCGAGTCTCCCCAATATTCAGCTTCACTGGATGTCCTCGAGTTCTAGTGTTACAAGGAAGAAAAACTTTTCTCTATCCACGTTCTCCATGCCCTGCACCACTTTATACACTTCAGTCATGTCACCTCTTACTCACCTTTTCTCTAAACTAAGGGAAGGGAGTTGAAAAGTGACCTCAGCACCAGTTTTGGGACCCCTGAAGTGGCCCTTGGACTCCTCTCAGAAGACACTCTGGGAGAGGCTGTAGCACTAGGCCAGTCACTTAATTTGAGCCAGGACCCAACTCTGAGCCAGTTTTGAATGGCAGCGCCCAGGACGAGGGCAACCAAAGTAAATGCATGCCACTGAGCATGTACAAAGCACCTCCCACCTCTCACCATCGGCCTGCGCTGGGATTCAGCAGCAGGAGAGGTCATGGTTCAAGGTCAGGGCTTTGAATTTCCAAGCATGTAGTCATCACGAGGCTGCCTCCAGAGTTTGGCTCTGCTGCCGGTCAAACACACCCCCTTTCCAGGAAGGAGAGACATGTGCATGTCTGACTTTATCACTGTCCTACTCAGTATCAGGCACACTCCAAAGGGCTGGGAACTCCCAGCTTTGCTTTTCCATTCCTTTGTTTCAAACCCTTTGTTTGCCTTGAGGGCTCTGTTGCTGATTGTTTGCGACTGCCGCCCTTGGCCCAAGGAGCCTTCTCACCCACGGGATACCCCACCCCCGTTCTCAGGACACACAACACGTCCAATGCACAACACTGGGACTCCGGAGGGCACCGGTTAGAGAAGGCTGCTCTGGATTCTCAAGGCTGACAACATGGGCATTGCCACAGTTAAGGCACACCTGAACCCCGGCAACCAGAGAACCCGGGGTAATCCAGGGGAGATGCACCCTCAGCAGACCCTGGGAGGTTGAGGGGGTGGGTGGGTGTTGCAGGGACTGCCTTGAGGAGCCATGGGCGTCTGTGGGCTCGTTCATTGCTTGTTAGAACCCCTGCAAATTGCTGAGCGCGTGCTAAACTTACAAAACAAGAGGACAGATGTGAGATCTTTTAACACAACAGTCTGACGGAGAGGAGGGGGCCGGGTTGGCTGAGGCTGGCTTACTGCGCAGCTGTTCCAGACTCTTAGGTGCTGCCTTACAGCTCAATATTGTCTACACTGACTTCTCTCCAGGGCTGTAGAGAGGACTGTTTCCGAGTCCACCCTGGGATACTGCCCGGGTTCAACCTGTGACCTTTTGCATGCAAAGGGGCTGCTCTGCCACTGAGCTCTTTTTAATTAGGACCGTGAATGGTTTTTTTCCGGATCAGATCAAGAGCCGCTTAAGTTAGCAACCAGCAGGCATTTAGTGGATCACCAGGAGGGTGTCGGTGCTGCCTCAGCCTCCCTCCTCCCCCCCCCCGTGCCATCCAAGCACCTGCCTTCATCCGGCTGTAGACGGCCGAGACGGGAATGACCTTGTGGTGCTGGTGCAAGCCAATGGTGCCGCAGAGCCCGCAGATGACCTCCTGGTCTTGCTCGCAGAAGAGGCTGAGGGGGTTGCGGTGGTGAGGGCAGGACTCTTCATTGGGGTCCGAGTCGCCCGCCGTGTGCAGCGCCTCGATGATGCGGGCCAAGTTGACGTTGGGCGGAGAGCTGCTGCAATCCACGGCCTTGCGGCAGACGGGGCAGAGGAGCTGCGCCTCCAGGTCGCCCGAGAGTGACACCACGCAGGACTTGCAATAGGAATGCCCACACTGCAGCATCAGGGGCTCTTTGAAGACCTCCAGGCAAATCGGGCACAGCAGCTGGTCCTCCAGCTGTTCAATGCTCATCTTCCGGGCCATTTCAGCCACCTGCTGCCTTTCTCGGCCCAGTCCTGGAGGCCCAGCGCCCTGAAGTGGGAAAGCCCAGTTATGAGGGCAGGGAGAGGCGAGAGCAGTCCTTCCTTGCCCCTTCTGATGAAGAGATCTCCTGCACTGCAACCAGCAAGAGCTGATAAGATGGGTAAAGAAACAATGCAATCTTAGGGCAAGGTAAGAATGCGCAAAAATAACAAAGCAGGGCCTGGGGGACATGGATTGCTCCTGCATCATGAAAAGGCGTCTAGCCCTGGGAGGAGAGGACCCCGCAAGCTCCGCATCCAGGCAACGGCCATTCCACACACCCCAGAAGATCAGCACCTGGCTCCTAACTACTTTGCCCTGTGGGCATCAAAAGAACTCTGTGCGGCCACAGGGGACACCAGTCTTCAGGCAGCTGCCAAACAGTGATGCCTGAAAGTCTGACTCTTCAAGGATATGCAAATAGGATGGGTGCCTGGCCCTGAAAACCGCTTGCCCCCCTCCACGCAGGCATGTTTAGGATCTGGATGGCTTGGAAATGCTCTCCGGACTTGTTCTTCGCAGGGACCCTTCCATTTATGGAAACTTTGCTCCCATGGCCCAAAGCTGAGCTCCTGACACCCAAAACAACTCCTGGAGCAAACTAAATCCTAAAGAAACACTAAATAATTCACAGTGATTTGTGAAAAGGCAAAAGTGTGTGTAAAATTGAGAAGCCAAGTTCCATAGCCATCCTGTGTTTTGCTCTACTGGAACAAGGGTGGAGGGGGTGCCTTTGGAAAGGGGCTCTCTCCTCAGGTGCCTGGGGAGGGAAAGGGACCCCCCCCAAGACACATTCCAGATCCTTACCTTTTGCAGAGTGCTTTCAAATGTTGAGACCACATCACGTTCTGCCCACGCTGTCTTGCTATAAGCTTTACTATAGCCCTGTAATGTAGGCCAGCGTGATGATCAAGGCAGAGGCAAGGGTGAGAACCAGAAGCTGTGGCAAGTCCACATCATACATTTAAAGCACAACCAATGCACATTTAAGGCACATGATTTCCCTCTAAGAATCATGGGAAATGTAGTTTGTTAAAGGTGATGGGAATTTATAGCTCTGTAAAGGGAAAACCTGAGCAGAGCCTGCAATCCAGCGCAGAGTTACCTGGGAGTAAGCCTGGTTGAGCTCGGTGCCCCCAAGCTGCCCCAGCAGGAAAACACAGCTGGATCTTCTCGGGATCCTTATAACAGCAGCAGCGCCACAACAAGCCACAGAGCCAGCCATGGCCACAAGAGCCCAAAGGACAATGCCCTTACCTTCCGCTGCCTTCGGGATCCCTTGCTCACGTTGCCTTCAGCGGCAGCCACAGCACTTCGCAAAAGAGCACCTCAGAGAAGCGCTTCTCCCCTTGTGGCCTGCAAGGTAATGCCCCCTTGGGATGGCTGGAGGCAGGCAAATGTCACCCAGGAAAATGCAAGAGTGTCAGAAAAAGGCTGAGCGGAGTCCACTCTGGGGAAAGGGGAGTGTTTGTGGTCCGTATTCAGAGATCCCTCCTTTCGGGAAAAGAAGAGTCAGCTGTCTTCCTCCTCTCAGGCCAGAGCTCAACCCAGAGCTCACCCAGCACACCTGCCCCATCGCACGTCTGCACCGTTACCTTGAAGGTTCACCTTGCACAACACGTGCTTGCTCCTCCCTCCCCCCTTCCCCATGCAGATACACCCCCCACGTCACCTTGGCTGGCCGCTCCTTCCTTCTGGAAGATGGAACACAGATTAGCTTGTCCATAAGGCCCCAAAGGTGGTGCCGGGGGCTGCGTGGACCTCTCCCTGCAAGCCACCAGCTGCCCACCGGTAAGACTGTCTCCAAAGGACACCCTGCTTCTACCAGGATCTCAGTTGCTGGCACTCTCTGCTCCTAGGCCAGGCCCAGTTTTGTGCTGAGATTTTTTGCAAGCTGCTTTGTGAGCAA
This sequence comes from Rhineura floridana, assembly GCF_030035675.1. Classification (NCBI taxonomy): domain Eukaryota; kingdom Metazoa; phylum Chordata; class Lepidosauria; order Squamata; family Rhineuridae; genus Rhineura; species Rhineura floridana. The sequence goes on along the minus strand of NC_084500.1, from coordinate 508,100 downwards.
TACAAGTATTCTAAGGCTGCAGTCCTGCTCATGCTTACCTCAGCGTAACAGCCGCTGAACGCTATGGGACTACTCACTTCCAAACAGACATGTAGGACTGCACCACCACCCCATTAAGCACAGCTGCCTGCAGGGGGGGGAGTCTGCCATGATGAGATCCTGCAGTTCAGGATTTCCCATGCGGAGGCTGGTTTGCGTTTTTCCAGACCAAGCACCACTCAGGTCAGGGCCGCCTGTGGAGAGTCAGAGCCAGGCCGCCTCGTCTTCCTGGGCCAAATCCAGCAGCAAGACCTTGAAGGGGCAGCGTGTTGTAGTGGTTAGAGAGTCCAGGATTCAAATCCTCACTCAGCCACAAAGCTTACTGGGGTGACCTTGGCCACCAGTCACTGTCTCTCAGCTTAACCTACCTCACAGGGTTGTTGAGAGAATCAAAATGAGGAGGAGGAGGAGGAGAGGCACCATGAACGCCACCTTGAGAAAAGGCGGGATATAAATGCAGTAACAACAATAAATAATAAAGAGGGCGGGCACACACTGGCTACTGTCCAATCACAGCCCTTGACTGCCTCTCTGTTGGTTTCTATGGGAGGCGGCGGCTGCCCTCATAGCTCCACGAGCGTCCCTGCTGCGCCCCCTTGTACGCACGCGCAGCTCCCTTTCTCTCTTCTCCCTCCCCTCGCCGCATGCGCGTTGGGAGCCTTGAGCCATGAGGGAGCGCGGGCGGAAGAGCGGGGCCGGGACGGGCTTGTACGGCGCGGCGGCCTCGATCCTGGCTGGGCTGGAGCGCCGGGAGGGCGCCCTCAAGACCCTCGTCTACGGGAGCCGCTTCCAGGCGAGCAGGCCCGCGGTTGCATAAATTAGCGTGTATTTGCACGAATTAGCATGCACTTGCATGAATTAGCGTGGCAAGCTGAGGGGAGGGGGCGCCCTGGCCGATCGAAGGGGGGGCGCCGCCAGGAAAGGGGATCCTGCAGGTGTGAGGAGTCGGAGGGAGCGAGGTTTAAATGGAGCCTCCCCGTGCAGGGGAAGTCTGTTTGGGGGCACCCATTGCTAGTGCTCGTGGTGGGCTTCGGGGGGGGGCTGACTGGTCACTGCGGTGGGTCGTAGGAGGGCAGGAAGCTGCTGCGTGATGCCAAATTAGGCCAGTGGTCCATCTAGCTCAGTATTGTCTGCACTGCCAGGCAGTGGCTCTCCAGGAGTTTTTATCTCCTGGTGGTGGGGCCTGCATATTTTGCAAAACCTCCTGAAGAGTGCGCCGTAGACGAGTGCAAGCTGCAGGCCCTGAGTGGGCACTTGTGCATTAGAGATCGGGAGGGGAGGGGAAACCCACCTTGCCATTTCCTCCTTGATATACCTGCCAACTAACATTTCACTTCCAGCATCTGAGGAAGCGGGCTCGTGTCGTCTCCACGAAAGCTCACGCTGCAGCAAACTTGCTGGCCTTTCAGGTGCCACCGGCTCCCTGTTAGTGTTTGCTCCGTTCGTGACGGTTCATCTCCTTCCCCTCTTCCAGAACCCCCGGCTGCTCTGCGCCCTCGTCTCAGAGACCCTTCGCTATTCCCCTGTGCTGGACTCTCTCTTGGATGCCGCTGGTTTGCTCCGTGCAGAGAAGAAGCTGCAGCCACAGCTGGCAAAAGTGAGAGGGGAGGGGAAGAGACCTGGGGTCCCTGCCCTCGCCTTCCTTCCTCACGACAGCCCTGTGGGCCTCTCCCGAGTCTGGTTCTCTGGAGTCGGCAACAGCCACTGCGCTCCCTCTGTGGAGGCACTCTCCTTTTGCTCTTTGAAGCCGCTGGTCTCTTGAGGGTGATCTCGCGGCGGCCTCCATGGCCCCAGTCTTCGCCACGCAGAGCCAGAGAGGGCCTTTCTTGGGGCTGGTCTGCAGGCACCAGCGGAAGCTCATGGGGCATTGCCCCGCCACCCCCAGCCTGCTGGCCTCCTTTCTTACGGCCAGGCCGGGCGGTGACACACGCAACTCCTCAGTCTCCTCAGTTGCAGGGTGGTCCTATTATCATTATCCTCCTCAGAATGTATATCCTACCCTCCCTCCCAAAGGAGCACAGGGTGGCAAACATAAATGAAATGACTTAAAAGGAAAAGCACAACTAGCAAGAGTTACTGGCCAAATGTTGCGGGGCTCTGCCTTGCCAGCAGGCCAGGGATTTGAAGTGACAGGACTTGTAGTCCACAAACAATGCCGGGGGGGGGTCACGTTGGCTCCCCCAGGCCAGCGTGCTGATGCCGCTCCTATTCTTCAGGTGCTGGTGTACGACTTACTCTTTGGCAAGGGCTTGCGTGGTGGGGGGCGCGGAAAGGCCCTTGTGCTCAAGCACCGTGCCCGGCTGCAGGCCGAACTCGCTCGCCTGAAAGTCCAGAAGAAGGTGAGCCGCAATGAAGATCTGCTGCCACCGGCAGGAGGGGCTGGCCAAGGTGCGTGCCTGGAGAGGAGGGCAGGGAGGGTGGGTGAAGAGCCCGGGAAAGGCCTCACTCGACTGCTGCACTTGAGAAAACTAACTCAAAACCTTCCCCGCTACCAACGTATGCATTCTCCAGCCTCTCTCAAAGGCAGTGCAGCTCTTGGGGGGAAATGTGCAGGCTCTGACTTTGGCTGGTCCCCAGGGAAAGGAGTTTTGGAGTTGGGGAAACAGCCAGTCTGAGGGTGCCCCTCTGTACAGCCCGGATACGAGGCTCTACGGTCCTGGTTATGCAGAATGGTGCTGTTTGTCAGTTTACTTACTTATAGGCCTCTTAATCACAAACCTGTCTACACCTCAAGATGGGATGCGGCGGGGCGGGGGAGGAGGAGGAAGTCTTTATGGGTGGGGGAAGTCCAGCATCCTAACCTGAGAACTCAACTTTCCAGCGTTTTTGTTTCCAGCCCCTCATGTGCCACGCTACGTCCGAGTGAACTCTTTAAAGACCTGCGTAGACGATGTCGTTGACTTCTTCAAGCGCTACGGCTATGCCTTCCTGGGCAAAGCAGCCAGGTTAGCACCAGCTTCCCAGCGGGTGAGCCAGGAGGCTCCGCATCAGTGACCAGACATGCTGCGTGCCTCCTCCTTCCAAACACTTGGAAGCCCGTCTTTGAGGAGGGTGGGGCTTCACCATCGGGGCAGACCCTCTCTCTGCCATGGGTTCCCTGCATGGGGAGGGCACAGCAGGTGGGCTCTGTGAGGTCTCTGGGCTTGGGAGTGAAGCAGATCTCTCCTTCTGTAGCATGGAGGACGTGAGCTCCTTGTCTGGGAAGAAATTCCTGCTGGACCCCCACCTTCCCGAGCTGCTCATTTTCCCCCCGCAGACAGACCTCCATGAGAACCAGCTCTATGTGGCTGGGCACATCATCCTTCAGGACAAGGTGAGCATGCTGGAGCATTTCTTCACCGGGGGCACAGGGGAGGCGAGAGGGTCATTTTACCTGCCACGTTCCCTTTTAAAAGGCAGAAATCCAAATGCATCCTTACCAGGCTCTTTGCAAACAAGGTTGGGACCACCGGCTTTGGGGCCCTGTGTCTTCCCTTGCCCTCTCTTGATGCTGGACAGGAATAGTCTGCCTGTGTCAAAATGTCCTCACCTGCTGTTGAGAACTTGCCGCAGAGTGTCTGAGAGGGCAGTCTGAAGTTTTGGGGCCTTCTGAACTGCCTCTCTGCCTCTTCTAGGCCAGCTGCCTGCCTGCTTTCCTCCTGGACCCCCCACCAGGCTCCCACGTGATAGATGCTTGTGCTGCCCCCGGCAACAAAACCAGCCAGCTGGCTGCTATCCTAAAGAACAAGGGGTAAGTCAGGGCAGGCTAGAGATCCTCAGTGGTGGACACGTTTCTGCAGAGCCAGCCTTGCTTGGGGGCTTGGCTGTCTGTCTTCTAAGGGGGAGAGGGAGCCTTAAAGGCTATACCCCCTGACCCCGGCTCTAGGTCTGGATCCTGGTCAGTTTTGAGAGGAGGAAAGATGTTTTGTGTGCCTGTCGCTGTTCCCCTTTTCTTGCTCCTGGAGTCTGGCCTGCCTTTTGCACCTTGAGAGGAGAAGTGGTGCTGCTTAAAGGATCTGGGGCAGCAAAGAGTGCAGAATCTGTTTCATCAAGTCTGTCCTTTGGGAAGGGAGCCTGTGCCTATCCCAGTTCCTTCATCAGCTCCCTGTTGCCCACTGACTGGAAGACGCATGCTGTGCGGGCGCCCTTAGGCATGCCCCAGCCTATGCCAATTTTGCTAGGAAAAGGAAAGGGGGGGAATGGATGGCTGTAGGGTCCTGCCGCCCTGCCCATGCCTTTCCCCTATGAGAGGAGTTTGCTTTTTTAAGTAAGGCCTCCCCCCCACTGCCCATGGAGACAAGGCAGGACTTGCTGGCCATACCGGAGACTGTGATTGGCTAAGCACAGGAGATAGAAGAAATTCCAGGGAGTCTCAACCAGTGGAAAGGTACGAACAGGAGAAAGATTGGGCCAAGGCTTGGGGGATTTTTTTTGGGGGGGGGGATGTGTCAGATTCTGAGAAGCGCTGTGCCCTACAAGCCCTGGCTGACAAACCTCCTGTGCTGGCCATGTGTCTTGGCCTTCTCTCTCTCTGCCTTTGGCCACCGGCCCTCATAAACGACTCCTGTCATCTCGACGTGCAGCCAGATCTTTGCCTTCGACCTTGATGCCAAGCGGCTGGCCACCATGAGCACCATGTTGGTCCGGGCAGGGGCCACTTGCTATCAGCTGGCACACCAAGACTTCCTAGCCACAGACCCTGAAGACCCCAAATACAGCTGTGTGAGATATATCCTTCTGGACCCCTCCTGCAGCGGCTCAGGTGAGCGGCCGGGCTTTGAGAACTCCTTGGGGGATGCTTCTTCCCCGCCTGTGGCTCTCCAGGTTTTGTCTGGTGCAGTTGCAAGCAATTGTAGAAAGACGCTCGAGAGATCAACAAGGCAGTCACTACTCAGGGTGCGGAGCAGCCTGCAAGCGCAAAGAAGCCCTCTGCTGCCTCTCTTTACCTCAGAAGAGACATTGGGGGCAGCTGTCCAGGACAATTGATTGGGGGGGGGTTATGGCTAAGGATGCCTTTTGGCCCTTTCTCTTCTGCCACAGTAGTGGCATCTTCTGTCATCAAGTGGACCTGGCTGGAATAGTTCCCTTCCTAGCCTTCAAATCAAAGCTTTTCCATCATGGAACCTCTGGTGGGCGGAACAATCTCTGGGTTTGCAAGATTAATTCACTGTGAGCCTCAATCCAGGCAGGGGCCTCCCATTAATGAGATGTGATCAGTTGCTACCAGACAGGTGTGAGGTGAAGGTCAGCTCTGACCACCGACCACTTTAAGGCAGCCTTTCCTTAAACCTGAGGAAGGCAACGTTGCTGGCTTAGGCTGCTGCAGTCCGAAGCACCTGGAGGGCACCGGGTTGGGAAAGGCTGGCTCGATGTAACACACCTCCATTGACCTCTGACCTAGGAATGGCCAGCCGGCTGCCAGTTGAGGAGGAGGAGAGTGCCAGCCTCCCGGAACGCCTGCGGGCACTGGCCAGCTTCCAGCGGAAAATGCTGGCTCATGCGCTGAGGTTCCCTGCTCTCCAGCGCCTGGTCTACTCTACCTGCTCAGTGTACCCGGAGGAGAATGAGGCCGTGGTGCTGGACATGCTGGAGCAGCTGGAAAAGGATTTCAGGTACTGGAGGGGAGGGGATCATGGTAAAGCAAGACTCAAAATGCAGGGGAGCTTCACGGAGCTGCGGGGGGGCGGCGGCAAGGAGGCTCAGCTTTCAGCTGGCCTTTTCCAAATGCCTTGGGACCTGTGCGCTGTGACGGAGGGCAGAATGTAGTGCCTACCAGGCAGCAGGCCCTGGGGACCTGCATTTCCCCCATCCTGATCAGCTGGTGCTTCCTGCAAATCCGCCCAGTCCAGACTTGCACCCTTGACAAACAACTTAAGCCTCGTTTAGTAGCCGAGAAGTAAGAGGGGAGGTGGGCGGCAGGGGGGCATCCATGACCTCCGCTACCTGTCTCTTTCTGCCCTCCCCTCACAGGCTGATGGAAGTCCTGCCCTCCTGGACCCATCGGGGCTTGGCCACGTTTGCTGAGGCCAAGTGCTTCCTCAGAGCCTCCCCAAAAGAAACGCTGACCAATGGCTTCTTTGTGGCAGTCTTGGAAAGGCGACATGTGGGAGGCAGCCTGGGGCCAAGGTGAGCAAGATGGCGGCTCTTTCTTCCGGGTCTGGGGAAAGGAAGGAGTCGGAAGAGTTGCACCGGTCAGTGACACCCCTCCAAGGGGATGCCACCAGGCTTCTGCTCTCAAACCTGAGTAAAGGGAGGGAGCTTTTCACCCACTCACAATCCCACACAGTGGAGGCTCATCTTCCTCACACTCTTAATCCAAAGTATTTTGCGGGGGGGAGGAATGGACACCAGGCGCCCACCTCCAGCCCCTGCCCTGGTGGTCTCCTGCTTCTAAACGTCATGTCCACATGGCCCAGCTGGCAAAGAGGCCTCTTTGCAGGTGCTCAAGTCAGACTTGCCTGTTCTTGCAAGGGGGTAAAATACACTTTTGCTGCCGTTGTGCCGCCTTTGGGCTAACAAAGGCTCCCCACCCCAGTGTAAAAGCTCGCATTAGTCAACCACAGAAAGAGTCAAGAAGTTTTAAAAAGGATCTAAAGGATGGCAGGCTGTTTGTTTTAGAGGTATTGCTGCTTCAGAAACCTTTGCAGATTTCAAGATTGGGGGGGGGGAGCCTACTGCAGTCCTCCAGGCATTGTGGAACTCAAATTCCAGCAGCCCAGGAACAACTGAGAAACAAACTGACAACTAAGATGCTTGGGGGGAGGGAACGCTTCAAGGACCTGGAGGTGTACAGCTTGTTGCTTTTCCAACTCTCATGGCTGTGTTGCTCCTAGTGCCCCACAACAGTTCCTGCAGGCTGGCGGTAAAGCAGGTGCAGACCCCACTCCTCCTCCCCGCAAGAAGAAGAAGAAACGGAGTTGAGGGGCTTCGTGGAACGGAGTGACCAAGGCCTCCTGGGGAGACCATCACAAAGCCACACAGGGAGCCAGTTCCAACAGGGCGTGCACCAGTGGAGGCGGCCGCTGTGCCACAGAACTGCAGGGCTGGGGGGATGCTTGTAGCTTCCGGAATAAAAGTTTGCACAGACTGAGGAGTTTACTGCTTCCACTGTCGTTTCAGTGTATAGGGAATTATTATTTGATTAGTTAGAAGTTTTAAAGCAAGACCCTCATGGGGGGGTGAGGCTGCAAGTTCATGGCAAAACCACTGGGTGCCTAACTTGACCCTGGCTCCTGGAGGGCCTGGTTGCTACTAACGTGTTCCCGGGGCATGCAGTCCGTAGGTACGTGATGCTGCCCCCCCAACTTGCGGGGGGGGGGTTGTCAGTCCTGGCCTGACTGGTGAGCACCAGGAACCGCCCCCACCTCTCCCTTTGTACAAAAGTTTACAGGCAACATAGCCTAGGAACAGAGGGTGCCTGGCACTAAAACAAGACACTCTGGCTCAAGCAGTTTTGTTTTATTTTAAATCAACATAAGCAAGGAAACGAAATTGCACATTCACGCTAAAACCCTCAACAGGAATGATCCAAGTCTTCATTGCGACATTAAAAAAAAGTCAGCCACTCTTGCCATCCTTGCACACTTCACCTCACTCACACACGGCGGTAACGCTAGACCTCTGCCAACACTCTTCTGCAAGCAACCACGGGAAGGGGCAGTGCCTGGGGGAAGGAACAAGCTGCCCCCCCTCAAAGAAACTCCGTACCTGCTGGACACAGGGAGGAGAGGCTCCTTAGAGGGTGGGAGGCAGGGAGGCACACACCCCTTGCAGAATCAGAGGATCCTTGAAAGCAGCACCGTTCCTATAGCTCGCCCAAGGGAGACCAACATCACTGCTCTGCAAGGCAGTGAACTGTGGGGGCCTCCAAGAGGGCCCCCAGTCATTTGGAGCCCCCCTAAGCATGCCCAGTAGTTGAATGGCAGCACTTGGATGCCTCCCCTCCCTCCACAAGCAACCCAGACAACACCACCCAAGCGTGCAATAGCTCTCAAGTATTACAGAACAGACGGAGCCACATCCACGTTGGGAAACGAAAAACATGGAACCAGGGCCCAGAGGGAGGCAGCAGGCGGCAAGAGTCTCTCCCCCCCACCCGTGACCACTGCCGCCAGCTCCCCCTCTGGGCCACCCCAGCTAATCTCCTAAGGAACAGCACGTTGCACTTTCACACATTTCTATGAACCAAGCTTGAAGGAATTCAAAGGCAATTTAGCTTAAATATAAAAATAAAGTTTCACTTTGTTAAAAAATGTTTAAATATTTTTTTAAATTTAGAATTAGGCAGGCTCACGCACACACTCACGCCGTTGTCTCCACTGTATGGAAAAGAGCAGCCGGCAGCAGCTGGGCTTGCAATTCAGGAGGGATGGAGGGGCGCTTCCCCCACCCCTGTCTCTAAGGAAGGGGCTTGATGAGGACACAGCCCCCTTGCAAGCCCCAGGGGATGAGGTGGAAGGTACAGCCTCCCAAGGGAAGGCCCGGGAGGGGAGGGGGTCTCCGTCACCTCTCGCTCCCCCCAACACCCCCAGCGCTGCCAGCCTCCCAGTGAGAATGCTGATGGCTCAGCACCACGCGGCCACGCAGGGAGGCGACTGCCACCCACACCCAGTTCGGAAGGGTGCGTCTCCGTTGGAGACAGACAGACAGCCACCCCCCTCCAAAAAAAAATGTTTACAGCAAGTCCGGCATTATCAACATGCCGCCACACATACAATTAAATTCTTCCTCCAAACTCGATTCACAGAGCAATTAAGGGTGAAAAAAAAAGGAATGAAGAAAGAATACATACTATGAGCAAATACACAGACGAGGAGGGGCAAGAGAAAGGGGGCTGCAGTGCAGCACGTGGCAGCGCCTCCCTTGCCAAAGGCTCCCTCCAGGCTCCCACCCCGGATCCCCAGCCACGCCTGCAGCCGAGCGGGACAGTGCGTCGTGTTGCAGCCAAGGGCCACTGCCGCCACTACCGCGGCTGGAACCACAAAGCCTCTGCAGGCGGGGGGCTGTGCCAACTGGGGGGTGGGGGGGAGGTGGTCTGCACAAAGGTGTGTGCAAAAGGACCCCCGGCCCTTGCGTGGGCCCCTCCCTGTGCCCCAAGGGCCAGTTCCAACTGGGGACCTGCACGTTGGTGCTGCCAGCCCAGGCCCTCCTTCCCCCCCCCCATTACAGCCGAAACGGATTGGGGGGTCCACAGGAGGCTGCCCACATGGGAGAGGGAAGGCAGCAGATATGTACAAAACTTTATCCAGATTCGGCCACGGACTGTTCAAGTAAACGGGGCTTGCTTCCTCCTGTCCCATTTGAGGGGTAAAAATCGCTCGTGATCCCACGTAGCTTCCTGTGGCCCCCACAGAAAAGGCATCTCCCAGGCCACTCTCAAGCTGGGCACGGAGGCGCTCCGGGAGACGCCTCCTTGGGCAGGAGGCCTGGCTGCTTCTTGGGGCCCCTACCAGGGCAGCCACAAGGCTCGTGTCCAGCCAGGCTACTTCTTGCGGGTGTGCTGCCTCCGGGCCTGCAGCCGCTGGCGCGAGCCCATCTTAGATCCTGCCCCGATGGAGAACGTGGGTGTCAGCGGCCCTGGAGGGGCAAAGACAGAAGCAACAGGCCCCCGTTCAGTCCTTGCTGCAGGGCCAAGGGCACAGCTGGCAGCTGCAGAACAGCTTCCCAGGACAAAGTGGAGTGGGAATTGAAGAAGGGAACCTCCCAGCCCTCCCCAAAGCTCTTAGGGGGCAAGGCAGGTGACTGAAACCCCACCCGACCCCCTCCTCGCCCTCCCAGTCTCTTACCAAAAGTGGGTCCTCCTCCTCCAAAGGCAGGGGTGATGGGTGCTCCGAAGGAAAGGGTGGTGCCCCCCACTGTGCCCGCTCCTGGTGCAGGAGAGCTCTGTCCAAATGTAGGTGGTGGAGCTCCTGGATGGAACACAGGAAGAAGAGGGTTAATTCTGAGGAGCCCTGGAGGGGCCACCAAGTGAACACAACAAGGCCCTGCGCTTTTGTCAAGCATATGGGAGGTCAGGGGGAGGAGGCACTTTGCTCTTTCTGGGGGTTGAGCCCCTCGCTCCTCCGCTTTGTCAGCTCTTCTCTCCCTCTTACCCAAGGCCGACAGGACGGATAACGCCCATTTCCCAACCAAGGGAAAAATGGAGATCTCCTCGCTCTCTCGCCCACATGGCCTCCCTCAGTCTGCTGCCAACAAAGGACTCCAGCCTCAGAATCCCCAAAACTGCCTCCTGGGTCGGAAGCAAAGCTCCACAGCAGCGCTGAACGTGAAGGGCGCTACCAAGAGTCCAGATTCCGCAAAGCAGAAAAATCTCCGTATTTGTGTGGGCATCTGCGTGCACACAGACTTGGCATGGTTTATTCTGCTGCCAGAATCCACGTCTTCAAAGGGTTTGGCACTTTGGACTAGGGCTGGAGAAACTGAAAAGAGGACAGGCAAGGAGGTACAGGGCAGCGAGGCAGAGGCTGGTAGCGTGCCCCGGATCCAGGGGAGTGTGTGCAGAAAACAGAGGCACCATGGGGCAGAAAAGCTTCTCTGTCATCCCCCACTGCCGTGGGCAGAGATTTTACTAGACAGACACACAGCCCCACCAGCTCTCTGGAGAGGAGGATCTCTTGGGGCAGAGCAGCGGGCCAGATATCAGAACGGCCTCCATGCCAACCTACAGAGCAGCTTATTGATGCGACTCTTCTTTTTTCTTTGAAGACTGCCAGCCTTGGAGGGAGAGGCCAGGACAAGCCAGGGCCACGGCTGCACCAGATCCACCTCCCAACCCAAAGACCTGCCCAGAAGAGGCCGGAGCCACAGGGATGCGGCTGTGTGTGAATGCGGGGGGGTGGGGACTCACCTCCGAAGGCTGGCTTGCTCTCGGGAGTGCCGGAGATGCTGAAAGCAAAGGCTGAACTCTGCCTCTGGGCACCCAGAGGGTTTTGTGCCAAGGAAGACCCAAAGGGCATCGCTGCCCCCGCGGCCCCGCTCTGTCCACTGCCGAAGCTGAAGGGGGGTGCCCCTGTGCCCACAGCGCCAGCAGCAGCAGCACTGAGGCCAAAGGCACTGCCCGCTACAGGAGGCTGGCTGGCTGCCCCAAAGCCAAAGGGAGGTGGGGCTGGGCTCCCAAAGACGGAGGCGCCCGTGCTGCCGCCGCCACCGCTGCTTGTAGTCTGAGTGTTGGAGCCAAAGCCTGATGCGGCAGAGGTCGTGGCTGTCCCGAAGGAGAAGGCCGGCGTTGTGGCTCCAAATGCCAGCTGGGCAGTGCTTTTGGCCCCAAAGGACCCCAGAGGCCCACCGAAGGGAGCCTGCATGCCACTACCAAAGGCTGGCTGAGCTACTGAGCCAGAGAAGCTGAAAGGGGTCCCAAAGCTCACTGGCCCTGCTGCTGCTGCTGCTGCTGCTGCCGCCGGCTTCGGGGCCGGCTGCTGACTGTTGGGAACAGCTGGGTCCAAAGTCAGTTGGCTACCGTCGCCTGGGTAGGGAGGAGGCGGCGGCTTGGAAGCAGCGGCAAAGCCCCCGCTGAAGGCAGAGGGGCCGGGCCCAAATGTCAGTGGAGGCTGCGTCGTGGCTGAGGGGGCGGGCGTGGCATTGCTGCTGCTGCTGCCAAAGATGCTGAAGCCAGTGGTGGTGGTAGCGGTGGGCGCAGCCTCGCTTGCGCAGGAGGGCGCCTGGCTGAAGGGACTGACGGCCGGGCCGGCGGGGGCAGGCAGCTTCCCAAACTGAAAGGGGGGGGCAGTGCTGGAATTGGGTGCAATCTCAAAGAGTGGGGCGGACTGGGACATGGCTGTGGTGGCGGATGCGCTGCTGGGCACAGAGGTGGAGGCTGCCACGGCAGGCCCAAAGCTGAACATGGACTTGCTTTTGGAGACGGTGGCGGCCGCGCTTCCTGTGCTGGCAACAGTGGCCTCTGAGGGAGTGGGGAAGCCAGAAACCGTGGCGGGGGCAGCGCTGCTAGTGGGCAGACCGGGGGCTGGCGTCGGCTGAAGAGTCTGCTTGAACATGAAGAGAGAGGAGGCTGCCGTTGCCGGGGGAGCCAAGGTGGTGGGTGGAGCCCCAAAGACAGGCTTGAATGGGCTGCTGGGGAGTGCAGAAAGTGGCGCTGCCAACGAGGGCACAGAGCCAGGAGGAGGTGGGGCAGCGCCTGCCGAGGGGCTGCTGCTGCTGCTGGAGGAGCCCAAGCCCCCCTCGCTTTGGGCCAGGGGCCTGCCGAAGATGGGCTTGAAGACAGGCGCTGCCGCCACCTCCGGGGCAGAAGAGGCCGTTGCCGGTGCTGCTGTCGTCGCAAGAGGACTGGTTAGGATCCCCAAGAGGATGCTGGGCTTCGGGGCAGAGGCTGGCCTGGCCGGAGTCCAGCTCAGCTCGGAAGAGGAGGCGGTAGCTGCCGGGGTGCAGGCTCTACTGGCTGGCTGCGCAGTGCTGGAGGAGGGAGGAGGAGCCAGAGACGCAGCGGCGCTGAGGGGCAGAGTCTTGGCCACCTCAGGGGAGCCCAGATCCAGAGATGGAGAGGGGGCCAGCCGCTGAGGAGTCTCTGCAGGAGTAGCAGGACCTAAAAGAGGAGGGGGGAGAACAGAGAATGCTTACACAGCACAGAAGCAGTGGGAGGGCGCGGCGCCTGGGCCCTCACAAGGGTTGGCAGGAATTGCAGCACTGCACTAGCCTCTCTGGCCCAAGGTTGTCGAATGAATGGTTTTGACCCAAGGCTCAGGGGCACACCGGTCTGAACAGGACTGGGCATTCCTTAAGGTCCAAAGCTGCAGACAGCCCATGGGCCCTGCAGGGCAGCCTTCCCCACCCGGGCATCTCCAGGTGTGGTTGGACCGCAACGCCCATCAGCCCAGCATCCCACGGCCCTGCTGGCTGGGTGGGCAGGAGCTGCAGTCCAACCACATCTGGAGGATGCCCGGGTGGCCACCTGCAGCGCTCAGGTGGCAGCGCTCTGGCTGCTTGGAAGGAAGGCCTATTCCCCCAGGGGCTCTTTTTTTTGGAGACTTTTAAGAGTCAACGCCTTAAGGAACATAAAGGGAACGGGGCCTTCAGCCACCCGGGGCATCAGAGGCCTCCAGCAAACGCAACACCCTTCCTGGACTCTCCCTGCTCTTTCTTACTCCGGCTCGTGCGACAGGAGGCCAAGACGCCTTTGGGAAGCCCTGTGCCCTCAGCCTCCTTCCCGCCCTCCTCAAAGGCAGGGCCCCCACCCACCCCAATCCCTCACCAGCGTGCACCGAAGAGCTCTTTCCATCTTGCATCTTCTTCAGGCTCTCCAGGAGGGGGTTGGTGCCTGCAGCAGCCGCAGCCAAAGAGAGAGGGGAGGGCTTGGCAGACACGCCCACAAAGGGCAGGGTGCTGTTGGGGGCGGAGGTCGCCTGGGCAGCAGGGCTCAGTGCGGAATCTGTTGGGGAGAACAAGCATGCCACACAAGGAGACGGCCCTCAGGGCTCCCTGGCCACCCCAGCGGCCCCGGAGCCCAAGGCCCAGAGGCAGCTCAGCATCCCAAGCCAGGAAGAGCCTCCAGCCTGAGCCGAGGGGACTGCCAGAGGACGGCAGGAGAGGGTGTTCTTCCCCACTTCCCAGCTTTTACTCTACAACCCCCCTTTTGGGGGGCGCCCCACCCTGAATTTCCAGCAGTCCCCACAAAAGGCAGCTCTGAGCAAGGGGGGTCAGGGGGTTCCCTACCAGTCTCCCCCTCCTCCTCCTCCTCCTCCAGGACTCTGTTGAACCGCTGCAGCGCTGCTGCCTTCTCTGCATCCAGGTCTGCCGACGTGACGGAGTAGCCCACCTGAGGTGGGGGGGGCTGACGAGGGGAGAAAGCACAGACTCAGCGCTTGCTCCAGCCCCGCCTCCAGCAGGCACCCGGGCAGGCGGCCGCCGCCCTAGCCGAGGCCAACCCACCCTTCGGAGGAGCCACCTCGGCAGCTGCTTTACACCCTTAGCCCACCCAGCTCGGTACTGCCTGCACCGGGGCACCCAACACAGTGCCCCCCCCGGATGTTGTTGGCCACGACTCCCGTCCTCCCTCATGCCACCGATCGGCGCTGGGAGCGGGGCAGGGCCACCCCACTGGCTATCCTTGGCCTACACTGGTCGACCACGGCTCTCCTGGGTTCAACACAGAGGTGTCCTCAGCCCCTCCTGCAGACAAGGGGCCTTCTGCATGCAAAGCAGGTGCTCTGCCGCCGAGCCCCACACACTTCCCCCTCTGCCCTGGGTTCGACTGGGGAGGAGTGGGAAGTGGGGAAAATCCTCTGGCTTTCCCGTTCTGGCTGGACTCTCAGCCCCCCTTAGCCCCAGCCAGGGTGGCCAACGGCCAGGTGTGAAGTGCGGTACGTATTGTAGCCCAACACCACCAGGGGGGCCTACAGGCCCCCCCCCAGTATACACAAAGTGGAAAGAAGTTCACTACATATCCCAGATCAATCGCCTTGACTCAGTCCAAGACCATGGCGTGGGTGTCCCCGGCCGCTGTCAGGAAGACCTTGGCCCTCACCCTCCCTCAGCCCACCAGCGGCCCAAGGGTTGTCAAGGGTGGAGGCCTCGCCCGCAGCCTAGCACCTCCTCACCCAAGGCTGGCCCGTGTCCTCAAGAGCACCCAATGGAGGAAAAGGGGCAACTCAGCAGAAGAAACCCACCAAGGTGAAGTGCTCTCCACGCCGAGTGGCCAGCAGCTGGATCTTCCGCTTGTGCTTGCCATGGCTGCCCGACAAAGACGGCAAACCTGGGGAGCTGTGCCTGTCCCGCACGGGGGTCTCTGCAGCTGGAATTGGGAGGCCCTGGTTAGGAACAAGGAGACTCTGCCCAGCCAACGGATTCTGCAGCACCGACTAGCCATTTCTCAAGACTTGCATTTATGTACTTGAAAGATTTATACCCTGCTTCATCATTTGCACTTCTAAGAGGTGCACATAAAAACAAGCCCTACATAAAGCAAGCAACGAAACCAACATAAAACCAAAGGATGGTCTCTCTAAAGGTTTCAAAAAGCCCCAGAGGACGCAACGCAAATATGAGAAGAGTACAGACCTTCTAAAATGGGGTGGGGGCATGGACTGGACAGGAAAGAGCGGTGACCGGGGATTACCCCACCACTCCCGCACAGGAGCCAGAGGGGGCTTACTAGGGCTTCTCAGATCAGCCATGACATCTGTACCAATTCTGCCATTACTACACTGACACAAAGCTTAGTGCCTGTTGGAGAAGAGCAGGTGGGAAATGATTATCCAGGTGCATCTATGGGAGGTTTTCTTCTAAAGTCTGTGTCCCTCCAGACGCAGAGGAACTACAACTCCCAGCTGCCGGCTGGGCCAGGATGACGGAAGCCCTAGTCCAACGACGCCTGGACAGCACCCGTTAAGCCACCCTGTCCAGCCTTCCCAACCAGCCTGTGCCAAGGCCCACACGCTCCTCAGAGTTTTGCATTTGCTAAGTTCTTTGTTTCAGATCCTCCCAACTGGCTCCAGGCCCACATCAGTGCCCCAGGTATCCCCACCCACCGGCATCACCCCCACTCACTCTTCTCTGCTGGCATCTCTTTGTCTGTCCTGACAGGTGTGGAGGTGTTGCACTGGCGAGACTCGCCTTCCCTGCAACAGCAAGAGGACAAAGCCAGTAAGACCCAACCCTAGAGGACTCAATTCTCTCTAAACTCTGGGAGAGGGAGACATCCAGCTGGGACAAACACCTCGAAGCCGCTCGCCATGCACCGTGCGGTATCCGAAAACGTCCATACAAACAGTCTGATCTCCCTTTCACAGAATGCTTATACCCAAGGACAGGCAAAACTAATCTTGCACAAGACCCGCCCTTTCACCCAGGAAAGAGTGACGCTTCCCCCACAAGAGGGCATCTGAACCCAAGAAAGAGGGATGCACCAAGCCCCTGGAAAGCCCCCACGGCACGTCCCCCTGGCCAGCCCAGCTGTGATCGCCGAAGCCACCCTGCTCAAGAGCTCACAGGACTCCGTACCGCCAGAGAAAGCTCACTCACATGAGGCTGGAGGAGTTGAGGCATCTTGCTTTCTTGTTCGGCCTCTCGGGAGTCTGAGAGCGGGAGGATGCTGGACTGGACAGGGGAGAGGTGCTTCGGCCACTCTGCTTCCACAGCTGGAGGAAGGGGGGAAAGAGGACGGCATCATTAGAAGGCGGCGGGGCAGGGCGGCATCATTAGAAGGCGGCGGCAGTGGAGTCACACGCCTCTGACCCCTCAGGGCTGATGGTCTCACAGCTTTCCTAAGAGGCTGACGCTTCAGTGAAACCCTTTAGCATGGGGAAAGTGGGAAGCCTGTGGGGGCTCTCCAGATATTGCTGGACTACAATTCCCATCATCCCTGATAGTTGGCCCGCGGCCCGCTGGGAGGTAGAGTCTTAGCCCATCTGGAGGGCCAACAACGCTCCCTATCTCTGAACTATCAGGGTAAAGAACAAATCCTGGAACACGGCAAAAGATAGCAATAAGAAAGGGATCCTACGTTTGCATCTTCTTACAGGCTTTACTTTAAAAAAGGGAATGATAAAAGGCCTTTGCTTCCATATTAGCTAACAGGTGAAGTAAAGTACTCTGTAAGTTCATTCCTGTTCACACCTCACAGAATTCAAGGCGGTGTACAACGGTGCTTTCATGGGGTCTCCCTGTTCGAGCACTGACCAAACCCTGACCTGCTTAGCTGAACCAGAAAGGTGGCTGGATCGGGGCCATCAGACCAATCCAGATTTTGTAGCAAACAGATAGACAGAAGGTAATGTAAGAAGCAGTAGACGATTATGCAAGAAGTCAGGACTCTGACTCAGTGGCAATGTGCCTAGGACAGGAAGGAGTTTTGGTAACTCTGAGAGGCCTTTCATGTTCAAAGAAGAATTAAAGCTTCCTATTGTAAAGTTAGGACTTCTATAAATGGAAGCTCTTAGAGACATTCTAATTGTCCAAAAGCAATCTCCTTGTTCATTTTGGGTGGTATTCAATGGTAACCCTACTTAACACTGGACCCAAGTTAACACACATGATTAACACAGGTTCATTAATTTCAATGGGTCTACCGTAAGTAAGACTTAGTTGAAGACAACCCTTTGTCTAGGACTAGGATAGCCTTCCCCAACGTGGGCTCCTCCAGGTTCTCTGGACTATGACTCTCATCAGTCCCAGTCAGTGCACCATGAATCACACTTGAAAGAGTATCATCTCCAGCAGTAGAAACAACAGCCCTTACTTCACAGGTATATATGGTTTTGAAATGATGTTACTATAAACAACAGTAAGCTAAAGATTTGTGTCAGGGTCGATGAGAAAGACCATTAAAAAAATAACCACTATAAAATTGGATTTAAAGCTATTGATTTTCTTATTAACTTATACAAAGGGATTGTTGATATATTATTATTTGTGACGCTGGATTTTGAAGAACCCTGTCCATACACCATCTATTGCCAAACAGGAATACAAAATATAAAAAGACTCCATAAGAGCAAAATTAACTGGTTGTATTAAGATAAATGGCGCTGGAGAAGCTCTTAATGGTCCTTGGAAATTAGCTTTCCTTCACCAGAAATTGGCCAAGGTAAACTTCATTGGCCTGACATTAAAAAATAATACAAATTCTAAGAGCTGGACTAGCCTTCCTTGAGCTAGTGCCCTCTGGAGCCTTTGGATGACGACTCCCACCCATCCACACGGCTCGGGCAGCTGGGAACTGTCATCCAAAAGCTCTGGTAGGCACCAGACTGGGGGAGGCTGAGATTTAGACCCTTTGTAGCACTGTTGTTACGACACACAAGATTCAGGACAAAAGAAAGTCCTCCTTCACACAGCACACAGAGTAAAGCTGTGGAAATTGCTCCCACAAGCGGCAGTGACGGCTACCTGCTTGGATGGCTTTAAAAGAGGTTTAGGCAAATATTTGGTGGAAAAGGCTAACAATGGCTACTTGCCATGATGGCTGTGTTCTGCCTCCACGGTCGGAGGCGCTATGCTTCCGAATGCCAGTCGCTGGAAGCCACAGGGGGGAGAGTGCTCTTGCCCTCAGCTCCTGCTTGCCGGCTTCCCATTGGGGCATCTGGTTGGCCACTGGGAGAACAGGGTGCTGGACTAGATGGACTCCCCTTGGCCTGACCCAGCGGCAGCTCTTCTTAGGTTCTTCTACGCATGCAGCCTGGTGAGCGGGGGCCCTCCCTTCTTGGACCAGCTAAATAAGAGCAGGCTGTGGCAGGGAGTCTGTCCTTCCCAGTGCAGAAGGATCCCTGCGAGGAGCTGGCTTCCCTTCGCAGCAGAATGGTCCTGGCTCGAGCACCAAGGGAATTAAGCCACACGGCAGCCGCAGCCGCCTACCTGTGTCAGGCCTCGGGTGGAGCTGTAGGAGCTGGCAATGGCGTTGCGGATGGAGCTGGGGACCCCACCCACAGGCAGGCTGTTCACGGAGCTGAGGGAGGAAGCACGTGACCTCTTGGAGGAGGCCTCTTCCAGGCAGTGGGACGGGAGGAGACCCCGCTTCAGGGAGCCAGGCCTATGGAAAGAGGCAAAGACTGAAGGTACCCCGTGGACCAGGTTACGGGGCTCCCCCTCCCCCAAGGTGCTGTTATCTTGCAGAAAGCACGCCCAGTTCCTGCCCAACAGAGCCTCAGGGCATGTTTGCTGAACCTGGGCCTTCTCGCAAGGAATTTGACTAACGGCCTCAATCTGCCTCTCCATTGGGCAGAGCAACTCCCCAGGGCCAAAGTTGGAGAGGAGCTGCTCTGCACGCAGAATATCCCACGTCCAGTCTCTGGTGTCTGCAGGCAGGGCAAGAAGAGGCCCCCACCTGGGACCCTGCAGAGCCGCCACCAGTCAGCGCCGTGGGCAACACTGAGCTATGTGGCCCAGGGGCCAGACTCGGTGTGAGGCGGCTTCCCACGTACACACGACGCAGGAGGAATCGTGGGTGCTTCCTCTCTTATTTTAATGCAGCCGGTGTGTGTGAGGCCTATGAATTTGATTGGAGCACCAAGTACTGCTCCCCGCACTCAATTTGTCAATGCCTTGAGGCGGAGGGGAAGCGTTTTGGCAGGAAAAGAGCGCTCAGCACTCACCTGGGGACAAGAGATGGGGGGGCACCATTGGCCACCAGGGGCTCAAACGCAGACTGCCCACTCTCACTGCTATCATGGCGCCTGCAAGGAAGGGGAGGAAAACAGGGGTAGCAGGGAAGGATCCCTTTGGTGGAAACCAGAACACAGGCGCCCTACAGAGAGAGCAACCACCAGAGCCGCTGATCTAGCTCACTCCACTGAGAGGGCCAATTCCAGTCTCAGGCTGGCGTGGGGCAGCGGATGAAGACAAGCCCTGAAGCCCCCTCCCCTGTTAAATTCTTCACTCAACCAACAGGTGGCGCATTTCGTGTGTGTAAATTTCATCGTTTTTTGAAGGGGTTGCAGAAATTATTCAACAGGCTTTGAAGGAGAAGCCTTACTGTGGTGGCAAGTGGAGGCAGTTCTTGTTTTTGGACTTTTACGCTAATTAAAATCGAACTCCATCTTGACAGCTGCCATTCCTTCTCTCTCTTGGAAGCCATCAGGAGCAACGAGTATGGTCCATTTCAGATGCAACGCTAAGCCAAACCATGGCCAGACATGAAGCCGCAAGTCCGTGGGCACACAGAATGAAAAGCCCAGCCACATCTCTCCTCAACCCACAACGTGGTTTGGGGAAGACAAACCTCAAGCAACACTAAGCCAAACCACGCGGCAGGAGGGCAAAGCATCCACAATTTCCGCCCGGTGGATCTGCACGCTCAGGCGTCCGTGCCTAGCCATGGTTTGGCTTCGGCCTGTGTATGCACTGGGCCTATGCCATGACAAAGCGTCATCCCGGGGGCATTCTAGGTGGGGTGGAGCGGGCGGCAGGGAGCTACTGAGAGTAGCTGCAGCAAATGCAGAACTCTGACAATGGAAATGGACTGCCAAACTTTACCTAGAATTTAAATCTCAGAAAGAGAAATTGCTGGCACTTGCCACTGAATTAAGCTCCCTCATCTGATGAAAAAATTCACAACCCACTCTCAATTGAGGCCCTCTGAAATTGACCCACGCACAAATTTTGACCCAAAGTTAAAAGACATCAACAACACCCCAACAAGCGTTCCAGTTCAGCCCTTGTAAATGTGCAAATGAAATGAAGTGCAGGCGGTGGAGGGAGGGAGGCAGACCACCACCAGCCTGAGTGGAGCAGCAGATGGGGTGTAAACCTTTCCTCCTGAATTGTTTTTTTGATCTAACACCCCTCCCCTAGAAAGCAGGTGTAAGCCCCGCAGGATGAAAAACAATCCTAACGAGTGCAGCTGACTCACTTGAGAAAACTTGGGGGTACTGAGGGACTCCCCTTCAACAACATGTGGGAGTGAAGAAGGGCTTGCTGCCAACCCCCTGGGAACTCACAGTTGCCACCCTGGGGCACAGACCCTGAGGCTCACTATGTCACTGAGAACCCACCTCTACCTCGATAGGGGCCGCGTAGGATTTTGGCCGGCTCTGCCTCTTATCAGTGAATGAGCACCAACGTTTCCGAAGGCTGACAGCCTCAGTCCCAGCACCCTGCCCGCTCCCCCAGCCCGCTTGCAGATGTTCCTGGCACCCAGACAGGCCACTGGCTGTTACCTCCTCTTGCTGTCCCGGCTGCCTAGGAAGTTCCGGCCCTCCTCTTCCTCCTCCGCCTCCACGGCCCTTTTCCGGCTCTCCTTGAGAGCACTCAAGACCGTCTCTTTTGCGCATGGGTCCAGGGCACTGTTGGGTGATGGAGAGAAAGCTGCGGGAGAAGCCAGCTGCTTCAACCTGTGGAGAGGAAGCCGCCGCCGTCATAAAGAGTGGGAGCGCTCCCCGGGAGCAGAGCTGTGCCCACCCACCTCAGTCCAATAAGATCGTGCTGGTGCCTGAGGTGGAGACAAGTAGCCTGTCCATGACAGCTTCAGGGCTCGCCTGTGACCTCACAAAGCACTTCTGTGGCAACAGGCTGAGGCTGGTTACGAAGTCATTCTGGGGCCATCCGCTGTGGAGGAGACGAACAGCACCAGGTGCTCAGTCCCTCGCACCAACCAGACCATCAGGACTGCGCCTGAGGAGGCAATGGGCCTCCATGGGGAAATGGCCAGCAAGTGAGATGGGCTGTCCCTTTTGCTGCTTGACAGAGGACACTATCCGGTGTGTCACTGCACACCCAGAGGGGTCTCCCACAGAAACTCATTCTCTGCAGCGAGCCTGTACACTTGAAAACGTTACAAGCTTTTCAGTGCCAGGTGAATGAATGCCACCCTTGGGGCTGTTGTACTGCCTTGCTGTATTTTGTTATGCTTAATATTTGTTGCTTTTAAACTAAATTTTAAACACTGCAAGAGTTAGTTTTATTCACCCTTCTGTATACCACCCTAGAACCTTTTGATAATTTTTAAAAAAAAACACACAGCTAAATTAAACCTCTGAAGGATTTGCCTGAAAGCATCTGGTCTGGGAGGGATTCGAGAAAGACTCACAGTGGGGAGCGGTAGATTCTGCTGTCCGGCGGAGCAATCTTCACCGTCACGGGGCTCTGGGGCAGGCTGGAGCTGTGAGCCGACAGCCTGGTCTTCCGCCGATAGCCGTCCCAGCAAATCGAGGGCAGGGTCCCCAGCGAGGTGTACTGGGCCTGTTGAATAGGGTAGCGCCGGCGAGGGGGCAGCATTAGATGAGCCAATGGAGCGGCGTGGTCCCTGGAGTGAGAGAGAACGCAGTCAGGCAAATGGAGCGGAGGGAGACGCGATGGGCACGCAGCAGGCCTTCCCTCCAAGAAGGAAAGGGAGTCCGCCCACACCGAACAGGCTAGCTCCCTTCCTAGCTGTTATGGGGGGCTTCTTATATAGCCTTTATCTACTTTGTGAAAAAGTCTGCCCGAACAAGCAGAGCCTGGAAGACACCACACCCCTTCAAAAACCGATGCCCCCCCAGAGTTGTGACGTCTCAGCCACAAACAGCAAGACCCACAACCCACCAGTTCATGCCATGGGCCCCTCCCCTGCCCCAGCAGAAGACTTGGCACTCAAAGTGGCCGCATTCAGGTGTGGAAACCCTGGGCTATTCACCTGGAAGATACGCATCCTGCCTTTCTTCACTCAGACTGCCTTCCATTTAATGGTTAAAATCTCCCCTCAGCCGTCAAGCTCACCTAACTTAACTAGTGCAACTATTCTTGTGAAGCTCAAGGGCATCAAATCAATGGTGCCCCACCTATCAAACGCCAAGTTGCCTTACACCCCTCTGATGGGTTCACAGGAGGAGAGAAGTGCCCCTATCACAGAAGAGTTGGATGATGCGGCTTCAAACTAAGAGGGTGCCTAAAAGGGCTCCTCCCCATCCCCATCCTAAGGAAAAGTCCCACCACAGCAGCTTCTCAGACAGGAGAGGGATACACTGGATAGTGATCCTCACTTCCTTGATGCAAGCCAGGCGTACCAAGCATCAAGGCCTCCTCAGGCTTCAGGAATGTTCCTCGTAAGGCAATTTTCTGCCATGCTTAGGACTGAAGGAGAAAAAGCCTGTCTGCACCACTGACACGGCCTGGCCCCTGCCATCTCTGGAATAAGCACAATGCGGAAAGTTTGATACAAGCTACTTCCACGTTATACAAGGGCCTGAAATGAGATCCATGAGAATCCGGGCCTCTCCTTTGGGAAGGCCGGTCTCCACAGAGGCCCTCTGCATGGTCAGGGAAGCAAGCAGGCCACGACGCAGCCACAAGAAGGCTGTCCAAAGTCCACCTTGTCTGGCATCCTGATGTTTCCCACAGCAGCCATCCAGGCGCCTCCAGGAGGCCCCCCAAGCAGGGGACAGAGGCAAGAACCCCCTTTCTGCCTGCCTGCTGCGTCTCAGCCTCAAGAGTATCCAGAGGCAGGCCACCTGGAAGATGGGAGGCTCCACTCAGCCAGTAACACATCTCTCCCTTCCCCCCCTTTATTAAAGCCATCCGAACCAGTGGCTGTTACCACAGCTCATAGCAAGGGCGTTGCACAGATTAACCCTGCCTTTTTGGAAGATGCACTCTCTGCCACCCATCAACGCGATCGGAGGCCTGGGGCTCTGGTCTTATACATTACATCCTCTTTATCTCTAGTCATCTCCTGTGCCCCCGTGTACTTTTGTAAAATGTCTATCCGGTTCCAGTTTTAGTCGTGTTTTTTCCTAAACAAGCCCCCTCCTCTCCCCAATACTTCAGCCTTTAAGAACACAGGACGCTGCCTTATACCTGGAGATTGTACTGGGGAGCTTTGGTGCACAAGGCAGGTGCCCGGCCCCGGAGCCATGGCCCTTCCTCACAGGAAAGGCACTGCCAGCAAGAGCCCCACACATCACAAGGGCTCCCGCCAAGACATCTTGCCTCCCTGCCTGACCTTGACAGCAGCTATGGAAACGGGAAGGAGAATTTCGGCCTCAAGAGTGCAGAACATGAAAGCTCCCGAGTGAGTCTGCTACCCTCCCCCGTTTTGAGCCAGGCCTTTTATTTAGACCCCACTGTTGTGGCTGAAACCTGAATCGCCAAGATAGCAAACCTTTCCAATATAAAGTAAAACCGAATCTCTCTCTTTCTCTCCGAGTCAGTTGCGTATCCCAAATGGGACATTCAGGAAACAGCCTGGCTAGTCTAGGCCTCATCAGGACTTTATCAACCCCTCCTTCAGCTAAAGCAGCCGGCCTGGATTAGCACCATCACAGCAGGGTGATGAAACGCCCCATGAAGTGAGCCGGGAGGGAAAGGGGGGCTTGGGCTGAACCTCTCCTTGTGGGAACTCCAGAGAGGAACCTGACAAGGGCTCTGGTGATGGGGGGGGCTTGGAAGTGTAACCGAGCACCCTGAGCCAACCCTAAACAAGATGCAATGAGAGCCAGGCAAAGGGAGGAGGCAGAGAGGAAGGCAGAGGGGCTGAAGGGCAGTAGAGCTCACTCTGCTAATGGAGACTAATTATGACTAACTGCAACAAGGGAAATGATGCAGAAGAGTCAGGGTGACCAGGAGGGGAGGGGAGGGACTGCTGCGGTGGACAGCAGAGAGGAGAAGAGGCTGTGGCCCACAGGCTTCCTTTGCCAGGCTACGCGGAGCCCTGATCCGGCCTCAGGCAGGTCCCAGTGGCCCGGTTCCATCCCCTCCTCTCGTGCAAGCAGACACAAAACCACACCCTCGCCCCAAAGTCACGCTGGAGTCATCACTGCCATCCTCTCACCCTAGAAGCTGCCTCACCCCAAAAAGCAAAACCACTCCATCTTGGGACACACACAAGCACACCCACCCAAGCAGGCAATTGGACTGGCGGAAAGGCCCAATGGCAGAGTGCCTGCTGCGCGTGCAGAAGGTCCCAGGATCAATTCTCCCAATGGCATCTCCAGGTAGGGCCACAAGAGACTCCCTGCCTGAAACTCCAGGGAGCAGCTGCCAGTCAGTGTAGCGGGCAAAACTCGGCTAGGTGGACCAGAGTCGACTCAGTATAAGCCAGCATCCCATGTATGTGTGGGGAGCACACCCTGCCCCATATGTGAGAGATGTTGGGGGGGGGAGAAAACAAAAGCAGCCTAGATGGAAGTTGGGCATCTTCCCTGACTCACCAGCCAGGTATTTTAGGTGGGGAGGGAGAGGACAGGTGACTGGCTGTTCGCGGGATGAAGGCAGCAAGGAGTCACCTAGGCAGCTTCGAGGCTCTTTGGTACTTTTGGCAACGGGGGAGGGGGGAAGAGGAGAGGGATAATCTACAGCAAGTTGCGTCCAACGCCGGATGGTCCCACTGACCAGGGCCACTGAAGTCAAGAGGCCCCCTGAGCTTAGGCTGCTTCGATTTACTCAGCTGGCATACAACCCAGCTGTCTGGTCTGCGCCTTCCCTTTCCCTCTGCATGAAGGGAGCATGTGCAGAGTGTCTTCTCACTCTATTTCGAGGGGGGGAGCGCCTAACACCCGCAGCAGGACTGAAACCCGGCGACTCTCGCTTTTACTACTAAGCTAACTGAGGGAAGGAAGAAGGGCAGGGAAGGAAGAAGGGGCCTCCGCCGCCCTGAGCACGTGCAGAGTGCAAAGGCCTGAAATGTACACGAGTGTGCGCGTGCGTGAGTGCGTCTCCTCCTTACCCGCAGATCCCTCGATGCTGCTGCTGCTGCTGCAGCCGCCTCCTTTCTGGCAGGGCCAGGCCGGGCGAGGCGGAGCAGCAGCTCATGGCGGCGGCGGGGCCCCCGTTGGCCACGGCAGGGGAGGCGCGGAGGGGCCGGGAGGGCTCCCGGAGGAGCAGCCACGGGGCCCCCTTCGAGTCCTTCCCGCCGCCGCCTCCCGCCGAGGAGGAAGAAGCCGCCCAGGCCCCTCCGGCCGCCGCCGCCGCCACGACCAGCGACAGCGCCGCCCCGGACAGGCCCAGCAGCAGCACCAGCAGCGACAGCGACGCCGCCGCCGCCGCCGCGGGGAAGGCCCAGGCCCGACCGCCTTCCGCCCAGCTTGGCCCCGCCTCGCCTCTCCGTCTCGCCCGCTCCCTCCGCCGGCGTGAGGGAGGCCACCAGCCCCAGCCCGGCCCCGACCCGGGCCCCGCGCCGCCCCGAGACATCGAGGCCCCGACGCCGGAGCCGCCACGGCCGACGCCGCCACTCGCGCTCCCCGTCCCTTTGCCCGGCATGCACCGCGCACGCACGCAAGCACGCGCACGCGCGCCCGAGGAGAGGGGGGCGTGGCCGCAGGCGCGTCCTCACGGGGACGGAATGGGGCCGGGGAGGGGGCGTGGCTGGGAGAGGCGGAGCGACGCCTCCTCGGCTGAGCGGGAGGAGGAGCGGAGAGGGAGATAGAAAGGCGGGAAGGCGCAGGGGCGGGGCGGGCGCGAGGGGGCGGGGCGCGAGGGGCGCGAGGGGGCGGGGCGCGAATCTCCCTCCGGCTTGCGGCGGGGAATTCAAAATGGCCCCTGGCGCCGCGGAGCCTAACGAAAAGTTTCCCCGGTGGTGACAGACACAAGCACCCCCGTGAAGGCTCATGAAACGCATACCTGAAGACACACGCGGGGCCTGGGCGACTGCGGGTAGACTGCCCCTGCGCGGGGAGGCTCTGTTCAGCCGCGCGCGCTTCCACGAGCCCCTCGGACAAGGAAGCGGGTGGGGCGATTTGGGGCGGGGTCTCCACTCTCTCCCAGCGGAGTGGCCCCGAAGCAGGCCGGCCGTCGAGGCGGGAGACAGATGTGGCTGGACTCCGAACCACCACCGCCCACCACTTGGCCACGGGCCGTCCTGGCTAGCGACAGCTGGAGGGCAGGCTGCCTCACGGCATTCAGGACAAATAATAAAACCTCTCGCCAACCCGGTGTCCTCCAGATGCTTGAGGACTACAACTCCCGTCAGCCCCAGAGCCATCATATGCGGCCCTGCTGGCTGGGGCTGACGGGAGTTGGAGTTGGAGGGCACCAGGCTGGCGAAGGCCGCTGCAAACAGCCCATAAGAACCAGCGGTAATAAAACCCCAAAGGGGGCAGGGCCTGGAGGCTGAAGCCAGAGGAGTCAACATCTGTCCTGCCCATCCTCCCTCAGGCAGGAGTAGCCAACATGATGCCCGCGAGGTGCGGCTGGACTCCAGCTACCATCACCCTTAAGGGGAGTTAGATGGCAAGGCCGAGGACGGGGGCTGTCCTGTTCACGATCTTTGCAAGCCACTTGAGGAATGCTGCCTTAATTCTGAGCCAGAGCCATTGGTCCACCTAGCTCAGTACAGTACTTGCACTAGCTGGCACCGGCTCTCCCTGTTCTGCCTGAAGATGCCACCAGGGACTGAACCTGGGACCTTTTGCATGCAAAGCAGAACATCTGCCAAAGGACTCTGGTTGTCTTTCTAGCTAAAGGGACAAGGGGAAATGAGGGCCTTGCTCCTAAACAATGCCCTACAAAAAGAGCACTTTTCATTTACTTAGGTGAGACACTCAGGCGAGACCCACACAAAAGGCTGAGGGGCACGTAGGGGCTTACAGCAGCAGTGCCCTCCGGCTCTGCAGAACAGAATCCCTGCAGCCTGCCAGGAGCTCTTCCAGATCTGGACCACGTTTGTCAGATGGGCCTCTCATAAGAAATTCAAGGCTGAGTTAGAATAAAAGATCCACTTAGTGAGCTTTCCACTGTGACTCAGCCCAACCAGCTATCTGTAAGCTGCTTCAAGCAACTCCATTGTGCACAAGAAAGCAGGGTATAAATGTTCAGAATAAGTAACAAAACTGTGCTGTGGACAGAAGCGCAAGAATGCATGTGGTCATGCAAAGTGCCCCAAGGGTTCAACAGGCGGCTTATCGGGGCTGCAGCTCAGCACCAGAGCATCTGCTTTGCATGCAGCAAGTCCCTGGTTTGTTGGTTGGTTATTTTATTTATATTCCACCCTTCCTCCCAGTAGGAGCCCAGGGTGGCAAACAAAAGCACTAAAAACACTTTAAAACATCATAAAAACTTACTTTAAATTTTTAAAAAACAAAACATATTTAAAAACATTTTAAAAAATAAAAAAGCTTGAAAAACATCTTAAAAAAGGTTTAAAAACATGCTTTTAAAAAAAGGTTTAAAAACATTAATAGCAGTTCCAGCAGAGAGACAGACTGGGATAACATCTGTTTAAAAGCAGTAGGCGCCAAAAAGATAACAGAAATGGCGCCTGCCTAATATTTGAGGGGAAGGAACGCCAATGGGATTCAGCCCCC
Source organism: Rhineura floridana (assembly GCF_030035675.1). NCBI lineage: Eukaryota > Metazoa > Chordata > Lepidosauria > Squamata > Rhineuridae > Rhineura > Rhineura floridana. The sequence continues at coordinate 480,426 of NC_084500.1, read as the reverse complement.
AATGACATCTCCACAAAGGGCTAGAAGATTTCCAGACTGAAACCCTGCAGAGCTGCTGCCAATCAGTGTGAGCAATACTGAGCAAGATGGACCAACGGTCTTGACGCTGTTTAAGGCAGCTGCTGGTGCCCCAGAGCAGCCTTGGGCAGCTCTGTACTGCCATCAAGCTATTCAAGCTCAGGAGGGGGTGTTCTGGCCCCTTCACCTTGACCAGTGTCCCTCTCTCCATTCGTGGCCTGGGGGCCATCATAAGGACCAACCTTCCATGGTGGCATGAAATGAGAAGCCAACTATGCATATTTTATTTCATTCTGCCCACTAAGACAGGAGACACGGCCAGCAAGCTGGCCTCTTAACAGGAAATGCCTCCGAAGGCCGTGCTCTAATCCAGCCTGGTGCCCTCCATGTTATCTGGAATGACAACTGTCATCTGTCCCAGGCGACAGTCATACTGGCTGGGGTGAGGAGAGTTGCAATTCAAAATATCTGGAGGAAGCCTGCTGGAGGTCAACCAACTCTGTTTTGGATGCTGGTCTGACTGTAGCGGAGGCCTCATCCCATCTCATACACAGCCAGCAGGAAACAGAGCAGGCAAAGCCAGTGCCCTGACCCCTGCACTTCCCCATTCCAACATACAGAGCCAACAGATGTGGGTTGAAATATTTATTTAAAAATGGAAATCACACATTCAACTTATTATACAAAGGAAAAAAACAGCTTGTATTTAATACAATAATTAAAAGTTTTGTTGGAAAAAGAGAGCTGGTGCCTGGATCGACCAGGAGGGCCCCCAGCCCGTGGTGAGCCATTTTAGTCACGCAGGGGAAGCTGCTCTAATGGAAGTCTGCTCCATCCCCACCCCTGCCCCAATTTACGAAAAGTTTAAAAAAAAAAGGAAGAGAGTGAGCACTTCACTGGTGAGGCAAAACGGTCTTTCTGCCACTCTTGGGATGTCACTCTGGCCTGCCCCTCTTCCATTTTGTCCCCAACACGCAGGGCCAGTCGCCTTAGAAACCTGAGGTAGTCTGGGGGCAGAAGGCTTGTTGTCCCAGAAGGGCTGAGCAGGGGCATTTCCGTGCCGGGGAAAGCCCTCCTCATGTGCTGTGGCAACAAGGCTGTTCCTGTTTCTTTGGAGGCAGGCAGGCTGGCGGATGAGCAGCCTCATTCAAGCTGGCGGTGGGAGGAGAGGGGCTGGCTGGTTCCCTCCAGGTGGCAGGGAGGCCTTGGGCATAACAGGCACAAATTCAGGAGGCTGATGGCCTAAGCCATGTTTTCTGGAGAAGAACTGGTGGGGCAGGAAAAACTTGCAAGGCAAACGAGAAACCCTGGCTCTTCCTTGGGGTGCCCCTAGTCCCCAAAGGCAGTGTGCCACAGGCAGGCTGGCCTGGGGTGACCTGAGGCTAAAGATAGGGGTCTGGACCGGGTCCATGGGCACTGTGGTGACCCAGTGCACAAGCCAGACTCACCAGCTTCCCTGCTGTTTCAAAGGCAGGGTGAAAGCTGCCCCCCCACTCTACCCAAAAGCTGATGCTGGGCCCAGCACACACACCCATGCCACCTCTCCATTATCAGAGCTCCCAAAGCCCCCAGATCCCTTGGCAGAACGTGGAACCATTGCAGAAGACATTTCAGGGCACCCTAGGTATCACCTCTGCTTGGAGTGTAGCCTGAAGCCCCCCCCCCCGGCAACTTCTTGGAAGAATCAGGCTGGCTTGTCTGCAAACATGAGGCACAGGACAGCCTCACCCGACGTAGCAGGGCGGAGGGGCACAGCTTCAGAGGGATTGCCCACCTGGAGCGAGGAGCAGGCACACACTGGATTGCCCCACTGGAAGGTTACATCTAGGCTGCGTGTGTTTATATTCACACATATGCTTGTGTGCTCTTGAGTCAGGAGAGAGCACAGGATTGCTCTCCAGATGGTCCCCTTGTTGTATGGCTAATGGCTCACAGTGATTACGAGGCGCCTGAGGCAGCAGGGGAGAGAAGCAAGGTCTACAAGAGGATCCAGACTGCCTTCGAGACAGTCAGCTGCTACGCCCTGCTGGCCATTCCTGGCTCTGATGGGCCAAGACAGGGCCCGAGGAGAGCAGGCAGACACTGTGCTCAGCTTCTGCTGTGCTAATAGAGTCCAAGCGGTAAAAGGGCAACTGGTCTGCTCTGTACACAGCAGGTGGAGTCCCTAACAGAGCCCAACAAGAGGCCAGCTGCATGCTCTTCTTGCCGGTGAGATTCTCAGCTGTTTATTGCTGGCTCAACACACAGCAGGCTGCTCTGAAGCAGCGGGGAAGGGCCTGCTTTGTTGGAGCAAGACGGGGGTGGGCAGCAGAGGCAGAGAAAAGGGGGGGCTCCCAGGCTGGGGAGGGTTTCCTGCCATCCACTGAACGGCCTTTGAGGAGATGGCTGCAGCTGCCAGGATGGGGCAGGCAAGGTCACACAACGGGGGCCCCATGCTGCTGCGGTGGTCTGGGTGCACAGAAGTCCATCTTCCTCCAGACCTACCCACACAGGGTGTGCATGCACACTGCCACCACCTCAGCAGGTCCTGCCACCATCTTGGCTCCCAGGACAAGAGATGCAGATGAAGAGAAGCCACGTGAGCAGAGAGGTCACCACGGGCTGTGGCTTGGGCAAAAACCAAGCCCAGCGGCTCAGAGTTGTGCAAATAAGGAAATGAACTCAGGAGGGTCAGGGGGGAAAGAGGTGGAATGGAACTCTTGCAGAGAGGCTGCAAAGCTGGAATAATGCACATGAGCGCAGAGTGGGTCCTGTAGCTTTGGTGGGGTGATGCTTATGGGATGCTGCTGCTGTTGCTACTATGCTGCTGGGGGGGGGCTCCCCTCCTCCCACCAGTCTTTGCTACCACCTTCTTGACCAGCAGGTCGCCCTGGCCCTGGCTGGCCTGAGGGAGGAACGTCTGCATGGTGAGCACAGGCTTTGCGGTATGTTCCAAACGAGTTTATCGTTTATGTTTGGAAGGAGTCACACCGACTGAAGGCGCCTCTTCTCTGGCTGTCTCTTCAGGGGGCCAGATCAGCACCTGGGCAGAGAGAGGGAAGCAGTCAACCACCCAATAGGGGACAGGCCTTTGAACAGGTTTAGTCCACCAGGCAAGTATTTGTGGAGGGGGAAGACGACAGCAACTGCCTTGCTTTGGGCAGGAATCCTCCAGCTGCAGCAAAAAAAAGCCTTCCTTTGAAGGCCGTGTTTAAATGAAAGCTGGGGGCCAGAAAGGAAGAATGTATTTCAGTTCTCCCTTGAAGTCTGACACTTGACGTCAGGTGATTGACAAATGGACAGCCCATCTGCCCAACGCGGCCTGCAGAGAATGGGCCAGCTTCCTCCCCCAGCTATAAAAGTTAAAAAGGCCCCCATCCTCCTGGGGGCCCCTGCAAATGTTAATTTGTCCCTTTTTATATTGTTGCTCCAGCAGGAGGCCAGCAAGTCCCTGGCCAAGCCAGCCGCTGACCCCACTTCTCTGTGGCCCCAAGTCCAGCATGTGAGCCGATGGGCCACCGGGCGGCTGACTCACCATCCTCCTCCCAGCCCTCGGCCACCCCGGCCAGTTCGTAGTGCTTCTTCCGGAGCTCCCCCAGGCGGTGGCGCTCCTTCTGCAACTGGCTCTCCAGCTCCAGGACTCGCACCTAGAACGGGGGGGGGGGGGAGGTCAGCTTCTGAAGCCCCTCCTCAGACTGCAACAAGGCCTCTCCCCTCTCCTCCGCCCAGCATTCTTCACTCGGAAGCCTTCCTCCGTCCCCAATACCTGGGAATCCATTTCTTGGCGCTTGATCTGCGTTAGTGTGATGGCAGAGAAGTCCATGGTGTCTGCAGGGGGAGATCACACAAGGTGATTCTTTTTAAAAGCATGGCATGCACTCCTCAGCCCTCCCTGAGAACTTCTGCCAGGTGGCTGGTAAGCACAGCTGTGCTGCCTGCCTGTGGGGCTCGAGCAAAATCGAGAGAAAGAGACAGAGCAACCAGACTCTGAATGAAGAACAGAGATCGCCACCACTATCACCACCACCCCAGCCTTGGAGAAACAGGTGATCAGGCAGGGGAAAAGGGTATCCCAAATATGTCCCAGAAACTTACCTTTCTCCTGAATTTGCGACTTCCCTGACTTGGTGGAGGCCACCACTCTGGCCGTTGCTTGGTTGACGCCCCGGGAGGCTGCCTGAAGCTTGCTGAGGTTTGCACTGCCTTTGTCTGCCTTCACCTGCCACGTCAAAGAGGAGAGTCAGACACTCCTTTGCAAGTGGAAGGAAAGAATCTCTACACGCCACCGGTGGACAAAGGACCAGGTCCACAGCAAACAGCGCACAATGTCCTCCCTTCAGAGAAGCTCCAGATCTTATGAAAAGGGAAGAGGAGATCACCTGCGAGAAAAGGCCCCCACCCCCACACAAATGGGATCCTGGAAGCACAGCTCAACTGCCAGCCACACCTGGGAGGGAGGGAAGGAGGGGCCACGTTGCTCCAAAATGCCCCATGAAAGGCACGCCTTCCCACCAAGTTTCCACTGGTTTCCCGTCTGCCTACAAGGACTGCAATTTTTAGAAGCACTTATGGAAGTGGGATCCCCAGACACTCAAGTGGCCTTTCCAGAAAAATATGCTATGGCTTTGAGTGAAGAGCACCCAAAGTGGGGAGCCTAGCAACTGACATGGGGGTTTCGAGTTGCATCTGTGCTTAAATGGGAGCAAGCCAAGGACCATTTCGGTGAGGAATCTGTGCCAGAACACAAACTGGTCCTACTGGCCCAGTCACCTTGCCTCCAACAATGGACAGAAAACACTGGATACAAATGGAGCAGGACGTTCCCAGCCAAACAGCCATCAACATTATGAGTGCCCAGAATGAAAGTTTATTTGTTCACTCACTCTTCGCCAGACTGTCTGTTTGTTATGTCCTCCCGGTGCCAAAGGAGGCACTTCAAAGAAGGCCCTACCTTTGAAGCAGCAACAAGCTGGGCTGTGCTTGCTGCAATTTCATGTGAGCAGACCATGAGCTCCTCAAATTTCCCCTTGCCTTGGACCACGAGGTCAGCAGCATCTCTGGGGAAAGATGGGCCAGGAAGGTTAGGTTTCCCCGCCCTACACTCCAGGGCTAGATAAGCTGTGCCCTCCCCAGCATGCAGTAACCCCAGGAATGGCTGCATTCCTGCCCCAGACACTTACACCATCACAGTTGCTCCCCAGCCTACAGCTTTGGCGGCAGAAATCAGCCCCTCTGTCCAGCGGGAGTTCCTGGCATAAAATTCCTTGGGGGATGCTGCTCCCTAAACAGAAAGGGTGAGAGATGTAAGCGTCACAAGCAGCAATGCCTCTTGCACTGGCCACCAGAAGTCCTGCACCCCCACAAGGCCAGGCAGGCCAGGGGTGTCCCAGCAAGATGTACTCAGCCTTCTAGCAGCCTCGGCCATCAGCCTCGGCCAGACACTGGAGGGCGCAGGAACAGAGGCAGCGTCCTCATAACCGGGCAAACTCTTGGTCCATCTAACTCAGTACTGTCCGCCTTTACTGGCCTTTTGAGAGGAGGGTGCTCAGGGATGCCCCTCCACAGTACACAATCCTGCTCCCCCGGCACTCGGCAGGCAGCAAAATCTGGCACTCCATGGCGAGTCACACAAGCTCTATTAGCCAGGTCCATGCGATTTTATCTGGGTTTTAGTTCTCTTTCTCCTATGCTGTCTCGTTTTTATAGAAAGTTGATGCATTTAGAACTTTATGTAAACCGCTTTGAGAGGCCGGGCCTGAGAAATACAGGGCAGACTTACAAATGAAGTAGCTTAATTTCCCTAGGAGTACGAACTATGCTCTGGGGGGAAGGGTGAATTCCTATGCTGCTTCACCTCCCACCTCACATTGGTAAGAATGAGAAAATGGAATCCCTGTGGGCTTCTCTCATCAGCCATTCCAGCAGCCTATTTACTTTCAACATAAAAAACCAACTATCTCCTCAGCCCGGGTATCTCTTGAAGATGAAAGAGAGGCCCTGAAAACAGCGGTAAGTCCTTCCTGCTAAGAGAGGCTCTAGGTAGAAAGCCATCCCTTTTTATCACTCACCCTCCACATCCCCTCAGCTAGCTTAAGGATTTGACTGCTACAGTCATGAGCGGCCCCAGCCTCTTCACCAGATCAGTCATTTTACAGAAGCCCGTTGGAATGAAAGGAGATCCCTGCCCACCTTTGAACAGTACTTCTACGGATAGGCTTACATTCTCTTTAAAGAACACCACAGAGTGAAAGAGTCATTGACTCATAGAGTTGGAAGGGTCCTATAAGGCCATCCAGTCCAACCCCCTGCTCAATGCAGGAATCCAACTGAAAGCATACCAGAGAGGCTGAGGCAGAGTAGTGGCTGATGAGAAGGCCATGCTGCCCACTGGCAAGTCTGGCGCTGACTCACCCTTCCGCTCTCGACAATCTCCCGCTGGAGGTCCTTGGAAGCCTCAACCAGGACCTGGATGGCCTGCATTAAGCCTGTGCAGGAGGCCAGAATCCTGCAAATTACAAAAGGGCACATGGGTATCTTGCTGAAGCTGATTGATCCCACTGTAACATTCCCAGAGGCCCTCCTCCTCCCCGTGTCCCTGGGCAGAGACCACCCGTCAGATGGAGGAACCATTGCAGTTGGGAATGAGAGCACACCTCTCTTCGCTGGCCCTAAGAGGAGGGAATGCTAACCCCTTTCCTTCTAGGGCAGCCTTTGCCAACCTGATGCCATCCAGCTGTTTGGCACTACAACTCCCCATGGCTGTGCTGGCTGGGGCTGATGGGAGTTGTAGTCCAAAAGAGCTGGAGGTTGGCGAAGGCTGTTCTAGAGCATACTCACCTGGAAAGGGTGTGTCTGTGTGCATGCCAAGGACAGGAGAGAGAGGCATAGTGTGCCGGGGTGACCAGGAAAACTTCCACCCTGACCAGTCCTCACTGACACGACTTATGTCTTTATTGCAAGAGTGCATTTTCGGTCTGTACACTGCCTTGTGATATTTTATATAAAAGTGCAGTTTATAAACATTTTAAATGAAGAAATAAAAAGGAGCCCCTTGGACTAAAACCTGAGCCCATCAGAAGCCAGCCCCACTCCTGTCCTTGGGAGAGAGGCCTCTCCGCTTGGGCAGAAGGCATGCAGCCTTCCACGCAGCCACCCCTCCTGACAGAGTTTCAGCAGGGCAAGGTGACAGGTGCAGCTGTCAATTATTGTAAGTGCATGTGTGGGAGGGGAGAGCATATAGGCCCCTCCCTCTCCCACCCCACACACTTGCTCTGGGAGCCTCCAGACTGTCAATATTTTGCAGGAGAGATTGATTTATTTAAACTGAAGTAAAGGACTCTTCTTGGTTTAACGCAAAAATCCACTGTAAAAAAACCACCACCACCACCACCACCAGACTTCTTGTGGTTTGGAATGTGACAAGGGAAATGCAGTGAACAGTGTAGGACAAGGACATGACTAGGTGGGAAGATGAGTAAACAGCCTGGCAAGCCAATCAGGATGAATGCAGGCAAACGCTCATTGTCCTATAACGTCCCCGCCAACCAATCAGGATGAATGCTCTACGCAGAGCAGACACAGCCCAACTGCCACAGGGGGTTGGGCCAAGCAAATGAGGATGAAGAGTACTGAATCAATGGGGCGTCTGGAGGAGCAGCTGATCCCAGGCTTCCATACCAACCTCTCATTGACCTCCAGTTTGACTCCAGTGTCCCCTGCCCGAGACTTGCTCAGCATCTCCTGTTTTGAGAGAGTGGAGAGAGAAGGTCAGAGCTGCAGCCAGAACAGCCAGTCGCCTCAGGAAGCAGAAAGGCAAGCCAGAGCAGCAGCTGTGGCTGAACTCTAATCCCCCAGCTGATTTTTTCTTGCTGAAGGAATCCCACAGGAGGAGAAGGAGGAGGCTCACCTCAATCCTGGCAGCTGCCGTCTCGATGGCTGCTGCCGTGGCCGCCATCTCCTTGTCCACCAGGTCTCCCAGTTCCTCCTGCTTGATGTCCAGGCCCTTGGGAAGCAGGTCCTGCAACAGAGCGGATGGTGAGCCACAGAGCGGCCGCCGCCTCCTCCTCCTCCTCTCTTGCATCTGCACAGCGCCACTTGAACCTCATCTACACAGGAAGAGGGCTCAGAGCTATGCTCGAAACCAGGTGTGGGGAACTGGATCTGACACACACGTCTGCCCCACAGGCCAAGCCTAGCAGGTGGGTGGTGCAGCCCACCTGTCAATCACCTAATGGCACAACGGCATCAGGTGACCCGCTTTTGCCTGCTCAAATGATCAGCTGATTGTTTCAGCATGCCGAGCACGGTGCACAGGGCTCTACCGGAGGGGCCGATCAGCTGTTCAAAGGTGGCTGCAGCCCCCCCTTTGGCCCAGATGCATCTTTACCTTAGGGTGGCCTGTCCTGGCCTAAACGGCCTCCCTGGACAAATGGGGAGGTCTGACAGGGCGGGTTAGGCTCATGGGCTGGAGGTCCCCCTCCCCTTCTCTATACACCTTGGTAGAGCCGGGGTCATCGGCTCGCTGAGCTGTTCCCTGGAGGAGCTCTGCTCCGCTCACCCCAACCAGGCAGCAACTCACCTCTGCAATGGCAGTGATTCTCCCCAGGCAGTTCCTGACGGCTGCGTTGTCAGCACTTTCCCAAGAGGCTTTGGCCTTCAGGGCCCCCAGGTAGTGCAAGGACTCACCACCGCAGTGCCTGCAGGCCTCCAACAGCACTGGGAACAGGCAAAAGGAAAGGCTCTGCTCAGGGGCACGGCCTGGAAGCCCTTGCTCCTTGGCTACCCTTTCCTGAAAGGGATACTCACCGTCGGCAGGCTCCATGGGGGCCATGTGTGATGTGGCGCTCGCCTGCAAGACGGTGTCCCCAATCAGGTGGCCAAAGAGAGTCACACATGACAACACGCTGCTCACATCTAGAAGGAAACGAGAGAGTGGTGCATGAAACCAAAGAGGGGTGTGTGGAGCCCATGCTGTCATCATCCCAGCCTCACTGAGATCTCCAGCACTGGAAGAGAGAAGTGCCGCTGAATCAGTCAACTCTAATCTCCTCGACACAGAGCGGGAAGCGGAATGCTGCTGACAAGGAGGGGCAACTATTCCTGTGGGGCCACGGCCCCAGGGTGCTCAGCCTCTCACCTGACTGGTCAGAAAGGTATTGGCTGCCCGCCTCCTGCAGCCGCTGCACGCACTCGGAAGCCGCAAGGGTCCTGGACAGAAGGTAATCTGCACAGCACACAAAACAAAGGAAGCATGGAGTAAACACTCCCAAGGACTGCAACTGGCCAATACGTACAGCCCAGAATGTTACGGCCTTCTTACTGCAGGGACTAACTAGGCTCCATGGCCTGGCCTTCCCCTTTGCTGTCTTTTTAAAATCAATTCTAGTTTGTAACCTGCCTTTAAAATATTTAAGGGCAGGGGGGAGAGACTTTTTTTCAAAATAAAGGATAAAGAACAGATAAATGAATAAAAAATAAAGAAAGGAGACTGCCTGGCTAGGGAGTGCAGAGTAGGGAGAGCAATCAGCAGTCTTTATCCCCCTGGCAACTGAAGCCATCGCTTCTCCAGCTTCCGCAAGAACTGCTCAGTTTCCAAGTAGCTGTGCCAGTCTAAGACTCCCTCTGGAAGCGTGAGGGTGAGAAAAAGCACACATTGGCTCCATGGGTCTCTGACCACTGGAATCTCTGCGGAAGGAGGGGGGCGAGGAGCCGCATGCCTGCTTGCTGACCTGCCGAGCTTGTGCAGCTGCTGTGAGTGGGGTCCTCGAGTCGGTTCAGGGCATCCTGCACCATCTGCTCAGCCTCCCTCACGGCACACTGAAGCAGGGCAAACTGCTTGTCCAGGTGCTGCTGCCGGAGGGACTGCGTGCTCCTCTCCTAAGGGCAGAAGAAGAGAGACCAGGCCTCCGCTCTTGGCCTACTAGAAGTGCCAGACTGGCTGTTCTTCATTCACCTCATCCTGTCCCAAGCCTAGGCAGCCCGTGCTGGGAAACGGAGCGCTGGACACTCGCTGCAAATGTACATTCAGGCCCAGGGTGCGTGAGGCAATCTAGACCTGGGCTGCCTCTGTGCACTACCCGAGGCAGGCAGGATCACGCAACGCAGCTTGGAAGACCTGCCTAGGCGGGCAGAGGTGGCTTCACAGTGCCAAGCACAAAACAGTGTTTGCAGAAAGACACTGGAGGAAGATGCACCAGCTTAAAAAGATGAGGAGCCTTCTTTGAGAAGGCCTGGCAAGAGAGACGTTGGCAAACAGAGACCAAGCCATGCCCACTGAGGGCTCCGCCACCTGAAGAAAGGGACCAGAACGTGCACTCAGTCAGGAACCAACGTCCCTCTCTCGGCATCCAGACACACGACTTGCCCAACTCTCCCCCTCTGAGGGATATGAATTCAGCACACCAGAAGTATGTGCTGTAACAGTCTCCTGTCAAATGCTCTCTTGGCTCAGGCACTGGCATCCATCTTAGAATGCTGGTAAAAGCGGAGGCTGCTGCCCACCTTGGCACCAGACGCATCTCCGCTAAAGGAGCATCAACTGCCCTCGGGAACGAGCCATGATCTTCGGTGACAGACAGGGGTCACACCTCGGAGGCAGCCAAAACAAAGGCTTTAATCCACCTAGCTATGGTGATATTGGATGCCCTCCAGGTGGATTTTTAGGGCAGGAGGATGCAAGGCATAAACTACAGTTTGAACGGCCTAGTCTGGATAACCTGCCATTGGCAAGGACTGCCCACTTGGCACCCAAGTGCTTAGCTGAAGCAACCCTGCGCCCGGATGAAGAACTGGCCCCTGGGAAAGCAGATTCCTTATTGGGGAGGAGAACCAGGGGCCAGTGGTGGCATTCTGGTGTTCCATTCTGGAGATCCATGGCATCCATGGCATCCTTGGCCAACAGAGGGCCACCACTATCACTAAAGCCCTCTGCTCCAATGCCTCCAAGAACCCCCACAGGGACTAGAGTTGCCTGCTTCTCTCCCCTCTCCCCCAGTCTGCACACGTGCATTCCATCCTCTCTGCAGGGCAAAATACAGGTGCCCCTCAAGTCCCAGGACTCAGCAGGACAGAAAGATCACCTGAGAGGGTGGAGAGGGTGCAGAGGCTCAGCCAGGCATCCTCCTAACATGACCCAAGTGGAGAGGAAACAGACCAGGACAAGGTGCCATCTCCACCTGTCTTCTAGGCCTAGCAAGAACCTAAAGTCCACCTGAACAAGGGACTTGGGGTGGCCCTGCACTGACTCCCACCCTCTCTGTCCATGCAAGAAGTGTGTCGTGCCACTTCCTGGAAAGCCCCTGGCTAAGAGCAGGGCCGCTCTCTGGGCTCTCTCTCTCTCACACACACACAAGCCAGGCTTACCCTTTCCCCCAGGCGTCTCTGCAGCTCCTCCACCACTTTGCTGCTGTCCTCCTTCCCTCTCTCCAGGGTGGTCTTCAGCTGCTGCATTTCGGCCTGCAAAGCGGCCACCCGCTGGTCACGCTGGGCCACTGTCTCTGTGAGGGTGCTTGTCTCCAGCTGCAGGCTGGCCAACTGACTGTGGGCCTCTGCTTCAGACTAGGCAACAGGTGGGGGGGGGAGAGAGGGAGAACAACAACTTCAATTCTGCAGGAACCAACCCCTGCCCCCAAGCCAGGGGCTGATCAGTCCTGCCTTCTACCAGCAACTGGCCACCCCGTCTCCTCTTTCCCACCCAAAATTGCTTGTTGCTGCCATTTCTGCTGCTTGTGATGCTTGCCATCACAGCAACCAGTCTCTCTATGTGCCCACGCACATCACAGCAGAGTGAGGAGAGGTCCCTGAGGAGACGTGTCACGCGCAGGCCCCAGGGCCAGGCTGTGCTCTCTAGGTAAACTGTCCAGGGACTCTGAGGAGGAGGCAAGGCAGAGGAGTCTCACCCGTGCACTGGACTCAACCGTGCTTTGGAGGGCCTGAAGTTCCTCTTTGCTGGCAACGAGCTCCCTCCGCAAGGCCTCCAAGACTTCCACCTGCTCCTGAGTCTGCAGGGAGACTAAAGAACATCAGCACCCTTTCCCCTCGTTCCCCCACCCCAGCCTTTCTCCAACTGACATCCGGCATCCCCCCTTCCTTCTACTTAAAACAACACCACTCCTGAAAGGTCCCCTTCTGCCCACCCCCTGGGCCTCCTCACCTTCCACTGAGCCTGCTCGCCCAGCCGCTGGAAGGAGTCTTCCAGCTCTTTCCTGTCCCGTTCTGCATCACTCTGGACTTGTCTTGCCACCGTCACCTGCTTGGTGACCTCAGCATGCTAAGGACCGAGGAGATGGAAGGCAAAAGAATGAGAAGGACATCCAGCCACTTGGCCTCATGGGTAACAGTTGCCCTCCTCCCATCTTCAGGGGCATTACGACCTTTCCTTGCCCCCCAAAAGGCTTACGCAGCAGAACCATGCTCTAGCAACTCCTCCCTGACTCGCTGTGCAGAAGACCCTTGCCAAAAAGCCAAACCTGGCCACTCAGTCACTGACTGGCACTTGGGCAATTCTGCAGATTCCTTTCTGATCTCAGGCAAAACAATTAACTTTTGCTCTGTGCAACGCAAAAACATACCAAAGCTCTCCCTCCCCTCCCTCTGGCTATTGGTTTTCTGGACCACGTTGAAGAGAAATGCCCAGAACTGTAAACAGCAATCTAAGCAAATGCATAGAACATTTGTGGTGTATTTCTTAGGCCAGAATGGTCCACAGCTGACCCAGGAAGGGTGTGGAAATCCTTGTAGGAACAAGCCAGTGATTCACAACTACTGAATCTTAACTGCCTCAACAGACCCTCCCTTGGGGTGCTTCTGTGGATGTAACCCTGTCCTGTTGCATGGAACTCAACAATATGACCCCCAGAACTCCCCAGCGCTGAGAAGCAGAGGAGGAGGAACAACACAGGGTTACCTTGCGCAGGAGGTCTGCATGGTTCTGCACCAGCTCACTGTGCTTTTCCTTTAGCTTTGTGTATCGCTGCTCTGTTGCTTGTGCTTTCCCTGTAACGGACACAGACAAGGCATGGGCTGTGACTCAAGAGGAACAGGCCATGCTGCCGGGGGTACCGTTTTAAAATGGGGATGGCCCGGCCCAGCCCCTTGCCACTGTGCAGGCCCAGCTCCAGCCAAAGAACGGAGGAGGGCAGGAATGTTGCTCCTCTCTGTCTTCATAGCAACTCCCTGCATCAAAGGAGTTACGCCCGAGGGACTGACAATGCTTCCCCCTCCCTGCATTCCACAGCAAGGGCTACTTCATGACACCACCTGTATGCCACGTTCTCAGAGCAGGACAGGGGCAGAGAGGGGAGGCCTGCATCTCTTCTGTGGGAGGTTCACTAAAGCATCTCTCAAAAGGGATGCATGTCTTGCTTTCGGAGTTAAGCTTTGTGGTTGGGGTGAATTAGCTGTGCATTTTCTGTGCAGGAGGGGGCCAGTTTGCTTATGTTATAAGCCCACTTGGTTTTAATGTACATGTTTCAAACTGTTACAGCCAGAACCTGGAGCCAAAATGCGTAACCATAAATTTGCTGACACATTCTCTGCCGCTGCCATGTGGTGCGATAACTGTTGCATACTTCCATCGTTTGTGCTTATACGTTTTTATCCACCTTGACCCTGCAGGGCCTGCCTCAACAGGAGAGGCTGCTGGCGCTGTCCAGCGCCCTCCTCCTCCTCCGCTCCTCACTCACTCTCTATCTCCGTCAGGCTGCGCTGGGCTTTCTCCGTGTCCTCGTGCCGCTTCTTCAGCTCGTCCAGTTCTGTGCGCAGAAAGTCGCTCTCGTCCAGGGCCTGCTGCTTCAGGTGCTGCTGCTCCGCCAGTTCTGCCTCCAGCTCACTGACGCGCCCCTTCAGCTGCATCATGAGGCGATGGCTCTGCAGGCCCCACAAATGGAAAGGGGAAGGGGGACTTAAAGCACACCCTAGCAAGACTGATGGGGAGTGAGGACTGGCTGTGGAGGCCAAGCACAGCAGGACACAAAGCAACACACACAATTAAATAAGGGCATCACATTCAGACTGAAGGGGCATCCATGGGTTTGGAACACTACGGTGGGCTGGTACATAATGCCTTCCCACAATTGTGCTCAGGTGAGGTGCAGGCAGGGCGTGTGCATTCACAGCGAGAGGGGGGGAAAGTTAAATGGCTACAGCCCCACCCCCAACACATTGCCTGACTGGCCTTGGGCGGCTGCCATCGCAGCACAGAGGTCTGGGCAGTCCTGGCCCTCCGTTGCCCCTGCCCTAAAGAAGCACTTGCTGGTGATGGGTGGACACTCCATGTGGTAGCCTCGCCCAACCTGGTGCCCTCCAGGTGTTCTGGGCGGCAACTCCCAGCAGCCTCTGCCACCACGGCCACATTATGCCAGGAATGATGGGGGCTGCTGTCCAAAACAGCCGGAGGGCACCACGGTGGGGGAGGCCACACGGTGATCTTTGGCAGACACATCTGTCCATGATCAAAGTGTCCTGGGGTAACCCAAAGAGGGTGGGAGGGCAAGGCAGGTGATGAAATGGGGGGGGGGATTTGGGCCTTGCCTTGGCAGCTGTTAGGACTGCAGAAAGGGATGTGGCTGCTCCAGTTTTAACTGATGCAGCAGTTTGGATTCATGAGACGCTTTACAACATCTACCTTCGTACTGAAGCAGGGGGGGCTGTGTGTGCGTCCTGTTTCCCCCTGCAAGCCTCCCTCCCTGTGAGCAGAGCACAGCCCCAGGCGCAGGTGCCAGCCTGAAGCCCCCTCCCTGCATCACCGTCAGCGATGGGGGCTTCGCATTCACCTCAGCCTTGAAGTTCTTCAGCTCCTCCTTGAGGGTGCTAATCTCCCTGTGCAGCTGCTCAATTAGCCGGTCCCTGGAGGAGGAGGAGGAGACGGTTTGTGTCATCTGGGTGTGGCATTCAGCTCTCATGTGTCCAGTCTGACAGGAGGGCAACTAGCATGGGGAAAGGCCCCCTCCCTTGGCACCGTGCGGGCAGACCAAAATCCAGAAGAGAATGGCTCACTCCATGACCCACGGACCACCCAGACTGAAAAACTGAGCCATGAACGGTTCCTGAGGAAGAGCAGCCCAGCCGGAGGAGCACAAGAGGCCCAACAACTCCTGAGGGTAGCCAAGGGTGCCAATGGGCTTCCAAGAAGGGCTCTGCTGCACCTCAGCTTGGGGCTGGGGCCGGGGGAAGAGCACAAAACAACTTGGGGGCAGGTCCCCTGCCTCCTGCTGTAGCTGGCCCCAGGCAGCCGATGGAGGAAGAGCCACTCCGGTGCCCCTGCTGCTGCTGCTGAGGCCTTCCAAGTGCCAGTGGCAGCCAGCCCCAGGACGAGCCTTCCTTCCTGGGAGCAGCCAAAGAAGCTGCAGCCCCTTCCTCCCACCTACAAGCTGGAAAGCCCAGCCCCAAAGGTTGGGACAGCTCCAGCTGTTATTGGGAAAGGGCAGACAAGGCACGTTGGGCTGCCAGTGTGCCATTTCTCATAGGAGAGCCTGTGCACGGTCGGTCCTGGGGATAAAGATTAGAAAGAAACAAAAGCCAAATTCTGAGTGAAAGAAAAGAAAAAGCAAGCCTGGTGACAAAACACGTTTGCATGTCTTGCTTGCACTGGACGAAGAGGAAGGAGAAGGAGCTCATCAGTGAAGTCCTGCTCACATCACAGACTGCCTCCCCCCACCCCCGCTTCACGCTGGAGCCGGGGGGGGGGTGTCTCCAGGCCCTCCACATTGTTACGGCAGAGATTGGAAGGGACGGCTATGCTAGGCCCCACTTTCTGCATTTGCACAACTCACACACAGTGCCCTGGATGCAGTTAAAGAAAGATGTGTTAAGGGCCAAAGCTCAGTGGTTGAGTCCCTGCATGCAGAAGGTCCCAGGTTCAATCCCCGATAGCATCTCCGGCAGGACTGGGAAAGAACCCTGACCCTGAAACCTAGAGAGCCACTGCTGCCAGTCAGTGTAGACAATACTGAGCTAGATGGGCCAGCAGTCTGACTCAGCAGAAGGCAGCTTCCCATGTTCCCTGAAATGAGAAGGGAAGCGCAGTTTGCTCCTGAAGGAAGGAAGGAAGGAAGGAGGAAGGAGGAAGGAGGAAGGAAGGGAGGAAGGGAGGAAGGAGGAAGGAAGGGAGGAAGGGAGGAAGGAGGAAGGAAGGAAGGAAGGAAGGAAGGAAGGAAGGAAGGAAAGGAAGGGGCGTTAAAGAGAAGGCTCATCGCTCACTTGTCATCCTTGGTCATCCCATTCTGGCTGTTAAAGTTGAATGGATCGTTGCTGAACGAACTGCCAAAAAGGTCATCAAACTTATTGTCAAATAGACTCTGGAAGAAGAAGAAAAGACAGAGGCTGTCAGCTCCATGCCAGGCTAAACATGCCTAGCGCATGCCCACCCACCCACAAACAGAGATGTCACTCAAAGCAAGGGGTGGGTGGGCAGAGGACAGCCTCATCTCATTAATTAATTGATTGATTGATTGATATCCCACCCTTCCTCCCAGCAGGAGCCCAGAGCAGCAAACAAAAGCACTAAAAACACTTTAAAACATCATAAAAACATTTAAAATATATTAAAACAAAACATCTTTAAAACATTTTTTAAAAAGCTTTAAAAACATATTTAAAAAATAAAAAGTTTAAAAGCATATTAAAAAGCAATTCCAACACAGACGCAGACTGGGATAAGGCTTGTTGAAAGAGGAAGGTCTTCAGCAGGAGTAGAAAAGATAACAGAGATGGCGACTGTCTAATATTTAAGGGGAAGGAATTCCACAGGGTAGGTGCCGCCACACTGAAGGTCTGCTTCCTATGTTGTGTGGAACGGACATCCCGACAAGATGCTATCTGCAGGAGGCCCTCACCTGCAGAGAGCAGTGATCGACTGGTTATATAAGGGATAAGATGGTCTTTCAGGTACCCTGGTCCCAGCTGAATAGGGCGTTGCACACCAAAACTAGAACCGTGAACTTGGCCCGGTAGCTAATAGGTAGCCAATGCAATTCTTTCAGCAGCGCGGTGACATGTTGGTGATACCCTGCCCCAGTGAGCAGTCTCGCCGCCACATTTTGCACCAGCTGCAGCTTCCAGACCAACCTCCAGGGCAGCCCCACATCTCAGGTCCCTGGGTGTGTGTGTGGGGGTCCTATCCTTGGAGAGAAGAGAAAGGCAGAGAAGGTTCCCTCCAGGTCCCGTGTCGATGTTGGGCATCTGAGTGGGCACCAGCTGAGCAGCTGCACACAGGCTCTGCAATGACGTTTTGTTTCTGGATGCTTACTCCAGTTCCAAAGTGAGACCACAGCCTGCACTGCAAGCAGGGGAAACCAGCCCTGCCCACATCTGAACAAGGAGCGAAGGCTCTTCCCCTGCCCATCAACAGCTGAGAGAGCACCTGAAAACTCTGGCCTGATCTAGAAGACGAGAGCCTTCTGCAGCAGATGAGCGGCCCACTCTTCTTTCTGGGATACGCTCAGTCAGAGCCTTCCCTGCAGTCGCTTTTGGTGTTGTATTACCGTATGCCATGAAAACATGAGAGAGGTTGAGGCGAACATGCTAATCCCAATCTGGTGCGGGATGACTGGCCAGGAGGAGTGAGGAGGCATGGAGTGCCCTTAAGGAGAGAGCAGAGATCCTGGGTGAGCTTGGCCTACAGCTGCTCAAGAGCAGGCAGACATTCCTTCCGAATGCACCCCAGCAGAATACAAGCTCCCCACTACGATGTTACTAGGAAGGTCCGACTGTGTCAGGCAGATGCTCTGTGTGGACAACAGAGGCATTCTGGGACAGGGACACGCCAGGGGCACCTGGTGGCTCCATGTCAGTGAAGCAGTGGAATCCACGCTGTGTTTCAGTCTGAATTTTCAAAGTCCACGGCACTGCAGCCGCCACTGGGACACACACAGTTCAGGAGGAAGGGAGGCTACATTTGCTTCTCCAAAGGAGGAGTCAAACCTCCTATTAATTTCTCTCAGGGCCAGGAGATGTCATCAGGAGGACAGCAGCCAGGTTTTCCCTGGATTGTTCTATGTCAAGGTGCAGGATGCTTATTTGAATGCAACACATCCCCTTCGCATTTTCAACATGCCATGGCGAAGACTCAACTGACCCCTTCAACTTGACATTCTTTTACATGCAGGGATTTTTTCTGGGGACAGGGAGTTGCACAGACACACAGTTCCTTCACCACTTCCAACCTGAAGTGGGACAGTCCAGGAGACAACACAGCATCCGTTTCTGCTGATGGCACAAGCAGGCTACCCACCAGAACGGAACCAGAGTGGTGAAGAGTCTGCAAAGCTAAAACGGCACTTCACAGAAATTCAGCCTGTGGCACAGCGGCAGTCAACATTCTCTGAAGAAAGAGCGTGGTCACCCTTCCCTCCTCTCTGCACAGGTTCCCAGTCTGTGCCATGGAATTCTGCCCCTCAACTCACCTGCTGTGAAGATGTTTCCATCTCTACGAGGTCCGTGATGGGCTCGCTGTCAGGGGAAGAGGCTTCCACTGGGATGACAACCACAGGGCTGATGTGCTCAGAAAGTGCTGAGGCCCGCAGGAAATTGGGGGGATTCTGGTGGAAGGGAAGAGGGGTGTGGTTGGGAAACTTAAGAATTGTGGCATTGAGCAGGTGCATTATATAGCATGGGCCAATCCTGCACCTGCCCAAGATCCCTGCATGCCTTCCATCTTGATGGTGAAAAGGCAGTTCCGGCAATCAGTGCTGCAGCAGCCCTCCTAGGGCCCCTGTGTGGGGGTGGCATTCACTGGGTCTCACCTCAGGCAGCTGTGGGATCTGAATAAGCCGCTTGAAATACTGAAGGTTGCTGGAGCGATAGAACAGATCCTTCAGCCTGCAAAGAGTAAGAGCAAAGACAATCAAAGTGCAGTCACATCCTGAGCTGTCCTCTGGCCAGTCCAAGGGAAATCTGCCAGCCTGAGGAGGGAAGCAAATCGAAGGGATGGTCCAAAATCAGGCTAATGGTTTCAGGTCAGAGAAGAGGACCCTGCTTGCAATAACACAGAATTGCTTGTGTAAAGCAGGTAAGATAACAAGAGATGCTGATCCACCTGCCGCCCCTCACTGCGGATTCCAGAAAAGTGAGACAGCCCAACTCATTCAGCAGTACTGGGCCCCAATCCTGCCCCTCTGACATCACAAGAAGTGGGGCTCCTCTTGCCAACTCTTGCCATCGAGGTGAAGTTAAATGAGTTTTTAGTATAAATTGTTTAGAAACAAGGCAGGTGTGAGTGGAGGAAATAAGATGAGGTTTTTATAATTGGGCCTCGTGCAGGGAAAGGGGATAGAAAATTTATCTCTCTCATCAACCCCTAGGACTTGGTCATGCAATGAAACTGACTAGCAGAAGGTGGCTGATTCATAGGGTTGCCGTAAGCTGTAATCGACTTGAAGGCACTTAACACACACACATATTTGTTTTAAGAGTTTTACTGATTTCATATACTTTTTTAAAAAAATAATGATGGTTTTATGTATACTTGTTTTTTAATTTGTGAATTTTAGCTGCGTTTCACCTACAATTTTATTTTTACACTGCTTGGAGAACTCTTTGATCAAGAGGTTTATAAATCTTGTAAATAAATAAATGTACAGTACTGACTTATTACAACTCCCAGCCATGGATGGAGTCATTCACATACTTACTTCCTGAATTGCTCCAGGAACCGGTCCCTGTGGCCTTGGAGTGTGTCAGCTGGGAGACCTGGAGAAGAGATGCCAAGAGAGGGGGTGGGCAGGAGCATACCTGGCTGCCCCACACAATGCCCAGGGGAAGGGGGTTGCAGCGGTGGTGGTGAACAGGAGGCAGTACAAGAGGAGAGGGAAGAAGGGGGAGAGACAGAGATGTGCACACCAGCAAAAGAGCCACACCTGCCCCCCTCAGGCCCTCTGCTTCTGCCGGGTGGGGCAAAGCCACAATAGACCTCCATAAGCCACAAGGGACCAGAAGTGCTTAGCAACATCCTTTGCCTTGAAAGTCCTCGATTTCCAAACCTGAGGTGTGGACGCTGCTTTAATGTACAAAGAGGAGGGAAGGGTACTCTGCATATGCTCAGAAGTACTGTGGTGTTCTTTACAGTGCACATTCCACGGCACTGGAACATCAACAGTGGTCAAGATCTCAAATAAATGCCCTTATGCAAGCCCCCCCTCCCCCGAACCTGCCCCAGTTCCAACATGGGGATAATTATGCTGGCCTAACTTACAGTGAAATTCTAAGAATTACCAAGATTGGTGCAAAGCACTCTCAGCACTTAGGAAAAGGTAAAGAGCATAAACTATTTGTAATGTGGAACAGAACCTGGAGGTCTACAGCCCTTCTGCCAGGGAGCAAAGTGGGCGGATGTCCCACCCCAACTATTACTGTTGCAGCCCTGGACTCCCTCTGGGAGGAAGGGTGAGATACAAAATTCAACAACAACAACAGGAGCAGGAGCAGGGTCGATAATAGCAGCAAAGGAATTCAAGGCCCAAAGAGGACAGACAGATTTGTACTTACAGGAGTGGAGCTTGAAGAGAAGTTTCACTGTATAGTCATAGAGGTGGCTGCAGTCTAGAATGACCTGGATCAGCGGGGCCAGGCGGCACTGCCCAGGAGCCGTGACAGACACAGAACGAGACATGTCCAAGGAACTGAACACTGAGAGGGAAACCAAAAAGGGAAATACGGGCACCTTCAGCTATCCTCACATTGACTGGGGAAAGTGCATATTCCAGTCACAACTAAGAGGAACAATGTCTAGATCCCCCTTAATGACTGTGCCTTAGAAGAGCTGGTCACGGAACCCAAAATAAGGGAGAGGCCCTGGAATTAAAGGGGCACCCAGTGGCCACCGTACTATCAAATGCAATATCTACGGAAGTGGGCAATTGCCAAGGGAGCCCAAAAAAGTCACTTTGGATTTCCAAAAAGGAAACCTCCCAAAAATGAGGGTATTGGTAAAAAGAAAGGGACAGTCAAGAAGACCAAATCTCTCCAGAATGCTTTGGGGAGATTCAAAGCCACAACAATATAAGCTTGGCACATAGACAACAAGGGATGGGGAAAAAAAAGGGATTTAAGAAACGTACCGCTAAAAACATTTAAGATTTTTAAATTGTTGAAAAACATTATTTAAATACATCAAGAGGAGGAAATCAGCTAGTGAGGCAGTTGGATATTCGGGTGACAACAGAGTAAAAGATGTGCTCAAGGAGGACAAGGTGACTGCACAGAAGCAGAATGGATTCTTTGCACCATGAAGGATGTACAGGAGATGCCAATGCTTGAAATGACTTTTTCAGGAAGAGACTCTGAGGAACTGAGGCAAGTAGTCATAACAAAAGATTACGTTCTAGGCGTTACAAATTAAAAATCAACAAATCAGCACGTCCTTAAAGAACACATGTGAAATTGCTGGTCTGTAACTTGTTTCTAAGAACACTGGGAGGCCTGGAGAAGAGCCACTCTGTCACCAGTTTCTAAAAAGCTACCATCATGGCCAAGAAGTGGTACTGGGCCCCCAGCAGTCCGAGAGTCAACCAAAAGCAAGAACGTGCTGCAGTGGGAACTGCAGGATGAATTCCATTCCTGCTTGAGTCGCTCAGGCCACAGCCCCAAACCAGAAGGTGCTGTCGAAGCCCCTCTTGCCCCAGAAGCAGAAGCTCTGGCAGCCGGAGAGCACAATATCACCACACCCAAGTTCCAGGGTGCCAAGGGGCCGACGAGAGCACCCCCAAGGCTGAGCAGGCATTCTGCCAAACAGAGGAGGAAGGGAACCAGCTCACCTGTGATGATGCAAGACCCCAGCAAGGGCAGCAGAGGAGACAGAGGGCTGTCAGGAGCAGCAGGGGAGGGGCATTTTTTCAAGCCGCCCATCATCCCTGCCTACTGGCCACGCTGGCTACTAGGGCTGATGGGAGCTGGGAGTCCAACAACATCTGCAGGCCACAGATGTTTTCCCATCCCCAATGTACATCCTCTCCACCCGCACCCAGAATGCCTCACTGACAATTGATTCTTCTCTGAGAATCAGAGCAAAGGAGAACTCTGGGATACCCTCTTACGACTTCTCTGGAGGGGACAGAGGGAGATGTGTCTGCTGTCCATAAAGAGTGGTGCAAACAGCCAAAAAGGGACCCACATCTTCCAGAGTCATGCCTGGCAGAGGTATCTAATGCACTTGGTCTCTGTGAAACTTTACCTGTCTGAAAGAGGTTCAGTTCACACTCCAGGTAATCAAACATCTCCACAGTGAGTTGGAAACTGAGTGAGAAAGACACACAGAGAGAGAGCCTGAACGGAGGATGCTGCAACATAGGCAGCAGGACCATCCACTAAGCTTTGTGGAGACCCAGCGGACAGGTAAGCAGCACTCCTCACAACAGAGTCCTGCATCTCTGGCAAAGGGAGAGCTGCAGGTGAACCAACAGAGCCTCAACCTGCTTGAACTCTTCCTGCAGGCCTACAAGGCAAATCACCTGCACCACTCATATCCCTGCTCCGTGCCCCCTTCTCCTGCTCCACAGGCAAGGCATGGCCAGGCAGGCCACCCTCTTGTCTACAGTCACTGCCCCAATCCTCCTCCGTAGGGAGGAACAGCAGCTGCCCCAGGCCCTCCACCACCACGACTGCCAGACACACACACACACACCCTGCGGCACTTACAAGTTATTCACGTCATTCTCTCCCGTCTCGTCAAGCTGCCGGTCTGACATCTGGAGGTTTCCCGGGAAGCGGGGGTTCTGCGTAAGGGGACACGGAGCAGAGTCAGGCCAAAGTCCTGGCTCAAGGCAGGCCTGAAGAGGTGGGCTCCAGCCAGATCCTCTTCCAAACGCCCTGGAGGGCCAATGCCAAATGGGACATGTGAGCCATGGTATCTGGGGCTGCCACCTGGGATGGCCCTTGGCAGTTTCACCTCCATTTTGGACAGGTGGCTTTGCATGTGGGGAAGCCACTCCTCCCTTTTCCTTTTCCTCCCCCCCTCCCCCCAAATAAGACACTGCCTCTTTTGGAACCCATTGTGAAGCATAGGGAAGGAAGGAGAAGAAAAACGGCCATCTCTGATTCACAGGGAGCTGTGTCATAACCCCCAGCGCAGAAAGGAACAAATGGATGGGGGAAAGCAGGATCTCAGAGGAATGGCTGAACTAATCCCAGAAGCCAGCAGCGGCAACCCCCACCCCCACCCCCACCCCCACCCCTACCCCTGCCCCTGCCCTGTAGAACTGTTCTACTTCCCTCCACAGACATCCTCTGGCCACCAGAGGGGATCGTGTCCACGCACAGGATGCCTCCAGTTTGCTTGCTTGTGCTGTAGAAGCAAAGGCTGGCCTGTCGGCCTGCCTGCCTGTCTCGGGGCTCTGGTTATAAGCCAAGCTTCCTGGTGAAGTCAGCCAGATTCCATTCTATAAATACCTGCTGCTGCTGCTGCCAGCTCCACTCCCAAACGGGATGCAGCCAAGACAAATGGGCCTGTCTGGAGCCAATCACCACTTAGGCAGCAGTGCAAGCCGGGGAAGAGAGCTTGCAGGGGAACATTCTTGAGAGCCAACAGTGGACACAGACAAGCAGGGGAAATCCAACTTCAGGCACCCACCTACCCATTTCAGTGAGCAGTCTGCATGGGTACACCCAGGTACACCCCCACAGTCCTCTCTCCCTGCTTGATGCCGCCTAGTCTGACCCCTCATAGTTGAGCAGGAATCTGCTGATCTCTTCTTCTGTGCTGAGGACAGCCCTCTCCAAAATGTGTTTGTTTATTTAATAATTACATTTCCATACTGCCCAACGGCCAAGGCTGAATGGGTGGTTCACAAAGTTAGGAAAAACAGGAAAAAGTAAGAAGTTGCCGGCTATGAAGAAAACTCACATATGGGGAAAGTAAAGTCCGAAGCTGCACAAGCAGCACACAGACTGCCTTTGGGCTTTTCCCTTGCCAGGTCCTTTGCCAGCATTAAAGCACAAGAGTCAAGATGGGGCCAGAGGAAGAGTGGACAGGAAAGGCAGCTCAACAGAAAGTGCCATGCCGCCCTGGGCAGCTGGAGCGGGGAGCCAGCTGGCCCCTCCCTCTGGCATGCCCAACCCTGGGGCCCAGAAAGCAGCAGTGCACTTCTCCAAGGCCATTTTAGGAGGAGTTGCTGTGAATACATTTCCCAAGAAATGCATCCAGGCCCACAAGCTGTGTAGGCTCAGTTAAGGCTGCTCTGCCCTCCTCCGCTGCCTGCATGAGAATCCAGGCCCACAATGTCCTGTGTGTGATGCCGTCGCTCCTGCCAACTATGGCACCCAGGTTCCAGGTGGGGCTGAATCCTCTGTGTCCACCAGGAAGACTAGACTGGTCCTGCCTCTCACTTTCCAGCGTGAGGGTTCTGCCGTTTGTTCCTCTGTCCAACCCAAGATCCCTTGGACTACCCAGAATGCTTTGCAGTCAAAAAGAAGAGACAAAACAGCCACTTACTTTTGTGTGGAACTCCATTTTGGTTCTGAGCAGTTTGAGGTAGATGCTGCACAGCTGCCCGAAGCCCTCACCCAGGTGGCCCTAAGAGAGAGGAGGAGCAGCAGAGAGTGAGGGCTGCGCGGGGGGACCACCGGGAGGCTCTCTTCTAGCAACTGCAGCTACACAAAATCTTTGCGTGCTTTTAATCTTGGCTGCACGTCACCTAGAGATTATCCTGCATTAGGTGACCAATACATCAAAAACTAAAAGCAAACAAATGTAAACGTAGCAGTAGTCATAGATAGCAGCAGCAGCAACCACCATACAACTACTACTACTACTAATAATAATAAAAAGACTAGAACTGTGCGCTGCTCTGGTCTAGCCTAGAGCCCTCTGAGGACGCAGTAAGCCTGGCCTGTGCACAATTTTAGGCAACTCGTGATATCTAGGGGTGCAACCAAGTTCAAAGCATCCTTAACTCACCCACCTGCAGAAACTGGTACAGCAACCCTTTTAATGTGTGTCTTCATACCCCCTTACCTTGTTCACAACACACAAGCTCAGTGATGGAGGAAAGTCTAGGGCACCCGGTCTTTGAATCATGATTTCTCATCCATGGGGACTTGCTTATACAAGAGCCTCATACACTCTCAGCCGCTCCAGGCAAAATCCAGGAGAAAGTGTCAACCCCTGCAGCCAAGAGGCCTCTTCCCTGGTCCCGACCAACAGCCGGGGTTAGGGTGCGGCCGAGGAGTCCAGAGTCCTGAGCCTCCCAGTTGCTGGGAGCTATCCTCCCTCTCGGAAAAGGGAACACACAGACCTTCCCCCATTCAACATGGTCTTGTGAGTGCCGCCATGCAAACAATTATCAAACTGCAACTACAACATGCTGTATGGATCCACAGCAAAAGGCTTGGGCAGGGAAGTATTTTCCACAGGAGGATGGGAGCTTTGCAGGTACACTATTTAGTTCTATGAGAATAAGGAGAAGCTGCTAAGCGATAACCCTGAAAACACCACATAGTGCCCAAAGCATAAGAGAAGTCTAGATGTTGCTCTGACACACAGATCTGCACAAGGTGGCCAGGATCAGAGGTGAGGAGGAGGAGGGACAGAGAGAAACAGCCTGAGCTCTAGCCAGAGCATATTTACCGCCTGCACATCTTTTCCTCTCTCTTTTAAGTCCAGCATCAAACCAACTCACAGCTTCCTGGATGTGAAATGTCTTCCCCGGCCCACATTCTCGTTCCAAGAGCCCAGGGGAGGGAGCCCACTTCCTGGAGCCCCTTCTCCACCTGTATTGGCCTTGCTCCCCACCTTCTGGAGTCTGAAGGGATTCTTGGGTAGCAAGAGCTGAACTGGACCACACCTGGACAGGCAGACCAAGGAGCGCAAAGGACTTGTAGCAGCATCCCAAGGACTGTGTGGAACACATCCAGTGCTCCGCCTTCCCAGCGGCCTTGGCGTCACCTCAGAAGGGCAAGTGAAAGGTGGGAAAGGAGCAGGTGTGGAGAAAGGGGGAGGAGGAGGAGCAGCAGCAGCAGCAAATGGGCCCCAGGAAACACCAGCCAGCTGTTCACAACTGAGCCAGCTGGGGTTGGTGATCCAAAGTCAATTCACTGACCGGGGAGTCATCTGTGCCTCAGAGCTTCTGAAAATCCCATGCCGTTGCCAAAAGGACTACAACACCTCTGTACCCTCCTGATCCAAGCCAGAGGCATCCAACTGGCCCCTTGGCTCAGGACCAGGAGGTGCCCGTTAGTTGACAAAGCCGCTCTTCGCAGGCCCAGCCAGCACTCACCCACATGCGGCTCATGTCGCTGAGCTCGTTCTTGTACCTCATGGAGTCCTTCAACACCTGCCAGAGGAAGGGAAACAAGAATTTGAATAAAACCATCAGGTGATGCCTGAAGAAAGATGATGCAGACGGTGTCCCGAGAAGCAGGACTCTGCAGTGAGCAGTGAATGGCAGGGCCATGCGGCCGATGAGGACAGAGGGGCAGCAAGGAAGCAAAGCGACACACATCAGGACAGAAGCTGCCATGCCAAGCCCCGTCCTGGTACCAGGCACAGAGTCCTCAGAGGATGGACCAGGCAGGATCCCCTGAGGAGCTCTCCAGGGCAGACCTGCTGAAGCAGCCCCCTTGGAAGTGGAGCCCCCTCCCCAGTCCTTGAGACAGCCAGCACCGGCTTGCAGAGCAGCATGCTTCCACAGGCCCAGAGCCACTGTGCGTAAGAAAGCAATCCTTGAAACACCTCTTCCTGACCAACAGCTGGGGTTAGGGTGCGGCTGAGGAGTCCAGAGTCCTGAGCCTTCCAGTTGCTGGGAACAACACAGGCCTCTGGCTCCCTCTCCTTGATGTGTTGGACGTTGCCTGAACTCCCTGCAATATTGACCTTTGACTGTTGCCTGACCTTGCCCTTGGGTCCCTTTCTGGACCCAAGCCAATTCTCCGTGCTCGACCTTGGTTCATTTGGACTGTGCTGCGCATACAGCCCTGCCCTCATTGGTGACTGTGTTGATGAAACTGGAACCCTGGCCACTGAAGGCACCCACCGGGGCCTGAACACAACCACAACCCGCAAGTCATGCTGTGCAAGACCGTCTCCTCTAAGCCAGGTTGACCAGGGCTCCACGGATTTCAGTCATGTGGCAAAGCAGGCAGGAGAAATGGGGTTTTGGGGGCTACCCCATGTGTGGAAGCCAAGAGGCATTGGGGAAGAGAAAAAAGACCATCCTTACGTTTGGATGCCCATCACGGAGGAGCTTGTGGAAGACATGGCAAAATTTCCAGCAGAGGACGGCATTGCTGGAGAGGGGCAAGCGGTTCACGGCCAACCAGAAGGTGTGGGCCCCTTTCTCATGGTGCGTCCCCAGGATGCAGGGTGAGAGGCAGGCTAAGGAAAGCCACAGGAACAGAGGGTGGGAAATATACGTGGCAGGATTATTATTGGTACTGGGCAACAAGCAGTGTGCCTCTTCCAGGCCCAGCAGAAAGTGTGCCCAGACAGGGAGGCTAGCAGGAGGGGAACCGCCTGCTTTGGAGCATGTGCAGAGGGCATCTATCCCCAACATCTGAACAAGTTAAGCCCATCTTCACGTATCTAGGATTAGGGGGCCAGCCTCCCAGGCAGGCTCAAACCCCACCCTCAACACACATGAAACACACACACACTATCATAGCAAGGGTGCTGTGTTCCGCCTCAGCTTGTCCAAGCCAAGATGGGCATTTGGCTCCAGCAAGAGAGACGCAGCCTCTGCCTCTGCCTCCCCCCAAAGCTGCCAAATTTTGAAAGGATATTTCTGGCATGTTTCTCTTTGACAGCAACTTCCTGAGCATTAATGGCCTTGTTGATACTGACGGTCTGAAAAACAAAGAAGAGGAGGGGAAGGATTAGTGGAAAGGCTGCAATCACAGAGCAATACAGCCCACCCATCCCCTGCCAGCTGCCCCTGGACCTCCACAATCCATCAATCCCTGGTTCCATTTCTGGGAAGACTCTGGTAGTCTCTTGCACTCAGCAGTTGCCAAGAATTGTCCCCTAGGCAGAGAGATGAGGTTGCCAGATGGATCAAAGGAGAGTTGTGTGGGCTAAGGTGAAGTCAGCCCCCAACTGTCCAGCACATGGGTGTGGCCTGGGCGGGGCCTGGCTGCGAAAGCTCAGAGGCAAAGTGCTCCAATGACGATGGGAATTCGGGGGCCCTGGGAGAAGAGCCTGGAGCTCAGCCTCAGGACTGGCAAGACTCTGGCCTTGCTGCCCCACCACCTGCTTTGCCTCCCCCTCCGGGCATAAAGAATTCAGGACAAACTTCACTGGTCCCCAAATTTCCCACTCACTTCTCACCATTACATTGGCCAGTCAGCTGGAATCAGAAGCCCTGTGCTCCTGAAGAAGCCTTAGTGAGAGAAAAGGCCTCCTGTGAAGACAACTGCACCTGACTCCCAGGAGAGCGCCATCCCCACAAACAAATCAGAACAAACGCTCAGTAAAACCAGACGCCGTACAACCTCCACGTTAGCTTTGTGCAAGCAAATTTATATTTTCTCATTCATTTTCTGTTTCAGATTTATTATATGAGCAGTTTTAGAATTCTTGCATTCAGATTGTTTGCTTGGTGTTGTTGTTCTGTTAACTCAGTGTTATTACATGAGGTACAACAGTTGTATATATTATCCATATCTATGCTTGTTTGCATTCTACAGTCACATTCTTTCCTTTTAGACCAGCATTGCATATTTTTAGCAAGTTTATATTGTTGGGTGCTAAGGGGTTTTTTTGCCCATATTCTAGAACTATCTGTCTCTCTTTATTTTATATTTTCATTTATTTATTTATTTATTTCATTTCATTTTTAAACCGCCCATAGCGAATAGCTCTCTGGGCGGTGTACAAAAGATGTACCTGTGAGACAGTTGTATGGTATTTGCACCATTTTTGCTGAATCTTTTTCATTTTATATTTTCAGCTGTTGGGTGCTAAGGATTTTTTGCCCATATTCCAGAGCCATCTCTCTTTCTTCATTTTGTATTATTATACACCTTTAACACAACGGTGAGAGCCAGTGTGGCCTAGTGGTTAAGGTGTTGGACTACGACCTGGGAGACCAGGGTTCGAATCCCCACCTAGCCATGAAGCGCACTGGGTGGCCTTGGCCAGGCACTGCCTCTCGGCCTCATGAAAACCCTCTTCACACGGTCGCCAGAAGTCGGAATCGACTTGAAGGCAGAACATTTGCATTTTTTAAGACATTTTATGGCATGTGCTCCATTTTTGCTTTTTTCATTGTTACATTTTTTGGTGCATTTGGAATAGCGATAGCCATGTATATAAAAAAAATTGGCTGCTGGTCTATTTCAAAGTATGTTTTATCTATTATTATTATTATTATTATAAACTTTTTCTGAGAGATTTGTTTTTTATATATCCAATTTTTAATACGGCTTTGACATTCATGTATATAGTGTAATAGATATTTTACCTTTGCATTTACTTTTTCTTCTTATATTTTTTAGATTTTGTAGAAGATGTTGTGCTAGTATCTTATATAGTCATTCTTATTTATTTCATCTTTGTGGTATGCATCTCTACGTGCAGTTTCAGTTTTACTTTGTAATGCACTTTACCCCCGTTTCCCTTCTCTCCCCCTTTTTTCCTATTTATTAGAATTCTATACCCAGTGTTTAGTTCATTGTGGAACTGTTTATATTTCATTGACTAATGTTGTATAAAGGTTATGTTTGGTATGACTGGTAACGGTTTTTAATGTTGTACATTTGTTTTCTGTGACAGACTGCCCTTGACAAACACGTTGGGCATTTATTAAAAACAATCCTTTCCCCACTACTGGCTTTTTCACTGGCTTGGTGCTTGGAGGGTCCCCCTCTCTTGTTAATTATTTATTTATTTATTAAACTTATATACCGCCCGACTAGCAATAGCTCTCTGGGCGGTGAACTGTTGGGCTGGTGACCAGTAGGCATTACTGTCTCTAGTAGTTTTCCATGAAGCCTGCAAGTTTGAAGACGTAACTGTGGTTAAGGGGGTGTTATGTCTTTGCCCTGTCTGGGAACGGACTGCCAGGGCCGTTGCTATGGTAGCCATCTGATAACAGCTGGGAAAGTTGTAACAGAGTCTATGAGTTGTTGTTCTTCTGAATTATGCCTCTGAGCTGAGAGGCTGTCTTTTGTGATTTATCTATGGAGAGTGATGTACCAGAAGGGGGGTGACTGAAGAATCTCTACATGTATTTACTCTTAAGCCTCTGGCCTTAATGTCTTTCAATAAAGACTCTTAACATGCTCTGAAGAAGTTTCTTGTTCAACTTAACTCCAACGTAATGTATGCTGTTTCACACAACAACGCACACACACCAACATGAACATCAAAAAAATACAATAAAATTACACAATCTCATAAAACAAAGTATATAAAAACTGTACAAACTGAAATCAGATTACAACAATTTAAAATTAAATTAACTTAAATTAAAATGCCTCAGAGAAGAGGAAGGTTTTAACTTGGTGCCGAAAAGATGATAGTGTCGGCGCCAAGCGCACCTCCTCGGGGAGACTATTCCATAGTTCGGGGGCCACCACTGAGAAGGCCCTAGATCTTGTCACCACCCTCCGGGCCTCCCTATGGGTCGGGACCCGGAGGAGGGCCTTCGTAGTAGACCGTAGTGAACAGGCGGGTTCATATCGGGAGAGGCGTTCCGACAGATATTGTGGTCCCGCGCTGTATAAGCTTTATAGGTTAGTACCAACACTTTGAATCTTGCCCGGAAGCGTATGGGAAGCCAGTGCAGGCGAGCCAGAACAGGTGTTATATGCTCAGACCGCTTGGTTCTTGTTAGTGCCTCCCCCCTTGCTTCCTTGCTTGTCTTTCTCTCTGCCAGAAATCATTGATTCTGTTTTAAAGATCCTTTCTCTCCCATGGACATCTGTGACTTGCTCCCTCACAGTGCCTAGTCTAGGGCTACACAGAGGCCCCCTCACCCTCGGCTAAACTAGAGCAAACCATGCCATCCACCTCATTACAGAATCAAGCTATGAAGGGCAGGATCTACAATCAAGGTCTCCGTGTCCAACTCTGGGTACTGGAGGTGGGCCTCTCTACCTCTGGATGCTCTGAAGGCACTCAACACCTGAACACCAAAAGCACAGGAGGCCATGAATCAAGACTCAGCAGTGGTGTCCACACGGCACGGCAAATGTTGAAATAACTCAGTTAGCACCTTGGTATACTCCACGGTTGCAAAATCTGAGACAGGAGGTGAGACGACTAGAACGCCGGTGGCGGAAATCCCGTTCCGAAGATGTCCGGACACAGTTTAGAGCAGCAGTAACTGCCTACCAAGTGGCAATAAAGGCAGAAAAGAAGAGGTTCTTTGCTGCCTCTATTGCGTCCGCAGAGTGCTGTCCCAGGAGGTTGTTCCAAGTGGTCCGAAGCCTGGTCGGTCCAGTTGCTCAGGAACCCTTGGAACAGTCTAAGGCCTCCTGTGACAAATTAGCAAAGCACTTTGCCGACAAAATCGAACATTTACGGAGCTCAATTCCGTACGCCGTGGACACAGTAAATGAAACAGAGTTGGCCAGTTGCAATCCGGTCAAATGGGATCGGTTTCGACCTCTTCCTTCTGAGGATGTGGACAAGGTGCTCTCGACTGTGAAGCCTACCACCAGTCTAACTGATCCTTGCCCATCGTGGCTCCTTGTGAGCTGCAAAGAGAAATTGGGCGAGGGGATTAAGGCGGTGGTCAATGCATCCTTGGAGGAGGGTGTAATGCCATTAGCACTCAAGGAGGCAATTGTAAAGCCCATCTTAAAGAAGTCCTCCTTGGATCCCCAAGTTTTGAATAACTTTCGCCCAATTTCGAATCTACCATTCCTGGGCAAGATCATTGAGCGAGTGGTGGCTAATCAGTTGTCGACACACTTGGATGAAACGGATTATTTGGATCCATACCAATCGGGTTTCAGGACTGGACATGGAACTGAAACAGCATTGGTCGCTCTGGTTGATGATATGAGGAGGGCATTAGATAGGGGAGAATTCACCTTTCTTGTCCTCCTCAATCTCTCAGCGGCTTTTGATACTGTCGACCACAGTATCCTTTTACATCGCCTGGAGGAATCGGGAATAGGAGGCACTGTACTACGGTGGTTCCATTCCTTTCTTTCCGACAGGCATCAACAGGTAGCATTGGGGGAGGAGGTTTCAGACCCTTGGCCTCTCAATTGTGGTGTGCCACAGGGCTCTATCCTCTCTCCCATGCTATTTAATATCTATATGAAGCCGCTGGGGACAATCATCAGGAGATTTGGGCTGCAGTGTCACCAATATGCGGATGACACGCAGCTCTATCTCTCGTTTAAATCTTCACCAGAGTCTGCTGTGGAGACCATGTCCAAGTGCCTGGAATCCGTGAGTGGATGGATGGGAAGGAACAGGCTGAAGTTGAATCCTGATAAGACTGAGGTGCTACTCGTGGGAGACAACGGAAGGCTGGGAGATGTTGACCTGGTGTTCGACGGGGTGAAATTGCCCCTGAAAGACCAGGTCCGCAGCCTTGGGGTTGTTCTTGATTCCAAGCTGTCCATGGAGGCTCAGATTTCGGCAGTGAGCTGGGCAGCTTGGTATCAATTACACCTCATTCGTAGACTGCAGCCCTACCTTCCTGCTCATCAGCTCCCACTGGTGGTACATGCCCTGGTCACCTCTCGGTTGGATTACTGTAATGCGCTCTACGTGGGGTTACCCTTGAAAACGGTCCGGAAATTACAACTTATACAAAATGCTGCGGCTCGACTACTTACAAACGGTCGCCACCGGGAACACATCACCCCAGTGTTGTTCGACCTACACTGGCTTCCAGTTATTTTCCGGGCCCAATTCAAGGTGTTGGTATTAACCTTTAAATCCCTATACGGTCTCGGCCCAGTTTATCTGATGGAGCGCCTCCAGCGCCACCAACCATGCCGCCCAACAAGATCAGCCACACAGGACCTTCTCTCAATCCCGTCAACTAAAACAGCTGGGTCGGCGGGGACAAGAGAGAGGGCATTTTCAGTGGCGGCCCCCACTCTCTGGAACTCCCTCCCGTATGACCTTCGACATGCCCCTTCCCTGAATGTATTCCGCCAAGCTTTGAAGACCTGGCTCTTCAGACAGGCCTTTGGGACTTACGGGGAGGGTTAAATTTTTACGACGAATAGCCTACTACTCTGTACTGGAACTGTTTTATTGTTTTATTGTATTTTATGATGTATTTTATTATGATGTAA
This sequence comes from Rhineura floridana, assembly GCF_030035675.1. NCBI lineage: Eukaryota > Metazoa > Chordata > Lepidosauria > Squamata > Rhineuridae > Rhineura > Rhineura floridana. Next base: position 447,240 of record NC_084500.1, on the reverse strand, counting down.
TGTATTGTTGTTAAATTGTACGTCGCCTAGAGTGGCCATTGGCCAGATAGGCGACCCACAAATTAAATTATTATTATTATTATTATTATTATTATAAGTAGACAAGCAGGCAAGTGAATCCTCTCACCTGGGTGAGAGTGTGCAAATCCTGCCATGGCTCAGATCAGTTTAGCCAAACCCCTCAGCTGGGCCTCCTCAGAGTGGAGAAGTCCATCCCACCCTAGACCACCTGTAACTGGGAAGATGCAGCGCAAGAAGCAGGCAAAGGCCAACGTTTTAGGAAGGTCCTCCTAAACAGTGTATAAGCCTTCTGGCCAGGGCCAGAAAACGTCCAGGCAAGCATCAAGACGTTTGACGCTTGCCTCTTGGCATCGTTCCTTTGGGCCAGTGCAGTGCTGGGGATCCTGCCTCCAAGGAAACAACTCTTTCCTCAGCCCTGCCAACTGGATCGCTGGATTTAAATGTGAACCAAATTATCTGTCAGCTCGTCACTGCTCTCTCTTTGAAACCACAAGGATCCTTTGCCTTGCTATGAGGCACTTATGCATCCCGTCCTCCCACAAAAGATCAGCATCAGCATCTGGGGGCAGTGAGGTGGTGGGGCGAGGAGAGGAATTCCCACACACCAGCTGAGCTGGCAGCCAGCAGGGTAACTCTGAAAAGACTTCACCCTAGAGGGATTCCAGGCCCAGCTGCAGAGTCATGAATGAGGCTTCTCTGGGTGAGCTGGGGGAACATGGTTATGGGGGTGCAAGGCTGAATTCTGGAGCCTCGTTCTCTCCTCCCTGCACCAACTCACCATCTCTTTCCTGGAAGGTTTGTGTACAGGACTGGATATGGCTTCTTAGACCCACAGAGGGAAACAGGCAATGCTCAGCTGGAAGAGCGGCACTGACCAGCACTTCCTGCTTCAGCAGCTGTGCATGGAGCAGGTTCTGTAGGGGCAACATGTAGGGAAATGCCAGCTTGATCCCCCACACACACCGCCATCCTGTGCATAACAAGAGGAGCCTAGGGCAAAGGGAGTAGGCACCAGATGGACCCACGGAATATTCTGCTGCTTCTCATCTGATATCACATCTGGCATGAAACCAGAATGAAGCCACAGCAGTCAAGAGCTCCTTGTCCAAAATCTCTATGGAACTCCTGGCAAGCTGACTCTTCCTTGTTACAGCTATCATGGCAGTTTGTGAACATTAACACAATTCTGTTTGGCAGGGTCTAACAAGGATTATGGGTAGCTAAAAGCAGCCCCTTCCCCACCCCCATTTGGTTCAGCACCGAGTTCATATTTTGTACTTTGGCTATTACTTAGCAGGAACATTTAAGGTGCCACACTGCATTCGAGAGAGAGCCCACAGAATCATAAAATCATACTGGAATCGTAGAGTTGGAAGGGGTCTATAAGGCCATCTAGCCCAACCCACAGCTCAATGCAGGAATCCAAGTTAAAGCACGCTGGACAGATGGCTGTCCAGCTGCCTCCCCTTTCCTACCTCCTGCCTCCAGGGCTTCCCTTTTGTCTCCAACTGCCTCACTGATGGCCTCAAAGTCGGTAAGAGTGACAAATGGAGCTGGGAGATGAGCTGCAAGGAGGGGAGGAACTCACCACTACAGGAACCTTCAACAAGTCCATCCATGATATTCTGGCCACAGGTGAACGCTTGGAGGAAATCCCTCTGGGCAGGCCAGCAACATCTGCCAAGGGCTCTTTGGGGCTCACAGATCGGAAGTGGGAGACCTGCAGCTCAACTACCAAGGTCACAGGCCGCACATGCCAAGCTCTGTTCCTACTGTTAAAAATGGGGCTCTCACACAAAATGGACCACTGAGAATGGAGTCTGAGCAGCTGCACAGCTGGGGGCCTTGAGTACTCCTCCGTTCTGCCTCCACCCCACTTTTTCTAAATAAGATAAATAAATAAAATCCAGGGCCTTTCTGCCAGCCTGGCAACTGCACTGGAACCACAAACTGCCCCAAACCCAAGAAGCGGGCAGCAGCTCTAACCCCTGCAAGAGGCAGGACTGTTATCCTGCAGTGGAGCTGGGCCTGCTGGGCTCCCAGCCTCTCTCTCCAGCTGCTTGATCAGCTTCCCTTCATGGCTTAAGGCAGAGCTTCAGTGGCGGCTGTCCCTTTAGAACATCTGCCGGAGAGATGGGAGGGCACAGGAAGCTAACCAAACTGCCTTCATTTTCCAGCTTGTCTGCCAAGACTCTTCAGCAATGACGAGCCTTCAAAGATACCCTCACCCCCACCCCACCTTCCTTGCAGGCAGACTTTCCTAGGGTTTCAATTGTAGAAGATAGCAAAAGCAAACTCCTTTGCAACACTTCTTACATATCAATAGAGATTTTCAGGAGACCCTCATTATCAAGGGACCTATTTAGTGACGACAAAACAGGACTTGAGTAATAGAATATATATCCATCAACTGCCAGGCAGGAAGCTTAACAAATAATGTGCCCTCTGTGTACACAGCCCCCCCCCCAGCTTTTGGTCTTCTCCAGATGCAAGAGGCCCACCTCCTCCAGAAGGCTCTCCTCTTCCAGGCTGGCATGACCAAGGTCCAAGCCACTGTCACCCTCTGAACCCTCCAAAGCCAAAGGGGCTGCTGGCAATCCCAGCAGCAGCAGCAGCAGCTATATGAAACATTTGGGGATTTATTTAGACTAGACTACTTTACACTCTGTGTATTACTCAGCTATTACGGGTCAATTGTCCTGTTGTGTTTCATCTCCCTCCAACAGTCCACTTAAAAAAAACCCACACAAACCTTTAATTTTATAAGCTATCATAGGTCTGATTGATCCAGTGAAACTACCAACACCTACGCTAATTGGGGCTATTCAACCCCCAACAACCTCTCAAAATAAGGTATGAAAATAACTTTGCATTTTGTCTGTATCATAAATTCCAATTTTTGTGCTTATACAACTTTAAGGGCATGGATTCTCCCCCCCCCCTTCCCAAAAGCCCTCATTACACTGCAGGGGTCACAGGATTAGTTTCCTGAGGGGTTAATTCTGCACTCAGCTTTATCTTCACACAGGAATTCACACTCTCCCGCATAACTGTGGCCCACTGATTTCTGAGCTGTAACCCTATTGAGCTATTGGGGTACATCGGACCCCCCCCTGCTATTTACTATGCACCCAGCATTTCACCTAGTTATTCTCTGGCTTTTATTTTCTTCTTTTCTGTTAGGAGTCCAGCACTTCACCTCTGCATGTTCTGTTCTCCAGAGCTTCCCGACAGCCAAGTGAGGAGTTTAAGTTAACATAGTGGGGTCCAATGTAAGCCAATAGCTTTCTGACAAACGATACTTTTTGGAATGCAAAATCTGTAACATCTTTTTTTAAAAAAATGTTTATCTAGAATAATTTGAAATCAACCATTAACTTTATTTTCAGTTAGGGTTGTAAAGGGTTTGTTGGGCACCAATAGGTTGGTACGGTCACACACAAAACATAGTACATGAGAGGATGAAGGAAATGGCCACATGTGTCAGCCTGGCGTGAGCAAGGAGGACAAGCAGCAATGGGGGGGGGAGCGTACAGCCACTGCCGCCACCACAAACTTCCTTTCTAGAGAGCCACTGCACACCAGTTCCCCAAAAGAGAAACGAAGCAAACGCTTGCCATCAGCTTCGCAACAGGAGGAGGGCTGGGCTACCCCATCAGCCATCATGGGGAGCCCAGGATCGCACAGTGGCAAGACCATAATCTAGTGAACCTGCCCATTTGTGCTTCTGCCTTCAGGACACAGCCCAGCATTCTCTATAGTGACTTCCAAAGGGTAAATTCCAGCACACAGCCTATAAACTTCAAGGTAAACATCTGAGATCCAACAAGATAAAACTCCTTAATTAAATCACCCAGCCTGGCAGCCCCAATGTTACTTATCAAGAGGGCTACTGCAGCTCCTCTCCCCTTTACCCCCAACTCCATTTTGCAGAGAAATTTTTAAAAATTGTAGACTACTTAGAGGTCTTTTTTCTCCTAGTAAGTGGAATAGAAATTTCGTTAAATGCATAAAATAAAGCTTAAAAGATACATTCAACCTGCTGAAGACCCAGAAAGTGTGGCATGTGGGCCTTCTGTGTGCCAGCGCAGCTTCCAGCTGACCTCAAGAGAGTAATCCACACACACACACACACAACCACACCCTTTGATTACCAGTGTCTCTCATCTCTGTACTTCCAGTACCCTTGCTAGCCCTAGCTAACCTGCTGAGGCTCCCTTATACAGAGTAAAGGCATGGGCAGGAATGAAACTTGGGGGAGCCTTCTTCATGCATGCACGGATGTGCTCTGCCATGATGCTATGGGGCTCTCCCCAAAGCTGAGATGGCAGCGGCCAGTTCAAGAGGTTCCTGTGAGGAACACACAACAAGGCCCAAAGCGCAGAGCAGCAGCAGTAGCTGTCCGCAAGGAACCAGAGTGGCACAGCTATTTCTGGGACAAGCAGAGAGGTGAAGAGGTAGTACACATCAAGGGCTGGCGTGCACCCTTTCAACATGCAAATGCATGTGCACGATTCCAATTTGCTAGGCATACCTGCCTTGTATCTCTCACAATCATGTTTTGCATTTCAAATTTTGCACCAGGGAGAGATAGCTGGTGATACCACCTAGCCGCTGCAATAAGAGTTCATCCTGAAGAACCAGGCTGTTTCAGTAAACCTGAAGCACCAATCCCAGTTCATTTGGAAAATCCAAATAGCACTGGTGCCCCCCCAAAAGCATTACCATCAACATTTCCATTCAGAGTTGAAGTAGAGAATGCCACACCTACCCACACCCCCAAAGAGATTTCAAGCAAGCTCTAAGGCACAGCCTGAATCAGAGACAGGGACACACACACACCCCATGATGACAACACAGGCAGGCACCAAAATGAATCGCAACAGGACTCCTGGGTCACAGAAAAGAAGAGTGCAGGAAGGAGACTGAAATATCCCTCCCAGGTCCCCTAGAGACGTTTTTACAAGTCACAAGCAGAGGGGGAACTGAAGGCATCTCCTGATAACCTGAACCTACTAAGCTCCCACTATCAGTTAACATGACAGGTCCTTTTCTCTTATTTAAGGGGCTAACCCAGCAAGTGGAGGGTATAGCTTTAGCCAGTCCTAAGCAGGTCCCTCTCAGCTTCTTTCAGGGGCTGCTGGAGCAGCTAGCCTGCAGCAGATCCATCCTTCAAAACTTGCTCTTCCTAGCTTGAGCCGTGAAAGCCTCCTCCAGCCTGGAGAAGAATAACTGTGCTGCACGCCAGAGGTGTCTGCCCCTTTCTTGGATCCGAAGTATTGGTGTGGACCTAGAAAGCCCTGAACACTTGTGGTGTGCTTTCTCCCTGATGCCTGCCTTAGGTCACACTCAGATCAACAGCACATGCCTCTTGGACTAGAGGATTGCAAGAAGCTGCCTTGTACCAAGTCAGACCACACTGTGCATACACTGACTGGCAGCAGTGCTCCCAGCCCTACCTGCAGATACCAGGGATTGTGCTCTGCTGCTGAGCTACAGCCCTCCCCCGACTAGGCTTATCTGTGTATCAAGTCCAGAGAGGAAGGGGGGGGAGGCCTTCTTGGCAATGTCACTACTTCCCCCTTGCACAACCTTCTGAAGTGTGGCAATATCTTTTTATCTGAGCAGCTTTCTGTCGCTGGGGTTAAGCACGTTGATTAAATCACAACTCTTATTCCGGGAGGATTCCATATATCGGAAGATGCAAGGAGAAGGTGGACACGCTCCTGCGGTGCTGCGCTCCTGGCTCCTTGGCTCTGCCTCCTCTTGGCCCATCTGCCTTTGTCCACCGGGCGCTGCTGTGCCAGCAACTCACCTCTGTCAGGCTCCAGCCAAGATACTCGGGATGGGGGTCAGAAGCAAGTTCCAGAAACAGGCTACCCTTAAAGCATTCGAGATTTAGGGTGAATTGTCTAGATGGCATGATGTCACTGGCAGCCAATCAGTAGCTCTGAAACCCCCCAACATAGAGATGGGTCTAACCCCCACCCCCGTCTGCCCCCTTTGCTGCTTGAAAAGAGCCCCCACCACTGCCGCTCTGTATAGTTTAATGGCTGTGACTGCAGGGGGCAAACATCAGGCCTGCCCCCACCCCTCCAACAGCAAATGTATGCAGTGAAACAGAGTACCGGGAGTCTTTAGAAGACCAGCTCCACATCTGGTACATAGCAGCAGCAGTAGCAGCTTCCTCAAGGATGCTTCCCATCTTGGGCTGTGGGGTTCAGCAAAGAGCCCACTGGCACGGGCTTCACCCAAGAGACACGCCTTGAAAGGAAAACTCCAGCCCAACAGCACAAGCCTCATCCTTTCCAGGTCTGCCCTGCCCCGCTTCAGCCAACCCCCGCCCAGCGAAGGGAGGGACGGTGGTCCTGGACGCGCCAACAAGGCTGCCTGCGAGGGTTTCATTCAACCCAAGCCAGGCGGCGGCGGCTCCCTGCAACAAAGCAGTTTCCCAGACAGACAGAGCCTAATCCAGGAGGAGAAAATGCCAAGAAGGCTCCCGCGATGGGGAAGATCCCGAGCCTCAGACGGGTGCATGCAACGGGGGGGGGGGCCGCGGCGGCAGCAACAAGCGCCTCCCTCAAACTCTCCCTCGGAAAGGGGAGAGGAGGAGGAGAGGAGCCCCACCGCGAGCCCAGTGATGAGCGAGGCTCTGGGCAGAGAGAAGCCCCAGTCTCCACCACCCGCCGGCCCTGCCCTGCCCTTACCATCTTGCCCACTTCCATGGCCGGAGGCTGCTGCCCGGGCCACGTCGCGCCCTGCTCTGGCCGGCTACTGCCGCGACGAGATGCCCATGCCCGGGGCGCCGCGGCGCTCCCTCCGATGGCGGCTGGAGAGGACCGCGAGAAGAGGGGCGCCGGTGGCGACCCGAGGCCGCCCCTCCCCGGCGGCTGGACTGCGCCGCCGCACCTAGGCGCAGCTCCGGAGTGAGCGAGCGAGCGAGCGGGGACGAGTCTGCGGCGTGCGCCGAATGACAAAAGGCCGCTGGCGCTCGCTCGCTCCCGCCTGCCTGCTCGCCCGGCACCCCTCCCCGGAAGGGCAGCAGCGCCGGGAAAGAGGGAGGGAGCGCTCCCCACCCCACGCACTCGCCCGCCTGGCTCAGGCAGCACAAAGGCACCACCGCCGGGCAAGGGCCGGCACAGACCCGGCGAGGGAGCGAGGGAGGGAGTTTGCGCGGCGCCCCCGCGGGAGGGGAGTCTCCGGCTGGGAAGGGTCACCGGAGCAGCCCTCTGCCGCGGAGGACCGAAGGCGCCTCACGGGGCCATCCCAAGCAGCCCCCGCCCCTCCTGCTGCCCCTTTCGCCAAGAGGGTCCCATGCCCCGCCCAGCCTCTTCCCAACCGTCTGGGACTGTCCGTCGCTTTCACACCGCCCAATAATTTTATTTATTTATTTATTTAATTACATTTCTAGACCGCCCTATAGCAGAAAGCTCTCAGGGCGGTGTACAACAAATAAAATCACAATTAAAATATGAGCAAGTGTGGAAAAATATATATATATATAGTACAATTATAAAACATTAATAAAATTGCCATTGAGATTTAAATTAAGATCATATTAAGTTTAAAATGTTAAATTAAAATATTTAAAAATTTACAAAATTTAAAAAGCCAATAATGCCCGCACCCCCACCCTCGGCATTAGCACCGAGTATCAATCCCCCATCACCCACAGCCCAGCCAGGACCCCCACCCTCTGCCTGTCATGGCCCGCTTAAAGAACGCCTTCAGGCTGCCATCAACTGTCTGGTCCATTCTTAGTGGCTTTCATGAGTACTTTCATGTCAGCAGGCAGAGAGCAGGGGGCTGACTTCAGCAGAGTCAGGCCCCTGGTCCATGTGGCTCCGCACTGACTGGCAGCAGCTGGCCAAGGTTTCGGGGGTCAGTGCCTTTCCCAGATCTACCAGGAGATGTTGGGGACTGAACTTGGCCCTCCTCTTATTAACCACTATCAAATGGTGCTCAGCCTGCCAAGGCTTTCCACTCCCCCCCCCCCGAAGTGACACAAGGAGAAGGTGCCAGCTTCCTGGCTGATGTTCTCAGACCAGGTCTGCATGCAGATCCCAACACAGAGCAACACCCACTATAGCAATAAGGCAGTATGGTCAGAGGGGACTGATGCAGAAAAGCAGGATATAAATGTTCAAATAAATAAAGTGATGTTGGCTTTGCCTCTGTGAGCTCTGTTAAGACTCAAGAGGACTCTGCCCTCATCCAAAGTGATCGAAGACTTAATCTGAGTCATAGGCTCTGCAATGCCAGAGACTATCTTGGTCCTCCGCACATGCTTCCAAGGAAAGGCCTCCTTCTGCCCCGCCCCCCAGCAGATCACCAAAGTCCCCACAGCAAACCCTCAAAAGGAGCATCTTCCACAGACATGACTTCGGAGCCTTTCCCACCTTCCCTCTTTTCAGGAAGGGGGTGCCAAGAACCCTCCTGCCCCCTTCGGCCAAGGAGGTGAGCCTGGACCATATTTCCCAACTGAATAAAAGCAAAGAAACAATTGCCACACACCAATATCTGCCTTAACTACACCATACCTTTATGTGGATTTTAACTGTGAGCCAACTTGGGAACTGCCTATGCTGACTGGCACCAGAGTTCCAAACCTTTTCTGCCTTATGGTTCCTGGGGTTGCTTATGGGAAGGCAACCTAAGTCTGGTTCCATTGCTTTATGTTGAACATCCATCTCTCTTAGGAGAGGTGCCACGCAACCAACTACCTCGTATGTAAGTAGTTAGGTGAGATAGTTTGTTATTTTCTTGTTGTGTGTATGAATTCTCTTGTAAGAACCTAAACCCTTGTTGGGTGAATGGTCTTAAAGGATTACTTGCTGCTATATGATATGTGCACTTATATATTTTAATAAAGCTACTTCTATTTAACCTGGTGTGTTCATTTGAGAGAAGGGGTGGTTCTGAATTCAGTGTTTTGACCCAATCTCAGTCACTCACTACCAAAGAGGGTTAAGAAGTTAAAAGCTTGGATTTTCAGTGTTAAACCAGAGGTGCCTGGCAAGGAGTGTAACTGTGACTCTTGCCTTTTAGGACCTTGGTTTTATATACCTTCTGGGCTCAGAGATCCCCTGGCTCTGAGTGGACCAGTATACAGGGGTGGTGGCAGCCTACCTTCTACCTTGCAGGGTTGTTGTGAGCGTACACAGCCTTGGCAAGGGTGAAGTAATAGCTTTTCGGTTCCAGTCTCATTTCCCTAAGGGTGGGGGTCTGAGCCTGATGCATGATCCCGGGACCCTGAGGGTCGGGCTTTTGATACCATCGACCATGGTATCCTTCTGGAGAGGCTCGCGGAGTTGGGAGTTGGAGGTACTGCTTGGCAGTGGTTCCGCTCCTACTTGGCGGGTCGTCTCCAGAAGGTAGTGCTTGGGGAACATTGCTCGACACCGCGGGCTCTCCAATATGGGGTCCCGCAGGGGTCAGTTTTGTCCCCCCTGCTTTTTAATATCTACATGAAGCCGTTGGGAGAGGTCATCAGGAGTTTTGGAGTGCGTTGTCATCAGTATGCTGATGACACGCAGCTCTACTTCTCCTTTTCATCTTCTTCAGGTGAGGCTGTCGATTTGCTGAACCGTTGCCTGGCCTCGACAATGGACTGGATGAGAGTTAACAAACTGAAGCTCAATCCAGACAAGACTGAGATGCTGTTGGTGGACGGGTTCTCTGATCGGATGGTGGATATATACCCTGTCCTGGACGGGGTTACACTCCCCCTAAAGGACCGGGTTCGTAGTCTGGGAGTCTTTTTAGACTCTTCCCTCTCACTTGAGGCTCAAGTAGCCTCGGTGGTTAGGAATGCGTTTTACCAACTTCGGTTGGTAGCCCAGCTACGTCCCTATTTGAGTAAAGAGGACCTTACATCAGTGGTACATGCTCTGGTAACCTCACGTTTGGATTACTGTAATGCGCTTTACGTAGGGCTACCTTTGAAGACAGTTCGGAAGCTACAACTAGTGCAAAATGCGGCGGCCAGATTGCTGACAAGGACCAAGCGGTCCGAGCATATAACACCTGTTCTGGCCAGCTTGCACTGGTTGCCAATATGTTTCCGGGCTAGATTCAAAGTGTTGGTATTAACCTATAAAGCCTTATACGGTGCGGGACCACGATACCTTGCGGAACGCCTCTTCCGATATGAACCGGCCCGTGCACTACGTTCTGCTACGAAGGCCCTCCTCCGGGTTCCAACTCACAGGGAGGCCCGGAGGGTGATGACAAGATCTAGGGCCTTCTCAGTGGTGGCCCCCGAACTATGGAACAGTCTCCCTGAGGAAGTACGCCTGGCGCCGACTCTGCTTTCCTTCCGGCGCCAGGTCAAAACCTTCCTATTCTCTGAAGCATTTTAAGTTACATTGATCTAATTTTAATAATGTTTATTGTATTGTTGATTGTATTTTAATATTATTTTGTTATTCATTGTATTTTTATACTATTTTATGTTCACCGCCCAGAGAGCTATCGCTAGTCGGGCGGTATATAAATTTAATAAATAAATAAATAAATAAAACTGGTCTTGACTTAAAAGCAGGGTATAGTAATTGTAAGAAAACACTCCCACACACCAAGTTACAAGGGTAAATTCTGAAGGGCAGGCAGGCTGGCTGAAGTGGGGTCAAAAGCACAATTCATGGGGAGAAGCCACTTGAGCAGACTCAGTGACACAAGTTCTGTACTTCGAGTGCCACAAAAACCTCCATGATAAATTGGGACACAAAGTTCTGCCAATTCCTTAGGATAATTCCTTGGACTGCAGTGACAAAACTCAACAGCACTCCCCCCTCCCCGCCATCATTTGCACACACGGGCCATTTGATTGCAAAATGCAGGGCTGAAAAATTGCACACTGCTGCTAATTTCCAGTTCTCTCTGCATGTGTGTGTCCCCACCCACACCATGCCCAGTAATTTCCCCCTACAAGAGGCCTGGAAATGACAGGAAAGGACACACAGGCTCTCGCCAAGGCCAAGGAGGATAATAGCTCTTTTGTGCAAAGTAGGAGATGAGATTCAGTGGATACCTGGAACTGCCACAGAGGGCCAGATGAAAGATGGGTCTAGTACAGTGGCTCCAACAACAGTCCATCAGGAGCCCCAGGAAAGCTCACACAAGCCACCCTCCTCCCTTTGTTACCAGCACCTGGTAATCAGAAGGTATCCTGATTCTGACCAAAGAGGCTGAGCTATCACAGCCGATAAGATAGGCCCACTGTCCATTAATGTTTTTTATCATTCTCTGAAAGCCATCGCAATATCCTGCAGTTATGAATTCTACAAGGTTTTCTTTTGTTTTTTTACCAACAGACTGCAAACTCCTGGAATTTCATATGCGCCCTACAGCAAAGTCACTTAAAGATGGCAAGATACAAGTTTTTAAAAGGAATTTAAGATCCTTTTTTGCTTTTTAGTGTCTTCTGAAGCCTTCTAGAAACAGGATCAGCATAGGAAGCCAGTCCATGCAGTCTTGCAAGTGACAGCCATCAAGACCTGGCCACGTCCAATTAGTGGAAGTCAGGCGGGGGGAGGGTTCTACACAGCCAGAAAACAGTCCAGAAATTATCAATCTCTATCTTCCTCTGGCCATAGTGGCGCCCTCAGGCGCACCTTGGTACCCACCAAGACCCCCTCCTCTCCCCCTTTTTACAAAATGCTGTTAGCTGTTTTATTGGTTGGGGTATTGCCAGCAATATTATCATTTGCATTTGTTAGCTGCTTTATACAAAAACATTAAAATGATTTAAGATAAAATACAAATAAAATCAAAAGGCAGAAAAAATTAAAACAATGCACAATACAAAATGCCAAAAATGTTCATCCAATAGCACAATAAGGAGAAGTCCTATCCCACCCTGCTAAAAGATGAGCACCCCTGCAGAGGCAAGCTTCCAAGGCCTGAGTGAATGAAAATGTCTTCGCCTGGAGCCCAAAACCTGATTATGATTGCAACGGGTGCATTTCCCTGGGGACAGCATTCCACTGATGGAAGGCCACCACTGAAAAGACCCCGTTCACATGTTTTTCTTTGTGTTTTATTAGGGGTTTTTTTTGGGGGGGTGTCCCTGTTTGGGCTATGTGGTTCTGGGCATTGCCAGTTTTTCTTCTGTGAAATGGGTATTTAGTTCCCATGACTATTCCTTACAATTTCCAAATGTACCCACCTGACCCAAAAAGATCTATCTATAACTCACAGCCAGAAAGATTATGAGCATCGTTAAGTAAAGCAAGGGACAGGAAAGTCTGATGTGCCCATTGTCTTTGAAGGGATGTAAATTCTACAGTTCCTCAAGCTGAGCACAGGCAGAGCAAAAAGCAACAGCTTTGGAATCCACCAGCTGAATTGTGTGTTTGTACTTTGTAAAAGGAGGTGTCAGGCAGTTTCTGCTTCATTCTTGCAACTAAAGTATTGAGGGTGCTCACCAACACCCCCTCCCTCAGGCGTCTTAACAAAAAGCATTGCTACTTATTGTGGCTTCCAGCTAACAGGAACAAATTGTCCAAGTAACACAGAACAGAGCAAAAAGCTCCTACGGAGCCCACGCCAAGCTGGGCTGAATGAGGGTTTGGGTGGAAATGCAATTTCCTTTGCCGTGAAATCCCAGGTGGGCAAACAGCCAGCTTCTCCCTAAATAGGAGAAGGGGAGAAAATCCATTTCAGTACAGCCCTGGCCAAGATGTTCATAGGAGACTTGTTTTAGAAGAAAACACCCCCCAATTTTGCACAAATTACCTACAGAGCTGCACAGATAAGTCTGCATGGCTTGGCTCCAGGACATATAAGGGCTGGAAAACATCCTCACTAACTTAACTATAGTGATGAAACACTACTATAACTTGTCACTAGGCCTGAAAAAATATTTCTGATTCCTAGCTGCCAGCCTCAGTGCTGGGGGAGCCAGCAGTAGATGTTCAGCTGCCAGCCTTGTAAAGGGGCTGTGCAACATTTCTGGATTTCAAGGCACCTGTCTCAGGAGAATTGTCTGAAGGCACAGGATGCCGTGTGACTGTTGGTTAAGCAGGGCTGGCCTGGTGGCTGCCTGTAAACCACATCAGCTGCTCTGAGGAAAAACCAGGTTGCTTACCTGTAATTGCGGTTTGAAAAGTGGTTATCTATGCAGTTACGCATATGGGTTCTTTACCTGAGCAGACATCATTTTGGAACTATCTGGGGCTGCCCACCCTGAGTACTCGCTCTCAAGAAGGCATGCCCCCCCACCTCTCACTCATTTCCCAACGGACTGCATGCAATGGCTATATATCAAGCAGCCTTGTTGTAAGGAAGCCCCCAAAGTTATGGTAAAGGTATCCCCGCACTTGTAGAGCGAGTCGTTTCCGACTCTTAGGGTGACGTCTTGCGACGTTTACTAGGCAGGCCGTATATATGGGGTGGGATTGCCAGATCCTTCCCCGGCCTTTCTTTACCCCCCCAGCATATGCCGGGTACTCATTTCACCGACCACAGATGGATGGAAGGCTGAGTGGACCTCGACCCCTTTTACCGGAGATTTGACTTCCTCCTTCCGTTGGAATCGAACTCCGGCCGTGAGCAGAGCATCAGCTGCGTTACCACCGCTTACCACTCTGCACCACGGATTTACTAGCCTGCAAAAGTTACTAGCCTACTGGCAGCGGAGGGCAGATGGCTCTGTTCCTGCTATAGCATCCTGCTGAACGAAGAAGGGTCTTCCCTCCTCTAGCAAGCCAGGTGGGGCTCCGCGTAGGGCAAAGAGGGAGGGCCAAATGTTCTGGCAGCCTTTTGGCAGCCTGCTCCCTCACCTGCATGCAACTGCTTATTGCCTATGGCTACCAGGCAAGTGCTGAAATACAAAGAAGCTTTGACCAAGAGCAAACTATGTCAGCAGCTGTAGCCAGGATGGAGGGTGCACTTCAGTCTGGTTGTGTACTTGTCCTCCTCACCATCACAGTGAATGCCCTAATTGCTTCAACCCACAGCAGTGTGGAGGCAATTACATCATCAGAAATATATATAACACAAACCTGAGAGCCATAATAATTCTGGCAGGTGGAGGGATCCAGAAGACTCTTTGTTCCTCCGTTTCCCACTCCACCCTTTCTAAGAAACCCAGCAGGGTGTCTGCCCACAGCTGGCTTTGGTGAGGCTCAGCATGCATCTGCCAGGTTACTCTTGAAAACAGCCTCAATTAACACCTCGGCCCATCATCTGGAACATTGTCCATGTCCAGTGGATTCAGTCTCATTACGTGTGAACAGTTCACTTGTTTGTGAAGTCGGAGGCACCTTCCCAAAAGACTATGGCGGAAAACCTCTTCTCTGTCAGCAGCCTTTGTTTTCAATAGCTTTGCTTTCAAGTGGCAACAAAGGAGGGCCCTACCAAGCTTTCAAAAGGGCTTAAATTCTTGCTTGTTTCCCTTTGCCAGCCATGAGCCATGAGCCACGGATGAGGAGAGATCTGAGGACCAAGAGGGAGATGAATGAACACTGGAATGCAGCCTTTTTTGAGCTAGCGAAATGGGAAAAGTTACGAAAAGGGTGAACCAAGGGAGCAGAAGAGGAAGTCAGGTCTGTAGAGAAAGGATAACAAGAGGAACAGAGAAAAGAGGCCCTGGCAGCATCACCCTTTCATGTTCAAACAGAGAAAGGGCAACCTCTTGACCCCATGACCACACTGGCCCACTTTCTATGGCTGCCTCATGTAGCCTGGGGAGTGCGGGTAGGTGAGTAAGGTTTGGAGCAACTGAGGAGGCAGGAAAGTGCCCTCTGCCCTTCAGCCATTTCACCCATGGCTCAGATGACAAAGAAGCAACAGCTGCTGAACAACTCCACAGCAAAGAGCTGCCAGTCTTCCCTTTCCCCTCACAGCAATTCCTAAACAGCTGCTGTTCCCTCAGCACATCTGTTTGTTCTCTCCAGCCGTTGAAGGTCACTGGACAGAAGGAACTGGGAATGTTTAGCCTGGAAAAGACGAAGGAGAAATATGACAACACTCGTCAAGTACTTGAAGGGTAGGCACACAGAAGCCGAGGCTAGGCTAGGCCATGCAGATTTCCTGCCTCAAGCAGTGTGTTGGACTACATAGCCGAAAAGGCTCCCTCAAACACTCTGACAAAAGTAAGACTGAGTGGTCTTTATAGACTTTGCACACCTAGCAGAGCCTTCGGTCTGGAGGCAGGCTGCCATCTGAATTGCTGAAAATGCCGAAAAAGGGTAAATCAAGGAACTCTGGGATCAGTTTGTGTGACCCAGCATGAAGACAGCTGGGCGCCCTTCCCTATACGCCAAGGAGTGTGTGGCCAGTGAGCCTAATCTTAAGTTAGGAAAGCATTAGAGGAATTTGCCTTGCTTGCTCTGTCAAATATATACGTATTGCCTTTTTAAAAATTTAAAGAAATGGAGGCAGAGGCCTCATGCTATAACTATTGATCTGGCTATTTTTAGCCTCCCTTTGCCCATCCAGTTCTTGTCAAACAGCCACAAGGCAAGCCTGGCACAGGATAATCGCAAATCTGGCAGTGCCTACTCCAGTTGCCTGCTTGGGCAATTTCTTTGGAAAAGAATATTAAGAGGAGACAGGAAGCAAAGAAATCCTAGGGAAACACTGGCACCCCTCCTCCCCACCATTTAATGCTCCAGCTTTGCAGCAGAGAACCAGCTCTTCCCCTAGACTGATTGGCATTTGGAAGTGGGGGAGTGTGTCATGGTGTGAGCCAGTGATTTATGTTAAATACGGTAGCCAAGATGATTTATGCTGAAGCCTTCCACTCTGCGATTAGGAGAGGGTCGGTCTCTTGCTTCTTGCAAGACACTTCCTTTCTCTGGGACCAGGCGCTGCTCCAGCGCTTTCTGTACCAAGAGAGAGATGCTAGAACTCAAGCTAGCCTCAAAACTGATTCCAAAGCCCAACTGTGGTTGCTTAGCTATGAGAAACGGAAGATCCTAGATGTTTAGAGGCACTGTTTGCTCCAGCCAAATTGCAAGCACATTCCTAGTTAATACATAAGATGAAAGAAGCAGGCTGGAGATATTATGGAGCCATCTGAAACAGATCTGAACCCCACTGTCAGAAAAAGGGAGTGGAAGTATGTGCTCTTCCAGTTACCACAGGGTTGTGAGAAGACTTCTGTGAATCCAGAAGAAGATGCTGCTGCTGTAGTAATGGAAGGGAGGCTGTTTGGAGATCCTGACAAGGGGTTGGCCTGGAACGCGTGTGGGCTCAGACAGAGCCTGCCCAAGGTCACCCAGTGAACTTCATGGCTAATCAGGGCTGTGAATCCAGGTCTCCCCAGACAAAGTCCGCCATGATAACTACTACTGGGCCAGCTTACTATTCTATGACTGTCAGCTGATCTTAATAAATTGTGCATTACTGTATGCTATGTAATACTGCTTGTGTATGTGTATATATTGCTATTGGAGGTTGCCGATTCATAGGGTTGACATAAGTCGTAATCACCTTGAAGGCACATAACAACAACGTGTGTATATATAAAATAAAAATAGATCAACACAGCTACCTGCACGCGATGCCTATGGAAACTGTCATGATGAGTTCTTGCATTTCAAAATGTACCACTACTGGATGGCATATTACTTTGGCATCCCTCATCAGCTGAGATAAGCCAGATGACTAAGCATATATATAGTTATCATTCCCTCCCTCAGAAGGGGCTATTCCCCTTCTCTCCCTAATAGGATGAGAGCAAATTTATTGATATTCAGTAATGTCAATTTCTCATGAAATCCTTGAAACTTAAGGGGCGGGTGAACTGGAGCACCCAGGGCAATGATGGCATAACACATAGATTAGGAAGCCTTGGCAAAATCCTGGGTGCTCTTTGGAGAAAACAATCATGAACCAAGAACTCTACAATTATGACACTCCTTCCAGAAATCTAAACAGGAGCAGAGCTTGCAAGATGATCTGTATATTTGTACTAAATAGGCACCGTATTTCTAGGAAATAAGCAACAGACTTATAGCCTCAGGAGAGTTTCCTCAGTAAGCTGACTCATGCAGATTTCAACTGGACAATGAAGCTAAGGAGAACCAATTCTTTACAAGAATGTGATCAGAAACCAGCCCCCCTTTTGCCCCATGCATGCCATGGGACAAGAGCTCCAACTCTGGAATCAGGAATCTTTCCTGAATCCCCAGGAAAAGGTGCACATCACAGCTTACTGAGCTAACTAATAGCAGAACAGTATTTATAACCCATTATCAGACTGTAAGTTCTCAAAGTGGGCTACAACTTTTCATTAAAATACAGTACGACAAATGCAGCGTAAAAAACTACCTAACAACATTGTGTAGGTGTAGATATTGAGGTAGATGTTCAGACTTTTAAGCATGGGTTTCACTGGGGTTAACAACTATAATGTTTGAGAAATGAAAACAAATTCACGGTAAACTGAAGTCTGGAATAAATGTGATTTGAACTAGTAATCTCCTAAAACCATTCCCACTTATTGCAGAGCTGGCTGGGGCTGATGGGAGTTGTAATCCAACACATCTGGAGGGCACCAGCTTGAGGTTGGCTGTTATAAGGGATGTGCATGATACTGACTTGTAGTACCTTACACAAGTCTTGCAATAAATATAATTTCTAAGTAAAGCTTTGAATTTATTTATTTTATAAAAATACTTGTATACTGCAATTTCATAAAAATATCAAAGCGATTTACTACAATTATATATATAAAAACATATAAAAACTTTAAAACAGATGGCCAGCTATTACAGAAAGTGTTTATCTTAATTATCCGTATGAGTGGCAAAGAGAAGATTTCAGCAAATGTTTAAAGGTCAATATAAAAGGTGAATCTCTGAATCCAATGACACTAAAGGCTCAGTTTCCTGTGGATGTCAAATTAACCTCACCAACATTTTTTCCGGAAAACTGATCATTGTGTCCACCTTCTGTTTGTGATAAGGCCATATTCAGCCAACCATTCATCGGTTACCTGTTGATCCAGTTCAAAGGAGCTGGCTTTGGCCCTTCAAAGCCCTATATGGTCCAGCTGCCATCCCTCAGGGAATACCTTTCCCCGTGTCCATTAGGATCCATGGGATGCTATACTCCAAATTCCCTCTTTGAGGATTAATAAAGCTATGGAAGGCCAGAGAAGACCCTACTCTTTGAAAGTCTGTCCATCAATGGTTACTACTCTGCCTTCATGGTCAGAGGCAGTATTCTTCCAAATACCAGTTGCTGGAAACCACAGGAGGGAAGAATGCTCTTACACTCAGCTCCTGCTTGTGGGCTTCCGCTAATGGACATCTGGCTGGCCACTGTAAGAGCAGGATGGACTAGATGGGCCATTAGCCTGACCCAACAGGACTCTTCTAATGTCCTTAGAGACTTAAAATGTGGTCCTATTCTTCTTATTAAGCATTATTGTTGGGAAAGGGAAAGAAGGGCTAGTGTGAACTGTTTGGATAGACCACATTTTATTATATTAACTAAATTTTGTGTTTGTTGCTGATTTTATGAGTCTGTCCAGACTCTAGAGGTCAGCAGCTGATTTCAGGACTCCAGTCAAGAGTAGGTTCCCAAGAGCAGGTCTTCCACATACTGCTTGAAGGCCAGCATGTAATGCACTTGCATCAGTCCTACCACCAGCTCAAAACAAGTCAACTTTCACAGGGAAAAAAAACCTGCGGTGTCTATATTATATGCAAAAGGGACGCAGGTTCTCTAAGTGGGCACTGGGGTTCAGCAGCCCTTTGTACAGCAGCCAGGCTTAGCTGGCTGGCCGGCTGGCTTTTGGACCTAAACAACCCTGCTTCTGGTTCATGCCTTCTCGTTTACACAGCAAAAGCAAAAAATAAGTACCTGTTAGGATGCCTACTCAAGTACTAGGCCTCCTGCCTTTCCATGATCCTGAGCAGGCTCTTGGGACGCTGCCACCTTGCAAACGTTTTACATTCCCCACCATTAGTGAGCCCCTTTCAGAAGGCCAACTGATTTCACTCCTGACTGCTTCCTTCCCTTGGAAGAGACAATAAAGAAGGTGAGCTTTTGCCACAGAGCCAAAACTCAAGGGAATTTCAAGCAGGATATTGCATGGGGAGGGATGTGCGTGCGCATAGCACAACAAAACTCCCTCATCCCTATTAGTTTGAGTGTGTAGAGCATTAACTTGCATACTCCAATCTTTGCAGCTGAAGCTGATCCCTTACCATTTTTCAGAAGGGCTACACTTCAGCACATCTTACCTCTCATAAATCTTCAGAAAAATGAAGGGAGCAGAGTAAGAGCAGAACACCTTTCTCTACAGCTGCCTCTGTGTTGCACTCTTTTCTCAAGACACACCTTCCACGAGTGGAAGAAGTACAGGGAAAAACAGACCTCCTCATGGCAGGCAAGAACATGATGTTCTGAGGAGCACAAGTCATTTGAGGAAGCAGTCAGCGGAGATCACCTTATAAAGAAACCAACCAACCTCTGCTGCCCATTTGACAGCATCCAAGCACTCAATTGGCAAAAACAACTTCCCTCCTCTTGGCCTCCGTTGCAGCATCCCCTTCCTTTCATATTCAACTCTCTCTGTTTTAAAAAGTGCCAGGTCTGAAATGTATAGAAGGTACACGGCTCTGCTTACCAACAAGAAAAGTCATCAGACAATGGCTTATGGAAGAAAGACCTGTCATCCCCACTGCCCTCTCCCAGACTCACTGGTGACAAAATGACCACATGGATCCTCCCCAACTAAATCACTCCCCTCTATCCGCCTGATTCCAGCCTCCCCTTTTCTTGTGGCACTGTAGACAAAAATGGCATCCAAGAACACACAAGAGGGAAGCATCTGCAAACCGAAGGCAACCACGAAAATGACAGAAAGTAAAAAATTATTTTAGGAAAACCAAACCCTACGACAGGAACCCCCAAACACAGCCCCGAAACCAACAACTGGGTGGGGTGGGAGGGGGAATGGAATGGCTGTTGCTAAAAGAAGAGGATGCAGGAAGAGACACGTAGATCTGAAAAGGGTAGAAAAATCATCATGTTGTCTGAAGAGGCAATTCTTTAGATTCCACTGAAAAACTAATTTAAAACCTTCCCGGGACAGAAGGGATCAGCACATGGAAATCAATGGAGAAAATAAATATTTTAACATAGTCAGGAAATGGGCACAAGTGTGTTCACCCCACCCAAAAAGGAGGCAAGGGAAGGGCCAAGAAAAGTTCAATGAGGACTGAACTTGCTTACTGGGAATGGAAGGCTGGCTGGTAGGAGGTGACAAAAAGGAAAACCAGGTCTTGGTGGGGAGGGAATGGAATGTCTGGAACCCTGAAGAGAATCACTCCACACAGCAGAGCTTCACTTGTGGAAGACTAACGGCATTCTGAAGGAATAGCAACTGAGACACACCTAAGTTTAAGCTCAGATCCCAAAGACATGAATTCACAGGTTGCAACGCTGAGAAATGCCATCAAGAGAGACTGTAGGGTACCCAGCTATGGTACATTTTGTTATCAGGCTGGAACAAGTGGCATCTCTCTCCCTCTCTCCCTCCCACCCACCCACTCACCCACCCACTCACTCACTCTTAGTCTCAGACAGGCTATCATGCAGGGCTGGCGGTCTGCATTCAGCTTGACAGGTCACCAGGTGTGCAACTGAATGTCTCTCAGCAGACTTTGAGCGCAAACCCTTTGACAGAGCCCACATGACTGACATGAGCAATACATTACGGTGAATTAGGGAGCATCTGCGTAGACATATGTTGCACACCTTGCTCCTGGGTGAGTTGCACAATGAGGGGCTACTGTTCCAGTTTGGGCCAGAGGCTTTTTTGTTTTAAATACACCAGGCCAACAGCGCACAATTACTGTTGAGGCTCCTTTAAGAGACAGGCTTTACAAGTGGGTCCTGAAAGGCTGGGTGGGTTCAACTTCAATATGTTTGTGAAGCACTGATCTAGGGTGATTCCATAATGACTGTTACCTCTCAAGGCTGCTAACCCAATAGCACTCTGCAGAGCACAGGTGTTCTACAAAGCTGTTTTCAGAGTGTGCCTCATCAATATTTACTCTCAAACAGCAGTGAGAATCCAGAAGGGACTCTGTTGGGCTTGCCTCTGCAACCCCCAAAGACTTCAGACAGACGCTTCACCTTGAAGATGTAACCATAAGTCACCAATGAATCCCTGCAAAACAACTCTTCCCCTTCAGTGAGCGCTGTGAGTATCTTGCCAAACAAAAACCGACAAAGGCAATGCCAGGTTTAACTGGCCTCCATCATCCCAGTCCTCTCAGTGGGAACTAACTGGAGTGGCCTATAAAAGACCCTCCACCTGACGGTGCCTCCTTTCTTTTTAGAGGACACTCCAGAAGACTCCACAGAGTCAGCTCCAGGTTGCATCTTTACCACTCCATGATCACCAATTCACTTTCATCTATTCTCCTTAGCCAGAATTTCATTGTGCCTCACCGCCTGCAGAAACCCACTTCCAAAATAAAGCTATTGGAAGAGGTCATACCCCAGAATGGCCTAATTTAAAACAGCAAAGAAAATAGAGGGTCATTTAGTTTCCTATTTATTCTTCTTCAGAGGCGTCCTGAACAATGGTGCAAACCTGACCACTAAACCACGTTCATTCTCAAGTAAATAGAGAATTATTTAAACTGTTGTTTCATTCTCAACCAGCCCTTGCTTTGATTGTAAGCAAGGTTTTTGCCACACAGTTTATATTTTGCATACTTTCCTTTAAAAATAAATCAGACTAACTTAAAAATATTGCTATCTGTATGTGGGAGTCCTGTTTCATGGTTGCTGAATATTGGATGTGAATGTTTGGGGGAAATCAGATACTGTACAACAGACTGAACTCAAATCCACAGCTGGCCTTGTTATCTTTTGTCAAGAATCCCCAAAAGAGGTGTTTTGAACAAAGAATTAGTCATACTTTTGTTAACAGCTCCAGAATGGATGTAGCTAGAGTAGGGGAAAGCAAAATGTGCTATCCTTGCCTTCTTTTAAATGCCACCTAAAAATGGTGGCTATTTAGACAGGTCTTTGAAATGTGAATTTTCTTTTAACCAAGCGCTATTTATGGATGCTTTGTTGATGTTGCAATTTTTGTCTGATGTGCCACCACCCTGTTGTATTTTTAAGAAAGTGTGGTTTATAAATATTTAATATAAATATAAATAATTAAATAGATTCAGTGACAGTCTGTCAGAAACTGGCAGTTGGCTTTCACAGAAGAGCTTCCATATCTAAGCAGACTGGCAGGAGGAATCAACACATACAATTGCTTTCTCAAAACAAAGGAGCAGGTAAGACAAAATAGCCATCTTTCTGAGCATATTTATATACAAATAGCAGACTCTACATTTGTTTACCAAGCATTTTCCTTTATTTGCTTATTGTTAACATGCACTTACAATACATACACATGCAAAAGTCAATAAATCGTTTAAATAATAATATATGCCCATGTCTTTTGTACAACCATCACCCATGACTGTTCATGAGGTTAACAGCCCAACCCTCTATAGTTACTTAGGAGCAAATCCCAATGAGTTCAATGGGGCTTTCTCCCAGGAACGTGGGTACAGGGTTGCAGCCAAAGTATGGGTATAAAAGAACCTGCACACTGGACAGTTTTGTCTTCTTTCCACCACTGCTCCTCCCTTGTTCACTCTGTCTTGGCCCAAAAGCAGCAAACAAAAATGAATTGCCCACAACTGGCAAGTCAAAGCAGGCCTGATAGTTACTGGGCAGACTGGAGAAGTTGGTTTTCATCAGGGGAAGATAAAATGCCTTTGTCTGATAGGTAGAGTGCAAATGTTCATATATGAGAAATGACTGAATTGGTTCCTCAGTTATACAGAAGCCCCCTTTAACTGAACACATCAGTAAAAGGCACCGGTTCGGTTTAGGGATTAGCTGCACACACTGTCAAAAGTTATTTACCTGCAAAAACATTTACTAGTCTGCTGGGGACTGGCAGAGGAAGGACTGAGTTCGGCATTCCTATCTTGGACACAGGCAAGGGGGCTTCCCTCCCCCAGCAGCCCACTTGATCTCTTCGCGAAACAAAGGAAGGACTGCAGCCCACCTCTTCTCCACTAGCCCACTCACTTGCCTGCATACAATTCCTTGTTGCCCATGACTGCCAGAACAGCACTTAAATACAAGGCTGGACTAATGTGCTCAGATCTGCATTATTTAATATTAATCCATTTTTTATTTAAGAGGAACTTATTGTTTACATGTTTGATTTGCATGATTTCCTTTCCCAGCAGTCAGTTCTGCTTTCTAGAAACACAGGTGCCATACAAGTTCTGAGAGCCTTCTGGATGGTACAGCCAGAAAAAAGGAAATCTGAATTGGAGCCACAAGTTTGGGGAAGTTGGACCGTGAAAGGAAGAAATTTTATGCTATGCTTATGCCCATTGCCTAAAAGGAACACCCAATGTGTCTTTAGGAGCTTCAGGATTATAGGCTGCTTCTAATTTACAACTTTTCAGCCTAAATTCAGTATGTTATGTTGCCATATCAGAGAATCCCAAGTTTAGGGTGATCTGGCCCTCAACTTGCAATCAGCAGCAATCATTTATTGCCTCCTACTGGTGAAAAGCAGAACTACACAGATAAATAAGAAGAGGTTTGCAGATAGAAACAAATTCTTTGTTAACACCTGCGCTTGAGGTTCACTCAGATCATGGCCCACTGACAGCCATTCAGGAAAGAGCACCATGGAAAACTGCATGGTTTGTAGTGTAGCTGTGAAGAACCTTTGGTCCTCCAGACGTTGTTGAACTAAAACTCCCATCAGCCCCAGCAAGCAAGGCCAGTGGCCAGGGATGATGGCAGCTGTAGTTCAACAACATCTGGAGGGCAAAAGCTTCCCCACACATGAGACAGGGGCTTCAAAGAGAGGGAAACAGTCTTTAAGAAAGCCTCATTGTGAAAGACAAACAATGCCATCAGTGAAGCTTTCTGGAAGATTTGCTGTAGTACAGATGTCCTGTATTGATGTCCATTGATGGTCTCCAGAGAAAGTCTCCACTGGATGGCTACTGTTAACCACTCACCAGGTGGGATATGAATAGCTCCTCAGGGAGGGTGGTCCACTGACAAGGACCAAGGCCTAACAGTCCCACTCTCTTGAACAAAGATATTATAAGACTCTGAACCATATGGAAAATGTTTTTCAAATTCCCAGGGGCCCATCTCAAATTTTGGCAGCCAGCACAGCCAGATTTTTAGGTGCAAGCCCAGCAAAGGACTGAAGAAATACTTCAAACCTCAGGGCTCCTGCAACTCCGACTGACTCAATCAGGCTTCAACACACAAGAAAGGAGTTTGCATGTCATGCTTCTTGGCTTGGCTTTGACTCCCACTGTGAGGAGTAGTAAAATTGGCATGGAGAAGTTATCTTGGTCATCCTCAGGCTTTAGAAACCTGAAACATGTTGGGGAAATTGCTAGAAAAGGCAAAGTTCTGCTACAGCAGGTGTGAGGAACCTTTGCCCCTCCAGTTGTTGCTGAACTTCAACTCCCATCACCCCAGCCATTGGCTATGCTTCCTGGGACTGATTGGGGTTGTAGTTCCCCACACCTGAGCTAGTGAGTCTGAATGAAGCTCCCTAATCAGAAGCAAAACACCCCAGTCAACTGAAATGATGAGACAATCAACAGGATCCTAGAAAGCAACTTATTTGCCAGGATCCAGAGCTCAGCAAGGCCTGGTGTAAATTTCCAAAGCAGAACTTCAGGAAGACAGCAATTGCCTACATCCCAGTTTCTCCAAACAGTCACCGCCATCTCCTACTAAATGAAGACAATGTGACTTCCCATCATCTCAGCCAAAGACCTTCCAAGACATTCTCTCCTCAGGAAAGAGGCCTTCCTGGCCCTGCCAAACTTTAGGACAGAAGTTATTATCAGACCATTACTTCAGCTACGCAGTCATGACCTGAACAGCCCAGAAGGGCTGATAAGTATGTGGATGTGTTGCCAAATTTTCTGGGTTTCCTGTATTTGAAGTTACAAGACTCGTGATCCAACAACATCTAAGAGAGGCTTTGTCACAGAAGCCTCCCACCTCTCCTGAGAGAAGCAGGCTGAGATGCAATGGCTTTGATTTACTTCCTAGTACATTATCACCACCTCCTTATGCTCCCTATCTCTCAAGCGAGAGGCACTTCAGAACCACAGAAGTTAACCTAAAGCCAAGGAAAAATGTTTAGCAAGGCTGCTGGGACCCATCAGGATGGACCAAATTCTATTATTCCCATTTACCTCTCCTTCAAAGCTTATAGCATGGGTCAAACACCTAGGCATATGGGTAGGACAGTCTGTTGGTTAGGTAAAAGATCCAGTCAAAGCCAGGAGTCAAGTTAGAAAAGAAAAAAACAAGGGAATGAGAGAACAAATGCAAACCAAACAGTTCTAAGTAATCCCTATCCTTTGATAGACTTAGAATTTATTTAGTTTATTTATTTATTACATTTGTTAGTCACTTTTCTACACAAATATGTGCACTCAAAGCAACTTACAGTTAATAAAAATTAAAAGTAATATATATATATATATAAATTTATATACAGCACATAAGTTTTTAAAAAACAGTATATAAGGCGGTGGAGCAACCCTTTTTGGGAAGGCTACACAACACAAGCCTTTCAGGATCATATCAGCTCTCAAGGAAAGGGGGGGGGACTGCTAGTGGCTGAGATGTATGCTGCCAAAAACAGCATAGGGGTGGTTATTCACTTTTTCCAGAACTGAACTTTACGTCTCACAGTCTTCAAGCCACTCTGGTTAGCTAAAAATCAGAACAATGCCACCCACTCTCTCCAGAGCACACACCACTTGCACTGAAGTGAAAACACCTTTTAAAGGAGAGGAAGTTGCTTTTCCAACATCACAGCAAATTCCCCCCAACCTCCCCATAGATCCTTTGTTTGTTACCAGCTGTGTCATTTCTGTACGGTAAATATTTAATATGCCATCTTCTGCCATGCAGGAACTGATAGCTGCTGACAGCAGCTGCCAGAATAATGGAACTATTCGCAGGGCAGTTTACAGCTTGGTCTTTCAGGGGCCACGGCCTGCTCACAACAAAGGAATTAGGTCATCCTGCAAAAGCAAGCACCAGGCTGTGAAATCCGCATGCTGGGGAGGGACCCCAATGGACAGAAAATGAGGATGCCACTGTGGGGTTGGTACTGTTGCCCCTCAGTGGCAACCGTTCACCTCAGCTGCCTTTCCACTATGGCTTTAACAGGCCTACAGTACTGGATACCTTCACTCTGTACCCCGCCAAGCAACCCAGCCAGCTCTCATTTCCTTACTCTAATGTAATTTCTATCCTCAAATCCTAAACATCCCCATTTTCACTCCAAACCAGACATTGCCACACTTTGCAATTAATTGCCAGATGGCTCCTTATGTGGAAAGGGACCTGATCACAAGCAATGGATGACACTACAGTTCACCTGCAAAACCCCAATCTAGCCACCACCTCCATTTCCCACAGTGATGGCCATTTCCTTCCTTGAACTTCAGTTGTTCAGAACTACGACCTGAAAGGATGCTCCCTCCTGCAGCCAAAGCCCATGAACTGAGGCTTCTGACTAACCCACTAAGGACCATTAATGTCTTCCCTCTTTCAGCTTTGGAGGAATCAGAGCTTCAGACTAAACTGCCTCACCCCTTGTTTTCATGCCTTGCCCTCAAACATCCTTTTGTCACTGATCTGTGAATCTCTGTCCTTTCTCCACCAGTTTAAGATCATCTCAAATGGATATAAAGATATTGGGTGGTATTCAACTAAATAGTTGTGTGTGCACAAGGATTACTGCTAGTGCAATGGGACACACACACACACACACACACACCATCCCCAGATCTGTTCCAGGGTGTTGGGACAAACTCCAGAACAGATGTAGGGGGTGTGCAAGGGGAGGAGAGGGGGAGAATGTTCCTATGCACAAGGAGAAATCCTTGCACTGACAGAACATTTGCTTTAGCGCTACATTGGATGTACCCCATTAAGTACTATAACTGTTCCATCAATGGGCACTTGGAGTTTGAATGTGAAGGGACTGCATGAGTAATATCTCATCTATTCAGGTGCTGCTAGGCAGAAACTGCTGTGAGAAAAGCACTAAAAAACAAAACAGTTTGGCAGAAATCAGGGTAAGAAGTTGACTAAACTCCCACTATACCTTGTTTAGGAAGATGTGTGCTATGCACCTGTGTTGACCATAATCTATCACACCATCCCTCTTGCGTAGTATTCACTGAAGAGGCTGATTATTATTCCATGCTATAATGCCAAATGGACAATATACACTATCCTCAAAGACTCCTTCTCTACGTTCCCAAGGATGGCACAAGGTTACATATTTGATCTATTAAATGTCACCACTTGATTCAGCATATTTCTTTTTTCTCATTTGTGCTGCTGAAAAAGGAAAAGCATGCTTCTAAGCACAGAGAGAGCTGTTCATCTGCTTATCTAGGATTAAGGAGCTTCATGGGCTGAGAGAGAGAGACAGAGACAGAGAGAAACAGAGAGAGACAGACAGACAGACAGAGAGAGAGAGAGAGAAAGAGATTCTCTCACCATCTTGCCCTCTTTGTAAGCTTCCATTGAGCATATGATGGGTCATAGCTGAAATGCAGGATGCAGAGGAGGATGGATCTCTGATCCAAGTCAGCAGGGCAATTCTTGTGGCCTTTGTCTCATCATCTCATAAATCAAAATGCTTTGCTTGTCCAGCACTTACAAGAATGGCCAGACCTTTGTATCTCCTGAAGCATAGGGATTTAGTACCTCAGGCCAGGCACACACAGGGCTTTCAGAGCAGGGTTGGGGGAACCTCAGGCCCAGAGGCCAATTGCAGCCCTCCAGGCCCCTCTGACCCGGCCCTCAACTCTCCGCTGGCCTTGCTTTGTACCCCAAGTGTTTTGTTGGCTGGAATGCCTCCTTGCACTCTGATAATGCTACGTGGTTGCCTGGATGGAGGATAGGGAGGGGTGGGGGGTGTAGAAACTAGTCTACAGTACAAAGGAAAAACTTACCAATCATTGCTCAGCCCAATTTTGCCTGTGGCTCCACCAGCCACTGACATGTGTCCAGAAGGGAATGTGACTCAGGCTAAAAAAAGGTTCCCCACACATGCTTTGGAGGGTAAAGACTGGAGACTAATCCCATGGTAGCCAAGCTGAACAATGGGCATGCTTCCGACTCCTTTGCATGTCATCAGCTGCCAACGAATAAAGTGCTCTTTTTCCTTTCCTTTCCTTTCCTTTGGTCTGATTGTACTGGTGTCAGTTCTTTAAATAGCTGTTCTGAACAGATATAGATAGATACATACATAGCAACACTGAGGCACTTTGAGAGAACCCAGTTTCCTGTGTACAATTTTAACTTCTTAGCAAAACCGATGGATGGCTTGAGTTAAAAAAAAAAAAGAGCAGGTGGCTTAGGGTTTTATGCTTTTATTAGTAAGTTAGTATTTAAACAAAGTTAACAAATCATACTTAATCTGTGTGTGGCCTTTGGAGTGCTGACTTGGCAAGGGACTCACACAAAGCATGGAAATCATGTGTATAAGAGCAAATAAGAAGCTTTCCCATACATTATCAAAAGTATATATGTGTCTGTAGAAAAATAAAAAAGAATATCCCCCCCCCCTTCTGTTCAGCTTTGCAGGTGTTATCTGGAAAAAGCCAACTTATTTAAACATATTGATTTCTGTTGTAATACAGGAGGGCAGAAGAAAGTCTTCTTCCCTTCACTTTCTTAAAAACAACTTCCTTGGTCCACGCAGTTTGCCTTGTTTGTGGGGGCTTTTCCCTCTTCTATACAAGGCCCCCCTCCCTGCACTTTAACACACTAAAACACACAACTGCTATTGCCTTTGCAGAAGAGCTTCAAACAGATAGGATGATGCCAAAGATCACCTTCATCTGGCTGCATTTTTTATTTTAATCTGTATCTGAAATCCTTTGTTTCATCTCTTTAAGGACTGGCAAAGAACATCTGTCTCTTTAAAAACTGAGGTAGCATCCTCTGAAGAGAATCAGCTTTCCATCACCTTTCCAGGTTTTGCTCAGCATTCCCAGGGGTCAACAGGAGCAGACACGCCCATTGCATGCCCAAGCCACCTTGTCCTCAAGCCCTTCCCACACCATGCGCACAATGCCAGTAGCATGCCAACTACCCTACACACAACAGATGTCGGTTTGAGGAGTGGGCCTCTTCCCACCCCTCCATGGTTTATTACACACTATCCCCAGCAAGGCCGGTACATCTGGGCCGCCAAAACACACAGATGCACATAAAGAGCAGAGCACTGGGCCACAGCAACAACATTCCAATTGCCAGACTACCCCAAGAGAGTTGCTTCTTCTTTGCACCGTCCCAGAGGGACTGCAGCCACACAACAGAATGTCAGCAGCAGGGCACACTGAGCAAATCTGCCTCAAGTTCTCTTCAGCTGAGTTATCTGGAGTCAACTGCCATTGCTCAGGGCCAGCCAATTTTCTGCTCATTTCAAACAGAGCCAAACTCCCCACCATCCATGTCTTGCTGGATCATCTTCACCAACACACTTTTTAGTCAGAGTGATGATGCTGTGAATGCTTGTTAGGTGTGCCACAGCCACCATGACTCCTGGGAGGCTTTTGGACGAGGGAAAGGTGACGGACATAACTTGTGAATAGTTTGATGCTGCTGTTTTCATTATGAGTTGGATTTAAATAATTGTTTTAAGTTCTTGCATTGTGTTATTATGAGATTGTAAGCCCCCCTGTGACCTTTTGGCAAAGGGTGGTTTACACATTTCTTAATAAAATAAAAGAATGGTTTGGGTTAATCAAGCATTGTAGGGGTTTTTAACTTATGTTAGCTATTTTTATCCCACTTAATCACTGATGTTTCTTAATGGTGTATCCAGACAATGAATGAAGCAGGTTACTTGTGGGTCTTTTCAATCACTGGTGTGTGTGCACTTGGGGCATCCCTTAGGTATACAGTGTGCTTCCTGCACCAAACCTGAAGTGCAAGAGAACAGAGTTTAACATCTCACCAAGTTCTTTTGTCAGCTGGACAGAAATTGGGGAGAGGGGAGAATGCAATATTTTCACCCACTCACTTTTTCGGATAAGATTACTTGACATTTTCTGGGATAAAAGCCATGTCTGCCTTTGTAGCTCTCAGGATACTAAGCGCTGGTCTCCCATTTGCAGATGCATTTATCTACTCACATTTGTGAACAGATTTCATGACATTTGGAGAGTCTCTTCACTGCTTGTGCTTCGGATCCCACCTCCCCCACACGCCCCTGGCAACCCTATTCCATCTTCCTGTCACCTTGTTCCTCTGGTTCGGTTCCAGCCATCAAATACAGTGCCTGCCATACTAGGCAGAAATCCAGTTATTCCATTGCATAGATCATTCACCATCATAATTCACCTGCTTCTCCCCGTTCCTTGTCTCTTATGAACAAAAGTGGAAGGTGACGGGGACAAAATCAGGACACAGAAGCCAAGCTGGGCCTTTTGTCCCCTCCATTCTTTAACCCTACAAGGACTGCATGGTCTATCAAGCACATCTACCAACTGGCAGGCACTCTGGTGGAAAAGGGAATGTTCTACAGGTGTCAGAATAATTAAGCGTTGCAGCAGATGTGACCAACAATGGCTACATGCCTGGAATATGTGGGACTTCCAGTCAGCTCTCTTTCCCAGCCATGATTGCATTCGGCACTGTAAAGATATTTCTGTCCAGCTAATGGGAACCATGTCAGAAAACAGAAAATGAAGAAACAAAAGCAGCCAAGTGCCTGCTTATGCAGCTTACAATGCCTGCAGGAAGCCCCTTGTGTCAGGGTTTGCATTAATCTCTAGAAAGGCAGCATGCTTCTACAGGTTTTCAAGGTTCTCCACTGCTCGATGTGACAGTTGAAGATGAACAACGGAAGCTGTACAAAGGAAGAAAAGCCACATGACTGCAACTCTTTCGACTGAGGCTCTTTCATTCAGCAGAAAGCCTGTTAGGACTTGGTATGCTGTACAGAACCTTGGGGGGGGGAGATTGGGAAAGAAGAAACCTGTATGAAAGGGAGAGGGCTACCTAGATTTCATAACTCTCAGATTCTGAGACAGCTCCAAAGAATCTCTTATCAAGAGGAAAGGAAAGAACAACAGCTATACGAAACTCTTCCTCACACCTCAACCAAACAATCTTTTAGTTCTCTTTCAACATTCAGCCTCACTGCTACCTTCTCATTGTACTATTTCTGGCCTGTCATTCTGTCCCCTCCGGCTCAATGGCATCTGTGGACTGACGCTAGTCTTCCTTTCCCTACCTTCCTACCACAACAGCCATCACCAACTGCTTTGCAGGAAGTTTTCCAACTATCCAATCCATATTCCACTCCAGATTAGTTGTCTCACAATTTAAGTTGTTAAGCCCTTGAGGTCAAAAACTGTTGTTTGCTCTGTAAGCGCTTACTTGCTGCTGACACAGGGCACTAAATAAAGAGATAAAGCAGAGTTCAATAAGCAATATCATGCATATCTGCACTTTCCCTGTAGACAACACCAAATCCCTAGACTGTAAATAGAAAGTTGGACTTGCTGTGACGAATAGGAGATCAGTCAGCAAAGTGCAATTAACTCTGCATTCTGGTGGAAAGCAGGGCTGCTCTCTGGATTTCTTTTCCTTCTTTTGGCTTGGGAGCCCTAAAAAGGCTTCCCCTCTCCTTTCCATCTCTTTCAGACATAACTAATCAAACTGGCTCAAAAATGTGCTTAACCTTAAATTTATTGCAACAAAAGCTTATTCTTCACCAGAAAGATGAACTCCAATCACAAACCAAGACTCTCTTAGAATTCCCCATCCCCACCCCCTTAAGAAAGTAAGATCCCTGCTGGATCAGACAATGCTCATCTAAGCCAACATCTTCTTCCCGGCTTGACTTTGGACACTCTTTGAGGTTGACCAGAAAGTGAGATGCAGAACTCCATGCAGACAGAGCTGCAGTTGTCTCGATACCCCTGGATTGCCATGACGATGCCACCTACACATTAATTTGGCAAGATGCCCAATTGTGGGAGGTTTCCCATCTCCATCCCTTCCCTATGCTGGAACAGCTCTTTTTCTGCACAGGGATGCTGCACCCAGGCATCTCTGCCCGCCCTTGGTTCTCTCAAACCTTTCACTTCCATTTCACACTTTCACCCACAGAGCTGAGACTGAGGCAGCTTAAAAGAGCAGACGACTTGCTACTGGCTCGCAGTTAGAGATCCAAGAACTATCCAACTCTGCCTCCTCCCATCCAGACCACTCTTCCAGGACCCTCAGACTCTTCATTTTCATTTAATATTTATAACCATTATTGTTTCCCAAAGGAAACCCAAAAAATCAATATACTGTAATATCAGAATAGTTTCTTATTCAGAAGACAAGTTGATTCCTGCTCATAATTCCTCCTTGTTTGGGCAGCCTACTTGAATTTTAAGCACAATGAATTTATATCCCGGATTGGTTAAAGTTAAACGGGGCACACTCTGCAAATTGGATTTTTGCGTACCTAACAACTCTAGATAGTGGTGCCAGTTTTGCTGACAAGACACAAATTTGCAAGTCTCCAAATGAAGGGATTACTCTCCGCCCCTCTTCTCTTCTCCAGTTTGTTGGACCTTTACACATACATGCTGTTCTTATCTTGTTTTGATTAGGCTGTTCAGGGCAAAGATGTAGCAAAACACATCATTTTAGGACATCAACAGCAGCAAGCTGCAGCTACAAGGAAAATAAGTAGCAAGGACAATGGTTTGTGCACTAATTAGCCTCTGGCTCACTTTGCCAAAAGAGAAAGGATTCCCATATGTCAGAAGAGCCTATTCAACACAGCAAAGGAGAACTGCTCCCAGCTCTTTCCTTCTGCAAAACCTGGTTCTCCTCCACAACGTAGAGAAGTGTAGGGCAAGTGACATACCAAACTCCTATTGGTTCTTTGCATGACAGCCAAAGTTATGATGGAAAACTGTCATTCTAACTATGTTAACATTGGTTCTACAATGTCCATATTGGCTTCCTGTGCATTTCTGCTTTCACTGGTTTCACCTTCAAGGCCCAAATCTTCTTCCTTAAGAACCTCCCTACAGTTTTAAATCTACATTTAAAAGTGTCTTCTTTTCTGGATATTTCTCCCAGGGGACTCCCAACTCCCATTAGCACCAGCAGCATAGCCATTGGCCAGGGATGATGGGAGTTACTGGTGGCATTATCCACATCCTCTGCAACTCCCACTATGACATCTCTGTGGCGTTTGCAAAGGAATGAAAACTACCCTGTGGAATTCACTCCCATAGACATGTGTTTTATTTATTTATTTATTATTTTATTTATATCCCACCCTTCCTCCCAGTAGGAGCCCAGGGCGGCAAACAAAAGCACTAAAAACACTTTAAAACATCATAAAAACAGACTTTAAAATATATTAAAACAAAACATCTTTAAAAACTTTTTTTTAAAGCTTTAAAAACATATTTTTTTAAAAAAGAAAAAGTTTAAAAACATATTAAAAAGCAATTCCAACGCAGATGCATACTGGGATAAGGTCTCAACTTAAAAGGCTTGTTGAAAGCGGAAGGTCTTCAGTAGGCGCCAAAAATATAACAGAGATAGCGCCTGTTTAACATTTAAGGGGAGGGAATTCCAAGGTTAGGTACCACTACACTAAAGGATGTTTACACAACACTGCAGAACGGTCCTCCTGATAAGATGGTATCTGCAGGAGGCCCTCGCCTGCAGAGCACAGTGATCGACTGGGTGTATAAGGGATAAGACGGTCTTTCAGGTATCCTGGTCCCAAGCTGTACAGGGCTTTGTACACCAAAACTAGAACCTTGAACGTAGTCCACTAGCGATGTAGTGATGGCCACAAATGGCTTTAAAATAGGATTAGACAAATTCATGGAGAATAAGGCTATCAATGATTAGTAGCCATGATGGCCATATTCTGCCTTCAGTGTTGGAGACAGTATGCCTCTGAACACCAGCTGCTGGGAATGGCAGGCGAGGAAAGCGCTGCTGTGCTCAGGTCCCGCTTGCAGGCTTCCCGTCGGAGTGTGTGGCTGACCACAGTGAGAGCAGGATGCTGGAGCAAATGGGCCTTTGGCCCAATCCAGTTGCAGGGCTCTTCTGAAATTTTTAAACACCCTAATTACTCTCTATTCCTTTCCTCCAGGGGCCGCTCTCTCTCTCTCACACGCACACAGATGATCACCCACCTCCAGCTAAACTACAGTTGTAGTCAAGACTGGTGAATGCGCTGTATTTTTTACTTTGGCCACTTACAAGTCATTATTTAAAAAACGGTTCAAGGATGCAATTGTGATATTGCAATGCTGAACATGACAATGTTTTTCTGTTAGGTCAATGCTAGTCCTACTCAGAGTAGACCTACTGATAGTAAATGACTAAGGTTGCAACCTAATACATGTCCACTCAGTTGCAAACTCCACTGGGTTCAATGGGACTTACTCCCAAGTAAGTGTGCATTGGATTGCAGCCTAACATAGGTACTTTGATGAGGCATTTTAAGTAGAGGACTTGTCCCAGTTCACATCTGCATTGGAATTACTTTTTTGGATTTTTTAAAGCTTGTTTTTTTAAAAAATATGTTTTTAAGTATGCTTTGTTTTAATATGTCTTTAAAGACGTTTCATTGCAATAGGTTTCAGATGTTTTAGAGTGTTTCTGTTTGCCGCCCAGGGCTCCTTGTGGGAGGAAGGGCAAGATATAAATTTAATAAACAAATTTATTTATTTAGGTCACTGGCCAGCTCATGTAAAACACAATACTTTAAAAAAACACAGTATTAAATACAACACAATAGGGCCACATCCACACCGTACAATTACAATGCACTGATGGTACTTTACCCGGTCCTCCTCACCCACCGCACCCCAGACAGCCCAAAGAATTCTGGGAAGCCAGGCACCCTCGGCAACACTACATCTCCCAGAATTCTTTGGGGGGTGAGATCAGGTGCTTCAAATGCGCCACGTGAAGGCGACCCAACAGCCCTGGCCTGTTGCATAAGCGAGTAAGAAGAAGCACGCGACGTTTACTCCGCGTGCGCCTCCCGCCCCACCTCCACCCGACCCGTGGCGGGTACCTGGCCCCTTTCGAAGGCGTCGCGCTCGGCGGCGTCGCCCATCCCGCTCCCGGCCGCCGATGCTGTGGGGGGCGAGGCCGGGTCGGCGAGTCCGCGGCGGCCCGGCAGCAGGCCCTTGGGCAGCGGGCTGGCGACGTGCCTGAGGGAGCCGCCCGAACGCTCCATCCTCTCAGCCTGAAAAGCGAGCGGCCCTGCCCGCGATCTGAGCGAGACGCCGCCCGCCTCACCAGTTGGCCCGCGGCGGCTGCCATTCATCGCCCTGCGACGCCGCTATTGGACCACCGCACCGAAGGAGGCGGAGCTTTCTTTCCCACCCGTTTCCCTCTCTCGCCTTCCGAAACGCCGCAGCAGCTGCCCGCGAGCGCCCCGCACAAACGAGGGAGGGGGAGTCAGCGCTGCGGCCGCTTTGATTGGCCGCCGTTCTGAGCTCCGCCCGTTTCCTGCACGTGCGGCAGCTCCGCCCTTCCGAGAGGAGGCTTCAAGACTACAACTCCCATCAGCCTCAGCCACCGCCGTCCCCAACTCCCTTTCCTGCAGCAAGGCTCGCTGGGGCTGACGGGAGTTGTAGTCCAGAACGTCCGGAGGACAACAAGTTGCCTAAATGCGGCCCTCCAAATGTTGCCCAACTCCAGCTCCCCCGAGGCCCAGCCGGCATAGGCAACGGACCGCCCGGGGAGAAAGAGACGGGAGTTGCAGTTCCTACAGTTGTCTTGGATCGTCAATGACGACTAGTTGTACACACAGTTGTTGTACACGGGAGGAGAGAAGTAACAGCAACTGCCTGCCCTCCCTCTCCGACCACCTCGACTGTGTTCATTCATCAACTGATGGGGGGGACTTTTGGATTAATTTATATCGCTAAGGCTGCGTCCCCCACCTTAAGGATTCAAGGTGCCTTAAAAATGCCAAAACAACAATAACGATGCCCTTCCTCCCAGGAGGAGCCCAGGACACTAAACACATGTTTAAAAATAAAACTTATTTTAAAAACAATTCCAGCACAGATGCAAACTGGGATAAGATCTCTCCTTAAAAGGCTTGTTGAAGTACTGCCTGGTCCACCAGGGTCCATTGCTATAAAAAATCTGTTGCAGATCATCTTTCCCATTCTGGGCGGTTCCCTGCACTTTCACCCACCCGAGAAAGGAGGGGAAGTTGTAAAGGCTCCCACAGCAGAGCCTTTAATATTTTTAATATTATTATTGTTAATATTATTAGTATTTTATTAAAGTACAGCTGAGTGCTATACAAAAAATAGAAATAGTTACTAGCTAGCAATTCCTCTGGGCTTCTGTTGCCATCATTGCTGTTGCAAGGCTGTTCCTGGTGTGTGGGCCCCGCCACACTTGACAATGCCCATTGCTCTGCCCCGTCGAGACGCAGCCACTGGAGGCCAAAGGTTATGTTGCTTCTCCCATCATTACAGCTGCTTCTGACTCTCTGCAGCAAAGAAGCCTCTGATGGGAAATCCCACCAAGGACCCTGCCGCTTCCCTGCCTCGCCACCTTGTCCGTCTCTAATTCACTTGCTGGAAAGCTGCCCCCTTCAATTTAGGTCTGTTCCAGACTGGGCTAATGGACTTAATGCAGCTGCCACCGTCTCTCTGCAAAGCAAGTGATGAATAATTGAGACACTGGAAGGTCCCAGAAGGAAGGGGCGAGACCAGAAAGAAAAGCAGGACCTCTTGGTGACCCCCCAGGCAGCCTCCCTTCCACAAAGCGGGGCTTGCAGGGGACAGTTCTGCCCATGCTAGATGGCACACCTCTGTGGTGCTAGCCCATTCTCGTTCTTCCAGACCCTCCTCAAAACACAGTGCTGAAATGGCTTACAAATTCCTGTGCCCCATTGTGCTTATGTTTGAGACAAAGCTGAGTCGGAAAACCAAAAAAAAAAAAGTTTATGGGTCCCTGAACTCCACAGTAAACCATGGTCTAACCCACGTCATTTATCTCCCTGGGGCTACCCTCTTCGAGACCCAAATAACGTCCCCCACCCAAAATGGTCTTATTTGTGCAACGTTTATAAATGTGTGACAAGCGCAAAGGAGGGCCCAGGGGCACGCACCCCACAATAAGCTTTGGGGCACCTCAGATCATACATCCACACCACTAGGAGTGTGTCCTTTGCCAGGCAGCACTGAATCATGTGCTTTTTGTGGGGGCAGGTGCTGTCAAGAGCCTCTGCCTTCTCGTCCTCTTGCGCAGCGTCTCTTCTGCGAACCCTCCTCCCCGGGCATAGAAGGGGGGTTCTTGGACTGAGCTGTGTTTCAGGCAAATAAGCAAGTGGGAACTAGTAACCAACTTCAGCATGGTCCTCAAAACCCATCGTTGGCTGACCCTTCCAGCATCAACCCCAACTGAAACTGAGCCTCAGGACATCTCAATGGCAGTTGCGTCCATTCCAAAGCCAGGAATGGTTTCATGCTGTTTTCATGGGTTATTTACAGGGCCGGAGCCAGAGGGTGGCCAGGTCGGTCCCTGGCTGAGGGCCCCTGGGTCCCAAGGGGCCCTTCAGGGAGAGATAGATGGGGCATGAGTGCATGCGTGTGCTGGGGCCCAGGGCAGGTTGGTGCCCAAGGGCCTCGGCATGCCTGGCGCTGGCCCTGTATTTATACAGTATAGTGCCGTCATTTTGCACTGGATTATGTATTTATATGAAGAGCAACCGATGAAATGGGGGCTTCTCCATCCTTCAAGATCCAATTTGGTTTGGGGAGGGGGGAGGTGACGTTTGCCATAGGAGGGGTTGGCAAAGAATGGCAGGACAGAGGCCTGCTTTTGAGTAATGGAGTGGGGGCAATGGCTCCCCCTTCTGGCCTATAAAAGCCCGACCTCCCCACGGTCAGAGAGCATCTCCTTGAACAAAAGCACTGCCCCAATGAAACTTGATCCCATAAGCAAGCCTATGGGCGCCTTCCCAAACGCGATGCCCTCCAGACGTTGCTGTGGGTGGGAGTTGCAGTCCGAAAAGTCTGGGAGGAGCCACCAGACTAGGGAAGGCTGCCATGAGCAACAATATGATTTGAATAATAAAATACGTTTTTAGCCAGTTATTAATGCATTACAAATTCAGGGGAGGAGGAAATGAAACATGAACATGAAACATGCCTGCTCCACGAGCTAGAGGGAGCCCCAGCTGACGAAGCGTCAAGGCGAGTTAAGCAGCAGAGCGAGTTCGGCAGCAGGGCGAGGAGGCCAGGGCCCCCCACTCTGCCCGTCTGTTCCCTGACCTCAACTAAACCGCAGTCTCCAACCCATTGACGTAATAAACCTTAAACAAAACTATGCAGGTAAGAAGCCAGCAGGGGTGTGGGGGCTTTCCAGTGTTTTGCACCGCCTGCAGCATGTACGACTATCTGCCTGTTGGACAGAAGTTGTGGGTGTGCTCTCGGTGCAATGAGCTCCTGGCTCTCCGGGAACAACTTCATTTCCTTGAGGCCAAGGTGGCGGACCTGGAAAAGCTGAGAGAGGCAGAGAGGTGTGTGGAGGAGGCCTTCAGGGACGTTATAGCTGTGTCCCACTCCAACGATGATAGCTCTCCTGCTATCATGGACAACGATGGTCTCGGGGAAGGAGAGCATCCAGCTGAGGAAGAGGGAAACTATCCCTTAGAAGGGACCCATTCCTTGGGGGATGAGCAGCTATCCTCTCGTGCCGAGGATATATCTCCAGGGGGTGGAGGGATCCTTGTAGTGGGTGATTCGGTCATTAGGAACATAGACAGTGGGGTGTGTGATGGGCGTGTAGACCGCAAGGTGTTTTGCCTGCCTGGTGCGAAGGTTGCAGATATCGCCCGTCGTTTAGATAGTTTGGTAGACAGTGCTGGGAAGGAGTCAGTGGTCGTGGTGCACGTTGGCACCAACGACATGGGGAAATGCAGCCGTGAGGTCCTGGAAGCAAAATTTAGGTTGCTGGGTAGGATGCTGAAAGCCAGGACCTCCAAGGTGGCTTTCTCTGAAATGCTACCAGTTCCACGCGCAGCACCAGCCAGACAGGCCCAGCTTCGCAGTCTCAATGTGTGGATGAGACGATGGTGTCGGGTGGAAGGGTTCGGATTTGTTAGGCACTGGGGAACATTTTGGGACAAGCCGGGCCTGTACAAAAGGGACGGGCTCCACTTGAACCAGAATGGAACCAGACTGCTGGCACTTAAAATTAAAAAGGTAGCAGAGCAGCTTTTAAACTGACTGAGTGGAAAACCCGACAGGAGCTGAGAAAGGTCCGGTTCGGAATAAACCTCCCCCCTGGGATAAAAACCAAAGAAATGATGAAATTTTAAAAGGGGTAGGCCTAGAAGTAGGCATTGTGAGAGCAGGGGCACAGGATATAAATTCAGAAGAGCAAAATTACCACAGGCCTAACCACAAGTGCCAAAGACACTTGAAGAGAGACACTGCTTACAAGTGCCTGTACGCTAATGCTAGGAGCCTCCGAACCAAGATGGGAGAACTGGAGTGCTTGGTCTTAGAGAAGAGCATTGATATAGTGAGCATAACGGAGACCTGGTGGAATGGAGAAAACCAGTGGGATACGGTTATCCCTGGATATAAACTATATTGGAAGGACAGGGAAGGACGTATTGGTGGCGGAGTCGCTCTATACGTGAAAGAAGGCATTGAATCCAGCAAGCTTGAAACCCCAAAAGAGGCGGACTCTTCCACAGAATCATTGTGGGTGGTGATACCGTGCCCCAGGAGGGACTTAATACTGGGAACGATCTATCGTCCCCCTGATCAAAATGCTCAGGGAGACCTTGAGATGAGATATGAAATTGAGGAAGCATCCAAACTAGGAAATGTGGTAGTAATGGGTGACTTCAACTACCCAGACATAGACTGGCTGCATATGTGTTCCAGTCATGACAAAGAAGCAAAGTTTCTAGATATTCTAAATGACTATTCCCTAGATCAGTTGGTCATGGAACCGACCAGAGGGACGGCAACCCTGGACTTAATCCTCAGTGGCGACCGGGACCTGGTGCGAGATGTAAGTGTTGTTGAACCGATTGGGAGCAGTGACCACAGTGCTATTAAATTAAACATACATGTAACTGGCCAATTGCCAAGAAAATCCAACACGGTCACATTTGA
The DNA here is from genome assembly GCF_030035675.1 of Rhineura floridana. Classification (NCBI taxonomy): domain Eukaryota; kingdom Metazoa; phylum Chordata; class Lepidosauria; order Squamata; family Rhineuridae; genus Rhineura; species Rhineura floridana. The sequence continues at coordinate 406,984 of NC_084500.1, read as the reverse complement.
CTTCAAAAGAGGAAACTTCACAAAAATTAGGGGATTGGTAAAAAGAAAGCTGAAAAACAAAATGCTTGGAAGTTGTTTAAAAACACTATATTAGAAGCTCAACTGGAGTGCATACCGCAGATCAGAAAAGGTACCGCCAGGGCCAAGAAGATGCCAGCATGGTTAACGAGCAAAGTCAAGGAAGCTCTTAGAGGCAAAAAGTCTTCCTTCAGAAAATGGAAGTCTTGTCCGAATGAAGACAATAAAAAAGAACACAAACTCTGGCAAAAGAAATGCAAGAAGACAATAAGGGATGCTAAAAAAGAATTTGAGGAGCACATTGCTAAGAACATAAAAACCAACAACAAAAAATTCTATAAATACATTCAAAGCAGGAGACCATCTAGGGAGACAATTGGACCCTTGGATGATAAGGAGTCAAAGGTGTACTAAAGAACGATAAGGAGAGATTGCAGAGAAGCTAAATGAATTCTTTGCATCTGTCTTCACAGTGGAAGATATAGGGCAGATCCCTGAACCTGAACTAACATTTGCAGGAAGGGATTCTGAGGAACTGAGACAAATAGTGGTAACGAGAGAGGAAGTTCTAAGCTTAATGGACAATATAAAAACTGACAAATCACCGGGCCCGGATGGCATCCACCCAAGAGTTCTCAAAGAACTCAAAGGTGAAATTGCTGATCTGCTAACTAAAATATGTAACTTGTCCCTTGGGTCCTCCTCCGTGCCTGAGGACTGGAAAGTGGCAAATGTAACGCCAATCTTCAAAAAGGGATCCAGAGGGGATCCCGGAAATTACAGGCCAGTTAGCTTAACTTCTGTCCCTGGAAAACTGGTAGAAAGTATTATTAAAGCTAGATTAACTAAGCACATAGAAGAACAAGCCTTGCTGAAGCAGAGCCAGCATGGCTTCTGCAAGGGAAAGTCCTGTCTCAGTAACCTATTAGAATTCTTTGAGAGTGTCAACAAGCATATAGATAGAGGTGATCCAGTGGACATAGTGTACTTAGACTTTCAAAAAGCGTTTGACAAGGTACCTCACCAAAGGCTTCAGAGGAAGCTTAGCAGTCATGGAATAAGAGGAGAGGTCCTCTTGTGGATAAGGAATTGGTTAAGAAGCAGAAAGCAGAGAGTAGGAATAAACAGACAGTTCTCCCAATGGAGGGCTGTAGAAAGTGGAGTCCCTCAAGGATCGGTATTGGGACCTGTACTTTTCAACTTGTTCATTAATGACCTAGAATTAGGAGTGAGCAGTGAAGTGGCCAAGTTTGCTGACGACACTAAATTGTTCAGGGTTGTTAAAACAAAAAGGGATTGCGAAGAGCTCCAAAAAGACCTCTCCAAACTGAGTGAATGGGCGGAAAAATGGCAAATGCAATTCAATATAAACAAGTGTAAAATTATGCATATTGGAGCAAAAAATCTTAATTTCACATATACGCTCATGGGGTCTGAACTGGCGGTGACCGACCAGGAGAGAGACCTCGGGGTTGTAGTGGACAGCACGATGAAAATGATGACCCAGTGTGCGGCAGCTGTGAAAAAGGCAAATTCCATGCTAGCGATAATTAGGAAAGGTATTGAAAATAAAACAGCCGATATCATAATGCCGTTGTATAAATCTATGGTGTGGCCGCATTTGGAATACTGTGTACAGTTCTGGTCGCCTCATCTCAAAAAGGATATTATAGAGTTGGAAAAGGTTCAGAAGAGGGCAACCAGAATGATCAAGGGGATGGAGAGACTCCCTTACGAGGAAAGGTTGCAGCATTTGGGGCTTTTTAGTTTAGAGAAAAGGCGGGTCAGAGGAGACATGATAGAAGTGTATAAAATTATGCATGGCATTGAGAAAGTGTATAGAGAAAAGTTCTTCTCCCTCTCTCATAATACTAGAACTCGTGGACATTCAAAGAAGCTGAATGTTGGAAGATTCAGGACAGACACAAGGAAGTACTTCTTTACTCAGCGCATAGTTAAACTATGGAATTTGCTCACACAAGATGCAGTAATGGCCACCAGCTTGGATGGCTTTAAAAGAAGATTAGACAAATTCATGGAGGACAGGGCTATCAATGGCTACTAGCCATGATGGCTGTGCTCTACCACCCTAGTCAGAGACAGCATGCTTCTGGAAACCAGTTGTCGGAAGCCTCAGGAGGGGAGAGTGTTCTTGCACTCGGGTCCTGCTTGCGGGCTTCCCCCAGGCACCTGGTTGGCCACTGTGAGAACAGGATGCTGGACTAGATGGGCCACTGGCCTGATCCAGCAGGCTCTTCTTATGTTCTTATGTTCTTAACTGTGACCGCAAGGTACAGTTTGGCCATGCAGCTCTCAAGAATCTTTCACATTCCCTGAAAACTCAGAACATTTATTAATTCTGAGAGGAGAGCGTGAAATGAGCCACCGTATGTGCGGTGGACACAGCCTCGGACTCTGCTGCCCTCTAGCGTCCAAATGTTGTAAGCAAGGGATAGTTTGGATATTTGTGAGCCAATCACAAGTGGTAAAAACCCCAAAAGGGACCCGAATCTGCGAGATAATGCCGCTGTCTCGAATCCAGGAGATCTCAAACTGTGGTCCGTGGACCGCCAGTGGTTCGCAAGCTACATTCAGGTGCTCTGAGGCATGTCTGCATTAAATATTCATATTGATTTAAGTGAATTTTTACAGCTTCTTTAATTGCGTCTCAATCTGAATTCTATGGAATGCAAATTGTAATGCAAGGTTTAGTCCTTCCCCTAAAAATAAAGTTAAGATTCTAGTCCTCATTGTTCCGAATAAAGGGCTACTTTAAATAGGTACATAGGAATCTGCCATAGACCAAGTCAGATCCTTGATCCCTCTAGCTCAGTATTGTCTACACACTGACAGGCAGTGGCTCTCCAGGGTTTTCCCCCAGCTATATTTGGGCTTGAACCTGGAACCCAGAGCTGTGGCCCTTTTGCCTCTAATTAGAGATGTTTTGGTTGTCTTAGCTATAAATCCTGCAAAGGATGTTCAAAGTTGGGGCAAGCCAGGGCAAGGAGGAGGTACTCAAAATTCCATTTCACTTTGACAAATATTTTTGTCTTAAATTTAAGTGCACACACCAAGAAGGGATGTCGTGCTGCTTCTTGGAATAAAACAGATATGTCCGTTGATATATTTGCTTTATGCACCAATCAAGTGCTATCAATGGTTGCTCACTCTGCAAGCGGCGATGAAAGGAAATATTTGCAACAGCAGATGTTCTGTTTTCAAGCAAAAAACGCAAAAATGTTGTGCACCATTTCCTAGGAAGTGGCACTCCTTTCGAGTTAAATAAATCACTCCTTCCTTCTCCGAATGATTCATGTTGCCCTGAACCCTTGCCTGGGTTAGGTTGCTCTGTGGGTAACAGAGGGAAAGTTGAGGCCCAGCATAGGACCACTGAGTCAGGAACTGTTCCAGAGGTCAATACAAAGCCTGCTTCCTGCCCTATGGCAACGCAGGCATATAACACAAGTCCAGAAGGTGGGGACCCTCTTTATGTTGCAAATGGGCCATTCATATCTGATTTTTCTGCTTGCTCATTTGGCATTTGTGTGGCTTCCACACATGCCTGGTGGTTGTTTATTTTCTGTCATGACTGTTCTTGCTATTCTGCTGCTTGAGATCCACACCAATGGGCGAAGCATTATTATTATTGTTGTTGTTGTTGTTGTTGAATTTATTAGCTATTGAAAAAGCCCTCTCTCTGGTCTTCACCAGTCTGGCCATTTTAACCGGTGGGATCGAGAGAAGGTCTTCTGAGGCTGATCTTGTTGAGCAGCATCCCTGACGATGCTGGAGGTGCTCCTTCAGATAGATTGGTCCAAAACCGTATAGGGTTTTAAAGGTCAGAGCCAACACCTTGAATTGGGTTCGGTAAGCAACTGGTAGCCAGTGCAGCTCCTTTAATACAGGAGTACTAGAGTAGTAGTATTTATTTTATTTATTATTTATTATACTTGTATACCGCCCCATAGCCGAAGCTCTGTGGGCGGTTTACAGTAACTAAAAACAAATACAATTTAAAATACATCTTTTAAAAAACAATTTAAAACACAATTTAAAAATTTAAAACAATATAAAACAGATGCTAAAATGCCTGGGAGAAGAGGAAAGTCTTGACCTGGCACCAAAAAGATAACAGTGTTGGCGCCAGGCGCACCTGTAGTACTAGTTTTTCTCCCGAAGTGACCCAAAGCACAATCAGTAAAACAAACACAATCAATAAAACCTAGAAACACTCTAAAAAAAAAGTTAAAAACAAACATAGTAAATCAAAAACCTTAATAATGCATCAAATACAAATGAAGGTCTACAGATCCCACCTCAGTAAAAGACGTCAGGAATAGGCAAAACCCCACACACCACCCAGAAGCCTGGGTAAAGAGGAAGGTCTTTGCCTGGTGCCTGAAGATAGATAGAGATGGTGTCAGATATGCCTGCCTGGGGAGAGCATTCCACAACTGGAGGACCACCACTGAAAAGGCCCAGTCTCCTGTTGCCAACCTCTGAATGTATGTATGCCAAAGATCTGGTGTATGGCAAGGATCTGTTCAGGGAAAGATGATCCATAAAGTATAGTTGCCCCCAGATTGTCCATATTTTATGACAGGGATGCAGTTGCTTACTGGAAATTTAGATCTGGGCAATCAAAGCACTCTGTTGCAACAAATACACTTAAAAAAAAAACACTGTTTTTTTGCAGTTAGGAAAGCGATGGGGAAACGCACTAAAAAGTGTAGGTAAAAAACCAATCAAAAGATGTGACATGCAAGCAGATGAGGATGGATATTATAACCTCCTCCCAAACAAACCAGAAAAAATGCTTCACAAAGAGCAGACGTACTTGAACCTCCCTCTAAGTGTTGTGCAAGCAAATCTGGATGAATGCCCAGTCAATGGATCATCCAGATCACCCTCTTGTCACACCTTCAAAGGCCTTTTACCTCCCCCGTCACACATGGCCCCCTTCTTACCAACGCCCAATTCCTCCTGTCACAACAACTTTCCTTCCCTCCCTCTCCACACTCGCACACACACACCGCCAGCCCTGGTCCTGACCTAGGACTGTACCGCCCATTGCTAATGTAGCCATAACATAAAGGGTTAGGAAATGTGCCTCTGAACTCTGTGTTTCTATGCAACCGCCCCCCCCGCCCCCCAAAATACCACCTCCCCAATGTGAACTTGCAGAGAACAGGCCCTTCTCAGCTCTGGAGGTCTCCCTTCCAGCCTGGCTCACTCACCTGCGCTCACATCTCCTTCCCCAAGAGGTGGTGGCACTCTTGACTTGCACAGTTTCTAACCGCTGAGGGCTCTTGCCTCTGGGCAGGGCAAGACCAGGCACATATTTAGACTCATCCAGATGGCCCCTTTATTGAGCATTCATCCTGATTGGCTTACATAAAGCCTTGCCAGTGGTAGGGATGATGGGAGTTTTAGGCTAACAGCATCTGGAGGGTGCCACGTTGGCTACCTCTGCTTTAGACTGGGACCACCCCCTCCACCCCCCACTGATAGCAAAACTTTACACCTGCTCCAGAGTTGGTGTGCAGCCTGCCTGCCTGCCTTACTTCCTGCCTATCTATCTATCTATCTATCTATCTATCTATCTATCTATCTACCTACCTACCTACCTACCTACCTACCTACCTACCTACCTACCCTCTTGTGCAAGACCTCTATCGCTCTTGTCAGGCAAATGTCAGTCTTGTTCAAGACCTCAGTATTTATTTATTTATTTTAAACCCAAAACAAATGGAAGTGGATATTGCCTTCCCTGCTCCCCCCCCCCCGCACCCAAAGGCACAACTTTCCCTTTTGCTCATTGTGAGACGTGATAACTAAGGCTGGGAAGGTTTGCTTTTGAAGGTGCCTGCACACAGGTCTGTGCATATCCAGAAGGGGGGAAGGAAAGGGGGAGGGTAAGGGAGGAGGGATTGAGGGAAAGGACAGAAAGACACAGCCCAGAAGGTGCCACAGTCCATCAAGGTTTGCCCTCCCATGTGGACGGTGAGTGGTGGATGAATGGAAATGCATGGAAGCTAACTTGCCAAATGGGCACACAGAAAAATCAGACCTGAATGACTCATGTGTGCTGTAAGGGCCTGTCTGGGATCACCCTGAATTTCGGAACATGTACTGCAGGGGCAGGGGGTCTTTTTCAGCCCGAGGGCCGCATTCCCTTCAGAGCAAACGTCTGGGGGCCACATACCAGGGGTGGGCAGAGCCAGAGACAAAAGTGGGCTTAGCAGTTACTTAATTTTATTTGTTGTGCAATAGGCTAGTTTCTACACACATTCCCGTAGCCCTCTCCATCCTCTAACCAGACCAAGGGAGAGGCATTATCAGAGCCCATGTACACATCCCAGCCAGGCGCAGACACATCTTCTGCATATGTTTCCAGAGTTGGGATTTTGAGACCCGTCAGCCGAGAGACTGTCCCTGAGCAGAGACTGTCCCTGCCCCATTCTGTGCCATTCATGACCCACAGTTTGCAGAGGGGGGGGAATAAACATTCAGATTACACCACAACTGGCAGGAAAATATTTATTGTAGAAATCCTTATTCTTTGGTCAATTCATATCTAGACAGTCAAATATATAAAGGTATAAAGAGGCAACTCACTTTATGTCGCCTTCAACGTTACATAAATAAAATAATTAGCAGAAATGAACTCTTAGTTTTGAGCACAATAAATAAATTTAAATTATCACAAAAAATCCATGAGATATAACTGCAAAACAGCCACAACCACAGCCAGCAGCAAGGGGGTTTCCTTGAAATGTCCTTGGTTGACTTGGTGAGCAATGACGGCCGGCCCGGCTCCAACCAACGGCCCTTTGGCCTCGCTGGCAATGGCCCCCATGCTGCCGCTTGGCTCAGTGCAGTTCCAGGTCATTCACATAGTCTTGGACCCATTTCTCAGAGGGGTTGGCACAGATCTCCCGGCCTTTCCTTGTGATGAACCTGGAGGGATCAAAGGGAATACAAGATTTTCCTCCTGTCCGAATGCGATCCATTTGAGGTGTGCCTGCCACCTTCGCTGTACAGTTTTTGGTGAATGCTAGAGATGCATCTCTTTGCCTTGGGCCTTGTCTTTACTTTTTTTTATGTGTTGCACTCTGCCTTGATATATTCTTACGAAAGTGCAGATTGTAAATGCGTAAAAACATAAGTATGCAGTCCTAATCCTTGCTGATATTCCACAGGACAGCCTTTGCCAGTCTGGCACCCCCTCTGGATGCTTTGGACTCCAACTCCAGCCAGCAGCACAAAACATCTGGAAGGTGCCAGGCTGGCAAACACAGCAGGAGGAGCTGCCCTCCGACGCAGAAGATGCCCAGGCTCCTTGCAGACCTGTGTGGGTTGTGTCCCCCCACCCGTTATTCATCTAGGGAGTTGGTGGTAGCGGCTGCAGAGACATATTTAGGCCAGCAGAACTGCTTGCACCTGGAGAGTGACTGACAACAAAACAGAGCTATTGATTCTTTAGCAACTTACACGATGGATGACTGGGAGCATCTGCTGTTGGTTTCGTAATAGTCAGCCACGTAGCTGCGTGGGATCTTCTTTGCCGTGTAGGAGAAGCAACAGGAGGTGGGGGGGTCGGACCCCACTGCAAAAGAAGGAAAAGAAAAGCCCATTGAGCGCAACCAGCAAAGACCCTCCAGCAACAACTCTGGGTTCCTAAAACAAGCCACTATTTCCCACCCCGAGATCTCTCAACTTCAGGATGCCTTCGACTGAGCCAGACCGCTGGGCCCACTTAGCTCACTACTGTCTACACTGATAGGCAGCGGCTCTGCAGGGTTTCAGGCCAGCGTCTTCTTTCCCAGCCCTACCTGGAGGTGCTGGCAGGTATTGAACCCGGAAGCTTCTGCTTGCCAAGCAAGCACTCTGCCCCTGAGCCATGGCCAGCATCTAATCACTGCGTGGAGAGCTTATTCAGCAGTGATGGGGAGGAACTCTGCACATGCTCAAGAAAGGCTGTCTGTCATCGCCTATGCCTCCTTCACTTGTTCCAGCTCTGAGCCTTGGCAGGGAAAACAGGGCCATGGGTTATGCCCCAGTGGGCCCCGCTGTGCACGAGGTTGTTGCGCTTCACCGGCCCGTGTGGAATCAGATAAACTCCTTAAAATAACAGGCGGGTCGAGTCCAGAGGGAGAGGAGAGGCGGTCTACTGCCACACTGGCCTTCCCTGAGGGGACAGAATTCTAGGTGACTGAAGCAACCCCTGAAAAGTGCTCATGCAAGATGGGATTGGGAGAGAATCGCTCACCACAACAGACTGAAGCTGCAGTCGTCCTGCGTGCGCTTCCTTGCAAGCATGCCCCTCCCCCCTACGGAATTCAGGGATGTGCTTCCTCCCAAATCATCATCATCATCATGCAAAGGAGCAGGCTGCACAAGCTGGCATCACAAAGCTTGTGTTGCATTTAATTTCTGATGTCTCCTGTCATCTCTGGCCAAGTTTTTTAAATGCTCCCAAAAGCTCATGGATAGCAGGGACAGCAGGATGAGTGCACACACAACAGGTCCTGGCAGAGCCCTGCACAGTGCCTTTTGTTCTCTTCGATTCTTTTGGCCCTTCTCTCTCCAGCCTGCAAAGTTGTCCCTTTAAAAACCTCCCCAGGAGGAGGCACCACAATATCTCAAGGTAAACTCCATTTGGAGAGCCACTGCCAATCAGTGTTGGCAGTACTGAGGTAGATGGAGCAGGGCCTGACTCAGTATAAGGCGAGGCCTCTGTGTTCCTCTCCGCCTAGAGCAGAAGGTGGCCTGGGACAGAGCTGGCTTCCCAGGTGGAGGTGGTGGTGAGGGCACACAACTCTCCTTCATCCCCAAAAAACTCACTGTGGAACTGGGAGATAGATCCCCCCTTTGCCCTCATTATCAAGCCTGCAACCCCCCCCCCCCCATGCTGAGCTGAGAGACTGACCTGGAGCAGCAGAGGCAGAGAAGCAGAGAGCCACCAGGAGCCCCGTGGCGGTGAGAGCGAAGGCAGCTAGAGACACTTTCATGTTGCTGAGAAGCTGGAGGAGCTTTGCTGGCTGGGAGAGGGACTCTTGGTCGTGTCCTCCAGTCTGATACCAACTCCATGGAGCAAGCCTTCTTTTAAGCCAGGCCGGGGGGGGGGGGGAGAGAGGGGAGCATCATTGGTGGAATTTCCAGGATTATGTCATCGTAAAAGGATGCAGAAATATCCATCACCAGCAGTCAGTTGGCAGAGAAAGTTTCTGAAGAGTTTTGCATTTCAGAGTCCTCAAAAGCTTACGCTGCAAGTACAGTTGCATCACACAACAAGGGCCAGTAGAGAAATGGGGAGGCAGGGAGGGTGAAGGAGGGCTGGTGATTCCCTCCCCCCCCCATGCTACTGTCCAAATCCAGACAGCACTTTGCTGAAAAATGTGCTGTCTCAGATCTCTCATGTGCAGGACTTAAAAAAACTTGTGCAATCTGGGGGAAAACATGGTTCCACCCTGAATGGGCAGCCAAAAGGGCTTTACATTTGTTTTGCATCCAAAGCAACTATGCAGAAATTGAAATAAAGTCTGGGAGGGGATTTTTGTGGGGAAACTTGCATTTTAGAATTAGACTTGCATTGTGTTAACTCTGTGAACAGTAACTTTTGTTTGTAACTTGTTAACGTAAGTCGCTTTGGGTCGCCTTGGTGAGAAAAGCAACCAAATTAATAATAATAATAATAATAATAATAGCTCCTCATATGGACAGCTAAAACAGACAAGAAAGATTTATGCCACTTTGCAGACTATTTCCTGCCATAACACACATTATGTAACAATACTACAAATAGGCCCTGTATATATCTGAAGTTTTCCAAAAGGTTAATTGCTTTTATACCTTATAAGAAAGCCAATATTTCTTCATGTTTTTGCCAATAAGAAATAATATCCAACTTTCTACAGATCACTCCCCAGATCAAGCTCATTCCAAATTTTCTAGTCATTTCTTCAGAGATGGAACCTTCATGGAATTCTTATATCTATCTCTATGCAGTCTCATGCCACGTTGATTGCCGAATTAACATTTTTCTTATTGATGGAGCTTTATTTTAAAAAAAGAATTCAGTTTTTTCCCCTTAAATTTTAAACTAAATAACCAAGGCTGCCTCCAGATTGTCAGTACTTTGCCAGAGAGATTTAAGCACTTTCAAGGAAATGCAGGGCTGCTCACTTAAAGCAGATCAAATCACTCTGTTGCCTTAGCACAATAAAAGCATTTAAAAAGAAAGAGAAAAGAAATTGACTTTTTGCAGTTAGGAAAGTGACGAGAATGCACTGAAAAATGTGGGATGAATCAGGAGGAATGGCGGAGGAATGTCTATTGTCGCATAACCTGTCTGCAAACAGATCAAGATGAATGCTCAGTAAAGAGCAGACATAGTCTAATAATCTCTGTGCAAGCAAATCAGGACACAGCTTTACAACGGTGTTGTTGCTGTTTTTAACCCAATGAATACAGCAGAACTTATCCTTTCCTAGCTTCCTTCTTCAATTTCTTTTCCCAGAAAAAAAAGGAGAGAAGACAAATCTCTAGTGACCTCTCCTGGCAGGAAACCAGCTTTGCACAGCTGCCCTGGAAGTCCCTACTGCTGAAGGAAGCATCACATCCTGGAAAACAGAATAATTTCACCTACTTTGTGTCTTTGTCGATGCTGGGCCTTGGTTTTGCCAATGAAGCACAAGACACTTCTCAGCCGCTGTCTTTGCTATCCTTTTAAAAAGATTAAAGAAAAGGGAACAAAGTGTCTGAATTAAGCAATGGAAATTCAAACAGCTCAGAAACAACTGGAATTCTCTTCTCTCACTCAAATCTTCAGAAAAACTGGAATAGACCAAAATCAAGTATTGCAATACAAAAATACACTGAATGTCCCTCCTGAGCAGTTTTCTTTTTTTTTTGCTAGCACTTCTTGGAATTTAAGCAATCTGTGCGTAAAACGAAACACCAGCTGTGAACTAGGGGAAACAATGTATCAATCCGACTAGCTGGGCCTTTGGGATAGGACCTTACCCCGGTGTATGTATTTTTGAACACATTCCTTGGCTGCAGAGCCACATTGCAAAATATGAAGAAGGGCAAATTTCAAAAGATGGCTGTGTTCGGGTTTGCATTCTGTTTCAGAAAGTGAGAATTGGGTGGGGTCACCCTGAATTGAAGCCCCCCCATTCCTAATGACGGTTAAGGAGATGGTGTCTGTGCGAGTTGTAAAATGAAAGACAAAGGTAATGTTCCTTGGGCAAGTGGGAGGGCACTCAGTGCAGCTCTGCAAAGGAAGAGTTCTGAGGGTACAACACTCAAAATGTTGCCACATTAGTATTATTATTTTATGTCTTGAATGTATAGTCCACCTTTCTTCCCAAAGGAGCCCTGGGCAGCAAACATAAGCAAAACAATTTAACAAGAAAACGAAACAACAGAATAACTAAACCGGGGTAGCATTGTGGGCAGTTTTGGGGGCAACATGGAGAAGAGCATGCGTTAAACTGTGTACAAATTTACACCATACGTTTGCATGTTATTTTCACAAACGTAAGCAGTGTGGTGTAGTGGTTAAGGTGTTGGACTACGAGCTGGGAGACCAGGGTTCGAATCCCCACATAGCCATGAAGCTTACTGGGTGACCTTGGGCCAGTCACTGCCTCTCAGCCTCAGAGGAAGGCAATGGTAAACCACCCCTGAATACCACTTACCATGAAAGCCCTATTCATAGGGTTGCCCCTAAGTCGGAATCGACTTGAAGGCAGTCCACTTCATTTTCAAGCATTTTATGCACACTCTAGCCTAGTTAAATGCATTTTTATACAGATAACTTGGCTGGAAATCTGCATTACAAAATCAAGAGAAGTGTGAATTTCAAAGGATGGCTGAGTTTTGATTCAGATATTGGTTCAGAAACTTCAAATTAGGTAGATTCACCTTTAAATGTGCACTGTACCAATTCTCCCCCCTCCAACCCTGCTCATAAGACATCTTTCTGAATACAGTTAGTTTCAGAACTCTTTCTTTTTCCATGACGACTGGCTCATTATGTTGTGCAAAATCTGTGCAATCTTGACTCGCTCTCAAAGAGCCGTTGTATTTCATGAGCAAGCAAAAAGATACTTCTTGAACGAAATGAAATTTTGTTGTAATCTGAAATGACTGAGCAAAATGTGACCATGCGTCACTTGCCAGCCAGTGTCATTTCATTGAGAAATGGCTGCTTCCATTCCATTCAGGCCTCAACGCACAATCCCTCGTGGTATTTGTTACAAGCATTTTCTGTTTCCATGGTATCTTCTTTTCTCTAGAATTGACACCATTTGCTCACTCCTGAGTTCCTGAGAATCCAGGTAATAGCTTCCAGAAGGCTTTCCATTCCTGTGCTCTCCTTATTACCACACCACCACAGCCCCTGGCCCATTCCTAGCGTTTCAACTGCCGCCTTCCCCAAGCTGGTTGCCCTCCAGTGTTTTGGACTGCAGTCCCCATCAGCTTGGCCATTGTGGACTGTGGCTCCCATTAGCCTCACCCAAGAGAATTCAGAGGGCTGCCCTCTCTCTGTGCCACCTCCAGCCAGAGAAACCCCAGAAGAGAGGAAGCGGCCTTCATCTAGCTCAGTACTGTCTACCCTGACTGGTAGTTTCTCTCCAGGATGTCAGGCAGGGTCTTTCCCAGTCCTACTCGGGAGATGTCAGGGACTGAAACTGGGCCCTTCTGCATGCAAAGCGGAGCTCTCGTCCTTTGCTAGGAAAAGGCAGTTTCTGTCCCAAACCCAGCTTGGATGCAGAATGGAATGTGGGGGTTTCCTGACACAATGCTGAAATTTCATTCATTCCTCTGTTTTCCCACCATGGCCCCTGACTGTGACTCTGCAGCTCCCAGGAAGGGGAGGGGGGCATGGGGTCCACGATGACACTCTTCATTCAAGCCATGTGTTGCCCACACAAGCACCAGGGGAGGCTGTGGTATGTTCAGTTCTTTTATTTCAAGTATTTATTTATATCAAGTATTTTATATACCACTTTTCATCAGAAAAGACTGCAAAGCAGTTTACAAAGGAATTAAGACGAAATAAACTATTACAACATATAAAATAATAAAACAAATTAAACATCAGAATCTGCAAGATAATATCCACATAAATTATATGCCCACCAACACACCTGTGCCTCAGTCAAGCCACAAAATACAATAACCAGAAAGCAGCAAATGACAACATAAAACAGTCAGCAAGCCGATTTCAAAACAGAACCAAGATAGAAATAATAATTAACTGCGGATTAAAACTAAAGGAAAACATTGTTACTAGAGCGTGGGGGCATCTTCACCCGGTGTTACAATAACAATGACGGCTCCACGGATTTTTTCCTTTCCCCACACGTGGGGAGCGGCCATCATAGCTCAGGGTCAGAGCATCTGCTTTGCATGCAGAAGGCCCCAGATTCAACCCCCAATGGCATCTCCAGGCAGGATTGGGAGAAAATCCCTCCCTGAAACCCTGGAGAGCAGCTGCCGGTCAGTGTAGACAATACTGAGTGAGATGGGCCAATGGTCTGACTCAGTATAGCACAGTTTCTATGCTCGGGGGGGGGAAGAGATTTACTTATAACCAGGGGAGAAAAATGCCTTCTCCTCCAAAGGTTTCCACTGGTGTGGTTAAAAGCAGCCCAAACCACACAGAATCCGCTGCACACACATGCGCAGCCCACACACTGTCTGTGACTTCAGAGCCAGCCACCCTGACAGGGCTTAGTTAGGGCTGAGGTGGTGGGCTCAAGTGATTCACACTCAGATGTTTGAGGGGCCAACCAAAGGTGTTTCAGAAACAACAGATGTACAGAGGGAGACCGTAGAAGCTGGCAAGTGCCTCCTTTCGAGTGAGTCACCGCAGCTGCTCCGGTTGCACTCCAAAGTCTTTGCTCCAGAAGGGCTTCTCTGAGCCATGGAAGCATCACTCACATCTGGGGTTGCTCAGTGGCCTTCAGGTAGGTGGAGCGCAGGACAGCGATGCCAGGAATCTTTCCTCAGCCCATGCTGTGAACTGCAGCATTGCACCGATCCTGACTTTCTTCTCTTCCTCAGTCACGCAGGATTCCAAGCAGGACTCACGACGGAAGGGGCAAATTTAGCTATCTGGATCACTAGCCTTGTCCGCTGTCATGGCTTGAACTTCTGGCTCTGGAAGCCATGATATGGCAGGACTGCCTGGAAGGCGGCCTGGGGGATTTTTCAAGCCCGAGTGGGACGCGACGGCCTCTGGGGCACCTCAGAGGCGTCGGTTGTGGGGTTGGAGAGATGGAGCACAGCTGGAGCTTCAAGAGGCCCTGGTGGAGGGGGAAGACCTCTCCGAGACTTGGCAGGCCTCTTTCCCAAATTCCCTGCTTCTTTCTCCTCCTCCTTTTCTTTCAAAGCAAGCCTTTTGTGCTCTTGCTTTTAGAGGTAGTATGGGGAAAAGGAGAAGCCCGTCTTCTGCCCAGGTGCTGACAAGTTGGCCGTTCATGTCGCATCTCTTCCAGACTGCTGGCCAGTTAAGGCAAAAGCACTAGCGTGACCAACGAAAAACATTTGGTGCTTATTTGCAAATGGTGCTCAACGGAGGGCTGTGTAGCTCAGTGGTGCAGCACCCACTCCACATGAGAAAGGCCCCAGATTAATCCTCCGGCACCTCAAGGTGGGGCTGGGAATGTCCGTTGCTTGAAACCCCTGGAGACCTGCTACCAGACAGTGTGGACTCAGTACTGAGCTGGGTGCACCCCAATGTGTGTGACTCAGTGCCAGGCACTTCCTCTGTGCCTATGACTTAACACTTTGAATAACTTTAGACACCCAGGCACACTTTTAGCCTTTCATGCTGACTTGCACTCCGACAGTGCTTGCGTTTGACTAAGGGTTGTGGGTTTTTTAAAAAAAAAAAAACAGAACTGCTTTTAAATCTTTTTTTATGTATTGTGGTTTCTTTTGTCATTGGATGAAGCAGTATAGCTTTGTTATTTGTGTGCTTTTTAAAAGCGCATTACAGTTGTCAGGTGTTGAGGTTCCCAGTGCATGAACTACTGTGGTCAGGCTATCCCAGTGTACCGAATGGGTCTGGCAGAAAGCACTCCTAGCCACAGACGTCACTTGGGCCTCTAGTGACAAAGATAGATCAAGGAGCGGAAGGGGTGCAACCCTGTCCAGGGCAGGCAGTTCACCTATCTCCCAGACATGGGAACTACCCACCAGGCTTCCTTCCTCCCAGGATTCAAGCTCAGTTGATTGGCCCTTATCCAGCACACAGTCCAGAGCTTGCACAGCCTCTCCTGACTCAGACGCAATGAAGAAACGGCATGCTGGTGCCATGTTGCTCCAGAACTCCTACTCACAGCTCCCAATGGCTTCATAGAATTGTTGAATAACACGGGTGGTGTCCTGTGGCACTCCACGGAGTGACCACCAGGTGGCCAAGGAGCCCTCTCCCCCTGCTCCTGTCTTGGCGCCACCCTGCTGGTAGAAACAGCCACAGCAGCACAGTGCGACTGACACGCATCCCACAGATTCGCTCCAGAACGATACCGTGGCCAGGGGTGTCCAACGCCACGGAGACACGGAGCAGGAGGAGCAGGGTTGCGGTCCTCTGTCCTCCTCTCTACAAAGTCCACCCATCAGGCTGACCGAGGCTGATCCGGTCCTGAACCCCGAGCAGCAGGAGGCCCAGTCTGAAGCGTGATGTCGATCGAGACCAGCCTGGCGCCCTCCCGATGTTCTGGACGGCAGCTCCCATCAGCCCCAGGCAGCGCCGCCCTATCGTCTGCTCTGACACAGCTGGGGCTGATGGGAGCTGCAAGCCAAACCACTGGGAGGGTGGCAGGTTGGGGAAGGGTGGACCGGGTGGCACTTTTGGTCTGAGCCGGGGGGGGGGGCTCTGCTGATGTTCTTACTCTTCCCCTTATGTGGGAAGTTGCTCTTGTGTTTAAGATGATTCAAGGAAGGCAGAGCCACCCACAACCCATCGTGCTGAAAAGGGGAAAGCAGACCCTTTGCCCAGAAACCCAGGGCTTCTGCTCCACTGAAGGCAAGTGGCTGGCTGGCTTCCTTCCTCTTTTTCCTTCATTCTGCGCTGGGGGATTTCCAGGGCTGTCTTAATTAGGTGTGATAATGCTGACCCACCATTTCATGGTGGCTACTTTGAGCTTGGTCAGCCAAAGATGCGATGACAACATAGAGCATCCCTCTTCAGAAGGCCATGCAGAGATGGGAAAATGCAAAACGGGAGAGAGGAAAAACCCTTTTTAAAAAGCCTAAAACCTTTGGCCCTTTTTTGGTTGGAAAAAGAAGACCCGGGGGGGGGGATTAAATGTGGGTTTATGAGGTAGAGACCGGCATAGGGGAGACATTTGATTCCGTTCACATGTAAAGCCAAATCTGTCAAATTCACAATTTCCAAAACAACATGAGCAAGGCAGCCATCCTTCGAAATTCCCACTTATCCACATTTTGCAGTGTAGATCTCATACCAAGCCATATTTACAAAAACGCATATATTGGGGGGAAATGGCATAAAAGTGAAAATATGTGTGAAAATAACATAAAATGCATTATGTTTGGGGCAATTGCTTGCAAAAAATGTGCACACAAGTCAAAACTGCATACAAAAATGTGTTATTAGGAGGAATTTGCACTAAAATGCTGAAGAATTTTCATGAGAATTTTTTTTAAAATCCACAAATTGCTGCAGAAATGTGGAGAACTGAATTTAAGATTGGAAAAATGAGAGAACCAAAACTGTCAGGTCCTTCCATCCCTTCCACCTTTCCCAGATGTGTCTCCTGAGCCCTTTTAAGTGGAGAGAGATGACCTGGGGGTTGGGGGAGACACCTCCGCATGCAAAGCAGGTGCCTCCCCCAAGGAGCTCTGGCCCCTTTCCACTCTAATGCGTGTGAATGAGCAAATGGAAGAGAGTCGGGCTGGCAGCATCAGATCCTTCCCACTTTACCTGGAGATGCCAGGGATGGACTGACCCTGAGGCCTTTGGCGTGCAAGAGGTGCTCTGCCACCAGGGATGCGGGTGTGTGTGTGTTCAATTCAGTTGGCATTTATAGGGAAACAGACCTAATGTGCACTTCCCGAAACAACATGAGCACGGAAACACGGCTGTTCTTTGAAATTTGCACTTGTCTGAATTTTTGCACTGCCGAGGAATGTGTGCGAAAACACATACACTAGGACAAGGTGTACGTACAAATGCAGATATGAGTGAAAACAGCATACACACATGCATTGAAGTAGGGAAAATTGCTTTGTAAAAATGTGTGAATTAGGCAAAGATACAGAAGTGAATTTTAGGAGAAATTGATGCTAAGATACTGCTACATATTCATGAGGACTTTTTTTTAAAAAAAGTTCACAAACTTGAGTGGGAAAATGAGAAATGGAAGAGATTCCAAAAGTGACACAGATCATCCCTATCTGCAGCACTGAGTCAAAGTCCTCCTTTCCCAAAGCTCCCACATCCATTCCGGCCTCTCGCTCACCTGGATTCCTCTCAGAGGGGTGTCCTTTGGCTCTGGGTCTGCCTGAGTCAGGAGGACATGTTCCGCCTCTGTGGGCTTTCCCAGAAACCTGTCGCCAGTGTGGTGGAAATAATGAATAGCAGCAGCCCTCTTCAAAACCACAAACAAATCTGAAATAACAACCAAAGCCTTGCAGAGAAGCGCAGCTGACCAGATCCTGTGCTTGCATAACAAGCTGCACAGACATCCTACAGTTTGCCTCCCCCCCTCCGACTTTCACTTCAGGGCCTCCCTTAAGAACCGGATGGCCAAACAAGTCAGGCTTTTGAACAATCTGCTGCTGAAAATGAGGAATGCAGAGAACTCTTCTCTTTCAGAGTCACTTTCGTTTTCAATATGTGTCCATTGCTTGGAGCCCATAGGAAAGCAGAGGTCTCCTGCTGCTATTATGTGGAAGGGACCCACTCTGCAAGCACATCAGGATGGATTATCATTGTCGTATAGCTGCCTCACAAACAATCGGAATGAATGTTCAGTAAGGACCAGACAAGTCTTACCTGTGACGGCTGATGGTTCTGATGTCAGTGGGGCAATGGAATCTCTTCCGGGTTTCAGTCCAAAATTTCAAGGAGCTGTCCAAGGTGCACTAACTGAAATGTAATTGTAGTGATTACTTCTGAGAAAAAGTAAAGTAATCAGTTACTTTCAGAGCAACTGCATTTCTAATGTTAATTACTACTTTTTGGGCCATGTAATTGTAACTGCAATTTATTACTTTTTAAAAGTAATCTTCCAAGCTCTGCTGCTTTGAAGCCTAACTAGAGGTATCATTAGTACTTTAGTATTTAGTATTTTAATATGTGTTTTTGTCTGTCTTAAAATGTTTACAATTTTGAAATTTGGATGTAGTTTTAAAATTGTTTAAATATGTGTTTTAATTGTAGATGAAAGTTTTAGTTTGTACACCGCCCAGAGAGCTTCAGCTATGGGGCGGTATAGAAATTTAATAAAATAAATAAATAAATAATAATAAACATAAGCTTTGTGCAAGCAAATCAGGATGAAGGCTCAAGAAACAGGTCAACTGGAGGAACTGAGACAGAGAGATTTGGTTTCCTTGATTATTAGGGTGGCCAACTGACCCAGAAAAGTCCATCTTCCAGTTTGTGTTTAAGAGCATCCCAGTGCAGCCACTAGTTGCTGAAGCATTTCAGGTGCTTCCAGACATGTTTATTATGTGATGGGTACTTCTATTGCATACATTTTGCAGAATTCACATGCAAAATGCCAGCATATATCGCCCCTCCCCAGATTTACATTTTCTGGGGGAAATCTAATAAATTTTTAAAAATCCGTTGCCAAAGATCTGACTGTAATATCTCAATAACCTGTTTGCAAATTAAATTCTCTTCATAGCAAGCTGAACATATCATCATCATCATCCAAAATCAAGCGATAGTTACAAGGGCCAGTGGAAACATTGGTCACGTTATCTATTACACCCGTGATGTAAAAATGGTGCCATCTGCTGGCAAGTGTCCCTTTGCCTTGCAGTGACAGTGAGACATGGCAGTGATAGTCACCATAGCGCCTTATTGCTTCTTTCCCTTAAACCTGAGAAAATGTCAGTCTTTAAAAAAACAAAACTCTTACAGATCCAGGCACCATACATTTAAAACACATCCAACACACATTTAAAGTACATGACTGCCCTCAAAGAATCATGGGAACTGTAGTTTAAGGGAGCTGAGTTGTAGCTCTGTGAGGAGAAACCCAATGTGCTTTAAATGTGCGCTGGATGTGCTTTAAATGTATGGTGTAGATCTGAGTGTGGGGGTCAAGAGGGGTCACTTGGCTCCCCCAGGGGTTAGGTGTACCCCCAGGGCATGGCATTGAGAAAGTGGATAGAGAAAAGTTCTTCTCCCTCTCTCATAATACTAGAACTCGTGGACATTCAAAGAAGCTGAATGTTGGAAGATTCAGGACAGACAAAAGGAAGTACTTCTTTACTCAGCGCATAGTTAAACTATGGAATTTGCTCCCACAAGATGCAGTAATGGCCACCAGCTTGGATGGCTTTAAAAGAAGATTAGACAAATTCATGGAGGACAGGGCTATCAATGGCTACTAGCCGTGATGGCTGTGCTCTGCCACCCTAGTCAGAGGCAGCATGCTTCTGAAAACCAGTTGCCGGAAGCCTCAGGAGGGGAGAGTGTTCTTGCACTCGGGTCCTGCTTGCGGGCTTCCCCCAGGCCCCTGGTTGGCCACTGTGAGAACAGGATGCTGGACTAGATGGGCCACTGGCCTGATCCAGCAGGCTCTTCTTATGTTCTTAT
Source organism: Rhineura floridana (assembly GCF_030035675.1). Taxonomy (NCBI): domain Eukaryota; kingdom Metazoa; phylum Chordata; class Lepidosauria; order Squamata; family Rhineuridae; genus Rhineura; species Rhineura floridana. The sequence continues at coordinate 387,141 of NC_084500.1, read as the reverse complement.
GTACTCATCAGTTCTTGATCACTGGTTTTAAACAGGCTGTTCTGGGCTGTTTGGGCCCTAGGGTGCTTCCAGAATGCCACTGTTTTGGGGGGGAGATTGGGCCCTCAGTAATGTAATGTTGTAAACCACTTTGATGTTTTTAACAAAATAACAGTATACAAATATTTTTTATAAATAAATGTAAATAATGTACTGGCAAATTTAGCTTGCACAATGAAAGTGGATTTGACGCTCATACCAGAGCTTGGAAAAGTTACTTTTTTAAACACAACAAATCTGCCTCCCCAATGTTTCCATGTAATTAATAAGAACATAATCATACAAGCTCATCAAACAGTGTGGCATAACTTTCCTAGACCTTCAGCGTGTCATCTTTATGAAAAATGTGACACAGCATTTCCAGGAAAGAATATCTACCATTCAGCCCGCTGGTATTTTTACACACATTCCTTAATCGCAACACATTCCTGAGACTGATCAAATTTCCGGGGCTCCAACAATGTCTTGCAATGCTGTTGTGCTTCTTAGGTTGTAGATTACACAGAAAATTACTTTGATTTGTGGAAAAACAAACATATTCATGTGACCTCTGAATTTCTTATGCTTTGTGAGAAAGTCACAAAGAATTTCAGGACATGGTCTGTTTAGCTCACATATTTGCTAAGAATCCCTTTTCAGAGAAGTAAGTAAAGAAAAGGAAAAAGAGTTTACTCCAGCATTCTTTATTAGGGCCAGCCAGTATGTCATACACTTGGCAAGCGCTTGAGTTCTCTTCATTAGGCAAAATGTTACACAAAGCAGGGAATGGAAATGAGGATTTTTTTTGTTTAAACAAACAAAAAGGTACAAAAATTAGGCTGAGAAGCAAAGAGGTCAGCTTTTCGAGTGTGGGTCTCAGCCTAGGCATGTCAAGTGACCTGGCTGTGCTACGAACAGGATTCCCTGAAGATTTTTTTTTAATTAATAGCAGCTGCACGCCTCCCCCTATTTGGATGAGGATGACAATGCTGGGGGAAGAGAGCTTTCAAAAAAACCCATGCTGTTCTTAAAGATTAAAATTCCTCCCCTTTAAAGCTCTTTCTTACTCTGTGGAGTATGGAAGGGCCAGGAGGAGACACACCCATCAATACTGCAGGGTGGCCGAAGGGAGCAGCCGTCGTTCACCTTGAGCACCAGAGATCACTGCGGCATCCCAGTCAATAGTCACACTCGCTCGCCCAGTAGTTAAAAATGTGATTCTCCACCACCCAAATTCATTTACTTATTTATCGATACAGTCAGAGTGTCCTCAAACACATAGCATTTAGACAATTACCATTTCAATTACCTTTTTCAGGAAAGTCAGATCTCTCTCTCTCTCTTTTACACACACACACACACACACACACACACACACACACACACACACTCCACAATGTTATGCTGTTGGACATTACATGCATTTTAGCAAAACTGTGTAGCTACAATAGAGCAGAGAAGGGTCTTTTCAAAGCCTCTAGCCTTGACATTTTGGGATGTCCTCCTCACAAGCATCTCAGCCCATAGCAGCAGCTGGGAAAAACCAAATCACGCTAACTCCCAGCTGTGTGGGACTTTGGCTGGAGGTCCCCTTGGGGCACAGAGGAGCCACCAGAGGAGGAAGTCTCAAGGGAGGCCTTTTCCCAGCACCTGCCATTGTCCGAGAACCTGAGGGGAGTTTATGGGGCAGGACCACAGCTCAGTGGCAGCAGAGTTCTGCCTGGCAGGCAGAAGGCCCCAGTGCAGTCCTCCCCATCTCCAGGTAAGGCTAGGAAAGACCCCAAAGTCAGTCTGAAGCCCTGGAGAGCTGCTGCCAGTCTGTGTAGGCAACACTGAGCTAGGTGCATCTAGCTGGGCCGATGTGGCATAGGGCATGTTTCTATGAGAACATGGTGCCTGTTTCCAAGAAGACACTGCCAGAGGTGGCTGGCTGAGGGAGGGGAGAGTTGCGCTCAGCCTCTAAGTCAAGCAAGAGCCTATTTCCATGGGCCTGGCCATGGCTGGCTTCCCTGTCTCCTCCTCCGCCCTTGTGCGGCTCGTCATGCGGCTAAATATATCCAGAGGAGCTCAAACCCACCACAGTGACAAGGGAGTTTTGCTTGACCTGGTTTGGTTCCCGGCTCTGCCTTGGGCAGAAACAGTCCTCGAAAGCAGAGGCGGATGGTGGAGAAGGAGGAAGTCCCTTTCCTTGTTCCCTGTGCCTGGATGGGTCTGAAGAGTGAACTTGCCTTGCTCTGAAGAAGGCCAAGAGCACAGGGCGAAGATCCTGCCCAGCTGAGCGACATGAACAAGCCCTCCTGGTTCCCCTCCCTGGAGCGGCAGAAGGCCAGCCAGCTCCCACTCTGGCCGGCCCCAGGGATTTCTGACAAATAATTTGCCGTAATGCACATGCCGTCCAGATGAACCAACACTTGATGCACTGGAATGAGCCATTGCCAACACCTTCCAAAATCCAACCCGAGTCTGATGAAACAGAACACTTGACTGACACCCTGCCCCCAATTTGATCCTTCGAGGCCTGGAGACAGGGATGGCAACAGGATTTCCTGGGGCCACTACTGCGTAGGTGGATTGGGCCCACTGAATACCCCACTCTGCAATCTACTGGCAGGAACTGGTGGTTGTGTACATTGATTAACTTAGCCTAGCCTGCCTCACAGGTCTGTTGCAAAGATAAAAGGGGGGGAGAGGAGGGTCATGGACACAACAGCCAGCTCCTTGGAGGAAAAGTGAGATCCAAACATTATCATTATTGTTATTTTATTTACTGAATTTACATCCTGCCGTTCCTCCCAAAGGAGCCCTGGGTGGCAAAGACAATTTAACAAGAAGAAAAACATACTAAAAACAGATACAATTAATTCAATGTAATTCAATATAATATTCACAGATCATGCAAAGAAAAATAAACACACATAAAGTCCCCCTTTTGCTTTAACTGCAACGTTTTCATAGTCCTGATATTTACAGCAAACTATCAAAACCAAAAAACGTTTCCCAACCCTGATAAACAACAAGCAGAAAAGACTTTTTAAGTATGTGCATTTTTACAAGTTTGGGGTCTGAACTGCCAGTGCTCAGCCTAGCTTACCCCACAGGGCTGTTGTGAAGATAAAAACTGGGGAAGGGAAGACAGTTTATCCAGCCTTGAGCTCCTGGGGAGGAGGAGGGGGGAAGCAAGATACAAATATACAACAGCAGCAGGAAGGAGAAGCAAGACGTACTCTGGGCATGTGCAGTTTCACAACACTCAGCTGCACGCACACCGCATTTTGCCAGCCTTGATAAACAAGTTTCCTTGTGTTAAGGGCATTTAAATTTTGTTGAACTGATTGGGAATAATGACTTAATGAGCAGAGACAAAGAATCTCTTAGAGGGATTTCCTTCAGAAAATGGAGGTCTTGTCCAAACGAGGAGAAAGAAAAAAGGAGCACAAACTTCTCCAAAGAAGTGCAAGCAAGTAAGAGAATTTGAGAAGCGTATTGTTAAAACATTAAGACCAACTGTTTGTTTATTATTTATAACCCACTCTTCATTGTTTGCACAATCCAAGGGTGAAGAACCACATCAGACTAGTAGCAGGAGAGAGGCTGTTGGGCCTTTGTGCAACAACAGAGTCAACAGCTGCAGAGGAGCTGAACAAATTCTTTGCATCTGTTTTTGGTGGAGAAGATACATCTATTTATTTGGGGGTTAGATTGCTACCAGCCCCTCCTCCCAGGGCAAAACACATCAGAAAGTTCAAACAGCACAAACAAAAACATAAAAACTCTTTTTAAAATGTTTTCAGTATCTAAAAACATTTAGGCCATTAGGGCAGATGCCTGTGCCCCCTGCAGACATATTCAGGAATGGAGCCTGAGGATTTGAGAAAAACAAATAAAATCACTGGGTCCAGGTGATATGCAATGAAAGACCAGTCTGGAGGGCCCTCATCTTCTCCATGTCAGCCACCTTCGCCTGAAAGGAACAAACTCATGCCCAGAGGGCCGGGAGCTCATTGCGCCAGGCAGACACCCACAACGTCAGCCCACCAAGTCGATAGTCATACGTCTCACTTTCTGAAGAATCCACGTAGTCTGCAGTCTTAACATGGAGTGCAGGAGAATAATTCAAAGTTTGCTGATTATTTTGTGACCTTTGGGCTGGTCTTAATAAAGGTATTGCCCAGCTGTGGGTTTGGGGATTTTTCTCCTGGAACAACGAAAGCTTCCATTTAATAACACCCCCCTCACACACACACACTTTTTGAGGAGTTGCACAGCCACCAGGCACTCAAGTACCTTGCCCAAAATGATTGAGATCTGCTGATATTTATTGCAACCTTCAGGGTCCAGGGAGATGTTTTTTATGGAACGGCCACATCCCTGCTTCCGTCAATGCACCTGGGATCAGGGTGCAAGGTGCCCTTCGCCACCTCCTGGACCCAGCCAGGCCATCCCCTTTTGCAAGGACTTCAGCCAAGGAGAGCAGGGAGCAAGCATGGAAGGGGCTCAGGGGAGGGGCCGGTTGAGGTGTGCGCATGCGCTGTCCTCCCCCGCCTATATATAAGAGGAGGGTGCAGCTGGGGAAGGAGAGAGAAGCTCAACACAGGACTGAGAGGAACTGACTTTGAAGGCGAAAGGAAGGAGGACGCAGTAGCATCCCAGACAGCAAAAACTCACCTTGGGCATAAATGTAAAAAAACCTGGGAGCGTGCCTACTGATGAGAAGAGCTCTAGCCTCGAATGGGCGAGGGGCCCATCCGTTCTCTCAGAAGGTACTTCAGACCCATGAGAAGGCAAGATAGGAAGGCCCACAGATATTTCCCTAGCCATTTTCTCCACTCCATCCATAACCTTATATACCACTAATGTGCCCCCCTTACCTGCTTTTTCCTAAATTAAAAATCTATATTAAGAAACTGCAAACATTGTAACTTTGCCTCTGTACCGTGAGGTATGGCTCCCTTGCCATCATCCACTCAGGTGCTGCAGGTGACACTGTTCCTGCAGGAAAAGCCCTGAATCCTATTCAGTTGCATCCCAGGATTGCTTGATGACTGCATGTGCGACTTCCCTTTTCTGTTAACTGCAGAATCAATTGCCCCCCCCCCACACCATCCCGCTTCTACCACTGTTGCCAGAGTCCGGAAGAATGTCACTCTCCAGAAGGTTTCCTTGGGGTCTAGGGCCCACATCGCAGCTGGTATCTCACCAACACGGGCAGGGTTGCAGGGGCAGCACAATCCAAACCAACCGAGCTTATGCATGGAGTCTCAGTCTAGGCACAAACGTGACCTAAAGGCCAACAGCACAAGGCCTTCAGCAAGACAGAGCAAAAGTCCTATGTTGTTTCCATCAGCTGGGAGGCTGAATAGCGAGACCTTTTATACCAGACAGCACCCTAACCACAGCTGGTGGCAGTGAAGGAAATCCAGGGATTGCTTACTCACAAGTAGACCCCTTACTCACAACAGCTCTGAGCCTGTATATATGTTGACACTTTCTTGCCTGTACCCAAGCCTTTTGGCATTGTTCCTCTTGAGGACTTGGGGGTGGCTGCACCTCATCCTTTGACAGCTCCAGGGGTCCTTCAGAAGGTTTCAAGGGGATTCAAGGAGAGGCTTGGAGTGGCATGGTGCACCCCAGCGGAGCTCCGGCTGCCAGGCACGTGTGGAGCTCCCCTGGGCTTGCCCCTCCCTCTCTCCATTGTGGCACTGACCCCCCAATTGGTTGACGTTGTTCCAAGGGGTTGGTGAAAAAGGACAGTGAACAAAAGCTTAAGATTTGGGGGCCAGTTTCGTGGGCGGGAAGGAGGACAGAGGGGAATTTAGAAAATGAAGAGCAGGTTGGAGGCGAAAGCAGAAATTGTCACCCAGGCAGTCCTGGATGGGGACAGAGATGTACAGGTGGTTTTGCCATCTGATGTTCAAGTGCAAGCGTTAGCCAAAATGGCACAAGAGACAGCTCAGGTGTGGCCCAAAATAGAAGAGACAGTGCCAGAAATCCACTGTGGGCCACTGTGGGTGGGTGGGTGAGTGGACAACAGAGAAGAGGCTTGGGCCAACCCGCATTCTCCTCTCCCAACAAGCAATAAGCATAGGAGGAGCCTGACCAATCAGACCAAAGAACCTCTTGTCCAGCATCCCGTTCTCACTGACAGTGGTCAACCAGAGGCCCAAGAGATGGATCGTTTTGCGGGGTCTACCTGGGATTGGTCCAGTGCTGAGTTTTTGTACCCTTCCAGCCCCAACAAGGGAACTGTTACCTGGCTCACCTCTGGCCCTTTGTTTTTGATGACCGCTTCCTTCCAGTGCAGAGCCAGGAACCACAGTGAGGCCTGTGCAGTGGCCTTTCATACGCTCGTTATTTATCAACAGAAAAACAAACAATCTAGCTGAGCTTCGGTGGTTTTGAATAATCTCTGTCCAGTCTGGATAGTTTTAATCCTCATGACTTGCCCTTTCACATTCCTTTTTGCCAATATCCTCTTTTTTTGGAAGTTTCCTCTTTGGAAGTCACTTATGGCTGTGGTGGATTTCCTAGGCAGTTACAGATATGCTGAAATAGGTTATTTGAGTTTATTAATTCAATACTAATACATTCTAGATAATAAACGGGCTTCAACTGGGAGGAGGAGCAGGATATAAATCAGATAAATGAATAAATAAATAAAGCTCAGTCACCACACAGTAAGAAAAGTTTTAAATTCTCCTCCTGCACTCCCTCTTAAGGCTGCAGTCTACATGGATTCTGCAGAAAGCAACTTGCATGACTAACCTCGTGGGCGTCTGCCTGGCACAATAACCTCCTGTCCTTCCAGGAATGAATCTGTTTCCCTGAGGCCTAGGGGGTGAAGCACAAGTGCTGGGGGCCTCTGCAGAGTGGTGGCTCATTGCATATCATCAGGACCCAGAGATTTATTACCTTTTAGTAGGGTCTAGAACTTCATTTCTTATCACCTCTATTGACCTCTGCTCCTGAGGCAGAATTCTGTCCGACACCGTCAGCAGCAGAAAGACATGAAAGCATTAAGTTGCATTCAAATATTGGTGTGCTGTATTTTAATGTTGTTCCTCACTCTGGGATTGTCTGAAGGATGAAGAGCAGGTAAAAGCAATAACCCTAACCCTAACCTCCGGGCAGTATGGAAAATTTTAATCCTTAAGAATGATATTCAACTCAGTCCTTCTAAGAGTAGAGCGACTGAAATCAAGAACCTAACTTAGGCTACAATCCAATACATGCCTACTCAGAAGTAAGCTCCCTAGGGTTTAATGGGACTTATTCCCAGGTAAATGTCTATTGGATTTCAGCCTTACTCATGTCCATTAAATCTGATGGGTCTACTCTGAGTACAACTAGAGTTGAAGACCATCCCATGACTTCCCCTTTAAATTCCTCTTTTGACTCAAGTGCTAGATTTCCTGGGCAGTTAGAGCCATGTTGAATTTGATAGCACCGTGGTCGCTCTCCCCAATTAAAGCAAGCAAATTTAACAACTCCCACCATATTGCTAGTGACTGAATCTCTCACTACAGGAGTGCTATCATCCGCAAACCAGGATAACTGCCATTTTCTCTGAGACCCTCCTTCCCTGTGACAGCACAATGGGTGTCACCTTGGGAGGGGGACGCATCTATCTGGTCCCCAAGGCCTCACCCACCCACCCCCTGCCTGCCTCAGCTTCTCCAGGTCAGCCACCGTGGCCTCAAAGGACAGGCTCATCCCCAGAGCGCCAGGAGCACCTCTATTCTGCACACTCACTGTCCTGATTGTCCTCACAGGGAGTCACCTAAACCCTGGAAACTTCAGGTGAAAGATGGATTAGAAAGGCTTTTAATAAATAATGTATTTAGCAAATCCATTTTTTTTAAAAAAAAGCAATAAAAGCATTCTGCTTGGGAACGATGGTGAGAAACACAGAAGGCAGAGCGGAAGATCCAAAGAGGAATCAAGGATGGTGGGGGCAGGGGAGGACCTTGGAAGGAGTCTATTAAATTATGAAAAATGGAAATGGACTGCCCTCAAGTCGATCCCGACTTGTGGCGACCCTACGAAGAGGGTTTTCATGGTAAGCGGTATCCAGAGGGGGTTTCCCATTGCCTTCCTCTGAGGCTGAGAGGCAGTGACTGGCCCAAGGACACCCAGTCAGCTTCGTGGCTGTGTGGGGATTCGAACCCTGGTCTCCCAGGTTGTAGTCCAGCAGTCTCACCACTACGCCACACTGGCTCTCCACATTAAATTATATTGTCCCATAAATTGCAACAGCTGTTCTCCCAGTTTTTCTCAGAGGGAGTCTTCTGACCAGCTTCTTTAATATTGCTTCTGAAGGAGAAATGCTGACTATTTTCTCATTATCTGCTCTCCGCCAGCCTTGCTGGGGTGGACGTAACAAACTCCACACTGGGTCGAGTGCTGCCTGGCTCACCTCTGCCACATCTGCATATTGGCCACTGGCGGAGCCCAACCAAATTCCTGTATCTTCATTTGTGAAGACAATGAGACTGTGCCCCCTTAGCCATAAATGCACCATGGGCTCACTTTTCCGATCATGCTGTATGCCAGGGGTTCCCAACTGTAGCCCATGGGCTCAATTCAGGTGGTCCGGGAAACGTCTGTGGATTCGCGGTTGAAGACGTGAGGCTGCCTGTCTGTTGCATTAGACATCCTTCTCCAGGTGGCTCTTCTTTTGCATTTCATTGCATTCCAATTCCAAATCTATGGAATTCAAATTGGAATATAGTAAAACACAATCTATAAGGAACAAAAGCAATAAAAACACACTTACAAATCATACAGCATGTGGCATGGCGCATTACAAGCACTGCAGCAGGCAGAACAATCATCCAGCGGCCTGCCAAGACTCTCAGCCATTTTCTGATGCCCCGGGGGGGGGGGAGCTCCCGGTGTGTGCCGCCCTCGGTGGCTCCCTTGCTTGGAGGCCCCTGCCCTGCCGGGGATTCCCATCGGTGCAGCAAGGGCCTTTTTTTGTCCCTGTCTGTTAAAACCGAGTTCTGGTCCGTAAACCAAGGCAGGGGAGCTAATTGATGTGTCAGTTCAACTTCTTGGTTAATCGTTATTTTACTTTCTGAGAAAATGGTCTTCCAGAAATCCTGCACATAGAAGGTCCTAGGTTTGATCCCCGGCTGCATCTGCAGGTAGGGCTGGAAAAGACCCCAGCCTGCAGCCCTGGAGAGTGCTGCCAGCCAGTGTGGACAGTACTGAGCTAGATGGGCAAATGGCCTGACGCAGGAGGAGGCAGGTCCCTATGTTCCTACTTCAACCCTTTACTCAGAACCATGAGGGCTAGAATTGGGCATGCTGGTCATACTAGGTTCAACCCCTGGCACCTCCAGGCTGGGGAAAAGGCCCCTACCTGAAACCTTGGAGGGCCCCTGCCAACCAGGGTTGACAATACTGATCTAGATGGGCCAACAGCCTGACTCAGTATGAGGTCGCTTCCTCTGTGGAGGTCATCCACCGAGGCTGCAGAAGTCACTGGATTGTGGGGAGTGATGGATGAATTGGGGGAGGGGGTGAGTCAAGTGTTCTGTTTCATCAGACTCGGGTTGGATTTTGGAAGGTGTTGGCAATGGCTCATTCCAGTGCATCAAGTGTTGGTTCATTTGGACGGCGTGTGCATTACGGCAAATTATTTGTCAGAAATCCCTGGGGCCGGCCAGAGTGGGAGCCGGCTGGCCTTCTGCCGCTCCAGGGAGGGGAACCAGGAGGGCTTGTTCATGTCACTCAGCTGAGCAGGATCTTCGTCCTGTGCTCTTGGCCTTCTTCAGAGCAAGGCAAGTTCACTCTTCAGACCCATCCAGGCACAGGGAACAAGGAAAAGTTATTCCTCCTTCTCCTTCTCCACCATCTGCCTCTGCTTTTGAGGATTGTTTCCGCCCAAGGCAGAGCTGGGAACCAAACCAGGTCAAGCAAGATCGCTAGCATTCGTCGGGACTTAGACTCCAATATTATAGCAGTTGGATTCAATGAAGCATCCAGACCACAGTCTTGTCTTCATTTATTGGATGAGTTTCAGTTGGTGCAGCTTGAGGATGTTGACAAGATCCTTGGACTGGTGCGGGCGACCACGTCTGTGCTGGATCCTTGCCCCTCTTGGCTGGTGAAAGCTGGTAGGACCGGAACCGCTGACTGGGCCAAGGAGGTAATCAATGCCTCTTTGCGAGAGGGAGTGGTCCCTGACTGCCTAAAAGCGGCGGTAGTGAGACCACTCCTGAAGAAACCCTCCTTGGACCCAGATAACTTGAACAACTATAGACCTGTGGCGAATGTTCCGTTCCTGGGCAAGGTTCTGGAGCGGGTGGTGGCCGGCCAGCTCCAGGGGCTCTTGGATGACACTGATTATCTTGATCCATTTCAATCCGGTTTTAGGCCTGGGTTTGGTACCGAAACAGCCTTGGTCGCCCTGTATGATGACCTTTGTCAGGAGAGGGACAGGGGGAGTGTGACCCTGTTGATTCTCCTTGATCTCTCAGCTGCTTTTGATACCATCGACCATGGTATCCTTCTGGGGAGACTCACGGAGTTGGGAGTTGGGGGTACTGCTTGGCAGTGGCTCCGCTCCTACTTGGTGGGTCGTCAACAGAAGGTAGTGCTTGGGGAACACTGTTCAACACCCTGGACTCTCCATTGTGGAGTCCCACAGGGATCGGTACTGTCCCCCATGCTTTTCAACATCTATATGAAGCCGCTGGGTACGGTCATCAGGAGTTTTGGAGTGCGTTGTCACCAGTACGCTGATGACACGCAACTCTATTTCTCCTTTTCATCTTCTTCAGGTGAGGCTGTTAACGTACTAAACCGTTACCTGGCCGCGATAATGGATTGGATGGGAGCTAACAGACTGAAGCTTAATCCAGACAAGACCGAGACGCTGTTACTGAGTGCCTTCTCTGCCCAGATGGTGGATGTTCACCCTGTTCTGGATGGGGTTACACTCCCCTTGAAAGAACAGGTTCGTAGCTTGGGAGTTCTTTTTGACTCTTCCTTGTCTCTTGAGGCTCAGGTAGCCTCAGTGGCAAGGAATGCTTTTTACCATCTCCGATTGGTAGCCCAGCTACGTCCCTATCTGGACAGTGACGACCTCGCCTCAGTCATTCATGCTCTGGTAACTTCTAGATTGGACTACTGCAATGCGCTCTACGTTGGGCTGCCCTTGAAGACAGTTCGGAAACTACAGTTAGTCCAGAATGCAGCGGCCAGATTGTTGACGTGGACAAGAAGGTCCACTCATATCACACCTGTTCTGGCTCGTCTGCACTGGCTTCCTATTTGTTTCCGGGCTAAATTCAAAGTGCTGGTTTTGACCTATAAAGCCTTACACGGCATGGGACCGCAATACCTGGTGGAGCGCCTCTCCCAATATGAAACTACCCGTACACTGCGCTCAACATCTAAGGCCCTCCTCCGAGTAGCATCCCATCGAGAAGCTCGGAGGGTGCTGACTAGAAATAGGGCCTTTTCGGCTGTGGCTCCCAAACTATGGAATGGTCTACCCAATGAGGTGCGCCTGGCGCCGACGCTGCTATCTTTTCGGCGCCAGGTGAAAACCTTTTTATATTCCCAGGCATCTTAATGCATATTAGTATATGTATTTGATGTATTTTGCTACTGTTTGATTATTTTGTTTACCTTTGTTGGTTTGATTTTATTGTATTATTGTATTTATATATTTTGATTGCTTTATTGTATGTACACCGCCCAGAGAGCCCTTGGGCTTAGGGCGGTATATAAATAAAATAAAATAAAATAATAAATAAATAAAGCAAAACTCCCTTGTCACTGTGGTGGGTTTGAGCTCCTCTGGATATATTTAGCCGCATGACGAGCCGCACAAGGGCAGAGGAGGAGACAGGGAAGCCAGCCATGGCCAGGCCCATGGAAAGGGCTCTTGCTTGACTTAGAGGCTGAGCGCAACTCTCCCCTCCCTCAGCCAGCCACCTCTGGCAGTGTCTTCGTGGAAACAGGCACCGCGTTCTCATAGAAACATGCCCTATGCCACGTCGGCCCAGCTAGATGCACCTAGCTCAGTGTTGCCTACACAGACTGGCAGCAGCTCTCCAGGGCTTCAGACTGGCTTCGGGGTCTTTCCTAGCCTTACCTGGAGATGGGGAGGACTGCACTGGGGCCTTCTGCCTGCCAGGCAGAACTCTGCTGCCACTGAGCTGTGGTCCTGCCCCATAAACTCCCCTCAGGCGCTCAGACAATGGCAGGTGCTGGGAAGAGGCCTCCCTTGAGACCTCCTCCTCTGGTGGCTTCTCTGTGCCCCAAGGGGACCTCCGGCCAAAGTCCCACACAGCTGGGAGTCAGCATGATCTGGTTTTTCCCAGCTGCTGCCACTGGCACCTTTGACAGCGTGGCCACCAGCCCTCTGGCATTTTCTCCTGCCATTTCCACCAGGCAAAATAGGTGTGGGGCGCTGCAGATGTTCTCGCTCTGTCTGCAGCATATCAGAGCTGACAAAAATGTGCAAATAGATGTTAGGGGCGAGCAACAAGGTGGCCCCATTTTGCTGATGACACCCACATTGTTCAGGGTGATAAAAAGAACAAGGGATTGTGAGGACCTCCGAAAGGTACTCTCCAAACTGGGTGAACTGGTTGCTCTGTAAATCATCTGCTGAAGCAGCAGTGAGGCAGATTCCACTTGAAATGCTGAGATGACCATCAACAGCAGTTTTAGCCTCCTGTGTAGGGGAAGGACAGTGGCCAGCCGGGATCTTTCTATAGCTCACAGCAGACATGAAATGGGAAATGTCCAAGGGGACTTTCCTCAAGAACAACGCTGAGGAGGGAGACATCCCCGGGCTGCCCCACTCTTCACTGCTGCTGCTGCTGCTGCTGTGAGCTTGCACAATGCCCAAACAGAGGATGTCAGGGTGTGGGTTTTCCCCCCTTTTGGTGTGGAGGTGCCTCTTCAGCCCCCACCTGCTGTCTGAGGTGGGGCACTCTGAAGCTGTCTGCCCCTTGAGAGGGCTTTGGGGAATGACATTTCATGTGGCACAGGGCTCTCGATGGCTACTAGCCACAATGGCTATGCTTTATTACTGCTGTTGGAGGCAGAAGCCTCTGAGTGCAGAGGGGTGCCATTGTGCTCATGCCTTGTTTGTGGGCTCCCGTTGGGACATCTAGCTGGCCACTGTGGCTGAGGAACAGAATCCTGCCCTGGGCCAGACTTTGGGCTGGTCCAGCTGCTGCAGCGCTCTGCTGGGGTTCGCACATTGGCCCGGTTTCCCCTGCAGTAAACTGGTTAGACCTCATCTTGAATACTGCATCCAGTTGTTGTCTCCACATTTCAAGAAGGATGCAGACAAACTGGAACGGGTTCAGAGGAGAGCAACAAAGATGATCAGGGGACTGGCAACAAAGCCCTGTGACTGAAAGAACTGGGCATGTTTAGCCTGGAGAAGAGAAGACTGAGGGGAGATAGGATAGCACTCTTCAAGTACATGAAAGGTTGTCACACAGAGGAGGGCCGGGATCTCTTCTCGATCGTCCCAGAGTGCAGGACATGGAATAATGGGCTCAAGTTGCAGGAAGCCAGATTTCAGCTGAACATTAGGAAAAACTTCCTAACTGTTAGAGCCATACGACAATGGAACCCATGACCTAGAGAGGTAGTGGGCTCTCAGACACTGGAGGCCTTCTAGAGGCAGCTGGATAGCCATCTGTCGGGAATGCTTTGATTTGGATTCCTGCATTGAGCAGGGGGTTGGACTAGATGGCCTTACAGGCCCCTTCCAACTCTGCTATTCTATGATTCTATGATCGTTTAAGAGAAGTAATGGTTTAACATGAATGAGCAGCCAGTGGTGCTCCTCCCTGAGGCTTGCTGTTGCGCTGCCGCAGGCGAAACAAGCCGGTGCCTGGCTGGCCTGGACTTGCAGTCAATTTCTCTCCCAGCAAACCATCTGTGGTAGCAAGCCAGGCAAGGTTTGCTTTTGTCTTACTCTCTGTGGCTCGTTTGGTGGAAGCAAACCACAATCCTGGATTTGGCCAAGAAGACCAATTGCCGTGGCCTTCAAAATGTAGAAAGGGAAGCCACCAATCCACTTCAATTGTCACGAAAACAGGCACTCAAAAGGGAAATGCTCAAAGCTGGCAGACCAGACCCCAAAGGATCTACCTGGCCAGGCATCTGGATTCTAGCGGTGGCAACAAGATGCCTCCAGGGCATCCCACATGCAGAGCGTGAAGGCACCATCTCTCTTCCCTCTCCGGCTTCACTGGAGATATAGTGGCCCATGTATTGGTGGCCCCTGTTGGTGAACAAGAGGCCTTGTGCTGCCTCCTCACCTGTTCAGCTGGATTAAAAAGCTGGCCTGGAAAATAAAGAAGCCATGCAAAGGGTGGTGTGAGTCAGCCTGTGGTGGGTCTAAAAGCACGAAAAGATGAAAAGAGCCCAGGGGGGCCCATCTAGCTCAGGACCTTCCTCTCCTGACCGTGGCTAGCCAGATGCCTGTCCTGGGAAGCCCATAAGCAGGTCTGGAGGACAACAGGCTCAGAACAGCCTGCTCTGGATCCGGCCCTTGGTCCCTCCCTGATATTCCTGAGACTCCAGAGCGGTCCATTTAGGCAGAAATGAGGGGGCGTGTTTAGGATCTGGAACTGCATTGGCAGCGCAGCCAGCCCACACGAGGGCTCTCATTCACCCCTTTTCTGGAAAAGCCCTAAAAAGATGCCCACCGGCAAGCCGCGCGATAGAGGTGGCCACATCCTGCCTCTGCACCTTGGGGCTTCACTCCCTTGCCATCATCTGCTGCCGGCATGTGGAAATGCCCTCTTGCGTCCCATGATTTCCTAAAGTGTCTCATGTAACTTCCCTTTTCCGGTAGTGGCAGAGTTAGTACCATGACACCAACTCTCTGGAAGATGAAACTCTGGTGTTTCCCCCTCCAAACACACACTTTTTCCACTGTGGGGGTATCCCAAACCCTCTATAAAAAGAGAGCCAGGGGAAGCATCAGAAACTAGTCTGCAGCATCCGGGCAGCACAGCAAGACTTTGCAACGGCCCTTCGCTCCATCTCCAGGCAACATGAGGACCTCTGTGGCTGCCCTTGCCCTCCTCTTCCTCCTCCTTGTGGCCTCCTTCTCTCTGACCATCGCTGCCCCACGTGAGTTGAGCTGTCTCTTCTGGCTTCTTTTCCACTGGCATATCTCAGACTCTGCACGTTGAAATGAGGAACAGAAGCCCTTGAGAAGCCCTGGGACCTTTGGTATACACCCATCCTTCACCCAAAGGTCCCAAGGCGGGTTACAACAATTTTAAAACACATAATTTGAAAAGGCCAGGGTAAAGAGGTGTGTTGGGGGATAATCATGGTCAAAAGCTTTGAAATAAGTTGAGCCAGTGTGGTGTAGTGGTTAGGGTATTCGAGTGGGACCTGGGAGCCCAAGGTTCAATCCCCATTTGGCCATGAAGCTCCCTAGGTGACCTTGGGCCAGTCACCGTCTCTTAGCCTAAACTACCTCACAGGATTGTTGTGAGGATAAAATCAGGAGGGGGAGAACCGTGTCTGCATGCCTCATGTCTGAGCTCCTTGGAAGAAAAAAGGTGGGATACAAATGTAATAAGAAATAAAAATAAATAAAATGATCAGGGCCTTATTATCATTATTTATTTAAAAAGCAGTATTTTATAAGCAACGCACTTTAGAGCAAGACAGCAACTATCTGTCTCTGGTGGATCATGGCCGGTGGCAGGTCAGATCTGCCTCTTCCTCATAGATGATGTTCAAGGGCTTCATATAAGGGAGTAAACACCTCTGGTGATATTCCACTCTGTGCACAAGGTCAAAAGTGACGGCCGCCTTTTGCAACTTCCAGGTGGTGTGGACACATCTCCGTGCTGCCCCAGACATAGCAGCAAAGTCTTCCCAAAGCGGATTGTGAAGAGTTTTTTCTACACCAGCGGAAACTGCAACCTGCCTTCTGTGGTGTAAGTTTCGGGGCTGGGCAAATGGCAAGTGATCCCAGACCCAAGAGGCTGCCATAGCTTGGCTCAAGCACTACCAGAAAGTGACGCTGGATCATCTTTTGTGCAAAAGTGGGAGGAAGAGTTGAATCTGAGGGGGGAATGTAACAAAAGAGATGGCAGAGGTTTCAGGTTTAAAAGAGTAAACCAGAGGAACTTTTTGCCGGAGAGTCGTGACTTGCAGTCCCTCCCCCCCCCAAATCGAGGGCCCGCAGCGTGGCAAATGTGGTCCCTCCCCCCCTTATAATGTGGAGCTGAGCTGGCTTCCATCTCTCCAAGCACAGGACAAGTGGGACCAAGACACAAAGTGGGGACCCTCTGTGACGCTCTGCTTCTTTCTCTGATAGGTTTGTCTTCAAGGACGAGAGACACAAGCCAGGCTGTGCCGACCCCCAAGCCACGTGGGTCAAAGATCTTATGGAGCACCTAAAACAGGCATGAGGAGAGGCACCCACGCCCAAGGCCTCCACTGCTGCCTCCCTCCCTCTGATGCCGACTGAGGCGCCCTGCTGGGACCAGCTGCAGAGGAGTCTCAGCTTCGCTCCACCGGCAAAGTGTTGCTGCTGCTTTCACCAGAGACCCCAGCTGCCAAGGCACTGCATGGCCCTTAGCAAAGGCCCCTTGGGGGGCTGCCAACCTCAGGAAGCGAGGAGGGCAATTTGTGCAGGCTCAATGCAAGTCTTCGAAAGATGAGAAGATCCCCTTTCTTAGCAAAATCCTCTTGTTGGACACAATGCTTGGTCTTCCCAACTGGCTTTGAAAAGAAGGCTGTGGCTGTCTGGTGTGGCTGAAGGTCAGGTTCATTAGGAGGCCAAAGTTTGCAACTGTGAAGAAACTCTCTCTCTCTCTCTCTCTCTCTCTCTCTCTCTCTCTCTCTCTCTCTCTCTCTCTTACACACACACACACACACACACACACACACACATATACACACACACACACACACACACGGTTTAAATTCAGTCTCAGAGTTCAGACTTGCACATTTCCCTATCATTTTTGTTTAATTGCTCTGTGAACCCAAAAGTTTGGTTCTGTAAAATGGGGAGAAAATGCAAGCACAATTCTATCCCCCATCACCCCAAAGTATATTTTACCACCAAACTCAAAGAAACAACAAACATTGGATCTGCTAGAGGGAAGGACATTATCTAGTGCTGTAAGAGCACTCTCTGCTGCCCCTGGCATGATGTTGCTCTGTCCACAGAAGCCACTGGGGGGGGGGATCCTCGGCACTTCACTAAACTACAGTTCCCAGAGCTCTTTGGGGAAACCCATGACAGTGAAAGTGGTGAAGATTTCAGTGTACTTCTGAAGTTTTATCCAGGAATTTAGTTTGCAATTTGGGAGCAGATTTTATTTATTTATTTATTTACTTTCTTGCACACTAGAGGTCTTGGTATGGACATGAGCACGCACACACACTTGTGAATCCAGTTCCATACCTGTTTGCTTGTGTTTATTTATATATTTAAGTACCAGGGTTAATCAAACTCCTTATGAATACTGCTATTTCTGTTGGTTATATAGTGTGTTCCTGTAAGCTGTGTTCACTACTTATCTGAATGTGTCTGCAGGTCCGGCATCCCCCGGCTTCCTTGCTGGCTTCCAAAAATAAAGCTGCCATTTGGTTTATCTCTGTCTCTTCTTGCAGAGTTTATCTCTTCCCTGGGGATCCCAAAGTGGAACTGGTTGCGTCTGAAATGGATGGCAAGGGTAGGTGCTCCCTAGAACAGCCTCCCCCAGCTTGGTGCCCCCCCCGACATTTTGGAGCACAACTCCTAATAGCCTCTGCCGGCAGTGCTGATGGACATTGTAGTCCAAAACCCTTGGATGGCTCCAGGTTTGGGGAAGGCTGGGCTTTTTGAAGGGAGGGGGTCCAAATCAGGTTTATTGCTTTAGCCCAAAAACGGTCAGAAGAACATTCAGGGCTGGTTGAGAGCCGATTCCAGGGCCAGCCTCAGACATATTGCTGCCTAGGGCAGAAAAGCAAATGACACACAGGGAGACCTGTCCCAAGTCAAGAACACCAGAAGCGCCTGGCTGCAGCTGGATCAGGCTGGGGGGGGGGCATCTAGTCCAGCACCCGGTTCTCACAGTAGCCAACCAGATGCCCCCACAGCAGGGCCTGAATGCAAGAGCACGTTCCCCAGATGGGTTCCCCTGCAACTGCTCATCAGAGGCACACTGCCTCCATTAGTGGCTAGTAGCCTTTGATCACCTTGTTGCCTCCCATGGATTTGCCTAATCCCTTTTTACAGCTGCCACCACATTGGCTGCAAACCAGCTGAGGCTGGTCAAGTTGTTTTGACACCAGGGCTGGGCAGAAAACCCCACAAATGCCGGACATTAAAAAGACAACCATGAAGGAAGTACAGAGCATTGCTGCCCTCTTGTGGCTGCCCAAACCAGCGGCTGCCCCAGATGCAAGTAGAGGCTTCCCAGCTGGCTGTGGGGCTCTTTGGTGCAGCCGCCTTGTGTGGTGTGAGCCACCAGAGACCTGTGGCCTGGTGCTTCATGGTGGTGCAAGGCAGGAGTTGCCAATCATCCAGTGGTGGTGGGACTGTAAAAGTGGGGAGGGGGGCGGCAGAAGGGGCAAGGTACATTTTGGGTGGTCAGCCAATATGTGTGCCGCACATTCCATGTCTAATAGCAGTAACAAAACGTCCACTTCCTCTCCTTCCCTGCGCACCCCACACCTTCCCAAATCTGCTCTGGGGTTTTTCCCAGCCTCCGGAGCAGAATTAGAGGTGAGTCAGAGGGCACGGGGGGGGGAGAGTGAGGGAAAATTCCATTGTACAAGTAGAATTAGTTCCGCTTGCACAATGATTTCATTGGATTCAACCCCATTTTCTCCAAAATAAATCCTATTGATTTTGAGGAAGTTAATTTGGGTGACATAATTCCTTTTCTATATATATAGTATTGACCAGCCAAATCCAGATTCCAATAAGGGCAAAGGCTCTCAGACAAACTAGAGTCCCTTATGCAGGCATTTCTGTGATGTACAAACTAGACCGACAGAAAACACCAACACAGTTCTTTTAAAAAAACCAATTAATTTTCAGCTAGTGCGTGCAGAGAACCAGGAATGCCAGGCTCTCAGGGTGGGCAAACTCCGAGGACACCAAGACCAGAAGGCCCCTGCTTGGGCCTGAACAGCTGGCGGCCCAAGCAATGGTGTAGAGCAGTCGCTGCCCACCTGGTGCCCTCCAGATGTTGCACGACAGTGGGAGTCACCGTCCAAAATGGGCATGCTGGATGACGCTGATGGGGGTTGGAGAAGGGGAGGGGTGTTTTAGAGGTTTATTCCCAAAATCAAGGAAGTGTCTTGTGGCACCTTTAAGACTGACACATTTATTATGGCATAAGCTTTCATGGACTACAGTCAGATGCATCATTCTGAGTGCTAAACACACACACAGAGAGAGTTGGGGTAGAGATTATTGTGACTGCCTAATTAAGAGTGACTATTTAGACACAAAAGTATTTGGCGAAACAGACAGCCTCCTGGCATTCCTAAGTCAATTAACACACACACACACACAATGTGATGAAAAATCCAGGGGCCAAATGTCCACACAAGTGATGACGTGCAATCCAGCTGTTTCACTTTGTTATGCATGCTTCCTTTGAAGTTCCAAAATGGTCGCCTTAAGGACAGTTACAGAGTGTCCAGATGCGGCTGGTTCCCTTGCTGGCTTTTCCGTGTTGCCATTTCTGATGTCCGGTGTCTTATCTGTCTGTGTGCCGTGTGATCCCTCCCCACACAAACTGGTCAATGCTCAGTTTGTATCTATTGGGCGTTTGGCAGACTAAATGCCAGCATCATTCATCTCAGTTGAACCGTCTGTTCTTTGTTGCCCCAGAGGGCAGGACTCAAACCAACAGACAGAAGAGATTGCAGGGAAGCAGATTTCAGCTAAACAGTAGGATAAATGGTTTGACTGTGGGGCAGACAGCCCTGGGAGGGGTGGGGCTCTCCTTCACTTGGAAGGATCAAAGCAGAGGATGGATGTCCACCTGTCAGGGATGCTGCAATTGCATCCTGAATTGCAGATCTTGCACTGAGCAGGGGGTTGATATAAATGACTTTAGAGGTCCCTTCCAACTTTCTAATTCTAAGGAGGCCGAGGCCTGCTCATTCACCTATTGCTTAAGAAGAGACACCCTTCATGGCTATGCTCATTACTTGGTCATTTTTTGGAACCAGCTTGCCAGATGCACACATATACCGGGAAGGCTCTGGCCCCAGCTGCTACGTGGGAAATTCCAGCCAGGATGTCAAAAGCTCACTGGCTGCCTTGTTTGCTGTGCTTTTGGCTGGGCCACAGAGGATCAGCTCCTGCTCTGTGGTTCCTTCTTTCCTTCCTGTCCTGCAGTTGCCCTCCCAAGAGCCAAGACAGAGAAGGAAAAACACAAGAAAAAGTGCAGATCCAGGCTGAGGCATGACCCTTTGTTGGAGGGAGACAGCACTGCCTGGATTCCAGCCTGCATAATCACACAAGTCTGTGATTAAATGTTATTTAATAGTCATGAAACTATTGCAAGCATTGCTCCCAGCTTGTGCACCAACGCTGAGGGTCCTCTCAGGGCCTAACCCTGATGTGAAGTCACCAACACCTGTCCTTGGACCGAGGAAGCAAGTTCCTCAGCCGTTTTGAGCGGGTTCCTCCCAGATGGTGTCCTCCTTCTCCAGATTAGGGAAGGGGGGAGAAACGTCATTCAGTTTGCATTTAAAGCCAAATCTCCCAAAGTTGCCCTTCCCAAAACAATAAGAGCCGTCCTTCAAAATCTGTCCGTCCCCAAATTTTGTGGTGCAGTTCTCCAACCACGCAACGTTTACAAGAATACATGTATTAGAGTAAAGTGTGTATGAAACACAATATATCCGTGAAAATAGAATACAAAAATGCATAACAGGAGAAACTGCTTGCAAAAATGTCTGCATGGGTCAAAACTGCCTACAAAAATGTATTTATTAGGAGAAATTCGCACTAAAAAGCTGACAAATTTCATGAGAATTAAAAAAAACATTTGCCAATTTCTGCTGAAATGTGGAAGACTGAATTTAAGACAGGAAGAATGAGAACAGGGAGAAGTGAAATGGCCAGATCCTTCTGTCCCTCCTCCAGATGCCGGCTGGACCACAACTCCTGTCACCCTCGACCACAGGCCACGCTTGTGGCTGGAGCTGGTGAGAGCCGCTTGTGCCTGCAATGGGATGCAGAACCTGTAAGTCTCACATCAGGCCTGATCATAAATCCAGCCCTGCACATGCTGTTGGAGCTCCTGACCATTTGTTGCCTTCCTTAGCTATGCCTTCACTGTGCGTAGCCAGAACAACCCTAGAACAGGTTAGACAGAGGAGCGCATGCCTGCATATCAGGGCTGAGGCCCTGTGACCCTGCAGATGTTGTGGGCCACCAGCCTCCCATCGGTCCTAGCCGTCATGGCCAATGGCCAGGAGTTGTAGCCCAGCCACCAGGTGCACCAGGAAATCTCTTTTGTCATCGCCCTTGCCCTCAACAACTACAGCACTGAAAGTGTCCCTAAAATAAACAACTTTTGGCCAGCAAACAGGACACTTGTCTGGTTGTTAGTATTATTATAGGTTATTTCTACCCCGCCTTTTGGCCAAAAGGCCCTCAAGGCGGCTTACAAACAAAATAGACCCAAGTACAGAATTACATTAATGAAAACAATACAATTTACAAAAATTAAATAACAAATAACATTATTAAAAAACAGTAATTACAACTTATACCCCTGCAGATGTTGCTGGACTGGTTAGGTGTGGAATGAAATCCTCTCCCAGTAACAGAAGCACAGCTCTGCCTGCCTGCCTGGCGGCTACGTTGGCAATTAGATAGCGGGCTTCCATTACCATGTTTAAGATTCTGCTTTCATCATTTCCGGTTTGTAAGATGTTCTTATAAACTGTGCTTTTAACATGTTGTGAGCCACCGTGAGAGGGGTAACTCTCCTATAAATACGCAAACAACCCCCCCCCCCAATAATCTTGGTGTCATTCCTGCCCTTGAAAAAATGTCTGCAGATTTCATCTCGTTAAAAACATGGCAGCCACAGTGTCGATTAGAGCCTGCTGTAGGGATTAAAAGTTATCCAGTTCAGAAAGAGGTTCATAGGCTTGGTTTCAGGTACAATTCAAGGTACTGGTCCATAGCTTTAAAGCAGGGGGGGGAAGGACACCCCAAGCCTGGGGGTGACTGAATGAGGCCCTCCAGGCCTCTCTACCTGGCCCTTGGAACTCTCCCCAGACCACACCCCTCTGCCCAAGCCACTCACCTATGCCCCTTCCCCAACTCTCTGCTCTTTCATTGCAACCCCTCCTGGATTTGAACCCTGTGGGTTTGACATGAGGGTATTTTTTAAAGCTGGATTTAGCTGAAATGGGGGTTCAGCAGAGCTGGGGGGGGGCTGATCTGCTGCTTGTTGAGAGACCATTTGCTTCCAAGACGCCCCCTCGCACTTTTTCTCTTCCAAAAGGACATTCAGCCCAGGGCCACGCTCCAGGAAGGAGGGGGCCTGCATGCAGTGAAGAGGGGACCAGCTCACATCCTTCCTCTTTGGCTTGCGGTGAAACGTCTTCTTCTCACTTATCCGATTATGAAGAGCAGTGAGGACTTCCTTCCCCTTTGACTTCATCAGGAGAGCCAAGAGTTGTCCACTCAGCAGAAGGACAAGCATTTTGAGCCACCATCTCTGAGTGAAGCGGAAACAGCCAGGTAGCCAAGGAGGAAGGAAAACGTCGCCTGAGGGGGCTCTTCCCAGGATGAACCAAGCCCTGTAGTGTGTCAGCACCACCTTGTTGGGGGAGGACTCAGGTACAATGCCCCGAATGCCCCCTCGCCTCTCCCTCCTCACTGTCACCACAGCGCATTCGTCCAGGTCTCTGCCTCGGCCTGACCCTCCCCGCCATCTTAGAAGGAAGAGTGGGGAGAGCACATGCTTTGCATACAGGCGATGCCCAGTTCAGTCCCTGCCATCTCCAGGGAGGGCTAGGAGCGTCTCCCACTTTGAAACCCTGGCGAGCCACTGCCACTCAGTGTCGACCATGCTGAGCTAGGTGGACTCAGTAGAAGGCAGCTTCCTGGGTGAGGATCCTGTTGCGATCAGGTCCTGCTTGCGGCCTTCCCAGGAGAGCATCTGACCAGCCACTGTGAGGCCAGGATGCTGGGCGAAGGTAGGCTCCCTGTGGCCTGCCCCGCTGCAGGGACCTGTGGGTGCTTTCCTGAAGCCCCTCCACCCACTCCCTCTGGCCAGAGCCGGCTTGTGTGCCTGGAGAGAGCCAGTGGACAGGCAGTCAGCAGCAAGGAGTAGGTGACCATCAGGGGCAGGAGGCAGTGGGTGCTGCCAGCGGGGCTCAGCAAACGCCCAAGGACACCAACACTCTGAATTGCCCTTCCTTCCAAAGATGCGTTTAGGTCTCCATCTAGCACACATCTGTAGATTGTGTTACATAGCAGGGCAGGCTCAGGCAGAGAGAGACAGCCTCCCCCGGAGGCAGAGGAGAGGGATCTGTGCCATAATGCAACCTGCCTAGCACCCCTTCAGTTACCCTGCTGGCCCTTGAGTGCATTGAAGGAGGTCTTAGTATGATCCTAGGGCTGGTCCAGCGGGCTTCTGTGCATGGCATGGGGAGGGCGCCATCTTGTCCTTTCCCTCTGGCAGTCAAATGTCTCAGGGCTGGCCCACCCATGACTCACAAGCCTGCCCACATCCTGAGGCCATCTTTGGGGGATCTCCTCTGGGTCCCTCTGCCTTCTGAGGTCAGGGGGGTGGCTACTGTGGAGAGAGCCTTCTTGCCTGTGGCCCCACGCCAGTGGAGTGCTCTCTGCAGGAATCCTTCCCCAGGACCTGCTTTTAAGTCTTTTCCATTTCGAGCAAAATACTTTAAAAAAATCCATTTATGTACCCAGGCCTTTCAAATACTGGTCAAACAGGTTTCAGCCCTTCTGCTGGTATGTTTTGTGGTCTTTTTACTTTTGTGTTTTTCATTACAGATGCCATGTTGTTGATTTTATTGTGCATTAAGGTCTACTGGAGGTCACTGATTCATAGGGTTGCCATAAGTCATAATTGACTTGAAGGCACATAACAGTAACAAAGTCTTAGAAAGCCTGCAGACTGTCAGTATTGTGTGGGAAGGATTCAAACACCTCCTGGGAAATTCAGATTGGTGCAGTTCCAGTGGATTTCAGTGGCTCTGTCAACCTGGCACAAGAAATCCGCTTTAAAAAAGAAACAGACTTTCTTGTGGGTTTGGGAAGTGACATGTAAATACACTGGAAAGTGTGGGATGAGCGAGTGATTAGCAGGAAGACCTATGAACACCCTGCAAGCAAATCAGGACGGATGCTCAGCAAAGGTCAAATGCAATCTAACCTCCACATCAGCTCTGTGCAAGCAAATGAGGATGGATGCTCAATCAGTTGGTCACCTGGAGGAGCTCACAGACAGAGAGGGAGGAAGAGAAGGTCCTTGACCAGAAGCCTCTCCAGGATGGGGCTTTGACTCTTGGAGCCTTCCAGTGGCCGATGGCAAGAGCCTCTTCCCTTGGGTTCCACATCTGGAATGTTTACTTGGATGGGGCCATCCATGCAGGGGGAGGTTGCGAGGCCCGCTCCTCTGGGGTGCCTTGCTGAGGCTTTTGCCTGTTCTCAGCCCACAGCTGATCCAGGCTCCTGATGGTCTGAAACGGCCACTCCTAGCTCATCACAGTGCCCTCCACTTGGGCTATGGAAGGACCTTGTAGGTCAAAACGCCTTTCTTTGGACTTCCTCTTGTGGCTTTTGTGGCAGCCTTGACACACTTGTTGCCTTCTTGCTGTGAACTGACTCATATTTTCCATGGCCAGAAAGTTGCTTGGCAAGGGATTGCTATCCTTCGCCTGTGGGGGTGATGGGGGTGGTGAACCTGTTCAGCTAATAGGACATTTTCAAGCTGCAAGCTTGAAAAATGAATGAATTGAGAGGACGAATCAATGAAAGCTTTAATTACAGTTTTGAATTTGCTACTCTACACGCACGCACACACACACACACACACACACACACACACACACACACACACAAAAGATGGAGCTGGTTAGACATAAGCAAAGAATCCAGGGCTGCTTCTGGGCTGGCACTATTTTGCGTGAGGTATTCAATTGTATACTGGGAATTTAGGTTTGCAACATTAACGTGGATTAAATTGCTCTGTTGCTCTGTCACAACAAATCCACTTAAAAAAAACTTTTATAGTTATGAAAGTAATGGGGAAATTCACTAAAAAGTGTGGGATAGGGACAGGCAACCTTCCGACAAGGAATTCAGAACCAATGCTCAATAAATATAGAGTGGCATTCAAGGTTAGTTGTATTCAGAGTAGACCCATTAAAATGAATGTGCCTGAATAATTTATCTCTGTTCCAGCCAAGCTAAAGTTTATTGAGGAAAGAATGTTTTTAAGCTGTGTTTTAGTATATTTTAACTGTGTTTTTATTTTTAATTGTGTTTTGGAATGTTTAAAATGGTTTTAAACATGTTTTTCTTTTTCTTGTTAAATTGTTTTGTTTGCCACATCATGCTGAAGGTACACCCGGATCAGATTCGGGGGAGAGATAATGTCTCAAGATCACTTCCACTCAGCAAATGTGGGGATTATCTCTGAGATTGTGATCACAGTACATACATTGGACTTTTTTTTTTTAAGGATGCCAGGGTCTTGCATAATACCTCTTCATCATTCTTGTGCAAGACCTTCAGTCTTTTTGAAAACACACACAAATTAATACTGCCCACCACAAAAAACCCAAGCCTCCATATTGCCCATTGTTAATTATTATTATTACTTCTTATTTGCTCGTTACCTGAAGGTCTCCAAGTGACTAACACAAATTAAAAACATAACTATAAATGCATAATACCATAAAGCCACAAAAGCAGAACAACCAACACTCATTAACAGCTACAGGAAGATTTGGCAGTACACTAAAAAACAAAACATCATCTCAGTCCATCAGATGCATGGAGGGGGGGAAGATAAATCTTTACCTGGCACTGAAAATATGTCAAGGAAGGCACCAGGCTGACCACTCCTGGGGAGTGCATTCCTCAGATGGGGAGCCCTGTCCCTCGTCACCGCCCTCCGAGCATCCCTCCGAGGGGAGACCTGGAGAAGGGCCTCAGAGGAAGATCGAAGGGTCCGGGGAGGTTCACAGTGGGAGAGGCGTTCCAGGATATCTTGGAGTCCTCATCCATAAAGAGCTGTGTAGGTCAAAACCAGCACTTTGAATTAGGCTCGGAAACGTACAGGCAGCCAGTATAACTAGGACAGGATTGCTCTCATACTCTCTGTTCACCTTGAACCCGCCAACAATTGGGCAGCTGCATATGCACTAATTGAAGCTTCTGAACCATTTTCAAAGGCAGCCCCATGTAAAGCGCATTGCAATAATCCAACCCTGAGGTTACCAGAGCACAGATGATTCAGGCCAAGTTATCCCTGTCCAGAGAGGGTCAGAGTTGGGCCACCAGCCTAAGCTGATGGAAGGCACTCTGTGCCACCAAGGCCTCCCATGCCTCAAGTGACAGCAATGTGTCCAGGAGAACCCCAAACTATGAGTCCGCTCCTTCAGAGGGGCCATCTAGGACAAGCCATGCACCACTCAGCTGATCAGAGGATCCACCCATGATTACTAAAGCTGGATGAGTCTGGCATCATTTGCCTTTGTGCACTTCCTGGGATTTTTTTTTTAAAGAAGACGCACAGATTCAGAAATTATCCATTATTCCAAAAGCCTGGAATAGAAAAAGATAGTGGAGGACTGGGGGGGGGGGAGGACTGAGGGACAGGAAATCACACTTTATGACACTGGTGTGGACAGCAAGTGGCAGAATAGCAACGAACTTCCATGGATGGGGAAAAACCCAGGAATTTGCGGAAGTTCATTTGCCAAATGCATAAACAGAAAAATCGGACCTATCTGGAGGGCTCTGAGAGAAGGCAGAGGAAGAACAGGGAGAGGGACTGGGGGAGAGGCAAAGGAGAAGCTGCCGGAGGCTGGTGCTGTCGCCGAGGCCTCAGGCTGCTCCGCCACCCACACCCTCCAGGGGAGACAGGATAGCACTCTTCAAGTACCTGAAGGGTTGTCCCACAGAGGCGGGCCAGGATCTCTTCTCGCCTGTCCCAGAGTGCAGGACATGGAATAATGGGCTTACATTACAGGAAGCCTGATTTCCACCAAACACCAGGACAAATGTCCCAACTGTTAGAGCGGCACGGCAATGGAACCAATGACCATGGAAGTGGTGGGCTCTCCAACACTCGAGGCATCCATGAGGCAGCTGGACAGCCACCTGTTAGGGATGCTTTATGTTGGATTCCTGCATTGAGCAGGAGGTTGGATTCAATGGTCTTATTAGGCCCCTTCCAGCTCTACTCTTCTATGGTTCTATGATTCCTTCCCACTTGGCCTCTCTCTCCGGCCATGCCAAGGAAACCTCTCCTCCCTACTCCGAGGGGAAAGTCCAGGGGTGGCATTGAAAGTAATTAGAATGAGAGGCAGAAGATGGATTTTTTTAAATAAAGTAATAATACACTGGGTCTAGAGGACAGAGCAGTTGTAGGTGGACAAAGTGAATTGTTAAACGGCCAGGGAGGAGGGATGAAGAAAACTGCCAGTTTTGAGGATGGTAAAAGTCAAGTGTGAAAGGAGAAGAAATGGCAGGAAATGAGTAAAAATGCTTTGAGAGGCATGGGGGGAGAGAGAGATGGAAAATATAAAATAAAAAGACTTCCACTTAGAGCCTCAGCAAGTTTTGCCTCAAATAGCCTCCCAGGACAATATTTGAACTTAGCTTGAGGAAAACTGAACTATGGAACTCCTTACCACAAAGAAATCATTATGGAAAAGAATTTAGCCATTTCCAAGTAGGGACTAGAGATCATTAGGAAATGATGCTATTAATTACCAGCTCATTATGCAAACCTGTCTGCCCCTCCACCACCATTTTGGGACGGGTGGGTCCTGGGGGCCCCGGGTATGTGTGGAAAGTTTAAGAACCTCTGGCCATAGAGTAGAAGACTTCCACTAAATTCAGTACTACAAACTCCTGTTTGTGACTTCCACTAAACCAGATTTACATCTTCACACTGCAACTTGACTTATAAGATGATGATCAAGAGATGCATGAAATTGCTTGTTTGTGTAGCATTCTCGCTGGGTGGAGTTAACAAACCACAAGGATACTTGTGGAAAAATAATTCAACACACATTTCTGCTTGGATCTGCTTCAAATCCTGTCATTTGTCAGTGACAGATGAGAGAGACCACAAGGCAGTCCAGCCTCTGCTGAAGGATTTTTGGCTTGTCCTTCATGGATCCATATCAGGTTCAGTTCAGATCCATAAATTAGTAATATTTCTAATGCAATGCCTTTCAGAAAGACCAGCAAGCACAAGTGCATTGGCTTCTCTTTGCACACAAGTCATGGGCAAAGAACACTGAAACCTAGGAAGCGCCTTATACTGAGTCAGGCCATTGGTCTTTCTAGCTCAATAGTATCTACACTGACTGGCAGCTGCTCTCCAGGTCTTTCCAGCAGGGGTCTTTTCTGCATGCAGAGCAGATCCTCTATCCTTGAACCACAGCCTTTCCCTGGTAAAAGGACAAAGGGATGCATTTCAGTAGAGCTGAGGAACCTCTCAGGAAACCCACCTCTACCCCCTGCTCAACACGCCCAAAATGCTCTGATATGAAGGGGCAGAGCAGTGGCCCTCACTTGGGCAGAGTGGCATGTGTGGGTGGGCTGTTGCTCTAAGGATTTAGGATGTGAGTCCAGGCCCAGCAACATCCGTGCATGCCACATTGCATGCCTTGCTGGGAAAAGGCTGCGGAAGAAGTTAATTAGGCAATGCGAGTGACCCCTGTTAATTGTCTCCAGTTAGTATTTAAACAGTTCCTCCAGACCTTCCTTTTCTTTCCATTGCTGGTTTTGAAAGTGTTGCCAAGCTTTCCAAGAAGTGAGAGTTTGTTGGAAAAGGAGAGCTTGTTGTGTTGGTTCATCATCATCATCTGAGGGCGCTTCCAAACTGTCACAGTGGGGGCATGGGATTCAATCATATACTGACAAATTCAGGTTGCAAAATTAAAGCTGATTTGGGGCTCGTTTGTAACAAACCTGCTCTTTTTTGTGATAAAGAAAGTGATGTGAAAAGGCACTGAAAAGCGTGCGATAACATCGGCTTGACACATCATCTAAGCTCCCCGCAAACTAATCAGATTGAACGCTCAATCGTCTGCCAGCAACTTTTCAGTCCGCCTGCATTTTCATAACCGTCAGCCTTTGCCAGCCTGGGGCCTACCAGATGCTTTGGTTTATAACTCCCCTCAGCCCCAGCAGCAGATAGCCCTGAAGGGCGGGCAGGGCAAAGCTATTTGCAGAGGGAGTTGGACATAGTTGGAGCAGGTTGCACATCTGGAGTCCGTGACTGAGGCTCCAGCAGCTGACCTCTTTCCACATGCTTGTAAAGAAAGTGGATAGCAATGGGGTGGGATGCTGAGCTCACAATTCCCACAGTCTCTTCCTTGCTTGAGTAAAGACAGCTGACAAAAGGCCTAGCAACCTACTGAGTATCCAGAGACATGGAGGGTGGCATTCAGTGCTAGTCCTACTAGAGTAGACCCAGTGAAGTTAGTTAATAGAGCAGAAGGGGCTGCCCCCACCCTCCACAGTGAAGAAGCCATGTGCATGAAGGTGGGAGGAAGTCACCCCATACCGCTGAATTCAGTTAAGGGCAGGGATGGAAAGATCTGTCCATTTTGGTTCTCTACGTCTCTCCTTTTTCCAACCCTAAATGCAATCCTCCATGTTTATGCAGCAATTTTTTAAAAAAAATCCCCATGAAAATTATCCAGCATTTTAGTGTGAATTTCTCCTAATAAACATATTTTTGTAGGGAGTTTTCACTCATGTACAAATGTTTGCAAGCCGTTCCTTGTCATATGATGCATTTCTGCATGTTATTCCCCCTCCTATATTCATTTTTATACACACTTTCCCAATAGAAGCACTTTTTCGCCAACATTGCTTAGCTAGAGAACCGCGTCACAAAATTCCAATGTGTGAATTTTGAAGGATGGCTGTTCTTCAGTTCTCATATTGCTTCAGAAAGTGTGAATTTGATAAATTCGGCTTGAAATCCCCACCCATCCCTAGTTAAGGGCTTCTCCTGAGTTCAGTTAGGCTTTTGAGTATGGATCAAACTACCTGCAGTTCTCCAGACTGGAGGTTTACTTGCAGATGTATTTTTGCAACATTGCATTGATATGAGAATAGAGCATTAGTGGTGTGTTTATGCTGGACCATCCACACATCATTCTGCTTCTGTAGTTGCTCTGTGATGCTTCTCTAATGTTACTGCATTACTGCCATTGGAGGGGCACTCTTGTGCTAAAAGTGCAACAAAAGCAAAACAACTTTCCCCCCACCCGGAACATTTGTGATATTAAAAATTACAGCAGGAGGTCATGGGATGTGCATTGACTGGAAATGAAGCACTGTCCCCCCCCCCAAAATCTTTTGCCGGCACAAACAGTATTGACAACAGCACTGATACCACCATGAGCAGAAATCATTGTGGATGCACAATAAAAAGGATGTCTGGAGGGGGCCCTATCACTGCAATCCTGTGCCGCATCTTTAGTAAGTGAAGCAAAGGATTGCACAGCAACAATCCCATGCATTGATATTCAAAAGTAAAATCCCACTGAATCCAGGAGGCTTACTTCCAAGTAAAGATACTAAGGGACCGCTAACCCTAACTCAATCTATCCTGCACCTCAGGATGAAGGCTGCAATCCTGCTGAATCCTTTAACATCCCTAACCCCAACAGATTCCATAACTGAGAACACTGAGGAAAAGTTTCCCAAGCAGGCATGAAACGTGTTTTTGCAAGGAAATCTGGTATGAGAACTGCCCATTTTTTCAGCTCTGCTTAACATCAGGCTGCAGCCTTGGCCAAGTTCATGCAAGGGTCGCCTTCTCTGGAAACCCCTCGGAATGAGTTGCAGCTGGTCCGGGAACCAAAGCTTTTGCTGAACACCATCTCAGAGGGAGCTTCATATCTTTGCATTGGGAACTACAACCTCCTCCGCCTGCCCTCCTAAGGTTGTATATTCACTGCAAGGGTTGTGTACTTGTGTGAGGTGATGCACCACATGCGTCACTGTGGTCTGCTTGGCAGCAGGTCTAAGATATCCGTGAAACTCAGTCAGGGTCTGAAGAAAACTGAGCAACAAGAGAAATGCACTGGAAAGCGAGAGGTGATTAACGGGAAGATGTATCAGCACCATGCAAGCAAGCTGGAATTAATGCTCAATGAAGACCAGACATAGTCTAACCTCCACGTAAGCTTTCTGCAAAGAAATCAGGATGAAGTCTCAATAAACAGATCTGAGGCACGTGGGGGATCCCATTGGGGGGGCTGGGCCCTCTACCCCACTCACAGATCTGTTGGCAAGAGCCAGGTGTGCTGCTAAGTAAGAGATCGCCTTTGTCATGTCTTTGGTAGGGTGTTTTTAATCATGAAAGCTGCCGTATAAAAAATGAATGAATCCAACAGCACATGCATTGACCTCTAAAAACAACATAATTAACATCAGTTCCAGGGGGCAGCACCTGCCCTTGTCTCTTGCAGCATAAACAGCAAAAAGGTGCCTTGCGGCACGTTAAAGAGAGAGAAATGGCATAAACTTTCCCCCTCTTCATCAGATGTAGGAAGAGTTGCAGGCTTGGAGGTATATAAACAGTGAGGTCAGAAGGAAATGGAATGCAAAGTTATAGAGAGGGTGTTAATTACATTATTACCAATGGCCATTCACAAGACACAATATTTGACAACACTGATGTCTTGGCATTGGTAATCACATACACAGTGTGATTTAAAAAAAAAAACCATCTCAATTAAGTCCGCAAGTGATCACATCATACCTCTTGATGCATTGTAATTCCCTTGGAAGTTCTTTTGCTCCAGGATGGCTACTTCAAGGTCAGTTACAGAATCGCCTCCTGGGAGGCAGAAATGTCCCCCGCCCCGGCTTTTCAGTATTGCCATATCTAATGTCAGACTTGTGGCCATTTATTTTTCGAGACTGAGCTGCTGCCGCAAAGTGCAGAAGGGCATTGCTGGCAGATGATGGCGCATGGATCACCCTGGGAGATGAGCAGGGGTCTGAGCAACATGATGAGGTCATGGAAGAGGGTGGCCAGACTAAGGACATGCTATGGCGACGGGGCCAGAGCTGGCGTCTGAGTCCATAGCTCAGTTAAGTGGCCTCTTGTAGATGGTGAGGGTGGCAGAGCCATTGCTTTGCCTGGAGAAGGTCCCAGGTTCAAATCCCAACATTTCCAGGGAGGGCTGGGAGAGCCTCTCTGTCTGAAACCCTGGAGAGCTGCTGCCAGTCAGTGCTGGCAATGCTAAGCAAGATGGACCAATGGTCTGACTCAGTATAAGGCAGCTCTTGGTGTTTCTTTGTTTTAGGTTGGGGAGGGGCTGTCTGTAAACAAGTATGTGAGAGCATCATTAACATAAGACGATGACATAGAAATGATAACTTATTTGTTAGCTTGCATGATAATATGTCAGAATTCTGTCAATTCTTGATTACCTAAAATCTCGGATCTGTCATGCATGGTAAAGCTAACAAATCTGGTCAAAGTGAGAGAGGGTTGGCAACAAGATAATACTTTTATAGAAAGCGGAGTTTTCATATTGGAACAGGATTCAGTAAATCCACATCCTGTGTTGGGGGGACATTTAAGAGCTCAAGGGTAGGGACCATAGATGAAACCAATGAGCTGTGGAAGGGTTAGGCTCAGGGTAGTCTTGTCTCAGGATTGTAGCATTAGTTAGTCCTAGTTAAATGACTGAGAAAGTGATTATTTGTTAAATATTAAAGCTGCATTTATAAATAACATTTTAAAATAAATTGTGTAGTATTGCTGTATTATCATAAGTATATTGCATTAATTATTTGTAGGTTTTATGTTGGGAATAATTAAAATTTTGAGAGAAAACATACGTAAGTCAAAGGTAGCATTTCCCACTCTAGCTGAGACTTTTTTCTAGTTTGTTGATCAAGTGTCCCTCAGCCCCCAACGAACAAAGCGCCTTGATCACAAAGGGGCAGGCAGATCATTAAAGAGATGAGGTAGAGCCCTACAGCTGGATCAGGCCAAAGGGAGCCCACCCAGGCCACATCTGGGTCCTCTCCCCATGGCCCAGATGCCGCAATGGGAAGCCAAGAATCCACAGCAGCAGCTCTCCCTGCTGGCATCCCACCTCTGACAGCGGAGGAGGAACAGCCCAGCTGAAGGAGGTGGCCGGCGGCTTGAGGCTGGCGAGACTGGCTCTTGGCCTCCATGCCTCTTGCAGACACTGAGCAGGTCCCTTGGCTTGTCTCAGTTGCCCTCCTGGATTTCTCATGGCCTTAGCAATCGCCCTGCTGCTGCCGCCGCTGCCACCCCCTCCTCTGGCCACCAGCTTCCTCCCCATCCCTTGGAGATCCCATGCCAAGAAGTCTCTTCTCAGAGGCCCCAGCCCGGCCAGGCCTCCTTGCCTTCCCCTCTTGGCCAGGCCAGACACTTGCCGGCCCTTCAGGGTTTGCAGAATCTCTTCCTCACTTCCCCTTTTGCCCCCACAAGCACTTTTAATTGTTCTCCAGAGTTAGCAAAATTTGGGCTGCGATGACTTCACTTCTCAGAGATGATTTTGTTTCCAAGAATTCCCCACCCTTTTCTTTCAATCTGCCAGTATAAAGGGGAAGGGAACTCTCCTGGAGTACAGTGTGGAGCAAAGAAGAGCTTGCACAGGACACCCCTGCCTGCCTCTGCCCGGCCTCAGGTTCAACCAGCCACCAGCCTCCTCGCTTCCACCCGCAAGAATGAAGACCTCCACTGCTGCCTCTGCTGCCCTGCTGCTGGTTGCTGCCTTCCTCATCCCCCAAGGCCAGGCTCAGGGGCTGGCGGGTAAGTCCTCCTTCCCTTCCTCAGCAATGCTTGCCGCACGTTCAACGGCAGCGGAACGGACGCCGTGCTCACATGAGCGGCAGCTGCAGCCGCCCAAACCTCAGAGGCCTGTCCAGACAACCCAGGGCGGCTGGTGGCTGCATGTCAGTAGGGCGGTGGAATCCGCTAGAGGGTTTAGTCCAAGCTTTCAAGGAGCTGTCCAAGGTGCTTTCAGCACCTCCTTGAAAGTCTGGACTAAAACCTGGAGCAGATTCCACTGACATGGAGCCACCACGGCACACGGCCCTCTCAGCCAAAGGCTGCTCCTGATAAACCAGGTTTGCATGTGACAACCATGGTTGCACCAACTGATCTCCAGGTGCAGCGGAGTCTGCCTTGATCCATCTAGCACAGGATTGTCCACACTGACTGGCAGCCGTTCTCCAGGGCCTCAGATAGAGAAGGGGTCTTTTCCCAGCCCTTCCCAGAGATGCCACCGGGCACTGAACCCGGGTCCTTCTGCTTGCAAAACAGATGCTCTGCCAATGAGCTACAGGACCCTTCCGCATCTGAGAAAAGTGAGCAAATGTTCTAGAGCCTTAAAGTCGGATGGACGGACACACACGGCAGCAAGTCTTGCTCGGTGCAGGGAATTCACAGCAAAAGCAATCCCAAGCTTCTGCTTCAAAGCTCCGGGAGTGCAGGGGAGAGAGAGCCCTCCAGCCCCCAAGGCAATTGGCTCATTCAAGTTGCAACGCAATGCAACAAATACAATGCGTACAAAAGGAAGGAAGCCCTAGAGACACTATGAAAAATCATGCAGCCTCCAGCAGGGTGCCTTGCAAGAGGCAGGAAAAGCCTCAGGTGCTCCACCAAGACCCTTGGCCATTTTCAGGTGGTTGGGCCGGGGAAAAGACCCTTCCCTGAAACCCTGGAGAGCTGCTGCCAGTCAGTGTTGACAGTACTGAGCCAGATCAGCCAACGCTCTGGCCGACTCTAGGGCAGCTTTCGGTGGTCCGTCTGTCAGAGGAGTCGGACTCACTGAGCAGGGAGCAGAAGCCACAAAATCACTCCTTTCTCCTTCCCAGACCCAAGCCATTGTTGCTTCCACTACGTGCAGAAACCGGTTCCCCTCAGGCTCCTGGTCTCCTATGAACACACAAACAGCAAGTGCAGAAAGTCGGCTGTCATGTAAGTAGCAACCAACTTCTTTTTGTTATGGGGGCCTTGGGCCTGCTATTTGTGTGTGTGGGGGTGAATGGAACAGCCACACTTTTCGCCAGGAGGAGCTCCCCACCCACCCATTGCCAACAGGACATGTGGTGGGCACAACCCAGTTAGTGGCAGGGGGAGGGTGAAATTCCCCCATTCCCCATGCCAAGTTCCTAATCTGGAGTCCCCCCCCCCAATCTGCAATTTACTTTTAACAAGTCATTTGTGCATTTGATAAAATGCGTGGATGGGATCTCATCTATTTAAAAGAAAATAAAAGCAACCCTTTGACTTTGAAGGGCAGCCAGCCTCATTTTCTGGCCTGCTGTTTATGCCCACCAGCCCACCAGCAACCCCTCTGAGCTGATACTGGTGCTCATGCCAGAGTCTCCCAGAATGGGAATGAGGTCCCCGGCTGGAACCTCCTGTCTGCCCTGAACTGACCATGTGGCCTATAGGGAGCCTCAGCCCCCCAGCTCTGATGAGCTGCCGATAGCAGAGTGAGCCAGGGCCTTGGGACGAAAGTGGGGGCCCTTGAGCGATCAGCCGGGCTTCCTCCAGGCAGAGAATTGCCTCTGGCCACGTAGCTGGTGGCAAAGGCCCACAGGTTCAACCCCCACTGGCATCTCCAGGTAGGGCTGGGAACGCGGAGCCGCAGCTGCCAGTCAGTGTAGGCCAATGGTCCACAGCAGCTTCTGTCTTCTGACTGACTGGGCGCTAAACACACCTTTCTCCTCTGCAGATTTGTCACACAAGCCAACCGACGGATTTGCGCCGACCCCCGAGCTCCATGGACCTTGGATCGCATTGGGAAACTCCCACCAAACTGACAGCCCCCCTCCCCAGCAAGAAAGGAGAAGCCACAAGTGCCTGACAGCCTCCCCGTGTGGCAGAAAAGGAGCACACGGCACTTGACGTTCGTCCTTGGAACTGCACTTTAGTAACTGCAATGTTTGCGTTAGGTGGGGTAGAACAGGGTAGTAATGTATTTAAGTTATGTTTGAATATTTCAAGCGATTATGTATTTTTTCTTAAATCATTTTACAAAGGAAGTTGCCTAAAGGTTATTTCTGGTTTACCGCAAAGACCTTCTGTGTGAATAAATCTCTGGGCAGAGGAATCCTTTCCTGCCTGAAAGTTTGCTCCCCGCAAAAGGCTGCTTCTGCTTCTTTCGTTGGAGGGGGGGGGTCAGAAGGCCAGGCTGGACAGAGCTGCCCATTTTAGTTGCTATCAGGTTCTCACTTTTTCCAGCTATATATTCATATTTGCCACATTTCTGCATCAATGTTCCTTTAAAAACTCTGCATGAAAATTTAAATGCCTTTTTATGTACATTCCTCCTAATGCATTTGTTTTTTATGTCATTACTACGTTTATATTCCACCTTTCCTCCAAGGAGCTCAAGGTGGCGAGCACTGTGCTCCTCCCACTCAATTTTATCTTCACAACAGCCCTGTGAAGTAAGTTAAGCTGAGAGACTGACTAGCTGAAGGTCACTCAGTGAGATTCATGGCCAAGTGCTGATTTGAGCTTTGGCCTCTCCCAAGTCCTAGACCAACGCTCTAACCACTACATCACACTGTACCCATGTTTGCACACAGTTTCGCAGGAAATTTCCTCTAATGCAATGTAGCTTTGTGTGTTATCTTTACTGACATGCATTTTTGTGCAGACTTTTTGGTTAGAGGACCGTATCCCAAAAGTCAGAGAAATGCAA
Organism: Rhineura floridana; assembly: GCF_030035675.1. NCBI lineage: Eukaryota > Metazoa > Chordata > Lepidosauria > Squamata > Rhineuridae > Rhineura > Rhineura floridana. The sequence continues at coordinate 350,196 of NC_084500.1, read as the reverse complement.
ATTTCATAGGAAAGTTGCATTTCAGTTCACCTATTGTTTTGGAGAGTGCCAATTACATTCAGGCAAACTGGGCAGATGCACAGGCACACCCACCTCTCCAGCGGAAGGCAGAGTGCCCTCTACCAGCAGATCTCTGGGTGATCTGAATGTTAGACTAATGAGGGCTTCTGACTCACGGTTGTTTAAGAGCAGCAACCTCTAAAAAGCTTTCCCTGTTTAAGTTAATCTGCTAAGAAAAGGAAAATGCTTTGGGAAAACCAGGAGTTATTTTTGTGTGCAAGGACTTGTGAACTTGGTTCTGAAACTCATCACAGATTCCTGGGCTGAGCACCGGCTCAGAGACACCCTTCTCTTTAACTCTTGCCGAATGCCGACCCAGCTGTGCAACTGTCTGCTTGGGAATGGTCACTGTGCCTGATGCGTGAACTTTTCTACATTCCATTTCCTTCTGACCTCATTGTTTACAATGCGCTCTCTTGGTGTGTGTGTATATATATACACATGCGCACACACACCTCACAACAACGCTTTATGCATCTGATGAAGTGGGTTGTAGTCCACAAATGCTTATGCTCTTTATTTTTTGCTCCTGACTCCAGGTGGTGGATCTCTGGTAAAAAAAACAAAAAAGATCTCACCAGCCAGGAATCTGCCCACCCCTGGGTGTGTCTTCTTAGAACAAAACAGTTACCACATCTAAAGAGGAGTCCCAGTGGGCTCCTCACTCACCCTGGGCCCCCATCTCCCTCTAGGCTTTGCAACCAGAGCTTATCCTATCAAAAGCTTTGCTTGCCCTGTCCTCGCTTCAGATGGTCTGCCCGCCTGCTGCAATTGTTTAATGTATCAGATGCATGTTTATGCACTTATACCTTCATCTTTACCCCTTTAAATTAATTAAATAACCCTCCACTACAAAACTGCTCTGGGGAATTGATGGTGATGTCATGGGCGCAAGCCAAATGGAGCTGCCCATAGGAAACTTTTTCTGAAAAAGTACAGAACACCCTTCCACTCTCAGTTGTCCTTTATCGCCCCTTAGCATGCTTCCAAATCAGGCCCACCAGAGGAGACTGGTTGCTCCGATTCCAATAGAGTCCGCTCTGGGTTTTGATCAGAACTTTCAAGGAACTGTCCTAGGTGCTTTTAGCCCTTCAACATTCAACTTCCCAGTTCTTGGGGGACTGAGGGGCTGCTTTGATGATTGCAGAAGCACCTTGACAGCTCCTTGAGCATTTGGACTAAAACCCGGACTGGAGCCACCAGCCACCATTGAGTGGGCCTTTGGTGAATCTTGGAATAGGTCTAAAGCCCCTCTTTCGATTACAACCTGGGTGGGGACTCAGTTTGCTAACTGGCTGCTACTGTAATCCTTCAAAAGGTTATTATGGTGACAACGAAGACACACTCACTTGCACCCCCTGCCAGGTCCTCACAAGACCCCCCTCACCAAGGGGCACAGGGCAGGAAAGGTGCCAAACCAGACCAGGTCGGGCAAACTGGAGATCTGGCCCTCTCCCTCACAGCCCTTTCCTGGAACACCTCAGATTTGCCCATTGGCCTAACAGGCCAGCTACCCTCTTGAAGTGCCCAGAACTGTCCATTTACACATTTTTGTTCACAATGCGGAGCTGCAGGAAAGAGTTCGCCCACCAAAAGGCTCTTATCAACCTCCTTATCGATAAAAAGATGCCACAGTTGGGCCTCGTGGCACGATGCGCCCTTATCCTGCCTCAGTATCTTGAGCATCGGCTATCAGGTGGGGCAGAAACTTTCCTGCCTGCAATGGTTTCCTGGAGTCATTTCTCCCCAAGACACAAATGTTCTGTAGCCAGAATCGTCTATAAAAGAGGCCGGGGGGAAGCGTCAGGTGCTGAGCCTCAGAACAGCAGAGGAGGAGCTTAGAAGGCCCTGAATCCACTCTCCATCTCTGCCTGCCATGAAGCTCCCTCTGGCTGCCTTCGCCCTCCTCCTGGACACCTTTGCCCTGGCTGCACCAGGTGAGTCACTCCACCACTTCTCTTATTTACTGAGATTTCAACTTAAAGATCCCCAAGCTGGCTTTCAACAGGTTGCAATAATACAACTCCCCCCCTCCGCAACAAAACCACTCACTCATACACCCACCCACCCAAATCCAGCAGCCCTTAGGGGCTGTTGGTTGACGGGCGAGTCCAGAGTGCCAACTGGTAGCAAGGGGGATTTCAGGTGGGGGGGAGGGAGAAAGCCCCCAGCAGCTGCTGCTCCTTCCCTGGCCAACTGGGAGGGGCCAAGCTAGTTTCCCCCTTATTTGATTCCTTTATGACTTTTGTCTCCTGCCGCAAAACATACGTTTGTCTGGGCTGGCTGCACAGAATAAAGAGGTAAAAATACACCCATGTACACAAAGTACACAATAAGACATGAAAGAGCCGAGGCCAGGCTGTGCTTCTCTCCAGCTCGCAGTTCGTCAGAACATCGGAAGTGCCCGGCTGCAGCTGGGTGAGGCCAACGGGGGCCCACCTAGTCCCGCGTCCTGCCCTTGCAGTGGCCGACCAGATGCCCCAATGGGAAGAAGCCCACAAGCAGGACCCAAGCGCAAGAGACGCAGCTCCCCCCGTCTGCGATTCCCAGCAGCTGATAGCCTCCAACAGAGGAGGGAAAGCTTTGCCAACATGGCTAGTAGCCATTGATAACCTTATCCTCCCTGGATTTGTCAAATGCTTTTTTGAAGCCATTTAAAACCCATTCCAGGGCTCAGTCTCAGAACTGGAAAATGATGGGTGGATGCTCTTCCCTATTTCAGTCTGTTTCATAGCTGTCTGTTCCTCTGTTTATTAGACAGCTATGAAAGAGGGAGGATGAGGAGGATGAAGGCCATCTGGTCTTCTCTAATGAAGGTGCTATTAAGAGAGCCACCTCGCTTCACCATGCAAGATGGCAACTGGCCACCCACAGTGGAGGCGCAGGCCAGAGGAGTTAGCAGCGCTGTGGACTGGGATCGTCCTGGGGACGTCCATCCAGGGGGACAGGGAGGCTCCGAAGCAAAGGTTGCCATATGGGAGCCTCCAGATGTTGCTAGACTCCCCAGCAGCCAGCGTGGTCAGTGGCCAGGGCTGATGGAAGTGCACCTGGGACAGCTCCTTGAAAGTTCAGAGTAAAACCCGGAGCAGATTCGCAGCCCCACTGGCATCGGGGCCACCTGTCTCCACCGCCTACATCCTTGGCAGTCCCAAGCAGAGCTTGGAAACGTTACTTTTTTAAAACTACAACTCCCATCAGCCCCAGCTGGATTGGGCTGATGGGAGTTGTAGTTCAAAAAAGTAACGTTTCCAAGCTGTGGTTCCAAGAGAGAGCAACCTACAGTGTCCCTCCTTCCTTCTCTCTCTTTCAGGTGAAGCCACTAAGGAGAGCCAAAGCGGCGCTCAGGAAAGTAAGTCCTCATTGTCCTTTCCTCTGCCTTTGTCCAAGGGAGACCTGGTGTCAGCGTCACACAGACACGGGAGCCTTTCTCTGCTCTCAGCCTGAGGCAGACGCGATTCACGCAACAATCGCAGCCAAAGGGGACCACAATTGTTAAGGCTGCTCTTGGTGCCCCTGGCTGATCTGGTTGTGCAGGAGGTGATTCAGGCTCCTGTCCCCAAAGCATCATCGCAGGTGAAAGGGAACTGAATTAGCCCACACCAGACCTCCCCAGGAACCTCCGCTGACTGCAGGGAGAACAGCCTCTTCCCCTCCCCAGAAGAGCAGCTGGCGGTAACCTCCCACAGCCTGTGGGATCCTCCTTTTCCCTTCTGCAGCGCAGAAGCCACCAAATCACTCTATTCACACATTTCCTTCACAGACCCCAGTCGCTGCTGCTTTGGCTATGTAAAGAAACCTATTCCACTCAAGTACCTGGAATCCTATGAATACACAGACAGCAAGTGCTCCTTGCAGGCTGTGATGTAAGTAGGAAGAAGCAGCTTAAAAAAAACATTCTGCATGTTCATCATGATAAAAATGGCGCATGCTCACTTTTTTTGTTTTAAGTTCCTTTGACTCATCACTGAGTTGCAGCCAGCTTCATTTTCCTGGCTGTTGGTTTCTGCAAATCAAGCCCACCAACGCTCCTCTTTCTTGAATGGGGTCCTTCTAGGAGTCAGGAGGTCTCCGGCTGGAATCTCCTCTCTGCCATGAACTGACCATGTGGCCTTAGGACAAAGGCAGGGGCCCTTGAATGCCAGGATCTCTCTCTCTTACCAACACACACACACACGCCACAGCTCTGAGCTGTGCGGATCCCAAGGCAGAGAGTTGCCTCTGGCCAGGCTTCTTCAGGCCAGAAGGTTCTCCACGCCAGAGCTGACTGCGGTTTGCAACTTTTTGCGTTCCCATTTAGTTTGCATCACCCACATGGCCCTGTTCTCAAATCTCAATGCTTTTCTCCTGTAAATCTGCATTTACCCAATACAGGGATAATCCAATACATTAAGGGAAATCGGGCTACAAACTGCTCCACCTGGAGTTACAGACAATTCCTTTTGGTGTTTGTGGCTGGGTGGATCAATTGTCATTTTCTGCTACTCCCCTTTCCACAGCCACCACTTTCTCTGTGCTTTCATTTCTTTTCCAGCCATGGGAAAAACTATTTCCAGCGTGCTCCTGAACGGAGGAGTGTAGCCATGTATTTCTTGTGATCCCTCAGATTTGCACAAAAATAGAAAATTGCACAAGCAAACCACATTAAATATTTCCACACCAGATACAGTGCAATAAAGTTAATTTGAAGAGTGGGTGTTGAGAAATGTGTTTATTTTGCATACTTCCTAGGCAGGTTTTTTTTAACAAACAAACAAACACTAGGTACTTGATCAGCATAACAGAATCAACAAATTAGAAGGCAGGAACAAACACAAAAGGGAAGAGTGACTGGTATGAACAGGGAAGACTGTTGCTCTTCATATACAAATTTAACATGTGCCAGTACAGACTACTTTGGTCTAATTCAAATGGGGGGGGATGGATTAACGCCTAAGTAATGCTCAGATGTGTACACCAAACAGGCATTTCTCCTTTTGCAGATTTATCACAAAACAACAGAAAGAGATCTGCGCTGATCCCAAAGAGGCATGGACCCAGGATCGCATCAGCCATCTCCCCCCACCATAGTGACCATGCCCCTCCCCCAAAGGAAGAGAAGAGAAACCGGGGCTCAATGACAAAAAAAAAAAAACAGCCCTGCAAAAAGTGGAGCAATATTACTGAATGGTGTACTGCTGAGCATGTGCAGAGGGTCTCTTATTTACCGCCTTGGTATGCTTTGATGAAAGTGTAGATTACAAATACTTGAATAAACGAATAAAAATAAATACAATTATAACCATGCATCTGAGAGTTTAGCTTCCAGGTCTGAGTGAACGGCTTAAACGTCGGCTCCAGCAATGGCTCTTTTCGTCTGAGCCAAAGGCAGAGGAGGAGGAGAAGGGCACAGCGAGGCAGGCCTCTTGGCATTTGCATCTCAGGCAACCACATGCTGTTTAAAGCCTCCAGAGCCCAACATTAGTTGCAATGGAGGGTTCGTTTTCTAAATAATGTTTGCAAACTCAGTTTTATTGTTGCTTGAAATTAGTTGGTTTCAGCCATTGGCTTAAAACACTGAAAGGCGGGAGCAGACTCATTTCTCACAAGGGCATTTTCCCTCAAATCTCAGGCTGAGCAAGGGTGGCCAACATGGTGCCCTCCAGATGATGCTGGACTACAACTCCCATCATCCCTGCCCATTGGAAGTTGCAGCCCATCAACATCAGGAGGGCACCACATCTAAGATTTATAGCACCATTCCAGCAAGTAGACTTTAATTTAAATATATCTACTAAAATTAAGTGAGCTTACCATAATGCCCATGAATATCCTCGGTCTGTGGCTGTGAGATGACGGACAGTTCACAGGGAGATGAGCCCATGATGTCCCTCTGTTCCTTTCTCTCTCGCAAGTGAAGGCCCTAAGCAGATCAAAGATGAGGATCTTGGCAGGGCCCTTTCTAGATGAAGAGACCGGGGGAGGCTCAGGTCCTGAGGGGCTTGCCATGGCCGTGAATCTTCTTTCTCCGCCTGCCTGATGCTCTCCGGCCTCTTCTTCTCTCTGATGGGGAAAGGAGCTCAGCTGTAGAACACCTGCTTGGCATGCAGAAGGCCCAGGTTCAGCCCCTCACAGGGCTGGGAGAGACCCTGGCCAGAAACCTGGAGAACTGCTGCCTGTCAGCGCAGACAACGTTGAGCCAGAGGAACTCCCGAAAAGACAGCTGCCTGGGCTCCTAAGGTCTGTACCCGGCTTTACAGTGGAAAGATATTCAAGATGGCTTTCGTCAGGTTGCAGTAATTATGCCTATGTTTTAAAAAAGAAATCAGACCTGACGTGGAGAAATGCAGAACCCAGAAGCCCTCTGGCTGATGGATGAGGCCAGAGGGTGCTCCCCTCTGGCTCTGCAGCCACAGGACAACTGGGGAGGAAGGAGCCACGAGGGCTCCAGGTGCAGCTGCCCCCTGGAGGAGGCACAGGAGGGCCTTTGGAGAATGCAGGAGCCTGCCTGGCACCCCTCTGCCACCATGGGGGAGCCTCTCCACTTTGGAGTGGGTGCTGTTATAACCCTTCCCTCCCCAGCGCCACCACCAAAAAAAAATAAGCCACCGAGGTCATGGCACACTCCCTTGGACCTGCAGCCAGGTCTTCAGGAGACCCTTCATGAATCTAGAACAGCCTGATCCTCCTTCCAGCTGCCCTGTGGTTGCTCATTGCCCTCACAGAGCTATTCCCCCCCCGCAGGCTTCTGAAGCAACCAAGTGGAGCATGGAGCCCCTCCCTGAAGCCTCATCCCCGGGCATAGGAGGGCCCCCGAAAAAAGTTATCTATTTGCATATTAAAATCAGGACACCAGAACAAAATACCACTGCAATGATGGCATGACTGGGGGGAGGAGAGGATCCTGGATTTGCTACAAACCAGGCAGAGCATGAGAGAGAGGCTGATGGCAAACCCATCCCAACCATCAAACAATGTTACTCTCATTGCAGAAGAAGCAAAGATAATCTCTCATCAGCTGTAGTTGCAAAATGGGGGTAGGGGTGCCACAGTTGGGTAGTGGGTGGATTCGTAAAGACGTTTCCTCCATGCGGGGCTTGATGCTGACGTTGTACCCATAAATGATATAGCAGTATTGAAATACTTCTACACACACACACACACATGCCTTCCTACATTCTGGGTGGGAAGGGGCCATAGCCACCTTGTGTGTACCTGCAGAGATTCAGGCCTTAAGCACTCGGGGCCTGTCATTTTGTAACCCTTCAGAGGGAGGGGGCTACAGGTTGGTTCCACGTGGATAAACCAGAGAGATTCTTGTGGCGTGTTCCTACGTCTCAGGGGGCTTTCCTGATCTCACTTTCTCCAGGGATGGCACCTGCAAAATGAAAGATTTGCAGCAAAGCATCTTGGAGAAAAGACCCTATTCCTCAGGGCCAGGTGGGTGGGGAAATGGGGAGGACTGAGCACACCCTGGAGGGTGGCAGAAGGAGAGACTGGTAGATCGGGCCCAATCCACCAAGGAAGGAAAGGAGCCAAGGGTCCATCCACAGGGAAGTGTGGGAGGATGCTGTGGGCAGATCCTGCAAGGGCTCAAAAATCCCTTGAGCTAGACTTGAAAGTACGTCCCATAATTGCCAAGTGAATGAAACATGGATTAAATTCATTTTGGGGTAGAACTTTGAACAATTTCTAGTTCATCTTCATTCCTTCCCTCAGCAGGAGGCCTGGACTCTCTCATTTTTTTTAAAAAAGTAAATCAATCAGATATCCATAAAGAATGTTAGAAAGCAAAACATGGAGGTAATGTTCTAAGGCTTATTAGGCAGATACAGAGGTGCTGCTATTGCTGAGGTCGCTAGAAGGAAGGAATGCGAGGTATTACCTTTATCATCCCTGCTGAAGAGATTCACTCTCTTCCAACAGGAGCAGTTGTAGTCAGTACAGGTATCAGAATGAAGTGAATTATGCCTTGTTCCTTCACAGCTGTGTGGCAGGCAGAAATTAAACAGGACAAGCTTTTTCTCCCATGGAAATACAATTATGGGGAAAACTTCACCTGCTGATATTGCCTTTCACACATCTTCCTACTTGTGTGTGTGCCCCCCACCCCCACAATTTACTTTTGGACCTCACAATTCAGCACAGCAGCTTGCAACATTCAGGACGCTGAAGATGAACATTTTGGTTCATAAATTCAGCAATTTTGGATGAACGTGAGTGGAACTAGCTGGTTTTATAAAACAACAAACCTGAACTGGGCTCCTGCTGTGAGGAAGGGTGGGATATAAATCAAATAATAAATAAATAAAATGAACTAGTTCCTTTTAAACACGAACTTTCCAAGCCCTGATCTACCCCAGCATCCTGTCCTCACAGTGGCCAACCAGACGCCTCTTCTGGGAAGCCCACAATTGGACCCAAAGGACCACCCCAACACGCCCCACATCAACTGTCACGCAGAGGCATGTTGACTCCAACAGTGGTGGTGGAGCATAGCCATTGTGGCTAGCAGCCGCTGGAGGCAACAGTCAGCCCTGGCAAAAAGGTTAGAGGAAGCGAGCAGGTCACATCTCGACACACAAAGAAAGAGTCCAAACACAAATGGCAGAAAACCAGTAAGAGCCAAGCAGTCCTGACTGAGGGAAGGTGCAGTGGTTTATTTCATTCAGGTGTTGGGAATGTCAAAGCAATTCAGACAGAAACTGCTCCACAGCAAGGAACCTTCAAAATACACATACCGAAAGGCAAAGAAGGTGTTTATTTGACATGACTCACTTTGTCAGATTTTTTTTAAAAAAACACGACTCTACATCAAAATTTACATCACTTGGGGGGGAATCTTATTCCCTCCCCCCCACTCCTTTTAATCTTCCCTATGAAACATTCATAGCTGTACATGGATTCAAATGGTTAAGACTTCAAAACACCCTCTTGTCTATCTGCCGGTGGTGGAGAAGGGCCCTCCGGACTCAAAAGGCCACATTCACAGATGTGGCAGACCCCTGGCAGGGCAGACGGAACCAGAGCCAGGACCCAGAACACCCTTCCTACCCCAGGGCCACCATTCTAGCTCAGAGAGGGGGAGGCTGCTGGCTTCATCACCTGGGCTGGTTTTTATCAAGAACTACAAGTGCAGTTGGGTGTGTCCAGCCTGATTTTCAATTGCTTGGCTTCTATTTTACAGTAGTCTTACCCTTCTGCCTTTCCCAGGAGAAATTTAGCAGGCAAATCTTTGAATTTATTTTAATTCGGTCCAAGGCCAGCAATAGCAGGCAAATCTTCCCCCATAATGTCATCTCCATGTTGTGGGAGGGGGACCGCCCCTTGTTGATCATCTGTGTGTCACAGGATGCCGCTGCTGAAGCTTAAGCAGATCAGAGATTGCAAAGTAGTCCTTTGAAAGATCCGTCTTCTTCTCCAGGGCTGGAGTCTGAAACCTCATCCCAAGAGAAACAGCAGCAATACACTGAGACATCAGAGAGACGTGGCTCCAGTAAGGCAGTGAGTCCACTCCGGGTTTTCGTCTGAACTTTCAAGGAGCTGTCCAAGGTCCTTCACACCTTTCCTTGCCCCTCGGACACCTCCTTGAAAGTTCGGAGTAAAACCCAGAGTGGATTCATTACTGCACTGACATTGGAGCCACACGTCTTCACCCCAAGCAGATGATTAAGCTGCCAGTTTGAAACTGGTGCTGCTGCTGTCCCATTGGAGACATTGCTGGGCATTCTTGGTCAAAGTCTTCAGACCACAGAACCATAATCCCCTTGAGTCCCTCAGCTTGGAGCCCTAAAGCTTTGAAACATCCTCTCCCTACCATGGTAGAGCAATGATACCTCTGGCCTTTGAACACCTGACAGAAACGTGGGAGACAGGCTTTACTACAGAGATGGAGCAGTCCTCTGAGGGCCACATCCAGCCCATCCCTCCTGCCTGGTGGACTGAATGCAGCTCCCGGGTCCATCCAGCCTGCAAGGGCAGCGAGCGTTGCTCTTTCAAGACCGTCCCCACAGAGGACTTCCAGGAAGGGTGACTTCGCTTGTGCCTGCTTTTGAGACGGGCTCCCGCCTCAAAAGAAGCTTATTCAGATATAAATCAGTCAGAACATTTTTTTTTTTTGACTGATGAAATTTCTCCCGGGCAGGGAGAAACGTAGAGATCAACCTCAAAAGCCTGTTTTTGTTGGGAGGACTGGATTTCATTAATTTATGAGAAAAGGTCCAGCCAGCAATGCCGGACGGACTTCCGAACAAGCTCTATCTGATTAATGCGATACGTTTATCTTTTCTTCAAAGAGAAAACGAACTAACAGGCAAGCACCCTTCTTTCTATTATTTTTTTTACTTGGTTTAAATTGTTGCAGCAAAAAGAGATTTGTCAAATGAATCAGCTTTAAAGAACTTCTGGGTGAGCTATAACTCTTCTCTGTTATTCACGAAATTAACAGCTTATCTCTGTTTCTATTGCAAAAAGCTGTCCTGGAAGTGCATTCTAAAGATATAAACAGAAGAGGGATTTCTATTCCGAGGAACATTATATTGTCTGGGACTATTCTCTTTTTGGTCTATTTTATTTTGACGAATCTGCTTCTTCACGACGCCACTAACTGTTTTGATGCTGGGAACTAAATTTGTTTTGTATTCTTGAACATAGAGAGATAAGGCAGGCTGCTCTGTTTATACTGTGATGTCATCAAGCCTGGAATATTAACCCAATTGTTGCTGAAATAAGAAGTGGTTCTTCTTTATTTTTGTTTTGTTTTGTTTTCGTGGTTTTAAAAATGGCAATCAAGAAAGTGGCTGAGAATCTGGAAGTAATTATGTTTCAGAAAATAATGGATGAGATTGAGATAACGAAACAAACCCTGCGACAGGGCAGTAAGGAGCTGAAAATTGAACTGAGCAAAATGACGCAGGAGCTTAAAGAAATAGGGGATCCTGTGAGAGAGGAGAATGAGATCAGAGATGAGAAAAGAAAAAATAAAGGGAAGATACAAGCCCTGGAGATTGGAACAAATGTGGAATTGGAAAAAGATCTGGAGTTTATGGATATTAGAAATAAAATCTACTGTTTGGAATTTAACGTTATCTCTGAAGAAATTAATGAAGATATTAGAGATAAAGTTATCAATGGCTTGGATAATCTTCTGGACTGGAGCTTGATATAGAGAAAATCTATGGAATTAACTGCAGCCATGTGACAATGGAAAAACTCTCAAGAGATGAGCCAGTGCATTTTGTAAAAAAGAAGAAGAGATATGACTTTACAACAATATTTCAGCAACTTATTCAGAATTGATGGCAAGAAAATATTTGGGATAGAGGAAATTCCCATCAGACTCTTATTATATGACTATGGCTATGACAGCAAGATTATTATGGAATACTGATAATGGAAGATTGGACACTGAAATTACTGGACTTAACAGGACTATTGAAGATGGAAGATGGAATTAATAGGGATAATGGAATAATGGCTATTGAAATTATTGGACCTAACAGATTTTGATGAGATGGATTAATCGATATGTTTATTTGGACTATGGTTATGACAATAAGATTATTATTATTATTAACAAGATGGATTAATCGACATGTTTATTTGGAGAAAAATTGATAGATATATTTCTTAAAGAATTGAAACCTCTCTTTGACTTTTTGTGGAAAGAATAAAGTAATGTTTATGAGATTTGATGATTAATTAAGATAACTACTGGAGGAAAGTGATTTTATAATATAATTTAAGAGACAGGATTGTTATATATTGTAGACCTATAACTGATTTGATCTGCAACAAATGGGAAGTCAACATTTTATTTTTTTGTTTAATCAGTTTTGTTTTGTTTTGTTTTTTGTCTTTGAATGTTTTATGATTTTGTTTTGTATGTTTTATGAAAATTTGAATAAAAATTATTGTAAAAAAAAAAAGACCGTCCCCACAGTGAAAGTTATGCCCTCCACCCCTCTCTTCCTCCAGCCCCATGGCAGCCCTCAACTGCCTCCCCAGGCAGAGAGCTCTCCCCCAAGCCCGGTCTGGAGCTTTCTGAGCCTGTCCTCTCCTGATCAGCCCAGGACAAAGCAGCCCTGCAGGCACTTGGAGGCTTCTCGATGTGTCTTTTCCCAGCTGAAGGAGCCCACGGCCTTCTGCCTTCTTGCTCATCAACTTCTTCTGCTCCTGGTCATTTTCAAGTCCAGATCATTTCGCTTGCTGCTCTTGGCACTCCCTCTGTTTCTGTGGGTCTACCTTGAGCCATCAGAGCCCACCAGGCTGCGCAAGAGACGGGAGGAACATCTGCGTGGAAATGCGACCTACCCTTTGCATGGCCAAGGAGGCCCAAAGTGAGCTCCTGGGAGAGAGGAGGCTCTCCACTCGGCAAAGAGTCTTAAGGGTTCCCCTTGTGACATTTTACAAGAAAGTGCATTCTATAAATAATTAAACAAAATGGAACAAATAAATAAAGAAACTGGCAGGCTCGGCTTTGCCTGAAGGCCGTGTCAGACTCCCCAGCTGGCATGTGCCAAGTTGGACAGAAGTTGCTCCACACTCAGCCAGGATTCAGGGGACCCTCAGAAGATGACCACTGCACCCCAGGACGAGGACACCAAAGGGCCTTCTTTCACCAGGATGGGGTCAAGTAACAAAAAGTGGATGACACTGCAGGGAAGGGACAAACAAATGCCAAGGCTCTCTTGTTGGCAGCAAACAGCGTATCTCTGCACATCATTTCCCGCTAGGGGTCATGGGTGGGTCTCTGTAATGAAGCCCCATCATGCCAGCGGCCACCACCCAGCAGGGTCACCTGCCCTCTGCCACTCTTCCCTTTTCCCTATGTAAGGATTCTGCCCCCCAATCCTTGGAGAAGGAGTGCAACATTGGGCTACTCTACCGCAGCTGAGGGGGAGGCTGCAACAGGCAGAGGGGAGTGTGTGCACACGCGTTTGTGTAGGGCACCTGACCAGGAAGTGCCTTTGTGTGCAAGTACTTGCCTCTTCTACTCAAGATCCACATTTAATACTGAAAAGGTTAACACACCAGTCCCTTAAAGCTTGAAGTTCTGGAAACGCCACCAGTCGACGACCACGCTCCACGAGACACAACAGCAGCAGCAGTGCATGCAACTTCAACACACAGGACACGCTACCGTGTGCCACAGCACGGGGGGGGGGACACTTTGGCTATCTCGGCGGGGAGAGGAGGGGAAGATGCGCAGGGACTTCTAACACTATTTGGTTTATCAAAAATGGATTACTCCAGGATGGGTTTATTGTCCACAAAAAATCCAACCGTGCAGCAGCAGGACACGGAAACCACCGCTGGAGAACGGCCAGGCGCCCCTTCAACCAACAGCCCCCCCTTCCCTCAGCATTTCCAGGGCATGTTCCTTTTGCAACTCTTCCAGAAAGCAGCCAAGGCCTCTTTCTTCACAGACGTCCCCATTCATTTTTCACCTCTACCAACATGCCTCTTTACAAATGTGGAAATCCGAGGCCTACGTAGGCAACGAGCCACCTTTGGGTTTAAGGGGCCCAGAGAGTCCCCTCTGCAAAGCTGCCAGCTTTCTTGCTTCAGGCCCGGTGGCGTTACCTGCACGCCAAAGACCTGCCAGCAGCACCCTGGCCCCTGCAGTATCAGAGGTTGGGCTCTTTCTATTGGAAAAGCAGGTTCAGGGGCTGCCCGGGACCCCACCTCTCAGCCACCCCTTTCTGGGATCAGCAGGATCTTTCCCACCCCCAAAATCTTATTGCACGTGTAATGCAGTAAACATTTAAAGACAAGCTTGTTGGCCTGCTCATTGTCACAGCCTCAACAGAACACAGCCGGCGCGCATCATTTCCTGCACTCTCAATGTTTCGTTAGCAGATACAAACGAAGGAAGCAAACGGGAAGTTCCCCCCGGAAGACAGAAGCCACCAGAGCTGGGGGGGCCCGGCCCTTCCCGTCGCTTTGGACCCCGAAGCTGCACAGACGGCTCTCAAAAGCGCAGGTGTCCACACGCTCATCGCAGGACGCAGAAGCCATGATGGCACCATCCCAGCGCTCGCTAGGGGGCGGACTCAAACTTAGGGACACCCCCACGCGCCCATACAATGGGGGGCAGTGGCCGGTCGTGGTCCTTGTCAGACTCGGGCTGGCTTTGGGCACGCTCTGGCTTGGGGGCTAAGGAGGGTGGGTCTGGCTGCTGGACAGAAAGAGTCCTCCGGAGGTGGTTCCTCTTCCGCAGGAAGTCAGGCTGGGAGTGGAGGCCAAAGCTGCCCTTCCGCAGGATCATGCGCGAATTGTTCTTCTTGGGGCGGGAACGGAGGCTGAACTCCAGCGAGGCCAAGTGGGCTGCGTAGCCTTCGCTGAGGAACTGGAGGAGGAAGACATATATCAGCAACTACCAGCGAAATACACGAAAGTGATGACTGAGGCACTGTTTCCCTGAAGTCCCAACCATCCAGGACAAGGCAACTGTTTCTGGTCAACACCAGGCCGTTAGCTGAAGACAGACCCCCTTGGCCTCATCTTGGAGACACCTGGAGGGGCCACCCCTTGGGCCTGCCCCTCACCAAGAGCTGGTTCTTGCATGCACTCAGCTGTCTCTCAGCTCTGGGACCCGCTGTGCGGCTAGCATGTGAGGAAGGGCCTTCTCTGTGGTAGGGCCCAGGCTATGAAACTCCAACCTCCCTGGGAGATCCAGCTTCTCCCTTCATTGATGGTGCCCAGATGCCAATTAAAGAGGGTTTCATTTCATCTTTTCTCTGGGGTGATCAGGACTCTGCCCACAGAGGTCCTCCCTGCTGCACAAGCAAACACCACAAGCCAAGCACTCCTGTTGGTCAATGCTTGAGCAGATCCCCTTTGATCCCACCACCCTAGAAAATTCCACAATACGGCTCCACTTTCCTGCTCCCCCATCTAGGGTGGTGGGATCGAAGGGGATCTGTTGAAGCATTAGCCAATGGGGGGGGGGAGAGAGAGAGTCACCTGGCATTGAGCCTGATACTTCTTTGCTGGGCGCCCAACAATATAAATCTGGGAAGGGGAAAGTCCCAGGACGCTGTACACAGAAATGTCCTTCATAGAGCCGTAGGCAGCACAAATTTTGATATGGCACTGGAGAGGATGAAGAAATTGCAACGGTTAACTAGAAGGGAAGAAATTCAATTTCTTTCACATTTTAATGCGAACGTAGCTTATTCTCCACTTTCTGAAACAATACAACATTCTCCAGATTTTGCAGCATGGTCTCCAACCAAAAAAATGCATATATTAGGGGAAAGTGGGCACAACAGTGTGTATATTCATGAAAATAACACATAAAATGAATTCTATTAGGGGAAATTGCTAGCAAACCTGTGTTAAGTTAGGCAAAATTGCATTAAAATATGTCTGTCAGGAAAAATGTGCTGTAAAATACCGACATAGAAAAATGCATCACATTATGGGGACCTGCTTGCAAAAATATGTATATTAGGTAAAGCTGCGTTAGGAGAAACATGAACTAGAACATGAATTTTCACGAGGACTTTTTTCCAAAAAACAACAAGCGTAAACTGATTTGAGGAGCACCGAATGCAAGACTGAGAAAATGAGAAGCTGAAATTGCCAGATGTGCCCATCCTGTCACCCAACACTCCCAAAGCAACCAGGAGGGAACCCGCCAAATATCGGCCACCTCTTGCATGAGGTTCCGGAGGAAGATGGTCTTCTGCCTCAAAGGGTCGTGGACAAGCCCGTCAGAGAAGAAGATCATTCCTTGGGGGAAGTTATGCTGGGAGAGCCACGAAACAACACGCTGCTTCTGCATGTCAGGGCGCCCCGTGATGTAGATGATCAGGTACCCAAGATCTTGCCAGTGTCTGCATTAGGTGGGGGACAGAGAGCAAGAGAGAGAAGGGGTTGAAACCGCTGGGCATTCCTTGACTGTCTCCAGTGACCCAGCCTCTGTGGAGGAGCCACGGAGTCCCAGGTTGAGCAGCTAAAGACTGAATGGTGAGGTGTCAGGCAACGGCAGCAGCAGAGTGAGGGATAGGGCCATGAAGGCCACGAAGCGAGGAGAGGAGACCAGAAGCCACAAAGATGGGTGCTGAAAGCAGCCAGAAATGGCAGCAGCAGATGAACCATTGCAGAATGGAAAGAACAGGAGAGGCAGGCTGAGCGACACAGAGCATTTTGAAAAGGCAGCTCAGGAAGGCCAGGGAGCATCGCAGCCCAGGGCCCAGCTGTCGGGCAACAGGCCTCCTGCCCCAGGCCTTGCAGCTGGTGGGTGCGTGAGACTTCCTCTAAACTCATCAGCAGAGTTGCCCACCATACAGTGACATGCAAGAGGGGCCTTCTCTGTTGTGCCTCCCCTGCCCCAGGTGGGCTCTGGAATGCCGTCCCCCTGGAAGTTCAGGTAGGCAGAGACTTGGATGTAATATCAACCTTTTTCCTTTTGGAGAAAATTAGCAACCCCCCATGGGCTTTACTGCTTCTGTGGTGTTGTACTATTGCTTAGCTTATTAATTATGAAAATTACTGTTCACAATTGTCCTCCCCTCTGGAGCAAAAGAAAACAAAATTAGCTCCATCAGCTATTCAAAGAGCTTCTCTCTCTCCCTCTCGCACTCGCTAACAGCACGAGCCCCGGGGAGAAGACCCCCCCATCATACAATCCATCTAAGGAGCACCAGGGCAAGTCTGTGGCTGTCAGCGGCTGTTCGGGGGGGGGGGTGTACCATAGCTGGACTCACTTCCTGCAACTCCCAGTTTGCCATAGTTTACGCTCACCTGACAACATCCACTGCGCCAGCCCGGACTTTGGGGTCACTGCCCATGATGGAGACGCTGGCTGCAAAAGAGCCGTCAATGCTGAAGACCACACACTCCATCCCCCGGGGCAGCACCGTCAGGTAGCTGATAGCACTGCTCTGGTCTCCCCTGAGGACGGGGAAGGGTCACAGAAGACGCATCAGGAACAGAAGCCACAGAAGAGAGTGATTCCTTCCCGCCCCCCACCAGCTTGGATACTCCTCCCAGGGGCAAGAGCTTCCTTCACAGAAACCTCCGTCCTGGACTGAGAACATTTTGCTTCCCCCTTCTTCACCTGCTTCCTCCTCCTCCTCCTCCTCCATGCTATGAGTGAGGCCTGCAAGCCTCCCCCACATCAGATTTCTTTCCTGCTGTCTTGACACTGACAAGCCTGCTCCTTGCTTTCCTAAGGTGAAACTGACCAGCCTGCTCCTTGCCATGATAAGGTGAAGATGCCTAGGTGATCTGTCAGTTTTTCCCAGGGCTTGGAGGGGGAGAATCTAATATGATTCAGGAGGAGGTGAGGGGAGATTGGGTAAGTGGGCAGACACTGAGAGAAAGCCACTTCCTTTTTGAAAAGAAAACACTGTATTGTTATCATTAACTTTTGGGGAGGGGAAAAAAAATCAAAATGGTAAATTGCATGATAGCGGAAAACAAACCCAGAATGGAATCGCCTGTCAGTTCGATGGAATGTGATTGAACCAGCAGCAACAAGCAGATCCCATCCCTACGCCAGTCTAACTAGAATGTTGTATTTGTGTACAGGAACACCCTCAACTTGAAGGAGCAGATCCATTTCTCTCTCTGCTTAACCGTTTGATGGAGAAAGGCACCCCCACACACACAGGCCCACCCACCTGACACCCCCTTCCCAGTTCTCTGCCTGACCTGACCACCATCTTGATAGGGAAGACCCCAACGGCTAGCCTCTTCTCTTTGGGAACGTTGTACAAGATCCTGCCGCTGCTGTTGGTGATCTCCGTATCGAAATAGACCCACCGCCCAGAGGAGGGTTCAGTCACGATGAAGATGTCGACCTGGGGGAGGGGAGGACAGAATATCCAGCTACGCAGTCGGCGTGCAGGAACAGAGAAGATTCAGACACAGGGATCCTCTCCTTCCCCTCCCCCGCTCCCTCCACTTAATGTGCACCAAAATTTAACAGAGAGGCGGCAGCAGCAGCAGCAGGGAGAGAAGAAAAGCCAAAACCTCTACAACACTTTAAATGCATTTCCTGTGGCAAAAACTTTCAGTGGAAGCCAGGAACCTTCCATATCCATTGCGGTCCACCCAGCGCAGGCCGGCAGCGGCTCTTGAGGCAGGGGACATTTCCAGCCTGGCTTGGAGATGCCCTTGGGGATAGGCGCTTCTGCATGCATGTGAGCTACGGCTATTGCCCAAATGGCCTTCATGGACCAGACTCCAGGTAGGAAGGCAAGAGCATTAATGTCTATTATATTTGTATGCCTATTTTGTACGTTGCCCAGAGTGGCTGGATAGCCAGCCAGATGGGTGACTAAGAAATTGAATAAATAAATAAATAAAAGCATGTGCATTGCCTGCCAGCAGGGCTGGCTCTGCCATTAGTCACTGTGAGGCAGTTGCCTCAGGCAGCAAATGCTGTGGATGGGGTGGCGACAGATCCACAGCCGCTCCTCCTGAGCACCCCCCGCCACTCCCCTCTGCTGGAAGACAGAAATGGACGTGTGCTGTGCGGCCCGTCACACCCCTAACTTGCTGCCCCCTTCTTTGAACGACACCCCCCTCCCTGTGTTTTGCATCGGCCTTGGTAGGAAGGCCAAGGACTGGGTGTGTGTGTGTGTGTTACCTTCTCTCCTGTTAGCGCCACCATGTCGAGGGGCCCGTACATGAAGCGGCCAACCAGCGACTGAGGGCCATCTTCTGCTGCGATGACATCATTCGATCTGTGGTTCGAAGTTACGTTCTGAAAGGAAGCAGGAAAGGGGGAATTCGTGAGGCTGAACGGGGCAGCGGCATCCAGCCCCCCACCCCCAGCAGGTGCACAAGGCACAACACCTTTCCATTCCATCCACAAACTGCCCCCCACCCCACCCCAATCAGGAACCAATGAGGCCCTGCCCCCTTCGTTCCTGAGGCCTTAAAAATGCACACAAATCACCTCTTGAGCACTCTGAGAGACCCTTGAGGGTTTTCCAAAGCATTTGTAACACCAGGAAGAGCCCGGCTGCATCTGGACCAGGCCAGAGCCCCCCCCCCAGTCCAGGATCCTCTTTCCCGCTGTGGCCAACCAGAGGCTCTTCCAAGGGGAAGCCCACAAGCAGGACCCAGTGCAACAGCCCGCCTGCCCGTGATCTCCTCCAGCTCAGTTTTTCTCCACTGAGTGGTGAGGAAGGGGGGGAGAAGTAGAAACGTTGAAGCTCTGAGCCTTGATAAGCGCAATTCCACCTCCCTACCCAAATCAGGGCTTCAGAAGGGTCCCCCACCCCAGTTAAAATGCACCGTTTTTTGAAGTTTTCTTTAAAAGGTCCAGAACTTTTGTTTTTTCATCTTCAAACTGAAGTCAGATTGTCTGGAAGCTCATTTCCTGTTTCCATGCCAGCAAGCATGCAACCCCCAGGGGACTGTGCAGAAGACTCCCAGCCTCTTAATTTCCAGGTTTTCATGAATCCACGAATGCTACACCTAAGTGTAACTCCTCCCTCCTCCATTCCTCCGATCTCCCAACCGACCCCCTCCTTAGAAACAGCTTTCCAAATGGCTTTTCAGTGTGGCTCTGTTGCATGCAATGTGGCATGCCACCAGATCCTGAGCACCCTGGGAAGAGGCAGCGACCGTCCTCACCCTCAGTTTGACTTGGGTCCTCTTGCGCAGCCATTTTTCCCGAGGATTGGAGGGGCTGAGGGTTGCCGGGCCCAAACTGCTGCTCTCCTTGACGCTGACGGTTTCAAATCTCATCACCTGCAGCAAAGTGGGAGCTTGAGAGGAACTGCGGCAGCAGCCATGCAAGACGGCTCCATTTTATTTATTGACAATGTTTATTTGCCACTTGACATGCAGAATCCCTAAGCGGTTGGCATAAAACACAGTAAGAGAACGTGAAAGAACTTTATCACAACTTGATGACCATGACAAAGGCGTCTCCGTCATCTTTTTGGCACCTGCTGAAGACCTTCCTCTTTCAACAAGCCTTTTACGTATAGACCTTTATCCCAGTCTGCGTCTGTGCTGGAATTGTTTTTAAAGATGTTTTAAAATATGTTTTGTTTTTAAAGATTCCTCTTCTGTTTTTGAGGTTTTTTTCCTTTTACTGTTTAGTGGTGTGTGGTTTTTTTATAATTGTCTGCTTGGGCTTCTTTTAGGAGGGAGGAGGGGCAGGATATAACAACAACGACAACGACAACTAGTTTCTATAAGTCTTGAGTCATGCTTGTGAAAAAAGTGACTAATATAATAATAAACCATAAATCAATGACAACCAACAAATACAAAGAAACACATCGAAGCACATCAATAAAACCGGGGAATTCATCAATAAAACATTCAGGAAAACATCAATAAAAGAGAGCAGTGTGATGCATCTGATGAGCTGGGCTGTGCGCGGCATCCTGCTGCTCTTCCGCTGAAGAGCTCAGTGTGGAAGGTCCATTTCCTGCCCCCAGCAGCCCTGTGAGGTAGGCAAGGCTGAGAGGAACTGACTTGAACTTCAGGGCCAAGCAGGGAGCTAAACGGGGCTCCCCCCATTCATAGATGGAGCTGGGAGGGGAGGGCACTATTACCTGTCTGAGAATGAAGGCCACCACATCCGTTGACTCCCAGTAGCTGGCATGGAAGAGATGAGGCAATGCCACCGTTGGAAAAGCCGTGAGGACGTCGGGGCAGTATAAGGCGTAATCTATCCGCTTCACTCCCCACCACTTGGACGTGACTACAGAGAAAGAAGAGGGCGCCATCACCAGCGCTGCTCCCAAAGGCCCCTTGAGGCCAGATTCCCTGCACCACTTTCACAAGCAAAAGCACTTTAAGGACACTTAAAAATAAAAGCACACAGGACCCCGTGAATGTGCCTTATGCCAGCCCAGACGGTTTCTCCCTCTCGCCTTCTGCTTGTACAGCAGATCCTCTGAGACGCGCATCAGCCTGCAGACCGCATTGAAGGCTGCGGGGAGCCTTGCAAATGGCTGGGCACCACCCCCAGTGTCCTGCTTCCTCCTTGGCCCCTAACCCGGGGTGGAGAGCCTTGGGCCTCCAGGCCTCTCCATCTGGCCCCCAGAACTCTCCCCGGCCACACCCCTCCCTGGCCCTGACTGGCACATGGCCTCCAACTTTGGCAATGCCTCTGGAGGAGAGAGAGGGGAGGGAACTACCCTGCTCTACAAAGAGAAAAATCGCCCTCGTTGCTCTGCCCACTTTTGCCTCTGGCCCCGCCCACCACTGGCATGTGGCCCTTGGAGGTTTGCGCATAGTTAAACTTTGGAATTCAATCCTACCGGAGGCAGCGATGGGTACCAACTTGGGTGGCTTGAAAAAAGATCAGACAAATTCATGGAGGAGAGTAAGGCTATCAGTGGCTACTAGCCACGATGGCTATGCTCTGCCTCCACAGTCAGAGGCGGCATGTTTCCAGATGCCAGTTGGGGAGAGTCGCTCTTGTGCTCTGGTCCTGCTTTTGGGCTTCCCAGAAAAGGCATCTGGGCCACCGTGAGGACAGGGTGCCAGACTAGATGGGTGCCCCCCTTGGTCTGATGCAGCAGCAGGCCTTTCTTATGGATGGGGCCCTTGGGCTGGAGAAGGCTTCCCACCCCTGCCCTAACGCTGGCTCAGCCCTGAGCCCTGGGCTTTTGCCTCGCATTATATTTCACGGGGTGGGGACTCCCAAAGAATTAAACTGTCCCAACCGAGTCACCCCTCGATTCCTTGAAGACCTGACAGAGAACGGGCTTTTAGGCTTGATTTGTAAATGTGCCAGCGTTGCATTTTCCTGGATTCCATTTTTTGCTCCAGACATACAACTGACCTCCCTTCTTAACCATCAGCGGCACTTACTGTTTGTCACACCGGCAGGCAGCAAACTCTCCGTCGAGCCAGAACTTCCACTGTTGCTGCTGCCTGCGCTCCCTCGTCGCACTTTCCCTTGAGATGTGTTTGGGGGCTCTGATGTCCCCACTGAGGAGAGTGGCTCTGCAGAGCCACCGTCGGCAAACAGGGCACTGTGGCAGTGAAGAGCGTCAGCTACACAGCAGAGAGAGAGAGAGACCAGGTAGGCGGGTTTTATTCCAGGTTCCAAGACCCCAAGAAGTCAGTCCGTCCGTTCAGTGAGTACATTCCTTTGGTTGAGCATTTAGACCAGGAGGGAGGGAGGACTGGGCTTTGGGGTTACCATTTTGCCACCATCTTATTTGACACTGAAGCCATTTGATTATTTTTAAATATTTGTTAGTGTTTAAGCTGTTTTTGTTTATCACCTTGGAAGTTTTTAATAGGAAAGTAGATTGTATCCAGCACTAGTCCTACTCAGAGTAGACCCACTGAAAATAATTGGCAAGACTAACAGGTTCATTCATTTCAGTGGGTTTACTCTGAGCTGGACACAACCCTAACATATCAACATTTTAAAGAATAAGTAAATAGTTCAATAAAAAATAAAATAAATGGTACCAAACAGGGCTCTCCTTGTGCTCTCACTCTCCTGCCACCTTCCAATTATCTGAAGGTTTTTGTCTCCCTCACAGCCATTCCCAGCTCTCACTGGAGCCTCACGCGGCCTCTGCAGGCAAGAGCTCTGGCTGGTTCACCAGCTACAGCCATCCTTGGACTGGGATATCTTTCGTATAGCAGCTGATGCCAGTTCTGACAGCCACCCCTCTTGGATCACCATCATACACTCAAGGGGGGAGCCCTTCAAAACAGTCCAGAAGCTGCAACTGGTGCCCACGGGCAGCGAGATGGGACCATATTGTACTGACCCCGATGGCCCTGAGTAGGCGGCTGGTGAGGCCCAATTCAAGGCGTTGGTATGAGTGTGCAAAGCTTTACATGGCTTAGGATCCAAGTACTTGAAGGAGCCCTTTCCCCAGTAACAGCCAACCCAAGTTTTTGCCATCTGCAGGAGAGGCCCTGCGTGTGGTGCCCTTGAGGAATATGGCCTCTGTGTGTATGTGTCACCACAAGTGACACGGCCTTCTTAGTGGCATCACCCCAGTTCCATAGAGATCAGGTTATCCTCCACACTACGTTCACTCAGGCGATAGCTTAAGGCCTATTTGTTCCAGCAGGCCTTCAGAGGATGAACAGGAATGAGACCAACGTAATCTTGATTATTACTGCATGTCGTATTTTGTTTTGGGGTTCTACTTTTAATGTTGTAGTTTTATTGTTAGCTGTCCTGGACACTCATCAGAGGAAGGGCATGGTGTGAGAAATAACATAACAACAACAGCAACAACTGCAACCGGTAGCACACCAGCTGCTACATGCTGAAGCATACAATATTTTAAACATTTTTAGCTGTACTTGCTATGCTGTTACCAGGAATTGCACTTCATGGTCCTTATGAGGCTGGTGTTGCCTTAAACCAGCAGTGGAGAACATCTGGGGCCTCCAGAACTTGCCAGGCTGCATCTCCAGCCATTCTCCACTCTGGACCATGCTGAGGCTGCTGAGAGGTGGAGTCCAGCAGCTTTGGGGGTGGGATGGGGCAAGGGTTCCCCAGCCCTGCATTAGAAACCTGGGCATAAACTGCTTCCTGGGGGCGGCCTTTTGACTCTTGGCTCTGTGTCCATCTCCCCCGGTAACTATGTTGTCCTAAGGCCTGTCAAGGCTGCAGTAAGCAACTCTGAACCCCCAAGTATTCCGGAAGGGCGAGGCAGGCAAAACCCGGGACGGAGGAGTGATACCTAAGAGGTGAGACCTCCCGTCTCCCAGAGGGTATCGCTGGTATCTCGGCACAGTGAACGGGGGCAGGAGGTGGAATTTGTTCTCCAGCAGCGGCTCCAGCCGGGAGGCAGATGGGTCAGCAGAGTGGAAGAGGCTGTAAACTTGGCTGCAAGCTGGATGGACCTGGGAGACTGGAACAAGGAGGGAGGGAGCCCCAGAGTCAACAGAAATCCTTGAAGAGCATCGAAGAGAAAAGCAGCTGGTGAGCTTGTCTTGAAACGCCCCGAGAAGCGTCAGAAATAACGAAGTCAGTACTGAGCTGTCACACCGTGAAATGGTGCCACTCACCCCAAGAGGTCCTCCCTGGGGCAGATCACTTTTCAAAAGCATCATCTCTGCCTTTGCCCCCGTGGACAACTAGCATATGCTGGCCTGCATTCTGAACTAAACTGGCTATTTAAAAGAACAAACCACAGTATATACAGACAGTCCGAAGGAGGAACAGCCTTTTTCTATGCTGCCATTAATGGAAACACTTTGTGTGTGTCTGGCAAGTGTGGTGTCTGCCAAGGAGGCTCTTCCGCCTCCCAGGGGCCCCTGAATGCCGATTCCCCATCACCACCACTCAGGCACCAACACCCATGAAGGCGGAGTCCCAGCAACCGCACCAATGCCGCCCCACTCCGCCACCGAGTCACCATTTCTGGCCCTGCTCCATCCTTTGGGTGATGGTGGATTGTGTGTGCGCATCCGCATGCTCTCACTGCGGTGTGATATTATAGCCACTTCAGCGAGCGGATGGCATAATGCTGCTCTGATTATGCACAAGGCAACTCCTAGCGGTTCCGCGTTGGTGCTCCCGTCAAAGTGTGATGCTGCCGACTACCGCTGCCTGGTCCATGTAGCCAGGCAATGTTCTCTAGCCCTCCTCACTGCCTCCTCTCTGCCATTCCCTCATTAATGGCATTGTGTGTTGCCTGTGGGGGGCAAATTCAAGCAAACGTGTTTTGGTTTTTTTTAGAAATGCAAAGAAATTTTGACAAGGTTGCCAGTTGAGCAGTGCCTGTCTGAAGGAGGCTTTTTGTCGCGCCAGGGCTCATTAATGACTGGACCAGAGGCACGCGCTCGGGTTGGCAGTTGGCAAACAGGGCAGGAGTGGAGGCTGGCATTAGCATACTTCCAGAGCTCTTGCAGGGCAAGCTGCCTGCTGCCATCAAGAAAGACAACTGGCTTGCACCAAGCCTCTGTCAGGCTTGCAAAGAACACGCACTCCCTGCCCAGACACACCTGCAGCAAAGTTAAAGGAGTGTCAAGGAGTCTAGGGACATGTGCAGAGTGCCTTGGGAACAGATCAACTCTGCAGCCTACACACACTCTGCATCATCATCAATCACAAGGACATGCTACCCCCAGTGGCTGCTGGTGGCTCCATGTCAGTGGGGCAGTGGAATCCACTCTGCATTTTAGACCAGACTTTCAAGGATGTGTCCAAGCTGCCTTGAACAGCTCCTTCAAAGTTCACCCTAAAGCCTGGAGTGGATTCCACTGCCCCACCGACATAGGGCCACCAGCAGCCACTGGCTACCCTGTCCCCCTCCCCCCAAAAACTTGGGTTTGTCTGTGTAGATTTTCCAGCCAAATCTGCATTCAGGAAACATTGCAGGTTCCCATGAAGGCAGTCGAAGGGAATTAAAAATAAAACATAGTTTATGGATCCAGAAAGCACCAGCCCCACCAGCCCCGACATTCATGCATGCCTCGCTCACAGTATGGAAGAGAAGGCAGCCGCTCACAGCCCCTGAGGAACCTTTGAATGACACAGAGATTGAGAACAGCCAATTACCCTGAAAAGCCTCCTAAATGCATTATTTAATCCTGCCCAGGGTGGCCCGTGCCTGGCGTGAGCCGATGATGGTGAATTTTCCTTTGGGTAGGAAGAAATCTGAATGCCAGAGCCCGAGGTATGCGGGTGCCTTGCCAGTTTGCAAAGGCTCAAATGCACCGCTGACAGCGTGACCGACAACAAGAGCTGCTGACTTTGGGAGGGGTCTTCCCCCTTGCCCAGGCACTGCACCCCCAAGCAAGAGGCCACCAAACGGCTCTGGTATCCTTACCTCCCTCTAAGCCATTTGGGTCAGACTGTTGGTCTGTCCCTCCCTCCCCGCCCCCCCCCCGGATTGTCTATTCTGACCGGAATGGCTCTCCAAGGACCCACATGGCGGGGGGGGGGAGAGTGTACAAAT
The DNA here is from genome assembly GCF_030035675.1 of Rhineura floridana. Taxonomy (NCBI): domain Eukaryota; kingdom Metazoa; phylum Chordata; class Lepidosauria; order Squamata; family Rhineuridae; genus Rhineura; species Rhineura floridana. The sequence goes on along the minus strand of NC_084500.1, from coordinate 324,286 downwards.
ACATGCCGCTCACACATGTGCTATGGCTCCCCATACACACACACCACAAATTACTGCCTTGTGGGTCCTGCCCACCCATAAATATTTCCAGGCCACCTTCTGGCATTTGCACAAACAACTGGCGCCCTCCGGCTCACAATTCCTTCTCCTGCCACTCGTTGCCCCTCATGATAAGGCTGTTTGGGGGCCCCAGTTTGGGTGGTGGATGGAGATGCTGCTCAGAGGGTGGCAAACGCCCCTCCCACTCCCCCACTCGCTCCAGGCACACGCAAACGCCCTCGGAAGGCGCTGGGGGCCTCCAGGCAGAGCGCCGGCAGCCAAACTCCAGCTCCTCAAGTCTTGTGCCTCCGAGGACAATGGGGGCAGGAGACAATGGTGCAAACCGGCCAGCCCCACCTGAGGCACACTGGCCTAGACCTTGGACACGTCTCCCCGCAGGAAGTCCAGGCCCAATGTACTCCTGGCCCAACTGGGGCTCTCAGCGCTCCCTGAGAAGCTGAAGGACAACCAGAGGAGCACCTGCCCCCTGTCTCCCCCAGGCCTGAAAACACAAGCCAGACAATCTTAACTGCTCCCGCAAGCCAAGCACGTTGCAGCAAATGCTCCCCTTGCCAGAGACAATTCATGCCCTTGATTACGGGTTTGCTTGACAACTGGGTCACTCCCCCAGTCAGCAAAATCTGCCCCAGCCAGTTACGCTTTTGTTGCACGATGCTCCAAGCATGGGGCCCCCATTTCAGAAGGACAACCCTGTGGGGTTCCCTCCAAGAGGGAGCACGGCTTGCGCGTTCCTGCAGCCCACTGAGTGGCCTGATCCTTGCCTCTCTCATGGACCCGCTCCCAAGAGCAGAGCTGCTTCTTCCCTGAACCCCTGGGGGGGCCAACCGCTCACCTTCCAGGGCAGGGAGAACGGTCCTCCGCATTGCCAGCACCAAACCGAGGGGGGAGCCAAAGAGAAAGAAGTCAGAGACTTCAAATTCAAAACGCCCCAGCATCACGTCGGACAGGTTGGCGGAGCTCTCAGGAGGGAAATCCGCATCCTCGTTCATCATCGTTGAGTGGATGCTGAAGGAGAGAGAGAGAGAGAGAGAGAGAGATGCACACCTCCTGAGCTCAAAGGCAGCCCTTGCACAACCCTCAAACATGAGGCACCCAGGAAAAGCCCTCTCTTTAGGAACCTACAAAGCTGCCTTCTACTGAGTCAGACCATTGATCCACCTAGCTGAGTACTGTCTGCACCGACTGGCAGCCGCTGTCTGGGATTTCAAGCAGGTTTTCTCCAGCTGTACCTGGAGACGCCATTCGGGAAGGAGCCTTGGACCTTCTGCACGCAAAGCGGATGTTCTGCCACTGAGCTATGATGGCCTGTCCTATCTAAGAGATGCACCCTCAGCCTCTGTTGCCCACTTGCCATGCCAAGAACCTCACAGGAAAGAGCAGCCGCTTGCAAGGGGGGTAGGGATGACATACTTGCTTTTGGGTAACTGTCAATAAGAGAGGCAGAATGGAGCAGGCTTGTGCCTTCTACGAGGAAAGCAGGTTGGATTCTGGGAGGCTTGTAGATTGATACTGTCTGAGGATGATGGGACTTGTAGGGCACCAGCTGGCAAAAGCTGATACTCCAGCATATGCATACACACTGGAGATTTGTTCTCAGCACCTGGCTGTCAGGCAAAGGCTGATGGGAAGAAAGAGCTGCCATCCTAGTGCAATTCAAACTTCACAAGTCCTGTACAGCTCAGGCCAGCCAGGGTACTTGAGAGGCACCTTTCCCTCAGAGGCCCCCTTGAGCCTGACCATCTGAGGGGGCCCATCAGCATTCAGAGTCAACAAAGCGCATTTGCTGCTGCAGTGGCTGCATCAGATCCTTTCCTGTGTTGCCCTCTCCCAAGAGAAGCTCACACACAGCCTCACTCCTTGCAGGAAAGCAATGGAGGCTTCCATCTTTTCAAAGGGATTTTGGGGTGCAGACCGACCTACCAGGCTCAAGTTTAATGGGGGCTCTCACCCTATTTTGGAGCTGAGTTTGCCAGTTCAAGAAATATTTTTTAAAATTCAGAAAATGAACAATGGTACAACAAAAGAAAAGGTTACAAATTTCACTTTTTGTTATAGTTGTTAGATTTTCTGTATTTCCTATACATAATAAAAAGCAAGGCTGTTGTCACGCATCAGTTTGCTTGGCTGCCAATAGGTGGAGAAGGGAGACTGAGGCAGAGGCAGGCAGGTGTAAAGGAAGGGGGTGGGGCAGCTTTGGCAACCCGCAAAGGGAGGTGAGGTGGTGAGTGGCTTTGGCAAGGAGCACAAACAGTGAGCGGCAAGTTGGGGTTGGTAGGAGGGTGGGTGGGGTTACTGAGTGAAGCAAGCAGGAACACAGCCCCTACTTGAAACTTATTTGTTTTGGTCTCAATGTGTTCAACTGCATTATAAGTGAGCCTGATTTGGGGTCAAACAGTGCATTAGAAAGTTTTAAAAAATTAAAAGGATTTTAATGCCATACATTTGCTTAACCCCACACTCAGGCATTTTTGCCATACAGTAATACCTCCATGAGCAAATCCTCCTGGAAAGAATATCCTTTTAACAAACTCTTTTTTGGGTATGGGGGCTCGGGGGGGCACATCCTCTAACATAATTAGAATGTGGCTCCTTGTCTACTGGATTACAGCTGCTGCAGGCAGCTCTCTCACCCGTGACTGGAATGGCACTCCTTGCCAGGTAGCACAGGTGCCTCCACAGTAAACAGTGCTTCGGGTGCCCTGGAAGCACTGTTTACTGCAGACACGCCTGCTCGAGTGTAGGGGAGGGTGGCAGAGAGAGAGAGCGACAGAGACACCAAGCACAGGGTGGTGGCGGCAGCTGCCCCTTGCCTGCCTGCTCGAATGTATGGAGAGAACTGTGCTCAAAGCTTTAGATTGCTATAGCAAGATGCTACAGGATGAAAGAAAAAAGGCAAGGCAGGGCCCCCTGGATGCATTTTGGAAGAAGCCATCAAGGGGTCTATATGCAAGGCTGTCCTGACCTGGTTGCTTCATTTCAGACATGTGTATTGTTAGTTTTCAACAACATATTTTTGCTAAAATATGTTGAACTGCCCTTCCTTTTTGTGGTGTAGGAACCCATCCCTGCTCTTTCCATGTTATTTCTACCTCTGGTACCAAAGTTTCTGTTAAAGAAGTAAGATCCAGGAACGCATCTCCTTCCTTAACTGAGGTATTACACTGTATATATTAACTTTTTATAGACACTCTTAGGATTTGTCTCCTGGTTCCTGGTTCTGCCCACTCATTTTATGATTGTTTGCGTACTCTCTGCGCCTTTTCATTACCTGGAAAGGAAGGCATGATGCTGCATTATGGCATCACAGTCATAGCCGGAGCCGTCACTTGGTTTCCGCGGCAAAGGCTGCCTGCACTCCTCTTCCTCCATCATCCCAGAGATGTCTATGTTGCTTTTGCTGAGGCGTTTCAGGTCTCCCAGGTCTGAGTCTTCAGCTGAGAGGGGATTATCCTGGAAAACAGAGAACGCAGCAAGGGGAAGATCTGGTTGCCGGACGTGTGTGTGGCTTTGAAAGGGAAAAGTTAATCTGATGGGGCACTACAGGAGCTGGATCCTTATTATATAGAGGCCTTCATCCACTAGTGACTAGAGTGTGTTCATTGGTCAAACAATTACAATTGTCAACATGTAGCCATCAAAATTTACACCCAGTTGTTGATAGTGAGAGGGAGAGAGTGGAAGAAAGCAGATGGCAGCTTTTCATCACAGAGTATCTACAGAGCAACCTTTCTGCTGGCCTCTTGCACCACTTAAACTGTCATGGCATTTCCCCATTGCATCCTGGGAGGCGTCACTGTTGGAGAAGGGTGGAGGCCTGGACTACTCTTGCATATCTACAGCTCCCAGAATATCGGGCTGGTGGGTGGGTCAGTGGGAAAGACAGAATGATTGTTACATCAATTTAAGCTCATAGGATATGACAACAGGAATCTATTAAGCAAACATGACTCCTTTATTGGGCCCTAGCTCTGCATTTAGGGAATTTACTAAAACCTTACTGTGCCAAATCAGTTTTGTCTTATTTAGCATTAAATGCTGTGCCCTTTTTTCAAAGAGTTTAGTTAAGTTGCTAGGAAGAGAAATTAACTTAGCTCATCAGGCAATGAATGGTCAGAAAGGGAAAACCTCTGTATAGAACCTATAGTGTAGATCAACCTTCCCCAACCTGGTGCCCTCCAGAGGTTTTGCATTATGACTCCCATCAGCCAACACAGCCATGCTGGAATATGCATCTAGTTGGCCACTGTGAGAACAGGATGCTGGATCAGATGGTCCCCCATTGGCTGGGGCTGAGGGAGCTGCATTGCAAAACATCAGGAGGACACCAGGTTCGGGAAGCTTGAGAACAGATACTCTGATTTCTGTTTTTCAGGATAGTTAAACATCTTCAGTTCCAAAATGACACCAGGATTTGGGCTCTTGTTGGGTCTGTGTGTGTGGAATTTTTCAACACAGTCATAATGGAATTCTAAACTTGTTATTTTAAGTGTGGCATCAAAGACAAAAGCTGTGTGAAAATCATGACAGCCACTTTTAACAGAATTACACAAGTGTGCCAACATCATTAGCCCTGCTGATGCAGAGAATATCTGCAACAGGATAATTATCTGTTTCCACCTGCATTTTATTAACCTTCAGTATTAATGCTTTCTTATGCAGAAATGCTAAAATAGATCTCCTAAACGACTCTTGCAAATATTAGTTTTGCATTAGCATTCTGTGAAGAAGCAGTTGCAGTGACAACAACATATAAAACCAGAACGTTAGCTACACAATCCTGTGCATCCTTTCTTGGGATCTCTTTCTCAGGAAGCAGGCACAGAGTCAGGCAGTAATAATTTTTTGGAAAAACCCTACAGAAGCTGGATATTAGCAGGTAGTTGGACTGAATTTGGTCTCTGGGTCTCTGGCAATCAGTGTCGCCACTTTTCTTACTTGCCTCCTCCTGTGCCCTTAATAGTAGTCTGACAGACAGAAATTCAACAGGTACAGCAACACCCATTATTTTACGTCCAAGCTAGGAAAAACTGACTGTGCTTTTACATTTTTCACTGGACAGCAACACTGAGACTCCCGGGGGGAGAGTGTCCAGCATCCCTCCGGAAGCCTGTCAGCCCTCCCACCCTCGGGGTGTTGTGTTGTGTGTGTTGTGCGTGCTGCCTGTATACCTGGGCACTGCTAGCACTGCCTCTTCTGCTGCTGGCTTGGCTTTCATCTGTCAGACCTGTGCTGTAGCAGATGGCATCAAAGCCCAAAATCCCTCCCACGCAGTCTCCGATGAGGCACACCTGCAGGAGGAAGAAGATGACCAGGCACAGAATGCCTCGATGGCCAGCAGCTGCCTGAGGGGTCTCATCCGGCACCTCCATCCAGCAGGCAGTTAGCAGGGGCTGGAGTGGGCCTGTCCAAGGTGCACCTTTCCTCCCACCGAAAGCTCTGGCTCTTTAGAGAAGGGAAATCTCTCCAGAGCCATCACACAAGGAAGCTTCAAGCTGCCCTTGGCGTCAACTATTAACGTCTGTCAAAAGCACACGCACTCTCGCTCTCAGTGGCTCTGGGTATAAGCGTGTATGGGCATTGGTGTAAAATTGGGGTCAACCAAACACACGCGTTAAACCAGATTTTCATGATTCTTCAGTAACCACCCAGAGCCCCCTCCCCCAATTGCACTGGGACTGCAGCAGTGCTGAGGAGGGGGTTGAACCCTACTGTTAATCATGACCCCCACCACCACCACGCACACTCCCCAAACTGCCACTTGCCTTTCATGGAAAAGATACAGGTAAACCTCACCAACGAGATGCCAATTCATGTCAAACCATAACATGCTCCCGCCCTTTCTAGCACCCAAACACTTTTCCTCCCCTTGTTAGAAGGAACCCGAATTAAACTCTTGCTCTCTGGCACAGCAAATAAGACACCTCATGGCATCAAAAGGAAAAATTAGAGAAAATCTTAGCACTGGTCCTGTGCCAATTCTGTGGTGAGCAGGAATGCTGGGTTGACAATTTTCCAAAACAAAACCCTCGCTTTATTTTCTGGTTGGAAATTTTCCATTTCCTAAGTTCATTAGAAAAAATGAATGGATGCCAACTGGATGCAAGTACAATATTAGACAAGCCTGGCACTGGAAATGTGTTACCTTTGTTTACTAAACACAAGTAAAATCCAACACGCTAAATTAGATCACGCAGAACATTTTCCAAAGCAAGCAGAACATTTTATGATGCAAGTCACCCTAATCCGAATAGGATTTTTTCCCTCCAGAACACCCACATTGCTGGTGCTGCTGAACACACCATTTCTCTGAATTTGTTCTTGGGATTCTGCCTGGGCTCCTTTTGGGAGGAATGGAGGGGGAGTTAGAAATTTAATAAATTAATAACAACAAACAATTCTGGGTCTAGAATTCTTAGTAGCAGCAGCCCCATATCCTTATGGGGCTTTCAGGGAGGGTGAGCGGGGTGGATGTGTGTCTCCTGTGTGCTGTTTTGGCAAACGCCCTCCTCTCTAAGCAGGCAACTTGTGGAATAAATGCTACCCCTGTTTTCTCCACCTCCCCCCCCGCAGTCTGCTTTGTGGAAGGTGTTTTAAGGACGTCTGCTTTGCGTGCAAGAAGTTCCAGGTGCAACCTCCGGCAGTCTCCAGGTGGGGCGGGGAATTTTCCGTCTGAAACCCCAGCAAGCATCTGCCAGCCAGACCTCGTTCACACCAAACATGTGTTCCACTTTCAGTCCACTTTAAGCAGTCCTTGCTTCCCCCGAAGAATCCTGGGAAGTGTCGTTTGTGAAGGATGCTGAGAGTTGTTAGGAGACCCCTGCAGAGTTGCAGTTCCCAAAGTTCCCTGGGAAGAGGCAGGACTGTGTTAAAACCAGCCTGGGAATTGCAGCTCTGTGGGGGGCCTCCTAGTGACTCTCAGCACCCTTCACAAATGACCCTTCCCAGGAATCTTTGGCGGAAGTTATGGCTGTTTAAACTGGAATAAACGTCTGGTGCGGATGTGGCCTCAGCATAGTGGGCAATGCTGCAGGCTGGATGGAGCAATGGTCTGACTCAGGAATAAGGCGGATTCCTGTGTAGTTCTCAGTTGTCTTGATTCTGATTAAAGAAATAAAGGAAGAAAACACTTGAGTTCAAAGGAAAAAAAAGGAGTGAACGGCAGTTAGAGAGATGATGCTCTGAGCAAGAAGTAAAAGGCCAGTGTCTGTGGATCAGCCGGTCTACTTAAACCCCGGCTATCACGTTCTCCACTGAAGAGAGGCGCAATCGTACCTGCCCGTTAAAGCCAGTCCCATCAGGAGATCTGATAAACTCATTGTAAACCTGGTTGGCTCTGCTGATCACCATGGCAACTGCATCCTGGTACTGCGGGGAAGAGATGGCCAGCAGTGGCAAGGCGGCCAGAGGGATGTGATCTTCACTGCTGCTTAGGGAGGTCTCATCGTAGCTGTAGGGATTCAGGCTATGGGAGGAGAAAGCGACGGCATGGCAAATTAACCAGGGCTAACAACAAGTGCACACTACAAGTGTCATTTACACCAGGGGTAAGGCAGAGAGAAGAAAAGATGGTTACTAAAAATAATAACCAGGATTCTCATCTGCATTGCTAAGTACACTTCGCTAAGCCACAGCACCTGCCAAAGGAGGAGGATTTTTTTAAAAATAGTTTTGTTTAAAACGAACATCTTTATAGGAAGGCACTGTCTAATACAGATAGGTGCTGAAGGTTCAGTGCTGGAAAAGGCATATGATGCAGGCATGTCCAGTGATATTTTCTTCCTGGCCTGAAGTCAATATCCACATCAATTTTGTACTGGTGAAATCCTTGGTGTTCGCATATGTCCATGTTCTTTCAGTTATATTCCTGTAATGTGGCTCTTAACGGCAAGGCAACAAAAGGGGATTTTGCAAGAGATTTATACTTCATAAGGTCCCCAAGAGATTTATACTTCAAATTTGGAAGGATAAACACCCACCATCTATTATGCAATGGTCTGAAGAGCTTAACACCCTTGCTACATTCAAACACACTTTTTATAAATGTCAACTTCGTTTGGATAGGAATTCAGACATTTGGATGGCAAGTTATCTCAAGCTACAAGATGTTTTTAGAGATGTTTTGTTTTAACATGTTTTTAAAGTCTGTTTTTATGATGTTTTAGAGTGTGTTTTTGTTTGCTGCCCTGGGCTTCTACTGGGAGCAAGAGCAGGATATATATTTAATTAATAAATAAATGAATAAATAGATGAGTAAACTAAGATGGATGTATAGTTAATGTGAGCATATGTTTTTTTCTGGGGTGGTCTCTTTTTTTCTTTAATAAATTTGCAATTAAAAACAAACTGCAGAATTGATTTTCATTGCAAGAGTCAAGGAAAAGGACACACACAAAATTAGCCACTCTAAGATCTAATTCTGGATCTACCTGATGTTGGAAGGTTCATTGGCATAATTGTTGACATCCTGACACAACAATGCCTCCAAGTTGAGCCGATCTTTAAATGCTAAAGAAGAGACTGAGGAAAGTTGCCAAAGGCTAAGAATAGATCCTGACCTTGGAAAAATGAGCAGACTGAAGAGTATTGTGCAGGCATAACAAGGTACAAGAAAACGTAAATTCATGCACAGTGTTAGGAGTATTGTTTGCTGAAGTATTTGTATATTTCATCTGGCAGTGTATAAAGGTTTTCTTTATTTATTCATTCACTTAACACACTCTTGTTTTTTCCTGATACTTCTATTATGCTGTTTATATTCCTGCTGTATATAAACTATTACATCCTTAAAAAGAGAGCAGGACTAAAGCTTTCAGCTTACATTAAGTTAGTATCACTGTTAATAAATATTATTGCTTTCTTTATTTATGGACTGCCCTTAGTTAAAGCCACAGGGCAGTTTAAAATACATGAAACATTAAAAGCACAGAATAGGTTGTGTGCAACTAAGCCCTATGCAAAGCAGACCCAGTAAATTAATGGCTGAAGTCCATTCATTTCAACAAGTCTACTCTGCGTAGGACTTGGTTGGATACAACCCAATCTCAATATATCGGTAAAACACAACCATATTACAACTGAGACAGAATTCAGCTCAAAAACCACAAAGAAATCGACGAATAAAAACACTCTGAGGCACCATCCACCATATTAGGATGCTCCAAAGCTCTTGGTGAATAAACTGGTGATGAAACCTTAGCACGAGGGTGCCAGCCACACCTCAAGGGGCAGGGAGTTCCAAAGGTGGGGTGTCATAACAGTGAAGGCCCTGCCCTGGGCCACTGCTGGACATGCAACACCCAAAGGCAGGGACATGGGCAGGTCCTTCCCTGAAGACCTCCAGGCCTGCAGGAGAGAGAGGTCACTTCCAGACTGTCACTGTTTTCAGGTGGGATTCAACTGCATCCTGGCAAAGTCAGGCCGCACAACTAAAGCTGAGTTTGAGCTCTTGCAAAATGAAGCTGCTTCCCCAAAAGATCAGGCTTTTTGCAATAAGGAAAGTGACATGAAGCACAAGCATCTCAGCACAAATCAGGCTGAATGCTCATTAAGTGACTGCAGCTTAAAGCATTTCAGTATTTGGAGGATGGGATGCAAATGCACCCTCCACTCCACCCCACACGAGCTTTGGCACCACCTGTGAATTACGGGTTAAATGGAAATTGTTTGCCTGAAGACCTCCAGTGCACAAGAACATAATCAGATGAGCCCCTTGGATCAGGCCAGTGGCCCATCTTCTCCGGCATCCTCTGCCTTGCCACTAAACAACGCCTCTGGGAAGCCCGTGAGCAGGACCCGAGTGCCACAGCACTCTCCCCTCCCCCAGTGGGAGGGACAATGCGCCTTTTTAAGGCTTCAGATGACTCTGGCATCTTTGCAGAGGTCACAGCTTTCCAAAGGCAGCCAGCCCAGCGGCGCTATCCAGACTCCTGCTGTTTGCTGTGCCTTGCCACTACAAGAAGTGCCAGAAGGGGCTGGGATCGAGAAAATGGCACGGGAGGAAAAGGTGCAAGAGCGCTTCCTTCCGCACTGCGGCTCATCAAGCTTAGAGCACGTGGACACAGCTTGCGTTAAAGGCGGGAGAGGAAACATCTGTGGGGGGACAGAGGTTGTTGGACTACAACTCCCATCACCCCTGACTCTGGCTGGGGGCTGTTGGGATCTGGAGGCCACCCCCTCAGCCAACACTCACTCAGCCAGCCAGATGTGACCCACAAGCTGTGGCGCCCTTCAGAGGCTCTCATGGAATCATGGACCCCTTCAGGCAAACTCGTTCAGCTCTGACCACAAAGCAGCTTACAGCAGGGACAGGGCAGGGGAACCTCCATCCACCCAAATCCACCCTTGGAAGGACAGACATGCCCAACCCCCCAATGTAGGGGTCCACCACCTGGGGCAAAGTGGGGGACCTGGGAGGGAGGGAGGGCTTTGAGACCCGTGGACACCCTCCCTGCCTGGCGCCCTCGTGAGGGCACCCTTGGCCAGGCCAGGCCTTGCATGACACATTTTTACATTGCTTTTTAAAAATGTGTTTTTAAATTTGTATATTTGTTTTTAATGTTTTTAATTGTTGTAAACTGCCCAGAGAGCTTTGGCTATGGGGTGGTATAAAAATGCATTAGGTAGGTAGGTAGGTAGATAAAGGGGGAGAAGGCCGCCCCCTCCCAGGGCAACACTTCTGAGCAGAATCACCAACACAGCTGAGGGGGAGGACCACGCAGCCCCCCTCCCCATTTCAGAATGAAAAAAGCACACACTGCTGCCCCAGGGCGGATGCCGAAAATGACTCCTTCCTCTATGACTATGACCACCCCCTTCTCCTTCACAGAGGGACACAGAGGGATTGGGGGGGGGACACAACTGGGCAGCTTTAAGGGTGTGTGCAAAAGAAGCAGTCCTCTCGATGGGACCCCCCCACCTCCATCCCTTGCACTTTGCAGAATCAAGACCACCCAGAGTCGACGGCGAAGCAAGGAGAGAGAGAGACCCTTCAGACATGCACTCTACACAAAGCAGATTGTGGATGGTGAGCTACCATCAGCTCTCTACACATATGGCTGCATTAGATGTGTGTCCCACACACAGAGGACGGCACCAGGTGGAAGTGGCTCCCCCTCCCCCATAGGGCATGGCTGCACAGAGGAGGGGGCCAGACCTCTTGCATTCATGCATAGGGACAGGGGGGTATATGGTTTGGGGAGCAGAGAGAGACTGTGTGTTATGCAACTCACACACACACACACACACCAAGCACCAGGGAGGTCCCACTGCACAGACTTCTGCAGGGCCAGTTCCTGCAGGGCCAGAAAGCATGGCAGGATTTATGGTGCTTTGGTGATACCTGCTCATGAGGAGGTGAGTGCCAACTGCCAGGTCTTGCCACTCTTTCAAGCAGCGCCAGTTCCTCAAAAAAGCAAACTGTAGAGAATCCTCCCTCCCCATGTGGAAAAACATCAGTACCATTTGCTGGCCACCCCCAGAGTTCCTGCCCAGCCCCTGCAAATGGAGCAAAAGTCGCTAGCAGCCACCAGCCCTCATTTCAGGAATGATGCACAGCTATCAGTGCCCATTAAAAGGAAACATCTTCACGCATCAATCATGCAGATCTCTAAAGCGCAGTCAGATTCTTCTCAGCTCAAGGAGACATTGGACTTTTCCTCTGAAAGGGCAGTGCTCCTTTCGCAGAAGTAAGGGGGCACCTTTCACCACAAAACCAGGAACCTTCCTGGCCTCCTTGCAAAGCGATTGGCAAAGAGGGATCATGCTCTGTATTGGCAGCTCACAACACCACTAGAGGTCACCATCTCTTCGCTTGTTTCAACCCACAACTGAATTTTCCCTGGCAAAGCTTCTCCATCAACTAGCCAGTTGCTACAAGGGGGCAGCATGGCACAGCCTTGACATGTTGGCCTCCTCCAGCCCCCTCTGCAGAAAGCCAGGCTGGGCACTCCGTTAGAGACTCCTGGCCGTAAAGCCTGGAGAGCTGCCAGTCAGTGTAGTGGGCAAAACTTGGCTAGACGGACCGGGGTCTGATTCTGTCTAAGGCAGCTCCCGAGGGTCCCATGTTCATATCTTCCAAGACTATCTGGATTTGAGAGGACATGACTTGCCCCATAGCCTTGTTCAGAAATTAGGTACAGGCTGGCAGTGATCAGCTCTAAAACTGATTTCACCCCCCCCCAAAAGGGGACTAATCACTGCCTCCTTCAGGGCAACAGGTCCCACTTGGGCCTCCAAGCCCAAACTCTAGGATGAGCAAGGTTCTCGAGTGCAGATGGCAAGCCTTGCTCTGCCAAGGAGCTTGTCCAGGCTGCGCAAGCTGAAAAAGTATCCATAACAACGGGGCTCATAGCAACAGTGTCCAAGCTGCATCCACCTTCAACTCAGTTAAAAAACGGGGAGTCAAAGTCGGCGTGGATGTGAGCAACTGTGTCTGCAAAGTGCCCTTCGGAAATGGCTCACAGTGACCCTTCAAGGATTCTCCTGTCTGGAGCCCCAACACCTCCTTCAGCAGGCCTGAACATGGGCCCTCACTGACCCTCAGATGTAGGCACCGTGAGATGCCTGCCACCGGCACTCTCGTTGTCAGCCAACTCATTCCATCGGCATACCAAGCAGCCAGCTCAGTCCTGCGGCTGGATGGAAGCTGGCTTCCCCAAAGCACTTTTGCCTCCCTCCCAACTGACAGACCGGCCAGCCTCCTTCAGTAGTCCATTCTCATGGGAAGCTGCCTTATGTAGAGTCCATCTAGCTCAATACTGCCTGCACTGACTGGCAGAGGCTCTTTGGGATTTCAAGCAGAAGACTTTCCCAGTCCGACTTAGAGATGCAGCCAGAGATGGGACTGGGACCTTCTGCATCGAAGGCAAGCACTCTGCCACTCCCCTACGGCCCTTGCCTTTCGGTTTAAAACAGGGGTCGCCAGCCTCCAGGTTTGGGGCCTGGAGCAGGCCCTCCAAGCAAATTTTCCCACCACGTCCCCCAAGACCCCACTGACTGTGGCACTGGCATAAAAGTAAAAAAGTAAAGACAGTGCTTGGGTGGGCACAGCCCAGTGCCCCCACGGGGATGCAAACTGCCCCCTCTCCACCCATTCAGATCAACAACGCACTAACCCCCTCCGCAGACAACCTGCACAGTTCAGTCAAGGAGAGGGTCTGTAGGTGCTTGTACATGCGTGCGCATGCCAGTGTGCAGGGAAGGCACAAGCACTTCTGGCTTGTGGCCCCCAGGGCTCAGGCCATGTGTAAACGCGGGCCTCAGGCCAACCAAGACAGGTCACCCCTGCTTTAAGAAAACATTGTGCCCAGTCTTTGGAGAGAGCTGACAATGTTGTCTTTGATCAAACTGACCGAGGAAATATTGTCGATTAGATTACAAATCTCTGAGCAAAAAGGAATTTGAGAATAACAAGGTGACCCCCTAATTATTTACAAGGCAGTTTAAGTAAATTGACATCGGCAAAGGAGCAGCAGAAAATGCCAATTAGGGCAGGAGGTATGTTTTGACACATGAGCCAGTTCAGTAACAGCCAATTATGTGGATGACATGATGATCTGAGGGTACGGGAAGGAGCATTTGTATTCTGAATTTATTTCACAGTCTATGGAACAATTGCTGAAAATAATTCTTCAAAGGATTTTAACCATAGCTTGTGCAGCGCTATGCATTTAACTCGGTGACCTAACCCTCTTACGAGTTCCTGCCGTGAACATCTCATTCAAAATGGGACCACAACAGGAGCAAGAGGAGGATTGTACCAGTCACTCAGTGACAGGGGTGGAGGGTCAGCTTAGACAACCTGTCCTCTCCCCTCCTCATCTTCCTCTCAATGAGCTGCAAAGATCTAGACAGAGAGGCCAAAAAATTCCAAGCAGATGGATTTTGTCTCTACCTGAGCGGGGCAGAGGTCTTTCTGCATGGAGAGTTCAGCCTCACTGGAAGCCAGCAGAGGGAAGGCACTTAGATGCCGGTTCACACCCTTGTAATTTTTATAAGGGTGCAAGGGACAGATTGCTGCACCCCATTCTTAGAAGAATTTCCTGGTAGATCTGATGCAGTTTCTGGAAGGATGTTTAAATGGTAATAGTTCTATTGTTATTTTAAAAGCTGCTAAATTTTTCATTTTAAAAAAATTGTTATTGATACTAGAGATAAAATGATCAGAGATCACATGGGTATCTGGTTTTGTAATGCTTGCTTGATCATCTACGGTTGATGGATCAATAAACATTTTGTGTGTGTATGTTCAAACCACCTTCCCTTGATTCCAGAGGGGCTCCAATATCCCCACCTGAGCTTGATTTTCACTGGTGGCTGCTTCTGACATCACAGTAACAGAAATCAATGGGGGGGGGGAGAAAGAGAGAGAGAAACAGTCCTTTGCTCACTTCCTCTCCCCCTCCCTCCAGTACAGAGACTTGAGCATGCATCACTCGGCCGCATCATTCCCTACACCTCGGCTTTGCTCAAGGACTTCATTCCATCCGCAAATCAACTGGATTTGCATTTCTTGAACTAGGGTATGGATCACAATGCAGTTCTCCTTTGCTTTTGGACTTGTCAGCTTGATGTACCAAAATGCATATAAAAATGCACAGTTCAGGTTAAAATGCATAGAAAGATGCAAATTCTGTGTAGAGAAATGTAGAAAATTGATGCAATTTTTCTTGTGGTTTCAAAATGTGCAGATTTAATACGATAACAGGACAGCATGGACTCATCCACACATAGTAAACTGAGACAGGCTGGAAATAAACCGGTTCCTCTTCCTCCCTTCGCTGTCAATGCTGAGTTGGCAGCTCTACGTAGAGCAAACTGTTTTAGCTCTCCAGAGAGACCGCTAAATATCAGCCAAAAGCCAGCAGAGCAAAAGCCAAATATTTCATTCTCAACAGAAGCATTTTTTGTTTTACAGAGTCTCATTTTTCATTTGAAATGCTGGTTTGTGGTTCTGTGAATTTGCGCTCACAGAGATCCCTGCAGGCACCTCAAAAAGCCAGAGGTGCGACCAGATGCAGCAGCTTCCTAACTGAAACTAAAATATCACTCAGATTTACTTCTTATGAAAAGCGCCACCACTTAAGATTACTGCTGTTTGTTCTCTTTATTAATCCAGCACTTTTAACCCCAAAGTGCTTCACGACTGCAGCCTGGGAGGAAGGCTATAGTGGCAGCCCATTTCCCAGGTGGGAGGCTAAGGCTGAGAGAATAATTTGTGCCCGGGGCCAAGATCTCTTTCCTTTCAGACAAGCTCACAGAGGGTTCCCTCTCCTCACCAGAGTCTGGGCCACCGGACAGAGCAACAGGACAGTCAGAAAGCAGCGGGACTCACTTTGCCATGAGGGAGAAGGCCTCCGAGCAGACGGCCGGACAAGGGACAAGCCTGATGAGGGTGTGGCCAAGGGCAGCCGGGAAATGGGCCCGTGTCACCTTCTCAAAGACTGAGGCGAAGGTGTTGATGTCGCCCATCTTGCTGCTGGGCTCTGCGCCTCCTGTGTCCAGGATATTACCCCCGTGGAGGACAAGAATCAGGACGTGGGTCTTGCAGTTCCGCTGCTGACCCCCTTCCTGGGGAGAGAAAGACCAGAAGTAACCAAGCTGCACATCCAGCAGAGCAAATGGATTTGGGGAGAAAGGCGTGGGCAAACCTCGCTTCACCACCCTTTTCTGAGCCACGTTCCGGAGTCAAAAGACTGGAGCCTCGTGAGAAGGACCCAAAGCACCATGGTGTGTGTGTGTGTGTGTGCGCGCATGCGTGTTGGGGGGGGACTTTTGTGGGGAACAGCCCCTGAACATCATAGAGAAGTCTTGCATGAAGAGAGCAGAGGATGAAGGGAAGCCGGTGCCAGGAGTAGGCCTTGCAGGCACCTGACCAGACTCACCGTCAACCTCTGGACCCTCCCACTCCTCCTCCTCCTCACTAGAGGTCTGTTCCAGCAGCCTCCACCACTTGGCATGTGCTCCCCCTGTGGATAGTTGTACAGACAGGCCCTGGGAGTGGGGGGGGGGAACAGGCAGCAGGAACAGAAGTGAGGTAGAGGAAGAGGCCCACTGAGGGCATCATGCGCAAGGAGCCTTCCAACACCCACAGCTGGCACTGAGGGACAACGCAGGGTGCCATGACTCCCAGTCCCTGCAGCATAGCTGTTTTATGGCACTGCCTGCTCGGGCACCACAATGAGCTGCAGGAGAAACCCAAGAGAAATATCTTTCTCTCCCATCTGCACCCCATGATGGACTACAACTTCCACGGCTTTCCAGCACAAAGTCCCTGCACTGCCTGTTTATTTCCTGAAATGTGGTGAGGGAGTGGCGGGGCAGGGTCTCACCCCACTGTCCTCATGGATCTCGATGCTGCCTTGCGCAGGATAGCGGTGCTTCCTCAAAGAGGCTCTGTAGAGTTCCCCTAAAGAAAAAAGAGAGGAGCCGTGAGCAGACTTAAAACTGTTTTGCTCCTGGTTCTCCTGGACAGCGGCAAAATGGGCTGCTACATTTTTTCTTCTGCCAGCCTTAGATCCACAAGAATCAGCTCTGTCATTCCACCATCATCCGTGCCAGCCAACTGGCAGGACAGAGATTCAGGAGTCTCAAAGGCAGCCAGTTTAACTCACAGCAACACCAGCTTCCCACTATGAAGGTTTCATTTATTCAAAAATTGTGTACTCTACCCCCTTCAGTATTTCTCCTGAAATATAAATACAAACCAAGAGTGAATGACTAACCCCACAATGTTGCCCACCCCAAAGCAAAGGTTTCTGGCCTCTCAAGACCTCACTAATCTTGGCAGCAGCTGCAAAAACACATGCTTGTTTTTAAGTAGACTCGGCACTGAGGTGGACAGAGCCCAGCAGCCTTTGGGGATGCAAATGACCCCCTCCCAGACTGGGCCGTTGAGGAGTGGAGAGGGAGCAAGTAACCCTTCCCCTGACCCTCACCTGCACTCATCTGCTGAGGGGAGGGCTGTGTGCTGTGTGGAGTACACAAACCCACCTCTGGCATGCAACCCTGCAAGGATGGCCAAGGCTGAAGGTAGCCCTTGGGCCAAAAGGTCAGCCACTCACCTGCTTCATAAGCACATTTTAGAATTATGGTTAAAAAAAACCTCCCTGAAAGCAGAAGCCTAACACAAGAACATTTCTCCTTGATGTCTTAATTTGCTTGGTTTATACTTCCAGGGAGCATTTTATTTATTTATTTATTATTTTATTTATATCCCGCCCTTCCTCCCAGCAGGAGGCATTCAAACATTTGCATGGGGAGGCATTCAAACATGCCACTCCGTGCCCACACCTGCAGCTTAAAACGGCCCAGGCCACTTTGACTGCTTCCGCATCTGACCACCTCCTCCTGTTGAATGCTCACAGCAGGCTCCGAAATCGCAATAAAATGTCTTCAAGCATATGTGCTTGAAACGTCTCAACTCCTGCAGCAGCCAAAGTCTGCATTCAACTCAGCTTTCATTAAATAAAATTCTAGCTTTTTGACAGTGGAAGGAAAGTGGGCGAGTGCACCCCAACACCAGCAGAGATCGCTAGAAAATAATCCCAGCTTTGGAAAGGGCTCTCCAGGCACACGGCTGGGCGGGCCTGTGGACCAGCTGTTGTTGACCCAGAAGTTTAGACAAAGCCCCAGATTCAATCCAATGATTCATTTTTAGGAGGTGAGGGAAAGGAAAAATAGCTGTTATGTCTGATGTCGGCAAGGTGCGAGACAGAGAGAGAGAGATTTGGCCTTGTGGGCAACAGAAATCCCCCCAGGGTACAACTGGAGCTGGAAAGGCCGCAAGAGGAGGCAAGGGGGCAGAAAAGGGCCAAGGAAGGCCCTCGCTCACCCAACTGGGGGCCAGATCATGCATGATGTTCCTTGAGTGTCTTAAGGAGACATTCAGAATGAAAAGTGTGAAGACGACATGATAAGGAAATATTTGAGAGCCAGAAACGGGCACTCGCTTCACACCAGCTTTTTCCACAAGACCCTCCGTTCCATCTTCTCTCTCTGCCTGTGTTAGTTGTCAAGGAAACAGCTGCAGGATTTGGCACAATGCCAAGTGTCACATTTTTCTCTGGGGTGGCAACTAGAAGCTCTGCACCAGGTTGCCGCCTTTTGTGTGTTCCAATGCAAAGGCAGGCACCAGTTTGCATTGCAGAGCAGCAGGACCAGATTTTTCTGTCTCCCCTTCGGTCCAATCTGCAATTTGAAGCTCTTTAAACCAATTAGCCAGTCACTTTAATATTCAATTGTTTTTAATGTTTTATAGCTGTACGCTGCCCTGATATTTTATGGTATGGTGGTACAGAAATATTTATGGTATGGTATAGAAATATTTTTATAAATATAATAAAAAGACCAAATCTTCTGTGAACATTATTCAGTGTCACACTCTTCAGAAACTAAGGTGTGATAAGGTGTACCTCAAGAGAAATGTATTTTTTTCATTTATGAACCACTTCCCATAAAACATGCCAAAGTTAAAATGAAAAAGTCAGCCTCCTAGAACAAACATATATTCACATACCAGTCCAGATGATCCTCCAAAGCCATGACTGGAGGGTCGGGAAGCAGCAGCACTGAGCCTGGGGCCTACATGCTCTCCTCCCCATTATGCCGCTCAGAGGTTTTCTATACGAGTCAGTGGTATATATATCTACTATAATATATTAGCCTAAGGATGTCATCATGCAGCAATTTGCTTGGCTGCTGACAGATGGCGCTGTGAACTACAGTGTGACCACAGACTTCTGGCAGCTGCAGGGCCAGCAGAGGAAGGAGATGGAGATGGCGGCAGGTGGGCATAAAAGGGAAGGTGGCTTTGGCAACCTGACATGGGGGGGTTGGTGGGGGATAGGTGAGATTAGCAAGTGAACTGAATAGGGGTGCAGCCCTCCAACACTTTTATAAATAAATCAAAATAAATGTACATGGGGAGGAAATTAAAAGCTTGCAGTTCTGATTAGCAGAAAACCATAGTCTACTGTTGCATCTTAAATATGGAAACTGTACTTTGCTCCAGTCATCTATCTGTCCACAAACCACAATAGATCCTGGAAGAGAATTGTGGACATCAAAAGGAAATGCTACAGGTAAACCTGCTCAGGAATGAAATAGTGGAAAAGAAACATGCTCTAGGAAGGAGAAAAATTCCACAGGAAGCTCAGGGGAAGAGCTGAACGACCTTCTGGGATGATGGGGGAAATGAGCCTCAAGGGTCTGGATGTTAATGAGGATATAGACAGGAAGTGAAACTGATCCAACAGTTAGCACCGGCCATGACCCCAGTCCAAAAGCCCACTCCCCAGGCCTTCTCAGGTAGAGCTGCAGGCAATGGAACCCACGTCTCCTTCCTTGAACCCTGGGGATATATCTCTGCCATGAGGTGCCAATGAATGGTCCACAAATACTAAGCAAGATCAGGAGAGCCCTTCGGAGATGAGCCCACAAAGCCTACAAGCAGTCAATGGCTGCCCAGGAAGGCACCAGCCCTTTAATGGCCAGGTGGTACAGGAGGCAGGGCTGAATGCCCAACCCAGACCACAAAAGATCTGCCCATTGCTCCAGGACTCGGCTGAGACAACTTGGATGTCCTGCCAAAGCAGCAGGATCGCTGACCATGGTCCTGAAACCCACACTTAGCTCCCTGTCCAAGGTACTGGTCCTGCCACGCCTCACCTTCCTGCTGCTGACCTCCCCCCTTGCTTGACCCATCGCCTACCCTCAGTGGTGGGCATCTCCAGGGTCAGGGCAGCACCTCTGCCAGGAAAAATATACCCTCAACCAAGAAATGCGGTGAGCAAGCCTCAGGGCCTTCGTTATACGAAACACAATCCTGAGTGCTCTTTTCAAGGTGTTTGGGGGACTGTAAGTGGCTTCTGTAATGCAAGTGAAGAGGAACCTGCATTGCCAGACCTCAAGGAGGAGGAGCCCTTGACTGGAGCTTCACTGAAAAGAGTGCCAGCCTGTGGCCTCGAGGCTGGAGGTTCCCCTGGAGAGAGTGTCCCAGTCACACAAGGGAACACAATGAAAGGAAATGGCTGAAGGGCCTGGAGCACTTGGCAAGGGGGTGGACAGAGGAGTGAGCAGGACTGTACAGGAAACAGAGACATTGCATTAGCTGCCAAAATGAAGCTGATTATGGAGGAAATTATGTGTTTTTCTATTTACTGGAGGAGCTTTAATGAGGTAAAATTATAAATGAAGCTTAGCGGGACTCAAAGAGGCTCCCAGGTGAGGTTTCGGCTTTTTACTAGTTTTCCTTGGCAATCTTTATTTATATCTGTCATTACTGAAATTTATGCTAATTGCATCATTATGCAAACTACGGCAACAAAAGAGGCAAAATCAAATCCCTTCCAGAAGGTGGGACATGGCAGGGGCAAGAGGCCGCCGCTGGAGCAGCGGGGGGGGGATGGCCTGGGGGGGGGGGACGGTGGGCGTTTTGCACAACACAGATCTTGGGGAGGGGGATGCTAATGCAAGTGTTCCAACAAGCCAGGCGTCACAAGGCAATGGAGATGAAGAAGATGGAGAGCATCTTGTCCAACATTTCACCTTCCAAGTGGGCACCATTGTGCCAGAGTGCCCCCCCCAAAAACACAGGGGAAGTGAGGCAGACCTGAAGGGCCCCAACGCCAGGAGGCACTGCAGGCCAAAGAGGAATGGACAAGAAGTATTGGTTGGGAACCTCAGGCCAGGGGTCCAAACCTGGCCCTCAGAACCCCCAGGGCACACCCTTCCCCAGCCCTGCTTTGCACCGATCCTTGAGTGTTTCTGCCTGGCTGGGATGCGTCCTTGAATTCTGATCACACCTCTTCCTTTTGGGCAGAGTATAGAGAGGTAAGTGTGAGAGTGTGTGTAGGAAACTAGCCTACTGCACGAAGGTAACATTGACACTAGTTGCTCCGCCCACTTTTGTCTCTGGCCCCACCCAGCACTGGCACACGGCCCTCAGAAGGCTGTCCAGAAGGGAATCTGGCCCTTAGGCTGCCATTCTGATTGAAGAGGAACTAATCTAGTAACATCAACTTTTTCAGACAACGCCAGCTGCTCTCACTTTAGCGATCCCTCTTCACACAAAGAGGAATTCTAGGCTGTTCCGGGCAACTCCTCTAATGGCTGCTAATGGGTCGTTCATCAGTCACTGTGTTACCCTACAACAGAGGTAGCTCATGTGCTGCCCTCCATAGATCCCAGTCCCGATCAGCCAGCACGGCCAATCGTCAGGGATGATGAGAACTGTGGCCTAACAGCATCGAGGGCACCACGTTGGCTATCCCTGACACCAGGCAGCCCCTCAGAGCAGCGCAACCAACCCTTTTTGCACAAGGCCAGTCATCCGCCGGTGCCCAAACTTCCCAAGTAACAAAGGCAAGGCGTCCTGTCCTTACGGTTAGCTGGTCTGCCTTTGCCCATCCAGAGAGGAATGGGCTAAATTGCAGCAGCACCAACCACAACAGAGGACAGTCCTTAATCAGAAACCAGAGATCTTTTGCGTTCCAGGCGACCCGCTCCTGCACACACTTCCGAATGCAGTTGCAGATAACAAGCAGCATTTTTGCAGAAGAGCTCCAGGTCACGGGAAGACTGGAGTTGTTGCAAGACAGTGGCACTCCCTGGGGAGGCCTCCATCACTCAAGATGGGAACTCTGCCTCAATAAAATCCTCCCCGGAGATGAAAGCGAGCGGCCGTGCGGAGGCTCCAGGGAGGAGCAAGTACACAGCCACCCACAGCCTCATTAAGCAGGCCTCGCTGGTGCCCCAAACGAAAGAAATAAGGAACTAATCCTCACCACAAAGAATTGGGCGTTTGGAGCTCACTGCACCTCCTCGTTCCAAGTTTCCTGCAGGGAGCAATTCAGAACTGGCCTCCTAGAACGGGTGCCTCCAGCTGGGATGCCAGCACAGACAAAGTGGAGGTCGCCAAAGGATCCAAGGGAGACAGGCCCGCATGCTGGAGAACAAGCTGCTCCAAGGGTGGCCCTGCACTACAGCCCGGACAGCGTGCAGCACCTTTCCTTTTCCTTCCAAAGAGAACGCTCAAGATCACCAGGAGGGCCTGTACAAGGGACATCCAGTTCCAGCAAAGTCCCAAATGGAGGAAACATAGCAAAAATGTGTGTGTGTGGGGTAGATTAAAATTAATGAAACTGAGGGAGGGAGGAACTACCAGCCCCTTGGACTAATTCTATGCAGGTGGCAAAGAGGGAGGGGAGGGCTGAGAGCGAGCGACAGGGAGAGGGGCTCTGGCTGGCTGTGGGGATGTGTTCCCGCAGAGATTTCCTCCACCACCACCCCTCAAAGGAGGAAGGCAGACGGTGTCACAGATGCTTCTGCCTTCTGAGGGGCTTGGAAGGGCTCTTCCGGGGGCCTGCCAGGGTGGTCCTGCTGCCTACGCAGCGCCAGGTCTGTAAGCATGGCAGCTACCCAGCAAAGGCATCCCAGAGGGACCCCCGCCCTGATGCTATTACACATAAAGCGCAGCGCAGATTGCAGGGCCTGCAAGGGCACCCCATCTTTGGCAGGGGAAGTTCTGAGCCTCACACCCTGTCTTGGGAAGAACAGGAGGCAGGAGTGCTGCCGGAGAGAATGGGGATCGCCAAGGTGCATGTTCTGGCGTGGGCCTCTCGTGGTCCGGAGGTGGGGCAAGACTGGTGGACAGCTACAGGCCCAAGGGCTGGGGAACAAGCCTTTCAGGACCATGGACAGGTCACTGGGAGGGCACCACTAACCCTGAAGGAATCCCAGCTCCAAGGGAGGCCTTTCTCTCTCCAGGGTGAGGCAGTCCCCCACCCCACCCCAGTGCTAACAGGCAACTATCCCGATGGGGCAGCACATGGGTGGGGCTCCCAAACAGTCACCCACTGAGACACTGGCCTGACCCAGACCTGCTGAGCTTCAGCAAGTCAGGCGCCGTCTGGCCATTCCCGGGATCACCCATAAGAGGGGGAATCAAAGCCTTTTTCTTTTCCTTCTTGAGAGCAGGAGGTGGAAAGAAACAGTGAGCCAGGAATGCCTCCTTCCAAAGTTGCCTGTCCTGAAGCATGGCCAGCAGCCAGCACAGGAGAGGCCAGCCAGTCACCCCCAGTGGCTCAGCCAGGAGGCTTGACGGAAAGAAGAGGTGGCTTGCCTTCGGGGCTGGCAGGGCAAAGCGGGTCCCGTTTCAGAGCAAGCACTTGCCACTTTCTCTGGGAGAGCAGAAGGGGTCAACACCTTGGAAAACTCCTTGAAAGTTCAGACTAAAACCCAGAGTGGATTCCACTGTCCCACTGACATGGAGCCACAAGCCTGTTGCCCTGGTTTGCTTACTTTCAATTATGGAGTGCGTCCCATGAAACATCTCAACTCAATTAAAAATTAAACCTTTTTAAAAATATTTTTTAAAGAAACAATTTCAAATCCACTATGCTTATTTAATGCCAGATCGGTGCACAATGAGACCACACTCATCCATGATTTGATCGTGGATGAAGGTGCTGATTTGGTGTGCATTACCGAGACCTGGGTGGGTGAGCTGGGAGGAGTTGATCTGACCCAGCTTTGCTCACCTGGATACTCAGTGCAACACCAGCACAGGCTGCAGGGATGGGGGGGGAGGAGTTGCTGTGGTCTACAGAACTCAGATTTCTGTCACCAGGAAACCACTCTGCTTTGGAGCTGGCCGTGAGGGCCTGCACCTGGGGCCGGGCCAAGGAGACGGTCATCTAGGGTCGTTCCTGCAGTACCGTCCACCCTGTTGCCCCGCAGCTTCTCTGACCAAGCTGGTGGAGGCTGCCTCAGCTGTGGGACTGGAGGAGCCCAGAACAACAGTCCTGGGCGATTTCGATCATCTATGCTGAGGCTGCCTCTAGCATTTGGGCTCAGGACTCTCCTTCTTTTTGGGGGTGTGCATGTGTGTGCACCTTATTTTGTTTGGGGTGTCATCATTTTTACATGGCTCTGTTTATTGTGGCTAGGGGCCTCAAAAGCCAGACACAGCCTGGAATGCCAATATGCGAGAGCGAAGAAACCCATATCTGGGGTGAGGGAGTGGAGATGCTTCTTCATATTCTCACATTTCCATAAGAAACCAGACCCATTTCCTGCCATCTGTTGCACTGTTACTGGCTGTTTATAACAACAAATCTGTCAAAGAGAAATGAACTTGCGCACGGCTCTGGGCATATGGCTCCTATTAGCAAATGATAAAAAGAAGGTGGTTTTTTTTTTAAAGAACTAAGTGAAGATTGAAGTGCTTGCAGCAGGTTACTATGAGGCAGAGAAAGAGGCGGGGGGAAGCGGCGTCCAAGGAGGCAGGAGTTCGAAAGCAACCATATCAGGGCTGCCCGGCCTCCACTCACCTACATTATAAGCACATTCAGGGAGCAAGATGCCTTTGGCACCACTCTGCAGCCACAGGGGGTGACTTCTGATGTGGCTCATTTCATCCTCAAAACTCTGAATCTGCCTAGGGAGGAGGGCGACTGGCATGAAATTGACTGCCAGGGCAAGTGAGGCACCTCCAGACTGTCATTATGTTGCTGAAAGGGATTCAAGCGCATACCAGAACTCAACTGCTTTGAGTTGGATTCCTGCATTGTGCAGGGGGTTGGACTTGATGGCCTTATAGGCCCCTTCCAACTCTACTATTCTGTGATTCTATGATCCAACTGTTTGTGCAATTAATTAGGATTAAAATGCTCTGTTGCCCTAACACAACAAATCCACTTTAAAAAACAGCAGCTATTATTCTGCAGTTAGGCAAGTGATAGCGAAAGGAACTGAAAAGTGTCAGATGAACAATTGATTAATGGGAAGATGTGTAAACACCCCACAAACAAATCAGGATGAATGTGCATTGCCATATAACCACCCCATAAACAAATCAGAACAAACACTCAACAAAGAATGGACACAGTCTAACCACCACATATGCAAATCAGGATGGATGCTCAACATGCAAGTCATCGGGACCAAGACTTGAAATCTGCAACTATCCCAATCCCAATCCCAAACCTACTGATGGTACTTGTTACAATCTCAGAGAATCATCTTCTCCTTGAGATCCTCATCAACTGAAGGTGCCAGGAACTGAACTTGGGGCCCTGTGCACGTAAAGCCTGCTGCGACCACTGAGCATAGTCTGCCGGACCCACCACTTGAGTGACATCCTAAAGGGAAGCTTGGCGAGAGCGGGAAGGGAAGGCAGAGCCAGCTCCCCAGCCATTGCAGAAGAGCCCTTGGTGTGCCATTGAAGGGGAACGCGCACTAGTCGTCAATCCGCTTCATAGTCCCAAGGAGGAAGGGGCCAAACATTTTTTGCCTCCAGATGGCTTCAGGAAAAAGCATCACAGCAGATTTAAACCTAGTTGCTATTTGTGATTCAGACACGGGAACCATCCCTCTTCAGAAGGGGGGGGGAGTATTTGCTAAAGACTTTCCTCTTCTCCCAGGCATTTTAGCATGTGTTTTAAATTTTTTAATTGTGTTTTAATTTTTTTAAAAAAGATGTGTTTTTAAATTTGTATATTTGTTTTAATGTTTTTAGTTACTGTAAACAGCCCACAGAGCTTCGGCTATGGGGCGGTATCTAAGTACAATAAATAAATAAATAAAAGCACCAAGACTCACGTTGCTTTTCCTGAAGGACGCCAGAGGAACAAAACGTGGGGTCTTCGCCTGCCAAAGAGGAGCATCAGTTAGCATCTCTCCTCCCAAGCACCAGCGACCCACCCCCTCCCCTCCCAGCTCCTCCCAGCTTTCAAGCTCATGAGAAAGTCTGGCTGCTCCCCGCCGCCACCTCCACCTCAGCCCAAGCAACGCTGCCCCCATGCCAGGGTTGCAGCACTGAGATTCTTAGGCGTTCATAGAATTCTACTAAATATCACAAGGACGAAAAACAGGCCAATGCAAATAAGCGGTGAGCGGGGACAGATGGAAATGTGTATCCCGGAGTGCTAGAACAACTCAGGGGCCCACAGAAGAAAACACCTCTTTGCCCAATGCAGAATTAAGGGGGATGCGGTGATGGCCACTGGCTTGAGTGGGTTTAACACAGGAACATGGGGGGGGCATGCCTTGCAGACTCTGTCGGACCCCTCCGGCCCTGACTATTGGCCACGCATGCTGCTGGGGCCTGATGGGGTTCTAACAGCGTCTGGAGGGCACCTGGTTGGGGAAGGCTGACATAGCCAGCTATTCACTTCCAGTGCTGTCCTCTCTCTCCCGAGGTCACAACCGTCAAGCAGAAAGGGCAAACCTGCCACATGTGCCTTCAAGGCCTTCCCCTCCCGGCCCAGAGCCTCAGAACCCCTGGCAACACCTCCGTGTGAGCCTGGCAGCAACGTTCGTCTCCATGTGAAGCAGCAGGCAGGAGTAACTGTCTGTGGGCTTGGTCAGTTTTGGCAAGCTCTCTCCTGTATCCTGGGATACACGAGCAATAATCCTGTGAGGTGGACTAGGCTGAGGGGTGATGACTGGCCCCAAATCACCCAGTGGCGAAGTGCATGGCCCACGGGCAGCACGTGGCTCTCTGCCTCGTTTCACACAGCACTAAAAGCATCCAGATAGGCCCCTTGGCGGGATCCAGCCAGAGGGGCCCATGTCAGCCCAGCACCCTCCTCTCCCAGTGGCCACCCAGATGCCTCTCCTGGGAAGCCCACAGGCAGTAGCCACTGATAGCCTTATTACCCTCCATGAATTTGCCTAATCCTCTTTTAGAGCTGCCAGAGTCGGTGGCCATCACTGCCTTGT
Source organism: Rhineura floridana (assembly GCF_030035675.1). Taxonomy (NCBI): domain Eukaryota; kingdom Metazoa; phylum Chordata; class Lepidosauria; order Squamata; family Rhineuridae; genus Rhineura; species Rhineura floridana. Next base: position 297,505 of record NC_084500.1, on the reverse strand, counting down.
GTGGGAACAAGTTTCCTAGTTTAACTATGCGCTGTGTGAAGGAGGACTTTCTTTGGTCTGTTCCAAATCTTAACTTCATGCAGGCCCCAGAGATGTGATGGCGCACGCGCTCATGCATGTGCACAGACACAGAGAACAAGCTATACAACCCTACGATGCTGCTGCTGTGCACTTTAACCACTTCCTTTGGCTCTGCCCCCCATCACCCTTTCCCAGGGCCAGCAGCCCTTCAGAGGAAAAAGATTTGCCAGCCCTGAGCCCTCCGGCTGCAGATGACAGGAAGAGGCCTGCCCGGGGCCCCAGGGACCCTCTGCCAGTCAAGGCCAGAGCACTCCATGGCTGACCCATTAGGACTGGGGGTGGGACCTACATCCTTCCTCTCAACAGCTGGAACATCAGCTGGTAAGCAGGAAAAGTGACACACACACCCAGAAACCCACCCCTTGTGCCTCGCCTCAAAGGGCCTGCTAGACTTGGGTATTGATTAGGAGCGCTTCTTCAAGAAGGTGAGGGTGATGGGAGCCACTTGGGCCAGCTCAGGAAAATGGGCCGAAGGGGGACGGAGGGAGACAGGGGCCACAACTGAGTGGTAGAGCTCACGGCCCCCTTCCCAGCACTCCCCCTTGGAAGGAACTCGAGTTGAACAGATGTGGGAAACTGCTCAAGACTGAGGCGGGTAGGCGGCCCTGAGCCAAATGGTCTGACTCAGTTTCCCCTGCCCAGGTGAAAGGATGGAGCACGCACACCCAGGCAAGCACCCCACGACTCCGTTCCAACAGGCAGCCTCTCATGGCTGCTTTCACTCAACACCAGCCCCACCTGCAGACTGCAGCGCCATCTCTCTGGCTGGGCCCGTGGCCTAGACCAGCCTTCCCCAACCTGCCATGCCCCTCCAGATATTTTGGACTACAACCAGCACTGCTGTGCTCCCCTCAACCCCAGCACCACACCGCTGCGCTGTAGCCCAAAATATCTGGAGGGCGCAAAGTTGGCAGAAGCGGGAGGAGACCTTCCTGGGCAGTGGCCTGACCGGGCGAAAGGAGCCTCCTTCATAGGAGTTCAGTTCGCTAGGCGGAACAGAGAGAAGGGAAAAGGTCTCCTGCTTGGTGAAGTGGGAAGAGCCATCGCTCCCAAAAACGAATATGGAACAGCCACTACTCTGACCACTTGACTAGAGGCGGGTGGCTGGCTGGCTAAACACACACCCCTCGGGCTCTGTGCTGTGGGAGCTACGGAAATAGCCAACACAAAAACTCAACAACACTGATGCAACTAATGATTTCATTTTATAACTGCTTTATAACTATTTGTCATAGCAAAGATGATGCTTTTGAGAAGCACCAATTACTTTTGCTTAGGTTTCTAATCTAAAAACAAAAAACCCACAAAGAGATATGCACATTCAGTTGAAATGTTTTTACGGCTGCAAAGTCCAGGAAGAGAGAGAGATGCACCCACGCCACCCCCGGTTCCGTTGCCAGCAAGCAAAGTGTTTTCCACTGATGTCACTATCTCCAGTGGGAACGTGACAAGACTTTCCACAGTCACAAGATCCATCCGTGTTTGGCAGGCCATGCCACCTCGTGCACGTGTAACCATGGAGAGGGGCACCCACAGGCTGCGGCGGATCCACAGAACTGGAGTTGCAAGGCTAGTGTTTCCAGAGAGGACCCCTCCTCCATTCCATCTTGTGGTCCCCTGGAAGCTAAATGAGGCTGTGAGACCTCACTTGGCCCAGAGCAGCCCCGTTCTGCTCTGGGTCAAGAAGGGACAGGAGTCCAAATTCTAGTCTCTTGAATCCAAATACAACGATCCCATTTCTCCTCATAGCCAAATTTAGAATTTGATGGGATATTTCACAAAACCGCCTATTGCAGGACACAGAACAGGAGCAACCATTTGCAGGTTTCGTTCCCTACGAACCTTGCGCTAAAATGACACAACACGCATTCCCCAGAGGAAACCACACATGCAGTTCTCTTTGGAAATTGCCTCGTCATTTCCCCTGAAATGAAATGAATGCATCTGTTCATCCTCAGATTAATGTGCCTTCCCCTCCCCTGCCATCAAGAGGCATGCAGAGAGGCGGCCTTCTTTCGCAACTTGCCTCTGAATCATCAGCTCTTGATTGAGATAAATTAGCAGGGAACATGAGGGAGCACTTGATATCGCTGTCAAGGGCAGCTGTAAAACAGATCATACACTCCCCCCTCGCCCGCTAATTATCCATTTAGCTGACTCGGAGGCCCCACTTGGCCCCTGTGGTGGTCACTGTGCCATTCAGCTATCAGGAGCTGGCAGAGGAAGAATCCCACGCAGCTTCTCATGGGCAGTAGAGAATCACATCCCACGTTCCTCCAACAGAGTGGAACTGCGGGGACGGGCACAGACGGGCACACAAGCCACAGCCCTTTCAGCTCCATTAGGAGACAGGCAGGGCTGATAGGAGGTGGAGGGCCACAGGTTTCCTACCCCTGTTCTACGGGGCAGTAAATAATGGTCTGGGGTTTTTTGGTGGGGGAAGGCAACCTCAGTGATCTTCCATTTTTTAAGGAGGGGGAAAGGGAGCACTCTGCTAAACAGCTGACTAGCATCCCCCCCTGAAAGTGGACAAAAAGACACGGCTGAAGCAGCCATTCCTCTCCCCCTCCCCTTGCCCCGAAGGCTTCCGAAGCAAAACCGGCCTCATTCATTTGGGTGCGGGGTGGGGAGGCAAAATGGTACCTGGGCTCTCTTCCAGTTTCCCAATGGTCTCAATCTGCTCCACCAAGTCGTTGGAGTTCCACTGGCTCATCCCAAGGAGGATCGCGCTTTTCCCTTCGGCCACCTCCTCTGCAGCAAGAGAGAAGAGCACCATGTTTCAATGGCATCGCAGAGACCAAAGGCAGGATGGCCTGGCTGGCAACCACTGATGGTCGGGAAAGCAGAGCAGCTCACGATGGATGAGACAGCCTGGCCACGGACATGTGTTCCTCCCCGCGGGCTGTGCAAAAGCACGGCTGCAGCAGCAAGTCCTCTGCACGTGGAAGTCAAGGTGGCCCAGAGCCCAGGCACAAGCCACTGGGGATGGGAGCGGCCAGAACGGCTCCTTGATTGCCCTGCAATGCCATTTGGCAAGGCGGGCACAGAGCAGATGCCACCCACAGGTCCACTGCCAAAGGTACTGTTGGTGGCCACACTTTGGGGGGGCAGCAGGGAGAGCACCAGCCTTGCTGCTAAAAGTACCCCCCAACGGCCGCTTCTAGCAACTCCCACTGATTTCCCAGGGCCTCAGCTGCCTCCCCCCACCACACCCCCAGCCTGGGTCTCAGCTGAGCAGCCACCCAGCATCGCATGGAGCTGGCCCAGGGAACCAGGCTGCCCAGAACCCTCCATCAGCTAAGTCCCGATCAGGAAGTGGCTTTCTGGGTGCCAATGAAGAGTGGGGGGGGAGCTCTGAAGCCACACCCTTGTCCCCCTCTCCAAGGGAGCTCTGCATGGAGTTGAACCCAGAGCCCTGATCCTCCCCTCCCCTTTAAATCCTCAAAAATGGTGGGTATGTTTCCGTGGCTACATGGCCCAGAGCCTGGAGAGAGGTGGTAGCAGCCTTCAAATCTCTGAACGGCTGCCCTGTGCGAGTTTGGTAAGAACATAAGAGCCTGCTGGATCAGGCCAGTGGCCCATCTAGTCCAGCATCCTGTTCTCACAGTGGCCAACCAGGTGCCTGGGGGAAGTCCGCAAGCAGGACCCGAGTGCAAGAACACTCTCCCCACCTGAGGCTTCCGGCAACTGGTTTTTAGAAGCATGCCGCCTCTGACCAGGGTGGCAGAGCACAGCCATTATAGCTAGGAGCCATTGATAGCCCTGTCCTCCGTGAATTTATCTAATCTTCTTTTAAAGCCATCCAAGCTGGTGGCCATTACTAATCATTCTGGTTGCAGGGATGGAGCGACTCCCTTATGAGGAAAGGTTGCAGCATTTGGGACTTTTTAGTTTAGAGAAAAGGCAGGTCAGAGGAGACATGATAGAAGTGTATAAAATTATGCATGGCCCCAAGGTATTTGGGGCCCATGATATGGTTCTAACCAGATGTCCATCATCATCATCATCCACCCTTCCTCCCAAAAGGAGTCCAGGGTGCTAAACAACAAGTGATAAAACAATAAAAATATATTTAAAACAATTCCAATACTGGGAATACAGACTGGGGAAAGATCTCTACTTAAAATATGCACCCACAAGTCCCCCCCAATATACTATAGATTGTAACTTCTGTAATTCCATTCAAATAATAAAATTGACAGGAATCTGCATCACATCCAATTCTTATTAAAGCAATTATTGTCTGTCACTGATCAACCGTAAAAATATTTTACGGAAAAGAACCTCCTGAATATCAAAATATTGACACCATTTTTGTTGCTGTGTACTTGGGGTTGCCATGGAGTGCCTCTGCTTAAGCTTCTGCCTGAGAAAAGATGCCATTCAAGTTTTTAAATGATAGATCTAGTTAAGCAAACCCAGAAATAGCTGCACATTTTGAAACCGCAGCGAGGAAAGGAGAGAGCTGCGATTTTTTAAATTTTATTCATTTATTTTATTTAACAAAATTTATATGCTGCTTGAATGTAAAGACCTCTAAGTGGTTTGCAAGAAAACAATAAAATAATTAAAAACAAGTAATTAAAATATATTTAAAAACAAACAACGAACGCCTCTCCCGACACGAACCCACCCGTACACTACGTTCAAGATCAAAGGCCCTCCTCAGGGTGCCTACTCCAAGGGAAGCTTGGAGACTGGCAACAAGGGAGAGGGCCTTCTCAGTGGTGGCCCCCAAATTATGGAATGATCTCTCTGACGAGGTGAGCCTGGCGCCAAAACTGTTATCTTTTCAGCGCCAGGTCAAGACTTTCCTCTTCTCCCAGGCATTTTAGCATGTGTTTTAAAATTGTTTTTACATTGTTTTGAATTTTAAAATTGTGTTTTAAATTATTTTTAAAATATGTTTTTAAATTGTGTATTTGTTTTAATGTTTTTGATTGCTGTAAACCGCCCAGAGAGCTTCGGCTATGGGGCAGTATACAAGTGCAATAAATAAATAAATAAACAACTACTAACTAAAAGAATTAAAACAAAGCAACATCTATGTGTCTGGATATTTATTTAAGTGCTTTGCAGAGAGCCCTCTGTGGAGGGTCATTTCCCCCTCCCCACTCCCATTAGGTGGGAAAGGGGGAGGGGCAGCCCCCCCACTCCTCTCTCTGGCATCCTCAGTGCACAGTGGATATCTCCGCTGGGTGGCGGAGGAAGGAGCCAGTCGTGCCCAAGGCCTCAAAGGCTCCCTCAACTGCTGCCATGTCTGCAGCTCATCGGAATCTGGAGGTCTTGCAGACATACAGCACTCAACCAGTCCAGAGACAAACAAACCACAGAACACGGGTGAGCAACTGGAGTAAAGGACGATGTGTCAAGGCTCAACCCCCTTCCCCATGGGTAGCTGTCAAGTCACACTGCCAATGAGAGCCAGTGGTGGCAAAGCGGTTAGTGTCGGAATGGGACATGGGAGTCCAGGGTTCAAATCCCCGATCAGCCATGAAGCTCACTGGGTGACCTGGGCCAGTCACTGCGTCTCAACCTAACCTACCTCACAGGGTTGTTGAGAGGATAAAATCAGGGAGGGGGAGAACCATGTGTGTACACCACCTTGAGCTCCTTGGAGGGAGGGAGGGGGGGGAGAGAGGGAGAGGGAGAGGGAGAGGGAGAGAGAATACAGCAATGCGGCTCACCCTTTCCGGCTTCTGCTATTGCCTCCTATTTGGGGAAGAGCCCTGATGGCCCACTGGAAAAGACCCAGCCTGGCATGCAGAAGGTGGATGTTGGTTGGCTGGCCAGGATCCCCCCCTCCCCTGCTAAACAAAACAAAACCAAAAAACCCCTTTTCTGCACTAAACACTGATCAGGCATTTGCTTTTGTGCCAACTATGGGGGGGTCAGAAGCCCCCACTCCCCAGCATCACCAATTCAAAGGACTAAGGCAAGAAAGCCGCAGATTTCTTGGCTGCCACCCCCTCCTGTCCAAAGGAGCCGTCCATTCCTTGCCTGCTGGTGGGCTTTGACACCCTTGTCTCTCCCACAAGACAAAGCTGAGAGGCCTGCAACAAAAACGGGGATTCTTGTTGTTGTCTGTCTCTCACTATTTGGCAAACCCAAATTGGGAGGGGGGATTTCAGAAGCTTATCTAGCTACATGATGTTGCCAGAGCCCCCCACGCTGGGCCTGGTAGGGGACAGCTGTACTTTTGTGCCATAGAGAACGACATCCTCCGCTGCACTGGAGTCCCTGAGCAGAGCGGTCAGGGAGAGACGGCCAAGCAAGATGAAGCAAGACATCAGCAGAAGCCAGCAACACCCCCACCCAGCCTCCACCAACCTGGTGCCCTCCAGATTGTGCTTTGGACTACAATTCCCATCAGCCCCAGCCAGGAGGGCCCTGTCCCCAAAGGAGGGTGAGGGGGGCACACTAATCCCAGCATGTTGCACTAAGAAACTCATTTTTTTAGTTATATTCATTAAGGCAGAAGATCTACAGTGCTTTGTTCTGGCCACACCATTGTGGTGACGGGTTTACGTGCTGTTGGCTCAGGCACAAGGCAGGCTTGAAAGTTACACAGAACCCTTTGCTGCTGCTGCTGCCTGATCACATGCAATGTAACAAACCCCAACATTTGTTCAAAGCTGTGCTTTTGGGCTTTCTTTTTTGATTAAGAATTTACATAAACAATTACAGCAGTATGTTTCCAAATACCACTTCCTGGAAACCGCAGGAGGGGAGAGTGGCTCTTACACTCAGGTCCTGCTTTGCGGCCTTCCCATAATGGTTTTCCTATTCGCAACTGGCAACTGCAGCAACTGTATTGGCACCCCAGCCACTGTCGTCTTGCATCCTGCTGAGGCCTGGAGGCGAGGGGTGGGGGATGGCTGCCCCACACACAAAAAGATAGATTATATTTGGAGAAAATTCCTCAACTGATCTTTTTCTAAGGGGGATGAGAAACAAGGAGGGGGATTTTTTCTCAGGAAAAAAAGTCTTATCTGAGAATCTTCAGCTCAGCTCTGAAAAATGAGGAAGACTCAGGACAGACAGAAGAAAAGCCTTCTCCACACAGCGCAGCACAGCGCTATACTAGGGAATCCGCTCCCAGAAGAGGCAGCGATGGCCACCAACCTGGATGGCTCCAAAAGAGGGTTAGGCAAGTTCATGGAGGAGAAGGAGGCTATCAGTGGCTAGTAGCCACAGTGGCTACTTTCTCCCTCCAGAAGGAGGCCGTTTGAATGCCAATTGCTGCAGATCACAAGTGGGGAGAGAGTTGCTGTTGTGCTCAAGTCGTGCTTGTGGGCTTCCCAAAGAGGAATCTGGTTGGCCATTGTGGGGGGGGGCAGGAGGCTAGAAAGATGCCCCCCCTTGGGCCTGATCCAGCAGCCAGGCCCTTTTTATGTCCTGGAAACCCAAGAGGCAGCCAGAACAGAGAAACCTAGGACATGAGGGAGAGCCCAGTGGGAGTTCTGGTTTTAGAGTGAGGGAGATGCCTGGATGCTTGCACAGTTTCAGTTAGGGATGGAAAGGTCGGTCCGTTTTGCTTCAGTCCTCATTTTCCCAGTCTTAAATTTCATTCTCCATATTTCTGCAGAATTTGCAAAACATTTTGTTAAAAACCTTCATCAAACTCTTCAGCTTTTTAAGGTGAACGTCTATTCTTAAACGGAAATGCAAACAGCTTCAAACAACTCTATTGTGGACAAGGCCTCAGACAGAGAAGCCCCAGGACGTTTGTGACTCCTGACCAGAGGGCACTGTGGCTCCTCAACCACCCCCTCTTCTTTATTTAAAGAATTAATCATGATGACCAAGAAGACTCTCATCCAAGTGCTTCACAAGCACTCTACAAATGAGAATCTGCAGCAGCAACTACTGGGAGCTCTCAGCAAAGCTAAAGTTAAAGACCCCTGAAAGGATGCCATTCAATAAAATCCTCAAGGGAGAAAGTTACCTCAAATTAGCGAATGCACTGAGAGGTACTTTGAACACTTGACAGCCCCGTACAAATGCTAAGCATTATCATCACAAACCTCGTGCATCAAAGAATTCATCATCGGAGCTCTCCACCGAGTCATTGAGGATGCTGTGCTTGGGCCACTGGGAGCTAAACCGGCGCAAACCAGCTGCAAAAGGAGAGAGAGAGAGAGAGAGAAAGTTAGCAAACAGTAGCAAATAGATATTTGCCTGCAACACTGTCTCAAACCAAAACATTTTGATCATCTAAGAAAACTACTCTCAACTCATCAATCAGATAAAATGAAACTTACTTTAATACAAGCACTTACAAAAATGGCAACAGCAAGCCCATCTTAAAGGAAGCATCCTGTCCCGTGTCCCCCCCCTCCCCGCTCCAAGTGTAAGAGGGAAGGGCGAAGGCCCTTCTCAGGGCAGAAACCCTCTTCCTGTTGTGCCAGTCCCAGTGCGTCTCCACCTCCCTCCTCTGAAAATGGGGGAACACACAACACGAGTCAAATCTCACCCCTTTTTACTCTAAAACCTGGTGGGAGCAGCTTGAGTGTCCCCCCCTTTAAATTCAGCTTCAAAGAGATTTCGCAACTGATGGCAGATCAACCTTCCCCCCCCCCAGCCAGGTGTGGCTAATGAAAACCCTTTGCTCTGGGTGTCTGGTGTGCTCACAGCCGAAGAGGGAGATGCAACAGGGGTTTCCTTTATCCAAAAGCAGACAAAGTCACAGGAACCAAATGAAAATAGTGTTGAAGGCCACAGAAATAATAAATATAAAATAGTCCAAAAAATACAGTAACATGTCAACAACCAGACAGTAAATACAGTGATACGCCCAACACTGTATAACTTCAGTGCAGCTGATGTAAACAACAAAACAATTATCCAGGAAATGCCAGGTGAGATCTCCGGGACTGAAATTCCTTTCATTGCTTCTTTAACCAATGGAGAATGCATATGAATGGCAGCCAAAGACCCCTTATTGCCTCATCTCCTTGGAAATTTTTCTTCCTTTCAGGGTAATGTCAAACCCATTGCATTTTGTAAGATACTCCTATGCATCTGAATGCAATCAAAAGGGTTATATAATTGCTGTGGCCTAATAGCAAGGAATTTTCAATCATCAGCAGGGATTAATATGTAAAAGCTGAGCAGGTTTTTCACTTACACAGATTAACCAATCAATCAACCAAGGGTCATAAAATTTCACCACTTAAGCGTAATTCAGATGACAGCTCTGAAACTGAGTGTGACCAACACAACTCCTGCCCTCGGAAAACAGCATTCTGGCCAGAGCACCCGCACCCCATCCCTCTGGCCTGCAAGATCCAGAGCACGTGCAGAGTCCAGAGGCAATCTAGACTCCAGACATGTCACCTGGGGAGATTTGGGAAAGGGAAGATGCTCCCTACACTGCTTTGTCTTGAGATACAGCTCTAGCAGCAAAAAACAACAATAGTATTAACAAAATGTATATACCACTTGATTGTAAAAAAAACTGGCTTATAATAAAAATAAATAGGGATTAATTGACATTTATATCCTGCCCTTCCTCCCAAAGGAACTCACAAACACATCGACAAAACCGCCCTGGGCTCCTACTGGGAGGAAGGGCAGGATATAAAGCTGGGAATAAATAAATAAAATGATTTAACAACAAAAGAAAAGCATTCTAAAACTAAGTTAAAACATTCTAAAAAACATCTACCCAAAGTGGCTTCTCTGTCAGGGACACGCTGGCAGGGTGTGCCTCTGATGCCAGCACAGCTCACTGGTGGATGGGCCAAAGAGACTCTCCAGCCTTCAGGCCCCAGGAAGAGGGGGCGCTACCCCACGGCCATGGTGAGGCCCAGCCCCCAGGAGCAGCAGACAGGCGGCCCCAGGAGACGGAGAGCTCCTGCATTTCCCACCTTAATCCTGCCCCTTTAAATCGCAACTGCAGTTAACGTGTGTGTGTGTGTGTGTGTGTGTGTGTGTGTGTGTGTGTGTGTGTGTCGTGTGTGTGTGTGTGTGTGTGTGTGTGTGTGTGTGTGTGTGTGTGTGTGTGTGTGTGTGTGTGTGAGAGAGAGAGAGAGAGAGAGAGAGAGAGAGAGAGAGAGAGAGAGAGAGAGAGAGAGAGAGAGAGAGAGAGAGAGAGAGAGAGAGAGAGAGAGAGAGAGAGAGAGAGAGAGAGAGAGAGAGAGAGAGGTGGGTTTTTAGATATATTTGTGCATAATATATTTTAACTGCTCAATCAGAGCAGTTGATTTTCCCATCAATTTAAACTGTCTGCTTGTTGTTTTAGTCTGTTGTTTTAACATGGGGCATTAGTTTGTATCCTTTCTTCATCATTATTATTCTAAGTTGCACAATCTGCTTCCTGCTACTCTACTAGCTGCCCTAGGAAAATACACCTGCGCTGAAAGAGGAAGAAAATCAAGTATGTAAACAAAAACAAAAAACACTCCAGAAAGCATCCAGCAAGGAACTTCCTGGCCAAGCTAGCACCTCCATCTTATATATTTTATTTATTTATTATTTGATTTATATCCCACCCTTCCTCCAGCTGGAGCCCAGGGCAGCAAACAAAAGCGCTAAAAATACTTTAAAACATCATAAAAACAGACTTTAAATTAATTCTTATGTCTTGGAAGCTCGTTTTCCAGCCAAACATCATGCACCCAAAGAAATTCACAAAGGGGAAATTATTATTTATACAATGAGTGTAATTAACAATGAAGCAAAACAGCAAGAACAGCCAAGAGAAATAGTCTTTTATCAACACAGAAGCACATGAAATAGTCAACAACTCATCCCCCATCTGCAAACACCTTGGAAAATCAGAATTCTCCTGTTAACAGGCAATAGCAGTGCCCATTTTGGTGGAGCATTTATCAGATGTGTACCTGTGCATGACTTTAAAAAGCCCACAGGTGGCTTACAAAGCACAATTTTTGTAAGTCACTCTAGCTGCCCCTTTGGCTAGAGATAAAATGCTGATTTTTTAATTACAGTGACTAACAAAGCAGAAATATTACACTTTTAAAACAAAACATTTCAGCTTCTGCCTTCTTCTGCTGCTCTGATGTCTATCAAAGGCTGACCTGGCCACAGTGGCCATTAAAGGCTGTGGAGGATGGAATATTCAGAAGAGTAGCTAAGTGATGCCAGGTAAGATGCCCAAACGTAAGATGCCCAAGGCCATGAATCCAAAAGGTCTTCTCTGGTCTTCAAAGTTCTTAGATTGGGGGGGGGATCTCTCTTGCAATAACTAAAAGATCAGAGAGGCTGCACTTCTCTGAATTAAAGTGCTTGGCAATGAGTTGCTCCAATTCTCCCATCTAGATTACAGATTTATGGCTCCAAAACCACATGCCAGCCTACGTCAGTTGTTGTTTTACCCATGTACTGATCAGGGCATTCTGGTGGTTGAGATTTGATTATGTTAATTCCATTGCAGGCCACGCAGTTTCTTGGCTCACCGTAGGTGGTGATGATGCAGGGTGAGGGGACCACTTCACTCTTCAGCCATTTCGTGTTCTGCTTTGTTGGTACGTGTGTGTTATGTGCCTTCAAATCAATTTCAACTTATGGCAACCCTATGAATCAGTGACCTCCAAGAGCATCTGTTATAAACCACCCCTTGTAAGTTAAAGTCTGTGGCTTCCTTTATGGAATCAATCCATCTCTTGTTTGGCCTTCCTCTTTTTCTACTCCCTTCTGTTTTTCCCAGCATTATTGTCTTTTCTAGTGAATCATGTCTTCTCATGATGTGTCCAAAGTATGATAACCTCAGTTTCATCATTTTAGCTTCTAGTGAGAGTTCTGGTTTAATTTGTTCTGACACCCAATTATTTGTCTTTTTCGCAGACCATGGTATCTGCAATGCTCTCCAACACCACATTTCAAATGAGGTGATTTTTCTCTTATCCGCTTTTTTCACTGTCCAACTTTCACATCCATACATAGAGATCAGGAATACCATGGTCTGAATGATCCTGACTTTAGTGTTCAGTGATACATCTTTGCATTTGAGGATCTTTTCTAGTTCTCTCATAGCTGCCCTCCCCAGTCCTAGCCTTCTTCTGATTTCTTTATTGTCTCCATTTTGGTGACAATTGGTTGGTATAATGCTTTCCATTTTAAGTGGCTGTTTTGACCAGGAAGTTCAAAAGTTCACCAAGTTCTAAGAAAACGTGGGGGGGGTGATAAAGCAGGGGAAATTACAGGAATCACTAGTCTTCTAGGGTTTCTAGGAATCACTAGTAAATTGGGAGTAAGGGCATTAAGAGAGGCCAGTGTGGGTGCAAGAGAAGACGGAAAGGGGAACATCTGTGGCCCTCCAGACATTGCCCAACTACAGCGCCCATCATCCCCTGCAACTGGCCTTGCTGGCTGCTGGGAGTTGGAGTCCAACAACATCTGGAGGGCCACAGATGCTCCCCGTTCCTGCCTAGATGGGGACGGGTGAATGGCTGGTTGTAAATTATGCTCAGTGCTGCCAGGAGATTTTTCTGGGGAAAACTGAGGGCACCACTTCTGTTTCATTCATTTGTTTAGTCAGTAATGATGTTTACATATGGGATTTTTACAATATTTCTGTATTTGATTATTATTTAGAATGCTTTCCTTTTTCATGTTTGGTGTTGTTTTTCTGCGACTTGTGCCATTTTAAATGTGGATTATTATTGTGTCTATATCTCATTTGCATGTGGTATTTTGCAATGTGCTATTTGATTATTTAAGACAGGCTGCAAGCTGCTTAGAGATCCCTTTGGTAATGTGAATGGTTTAGATAAAAATAAAACGGAAGAGCCAACCTCCAGATGCCTCAGACAGGCAGGCCTGAAAGAGCTAAAAGACTCCACAGCCTCAAGGAAGAAGCCACAAACTCCCCCAAGACGCCCCAGCGCCCTGGAAGACACCCAGTCAAGGCACCAGCCGATCCGCTGAATTCCTCTAGAAGCCAAACCAAAACCTCCCAGCTGCCACTCCTCCCGATAAGCCCACTTACTGCCTGTGCAGCAGGCTGGAATCTGATAAATGCAAGTTGTCTCATTACGGCTAATGAACGTGACAGCCATATTCCAATATCTTGATCGCTTGGCGAGCTGGCGCAGAACTCGGGGAGCGCTAATCGCTTGGCTACATTGAATAACGTCCACTCGGCGCTCATTGCTCCCAGACACACACAGAGGCCCTTCAAATTAAGCTGACGACGCCGTGGCTAATTGAGTTCCACATCTGATTAGGATAAATGTTTACGGCTCGCTTCCAACGGCGCCTGAAGGACATTCATTTACATCTCCAACTTAAAGAAAGCCATCACTGGGTCATCTTGCAGCTGCAGAGGTTCGAGAACCATCAAACGCAAACACTGGCATCAGCCTCCATCCATAGGACAGGACTCGGGGCAACTGGCCCCACTAAGTTTCGCCAACACACACACACACTCCATCCCACTCCATTAAACACCAGGGGGTAGAGCAAAAGTCTCTCAGCTGGAGCCCCCTGAATACACCCCCTCATTATTAAACAAAATTTGTATAGCGCATAACTGTAAAACATAATTTAAAAACTCTGAGCAGTTCTTTTGGACTCTGGCTCCCATCAGCCGCAGTGTCACAAGCCATGCTGGCCGGGATTCAGGGGAGCTGTAGACCCACATCATCTGGAGGGTGCCAGGTTGGTTGAGGGCACCCTGAATTTGAGCCAGTTGCAGCCTCACCTCTGCGCTTTGCCCGCAGCAGCAGCTAGCAGCTTTGCGTGTGGAGGGAGGCTGGGTGCGCCTGCATACGCACATGAACCAAGAAGGTGCTGCCAGAGATACTGTGGGAGCAGCCAGGAAAGCGGACTCAGTTCCAGGTGAGAAGGGCCCTCCCCCCACTGCTAGGCAACCACAACATCCTCCTCTGCCTGCATCCAACTGCCAGTCACAGCAGAAGGGAGCCATTCCCTTCCCTGGATACTTTCCGCCGAGCCTTAAAAACTTGGCTGTTTGGACAGGCCTTTGGGACCGCCGGGGTGGGCTAATTTACATACTGAATGCCTGTTGTTGTGTACTGCATATGTTGTTATTTTGTTATTGCTGAGTATATCATATTTTATTGTATTTACTGTATTTATTGTATTTTATTGGAATTTAATATGTACGTCGCCTAGAGTGGCTTCGGCCAGATAGGCGACCTAAAAATTAAATTTACATTTACATTCTTGGTACCCCTCCCCAAGAGCATCTTTGACAGCCCTGGGGTCCTCCTGAACAGCGGGGCAGGCTGCAAGATGTGGGTCTGCAGAGCAGAAGGAACTGTCGTGACCAACACACACAGAGCCCCCCACTGCTGTTGAGATGCAGCCTTTTATCAGGCGCTCAAGGCTGTTGCTCTCTTTTCAAAAAGCATTTGTTCCTTTGAAGATTTAAAGCACTCCTCCCCCCTTTCCCTGAGGGAGGGGGAGAAGAGGGACATTTGTCTAGTGTTGCAGCCCATGGCACAGAAAAGGCTCAAGTTCAACGTTCACCTTCCATCCTCCTGGAAATTCAGAGCAGCAATCTTGGGGGGGGGGGTTAGGAAGGAGAGGGTTTGCTTCCGAATTCCTCACTGGATGACTCATCCCAAATGGCTCCTCCCCTCCCCCCCCCCCGCCGCCTCTCTCTCTCTCCTTGCATCAGCTAAAAACCGAACATGAAATTTGACAGACCCTGGCAGGGATGCCTCCACCCCACCCCCACCCCCACCCCGAAGGGCAAGTCAGGCCCCACTCGGGAGTGGCTTCTATCAACTGGGAGCCCCAGCCACCATGGTGGCCTTTGGCAAGGGAGCCCAGAGCCCATTTCTGGAAGACCTCCTTCGCTGGCCCAGCCCGACCATTCTCCAAGGGGCCTTTCTCAGACACACGCAGTGTAGAAGGAGGGCTGGCACCTGCCCCCCCATCCCATATTCTAAAGGGGAAGGTGCAAAATGTCCACATTATTTCCTACATTCCTGGAGGATGCTGCTGGCTTTGGTACGTTTTACTTGGAAGTAACTCCCTTGAAATAATGATGCTGTCTTCTTCCTGGCAGAAAAAAGGGTGATACTGCTATCCTGCCGCCACCCCCCCCACCCCCACCCCCACCCCAGTTTTCCATGTCGCCCAGACAGGCACTGCTGGTCTGTTTGTCAGTACTGGGGTGTTATTTATTAATGCACAGCAACCACAGAACAAAAAATATTAAAATACAAAATTAATCAGCGCATTCAACTATAAAATCATCAAACACCTTACAGCTGCAGCTAATTTAAATTCCTATAGAGTGTACTTTAACCCAAGGACACTAGTTTATTTATCAATGTTGACAAAAATGTGGTGTGTGTGTGTTGCTGAGTGTTGTGAAACTGCACATGCCCAGAGTATGTGTTGCTTCTCCTGCCTGCTGCTGTTATATATTTGTATCTTGCTTCCCCCCACCCACCCACCCAGGAGCTCAAGGCTGGATAAACTGTCTTCCCTTCCCCGGTTTTTATCTTCACAACAGCCCTGTGAGGTAAGCTAGGCTGGGCGCTGGCAGTTCAGACCCCAAACCTGTGAAACTGCACATACTTAAAGAGTCTTTTCACCTTGTTGTTTATGAAAGTTGGGAAACGGTTTTTGGTTTTGATAGTTTGCTGTAAATATCAGGACTATGAAACGTTGCAGTTAAAGCAAATGGGGTGCCTGTTTTTCTGGCTTTGTGCATGTTTATTTTTCTTTGCATGATATGTGAATGATGTTTATAAATTTGTACCTTGCTCAAGGCTGCATGTATTACCCTCCTCTCCCCTCTTTTTACCTTTGCAACAGCCCAGTGAGATGGCTGAGGCTAAATTGACACATGCACATAAGCGGCAGTTCTTGCCAACAGATGGTGGGGGCCCAATCCACCTACAGTGTACCAGCCCAGGAAACTCTTCCTACTTCTGATGCCATATAGGGCGTCATGCCAGGGGTGAGGCTGGGCCAAAAGGAGGCAATCCCTTCTGCAAAGACCTGCCTACAGTGCTTGACCAGCACTGACAATCAGCTGATTGTTGGGGCTTGCAAAGAGATGCACAAGGGGCTTTGCAACCCCTGAAGTGCAGCAGATTCCAAACCTTGCAGGGAAAAAGAGTCCCGATGATGTCATTGTTGTGTCAGGTGATTGACATGTAGGCAGCGCCACCTACTTGTCAGACTTGGCCTGCAAAGTTGGGGGGGGGGAGAGATCATACTCCAGCCTGTGGTCTGGATCCAGTTCCCCACACTCAGCCCAAACGCTCACGAGTTTCTCCTGCCCAGGAAACTCCAAACACTGCTGGGGTTTTGCTGCAGCTCAGCTGGGTCCCATCAGCAAAACTCTTTCCCTCCTGTTGCTGCCACTTGCCACGCAGGGCACCCTGCGCTCCTGCGGGGCACCATGTGCCCAGTCTTTCAGAAAGACAGAACTGCTGGATGTTGACACAAGGGGTCTATTCACCACCAAATGAAGAGGCGCGTGCAAGGAAGTCTGCACGCTCAGGCTACCTTCTCACAATTTGTTCTGGACAGACAAAAAACAGGCGGAAAGGGCTACCTGCTTCCAGTGCCGTCTCCACCGTCTGCTCCGCTGGCCAGAGAAAAGCCGGTTCCAAAACCCTCAACATGCACTGTTCCTGCACCCATCGCAACCCCTCGCCCTTCATGTCCTCTGCAGAGCACTCAAAACCAAGCCAGAGCAGACACAGTTGTCAGGACAACGGTAGAACCGTCCCAGGGAATGAGGAGCAAAGAAAGTGTGGGGGGGAGGTATTGTGTTGGCCAGACTCGAGAGGAAGGGGGAAAAGGAATTCAGCCCCAGCAAAGGAATACTGGGGGGGAGGGGTGGTGTAGCTCAGTGGGTAGAGCACCTGCTTGGCATATAGAATCTCCAGCTACGGCTGGAAAGACTCCCTACCTGAATCCCTGGAGCACCACTGCCAGTCAGTGTGGACAATATAGAGCTAGATGGACTGTTGGTCTGACCCTGTAGAAGGCACTTTCCTACGTTCCCAAGTTCCTAATATCTTCCACTTGTGCCCACTCGGACTTAAAACGCAAAGTGCACCTGCAGTGAAGACCAGCGGCTGCAATGTCAGTGGGACAGGGAACCCGCTCCGCACCTTGGACACATCCTTGAAAGTTCAGACTAGAACTCAGAGCAGATTCGCTGCCCCACTGACGTTGGAGACAACGGCCGCCACTGCGCACGGCTCTGCTTCTGGGGGGCGCGGGGGACAGCAAGGCACGTGCGCTCTGTTTGCGGCTTCCCAGGACCTTGCAAGGATCCAGCGCTGCTAGGAAGATTCACAAGCCTCCCTGCTGCTGGCTATGTTCCAGGTGTCAATGAGACTTTCCCAACTGCATTTCTGCCACCTAGTGCCTCAAAATCTTGCCACCAAAACACCACGTCTGTGAGCATTTGAAGCAGCCCTGCCTGCCGCAGCTTTCCAAAGCCTTTCCTCAGACACACATACACACAGAGCCTGCACAAGTAGAAAGGAACAGCCTGATCGTGAACTAGGGATGGTGTAGAATATTCGCAAAATCAGATTTGATATCAAATTCTGGGATATTCCACAAGTTCGTCTCACCAACAAACAGGCTCCCACTCCACGTGTGTTTGCGGCTGTTAGCGACACCATAATTTTTTTTACAAAAAAAAAAAATCTGCAGTGAGAATTACATAATTATTCACAGAATTGTTTTTTGTACTGTGTTTTTGCTATATACATGATTAAAAAACACAGCAGCATAAGGAAAAAATAATGTAATTTTTCAGAACAAGCAACAAAAAAAGGGAGAGCTGTGAATCATGGTAACTAGCGGAACACAATTTATAGCGAATAGGAACTGGCAGCCCATTTGATGAATTGAAAAACGGGACGGAACCAGATAGCCAACCCAATCCCTATCATGAACAGCCACGGCTTTGAAGTGCAGTTAGCCAGCCATTCATGCTTTGTTTCGGGTTCTGCATTTGCTTTTGGAAATGACACAAATGACACTGAAACAACAAGGCCCCAGTTAAATCTTTCTGAAATCCAAGACCAACCTCAAATTTCGGCAAGCCTATCCAGACATGCAGATGGTGATCTGTTTTAATTTTGTTTTGTTAGTAGCTGTTTTAATTGTTTTAAATATGTTTTCAATTACTTGTTTTTAACTTTTATTGATAATTTTAAGGTTTTTTGTAAACTGCTTAGCAGTCTTTACATTCAAACGGTATAAACAAATAAATAAATAAATAAAAGCATAGCACCATGATGTCAGGATCCGTCCAGAGCCTTTTACCGGTTGCCAAATTCAGCATGTTTCCCTTTCACTCACAAGAGCCTAATTTCTAAAAAGGAGGAGGACTGGATGCCTTCCCTCCGAATTCCAGACAGATGAGAGGAAATGCACTCTGCACATGATACAGGGCACCTTTTTTGATAACGAGCTGGCCCTCCAACCTGGTTTCAGCCTCACTGAGGAGCCCCACTGCCCCTCAGCAAACTGTGGCCTCCCAATATATTACAGAATATGGAATATCCTATATGATGAAAATGAACTAGCGATGGAGATGTTTAATTCTGCTTAAACTTGGGAAGCTAAAAATATCCCCGGCAGGGGCTCACAGCGCATGCCGATGAGAGCGAAGCACTGAGGAGAATGCCAATGAGCTCCGACTGACGCAAGCAAGCCGACTGTGCTCTGAAGCACACCAAGGTTCAGAGTGACATCGAGGGCTAATTTGGGCGCTGCAGCTGCAACTTCACTCTCATCTCGGAGAGCGATAAAGAGAGGGTGCTGAGCACTCCCTTTGCCCCGGCCGATGAGCGAAGGGTTGCGGAATCCCTCTGCCCAGGGCCCAGCTGGGACCCCCCCCCAGGCACTGCAGCAGAGGCAGCGATAGCATGATGCCCACAAACCCACACGCTGCGCTCAGACAATCACAACACACACGCTGCTTCCCCTGGAGTCAGACCACTGGGGCCCACCTAGCTCAGTGCTCTGCATTTTTATTTATTTATTTTATTATGTATTTATTACATTTGTATACTGCCCCATAGCTCTGGGTGGTTTACAACAATTAAAACATTAAAAACAATCATACATACATACAATCAATCTTTATTTACAGTCAACTGACCACAAATATAAACCATAATGCTGGGAGTTATAAAATAAAACTACATAGTAGCACAGGGTACAGCAAGCAACAAACTGGATTATATAAACATTAAAAACAAATTTAAAAACATGGACTGGCAGCAGCTGCCCTGGGTTGCAGGCAAGCAGCCTTTCCCAGCTCTAACCTGGAGATGCCGCCATTGGGGACTGAACCTGCTGGGGTGTCCAGCACGCAAAGGAGGGGCTCTACCAGACAGAGCTACAGCCTGCCTTCCCCAACCCCCAGTTCCTTGCACAGACAGCAGGCGGATTGGCAGAGGAACTGCCCCCTCCCCTGAGGACCTTTGTCTCCCCAAGGACTCCCACATGCATAGGGGCTCTTCCTCCCTGTGGAGAGC
Organism: Rhineura floridana; assembly: GCF_030035675.1. NCBI lineage: Eukaryota > Metazoa > Chordata > Lepidosauria > Squamata > Rhineuridae > Rhineura > Rhineura floridana. The sequence goes on along the minus strand of NC_084500.1, from coordinate 277,958 downwards.
AGCACCAGGGCGGCACCCGGCCCTTGCCCCCTGGAGGAACGAAAAGAGGCATCCAGAGCCAGAGTCGGTTTCGGAAGCTCTGCCTGGGAGCAAGAAGCGTTTTGAACCTTCCAAGGGAAGGGTGATTTGGAGGTTGGGAGCGGGTGTGGGAAGGGTTAAGCGCCCCCTCCCAAAGCAGCTTTGCTTTGATAATAACAAGTACAACAATAAGTAAAAAGGGGGCATTGAGGCACTGACAAACAGAAGAGCACATAACGTGCCGCTTGCACGGGGCAACCCCGAAGAAGAGATGGGGTGCTAAGGGGGCCATGCCCCAGAGAGGCTGCAGACGCACAGGGGTGAGGGACGAACAAATGGCTGTGGCAGGCCTAATATAATTTTAACCATTGCCGGCACAGAGGTGGCGCTGAATATCTGGGCCCAACACCAGGGCGCCAAGCCCCAGAGCCCCTCAAACGATTTCCAGAGACAACAGCAGACGATGGAGCTGTGGGATGGTGGGAAACAGACACAGCATCAGCCCTGGCCGCTGCAACACCCACTTGCTTTATTGATTTTTAACACTTTATTTCTTGCAACCAAGAACTGGCCAAGGCCTCAGGCATAACCACCAGGAGGATGCCTGTAGCAATTGGAGTTACGGCTGGCACTTCACTGCCCAACAAAGTGGGCTTTTCCAAGGGAAGAGAGAGGAAAGAGAGGAGGAGGAGGAGGAGGAAGAGGGCGGCAGAGGCTGGCACGCTGGAAGGACCAGGATCCACCAGACCTCAAGTAGGAGTGGTCCAAAAGGGCTAATTCCCTGGACAAAGAGGAGCCGCATGCAGAGAAATGTATCCTGGCCCAGCGTGGCACCTGAGCATCTGGGGGAAACAAAGGCCCCCTCCACTAGCAACACCCTTGGCCCCCTTTCATGAGTCACCCGACGGCACCCTGGACGGGACTTGCGGGAAGTGTTGGGATTGCTTCGGCTGGGTCTGCATGGGTTCAGACAGACAGAGAACGGGCCCCTCCAGGAGTCCTGGCTTGACCCCTGCCCTTCGACCTCTGTGCTGACCTGTACTCCAAAGGTCAGCTGATCATCTTTCTGCTTTCTTTTGTCTTCCCAGGAAAGGGGAGACCCCTCTCTACGGTCTCTCTGCCCCCTTCCCCGCCCCACAGCAGGAAGGGAAAGAACAGGTTTGGTCTCTGTGCCTCCAACTTAAGATAATTAGCTAGAACTAGGACCTTTTCTGTCCAGCATGTGGTTCCTGAATAAACAGCTTTCTTATTTTTAAGCCTAAAGTCTGTGTGACCAGATGAGAAAAGGTGTGTTGCTTCACTGAGTCTTCTCACACACACTCAGACATCCATTAGCAAGCTCTGCTACCGTGACTGACCTCAACTGGGTTTGGGGGGGGTGATGAGTGCACCACCGTCCAGAGGGGGATTCTGCCTCTGGGCAGGGGACTGAACCAGCCTGAATGGCAAATGAAAGCAAGGGATGCACTTGAGGAGAGATGCTATGTTGGGATGCCCATGGAAATTAACCATTTTAGCCACTTGGCAGAGGGGCCTGTTGCACCCCATTGCCCTTGGCCAAGAGGGCCGTTTGCATGGGACCCACAAAGTGATGGTCCAAAGCAGAGCAGTCCTTCTGGGAGGGCGTTCTGAGATGGGGAGGGTCAAAGGTCTCTCATGCAAAGCAGCACAAGAGGCAGGCCAAGCCCATTCTGCCACTACAGACGGCACCCACGACCTTTCCTTTGCCTTTGCAGCTGTCACAGGAGACACAAATGGGACCATTCAAACTCCTTAGGGACACAGAAGGTCACTGCACAGGCTCTGAAAAGTTCAAGTCTTGTTTTTCCGTATCCACAGACAAGGAGCATCATTAAGAACTCGCTCCGTTAAGGCCCGCGATGCCAGCCAGCCAGGCGAGAGCCAAGTGCCGCTGGCATCCAGCCAAGCAGGCAGGCTTTCAAACACCCAGAAATAATGTTTATTTTTCCAGAGCTATTTTCTCTCCTGTGCAGGAAGACGCCTGCGCAGTGTACACTGTTCAAATATTGCCGCTTGTGCCGGAGCCAAGATGCCCAACAGTCAACGTTGAGAGGAGGAACGCAGCACAACTGTGGCGGTCAGGCAGAGGAGCAACATGCAAAGAGAGTAAATGCAGTGCAGGAAAGGGGTGTGAATTCCACAGAGAGACAAGCCCCTCCACTGCAGCTGAGGAAGGCAGAAACCACCCCAGGAGAGACAGAGCGCGAGAGAGCGCATTACGTTTAGCTGAAAAAAATCCAGCTAGGTGTGGAGATCAGGTCAAAGGATCCTCATTTTTTTACAGAGCCAGCCCCCACCTTGCTGGCAGATCAGGGGCTGCTGTTCTCTCCTCTGGCAGCCCAGTTCTGCCCTGTTTACAGAAGCTCAGCATTCTCTGGGCAGCTGCTTTCCACATCGCCCCAAAAGACAGGGCAGGAAAAAGTGCATAGCCATTATGCCACCTCCCAAACCAGCAGCAATTCTCAGGCCATCGGCTCATCCTGGCAGGATTTCTGCTTTTCTGCCTTTTTAGTTTTAGTTTTTAGTGTGGTATAGAGAGCCAGTGTGGTGTAATGGTTCAGGTGTTGGACTATGACCTGGGAGACCAGGGTTCGAATCCCCACACAGCCATGAACCTCACTGGGTGACCCTGGGCCAGTCACTGCCTCTCTGCCTCATGAAAACCCTATTCATAGGGCCGCCATAATTCGGAATCGACTGGAAGGCCATCCATTTTTCAGTTCTAGCAAGGATGAGGAACCAGCTGCAGCCCTCCAGGTGCCACTGTGTTACAACATCCCTCCCTTCATCACCACCCCGCCCCAACACTGGCCAGGCTGGCCACTGCGGCTGATGGGCGCTGGAGCCCAGCAACACCTGGAGAGCCACAGGAGTCCCCCAACCAACCCCAGCTCAGAGTGACAGACAAGTCCCTGCTCTGTCACCCCTCCCCTCCCTGGGCCTTCTCGGTCCACAGGACTCCCAGCAGCATCTGGTGTGCTTCCAGCCGGGGCCGCAAGGGGGCCAAGGGTCCCTCATGTTGCATGCAGCCGCCGGGCCTGGTCGTGCGCTTCACTGCAGCAGTGGAGACTAAACAAACCAGCCGGCCTCCCATTAAGCTGTCTTAAAAGTCTTTAAATTAAATCGACCGCAGCAGCAGCAGCAGGAGGAGAGGAGCAGGCCAGATGGTTTGGCCGAGGGCCCAGCAAAGGCTGCAGACGGACAGTGAGTTCAAGTGGGATATATGGGGGGGGAGCATTGCCCGTGATGCTTGTGCACAGACACTCCCCCCACTTCCAGCTTTTTCCAGTCTCCAACCAGGTTTTCCACCTTTTTTTGACAGTGCCGTTCAAAGCCTGCATACCCTCCTTAACCCAAAGCAGCAGCTGGCCAAAAGGGAGAGGCTGTATCCACAGAGACTCATCAAAATGAATGAACCTCAGTTGCTCATGCACATTGACTTCAATGGAACTACTCTGAACAGGACTTGCACTGAACGATGCTTCAGAGAAGCGGGTCCACTTCCTCGAGTGGGTTGGCGTGTTCCTGTTGAACTTTTCCTTCCCCTCCCCCCACCCTGCAATCCCCAATCACCAGCACCCTCGCTTAATCGGGACTGGGGGCCAGGCATCCCCCTCTTGGCAGCTCTCAGGGAAAGGCTGAGGAGCCCTGCCTACCCCCCACCCCCACTCCCACCAGCAGCCCTCTGAAAGTCTCCCGTTGGCAAATATTGTCATGGAAACCAGCCCCTCCCCCCTTCCGCATTTTTTGCAGAGCATCCTGCGGAGCGGACCCTCCTCAGCCCACTTCCACGCTGGTGCAGAGCAAAAGTAGCGCAGCTCCTCTGTACCGCCAGTGGGGAGGGATGCTCAGAATCCACTGCCCAGCTGCAGCCAGAGAGCACTGCCGCTCCCACGCAGGGGCCCTTCAACCCCCACCTTTGCTATGGGGGAGCTTTTCCTCCACCCCTCCCATGTGGTAGATTCCCCCCCATTATTCCTGGTAGACCAGGGAAGGGGGCCCTGTGGCCCTCCAGATGTGGCTGGACCCCAACTGCCATCAGCCCCACCCAGCATGGCCGACAGGTGAAGACAATGGTGGGGGGGCCAGCAACATTAGGCTCCCCTTCCCTAATGGGTGGGTGGATGGGGGCACCCCCTCCCTCCCTCCTGCCTGACGGCATCTTGCCTTCTGGAAGAGGCGTCTGCCAGAAAGAGGCGGGCGGCAGTCTCAGCCCTCAGCACTGAGGAATGAATGCCCCAGGAGGACACCTCTACATTTAGGGGGGGGGAGACAAGCAGACCTGGGGGTGGGCACCCTTTGTCCCCTTTGCCAGGTGGACGTGTGCCCCCTTGCTTAGGGTAAGAAGCTCTGGACATCCCACTGGGCTTCTCTTGCGGCAGCCTGTGTGAAAAATAGATGTTCCCTGCCTTTCTATGTGATTAATAGCCACGGCTAAATGTGCCATTTCCCTCTTAATCCAGCCAATCTGTTGGAGACGGATTCATTTGAACATGCTTCCACAGGTCCCGTTCGCTGCACACAAGTCTGGGGTGCAAGGCCATTCGGTACAGCAAAGCCTCTTGAGCAGAACCCCCCCCCCAAATGCCCCAGAAGGCACAGCCTGGTCCCTCTTTCAAGGGCTAGACTGGTGCATCCGGCACTGGGCCTAATCTACATATCATCTGCATACCATTGACTCTCATCTGCATGTTGTCTTCATGAACCCCACCAAGCCACAAAACACGGTGGGCTTCACTAGCAGCCCTCTTTGGTCAGAAAGGGAAGAATTGCCATCAAATGCATGACCACATGGAAGTAAAGGAGAGAGACCCAGAGCCCAGCGGGGATCATGCAGAGGGTCCTTTCAGTACGCGCCACTTAGCAGGGGACATTTTTACACTCTCCAAAACTGGGTCCCAGCTGAGAACAGGCAAAGATTTAGCCAAGGGGAAGCGTGAGAAGGAGGAGCTCCCAGCCCCAACCAACCAGGACTAAAAAGGGGTTTATTTATTTGAACAGATTTACAATTCACTTTTCAAGAAAATACTTCACACAAAGCCTTTTACAAAATGTCCATAAAAGCACAGCTAATGCCTTAGTTTCCCTGCAGGAGGGGACTTGAAACTAAAATGGGGGAGGGGAATCTCCGAGGGCAACCTACCAAAGAGCAGGGAGACTAATATTTGGGAGTGACAGCTGGAGAGAGAAAGGAAAGGGGCAGTTGGGGGGCCAGCCCCCTCCAAAAGAAAAGCTTCACATGTAATGCCAAAAAGCCATTTGAAACATGAACTTCATCAAGCCTCACAAACACAACCGCTGGCCCCAGCAGAGACCCAGCCCAACCTTCTTCAACGTGGTGCCCTCCAGGTACCTCGGACCACCAGCCAGCATCTCCGGGCTCCTTTCAACCTCCAGGGTCGTCATTTGGCCATCCTGGCCGGGGCTGTTGGGAGCTGTAGTCCAAAGCATCTGGAGGGCTCTAGATTGGAGAAGGCTGGTGTAGAGACATCCTAAAAGCAAAACCGCCTGCCTACAACATTATTTCAGTAGCTCAGTTCACAGCAGCCACCCAGAAGGAAGAGAGATGCCTCCCCCCCTGCAACTCCGACCACTGGTTTGGTCAGGTGATGCGGACTCGAACTGAGTGCTTCTCTGGGACTGGGTGTTCCTTCTGTATTGTTCTCCAGCAAGCTCTGAGAAGCCATCCTACTTGGAGGATTGAAAGACAGGACCTTCTGAGATGCCCCATATTACGTTTTTAACCTTTAAAAAAATATATATGTTTTTAACCTTTTTTTTAAAAAAAGATGTTTTGAAAGCTTTTAAAAAAATGTTTTTAAGATGTTTTGTTTTAATATATTTTAAAATCTGTTTTTATGATGTTTTAAAATGCTTTTAGTGCTTTTGTTTGCTGCCCTGGGCTCCTACTGGGAGGAAGGGCAGGGTATAAATAAATAAATAAATAACATGATCTCCCGGGGGAGAGGGTGCTGCAGAGAGCCAACGACTGAGCCCTGGCCTTCAAGTGCAGCTCAAATCCTGAAGGTGGGCTTGCTGTTGCAACTCTCCCCCTAAGCAAACTGGGGGCTCACAGAGCCTGCAAACCGGGGGATCCGCGAGCAATGCCCAGAGAGGACTGGCTGCTTCTGCAACTTGGGCCTGCTGCCAGCCTGGACAGCCTCTCTCACACGCAGGCAACTGCTGGCAGTTCCCTCCTTGCAAGAGAAGCCAGGGCACACCCATAACCGGAGATAGGGCGGGAAGACTGCAGAAAGGACGGGCCTGGGAGACCCTTCGCTCTGCTGGGGCAGGCCATGCCAGCCCAGTGCCTGAAGCTGTTTGCAGCAGTTGCCAATCTCCATTTTACTGATGGAAAAAAGGCAAAGGGGAGGACTTTGCAGAGGCTCACCTCTGCCCCAGGAGAAGGGATGGGGAGCCGGCAGCGCTCCGGGCTCCAGCGCGCTACAACTCCCAGCCACACCCCTGCCCCCACTGGCTGTGTCTGCTGGAGTCCAACCACCGGAGGGTCACGAGTCACATCCCTGTGGGGCAGAGCTGGCGGATCCTGCTCTAGCTGCAGCTACCCAGGCCAATGAATAATCACCCCCAGCTCACAATGGGCCGGGAAATGCCATTTAGACCCATTCCAATAGGGCTTCAGGACTGGACATGGCACTGAAACAGCCTTGGTTGCTCTGGTGGATGATATGAGGAGGGCGTTGGATAGGGGAGAATACACCTTCCTCGTCCTTCTAGATCTCTCAGCGGCTTTCAATACCGTTGACCACGGTATCCTTTTAGATCGCCTGGAGGGGTTGGGAATAGGGGGCACTGTTCTACGGTGGCTCCGTTCCTATCTCTCAGACAGATGCCAACGGGTGGCATTGGGGGATGAGGTTTCAGACCCTTGGCCTCTCAATTGTGGAGTGCCACAGGGCTCTATCCTCTCCCCCATGCTATTCAACATCTATGTGAAACCGCTGGGAGCCATCATCAGGAGTTTTGGGCTGCAGTGTCACCAATATGCAGATGACACTCAGCTCTATCTCTCATTTAAGTCCTCACCAGAGTTGGCTGTGGATACCATTTCCAAGTGCCTGGAGTCCGTAAGTGGATGGATGGGCGAGAACAGGCTGAAGCTAAACCCTGATAAGACCGAGGTGTTGCTCGTGGGTGACAGGACAAGGTTGGGGGATATAGACTTGGTGCTTAATGGGGTAAGATTACCCCTGAAGGACCAGGTCCGCAGCCTAGGGGTCATTCTTGACTCCCAGCTGTCCATGGAGGCTCAGGTTTCAGCAGTGAGCCGGGCAGCTTGGTATCAATTACATCTGATACAGAGGCTGCGACCCTACCTTCCTGTGCATCTGCTCCCACGAGTGATACATGCCCTGGTTTCCTCTCGCTTAGACTACTGTAATGCGCTCTATGTGGGGTTACCCTTGAAAACGGTCCGGAAATTACAGCTGGTACAAAATGCGGCGGCACGCTTGATAGCCGCCGGCGGGATCATATTACCCCGGTGTTAGTAGATCTACACTGGTTACCAGTTGTCTACCGGACCCAATTCAAGGTGTTGGTGCTGACCTTTAAAACCCTATACGGTTTCGGCCCAGTTTATCTGAAGGAACACCTCCAGCATCACCAATTATGCCGCCTGACAAGATCAGCCACACAGGACCTCCTCTCAGTCCCACCAGCCAAAACAGCTAGGCTGGTGCGGACCAGAGAGAGGGCCTTCTCGGTTGTGGCCCCCACCCTCTGGAATTCTCTCCCTTTTGATCTCCGACATGCCTCCTCCCTGACCGGTTTTCGCCGAGCCGTAAAGACCTGGCTATTCAGGCAGGCCTATGGGATTCTTGGGAGGGATTAGTTTTATGATGTATAATTTGATGTTTTAGAATAAATGATGATTTTGTTTTTGATGGTACAGTGTATTTTAATGTATTGCTGTAAGTCGCCTAGAGTGTCCGTTAAGTCGGACAGATAGGCGACTAACAAATAAAATTTTATTATTATTATTATTATTATTGCTTTGCCAAGGCCGGCCATCGGCTCCTGCCTCAAGCTGGTCCTGGTCTCTCTCTGTGTCTGCCTTTCCCACCAGAAAGCCGTTTTCTGCAGAGTCAGAGCTCTGATCCCTCTAGCTAAGGATTGTCGACACTGACCGGCAGCAGCAGCTCTTCAGGGTTTCACCTTGGGAATGTTCCCAACCTCACCTGGAGATGCCGCCAGAGACTGGCCTTGGCACCTTCTGTGATGCATAGCCCACTCCTCCTGAAGGAGCCCAGGGCAGTGGGCGACAAAACACTCAAAACAGGTGCTCTACCACTGAGCTACAGCCTGCCACGGAGGCCCATGCTAGCACTAGTGCTCATCCAGCCCAGCTGGCTCACCCACGTGTCCCTGGCTCGAGGAGCTGGAGACCCGCACGGGCCAAAGAAGAGGGAGGGGTGGAAGCAGGAGATGGTCCTGGGAAGCCCCCTCCTCTCTCTGCCCTTTGCAGACTGCTCCAGAGCCCAGAAGCATCTGAACAGCTGTCTCACAAGATCCCTTCGGGGTACATGTTTATTTCAAAGATAGATACAACTCTCAATCAAATGATCTTCAGAGTAGCTTTCAAACACATGAATTCAAGACACAAAAGCTACTCACCCTGATTATCTCAGTGGTTGCTGGTGGAGAGGCCAGGGCCCCCTTCCTGCCCACACTTCCGCAGCTGGGGCAAGTTCCTCCTTTCAGGCAGAGAGCAGGGGAACTGAGCTCCCCAGCTCCTCCTTCACGGGCCAAGAATGGGCATGGTGTCATCCTGCAAAGTTGCCCAGGGACCTCAGAGGACATATTTTAGCTCACCTTTAAGAATAAGGTCTCTCAAATTAAAGTTCTCTCCATTGCTGCCTAAGCAGCCAGCTGTGTGGCTCTCTGTGACATCAGAGCAGCAGAGCCAACCCCAGGCAGGTGGCATCTGCAGGACCTAAACACTTTACAGTGCTATGCAGTTCAAACAGGGGCTGCAGAAGTGTGGCAGAACAGCTCCAGAGACTGGAAACGCCACCACTGATGGGACCGCTCGCGAGCGAAGGAAGGAAGGAAGATCCCCACAATGTCCCAGTTTGCATGTACTACTGAGCCAAATTATGGCCCCAGGAGAGTGAGCATGCACAGCAAAAATCCTGGCTGCTTGCTTCTCCACATGCTCTGCCTGGAGCTAAGCCATGGTTTGGCTTAGTGTTATGTTTGAACCTGGGCTTACGGTTTGTCTCACTGCAGGCAAACCACAAGCTGTAACCAAGAGTTGTGCTCCGGTTACCACTCATGGTTTGTTTTGGGGGAGGCAGGCACAGGTTAGCACATAACAATAAGCCAAACTATGGCTTTGCTTTGGGTCGTGTAGGGCAGGAGGGCTGGGGAAGGAGCAAGACAGCCACAACCTTCACTCTGGGAGATGACACGCTTGCTTGCTCACGCTTGGCCATGGCTGCCTTAGCATGATGCGTGACCTGGGCTATTGGGAAGGTCATGGTGCACGTGTGCCAGAAAGGCAGCAGTGGTTCCTGAGGCCCTGCAAATCAAGCCCAGAGGGGTTTCCTCTGTTGTAGTCAGACCAGGGATCCGGGAAATGTTGCTTCAGGTTGTGCAGGAATGTGCAGAAGGCTTGAGGAGTGGTCCCCCAGCGCTACAATTCCCAGGCTCCCTGGAAGAAGGCCAGCCAGTGTGCCCAGCTGAGGTATGGTGTGGCCACACCCTTCGCCCAGGGAACCCTGCCCATCTGCCACCCCACTGGCATGGAGAATCATTCATAACTGACTGCCCAGGAGAGGCGACCAGAGGAAAGCGGAAAAGGGCAACAGTCAAAGACTCCAAAAACAAAAACCCAGCCAAGGATCTCACCTCTGCAGTCATCCCCAGCACATGGGCAGAGGGGCGTCTACATCCTGGACATCTTCTGAACAAGATGCCCGTGTTCTGATGCGGGGAAGAGGGCAGGAAGAGGACCCCCCAGGCTAAAACAAGCTCCAGAATCCCTCTCAAGAGTGACTTGCTCCTTCACTTGCAGTTATGGACACATTAATCACCCTCCGTCCAAATGGTGCATCAAACTCCATTGCTGGCAAAACTGCCCCCCCAATCCTATTAGTGGTCAATTAGTGAAGGAGGAAGAGCTCATTTCCATCCAAGTTCACAGAAAGCAGATTGAGCCCCCCCCGCCCCCGCCTTCCTCCTCCCTGTTGCCCTCCCCAAAGCAGCAGCCCGGCAGCTCCCCCTGCCCAGACAGGTTCAGCCTCCCAGTTCCTCGCAGAAAAAGTTAGGAGCGCAAGTTGTTTTTCCTGTTCTGCAAAGTTGAAGCAGAACCTTTGCAGGAAAACGCCATGTTACGTAAAGAGACTCTCCTGCACCGCCTTTTGTCAAGCCCACAATGAGGAGCCAAGCACTCCGCCCGAAATCCCACCAAGCAACATCAAAATACGGCAGCAGGCAAGGGACTTGGAACTGGTTCCCTTCCCTTACCCACCCAAGAAGCGGCTTCGCCTCCTTCAAAACAAAACCAAGGCAGGTCTGTGTCCTGGCACTGAGGAGGGGGAAATGGCCTTCAAAGGCATTCCTTATTTGAAAAAAGCAAATGGTTCACAAAGGAAGAGGAAGGTTGGCTGGTGTTCCCCCCCTCCATTTTACAAGTCAGATGAGCTTCTACTCAGCTTTTGACCTCTGACATAAACAAATGATTAAAACAAATGGAATCCTAGTGTTGGAAAGGACCTCAAAGGTCACATAGTCCAACCCTCCACCAATGCAGGGAACCCACTGGTACAGCATCCCAACAAAAGGGGATTTGTGAGCCCTTTTGGTCCCAAATATTTTGAGCCTGGAAGGATATATACCCACCTTCTCTTATGCAATAGTGTGAGGACCTCACCACCCTTTCTTACTCTTTTTTCCTCTTTGTTAAGTTTGCTAATTACAAAATTAATTTAAAAACTCCAACCCTGTAGGATCCCTGAGAGGGGGGGCACCCAGCCTCTGCTTAAAAACCTCTAACTAAGGAGAGCCCCCACCGTGCCAAGCGCCTTCTGCTCCAATGCCAAACAACTCTTGCCATTAATATAATAATAATAATATTTAATTTGTTTGTCGCCTATCTGGCAATTAGCCACTCTAGGCGACGTACATTAAAATGAGATAAAATACAACAATACAACAATATCAAATACAACAATACAACAATATCAAATACAACAATACAACGATATCAAATGCAGTCATATTAATAACAGTAGATAAAGATACTGGACAGTCATCAATACATATAAAAGCACTTATATTAGCAGCATATGATAGATGGTAAAATCATAAAGATTTACCCTTCCCAAGGACCTCAAAGGCCTGTTGGAAAAGCCACGTCTTCAGGGCCTTGCGGAATACCTCTAGGGAAGGAGCATGTCGAAGGTCACACGGGAGGGAGTTCCAAAGAGTGGGGGCCACCACAGAAAAGGCTCTCTCCCTAGTACCCACCAACCTAGCTGTTTTGGTTGGCGGGGTTGCGAGAAGGCCTTGAGTGGCTGATCTAGTTGGGCGGCATAATTGGTGGCGGTGGAGGCGCTCTTTCAGGTAAGCTGGGCCGAAACCGTATAGGGTTTTAAAGGTTATTACCAACACCTTGAATCGGGCCTGGAAAACAACCGGCAGCCAGTGTAGATCAAATAATACTGGCGTAATGTGGTCTCAGCGGCGGCTGTTGGTAAGTAAGCGCGCCGCTGCATTCTGTACAAGTTGTAATTTCCGGGTCGTTTTCAAGGGTAACCCCACGTAGAGCGCATTACAGTAGTCCAATCGAGAGGTGACCAGGGCATGCACCACGAGTGGGAGCTGTTGAACAGGGAGGTAGGGTTGCAGCCTACGTATAAGGTGTAATTGATACCAAGCTGCCCGGCTCACAGCCGAAATCTGAGCCTCCATGGACAGCCTGGAATCAAGAACAACCCCGAGGCTGCGGACCTGGTCCTGTAGGGGCATCTTCACTCCATCAAACACCAGGTCAACATCTCCTAACCCTCCCTTGTCTCCCACAAGTAGTACCTCGGTCTTATCAGGGTTCAGCTTCAGCCTGTTCCTGCCCATCCATCCACTCACGGATTCCAGGCACTTGGACATGGTCTCCACAGCCCTCTCCGGTGAAGATTTAAATGAGAGATAGAGCTGAGTGTCATCCGCATATTGGTGACACTGCAGCCCAAATCTCCTGATGATCTCTCCCAGCGGCTTTACATAGATGTTAAATAGCATGGGTGAGAGGATAGAGCCCTGTGGCACACCGCAATTGAGAGGCCAAGGGTCTGAAACCTCATCACCCAATGCTACCTGTTGGCGCCTATCAGAGAGAAAGGAGTGGAACCACTGTAAGACTGTGCCTCCCAATCCCATACTTTCCAGGCGATCTAACAGGATACCGTGGTCTACGGTATCAAAAGCCGCTGAGAGATCCAGGAGGACAAGGAAGGTGAATTCTCCCCTATCCGATGCCCTCCTCATATCATCGACCAGAGCGACCAAGGCTGTTTCAGTTCCATGTCCAGTCCTGAAACCCGATTGGTATGGATCTAGATAATCCGTTTCATCCAAGTGTGTCTGCATTAGGAAGTTATTCCTGACATAATCAAAATCTTTTTCTCTTGTCATTCGAACCACTTTCTTCCAAGGCCTCTGCTCCAGCCACAATGCAGACACGATGGGCTGGTCATCATTCATTGCTAGCAATGGTACCGGTGCAACGGGACTGATGTGTTTGCACACTCATTCCACACCACTTGGCATAACTGCAATGAAAGCAATTGCTGGAGGAGGAAGAGAGCATCTGAAACAGTCCTGAGACAAAGAGGCCTCCTTGCTACAGGAGGCGCTTCGTTCAAGGAATGATGTACAGACATCCCATAACATGACTGAGGGGAACCTGCTCTGCCAGCAGCCATCATGCTGCCTGCCGCAGGAGTGCCTACTTGCCTTCACAGCACTCAGATGTTCCCAAGATGCCAGAGTGTCCACTCTGCTGTCACCAACAGGACACCGAACCCAGCAGGAGTGCCTCAGTGCTCAGGGAAGTGGGGAGCATGTAACCACCTTTAGGCTTTGCCTCGGGTGGAGGAAAGCAAAGAGTCTTGGAGACTCGCCAGGCCTGCTCACCTTTTCCCCATTGGGGCCCTTCCTCAGCTCAAATGGACAGACAGCAGAACCAGTGGGGCATTTCCAGGGCTTTGGGGGAGGGATGGGAACATGGCAGAACCAGAGCAATTATGGCAAGTTGAGGCCCAAGTGGCAAGGACTCCCCGGCCACAGCAGACAGACCACACAGGGCCGGCTGGCCTGGATACATGCCTCTTCCTCACCGCCACAAGCATCCTTCGGACAGCGCCGCAGCACCTGCCTGGCCATCCCTCTCCATGCAAGAAGTCCCCTTGCAACCCGCAGAGCCACCATGAGGCCAGCACAGCACACACAGCAGGAAAGGGGGCAGGTCCCCACCCTCAGCGTAAGCTCAGGCCACTCTGATGAGCAGGTGGACAGGCGCAGCATCAGCCCCTCAGGGGCACTGGGCAAACCACGTCCACCAGACACCTTTATCAGGGATATTCCTAAACTGCTAAGCATCACGAGAACACCATAGCGGAGCGGTATGCAACAATAAAAATGAAACCATGAAAAAGGGATAAAAAAGGAATCAAGAGACAGCACGCACTGCATTGCCTGAGAATAAACTCACCCTTCTAGGAGCGCAGGGAAAAATCCAAGAAAATGTCTCCCATACAGGAGCCTGCCTAACTTCAAGGGGCTGCGAGTTCCACAGGGCAGGCGCTGCGGTTCCTGGGTACAGGCCGAAGTCTTCCTCCGTTCCCAATTCTCCTCCTGCCCTCAAACGGGGGAGTAGCAAAGGCCACAGCAAAAAGAGCCTTCGCTGTTGTTGGGGGGCGCGCGGGGAAAACCCCCACAGGCTGCTGCAAGCGTGGGAGGAGAGGAGAGGGGGGCGGGGAACGGGGGCCGAAGTTTGGCCGGGGCTGCCAGAGTGGTCCTGGCCAAGTCGGCTGGCGAAGCGAGACAAGCCGGCCACTCTCCGCAGTTCCCCTGCCACGACCCGCCGCTCCAGGCCGAGGCTGGCCCCGTCGTCGGGTCGCATCCCGGCAGGGAGGGAGGGAGCGCGGCCCCCTCCAAGAGGCAGGACCGGGGCGGCCTCCGCGTCTGACGCCTGCCGAGGGGAGCCGAGCCCCCCTGGGAAAGCGGCGCTACGCTGGGGCAGGGAGAGCGCCCCACCGCGGAAGACTCCGCCAGCTGCTCGGCACAGGACGGAGCCCGGGAGGCGACGCCGGGTGGGCAGAGCCGGGTGGGGGGAGCAGCAGCTGCTGCCACGCCTGGTCATAGCTAAAGGAGGAGAGAGAGAGAGTCGTGGGGAGAACAGCCCTCTGCACATGTTCAGAGCGCCTCTCCCTCGGCGACTCCCTCGGCAGTCCCAGTAGACGCCCCTTTTGTAGGCGAGTCCGGTGCAGAGGTGTCCTCCCGGGCGCCTCCCCGGGCCCGCAGCGCTCTGCACGTGTTCAGGAGCCACCTCCCTTCCCGCCCCATAACCGCCCCCCTCCCTTTGGACTAGGCTACTGTCGCCCCGCGGCTCGGCGGGGCTGGCTGGGCACGTGGCGCCCGGGCTGGGAAGGCGAGGGCGGGCGCTGCCGCGGCTCACCTGGACGCTGGGGGAGCGGCGGCTCGGCGGCCATGGCCTCCGTCTCTTCCTCCGTCCGTCCGTCCGTCCGTCGGTCGTCTGGGCTCCTTCGCACCGAAGCTGCGTCTCGTTGCTCGCCTGGGCAGAAGCGCCGCCGCCGCCGCCGCCGCCTCCTTTAAAGGCGCCGCGGCCAATTCGCAGAGCGGGGGGAGGCAAGGGCCCCCGATCCTCTCTCTCCCCTCCCCCTGTGCCTTGTGCTACCGCCGCACAAGCGGCCAGGGAGGCTGCCTGCCTCGGCTCTGCGGGAGAACGCGCCACGGGGCGAGGGGCGCTCCAGACGCTTCTTGGAACCACCCTGGCAGGAATCTTCGCGCTACAGCAGAAAAGCAGAAGGGCCCCGAGCATGTGCAGAGGACGCGCCCCCCATTTCTGGGCCTGGGGCGGAGCGCTTGCTGGGCCAGGGAGAGCAGGAGAGCCCCTCCCCTTGGGGGAAAGAAATGCTAGCCCCTCCGCGGCCTGTGGGCAGGGCCAGCAGCCCCGCTGCTGCGAAGTGGAGCCCAACATCCCCCGGGGTGCACCCGGTGGAGGGAGGGGGCAGCGGCAGTGGGGCGGCGAGGACCTTAAGGCAGGGTGGGCCAGCGACCCAGGAGGCCGTGGGGCAAGAGTGGGGGCTCCAGGTACCACTTGGCCCAGGTGGCAGCAGATCAGCCACGCCCAGCCCAGGTCCATGGCAGGGGCCTTCGCTGCCCCACCTTCTGATGTAACACTCCCCATGCCTGAAATCCTGGCACAGGCAGGTGTGCTCCTCTGCACCTCTGGGGGGGGGCTGCAAGGCCAGCCCCCCCTGCTGTCACTTCCTTGCTGCCCATCCTCAGGGCTGCTCTCCAGGATGTGGGTTGTTCTCCTGCCAGGCTCGTCAGGGATAAATGCGTGCAAAACAGTCAAACAGCTGCCAAGTTGCAGGCTCCCAGTGGGGCAAGCCTCAGACTGGCTCCAGGCAAGGGCCTGGAGGGGCCCAGCTGGAGCAATGGGGAGCAAAAGCCTTTGGCTTGGGGAGCGCATGGCAGAGGCAGCTCTTGAGGGAGCCGGCTGGGGAGGGAGGTGTCCCCGGCTGGTGAAACGCTCTCTCTGGCGGGTGGGGGCTGCCCACGCATTTCAGGGTGGCAGCAAACACGGGTCTGGCTCCAGCTGCGCGTGCAGGGCGACTCCCAGGATTGCACCTGTAGGAGGAGGTGTGTGGCTCTTGTCCATGCATGATGTCTGGGCCTGGGATGATTTTGCCTACAGCTAAAAAGGGAGTGTGTAAGTTACAAGGTAACTTGTGTAAGTTACAAGCTTCACAAGGTGGAGTCAACATCACAATAGACACAAACACACCCAATAAAGGCCTTTGCCTGGGCACAAGCTGGCATGGGAAGAACTGGTAAACTGGTATTTTCTGTGCAATGATTCACATTTCATCCACACTTGCCTTATGCAGCAACACACAAGACAAGGAGCTGCTTCCACTTTCGACCTGAGTGGATCCCACTGGAAGACTATCAGAACGGAGACCATGCAAGTCCTGGGAAAAAAGGGTTCCTCTTGGAGCCTCCCACTCTCCCCCCATGAGCTGGTGTGGATTGCTGTGCCTCTTCTGACAGCATGGAAGGCCTTCCTCATTCTCTCCTCTTCCTCTCAGAGGGGCCAATCACCCTTTGCCACCCCCCCAATCCCCCCCCCGTGTCCTGCTCAATCACTCCACTGATCCAGCCTCACCACAATGGCTCCTGCCTCTAGCACACCAGGCAAGGTCTGATTGGCACTCGTTTGTTTTGCAATGCAGAAATCCAGGTCTGTTCATTCCAGAGGAGAAATAGACAGGTCGTTTTGAAAGCCTGGCCTCCACGGCTGCATCTCACGCACATTGTCAAAGGCTGAAAGAGGAACCCCCAAAGGTTACGACCTGGAAAGGAGCCACTGACCCCCTTGGGAAGTCCAGGAGCACTCCAGCCCCACAGGGCTAAAACATTTACAAAAGGAGGGCCGGAGGGGGAGAGATTGCCTCCCAACAGCAGAGGGTGGAAGGAATGGCCCCGCCTGGGCAGGGCCTCAGGGCCTGAGTGGGGCAGAGCCCCGGCCTTGCATGCAGAAGGTTCAAGTCCCCAAAGGCATCTCCACAGAGACCCTGCCCAACCCACTCCTGACACCAGCAGTCCACCCTAGGCTTCTCAGATGCAGGGATGGACCGCTGTGGGAAAGAGGCTGCCTGCCTACAGGCCCCCCTCCTGCTTTGGACCAGCTGCAGGCAGGCTCTGCTCGGCTTCAAAGGTCCCCCAAGGGGCAGCTCCCCCACACACCACTCTGCCTTCTCCCTCCCTCCTTCTGCTGGGGATCCCCATTCCAGGCCTGCAGCCTGCACTCTTGCCAGTTCCGGAGTCTACCAGAGTTTGGCACGTGCCCATCTCTGTCAGCCAGCCTGGCTGCTACAGCTCAGCAGGCCAGGAGACCGGATGGGACCACTTGGAGGCCCAGGCGGAGTGGAGGCTTGGATCCCAAGCCGTTTCAGGTACACCTGCTCAGGTGGCTATCAGAGGGCAGAGAGAACTAGCCCCCCCTCGCTCACACGGCCCCTTCTGGCTTGCAGAGCTTCAGCCCGATTTCCAAAAGGCCCACAGGAGCCTTGTCCCCCAGGACAAAGCAGGAGCCCTCAGCCCTCCTCTCCAGAGAAGCAGGAAGCAAGCAGGACTGGCAAAGAGGAAGGTGCCTGCTGTCGCCTTGCGGTTAACGCAGGTCAGTCTGTCTGTCTGCCTCACCTATTTCGGCTGCCACTTTGGGGAGCAAGCCCAACATCGCCTTTGCCTGACTGGTGCCTGCGCAGAAGAGTCACCCCCAAGACCAGCCCACCTCAGCGGCATCTGCAAGTTGGTCCAGCTGGGCGCAGGGGCCGCTCCGCTGGCTCATTACTTACAAGCTTCCCGTATGGATGCCCAGACTGTGATGGGAGCCAGCCAGCACCTCCCACCCGCACCCCTCCCTTCAAAGCTAAAGCTGTCACCACTACAGGGGAGCGGGCAGGCTGCCCCCCCTCTCCTTAGGATGCTGGGCTAACCTCTCATTTTCTCTTCAAAGCCCCATGATGCAACGCACACGGCAACTGAAGTGTTTGTGTTTCATGCCTGGAATGACTGGATGACTCACACCAACTCCTGCAATGGACTCCCCCATTTCATTAAGGGCAGGCAGGATTAGGCTGCAATAGGAGGAATCCCGCCCCGCGCCCAGACAACAGCAAGGCATTCCAAGCCCTCCATTGCCCCACTGACTGACCAAACACTGCCCCAAAGGGGCTTGGTTCTCTTCTTAATGCTCAAATTGTTATATGGATAACTGCCCGTCGTCACCACCTCATGCCAAGCACAGAATACTCATCAGGAATGACTGCTTTAGAGCAGGACAAGATCCAGAAGAGCAGGGCTCCTGGATCAGATGGGGGTTGCGCACAGTCCAAGACCCTGCTTCCCACAGTGGCCAACCAGATCCTTCCAAGAAGCCCACAAGTCCTAGGGCACAAAGGCAACAGCATTTAGAGGGAGACTGCCCCTAAACCTGGAGGTTCCATCTAGCTATCATGGCCTTCCAGAAATTTGCGTAATCCCTTTTAAACCACAATACAAGAATGAAGCAACGAGAGACAGAAGAGCTGCCACAAGATGAAGACCCGTTAAAAAAATAACCAAGTGGGGACTAGTAGCAAAACAGATAGTTGAGTAATACGGGGGACTTGGAAAAGATTGTTCTGAAAGAGGAGCTGGTCTTGAGGGGGAAGGAAAATGCTATGACAGCAACCTTTAAAAGATGGGGCAGTGGGACAGAGAGACTTGAACAGTAAGGACCAGAACAGGAAAGAGAGAGAGCAGCCAAACGCGCATCTCTCAAAGCGTACCCGGAAGGAAGAGTGGAACTGGAGGGGACTCAGACGCACAAGGCCACAACAACTCCTTTGATGGTCTCAGCTGACGCCAGGAGGAGTCGACCCAAACAAGCGGCCAAGGAACCTGCAGACGGGCGACCCAGGAAGGCAGAGCCTCGTTCCCGTCGGCTCAGGCAGCCGTAGCAAGAAGCGCTGCATCTAAAGGAAGAGCGTCAGGACAGGCCCTCCTGCCAGGCCTGCTCAGTGGGAAAACGTCCCAACGAATGATGGCCAAGGCTGCAAAGTTATGAAAGATGTTTATTTAATAAATCCGGTGTTTTTTCACATTTATCATTTTATTAAAATGCACTGGCTGAATGTACAAAACCTGAATGTGTCATAAATAGCATCTTTATACAAAAAGGTGATGTGCAATAACTTGACAAAATCATGCAAGGGTATAACTAAGATTTAATTTTTTACTTTATTTTAAAGAAGTTATTACAGCGAACCAGAATCTTAGCCTGAGAAATGGACCTTGGGGCCCCCAGAGACAGAGAGAGTTCAGAGGGGCGGCTGGTCCTGCAGAGCATCCCCTTTCCTCCTGGATGGCAAGACAGCAGGCAGGCCACAGAGGAGAGGAAGCCAGTCCAATGGGAGGGAGGGAGGGAGGGCCTTCAAGGCCTCCCTCACGGGGATGCCTCTCTCACCCAGAGCCCTGCACATGGCTCACGGGGCAAATGGTACACACCAAGTAAGAGATGCCGAGAGGTTGCTCCATGGCTGAAGCCAGCGCCACGGCAGCACACAGCAGCTGTTGTGTGGCCAGAAAGTGGAGGGCTCCCTGGGCCAACCAGAACATCCCAGGGGAACCCAAACATGATGGGCAAAGGCAGCCCTGCTGTTGAGCAGGTGGAAACCCTGAAGGCGTCACGAACCAGGGAAGACCTGCTGGCCGTGAGGGGACTGTCTGCCATCCCAGGAACCACCTCTGCATTTCAAGGAGGCCATGCCTGGAAGGCGGGTTAAGCAGGGCTGGGAGGAGAGCAAGGAGGGGAGGCAGCCTAGGATGGCTGGTTTCGGCTGGAGTCTCCGCTAATCAGAACACACCCGACATCCTTCACTTCGCTTAGCCTGCATTGCGCTCTCCCCAACCCCCTTCCCCAACATGGCAAGCGCAGCTAGAACAGGCAGACACCATCCCTGGGATGTAACCCACTTTAAGACCCCTCCAGCCCACCCCCACAAAGTCTTTCCTGGGGGGACCTGCTGGCCTGAAGCATGAGCATGAGCAGGAGGAGGCGGCGGCGGTGCTTACTCAGCCGCCTGCAAGAACTCCGAGGTGAAGACGGCTTCCGCATAATCCTCACACAGGCCCTGGAGCTCCGTTGCTACGTCCGCCAGGGCTTCCTCCGTCAGCTCCTCTGCCAGGCTGCAGGGGGAAGGAGGGAGATGTTCACAGGACCTGCTCAGACCCACTGGAGGAGGAGGCCCGTGGCTGGTGGCCAGGCTGGCTGAGGCCAGACCAGCCTTGCTGAAAGGGGAGCGTGAGGGGGGCAGCCTGGCCATGCTGCCGCTGGGACTTCCGTTGGGTGCTCATTCCCCTGCAGCCCCTTGCTGGCCGGCCCAGCTCCTCCAAAGGCAGCACCGGGGCCACAGGAGGCTGGCGGAGCCTCTGCTGTTGGACCCGCTGACTACAGAAGCTCAGAGCCCCAAAGGCACACCCCAAAGCAGCAGCAGCAGCAGCAGCAGCAGCAGCAGCAAAAGAGCAGCTATGGGACGCCTGTGGGCGGGGCTAGCCAGAGCCAGCCTCCCTCCCTCTTGTATTTGGGTTTCTGGCCCTTTCACAGAGAATGAATACCTACATGGCACATCCCCACCCCCACCCCTCCCTCCGTCCCTCTGCTATGCCCCCACAAGTGGCTGCTTCCCCTCTGCCCCACCCACCCCACGTACCTTGAAAGGATCCCACCACACGTGTGTGAAGCGAGTCCAGGAAATGCAACCCCCACCCCACCCCCACGAGGAGCTGGAGAGAGCAGCAGGGAGGGGCAGACACCCCAGATGTCGAAGCCAAGATGGATTGTGACCGCTCACTCTCGCACCCTCTTTGGAACGGGGGGGGGGGGGGGGGAGAAAAATGGCTGGCCTGAATGCCCTGACCCTGGGTGGGGGTAGCAGGCATCCAAAGGAGGAGCCTCTGTTGGGGCTCTGTGAGCCTGAGGGTGCCCCAGAGAAGGGCCAGCTCCCCATCTCTGGAAGTACAAAACCCGTCTCTTGCTCAGGAAACGCACAAGGCTCCTTGGCAGGTGCAGAAGAGGGATGTTCCCACAGGGATTTTTTTTTTCTCACCCTTGCTTTTTTTTTTTTAATTATTATTTTTTAACCATCTAGCACCTGATGAAGACTCCTGGAGAGCTCAAACGCTCGCACACTGTTTTGTGATACTCTGCTTGGTCAAATAAAAGTATTGCATTTTCCTACATGCTGGGCATATTTTGGGATGGTGTGGGGCGCCCCCTGGTGGCGCCACAAGGAATCCCAACAGCCCCAACCCTCCCCTTAAGTCTGTTTCCCAAGTGAAGTGAGCCTTGCCAATACCTCTCCGCGATCTGCCATGGGTTGAAGTTCCCCACCTCCTCGTGGGAAATGCACTTGAGGTGCTGCTCGTAGCGGGTGCCATAATCACGGATGCTTTGGAGCATGCTCTTGGGAACAGAGAGGAAGATGCCAGCCTCCTTCGGGGGGGCAGCGTGCCACGGCGAAGGCTGCTGCGTCCCGTCCCTGGACTCTAGCAGCACCTCCTCAGTCCCCACATCCTCCTCCTCAGCAGCACTGGAAGCACAACGGCACAACATGAGGAGGGGCCCCTTACACTGCAGAGGCTCCAAGCCAGACTCAAAAAGAAGCCAGCGGTCACTGACGGCCCCCTCTGGCCAGCCAGGCTGCCTTCCCTTTGGGCCGGGAAGCCCCTCGTCCACTGACCTTGCCCTGGCTCTTTCACTGCCCCAGCCGGCCGCCCTGCCCTGCAGACACCTGCCTCAACCCGGCCCCACTGGCTCCAGGACCCTCAGCCCTGCTGCCCCCCAGAAAAGGGGAATCTGGCAAGAGGGGGAGGAGGAGACGGCGGGGAGGAGGCAAGTGCAAGGAGCAGCCTCCCTTTCTCTGTCTGTCTGTCTTGTGAGCATCCTGAGGGTCCACTGGGGGGACCCAGAATGCTTCCCAGGCTCTCAGGAGGCCGCTTGTTCTTCTCCCGCAGGGGCCCTTCCCTCTCTGCCCTTCCTCACTCAAGCTTCCCTCCCGGGGGAGCCTCTCCGTCTGCCCCAGAGCCCCAGCCACTGCAGGGGCCACTGAGCTCTCTTCCCTCGCAGATATGGGGCTCCTGATGTCACCTGACCTCTGGAGCATTAGCATGTCTGTGAGTGTCCTCTTGCATCACAGCAGCTCAGCCAGGCAGGAGCCAGGAAGATGCCCGGCATCAATGGCACAGTTGCAGCATGCCCCTCAGTTCCTGACTCACTTGGTGTCCAGGGGTCTTTCCAAGACAATGTCCGCTTGTGGCTCTTTGTGACTCTCCTGCTTGGTCATCTGGATGGGATGGGGAGCCCACCCAGGCCCTTGGCTGCCTGCTGCTGCTCCTGCTGCATTCTCTCTCTCTAGGAGGAAGAGGAGGAGTCATCCTCAGGAAGATCACCGGCCTGTTACTACCACCCGGAGAGCTCTGACACGTTTCCCAAGGAGGGTACATGCCCCCCACCCCATTCTTCGTGCCCCCAACCCTCACTACTTGTTGGAGGCACGGAGCCCCTTGGAGCCCGAAGCCTTGCATGGCTCGTCTCCAGGGCAAAAGAGCTCTGCTCTTAGCCCAGCTCACCCTGAGCACCCCTTTCACTTCAAGGGGATTTGAGTGAGGAAGCCCCCTTTCTTGGGCCCACTCTCATCAAAGGGCCAACTTGTTTACCCCACCCCAAGAAGCTAGTTCCCCTCCCCGCTCCACAGCTGCCAACATACAACCTCTTATATAGGGAACAACAAGAAACTGCAGGAAGCAGAAAGGCTGGCCTGGCCGGGCCACCTCTCCCCGCCTCCACTCCCTTGGCTGTGTTGGCCCCCCTGCCCCGCCCCACCCTGTGCCCGCCACCCTCAACTCCCCTTGCTTCCCACAAGCCCAAGGGCACAAAGAGCCAGAAACTCACCCCATCTCTCTTCCTGGGCCCAGAATTCAGGATCAGAGTAAGTGATCCGGTTGTACCGTCTGCGCACAGCCTCTTGGGAGCGCTTCAACAACACACACCAAAGCCCAATGTCACTCAACGCATCATTCAGGTGGCTTCACCAGGCTGGGGAGCAGCCAAGAGACACACTGGCCAAAGCGGCCTCCTTCGCTCTCCAGCCAGGGCTCACTGAGGTGGGGGTCCCTCCCTTGCAGTAGAGCTGCAGAAGCCTCCCGGGTTGGGCAGGGCTGCTCCAGCACAGCAGAGAGGGCAGCTAGCGGGTACCTTTCAAGAGGGCCTTTCTGGGAGTTGGAGGGGATTTCCCTGTCTGACGCTTAGCTGGGTCACGGAAGGGATGCATGACGGGGACCATCTGAGAAAAGGGGGCTCTTTTCTACGGTGGGAATCAGCCAAACATGCACCACATGGGGGCTCCTCCAGCCAAAGCATCTCCCTGCAAGGTTGGCGTTTTCTGACAAGGGATTGCCCGCTGCAAGGAATCCCCAGAAGGGATGGGGAGAGGCCTTGGGGTGAGGCATAAAGCACAGCCCAGGCTACCCCCGCCCTTACTGGGGACAGGATTCCACTGCTCCTAACAGAAGCACCTTCCAGGCCAGCCAGTCCTTGAGGGCCGTCAGCTCAAAAGGAGGCCTGGGCAGCTCAGCGCCCCCATCAAAGCTTGGCCAGCCAACGAATCAGCGCCAGGGCAGCAGGTGTCAACGAGGGACAAGATGCTGGAGCCCAAACGCACCTCAATTTCCTCCAGCCTTCGCAGCATCGCCTCCAGGTCAGAGTTGCCGGGTGTGGCGAGAGCCTCGCGCTCAAATTCCTTGTGCTGCTGCTCCAGAGCAAAGTCCAACATATCTTTATTTGGGACATCAGCGGCAGCAGCAACAGCGGCAGCCTGAAAATGTACAAAGCAGAGGTTTGGAGCGCATCTTGGGCAGAATTTAGAAGAGACTTTCATTTAAAGGGATGGTTTTGGCCTTCGGGCCAGGCCGTCTGAAGGGCCACCTGCACCCATGTGTACCAGCCTGAGCCTGAAGGTCAGCACCTGAGACGCTGGCTCTGGTCCACCACGGAAGGTGGTTGGACTTGTTGGGTACCAGGGGCAAAGCCATCTCTGTGGTCCCCCAAATCTCTGGAATGCCACCCACCCTATTGGCCTTTAGGAAATCCCCAAAAACTTTATTAATTCCAGTCTGTATATTCAGGTGGCTTTAAGCTTCTTATTATTTAAAAAGAGCATATCTGCTCCACCTGCTACTATTATTTTGGCATTGTTACATTTTTTTTGCTGCTGTTACTTTAAAGCTTGGTATTTTTGTGCTGCATTTTGTTGGTTTCATTGTAACCTGCCTTGGGAGGGCCGGTACCCAAGAAGGTGGTCTGGAAGCCCACGCAGCAGCAGCAGCAGCCCCCCAGGCACCAGGGAGCGATGGGGGCTGAATGAGGGGCCACTTCCCCAGTGAGAGGAGAGAGACCCACATTACAGACAGGATCTCTGCCACCTTCTGGGGATGGAACCCAACAACCGAATGAGGCTGGAAATGCAAGGCGTGTGGGGTGGGGGCAAGGGAAGAAGCCTAACAAACTGCGGGGGGGGGGGAAGAGAGAGAGTTTTACGCATCTCTCTCTGCCCTGTCAGCCACACCCAGCTGCTGCTGCTGCTGCCTCTTCCACCCAACGCTCCTGTGGCATCCCTCACCTCCACTCCCAAGCCTGCCCCAGCATCTCATGCAGGGGTGGGGACCCTGTGGCTGTCCAGGCCCCCCTCACTGTCCCTTGGGGCTCTGCCAGGCCGCCACTCCCCTCACTTGCCTGCATGGCCTGTCCTTGCCTGGACATGAGAGTCGGACTGAGCCAACTGCATACAGAGGAGCGAGTCACGCCTGCTGCTGCCCTCGCTTTTGCCTCTGGCCCCGCCCAGCACTGGCACGCGGCCTCCAGGAGGCTGTCCATGAGGAAATGCGGCCCTTCCCCAAACCTGGTGCCTTGCGGGGGGCAGGAGGGGGGCTGCTCCTGTGTGGCAGGCAACAGTTGGCACACTGTTGGCCCCAAACAACTCTTGGTAGTGAATGTGGTGGGGGGGAGGCTCTCAAGTGCCACATCCAGTTTGTCACTTAAACAGGAAGTGACATCGTTTGGGTCGTCCCCACCCCCCATTGCCCTACCTGTGCTTTTGCCAAGAGGGGCTCCAGCCGCTCCCGGACGGCTTGCTCGACCATCTCCGCTATCGGGGCTGGAGGGGCAGCATCATCCCTGCGGGGGGTCAAAAAGATAACACAGTGGAAGTCTGGTGCTTACTATCATGTTGCTCAAGTGGGCGCCAAAACAGAACACACAGAGGTGAACAGTGCGCCAGACTCTTATCATTCACAATCGGCAGAGAGGAGCTGGATCCAAGAAAGCATCCAGAACGTGTCCCACTACTTAAATGCGACCCTTTGCTTGGGAGCACAAATGGGAGGCCTCAGGCTTTTCGTGCCTCCGGTCCTGGGCCGTGCCTGGAACTGCAAACCTTGTGCGATGCCATCACCCAGGGGGAACTGTTGCCCTTGTCCCAGGGCCTGATTCTCCTCCCTCCACATGCGGGAGTGCGTAGGAGGAGCCATGGCTGGAGATCAGGGCCTCTTCCAGGCCCAACCTCCTAGGAGTAGGAAGCCCTCTGCAGACATGGCCAGCTGACCTGCGCTCCCTTTCAGGCCAGCTCTGGAGATTACATGCAGAAGCACAGCAAAGAGGCGAAGATCATAAAGCCAGATTAGTGAGTAGCTACAGGATCTATTTTGACCTTGAGAACTCCCAGAAGTTATGGAGGAGCCGCTGTGCTGAGGTTTGCAGGCTACAGTGCCAGGAAGGGCACCTGCGGAGCCGCCGGGCTCTCAGGTCAGGCGTCAAACAGCGGCGTTTGCACACTCACTTTCACAGGCGACTCGTGGGGACTCATGAGGAGGGCTGCCTCCTTGTGCCCCCCCCCCGAAGCAGGCAAGGGGTGCCCATTGGGGGAAGAGTTCCCTGTAGTGCAAATTCAGCCTACATATTCACTTCCACGTAGGGTCCAGGTGTGGGCATCAGCACATTTTGGCTTTTAGCTGTGGCTGAGGTCTATCCGCCCCTGCCTAGCCTTCAAAATCAAAGCCAGCACAGACATATTCCCAAGAGAACCATCTAGCATGGCAAAATGAATGACGCTGAGGGCGCAAGGAAGACAGCCCCAGGAGCCAGGAATGAGGCTGAAACGATTCCCCCACCTGCCTGCCCCCAGGAGCGCCCCACAAGCCCCTCCCTTGCCAACCTGAGCACTGCTGCGTTTCCAGGGGCGGCTGGTTTCCCTTCTCCCACAGCTCTCTCCCTCCCTGCCACTGCCTCTCTGCCTCTGGGACTTTTCTCTGGATGCCTGCAAGGAATATTGGGGACAGGGAGAGAGAGAGGCTGCTGTTCTTGCTGCCTTAAAAAGCTGGGCACCGGCTGCATCACACGCTGGCCAATGTCTGGATTCTGCTAGTGGAGGCTTCCCCAGCCTAGTGCCCCCCAGCTGTTTGGGGCAAAGCTTCCACCAGCCCCACCTCGCACAGCTGAAGCAACGCTGGCACGCAGGCGGTCCCAGGCTCTGTCCCTGCTGTGGGGATGGGAGATCCCCATCCTGTGATGCTGCAGAGCCACTTCCAGGCAGTGCGCTCCGGGCCAAGGGCAGGACTCGCAGTGAGTCCGCTTCCTGCGCTCCTGTGGCAGGAGGGAAGAGCCCACGTGGTGCGTGCAGAAGGCCCCACGTTCAGTCCCCATGGGCGGCATCTCCAGGCAGGGCTGGAGCCGTGGAGAGCTGCTGCCAGTCAGTGCAGACAACACTGAGCAAGATGGATGGGGGGGTCTAACGTGGGACGAGGCATCTTCATGTGTTCCAGCAGAGCAGACAGGACTCATCACTGGCCTGACCCATCAGACCCGCTGCCCCAAGACAGGCGCCTCTGCAGGAGTGCCAACGTACCGCTGAGGCGAGGTGAGGGGGGAGGCGAGGCTGGGGGGCATCCACGGGGCCCTGCTCTCTCGAACAGGTGGCTTCGTCTCCTTGAGCCGGAAGGAGATGGTGGGCTCTTGGAAGCGGGCCTGTTTGGCTGGAAGCTGCACAGCTTTTGTTCTGGGAGGTCGACCAGTTCCCTTTAGAGGAATACAAACAGGAAAACAGTGTGCGCTGCCAGGCACCTCGAGCAGTTCCCGTCAAAACACTGCTCACCTTTCATTGCAACAGCTATAATTCTGAAGGCAGACAGGGAAAAGCCCAAGACGTTACCGCATGGGAGAGTCCATGTCTGACAGCACCCAGAATTAAGCGGCTGATGATTATACGTCTGTACCTGTGGTCTGGTGGGAGCCAATACTCCTCTCTTCCGAAGGGCGCCCCCCTCAGGGCCTGGGCCAGCTTTCACGCTCCTGGGTTGCCCCAAGGCTGCCTCCCACTTGGCTTGCACAGTTGCCTCTTGCTCTGGAGCAAGCAGGCCCTCCTGGGCTGTCGTGTTGCAGGAACTGCTGTGCTTGTCTGGTGCCAGGGTCTCATCCAGCTCCGGAGGGTCATCTAAAGGCAATCATCACAACACTGCTTCAGCAGAGAAACCCAAAGGTCTCAGATGCCGCCCTGATAAAAACTGGTGGCCAGAGACAGACAGCACAACCTCCAGCGTGGGTGTCACTTAATTCTCTCTCCTGGGGTTGGAGGCAGAGGGATGGAGAGACTGGATAAGGGCACAGAGGACCATGTTCCTTCCAAAAAGAAAATACAACAGTCTGGGGACCATCTACCATGGATTTTCTCCTGCTCTCTGTCGCACAAAAGTACTAAGCCCACTCTAGCGCTGGAGGATCAGTGAACATCATCATTTTGTTTAGGTGAAACTACCTGGCGGCAAACCCCAACTCAGACCTCCGCAGCCAGACCCCTCAGCGTCTCTGCCACGGAGAAGGCCCTTCACAGAACAGAGATCCAAGTTATTGTTTCCTCTACCTCAGTTCACTGCCCCAAGGCACATGCAGTCCTAACACAACAGATCTGCTAAGGCTATGAGCTAAATCAAGGGGCGAGGGGGTTGAGTTGGTTTGTTGTTGTTGTTGTTGTTATGTGCCTTCAAGTCGATTATGACTTATGGTGACCCTATGAATGAGTGACCTCCAACAGCATCTGTCATGGACCACCCTGTTCAGATCTTGTAAGTTCAGGTCTATGGCTTCCTTTATGGAATCAATCCATCTCTTGTTTGGCCTTCCTCTTTTTCTACTCCCTTCTGTTTTTCCCAGCATTGTCTTTTCTAGTGAATCCTGTCTTCTCGTGATGTATTCAAAGTATGATAACCGCAGTTTCATCATTTTAGCTTCTAGTGATAGTTCTGGTTTAATTTGTTCTAACACCCAATCAGCTGATACTGAAAAGAACTAGTTATCTGAGTCTGGTATTGAGTACTCGCCTGGTGGCAATTTGTGACCAGGCATATCAGGCAGGTAAGTGGGCGACTCCCCTCTGAGGAAGTGGTGGGCAGGCTGGCGAAGGAGGGAGGGGCACAGCACTGCTTCTCCTGGCCAGTCCCCTCGGAAGAAGGAGGAGCTTCACTTCCTCCACGGCCGGGATGGCAACACAGCAGAAACAGCGCGCTCTGCCCTCCTGTGCTATCTGGTTGCCCTTGGCATCTTTATCAGCTTGCTTTTAGCTCATGAGGTGGGCCCATCTTGTGAGTAAGAAGCAGGCTGGCAAAAACCCAACACTTTAGTGGGGGCTCGGTAACAAGGCTGAGCAACCTCTTGATGAAATCTGCACAAGTCACTCTTTTACCAAAGCCATCGTAAGAGAAGTGGCAGCTGGACGAGGCCAAAGGGGGGGGGGCTCTAGTCCAGCGTCCTGTTCTCAGTGGCCAATCAGAGGCCTAACAGGCTCCAACATATTCAGAGGCGTCCTGCCTCCCAGAGCGGAGGGAGAACATAGCCTCATTATCCCCCATGAATCTATCTAACCATCTTTTAGAGCCATCCTGGCTGGTGGCCATCACTGCGTCTTGATGAGAGTGAACTTGGTAGTTTAACTTTGTGTTGGGTGAAGAAGCCCTTCCTTTGATCAGGGAAACAGGACTTTACTTTTTGCAGCTTAGAGTGGCTTCAAGCCTACCTCTGCATTCAGCTTTCCCCTTCTAGACACCCAGGCTGGATCACAGTCGACAGACTATCAGTCACACCAACATGAGGCGGAGCTCACTTGGGAGTCTCTCACCCCACCTCAGCTCACCATAATTACAGGAGAACTGGGCATCTGTGCAGACCGAGATCTCTGATGGGGAGGTCGCTGTGCAGAACATAAGCAAGCATACAAAGCAACCAAACTCAGTGCCCAGCAGACCCACCAGGGAGGAGCCTCCTGGCTACCGGTGGCCTCCATGGCTCCAGTGCACAAGCCTTCTTCTCCCTCTTTGGCAATCTGCTCGCCTCCATCACGAGGGCAGCTTGAGATGCGGAGAGACACTTCTGCCCTCTCTTGGGAGACTCCTTTCTGGACAGCAGAGAGTCCAAATCCTGCCACAACAATTTGCATCTTGGAGTAAACATGCACAATGTACTCGTTTCCACCTCCCGGATGACAAAGCGCAAGTTGGTTCTCTCGTTATCCTCCTCTAAACAGAAAGTTTCTAACTACAGGAGTAATGCAATCTTATCCTCATATTCTCTGTTTGCTGCAAGGTTCAGAAAAGAGAACTTTGGTTAAGCCTCCGGAAGTATTTATTTTATGTATTTATTTGCAGATTCATAAACTGCTTCACAACAAGAAGTTGTGTATAATAAAATAAAGTAAGAAATATAAAATACAAAAGATTTAACAACTCAATAAACAGAAGACCATTTCTACAGTTATAGAGTCATTATTCCATAAAATGGCTGAGTCACACTTGGAAATGCTTTCTCAGACACAAATGTCTCCAACCGTTCCTAAACATCAAGATGCTTGGCACCTGTCTAATTTCACTTGGTAACTGATTCTAGAGGGCTGGAGCTGCAACACTAAAAGTCCAATCTCTAGTGTACTCTAAGCACACCTCCGTGGCATGCAGGGCTCTCAGCAGTGCCCCATCTGAGCAATATATTTGCCAGGCAGGGATATGCGGGGTGATGCATTCCCTTAGGCAACCCATTCTCAAGTTGTTTAAACAACATTTGCACAAATATTTTTTTTTAGAAAAACTGAAACAAATGTCCCTTAGGACAGGCTGCTAGGAGATAATCCCACTTCCTTGTGTCGTTACAATGGGGGTGGCAGCCCTACCACCCTAGTGCCCCAAACCTGAATGCCACCGCAATATGCCCTTACGCTGAGCAGGCTCACCTGCGTGACTCAGATCTCTGCCTGTAGGAGGCAGAGCCTGTGTGTTTCTCTGGCCACAAAGGGCCACTCAGCAGCACCCCCTCTTTACCCCCAGCAGAGGAAAAGCGACTGACCTCCACTTGCAGCAGGAGGTCAATGACGACGTCGGGGATGGAGGAGTCCATCTCAAGCTGGGCAGAGCAGAGGGAGAGCTGCCGGATAAGGTTGCCCAGCTCCTTGCAGTGGGCCGGGATGGGCTGCTGCTCTGGCTGGTCAGCAAAGTGAGTGGCAAACACCTGCAGGGCCCGGATGGCTCCTCTGTGGGCTGCTGCCAGCCTGGCCATGGCTCGCGACTGCATCACAAAGGAAGGAAGGAAGGAGGCATGGACTCAGCTGGGCCTTTGGCAGTCAGCTCTGGGCAGCTGCTGTGAGAAGAGGCTTGCTCTCGGCCAGGGCCCTTCTCCAGGACAGTGTGTCCCTTTGAAGGAGAGACCACAAAGCTGATGCAAGGGCTTCACGGTCATCAGCACAAGGAGGAGCCCAGCACTGCACCGGGGCAGAAGACTCCTTTCAGCTGCGGGAAGGCTGAGCAGCACCCTGGACCCCCTCACAGAGGAGCACCCCGAGGCCACTGGAGACCTTTCAAGGAGGCTCCAGCCCTGATGGAATGGCCTCACCCTAGCCACACGCTTTTTCCTGGCTCTCTGGTGATTTCAACCTCTTACCTTCTTTGTGTGCTTGATTTTACGAGGGCTCAGCTTCTCCAGATCTTCCTGGATTTCTTTTACCTGTTGCAAGAATATTACAAGCTGATTAGCTAGATCAAGCAAGCCCTTGCACAGAAAGGCTTGTATTCATTGCTCAGACTAGAGGCTCAGAAAAGCCTCCATCGGAGGTGGAGCAGCCTCTCCCAGGCCCAGGGCTCGCTCTGACCTGTTGCTGAAGCACGTACAGCATCCGGGCAGAGCGCACAGCCTGCTCCTGCCTGCGGATGCAGACGCGGCGCTCTTCATCGGGATCCAAGATCTCCTCACTCTTCTCTGGAAAAAAACATTGTTCAGCAAACACGAGCGAGGGCTGTGGCCTTAACGCACGGACATGTTGGAGGAGAAAACCTGAATGGCTGGCATGAACCCCCTCCCCGCAGAGAGACACCCCCCAGTTGCACTAAATGCCCCCTCTCGGCTCCTAGCACAAGCAGCCAGGGGGAGGGGAGAGAGAAGGTGGCAGCAGCTGCAGTGCCTTTTCAGGCAGTCTCTCACTGCAAGATGGAGATGTGTGGCATCCAAGGAGGCTCTTGGGATATTTGCAACTAAAACAAACTGCAACCTGCCTTTTCACCCAACGGAGGCCCCAAGTGGTCATCTAGCGGCTCCCCCAGCGGCTTAGAAGGTTTTCCTCTGCGGCAGGGAATGGGTCCCTGGGCTTGGATCTTCCCCACAGAAGGCAGAATGCATAGGGACCCACGGACTGGGACACAGCTTGGGCCAGAAGCCTCCTGAGGCATGGAAGGGGCCAGCGAGGACTAGGCAGATACACAGCCCACTTGCTTTGGAACTAGGGGCCACTTGAGCTCCGTGACCAGCAGCAGCAGAGGAAGGTGTGGGGAGGAACCACCACAGAGGCAGGCAGAGGGGCAGACTCCCCTCAGAGCACTGGAGGCTCACAGCTGCATTCTCCCGGAGAACCTTTCGCCCATTTCCCAGAACCAGCTCCAAGAGGTCTCCTTATGGAAAGTGCATGCACTACGCAACAGCCCAGCCAGGGGAAGCGGGCAGGGAGGCCCCAACCCTGCTCCATCGGAGCCACCCACACCCGCCTTTGGCTCTTCCCGGCTCCTCATGGCATCCCTTCCTCTTCCACGCCACCAGACTCGGTTCTCAGTTTAAACGCAAAGTTCTGACTGGATGGGGGTCCAAGGCGGGGCTCCTGGTCCCAGGGGAACCCCCCTTGTCCCCTTACCTTTTTTTACCAGCTCTTCAATTTTCCGGATGTAGTTCTGAAGCTCCTTTTGCAGACGCCTCACCTCCAGGGTGCTTCTGTCTTCCTCCTTTTTGAGGGCTGGGGCGGGTCCCGGTCCCGGGTCGTGGGTGGGTGGCGAGTCACAGAGAGAAGGCTCCGACTTGACCTGAGATGGTGTATAGAGGTAGACTCTTGCTCCAGAGCCAGTTGTCTCCACCTTGGAGCAGCGGCCCAGCTGGCCTCCATACTTCAGGGAGGATACGGATGTGACTCTGGCAGACTCTTTGCCCCGAGGGCATGTGGCTGGGCCTTTCTCCCTCTCAGAGAGATGCCGCCTCACCCGCTCTTCCAAGTGCTTTCGCTTCACATCCCTTCTGGCCAGCTGAACGGCCAAGTTGAGCTTCTCTTCCGATACAACAGAAAACTCCACAGAGCTTTGCAGGTCAAGGCCGTCACCAGCTCCTTCGTCCCGTTGAGCCTCCGGCTGCACCAGCTTTTCTATGACGATTGGGCGGGGGCTGCAGTATCGGACCACCAAATTATCTGGCAGAGCAGGAGCATGCCGGCTGAAATGGAGCTGTGCCAAGCACCAAACAGCAAAAGGGTCAGCCTGAATCCCTTTACAGCTCACTATAAAGCAGGCTCTTTTGCATCCCCAGCGCACTGTCATCGTGCCCTTGTAGACAACTCCTGTCCTCCCCTCCCCTGGTCAGATCATTGGATTAGCACTGAAGGGGCCCATGTTCAAACGACCCCGCAGCCATGACACTCAAGTGAGCAATCACAGGCCCATCACCCTCTCTCAGCCAAACTATACCTCACGGGGTGGCTGTGAGGAAACGAGGGGCATGTGTGGGAGGAACAGTTCTTGCCACCAGAGGTGCCCTCTGTTATTCCATTTGTTCCTCACCTTTTAACCTCCAAGGAGTTCAAGGCAGTGTAAGTGCTTCTCCCCCTCCCCATTTTATCCTTACAATAACCCTGTCTCTCAATGTCTATATACAAAGCTGTCACACACAGAGAAAGAGAGAGAGAGAGAGAGAGAGAGAGAGATCATTTTACTCTTCAACCCTAGCCATGTCTACTCAGAAATAAGTTCTACTGAATTCAGTGGAGCTTACTCCCAGGCAAGTGGAATTAGGATTGCAGCCTTTGTGCTTTGGTATCCTCCCAACCCAGAGGACACAAAGCAACAGTGTGATGAACCCATCGAGCTGGTCCACTTACATTCACAGTACATTGTCACAAATTCCCATGACCCTCTCATGCCCACTTGGGAGTAAGATCTCCCACTTCAGTGGGACTCATTCCCCAACAAGCACACAGCAAAATGGAAAACTATACACAAACACACCCAGGCAGGACCTTATTTGCTGGATTTAATGGCAACCAGCACCATGTGATTGTTTTCTGGGAAGGAGTGCCCACCTCTCCCTCACTAAATTTCCCCCGATTAAGTTCTAGTGGTACATCTCAAAAACACATGCCAAGCTCATCAGGCCAAAGAGAGATGCCTGTACTGGAAAGTGCCCTGGCATGCTGGCACCCCAAGGGAGTATTCTGAGACAGCCACAAAGCAAACCCAGCAGAAGTAACAGACATTGGGCAGTACCTGCGTCTGGCTCTGAGGAGCCTTCCCATCACTTTTGTCCAGCTGCGGATGGGATTTCAAAGGCATGCCAACCGCAACTGGCTTCCTTGGGCCCATCACACTGGACCAAGTGGAGATCTCCCGTCATCTGTGGGGATGCTGCTGAAATACTGAGAGACAACAAAAACATTAGAACTGCCTCTAACATACACACACTTTTCTAGAGCCTATTCTCTTCCAGTTTACCTGTTGGGCAAAACAAGATCCAGATTTCCTGATCGTGCCTCGATGCACAGTCCAGTTCACCAAAATGCTGCATCAGCACATAAAATGCTCCCAGGAGGAGGGAGAGAGGAGGATGGAAATAAAGTGAGCAGAAAAGAAGAGCCTAAAGAGTCTTGCTGGATCACACCCAGGGGAGCCCAAATGGACAGGCGCCTCTGGGAAAGCCCACCGGGAGGACACAAAGGCACCCCCCCGCTCCCCTGCCTTGTCCCCAGGGTCTGGCATTCAGAGGTAAGGCTGCCTCCTGTACTTTTAATGGGGGGGGGGAGGAACACCACAGCCTCTCCCAACATTTTCTCTTCCATACAATAATTTCAAAAATGTCCAGGAGGCCTGCAGTTTTCCCTTCCCCCCCCGTGCTTACTCTGCATCCACCTCTATGGAAGGACTACTTTGAGGAGAAGTTGGTGCCCATGACCCACAACCTGCTACAGCAGAGGATCCAGAGGAAGGCAAGCTCCAGCCTGCTTCCTCCGTTGGGGGGGGGAGAAGAAATGCCAGCACTTTCTTCCGGGCTCTCCCAGCAAGGGGACAGAGCTCTGCCGCCATCCTCTGACTTGGAAGAGGAGATTCTGCAATGCCTCTGGCTCCCCACCTCACAGAAGCCACAGGCTGCAAAATAAAGGCAAGAGTTCTTTAGCTAGCCAGCCACAGGAGCCTACCACACTGCAGGCTGCTCGGCCTACGTCAGACTTCCCCACAGAGGCAACTTCTCCTGGAGCTGTCCGCAGTTCTGGATGTGCTCTGCTTGACTTGGACTCTTGACTGGACAAGACCAGCTTCCCCTGAGAGTCTCAAGCTCCCACAGAACTAGAGCTGGAAGATGGCAGACCATTCTCCCTCCCCCCCCCATCACAACTACCAATTCTCCACAAGTGTTTGTGCCCCTGAGGAATGCCAATTGGTGGGGGCAGTAGAATTGGCCCAGGGACTACCTGCTTCTATCCTCAGATTACAACAGAGCAGAGCAGGCAGACACAACACCCCATGTGGTTAGCTTGGCAAAACAGAGAGTGTAACACATACATGCGCAGGCTGAGCCTGCAATCCTTTTTATTTGTCCGAAGATTTTTATCATGCTTTTTGACCAGAGTCCCCAAAGAAGCTCAAAATAGTGATAAAATGAAATGGGTCTGTTAAGTTTCTAGCTAAAGCAAAACAAAGAGAGCTGAGTAAAACAACAAGCCAGGCCCCAGATATGGGCTACTTGCTGACTTGCCACCTTCACTGTGCTTAAATAGTTTGAAAACAAGATTAGGCAGATTCGTAGAGGAGAGGTCTGTCTGCAATTATTAATCACAATAACTAAATGGTAAGGGTGCATGTTCAAAGGCAGATTGTCCGGGCAATCAGAACGATCAAAGGGATGGAGCGACTCCCCTGTGAGGAAAGGCTGCAGTATTTGAGGCTCTTCAGTTTAGAGAAAAGGCGGGAGCCGCGGAACAGAGGAGACATGATAGAAGTGTATAAAATTATGCATGGCTTGGAGAACGTGAACAGAGAAAAGTTTTTCTCCCTCTCTCATAACACTAGAACATGGACATTCAATGAAACTGAATATTGGAAGATTCAGGACAGACTAACGGAAGAACTTCTTTACTCAGCGCATAAACTATGGAATTTGCTCCCACAAGAGGCAGTGATGGCCACCAACTTGGATGGCTTTAAAAGAAGATTAGACAAATTCATGGAGAATAAGGCTACCATCAACTGTCCTGTGGGAAGGATCCCAATGACTTTTTAATACGTTAATATTGTTTGTTGTGACTTTTTAAAAGGTGTAGCTTATCATTCCTTTCAATCTGCCTTGGAAGAACATGTATCCTGAAAAGCTGGCTACACGTAATTGGAATAAAATAATATAACTGGAGTCTCCATGTTCAGAAGTCGTCTGCCTCACAGTGCAAAACAAAAGGAAGGAGAAAGCACAGAGGCAGGGTGGCTGGCTGGCCGGCCACCTTCTCTTTCGTGGCTTGCTGCTTGCAGGTCTGTGGAAAGGACACAGGATGGTGAACTTGCCTTTGCTCTGATCTGTCCTTATGAGGCAGCCCTCATGCGCCTGGTGCCCCCCAGACGTCACTGGGCTCCAGCTCCATCAGCCCTAGCCAGCCGCGCAGCCATGGGATGTCAGGGCTGATGGGAGCGGTGGCCAAAGGCATCTGGAGAGTGCCAGGCTGGCAAAGGCCGCCTCTGCAGCGTCTCCATGGCCACCCTGACTATGGGTTGACTTCAGTGGGTCTAGGACTAGCCTTGACAACCACCCTGCTGCTTGGGGGACATCTGGGCCCCCCCTCCAGTTCCCAGCATGGCCACGCAGAGCCAGCCAAGTGCCAGAGGAAGGCAACGAGAACGGCCTTGACGTGCCCTCATGGTGGCTAAGGGGCTCGTACTTCGAGGGGCAAACACCCGCCAGCTGAGTGAGGCTCGCTGGGGTGACCTTTAGGCCGGGCAGTCACTGCCTCTCAGCCTAACCTACCTTACAGGGTCGTTGTGAGGATAAGACGGGGAAGGGGAGCACCACGAAGGTCCTTTGGGCTCCTGGGACGAAAGGCGGGGTGTAAATCCAGCAACAGCGTCTGGAGGGCTGGCGGCGATGGTTGGGGCCAAGCAGAGCCTCCATGCGCAGGAGCAGTCACTCTGCTTGCCTTCGCCGTGCGTCTCTTCCCTTGCTTAGCCCGACACTTACCAGAGAGCTCCGCGGCGAGCCAGCCTGCCTTTCCCCCTCCCCGCGAGGGACGAGGCGGAATCCCCCCGCCGGAGGAAAAGCCCGCTAGAGGAGGAAGACGAGGAGCCGCTTCGGCCTCCTCGTCGCGGTTTCCTTGGCAACCACACACTGCGAAGGACGCCGGGAAACGGACCGCGGAGTACGGGGGCCGGCGGGGTCCAATTCCGTTCGAAGCAGGCTCTGCGCTCCCTTGTCCCCACGCGGCAGCCGTCGCTGGGTGGGCGGGGTGGGGCAGGGCCCGCCCGCTTTCTCCCTCCCTATCTTCCCGCTTCCGCCCTCTCTCGCTCCCCAGCAGACTCTCGCCATGGGCGGCTGGGAGGAGGTCTCCGTGCACGGCTACGCCGAGTTCGAGCGCGCTCTGCGGGAGCGCCAGCGGCAGCGCGGCCGGGTCATCTTCGCCTACTTCAGCGGCACCAAGGACCCGGAGAGCGGCGCCAGCTGGTGCCCGGACTGCGTCGCCGGTGGGTGCCGGCCTGGCCGCCTCGCCGGCATGTATTTGCATGTAGTAGTCTCCAGTCTCGCCTCTCCGGCGGCCTCGGCCTTCCTGTAAAATGGGCGCAACAATACCGGCCTGCTGCACCGATTTCGTGTCATTGCGTTTATCTAACAAGCGTTCATAGCCTGTTTCATATCTAATGATGTCTGAACTCTGAGCAGAGCGGCAGCGTAAAAGCAATCAAACGACGTGATGCCCGCGATGCACTCGGAGGCGCTGAAGGCTCTCGTTGAGGGACCAGCGCCGGCTGGGAGTGGGCTGGTGGCTTCACGGCATGCTAAGTGCACCAAACGCTTGTCCTGCCAAGAGGGTAACACCGCTCTTTTGCTTTGTTTCAGCTGAGCCCATCGTGCGGGCTGAACTGCCGAACCTGCCAGAGGGATCTGTGTTCATTTACTGCCAAGTAGGAGACCGAGCCTAGTAAGTAGCGCAGCTTGAGCAAATTGGGGAGCACGCAGACTGACTTCTGAGCAGGGAACCAAGGCAGCGCTGTATTTCGTTCGTGTAAATACCCTAAAAAAGTATGCTGTACCTGATTTCAGGGATCTTCTTAACAGCTGGTATAGCAGTGGGAGGAGAGACTGGCTTAGAGCCCAAAGTCTGTGAGCTCAAATCCCTGCTGGTATCTCCTGGGTGTCACTACAGTGAGTGGCTCAGGGGTTACCTGCTGGTTTGGCAACAGTGATCCATGCTCTGGTAACCTCCAGGTTGGACTGTTGCAATTAAATGTACCTGGGGCTTTCCAGACTGTACTGTTGCAAAGATGGCCTCCTTCTATACAGGCCAGCCTGAGAATTAAGATCAGCAAGGGAGGCCTTGTTAGCAATTCCATTGCACTTGGAGGTCCATGAGAGGGTCTTCTCTGTGGTGGCCCCCAGACTTTGGAACTACCCCCTTTAGATATGCACCTGGTGCCAACTGTGCTTGTATTTTGAAGACATGCTGACACGTCTTTTTACCCATGCTCGTGAGAATGTTTGAATGATTGTTCCCCGCTTTTAGTCATTTTGTACTTTATGATGGAGCAATTTTAGCTGTTTGATTATTTATGTATTGTATTTTAGAGTGTTAACCTGCTCTCAAACCATCTGGTAAAGGGCAGGTAATAAATGTACCTAATAAAAATGTGTGCTTTATTGATAGCTTTGAGATAAGATGCAATAGGGAGAGACTTTGCCCTCCTGTCTTCATGGAAAAACAAAGACTGTTTCTACTAAGTCAGATGAAATGTAGAGCCTTTTTGCCCAGCCCTCATCTTTCCAAATAGCCAGTTAAGATACAAGACATGAGTGATTTGACTTCACAAAATGCTTATCATGTTTTCCCCCCTCAAAACCTTCATGATCTTGTCTAATCCCCTTTAAAGCTGCTAATACTGATTTTGATTATTATCCACAGTTGGAAAGATCCAAACAATGAATTCCGGAAGAATCTTCACCTGACTGGAGTGCCTACACTACTTAAATGTGGGACTGTAAGTATTTTTAAGTTTTCTGAATGACGGTTTGGAATAGGTATTAATATAGTCAGGGGGCTCTGTGTTGCTTATTCCACTATTGCCCAAATAATTTTAGTGCTTCTTTAGATCTGTGCTTTGCTCTCATTCTTTCTGAAAAGCTCTATGCAAATATTTACAAACCAATGCAGTTATTCGTTAAAAATATTGAATCCAAACCTATGCATGTTTACTCCGCATTAAGTCCCACGGAGTTCAGTGTATCTGACTGGGACTGTCTTCCAAGTAAACAGGACTACATTAGTTTCTTATTACAGCTGAATTACGTTTCAGCAGTTGTAACTGGAGCCATAGTTTATTGATCCAGTGAGGGATTGTTGAGAAATCTGGCTTGAATATAAAGCCTGCTTGAAAATAAAGCCTTGAAAGCCTGCATACCTTAACTTTGGACTCTGCCCTTCAAGCTCCCACACTTGTTAGCCAATGCTTAACTGCTTCATTACTGTTAGCTCCTTCAGTTGCATAGCTGCATATACAGAAATCTATAGAACAACCTTGTAGTAAGTGTGAAATTCAAGCTGTGCAGCTATTCAAACACCTGGCAGTGTGACAAAGCAGTAAGGAATACTTATTTACACATGGATTTTGATTTCCTGGCGCACGTTTGGCATCTCAACCATTTGTAACTTCTCTTTCAGCCTCAGAAGCTGGTGGAGCACGAGTGCTTTAAATCGGACCTTGTGAAGATGCTGTTCACAGAATAAGTTTTTTCTGCTTTAATAAAGAAGGGTGCTGCTATCAACCGATGAACTAGCTGCCTAGAATTACTTGAGAGGGGACCATTATGTTTTAAAGTGCAGGGAGATGAGTGTGCAGCCTGTAAGCCAACTGATTTGAATAAAATCTTCTAAGAACCAGCTTGTATGTCCAATTAAAATGTCTGAGGCTGGATTACATCAGGCTGTGACATCCTTCCCTGGTTCTCCCTGTCAGGTTCCCACCTGCTTGTGGCTACTGCCTTTCATTAGGCACCATCAGGGATACCACCAGTCCGGACCGTCCTTTATATGGTTTCTCACTCCGCTCTAGCACAGATCTCACTAGATCCCCCTGCTAG
Source organism: Rhineura floridana (assembly GCF_030035675.1). Lineage (NCBI taxonomy): Eukaryota > Metazoa > Chordata > Lepidosauria > Squamata > Rhineuridae > Rhineura > Rhineura floridana. Next base: position 238,168 of record NC_084500.1, on the reverse strand, counting down.
GCAGCACCACCAGTCACGTCCTATAACCAATACTCCCACAGACTTTGCCTCAGTCTCTCTCTAGCTGGTTACTTTTGTGACTGCGTGCTTATGCTGTTCCCAACCCCCTTGTATCTTTATAGATAACGCATACAACTCTGGGTTGCTCTGGATACTTGAATTGTTATTATTCCTCCCTCCACCGCTGCCACCATTAGATACTGTTTCTGTTCAGCCTTGGTAATTACCTTGCCCTCCCTTCTGGTATGTATATCCCCCAGCCAAGGATCAGGCCTTTGATAAACCAAATAAGTATTTATTAAATATCAGAAATAACAAGATTAGTTTTAGAATGTTTCACAAGCGTATGGTTTCATCCATTCCTGTTTTGTACTTGACTTATTATTAATCAGAACTCCAACTCCCTCTTTCTCCACACTCCTGACCTCCACCCTCAAACACCTCTTTCTCCATACTCCCAACATCCACCACCAAACACCACCTTCTCCACCCTACTAACGTCCACACCACCAAACACCTTCTTCTCCACCCTACTAACATCCACCCAGATTCAACTGTCATTCTTCCATTTATACTCCCAGCCATTCAAACGCTCAGCCAATCATCCAGCATTCTACTGCTCATGTACTCCCCCCTCCTCTTTCACTCCACTTACCATATGTCTTCTATATAAACAGCACTTACCATATTTACACTATAAGCAGGAACATCACACAGGCCACCTAAGAGGTTATCTGGAGAATGTTAAAAGCACAAGCCAAAGTACATTCAACCCCGCTTGAAACGGATCTAGAAAACTGGTCTCATCCAAGAGAGCCTGGATCTAATTAGCAACACACACCCCAACAACCTTGCCCCAAAAGGGGACCTTAGCGACTTAGTATTGCATCAGAGGAACATTAACTGCTGTACAAGACTTAGGGCTCCCTCATTGGACTGATGACTGTTCACCAAGCCACTCAAGGAGTTAATGGGCCACAGTCAACTATGTTCTACTCAGAGTAGACCCACTAAAATTAATGACCTAACTTAGTCATTAACTTCAGTGTGTCTACTCTGTGTAGAACTAGCATCGAATACCACCCAATAGAAATAAAAACCTCCTACCTTAGAAAAGTGCATCACCAAACTGAAGCCAAGGTTTTTATTACTATGTATATACAATTTACATGGTGTGCTAAACACTGTAAGATTTACAGAACTTTAATAAACAAAGACACAGCTCTTTGCCCTCTGAGTTTACAATCAAAGACAACTAGAAGTGAGGATAGGAAGGACTGAGAGCAACTACAATGATACTTCAAGTTGGGAACAAAAATTAAGTCAAAAGCCTCAGAAAAAGGAAGCTTTGAAAGGGGCATGATTGAAGGAGGAAATACGAGAGGGGATTCTGTGTTACACAGAAGGAAGCGGTCCTCTCTGACCAATCACATGCTAAACTTGTGGCCTTTTCCACCCATGAATCTGGCAGGCAAACAGATGGGATTGCTTACGCTGATTTTTTAAAATTATATTCAGGACCTGAGAGCTCTTGTCTAAGGAAGAAGCAGCTCACAGACACAAGGTTTTTATTTTTTCAGTGGACTAATACAAAGCCAGCACAATGTGACAGCTTGGAGTCTCTTTTATTTGCCAGCCTCCTCCTCGAACAGCATACGAAGAAAAAACACTCTTTGTCACCTCCACCTCACGGCGGGGCTAACATACACGCACACGAACCACCCCTGATCACCCACCCTCTAGGGAAACACAGCTGCACCTTTAAATCTGGAGGGACTGGGAGCCTCTTGTCACTTCATTTGACATGTCATACGGCTGTCAAAACGCAAAGCCATCTCCCCGCCGAGTTGCATTTCCGCCAGGCAGCTACTTAACCAGGGCAGCCACATGCTGTGTTGGGTCCAGAGGGCCCCGCCGGGTGCGCCACAGGCCTCACTTGACGGAGGTGCTGTTCTGCTGCTGCTGCTGCTGCTGCTCTGCCAGCGCCTGCTGGAGGCGCATCCGCTTGCGCGAGTAGTGCTGCCAGTGCAGGATCTGCTGCTCATCTATGAACTTGGCACACTGCGCGTTCACCAGCTCCTTGCGGAAGTGCTCGTACTGAAGGAGCTCCAACATGTGCAGGCACTGGGGGTACCTTCACCACAAAAGAAGGGCCAGGGGCAACGTTAGGGGGGGCTTATTGGAACCTTCTCCCTTACCCACCACCAGGGATCTACATTATCAAGACACTTTCCATATATCTAAATCATATTTAGTGAGCAAGCATGCATGTCGGTTCGTTTGGCAGCTAAACACACACTATACCACTGGTGGGGAACCTTTAGTCCTCTGAATGTTGCTGAACTACAACTCCCATCAGCCCCAGCAAGCATGGCCAATGGCCAGGGATAATTACGGGAGTTGTAGTTCAGCAACAGCTGGGGGGCCACAGGTTTCCCACACCTGCTCTAAACAAATAAATGAACACCAAGCAAGAACGAGGCAAAGGCTAGTAGTTACTGGGCAGAAAAGTGTTTGCTGATGCCTGACAGAGCTAATTACTCATGTGTACCACACTACTTGCTGTGCCACCCGGCTAATGCCTGGTCTCAGGAGCCAGCAATTTTTGCCCATGCCATATCCTCTGTCAATGTAAAAGGAGGCTTCAGCTCAGTTTAGGTGATCCTCTAACCTTGGTTTGGAGGACTGAGAACAAGCCAAAGGTGCCCCCTCCTCTGAAAAAAGCTTCACTTTCCCTTTACATTTTTCAGCTAACCATAGGTTGCCAAGATAATAATAATAATAATAAATTTAATTTTTGTGTCACCTATCTGGCCGAAGCCACTCTAGGCGACGTACAAACTAAAATTCAGTAAATTACAATACAATACAGATAAAATACAATAAAATCAGAACGATCATTAATCACAGCAGCATGAAATCAGTTAGGGCGATCAATAGATAATAAAATATCCCAAAAAAGTTAGCCCTCCCCGGAATTCCTGAAGGCCTGTCCAAAAAGCCAAGTTTTTAATGCCCGGCGAAATATATCCAGGGAAGGGGCATGGCGAAGATCGAATGGGAGGGAGTTCCAGAGAGTGGGGGCCGCCACTGAAAATGCCCTCTCTCTAGTCCCTACCAACCTAGCTGTTTTCGTTGGTGGGACTGAGAGAAGGCCCTGTGTGGCTGATCTGGTTGGGCGGCTTAATTTGTGGTACTGGAGGCGCTCCTTCAGATAAACTGGGCCAAGACCGTATAGGGATTTAAAGGTTAATACCAACACCTTGAATTGGGCCCGGAAAACAACTGGCAGCCAATGTAGGTGAAATAATACTGGCGTGATGTGATCACGGCGGCAGCTGTTTGTAAGCAACCGAGCCGCCGCATTCTGCACCAGTTGTAGTTTCCGGACCGTTTTCAAGGGTAACCCCACGTAGAGCGCATTGCAGTAGTCTAATCGAGAGGTGACCAGGGCGTGTACCACCAGTGGGAGCTGGTGAATAGGGAGGTAGGGTTGCAGCCTCCGTATGAGATGTAATTGGTACCAAGCTGCCCGGCTCACTGCCGAAATCTGAGCCTCCATGGACAGCTTGGAATCAAGAACCACCCCGAGGCTGCGGACCTGATCTTTCAGGGGTAAACTCACCCCATTAAACTGTAGGTCAACAGCACCCAACCTCCCCCTGTCACCCACAAGTAGCACCTCGGTCTTATCAGGATTGAGCTTCAGTCTGTTCCTTCCCATCCATCCACTCACGGATTCCAGGCACTTGGACAAGGTCTCCACAGCCATCTCTGGTGAAGATTTAAAGGAGAGATAGAGCTGCGTGTCATCTGCATATTGATGACATCGCAGCCCAAAACTCCTGATGATAGCTCCCAGCGGCTTTACATTGATGTTAAATAGCATGGGAGAGAGGATAGAACCCTGTGGCACTCCGCATGTGAGGGGCCAAGGGTCTGAAACCTCATCTCCCAATGCTACCTGTTGATGCCTGTCAGACAGAAAGGAACGGAACCACTGCAAAACAGTGCCTCCTATTCCCAATCCTTCCAGGCGATCCAACAAGATACCGTGGTCGACGGTATCAAAAGCCGCCGAGAGATCCAGGAGAACAAGAAAGGTGGATTCTCCCCCGTCTAATGCCCTCCTCATATCATCCACCAGAGCGACCAAGGCTGTTTCAGTACTATGTCCAGTCCTGAAACCCGATTGGTATGGATCCAAATAATCCATTTCATCCAAGTGTGCTGCCAACTGGCCAGCCACCACTCGCTCAATGATCTTCCCCAAAAATGGCAGATTTGAAACGGGGCGAAAGTTGTTCAAGACTTTGGGATCCAAGGAGGCCTTTTTCAAAATAGGTTTTATAATTGCCTCCTTGAGGGCTGGTGGCAAAACACCCTCCTTCAAGGATGCATTTACCACCGCCCTGATCTCTTCGCCTAATTTCTCCCTACATTTCATAAGAAACCATGATGGGCAAGGATCAATCAGACAGGTGGTAGGCTTTACCGTTGAAAGCACCTTGTCCACATCCTCAGAAGGGAGAGGCTGGAACCGATCCCACAGAACCGGACTGCAATTGGTCAACTCTGGCTCCCCCACTGCATACACAGCGTACGGAATCGAGTTCTTCAGGTGCTCGACTTTATCAGCAAAGTGCTTTGCCAATTTGTCACAGGAAGCCTTAGAATGTTCCAAGGGTTCCTGAGCAACTGGACCGATCAGGCTTCGGACCACTTGGAACAGCTTCCTGGGACAGCACTCTGCGGATGCAATAGAGGCAGCGAAGAAATCCTTCTTTGTTGCCCTCACTGCCACCTGGTAGGCAGCTATTGCTGCTCTAACCTGTGTCCGAGCATCAAATCCAACTCACCCTCCGTATCAGAACTGGAAGGCACTTATGTGGAGGATCCTCCAAAATTCATCCAGCGAGTCTGATGGTTTTTAACAGATTATATGTGCAGACTTTAGTATGCTTGTGTATACTATATTCAGACTTCATTTTACACCCAAGTTATTTTAAGGGACACTTAATGTAACTGGGTTTTTGAAAATTAAAAATAATCTAAATTTAATTAAAAATCCAATTTTTTAAAAAACAGTTTTTATCTATCCAATGCTAAAGTTAACTATGAATGCAAGGGTCCTTTTCCTCACACATTATGCAAATTTATATGACTTTAGCTGGATGCCTAGAGACTCTCTTATGCACTGGCATAAATACTGTGGGCTGCGTCCTACTCCAAGTAAGACTACTATTGGCTACCACCCTACATGCCCCCCAAAATCCCCAACAAGTATGCCAAACAACTTTTTCAACTTTGTCAAGCCTGAAAAGGGTCAAGCACACATTTATACTTCAGCTGGGTGATGGGTAAACAGAATGGAAAACAACAGGCTTGAGTCTTGCATGCTGTTTGTTAACAACCAAAAACCAGCTCTGAGCATTTACAGAGAAAAGCACATGGTACAGGCCCTCGAAAGACCACGGCCCTTTGGGAAAACATCTTTCCACCCTACGATGCCTCATTCTGAGCCTTCAAAATTTGTGCCCTTCTGGGAGGTCTAAGTCATGGGTTTTTTGCATAGCCAAATGAGCGCGAGGCTAATTTAACAAAGCAAGATACACAATCATAACTCTTACTTCAGGTATTTGGCATATTCTGGTTCCTTCCAGTAGAGCAGGTATTTAAGGTAGTTAACAAATGCTTTGTCTTTGAAGAATCCTCTCTGGGCAAGAACTGGAAGAAAGACACACATTAACTTACTTAAAAAGTGGGTATTCCCTGTTCATCCTCACAGCAATCTGTAAGCAGTCAGTTATTCCCATTTTACAGATGGAGAAAAGAGGCTGCATGACCAGGACAAATAAAACAACACATACACACACCCTCCAACCCTCAGCACATACTTTATCCATGAAGTCACAAAGACCACCAAAGCTGCTACAGAAACTGAGAACAGCTTTGCTGGAACAGACCAAGGGACCATCCAGTCCTGCTGTCCTGTTTCAACAGTTCCAGTAATAACATGCTAACTTCTCGTGTGCATTTGGACCCCAGGTGCACTTTTAATTGTGTCATTTAAACATAAGATGACCTACAAGAAAGTCCTTCTAGGACAATGTCACAAACTGTCATCCCATGCACAGTCCCCAAATTTCAACCAGTTACCACTTACCATTTTCCTTCTGGAAACAAAATACACTGGGGTCCCAATATACTCCAGAGATTGTGTTGTACTCGGCATGCATGGGGAAGGGGCCAAATATACTGCTCAAGAAAATTCTTCCTCCTCTTAATAAGTGTTTTTTGGCTCAAGGTCCTCTGGTATTGTCAAGCACACTTGTGCTAACAACAAAGACAAAAATGGTCTCTGGAGAAGACAAAGTTACCTCACTGGAAAATCTCATTGGGGTACAAATACACTCCAAAGATGACCAGTGTTGTTGTTTTTTGCCAGGTCTTTACGAGGGCTTTAATTTGGGTTTGTCTGTATCTTTTTTACTCTGTAATCTGCCTTGTAGGTCTTGGCCGAATCAAGCAAATAAATAAAATAAAAAGATTCAAGTTAATAACTTCCTTTGACATTAATTTTAAAATATTCTGCATCAGTGTACTTATTTATTTAACAGACAGGAATGGTGAACCTGTGGGCTCCCTCCAGATGTTGCTGGACTACATCTCCCTCATCCCTAACCATTGGCCATGCTGGCCACTGGAGCTAACGGGGGGGGGCAGAGTCCAGCAACCTCAGAAGTCCCCCCACCGGTTCTCAGTCCCTGGCCGAGGAGGCTGGTATATTCATCCAAATCACATCTCAAGCTGCACCTCCAATCTGAGGACTTACAGTTCAGGTAATTGGGGTTTGCCAGGCACTGCACAAACTCCAACTCCAGCTGGAACCGAAGGCGATTGCTGGTATCATCTGAGGCACAAAGAGAAGAAAGGGGCATGGAATTACAGAAGAAAGGCAGCTATAAAACTGAGCAAGGCCAGGCTGGGGGCCACTAGGGACAGAGCTGGAAAAATGTTTGGGATCCCCTAGTGCTACCCCTGCACAGGACTCAAAAGCAGTCAGATGCTTCAGTGCCAGAATTACGGTTTTAGAAGTCCAGGCAGCTACGCACATGGCTTCCAGGGATTGGGTGCACAGCTTAAGTGCTTCTAACCCCCCCCCCCAGCACACAAGGAGCACCTCAGAGCCAATGGGGCCTTCCGCAGGACCAGCCAGCACTACTTAAGTCTCCACAGATGCCTCTCACTAAACACCTCTCTCTCCTTTGGCCATTATCCACACCTGCAGCACAAAGGCTAACCAGGAGTGCCGGATTGCACTGTCCGGCAGGGCCCCAACATCCTGCACATCCTTGGCAGGGCCAGGCTGGAGAGGGAAAATACAGACTGCCTAGCCAACCAAGGACAGCACGGAGACTTTGATGTCGGCTGCCTGGACTAGCAGAGATCAACAGGAGGGTCTTTTTAGATTTCCAGGAAAGCCAAAGAGCTCTTCCGGCAGGTCACAAGCAGCGAAAGAGCCACTCTGTTAATGCACATGTCTGCTGTAATTTATTTATTTATTTAAAATATACATAAACTGCACTTTCCTATAAAATATCAGAAGGTGTTATACAAACTAAAAACATGCTATTACAATAAAAACATTAATCACCTCCATATGAACTGGATGGCAAAGAATCTCAGATCTGAAAGGTCTGTCTGAATAACAGTTTTTCCAAATACGTCTAAAATCAAGCAGGGGTGACTCCCGCCAAACTCCTATTGGCAGGGAGTTCCACAGGGCAGAGCCAGCCACACTAAAGGCTCAGCCAAGGCCTGCCAAACCTCAGGGGCACGGGGGACCACCATCAGAAGACCTCAGCGATCAAGGCAAAGCATCAGGAATCAGATGGTCCTTAAGATACTTTGGGGCGAAGTTATTTAGAGCTATGTTAAATAGCAGAAGGAGGCCAAGGGGCTCAACTCACACAGCAGGCCACGAGAAGTCCAACTGCTCCCACAGAAAACAAGTCACTCTCGCACATCTACTTTTCACAGGTTCTGACCACCGTGCAACATGCTCCGCCCCTGAATTCTAGTTCTCCTGGAAGGGGAGTCCCAAGTTCTCCCCCACCTCCTGTGTCGGAGAATGGGGACCTCCAGGGACCACAAGCATCATATCCTGGGGAACTGCAGCCTAGGAAATGGTTGTGGGGCTGCCCATCTGGGACCCTCCCTCTAACGCCGCATTTGGCCATTCGCATCTGGCACCCTCCCCCAAAAGGGCTTCTGGGGTTAATGGCTCCAAGAACGGCGGCCAGGGAGCAGGCACTGGGGGCAAGGCATGCCTCGCGGGTCCCTTCCCGGGGCGCCCCTTTCCTTTCACGCCCCTCAGCAGCCGGGAAGGGCGACCCAAGTCGGCAGCTCTGCCAGCCCGGACGAGGCCAGTCAGGCGCTCCCGGGAGGCCCGCAGCAGACCTCGGAGGCAAGGTTGGCGCCCCCTCCAAAACCTGGCACTGGGGATAGACTCCCTCGGCACTGGGAGGCTCCGCTCCCGACTCTCAAGGCAGGCGGGGGCGGCCTTTTGGAACCGGGCCCATCCGGACCAGCACCCCCGCCCAGCCTCCGCCTCCACGGCAGTGTCCAAACCGGTCCCCCCACCTGGTGGCAGCGAGTTCCGCGAGTGAACAGGAATGTCCCGGATTTAAATAAACTCATGACCCAACAGCGGACGGGACTCGAGGCGGGGGAGGAGGCTCCGGCTCCCTCCTCGCCCCCGAACCGCTCAGCACTCACCGCTCTCCATGGCGGCGGCAGCAGCGGCCTCCTCGGAGTCTCGGCCACAAGAGCAAGATGGCAGAGCTGCCGCCTGCGCCTGCGCACTAGAGCCCGACCCCAGCGCATTCTGGGAGGCTCTCGGGCGGCGGCGGCGGCCATGTTGCCGTTGCCAAGGTAACGGGGACGCTCTGGGCCCGCAGTGCCCTCCTCTTCCCTTAGGGGACGTTATTGCTGCCTCCCCCGTCGCTGGATCGTCGCCTTGCAGCGGTGAGCGGGCTTGCGTGTTGCAGTGAACCCCGTGAGCCGATGCCGTCGGGAGTCACGTGCTCCCAGCAGGGTCACCCATGGCGGTCAGGTCAAGGGAGAGGAACCAGACAAACAACGATCCAAGAATGTTCTCAACGGCAGAAGAGGCGGAGGATAACAATGTGTGAAGGGGGATGAAGGCTGCAGCAGATAGAAGACTTCTAATCGTCGTGGTACCCATGTCATTGGATCAAAGCCTTTTTCTGTCTAGATTGTGTGTTGATCGTGGTGCGCCGATCTCCCCACGTAAAACGAATTCACGCACAGGCGTCTTCCAACCAAACCAAACCAAACCTCCGATGGCGATCAACAAATGGCGACGGGGGCAGGACTGTGAAATCCAGAAGCCCCTCGTCATGGACCGGCACATGGGCGGTGGATAAGACCTCATCTTGGAAGACAATCTCACTGGCCATGAGCGATTGCCAGTGAAATGAATGATATTGCTGCCTCCGTGCAGCGAGCACAGACCGGCCTGCAGAGTGGCCCAGGGCTGCTTACTCTGAGAAACCATACGCTGCCTCCCCTCCCGCTGCAGCAACAACCACTGCAATGAACACACACCCCCGCCGCCGCCTCTTGTGGCAGGGCATTACCCGAGCCCACTGCGCGCACCCTCCGCCTGAAGGGCTCCCTGGCCCAAGGCCAGAGAAACTGGACAAGGGAGGGCAGGTGGGCCGGGGGGGGACGCCCTGCTACCGCCCCACCAGGAGGTGGCAGGGCTGGGGGCCAGAGGCAGGCTGGGCAGGGGCAAGGAAAGGCAAGTTGGCAGGAGCAGGAGCATCGGCTCCCCTGGCCACACACCTTCCCGCCGCCGTCATGTTTGCATTCGGATGACCGCAGCCAATGGCCAGGGATGATGGGAGTTGTCCTTGTGATGTCCTTATATTTTTATGACTGTAAATATGGTAAGTGCAGGTTTATTAAGGTATATATGGTAAGTGGATTGAGTTAGAGGGGGGAGTACATGGGTTTGAATGGTGAAGAATGCTGTATGATGATTGGCTGAGCGTTTGAGTGGCTGAAGGTATAAATGAGAGGATGACAGTTGGTTCAGGGTTCTGTTTTGGTGGGAGAGTTGAGAGGAGAGTGACTGGGAAGGAGTTGAAGTGGGAGGCAGTTGGGATTGAGTTGACAGAGTTCTGAGGGAGGTTTGGATTCTATTAGGCTGATATTTGGACAGAATATATATAACTGGAAACATAAGAGTGACACTATAGGAAACCATACAGTTGTTAAACATTCCTAAAGTAATCTTGTTATTTCCTAGTGTTATCAAATAAATACTTTTATTGGTTTACCAAAAGCCTGATCCTTGGCTGGGGATATACAGACCAGAAGGGAGGGCAGGGTAATGACCAAGGCTGAAGGGAAACTGTATCAAATAAATGGTGGCAGCAGTGAAGGAAGAAATTGTAACATCGTCAAGAATCCAGAGCAACCCAGGATTGTATACTTTATAGACAAAGATACAGGGGGGTTGTGGACAGCAAGGACACCCAGACACAAAGTAACAAGCCATAGGGAGACTAAGGCGAAGTCTCCAGCAGTATTGTTTACAGGGAGTGGTTGGTGGTGCTGCCTAGCAGTGGGATCTTGAGAGATCTGTGCTAGAGCGGAGTGAGAAAAAATAAAAATGACGATCCTGACTGGTGGGTCCTGAGGTGGTGCCTAGTGAAAGGCGGTAGCCACAAGCAGGTGGGAACCTGACAGGTGGAGGTCTGAGGTGGGATTGTCACATGTGGTGGCTGTAGTGGTGGGATAAGAACAAAAGAGAGTCCCTAAAAAAGTGGTGTGACTGTAAAGGAATAACAAATAAAGATTACTTGTGAGTGTGTGGCAAAGAGTGTGTGAGCTCCAAGAAACATGGCTGAGTTCATGAAGATGAAGGGAGAGGAGCTGGTGGGGAAATGTATAGCGTTTCATTTACCTCATGAGGGTAAAGGGGTGGATGAATTGTGGGTGGCATTAATAACATATACGTCAATCCAAACCAAAGAACCTGTAAGAGAAGAGACCCCAGAAGGGTGCTTAAGTTATCCTGCCTATGTGGAGTATTTAAGAGAGAAGTTAAAGTTGGAGGCTGAAAGGTTGAGAATGGAGGCTGAGGTACAAGTGGAAAGGTTAAAATAAGAAAGAGAGAAGTTTCATTCTGATGAAACAAGGAAAGAGAGAGATGAAACAAAAATAAAAATCACTCCAAAAGACTTTGCTGTATATGAGCCTGGTCAAGATCCACAAATTAACCTCAAAACATTTGAAAAGGCAGCTCAGATGTGGGGGCTACCTGACGATAAATACATGCAGTATTTATCAAATTTAATTAAAGGGGAATTGGCTGAGGTGTATCAGTATTTCCCCTCAGACAGGCCAGTGACATATGCTGAATTCAAAGAAGCAGTGTTTAAAAGATTTAGATTGGGGCCTGATTATTTTAGAAAACTGTTCAGAAACTGCCAGGTACAGACAGGGAGGTCTTTCGTGGATCTGGGAGCAAAACTGATAGACATATTTGGAAAATGGCTGACAAGTGCTAAAGCTCAGTCTGTGGAAGAGGTGAAAAACCTCATGATATTAGATCAGTTGTACCATAAATTGCCGACTGAAATTAGGTTGCTGGTGAAAGATCGTTCCCCTAAATCTGTGCAGGAAGCAGCAGAGCTGGCAGATCATTTTACCTCAAACCAAACTGGTTGGATGGGAAAACCACAAAGAGATTTTAAACCAAGACCAAATAACAATGGCAGAAAAGATGTGGCACCACAGAGAGTAAACCCTCCAATAAAATCAGAAGGGCACAGGATACTTCAGTTTGGGTCTGTGTTTCCTAAAATGGAGGAGAAACTCTGATGCAGATGTGGTAAGCCAGGACATATCTGTTTTCAATGTGAGAATATAAACCCCGTCAGTAATCCTGTTCAAGGAAGAACAGTGAAAAGTGAACTGAGAGAGGGAGAAACGAAGAAAATACAATTCTGTCAAATAAGCTGGTCAAATGTCCAAGATTTTGACTCAAGCTTGAGAGAATAAGTGTGTGTGCAAGGGGCAAAATATTGGGCTTTGCTGGACGCTGGTGCTGCTCAGACCTTACTGAGGCCAGATTTGATAAGATCTGAAGAAATTTTACCTCAGGAAAAGTTGGTAATTCAAGGTGTGAGAGGTGAACCAGAAAGCATTCCCATGGCCCTAATAAAACTGAAATGGAGAGGAAAGGAGGAGACTTATAAAGTGGGTATCAATGCCCAGCAACAAGAACCTGTAATTTTGGGCAGAGATGTTATGAGGGCACAAGGAAAAAATTATGTGGTGACCAGACAACAACTTGGCAAAGCAGCAGAAGCCATTTTATCTGACACTGAACAGAACAGGGTGGAACCTGTAATGGAGCCTGAGGTCGTCATAGCAACCCCTAGTGTGCCTGGAGTGAATGAAACTTTGTTACAAACGTTTTCTACTGCAGAAACACAACAGTTCAGGGATGAGCTGGAAAATGATAGCTGTTTGAAAATAATAAAGGAAAAAGCCCTTCCACAAAGAATCCCCTTTACAGAAACTCTGAGGGATCAAACTGTGTGGGAGAATGGTATACTGTATAGGCTGTGGTTACCTAATGAGAAAGAGAACTACTGTGAACCAGTTAAACAATTGGTTGTACCTAGCAAATTTAGATCCAGATTGCTAGAGGTAGCACATGATGTTCCTTGTTCAGGGCATCTTGGAATAAAAAAGACCAAGAAAAGGGTGGCTGCACATTATTATTAGCCAAACATTTCTAAAGATGTCAAACAATATTGTTCATCATGTATCATATGCCAAAAAGTGGGAAAAGGTGGGGTAAAAACAAAAGCTCCACTGAGATTTCCTATTCCATTGGTGTGCTATGTTGTGAAAGAAACCTCACCCATTTGGCACCTTTATGGGGGGAAGGACTTTGGAAATGCACCACCTACATCTTCAGCTAAAAACTACATTAGTCCTCAGAGTTCTCTTTCTTACACACCCACGAGGCATGGGCGTAATACAGCCTGTGGGGAAAGAAGAAGGAACCCAGATTTCTTGATGGAAATACAATTAAGCATTGTGAAATTCGAGCCTGAGGTATATCCTGGCGAATCAGAGTGTGAGGTCAACTTGTTAGAGCAACCGGTTTCTCGTCAAGTGTTGGTGGTTCAAGATCTTGAGATCAGAGATCGTGACTTCCGGGAAGGGTGACTTCGCTTGTGCCTGCTTTTGAGACGGGCTCCCGCCTCAAAAGAAGCTTATTCAGATATAAATCAGTCAGAACATTTTTTTTTTTGACTGATGAAATTTCTCCCGGGCAGGGAGAAACGTAGAGATCAACCTCAAAAGCCTGTTTTTGTTGGGAGGACTGGATTTCATTAATTTATGAGAAAAGGTCCAGCCAGCAATGCCGGACGGACTTCCGAACAAGCTCTATCTGATTAATGCGATACGTTTATCTTTTCTTCAAAGAGAAAACGGACTAACAGGCAAGCACCCTTCTTTCTATTATTTTTTTTACTTGGTTTAAATTGTTGCAGCAAAAAGAGATTTGTCAAATGAATCAGCTTTAAAGAACTTCTGGGTGAGCTATAACTCTTCTCTGTTATTCACGAAATTAACAGCTTATCTCTGTTTCTATTGCAAAAAGCTGTCCTGGAAGTGCATTCTAAAGATATAAACAGAAGAGGGATTTCTATTCCGAGGAACATTATATTGTCTGGGACTATTCTCTTTTTGGTCTATTTTATTTTGACGAATCTGCTTCTTCACGACGCCACTAACTGTTTTGATGCTGGGAACTAAATTTGTTTTGTATTCTTGAACATAGAGAGATAAGGCAGGCTGCTCTGTTTATACTGTGATGTCATCAAGCCTGGAATATTAACCCAATTGTTGCTGAAATAAGAAGTGGTTCTTCTTTATTTTTGTTTTGTTTTGTTTTCGTGGTTTTAAAAATGGCAATCAAGAAAGTGGCTGAGAATCTGGAAGTAATTATGTTTCAGAAAATAATGGATGATTGAGATAACGAAACAAACCCTGCGACAGGGCAGTAAGGAGCTGAAAATTGAACTGAGCAAAATGACGCAAGAGCTTAAAGAAATAGGGGATCCTGTGAGAGAGGAGAATGAGATCAGAGATGAGAAAAGAAAAAATAAAGGGAAGATACAAGCCCTGGAGATTGGAACAAATGTGGAATTGGAAAAAGATCTGGAGTTTATGGATATTAGAAATAAAATCTACTGTTTGGAATTTAACGTTATCTCTGAAGAAATTAATGAAGATATTAGAGATAAAGTTATCAATGGCTTGGATAATCTTGTGGACTGGAATGACGTGATGGAGCTTGATATAGAGAAAATCTATGGAATTAACTGCAGCCATGTGACAATGGAAAAACTCTCAAGAGATGAGCCAGTGCATTTTGTAAAAAAGAAGAACAGAGATATGACTTTACAACAATATTTCAGCAACTTATTCAGAATTGATGGCAAGAAAATATTTGGGAGAGAGGAAATTCCCATCAGACTCTTATTATATGACTATGGCTATGACAGCAAGATTATTATGGAATACTGATAATGGAAGATTGGACACTGAAATTACTGGACTTAACAGGACTATTGAAGATGGAAGATGGAATTAATATGGATAATGGAATAATGTCTATTGAAATTATTGGACCTAACAGATTTTGATGAGATGGATTAATCGATATGTTTATTTGGACTATGGTTATGACAATAAGATTATTATTATTATTAACGAGATGGATTAATCGACATGTTTATTTGGAGAAAAATTGATAGATATATTTCTTAAAGAATTGAAACCTCTCTTTGACTTTTTGTGGAAAGAATAAAGTAATGTTTATGAGATTTGATGATTAATTAAGATAACTACTGGAGGAAAGTGATTTTATAATATAATTTAAGAGACAGGATTGTTATATATTGTAGACCTATAACTGATTTGATCTGCGACAAATGGGAAGTCAACATTTTATTTTTTTTGTTTAATCATTTTTGTTTTGTTTTGTTTTTTGTCTTTGAATGTTTTATGATTTTGTTTTGTATGTTTTATGAAAATTTGAATAAAAATTATTGTAAAAAAAAAAAAAGATCAGAGATCGCTTGGCTACATCTCAGATGAATAAATTTCTCTACCTTTACTGTAGTATGGAAATGCTTAGAAAGGCACATTCTAATATGCTGACAGTCAAAGTGTTGCATGTGCATCCTGAGTCGGGCAGGTCACAAGAGTGTTGTTTACGAGTGTCATTAATGCCGCTTCGTCTCAATATTGATCAGGATGCCCTGTTTTTCTTGAAGGATTTTTTCACTAGTCTGTCTACAGAAGTAGAAATCCTAATGACTCCAGATTATGAGTTTAAAAAGCCTCCTGGTGCAGACATAACATGTACCTTACCCAAGCATCCCAGTAGTTTAAAGGAGCCAAGCCCAATTATTTCTTTCTCATTACACAAACGAGTGAGTCAGAATGGAAGAGTGCTTGAGGAAATCAGGAAACAAGTGAGAGCATTTGTAGGTATGGCTGGTTTTTATAGAAAGTTTATAAAGGGGTTTGGAGAAATAGCAACCCCACTGCATGAGTTAACAGAGAAAAAGTGTGCTGAGTGTGTGAGATGGGATGAAAGGTGTCAAAAAGCTTTTGACCAACTGAAGCAAGTGCTGTGTCAGGGTCCAATATTGATAGCTCCGGACTTTGAACAACCATTTATAGTGGCAACAGACACATCTGATCTGGCTCTTGGGGTTGTGCTGGTGCAAGAGAGGGAAGGCATCAAGCATCTCATTGGTATAAATGAGAGGATGACAGTTGGTTCAGGGTTCTGTTTTGTGGGAAGTTGAGAGGAGAGTGATTGGAAAGGAGTTGAAGTAGGAGGCAGTTGGGATTGAGTTGACAGAGTTCTGAGGGAGGTTTGGATTCTATTAGGCTGATATTTGGACAGAATATATATAACTGGAAACATAAGAGTGACACTATAGGAAACCATACGCTTGTTAAACATTCCTAAAGTAATCTTGTTATTTCCTAGTGTTATCAAATAAATACTTTTATTGGTTTACCAAAAGTCTGATCCTTGGCTGGGGATATACAGACCAGAAGGGAGGGCAGGGTAATTAGCAAGGCTGAAGGGAAATTGTATCTAATGGTGGCAGCAGTGAAGGGAGAAATGTAACATCGTCAAGAATCCAGCAACCCAGGATTGTATGCTTTATAGACAAAGATACAGGGGGGTTGTGGACAGCAAGGACACCCAGACACAAAGTAACAAGCCATAGGGAGACTAAGGCGAAGTCTCTAGCAGTATTGTTTACAGGGAGTGGCTGGTGGTGCTGCCTAGCAGTGGGATCTTGAGAGATCTGTGCTAGAGCGGAGTGAGAAAAAATAAAAACGACGATCCTGACTGGTGGTGTCCTGAGGTGGTGCCTAGTGAAAGGCGGTAGCCACAAGCAGGTGGGAACCTGACAGGTGGAGGTCTGAGGTGGGATCGTCACAGTCCTCTATCAGCATCTGGGCACCCGAGGTTGAGGAACACTGGCCTGCACTGACTGGCAGAGGTTCTCCAGGGCTTGAGGCAGGACTTCTTTTTCAGTCGTGCCTGGAGATGCTGCCTGCCTGGGTCTGAACCTGGGGCCACCTTTGGCCTGCAAAGCAGTTGCTCTGCCTGTGAGCTCAGACCCTTCAAGGAGGGAGGAGGAGGAGCTCATGGTGGGGGGGGGTTCTCTAGAGCCCGAGGGATTCCTGATGGCAGTCATGTCTTTCCATTTCAGAGACCTGTTTGATCAGAGCTGAGAGAGGAGCCAGAGAAGATGGTGCATGCAGCGTGGGAGGCAATGCTTGTCCTTCCCTCCAGTTGCTCTCAGCTCTTTTTAAAAACTGTCATTGTCTCCAGCCATGAAGAATTTGTTCACATAAAAATTGCCAGAATAGGGCCACCCCGCAGCTTCCTGGCCCCCCTTGGCCTTTCTCTCGGTGTGGGAAATGTCCAGGTCATGGCCCAAGCATTGAATCCCCCTCCTAACATGGGCCGCCTTTGTTTGCCTGGAGGCGGCTCTGCTCATTTCTTATGTGGTCCCTCAACAACGCTACAATCAGGGCCACAGATTTAAATGTGGATCCAGCCCGGTCCTGTGCCTCTTTAATCACAAGGCCAGCACTCAGAGCTCTGTGGCAGGGCACAAGTCCCCAGGCTATGGATGGAAAGGTCTGTCAATTTTGGTTCCAGGGCCGGCTCCAAAGGGCAGCCAGGTGGGGCCCTGGCCTTATGGTGGGGGAGTAGTGCTCCCCTCCTGTGGCAGGCTTCCTGCCATGGATCGCAGGGAGGGAGCTGCCCCCTTACTTGCCCTCCCCCCACCTGCTCACTCGCTCGCCCTCTCCCCCTGCTCGCTCATTTGACCTCCTGCTCATCCACCCGCCTGGTGGGTAGGTAGGTAGGTGGGGCACGCGTGTTAAATCTTAAATTCAGTTCTTCCCATTTCTGCAGCAATTTGCATTTTTTAGAAAAAAAGTCTTCATGAAAATTCTCCAACATTTTACTGCGGATGTCTCCTAATCAACACATTTCTATAAGTAGTTTTAACAAAGGTACACATTTTTACAAGCCACTTCTCATTATCTAATGCATTTTTGCATATTATTTTCACGTATATATTCCTTTTTATGCACACTTTCCTCTCATCTATGCATTTTTGTAATTATTGTTTAGTTGGCAAACTGCATCACAAAATTCTAATAAATGCACATTTCTAAGGATGGCTGTGTTTTGGTGCTTGTACTGATTCGGAAAGTGCGAACGTGATAAATTCTGCTTAAAACACAAACAGTATCAAAATTCTCACCCATCCCTACCCCAGACATGCCTAGGATTGCAGCACTCCTAGGAAGGCACCCAGTGCCTTTCTGGAGGAACTCTTTGCTTGAAAGGCAAGCAAGGCACAAAGCATCACAGGCCCATTTCTGCCCATTTGTAGTGGGAAGGTGGCAGTGGTGGCATGCAAATGGCTGGCCTTGCAGAGCAGAGCATTTCAAACAGCCCTCTTCCATCATCACAGACTGCTTTCGACATGCAAATGTTTCGGATGCAGGGTCTGGGGATCCTACAAAGGATTTCATTTTTACACCAATCACGTTTCCTATTGTGGGCCTTCATTCATGAGTCAGAGCCTCCCTGGGTTCATTTGAATGAAATTTGGTTGCAAGGCGCTCTTCTCCACAAAGGGGTCCAGATGCCTGGCTGCTCCTTGCAGTGTTTCAAGGTGAGAGCCATAAAAGGGACTCTGTGGATGGTTTCCAAAATCTGCCTTGCCTAATGACCCAGATTCTCCCTGTACAAGGAGGCTAAAACAACCCCTGTGGTAACCCACAGTGCTAAACAAGCGAGATTTCACTGGACATTCCTTGGGTCCATTATTTTTAAAACTGCCATTTATGCAGCAGCCTCAAACCACCCATCTGGCCCTTTTTAGAAATGGTTTTGCTATTTTTGTACTGTGAGATATTGTGTCACTGTTTCAGTAGTATCCTATAATCTTACCCATTCCGATAGAACATGTAGGAAATAAGTTAGAAAGGCTTCTTAAGTTGACTTATTCTTAGCTTTTGTTGATATGACATGAGAAGGTATCTCTTACACAGAGCGGTTTTAGCGGTTAAGAAACTATCATCTTCACAAAGAAAGAATGAAGCCCCTCCCTAGTAAACACAGCTTCCGCCAGGCTAAAAGGAGGAGAGAGAAGCCCACCAAAGAAAGCCACAAGCTCACTTGCCCTTCAGATTTCCTTCCCATGTGTGACTTTACGAGGTCAGTGCCCTGGAGAAGGCTTTGGTACATGTGCCAAATAAAACTTCAGCATTTTTTACTCCCAGCCACCAAAGCTGGACCAATTTTTTTAAAGGAAAAATATGGATGACAAAGAGGGCTCAGAAAGCTGTGTCTCTTCTCTAAAACTAGTTCAGCAGAATAGGCTAAATATGCAAGAGAAAGATCTGATTAAATGGAGTGAGGCAGCAAATTTAGGGTGTCATGAAAGAGCAGCAAGCTGTTACTTCTTAATGTATTCTTATTGCAGTTTTACTTCCAGAGCAAGGTGACTGTGGAATGTTCTGGGTGTGAATGTGACATTTGCTGTTAAGAACACCCAAAGCGCCCCTCAGCAGCTGGTTCAGGCCAAAGGGGGCCCACCTAGTCAGTCAAACATCCTCATTTTCACAATGGCCAGCCAGATGCCTCAAGGGGATGCCCCAAAGCAGGGCCTGAGCACAAGAGCAGCTTGTGATTCCTAGCAACTAGCATGGAATAACAGTGTGCTCTTTCACCTCAGGGAGCAAAAATGTTTTGGGCCAGCTCTGAGCTGTGGGTCAAGAGGTCTGGCTGCATCAGGCATGGGAGAAGCTCCTGCAACCCCTATAAGATTTTACTCCTGACCCTATAACTCCACATAGCTCCACTCCACTGTTGTGTGTGTTATGTGCCTTCAAGTCGACTATGACTTAAGTTGACCCTATGAATCAGTGACTTCCAACAGCATTTATTATAAACCACCCTGTTCAGATCTTGTAAGTCCAGGTCCTTGATGGAATCAATCCATCTCTTGTTTGGTCTTCCTCTTTTTCTACTCCCTTCTGTTTTCCCCAGCGTTATTGTCTTTTCTAGTGAATCATGTCTTCTCATTATGTGTCCAGCATAACGCTACTAGTGATAATTCTGGTTTAATTTGTTCTAACACTCAATTATTTGTCTTTTTCACGGTCCATGGTATGCACAAAGCTCTTCTCCAACACCACATTTCATATGAGTTTATTTTTCTCTTATCTGCTTTTTTCACTGTCCAACTTTCACATCCATACACAGAGATCGGGAATACCATGGTGTGAATGATCCTGACTTTAGTGTTCAGTGATACATCTTTGCATTTGAGGACCTTTTCTAGTTCTCTCATAGCTGCCCTCCCCAGTCCCAGCCTTCTTCTAATTTCTTAACTATTGTCTCCATTTTGGTTAATGACTGTGCCGAGATATAGCATGGTGGGCTGTAGCCAAAAGAATCCAGCGTCTCTGTGACTTCCAAAGAAAGCTGGATGAAACCAAAATGTAATTTTGGCCTGCGGGGTCTCTGGACCCACCCCACCCCCATCTTCTGTCTGCATTAAACCTGGGCTGGACTGTTCTCTTGGGCAGCTCTAGAGAGATGCAGCAGCAAGCAGAAGGCTGCCGGGGTGGGGGTAGGCAGGGAACCCACAAAGGGGGGTGTTGAGAAGGCACCATCAGTTTGGTCAGGCCAAAGAACAGCTGGCTACAGTTTCAGGCCTCGGGTTATGAAAGAAGCCAGCCAGTCCAGTCAGAATCAGTCCTTGCAGCCATAGGACTGTGGCAGACTCATCCCACAGAAGGAGGGACCCCGCGATACAGATGGCTCATTGCCTTTGTGGCCACTGACACAACCACAGTGAGGCTATTTTAAGCCCCTGCTGCTTTAAATAACTTCACCCAGTTTGGTGGTCAGTTTTATATAGCAGGTTCTTCCAGCCCCTGGCAATGCAAGTGTGTGCAGTTGTGTACATCTGGTCCCTGTTGACATGGTTGGCAAACTGGAGATTTCAGAGTTAAGGTGCTAGGGGCCTTAACTATAAAGATCATGTAGGACTCTCCAGAGACTCTCCAGCAAATGTCAAGCAGAATTCACAGAGAATCTCGCTTGCAACAGGGCTATAGAAGGATGCTTATTTATAACTAGCCAGGCTGCAGGCTACAATTTCTTCCTCTTCCTCTGTCATTATGTGTCAGCAGTAGCAAGATCACAGGGATCGCTTGCCTGCAAAGGTGCAGAGAAGATGCTTGATTAGAGGCTTGACTGATCCTGCCACCAGTTGTGTTCTGGGGCAGGAGACCAACAGGTGATGCTGCACAGTTCACAAAAGCTCTGTTGTATTAATGCCTTTGATTTGCACACAGGGCTCTGGCAAAATGTGGGACAGGCTTATCCATCAGGCAGGAGAACCCAGTTAATTTCTCCCCACAAATTACAAAGGAGCCCTGAACGTGCTTATAACTTCCCAAAAAGCCACAGGGCTCTGCAGCAGAGAGAGAGAAAAGGGAGGAGCCCACTCACTGCGGCAAGAGCTCAGAGACACCCAGGACGGAGGCTGTTGCCAGAAAAGTTCCCATCATCATCATGCCTCCCCTCCTCCTCAGAAGCAGGCAGGCAGGCAGGCACACAGCTGGGGGTCTTCTGGATCAAGACCTTACTCAGGATGCCCAAGTGGGCTGAACTACCTTTCACCAGCTTAGGTTGATGCACCACCAGCAGGCAGGCTCTCCAGGCCAAAGAGAGCCTGGCCAGTGGCCACAGACATCCATGCTCGGGTCACATGTCCACTCTGATCTGGATGCAGCACTTGAGGCTGTCTCCAGGGAGGGGTCTAGAGCACCATATGATATTGACACAGTGCCTGGAGTGGTTTGGCTGACCTCTTGTTTACTTGACCCTTGCCTATCTGGCCACCTCTGAGAAGAGCCTGGCTGCCTCTGGGTCAGGCCAACAGGGCCCATCTACTCCAGCATCCTGTCCTCACAGTGGCCACCCAGAAGCGCCAAAGGGAAGCCCCCATCCAAGTAGGACATAAGGGCAACAGCCGGGCCTGGCCCAGCTGTGAACCCCAGCAACCGGTACTGAGAGACAAACTGCCTCTAGGAGAGGGGGATTGACAGGGTGGGTCCAAGAGACAATGATATACACTGTCAGTTATGAGGCTGGATTAACACTGCATTTTTTAAATTCAGATGACATTTTCCCCCTAGAAGTTTTTAGGAATGAAACAGACACGTTTATTCAAAGATGTTCTCTGTATCTGGTGATTTGGAACAATGTCTAGGATAAATGGCAAACTTGTGCTTCTTTTCAGCATTCTAATTTATATAAACGTTTTGTTATTCACAACAGTCCTGTCTTTGCTTCCTGTCCCATTTCAGAGCATGGCGAGGAGGTTGCAGGGGAGCGCTTTTGCTGCTGCTATCGCACCCTCGGCTATCGGTCAGCTCCTGATCAGCTCCTTGTCCCCTGGGGCTGGGCAGACCTCCAAGGCCTCTCCCAGGATCTACAACCTCCAGGGTGGACTGGGCACCTGGGCACTGACAGGAGGCAAATGGTGAACCAGCAGGGTTGGGACCAGCAGCCCACAGAGGTGGTGCACTCCTATGGCAACGCCTGGGCAGAGCTCTTGGAGCCGAGTTCAAGGCAGAGATCCGAGGAGCAGCTTCAGCTGTGCGAACTTCAGGCAAACAATTCCGAGAAACAAGAGGGCTGTGAAGTAGCAGGTTACGTTCCATGGACAGACACACACCCCGTCTGTAAATAGTGTTTCAAGGCCTCCCAGTCCTGGCAAAAGTAGCCCACCAAAGCACTCCACTTTGGTACAGTTTGCAACTAAATGTTTTTTTGGGGGGGAATAAGAGCCTGCTCTGGAGGCAGCTTTGGCCAACCTGCCCGTGGCATTGATTATGTGCTTCATTTGCTGCAGCCTGTTCATGATGCTGTTTCTGAAACTCCCTCAGAGGCCTGTCTAAACATACAGCAGGTCCCCTGCTTGAGTGCTGCAAGCGCCTGTCGGGTGGAAATCACAGACTCTGTTACCTGAGATCTCTTCTCAAAGGCCTGACTTTTCCTTATAATAAGAGGGTTTTCAGCCAAGAAGAATATGAAACCACTGAGTTTCAGTTCTGCAACATGGCAAATTTATTCTGGCAAGGATATTTCCCTCTCTGCAGCTTAGCTGGAAACATCCAGAGAGAGATGGCGTCGCGGCAGAGGGCGGATGGCCAGGTGCCAGCCTGAAGGTCTTTCTGAGGACACTCCTTTCCCATTGGGAGCAGGACCACATCTCGCCACCTCCTCTAACTCATCGTGGGGAGGGGGAGTGAGGCTGCCCCATTCACCAGGGATCTGCCTCCCCCTGGCAAATCATGGGCCCTGCTTGTCCCTCTTGGGTGTGCCTGGTGTAATGTTGCTATTGTGCTTTGCTAGCCTTTGTCTTAGGGTTCAGCTCCCTTCCTGGGCTGCTGGGATCACTAAGCAGATGGGCGGATGCATCGGAAGCGGCCTTAGACAGAATCAGGCCATTGGCCCGTCTAGCTCAGTATTTTCTACTCTGACTGGCAGCAGCTCTCCAGGATTTCAGGCAGGGAGTCTCTCCCAGCCCTCCCGGGAGATGCTGCCTTTGGGGACTGAACGTGAGACCTTCCTCGTGCAACGCAGAGGCTCTACCACCCACTGAGCTATGGCCCTTCCCACATCTTGACTTTAGTGCACCTGCAAATAAATGCACACATGTGGATGCTAAAACACCTTAAGGGCCATTAACTGCCAACCTCCAGATTAGGCATCTCCCCTCAAACTTATGCCAATGTTTTGGGCTGTTTGGTGCCACCCTCACTCCATTGTACTGGCATGTCAAATGGGGCCTTATACACAACACCAAAACCCCCAGCATTGTCACATCTTCTGCAGACCTATGGCAAAAAGTGTTGTGCTCATTTTGTGTTGTTTTGTGCCCCACCCAAAAATGTGCAGAGGGCATCCCCAGTGGTGGAAAACCTGCCTGCCATTTCTCCTAAATGTGGGAATCACAGCCGTTGCATGGCTGTCCTGCTGCGGGCTTCCCAGAGGCATCTGGTTGGCCGCTTTGAGAAGAGGGTGCTGGGTTAAATGGGGTCCTTTGGCCTGATCCAGCCACAGGGCTCTTCAGTTGTTCTCACGTTCAAAGGCACTGGGACAAATTAACACGCGCCGTTTGTAAATTTACAAAATGCAAATGGTATTTTATTAATATTTAAGGCAATTAAATAACAATGTCAAATATATTAGGCTACCTGTGTTTAGATTCCGGCTGTCCTGCAACTCCTCCCTCCGCCCATATTCCCCTCTGCCCCCCCTCAACCGCTGCTTCCGGGGGGGAGAGGAGCTGCCCAGCGTGGCCCGCTGCTTTCAGCGCCACACAGCTTCCCCTCCAGGCCACGCTGGGCCTCGGTTTGCATGGGAAGCAGCGTGGCATCCTGCCAAGCAGGCTGTGGTGTGGCCAACGTCCTCCAACAAGCTCCTTGGCCAAGGATTTGTGCCCCGTGTCTCCGTCAGGCAGGAGCTGCCTGTGCAATGGCTACATGGCAGGCCTGTGGCAGGCAGGTGGGGAGGCCGTTGCTCAGCTCCAGGCCGGCTTGGCTGCCCCTTAAGACTGCGAGTCCTTTCCCTCCCTTATGCAAAGGCAGCAGCAGGTTCTTTCTTGTCCCACTGTAAGGCCTTTTTTTAAACAACACCAAACCCGTATTCTGTCCCTAGTTTGCTTGGAAACACCATTGGCCTCATGCTGCTCCCAGGAGAAGATGCCCCCAAATGGTTCCCTCAGAGACCCTTCAGAAAGCCGCAGGGACAGGCCAGGTGAGGCTGAAACAGTCTCAACCCGAAAGAAGAGTGGGCGCCGATGGGCTTGCTAAGGCTGGAGGACAGGCTTGGGGGACGGCGGCCGACCAGGCGGGGAAGGCCCCTGCAGCCACGCCTCTCTGGCCTCTCTCCTCACTTCCCAGCTGTGGTGTTTGCCCACGACGGAAATGTGTCCAGGTGGAACATGGCCCGCCCCCAGCTGTTGATGGCCAGGGTTACGCAAAAAACGCCGATGATGTTCATCACGATGCCAGTCTTCGCCTGGAAGGGAGAGGCAAGGGAAAGGGGAAGTCCAGGAGTGTTGTGGGTCAAGGGCAGCCAGCAAACCTCGCAGGGAGGGGAGGGAGGAGGTTGTCAGAGCCACAGCCCGTCCGTCCCAATCGCAAGAGAACTGCCCCCTTCCCAGAGTGAGCACCTCGTCTGGGAACACAATGTGCAAACTCTCTTTGCTCTGCCTGTTATGCGTTCTAGGAAGTTTTGAAGAGCACATTGAGCAATTTGGAAAGAGGCGCCTTTCAGTGCAATCAGTTGCGGAATCAGAGTCAAGCCTGCTGAGCGTCCGTCATGCCTCCAGGTCAGCCAGTCCCATCTACTCTGATTCTAGCTGAGCCACGGATGCAGCCAGATTCCTTCAAATCAGCAGGAGACAATGAGCCCCACTTCTCCCATTTGGGCCTCCACTTGTCCACTGGGCCTTCCCCCCCACCAGCAGCTCCCTTCCCTGCTAGCAAACAGCCTGTCCTCTCCCTAGGCTGGGGGGGGGAGGGTTCCTTTTACTAATCTCAGTAAATTAGAAGTGTTTGCTGCTTTGCAAGAGGATAGTTGGGACTTGGCAGGGGGATATGTCCTACTTTGGGGCACTTCCAGACTGTCACTATTTTGCAGGTGGGATTTAGTCACATACAAGCAAATCCAGGCTGCACAATTAAAATGGTTTTGGCACTGTTGTGCAACAAACCCCTTCTTTTTTAAAAAACAAACTTTTTTTAGGAAGCAAAGTGATGGGAAAATGCACTGGTAAGTGTGGGGACAACACTTGCTTTGATGCAGCATCATTTAACCTCTCCACAAACAAATCAGGATGAATGTTCAATAAACAGGTCCTCTGGAAACCAGTCTTGGATTTGGCTTTATCAACAACTTTCGTGTGTGTGAATGGCTACTGTTAATAATATAATGATTGTCACTGGCACTTCCTGCATTTCCTTTCCTTCTGACCTCAGTGTTTACAGTCAGGCACACACATCTTAGATTTTATAGATGTAGCACACACACATTCCCACCTCATGCTCATGATAACTCTTCCTGCATAGGATGAAATCCACAACTGCTGTTGCTATCATCAATTGACCACGAGATGCCGTTGGTTTTGCTACAAGGGACTAACAGGACTAAGTAGCTACTGCCCCTCTGGAAACTGTTTTGAAAGTGTCACTTAAAACCCTGTCTTTGTGGAGAGTCCCCCAAGTGGACTAGCAAAGAAAGCAGAGCTCAAGGGCAATTCCTCAAATGTGACTTCATGCAACACAGAGCTTTTTGATGCCAAGTCTATCTTTATGTATCTTCTAGCAGTTCTGCACTACCTCTGGATTGGCTCCAAACTGGCACCCCTACATCTAAACCCAGGGTCTAACTTCACATTCCAAAATGAGGTGGAAACACTAATATTCCTGCTGAAAGGGTCTACTTTGCGCAAGGCACACCTCCCAGGGTCTGCACTGCACCAGAGGAAGTTTCCTCCCTGGCTTTACAAGCACTGCCATCTGCAGAAGTCTATTGGTTGCCTGGGGCAGGGCAAGGTTGGGGGTCAGATCTTAATGACCCCTTGAGGCAGCCGTCCCCAATCTGGGGTCCTCCAGAGATTTTGGATGACAATTCCCATCAGCCCCAGCCAGGACGGCCATATTGCCTCCTTCAGCACAACTGCGCTGGCTGATGGGAGTTGTCGCCCCACACACTTGGAGGGCCCCACATTGGGGAGGGCTGCCTTTGCAGCGCCAGCAGAGAGCAGCCTCTCAGTAGCCGCCAAGGACCAGGCAAGGCCTCGGCAACAGCACGGCTGCCATCTTACCATGTCAGAGACGCGAAGGTGTCCGTAGGAGAAGACGATGGCGTTTGGAGGGGTGGCGACGGGAAGCATGAAGGCAAACGAAGCACTGAGCGTGCAAGGGACCATGATGTAGAGTGGATTGACCTCAATGGACTGTGACTGGAGAGAGAAGACAAGAGACCCTGACTGGAGGGGCCCCGTGGGGCAGTCTGCCCACCCCCTGCACAGGCAGCCAAACCCACGGGAGAACTGCACTGCCACCTGGGAGTGGTGGAGGGAGTGGGCCAAGGGGTTGGCCCTGTTTGGGGAGGCCAGCAAGGGCCTCATGGGTGACGGAGGAGCCTGAAGGGTGCCATAGCACCCCAAATGCCTGGTGCAGGTCCTAAGGACACCAGAAGAGCCTGCTGGATGAGGCCAAAGCAGACCCACCTAGTCCAGCATCCTGTTCTCACAGTGGCCAACCAGAAGCCCCTGGGAAGCCCACAGGCAGGACCTAAGTGTGACAGGAATGATTCAGGAATATGTTGCCTCTGACTGTGGGGGGAGAGCATAGTCATCAGGCCTAGTAGCAATTAATAGCCTTGTTCTCCATGGATCTGTCTCATCTTTTAAAGCCGTCCACGCTGGTGGCCATCACCGCCTTTGGTGGAAGCCAGTTCTGTAGTTTAACTATGTGCTACTAAAGAGGTCCTTCCTTTTGCCTGTCCTGAATCTTCCACATTCAGCTTCATTGGCTGTCCACAAGTTCTAGTGTTACGAGAGAAGGAAAACAAACTTTTCTCTATCTCCATGCCATGCATAATTTTATACACTTCTGTCATGCCACCTCTGACTTGCCTTTTCTCTAAACTAAAAAGCCCCAAATGCTGCATCCTTTCCTTGTAGGGAAGATCCTGCATTCCCCTTGATCATTCTGGGTGCCCTTTTCTGAACCTTTTCCAGCTCTACAATACCCTTTTCAAGGAGAGGCAACTAGGACTCTACACAATATTCCAGATGTGGTCACAACATAGATTTATACAATGGCATAGTTATATTGGCAGTTTTATTTTCCTAATGACCCTTAGCAAGGAGCATGCCTTTTTCGCAGTTGCCACCCACTGGATTGACATGTTCAGAGAGTTCAGAGCAAGTGGCATTCAGAGCCATGCTGCTTCCAATAGTGGAGTAAGAACACAGCCATCATGGCTAGTAGCCATTGGCAAGACATGTTCAAGGCCAGTGACTGCAGGAGGGCGGTTGCCATTACAGGAGTCCAAGAGGTGCAAAAGGGTCCCTCAAATGACTCTGCCCTTTGCAGCCCAGCGTGCCTGGAGCCACCTCCTTGATGCCACCTCTGGCTCCCTTCAGAACTCTGCAAAGCTCTCCTTTTCCCTGAAGCCTTTGTCAAAACAACCTTCTGCCCTGCCCTCCCCAGCCTCATTCCCTACTGAAGCTAAGCCTACGCAGGCAGAGCTGTGGGGAAAGGTTGCCTTCTTCATTCCCTCCTGCCTCCATACACTTCCCCCTCCTCTGTTGAAATTCCTGGTATTGAGTGATTGACTGTACACTCGGTGGGGCAGAGACCCAACATGTTTTCCTTTGCAAAGCAACATTTACACTGGAAAGAACAACAACTTTCACTTGCCAGTTCTGGTCCTTAGATCTTATCAAGGTGGTCCAAACCTGGCCCTCTGAGGAGCACTGGCTGGCCATACGCGTGAGGAGGGCCTGCGTCATCCATGCCCTCGGGGTTTCCCTCATCTTATTCTGAGCTGCTTTGAGGGGAATGGACGGCAGAACAGAGCCACAAAGATAAACAAAGAAATAAGGAAAAAGAAAAATGTTACCAAGGATGCAAAGACGGGCAGGAAGAGAGTCGCTGTGGCCACGTTGCTGGTGCATTCGGTGAAGACGGCGATGACCAGAGAAAGGATAATGGCGATGGCCCAGGGGGGGATGCTGTGCAAGGGGGTCATCTGGTCCCCCAGCCACTTGGACAGTCCTGAAGCCTGGAGAGGGTGTGGAGAGGGAGAAAGAGAAAATCTCTTGGTTCAAAAGCGAAGCATCTCCTAAGACTGAAGCATCTCTCTCTCTCTCTCTCCCCCTCACACACACACACACACACACTTTTCCCTTCACAGGCAAGGAAAAACAGCAACCTGGGAGGGAGAAAGAGGAGCCCTCAAAACTTGCCACCAGATGGTTCACTCCTGGGCAGTGCAGGAGGGTCCCAACAACAGCTCTCGGCCAGCATGGCTAAGTAGAACCTCCATGTTCAGAGACAGGATGTCTGAGCACCAGGTACTGCGGGGCAAACAGCCAAGAATGGGCTGCTGCCTTCCTTCATGACCAGCTTGTGGGCTCTCCAGAAGCACGAAGAGAGAGCCAAGCGAATGACGCTTGAATTGGCTGATCCAGCAAGGCTGCTCCGAAGGGTGAATTGCCAGAGCCTGCTTCCCTCTGAGGCTATCACAGGCTACTTTTTAAAAAAGACAAATAAACAGACCTAAGGCCTTTGACAGTCTATTGTAGTCATTTAGCAGTCAGGGGTCCCTGACCTTTTGGGGCCAAGGGCGCGTTTGGGGACTTGGAAAAACCCATAAAAGGCCGAGCCAGCGATGCCCCAGAGGGTGCAGCCCCAGGGAGGGGGCACACAGTGCTCCTCTCCCACTCCTCATTTCAAAGGGACGTGCACTGGGGAGCTTCCTGGTGAATTGGGCCCTCCCTACCCTAGACTTGGGGTCCAACTGGCCATCCACCAGGAGCCGGCTGCAGAGCCACGGCCGCCTTTGGGCTCTTCCACCTCCCGTTCAGCCAGGATTTGAACAGGCGCAAGCTGAGGAGGGCAACGCCTTGCACTGTGGCGCAGCAGTGGGGCCGAAGAGCCTCCCTCAAGGCACTGATGTGGCCGGTGGGCCGGAGAGAACACAGCGCCCTCTTTGTCTGACTTTGCTGGGCCAGGTTCCTTTGGGGAGGACAAGGGAGGCCTGTTCTAGGGGGGTTACTGACTGTCCCCATTGAAGGGCTGGTAGTTTTGCATTAAACTTGCAGTTTGAAGCTTTGTCAGATGGAATAACCACAGAGCCCAATTAACTATCAGAGGCCAGCTCCCTAACAAGTTAGAATTAGGTCAAGTTCTCCCTTGTCCTGGTGCAACCAGAATGCAAATGGACGCTGCTGGCAGGTTTGAGTTTGGTGCCAAGTGGCAGTGCCGAGGGCACATCCCCCCAAAGGCAGGAAAACAGCACACAGGGAGCACTGAATTAATTGTTTCCATGAGCCGTGGATGGAATGGTGATGGTCACCTTCTGGAAAAGCTGGATCTCTCGGAGGATAGCTCTGGGCTCCAATTTGCATCCTGCCAACATATTCTTGGCTGCAGGGAACAGCCAGCCCCACCAATGCTGTGGTTCATGTGGAGCCACTGCATGTGGCTTCACTGCAGGAGAGCATCGAGCCCCGACATGCATCTGGGGTTTCCAGGGAGACTGCCAGGTTCGGGGTCAGCTCAGCCAGGACCCCTTGAAGCCCCACATGGCTCAGGAACTAAGTCCAGCCTTTTGAACCTTGAAGTGCCTTCACCGCATGGAGATTTTCCCTCTCTCTTTCCTTTTCAAAGATTTCCCAGAAAATGTGGGACACGCCTCTGCTACTAATGGTTTTATTTACTTATTTATTTAACAAAATTTGTACACCACTCGATTGCAATAAAATCTCTAGGTGGTTTAAAGAAAATTAAAATTATCAATAAAACAGATGAAACAAGTAATTGAAAAGATAATAAAAATTAACAGTAAACTAAAAAAGATTAAAACATGTCAATATCTACGTGTCTGGATAGGCTTGCAAAAAATGTTTTACCAGGCACCAAAAAGAGTACAGCAAAGGAGCCTGCCTGTTGTCAACAGGCAGGGAGTTCCAAAGAGTAGGTGCTGCCACACTGACAGACTGATTTCTTACAAGTACTGTGTGGCACCTGTAACAGAGCCAGGTCCACAGACTGAAGTGGTTGAGAGGGCACATATAGGGTCATTCAATCCTGCAAGTCACCTGGTTGCAAGCTGTTAAAGGCTGTATATACCTACAGAAACACCTTGAATATGGCCCAGGAACATATCTGCAGCCAGAGCAGAGCTCTGAGCAGAGGTGTTATATGCTGACAGGGTCTCACTCTGGTCAGCAACTGTACTGCAGCATTCTGCACTAACTGTCATTTCTGGACCAAGGACAAAGGAAGCCTCACATAGGGTGCCTGGTAATAATCCACTCCTGAAGATTATCTTTAATCCAAAAGTTAGAGAGGCCATTATTCATACTTCCTCAGAGATCCAAGACCCTGCTACGACGTACAGTTTCAGAAGTGAATTTCAAATAGACTGGGGCTCACTTAGTTGGAAGGGAACGTGTACTCTGCACATGGCTAGAGTTACTCATTTGCTGTTTTCTTCCATGTCCGAAGGCTGAGCCTTTTCACTGAATGCACAGCTGCCCTGGCTCAGCAGCCATTTGGAAACAGGGTCAGGCCATGCAATCTGCAGGACAACATCCTGCTCCATGAGAAGACGTCACATGGCAACACGTGGCTGGCTCACTGACCCTTCTACCTTCTGCCACCACCACCACAGTTGCACTTGAGATGTCAGGCGGGACTCTGTGCCCACAGAATAATTTGGTGAAGCTAACGATGGGATGAGATGGGAGAACCTGAAGAGTCATTTTTCAAGATTTTGCATGCACAGTTGTATCCCATCCTAGTCTCACTCAGTTACTTACTTACTTGAAAATAATGAACATGACTAACTGGGATTCATTAATTTACATGGGTTTTCTCTGAGTAAAACGTCGTTCAATAATGATGCCATCTTGGAGCGAGCCACGTGTGTGGTGCGCCCCTCCTTTCCTAAACTAGATGGCAAAGTTCATACTTTGCAGGACGCATTTGATGCCCGCTCCCAGCCAGCCTTCCTCCTGCCACCGAGTCCAAATGTCCACCCCTGACAGGCAGCGCAGAGGACCTACGTCGCTTCCGTTGGCCAAAGCAAAGCCTCCTCCGAGCAGCAGAACGATGCTCCAGGGCATCTTCCTCTGGACCACCTTCCAGTCGAGCAGCGGAGCTGGGAAAAAGGGCTCCTTCATAGCTGCAGACAAGCCAAAGAGGAGATGTGACCGGGGGGGGGGGGCAATGCAGCTGGCTCCACGTGCCAAGTACCAGCAGGTGGCTGTTCGAGAAAGAGGTGCCCACTAGGCTGGATGCCACTATGAGAGCCGCAAGATGTTATTCCCAAGCCACCTCATGAAGAAACTGTCTATTCAGGGCAGAATTTGGCCTCAACAGCTGGTGGCAGGACCCTGCCCTCGGACAGAGCCTCCTGCTTGCTATGCCGCTTCTGAGGCGGCCACTCAGCCGGCAAAGGCAGGAGCCACTCTGGCAGCTGCTCCCTTTCCTTTACCTTCCTCAGCCTCTTCCAGATCACAGCTGCTCTGACTGCAGAAGCCGCACCTGGGCCGAGTGGCAGGAAGGATGAACAGGAACAAGGCCACAAAGATGGCCACGGTGGCATCTGTCACATACCTGGAACACGTTTTGGAAGGTGAGGAACGGGGAGCGGAGCAGGCGCCAGCCCAGTCCCCTCCCCCAGCCAAAAAAGGGAGAAGCCAGCTGGTGGAAGAGCATGGCCCTCTGGCCAGGATCCCTGGTGATGTCAGGAAGGCAGAGAGCTCTTGCGAGACAGATCAGGACCCCACACACTTCAAAGGCTGCATATCTCTTTAGGCCTCTGCCAGGGGACCCTTCACAAAGCAACCAGAGCTTGCCTCCATGCATAGAAACATGAAAATGGCAATGGACTGCCTTCAAGTCAATTCCGACTTATGGCGACCCTACAAATAGGGATTTCATGGTAAGCGGTATTCAGAGGAGGTTAACTATTGCCTCCCTCCGATGCTAGTCCTCCCAAGCTGGCTAGGGCCTGCTCAGCTTGCCACAACTGCACAAGTCAGCCCCTTCCTTGTCCACAACTGCCAGCTGGGGGGCAACTGGGCTCCTTGGGACTCTGCAGCTTGCCCATGGCTGCCCAGGTGGCAGGGCACTAACCCCTGAGCCACTCACTGTGGGGTGATCTTTAGCTGGCCCTTGATGCCCAGGAGACACGAGCGGGGATTTGAGCTCACAGACTCTGGACTCCCAGCTCCATCTATGTCTGGAGTGTCAGCACTGACTGGCAGCAGCTGTCCAGGGTTTCAGGCTTAGGGGGGTCTCTCCCAGCCCTACCTGGAGATGCCAGCCGGGACTGAACCTGGGGCCTTCTGCATGCAAAGCACGTGCTCTGCCACCCAGTGTCCAAACACGAACTTTTCAGCACCTCGGACAGCGCCTCGAAAGTTCAGATAACTCTGAGCAGGTCCCACGGACCCACTGACATTGGAGCCCCCCATCTCCACTGGCCTCCGGGCAGCCGCCTTTCCCCACTGCCTGGATTGCACACCACTGGTGCTGAGCCGTGTGCCTGAGGGTCACAGGGCTTGCACCATCGAGGGAGGGCCCCCAGCACCACCAGCTGAATCAGCCAGCAAAGCAGCAGCAACACACACTCACTCCTTGTCCTTGTTGAAGAGGAGAGTGGCCCATCCTGGGACAAAGCCAGGGTCTCTGGTGAACCAGAGGAGGATCAGCAGCGTGAAGACCAGCAGCACGTTGACCTCGGCGAAGGAGACCGGGCCCAGCTTGCGGTGCTCCTCCTTCAGGACATGGAGGGCAGCCTTCTCCTTCTCCGTCCTTTGTGTCCCACACCCCCAGGTCTTCCGGAAGCTGAAGGCAGAAGAGAATGGTCGAGCCAGGGGGCAGAGGCCCCTGGGCAGGAGACAGACTGACCTCTGGCACTAAAGCCAGGGGACTGAGCAGGGAGGAAAAGAGGGGATCTGAACTCTAGTGCACTTCTGCTGGGACACACAATGGGCCCACCTCCCCCCACTGCTGCCTGCAGACTTCACCCCCTTTGAAACAAACACACAGATGGGCTCTCAATGCTCCCAAGCGCCACCGCTCCTTTTGGTCAGGTGAGCTTTGCGCCATCATGGGCTGCTCAGCCAGCCTTTCTTTGTCCTCTCCTGCACTGGGGAGTCCAACCGGAAGGACTTTGTTGATGGGCCCAGGGGGACTTTTTTGGCAAAGTCTTTTGCCTTGTTTGTGTGCCCTCCAACATGGGTAGCCAATGTGGTGCCCTCCAGATGTTGCCAGCAGGCTCTGAACTCCCAGCAGCCTACCAGGCCAAGGGTCGGGGCGATGGCAGCCAGAGTCCAGCAATATCTGAATGAGGGTTTCCAGCCGCAGCTTAAATGTCAGTCATACCCTCTCCCAGCTCTTACTGGAATCCCATGAAGGAAAACTGCAGCCAGAACCAGGCCAGCATCAGCATCAGGAGCATGTTGGGAAAAGCGAAGCCAAACCAGGAGGCAAAATTCAAGATGTCACCGTTCTCAGGGAACAACCTGGCAGGAGGGAGAGGAAAAGGGGAGGGGGGAGCCCCATTGGTTTCCTGACCGGCCACGCCATCAGGAGGTCAGCCGAAGCAGGGAGGCAAGGCCTCCATCCCCACCTGGATTGTTGAGGGTGCCAAAATTCATGGGAGGACCCCTCCTGTCCTTCCACCAAGGAGGATTAAAGGAACACAGCCTCAGTTTCAGGGCCCATGTGAGGATCAGCCCCAAAGACCACAAGGAAAAACTTCCTACGCGCTGGTTTTAAAAGCCACAGCAGTGCCAGGACTTTGCCGTGTCTTGGCAAGGAGGGGGGGACTTACTGGTTCATCTGGCCTTTCAGGACCAGGTTTGGCCCCGTCCCAGTGAGAGTTGCCGTCCCGCCGATACTTGCCGCGTAGCAGACGCAGAGGGTCATCCCCTTGTTGACGCGCTTCTTGGCTTCCCTCTCTTGCTGCTTGGAGTCCTCCGGGATGTGCCCATTGCCCACAACTGAAACAGAGACAGTGGCTTGGCCTTTTAGTGCAAAGGGGCGGGGGAGAGTCCAGAGGGAACCCAAAAGCCTAAGAGCGGCATTGCTGGTCCAGGGGAGAGCCACCTCGCTCAGCATATCAGAGGCCTTGACAAATGTTAATCCTTGGGGCTGGTTTCCATTGGGACCACACTGGCCGAGTAGGAAGAGTTTCAGCCTTCCTTCTGTTCTGCAAATTTGTATAAATGAGCAGAGATCCTGCGTGTGCCAGGCTGTGCATTTGCCTAAGTGGCGGGCTTTTACCCTGCATTGAGATCACTGAGACTTAAGACTTAGTAGAATAAGAAAAGCTACTTTATTTATAGAAATACATAGTAGATAGGAAAGGCATACCTAGTTCTCACTAACTAAGTTGGAGGCGCAATGCCCAGGTTTGGGAGTCGCTCTCACGGCCCAGGAGGGAGAATGCAGAGACAAAGGGATGTGTCCTGTCTCTCGGTCAGTCAAAGAAGAGAAGGAGGAAAGGGCAGAAGGAGGAGGGGCAGGTAAGCTTCCCGAAAGACTTAACAGTCTAGCCACAGAAGGAAGTCAGTCAGAGCATCCCAGGTAAAGGTAGTCAAGCCTCTCCATCTGGAGGACCCTGACTCTGTCTCCCTTCTGGAACATAAACAGAAGAACAAAACAGGAGTTGCTCCTGCCCCACTTCCGACACCCGCACCAGCCGTGAACCTGATGAAAACCAGATGCAGAGAAAGAGAGATCAATAAGTGACAGAATAAAGGCTCCCATTGGCAGAAACAGGAGCTTTTTTCTATCACTAATTGCAGCATGTGGGAGGGGGGAGTTCTAACTGAGATTGTGGCTCATGGTGGGAAAGAAGGGCTAAGCCTCCCCTGGCAGTGTGCTATAGTGGTTTGGGTGTTGGACTAGGATGTGGGAGACCAGGGTTCAAATCCTCACTAGCCCCAGGAATGACCTTGGGCTAGGCACTGCTCCTCACCCTAACCTACCTCACAGGGTTGTTGTGAGAATAAAATGGGGAGGGGGAAAAGAACCATGTACACCACCTTGAGTTCCTTGGAGGAGGAAAGATGCGATATAAATGTACTAGATGATTATGATAAAGATGATAAGTCAGCTCCTCCTGCGGCAAGGATTACATTTTGGAAAAACCTTGTGCTACAAGCCATGAAATTAACATCATGTGTTGTTAGTCCCTTATCAGGAGTAGGGCATGAAAGTCGTCATCACCGCCTGTTGTCTGCTCTCAGTATCTGGTATTGAGAGGTAGACTGCCTCACAACGTGGAGGGTCCATTACATGTCATGACTGATGGCTGTTGATTTGCCGACTCTATAGAAAAGCCATCTAAGCTTGTGGCCATTTTCTCCTCAGACGTAACCCTCACCAAACTAAATGGGTCTTACTCTCTAGCAAACTTGCACAGGATTTCTGCCTAAGAAATGGAGAGACTTTGGTCACATTTTTTTCAGATTTTAATTAAATTTATTTGTTGGCTTTGCTCAAATTCCAGAGAGGCAGGAGCCCGTGTGAACCTGTTGCAGGAAAATCAACAAAGATTCTTGTGGCATCTGAAAGATCAGCAGGTTTATGGTGGAGTCTGATTTGATAGAAGGATCCCTCTCAGTTGGCAACAAGAGGAGATCCTTACGTCAGCAGACAGAGGAAACAAAGGCAAACCCCTGGATCTGAAAGGCCTGGAAATGCAAAACGTATGCCACAGGGCAGTACTTTTTGTATCTCATGGCCTTTACCCTCCCCACACCCAGTGTCCCCTCCCCTGCCCACACTGTGCCATTTTTCTCTGTGTGGTTTGTACCCAATGTTGTGCACATCTCTCTGCCTGCCAAAGACAACCCTTCATTTACCATCCAGGAGCATAGCAGCCTGTTTGCCTTTCAGGTAACATGAGATTCTAAGTGGCAACCACTTCAGCTCTTCCTCCAAGGTTGGTGAGTGTGGCCCTTTCTTCCCTAGAATCAAGATATGCCTGCAGTTTCCCCATGAGCATCCATCCATCCATCCATCCATCCATCTTAAGGGACCACTTTGCCCCATATATCTCTGCCTGGCAACTCCAGAGGAGGTGTGCTTAGGATGCATTAGAGAGTAGGCTTTTAGTGTTGCAGCTCCAGTCCTCTGTCCAACCAAAGTTAGACAGGCAGTAAGTGTCAAATGCTAACTGATGTTTTTTGTTTAAGAAGGCTTTCTCTAAGGTGTGACCCAATCATTTCTGAAATATTAACTGTACATCTGTAGGAAGGGTTTGAACTGTTTTTAGAGTTTGTAGAAATAATTTTCATTGCTTTTAGAATTTGTATCTTTAGCATTTTATTTTATTTTTATTTTGTACAATGCTTTGATGGCCTTAGGCCATGAAGCAGTTTACATGTTTGTAAAAATAAATAAATACTCTGATGCTGAGAATCCCACACAAGGTTCAGAATTGCCTTTAGGACAGCAGCAGCAGCAGCTTCCCCTAGCAGTCTGCCGCCAGCATTGTCCACTTACCCAGCACTGTCGAGAGGCCCGTGGCCACCTTCCCTTCCTGTTCGTTCCTGGGGTTGGTGTGGACAGCAGTGGCCGCTGACTCCGTGATGGCCAGTTCCGGCTCAGAGCTGTTCATCTGGTCTAGAACGGCCTGGACAATGGGCACCATCATGGCGGTGGTGGCCGTGTTGCTGATCCACATGGAGAGGAAGGCCGTCACCCCCATAAAACCCAGCATCAGGCTGCAAGGGCACACAGGCAGGCTCTGAGTCAGCTTGGAGGAGATAGCATACCTGCTGGTCACCTGGGGCAAGCAAAGATCACCTCCAAGTGACCAAGTAGAGGCTTTGCAAGCTTTGGCTCTCATAACACCTCTTTTAGACCAGAAATGACAACACATACAGGTGAAGGTAGACCGGCTGGTAAAAATCCCGCAGATTTAACTGTGAGACCCCAGGGTCAGAAAAGGGCAATCTGGATGGGGGGGGCAGTGGTTGTGTGCTGGATATCCCATTCCGGCAAGGCATGCAGAGCTCAGCTGAAACTGGGCCTCACCTGGAGGAGGGTGCTCAATTCTGGCAGCCCCCATGGCAGGGCTGAAGGTGGGCCTCTAAAGATCCAAACGCCCTGACCCAGATGTCAAGCCCCTAAAACTGGAAGCAGGGCTGGAGGATGGAGACCCCCTGAGCATGTGATGAGTGCAGTTCGTAAGTCCCTCCTGCCCTGACCCTGCACGCCCGGGATGAGACAGAAAAGGGTCTTCAGGCCAGCGAGTGTGGACTTGAAACCCCACCCCACATCTCTGGTGTTTAGAAGGTCACCCCCAGCCCAACCCTGCCAAATTTGGGGAGAGGAGGAGAGTTACTTACAGGGCAGGCTTCACCCCGACGATCAGCAGCACTCTCAGGGCGATCCGCTTGTGTAGGTTCCAGTGCTCCACGGCCACGGCCACAATCAGACCCCCCACGAAGAGCATGTTTGTGTCTTTCAGGTATTGCATGCACACCTGGGAGAGGTGGGGGTGCAGGAGATTCAACTCAGCCCCCGCCAGCTTTTCCTCTGCGCCTGGGACTGGCCACCACCGCCACTTTGCTGGAGCAGCCAGACAGCAGATGCTGTGCTTTCCCAGCCCCTGTTGGATCCCTCCCTCTCTGCTGCAGCACCCCCAACACCATCAGGGTCTGCACTCGCAATGCCTGAAATA
Organism: Rhineura floridana; assembly: GCF_030035675.1. NCBI lineage: Eukaryota > Metazoa > Chordata > Lepidosauria > Squamata > Rhineuridae > Rhineura > Rhineura floridana. The sequence continues at coordinate 199,947 of NC_084500.1, read as the reverse complement.
CCTGAAATGCCCTCTGGCCATGCATAGAATGCATTTGCCTTACTAGGATGGCCACAGCTTGCTTCTGGGCTCTGTTCCTCTCTCTACGGCAATGAAAGATGGCCCAATCCAGTCCACAGCCTCCTCTCTCCATTCAGTCCAATCCAGTGGCTAAAGTGCATATCTATATTTTTATTTTTCCCCCTATCCTTGCTCCCTCCCAGCTTCTGGCTTCCTGGGCTCAATTGTGGACTTTGGCCAGCCTAAAGAGGTCCCTGGTTTCAGTCAGTCTAGGAAGAGAATTTTTTAAAAAAAATTGCAGAAGGGCATTTCTCTTCTGCTGCCCTTGTTCCATACCTTCTTGGACTCCAGAATGCCAAACATCGGGAACAGGATGACGGGCAAGAGAGCCGTGACAGCCAAAGGAATGACCTCCGTGCACCAATACACAGCCATGAGAATGATCACATAACCACACCGGGCCTCCTGCAGGGAACAGAGGGGGGAAACGAAAGGTCAGCCCAGGGAGACGCCCCCTGCAGGACTCTGGATCCATCCGGGGCACAGATCCAGGGATCCTCTTGTCAAACTCCGTGGTTGGCCCCAATGGCCCCAGGAGCAACTGGAAATGGTCGAACTGGTGCTCCACCCTCCAGGAACTGGCCACCCACCTCAGCTGCCCTAATTCACTGGGGACAGGCTTGGCTTTCCATAGGAAATCAATGGCCTTTCTAACTGCCTACCCAGATCTATAGTGGGATTAAGCACTGAGATTTTCCCCCTAAGATATTTTACTGCACGAGACAGAGAGCAAGATTGTGCACACACTCCTCCACATCTAGCAGCTGACCAGGCGGGCAGTACAGAGGCAGGTGCCTTCTACTAAGGATTGGGCCATCCACCTCAATGTTGTCTACACTGACCAGCAGTGACTCTCCAGAGTTTCCGGCAGCCCTACCTAGAGATGGTGGGACTGGCCCCGAGACCACCTGCATGCCAAGCAGGGGCACTACCACTGAGCTCTGCTCTTTCCTTGGGAATAAAGCAAGCTCCCAGTCCTCAGGATTCTGCATACAGAACCAAGGGAAGGCGCCGTCTGCTGAGCAGGACATTGATCCTTCTGGCCAGGAGTCCTTCCCAGCCCTACCTGGAGAGGCTGCCGGGGACCGAACTGGGACCCTTTGAATGCCAAGCAGGGCTCTGCCACTGCACCACAATGGCCCTTCATGACTCTCCCCCACACCCAAGGGCAGGAGGGTAGCTCAGAGGGGGCAGAGGAGGGGCCCCTGCCTCCCCCACAGTTCTGCCTGCTGCTTCCTGGCCCTAGAACCTGCCGCCAGAGGCCCCTCACTCTGCCCAACGGAAGGGCCGTTTGCTAGCACACCTGCGCCAGACAGAGCAAGTTATTGCAGAGTGAATTTGCACCACATACAAGAGTCAGAAAAGATCAGCAGGGGTGGTGATGCGGGAGAAAGACTCATTCCATGATCCCAGCATGAGGGCATGGGTGTTACCCCCCTCCCCTGTTCACATGTGTCTGCAGGAGGATTCATCACTCAGAAGGAGTCTCCGCCAAGCCACAATTATGGTGCCCACAACCCAGACTTTCTGGATTAACGTTGTGCAAACAAGCCAGATTAAACTGCTAATGAGAGACTGCAATCGTCTAGAATTTGTCAAGTCAATTTTCCTGTGGGAAGACACTGCCAATTAACTGCCTGTAAACAGGGGGTCTTGGGTGCAAAGACCTCATGCTGTGCCCAAAATGACTATTTGTCAGAACTTACTTAGGGTAACAAAGGGATCCACCACCTAATACTACTGCTCCCCCCCAAGAAACAGGTGACCAAAGGCAATGGAATTTAACATTGACCCTGACCTGCCTGCTTGCGGGGGGAGGGGCGCTGTTTACTGTATGATAACAAGAGTCTTAATCTGTCCTAAAGGTGCTGCAAAACTGTCTGTTGTCCTTGTTGCTACAGGCTGCTCAACCGTTGCCCTTTCGGTTGCTACTCTGGTCATTCCAGGTTTTATTGTGATCTGATTGCTCTGTCAATGAAAAAAAACCAAAGAGAACAGGCTATCAGGAGCTCCTTTTTAAAAAGAACATTCTCAGAGTCCTCTTACTCAGCAAACAGTTTCTCCTGTGACTTCGGTGTGTAAAACCACTAGAAATAGCAACAGGGAGTCCTACAAACTGTGTGAAGAAGGTGCTTGGGGGCATTCTGGGTCACACCAATTCTAGAAGCATCCTTCATCCTTGGGATCTTCTCAATCGTCCCAGCGTGCTAGATACGGAATAATGGGCTCAAGTGACGGGAAGCCAGATTTCAGCTGAACATCAGGAAAAACATCCTCACTGTTGGAACTGTACGACAATGGACCCAATGACCAATGGAGATGGTGGGCTCTCCAACCCCAGACGCCTTCAAAAGGCAGCTGGACAGCCACCCGTCGGGGATGCTTTAAGTTGGATTCCTGCACTGAGCAGGGGATTGGACTTGTTGGCCTTATAGGCCCCTTCCAACACTTCCATTATTTAAAATATTGTTCTTACGTTTGGGAAGGTTGGATGGGAGAATGTTAATGGGGCCCGAATGGCTGCAAATGTTCCTCAGGGGAGGCAAGTATAACAACATAAAGACATCTTGGCTTCTTAATTATAATAGCAATATTCTTGCACACCTTCAAAAACAAACCCTAGGCATATACAGAACAGATGAGAAGACCAAGGAAGCTTATATGCATCATATGCACATAAACCTTTTGAATCACTCAGGCAGCTGTGATGCCTCCAGTGCTTAGAACGTCTAGCATCAATCATAGAGTTGGAAAGCACCCAGAGGTCATCCAGTCCAACCCTCTGCCAATGAAGGACAGCCTCTGCTACAGCATTCCTGACACCTTTAACCAAGGAGAATCCCCCAACTTTCCAGGCAGACTCAGGAAGTCCTCCTATTGTTCAGTTGAAAGCCCTTCTCGTGTCACTAGGACCCTTTTGTGAGGGGATCCTGTCCTCGTGAGCAACTATGGTTGTTGACACCTCCCAGGCCTGATATCAGGATCTTACTTGGGCAAACAAGCTTTCCTTTCTCTGAATGCAAGCCCAGTGTGACCTTCCGCTTACTCGTTCTGCTTAAAGAAGAACCCTGTGCACCCACAGCCTTGCACCTTTCACCAACACAAATCGATGTCTCCATGCCCACTCGAAGTAAATAATTGATTTAAAGTTCAAAAATACAATTAGGCTTAGAAATTAACACAAGTTGAAGTTGGGGAAACTGAAGAAGAGACACATTGGCTGGTAAAAATAAAAAAATAAGTAAACAAATAGGAAATGGCAGGTCACACAGATCATCAGTCCCCTGCCCTCAGTTGATAATAAAACTGCATCTGTTAATGGGATGGTCAATATTTATAGAGCACTACCAGGGAGTGGGGTGAGGGGGTTATGCAGAAATTGCAGGTGGGTTCAAGGGGCAAAACATCTCACAACTGACACCACAGCAAGAAAGTGCTGGGGGCTGAGCAAATCCAGGCAGAATTTGCTGTTGCGTGCCAAAGGAATCCTGGGCTTGCTTCAGTGGTCATACGGCTTGCAAGGGAGCCTGGCCACATTCCTGTGCAGAACTCAGACTGCATGCTGGACAGGCCTTTGAAGCTGCTGCTGCTGCCTGACCAACCTCCTTGTGCTCCATGTGGTCGAGATCCACCCTCCCAAACTCCCTCTCAACATGCCCATTGGGAGGTGGGCCTCTGCTTGGTTTGACTCTTCTGCCAACACTAATGAGCTTCCTCCCAGCTGAGGGTGCACCATTCAGGGCTGGTGCAGAGCGTTCCCTTTGCAAAAAAAACCACGAATCAAGGGCCCCTTCTCCCTCTCTCCTTCCATACGCCGACCTGGTCTGCTGTTCTCTTTGAATCAGAGGCCTGCCTAAGCATCCTCACAGGACTGGTTTGGAACTACACCAGTCATCACTTGAATCAGAGCATATGTCCAAGGATGAAGAGAACACCCTGGTGCTTACGCAGAGTGCCTGCCCTTCACCACAAGTAACCGCAAGGATTGCTCAGGACCACATTCCATCTCTAGGAGCAGCAGCTGCTGCCACCAGGTGCCTACAAAAGAGACAGCGGTAGACTGCCTCTGAACAGAGAGGTTCCACTTGACTCCTATCCATGAATTGGGCCGAATCCCTTTAAAAGCAATCTAGGGTGGTGTCCATTTGGGGACAGTGAACAGGAGCCCTACCGGAAGGATGGGCTTGGATGGAGAAGGACTTGTTCTTGCCCATCATTAATGGCCAATTGGCTTCAGGGAGTTGACTGCCAGTTTGGGGGAAGGCCCAGAAAGTCTCCAGCACCTTCTCCAGACTAGTAATAGTTTCATCAAAGTATTTTCTCTCTCTCACTTTCTGGGAGGGGGAGGAGGAGGATCCCCCCAGGCTAGCAGGCAGCCCCTCTTCACTCCCCCGCCCAGAAGCCCCTCCCCTCCGTCCCCTGTATCTTCGCGGAGGGAGCCCGGAGGGGTCTCCCCCCCCCAGTCGTCACTGTCCCCAAAGAGGCAGAGGGATTGGAGCGACCCCCGCGGCCGGGGAGGCACCGGGACTGAGCTCTGCTCCCCCTGCGCTAGAGGAATGGCCGTTGCTGCCGATGCCGGGGAGCGGGGTGGGCGGGGCCCAGGGGGCCCAGAGGCCGCCTCCTCCTCTTCCTCCTCCTGCGCTCAGGTCCGGCTCGCTGACGGGATTCCCTTCGGGCCCCGGGTGGGCTCCTGTGAGGGGCCAGCCGGGCGCTGGCTGGGCCAGCAAAGCCCGAAACCCAGGGCCAGGAGGCCGGCCGGGGGGCCCAAAGGGGGCTCCTCCTGGCCCAGCCCTTCTGGGGAGCCCGCCGGCGGGGCTTGGAGGGGGGCTTCCTCCCCTCCCTTCCGGGCCCCGCTGCTTGGGCCCAGCGGCCCCTGCAACTCGGCGGCCTCAGGAGAGGCGCCACCCGGAGCCTCCGCAGGAACTAGCTGGGCCTCCCTGCCGAGCAGGCTGTTGTTCCTGAGCGGTAGACTGCCCCTGTAAGGAGAGGCTCCGCGTGGCTGGCAGCCCTGGAGAAGAGCTGAGGCGCACCGCCTCCCGGGCCCCTTCCTGGGGCTCCCTGCCCCGCCGGCAGAAGAGCGGCAGTGGTGGACGGCCCCCGTCGCAGTTTCCCCTGGCAGCCGCTCGGAGGGGGGAGCACCCTCGGCCCCGGTCCCCCGACGGCCCTTGAACCGGCCCGCGCAGGAAGGGAGGCCGCTCCCGGGCAGGACTCACCTGGGTGGGGACGAGGAGCGGCAGCGGCAGGAGGGCGAGCGGGGTGCCGGCCAGCGTAGCGAGGGCTTTGCAGCGGAGCAGCGAGCGGAAGAGCGGCGGCACCGGGGGAGCCATGGCAACCGAGACGGGGCGGACGGCGAGCGAGCGAGAATGACAGCGCCGCGCTCGCCCGACCGGCCTTTTAAGCAGCGCCCGCCTCGCGCGCCCGGGGCCAGCCCCTCGTTGCGGCTCCCGCCCGCCCCTGTCCAGGACAGGCTGCACCTCTGGCCTCGGCCGCAGGGCGTCTCTGGGCGCGTGCAGAGTGTCCTGGCCACGTCGCCCGGGAGGACAGAGCCCGGCCCCGGCGGCACCAGCTGTCCCTGCCCCCTCGCCCGGGCCGAGGAACCGCTTTCGCTCCTCGTCAAATCCAGGGAAACAGCAGGAGCTGGAAACTTACTCGCCACTCTGCCCGGCAAGGTGGAATTTCCCCGGCTGGCTCCAGGGAGCCTTTCCCCCAGAGCTGGAGAGGCTGCCCTGAGAGCCGAGGGAAGTCAAGGGGGGAGTCGCAGCTGCAAGACCGAGAGACTAAGGGGGGGGGCATCACCTGCCGGCGCAGTTTTCGGGTAGGATGCCATCACACTGCGGCCCCTTCAGGTTGCTCAATGATCATGGATGGGGGTCTTGCGCAACCAACCCCGCACTTCCCAAAAGATCGGGCTCTTCCCGATAAGAAAAGTGACGGGAAAGTGCAGGGGGGGGGGAAGAGAAAGCCGCCTTTGAACCGCCCCCCCCATCCGGGTCACTGCTCATAGAGGCCGCGGCCTCACTTGCACCGGGCGGGAGGGGCCCTGGCACCGCTTCTCTTCGGAGGGCTCCTCCTCCTCGCCTGGTCGCTAGTGTCACAAAATCCTGGGGGCGTCTCTCAGCCCCCTCTCTCTTTACAATATGGGGGGAGAGCCCTGATTCTCTAGCGTTTCTCCCCCCCCCTCCTGAACGGCAGCATTCTCAGTTTCAGTTGCTGAGAGGTGCGCGGGGGGCGCCCACTTTTCCCTGGGCGACTTTTATTACTGCATCGACGAAGGGGGCGCATGGGAGGCAGCTCCGACAGTGCGCCCATGGGAGGCGCGATCCACCCCACGGGCACCCCGTCCGTCTCCAAGGGGCCATTGGGGGGCGCAGTGGGGCCCTTTGGCGGAGGGCCGGGAGGGCCGGCTGGCTCCCGGGGCTGGGCGACGGCAGTCCGAGGGAAGAGAGGCTGGGGGGAGCAGCGACCCTTGCCCTCTCTCTTTTGGGGGATGCGGGCCTCGCTGGCTCCCTGCAGAGCCTGAGGCAGGCGGGCGGGAGGCGCCCTTCCCAGGCTGCCTTGGCCCCTTCCCGCCTGAAAGCGCATTGCACAACCCACCAGCAGAATGGGCAGAGCATCTGCGTGCAGAAGGCCTCAGGGTCAACTCCAGGAGAATATCCCTGCCTGAAACCCTGGAGAGCCGCTGCCGGTCAGTGTATTAAGCTAGGCGGACCAGCGGTCTGATTCAGCTTCTGGCCGCTTCCTATATTTCTGTTTCAATCCTTTATTCAGAACCATGAGGACTAGAATCTTGCTTTATTTTTAGAGGAGGCGCCATAGCTTGGTAGTAGAACAGCTTCGTGTGCAGAAGGTCCCCTGTTCAAGCCCTGAGATCTCCACCTGGGGCTGAGAATGGCCCTTGCTTGAAATCCTGGAGAGCTGCTGCCAGTCAGTGTAGATGATGTTGCACTGGATGGACCCATTGACTGACTCGGTATACGGCAGCTTCCTGTGTCGCTATGAGGCGGGCCGTAGCTCACGGGTACAGTCTGTGCATTTCCATGGAGGTCTGGGAAAAGACTTCTGCCTGAAGCCCTGAAGAGCAGCTGCTGGTCAGTGTCAGCCATACTGAGCTAGCTGGACCAACAATCTGTCTTCGCAAAAGCAGCTCCCCATATTTCTGTGGGAAGATGGGGGTCCTCCAGAGCAAGTCTACATCTGCCTGAGGCCCTGGGGAGCCAATCCCGGTCAGTCCCAGACAAGAGTGACCCAGACAACCCAAGGGCCAGAGAAGAGAGGCTGCTGCTTTGCTCAAGAAGGTCCCCGCTGGCAGCTGCAGTGGAAACGGTGGGGTAGCTGGTGGCTGGAGACAGGGCCCCTTCCCCACCAGAGGCCCTGGAGAGGTGCTGCCTGTCAGAACAGGAGGGCCAGCCATGCCATTAGACAGGTGACAGAGGCAGGACATTCTGTTGGAGACCAGGCCGTGCTGCACAGCAGGCCTGTTGTGCATGCCATGAACCTCTGAACTAGCCCCCCAGCCTCCAGTGCCCTGGGGGATTCTGCACCACAGCCAGTCCTGGCATGAGAGCAAGCTGCCGGTCCAGTCGGCGTCTGTACAGGGAGGGGAGAGGGCACCATCTTGTCCTTTGCCTCAGGCAGCAAAAATATTATACGGCGGATTCCTGTGATCTTAACAGTACATAACAGAGAGCCCATTGCGCCCACAGAACACAAAACTGTTTAATCATTTGGGGAAAAGGAAATACCATCAGTCAGCCCTACGTGACCCCCACAACACAGAGAGAGACAGACATGCACACCAGAAGGAGGCCCTCCTCAGGGGCGCATCTCATGTCTCCCCCCCAAGAGTCAAGTCCTGTGGGAAGCTCAGGGTGTGGGTGTTTGCACCTTGGTGGTGAGTCTTGCAGGCCAGCGGTGGCGCTCCCTGGGGGCCTGCATGTGGGAGTTATCATCAAGGATACAGATATCAAGCAGTGACCAGAAAAACCGCCCTCCCTGCATTGCTGGTGAGGCGCGGATGAGTAACTGTGCCAATCAACACCCTTAATCCGCTGCCCTGATCTCCCCTGGGAGGCTGGCAGAGTGAGAGGAGTCCTCTTCCTCTTCACCTCCAGCTGAACTCCTTCCCACTCCACCGCCAAGAGGCCAGGCCCAGGTGATAATCAGGAAGGAGCCTGGCGCAAGGCCTGCAAAGGAGGTGCAGGTCTAGCCCTCCTGGCTGGCACACACACACACACACACCACACACACACACACACAGAGGGCTCAGGAGAGTTTCCCAGGGAGAGGTCAGGACAGGCCCAGCCAGAGAGCAGGGCAGGGAGGGCGTGGGGTGGGGAGGGTGGAGGGCTGAAGGGCAGGCTTGGAGGTATCCAAGCAGGTTGTCTCTTTGGCTTGTTCTCAGCATTTCTGGGTGGGGAGGGAGCGATTGTATAAGGGTGCTGGACTGAAAATGGGAGATAATGGCTGACACACACAGCAGCCAGTTCTTGGAGTGCTACCAGGCGGCAGGGCCCAGATCCAGCCACCAGATACTGTGTGGCCGAGGAGGCCAGGCAGGCAGGCAGGCAGGCAGCCAAGTGCCTCAGTTTCTCCAGCTGGAAGAGTGAGACAGACACCCCAAGCAGACTCTGTGCATCTGGTCCAGATGACCCACTGCAGCTCTGTGCCTGGGTGGGGTATCCCTGGCACCTGTTTGCAATGGCTATGTGATACATTTTGCATTTTATTACATATGGGCATTGATTTATGCGCATTGGGCACTGTTAGTTGCCCTTTACCTTCACATTGATATTGTCTTGATTATATCATACATTTTGTATTTCATTGTGTATGGGCACTGACTTTTCTTTGTTGGGCATTTTTTATTATTATATTAAAATATTTATAGGGATTTTTATTGATTGTTTACATATATATTAAATGTTTGATATCATTTTATAATTATGTATTTTATGTCTTATAAAAGTTAAGTTATGACCTTAACTTTGGAGCACTGTGTTTGTGTTAAGGTAGATTTTAACTCTACAGTTTTTGTACCTGTTTGCAATGGCCTGCCTCCTCTGTGAGATGTGGGGGGTGACATGGGTGCCATCCCTAGAAGGTGTGAATAAAGAAGCAAGTACTCTGGGGCATGTGCAGAGTGCTTTTGCGGAGTCACTCCCTAATCTTGCAAATTGATACTTCCCCCAATGAAGGCATGCGGGAAATGGAGTCAAGCAAGAATCTGTGCTTTTTAACTTGTTCATCCATGATTTGGACTTAAGGGTGGTCAGAGGCAAGGCAGTCAGTTTTGCCCCTGGCACCATATTGTTCAAGGTGGTAAGACCATTTGCAGCAAAACAGCAAATGTGGGTCAGTGTAAGCAAAGATAAAGGCCCATACACATTGGGGCAAAACCCCCAACTTCACATACACGCTAATGGGGCCTGAACTGTGGTGACTGACCAGGAATGAGACTTTGGGGTCATCACGGCCCAGCATGCGGCAGCTGTGAAAAATGCAGGCTCCGTGCTAGGGATCATTAGGAAAGGAATTGAAAACAAAGCTGCTGGTATGGTAATGCCATTATACAAATGTCTGGTGCAACCGCTGTGTCCCGTTCTGGTCATCTGACTTCTCCAAGGATATTGTAGGGCTGGAAAAGGTTCAGAAAAGGGCAACCAGAATGATGAAGCGGTTGGAGCAATTCCCCTGTGAGAAACGGTTGCAGCATTTGGGGCTTTTTAGCTTAGAGAAAAGGGAGTGCTGTGCATGATAAAGGGGTATAACATTAAGCATGGTGTGGAGAAAGTGGAGGGAGAGAAGTTTTACTTAGACTACGACCTGGGAGACCAGGGTTTGAATCCCCACATAGCCATGAAGCTCAATGGGTGACCTTGGGCCAGTCACTGCCTCTCAGCCTCATGAAAACCCTATTGGTGGGGTCGCCATAAGTCGGAATCGACTTGAAGGCAGTACATTTACATTTAAGAACAGAAGAAGAGCTCTGTACCTGGATCTAGTCCAGGCTCCTGTTCTCCCAGCGGCCAGACAGATGCCCCGATGGGGAAGGTTTCCAGCCACCGGCCCTTGGAAGCCCACTGCCACTGACTGACTGTGTCAGGAGAGCATAAGCTCTCACAAGCCTAGAGCCCAATGATGCTGAACCATGTTGCAGAGTTGCAAAGAAACAACCAGGTGAGCTTTGTGTGCGTTTGAATTTTTGCTAAATGGCACAGCTTCCCTGGAATTAGTCACACTCAGACTTCAGGCTTCAAAATTAGAAAACGCCTTTGTTCAGGAAATTCATCCTTGGACAGGAAAGAGTTCTGCATCAAGCTGCCTAGCTACGTTGGAGATGCAAACACTGACCCTGGTGTGTTTGCCCTCATGCTGTGAGGAGAAAGCCAGGCAGAGAGAACATGTCTTCTCCCTAGATGTGGTCTGTGAGTTCCCCACGCACCCATCCTTGCCTTCCTGCCGCAGATGAGGGGGATGTCTGCCTCTACATACTGTTTAATATACCTTTTGCACATGTACAGAGGCTATGCAACACTTCCCAAACTTATGTGCAATATTTCCACAGGAGTATTTTTTAAACCTTACAGATAGAAATCAGCTCTGATACAAGAGGCCCCTTTGCTGCACCATACTAACTGGGTCTCTCCCTTCCCAGACCAGCCTCCAACCTCCCCAATCCCAACTCCCAGCCCCCAAATAAAAACCAACTCAACTGCCCCAACTGACAACCCCCCCAGAACATTTTGAACACAAACCCGTCTCCTCATTCCCTCCTCCCAACCAGAGAATCCAACGTCCAATCGGAAACACTCGCCAAACCCTCACTCCCCCACATTCCATTTCACCCCTCCCCTTCTGCTGACCAAATAAGGGCATATGCTAGCAAATAAACATCAGCAAAGAAGGATGACACAGTCGAGTAGTCTTGTGATGTCACAGGAAGGAAGCGTCAGCAGGAGATGAAAGGACAGGTACAGCCTAGGAACCAGGAGCTCTCCTCTCTACCGAACTTTTGAACCCATGCAAACCCAACCCGTCAGCTGGAGTTGCAGCACATCTTTGCAACAGGATGTTGGGAGACAGAGGACTGGGAAAAGGACTTCACACAATGCATAGCTGCAATACAGAAGTCGCTCCCATAGGATGGACTGACGGCCACCAACTTGGATGGCTTTAAAAGGGGGTTATGCAAATTTGTGGAGGAGGAGGAGGCTAGCAGTGGCTACTAGGCCACAACGGGTCTCTTCACTTTCGGAGGCAGTAAACCCCCAAAAAACATTTACGGAAGTATCCAAAGGAAAGCTCTGGGGTCCACGGCTTCCAGGGGAGTCCTCCAAGCTAGGAATGCCTAGTTGCCCCCTCCGTTTCTCAGTCCCAGGTGCTTCTAGGCCTGTTGTCTTTATGCCCCAGCACCCCCCCCCAACACACACACTGGCTGAGTGTGGTGGTGGCAGCTCAGGCTTTGGCTCTCACAGCCATTCACGCCAGCAGCAAAGGAATCCCAGGGGCTGTCAGGCGGTGCAGTGTGGCCTGGCTGGGGGACAATGGTGCCGGCCAACCCCACTCTGTGCCCCTCAGTCCCAGTCTCCCAACCTTCCTTTGGATGGGTCTCCACTTTTGGCCACCAATTTTCCCCACAAAGAGGTGAGGGAAGGCCATGCATGTGATGTTCCTATATTAATGTATATATGATAAGTGTTGTTGTTTTAGAAGATACATGGTAAGTGGAGTGAAAGAGGAGGGGGAGTGAATGGGCAGTAGAATGCGAGATGATTGGCTGAGTGTTTAAAATGGCTGAATGTATAAAAGGAAGAGTGAGAGTCGAATGGGGGGGGAAAGAAGAGAAAGAGGTGGATGTTGATAGGTGGATGTGGTGTGAATTTGAGGGGGAAGAAGAGAAAGAGGTGGATGTTGATAGGTGGATGTGGTGTGAATTTGAGAGAGTTGTTTGCCAGGAGAGCGTGAAGAAGGAGGGAGGTGGAGTTCGGATTAGTATTGAGTAAAACCATATGCTTATGTGCCTTAAGAAGAAATCTTGTTAATCTTGTTAGCTTTGTTATCTGTAATAAATACTTAATTTGGTTTACCAAAGGCCTGATCCTTGGCTGGGGTTTCACAGACCAGAAGGGAGGGTCAGGTAATGACCAAGGCTGAAGGGGAACTGTAACAAATGGTGGCAGCGGTGAAGAGAATAACAATACCAGTATTCAGAGTCTCTGGGAATACTAGTATTGGGATGTTACTGGTGGTTGCCTAGCAGGGGGATCTGTTGAGATCTGTGCTAGAGCGGGGAGAGAAACCATAAGAGAGTGCGGTCCGGACTGGTGGAGTCCCTGGTGGTGCCTAGAGACAGGCAGTAACCACGAGCAGGTAGGAACCTGACAGGGAGAGCCAGGGAAGGATGCATCACAATGTACTCTGGGAATTTGGAGTCCTCCCAGCAGCCCCCAAATAGGCAGAGGGGCCCTGCAACCGGCCTGCTGAGAATCCCTCTCAGCAAATGCAGCAGCAGGCTCCAGAAGATAAGAAGAGCCTGCTGGATCAGGCCACAGGGGGCATCCTGTTCCCCCAGTGGCCAACCAGATGCCCCAGTGGGAAGCCCGCAAGCAGGACCGGGCACAGGAGCACTCTCCCCCCACTTGTGATGCCCAGCAATTGGTGGCGGGGGCCTCTGACATGGGAGCGGCACATCGCCATCCCAGCTCGGAGCCTTCAGTAGCCTTCATGGATTTATCTAATCCTCTGTTAAAGCCATCCACGTTGGTGGCCATCACTGTCAGGCATCACTTGATACTTCTATCATGTCTCGTACTCGCCATTTCTCTGAACCAAAAAGCCTTTGTTGCTGAGCCCTTTCCTCGAGGGGGAGTGGCTCCATACCCATGGACCGTTGGGCTTTCTGATTGCTCAGTTTTTAAAATCTGCAAGCCCAGATATGAACACATCTCTCTGGCGGGTAACTTCAGCCCCTCTTTCGCCAGCCCAGCCTGGCAGGAGCCACCCCGAAGCAGCAACTGGTCCCCTTCAGACCTCCCTTGGCTCACAATGCCCAACACAGCCTGTCTTGTTCCGTTCTGTTCTGCACCAAGAAGCTCAGGCAGGGAGGGAGGGAGGGAGAGCGGCTGGCAGCACAGTTCCTTCCCCAGCACCCCTCCTCGTCAGGCCACTGTGTTCCTTCAGGATCTCCTTCAATGGCTCCCTAAGGGGCGGCGGCAGCAGCAGCGGCAGCAACTGAGGCTGGCTTAAAAAAGCCTCTGCAGCCTCTTCTGCACTTCTGTCCGACACCCTCTCTGTCCCACCACTTGCTAACACAAAAGGCCTCTTTGTGACTTTTGGATTAAGGGGGGCGGAGAAGGGCCTCAGCTCCCAGGCCTGCTCAGTGCACCTCCGTCCCTCCGCCAGATGGTGACCCTCCCCATAGCTCCTAGTTTGCTCCAGCATCACCTGTACAAGACGGGCCAAGGGATGTTGCTCATTGCTCTTCTCACCCTCAAGGGTATGTTTGTGAGCCCCCTGAGGGGCACCCCACCCCTACCCTGTACGCGCAGTATACCCCTAACAACCCTTCTTACCCAGATTTTACAGGCACGAACGCAGATTTTTCGCCCCCACCTCCACCTGCCGCTCAACAGACACCGGCTTCATGGGACCAGTACGGCAGACACCCAGTGAACCAGCAATGACTAAATGTGGATAGGGAGCGGCTGGGAGCGGGGCTAATGAATCTTATGTCTCTGGCAGGTTTCTTTCTCTCTCTCTCTCTCCCAATCCAAGAACCCAGACTGTCCTTAAACGTGCAGGGGCAAATGGTGACTTTTCTGGTGGATACTGGAGCCACATACTCCCTGATAAATGTTGCATCCGATAGTTGGTTAAGTAAAGAAGTGAAAATGACAATGGGGGTAGACGGAAACCCCACACCAATGTGCATAACGTTACCATTGCAAGTCAAATACAAGGATAAAATGTTTAACCATGTTTTTCTTTATTCTGCTTCATGCCCTATTTCTTTAATGGGCCGTGATATGTTATGTAAACTGGAGGCTACCTTAACCTGCACCCCTGACGGGGTGGGTTTGTTGATGAGTGTATTGGGGGTGCCTGTGGGGAACACAGTTAAACACAAACATATAGGTCACAGCTTACCAGAAGATCTCGTTGACTTGCCACCCGACTTGTGGGGCACAGAGGATACGGATGTGGGATTGTTGCGATCGGTAAGCCCTGTCAGAATTCAGGTAAAGCCATTCCTCCCGCCACCAAATGTTGCCCAGTATCCTTTGTCATTAGAAGCAAGAGAAGGTATACGTCCCATAATCGAAGGTTTTATTGCAAAAGGAGTCATCCGGCCGCAGCGAACCCCCTGCAACACGCCTATTCTACCTATAAAGAAACCCCCAAAGAAACCCGGAGATCCAGTCCGGTGGAGATTTTGTCAAGACTTGAGGGCGGTAAACAGGTATGTGATCCCTTACACACTGTTGTTCCAGACCCGGTGACAATCATCAGTCAGATTCCATGGGACGCGAAGTGGTTTACCGTCATTGATCTAAAAAATGCCTTTTTCAGCATCCCTCTCCACCCAGATTCGCAGTATTTGTTCGGGTTCAAATGGGACCAGCGCTCTTTTGTTTGGACCCGAATTCCTCAAGGATAGTCCCAGGGTGTTTAGCCAGTGTCTACGGGATGACCTCGAGGGGTACACCCCAAAAGGGGGTTCAGTTCTTGTTTTGTACATTGATGACATCTTGATTGCGAACGGACACCAGGGGGCGCTGCGAGAAGATGGTAAGGCTTTCCTACTATACTTGCATTCAAGGGGTCATAAAATCGACCCGAAGAAAATTCAGTGGCTATCAGAGAAAGTTAAATATTTGGGGTTCATTTTAACGCCAGAGGGGCGACAAATGGATCCCGGGCGCGTTTCCACCATACAGAATTGTCCGCTCCCAAAGACAAAGAGACAGTTAAGAGGGTTCCTGGGACTGATTGGATTTTGCAGACCCTGGCTGCCATCCTGTGGAGAATTGAGCAAACCGCTACACGCGCTTACTGCAAGTAAAGCTCCTGATTTGATACAATGGAGCCGGGACAATGAAAAGGCATTTGAATTACTAAAACAAAGTGTGGCCACGTCTATGTCTCTGAAACCGCCAAATTATGGTAAACCCTTTCATTTGTTTGTCCATGAAAGATCGGGGGTGGCTAGCGGAGTTCTGACACAACTGTATGGTCCCAGTCACTTTCCGGTGGCGTTTTATTCACAGCAAATTGACAATGTGGCTCACGGGACTCCCACATGTACACGCACGCTGACAGCGGCGGCTTTACTCTTGACCAAGGTAAAGGGATTGACCCTCAGTCATTCCACTACTGTCTGGACTTCGCATGCACTTTCAGCTTTATTGCGAAAAGGTACCACGCAAGTGTTTTCAGCGCAGAGACAACAGCTGGAAGCAGAGCTGCTGGAGGATCCTAATGTGCGGTTTGAACGTTGCGGGCCGTTAAACCCAGCTACCCTCCTGCCTGAGTTGCCTCCGCCTTTCCCGGACCATGACTGCGTACAAGTTTTGCAATCCACCTTGCAGATCAGACCGGACCTGTCTGATGAACCGCTACCGGACTCAGATGTCGTTCTCTTCACTGACGGCAGTTCTTACTACCAGGATGGGGTAAGATACACGGGGTTTGCAATCACAACACAATGGGAAGTAATAGAGGCAGCGGCGCTCCCAGGACGATGGGGGGGCACAAGCGGCAGAGATCTACGCTTTAGCCAGAGCATGCCAGTTGTCGGCAGGTAAAAAGGTGACCATCTTCACAGATAGCAGGTATGCTTTTGGGGTCATACATTGTCATATCCATTTGTGGAAGTACAGGGGGTTTACTACTGCGGGGGGCAAACCAATCCAACATCTGGAACTTGTACAAAAGTTGTTACAAACTATTCTTGAACCTTTACAGCTAGCAGTGGTGCATTGTAAAGCACACACCAAGGAACAAGATCCTGTGACACTAGGAAATGCCCTGGCAGATCAAACAGCGCGCCAAGCGGCATTGCTTCCTATAAGTATGCCGACTTTGGCGCTGGCAACCACTGCTTTTGTCCCGCCTGTATCTGTTTCAATACTCCCGCAGGAACTGAAGCGATGGACCGAGCTAGGAGCGATCTTGAAACAGCAGTTATGGACTATGCCTGACGGTCGAGCATGCCTTCCCAGAGCTTTGTACCACACAGCAGCGAAATGGTTCCACGACCACGGGGGTCACTATGGTAAACATCCGCTAGTGGACTCGATCACACGCTTCTGGTATGCTCCCGGAATTCAACCAGTATGTGGTGCAATAGTGAAAGCATGTCACATTTGCCAAGCAAACGGCCCAGCTTTACCAAACAGGGCCCCGCAAGGGGGCAGACCCGTACCGGCTGCACCATTTTTACATCTTCAAATTGACTTTGTTGATCTCCCTAAAGCAGAAGGAAAGAAACATCTTTTGGTCATGGTATGTCCTTTAACAGCATGGATAGAGGCATTCCCAACCACAAATGCCACCGCCACAACGGTGGCCAAATTGCTACTGAAAGAAATAATACCGCGGTTCGGGGTTCCAGAGGTAATAGACTCAGACCAAGGAACACATTTTACAGGACAGGTTTTGACAAAAGTTGAAGAAGGTTTGGGAATCAAACATTTATTCCACACTGTTTATCATCCACAATCGTCCGGGACGACAGAGAGACAGAATCGGGAAATTAAGACTGCATTGGCTAAGTATACTCAGGAAACAGGTTTAAGGTGGCCTCAGGTACTCCCTCTCGTTCTTTTCCATTTGTGCACCCGCCCTACCCGAGCCTTAGGGCTCTCGCCATTTGAATTAATGTATGGCAGGCCTCCCACAAAAGGGGGGAGCTTGCCAAATGTGGATGTTTCACTATTGGGGGGGGATCACATAACTGTATCCCAGTATCTTTCTCTGCAGAATAGACTCCGTGAACTGTGGAAAGCTGCCGGATCCACCAAAACGGTGCCCCTTGAGGACCAGGTGCATCCATACTGTCCTGGGGACTTTGTCTGGGCAAAGAAATTCGTGAGGGGTGATTCTTTGCAGCCAAGATTTACAGGACCACATCAAGTCCTTTTAACTACACAAGCAGCCATCTTCCTGGAAGGACGGAAGTCGTGGATACATCATTCCCACGTAAAGCCTGCTGTGGTAGCGGCACCTCCACCTCCCCAGGTCCCCAAAATACGTTTGCAGAGGAACGAAGAAACCGGTCAGTGGCAGGCGGCTCAACTCCCTTTCCAAGACGCAGACATTGAGTAAACAGCAACGCAGGAATGCTCCGACACGAATGGAGGATTTCTGCCTATTTGTGGGTCGCAGGTGTTTTGATTCACCATGCCTGGCCCTTATGTTGCCTCCCAAATGTGAAAATATGCAGTGACAATGACTATTATTATCTGAAAGATTTTGGACGAACAATTCCGAAAACCCAGGACTGTCCAGATCCCTTCCTGTATGATGTGGACCAGATAAAGGAAGGGATGGTGAAGGCCGACATTGCGGGACGGTTATGTCATAAAGCGGCTGTTATATTGCAACACAATTATACAGGCAGCTGGGTAGTACATTGTATCCGTGTGGAAATTGAATGGCCCATCAGACTCGCACTTCGGTGCAGACAATATCGCCCTATGCCTAACTATGGTTGTCTCCCTAATGTGGATGTAAAGTCCATAAGAGCAGAGTATAACATGCTTACTTTTCAGACACAAGATAATAGAATTACTTTTCAGCTCAGGACAACAGAAAAACAGAAGTTTTGTGTGGGTATCGGTATACCATCTTGCTATGCGTGGCTGAATGATAAACTGAGCGCTCAGAAACCCGTACAGAAGCAGGTAACACAGGCTACACATAACATAAAGACATTAGGTGGGTTTAAACAAAGAAATACTAAAATAGGCGATGGGTGGGACGGAAATACATTTGTTGCCTTAATGGAAGAGACAGCTCCTAAGAAGGGCACTTGTTATGTCTGTGCACACACACCACCACATGGACAGGCTGGAGTCCCCTTGACTGGGGCCCCTTTGCCGTTAAAAGAATATCCTTTGCTTCACATTCCAGCTCACAGGAACTAGAAGGGGGGCTGGTTCTAAGCGGGCCCATCGCCAGATCAGTCTGTGTAGGCAGCGGAAGCCAGCCGACGGGAGGTATGATGTGTGATGGCTTGATTTACTCTACAAACCCGGGTAATTGGACATTTTTAAATGGGACACACAGAGCAGAGGGCTTAACTTGGTTAACTTGGACTTTTGCAGACCATCATCTGGTGCCTTTCCTCACGGATTTAGTGGACCACCAAACCCCAGCTGGACTCTGGTGGCTTTGTGGACACTCAGCGGTAAGGAAACTACCAGCATCAGGCTCTTGGACCTGCACTCTGGGAAGGGTGGTGCCAGGGCTTCGGGTTTCCCCCACTCTGCCCACTCTGTGCCGCCATAACAAGAGAGGCACAGGGGAGGCAGTGCTGAGAGGGTTTTTTCCGATGTATGGCGCAGCTAAAACATACCAGGAACTCATAGAACTTTCTCAAGCCTTTGAACGTTTTATGAATGATTCGGCCATTTCCTTTTCAGACCTTACAAATGAACAAGGACAAATTAGAACTGTAGTTTTGCAAAACCGGCTCGCCTTGGACTTTTTATTGAGCTCTCACGGGGGGGTCTGTTCGTTAATAGGGAGCGAATGTTGTACCCATATTACGGACAGCAAAGCTGACGTCATTAAACACATTAATGATATCGGAAACATTTATCATGAGGTAGAGCGCATTGGGAATTTCTCTTTGTTCTCGGGGTTTTCTGACTGGTTTTCTGCATGGCCTGACTGGCACAAAATTTTATTTTACATTGTTATGGTACTTGCTTTGTTAATTTCTGTTTGCTGTTGTTTGCAATGCATTCCTAATTTGATGCAATTGGCCTCGGTCTGTTTGGGCAAGCTCACACTGTCCCTTTCCCGAAAACCGCAACCGACTTACATGGAAATGGCTTTGAGACCGATTTGGCAACCCAAGCAAGGTAATACAGCTACCTGAGAGACTAGTTAGTCTCTCAGGGCTGAAAGGGGGGACTGTTAGGGATAAATTGAAACCCCCAGTGCTTGTAAAACTATAGTTCACTTGTCCTACCTAAACCAGCTTGGGCTTCACGGGAAATAGAACCAAAGTGGCCTTTATTTGACTTTTGATATAAAATGTCGGTTTATTTCCTGGTGACCTGACCCTTACCTACATTCCAGTGGCTCGCATAATAAAAGCCGGTTTAAGCTGGAAACTTCCCTACTATGCATTTCTGTATCACAGTTATGCTTAAGGCCTTGCTTATTGTTACAAATGCTCCTTGCATAGAAATGTCAAATGCTTTCCAATGTCCCACAAACCTTGACTTGCAATACTCCTTTGATATGTAAGCAAAGTAATATCATGTCTGTCTCCAGTTTAGGGGGCGACCGGTTGCAGCTGGGCCTCCCCTCAATAGTTGCCTTTGTCTGTTGTTGCATAGTGCTTATCTCAAGGACATGCGGAGTATGCAGACATAGAGTCTGAGAGATAGTCTTGATGTTTCCTCTTTTGTCCTTCCCCCTGTACCCCCTTACCTCCTTACATATGCCCCAAAGCTGTAACAGTTAGAAATTGCTTCTTTTGTATTTTATGACGTGAACCCGATATTGTAAACTTCGGGGTAAGCCTATATAAACCCTTGGACACCAATAAACAAGGTTCCCATGCTAGCCTGCTTCGGCTTGTAAGTATTGGGTCCCCTTTGCAAAGGTTTTTGTCTCGTGTTACTTGATCTCTGATAGTGGGTTCATTTGCACTCAGCTCCGCACTCTTCCCGGGTGTAATAAGCGAGTTGGGGTTGACAGGATGACTTGCGTGTTGGGTTTGGACCTAACACACCCAACCGAGATTAGAGGGTGTGAGGGTTTCCCAGCCACAGAGTTGACCTGACCCCTCTCTGAGGAACTGAGAGCCACTGGCAAGCCCCAGAGATGAGCCTCACTTGGGCTCTGCTGCCCCAGTGGATGCTGGGAGCCTGGCCAACCAGAACTCAAAGCCACAATTGGCTGGCTGGACAAAGGCCATTGTTACATGGCCAGAAGGTGGGGTAATGGGCTGCCTGCAAGCCCTCCAGGCTTCTTTGGGGATGGTCCAGCCATCGTAAGTGGCCAAAGCAAATGGTGTCTCCACCCCTGGAGACGCACCCTGGCCACAGCCGCCCAAGAGCTGACAGGTCACGCCAGAGCAAGACGTGAAGCTCCTCTTAGAGCTGCCCTCCCAGGGCCGGTGGGGCGGCCGGCCGAGCAGCCCCAGCGGGCACAGCTAGTTTTAAAGGTACAGGACAGAGCTCCTTCGGGGATCTCACCCCAGTATCTCTCTCCCCAGCCCACTGCAACCTCCACCCGTCCACAATGTGTGGATGGACTGCTCAGCTGTGAGAAACCACTCCCAGTATGAATGGTTCTGTCCACAGTGGCCAGTGGAAAGGTCCTTGCCTCAAGGAGCTCACAAACTAAAATAACATTTTTTGGCATGGGATGGATCCAAACTGGGTGGTGGAACACTGCTTTGGATGCAGAAGGACCCGGGTTCGATCCCTACTGGGCTGGCACCTCTACTGCAAAATGGCCCAGGTAGCCCGTGATGGAGGAAGGCGCCCAGCCCAGGAGCGGGAGAGATGCGCCTGGGGACTCTCGGCCCTGGCGGTCTTTAGTGGCGAGGCGGCGAGGCAAAAGGTGGTCCCCTGCTGCCCTCTTGTGGCCGCCCGGACCCCCTTGCCGGCCGCGGCTGCTCTGCGCACTGGGAGAGCCGCCAGCGGTGTTGCCCCCCGGGCCAAGAGGGGAAGCCGGCGACCCAGGGCTGCGGCGGCCTAGGCAGCTGGCCGGCCGGCTTCCTTCGGGGCCTGAGTTTCGTTTCCCCCCCGGTCCCCGCCCCGCAGACTTGGCAGAAATGAAAGTGAAAGTGAACGAGGGCGCGAGCCCGAGAAGCGAGATGGAGGCGGCGGCGAGGCGCGTCTGCAAGAACTGGTAGGGCGTTCGGGGCGCAGCGGGTCCTGGCTCTCTCCCTCCCCGTGACCCATAAGGTGGATTGGAGGCCGGGGCCCCCCACAGGCCTCCACTGGGTCTTAAAGGAAGAAGCGTGAAGAAGCCCTCTTCCACCCCCAAGAAGGAATGGGAATGAGAGTCTTGCTGGTTTGGCCTCGCATTTTATTATTTATAAAATTTATACGCCCCTCAAGGCAAAAGCAAATCTCGAAGCGGTTTACATAACGTATAATGGGGGGAATCCATATAAAGTCGCATAAAAATACAACAATCAAACTTTTTAAAATTCCCTTCACATTTCACTGGGGGCGAAATATCAGCCCCGGATTGGAATCCGCCGGCCGGGCACAGGCCAAGTCATCCCCTGCGTTGGGGCCCTCATCAGAGGCAGGACTCCTCCCTCTGCCTCCCTCCTGCCCGACTTGTCACTCTGCCTACTGGTGGCCGCCTGTTTTTCCACCGTGCCCACCATGGGCTCTTTTCCTTCCCTTGCCAGCCAGCGGGACGTGGTCGCCTCCAACTTTGCCCTCCACGAGGCTCACTGTGTGCGCTTCCTCTCCATCTGCCCCAAGTGTGAGGAACTGATTGCCTTGAGGGACATGCCGGAGCACCTCGCCAGAGCCCACCAGCAGGTATTGGGGCTGGGGGGGCTCTGCTTCTGACTCCCCTTGTCCACATTGGGAATTCCGGCTCAGGCTCTTAGAGGGCAGCGGGTGCAAGGACAGAGGCTGGCCCTGGCTGAGCTGGCTCATGTATGAGAGTCGGGCAGACAAAGGTCGTCTTCCCCAGCCGGAAAAGGCCGCTTCTGCTGGGCACGTGGAAAGTTGTGCACATTTGGGGATGGTCTGTCTGTTGCCTGGCAGAGCCGCCGAGTGAAAGCCAGCTGCTGGCAGAGTGAGCTGGCTTGGCCAGTTGTTGCCCCAAACCGCCACCCATGCGGAGGAGTCTTGTGCCCTCTCCTGGAGCATTGCTCGCCTCTCTGGCGCCTTCAGGGGCTTGCAGAGGGCCCATGTGGCTCCACGGCAGAGCCCCTCCTGCGCACCCAGAATGGCCCTGGTCCCGTCCCCGGTGCCAGCATCTCCAGACAGGGCTGACAGACAGACCCTGCCTGCCCCTCTGGAGAGCCACTGCCAACCAGTGTGGACAGTACTGAGGTAGGTGGATCGATGTCTGACTCGGCTTCCTCGGTCCCTACAGAGCAATTTCCCTCCTGATCGGGGGGGGGGCTTCTTGTGGCAAAGCAGCTGAGGACTTTCCTTGCCTCTTCTTCCTCTTCCCCCCCCCCCCAGGTCAGGTGCCAGCGCTGTCATCAAGCAATGCAGCAATACCTGCTGGAACACCATGAGGTAAAGGGGGGGGCTGGCCCACATTCCCAGACAGGCCCCTGAGGAACAGGCATGCTCTGCTGAGGCAGCGAGGAGCCCATTTCCATCCTCGCTTATCCTGGGATAACAACCCTGGAACTCAGTTTTGGTTACGCTGTGAAATGAGGTCTGACAGGGAGCCAGCAATCCCCCTCCCTGCACGCCCCACATCTTTGGATTTGGCTCTTTCTCATCCCAGCGTAGGTGGGGGGGCGGTTGTCCCCTTTGATGGGTGTGGATGGACCTCAAGAGCAGTGCATTCCATGTATGCTGAGGCAGGCCTCCCCCAATCTCCGAGCGGTGAGATTTCGGGGGTCCCTGCGCTCCTCCACAGTTTGGTTTCCTTTGGGGAGGAAGGTCAGCGGAGACTGCGGTGTCTTTATGAAATATGGTTTATTTATTTACACACATTCCAACCTGAGCTGAAGGATGGAGGGGTTCAATACATCAGCCGTCTAATGACCAGCTTTTCCATCTGGGTGCAGAGGCATCCTATAGCCATGATGCAGAGAGCCAGCCTCTCTGCCTGCCTGCAGCCCCAGCAATTCTCTGGACACACTCAAACTACAAGCACACACCTTCTGCTAGCTGCCAGGTGTGGGGGGAAGGCTCTCCTGTAGAGTTTAAAATGACAAAAGGGGTCTTCCTGGCCCATTCTCGATTGCTAGGCAACTGATCGGCCCATTATCTTACCTGGCCAATCTACAGTAGGGCCCCGTTAATACGGCAGGTTAGGGACCAGGCCCCTGCCTTAAAGCGGAAATCGCCGTAAAGCGGAACCCCATAGACTATAATGGGCTGCTTCACGCGAAAATGACACGAAAGCGTCGCAAAACATCGCAAAATCGGCTTTAAAGCAGGGAATCTCCCCTGATGGAAAGCTGCCGCATCAGCGGAACGCTGTAAAGCGGGACCCTGCTGTATTTGGTTAACAAAAGACTCATTTGACCAGCAGAGAGTTCCTCATTCCAAGGCACAGGATTCCAAATCAGAGGCTGGAAAGGTGACCCACAGGAATCATCCATTCCAACCCCCATGCTCATAACACTACACCCTTCTCTGAAAAAGGTCTGTCCTAGACCTGCAGACAAACAACAGAATGACAGCTTTCCCTACAAGGAAATAACAGGTACAGGTTAGTCAGACATTGAGATATACATCATTAAAAGCATAGTCATATTACAGTCTCATTTCCACACAAGTACAAAAACAGTCCATTCCCTTGCAGCACATCTTCAATTAACTGCTCTCACTTTAGGGGAAGGCAAACAATGCTGGCTCCCCAAGGACCTGACGAAAGACCTGCCTCCAAGCATGTTTGGTGTCAGCTCTTCACTGAGACAGCAGTGGCGGTGGGGGTGCAGGCAGGGCTGGAGATTCCTTGGTAATTGCCAGGCCATAAGTCCTCAGCCAGCAGCTTGGCTATAAATCTGCCAGGCTAGCAAGGAGGAAGCAAGGGCAGAGGCTGTTCAAAGCTTACATGCCAAGCCAGAAATCCAGAAGAGACGTCAGTGAAGGTCCGGGTCTAGTTTGCCAAGAGATCAGTCCAAGTCAAGGTTCAGGGGATAGGAAGACACACAGTGGTCACGCCTGACATTGTAGTCAGCAACAAGCTGAACCCAAGGTTTGACTTTTAAGGAGCAGGTTTGTCAGCAGGTGTGAGCCCTCAGTGTTTTGGCCTTAAGTGGACAGGCCTGCCCCTCTTCTGCCTGACCTTCTGCTGTCTACGTTCTGCAGGTGAGGGGGGAGTATCCTGTTCACTGTCTGCATCTGGCTGAAGGGCTTCAGCTGTGTCTGGGGTGCTCTGCAGCTGAGGGGGAGAAGGAGCTGGGTTCTCAGGAGTTTCCTCAATTTCTCCTTCTGGGTCTGCTGCTTCTGGGTCTGCTGCTGTTACTCCCGAGTCATCCTCGGCTGATGAGTCCTCTGACAGGCCATGACATTTGGTCTCATTCAGACATGACGTTTTCAGGAGTGCAATCTGAAGAGCCCATCTGGCACTGGCAGCGCCTGCTTTTTTTGGCCCTCCTAAGGAGCTGGGGACCCTCCCTGCCTCGTGAGTGGCTGCCTGAGGTCCTTCTGGTTGCCCAGAGCCCCCTTTTAATGCTGCCCTCTGGGCCCCCTTTCCATCCTCCCCTGCAGGCTGAAGAGTGCCGCGAGCGCCTGGCCGAGTGCCGCTTCTGCGAGCTGGAGATGCCTTTCTGCCGGCTGCAGGCCCACCTGGATGCGTGCGGCAGCCGGACCACCTTGTGCTGGGACTGTGGCAAGTACATCATGTACAAAGCCCTGAAGGAGCACAGACTCGCGTGCCGGCCTTGTGAGAGGCCGACGGGCCCCGGTGAGTCTGACATCTGCACGACCCTACTTGTCCCAGCTTCCACTGAGCCCCCTTCAGCCTGGGGAGCCACATTTTCCATCTGCAAGGGGGTCTTGAATTTAGCCAAGGGGGTCAGCAACTAGAGGCATGGGAGGCAAGAACAGATGCAAAGAGGGTGGGGCCTGTGGTCGCAGGAGGAGCTGTCAGGCTGCCTTCCGGGGGGCTGCCCCCTTCTCACAGGGGCCCTCCTAGAAAAAAAAGTTGCAGGCTTGTGTGTGGGGGGTCATCCTTGCCTTGTGTGGTGATGACATTTCTGAAGCTTTGAGGGCGTCTGCACATGCCCCGAATTACTCTGGGAATGAAAAGCGGTCCCCCATCCCCTTCATCCCAGCAGAGGGTGGGGCAGGTGCTGACCCTGAGAAGGCCTGAGGGGTACGTCTGGAACACCTGTCTCTCTCTCTTCCCCCCCCCATACACAAGTGATGCTTTTCTCCCCCCTCCCATCATTAGGGATCAAAGCCAATTTATGCCAGCGGTGTAAGGGTTGGTTCCCCGATGAGAAGTACCTCCAGCACCTGGTAAGCAGTTTGACTCCATCGTTCACTTCCTCACTGCTGGTGAGCCACCCCAATGGGGTGGCCCCCGGAGGGAGGCACAAAGCCCCCCCCCCGGGATTGGTCAAGCCAGCCTGGTCAGGTCGTCTTGCCTTGTGGTTGCACTGGAACTGGGTGTGTCTGTGTTGCGGGTGATCTGACAGCTGTCAATCACTTGACACAGCACAGAACTCCCACAGGCAAATATTTTAGCCCAGGGATTGGCAAACCTTTTTCAGCTGGAGGTCCACATTCGCACGTGGGCAACCTTCTGGGGTCCGCATGCCCGTGGGGGGTGAAGCCAGAGGCAAAAAAGGGGTGGGGCAACGGATGTGAACCTTTGTACACTCCAACCATGCAAAAGAATCCGGGGGGGGTTCTATACCCTCCCCCCTCCGGCAGCACCCTAGTTCAAGGGCACATTCCAGCCAGCAAGAACAGTTGAGGGCGGAGGAGTGTAGCCTGCAGGGAGTCCCAGGGACCGGATGAAGAAATGTGGAGGGCCACATGTAGTTGCTGGTCCTGAGGCTCCCCCTGCAGCTTTCAGCCCTTGGGCCTGACCAAAGACCGGCCACCTGGCCACCAAAGAAGAAGGAGCCGTGGGGTTGCAGATCCCTTGATTTGCACTCGCCACTGCTGTGGAAAATTGGCTTATGGACATGTGGACCGGCCTTAATGCCAGTCAGGCTCCGGGTCCACCTAGCCCGGGGGGACCTCCTTGCTCCCTGGCAGTGGGCTCCAGAGTTTCAGGTACGTGAGCGGGAGATGCCAGAGGGCTGAGCCTGGGACCTTCTGCGTCCAAAGCAGGTGCTTTGCCACGGAACTAGCCCCCCCTCCTGGTCTGGTAATGTTGCGGGGGTGATGTGGGCTGGATGTTGGCACGGCAAAGACAACATCACTGGCCCACTCACCCGGAGGTGGCCACCAGCTGCCTGCCCCTTTGGGGTTTCTTTGCCGAGTGACTGCTTAAGTAGGCTGGCTCTCTCCTGAACCCCCGTCCTTCCCTTTCATCGCAGGATGAGTGCACGCCCCTCCCTCGGCTCCTGGGAGCTCCTCCCACCCACTCCTCCACAGAGTCCGGCTCCCCTCCGACCCTGGTGGCTCCCTCTTCCCCCACTTTGAGCCCCGCAGCTGAGATGGACGTCCGGCCCAAGAGGAAGGAGAAGGAGCTGGCCTCCACAGGGAGGCCCTCGCTGAAGCCTTCCCGGAGCAAGAAGACTCCGGCCCGCCTGGCCTTCAGCTCCACTGTGCCGCAGGCCATGGAAAACAATGCTGCTGCCGCCACCGCCTATGACCAGCTGGTGACTTGCTCTCAGTGCAACATCCTCCTTCCGAGCCCCACCCTGCAGAAGCACGAGGTTAGCCATGGAACTGGGTGTGCGGTTTACTCCAAAGGAGCAGCCTTTTAACCTGCTGTCAATCTCTGAGACTTCAGACTTGGCTGAGAATGAGAAAAACAACTTTATTCATAGGATAAAGGCAGCCTAACTAACTTATTAACCAAGTTGGAGGCGCAGTGGCCAGGCTGCCGGGGAGGGGGGGAGAGAAGATGCCTTCTCTCCCTTGGCTGGCCAGAGAAGAAGCGGGAAGGAATGGTCAGCTGCCTTGAGGGCGTCAGTTGGCAAAGGAGGGCAGGCAGGTGGGAGAGGCCAGCCAGATGGACAGCCTGGCCGCCTTGGAGGACGCGCTCGCTCGCTGTCTCCCCACTAGCATGCAGAATTCAACCCCTAAATTTGAGTTGCCATCTTCCAGTGTCCAAGGCAGGCTTTTGCGATGGGGTAATGGCCAGCCGAGTGGGACAGGCCCATGTTCAGAAGGGGGCAGGCTCTGAGTGGGGACGATTCTCCACCTGGATCCTCTGCAGCCTCCCAGGGAGGGAGGGAGGGAGGGAGGGAGGAAGAGCTGCCTTGCGGCATCCCCTTTGCCTCTCCTGGCACCCTCCTCCTTGCTGCGCTCTCCGTAGGTGAGCAGCCAGCGTCGTCCAGCCCCTGC
Organism: Rhineura floridana; assembly: GCF_030035675.1. NCBI lineage: Eukaryota > Metazoa > Chordata > Lepidosauria > Squamata > Rhineuridae > Rhineura > Rhineura floridana. Next base: position 172,510 of record NC_084500.1, on the reverse strand, counting down.
ATGCTTTGGCTGCCTTGACCTGTGGAGCCCAACTCCCAGCGTCAGCCCTGGGCCTGGAATGCACTGGGCCTGGAATGCAACAACACCCAGAGGGCCACAGACGTTCCTCACCCTGGTCCAAAATTTGCCGTTTCCCCACCACCACCTTTGGTTCCTTGCGAGCCTGCAAAGAGGAGGCGTTGCCTCCTGGCTCCTGCGTGGTGGGAAGGGATTTCCTGCAGATGAACGAACACTGCCAGCTATGTTTCTGCCTGCAGGAACCTTAAGTTAAGAACAAGTGGCAGGCAGAGAGGCTGAATGGCAACCTCAAGAGATGCTCTGCTGCAGTCACGGTATCCTTCCCCTTTCAGAAAAAGTGCAGGCGGGCAGCCTCCCTACAGGCACTGCGGAGGAGTCCTCGTTTCCTGAGAAAAGGAGGTATTTTGGGCAGAATCGTGGGAACACGGTCCCCCCAACTCCCTGTCCCCAAGAATGAGCCCCTTCCCCTGGTCCAAGGAGGCTTTCCTCATCCACCAGCCTCCCAACTCAGTTTCCCCGTTGCTGGAGGGTCAGCTGGGGGGAATAAGCAGCATCTCCTATCCCCCCCTCCCTCCTGCAGCTCACAGGGAAAGTTTTAAGAGCTTTAGTCTGTGGTTGGGGGGCAAAACACCAAAGGAAGACAAATGGCCTCATTTGAGGCGTTTCTGGGCTCAGACTGGCAAGCACTCTACAGGGCACTCTGGTTCTCTTCTGTCCTTTCTTGGATCTGAGATTTTTTTTACGCTGCGATTCCGCCTCCTTTTGCCATCTGAGACGTCATAGGGGGAGGAACTGGCTGCACTGCTTGGTGCGGAGTCTTGCCATGCCAGGAGTCCCTTCTCACAAGCTGTGGCTCTCCTCTCCCTCCCCCAGCAGATGCAGGATGCTGGAAACCACAGGGGGGAGAGTGCTCTTGCGTTCAGATCCTGCTTGCAGGCTTCCCTTGGGGGCACCTGGTTGGCCACTGTGAGAACAGGAGGCTGGACTAGATGGGTCCCCTTTGGCCCGACCCAGCTGCAGCCAGGCGCTTCTGGTGTCCTTATGTTCAAAGGTGGGCTTCTCTGCCCTTCAAGAGGGAGATCTAACAAGACATGCTATGCTCTCCTCCCCCCCACCACCATATAGAGTCCATTCATTTATCGGCTACCCTTCTGAAGACCACCTCCTATGAATCCCACCCAATGGGCCCAGAAGGCAGCTGCCACTCATAAGAGAGGGTGCAAGCTAAAAAAGCTGTCTTACTAACACCAAGGAAGCGGCAACTCTAGCAACCAGGGATTTGTGTGCAAGCTCCTTTGTCTTCTGCCCGGGCCAAGGAGATCTCCCGCTCTTCTCCAGAGCCATTGTTTCAGGAGGGGAAGCGCAGAGCCTGCCCCCTGGCCACCTCTTCCTGCCCGTCAGTTCCAGAACTGAGCTCCTTTGCTTGTCTTCCCTTGCAGAGGAGTCGATGTAGAGCGCCCTCCTGCGGAAAGACCTCTGTTGGCAGCGGCGGCAGCAGCGAGGCTTCCCTGGGGCCCAGTGTGGTCCTTTTCCTCCCAGCAGGGGCAGGTTCAGTAAAGCGCTTTGCAATGCATGGGCCTGATCTGCCTTATTGAGAATAAAAGAGCTACAATTCAGACCCACTGTTTGAGCGCAAGGAGCCCCTTTGGAATTTATGATAGAGCCCCCCCCCCCCGGAAAAGAAACTTATCCCAGCAGCCGCCCTGGCAGGACACGTACAAATCAAGAGCGAACAGGGGACACAGTGTTGTAGGGTGGGCGGGGCCGTCCCCCCCAGCAAGGAAACAAAAAGGGTGGTGGCATTGAGCTGAGCTCCCCTAAAAAGAGCACCTGTGATGGCTAGGACCCCCTGGCCACAGAGCGCCCCACCTTAACAGCCAGCCCAAGACTCAGGAATGTGCAGTCGGCAGCTATTAGAAACCCGAAGGAAGCTGGTCAGACGAACCCGCTCCCTCTCCCTCAGTGCCTGTGATGGGTGGCAAGGCGCCCGCGGCCTCTTTACCAACCAGCAGGTGCCCAGTGGCTGAGGCGGTGCTGACCGTATCCTGCCTGGTACGCACCCCAGAAAAAGGAGGCGCATTGGGAAGTGTCGCTTATGAGGAAGCTTGGTTGCGGGAGTTTCTGCACTTTATTGTCTCATAGAAAGTTTAAAGTAGAGGCAAGCCCTGCGGGAGGGTCGGGGTTATTGGGGGGGGGTGTCCATGCAGGGGGCAGGTTTGGCCAGCCTTGCCACATCAGAAGTTGTTGACAGCGATGGACTCTCTCATCTGCACGCAGAGCACTTCATCAATGTAGAGGCTGTTGGCTTTGACCTCAGTCTCCTCCTCCAGGGAGAGCTGCCGGCGGTTCAGCCCTTTCAGCTCTGCTTGGGCCTGTGCCAGCGTGTCCTTCAGCCTGAGGGAGGAGCAGGAGAGAGGGTGAGGGCCAGTAGCCCATGGCCTCCAGGAGCCTCCAACAGACCCTCCCCTCCCTGTTCCCTCATCTGGCCCCACCATAACTCCTCTGTCTTAACCCCTGACAGCCAGCACTTTTGCCCACAGGTGCTAAGTGGGGGTGTCAAAATAGGATGCTCAAAATTCTGCAGCAGGAAAACTTGGGAATTATGCAAAATGAGGAAGTTTGCAAGAATTTGGCTGCTTTGCATAATGTACTCTATTTGCCCGGAAGTCAGGCAAAGGAACTGCTGCCTCCCCCCCGCCCCCTCTCTAACCACTAGACTCTAGAGGAAGGGAACAGGCCAGTCCCACTGGAGCCCATTTGGGTAGCATTGCCAACGTGTCTGTGAGTTTCCCTTCAAAGCGTCCATGAGAACTATAGCCTTCCTCTTGGAAAGAGCAACGCACTCATTCATCCATTCGTTCTCAGGACATCCAGGCGCCAGACTCCACCCCGCTGGAGCGTGTGCCTGTAAAACTAGTTGCAAAGTGGCATCAAAACATTCCTGGTCCACGGAAGAGCTGTGGTCGCTCCCTCAAGCCGCCACGGAGCAGCTGCTTTGCATGCCAATGAACCCTTTCCCCCCCACCCCTGCGGGGCGCTTCTACCTACGAATCTTCCTTGCTCAGTAGGCAAAACAAAAAGCCCAAAGATGGCCCCCTGGAGGTCCTATGCCGAGCAGCCCCAAGAGCCTTGCAAGGAGTCTTGCAGAGGAGGGGGAGCTCTGGGCTGGGGGAGGCCTGGTGGCCATTTGGCCGGGCACTTGCCTCTGAACGTTGTGGCCGATCTCCTGCACCTCCCGCATGAGCCGGAATTGCACCTGATCCCGGCAGAGCTCCACGTTGGGCCGATGAGTCCGGGTCTCTAGGCGGGTCTGGGCCACCTTGGCTGGCCCCTCCTTGTCCAGGATGGCCTTCTTCAGGGACTCGATATTCTTCTCCTGCGAGCTGACCTCCTCCATCACCTTCAGCCAGAAGCAGAGCAGGAGGATGGGCACGGCGGCGGGTCCCCAAAGACTCGACTCCCAACTGCCTCTCCCCACGGCCCCAGCTAAGGTAGACGCCTGAGCTGCACCAGGAGCGGAGACCCTTTGGCCCTCCGCATGCGGCCAGACAAAACTCCCATCAGCCCCTGCAAGCAGGGCCAATGGCCAAGGATGCTGGCAGCCGCAGTTCAGCCACATCCAGAGGGCCAGACGTCCCTGAAGTGCCTGCGTGGCACCTGCCAAAGGAAGGGAGTCTGCGGCCTTCTGTGCAACCCACTCTGCTGCCCCAAACAGTCTTAGGCTTTGGCAGCATTGCCGATGCCCGCCTGAAAGCAAGGAGAGCCCAGCGGGGCAGCACCCACTTGGCACTGCTGAAGAGCCCCCAGTTCAATCTCCAGCCAGAGGGTCTCGGGCAGCCTGGCTCAGAGAGAGAGAGACTCTGCCTGAGATGCGGAAGAGGGGAGGCCATCCTGGGCTTGAGGGACTTGGGAGGAGGCCACCTCACATGGGCACAAATGGCACCAGGCGTGGATGGCAAGAGAGGGCAGGCCTGGAGGCTGCTCCACAAGGAGGGAGCGTCCTGCTTCCCTTCAGGGGGCTCAGAGCGGGGCAGCAATTCATCCAGCCTAGTAGGTGGGGAGGCTTTTTCCTTATCGGGGGCCACATGCTGCTGGTGGGTGGGGCCAGGCAAAAGTAAGTGGAGCTAGAACAAAAAGTGGGCAGAGTCTGAAGGACTGTGCGTCGTCCCTCCCTCTGTGCCATGCCTTCCATTTGTTACTCCCAGCTGAGCCCCCCCCTGGTTTTCAAGGCTTTCTCCCTCCTTCCTCCCATCACTCTCTCCATTTCCGTTTCCTGCACCCCCCTTGCCTGGGCTTCTCCTGACGGCAACCCTCCACCACAACCCCAGACCACCACACGCCTACTGTGCCGCTTCCTCTCCTGTTCACAAAAAAGACTGCAAAAGAGGAAGCAATTCGGGGGGGGGGTCTGGAGAACAAGAGCACCCCCACGGCATCTGGGGGGCAGGAAGTAATTAGACCACACACCCTGGGGGTGCTGTGGGTTTCAGTCAGATGGTGAATCTCCGCCAGCCACTGAACCTGGGACTTTCTGAGGGTGAATAAGGGCTCTCCCTCTGAGGAAAAGCCCCTCACTCTAAAATCGAAGCCTGGACACCATTATTATTATTTGGATGTATTTGTCTCTTGGAAGGAAAGATGGCTTTGCTTGGATCTGGATGAGGTTAACATAAGAACATAAGAAGAGCCTGCTGGATCAGGCCAGTGGCCCATCTAGTCCAGCATCTTGTTCTCACAGTGGCCAACCAGGTGCCTGGGGGAAGCCCGCAAGCAGGACCCAAGTGCAAGGACACTCTCCCCGCCTGAGGCTTTTGTGAGTTCGAAGTTATGAAGGGCATTGGACACTGGCATTTATTTTGCTTATACCTGGATTGATACCATTTTTTTTTTTGAAAAAAGTCACAACCCACCAAAAAAACTTGATGATGAGAGGGAAACCATTACGAGAAGAGACTGAGGCGCCCCCTCCCGGCTCCCCCTCCCCAAGCCTATTTGCCGCCAGCCCAGTTTACCTTCGCCAGGTGCGCTTCCAGCAGGCTCTTGGCACGCTTGGTCTCTTTCACCCTGTTCCGGAAGGCGACGTTCACCACGTCGTTCTGCTTGCGCACATCACTGGCTGTCTGGGACAGGATGCTGTCAATCAGGGCTCGCAGCGCCAGGGAGTTGTTGCGCTGCCTGTCGGCTTTTTCAACGTTCACGTTTGAGAAATCTACCCATTCTTCAGGGCTCACTGAACTGTCACAGGAAGAAGGCAAAAAGGGAGGTTGCTCCCAGCTGGCCTCCCGAACCCTTTCAGCATTGGGAGGAAGGAGGAGAACGACCCCGGCTTCCCAAACAAGCGGCATGAAAAATAAATGGTATTATTTCTAAAATGGAGAAATGTTAAAGCTGCTGTCACATCTACGGGCTTAGGGCAACGAATACGCGTGTCCTTTCATATGAATTTTGGTTGTTGTACCACAAGAGGATGGAGATGCCCTTCAAATCCTTCCAATTTGGCATTTAGCATTAATAGAAAATCGTACACAAAAGATAAAGATTGCAAAAGGGAGAAACCAAAGAGACACATTTGCCGCAGAATGGTGGAGTTTTATTTCCTACACTAATGAGGCAGGTAGCAATATAAAAGTTCCAAAGGTTTTCTACATGCTGAATTTTGTAAAGGTGATTTTTTTAATGTGTGTACTATATTTTTTCTTTGTATCTCGGTGCAGAAAAATATATACGTACACACACACACACTTTTGTGGATTCTCTGTATGCAGTCAAGATATTTTTAATTTCCTCTTTTTGTATCCCACTGTTTTGGTTGCTTTGTTGTATCTTAAATAATGAAATGAAAACAAAAGAGAACAGCCGGTCTCAGGTCAAAAGCTGGAGGGGGGGGAACGCCCCAGGCATGATGGGGAGAAAAGGGGGGGCAAACCTTTTGGAGGAAGCCGATCAAGGGGCGCCCCCTTGCTGTCTTCTCCCACGTGGAGCAGTTGTCTTCCTATAAAACGCCTCGCTGAGGTGAACAGAGCTGCCCCCACCCGCCCGCCGCCCCCCTTGTGAGAGACTTACCTCTCCTCGACCTTCACAACGTTTTGGGCATATCCGATGTCGGGTGCGTTGTTGGTGAGGCTGGAGCAATAGTTGTCAATTGTCAAGGCGGTGAATTTGTCTTTCAAGTCCTTCTCTAGGTTGTACTTGGCTGAGCGGTTAAGCCTGGAAGAGGAAAAACAGCCCTTGGGGAAGACAGAGGACGGAACAGAAAAGCCAGCGGCCCCACAGCAAAGTGGCCAAGGGTGCAGAATGCAATGCCCATGGGGGGGGGAGGTGTGGCGTGGCGTGGGAGGGTGCGCAAGAGAAACTGCACATGCCAGAAGCCCCTCAGAGCAGCCGGAGAAGGCTCTTGCACAACTGCCTCTCTGTGCTTTGGAAGGAGCACCACAGCCCTCGGCTGCAAGAGTCGAGAGCAAGAAGCTCATCAGAAAGACATTGCAGAAGGCCGGATTGCTCGGGGAATCCGCCAGATCTCTTTCCTCAAGGCTGAGCCTAGGGGCCATCCAAGGAGGGGAGATGGGCCTCCGCTTTGTGCATGGCAGACAGCCACATTCCAGAGCAGAGGGAGGGGGGTCTTGCTCAAGGGCCCCCAGCGAGCCAGTAAGAGAGTCAGAGAAGAAGGATCCAGATCCAGGCCCACAGAATTCATCTGGCTAGCCACAGGGCGATACTAGTGTTGGAAGGTGCTGGTCACGTGAGTCAGACCGCTCGTCCGTCTAATCTAGCCTTCCCCAACCTGGTGCCTTCTGGGTGTTTTGGACTACAACTCCCATCAGCCCCATGCAGCCAGGAGGGCACTAGGTTGGCAAGGGCTGTTTGGTGGCGGCTCTTGCAAGGTTCTCACTCCTTCTGTTGTGGAGGAGATGGCAAACGCCCTGAGATGTTTCACATGCAAAGTAGGTTCTTTGCCACTGAGCTGTGGGGTCCCAGCATATGCGTCCCCCCCAACCCCCTGGATCAGGGCTAGCAGCACCTCTGGGTTTAATTTCTCCCAGCCACAGCTGTTCACAGCCCAGAATCCCCACAAGTTTCTCTTCCATCTCTCTCTGCCCCCTATACCTAATTTGTTCGTTGGCTTGCTCCAGCGTACGCTCAAGCAGAGCTACGACCCCTTGGAGAACCTCCACTTCCTTGATCAGCTCCCGCTCCACTTCATCGTGGACCAGGTCAATCCCGACCCGCCTCTCCCTGTAACAGAAGACTTCATTGCACATTGTATTTTCTTGTATTACAGTCTGAATTCCGTAGAATGCAATAAACTACAATATAAGGGATGAAATAAACAATTAAAAAGACAGTATGAATCAGTATGAATATTTCATGCAATGGATGGGCCACCCTTCGGCCACACCTCTGTAGACACACCGTGGATCTCCTGAAAGATGCTTGCGGACCACACCTTGGGATCCCCTGGTCCATACTGACTGGCCAGTGGCTCTCCAGGATTTCAAGCAGCCCTACCTGGAGACACCCAGGATTGAAGCTGGGCCCTTCTAGGTGCAAAGCAGGTCTCTGCCACTGAGCTACAGCCCTCCCCTAAGGCAGGAAGGGAAGATAAGGAAGAGATGCCTCTAGGCATGTGCAGAGGACTTTTCTCTCCCCACTAAACAACCATGGTGAGGCCACACAACTTCTCAGTCCAAAGAGCATGCTCTAGCCTGGCCTGAGTCTCTTTCCAGTCCTCTGAGCTGGAAACAACGCCTCCCCATCCCACCAAGCAAGCAGGAATTGCAGGCCCGGGTGCACACAGATCCACTTGGGGGCGGGAGAATAATGCCTCCCTCTTGACACATTTCCATTCTCACCGGTTTAGGAGACACTCCTGAGCGATGAAAAGGGGCTCCTTGCAGCCCTCTAGTGCTTTCTCCAGCCTTGTCTTGAACGTCAGAAGCACCTCGGTTTCCTTCACAATCTGGTCAAGCTTGTCATCCAGTTGCTGCTTCCAGAACCTGATCTCCTCAAGTCTCTGTTCTGTGGGACAGAGAGCATCGGGTCATGCCAGGCAGAGAGCTTTGCTCTTTGCACAGCTGGGAGAGCAACTGGGAGGCGTTGTGTTGCCTTAAGGAAAAGCGATCCGCCGGACCTCATGGTTGCAGGGGGAGGGGAGGGGTCACACGCCAGAGGCAGAGCAAAACGCCCACCAGTCCTGCATAGCACATACAGCCAAGCGTGGAGTCTACTCCAGTATCTCACCTCTCAAGTTATTAAGATGGTCTGCTGGATCAGACAAACGGCCCACAAAAGGCAGCATTCTGTCTCCCAGAGCGGACCCCATTAGCCCCTTGCACGCTCTCAGGCTAGCAGATGGAGGCTGAGGCACAGCCAGCCTTGCAGAAGGGACAGAAGCCATCTGCTTTGCATACGGACACTTCCAGGTTCAATCTCCACAACTTCCAGGCAGGCCCCAGACCCAGGAGAGCTGCTGCCGGTCAATGCAGACAACGCTGAGCTCAATGGCTGACTGGGCATAAGGCAGCCCCCACGCAAGGCCAGCCCACCTCAGGCAGATGGACCCCCCCTACCTATCCTCTTGTTGACGTCGCTCTGGGTCCTCTGAGTCGTCCTCTCAATTTCGTCCACCAGGCGCTGGCTCTCATCCACCAGGCGCTCAGAGCGGGACCACTGGGCCTCGGCGCCGCTGTACTGGGCCTTGTTGGCAATGTGCCATTCGGGGGGCAGGAACTTAGGGGGCGCTTGCAGCAGCTTGGCCATCTTCACCTCCGGACAGTCCTGGGAGGGAGCAGGGACCCCACGGGGAGGGCACTCAGCGCCACTGAAGGGGAAGCCCCACTCCCCCCTGCAGAGGTGGCAGAAGGGGAGGCCGGCCCAACTCTGCAGGGCATGGCCCAGCAAGCACCCCTGGGCAAATCCCACACCTATCCGGCACTCTGAAGCCCTCCCTTGGCTGACCCGCTGGGCTCTTCCCCTTTCCTATGGCTGCCACGCGGAATGTGCCGAAACCGGGTGGGGGGAGAGCCACGGCTGGCCTCGGCGGTACTGCCAGGGAGAGGTGCAGGTGGGGCCCCAGAGGGCCACATCGGCTCCTGCTGCAGAAGTGGCTCCCGCTTGCCAAGCCACATTTAAGCAAAACTGCCCTGTGTAGGGCCAGGCCAGGGTTAGGAAGGAAGCCCTGTGTGCCTCGAATACGCAGCCAGTGCCCCACTTTAGGTCAACGGGGGGGGGGGGGGAGGGTGGCTGTGTCCCTTGGGACAGGTATGGCGGAAAGCCAACAGCAGGTGGAGCCAGAGCCAATGCGAGAAGAGTTGAGTTGGAAGGGGCCCGTAAGGCCATCGAGTCCAACCCCTGCTCAGTGCAGGAGTCCGAGTTCCAGCCCACCCCACGGGTGGTTCTCCAGCTGCCCCTGGGGTTGGAGCGCCAATGACAGGCTGCAGAGTCGCCCCATTCTCTGCCCTGCTGAGTTCCACAAGGGTAACTCGGAGACTGAGGGGGAGGGAGCGGCCGGCAGTGCGGGTGGGGCGGCGGGCGGGCAGGGGTTGGCGGCTCCCCGTGAGCTCCAAGGGCCCCGCCTACACTGCAGGGGGCGGCCAGGCGGCACTGGCCTGACAGCAGCAGCGCCTTCTTGCTTTTAACCCCGGAGGGAGGGCGGGAGGGAGGGATCGGCTCTGCGTCTCGGCGCGAGGGGACGAGGAGCAGCCCCGTAACTGCCCCGACCCGTCGCCATCACCTCTCGCGGGACGACGACGCAGCAGCAGCAGCTCCTCGGCGGCCCGCGCCTTCCAAGCAGGAAAGCAACAAACCCGTCGCCATGGGGACGGGTGACGCGGTCTGCCGCAATGGGGGCGGGGCTCCACGACGCCATCGTCATTGGCTGGCAGAACGAACGGAGGAGAGAAGGAATGAATGAAGGAATGAATGAAAGGGCGCGAAGCTGGGACAGCCCCGCCCCCGAGCCAGGGAGGCGGCAATTCATTCGCCTTTGGGCCCGGGAGAGGAGGAGGCGCGCTTGGCACACGCCCAGGGGCCCCCTGGCCGTCCGAGACACGGGGGGGGCTACAGCTGCTGATGCTCGCGGGGGGCTTTTATTTTAGGAGAGGGAAAAGGGGGCGGGGCGTGACAGAGTCGTGTAGACAGGCGCAGAGAGAGGCTACTTTACCCCCGGGGGAGGGGCGGTCCGGCGAGGCCAGTTTATGACCAGTGCAAAGCGTCCCAGGCTATGGTCTGAAGGCACATGAGGCCAGCTCCCCGTTGAACCTAAGCAGGGTCAGTTCTGGTCAGTGGCTGGATGGGAGACCTCTTGGGAACTTTATGTCAGCCGCCTTGGGTTTCTAGCATGAAAAGAAAGGCGGCGTATAAATGTAATAAATAATAAAGACTTCTCTGGTTGCCATTCAAAGCAGGTTTTGAAAACTCATCTATTCAGACAGGCTTTTAATGGTGGCTGCTCTGCAGTTTTTTAAGGTTGATTAATCTAATGCTCCTGTTTTATAATTTGCAGGGTTGTTGATTGTGGATTAGTTATGCTTTTAAAGGTTTAGCTGACTTCTTTTTAGTTGATTTAATTTTGTAAGCTGCTTTGAGTATAAATATTTATAGACAGGAGGGTGTAACTGGCACCCACAAAACGATCAAGGATTGTGAGTCGACATGTTCCACCTGTCTTAAAAGGCAGCTGGGCCATTTCAATAGATGTCCCAGAGCTCATAAAAGTTGAGAGGGGTTAGCTGGATAGCTCACTTTTTTACATCCCATCCCACCGTCCCCTCAGAGTCACCTTCCTGATAACTTGGCAGTGTTAAGCAGGTTTGGTTTTTCTTTGCAAACGAGATGATCTACTCCCTGCATCTTAATTCTAGAATATTCTGAACCACCAGCAACGAGGGAGTCAGGGAGGGGCTCACCCAAAGGGCCTTGTGGAAGCATCTGGGGTTGCTCTTCATGTGGAAAGAGAGCCAAACAGCAGCTGGGCAGGGGCTTGTAGGCTTCGCCCCCCATTCTCTCTCTCTCTTGGGTCTGGAAGCCCAAAAGTCCCAGAGCACTCTGGATTGTGCCTACCAGATCCTGGAAAAGGAGGGCCTTTCAGCATGAGTGAGGCTTATGGCTGCCTTTTTAACAGACTCACCTGTTTCATACCCGAATCTCGCCTTCCCTCCTCATTAGTAATGCAATGGCATTTTGGCCTTACAACCATTCCGCCAGGTAGGCCAGGCCTAGGGCTGTTGACTTCCCCATGGCTGCTCGAGGTTCGTGGCTGAGCAGCAGGTAATCCAGGTCTCCCCCGCCCCACAGCCAAGCCTGCTGTCATCTCCTGCACTGTGCTGCATTGCCGTGGTTGCGCCAGTGGCCTAGCTTAGCATGTGCAGAGTTCTCATGGGCCTGGTGTTAGTTATTCTAAGTACAGCCTTGGAGGCAGAATATTGGGTGGTGCTGGGTGGAGCCACCTCCCTTTCTCTCACTCCACAAATTTAATTTGTCACTCAGTGGCTCTTTGCTCAGCCTCAGTTGAGGGATCTCATATATCATTCACAGAAGATTCCCCAGGTTTTTCTTGCTTTTCCCTGTCACATGCAGCTGTCACCTGGAGCTGCTTACCCGGCGGGCAGGTCACCCATTTTTATTAGTGTAGTTCGTTATTTCTGTCCCTTCCAAGGAGTTAAAGGCAGTATACATGGTTCTCTTGGGGGGAGAACATTTTATCTGTACAGCACTCGTCTCTAGCTGAGAGATGGTAACTGGCCCCCCAGATCGCTCAGTGAGCTTCATGGCTGGAGAGCAGGGCTTGAACCTGGGTCTCCTCAGTCCAGCCATTAGAGTCTCTAGCTATCCGATTCTTGGTTAATTGGTGGGCGGTTGGAGGTGCTAGTTTGTTGGTTATACACGCTTAGGGCTTATGTACAAACATCGTTTTCCAGCTCGGGATTTTCCTTTGCAGATTCTACAAAGGGATGGTTCCCTGCCTGGGCTGTGTGTGTTCGGACGTGGCCATTGTCTTTGTCATTTATGAAGAGACATTTATGGTCAAACTTCTCCACAAGGTCTGGAAAACCATTTGAGGGTTCCAGGGCTATCAGGTAGGCTGCCTTCTCTGTCTGGCCCCCGCAGATGTTTCCTCCGCTTCCTTCCCAGCCACCGGCAGCCTCTGGCACCATTTCTAGGGTCAGGTCAGGGGATGGGTGTGGGGCTGGATTCACCAGTTCCAGGATAGCATCCCATTCCTCTCTTCCTCCTGAGAGAGGTGCAGGTGCTGTACCCTTAGCAGAGGGGGACTAGCTATGCTCTAGTCGATCGCCCAAACATGGTTTCAAGGGCCACAGGGCTTGTATAAACCTATACAGCCAACATCTGCAGGGGCTGCTAGTTCAGCCAAAACCCATAAGGCGTGGGATGGGGGGGGGCAGGAGAGAACACAAAAGCCATCTTTTTGGGTGCCAAGATTTGGGGGGGCTGCTTCTCAGACTTCGGCTCATGGGCCAGCGCCCTTCTGGGGCAGAGTTCAGCTCAGACTTAAAAATGAAACTTTGCTTGGGAAAAGGCCTGCACCTAAACAAAGGCATCTCTGAGAGCAGCGTGGAGAGCTGGACTTACTTCCCTGCACCCATTTGAAGGAAAGCTATAGTTTCTGATGTTTGCACCTTTTCAAGTCTGTCTCTTTTACATTTTCTAACCTTTTGCTGTTATAATGGAATATTCATGAACTTTGCTTTTCAGAATAAAAAAGAAAATCAAACAGAGCTGCCTTTTAATATATACGGTTTAGAAATGGCCATCTGTACAGAACCAGTCATGTTTCATATATATATAGACAGAGATATAAATATCAGCAAGGAAGCCGAGAAGGGCACGTGTGGCTCCTGCTGGCCCGAGCAAGCTGGCAGCTGTGCAGGGAGCACCTTTTTGAGGGAAGAGAAGGTTTGGGGTGCAAGTGGCAGTGCAGGTGTTTGAAGAGGGACATTAGGCACGTCTCTTCTCTCTTCCCCTGCTACATGCACATAAGGCTGGCATAGCATTAGGTAACCTTTCCCAGCAGCCCTCCTCCAACAAAGCTCTTGCACAACAGTTGGAGTAGCCCTTGGGCTGATGGCAGGCATAGCTCTTGCAGTGAGAAGTCTCCCCCCCCCGAAAAAAAGCAGGGCTGGAACTAGGGTGTGTATGTGTGTCCTTCCAAACTGGATGAGGGAGCAGGTGGGTTTGGGGATGGGAACCCTCCAGAAGCAGCGAAAAGCCATTTTGTGCCAGAGGGTGGGTTGGGCAGAATGGCCGCAGGTATGTGTGTGCAGCAGGGCCTCTCGTGCATTCCCGAGCACCTTTGTTCTTCCCAGACCCAACAGAAATAAAGTAGGCCTTGCACAGGAAACTTGTTCAGAATTTGGGGGATTTTTGTTTTAAAGCTGAGGAAGTTTTGCCTAGGAAGGCATCTGAATACAGGGATCCCTGTGCATCGTGTTGTTTCTCTGGAACAAGTTCCTGCTCTGCCCAATTGTGATGCAGGGAGGCCCATGCCCTCTAACCCAGCTTCAGTTGTGTCCAAAGCAGGAAAACTGAGCACCCCCGCACTCGTAGCAGTGCCCCTCCCCCTACACTTTCCCATCTGACTTGCAGCTCCAGTTCCAGACGGGGGGGGGGACTGTTCTGCAGTCAGGCTTACCACATGTGGAAGAGCTGCTTTGGCTAGACAAACGAGGCTCCGGCCAGCCTTAAAAAAGAAACTGAACTGGGTTGCCTCCACAAAGGGGGGATCATTTGGGAACTTGCCAGTGGCACACTATCGGGGAATTGTTGCCTGGCCTTAGTCACCAATCATATCACAAGAAAACGGGGGGGGAGGAGATGTTGGCCATACCTGATGGATCTGGCTTCCAGGCAGGTGACAGCGTTCCCTGCTTTAGCTGGCTGGGGAGGAGATGGAGCATGCCAAAATTCCCCCTCACAGCCATCAGCACCTTCCAGCAGCCAGATGAGCCTGGCTGGCTTGGCGCTATGCCCAGCTGAGTCTGTGCCTGCTTAGGAAAGGGAAACTGCACGGCAAGAGCACCTTCTCCATGCCCAGCTGCCTAGAGAGAGCGAGAAGGGGGAGGGAGGCAGCTGCCCCCCATCCTTGGGGAAAAGAGCCTGCTAGCCCTGCACCCCCTTCATCCCAGCCTCCCCCCGCAACTGCACAAGGACAAGTGGTTGCTGCTGCAGGGTACTCCCATCTGTGCAGGGTCCCAGTCCTCTAGGGGACAGGTGGCGACGGCAGCGGTGGCGGCGGCAGCGCCTTGTCGTGGCATCATTCGAAGTGCCGGAGATGGTTGTAGAGCGACTGCACATAGGTGAAGACGCACATGGGGTCCGGCTTGCGGCCCATCAGCATCATGTCGTCCACTTCGATCAAGCGTTCACAGCTGGCCATTTTCCTGCAAGAGGCAGCAAAGAGTTAAGACTGCAGCCAGCAGGCCCAGAGGGAAACGCGCCTCCCCGGGCAGGAGGTTCAGCGAGTCCCTCTTGCAGAGTCTTTCCTCGGGTGGGGGTGCTTCCCAGTTCCCCAGTGTCAGGCCTGAGCCATATAAGTACGCTACTGCCTTAACCAGAGAGTCTGTCTGTGCCACAAGCCTCCTTTGGCAGCCAGAGCAGCAGAGGGCATCTGCAGTGGCCCCACTTACTCGGCCATTGTGAAGGCCAGTTCAAAGTTCTCCTTGCGCTTGGCAGGGTCCAGCGTCTGGTAATCAAAGGCTTCAGGGAAGAAGGAGTGAACCAGGGCACAAAATGCCATCCCATCATTCCAGCTGGAGGAGAAGTTCTGCAGGTCGATGTGCTGCAGGGAGAGGGGGCAGAAGTGAGAATGCAAGAATTATGTGTACAGCTGTGTTACAGCCCCAAGAGGGGGCAGGGATGGGGGGCAGAGGATGGAGAGCTCCCTGAGAGGAAAACGGGGGGGAGGGGGTTGGCTTCTTACCTTGTAGCCAATGGTTTTAGAACGGCACCACTCGAGGAGGATTTGCTTGATGCTGCTGGCACTGGCCACCCCAAAACTCTGGGATCTCTTCAGCTTGGCCCGTCCCTCACCTTTTGCCCTGGACAGAAAAGGACCCGCAGAGAGAGGACGGTTGGATTCTGAGCCACCTTGTGTGGCGGTGGAGCCCCTCCTGCGTTCTGCTCCTGGCCACTGAAACATGGGTTTCCTCTAGGAAACAAGTTGGCAGAAAGGGTAGCCCAGGGCCACTTTTTGTTTTTCCAGAACGTGGCTGGTTTTAGTCACAGAGAGAGCCAGAGCGGCCTTTGTGTGTATACAGGGACCTGATTTCAAATCCCTGCTCAGGCTTGATGCTTGCTGGGGGACACCTGAGCCACTCCCTCACTTTCTGCCTAACCTACTTCACAGGGTTGCTGTGAGGATGAAGTGGCCGGTTGGGAGAGGGAGGAAACCTGAACTCACAGGAGGAAGACCAGGATAAAAGCGTAAAGACGCCTCCAGCAAGTGTTAGCGCCCCACCCCATCCATCAGTTCCCACCCCAGCCTCAGGCCTTGCTCCTGCAATGGCTTCCATCTCCTCCTTTGCCCTCAAGAGAGGCAAGAGCCTCAGGGGGGCTGCCACTCTCGCTACCTCCAAGAATCGCCCCCCTCACCTTTGTTCCCTCCTCTGCCTGAAGCCCCCACCCAGGCACAAGCCTTTGCATGGACTGTGGGCCCCACAGAAATGGCTGGCAGCCTTCCTTTGCACCAGGCCCGACTCAAGAGAAAGGCCTCTTTCCGTGCATAGTGCAGCCAGTGCAAAAAGGAGTCTGCTGGTCTGGGTCCCGGGCAGGAGGATGGGGAAGGTGAACCAATGCATGATGTGGCTCTGGTGGGGTCTGGAAGCTGCTGCCAGTCAGAGCAGACAGCTCTGGCCTGGAGAGACTGACTGTGCAAGGCAGCTGCCTTCAGAGGTCCTGCATGGCTGGTCTGCCCTGGATTGGGACCACGTCAGGCACAACGTACTTCCCGCTTTCCTGCTCAAACTTCTCAAATAGCGCCTTCCTGGCCTGCGTCCCGGAGGTGCGTGGCAGCGTCTGAGATCGCACAAGCTCCCTCCGCTTTTCCACCTGCCGATGGAGCATAGCAGGTGGGGAGCCTGATTTAGGAGCCGTGTCCCGCTGGCTGTCCACGGTGCTGTCAGAACAGGAGACATAAAAAAAGAAAAGAAAAGAGAGCAGCAAATTATCATTTGGGGGGACAACAGGGGGTGCATTTCTGCATCCTTCAAGCTTCCTGGCCCAAAAGCAGTCACTCAAAGCGGCCTCACCTTTCACTCGCCTGTGCTCCATAGCTTGTGGCTGACATAGACTTTGTCACAGAAGAGAATTTCTCTGCAGATAAAATGAAATAAATCCATTAGTTAGGGCATTTTTGGTGGTGGCTCTCCCTGTTCAAGGTGCTCCTGTCCAGGCAATACTCAGTCTACCCTCCCCCAAACTGGCACATTTAAATCCCAGCTGAAAATGTTCTTGTTTATCCAGGTGATGGCTCTGCAATTTGTTTAATGTTGGGAATGCGCCCTGCTCTTTTTTAGAATTGCTGCTGTGGTGCTGTATTTTTAGTGAAATGTAGTGATGTTATGGTTGTGTTTTAGATGTTCTAATGATAAAATATGTGAGGTTGTCCTGTGCTCCAGAGCCGAGGGACAGGGGCATAGGCATCAAGAAAATAAAATAAAGGTGGCATGGTTGATGTGCTTACTCCATGAATTTACAGAAGGGACTATCTCTATGGCTTGTGGCAATGAGTTCCAGAGGTTAACTAGGTGTCAAACATGTGTATCCTTCCCTTTGCCACCCACGACCATCGCCCTTGATCCTGGGGGAGCCTTGGCACCCCCCAACCAAGGCAGCCTGGCGTTTTGAGTGTCCGGGGGTCCTGGGCAGCCAGTTGGGCCTGTCCGTCCTTCCAGACTGGGGGCTTGGGGCCATCTCCATGCCGTTAAGGGCAGAAATACGTTGTTCTTCCAAAGGCGAGGGAAGGGTATTCCGACAGACGGACGGACAAGCCTTCTGACCTGAGCTCACGGAGGTGCTTGCTGTTCTCACGGTGCTGCCGGTCCAGTTCTTCACTGTAAAGGGGAGGCGTAGAAAGAGCACATTTCAAGTCTGGCATTCATAAAAAGGGAATGAGTTGTGTCTTTGGTATGAAGACACAAGAACGTGTGAAGAGCACCTGACAGATCAGGCTACGGTGGGCTGCCCATGAGTGAATGCGCTCTTGTGGCAGAGCAGGAGGGCTGTGCCAGCCCCCCACCCACCCCCATGGTTCCTCTCCCTCTATGGGGAGACCAAGGGAGGGGCCCTTCTGTAGCCCACTGAGATCCAACAGCTGCCCGTTTGGCCAGGGCTGGGCCCCTTTAAAACAGGATGTGTGTGTCCCAGCCTGAGGTCTGCATTCCTCCTGGGGAGCCTGCCAGGGACCACCTACCAGGGGTAAATTGGGGAAGCAACACATCACTTGAACAGGAGGCGGCATTCCAGCCACAAAAGAATTGGAGGTTTCAACACACGACACCCCCACACACATACCCTCCCCCTGCGTTCTCCACCCAGACAAGCTGAGGCACTGTCATAGTTCCGGCTACCCTCCAGGCGGGCAGCGGCACTCAAGGAGCAGGGCCAGGGAGGGATGTGGCCCTGGGCAGGGGAAAGTCCCAAGGGCCAGATGGGGAGGCTGAAGGGCCACATTTGGCCCCTGGGTCTGAGTTCTCCACCCCTGCTTGAAAACGATGAGCTCTTCCACTCCAGGTCTGGCAGTGCTTTTATGGTGGGGGAACAGCTGATGCTGTAATGCTGCAGGGCTGGGTTAGGGCAACGTCTGCCCCAATTTCTCCAAGCTAAGCACATGTTTAAAGGGGCACCAATGAAGCTCCCTGTTAGCCAAGGTCCCCTGGCAACCCTGCTGGGGACTGCCCCAGCCAAGAGTGATCCGATATATTTCAGCTTGTATTGACTGTAATTGTATTGTACTTCCTTCGGCATTATTCCACCCGCGGCTTTGGAGGCCTTCATAGAATAGTAGAAGGGGCCTACAAGGCCATCCAGTCCAACCTCCTGCCCAAAGCAGGAATCCGAATCAAAGCATTCCCGACAAATGGCTGTCCAGCTGCCTCTTGAAGTCCTCCAGTGTCGGAGAGCCCACTACCTCTCTAGGTCATTGGTTCCATTGTCGTATGGCTCTAATAGGTAGGAACTTTTTCCTGATGTTCAGTCTAAATCTGGCTTCCTGCAACTTTCTTTCCGTGTCTCCTCACAGGGCTTTGTTTCCAGTCCCTGATCATCCTAGTGGCCCCCTCTGAACCTGTTCCAGTTTGTCTGCATCCTTCTTGAAGTGCGGAGACCAGAACTGGATGTGGTACTCAAGATGAGGCCTAACTAGTGCCTTGGCCAGAAAGCAGTATCCAAATAAACCGATGAATGAATTACATTCAAAGGTCACCCTTTGAGGGCTAGAGGGTTAAACGGGGAGGGCATCTCTCCCCCCCCCAACTTATTGCTTTGTTTACCTGCTTGGTTTGACATTTTCGACACAGCCTCACTCTGCTGCCCGCTGGGAATATTCGGCATGGCTGGCGGCCCGACAGTTTCTCCTGAATAGGTTTCCGAGACCCTGGTCACTGCTGTCACTGGGAGGTGTGGCATCCGCAGAGTCACTGCTGGCGCATGGGCCTCGAGGGGAGAATCTGGCCAGGAAAGGGAAGAAGAAGTGGGGGGCTGTTGCCTGGGTGGGGGGCAGGAAGCAGAGGGGGAGTGAGTAAGAAGACCCCCTCTGCCACTTTCTGCATTCACAGTGAATGGTGGAATAGTGTGCTTCGTTTTTAAAATTAAAATTTTTAATAAAAACATTAAAATTTTGTTATCTACTTTGAATGATTCCTCCCTCTCCAGTTTTTCCCCCTTAGACTATTGTCATTTCTGGAAGGTTGCAGCTGCTACAAATGTGCTATTTCTTCAGGGGGGGGAAGTGAGCGGCAACAAGAACGGAGGTGGGGGCAGATGTTGCCCTCCTGGACAGAACGGTTTTGCTTCACCGCTTGACTTTTGCCAACACAGAGATTCACCTCCCTGTTGGAGGAAGCATTTGCCGGTCAGAACAAGTGATGTATTTGCAGCAGGTTAAAAAGAACAAGAAGATCGACAAGCTGTGCGCCCGTTTCCTGACTGTACAAGTTCACATGTTCTGATTGCTGGGTTGGCGGGAGGAGAACGAAGGTCTAATCTCCATTTGTCTATCTCAGTTCTATTACTGTTGTTTATCATTGGAAGTCAGCAGAGTTACACATCAAGACAGCAGTCTGTTAGGACCACTGCGAAAGGTGAGAAAGAAAAGGTAAGGGTTAACATACATATCCATCGATCTGAGTTTGAACTCAGAGAGAGAGAGAGAGAGAGAGAGAGAGAGAGAGAGAGAGAGAGAGAGAGAGAGAGAGATCCTCACACCACGGAGGGAGGGAACAAAGGAGAGACTGTGGCCGGAGGAGAAGCAGGAAGAGCTGCTCAAGCAAACGAAGGAACAAAGGTTGCAAGGTGGTCAGAGAGGAACACAAACATTGCTCTGTCTGCCTAGCCCCCCCTGCAGCTAACTACAAGCGCTTTTGTCTCATTCCAACAGTTATGCCACCCCATGACTTGTAATTTTGTTTACGCTGTCGTAAATAAAAAAACTTTTCAATCAAAATTGTGTTTAAAAATAAACACCTAAACCTGTACTATTTATTAATGACATTTTTATCCCATCTTTATCCTCCAGGGGGGCGGGGGCTGGCTCACAATCACAACTTAAAACAAAAACAACCTAAAAACTTGAAGCACTATTAGCTTTTAAAGGGGTGTTTGTAGATGGCCTTGATTTTCATTCCAAGACAAACATAATAATTTGTTAAAACCTCATTAACCGTACTGATGATTTAGCAAGCCATTCTTTTTGCATCAACACCTCTTCCCGTCTCTATGGAAAAGGGAACATGCATAATGGGGGGGGGGAGAGACAGAGACACCTCCTCCCTTTCCCTTCTTGGCAGACCCATTCTCTGAGTCTGCAGTCCAGAAGGTTTTGCTCCCAAGTCCCCCTTGATGCTGGCTGAGCAAAGCCTGTCATTCTCAGTAGGTAATTTCCTTCTTACCCCCCAAGGGCTGATGGTGCCCGTTCTCAACTGCAGCCGAATCAGGAATTCTCCTTCTCTCAAAGTCATTCCGATCATCAAAGTCCAGGCTCTGCCAAAGGGAAAAGAGAACCCAGAGAGGTCACCGGCAACGAATGTGGGGAGCCAGAGTCCCAAAGGGCACAGCCAGACAGGACTGGGCCCCTGAGCATCCATTAGCTAAAGGAGGGAGGGGGTTCACTATGCAGCCTGGGTAAAGGAATGAAAATAATGCTCCATCTTTCTTTTAAAAACAGAAAAAAACACAGTGCCCAGAGATTCCTGGTCACTTTGGCCTCAAAGCCTTTCAGAATGCGATTAGGAGACCTTGCGAGCATCAAGTGTGCTGATGCGTCACCCACCACAGATGCACTCAGTGTTGTGTGAGCAGCAGGGCCAGCCCAAGGCATCTTGAGGCGAGGGACAAGGGGCAGCCAGCCCGGAGAACATCCTGGGCTGCTCCACACACGGCTGGGCTTGCATAGTGGGGCCACAACAGCGCCAGGAGGCCTGCACAGCTCTGCCCTCATCCGTCAGAGGGGAATGGTGGGCGGGGGGGGCAGAGGAGAAGACAAGTGGGCTGCCCTCCCCCCAGCTTCTGCTGCCTGAGGCAGTTGCCTGTCCTGCCCCCCCCAAGAGAGGAAGAGAGAAAGGGAGTGCGCTTGCATGCCCAGCTATTGCCACTGGTGCCAGAGATTCACCTTCTACCTGTATGCCAGCAAAGCACTTCCAATCCCTGCAAACACACCAGGGCCATTTCCAGGCGGGGGCGGAGGCTCCAAGCACAACTCAGGCCTTGCTCTTCTGCGGTCAGCTGCAAGCAGAATTGCCATGACTTTCCACACACTGAAAAGCCTGGTGGGCTTTTTCTTGGGGTGTCCCCCCATGATCTTCGCTCCACATGCAGCAGCTGCTGCACGCCTTGCTGTGGGTGCCAGTTCATGACCATTAAATATATGCATTTTCAATAAATATGCATTTGATATTTTATTTTTTGCTAAAACAGTTTCCTGCTCTTCCCCCCCCCCCGAACCTGGCCCTTGGGAGAAATTCTGCCTCTGACCATGGAGGTTCAATACAGCTGCCTCTGGACACCCCGCCCCAGAAGGGAAGGAGTCAACCCCCCCTCTTCCCTGCAGTGGGACCAGATGCTTCTGTTGCAGATCCCTCACTCCAGGGTCCAGGGCATCACCATCCTTGCCGGGCTTGCAGAAGGAGAGATTTGAAGCCAGGTGCCCCATTGCCCACCTCTCTACCTGGGAAGCACACTGGCTGAAGGGGTCAACAGGCACCACCTGCACCTCTGACTGGTTCCTGGGGGGGAAGGGGGTGCAGGCACACCAGCAGGGGACAGCAGTGGTGTTCAACAACATGGGTACCGTTGGGCTACGTATGCTGGAGCTCACGCTGGTTGGCATCTGCACTAGAGTCAAGGCATGGATTCAAACCTCTGCTGTTCAGAATGTAGTGGTGTCATTGCCAATTTCCCTTGATCCCCTCTGGCCTGAGAAGCCAGAACGCTGATAATGCTGCTGGCAGAGGTGTTCCTAGGGCGACATGCACGACACATCCAACAGATGACTTCCTGTTCCGTTTGGCAACCTCACCAGACACAAAGCTTGGACAGTCCAACCAGCCTTACAGATCCAGATCTGGGCTTTCTTGCCTGCCAAGATGAAAAACACGGCAGCTGTTTATGGACTGTCCAGCACCCTGAATGATCCAGGCATACCAGGGAAGACAGTCCTCATGGCTTGCAGCTCTCACCAGAGAGCTCAGCCAGACTGGGGCTCCGGAAGAGTCCCTGACAGCACAACATCCCATACATCCGGCTTCTGTTTGACACACAAGACGTAAGAAAGTGCAGGCATGAATGGCACAATGGGTTGAAGGACATTTTCAGGCGGAGGATTCTGTATGCGCTTTACTGGAAAAAAGAGAGACCCATTTCCACACTGAGGTGAGGCAAATACTGTACAAAAAAGGGCAAGTGTGTTTTGTGACAGAAAGCATCAGTGCAACACAGGGGCAGCATCTAAACACACACCAGCTACCAAGGCACTTGCAAAACACACTCTCCTTCACTTAGCTGTGGGCAGGCAATTTCCTCTCCCAGGACAGAGCACAGAAACAACCTCCAGATTGGCTAGTTCACAGAAGAAACTGGTTGTGCACAGCACTGGCTGGCTGGCACCCATGTCGTCACAAATCTCCCTTCCTGAGCATGTCTCTATGAAGCGCTTTTGCTACCTTTTAAAAATGGATTTTAAAGTGACAATAAATGATCAGGCACAGAGGGAAGTACAAGGCAGGTAACTGACAGCAGTGTGATGTGGCTGATAGAAAAGCTAATGCGATCCTAGACTACAATAATAGAACAGTCCTATTTTAATTCGTTTTATTTTACTAGTCAGACCTCGCCTAGAGCTCTGCATCTGGATCAGACCACACTCCTGCCTAGTCCAGCATCCCATTTCCCACAGTGGCCAATCAGGAGCTCCAAGGGGAAGCTCATGAGCAGGACATGAGCACAACAGCAGCACTCTCCCCACCTGCGACCCCCAGCATCTGGTATTCAGAGGCATTCTGCCCTCCAGTGGAGGCAGAATGTAGCCATCAGGGCTAGTAGCCAATTACAGCCTTGGACTGCCTTCAAATCAATTCCGACTTATGGCGACCCTATGAACGGCTGAGAGGCAGTGACTGGCCCAAGGTCACCCAGGGAGCTTCATGGCTGTGTGGGGAGTCGAACCCTGGTCTCCCAGGTCATAGTCCAACACCTTAACCACTATACCACACAGCCTTACCCCTCCATAAATTCGTCTAATCTTCTTTGAAAGCCCTCCAAGGTGGTAACCATCCCTGCCTCTTGTGGGAGCAAATTCCATAGTTTAACTATGTGCTGCGTGAAGAGGTCTGTCCTGAATCGTCCAACTGCTTGGCAGTGGCTCTGCTCCTACTTAGCGGATCGTCGCCAGAAGGTAGTGCTTGGGGAACATTGCTCGACACCCTGGACCCCCCATTGTGGAGTCCCCCAGGGGTCGGTCTCGTCCCCCATGCTCTTTAACATCTACATGCAGCCTCTGGGTGCGGTCATCAGGAGTTTTGGAGTGCGTTGCCATCAGTACGCTGATGACACGCAACTCTACTTCTCCTTTTCACCTTCTTCAGGTGAGGCTGTTGATGTGCTGAACCGTTGCCTGACCGCGATAATGGACTGGATGAGAGCTAATAAACTGAAGCTCAATCCAGACAAGACTGAGATATTGTTGGTGAGCTCTTTACCTGCCCAGATGGTGGATGTTTATCCTGTTCTAGATGGGGTTACACTCCCCTTGAAGGAACAGGTTCGTAGTCTGGGGGTCCTTTTTGACCCTTCCTTGTCGCTTGAGGCTCAAGTGGCCTCGGTGGCTCGGAATGCGTTTTACCATCTTCGTTTAGTAGCCCAACTACGCCCCTATCTGGACAGTGACGATTTCGCCTCAGTTGTTCACACTCTGGTAACCTCTAGATTGGACTACTGTAATGCGCTCTATGTAGGGCTGCCCTTGAAGACCGTTCGGAAACTTCAGCTAGTGCAAAACGCGGCAGCCAGGTTGTTGACAGGGACCCGCTGGTCCGCGCATATAACACCTGTCCTGGCCCATTTGCACTGGCTGCCTATTTGTTTCCGAGCCAGATTCAAGGTGCTGGTTTTGACCTATAAAGCCTTACACGGTGTGGGACCGCAGTACCTTATGGAACGCCTCTCCTGCTATGAACCTACCCGCTCACTTCGTTCAGTATCCAAGGCCCTCCTCCGGGTACCAACTCACCAGGATGCCCGGAGGATTGTTATTAGATCTAGGGCCTTTTCTGTGGTGGCCCCCGAACTATGGAACAGCCTACCTGAGGAGATACGCCTGGCGCCTACGGTACTTTCTTTTAGGCGCCAGGTTAAGACCTGGCTATACTCCCAGGCATTTTAATGTTATTATAATGTTCAATTTTAATGTCAATATGTTCTATTTAATGTTTTTGTTTAATTTGCTGTTGTTCGTCACTGATTTTATTGTATATTGTATTTTAATCCTGTTTTGTTCACCGCCCAGAGAGCTACTCGCTATGGGTGGTTTAAAAATGAAACAAAATAAATAAATAAATAAATAAATAAAATAAACATTCAGCATTGTTGGATGTTTCCCACTAGAGGAAGAAGAATTTGTTTCCATCCATTTTTTCCGTGCCCTGCACTCCTATCATGCCTCCCCCCACCTTTTTTCTGAACCAAAAAGCCTTTCTTTGTCTGTCGTTTTTCTTCATCAGAGAGTTGTTCCAGCCGACAGCAGAGAACCAAAAACAGCTGTACGCGAGGAAAAGACAAGCTAAACAAATCACTATTTTCCTGACACGTTTTTTGAGAAACCAGTATGTTTATCAAGGGACAGAGAGACAGAGAGAGAAAGACAGAGAGAGAGACAAACAGGTGTGGGGAACCTTTGGCCCTCCACTCATTCATTGGTGACCACTCGTGGCCGAGTAAGATTGTCTTCCAAGATAAGGTCTTGACCAGTGGGTCCGTAAGTGACTGTGGAGGCCAATTCTGGATCCACACAGCCTCCCACAGTGAGGACATTGGTTTCCAGAGGGAAGACGGTCACGATGAGGATTTGCTTGACGTGCCCTCCTTCCACTTGGCTCATTGTCCCTTGCATCCTGCACTCATGCGTCTTCAAAGTCCACAGCACCTTTGATAATAGCCGACCTCCAGTTGGGACGTTCATGGGCCAAGACTTCCTAGTTCTTGATGCTCATGTTACATATTTTTAGGTTATCTTTAAGGACATCTTTAAACTTCTTTTGCTGTCCACCGATATTCCGTTTTCCATCCTTAACGTTGGGAGTGAAGTAGCTGCTTTTGCCCTCCAGATGCTGCTGAAGTTCAACTCCCATCACCATCGCTGGCTGGTAGCAGTGCTTGCTGTAGCTTCTGGGAGTTGTAGTTCAGCAACATCTGGAGGGCCACAGATGTTCCCCACCCACTTCTGCTCTAAAGTTACTGTACCAACACTCACAGTTTCACATTCAAGCTAATGACGTTCCCAAATATCAAAGTTAACTTCACACTAGGCAGCCTGCAAGATCCAGGCCCCAAATAGAACAGACAGCACTGTTCCCCCCCCTTGACCCCCACCTGCAGCCAAAATGGAGCTGTCAGGAAGTGAACTGCCACACCTGTTACAAACAGGCCAGAAACTGAGCCACACTGTAAGAAGTTGCCTAGGTTACATAGTTACCCTCTAACGTGCATCCCTGTTCTCGGGGCTTGGCAAGACAGCTTGCTTCAAATCTTGGCACTGAGTACTGATGAGGACAGCATCTCTGAGCATGCACAGAGTGTGTTGTCTTCATTAGCAGAGTAACTACACCCAGCTCTGCCCCCCAACATATCCAGGACAGAGGGCAAAACTCCCAGGCACAGCAATGTGCGGGATCTAGGGAAAGGCAGATGGCCTGTGCCATACCTTCTGTATCCTCAGCCAGGGATGGAGAAAGGGGACTTCTGGGACACAACGGCTGAGCACTCCAGCACCTCCAGCAGGAAACCTCAGGTACCATCTGCTGCTAAGGGTGGAAGGGGGCCCCAGGAGCCTCGCCTCACAGGCCAGCCCTGCAGAGACCTCCTTCCCTAGCTGGTTCACCTTCCCCAAAGAGGCTGCCAGGAGCATGAAAGGAGCATCGCTGCTAAGGAGCACCTGGCCCAGGGCAGCATCGGCTCTGCTCAGGACTGGCTCGGCTGCTACCCCCCCCCCCAGCAGTCCCAGACAGGCTGCAAGCTCCAGCTCACCTGTCCTCTCCAGCACAGGAAAGCTTCCCTCTGGCTGGCCTGGAGACAATGCCTGTGGGCATGTCCTGGGGGCTTCCACGGCACAGGGAGGCTGCAGGCCTGCAGACGGACGTGGGGATCACCCAGCGCGGAGACTGGGGAGAGCCCGAGGCAGACCCCCGAGAAGGCTGCTCTGTCTCCGGCAGGCCCCAGCTGGCAGCCTCCCCACGGCTGGCCTCACGTGCAGCAGCTTCGCTTGCTCCCTGCCAAAGCCATACATCAGGCGATGGAAACAAGGACCCCCCCCCAGTTCCCAGGCACTCCCCCTGCCTGTGCTCTCCCCCTGCCAGCGGCCAGGCTCAGCTCCTCCCAGGGAGACCTCAGGGCAGGTGAGCAAACAGCTGGATTGCCCGGCCTCTGAAGGAGGGAGGAAGCCCCCTGGGCACGGGAGCAGGAGGGCAGCCGGTGAAACTTGGCAAGGAAGGACAGATCAGGGCAGAGCCTAGGAAGTGGCCCCCGAGAGGGACCTTTCAAGAGAGGTGGCCTCCCTGCACTCACAGGCTGCTCAGCCCACACCAGAGGGTTACTCCAGGTCATCCATGGGGGTGCCGAGAGCTGCCTACCCTGCCCCAGCCCTTGAACCCAGGACAGCCCAGAGATATCCCAAGAGGGAGAGTGCCAGGTGGGTTGAACATGTACGTGCGCACTCGTGTGTGTCTGGGCGTGTCCTGCTTCCAACAGGGAAGGCGCACAAGCATTGCTAACCCTTGGTGAATGTGGGAACTCCTTGGCACGAGGCATGAGGATGGCCAGCAGTAGCCGACAAGGATTTGAAAAAAGGATTCGAGTCAGGCGACATCCAGGGAAGGACAAGGTTGGGGCAACCCGTGCCGGCGGGTCGCAAGCCAAATGGGGAGGCCGGAAGGGTTCCCACTGCAGGGTCAGAGAAATGCATGGGGAAAGAGGGGATATGAGAGGCGGCAGCCGGGAAGAAGCTCCCGGTCCAGCAGGAGGAGGATGGCGGATCCGCAGCAGGGCCTCCCAGCGCCGTCCAGCAGCCAGGCTCTTCCTTCCTCCTCACCGAACGGGCTTCGTCTCGAACTGCTGCCGCTCCGGCTCGCTTCCCGCGAAAGGCTGAGCAGAGACGCGAACCCAGCAGGGCGGCCCAGAAAAGCCCTTTGGCAAAACCGAGTTGCCTGAAAGAGCACAGAGTTGCCTGCACTGGGGGGGGGATTTATCGCCCCTGTCCCGTTTCCCATCATGGAGGAATCGGCAGGAGTGCCCCTGCGGACTGGCTCCGCCCCGTATCCAGAGGGAGAAATTGCAAGGCCTCCGCAGGGCGCTGGGCACTCCGCGTCCCAAGCAGGCACTCGCCCTTCTATTTAGGGCCGCTTGGCAAGGCGGGCCAATTCCCACACCAGCACGGACCTGCGCTGCCACGTCTTGAAAGACAACCCGGGCAGCCCTTGGATCTCTTACGGCAGGTGCTCGGCACATGCTCCAGGGCACTCTTTCCACGTCCCAAGCCTGACACTTGTCATAAAAACATCTTGCGGCGCCTTCCATCAGGTGCAAATGGCTGCCGTGCCAAGAAGGGCTGGGCTCAGGCCAGGGCAACCCCCTCTGAACCCGGGCCTCCCTGCCTGGCTCGCGGCTCCTGTCCTCCCCATTTGCCCATCTCCTTCTCGGGGGGGGGGGGAAGGTGACACTCTGGCGACCCGCCTACACCCACCCCTCCAGAAGGAGCCCCCCCTCCAGTCAGCACGCTGGATTCTGCCCGCAACCCGCCCCACCCCGCCCCAGCGAGAAACCCCGGCAGCTCAGCGGCCAGGCTCCTCGGCGCTCCCCGTCCACCTTCCACCCTCGAGAGACTGCCGCGGCTGGAAGAGGCAGATTTTGGGGGGGGGGCTCTCCCTCCGCCCCTCGGCTGGGCGTGGAGGCAGGACCAGAGCCGCTCCGCCAGCGAGGGCAGCCGCTCCATAACTCGCGTCAGGTCCTGGCGGGGGTTCGGATCGGGGCCGCGTGCGCGCGACCTGCTAAAGCCGAGGTGCGGGGGGGGGAGCTCTGGCTGAAAACCGGTCCCGGGCGGCGGCGGCGGCCGGGGACTCCTTCCTCGCGCGATCGCCCTGCGCGTGGCAGAAAGGGCGCCTTACCTGGCTCTTGCCGCACAGGGCGAGCTTGGCGTGGCTGGCGAAGCGGGTGCTGCCGCCACCGCTGCTGCTCCGCCGGGCCGTCGGGGAGGCGGGCTCGGGGCTCCAGGCGCCGGGAAGCCCGGCCGCCCGGCCAAGGGCTTCCACCTGCTGGGCCAAGCGCTCCACCTGCGCCCGCAGCTGCTGGTTCTCCTGCTGGAGCTCGGCCACCGTGTGCGCCAGCGGGCTGGCCAGGCGCAGCACCTCCGCCACTTGCCGGTCCACGCCGCTCTTGAAGGCCTGGATGTCCACGCGGATCTCCTTGACGGCGCCGCGGAGCGTCTCCTCGTAGCAGCCCAGAGCCTCGCACACCGTCTGCGCGTCCTGCCTGGTCAGGTCCGCCGGGTCGACGACGGCGACGCCTCCGCTGCTCGACGACGCCCGCGCCGGGCTCATCTCCATGGCTGGCGGCTCGGGGAAGCGGAGGCACAGAGAGGTGCCGCCGCCTTCGCCGCCTCTCCCACGGGCGCGATCGGGCCCGTCGAAGCTGAACTCGGGCAGCCGCAGCACGGGCGTCCAACAACAGGTCGCCGGAGCCCCGGCCTTGCCTTCGCGTCTCAGGCGGCCGCGCCGGACCCCGCTTTTTATAGGCAGCCCAGGCGGGGGGAGGGGGCAAAAGGAAGGCGTCTGCCGCCGCGCGGGTCGGGGGAGGAGCCAGCTGGGGCGGGGGAGGCTGCCCCGCTGCCACAGACGGGCCCTGGGGGTGGTGGGGGGCAGCGAGGGAGGGCTCCGGGCGGGATGCAGTTGCCGAAGCAAACATTCCCGACCGGGCGCCTGGTGGGGGGCAAAGCGATGGCTCCGGAAGGGGGTGCCTGGGCGCCGGAGGAGGGGTGGCGTCGGTACAGGGCAATCGTTGGCTGTTCTCACCAGCCCACAGGCATCATCGGGTGGCCTTTTTAAATCCCAGTTGTCAGGCGGAGCGAGACAGTCGCCGGAAGGCCGTCGTTTCCAGCTGCACTCTGCCTAGAAAGAGCGGCGGCGGAGGGGAACGGGGGAAACCGGGGGTGAAGTTGTCCACTGTCGCGTGACCCCCTTACTTTCTGGGGACCATGGTTTAAGCAGTGTCCTAATCGGCATGAAAGGGGAGTGTTTTGGCTACCACCTGCTTCCTGTCCTCTCCTGACGGAGTGAAAGGAGGTGAGTCAGTTGCTGAGAAGAGTCTTCTCAGTAGCTAACACACACCTCCCCTTTCATGCTGATTGCCTCCTAGGGTAAGTGAAAAGTAGCCTTCATGACAAAGTACCTCCCAAATCCTAGTCCCACACTTGGCTTCATTTCAGAATTCTTACAATCAAAAGATTTCTGGCAACATTTAGCCCCCAGAGAAAAAACTGGGGAGGTGGGGAGCCTATGCACATGGTAGTTTTATTCCGGTTCTATAGCTCTGTAACTGAGGAAGTGACAGTGAATCCTGGGGGTGTGATGTGACTATTGTGAAGGGGCCCGGTAAGCCTGAATTTGGCACACCACCACTGGGAGAAATGAAGGGAGCTAAAGCAAAAGGGCCCGGGGGCCAAACTGCATCGGAGACCCGTGGAGCGCTTTGCCTCCACTGCCCAGGTCAGGAACTTCAGTCCACTCTGCTCCTTTGGCAACCCAACAAGGCTCCCTTGCCCATTCTGCCTCGCCAAGACCACCCTCCGTGGCAGTATGAAAGGGTCGGAGCCGCTCTGTCAGCAGACCAGAGGACGGAGTTTCCTTCTGTGTGGGGCTGGCGTTATGGCCCATGGAGTCCCACAGAGGGACAGGCTGGATGTCTCCTCAGCAGAGCAGGAGCCTGCAGTCTCCTTGGGGTCATGGCCTGGCTCTCTCCTTTGAGAGATTCACCTTTTCTTCTGGGAATTCCACTCTCATACAAGGCTGTGCAGGCAACAGAGATGCCTCTGCCTCTTTGAGCCATGCAGCAAATGGGCATCCTCCGCCCAACATTCCAACCCCACAGTATTGTTCAAGAAGCATTTTAAGCCCAGCTGGGAATCTTCCCCCCCCCCCAAAAGAAAGCTCTATTCCACCCTCTGCTAACATTGGAAATGAGCCCTCAGGAGGAGGAAGGAACATGGATGGCTGCTGGAGAGAAAGGCAAGGGCCAGCCATGCTGGGCATCCGTTCATCAGACAATGTTGGCTGCTTTTTCTTTGCCACCTTCTTTGCCCCAAGCTCAGGCCGTTGTCCATGCAAATGGCCCAGGAGGGCAATGGGGAAGGGAGCATGATCTGGTGCTGCCCCTCCTT
The DNA here is from genome assembly GCF_030035675.1 of Rhineura floridana. NCBI lineage: Eukaryota > Metazoa > Chordata > Lepidosauria > Squamata > Rhineuridae > Rhineura > Rhineura floridana. Next base: position 142,128 of record NC_084500.1, on the reverse strand, counting down.
CCCTAGAGTTGTTTGGGAGGAAGCATTGTGGGACACGTGTGTGTGAGCCTTCGACCCCTGCCCTTGCACCCCCTACAACTACTTTGGGGAGGGGGCACCTGCTTATCACATTCATCTACTTCACTGGGTTTAAGAGGAGTGGCGTGTGCACCAGCATTCAGGTGTAATTTTTAGTAGAGTGAATCAAGAGTGTCTGCAGAAATAATAATTTTTTTTGGGGGGGAGAGTCTATGAATTGTTACTATTTAAACCTATTACTATTTTACCATTTAAACTGAGGTGAGGAGCCCACGACGGATCCAGCCCACTCATACTTCCTTCCCATTTCCTGCAGTCTAGACACATCATGAGAAGTCATGATTCATTAGAAAAGACAATAATGCTGTGGAAAACAGAAGGGAGTAGAAAAAGAGGAAGACCAAACAAGAGATGGATTGACTCCATAAAGGAAGTCACAGACCTGACCTTCCAAGATCTGAACAGGGTGGTTTACAACAGATGCTACTGGAGGTCGCTCATTCTTAGGGTCACCATAAGTCAGAATCAACTTGAAGGCACATAACAACAACAAAGTGGTGGTCAATAATACTTCGACATGCGGAGTTGGAAGATGTAGCTGTTGATACAATTTAAAAGTACATACATGAACAACTACAATTATCAAGGATTTCACCAACACAAAGTTAATAAGGACAACAACTTTAGATCAAAAAGAATATATCAGCGGACAAGCCCATACCTTCCCAGCTTTGCACCTCCAACATCTGTCTGTACTGGACAGCACCTTTCCATACAGATGCGGTAGAGTCCAATAGACCTGAAATACAAATTTTTGCAGTTTCAAAGCTAAGGAAACATTCCATATAGATTCTAAAGCAATTGTATATAATGCATTCTAATTCCCCTCTAAGTTTGTTTATTGAACAAAATGTATATACCCCTCAATTGTAAAAAACAACAACTTTTAAGCAGTTTACAAAAAGTTCCTGAACTTCTGTCTTACAAAGATCCATTAAGCACTTATAAACAACAGTTACAGATTTAACTTTCTGAAAGGATCCAATAATTCCCTCCAACAATTTAGGAGGCAATTTATGGACCATCTGCTTTGAGTGCTTCTCCTAAATAATTGTTTCCTATAGAGTAGAACAGCCTGTGCAAAAGATTGGGTCTGTACCATCACAACAGTTTTGATTGGTGTCTGCATGTCCATTTCATCACGTGAACATTTGGTGGAAAGCAAAACGGGTGCATGCAGATATCTCTGGTATACGTGTGGTTTTCATAAGCACAGAAGTAAAATCTGCATAAGAATATTTTATGCACCACTGGAAGTGGGGGAAGGAAATTTGCATTTTAAAATGAAAAACTCCTTGACATTTAAGCTCCCATAGTGAAAATAAACAACTGGAATTTAATGTCACCAAAGTTCATGGGAATTACTATTCCAATAGGATTCAAGTTGCCCTTTGAGTGTGGAAGCAAAAGCTCTTTGTTATGCTAAATGATGTTGCTTTGCCTACAGAGTTTGAAGGGCAAAAGGCCCATTAGATGAAACGGCCTTTACATCCTCCAGAGGAGCGCTAAGTAGAGGCTGGTAGTGGCTCCTGACACATTAAGCAGAGACAGCATGACACAGTCTTAGTGGCTCGTTTTGAAAACCCACATACAGATCCTGCCTTTAAAACCAGAAAGAAAGCGGAAGGAAGCCGAAGGGATTCTCATGCCAGTTGCTGCCAAACAGATCCACCATAATCCCAAGAATGCAATGAGGCCTTGCCAGGATTGTAGCATCATGCTGTGCATGTCCTAGGGCTCTTTGCTGAGAAACACATCCAAAATCCTGTCCATTTCAGTGGGAAAATGCATGGGAATCCCACTTCTGCACCCTGGACTGGGTCAGCCTTCCCTGCCTGAAGGACCCTCATGGTGGCATGCCAGCCTCTTCCCACTCCAGATGCCCACAGCATCCTCCAGAGGAAATAGCCATGCCCTTTGGGGGCAAAAGTGCCACGGGGCAGCACAGAGATCCAAGCGCCACCCAGATTCCTTGTGCCCAGACCCCAAACATTTGTTGGTAAAAGGTGTGTGTTTCTCGACCTCCCTGTGGCAGCCCCAGAATAAAAGAGGGAGGGGTGTCCAGACCACACGGTCCTTCCCGTAGCCCCGTCGGGGACCCCTTTGCTTGTCAATGATAGGAAGTGGCAGACATTTTTCTCCCTTGGAAGGCAAACTTGGAGTCAGGGAGGGGGATCAGGAGGACGGGGTGGGGAGGGTATTTGCAGCAGCAACAGCAACAGCAGCAGCAGGGCTGAGGGTGGCTCTGGGCCCTGGGGCATCAGGGATCAAGCCCACAAACAGACCCTCCTCTCCTTCCTTTCCTCACTCTAGTGCCAGCTCTGCCTGATGACAGAGGCTGGCCCAAGTTGCTTTCCCAGCATGCTGAGCGCTCCAGCAGATTCACCCTTCCAGGAGTCAATATTTACTGCGGGTTGCCATGTGCAACACAGAAAGGTTAAAGTTAGTCCTGCTGGAGGAGGCGAAGGCATTCTGACCAACAGGACAGACCAACCCCTGCGGCAGCCTGGCCTTCAGAGCAGAGCTCCAGGAGATGCTGGACTGTGGTTTTAGCCCTGCCAGGCTTCTTCTCGGCCTCTGCTGCTGTGGGCCACACACATCAAAGGGTTTGAGGGTCCATAGATCTAGGTGTATGAGATCCACCTCCTGTAGCAGCAGCCTGGCATATTTGCAGTTCTTGCTTTATAAAATGATAGAAAAGTATAGTTGGAAGGGGCCTATAAGGCCATCTAGTCCAACCCCCTGATCAATGCAGGAATCCAACATAAAGCATCCCTGACAGGTGGCTGTCCAGCTGCCACTTGAATGCCTCCAGTGCTGGAGAGCCCACCATCTTCCTAGGTCACTGGTTCCATTTCATACCGCTCTTAGGATGTTTTTCCTGATGTTCAGTCGAAATCTGGCTTCCTGTAACTTGAGCCCATTATTCCATGTTTTGCATTCTAGGATGATTGCGAAGGGATCCTGGCCCTCCCGTGTGACAGCCTTTAAGTACTTGAAGAGTGCTATCATATCTCCCCGCATTCTTCTCAAGGCTAAATGTGCCCAGTTCTTTCAGTTTTACCTTATAGGGCTTTGTTTCCAGTCCCAATCATCCATGTTGCCCTCCTCTGAACAAGTTACAGTTTGTCTGCATCCTTCTTAAAGTGCAGTGTCCACAACTGGATGCAGTACTCAAGATGAGGCCTAACCAGTGCCAAATACAGGGGAACTAGTACTTCACATGATCTGGAAATTGTACTTCTGTTAATACCATTTGCCTTTTTTGCAGCCGCATCACACTGTTGGCTCATATTTAGCTTGTGATCAACAACAATTCCAAGTTCCTTCTCTCATACAGTATTGCTGAGCCAAGTATCCCCCATCTTATAACTGTGCATTTGGTTTCTTTTTCCTATGTGTAGAACTTTGCACTTATCCCTGTTAAATGTCGTTCTGTTGTTTTCAGCCCAATGTTCCAGCCTGTCAAGATCCCTTTGAATTTTGTTTCTGTCCTCCAAGGTATTAGCCATCCCTCCCAATTTTGTATCATCTGCAAATTTGATAAGCATTCTCTGCACCTCCTTATCCAAGTCATTAATAAAAATGTTGAAGAGCACTGGGCCCAGGACCAAGCGCTACAGGACCCTGCTTGTTACCTCCCCCCAGTTTAAGAAGGAACCATTGATAAGCACTCTTTCAGTACAATTCTGCAGCCGACTGTGGATCTACCTGATAGTTATTCCATCCAGCCCACATTTAGCTAGATTGCTAATTAGAATATCATGGGGCGCTTTGTCAAAAGCTTTGCTGAAATCAAGATATATTATGTCCACAGCATTCTCACAGTCTACCAGGGAGGTTACCCGATTCAAATTTGAGATAAGATTAGTGTGGAAGGATTTGTTCTTGACAAATCCATGTTGGCTTCTAACCATCCTTATTTTGGAGTTGAGCTACTGTTCAATGAACGCATAGTGAGAATGGTACTGTTAACACCTGAACAACACATAATCTCTGCATTGTTTTCAAGGTTTACAGACTGACCGCAGGGATTTACGTCAGGCTGATTGGCCTGTTAGTTCCCAGGTTCCTCCTTTCTGTCCTTTTTGAAGATTGGGACAACATTAGCCCTCCTCCAGTCATCCGGCACTTCACCCATCCTCCATGATTTCACCAAGATAATAGACAGTGGTTCTGAGAGTTCTTCAGCCAGTTCCTTCAATACTCTAGGATGCAGTTCATTGGGCCCTGGAGATTTGAGCTTGTTCAAAGTGATTAGGTATTCCTTGACTATTTGCCCATCAGTCTCAAGCTACAATCCTGTCCTCAGGAAGTGGCTGAGAAAACCAGCTTGGGCCTCAGGACCTTCAGAGGCCATTCTAGTCTAGACAGCACCCTTTACCCAAGGGGAGCCGGAGGTGTGTGTCCACAGTAGCGTAGTGGCAAATTCAGAAGTGCAGGGTTCCTTCATGATAGTCACAGCCACCACCACATTTTTTTTTCCTGAGGGGTTCACAATGAGAACCTTGATGTATTCTCCCACAACATCCCTAGGAGCCAAAAAAAGCATGAAAGGGGAGAATATTAGCTACTGAGAAGAGTCTTCTCTGTGGCTGACCCACCTCTTTCCACTCTGTTTGGTTCCAATCAGCAGGAAAGGACAAGGATGCCTGTTAGAAAACTCTTCTCAGTGGCTAAACACTCCCCTTTCATGCTGATTAGCTCATGGGGTGCTGGAGACATAGGGACCCTGCTGGGACCCTGCTCTCAAAAAAGTAAGGGGTCTAAGACCCTCTGAGACCCTGGACCACTACACCCCTGTGTGTCCAATGCACGCACCAGTAACTACTCACTGGCAGTCCTCAGCAAGAGCCCACAGAACTGAAAGGAGTGGGTTGCTGCTCTTGCAGCTGCAGGAGGGCTGGTGAAAATTGACCCACCCAGTTTCTAGCACTGGAGAAGTGAGCAAGTGGTGGCAGCAGAGGCAAGAGGGGGCGCGGTTTGGAATGTGGTAGAACATTCAAACTGATGCAGGTGAGCGGTAGAAAGACCCTCCAGGAGCCATTGCATTTAGCAGAAGTGCTGACTTGCCTGGGTGGCATCATTTGGGCTGGTTAGTGGTTGGTGTTTGGCACCCCGTCCCTCCCCAAAATTGGATAGGCCCCCAGATTCAAGCTAGAATCTTGTCTGGCAGGAGGCTCCTCCTCCACCTCCTGTGCCAGGCAGGCTGCTGGGCAGTCATGATGCCCCTCCCCCACGATCGCAGGCTTAGCAGCAACTGGGTGGCAAGCACCAGTCCCTTTGCCTGGCTGTATCTCACATGCAGATCCTGGTACAATCCTTCTTTTCACTGTCCTTGAGATAAGGGCTAGCCCTACATGGGGAGGTTCATTTGTTTGTTTATAAATTGCTTCCCATCACATAATGTCCTGAAGCAATTTGCAAGCATAATTTACCAGAATAAAATACAATTTTTAAAACTCATAAACCTGAAACATACACTCAGAAGAAAAACATCAGTTCATTGGTGCTGCCCAAATGCCTAGGGAAAAACATGATGACATAGTTAGTGCCAGGCAGCCGCCGCCTGGGCAGAGCATTCCACCTGGGTGGGAACTTTAACTCTGCCTCCCCCCGCTCCCCCCCAGCAGCAGCTGCCCCTTTCCTTTGCACCCCTCCCTCTGACTTTTCCTCCAACCCGGGGAGGGAGTTGGTAGGGAGGCATTCGGTTCAGGCCACTTTGCCAGGCTATCAGCAGCTTGGAAGCCAGTGGCCAAGGGCTCTTCCCTTCTCCCCTCCCCTCGGCCAGTTCCTTGGCCAAGAGTAAAAAACCAAGAAATGTAAGGGGTAAGCTTCATGGGGGAGGGTATGGAGGGTGGCCTTCATTATCTAACAGTTGGGGGGGTTCCAAGCACCCCACAGAAACTTGGGGATACCCCCCCGATTGCACTGCTAAAGGGAAACAGAGCCTCCCTGGTGTGCCCGCAGAGAGCAGGTCTTCAGCTGGCCGAGCAAGCGGAGCAAGTGGAGTCGCTCTGCAGCAGGTGGCCCAGGCTGGGGTGCCAGTGCAAGGCCCAGGCGGAGAAGGCGGGCCTTGTACTTGACCTGGGCAGCAGCAAGGAGGCACATTCCTGCCTCTGACAGCTCCTATTTTTAGCCTCCTGGCTGGCAGGACAAGTTAAGACTGTCACGGAAGAAGCATCAGCAGAAGAAGCATCAGCCCCGGCCATGTTTTCAGAGCTCCAGTGAAGCACAGAGAGCTCCAGTGTGGGGCCGTGACATTCCCAATTCCTGGGGAAAGCAGCAGCTCTGTAGAACATCCCCCAGAAACAGCAAATGTCCCCCCTTCTGTCCCCTGGAAGGTGGGGTCTGGGCACCTCTCCTGTCCTCCTGGCAGACTTCCCGCCTGGGCCCAGCTCAAGGCAATGGGGTCCCCCTTTCCAGCAGGACATGCAACACCCATGAGCGGTCCCAGGAGGGTGAGGCAAGAGCTTCTGTACCGCTCCTCCTGGCAGCCGTTGCCAGAAGCTCTCTAGGGTGGTGTCTCTTTGCTGCCTTTGACATCTCCTGTTGGCACCTCCCTCATGCAGGTCCCCACTGAATTAGCCAGCTTGTGGCTCCTTATTCTTCCAATGCCATTCCAAATTATATCCGTGTCAATCACTTCCTCCTGCTCTGGAAAGCAAAAGCCATGTAAGGACCGGAAAGTGAGGGCCAGCCCATCTCAAGCTGCCTAGCAGGAACTGCGGCGATGAAGAAAGGTGAGAAACGAGGGCAGGCAAAAAGAGCCCCATGGGACTGTCTTGGGAGTCAACAAATGGCTGGTCTTCGAGGTGCCCCAAATCCTTTGGCACTGAGTTGCACAGGTCAATGGCTGTCATTGCTTCTGTGCTGGGGCCATAAAAGTTTCTGTGGGGTTGGCCTTTATTCCACCAAACCACCATGAACAAGAGGAGCAAGTAACTTTGGAGGGTGGTTAAGAGGCCCCCTCTTCCCTCTGGACCACCTGCGTGCTGCTCAGCCTCTCTAGTGCAGCCTCCACCAACTCGGCGCCCTGGAGATGTTTTCGATGACAACTCCAAAACCGGGGCTGGTGGGAGTTGTAGCCCAGAACACCTGGAGGGCACTGGATTGGCAAAGGCTGCTGTAGGGATAGAGGGTGTCTGCCTGAGAAGCAGGCCTAGCAGGCTGGGTGCCCGTCCAAGGATGCCCTGATCTGCAGAGCCTGTATCTGTCCTGTCTCTTTCAAAGAGATTCGGAAAGGAGTCGCGCAGACAGAGACAGACGGGATGGCTGATCTCTCCAGCCCAGAAAAGGACCCTTTGCTTGCTGTGCTCTCCCTATCCGGCTCTCTCTGGGCCTGTTTGAGGGAGCCTGCGGTCCTCCTCCCTCCCTCCCTCCCTCCTCCAGTGTGAGAGGAGACCCCTGGCTGGCCCCCCTTCCTCCCACACTCATAGTTTCCACTTCTCCCATCAGCTTCTCATGAGTCTTGCTGGCAAGATTATCTCACTAGGAGGAGAGGAGCTTATCTTCCATGGGAAGGGGAGGCTGCCTCCCACCGCCAGGCTCTGCTTTGCATGGAACATGTCATGGAAACAAACACTCTGCTCTCCCAAGGGAGGGCTTTCTCCTGTAGGCTGCCAGCTTCTTCATGGGCCCTGCTCCTGTGCCCTTAAAAAGAGCCCAAAAGTGACGCAGACAACAGTACAGGCAGATCTCTTCTCCTTGCCAGGAGATCAAGTGATGGGAAAAGAGCTCCCAGGGGGGGAAATCTTTTGGGAGGGTAGGATAGGAATCTGAATACATAAAAAAAAGCTCCACATGCTGAATTTCTGGCTGCTGTTGAAGGCACAGGAGCAAGGTCAGGAAAGGAGCTGGCAATATTTATTTGCACTCTCAGGGCTTATTCTGAGCCTGGATTGAGACACACCCTCCCCCCCCCCAAATCTTTGTTGCTGTCATGACTCATCCTTGAAACATGTAGAAATAAAGAAAAGAGGGCTTCTATGCGTGTACAGAATGCAAGAATGCTGTCAGCTGCTACACATCTGGGAAGGGAGAAAGATGACTCTTCTGACACCGTTTTCATAGAGTGGGGGGAGGCAGTTGATGGCTCAGTGCTGAGAGAACAGCAGGGCCAGAGCATTGCTCAGGTGTGCCCATGTGTGTCCTTGCACCTGTGTCCTCCCTGCTCCAGTTCCTGCAAGAGGGTCTTGGCCACCGGGCCTTCCTTCCAGGGGCCACAGGCAGCAGAGGGTCATGCAGCTGCTTTGAGGAGATGGGGAAGGCACCTCCAAGGGCTGCCCATTACACCATGGGCAGAGAATGGCACTCTGGCTGAGGCCTTGCTCAGTAAACAATGACATCATTTCAGGCTGTGTGAAACGAGGAAGCCTCACCCCTAATGGGTCTGGAGGAGGGAAGCTTGAGTCCGGATGTCATCATGTGGGGCTGTGACATTCCCAATTCCTGGGGAAAGCAGGAGCCCTGTAGAACATCCCCCACAAACAGCAAATGATGGTTCTGTCCTGTGGGAGATGCCATCTCCCAGGGGTCTAGGGCAGGCAAGCGGATCCTCCTGCAAGAATGGAGGGCGTGCTGCCCCACAAGGGCCAAGACTGAAGTCCAGAGAGTGTGTGTCTGTGTGAAAGCAGAGCCCGCCTCTCAGGCCTGCAGATAATTTGGCCCTTCAAGCTGCCTCTTCTCCTGACCTGTAGCTGAAGACCTGGCTGGAAAGAGGGGTGGGCGGGCAGCGGAGCCCTGTGTGTAGTGGCCCAGTCCTGCTGACCAGAGCTTGGCCCTTCCTTGCCACACAGGTGCTGATTGCTGCACCCTCCGTTTTCCTCTTGCTCTCTTTTGTTGTCACTGCAGAGCTAAAAACAGCCCTGTCCTGGCGTCCTGAACTTAAAATGTCTCCGACCTGCATCTGTGAGTTCCTGAGGGTGGCTGTGAATCACCTTTTCCTTCCAGAAGGAGGTCCATATGGGACAGCCTGGCTTGGGTCCTTGTTCTTCATCTGAGGCTCGACCCTCTTCATACCCCCTTGCCTGGTCTTTGCAGAGGAGGGCCAGGAACTGGATGAAGGAAGAGAGTGCCGCACTCCTCTTGCAAACGCCAGGGGAGCTGCCCTCTGGACCCATGGCGGAGCAGCGACTTGCTGATGGTGCTGGGGGGGGCTGAGGGCAGCAACTTACTGGACCAGTTTGGGACCCGCTTAACCTCAGCCACTCCACATTTTGGAGTGTCCTAGAATTCCAGCATCCAGAGATTTGACATAAAGCATGGCAATTGCATTTTTATTCAAATGCCATGTAATGACTAAAATTTGGTTTTTGTCTGGTGGCAATAAGTAGGTCACTTCCAGCACCTGAAATGTCAAATTCCAGCACCCAGCCTCTTTGGCAACAAAGAAAAAGCACTTCCAGGGAAATCTGCAGGCAAGAGGCTGTGCCAGGCAGGCACGGAGTGGGCACTGCGGGTATCAGGACATGAGAAGCCCTGCAAGACCAGAGGAAGGACATCCCATCAAGCCCTTTCTCCAGCAATGGTTGGCCAGATGCCCCGCCCCCCACCCCCCACCCCCGCAAGCAGGACATGGAGGGAGGGCAGGGTGTGGATGCTTCCACATTAGGTGTTTAGTGTGGGTTGCCATGCTTCACTCAGTCACTTTTCCTGGGACATCCTCATGACACTGTCATCCAGTCTTTGCTGTCCTGTATTTTCCCCTGTGGCTCTTTCATTTGTTAGACTGCAGGAAGTCCAACTTCCTCCCCCCGCCCCGAGCACAGAAATTTCCCATATCTCCCCCTGCCTCAATCCCTTTTTAAGAATTGGTGTTACAAAGGGCACTTCCAGTCCTCAGATATTATTTATTTAAGAGCACTTGGGCAGATACCATCTTGATCCAGCAACTTGTGTGGTTTTAATTTGTTCATAAGGCCTAGAACGTAATCTCTGTCTCAGTTTTTCAGACTCCCTTCTCAAAAATGTCAGCGCTGCCAGAGACCACCTCTCCAGCTTCTGCTGTGAAGGTTCATTCAGCTCCTCCTTTTCCCTCTTTAACACACTTTTGACTTCCTTGTCATCCAAAGGTCCAACCATCTCCTGCTACTAATGTACTTAAAGATGTTTTGTTGTCGGTCTTCATGTCCTCAACACTAAATTACTCTTGGGGCCAGGTAGCACCACTCACAGCGTCTGCGGGGGAGTTTGCCCCTCTTGGGATCTCTTGCTTGTTGGACTCTATGTCTGCTACGATGTACAGAATCACTTTCCCTGTCCTTTCCATGGAATATTATCCAGAGATAACTGTGTCTTACTGCTTACTTCTCTCCATCCCACCAGGTTTCTGTTATGCTCACCTCTAAGACCAAGTGCTTCAGCTCATGAGATTTCTAGCCTTAGCATATGAACCCCTGTACATGTTGTCTCTCTCCAAATATCCCTGGCACGCCACCTTCGCCTTGCTGAATGGCTGCCATGTGCCCCTGCATGCTTAATGCCTAGCTCCATCCCTCCCCCATTTGAGTGATTATAAACATTCCCACCCACATCCCTGTTCTGGACACTCCTCGGCTCCTGCTGGTATTCTCTCTCCCCATCAGCTTTTTTATTTCCAGCTCCAGCAGTCTGTTTCCATCCTGGTTCTCTTTTCTACAGTCTCAAAATGTCCCCCCAGAGCCTAACAAATCCAAACGCCTCTTCTCAACACCACCATCTCGTCCGTACGCTCAGATGATGCAGCTGCGCCTGTCTAGCTGGCCCTGGTCATGGAACCAGCCGTATTTCAGAGAAAGTTACCTTGATGGTCTTTCAACCTCCTCCCTAGAACCCCTTAAATACATCTCCCCCTGTTACTGGTGGTGCCATCCTGCACCACAGCCACTGACTCCTTCCCAGCACAACCTCCCAGCTTATCCAATGCTTGGAGAGAGGGCCCCCTCACTAGGCGGTTCAAAACAGATTCTCCTGGCTGGCATTAGCTGGCTAAGTCAGAAGGTCCTCAGTGGAATAACACAAGGTGATGTGGTTCAACTACTGGGTTCATCCAAATTCCAGTGAGCAAGAGTTTGAAAGGGGGATGGGTTTAGATCAGTTTAGCCCCCTGGGAACAGGGATTTTTTGTCAGGGAGGAGACAGTGGGTCATGATAGTTGAGAGGAAAAGGGTGCAATACTTCCGATAGTGTGGAAAGATTATTGTAATTCTGCTTGTGGTTTATGACAGAAAACAAGGATTGGGTAGTGCTGGGAAGCAGTCTTTGGGAGAACTCTCCCCCCCCAGCCAGTGGCCCAGCCCTTTCTACAAAGCTCCCCCCAGGCCAGGATGGGTGCTGACCTTTGGTTTCTCTCTCTCCCCCCCCCCATGCTTCATAATCTGAGAGCCCTGAATGATGCCACCTTTTTGTATATGAAGATAAGGATTGCCTTGCTGGATCAGAATCGTCTCTTGGGCGCTGAGCCAAGGCAACTTTTGTACCATTATTCCAGCTGCCACCATGTTTCAAATGTTTGCTAGTTCATTTATTTATTTATTTGCAAAAGTATTTCTATACTGTCCTCTTTCCAAACATCAGGGCAGATTACAGCAACATATTTTTTGCCCACGGAGAGCTCCTTCAAAGTGGGCAATCATTATCTTGGCAACACAGTTGAGTTCACCGTTGTGCAGAGGGGCTAGATCAGCTATGTCCGGGTCCTAGATAGAAAAGAGCCCATAAACCACCGCTGTGGCCAGATAGGGGTTGGCATAAAAGGATTTATTGATGCCTGTTAGGGTACCGGGATGAGTTTCGCGTGAGATCTTGAAAGTGCACCCCTCCTTTTCCATTCTAGTCTCATGGGTTCAAATTTGTCTTCCACAAGCAGATCGTTGTCCCTTCCCCTCATGAATGTCGTCAGCCCTGCCTGGCGAGGGTGGACTGATAAGGGTGAGACAGAGGACGTGGACAGGGACAAATCAGGGACTTAGAGGGTGCCCCGACCCCTGTCATTGACCCCACAGCGCGTGCAACTCCAGGCGCTCTTGTGGGAGCTCAACCTGACCCATCAAGCGCTTCTGGCCGGGCACACCTCCCCTTCCCATGCTTGAACTGACAATGGCCTCCATCGGAGGGGGGAGACGAGAGACTGGCCGAGGCTCCATCTTCGTCCTGCACTCGAACACGCTTGAGGCGGGAAGTTCAGCGGACACAGCTAAGGAGGAGCCTTCGTTTGGGTGCTCCCAACCTGCTTAAGCAGACTGGGGGACGGGGGAGGATTAACAGTTGCTGAGTCAATGTCTGTAGTTGCAAAGTCATGCTTAGCTAGAGAGAAGCCGAGTTCCTAGAAAGAGCAGCTAGTTACACGAGGCGCTCTGCACTGCAGCTGTCTATTGCTTTAATAAAAAGAGAAAACACCATTGTCCAGTCTGAGTCTCTCAACTTTGGGCAGGACAATGAACTCCACATGAAAGAGGCAGGTGGTGCCACCAGGACAAGCTTGGAGGAGTAGAGCTGCCCTCTTGTCATCCATCTGACTGTCCTGGATGAGTTGCTCACCAGGGATTTTATGTCCACACAACAGGTCGAGGTCCCTGAGCCGCAGGGAGTCACCCTCTTCGACCTTGACGGTACTGAATGCATGTGCAGCACCGTCCGCCAGAAACTCTTCCTTTGCTTCCTAGCACATGCAATACCACTCGTGGGTCAGGTCATCTGGGGCGAGCCGGTGGCTGGACCAGCTTGTCGAGGTCAAAGGGCACGTCCTGACTGAGCTCTATGCCAGCAAGCTGCTGAAACTCTCTGTTGGTAGCCTCCTTAGCCTTCTCCTGGGCCCTGGGGGCTTTTAACACATCTTTGGCTGCCTTGTAGTGGCCCAGCTGTTCCTGGAGCTTTTGCAGAGCTTCAAGGCTGCTGGGGTATGGGGGCTGGACCCGTTATAGCTTCAAACTCATCTCGGAGGAGACATGCCTGTTGTGCATGTGCCATCTCGGTAGATATACTCTAATCGAGACTATCTCTAAATGGTGGGCTGGACCCCCTTCAGTTGGGTAAGCACTGCCTCAAAGTTAATTCACACATGCTGCTCCGTGTACACAAGCTTGTGTTGGACCCAGTCTACACCGAGGACTTAAACACAGGTGAGTTTCTGACTGTGTGCCAACACCACACTTCCGGCAAGGCTTTGGCTCGATAGTGCCCTTCCGGAGCTGGGCTCTATGATGTCCACAGGGTTCGTAGATGCAGCGCTTGCCACACGGGGTCATCTGGCCTATTAATAACCAGGCACAGGTATTTGCTTCACTCTGCATTTTCAGAGAGTATATGCTTTCCCCCCAAACCTCTAATTGGTTATTCTCAAGAAGAGAATTTTGTCTATGCAGGGCTGGCGACGGGGGTGGGCCATGCCCGGGGCTCTACATAGTATTTATTTTTTGCACCATGTTTGTTTGCATGTTTTTTGTAGCACTGACCATTTTGGCTTCCACCCCTCAAAAACTCTAGGGGCTGGGAGGCGCATTAGGAGCATGTGCACCAATCTACCTGTCCCCCCAGGAACACTGGAGAGACACGCCGGCAAGGGGGGTGGGCCATCTCTAAGGCTCTCCTCCCTGCGACCCCCTGAGGAGCTGCAGCGACCCCCAAGTCATCGGTCCAATCGCACACCCTGCTGCTAAACATTTAAAAGCAGGGCAAAGCAATCAATGAAATAACTGGCCCAGCAGAAGGAGCATGCTTACAACCCCGTGCCTCCTCCCTCTCTGTGCGGCTGCTCCCTCTACCTGTGCCTCCCCATTACAGAGTTACCCTTCCGGCCTGTTGTCCTGACTCTCCTCCCTTAGTAGTTCCACGTATTTTGAAACCGCAACTGCTGAGGCCTACATTTGGGGCCCAAGGCACACAGCAGGGACCCCCAGCTGGGCACGCAAATGCTGTTTCTTCTGCAGTGCCACCAGGCTCGCATGGCCCTTGGCAAGTCTCTGCCCTGCTGTGCCACTTGCTCCTCCTTCTCCCCATGAACACTGACTGGGGCCCAGAAGGGGCCTCCAATGCTCACCCTCCATAGCAGCAAAGGCGGCAGCACACCTATGGGCACATTTCACCCAGGCTCACTGAAATGCCAGCTAGTGCCAAGGAATGGGGGTGACCCTGTTCTGCTTGGCAGGATGCCATATTGTCACCCAGTTCATGGGAATCCAAACCCTGGAGGGTGCTTGGCCTGACCACACTGGGTGGGGTGGCAGGCAGCACTGACTTGGGCACCAGTTCAAGAAGGTGATTAGAGCAGGTGCCAGACCTGTTGCTCTCTCCGGGTGCCGTGAAAGGGCCTGGCGGATTCAGCACATGCAGGCTTGATGGATAGCCAGCCGCTCTGCCTTCTTGGGGCCAATTCCTGCTCCATCCCAGAGTTGATCTGAAGTGGAGATAAGCTTCAGGCAAAGCCATCCACCCATCCCTGCAAGGGACTTTAATGTTAAAAGCCACCTGGAGTCCTGCTGCCCTCCACAGCCCACCATCTGGGCCCGTGAGACGATGTCAGGAAGAGCCTGACCACAGGCCGCTCCAGACCATCCTCCGGCTACCTTTTGCTCTCCATTGCTGCAGGGACTCGATATTGAAGTCATTACGGCTAATCTAGGGAGTTTACTGGAAATCAGCTGAGCATAATACACAGTTTGGGCTGGCTTGCAGCCAAGGGAGGTCTTCAGCTGGTGAAAATAGCCGAGAGACAACTTGTCTGACTCATCTGTGTTTGATCTGGGCTAAGGCCCTGATGGCAGAGGAGTAACAGACACATTTTCTGTTGTGCGAGTGAGAAGCCTCACTGGAAAACAAAAACAGAAGAGCAGCAACAGCAGGAGGAGGTTTACAGGCCCAAGTGTTACAAATGATAGCGGAAAACACATCGCCCGTGGTTTGTTTTCTCTATATGAGCACCATCAATCCGTGTACTTAGTGTTTTAGGGTTATCATCACATTAACCTACCCAATCGCAGGCACATTCCCATTTTCAGATGCCCCCAGTTGACACTGTGTACTAGGACTTTATTTATAAATTAAATAACCTTTTGATAAAGTCCCTCCCCAAAGACTCCTAAGTAAGCTTAGCAGTCATAGAAAAAGAGGAGAGGTCTTAAGTGTCACTAACTGGTCAGGAAGCAGAGAGCAGGGGGAAATGGACAATTCTCCCAATGAAGGGAGGTAGAAAGTGGATTCCCCCACGGATCAGATCTGGGACCTTCTGTGCTTTCTAACTTGCTCATAACTCAACTAAAGTTAGGGATGAGCAGTGAGATGGCCCAAGTTCGCTGATGACACACCACATTGTTGAGGGTGATTAAAACAAGAAAGGATTGTAAGGAGGCATTCCAAAAAGATTTCTCCAAAATGTGGGAAAGGCCATTAAAATGGCAAAGATTGTAAATAAGTGTAAAGCAGTGCAAGTTGGGACAATCCCCCCCCCATTTCACATATATTCTGATGAGATGTCACCTGGCAGTAACTAGCCAGGAAAAAATCTTGGTGTCAAGGTGAATACGTCAATGAAGATGTCCACTCAGGACATCTTCACACAGAGCATAACTAAACTTGGGAATCCCTTCCCACAGCTAGTAGTGAGGGCCATCAACTTGGGCAGCTCCAAAAAAAAGGCTACCAATGACTACGTTCTACTTCCACTGTCAGAGCCAGGATGCTGGGTGGGAACTGCACTCACGTCTTGCTGATGGGCTCCCCGGGTAGCTGATCAGAAGGGCCTTTGGCTTCCCCCAGCTAGGTTTGAGTGAGCAGTCCATCCCGCAACTCAGTGTGCCATCGTGCCCTGGCCTCCTCAACTGGCTCCAGTCAAGGCCTCAGAGGCAGTGGTGGCCAATTGCAGAGTGCTGGCAGCAACCCCCTGGGCAGATCCCTTCCTGCCCTGGGCCCTCTCTGCTCTGTCCCAAGCCAAGCTGACAGCCGCTGGCTCTGTTCCCCCAAGAGGAGCCCACCGGAGGCCTTTGTGATGTTCCTGCTTATAGTGTAAATATGGTAAGTGCTGTTTATATAGAAGACATATGGTAAGTGGAGTGAAAGAGGAGGGGGGAGTACATGAGCAGTATAATGCTGGATGATTGGCTGAGCGTTTGAATGGCTGGGAGTATAAATGGAAGAATGACAGTTGAATCTGGGTGGATGTTAGTAGGGTGGAGAAACAGGTGTTTGAGGGTGGAGGTCAGGAGTGTGGAGAAAGAGGGAGTTGGAGTTCTGATTAATAATAAGTCAAGTACAAAACAGGAATAGATGAAACCATACGCTTGTGAAACATTCTAAAACTAATCTTGTTATTTCTGATATTTAATAAATACTTATTTGGTTTACCAAAGGCCTGATCCTTGGCTGGGGGATATACATACCAGAAGGGAGGGCAAGGTAATTACCAAGGCTGAACAGAAACAGTATCTAATGGTGGCAGTGGTGAAGGGAGGAATAATAACAATTCAAGTATCCAGAGCAACCCAGAGTTGTATGCGTTATCTATAAAGATACAAGGGGGTTAAGAACAGCATAAGCACACAGTCACAAAAGTAACCAGCTAGAGAGAGACTCAGGCAAAGTCTGTGGGAGTATTGGTTATAGGACGTGACTAGTGGTGCTGCCTAGCAGGGGGATCTAGTGAGATCTGTGCTAGAGCGGAGTGAGAAACCATATAAAGGATGGTCCGGACTTGTGGTATCCCTGGTGGTGCCTAGTGAAAGGCAGTAGCCACAAGCAGGTGGGAACCTGACAGGGAGAACCAGGGACGGACATCACAGCCTTCCTCAGCCTGTAGGAACTGGAGACCTGGAGAGGCAGAATACCACTGCACGCAGCTGCTGCTGCTATGGCTGCAAACTCTGTTGACTCCAAGCAAGGGTCTGGCCTAGCCTGGCCGGGGGCCTCCCTGCAGCCGCACCACCAGCAGCCACCAGTGATATCTGAGCAGGCAACAGCCTGCAGCATTCTCTGGGTGGCTCCCATTCTTTCCAGAGCAAAGTTCTAGCTGTATGCAGGGCAAGGCAACAGGATACCCTGGCGGGAGGGAGGGAGGGAGGGAAGGGCCAGCTGGCTCTGGGAGGGGGAAGGGGGCTCACTGCCTGGTGAGGGGCCTTCCTTCATACTGCCAGGCCCCCTGGGGCTCCCTTGCAGGGGGTGGGGGAATGGAGGGCTGCTTCTCCTCCAGCACCACCTCCGAGCACATCACCGCTTCCTTCTTGGCATCTGCGCCATCTTCCAGTGTGGCTCCTCCTTAGTGATCCTTTCCTCCAAGCCCCCATTTTTAACACAAATGCTTAAGGAGCCACAGCGATGGCTGCAGAGGAGAGCAATAGGGAGGGCCCAGCCAGCCAGTCCTCACCACAGCAGTCAGTCAGGGCTCCACTGACTGAACAGGTTCTGGAGCAGGTCTGAAAAAGATGAGACACTTAAGCATCTTCTAGCCAGTTGTCAGGATTCTGCCCCCGTACGCCCCATCTACCTTTAGCATTCCTACTCTGCCTTGGGTACCACTCGTAAAAAGGTGGAGGAGGGACATTGCAGAACGTGTAGCCAATTGGCAATGGGCTTGAGCTGCTGCTTCCTCCAACTTGGAGGCAGCCCCCCCAATCCTTTCCCCTACCTGCTGCACATGATGGCAGCCTGGTGCTCCTGGTTGATGCCACACATGCACTTTTGCCGGCAACATACACAATATCATCCAGACGCAGGACTGGGGGCCCAGTGAGGTGAGAAAACAGTTCAGTCATTCCAGCAACAAGAGGATGCTTTCAGAAAATTAATCTAAGCCCCCTCCAGCCTGAGATCCTTTCTATGATATGGTGATATGTGCTCTTGATACTCCCGAGGCAGCCACACGATCCAGCCTTCAATCATGTTTTGAGGTGGTCACACTGCTTCACTTCCAATCAGTGCACATCCTGCAACTTCCTGCTAAAATCCCATAACTTTGAATCCCACAAATGTTCTAGTTGATTTTAGTCCTGCTTTTGTTGCACTATTGCCCCTCCGGACAGCAAAAATGTGGTAGTATTGGGGAAGCATCGCAGAACAGGCTAAAGCAGAATAAATCCACCACTAATGCACTATAATTGTGTTAAGAACCTGCTGCACAATACTGGCATAATGGACTCCACCTTGGAGGGGGCCCTGGTCTCCCTCCTTTTTGGGAGCAGGAGTGTGCAATGGGGTGCTCTTCAGACGGGCGTGTCCCGGAAAGATGCCCACCAACCAAGAGGAGAGGCACTTTTGAGTGATGTTTTGGAGGTGGAGGGACAAAACCACCTCCAACAACTGACTTTTCGGTTTAGAGAAAAGGCAACAGAGGGGACAGAGGTTTATAAAACATAGCATGGTGAGGAGACGGTGGACTGAGGGAAGGGGATTAGGCAGGTGCACAGAGAAAGGCTATCAATGGCTCTGTGCCACCTCCAGGATCAGGGGCAGTCAGCTGCGGGGGGGGGAACAGCAGGAGGGGCTATTTCTGGCTGCCAAAAGTGAGGAGCGGGATGGTGGACCCAGCTAGACTCTGCTTGTGTTCTTCTCCCTGACACCCTCAAACTGACCTGGCTCTTTGCCAGGCTTGCTTTCCAAATTTATCTCTAGCTTTCCTAACATAATGGCTTCCTTCCATGATGAGAAACAAAATACCAAAGCAGTAAACACCACTGCAATGCAGAACACACAAGTGTGCCGTGTTCAGCAGGGACCTGGAGATGAGGAGGGAAGGAAGCCAAAGGCAGCTTCTGTGCCTCACCCCGGCCCCTACCCCCGCTTCCCCTGGGGAGAGCTCAGTTGCCCTGAGAATAACCCAGCCGTGGATGGGCAGACACAGGAGGGGATGTTATTCTAAGACACGGAGAGCCTGGAAGGGCAGCAGCAGAGGCTCAGACAGCAACTCTCTCTCTCTCTCTCTCTCTCTCTCTCTCTCTCTTGGAGCAGCACACAAGAGATCTGAAAGGAGAGAACCACTTCTGGAGGCAGAGCAGAATGTGGACATGAGAGCTGGATTCAGCCTGCTCCCCATGCTAGAATCTTCACTCTTCTTTTAAAAAGCAAGTTGCTAGCCCTGCTGGCTGTGACAATGAGCTGGATCCCAAGGCGCCAGGCGTGTGGGAGGCCCCTCAGAAGCTACAGGGCAGCACAGGCTGAGCAGCATTTGGCGCGGTTAGCCCATGATGTCTCAGATACCACCTTTTCTCTGACATATGCCTGATTCCCCCACCCCCCACGTGCCTCTGTGAAGCCACCTCCTCTCCCTCCTCTCCTTCAAAGCCCACCAGCCTCCCAGTCCTCCCACCCTCCTCCTACTCAGAGTCACTAGGTGTGACAGAAATGACTAAAATACTCTTCCTCTACACCCCATCTCCCTTCTTTCCTTCTATGGCCGCCTTGTGTCAGATTCTAGACTGTAAGCTCCTTGGGGCAGGGAGCTGTCCTTTGGAAACTACAGTTAGCATGGCTAGTGCCAGATACACATGAATGAAGGAATTTGATTTCTATATATTTATATAATGGTCCAGGTCGCATGTCATGTTAAACCATGATTAAAAATAAACGACAGTCTACGGGACTCAACTGCACCTGCCTGTCTCTTCGCCGTGCCTTCTGCGAGGAGACAAGCCAGACTGCTGGCTTACCATTCTGTGTGGCTTGTGGTTGGTTTGTGGTAAGCAAAGAACAAATCTTGTGGCTTCTTTGAGGAGACACATACCACATAACATGAAGCCGGGGCTCTGGTGTGCCTGCTCCTGGTGCAGCACAAGGAAGCAGAGCAGGGCGACTGGGCAAGGTGCACCAGCACACTGCTCATTTGCAGTAAACCATCGCTTATTTTTAAAATATGGTTTAATGTGATGTATGAGCTGGCTCAATTTATATGGACAGCCAAATGAGCCTTTTTAGTAACGCTACGGGTGTTCTTGAAGGGGGAATCCAGGTGTTATTGCTTCCGCTCCTGAGGATTTCTTTTCCTGCGCTTCCCATGGTTCTTAAAGGGTCTCCTCCTCCTCCAAAATGCTTTCCTGGGCACAGGAATCTGGCAGCTGCAAGAGAGAAGTAACAAATGTTTCCACAGTGGCTGACTCACTCGCAGGCAGTATCATTGAATAGGAAGGTGGAAGGAATATTTTGGATGTGTGGAACTCTCCAGGCAGGCAGGCAGGCAGGCAGGCAGGCAGGCAGGCAGGCAGGCAGGCAAAAGACTGGGTCCTCATGAACTCTGCTTGTTGTGATCTGGCTGACATGCCATCTCTGGAGCATCCCACGGGCATGAGCAGCAGTGCTACTCCGCTTTGGTACCAGGGGGCAGCTGCAGCTGTCCCATGGGAAAGGCCCAGGTGACTGGATCCCCTTAGATAGCCATGCTACCACAAGCACACCCCTGCAGTGCTGCTGCAGGGGGACATGTGGGTGAAGGGTGCCGAGTCCCACTGGGAACAGCGGGGTTTACACCCGCACTGACTTGAGCTGGATCGGAGCCTCTGCTCAGTTTATTTGTCACCAAGCAAAGGGCTCCCCTCCTGGTGGCTTCTTCTTTATCTTCCTCCTGCTTCCTGGATTCTGCATGGTGGAGCCCTCTGCATGCCACAGTGATGCATGTCCTGAGATCTAACTTCATGCACATGGTGCCTGAACTGACAGTGATTGACCAGGCATGAAATCTTGGACTCATGGCGGATATTTCGAGGAAGATGCCAACCCAGTGTCTGGCAGCCATGAAAAAGGCAAATTCCATGTTAGGGATCACTAGGAAAGGGGCTGAAACCTTAAAAAAGGCAAGGGACCTGTAGGCATTCAAAACACACAGCACAGACTGCTGGTTACTTGTAGAGGGTTACTAGCTGAGGGAAGTACAAGATGCTACAAAACTTGGGTTACAAAGGACCTTCCGTGTGCCATCAGGTATTCTGCTTAACATGACTCATACTTGGTGATCCATTCATTGTTTCCACCCAAGCTGCACAGGTAGCGTCTTCCCGTCTTTCAGTACATACTCAAGAGCTGAGAATGAAAAAGGCAAACTTCATGTTGGGAATCATTAGGAAAGGGGCTGAAAACAGGCCTACCAATCTCGTAATGCCATCATCCCAATCCATGGTGCGACCACAATTGTAACTGTGGACCATCCTTTCCCAACCAGTGTGCCTCCAGATGTTGTTGGACCACAACTCCCATCAGCCTCAGCCAGCATTGCCAATGGTCAGGAAGATGGGAGTTGTAGTCCAACAACATCTGGAGGCACACTGGTTGGGAAAAGCTGCAGGTGTGGATAGTTCTGGTTGCCTCCCCTCAAAAAGGGGACCGTAGAGATGGAAAAGGTTCAGAGGAGGGCAACCAAAATGATCAAGGGAATGGAGCAACTCTCTTGTCAGGAAAGGTGGCAGCATTTGGAGCTTTTAGGTTTAGAAAAAAAGTAAGTAAGTGTATGCATGTGATGGTGATTTATGAGCCTTGGCACAGTATAGAGGAAGTGGTTAGAGAGTGTTTTTTCCTCACTCTCCCATAACAATACTGGAGTGGAACCCAACGGGGTCGTCCAAAGAGGCTGAACGCTGGAAGATGCAGAGCGGGCAACGGGAAGGGCCTCTTCACACGAAGTTAAATTCTGGAGAGGCAGCGACGACCATCAACTTGGGGATGCTTTCAAAAGAGGATTAGACACATTGGCGGAGAATAAACAGCAGCCCCCAGCGGCTTCTGGGCACCCTGAGAGGCCTCGGCCTCCTACAGCTACAGCCGCTGGGCCATGATTCGGGGCGAGGGCAGCTGCTGCTGCTGCGGCGGCGACTGGACGTTTTTGTCTTTTTCAAAAAGGTGTTTTGGAAAAAGGCTCCGGTGTGTGTGAGGGGAGGGCTCCCCGGCTTCGGCAAGAGAGCAGCGAGGTGGGCCCGAGGAGGAGACGAACGCGTTCACCGCAGCAGCAGCAGCAGCCGCCGCTCCGCCGCCCTCAGAAACCGGCCGCCTCGCCTCAGGCGTTGTTTACGGCGGTTCTTGAGTTATGACACGTTGCTGAAGGCTCCGCCTCCCCCCTTGTCCTCACGACAATTCGAACTCGGGGCCCGGAACCGGGGCCGCTCTGCGCCTCGCCTCGCCTCCTCTTTCCAGCCTCTTCCGGCGACTCTCCCTCCGGACATCCGGGCACCTTGCCTTTGTGGCCCTCCCTCCTTCCGGGCCTCCATCCGGTCTCTCCCTCCCCCCTCCCTCGGAAGCGGCGGCGGCGGCGGCGGCAGCGTCTTCTTCGTCTTCGTCGTCCGGGCGAGGCGATGGCGGCTGTTCGGGGTCTCCGCATCTCCGCGAAGGCGCCGGAGCCGGAGCCCATGGAGGTGGAAGAGGGCGAGCTGCTGGTGCTGCAGGCCGGGACCCCGCCCGCAACGGCCGACGCCCCCCGCCCGGCCGGCCCAGCGACCCCCGCCCGGGACGACGACGGGGAGGAAGAGGAGGAGGGAGCAAGAGGAGGAGGAGAAGAAGGAGAAGAGCTCCCGGTGCCGGTGCGGCGCTCGCTGAGGGAGCTGCTGCCGGTAGCGGAGCCAGGGAACCGGGGCGGGGGCTTTGGTCCACCTCCCGGCGGGGAGAGAGCGCGGGGGCCCGCCGCGGGGCGCCTGCCAGCGGAGCCGGGCGGGGAGAGAGTTCCCCTGAGCATGTGCAGAGCACGCGGAGGGGGAGGGGGAGCCGCCACGCCACTCCACGGGTGGAGCCTCCGAGGCACACATTGGCAGCAGACCCGCCTCGCCCCGCAACAACAGTAATAATAGTACTAACGATTGTGTAGCGCCCTGTCCCTTTCCTTTTAGGAGGCTGCTGCCTCTGCTGGCCGCGGGAAGGGGCGTGGGGTCCTTGGCGAGATTGGAAGGGGGTCCGGGGCCTGTTGAGGGCACAGTGGATGGGGGAGCGATATACAGGGATGCACCAGCCTTTCAGGGGAGCTTGTAAAACCAAAACAAGAAGCACCTGTGACATTCTCTATCACAAAATCAACATTGGTCAAATTTTGGGAGGCTTACCTCACTTTTTATTTGAAAGTACTACCAAGAGCTGGTTTCTTGGTGGAGTCCTGACTTCCATCTCACGATTGTTGTCTTCTCGCCACAAAAAAATCCTCTGCAGATGAAAGGACAACCAGCAGTGGCAGAAGTGATTTGGCCCTGTGGGTGGCCACAGTGAATGTCCCGTTTGGACATTGGGTGGGACTCTGGGTTGAGGGTGGACAGTGGGGACTTCCAGTTGCAGTAGGAGGAGCTGGTTCTTGGTCAGCAATCTCCCCTCTGATGTCCTTTGCCATTCTAAGGCTCTCTTACATGTTCAAAACCAGCAGTTTTAGCATTCATTTTGTTAATTGGGGAGGCTACAGAAGGAATGCAACTTGCTTCCCTGGCTGCTTAGCTGCTTTGCTTACTGTGTGGTTTCATTTCAGGACACCAGCAGAAGATATGAAAACAAAGCTGGGAGCTTCATCACTGGGATAGATGTCACTTCAAAGGTATTTGAGTGGGTGCTTGTAGGTTTGGGGCCCAGCTTGGAAATACAGAAAATGGCTCATTTCAGGCTCATTTATTTACTCTTCTACAACTAATATTTAATTTCTTGTGCTTTTTAAAATTAGTTCATGTGATAATTGTGTTTGTGACACAAGCTGTGTTTTGCTGTTGGGCACAGCATTTGTATATCGTAACACTTCCTTGAAGAAAGTTGAGTTTGTTATGGAGGCTGAGTCAGATATCCCTTTCTGGGGCTTTATAGCCAAAATATGTACATTCTGAAGAGCTGTGAATGCTGCCTCTGGAAGTGAAGGGTGTTCCTTGCAAGTGAGCAAGGAGGTGGCCACTGCAAATGCAGCTGCGGATGTCTGTGTCATGGCTACGCAGAGAGTCTCTGTGGCATGGCATGGAGGCTGTGTGGCCTCTCCAGTGCCTTGTTTTCTAAGAGGAGGAGTCTTGCTTCAAAATGGAAACGAGTTTCTCTGTGCTGGGGCTCTGGTGCTACTGGGGGAGAGACATTGCTGTCCAGTGCCTGCACTAAAGCTGGCGCTTACTTTCAGGAAGCATTTTGTGTCAGTCCAGACCCATTTTAGGAGAGGAGTGCTCCATCCAGCAGACCCAAAGAGGGGTTGTATCACCAAACAGTTGTGACTGTGTCAAAACTCAGCCCCCAGCGTTCTCTCTCAGATGTTTGCTTTTCTCTTTTAAACCTTTCCTTTACGCACTCCTTGCTGTAACCCTAAATTAACACTAGGTTCTAGTTTGCCCACATGTTTGCTTAATGCTGGCTTTTGATTTCGTCACCCCTTGCCATTAGGGAGAGTTGGAAGTATTCAAATTGCACGGAGGCGAGCCTGTCATTCCTGTTATGTTGCATGAAGTAGGAGGCCATAATATTTCTCACTATTCTGTTCATCACGCTGCATGATAAGTGTTAGAAAAATATAGATCTAACTACAGAGTATTATGAGAAGCCTTCTGTGTTCCTTGCACACCAGGAACCAGTTGCTGTGTGACTGCTGGCTTGCATACGATCGATGCCTGACTCACAGCTAGCTAGCTCTTTCTCCTTTGGGTGCCTTTGCTTTTTGTAGGAAGCAATTGAGAAGAAGGAGCAGAGAGCCAAACGCTTTCATTTTCGTGCAGAGGTGAATCTTGCCCAGAGAAACGTGGCGTTGGACCGAGACATGATGAAGAAAGGTATGGAGAGTTGAGGGTTGCTTAGAAAGTGTCATAAGCAGCAAGGGGGGGTGGCGGCTACTACACTACTACACTGGACTGCCTTCAAGCCGATCCCGACTTACGGCAACCCTATGAATAGGGCTTTCATGGTAACGCCTTCCTCTGAAGCTGAGAGGCAGTGACTGGCCCAAGGTCACCCAGTGAG
The DNA here is from genome assembly GCF_030035675.1 of Rhineura floridana. Taxonomy (NCBI): domain Eukaryota; kingdom Metazoa; phylum Chordata; class Lepidosauria; order Squamata; family Rhineuridae; genus Rhineura; species Rhineura floridana. The sequence continues at coordinate 117,216 of NC_084500.1, read as the reverse complement.
CTTCATGGCTGTGAGGGGATTCGAACCCTGGTCTGCCAGGTCGCAGTCCAGCACTCTAGCCACTACAAGTTTAGTAAGCAGCAAGGGGGGTGGCAGCAGCAGCTTCAATTGTTTCATCTCCTCCTTCCGGGGATTTGGTTTTCTTTCTATATCGAGATTCCACAGCTGACCTTTGTGAAGGTTTTTCTGTTTTGAGTTTTCCTGTTTGGTAGAGCAGTAAAATCTTGTTTACTTGGGAGAAGGGACTGTTGATGCAAAACTTCCAGTTTTTCACAAGCCATCCTGATACCTGTAAAAAATTATTTGTGGTATGCCTCCTCTGAGCTCTTTGGATTACAGTGTTTAAAGTGGTTTGTGTGTGATAGAAGCTATGGGGGATATAGAACTGTAAAATTTCTGGAATTTTTGAAGCATTGGGCAAAAAACGTTTTTCCTGCTGGTTTTTGGAAAAGTAATTGAAATATATGCATTACATATTTCTTACCAGGTCTAATCCTGGTTTACTGGTTTAAGAACATAATCTGCTATGTTCTTCTAAATTTAATAAACTCAGCAAAAGGTATGATGTTTATGTGCCAAGTTATACGTAAGTACATAAAATGTACTTCTTGCTTTGGCTATTAAATTTAAAATATAACTGCCCCAGTTTATGAAACAATAATTAGGCAGGCAGCACCCTCGCTATACTGTTTTAGATGCCTGCTAAAAGCTTTTTTATTTCAGCTAACCCATCCATATAGAGTGGTATTCAATGCTAGTCCTACTCAGAGTAGACTCATTGAAGTTCATAGACATGACTAACTCAGGTTTGTTAATTTCAGTGGGCCTACTCTGAGTAGGACTTTGTTGTTGTTGTCATGTGCCTTCAAGTCGATTTTGACTTATGGCAACCCTATGAATCAGCATCCTCCAATAGCATCTGTCGTGAACCATCTTGTTCAGATCTTGTAAGTTCAGGTCTGTGGCTTCCTTTACGGAATCGATTCATCTCTTGTTTGGCCTTCCTCTTTTTCTACTCCCTTTTGTTTTTCCCAGCATTATTGTCTTTTCTAGTGATTCATGTCTTCTCATGATATGTCCAAAGTAGGATAACCTCAGTTTCATCATTTTAGCTTCTAGTGATAGTTCTGGTTTAATTTGTTCTACACACAATTATTTGTCTTTTTTGCGGTCTGTAGGATCTGCAATGCTCTCCTCCAACACCACATTTCAAATGAGTTGATTTTTCTCTTATCCACTTTTTTCACTGTCCAACTTTCACATCCATACATAGAGATTGGGAATACCATGGTCTGAATGATCCTGACTTTAGTGTTCAGCGATACCTCTTTGCATTTGAGGACCTTTTCAAGCTCTTCCATAGCTGTCCTCCCCAGTCCTAGCCTTTTCATTTCTTGACTATTGTCTCCATTTTGGTTAATGTCTGTGCCGAAGGTATTGATAATCCTTGACAAGTTCAGTGTCCCCATTAGCTTTAAAGTTGCATAAATCTTCTGTTGTCATTACTTTAGTTTTCTTGACGTTCAGCTGTAGTCCTGCTTTTGTGCTTTCCTCTTTAACTTTCATCAGCATTCGTTTCAAATCATTACTGGTTTCTGCTAGTAGTATGGTTTACAATCTATAATCTAGTTATGTATACTTTTAATTTTTATTGTGATTTTATCTGTGTATTATTGAGAATTATTTTATGTACACTGCTTAGATTTTTTTATTGTGATTTATATTTTTTTCTAAGTAAATGTACCCATGTTAGAGATGGATATCTTGGCTTTTGCCAGCTGAGAAAATAGAGAGAAAATGGTGTTTAATGCAAACAGTGTTAGCATCATAGTAAACAAAAGGTTTAAAAAAATTAGTGTTAGGAACTGTCTCCATAGTATTTTGACTAATTCTAAATGAAAATAGTCCTATTAGTTTTTTCAGGTTTCCCCCCAAATGCCCAGTTCCTCCCTTTTCTTGGTGAAGGCCCCCCACTCCCATTTTCTCCCTTTCTTGGGTCTGTGTATCTCTTCTCATACAAGTTGCAGCCACTTCAGCATTGCCTATGAGGTCTCCTACATGCTTGTGTGCTTCTGCCCATTGCTGACAGCTAAAGGAGATTCTGGATTTCTTTGCAGCCATCCCGAAAGTTCGGCTGGACACCATCTACGTTTGTGGTGTTGATGAAATGAGCACGCAGGATATCTTTGCTTTCTTCAAGGAGTATCCGCCTGCTCACATTGAGTGGCTGGATGACACCTCATGTAAGTGCCTGAGGGTGTGTCAACCACAGACTCACTCATGTGGGCAGCTGCATGTGTATGTGCTGTGTCCCCCTTTTTCTGTTAAAAAGGGCAGCAGTGGCATGCTGGTCCCCCTTCCCCACCCCCCTTGCGTGAGACAAACTGTAATGAAGCTTCACGCTTACCTTGAAGGTGAGGATTTATATCACTGTTGTTCTTTCTGGCTCTGCCGTCCACTGGATCTCTGCTTTATTTTCAGGCAATGTTGTCTGGCTTGATGAAGTCACAGCCACCCGAGCACTCATCAACATGAGTTCTATGCCAGAGGAGGAGAAGCCCCAAGAAAACAGCAAGAAGGCAATGGATGCAAGCAAGAAAGGTAGAGGTCTATTGCAGCTGGCCCTCTGTGCTCCCTCAGGCAGAGAGCTCTGGCCTTTGAGCCTGGCATGTCTGGACACCTGTGCTTGGATCTGCTCAGTGTGCCTGTTGAGTTCCACCCTCAGAGCCAGCCAGGGCAGCATGCTGACTGCAGGGTTAGCTGGGGTTGTGGGCAGTGCAGGTTCAGATTGTCACACAGCCAGGAGACTTGCTGTTTCTCAGCCCACCTTTAAAGCTGTTGGGGGGGATCCAGTGCAACATGGCACGTGTGCTTCCTGGAGGGCCTTCAAGAAAAGTTAGAGTACAGATGGAAAGCCCTTTAGCTCAGGGGTCAGAAAATGTGCTTTGGAGAAGGGCCTACTTCATCACCAGTGAGAAAAGGCTCTCAGGTTGCCAGGGCTGGGAAAGACCTCGGAGGACCACCACTGGCGATGGTGAATAATGTCACTCTGGCGATATCAGGCAGTGTTGCATGATCATATATTAAAAAATATGTGCTCTCCTGGTTTTATCCTGTCTTTCTGTTGGCCCACGGGACCCTCAAGGTCATAACGAATAGCAAATGTGTGGCCAAAGCATTGGGCAGGTTCAGAGGAAGGAGCTCATCTGTAGAGCCCAAGTGCTGAGGGCAGCGCAGCTGTAGCAAAGAGCAATGGGGTGGGTGGGGGTGGGGAGGGAGTGGCTTGGGAAGATTTTTTTATTTATTTATTTCAATCCATTTCTATACCGCCCTTAGCCTATGGCTCTCTGGGCGGTTCACAGCAAGGAATAAAATAAAATACAGTAAAATAAAAATCAGGTAAAATCACTAAAAACATACAGCTTGAGCATGTAACACTTGGTATAAAATTAACTTAATAATAAACATTAGACATTAAAATGCCTGAGAGAATAAAAAGGTTTTAACCTGGTGCTGAAAAGATAGAAGAGTAGGCGCCAGGCGCACCTCATCGGAGATACTGTTCCATAATTCAGGGGCCACCACTGAAAAGGCCCTGGATCTAGTAACAGTCGTCCAAGCTTCCCTATGGGATGGGACTCGGAGGAGGGCCTTAGATGTTGAACGTAGTGAGCGGGTAGGTTCATAGCGGGAGAGGCGTTCCGCAAGGTATTGAGGTCCCGCGCCGTGTAGGGCTTTATAAGTCAAAACTAGCACTTTGAATCTAGCCTGGAAACAGATAGGTAGCCAGTGCAAACGCGCCAGAACAGGGGTTATATGTGTGGACCGTCTGGTCCTCGTCAACAGTCTGGCTGCTGCGTTTTGCACTAGCTGTAGTTTCCGAATTGTCTTCAAAGGCAGCCCCACGTAGAGTGCATTGCAATAGTCCAATCTCGAGGTTACCAGAGCATGGACGACTGAGGCGAGGTCATCATTATCCAGATAGGGGCGTAGCTGGGCTACCAACCAAAGATGCTCCAAGGTTAGCCACTCAGACTTGCAGCAGCATCTTCCTTTCACAGCTGGGCCACTCTCTTTGGACCTCTGGATCTGTTGTCCTGCAGGCCAGGTGGACAAATCTGCAAAGTTGCCTGGTGCTGAGTTGGAGCGCTGAGCCAGCATTGCCTGTCCTTTGAGGAGGGACTGAGCTCAGTGGCAGAGCCCCGTGCTTTGCATGCGGACAGTCCCAGGTTCAGTCCAAGGGAGGGCTGGAAAGATGCAGGATGGTATCCAGAGCAGACCCATTGAAATTCATGGACTTAACACTGGATGCGGCCCGTTCTATCTGGAATCCTGAAGAGCCGTGCCAGTCAGTGCAGACTACGGGTGGGGAACCTTTGTGGCGGGCCAGCTTCAACAGATGGGCGGGATAACTCACCTGCCAATCACATGATGTCATTGTGTCACATGACTGACAGGTGGGTTGTCACACCTGCTTGTCAAACTCCCTTGCCCTTTGTGAGCCTTCCTGAGCTGCTCTTTGCCGTCCTTTCCCCGATGTCAGAGGTGGGCAGGTGAGGTGCAAGGCGGCTTTGAAGAGCGGCGCTTGGAGGGAGAAGCGGCTCCCATTCACTTGACAAGGTGTGCTGATGGGTGGTTGGGAGCACACCTTGCTCCAGCCAAGGAACCATTGGGAGTCCCGTTCCAGCTCCCGATTCTCTTTCCCCACCCCACACCTGACGGCACGGCTTCCCCAAAATGGCCTCGGGCCAAGTTTGGCTGGAAGTTCCCCATCCCTGGTGCAGACAACGCTGAGCTGAATGGGCCAGTCATCTGCCTCGGTATAATAAGGGAGCTTCCTGTATTGTTGCAGGGGCTGTCAGCCTTTCCCAGCCCTGTGGCTACTTGAGACCCTTTGAACCCGGGACCATTCCCTGCCCCTGAGCGATAGGGCCTTCCCAAAGTTGTCTTCCTTCAGTGTTCTTTTGGAAAGCAAAGCTCTGCCTTGAGAACTTGCTCAGTTGGGGTCCCTCTTGCATATGGCCTTCTGCTTCTCAGACCAACATGGCCCGGAGCGCTGGTGTTGGTGTGAAAGCCCCTTTGTCCTCTGGAGAGGTCCCATGTTGTGGTGTGCCGTCTGTGGAGTTGTGACATCCAGCAGTTCTAGGTGGTTAACCAGAGCACCATCTGCAACATGTGCTGCCTTTTTGCATTCACTTTCGTACTTTTGTGTTTCCTTTTAGAGACGCAGGAGGAAAGCTCAGATGACGAGACAGAGGAGGGTGAGGTAGAAGACGACCATCCAAGTGAGACAGAGGTCAGTGGGGGTGGGCTGGGAGTGGTTCCCCTGTTTTATTTTTCTGCCCACCCCCAAAATTTTTTTTTGTAATAGTGAATGGATGCCAGTTGCAAATACTGTAAATATTAGGCAAACTTGGCAGTTTCCAGAGTTTTTACCTTTGTTTACTAAAAACAAGTAAAATTAACTTGCTAAATTAGATCATTCTCTGGGGCATCAGAAATTTTTCTGATGCAGACTCAAAGTTTTATAAGTCAGGTTTCCCTAATTTGCCTGGGAAAATGTTCCAATTCATTTTTTTCTGGAAATTCCATATCACTAGGGCAAAGTCTGTTTTTACAAGGGCCATAAACATTAAACCCCAAACAACAAGTGAGAGACGTGGACACATCTGTTGCTGGGTAATAACACTCAATATGGCCGCTGGGAAATCCCAGTCGCATGCTCTCGTAGATTACGGTCCTTGTCACTATCATTATTTATTACATTTCTATTCTTCCTTTCCTTCAAACGGGCCCCAAGATGCAGACACCAAAGTCATGAAAAGATGCAATAAAAGATACAATAAAAACACCTAAAAATATTGAAAAGCATGTAAAACGTATGCTCACAGCTGATAATGTCAAGATTGTCAGTATCTTTTAGCCTTCAATTTCCTGTATAAATGGTGAAGGACTTCTCTCTCTCTTGCACACACACAGAGCGCTAGAATGTTCATGAGAACATGTGCAGATGGTTCCCAGGTCGGTCTGCTGCTGGTCAGACCAAAGCGGGCCCATCCAGTTATGCATTACTTCCCTTTGAGGCCAGCCATGTGGTTCTGGGAAGCTCCCCCTCCCTCCTTGGGGGGGGGGAATCTTCCCCTTAGAGGGTTTGGGGAATAACACTGAAGCAGCACTGGGCTGACATACCCTCACGTTGCTGCTTCAAGGTAAGCTGGAATTTCTTGCGGCCAGGCCTTTCCCTCTCTGCTGGGACATCGGCCTTGACAGAAGGATGTTCTTTCTGCAGCTGGAGACTCTATCCCAGGCGGAAGAAGACTCCCTCCTACGCAATGACCTTCGCCCAGCCAGCAAACTGGTCAAAGGCAACAAGCTCTTCATGAGATTTGCTACCAGAGGTAAAGAGCTTTCCCTGTAAGGACAGTTTGTTGCAGGGCAAAACCACAGGTTTGGGGTGAAGAATTGTGAGCTGCTGAGGCTTCTGCCATCCTCTGCTGTCCTCTTCCCCATCTTCCTCCCGCCCAGTTCCTCCTTTCGCTGCCTTGTTAGTAATGGCACTGTTGGTGGTTTCTCTGCTGCTTCGTCCACCTCGTCCCTTTCAGCAGTTTCCATGAGACGGTCAAGCAGCATGTCTAGTTGTGGCGGTGTAGGCCTTCTGTTGGCCACCTCGCCCAGAATGGCTCCCTTTGGGAGAAGGCGGGGGGGGAGCACAGAGTCTTGTCTCACCTGGTGTGGGAGTGGCGGGTGGTGCTGGCAGGTGAGTGGGCTGGCCGAAATGAGGCAAGTGAGCTGGGCCCCCCTGGGGAGGGGACACATGCCAGTTCCCTGCCCACACAATCCGAGACCGTTGCTCATTCTGCCTCATTGGTGGGCCTGCCTGTCCACTTTAAGTGTCTTAGGAGTTCCATGGACTCCTCTCATGAAAACAGGGGTGGCCTTGCAAAACCTTCTGTATTACAACAGGGAGGAGGACATTGCCGTTCTTCCAGTAGTCTGCACCCAGGGAAACTGAGGCTCCGCTGCCCTGAGCACAGATGTCCACAGCAGAGCTCAGGGACTGTTGCAGGCCCATGGGCCACCTTCCCCCAATTGGCTCAGCTGGGTCAGGGGCACTGAGGAAATGTCTCTGGGACAAAGAGGAGCTACAGCCAGGTGTGGGCACCTTTGGCTCTCCTCACCAGTGGAACGTGGACGCTTAAGAGCACTTCCGCTCATCCTTGTGGCTTCCAACTAAAAGGGCTGGCCCAGTTGGCCAGTGGCCCGGCTCCTCCCCCCACAGGCACTGGCATTGGGCCTCCTCTTGGGGTGCCTCTGGGAGTTCCCTCTGGAGCAGGGCCCTTCTGCTCCTCCGTGGCTCGGTCTGCTTTTCCAGAGGGCACGTGAGGTGAGTGGCATTCAGTTCTCCTCTTGGACCTTTTTGGTTGCTGGTGTCTCTTGTGTGGCGCTGCTGTCACTGCCGCCTTCCTGCTTCGAGCGGTGACCTGGTTTTTGAATTGTCTTATACTGGGGGTTCTTGATGGGAGGGGCGCTTCTGAACGAGCTACCTGGGCTGTAGTCACTGAGCTTGCTCGTTGCTCCTGCAGATGACAAAAAAGAGCTTGGGGCTGCCAGGAGGAGCCAGTATTACATGAAATATGGGAATCCAAATTACGGAGGCATGAAAGGCATCCTGAGCAACTCCTGGTGAGTGGGGTGGGGAGGCCCATTACCTGCAGCTGTGTGGCCTGACCCTTCCGTTCTATTTCTTTTCCTGTCCTCGCTTCCGTTGTGGCCCAACCAGCCCGCACACCCCACCCCCCCACTTGCCAAGGGGATGCCGAGGGGTCGTCTCCCCAGCAGCAGTGCCTCTTAGTGGGACTTGGCTGGCTTCCTGGGGGCTGCCCTCACCCCAGGCCCTGCTTATGGTTTTCATGGGATGTGGGGATCTGCTAGCATTCTGTCCCTGGGAGTAGCTAGAAGAGGGCTCTGCAGCCGCAGAAGCAGCCCTGACCGGCTCAGGGGCAGTGGGGAGGAGGGAGTCTGGCTGGCTGGGAAATAAACATTTGAGTGCTTGTAGGAAAACATGCTGGCATATCTGGAAGACCAAAGCAGGCCTGAAGTCCAGGGTGTGTTGTTTGCCAGATGTTGGCAGTGGGTTCCCTAGCCCATGACAGAGCCTCTGCTCGGCATGGGAGTGAATAGGCCTTTACACTCCTGGCTGTGCTGTGGGGAGAGGGAGGCACAGTGTGAGCCTTCACCTTTGTCAGGCACAGAGGTGGGGGCTCGTAGCCTCTGGGGCAACTCTGACCCACCAGGCTATTCCCCCGCCCCTGCCTGCTGCCTCATGTGATGCCCGGTGACTGGTGTGACTTTAAGGGACAACTAGGACCTTAAAAGGAGCTCTAAGTTGTTCCTTTGGAGCAATGTGCACTCCCATCCTGATCAGCAGATGGGTGCTGGGAACAAGGAAGCACTAGGAACATTGAAACCCCTGCTAAAAAGAGGGGGGCAATGATTTTAGCAGGGGTTTCGAGGCACACCCCTTCCAGATCTTGGACTAAGCCTCTTTGAAAGTCTGCTGGGAGCATGCCTGCCGAAAGGATTGTTGCCCCATGCCATTGTGATGTCAGGTGATTGACAGGTGGGCGGACCATGAGAGGTAGGGCAGATACAGGTGTTTCCCACAGGGGGAAAAGGTCTCCAGCCTTGACCTAGGGCTTAGCGTGGTCCCCTTGGAATGACAGCTGGCAGGTATTTCCTTCTGCCCCCGACAGCTGTGTCCCATATTCCCATGGCATTCTAGGAAGCGGAGGTACCATTCGCGCCGACTCCATCGCGATGTGATAAAGAAAAGAACTCTAATTGGGGATGATGTTGGCCTGACACCTCCTTACAAACATCGCCACTCAGGTAACTGATCATTATTGCTCATGGAATGCAGTTAGCACTGAAATAAACAAATAGCCTCTAAAGAGAGCCGTTACGATAAAACATCTTGAAAATGTAAAGCATATAGGGTTGGTATATGAATATTTTAAGTAAGTACTAAGGAGTCTCTTAGAAACAAAAGCAGGTCCAAGAAGCCAGTTGTTGCTGGGATGCCTCAGAAGGGCGGAATCTACTTGGTTGGTGGTCTTTAAGCAGAGACTAGATGGTCACCAATAGTCAGGGATGTTTGAGCAGAGAATTTCTTTATTGGGAGGCGGTGGGCCTAGATGACCTTTGATGTCCCTTCCGCGATTCTACGTTGTTGAATGAGCCTTTGTGACCACCGCTTAAAATGACCACCTTGCCGGGCAGGTTTAGTAAATGTTCCTGAAGAACCTATTGAGGAAGAGGAGGAGGAGGAGGAGGAGGAAGAGGAGGATATGGATGAAGATGACCGGGTGGTTGTGGAATACAGAGATGAACTGCAGGCTTTCAAGCAGTCGCGTGAGCGGAGTGCCTCTCGCCGGTCCAGTGCGGCCAGTGAGTCTGACTCTGACGAAATGGACTATGATCTCGAACTAAAGATGATCTCCACTCCCTCCCCCAAGAAGAGCATGAAGATGACCATGTATGCTGATGAGGTGGAGTCTCAGCTGAAGAGCATTAGGTAAGACTCCTGGACACCCAGAGGAGTGAGGTGGCCCCCCATGTCTTGGGTTGCTTCTCAACGTGACATCCTTGTGAGGCAGCCATGGCCGGAGGTGAGCTGAGCATCCCATCTGGGCCAGGAGGGGCAGCGTGGCAAGAGTGCCCCTATGCACTTGCATTGATGGCCAGGAGCGAACTCCAACCGATCCCTGGCCCTCTCCAGTCTCGAGTTGCCCTGGGGCAGCGTAGTGGGGCAAAGTGCAAGGCTGTCCTTGAGTTCTAGGGCAAGATGAATATTTGTCAGTGTAAGGCCTCGCCTGCTGGCCTCTCAGCCATCTTTCCTGTCAGGAGCCCAGCGAGAGAGTCCAGTTTCCCAACCTTTCCCTTCCAGTGCATGATATTGACTCGTACCCGCCCCCCCCCAGGCCTCCTGGGGAAGCTTTGGGCCAATTGGGTTCTGTTTCTTTTTTTCTTTAAACCATGTAGGAACTCGATGAGAGCAGATAGTGTTGCAGCCAGCAATATCAAAAACAGAATTGGCAGCAAAGGAACATCAGAGAAAGTTTCTGATGTGCGACTGCTCTTGGAAGAAAAAAGGCATGGAAACCCCAGCCAGCACCAGCCACTGAACTCGGCGAAGTCAGGTAGAGGGTTTCTCTGCTGTGGGTGGGTTGGCTCTGCTTTGGGGTGATCTGCTTTTGTAAACGTCATTGTATTATTATGATGTACAGGAAGCACTGTAAATACTCTAAAGCAGTGGTTCTTAACCTTTTCCACTGCCAGCACCCCTTGGATTTCCAAAATATGCTCTCGCACCCCCTGATAAAATACCGTTCATTCTTTAATTTAATTTAATTTAATTTTAATGTGTGTTTTAGCCTAACTTAGCTAAGATTAAATGAATTGTTTAAATCTCTTGAACAACGCCTTGCACCCCTAGAAAAAGTGTCTTGCACCCCAGGTTAAGAACCACTGCTCTAAAGTATAATGTAAATAAGAAAATTATTCATTCAGAGAGGAATGACATTATTGTCTGTATATTCAGCAATGCTTGTGCTGTACTTCAACTGTTGCATGGGGTGGGGGATATTAAGTAATAGTAAACCGAGTTAAATTCAGAGTGTGATTGTTCAACTGATGTTTCTAGATGTCCGGCAGAGGCTTGGCAAGAGACCACACTCCCCTGAAGCCCCACAGCCTGGCAGCACCTCTGCATCTCATCGGGAGCCTGTTTCTGATGTGCACAGCCGGCTGGGGATCCCAAAGCAGGACGGGAAAGGCCTCTACTCGGATACCAGAGAGAAGAAGCCAGGTCAGTCCTTAGGGAGGAAGGGCAGCATTTTGTCACTTGACTTTTCTGTTGCCTCTGGACACAGTGATGGCCCAAAGGGTGATTTGCTGCCAGTTGACCACAGAAGCGCCAAGTATGCTGAGACTCAGTTGTTGGGCAGCAATAATCATAATGTGCCAAAGTGAGATACAAATCCCTGTTTAGTGTTGAGGTGCTGACTGGGCTAGTCACTGTCTCCTGGCCTTTCTCTCCCTGTTGCAAGATTAAAATGCTGCTTTGAGCTCCTTGGAAGATGGGAAGGATATTGATGAATAACACTGCTGTGTTGAATTAATCTGCCTTCAGAAAGAGCCTTGTGAAAATGTTTTGGCTCGTATCAATACACTGTGTGCATTACAACACTTTTCAACCCACCCACCCCGCCCCCAAGAGAAAGGCTTGGTGAAGCGACAGTCAGAGAAACCAGATTCCAGGATTCAAGTCCAGCCCTTTTGGGGTTCCTGGACTTAAATGAAGCAGGTCTTGCAGCAGGGGAATAAACAACCCCCCTTTCCCTGATGCTTTCCCTCCTCTGAACCCCTGGCCGGGAACATTAGAATTAACCAGAGTGTTGGTTGTGTCAGTCACTTATGTTGCTGCTGCTGCTGCCAGGTGACGCTCTTGCTGAGGTTCAATCTGAAATCCTTTGTATGCCAACATTTGGCCCTTTGGAGGACCCCATCCGCTGGCACCGGGTTGTTAATATCCACCCCCACTCCATTTTCAGCACTACTTGTGAAAGAGATCTGTGCTTGCCTAGTCAAGGAAAGAGAAATCCACGTTGTAGTTGGTTTTTTTGTTTTTCTTTGGTATGGGTTGCAGAGTGGAATGAGCAAGCCTCTGGCCCTACCGCAGGGTCAATGGTGCCTTTGTCTTAAATACCTGGGAAACAAGTCAGCCCCAAAGAGGGATATGACTGGCCGCTGTGAGAACAGGATGGTGGCCTGATGCTTCTGGTGTCCTAATGAAAGAAGGTGTCATCTTGGTGAAGGAGAGCCATATTTTGAGCTTCATCTTTCTCCGTGTAGAGAATGTCGGAGTTAGGGAAACCCCCATTTGAGTAACATGCAGCTCAGGGTTGAAGCCTGCATGAAAGCACCTCTTTTCATTGCTCATTACGTTTCCTCACCCAGCCTCTCTCTTTCTGTACATTATTAGCAAACTTATGGACACGTTTAGGATCTGCAGCAAAGATGCAGGAAAAGGTTCCTGAGAAAGCAGGGAAGTTGGTGGCATCTCCTGAAGAAGATGATTCTGAGCTCCAGCGGGCATGGGGGGCCCTCATCAAAGAGAAGGAACAGTCCCGCCAGAAGAAAAGCCGCCTCGATAACTTGCCCTCGTTACAGATTGAAATCAGCAGGGAGAGCAGCTCAGGGTCAGACACAGAATCGTGACGGCCTGTGTGGTGCCGCCGCCGCCACCTGGTGACTTTGCCGTTGGCCCCAAAGGGAGAGCCAGGCCCGGGTTGACCCAGGAGCCTCTTGCTCTCCGACTGCCTGATCCCTCTGGCACGAGTTGGTCCTGCTTGGCAGAGGTGAAGTGTGTGTGCATGTCTGTGCGTGCACGCACTCCCCTAGCGACTTTTGTAGTAGACTTGTATGTTCTTGAGGCTTCCCACACCCCGTTTTCTTTCCTGGCCGTTCCCTCAAAGGATATGGAACTCCCCTGATGGCTCTCCTTGGTCGTTCTGACCCTGCCAGGGCTGTCTCTGTGGGCCACCGCAAGCCGCCATTGCCACCTTCTCATCCTTCACCTCTCAGATGACCTTGAATGTAAATCCAAGCAAAGGCAGCGACAGGCAGTTCTGGCTATCACCCACCTGAATTGGCTTTCTGTGTTTTCAGGATACTTTCCTACTTTAAATGAAGATTGAACAGTTGGAAACCTTTGAAAAGGGTACATAAAATCCCAAAAGGTGCTTTTTGTTTGTTTTTGAAAGTAACTTCAAAATTCTTTCCATCAGTAATGTTCAAACAAATTCAGCGATGGAAATACTAATTTTTATATATATATATTTGTGATTTTTTATTTTTGCTGTTGGCTACAGTGAAAGCTACCACGGTGGTTTCATACGTGCAGTTCCAATTATATATATATATATGTGAAAAATACAGTTGTATGCGTACGTAGGGTTGGGTGGGATCTCAACCCAATGCTGCCTGATGGGAACCTCTCCTGTGCAAGCCCTTTCAATATTATTATTATTGGTAGTAGTAGTAGTATTTATTGCACTTAATGCCCTGCCCTTCCTCTCACAACAGCTCAGGGCAGCTTACAACAGTTGACAAACCCAACATTGTAAAATCACAATTTACAATAAAGTACAAATGTAACATTCAATAGTTATATACATGTGGCCAGTTAGACTACGTAGTGGAGGCCTGCAGGATGTACACAAAGTAGGGGAGAACTGCATCTCCCTCAGGAGGGCCGGAGCTCATTTATTGGCCTTCATCCAGCCCTGACCCTGCACATCCTCTCCTGACTCTGATGGGAGGGAGGTCTGGGTGTCATCTGCATCTTGGTGATGCCTGGATCGCCCTGCCCAGCGGTCTCATATAGTGGTTGATCTTAAACAGCATGCGGAACAACGTGCAGAACCACCAGGGGGCTGAGCAGCGCCCCCCCCAAGCTTCCTGCCCGTAGGAGTGCAGTCCCACCAGCTCCCAACCCCGGAGCTGCTCCCAGAGGATACAAAGATCAAGGGTAGTGGAAGCTGTCAGAGGTTGAGGACATTCAGTAGAGTAACACTCCCATCCCCAGACGATCTCCTAAAGAAGGCCATTGGTCCCAGTGAGCAAGGCTGGTTTGGTGCTCTATTTGGGCCTGAAGCCATAGCGGGACATGTGGGAGTAGGGCACGGAGCAGTTTCTGGTGGATTGTGGCCCTGCTATAGGAAGTGTGCCGACCGGTCACTCTTTCTGTCCTTGTGCCATGGATGTCTGGTTGAATCCCACCCCCCATGTCCCCCAAATCCAAAGTTGTTTCTTCAGCCTCCTTTCTGGGGAGGTGGGCAGGCAGGCGAGAGTCTGGTGCAGGGGGTGTGGTGCTACTCTTAAAATTCTGGCTTGAAAAACAGCAACAGATGCTCTTGCTCTGCTATGTCAAAGTATTCTTTAGGTCTTCCATCTTCTTGGCAAAGTGGGAGTGTCCTATTTTTATCCACAGACAAATGTTTTGGCCTTTGGAGAAAACCAAGGGATCGTGAGCTTTTGTTTTGGAGAAGAGCTGCAGCGTTGTGACCAAATCCAGGAAACCAGGAGGCTAAACTAATGTTTGGTCTCAAGGGTTCCCTATTTGTGCTGAACCCCGTGTGTTTAAATATGGCTTCTAAAGATCACAAATGAGAAGTAAATGCAGTGTGTTATCATTGTAAGAGGCTGTGTGTGTGTTTCCCTCTGTCTAAAGCCTAATGTGTCACTATCAAATATAATTAATACTTTTATCAAAGATTAAGCCCTGGTCTTGGCAGATCTCAACGTTTTCTCTTGTGTATCAAGCCTGGAATCCCAAGTTTTGTCTGCAGAAGTGCCCAGGACAGCTCAAGGACTGACTGTGTGGACAAGAGCAAAGGGGCAGGCGTGGAACAGACGTTCAGCCCCCTCAAGGGAGCAGCCCTGTGGGAGTCCTCCCCAGCAGATACTTTCTTGCTTCTCCAGAGTAACTAGAAGGCCTCTTGGCAAAGGCTGGATGATGGTGGCAAAGGCAAAGCTGCTTTGGGATTCCTCTTGAGTGTCTGCAGTTGTCTACTTTGGAGGGAGATCGCAGGCTCTGGTAGGCTGCCTCTAGACAGGAGCAAGGCTTCATTGGTGCTTTGAAGTATGACTCTAATGTACACTTCCCTGGAGTAGTAGTGTTATTTTGAAATGCCTCCGAAGAGTGGCTGCGTGGCAGATGCCGCATCCTGGCAGACAGAGCCAGGTCCTGCACTCTTGGCTGCCTTCATCCCTCCCAAAAGAGTTCCATGGCTGCAGCCAGGCGGCTTTCAAGGAGACCAGGCAGTGAAATGGGTTGCGATGCTGGCTGTAAGCCCTTGGCAGGGTGGGAGGAGGAGGATGCAGTGCCGAGGCTACATTTCCAGGCTGCCTTCCCCGCTGGAGCCCATCCAATTCCCGGGCGCCTGCTTTGTTAGAGGCGGGGTACCTTTTGGGGACCAATTGGCGGCTGTTGCCGGTTTTTCGTCCCTGTGGCAGCAGCGAGAAATGAGGCTGCAAACCTTGGCTTGGGCCGACGTTGGGTTCTCAGGTTCCCCGCGCGGCAAGGGGGTGTCCGTTTCTCCTGCTGACCGCAGCCGAGAGGGGTGCCCTGCTTTTGCCCGGGGGGGGGGGAAGCCACCTCTCAGCTCGCAGTCGCAACTCCCCGTGGCCGCTTCTGGCGGCGTGCTCCGGTGGGTGGGGGACCGATGGGAGTTATAGTGCGACAGCATCTCGGGGCCCCGCTCATTCTCGTGAGCCCCCCAAGGCTTGCGCGTGCGTTTCGTGTGCCCGGCGCTGCAGGAGGCGCCCCCGTGGCCAAGTCCTGCTGGTGCTGCTGCCCACGTGGGATGCCGAGAGGCGCCGGGCCCGCGCTGGCTGCTCCTGGCCCGCCCGCGCCCACCGGCGCAGCTTGGGCTCCTCCTGCCGCTCGGCGCCCTTCCTGTCCCAGGACGGCACGGCCGCAGCCCCGGCGGGATTCGAACCCGCCGCTCTGGCGGCGCCTCGCCGAGTGCTGACGTCATTGAGGCTTTCCCGCTCGTGGGAGGAAGTTTGTCCCCGCGGCGCCGCCGTCGCTGCCCCAGCCCCTCCTCCTCCTACGGGCGGGGCAGCGGAGGAGGAGGAGCGGCGGCTCCCCGGACAGGCCCAAGCGGAGGAAGCGGCGGCGGCGGCGCGTGAGGAGGATGCTGCAGCCCCGCCGCTGAGCCCGCCGCCGGTAAGCGGGAGGCTCCGGGTGGGCCCCTGAGCGTGTGCAGAGTGCGCCTACCCCCTCGCGGCTTCTGAATCCGGGAGGGGGCCTCCGTGGGGCGCCCGAGCTGAGGGGGGAAGGGGAGGCTGGTCTTGGCAACGCCGCGCAGGGGGAGGCCCTCCCCCCGGAATGGAGGCTGGGGTAATCCTCCTCCTTGCCGGCGAGGGCGAGGGGAGCCGGCCTGGCCTGGCCGCGGTGAGTCATTCTGTAATCGGCTCTTTGCGCGCCTGAGCCGCGAACCCCCGACGCCGCGAGCACGGCGGGGGCAGCACCTGTGGGGGGGCGTTGCTAGGCGACAGCATCCTGCTCCCCTTTATTGGGGCTCCTGCTGCATCCAGCCCTGCCCTCACCGGGAGGGCCGCCGATGTCCTCCGCGCAGAGGGAAGCTCGGCCGCCCCCCGCCGCCCCTCTTCTTGCTTGTCTCCCAGGCAAGTACGGGGGCTCCCCCCGGGTGCAGATGCTGCTCCCGCTCGGTTTGTGTCAGCTCCTGGAGGGAGAAGCAGCGGCTGCCCTCCTCTGTGCAGTGCCTGTTGTCCTTCGCAAGGGCCACGGGGGGATCTTGCACCCCTTTCCCGCAGCCTGGCTGGCTGGCTGGCAGAAGGCCTGGGAACTCCGGACAGCTGAAGAGCCTCTGGGCATGCGCGGTGGATTCCTAAATGGATGGGGGGGGGAGGTGCCTTCTAGTTCCATCGATGGGTTTGCTAGAGTGCTTCTGATGGGGACCGGAGGAGGCTCCAAGTGGTAAGTCTCGCTGGACCCACAATGTGGCTGAAGTCGGGGGGGGGAAGAAGCCCAAGTGAGGTAACAGCTCCCTTGTTCAACCTCCGATGGTTTCCACCCTTCCTTCCCCTTCCCTTTTAGAAAGTCTCCTGGTTCTTCTTAGCTATTCAGTGGCTGTTCTTATTGTCTCTCTGCTAGCTCTTTCCTGGTATTTTTAATTGCATTTGTACATTCCTTGTTTGTTAGATACTTGGGACTTTTAAAGGGAAGTTGGAAGTGTTTAAAAAGCAAATTAATTAAAATTATCCTGTGAGGGGGAACGCTCCAGGTGTCACCTTAAACCCCTGGCTGAGCTCTAGGTGGCAGCTGGTTTTGTTAGGTTTGCTTCTGTGCTGCAGAGACAGTGAGGCCCATGAACGGATCTTCCGTGCCTGGATCTTCATCCAGCGCTGTTTACCTTTGGGCAATGATTGATGGGGGGGGGAAGTTCTCCACAACTGAAGGACACAACGCTTACCTTGCAAGAGCCGTTCAGCCCTGAGAGAGGAGCTTGGGCACACCTTAGTCAGGTAGCTGTGCTGCTGCGCAGGGACTGTTCCTTCCCTTTCTGAAATGGGGGGAGGGGGGTTGTTCCTCCCCCCCAATCTCCTTCAAAATGTACGTTGCTCTTTTACTTATTGCCAGTGGCCCTTTCAAAAGTAAGGTATATATCCTTAGAAGTAATGCGCTAGCCACTTGGCTAGTTGTGTTCTTGCCAAATGCTAATTTGAAGATGGCATGGCAGTCCAAAGCACCACCTTGGTGTTGAGATTGGAGGTTTTTTGCCCTCTCGGGTCTGGCTAGTAGGTGGGCCAGTCCAGCCTCCCTCTTCCTCAGCCGATGGCTGTGATGCAGTTGAAATCCAGAGTCCTTCCCTTTGGCGAGGTATTGCGCCAGATACCTGGAGTATGTTTTGCCTCTTGTGCGTGTGTCAGAGAGGATGCTAAGGGTTGCTCTGAAAGCAAAACTAGCTTGGCAGGTGGTGTTTGCCTCCTGCCTTGAGCTGGTCAGTTTCACATCAACACTGGTCCTTCGTCCCCTGGGTGAGCTGCTTGTTCACTTGTGGGATTCCTCTCTCTCTCTCTCTCTCCCCCCCCCATTTCTTTTTGTTTAAGCTTGAACTGTGTGCAATTTTCCAGTAGTTTGCTGGGAGTTGTCTTTAAGTTGTGCAGCAGAACGAGTTTGGCAAAGGGCCGCTACAGCCGCCATCACACCAGAGTTCCCTGAAGGCACAAGCTGGTGTATGGCAGTGAGAAAGGATCCCTCTCTGTGCAGGCTTTGCCTGGTTGTTGTTGTTTCAAAAAACAATATTCTGCATGTTGTATTTTGATGCAGGGTTAGGATATGCTTATGAGGAAACAGATTTCACTTCCAGGTGTTTAGGCAGAGGCATGGTGCTTGCCAAAGCAAACAGCAACAATAAATTCTTTGTTTTCATTCCCGCCCCTGTCCCCAGCTTCAGCGACCCATGCGAACGAGGGGCTTCTTTATTTCTCTCTCTCTGGTTTTCTCCTCTGTCGCTGTGGACGACTGGCCCAGTAACAAGACCCAGGGAGATCCAGGTTCTCTGCCTGCCCACATCAAGCTCGAGGAAGGGAATGAGCTAGAGGTGAGGTGCCTGAGCTCCGTTTGCCTCTTTTAGGACAAAAGCACCAGCTCTTCATCTGGCATGGCAGCTGAAGTGCTGGGTGTGGGCAGCCTCCAGGCCTTGTCCTGTTGCTGTGGTCCCTGGGAGCCCTTGAGCCAGCCAGGCAAGTTCAGCTGAGCCAGGGAGTGGCAGCTGTGAGGTACAGGTGCAAGGCTGAGCTCTTTCGAGGAAGGGCCAAATCCAAATGCCACAAAATAATAGTATCCAGTACTGCTCAGCTTGTCTGTGTGTTCCTGAAATGGGCCGTCCTGCTGCCCAGGCTGGACCCCCTGAACATTAACCTCGCAATAGGTCTGGGGACTAGCGTCTGGTGTCCTCCTTGATGGGCCCCTGGATGGTTGTGCCCACACAGAACACAGGAGGAAGCCTCTTGGGATTCTTCTTCCTGAAGACCTTTCAGAATAAGTGCAGTCCTTGCCAGTTGTCTTCGGGGTGGGGAAGAGGAGCCCATCCCTTCAGCTGTGCAGATGAAGTGGGGTGGTGGTGTAAAAAGCCTTGATGTGGGAGAACCTCGGTCGTCGTCTGTTTATCCTGAGGTGTCTGTGATCCTGCATCAGGGTAATGCTTTGATTTCTGTTCATCTGGAGGGCTAGCTATGGGCATGTTCTAGCCCTCACAGCCAGGGTTTCTGGGGCTTCCTTGCAGGATCCCAGCAGCCTGCTGGTGAGTGTGATGCCCTTGCCAGTTTGTGGCTTTGCTGTTTTCCAGGTGGACCTAGTCAGAATAATGTTCAACATAAACCCTCTAGAGAACCTGAAGGTTTACATCAGCAGCCGGCCGCCCCTTGTGGTGTTCATGATCAGTGTTAGTGCAATGGCTATAGCCTTCCTGACCTTGGGGTATTTCTTCAAAATCAAGGAAATCAAGTCACCGGAAATGACAGAGGTAAAGTACAAAGCAGGGTCTGTATTTGCACACCACAGGGGTAGAATCTCTGAGGCTTGGTCTCTAGATCCAGAGAGAGATGCAACCACATGCACAGCAATGAATTCTTTGTCTTATGGGACAGTAGTTCTGTTTCTGGTGGGATTTGGGATGGCTTGTGCTTGGCCCCAAACTGGAATGCCTGGGGCAGCAGAGGGGGTAGTCAGAATGCTTAAGGTGGCAGATTTCCTTTGGATAAGGCACTTACCTTCTGCAGCCACCTCTCTGGGACTGCCATTCAGGTTTAAAACTGCAGGAGTGGGGAAGGCCCACCCCCTGGTGATGGCTGTTTCCCTAACTGTCTGTCTGTCTGTGGTGGGATTGGGGAGGGGAGGAAGATTGGGCCCTTCCTCTTTTCTTCCAGGGCAATTTATCTCTTAAAAGATGAAAGAATACTTGCCACATTTGAGCCTTCTTTTGATGTCCTATTTAAATCAGAAATGCAGGATTTCACCACAACTGAACTTCTTTGACCAGATTGTTGGGTCTAACTTGGTCCCCTGACCTGATCTTGCCACATGGTCTTCAAATGGGCACTGATGCTAAGGCGGCTGGCAGCAGAAGGCCCTAAATATCTGTTTGTCTTTAAGGACTGGAACACTTTCCTTCTGCGGTTTAATGACTTGGATTTCTGCATTTCGGAGAATGAAACATTAAAGCATCTCATAAATGATACCACCACTCCAGAAAGCGCTATGACCAGCAGCCAGGCCCGGCCTTCCACACCATCACCGCAGGCACTTGAGGATTCTGGCCCAGTCAACATCTCAGTTGCCATCACTTTGACGTTGGACCCCCTGAAGCCCTTTGGTGGTTTCTCCCGAAATGTCACCCACTTGAGCTCCACCATTTTTGGACACCAAATTGGACTTTCAGGTATGGCTTGTTGCAAGACTCACTGATGAATTCAACATACTGAGCCCAGTGGGAGGTGCAGATGCAATAGCAGAAGCCTTGTCCAGACTCATTTGTTAACATCGCACCCCCTCTTGTCTGTGTCATTTTGTACAGAAGATGTAGGACAGGCTTCTGCCCCAAGGGGCTTGCATGTGCTTTGGCTTAGTTTCAGTGGTCTGTATCCAGCATATGTCTTACTTGGAGGAGACCCACTGAAATGAATAGACATGACTAACTTGGATCCGTTAATTTCAATGGATCTTCTCTGAGTATGGCTAATGTTGGATATGGCCCAATAAGAGTAAATTATAGGGATAGGGGTTGGGAATGGTCTAAAGGCTTCCTAGGAAAGATGCATTTTGGGAAGAGGCTGGGAGGGAGGGAGGGGAGGGGGTCTCTGATCTGGAGGCTTTCCAAGAAGCAGATCTAGGTCGAAGGGGCAGTGAGAAGACATGGCGGAGTTCTTTCAGGGCGCAGGGAGACTTTTGAGCAGCTGAGGGTGATGGCACTGGGCAAGCGAATGTCACAGGAAGAAGAAGGGGAAGGGTTGGGAAATGAACACAGAGAGGCAAGGAAGGGTTTTGAAGGCAAAGACAAGAAGCTTCTGCAGGATCTGCAAGCAGACAGGAAGCCAGAGAAGGGATTTAACCAGGGGAGTCGCAGAGTCAGAGTGGTGAGAGGTGGGTCATTTTGGCAGCCGGATGCAGGATGGATGCGAGACAACAAAAACAGAGAGGAGGAAAAAATTGCAGTCATTTTGTCCAGAAATGTTTGCTTGTTGAGTATAGCCTGTTTCTACTTTTAACATAACGTAGAATGCTTTTCTCTTCTCTCTCTCCTGCTCCCCCATCCCAGGCAGAGATGCTCATGAGGAAATCAACATCACTTTCACCCTGCCCGCTGCCTGGAATTCGGACGACTGTGTTCTGCATGGCCACTGTGACCAAGCAGTCTTCATAACCTGCATGACCATCACGGCAGCCATCGGGGTCTTCCCGGTCACAGTGTAAGGGTCTCTTGTTGCTCCTTCCTTCCTTCCTTCCTTCCTTCCTTCCTTCCTTCCTTCCTTCCTTCCTTCCTTCCTTCCTTCCTTCCTTCCTTCCGAAGCCCTGACATAGCCAAAGAGGATTTTTATGCCCTGGTTATCCGTATGTTCTTTTTTTAAAAAAATGCTATTTCATGCCTTGAATTGACTTTTTGACACATTCTGAGAAACAACAAGCAGAGGTTCTGGTTTATCCATCTCTCAAAAACATTTATTAAATTTGTTAGTCACTTTTATTCACAAAAATGAACCCAAAGCGCCTTAAAATCAATAAAAAAGTTAAAACCAGTATAAATAATTAAACAACAGAAAAAGTTAAAAACACATAAATATAACAGTGGTGGAACAGTCCACCCCTAAAAGAGGCTACAACATCAATAGCTCTCCAAAAGAAGGGGCCAAATGTCTGGGAGAAATGTTTTTGCCTGGCACCTAAAACAGATAATGATGGTGCCAGGGGTGCCTCGCTGGAGAGAGAGTTCCACCAAGGGGAGGCCACCACTGAGAAGTCCCGCTCTCGTGTCGCCACCCTCTGAACCCCCCTGGGAGGGGGCACATGAAGAAGGGCCTTGGATGCCAAATGCAGGTCTGGGTTGGTTCACATGGAGAGAGGCAGTCCTTGAGGTATTGGGGTCCTGAGCCTTGTTTATTTATTTATTTATTATTTTATTTATATCCCGCCCTTCCTTTGGCTTTATAGGTCAAAACCAGCACTTCGAATTGAGCCTGGAAACTAATTAGTCACCTCTGTAGTTGTGCCAGAGTTGGTGTTATGTGCTCAGACCGTCTTGCCCCAGTGAGCAATCTGGCTGCTGAATTCTGCACCAGCTGCTGTTTCCAAACTGTCTTCAAAGGCAGCCCCATGTATAACACACTGTAGTAATCTAGCTTAGAGGTTACCAGGGTGTAGACAACAGAAGTCAGGCTAACCCTGTCCAGATAGGGGCACAGCTGGGCCACCAGCCGAAGCTGATGGAAGGCACTTCTTGCTACCTAGGCCACTTGAGCCTCAAGCGAAGGTGAAGGATCCAGGAATACCTCCGTGCTATGCACTTGCTGCTGCAGAGGGAGTATAACCCCATCAAGAGCAGGCCACAACCCCTCCATCCAGTCTAGAGAACCACCCACCAACAGTGCCTCAGTCTTGTCTAGACTGAGCTTCTCTCATCCAGCCCACTATCAAGGCAAGCCATCAGCCTAGTGCATCCACTGCTGCACCTGGAGATGTAAGGGAGAGATATTGCCGAGAATATACTCCAAAACTCTGGTTAACACCACTTACTGGTTTCATATAGATGTTAAATAGCATGGGGGATAAAATCGAACCCTGTGGACCCCCACACTGAAGGCTCCATGGAGCTGAACGATACCCACCCCCAAGCACCACCCTCTGAGAGCAACCTTCCAAGCAGGACTGGAACCACTGCACAGCACTGCCCTCTGACCCCAGCCCAGACAGCTGCTCCAGAAGAATACCGTGGTCGATGGTATGGGAAGATGGTCTGAAGGCACATGAGGCCAGCACCCTACTGAAGCTAAGCAGGGCCAGTTGTGGTCAGTGCCTGAATGGGAGACCATTTGGGAACCATATGTAAGCCGCCCTGGGTTTCAGTCATGAAAAGAAAGGCTGGGTAGAAATGTAATAAATAAATAAATAAGATATCGGCGTAAGGCCTCATTCTGGCTTTCGGCTTTGGGTTGTATTTTGGCCAATCCCAGCAGAAAGGGCAGCAGAGACTGGGATGCACAGCTCACCCTTGTGTCTTGCCCTGCAGTCAGCCACCACACTGTATTCCGGAGACGTACATTAATGCGACCTTCTGGTACAAGATCTTCACCACTGCAAGGGACTCCGAAACCAAATACGCCCAAGACTACAACCCTTTCTGGTGTTACAAAGGAGCCATTGGCAAAGTCTATCATGCATTAAATCCCAAACTGACAGTTATGGTTCCAGATGTAAGTGATCTCGGTACATTTAATGTATCGGCAATGTTCAAAGTCTGCAACTGTACATGTGGGGAATGGGGGGAGGAGGTCTTGTGTGTGAGAAACTGCCTCAGGGGGGTTGCATCCCCCACCCCCTATCCCAGGGTGGCATCTGCATATGGAATTACTGCAGGCTCAGGAAAGAGTGTCTTTCTCCCTCCCCCGCCCCCTCCCTAATGCAGGATGACCGCTCCTTAATCAATCTGCATTTAATGCACACCAGCTACTTCCTCTTTGTGATGGTCATCACCATGTTCTGCTATGCAGTGATCAAAGGCAGACCAAGCAAGCTGCGGCAGAGTAACTCTGAGTTCTGTCCTGAAAAGGTAGGTGGGTGCGGGAAGCGTCCCTGGCACTGGTTCTGAGATGGGCAGCAGTGGCTCCTGCTCTGCCAGCTGCTCATTCAGAGGCTGGCCACGGGAAGCACTGAGCCACGCAATCTCTTTTTGGCTGACTGGGGTGCTCACGTGTGGCCATCGCAAAGTCAGACACAAGTGGATTGGCCACTCTCCTGGCCAGTGCCTCAGGCAGGGCTGAAACAGAAAGTAGCCTGTAGTAGCCTTTTTCATGTTTGGACCCAGTAGGGATTGTTGGGGGTCCCTTGGTTACCTCAGTCGGTCTGAGACACTCCACTCCACCCTTTCCACGGGCTGGGAATGACTCGTACCTGAAACCCTGGAGAGCCAGTATTGAGCTAGATGGGCTCCTGGCCCGCGCTTGACGTCACTCACGTCAGCCTTGTAAATTAGCCCGAAGTAGTTTCACCTGCAACAAGGTTCACTCTGCTCATGGAGCGCTCCACCCTTCCTTTGCCTTATGATTAAAAAGCAGGCCTGTACAAACTATTGTGGGCTGACAGTAGTGGCAAGGAGCTCCACGCTGGTCTCTGCCCACTTGATTTCGATGGTGAGCCTGAAAACCCAGCGGAGGGATGGGTCCCCTGACTGTGCCACCAGCCCACTTGGGTTTTATGCTGGTCATTCAAGCCTTTGCCTCCTTGTGCCTCTAGGCAAGAAGCAAAATATATGTGCTGACTTCCAGTTCCCATCCAGTACCCGCTTATGAGTTTAGCCCTCACAATGATAGGGTGGCTATGGCGCCTAGGTTTGGTGGCTCAAATCCAACTTTTTTTTTTAAATTTCAGGTTGCTTTCTCAGAAGTGTGACACCCCCCCACCTCCTTCCTCCAAAAGTGATGGAGTCTGCAATCATTGCCTGCTGAACCCAGAACTCGGCCCTGATTCGTTATGAATTCATTATATTGTGATGTTGGGTTATTCCAACCAAAGACATTTTAAGTGCCTGTAACGGTTATTTATAGGAGTATATGTGGAACAGGTGAAGGCATTGCAGCCCAGGACAGTTGGGGACCCCTTAGCCTGTTTGTGTCAGACTGTTTTGTGGCAGTGTGACTGCCTAATTGGAGCCAGAGATATTTGTGTGTGTGTGTGTGTGTGTCTTGCTGCATTGGGACATTTCAGATGCCTTTTGCAATTGTCTCAGAAAAAGCACCTTATTTTCCCAGTGGTCTGTCCAGGGTCTCCAAGGCAGGGCCCTCCTCTCTGCTGCCGTACTGCCATTCCGAAGCCACGGAGGACGGCCTCCGTGGAGAGAGTGTGGGCCACGGTCTGGTTTCTTCCTGCCCATTTCCTGTCTGCTTCCAGAAAGATACCAATATTTCTAGATTTGTTTTTTAAACAGCAACAACAAAACCACCTGGCATACTTGCGTTTTAATACTGGCTGTAGTTAGGAAAGATACTTGTAATTTTAGATTAAGAAAAGCAAGAGAGGCATCTTCCACTTTGCACTCTGCTTCTTTGAAAGTGCTCCTAAAATTGTAAGTCAGCACAGACTGAATCTCCATTGGCACCATCCTGGATCAAATCAAGGCTGTTGCTGCAGGGCGTGCCCTTTGATGCTGATCTGCATGCGCAGATAAACCACATGCTGCAGAATCCCTGGGATTGCCCCGTTACAGACAGTGTAGGCACTGCTTGTGTGTGCGCACGCACACGCATCTGAAAGGTTTGTTTGTTTCATGTATATCACAACCTTCCAGTCCACAGAAAACCAGCTTTTCTGAGGAGATTTCAGGCCGGCTGCTTCTCTGACGTGCTCGTTGTTTGTTGAGAAAATATTTTTCTCTTTTCAGTGTGGGTGAGAGTTTCAGCACATAGTCTGGAATGGTCTAGTCGTCTTATGATCTGCATGTGTAAGGTCAGCTCTTGCTTTCCAAACTGGGAACTTCTGTTGGGCTTTCAGGGGCCTGATGATGAAAGGAAGAGGCAGGCAGCCAAGGGTAATTGGGGCATGCTGCCCGTCGCCCTCTGTTTGTTGAACGTGTTGTCTGGTGAGAGAGATGCTGGGAGCCGCCTGACGCTGTGGAGGGAAGCCTTCCAGGTGGGTAGCCTTTGTGTTCAACTTTGGACCTTCTCCTTGGAGAGCTTTTGAGTCTAGGGGGGGCTTTTCCTTCTCTGCCCTTCCTGTTTGTGCAACATCCTCCAGTTTCACTCTTGAAGAGGTGCAGGGAAGGTTAGGATCCCCTTTGGCCAGTGCTTTGAAGACATTGCTGGTTGCCTCAGTGACATTTTCCTCCTTCTCCACTCTGGCTTTCATATCTGGTGGCTGCGCGGCATCTCTCCATATTGAAACAAGCCTGTTTTTTTCTTACGAGAATGGCTTGCTTCGTGTTTGCACAAAATAACACAGTGTGTGGCCTGCTTTCATTGAAGGAGTTCCTTGCCCATGCACTGCCTTGCTTGGTGTCTCATAAACGTCTCCAACATGGGGACTATCTCCAGGGATCTTTGGGTTCTGGTATTGGGCAATGAGTGTGGCAGTGATTTTTTTTTTAAAGCATCCTCTTCGAGTTAAAATTCCAACAAAACACGTTTTAAATGGAAAAAATCTTGTGGACTTTGAAAGAAGAATGTTGGGGTTTCTGTTAACCTTTTGCTTTTCTGGTCTGTTCCAGACATGAATCTGGTGCTGGTCCCAGCTGTTCACAGGGAGGAGGAGGAGGGCTGGGGCAGAGCAGGGTGCGTCACACAGAAGAAGTCAGGGGCATCCAGGCAGGAGGATTCAAACGGGGCATTGCAGCGGCTGTTCGGATCATATTGATCTTGCTTTTTTCTTTTTCATTTTCGCTATTGAATCAGGTTTGATTCTGTTTTGTTTTCTTGTTAGAAATCTGCCATTCCAGTTGAGTTCTCTGGCATGATATGAAGGGTCACAATCTCGTTATTCCCCACCCCTCCTTTCCCCCAGCGTCCTTTGCAGGAGATGGAGGGTTAAGACAGCATTTCACTTGCCTCTGGGGCTGCCGGTCAGTAACTGATTTATTAATGACACTTCTCTCCTAAGTTAATTTTTTTGTGTTTGTAAGATACAGATATTGCTTTGCAAAATAAAAGTTTATTACTA
Source organism: Rhineura floridana (assembly GCF_030035675.1). NCBI lineage: Eukaryota > Metazoa > Chordata > Lepidosauria > Squamata > Rhineuridae > Rhineura > Rhineura floridana. The sequence goes on along the minus strand of NC_084500.1, from coordinate 90,704 downwards.
TCAGTAGATTCCCCTGAGAGTGTTTGTATCTGGCAGCATCCAATCAGCATCGGGGAGCGGGCTGTCATTCTGCCAGCTCGTGTCTTGCTTCACAGTCGGGATTTAGCTTTTAGACTGTGTGTGCTACCTTGGGGGGCAGCTGGATCTGTTACAGGGGAAAGGAGCACAGCAAGGTTGTCTTCTGGATTTTGGACAGTAAATTTGAGCCTCTTCCCAGAAACCCTTGCCAGCGGGGCAGCTTAGGGTACAATGCTGGGGGGAGAAGAGTGGCATCCAGAGGGAGTTGAGTCAGGAGAAACCGTGGCAGCTCTCCAGTTAAATGTTGAAATCTCAGACTAGTGAGGGACTAGCCTCTCTGGAGGTTGCTCTGCCCTGTGAGGTGGTCACTCTTTTCCCAAGCAGTAGGCTGCATGGAAGAGCGACTTTGAACCCAAATCCCAGTCCAGCACTCAAGCTTTGTAGGCATCAGTGCCTGGTTGTGGCTGCTGAAGTTTCATTATGCTTCATGCTTGCTTCTGTAGGGTTTTTCAGCTTCTCTTTGTCAGGAAGACTGTGGGGTGGAGAGCTGGAAAATAATTTATGCCTGACTCGAGTCAGTCCTACTGGACTAATCACCTTTTAATCTTCTTTCATGTGTCTCTGCCATTATAAGATTTGCCAGCTGCATAGGCCTGCTGGCACAAAAAAGTTTTCGAGAGATGCCTGACAGTCAGAAGTGAGAAGCCTGTCAAAACTCTGCTGGAAGAGTGTTCCACAGCATGGGATTGAGGTCTGGTCCAGGCCAGCTGGGCCTCAGTAAAAAAAAAAAAAAAAGGGGGGGGGGGAGACAGGAGATAACAGCATAATATGCTGGCAGGCTGTCACTAGATGGCGCCAGAATCCCTTTTTATGCGATTAGGATGCTACAGCTTTTGCATCTGGTTCAAGAGCAAGTCAGACATTCATGCTGACATTTGCTATGATAACTGACTGGTCAGCTAGTGCTCTGCTCCCGGTGGGCCATTGCTGGGGAAATAGAGTAATGGGGGAGGGGCGGCTGCTGCCCTCCGCTGTGTGTAGTGTGCACTGGGCTCCCTTGGGAGGGAGGGCGGGATATAAATTTGATAAATATCAGTCATCTGGAAACAAATGTGTCTCTCCCCCCCCCCCGAGAAAAATTATCTCAGGCAGGAAGCTGAGCTCCCCACAGCCATCTGGCATTTTAAAAAGACTGTAATTCAGAGGCCAAAATCTATCACAAATAGCTGCCCACCCTCTCCCCGAAGAGGCTATGTTTTCATTACACAGAACACTAGGCAGGCTCCACTGAACATTGTTTCTGACAAAATAGTCATAGAGAAGCTACTTCTTTAAACAAAACTCTTGAGCCAGCTTTTCTGATGCACAATTGCATTCACAGTGGCATACAAGAAGATTCAACCAAAACCAGAAATGTACTTTGAAGGGAGCTGATGAAACACTTCACTACTGTGGGAGTTTCTGACCCAAGTATCTCTTTTTGAAGAAGGGTGGTACCTGCCCCCCAAGAACAGGCTCTGTCTCGTCTTCAGACTGATGCTTTTCCAGGCTTGCCCTTTTGCTTATTAACATCACTTTCCCAGCTTTGTAGCCCACCTTCCTTCAAGGGCCTCTCGCAGGAATTCTTGAAACATTTCTGTTTGAGAAGAGAAACATACATAGCTGTAGTGCATAACCAGAGCACCTTAAATGCTTGGCGTGTGGCTTCTAGGCCTCTGCGTTGCTAGCCTTGGGGTTTGCTTCATCAGATGTAAATTTGTTTCATAAGTCTGAAAGCTAAATAAGCAAACCCTGAAGAGAGAGAGATGCTGCATGAATCTGTCCACTGCACTCAGAAAGCAGGAGGAGGAGTACCACTTCCCTGTCAGAAATCTTCTATGAATGGCCTCCAAATGTGTAGTGCCCTTGAGGACTAGCAACATGTAGCAGTTGTCTTGTGAAAGCCGTTTTGTGCTGGCGGTGGGAGGAAGCTGTTCAGAAGCAGAGTGCCAGCTGGGCATGAGCGCAAGCACCCCATTGTGTGTGGCTTCAGTGCTTGGATGGGCTGTGCATGCTGAGGGTGGATTGCAGGACCAGGCGGAGGCCTGTAGGGTTGCCTCCTTTGCTTGCAGCAGTTGGCTGACTTTTGCTTTGTTGCCCCCCCCCCCGTTGCCTGGGCATCACTTGCAGCCCCAGAATGAGGACATCAAGCCGTGTGGTTATTGGAGGTGCCTGTAAAGAAGAGGGAGCCAGTGTGGCATAGTGGTTAAGGTGGCGGACTGCGACCTGGAAGACCAGGGTTCGAATCCCCACATAGCCATGAAGCTCACTGGGTGACCTTGGGGCAGTCACTGCCTCTCAGCCTCATGAAAACCCTCTTCATAGGGTCGCCAGAAGTCGGAATCGACTTGAAGGCAGTAGGCACGCACACATAAAGAAGAGGGAAACGGAATGGCGCCAGCTGCAGTAGTGACACTATCTTTGAAATCCAGGTAACTGCAGTTCCAGGCTTGATTGCTGAGGGGGCGGAGGGCTTCCTTGGGTCGCCAGTTGCCTCAAAGAAAAGTGGACCATGCCTGGGAGCATTGCTGAGCGCCTGAGGCCGCTCTTTGCCCCATAGAGCCAGAGGGTGCGCTGGACTAGCTTGTTTGGCGCGCTGTCCACCACAGCAGACCCTTCGGCAGGCTGAAGCCCCCCCCCGGCCGTTCCTAAAGCCCTTGTCCCGAGGGTTGGCTGCTACACAGGCGCTAACCTCCTGCCCCCCACCCCGCGAGTCCCGGGCTGCGGCGCCCCAGACGTCCTGCTTCCAGGAAGAGGCAGACAGCCGGGAGCGGCGCTGGCCCAGATGCTTCCCCTGCGGCCCGGCCCGGCGGCTCCTCTGACGCGCTGCCCGGAAGGCGGCCCGAGCGACGCCTGCGCCCGGTCGCCCTCCGCCTTGGCCGAGCCTCACCCAGGCCCCGGGGCGCGCGGGGGTGGTGGCGGTCTTGCCTTCCTAGGAACTCTGAGGCGTCTCCCCGGCCGGTCCTTTTCGGGTTCACCTTGGTGGGGCCGGAGGAGCCAAGGGATATTTCCTCCGGTCCGGTTCGCGGCGGACAGGAGGCGCGCTCTGTACGTGCTCAGAGGCGAGCTCGTCACGTGCCTTGGGCCGAGCAGGAGGTGGCGGCTGTGCGTCTTCCCCCGCCTTCGGCAGGCGGAGCGAGGCGGGGGCGGAGAAGGCCGGCCGGGAGAGGCCGAGGCCGCCCCGCCCCGTCCGAGCTCCCGACGGAGGGAGGCGCTCCCACCCCCCCCGGAGCCGCGCTCCTTCGCCCGCCTGTCGGCGGCGGCGCCAGGGACGCTCGGCAGGCACGTCCCGCTCCTCCTCCTCGCGGCTGCTCCGCCCGGCTGTGCAACAGTTTCCCCGAAGTTGCCGGAGGGCGGCGGCGAGGCGGAGCCGCCGAGAGCCGCCCTTGGGCGGGCAGGAGATGCTCGGCGGGGAAGAAGCCGCCGCCGCCGCTTCCTACTCCTCCGCCTGGGCGACGCGGTACCTGCCTCGCGCAGCGTCTCCTTCGGGGACTCTGGAGCCGGCGCGCTCCTCCTGAAGGCCGGGAGGGAGGCGGCGCGGCGCGGCCGGGCTCGGCTCCAGCATGGGCGCCAAGCAGACCAAGGGCTGCCCGCCCCCCGCCAGCCCCCAGACCGCCGCCCGCCGTAGGATGCTGCCCTCGCGAGAGCGCGGGGATTTCCTGGCGTCTCTCGTTGTTCGCTCGAGCGAAAAGTTTGGCAAGGGCGGCGGTGGCGGCCTCCCCCCCTATCACCGCCGGATCGGCCTGATCCAGGACTTGCTGGGGATGGTCAAACAAGGCAAGCAGGAGGAGGCGACCGACCTGCTGAAGCACCTGCGCCAGGTAATTCGGCCGTCGTCCTTCTCTTCCTCCGGGGACGGGGGTCGGGGGCTTCGAAGCGCAGCCCCGGGAGGGGACCCGCGGAGCAAACGCCCCGGTGCGGCTCGGCAGAGGCTCCAGGGCGGTCTGAGCCGAGGAAGGTAGCTTACCTCAGCGGGGCAGAGACCCTTTCTTCGAGTTCTACGGGCTGTTAGTGTCCGAGTGCTTTGCAAGGCTGAAGGAGAGATCTGGGGGTCCAAAGGCCACCCGCTGTCTGATGGCGTAATTGGGGCAAAAGTTCCCACTAGGAGAAGGGGCAAGTGGGCTCAGGCAGGGTGGCTTCTGCATGGAGGGGGCCGCTGGTCCCACTTCCCAAAATTCCTTGGGCCAGCCTGGGTGCTGCGCTGGCCACCATCATTTTGGACCTTGTTCAGTTGCTCATTAGAAACCTCCCAACTGGGTTCTGGTGTGTGGGGCTACAGCCAGGGTCATCACGCCCCCCCCCTTGAAGGTCTCCTATAGGAAAAGCAGGACTCTTGACCAGGAGCAGGAAACCTCTGGCCTGCTGGGGCTGCCTGGGCTGTTTTAGCCAAGCCACATCCAGTGCCCTGCACATGACATCGTGTATGACATCATGTATGGGGCAGCCAAAAGAGCCCGCAAAGTCTTGCAAAGCATTGTCTTGTGGAGTGCGTTGAAAAGACCCCTGCAGACAAAAAGGTCACCCGTCACTGTGACCTCAGGTGGCTGCTAGGTGAACAGCTCTGCCCCGCTGCCACACTTGGCCGGGAGGGATCCATGTAACCACCCGTACTCATAAGAGAGAGCAGGTGGAGAGCCTGTCGGGGTGGCACCTGCCTTGGATTGCGGCCTTGAACGTGTTCAGTGATTTCCTGCTTAGTAATTTCCTCTTGTGTAAAATGAGATAGCAGTTCAACTCTATTCTGAAATGAACTTTTATATTTTTGCTTCCTCCTTTGAAGAAACAAAATGGCCAAGTGGTATAAAAACCTGCCCAAGACTGGAAAGTGGGCAAAGGGCAAAGTGGTGCACATCGAAGCCGGAAGACCCTGCTGGGCAGGCTGGGCAGAGAGGGGCCCGCTGCGTTGTGTGGCTTCTGGCCAGCACAGCTGTAGCGTCAGGTTGGCGTTTCTGCTGTGTGAGGTCCCTCCCAGGTGGGATTCTCCTGTTTGAGGAGCCACCCCTACAAGCTGGAAGGCTGCATCCCTGGAAGGAGGCCTGATTCCGAGAAAACAGTTTGGCCCAAATGACACAATGGCAGGCTGAACTAGTTTTGCCACTTAACTTTTTTCCTTGCTTGCTTTCTTTCTTCACTTGACTTCTCCAATCTTAAATGATCTTGCAGGGTGCAGTTCTCTTGGCTCTAGAGCTGGCTTTTTCTCTTGCAGGCAGCCGGTGAACTTGTTTGGGCTTCCTTTGTTTCCCTTCTGGAAGTGTTGATTCCTCACAGGCACATTCTGTTGCATCATGGGGTGTGTGGGAGCAGACCTTGGAAGATGGGGGGGGTCCGCAAAAGCCTCCACGTCTTTATGTCTAATGTCTGCACGAGGCCATTGCCCTGCAAATGCTGTGGTGTTAGTGCTGTGGCGGGGGCTTGTGCCTTCTTGCACTGAGGGTCAGAGGGGTTAGGCTTCTACCACCTCTGTGGCTTCAGTGAGGAAATGGGCTGAGGATTGAGCTGGGCTCTTTGAACGTGCGGCCCTTTCCCAGTCCTGTCAATGCTCAGCGATTTGAAGAACAGCAATGGATTTCTGTGGAAGAGGCTTGTGGCACAGTTATATGAATGCCCTAAAATAGACCAGTGGCTGATTATGTTCCAGAGGCCCTGGCTAGAGCTCAACCCTTTTGGCCTGGAACAGTAGCTGCTTGTAGGATGGGGGCGATGGTGAACAACTTAGCAGCCCCTGGCCCACAACTGACCTCCCCTTCATACACTCAGAATTGTAGAGTTGGAAGGGGCCTATAAGGCCATCGAGCCCAACCCCCTATTCAAGGCAGGAATCCAAGTTAAAGCATCCCCGACAGGTGGCTGTCCAGCTGCCTCTTGAACGCCTGCAGTGTTGGAGAGCCCACCACCTCCACAGGTCATGGGTTCCATTGCCGTACTGCTCTAACAGGAAGTTTTTTCTGATGTTTAGTAGAAAATGGCTTCCTGTAACTTGAGACCATTAATCCTTGTCCTGCACTCTGGGACGATCGAGAAGAGACCCTGGCCTTCCTCTTAGCAACAACCTTTGAACACAGCCATTGTGTGTGTGTGTGGGGGGTTGCAACAGTGTGTTGACCTGCCAGCATATTTAGTGTGCTGCACCAAGGCGCTCTAGTAATTGAGTTAGTAGTCAAAAATTAATTAAAGGAAGCAAGAGCGTCTGGCCTGGCCTGGCGAGCCCTGTGGAGAACTTCACATATTTTCTTGCTGGAGGAAGAAAGGCATGAATATGGGGGAGGCGGTCGGGGGGGGGCACCTCCAGCTTTGTATATAGTTACAGGCAAGTTGCCTTATGGGAGCACAGCATGTTTATGTTAATTTTCTGCAAGTTAACTTTCCTGACTTCCTGTCCTTGAAAAAATCCTGGGAATGGCGGTTTGGAGAGGGGGCTGAGAATTGGTGACTGGATATCCCCTGTCCCTCCCTCACAGACCAGCTGTCCTCAGCTTTCTCAAGGAGGAGGACTTGCTCTTGGGCCTGTTTGCTCCCTGGCGCTGCTGTGCACCCTGCGCTGGTCAGCTGAGCTCTGGAGGAAACCCAGCCGAGCTGAGCCAGAAAGCAAATGGCAACAGTGTGTGTGTGTCTGTGTGGTGGGAAGTTGGTGACAGTGATGTGGGGGGGGGAGGGGGGCATCCCCATTTGACGATCATGCTGCTGCTGCCAGAATCCTCCTTTCCAGAAGAGAGCTTAGCTCGGAAATGGCCAACTTGGGCCTCTTGTGTGTGTTTTTTTGTTTTGTTGGATTTATTTCTTATTTTTATTTGTTTATTGTATTTATATACTGCCCTATAGCCAAAGTTCTCTAGGCAGTTTACAGTAACTAAAAACATTAAAAACAAATATAGAAATTTAAAAACACATCTTTTAAAAACAATTTAAAACACATGCTAAAATGCCTGGGAGAAGAGGATTCTCTTCTGCCCTTCAGTAAATCTTTCCAGGGTAGTTTACAAAACACACACAACCAATAAGAAAACCCCAATCAATACAACAGGATTAAATCCCCAGTAAACTCCTTGGGAAATGAAAAGGATGTCCCTTCTGGTGCTGAAGGACATCCCAGTGGCCGCCTTGCAGGAAAAGCGTTCCAAAGACAGGGCATTGCCAGCCCCCAAAGAAGGCTGGCCTTGTGTTCCTCACTGACCAGTGGCGGAGGGAGAAAGGAAGGGGTTTCCACATCCTAGCATGAAGGGTTAGGGTTAGCTCATCTGCTCACCAGGTGCCCTGGCAAATAGTGCGTGTGTCTGAGCCAATGGCCTCTGACTGCCCTTCCTGCTTTAGGGGTGCCCTCCCCTCCATGCAGATTTCTGCAGCTTCCTGTTTGAGGGAGTCACAAACTTTAAAGAGCTTCGAGGGCCTGTCTCAGTGCTGGTGCGTGATTGTAGAGCTGTAGCTGCCGTCATTGTTGTTTCTTGAATTTTTATCTTGCCCTTCCTCCTGGAGGAGCCCAGGGCGGCAAAATAAAAAACAAACAATTTAACAAAAACATTCTGAAAGCCATTACAGCTACAAATGTTCTTTCACCCAGTGATCTCCCGGTTGTCAGAGGCAGTCTCCTTCAGCCATCAAATATCTGGGTAAACAAGAATGGTTTTAAATTCCTCCCAAAAGTCAGTAATGATGGAGACAGAGGTGCCTCTCCAGGGAGGGTGTTCCACAAACAGGGTTTGCACCGATGTCCCAAAGTGCCCACCAGCTGGACTCCCTTTGCTTCTCTGCAGGATTTGGGCATGGAGTCCACCTCGCTGGATGACGTCCTGTATCGCTACGCCAGCTTCAGGAACCTCGTGGATCCCATCACCCACGACCTGATCATCAGCCTCGCCAGATACATCCACTGCCCCAGACCAGTAAGTGCTCGCTGGGATTTTCTTTGGGCTGGTGAAGGGAAGGGGGAAAGCGGGCTTGGGGTGTGTGTGTGGTGTGCCTGCGTCTCCCTTCCCACGAGGAGGCCTGTTGTGAGTGCATTATTATTTTTTATTTTATTTATTTTAATAATTTATACCCCGCCCTAGTTCATAGAATTCAGAGCGGCAAACAAAAAACAATGTCCAATACAATATAATATAAAATAATAAGAGTACAATAAAATCATTAAAAAATCAATTAACTATTAAATGTTTAAAAGCTAGAAGAAACAAAAAAGTTTTTAACTGACGGCGAAAGTCCATGAGTGAAGAAGAACGTCGGATCTCTGGTGGCAGATTATTCCATAGGATGGGCGCTATGGTCGAGAAGGCTTTATTTCTACTACTGGCACGGCGGATTATAAAGGTGGATGGGATGATGAGAGAGTGTTTGAAATGTATTCTTGTCGGTCGCTGAGGTTTAAATTCCAGAATACGATTTGATAAATATATTGGTGCTAAACCATTTAGAGCTTTAAAAGTTAATACTAAGATTTTAAACTGATGACGGAATGAGATCGGAAGCCAGTGAAGTTGATAAAGCAGAGGCGTGGTGTGTGTTTGTGGACCTGCTCTGGTCAGCATTCTTGCTGTCGCTCTCTGTATCAGCTTAAGCGGGCGAAGTGATCTTGCAGATAGTCCAATATATAGGGAGTTGCAATAGTCCAGTCATGAGGTCACAAGAGCCTGTGTCACTTGCTTCAAGTCCGACATTCCTAAAAAAGGACGGAGTTGACGGACTAGTTTTAATTGAGTGAAAGCACTTCTGGATACTGTTGCAATTTGAGGTTCAAGGGTCAGAGCGGAATCTAAGATAATGCCCAAACTCCGAACTTGGGATTTCAAAGGGAGTGAGACCCCGTCTAAGGTAAGTAGGTTTTTGATTTCATGGGACGGTTTTTGTCCAATTAACAGAACCTCTGTCTTTTCTGGATTAAGTTTTAGTTTATTCCTATTAGTCCAGTTTTGTATGGCAACCAGGCATTGGTTTAAGGGACGAACCGCCTCTACGGCATCTGGAGGGAAAGAGTAGTAGAGTTGGGTGTCATCTGCGTATTGATGGTAGTGTATTCCGAATTCACGGATAATCCTTCCTAGGGGCTCCATATAAATATTGAATAACATTGGGGATAATACGGAGCCTTGGGGGACACCATATCGTACTGGCCAAACCTTGGATGAGAAATTTTCAAGGACAACTCTTTGTAGTCTGACCTCCAAAAAGGAGTGGAGCCATTGTAGTACTGTTCCTCGGCATCCCATACTAAAGAGGCGGTCTAGGAGAATGGTATGATCGATAGTGTCGAATGCGGCTGACAGATCTAACAAAATTAAATAAGTTAGATTTCCTCTATCCAATTCAAGTCGTAGATCATCTACCAGTGCTGTTAGCACTGTTTCGGTCCCATGTTTTGGCCGAAAACCTGATTGGAAGGAGTCAAAACAATCATTAGTATCTATAAATGTTTGCAGTTGTGTGGCTACAGCTCGTTCAATAACTTTACTGAGGAAAGATAAGTTAGATACTGGACGGAAATTGGTAAGAAGTGTGGGGTCAAGGGAAGGCTTCTTCAATAATGGAACTACAATTGCTTCTTTCAATGTCTGGGGAACATGGCCTTGTTGAAGTGAGGCATTGATTATCACACAGAGCCAGTTCGCAAGTTCAGCTTTTGATGTTTTTATAAGCCATGAAGGGCAGACATCAAGTGAGCAATTTGTCGGTCTCATTCTAGTGAGAAGTTGGGGAATATCAACCGGTGAGATAGGTTGAAAGTTCGTAAATTGGGATGGAAGAACAGTTTCAGATGGAGTGTCACTGGATTCTGCCAATTTAGCTACATCAATTTCTGATAGAATATCATAATGTTCTGCCATTTTAATAGAGTCCAAGGTGGAGCGAATCTGATCTACCTTAGTTTCAAAGAATGTAGCAAACTCCTGGCAACGGGATTGAGAGTGGACTATATCAGAAACCGGCTGTTTAGGACGGAGGAGGCTGTTAACTATCTGAAAAAGTTGTTTTGGTTGATTTCCGGCTGAATTGATTGCAGTTGAATAGTATGCTTTTTGGGCACCGTGTCTGGCCAAAGTATAGGTTTTCACAAATTACTTGGTTTGAGCTCGGTCGGATGGACTCCTAGTTTTTTGCCATCGGCGTTCTAACTTTTGATAGGTACGCTTCATTTCTAGCAATTCTTTGGAGAACCAGGGGACTGATTTAGATCTTGTAATTTTTAACGGGCGAAGGTGCTTCTATTTTTACCACATCTACTCAACTAAGACTGAATAGACTGAAAAGCTGTTCTGGAGAAGCTTCCTATTCATCCATTCATCCATTCCATATCTTAAGCTTGTATTAGAGCCCGAGAGTATATAACTGGAACTATAATAATCGATCCCCTCGAAAACTGGAGACTGGAGACGGGAAACTGGAAACTGAAGAGTGCAGAGTGCAGAGTGAGTCATAAATTTTTTCAGTTTCTTTAATATGGTTCTAACGCGAAAACGATACCATGAACAAAATACTCAATTAGATATACCCATTGAAACAGATTGCCCTCTAAATGAAACTCTAGAGGCCTTAGAGACTCAGGTAATTCCACAAAGACTGAAAAAGAAAGCAGACAAAGACTCCTTTCTTGAACAAATAAATCCTTCTATCCATACACCTTATGACGATGAGACTCCATTTCCTCCTTCCCTCATGGATAGGGATTTACTAGCCCCCCAATTGCTCCAGCCATTTCGCATATTACAGACACGGACAGTTTAACTCCTTTACTTATTCAACCCCAATTATCCCCTGTCTGCCCTATGGAGGATATTGAAAAGAAAGAACTGGAATTAATTGGCCAAAAACTGCTTTTAACAGGCCAAAAATGTCTGCAGCTACAATTAGCGATTGCGACCAAAGAAACGGAAAACATCAAATCTTTCCTAGAAGAAACTAACAACTTGTTAAGATTGTTTCTGGCAGAACTAACTAAACTAAAATCATTTCTAAATTATACCTCATCCTCACACAAAACAATCATATCGAAGATTACAAACTCAAAGAAAACTCGGACTGCTCCTAAAAGGAAAAAATCTGCAAATATAAAAAAATTTAAACCACCAAGAAGTAAAAAAATGAACTTCCAGAAGCTTTTTCAACTGCTTGCTGTCCAACAACCACCGAAATTACAAACAAAGAATTCACTGACTCCAGCGTTAAGATCCTCAGTCTCACACACAGCGAGAACACCCCCAAAAACCCATGATGATACTTCACTTCAAAACAAGACAAACTCAAACTCAAATATCTTAAAAACGCGTACACGTTCTGACCCGAAGATTGATGAAGAAAAAACTGCCATTATTAATAAGAACTTACAACAAGAAAATCCAAAGGAAAGCTGGTGCCTTAAATATGACTCAAATAAGCTTGTACTACTGAACCTCCCTTTTCAAAGATACAGAGGAAAAGTAGCTACTTGGAAATACAGAGTTTATTATACACTCCAGTCATTAGGCCTAATGGCTTTATGGCCTGACGACATTATAAAGGTGGAATTCCTCTACAACCCCTCCTTAAAAACATCTGTCTTACTCACCTTTAAATCATCTGCTGTAACAGCTCGAATAATTGCAAATAAATTACTTCTTGGAAATTACATTACAGAATTTCCATCCACAGACATTTCTCCAATCTAGCTAAACCTGCTCCTCTGTTCACAAAGAGAATACTATCAACGAATATAATAACCCCATCAAATGGGAGTGGAAATTCCCCACTAAACAAAAGAAAGAATCTGCTAAAATCTGGAAACTTGGATCCACCTCCAGACCGGCTTCCCTCCATCAATCTGCTAAACTCAAACAGCCCTCTTTTACAAACAAGTTCGATTGTGCAGAATTACAACTTAACTCTTCCAACCCCCTCCTCACAAGAAAAACAAAAACCTGAAACTTTCAACACCTTAGTCTCCAATACCACTTCGCTGCCGTCCTCTCCTAATCTGGTAAATACTGAAGCTATTTAAGAAGCCCCTTTTGACTTTACATGTGAAGGGAAGAATTAATAAATAGCTTCCATACTTTCACAGATGCTGAACAGAGTGAAGTTATTAATAAAATGCAAAACCTATTAACCAACCTCAGAGCAAAAAGGACAAGCTCCAGATTCTTGGAAGGCTCAGAACTGGGCTCATCACCCATAATTCAAGTACTCCCTTCTAATACCACTCTAAATGAACGTCCACCTTACTATTCAAATGTCTGCAGACCCAGTATGCTTTGCGATGCAATAGTACATGAGGCACCAGAACTAATTTGACAATCTTCATCAATACTTGCGAACTCCTTTTCAACTACTAAATCACCTGAGAGAAGGGTCAACCATCATCCCCATATAGCAAATTACCCAGGCCTATTTGCAAAAGAGACTGCCGATTTTAGTGTAACAAATTCTGACCCCTTCATAACGTTAGTACCCACCTCGCCCTATATATACCGTCAAAGGAGTCCTGACGTTAGGCCTATCCCAACACTGCTAGGCAAAGGGAAATACAAAAGACTAAACATCGCCAAATCTTCTAAAGATATCATTGTTTCACGTTGCCTAGTAACCCCTACTCGAGTTAATCAACAAAAGGGACAGCTTACTCCAGAAAAAAGACACACATTGATTACTCAATATTACTCTTTAATGCCAGATCAGTCAATAATAAGACTTCAATAATCTATGATCTTATCCTAGATGAACAGGCTGATATTGTCTGCATAACAGAAACCTGGCTTAACAATTTAGGTGGAGCCAATTTAGTTGGTATATGCCCGCCTGATTACGCTGTCTACCACCAACCTAGGTTGGATTACCGTGGTGGTGGAGTAGCGCTTATATACCGTAAATCTATTCCCTTATCTAGAATTTTCCTCCAGCCTTCCCCTGGTTTTGAATCTCTTTGTCTGAAACTTGGTCATCATAATCACATTGTGATTCTTGTGATTTATCGTCCTCCCAATTCACCAAGCCGCTTCTTGTTTGATTTATCCAATCTAATTGCAGGTTTACTATTGGATTCTCCTAAACTCTTAATTTTGGGAGACTTCAATATTCACATAGAATCCTCTGCCTCAAGTAACGCTCTTGACTTTCTATCCTCAATGTCTACATTGGGGTTGCAACAGTTAATTTCAACCCCAACACATATTGCAGGCCATATCTTAGATCTTGTCTTCCTACCAGAAACAGGTACTTCTGATTTCCGAATAGAGAATATAACCTCTACCCCACTATCATGGTCTGACCATTATTTAATTAGCTTTAACCTTCTTGTGTCACCTGTACCCCCCAAAACTAGAACTTCAACTAAATTATATCGCCCTAAGAGATTGTTAGATCCCGACCTATTCGCATCAAAGTTTAAGGAATATTCATGCCCCCCTGCTGGAACTCCAATCGACACTTTGATCTCCTCTTGGAACAACATCATGACTGAAATTATGGATTCAATGGCTCCCCTTCGCATTCAGAAGAAAGACCTCAGCAGAGGCCAGTTCCAAGGTTGGGCTGACCAAGGAGACGCAGGCTGGTTGCAGGCAGAGGAGCTGGGGGTGCGGGCGGGCATTTGCTTCAGTCTGACTCCGGCATTTCTGGCCAGCGTCCTCCTACTCCACATTGCAGTAGCATTTTATTTTACAGACCCATTAATAGTAAAACATCCAGCAGAGCCTCCCAGCCAAGCTACCCATTTGGGGCTGTGACTGAGGGGTGCCTCTTCACCCCCCCAATGTTCAGGCCTCCTCTGGAGCAGAGCACGGTGCTTAATGTGGTTGGCAGAAGCCAACTGCTATCTGCCATTGCCAACCTCGTGCTGGCATTTGCCTCCTGGATGCGTCCTCCTCTCGCATCTCTCTCTCTCAGTATCGGCTGCTGCTCATCCCTTTCCAGTAATGGTATCAGGCCTTGTTGTGAGAGATTTTCACAGGGTCCACTAGAGTTCCTCTGTGCAGCCCCAGCTGACGGGAAGAGGCACTTTTTTGCTCTTCTGATGGGGAGTGTAGAGAGGCTGTGGCTTTTCCCAGCCTCACTCGTAGTGCTTGAATGCCGCGTTTGGGGCTCCCTCATTCTTGGCTTTCCCTTCTCAATGTTGGTGCGTGTTCATTTCTTGCCTTCCTAGAAGCCACAGTCTCTGCCATGGAAGGCCTCCCCCACCCTTATTGCTGCTGTGGAGGAAACACTCTGCATGTGCTCAGAGGACTCTCCTCTTTGGCCAGTGTAGGGAAACATTCCAAATATGCAGCAAATGGTGTGGTTGGAATGAAGCCCTGAGACTGCAGACAATTTCCTGGACCCTGGGTAGATTCGAGCCCCCTTCCCAGGGAGAGAACATAGAGGTCCAATGTGCAGGGAGGAGAGGTTGAACTGGTCTGCAGGAACCATTTCAAAACACACACACACAAAATGTGCTGTTCACATGCCTTAGGGTGGTGTTTGACACTGGTCCTACTCAGATTTGATCCGCTGAAGTTAATGGACATGACTTAGGGTCATTAATTTCTGTGGGTCTCTTCTGAGTAGGACTTGGATAAAAATGGTTTCATACTTCTCACCAACATACATGCACATTCCATTTCCAAATTTCCCCCCCCCAAAATTCTCAGCTGCAAGTACAGATCACCTTTCCCCAACCTGGGCGGTGCTGGGCTACAGTTTCATCACCCCTGACAGTTGCCCATGCTGGCTGGGGCTGGAGGGGCGCAGGTTGGAGTCCAAAAGCCTACCATAGATGAGCTTGAATTTGCTAGCCTAGCACCGCTGAGACATGCTGAGGTGAATCCTTGGTCGACCAGCTGCTGCCCTCAAGAGCAACTGCAGGATCCCAACCTTGCAGGCTGGTTCTGTGTGTTGCTTGTGGGTGGGATGGCTGCCTTTCAGTCAAGAGGACCCTTTAAAAAAAGTATTAATGTTTTCAGAGTCTGAATCAAGTAGAAGTTTCTTATCCAAGGTGAGATAGTGTCCACAGAAAGTGATGAAAATGGGGCTGCTGTTTCTTCAGGAAATAAGCAATTGGCTTCTTAGTGACTGCCACGGCAATGTTTTATTGATGCTTTGCAAGAGTAATTGCCACTTGAGTTCATTTAATAATGTAACTGAGGGATGTGAGTTACTGAATAGGTAGGAAATTTATTGATTCTTCTCCCTCTGGGGCAAATCTTGTTTTTCTACATATGAGGAGTGGTGATGGTTCTCCAGAGGAGTAGGTGCTGAGGAAAGGGAGAGCTTTCCCTAGATGCTTGGGGAGTCTGGCGGGGTGGGGGAGTTTATGCTTTTCAGAAAGTGGGGGCATGTTGGTGGCTGCAGCAAGTGATCCAGCTTAACTGCTGAAAAATCTTTATTTTCTTGAAAGACAGACTTGGTGCGTAATCGTTAAAATATGCTCGTTTATAACTGGATAAACAAATAGAATGCCTTCAAGTTTAAAATTCCTTCAAGTTAACAATAGGGTGGTGTTGTTTTTTTGGCAAATGTCATGGTACATTGTTTACTGCATTCAGATAGACACTAGAGGCCAAAACAAATGCTGTGTTTTTATTTCTGCAGTTGGATTTGTGTGTGAATGCAGTTGTGTGAGTGAGGCTACTTAACCTGCAGGTTAAGTGCTTGAGATATCAGAAGCTCTCCAGAGCAGGGTTTTCCCACAAAATGGGAAGGAAAGATGTGCCACATGCAGTGGAGCTGGGTTTTTAAAAACAGTTTCATGGAGTCTGTGTTAGTCCATCCATGCACACTTTGGATTATGCCCCAGATTCTTCTTGTTTACATCTGATTTTTAGAATTGGGGCACGGTCTGTTTCTGTTCTCCTTGCCTCCTCAGTGTTTTGGGGATGGGGCTTGTTGCACAGCCCAGCTGTGGGTGGTTGGGGTGGTGGAAAGCCAGATTTTTAAATGGCTTTTAATTAAACTTTCTGAACAAGCGTCTTCCTATTATGATGGTGAAAATGAGCTTGGAATGCGTGTACAGAAGAAAGAGATCCCTGTCTTGGATTCCCATCGTTGTTATGAATTCCTCCATCTGTTCTTTCTTGCTCTGTGTTGCTTTGACACTTGGGGTGATCTACAAGTTTTCAGCAGGGCTGTTGCCAGTGCTTATTTTTGCAAGTTGCTTTGGGTCACTTCTGTGAAAGGAGCAACTAATGCAATTAATCAATAATAAATGCCAGTACTTCTTGGTGGGAGCAGCCACCTTCCTGGGTTATTAATTATTATTATTATTATTACATTTGTATACCACCCCATAGCCAAAGCTCTCTGGGCACTTCTACAGTTTTCCACATGGTTTGGCCCCTGGACAGCAAATCTAGGGACCTGTTTGCTTTGCTTTGGGTAGACAGTAATTATGTCTGTACATTCTCTCTCTCTCTCTCTCTCTCTCTCTCTTCTTCTTCTTCTCTCAGGTCTGCATTGCCAATTAGCCTTTCTCTGGGTTGGGGTTTCCTTTAGCCTCTCCTACAACTCAAGGAGATGTTTGTGCGGATGCTTCTTGTGGTGGTACGTGATGCCACCCTGTTGTGTACTGGTGACAAACTGGGCCAAGGCATCCTCCTGCACATCTCCAAAAAGAAGTTGCAGGAAAGGAACACAGAGTCTCCTGCAGTTTCTCCAGGCTGGATTGTAGCTGATTGCCAAGCCCATAATTAGTCTGAAGCAGATTGCTCCTGCCCCTCCCCCGAACAGGCATCTTTGCCATTCTGGTCTGCTTTCAGAATGAGCTGCGTGCTTGGCCTGTGAGCAAGAAGGGAATGATAAAGTGCTGGGAGTGTCCTTAAGTCACAAAGCCAAAGTGGCATCCTTGATGAAGGTGCACCAAGATCTCTCTCTCTCTTTCTGCATATATTCTTGCCCAGGGACGCGGGATCCTCTTGCACTCGCCAGGAGTTACTCCAGAATTCTACTGCCCTGAAATGTTCTGCAGTCACTTAAACATTGGGAAATGATGGGTCTTGATACGATTGAAAGCTGGTGTCAACAGTTTTGGAATCTGACATGCATGAGATAACTCATGCATTAAGGTCAGAGCATTGAGGAAGAACAATTGGCAATGGGTTTCACGTAGCAGGGAGATGCTTTATTACATAAGTTGCATGGGTGTAGCCTGCCCTTGATCTGTGGCCAGCTGTGGAAATGCTGCACTGTCTGGCAAACTCCAGGGTGGTTGCTTCTGTGCACCGTGGGAGTGGCTAAGCATGTCATGTGCGTCTGCAGCACAGTTCCCTGCGTTTTGTTCTCCCAATTAGAACAACGTGCTCAGACTGATCTTGGTGTCCCTTTCAGAGAAGGGCTATTCTGCATGATTCCAACTTGAAGCATCTCCAAATGTGTCAGGAAAGAACGGCCAAGGCAGCCAGCTAGGATGCCCCAATTGGACCCTCCTGGCCAACTTCTTTCTTCACTTTGGGGGAAATTAAACAATATCTGGAGGAATCCATCTTGTATAGAGCTAGCTTGGATGTCCATCTTCCATCTTAGGATATGCTTCAAAGGGGACATCGCCACCCTAGAGCTGCCAACAGGAGCTGCCTGAGTTGAGCCAGTGGATTCTACCACACAGTCTGTTGGCTGTGAAGTCATTGTGACAAATCTTAGCCACCATGGCCGTTTTTTTGCTTAAGGGTTAGGGGTGCATTGCAGATCAAGTGAGTGGTCCTTGTAGATCTCCACAGTGCTGCCTGCCATGTGCGATTTATCCATTTCTCTGTCAGTTAGTGCTGCATGGCAGTTCAGTCTCCAGACAACCCTGTTAGGTATGTTTAGGTTGCAGGACTTTAGATGTAAAATTTCTGGAAATTTTAAAGCCACGGGGAAAACAAATTTGAGGAAAAAATGAAAATATGCAATACTTATTTTTTAGTGTCCTTTACAGATTGAAAGTCACTTTGTTACTTTATGAACATAAAATGTATTATGCATAACTTGGGTTTGCCATTAAATTACCACGTTTGGTATATTAAAAGTACAGTTTATTCAGAATAATTACACATTGAATTTACTTTTTAAATTGTTTTGTTCCAAATGGCACTCCAGGTTGCTGAACTGTTGGGTAAAAAAATAAAAAGACAATAAAATTATGATGTAAAAAAGAAAATAATGTTATGATGTATTCTGTAAACTCTTATGTCCTCCACAGTGTCAAGCAGACATAAAGCACTCATTTCCATAAATAGCGCTGAGACAAAGAGGCGGGAGGGGAGGAAAGCGAAGTCTCTGTGAATACGACTTTAATCAGTTGCAGTTTCTGAACTGTTACTTGCCATTTCTGATTCTTCTTCCTCTTCATATTTGTTCTTCATGTTTATCACAGACTTCTAAAACTTGAAGGCTTGCGAGGATTGAAACAAGCTTTTGTACCCCATTACATGCCATAGTTCCAAAATTTGTCAGTTTCAGAATAACAAGCTTTTTTTTGGGGGGGACCATTTCGCCCCCTAAACTTTTCCAGTTTTTTCCCAGGCCTTCACATCTCCAAGCTATGAGGGATAGTGACTCACTCAAGAAAATCCCCGTCATGTCTTGGTGCCACACTTCCCTCAGCATCGCCCCACACAAACTCCTCAACGTGTAGCTGGTTTCTTTTGTTTGGGGAGGGGGTGGGGGACCGGAGGAGATGACCGAATTTCTAAAGAACCTTTTGTGTGTGTGTGTGCCAATAAGCCACTAATGAACCTCCAGGTCTCTGAGGTGAGTGAAGCTGCAGAATGCACCCCAATGAAGAGTTGGTCCAAAGTTTCCCCCCGCCCCTCCCTCCCTTCGGTGATTTTCCCACCAGGAGATTGTGCCAAAATGTAACCAACCAGGCTGTGCCTGTTGACACCTGCTTGAGTGGATGTGACTTTATTTGGATAGGCAGGTGGGACAGAGTGGCCATTGCCTCTGCGTGGTTGCCCCCGGCGTGGCTTCTGGGCTTAGTGGCTGGTTGGCATATGGGCCCCCAGGAACCCTTTGGGGCTGTTCTGGCCTCATGTGCCATGTCCTTCAAAAGCTTTCTCTCCTTTCTCCAAACCCTAAACTCCTAAGCAAGGGGAAAGATCCACAGCGCCCTACCTGCACATGCTCCGTGTCTTGCTGTGTAAAATAGGTCACCATGAATATTTCACGTAGGTTGATAAAAAATTCATGCTGGAATTCAGCAGGGGTGGAGGGGGGTGTTGACCCGAATAGAGCAGTTAGTTGTTTTCCGGTTGTAGAGAAGTGGGTGGGTGAGGGACAAACTCAATACACATTGACAAGCCAAGGGTTCCCCACAACTTCTCCCGACCCCAACTGGAGTGGGGCCTGGAGCATCATTGACTGAAATTCCACCTCTAACACCTTCTTTAGTTGTGGCAGCTCCAGAGGAAGGTGCGGTGCTGAGCCAAGCTGGGGGCGCCGGCCTGGCACTTCTCCAGATGGCCTCTGCTGCATACTCTGCAAATATTCCACCGCAGGCGCTCTCTCTGAATTCTCACTGAGGAAGATGAGGGGGCAGGAAGGCCGTTTTAATGTCTAAGGAGCTGAGTTCTGCTGTGCAAGTGGACAGATTGGTGCTGTGCGTGTGTGCCTGCATAGGTGCGCACTTGTGCTCACCTGGGCTGAAAGTTGATCAACATGCCCTCAATTACATTTGTAATGGCTGGAGAAGAAGAATTAGCGCTTGGCAGACCAAGCTCAGCTCTTCCAGTTGCTTTTGGAGGGCAAAGATTTTTGACAGCAGCGACTGAAATGGGGGCAATGAATAGAACAAGCCTGAGCCATGGATTTGGCGAGCGCACACCCGCTGCCCTTGTGCGATGGGTGCCACGGGAAGTTTGCTCTGTGCCAGGCACTGCCTTTGCCAACATTCTACAGCCATGGCCTCCTTTGCTAGCTTTTACCATGCCAGTTTATCTTGCCAGCTGGGCCTTTGTGCACGTTCCTGATGCTTGCCTTGCCCCTCAGTCCCACGGCTGCCCTCTTGGAGGTGCTGGAATGGTGCCTTTTGAAAGGATGTGTCATAAACTGCCTGGCTGCTGAGGAAATGCGCTCCTAAACACAGCCTCTCCTTGTCTCCCACCTTTTTCCTCCTGGGAAGGAGACCCTCTCCCCTTCTTCCAGTGCAACCCGCCTTTCCTACTTTCGGGGTTGCACACTGGCAGTGCCTGAAGCGAGGACAGTGTTGTCGGGGGGGGGAGGATGTGCGTGTGTCCGTGGAAGGAGGTGGCTTCCAGCTCTCAAGCAGCAGAAATGGACATGGCTTGGATGGGCCACGGCTGGGGAAAGGGCATGTCCTGGCAGCCTGAGAGGGGCAGCCGCTCTCCTCGCTGTTAATCCAGACACCTCCTTGGCTGTTTGCGTAGCAGTTGTTCAGACAACCCCCCCCTTGAAAAGATGGGGCCAGGCCTAGGTGGCTGCCTGTCGGTAGAGAAGGCCAGTGCTGTCCGACGGGCTGTGGGGATGGGGGAAGTGCCTCCCCCGGGTGCTCTTTGCCTTGTGTTGCCCCCTCCACTGCCTCTCACTTGTTGGGAGTGATGGCAACAGGGTGGGCACCTTTCTGGCAGCACGTGATGTCCTGGATTTCGCATCCTCCAGCTCCGCTTTCCCAAGGAACAGGAGATCGAATGTTGGGCCAGTGGCCTCTGCAGCACAGCAGGAGGGGTGAGATCCTGCTATTGGTGGCAGGTTGAGCTGCTCGCTGTAGGCATGTTGAGACTGGCTGTGTCCGTCTTCTCAGATGAGGCTGTTTGGTTTGTGATGGGGCAGGTTGAGCATGTGATGTGCAGTTGCAGAAGGACAGCTGCTCTTCCCCCCCCCCGTGCCTCTTTGTGGCCCTGGACCAGAGGAAGCTGCCATATACGGAGCCAGAGCATTGTTCCATCTAGCTCAGCACTGTCTCCACTGACTGGCAGCAGCTCTCTAGGGATTCTGATGGGAGTCTCCCAGTCCTACCTGGAGACGCAGCCGGGGCTTGATCCTGGGACCTTCTGCATACAAGGCTGAGGCACTCCCAAGTGAGCGGCGGACCTTCCCCCGGGTGCCAGTGGGCTGTGCCCTTCATTTATGCTTTTCCATGGGTTTGGTTCCTCCACTATGGCTGTATGAAGGTGCTAAACTGGCAGTGAGGTTGGAAGAGTTTTCAGCAGTGCCTGACTGCCTGAGTCAGCGCAGGCTTGGGGAGCAGAAGCCGGCCTTCCGAGGGTTGGCGCCAGTTCCTGTCGAGCGCACGAGTCTTCACCTTTCCAGTGGGCCATTGCCCCGGCAGAATCTGATCCATGCTGTCATGGCAACAACATTGCTGCCCTGCCAAAGGGAGACAGCAAGGCCAGAAATGGTACCTCCTGACTCAGTGCTGAGGCTGCAGGCTGGAGACCTCCTCCAGCTGCCGCATGTCATGCAAGCTGATCTGCAGCAGAGTCCCTGAACCTGATGGGAGGGCAAAGCTCAAGAGTCCAGACGGCGGAGATGCTGGGAGCTTAGTTGGAAATATTCCAGTAGGCTTCCCAAAGGGCTGAAATGAACTGGGCTGGACACTTCCCCCCCCATTGGCTTTCTGGTGGTGGGACTGAGCTAGAGAAGCAGCCCAGGTTCATATTCATTGTGTTTATATTTTGCAGAGTTCCATCTTCTCAGAATGCTGCCTTCTCCGGGTGACATAGAACAGTTAGTCTTGCCCTGTTGTACTCCTGATTGCCCTCATATTGTGCCCATTGTACTCTGCTCCTTGACTGCAATAGACTGAGGGCCCAGCTGCCTGTGTCCCCTCAAGGCAGTGACGGGAGGGTTTGGCTGCCCAGGAGGGCTGAGGACCATGCCCTGCTTTGTACAGGTTCCCCTTGGAGGAGGGGTGGGTAGGTAGGTCCTTAGTTGGACCTGCCACATTTGCCTAGACTAGCCCTCGAGAGGTTGCTGGTCAGGAGGATCTGGAGGGCTGCAGATATTCCCCACCCGGCACTTAGGAGAGCCTTCCAATGCATTTGTGTTTGAAGCCAAAAATACGAAACTGACACTGAGGGGTTTCTGGCCAGCCTGGAGAAAAGTGATGCTCGTCCCTGTGGGGGAGGGGGATGGGGAGGGGGGACTTGCCAAGTTCATCTCCTTCTGGCCGCTGGGTGCCAGCAGCCAAGGCCTGTTTGGGCTGCTGGCCCTCCCTCCTGCCTCCTCATTCGCTGAGGGCAGCCTCCTGGTGTCTGACCTGTCCTTGGCTTGTGTCTGCCTGAATGACCCACACTCCTCCTTCCCTTCCTCCCTCCCTTCCTGTTGCAGGAGGGAGATTCTCTGGGGGCCATGGAGAAGCTCTGCCGGCAGCTGACCTACCACCTGAGCCCCCACTCACAGTGGCGACGGCAGGGCATCATGAAGAGGAAGCCGCAGGCTTGGTGAGTGAGAGCGGAAGGCCGGGTGGGTGGGTGGCTGGCTCCTTTTCCGGGCTTGGAGGTGTGTTGTGGACACTGACTGGGATGGCCAGACTTTGGGCAGAGGAGGTGCCCCGCTGCTTGTGCAGCCACATCTCCAGCACAGGTCTCCAGTAGAGTAGAGGAGAAGGGCTGTAGCTCACCGGTAGAGCACCTGTTTTGCACACACACAGGCAGGTTCAGGGTCAGTCCCCAACAGCATCTCTGGATAGGGTTGGAAAGAGCTCCCTGCCTGAATCCCTGGGCAGTGGTTGCCGTTCAGTGTGGGCAGCCGTGAGCCTATATGGAGCAAGTGCCTGAGTCTGGATTAAGTAGCTTTCTCTGTTTCTAACTGCAAAGTCCTTGAGACATCTAATGTTGCAGCCTGAAAAGACTTGTTGACAGAGGCTGTGCTCTGTGAGCAAATGTTTGTGTGCTGCTTATGTAAAGACGCTCCGCCACCCCCACTCCGTCAGGATGAGGGAGTCCAGGTCGGAGGGGGTTGGAGTTGAGGAAGCCAGGAGCCCCTGGGATTTGGGTCTGTGGCATCCGACAGTGCCCCCCTCCCCACCTCCACAGCCTCCCGGTGCTGCCTGGGGCAGCCTTGTTGGGGCACGTGAGGTGAGGCTCCCTTAGCAGTGGGGTCTGCCCCAGTGTGGCTGGAGGAACCCTGGGCAACAGCCAAGAGCCAGCAGGGCCATTGGACTGGGACCCGGAGGCTCTGATTCCAGACGGAGAAGGGCGCAAGGACAGGCTGTGCATGACCCTGCCACGGGCTGCATCTTGGAGGAGCCGTGTCACAGCCCTGGCCAGCTGTACCCTCTCTGCTGTGGGCCACCACCACCTCCTTCCTTCCCCCTCCCCCACGTGGATGCCCCCCTCTCCTCCAGTTTGAATCTGAGCCTGGGCCACGAGGTCCTTGCTGGTGGATGGCGTCCACTAGCAGAGCAGGTCCTTCAGGCACTCTTCCCCCACCCACCAAGCTTAGAGCAGCCTTGAGGCACAGCCTGAATTAATAAATTTTGTTTGGCCACCCAGCAGAGCCTTGTCCTTCCTGGAGATGGGGAGGGGGGGAAACCGCCTCGAGCTGGGTTGGATGTCATTATGGTTACTCTGCTGTGGCTGTAAAGAGCGTTTCTGAAGACCAAAGACCCAGGGAACTCTCTGAAGCATAAATTAAAGGGTTGGGTTGAATGTTTTTAATTATCAGTCTTGTTTTTAATTAGCAGTTTCATCAGTGTGTGTGTTCCTGACTTCTAACAGGCTTGATTGGATTGTTCTGTATCAGAGATGTGAGTAAATAGCTCAAGTGTGAAGGCCCTTTCCTGGACCAGAAAGCCTGTTAGGCACCTTGTCTGTTTGCAGACAGGGTGTGTGTGTGCCAAGGCTGTGGCGAAACGGAGGCTTCCGAGATGTCTCTTGTTGGATGCAATGTGGAGGAGAGATCCTGGCAAGTGCTACCCATTTGCACCCCAGTCAGGATATAAGTAGCACGATACTGCTTGGAATGTATAGTGCAGATTGGGCCTAAGCCTCCCCTAATGCACAAGGGACAGGAGGGGAGCAGAAATGCTTGGAGGCATGTGGGGGAGGAAGGGAAAAGATGGATTAAAAAAGCCTCCTTCACTTAGAACAGCTTTTGGCAACCTGGTGCCCTTCATATGTTGTTGGACTACAGCTGCCATCAGCCCCACCCAGCATGCAGCAGAGAGCCTCTGGATCAGCAAAAGCTGTCCACAATGGGGGGGGGGCACAATACCTCCCGTGCAAGCATCTGTACTTAGCCTGAGGAAAGCTAAGCTGTGGAGCTCCTTGCCACAAGGAAAATGCTGCGGCAAATAATGTAGCAGCTTCCAGGGATGGAGTTACGTCAGTAGTTGCCAGCTGATTACACGCCGTGGGGCCTCAGTAATTGCCTGCCCTCTCGAGCGGAAGTCTGAGAGCACCTCACCTGCAGTTCTCTCATGCTGCAGCCTGTCTTGCATGAAACACATCTTCATGCTGCATCTTGTGACCAAAACCTCCTTAAAAGAATTTCCACTTATGCCAAAAGACAAAATGTAGTTTTTTTCAGTCTTACCCAAAGTGTGCAATCTTTCTGCTGGGAAAAAAGAGTCAGTGATAAAAAAAGGGAAAAGCCGAAGCTGTGTTTCCCAGGTTTTCCCAACTCTTTCTTTAAGGCCTCACGACCGGCTGCCTCTCACCTTTTCGGGGTCAGGGTTAGCCCTTTCCCTCACTCCCACCACCAAACAGCCGCTTTGGTGAGGAGGGGGCACTTTTCGGCAGGATCTAGACACAGCTGCTCTGTCTTAAGCAGACTGTTCCAGCTGGATGTGCTTCAGTTGGTTCCTAGTTCACCTGTGCTAACAAGTGTAGCTTGAGGCAGGTGGGCAGAGCTGAACATCAAAAGCCAAGCCTCCATTTGCCAAGATCACCTTTCCATTTCTTGTTAGGACCCAACGAGGATGATGTTATAATTATCATTATTTAAAAGGTTAATAAAGATTGAGCCCTGAGACGGGATCTTTTGCTGCTGCCAGGACTCCTTCCTTGCTTCACCGCCTCCTCACCCGGAAGATTTGGCTCACCTAAGTGGGTGACCTTCTCTCTCTTCCTCCCTGGGGCAGGTGCCCATGTCTGGTTGGCTGTCATAGCGTTTGAACAGCAGAGTCAGTACTCAAAGGGCTTTGGGGGTGTTTCTGAGGCATTGAAAATGTGCTGAGCTCTGCTTGGGGGTGTTCTCCCCATCGGGTCTGGCTCGGCTCTGTCCTTTACAGCTCCCAGTCCGCTGCATCAGTCCCCGCCTGTGATTGCAGACGTCTCTGTGGTCACGCAGATAAGCATGTGTATGTGTAGGAACTGTGGGGGAGGGATGTCGCAGGAGCACTGTTGCTGTCTCTCTCGTGTGGCGGGAGGGGCAGGCCTCTACAGGTTGGGAAACAGAGGCTCCCCTCCCCATGTGCGCCCACACAGCTTTACAAGCACCTTGAGTCCCATAAATCTCCCATGGTGCAGTGCAGGGCAGAGTTAGGGCTGCTGTGCCAACCTCCGAGGGCAAACTGTGGGGACTTGTGATTTGTTGCTTTTGTGTGGTGAAGCTGATTTCTGTGTTTATAAACATACTTCTGTACTACCCTTCCATATAAAATATCAAGGTGATATAAAACAAAATATACAAAGACAATAAAACAAAAGGTATGTAGAAACAATACCAAGTCATAAAAATGACTGGCTCATCTTTAAAAAAATATTAACAGCTGGATAGGCCTGTCAGCATAAAAAAGTCTTCAGGAGACACCTGAAAGTCGAACGTAATGAGGCCTGCCAAATCTCTGCAACTCTAAATGTCTGGCTTCTTTATTTCTTTATTTCGTATGTGTTGAGTCCAGCTGGTTCTCTGAAGCACGGGAGACACCTAGCAGCACCCTCCAGATGATCTCAGTGACTGGGCTGGAATATGAGGGCTCAGGTGGTCCTCAGGTACCCTGGATTCAAATTGTTCAGGACTTGTATTAATGCAAGAACCTTGAACCTGGCCCAGTAGCAGATGGGCAGCCAATGCAGGTGTTTTAGCAGAGGCGTCATATACTGTCAGCCATCTGTACCCCTTAGCATCGGGCCCGAGGGCAGCCCCACATAGAGTGCATTTCAGCAATTCAGTTTTACCAATGTATGGACCACAGTGGCCAGCCCATCCCAGTCTGGCATACCAGACGAAGGTGCTCAAGGGCACTCCTAGCCACTGAGGTCACTTGGGCCTCTAATGACAAAAATGTATCCAGGGCTACCCGCAAGCTACGTACCTGCTCCTCTAAGAGGGAGCGCAGCCTCCTCCAGAAGAGGTGTGTGGCCTGTCTTGTGGACACGGCAACCACATGCCCCCAGAGGCTCCATCTTCCCAGGATTTGGGCTCAGTTTAGTCCAATGGGCTACTGCTCCAGCCACTGGTCGTGGCCATGCACAGCCATCCCTGATTCGGAAATTCTGGAGGAATACAATGTCAGTGCACTGATGACACCATGCTCCAGAACTCCTAATGACCTCTCAGTGGCTTCATGAACGTGTGAAAATATGACTAGGGGCAAAATAGTGCCCTGTGGAACTTCAGAGCACAGATGTCAGGGGGCTGAAGAGCATCCCCCAGTGCCACTCTCTGGAATCGGCCATGCAGGTGGGAACGAAACCACTGTGATGCCATGCCTCTGATACCCATCCTGATCAGTTGCTCCAGCAGCATGCCATGTTCTGCATCAAAACAAGCTCCTCACAGGATAATTTGCTTTGTCCTCTGGGAAATCTCCCATAACAGACAGAAATGCATCAGAGTCCATTAGCCACCAAGGTCGGACCATCCGAACAGAGAAGGAGGAGGACTGAGAGTCCCATCATGGGAGGGGTGCTTCCACCCCCCGCTGCCTTTGGAAGCCTTAAAAGAAGCTGTTGCAGAAGGGCGGCAGGTGGCAGATGGCAACATGGGATGGTGGTTCCTAGGAGCAAAGTGAAACTGTCAGACTCCTCTCTTCTCTGTGCTGTTGGCACGAAGTATAAAGTTGTTACATTTATATTATTGAATATTTGTTTTGGTTTGCTGTTACATTTGCTGTTTTGTTGTTCTTATTATGACATTGTTCTTGCAGTTGTTGATTTTAAGATATTTTGTTCTCTTTGTTGTAAGCTGCTTTGAGCGCATTTTGGGGGGGAAGTAAGGCGGCACACCAATAAGGTGATGATGGTGTTAGCAGTGGTGGCCCCCACTCCTGCAGGTGGGTAGTCCCTGCAAGATCAAATTCACCAGGACAAAGGGGTGGTGCCTGACCCTCCTACTTCCATGCCGCACCTCCCCCTTTAGAGCAAAGGCCAAACTGGGGGTGTGCCCTACTCCGTGTGCTGAGCCCATGCCCGTGGTTCGCCATGAAATCTCAAGCCAGACCCGAGGCATCCTGAGCATGGATGCTGAAGTTGCTCAGGGCCACTGTTGTCCAGCACCACGCCAGGGACGCAGTTGGAGCACAGGTGGGGTGGTAGCATCCCTCGCCTGCCTCGTCCTCCGTGTCGTAACTGCATGACACGTGTAGCCTTGGGTTGGGGTGCTTGAGGTCTTTGCGGTCCCACCTGCTTGGACTAGTTTCTAGATTGGAACTCAGTTATATTGTGGTTCTCTGACTTCTTTTGCAGTACAATTCTTGACTCAAAAAGAATATGGAAATGCACATTTTAGATTAAAATGCACACAAAAGTGTGTATTTTTAGGGATTTAGGGATAGTATGTGCTTTAGGATAAAATGCGTACCCCAGAAATGTGAGCTCTCTCTTTAAAAAAAAAAAAAAAAAATCAAATGATGCAGAAACTGCACAGGGCCAGTAAGGAAGGCACAGCCCGAAACGGACACGAGCAGGGAGCAGATTAATCCCTCCATGCAGCTGCTACAATGGCTGTCACCGACTCCCCCCCCCCATAAAGCTGAGGCTTCTCTCCCTCTGACAGGAAGATTAAAAATGAGGAGCCAGCCCTCTTGTGTGAGTGTAGGAGTCGGGGGAGATGAGCTTGCAGGCTAGGAATTGTCTGTCTCCCATGAGTGCTGACGCTGTCTTTCTGGGCAAGGTAAGCTGGGTGGGGAGGGGAGCTCCCCCAGTGGCGATGGGTGCTCCTTCCGGGCCTCCTTCCTTCCCTTCACCCCTCCCCCAATCCCACCCTGAGTGATCCTGGGAACCTGCCTTTGCTCAGATGAATTAGAGATTCATTTCTGTTGGGCTTCATCCGGCAACCTGCTGTCAGGGAAATTGGAAACACTTTGAAGTCCCAGGCTAAGGTCTGAAGGCACATGAAGCCATCTCAAGGTCAAGTCTGGTCAGTGCCTGGATGGGAGACCGCCTGGGAACCATATGGAAGCCGCCTTGGGTTTCTATCATGGAAAGAAAGGTGGGGTATAAATGCAATAAAATAAATAAATAAATAAATAAATAATAAAGTTTCCTTCAAGGGGAAAAATCCTGCTGTTCTTGGAAGGGAAAGGACAGGGTGTTTCGTGCCTTGGATGTTTGTGTTCTTGTCTTCAGCCAGATTTTAACTGATTTAAAAGTAAGTTGTTTAATGGAGTGGTTCTTTTTCATCTTTCACCTGACATGAGAGACATTTGTAGCATTTATTGCTTTGTTATTTATTTATTTATTGAATTTGTATCCCTTCCTTCCTCATAAGAAGGAGCCCAGGGAGGCAAACAAAAACATCTTAACAAAAGACTTTAAAACACCTTAAAACAAAGCATCTTAAAAACATTTTTTTAAAAAATGCAGCTTTAAAAACATTAAAAAGCAATTCCAGCAAAGACGTAGACTGGGATAAGAAGTCTATTTAAAAGGCTTATTTTAAAGGGAAGGTCTTCAGTAGGGACCAAAAAGATAAGAGATGATATTTAAGGGGAGGGAATTCCAAAGGGTCGGTGCCACCACGCTAAAGGTCCATTTCCTATATTGTGCGGAACAGACCTCCTGATGAGATGGTATCTGCAGGAGGCCCTCACCTGCAGAGCGCTGAGACTGATGGTGGTAAACCAGAGATTGCATCCCAGGGCAGCATGGGCTGCCCAAGAGGAAGGGGTCCATTCCTGGCAGCTGCCTTAATCTCCATCCTGACGCCTCACTTGGCGCTCCACTCATCAGGCCCGTGAAAAGTGTCAGGCAGCTGCAAGCTGGAAGAGAAAAAAGGTCTCTGCCCCTGTCCCAAATTTCCACTTTCTGGAAGCTGATAACCAGGTTGACTGAAGCCCATGTCTGGGGCCAGGCAGAATGGTGAGCAGCCATGGTCATTCCTTTTTGCAAAGAGGAAATGTCCGACCCCTCCCCCCACAAACCCTTTTGCGTTTCTCCAACTGCCTTGTGATCGTTTGTTTGGAAAATGGTTGTTATATCTTAAGAACACAATCAGGTAATTTGCAGTTTAGAGCCAA
This sequence comes from Rhineura floridana, assembly GCF_030035675.1. NCBI lineage: Eukaryota > Metazoa > Chordata > Lepidosauria > Squamata > Rhineuridae > Rhineura > Rhineura floridana. Next base: position 61,378 of record NC_084500.1, on the reverse strand, counting down.
CACAGTCCCAGTAGACATGAGTGTGCAATCGGAAGCCTAACAGCTCCCAAGTGGAGGTATTGCTCCTTGGAAAAAAGGCAGAAATGGCTTTGGTCTCTCAGGTGTTGTTTTCTGTTGCTCAATTATGGGGAACTACATTAGGATGAAAGCTTGACAGCAGCTTGGTTTTATGCCTTCCTCATGTGGGCTGATGTTCTACAGGGAGAGCCCCCACTCCCCGCCTGCTCTTTGCAACTCGAACTGTGCTGAGTTGCAACTGGGCTGCAGTAGCTTCCATTGTCTTGAATGGGGGCGCTGATCCTGATGCCATCTTGAGCCCAGGCCTCTGTTGCTCTTTGTGCCATTGACCAGCTTGTGGTAGTCCGCCCCCCCAACCTTTCTGTGTTTTTCACTGACCGCCATTCACGTTGCCGCTCCCAGTCAGGCCCGCTGCATTTTCTTTAGATGCATAAGCCACACTAGTCACTTCTTTGGGGTGTTTGTGGGGTTGCCTCCTGGCCAGCCATGGGGAAGATCGTAACAGGCAGGCCCTGAGCCTGGGGAAGCCCAGGCATCTGACTTGCATTCCCTTCCTTGCCATTTAGCATCACAGGAAACAAATTATGTACCTCTTGAACCTGATGCTGCTTTCAAGTTCACGGGAAGGGCTCGGCTCCAGCCACATGCATCCCACATTGCATCCCACATTGCCCCAAAGAGACACGAGGCAGCTGTGATCTGTGCGTCCTCCCTTCCTGGCTGCAGCCTCAGTCACTGGGGTGGGGGCAGCACATTGACTGGGAAAGAGGGGGAAATCTGAGCAGGCTGGAGCAACTGGCCTTTATGGCTGGTTCTGCCACAGGTGCGCTCTGGTATTGTCTGGCTTCATTTAATAGAGTTCCATAGTGCAGCTGTAGAACTCGCTCCCACAAGAGGCAGTGGTGGCCACCAACTTGGATGGATACAAATTCACAGAGGAGGAGGAGGAGGAGGCTCTCGATGGCCAGGCTGTGCTCTGCCTCCACAGTCGGAGGTGGGAGGCCCCCGAATACCCGTTTGTGGAAACTGCAGGAGGGGAGTGTCCTCTTGCACCCAGGCCCAGCTTGTGGGCCTTTTCCTACTGATACATCTTGTTGGCCACTGCCCTTTGGCCTGACCCAGCAGCCGGCCCTTCTGGTATTCTTAAGGGACTGAAAAGGTGATCAGCTGCACCCATTGGGATCCCCGGAACGCACACAATTTCTCCCTTCCCCCACAAAGCTCAGATGGACAACAGCAAAACGGATTTCGGAGGGAAGGCTGTTTCTGTTGTCTGTGGTGGTCTTGTGCTCTGGGCTGGATATGGAAAGTGCAGGATAAAATAAAGCCAGCAGCCACTGAGCAAGATCTGAGAGCCCATCCATGGCACAAGCTGATTGTGAACAGTGTTACTGCTGAACAGACATATAACTGTGTCTTTTTCCTGCCCCCTTGAAGAAAACAGGAGGCGAGTCGGGCTGCCTCTGCCTTTGTCAGTGTCGCTTCACACAGTAGGAATTGGCAAAGCCAGCCCAGGAGCTGCTGGCAGAGTCCGAGGTATGTGTCTGTTAACACCACCCGCCCACTGCTGATTCGAGGTGCAATTGGACTGGTTCTTGTTTTGGGTGAACTATGCTGCCCAATCAAAGGGGGGCAAATGTGGCTGGCTGGTCTCAAGATTCTGGTGTTGCCCACTCTGTGGCCTCTCTTCCTTTTGGAGACCAGGGAGATTTCAGTCTCATCCACCATTTGTGGCCTCGGAAGGAAGTTTCTGGATGTTCCTGTGTGGGCTGACGACTACAGCAGTGGCATTTGGGGTGTCTTCTGCTTCAACTGCAAGCTGTGTGATGAGCGCATTGCTTTTGGCTGCCTTCCACCTGTGGGTCTGGCTGGCTGCTTCTGGCCTGGTTGTGAGACCAGGGCTGCCCTCCCGCTTGTGTGAGCCACTGAGCTCTTTTCCAAAGGGGGCACAGGTGGCTTTGTGGCTGCGTACGTGTGGCTCTGCAGGAGAAATAAGATTAGCCGATCCCAGCCTTGGCAGAGACTGGCTTTCTGGCCGGCTTAAAGCAGTGGTAACTGCACAGTACAGCGGAGTAGGCTTAAAAGGCCAAAGCAAGAGAGCTCGCTGGCAGCAAATCCACGTGGGAAGCATCCAGTGCCCACAACTGCTGGATGACAGATTGTGCTTGTGGGAGAGGTCCTAATCCCATGCCTCGCCCCGTGTTGCCACACACACTGCAGCAGCATGAGGGCAATGAGGGGCTTCTGCTGGATGCTTCCCACTTGCTAAGAGGGTCACTGTCTTTTGGTGTGGTTTTCTTTTTTTATTGAAAGAAATGTGTTTCTGTATCAAAGTCATTGCTGAAAAGGATCTTAAAGGCCATCTAGTCCAACCCCCCAAGCTCAAAGAAGAATTTGCCAGGGAGGAGGCAATGGCATCAGGGATGGGGACCTCTGTAGCCCCCCAGATGTTACGGGAGTTCATCTCCCGTTATCCCTGGTCCTTGGGCCATGCCATGCTGGGAGTTAGAATGCATCAGCATCTGGAGGGCGACAGTTTTTCTGCTCCCTGAACTGCAGTATTCCTGCTAGGCAGCAATCCTTAGGAGAGCCCCCACCTCCTAGCAGTGTAGCAGGGGAAGGACAGAGCACCACCACATATTTCGCATCAGGGACAAGGAGGATGTGATCTCCTGGGGTGCTGTTCTTAGGTAGGATCCCACAAAAAAATCTAAGCAGAGGAAGAGGTGATGTTGCTCAGCATGCATGGCTAAGGGCTAAACCACCACTTTATTTTGAAAAATTCCAAAATCTCTTTATTATGACCAACCAAAATGCCACAAAACAGTAAGCAAGCCTTTGAGTCCATCAGAACTCTTCAAGCTGGATGTTAAGGGAATACTTTGGCTTGGTATTGAAGCTTTATCGTCTGCATTGGTCAAAAGTTCATTTTTGTTGTATAGTCTCAAAAGGGAGTGGTTGTATGGCTTGTCAGGAAGGTCACCACTGCCACCATCTCTGGAGATAGTCTTGATCCACCCTTTCCTCTAATCCAGGAGCGGGGAATTTGTGGCTCTCCAGATGTTTAGCCCAAACCTGCTTCCCTGCAATTTCCCCCGTGGTTGTAGGTCTACCCCTTAGAGCAAGCAAGGAAGGACAAGCACGTTTCTGTGTGCCTTTTATTTAAGTCACAGTGAGGAGCCCCTGGTTGTCTCTCTCTCCCCCCCCCTTCACCTCCTACCTTGCAGGACAGGTTACTCAGGTAAAAATATGTGTGTACTGCTTTGGATGCAAAACGTTTGCTAAATGGTGAGTACACATGATCAAAACTGACTGCTCTTTGAGCATCTCTTACATGTACCACTGAAATGTTTGCATCATTGACTGTTCATTTCCTTTCATTAATTTGAAGGTGCTTGGAGCGCCATCCTTCCTGAGGGCTGCTGGCAGGGGTGGGGGATTGTGGATAGGCTGGAGACGGCTCACAAGGTCCCCTCTCTTGTCCTCTTGCAGTTTGAAAGCAATCCTGGTAGGGAGTCCCCAGAACAATGCAGTGGATCTGTCTGGCATCCCTCTGACCATGAAGGAATTGGACCGGGTCATCTCCTATCTCCAGCAGAGCTCGGAGCACATTGAGAATGTGGAGCTCTGCTTCACGGACCTCACGGACGAGATGTTTCTGCAGCTGCTTCCTGTCCTCAGTGCCCTGCCTCGCCTTGCAACTCTTTCCCTCAATGGCAACAGGCTCACCAAGGCCATCCTCCGGGACCTGACAGAGGCACTGAAAGACTCCAGGAATTTCCCCAGCATGACCTGGATTGATCTGGGCAACAATGTGGACATTTTTTCTCTGCCACAGCCGTTCCTGGTCAGCCTTAAGAAACGCTGCCCCACCCAAAGCAACCTACCAACCATTCTTGAGTTTGGTGAGGGCCAGGTGAGCGACCCGGAGAGCCAAGAGGGTCTGGCCTCAGGGGATGAGGACCGAAGTGTCAGGGGTGTGGGTGAGGCGGCCAGGCCCAAACAGGTACAGGCAGGAGAAGTGATTGAGGTTAGGCTGCAGCCAAGCCAGTCGGCAGATCAAGAGGCTGCCCCAGGGCTGCTTCAGACATGAAGCGTGTGAAGCCCAGGTGCCTCTCCTTGGGCCAGAAGGCTCTACATGTCCCCCTCCATGGCAGCGGCAAGGATCTTGGCCAGACTTGGCGGAAGCCGATGAGGGTCCTCTTGTAAGGATGGATGGATGCCAACCACTTTCATTTATTAGAGGGGGGCCAGGCTGCACTTCTCCGTGCAATACTGATGTGTGTTCTTAACCCTTTAGTCCAAGATCTTGTAACCTAATGCTGAGGAGTTTCACTAGCATTGCTGCCTGCTTTAGTGCCAAAGAGAGAAAATGAAAAGGTGATGATACCACCACTGAGGGAGTCTTTTTGGGCACAGCTTTCAAGTTACACAAAACTCTTCATCAGGATTTCATCTAATTTTCCACTCTTCATAGTGGTTACAGATTTTTTAAAAACTTCCCAGGTTGAATATAAAGTTTTGTGGCAAAAGTTTTAGGAAAGGATTTCTGTGTCAAAGGGGGAAGAGGTGTAACAGGGAGAGGAGTTACCTCACTGAATCGAGTGAAATATGGGTCTTCAAATGAAGTTGCTTTCTAGAGCTGAGAAATGGTCCTGAGCCTAACGTCACCTGTGCAAGAAGTGAGTGGGTTCCCCCCCCCACTCATAACCCCACAATTTTACATGTTGAACTTTCAGTGCAACACAGGATTTGAATGAGCCAGATGTAAAACCTGCAGTAGTGTCAGATTCTGGACTGGTTTATAGAGTGAACCTGTTCAGGCAGAGCAGGGCACTCTGAGAAGCTGACAGAGCTTAAAAATGTAACCTGGTTGTGCCGTGCCCATTTTGATTCAGTGCCAACTGCCACAACCACTCATGACAAAACCAGGGGGAAATCAAGCCAATGACTGTTCCAGATGTCCTTTATAGTGTGAAATAGCTATCAGTGTCTTCATGTGATGTCTTCAGTTCCTTTGAATGTCCCATCACTGTGACAGAAGAGAATGTGGAGGCGGAGTTAAGTGTACAGAACTCAGCTCTGTGGTCTCAACCGTGGGTGATTTTCTCACCATAAATATGAAAGAAAAGGGACTGGCAGCCAGGCCACCTGGTACTCAATCTTCACGTTGAGAATATTTGCTTTTGATTTTCAGTCTGTCCCCGGACATTGTAAGCCACCCCGCAAGACCGAGTCAGTAGTCTCTTTCCATTCTCAATGTGCATTGTGCTGCAATTTCTGTAACCCCCTTAAAAAAGCCACTGATGGAAGTGACCACGTCTGACACTGAGCTAGAACCCCCCAGAACAGGAAGGGATAAAATTTTATTTCTAGCCACCTTCAGCTTCCAACACCAACAAAATCAGGCTGCTGTCTCTCATGGGATTTTCCCTGTGGCACAAACGCCACTCATATTTTCAATTGGCTGGGATACCCACATGTCCTTTTGAGGTATTAATCCGTGGCTTCAGATTTTGTCATTGCTTGCATGTTGCTGAAACTGTTTTTATCCGTTTTGTCAAGCAGCAATAACAATAAACATTTTTACTGAAATAGAAGGGTTTGTCTGCAGTCAGCATAAGTGACGGTTTTAGGGGGAGGCCGAGTGTTTCTCTTGGAGCAGAATGGTTGCTTCTATTGCTGTGAGGGAATTGTGTGAAATGCTGTAAGGGGCAACAACTTTCCTCAAAAGGCCAGGGTTTACCCTGAATCAAGGTGAGCAAATGAATGTGTCCCTTATATGGGGAGCTTCAGGGGTCCAAAGAGCATGGGGAGTGTTGCTTGTTTCCCCCTCCCTTGAGATTTTACCCTTCTTGGTCAGGGTTTATCAGCAAGTCAGGTGGCATGAGGGCATGGTGTTACAAAAGAGCCCAACTGAACCAATTCTATGCCAGTAGTTACAATTCCTTCCACCAGGCATTTCACCCCAGGGGCGCATGGTTTTGGTGATGGTGGGCAGAGTGCCTAGCACAACCAGGCCCCAGAAATATGCTATTTATTTCATCACAGAACCAGAGGCATGTGGGTCCCAGGAGGACCTCTATCCAGGCACTGACCAGACCCAGATCCACTTAGCTGCAACAAGGTGGTGGCTGCATGTGCCTTCTGACCAGAGCCTGTTCTGTTGAGACCTTCATTTGTAATCATTGGTGCTTCTGCCTGTGTTTTGAAAACATGCTACGTGGTTGCTTTTCCCCAGATAGCAGAGTTTATGGCCTGCTCATCGAAGCACTAGGTTTGCACCTCTTCACCCACCCCAGCAGTCTTGCTGGGGGAAGGGAGAAGAGCTTGGTTAAGAGGTCCACATCAGAACCCCAAACAGGCCTAGAAGCATATCACCCTCTTTTTACACTGCAAGCCAGCTAGCCTGTGGCCTTTCACAAGACTAACCTATGGTTGGACTACAACTCCCACAATTCCTCACTACTGGCTCTCCTGGGTGGGGGGAGGTGAAATACATGCAAATTTGACACATTTTGGAGCAGGGCCTAGGGCACTTTGACAGGCTTCCCTCAGAAAGGTGCATTCACCTTTATTTATTTATCTCTGTTATTGGATTTATATCCCACCCTTCCTCCCAGCAGGAGCCCAGGGCGGCAAACAAACTAAAAACACTTTAAAACTTCATAAAAGACCTTAAAATACATTAAAACAAAACATTAAAAACATTTTTTAAAAAAGCTTTAAAAACATCTTTTAAAAAGGTTAATTTATTTATTTTATTTAATCTTGCAGCTTGTAAACATTTGGCTATACATGCCAACAGTAGAGCAGACCTAACATTTCAAAACTGGTTTCTGTCCTCTACTCTGCTTCCAGCTTCTGTAGCGCTGCCAAGGCAAAATCAGAGTGACCTGCTTGTTGGCGTTTTCTAACAGGCACATTCAGCTTTCAAGTGTGCACACAAACAGGTCAAGACAATTTCCCCTTTTCTGGAGGTGGGGTTGTACACAAGGGTAACGTTGGCAGAGCCCCCCCTTTACTTCCAAAAAGTTGCAGTCAAGGCTCTTGTAGGATTTTGTTTGTTTTGACTGTAGTAATGTGCTCCTTGGAGGATTCTCAAGAAAATGCTGGTGGTTCCTGGCAGGAAGACTCCAAGCTATGCGCAGGTCACATTGTGGTAATATTGCCACAATGCTACAAACCTGAAAAGATATCATGAAGATTCACATGTAAATGCAACTGGCCCTCCTTTCACTGCACAGGTGCCAGAACCAGCATCACTGGGTTGATTACTCCAGAGGCCACCTTGTATGAAGTGGCACTTGCAATCTGACTGAGGAAAAGCCGTATCTGATGCTGGGCAACACGTTTCACCTTACTGAGCCTACAGGAGCGTTTGCTTAAGGCCAGTTAATAGTGCACTTTCCACATTCATACTATTTTATGAAATCTTAGACAAGCAAAATTATGATCTCTATGACAACAGCTACTACTATTATATTTATTGCCTTTCACCAGAGCAGGTTACAGAAATTTAAAATACAGTATCAGAAACAAAGAAAACCAGTGTGGTATAGTGGGTAAGGTGTTGGAATATGACCTGGGTTTGAATCCACACATGCCATGAAGCTCATTGCCTCTCAGCCTCATGAAAAGCCTATTCATAGGGTCACCATAAGTCGGAATAGACGTGAAAGCAGTACGCACACACACACACTAAAAACAAAACACATTGCATTCACAGGAATAGGATGAGTTCTGAAACAATACCCAAGTGAGGCAACAAAGCGGCCATCCCAACACCTCAACTAGAGATCTCATTGGATGCCATCAGGGTGCTTTGGAGGCTGCCAGCAGGTTTCCCCTGCTATTATTTCTTGGTTGCCTCATACTTAGTGGTCTCTAGGCATACTACCACGCCAGGCCTTCGTGACAGGAAGGGTGAGCAAGGGAACACGCTTACCTCCTCTTGAGCTGCATTCCAGAATGGCGTCCCACTTTTCTGGACTCCTTGACATCCTACCGCCCCATAGCTGTTAACCCTGGGGCCACCCAGGAGTTACAACGCACACCTCCATAACGTGGCGCTCGGGATGATTTCTAGGTCAAGACGAAGTGTTTTTCAGCGGAGAGAAACAAGGTCTTTTGCAGGGGGTCTCAGATTCATTTCCCACTCTGGCCCAAGCCACGTGCAACGGTAAGCCAAACGTGAGCCTAGCACCAATGAGCAACGGTGGAGGAAAGACTACAGTTGCTCCTCCCCACTCCTGTGCCACGGTAACTTAAGCAGTAGCCTCCCCTCCCCAGACAAGGCAAAGCGGAGGACCAGAAGGGGGGGAGGCGGCTGCCGAGTGGGGGGGCGCCTGGCCCCCTTCCCGGAGGGCTGCTCAGAAAGAACCTTCTCAACAGCAAGAGTCTGCCGGTAATTCCAGCTTAGTTAATAAGGTTGCTTCATCACCGCCACCCTCCGTCGGGGCCCGCTCCATTTCGCCCGTTGCGCGCTTACCTTCGGGGTGGCGCCCCGTCCTCCCTCCCTCCTGCGCTTCGGGTCCGGCGCCACGTGGCAGAGGGGTGAACCTGCAACAGAGACCACAGTCACGGGCGGGGGGTCCAGGCAAGGCCCGGGGGGGGACGCCCAAAGAAAACGCCGAGAAGCCCGGCGGCCCTCCAGGCGGGAAAGTGGTCGTGCCCGCCCGGTAGGGCTCACGCGGGGATACGAACCAGCCGAGCCCATCAACGTCGTCGGCTCAGCGGAGAAGAAGCGCGTGCAGTGTAATCACCTGGCGACTTGGAGGGCCGTGATCCCCCCAGCCGCCCCCGCCTATACACAAAAAAAGCCCCTTCTCCACGCCCCGCCGCTTTTCCCGGGGCTCGAATGGGCGGCGGCTCCTCGGAGGTCCCGCCGGGCGAGAGAGGAGAGCCCCAGCCCCCTTGCTCCGTGGTCAGCCGGAGGGGCGCTCTCGTCAGTTCTCGCATCTGACGGCACTTCCTATCTCGGCATCATCATCCCATGGAGGAGAAAGACCGCGCCGCCGCCACCCGCCCGGGGACACAGAGAGCTCGGAGGCGAAGGCGCCCGTCCCAGGGGAGCGAGGGGAGGAAGAGGCCCGGCGCCGCAAACCCACCTCGCCGCCATCATCTCCTCCACGAGGCCGCCGCTGCCGGAAAAAGAAAGGAAAGGCCAACGCAGCGCTGGCCCTTTTAAGGGCGTGGGACGTACCATGCAGACTGAGGGGGGCGGGAAAGCAACGTGGTGGCTGATTGGGTCGAACGTACCATGTCGGGATCGCAGGGGAAGGCGGGGGCTCCTGCGTCGACTCCCGGGCACCGTTTTGTGCACGACGGGAAGCAGAGGCAGGAGGCGGCCCGCGAGAGGGCGCAGGAGCCGCTGGGAAGCCTGTCGCAAATGGGGAGCGGCGTCTTCCACACGTTAACCCGCAACCACTAATTGATATGTTTTAATTAACTGATAGTTTGGTGATGGCTTTAAATATTATAATCTTGTAATCAAACTGAGTCATTTGAGTGCTATTGATTGCTATTTGATTGTTACTGATGTAGTGGTTTGTATTTTTACTCGGTTGTGAGCCACTTTGAGCATATTTATATGGAAAAGAGGCTTACAGATTTAAATAAATATTAAAATAAAATATTTATCTAAGGAGCAGCAGCAGCAGCAGACGCAGCTCTTCCCACACAACAACCAGGTGAGGTCGGTTATCCTGAAGGGAGTGTTTGGCTGCGCACTACCCGCTAAACCAAGCAGATGTTCCTGCACCATGTAAATTATTCCCGCTTTTTATGTGGGTTGGCACAGTGAAAAAAGCGGACAAGAGAAAGATCAACTCATTTGAAATGTGGTGCTGGAGGAGAGCTTTGCTCATACCATGGACTGTGAAAAAGACAAATAATTGGGTGTTAGAACAAATTAAACCAGAACTGTCACTAGAAGCTAAAATGATGGAACTGAGGTTATAATACTTTGGACACATAATGGGAAAACATGATTCACTAGAAAAGACAATAGTGCTGGGAAAAACAGAAGGGAGTAGAAAAAGAGGAAGGCCAAACAAGAGATGCATTGATTCCATAAAGGAAGCCACAGACCTGTACTTACAAGATCTGAACAGGGTGGTTCATGAGTCATGACAGATGCTCTTGGAGGTCGCTGATTCATGGGGTCGCCATATGTCGTAATTGACTTGGAGGCCCATAACAGCAACAAAGAGGCTCGAAGACGTGACTGTTCGTTAAGCCCTTTTCTTGTTTTTGAAAAAGCCCTCGGGCTAGGACCCGAAAGGACCCTTTGCACGTGCGCGCCAGACTTTGATTCCCTTTTGAATAACCGTTAAGACTTGTCCAAGGCTGAAGTCCCGCCCAGTAGTTGCAAATTGATTGCCAATAGTTACTAATGATATGAATGTAAATGGTGATGCTAACTTTCAAGGCTGTGTTGTATGTACGGTGCAGACAAAGTGGGCAGTTGCTGGACTTGATTGGTCACTGTCTCTTTCATGCAGAAGGGCGGCCTGCCTGCCTGCTCCTTTGGAAACGGAGCGGTCAGAGGTTCATTCCCCCGCCTTCACAATTAAACTGTTCCACCGTGCCTCTAAATTCAGAAAAGTTTGAGCGGGCTGCCGGGGGATTTAACGGTCCCTTTTAAAAAGAGCAGCTTTGGGATTTTGTTCCCCCCATTCCCCCCCTCCCAGGTTACCTGGGAAAACCCACGGTCAGTTTCTGAAGGCGGAGGACGCAGCGGTGCTGGAGGCGGGTCTCCTGGGACACCCTCTCTCCAGCCAATCCTTTCATGGTTGGGTAGAGTACTCTTCACCTCCCCCTGCCCCGCCCCAATCATCATAACATTCTTCTCACCCAATAGGATTGAGCAGAGGTGTTGATTGGTCTCCAATTCCCATCAGCCCCCAGCCAGTCAAGCCAACGACAAAGGTTGCTGGGAGTTGTAGTTGTGTTCCTAACAGGATCTCTACTGCCACGTGGTGGACAAAACCTGACAACCTGTTTTCAGTCCCGCCCTACGCTGTCATCTGGTGGACAAATCATGCCATTGCATGATAGATAGATAGATAATTTATTGCGGTCATTGACCAATAAAAAACATACAGTATTACAACATATATTTAACAAAATCCAACATCAAATACTTTTAAAAGATTCTTTTAAGTTAAAATTACTGGTTGAGTACCCCTTTTGTCGACACATTGTTTCCTGCGACGAATGGCGAGATCGCAGTATTTCGCAACTTTTTCGGTTACATCAGGAGAGTGATCATCCAGTAAAAATTCTGCATAAAAATATCCTTTCTACCTGGTATTTGATCTATAATGGGAACAATTATCTGCTGTCTAAGATCAGAGTAAAATGGGCAATATAATAAAACATGTATAACTGTTTCGACCTCCTCCTTATCACATGGGAATTTTCTGTCCTGATATGGGACTTTATTGAATTTGTCAGCAAGTAAAGCCGATGGCAGGACATTAAATCTTGCTAGAGTAAAAGCTCTTCGCCTTTTTGGTTGGGTGAGATTCCATAAATAAGCCATAGATGTCAATGGTTTACTATTATATCTTGTCTTTTTCACTAGCATTAATTGATGCTGATAATCAATATCTCTAATTCTCTGAAGAATACTCTGTTTAGCCTTTTCATATTCCATAGCTAATATTGTTGTTGGTGAAAAACCTATTGTTAAAATTTTTTCTATGATTAGTTTTTTCCACGGTGACGCAAAATTATCCTTTAAGGTGTGGGGTGCTAATCCAACCGGGTTGAAAACTAGCTTTAGCCAATATGAGATTCTTAAGCTCCAGATCCGAGATTCTATGGATGGCAATCCCGTTTCTAGTCTAATTATGCAGTTTGGTACACAAGACGGGACAGCTAAGATTGCATGAACTTTTCCTACCTGATCGGAATGCAATAAGGAGTTCTGCTGCCATCTGGTGGACAAATCATGCCATTGCACGAACCTTTACCTGATCAGAATGCAATAAGCCGGTTCTGCTGCCACCTGGTGGACAAATCATGCTATTGCATTCCTCCTGGAGCAGAACACCTCAATAAGGAGCTCTGCTGCCATCTGGTGGACAAATCATGTCATTACATGCACCTTTCCCCTATGTGGAAGAACAATTAGTTTAAATGCTTATGTGGTTACCGTTTAGGGTTAGGGGTCGTTAGAGTTAGGGTTTAGGGATTAGGATTTAGGGTTTGGGTTAGGGTCACTGTAAAACAGTGTCTCTGATACCCTTCTCACCAAGTTGGCCCAGAAGGATACCACGGTCAATGGTATCAAAAGCCACCAAGAGATCAAGTAAGAATAACAGGGTCACACTCCCCCTGTCCTTCTGCCGATAAAGGTCATCCATCAGGGTGACCAAGACCAATTCAGTCCCATAACCAGACCTGTACCAGGATTGGAATGGGTCAAGATAATCTGTTTCATCCATGAGTACTTGCAATTGCTGCACCACAACCCTCTCAATCACCTTCCCTAAGAAGGGACTGTTTGCGACCTGTCAGTAATTGTCGCAGATCAATGCATCCAGGGTGGGCTTTTTCAGGACCGGTTGGATCACTGCCTCTTTCAGGGTGGCTGGAACCACTCTCTCCTGCAATGATGTGTTGACCACACTCTGGATCCACTCGGTCAAACCCCCTCAGCAAGTTTTAATAAGCCAAGAAGGGCAAGCGTCGAGAGGACACATTGCTGGCTGCATCATCACAAGCACCTTGTCCATGTCATCAGGCCGCATCAACTGAAACCGTTTCCAAGAAGTTGCAGCAGATGTTGCACTGGACACCTCATTGGGGACTATAGTAGATGTGGATGGGGCATCAAGATTGCTACGGAGGTGAGCAACTTTACCCTCCAAGAGCCTTGCAAACAATTCACAATGGGCCTCCAAAGGGTCTAAAACTCCACTTCCTAGAGCTGATGTCAACAGACTCCTGACAAATACAAAATAGAAGTCATCCCCCCCTCCCACAACAACTTGAAAATTGCTGAGCATCTTGATGGACCACTTAGGGATTTTTGTTCTTGTTGCAGCAATTGAAATGCCTGGGCTAGACATTATATTATTTTAAGTGATACTTTTACAGATGCACTGAGGACCACCAGAATGAAGCTCATGGAGCACTGGTGATCTACAGACCTCATTTTGAACAGGCCAGACACAGAGGAATAGGTAGCTTTTTCTTTCTAACCATAAACTTAATTTCTGCAGAGCTCTCATCTGCCTGGAAGCTCTCATCAAACACCACATATCTTTGCACTCAGTGGTGCTGAAAATGCACTCTGCACATACTCAGAAGTACATTCACAATCACTCAGTCACACTTGGGTTAATTGACTAATTGACACAATTGTTGAATTTAAGACTGGGCCCAATAACAGTCCTTGGTTTCTTTTCCCAAGGGCATCTTTTGGGTCAGGAGGGTGCTCTTTCGCTGCCTAAAGTGACTGGGAATACCCATAGAGATAAGATGAGAAGGCTGTTGCTGGTCATGTTTGCTGCTTCTGGTGCGCTTGCGCCACTCCGAAGAGACTGCGCCCAGAGGACCTTGTTGGGTTGTTGTACTTGTAAGCCACCTTCATTAAATGTCATAAAATTAATGAGTCCCTCCAAGCTTCTGGCCTAATAAATGTTGGTGTTTCAGGTGCTACACGACCCCTGTTGCCGCTCAACCCCCTGTGGCCCCGGCTTGAAGGGCAGGCCACTCTGAGATCCCCTCCGTTTAGCAATCCGCAGCCCAGGATTGGCGGTGTGTGCGTGTGGACCAGGCTGAATTGGCAGGGGAGATGAATGATAGTCCTGCACTGTCTCCCATATTAGAGTTCGAAGGAAGGAAATGAAGGTGGCTTACAAGCAACCCAACAAGGTCCTCTGGGCGCAGTCTCTTCGGCGTGCCCTCCTGTGGCAATTTTATGCAACTACAATGTGCAAATGAGTGTATACATGCAAAGGGTGCCATTGCTCAGTGTCAGCTCTACACTGCATCAGCAGTGTCAGGGGGGGCTGGAAATTCCTGGGTCTTTGGCAGGGAAGGAAAGTCCTTAGCCAGCAGTCGGGTTGTAAATCTGCCAGGCCTATCCGAAGCGTACTTGCCGAGTCAGAAGTCTAGAAGCGAGGTCAGTGGAGATCCGGGATCAATTGCCAAGGAGGTCAGTCAAAGAGATGCTGCAGGGAAACTAGGTCTACACAAAGCCACGCCTGACGTTGCAGTCAGCAACAAGCCGCAGCCAAGGTGTGCCTTATAAAGAGCAGGATGGACAGCAGGTGTGAGCCCTCAGCGTTTGGGCCTTAAGGAGACAGGCCTGCCTCTCTTCTGCCTGACCTTCTGCTGTCTACGTTCTGCAGGTGAGGGGGGAGTATCCTGTTCACTGTCTGTGTCTGGCTGCAGGGCCTCTGCTGTCCCTGGGGTGCTCTGCAGCTGAGGGGCAGAAGGAGCTGGATTCTCAGGAGGCTCCTCCGTGTCTCCTGCTGCTCCTGGGTCTGCTGCTGTTACTCCCGAGTCGTCCTCATCTGAGGAGTCCTCTGACGGGGCCATGACACTCAGTGGCATTTGCTTTGTGTGCAGTAGGTTGCTGGTTCAATCCCCGGCAATGTCTCCAGGTAGGAGTGGGGAGAGACCCCTGCCTGAAACCTTGGGGAGCGCTGCTGCCAGTCAGTGCAGTCAACACTGAGCTAGATGGACGAAGAGGTCTGGCTCAGGAGAAAGGCGTTTCCTAAGTTCCACAGTCCACTTGGATCCTGAAACCCCTTTTCCACCAGCAACTCGCTTCTCTTTAGCATACTTTTGACTTCAATGTGGGCCAAGGGTCCAACCACCTCCCTAGATGATCTCCTGCTTTTAATGTATTTAAAGAATTTATTGTTGGTCTTTCATGTTTTTAGCAATGTGCTCAAGTTCTTATTTTTGGGTTAGGGTGAGGGCGAGGCTTAGGTAAGATTTTTTTTTTTTGGTAAGATTTTTTATTAAAATTATTCATACTACCGGTTTTACATCACGCACGCGAAAACACGTAATAATATTGCCACTCTTATAGTAACATATTTAACTAATACATAGAAATTTACCTCACTAACCTAACACTAATACAATATATATAACTCAGCTCTATATTATAGGAAGCATCAATTCAGATTCAACAAGTTTCAATACAGTGCCTGGAAATAACCATAGGAAAATTTACTGTAAAGCTTACTAGCATTTGTCACTTACATGCAATTTATTGTTTTCCCTTCTCTTCAGATTATCTCTCCTTATACGTCATCTACACTTTCTACCCCTTCAGGAAAGTCCTGAAGTGTAGTCTTACTTGGAAAGGTGGTGGTGGGAGAAATAGGAAAGGGGTGCAACAGGGCTATTTAAAAGGGAAGTGAGAGGATCGCCATTTAACACAACTTCCTGTACACACAAATTTTGTTGTAACAAATTAACATCTTGCGATTTGTCTAACTCCTCTCTTCTTGTAGATTCGGCAACCGGCTAAGTATGCAAGGTGTTTTCTTGTTGGGATTCTAAAGACTGAGAATCTAAAAATTGAGAATCTATTCCTCTATCATTTGCATTCCTCTGCTCTTCTTTTTGATTAATTTGTTCCTTATGCTTCTGTTCTTTATGTCTCTTCCTTGGTTTCCTTTGTTCTTTTATGAAATCTCTGTCCTGAATATTTTTTGTTTGTTTTGTTGTCCTTCCTTGTTGCCATGACCCATCTCCTCATTCACAATCTGACTCTCCTGTTCTGTGTCTATAATGCCACGATCTAAGTTCCTATCTGACCTTTCATCCTGTACCATTTCTAATTCTTCTCCTAAGACTTGGTATCTATTTTTATCAGGAAGTAATTTCTCATTATCTACTGTTTCTAAATGCTTTGTCTTTTGCTTACCTTTTCCTCCTTTTCCTTTCTGAACCGTACTCCATTCATCCTGCTTTTTTTGAAGATCATTTCTTTTTTCTATAGATTCTAATGAGGTAGAATCGATTTTCCTCCCTCGAGTATTAGACTCTGCCCAATTTTCAGGTTGTACTCTACGTTCCCTCTCTTCTACTCACATACCTCCTTCCTGTCTAGCCTTCCTTCTCATTTGCGCAGCTGCCTTTTCTTTTCCTACCTCTGCAAATTTTTCCGCCTTTGCCCATCTATCTGCATCTTGTTGATCATAGTATGCCTGGGAGCACCAAAAATATGTGTGTCCCACCTCATTACACAGATTGCATGTAATGCCACTATGACAATATACCGTTTGATGGCATCACTCCCCACACTTTGTGCAAAGCGGTGTTGTGGAATTACGTCGTAAAACTTCCCAGCGAGCACGGAACGTGGTTTTTGTGGACGTTTTGTGTCTTATTGCATGCCTCCCATGCGGTCGTGTGGGACTGGTGAATTTGGTGGGTCTGGCTCTCTGGGAAGTCGCCGTTCCGGGCTGTTTTACGTTAAAGAGTATTAGAGCCCGGAACGGGTATCGGAACGTGGTTTTCATCGACGTTTTGTGTCTTATTGCATGCCTCTCATGCAGTCATGTGGGACTGGTGAATTTGGTGGGTCTGGCTTGCTGGGAAGTCGCCGATCCGGGCTGTTTTATGTTAAAGAGTATTAGAGCCCGGAATGGGTATCGGAACGTGGTTATTGCAGACGTTTTGTGTCTTATTGCGTGCCACTCATGTAGTCGTGTGGCACTGGTGAATTTGGTGGGTCTGGCACCAATCCCACACTACTCCATGGGAGGCACGCAGTAAGACACAAAACGTACATAAAAACCATGTTCAGATACCCGTTCCGGGCTCTAATACTCTTTAAGGTAAAACAGCCCGGAATGGCGACTTCCCAGCGAGCCAGGCCCACCAAAT
This sequence comes from Rhineura floridana, assembly GCF_030035675.1. Lineage (NCBI taxonomy): Eukaryota > Metazoa > Chordata > Lepidosauria > Squamata > Rhineuridae > Rhineura > Rhineura floridana. The sequence goes on along the minus strand of NC_084500.1, from coordinate 44,491 downwards.
TCACCAGTGCCACATGATGGAATGCGGGGCACTCTGTAAGGCCCCAATGCACCCCAAAAACCACGTCCAGCTACCCGTTCCGGGCTGTAATACTCTTCAAAGTAAAACAGCCCAGAACTGTGTCTTCCCGGCGAGCCAGGCCCACCAAATTCACCACTCCCACACGACGGAATGCGGGGCACGCCGTAAGGCCCAACCGCCCCCGAAAACCACGTCCCGCTACCCGTTCCAGGCTCTAATACTCTTCAACGTAAAACAGCCCGGAACGGCGACATCCCGGCGAGCCAGGCCCACCAAATTCACCAGTCCCACACGTTGGAACATGGAGCACGCCGTAAGGCCCCAATCACCCCTGAAAACCACGTCCCGCTACCCGTTCCGCGCTCCAATTTTCTTCAACATAAAACAACCCGGAACAGCGACTTCCCGGAGAGCCAGGGTAACCAAATTCACCAGTCCCACACGACGGTATGCGGGGCACACCGTAAGGCTCCAACCGCACCCAAAAACCATGTCCCGCTGCCGGTTCCGGGCTCTAATACTCTTCAATTTAAAACAGCCCGGAACGGTGACTTCCCGGTGAGCCAGGCCCACCAAATTCACCAGTCCCACACGACAGAACGCGGGGCACGCCGTAAGGCCCCAACCGACCCCGAAAACCACGTCCCGCTACCCGTTCCGGGCTCTAATACTCTTCAACGTAAAACAGCCCAGAACTGTGTCTTCACGGCGAGCTAGGCCAACCAAATTCACCAGTCCCACACGACGGAATGCGGGGCACACCGAAAGGCCCCAACTGCCCCCGAAAACCACATCCCGCTACCCGTTCCGGGCTCTAATACTCTTCAATGTAAAACAGCCCGGAACGGCAACTTCCCGGCGAGCCAGGCCCACCAAATTCACCAGTCCCACACGACAGAACGTGGGGCACGCTGGAAGGCCCCAACCGCCTCCGAAAACCACATCCCGCTACCCGTTCCGGGCTCTAATACTATTCAATGTAAAACAGCCAGGAACGGCGACTTCCTGGAGAGCCAGACCCACCAAATTCACCAGTCCCACATGACGGAAAGCGTGGCACGCCGTAAGGCCCCAACCGCCCCCGCAAACCACATCCCGCTACCCGTTCCGGGCTCTAATACTCTTCAACGTAAATCAGCCCGGAACAGCTACTTCCCAGTGAGACAGGCCCACCAAATTCACCAGTCCCACGTGACGGAACGCGGGACATGCCTTAAGTCCAGAACCACCCCCGAAAACCACGTCCCGCTATCCGTTCCGGGCTCTAATACTCTTCAACATAAAACAGCCCGGAACAGTGACTTCCCGGTGAGCCAGGCCCACCAAATTCACCAGTCCCACACGACGGTAGTCGAAACAGGCTATAAGGCCCCAACCGCCCCCGAAGACCACGTCCCGCTACCCGTTCCGGGCTCTAATACTCTTCAACGTAAAACAGCCCGGAACGGCGACTTCCCGGCCAGCCAGGCCCACCAATTTCACCAGTCACACACGACGTAACGCGGGGTACGCCGTAAGGCACCAACGGCCCCCGAAAACCACGTTCCGCTACCCGTTCTGGGCTCTAATACTCTTCAATGTAAAACATCCCGGAACAGTGACTTCCCGGTGAGCCAGGCCCACCAAATTCACCAGTACCACAGGACGGAACGCGGGGCACGCCGTAAGGCCCCACGCGCCCCCGAAAACCACGTCCCGCTACCCGTTCCGAGCTCTAATACTCTTCAACGTAAAACAGCCAGGAACAGCGACTTCCCGGCCAGCCAGGCCCACCAAATTCACCAGTCCCACACGACGGTAGTCGAGACACGCTGTAAGGCCCCAAGCGCCCCCGAAAACCACATCCCGCTACCCGTTCCGGGCTCTAATACTCTTCAACGTAAAACAGCCCGGAACGGCGACTTCCCAGTGAGACAGGCCCACCAAATTCACCAGTCCCACATGACGGAATGCGGGGTACGCTGTAAGGCCCCAACTGCCCCCGAAAACCACGTCCCGCTACCCGTTCCGGGCTCTAATACTCTTCAATGTAAAACAGCCCGGAATGGCGACTTCCCGGTGAGCCAGGCCCACCAAATTCACCAGTCCCACATGACGGAACGCGGGACATGCCTTAAGTCCCCAACCCCCCCCGAAAACCACGTTCCGCTACCCGTTCCGGGTTCTAATACTCTTCAATGTAAAACATCCCGGAACAATGACTTCCCGGTGAGCCAGGCCCACCAAATTCACCAGTTCCACACGATGGAATGCAGGGCACGCCGTAAGGCCCCAACCGCCCCCGAAAACCACGTCCCGCTACCCGTTCCGGGCTCTAATACTCTTCAACGTAAAACAGCCCGGAACAGTGACTTCCTGGTGAGCCAGGCCCACCAAATTCACCAGTCCCACACGACGGAATGCGGGGCACGCCGTAAGGCCCCAACTGCCCCCGAAAACCACGTCCCGCTACTCGTTCCAGGCTCTAATACTCTTCAACGTAAAACAGCCCGGAACGGCGACTTCCCGGCCAGCCAGGCCCACCAAATTCACCAGTCCCACACGACGGTAGTCGAGACACGCTGTAAGGCCCCAACCGCCCCCCAAAACCACGTCCCGCTACCTGTTCCGGGCTCTAATACTCTTCAACGTAAAACAGCCCAGAACGGTGACTTCCTGGTGAGCCAGGCCCACCAAATTCACCAGTCCCACACAACGGTAGGCGATGTCATGAACCTGTAATGGTCATGAGTTATTAGAAATCTGATGGCAACACTTTGGTTCCAGTAAGGGACTCTGGGAGATGGTTATAGTCAGAAAGGACAGGCCTTGCCACTTTGCAAAGTTAAGTTTCATTTTCCCAGCTGAAGACGGTTAGAAGAAGCCTTAACAAGCTGCACCTGTTTATCTTTGTTGATTAGCCAGTGCCTGGCACCCAAGGTCATCCTTGGCCTATGCAGTTGGAAAACACCGTTGGGAGGGGGGCCTGAAGGCGCGAAAATGTGAGAAACATCGAGAAGAAAGTTACATCAGTCAATTCCTGATTGGTCAATTAATCTTGGACCGTTAGGATCTTTTTCCCTTAAGTATAGGGCTAGGGACCCACAGCCTTTGTTCTCTGTTCTCTGCCTATGCTGACTGGCACCAGAGTTCCAAACCTTTTCTGCCTTATGGTTCCTGGGGTTACTTATGGGAAGGCAACCTATGTCGGGTTCCATTGCTTTATGTTGAACATCCATCTCTCTTAGGAGAGGTGCCACGCAACCAACTACCTCGTATGTAAGTAGTTAGGTGAGCTAGTTTATTATTTTCTTGTTGTGTGTATGAATTCTCTTGTAAGAACCTAAACCCCTGTTGGGTGAATGGTCTTAAAGGATTACTTGCTGCTATATGATATGTGCACTTATATATTTTAATAAAGCTACTTCTATTTAACCTGGTGTGTTCATTTGAGAGAAGGGGTGGTTCTAAATTCAGTGTTTTGACCCAACCTCAGTCACTCACTACCAAAGAGGGTTAAGAAGTTAAAAGCTTGGATTTTAAGTGTTAAACCAGAGGTGCCTGGCAAGGAGTGTAACTGTGACTCTTGCCTTTTAGGACCTTGGTTTTATATACCTTCTGGGCTCAGAGATCCCCTGGCTCTGAGTGGACCAGTATACAGGGGTGGTGGCAGCCTACCTTCTACCTTGCAGGGTTGTTGTGAGCGTACACAGCCTTGGCAAGGGTGAAGTAAGAGCTTTTCGGTTCCAGTCTCATTTCCCTAAGGGTGGGGGTCTGAGCCTGATGCATGTTCCCGGGACCCTGAGGGTCGGGCGGGCATGACATGGTGGCAGCGGTGGGATCGAAGCCATTCCTGCTCTTAAGTGAACACGCTGTGTGAGATAAGTGCATTGCAGCAAGTTGTAAATTTTAAAGAGACTTCTGACACAATTGTTTGTTACTTTGGGTAGTAAGGTTAGTGCAGAATGTCGCAAAAGATAAAAACCAGATCTCAAAAGAATGGAGCCGAGGATGTGCTCCTGGCAGACACTGCGTTGCCTAGTCAGCTTGTTCAGCTGGAAGAAGGCGCTGCTGCTCTGTCGTTTATACCTCAGCCTTCTGTGGATGACAAGGAGTTCGTGTCTAAGCAAACTGAGGATAGCGAAGATGAGGAAGAATCAGATTTGGATGAGGAAGAGCTGCCTAGGAGCATGCAGCGCTACCTGGCTAAGCAAATGAAGCTGTTGTCCCTGCAGTTCAAGGCTATGGAGGAAGATCGCCGGAGTAGGGAAAGCTTTGCTCGTGAGATGCAACAACCGCGAGGAGGAAGACCAGACCTCCATAAAAAATCCTTTCCGACCTTTCGTGAGACAGATGATATTTTTACTTTCTTCCAAGTTTTTGCTCACTCTTGTAGAGATCAAGGTGTGCCTAAAAAGTACTGGATGAGTGCTTTACGCATTAATGCTGAAGGCGAGTTGAGAGAACTGTTGAACTCTTTGCCACTGGAGTATGTAGATGATTTTGACTACTTTTATGCTTTAGCCAAGTCTCATTTTGCGCTAACTTCAGAGGATTGTTTTCGGCATTTGGAAACAGACCAGAAGAAGTCTCGGGAAAGCTTCTCAGCCTTTGCTGCACGGATGGGCAGAAATGTGGAACGTTGGGCTGACACAGCCGAGGCTGTAACCCGAGAGGAGGTTTTAGATCTGTTTGCAAAAGAACTGTTTTACAGACGCCTCCCTCGAGATTTGATGGCTCTGGTCAGAGACCAGCAGCCCCGTTCTCTGACTGAAGCAGGCATGCTAGCAGATCGTATGTTTAAAAACAGAGCTGGAGAAAAGTATACTTTGTTTCGGAGACCGGAGTACGTTCCTGTGAAACCGCCGAGGCGAGAGACCGCAGGTATGCAGAAACCAGGGCAACCGGCGAAGGAAGAGGAAGGGGGGCCTGCTGGCTACTTCAAAGTGTCTTCCGCCCGGCCCGAGGCTGCATTGCAAGAGAAGCCCCGTGGAGAAATAATTTGTTTTAAATGTGGGCAAATTGGACATAAAGCTAACTCCTGTTCTAAAACCTTGTCTAAGCCCAATCCTGCTGGAAGGAAGAACCCAAAGGTTGCTCCAGTTGCACGCGTGAGAGACTTAACGTCCCCTGGAGCGGAACCTCCTGAACTTTCTTCATGGTCGTCAGCCGAGGAGAATGAAGGAGCAGAATCGGATTTTGTATTTTCTGCCCCAAATTCACAAGACCGTCCTGAGGCTCCTCGTGGACCAGTTGTTAAAGCCCTGCCGGTGAGTGTTGTACAGACTGTGTCAGGGGATCGAGAGGGAGGAGTAAAGAATAGTTTGTTTCCAGAGAAAGACTCTCCAGGACCCCTTTCATCGGAATGTAAAGAATGGGTTCAAACGCAGTTTTCCGAATCCATATATGTAAACTGTATTAAGGTCAAGGGAAGAATCGATTCAGGCTCAGAAATTACCAGTATTGCAGAACGGCTGGTTAAGCCGGAGCAATATGTTCCAGAGTTACAAGTGGCGGTCACAGCGTATGGCCAGCAGACAGTGCAAGTGCCTGTAGCTGATGTGGTGCTTTCATACCGAGGCTGGACTGGACGCCATAGAGTTATAGTTCATTCGGATGACCATTTATGGGATGTTTTAATAGGAGTTGATCTGTTGTTCCTAAGCCATCAAGAGACTGTACGTGAAGCGGAAATAAACGCTCTTACCAGGTCTCAAACTTTGTCACAACCTATGGAAGACTGTGGGGAGAAATGGCCTCTGGGTGGCGAGGAAGAGAGGGCTGCCGTTGGGAGGGCTGGGACCCTGCCCGAACAACAGGGAAAAAACTCCTTTCAACCCAGTGTGGGGGAGACGGAGGAATGTAAATTACCGGCAGCCAGCTCCCAAGCCTTTAAGGCAGCTTTATTGAAGGATGAGAGTTTGCAAAACTGCAGAGAAGAAGCCGAGAGAAGCCCTCCTGCCTTATCAGAGACTGTGAAAGTGAGATTTTATTGGGACAAAGGCTTGCTTTATCGAGAACATGTACCTGGGGGGAATTCTACGGACTGGCAACCAGTCAGACAATTAGTTGTGCCAAAACCTTTTCGCCTGGATGTATTGCGGCTGGCCCATGATGTTGTGACTGCGGGGCACCTGGGTGTGAAACGGACTTTGTTTTCTGTTACCCAGCATTTTTATTGGCCCTTAGTGGCTAAGACTGTTAAAGAATATGTAAAATCCTGTGATATTTGTCAACAACTTGGGTATGCGCGTGATCACCCTAAGGCACCCTTACAAGTATCCCAGATTGTGGCAGAACCTTTTGCTCAAGTGGCTGTGGACGTGATCGGCCCTTTTAATCCGACTAAGACTGGGAGAAGATTTATTTTGACTGTAATTGACTTTGCCACGAGATTTGCTGAAGCTATTCCTTTGAGTTCCATCACTGCCCCAGTCATTGCTAAAACCTTGTTAGAGTTATTTTCGCGTTGGGGGTTTCCCAAGACTATTTTGTCAGACCGAGGGCCGAGTTTTGTGGCTAAGTTAACTAAAAAACTTTGGGAACTTGCTGGTATGGAACATCACATTACGACTGCTGGTCACCATTCCTCGAATGGGCTATGTGAGAAAATGAACGCCACTATTAATAAAATGTTAAGGGCGTATGTGTTAGAACATCCTAGAGAGTGGGATGTAGCTTTACCTTTCCTGATGTTCGCCTATAGGGCTACTCCCTCTGCCAGCTTGGGCTACAGCCCCAACCAGCTAGTTTTTGGAAGGGATCTGGTGGGGCCTTTGTCATTACTCAAGAATGAGTGGGAAGGAAGGTTGGAAGCTATGCCTGTGTCGGTAGTAACTTACCTCCAGAAGTTACAGAATATCTTAAGAGATGTTTTGGCTGTCGCTCATGAGAATTTGGGGGAGGCTCAACAACAGCAGAAAGCCCATTATGATGCTCACGCTAAAGAAAGACACTTTGTTGAGGGGTCAGAAGTTTTGGTACTAAAGGCCCAAGTAGACAATAAGTTGTCGGTGGCCTGGGAAGGCCCTTTGATTGTCAAGGCCCAGTTGAGCGACACCAACTATCTGCTAATTGACCCTAAAGCCCATAAGAAACCTAAAGTATACCATGTGAATATGATGAAGCAATATTTTTCTAGGAAACATCTGGTTTTGACTTGCACTCCTGCTATGGAGGTTGCTGAAGATGCCCTATCTCGGTTACCTGTTCCAGTTGACTGACATTTGATTCATGCCTATTCCACGGACTGATTTTCTGGCTCTGATGACCTCTGGACCGTTTTTAGACCTTGTTTTACTCTTTTACGCTTTTAACATGTTTTATGGACTTTTTAAAGATTTTACGGCTTATGACCTTTTTTGAACTTGGACCAGTTTTGGATCACCCCATTTTTTATTCTATTTTTTTTTATTATTATTTTTTTTTTTTTGATAATAAAGTTTTCTTTTTTTTTTTGGGTGTTTTAGGGGTCCCTTATTTCTTTTTTTTTTCTCCTTTATTGTTTGTTATGTTGTAACTTTGAACTTAATTAGAAGGCATAAGACAAGAAGTAGCTCACTTGCTTAAAATGTATTAAATTGTTTTTTTTTTCTTTTTTATATGCTGTATTGTAATGTTGATGGAATTTTTTTTTCTGATTGTTCCCTTATTCCTGGTTGCTGTGGCGATGACGCAGAACTATTTAGAGTTCTGACATCATCTTCCCAAAAAGGGGCGTGTCATGAACCTGTAATGGTCATGAGTTATTAGAAATCTGATGACAACACTTTGGTTCCAGTAAGGGACTCTGGGAGATGGTTATAGTCAGAAAGGACAGGCCTTGCCACTTTGCAAAGTTAAGTTTCATTTTCCCAGCTGAAGACGGTTAGAAGAAGCCTTAACAAGCTGCACCTGTTTATCTTTGTTGATTAGCCAGTGCCTGGCACCCAAGGTCATCCTTGGCCTATGCAGTTGGAAAACACCGTTGGGAGGGGGGCCTGAAGGCGCGAAAATGTGAGAAACATCGAGAAGAAAGTTACATCAGTCAATTCCTGATTGGTCAATTAATCTTGGACCGTTAGGATCTTTTTCCCTTAAGTATAGGGCTAGGGACCCACAGCCTTTGTTCTCTGTTCTCTGCCTATGCTGACTGGCACCAGAGTTCCAAACCTTTTCTGCCTTATGGTTCCTGGGGTTACTTATGGGAAGGCAACCTATGTCGGGTTCCATTGCTTTATGTTGAACATCCATCTCTCTTAGGAGAGGTGCCACGCAACCAACTACCTCGTATGTAAGTAGTTAGGTGAGCTAGTTTATTATTTTCTTGTTGTGTGTATGAATTCTCTTGTAAGAACCTAAACCCCTGTTGGGTGAATGGTCTTAAAGGATTACTTGCTGCTATATGATATGTGCACTTATATATTTTAATAAAGCTACTTCTATTTAACCTGGTGTGTTCATTTGAGAGAAGGGGTGGTTCTAAATTCAGTGTTTTGACCCAACCTCAGTCACTCACTACCAAAGAGGGTTAAGAAGTTAAAAGCTTGGATTTTAAGTGTTAAACCAGAGGTGCCTGGCAAGGAGTGTAACTGTGACTCTTGCCTTTTAGGACCTTGGTTTTATATACCTTCTGGGCTCAGAGATCCCCTGGCTCTGAGTGGACCAGTATACAGGGGTGGTGGCAGCCTACCTTCTACCTTGCAGGGTTGTTGTGAGCGTACACAGCCTTGGCAAGGGTGAAGTAAGAGCTTTTCGGTTCCAGTCTCATTTCCCTAAGGGTGGGGGTCTGAGCCTGATGCATGTTCCCGGGACCCTGAGGGTCGGGCGGGCATGACAGGCGAGACATGCCGTAAGGCCCCAACCGCCCCCTAAAACCACGTCCCGCTATCCGTTCCGGGCTCTAATACTCTTCAACGTAAAACAGCCCGGAACAGCGACTTCCCAGTGAGACAGGGCCACCAAATTCACCAGTCCCACATGACGGAACGCGGGACACGCCTTAAGTCCACAACCGCCCCCGAAAACCACGTCCCGCTATCTGTTCCGGGCTCTAATACTCTTCAACGTAAAACAGCCCGGAACAGTGACTTCCCGGTGAGCCAGGCCCACCAAATTCACCAGTCCCACACGACGGAACGCGGGGCACGCCGTAAGGCCCCAACCGCCCCCGTAAACCACATTCCGCTACCCGTTCCGGGCTCTAATACTCTTCAACGTAAAACAGCCCGGAACGGTGACTTCACAGTGAGCCAGGCCCATCAAATTCTTCAGTTCCACACGATGGAATACGGGGTACGCCGTAAGGCCACAACGGTCCCCGAAAACCGTGTCCCGCTACGCGTTCCGGGCTCTAATACTCTTCAACGTAAAACAGCCCGGAACGGTGACTTCCCGGTGAGCCAGGCCCACCAAATTCACCAGTTCCAAACGATGGAATGCGGGGCACGCCGTAAGGCCCCAAGGGCCACCGAAAACCACGTCCCGCTACATGTTCCGGGCTCTAATACCCTTCAAGGAAAAACAGCCCGGAATGGTGACTTCCCGGCCAGCCAGGCCCACCAAATTCACCAGTCCCACATGACGGAACACGGGACACGCCTTAAGTCCGCAACCGCCCCCGAAAACCACGTCCCGCTATCCGTTCCGGGCTCTACTTCTCTTCAACGTAAAACAGCCCGGAACAGTGACTTCCCGGTGATCCAGGCCCACCAAATTCACCAGTTCCACACGATGGAATGCGGGGCACGCCGGAAGGCCCCAAGCGCCACCGAAAACCACATACCACTACACGTTCCGGGCTCTAATACTCTTCCACGTAAAACAGCCCGGAATGGCGACTTCCCGGCCAGCCAGGCCCACCAATTTCACCAGTCACACACGACGGAACGCGTGGCACGCTGTAAGGCCCCAACCGCCCCTGAAAACCACGTTCCGCTACCCGTTCCGGGCTCTAATACTCTTCAACGTAAAACAGCCCGGAACGGTGACTTCCCGGCCAGCCAGGCCCACCAAATTCACCAGTCCCACACGACGGTAGGCGAGACATGCCGTAAGGCCGCAACCGCCCCCGAAAACCACATCCCGCTACCCGTTCCGGGCTCTAATACTCTTCCACGTAAAACAGCCCGGAACGGCGACTTCCCGGCCAGCGAGGCCCACCAAAATCAGCAGTTCAACATGACGGAATGCGGGGCACGCCATAAGGCCCCAACCGCCCCCGAAGACCAGGTCCCGCTACATGTTCCGTGCTCTAATACTCTTCAATGTAAAACAGCCCGGAACAGTGACTTCCCGGTGAGCGAGGCCCACCAAATTCACCAGTCCCACATGTCGGAACGCGGGACACGCCGTAAGTCCCCAACCGTCCCCGAAAACCACATCCCGCTACACGTTCCGGGCTCTAATACTCTTCAACGTAAAACAGCCCGGAACGGTGACTTCCCAGCCAGCCAGGCACACCAAATTCACCAGTCCCACACGACGGAAGGTGAGACACGCCGTAAGGCCCCAACCGCCCCTGAAAACCACGTCGCGCTACCCGTTCCGGGCTCTAATTGTCTTCAACGTAAAACAGCAAGGAACAGCGACTTCCCAGTGAGAGAGGCCCACCAAATTCACCAGTCCCACATGACGGAATGCGGGGCACGCCGTAAGGCCCCAACCGCCCCCGAAAACCACCTCCCGCTACCCGTTCCGGGCTCTAATACTCTTCAATGTAAAACAGCCCGGAACAGTGACTTCCCGGTGAGCCAGGCCCACCAAATTCACCAGTCCCACAAAACGGAACGCGTGGCACGCCGTAAGGCCCCAACGGCCCCCGAAAACCACGTTCCGCTACCCGTTCCGGGCTCTAATACTCTTCAACATAAAACAGCCCGGAACGGCGACTTCCCGGCCAGCCAGGCCCACCAAATTCACCAGTCCCACACGACAGATCGCGGGGCACGCCGTAAGGCCCTAAGCGCCTCCGAAAACCACGTCCCGCTACCCGTTGCGGTCTCTGATACTGTTCAACGTAAAACAGCCCGGAACGGCAACTTCCCGGCCAGCCAGGCCCACCAATTTCACCAGTCACACACAACGAAACGCGGGGCACGCGGTAAGGCACCAACAGGCCCCGAAAACCACGTTCCGCTACCCGTTCCGGGCTCTAATACTGTTCAATGTAAGACAACCCGGAACAGAGACTTCACAGTGAGACAGCCCACCAAATTCGCCAGTCCCACATGACGGAACGCGGGACACGCCTTAAGTCCCCAACCGCCCCCAAAAACCACGTCCCGCTACCCGTTCTGGGCTCTAATACTCTTCAATGTAAAAGAGCCCGGAACAGTGACTTCCCGGTGAGCCAGGCCCACCAAATTCACCAGTCCCACATGACGGAATGCTGGGCACGCCGTAAGGCCCGAAGCGCCCCCGAAAACCACGTTCCGTTACCCGTTCCGGGCTCTAATACTCTTCAACTTAAAACAGCCCGGAACAGTGACTTCCCGGTGAGCCAGGCCCACCAAATTCACCAGTCCCACACGACGGAATGCGGGGAACGCCGTAAGGCTACAAATACCCCCGAAAACCACGTTCCGCTACCCGTTCCGGGCTCTAATACTCTTCAATGTAAAACAGCCCGGAACGGTGACTTCCCGGCCAGCCAGGCCCCCCATATTCACCAGTCCCACACGACGGTAGTCGCGACACGCTGTAAGGCCCCAACCGCCCCCGAAGACCACGTCCCGCTACCCTTTCCGGGCTCTAATACTCTTCAACGTAAAACAGCCCAGAACGGTGACTTCCTGGTGAGCCAGGCCCACCAAATTCACCAGTCCCACACGACGGAAGGCAAGACATGCCGTAAGGCCCCAACCGCCCCCGAAAACCACGTCCCGCTATCCGTTCCGGGCTCTAATACTCTTCAACGTAAAACAGCCCGGAACAGCGACTTCCCAGTGAGACAGGCCCACCAAATTCACCACTCCCACATGACGGAACGCGGGACTCGCCTTAAGTCCACAACCGCCCCCGAAAACCACGTCCCGCTATCCGTTCCGGGCTCTAATACTCTTCAACGTAAAACAGCCCGGAACAGTGACTTCCCAGTGAGCCAGGCCCACCAAATTCACCAGTTCCACACGATGGAATGCGGGGCAAGCCGTAAGGCCCCAAGCGCCCCCGAAAACCACGTCCCGATACACGTTCCTGGCTCTAATACTCTTCAAGGAAAAACAGCCCGGAATGGCGACTTCCCGGTGAGCCAGGCCCACCAAATTCATCAGTCCCACATGACGGAACACAGGACACGCCTTAAGTCACCAACCGCCCCCAAAAACCACGTCTCGCTACCCGTTCCGGGCTCTAATACTCTTCAACTTAAAACAGCCCGGAACAGTGACTTCCCGGTGAGCCAGGCCCACCAAATTCAGCAGTCCCACACGACGGAACGCGGAGCACGCCGTAAGGCCCCAACCACCCCCGAAAACCACGTTCCGCTACCCGTTCCGTGTTCTAATACTCTTCAATGTAAAACAGCCCGGAATGGTGACTGCCCGGCCAGCCAGGCCCACCAAATTCACGAGTCTCACACGACGGTAGTCGAGACATGCTGTAAGGCCCCAACCGCGCCCGAAGACCACGTCCCGCTACCCGTTCCGGGCTCTAATACTCTTCAACGTAAAACAGCCCAGAACGGTGACTTCACAGTGAGCCAGGCCCACCAAATTCACAAGTTCCACACGATGGAATACGGGGCACGCCGGAAGGCCGCAATGGCCCCCGAAAACCATGTTCCGCTACCCGTTCCAGGCTCTAATACTCTTCAATGTAAAAGAGCCCGGAACGACGACTTCCCGGCCAGCCAGGCCCACCAATTTCACCAGTCACACAAGACATAATGCGGGGCATGCCGTAAGGCAACAACCGCCCCCGAAAACCACCTCCCGCTACCCGTTCCGGGCTCTAATACTCTTCAACGTAAAACAGCCCGGAACAGTGACTTCCCGGTGAGCCAGGCCCACCAAATTCACCAGTCCCACAGGACGGAATGCGGGGCACGCCGTAAGGCCCCAACCGCCCTCGTAAACCACGTTCCGCTACCCGTTCCGGGCTCTAATACTCTTCAACGTAAAACAGCCCGGAACGGCGACTTCCCGGCCAGCCAGGCCCACCAAATTCACCAGTCCCACACGACGGTAGTCGAGACACACTGTAAGGCCCCAACCGCCCCCGAAAACCATGTCCCACTACCTGTTCCGGGCTCTAAAACTCTTCAACGTAAAACAGCCCGGAACGGCGACTTCCCAGTGAGACAGGCCCACCAAATTCACCAGTCCCACATGATGGAATGCGGGGTATGCCGTAAGGCCCCAACCGCCCCCGAAAACCACGTCCCGCTACACGTTCCGGGCTCTAATACTCTTCAATGTAAAACAGCCCGGAACAGCGACTTCCCAGTGAGACAGGCCCACCAAATTCACCAGTCCCACATGACGGAAAGCGCGACACGCCTTAAGTCCCCAACCGCCCCCAAAAACCACGGCCCGCTATCCGTTCCGGGCTCTAATTCTCTTCAACGTAAAACAGCCCGGAACAGTGACTTCCCGGCCAGCCAGGCCCACCAAATTCACCAGTTCCACACGATGGAATGCTGGGCACGCCGGAAGGCCCCAAGCGCCACCGAGAACCACGTACCGCTACACCTTCCGGGCTCTAATACTCTTCAACGTAAAACAGCCCGGAATGGCGACTTCCCGGCCAGCCAGGCCCACCAACTTCACCAGTCACACACGACGGAACGCGGGGCACGCTGTAAGGCCCCAACGGCCCCCGAAAACCACGTTCCGCTACCCGTTCCGGGCTCTAATGCTCTTCAACGTAAAACAGCCCGGAACGGTGACTTCCCGGCCAGCCAGGCCCACCAAATTCACCAGTCCCACACGACGGTAGGCGAGACATGCCGTAAGGCCGCAACCGCCCCCGAAAACCACGTCCCGCTACCCGTTCCGGGCTCTAATACTCTTCCACGTAAAACAGCCCGGAACGGCGACTTCCCGGCCAGCGAGGCCCACCAAAATCAGCAGTTCCACACGACGGAATGCGGGGCACGCCATAAGGCCCCAACCGCCCCCGAAGACCAGTTCCCGCTACACGTTCCGGGCTCTAATACTCTTCAATGTAAAACAGCCCGGAACAGTGACTTCCCGGTGAGCGAGGCCCACCAAATTCACCAGTCCCACATGTCGGAACGCGGGACACGCCGTAAGTCCCCAACCGTCCCCGAAAACCACATCCCGCTACACGTTCCGGGCTCTAATACTCTTCAACGTAAAACAGCCCGGAACGGTGACTTCCCAGCCAGCCAGGCCCACCAAATTCACCAGTCCCACACGACGGAAGGTGAGACACGCCGTAAGGCCCCAACCGCCCCTGAAAACCACGTCGCGCTACCCGTTCCGGGCTCTAATTGTCTTCAATATAAAACAGCATGGAACAGCGACTTCCCAGTGAGACAGGCCCACCAAATTCACCAGTCCCACATGACGGAATGCGGGGCACGCCGTAAGGCCCCAACCGCCCCTGAAAACCACCTCCCGCTACCCGTTCCGGGCTCTAATACTCTTCAACGGAAAACAGCCCGGAACAGTGACTTCCCGGTGAGCCAGGCCCACCAAATTCACCAGTCCCACAAAACGGAACGCGTGGCACGCCGTAAGGCCCCAACGGCCCCCGAAAACCTCGTTCCGCTACCCGTTCCGGGCTCTAATACTCTTCAACATAAAACAGCCGGGAACGGCGACTTCCCGGCCAGCCAGGCCCACCAAATTCACCAGTCCCACACGACAGATCGCGGGGCACGCCGTAAGGCCCTAAGCGCCTCCGAAAACCACGTCCCGCTACCCGTTGCGGTCTCTAATACTGTTCAACGCAAAACAGCCTGGAACGGCAACTTCCCGGCCAGCCAGGCCCACCAATTTCACCAGTCACACACAGCGTAACGCGGGGCACGCGGTAAGGCACCAACAGGCCCCGAAAACCACGTTCCGCTACCCGTTCCGGGCTCTAATACTCTTCAATGTAAGACAACCCGGAACAGAGACTTCACAGTGAGACAGCCCACCAAATTCATCAGTTCCACACGATGGAATGCGGGGCAAGCCGTAAGTCCCCAAGCGCCCCCGAAAACCACGTCCCGCTACACGTTCCGGGCTCTAATACTCTTCAAGGAAAAACAGCCCGGAATGGTGACTTCCCGGTGAGCCAGGCCCACCAAATTCACCAGTCCCACATGACGGAACACAGGACACGCCTTAAGTCACCAACCGCCCCCGAAAACTACGTCCCGCTACCCGTTCCGGGCTCTAATACTCTTCAACTTAAAACTGCCCGGAACAATGACTTCCCGTTGAGCCAGGCCCACCAATTTCACCAGTCACACACGACGTAATGCGGGGCACGCCGTAAGGCAACAACCGCCCCCGAAAACACCTCCCGCTACCCGTTCCAGGCTCTGATACTCTTTAACGTAAAACAGCCCGGAACAGTGACTTCCCGGTGAGCCAGGCCCACCAAATTCACCAGTCCCACAGGACGGAATGCGGGGCACGCCGTAAGGCCCCAACCGCCCTCGTAAACCACGTTCCGCTACCCGTTCCGGGCTCTAATACTCTTCAACGTAAAACAGCCCGGAACGGCGACTTCCCGGCCAGCCAGACCCACCAAATTCACCAGTCCCACACGACGGTAGTCGAGACACACTGTAAGGCCCCAACCGCCCCCGAAAACAACGTCCCGCTACCCGTTCCGGGCTCTAAAACTCTTCAACGTAAAACAGCCCGGAACGGCGACTTCCCAGTGAGACAGGCCCACCAAATTCACCAGTCCCACATGACGGAATGCGGGGTATGCCGTAAGGCCCCAACCGCCCCCGAAAACCACGTCCCGCTACACGTTCCGGGCTCTAATACTCTTCAATGTAAAACAGCCCGGAACAGCGACTTCCCAGTGAGACAGGCCCACCAAATTCACCAGTCCCACATGACGGAAAGCGCGACACGCCTTAAGTCCCCAACCGCCCCCAAAAACCACGGCCCGCTATCCGTTCCGGGCTCTAATTCTCTTCAACGTAAAACAGCCCGGAACAGTGACTTCCCGGCCAGCCAGGCCCACCAAATTCACCAGTTCCACACGATGGAATGCGGGGCACGCCGGAAGGCCCCAAGCGCCACCGAGAACCACGTACCGCTACACCTTCCGGGCTCTAATACTCTTCAACGTAAAACAGCCCGGAATGGCGACTTCCCGGCCAGCCAGGCCCACCAATTTCACCAGTCACACACGACGGAACGCGGGGCACGCTGTAAGGCCCCAACGGCCCCCGAAAACCACGTTCCGCTACCCGTTCCGGGCTCTAATACTCTTCAACGTAAAACAGCCCGGAACGGTGACTTCCCGGCCAGCCAGGCCCACCAAATTCACCAGTCCCACACGACGGTAGGCGAGACATGCCGTAAGGCCGCAACCGCCCCCGAAAACCACGTCCCGCTACCCGTTCCGGGCTCTAATACTCTTCCACGTAAAACAGCCCGGAACGGCGACTTCCCGGCCAGCGAGGCCCACCAAAATCAGCAGTTCCACACGACGGAATGCGGGGCACGCCATAAGGCCCCAACCGCCCCCGAAGACCAGTTCCCGCTACACGTTCCGGGCTCTAATACTCTTCAATGTAAAACAGCCCGGAACAGTGACTTCCCGGTGAGCGAGGCCCACCAAATTCACCAGTCCCACATGTCGGAACGCGGGACACGCCGTAAGTCCCCAACCGTCCCCGAAAACCACATCCCGCTACACGTTCCGGGCTCTAATACTCTTCAACGTAAAACAGCCCGGAACGGTGACTTCCCAGCCAGCCAGGCCCACCAAATTCACCAGTCCCACACGACGGAAGGTGAGACACGCCGTAAGGCCCCAACCGCCCCTGAAAACCACGTCGCGCTACCCGTTCCGGGCTCTAATTGTCTTCAATATAAAACAGCATGGAACAGCGACTTCCCAGTGAGACAGGCCCACCAAATTCACCAGTCCCACATGACGGAATGCGGGGCACGCCGTAAGGCCCCAACCGCCCCTGAAAACCACCTCCCGCTACCCGTTCCGGGCTCTAATACTCTTCAACGGAAAACAGCCCGGAACAGTGACTTCCCGGTGAGCCAGGCCCACCAAATTCACCAGTCCCACACAACGGAACGCGGGGCACGCCGTAAGGCCCTAAGCGCCTCCGAAAACCACGTCCCGCTACCCGTTGCGGTCTCTAATACTGTTCAACGCAAAACAGCCTGGAACGGCAACTTCCCGGCCAGCCAGGCCCACCAATTTCACTAGTCACACACAGCGTAACGCGGGGCACGCGGTAAGGCACCAACAGGCCCCGAAAACCACGTTCCGCTACCCGTTCCGGGCTCTAATACTCTTCAATGTAAGACAACCCGGAACAGAGACTTCACAGTGAGACAGCCCACCAAATTCATCAGTTCCACACGATGGAATGCGGGGCAAGCCGTAAGTCCCCAAGCGCCCCCGAAAACCACGTCCCGCTACACGTTCCGGGCTCTAATACTCTTCAAGGAAAAACAGCCCGGAATGGTGACTTCCCGGTGAGCCAGGCCCACCAAATTCACCAGTCCCACATGACGGAACACAGGACACGCCTTAAGTCACCAACCGCCCCCGAAAACTACGTCCCGCTACCCGTTCCGGGCTCTAATACTCTTCAACTTAAAACTGCCCGGAACAATGACTTCCCGTTGAGCCAGGCCCACCAATTTCACCAGTCACACACGACGTAATGCGGGGCACGCCGTAAGGCAACAACCGCCCCCGAAAACACCTCCCGCTACCCGTTCCAGGCTCTGATACTCTTTAACGTAAAACAGCCCGGAACAGTGACTTCCCGGTGAGCCAGGCCCACCAAATTCACCAGTCCCACAGGACGGAATGCGGGGCACGCCGTAAGGCCCCAACCGCCCTCGTAAACCACGTTCCGCTACCCGTTCCGGGCTCTAATACTCTTCAACGTAAAACAGCCCGGAACGGCGACTTCCCGGCCAGCCAGACCCACCAAATTCACCAGTCCCACACGACGGTAGTCGAGACACACTGTAAGGCCCCAACCGCCCCCGAAAACAACGTCCCGCTACCCTTTCCGGGCTCTAAAACTCTTCAACGTAAAACAGCCCGGAACGGCGACTTCCCAGTGAGACAGGCCCACCAAATTCACCAGTCCCACATGACGGAATGCGGGGTATGCCGTAAGGCCCCAACCGCCCCCGAAAACCACGTCCCGCTACACGTTCCGGGCTCTAATACTCTTCAATGTAAAACAGCCCGGAACAGCGACTTCCCAGTGAGACAGGCCCACCAAATTCACCAGTCCCACATGACGGAAAGCGCGACACGCCTTAAGTCCCCAACCGCCCCCAAAAACCACGGCCCGCTATCCGTTCCGGGCTCTAATTCTCTTCAACGTAAAACAGCCCGGAACAGTGACTTCCCGGCCAGCCAGGCCCACCAAATTCACCAGTTCCACACGATGGAATGCGGGGCACGCCGGAAGGCCCCAAGCGCCACCGAGAACCACGTACCGCTACACCTTCCGGGCTCTAATACTCTTCAACGTAAAACAGCCCGGAATGGCGACTTCCCGGCCAGCCAGGCCCACCAATTTCACCAGTCACACACGACGGAACGCGGGGCACGCTGTAAGGCCCCAACGGCCCCCAAAAACCACGTTCCGCTACCCGTTCCGGGCTCTAATACTCTTCAACGTAAAACAGCCCGGAACGGTGACTTCCCGGCCAGCCAGGCCCACCAAATTCACCAGTCCCACACGACGGTAGGCGAGACATGCCGTAAGGCCGCAACCGCCCCCGAAAACCACGTCCCGCTACCCGTTCCGGGCTCTAATACTCTTCCACGTAAAACAGCCCGGAACGGCGACTTCCCGGCCAGCGAGGCCCACCAAAATCAGCAGTTCCACACGACGGAATGCGGGGCACGCCATAAGGCCCCAACCGCCCCCGAAGACCAGTTCCCGCTACACGTTCCGGGCTCTAATACTCTTCAATGTAAAACAGCCCGGAACAGTGACTTCCCGGTGAGCGAGGCCCACCAAATTCACCAGTCCCACATGTCGGAACGCGGGACACGCCGTAAGTCCCCAACCGTCCCCGAAAACCACATCCCGCTACACGTTCCGGGCTCTAATACTCTTCAACGTAAAACAGCCCGGAACGGTGACTTCCCAGCCAGCCAGGCCCACCAAATTCACCAGTCCCACACGACGGAAGGTGAGACACGCCGTAAGGCCCCAACCGCCACTGAAAACCACGTCGCGCTACCCGTTCCGGGCTCTAATTGTCTTCAACATAAAACAGCATGGAACAGCGACTTCCCAGTGAGACAGGCCCACCAAATTCACCAGTCCCACATGACGGAATGCGGGGCACGCCATAAGGCCCCAACCGCCCCTGAAAACCACCTCCCGCTACCCGTTCCGGGCTCTAATACTCTTCAACGTAAAACAGCCCGGAACAGTGACTTCCCGGTGAGCCAGGCCCACCAAATTCACCAGTCCCACACAACGGAATGCGTGGCACGCCGTAAGGCCCCAACGGCCCCCGAAAACCACGTTCCGCTACCCGTTCCGGGCTCTAATACTCTTCAACATGAAACAGCCCGGAACGGCGACTTCCCGGCCAGCCAGGCCCACCAAATTCACCAGTCCCACACGACAGATCGCGGGGCACGCCGTAAGGCCCTAAGCGCCTCCGAAAACCACGTCCCGCTACACGTTGCGGTCTCTAATACTGTTCAACGCAAAACAGCCCGGAACGGCAACTTCCCGGCCAGCCAGGCCCACCAATTTCACCAGTCACACACAGCGTAACGCGGGGCACGCGGTAAGGCACCAACAGGCCCCGAAAACCACGTTCCGCTACCCGTTCCGGGCTCTAATACTCTTCAATGTAAGACAACCCGGAACAGAGACTTCACAGTGAGACAGCCCACCAAATTCATCAGTTCCACACGATGGAATGCGGGGCAAGCCGTAAGTCCCCAAGCGCCCCCGAAAACCACGTCCTGCTACACGTTCCGGGCTCTAATACTCTTCAAGGAAAAACAGCCCGGAATGGCGACTTCCCGGTGAGCCAGGCCCACCAAATTCACCAGTCCCACATGACGGAACACAGGACACGCCTTAAGTCACCAACCGCCCCCGAAAACTACGTCCCGCTACCCGATCCGGGCTCTAATACTCTTCAACTTAAAACTGCCTGGAACAATGACTTCCCGTTGAGCCAGGCCCACCAATTTCACCAGTCACACACGACGTAATGCGGGGCACGCCGTAAGGCAACAACCGCCCCCGAAAACACCTCCCGCTACCCGTTCCAGGCTCTAATACTCTTTAACGTAAAACAGCCTGGAACAGTGACTTCCCGGTGAGCCAGGCCCACCAAATTCACCAGTCCCACAGGACGGAATGCGGGGCACGCCGTAGGACCACAACCGCCCCAGTAAACCACCTCCCGCTACCCGTTCTGGGCTCTAATACTCTTCAAAGTAAAACAGCCCGGAACGGCGACTTCCCGGCCAGCCAGGCCCACCAAATTCACCAGTCCCACGCGACGGTAGTCGAGACACGCTGTAAGGCCCCAACCGCCCCGGAAAACCACGTCCCGCTGCCCGTTCCGGGCTCTAAAACTCTTCAACTTAAAACAGCCCAGAACGGCGACTTCCCGGTGAGCCAGGCCCACCAAATTCACCAGTCCCACGTGACGGAATGCGGGGTACACCGTAAGGCCCGAACCGCCCCCAAAAACCACGTCCCGCTACGCGTTCCGGGCTCTAATACTCTTCAATGTAAAACAGCCCGGAATGGCGACTTCCCGGTGAGCCAGGCCCACCAAATTCACAAGTCACACACGATGGAATGCGGGGTACACCGTAAGGCCCCAAGCGCCCCCGAAAACCACGTTCCACTACCCGTTCTGGGCTCTAATACTCTTCAACGTAAAATAGTCCGGAATGGCAACTTCCCGGTGAGCCAGGCCCACCAAATTCACCAGTCCCACACGACAGATCGCAGGGCACACCGTAAGGCCCCAAGCGCCCCCGAAAACCACGTCCCGCTACCCGTTCCGGGCTCTAATTCTCTTCAACGTAAAACAGCCCGGAACGGTGACTTCCAGGCCAGCCAGGCCCACCAATTTCACCAGTCACACACGACGTAACGCGGGGCACACCGTAAGGCCCCAACCGCCCCCGAAAACCACGTCCCGCTACCCGTTCCGGGCTCTAATACTCTTCCACGTAAAAGAGCCCGGAACGGTGACTTCCCGGCCAGCCAGGCCCACCAAAATCAGCAGTTCCACTCGACGGTAGGCGAGACACGCTGTAAGGCCCCAACCGCCCCCGAAGACCACGTCACGCTACCCGTTCCGGGCTCTAATACTCTTCAACGTAAAACAGCCCGGAACGGTGACTTCACAGTGAGACAGGCGCACCAAATTCACCAGTCCCACATGACGGAATGCGGGGTACGCCGTAAGGGTTAGGGTGAGGGTTAGGGTGAGGGTTAGGGTGAGGGTGAGGGTTAGGGTTTGGGTTAGGGTTGGGGTTGGGGTTAGGGTTGGGGTTAGGGTTGGGGTTGGGGTTGGGGTTGGGGTTTGGGTTGGGGTTGGGGTTGGGGTTGGGGTTGGGGTTGGGGTTGGGGTTGGGGTTGGGGTTGGGGTTGGGGTGAGGGTGAGGGTGAGGGTGAGGGTGAGGGTGAGGGTGAGGGTTAGGGTTAGGGTTAGGGTTAGGGTTAGGGTTAGGTATGAAATTTTTTTTTTTTTTAGGTATGAAATTTTTTTATTGAAATAAGCCATTCTACATAAATATTATAAAAATTATTACTCAGCCACTACACATGTGGCTTAATAATAACAAAACAAAATTTACATTAACATTAACCCCCACAGTACCCAACACAGGAACAGCATCCAAAATTAAGGTTGCAAGTTGCAAGATCCAAAGTCCAAAGTCCAACGTCCAAAGTCCAACTTCCAAAGTCCACAGTCCACAGTCCACAGTCCAAAGTCCACAGTCCACAGTCCACAGTCCAAAGTCTAAAGTCCAAAGTCCAAAGTCCAAAATCCAGTCTAGGAACCGATGTTCAGTTATCCAAGATAGGTGCAAGTCTATAATCCAATCTGTAATCCAATCTTTATTAGCCAGATCCAAGTAAAGGAACAAGAATAAGAACAAACCCAAGAACAAACCCAAGAATTTTAAAGATAAGATGTTTAAAAAAATTTTAAACAAGAATTTTAAACAAGAATTTTAAATTTTAAACCCGCCTTCTCTTGCTCTCTACCAGTAGCCTCAGAGGAGGCTAGTCTCTATTTTCCTGCCCCCTCCTGCGCCTCAAGCGCAGCAGGTGCAGGCCTACTGTTTTCCATGATTCCCCGAGATGGAGAAGTATCTGATGGTTCTGGGGGTTCTGGGGGTTCTGGGGGAGGCGTAACCGGCATCCTCGGTGCCCCTACAGTTTCTATGGTCATCTCCTCTCCAGTTATTTTAGTAACAGCATCTATCTGGGCCATCTCATTTTTATTTTCCTCTGGATTGTGTTCTTCCAGGCTGTGCTCCTCCATGCCATGCTCCTTTCCCTTATCCTTTCTCCTATCCTTCTCCTTATCCTTCTCTACCTTCTCCACCCGCTCAAGTTGATCTTCAACTGTCTGTATGCGCCAGCGGCGGTCCGCACAGTGAGCTCGGACCGCCGTTAGCTCCGCCAGACGGTCCTCAGTCGGCTGCTCAAGGTAATCTTGCTGGTATTGTTCCTCACGTTGCTTCAAGATGTCCATCTCAATGCGTTCATTAATCAAGGAGTTGCGAAGTTCCTCCATAGATACCCCTTGAAGGGAGCGTAATAAAACCCGTGCTTTCTCTTCTTCTGTCATACCCTTGGTACGTTTGCTTGGAACTTTTCTAGGGGAACTAAGCGGGGTTATTGTGTTTAGTCCAGCCGCCTCTGAGACCTGCCTTTTTGTAGCTCGGCGACGACTGTTCGTCATCCCTTCATGCGTTATATCTCTGCCCATGTTCTTCCCTAGTATTCCTATGTCCAATGATGACCTACTTCCCTCAGGCTGCTGAGCATTTAGTGCCCTCGCTATCTCGGAAGGAGCTCTTTGAATACTCTCAGTGGAGCTGCCTCGCTCCGCATTGTCTACATTTCCTTCTAGAACGAGAAAACGATTGCCAAGGTGCAGCTGGGGCTCTGGACGAGCTACCGGTAGTTGCCTACGATGGCCTTTTTGTACTCCTCTCACTGTCTCCCAGGGGCCCTCTTCGGCCCCTTCTTCAGTTTGACCCTCTCCCCATCTAGCTTCCCTCGGTGGGGTTAGTGTTGGTGGTGTTTGTCGCTCCCCCCTACCCGCCTCATTGATAAATGTTGTTTCTGACTCCTGGCGTTCTACCGTTTGGGCTGCCCAGGCATGCCTTACTGCTTCTTGCATGGATTCTAGGTACCTCTCTGGATCCTGCTTATTGAGCCATGCCTGCGGGCACCACCGGTATACATGGCCTTCATTGCGACACAGACTACAGGTAACCGGCCGCTGGCAGGCCACTGTGGCGTGTCCTCGTATTCCACATTTTGCACAGAGGGCCGACCGGCAGTCCCGGCGGCGATGAGCAAAGGAACCACAAAGGAAACAGGCCGGTGGTTGGCCACTGTAGCGCGTCACTCCACGATCTGGACCCATAAAGAAAAATTTTGGTAAGTGGAGGATTTGACCTCCCTCTACGTTCCGGTGGAGGGCAACCACTGCCCGAAACTCTCCAGTCCAAATCCCATATTCATCTAGACGTGGTTCTGGATCAAGGAGGACCGTGCAGTGTTTCCTCAACCAGACTCCCACATCTTCTGGGGGAATCCCAGTGGTGCGAAACGCAATGTTTACTACTTTGTTTTCGCCCCGAAAGAGAGGGATAATATCAAAATCCTCAAAACATCGAGCGTTAAGCTGACGGGCCGTCCGGCAACGATCCCAGAAAGCTTGGTAGGTACGTTCTGAGGTGAAACAAACATCAACCTCCGTAAGGCCAGGGGGAGTAATGACTGCCAGGAAATGATCTTTTTTCATCCCTAGGCGCCCAAGAAGTACTTGTTGAATCACATATTCTCTTGTTAGGCAGGCGGGGTCGGGCCCTCGATATCGTAGACGGACCACATAGCGTTCACGGGGGTCTGGGCGCTGTGGTATTTTACTATAATATTCATCTAGAAAGCGGGCATCCTCAAGGATCTCCGCCTCTAAATCAAAGCCAAAACCAAAATTTGGGCGCGATGCCGTGCCACGGGTGGGGCCACCCACACCCCCCATCCTAGCTCTCGGTGCCGTTCCAGTTCCTCCACTAGCCGCAGCGGCATAAGTGCGTGCAGGTTCAGACACTCTCTGGTCGATGCCACTACT